>NC_066284.1:0-5000000 GCF_905404315.1 Leptidea sinapis
AAAATCGTTCTCTGCACCCTCGAGAACCTCGGATACGATACCCATAATGTAGTTATCATTATTTTGAGCGGCGGCCATCTTGAATTTCAAAAATAATCACAAAATGGTTCTGTGCACTCTCGAGAACCTCGGATGCGATACCCATATTTTTGTGATCATAGTCTTTCACGGCGGCCATCTCGGATTTAAAAATGATCCCAAAATATTTTTTGCACCTTCGAGAACTTCAGACAGAATATCCACATTGCTGAATACATTTTTGTTTGCGGCAGCCCTCTTGGATTTCAAAAATGATTACAGAATTGTGCTCTGCACCCTCGAGAATCTCGGACACGATATCCGTATTGCTGAAATCATAATTTTGTGCGGCGGCCATCTTGGATTTGAAAAATGATCACAAAATCTTTCTCAGCACCCTCGAGAACCTCTGATACGATATCCATAATGTAGTTATCATACTTTTGAGCGGCGGCCATCTTGGATTTGAAAACTGATCACAAAATCTTTCTCTGCACCCTCGAGAACCTAGGATACGATACCCATAATCTAGTTATCATACTTTTGAGCGGCGGCCATCTCGGATTTAAAATTTATCACCAAATCGTTCTCTGCACCCTCGAGAACCGCGGGTACGATATCCATATTGCTGAAATCATAATTTTGTGCAGCGGCCATCTTGGATTTGAAAAATGATCATAAAATCGTTCTCAGCACCCTCGAGAACCTCTGATACGATACCCATAATGTAGTTATCATACTTTTGAGCGGCGGCCATCTTCGATTTGAAAATGATCACAAAATCGTTCTCTGCACCCTCGAGAACCTCGGATACGATACCCATAATGTAGTTATCATACTTTTGAGCGGCGGCCATCTTGAATTTGAAAACTGACCACAAAATCTTTCTCTACACCCTCGAGAACCTCGGGTACGATATCCATATTGCTGAAATCATTATTTCGTGCGACGGCCATCTTGGATTTGAAAAATGATCACCAAATCGTTCTCAGCACCCTCGAGAACCTCTGATACGATACCCATAATGTAGTTATCATACTTTTGAGCGGCTGCTATCTTTGATTTGAAAAATGATCACAAAATTGTTTTCTGCACCCTCGAGAACCTCGGATACGATACCCATAATCTTGTTATCATACTTTTGAGCTGCGGCCCATTTCGGATTTAAAAATGATCCCAAAATTGTTCTCTGCACCCTCGAGAACGTCGGACACGATATTCATATTGCCGAAAACATTATTGTTTGCGGCAGTCCTCTTGGATTTCAAAAATGATCACAGAATTGTTCTTTGCACCCTCGAGAACGTCGGACACGATATACATATTGCCGAAAACATTATTGTTTGCAGCAGTCCTCTTGGATTTCAAAAATGATCACAAAATTGTTCTCTGCACCCTCGAGAACCTCGGACACGATATACATATTGCTGAAATCATAACTTTGTGCGGCGGGCCATCTTGGATTTGAAAAATGATCACCAAATCATTGTCTAAACCCTCGAGAACTCAGACACGATATCCATATTGCTGAAAACATTATTGTTTGCGGCAGCCCTCTTGGATTTTAAAAATGATCACAGAATTGTTCGCTGCACCCTCGACAACCCCGTACACGATATCCATATTGCTGAAATCATAATTTTGTGCGGCGGCCATCTCGGATTTAAAAATGATCACCAAATCGTTCTCTGCACCCTCGAGAACCTCGGGTACGATATCGATATTGCTGAAATCATAATTTTGTGCGGCGGCCATCTTGGATTTGAAAAATGATCAGAAAATCGTTCTCAGCACCCTCGAGAACCTCGGATACATACCCATAATGTAGTTATCATACTTTTGAGCGGCGGCCATCTTGGATTTGAAAAATGATCACAAAATCGTTCTCTGCACCCTCGAGAACCTCGGATACGATACCCATAATCTAGTTATCATACTTTTGAGCGGCGGCCATCTCGGATTTAAAATTGATCACAAAATCGTTCTCTGCACCCTCGAGAACCTCGGGTACGATATCAATATTGCTGAAATCATAATTTTGTGCGGCGGCCATCTTGGATTTGAAAAATGATCATAAAATCGTTCTCAGCACCCTCGAGAACCTCTGATACGATACCAATAATGTAGTTATCATACTTTTGAGCGGCTGCTATCTTTGATTTGAAAAATGATCACAAAATTGTTTTCTGCACCCTCGAGAACCTCGATACGATACCCATAATCTTGTTATCATACTTTTGAGCTGCGGCCATTTCGGATTTAAAAATGATCCCAAAATTGTTCTCTGCACCCTCGAGAACGTCGGACACGATATTCATATTGCCGAAAACATTATTGTTTGCGGCAGTCCTCTTGGATTTCAAAAATGATCACAGAATTGTTCTTTGCACCCTCGAGAACGTCGGACACGATATACATATTGCCGAAAACATTATTGTTTGCAGCAGTCCTCTTGGATTTGAAAAATGATCACCAAATCGTTGTCTAAACCCTCGAGAACTCAGACACGATATCCATATTGCTGAAAACATTATTGTTTGCGGCAGCCCTCTTGGATTTCAAAAAATGATCACAGAATTGTTCTCTGCACCCTCGAGAATCTCGGACACGATATCCATATTGCTGAAATCATAATTTTGTGCGGCGGCCATCTCGGATTTGAAAAATGATCACAAAATCGTTCTCTGCACCCTCGAGAACCTCGGGTACGATATCGATATTGCTGAAATCATAATTTTGTGCGGCGGCCATCTTGGATTTGAAAAATGATCAGAAAATCGTTCTCAGCACCCTCGAGAACCTCGGATACGACACCAATAATGTAGTTATCATACTTTTGAGCGGCGGCCATTTTCGATTTGAAAATGATCACAAAATCGTTCTCTGCACCCTCGAGAACCTCGGATACGATACCCATAATGTAGTTATCATACTTTTGAGCGGCGGCCATCTTGAATTTGAAAACTGACCACAAAATCTTACTCTGCACCCTCGAGAACCTCGGGAACGATATCCATATTACTGAAATCATGATTTTTTGCGGCGGCCATCTTGGATTTGAAAAATTATCACCAAATCGTTCTCTGCACCCTCGAGAACCTCGGGTACGATATCCATATTGCTGAAATCATAATTTTGTGCGGCGGCCATCTTGGATTTGAAAAATGTCACATAATCATTCTCTGCACCCTCGAGAACCTCGGGTACGATATCCATATTGCTGAAATCATAATTTTGTTTGGCGGCCATCTCGGATTTGAAAAATGATCACAAAATCGTTCTCAGCACTCTCGAGAACCTCTAATACGATACCCATAATGTAGTATCATACTTTTGAGCGGCGGCCATCTTCGATTTCAAAATAATCACAAAATCGTTCTGTGCACTCCCGAGAACCTCGGATGCGATACCCATATTTTTGTGATCATGGTCTTGCACGGCGGCCATCTCGGATTTAAAAATGATCCCAAAATATTTTTTGCACCCTCGAGAACCTCAGACAGGATATCCATATTGCCGAAAACATTATTGTTTGCGGCAGCCCTCTTGGATTTCAAAAATGATTACATAATTGTTCTCTGCACCCTCGAGAATCTCGGACACGATATCCATATTGCTGAAATCATAATTTTGTGCGGCGGCCATCTTGGATTTGAAAAATGATCACAAAAATCGTTCTCAGCACCCTCGAGAACCTCTGATACGATATCCATAATGTAGTTATCATACTTTTGAGCGGCGGCCATCTTGGATTTGAAAACTGATCACAAAATATTTCTCTGCACCCTCTAGAACCTAAGACACGATATCCATATTGCTGAAAACATTATTGTTTGCGGCAGTCCTCTTGGATTTCACAAATGATCACAGAATTGTTCTCTGCACCCTCGAGAACGTCGGACACGATATACATATTGCCGAAAACATTATTGTTTGCAGCAGTCCTCTTGGATTTCAAAAATGATCACAGAATTGTTCTCTGCACCCTCGAGTATCTCGGACACGATATCGGTATTGCTGAAATCATAATTTTGTGCGGCGGCCATCTCGGATTTAAAAATGACCACAAAATCGTCCTCTGCACCCTCGAGAACCTCGGGTACGATATCCATATTGCTGAAATCAAAATTTGTGCGGCGAACATCTTGGATTTGAAAAATGATCACAAAATCGTTCTCAGCACCCTCGAGAACTCAGACACGATATCCATATTGCCGAAAACATTATTGTTTGCGGCAGCCCTCTTGGATTTCAAAAATGATCACAGAATTGTTCTCTGCACCCTCGAGAATCTCGGACACGATATCCATATTGCTGAAATCATAATTTTGTGCAGCGGCTATCTTGGATTTGAAAAATGATCACAAAATCTTTCTCTGCACCCTCGAGAACCTCGGGTACGATATCGATATTGCTGAAATCATAATTTTCTGCGGCGGCCATCTTGGATTAGAAAAATTATCACGAAATCGTTCTCTGCACCCTCGAGAACCTCGGGCACGATATCCATATTGCTGAAATCATAATTTTTTGCGGCGGCCATCTTGGATTTTAAAAATGATCACATAATCATTCTGCGCACCCTCGAGAACCTCGGGCACGATACCCATAATGTAGTTATCATACTTTTGAGCGGCGGCCATCTTCGAAATGAAAAATGATCACAAAATCGTTCTCAGCACCCTCGAGAACCTCGGTTATTGTTTGCGGCAGCCCTCTTGGATTTCAAAAATGATCACAGAATTGTTCTCTGCACCCTCGAGAATCTCGGACACGATATCCATATTGCTGAAATCATAATTTTGAGCGGCGGCCATCTTGGATTTGAAAAATGATCACAAAATCGTTCTCTGCACCCTCGAGAACCTCGGATACGATACCCATAATGTAGTTATCATTATTTTGAGCGGCGGCCATCTTGAATTTCAAAAATAATCACAAAATGGTTCTGTGCACTCTCGAGAACCTCGGATGCGATACCCATATTTTTGTGATCATAGTCTTGCACGGCGGCCATCTCGGATTAAAAATGATCCCAAAATATTTTTTGCACCCTCATAAGCCTCAGACAGGATATCCATATTGCTGAAAACATTATTGTTTGCGGCAGCCCTCTTGGATTTCAAAAATGATTACAGAATTGTTCTCTGCAAACCTCGAGAATCTCGGACACGATATCCATATTGCTGAAATCATAATTTTGTGCGGCGGCTATCTTGGATTTGAAAAATGATCACAAAATCTTTCTCTGCACCCTCGAGAACCTCGGGTACGATATCGATATTGCTGAAATCATAATTTTCTGCGGCGGCCATCTTGGATTAGAAAAATTATCACGAAATCGTTCTCTGCACCCTCGAGAACCTCGGGTACGATATCCATATTGCTGAAATCATAATTTTTTGCGGCGGCCGTCTTGGATTTTAAAAATGATCACATAATCATTCTCCGCACCCTCGAGAACCTCGGGCACGATACCAATAATGTAGTTATCATACTTTTGAGCGGCGGCCATCTTCGATTTGAAAAATGATCACAAAATCGTTCTCTGCACCCTCGAGAACCTCGGATACGATACCCATAATGTAGATATCATACTTTTGAGCGGCGGCCAACTTGAATTCAAAAACTGACCACAAAATCTTTCTCTGCACCCTCGAGAACCTCGGGTACAATATCCATATTGCTGAAATCATAATTTTGTGCGACGGCCATCTTTGATTTGAAAAATGATCACCAAATCGTTCTATGCACCATAAAAAACCTCGGGTACGATATCCATATTGCTGAAATAATACTTTTGAGCGGCTGCCTTCTTCGATTTTAAAAATGATCACAAAATCGTTCTCTGCACCCTCGAGAACCTCGGATACGATACCAATAATCTAGTTATCATACTTTTGAGCGGCGGCCATCTCGGATTTAAAAATGATCCCAAAATTGTTTTCTGCACCCTCTAGAACCTAGGACACGATATCCATATTGCCGAAAACATTATTGTTTGCGGCAGTCTTCTTGTATTTCAAAAATGATCACAGAATTGTTCTCTGCACCCTCGAGAACGTCGGACACGATATACATATTGCCGAAAACATAATTGTTTGCAGCAGTCCTCTTGGATTTGAAAAATGATCACCAAATCGTTCTCTGCACCCTCGAGAATCTCGGACACGATATCCATAATGCTGAAATAATAATTTTGTGCGGCGGCCATCTTGGATTTGAAAAATGATCACAAAATCGTTCTCTGCACCCTCGAGAACCTCGGATACGATACCCATAATGTGGTTATCATACTTTTGAGCGGCGGCCATCTCGGATTTAAAAATGATCCCAAAATTGTTTTCAACACCCTCTAGAACCTAGGACACGATATCCATATTGCCGAAAACATTATTGTTTGCGGCAGCCCTCTTGGATTTCAAAAATGATCACAGAATTGTTCTCTGCACCCTCGAGAATTTCGGACACGATATCCATATTGCTGAAATCATAATTTTGTGCGGCGGCCATCTTGGATTTGAAATATGATCACAAAATCGTTCTTAGCAACCTCGAGAACCTCTGATACGATATCCATAATGTAGTTATCATACTTTTCAGCGGCGGCCATCTTGGATTTGAAAACTGATCACAAAATCTTTCTCTGCACCCTCGAGAACCTAGGATACGATACCCATAATCTAGTTATCATACTTTTGAGCGGTGGCCATCTCGGATTTAAAAATGATCACAAAATCGTTCTCTGCACCCTCGAGAACCTCGGGTACGATACCCATAATGTAATTATCATTATTTTGAGCGGCGGCCAACTTGGATTTCAAAAATAATCACAAAATCGTTCTGTGCACTCTCGAGAACCTCGGATGCGATACCCATATTTTTGTGATCATAGTCTTGCTCGGAGGCCATCTCGGATTTAAAAATGATCCCAAAATATTTTTTCCACCCTCGAGATCCTCAGACAGGATTCTAGAGGGTGCAGAGAAATATTTTGTGATCAGTTTTCAAATCCAAGATGGCCGCCGCTCAAAAGTATGATAACTACATTATGGATATCGTATCAGAGGTTCTCGAGGGTGCTGAGAACGATTTTGTGATCATTTTTCAAATCCAAGATGGCCGCCGCACAAAATTATGATTTCAGCAATATGGATATCGTGTCCGAGATTCTCGAGGGTGCAGAGAACAATTATGTAATCATTTTTGAAATCCAAGAGGGCTGCCGCAAACAATAATGTTTTCGGCAATATGGATATCCTGTCTGAGGTTCTCGAGGGTGCAAAAAATATTTTGGGATCATTTTTAAATCCGAGATGGCCGCCGTGCAAGACCATGATCACAAAAATATGGGTATCGCATCCGAGGTTCTCGGGAGTGCACAGAACGATTTTGTGATTATTTTTGAAATCGAAGATGGCCGCCGCTCAAAAGTATGATACTACATTATGGGTATCGTATTAGAGGTTCTCGAGAGTGCTGAGAACGATTTTGTGATCATTTTTCAAATCCGAGATGGCCGCCAAACAAAATTATGATTTCAGCAATATGGATATCGTACCCGAGGTTCTCGAGGGTGCAGAGAATGATTATGTGATCATTTTTCAAATCCAAGATGGCCGCCGCACAAAATTATGATTTCAGCAATATGGATATCGTACCCGAGGTTCTCGAGGGTGCAGAGAACGATTTGGTGATAATTTTTCAAATCCAAGATGGCCGCCGCAAAAAATCATGATTTCAGTAATATGGATATCGTTCCCGAGGTTCTCGAGGGTGCAGAGTAAGATTTTGTGGTCAGTTTTCAAATCCAAGATGGCCGCCGCTCAAAAGTATGATAACTACATTATGGGTATCGTATCCGAGGTTCTCGAGGGTGCAGAGAACGATTTTGTGATCATTTTTCAAATCGAAAATGGCCGCCGCTCAAAAGTATGATAACTACATTATTGGTGTCGTATCCGAGGTTCTCGAGGGTGCTGAGAACGATTTTCTGATCATTTTTCAAATCCAAGATGGCCGCCGCACAAAATTATGATTTCAGCAATATCGATATCGTACCCGAGGTTCTCGAGGGTGCAGAGAACGATTTTGTGGTCATTTTTAAATCCGAGATGGCCGCCGCACAAAATTATGATTTCAGCAATATGGATATCGTGTCCGAGATTCTCGAGGGTGCAGAGAACAATTCTGTGATCATTTTTGAAATCCAAGAGGGCTGCCGCAAACAATAATGTTTTCAGCAATATGGATATCGTGTCTGAGTTCTCGAGGGTTTAGACAACGATTTGGTGATCATTTTTCAAATCCAAGAGGACTGCTGCAAACAATAATGTTTTCGGCAATATGTATATCGTGTCCGACGTTCTCGAGGGTGCAAAGAACAATTCTGTGATCATTTTTGAAATCCAAGAGGACTGCCGCAAACAATAATGTTTTCGGCAATATGAATATCGTGTCCGACGTTCTCGAGGGTGCAGAGAACAATTTTGGGATCATTTTTAAATCCGAAATGGCCGCAGCTCAAAAGTATGATAACAAGATTATGGATATCGTATCCGAGGTTCTCGAGGGTGCAGAAAACAATTTTGTGATCATTTTTCAAATCAAAGATAGCAGCCGCTCAAAAGTATGATAACTACATTATGGGTATCGTATCAGAGGTTCTCGAGGGTGCTGAGAACGATTTTATGATCATTTTTCAAATCCAAGATGGCCGCTGCACAAAATTATGATTTCAGCAATATTGATATCGTACCCGAGGTTCTCGAGGGTGCAGAGAACGATTTTGTGATAAATTTTAAATCCGAGATGGCCGCCGCTCAAAAGTATGATAACTAGATTATGGGTATCGTATCCGAGGTTCTCGAGGGTGCAGAGAACGATTTTGTGATCATTTTTCAAATCGAAGATGGCCGCCGCTCAAAAGTATGATAACTACATTATGGGTATGTATCCGAGGTTCTCGAGGGTGCTGAGAACGATTTTCTGATCATTTTTCAAATCCAAGATGGCCGCCGCACAAAATTATGATTTCAGCAATATCGATATCGTACCCGAGGTTCTCGAGGGTGCAGAGAACGATTTTGTGGTCATTTTTAAATCCGAGATGGCCGCCGCACAAAATTATGATTTCAGCAATATGGATATCGTGTACGGGGTTCTCGAGGGTGCAGAGAACAATTCTGTGATCATTTTTGAAATCCAAGAGGGCTGCCGCAAACAATAATGTTTTCAGCAATATGGATATCGTGTCTGAGTTCTCGAGGGTTTAGACAATGATTTGGTGATCATTTTTCAAATCCAAGATGGCCGCCGCACAAAGTTATGATTTCAGCAATATGTATATCGTGTCCGAGGTTCTCGAGGGTGCAGAGAACAATTTTGTGATCATTTTTGAAATCCAAGAGGACTGCTGCAAACAATAATGTTTTCGGCAATATGTATATCGTGTCCGACGTTCTCGAGGGTGCAAAGAACAATTCTGTGATCATTTTTGAAATCCAAGAGGACTGCCGCAAACAATAATGTTTTCGGCAATATGAATATCGTGTCCGACGTTCTCGAGGGTGCAGAGAACAATTTTGGGATCATTTTTAAATCCGAAATGGCCGCAGCTCAAAAGTATGATAACAAGATTATGGGTATCGTATCCGAGGTTCTCGAGGGTGCAGAAAACAATTCTGTGATCATTTTTCAAATCGAAGATGGAAGCCGCTCAAAAGTATGATAACTACATTATGGGTATCGTATCAGAGGTTCTCGAGGGTGCTGAGAACGATTTGGTGATCATTTTTCAAATCCAAGATGGCCGTCGCACGAAATAATGATTTCAGCAATATGGATATCGTACCCGAGGTTCTCGAGGGTGTAGAGAAAGATTTTGTGGTCAGTTTTCAAATTCAAGATGGCCGCCGCTCAAAAGTATGATAACTACATTATGGGTATCGTATCCGAGGTTCTCGAGGGTGCAGAGAACGATTTTGTGATCATTTTTCAAATCGAAGATGGCCGCCGCTCAAAAGTATGATAACTACATTATGGGTATCGTATCAGAGGTTCTCGAGGGTGCTGAGAACGATTTTATGATCATTTTTCAAATCCAAGATGGCCGCTGCACAAAATTATGATTTCAGCAATATGGATATCGTACCCGAGGTTCTCGAGGGTGCAGAGAACGATTTTGTGATAAATTTTAAATCCGAGATGGCCGCCGCTCAAAAGTATGATAACTAGATTATGGGTATCGTATCCTAGGTTCTCGAGGGTGCAGAGAAAGATTTTGTGATCAGTTTTCAAATCCAAGATGGCCGCTGCTCAAAAGTATGATAACTACATTATGGATATCGTATCAGAGGTTCTCGAGGGTGCTGAGAAAGATTTTGTGATCATTTTTCAAATCCAAGATGGCCGCCGCACAAAATTATGATTTCAGCAATACGGATATCGTGTCCGAGATTCTCGAGGGTGCAGAGCACAATTCTGTAATCATTTTTGAAATCCAAGAGGGCTGCCGCAAACAAAAATGTATTCAGCAATGTGGATATTCTGTCTGAAGTTCTCGAAGGTGCAAAAAATATTTTGGGATCATTTTTAAATCCGAGATGGCCGCCGTGAAAGACTATGATCACAAAAATATGGGTATCGCATCCGAGGTTCTCGAGAGTGCACAGAACCATTTTGTGATTATTTTTGAAATTCAAGATGGCCGCCGCTCAAAATAATGATAACTACATTATGGGTATCGTATCCGAGGTTCTCGAGGGTGCAGAGAACGATTTTGTGATCATTTTTCAAATTGAAGATGGCCGCCGCTCAAAATTATGATTTCAGCAATATGGATATCGTGTCCGAGATTCTCGAGGGTGCAGAGAACAATTCTGTGATCATTTTTGAAATCCAAGAGGGCTGCCGCAAACAATAATGTTTTCGGCAATATGGATATCGTGTCTGAGTTCTCGAGGGTGCTGAGAACGATTTTGTGATCATTTTTCAAATCCAAGATGGCCGCCGCACAAAATTTTGATTTCAGCAATATGGATATCGTACCCGAGGTTCTCGAGGGTGCAGAGAACGATTTTGTGATCATTTTTAAATCCGAGATGGCCGCCGCACAAAATTATGATTTCAGCAATACCGATATCGTGTCCGAGATACTCGAGGGTGCAGAGAACAATTCTGTGATCATTTTTGAAATCCAAGAGGACTGCTGCAAACAATAATGTTTTCGGCAATATGTATATCGTGTCCGACGTTCTCGAGGGTGCAGAGAACAATTCTGTGATCATTTGTGAAATCCAAGAGGACTGCCGCAAACAATAATGTTTTCAGCAATATGGATATCGTGTCTTAGGTTCTAGAGGGTGCAGAGAAAGATTTTATGATCAGTTTTCAAATCCAAGATGGCCGCCGCTCAAAAGTATGATAACTACACTATGGATATCGTATCAGAGGTTCTCGAGGGTGCTGAGAACGATTTTGTGATCATTTTTCAAATCCAAGATGGCCGCCGCACAAAATTATGATTTTAGCAATATGGATATTGTACCCGAGGTTTTTGAGGGTGCATAGAACGATTTGGTGATCATTTTTCAAATCCAAGATGGCCGTCGCACAAAATAATGATTTCAGCAATATGGATATCGTACCCGAGGTTCTCGAGGGTGTAGAGAAAGATTTTGTGGTCAGTTTTCAAATTCAAGATGGCCGCCGCTCAAAAGTATGATAACTACATTATGGGTATCGTATCCGAGGTTCTCGAGGGTGCAGAGAACGATTTTGTGATCATTTCTCAAATCGAAGATGGCCGCCGCTCAAAAGTATGATAACTACATTATGGGTATAGTATCAGAGGTTCTCGAGGGTGCTGAGAACGATTTTATGATCATTTTTCAAATCCAAGATGGCCGCTGCACAAAATTATGATTTCAGCAATATGGATATCGTACCCGAGGTTCTCGAGGGTGCAGAGAACGATTTTGTGATAAATTTTAAATCCGAGATGGCCGCCGCTCAAAAGTATGATAACTAGATTATGGGTATCGTATCCTAGGTTCTCGAGGGTGCAGAGAAAGATTTTGTGATCAGTTTTCAAATCCAAGATGGCCGCTGCTCAAAAGTATGATAACTACATTATGGATATCGTATCAGAGGTTCTCGAGGGTGCTGAGAAAGATTTTGTGATCATTTTTCAAATCCAAGATGGCCGCCGCACAAAATTATGATTTCAGCAATACGGATATCGTGTCCGAGATTCTCGAGGGTGCAGAGCACAATTCTGTAATCATTTTTGAAATCCAAGAGGGCTGCCGCAAACAAAAATGTATTCAGAAATGTGGATATCCTGTCTGAAGTTCTCGAAGGTGCAAAAAATATTTTGGGATCATTTTTAAATCCGAGATGGCCGCCGTGAAAGACTATGATCACAAAAATATGGGTATCGCATCCGAGGTTCTCGAGAGTGCACAGAACAATTCTGTGATCATTTTTGAAATCCAAGAGGGCTGCCGCAAACAATAATGTTTTCAGCAATATGAATATCGTGTCTGAGTTCTCGAGGGTGCCGAGAACGATTTTGTGATCAATTTCAAATCCAAGATGGCCGCCGCACAAAATTATTATTTCAGCATTATGGATATCGTGTCCGAGATTCTCGAGGGTGCAGAGAACGATTTAGTGATCATTTTTCAAATCCAAGATGGCCGCCGCACAAAGTTATGATTTCAGCAATATGTATATCGTGTCCGAGTTTCTCGAGGGTGCAGAGAACAATTCTGTGATCATTTTTGAAATCCAAGAGGACTGCTGCAAACAATAATGTTTTCGGCAGTATGGATATCGTGTCCTAGGTTCTAGAGGGTGCAGAAAACAATTTTGGGATCATTTTTAAATCCGAGATGGCCGCCGCTCAAAAGTATGATAACTAGAATATGGGTATCGTATCCGAGGTTCTCGAGGGTGCAGAGAATGATTTTGTGATCATTTTTCAAATCGAAGATGGCAGCCGCTCAAAAGTATGATAACTACATTATGGGTATCGTATCCGAGCTTCTCGAGGGAGCTGAGAACGATTTTGTAATCATTTTTCAAATCCAAGATGGCCGCCGCACAAAATTATGATTTCAGCAATATGGATATCGTACCCGAGGTTTTGGAGGGTGCATAGAACGATTTGGTGATCATTTTTCAAATCCAAGATGGCCGTCGCACAAAATTATGATTTCAGCAATATGGATATCGTAACCTAGGTTCTCGAGGGTGCAGAGAAAGATTTTGTGGTCAGTTTTCAAATTCAAGATGGCCGCCGCTCAAAAGTTTGATAACTACATTATGGGTATCGTATCCGAGGTTCTCGAGGGTGCAGAGAACGATTTTGTGATCATTTTTCAAATCGAAGATGGCCGCCGCTCAAAAGTATGATGACTACATTATGAATATCGTATCAGAGGTTCTCGAGTGTGCTGAGATCGATTTTATGATCATTTTTCAAATCCAAGATGGCCGCCGCACAAAATTTTGATTTCAGCAATATGGATATCGTACCCGAGCTTCTCGAGGGTGCAGGGAACGATTTTATGATCATTTTTAAATCCGAGATGGCCGCCGCTCAAAAGTATGATAACTAGAATATGGGTATCGTATCCTAGGTTCTCGAGGGTGCAGAGAACGATTTTGTGATCATTTTTCAAATCCAAGATGGCCGCCGCTCAAAAGTATGATAACTACATTATGGGTATCGTATCAGAGGTTCTCGAGAGTGCTGAGAATGATTTTGTGATCATTTTACAAATCCAAGATAGCCGCCGCACAAAATTATGATTTCAGCAATATGGATATCTTGTCCGAGATTCTCGAGGGTGCAGAGAACAATTCTGAAATCATTTTTTTAAGCCAAGAGGGCTGCCGCAAACAATAATGTTTTCAATAATATGGATATCCTGTCTGAGGATCTCGAGGGTGGAAAAAATATTTTGGGATCATTTTTAAATCCGAGATGGCCTCCGAGCAAGACTATGATCACAAAAATATGGGTATCGCATCCGAGGTTCTCAAGAGTGCACAGAACGATTTTGTGATTATTTTTGAAATCCAAGTTGGCCGCCGCTCAAAATAATGATAACTACATTATGGGTATCGTACCCGAGGTTCTCGAGGGTGCAGAGAACGATTTTGTGATCATTTTTCAATCCGAGATGGCCACCGCTCAAAAGTATGATAACTAGATTATGGGTATCGTATCCTAGGTTCTCGAGGGTGCAGAGAAAGATTTTGTGATCAGTTTTCAAATCCAAGATGGCCGCCGCTGAAAAGTATGATAACTACATTATGGATATCGTATCAGAGGTTCTCGAGGTTGCTAAGAACGATTTTGTGATCATATTTCAAATCCAAGATGGCCGCCGCACAAAATTATGATTTCAGCAATATGGATATCGTGTCCGAAATTCTCGAGGGTGCAGAGAACAATTCTGTGATCATTTTTGAAATCCAAGAGGGCTGCCGCAAACAATAATGTTTTCGGCAATATGGATATCGTCTCCTAGGTTCTAGAGGGTGTTGAAAACAATTTTGGGATCATTTTTAAATCCGAGATGGCCGCCGCTCAAAAGTATGATAACCACATTATGGGTATCGTATCCGAGGTTCTCGAGGGTGCAGAGAACGATTTTGTGATCATTTTTCAAATCCAAGATGGCCGCCGCACAAAATTATTATTTCAGCATTATGGATATCGTGTCCGAGATTCTCGAGGGTGCAGAGAACGATTTGGTGATCATTTTTCAAATCCAAGAGGACTGCTGCAAACAATTATGTTTTCGGCAATATGTATATCGTGTCCGACGTTCTCGAGGGTGCAGAGAACAATTCTGTGATCATTTTTGAAATCCAAGAAGACTGCCGCAAACAATAATGTTTTCGGCAATATGGATATCGTGTCCTAGGTTCTAGAGGGTGCAGAAAACAATTTTGGGATCATTTTTAAATCCGAGATGGCCGCCGCTCAAAAGTATGATAACTAGATTATGGGTATCGTATCCGAGGTTCTCGAGGGTGCAGAGAACGATTTTGTGATCATTTTTCAAATCGAAGAAGGCAGTCGCTCAAAAGTATTATTTCAGCAATATGGATATCGTACCCGAGGTTTTTTATGGTGCATAGAACGATTTGGTGATCATTTTTCAAATCAAAGATGGCCGTCGCACAAAATTATGATTTCAGCAATATGGATATTGTACCCGAGGTTCTCGAGGGTGCAGAGAAAGATTTTGTGGTCAGTTTTTGAATTCAAGTTGGCCGCCGCTCAAAAGTATGATAACTACATTATGGGTATCGTATCCGAGGTTCTCGAGGGTGCAGAGAACGATTTTGTGATCATTTTTCAAATCGAAGATGGCCGCCGCTGAAAAGTATGATAACTACATTATGGGTATCGTGCCCGAGGTTCTCGAGGGTGCGGAGAATGATTATGTGATCATTTTTCAAATCCAAGATGGCCGCCGCAAAAAATTATGATTTCAGCAATATGGATATCGTACCCGAGGTCCTCGAGGGTGCAGAGAACGATTTGGTGATAATTTTTCTAATCCAAGATGGCCGCCGCAGAAAATTATGATTTCAGCAATATCGATATCGTACCCGAGGTTCTCGAGGGTGCAGAGAAAGATTTTGTGATCATTTTTCAAATCCAAGATAGCCGCCGCACAAAATTATGATTTCAGCAATATGGATATCGTGTCCGAGATTCTCGAGGTTTGCAGAGAACAATTCTGTAATCATTTTTGAAATCCAAGAGGGCTGCCGCAAACAATAATGTTTTCAGCAATATGGATATCCTGTCTGAGGCTTATGAGGGTGCAAAAAATATTTTGGGATCATTTTTAAATCCGAGATGGCCGCCGTGCAAGACTATGATCACAAAAATATGGGTATCGCATCCGAGGTTCTCGAGAGTGCACAGAACCATTTTGTGATTATTTTTGAAATTCAAGATGGCCGCCGCTCAAAATAATGATAACTACATTATGGGTATCGTATCCGAGGTTCTCGAGGGTGCAGAGAACGATTTTGTGATCATTTTTCAAATTGAAGATGGCCGCCGCTCAAAATTATGATTTCAGCAATATGGATATCGTGTCCGAGATTCTCGAGGGTGCAGAGAACAATTCTGTGATCATTTTTGAAATCCAAGAGGGCTGCCGCAAACAATAATGTTTTCGGCAATATGGATATCGTGTCTGAGTTCTCGAGGGTGCTGAGAACGATTTTGTGATCATTTTTCAAATCCAAGATGGCCGCCGCACAAAATTTTGATTTCAGCAATATGGATATCGTACCCGAGGTTCTCGAGGGTGCAGAGGACGATTTTGTGGTCATTTTTAAATCCGAGATGGCCGCCGCACAAAATTATGATTTCAGCAATACCGATATCGTGTCCGAGATACTCGAGGGTGCAGAGAACAATTCTGTGATCATTTTTGAAATCCAAGAGGACTGCTGCAAACAATAATGTTTTCGGCAATATGTATATCGTGTCCGACGTTCTCGAGGGTGCAGAGAACAATTCTGTGATCATTTGTGAAATCCAAGAGGACTGCCGCAAACAATAATGTTTTCAGCAATATGGATATCGTGTCTTAGGTTCTCGAGGGTGCAGAGAAAGATTTTGTGATCAGTTTTCAAATCCAAGATGGCCGCTGCTCAAAAGTATGATAACTACATTATGGATATCGTATCAGAGGTTCTCGAGGGTGCTGAGAAAGATTTTGTGATCATTTTTCAAATCCAAGATGGCCGCCGCACAAAATTATGATTTCAGCAATACGGATATCGTGTCCGAGATTCTCGAGGGTGCAGAGCACAATTCTGTAATCATTTTTCAAATCCAAGATGGCCGCCGCACAAAATTATGATTTCAGCAATGTGGATATCCTGTCTGAAGTTCTCGAAGGTGCAAAAAATATTTTTGGATCATTTTTAAATCCGAGATGGCCGCCGTGAAAGACTATGATCACAAAAATATGGGTATCGCATCCGAGGTTCTCGAGAGTGCACAGAACCATTTTGTGATTATTTTTGAAATTCAAGATGGCCGCCGCTCAAAATAATGATAACTACATTATGGGTATCGTATCCGAGGTTCTCGAGGGTGCAGAGAACGATTTTGTGATCATTTTTCAAATTGAAGATGGCCGCCGCTCAAAATTATGATTTCAGCAATATGGATATCGTGTCCGAGATTCTCGAGGGTGCAGAGAACAATTCTGTGATCATTTTTGAAATCCAAGAGGGCTGCCGCAAACAATAATGTTTTAAGCAATATGGATATCGTGTCTGAGTTCTCGAGGGTGCTGAGAACGATTTTGTGATCATTTTTCAAATCCAAGATGGCCGCCGCACAAAATTTTGATTTCAGCAATATGGATATCGTACCCGAGGTTCTCGAGGGTGCAGAGAACGATTTTGTGATCATTTTTAAATCCGAGATGGCCGCCGCACAAAATTATGATTTCAGCAATACCGATATCGTGTCCGAGATACTCGAGGGTGCAGAGAACAATTCTGTGATCATTTTTGAAATCCAAGAGGACTGCTGCAAACAATAATGTTTTCGGCAATATGTATATCGTGTCCGACGTTCTCGAGGGTGCAGAGAACAATTCTGTGATCATTTGTGAAATCCAAGAGGACTGCCGTAAACAATAATGTTTTCAGCAATATGGATATCGTGTCTTAGGTTCTAGAGGGTGCAGAGAAAGATTTTGTGATCAGTTTTCAAATCCAAGATGGCCGCCGCTCAAAAGTATGATAACTACATTATGGATATCGTATCAGAGGTTCTCGAGGGTGCTGAGAACGATTTTGTGATCATTTTTCAAATCCAAGATGGCCGCCGCACAAAATTATAATTTCAGCAATATGGATATCGTGTCCGAGATTCTCGAGGGTGCAGAGAACAATTATGTAATCATTTTTGAAATCCAAGAGGGCTGCCGCAAACAATAATGTTTGCGGCAATATGGATATCCTGTCTGAGGTTCTCGAGGGTGCAAAAAATATTTTGGGATCATTTTTAAATCCGAGATGGCCGCCGTGCAAGACCATGATCACAAAAATATGGGTATCGCATCCGAGGTTCTCGGGAGTGCACAGAACGATTTTGTGATTATTTTTGAAATCAAAGATGGCCGCCGCTCAAAAGTATGATACTACATTATGGGTATCGTATTAGAGGTTCTCGAGAGTGCTGAGAACGATTTTGTGATCATTTTTCAAATCCGAGATGGCCGCCAAACAAAATTATGATTTCAGCAATATGGATATCGTACCCGAGGTTCTCGAGGGTGCAGAGAATGATTATGTGATCATTTTTCAAATCCAAGATGGCCGCCGCACAAAATTATGATTTCAGCAATATGGATATCGTACCCGAGGTTCTCGAGGGTGCAGAGAACGATTTGGTGATAATTTTTCAAATCCAAGATGGCCGCCGCAAAAAATCATGATTTCAGTAATATGGATATCGTTCCCGAGGTTCTCGAGGGTGCAGAGTAAGATTTTGTGGTCAGTTTTCAAATTCAAGATGGCCGCCGCTCAAAAATATGATAACTACATTATGGGTAACGTATCCGAGGTTCTCGAGGGTGCAGAGAACGATTTTGTGATCATTTTTCAAATCGAAAATGGCCGCCGCTCAAAAGTATGATAACTACCTTATGGGTGTCGTATCCGAGGTTCTCGAGGGTGCTGAGAACGATTTTCTGATCATTTTTCAAATCCAAGATGGCCGCCGCACAAAATTATGATTTCAGCAATATCGATATCGTACCCGAGGTTCTCGAGGTTGCAGAGAACGATTTTGTGGTCATTTTTAAATCCGAGATGGCCGCCGCACAAAATTATGATTTCAGCAATATGGATATCGTGTCCGAGATTCTCGAGGGTGCAGAGAACAATTCTGTGATCATTTTTGAAATCCAAGAGGGCTGCCGCAAACAATAATGTTTTCAGCAATATGGATATCGTGTCTGAGTTCTCGAGGGTGCAGACAACGATTTGGTGATCATTTTTCAAATCCAAGATGGCCGCCGCACAAAGTTATGATTTCAGCAATATGTATATCGTGTCCGAGGTTCTCGAGGGTGCAGAGAACAATTTTGTGATCATTTTTGAAATCCAAGAGGACTGCTGCAAACAATAATGTTTTCGGCAATATGTATATCGTGTCCGACGTTCTCGAGGGTGCAAAGAACAATTCTGTGATCATTTTTGAAATCCAAGAGGACTGCCGCAAACAATAATGTTTTCGGCAATATGAATATCGTGTCCGACGTTCTCGAGGGTACAGAGAACAATTTTGGGATCATTTTTAAATCCGAAATGGCCGCAGCTCAAAAGTATGATAACAAGATTATGGGTATCGTATCCGAGGTTCTCGAGGGAGCTGAGAACGATTTTGTGATCATTTTTCAAATCCAAGATGGCCGCCGCACAAAATTATGATTTTAGCAATATGGATATTGTACCCGAGGTTTTTGAGGGTGCATAGAACGATTTGGTGATCATTTTTCAAATCCAAGATGGCCGTCGCACAAAATAATGATTTCAGCAATATGGATATCGTACCCGAGGTTCTCGAGGGTGTAGAGAAAGATTTTGTGGTCAGTTTTCAAATTCAAGATGGCCGCCGCTCAAAAGTATGATAACTACATTATGGGTATCGTATCCGAGGTTCTCGAGGGTGCAGAGAACGATTTTGTGATCAGTTTTCAAATCCAAGATGGCCGCTGCTCAAAAGTATGATAACTACATTATGGATATCCTATCAGAGGTTCTCGAGGGTGCTGAGAAAGATTTTGTGATCATTTTTCAAATCCAAGATGGCCGCCGCACAAAATTATGATTTCAGCAATACGGATATCGTGTCCGAGATTCTCGAGGGTGCAGAGCACAATTCTGTAATCATTTTTGAAATCCAAGAGGGCTGCCGCAAACAAAAATGTATTCAGCAATGTGGATATCCTGTCTGAAGTTCTCGAAGGTGCAAAAAATATTTTGGGATCATTTTTAAATCCGAGATGGCCGCCGTGAAAGACTATGATCACAAAAATATGGGTATCGCATCCGAGGTTCTCGAGAGTGCACAGAACAATTCTGTGATCATTTTTGAAATCCAAGAGGGCTGCCGCAAACAATAATGTTTTCAGCAATATGAATATCGTGTCTGAGTTCTCGAGGGTGCCGAGAACGATTTTGTGATCAATTTCAAATCCAAGATGGCCGCCGCACAAAATTATTATTTCAGCATTATGGATATCGTGTCCGAGATTCTCGAGGGTGCAGAGAACGATTTGGTGATAATTTTTCAAATCCAAGATGGCCGCCGCACAAAGTTATGATTTCAGCAATATGTATATCGTGTCCGAGTTTCTCGAGGGTGCAGAGAACAATTCTGTGATCATTTTTGAAATCCAAGAGGACTGCTGCAAACAATAATGTTTTCGGCAATATGGATATCGTGTCCTAGGTTCTAGAGGGTGCAGAAAACAATTTTGGGATCATTTTTAAATCCGAGATGGCCGCCGCTCAAAAGTATGATAACTAGAATATGGGTATCGTATCCGAGGTTCTCGAGGGTGCAGAGAATGATTTTGTGATCATTTTTCAAATCGAAGATGGCAGCCGCTCAAAAGTATGATAACTACATTATTGGTATCGTATCCGAGCTTCTCGAGGGAGCTGAGAACGATTTTGTAATCATTTTTAAATCCGAGATGGCCGCCGCACAAAATTATGATTTCAGCAATATGGATATCGTGTCCGAGATTCTCGAGGGTGCAGAGAACAATTCTGTGATCATTTTTGAAATCCAAGAGGGCTGCCGCAAACAATAATGTTTTCAGCAATATGGATATCGTGTCTGAGTTCTCGAGGGTGCAGACAACGATTTGGTGATCATTTTTCAAATCCAAGATGGCCGCCGCACAAAGTTATGATTTCAGCAATATGTATACCGTGTCCGAGGTTCTCGAGGGTGCAGAGAACAATTTTGTGATCATTTTTGAAATCCAAGAGGACTGCTGCAAACAATAATGTTTTCGGCAATATGTATATCGTGTCCGACGTTCTCGAGGGTGCAAAGAACAATTCTGTGATCATTTTTGAAATCCAAGAGGACTGCCGCAAACAATAATGTTTTCGGCAATATGAATATCGTGTCCGACGTTCTCGAGGGTGCAGAGAACAATTTTGGGATCATTTTTAAATCCGAAATGGCCGCAGCTCAAAAGTATGATAACAAGATTATGGGTATCGTATCCGAGGTTCTCGAGGGAGCTGAGAACGATTTTGTGATCATTTTTCAAATCCAAGATGGCCGCCGCACAAAATTATGATTTTAGCAATATGGATATTGTACCCGAGGTTTTTGAGGGTGCATAGAACGATTTGGTGATCATTTTTCAAATCCAAGATGGCCGTCGCACAAAATAATGATTTCAGCAATATGGATATCGTACCCGAGGTTCTCGAGGGTGTAGAGAAAGATTTTGTGGTCAGTTTTCAAATTCAAGATGGCCGCCGCTCAAAAGTATGATAACTACATTATGGGTATCGTATCCGAGGTTCTCGAGGGTGCAGAGAACGATTTTGTGATCATTTTTCAAATCGAAGATGGCCGCCGCTCAAAAGTATGATAACTACATTATGGGTATCGTATCAGAGGTTCTCGAGGGTGCTGAGAACGATTTTATGATCATTTTTCAAATCCAAGATGGCCGCTGCACAAAATTATGATTTCAGCAATATGGATATCGTACCCGAGGTTCTCGAGGGTGCAGAGAACGATTTTGTGATAAATTTTAAATCCGAGATGGCCGCCGCTCAAAAGTATGATAACTAGATTATGGGTATCGTATCCTAGGTTCTCGAGGGTTCAGAGAAAGATTTTGTGATCAGTTTCCAAATCCAAGATGGCCGCTGCTCAAAAGTATGATAACTACATTATGGATATCGTATCAGAGGTTCTCGAGGGTGCTGAGAAAGATTTTGTGATCATTTTTCAAATCCAAGATGGCCGCCGCACAAAATTATGATTTCAGCAATACGGATATCGTGTCCGAGATTCTCGAGGGTGCAGAGCACAATTCTGTAATCATTTTTGAAATCCAAGAGGGCTGCCGCAAACAAAAATGTATTCAGCAATGTGGATATCCTGTCTGAAGTTCTCGAAGGTGCAAAAAATATTTTGGGATCATTTTTAAATCCGAGATGGCGGCCGTGAAAGACTATGATCACAAAAATATGGGTATCGCATCCGAGGTTCTCGAGAGTGCACAGAACAATTCTGTGATCATTTTTGAAATCCAAGAGGGCTGCCGCAAACAATAATGTTTTCAGCAATATGAATATCGTGTCTGAGTTCTCGAGGGTGCCGAGAACGATTTTGTGATCAATTTCAAATCCAAGATGGCCGCCGCACAAAATTATTATTTCAGCATTATGGATATCGTGTCCGAGATTCTCGAGGGTGCAGAGAACGATTTGGTGATCATTTTTCAAATCCAAGATGGCCGCCGCACAAAGTTATGATTTCAGCAATATGTATATCGTGTCCGAGTTTCTCGAGGGTGCAGAGAACAATTCTGTGATCATTTTTTAAATCCAAGAGGACTGCTGCAAACAATAATGTTTTCGGCAATATGGATATCGTGTCCTAGGTTCTAGAGGGTGCAGAAAACAATTTTGGGATCATTTTTAAATCCGAGATGGCCGCCGCTCAAAAGTATGATAACTAGAATATGGGTATCGTATCCGAGGTTCTCGAGGGTGCAGAGAATGATTTTGTGATCATTTTTCAAATCGAAGATGGCAGCCGCTCAAAAGTATGATAACTACATTATGGGTATCGTATCCGAGCTTCTCGAGGGAGCTGAGAACGATTTTGTAATCATTTTTCAAATCCAAGATGGCCGCCGCACAAAATTATGATTTCAGCAATATGGATATCGTACCCGAGGTTTTTGAGGGTGCATAGAACGATTTGGTGATCATTTTTCAAATCCAAGATGGCCGTCGCACAAAATTATGATTTCAGCAATATGGATATCGTAACCTAGGTTCTCGAGGGTGCAGAGAAAGATTTTGTGGTCAGTTTTCAAATTCAAGATGGCCGCCGCTCAAAAGTTTGATAACTACATTATGGGTATCGTATCCGAGGTTCTCGAGGGTGCAGACAACGATTTTGTGATCATTTTTCAAATCGAAGATGGCCGCCGCTCAAAAGTATGATAACTACATTATGGGTATCGTATCAGAGGTTCTCGAGGGTGCTGAGATCGATTTTATGATCATTTTTCAAATCCAAGATGGCCGCCGCACAAAATTTTGATTTCAGCAATATGGATATCGTACCCGAGCTTCTCGAGGGTGCAGGGAACGATTTTATGATCATTTTTAAATCCGAGATGGCCGCCGCTCAAAAGTATGATAACTAGAATATGGGTATCGTATCCTAGGTTCTCGAGGGTGCAGAGAACGATTTTGTGATCATTTTTCAAATCGAAGATGGCCGCCGCTCAAAAGTATGATAACTACATTATGGGTATCGTATCAGAGGTTCTCGAGAGTGCTGAGAATGATTTTGTGATCATTTTACAAATCCAAGATAGCCGCCGCACAAAATTATGATTTCAGCAATATGGATATCTTGTCCGAGATTCTCGAGGGTGCAGAGAACAATTCTGAAATCATTTTTTTAAGCCACGAGGGCTGCCGCAAACAATAATGTTTTCAATAATATGGATATCCTGTCTGAGGATCTCGAGGGTGGAAAAAATATTTTGGGATCATTTTTAAATCTGAGATGGCCTCCGAGCAAGACTATGATCACAAAAATATGGGTATCGCATCCGAGGTTCTCGAGAGTGCACAGAACGATTTTGTGATTATTTTTGAAATCCAAGTTGGCCGCCGCTCAAAATAATGATAACTACATTATGGGTATCGTACCCGAGGTTCTCGAGGGTGCAGAGAACGATTTTGTGATCATTTTTAAATCCGAGATGGCCGCCGCTCAAAAGTATGATAACTAGATTATGGGTATCGTATCCTAGGTTCTCGAGGGTGCATAGAAAGATTTTGTGATCAGTTTTCAAATCCAAGATGGCCGCCGCTCAAAAGTATGATAACTACATTATGGTTATGGTATCAGAGGTTCTCGAGGTTGCTGAGAACGATTTTGTGATCATTTTTCAAATCCAAGATGGCCGCCGCACAAAATTATGATTTCAGCAATATGGATATCGTGTCCGAAATGCTCGAGGGTGCAGAGAACAATTCTGTGATCATTTTTGAAATCCAAGAGGGCTGCCGCAAACAATAATGTTTTCGGCAATATGGATATCGTGTCCTAGGTTCTAGAGGGTGTTGAAAACAATTTTGGGATCATTTTTAAATCCGAGATGGCCGCCGCTCAAAAGTATGATAACCACATTATGGGTATCGTATCCGAGGTTCTCGAGGTTGCAGAGAACGATTTTGTGATCATTTTTCAAATCCAAGATGGCCGCCGCACAAAATTATTATTTCAGCATTATGGATATCGTGTCCGAGATTCTCGAGGGTGCAGAGAACGATTTGGTGATCATTTTTCAAATCCAAGTGGACTGCTGCAAACAATTATGTTTTCGGCAATATGTATATCGTGTCCGACGTTCTCGAGGGTGCAGAGAACAATTCTGTGATCATTTTTGAAATCCAAGAAGACTGCCGCAAACAATAATGTTTTCGGCAATATGGATATCGTGTCCTAGGTTCTAGAGGGTGCAGAAAACAATTTTGGGATCATTTTTAAATCCGAGATGGCCGCCGCTCAAAAGTATGATAACTAGATTATGGGTATCGTAACCGAGGTTCTCGAGGGTGCAGAGAACGATTTTGTGATCATTTTTCAAATCGAAGAAGGCAGCCGCTCAAAAGTATTATTTCAGCAATATGGATATCGTACCCGAGGTTTTTTATGGTGCATAGAACGATTTGGTGAACATTTTTCAAATCAAAGATGGCCGTCGCACAAAATTATGATTTCAGCAATATGGATATCGTACCAGAGGTTCTCGAGGGTGCAGAGAAAGATTTTGTGGTCAGTTTTTGAATTCAAGTTGGCCGCCGCTCAAAAGTATGATAACAAGATTATGGGTATCGTATCCGAGGTTCTCGAGGGTGCAGAAAACAATTCTGTGACCATTTTTCAAATCGAAGATGGCAGCCGCTCAAAAGTATGATAACTACATTATGGGTGTCGTATCCGAGCTTCTCGAGGGAGCTGAGAACGATTTTGTGATCATTTTTCAAATCCAAGATGGCCGCCGCACAAAATTATGATTTCAGCAATATGGATATCGTACCCGAGGTTTTTGAGGGTGCATAGAACGATTTGGTGATCATTTTTCAAATCCAAGATGGCCGTCGCACAAAATAATGATTTCAGCAATATGGATATCGTACCCGAGGTTCTCGAGGGTGTAGAGAAAGATTTTGTGATAAATTTTAAATCCGAGATGGCCGCCGCTCAAAAGTATGATAACTAGATTATGGGTATCGTATCCTAGGTTCTCGAGGGTGCAGAGAAAGATTTTGTGATCAGTTTTCAAATCCAAGATGGCCGCTGCTCAAAAGTATGATAACTACATTATGGGTATCGTACCCGAGGTTCTCGAGGGTGCAGAGAACGATTTTGTGATAAATTTTAAATCCGAGATGGCCGCCGCTCAAAAGTATGATAACTAGATTATGGGTATCGTATCCTAGGTTCTCGAGGGTGCAGAGAAAGATTTTGTGATCAGTTTTCAAATCCAAGATGGCCGCTGCTCAAAAGTATGATAACTACATTATGGATATCGTATCAGAGGTTCTCGAGGGTGCTGAGAAAGATTTTGTGATCATTTTTCAAATCCAAGATGGCCGCCGCACAAAATTATGATTTCAGCAATACGGATATCGTGTCCGAGATTCTCGAGGGTGCAGAGCACAATTCTGTAATCATTTTTGAAATCCAAGAGGGCTGCCGCAAACAAAAATGTATTCAGCAATGTGGATATCCTGTCTGAAGTTCTCGAAGGTGCAAAAAATATTTTGGGATCATTTTTAAATCCGAGATGGCCGCCGTGAAAGACTATGATCACAAAAATATGGGTATCGCATCCGAGGTTCTCGAGAGTGCACAGAACAATTCTGTGATCATTTTTGAAATCCAAGAGGGCTGCCGCAAACAATAATGTTTTCAGCAATATGAATATCGTGTCTGAGTTCTCGAGGGTGCCGAGAACGATTTTGTGATCAATTTCAAATCCAAGATGGCCGCCGCACAAAATTATTATTTCAGCATTATGGATATCGTGTCCGAGATTCTCGAGGGTGCAGAGAACGATTTGGTGATCATTTTTCAAATCCAAGATGGCCGCCGCACAAAGTTATGATTTCAGCAATATGTATATCGTGTCCGAGTTTCTCGAGGGTGCAGAGAACAATTCTGTGATCATTTTTGAAATCCAAGAGGACTGCTGCAAACAATAATGTTTTCGGCAATATGGATATCGTGTCCTAGGTTCTAGAGGGTGCAGAAAACAATTTTGGGATCATTTTTAATTCCGAGATGGCCGCCGCTCAAAGTATGATAACTAGAATATGGGTATCGTATCCGAGGTTCTCGAGGGTGCAGAGAACGATTTTGTGATCATTTTTCAAATCGAAGATGGCAGCCGCTCAAAAGTATGATAACTACATTATGGGTATCGTATCCGAGCTTCTCGAGGGAGATGAGAACGATTTTGTGATCATTTTTCAAATTGAAGATGGCCGCCGCTCAAAATTATGATTTCAGCAATATGGATATCGTGTCCGAGATTCTCGAGGGTGCAGAGAACAATTCTGTGATCATTTTTGAAATCCAAGAGGGCTGCTGCAAACAATAATGTTTTCGGCAATATGTATATCGTGTCCGACGTTCTCGAGGGTGCAGAGAACAATTCTGTGATCATTTGTGAAATCCAAGAGGACTGCCGCAAGCAATAATGTTTTCAGCAATATGGATATCGTGTCCTAGGTTCTAGAGGGTGCAGAGAAAGATTTTGTGATCAGTTTTCAAATCCAAGATGGCCGCCGCTCAAAATTTTGATTTCAGCAATATGGATATCGTACCCGGGGTTCTCGAGGGTGCAGAGAACGATTTTGTGGTCATTTTTAAATCCGAGATGGCCGCCGCACAAAATTATGATTTCAGCAATATGGATATCGTACCCGAGGTTTTTGAAGGTGCAGAGAACAATTATGTAATCATTTTTGAAATCCAAGAGGGCTGCCGCAAACAATAATGTTTTCGGCAATATGGATATCCTGTCTGAGGTTCTCGAGGGTGCAAAAAATATTTTGGGATCATTTTTAAATCCGAGATGGCCGCCGTGCAAGACCATGATCACAAAAATATGGGTATCGCATCCGAGGTTCTCGGGAGTGCACAGAACGATTTTGTGATTATTTTTTAAATCGAAGATGGCCGCCGCTCAAAAGTATGATACTACATTATGGGTATCGTATTAGAGATTCTCGAGAGTGCTGAGAACGATTTTGTGATCATTTTTCAAATCCGAGATGGCCGCCAAACAAAATTATGATTTCAGCAATATGGATATCGTACCCGAGGTTCTCGAGGGTGCAGAGAATGATTATGTGATCATTTTTCAAATCCAAGATGGCCGCCGCACAAAATTATGATTTCAGCAATATGGATATCGTACCCGAGGTTCTCGAGGGTGCAGAGAACGATTTGGTGATAATTTTTCAAATCCAAGATGGCCGCCGCAAAAAATCATGATTTCAGTAATATGGATATCGTTCCCGAGGTTCTCGAGGGTGCAGAGTAAGATTTTGTGATCAGTTTTCAAATCCAAGATGGCCGCCGCTCAAAAGTATGATAACTACATTATGGGTATCGTATCCGAGGTTCTCGAGGGTGCAGAGAACGATTTTGTGATCATTTTTCAAATCGAAGATGGCCGCCGCTCAAAAGTATGATAACTACATTATGGGTGTCGTATCCGAGGTTCTCGAGGGTGCTGAGAACGATTTTCTGATCATTTTTCAAATCCAAGATGGCCGCCGCACAAAATTATGATTTCAGCAATATCGATATCGTACCCGAGGTTCTCGAGGGTGCAGAGAACGATTTTGTGGTCATTTTTAAATCCGAGATGGCCGCCGCACAAAATTATGATTTCAGCAATATGGATATCGTGTCCGAGATTCTCGAGGGTGCAGAGAACAATTCTGTGATCATTTTTGAAATCCAAGAGCGCTGCCGCAAACAATAATGTTTTCAGCAATATGGATATCGTGTCTGAGTTCTCGAGGGTGCAGACAACGATTTGGTGATCATTTTTCAAATCCAAGATGGCCGCCGCACAAAGTTATGATTTCAGCAATATGTATATCGTGTCCGAGGTTCTCGAGGGTGCAGAGAACAATTTTGTGATCATTTTTGAAATCCAAGAGGACTGCTGCAAACAATAATGTTTTCGGCAATATGTATATCGTGTCCGACGTTCTCGAGGGTGCAAAGAACAATTCTGTGATCATTTTTGAAATCCAAGAGGACTGCCGCAAACAATAATGTTTTCGGCAATATGAATATCGTGTCCGACGTTCTCGAGGGTGCAGAGAACAATTTTGGGATCATTTTTAAATCCGAAATGGCCGCAGCTCAAAAGTATGATAACAAGATTATGGGTATCGTATCCGAGGTTCTCGAGGGTGCAGAAAACAATTCTGTGATCATTTTTCAAATCGAAGATGGCAGCCGCTCAAAAGTATGATAACTACATTATGGGTGTCGTATCCGAGCTTCTCGAGGGAGCTGAGAACGATTTTGTGATCATTTTTCAAATCCAAGATGGCCGCCGCACAAAATTATGATTTCAGCAATATGGATATCGTACCCGAGGTTTTTGAGGGTGCATAGAACGATTTGGTGATCATTTTTCAAATCCAAGATGGCCGTCGCACAAAATAATGATTTCAGCAATATGGATATCGTACCCGAGGTTCTCGAGGGTGTAGAGAAAGATTTTGTGATCAGTTTTCAAATTCAAGATGGCCGCCGCTCAAAAGTATGATAACAACATTATGGATATCGTATCAGAGGTTCTCGAGGGTGCTGAGAACGATTTTGTGATCATTTTTCAAATCCAAGATGGCCGCCGCACAAAATTATGATTTCAGCAATATGGATATCGTGTCCGACGTTCTCGAGGGTGCAGAGAACAATTCTGTGATCATTTGTGAAATCCAAGAGGACTGCCGCAAGCAATAATGTTTTCAGCAATATGGATATCGTGTCCTAGGTTCTAGAGGGTGCAGAGAAAGATTTTGTGATCAGTTTTCAAATCCAAGATGGCCGCCGCTCAAAAGTATGATCACTACATTATGGATATCGTATCAGAGGTTCTCGAGGGTGCTGAGAACGATTTTGTGATCATTTTTCAAATCCAAGATGGCCGCCGCACAAAATTATGATTTCAGCAATATGGATATCGTGTCCGAGATTCTCGAGGGTGCAGAGAACAATTATGTAATCATTTTTGAAATCCAAGAGGGCTGCCGCAAACAATAATGTTTTCGGCAATATGGATATCCTGTCTGAGGTTCTCGAGGGTGCAAAAAATATTTTGGGATCATTTTTAAATCCGAGATGGCCGCCGTGCAAGACCATGATCACAAAAATATGGGTATCGCATCCGAGGTTCTCGGGAGTGCACAGAATGATTTTGTGATTATTTTTGAAATCGAAGATGGCCGCCGCTCAAAAGTATGATACTACATTATGGGTATCGTATTAGAGATTCTCGAGATTGCTGAGAACGATTTTGTGATCATTTTTCAAATCCGAGATGGCCGCCAAACAAAATTATGATTTCAGCAATATGGATATCGTACCCGAGGTTCTCGAGGGTGCAGAGAATGATTATGTGATCATTTTTCAAATCCAAGATGGCCGCCGCACAAAATTATGATTTCAGCAATATGGATATCGTACCCGAGGTTCTCGAGGGTGCAGAGAACGATTTGGTGATAATTTTTCAAATCCAAGATGGCCGCCGCAAAAAATCATGATTTCAGTAATATGGATATCGTTCCCGAGGTTATCGAGGGTGCAGAGTAAGATTTTGTGGTCAGTTTTCAAATTCAAGATGGCCGCCGCTCAAAAGTATGATAACTACATTATGGGTATCGTATCCGAGGTTCTCGAGGGTGCAGAGAACGATTTTGTGATCATTTTTCAAATCGAAAATGGCCGCCGCTCAAAAGTATGATAACTACATTATGGGTATGTATCCGAGGTTCTCGAGGGTGCTGAGAACGATTTTATGATCATTTTTCAAATCCAAGATGGCCGCCGCACAAAATTATGATTTCAGCAATATCGATATCGTACCCGAGGTTCTCGAGGGTGCAGAGAACGATTTTGTGGTCATTTTTAAATCCGAGATGGCCGCCGTGCAAGACTATGATCACAAAAATATGGGTATCGCATCCGAGGTTCTCGAGAGTGCACAGAACCATTTTGTGATTATTTTTGAATTTCAAGATGGCCGCCGCTCAAAATAATGATAACTACATTATGGGTATCGTATCCGAGGTTCTCGAGGGTGCAGAGAACGATTTTGTGATCATTTTTCAAAAGGAAGATGGCCGCCGCTCAAAATTATGATTTCAGCAATATGGATATCGTGTCCGAGATTCTCGAGGGTGCAGAGAACAATTCTGTGATCATTTGTGAAATCCAAGAGGACTGCCGCAAGCAATAATGTTTTCAGCAATATGGATATCGTGTCCTAGGTTCTAGAGGGTGCAGAGAAAGATTTTGTGATCAGTTTTCAAATCCAAGATGGCCGCCGCTCAAAATTTTGATTTCAGCAATATGGATATCGTACCCGGGGTTCTCGAGGGTGCAGAGAACGATTTTGTGGTCATTTTTAAATCCGAGATGGCCGCCGCACAAAATTATGATTTCAGCAATACGGATATCATGTCCGAGATACTCGAGGGTGCAGAGAACAATTCTGTGATCATTTTTGAAATCCAAGAGGACTGCTGCAAACAATAATGTTTTCGGCAATATGTATATCGTGTCCGACGTTCTCGAGGGTGCAGAGAACAATTCTGTGATCATTTGTGAAATCCAAGAGGACTGCCGCAAGCAATAATGTTTTCAGCAATATGGATATCGTGTCCTAGGTTCTAGAGGGTGCAGAGAAAGATTTTGTGATCAGTTTTCAAATCCAAGATGGCCGCCGCTCAAAAGTATGATCACTACATTATGGATATCGTATCAGAGGTTCTCGAGGGTGCTGAGAACGATTTTGTGATCATTTTTCAAATCCAAGATGGCCGCCGCACAAAATTATGATTTCAGCAATATGGATATCGTGTCCGAGATTCTCGAGGGTGCAGAGAACAATTATGTAATCATTTTTGAAATCCAAGAGGGCTGCCGCAAACAATAATGTTTTCGGCAATATGGATATCCTGTCTGAGGTTCTCGAGGGTGCAAAAAATATTTTGGGATCATTTTTAAATCCGAGATGGCCGCCGTGCAAGACCATGATCACAAAAATATGGGTATCGCATCCGAGGTTCTCGGGAGTGCACAGAACGATTTTGTGATTATTTTTGAAATCGAAGATGGCCGCCGCTCAAAAGTATGATACTACATTATGGGTATCGTATTAGAGATTCTCGAGAGTGCTGAGAACGATTTTGTGATCATTTTTCAAATCCGAGATGGCCGCCAAACAAAATTATGATTTCAGCAATATGGATATCGTACCCGAGGTTTTTGAGGATGCATAGAACGATTTGGTGATCATTTTTCAAATCCAAGATGGCCGTCGCACAAAATAATGATTTCAGCAATATGGATATCGTACCCGAGGTTCTCGAGGGTGTAGAGAAAGATTTTGTGATCAGTTTTCAAATTCAAGATGGCCGCCGCTCAAAAGTATGATAACTACATTATGGGTATCGTATCCGAGGTTCTCGAGGGTGCAGAGAACGATTTTGTGATCATTTTTCAAATCGAAGATGGCCGCCGCTCAAAAGTATGATAACTACATTATGGGTATCGTATCAGAGGTTCTCGAGGGTGCTGAGATCGATTTTATGATCATTTTTGAAATCCAAGTTGGCCGCCGCTCAAAATAATGATAACTACATTATGGGTATCGTACCCGAGGTTCTCGAGGGTGCAGAGAACGATTTTGTGATCATTTTTAAATCCAAGATGGCCGCCGCTCAAAAGTATGATAACTACATTATGGATATCGTATCAGAGGTTCTCGAGAGTGCTGAGAATGATTTTGTGATCATTTTACAAATCCAAGATAGCCGCCGCACAAAATTATGATTTCAGCAATATGGATATCTTGTCCGAGATTTTCGAGGGTGCAGAGAACAATTCTGAAATCATTTTTTTAAGCCAAGAGGGCTGCCGCAAACAATAATGTTTTCAATAATATGGATATCCAGTCTGAGGATCTCGAGGGTGGAAAAAATATTTTGGGATCATTTTTAAATCCGAGATGGCCTCCGAGCAAGACTATGATCACAAAAATATGGGTATCGCATCCGAGGTTCTCGAGAGTGCACAGAACGATTTTGTGATTATTTTTGAAATCCAAGTTGGCCGCCGCTCAAAATAATGATAACTACATTATGGGTATCGTACCCGAGGTTCTCGAGGGTGCAGAGAACGATTTTGTGATCATTTTTAAATCCGATATGGCCGCCGCTCAAAAGTATGATAACTAGATTATGGGTATCGTATCCCAGTTTCTCGAGGGTGCTGAGAACAATTTTGTGGTCATTTTTAAATCCAAGATGGCCGCCGTGCAAGACTATGATCACAAAAATATGGGTATCGCATCCGAGGTTCTCGAGAGTGCACAGAACCATTTTGTGATTATTTTTGAATTTCAAGATGGCCGCCGCTCAAAATAATGATAACTACATTATGGGTATCGTATCCGAGGTTCTCGAGGGTGCAGAGAACGATTTTGTGATAATTTTTCAAATCCAAGATGGCCGCCGTTTAAAATTATGATTTCAGCAATATGGATATCGTGTCCGAGATTCTCGAGGGTGCAGAGAACATTTCTGTGATCATTTGTGAAATCCAAGAGGACTGCCGCAAGCAATAATGTTTTCAGCAATATGGATATCGTGTCCTAGGTTCTAGAGGGTGCAGAGAAAGATTTTGTGATCAGTTTTCAAATCCAAGATGGCCGCCGCTCAAAATTTTGATTTCAGCAATATGGATATCGTACCCGGGGTTCTCGAGGGTGCAGAGAACGATTTTGTGGTCATTTTTAAATCCGAGATGGCCGCCGCACAAAATTATGATTTCAGCAATACGGATATCGTGTCCGAGATACTCGAGGGTGCAGAGAACAATTCTGTGATCATTTTTGAAATCCAAGAGGACTGCTGCAAACAATAATGTTTTCGGCAATATGTATATCGTGTCCGACGTTCTCGAGGGTGCAGAGAACAATTCTGTGATCATTTGTGAAATCCAAGAGGACTGCCGCAAGCAATAATGTTTTCAGCAATATGGATATCGTGTCTTAGGTTCTAGAGGGTGCAGAGAAAGATTTTGTGATCAGTTTTCAAATCCAAGATGGCCGCCGCTCAAAAGTATGATCACTACATTATGGATATCGTATCCGAGGTTCTCGAGGGTGCTGAGAACGATTTTGTGATCATTTTTCAAATCCAAGATGGCCGCCGCACAAAATTATGATTTCAGCAATATGGATATCGTGTCCGAGATTCTCGAGGGTGCAGAGAACAATTATGTAATCATTTTTGAAATCCAAGAGGGCTGCCGCAAACAATAATGTTTTCGGCAATATGGATATCCTGTCTGAGGTTCTCGAGGGTGCAAAAAATATTTTGGGATCATTTTTAAATCCGAGATGGCCGCCGTGCAAGACCATGATCACAAAAATATGGGTATCGCATCCGAGGTTCTCGGGAGTGCACAGAACGATTTTGTGATTATTTTTGAAATCGAAGATGGCCGCCGCTCAAAAGTATGATACTACATTATGGGTATCGTATTAGAGATTCTCGAGAGTGCTGAGAACGATTTTGTGATCATTTTTCAAATCCGAGATGGCCGCCAAACAAAATTATGATTTCAGCAATATGGATATCGTACCCGAGGTTCTCGAGGGTGCAGAGAATGATTATGTGATCATTTTTCAAATCCAAGATGGCCGCCGCACAAAATTATGATTTCAGCAATATGGATATCGTACCCGAGGTTCTCGAGGGTGCAGAGAACGATTTGGTGATAATTTTTCAAATCCAAGATGGCCGCCGCAAAAAATCATGATTTCAGTAATATGGATATCGTTCCCGAGGTTCTCGAGGGTGCAGAGTAAGATTTTGTGGTCAGTTTTCAAATTCAAGATGGCCGCCGCTCAAAAGTATGATAACTACATTACGAGTATCGTATCCGAGGTTCTCGAGGGTGCAGAGAACGATTTTGTGATCATTTTTCAAATCGAAAATGGCCGCCGCTCAAAAGTATGATAACTACATTATGGGTGTCGTATCCGAGGTTCTCGAGGGTGCTGAGAACGATTTTCTGATCATTTTTCAAATCCAAGATGGCCGCCGCACAAAATTATGATTTCAGCAATATCGATATCGTACCCGAGGTTCTCGAGGGTGCAGAGAACGATTTTGTGGTCATTTTTAAATCCGAGATGGCCGCCGCACAAAATTATGATTTCAGCAATATGGATATCGTGTCCGAGATTCTCGAGGGTGCAGAGAACAATTCTGTGATCATTTTTGAAATCCAAGAGCGCTGCCGCAAACAATAATGTTTTCAGCAATATGGATATCGTGTCTGAGTTCTCGAGGGTGCAGACAACGATTTGGTGATCATTTTTCAAATCCAAGATGGCCGCCGCACAAAGTTATGATTTCAGCAATATGTATATCGTGTCCGAGGTTCTCGAGGGTGCAGAGAACAATTTTGTGATCATTTTTGAAATCCAAGAGGACTGCTGCAAACAATAATGTTTTCGGCAATATGTATATCGTGTCCGACGTTCTCGAGGGTGCAAAGAACAATTCTGTGATCATTTTTGAAATCCAAGAGGACTGCCGCAAACAATAATGTTTTCGGCAATATGAATATCGTGTCCGACGTTCTCGAGGGTGCAGAGAACAATTTTGGGATCATTTTTAAATCCGAAATGGCCGCAGCTCAAAAGTATGATAACAAGATTATGGGTATCGTATCCGAGGTTCTCGAGGGTGCAGAAAACAATTCTGTGATCATTTTTCAAATCGAAGATGGCAGCCGCTCAAAAGTATGATAACTACATTATGGGTGTCGTATCCGAGCTTCTCGAGGGAGCTGAGAACGATTTTGTGATCATTTTTCAAATCCAAGATGGCCGCCGCACAAAATTATGATTTCAGCAATATGGATATCGTACCCGAGGTTTTTGAGGGTGCATAGAACGATTTGGTGATCATTTTTCAAATCCAAGATGGCCGTCGCACAAAATAATGATTTCAGCAATATGGATATCGTACCCGAGGTTCTCGAGGGTGTAGAGAAAGATTATGTAATCAGTTTTCAAATTCAAGATGGCCGCCGCTCAAAAGTATGATAACAACATTATGGATATCGTATCAGAGGTTCTCGAGGGTGCTGAGAACGATTTTGTGATCATTTTTCAAATCCAAGATGGCCGCCGCACAAAATTATGATTTCAGCAATATGGATATCGTGTCCGACGTTCTCGAGGGTGCAGAGAACAATTCTGTGATCATTTGTGAAATCCAAGAGGACTGCCGCAAGCAATAATGTTTTCAGCAATATGGATATCGTGTCCTAGGTTCTAGAGGGTGCAGAGAAAGATTTTGTGATCAGTTTTCAAATCCAAGATGGCCGCCGCTCAAAAGTATGATCACTACATTATGGATATCGTATCAGAGGTTCTCGAGGGTGCTGAGAACGATTTTGTGATCATTTTTCAAATCCAAGATGGCCGCCGCACAAAATTATGATTTCAGCAATATGGATATCGTGTCCGAGATTCTCGAGGGTGCAGAGAACAATTATGTAATCATTTTTGAAATCCAAGAGGGCTGCCGCAAACAATAATGTTTTCGGCAATATGGATATCCTGTCTGAGGTTCTCGAGGGTGCAAAAAATATTTTGGGATCATTTTTAAATCCGAGATGGCCGCCGTGCAAGACCATGATCACAAAAATATGGGTATCGCATCCGAGGTTCTCGGGAGTGCACAGAATGATTTTGTGATTATTTTTGAAATCGAAGATGGCCGCCGCTCAAAAGTATGATACTACATTATGGGTATCGTATTAGAGATTCTCGAGATTGCTGAGAACGATTTTGTGATCATTTTTCAAATCCGAGATGGCCGCCAAACAAAATTATGATTTCAGCAATATGGATATCGTACCCGAGGTTCTCGAGGGTGCAGAGAATGATTATGTGATCATTTTTCAAATCCAAGATGGCCGCCGCACAAAATTATGATTTCAGCAATATGGATATCGTACCCGAGGTTCTCGAGGGTGCAGAGAACGATTTGGTGATAATTTTTCAAATCCAAGATGGCCGCCGCAAAAAATCATGATTTCAGTAATATGGATATCGTTCCCGAGGTTATCGAGGGTGCAGAGTAAGATTTTGTGGTCAGTTTTCAAATTCAAGATGGCCGCCGCTCAAAAGTATGATAACTACATTATGGGTATCGTATCCGAGGTTCTCGAGGGTGCAGAGAACGATTTTGTGATCATTTTTCAAATCGAAAATGGCCGCCGCTCAAAAGTATGATAACTACATTATGGGTGTCGTATCCGAGGTTCTCGAGGGTGCTGAGAACGATTTTCTGATCATTTTTCAAATCCAAGATGGCCGCCGCACAAAATTATGATTTCAGCAATATGGATATCGTACCCGAGGTTCTCGAGGGTGCAGAGAACGATTTTGTGGTCATTTTTAAATCCGAGATGGCCGCCGTGCAAGACTATGATCACAAAAATATGGGTATCGCATCCGAGGTTCTCGAGAGTGCACAGAACCATTTTGTGATTATTTTTGAATTTCAAGATGGCCGCCGCTCAAAATAATGATAACTACATTATGGGTATCGTATCCGAGGTTCTCGAGGGTGCAGAGAACGATTTTGTGATCATTTTTCAAAAGGAAGATGGCCGCCGCTCAAAATTATGATTTCAGCAATATGGATATCGTGTCCGAGATTCTCGAGGGTGCAGAGAACAATTCTGTGATCATTTGTGAAATCCAAGAGGACTGCCGCAAGCAATAATGTTTTCAGCAATATGGATATCGTGTCCTAGGTTCTAGAGGGTGCAGAGAAAGATTTTGTGATCAGTTTTCAAATCCAAGATGGCCGCCGCTCAAAATTTTGATTTCAGCAATATGGATATCGTACCCGGGGTTCTCGAGGGTGCAGAGAACGATTTTGTGGTCATTTTTAAATCCGAGATGGCCGCCGCACAAAATTATGATTTCAGCAATACGGATATCATGTCCGAGATACTCGAGGGTGCAGAGAACAATTCTGTGATCATTTTTGAAATCCAAGAGGACTGCTGCAAACAATAATGTTTTCGGCAATATGTATATCGTGTCCGACGTTCTCGAGGGTGCAGAGAACAATTCTGTGATCATTTGTGAAATCCAAGAGGACTGCCGCAAGCAATAATGTTTTCAGCAATATGGATATCGTGTCCTAGGTTCTAGAGGGTGCAGAGAAAGATTTTGTGATCAGTTTTCAAATCCAAGATGGCCGCCGCTCAAAAGTATGATCACTACATTATGGATATCGTATCCGAGGTTCTCGAGGGTGCTGAGAACGATTTTGTGATCATTTTTCAAATCCAAGATGGCCGCCGCACAAAATTATGATTTCAGCAATATGGATATCGTGTCCGAGATTCTCGAGGGTGCAGAGAACAATTATGTAATCATTTTTGAAATCCAAGAGGGCTGCCGCAAACAATAATGTTTTCGGCAATATGGATATCCTGTCTGAGGTTCTCGAGGGTGCAAAAAATATTTTGGGATCATTTTTAAATCCGAGATGGCCGCCGTGCAAGACCATGATCACAAAAATATGGGTATCGCATCCGAGGTTCTCGGGAGTGCACAGAACGATTTTGTGATTATTTTTGAAATCGAAGATGGCCGCCGCTCAAAAGTATGATACTACATTATGGGTATCGTATTAGAGATTCTCGAGAGTGCTGAGAACGATTTTGTGATCATTTTTCAAATCCGAGATGGCCGCCAAACAAAATTATGATTTCAGCAATATGGATATCGTACCCGAGGTTTTTGAGGATGCATAGAACGATTTGGTGATCATTTTTCAAATCCAAGATGGCCGTCGCACAAAATAATGATTTCAGCAATATGGATATCGTACCCGAGGTTCTCGAGGGTGTAGAGAAAGATTTTGTGATCAGTTTTCAAATTCAAGATGGCCGCCGCTCAAAAGTATGATAACTACATTATGGGTATCGTATCCGAGGTTCTCGAGGGTGCAGAGAACGATTTTGTGATCATTTTTCAAATCGAAGATGGCCGCCGCTCAAAAGTATGATAACTACATTATGGGTATCGTATCAGAGGTTCTCGAGGGTGCTGAGATCGATTTTATGATCATTTTTGAAATCCAAGTTGGCCGCCGCTCAAAATAATGATAACTACATTATGGGTATCGTACCCGAGGTTCTCGAGGGTGCAGAGAACGATTTTGTGATCATTTTTAAATCCAAGATGGCCGCCGCTCAAAAGTATGATAACTACATTATGGATATCGTATCAGAGGTTCTCGAGAGTGCTGAGAATGATTTTGTGATCATTTTACAAATCCAAGATAGCCGCCGCACAAAATTATGATTTCAGCAATATGGATATCTTGTCCGAGATTTTCGAGGGTGCAGAGAACAATTCTGAAATCATTTTTTTAAGCCAAGAGGGCTGCCGCAAACAATAATGTTTTCAATAATATGGATATCCAGTCTGAGGATCTCGAGGGTGGAAAAAATATTTTGGGATCATTTTTAAATCCGAGATGGCCTCCGAGCAAGACTATGATCACAAAAATATGGGTATCGCATCCGAGGTTCTCGAGAGTGCACAGAACGATTTTGTGATTATTTTTGAAATCCAAGTTGGCCGCCGCTCAAAATAATGATAACTACATTATGGGTATCGTACCCGAGGTTCTCGAGGGTGCAGAGAACGATTTTGTGATCATTTTTAAATCCGATATGGCCGCCGCTCAAAAGTATGATAACTAGATTATGGGTATCGTATCCTTGTTTCTCGAGGGTGCAGAGAACGATTTTGTGGTCATTTTTAAATCCGAGATGGCCGCCGTGCAAGACTATGATCACAAAAATATGGGTATCGCATCCGAGGTTCTCGAGAGTGCACAGAACCATTTTGTGATTATTTTTGAATTTCAAGATGGCCGCCGCTCAAAATAATGATAACTACATTATGGGTATCGTATCCGAGGTTCTCGAGGGTGCAGAGAACGATTTTGTGATCATTTTTCAAATTGAAGATGGCCGCCGCTCAAAATTATGATTTCAGCAATATGGATATCGTGTCCGAGATTCTCGAGGGTGCAGAGAACATTTCTGTGATCATTTGTGAAATCCAAGAGGACTGCCGCAAGCAATAATGTTTTCAGCAATATGGATATCGTGTCCTAGGTTCTAGAGGGTGCAGAGAAAGATTTTGTGATCAGTTTTCAAATCCAAGATGGCCGCCGCTCAAAATTTTGATTTCAGCAATATGGATATCGTACCCGGGGTTCTCGAGGGTGCAGAGAACGATTTTGTGGTCATTTTTAAATCCGAGATGGCCGCCGCACAAAATTATGATTTCAGCAATATGGATATCGTGTCCGAGATACTCGAGGGTGCAGAGAACAATTCTGTGATCATTTTTGAAATCCAAGAGGACTGCTGCAAACAATAATGTTTTCGGCAATATGTATATCGTGTCCGACGTTCTCGAGGGTGCAGAGAACAATTCTGTGATCATTTGTGAAATCCAAGAGGACTGCCGCAAGCAATAATGTTTTCAGCAATATGGATATCGTGTCTTAGGTTCTAGAGGGTGCAGAGAAAGATTTTGTGATCAGTTTTCAAATCCAAGATGGCCGCCGCTCAAAAGTATGATCACTACATTATGGATATCGTATCAGAGGTTCTCGAGGGTGCTGAGAACGATTTTGTGATCATTTTTCAAATCCAAGATGGCCGCCGCACAAAATTATGATTTCAGCAATATGGATATCGTGTCCGAGATTCTCGAGGGTGCAGAGAACAATTATGTAATCATTTTTGAAATCCAAGAGGGCTGCCGAAAACAATAATGTTTTCGGCAATATGGATATCCTGTCTGAGGTTCTCGAGGGTGCAAAAAATATTTTGGGATCATTTTTAAATCCGAGATGGCCGCCGTGCAAGACCATGATCACAAAAATATGGGTATCGCATCCGAGGTTCTCGGGAGTGCACAGAACGATTTTGTGATTATTTTTGAAATCGAAGATGGCCGCCGCTCAAAAGTATGATACTACATTATGGGTATCGTATTAGAGATTCTCGAGAGTGCTGAGAACGATTTTGTGATCATTTTTCAAATCCGAGATGGCCGCCAAACAAAATTATGATTTCAGCAATATGGATATCGTACCCGAGGTTCTCGAGGGTGCAGAGAATGATTATGTGATCATTTTTCAAATCCAAGATGGCCGCCGCACAAAATTATGATTTCAGCAATATGGATATCGTACCCGAGGTTCTCGAGGGTGCAGAGAACGATTTGGTGATAATTTTTCAAATCCAAGATGGCCGCCGCAAAAAATCATGATTTCAGTAATATGGATATCGTTCCCGAGGTTCTCGAGGGTGCAGAGTAAGATTTTGTGGTCAGTTTTCAAATTCAAGATGGCCGCCGCTCAAAAGTATGATAACTACATTACGAGTATCGTATCCGAGGTTCTCGAGGGTGCAGAGAACGATTTTGTGATCATTTTTCAAATCGAAAATGGCCGCCGCTCAAAAGTATGATAACTACATTATGGGTGTCGTATCCGAGGTTCTCGAGGGTGCTGTGAACGATTTTCTGATCATTTTTCAAATCCAAGATGGCCGCCGCACAAAATTATGATTTCAGCAATATCGATATCGTACCCGAGGTTCTCGAGGGTGCAGAGAACGATTTTGTGGTCATTTTTAAATCCGAGATGGCCGCCGCACAAAATTATGATTTCAGCAATATGGATATCGTGTCCGAGATTCTCGAGGGTGCAGAGAACAATTCTGTGATCATTTTTGAAATCCAAGAGCGCTGCCGCAAACAATAATGTTTTCAGCAATATGGATATCGTGTCTGAGTTCTCGAGGGTGCAGACAACGATTTGGTGATCATTTTTCAAATCCAAGATGGCCGCCGCACAAAATTATGATTTCAGCAATATGTATATCGTGTCCGAGGTTCTCGAGGGTGCAGAGAACAATTTTGTGATCATTTTTGAAATCCAAGAGGACTGCTGCAAACAATAATGTTTTCGGCAATATGTATATCGTGTCCGACGTTCTCGAGGGTGCAAAGAACAATTCTGTGATCATTTTTGAAATCCAAGAGGACTGCCGCAAACAATAATGTTTTCGGCAATATGAATATCGTGTCCGACGTTCTCGAGGGTGCAGAGAACAATTTTGGGATCATTTTTAAATCCGAAATGGCCGCAGCTCAAAAGTATGATAACAAGATTATGGGTATCGTATCCGAGGTTCTCGAGGGTGCAGAAAACAATTCTGTGATCATTTTTCAAATCGAAGATGGCAGCCGCTCAAAAGTATGATAACTACATTATGGGTGTCGTATCCGAGCTTCTCGAGGGAGCTGAGAACGATTTTGTGATCATTTTTCAAATCCAAGATGGCCGCCGCACAAAATTATGATTTCAGCAATATGGATATCGTACCCGAGGTTTTTGAGGGTGCATAGAACGATTTGGTGATCATTTTTCAAATCCAAGATGGCCGTCGCACAAAATAATGATTTCAGCAATATGGATATCGTACCCGAGGTTCTCGAGGGTGTAGAGAAAGATTTTGTGATCAGTTTTCAAATTCAAGATGGCCGCCGCTCAAAAGTATGATAACTACATTATGGGTATCGTATCCGAGGTTCTCGAGGGTGCAGAGAACGATTTTGTGATCATTTTTCAAATCGAAGATGGCCGCCGCTCAAAAGTATGATAACTACATTATGGGTATCGTATCAGAGGTTCTCGAGGGTGCTGAGATCGATTTTATGATCATTTTTGAAATCCAAGTTGGCCGCCGCTCAAAATAATGATAACTACATTATGGGTATCGTACCCGAGGTTCTCGAGGGTGCAGAGAACGATTTTGTGATCATTTTTAAATCCAAGATGGCCGCCGCTCAAAAGTATGATAACTACATTATGGATATCGTATCAGAGGTTCTCGAGAGTGCTGAGAATGATTTTGTGATCATTTTACAAATCCAAGATAGCCGCCGCACAAAATTATGATTTCAGCAATATGGATATCTTGTCCGAGATTCTCGAGGGTGCAGAGAACAATTCTGAAATCATTTTTTTAAGCCAAGAGGGCTGCCGCAAACAATAATGTTTTCAATAATATGGATATCCAGTCTGAGGATCTCGAGGGTGGAAAAAATATTTTGGGATCATTTTTAAATCCGAGATGGCCTCCGAGCAAGACTATGATCACAAAAATATGGGTATCGCATCCGAGGTTCTCGAGAGTGCACAGAACGATTTTGTGATTATTTTTGAAATCCAAGTTGGCCGCCGCTCAAAATAATGATAACTACATTATGGGTATCGTACCCGAGGTTCTCGAGGGTGCAGAGAACGATTTTGTGATCATTTTTAAATCCGATATGGCCGCCGCTCAAAAGTATGATAACTAGATTATGGGTATCGTATCCTTGTTTCTCGAGGGTGCAGAGAAAGATTTTGTGATCAGTTTTCAAATCCAAGATGGCCGCCGCTCAAAAGTATGATAACTACATTATGGATATCGTATCAGAGGTTCTCGAGGTTGCTGAGAACGATTTTGTGATCATTTTTCAAATCCAAGATGGCCGCCGCACAAAATTATGATTTCAGCAATATGGATATCGTGTCCGAGATTCTCGAGGGTGCAGAGAACAATTATGTAATCATTTTTGAAATCCAAGAGGGCTGCCGCAAACAATAATGTTTTCGGCAATATGGATATCCTGTCTGAGGTTCTCGAGGGTGCAAAAAATATTTTGGGATCATTTTTAAATCCGAGATGGCCGCCGTGCAAGACCATGATCACAAAAATATGGGTATCGCATCCGAGGTTCTCGGGAGTGCACAGAACGATTTTGTGATTATTTTTGAAATCGAAGATGGCCGCCGCTCAAAAGTATGATACTACATTATGGGTATCGTATTAGAGATTCTCGAGAGTGCTGAGAACGATTTTGTGATCATTTTTCAAATCCGAGATGGCCGCCAAACAAAATTATGATTTCAGCAATATGGATATCGTACCCGAGGTTCTCGAGGGTGCAGAGAATGATTATGTGATCATTTTTCAAATCCAAGATGGCCGCCGCACAAAATTATGATTTCAGCAATATGGATATCGTACCCGAGGTTCTCGAGGGTGCAGAGAACGATTTGGTGATAATTTTTCAAATCCAAGATGGCCGCCGCAAAAAATCATGATTTCAGTAATATGGATATCGTTCCCGAGGTTCTCGAGGGTGCAGAGTAAGATTTTGTGGTCAGTTTTCAAATTCAAGATGGCCGCCGCTCAAAAGTATGATAACTACATTATGGGTATCGTATCCGAGGTTCTCGAGGGTGCAGAGAACGATTTTGTGATCATTTTTCAAATCGAAAATGGCCGCCGCTCAAAAGTATGATAACTACATTATGGGTATGTATCCGAGGTTCTCGAGGGTGCTGAGAACGATTTTCTGATCATTTTTCAAATCCAAGATGGCCGCCGCACAAAATTATGATTTCAGCAATATCGATATCGTACCCGAGGTTCTCGAGGGTGCAGAGAACGATTTTGTGGTCATTTTTAAATCCGAGATGGCCGCCGCACAAAATTATGATTTCAGCAATATGGATATCGTGTCCGAGATTCTCGAGGGTGCAGAGAACAATTCTGTGATCATTTTTGAAATCCAAGAGCGCTGCCGCAAACAATAATGTTTTCAGCAATATGGATATCGTGTCTGAGTTCTCGAGGGTGCAGACAACGATTTGGTGATCATTTTTCAAATCCAAGATGGCCGCCGCACAAAGTTATGATTTCAGCAATATGTATATCGTGTCCGAGGTTCTCGAGGGTGCAGAGAACAATTTTGTGATCATTTTTGAAATCCAAGAGGACTGCTGCAAACAATAATGTTTTCGGCAATATGTATATCGTGTCCGACGTTCTCGAGGGTGCAAAGAACAATTCTGTGATCATTTTTGAAATCCAAGAGGACTGCCGCAAACAATAATGTTTTCGGCAATATGAATATCGTGTCCGACGTTCTCGAGGGTGCAGAGAACAATTGTGGGATCATTTTTAAATCCGAAATGGCCGCAGCTCAAAAGTATGATAACAAGATTATGGGTATCGTACCCGAGGTTCTCGAGGGTGCAGAGAACGATTTTGTGATCATTTTTAAACCCAAGATGGCCGCCGCTCAAAAGTATGATAACTACATTATGGATATCGTATCAGAGGTTCTCGAGAGTGCTGAGAATGATTTTGTGATCATTTTACAAATCCAAGATAGCCGCCGCACAAAATTATGATTTCAGCAATATGGATATCTTGTCCGAGATTCTCGAGGGTGCAGAGAACAATTCTGAAATCATTTTTTTTAGGCCAAGAGGGCTGCCGCAAACAATAATGTTTTCAATAATATGGATATCCAGTCTGAGGATCTCGAGGGTGGAAAAAATATTTTGGGATCATTTTTAAATCCGAGATGGCCTCCGAGCAAGACTATGATCACAAAAATATGGGTATCGCATCCGAGGTTCTCGAGAGTGCACAGAACGATTTTGTGATTATTTTTGAAATCCAAGTTGGCCGCCGCTCAAAATAATGATAACTACATTATGGGTATCGTACCCGAGGTTCTCGAGGGTGCAGAGAACGATTTTGTGATCATTTTTAAATCCGATATGGCCGCCGCTCAAAAGTATGATAACTAGATTATGGGTATCGTATCCTTGTTTCTCGAGGGTGCAGAGAACGATTTTGTGGTCATTTTTAAATCCGAGATGGCCGCCGTGCAAGACTATGATCACAAAAATATGGGTATCGCATCCGAGGTTCTCGAGAGTGCACAGAACCATTTTGTGATTATTTTTGAATTTCAAGATGGCCGCCGCTCAAAATAATGATAACTACATTATGGGTATCGTATCCGAGGTTCTCGAGGGTGCAGAGAACGATTTTGTGATCATTTTTGAAATCCAAGATGGCCGCCGCTCAAAATTATGATTTCAGCAATATGGATATCGTGTCCGAGATTCTCGAGGGTGCAGAGAACAATTCTGTGATCATTTGTGAAATCCAAGAGGACTGCCGCAAGCAATAATGTTTTCAGCAATATGGATATCGTGTCCTAGGTTCTAGAGGGTGCAGAGAAAGATTTTGTGATCAGTTTTCAAATCCAAGATGGCCGCCGCTCAAAATTTTGATTTCAGCAATATGGATATCGTACCCGGGGTTCTCGAGGGTGCAGAGAACGATTTTGTGGTCATTTTTAAATCCGAGATGGCCGCCGCACAAAATTATGATTTCAGCAATACGGATATCGTGTCCGAGATACTCGAGGGTGCAGAGAACAATTCTGTGATCATTTTTGAAATCCAAGAGGACTGCTGCAAACAATAATGTTTTCGGCAATATGTATATCGTGTCCGACGTTCTCGAGGGTGCAGAGAACAATTCTGTGATCATTTGTGAAATCCAAGAGGACTGCCGCAAGCAATAATGTTTTCAGCAATATGGATATCGTGTCTTAGGTTCTAGAGGGTGCAGAGAAAGATTTTGTGATCAGTTTTCAAATCCAAGATGGCCGCCGCTCAAAAGTATGATCACTACATTATGGATATCGTATCAGAGGTTCTCGAGGGTGCTGAGAACGATTTTGTGATCATTTTTCAAATCCAAGATGGCCGCCGCACAAAATTATGATTTCAGCAATATGGATATCGTGTCCGAGATTCTCGAGGGTGCAGAGAACAATTATGTAATCATTTTTGAAATCCAAGAGGGCTGCCGCAAACAATAATGTTTTCGGCAATATGGATATCCTGTCTGAGGTTCTCGAGGGTGCAAAAAATATTTTGGGATCATTTTTAAATCCGAGATGGCCGCCGTGCAAGACCATGATCACAAAAATATGGGTATCGCATCCGAGGTTCTCGGGAGTGCACAGACCGATTTTGTGATTATTTTTGAAATCGAAGATGGCCGCCGCTCAAAAGTATGATACTACATTATGGGTATCGTATTAGAGATTCTCGAGAGTGCTGAGAACGATTTTGTGATCATTTTTCAAATCCGAGATGGCCGCCAAACAAAATTATGATTTCAGCAATATGGATATCGTACCCGAGGTTCTCGAGGGTGCAGAGAATGATTATGTGATCATTTTTCAAATCCAAGATGGCCGCCGCACAAAATTATGATTTCAGCAATATGGATATCGTACCCGAGGTTCTCGAGGGTGCAGAGAACGATTTGGTGATAATTTTTCAAATCCAAGATGGCCGCCGCAAAAAATCATGATTTCAGTAATATGGATATCGTTCCCGAGGTTCTCGAGGGTGCAGAGTAAGATTTTGTGGTCAGTTTTCAAATTCAAGATGGCCGCCGCTCAAAAGTATGATAACTACATTATGGGTATCGTATCCGAGGTTCTCGAGGGTGCAGAGAACGATTTTGTGATCATTTTTCAAATCGAAAATGGCCGCCGCTCAAAAGTATGATAACTACATTATGGGTGTCGTATCCGAGGTTCTCGAGGGTGCTGAGAACGATTTTCTGATCATTTTTCAAATCCAAGATGGCCGCCGCACAAAATTATGATTTCAGCAATATCGATATCGTACCCGAGGTTCTCGAGGGTGCAGAGAACGATTTTGTGGTCATTTTTTCAAATCAGAGATGGCCGCCGCACAAAATTATGATTTCAGCAATATGGATATCGTGTCCGAGATTCTCGAGGGTGCAGAGAACAATTCTGTGATCATTTTTGAAATCCAAGAGCGCTGCCGCAAACAATAATGTTTTCAGCAATATGGATATCGTGTCTGAGTTCTCGAGGGTGCAGACAACGATTTGGTGATCATTTTTCAAATCCAAGATGGCCGCCGCACAAAGTTATGATTTCAGCAATATGTATATCGTGTCCGAGGTTCTCGAGGGTGCAGAGAACAATTTTGTGATCATTTTTGAAATCCAAGAGGACTGCTGCAAACAATAATGTTTTCGGCAATATGTATATCGTGTCCGACGTTCTCGAGGGTGCAAAGAACAATTCTGTGATCATTTTTGAAATCCAAGAGGACTGCCGCAAACAATAATGTTTTCGGCAATATGAATATCGTGTCCGACGTTCTCGAGGGTGCAGAGAACAATTTTGGGATCATTTTTAAATCCGAAATGGCCGCAGCTCAAAAGTATGATAACAAGATTATGGGTATCGTACCCGAGGTTCTCGAGGGTGCAGAGAACGATTTTGTGATCATTTTTAAACCCAAGATGGCCGCCGCTCAAAAGTATGATAACTACATTATGGATATCGTATCAGAGGTTCTCGAGAGTGCTGAGAATGATTTTGTGATCATTTTACAAATCCAAGATAGCCGCCGCACAAAATTATGATTTCAGCAATATGGATATCTTGTCCGAGATTCTCGAGGGTGCAGAGAACAATTCTGAAATCATTTTTTTAAGCCAAGAGGGCTGCCGCAAACAATAATGTTTTCAATAATATGGATATCCAGTCTGAGGATCTCGAGGGTGGAAAAAATATTTTGGGATCATTTTTAAATCCGAGATGGCCTCCGAGCAAGACTATGATCACAAAAATATGGGTATCGCATCCGAGGTTCTCGAGAGTGCACAGAACGATTTTGTGATTATTTTTGAAATCCAAGTTGGCCGCCGCTCAAAATAATGATAACTACATTATGGGTATCGTACCCGAGGTTCTCGAGGGTGCAGAGAACGATTTTGTGATCATTTTTAAATCCGATATGGCCGCCGCTCAAAAGTATGATAACTAGATTATGGGTATCGTATCCTTGTTTCTCGAGGGTGCAGAGAACGATTTTGTGGTCATTTTTAAATCCGAGATGGCCGCCGTGCAAGACTATGATCACAAAAATATGGGTATCGCATCCGAGGTTCTCGAGAGTGCACAGAACCATTTTGTGATTATTTTTGAATTTCAAGATGGCCGCCGCTCAAAATAATGATAACTACATTATGGGTATCGTATCCGAGGTTCTCGAGGGTGCAGAGAACGATTTTGTGATCATTTTTCAAATTGAAGATGGCCGCCGCTCAAAATTATGATTTCAGCAATATGGATATCGTGTCCGAGATTCTCGAGGGTGCAGAGAACAATTCTGTGATCATTTGTGAAATCCAAGAGGACTGCCGCAAGCAATAATGTTTTCAGCAATATGGATATCGTGTCCTAGGTTCTAGAGGGTGCAGAGAAAGATTTTGTGATCAGTTTTCAAATCCAAGATGGCCGCCGCTCAAAATTTTGATTTCAGCAATATGGATATCGTACCCGGGGTTCTCGAGGGTGCAGAGAAAGATTTTGTGGTCATTTTTAAATCCGAGATGGCCGCCGCACAAAATTATGATTTCAGCAATACGGATATCGTGTCCGAGATACTCGAGGGTGCAGAGAACAATTCTGTGATCATTTTTGAAATCCAAGAGGACTGCTGCAAACAATAATGTTTTCGGCAATATGTATATCGTGTCCGACGTTCTCGAGGGTGCAGAGAACAATTCTGTGATCATTTGTGAAATCCAAGAGGACTGCCGCAAGCAATAATGTTTTCAGCAATATGGATATCGTGTCTTAGGTTCTAGAGGGTGCAGAGAAAGATTTTGTGATCAGTTTTCAAATCCAAGATGGCCGCCGCTCAAAAGTATGATCACTACATTATGGATATCGTATCAGAGGTTCTCGAGGGTGCTGAGAACGATTTTGTGATCATTTTTCAAATCCAAGATGGCCGCCGCACAAAATTATGATTTCAGCAATATGGATATCGTGTCCGAGATTCTCGAGGGTGCAGAGAACAATTATGTAATCATTTTTGAAATCCAAGAGGGCTGCCGCAAACAATAATGTTTTCGGCAATATGGATATCCTGTCTGAGGTTCTCGAGGGTGCAAAAAATATTTTGGGATCATTTTTAAATCCGAGATGGCCGCCGTGCAAGACCATGATCACAAAAATATGGGTATCGCATCCGAGGTTCTCGGGAGTGCACAGAACGATTTTGTGATTATTTTTGAAATCGAAGATGGCCGCCGCTCAAAAGTATGATACTACATTATGGGTATCGTATTAGAGATTCTCGAGAGTGCTGAGAACGATTTTGTGATCATTTTTCAAATCCAAGATGGCCGCCAAACAAAATTATGATTTCAGCAATATGGATATCGTACCCGAGGTTCTCGAGGGTGCAGAGAATGATTATGTGATCATTTTTCAAATCCAAGATGGCCGCCGCACAAAATTATGATTTCAGCAATATGGATATCGTACCCGAGGTTCTCGAGGGTGCAGAGAACGATTTGGTGATAATTTTTCAAATCCAAGATGGCCGCCGCAAAAAATCATGATTTCAGTAATATGGATATCGTTCCCGAGGTTCTCGAGGGTGCAGAGTAAGATTTTGTGGTCAGTTTTCAAATTCAAGATGGCCGCCGCTCAAAAGTATGATAACTACATTACGAGTATCGTATCCGAGGTTCTCGAGGGTGCAGAGAACGATTTTGTGATCATTTTTCAAATCGAAAATGGCCGCCGCTCAAAAGTATGATAACTACATTATGGGTGTCGTATCCGAGGTTCTCGAGGGTGCTGTGAACGATTTTCTGATCATTTTTCAAATCCAAGATGGCCGCCGCACAAAATTATGATTTCAGCAATATCGATATCGTACCCGAGGTTCTCGAGGGTGCAGAGAACGATTTTGTGGTCATTTTTAAATCCGAGATGGCCGCCGCACAAAATTATGATTTCAGCAATATGGATATCGTGTCCGAGATTCTCGAGGGTGCAGAGAACAATTCTGTGATCATTTTTGAAATCCAAGAGAGCTGCCGAAAACAATAATGTTTTCAGCAATATGGATATCGTGTCTGAGTTCTCGAGGGTGCAGACAACGATTTTGTGATCATTTTTCAAATCCAAGATGGCCGCCGCACAAAGTTATGATTTCAGCAATATGTATATCGTGTCCGAGGTTCTCGAGGGTGCAGAGAACAATTTTGTGATCATTTTTGAAATCCAAGAGGACTGCTGCAAACAATAATGTTTTCGGCAATATGTATATCGTGTCCGACGTTCTCGAGGGTGCAAAGAACAATTCTGTGATCATTTTTGAAATCCAAGAGGACTGCCGCAAACAATAATGTTTTCGGCAATATGAATATCGTGTCCGACGTTCTCGAGGGTGCAGAGAACAATTTTGGGATCATTTTTAAATCCGAAATGGCCGCAGCTCAAAAGTATGATAACAAGATTATGGGTATCGTATCCGAGGTTCTCGAGGGTGCAGAAAACAATTCTGTGATCATTTTTCAAATCGAAGATGGCAGCCGCTCAAAAGTATGATAACTACATTATGGGTGTCGTATCCGAGCTTCTCGAGGGAGCTGAGAACGATTTTGTGATCATTTTTCAAATCCAAGATGGCCGCCGCACAAAATTATGATTTCAGCAATATGGATATCGTACCCGAGGTTTTTGAGGGTGCATAGAACGATTTGGTGATCATTTTTCAAATCCAAGATGGCCGTCGCACAAAATAATGATTTCAGCAATATGGATATCGTACCCGAGGTTCTCGAGGGTGTAGAGAAAGATTTTGTGATCAGTTTTCAAATTCAAGATGGCCGCCGCTCAAAAGTATGATAACTACATTATGGGTATCGTATCCGAGGTTCTCGAGGGTGCAGAGAACGATTTTGTGATCATTTTTCAAATCGAAGATGGCCGCCGCTCAAAAGTATGATAACTACATTATGGGTATCGTATCAGAGGTTCTCGAGGGTGCTGAGATCGATTTTATGATCATTTTTGAAATCCAAGATGGCCGCCGCTCAAAATAATGATAACTACATTATGGGTATCGTACCCGAGGTTCTCGAGGGTGCAGAGAACGATTTTGTGATCATTTTTAAATCCAAGATGGCCGCCGCTCAAAAGTATGATAACTACATTATGGATATCGTATCAGAGGTTCTCGAGAGTGCTGAGAATGATTTTGTGATCATTTTACAAATCCAAGATAGCCGCCGCACAAAATTATGATTTCAGCAATATGGATATCTTGTCCGAGATTCTCGAGGGTGCAGAGAACAATTCTGAAATCATTTTTTTAAGCCAAGAGGGCTGCCGCAAACAATAATGTTTTCAATAATATGGATATCCAGTCTGAGGATCTCGAGGGTGGAAAAAATATTTTGGGATCATTTTTAAATCCGAGATGGCCTCCGAGCAAGACTATGATCACAAAAATATGGGTATCGCATCCGAGGTTCTCGAGAGTGCACAGAACGATTTTGTGATTATTTTTGAAATCCAAGTTGGCCGCCGCTCAAAATAATGATAACTACATTATGGGTATCGTACCCGAGGTTCTCGAGGGTGCAGAGAACGATTTTGTGATCATTTTTAAAACCGATATGGCCGCCGCTCAAAAGTATGATAACTAGATTATGGGTATCGTATCCTTGTTTCTCGAGGGTGCAGAGAAAGATTTTGTGATCAGTTTTCAAATCCAAGATGGCCGCCGCTCAAAAGTATGATAACTACATTATGGATATCGTATCAGAGGTTCTCGAGGTTGCTGAGAACGATTTTGTGATCATTTTTCAAATCCAAGATGGCCGCCGCACAAAATTATGATTTCAGCAATATGGATATCGTGTCCGAGATTCTCGAGGGTGCAGAGAACAATTATGTAATCATTTTTGAAATCCAAGAGGGCTGCCGCAAACAATAATGTTTTCGGCAATATGGATATCCTGTCTGAGGTTCTCGAGGGTGCAAAAAATATTTTGGGATCATTTTTAAATCCGAGATGGCCGCCGTGCAAGACCATGATCACAAAAATATGGGTATCGCATCCGAGGTTCTCGGGAGTGCACAGAACGATTTTGTGATCATTTTTCAAATCCAAGATGGCCGCCGCACAAAATTATGATTTCAGCAATATCGATATCGTACCCGAGGTTCTCGAGGGTGCAGAGAACGATTTTGTGGTCATTTTTAAATCCGAGATGGCCGCCGCACAAAATTATGATTTCAGCAATATGGATATCGTGTCCGAGATTCTCGAGGGTGCAGAGAACAATTCTGTGATCATTTTTGAAATCCAAGAGCGCTGCCGCAAACAATAATGTTTTCAGCAATATGGATATCGTGTCTGAGTTCTCGAGGGTGCAGACAACGATTTGGTGATCATTTTTCAAATCCAAGATGGCCGCCGCACAAAGTTATGATTTCAGCAATATGTATATCGTGTCCGAGGTTCTCGAGGGTGCAGAGAACAATTTTGTGATCATTTTTGAAATCCAAGAGGACTGCTGCAAACAATAATGTTTTCGGCAATATGTATATCGTGTCCGACGTTCTCGAGGGTGCAAAGAACAATTCTGTGATCATTTTTGAAATCCAAGAGGACTGCCGCAAACAATAATGTTTTCGGCAATATGAATATCGTGTCCGACGTTCTCGAGGGTGCAGAGAACAATTTTGGGATCATTTTTAAATCCGAAATGGCCGCAGCTCAAAAGTATGATAACAAGATTATGGGTATCGTATCCGAGGTTCTCGAGGGTGCAGAAAACAATTCTGTGATCATTTTTCAAATCGAAGATGGCAGCCGCTCAAAAGTATGATAACTACATTATGGGTGTCGTATCCGAGCTTCTCGAGGGAGCTGAGAACGATTTTGTGATCATTTTTCAAATCCAAGATGGCCGCCGCACAAAATTATGATTTCAGCAATATGGATATCGTACCCGAGGTTTTTGAGGGTGCATAGAACGATTTGGTGATCATTTTTCAAATCCAAGATGGCTGTCGCACAAAATAATGATTTCAGCAATATGGATATCGTACCCGAGGTTCTCGAGGGTGTAGAGAAAGATTTTGTGATCAGTTTTCAAATTCAAGATGGCCGCCGCTCAAAAGTATGATAACTACATTATGGGTATCGTATCCGAGGTTCTCGAGGGTGCAGAGAACGATTTTGTGATCATTTTTCAAATCGAAGATGGCCGCCGCTCAAAAGTATGATAACTACATTATGGGTATCGTATCAGAGGTTCTCGAGGGTGCTGAGATCGATTTTATGATCATTTTTGAAATCCAAGTTGGCCGCCGCTCAAAATAATGATAACTACATTATGGGTATCGTATCCGAGGTTCTCGAGGGTGCAGAGAACGATTTTGTGATCATTTTTAAATCCAAGATGGCCGCCGCTCAAAAGTATGATAACTACATTATGGATATCGTATCAGAGGTTCTCGAGAGTGCTGAGAATGATTTTGTGATCATTTTACAAATCCAAGATAGCCGCCGCACAAAATTATGATTTCAGCAATATGGATATCTTGTCCGAGATTCTCGAGGGTGCAGAGAACAATTCTGAAATCATTTTTTTAAGCCAAGAGGGCTGCCGCAAACAATAATGTTTTCAATAATATGGATATCCAGTCTGAGGATCTCGAGGGTGGAAAAAATATTTTGGGATCATTTTTAAATCCGAGATGGCCTCCGAGCAAGACTATGATCACAAAAATATGGGTATCGCATCCGAGGTTCTCGAGAGTGCACAGAACGATTTTGTGATTATTTTTGAAATCCAAGTTGGCCGCCGCTCAAAATAATGATAACTACATTATGGGTATCGTACCCGAGGTTCTCGAGGGTGCAGAGAACGATTTTGTGATCATTTTTAAATCCGATATGGCCGCCGCTCAAAAGTATGATAACTAGATTATGGGTATCGTATCCTTGTTTCTCGAGGGTGCAGAGAAAGATTTTGTGATCAGTTTTCAAATCCAAGATGGCCGCCGCTCAAAAGTATGATAACTACATTATGGATATCGTATCAGAGGTTCTCGAGGTTGCTGAGAACGATTTTGTGATCATTTTTCAAATCCAAGATGGCCGCCGCACAAAATTATGATTTCAGCAATATGGATATCGTGTCCGAGATTCTCGAGGGTGCAGAGAACAATTATGTAATCATTTTTGAAATCCAAGAGGGCTGCCGCAAACAATAATGTTTTCGGCAATATGGATATCCTGTCTGAGGTTCTCGAGGGTGCAAAAAATATTTTGGGATCATTTTTAAATCCGAGATGGCCGCCGTGCAAAACCATGATCACAAAAATATGGGTATCGCATCCGAGGTTCTCGGGAGTGCACAGAACGATTTTGTGATTATTTTTGAAATCGAAGATGGCCGCCGCTCAAAAGTATGATACTACATTATGGGTATCGTATTAGAGATTCTCGAGAGTGCTGAGAACGATTTTGTGATCATTTTTCAAATCCGAGATGGCCGCCAAACAAAATTATGATTTCAGCAATATGGATATCGTACCCGAGGTTCTCGAGGGTGCAGAGAATGATTATGTGATCATTTTTCAAATCCAAGATGGCCGCCGCACAAAATTATGATTTCAGCAATATGGATATCGTACCCGAGGTTCTCGAGGGTGCAGAGAACGATTTGGTGATAATTTTTCAAATCCAAGATGGCCGCCGCAAAAAATCATGATTTCAGTAATATGGATATCGTTCCCGAGGTTCTCGAGGGTGCAGAGTAAGATTTTGTGGTCAGTTTTCAAATTCAAGATGGCCGCCGCTCAAAAGTATGATAACTACATTATGGGTATCGTATCCGAGGTTCTCGAGGGTGCAGAGAACGATTTTGTGATCATTTTTCAAATCGAAAATGGCCGCCGCTCAAAAGTATGATAACTACATTATGGGTGTCGTATCCGAGGTTCTCGAGGGTGCTGAGAACGATTTTATGATCATTTTTCAAATCCAAGATGGCCGCCGCACAAAATTATGATTTCAGCAATATCGATATCGTACCCGAGGTTCTCGAGGGTGCAGAGAACGATTTTGTGGTCATTTTTAAATCCGAGATGGCCGCCGCACAAAATTATGATTTCAGCAATATGGATATCGTGTCCGAGATTCTCGAGGGTGCAGAGAACAATTCTGTGATCATTTTTGAAATCCAAGAGCGCTGCCGCAAACAATAATGTTTTCAGCAATATGGATATCGTGTCTGAGTTCTCGAGGGTGCAGACAACGATTTGGTGATCATTTTTCAAATCCAAGATGGCCGCCGCACAAAGTTATGATTTCAGCAATATGTATATCGTGTCCGAGGTTCTCGAGGGTGCAGAGAACAATTTTGTGATCATTTTTGAAATCCAAGAGGACTGCTGCAAACAATAATGTTTTCGGCAATATGTATATCGTGTCCGACGTTCTCGAGGGTGCAAAGAACAATTCTGTGATCATTTTTGAAATCCAAGAGGACTGCCGCAAACAATAATGTTTTCGGCAATATGAATATCGTGTCCGACGTTCTCGAGGGTGCAGAGAACAATTTTGGGATCATTTTTAAATCCGAATTGGCCGCAGCTCAAAAGTATGATAACAAGATTATGGGTATCGTACCCGAGGTTCTCGAGGGTGCAGAGAACGATTTTGTGATCATTTTTAAACCCAAGATGGCCGCCGCTCAAAAGTATGATAACTACATTATGGATATCGTATCAGAGGTTCTCGAGAGTGCTGAGAATGATTTTGTGATCATTTTACAAATCCAAGATAGCCGCCGCACAAAATTATGATTTCAGCAATATGGATATCTTGTCCGAGATTCTCGAGGGTGCAGAGAACAATTCTGAAATCATTTTTTTAAGCCAAGAGGGCTGCCGCAAACAATAATGTTTTCAATAATATGGATATCCAGTCTGAGGATCTCGAGGGTGGAAAAAATATTTTGGGATCATTTTTAAATCCGAGATGGCCTCCGAGCAAGACTATGATCACAAAAATATGGGTATCGCATCCGAGGTTCTCGAGAGTGCACAGAACGATTTTGTGATTATTTTTGAAATCCAAGTTGGCCGCCGCTCAAAATAATGATAACTACATTATGGGTATCGTACCCGAGGTTCTCGAGGGTGCAGAGAACGATTTTGTGATCATTTTTAAATCCGATATGGCCGCCGCTCAAAAGTATGATAACTAGATTATGGGTATCGTATCCTTGTTTCTCGAGGGTGCAGAGAAAGATTTTGTGATCAGTTTTCAAATCCAAGATGGCCGCCGCTCAAAAGTATGATAACTACATTATGGATATCGTATCAGAGGTTCTCGAGGTTGCTGAGAACGATTTTGTGATTATTTTTCAAATCCAAGATGGCCGCCGCACAAAATTATGATTTCAGCAATATGGATATCGTGTCCGAAATTCTCGAGGGTGCAGAGAACAATTCTGTGATCATTTTTGAAATCCAAGAGGACTGCTGCAAACAATAATGTTTTCGGCAATATGGATATCGTACCCGAGGTTCTCGAGGGTGCAGAGAACGATTTGGTGATAATTTTTCTAATCCAAGATGGCCGCCGCAAAAAATTATGATTTCAGAATATGGATATCATACCCTAGGTTCTCGAGGGTGCAGAGAAAGATTTTGTGATCATTTTTCAAATCCAAGATAGCCGCCGCACAAAATATTGATTTCAGCAATATGGATGTCGTACCCGAGGTTCTCGAGGGTGCACAGAACGATTTGGTGATCATTTTTCAAATCCAAGATGGCCGCCGCACAAAATTATGATTTCAGCAATATGGATATCGTGTCCGAGATTCTCGAGGGTGCAGAGAACAATTCTGTAATCATTTTTGAAATCCAAGAGGGCTGCCGCAAACAATAGTGTTTTCAGCAATATGGATATCCTTTCTGAGGTTTTTGAGGGTGCAAAAAATATTTTGGGATCATTTTTAAATCCGAGATGGCCGCCGTGCAAGACTATGATCACAAAAATATGGGTATCGCATCCGAGGTTCTCGAGAGTGCACAGAACCATTTTGTGATTATTTTTGAAATTCAAGATGGCCGCCGCTCAAAATAATGATAACAACATTATGGGTATCGTATCCGAGGTTCTCGAGGGTGCAGAGAACGATTTTGTGATCATTTTTCAAATTGAAGATGGCCGCCGCTCAAAAGTATGATAACTACATTATGGGTGTCGTATCAGAGGTTCTCGAGGGTGCTGAGAACGATTTTGTGATCATTTTTCTAATCCAAGAAGGCCGCCGCACAAAATTATGATTTCAGCAATATGGATATCGTACCCGAGGTTCTCGAGGGTGCAGAGAACGATTTTGTCGTCATTTTTAAATCCGAGATGGCCGCCGCACAAAATTATGATTTCAGCAATATGGATATCGTGTCCGAGATTCTCGAGGGTGCAGAGAACAATTCTGTGATCATTTTTGAAATCCAAGAGGGCTGCCGCAAACAATAATGTTTTCAGCAATATGGATATCGTGTCTGAGTTCTCGAGGGTGCAGACAACGATTTGGTGATCATTTTTCAAATCCAAGATGGCCGCCGCACAAAGTTATGATTTCAGCAATATGTATATCGTGTCCGAGGTTCTCGAGGGTTCAGAGAACAATTTTGTGATCATTTTTGAAATCCAAGAAGACTGCTGCAAACAATAATGTTTTCGGCAATATGTATATCGTGTCCGACGTTCTCGAGGGTGCAAAGAACAATTCTGTGATCATTTTTGAAATCCAAGAGGACTGCCGCAAACAATTATGTTTTCGGCAATATGTATATCGTGTCCGACGTTCTCGAGGGTGCAGAGAACAATTTTGGGATCATTTTTCAAATCGAAGATGGCAGCCGCTCAAAAGTATGATAACTACATTATGGGTGTCGTATCCGAGCTTCTCGAGGGAGCTGAGAACGATTTTGTGATCATTTTTCAAATCCAAGATGGCCGCCGCACAAAATTATGATTTCAGCAATATGGATATCGTACCCGAGGTTTTTGAGGGTGCATAGAACGATTTTGTGAACATTTTTCAAATCGAAGATGGCAGCCGCTCAAAAGTATGATAACTACATTATGGGTATCGTATCCGAGCTTCTCGAGGGAGCTGAGAACGATTTTGTAATCATTTTTCAAATCCAAGATGGCCGCCGCACAAAATTATGATTTCAGCAATATGGATATCGTACCCGAGGTTTTTGAGGGTGCATAGAACGATTTGGTGATCATTTTTCAAATCCAAGATGGCCGTCGCACAAAATTATGATTTCAGCAATATGGATATCGTAACCTAGGTTCTCGAGGGTTCAGAGAAAGATTTTGTGGTCAGTTTTCAAATTCAAGATGGCCGCCGCTCAAAAGTATGATAACTAGAATATGGGTATCGTATCCGAGGTTCTCGAGGGTGCAGAGAACGATTTTGTGATCATTTTTCAAATCGAAGATGGCAGCCGCTCAAAAGTATGATAACTACATTATGGGTATCGTATCCGAGCTTCTCGAGGGAGCTGAGAACGATTTTGTAATCATTTTTCAAATCCAAGATGGCCGCCGCACAAAATTATGATTTCAGCAATATGGATATCGTACCCGAGGTTTTTGAGGGTGCATAGAACGATTTGGTGATCATTTTTCAAATCCAAGATGGCCGTCGCACAAAATTATGATTTCAGCAATATGGATATCGTAACCTAGGTTCTCGAGGGTGCAGAGAAAGATTTTGTGGTCAGTTTTCAAATTCAAGATGGCCGCCGCTCAAAAGTTTGATAACTACATTATGGGTATCGTATCCGAGGTTCTCGAGGGTGCAGACAACGATTTTGTGTACATTTTTCAAATCGAAGATGGCCGCCGCTCAAAAGTATGATAACTACATTATGGGTATCGTATCAGAGGTTCTCGAGGGTGCTGAGATCGATTTTATAATCATTTTTCAAATCCAAGATGGCCGCCGCACAAAATTTTGATTTCAGCAATATGGATATCGTACCCGATCTTCTCGAGGGTGCAGGGAACGATTTTATGATCATTTTTAAATCCGAGATGGCCGCCGCTCAAAAGTATGATTACTAAAATATGGTTATCGTATCCTTGTTTCTCGAGGGTGCAGAGAACGATTTTGTGATCATTTTTCAAATCGAAGATGGCCGCCGCTCAAAAGTATGATAACTACATTATGGGTATCGTATCAGAGGTTCTCGAGAGTGCTGAGAATGATTTTGTGATCATTTTACAAATCCAAGATAGCCGCCGCACAAAATTATGATTTCAGCAATATGGATATCTTGTCCGAGATTCTCGAGGGTGCAGAGAACAATTCTTTGATCATTTTTGAAATCCAAGAGGACTGCTGCAAACAATAATGTTTTCGGCAATATGGATATCGTACCCGAGGTTCTCGAGGGTGCAGAGAACGATTTGGTGATAATTTTTCTAATCCAAGATGGCCGCCGCACAAAATTATGATTTCAGCAATATGGATATCGTACCCGAGGTTCTCGAGGGTGCAGAGAAAGATTTTGTGATCATTTTTCAAATCCAAGATGGCCGCCGCACAAAATTATGATTTCAGCAATATGGATATCGTACCCGAGGTTCTCGAGGGTGCAGAGAACAATTCTGTAATCATTTTTGAAATCCAAGAGGGCTGCCGCAAACAATAGTGTTTTCAGCAATATGGATATCCTGTCTGAGGTTTTTGAGGGTGCAAAAAATATTTTGGGATCATTTTTAAATCCGTGATGGCCGCCGTGCAAGACTATGATCATAAAAATATGGGTATCGCATCCGAGGTTCTCGAGAGTGCACAGAACCATTTTGTGATTATTTTTGAAATTCAAGATGGCCGCCGCTCAAAATAATGATAACAACATTATGGGTATCGTATCAGAGGTTCTCGAGGGTGCAGAGAACGATTTTGTGATCATTTTTCAAATTGAAGATGGCCGCCGCTCAAAATTATGATTTCAGCAATATGGATATCGTGTCCGAGATCCTCGAGGGTGCAGAGAACAATTCTGTGATCATTTTTGAAATCCAAGTGGGCTGCCGCAAACAATAATGTTTTCGGCAATATGGATATCGTGGCTGAGTTCTCGAGGGTGCTGAGAACGATTTTGTGATTATTTTTGAAATCGAAGATGGCCGCCGCTCAAAAGTATGATACTACATTATGGGTATCGTATTAGAGGTTATCGAGAGTGCTGAGAACGATTTTGTGATCATTTTTCAAATCCGAGATGGCCGCCAAACAAAATTATGATTTCAGCAATATGGATATCGTACCCGAGGTTCTCGAGGGTGCAGAGAATGATTATGTGATCATTTTTCAAATCCAAGATGGCCGCCGCACAAAATTATGATTTCAGCAATATGGATATCGTACCCGAGGTTCTCGAGGGTGCAGAGAACGATTTGGTGATAATTTTTCAAATCCAAGATGGCCGCCGCAAAAAATCATGATTTCAGTAATATGGATATCGTTCCCGAGGTTCTCGAGGGTGCAGAGTAAGACTTTGTGGTCAGTTTTCAAATTCAAGATGGCCGCCGCTCAAAAGTATGATAACTACATTATGGGTATCGTATCCGAGGTTCTCGAGGGTGCAGAGAACCATTTTGTGATCATTTTTCAAATCAAAAATGGCCGCCGCTCAAAAGTATGATAACTACATTATGGGTGTCGTATCAGAGGTTCTCGAGGGTGCTGAGAACGATTTTGTGATCATTTTTCAAATCCAAGATGGCCGCCGCACAAAATTATGATTTCAGAAATATGGATATCGTACCCGAGGTTCTCGAGGGTGCAGAGAACAATTCTGTGATCATTTTTGAAATCCAAGAGGGCTGCCGCAAACAATAAGGTTTTCAGCAATATGTATATCGTGTCCGAGGTTCTCGAGGGGCAGAGAACAATTTTGTGATCATTTTTGAAATCCAAGAGGACTGCTGCAAACAATAATGTTTTCGGCAATATGTATATCGTGTCCGACGTTCTCGAGGGTGCAAACAACAATTCTGTGATCATTTTTGAAATCCAAGAGGACTGCCGCAAACAATAATGTTTTCGGCAATATGTATATCGTGTCCGACGTTCTCGAGGGTGCAGAGAACAATTTTGGGATCATTTTTAAATCCGAAATGGCCGCAGCTCAAAAGTATGATAACTAGATTATGGGTATCGTATCCGAGGTTCTCGAGGGTGCAGAAAACAATTCTGTGATCATTTTTCAAATCGAAGATGGCAGCCGCTCAAAAGTATGATAACTACATTATGGGTGTCGTATCCGAGCTTCTCGAGGGAGCTGAGAACGATTTTGTGATCATTTTTCAAATCCAAGATGGCCGCCGCACAAAATTATGATTTCAGCAATATGGATATCGTACCCGAGGTTTTTGAGGGTGCATAGAACGATTTGGTGATCATTTTTCAAATCCAAGATGGCCGTCGCACAAAATAATGATTTCAGCAATATGGATATCGTACCCGAGGTTCTCGAGGGTGTAGAGAAAGATTTTGTGGTCAGTTTTCAAATTCAAGATGGCCGCCGCTCAAAAGTATGATAACTACATTATGGGTATCGTATCCGAGATTCTCGAGGGTGCAGAGAACGATTTTGTGATCATTTTTCAAATCGAAGATGGCCGCCGCTCAAAAGTATGATAACTACATTATGGGTATCGTATCAGAGGTTCTCGAGGGTGCTGAGAACGATTTTATGATCATTTTTCAAATCCAAGATGGCCGCTGCACAAAATTATGATTTCAGCAATATGGATATCGTACCCGAGGTTCTCGAGGGTGCAGAGAACGATTTTGTGATAAATTTTAAATCTGAGATGGCTGCCGCTCAAAAGTATGATAACTAGATTATGGGTATCGTATCCTAGGGTCTCGAGGGTGCAGAGAAAGATTTTGTGATCAGTTTTCAAATCCAAGATGGCCGCCGCTCAAAAGTATGATAACTACATTATGGATATCGTATCAGAGGTTTTTCGAGGGTGCTGAGAACGATTCTGTGATCATTTTTGAAATCCAAGAGGACTGCCGCAAACAATAATGTTTTCGGCAATATGTATATCGTGTCCGACGTTCTCGAGGGTGCAGAGAACAATTTTGGGATCATTTTTAAATCCGAAATGGCCGCAGCTCAAAAGTATGATAACTAGATTATGGGTATCGTATCCGAGGTTCTCGAGGGTGCAGAAAACAATTCTGTGATCATTTTTCAAATCGAAAATGGCAGCCGCTCAAAAGTATGATAACTACATTATGGGTGTCGTATCCGAGCTTCTCGAGGGAGCTGAGAACGATTTTGTGATCATTTTTCAAATCCAAGATGGCCGCCGCACAAAATTATGATTTCAGCAATATGGATATCGTACCCGAGGTTTTTGAGGGTGCATAGAACGATTTGGTGATCATTTTTCAAATCCAAGATGGCCGTCGCACAAAATAATGATTTCAGCAATATGGATATCGTACCCGAGGTTCTCGAGGGTGTAGAGAAAGATTTTGTGGTCAGTTTTCAAATTCAAGGTGGCCGCCGCTCAAAAGTATGATAACTACATTATGGGTATCGTATCCGAGATTCTCGAGGGTGCAGAGAACGATTTTGTGATCATTTTTCAATTCGAAGATGGCCGCCGCTCAAAAGTATGATAACTACATTATGGGTGTCGTATCCGAGCTTCTCGAGGGAGCTGAGAACGATTTTGTGATCATTTTTCAAATCCAAGATGGCCGCCGCACAAAATTATGATTTCAGCAATATGGATATCGTACCCGAGGTTTTTGAGGGTGCATAGAACGATTTGGTGATCATTTTTCAAATCCAAGATGGCCGTCGCACAAAATAATGATTTCAGCAATATGGATATCGTACCCGAGGTTCTCGAGGGTGTAGAGAAAGATTTTGTGGTCAGTTTTCAAATTCAAGGTGGCCGCCGCTCAAAAGTATGATAACTACATTATGGGTATCGTATCCGAGATTCTCGAGGGTGCTGAGAACGATTTTATGATCATTTTTCAAATCCAAGATGGCCGCTGCACAAAATTATGATTTCAGCAATATGGATATCGTACCCGAGGTTCTCGAGGGTGCAGAGAACGATTTTGTGATAAATTTTAAATCCGAGATGGCCGCCGCTCAAAAGTATGATAACTACATTATGGATATCGTATCAGAGGTTTCTCGAGGGTGCTGAGAACGATTTTGTGATCATTTTTCAAATCCAAGATGGCCGCCGCACAAAATTATGATTTCAGCAGTACGGATATCGTGTCCGAGATTCTCGAAGGTGTAGAGCACAATTCTGTAATCATTTTTGAAATCCAAGAGGGCTGCCGCAAACAATAATGTTTTCAGCAATGTGGATATCCTGTCTGAAGTTCTCGAAGGTGCAAAAAATATTTTGGGATCATTTTTAAATCCGAGATGGCCGCCGTGCAAGACTATGATCACAAAAATATGGGTATCGCATCCGAGGTTCTCGAGAGTGCACAGAACAATTCTGTGATCATTTTTGAAATCCAAGAGGGCTGCCGCAAACAATAATGTTTTCAGCAATATGAATATCGTGTCTGAGTTCTCGACGGTGCTGAGAACGATTTTGTGATCATTGTTCAAATCCAAGATGGCCGCCGCACAAAATTATTATTTAAGCATTATGGATATCGTGTCCGAGATTCTCGAGGGTGCAGAGAACGATTTGGTGATCATTTTTCAAATCCAAGATGGCCGCCGCACAAAGATATGATTTCAGCAATATGTATATCGTGTCCGAGTTTCTCGAGGGTGCAGAAAACAATTTTGGGATCATTTTTAAATCCAAGATGGCCGCCGCTCAAAAGTATGATAACAAGAATATGGGTATCGTATCCTAGGTTCTCGAGGGTGCAGAGAACGATTTTGTGATCATTTTTCAAATCGAAGATGGCCGCCGCTCAAAAGTATGATAACTACATTATGGGTATCGTATCAGAGGTTCTCGAGAGTGCTGAGAATGATTTTGTGATCATTTTACAAATCCAAGATAGCCGCCGCACAAAATTATGATTTCAGCAATATGGATATCTTGTCCGAGATTCTCGAGGGTGCAGAGAACAATTCTGAAATCATTTTTTTAAGCCAAGAGGGCTGCCGCAAACAATAATGTTTTCAATAATATGGATATCCTGTCTGAGGATCTCGAGGGTGGAAAAAATATTTTGGGATCATTTTTAAATCCGAGATGGCCTCCGAGCAAGACTATGATCACAAAAATATGGGTATCGCATCCGAGGTTCTCGAGAGTGCACAGAACGATATTGTGATTATTTTTGAAATCCAAGTTGGCCGCCGCTCAAAATAATGATAACTACATTATGAGTATCGTACCCGAGGTTCTCGAGGGTGCAGAGAACGATTTTGTGATCATTTTTAAATCCGAGATGGCCGCCGCTCAAAAGTATGATAACTAGATTATGGGTATCATATCCTAGGTTCTCGAGGGTGCAGAGAAAGATTTTGTGATCACTTTTCAAATCCAAGATGGCCGCCGCTCAAAAGTATGATAACTACATTATGGATATCGTATTAGAGGTTCTCGAGGGTGCAGAGAACGATTTGGTGATAATTTTTCTAATCCAAGATGGCCGCCGCAAAAAATTATGATTTCAGCAATATGGATATCGTACCCGAGGTTCTCGAGGGTGCAGAGAAAGATTTTGTGATCATTTTTCAAATCCAAGATAGCCGCCGCACAAAATAATGATTTCAGCAATATGGATGTCGTACCCGAGGTTCTCGAGGGTGCAGAGAACAATTCTGTAATCATTTTTGAAATCCAAGAGGGCTGCCGCAAACAATAGTGTTTTCAGCAATATGGATATCCTGTCTGAGGTTTTCGAGGGTGCAAAAAATATTTTGGGATCATTTTTAAATCCGTGATGGCCGCCGTGCAAGACTATGATCACAAAAATATGGGTATCGCATCCGAGGTTCTCGGGAGTGCACAGAACGATTTTGTGATTATTTTTAAAATCGAAGATGGCCGCTGCTCAAAAGTATGATAACTACATTATGGGTATCGTATCCGAGGTTCTCGAGGGTGCAGAGAACGATTTTGTGATCATTTTTCAAATCGAAAATGGCCGCCGCTCAAAAGTATGATAACTACATTATGGGTATCGTATCAGAGGTTCTCGAGGGTGCTGAGAACGATTTTGTGATCAGTTTTCAAATCCAAGATGGCTGCCGCTCAAAAGTATGATAACTACATTATGGATATCGTATCAGAAGTTGTCGAGGGTGCTGAGAACTATTTTGTGATCAGTTTTCAAATCCAAGATGGCCGCCGCTCAAAAGTATGATAACTAGATTATGGGTATCGTATCCCAGGTTCTCGAGGGTGCTGAGAACAATTTTGTGGTCAGTTTTCAAATTTAAGGTGGCCGCTGCTCAAAAGTATGATAACTACATTATGGGTATCGTATCCGAGGTTCTCGAGGGTGCAGAGAACGATTTTGTGATCATTTTTCAAACCGAAAATGGCCGCCGCTCAAAAGTATGATAACTACATTATGGGTGTCGTATCAGAGGTTCTCGAGGGTGCTGAGAACGATTTTGTGATCATTTTTCAAATCCAAGATGGCCGCCGCACAAAATTATGATTTCAGCAATATGGATATCTTACCCGAGGTTCTCGAGGGTGCAGAGAACGATTTTGTGGTCATTTTTAAATCCGAGATGGCCGCCGCACAAAATAATGATTTCAGCAATATGGATATCGTGTCCGAGATTCTCGAGGGTGCAGAGAACAATTCTGTGATCATTTTTGAAATCCAAGAGGGCTGCCGCAAACAATAATGTTTTCAGCAATATGGATATCGTGTCTGAGTTCTCGAGGGTGCAGACAACGATTTGGTGATCATTTTTCAAATCCAAGATGGCCGCCGCACAAAGTTATGATTTCAGCAATATGTATATCGTGTCCGAGGTTCTCGAGGGTTCAGAGAACAATTTTGTGATCATTTTTGAAATCCAAGAAGACTGCTGCAAACAATAATGTTTTCGGCAATATGTATATCGTGTCCGACGTTCTCGAGGGTGCAAAGAACAATTCTGTGATCATTTTTGAAATCCAAGAGGACTGCCGCAAACAATTATGTTTTCGGCAATATGTATATCGTGTCCGACGTTCTCGAGGGTGCAGAGAACAATTTTGGGATCATTTTTCAAATCGAAGATGGCAGCCGCTCAAAAGTATGATAACTACATTATGGGTGTCGTATCCGAGCTTCTCGAGGGAGCTGAGAACGATTTTGTGATCATTTTTCAAATCCAAGATGGCCGCCGCACAAAATTATGATTTTAGCAATATGGATATCGTACCCGAGGTTTTTGAGGGTGCATAGAACGATTTTGTGAACATTTTTCAAATCGAAGATGGCAGCCGCTCAAAAGTATGATAACTACATTATGGGTATCGTATCCGAGCTTCTCGAGGGAGCTGAGAACGATTTTGTAATCATTTTTCAAATCCAAGATGGCCGCCGCACAAAATTATGATTTCAGCAATATGGATATCGTACCCGAGGTTTTTGAGGGTGCATAGAACGATTTGGTGATCATTTTTCAAATCCAAGATGGCCGTCGCACAAAATTATGATTTCAGCAATATGGATATCGTAACCTAGGTTCTCGAGGGTTCAGAGAAAGATTTTGTGGTCAGTTTTCAAATTCAAGATGGCCGCCGCTCAAAAAAATGATAACTAGAATATGGGTATCGTATCCGAGGTTCTCGAGGGTGCAGAGAACGATTTTGTGATCATTTTTCAAATCGAAGATGGCAGCCGCTCAAAAGTATGATAACTACATTATGGGTATCGTATCCGAGCTTCTCGAGGGAGCTGAGAACGATTTTGTAATCATTTTTCAAATCCAAGATGGCCGCCGCACAAAATTATGATTTCAGCAATATGGATATCGTACCCGAGGTTTTTGAGGGTGCATAGAACGATTTGGTGATCATTTTTCAAATCCAAGATGGCCGTCGCACAAAATTATGATTTCAGCAATATGGATATCGTAACCTAGGTTCTCGAGGGTGCAGAGAAAGATTTTGTGGTCAGTTTTCAAATTCAAGATGGCCGCCGCTCAAAAGTTTGATAACTACATTATGGGTATCGTATCCGAGGTTCTCGAGGGTGCAGACAACGATTTTGTGTACATTTTTCAAATCGAAGATGGCCGCCGCTCAAAAGTATGATAACTACATTATGGGTATCGTATCAGAGGTTCTCGAGGGTGCTGAGATCGATTTTATAATCATTTTTCAAATCCAAGATGGCCGCCGCACAAAATTTTGATTTCAGCAATATGGATATCGTACCCGATCTTCTCGAGGGTGCAGGGAACGATTTTATGATCATTTTTAAATCCGAGATGGCCGCCGCTCAAAAGTATGATTACTAAAATATGGTTATCGTATCCTTGTTTCTCGAGGGTGCAGAGAACGATTTTGTGATCATTTTTCAAATCGAAGATGGCCGCCGCTCAAAAGTATGATAACTACATTATGGGTATCGTATCAGAGGTTCTCGAGAGTGCTGAGAATGATTTTGTGATCATTTTACAAATCCAAGATAGCCGCCGCACAAAATTATGATTTCAGCAATATGGATATCTTGTCCGAGATTCTCGAGGGTGCAGAGAACAATTCTTTGATCATTTTTGAAATCCAAGAGGACTGCTGCAAACAATAATGTTTTCGGCAATATGGATATCGTACCCGAGGTTCTCGAGGGTGCAGAGAACGATTTGGTGATAATTTTTCTAATCCAAGATGGCCGCCGCAAAAAATTATGATTTCAGCAATATGGATATCGTACCCGAGGTTCTCGAGGGTGCAGAGAAAGATTTTGTGATCATTTTTCAAATCCAAGATGGCCGCCGCACAAAATTATGATTTCAGCAATATGGATATCGTACCCGAGGTTCTCGAGGGTGCAGAGAACAATTCTGTAATCATTTTTGAAATCCAAGAGGGCTGCCGCAAACAATAGTGTTTTCAGCAATATGGATATCCTGTCTGAGGTTTTTGAGGGTGCAAAAAATATTTTGGGATCATTTTTAAATCCGTGATGGCCGCCGTGCAAGACTATGATCATAAAAATATGGGTATCGCATCCGAGGTTCTCGAGAGTGCACAGAACCATTTTGTGATTATTTTTGAAATTCAAGATGGCCGCCGCTCAAAATAATGATAACAACATTATGGGTATCGTATCCGAGGTTCTCGAGGGTGCAGAGAACGATTTTGTGATCATTTTTCAAATTGAAGATGGCCGCCGCTCAAAATTATGATTTCAGCAATATGGATATCGTGTCCGAGATCCTCGAGGGTGCAGAGAACAATTCTGTGATCATTTTTGAAATCCAAGTGGGCTGCCGCAAACAATAATGTTTTCGGCAATATGGATATCGTGGCTGAGTTCTCGAGGGTGCTGAGAACGATTTTGTGATTATTTTTGAAATCGAAGATGGCCGCCGCTCAAAAGTATGATACTACATTATGGGTATCGTATTAGAGGTTATCGAGAGTGCTGAGAACGATTTTGTGATCATTTTTCAAATCCGAGATGGCCGCCAAACAAAATTATGATTTCAGCAATATGGATATCGTACCCGAGGTTCTCGAGGGTGCAGAGAATGATTATGTGATCATTTTTCAAATCCAAGATGGCCGCCGCACAAAATTATGATTTCAGCAATATGGATATCGTACCCGAGGTTCTCGAGGGTGCAGAGAACGATTTGGTGATAATTTTTCAAATCCAAGATGGCCGCCGCAAAAAATCATGATTTCAGTAATATGGATATCGTTCCCGAGGTTCTCGAGGGTGCAGAGTAAGACTTTGTGGTCAGTTTTCAAATTCAAGATGGCCGCCGCTCAAAAGTATGATAACTACATTATGGGTATCGTATCCGAGGTTCTCGAGGGTGCAGAGAACCATTTTGTGATCATTTTTCAAATCAAAAATGGCCGCCGCTCAAAAGTATGATAACTACATTATGGGTGTCGTATCAGAGGTTCTCGAGGGTGCTGAGAACGATTTTGTGATCATTTTTCAAATCCAAGATGGCCGCCGCACAAAATTATGATTTCAGAAATATGGATATCGTACCCGAGGTTCTCGAGGGTGCAGAGAACAATTCTGTGATCATTTTTGAAATCCAAGAGGGCTGCCGCAAACAATAAGGTTTTCAGCAATATGGATATCGTGTCTGAGTTCTCGAGGGTGCAGACAACGATTTGGTGATCATTTTTCAAATCCAAGATGGCCGCCGCACAAAGTTATGATTTCAGCAATATGTATATCGTGTCCGAGGTTCTCGAGGGGCAGAGAACAATTTTGTGATCATTTTTGAAATCCAAGAGGACTGCTGCAAACAATAATGTTTTCGGCAATATGTATATCGTGTCCGACGTTCTCGAGGGTGCAAACAACAATTCTGTGATCATTTTTGAAATCCAAGAGGACTGCCGCAAACAATAATGTTTTCGGCAATATGTATATCGTGTCCGACGTTCTCGAGGGTGCAGAGAACAATTTTGGGATCATTTTTAAATCCGAAATGGCCGCAGCTCAAAAGTATGATAACTAGATTATGGGTATCGTATCCGAGGTTCTCGAGGGTGCAGAAAACAATTCTGTGATCATTTTTCAAATCGATGATGGCAGCCGCTCAAAAGTATGATAACTACATTATGGGTGTCGTATCCGAGCTTCTCGAGGGAGCTGAGAACGATTTTGTGATCATTTTTCAAATCCAAGATGGCCGCCGCACAAAATTATGATTTCAGCAATATGGATATCGTACCCGAGGTTTTTGAGGGTGCATAGAACGATTTGGTGATCATTTTTCAAATCCAAGATGGCCGTCGCACAAAATAATGATTTCAGCAATATGGATATCGTACCCGAGGTTCTCGAGGGTGTAGAGAAAGATTTTGTGGTCAGTTTTCAAATTCAAGATGGCCGCCGCTCAAAAGTATGATAACTACATTATGGGTATCGTATCCGAGATTCTCGAGGGTGCAGAGAACGATTTTGTGATCATTTTTCAAATCGAAGATGGCCGCCGCTCAAAAGTATGATAACTACATTATGGGTATCGTATCAGAGGTTCTCGAGGGTGCTGAGAACGATTTTATGATCATTTTTCAAATCCAAGATGGCCGCTGCACAAAATTATGATTTCAGCAATATGGATATCGTACCCGAGGTTCTCGAGGGTGCAGAGAACGATTTTGTGATAAATTTTAAATCCGAGATGGCCGCCGCTCAAAAGTATGATAACTAGATTATGGGTATCGTATCCTAGGGTCTCGAGGGTGCAGAGAAAGATTTTGTGATCAGTTTTCAAATCCAAGATGGCCGCCGCTCAAAATTATGATTTCAGCAATATGGATATCGTACCCGAGGTTTTTGAGGGTGCATAGAACGATTTGGTGATCATTTTTCAAATCCAAGATGGCCGTCGCACAAAATAATGATTTCAGCAATATGGATATCGTACCCGAGGTTCTCGAGGGTGTAGAGAAAGATTTTGTGGTCAGTTTTCAAATTCAAGGTGGCCGCCGCTCAAAAGTATGATAACTACATTATGGGTATCGTATCCGAGATTCTCGAGGGTGCAGAGAACGATTTTGTGATCATTTTTCAAATCGAAGATGGCCGCCGCTCAAAAGTATGATAACTACATTATGGGTGTCGTATCCGAGCTTCTCGAGGGAGCTGAGAACGATTTTGTGATCATTTTTCAAATCCAAGATGGCCGCCGCACAAAATTATGATTTCAGCAATATGGATATCGTACCCGAGGTTTTTGAGGGTGCATAGAACGATTTGGTGATCATTTTTCAAATCCAAGATGGCCGTCGCACAAAATAATGATTTCAGCAATATGGATATCGTACCCGAGGTTCTCGAGGGTGTAGAGAAAGATTTTGTGGTCAGTTTTCAAATTCAAGGTGGCCGCCGCTCAAAAGTATGATAACTACATTATGGGTATCGTATCCGAGATTCTCGAGGGTGCAGAGAACGATTTTGTGATCATTTTTCAAATCGAAGATGGCCGCCGCTCAAAAGTATGATAACTACATTATGGGTGTCGTATCCGAGCTTCTCGAGGGAGCTGAGAACGATTTTGTGATCATTTTTCAAATCCAAGATGGCCGCCGCACAAAATTATGATTTCAGCAATATGGATATCGTACCCGAGGTTTTTGAGGGTGCATAGAACGATTTGGTGATCATTTTTCAAATCCAAGATGGCCGTCGCACAAAATAATGATTTCAGCAATATGGATATCGTACCCGAGGTTCTCGAGGGTGTAGAGAAAGATTTTGTGGTCAGTTTTCAAATTCAAGGTGGCCGCCGCTCAAAAGTATGATAACTACATTATGGGTATCGTATCCGAGATTCTCGAGGGTGCTGAGAACGATTTTATGATCATTTTTCAAATCCAAGATGGCCGCTGCACAAAATTATGATTTCAGCAATATGGATATCGTACCCGAGGTTCTCGAGGGTGCAGAGAACGATTTTGTGATAAATTTTAAATCCGAGATGGCCGCCGCTCAAAAGTATGATAACTACATTATGGATATCGTATCAGAGGTTTCTCGAGGGTGCTGAGAACGATTTTGTGATCATTTTTCAAATCCAAGATGGCCGCCGCACAAAATTATGATTTCAGCAGTACGGATATCGTGTCCGAGATTCTCGAAGGTGTAGAGCACAATTCTGTAATCATTTTTGAAATCCAAGAGGGCTGCCGCAAACAATAATGTTTTCAGCAATGTGGATATCCTGTCTGAAGTTCTCGAAGGTGCAAAAAATATTTTGGGATCATTTTTAAATCCGAGATGGCCGCCGTGCAAGACTATGATCACAAAAATATGGGTATCGCATCCGAGGTTCTCGAGAGTGCACAGAACAATTCTGTGATCATTTTTGAAATCCAAGAGGGCTGCCGCAAACAATAATGTTTTCAGCAATATGAATATCGTGTCTGAGTTCTCGACGGTGCTGAGAACGATTTTGTGATCATTGTTCAAATCCAAGATGGCCGCCGCACAAAATTATTATTTAAGCATTATGGATATCGTGTCCGAGATTCTCGAGGGTGCAGAGAACGATTTGGTGATCATTTTTCAAATCCAAGATGGCCGCCGCACAAAGTTATGATTTCAGCAATATGTATATCGTGTCCGAGTTTCTCGAGGGTGCAGAAAACAATTTTGGGATCATTTTTAAATCCAAGATGGCCGCCGCTCAAAAGTATGATAACAAGAATATGGGTATCGTATCCTAGGTTCTAGAGGGTGCAGAGAACGATTTTGTGATCATTTTTCAAATCGAAGATGGCCGCCGCTCAAAAGTATGATAACTACATTATGGGTATCGTATCAGAGGTTCTCGAGAGTGCTGAGAATGATTTTGTGATCATTTTACAAATCCAAGATAGCCGCCGCACAAAATTATGATTTCAGCAATATGGATATCTTGTCCGAGATTCTCGAGGGTGCAGAGAACAATTCTGAAATCATTTTTTTAAGCCAAGAGGGCTGCCGCAAACAATAATGTTTTCAATAATATGGATATCCTGTCTGAGGATCTCGAGGGTGGAAAAAATATTTTGGGATCATTTTTAAATCCGAGATGGCCTCCGAGCAAGACTATGATCACAAAAATATGGGTATCGCATCCGAGGTTCTCGAGAGTGCACAGAACGATATTGTGATTATTTTTGAAATCCAAGTTGGCCGCCGCTCAAAATAATGATAACTACATTATGAGTATCGTACCCGAGGTTCTCGAGGGTGCAGAGAACGATTTTGTGATCATTTTTAAATCCGAGATGGCCGCCGCTCAAAAGTATGATAACTAGATTATGGGTATCATATCCTAGGTTCTCGAGGGTGCAGAGAAAGATTTTGTGATCACTTTTCAAATCCAAGATGGCCGCCGCTCAAAAGTATGATAACTACATTATGGATATCGTATCAGAGGTTCTCGAGGGTGCAGAGAACGATTTGGTGATAATTTTTCTAATCCAAGATGGCCGCCGCAAAAAATTATGATTTCAGCAATATGGATATCGTACCCGAGGTTCTCGAGGGTGCAGAGAAAGATTTTGTGATCATTTTTCAAATCCAAGATAGCCGCCGCACAAAATAATGATTTCAGCAATATGGATGTCCTGTCTGAGGTTTTCGAGGGTGCAAAAAATATTTTGGGATCATTTTTAAATCCGAGATGGCCGCCGTGCAAGACTATGATCACAAAAATATGGGTATCGCATCCGAGGTTCTCGGGAGTGCACAGAACGATTTTGTGATTATTTTTAAAATCGAAGATGGCCGCTGCTCAAAAGTATGATAACTACATTATGGGTATCGTATCCGAGGTTCTCGAGGGTGCAGAGAACGATTTTGTGATCATTTTTCAAATCGAAAATGGCCGCCGCTCAAAAGTATGATAACTACATTATGGGTATCGTATCAGAGGTTCTCGAGGGTGCTGAGAACGATTTTGTGATCAGTTTTCAAATCCAAGATGGCTGCCGCTCAAAAGTATGATAACTACATTATGGATATCGTATCAGAAGTTGTCGAGGGTGCTGAGAACTATTTTGTGATCAGTTTTCAAATCCAAGATGGCCGCCGCTCAAAAGTATGATAACTAGATTATGGGTATCGTATCCCAGGTTCTCGAGGGTGCTGAGAACAATTTTGTGGTCAGTTTTCAAATTTAAGGTGGCCGCTGCTCAAAAGTATGATAACTACATTATGGGTATCGTATCCGAGGTTCTCGAGGGTGCAGAGAACGATTTTGTGATCATTTTTCAAACCGAAAATGGCCGCCGCTCAAAAGTATGATAACTACATTATGGGTGTCGTATCAGAGGTTCTCGAGGGTGCTGAGAACGATTTTGTGATCATTTTTCAAATCCAAGATGGCCGCCGCACAAAATTATGATTTCAGCAATATGGATATCGTACCCGAGGTTCTCGAGGGTGCAGAGAACGATTTTGTGGTCATTTTTAAATCCGAGATGGCCGCCGCACAAAATAATGATTTCAGCAATATGGATATCGTGTCCGAGATTCTCGAGGGTGCAGAGAACAATTCTGTGATCATTTTTGAAATCCAAGAGGGCTGCCGCAAACAATAATGTTTTCAGCAATATGGATATCGTGTCTGAGTTCTCGAGGGTGCGGACAACGATTTGGTGATCATTTTTCAAATCCAAGATGGCCGCCGCACAAAGTTATGATTTCAGCAATATGTATATCGTGTCCGAGGTTCTCGAGGGTGCAGAGAACAATTTTGTGATAATTTTTGAAATCCAAGAGGACTGCTGCAAACAATAATGTTTTCGGCAGTATGTATATCGTGTCCGACGTTCTCGAGGGTGCAGAGAACAATTCTGTGATCATTTTTGAAATCCAAGAGGACTGCCGCAAACAATAATGTTTTCGGCAATATGTATATCGTGTCCGACGTTCTCGAGGGTGCAGAGAACAATTTTGGGATCATTTTTAAATCCGAAATAGCCGCAGCTCAAAAGTATGATAACTAGATTATGGGTATCGTATCCGAGGTTCTCGAGGGTGCAGAAAACAATTCTGTGATCATTTTTCAAATCGAAGATGGCAGCCGCTCAAAAGTATGATAACTACATTATGGGTGTCGTATCCGAGCTTCTCGAGGGAGCTGAGAACGATTTTATGATCATTTTTCAAATCCAAGATGGCCGCTGCACAAAATTATGATTTCAGCAATATGGATATCGTACCCGAGGTTCTCGAGGGTGCAGAGAACGATTTTGTGATCATTTTTCAAATCCAAGATGGCCGCCGCTCAAAAGTATGATAACTACATTATGGATATCGTATCAGAGGTTCTCGAGGGTGCAGAGAACGATTTGGTGATAATTTTTCAAATCCAAGATGGCCGTCGCACAAAATAATGATTTCAGCAATATGGATATCGTACCCGAGGTACTCGAGGGTGTAGAGAAAGATTTTGTGGTCAGTTTTCAAATTCAAGATGGCCGCCGCTCAAAAGTATGATAACTACATTATGGGTATCTTATCCGAGGTTCTCGAGGGTGCAGAGAACGATTTTGTGATCATTTTTCAAATCGAAGATGGCCGCCGCTCAAAAGTATGATAACTACATAATGGGTATCGTATCAGAGGTTCTCGAGGGTGCTGAGAACGATTTTATGATCATTTTTCAAATCCAAGATGGCCGCTGCACAAAATTATGATTTCAGCAATATGGATATCGTACCCGAGGTTCTCGAGGGTGCAGAGAACGATTTTGTGATCATTTTTCAAATCGAAGATGGCCGCCGCTCAAAAGTATGATAACTACATTATGGGTATCGTATCCGAGGTTCTCGAGGGTGCAGACAACGATTTTGTGATCATTTTTCAAATCGAAGATGGCCGCCGCTCAAAAGTATGATAACTACATTATGGGTATCGCATCCGAGGTTCTCGACAGTGCACAGAACGATTTTGTGATTATTTTTGAAATCCAAGTTGGCCGCCGCTCAAAATAATGATAACTACATTATGGGTATCGTACCCGAGGTTCTCGAGGGTGCAGAGAACGATTTTGTGATCATTTTTAAATCCGATATGGCCGCCGCTCAAAAGTATGATAACTAGATTATGGGTATCGTATCCTAGGTTCTCGAGGGTGCAGAGAAAGATTTTGTGATCAGTTTTCAAATCCAAGATGGCCGCCGCTCAAAAGTATGATAACTACATTATGGATATCGTATCAGAGGTTCTCGAGGTTGCTGAGAACGATTTTGTGATCATTTTTCAAATCCAAGATGGCCGCCGCACAAAATTATGATTTCAGCAATATGGATATCGTGTCCGAAATTCTCGAAGGTGCAGAGAACAATTCTGTAATCATTTTTGAAATCCAAGAGGGCTGCCGCAAACAATAATGTTTTCAATTATATGGATATCCTGTCTGAGGTTCTAGAGGGTGGAAAAAATATTTTGGGATCATTTTTAAATCCAAGGTAGCCGCCGTGCAAGACTATGATCACAAAAATATGGAAATCGCATCAGAGGTTCTCGAGAGTGCACAGAACGATTTTGTAATTATTTTTGAAATCCAAGTTGGCCGCCGCTCAAAATAATGATAACTACATTATGGGTATCGTATCAGAGGTTCTCGAGAGTGCTCAGAACGATTTTGTGATCATTTTTCAAATCCAAGATGGCCGCCGCACAAAATTATGATTTCAGCAATATGGATATCGTACCCGAGGTTCTCGAGGGTGCAGAGAAAGATTATGTGATCATTTTTCAAATCCAATATGGCCGCCGCACAAAATTATGATTTCAGCAATATGGATATCGTACCCGAGGTTCTCGAGGGTGCAGAGAACGATTTTGTGATCATTTTTAAATCCGAGATGGCTGCCGCTCAAAAGTATGATAACTAGATTATGGGTATCGTATCCTAGGTTCTCGAGGGTGCAGAGAAAGATTTTATGATCAGTTTTCAAATCCAAGATGGCCGCCGCTCAAAAGTATGATAACTACATTATGGATATCGTACCCGAGGTACTCGAGGGTGCAGAGAATGATTATGTGATCATTTTTCAAATCCAAGATGGCCGCCGCACAAAATTATGATTTCAGCAATATGGATATCGTGTCCGAGATTCTCGAGGGTGCAGAGAACAATTCTGTAATCATTTTTGAAATCCAAGAGGGCTGCCGCTAACAATAATGTTTTCAGCAATATGGATATCCTGTCTGAGGTTCTCGAGGGTGTAAAAAATATTTTGGGATCATTTTTAAATCCGAGATGGCCGCCGTGCAAGACTATGATCACAAAAATATGGTTATCGTATCCGACGTTCTCGAGAGTGCACAGAACGATTTTGTGATTATTTTTGAAATCCAAGATGGCCAACGCTCAAAATAATGATAACTACATTATGGGTATCGTATCCGAGGTTCTCGAGGGTGCAGAGAAAGATTTTGTGATCATTTTTCAAATCGAAGATGGCCGCCGCTCAAAATTATGATTTCAGCAATTTGGATATCGTGTCCGAGATTCTCGAGGGTGCAGAGAACAATTCTGTAATCATTTTTGAAAGCCATGAGGGCTGCCGCAAACAATAATGTTTGCAATAATATGGATATCCTGTCTGAGGTTCTCGAGGGTGTAAAAAATATTTTGGGATCATTTTTAAATCCGAGATGGCCGCCGTGCAAGACTATGATTACAAAAATATGGTTATCGCATCCGAGGTTCTCGAGAGTGCACAGAACGATTTTGTGATTATTTTTGAAATCCAAGTTGGCCGCCGCTCAAAATAATGATAACTACATTATGGGTATCGTATCCGAGGTTCTCGAGGGTGCAGGGAACGATTTTGTGATCATTTTTCAAATCGAAGATGGCCGCCGCTCAAAAGTGTGATCACTTCATTATGGGTATCGTATCAGAGGTTCTCGAGAGTGCTGAGAACGATTTAGTGATCATTTTCAAATCCAAGATGGCCGCCGCACAAAATTATGAATTCAGCAATATGGATATCGTGTCCGAGATTCTCGAGGGTGCAGAGAACAATTGTGTGATCATTTTTGAAATCCAAGAGGGCTGCTGCAAACAATAATGTTTTCAGCAATATGGATATCGTGTCTGAGGTTCTCGAGGGTGCTGAGAACGATTTTGTGATCATTTTTCAAATCCAAGATAGCTGCCGCACAAAATAATGATTTCAGCAATATGGATATCGTACCCGAGGTTCTCGAGGGTGCAGAGAACGATTTGGTGATTATTTTTGAAATCCAAGTTGGCCGCCGCTCAAAATAATGATAACTACATTATCGGTATCGTATCCGAGGTTCTCGAGGGTGCAGGGAACGATTTTGTGATCATTTTTCAAATCGAAGATGGCCGCCGCTCAAAAGTGTGATAACTACATTATGGGTATCGTATCAGAGGTTCTCGAGAGTGCTGAGAACGATTTTGTGATCATTTTTCAAATCCAAGTTGGCCGCCGCACAAAATTATGAATTGAGCAATATGGATATCGTACCCGAGGTTCTCGAGGGTGCAGAGAATGATTATGTGATCATTTTTCAAATCCAAGATGGCCGCCGCACAAAATTATGATTTTAGCAATATGGATATCGTACCCGAGGTTCTCGAGGGTGCAGAGAACGATTTGGTGATAATTTTTCTAATCCAAGACGGCCGCCGCAAAAAATTATGATTTCAGCAATATGGATATCGTAGCAGAGGTTCTCGAGAGTGCTGAGAACGATTTTGGGATCATTTTTAAATCCGAGATGGCCGCCGTGCAAGACTATGATCACAAAAATATGGGTATCGCATCCGAGGTTCTCGAGAGTGCATAGAACGATTTTGTGATTATTTTTGAAATCCAAGTTGGCCGCCGCTCAAAATAATGATAACTACATTATGGGTGTCGTATCCGAGGTTCTCGAGGGTGCAGGGAACGATTTTGTGATCATTATTCAAAAAGAAGATGGCCGCCGCTCAAAAGTGTGATAACTTCATTATGGGTATCGTATCAGAGGTTCTCGAGAGTGCTGAGAACGATTTTGTGATCATTTTCAAATCCAAGATGGCCGCCGCACAAAATTATGAATTCAGCAATATGGATATCGTGTCCGAGATTCTCGAGGGTGCAGAGACCAATTCTGTGATCATTTTTGAAATCCAAGAGGGCTGCTGCAAACAATAATGTTTTCAGCAATATGGATATCGTGTCTGAGGTTCTCGAGGGTGCTGAGAACGATTTTGTGATCATTTTTCAAATCCAAGATAGCCGCCGCACAAAATAATGATTTCAGCAATATGGATATCGTACCCGAGGATCTCGAGGGTGCATAGAACTATTTGGTGATCATTTTTCAAATCCAAGATGGCCGCCGCACAAAATTATGATTTCAGCAATATGGATATCGTACCCGAGGTTCTCGAGGGTGCAAAGAAAGATTTTGTGGTCAGTTTTCAAATCCAAGATGGCCGCCGCACAAAACTATTATTTCAGCAATATGGATATCTTACCCGAGGTTCTCGAGGGTGCAGAGAATGATTATGTGACGATTTTTCAAATCCAAGATGGCCGCCGCACAAAATTATGATTTCAGCAATATGGATATCGTACCCGAGGTTCTTGATAGTGCTGAGAACGATTTTGTGATCATTTTTCAAATCCAAGTTGGCCGCCGCACAAAATTTTGATTTCAGCAATATGGATATCGTGTCCGAGATTCTCGAGGGTGCAGAGAACAATTCTGTAATCATTTTTGAAAGCCCAGAGGGCTGCCGCAAACAATAATGTTTTCAATAATATGGATATCCTGTCTGAGGTTCTCGAGGGTGTAAAATATATTTTGGGATCATTTTTAAATCCGAGATGGCCGCCGTACAAGAATATGATCACAAAAATATGGCTATCGCATCCGAGGTTCTCGAGAGTGCACAGAACGATTTTGTGATTATTTTTGAAATCCAAGATGGCCAACGCTCAAAATAATGATAACTACATTATGGGTATCGTATCCGAGGTTCTCGAGGGTGCAGAGAACGATTTTGTGGTCAGTTTTCAAATCCAAGATGGCAGCCGCTCAAAAGTATGATAACTACATTATGGGTATCGTATCCGAGGTTCTCGAGGGTGCAGAGAACGATTTTGTGATCATTTTTCAAATCGAAGATGGCCGCCGCTCAAAAAGATGATTTCAGCAATATGGATATCGTGTCCGAGATTCTCGTGGGTGGAGATAACAATTCTGTGATCATTTTTGAAATCCAAGAGGGCTGTTGCAAACAATAATGTTTTCAGCAATATGGCTATCGTGTCTGAGGTTCTCGAGGGTGCTGAGAACGATTTTGTGATCATTTTTCAAATCCAAGATGGCCGCCGCACAAAATTATGATTTCAGCAATACGGATATCGTACCCGAGGTTCTCGAGAGTGCACAGAACGATTTTGTGATTATTTTTGAAATCCAAGATGGCCAACGCTCAAAATAATGATAACTACATTATGGGTATCGTATCTGAGGTTCTCGAGGGTGCAGAGAACGATTTTGTGGTCAGTTTTCAAATCCAAGATGGCAGCCGCTCAAAAGTATGATAACTACATTATGGGTATCGTATCCGAGGTTCTCGAGGGTGCAGAGAACGATTTTGTGATCATTTTTCAAATCGAGGATGGCCGCCGCTCAAAATTATGATTTCAGCAATATGGATATCGTGTCCGAGATTCTCGAGGGTGCAGAGAACAATTCTGTAATCATTTTTGAAAGCCAAGAGGGCTGCCGCAAACAATAATGTTTTCAATAATATGGATATCCTGTCTGAGGTTCTCGAGGGTGGGAAAAATATTTGGTGATCATTTTTCAAATCCAAGATGGCCGCCGCATAAAATTATGATTTCAGCAATATGGATATCGTACCCGAGGTTCTCGAGGGTGCAGAGAAAGATTTTGTGGTCAGTTTTCAAATCCAAGTTGGCCGCCGCTCAAAATAATGATAACTACATTATCGGTATCGTATCCGAGGTTCTCGAGGGTGCAGGGAACGATTTTGTGATCAGTTTTCAAATCGAAGATGGCCGCCGCTCAAAAGTGTGATAACTACATTATGGGTATCGTATCAGAGATTCTCGAGAGTGCTGAGAACGATTTTGTGATCATTTTTCAAATCCAAGTTGGCCGCCGCACAAAATTATGATTTCAGCAATATGGATATCGTACCCGAGGTTCTCGAGGGTGCAGAGAATGATTATGTGATCATTTTTCAAATCCAAGATGGCCGCCGCACAAAATTATGATTTCAGCAATATGGATATCGTACCCGAGGTTCTCGAGGGTGCAGAGAACGATTTGGTGATAATTTTTCTAATCCAAGATGGCCGCCGCACAAAATTATGATTTCAGCAATATGGATATCGTTTCCGAGATTCTCGAGGGTGCAGAGAACAATTTTGTAATAATTTTTGAAATCCAAGAGGGCTGCCGCAAACAATAATGTTTTCAGCAATATGGATATCCTGTCTGAGGTTCTCGAGGGTGTAAAAAATATTTTGGGATCATTTTTAAATCCGAGATGGCCGCCGTGCAAGACTATGATCACAAAAATATGGTTATCGCATCCGAGGTTCTCGAGAGTGCACAGAACGATTTTGTGATTATTTTTGAAATCCAAGATGGTCGCCGCTCAAAATAATGATAACTACATTATGGGTATCGTATCCGAGGTTCTCGAGGGTGCAGAGAACGATTTTGTGATCATTTTTCAAATCGAAGATGGCCGCCGCTCAAAAGTATGATAACTACATTATGGGTATCGTATCAGAGGTTCTCGAGAGTGCTGAGAACGATTTTGTGATCATTTTACAAATCCAAGATAGCCGCCGCACAAAATTATGATTTCAGCAATATGGATATCGTACCCGAGGTTCTCGAGGGTGCAGAGAATGATTATGTGATCATTTTTCAAATCCAAGATGGCCGCCGCACAAAATTATGATTTCAGCAATATGGATATCGTACCCGAGGTTCTCGAGGGTGCAGAGAACGATTTGGTGATAATTTTTCTAATCCAAGATGGCCGCCGCACAAAATTATGATTTCAGCAATATGGATATCGTTTCCGAGATTCTCGAGGGTGCAGAGAACAATTTTGTAATCATTTTTGAAATCCAAGAGGGCTGCCCCAAACAATAATGTTTTCAGCAATATGGATATCCTGTCTGAGGTTCTCGAGGGTGTAAAATATATTTTGGGATCATTTTTAAATCCGAGATGGCCGCCGTGCAAGACTATGATCACAAAAATATGGTTATCGCATCCGAGGTTCTCGAGAGTGCACAGAACGATTTTGTGATTATTTTTGAAATCCAAGATGGCCGCCGCTCAAAATAATGATAACTACATTATGGGTATCGTATCCGAGGTTCTCGAGGGTGCAGAGAACGATTTTGTGATCATTTTTCAAATCGAAGATGGCCGCCGCTCAAAAATATGATAACTACATTATGGGTATCGTATCAGAGGTTCTCGAGAGTGCTGAGAACGATTTTGTGATCATTTTACAAATCCAAGATAGCCGCCGCACAAAATTATGATTTCAGCAATATATATATCGTGTCCGGGATTCTCGAGGGAGCAGAGAACAATTCTGTAATCATTTTTGAAAGCTAAGAGGGCTGCCGCAAACAATAATGTTTTCAATATTATGGATATCCTGTCTGAGGTTCTCGAGGGTAGAAAAAATATTTTGGGATCATTTTTAAATCCGAGATGGCCGCCGTGCAAGACTATGATCAGAAAAATATGGGTATCACATCCGAGGTTCTCGAGAGTGCACAGAACGATTTTGTGATTATTTTTGAAATCCAAGTTGGCCGCCGCTCAAAATAATGGTTACTACATTATGGGTATCGTATCCGAGGTTCTCGAGGGTGCAGGAAACGATTTTGTGATCATTTTTCAAATCGAAGATGGCCTCCGCTCAAAAGTGTTATAACTTCATTATGGGTATCGTATCAGAGGTTCTCGAGAGTGCTGAGAACGATTTTGTGATCATTTTCAAATCCAAGATGGCCGCCGCACAAAATTATGAATTCAGCAATATGGATATCGTGTCCGAGATTCTCGAGGGTGCAGAGAACAATTCTGTGATCATTTTTGTAATCCAAGAGGGCTGCTGCAAACAATAATGTTTTCAGCAATATGGATATCGTGTCTGAGGTTCTCGAGGGTGCTGAGAACAATTTTGTGATCATTTTTCAAATCCAAGATGGCCGCCGCACAAAACTATTATTTCAGCAATATGGATATCGTACCCGAGGTTCTCGAGGGTGCAGAGAATGATTATGTGATCATTTTTCAAATCCAAGATGGCCGCCGCACAAAATTATGATTTCAGCAATATGGATATCGTGTCCGAGATTCTCGAGGGTGCAGAGAACAATTCTGTAATCATTTTTGAAAGCCAAGAGGGCTGCCGAAAACAATAATGATTTCAATAATATGGATTACCTGTCTGAGGTTCTCGAGGGTGGAAAAAATATTTTGGGATCATTTTTAAATCCGAGATGGCCGCCGTGCAAGACTATGATCACAAAAATATGGGTATCGCATCCGAGGTTCTCGAGAGTGCACAGATTGATTTTGTGATTATTTTTGAAATCCAAGTTGGCCGTCGCTCAAAATAATGATAACTTCATTATGGGTATCGTATCCGAGGTTCACGAGGGTGCAGGGAACGATTTTGTGATCATTTTTCCAATCGAAGATGGCCGCCGCTCAAAAGTGTGATAACTTCATTATGGGTATCCTATCAGAGGTTCTCGAGAGTGCTGAGAACGATTTTGTGATCATATTCAAATCCAAGATGGCCGCCGCACAAAACTATGAATTCAGCAATATGGATATCGTGTCCGAGATTCTCGAGGGTGCAGAGAACAATTCTGTGATCATTTTTGAAATCCAAGAGGGCTGCTGCAAACAATAATATTTTCAGCAATATGGATATCGTGTCTGAGGTTCTCGAGGGTGCTGAGAACGATTTTGTGATCATTTTTCAAATCCAAGATGGCCGCCGCACAAAATTATGATTTCAGCAATATGGATATCGTAACCGAGGTTCTCGAGGGTGCAGAGAAAGATTTTGTGGTCATTTTTCAAATCCAAGATGGCCGACGCACAAAACTATGATTTCAGCAATATGGATATCGTACCCGAGGTTCTCGAGGGTGCAGAGAAAGATTTTGTGGTCAGTTTTCAAATCCAAGATGGCAGCCGCTCAAAAGTATGATAACTAGATTATGGGTGTCGTATCCTACGTTCTCGAGGGTGCAGATAAAGATTTTGTGATAAGTTTTCAAATCCAAGATGGCAGCCGCTCAAAAGTATGATAACTACATTATGGGTATCGTATCAGAGATTCTCGAGGGTGCTGAGAACGATTTTGTGATCATTTTTCAAATCCAAGATGGCCGCCGCACAAAATTATGATTTCAGCAATATGGATATCGTACCCGAGGTTCTCGAGGGTGCAGAGAACGATTTTGTGGACATTTTTAAATCCGAGATGGCCGCCGCACAAAATAATGATTTCAGCAATATGGATATCGTACCCGAGGTTCTCGAGGGTGCAGAGAACGATTTTGTGGTCATTTTTAAATCCGAGATGGCCGCCGCACAAAATTATGATTTCAGCAATATGGATATCGTGTCCGAGATTCTCGAGGGTGCAGAGAACAATTCTGTGATCATTTTTGTAATCCAAGAGGGCTGCTGCAAACAATAATGTTTTCAGCAATATGGATATCGTGTCTGAGGTTCTCGAGGGTGCTGAGAACGATTTTGTGATCATTTTTCAAATCCAAGATGCCGCCGCACAAAATTATGATTTCAGCAATATGGATATTGAACCCGAGGTTCTCGAGGGTGCAGAGAATGATTATGTGATCATTTTTCAAATCCAAGATGGCCGCCGCACAAAATTATGATTTCAGCAATATGGATATCGTACCCGAGGTTCTCGATAGTGCTGAGAACGATTTTGTGATCATTTTTCAAATCCATGTTGGCCGCCGCACAAAATTATGATTTCAGCAATATGGATATCGTGTCCGAGATTCTCGAGGGTGCAGAGAAAAATTCTGTAATCATTTTTGAAAGCCAAGAGGGCGGCCGCAAACAATAACGTTTTCAATAATATGGATATCCTCTCTGAGGTTCTCGAGGGTGGAAAAAATATTTTGGGATCAGTTTTAAATCCGAGATGGCCGCCGTGCAAGACTATGATCACAAAAATATGGGTATCGCATCCGAGGTTCTCGAGAGTGCACAGATTGATTTTGTGATTATTTTTGAAATCCAAGTTGGCCGTCGCTCAAAATAATGATAACTTCATTATGGGTATCGTATCCGAGGTTCACGAGGGTGCAGGGAACGATTTTGTGATCATTTTTCCAATCGAAGATGGCCGCCGCTCAAAAGTGTGATAACTTCATTATGGGTATCGTATCAGAGGTTCTCGAGAGTGCTCAGAACGATTTTGTGATCATATTCAAATCCAAGATGGCCGCCGCACAAAATTATGAATTCAGCAATATGGATATCGTGTCCGAGATTCTCGAGGGTGCAGAGAACAATTCTGTGATCATTTTTGAAATCCAAGAGGGCTGCTGCAAACAATAATGTTTTCAGCAATATGGATATCGTGTCTGAGGTTCTCGAGGGTGCTGAGAACGATTTTGTGATCATTTTTCAAATCCAAGATGGCCGCCGCACAAAATTATGATTTCAGCAATATGGATATCGTAACCGAGGTTCTCGAGGGTGCAGAGAAAGATTTTGTGGTCATTTTTCAAATCCAAGATGGCCGACGCACAAAACTATGATTTCAGCAATATGGATATCGTACCCGAGGTTCTCGAGGGTGCAGAGAAAGATTTTGTGGTCAGTTTTCAAATCCAAGATGGCAGCCGCTCAAAAGTATGATAACTAGATTATGGGTGTCGTATCCTAGGTTCTCGAGGGTGCAGATAAAGATTTTGTGATAAGTTTTCAAATCCAAGATGGCAGCCGCTCAAAAGTATGATAACTACATTATGGGTATCGTATCCGTAGTTCTCGAGGGTGCAGAGAACGATTTTGTGATCATTTTTCAAATCGAAAATGGCCGCCGCTCAAAAGTATGATAACTACATTATGGGTATCGTATCAGAGATTCTCGAGGGTGCTGAGAACGATTTTGTGATCATTTTTCAAATCCAAGATGGCCGCCGCACATAATTATGATTTCAGCAATATGGATATCGTACCCGAGGTTCTCGAGGGTGCAGAGAACGATTTTGTGGACATTTTTAAATCCGAGATGGCCGCCGCACAAAATAATGATTACAGCAATATGGATATCGTACCCGAGGTTCTCGAGGGTGCAGAGAACGATTTTGTGGTCATTTTTAAATCCGAGATGGCCGCCGCACAAAATTATGATTTCAGCAATATGGATATCGTGTCCGAGATTCTCGAGGGTGCAGAGAACAATTCTGTGATCATTTTTGTAATCCAAGAAGGCTGCTGCAAACAATAATGTTTTCAGCAATATGGATATCGTGTCTGAGGTTCTCGAGGGTGCTGAGAACGATTTTGTGATCATTTTTCAAATCCAAGATGCCGCCGCACAAAATTATGATTTCAGCAATATGGATATCGTACCCGAAGTTCTCGAGGGTGCAGAGAAAGATTTTGTGGTCAGTTTTCAAATCCAAGATGGCCGCCGCACAAAACTATTATTTCAGCAATATGGATATCGTACCCGAGGTTCTCAAGGGTGCAGAGAATGATTATGTGATCATTTTTCAAATCCAAGATGGCCGCCGCACAAAATTATGATTTCAGCAATATGGATATCGTACCCGAGGTTCTCGATAGTGCTGAGAACAATTCTGTGATCATTTTTGAAATCCAAGAGGGCTGCTGCAAACAATAATGTTTTCAGCAATATGGATATCGTGTCTGAGGTTCTCGAGGGTGCTGAGAACGATTTTGTGATCATTTTTCAAATCCAAGATGGCCGCCGCACAAAATTATGATTTCAGCAATATGGATATCGTACCCGATGTTCTCGAGGGTGCAGAGAACGATTTTGTGGTCATTTTCAAATCCGAGATGGCCGCGGCACAAAATTATGATTTCAGCAATATGGATATCGTACCCGAGGTTCTCGAGGGTGCAGAGAAAGATTTTGTGGTCAGTTTTCAAATCCAAGATGGCAGCCGCTCAAAAGTATGATAACTAGATTATGGGTGTCGTATCCTAGGTTCTCGAGAGTGCTGAGAACGATTTTGTGATCATTTTTCAAATCCAAGATGGCAGCCGCTCAAAAGTATGATAACTACATGATGGGTATCGTATCCCAGTTTCTCAAGGGTGCAGAGAACGATTTTGTGATCATTTTTCAAATCGAAAATGGCCGCCGCTCAAAAGTGTGATAACTACATTATGGGTATCGCATCCGAGGTTTTCGAGGGTGCTGAAAACGATTTTGTGATAATTTTTCAAATCCAAGATAGCCGCTGCACAAAATAATGATTTCAGCAATAAGGATATCGTACCCGAGGTTCTCGAGGGTGCAGAGGACGATTTGATGATTATTTTTCAAATCCAAGATGGCCGCCGCACAAAATTATGATTTCAGCAATATGGATATCGTACCCGAGGTTCTCGAGGGTGCAGAGAAAGATTTTGTGGTCAGTTTTCAAATCCAAGATGGCCGCCGCACAAAACTATGATTTCAGCAATACAGATATCGTACCCGAGGTTCTCGAGGGTGCAGAGAAAGATTTTGTGGGCAGTTTTCTAATCCAAGATGGCAGCCGCTCAAAAGTATGATAACTAGATTATGGATGTCGTATCCTAGGTTCTCGAGGGTGCAGAGAAAGATTTTGTGATAAGTTTTCAAATCCAAGATGGCAGCCGCTCAAAAGTATGATAACTACATTATGGGTATCGTATCCGAGGTTCTCGAGGGTGCAGAGAACGATTTTGTGATCATTTTTCAAATCGAAAATGGCCGCCACTCAAAAGTATGATAACTTCATTATGGGTATCGTATCAGAGGTTCTCGAGAATGCTGAGAACGATTTTGTGATCATTTTTCAAATCCAAGATGGCCGCCGCACAAAATTATGATTTCAGCAATATGGATATCGTACCCGATGTTCTCGAGGGTGCAGAGAACGATTTTGTGGTCATTTTCAAATCCGAGATGGCCGCGGCACAAAATTATGATTTCAGCAATATGGATATCGTACCCGAGGTTCTCGAGGGTGCAGAGTACGATTTTGTGGTCATTTTTAAATCCGAGATGGCCGCCGTGCAAGACTATGATCACAAATATATGGTTATCGCATCCGAGGTTCTCGAGAGTGCACAAAACGATTTTGTGATTATTTTTGAAATCCAAGATGGCCAACGCTCAAAATAATGATAACTACATTATGGGTATCGTATCCGAGATTCTCGAGGGTGCAGAGAACGATTTTGTGATCATTTTTCAAATCGAAGATGGCCGCCGCTCAAAAGTGTGATAACTTCATTATGGGTATCGTATCAGAGGTTCTCGAGAATGCTGAGAACGATTTTGTGATCATATTCAAATCCTAGATGGCCGCCGCACAAAATTATGAATTCAGCAATATGGATATCGTGTCCGAGATTCTCGAGGGTGCAGAGAACAATTCTGTTATCATTTTTGAAATCCAAGAGGGCTGCCGCAAACAATAATGTTTTCAGCAATATGGATATCCTGTCTGAGGTTCTCGAGGGTGTAAAAAATATTTTGGGATCATTTTTAAATCCGAGATGGACGCCGTGCAAGACTATGATCACAAAAATATGGTTATCGCATCCGAGGTTCTGTGATAACTTCTTTATGGGTATCGTATCAGAGGTTCTCGAGAGTGCTGAGAACGAGTTTGTGATCATATTCAAATCCAAGATGGCCGCCGCACAAAATTATGAATTCAGCAATATGGATATCGTGTCCGAGATTCTCGAGGGTGCAGAGAACAATTCTGTGATCATTTTTGAAATCCAAGAGGGCTGCCGCAAACAATAATGTTTTCAGCAATATGGATATCCTGTCTGAGGTTCTCGAGGGTGTAAAAAATATTTTGGGATCATTTTTAAATCCGAGATGGACGCCGTGCAAGACTATGATCACAAAAATATGGTTATCGCATCCGAGGTTCTGTGATAACTTCTTTATGGGTATCGTATCAGAGGTTCTCGAGAGTGCTGAGAACGAGTTTGTGATAATATTCAAATCCAAGATGGCCGCCGCACAAAATTATGAATTCAGCAATATGGATATCGTGTCCGAGATTCTCGAGGGTGCAGAGAACAATTCTGTGATCATTTTTGTAATCCAAGAAGGCTGCTGCAAACAATAATGTTTTCAGCAATATGGATATCGTGTCTGAGGTTCTCGAGGGTGCTGAGAACGATTTTGTGATCATTTTTCAAATCCAAGATGGCCGCCGCACAAAATTATGATTTCAGCAATATGGATATCGTACCCGATGTTCTCGAGGGTGCAGAGAACGATTTTGTGGTCATTTTCAAATCCGAGATGGCCGCGGCACAAAATTATGATTTCAGCAATATGGATATCGTACCCGAGGTTCTCGAGGGTGCAGAGAAAGATTTTGTGGTCAGTTTTCAAATCCAAGATGGCAGCCGCTCAAAAGTATGATAACTAGATTATGGGTGTCGTATCCTAGGTTCTCGAGAGTGCTGAGAACGATATTGTGATCATTTTTCAAATCGAAAATGGCCGCCGCTCAAAAGTGTGATAACTACATTATGGGTATCGCATCCGAGGTTTTCGAGGGTGCTGAGAACGATTTTGTGATAATTTTTCAAATCCAAGATAGCCGCTGCACAAAATAATGATTTCAGCAATAAGGATATCGTACCCGAGGTTCTCGAGGGTGCAGAGGACGATTTGATGATTATTTTTCAAATCCAAGATGGCCGCCGCACAAAATTATGATTTCAGCAATATGGATATCGTACCCGAGGTTCTCGAGGGTGCAGAGAAAGATTTTGTGGTCAGTTTTCAAATCCAAGATGGCCGCCGCACAAAACTATGATTTCAGCAATATGGATATCGTACCCGAGGTTCTCGAGGGTGCAGAGAAAGATTTTGTGGGCAGTTTTCAAATCCAAGATGGCAGACGCTCAAAAGTATGATAACTAGATTATGGATGTCGTATCCTAGGTTCTCGAGGGTGCAGAGAAAGATTTTGTGATAAGTTTTCAAATCCAAGATGGCAGCCGCTCAAAAGTATGATAACTACATTATGGGTATCGTATCCGAGGTTCTCGAGGGTGCAGAGAACGATTTTGTGATTATTTTTCAAATCGAAAATGGCCGCCGCTCAAAAGTATGATAACTACATTATGGGTATCGTATCAGAGGTTCTCGAGGGTGCTGAGAACGATTTTGTGATCATTTTTCAAATCCATGATGGCCGCCGCACAAAATTATGACTTCAGCAGTATGGATATCGTATCCGAGGTTCTCGAGGGTGCAGAGAACGATTTTGTGGTCATTTTTAAATCCGAGATGGCCGCCGCACAAAATTATGATTTCAGCAATATGGATATCGTACCCGATGTTCTCGAGGGTGCAGAGAACGATTTTGTGGTCATTTTCAAATCCGAGATGGCCGCGGCACAAAATTATGATTTCAGCAATATGGATATCGTACCCGAGGTTCTCGAGGGTGCAGAGAAAGATTTTGTGGTCAGTTTTCAAATCCAAGATGGCAGCCGCTCAAAAGTATGATAACTAGATTATGGATATCGTATCCGAGGTTCTCGAGAGTGCAGAGAACGATTTTGTGATCATTTTTCAAATCGAAAATGGCCGCCGCTCAAAAGTGTGATAACTACATTATGGGTATCGCATCCGAGGTTTTCGAGGGTGCTGAGAACGATTTTGTGATAATTTTTCAAATCCAAGATAGCCGCTGCACAAAATAATGATTTCAGCAATAAGGATATCGTACCCGAGGTTCTCGAGGGTGCAGAGGACGATTTGATGATTATTTTTCAAATCCAAGATGGCCGCCGCACAAAATTATGATTTCAGCAATATGGATATCGTACCCGAGGTTCTCGAGGGTGCAGAGAAAGATTTTGTGGTCAGTTTTCAAATCCAAGATGGCCGCCGCACAAAACTATGATTTCAGCAATATGAATATCGTACCCGAGGTTCTCGAGGGTGCAGAGAAAGATTTTGTGGGCAGTTTTCAAATCCAAGATGGCAGACGCTCAAAAGTATGATAACTAGATTATGGATGTCGTATCCTAGGTTCTAGAGGGTGCAGAGAAAGATTTTGTGATAAGTTTTCAAATCCAAGATGGCAGCCGCTCAAAAGTATGATAACTACATTATGGGTATCGTATCCGAGGTTCTCGAGGGTGCAGAGAACGATTTTGTGATCATTTTTCAAATCGAAAATGGCCGCCGCTCAAAAGTATGATAACTACATTATGGGTATCGTATCAGAGGTTCTCGAGGGTGCTGAGAACGATTTTGTGGTCATTTTCAAATCCGAGATGGCCGCGGCACAAAATTATGATTTCAGCAATATGGATATCGTACCCGAGGTTCTCGAGGGTGCAGAGAAAGATTTTGTGGTCAGTTTTCAAATCCAAGATGGCAGCCGCTCAAAAGTATGATAACTAGATTATGGATATCGTATCAGAGGTTCTCGAGAGTGCTGAGAACGATTTTGTGATCATTTTTCAAATCGAAAATGGCCGCCGCTCAAAAGTGTGATAACTACATTATGGGTATCGCATCCGAGGTTTTCGAGGGTGCTGAGAACGATTTTGTGATAATTTTTCAAATCCAAGATAGCCGCTGCACAAAATAATGATTTCAGCAATAAGGATATCGTACCCGAGGTTCTCGAGGGTGCAGAGGACGATTTGATGATTATTTTTCAAATCCAAGATGGCCGCCGCACAAAATTATGATTTCAGCAATATGGATATCGTACCCGAGGTTCTCGAGGGTGCAGAGAAAGATTTTGTGGTCAGTTTTCAAATCCAAGATGGCCGCCGCACAAAACTATGATTTCAGCAATATGGATATCGTACCCGAGGTTCTCGAGGGTGCAGAGAAAGATTTTGTGGGCAGTTTTCAAATCCAAGATGGCAGACGCTCAAAAGTATGATAACTAGATTATGGATGTCGTATCCTAGGTTCTCGAGGGTGCAGAGAAAGATTTTGTGATAAGTTTTCAAATCCAAGATGGCAGCCGCTCAAAAGTATGATAACTACATTATGGGTATCGTATCCGAGGTTCTCGAGGGTGCAGAGAACGATTTTGTGATCATTTTTCAAATCGAAAATGGCCGCCGCTCAAAAGTATGATAACTACATTATGGGTATCGTATCAGAGGTTCTCGAGGGTGCTGAGAACGATTTTGTGATCATTTTTCAAATCCATGATGGCCGCGGCACAAAATTATGATTTCAGCAATATGGATATCGTACCCGAGGTTCTCGAGGGTGCAGAGAAAGATTTTGTGGTCAGTTTTCAAATCCAAGATGGCAGCCGCTCAAAAGTATGATAACTAGATTATGGATATCGTATCAGAGGTTCTCGAGAGTGCTGAGAACGATTTTGTGATCATTTTTCAAATCGAAAATGGCCGCCGCTCAAAAGTGTGATAACTACATTATGGGTATCGCATCCGAGGTTTTCGAGGGTGCTGAGAACGATTTTGTGATAATTTTTCAAATCCAAGATAGCCGCTGCACAAAATAATGATTTCAGCAATAAGGATATCGTACCCGAGGTTCTCGAGGGTGCAGAGGACGATTTGATGATTATTTTTCAAATCCAAGATGGCCGCCGCACAAAATTATGATTTCAGCAATATGGATATCGTACCCGAGGTTCTCGAGGGTGCAGAGAAAGATTTTGTGGTCAGTTTTCAAATCCAAGATGGCCGCCGCACAAAATTATGATTTCAGCAATATGGATATCGTACCCGAGGTTCTCGAGGGTGCAGAGAAAGATTTTGTGGGCAGTTTTCAAATCCAAGATGGCAGACGCTCAAAAGTATGATAACTAGATTATGGATGTCGTATCCTAGGTTCTCGAGGGTGCAGAGAAAGATTTTGTGATAAGTTTTCAAATCCAAGATGGCAGCCGCTCAAAAGTATGATAACTACATTATGGGTATCGTATCCGAGGTTCTCGAGGGTGCAGAGAACGATTTTGTGATCATTTTTCAAATCGAAAATGGCCGCCGCTCAAAAGTATGATAACTACATTATGGGTATCGTATCAGAGGTTCTCGAGGGTGCTGAGAACGATTTTGTGATCATTTTTCAAATCCATGATGGCCGCCGCACAAAATTATGATTTCAGCAATATGGATATCGTACCCGAGGTTCTCGAGGGTGCAGAGTACGATTTTGTGGTCATTTTTAAATCCGAGATGGCCGCCGCACAAAATTATGATATCAGCAATATGGATATCGTACCCGATGTTCTCGAGGGTGCAGAGAACGATTTTGTGGTCATTTTCAAATCCGAGATGGCCGCGGCACAAAATTATGATTTCAGCAATATGGATATCGTACCCGAGGTTCTCGAGGGTGCAGAGAAAGATTTTGTGGTCAGTTTTCAAATCCAAGATGGCAGCCGCTCAAAAGTATGATAACTAGATTATGGATATCGTATCAGAGGTTCTCGAGAGTGCTGAGAACGATTTTGTGATCATTTTTCAAATCGAAAATGGCCGCCGCTCAAAAGTGTGATAACTACATTATGGGTATCGCATCCGAGGTTTTCGAGGGTGCTGAGAACGATTTTGTGATAATTTTTCAAATCCAAGATAGCCGCTGCACAAAATAATGATTTCAGCAATAAGGATATCGTACCCAAGGTTCTCGAGGGTGCAGAGGACGATTTGATGATTATTTTTCAAATCCAAGATGGCCGCCGCACAAAATTATGATTTCAGCAATATGGATATCGTACCCGAGGTTCTCGAGGGTGCAGAGAAAGATTTTGTGGTCAGTTTTCAAATCCAAGATGGCCGCCGCACAAAACTATGATTTCAGCAATATGGATATCGTACCCGAGGTTCTCGAGGGTGCAGAGAAAGATTTTGTGGGCAGTTTTCAAATCCAAGATGGCAGACGCTCAAAAGTATGATAACTAGATTATGGATGTCGTATCCTAGGTTCTCGAGGGTGCAGAGAAAGATTTTGTGATAAGTTTTCAAATCCAAGATGGCAGCCGCTCAAAAGTATGATAACTACATTATGGGTATCGTATCCGAGGTTCTCGAGGGTGCAGAGAACGATTTTGTGATCATTTTTCAAATCGAAAATGGCCGCCGCTCAAAAGTATGATAACTACATTATGGGTATCGTATCAGAGGTTCTCGAGGGTGCAGAGAACGATTTTGTGATCATTTTTCAAATCCAAGATGGCCGCCGCACAAAATTATGACTTCAGCAGTATGGATATCGTATCCGAGGTTCTCGAGGGTGCAGAGAACGATTTTGTGGTCAGTTTTCAAATCCAAGATGGCCGCCGCACAAAACTATGATTTCAGCAATATGGATATCGTACCCGAGGTTCTCGAGGGTGCAGAGAAAGATTTTGTGGGCAGTTTTCAAATCCAAGATGGCAGACGCTCAAAAGTATGATAACTAGATTATGGATGTCGTATCCGAGGTTCTCGAGGGTGCAGAGAACGATTTTGTGATAAGTTTTCAAATCCAAGATGGCAGCCGCTCAAAAGTATGATAACTACATTATGGGTATCGTATCCGAGGTTCTCGAGGGTGCAGAGAACGATTTTGTGATCATTTTTCAAATCGAAAATGGCCGCCGCTCAAAAGTATGATAACTACATTATGGGTATCGTATCAGAGGTTCTCGAGGGTGCTGAGAACGATTTTGTGATCATTTTTCAAATCCATGATGGCCGCCGCACAAAATTATGATTTCAGCAATATGGATATCGTACCCGAGGTTCTCGAGGGTGCAGAGTACGATTTTGTGGTCATTTTTAAAACCGAGATGGCCGCCGTGCAAGACTATGATCACAAAAATATGGTTATCGCATCCGAGGTTCTCGAGAGTGCACAGAACGATTTTGTGATTATTTTTGAAATCCAAGATGGCCAACGCTCAAAATAAAAAATAACTACATTATGGGTATCGTATCCGAGATTCTCGAGGGTGCAGAGAACGATTTTGTGATCATTTTTCAAATCGAAGATGGCCGCCGCTCAAAAGTGTGATAACTTCATTATGGGTATCGTATCAGAGGTTCTCGAGAATGCTGAGAACGATTTTGTGATCATATTCAAATCCAAGATGGCCGCCGCACAAAATTAAGAATTCAGCAATATGGATATCGTGTCCGAGATTCTCGAGGGTGCTGAGAACAATTCTGTTATCATTTTTGAAATCCAAGAGGGCTGCCGCAAACAATAATGTTTTCAGCAATATGGATATCCTGTCTGAGGTTCTCGAGGGTGTAAAAAATATTTTGGGATCATTTTTAAATCCGAGATGGACGCCGTGCAAGACTATGATCACAAAAATATGGTTATCGCATCCGAGGTTCTCGAGAGTGCACAGAACGATTTTGTGATTATTTTTGAAATCCAAGATGGCCAACGCTCAAAATAATGATAACTACATTATGGGTATCGTATCCGAGGTTCTCGAGGGTGCAGAGAACGATTTTGTGATCATTTTTCAAATCGAAGATGGCCGCCGCTCAAAAGTATGATAACTACATTATGGGTATCGTATCAGAGGTTCTCGAGAGTGCTGAGAACGATTTTGTGATCATTTTACAAATCCAAGATAGCCGCCGCAAAACATTATGATTTCAGCAATATGGATATCGTATCCGAGGTTCTCGAGGGTGCAGAGAACGATTTGGTGATAATTTTTCTAATCCAAGATGGCCGCCGCAAAAAATTATGATTTCAGCAATATGAATATCGTACCCGAGGTTCTCGAGAGTGCTGAGAACGATTTTGTGATCATTTTTCAAATCCAAGTTGGCCGCCGCACAAAATTATGATTTCAGCAATATGGATATCGTGTCCGAGATTCTCGAGGGTGCAGAGAACAATTCTGTAATCATTTTTGAAAGCCAAGAGGGCTGCCGCAAACAATAATGTTTTCAATAATATGGATATCCTGTCTGAGGTTCTCGAGGGTGGAAAAAATATTTTGGGATCATTTTTAAATCCGAGATGGCCGCCGTGCAAGACTATGATCACAAAAATATGGGTATCGCATCCGAGGTTCTCGAGAGTGCACAGAACGATTTTGTGATTATTTTTGAAATCCAAGTTGGCCGCCGCTCAAAATAATGATAACTACATTATGGGTATCGTATCCGAGGTTCTCGAGGGTGCAGGGAACGATTTTGTGATCATTTTTCAAATCGAAGATGGCCGCCGCTCAAAAGTGTGATAACTACATTATGGGTATCGTATCCGAGGTTTTCGAGGGTGCTGAGAACGATTTTGTGATAATTTTTCAAATCCAAGATAGCCGCCGCATAAAATAATGATTTCAGCAATATGGATATCGTACCCGAGGTTCTCGAGGGTGCAGAGGACGATTTGATGATCATTTTTCAAATCCAAGATGGCCGCCGCACAAAATTATGATTTCAGCAATATGGATATCGTACCCGAGGTTCTCGAGGGTGCAGAGAAAGATTTTGTGGTCAGTTTTCAAATCCAAGATGGCCGCCGCACAAAACTATGATTTCAGCAATATGGATATCGTACCCGAGGTTCTCGAGGGTGCAGAGAAAGATTTTGTGGGCAGTTTTCAAATCCAAGATGGCAGCCGCTCAAAAGTATGATAACTAGATTATGGATGTCGTATCCGAGGTTCTCGAGGGTGCAGAGAAAGATTTTGTGATCAGTTTTCAAATCCAAGATGGCAGCCGCTCAAAAGTATGATAACTACATTATGGGTATCGTATCCGAGGTTCTCGAGGGTGCAGAGAACGATTTTGTGATCATTTTTCAAATCGAAAATGGCCGCCGCTCAAAAGTATGATAACTACATTATGGATATCGTACCCGAGGTTCTCGAGGGTGCAGAGAACGATTTTGTGGTCATTTTTAAATCCAAGATGGCCGCCGCACAAAATTATGATTTCAGCAATATGGATATCGTACCCGAGGTTCTCGAGGGTGCAGAGAACGATTTTGTGGTCATTTTCAAATCCGAGATGGCCGCCGCACAAAATTATGATTTCAGCAATATGGATATCGTACCCGAGGTTCTCGAGGGTGCAGAGAAAGATTTTGTGGTCAGTTTTCAAATCCAAGATGGCAGCCGCTCAAAAGTATGATAACTAGATTATGGGTGTCGTATCCTAGGTTCTCGAGGGTGCAGGGAACGATTTTGTGATCATTTTTCAAATCGAAGATGGCCGCCGCTCAAAAGTATGATAACTACATTATGGATATCGTATCAGAGGTTCTCGAGAGTGCTGAGAACGATTTTGTGATAATTTTTCAAATCCAAGTTGGTCGCCGCACAAAATTATGATTTCAGCAATATGGATATCGTACCCGAGGTTCTCGAGAGTGCTGAGAACGATTTTGTGATCATTTTTCAAATCCAAGTTGGCCGCCGCACAAAATTATGATTTCAGCAATATGGATATCGTGTCCGAGATTCTCGAGGGTGCAGAGAACAATTCTGTAATCATTTTTGAAAGCCAAGAGGGCTGCCGCAAACAATAATGTTTTCAATAATATGGATATCCTGTCTGAGGTTCTCGAGGGTGGAAAAAATATTTTGGGATCAGTTTTCAAATCCAAGATGGCCGCCGCTCAAAAGTATGATAACTACATTATGGATATCGTACCCGAGGTTCTCGAGGGTGCAGAGAATGATTTTGTGATCATTTTTCAAATCCAAGATGGCCGCCGCACAAAATTATGATTTCAGCAATATGGATATCGTACCCGAGGTTCTCGAGGGTGCAGAGAACGATTTTGTGGTCATTTTTGAAATCCAAGATGGCCAACGCTCAAAATAATGATAACTACATTATGGATATCGTACCCGAGGTTCTCGAGGGTGCAGAGAAAGATTTTGTGGGCAGTTCTCAAATCCAAGATGGCAGCCGCTCAAAAGTATGATAACTAGATTATGGATGTCGTATCCTAGGTTCTCGAGGGTGCAGAGAAAGATTTTGTGATAAGTTTTCAAATCCAAGATGGCAGCCGCTCAAAAGTATGATAACTACATTATGGGTATCGTATCCGAGGTTCTCGAGGGTGCAGAGAACGATTTTGTGATCATTTTTCAAATCCATGATGGCCGCCGCACAAAATTATGATTTCAGCAATATGGATATCGTACCCGAGGTTCTCGAGGGTGCAGAGTACGATTTTGTGGTCATTTTTAAATCCGAGATGGCCGCCGTGCAAGACTATGATCACAAAATATGGTTATCGCATCCGAGGTTCTCGAGAGTGCACAGAACGATTTTGTGATTATTTTTGAAATCCAAGATGGCCAACGCTCAAAATAATGATAACTACATTATGGGTATCGTATCCGAGATTCTCGAGGGTGCAGAGAACGATTTTGTGATCATTTTTCAAATCGAAGATGGCCGCCGCTCAAAAGTGTGATAACTTCATTATGGGTATCGTATCAGAGGTTCTCGAGAATGCTGAGAACGATTTTGTGATCATATTCAAATCCAAGATGGCCGCCGCACAAAATTATGAATTCAGCAATATGGATATCGTGTCCGAGATTCTCGAGGGTGCTGAGAACAATTCTGTTATCATTTTTGAAATCCAAGAGGGCTGCCGCAAACAATAATGTTTTAAGCAATATGGATATCCTGTCTGAGGTTCTCGAGGGTGTAAAAAATATTTTGGGATCATTTTTAAATCCGAGATGGACGCCGTGCAAGACTATGATCACAAAAATATGGTTATCGCATCCGAGGTTCTCGAGAGTGCACAGAACGATTTTGTGATTATTTTTGAAATCCAAGATGGCCAACGCTCAAAATAATGATAACTACATTATGGGTATCGTATCCTAGGTTCTCGAGGGTGCAGGGAACGATTTTGTGATCATTTTTCAAATCGAAGATGGCCGCCGCTCAAAAATAAAATAACTACATTATGGGTATCGTATCAGAGGTTCTCGAGAGTGCTGAGAACGATTTTGTGATCATTTTCAAATCCAAGATGGCCGCCGCACAAAATTATGAATTCAGCAATATGGATATCGTGTCCGAGATTCTCGAGGGTGCAGAGAACAATTCTGTGATCATTTTGGAAATCCAAGAGGGCTGCTGCAAACAATAATGTTTTCAGCAATATGGATATCGTGTCTGAGGTTCTCGAGGGTGCTGAGAACGATTTTGTGATCATTTTTCAAATCCAAGATAGCCGCCGCATAAAATAATGATTTCAGCAATATGGATAGCGTACCCGAGGTTCTCGAGGGTGCAGAGAAAGATTTTGTGGTCAGTTTTCAAATCCAAGATGGCAGCCGCTCAAAAGTATGATAACAAGATTATTGGTATCGTATCCTAGATTCTCGAGGGTGCAGAGAAAGATTTTGTGATCAGTTTTCAAATCCAAGATGGCCGCCGCACAAAAGTATGATAACTACATTATGAATATCGTATCAGAAGATCTCGAGGGTGCTGAGAACGATTTTGTGATCATTTTTCAAATCCAAGATGGCCGCCGCACAAAATTATGAATTCAGCAATATGGATATCGTGTCCTAGATTCTCGAGGGTGCAGAGAACAATTCTGTGATCATTTTTGAAATCCAAGAGGACTGCTGCAAACAATAATGTTTTCAGCAATATGGATATCGTGTCTGAGGTTCTCGAGGGTGCTGAGAACGATTTTGTGATCATTTTTCAAATCCAAGATGGCCGCCGCACAAAATTATGATTTCAGCAATATGGATATCGTACCCGAGGTTCTCGAGGGTGCAGAGAAAGATTTTGTGGTCAGTTTTCAAATCCAAGATGGCCGCCGCACAAAACTATGATTTCAGCAATACGGATATCGTGCCCGAGGTTCTTTAGGGTGCAGAGAAAGATTTTGTGGTCAGTTTTCAAATCCAAGATGGCAGCCGCTCAAAAGTATGATAACTAGATTATGGATGTCGTATCCTAGGTTCTCGAGGGTGCAGAGAAAGATTTTGTGATAAGTTTTCAAATCCAAGATGGCAGCCGCTCAAAAGTATGATAACTACATTATGGGTATCGTATCCGAGGTTCTCGAGGGTGCAGAGAACGATTTTGTGATCATTTTTCAAATCGAAAATGGCCGCCGCTCAAAAGTATGATAACTACATTATGGGTATCGTATCAGAGGTTCTCGAGGGTGCTGAGAACGATTTTGTGATCATTTTTCCAATCCATGATGGCCGCCGCACAAAATTATGATTTCAGCAATATGGATATCGTACCCGAGGTTCTCGAGGGTGCAGAGTACGATTTTGTGGTCATTTTTAAATCCGAGATGGCCGCCGCACAAAATTATGATTTCAGCAATATGGATATCGTACCCGATGTTCTCGAGGGTGCAGAGAACGATTTTGTGGTCATTTTCAAATCCGAGATGGCCGCGGCACAAAATTATGATTTCAGCAATATGGATATCGTACCCGAGGTTCTCGAGGGTGCAGAGAAAGATTTTGTGGTCAGTTTTCAAATCCAAGATGGCAGCCGCTCAAAAGTATGATAACTAGATTATGGATATCGTATCAGAGGTTCTCGAGAGTGCTGAGAACGATTTTGTGATCATTTTTCAAATCGAAAATGGCCGCCGCTCAAAAGTGTGATAACTACATTATGGGTATCGCATCCGAGGTTTTCGAGGGTGCTGAGAACGATTTTGTGATAATTTTTCAAATCCAAGATAGCCGCTGCACAAAATAATGATTTCAGCAATAAGGATATCGTACCCGAGGTTCTCGAGGGTGCAGAGGACGATTTGATGATTATTTTTCAAATCCAAGATGGCCGCCGCACAAAATTATGATTTCAGCAATATGGATATCGTACCCGAGGTTCTCGAGGGTGCAGAGAAAGATTTTGTGGTCAGTTTTCAAATCCAAGATGGCCGCCGCACAAAACTATGATTTCAGCAATATGGATATCGTACCCGAGGTTCTCGAGGGTGCAGAGAAAGATTTTGTGGGCAGTTTTCAAATCCAAGATGGCAGACGCTCAAAAGTATGATAACTAGATTATGGATGTCGTATCCTAGGTTCTCGAGGGTGCAGAGAAAGATTTTGTGATAAGTTTTCAAATCCAAGATGGCAGCCGCTCAAAAGTATGATAACTACATTATGGGTATCGTATCCGAGGTTCTCGAGGGTGCAGAGAACGATTTTGTGATCATTTTTCAAATCGAAAATGGCCGCCGCTCAAAAGTATGATAACTACATTATGGGTATCGTATCAGAGGTTCTCGAGGGTGCAGAGAACGATTTTGTGATCATTTTTCAAATCCAAGATGGCCGCCGCACAAAATTATGACTTCAGCAGTATGGATATCGTATCCGAGGTTCTCGAGGGTGCAGAGAACGATTTTGTGGTCAGTTTTCAAATCCAAGATGGCCGCCGCACAAAACTATGATTTCAGCAATATGGATATCGTACCCGAGGTTCTCGAGGGTGCAGAGAAAGATTTTGTGGGCAGTTTTCAAATCCAAGATGGCAGACGCTCAAAAGTATGATAACTAGATTATGGATGTCGTATCCTAGGTTCTCGAGGGTGCAGAGAAAGATTTTGTGATAAGTTTTCAAATCCAAGATGGCAGCCGCTCAAAAGTATGATAACTACATTATGGGTATCGTATCCGAGGTTCTCGAGGGTGCAGAGAACGATTTTGTGATCATTTTTCAAATCGAAAATGGCCGCCGCTCAAAAGTATGATAACTACATTATGGGTATCGTATCAGAGGTTCTCGAGGGTGCTGAGAACGATTTTGTGATCATTTTTCAAATCCATGATGGCCGCCGCACAAAATTATGATTTCAGCAATATGGATATCGTACCCGAGGTTCTCGAGGGTGCAGAGTACGATTTTGTGGTCATTTTTAAAACCGAGATGGCCGCCGTGCAAGACTATGATCACAAAAATATGGTTATCGCATCCGAGGTTCTCGAGAGTGCACAGAACGATTTTGTGATTATTTTTGAAATCCAAGATGGCCAACGCTCAAAATAAAAAATAACTACATTATGGGTATCGTATCCGAGATTCTCGAGGGTGCAGAGAACGATTTTGTGATCATTTTTCAAATCGAAGATGGCCGCCGCTCAAAAGTGTGATAACTTCATTATGGGTATCGTATCAGAGGTTCTCGAGAATGCTGAGAACGATTTTGTGATCATATTCAAATCCAAGATGGCCGCCGCACAAAATTATGAATTCAGCAATATGGATATCGTGTCCGAGATTCTCGAGGGTGCTGAGAACAATTCTGTTATCATTTTTGAAATCCAAGAGGGCTGCCGCAAACAATAATGTTTTCAGCAATATGGATATCCTGTCTGAGGTTCTCGAGGGTGTAAAAAATATTTTGGGATCATTTTTAAATCCGAGATGGACGCCGTGCAAGACTATGATCACAAAAATATGGTTATCGCATCCGAGGTTCTCGAGAGTGCACAGAACGATTTTGTGATTATTTTTGAAATCCAAGATGGCCAACGCTCAAAATAATGATAACTACATTATGGGTATCGTATCCGAGGTTCTCGAGGGTGCAGAGAACGATTTTGTGATCATTTTTCAAATCGAAGATGGCCGCCGCTCAAAAGTATGATAACTACATTATGGGTATCGTATCAGAGGTTCTCGAGAGTGCTGAGAACGATTTTGTGATCATTTTACAAATCCAAGATAGCCGCCGCAAAACATTATGATTTCAGCAATATGGATATCGTGTCCGAGATTCTCGAGGGTGCAGAGAACAATTCTGTAATCATTTTTGAAAGCTAAGAGGGCTGCCGCAAACAATAATGTTTTCAATAATATGGATATCCTGTCTGAGGTTCTCGAGGGTGGAAAAAATATTTTGGGATCATTTTTAAATCCGAGATGGCCGCCGTGCAAGACTATGATCACAAAAATATGGGTATCGCATCCGAGGTTCTCGAGAGTGCACAGAACGATTTTGTGATTATTTTTGAAATCCAAGTTGGCCGCCGCTCAAAATAATAATAACTACATTATCGGTATCGTATCCGAGGTTCTCGAGGGTGCAGGGAACTATTTTGTGATCATTTTTCAAATCGAAGATGGCCGCCGCTCAAAAGTGTGATAACTACATTATGGGTATCGTATCAGAGTTTCTCGAGAGTGCTGAGAACGATTTTGTGATAATTTTTCAAATCCAAGTTGGCCGCCGCACAAAATTATGATTTCAGCAATATGGATATCGTACCCGAGGTTCTCGAGGGTGCAGAGAATGATTATGTGATCATTTTTCAAATCCAAGATGGCCGCCGCACAAAATTATGATTTCAGCAATATGGATATCGTATCCGAGGTTCTCGAGGGTGCAGAGAACGATTTGGTGATAATTTTTCTAATCCAAGATGGCCGCCGCAAAAAATTATGATTTCAGCAATATGAATATCGTACCCGAGGTTCTCGAGAGTGCTGAGAACGATTTTGTGATCATTTTTCAAATCCAAGTTGGCCGCCGCACAAAATTATGATTTCAGCAATATGGATATCGTGTCCGAGATTCTCGAGGGTGCAGAGAACAATTCTGTAATCATTTTTGAAAGCCAAGAGGGCTGCCGCAAACAATAATGTTTTCAATAATATGGATATCCTGTCTGAGGTTCTCGAGGGTGGAAAAAATATTTTGGGATCATTTTTAAATCCGAGATGGCCGCCGTGCAAGACTATGATCACAAAAATATGGGTATCGCATCCGAGGTTCTCGAGAGTGCACAGAACGATTTTGTGATTATTTTTGAAATCCAAGTTGGCCGCCGCTCAAAATAATGATAACTACATTATGGGTATCGTATCCGAGGTTCTCGAGGGTGCAGGGAACGATTTTGTGATCATTTTTCAAATCGAAGATGGCCGCCGCTCAAAAGTGTGATAACTACATTATGGGTATCGTATCCGAGGTTTTCGAGGGTGCTGAGAACGATTTTGTGATAATTTTTCAAATCCAAGATAGCCGCCGCACAAAATAATGATTTCAGCAATATGGATATCGAACCCGAGGTTCTCGAGGGTGCAGAGGACGATTTGATGATCATTTTTCAAATCCAAGATGGCCGCCGCACAAAATTATGATTTCAGCAATATGGATATCGTACCCGAGGTTCTCGAGGGTGCAGAGAAAGATTTTGTGGTCAGTTTTCAAATCCAAGATGGCCGCCGCACAAAATTATGATTTCAGCAATATGGATATCGTACCCGAGGTTCTCGAGGGTGCAGAGAAAGATTTTGTGGGCAGTTTTCAAATCCAAGATGGCAGCCGCTCAAAAGTATGATAACTAGATTATGGATGTCGTATCCTAGGTTCTCGAGGGTGCAGAGAAAGATTTTGTGATAAGTTTTCAAATCCAAGATGGCAGCCGCTCAAAAGTATGATAACTACATTATGGGTATCGTATCCGAGGTTCTCGAGGGTGCAGAGAACGATTTTGTGATCATTTTTCAAATCGAAAATGGCCGCCGCTCAAAAGTATGATAACTACATTATGGATATCGTACCCGAGGTTCTCGAGGGTGCAGAGAACGATTTTGTGGTCATTTTTAAATCCAAGATGGCCGCCGCACAAAATTATGATTTCAGCAATATGGATATCGTACCCGAGGTTCTCGAGGGTGCAGAGAACGATTTTGTGGTCATTTTCAAATCCGAGATGGCCGCCGCACAAAATTATGATTTCAGCAATATGGATATCGTACCCGAGGTTCTCGAGGGTGCAGAGAAAGATTTTGTGGTCAGTTTTCAAATCCAAGATGGCAGCCGCTCAAAAGTATGATAACTAGATTATGGGTGTCGTATCCTAGGTTCTCGAGGGTGCAGGGAACGATTTTGTGATCATTTTTCAAATCGAAGATGGCCGCCGCTCAAAAGTATGATAACTACATTATGGATATCGTATCAGAGGTTCTCGAGAGTGCTGAGAACGATTTTGTGATAATTTTTCAAATCCAAGTTGGTCGCCGCACAAAATTATGATTTCAGCAATATGGATATCGTACCCGAGGTTCTCGAGAGTGCTGAGAACGATTTTGTGATCATTTTTCAAATCCAAGTTGGCCGCCGCACAAAATTATGATTTCAGCAATATGGATATCGTGTCCGAGATTCTCGAGGGTGCAGAGAACAATTCTGTAATCATTTTTGAAAGCCAAGAGGGCTGCCGCAAACAATAATGTTTTCAATAATATGGATATCCTGTCTGAGGTTCTCGAGGGTGGAAAAAATATTTTGGGATCAGTTTTCAAATCCAAGATGGCCGCCGATCAAAAGTATGATAACTACATTATGGATATCGTACCCGAGGTTCTCGAGGGTGCAGAGAATGATTATGTGATCATTTTTCAAATCCAAGATGGCCGCCGCACAAAATTATGATTTCAGCAATATGGATATCGTACCCGAGGTTCTCGAGGGTGCAGAGAACGATTTTGTGGTCATTTTTGAAATCCAAGATGGCCAACGCTCAAAATAATGATAACTACATTATGGATATCGTACCCGAGGTTCTCGAGGGTGCAGAGAAAGATTTTGTGGGCAGTTCTCAAATCCAAGATGGCAGCCGCTCAAAAGTATGATAACTAGATTATGGATGTCGTATCCTAGGTTCTCGAGGGTGCAGAGAAAGATTTTGTGATAAGTTTTCAAATCCAAGATGGCAGCCGCTCAAAAGTATGATAACTACATTATGGGTATCGTATCCGAGGTTCTCGAGGGTGCAGAGAACGATTTTGTGATCATTTTTCAAATCCATGATGGCCGCCGCACAAAATTATGATTTCAGCAATATGGATATCGTACCCGAGGTTCTCGAGGGTGCAGAGTACGATTTTGTGGTCATTTTTAAATCCGAGATGGCCGCCGTGCAAGACTATGATCACAAAAATATGGTTATCGCATCCGAGGTTCTCAAGAGTGCACAGAACGATTTTGTGATTATTTTTGAAATCCAAGATGGCCAACGCTCAAAATAATGATAACTACATTATGGGTATCGTATCCGAGATTCTCGAGGGTGCAGAGAACGATTTTGTGATCATTTTTCAAATCGAAGATGGCCGCCGCTCAAAAGTGTGATAACTTCATTATGGGTATCGTATCAGAGGTTCTCGAGAATGCTGAGAACGATTTTGTGATCATATTCAAATCCAAGATGGCCGCCGCACAAAATTATGAATTCAGCAATATGGATATCGTGTCCGAGATTCTCGAGGGTGCTGAGAACAATTCTGTTATCATTTTTGAAATCCAAGAGGGCTGCCGCAAACAATAATGTTTTAAGCAATATGGATATCCTGTCTGAGGTTCTCGAGGGTGTAAAAAATATTTTGGGATCATTTTTAAATCCGAGATGGACGCCGTGCAAGACTATGATCACAAAAATATGGTTATCGCATCCGAGGTTCTCGAGAGTGCACAGAACGATTTTGTGATTATTTTTGAAATCCAAGATGGCCAACGCTCAAAATAATGATAACTACATTATGGGTATCGTATCCTAGGTTCTCGAGGGTGCAGGGAACGATTTTGTGATCATTTTTCAAATCGAAGATGGCCGCCGCTCAAAAATAAAATAACTACATTATGGGTATCGTATCAGAGGTTCTCGAGAGTGCTGAGAACGATTTTGTGATCATTTTCAAATCCAAGATGGCCGCCGCACAAAATTATGAATTCAGCAATATGGATATCGTGTCCGAGATTCTCGAGGGTGCAGAGAACAATTCTGTGATCATTTTGGAAATCCAAGAGGGCTGCTGCAAACAATAATGTTTTCAGCAATATGGATATCGTGTCTGAGGTTCTCGAGGGTGCTGAGAACGATTTTGTGATCATTTTTCAAATCCAAGATAGCCGCCGCATAAAATAATGATTTCAGCAATATGGATAGCGTACCCGAGGTTCTCGAGGGTGCAGAGAAAGATTTTGTGGTCAGTTTTCAAATCCAAGATGGCAGCCGTTCAAAAGTATGATAACAAGATTATTGGTATCGTATCCTAGATTCTCGAGGGTGCAGAGAAAGATTTTGTGATCAGTTTTCAAATCCAAGATGGCCGCCGCACAAAAGTATGATAACTACATTATGAATATCGTATCAGAAGTTCTCGAGGGTGCTGAGAACGATTTTGTGATCATTTTTCAAATCCAAGATGGCCGCCGCACAAAATTATGAATTCAGCAATATGGATATCGTGTCCTAGATTCTCGAGGGTGCAGAGAACAATTCTGTGATCATTTTTGAAATCCAAGAGGACTGCTGCAAACAATAATGTTTTCAGCAATATGGATATCGTGTCTGAGGTTCTCGAGGGTGCTGAGAACGATTTTGTGATCATTTTTCAAATCCAAGATGGCCGCCGCACAAAATTATGATTTCAGCAATATGGATATCGTACCCGAGGATCTCGAGGGTGCAGAGAAAGATTTTGTGGTCAGTTTTCAAATCCAAGATGGCCGCCGCACAAAACTATGATTTCAGCAATACGGATATCGTGCCCGAGGTTCTTTAGGGTGCAGAGATAGATTTTGTGGTCAGTTTTCAAATCCAAGATGGCAGCCGCTCAAAAGTATGATAACTAGATTATGGATGTCGTATCCTAGGTTCTCGAGGGTGCAGAGAAAGATTTTGTGATAAGTTTTCAAATCCAAGATGGCAGCCGCTCAAAAGTATGATAACTACATTATGGGTATCGTATCCGAGGTTCTCGAGGGTGCAGAGAACGATTTTGTGATCATTTTTCAAATCCAAGATGGCCGCCGCACAAAATTATGACTTCAGCAGTATGGATATCGTATCCGAGGTTCTCGAGGGTGCAGAGAACGATTTTGTGGTCATTTTTAAATCCGAGATGGCCGCCGCACAAAATTATGATTTCAGCAATATGGATATCGTACCCGATGTTCTCGAGGGTGCAGAGAACGATTTTGTGGTCATTTTCAAATCCGAGATGGCCGCGGCACAAAATTATGATTTCAGCAATATGGATATCGTACCCGAGGTTCTCGAGGGTGCAGAGAAAGATTTTGTGGTCAGTTTTCAAATCCAAGATGGCAGCCGCTCAAAAGTATGATAACTAGATTATGGATATCGTATCAGAGGTTCTCGAGAGTGCTGAGAACGATTTTGTGATCATTTTTCAAATCCAAGATGGCAGCCGCTCAAAAGTATGATAACTACATTATGGGTATCGTATCCCAGTTTCTCTAGGGTGCAGAGAACGATTTTGTGATCATTTTTCAAATCGAAAATGGCCGCCGCTCAAAAGTGTGATAACTACATTATGGGTATCGCATCCGAGGTTTTCGAGGGTGCTGAGAACGATTTTGTGATAATTTTTCAAATCCAAGATAGCCGCTGCACAAAATAATGATTTCAGCAATAAGGATATCGTACCCGAGGTTCTCGAGGGTGCAGAGGACGATTTGATGATTATTTTTCAAATCCAAGATGACCGCCGCACAAAATTATGATTTCAGCAATATGGATATCGTACCCGAGGTTCTCTAGGGTGCAGAGAAAGATTTTGTGGTCAGTTTTCAAATCCAAGATGGCCGCCGCACAAAACTATGATTTCAGCAATATGGATATCGTACCCGAGGTTCTCGAGGGTGCAGAGAAAGATTTTGTGGGCAGTTTTCAAATCCAAGATGGCAGCCGCTCAAAAGTATGATAACTAGATTATGGATGTCGTATCCTAGGTTCTCGAGGGTGCAGAGAAAGATTTTGTGATAAGTTTTCAAATCCAAGATGGCAGCCGCTCAAAAGTATGATAACTACATTATGGGTATCGTATCCGAGGTTCTCGAGGGTGCAGAGAACGATTTTGTGATCATTTTTCAAATCGAAAATGGCCGCCGCTCAAAAGTATGATAACTACATTATGGGTATCGTATCAGAGGTTCTCGAGGGTGCAGAGTACGATTTTGTGATCATTTTTCAAATCCATGATGGCCGCCGCACAAAATTATGATTTCAGCAATATGGATATCGTACCCGAGGTTCTCGAGGGTGCAGAGTACGATTTTGTGGTCATTTTTAAATCCGAGATGGCCGCCGTGCAAGACTATGATCACAAAAATATGGTTATCGCATCCGAGGTTCTCGAGAGTGCACAGAACGATTTTGTGATTATTTTTGAAATCCAAGATGGCCAACGCTCAAAATAATGATAACTACATTATGGGTATCGTATCCGAGATTCTCGAGGGTGCAGAGAACGATTTTGTGATCATTTTTCAAATCGAAGATGGCCGCCGCTCAAAAGTGTGATAACTTCATTATGGGTATCGTATCAGAGGTTCTCGAGAATGCTGAGAACGATTTGGTGATAATTTTTCTAATCCAAGATGGCCGCCGCACAAAATTATGAATTCAGCAATATGGATATCGTGTCCGAGATTCTCGAGGGTGCTGAGAACAATTCTGTTATCATTTTTGAAATCCAAGAGGGCTGCCGCAAACAATAATGTTTTCAGCAATATGGATATCCTGTCTGAGGTTCTCGAGGGTGTAAAAAATATTTTGGGATCATTTTTAAATCCGAGATGGACGCCGTGCAAGACTATGATCACAAAAATATGGTTATCACATCCGAGGTTCTCGAGAGTGCACAGAACAATTTTGTGATTATTTTTGAAATCCAAGATGGCCAACGCTCAAAATAATGATAACTACATTATGGGTATCGTATCCGAGGTTCTCGAGGGTGCAGAGAACGATTTTGTGATCATTTTTCAAATCGAAGATGGCCGCCGCTCAAAAGTATGATAACTACATTATGGGTATCGTATCAGAGGTTCTCGAGAGTGCTGAGAACGATTTTGTGATCATTTTACAAATCCAAGATAGCCGCCGCAAAACATTATGATTTCAGCAATATGGATATCGTGTCCGAGATTCTCGAGGGTGCAGAGAACAATTCTGTAATCATTTTTGAAAGCTAAGAGGGCTGCCGCAAACAATAATGTTTTCAATAATATGGATATCCTGTCTGAGGTTCTCGAGGGTGGAAAAAATATTTTGGGATCATTTTTAAATCCGAGATGGCCGCCGTGAAAGACTATGATCACAAAAATATGGGTATCGCATCCGAGGTTCTCGAGAGTGCACAGAACGATTTTGTGATTATTTTTGAAATCCAAGTTGGCCGCCGCTCAAAATAATAATAACTACATTATCGGTATCGTATCCGAGGTTCTCGAGGGTGCAGGGAACTATTTTGTGATCATTTTTCAAATCGAAGATGGCCGCCGCTCAAAAGTGTGATAACTACATTATGGGTATCGTATCAGAGGTTCTCGAGAGTGCTGAGAACGATTTTGTGATAATTTTTCAAATCCAAGTTGGCCGCCGCACAAAATTATGATTTCAGCAATATGGATATCGTACCCGAGGTTCTCGAGGGTGCAGAGAACGATTTTGTGATCATTTTTCAAATCCAAGATGGCCGCCGCACAAAATTATGATTTCAGCAATATGGATATCGTATCCGAGGTTCTCGAGGGTGCAGAGAACGATTTGGTGATAATTTTTCTAATCCAAGATGGCCGCCGCAAAAAATTATGATTTCAGCAATATGAATATCGTACCCGAGGTTCTCGAGAGTGCTGAGAACGATTTTGTGATCATTTTTCAAATCCAAGTTGGCCGCCGCACAAAATTATGATTTCAGCAATATGGATATCGTGTCCGAGATTCTCGAGGGTGCAGAGAACAATTCTGTAATCATTTTTGAAAGCCAAGAGGGCTGCCGCAAACAATAATGTTTTCAATAATATGGATATCCTGTCTGAGGTTCTCGAGGGTGGAAAAAATATTTTGGGATCATTTTTAAATCCGAGATGGCCGCCGTGCAAGACTATGATCACAAAAATATGGGTATCGCATCCGAGGTTCTCGAGAGTGCACAGAACGATTTTGTGATTATTTTTGAAATCCAAGTTGGCCGCCGCTCAAAATAATGATAACTACATTATGGGTATCGTATCCGAGGTTCTCGAGGGTGCAGGGAACGATTTTGTGATCATTTTTCAAATCGAAGATGGCCGCCGCTCAAAAGTGTGATAACTACATTATGGGTATCGTATCCGAGGTTTTCGAGGGTGCTGAGAACGATTTTGTGATAATTTTTCAAATCCAAGATAGCCGCCGCACAAAATAATGATTTCAGCAATATGGATATCGTACCCGAGGTTCTCGAGGGTGCAGAGGACGATTTGATGATCATTTTTCAAATCCAAGATGGCCGCCGCACAAAATTATGATTTCAGCAATATGGATATCGTACCCGAGGTTCTCGAGGGTGCAGAGAAAGATTTTGTGGTCAGTTTTCAAATCCAAGATGGCCGCCGCACAAAACTATGATTTCAGCAATATGGATATCGTACCCGAGGTTCTCGAGGGTGCAGAGAAAGATTTTGTGGGCAGTTTTCAAATCCAAGATGGCAGCCGCTCAAAAGTATGATAACTAGATTATGGATGTCGTATCCTAGGTTCTCGAGGGTGCAGAGAAAGATTTTGTGATAAGTTTTCAAATCCAAGATGGCAGCCGCTCAAAAGTATGATAACTACATTATGGGTATCGTATCCGAGGTTCTCGAGGGTGCAGAGAACGATTTTGTGATCATTTTTCAAATCGAAAATGGCCGCCGCTCAAAAGTATGATAACTACATTATGGGTATCGTATCAGAGGTTCTCGAGGGTGCTGAGAACGATTTTGTGATCATTTTTCAAATCCAAGATGGCCGCCGCACAAAATTATGATTTCAGCAATATGGATATCGTACCCGAGGTTCTCGAGGGTGCAGAGAACGATTTTGGGATCATTTTTAAATCCAAGATGGCCGCCGCACAAAATTATGATTTCAGCAATATGGATATCGTACCCGAGGTTCTCGAGGGTGCAGAGAACGATTTTGTGGTCATTTTCAAATCCGAGATGGCCGCCGCACAAAATTATGATTTCAGCAATATGGATATCGTACCCGAGGTTCTCGAGGGTGCAGAGAAAGATTTTGTGGTCAGTTTTCAAATCCAAGATGGCAGCCGCTCAAAAGTATGATAACTAGATTATGGGTGTCGTATCCTAGGTTCTCGAGGGTGCAGGGAACGATTTTGTGATCATTTTTCAAATCGAAGATGGCCGCCGCTCAAAAGTATGATAACTACATTATGGATATCGTATCAGAGGTTCTCGAGAGTGCTGAGAACGATTTTGTGATAATTTTTCAAATCCAAGTTGGTCGCCGCACAAAATTATGATTTCAGCAATATGGATATCGTACCCGAGGTTCTCGAGAGTGCTGAGAACGATTTTGTGATCATTTTTCAAATCCAAGTTGGCCGCCGCACAAAATTATGATTTCAGCAATATGGATATCGTGTCCGAGATTCTCGAGGGTGCAGAGAACAATTCTGTAATCATTTTTGAAAGCCAAGAGGGCTGCCGCAAACAATAATGTTTTCAATAATATGGATATCCTGTCTGAGGTTCTCGAGGGTGGAAAAAATATTTTGGGATCAGTTTTCAAATCCAAGATGGCCGCCGATCAAAAGTATGATAACTACATTATGGATATCGTACCCGAGGTTCTCGAGGGTGCAGAGAATGATTATGTGATCATTTTTCAAATCCAAGATGGCCGCCGCACAAAATTATGATTTCAGCAATATGGATATCGTACCCGAGGTTCTCGAGGGTGCAGAGAACGATTTTGTGGTCATTTTTGAAATCCAAGATGGCCAACGCTCAAAATAATGATAACTACATTATGGATATCGTACCCGAGGTTCTCGAGGGTGCAGAGAAAGATTTTGTGGGCAGTTCTCAAATCCAAGATGGCAGCCGCTCAAAAGTATGATAACTAGATTATGGATGTCGTATCCTAGGTTCTCGAGGGTGCAGAGAAAGATTTTGTGATAAGTTTTCAAATCCAAGATGGCAGCCGCTCAAAAGTATGATAACTACATTATGGGTATCGTATCCGAGGTTCTCGAGGGTGCAGAGAACGATTTTGTGATCATTTTTCAAATCGAAAATGGCCGCCGCTCAAAAGTATGATAACTACATTATGGGTATCGTATCAGAGGTTCTCGAGAGTGCTGAGAACGATTTTGTGATCATTTTTCAAATCCAAGATGGCAGCCGCTCAAAAGTATGATAACTACATTATGGGTATCGTATCCCAGTTTCTCTAGGGTGCAGAGAACGATTTTGTGATCATTTTTCAAATCGAAAATGGCCGCCGCTCAAAAGTGTGATAACTACATTATGGGTATCGCATCCGAGGTTTTCGAGGGTGCTGAGAACGATTTTGTGATAATTTTTCAAATCCAAGATAGCCGCTGCACAAAATAATGATTTCAGCAATAAGGATATCGTACCCGAGGTTCTCGAGGGTGCAGAGGACGATTTGATGATTATTTTTCAAATCCAAGATGGCCGCCGCACAAAATTATGATTTCAGCAATATGGATATCGTACCCGAGGTTCTCTAGGGTGCAGAGAAAGATTTTGTGGTCAGTTTTCAAATCCAAGATGGCCGCCGCACAAAACTATGATTTCAGCAATATGGATATCGTACCCGAGGTTCTCGAGGGTGCAGAGAAAGATTTTGTGGGCAGTTTTCAAATCCAAGATGGCAGCCGCTCAAAAGTATGATAACTAGATTATGGATGTCGTATCCTAGGTTCTCGAGGGTGCAGAGAAAGATTTTGTGATAAGTTTTCAAATCCAAGATGGCAGCCGCTCAAAAGTATGATAACTACATTATGGGTATCGTATCCGAGGTTCTCGAGGGTGCAGAGAACGATTTTGTGATCATTTTTCAAATCGAAAATGGCCGCCGCTCAAAAGTATGATAACTACATTATGGGTATCGTATCAGAGGTTCTCGAGGGTGCTGAGAACGATTTTGTGATCATTTTTCAAATCCATGATGGCCGCCGCACAAAATTATGATTTCAGCAATATGGATATCGTATCCGAGGTTCTCGAGGGTGCAGAGTACGATTTTGTGATCATTTTTAAATCCGAGATGGCCGCCGTGCAAGACTATGATCACAAAAATATGGTTATCGCATCCGAGGTTCTCGAGAGTGCACAGAACGATTTTGTGATTATTTTTGAAATCCAAGATGGCCAACGCTCAAAATAATGATAACTACATTATGGGTATCGTATCCGAGATTCTCGAGGGTGCAGAGAACGATTTTGTGATCATTTTTCAAATCGAAGATGGCCGCCGCTCAAAAGTGTGATAACTTCATTATGGGTATCGTATCAGAGGTTCTCGAGAATGCTGAGAACGATTTGGTGATAATTTTTCTAATCCAAGATGGCCGCCGCACAAAATTATGAATTCAGCAATATGGATATCGTGTCCGAGATTCTCGAGGGTGCTGAGAACAATTCTGTTATCATTTTTGAAATCCAAGAGGGCTGCCGCAAACAATAATGTTTTCAGCAATATGGATATCCTGTCTGAGGTTCTCGAGGGTGTAAAAAATATTTTGGGATCATTTTTAAAGCCGAGATGGACGCCGTGCAAGACTATGATCACAAAAATATGGTTATCACATCCGAGGTTCTCGAGAGTGCACAGAACAATTTTGTGATTATTTTTGAAATCCAAGATGGCCAACGCTCAAAATAATGATAACTACATTATGGGTATCGTATCCGAGGTTCTCGAGGGTGCAGAGAACGATTTTGTGATCATTTTTCAAATCGAAGATGGCCGCCGCTCAAAAGTATGATAACTACATTATGGGTATCGTATCAGAGGTTCTCGAGAGTGCTGAGAACGATTTTGTGATCATTTTACAAATCCAAGATAGCCGCCGCAAAACATTATGATTTCAGCAATATGGATATCGTGTCCGAGATTCTCGAGGGTGCAGAGAACAATTCTGTTATCATTTTTGAAAGCTAAGAGGGCTGCCGCAAACAATAATGTTTTCAATAATATGGATATCCTGTCTGAGGTTCTCGAGGGTGGAAAAAATATTTTGGGATCATTTTTAAATCCGAGATGGCCGACGTGAAAGACTATGATCACAAAAATATGGGTATCGCATCCGAGGTTCTCGAGAGTGCACAGAACGATTTTGTGATTATTTTTGAAATCCAAGTTGGCCGCCGCTCAAAATAATAATAACTACATTATCGGTATCGTATCCGAGGTTCTCGAGGGTGCAGGGAACTATTTTGTGATCATTTTTCAAATCGAAGATGGCCGCCGCTCAAAAGTGTGATAACTACATTATGGGTATCGTATCAGAGGTTCTCGAGAGTGCTGAGAACGATTTTGTGATAATTTTTCAAATCCAAGTTGGCCGCCGCACAAAATTATGATTTCAGCAATATGGATATCGTACCCGAGGTTCTCGAGGGTGCAGAGAACGATTATGTGATCATTTTTCAAATCCAAGATGGCCGCCGCACAAAATTATGATTTCAGCAATATGGATATCGTATCCGAGGTTCTCGAGGGTGCAGAGAACGATTTGGTGATAATTTTTCTAATCCAAGATGGCCGCCGCAAAAAATTATGATTTCAGCAATATGAATATCGTACCCGAGGTTCTCGAGAGTGCTGAGAACGATTTTGTGATCATTTTTCAAATCCAAGTTGGCCGCCGCACAAAATTATGATTTCAGCAATATGGATATCGTGTCCGAGATTCTCGAGGGTGCAGAGAACAATTCTGTAATCATTTTTGAAAGCCAAGAGGGCTGCCGCAAACAATAATGTTTTCAATAATATGGATATCCTGTCTGAGGTTCTCGAGGGTGGAAAAAATATTTTGGGATCATTTTTAAATCCGAGATGGCCGCCGTGCAAGACTATGATCACAAAAATATGGGTATCGCATCCGAGGTTCTCGAGAGTGCACAGAACGATTTTGTGATTATTTTTGAAATCCAAGTTGGCCGCCGCTCAAAATAATGATAACTACATTATGGGTATCGTATCCGAGGTTCTCGAGGGTGCAGGGAACGATTTTGTGATCATTTTTCAAATCGAAGATGGCCGCCGCTCAAAAGTGTGATAACTACATTATGGGTATCGTATCCGAGGTTTTCGAGGGTGCTGAGAACGATTTTGTGATAATTTTTCAAATCCAAGATAGCCGCCGCACAAAATAATGATTTCAGCAATATGGATATCGTACCCGAGGTTCTCGAGGGTGCAGAGGACGATTTGATGATCATTTTTCAAATCCAAGATGGCCGCCGCACAAAATTATGATTTCAGCAATATGGATATCGTACCCGAGGTTCTCGAGGGTGCAGAGAAAGATTTTGTGGTCAGTTTTCAAATCCAAGATGGCCGCCGCACAAAACTATGATTTCAGCAATATGGATATCGTACCCGAGGTTCTCGAGGGTGCAGAGAAAGATTTTGTGGGCAGTTTTCAAATCCAAGATGGCAGCCGCTCAAAAGTATGATAACTAGATTATGGATGTCGTATCCTAGGTTCTCGAGGGTGCAGAGAAAGATTTTGTGATAAGTTTTCAAATCCAAGATGGCAGCCGCTCAAAAGTATGATAACTACATTATGGGTATCGTATCCGAGGTTCTCGAGGGTGCAGAGAACGATTTTGTGATCATTTTTCAAATCGAAAATGGCCGCCGCTCAAAAGTATGATAACTACATTATGGGTATCGTATCAGAGGTTCTCGAGGGTGCTGAGAACGATTTTGTGATCATTTTTCAAATCCAAGATGGCCGCCGCACAAAATTATGATTTCAGCAATATGGATATCGTACCCGAGGTTCTCGAGGGTGCAGAGAACGATTTTGTGGTCATTTTTAAATCCAAGATGGCCGCCGCACAAAATTATGATTTCAGCAATATGGATATCGTACCCGAGGTTCTCGAGGGTGCAGAGAACGATTTTGTGGTCATTTTCAAATCCGAGATGGCCGCCGCACAAAATTATGATTTCAGCAATATGGATATCGTACCCGAGGTTCTCGAGGGTGCAGAGAAAGATTTTGTGGTCAGTTTTCAAATCCAAGATGGCAGCCGCTCAAAAGTATGATAACTAGATTATGGGTGTCGTATCCTAGGTTCTCGAGGGTGCAGGGAACGATTTTGTGATCATTTTTCAAATCGAAGATGGCCGCCGCTCAAAAGTATGATAACTACATTATGGATATCGTATCAGAGGTTCTCGAGAGTGCTGAGAACGATTTTGTGATAATTTTTCAAATCCAAGTTGGTCGCCGCACAAAATTATGATTTCAGCAATATGGATATCGTACCCGAGGTTCTCGAGAGTGCTGAGAACGATTTTGTGATCATTTTTCAAATCCAAGTTGGCCGCCGCACAAAATTATGATTTCAGCAATATGGATATCGTGTCCGAGATTCTCGAGGGTGCAGAGAACAATTCTGTAATCATTTTTGAAAGCCAAGAGGGCTGCCGCAAACAATAATGTTTTCAATAATATGGATATCCTGTCTGAGGTTCTCGAGGGTGGAAAAAATATATTGGGATCAGTTTTCAAATCCAAGATGGCCGCCGATCAAAAGTATGATAACTACATTATGGATATCGTACCCGAGGTTCTCGAGGGTGCAGAGAATGATTATGTGATCATTTTTCAAATCCAAGATGGCCGCCGCACAAAATTATGATTTCAGCAATATGGATATCGTACCCGAGGTTCTCGAGGGTGCAGAGAACGATTTTGTGGTCATTTTTGAAATCCAAGATGGCCAACGCTCAAAATAATGATAACTACATTATGGATATCGTACCCGAGGTTCTCGAGGGTGCAGAGAAAGATTTTGTGGGCAGTTCTCAAATCCAAGATGGCAGCCGCTCAAAAGTATGATAACTAGATTATGGATGTCGTATCCTAGGTTCTCGAGGGTGCAGAGAAAGATTTTGTGATAAGTTTTCAAATCCAAGATGGCAGCCGCTCAAAAGTATGATAACTACATTATGGGTATCGTATCCGAGGTTCTCGAGGGTGCAGAGAACGATTTTGTGATCATTTTTCAAATCGAAAATGGCCGCCGCTCAAAAGTATGATAACTACATTATGGGTATCGTATCAGAGGTTCTCGAGAGTGCTGAGATCGATTTTGTGATCATTTTACAAATCCAAGATAGCCGCTGCACAAAATTATGATTTCAGCAATATGGGTATCGTGTCCGAGATTCTCGAGGGTGCAGAGAACAATTATGTAATCATTTTTGAAAGCCAAGAGGGCTGCCGCAAACAATAATGTTTTCAATAATATGGATATCCTGTCTGAGGTTCTCGAGGGTGGAAAAAATATTTTGGGATCATTTTTAAATCCGAGATGGCCGCCGTGCAAGACTATGATCACAAAAATATGGGAATCGCATCCGAGGTTCTCGAGAGTGCACAGAACGATTTTGTGATTATTTTTGAAATCCAAGTTGGCCGCCGCTCAAAATAATGATAACTACATTATGGGTATCGTATCCGAGGTTCTCGAGGGTGCAGGGAACGATTTTGTGATCATTTTTCAAATCGAAGATGGCCGCCGCCCAAAAGTGTGATTACTTCATTATGGGTATCGTATCAGAGGTTCTCGAGAGTGCTGAGAACGATTTTGTGATCATTTTTCAAATCCAAGATAGCCGCCGCACAAAATAATGATTTCAGCAATATGGATATCGTACCCGAGGTTCTCGAGGGTGCAGAGAAAGATTTTGTGGTCAGTTTTCAAATCCAAGATGGCCGCCGCACAAAACTATGATTTCAGCAATATGGATATCGTACCCGAGGTTCTCGAGGGTGCAGAGAAAGATTTTGTGGTCAGTTTTCAAATCCAAGATGGCCGCCGCACAAAACTATGATTTCAGCAATATGGATATCGTATCCGAGGTTCTCGAGGGTGCAGAGAAAGATTTTGCGGTCAGTTTTCAAATCCAAGATGGCAGCCGCTCAAAAGTATGATAACTAGATTATGGATGTCGTATCCTAGGTTCTCGAGGGTGCAGAGAAAGATTTTGTGATAAGTTTTCAAATCCAAGATGGCAGCCGCTCAAAAGTATGATAACTACATTATGGGAATCGTATCCCAGGTTCTCAAGGGTGCAGAGAACGCTTTTGTGATCATTTTTCAAATCGAAAATGGCCGCCGCTCAAAAGTATGATAACTACATTATGGGTATCGTATCAGAGGTTCTCGAGGGTGCTGAGAACGATTTTGTGATCATTTTTCAAATCCAAGATGGCCGCCGCACAAAATTATGATTTCAGCAATATGGATATCGTACCCGAGGTTCTCGAAGGTGCAGAGAACGATTTTGTGGTCATTTTTAAATCCGAGATGGCCGCCGCACAAATTATGATTTCAGCAATATGGATATCGTACCCGAGGTTCTCGAGGGTGCAGAGAACGAATTTGTGGTCATTTTTAAATCCGAGATGGCCGCCGCAAAAAATTATGATTTCAGCAATATGGATATCGTACCCGAGGTTCTCGAGGGTGCAGAGAACGATTATGTGGTCAATTTTCAAATCCAAGATAGCGGCCGCTCAAAAGTATGATAACTAGATTATGGGTGTCGTATCCTAGGTTCTCGAGGGTGCAGGGAACGATTTTGTGATCATTTTTCAAATCGAAGATGGCCGCCGCTCAAAAATAAAATAACTACATTATGGGTATCGTATCAGAGGTTCTCGAGAGTGCTGAGAACGATTTTGTGATCATTTTCAAATTCAAGATGGCCGCCGCACAAAATTATGAATTCAGCAATATGGATATCGTGTCCGAGATTCTCGAGGGTGCAGAGAACAATTCTGAGATCATTTTGGAAATCCAAGAGGGCTGCTGCAAACAATAATGTTTTCAGCAATATGGATATCGTGTCTGAGGTTCTCGAGGGTGCTGAGAACGATTTTGTGATCATTTTTCAAATCCAAGATAGCCGCCGCATAAAATAATGATTTCAGCAATATGGATAGCGTACCCGAGGTTCTCGAGGGTGCAGAGAAAGATTTTGTGGTCAGTTTTCAAATCCAAGATGGCCGCCGCACAAAACTATGATTTCAGCAATATGGATATCGTGCCCGAGGTTCTTTAGGGTGCAGAGAAAGATTTTGTGGTCAGTTTTCAAATCCAAGATGGCAGCCGCTCAAAATTATGATAACTAGATTATGGATGTCGTATCCTAGGTTCTCGAGGGTGCAGAGAAAGATTTTGTGATAAGTTTTCAAATCCAAGATGGCAGCCGCTCAAAAGTATGATAACTACATTATGGGTATCGTATCCGAGGTTCTCGAGGGTGCAGAGAACGATTTTGTGATCATTTTTCAAATCCAAGATGGCCGCCGCACAAAATTATGATTTCAGCAATATGGATATCGTATCCGAGGTTCTCGAGGGTGCAGAGAACGATTTTGTGGTCATTTTTAAATCCGAGATGGCCGCCGCACAAAATTATGATTTCAGCAATATGGATATCGTACCCGATGTTCTCGAGGGTGCAGAGAACGATTTTGTGGTCATTTTCAAATCCGAGATGGCCGCGGCACAAAATTATGATTTCAGCAATATGGATATCGTACCCGAGGTTCTCGAGGGTGCAGAGAAAGATTTTGTGGTCAGTTTTCAAATCCAAGATGGCAGCCGCTCAAAAGTATGATAACTAGATTATGGGTGTCGTATCCTAGGTTCTCGAGGGTGCAGGGAACGATTTTGTGATCATTTTTCAAATCAAAGATGGCCGCCGCTCAAAAGTATGATAACTACATTATGGATATCGTATCAGATGTTCTCGAGAGTGCTGAGAACGATTTTGTGATCATTTTTCAAATCCAAGATGGCAGCCGCTCAAAAGTATGATAACTACATTATGGGTATCGTATCCCAGTTTCTCAAGGGTGCAGAAAACGATTTTGTGATCATTTTTCAAATCGAAAATGGCCGCCGCTCAAAAGTGTGATAACTACATTATGGGTATCGCATCCGAGGTTTTCGAGGGTGCTGAGAACGATTTTGTGATAATTTTTCAAATCCAAGATAGCCGCTGCACAAAATAATGATTTCAGCAATAAGGATATCGTACCCGAGGTTCTCGAGGGTGCAGAGGACGATTTGATGATTATTTTTCAAATCCAAGATGGCCGCCGCACAAAATTATGATTTCAGCAATATGGATATCGTACCCGAGGTTCTCGAGGGTGCAGATAAAGATTTTGTGGTCAAATTTCAAATCCAAGATGGCCGCCGCACAAAACTATGATTTCAGCAATATGGATATCGTACCCGAGGTTCTCGAGGGTGTAGAGAAAGATTTTGTGGGCAGTTTTCAAATCCAAGATGGCAGCCGCTCAAAAGTATGATAACTAGATTATGGATGTCGTATCCTAGGATCTCGAGGGTGCAGAGAAAGATTTTGTGATAAGTTTTCAAATCCAAGATGGCAGCCGCTCAAAAGTATGATAACTACATTATGGGTATCGTATCCGAGGTTCTCGAGGGTGCAGAGAACGATTTTGTGATCATTTTTCAAATCGAAAATGGCCGCCGCTCAAAAGTATGATAACTACATTATGGGTATCGTATAAGAGGTTCTCGAGGGTGCTGAGAACGATTTTGTGATCATTTTTCAAATCCAAGATAGCCGCCGCACAAAATAATGATTTCAGCAATATGGATATCGTACCCGAGGTTCTCGAGGGTGCAGAGAAAGATTTTGTGATAAGTTTTCAAATCCAAGATGGCAGCCACTCAAAAGTATGATAACTACATTATGGGAATCGTATCCCAGGTTCTCAAGGGTGCAGAGAACGCTTTTGTGATCATTTTTCAAATCGAAAATGGCCGCCGCTCAAAAGTATGATAACTACAATATGGGTATCGTATCAGAGGTTCTCGAGGGTGCTGAGAACGATTTTGTGATCATTTTTCAAATCCAAGATGGCCGCCGCACAAAATTATGATTTCAGCAATATGGATATCGTACCCGAGGTTCTCGAAGGTGCAGAGAACGATTTTGTGGTCATTTTAAATCCGAGATGGCCGCCGCACAAATTATGATTTCAGCAATATGGATATCGTACCCGAGGTTCTCGAGGGTGCAGAGAACGATTTTGTGGTCATTTTTAAATCCGAGATGGCCGCCGCACAAAATTATGATTTCAGCAATATGGATATCGTACCCGAGGTTCTCGAGGGTGCAGAGAACGATTTTGTGGTCAGTTTTCAAATCCAAGATAGCGGCCGCTCAAAAGTATGATAACTAGATTATGGGTGTCGTATCCTAGGTTCTCGAGGGTGCAGGGAACGATTTTGTGATCATTTTTCAAATTGAAGATGGCCGCCGCTCAAAAATAAAATAACTACATTATGGGTATCCTATCAGAGGTTCTCGAGAGTGCTGAGAACGATTTTGTGATCATTTTCAAATTCAAGATGGCCGCCGCACAAAATTATGAATTCAGCAATATGGATATCGTGTCCGAGATTCTCGAGGGTGCAGAGAACAATTCTGAGATCATTTTGGAAATCCAAGAGGGCTGCTGCAAACAATAATGTTTTCAGCAATATGGATATCGTGTCTGAGGTTCTCGAGGGTGCTGAGAACGATTTTGTGATCATTTTTCAAATCCAAGATAGCCGCCGCATAAAATAATGATTTCAGCAATATGGATAGCGTACCCAAGGTTCTCGAGGGTGCAGAGAAAGATTTTGTGGTCAGTTTTCAAATCCAAGATGGCCGCCGCACAAAACTATGATTTCAGCAATATGGATATCGTGCCCGAGGTTCTTTAGGGTGCAGAGAAAGATTTTGTGGTCAGTTTTCAAATCCAAGATGGAAGCCGCTCAAAATTATGATAACTAGATTATGGATGTCGTATCCTAGATTCTCGAGGGTGCAGAGAAAGATTTTGTGATAAGTTTTCAAATCCAAGATGGCAGCCGCTCAAAAGTATGATAATTACATTATGGGTATCGTATCCGAGGTTGTCGAGGGTGCAGAGAACGATTTTGTGATCATTTTTCAAATCCAAGATGGCCGCCGCACAAAATTATGATTTCAGCAATATGGATATCGTATCCGAGGTTCTCGAGGGTGCAGAGAACGATTTTGTGGTCATTTTTAAATCCGAGATGGCCGCCGCACAAAATTATGATTTAAGCAATATGGATATCGTACCCGATGTTCTCGAGGGTGCAGAGAACGATTTTGTGGTCATTTTCAAATCCGAGATGGCCGCGGCACAAAATTATGATTTCAGCAATATGGATATCGTACCCGAGGTTCTCGAGGGTGCAGAGAAAGATTTTGTGGTCAGTTTTCAAATCCAAGATGGCAGCCGCTTAAAAGTATGATAACTAGATTATGGGTGTCGTATCCTAGGTTCTCGAGGGTGCTGAGAACGATTTTGTGATCATTTTTCAAATCCAAGATGGCAGCCGCTCAAAAGTATGATAACTACATTATGGGTATCGTATCCCAGTTTCTCAAGGGTGCAGAAAACGATTTTGTGATCATTTTTCAAATCGAAAATGGCCGCCGCTCAAAAGTGTGATAACTACATTATGGGTATCGCATTCGAGGTTTTCGAGGGTGCTGAGAACGATTTTGTGATAATTTTTCAAATCCAAGATAGCCGCTGCACAAAATAATGATTTCAGCAATAAGGATATCGTACCCGAGGTTCTCGAGGGTGCAGAGGACGATTTGATGATTATTTTTCAAATCCAAGATGGCCGCCGCACAAAATTATGATTTCAGCAATATGGATATCGTACCCGAGGTTCTCGAGGGTGCAGAGAAAGATTTTGTGGTCAAATTTCAAATCCAAGATGGCCGCCGCACAAAACTATGATTTCAGCAATATGGATATCGTACCCGAGGTTCTCGAGGGTGCAGAGAAAGATTTTGTGGGCAGTTTTCAAATCCAAGATGGCAGCCGCTCAAAAGTATGATAACTAGATTATGGATGTCGTATCCTAGGATCTCGAGGGTGCAGAGAAAGATTTTGTGATAAGTTTTCAAATCCAAGATGGCAGCAGCTCAAAAGTATGATAACTACATTATGGGTATCGTATCCGAGGTTCTCGAGGGTGCAGAGAACGATTTTGTGATCATTTTTCAAATCGAAAATGGCCGCCGCTCAAAAGTATGATAACTACATTATGGGTATCGTATTAGAGGTTCTCGAGGGTGCTGAGAACGATTTTGTGATCATTTTTCAAATCCAAGATGGCCGCCGCACAAAATTATGATTTCAGCAATATGAATATCGTACCCGAGGTTCTCGAGGGTGCAGAGTACGATTTTGTGGTCATTTTTAAATCCGAGATGGCCGTCGCTCAAAAGTATGATAACTAGATTATGGGTGTCGTATCCTAGGTTCTCGAGGGTGCAGGGAACGATTTTGTGATCATTTTTCAAATCGAAGATGGCCGCCGCTCGAAAGTATGATAACTACATTATGGATATCGTATCAGAGGTTCTCGAGAGTGCTGAGAACGATTTTGTGATCATTTTTCAAATCCAAGATGGCCGCCGCACAAAATTATGAATTCAGCAATATGGATATCGTACCCGAGGTTCTCGAGGGTGCAGAGAACGATTTGGTGATAATTTTTCTAATCCAAGATGGCCGCCGCAAAAAATTATGATTTCAGCAATATGGATATCGTACCCGAGGTTCTCGAGGGTGCAGAGAACGATTTTGTGATCATTTTTAAATCCGAGATGGCCGCCACACAAAATTATGATTTCAGCAATATGGATATCGTACCCGAGGTTCTCCAGGGTGCAGAGAACGATTTTGTGGTCATTTTTTAATCCGAGATGGCCGCCACACAAAATTATGATTTCAGCAATATGGATATCGTATCCGAGGTTCTCGAGGGTGCAGAGAACGATTTTGTGGTCAGTTTTCAAATCCAAGATAGCGGCCGCTCAAAAGTATGATAACTAGATTATGGGTATCGTATCCTAGATTCTCGAGGGTGCAGAGAAAGATTTTGTGATCAGTTTTCAAATCCAAGATGGCTGCCGCACAAAAGTATGATAACTACATTATGAATATCGTATCAGAAGTTCTCGAGGGTGCAAAGAACAATTCTGTGATCATTTTTGAAATCCAAGAGGGCTGCTGCAAACAATAATGTTTTCAGCAATATGGATATCCTGTCTGAGGTTCTCGAGGGTGCTGAGAACGATTTTGTGATCATTTTTCAAATCCAAGATAGCCGCCGCACAAAATAATGATTTCAGCAATATGGATATCGTACCCGAGGTTCTCGAGGGTGCAGAGAAAGATTTTGTGGTCAGTTTTCAAATCCAAGATGGCCGCCGCACAAAACTATGATTTCAGCAATATGGATATCGTACCCGAGGTTCTCGAGGGTGCAGAGAAAGATTTTGTGGTCAGTTTTCAAATCGAAAATGGCCGCCGCTCAAAAGTATGATAACTACATTATGGGTATCGTATCCGAGGTTCTCGAGGGTGCAGAGAACGCTTTTGTGATCATTTTTCAAATCGAAAATGGCCGCCGCTCAAAAGTATGATAACTACATTATGGGTATCGTATCCGAGGTTCTCGAGGGTGCAGAGAACGATTTTGTGATTATTTTTCAAATCGAAGATCGCCGCCGCTCAAAATTATGATTTCAGCAATATGGATATCGTATCCGAGATTCTCGAGGGTGCAGAGAACGATTTTGTGATCATTTTTCAAATCGAAGATGGCCGCCGCTCAAAAGTATGATAACTACATTATGGGTATCGTATCCGAGGTTCTCGAGGGTGCAGAGAACGATTTTGTGATTATTTTTCAAATCGAAGATCGCCGCCGCTCAAAATTATGATTTCAGCAATATGGATATCATGTCCGAGATTCTCGAGGGTGCAGAGAACGATTTTGTGATCATTTTTCAAATCGAAGATGGCCGCCGCTCAAAAGTATGATAACTACATTATGGGTATCGTATCAGAGGTTCTCGAGAGTGCTGAGATCGATTTTGTGATCATTTTACAAATCCAAGATAGCCGCTGCACAAAATTATGATTTCAGCAATATGGGTATCGTGTCCGAGATTCTCGAGGGTGCAGAGAACAATTCTGTAATCATTTTTGAAAGCCAAGAGGGCTGCCGCAAACAATAATGTTTTCAACAATATGGATATCCTGTCTGAGGTTCTCGAGGGTGGAAAAAATATTTTGGGATCATTTTTAAATCCGAGATGGCCGCCGTGCAAGACTATGATCACAAAAATATGGGAATCGCATCCGAGGTTCTCGAGAGTGCACAGAACGATTTTGTGATCATTTTTCAAATCGAAGATGGCCGCCGCCCAAAAGTGTGATTACTTCATTATGGGTATCGTATCAGAGGTTCTCGAGAGTGCTGAGAACGATTTTGTGATCATTTTCAAATCCAAGATGGCCGCCGCACAAAATTATGAATTCAGCAATATGGATATCGTGTCCGAGATTCTCGAAGGTGCAGAGAACAATTCTGTGATCATTTTGGAAATCCAAGAGGGCTGCTGCAAACAATAATGTTTTCAGCAATATGGATATCGTGTCTGAGGTTCTCGAGGGTACTGAGAACGATTTTGTGATCATTTTTCAAATCCAAGATAGCCGCCGCACAAAAAAATGATTTCAGCAATATGGATAGCGTACCCGAGGTTCTCGAGGGTGCAGAAAAAGATTTTGTGGTCAGTTTTCAAATCCAAGATAGCCGCCGCACAAAATAATGATTTCAGCAATATGGATAGCGTACCCGAGGTTCTCGAGGGTGCAGAGAAAGATTTTGTGGTCAGTTTTCAAATCCAAGATGGCAGCCACTCAAAAGTATGATAACTAGATTATGGGTATCGTATCCTAGATTCTCGAGGGTGCAGAGAAAGATTTTGTGATCAGTTTTCAAATCCAAGATGGCTGCCGCACAAAAGTATGATAACTACATTATGAATATCGTATCAGAAGTTCTCGAGGGTGCTGAGAACGATTTTGTGATCATTTTTCAAATCCAAGATGGCCGCCGCACAAAATTATGAATTCAGCAATATGGATATCGTGTCTGAGATTCTCGAGGGTGCAAAGAACAATTCTGTGATCATTTTTGAAATCCAAGAGGGCTGCTGCAAACAATAATGTTTTCAGCAATATGGATATCCTGTCTGAGGTTCTCGAGGGTGCTGAGAACGATTTTGTGATCATTTTTCAAATCGAAAATGGCCGCCGCTCAAAAGTATGATAACTACATTATGGGTATCGTACCCGAGGTTCTCGAGGGTGCAGAGAAAGATTTTGTGGTCAGTTTTCAAATCCAAGATGGCCGCCGCACAAAACTATGATTTCAGCAATATGGATATCGTACCCGAGGTTCTCGAGGGTGCAGAGAAAGATTTTGTGGTCAGTTTTCAAATCCAAGATGGCCGCCGCACAAAACTATGATTTCAGCAATATGGATATCGTATCCGAGGTTCTCGAGGGTGCAGAGAAAGATTTTGTGGTCAGTTTTCAAATCCAAGATGGCAGCCGCTCAAAAGTATGATAACTAGATTATGGATATCGTATCCGAGGTTCTCGAGGGTGCAGAGAAAGATTTTGTGATAAATTTTCAAATCCAAGATGGCAGCCGCTCAAAAGTATGATAACTACATTATGGGTATCGTATCCCAGGTTCTCAAGGGTGCAGAGAACGCTTTTGTGATCATTTTTCAAATCGAAAATGGCCGCCGCTCAAAAGTATGATTTCAGCATTATGGGTATCGTATCAGAGGTTCTCGAGGGTGCTGAGAACGATTTTGTGATCATTTTTCAAATCCAAGATGGCCGCCGCACAAAATTATGATTTCAGCAATATGGATATCGTACCCGAGGTTCTCGAAGGTGCAGAGAACGATTTTGTGGTCATTTTTAAATCCGAGATGGCCGCCACACAAAATTATGATTTCAGCAATATGGATATCGTACCCGAGGTTCTCGAGGGTGCAGAGAACGATTTTGTGGTCATTTTTTAATCCGAGATGGCCGCCACACAAAATTATGATTTCAGCAATATGGATATCGTACCCGAGGTTCTCGAGGGTGCAGAGAACGATTTTGTGGTCAGTTTTCAAATCCAAGATAGCGGCCGCTCAAAAGTATGATAACTAGATTATGGGTGTCGTATCCTAGGTTCTCGAGGGTGCAGGGAACGATTTTGTGATCATTTTTCAAATCGAAGATGGCCGCCGCTCAAAAATAAAATAACTACATTATGGGTATCGTATCAGAGGTTCTCGAGAGTGCTGAGAACGATTTTGTGATCATTTTCAAATCCAAGATGGCCGCCGCACAAAATTATGATTTCAGCAATATGGATATCGTGTCCGAGATTCTCGAGGGTGCAGAGAACAATTCTGTGATCATTTTGGAAATCCAAGAGGGCTGCTGCAAACAATAATGTTTTCAGCAATATGGATATCGTGTCTGAGGTTCTCGAGGGTGCTGAGAACGATTTTGTGATCATTTTTCAAATCCAAGATAGCCGCCGCATAAAATAATGATTTCAGCAATATGAATAGCGTACCCGAGGTTCTCGAGGGTGCAGAGAAAGATTTTGTGGTCAGTTTTCAAATCCAAGATGGCAGCCGCTCAAAAGTATGATAACTACATTATGGGTATCGTATCCGAGGTTCTCGAGGGTGCAGAGAACGATTTTGTGATCATTTTTCAAATCCAAGATGGCCGCCGCACAAAATTATGACTTCAGCAATATGGATATCGTATCCGAGGTTCTCGAGGGTGCAGAGAACGATTTTGTGGTCATTTTCAAATCCGAGATGGCCGCGGCACAAAATTATGATTTCAGCAATATGGATATCGTACCCGAGGTTCTCGAGGGTGCAGAGAAAGATTTTGTGGTCAGTTTTCAAATCCAAGATGGCAGCCGCTCAAAAGTATGATAACTAGATTATGGATATCGTATCAGAGGTTCTCGAGAGTGCTGAGAACGATTTTGTGATCATTTTTCAAATCCAAGATGGCAGCCGCTCAAAAGTATGATAACTACATTATGGGTATCGTATCCCAGTTTCTCTAGGGTGCAGAGAACGATTTTGTGATCATTTTTCAAATCGAAAATGGCCGCCGCTCAAAAGTGTGATAACTACATTATGGGTATCGCATCCGAGGTTTTCGAGGGTGCTGAGAACGATTTTGTGATAATTTTTCAAATCCAAGATAGCCGCTGCACAAAATAATGATTTCAGCAATAAGGATATCGTACCCGAGGTTCTCGAGGGTGCAGAGATAGATTTTGTGGTCAGTTTTCAAATCCAAGATGGCCGCCGCACAAAACTATGATTTCAGCAATATGGATATCGTACCCGAGGTTCTCGAGGGTGCAGAGAAAGATTTTGTGGGCAGATTTCAAATCCAAGATGGCAGCCGCTCAAAAGTATGACAACTAGATTATGGATGTCGTATCCTAGGTTCTCGAGGGTGCAGAGAAAGATTTTGTGATAAGTTTTCAAATCCAAGATGGCAGCCGCTCAAAAGTATGATAACTACATTATGGGTATCGTATCCGAGGTTCTCGAGGGTGCAGAGAACGATTTTGTGATCATTTTTCAAATCGAAAATGGCCGCCGCTCAAAAGTATGATAACTACATTATGGGTATCGTATCAGAGGTTCTCGAGGGTGCTGAGAACGATTTTGTGATCATTTTTCAAATCCATGATGGCCGCCGCACAAAATTATGATTTCAGCAATATGGATATCGTACCCGAGGTTCTCGAGGGTGCAGAGTACGATTTTGTGGTCATTTTTAAATCCGAGATGGCCGCCGTGCAAGACTATGATCACAAAAATATGGTTATCGCATCCGAGGTTCTCGAGAGTGCACAGAACGGTTTTGTGATTATTTTTGAAATCCAAGATGGCCAACGCTCAAAATAATGATAACTACATTATGGGTATCGTATCCGAGATTCTCGAGGGTGCAGAGAACGATTTTGTGATCATTTTTCAAATCGAAGATGGCCGCCGCTCAAAAGTGTGATAACTTCATTATGGGTATCGTATCAGAGGTTCTCGAGAATGCTGAGAACGATTTTGTGATAATATTCAAATTTAAGATGGCCGCCGCACAAAATTATGATTTCAGCAATATGGATATCGTGTCCGAGATTCTCGAGGGTGCAGAGAACAATTCTGTAATCATTTTTGAAAGCTAAGAGGGCTGCCGCAAACAATAATGTTTTCAATAATATGGATATCCTGTCTGAGGTTCTCGAGGGTGGAAAAAATATTTTGGGATCATTTTTAAATCCGAGATGGCCGCCGTGCAAGACTATGATCACAAAAATATGGGTATCGCATCCGAGGTTCTCGAGAGTGCACAGAACGATTTTGTGATTATTTTTGAAATCCAAGTTGGCCGCCGCTCAAAATTATGATTTCAGCAATATGAATATCGTACCCGAGGTTCTCGAGAGTGCTGAGAACGATTTTGTGATCATTTTTCAAATCCAAGTTGGCCGCCGCACAAAATTATGATTTCAGCAATATCGTGTCCGAGATTCTCGAGGGTGCAGAGAACAATTCTGTAATCATTTTTGAAAGCCAAGAGGGCTGCCGCAAACAATAATGTTTTCAATAATATGGATATCCTGTCTGAGGTTCTCGAGGGTGGAAAAAATATTTTGGGATCATTTTTAAATCCGAGATGGCCGCCGTGCAAGACTATGATCACAAAAATATGGGTATCGCATCCGAGGTTCTCGAGAGTGCACAGAACGATTTTGTGATTATTTTTGAAATCCAAGTTGGCCGCCGCTCAAAATAATAATAACTACATTATCGGTATCGTATCCGAGGTTCTCGAGGGTGCAGGGAACTATTTTGTGATCATTTTTCAAATCGAAGATGGCCGCCGCTCAAAAGTGTGATAACTACATTATGGGTATCGTATCAGAGGTTCTCGAGAGTGCTGAGAACGATTTTGTGATAATTTTTCAAATCCAAGTTGGCCGCCGCACAAAATTATGATTTCAGCAATATGGATATCGTACCCGAGGTTCTCGAGGGTGCAGAGAATGATTATGTGATCATTTTTCAAATCCAAGATGGCCGCCGCACAAAATTATGATTTCAGCAATATGGATATCGTATCCGAGGTTCTCGAGGGTGCAGAGAACGATTTGGTGATAATTTTTCTAATTCAAGATGGCCGCCGCAAAAAATTATGATTTCAGCAATATGAATATCGTACCCGAGGTTCTCGAGAGTGCTGAGAACGATTTTGTGATCATTTTTCAAATCCAAGTTGGCCGCCGCACAAAATTATGATTTCAGCAATATGGATATCGTGTCCGAGATTCTCGAGGGTGCAGAGAACAATTCTGTAATCATTTTTGAAAGCCAAGAGGGCTGCCGCAAACAATAATGTTTTCAATAATATGGATATCCTGTCTGAGGTTCTCGAGGGTGGAAAAAATATTTTGGGATCATTTTTAAATCCGAGATGGCCGCCGTGCAAGACTATGATCACAAAAATATGGGTATCGCATCCGAGGTTCTCGAGAGTGCACAGAACGATTTTGTGATTATTTTTCAAATCGAAGATGGCCGCCGCTCAAAAGTGTGATAACTACATTATGGGTATCGTATCCGAGGTTTTCGAGGGTGCTGAGAACGATTTTGTGATAATTTTTCAAATCCAAGATAGCCGCCGCACAAAATAATGATTTCAGCAATATGGATATCGTACCCGAGGTTCTCGAGGGTGCAGAGGACGATTTGATGATTATTTTTCAAATCCAAGATGGCCGCCGCACAAAGTTATGATTTCAGCAATATGGATATCGTACCCGAGGTTCTCGAGGGTGCAGAGAAAGATTATGTGATCATTTTTCAAATCCAAGATGGCCGCCGCACAAAATTATGATTTCAGCAATATGGATATCGTATCCGAGGTTCTCGAGGGTGCAGAGAACGATTTGGTGATAATTTTTCTAATCCAAGATGGCCGCCGCAAAAAATTATGATTTCAGCAATATGAATATCGTACCCGAGGTTCTCGAGAGTGCTGAGAACGATTTTGTGATCATTTTTCAAATCCAAGTTGGCCGCCGCACAAAATTATGATTTCAGCAATATGGATATCGTGTCCGAGATTCTCGAGGGTGCAGAGAACAATTCTGTAATCATTTTTGAAAGCCAAGAGGGCTGCCGCAAACAATAATGTTTTCAATAATATGGATATCCTGTCTGAGGTTCTCGAGGGTGGAAAAAATATTTTGGGATCATTTTTAAATCCGAGATGGCCGCCGTGCAAGACTATGATCACAAAAATATGGGTATCGCATCCGAGGTTCTCGAGGGTGCAGGGAACGATTTTGTGATCATTTTTCAAATCGAAGATGGCCGCCGCTCAAAAGTGTGATAACTACATTATGGGTATCGTATCCGAGGTTTTCGAGGGTGCTGAGAACGATTTTGTGATAATTTTTCAAATCCAAGATAGCCGCCGCACAAAATAATGATTTCAGCAATATGGATATCGTACCCGAGGTTCTCGAGGGTGCAGAGGACGATTTGATGATTATTTTTCAAATCCAAGATGGCCGCCGCACAAAGTTATGATTTCAGCAATATGGATATCGTACCCGAGGTTCTCGAGGGTGCAGAGAAAGATTTTGTTGTCAATTTTCAAATCCAAGATGGCCGCCGCACAAAACTATGATTTCAGCAATATGGATATCGTACCCGAGGTTCTCGAGGGTGCAGAGAAAGATTTTGTGGGCAGTTTTCAAATCCAAGATGGCAGCCGCTCAAAAGTATGATAACTACATTATGGGTATCGTATCCGAGGTTCTCGAGGGTGCAGAGAACGATTTTGTGATCATTTTTCAAATCGAAAATGGCCGCCGCTCAAAAGTATGATAACTACATTATGGGTATCGTATCAGAGGTTCTCGAGGGTGCTGAGAACGATTTTGTGATCATTTTTCAAATCCAAGATGGCCGCCGCACAAAATTATGATTTCAGCAATATGGATATCGTACCCGAGGTTCTCGAGGGTGCAGAGAACGATTTTGTGGTCATTTTTAAATCCGAGATGGCCGCCGCACAAAATTATGATTTCAGCAATATGGATATCGTACCCGAGGTTCTCGAGGGTGCAGAGAACGATTTTGTGGTCATTTTCAAATCCGAGATGGCCGCCGCACAAAATTATGATTTCAGCAATATGGATATCGTACCCGAGGTTCTCGAGGGTGCAGAGAAAGATTTTGTGGTCAGTTTTCAAATCCAAGATGGCAGCCGCTCAAAAGTATGATAACTAGATTATGGGTGTCGTATCCTAGGTTCTCGAGGGTGCAGGGAACGATTTTGTGATCATTTTTCAAATCGAAGATGGCCGCCGCTCAAAAGTATGATAACTACATTATGGATATCGTATCAGAGGTTCTCGAGAGTGCTGAGAACGATTTTGTGATAATTTTTCAAATCCAAGTTGGCCGCCGCACAAAATTATGATTTCAGCAATATGGATATCGTACCCGAGGTTCTCGAGGGTGCTGAGAACGATTTTGTGATCATTTTTCAAATCCAAGTTGGCCGCCGCACAAAATTATGATTTCAGCAATATGGATATCGTGTCCGAGATTCTCGAGGGTGCAGAGAACAATTCTGTAATCATTTTTGAAAGCCAAGAGGGCTGCCGCAAACAATAATGTTTTCAATAATATGGATATCCTGTCTGAGGTTCTCGAGGGTGGAAAAAATATTTTGGGATCAGTTTTCAAATCCAAGATGGCCGCCGATCAAAATTATGATAACTACATTATGGATATCGTACCCGAGGTTCTCGAGGGTGCAGAGAATGATTATGTGATCATTTTTCAAATCCAAGATGGCCGCCGCACAAAATTATGATTTCAGCAATATGGATATCGTACCCGAGGTTCTCGAGGGTGCAGAGAAAGATTTTGTGGGCAGTTCTCAAATCCAAGATGGCAGCCGCTCAAAAGTATGATAACTAGATTATGGATGTCGTATCCTAGGTTCTCGAGGGTGCAGAGAAAGATTTTGTGATAAGTTTTCAAATCCAAGATGGCAGCCGCTCAAAAGTATGATAACTACATTATGGGTATCGTATCCGAGGTTCTCGAGGGTGCAGAGAACGATTTTGTGATCATTTTTCAAATCGAAAATGGCCGCCGCTCAAAAGTATGATAACTACATTATGGGTATCGTATCAGAGGTTCTCGAGGGTGCTGAGAAAGATTTTGTGATCATTTTTCAAATCCAAGATGGCCGCCGCACAAAATTATGATTTCAGCAATATGGATATCGTACCCGAGGTTCTCGAAGGTGCAGAGAACGATTTTGTGGTCATTTTTAAATCCAAGATGGCCGCCGCACAAAATTATGATTTCAGCAATATGGATATCGTATCCGAGGTTCTCGAGGGTGCAGAGAACGATTTGGTGATAATTTTTCTAATCCAAGATGGCCGCCGCAAAAAATTATGATTTCAGCAATATGAATATCGTACCCGAGGTTCTCGAGAGTGCTGAGAACGATTTTGTGATCATTTTTCAAATCCAAGTTGGCCGCCGCACAAAATTATGATTTCAGCAATATGGATATCGTGTCCGAGATTCTCGAGGGTGCAGAGAACAATTCTGTAATCATTTTTGAAAGCCAAGAGGGCTGCCGCAAACAATAATGTTTTCAATAATATGGATATCCTGTCTGAGGTTCTCGAGGGTGGAAAAAATATTTTGGGATCATTTTTAAATCCGAGATGGCCGCCGTGCAAGACTATGATCACAAAAATATGGGTATCGCATCCGAGGTTCTCGAGAGTGCACAGAACGATTTTGTGATTATTTTTGAAATCCAAGTTGACCGCCGCTCAAAATAATGATAACTACATTATGGGTATCGTATCCGAGGTTCTCGAGGGTGCAGGGAACGATTTTGTGATCATTTTTCAAATCGAAGATGGCCGCCGCTCAAAAGTATGATAACTACATTATGGATATCGTATCAGAGGTTCTCGAGAGTGCTGAGAACGATTTTGTGATAATTTTTCAAATCCAAGTTGGCCGCCGCACAAAATTATGATTTCAGCAATATGGATATCGTACCCGAGGTTCTCGAGAGTGCTGAGAACGATTTTGTGATCATTTTTCAAATCCAAGTTGGCCGCCGCACAAAATTATGATTTCAGCAATATGGATATCGTGTCCGAGATTCTCGAGGGTGCAGAGAACAATTCTGTAATCATTTTTGAAAGCCAAGAGGGCTGCCGCAAACAATAATGTTTTCAATAATATGGATATCCTGTCTGAGGTTCTCGAGGGTGGAAAAAATATTTTGGGATCAGTTTTCAAATCCAAGATGGCCGCCGATCAAAATTATGATAACTACATTATGGATATCGTACCCGAGGTTCTCGAGGGTGCAGAGAATGATTATGTGATCATTTTTCAAATCCAAGATGGCCGCCGCACAAAATTATGATTTCAGCAATATGGATATCGTACCCGAGGTTCTCGAGGGTGCAGAGAAAGATTTTGTGGGCAGTTCTCAAATCCAAGATGGCAGCCGCTCAAAAGTATGATAACTAGATTATGGATGTCGTATCCTAGGTTCTCGAGGGTGCAGAGAAAGATTTTGTGATAAGTTTTCAAATCCAAGATGGCAGCCGCTCAAAAGTATGATAACTACATTATGGGTATCGTATCCGAGGTTCTCGAGGGTGCAGAGAACGATTTTGTGATCATTTTTCAAATCGAAAATGGCCGCCGCTCAAAAGTATGATAACTACATTATGGGTATCGTATCAGAGGTTCTCGAGAGTGCTGAGATCGATTTTGTGATCATTTTACAAATCCAAGATAGCCGCTGCACAAAATTATGATTTCAGCAATATGGGTATCGTGTCCGAGATTCTCGAGGGTGCAGAGAACAATTCTGTAATCATTTTTGAAAGCCAAGAGGGCTGCCGCAAACAATAATGTTTTCAATAATATGGATATCCTGTCTGAGGTTCTCGAGGGTGGAAAAAATATTTTGGGATCATTTTTAAATCCGAGATGGCCGCCGTGCAAGACTATGATCACAAAAATATGGGAATCGCATCCGAGGTTCTCGAGAGTGCACAGAACGATTTTGTGCTTATTTTTGAAATCCAAGTTGGCCGCCGCTCAAAATAATGATAACTACATTATGGGTATCGTATCCGAGGTTCTCGAGGGTGCAGGGAACGATTTTGTGATCATTTTTCAAATCGAAGATGGCCTTAGCCCAAAAGTGTGATTACTTCATTATGGGTATCGTATCAGAGGTTCTCGAGAGTGCTGAGAACGATTTTGTGATCATTTTTCAAATCCAAGATAGCCGCCGCACAAAATAATGATTTCAGCAATATGGATATCGTACCCGAGGTTCTCGAGGGTGCAGAGAAAGATTTTGTGGTCAGTTTTCAAATCCAAGATGGCCGCCGCACAAAACTATGATTTCAGCAATACGGATATCGTACCCGAGGTTCTCGAGGGTGCAGAGAAAGATTTTGTGGTCAGTATTCAAATCCAAGATGGTCGCCGCACAAAACTATGATTTCAGCAATATGGATATCGTATCCGAGGTTCTCGAGGGTGCAGAGAAAGATTTTGCGGTCAGTTTTCAAATCCAAGATGGCAGCCGCTCAAATGTATGATAACTAGATTATGGATGTCGTATCCTAGGTTCTCGAGGGTGTAGAGAAAGATTTTGTGATAAGTTTTCAAATCCAAGATGGCAGCCGCTCAAAAGTATGATAACTACATTATGGGTATCGTATCCCAGGTTCTCAAGGGTGCAGAGAACGCTTTTGTGATCATTTTTCAAATCGAAAATGGCCGCCGCTCAAAAGTATGATAACTACATTATGGGTATCGTATCAGAGGTTCTCGAGGGTGCTGAGAAAGATTTTGTGATCATTTTTCAAATCCAAGATGGCCGCCGCACAAAATTATGATTTCAGCAATATGGATATCGTACCCGAGGTTCTCGAAGGTGCAGAGAACGATTTTGTGGTCATTTTTAAATCCAAGATGGCCGCCGCACAAAATTATGATTTCAGCAATATGGATATCGTATCCGAGGTTCTCGAGGGTGCAGAGAACGATTTGGTGATAATTTTTCTAATCCAAGATGGCCGCCGCAAAAAATTATGATTTCAGCAATATGAATATCGTACCCGAGGTTCTCGAGAGTGCTGAGAACGATTTTGTGATCATTTTTCAAATCCAAGTTGGCCGCCGCACAAAATTATGATTTCAGCAATATGGATATCGTGTCCGAGATTCTCGAGGGTGCAGAGAACAATTCTGTAATCATTTTTGAAAGCCAAGAGGGCTGCCGCAAACAATAATGTTTTCAATAATATGGATATCCTGTCTGAGGTTCTCGAGGGTGGAAAAAATATTTTGGGATCATTTTTAAATCCGAGATGGCCGCCGTGCAAGACTATGATCACAAAAATATGGGTATCGCATCCGAGGTTCTCGAGAGTGCACAGAACGATTTTGTGATTATTTTTGAAATCCAAGTTGACCGCCGCTCAAAATAATGATAACTACATTATGGGTATCGTATCCGAGGTTCCCGAGGGTGCAGGGAACGATTTTGTGATCATTTTTCAAATCGAAGATGGCCGCCGCTCAAAAGTGTGATAACTACATTATGGGTATCGTATCCGAGGTTTTCGAGGGTGCTGAGAACGATTTTGTGATAATTTTTCAAATCCAAGATAGCCGCCGCACAAAATAATGATTTCAGCAATATGGATATCGTACCCGAGGTTCTCGAGGGTGCAGAGGACGATTTGATGATCATTTTTCAAATCCAAGATGGCCGCCGCACAAAATTATGATTTCAGCAATATGGATATCGTACCCGAGGTTCTCGAGGGTGCAGAGAAAGATTTTGTGGTCAGTTTTCAAATCCAAGATGGCCGCCGCACAAAACTATGATTTCAGCAATATGGATATCGTACCCGAGGTTCTCGAGGGTGCAGAGAAAGATTTTGTGGGCAGTTTTCAAATCCAAGATGGCAGCCGCTCAAAAGTATGATAACTAGATTATGGATGTCGTATCCTAGGTTCTCGAGGGTGCAGAGAAAGATTTTGTGATAAGTTTTCAAATCCAAGATGGCAGCCGCTCAAAAGTATGATAACTACATTATGGGTATCGTATCCGAGGTTCTCGAGGGTGCAGAGAACGATTTTGTGATCATTTTTCAAATCGAAAATGGCCGCCGCTCAAAAGTATGATAACTACATTATGGGTATCGTATCAGAGGTTCTCGAGGGTGCTGAGAACGATTTTGTGATCATTTTTCAAATCCAAGATGGCCGCCGCACAAAATTATGATTTCAGCAATATGGATATCGTACCCGAGGTTCTCGAGGGTGCAGAGGACGATTTGATGATCATTTTTCAAATCCAAGATGGCCGCCGCACAAAATTATGATTTCAGCAATATGGATATCGTACCCGAGGTTCTCGAGGGTGCAGAGAAAGATTTTGTGGTCAGTTTTCAAATCCAAGATGGCCGCCGCACAAAACTATGATTTCAGCAATATGGATATCGTACCCGAGGTTCTCGAGGGTGCAGAGAAAGATTTTGTGGGCAGTTTTCAAATCCAAGATGGCAGCCGCTCAAAAGTATGATAACTAGATTATGGATGTCGTATCCTAGGTTCTCGAGGGTGCAGAGAAAGATTTTGTGATAAGTTTTCAAATCCAAGATGGCAGCCGCTCAAAAGTATGATAACTACATTATGGGTATCGTATCCGAGGTTCTCGAGGGTGCAGAGAACGATTTTGTGATCATTTTTCAAATCGAAAATGGCCGCCGCTCAAAAGTATGATAACTACATTATGGGTATCGTATCAGAGGTTCTCGAGGGTGCTGAGAACGATTTTGTGATCATTTTTCAAATCCAAGATGGCCGCCGCACAAAATTATGATTTCAGCAATATGGATATCGTACCCGAGGTTCTCGAGGGTGCAGAGAACGATTTTGTGGTCATTTTTAAATCCGAGATGGCCGCCGCACAAAATTATGATTTCAGCAATATGGATATCGTACCCGAGGTTCTCGAGGGTGCAGAGAACGATTTTGTGGTCATTTTCAAATCCGAGATGGCCGCGGCACAAAATTATGATTTCAGCAATATGGATATCGTACCCGAGGTTCTCGAGGGTGCAGAGAAAGATTTTGTGGTCAGTTTTCAAATCCAAGATGGCAGCCGCTCAAAAGTATGATAACTAGATAATGGATATCGTATCAGAGGTTCTCGAGAGTGCTGAGAACGATTTTGTGATCATTTTTCAAATCCAAGATGGCAGCCGCTCAAAAGTATGATAACTACATTATGGGTATCGTATCCCAGTTTCTCTAGGGTGCAGAGAACGATTTTGTGATCATTTTTCAAATCGAAAATGGCCGCCGCTCAAAAGTGTGATAACTACATTATGGGTATCGCATCCGAGGTTTTCGAGGGTGCTGAGAACGATTTTGTGATCATTTTTCAAATCCAAGATAGCCGCTGCACAAAATAATGATTTCAGCAATAAGGATATCGTACCCGAGGTTCTCGAGGGTGCAGAGGACGATTTGATGATTATTTTTCAAATCCAAGATGGCCGCCGCACAAAATTATGATTTCAGCAATATGGATATCGTACCCGAGGTTCTCGAGGGTGCAGAGAAAGATTTTGTGGTCAGTTTTCAAATCCAAGATGGCCGCCGCACAAAACTATGATTTCAGCAATATGGATATCGTACCCGAGGTTCTCGAGGGTGCAGAGAAAGATTTTGTGGGCAGATTTCAAATCCAAGATGGCAGCCGCTCAAAAGTATGACAACTAGATTATGGATGTCGTATCCTAGGTTCTCGAGGGTGCAGAGAAAGATTTTGTGATAAGTTTTCAAATCCAAGATGGCAGCCGCTCAAAAGTATGATAACTACATTATGGGTATCGTATCCGAGGTTCTCGAGGGTGCAGAGAACGATTTTGTGATCATTTTTCAAATCGAAAATGGCCGCCGCTCAAAAGTATGATAACTACATTATGGGTATCGTATCAGAGGTTCTCGAGGGTGCTGAGAACGATTTTGTGATCATTTTTCAAATCCATGATGGCCGCCGCACAAAATTATGATTTCAGCAATATGGATATCGTACCCGAGGTTCTCGAGGGTGCAGAGTACGATTTTGTGGTCATTTTTAAATCCGAGATGGCCGCCGTGCAAGACTATGATCACAAAAATATGGTTATCGCATCCGAGGTTCTCGAGAGTGCACAGAACGATTTTGTGATTATTTTTGAAATCCAAGATGGCCAACGCTCAAAATAATGATAACTACATTATGGGTATCGTATCCGAGATTCTCGAGGGTGCAGAGAACGATTTTGTGATCATTTTTCAAATCGAAGATGGCCGCCGCTCAAAAGTGTGATAACTTCATTATGGGTATCGTATCAGAGGTTCTCGAGAATGCTGAGAACGATTTTGTGATAATATTCAAATTTAAGATGGCCGCCGCACAAAATTATGAATTCAGCAATATGGATATCGTGTCCGAGATTCTCGAGGGTGCTGAGAACCATTCTGTTATCATTTTTGAAATCCAAGAGGGCTGCCGCAAACAATAATGTTTTCAGCAATATGGATATCCTGTCTGAGGTTCTCGAGGGTGTAAAAAATATTTTGGGATCATTTTTAAATCCGAGATGGACGCCGTGCAAGACTATTATCACAAAAATATGGTTATCGCATCCGAGGTTCTCGAGAGTGCACAGAACGATTTTGTGATTATTTTTGAAATCCAAGATGGCCAACGCTCAAAATAATGATAACTACATTATGGGTATCGTATCCGAGGTTCTCGAGGGTGCAGAGAACGATTTTGTGATCATTTTTCAAATCGAAGATGGCCGCCGCTCAAAAGTATGATAACTACATTATAGGTATCGTATCAGAGGTTCTCGAGATTGCTGAGAACGATTTTGTGATCATTTTACAAATCCAAGATAGCCGCCGCAAAAAATTATGATTTCAGCAATATGGATATCGTGTCCGAGATTCTCGAGGGTGCAGAGAACAATTCTGTAATCATTTTTGAAAGCTAAGAGGGCTGCCGCAAACAATAATGTTTTCAATAATATGGATATCCTGTCTGAGGTTCTCGAGGGTGGAAAAAATATTTTGGGATCATTTTTAAATCCGAGATGGCCGCCGTGCAAGACTATGATCACAAAAATATGGGTATCGCATCCGAGGTTCTCGAGAGTGCACAGAACGATTTTGTGATTATTTTTGAAATCCAAGTTGGCCGCCGCTCAAAATAATAATAACTACATTATCGGTATCGTATCCGAGGTTCTCGAGGGTGCAGGGAACTATTTTGTGATCATTTTTCAAATCGAAGATGGCCGCCGCTCAAAAGTGTGATAACTACATTATGGGTATCGTATCAGAGGTTCTCGAGAGTGCTGAGAACGATTTTGTGATAATTTTTCAAATCCAAGTTGGCCGCCGCACAAAATTATGATTTCAGCAATATGGATATCGTACCCGAGGTTCTCGAGGGTGCAGAGAATGATTATGTGATCATTTTTCAAATCCAAGATGGCCGCCACACAAAATTATGATTTCAGCAATATGGATATCGTATCCGAGGTTCTCGAGGGTGCAGAGAACGATTTGGTGATAATTTTTCTAATCCAAGATGGCCGCCGCAAAAAATTATGATTTCAGCAATATGAATATCGTACCCGAGGTTCTCGAGAGTGCTGAGAACGATTTTGTGATCATTTTTCAAATCCAAGTTGGCCGCCGCACAAAATTATGATTTCAGCAATATGGATATCGTGTCCGAGATTCTCGAGGGTGCAGAGAACAATTCTGTAATCATTTTTGAAAGCCAAGAGGGCTGCCGCAAACAATAATGTTTTCAATAATATGGATATCCTGTCTGAGGTTCTCGAGGGTGGAAAAAATATTTTGGGATCATTTTTAAATCCGAGATGGCCGCCGTGCAAGACTATGATCACAAAAATATGGGTATCGCATCCGAGGTTCTCGAGGGTGCAGGGAACGATTTTGTGATCATTTTTCAAATCGAAGATGGCCGCCGCTCAAAAGTGTGATAACTACATTATGGGTATCGTATCCGAGGTTTTCGAGGGTGCTGAGAACGATTTTGTGATAATTTTTCAAATCCAAGATAGCTGCCGCACAAAATAATGATTTCAGCAATATGGATATCGTACCCGAGGTTCTCGAGGGTGCAGAGGACGATTTGATGATTATTTTTCAAATCCAAGATGGCCGCCGCACAAAATTATGATTTCAGCAATATGGATATCGTACCCGAGGTTCTCGAGGGTGCAGAGAAAGATTTTGTTGTCAGTTTTCAAATCCAAGATGGCCGCCGCACAAAACTATGATTTCAGCAATATGGATATCGTACCCGAGGTTCTCGAGGGTGCAGAGAAAGATTTTGTGGGCAGTTTTCAAATCCAAGATGGCAGCCGCTCAAAAGTATGATAACTACATTATGGGTATCGTATCCGAGGTTCTCGAGGGTGCAGAGAACGATTTTGTGATCATTTTTCAAATCGAAAATGGCCGCCGCTCAAAAGTATGATAACTACATTATGGGTATCGTATCAGAGGTTCTCGAGGGTGCTGAGAACGATTTTGTGATCATTTTTCAAATCCAAGATGGCCGCCGCACAAAATTATGATTTCAGCAATATGGATATCGTACCCGAGGTTCTCGAGGGTGCAGAGAACGATTTTGTGGTCATTTTTAAATCCAAGATGGCCGCCGCACAAAATTATGATTTCAGCAATATGGATATCGTACCCGAGGTTCTCGAGGGTGCAGAGAACGATTTTGTGGTCATTTTCAAATCCGAGATGGCCGCCGCACAAAATTATGATTTCAGCAATATGGATATCGTACCCGAGGTTCTCGAGGGTGCAGAGAAAGATTTTGTGGTCAGTTTTCAAATCCAAGATGGCAGCCGCTCAAAAGTATGATAACTAGATTATGGGTGTCGTATCCTAGGTTCTCGAGGGTGCAGGGAACGATTTTGTGATCATTTTTCAAATCGAAGATGGCCGCCGCTCAAAAGTATGATAACTACATTATGGATATCGTATCAGGGGTTCTCGAGAGTGCTGAGAACGATTTTGTGATAATTTTTCAAATCCAAGTTGGCCGCCGCACAAAATTATGATTTCAGCAATATGGATATCGTATCCGAGGTTCTCGAGAGTGCTGAGAACGATTTTGTGATCATTTTTCAAATCCAAGTTGGCCGCCGCACAAAATTATGATTTCAGCAATATGGATATCGTGTCCGAGATTCTCGAGGGTGCAGAGAACAATTCTGTAATCATTTTTGAAAGCCAAGAGGGCTGCCGCAAACAATAATGTTTTCAATAATATGGATATCCTGTCTGAGGTTCTCGAGGGTGGAAAAAATATTTTGGGATCAGTTTTCAAATCCAAGATGGCCGCCGATCAAAATTATGATAACTACATTATGGATATCGTACCCGAGGTTCTCGAGGGTGCAGAGAATGATTATGTGATCATTTTTCAAATCCAAGATGGCCGCCGCACAAAATTATGATTTCAGCAATATGGATATCGTACCCGAGGTTCTCGAGGGTGCAGAGAAAGATTTTGTGGGCAGTTCTCAAATCCAAGATGGCAGCCGCTCAAAAGTATGATAACTAGATTATGGATGTCGTATCCTAGGTTCTCGAGGGTGCAGAGAAAGATTTTGTGATAAGTTTTCAAATCCAAGATGGCAGCCGCTCAAAAGTATGATAACTACATTATGGGTATCGTATCCGAGGTTCTCGAGGGTGCAGAGAACGATTTTGTGATCATTTTTCAAATCGAAAATGGCCGCCGCACAAAACTATGATTTCAGCAATACGGATATCGTACCCGAGGTTCTCGAGGGTGCAGAGAAAGATTTTGTGGTCAGTTTTCAAATCCAAGATGGCCGCCGCACAAAACTATGATTTCAGCAATATGGATATCGTATCCGAGGTTCTCGAGGGTGCAGAGAAAGATTTTGCGGTCAGTTTTCAAATCCAAGATGGCAGCCGCTCAAAAGTATGATAACTAGATTATGGATGTCGTATCCTAGGTTCCCGAGGGTGTAGAGAAAGATTTTGTGATAAGTTTTCAAATCCAAGATGGCAGCCGCTCAAAAGTATGATAACTACATTATGGGTATCGTATCCCAGGTTCTCAAGGGTGCAGAGAACGCTTTTGTGATCATTTTTCAAATCGAAAATGGCCGCCGCTCAAAAGTATGATAACTACATTATGGGTATCGTATCAGAGGTTCTCGAGGGTGCTGAGAAAGATTTTGTGATCATTTTTCAAATCCAAGATGGCCGCCGCACAAAATTATGATTTCAGCAATATGGATATCGTACCCGAGGTTCTCGAAGGTGCAGAGAACGATTTTGTGGTCATTTTTAAATCCAAGATGGCCGCCGCACAAAATTATGATTTCAGCAATATGGATATCGTATCCGAGGTTCTCGAGGGTGCAGAGAACGATTTGGTGATAATTTTTCTAATCCAAGATGGCCGCCGCAAAAAAATATGATTTCAGCAATATGAATATCGTACCCGAGGTTCTCGAGAGTGCTGAGAACGATTTTGTGATCATTTTTCAAATCCAAGTTGGCCGCCGCACAAAATTATGATTTCAGCAATATGGATATCGTGTCCGAGATTCTCGAGGGTGCAGAGAACAATTCTGTAATCATTTTTAAAGCCAAGAGGGCTGCCGCAAACAATAATGTTTTCAATAATATGGATATCCTGTCTGAGGTTCTCGAGGGTGGAAAAAATATTTTGGGATCATTTTTAAATCCGAGATGGCCGCCGTGCAAGACTATGATCACAAAAATATGGGTATCGCATCCGAGGTTCTCGAGAGTGCACAGAACGATTTTGTGATTATTTTTGAAATCCAAGTTGACCGCCGCTCAAAATAATGATAACTACATTATGGGTATCGTATCCGAGGTTCTCGAGGGTGCAGGGAACGATTTTGTGATCATTTTTCAAATCGAAGATGGCCGCCGCTCAAAAGTGTGATAACTACATTATGGGTATCGTATCCGAGGTTTTCGAGGGTGCTGAGAACGATTTTGTGATAATTTTTCAAATCCAAGATAGCCGCCGCACAAAATTATGATTTCAGCAATATGGATATCGTACCCGAGGTTCTCGAGGGTGCAGAGAAAGATTTTGTGGTCAGTTTTCAAATCCAAGATGGCCGCCGCACAAAACTATGATTTCAGCAATATGGATATCGTACCCGAGGTTCTCGAGGGTGCAGAGAAAGATTTTGTGGGCAGTTTTCAAATCCAAGATGGCAGCCGCTCAAAAGTATGATAACTAGATTATGGATGTCGTATCCTAGGTTCTCGAGGGTGCAGAGAAAGATTTTGTGATAAGTTTTCAAATCCAAGATGGCAGCCGCTCAAAAGTATGATAACTACATTATGGGTATCGTATCCGAGGTTCTCGAGGGTGCAGAGAACGATTTTGTGATCATTTTTCAAATCGAAAATGGCCGCCGCTCAAAAGTATGATAACTACATTATGGGTATCGTATCAGAGGTTCTCGAGGGTGCTGAGAACGATTTTGTGATCATTTTTCAAATCCAAGATGGCCGCCGCACAAAATTATGATTTCAGCAATATGGATATCGTACCCGAGGTTCTCGAGGGTGCAGAGAACGATTTTGTGGTCATTTTTAAATCCGAGATGGCCGCCGCACAAAATTATGATTTCAGCAATATGGATATCGTACCCGAGGTTCTCGAAGGTGCAGAGAACGATTTTGTGGTCATTTTTAAATCCAAGATGGCCGCCGCACAAAATTATGATTTCAGCAATATGGATATCGTATCCGAGGTTCTCGAGGGTGCAGAGAACGATTTGGTGATAATTTTTCTAATCCAAGATGGCCGCCGCAAAAAATTATGATTTCAGCAATATGAATATCGTACCCGAGGTTCTCGAGAGTGCTGAGAACGATTTTGTGATCATTTTTCAAATCCAAGTTGGCCGCCGCACAAAATTATGATTTCAGCAATATGGATATCGTGTCCGAGATTCTCGAGGGTGCAGAGAACAATTCTGTAATCATTTTTGAAAGCCAAGAGGGCTGCCGCAAACAATAATGTTTTCAATAATATGGATATCCTGTCTGAGGTTCTCGAGGGTGGAAAAAATATTTTGGGATCATTTTTAAATCCGAGATGGCCGCCGTGCAAGACTATGATCACAAAAATATGGGTATCGCATCCGAGGTTCTCGAGGGTGCAGGGAACGATTTTGTGATCATTTTTCAAATCGAAGATGGCCGCCGCTCAAAAGTGTGATAACTACATTATGGGTATCGTATCCGAGGTTTTCGAGGGTGCTGAGAACGATTTTGTGATAATTTTTCAAATCCAAGATAGCCGCCGCACAAAATTATGATTTCAGCAATATGGATATCGTACCCGAGGTTCTCGAGGGTGCAGAGAAAGATTTTGTGGTCAGTTTTCAAATCCAAGATGGCCGCCGCACAAAACTATGATTTCAGCAATATGGATATCGTACCCGAGGTTCTCGAGGGTGCAGAGAAAGATTTTGTGGGCAGTTTTCAAATCCAAGATGGCAGCCGCTCAAAAGTATGATAACTAGATTATGGATGTCGTATCCTAGGTTCTCGAGGGTGCAGAGAAAGATTTTGTGATAAGTTTTCAAATCCAAGATGGCAGCCGCTCAAAAGTATGATAACTACATTATGGGTATCTTATCCGAGGTTCTCGAGGGTGCAGAGAACGATTTTGTGATCATTTTTCAAATCGAAAATGGCCGCCGCTCAAAAGTATGATAACTACATTATGGGTATCGTATCAGAGGTTCTCGAGGGTGCTGAGAACGATTTTGTGATCATTTTTCAAATCCAAGATGGCCGCCGCACAAAATTATGATTTCAGCAATATGGATATCGTACCCGAGGTTCTCGAGGGTGCAGAGAACGATTTTGTGGTCATTTTTAAATCCGAGATGGCCGCCGCACAAAATTATGATTTCAGCAATATGGATATCGTACCCGAGGTTCTCGAGGGTGCAGAGAACGATTTTGTGGTCATTTTCAAATCCGAGATGGCCGCCGCACAAAATTATGATTTCAGCAATATGGATATCGTACCCGAGGTTCTCGAGGGTGCAGAGAAAGATTTTGTGGGCAGTTTTCAAATCCAAGATGGCAGCCGCTCAAAAGTATGATAACTAGATTATGGATGTCGTATCCTAGGTTCTCGAGGGTGCAGAGAAAGATTTTGTGATAAGTTTTCAAATCCAAGATGGCAGCCGCTCAAAAGTATGATAACTAGATTATGGATGTCGTATCCTAGGTTCTCGAGGGTGTAGAGAAAGATTTTGTGATAAGTTTTCAAATCCAAGATGGCAGCCGCTCAAAAGTATGATAACTACATTATGGGTATCGTATCCCAGGTTCTCAAGGGTGCAGAGAACGCTTTTGTGATCATTTTTCAAATCGAAAATGGCCGCCGCTCAAAAGTATGATAACTACATTATGGGTATCGTATCAGAGGTTCTCGAGGGTGCTGAGAAAGATTTTGTGATCATTTTTCAAATCCAAGATGGCCGCCGCACAAAATTATGATTTCAGCAATATGGATATCGTACCCGAGGTTCTCGAAGGTGCAGAGAACGATTTTGTGGTCATTTTTAAATCCAAGATGGCCGCCGCACAAAATTATGATTTCAGCAATATGGATATCGTATCCGAGGTTCTCGAGGGTGCAGAGAACGATTTGGTGATAATTTTTCTAATCCAAGATGGCCGCCGCAAAAAATTATGATTTCAGCAATATGAATATCGTACCCGAGGTTCTCGAGAGTGCTGAGAACGATTTTGTGATCATTTTTCAAATCCAAGTTGGCCGCCGCACAAAATTATGATTTCAGCAATATGGATATCGTGTCCGAGATTCTCGAGGGTGCAGAGAACAATTCTGTAATCATTTTTGAAAGCCAAGAGGGCTGCCGCAAACAATAATGTTTTCAATAATATGGATATCCTGTCTGAGGTTCTCGAGGGTGGAAAAAATATTTTGGGATCATTTTTAAATCCGAGATGGCCGCCGTGCAAGACTATGATCACAAAAATATGGGTATCGCATCCGAGGTTCTCGAGAGTGCACAGAACGATTTTGTGATTATTTTTGAAATCCAAGTTGACCGCCGCTCAAAATAATGATAACTACATTATGGGTATCGTATCCGAGGTTCTCGAGGGTGCAGGGAACGATTTTGTGATCATTTTTCAAATCGAAGATGGCCGCCGCTCAAAATAATGATTTCAGCAATATGGATATCGTACCCGAGGTTCTCGAGGGTGCAGAGGACGATTTGATGATCATTTTTCAAATCCAAGATGGCCGCCGCACAAAATTATGATTTCAGCAATATGGATATCGTACCCGAGGTTCTCGAGGGTGCAGAGAAAGATTTTGTGGTCAGTTTTCAAATCCAAGATGGCCGCCGCACAAAACTATGATTTCAGCAATATGGATATCGTACCCGAGGTTCTCGAGGGTGCAGAGGACGATTTGATGATCATTTTTCAAATCCAAGATGGCCGCCGCACAAAATTATGATTTCAGCAATATGGATATCGTACCCGAGGTTCTCGAGGGTGCAGAGAAAGATTTTGTGGTCAGTTTTCAAATCCAAGATGGCCGCCGCACAAAACTATGATTTCAGCAATATGGATATCGTACCCGAGGTTCTCGAGGGTGCAGAGAAAGATTTTGTGGGCAGTTTTCAAATCCAAGATGGCAGCCGCTCAAAAGTATGATAACTAGATTATGGATGTCGTATCCTAGGTTCTCGAGGGTGCAGAGAAAGATTTTGTGATAAGTTTTCAAATCCAAGATGGCAGCCGCTCAAAAGTATGATAACTACATTATGGGTATCGTATCCGAGGTTCTCGAGGGTGCAGAGAACGATTTTGTGATCATTTTTCAAATCGAAAATGGCCGCCGCTCAAAAGTATGATAACTACATTATGGGTATCGTATCAGAGGTTCTCGAGGGTGCTGAGAACGATTTTGTGATCATTTTTCAAATCCAAGATGGCCGCCGCACAAAATTATGATTTCAGCAATATGGATATCGTACCCGAGGTTCTCGAGGGTGCAGAGAACGATTTTGTGGTCATTTTTAAATCCGAGATGGCCGCCGCACAAAATTATGATTTCAGCAATATGGATATCGTACCCGAGGTTCTCGAGGATGCAGAGAACGATTTTGTGGTCATTTTCAAATCCGAGATGGCCGCCGCACAAAATTATGATTTCAGCAAAATGGATATCGTACCCGAGGTTCTCGAGGGTGCAGAGAAAGATTTTGTGGGCAGTTTTCAAATCCAAGATGGCAGCCGCTCAAAAGTATGATAACTAGATTATGGATGTCGTATCCTAGGTTCTCGAGGGTGCAGAGAAAGATTTTGTGATAAGTTTTCAAATCCAAGATGGCAGCCGCTCAAAAGTATGATAACTACATTATGGGTATCGTATCCCAGGTTCTCAAGGGTGCAGAGAACGCTTTTGTGATCATTTTTCAAATCGAAAATGGCCGCCGCTCAAAAGTATGATAACTGCATTATGGGTATCGTATCAGAGGTTCTCGAGGGTGCTGAGAACGATTTTGTGATCATTTTTCAAATCCAAGATGGCCGCCGCACAAAATTATGATTTCAGCAATATGGATATCGTACCCGAGGTTCTCGAAGGTGCAGAGAACGATTTTGTGGTCATTTTTAAATCCGAGATGGCCGCCGCACAAATTATGATTTCAGCAATATGGATATCGTACCCGAGGTTCTCGAGGGTGCAGAGAACGATTTTGTGGTCATTTTTTAATCCGAGATGGCCGCCACACAAAATTATGATTTCAGCAATATGGATATCGTACCCGAGGTTCTCGAGGGTGCAGAGAACGATTTTGTGGTCAGTTTTCAAATACAAGATAGCGGCCGCTCAAAAGTATGATAACTAGATTATGGGTGTCGTATCCTAGGTTCTCGAGGGTGCAGGGAAAGATTTTGTGATCATTTTTCAAATCGAAGATGGCCGCCGCTCAAAAATAAAATAACTACATTATGGGTATCGTATCAGAGGTTCTCGAGAGTGCTGAGAACGATTTTGTGATCATTTTCAAATCCAAGATGGCCGCCGCACAAAATTATGAATTCAGCAATATGGATATCGTGTCCGAGATTCTCGAGGGTGCAGAGAACAATTCTGAGATCATTTTGGAAATCCAAGAGGGCTGCTGCAAACAATAATGTTTTCAGCAATATGGATATCGTGTCTGAGGTTCTCGAGGGTGCTGAGAACGATTTTGTGATCATTTTTCAAATCCAAGTAAGCCGCCGCATAAAATAATGATTTCAGCAATATGGATAGCGTACCCGAGGTTCTCGAGTGTGCAGAGAAAGATTTTGTGGTCAGTTTTCAAATCCAAGATGGCAGCCGCTCAAAAGTATGATAACAAGATTATTGGTATCGTATCCTAGATTCTCGAGGGTGCAGAGAAAGATTTTGTGATCAGTTTTCAAATCCAAGATGGCCGCCGCACAAAAGTATGATAACTACATTATGAATATCGTATCAGAAGTTCTCGAGGGTGCTAAGATCGATTTTGTGATCATTTTTCAAATCCAAGATGGCCGCCGCACAAAATTATGAATTCAGCAATATGGATATCGTGTCCGAGATTCTCGAGGGTGCAGAGAACAATTCTGTGATCATTTTTGAAATCCAAGAGGGCTGCTGCAAACAATAATGTTTTTAGCAATATGGATATCGTGTCTGAGGTTCTCGAGGGTGCTGAGAACGATTTTGTGATCATTTTTCAAATCCAAGATGGCCGCCGCACAAAATTATGATTTCAGCAATATGGATATCGTACCCGAGGTTCTCGAGGGTGCAGAGAAAGATTTTGTGGTCAGTTTTCAAATCCAAGATGGCCGCCGCACAAAATTATGATTTCAGCAATATGGATATCGTGCCCGAGGTTCTTTAGGGTGCAGAGAAAGATTTTGTGGTCAGTTTTCAAATCCAAGATGGCAGCCGCTCAAAATTATGATAACTAGATTATGGATGTCGTATCCTAGGTTCTCGAGGGTGCAGAGAAAGATTTTGTGATAAGTTTACAAATCCAAGATGGCAGCCGCTCAAAAGTATGATAACTACATTATGGGTATCGTATCCGAGGTTCTCGAGGGTGCAGAGAACGATTTTGTGATCATTTTACAAATCCAAGATAGCCGCCGCAAAAAATTATGATTTCAGCAATATGGATATCGTGTCCGAGATTCTCGAGGGTGCAGAGAACAATTCTGTAATCATTTTTGAAAGCTAAGAGGGCTGCCGCAAACAATAATGTTTTCAATTATATGGATATCCTGTCTGAGGTTCTCGAGGGTGGAAAAAATATTTTGGGATCATTTTTAAATCCGAGATGGCCGCCGTGCAAGACTATGATCACAAAAATATGGGAATCGCATCCGAGGTTCTCGAGAGTGCACAGAACGATTTTGTGATTATTTTTGAAATCCAAGTTGGCCGCCGCTCAAAATAATGATAACTACATTATGGGTATCGTATCCGAGGTTCTCGAGGGTGCAGAGAAAGATTTTGTGATCATTTTTCAAATCGGAGATGGCCGCCGCCCAAAAGTGTGATTACTTCATTATGGGTATCGTATCAGAGGTTCTCGAGAGTGCTGAGAACGATTTTGTGATCATTTTTCAAATCCAAGATAGCCGCCGCACAAAATAATGATTTCAGCAATATGGATATCGTACCCGAGGTTCTCGAGGGTGCAGAGAAAGATTTTGTGGTCAGTTTTCAAATCCAAGATGGCCGCTGCACAAAATTATGATTTCAGCAATATGGGTATCGTGTCCGAGATTCTCGAGGGTGCAGAGAACAATTCTGTAATCATTTTTGAAAGCCAAGAGGGCTGCCGCAAACAATAATGTTTTCAATAATATGGATATCCTGTCTGAGGTTCTCGAGGGTGGAAAAAATATTTTGGGATCATTTTTAAATCCGAGATGGCCGCCGTGCAAGACTATGATCACAAAAATATGGGAATCGCATCCGAGGTTCTCGAGAGTGCACAGAACGATTTTGTGATTATTTTTGAAATCCAAGTTGGCCGCCGCTCAAAATAATGATAACTACATTATGGGTATCGTATCCGAGGTTCTCGAGGGTGCAGGGAACGATTTTGTGGTCAGTTTTCAAATCCAAGATGGCCGCCGCACAAAACTATGATTTCAGCAATATGGATATCGTACCCGAGGTTCTCGAGGGTGCAGAGAAAGATTTTGTGGTCAGTTTTCAAATCCAAGTTGGCCGCCGCACAAAATTATGATTTCAGCAATATGGATATCGTACCCGAGGTTCTCGAGGGTGCAGAGAATGATTATGTGATCATTTTTCAAATCCAAGATGGCCGCCGCACAAAATTATGATTTCAGCAATATGGATATCGTATCCGAGGTTCTCGAGGGTGCAGAGAACGATTTGGTGATAATTTTTCTAATCCAAGATGGCCGCCGCAAAAAATTATGATTTCAGCAATATGAATATCGTACCCGAGGTTCTCGAGAGTGCTGAGAACGATTTTGTGATCATTTTTCAAATCCAAGTTGGCCGCCGCACAAAATTATGATTTCAGCAATATGGATATCGTACCCGAGGTTCTCGAGGGTGCAGAGAATGATTATGTGATCATTTTTCAAATCCAAGATGGCCGCCGCACAAAATTATGATTTCAGCAATATGGATATCGTATCCGAGGTTCTCGAGGGTGCAGAGAACGATTTGGTGATAATTTTTCTAATCCAAGATGGCCGCCGCAAAAAATTATGATTTCAGCAATATGAATATCGTACCCGAGGTTCTCGAGAGTGCTGAGAACGATTTTGTGATCATATTTCAAATCCAAGATAGCCGCCGCACAAAAAAATGATTTCAGCAATATGGATAGCGTACCCGAGGTTCTCGAGGGTGCAGAAAAAGATTTTGTGGTCAGTTTTCAAATCCAAGATAGCCGCCGCACAAAATAATGATTTCAGCAATATGGATAGCGTACCCGAGGTTCTCGAGGGTGCAGAGAAAGATTTTGTGGTCAGTTTTCAAATCCAAGATGGCAGCCACTCAAAAGTATGATAACTAGATTATGGGTATCGTATCCTAGATTCTCGAGGGTGCAGAGAAAGATTTTGTGATCAGTTTTCAAATCCAAGATGGCTGCCGCACAAAAGTATGATAACTACATTATGAATATCGTATCAGAAGTTCTCGAGGGTGCTGAGAACGATTTTGTGATCATTTTTCAAATCCAAGATGGCCGCCGCACAAAATTATGAATTCAGCAATATGGATATCGTGTCTGAGATTCTCGAGGGTGCAAAGAACAATTCTGTGATCATTTTTCAAATCCAAGAGGGCTGCTGCAAACAATAATGTTTTCAGCAATATGGATATCCAGTCTGAGGTTCTCGAGGGTGTAATAATAATAATAATAATAATAATAATAATAATATATTTATTTGCAAAAAACATAGTATACAATGGTGTTTAAATTTAAATAAATAATAAGAGCTTACATGTTTTGCCAGCACTATTCCTAGCATGCAAATATTTAAACACAATGAATATAATCAGAATTTCATTTCCATAAAGTCCTTAATACTATAAAAATTATAATCATTTAGCCAACTATATAGCTTATTCTTGAATAATCTAGAATTTAAATTTTTTATGCTACTCGGTAACTTATTATAAATACGAACACAATTACATACACAACTTTTATTATATTTGGTAATTTTTGGAACATCATGAAGAACGAGTCTTTGTGGATCACGTCGTTTCCGCGGATTTAGATCATTAGCTGATTTAAACAATTCTTTATTTTTTTTACAAACATACATATCTCGAAGATGTAAAGCGACGGCAAAGGTAACAATCCTAGTTTTTTAAATATGGGTTGACACGATTGCTCAGGATGCATCCCGTACATTGCCCTAATACACTTTTTTTGAGCAATAAATGCTCTCTTGATATCTGTGCTGTCTCCCCATAATATAAGCCCGTAGCGCAGTACCGATTCTACATGTGCGTGATAAGTCATTATAGCAGTTTTTAAGCTTGTTACTCTTTTGACTTGCTTAAGCGCATATACGAACTTATTTATTCTCTTACATATATTATCTACTTGCTCTTTCCAATTGAAGTTCTCATCTATTATTACTCCTAGAAACTTTGTATGTGCTTCTTCTTTAATTGTCGTTATTTTTAGTTGTATATTGTATTTAGGATTATAACATTTATTGAAATTGATATATACGGATTTATTAAGATTTATTTTCAAATTATTTATATCAAGCCATTGTATTAATTTATTTATAGTGTTATTAATTTCAATCTCATGATTATTGATACAGTTATTATTTTTTTCAGACGCTACAACGATTGTGATATCATCAGCAAATAACACACATTGATGTTTGGTTATGTTAATAATATCATTTATATATAATAAGAATAGGATAGGGCCCAGCACACTTCCTTGTGGAACGCCACATTTATTGTGCTTGTATTCGGACAAGAAAGGGACCATATCTCCATTGTCATCTATCTTATCAATAACGACACATTGTTGCCTGTTGCTAAGATATGATGCTATCCACTGAAGTGTAGGACCCCTGTAAAAAATATTTTGGGATCATTTTTAAATCCGAGATGGACGCCGTGCAAGACTATGATCACAAAAATATGGTTATCGCATCCGAGGTTCTCGAGAGTGCACAGAACGATTTTGTGATTATTTTTCAAATCGAAAATGGCCGCCGCTCAAAAGTATGATAACTACATTATGGGTATCGTACCCGAGGTTCTCGAGGGTGCAGAGAAAGATTTTGTGATAAATTTTCAAATCCAAGATGGCAGCCGATCAAAAGTATGATAACTACATTATGGGTATCGTATCCCAGGTTCTCAAGGGTGCAGAGAACGCTTTTGTGATCATTTTTCAAATCGAAAATGGCCGCCGCTCAAAAGTATGATAACTACATTATGGGTATCGTATCCCAGGTTCTCAAGGGTGCAGAGAACGCTTTTGTGATCATTTTTCAAATCGAAAATGGCAGCCGCTCAAAAGTATGATAACTACATTATGGGTATCGTAGCCCAGGTTCTCAAGGGTGCAGAGAACGCTTTTGTGATCATTTTTCAAATCGAAAATGGCCGCCGCTCAAAAGTATGATAACTACATTATGGGTATCGTATCAGAGGTTCTCGAGGGTGCTGAGAACGATTTTGTGATCATTTTTCAAATCCAAGATGGCCGCCGCACAAAATTATGATTTCAGCAATATGGATATCGTACCCGAGGTTCTCGAAGGTGCAGAGAACGATTTTGTGGTCATTTTTAAATCCGAGATGGCCGCCACACAAAATTATGATTTCAGCAATATGGATATCGTACCCGAGGTTCTCGAGGGTGCAGAGAACGATTTTGTGGTCATTTTTTAATCCGAGATGGCCGCCTCACAAAATTATGATTTCAGCAATATGGATATCGTACCCGAGGTTCTCGAGGGTGCAGAGAACGATTTTGTGGTCAGTTTTCAAATCCAAGATAGCGGCCGCTCAAAAGTATGATAACTAGATTATGGGTGTCGTATCCTAGGTTCTCGAGGGTGCAGGGAACGATTTTGTGATCATTTTTCAAATCGAAGATGGCCGCCGCTCAAAAATAAAATAACTACATTATGGGTATCGTATCAGAGGTTCTCGAGAGTGCTGAGAACGATTTTGTGATCATTTTCAAATCCAAGATGGCCGCCGCACAAAATTATGAATTCAGCAATATGGATATCGTGTCCGAGATTCTCGAGGGTGCAGAGAACAATTCTGTGATCATTTTGGAAATCCAAGAGGGCTGCTGCAAACAATAATGTTTTCAGCAATATGGATATCGTGTCTGAGGTTCTCGAGGGTGCTGAGAACGATTTTGTGATCATCTTTCAAATCCAAGATAGCCGCCGCATAAAATAATGATTTCAGCAATATGGATAGCGTACCCGAGGTTCTCGAGGGTGCAGAGAAAGATTTTGTGGTCAGTTTTCAAATCCAAGATGGCAGCCGCTCAAAAGTATGATAACTACATTATGGGTATCGTATCCGAGGTTCTCGAGGGTGCAGAGAACGATTTTGTGATCATTTTTCAAATCCAAGATGGCCGCCGCACAAAATTATGACTTCAGCAATATGGATATCGTATCCGAGGTTCTCGAGGGTGCAGAGAACGATTTTGTGGTCATTTTTAAATCCGAGATGGCCGCCGCAAAAAATTATGATTTCAGCAATATGGATATCGTACCCGATGTTCTCGAGGGTGCAGAGAACGATTTTGTGGTCATTTTCAAATCCGAGATGGCCGCGGCACAAAATTATGATTTCAGCAATATGGATATCGTACCCGAGGTTCTCGAGGGTGCAGAGAAAGATTTTGTGGTCAGTTTTCAAATCCAAGATGGCAGCCGCTCAAAAGTATGATAACTAGATTATGGATATCGTATCAGAGGTTCTCGAGAGTGCTGAGAACGATTTTGTGATCATTTTTCAAATCCAAGATGGCAGCCGCTCAAAAGTATGATAACTACATTATGGGTATCGTATCCCAGTTTCTCTAGGGTGCAGAGAACGATTTTGTGATCATTTTTCAAATCGAAAATGGCCGCCGCTCAAAAGTGTGATAACTACATTATGGGTATCGCATCCGAGGTTTTCGAGGGTGCTGAGAACGATTTTGTGATAAATTTTCAAATCTAAGATAGCCGCTGCACAAAATAATGATTTCAGCAATAAGGATATCGTACCCGAGGTTCTCGAGGGTGCAGAGGACGATTTGATGATTATTTTTCAAATCCAAGATGGCCGCCGCACAAAATTATGATTTCAGCAATATGGATATCGTACCCGAGGTTCTCGAGGGTGCAGAGAAAGATTTTGTGGTCAGTTTTCAAATCCAAGATGGCCGCCGCACAAAACTATGATTTCAGCAATATGGATATCGTACCCGAGGTTCTCGAGGGTGCAGAGAAAGATTTTGTGGACAGATTTCAAATCCAAGATGGCAGCCGCTCAAAAGTATGATAACTAGATTATGGATGTCGTATCCTAGGTTCTCGAGGGTGCAGAGAAAGATTTTGTGATAAGTTTTCAAATCCAAGATGGCAGCCGCTCAAAAGTATGATAACTACATTATGGGTATCGTATCCGAGGTTCTCGAGGGTGCAGAGAACGATTTTGTGATCATTTTTCAAATCGAAAATGGCCGCCGCTCAAAAGTATGATAACTACATTATGGGTATCGTATCAGAGGTTCTCGAGGGTGCTGAGAACGATTTTGTGATCATTTTTCAAATCCATGATGGCCGCCGCACAAAATTATGATTTCAGCAATATGGATATCGTACCCGAGGTTCTCGAGGGTGCAGAGTACGATTTTGTGGTCATTTTTAAATCCGAGATGGCCGCCGTGCAAGACTATGATCACAAAAATATGGTTATCGCATCCGAGGTTCTCGAGAGTGCACAGAACGATTTTGTGATTATTTTTGAAATCCAAGATGGCCAACGCTCAAAATAATGATAACTACATTATGGGTATCGTATCCGAGATTCTCGAGGGTGCAGAGAACGATTTTGTGATCATTTTTCAAATCGAAGATGGCCGCCGCTCAAAAGTGTGATAACTTCATTATGGGTATCGTATCAGAGGTTCTCGAGAATGCTGAGAACGATTTTGTGATAATATTCAAATTTAAGATGGCCGCCGCACAAAATTATGAATTCAGCAATATGGATATCGTGTCCGAGATTCTCGAGGGTGCTGAGAACAATTCTGTTATCATTTTTGAAATCCAAGAGGGCTGCCGCAAACAATAATGTTTTCAGCAATATGGATATCCTGTCTGAGGTTCTCGAGGGTGTAAAAAATATTTTGGGATCATTTTTAAATCCGAGATGGCCGCCGTGCAAGACTATGATCACAAAAATATGGTTATCGCATCCGAGGTTCTCGAGAGTGCACAGAACGATTTTGTGATTATTTTTGAAATCCAAGATGGCCAACGCTCAAAATAATGATAACTACATTATGGGTATCGTATCCGAGGTTCTCGAGGGTGCAGAGAACGATTTTGTGATCATTGTTCAAATCGAAGATGGCCGCCGCTCAAAAGTATGATAACTACATTATAGATATCTTATCAGAGGTTCTCGGGAATGCTGAGAACGAATTTGTGATCATTTTTCAAATCCAAGATAGCCGCCGCAAAAAATTATGATTTCAGCAATATGGATATCGTGTCCGAGATTCTCGAGGGTGCAGAGAACAATTCTGTAATCATTTTTGAAAGCTAAGAGGGCTGCCGCAAACAATAATGTTTTCAATAATATGGATATCCTGTCTGAGGTTCTCGAGGGTGGAAAAAATATTTTGGGATCATTTTTAAATCCGAGATGGCCGCCGTGCAAGACTATGATCACAAAAATATGGGTATCGCATCCGAGGTTCTCGAGAGTGCACAGAACGATTTTGTGATTATTTTTGAAATCCAAGTTGGCCGCCGCTCAAAATTATGATTTCAGCAATATGAATATCGTACCCGAGGTTCTCGAGAGTGCTGAGAACGATTTTGTGATCATTTTTCAAATCCAAGTTGGCCGCCGCACAAAATTATGATTTCAGCAATATGGATATCGTGTCCGAGATTCTCGAGGGTGCAGAGAACAATTCTGTAATCATTTTTGAAAGCCAAGAGGGCTGCCGCAAACAATAATGTTTTCAATAATATGGATATCCTGTCTGAGGTTCTCGAGGGTGGAAAAAATATTTTGGGATCATTTTTAAATCCGAGATGGCCGCCGTGCAAGACTATGATCACAAAAATATGGGTATCGCATCCGAGGTTCTCGAGGGTGCAGGGAACGATTTTGTGATCATTTTTCAAATCGAAGATGGCCGCCGCTCAAAAGTGTGATAACTACATTATGGGTATCGTATCCGAGGTTTTCGAGGGTGCTGAGAACGATTTTGTGATAATTTTTCAAATCCAAGATGGCCGCCGCACAAAATTATGATTTCAGCAATATGGATATCGTACCCGAGGTTCTCGAGGGTGCAGAGAATGATTATGTGATCATTTTTCAAATCCAAGATGGCCGCCGCACAAAATTATGATTTCAGCAATATGGATATCGTATCCGAGGTTCTCGAGGGTGCAGAGAACGATTTGGTGATAATTTTTCTAATCCAAGATGGCCGCCGCAAAAAATTATGATTTCAGCAATATGAATATCGTACCCGAGGTTCTCGAGAGTGCTGAGAACGATTTTGTGATCATTTTTCAAATCCAAGTTGGCCGCCGCACAAAATTATGATTTCAGCAATATGGATATCGTGTCCGAGATTCTCGAGGGTGCAGAGAACAATTCTGTAATCATTTTTGAAAGCCAAGAGGGCTGCCGCAAACAATAATGTTTCCAATAATATGGATATCCTGTCTGAGGTTCTCGAGGGTGGAAAAAATATTTTGGGATCATTTTTAAATCCGAGATGGCCGCCGTGCAAGACTATGATCACAAAAATATGGGTATCGCATCCGAGGTTCTCGAGAGTGCACAGAACGATTTTGTGATTATTTTTCAAATCGAAGATGGCCGCCGCTCAAAAGTGTGATAACTACATTATGGGTATCGTATCCGAGGTTTTCGAGGGTGCTGAGAACGATTTTGTGATAATTTTTCAAATCCAAGATGGCCGCCGCACAAAATTATGATTTCAGCAATATGGATATCGTACCCGAGGTTCTCGAGGGTGCAGAGAAAGATTTTGTGGTCAGTTTTCAAATCCAAGATGGCCGCCGCACAAAACTATGATTTCAGCAATATGGATATCGTACCCGAGGTTCTCGAGGGTGCAGAGAAAGATTTTGTGGTCAGTTTTCAAATCCAAGATGGCAGCCGCTCAAAAGTATGATAACTACATTATGGGTATCGTATCCGAGGTTCTCGAGGGTGCAGAGAACGATTTTGTGATCATTTTTCAAATCGAAAATGGCCGCCGCTCAAAAGTATGATAACTACATTATGGGTATCGTATCAGAGGTTCTCGAGGGTGCTGAGAACGATTTTGTGATCATTTTTCAAATCCAAGATGGCCGCCGCACAAAATTATGATTTCAGCAATATGGATATCGTACCCGAGGTTCTCGAGGGTGCAGAGAACGATTTTGTGGTCATTTTTAAATCCGAGATGGCCGCCGCACAAAATTATGATTTCAGCAATATGGATATCGTACCCGAGGTTCTCGAGGGTGCAGAGAACGATTTTGTGGTCATTTTCAAATCCGAGATGGCCGCCGCACAAAATTTTGATTTCAGCAATATGGATATCGTACCCGAGGTTCTCGAGGGTGCAGAGAAAGATTTTGTGGTCAGTTTTCAAATCCAAGATGGCAGCCGCTCAAAAGTATGATAACTAGATTATGGGTGTCGTATCCTAGGTTCTCGAGGGTGCAGGGAACGATTTTGTGATCATTTTTCAAATCGAAGATGGCCGCCGCTCAAAAGTATGATAACTACATTATGGATATCGTATCAGAGGTTCTCGAGAGTGCTGAGAACGATTTTGTGATAATATTCAAATTTAAGATGGCCGCCGCACAAAATTATGAATTCAGCAATATGGATATCGTGTCCGAGATTCTCGAGGGTGCTGAGAACAATTCTGTTATCATTTTTGAAATCCAAGAGGGCTGCCGCAAACAATAATGTTTTCAGCAATATGGATATCCTGTCTGAGGTTCTCGAGGGTGTAAAAAATATTTTGGGATCATTTTTAAATCCGAGATGGCCGCCGTGCAAGACTATGATCACAAAAATATGGGTATCGCATCAGAGGTTCTCGAGAGTGCACAGAACGATTTTGTGATTATTTTTGAAATCCAAGTTGGCCGCCGCTCAAAATAATGATAACTACATTATGGGTATCGTATCCGAGGTTCTCGAGGGTGCAGAGAACGATTTTGTGATCATTTTTCAAATCGAAGATGGCCGCCGCTCAAAAGTATGATAACTACATTATAGGTATCGTATCAGAGGTTCTCGAGAGTGCTGAGAACGATTTTGTGATCATTTTACAAATCCAAGATAGCCGCCGCAAAAAATTATGATTTCAGCAATATGGATATCGTGTCCGAGATTCTCGAGGGTGCAGAGAACAATTCTGTAATCATTTTTGAAAGCTAAGAGGGCTGCCGCAAACAATAATGTTTTCAATAATATGGATATCCTGTCTGAGGTTCTCGAGGGTGGAAAAAATATTTTGGGATCATTTTTAAATCCGAGATGGCCGCCGTGCAAGACTATGATCACAAAAATATGGGTATCGCATCAGAGGTTCTCGAGAGTGCACAGAACGATTTTGTGATTATTTTTGAAATCCAAGTTGGCCGCCGCTCAAAATAATGATAACTACATTATGGGTATCGTATCCGAGGTTCTCGAGGGTGCAGGGAACGATTTTGTGGTCAGTTTTCAAATCCAAGATGGCCGCCGCACAAAACTATGATTTCAGCAATATGGATATCGTACCCGAGGTTCTCGAGGGTGCAGAGAAAGATTTTGTGGTCAGTTTTCAAATCCAAGTTGGCCGCCGCACAAAATTATGATTTCAGCAATATGGATATCGTACCCGAGGTTCTCGAGGGTGCAGAGAATGATTATGTGATCATTTTTCAAATCCAAGATGGCCGCCGCACAAAATTATGATTTCAGCAATATGGATATCGTATCCGAGGTTCTCGAGGGTGCAGAGAACGATTTGGTGATAATTTTTCTAATCCAAGATGGCCGCCGCAAAAATTATGATTTCAGCAATATGAATATCGTACCCGAGGTTCTCGAGAGTGCTGAGAACGATTTTGTGATCATTTTTCAAATCCAAGTTGGCCGCCGCACAAAATTATGATTTCAGCAATATGGATATCGTACCCGAGGTTCTCGAGGGTGCAGAGAATGATTATGTGATCATTTTTCAAATCCAAGATGGCCGCCGCACAAAATTATGATTTCAGCAATATGGATATCGTATCCGAGGTTCTCGAGGGTGCAGAGAACGATTTGGTGATAATTTTTCTAATCCAAGATGGCCGCCGCAAAAAATTATGATTTCAGCAATATGAATATCGTACCCGAGGTTCTCGAGAGTGCTGAGAACGATTTTGTGATCATATTTCAAATCCAAGATAGCCGCCGCACAAAAAAATGATTTCAGCAATATGGATAGCGTACCCGAGGTTCTCGAGGGTGCAGAAAAAGATTTTGTGGTCAGTTTTCAAATCCAAGATAGCCGCCGCACAAAATAATGATTTCAGCAATATGGATAGCGTACCCGAGGTTCTCGAGGGTGCAGAGAAAGATTTTGTGGTCAGTTTTCAAATCCAAGATGGCAGCCACTCAAAAGTATGATAACTAGATTATGGGTATCGTATCCTAGATTCTCGAGGGTGCAGAGAAAGATTTTGTGATCAGTTTTCAAATCCAAGATGGCTGCCGCACAAAAGTATGATAACTACATTATGAATATCGTATCAGAAGTTCTCGAGGGTGCTGAGAACGATTTTGTGATCATTTTTCAAATCCAAGATGGCCGCCGCACAAAATTATGATTTCAGCAATATGGATATCGTACCCGAGGTTCTCGAAGGTGCAGAGAACGATTTTGTGGTCATTTTTAAATCCGAGATGGCCGCCACACAAAATTATGATTTCAGCAATATGGATATCGTACCCGAGGTTCTCGAGGGTGCAGAGAACGATTTTGTGGTCATTTTTAAATCCGAGATGGACGCCGTGCAAGACTATGATCACAAAAATATGGTTATCGCATCCGAGGTTCTCGAGAGTGCACAGAACGATTTTGTGATTATTTTTCAAATCGAAAATGGCCGCCGCTCAAAAGTATGATAACTACATTATGGGTATCGTACCCGAGGTTCTCGAGGGTGCAGAGAAAGATTTTGTGATAAATTTTCAAATCCAAGATGGCAGCCGCTCAAAAGTATGATAACTACATTATGGGTATCGTATCCCAGGTTCTCAAGGGTGCAGAGAACGCTTTTGTGATCATTTTTCAAATCGAAAATGGCCGCCGCTCAAAAGTATGATAACTACATTATGGGTATCGTATCCCAGGTTCTCAAGGGTGCAGAGAACGCTTTTGTGATCATTTTTCAAATCGAAAATGGCAGCCGCTCAAAAGTATGATAACTACATTATGGGTATCGTATCCCAGGTTCTCAAGGGTGCAGAGAACGCTTTTGTGATCATTTTTCAAATCGAAAATGGCCGCCGCTCAAAAGTATGATAACTACATTATGGGTATCGTATCAGAGGTTCTCGAGGGTGCTGAGAACGATTTTGTGATCATTTTTCAAATCCAAGATGGCCGCCGCACAAAATTATGATTTCAGCAATATGGATATCGTACCCGAGGTTCTCGAAGGTGCAGAGAACGATTTTGTGGTCATTTTTAAATCCGAGATGGCCGCCACACAAAATTATGATTTCAGCAATATGGATATCGTACCCGAGGTTCTCGAGGGTGCAGAGAACGATTTTGTGGTCATTTTTTAATCCGAGATGGCCGCCACACAAAATTATGATTTCAGCAATATGGATATCGTACCCGAGGTTCTCGAGGGTGCAGAGAACGATTTTGTGGTCAGTTTTCAAATCCAAGATAGCGGCCGCTCAAAAGTATGATAACTAGATTATGGGTGTCGTATCCTAGGTTCTCGAGGGTGCAGGGAACGATTTTGTGATCATTTTTCAAATCGAAGATGGCCGCCGCTCAAAAATAAAATAACTACATTATGGGTATCGTATCAGAGGTTCTCGAGAGTGCTGAGAACGATTTTGTGATCATTTTCAAATCCAAGATGGCCGCCGCACAAAATTATGAATTCAGCAATATGGATATCGTGTCCGAGATTCTCGAGGGTGCAGAGAACAATTCTGTGATCATTTTGGAAATCCAAGAGGGCTGCTGCAAACAATAATGTTTTCAGCAATATGGATATCGTGTCTGAGGTTCTCGAGGGTGCTGAGAACGATTTTGTGATCATTTTTCAAATCCAAGATAGCCGCCGCATAAAATAATGATTTCAGCAATATGGATAGCGTACCCGAGGTTCTCGAGGGTGCAGAGAAAGATTATGTGGTCAGTTTTCAAATCCAAGATGGCAGCCGCTCAAAAGTATGATAACTACATTATGGGTATCGTATCCGAGGTTCTCGAGGGTGCAGAGAACGATTTTGTGATCATTTTTCAAATCCAAGATGGCCGCCGCACAAAATTATGACTTCAGCAATATGGATATCGTATCCGAGGTTCTCGAGGGTGCAGAGAACGATTTTGTGGTCATTTTTAAATCCGAGATGGCCGCCGCACAAAATTATGATTTCAGCAATATGGATATCGTACCCGATGTTCTCGAGGGTGCAGAGAACGATTTTGTGGTCATTTTCAAATCCGAGATGGCCGCGGCACAAAATTATGATTTCAGCAATATGGATATCGTACCCGAGGTTCTCGAGGGTGCAGAGAAAGATTTTGTGGTCAGTTTTCAAATCCAAGATGGCAGCCGCTCAAAAGTATGATAACTAGATTATGGATATCGTATCAGAGGTTCTCGAGAGTGCTGAGAACGATTTTGTGATCATTTTTCAAATCCAAGATGGCAGCCGCTCAAAAGTATGATAACTACATTATGGGTATCGTATCCCAGTTTCTCTAGGGTGCAGAGAACGATTTTGTGATCATTTTTCAAATCGAAAATGGCCGCCGCTCAAAAGTGTGATAACTACATTATGGGTATCGCATCCGAGGTTTTCGAGGGTGCTGAGAACGATTTTGTGATAATTTTTCAAATCCAAGATAGCCGCTGCACAAAATAATGATTTCAGCAATAAGGATATCGTACCCGAGGTTCTCGAGGGTGCAGAGGACGATTTGATGATTATTTTTCAAATCCAAGATGGCCGCCGCACAAAATTATGATTTCAGCAATATGGATATCGTACCCGAGGTTCTCGAGGGTGCAGAGAAAGATTTTGTGGTCAGTTTTCAAATCCAAGATGGCCGCCGCACAAAACTATGATTTCAGCAATATGGATATCGTACCCGAGGTTCTCGAGGGTGCAGAGAAAGATTTTGTGGACAGATTTCAAATCCAAGATGGCAGCCGCTCAAAAGTATGATAACTAGATTATGGATGTCGTATCCTAGGTTCTCGAGGGTGCAGAGAAAGATTTTGTGATAAGTTTTCAAATACAAGATGGCAGCCGCTCAAAAGTATGATAACTACATTATGGGTATCGTATCCGAGGTTCTCGAGGGTGCAGAGAACGATTTTGTGATCATTTTTCAAATCGAAAATGGCCGCCGCTCAAAAGTATGATAACTACATTATGGGTATCGTATCAGAGGTTCTCGAGGGTGCTGAGAACGATTTTGTGATCATTTTTCAAATCCATGATGGCCGCCGCACAAAATTATGATTTCAGCAATATGGATATCGTACCCGAGGTTCTCGAGGGTGCAGAGTACGATTTTGTGGTCATTTTTAAATCCGAGATGGCCGCCGTGCAAGACTATGATCACAAAAATATGGTTATCGCATCCGAGGTTCTCGAGAGTGCACAGAACGATTTTGTGATTATTTTTGAAATCCAAGATGGCCAACGCTCAAAATAATGATAACTACATTATGGGTATCGTATCCGAGATTCTCGAGGGTGCAGAGAACGATTTTGTGATCATTTTTCAAATCGAAGATGGCCGCCGCTCAAAAGTGTGATAACTTCATTATGGGTATCGTATCAGAGGTTCTCGAGAATGCTGAGAACGATTTTGTGATAATATTCAAATTTAAGATGGCCGCCGCACAAAATTATGAATTCAGCAATATGGATATCGTGTCCGAGATTCTCGAGGGTGCTGAGAACAATTCTGTTATCATTTTTGAAATCCAAGAGGGCTGCCGCAAACAATAATGTTTTCAGCAATATGGATATCCTGTCTGAGGTTCTCGAGGGTGTAAAAAATATTTTGGGATCATTTTTAAATCCGAGATGGACGCCGTGCAAGACTATGATCACAAAAATATGGTTATCGCATCCGAGGTTCTCGAGAGTGCACAGAACGATTTTGTGATTATTTTTGAAATCCAAGATGGCCAACGCTCAAAATAATGATAACTACATTATGGGTATCGTATCCCAGGTTCTCGAGGGTGCAGAGAACGATTTTGTGATCATTGTTCAAATCGAAGATGGCCGCCGCTCAAAAGTATGATAACTACATTATAGATATCTTATCAGAGGTTCTCGAGAGTGCTGAGAACGATTTTGTGATCATTTTACAAATCCAAGATAGCCGCCGCAAAAAATTATGATTTCAGCAATATGGATATCGTGTCCGAGATTCTCGAGGGTGCAGAGAACAATTCTGTAATCATTTTTGAAAGCTAAGAGGGCTGCCGCAAACAATAATGTTTTCAATAATATGGATATCCTGTCTGAGGTTCTCGAGGGTGGAAAAAATATTTTGGGATCATTTTTAAATCCGAGATGGCCGCCGTGCAAGACTATGATCACAAAAATATGGGTATCGCATCCGAGGTTCTCGAGAGTGCACAGAACGATTTTGTGATTATTTTTGAAATCCAAGTTGGCCGCCGCTCAAAATTATGATTTCAGCAATATGAATATCGTACCCGAGGTTCTCGAGAGTGCTGAGAACGATTTTGTGATCATTTTTCAAATCCAAGTTGGCCGCCGCACAAAATTATGATTTCAGCAATATGGATATCGTGTCCGAGATTCTCGAGGGTGCAGAGAACAATTCTGTAATCATTTTTGAAAGCCAAGAGGGCTGCCGCAAACAATAATGTTTTCAATAATATGGATATCCTGTCTGAGGTTCTCGAGGGTGGAAAAAATATTTTGGGATCATTTTTAAATCCGAGATGGCCGCCGTGCAAGACTATGATCACAAAAATATGGGTATCGCATCCGAGGTTCTCGAGAGTGCACAGAACGATTTTGTGATTATTTTTGAAATCCAAGTTGGCCGCCGCTCAAAATAATAATAACTACATTATCGGTATCGTATCCGAGGTTCTCGAGGGTGCAGGGAACTATTTTGTGATCATTTTTCAAATCGAAGATGGCCGCCGCTCAAAAGTATGATAACTACATTATGGGTACCGTATCAGAGGTTCTCGAGAGTGCTGAGAACGATTTTGTGATAATTTTTCAAATCCAAGTTGGCCGCCGCACAAAATTATGATTTCAGCAATATGGATATCGTACCCGAGGTTCTCGAGGGTGCAGAGAATGATTATGTGATCATTTTTCAAATCCAAGATGGCCGCCGCACAAAATTATGATTTCAGCAATATGGATATCGTATCCGAGGTTCTCGAGGGTGCAGAGAACGATTTGGTGATAATTTTTCTAATCCAAGATGGCCGCCGCAAAAAATTATGATTTCAGCAATATGAATATCGTACCCGAGGTTCTCGAGAGTGCTGAGAACGATTTTGTGATCATTTTTCAAATCCAAGTTGGCCGCCGCACAAAATTATGATTTCAGCAATATGGATATCGTGTCCGAGATTCTCGAGGGTGCAGAGAACAATTCTGTAATCATTTTTGAAAGCCAAGAGGGCTGCCGCAAACAATTATGTTTCCAATAATATGGATATCCTGTCTGAGGTTCTCGAGGGTGGAAAAAATATTTTGGGATCATTTTTAAATCCGAGATGGCCGCCGTGCAAGACTATGATCACAAAAATATGGGTATCGCATCCGAGGTTCTCGAGGGTGCAGGGAACGATTTTGTGATCATTTTTCAAATCGAAGATGGCCGCCGCTCAAAAGTGTGATAACTACATTATGGGTATCGTATCCGAGGTTTTCGAGGGTGCTGAGAACGATTTTGTGATAATTTTTCAAATCCAAGATGGCCGCCGCACAAAATTATGATTTCAGCAATATGGATATCGTACCCGAGGTTCTCGAGGGTGCAGAGAAAGATTTTGTGGTCAGTTTTCAAATCCAAGATGGCCGCCGCACAAAACTATGATTTCAGCAATATGGATATCGTACCCGAGGTTCTCGAGGGTGCAGAGAAAGATTTTGTGGGCAGTTTTCAAATCCAAGATGGCAGCCGCTCAAAAGTATGATAACTACATTATGGGTATCGTATCCGAGGTTCTCGAGGGTGCAGAGAACGATTTTGTGATCATTTTTCAAATCGAAAATGGCCGCCGCTCAAAAGTATGATAACTACATTATGGGTATCGTATCAGAGGTTCTCGAGGGTGCTGAGAACGATTTTGTGATCATTTTTCAAATCCAAGATGGCCGCCGCACAAAATTATGATTTCAGCAATATGGATATCGTACCCGAGGTTCTCGAGGGTGCAGAGAACGATTTTGTGGTCATTTTTAAATCCGAGATGGCCGCCGCACAAAATTATGATTTCAGCAATATGGATATCGTACCCGAGGTTCTCGAGGGTGCAGAGAACGATTTTGTGGTCATTTTTAAATCCGAGATGGCCGCCGCACAAAATTATGATTTCAGCAATATGGATATCGTACCCGAGGTTCTCGAGGGTGCAGAGAACGATTTTGTGGTCATTTTCAAATCCGAGATGGCCGCCGCACAAAATTTTGATTTCAGCAATATGGATATCGTACCCGAGGTTCTCGAGGGTGCAGAGAAAGATTTTGTGGTCAGTTTTCAAATCCAAGATGGCAGCCGCTCAAAAGTATGATAACTAGATTATGGGTGTCGTATCCTAGGTTCTCGAGGGTGCAGGGAACGATTTTGTGATCATTTTTCAAATCGAAGATGGCCGCCGCACAAAAGTATGATAACTACATTATGGATATCGTATCAGAGGTTCTCGAGAGTGCTGAGAACGATTTTGTGATAATATTCAAATTTAAGATGGCCGCCGCACAAAATTATGAATTCAGCAATATGGATATCGTGTCCGAGATTCTCGAGGGTGCTGAGAACAATTCTGTTATCATTTTTGAAATCCAAGAGGGCTGCCGCAAACAATAATGTTTTCAGCAATATGGATATCCTGTCTGAGGTTCTCGAGGGTGTAAAAAATATTTTGGGATCATTTTTAAATCCGAGATGGACGCCGTGCAAGACTATGATCACAAAAATATGGTTATCGCATCCGAGGTTCTCGAGAGTGCACAGAACGATTTTGTGATTATTTTTGAAATCCAAGATGGCCAACGCTCAAAATAATGATAACTACATTATGGGTATCGTATCCGAGGTTCTCGAGGGTGCAGAGAACGATTTTGTGATCATTTTTCAAATCGAAGATGGCCGCCGCTCAAAAGTATGATAACTACATTATAGGTATCGTATCAGAGGTTCTCGAGAGTGCTGAGAACGATTTTGTGATCATTTTACAAATCCAAGTTGGCCGCCGCACAAAATTATGATTTCAGCAATATGGATATCGTGTCCGAGATTCTCGAGGGTGCAGAGAACAATTCTGTAATCATTTTTGAAAGCCAAGAGGGCTGCCGCAAACAATAATGTTTTCAATAATATGGATATCCTGTCTGAGGTTCTCGAGGGTGGAAAAAATATTTTGGGATCATTTTTAAATCCGAGATGGCCGCCGTGCAAGACTATGATCACAAAAATATGGGTATCGCATCAGAGGTTCTCGAGAGTGCACAGAACGATTTTGTGATTATTTTTGAAATCCAAGTTGGCCGCCGCTCAAAATTATGATTTCAGCAATATGAATATCGTACCCGAGGTTCTCGAGAGTGCTGAGAACGATTTTGTGATCATTTTTCAAATCCAAGTTGGCCGCCGCACAAAATTATGATTTCAGCAATATGGATATCGTGTCCGAGATTCTCGAGGGTGCAGAGAACAATTCTGTAATCATTTTTGAAAGCCAAGAGGGCTGCCGCAAACAATAATGTTTTCAATAATATGGATATCCTGTCTGAGGTTCTCGAGGGTGGAAAAAATATTTTGGGATCATTTTTAAATCCGAGATGGCCGCCGTGCAAGACTATGATCACAAAAATATGGGTATCGCATCCGAGGTTCTCGAGAGTGCACAGAACGATTTTGTGATTATTTTTGAAATCCAAGTTGGCCGCCGCTCAAAATAATAATAACTACATTATCGGTATCGTATCCGAGGTTCTCGAGTGTGCAGGGAACGATTTTGTGATCATTTTTCAAATCGAAGATGGCCGCCGCCCAAAAGTGTGATTACTTCATTATGGGTATCGTATCAGAGGTTCTCGAGAGTGCTGAGAACGATTTTGTGATAATTTTTCAAATCCAAGTTGGCCGCCGCACAAAATTATGATTTCAGCAATATGGATATCGTACCCGAGGTTCTCGAGGGTGCAGAGAATGATTATGTGATCATTTTTCAAATCCAAGATGGCCGCCGCACAAAATTATGATTTCAGCAATATGGATATCGTATCCGAGGTTCTCGAGGGTGCAGAGAACGATTTGGTGATAATTTTTCTAATCCAAGATGGCCGCCGCAAAAAATTATGATTTCAGCAATATGAATATCGTACCCGAGGTTCTCGAGAGTGCTGAGAACGATTTTGTGATCATTTTTCAAATCCAAGTTGGCCGCCGCACAAAATTATGATTTCAGCAATATGGATATCGTGTCCGAGATTCTCGAGGGTGCAGAGAACAATTCTGTAATCATTTTTGAAAGCCAAGAGGGCTGCCGCAAACAATAATGTTTTCAATAATATGGATATCCTGTCTGAGGTTCTCGAGGGTGGAAAAAATATTTTGGGATCATTTTTAAATCCGAGATGGCCGCCGTGCAAGACTATGATCACAAAAATATGGGTATCGCATCCGAGGTTCTCGAGGGTGCAGGGAACGATTTTGTGATCATTTTTCAAATCGAAGATGGCCGCCGCTCAAAAGTGTGATAACTACATTATGGGTATCGTATCCGAGGTTTTCGAGGGTGCTGAGAACGATTTTGTGATAATTTTTCAAATCCAAGATGGCCGCCGCACAAAATTATGATTTCAGCAATATGGATATCGTACCCGAGGTTCTCGAGGGTGCAGAGAAAGATTTTGTGGTCAGTTTTCAAATCCAAGATGGCCGCCGCACAAAATTATGATTTCAGCAATATGGATATCGTACCCGAGGTTCTCGAGGGTGCAGAGAAAGATTTTGTGGGCAGTTTTCAAATCCAAGATGGCAGCCGCTCAAAAGTATGATAACTACATTATGGGTATCGTATCCGAGGTTCTCGAGGGTGCAGAGAACGATTTTGTGATCATTTTTCAAATCGAAAATGGCCGCCGCTCAAAAGTATGATAACTACATTATGGGTATCGTATCAGAGGTTCTCGAGGGTGCTGAGAACGATTTTGTGATCATTTTTCAAATCCAAGATGGCCGCCGCACAAAATTATGATTTCAGCAATATGGATATCGTACCCGAGGTTCTCGAGGGTGCAGAGAACGATTTTGTGGTCATTTTTAAATCCGAGATGGCCGCCGCACAAAATTATGATATCAGCAATATGGATATCGTACCCGAGGTTCTCGAGGGTGCAGAGAACGATTTTGTGGTCATTTTCAAATCCGAGATGGCCGCCGCACAAAATTATGATTTCAGCAATATGGATATCGTACCCGAGTTTCTCGAGGGTGCAGAGAAAGATTTTGTGGTCAGTTTTCAAATCCAAGATGGCAGCCGCTCAAAAGTATGATAACTAGATTATGGGTGTCGTATCCTAGGTTCTCGAGGGTGCAGGGAACGATTTTGTGATCATTTTTCAAATCGAAGATGGCCGCCGCTCAAAAGTATGATAACTACATTATGGATATCGTATCAGAGGTTCTCGAGAGTGCTGAGAACGATTTTGTGATAATTTTTCAAATCCAAGTTGGCCGCCGCACAAAATTATGATTTCAGCAATATGGATATCGTACCCGAGGTTCTCGAGAGTGCTGAGAACGATTTCGTGATCATTTTTCAAATCCATGTTGGCCGCCGCACAAAATTATGATTTCAGCAATATGGATATCGTGTCCGAGATTCTCGAGGGTGCAGAGAACAATTCTGTAATCATTTTTGAAAGCCAAGAGGACTGCCGCAAACAATAATGTTTTCAATAATATGGATATCCTGTCTGAGGTTCTCGAGGGTGGAAAAAATATTTTGGGATCAGTTTTCAAATCCAAGATGGCCGCCGATCAAAAGTATGATAACTACATTATGGATATCGTACCCGAGGTTCTCGAGGGTGCAGAGAATGATTATGTGATCATTTTTCAAATCCAAGATGGCCGCCGCACAAAATTATGATTTCAGCAATATGGATATCGTACCCGAGGTTCTCGAGGGTGCAGAGAAAGATTTTGTGGGCAGTTCTCAAATCCAAGATGGCAGCCGCTCAAAAGTATGATAACTAGATTATGGATGTCGTATCCTAGGTTCTCGAGGGTGCAGAGAAAGATTTTGTGATAAGTTTTCAAATCCAAGATGGCAGCCGCTCAAAAGTATGATAACTACATTATGGGTATCGTATCCGAGGTTCTCGAGGGTGCAGAGAACGATTTTGTGATCATTTTTCAAATCGAAAATGGCCGCCGCTCAAAAGTATGATAACTACATTATGGGTATCGTATCAGAGGTTCTCGAGAGTGCTGAGATCGATTTTGTGATCATTTTACAAATCCAAGATAGCCGCTGCACAAAATTATGATTTCAGCAATATGGGTATCGTGTCCGAGATTCTCGAGGGTGCAGAGAACAATTCTGTAATCATTTTTGAAAGCCAAGAGGGCTGCCGCAAACAATAATGTTTTCAATAATATGGATATCCTGTCTGAGGTTCTCGAGGGTGGAAAAAATATTTTGGGATCATTTTTAAATCCGAGATGGCCGCCGTGCAAGACTATGATCACAAAAATATGGAAATCGCATCCGAGGTTCTCGAGAGTGCACAGAACGATTTTGTGATTATTTTTGAAATCCAAGTTGGCCGCCGCTCAAAATAATGATAACTACATTATGGGTATCGTATCCGAGGTTCTCGAGGGTGCAGGGAACGATTTTGTGATCATTTTTCAAATCGAAGATGGCCGCCGCCCAAAAGTGTGATTACTTCATTATGGGTATCGTATCAGAGGTTCTCGAGAGTGCTGAGAACGATTTTGTGATCATTTTTCAAATCCAAGATAGCCGCCGCACAAAATAATGATTTCAGCAATATGGATATCGTACCCGAGGTTCTCGAGGGTGCAGAGAAAGATTTTGTGGTCAGTTTTCAAATCCAAGATGGCCGCCGCACAAAACTATGATTTCAGCAATACGGATATCGTACCCGAGGTTCTCGAGGGTGCAGAGAAAGATTTTGTGGTCAGTTTTCAAATCCAAGATGGCCGCCGCACAAAACTATGATTTCAGCAATATGGATATCGTATCCGAGGTTCTCGAGGGTGCAGAGAAAGATTTTGCGGTCAGTTTTCAAATCCAAGATGGCAGCCGCTCAAAAGTATGATAACTAGATTATGGATGTCGTATCCTAGGTTCTCGAGGGTGTAGAGAAAGATTTTGTGATAAGTTTTCAAATCCAAGATGGCAGCCGCTCAAAAGTATGATAACTACATTATGGGTATCGTATCCCAGGTTCTCAAGGGTGCAGAGAACGCTTTTGTGATCATTTTTCAAATCGAAAATGGCCGCCGCTCAAAAGTATGATAACTACATTATGGGTATCGTATCAGAGGTTCTCGAGGGTGCTGAGAAAGATTTTGTGATCATTTTTCAAATCCAAGATGGCCGCCGCACAAAATTATGATTTCAGCAATATGGATATCGTACCCGAGGTTCTCGAAGGTGCAGAGAACAATTTTGTGATCATTTTTTTGAAATTCAAGATGGCCGCCGCACAAAATTATGATTTCAGCAATATGGATATCGTATCCGAGGTTCTCGAGGGTGCAGAGAACGATTTGGTGATAATTTTTCTAATCCAAGATGGCCGCCGCAAAAAATTATGATTTCAGCAATATGAATATCGTACCCGAGGTTCTCGAGAGTGCTGAGAACGATTTTGTGATCATTTTTCAAATCCAAGTTGGCCGCCGCACAAAATTATGATTTCAGCAATATGGATATCGTGTCCGAGATTCTCGAGGGTGCAGAGAACAATTCTGTAATCATTTTTGAAAGCCAAGAGGGCTGCCGCAAACAATAATGTTTTCAATAATATGGATATCCTGTCTGAGGTTCTCGAGGGTGGAAAAAATATTTTGGGATCATTTTTAAATCCGAGATGGCCGCCGTGCAAGACTATGATCACAAAAATATGGGTATCGCATCCGAGGTTCTCGAGAGTGCACAGAACGATTTTGTGATTATTTTTGAAATCCAAGTTGGCCGCCGCTCAAAATAATGATAACTACATTATGGGTATCGTTTCCGAGGTTCTCGAGGGTGCAGGGAACGATTTTGTGATCATTTTTCAAATCGAAGATGGCCGCCGCTCAAAAGTGTGATAACTACATTATGGGTATCGTATCCGAGGTTTTCGAGGGTGCTGAGATTGATTTTGTGATAATTTTTCAAATCCAAGATAGCCGCCGCACAAAATAATGATTTCAGCAATATGGATATCGTACCCGAGCTTCTCGAGGGTGCAGAGGACGATTTGATGATCATTTTTCAAATCCAAGATGGCCGCCGCACAAAATTATGATTTCAGCAATATGGATATCGTACCCGAGGTTCTCGAGGGTGCAGAGAACGATTTTGTGGTCATTTTCAAATCCAAGATGGCCGCCGCACAAAACTATGATTTCAGCAATATGGATATCGTACCCGAGGTTCTCGAGGGTGCAGAGAAAGATTTTGTGGGCAGTTTTCAAATCCAAGATGGCAGCCGCTCAAAAGTATGATAACTAGATTATGGATGTCGTATCCTAGGTTCTCGAGGGTGCAGAGAAAGATTTTGTGATAAGTTTTCAAATCCAAGATGGCAGCCGCTCAAAAGTATGATAACTACATTATGGGTATCGTATCCCAGGTTCTCAAGGGTGCAGAGAACGCTTTTGTGATCATTTTTCAAATCGAAAATGGCCGCCGCTCAAAAGTATGATAACTACATTATGGGTATCGTATCAGAGGTTCTCGAGGGTGCTGAGAACGATTTTGTGATCATTTTTCAAATCCAAGATGGCCGCCGCACAAAATTATGATTTCAGCAATATGGATATCGTACCCGAGGTTCTCGAAGGTGCAGAGAACGATTTTGTGGTCATTTTTAAATCCGAGATGGCCGCCGCACAAATTATGATTTCAGCAATTTGGATATCGTACCCGAGGTTCTCGAGGGTGCAGAGAACGATTTTGTGGTCATTTTTAAATCCGAGATGGCCGCCGCACAAAATTATGATTTCAGCAATATGGATATCGTACCCGAGGTTCTCGAGGGTGCAGAGAACGATTTTGTGGTCAGTTTTCAAATCCAAGATAGCGGCCGCTCAAAAGTATGATAACTAGATTATGGGTGTCGTATCCTAGGTTCTCGAGGGTGCAGGGAACGATTTTGTGATCATTTTTCAAATCGAAGATGGCCGCCGCTCAAAAATAAAATAACTACATTATGGGTATCGTATCAGAGGTTCTCGAGAGTGCTGAGAACGATTTTGTGATCATTTTGAAATCCAAGATGGCCGCCGCACAAAATTATGAATTCAGCAATATGGATATCGTGTCAGAGATTCTCGAGGGTGCAGAGAACAATTCTGAGATCATTTTGGAAATCCAAGAGGGCTGCTGCAAACAATAATGTTTTCAGCAATATGGATATCGTGTCTGAGGTTCTCGAGGGTGCTGAGAACGATTTTGTGATCATTTTTCAAATCCAAGTAAGCCGCCGCATAAAATAATGATTTCAGCAATATGGATAGCGTACCCGAGGTTCTCGAGGGTGCAGAGAAAGATTTTGTGGTCAGTTTTCAAATCCAAGATGGCAGCCGCTCAAAAGTATGATAACAAGATTATTGGTATCGTATCCTAGATTCTCGAGGGTGCAGAGAAAGATTTTGTGATCAGTTTTCAAATCCAAGATGGCCGCCGCACAAAAGTATGATAACTACATTATGAATATCGTATCAGAAGTTCTCGAGGGTGCTAAGAACGATTTTGTGATCATTTTTCAAATCCAAGATGGCCGCCGCACAAAATTATGAATTCAGCAATATGGATATCGTGTCCGAGATTCTCGAGGGTGCAGAGAACAATTCTGTGATCATTTTTGAAATCCAAGAGGGCTGCTGCAAACAATAATGTTTTTAGCAATATGGATATCGTGTCTGAGGTTCTCGAGGGTGCTGAGAACGATTTTGTGATCATTTTTCAAATCCAAGATGGCCGCCGCACAAAATTATGATTTCAGCAATATGGATATCGTACCCGAGGTTCTCGAGGGTGCAGAGAAAGATTTTGTGGTCAGTTTTCAAATCCAAGATGGCCGCCGCACAAAACTATGATTTCAGCAATATGGATATCGTGCCCGAGGTTCTTTAGGGTGCAGAGAAAGATTTTGTGGTCAGTTTTCAAATCCAAGATGGCAGCCGCTCAAAATTATGATAACTAGATTATGGATGTCGTATCCTAGGTTCTCGAGGGTGCAGAGAAAGATTTTGTGATAAGTTTACAAATCCAAGATGGCAGCCGCTCAAAAGTATGATAACTACATTATGGGTATCGTATCCGAGGTTCTCGAGGGTGCAGAGAACGATTTTGTGATCATTTTACAAATTCCAAGATAGCCGCCGCAAAAAACTATGATTTCAGCAATATGTATATCGTGTCCGAGATTCTCGAGGGTGCAGAGAACAATTCTGTAATCATTTTTGAAAGCTAAGAGGGCTGCCGCAAACAATAATGTTTTCAATAATATGGATATCCTGTCTGAGGTTCTCGAGGGTGGAAAAAATATTTTGGGATCATTTTTAAATCCGAGATGGCCGCCGTGCAAGACTATGATCACAAAAATATGGGAATCGCATCCGAGGTTCTCGAGAGTGCACAGAACGATTTTGTGATTATTTTTGAAATCCAAGTTGGCCGCCGCTCAAAATAATGATAACTACATTATGGGTATCGTATCCGAGGTTCTCGAGGGTGCAGAGAAAGATTTTGTGATCATTTTTCAAATCGGAGATGGCCGCCGCCCAAAAGTGTGATTACTTCATTATGGGTATCGTATCAGAGGTTCTCGAGAGTGCTGAGAACGATTTTGTGATCATTTTTCAAATCCAAGATAGCCGCCGCACAAAATAATGATTTCAGCAATATGGATATCGTACCCGAGGTTCTCGAGGGTGCAGAGAAAGATTTTGTGGTCAGTTTTCAAATCCAAGATGGCCGCTGCACAAAATTATGATTTCAGCAATATGGATATCGTGTCCGAGATTCTCGAGGGTGCAGAGAACAATTCTGTAATCATTTTTGAAAGCCAAGAGGGCTGCCGCAAACAATAATGTTTTCAATAATATGGATATCCTGTCTGAGGTTCTCGAGGGTGGAAAAAATATTTTGGGATCATTTTTAAATCCGAGATGGCCGCCGTGCAAGACTATGATCACAAAAATATGGGAATCGCATCCGAGGTTCTCGAGAGTGCACAGAACGATTTTGTGATTATTTTTGAAATCCAAGTTGGCCGCCGCTCAAAATAATGATAACTACATTATGGGTATCGTATCCGAGGTTCTCGAGGGTGCAGGGAACGATTTTGTGATCATTTTTCAAATCCAAGATAGCCGCCGCACAAAATAATGATTTCAGCAATATGGATATCGTACCCGAGGTTCTCGAGGGTGCAGAGAAAGATTTTGTGGTCAGTTTTCAAATCCAAGATGGCCGCCGCACAAAACTATGATTTCAGCAATATGGATATCGTACCCGAGGTTCTCGAGGGTGCAGAGAAAGATTTTGTGGTCAGTTTTCAAATCCAAGTTGGCCGCCGCACAAAATTATGATTTCAGCAATATGGATATCGTACCCGAGGTTCTCGAGGGTGCAGAGAATGATTATGTGATCATTTTTCAAATCCAAGATGGCCGCCGCACAAAATTATGATTTCAGCAATATGGATATCGTATCCGAGGTTCTCGAGGGTGCAGAGAACGATTTGGTGATAATTTTTCTAATCCAAGATGGCCGCCGCAAAAAATTATGATTTCGGCAATATGAATATCGTACCCGAGGTTCTCGAGAGTGCTGAGAACGATTTTGTGATCATTTTTCAAATCCAAGTTGGCCGCCGCACAAAATTATGATTTCAGCAATATGGATATCGTGTCCGAGATTCTCGAGGGTGCAGAGAACAAATCTGTAATCATTTTTGAAAGCCAAGAGGGCTGCCGCAAACAATAATGTTTTCAATAATATGGATATCCTGTCTGAGGTTCTCGAGGGTGGAAAAAATATTTTGGGATCATTTTTAAATCCGAGATGGCCGCCATGCAAGACTATGATCACAAAAATATGGGTATCGCATCCGAGGTTCTCGAGAGTGCACAGAACGATTATGTGATTATTTTTGAAATCCAAGTTGGCCGCCGCTCAAAATTATGATTTCAGCAATATGAATATCGTACCCGAGGTTCTCGAGAGTGCTGAGAACGATTTTGTGATCATTTTTCAAATCCAAGTTGGCCGCCGCACAAAATTATGATTTCAGCAATATGGATATCGTGTCCGAGATTCTCGAGGGTGCAGAGAACAATTCTGTACTCATTTTTGAAAGCCAAGAGGGCTGCCGCAAACAATAATGTTTTCAATAATATGGATATCCTGTCTGAGGTTCTCGAGGGTGGAAAAAATATTTTGGGATCATTTTTAAATCCGAGATGGCCGCCGTGCAAGACTATGATCACAAAAATATGGGTATCGCATCCGAGGTTCTCGAGAGTGCACAGAACGATTTTGTGATTATTTTTGAAATCCAAGTTGGCCGCCGCTCAAAATAATAATAACTACATTATCGGTATCGTATACGAGGTTCTCGAGGGTGCAGGGAACTATTTTGTGATCATTTTTCAAATCGAAGATGGCCGCCGCTCAAAAGTGTGATAACTACATTATGGGTATCGTATCAGAGGTTCTCGAGAGTGCTGAGAACGATTTTGTGATAATTTTTCAAATCCAAGTTGGCCGCCGCACAAAATTATGATTTCAGCAATATGGATATCGTATCCGAGGTTCTCGAGGGTGCAGAGAACGATTTGGTGATAATTTTTCTAATCCAAGATGGCCGCCGCAAAAAATTATGATTTCAGCAATATGAATATCGTACCCGAGGTTCTCGAGAGTGCTGAGAACGATTTTGTGATCATTTTTCAAATCCAAGTTGGCCGCCGCACAAAATTATGATTTCAGCAATATGGATATCGTGTCCGAGATTCTCGAGGGTGCAGAGAACAATTCTGTAATCATTTTTGAAAGCCAAGAGGGCTGCCGCAAACAATAATGTTTTCAATAATATGGATATCCTGTCTGAGGTTCTCGAGGGTGGAAAAAATATTTTGGGATCATTTTTAAATCCGAGATGGCCGCCGTGCAAGACTATGATCACAAAAATATGGGTATCGCATCCGAGGTTCTCGAGGGTGCAGGGAACGATTTTGTGATCATTTTTCAAATCGAAGATGGCCGCCGCTCAAAAGTGTGATAACTACATTATGGGTATCGTATCCGAGGTTTTCGAGGGTGCTGAGAACGATTTTGTGATAATTTTTCAAATCCAAGATAGCCGCCGCACAAAATAATGATTTCAGCAATATGGATATCGTACCCGAGGTTCTCGAGGGTGCAGAGGACGATTTGATGATCATTTTTCAAATCCAAGATGGCCGCCGCACAAAATTATGATTTCAGCAATATGGATATCGTATCCGAGGTTCTCGAGGGTGCAGAGAAAGATTTTGTGGTCAGTTTTCAAATCCAAGATGGCCGCCGCACAAAACTATGATTTCAGCAATATGGATATCGTACCCGAGGTTCTCGAGGGTGCAGAGAAAGATTTTGTGGGCAGTTTTCAAATCCAAGATGGCAGCCGCTCAAAAGTATGATAACTAGATTATGGATGTCGTATCCTAGGTTCTCGAGGGTGCAGAGAAAGATTTTGTGATAAGTTTTCAAATCCAAGATGGCAGCCGCTCAAAAGTATGATAACTACATTATGGGTATCGTATCCGAGGTTCTCGAGGGTGCAGAGAACGATTTTGTGATCATTTTTCAAATCGAAAATGGCCGCCGCTCAAAAGTATGATAACTACATTATGGGTATCGTATCAGAGGTTCTCGAGGGTGCTGAGAACGATTTTGTGATCATTTTTCAAATCCAAGATGGCCGCCGCACAAAATTATGATTTCAGCAATATGGATATCGTACCCGAGGTTCTCGAGGGTGCAGAGAACGATTTTGTGGTCATTTTTAAATCCGAGATGGCCGCCGCACAAAATTATGATTTCAGCAATATGGATATCGTACCCGAGGTTCTCGAGGGTGCAGAGAACGATTTTGTGGTCATTTTCAAATCCGAGATGGCCGCCGCACAAAATTATGATTTCAGCAATATGGATATCGTACCCGAGGTTCTCGAGGGTGCAGAGAAAGATTTTGTGGTCAGTTTTCAAATCCAAGATGGCAGCCGCTCAAAAGTATGATAACTAGATTATGGGTGTCGTATCCTAGGTTCTCGAGGGTGCAGGGAACGATTTTGTGATCATTTTTCAAATCGAAGATGGCCGCCGCTCAAAAGTATGATAACTACATTATGGATATCGTATCAGAGGTTCTCGAGAGTGCTGAGAACGATTTTGTGATAATTTTTCAAATCCAAGTTGGCCGCCGCACAAAATTATGATTTCAGCAATATGGATATCGTACCCGAGGTTCTCGAGAGTGCTGAGAACGATTTTGTGATCATTTTTCAAATCCAAGTTGGCCGCCGCACAAAATTATGATTTCAGCAATATGGATATCGTGTCCGAGATTCTCGAGGGTGCAGAGAACAATTCTGTAATCATTTTTGAAAGCCAAGAGGGCTGCCGCAAACAATAATGTTTTCAATAATATGGATATCCTGTCTGAGGTTCTCGAGGGTGGAAAAAATATTTTGGGATCAGTTTTCAAATCCAAGATGGCCGCCGATCAAAAGTATGATAACTACATTATGGATATCGTACCCGAGGTTCTCGAGGGTGCAGAGAATGATTATGTGATCATTTTTCAAATCCAAGATGGCCGCCGCACAAAATTATGATTTCAGCAATATGGATATCGTACCCGAGGTTCTCGAGGGTGCAGAGAAAGATTTAGTGGGCAGTTCTCAAATCCAAGATGGCAGCCGCTCAAAAGTATGATAACTAGATTATGGATGTCGTATCCTAGGTTCTCGAGGGTGCAGAGAAAGATTTTGTGATAAGTTTTCAAATCCAAGATGGCAGCCGCTCAAAAGTATGATAACTACATTATGGGTATCGTATCCGAGGTTCTCGAGGGTGCAGAGAACGATTTTGTGATCATTTTTCAAATCGAAAATGGCCGCCGCTCAAAAGTATGATAACTACATTATGGGTATCGTATCAGAGGTTCTCGAGAGTGCTGAGATCGATTTTGTGTTCATTTTACAAATCCAAGATAGCCGCTGCACAAAATTATGATTTCAGCAATATGGGTATCGTGTCCGAGATTCTCGAGGGTGCAGAGAACAATTCTGTAATCATTTTTGAAAGCCAAGAGGGCTGTCGCAAACAATAATGTTTTCAATAATATGGATATCCTGTCTGAGGTTCTCGAGGGTGGAAAAAATATTTTGGGATCATTTTTAAATCCGAGATGGCCGCCGTGCAAGACTATCATCACAAAAATATGGGAATCGCATCCGAGGTTCTCGAGAGTGCACAGAACGATTTTGTGATTATTTTTGAAATCCAAGTTGGCCGCCGCTCAAAATAATGATAACTACATTATGGGTATCGTATCCGAGGTTCTCGAGGGTGCAGGGAACGATTTTGTGATCATTTTTCAAATCGAAGATGGCCGCCGCCCAAAAGTGTGATTACTTCATTATGGGTATCGTATCAGAGGTTCTCGAGAGTGCTGAGAACGATTTTGTGATCATTTTTCAAATCCAAGATAGCCGCCGCACAAAATAATGATTTCAGCAATATGGATATCGTACCCGAGGTTCTCGAGGGTGCAGAGAAAGATTTTGTGGTCAGTTTTCAAATCCAAGATGGCCGCCGCACAAAACTATGATTTCAGCAATACGGATATCGTACCCGAGGTTCTCGAGGGTGCAGAGAAAGATGTTGTGGTCAGTTTTCAAATCCAAGATGGCCGCCGCACAAAACTATGATTTCAGCAATATGGATATCGTATCCGAGGTTCTCGAGGGTGCAGAGAAAGATTTTGCGGTCAGTTTTCAAATCCAAGATGGCAGCCGCTCAAAAGTATGATAAATAGATTATGGATGTCGTATCCTAGGTTCTCGAGGGTGTAGAGAAAGATTTTGTGATAAGTTTTCAAATCCAAGATGGCAGCCGCTCAAAAGTATGATAACTACATTATGGGTATCGTATCCCAGGTTCTCAAGGGTGCAGAGAACGCTTTTGTGATCATTTTTCAAATCGAAAATGGCCGCCGCTCAAAAGTATGATAACTACATTATGGGTATCGTATCAGAGGTTCTCGAGGGTGCTGAGAAAGATTTTGTGATCATTTTTCAAATCCAAGATGGCCGCCGCACAAAATTATGATTTCAGCAATATGGATATCGTACCCGAGGTTCTCGAAGGTGCAGAGAACGATTTTGTGGTCATTTTTAAATCCAAGATGGCCGCCGCACAAAATTATGATTTCAGCAATATGGATATCGTACCCGAGGTTCTCGAGGGTGCAGAGAACGATTTGGTGATAATTTTTCTAATCCAAGATGGCCGCCGCAAAAAATTATGATTTCAGCAATATGAATATCGTACCCGAGGTTCTCGAGAGTGCTGAGAACGATTTTGTGATCATTTTTCAAATCCAAGTTGGCCGCCGCACAAAATTATGATTTCAGCAATATGGATATCGTGTCCGAGATTCTCGAGGGTGCAGAGAACAATTCTGTAATCATTTTTGAAAGCCAAGAGGGCTGCCGCAAACAATAATGTTTTCAATAATATGGATATCCTGTCTGAGGTTCTCGAGGGTGGAAAAAATATTTTGGGATCATTTTTAAATCCGAGATGGCCGCCGTGCAAGACTATGATCACAAAAATATGGGTATCGCATCCGAGGTTCTCGAGAGTGCACAGAACGATTTTGTGATTATTTTTGAAATCCAAGTTGGCCGCCGCTCAAAATAATGATAACTACATTATGGGTATCGTATCCGAGGTTCTCGAGGGTGCAGGGAACGATTTTGTGATCATTTTTCAAATCGAAGATGGCCACCGCTCAAAAGTGTGATAACTACATTATGGGTATCGTATCCGAGGTTTTCGAGGGTGCTGAGAACGATTTTGTGATAATTTTTCAAATCCAAGATAGCCGCCGCACAAAATAATGATTTCAGCAATATGGATATCGTACCCGAGGTTCTCGAGGGTGCAGAGGACGATTTGATGATCATTTTTCAAATCCAAGATGGCCGCCGCACAAAATTATGATTTCAGCAATATGGATATCGTACCCGAGGTTCTCGAGGGTGCAGAGAAAGATTTTGTGGTCAGTTTTCAAATCCAAGATGGCCGCCGCACAAAACTATGATTTCAGAAATATGGATATCGTACCCGAGGTTCTCGAGGGTGCAGAGAAAGATTTTGTGGGCAGTTTTCAAATCCAAGATGGCAGCCGCTCAAAAGTATGATAACTAGATTATGGATGTCGTATCCTAGGTTCTCGAGGGTGCAGAGAAAGATTTTGTCATAAGTTTTCAAATCCAAGATGGCAGCCGCTCAAAAGTATGATAACTACATTATGGGTATCGTATCCGAGGTTCTCGAGGGTGCAGAGAATGATTTTGTGATCATTTTTCAAATCGAAAATGGCCGCCGCTCAAAAGTATGATAACTACATTATGGGTATCGTATCAGAGGTTCTCGAGGGTGCTGAGAACGATTTTGTGATCATTTTTCAAATCCAAGATGGCCGCCGCACAAAATTATGATTTCAGCAATATGGATATCGTACCCGAGATTTTCGAGGGTGCAGAGAACGATTTTGTGGTCATTTTTAAATCCGAGATGGCCGCCGCACAAAATTATGATTTCAGCAATATGGATATCGTACCCGAGGTTCTCGAGGGTGCAGAGAACGATTTTGTGGTCATTTTTCAAATCGAAAATGGCCGCCGCTCAAAAGTATGATAACTACATTATGGGTATCGTATCAGAGGTTCTCGAGAGTGCTGAGATCGATTTTGTGTTCAGTTTTCAAATCCAAGTTGGCCGCCGCACAAAATTATGATTTCAGCAATATGGATATCGTGTCCGAGATTCTCGAGGGTGCAGAGAACAATTCTGTAATCATTTTTGAAAGCCAAGAGGGCTGCCGCAAACAATAATGTTTTCAATAATATGGATATCCTGTCTGAGGTTCTCGAGGGTGGAAAAAATATTTTGGGATCATTTTTAAATCCGAGATGGCCTCCGTGCAAGACTATGATCACAAAAATATGGGTATCGCATCCGAGGTTCTCGAGAGTGCACAGAACGATTTTGTGATTATTTTTGAAATCCAAGTTGGCCGCCGCTCAAAATAATGATAACTACATTATGGGTATCGTATCCGAGGTTCTCGAGGGTGCAGGGAACGATTTTGTGATCATTTTTCAAATCGAAGATGGCCACCGCTCAAAAGTGTGATAACTACATTATGGGTATCGTATCCGAGGTTTTCGAGGGTGCTGAGAACGATTTTGTGATAATTTTTCAAATCCAAGATAGCCGCCGCACAAAATAATGATTTCAGCAATATGGATATCGTACCCGAGGTTCTCGAGGGTGCAGAGGACGATTTGATGATCATTTTTCAAATCCAAGATGGCCGCCGCACAAAATTATGATTTCAGCAATATGGATATCGTACCCGAGGTTCTCGAGGGTGCAGAGAAAGATTTTGTGGTCAGTTTTCTAATCCAAGATGGCCGCCGCACAAAACTATGATTTCAGCAATATGGATATCGTACCCGAGGTTCTCGAGGGTGCAGAGAAAGATTTTGTGGGCAGTTTTCAAATCCAAGATGGCAGCCGCTCAAAAGTATGATAACTAGATTATGGATGTCGTATCCTAGGTTCTCGAGGGTGCAGAGAAAGATTTTGTCATAAGTTTTCAAATCCAAGATGGCAGCCGCTCAAAAGTATGATAACTACATTATGGGTATCGTATCCGAGGTTCTCGAGGGTGCAGAGAACGATTTTGTGATCATTTTTCAAATCGAAAATGGCCGCCGCTCAAAAGTATGATAACTACATTATGGGTATCGTATCAGAGGTTCTCGAGGGTGCTGAGAACGATTTTGTGATCATTTTTCAAATCCAAGATGGCCGCCGCACAAAATTATGATTTCAGCAATATGGATATCGTACCCGAGATTTTCGAGGGTGCAGAGAACGATTTTGTGGTCATTTTTAAATCCGAGATGGCCGCCGCACAAAATTATGATTTCAGCAATATGGATATCGTACCCGAGGTTCTCGAGGGTGCAGAGAAAGATTTTGTGGTCAGTTTTCAAATCCAAGATGGCCGCCGCACAAAACTATGATTTCAGCAATATGGATATCGTGCCCGAGGTTCTTTAGGGTGCAGAGAAAGATTTTGTGGTCAGTTTTCAAATCCAAGATGGCAGCCGCTCAAAATTATGATAACTAGATTATGGATGTCGTATCCTAGGTTCTCGAGGGTGCAGAGAAAGATTTTGTGATAAGTTTACAAATCCAAGATGGCAGCCGCTCAAAAGTATGATAACTACATTATGGGTATCGTATCCGAGGTTCTCGAGGGTGCAGAGAACGATTTTGTGATCATTTTACAAATCCAAGATAGCCGCCGCAAAAAATTATGATTTCAGCAATATGGATATCGTGTCCGAGATTCTCTAGGGTGCAGAGAACAATTCTGTTTTGAAAGCTAAGAGGGCTGCCGCAAACAATAATGTTTTCAATAATATGGATATCCTGTCTGAGGTTCTCGAGGGTGGAAAAAATATTTTGGGATCATTTTTAAATCCGAGATGGCCGCCGTGCAAGACTATGATCACAAAAATATGGGAATCGCATCCGAGGTTCTCGAGAGTGCACAGAACGATTTTGTGATTATTTTTGAAATCCAAGTTGGCCGCCGCTCAAAATAATGATAACTACATTATGGGTATCGTATCCGAGGTTCTCGAGGGTGCAGAGAAAGATTTTGTGATCATTTTTCAAATCGGAGATGGCCGCCGCCCAAAAGTGTGATTACTTCATTATGGGTATCGTATCAGAGGTTCTCGAGAGTGCTGAGAACGATTTTGTGATCATTTTTCAAATCCAAGATAGCCGCCGCACAAAATAATGATTTCAGCAATATGGATATCGTACCCGAGGTTCTCGAGGGTGCAGAGAAAGATTTTGTGGTCAGTTTTCAAATCCAAGATGGCCGCTGCACAAAATTATGATTTCAGCAATATGGGTATCGTGTCCGAGATTCTCGAGGGTGCAGAGAACAATTCTGTAATCATTTTTGAAAGCCAAGAGGGCTGCCGCAAACAATAATGTTTTCAATAATATGGATATCCTGTCTGAGGTTCTCGAGGGTGGAAAAAATATTTTGGGATCATTTTTAAATCCGAGATGGCCGCCGTGCAAGACTATGATCACAAAAATATGGGAATCGCATCCGAGGTTCTCGAGAGTGCACAGAACGATTTTGTGATTATTTTTGAAATCCAAGTTGGCCGCCGCTCAAAATAATGATAACTACATTATGGGTATCGTATCCGAGGTTCTCGAGGGTGCAGGGAACGATTTTGTGATCATTTTTCAAATCCAAGATAGCCGCCGCACAAAATAATGATTTCAGCAATATGGATATCGTACCCGAGGTTCTCGAGGGTGCAGAGAAAGATTTTGTGGTCAGTTTTCAAATCCAAGATGGCCGCCGCACAAAACTATGATTTCAGCAATATGGATATCGTACCCGAGGTTCTCGAGGGTGCAGAGAAAGATTTTGTGGTCAGTTTTCAAATCCAAGTTGGCCGCCGCACAAAATTATGATTTCAGCAATATGGATATCGTACCCGAGGTTCTCGAGGGTGCAAAGAATGATTATGTGATCATTTTTCAAATCCAAGATGGCCGCCGCACAAAATTATGATTTCAGCAATATGGATATCGTATCCGAGGTTCTCGAGGGTGCAGAGAACGATTTGGTGATAATTTTTCTAATCCAAGATGGCCGCCGCAAAAAATTATGATTTCAGCAATATGAATATCGTACCCGAGGTTCTCGAGAGTGCTGAGAACGATTTTGTGATCATTTTTCAAATCCAAGTTGGCCGCCGCACAAAATTATGATTTCAGCAATATGGATATCGTGTCCGAGATTCTCGAGGGTGCAGAGAACAAATCTGTAATCATTTTTGAAAGCCAAGAGGGCTGCCGCAAACAATAATGTTTTCAATAATATGGATATCCTGTCTGAGGTTCTCGAGGGTGGAAAAAATATTTTGGGATCATTTTTAAATCCGAGATGGCCGCCGTGCAAGACTATGATCACAAAAATATGGGTATCGCATCCGAGGTTCTCGAGAGTGCACAGAACGATTATGTGATTATTTTTGAAATCCAAGTTGGCCGCCGCTCAAAATTATGATTTCAGCAATATGAATATCGTACCCGAGGTTCTCGAGAGTGCTGAGAACGATTTTGTGATCATTTTTCAAATCCAAGTTGGCCGCCGCACAAAATTATGATTTCAGCAATATGGATATCGTGTCCGAGATTCTCGAGGGTGCAGAGAACAATTCTGTAATCATTTTTGAAAGCCAAGAGGGCTGCCGCAAACAATAATGTTTTCAATAATATGGATATCCTGTCTGAGGTTCTCGAGGGTGGAAAAAATATTTTGGGATCATTTTTAAATCCGAGATGGCCGCCGTGCAAGACTATGATCACAAAAATATGGGTATCGCATCCGAGGTTCTCGAGAGTGCACAGAACGATTTTGTGATTATTTTTGAAATCCAAGTTGGCCGCCGCTCAAAATAATAATAACTACATTATCGGTATCGTATCCGAGGTTCTCGAGGGTGCAGGGAACTATTTTGTGATCATTTTTCAAATCGAAGATGGCCGCCGCTCAAAAGTGTGATAACTACATTATGGGTATCGTATCAGAGGTTCTCGAGAGTGCTGAGAACGATTTTGTGATAATTTTTTAAATCCAAGTTGGCCGCCGCACAAAATTATGATTTCAGCAATATGGATATCGTACCCGAGGTTCTCGAGGGTGCAGAGAACGATTTGGTGATAATTTTTCTAATCCAAGATGGCCGCCGCAAAAAATTATGATTTCAGCAATATGAATATCGTACCCGAGGTTCTCGAGAGTGCTGAGAACGATTTTGTGATCATTTTTCAAATCCAAGTTGGCCGCCGCACAAAATTATGATTTCAGCAATATGGATATCGTGTCCGAGATTCTCGAGGGTGCAGAGAACAATTCTGTAATCATTTTTGAAAGCCAAGAGGGCTGCCGCAAACAATAATGTTTTCAATAATATGGATATCCTGTCTGAGGTTCTCGAGGGTGGAAAAAATATTTTGGGATCATTTTTAAATCCGAGATGGCCGCCGTGCAAGACTATGATCACAAAAATATGGGTATCGCATCCGAGGTTCTCGAGGGTGCAGGGAACGATTTTGTGATCATTTTTCAAATCGAAGATGGCCGCCGCTCAAAAGTGTGATAACTACATTATGGGTATCGTATCCGAGGTTTTCGAGGGTGCTGAGAACGATTTTGTGATAATTTTTCAAATCCAAGATAGCCGCCGCACAAAATAATGATTTCAGCAATATGGATATCGTACCCGAGGTTCTCGAGGGTGCAGAGGACGATTTGATGATCATTTTTCAAATCCAAGATGGCCGCCGCACAAAATTATGATTTCAGCAATATGGATATCGTACCCGAGGTTCTCGAGGGTGCAGAGAAAGATTTTGTGATCAGTTTTCAAATCCAAGATGGCCGCCGCACAAAACTATGATTTCAGCAATATGGATATCGTACCCGAGGTTCTCGAGGGTGCAGAGAAAGATTTTGTGGGCAGTTTTCAAATCCAAGATGGCAGCCGCTCAAAAGTATGATAACTAGATTATGGATGTCGTATCCTAGGTTCTCGAGGGTGCAGAGAAAGATTTTGTGATAAGTTTTCAAATCCAAGATGGCAGCCGCTCAAAAGTATGATAACTACATTATGGGTATCGTATCCGAGGTTCTCGAGGGTGCAGAGAACGATTTTGTGATCATTTTTCAAATCGAAAATGGCCGCCGCTCAAAAGTATGATAACTACATTATGGGTATCGTATCAGAGGTTCTCGAGGGTGCTGAGAACGATTTTGTGATCATTTTTCAAATCCAAGATGGCCGCCGCACAAAATTATGATTTCAGCAATATGGATATCGTACCCGAGGTTCTCGAGGGTGCAGAGAACGATTTTGTGGTCATTTTTAAATCCGAGATGGCCGCCGCACAAAATTATGATTTCAGCAATATGGATATCGTACCCGAGGTTCTCGAGGGTGCAGAGAACGATTTTGTGGTCATTTTCAAATCCGAGATGGCCGCCGCACAAAATTATGATTTCAGCAATATGGATATCGTACCCGAGGTTCTCGAGGGTGCAGAGAAAGATTTTGTGGTCAGTTTTCAAATCCAAGATGGCAGCCGCTCAAAAGTATTATAACTAGATTATGGGTGTCGTATCCTAGGTTCTCGAGGGTGCAGGGAACGATTTTGTGATCATTTTTCAAATCGAAGATGGCCGCCGCTCAAAAGTATGATAACTACATTATGGATATCGTATCAGAGGTTCTCGAGAGTGCTGAGAACGATTTTGTGATAATTTTTCAAATCCAAGTTGGCCGCCGCACAAAATTATGATTTCAGCAATATGGATATCGTACCCGAGGTTCTCGAGAGTGCTGAGAACGATTTTGTGATCATTTTTCAAATCCAAGTTGGCCGCCGCACAAAATTATGATTTCAGCAATATGGATATCGTGTCCGAGATTCTCGAGGGTGCAGAGAACAATTCTGTAATCATTTTTGAAAGCCAAGAGGGCTGCCGCAAACAATAATGTTTTCAATAATATGGATATCCTGTCTGAGGTTCTCGAGGGTGGAAAAAATATTTTGGGATCAGTTTTCAAATCCAAGATGGCCGCCGATCAAAAGTATGATAACTACATTATGGATATCGTACCCGAGGTTCTCGAGGGTGCAGAGAATGATTATGTGATCATTTTTCAAATCCAAGATGGCCGCCGCACAAAATTATGATTTCAGCAATATGGATATCGTACCCGAGGTTCTCGAGGGTGCAGAGAAAGATTTAGTGGGCAGTTCTCAAATCCAAGATGGCAGCCGCTCAAAAGTATGATAACTAGATTATGGATGTCGTATCCTAGGTTCTCGAGGGTGCAGAGAAAGATTTTGTGATAAGTTTTCAAATCCAAGATGGCAGCCGCTCAAAAGTATGATAACTACATTATGGGTATCGTATCCGAGGTTCTCGAGGGTGCAGAGAACGATTTTGTGATCATTTTTCAAATCGAAAATGGCCGCCGCTCAAAAGTATGATAACTACATTATGGGTATCGTATCAGAGGTTCTCGAGAGTGCTGAGATCGATTTTGTGTTCATTTTACAAATCCAAGATAGCCGCTGCACAAAATTATGATTTCAGCAATATGGGTATCGTGTCCGAGATTCTCGAGGGTGCAGAGAACAATTCTGTAATCATTTTTGAAAGCCAAGAGGGCTGTCGCAAACAATAATGTTTTCAATAATATGGATATCCTGTCTGAGGTTCTCGAGGGTGGAAAAAATATTTTGGGATCATTTTTAAATCCGAGATGGCCGCCGTGCAAGACTATGATCACAAAAATATGGGAATCGCATCCGAGGTTCTCGAGAGTGCACAGAACGATTTTGTGATTATTTTTGAAATCCAAGTTGGCCGCCGCTCAAAATAATGATAACTACATTATGGGTATCGTATCCGAGGTTCTCGAGGGTGCAGGGAACGATTTTGTGATCATTTTTCAAATCGAAGATGGCCGCCGCCCAAAAGTGTGATTACTTCATTATGGGTATCGTATCAGAGGTTCTCGAGAGTGCTGAGAACGATTTTGTGATCATTTTTCAAATCCAAGATAGCCGCCGCACAAAATAATGATTTCAGCAATATGGATATCGTACCCGAGGTTCTCGAGGGTGCAGAGAAAGATTTTGTGGTCAGTTTTCAAATCCAAGATGGCCGCCGCACAAAACTATGATTTCAGCAATACGGATATCGTACCCGAGGTTCTCGAGGGTGCAGAGAAAGATGTTGTGGTCAGTTTTCAAATCCAAGATGGCCGCCGCACAAAACTATGATTTCAGCAATATGGATATCGTATCCGAGGTTCTCGAGGGTGCAGAGAAAGATTTTGCGGTCAGTTTTCAAATCCAAGATGGCAGCCGCTCAAAAGTATGATAACTAGATTATGGATGTCGTATCCTAGGTTCTCGAGGGTGTAGAGAAAGATTTTGTGATAAGTTTTCAAATCCAAGATGGCAGCCGCTCAAAAGTATGATAACTACATTATGGGTATCGTATCCCAGGTTCTCAAGGGTGCAGAGAACGCTTTTGTGATCATTTTTCAAATCGAAAATGGCCGCCGCTCAAAAGTATGATAACTACATTATGGGTATCGTATCAGAGGTTCTCGAGGGTGCTGAGAAAGATTTTGTGATCATTTTTCAAATCCAAGATGGCCGCCGCACAAAATTATGATTTCAGCAATATGGATATCGTACCCGAGGTTCTCGAGGGTGCAGAGAACGATTTTGTGGTCATTTTTAAATCCAAGATGGCCGCCGCACAAAATTATGATTTCAGCAATATGGATATCGTATCCGAGGTTCTCGAGGGTGCAGAGAACGATTTGGTGATAATTTTTCTAATCCAAGATGGCCGCCGCAAAAAATTATGATTTCAGCAATATGAATATCGTACCCGAGGTTCTCGAGAGTGCTGAGAACGATTTTGTGATCATTTTTCAAATCCAAGTTGGCCGCCGCACAAAATTATGATTTCAGCAATATGGATATCGTGTCCGAGATTCTCGAGGGTGCAGAGAACAATTCTGTAATCATTTTTGAAAGCCAAGAGGGCTGCCGCAAACAATAATGTTTTCAATAATATGGATATCCTGTCTGAGGTTCTCGAGGGTGGAAAAAATATTTTGGGATCATTTTTAAATCCGAGATGGCCGCCGTGCAAGACTATGATCACAAAAATATGGGTATCGCATCCGAGGTTCTCCAGAGTGCACAGAACGATTTTGTGATTATTTTTGAAATCCAAGTTGGCCGCCGCTCAAAATAATGATAACTACATTATGGGTATCGTATCCGAGGTTCTCGAGGGTGCAGGGAACGATTTTGTGATCATTTTTCAAATCGAAGATGGCCACCGCTCAAAAGTGTGATAACTACATTATGGGTATCGTATCCGAGGTTTTCGAGGGTGCTGAGAACGATTTTGTGATAATTTTTCAAATCCAAGATAGCCGCCGCACAAAATAATGATTTCAGCAATATGGATATCGTACCCGAGGTTCTCGAGGGTGCAGAGGACGATTTGATGATCATTTTTCAAATCCAAGATGGCCGCCGCACAAAATTATGATTTCAGCAATATGGATATCGTACCCGAGGTTCTCGAGGGTGCAGAGAAAGATTTTGTGGTCAGTTTTCAAATCCAAGATGGCCGCCGCACAAAACTATGATTTCAGCAATATGGATATCGTACCCGAGGTTCTCGAGGGTGCAGAGAAAGATTTTGTGGGCAGTTTTCAAATCCAAGATGGCAGCCGCTCAAAAGTATGATAACTAGATTATGGATGTCGTATCCTAGGTTCTCGAGGGTGCAGAGAAAGATTTTGTCATAAGTTTTCAAATCCAAGATGGCAGCCGCTCAAAAGTATGATAACTACATTATGGGTATCGTATCCGAGGTTCTCGAGGGTGCAGAGAACGATTTTGTGATCATTTTTCAAATCGAAAATGGCCGCCGCTCAAAAGTATGATAACTACATTATGGGTATCGTATCAGAGGTTCTCGAGGGTGCTGAGAACGATTTTGTGATCATTTTTCAAATCCAAGATGGCCGCCGCACAAAATTATGATTTCAGCAATATGGATATCGTACCCGAGATTTTCGAGGGTGCAGAGAACGATTTTGTGGTCATTTTTAAATCCGAGATGGCCGCCGCACAAAATTATGATTTCAGCAATATGGATATCGTACCCGAGGTTCTCGAGGGTGCAGAGAACGATTTTGTGGTCATTTTCAAATCCTAGATGGCCGCCGCACAAAATTATGATTTCAGCAATATGGATATCGTACCCGAGGTTCTCGAGGGTGCAGAGAAAGATTTTGTGGGCAGTTTTCAAATCCAAGATGGCAGCCGCTCAAAAGTATGATAACTAGATTATGGATGTCGTATCCTAGGTTCTCGAGGGTGCAGAGAAAGATTTTGTCATAAGTTTTCAAATCCAAGATGGCAGCCGCTCAAAAGTATGATAACTACATTATGGGTATCGTATCCGAGGTTCTCGAGGGTGCAGAGAACGATTTTGTGATCATTTTTCAAATCGAAAATGGCCGCCGCTCAAAAGTATGATAACTACATTATGGGTATCGTATCAGAGGTTCTCGAGGGTGCTGAGAACGATTTTGTGATCATTTTTCAAATCCAAGATGGCCGCCGCACAAAATTATGATTTCAGCAATATGGATATCGTACCCGAGATTTTCGAAGGTGCAGAGAACGATTTTGTGGTCATTTTTAAATCCGAGATGGCCGCCGCACAAATTATGATTTCAGCAATATGGATATCGTACCCGAGGTTCTCGAGGGTGCAGAGAACGATTTTGTGGTCATTTTTAAATCCGAGATGGCCGCCGCACAAAATTATGATTTCAGCAATATGGATATCGTACCCGAGGTTCTCGAGGGTGCAGAGAACGATTTTGTGGTCAGTTTTCAAATCCAAGATAGCGACCGCTCAAAAGTATGATAACTAGATTATGGGTGTCGTATCCTAGGTTCTCGAGGGTGCAGGGAACGATTTTGTGATCATTTTTCAAATCGAAGATGGCCGCCGCTCAAAAATAAAATAACTACATTATGGGTATCGTATCAGAGGTTCTCGAGAGTGCTGAGAACGATTTTGTGATCATTTTGAAATCCAAGATGGCCGCCGCACAAAAGTATGATAACTACATTATGAATATCGTATCAGAAGTTCTCGAGGGTGCTAAGAACGATTTTGTGATCATTTTTCAAATCCAAGATGGCCGCCGCACAAAATTATGAATTCAGCAATATGGATATCGTGTCCGAGATTCTCGAGGGTGCAGAGAACAATTCTGTGATCATTTTTGAAATCCAAGAGGGCTGCTGCAAACAATAATGTTTTTAGCAATAAGGATATCGTGTCTGAGGTTCTCGAGGGTGCTGAGAACGATTTTGTGATCATTTTTCAAATCCAAGATGGCCGCCGCACAAAATTATGATTTCAGCAATATGGATATCGTACCCGAGGTTCTCGAGGGTGCAGAGAAAGATTTTGTGGTCAGTTTTCAAATCCAAGATGGCCGCCGCACAAAACTATGATTTCAGCAATATGGATATCGTGCCCGAGGTTCTTTAGGGTGCAGAGAAAGATTTTGTGGTCAGTTTTCAAATCCAAGATGGCAGCCGCTCAAAATAATGATAACTAGATTATGGATGTCGTATCCTAGGTTCTCGAGGGTGCAGAGAAAGATTTTGTGATAAGTTTACAAATCCAAGATGGCAGCCGCTCAAAAGTATGATAACTACATTATGGGTATCGTATCCGAGGTTCTCGAGGGTGCAGAGAACGATTTTGTGATCATTTTACAAATCCAAGATAGCCGCCGCAAAAAATTATGATTTCAGCAATATGGATATCGTGTCCGAGATTCTCGAGGGTGCAGAGAACAATTCTGTAATCATTTTTGAAAGCTAAGAGGGCTGCCGCAAACAATAATGTTTCCAATAATATGGATATCCTGTCTGAGGTTCTCGAGGGTGGAAAAAATATTTTGGGATCATTTTTAAATCCGAGATGGCCGCCGTGCAAGACTATGATCACAAAAATATGGGAATCGCATCCGAGGTTCTCGAGAGTGCACAGAACGATTTTGTGATTATTTTTGAAATCCAAGTTGGCCGCCGCTCAAAATAATGATAACTACATTATGGGTATCGTATCCGAGGTTCTCGAGGGTGCAGAGAAAGATTTTGTGATCATTTTTCAAATCGAAGATGGCCGCCGCCCAAAAGTGTGATTACTTCATTATGGGTATCGTATCAGAGGTTCTCGAGAGTGCTGAGAACGATTTTGTGATCATTTTTCAAATCCAAGATGGCCGCCGCACAAAATAATGATTTCAGCAATATGGATATCGTACCCGAGGTTCTCGAGGGTGCAGAGAAAGATTTTGTGGTCAGTTTTCAAATCCAAGATGGCCGCTGCACAAAATTATGATTTCAGCAATATGGGTATCGTGTCCGAGATTCTCGAGGGTGCAGAGAACAATTCTGTAATCATTTTTGAAAGCCAAGAGGGCTGCCGCAAACAATAATGTTTTCAATAATATGGATATCCTGTCTGAGGTTCTCGAGGGTGGAAAAAATATTTTGGGATCATTTTTAAATCCGAGATGGCCGCCGTGCAAGACTATGATCACAAAAATATGGGAATCGCATCCGAGGTTCTCGAGAGTGCACAGAACGATTTTGTGATTATTTTTGAAATCCAAGTTGGCCGCCGCTCAAAATAATGATAACTACATTATGGGTATCGTATCCGAGGTTCTCGAGGGTGCAGGGAACGATTTTGTGATCATTTTTCAAATCCAAGATAGCCGCCGCACAAAATAATGATTTCAGCAATATGGATATCGTACCCGAGGTTCTCGAGGGTGCAGAGAAAGATTTTGTGGTCAGTTTTCAAATCCAAGATGGCCGCCGCACAAAACTATGATTTCAGCAATATGGATATCGTACCCGAGGTTCTCGAGGGTGCAGAGAAAGATTTTGTGGTCAGTTTTCAAATCCAAGTTGGCCGCCGCACAAAATTATGATTTCAGCAATATGGATATCGTACCCGAGGTTCTCGAGGGTGCAGAGAATGATTATGTGATCATTTTTCAAATCCAAGATGGCCGCCGCACAAAATTATGATTTCAGCAATATGGATATCGTATCCGAGGTTCTCGAGGGTGCAGAGAACGATTTGGTGATAATTTTTCTAATCCAAGATGGCCGCCGCAAAAAATTATGATTTCAGCAATATGAATATCGTACCCGAGGTTCTCGAGAGTGCTGAGAACGATTTAGTGATAATTTTTCAAATCCAAGTTGGCCGCCGCACAAAATTATGATTTCAGCAATATGGATATCGTGTCCGAGATTCTCGAGGGTGCAGAGAACAATTCTGTAATCATTTTTGAAAGCCAAGAGGGCTGCCGCAAACAATAATGTATTCAATAATATGGATATCCTGTCTGAGGTTCTCGAGGGTGGAAAAAATATTTTGGGATCATTTTTAAATCCGAGATGGCCGCCGTGCAAGACTATGATCACAAAAATATGGGTATCGCATCCGAGGTTCTCGAGAGTGCACAGAACGATTTTGTGATCATTTTTCAAATCGAAGATGGCCGCCGCTCAAAAGTGTGATAACTACATTATGGGTATCGTATCCGAGGTTTTCGAGGGTGCTGAGAACGATTTTGTGATAATTTTTCAAATCCAAGATAGCCGCCGCACAAAATAATGATTTCAGCAATATGGATATCGTACCCGAGGTTCTCGAGGGTGCAGAGGACGATTTGATGATCATTTTTCAAATCCAAGATGGCCGCCGCACAAAATTATGATTTCAGCAATATGGATATCGTACCCGAGGTTCTCGAGGGTGCAGAGAAAGATTTTGTGGTCAGTTTTCAAATCCAAGATGGCCGCCGCACAAAACTATGATTTCAGCAATATGGATATCGTACCCGAGGTTCTCGAGGGTGCAGAGAAAGATTTTGTGGGCAGTTTTCAAATCCAAGATGGCAGCCGCTCAAAAGTATGATAACTAGATTATGGATGTCGTATCCTAGGTTCTCGAGGGTGCAGAGAAAGATTTTGTCATAAGTTTTCAAATCCAAGATGGCAGCCGCTCAAAAGTATGATAACTACATTATGGGTATCGTATCCGAGGTTCTCGAGGGTGCAGAGAACGATTTTGTGATCATTTTTCAAATCGAAAATGGCCGCCGCTCAAAAGTATGATAACTACATTATGGGTATCGTATCAGAGGTTCTCGAGGGTGCTGAGAACGATTTTGTGATCATTTTTCAAATCCAAGATGGCCGCCGCACAAAATTATGATTTCAGCAATATGGATATCGTACCCGAGGTTCTCGAGGGTGCAGAGAACGATTTTGTGGTCATTTTTAAATCCGAGATGGCCGCCGCACAAAATTATGATTTCAGCAATATGGATATCGTACCCGAGGTTCTCGAGGGTGCAGAGAACGATTTTGTGGTCAGTTTTCAAATCCAAGATAGCGACCACTCAAAAGTATGATAACTAGATTATGGGTGTCGTATCCTAGGTTCTCGAGGGTGCAGGGAACGATTTTGTGATCATTTTTCAAATCGAAGATGGCCGCCGCTCAAAAATAAAATAACTACATTATGGGTATCGTATCAGAGGTTCTCGAGAGTGCTGAGAACGATTTTGTGATCATTTTGAAATCCAAGATGGCCGCCGCACAAAATTATGAATTCAGCAATATGGATATCGTGTCCGAGATTCTCGAGGGTGCAGAGAACAATTCTGAGATCATTTTGGAAATCCAAGAGGGCTGCTGCAAACAATAATGTTTTCAGCAATATGGATATCGTGTCTGAGGTTCTCGAGGGTGCTGAGAACGATTTTGTGATCATTTTTCAAATCCAAGTTAGCCGCCGCATAAAATAATGATTTCAGCAATATGGATAGCGTACCCGAGGTTCTCGAGGGTGCAGAGAAAGATTTTGTGGTCAGTTTTCAAATCCAAGATGGCAGCCGCTCAAAAGTATGATAACAAGATTATTGGTATCGTATCCTAGATTCTCGAGGGTGCAGAGAAAGATTTTGCGATCAGTTTTCAAATCCAAGATGGCCGCCGCACAAAAGTATGATAACTACATTATGAATATCGTATCAGAAGTTCTCGAGGGTGCTAAGAACGATTTTGTGATCATTTTTCAAATCCAAGATGGCCGCCGCACAAAATTATGAATTCAGCAATATGGATATCGTGTCCGAGATTCTCGAGGGTGCAGAGAACAATTCTGTGATCATTTTTGAAATCCAAGAGGGCTGCTGCAAACAATAATGTTTTTAGCAATATGGATATCGTGTCTGAGGTTCTCGAGGGTGCTGAGAACGATTTTGTGATCATTTTTCAAATCCAAGATGGCCGCCGCACAAAATTATGATTTCAGCAATATGGATATCGTACCCGAGGTTCTCGAGGGTGCAGAGAAAGATTTTGTGGTCAGTTTTGAAATCCAAGATGGCCGCCGCACAAAACTATGATTTCAGCAATATGGATATCGTGCCCGAGGTTCTTTAGGGTGCAGAGAAAGATTTTGTGGTCAGTTTTCAAATCCAAGATGGCAGCCGCTCAAAATAATGATAACTAGATTATGGATGTCGTATCCTAGGTTCTCGAGGGTGCAGAGAAAGATTTTGTGATAAGTTTACAAATCCAAGATGGCAGCCGCTCAAAAGTATGATAACTACATTATGGGTATCGTATCCGAGGTTCTCGAGGGTGCAGAGAACGATTTTGTGATCATTTTACAAATTCCAAGATAGCCGCCGCAAAAAATTATGATTTCAGCAATATGGATATCGTGTCCGAGTTTCTCGAGGGTGCAGAGAACAATTCTGTAATCATTTTTGAAAGCTAAGAGGGCTGCCGCAAACAATAATGTTTTCAATAATATGGATATCCTGTCTGAGGTTCTCGAGGGTGGAAAAAATATTTTGGGATCATTTTTAAATCCGAGATGGCCGCCGTGCAAGACTATGATCACAAAAATATGGGAATCGCATCCGAGGTTCTCGAGAGTGCACAGAACGATTTTGTGATTATTTTTGAAATCCAAGTTGGCCGCCGCTCAAAATAATGATAACTACATTATGGGTATCGTATCCGAGGTTCTCGAGGGTGCAGAGAAAGATTTTGTGATCATTTTTCAAATCGAAGATGGCCGCCGCCCAAAAGTGTGATTACTTCATTATGGGTATCGTATCAGAGGTTCTCGAGAGTGCTGAGAACGATTTTGTGATCATTTTTCAAATCCAAGATAGCCGCCGCACAAAATAATGATTTCAGCAATATGGATATCGTACCCGAGGTTCTCGAGGGTGCAGAGAAAGATTTTGTGGTCAGTTTTCAAATCCAAGATGGCCGCTGCACAAAATTATGATTTCAGCAATATGGGTATCGTGTCCGAGATTCTCGAGGGTGCAGAGAACAATTCTGTAATCATTTTTGAAAGCCAAGAGGGCTGCCGCAAACAATAATGTTTTCAATAATATGGATATCCTGTCTGAGGTTCTCGAGGGTGGAAAAAATATTTTGGGATCATTTTTAAATCCGAGATGGCCGCCGTGCAAGACTATGATCACAAAAATATGGGAATCGCATCCGAGGTTCTCGAGAGTGCACAGAACGATTTTGTGATTATTTTTGAAATCCAAGTTGGCCGCCGCTCAAAATAATGATTTCAGCAATATGGATATCGTACCCGAGGTTCTCGAGGGTGCAGAGAAAGATTTTGTGGTCAGTTTTCAAATCCAAGATGGCCGCCGCACAAAACTATGATTTCAGCAATATGGATATCGTACCCGAGGTTCTCGAGGGTGCAGAGAAAGATTTTGTGGTCAGTTTTCAAATCCAAGTTGGCCGCCGCACAAAATTATGATTTCAGCAATATGGATATCGTACCCGAGGTTCTCGAGGGTGCAGAGAATGATTATGTGATCATTTTTCAAATCCAAGATGGCCGCCGCACAAAATTATGATTTCAGCAATATGGATATCGTATCCGAGGTTCTCGAGGGTGCAGAGAACGATTTGGTGATAATTTTTCTAATCCAAGATGGCCGCCGCAAAAAATTATGATTTCAGCAATATGAATATCGTACCCGAGGTTCTCGAGAGTGCTGCGAACGATTTAGTGATAATTTTTCAAATCCAAGTTGGCCGCCGCACAAAATTATGATTTCAGCAATATGGATATCGTGTCCGAGATTCTCGAGGGTGCAGAGAACAATTCTGTAATCATTTTTGAAAGCCAAGAGGGCTGCCGCAAACAATAATGTATTCAATAATATGGATATCCTGTCTGAGGTTCTCGAGGGTGGAAAAAATATTTTGGGATCATTTTTAAATCCGAGATGGCCGCCGTGCAAGACTATGATCACAAAAATATGGGTATCGCATCCGAGGTTCTCGAGAGTGCACAGAACGATTATGTGATTATTTTTGAAATCCAAGTTGGCCGCCGCTCAAAATAATGATAACTACATTATGGGTATCGTATCCGAGGTTCTCGAGGGTGCAGGGAACGATTTTGTGATCATTTTTCAAATCGAAGATGGCTGCCGCTCAAAAGTGTGATAACTACATTATGGGTATCGTATCCGAGGTTTTCGAGGGTGCTGAGAACGATTTTGTGATAATTTTTCAAATCCAAGATAGCCGCCGCACAAAATAATGATTTCAGCAATATGGATATCGTACCCGAGGTTCTCGAGGGTGCAGAGGACGATTTGATGATCATTTTTCAAATCCAAGATGGCCGCCGCACAAAATTATGATTTCAGCAATATGGATATCGTACCCGAGTTTCTCGAGGGTGCAGAGAAAGATTTTGTGGTCAGTTTTCAAATCCAAGATGGCCGCCGCACAAAACTATGATTTCAGCAATATGGATATCGTACCCGAGGTTCTCGAGGGTGCAGAGAAAGATTTTGTGGGCAGTTTTCAAATCCAAGATGGCAGCCGCTCAAAAGTATGATAACTAGATTATGGATGTCGTATCCTAGGTTCTCGAGGGTGCAGAGAAAGATTTTGTGATAAGTTTTCAAATCCAAGATGGCAGCCGCTCAAAAGTATGATAACTACATTATGGGTATCGTATCCGAGGTTCTCGAGGGTGCAGAGAACGATTTTGTGATCATTTTTCAAATCGAAAATGGCCGCCGCTCAAAAGTATGATAACTACATTATGGGTATCGTATCAGAGGTTCTCGAGGGTGCTGAGAACGATTTTGTGATCATTTTTCAAATCCAAGATGGCCGCCGCACAAAATTATGATTTCAGCAATATGGATATCGTACCCGAGGTTCTCGAGGGTGCAGAGAACGATTTTGTGGTCATTTTTAAATCCGAGATGGCCGCCGCACAAAATTATGATTTCAGCAATATGGATATCGTACCCGAGGTTCTCGAGGGTGCAGAGAACGATTTTGTGGACATTTTCAAATCCGAGATGGCCGCCGCACAAAATTATGATTTCAGCAATATGGATATCGTACCCGAGGTTCTCGAGGGTGCAGAGAAAGATTTTGTGGTCAGTTTTCAAATCCAAGATGGCAGCCGCTCAAAAGTATGATAACTAGATTATGGGTGTCGTATCCTAGGTTCTCGAGGGTGCAGGGAACGATTTTGTGATCATTTTTCAAATCGAAGATGGCCGCCGCTCAAAAGTATGATAACTACATTATGGATATCGTATCAGAGGTTCTCGAGAGTGCTGAGAACGATTTTGTGATAATTTTTCAAATCCAAGTTGGCCGCCGCACAAAATTATGATTTCAGCAATATGGATATCGTACCCGAGGTTCTCGAGAGTGCTGAGAACGATTTTGTGATCATTTTTCAAATCCAAGTTGGCCGCCGCACAAAATTATGATTTCAGCAATATGGATATCGTGTCCGAGATTCTCGAGGGTGCAGAGAACAATTCTGTAATCATTTTTGAAAGCCAAGAGGGCTGCCGCAAACAATAATGTTTTCAATAATATGGATATCCTGTCTGAGGTTCTCGAGGGTGGAAAAAATATTTTGGGATCAGTTTTCAAATCCAAGATGCCCGCCGATCAAAAGTATGATAACTACATTATGGATATCGTACCCGAGGTTCTCGAGGGTGCAGAGAATGATTATGTGATCATTTTTCAAATCCAAGATGGCCGCCGCACAAAATTATGATTTCAGCAATATGGATATCGTACCCGAGGTTCTCGAGGGTGCAGAGAACGATTTTGTGGTCATTTTTGAAATCCAAGATGGCCAACGCTCAAAATAATGATAACTACATTATGGATATCGTACCCGAGGTTCTCGAGGGTGCAGAGAAAGATTTTGTTCGCAGTTTTCAAATCCAAGATGGCAGCCGCTCAAAAGTATGATAACTAGATTATGGATGTCGTATCCTAGGTTCTCGATGGTGCAGAGAAAGATTTTGTGATAAGTTTTCAAATCCAAGATGGCAGCCGCTCAAAAGTATGATAACTACATTATGGGTATCGTATCCGAGGTTCTCGAGGGTGCAGAGAACGATTTTGTGATCATTTTTCAAATCGAAAATGGCCGCCGCTCAAAAGTATGATAACTACATTATGGGTATCGTATCAGAGGTTCTCGAGAGTGCTGAGATCGATTTTGTGTTCATTTTACAAATCCAAGATAGCCGCTGCACAAAATTATGATTTCAGCAATATGGGTATCGTGTCCGAGATTCTCGAGGGTGCAGAGAACAATTCTGTAATCATTTTTGAAAGCCAAGAGGGCTGCCGCAAACAATAATGTTTTCAATAATATGGATATCCTGTCTGAGGTTCTCGAGGGTGGAAAAAATATTTTGGGATCATTTTTAAATCCGAGATGGCCGCCGTGCAAGACTATGATCACAAAAATATGGGAATCGCATCCGAGGTTCTCGAGAGTGCACAGAACGATTTTGTGATTATTTTTGAAATCCAAGTTGGCCGCCGCTCAAACTAATGATAACTACATTATGGGTATCGTATCCGAGGTTCTCGAGGGTGCAGGTAACGATTTTGTGATCATTTTTCAAATCGAAGATGGCCGCCGCCCAAAAGTGTGATTACTTCATTATGGGTATCGTATCAGAGGTTCTCGAGAGTGCTGAGAACGATTTTGTGATCATTTTTCAAATCCAAGATAGCCGCCGCACAAAATAATGATTTCAGCAATATGGATATCGTACCCGAGGTTCTCGAGGGTGCAGAGAAAGATTTTGTGGTCAGTTTTCAAATCCAAGATGGCCGCCGCACAAAACTATGATTTCAGCAATATGGATATCGTACCCGAGGTTCTCGAGGGTGCAGAGAAAGATTTTGTGGTCAGTTTTCAAATCCAAGATGGCCGCCGCACAAAACTATGATTTCAGCAATATGGATATCGTATCCGAGGTTCTCGAGGGTGCAGAGAAAGATTTTGCGGTCAGTTTTCAAATCCAAGATGGCAGCCGCTCAAAAGTATGATAACTAGATTATGGATGTCGTATCCTAGGTTCTCGAGGGTGCAGAGAAAGATTTTGTGATAAGTTTTCAAATCCAAGATGGCAGCCGCTCAAAAGTATGATAACTACATTATGGGTATCGTATCCCAGGTTCTCAAGGGTGCAGAGAACGCTTTTGTGATCATTTTTCAAATCGAAAATGGCCGCCGCTCAAAAGTATGATAACTACATTATGGGTATCGTATCAGAGGTTCTCGAGGGTGCTGAGAACGATTTTGTGATCATTTTTCAAATCCAAGATGGCCGCCGCACAAAATTATGATTTCAGCAATATGGATATCGTACCCGAGGTTCTCGAAGGTGCAGAGAACGATTTTGTGGTCATTTTTAAATCCGAGATGGCCGCCGCACAAATTATGATTTCAGCAAAATGGATATCGTACCCGAGGTTCTCGAGGGTGCAGAGAACGATTTTGTGGTCATTTTTAAATCCGAGATGGCCGCCGCACAAAATTATGATTTCAGCAATATGGATATCGTACCCGAGGTTCTCGAGGGTGCAGAGAACGATTTTGTGGTCAGTTTTCAAATCCAAGATAGCGGCCGCTCAAAAGTATGATAACTAGATTATGGGTGTCGTATCCTAGGTTCTCGAGGGTGCAGGGAACGATTTTGTGATCATTTTTCAAATCGAAGATGGCTGCCGCTCAAAAATAAAATAACTACATTATGGGTATCGTATCAGAGGTTCTCGAGAGTGCTGAGAACGATTTTGTGATCATTTTCAAATCCAAGATGGCCGCCGCACAAAATTATGAATTCAGCAATATGGATATCGTGTCCGAGATTCTCGAGGGTGCAGAGAACAATTCTGAGATCATTTTGGAAATCCAAGAGGGCTGCTGCAAACAATAATGTTTTCAGCAATATGGATTTCATGTCTGAGGTTCTCGAGGGTGCTGAGAACGATTTTGTGATCATTTTTCAAATCCAAGATAGCCGCCGCATAAAATAATGATTTCAGCAATATGGATAGCGTACCCGAGTTTCTCGAGGGTGCAGAGAAAGATTTTGTGGTCAGTTTTCAAATCCAAGATGGCAGCCGCTCAAAAGTATGATAACAAGATTATTGGTATCGTATCCTAGATTCTCGAGGGTGCAGAGAAAGATTTTGTGATCAGTTTTCAAATCCAAGATGGCCGCCGCACAAAAGTATGATAACTACATTATGAATATCGTATCAGAAGTTCTCGAGGGTGCTAAGAACGATTTTGTGATCATTTTTCAAATCCAAGATGGCCGCCGCACAAAATTATGAAATCAGCAATATGGATATCGTGTCCGAGATTCTCGAGGGTGCAGTGAACAATTCTGTGATCATTTTTGAAATCCAAGAGGGCTGCTGCAAACAATAATGTTTTTAGCAATATGGATATCGTGTCTGAGGTTCTCGAGGGTGCTGAGAACGATTTTGTGATCATTTTTCAAATCCAAGATAGCCGCCGCATAAAATAATGATTTCAGCAATATGGATAGCGTACCCGAGGTTCTCGAGGGTGCAGAGAAAGATTTTGTGGTCAGTTTTCAAATCCAAGATGGCAGCCGCTCAAAAGTATGATAACAAGATTATTGGTATCGTATCCTAGATTCTCGAGGGTGCAGAGAAAGATTTTGTGATCAGTTTTCAAATCCAAGATGGCCGCCGCACAAAAGTATGATAACTACATTATGAATATCGTATCAGAAGTTCTCGAGGATGCTAAGAACGATTTTGTGATCATTTTTCAAATCCAAGATGGCCGCCGCACAAAATTATGAATTCAGCAATATGGATATCGTGTCCGAGATTCTCGAGGGTGCAGAGAACAATTCTGTGATCATTTTTGAAATCCAAGATGGCTGCTGCAAACAATAATGTTTTTAGCAATATGGATATCGTGTCTGAGGTTCTCGAGGGTGCTGAGAACGATTTTGTGATCATTTTTCAAATCCAAGATGGCCGCCGCACAAAATTATGATTTCAGCAATATGGATATCGTACCCGAGGTTCTCGAGGGTGCAGAGAAAGATTTTGTGGTCAGTTTTCAAATCCAAGATGGCCGCCGCACAAAACTATGATAACTAGATTATGGATGTCGTATCCTAGGTTCTCGAGGGTGCAGAGAAAGATTTTGTGATAAGTTTTCAAATCCAAGATGGCAGCCGCTCAAAAGTATGATAACTACATTATGGGTATCGTATCCCAGGTTCTCAAGGGTGCAGAGAACGCTTTTGTGATCATTTTTCAAATCGAAAATGGCCGCCGCTCAAAAGTATGATAACTACATTATGGGTATCGTATCAGAGGTTCTCGAGGGTGCTGAGAACGATTTTGTGATCATTTTTCAAATCCAAGATGGCCGCCGCACAAAATTATGATTTCAGCAATATGGATATCGTACCCGAGGTTCTCGAAGGTGCAGAGAACGATTTTGTGGTCATTTTTAAATCCGAGATGGCCGCCGCACAAATTATGATTTCAGCAAAATGGATATCGTACCCGAGGTTCTCGAGGGTGCAGAGAACGATTTTGTGGTCATTTTTAAATCCGAGATGGCCGCCGCACAAAATTATGATTTCAGCAATATGGATATCGTACCCGAGGTTCTCGAGGGTGCAGAGAACGATTTTGTGGTCAGTTTTCAAATCCAAGATAGCGGCCGCTCAAAAGTATGATAACTAGATTATGGGTGTCGTATCCTAGGTTCTCGAGGGTGCAGAGAAAGATTTTGTGATAAGTTTTCAAATCCAAGATGGCAGCCGCTCAAAAGTATGATAACTACATTATGGGTATCGTATCCCAGGTTCTCAAGGGTGCAGAGAACGCTTTTGTGATCATTTTTCAAATCGAAAATGGCCGCCGCTCAAAAGTATGATAACTACATTATGGGTATCGTATCAGAGGTTCTCGAGGGTGCTGAGAACGATTTTGTGATCATTTTTCAAATCCAAGATGGCCGCCGCACAAAATTATGATTTCAGCAATATGGATATCGTACCCGAGGTTCTCGAAGGTGCAGAGAACGATTTTGTGGTCATTTTTAAATCCGAGATGGCCGCCGCACAAATTATGATTTCAGAAAAATGGATATCGTACCCGAGGTTCTCGAGGGTGCAGAGAACGATTTTGTGGTCATTTTTAAATCCGAGATGGCCGCCGCACAAAATTATGATTTCAGCAATATGGATATCGTACCCGAGGTTCTCGAGGGTGCAGAGAACGATTTTGTGGTCAGTTTTCAAATCCAAGATAGCGGCCGCTCAAAAGTATGATAACTAGATTATGGGTGTCGTATCCTAGGTTCTCGAGGGTGCAGGGAACGATTTTGTGATCATTTTTCAAATCGAAGATGGCCGCCGCTCAAAAATAAAATAACTACATTATGGGTATCGTATCAGAGGTTCTCGAGAGTGCTGAGAACGATTTTGTGATCATTTTCAAATCCAAGATGGCCGCCGCACAAAATTATGAATTCAGCAATATGGATATCGTGTCCGAGATTCTCGAGGGTGCAGAGAACAATTCTGAGATCATTTTGGAAATCCAAGAGGGCTGCTGCAAACAATAATGTTTTCAGCAATATGGATTTCATGTCTGAGGTTCTCGAGGGTGCTGAGAACGATTTTGTGATCATTTTTCAAATCCAAGATAGCCGCCGCATAAAATAATGATTTCAGCAATATGGATAGCGTACCCGAGTTTCTCGAGGGTGCAGAGAAAGATTTTGTGGTCAGTTTTCAAATCCAAGATGGCAGCCGCTCAAAAGTATGATAACAAGATTATTGGTATCGTATCCTAGATTCTCGAGGGTGCAGAGAAAGATTTTGTGATCAGTTTTCAAATCCAAGATGGCCGCCGCACAAAAGTATGATAACTACATTATGAATATCGTATCAGAAGTTCTCGAGGGTGCTAAGAACGATTTTGTGATCATTTTTCAAATCCAAGATGGCCGCCGCACAAAATTATGAATTCAGCAATATGGATATCGTGTCCGAGATTCTCGAGGGTGCAGTGAACAATTCTGTGATCATTTTTGAAATCCAAGAGGGCTGCTGCAAACAATAATGTTTTTAGCAATATGGATATCGTGTCTGAGGTTCTCGAGGGTGCTGAGAACGATTTTGTGATCATTTTTCAAATCCAAGATAGCCGCCGCATAAAATAATGATTTCAGCAATATGGATAGCGTACCCGAGGTTCTCGAGGGTGCAGAGAAAGATTTTGTGGTCAGTTTTCAAATCCAAGATGGCAGCCGCTCAAAAGTATGATAACAAGATTATTGGTATCGTATCCTAGATTCTCGAGGGTGCAGAGAAAGATTTTGTGATCAGTTTTCAAATCCAAGATGGCCGCCGCACAAAAGTATGATAACTACATTATGAATATCGTATCAGAAGTTCTCGAGGATGCTAAGAACGATTTTGTGATCATTTTTCAAATCCAAGATGGCCGCCGCACAAAATTATGAATTCAGCAATATGGATATCGTGTCCGAGATTCTCGAGGGTGCAGAGAACAATTCTGTGATCATTTTTGAAATCCAAGATGGCTGCTGCAAACAATAATGTTTTTAGCAATATGGATATCGTGTCTGAGGTTCTCGAGGGTGCTGAGAACGATTTTGTGATCATTTTTCAAATCCAAGATGGCCGCCGCACAAAATTATGATTTCAGCAATATGGATATCGTACCCGAGGTTCTCGAGGGTGCAGAGAAAGATTTTGTGGTCAGTTTTCAAATCCAAGATGGCCGCCGCACAAAACTATGATTTCAGCAATATGGATATCGTGCCCGAGGTTCTTTAGGGTGCAGAGAAAGATTTTGTGGTCAGTTTTCAAATCCAAGATGGCAGCCGCTCAAAATTATGATAACTAGATTATGGATGTCGTATCCTAGGTTCTCGAGGGTGCAGAGAAAGATTTTGTGATAAGTTTTCAAATCCAAGATGGCAGTCGCTCAAAAGTATGATAACTACATTATGGGTATCGAATCCGAGGTTCTCGAGGGTGCAGAGAACGATTTGGTGATAATTTTTCTAATCCAAGATGGCCGCCGCACAAAATTATGATTTCAGCAATATGGATATCGTGTCCGAGATTCTCGAGGGTGCAGAGAACAATTCTGTAATCATTTTTGAAAGCCAAGAGGGCTGCCGCAAACAATAATATTTTCAATAATATGGATATCCTGTCTGAGGTTCTCGAGGGTGGAAAAAATATTTTGGGATCATTTTTAAATCCGAGATGGCCGCCGTGCAAGACTATGATCACAAAAATATGGGTATCGCATCCGAGGTTCTCGAGAGTGCACAGAACGATTTTGTGATTATTTTTGAAATCCAAGATGGCCGCCGCTCAAAATAATGATAACTACATTATGGGTATCGTATCCGAGGTTCTCGAGGGTGCAGGGAACGATTTTGTGATCATTTTTCAAATCGAAGATGGCCGCCGCTCAAAAGTGTGATAACTACATTATGGGTATCGTATCCGAGGTTTTCGAGGGTGCTGAGAACGATTTTGTGATAATTTTTCAAATCCAAGATAGCCGCCGCACAAAATAATGATTTCAGCAATATGGATATCGAACCCGAGGTTCTCGAGGGTGCAGAGGACGATTTGATGATCATTTTTCAAATCCAAGATGGCCGCCGCACAAAATTATGATTTCAGCAATATGGATATCGTACCCGAGGTTCTCGAGGGTGCAGAGAAAGATTTTGTGGTCAGTTTTCAAATCCAAGATGGCCGCCGCACAAAACTATGATTTCAGCAATATGGATATCGTACCCGAGGTTCTCGAGGGTGCAGAGAAAGATTTTGTGGGCAGTTTTCAAATCCAAGATGGCAGCCGCTCAAAAGTATGATAACTAGATTATGGATGTCGTATCCTAGGTTCCCGAGGGTGCAGAGAAAGATTTTGTGAAAAGTTTTCAAATCCAAGATGGCAGCCGCTCAAAAGTATGATAACTACATTATGGGTATCGTATCCGAGGTTCTCGAGGGTGCAGAGAACGATTTTGTGATCATTTTTCAAATCGAAAATGGCCGCCGCTCAAAAGTATGATAACTACATTATGGGTATCGTATCAGAGGTTCTCGAGGGTGCTGAGAACGATTTTGTGATCATTTTTCAAATCCAAGATGGCCGCCGCACAAAATTATGATTTCAGCAATATGGATATCGTACCCGAGGTTCTCGAGGGTGCAGAGAACGATTTTGTGGTCATTTTTAAATCCGAGATGGCCGCCGCACAAAATTATGATTTCAGCAATATGGATATCGTACCCGAGGTTCTCGAGGGTGCAGAGAACGATTTTGTGGTCATTTTCAAATCCGAGATGGCCGCCGCACGCAATTATGATTTCAGCAATATGGATATCGTACCCGAGGTTCTCGAGGGTGCAGAGAAAGATTTTGTGGGCAGTTTTCAAATCCAAGATGGCAGCCGCTCAAAAGTATGATAACTAGATTATGGATGTCGTATCCTAGGTTCTCGAGGGTGCAGAGAAAGATTTTGTGATAAGTTTTCAAATCCAAGATGGCAGCCGCTCAAAAGTATGATAACTACATTATGGGTATCGTATCCCAGGTTCTCAAGGGTGCAGAGAACGCTTTTGTGATCATTTTTCAAATCGAAAATGGCCGCCGCTCAACAGTATGATAACTACATTATGGGTATCGTATCAGAGGTTCTCGAGGGTGCTGAGAACGATTTTGTGATCATTTTTCAAATCCAAGATGGCCGCCGCACAAAATTATGATTTCAGCAATATGGATATCGTACCCGAGGTTCTCGAAGGTGCAGAGAACGATTTTGTGGTCATTTTTAAATCCGAGATGGCCGCCGCACAAATTATGATTTCAGCAATATGGATATCGTACCCGAGGTTCTCGAGGGTGCAGAGAACGATTTTGTGGTCATTTTCAAATCCGAGATGGCCGCCGCACAAAATTATGATTTCAGCAATATGGATATCGTACCCGAGGTTCTCGAAGGTGCAGAGAACGATTTTGTGGTCATTTTTAAATCCGAGATGGCCGCCGCACAAATTATGATTTCAGCAATATGGATATCGTACCCGAGGTTCTCGAGGGTGCAGAGAACGATTTTGTGGTCAGTTTTCAAATCCAAGATAGCGGCCGCTCAAAAGTATGATAACTAGATTATGGGTGTCGTATCCTAGGTTCTCGAGGGTGCAGGGAACGATTTTGTGATCATTTTTCAAATCGAAGATGGCCGCCGCTCAAAAATAAAATAACTACATTATGGGTATCGTATCAGAGGTTCTCGAGAGTGCTGAGAACGAATTTGTGATCATTTTGAAATCCAAGATGGCCGCCGCACAAAATTATGAATTCAGCAATATGGATATCGTGTCCGAGATTCTCGAGGGTGCAGAGAACAATTCTGAGATCATTTTGGAAATCCAAGAGGGCTGCTGCAAACAATAATGTTTTCAGCAATATGGATATCGTGTCTGAGGTTCTCGAGGGTGCTGAGAACGATTTTGTGATCATTTTTCAAATCCAAGTTAGCCGCCGCATAAAATAATGATTTCAGCAATATGGATAGCGTACCCGAGGTTCTCGAGGGTGCAGAGAAAGATTTTGTGGTCAGTTTTCAAATCCAAGATGGCAGCCGCTCAAAAGTATGATAACAAGATTATTGGTATCGTATCCTAGATTCTCGAGGGTGCAGAGAAAGATTTTGTGATCAGTTTTCAAATCCAAGATGGCCGCCGCACAAAAGTATGATAACTACATTATGAATATCGTATCAGAAGTTCTCGAGGGTGCTAAGAACGATTTTGTGATCATTTTTCAAGTCCAAGATGGCCGCCGCACAAAATTATGAATTCAGCAATATGGATATCGTGTCCGAGATTCTCGAGGGTGCAGAGAACAATTCTGTGATCATTTTTGAAATCCAAGAGGGCTGCTGCAAACAATAATGTTTTTAGCAATATGGATATCGTGTCTGAGGTTCTCGAGGGTGCTGAGAACGATTTTGTGATCATTTTTCAAATCCAAGATGGCCGCCGCACAAAATTATGATTTCAGCAATATGGATATCGTACCCGAGGTTCTCGAGGGTGCAGAGAAAGATTTTGTGGTCAGGTTTCAAATCCAAGATGGCCGCCGCACAAAACTATGATTTCAGCAATATGGATATCGTGCCCGAGGTTCTTTAGGGTGCAGAGAAAGATTTTGTGATAAGTTTTCAAATCCAAGATGGCAGCCGCTCAAAAGTATGATAACTACATTATGGGTATCGTATCCGAGGTTCTCGAGGGTGCAGAGAACGATTTTGTGATCATTTTACAAATCCAAGATAGCCGCCGCAAAAAATTATGATTTCAGCAATATGGATATCGTGTCCGAGATTCTCGAGGGTGCAGAGAACAATTCTGTAATCATTTTTGAAAGCTAAGAGGGCTGCCGCAAACAATAATGTTTTCAATAATATGGATATCCTGTCTAAGGTTCTCGAGGGTGGAAAAAATATTTTGGGATCATTTTTAAATCCGAGATGGCCGCCGTGCAAGAGTATGATCACAAAAATATGGGTATCGCATCCGAGGTTCTCGAGAGTGCACAGAACGATTTTGTGATTATTTTTGAAATCCAAGTTGGCCGCCGCTCAAAATAATAATAACTACATTATCGGTATCGTATCCGAGGTTCTCGAGGGTGCAGGGAACTATTTTGTGATCATTTTTCAAATCGAAGATGGCCGCCACTCAAAAGTGTGATAACTACATTATGGGTATCGTATCAGAGGTTCTCGAGAGTGCTGAGAACGATTTTGTGATAATTTTTCAAATCCAAGTTGGCCGCCGCACAAAATTATGATTTCAGCAATATGGATATCGTACCCGAGGTTCTCGAGGGTGCAGAGAATGATTATGTGATCATTTTTCAAATCCAAGATGGCCGCCGCACAAAATTATGATTTCAGCAATATGGATATCGTATCCGAGGTTCTCGAGGGTGCAGAGAACGATTTGGTGATAATTTTTCTAATCCAAGATGGCCGCCGCAAAAAATTATGATTTCAGCAATATGAATATCGTACCCGAGGTTCTCGAGAGTGCTGAGAACGATTTTGTGATCATTTTTCAAATCCAAGTTGGCCGCCGCACAAAATTATGATTTCAGCAATATGGATATCGTGTCCGAGATTCTCGAGGGTGCAGAGAACAATTCTGTAATCATTTTTGAAAGCCAAGAGGGCTGCCGCAAACAATAATGTTTTCAATAATATGGATATCCTGTCTGAGGTTCTCGAGGGTGGAAAAAATATTTTGGGATCATTTTTAAATCCGAGATGGCCGCCGTGCAAGACTATGATCACAAAAATATGGGTATCGCATCCGAGGTTCTCGAGAGTGCACAGAACGATTTTGTGATTATTTTTGAAATCCAAGTTGGCCGTCGCTCAAAATAATGATAACTACATTATGGGTATCGTATCCGAGGTTCTCGAGGGTGCAGGGAACGATTTTGTGATCATTTTTCAAATCGAAGATGGCCGCCGCTCAAAAGTGTGATAACTACATTATGGGTATCGTATCTGAGGTTGTCGAGGGTGCTGAGAACGATTTTGTGATAATTTTTCAAATCCAAGATAGCCGCCGCACAAAATAATGATTTCAGCAATATGGATATCGTACCCGAGGTTCTCGAGGGTGCAGAGGACGATTTGATCATTTTTCAAATCCGAGATGGCCGCCGCACAAAATTATGATTTCAGCAATATGGATATCGTACCCGAGGTTCTCGAGGGTGCAGAGAACGATTTTGTGGTCATTTTCAAATCCGAGATGGCCGCCGCACAAAATTATGATTTCAGCAATATGGATATCGTACCCGAGGTTCTCGAGGGTGCAGAGAAAGATTTTGTGGTCAGTTTTCAAATCCAAGATGGCAGCCGCTCAAAAGTATGATAACTAGATTATGGGTGTCGTATCCTAGGTTCTCGAGGGTGCAGGGATCGATTTTGTGATCATTTTTCAAATCAAAGATGGCCGCCGCTCAAAAGTATGATAACTACATTATGGATATCGTATCAGAGGTTCTCGAGAGTGCTGAGAACGATTTTGTGATAATTTTTCAAATCCAAGTTGGCCGCCGCACAAAATTATGATTTCAGCAATATGGATATCGTACCCGAGGTTCTCGAGAGTGCTGAGAACGATTTTGTGATCATTTTTCAAATCCAAGTTGGCCGCCGCACAAAACAACAATTCTGTGATCATTTTTGAAATCCAAGAGGGCTGCTGCAAACAATAATGTTTTTAGCAATATGGATATCGTGTCTGAGGTTCTCGAGGGTGCTGAGAACGATTTTGTGATCATTTTTCAAATCCAAGATGGCCGCCGCACAAAATTATGATTTCAGCAATATGGATATCGTACCCGAGGTTCTCGAGGGTGCAGAGAAAGATTTTGTGGTCAGTTTTCAAATCCAAGATGGCCGCCGCACAAAACTATGATTTCAGCAATATGGATATCGTGCCCGAGGTTCTTTAGGGTGCAGAGAAAGATTTTGTGGTCAGTTTTCAAATCCAAGATGGCAGCCGCTCAAAATTATGATAACTAGATTATGGATGTCGTATCCTAGGTTCTCGAGGGTGCAGAGAAAGATTTTGTGATAAGTTTTCAAATCCAAGATGGCAGCCGCTCAAAAGTATGATAACTACATTATGGGTATCGTATCCGAGGTTCTCGAGGGTGCAGAGAACGATTTTGTGATCATTTTACAAATCCAAGATAGCCGCTGCACAAAATTATGATTTCAGCAATATGGGTATCGTGTCCGAGATTCTCGAGGGTGCAGAGAACAATTCTGTAATCATTTTTGAAAGCCAAGACGGCTGCCGCAAACAATAATGTTTTCAATAATATGGATATCCTGTCTGAGGTTCTCGAGGGTGGAAAAAATATTTTGGGATCATTTTTAAATCCGAGATGGCCGCCGTGCAAGACTATGATCACAAAAATATGGGAATCGCATCCGAGGTTCTCGAGAGTGCACAGAACGATTTTGTGATTATTTTTGAAATCCAAGTTGGCCGCCGCTCAAAATAATGATAACTACATTATGGGTATCGTATCCGAGGTTCTCGAGGGTGCAGGGAACGATTTTGTGATCATTTTTCAAATCGAAGATGGCCGCCGCCCAAAAGTGTGATTACTTCATTATGGGTATCGTATCAGAGGTTCTCGAGAGTGCTGAGAACGATTTTGTGATCATTTTTCAAATCCAAGATAGCCGCCGCACAAAATAATGATTTCAGCAATATGGATATCGTACCCGAGGTTCTCGAGGGTGCAGAGAAAGATTTTGTGATCAGTTTTCAAATCCAAGATGGCCGCCGCACAAAACTATGATTTCAGCAATATGGATATCGTACCCGAGGTTCTCGAGGGTGCAGAGAAAGATTTTGCGGTCAGTTTTCAAATCCAAGATGGCAGCCGCTCAAAAGTATGATAACTAGATTATGGATGTCGTATCCTAGGTTCTCGAGGGTGCAGAGAAAGATTTTGTGATAAGTTTTCAAATCCAAGATGGCAGCCGCTCAAAAGTATGATAACTACATTATGGGTATCGTATCCCAGGTTCTCAAGGGTGCAGAGAACGCTTTTGTGATCATTTTTCAAATCGAAAATGGCCGCCGCTCAAAAGTATGATAACTACATTATGGGTATCGTATCAGAGGTTCTCGAGGGTGCTGAGAACGATTTTGTGATCATTTTTCAAATCCAAGATGGCCGCCGCACAAAATTATGATTTCAGCAATATGGATATCGTACCCGAGGTTCTCGAGGGTGCAGAGAACGATTTTGTGGTCATTTTTAAATCCGAGATGGCCGCCGCACAAATTATAATTTCAGCAATATGGATATCGTACCCGAGGTTCTCGAGGGTGCAGAGAACGATTTTGTGGTCATTTTTAAATCCGAGATGGCCGCCGCACAAAATTATGATTTCAGCAATATGGATATCGTACCCGAGGTTCTCGAGGGTGCAGAGAACGATTTTGTGGTCAGTTTTCAAATCCAAGATAGCGGCCGCTCAAAAGTATGATAACTAGATTGTGGGTGTCGTATCCTAGGTTCTCGAGGGTGCAGGGAACGATTTTGTGATCATTTTTCAAATTGAAGATGGCCGCCGCTCATAAATAAAATAACTACATTATGGGTATCGTATCAGAGGTTCTCGAGAGTGCTGAGAACGATTTTGTGATCATTTTCAAATCCAAGATGGCCGCCGCACAAAATTATGAATTCAGCAATATGGATATCGTGTCCGAGATTCTCGAGGGTGCAGAGAACAATTCTGAGATCATTTTGGAAATCCAAGAGGGCTGCTGCAAACAATAATGTTTTCAGCAATATGGATATCGTGTCTGAGGTTCTCGAGGGTGCTGAGAACGATTTTGTGATCATTTTTCAAATCCAAGATAGCCGCCGCATAAAATAATGATTTCAGCAATATGGATAGCGTACCCGAGGTTCTCGAGGGTGCAGAGAAAGATTTTGTGGTCAGTTTTCAAATCCAAGATGGCAGCCGCTCAAAAGTATGATAACAAGATTATTGGTATCGTATCCTAGATTCTCGAGGGTGCAGAGAAAGATTTTGTGATCAGTTTTCAAATCCAAGATGGCCGCGCACAAAAGTATGATAACTACATTATGAATATCGTATCAGAAGTTCTCGAGGGTGCTAAGAACGATTTTGTGATCATTTTTCAAATCCAAGATGGCCGCCGCACAAAATTATGAATTCAGCAATATGGATATCGTGTCCGAGATTCTCGAGGGTGCAGAGAACAATTCTGTGATCATTTTTGAAATCCAAGAGGGCTGCTGCAAACAATAATGTTTTTAGCAATATGGATATCGTGTCTGAGGTTCTCGAGGGTGCTGAGAACGATTTTGTGATCATTTTTCAAATCCAAGATGGCCGCCGCGCAAAATTATGATTTCAGCAATATGGATATCGTACCCGAGGTTCTCGAGGGTGCAGAGAAAGATTTTGTGGTAAGTTTTCAAATCCAAGATGGCCGCCGCACAAAACTATGATTTCAGCAATATGGATATCGTGCCCGAGGTTCTTTAGGGTGCAGAGAAAGATTTTGTGGTCAGTTTTCAAATCCAAGATGGCAGCCGCTCAAAATTATGATAACTAGATTATGGATGTCGTATCCTAGGTTCTCGAGTGTGCAGAGAAAGATTTTGTGATAAGTTATCAAATCCAAGATGGCAGCCGCTCAAAAGTATGATAACTACATTATGGGTATCGTATCCGAGGTTCTCGAGGGTGCAGAGAACGATTTTGTGATCATTTTACAAATCCAAGATAGCCGCTGCACAAAATTATGATTTCAGCAATATGGGTATCGTGTCCGAGATTCTCGAGGGTGCAGAGAACAATTCTGTAATCATTTTTGAAAGCCAAGAGGGCTGCCGCAAACAACAATGTTTTCAATAATATGGATATCCTGTCTGAGGTTCTCGAGGGTGGAAAAAATATTTTGGGATCATTTTTAAATCCGAGATGGCCGCCGTGCAAGACTATGATCACAAAAATATGGGAATCGCATCCGAGGTTCTCGAGAGTGCACAGAACAATTTTGTGATTATTTTTGAAATCCAAGTTGGCCGCCGCTCAAAATAATGATAACTACATTATGGGTATCGTATCCGAGGTTCTCGAGGGTGCAGGGAACGATTTTGTGATCATTTTTCAAATCGAAGATGGCCGCTGCCCAAAAGTGTGATTACTTCATTATGGGTATCGTATCAGAGGTTCTCGAGAGTGCTGAGAACGATTTTGTGATCATTTTTCAAATCCAAGATAGCCGCCGCACAAAATAATGATTTCAGCAATATGGATATCGTACCCGAGGTTCTCGAGGGTGCAGAGAAAGATTTTGTGGTCAGTTTTCAAATCCAAGATGGCCGCCGCACAAAACTATGATTTCAGCAATATGGATATCGTATCCGAGGTTCTCGAGGGTGCAGAGAAAGATTTTGTGGTCAGTTTTCAAATCCAAGATGGCAGCCGCTCAAAAGTATGATAACTAGATTATGGATGTCGTATCCTAGGTTCTCGAGGGTGCAGAGAAAGATTTTGTGATAAGTTTTCAAATCCAAGATGGCAGCCGCTCAAAAGTATGATAACTACATTATGGGTATCGTATCCCAGGTTCTCAAGGGTGCAGAGAACGCTTTTGTGATCATTTTTCAAATCGAAAATGGCCGCCGCTCAAAAGTATGATAACTACATTATGGGTATCGTATCAGAGGTTCTCGAGGGTGCTGAGAACGATTTTGTGATCATTTTTCAAATCCAAGATGGCCGCCGCACAAAATTATGATTTCAGCAATATGGATATCGTACCCGAGGTTCTCGAAGGTGCAGAGAACGATTTTGTGGTCATTTTTAAATCCGAGATGGCCGCCGCACAAATTATGATTTCAGCAATATGGATATCGTACCCGAGGTTCTCGAGGGTGCAGAGAACGATTTTGTGGTCATTTTTAAATCCGAGATGGCCGCCGCACAAAATTATGATTTCAGCAATATGGATATCGTACCCGAGGTTCTCGAGGGTGCAGAGAACGATTTTGTGGTCATTTTTAAATCCGAGATGGCCGCCGCACAAATTATGATTTCAGCAATATGGATATCGTACCCGAGGTTCTCGAGGGTGCAGAGAACGATTTTGTGGTCATTTTTAAATCCGAGATGGCCGCCGCACAAATTATGATTTCAGCAATATGGATATCGTACCCGAGGTTCTCGAGGGTGCAGAGAACGATTTTGTGGTCATTTTTAAATCCGAGATGGCCGCCGCACAAAATTATGATTTCAGCAATATGGATATCGTACCCGAGGTTCTCGAGGGTGCAGAGAACGATTTTGTGGTCAGTTTTCAAATCCAAGATAGCGGCCGCTCAAAAGTATGATAACTAGATTATGGGTGTCGTATCCTAGGTTCTCGAGGGTGCAGGGAACGATTTTGTGATCATTTTTCAAATCGAAGATGGCCGCCGCTCAAAAATAAAATAACTACATTATGGGTATCGTATCAGAGGTTCTCGAGAGTGCTGAGAACGATTTTGTGATCATTTTCAAATCCAAGATGGCCGCCGCACAATATTATGAATTCAGCAATATGGATATCGTGTCCCAGATTCTCGAGGGTGCAGAGAACAATTCTGTGATCATTTTTGAAATCCAAGAGGGCTGCTGCAAACAATAATGTTTTTAGCAATATGGATATCGTGCCCGAGGTTCTTTAGGGTGCAGAGAAAGATTTTGTGGTCAGTTTTCAAATCCAAGATGGCAGCCGCTCAAAAGTATGATAACTAGATTATGGGTGTCGTATCCTAGGTTCTCGAGGGTGCAGGGAACGATTTTGTGATCATTTTTCAAATCAAAGATGGCCGCCGCTCAAAAGTATGATAACTACATTATGGATATCGTATCAGATGTTCTCGAGAGTGCTGAGAACGATTTTGTGATCATTTTTCAAATCCAAGATGGCAGCCGCTCAAAAGTATGATAACTACATTATGGGTATCGTATCCCAGTTTCTCAAGGGTGCAGAAAACGATTTTGTGATCATTTTTCAAATCGAAAATGGCCGCCGCTCAAAAGTGTGATAACTAAATTATGGGTATCGCATCCGAGGTTTTCGAGGGTGCTGAGAACGATTTTGTGATAATTTTTCAAATCCAAGATAGCCGCTGCACAAAATAATGATTTCAGCAATAAGGATATCGTACCCGAGGTTCTCGAGGGTGCAGAGGACGATTTGATGATTATTTTTCAAATCCAAGATGGCCGCCGCACAAAATTATGATTTCAGCAATATGGATATCGTACCCGAGGTTCTCGAGGGTGCAGAGAAAGATTTTGTGGTCAAATTTCAAATCCAATATGGCCGCCGCACAAAACTATGATTTCAGCAATATGGATATCGTACCCGAGGTTCTCGAGGGTGCAGAGAAAGATTTTGTGGGCAGTTTTCAAATCCAAGATGGCAGCCGCTCAAAAGTATGATAACTAGATTATGGATGTCGTATCCTAGGATCTCGAGGGTGCAGAGAAAGATTTTGTGATAAGTTTTCAAATCCAAGATGGCAGCCGCTCAAAAGTATGATAACTACATTATGGGTATCGTATCCGAGGTTCTCGAGGGTGCAGAAAACGATTTTGTGATCATTTTTCAAATCGAAAATGGCCGCCGCTCAAAAGTATGATAACTACATTATGGGTATCGTATTAGAGGTTCTCGAGGGTGCAGGGAACGATTTTGTGATCATTTTTCAAATCCAAGATGGCCGCCGCACAAAATTATGATTTCAGCAATATGGATATCGTACCCGAGGTTCTCGAGGGTGCAGAGTACGATTTTGTGGTCATTTTTTAATCCGAGATGGCCGCCGCTCAAAAGTATGATAACTAGAATATGGGTGTCGTATCCTAGGTTCTCGAGGGTGCAGGGAACGATTTTGTAATCATTTTTCAAATCGAAGATGGCCGCCGCTCGAAAGTATGATAACTACATTATGGATATCGTATCAGAGGTTCTCGAGAGTGCTGAGAACGATTTTGTGATCATTTTTCAAATCCAAGATGGCCGCCGCACAAAATTATGAATTCAGCAATATGGATATCGTACCCGAGGTTCTCGAGGGTGCAGAGAACGATTTGGTGATAATTTTTCTAATCCAAGATGGCCGCCGCAAAAAATTATGATTTCAGCAATATGGATATCGTACCCGAGGTTCTCGAGGGTGCAGAGAACGATTTTGTGATCATTTTTAAATCCGAGATGGCTGCCGCTCAAAAGTATGATATCTAGATTATGGGTATCGTATCCTAGGTTCTCGAGGGTGCAGAGAAAGATTTTGTGATCAGTTTTCAAATCCAAGATGGCCGCCGATCAAAAGTATGATAACTACATTATGGATATCGTACCCGAGGTGCTCGAGGGTGCAGAGAATGATTATGTGATCATTTTTCAAATCCAAGATGGCAGCCGCTCAAAAGTATGATAACTACATTATGGGTATCGTATCCGAGGTTCTCGAGGGTGCAGGGAACGATTTTGTGATCATTTTTCAAATCGAAAATGGCCGTCACTCAAAAGTATGATAACTACATTATGGGTATCGTATCAGAGGTTCTCGAGGGTGCTGAGAACGATTTTGTGATCATTTTTCAAATCCAAGATGGCCGCCGCTCAAAAGTATGATAACTACATTATGGATATCGTATCAGAGGTTCTCGAGAGTGCTGAGAACGATTTTGTGATAATTTTTCAAATCCAAGTTGGCCGCCGCACAAAATTATGATTTCAGCAATATGGATATCGTACCCGAGGTTCTCGAGAGTGCTGAGAACGATTTTGTGATCATTTTTCAAATCCAAGTTGGCCGCCGCACAAAAGTGTGATAACTACATTATGGGTATCGTATCCGAGGTTTTCGAGGGTGCTGAGAACGATTTTGTGATAATTTTTCAAATCCAAGATAGCCGCCGCACAAAATAATGATTTCAGCAATATGGATATCGAACCCGAGGTTCTCGAGGGTGCAGAGGACGATTTGATGATCATTTTTCAAATCCAAGATGGCCGCCGCACAAAATTATGATTTCAGCAATATGGATATCGTACCCGAGGTTCTCGAGGGTGCAGAGAAAGATTTTGTGGTCAGTTTTCAAATCCAAGATGGCCGCCGCACAAAACTATGATTTCAGCAATATGGATATCGTACCCGAGGTTCTCGAGGGTGCAGAGAAAGATTTTGTGGGCAGTTTTCAAATCCAAGATGGCAGCCGCTCAAAAGTATGATAACTAGATTATGGATGTCGTATCCTAGGTTCCCGAGGGTGCAGAGAAAGATTTTGTGAAAAGTTTTCAAATCCAAGATGGCAGCCGCTCAAAAGTATGATAACTACATTATGGGTATCGTATCCGAGGTTCTCGAGGGTGCAGAGAACGATTTTGTGATCATTTTTCAAATCGAAAATGGCCGCCGCTCAAAAGTATGATAACTACATTATGGGTATCGTATCAGAGGTTCTCGAGGGTGCTGAGAACGATTTTGTGATCATTTTTCAAATCCAAGATGGCCGCCGCACAAAATTATGATTTCAGCAATATGGATATCGTACCCGAGGTTCTCGAGGGTGCAGAGAACGATTTTGTGGTCATTTTTAAATCCGAGATGGCCGCCGCACAAAATTATGATTTCAGCAATATGGATATCGTACCCGAGGTTCTCGAGGGTGCAGAGAACGATTTTGTGGTCATTTTCAAATCCGAGATGGCCGCCGCACGCAATTATGATTTCAGCAATATGGATATCGTACCCGAGGTTCTCGAGGGTGCAGAGAAAGATTTTGTGGGCAGTTTTCAAATCCAAGATGGCAGCCGCTCAAAAGTATGATAACTAGATTATGGATGTCGTATCCTAGGTTCTCGAGGGTGCAGAGAAAGATTTTGTGATAAGTTTTCAAATCCAAGATGGCAGCCGCTCAAAAGTATGATAACTACATTATGGGTATCGTATCCCAGGTTCTCAAGGGTGCAGAGAACGCTTTTGTGATCATTTTTCAAATCGAAAATGGCCGCCGCTCAACAGTATGATAACTACATTATGGGTATCGTATCAGAGGTTCTCGAGGGTGCTGAGAACGATTTTGTGATCATTTTTCAAATCCAAGATGGCCGCGGCACAAAATTATGATTTCAGCAATATGGATATCGTACCCGAGGTTCTCGAGGGTGCAGAGAAAGATTTTGTGGTCAGTTTTCAAATCCAAGATGGCAGCCGCTCAAAAGTATGATAACTAGATTATGGGTGTCGTATCCTAGGTTCTCGAGGGTGCAGGGAACGATTTTGTGATCATTTTTCAAATCAAAGATGGCCGCCGCTCAAAAGTATGATAACTACATTATGGATATCGTATCCCAGTTTCTCAAGGGTGCAGAAAACGATTTTGTGATCATTTTTCAAATCGAAAATGGCCGCCGCTCAAAAGTGTGATAACTAAATTATGGGTATCGCATCCGAGGTTTTCGAGGGTGCTGAGAACGATTTTGTGATAATTTTTCAAATCCAAGATAGCCGCTGCACAAAATAATGATTTCAGCAATAAGGATATCGTACCCGAGGTTCTCGAGGGTGCTGAGAACGATTTTGTGATCATTTTTCAAATCCAAGATGGCCGCCGCACAAAATTATGATTTCAGCAATATGGATATCGTACCCGAGGTTCTCGAGGGTGCAGAGAAAGATTTTGTGGTCAGGTTTCAAATCCAAGATGGCCGCCGCACAAAACTATGATTTCAGCAATATGGATATCGTGCCCGAGGTTCTTTAGGGTGCAGAGAAAGATTTTGTGGTCAGTTTTCAAATCCAAGATGGCAGCCGCTCAAAATTATGATAACTAGATTATGGATGTCGTATCCTAGGTTCTCGAGGGTGCAGAGAAAGATTTTGTGATAAGTTTTCAAATCCAAGATGGCAGCCGCTCAAAAGTATGATAACTACATTATGGGTATCGTATCCGAGGTTCTCGAGGGTGCAGAGAACGATTTTGTGATCATTTTACAAATCCAAGATAGCCGCCGCAAAAAATTATGATTTCAGCAATATGGATATCGTGTCCGAGATTCTCGAGGGTGCAGAGAACAATTCTGTAATCATTTTTGAAAGCTAAGAGGGCTGCCGCAAACAATAATGTTTTCAATAATATGGATATCCTGTCTAAGGTTCTCGAGGGTGGAAAAAATATTTTGGGATCATTTTTAAATCCGAGATGGCCGCCGTGCAAGAGTATGATCACAAAAATATGGGTATCGCATCCGAGGTTCTCGAGAGTGCACAGAACGATTTTGTGATTATTTTTGAAATCCAAGTTGGCCGCCGCTCAAAATAATAATAACTACATTATCGGTATCGTATCCGAGGTTCTCGAGGGTGCAGGGAACTATTTTGTGATCATTTTTCAAATCGAAGATGGCCGCCACTCAAAAGTGTGATAACTACATTATGGGTATCGTATCAGAGGTTCTCGAGAGTGCTGAGAACGATTTTGTGATAATTTTTCAAATCCAAGTTGGCCGCCGCACAAAATTATGATTTCAGCAATATGGATATCGTACCCGAGGTTCTCGAGGGTGCAGAGAATGATTATGTGATCATTTTTCAAATCCAAGATGGCCGCCGCACAAAATTATGATTTCAGCAATATGGATATCGTATCCGAGGTTCTCGAGGGTGCAGAGAACGATTTGGTGATAATTTTTCTAATCCAAGATGGCCGCCGCAAAAAATTATGATTTCAGCAATATGAATATCGTACCCGAGGTTCTCGAGAGTGCTGAGAACGATTTTGTGATCATTTTTCAAATCCAAGTTGGCCGCCGCACAAAATTATGATTTCAGCAATATGGATATCGTGTCCGAGATTCTCGAGGGTGCAGAGAACAATTCTGTAATCATTTTTGAAAGCCAAGAGGGCTGCCGCAAACAATAATGTTTTCAATAATATGGATATCCTGTCTGAGGTTCTCGAGGGTGGAAAAAATATTTTGGGATCATTTTTAAATCCGAGATGGCCGCCGTGCAAGACTATGATCACAAAAATATGGGTATCGCATCCGAGGTTCTCGAGAGTGCACAGAACGATTTTGTGATTATTTTTGAAATCCAAGTTGGCCGTCGCTCAAAATAATGATAACTACATTATGGGTATCGTATCCGAGGTTCTCGAGGGTGCAGGGAACGATTTTGTGATCATTTTTCAAATCGAAGATGGCCGCCGCTCAAAAGTGTGATAACTACATTATGGGTATCGTATCTGAGGTTGTCGAGGGTGCTGAGAACGATTTTGTGATAATTTTTCAAATCCAAGATAGCCGCCGCACAAAATAATGATTTCAGCAATATGGATATCGTACCCGAGGTTCTCGAGGGTGCAGAGGACGATTTGATCATTTTTCAAATCCGAGATGGCCGCCGCACAAAATTATGATTTCAGCAATATGGATATCGTACCCGAGGTTCTCGAGGGTGCAGAGAACGATTTTGTGGTCATTTTCAAATCCGAGATGGCCGCCGCACAAAATTATGATTTCAGCAATATGGATATCGTACCCGAGGTTCTCGAGGGTGCAGAGAAAGATTTTGTGGTCAGTTTTCAAATCCAAGATGGCAGCCGCTCAAAAGTATGATAACTAGATTATGGGTGTCGTATCCTAGGTTCTCGAGGGTGCAGGGATCGATTTTGTGATCATTTTTCAAATCAAAGATGGCCGCCGCTCAAAAGTATGATAACTACATTATGGATATCGTATCAGAGGTTCTCGAGAGTGCTGAGAACGATTTTGTGATAATTTTTCAAATCCAAGTTGGCCGCCGCACAAAATTATGATTTCAGCAATATGGATATCGTACCCGAGGTTCTCGAGAGTGCTGAGAACGATTTTGTGATCATTTTTCAAATCCAAGTTGGCCGCCGCACAAAACAACAATTCTGTGATCATTTTTGAAATCCAAGAGGGCTGCTGCAAACAATAATGTTTTTAGCAATATGGATATCGTGTCTGAGGTTCTCGAGGGTGCTGAGAACGATTTTGTGATCATTTTTCAAATCCAAGATGGCCGCCGCACAAAATTATGATTTCAGCAATATGGATATCGTACCCGAGGTTCTCGAGGGTGCAGAGAAAGATTTTGTGGTCAGTTTTCAAATCCAAGATGGCCGCCGCACAAAACTATGATTTCAGCAATATGGATATCGTGCCCGAGGTTCTTTAGGGTGCAGAGAAAGATTTTGTGGTCAGTTTTCAAATCCAAGATGGCAGCCGCTCAAAATTATGATAACTAGATTATGGATGTCGTATCCTAGGTTCTCGAGGGTGCAGAGAAAGATTTTGTGATAAGTTTTCAAATCCAAGATGGCAGCCGCTCAAAAGTATGATAACTACATTATGGGTATCGTATCCGAGGTTCTCGAGGGTGCAGAGAACGATTTTGTGATCATTTTACAAATCCAAGATAGCCGCTGCACAAAATTATGATTTCAGCAATATGGGTATCGTGTCCGAGATTCTCGAGGGTGCAGAGAACAATTCTGTAATCATTTTTGAAAGCCAAGACGGCTGCCGCAAACAATAATGTTTTCAATAATATGGATATCCTGTCTGAGGTTCTCGAGGGTGGAAAAAATATTTTGGGATCATTTTTAAATCCGAGATGGCCGCCGTGCAAGACTATGATCACAAAAATATGGGAATCGCATCCGAGGTTCTCGAGAGTGCACAGAACGATTTTGTGATTATTTTTGAAATCCAAGTTGGCCGCCGCTCAAAATAATGATAACTACATTATGGGTATCGTATCCGAGGTTCTCGAGGGTGCAGGGAACGATTTTGTGATCATTTTTCAAATCGAAGATGGCCGCCGCCCAAAAGTGTGATTACTTCATTATGGGTATCGTATCAGAGGTTCTCGAGAGTGCTGAGAACGATTTTGTGATCATTTTTCAAATCCAAGATAGCCGCCGCACAAAATAATGATTTCAGCAATATGGATATCGTACCCGAGGTTCTCGAGGGTGCAGAGAAAGATTTTGTGGTCAGTTTTCAAATCCAAGATGGCCGCCGCACAAAACTATGATTTCAGCAATATGGATATCGTACCCGAGGTTCTCGAGGGTGCAGAGAAAGATTTTGCGGTCAGTTTTCAAATCCAAGATGGCAGCCGCTCAAAAGTATGATAACTAGATTATGGATGTCGTATCCTAGGTTCTCGAGGGTGCAGAGAAAGATTTTGTGATAAGTTTTCAAATCCAAGATGGCAGCCGCTCAAAAGTATGATAACTACATTATGGGTATCGTATCCCAGGTTCTCAAGGGTGCAGAGAACGCTTTTGTGATCATTTTTCAAATCGAAAATGGCCGCCGCTCAAAAGTATGATAACTACATTATGGGTATCGTATCAGAGGTTCTCGAGGGTGCTGAGAACGATTTTGTGATCATTTTTCAAATCCAAGATGGCCGCCGCACAAAATTATGATTTCAGCAATATGGATATCGTACCCGAGGTTCTCGAAGGTGCAGAGAACGATTTTGTGGTCATTTTTAAATCCGAGATGGCCGCCGCACAAATTATAATTTCAGCAATATGGATATCGTACCCGAGGTTCTCGAGGGTGCAGAGAACGATTTTGTGGTCATTTTTAAATCCGAGATGGCCGCCGCACAAAATTATGATTTCAGCAATATGGATATCGTACCCGAGGTTCTCGAGGGTGCAGAGAACGATTTTGTGGTCAGTTTTCAAATCCAAGATAGCGGCCGCTCAAAAGTATGATAACTAGATTGTGGGTGTCGTATCCTAGGTTCTCGAGGGTGCAGGGAACGATTTTGTGATCATTTTTCAAATTGAAGATGGCCGCCGCTCATAAATAAAATAACTACATTATGGGTATCGTATCAGAGGTTCTCGAGCGTGCTGAGAACGATTTTGTGATCATTTTCAAATCCAAGATGGCCGCCGCACAAAATTATGAATTCAGCAATATGGATATCGTGTCCGAGATTCTCGAGGGTGCAGAGAACAATTCTGAGATCATTTTGGAAATCCAAGAGGGCTGCTGCAAACAATAATGTTTTCAGCAATATGGATATCGTGTCTGAGGTTCTCGAGGGTGCTGAGAACGATTTTGTGATCATTTTTCAAATCCAAGATAGCCGCCGCATAAAATAATGATTTCAGCAATATGGATAGCGTACCCGAGGTTCTCGAGGGTGCAGAGAAAGATTTTGTGGTCAGTTTTCAAATCCAAGATGGCAGCCGCTCAAAAGTATGATAACAAGATTATTGGTATCGTATCCTAGATTCTCGAGGGTGCAGAGAAAGATTTTGTGATCAGTTTTCAAATCCAAGATGGCCGCGCACAAAAGTATGATAACTACATTATGAATATCGTATCAGAAGTTCTCGAGGGTGCTAAGAACGATTTTGTGATCATTTTTCAAATCCAAGATGGCCGCCGCACAAAATTATGAATTCAGCAATATGGATATCGTGTCCGAGATTCTCGAGGGTGCAGAGAACAATTCTGTGATCATTTTTGAAATCCAAGAGGGCTGCTGCAAACAATAATGTTTTTAGCAATATGGATATCGTGTCTGAGGTTCTCGAGGGTGCTGAGAACGATTTTGTGATCATTTTTCAAATCCAAGATGGCCGCCGCGCAAAATTATGATTTCAGCAATATGGATATCGTACCCGAGGTTCTCGAGGGTGCAGAGAAAGATTTTGTGGTAAGTTTTCAAATCCAAGATGGCCGCCGCACAAAACTATGATTTCAGCAATATGGATATCGTGCCCGAGGTTCTTTAGGGTGCAGAGAAAGATTTCGTGGTCAGTTTTCAAATCCAAGATGGCAGCCGCTCAAAATTATGATAACTAGATTATGGATGTCGTATCCTAGGTTCTCGAGTGTGCAGAGAAAGATTTTGTGATAAGTTATCAAATCCAAGATGGCAGCCGCTCAAAAGTATGATAACTACATTATGGGTATCGTATCCGAGGTTCTCGAGGGTGCAGAGAACGATTTTGTGATCATTTTACAAATCCAAGATAGCCGCTGCACAAAATTATGATTTCAGCAATATGGGTATCGTGTCCGAGATTCTCGAGGGTGCAGAGAACAATTCTGTAATCATTTTTGAAAGCCAAGAGGGCTGCCGCAAACAACAATGTTTTCAATAATATGGATATCCTGTCTGAGGTTCTCGAGGGTGGAAAAAATATTTTGGGATCATTTTTAAATCCGAGATGGCCGCCGTGCAAGACTATGATCACAAAAATATGGGAATCGCATCCGAGGTTCTCGAGAGTGCACAGAACAATTTTGTGATTATTTTTGAAATCCAAGTTGGCCGCCGCTCAAAATAATGATAACTACATTATGGGTATCGTATCCGAGGTTCTCGAGGGTGCAGGGAACGATTTTGTGATCATTTTTCAAATCGAAGATGGCCGCTGCCCAAAAGTGTGATTACTTCATTATGGGTATCGTATCAGAGGTTCTCGAGAGTGCTGAGAACGATTTTGTGATCATTTTTCAAATCCAAGATAGCCGCCGCACAAAATAATGATTTCAGCAATATGGATATCGTACCCGAGGTTCTCGAGGGTGCAGAGAAAGATTTTGTGGTCAGTTTTCAAATCCAAGATGGCCGCCGCACAAAACTATGATTTCAGCAATATGGATATCGTATCCGAGGTTCTCGAGGGTGCAGAGAAAGATTTTGTGGTCAGTTTTCAAATCCAAGATGGCAGCCGCTCAAAAGTATGATAACTAGATTATGGATGTCGTATCCTAGGTTCTCGAGGGTGCAGAGAAAGATTTTGTGATAAGTTTTCAAATCCAAGATGGCAGCCGCTCAAAAGTATGATAACTACATTATGGGTATCGTATCCCAGGTTCTCAAGGGTGCAGAGAACGCTTTTGTGATCATTTTTCAAATCGAAAATGGCCGCCGCTCAAAAGTATGATAACTACATTATGGGTATCGTATCAGAGGTTCTCGAGGGTGCTGAGAACGATTTTGTGATCATTTTTCAAATCCAAGATGGCCGCCGCACAAAATTATGATTTCAGCAATATGGATATCGTACCCGAGGTTCTCGAAGGTGCAGAGAACGATTTTGTGGTCATTTTTAAATCCGAGATGGCCGCCGCACAAATTATGATTTCAGCAATATGGATATCGTACCCGAGGTTCTCGAGGGTGCAGAGAACGATTTTGTGGTCATTTTTAAATCCGAGATGGCCGCCGCACAAAATTATGATTTCAGCAATATGGATATCGTACCCGAGGTTCTCGAGGGTGCAGAGAACGATTTTGTGGTCATTTTTAAATCCGAGATGGCCGCCGCACAAATTATGATTTCAGCAATATGGATATCGTACCCGAGGTTCTCGAGGGTGCAGAGAACGATTTTGTGGTCATTTTTAAATCCGAGATGGCCGCCGCACAAATTATGATTTCAGCAATATGGATATCGTACCCGAGGTTCTCGAGGGTGCAGAGAACGATTTTGTGGTCATTTTTAAATCCGAGATGGCCGCCGCACAAAATTATGATTTCAGCAATATGGATATCGTACCCGAGGTTCTCGAGGGTGCAGAGAACGATTTTGTGGTCAGTTTTCAAATCCAAGATAGCGGCCGCTCAAAAGTATGATAACTAGATTATGGGTGTCGTATCCTAGGTTCTCGAGGGTGCAGGGAACGATTTTGTGATCATTTTTCAAATCGAAGATGGCCGCCGCTCAAAAATAAAATAACTACATTATGGGTATCGTATCAGAGGTTCTCGAGAGTGCTGAGAACGATTTTGTGATCATTTTCAAATCCAAGATGGCCGCCGCACAAAATTATGAATTCAGCAATATGGATATCGTGTCCCAGATTCTCGAGGGTGCAGAGAACAATTCTGTGATCATTTTTGAAATCCAAGAGGGCTGCTGCAAACAATAATGTTTTTAGCAATATGGATATCGTGCCCGAGGTTCTTTAGGGTGCAGAGAAAGATTTTGTGGTCAGTTTTCAAATCCAAGATGGCAGCCGCTCAAAAGTATGATAACTAGATTATGGGTGTCGTATCCTAGGTTCTCGAGGGTGCAGGGAACGATTTTGTGATCATTTTTCAAATCAAAGATGGCCGCCGCTCAAAAGTATGATAACTACATTATGGATATCGTATCAGATGTTCTCGAGAGTGCTGAGAACGATTTTGTGATCATTTTTCAAATCCAAGATGGCAGCCGCTCAAAAGTATGATAACTACATTATGGGTATCGTATCCCAGTTTCTCAAGGGTGCAGAAAACGATTTTGTGATCATTTTTCAAATCGAAAATGGCCGCCGCTCAAAAGTGTGATAACTAAATTATGGGTATCGCATCCGAGGTTTTCGAGGGTGCTGAGAACGATTTTGTGATAATTTTTCAAATCCAAGATAGCCGCTGCACAAAATAATGATTTCAGCAATAAGGATATCGTACCCGAGGTTCTCGAGGGTGCAGAGGACGATTTGATGATTATTTTTCAAATCCAAGATGGCCGCCGCACAAAATTATGATTTCAGCAATATGGATATCGTACCCGAGGTTCTCGAGGGTGCAGAGAAAGATTTTGTGGTCAAATTTCAAATCCAATATGGCCGCCGCACAAAACTATGATTTCAGCAATATGGATATCGTACCCGAGGTTCTCGAGGGTGCAGAGAAAGATTTTGTGGGCAGTTTTCAAATCCAAGATGGCAGCCGCTCAAAAGTATGATAACTAGATTATGGATGTCGTATCCTAGGATCTCGAGGGTGCAGAGAAAGATTTTGTGATAAGTTTTCAAATCCAAGATGGCAGCCGCTCAAAAGTATGATAACTACATTATGGGTATCGTATCCGAGGTTCTCGAGGGTGCAGAAAACGATTTTGTGATCATTTTTCAAATCGAAAATGGCCGCCGCTCAAAAGTATGATAACTACATTATGGGTATCGTATTAGAGGTTCTCGAGGGTGCAGGGAACGATTTTGTGATCATTTTTCAAATCCAAGATGGCCGCCGCACAAAATTATGATTTCAGCAATATGGATATCGTACCCGAGGTTCTCGAGGGTGCAGAGTACGATTTTGTGGTCATTTTTTAATCCGAGATGGCCGCCGCTCAAAAGTATGATAACTAGATTATGGGTGTCGTATCCTAGGTTCTCGAGGGTGCAGGGAACGATTTTGTAATCATTTTTCAAATCGAAGATGGCCGCCGCTCGAAAGTATGATAACTACATTATGGATATCGTATCAGAGGTTCTCGAGAGTGCTGAGAACGATTTTGTGATCATTTTTCAAATCCAAGATGGCCGCCGCACAAAATTATGAATTCAGCAATATGGATATCGTACCCGAGGTTCTCGAGGGTGCAGAGAACGATTTGGTGATAATTTTTCTAATCCAAGATGGCCGCCGCAAAAAATTATGATTTCAGCAATATGGATATCGTACCCGAGGTTCTCGAGGGTGCAGAGAACGATTTTGTGATCATTTTTAAATCCGAGATGGCTGCCGCTCAAAAGTATGATATCTAGATTATGGGTATCGTATCCTAGGTTCTCGAGGGTGCAGAGAAAGATTTTGTGATCAGTTTTCAAATCCAAGATGGCCGCCGATCAAAAGTATGATAACTACATTATGGATATCGTACCCGAGGTGCTCGAGGGTGCAGAGAATGATTATGTGATCATTTTTCAAATCCAAGATGGCAGCCGCTCAAAAGTATGATAACTACATTATGGGTATCGTATCCGAGGTTCTCGAGGGTGCAGGGAACGATTTTGTGATCATTTTTCAAATCGAAAATGGCCGTCACTCAAAAGTATGATAACTACATTATGGGTATCGTATCAGAGGTTCTCGAGGGTGCTGAGAACGATTTTGTGATCATTTTTCAAATCCAAGATGGCCGCCGCACAAAATTATGATTTCAGCAATATGGATATCGTACCCGAGGTTCTCGAGGGTGCAGAGAACGATTTTGTGGTCATTTTTAAATCCGAGATGGCCGCCGCACAAAATTATGATTTCAGCAATATGGATATCGTACCCGAGGTTCTCGAGGGTGCAGAGAACGATTTTGTGGTCATTTTCAAATCCGAGATGGCCGCCGCACAAAATTATGATTTCAGCAATATGGATATCGTACCCGAGGTTCTCGAGGGTGCAGGGAACGATTTTGTGATCATTTTTCAAATCGAAGATGGCCGCCGCTCAAAAGTATGATAACTACATTATGGATATCGTATCCGAGGTTCTCGAGGGTGCAGAGAACGATTTTGTGGTCATTTTTAAATCCGAGATGGCCGCCGCACAAAATTATGATTTCAGCAATATGGATATCGTACCCGAGGTTCTCGAGGGTGCAGAGAAAGATTTTGTGGTCAGTTTTCAAATCCAAGATGGCAGCCGCTCAAAAGTATGATAACTAGATTATGGGTGTCGTATCCTAGGTTCTCGAGGGTGCAGGGAACGATTTTGTGATCATTTTTCAAATCAAAGATGGCCGCCGCTCAAAAGTATGATAACTACATTATGGATATCGTATCAGAGGTTCTCGAGAGTGCTGAGAACGATTTTGTGATCATTTTTCAAATCCAAGATGGCAGCCGCTCAAAAGTATGATTACTACATTATGGGTATCGTATCCCAGTTTCTCAAGGGTGCAGAAAACGATTTTGTGATCATTTTTCAAATCGAAAATGGCCGCCGCTCAAAAGTGTGATAACTACATTATGGGTATCGCATCCGAGGTTTTCGAGGGTGCTGAGAACGATTTTGTGATAATTTTTCAAATCCAAGATAGCCGCTGCACAAAATAATGATTTCAGCAATAAGGATATCGTACCCGAGGTTCTCGAGGGTGCAGAGGACGATTTGATGATTATTTTTCAAATGCAAGATGGCCGCCGCACAAAATTATGATTTCAGCAATATGGATATCGTACCCGAGGTTCTCGAGGGTGCAGAGAAAGATTTTGTGGTCAGTTTTCAAATCCAAGATGGCAGCCGCTCAAAAGTATGATAACTAGATTATGGGTGTCGTATCCTAGGTTCTCGAGGGTGCAGGGAACGATTTTGTGATCATTTTTCAAATCGAAAATGGCCGCCACTCAAAAGTATGATAACTACATTATGGGTATCGTATCAGAGGTTCTCGAGGGTGCTGAGAACGATTTTGTGATCATTTTTCAAATCCAAGATGGCCGCCGCACAAAATTATGATTTCAGCAATATGGATATCGTACCCGAGGTTCTCGAGGGTGCAGAGAACGATTTTGTGGTCATTTTTAAATCCGAGATGGCCGCCGCACAAAATTATGATTTCAGCAATATGGATATCGTACCCGAGGTTCTCGAGGGTGCAGAGAACGATTTTGTGGTCATTTTCAAATCCGAGATGGCCGCCGCACAAAATTATGATTTCAGCAATATGGATATCGTACCCGAGGTTCTCGAGGGTGCAGGGAACGATTTTGTGATCATTTTTCAAATCGAAGATGGCCGCCGCTCAAAAGTATGATAACTACATTATGGATATCGTATCCGAGGTTCTCGAGGGTGCAGAGAACGATTTTGTGGTCATTTTTAAATCCGAGATGGCCGCGGCACAAAATTATGATTTCAGCAATATGGATATCGTACCCGAGGTTCTCGAGGGTGCAGAGAAAGATTTTGTGGTCAGTTTTCAAATCCAAGATGGCAGCCGCTCAAAAGTATGATAACTAGATTATGGGTGTCGTATCCTAGGTTCTCGAGGGTGCAGGGAACGATTTTGTGATCATTTTTCAAATCAAAGATGGCCGCCGCTCAAAAGTATGATAACTACATTATGGATATCGTATCAGAGGTTCTCGAGAGTGCTGAGAACGATTTTGTGATCATTTTTCAAATCCAAGATGGCAGCCGCTCAAAAGTATGATTACTACATTATGGGTATCGTATCCCAGTTTCTCAAGGGTGCAGAAAACGATTTTGTGATCATTTTTCAAATCGAAAATGGCCGCCGCTCAAAAGTGTGATAACTACATTATGGGTATCGCATCCGAGGTTTTCGAGGGTGCTGAGAACGATTTTGTGATAATTTTTCAAATCCAAGATAGCCGCTGCACAAAATAATGATTTCAGCAATAAGGATATCGTACCCGAGGTTCTCGAGGGTGCAGAGGACGATTTGATGATTATTTTTCAAATCCAAGATGGCCGCCGCACAAAATTATGATTTCAGCAATATGGATATCGTACCCGAGGTTCTCGAGGGTGCAGAGAAAGATTTTGTGGTCAGTTTTCAAATCCAAGATGGCAGCCGCTCAAAAGTATGATAACTAGATTATGGGTGTCGTATCCTAGGTTCTCGAGGGTGCAGGGAACGATTTTGTGATCATTTTTCAAATCAAAGATGGCCGCCGCTCAAAAGTATGATAACTACATTATGGATATCGTATCAGAGGTTCTCGAGAGTGCTGAGAACGATTTTGTGATCATTTTTCAAATCCAAGATGGCAGCCGCTCAAAAGTATGATTACTACATTATGGGTATCGTATCCCAGTTTCTCAAGGGTGCAGAAAACGATTTTGTGATCATTTTTCAAATCGAAAATGGCCGCCGCTCAAAAGTGTGATAACTACATTATGGGTATCGCATCCGAGGTTTTCGAGGGTGCTGAGAACGATTTTGTGATAATTTTTCAAATCCAAGATAGCCGCTGCACAAAATAATGATTTCAGCAATAAGGATATCGTACCCGAGGTTCTCGAGGGTGCAGAGGACGATTTGATGATTATTTTTCAAATCCAAGATGGCCGCCGCACAAAATTATGATTTCAGCAATATGGATATCGTACCCGAGGTTCTCGAGGGTGCAGAGAAAGATTTTGTGGTCAAATTTCAAATCCAAGATGGCCGCCGCACAAAACTATGATTTCAGCAATATGGATATCGTACCCGAGGTTCTCGAGGGTGCAGAGAAAGATTTTGTGGGCAGTTTTCAAATCCAAGATGGCAGCCGCTCAAAAGTATGATAACTAGATTATGGATGTCGTATCCTAGGATCTCGAGGGTGCAGAGAAAGATTTTGTGATAAGTTTTCAAATCCAAGATGGCAGCCGCTCAAAAGTATGATAACTACATTATGGGTATCGTATCCGAGGTTCTCGAGGGTGCAGAGAACGATTTTGTGATCATTTTTCAAATCGAAAATGGCCGCCGCTCAAAAGTATGATAACTACATTATGGGTATCGTATTAGAGGTTCTCGAGGGTGCTGAGAACGATTTTGTGATCATTTTCAAATCCAAGATGGCCGCCGCACAAAATTATGATTTCAGCAATATGGATATCGTACCCGAGGTTCTCGAGGGTGCAGAGTACGATTTTGTGGTCATTTTTAAATCCGAGATGGCCGCCGCTCAAAAGTATGATAACTAGATTATGGGTGTCGTATCCTAGGTTCTCGAGGGTGCAGGGAACGATTTTGTGATCATTTTTCAAATCGAAGATGGCCGCCGCTCGAAAGTATGATAACTACATTATGGATATCGTATCAGAGGTTCTCGAGAGTGCTGAGAACGATTTTGTGATCATTTTTCAAATCCAAGATGGCCGCCGCACAAAATTATGAATTCAGCAATATGGATATCGTACCCGAGGTTCTCGAGGGTGCAGAGAACGATTTGGTGATAATTTTTCTAATCCAAGATGGCCGCCGCAAAAAATTATGATTTCAGCAATATGGATATCGTACCCGAGGTTCTCGAGGGTGCAGAGAACGATTTTGTGATCATTTTTAAATCCGAGATGGCTGCCGCTCAAAAGTATGATATCTAGATTATGGGTATCGTATCCTAGGTTCTCAAGGGTGCAGAGAAAGATTTTGTGATCAGTTTTCAAATCCAAGATGGCCGCCGATCAAAAGTATGATAACTACATTATGGATATCGTACCCGAGGTTCTCGAGGGTGCAGAGAATGATTATGTGATCATTTTTCAAATCCAAGATGGCAGCCGCTCAAAAGTATGATAACTACATTATGGGTATCGTATCCGAGGTTCTCGAGGGTGCAGGGAACGATTTTGTGATCATTTTTCAAATCGAAAATGGCCGCCACTCAAAAGTATGATAACTACATTATGGGTATCGTATCAGAGGTTCTCGAGGGTGCTGAGAACGATTTTGTGATAATTTTTCAAATCCAAGATGGCCGCCGCACAAAATTATGATTTCAGCAATATGGATATCGTACCCGAGGTTCTCGAGGGTGCAGAGAACGATTTTGTGGTCATTTTTAAATCCGAGATGGCCGCCGCACAAAATTATGATTTCAGCAATATGGGTATCGTATCCTAGGTTCTCAAGGGTGCAGAGAAAGATTTTGTGATCAGTTTTCAAATCCAAGATGGCCGCCGATCAAAAGTATGATAACTACATTATGGATATCGTACCCGAGGTTCTCGAGGGTGCAGAGAATGATTATGTGATCATTTTTCAAATCCAAGATGGCAGCCGCTCAAAAGTATGATAACTAGATTATGGGTGTCGTATCCTAGGTTCTCGAGGGTGCAGGGAACGATTTTGTGATCATTTTTCAAATCGAAGATGGCCGTCGCTCAAAAGTATGATAACTACATTATGGATATCGTATCAGAGGTTCTCGAGAGTGCTGAGAACGATTTTGTGATCACTTTTCAAATCCAAGATGGCCGCCGCACAAAATTATGATTTCAGCAATATGGATATCGTATCCGAGGTCCTCGAGGGTGCAGAGAACGATTTTGTGGTCATTTTTAAATCCGAGATGGCCGCCGCACAAAATTATGATTTCAGCAATATGGATATCGTATCCGAGGTTCTCGAGGGTGCAGAGAACGATTTTGTGGTCATTTTTAAATCCGAGATGGCCGCCGCACAAAATTATGATTTCAGCAATATGGATATCGTACCCGATGTTCTCGAGGGTGCAGAGAACGATTTTGTGGTCATTTTCAAATCCGAGATGGCCGCGGCACAAAATTATGATTTCAGCAATATGGATATCGTACCCGAGGTTCTCGAGGGTGCAGAGAAAGATTTTGTGGTCAGTATTCAAATCCAAGATGGCAGCCGCTCAAAAGTATGATAACTAGATTATGGGTGTCGTATCCTAGGTTCTCGAGGGTGCAGGGAACGATTTTGTGATCATTTTTCAAATCAAAGATGGCCGCCGCTCAAAAGTATGATAACTACATTATGGATATCGTATCAGAGGTTCTCGAGAGTGCTGAGAACGATTTTGTGATCATTTTTCAAATCCAAGATGGCAGCCGCTCAAAAGTATGATAACTACATTATGGGTATCGTATCCCAGTTTCTCAAGGGTGCAGAAAACGATTTTGTGATCATTTTTCAAATCGAAAATGGCCGCCGCTCAAAAGTGTGATAACTACATTATGGGTATCGCATCCGAGGTTTTCGAGGGTGCTGAGAACGATTTTGTGATAATTTTTCAAATCCAAGATAGCCGCTGCACAAAATAATGATTTCAGCAATAAGGATATCGTACCCGAGGTTCTCGAGGGTGCAGAGGACGATTTGATGATTATTTTTCAAATCCAAGATGGCCGCCGCACAAAATTATGATTTCAGCAATATGGATATCGTACCCGAGGTTCTCGAGGGTGCAGAGAAAGATTTTGTGGTCAAATTTCAAATCCAAGATGGCCGCCGCACAAAACTATGATTTCAGCAATATGGATATCGTACCCGAGGTTCTCGAGGGTGCAGAGAAAGATTTTGTGGGCAGTTTTCAAATCCAAGTTGGCAGCCGCTCAAAAGTATGATAACTAGATTATGGATGTCGTATCCTAGGATCTCGAGGGTGCAGAGAAAGATTTTGTGATAAGTTTTCAAATCCAAGATGGCAGCCGCTCAAAAGTATGATAACTACATTATGGGTATCGTATCCGAGGTTCTCGAGGGTGCAGAGAACGATTTTGTGATCATTTTTCAAATCGAAAATGGCCGCCGCTCAAAAGTATGATAACTACATTATGGGTATCGTATTAGAGGTTCTCGAGGGTGCTGAGAACGATTTTGTGATCATTTTTCAAATCCAAGATGGCCGCCGCACAAATTTTGATTTCAGCAATATGGATATCGTACCCGAGGTTCTCGAGGGTGCAGAGTACGATTTTGTGGTCATTTTTAAATCCGAGATGGCCGCCGCTCAAAAGTATGATAACTAGATTATGGGTGTCGTATCCTAGGTTCTCGAGGGTGCAGGGAACGATTTTGTGATCATTTTTCAAATCGAAGATGGCCGCCGCTCGAAAGTATGGTAACTACATTATGGATATCGTATCAGAGGTTCTCGAGAGTGCTGAGAACGATTTTGTGATCATTTTTCAAATCCAAGATGGCCGCCGCACAAAATTATGAATTCAGCAATATGGATATCGTACCCGAGGTTCTCGAGGGTGCAGAGAACGATTTGGTGATAATTTTTCTAATCCAAGATGGCCGCCGCAAAAAATTATGATTTCAGCAATATGGATATCGTACCCGAGGTTCTCGAGGGTGCAGAGAACGATTTTGTGATCATTTTTCAAATCGAAAATGGCCGCCACTCAAAAGTATGATAACTACATTATGGGTATCGTATCAGAGGTTCTCGAGGGTGCTGAGAACGATTTTGTGATCATTTTTCAAATCCAAGATGGCCGCCGCACAAAATTATGATTTCAGCAATATGGATATCGTACCCGAGGTTCTCGAGGGTGCAGAGAACGATTTTGTGGTCATTTTTAAATCCGAGATGGCCGCCGCACAAAATTATGATTTCAGCAATATGGATATCGTACCCGAGGTTCTCGAGGGTGCAGAGAACGATTTTGTGGTCATTTTCAAATCCGAGATGGCCGCCGCACAAAATTATGATTTCAGCAATATGGATATCGTACCCGAGGTTCTCGAGGGTGCAGAGAACGATTTGGTGATAATTTTTCTAATCCAAGATGGCCGCCGCAAAAAATTATGATTTCAGCAATATGGATATCGTATCCGAGGTTCTCGAGGGTGCAGGGAACGATTTTGTGATCATTTTTCAAATCGAAAATGGCCGCCACTCAAAAGTATGATAACTACATTATGGGTATCGTATCAGAGGTTCTCGAGGGTGCTGAGAACGATTTTGTGATCATTTTTCAAATCCAAGATGGCCGCCGCACAAAATTATGATTTCAGCAATATGGATATCGTACCCGAGGTTCTCGAGGGTGCAGAGAACGATTTTGTGGTCATTTTTAAATCCGAGATGGCCGCCGCACAAAATTATGATTTCAGCAATATGGATATCGTACCCGAGGTTTTCGAGGGTGCAGAGAACGATTTTGTGGTCATTTTCAAATCCGAGATGGCCGCCGCACAAAATTATGATTTCAGCAATATGGATATCGTACCCGAGGTTCTCGAGGGTGCAGAGAAAGATTTTGTGGTCAGTTTTCAAATCCAAGATGGCAGCCGCTCAAAAGTATGATAACTAGATTATGGGTGTCGTATCCTAGGTTCTCGAGGGTTCAGGGAACGATTTTGTGATCATTTTTCAAATCGAAGATGGCCGCCGCTCAAAAGTATGATAACTACATTATGGATATCGTATCAGAGGTTCTCGAGAGTGCTGAGAACGATTTTGTGATCACTTTTCAAATCCAAGATGGCCGCCGCACAAAATTATCATTTCAGCAATATGGATATCGTATCCGAGGTTCTCGAGGGTGCAGAGAACGATTTTGTGGTCATTTTTAAATCCGAGATGGCCGCCGCACAAAATTATGATTTCAGCAATATGGATATCGTATCCGAGGTTCTCGAGGGTGCAGAGAACGATTTTGTGGTCATTTTTAAATCCGAGATGGCCGCCGCACAAAATTATGATTTCAGCAATATGGATATCGTACCCGATGTTCTCGAGGGTGCAGGGAACGATTTTGTGATCATTTTTCAAATCAAAGATGGCCGCCGCTCAAAAGTATGATAACTACATTATGGATATCGTATCAGAGGTTCTCGAGAGTGCAGAGAACGATTTTGTGATCATTTTTCAAATCGAAAATGGCCGCCGCTCAAAAGTATGATAACTACATTATGGGTATCGTATTAGAGGTTCTCTAGGGTGCTGAGAACGATTTTGTGATCATTTTTCAAATCCAAGATGGCCGCCGCACAAAATTATGATAAATACATTATGGATATCGTATCAGAGGTTCTCGAGAGTGCTGAGAACGATTTTGTGATCATTTTTCAAATCCAAGATGGCAGCCGCTCGAAAGTATGATAACTACATTATGGATATCGTATCAGAGGTTCTCGAGAGTGCTGAGAACGATTTGGTGATAATTTTTCTAATCCAAGATGCCCGCCGCAAAAAATTATGATTTCAGCAATATGGATATCGTACCCGAGGTTCTCGAGGGTGCAGAGAACGATTTTGTGATCATTTTTAAATCCGAGATGGCTGCCGCTCAAAAGTATAATATCTAGATTATGGGTATCGTATCCTAGGTTCTCGAGGGTGCAGAGAAAGATTTTGTGATCAGTTTTCAAATCCAAGATGGCCGCCGATCAAAAGTATGATAACTACATTATGGATATTGTACCCGAGGTTCTCGAGGGTGCAGAGAATGATTATGTGATCATTTTTCAAATCCAAGATGGCAGCCGCTCAAAAGTATGATAACTACATTATGGGTATCGTATCCGAGGTTCTCGAGGGTGCAGGGAACGATTTTGTGATCATTTTTCAAATCGAAAATGGCCGCCACTCAAAAGTATGATAACTACATTATGGGTATCGTATCAGAGGTTCTCGAGGGTGCTGAGAACGATTTTGTGATCATTTTTCAAATCCAAGATGGCCGCCGCACAAAATTATGATTTCAGCAATATGGATATCGTACCCGAGGTTCTCGAGGGTGCAGAGAACGATTTTGTGGTCATTTTCAAATCCGAGATGGCCGCCGCACAAAATTATGATTTCAGCAATATGTATATCGTACCCGAGGTTCTCGAGGGTGCAGAGAAAGATTTTGTGGTCAGTTTTCAAATCCAAGATGGCAGCCGCTCAAAAGTATGATAACTAGATTATGGGTGTCGTATCCTAGGTTCTCGAGGGTGCAGGGAACGATTTTGTGATCATTTTTCAAATCGAAGATGGCCGCCGCTCAAAAGTATGATAACTAACTTATGGATATCGTATCAGAGGTTCTCGAGAGTGCTGAGAACGATTTTGTGATCACTTTTCAAATCCAAGATGGCCGCCGCACAAAATTATGATTTCAGCAATATGGATATCGTATCCGAGGTTCTCGAGGGTGCAGAGAACGATTTTGTGGTCATTTTTAAATCCGAGATGGCCGCCGCACAAAATTATGATTTCAGCAATATGGATATCGTATCCGAGGTTCTCGAGGGTGCAGAGAACGATTTTGTGGTCATTTTTAAATCCGAGATGGCCGCCGCACAAAATTATGATTTCAGCAATATGGATATCGTACCCGATGTTCTCGAGGGTGCAGAGAACGATTTTGTGGTCATTTTCAAATCCGAGATGGCCGCCGCACAAAATTATGATTTCAGCAATATGGATATCGTACCCGAGGTTCTCGAGGGTGCAGAGAAAGATTTTGTGGTCAGTTTTCAAATCCAAGATGGCCGCCGCTCAAAAGTATGATAACTAGATTATGGGTGTCGTATCCTAGGTTCTCGAGGGTGCAGGGAACGATTTTGTGATCATTTTTCAAATCAAAGATGGCCGCCGCTCAAAAGTATGATAACTACATTATGGATATCGTATCAGAGGTTCTCGAGAGTGCTGAGAACGATTTTGTGATCATTTTTCAAATCCAAGATGGCAGCCGCTCAAAAGTATGATAACTACATTATGGGTATCGTATCCCAGTTTCTCAAGGGTGCAGAAAACGATTTTGTGATCATTTTTCAAATCGAAAATGGCCGCCGCTCAAAAGTGTGATAACTACATTATGGGTATCGCATCCGAGGTTTTCGAGGGTGCTGAGAACGATTTTGTGATAATATTTCAAATCCAAGATAGCCGCTGCACAAAATAATGATTTCAGCAATAAGGATATCGTACCCGAGGTTCTCGAGGGTGCAGAGGACGATTTGATGATTATTTTTCAAATCCAAGATGGCCGCCGCTCAAAATTATGATTTCAGCAATATGGATATCGTACCCGAGGTTCTCGAGGGTGCAGAGAACGATTTTGTGGTCATTTTTAAATCCGAGATGGCCGCCGCACAAAATTATGATTTCAGCAATATGGATATCGTACCCGAGGTTCTCGAGGGTGCAGAGAACGATTTTGTGGTCATTTTCAAATCCGAGATGGCCGCCGCACAAAATTATGATTTCAGCAATATGGATATCGTACCCGAGGTTCTCGAGGGTGCAGAGAAAGATTTTGTGGTCAGTTTTCAAATCCAAGATAGCGGCCGCTCAAAAGTATGATAACTAGATTATGGGTGTCGTATCCTAGGTTCTCGAGGGTGCAGGGAACGATTTTGTGATCATTTTTCAAATCAAAGATGGCCGCCGCTCAAAAGTATGATAACTACATTATGGATATCGTATCAGAGGTTCTCGAGAGTGCTGAGAACGATTTTGTGATCATTTTTCAAATCCAAGATGGCAGCCGCTCAAAAGTATGATAACTACATTATGGGTATCGTATCCCAGTTTCTCAAGGGTGCAGAAAACGATTTTGTGATCATTTTTCAAATCGAAAATGGCCGCCGCTCAAAAGTGTGATAACTACATTATGGGTATCGCATCCGAGGTTTTCGAGGGTGCTGAGAACGATTTTGTGATAATATTTCAAATCCAAGATAGCCGCTGCACAAAATAATGATTTCAGCAATAAGGATATCGTACCCGAGGTTCTCGAGGGTGCAGAGAACGATTTGGTGATTATTTTTCAAATCCAAGATGGCCGCCGCTCAAAATTATGATTTCAGCAATATGGATATCGTACCCGAGGTTCTCGAGGGTGCAGAGAACGATTTTGTGGTCATTTTTAAATCCGAGATGGCCGCCGCACAAAATTATGATTTCAGCAATATGGATATCGTACCCGAGGTTCTCGAGGGTGCAGAGAACGATTTTGTGGTCATTTTCAAATCCGAGATGGCCGCCGCACAAAATTATGATTTCAGCAAAATGGATATCGTACCCGAGGTTCTCGAGGGTGCAGAGAAAGATTTTGTGGTCAGTTTTCAAATCCAAGATAGCGGCCGCTCAAAAGTATGATAACTAGATTATGGGTGTCGTATCCTAGGTTATCGAGGGTGCAGGGAACGATTTTGTGATCATTTTTCAAATCGAAGATGGCCGCCGCTCAAAAGTATGATAACTACATTATGGATATCGTATCAGAGGTTCTCGAGAGTGCTGAGAACGATTTTGTGATCATTTTTCAAATCCAAGATGGCCGCCGCACAAAATTATGATTTCAGCAATATGGATATCGTACCCGAGGTTCTCGAGGGTGCAGAGAACGATTTGGTGATAATTTTTCTAATCCAAGATGGCCGCCGCAAAAAATTATGATTTCAGCAATATGGATATCGTACCCGAGGTTCTCGAGGGTGCAGAGAACGATTTTGTGATCATTTTTAAATCCGAGATGGCTGCCGCTCAAAAGTATGATAACGAGATTATGGGTATCGTATCCTAGGTTCTCGAGGGTGCAGAGAAAGATTTTGTGATCAGTTTTCAAATCCAAGATAGCCGCCACACAAAATTATGATTTCAGCAATATGGATATCGTATCCGAGGTTCTCGAGGGTGCAGAGAACGATTTTGTGGTCATTTTTAAATCCGAGATGGCCGCCGCACAAAATTATGATTTCAGCAATATGGATATCGTACCCGATGTTCTCGAGGGTGCAGAGAACGATTTTGTGGTCATTTTCAAATCCGAGATGGCCGCGGCACAAAATTATGATTTCAGCAATATGGATATCGTACCCGAGTTTCTCGAGGATGCAGAGAAAGATTTTGTGGTCAGTTTTCAAATCCAAGATGGCAGCCGCTCAAAAGTATGATAACTAACTTATGGATATCGTATCAGAGGTTCTCGAGAGTGCTGAGAACGATTTTGTGATCACTTTTCAAATCCAAGATGGCCGCCGCACAAAATTATGATTTCAGCAATATGGATATCGTATCCGAGGTTCTCGAGGGTGCAGAGAACGATTTTGTGGTCATTTTTAAATCCGAAATGGCCGCCGCACAAAATTATGATTTCAGCAATATGGATATCGTATCCGAGGTTCTCGAGGGTGCAGAGAACGATTTTGTGGTCATTTTTAAATCCGAGATGGCCGCCGCACAAAATTATGATTTCAGCAATATGGATATCGTACCCGATGTTCTCGAGGGTGCAGAGAACGATTTTGTGGTCATTTTCAAATCCGAGATGGCCGCGGCACAAAATTATGATTTCAGCAATATGGATATCGTACCCGAGGTTCTCGAGGGTGCAGAGAAAGATTTTGTGGTCAGTTTTCAAATCCAAGATGGCAGCCGCTCAAAAGTATGATAACTAGATTATGGGTGTCGTATCCTAGGTTCTCGAGGGTGCAGGGAACGATTTTGTGGTCATTTTTCAAATCAAAGATGGCCGCCGCTCAAAAGTATGATAACTACATTATGGATATCGTATCAGAGGTTCTCGAGAGTGCTGAGAACGATTTTGTGATCATTTTTCAAATCCAAGATGGCAGCCGCTCAAAAGTATGATAACTACATTATGGGTATCGTATCCCAGTTTCTCAAGGGTGCAGAAAACGATTTTGTGATCATTTTTCAAATCGAAAATGGCCGCCGCTCAAAAGTGTGATAACTACATTATGGGTATCGCATCCGAGGTTTTCGAGGGTGCTGAGAACGATTTTGTGATAATATTTCAAATCCAAGATAGCCGCTGCACAAAATAATGATTTCAGCAATAAGGATATCGTACCCGAGGTTCTCGAGGGTGCAGAGGACGATTTGATGATTATTTTTCAAATCCAAGATGGCCGCCGCTCAAAATTATGATTTCAGCAATATGGATATCGTACCCGAGGTTCTCGAGGGTGCAGAGAACGATTTTGTGGTCATTTTTAAATCCGAGATGGCCGCCGCACAAAATTATGATTTCAGCAATATGGATATCGTACCCGAGGTTCTCGAGGGTGCAGAGAACGATTTTGTGGTCATTTTCAAATCCGAGATGGCCGCCGCACAAAATTATGATTTCAGCAATATGGATATCGTACCCGAGGTTCTCGAGGGTGCAGAGAAAGATTTTGTGGTCAGTTTTCAAATCCAAGATAGCGGCCGCTCAAAAGTATGATAACTAGATTATGGGTGTCGTATCCTAGGTTATCGAGGGTGCAGGGAACGATTTTGTGATCATTTTTCAAATCGAAGATGGCCGCCGCTCAAAAGTATGATAACTACATTATGGATATCGTATCAGAGGTTCTCGAGAGTGCTGAGAACGATTTTGTGATCATTTTTCAAATCCAAGATGGCCGCCGCACAAAATTATGATTTCAGCAATATGGATATCGTACCCGAGGTTCTCGAGGGTGCAGAGAACGATTTGGTGATAATTTTTCTAATCCAAGATGGCCGCCGCAAAAAATTATGATTTCAGCAATATGGATATCGTACCCGAGGTTCTCGAGGGTGCAGAGAACGATTTTGTGATCATTTTTAAATCCGAGATGGCTGCCGCTCAAAAGTATGATAACGAGATTATGGGTATCGTATCCTAGGTTCTCGAGGGTGCAGAGAAAGATTTTGTGATCAGTTTTCAAATCCAAGATGGCCGCCGCACAAAATTATGATTTCAGCAATATGGATATCGTATCCGAGGTTCTCGAGGGTGCAGAGAACGATTTTGTGGTCATTTTTAAATCCGAGATGGCCGCCGCACAAAATTATGATTTCAGCAATATGGATATCGTACCCGATGTTCTCGAGGGTGCAGAGAACGATTTTGTGGTCATTTTCAAATCCGAGATGGCCGCGGCACAAAATTATGATTTCAGCAATATGGATATCGTACCCGAGTTTCTCGAGGATGCAGAGAAAGATTTTGTGGTCAGTTTTCAAATCCAAGATGGCAGCCGCTCAAAAGTATGATAACTAGATTATGGGTGTCGTATCCTAGGTTCTCGAGGGTGCAGGGAACGATTTTGTGATCATTTTTCAAATCAAAGATGGCCGCCGCTCAAAAGTATGATAACTACATTATGGATATCGTATCAGAGGTTCTCGAGAGTGCTGAGAACGATTTTGTGATCATTTTTCAAATCCAAAATGGCAGCCGCTCAAAAGTATGATAACTACATTATGGGTATCGTATCCCAGTTTCTCAAGGGTGCAGAAAACGATTTTGTGATCATTTTTCAAATCGAAAATGTCCGCCGCTCAAAAGTGTGATAACTACATTATGGGTATCGCATCCGAGGTTTTCGAGGGTGCTGAGAACGATTTTGTGATAATTTTTCAAATCCAAGATAGCCGCTGCACAAAATAATGATTTCAGCAATAAGGATATCGTACCCGAGGTTCTCGAGGGTGCAGAGGACGATTTGATGATTATTTTTCAAATCCAAGATGGCCGCCGCCCAAAATTATGATTTCAGCAATATGGATATCGTACCCGAGGTTCTCGAGGGTGCAGAGAAAGATTTTGTGGTCAAATTTCAAATCCAAGATGGCCGCCGCACAAAACTATGATTTCAGCAATATGGATATCGTACCCGAGGTTCTCGAGGGTGCAGAGAAAGATTTTGTGGGCAGTTTTCAAATCCAAGATGGCAGCCGCTCAAAAGTATGATAACTAGATTATGGATGTCGTATCCTAGGATCTCGAGGGTGCAGAGAAAGATTTTGTGATAAGTTTTCAAATCCAAGATGGCAGCCGCTCAAAAGTATGATAACTACATTATGGGTATCGTATCCGAGGTTCTCGAGGGTGCAGAGAACGATTTTGTGATCATTTTTCAAATCGAAAATGGCCGCCGCTCAAAAGTATGATAACTACATTATGGGTATCGTATTAGAGGTTCTCGAGGGTGCTGAGAACGATTTTGTGATCATTTTTCAAATCCAAGATGGCCGCCGCACAAAATTATGATTTCAGCAATATGGATATCGTACCCGAGGTTCTCGAGGGTGCAGAGTACGATTTTGTGGTCATTTTTAAATCCGAGATGGCCGCCGCTCAAAAGTATGATAACTAGATTATGGGTGTCGTATCCTAGGTTCTCGAGGGTGCAGGGAACGATTTTGTGATCATTTTTCAAATCGAAGATGGCCGCCGCTCGAAAGTATGATAACTACATTATGGATATCGTATCAGAGGTTCTCGAGTGTGCTGAGAACGATTTTGTGATCATTTTTCAAATCCAAGATGGCCGCCGCACAAAATTATGAATTCAGCAATATGGATATCGTACCCGAGGTTCTCGAGGGTGCAGAGAACGATTTGGTGATAATTTTTCTAATCCAAGATGGCCGCCGCAAAAAATTATGATTTCAGCAATATGGATATCGTATCCGAGGTTCTCGAGGGTGCAGAGAACGATTTTGTGGTCATTTTTAAATCCGAGATGGCCGCCGCACAAAATTATGATTTCAGCAATATGGATATCGTACCCGATGTTCTCGAGGGTGCAGAGAACGATTTTGTGGTCATTTTCAAATCCGAGATGGCCGCGGCACAAAATTATGATTTCAGCAATATGGATATCGTACCCGAGGTTCTCGAGGGTGCAGAGAAAGATTTTGTGGTCAGTTTTCAAATCCAAGATGGCAGCCGCTCAAAAGTATGATAACTAGATTATGGGTGTCGTATCCTAGGTTCTCGAGGGTGCAGGGAACGATTTTGTGATCATTTTTCAAATCAAAGATGGCCGCCGCTCAAAAGTATGATAACTACATTATGGATATCGTATCAGAGGTTCTCGAGAGTGCTGAGAACGATTTTGTGATCATTTTTCAAATCCAAGATGGCAGCCGCTCAAAAGTATGATAACTACATTATGGGTATCGTATCCCAGTTTCTCAAGGGTGCAGAAAACGATTTTGTGATCATTTTTCAAATCGAAAATGGCCGCCGCTCAAAAGTGTGATAACTACATTATGGGTATCGCATCCGAGGTTTTCGAGGGTGCTGAGAACGATTTTGTGATAATATTTCAAATCCAAGATAGCCGCTGCACAAAATAATGATTTCAGCAATATGGATATCGTACCCGAGGTTCTCGAGGGTGCAGAGAACGATTTGATGATCATTTTTCAAATCCAAGATGGCCGCCGCTCAAAATTATGATTTCAGCAATATGGATATCGTACCCGAGGTTCTCGAGGGTGCAGAGAACGATTTTGTGGTCATTTTTAAATCCGAGATGGCCGCCGCACAAAATTATGATTTCAGCAATATGGATATCGTACCCGAGGTTCTCGAGGGTGCAGAGAACGATTTTGTGGTCATTTTCAAATCCGAGATGGCCGCCGCACAAAATTATGATTTCAGCAATATGGATATCGTACCCGAGGTTCTCGAGGGTGCAGAGAAAGATTTTGTGGTCAGTTTTCAAATCCAAGATAGCGGCCGCTCAAAAGTATGATAACTAGATTATGGGTGTCGTATCCTAGGTTATCGAGGGTGCAGGGAACGATTTTGTGATCATTTTTCAAATCGAAGATGGCCGCCGCTCAAAAGTATGATAACTACATTATGGATATCGTATCAGAGGTTCTCGAGAGTGCTGAGAACGATTTTGTGATCATTTTTCAAATCCAAGATGGCCGCCGCACAAAATTATGATTTCAGCAATATGGATATCGTACCCGAGGTTCTCGAGGGTGCAGAGAACGATTTGGTGATAATTTTTCTAATCCAAGATGGCCGCCGCAAAAAATTATGATTTCAGCAATATGGATATCGTACCCGAGGTTCTCGAGGGTGCAGAGAACGATTTTGTGATCATTTTTAAATCCGAGATGGCTGCCGCTCAAAAGTATGATAACGAGATTATGGGTATCGTATCCTAGGTTCTCGAGGGTGCAGAGAAAGATTTTGTGATCAGTTTTCAAATCCAAGATGGCCGCCGCACAAAATTATGATTTCAGCAATATGGATATCGTATCCGAGGTTCTCGAGGGTGCAGAGAACGATTTTGTGGTCATTTTTAAATCCGAGATGGCCGCCGCACAAAATTATGATTTCAGCAATATGGATATCGTACCCGATGTTCTCGAGGGTGCAGAGAACGATTTTGTGGTCATTTTCAAATCCGAGATGGCCGCGGCACAAAATTATGATTTCAGCAATATGGATATCGTACCCGAGTTTCTCGAGGATGCAGAGAAAGATTTTGTGGTCAGTTTTCAAATCCAAGATGGCAGCCGCTCAAAAGTATGATAACTAGATTATGGGTGTCGTATCCTAGGTTCTCGAGGGTGCAGGGAACGATTTTGTGATCATTTTTCAAATCAAAGATGGCCGCCGCTCAAAAGTATGATAACTACATTATGGATATCGTATCAGAGGTTCTCGAGAGTGCTGAGAACGATTTTGTGATCATTTTTCAAATCCAAAATGGCAGCCGCTCAAAAGTATGATAACTACATTATGGGTATCGTATCCCAGTTTCTCAAGGGTGCAGAAAACGATTTTGTGATCATTTTTCAAATCGAAAATGTCCGCCGCTCAAAAGTGTGATAACTACATTATGGGTATCGCATCCGAGGTTTTCGAGGGTGCTGAGAACGATTTTGTGATAATTTTTCAAATCCAAGATAGCCGCTGCACAAAATAATGATTTCAGCAATAAGGATATCGTACCCGAGGTTCTCGAGGGTGCAGAGGACGATTTGATGATTATTTTTCAAATCCAAGATGGCCGCCGCCCAAAATTATGATTTCAGCAATATGGATATCGTACCCGAGGTTCTCGAGGGTGCAGAGAAAGATTTTGTGGTCAAATTTCAAATCCAAGATGGCCGCCGCACAAAACTATGATTTCAGCAATATGGATATCGTACCCGAGGTTCTCGAGGGTGCAGAGAAAGATTTTGTGGGCAGTTTTCAAATCCAAGATGGCAGCCGCTCAAAAGTATGATAACTAGATTATGGATGTCGTATCCTAGGATCTCGAGGGTGCAGAGAAAGATTTTGTGATAAGTTTTCAAATCCAAGATGGCAGCCGCTCAAAAGTATGATAACTACATTATGGGTATCGTATCCGAGGTTCTCGAGGGTGCAGAGAACGATTTTGTGATCATTTTTCAAATCGAAAATGGCCGCCGCTCAAAAGTATGATAACTACATTATGGGTATCGTATTAGAGGTTCTCGAGGGTGCTGAGAACGATTTTGTGATCATTTTTCAAATCCAAGATGGCCGCCGCACAAAATTATGATTTCAGCAATATGGATATCGTACCCGAGGTTCTCGAGGGTGCAGAGTACGATTTTGTGGTCATTTTTAAATCCGAGATGGCCGCCGCTCAAAAGTATGATAACTAGATTATGGGTGTCGTATCCCAGATTCTCGAGAGTGCAGGGAACGATTTTGTGATCATTTTTCAAATCGAAGATGGCCGCCGCTCGAAAGTATGATAACTACATTATGGATATCGTATCAGAGGTTCTCGAGTGTGCTGAGAACGATTTTGTGATCATTTTTCAAATCCAAGATGGCCGCCGCACAAAATTATGAATTCAGCAATATGGATATCGTACCCGAGGTTCTCGAGGGTGCAGAGAACGATTTGGTGATAATTTTTCTAATCCAAGATGGCCGCCGCAAAAAATTATGATTTCAGCAATATGGATATCGTACCCGAGGTTCTCGAGGGTGCAGAGAACGATTTTGTGATCATTTTTAAATCCGAGATGGCTGCCGCTCAAAAGTATGATATCTAGATTATGGGTATCGTATCCTAGGTTCTCGAGGGCGCAGAGAAAGATTTTGTGATCAGTTTTCAAATCCAAGATGGCCGCCGATCAAAAGTATGATAACTACATTATGGATATCGTACCCGAGGTTCTCGAGGGTGCAGAGAATGATTATGTGATCATTTTTCAAATCCAAGATGGCAGCCGCTCAAAAGTATGATAACTACATTATGGGTATCGTATCCGAGGTTCTCGAGGGTGCAGGGAACGATTTTGTGATCATTTTTCAAATCGAAAATGGCCGCCACTCAAAAGTATGATAACTACATTATGGGTATCGTATCGGAGGTTCTCGAGGGTGCTGAGAACGATTTTGTGATCATTTTTCAAATCCAAGATGGCCGCCGCACAAAATTATGATTTCAGCAATATGGATATCGTACCCGAGGTTCTCGAGGGTGCAGAGAACGATTTTGTGGTCATTTTTAAATCCGAGATGGCCGCCGCACAAAATTATGATTTCAGCAATATGGATATCGTACCCGAGGTTCTCGAGGGTGCAGAGAACGATTTTGTGGTCATTTTCAAATCCGAGATGGCCGCCGCACAAAATTATGATTTCAGCAATATGGATATCGTACCCGAGGTTCTCAAGGGTGCAGAGAAAGATTTTGTGGTCAGTTTTCAAATCCAAGATGGCAGCCGCTCAAAAGTATGATAACTAGATTATGGGTGTCGTATCCTAGGTTCTCGAGGGTGCAGGGAACGATTTTGTGATAATTTTTCAAATCGAAGATGGCCGCCGCTCAAAAGTATGATAACTACATTATGGATATCGTATCAGAGGTTCTCGAGTGTGCCGTGAACGATTTTCTGATCATTTTTCAAATCCAAGATGGCCGCCGCACAAAATTATGATTTCAGCAATATGGATATCGTACCCGAGGTTCTCGAGGGTGCAGAGAACGATTTGGTGATAATTTTTCTAATCCAAGATGGCCGCCGCACAAAATTATGATTTCAGCAATATGGATATCGTACCCGAGGTTCTCGAGGGTGCAGAGAACGATTTTGTGGTCATTTTTAAATCCGAGATGGCCGCCGCACAAAATTATGATTTCAGCAATATGGATATCGTACCCGAGGTTCTCGAGGAAGCAGAGAACGATTTTGTGGTCATTTTCAAATCCGAGATGGCCGCCGCACAAAATTATGATTTCAGCAATATGGATATCGTACCCGAGGTTCTCGAGGGTGCAGAGAAAGATTTTGTGGTCAGTTTTCAAATCCAAGTTGGCAGCCGCTCAAAAGTATGATAACTAGATTATGGGTGTCGTATCCTAGGTTCTCGAGGGTGCAGGGTACGATTTTGTGATCATTTTTCAAATCGAAGATGGCCGCCGCTCAAAAGTATGATAACTACATTATGGATATCGTATCAGAGGTTCTCGAGAGTGCTGAGAACGATTTTGTGATCATTTTTCAAATCCAAGATGGCCAACGCTCAAAATAATGATAACTACATTATGGGTATCGTATCCGAGAATCTCGAGGGTGCAGAGAACGATTTTGTGATTATTTTTCAAATCGAAGATCGCCGCCGCTCAAAATTATGATTTCAGCAATATGGATATCGTGTCCGTGATTCTCGAGGGTGCAGAGAACGATTTTGTGATCATTTTTCAAATCGAAGATGGCCGCCGCTCAAAAGTATGATAACTACATTATGGGTATCGCATCCGAGGTTCTCGAGGGTGCAGAGAACGATTTTGTGATCATTTTTCAAATCGAAGATCGCCGCCGCTCAAAATTATGATTTCAGCAATATGGATATCGTGTCCGAGATTCTCGAGGGTGCAGAGAACGATTTTGTGATCATTTTTCAAATCGAAGATGGCCGCCGCTCAAAAGTATGATAACTACATTATGGGTATCGTATCAGAGGTTCTCGAGAGTGCTGAGAACGATTTTGTGATCATTTTTCAAATCCAAGATAGCCGCCGCACAAAATAATGATTTCAGCAATATGGATAGCGTACCCGAGGTTCTCGAGGGTGCAGAGAAAGATTTTGTGGTCAGTTTTCAAATCCAAGATAGCCGCCGCACAAAATAATGATTTCAGCAATATGGATAGCGTACCCGAGGTTCTCGAGGGTGCAGAGAAAGATTTTGTGGTCAGTTTTCAAATCCAAGTTGGCAGCCACTCAAAAGTATGATAACTAGATTATGGGTATCGTATCGTAGATTCTCGAGGGTGCAGAGAAAGATTTTGTGATCAGTTTTCAAATCCAAGATGGCTGCCGCACAAAATTATGATAACTACATTATGAATATCGTATCAGAAGTTCTCGAGGGTGCTGAGAACGATTTTGTGATCATTTTTCAAATCCAAGATGGCCGCCGCACAAAATAATGATTTCAGCAATATGGATAGCGTACCCGAGGTTCTCGAGGGTGCAGAGAAAGATTTTGTGGTCAGTTTTCAAATCCAAGTTGGCAGCCACTCAAAAGTATGATAACTAGATTATGGGTATCGTATCCTAGATTCTCGAGGGTGCAGAGAACGATTTTGTGATCATTTTTCAAATCAAAGATGGCCGCCGCTCAAAAGTATGATAACTACATTATGGATATCGTATCAGAGGTTCTCGAGAGTGCTGAGAACGATTTTGTGATCATTTTTCAAATCCAAGATGGCAGCCGCTCAAAAGTATGATAACTACATTATGGGTATCGTATCCCAGTTTCTCAAGGGTGCAGAAAACGATTTTGTGATCATTTTTCAAATCGAAAATGGCCGCCGCTCAAAAGTGTGATAACTACATTATGGGTATCGCATCCGAGGTTTTCGAGGGTGCTGAGAACGATTTTGTGATAATTTTTCAAATCCAAGATAGCCGCTGCACTAAATAATGATTTCAGCAATAAGGATATCGTACCCGAGGTTCTCGAGGGTGCAGAGGACGATTTGATGATTATTTTTCAAATCCAAGATGGCCGCCGCACAAAATTATGATTTCAGCAATATGGATATCGTACCCGAGGTTCTCGAGGGTGCAGAGAAAGATTTTGTGGTTAAATTTCAAATCCAAGATGGCCGCCGCACAAAACTATGATTTCAGCAATATGGATATCGTACCCGAGGTTCTCGAGGGTGCAGAGAAAGATTTTGTGGGCAGTTTTCAAATCCAAGTTGGCAGCCGCTCAAAAGTATGATAACTAGATTATGGATGTCGTATCCTAGGATCTCGAGGGTGCAGAGAAAGATTTTGTGATAAGTTTTCAAATCCAAGATGGCAGCCGCTCAAAAGTATGATAACTACATTATGGGTATCGTATCCGAGGTTCTCGAGGGTGCAGAGAACGATTTTGTGATCATTTTTCAAATCGAAAATGGCCGCCGCTCAAAAGTATGATAACTACATTATGGGTATCGTATTAGAGGTTCTCGAGGGTGCTGAGAACGATTTTGTGATCATTTTTCAAATCCAAGATGGCCGCCGCACAAAATTATGATTTCAGCAATATGGATATCGTTCCCGAGGTTCTCGAGGGTGCAGAGTACGATTTTGTGGTCATTTTTAAATCCGAGATGGCCGCCGCTCAAAAGTATGATAACTAGATTATGGGTGTCGTATCCTAGGTTCTCGAGGGTGCAGGGAACGATTTTGTGATCATTTTTCAAATCGAAGATGGCCGCCGCTCGAAAGTATGATAACTACATTATGGATATCGTATCAGAGGTTCTCGAGAGTGCTGAGAACGATTTTGTGATCATTTTTCAAATCCAAGATGGCCGCCGCACAAAATTATGAATTCAGCAATATGGATATCGTACCCGAGGTTCTCGAGGGTGCAGAGAACGATTTGGTGATAATTTTTCTAATCCAAGGTGGCCGCCGCAAAAAATTATGATTTCAGCAATATGGATATCGTACCCGAGGTTCTCGAGGGTGCAGAGAACGATTTTGTGATCATTTTTAAATCCGAGATGGCTGCCGCTCAAAAGTATGATATCTATATTATGGGTATCGTATCCTAGGTTCTCGAGGGTGCAGAGAAAGATTTTGTGATCAGTTTTCAAATCCAAGATGGCCGCCGATCAAAAGTATGATAACTACATTATGGGTATCGTACCCGAGGTTCTCGAGGGTGCAGAGAATGATTATGTGATCATTTTTCAAATCCAAGATGGCAGCCGCTCAAAAGTATGATAACTACATTATGGGTATCGTATCCGAGGTTCTCGAGGGTGCAGGGAACGATTTTGTGATCATTTTTCAAATCGAAAATGGCCGCCACTCAAAAGTATGATAACTACATTATGGGTATCGTATCAGAGGTTCTCGAGGGTGCTGAGAACGATTTTGTGATCATTTTTCAAATCCAAGATGGCCGCCGCACAAATATATGATTTCAGCAATATGGATATCGTACCCGAGGTTCTCGAGGGTGCAGAGAACGATTTTGTGGTCATTTTTAAATCCGAGATGGCCGCCGCACAAAATTGTGATTTCAGCAATATGGATATCGTACCCGAGGTTCTCGAGGGTGCAGAGAACGATTTTGTGGTCATTTTCAAATCCGAGATGGCCGCCGCACAAAATTATGATTTCAGCAATATGGATATCGTACCCGAGGTTCTCGAGGGTGCAGAGAAAGATTTTGTGGTCAGTTTTCAAATCCAAGATGGCAGCCGCTCAAAAGTATGATAACTAGATTATGGGTGTCGTATCCTAGGTTCTCGAGGGTGCAGGGAACGATTTTGTGATCATTTTTCAAATCCAAGATGGCCGCCGCTCAAAAGTATGATAACTACATTATGGATATCGTATCAGAGGTTCTCGAGAGTGCTGAGAACGATTTTGTGATCACTTTTCAAATCCAAGATGGCCGCCGCACAAAATTATGATTTCAGCAATATGGATATCGTATCCGAGGTTCTCGAGGGTGCAGAGAACGATTATGTGGTCATTTTTAAATCCGAGATGGCCGCCGCACAAAATTATGATTTCAGCAATATGGATATCGTATCCGAGGTTCTCGAGGGTGCAGAGAACGATTTTGTGGTCATTTTTAAATCCGAGATGGCCGCCGCACAAAATTATGATTTCAGCAATATGGATATCGTACCCGATGTTCTCGAGGGTGCAGGGAACGATTTTGTGATCATTTTTCAAATCAAAGATGGCCGCCGCTCAAAAGTATGATAACTACATTATGGATATCGTATCAGAGGTTCTCGAGAGTGCAGAGAACGATTTTGTGATCATTTTTCAAATCGAAAATGGCCGCCGCTCAAAAGTATGATAACTACATTATGGGTATCGTATTAGAGGTTCTCGAGGGTGCTGAGAACGATTTTGTGATCATTTTTCAAATCCAAGATGGCCGCCGCACAAAATTATGATAAATACATTATGGATATCGTATCAGAGGTTCTCGAGAGTGCTGAGAACGATTTTGTGATCATTTTTCAAATCCAAGATGGCAGCCGCTCGAAAGTATGATAACTACATTATGGATATCGTATCAGAGGTTCTCGAGAGTGCTGAGAACGATTTTGTGATCATTTTTCAAATCCAAGATGGCCGCCGCACAAAATTATGAATTCAGCAATATGGATATCGTACCCGAGGTTCTCGAGGGTGCAGAGAACGATTTGGTGATAATTTTTCTAATCCAAGATGGCCGCCGCAAAAAATTATGATTTCAGCAATATGGATATCGTACCCGAGGTTCTCGAGGGTGCAGAGAACGATTTTGTGATCATTTTTAAATCCGAGATGGCTGCCGCTCAAAAGTATAATATCTAGATTATGGGTATCGTATCCTAGGTTCTCGAGGGTGCAGAGAAAGATTTTGTGATCAGTTTTCAAATCCAAGATGGCCGCCGATCAAAAGTATGATAACTACATTATGGATATTGTACCCGAGGTTCTCGAGGGTGCAGAGAATGATTATGTGATCATTTTTCAAATCCAAGATGGCAGCCGCTCAAAAGTATGATAACTACATTATGGGTATCGTATCCGAGGTTCTCGAGGGTGCAGGGAACGATTTTGTGATCATTTTTCAAATCGAAAATGGCCACCACTCAAAAGTATGATAACTACATTATGGGTATCGTATCAGAGGTTCTCGAGGGTGCTGAGAACGATTTTGTGATCATTTTTCAAATCCAAGATGGCCGCCGCACAAAATTATGATTTCAGCAATATGGATATCGTACCCGAGGTTCTCGAGGGTGCAGAGAACGATTTTGTGGTCATTTTTCAAATCCAAGATGGCCGCCGCACAAAATTATGATTTCAGCAATATGGATATCGTACCCGAGGTTCTCGAGGGTGCAGAGAACGATTTTGTGGTCATTTTCAAATCCGAGATGGCCGCCGCACAAAATTATGATTTCAGCAATATGTATATCGTACCCGAGGTTCTCGAGGGTGCAGAGAAAGATTTTGTGGTCAGTTTTCAAATCCAAGATGGCAGCCGCTCAAAAGTATGATAACTAGATTATGGGTGTCGTATCCTAGTATCTCGAGGGTGCAGGGAACGATTTTGTGATCATTTTTCAAATCGAAGATGGCCGCCGCTCAAAAGTATGATAACTAACTTATGGATATCGTATCAGAGGTTCTCGAGAGTGCTGAGAACGATTTTGTGATCACTTTTCAAATCCATGATGGCCGCCGCACAAAATTATGATTTCAGCAATATGGATATCGTATCCGAGGTTCTCGAGGGTGCAGAGAACGATTTTGTGGTCATTTTTAAATCCGAGATGGCCGCCGCACAAAATTATGATTTCAGCAATATGGATATCGTATCCGAGGTTCTCGAGGGTGCAGAGAACGATTTTGTGGTCATTTTTAAATCCGAGATGGCCGCCGCACAAAATTATGATTTCAGCAATATGGATATCGTACCCGATGTTCTCGAGGGTGCAGAGAACGATTTTGTGGTCATTTTCAAATCCGAGATGGCCGCGGCACAAAATTATGATTTCAGCAATATGGATATCGTACCCGAGGTTCTCGAGGGTGCAGAGAAAGATTTTGTGGTCAGTTTTCAAATCCAAGATGGCAGCCGCTCAAAAGTATGATAACTAGATTATGGGTGTCGTATCCTAGGTTCTCGAGGGTGCAGGGAACGATTTTGTGATCATTTTTCAAATCAAAGATGGCCGCCGCTCAAAAGTATGATAACTACATTATGGATATCGTATCAGAGGTTCTCGAGAGTGCTGAGAACGATTTTGTGATCATTTTTCAAATCCAAGATGGCAGCCGCTCAAAAGTATGATAACTACATTATGGGTATCGTATCCCAGTTTCTCAAGGGTGCAGAAAACGATTTTGTGATCATTTTTCAAATCGAAAATGGCCGCCGCTCAAAAGTGTGATAACTACATTATGGGTATCGCATCCGAGGTTTTCGAGGGTGCTGAGAACGATTTTGTGATAATTTTTCAAATCCAAGATAGCCGCTGCACAAAATAATGATTTCAGCAATAAGGATATCGTACCCGAGGTTCTCGAGGGTGCAGAGGACGATTTGATGATTATTTTTCAAATCCAAGATGGCCGCCGCACAAAATTATGATTTCAGTAATATGGATATCGTACCCGAGGTTCTCGAGGGTGCAGAGAACGATTTTGTGGTCATTTTTAAATCCGAGATGGCCGCCGCACAAAATTATGATTTCAGCAATATGGATATCGTACCCGAGGTTCTCGAGGGTGCAGAGAACGATTTTGTGGTCATTTTCAAATCCGAGATGGCCGCCGCACAAAATTATGATTTCAGCAATATGGATATCGTACCCGAGGTTCTCGAGGGTGCAGAGAAAGATTTTGTGGTCAGTTTTCAAATCCAAGATGGCAGCCGCTCAAAAGTATGATAACTAGATTATGGGTGTCGTATCCTAGGTTATCGAGGGTGCAGGGAACGATTTTGTGATCATTTTTCAAATCGAAGATGGCCGCCGCTCAAAAGTATGATAACTACATTATGGATATCGTATCAGAGGTTCTCGAGAGTGCTGAGAACGATTTTGTGATCATTTTTCAAATCCAAGATGGCCGCCGCACAAAATTATGATTTCAGCAATATGGATATCGTACCCGAGGTTCTCGAGGGTGCAGAGAACGATTTGGTGATAATTTTTCTAATCCAAGATGGCCGCCGCAAAAAATTATGATTTCAGCAATATGGATATCGTACCCGAGGTTCTCGAGGGTGCAGAGAACGATTTTGTGATCATTTTTAAATCCGAGATGGCTGCCGCTCAAAAGTATGATATCTATATTATGGGTATCGTATCCTAGGTTCTCGAGGGTGCAGAGAAAGATTTTGTGATCAGTTTTCAAATCCAAGATGGCCGCCGATCAAAAGTATGATAACTACATTATGGATATCGTACCCGAGGTTCTCGAGGGTGCAGAGAATGATTATGTGATCATTTTTCAAATCCAAGATGGCAGCCGCTCAAAAGTATGATAACTACATTATGGGTATCGTATCCGAGGTTCTCGAGGGTGCAGGGAACGATTTTGTGATCATTTTTCAAATCGAAAATGGCCGCCACTCAAAAGTATGATAACTACATTATGGGTATCGTATCAGAGGTTCTCGAGGGTGCTGAGAACGATTTTGTGATCATTTTTCAAATCCAAGATGGCCGCCGCACAAAATTATGATTTCAGCAATATGGATATCGTACCCGAGGTTCTCGAGGGTGCAGAGAACGATTTTGTGGTCATTTTTAAATCCGAGATGGCCGCCGCATAAAATTGTGATTTCAGCAATATGGATATCGTACCCGAGGTTCTCGAGGGTGCAGAGAACGATTTTGTGGTCATTTTCAAATCCGAGATGGCCGCCGCACAAAATTATGATTTCAGCAATATGGATATCGTACCCGAGGTTCTCGAGGGTGCAGAGAAAGATTTTGTGGTCAGTTTTCAAATCCAAGATGGCAGCCGCTCAAAAGTATGATAACTAGATTATGGGTGTCGTATCCTAGGTTCTCGAGGGTGCAGGGAACGATTTTGTGATCATTTTTCAAATCGAAGATGGCCGCCGCTCAAAAGTATGATAACTACATTATGGATATCGTATCAGAGGTTCTCGAGAGTGCTGAGAACGATTTTGTGATCACTTTTCAAATCCAAGATGGCCGCCGCACAAAATTATGATTTCAGCAATATGGATATCGTATCCGAGGTTCTCGAGGGTGCAGAGAACGATTATGTGGTCATTTTTAAATCCGAGATGGCCGCCGCACAAAATTATGATTTCAGCAATATGGATATCGTATCCGAGGTTCTCGAGGGTGCAGAGAACGATTTTGTGGTCATTTTTAAATCCGAGATGGCCGCCGCACAAAATTATGATTTCAGCAATATGGATATCGTACCCGATGTTCTCGAGGGTGCAGGGAACGATTTTGTGATCATTTTTCAAATCAAAGATGGCCGCCGCTCAAAAGTATGATAACTACATTATGGATATCATATGAGAGTTTCTCGAGAGTGCAGAGAACGATTTTGTGATCATTTTTCAAATCCAAGATGGCAGCCGCTCGAAAGTATGATAACTACATTATGGATATCGTATCAGAGGTTCTCGAGAGTGCTGAGAACGATTTTGTGATCATTTTTCAAATCCAAGATGGCCGCCGCACAAAATTATGAATTCCGCAATATGGATATCGTACCCGAGGTTCTCGAGGGTGCAGAGAACGATTTTGTGGTCATTTTCAAATCCGAGATGGCCGCCGCACAAAATTATGATTTCAGCAATATGGATATCGTACCCGAGGTTCTCGAGGGTGCAGAGAAAGATTTTGTGGTCAGTTTTCAAATCCAAGATGGCAGCCGCTCAAAAGTATGATAACTAGATTATGGGTGTCGTATCCTAGGTTCTCGAGGGTGCAGGGAACGATTTTGTGATCATTTTTCAAATCGAAAATGGCCGCCGCTCAAAAGTATGATAACTACATTATGGGTATCGTATTAGAGGTTCTCGAGGGTGCTGAGAACGATTTTGTGATCATTTTTCAAATCCAAGATGGCCGCCGCACAAAATTATGATAAATACATTATGGATATCGTATCAGAGGTTCTCGAGAGTGCTGAGAACGATTTTGTGATCATTTTTCAAATCCAAGATGGCAGCCGCTCGAAAGTATGATAACTACATTATGGATATCGTATCAGAGGTTCTCGAGAGTGCTGAGAACGATTTTGTGATCATTTTTCAAATCCAAGATGGCCGCCGCACAAAATTATGAATTCAGCAATATGGATATCGTACCCGAGGTTCTCGAGGGTGCAGAGAACGATTTGGTGATAATTTTTCTAATCCAAGATGGCCGCCGCAAAAAATTATGATTTCAGCAATATGGATATCGTACCCGAGGTTCTCGAGGGTGCAGAGAACGATTTTGTGATCATTTTTAAATCCGAGATGGCTGCCGCTCAAAAGTATAATATCTAGATTATGGGTATCGTATCCTAGGTTCTCGAGGGTGCAGAGAAAGATTTTGTGATCAGTTTTCAAATCCAAGATGGCCGCCGATCAAAAGTATGATAACTACATTATGGATATTGTACCCGAGGTTCTCGAGGGTGCAGAGAATGATTATGTGATCATTTTTCAAATCCAAGATGGCAGCCGCTCAAAAGTATGATAACTACATTATGGGTATCGTATCCGAGGTTCTCGAGGGTGCAGGGAACGATTTTGTGATCATTTTTCAAATCGAAAATGGCCACCACTCAAAAGTATGATAACTACATTATGGGTATCGTATCAGAGGTTCTCGAGGGTGCTGAGAACGATTTTGTGATCATTTTTCAAATCCAAGATGGCCGCCGCACAAAATTATGATTTCAGCAATATGGATATCGTACCCGAGGTTCTCGAGGGTGCAGAGAACGATTTTGTGGTCATTTTTAAATCCGAGATGGCCGCCGCACAAAATTATGATTTCAGCAATATGGATATCGTACCCGAGGTTCTCGAGGGTGCAGAGAACGATTTTGTGGTCATTTTCAAATCCGAGATGGCCGCCGCACAAAATTATGATTTCAGCAATATGTATATCGTACCCGAGGTTCTCGAGGGTGCAGAGAAAGATTTTGTGGTCAGTTTTCAAATCCAAGATGGCAGCCGCTCAAAAGTATGATAACTAGATTATGGGTGTCGTATCCTAGGTTCTCGAGGGTGCAGGGAACGATTTTGTGATCATTTTTCAAATCGAAGATGGCCGCCGCTCAAAAGTATGATAACTAACTTATGGATATCGTATCAGAGGTTCTCGAGAGTGCTGAGAACGATTTTGTGATCACTTTTCAAATCCAAGATGGCCGCCGCACAAAATTATGATTTCAGCAATATGGATATCGTATCCGAGGTTCTCGAGGGTGCAGAGAACGATTTTGTGGTCATTTTTAAATCCGAGATGGCCGCCGCACAAAATTATGATTTCAGCAATATGGATATCGTATCCGAGGTTCTCGAGGGTGCAGAGAACGATTTTGTGGTCATTTTTAAATCCGAGATGGCCGCCGCACAAAATTATGATTTCAGCAATATGGATATCGTACCCGATGTTCTCGAGGGTGCAGAGAACGATTTTGTGGTCATTTTCAAATCCGAGATGGCCGCGGCACAAAATTATGATTTCAGAAATATGGATATCGTACCCGAGGTTCTCGAGGGTGCAGAGAAAGATTTTGTGGTCAGTTTTCAAATCCAAGATGGCAGCCGCTCAAAAGTATGATAACTAGATTATGGTTGTCGTATCCTAGGTTCTCGAGGGTGCAGGGAACGATTTTGTGATCATTTTTCAAATCAAAGATGGCCGCCGCTCAAAAGTATGATAACTACATTATGGATATCGTATCAGAGGTTCTCGAGAGTGCTGAGAACGATTTTGTGATCATTTTTCAAATCCAAGATGGCAGCCGCTCAAAAGTATAATAACTACATTATGGGTATCGTATCCCAGTTTCTCAAGGGTGCAGAAAACGATTTTGTGATCATTTTTCAAATCGAAAATGGCCGCCGCTCAAAAGTGTGATAACTACATTATGGGTATCGCATCCGAGGTTTTCGAGGGTGCTGAGAACGATTTTGTGATAATTTTTCAAATCCAAGATAGCCGCTGCACAAAATAATGATTTCAGCAATAAGGATATCGTACCCGAGGTTCTCGAGGGTGCAGAGGACGATTTGATGATTATTTTTCAAATCCAAGATAGCCGCCGCACAAAATTATGATTTCAGTAATATGGATATCGTACCCGAGGTTCTCGAGGGTGCAGAGAACGATTTTGTGGTCATTTTTAAATCCGAGATGGCCGCCGCACAAAATTATGATTTCAGCAATATGGATATCGTACCCGAGGTTCTCGAGGGTGCAGAGAACGATTTTGTGGTCATTTTCAAATCCGAGATGGCCGCCGCACAAAATTATGATTTCAGCAATATGGATATCGTACCCGAGGTTCTCGAGGGTGCAGAGAAAGATTTTGTGGTCAGTTTTCAAATCCAAGATGGCAGCCGCTCAAAAGTATGATAACTAGATTATGGGTGTCGTATCCTAGGTTATCGAGGGTGCAGGGAACGATTTTGTGATCATTTTTCAAATCGAAGATGGCCGCCGCTCAAAAGTATGATAACTACATTATGGATATCGTATCAGAGGTTCTCGAGAGTGCTGAGAACGATTTTGTGATCATTTTTCAAATCCAAGATGGCCGCCGCTCAAAATTATGATTTCAGCAATATGGATATCGTACCCGAGGTTCTCGAGGGTGCAGAGAACGATTTGGTGATAAATTTTCTAATCCAAGATGGCCGCCGCAAAAAATTATGATTTCAGCAATATGGATATCGTACCCGAGGTTCTCGAGGGTGCAGAGAACGATTTTGTGATCATTTTTAAATCCGAGATGGCTGCCGCTCAAAAGTATGATAACGAGATTATGGGTATCGTGTCCTAGGTTCTCGAGGGTGCAGAGAAAGATTTTGTGATCAGTTTTCAAATCCAAGATGGCCGCCGCACAAAATTATGATTTCAGCAATATGGATATCGTATCCGAGGTTCTCGAGGGTGCAGAGAACGATTTTGTGGTCATTTTTAAATCCGAGATGGCCGCCGCACAAAATTATGATTTCAGCAATATGGATATCGTACCCGATGTTCTCGAGGATGCAGAGAAAGATTTTGTGGTCAGTTTTCAAATCCAAGATGGCAGCCGCTCAAAAGTATGATAACTAGATTATGGGTGTCGTATCCTAGGTTCTCGAGGGTGCAGGGAACGATTTTGTGATCATTTTTCAAATCAAAGATGGCCGCCGCTCAAAAGTATGATAACTACATTATGGATATCGTATCAGAGGTTCTCGAGAGTGCTGAGAACGATTTTGTGATCATTTTTCAAATCCAAAATGGCAGCCGCTCAAAAGTATGATAATTACATTATGGGTATCGTATCCCAGTTTCTCAAGGGTGCAGAAAACGATTTTGTGATCATTTTTCAAATCGAAAATGTCCGCCGCTCAAAAGTGTGATAACTACATTATGGGTATCGCATCCGAGGTTTTCGAGGGTGCTGAGAACGATTTTGTGATAATTTTTCAAATCCAAGATAGCCGCTGCACAAAATAATGATTTCAGCAATAAGGATATCGTACCCGAGGTTCTCGAGGGTGCAGAGGACGATTTGATGATTATTTTTCAAATCCAAGATGGCCGCCGCACAAAATTATGATTTCAGCAATATGGATATCGTACCCGAGGTTCTCGAGGGTGCAGAGAAAGATTTTGTGGTCATATTTCAAATCCAAGATGGCCACCGCACAAAACTATGATTTCAGCAATATGGATATCGTACCCGAGGTTCTCGAGGGTGCAGAGAAAGATTTTGTGGGCAGTTTTCAAATCCAAGATGGCAGCCGCTCAAAAGTATGATAACTAGATTATGGATGTCGTATCCTAGGATCTCGAGGGTGCAGAGAAAGATTTTGTGATAAGTTTTCAAATCCAAGATGGCAGCCGCTCAAAAGTATGATAACTACATTATGGATATCGTATCAGAGGTTCTCGAGAGTGCTGAGAACGATTTTGTGATCATTTTTCAAATCCAAAATGGCAGCCGCTCAAAAGTATGATAATTACATTATGGGTATCGTATCCCAGTTTCTCAAGGGTGCAGAAAACGATTTTGTGATCATTTTTCAAATCGAAAATGTCCGCCGCTCAAAAGTGTGATAACTACATTATGGGTATCGCATCCGAGGTTTTCGAGGGTGCTGAGAACGATTTTGTGATAATTTTTCAAATCCAAGATAGCCGCTGCACAAAATAATGATTTCAGCAATAAGGATATCGTACCCGAGGTTCTCGAGGGTGCAGAGGACGATTTGATGATTATTTTTCAAATCCAAGATGGCCGCCGCACAAAATTATGATTTCAGCAATATGGATATCGTACCCGAGGTTCTCGAGGGTGCAGAGAAAGATTTTGTGGTCATATTTCAAATCCAAGATGGCCACCGCACAAAACTATGATTTCAGCAATATGGATATCGTACCCGAGGTTCTCGAGGGTGCAGAGAAAGATTTTGTGGGCAGTTTTCAAATCCAAGATGGCAGCCGCTCAAAAGTATGATAACTAGATTATGGATGTCGTATCCTAGGATCTCGAGGGTGCAGAGAAAGATTTTGTGATAAGTTTTCAAATCCAAGATGGCAGCCGCTCAAAAGTATGATAACTACATTATGAGTATCGTATCCGAGGTTCTCGAGGGTGCAGAGAACGATTTTGTGATCATTTTTCAAATCGAAAATGGCCGCCGCTCAAAAGTATGATAACTACATTATGGGTATCGTATTAGAGGTTCTCGAGGGTGCTGAGAACGATTTTGTGATCATTTTTCAAATCCAAGATGGCCGCCGCACAAAATTATGATTTCAGCAATATGGATATCGTACCCGAGGTTCTCGAGGGTGCAGAGTACGATTTTGTGGTCATTTTTAAATCCGAGATGGCCGCCGCTCAAAAGTATGATAACTAGATTATGGGTGTCGTATCCTAGGTTCTCGAGGGTGCAGGGAACGATTTTGTGATCATTTTTCAAATCGAAGATGGCCGCCGCTCGAAAGTATGATAACTACATTATGGATATCGTATCAGAGGTTCTCGAGAGTGCTGAGAACGATTTTGTGATCATTTTTCAAATCCAAGATGGCCGCCGCACAAAATTATGAATTCAGCAATATGGATATCGTACCCGAGGTTCTCGAGGGTGCAGAGAACGATTTGGTGATAATTTTTCTAATCCAAGATGGCCGCCGCAAAAAATTATGATTTCAGCAATATGGATATCGTACCCGAGGTTCTCGAGGGTGCAGAGAACGATTTTGTGATCATTTTTAAATCCGAGATGGCTGCCGCTCAAAAGTATGATATCTAGATTATGGGTATCGTATCCTAGGTTCTCGAGGGCGCAGAGAAAGATTTTGTGATCAGTTTTCAAATCCAAGATGGCCGCCGATCAAAAGTATGATAACTACATTATGGATATCGTACCCGAGGTTCTCGAGGGTGCAGAGAATGATTATGTGATCATTTTTCAAATCCAAGATGGCAGCCGCTCAAAAGTATGATAACTACATTATGGGTATCGTATCCGAGGTTCTCGAGGGTGCAAGGAACGATTTTGTGATCATTTTTCAAATCGAAAATGGCCGCCACTCAAAAGTATGATAACTACATTATGGGTATCGTATCAGAGGTTCTCGAGGGTGCTGAGAACGATTTTGTGATCATTTTTCAAATCCAAGATGGCCGCCGCACAAAATTATGATTTCAGCAATATGGATATCGTACCCGAGGTTCTCGAGGGTGCAGAGAACGATTTTGTGGTCATTTTTAAATCCGAGATGGCCGCCGCACAAAATTATGATTTCAGCAATATGGATATCGTACCCGAGGTTCTCGAGGGTGCAGAGAACGATTTTGTGGTCATTTTCAAATCCGAGATGGCCGCCGCACAAAATTATGATTTCAGCAATATGGATATCGTACCCGAGGTTCTCGAGGGTGCAGAGAAAGATTTTGTGGTCAGTTTTCAAATCCAAGATGGCAGCCGCTCAAAAGTATGATAACTACATTATGGATATCGTATCAGAGGTTCTCGAGTGTGCTGTGAACGATTTTCTGATCATTTTTCAAATCCAAGATGGCCGCCGCACAAAATTATGATTTCAGCAATATGGATATCGTACCCGAGGTTCTCGAGGGTGCAGAGAACGATTTGGTGATAATTTTTCTAATCCAAGATGGCCGCCGCAAAAAATTATGATTTCAGCAATATGGATATCGTACCCGAGGTTCTCGAGGGTGCAGAGAACGATTTTGTGATCATTTTTAAATCCGAGATGGCTGCCGCTCAAAAGTATGATAACTAGATTATGGGTATCGTATCCTAGGTTCTCGAGGGTGCAGAGAAAGATTTTGTGATCAGTTTTCAAATCCAAGATGGCCGCCGATCAAAAGTATGATAACTACATTATGGATATCGTACCCGAGGTTCTCGAGGGTGCAGAGAATGATTATGTGATCATTTTTCAAATCCAAGATGGCAGCCGCTCAAAAGTATGATAACTACATTATGGGTATCGTATCCGAGGTTCTCGAGGGTGCAGAGAACGATTTTGTGATCATTTTTCAAATCGAAAATGGCCGCCGCTCAAAAGTATGATGACTACATTATGGGTATCGTATCAGAGGTTCTCGAGGGTGCTGAGAACGATTTTGTAATCATTTTTCAAATCCAAGATGGCCGCCGCACAAAATTATGATTTCAGCAATATGGATATCGTACCCGAGGTTCTCGAGGGTGCAGAGAACGATTTTGTGGTCATTTTTAAATCCGAGATGGCCGCCGCACAAAATTATGATTTCAGCAATATGGATATCGTACCCGAGGTTCTCGAGGAAGCAGAGAACGATTTTGTGGTCATTTTCAAATCCGAGATGGCCGCCGCACAAAATTATGATTTCAGCAATATGGATATCGTACCCGAGGTTCTCGAGGGTGCAGAGAAAGATTTTGTGGTCAGTTTTCAAATCCAAGATGGCAGCCGCTCAAAAGTATGATAACTAGATTATGGGTGTCGTATCCTAGGTTCTCGAGGGTGCAGGGAACGATTTTGTGATCATTTTTCAAATCGAAGATGGCCGCCGCTCAAAAGTATGATAACTACATTATGGATATCGTATCAGAGGTTCTCGAGAGTGCTGAGAACGATTTTGTGATCATTTTTCAAATCCAAGATGGCCAACGCTCAAAATAATGATAACTACATTATGGGTATCGTATCCGAGAATCTCGAGGGTGCAGAGAACGATTTTGTGATTATTTTTCAAATCGAAGATCGCCGCCGCTCAAAATTATGATTTCAGCAATATGGATATCGTGTCCGTGATTCTCGAGGGTGCAGAGAACGATTTTGTGATCATTTTTCAAATCGAAGATGGCCGCCGCTCAAAAGTATGATAACTACATTATGGGTATCGCATCCGAGGTTCTCGAGGGTGCAGAGAACGATTTTGTGATTATTTTTCAAATCCAAGATCGCCGCCGCTCAAAATTATGATTTCAGCAATATGGATATCGTGTCCGAGATTCTCGAGGGTGCAGAGAACGATTTTGTGATCATTTTTCAAATCCAAGATGGCCGCCGCTCAAAAGTATGATAACTACATTATGGGTATCGTATCAGAGGTTCTCGAGAGTGCTGAGAACGATTTTGTGATCATTTTTCAAATCCAAGATAGCCGCCGCACAAAATAATGATTTCAGCAATATGGATAGCGTACCCGAGGTTCTCGAGGGTGCAGAGAAAGATTTTGTGGTCAGTTTTCAAATCCAAGATAGCCGCCGCACAAAATAATGATTTCAGCAATATGGATAGCGTACCCGAGGTTCTCGAGGGTGCAGAGAAAGATTTTGTGGTCAGTTTTCAAATCCAAGTTGGCAGCCACTCAAAAGTATGATAACTAGATTATGGGTATCGTACCCTAGATTCTCGAGGGTGCAGAGAAAGATTTTGTGATCAGTTTTCAAATCCAAGATGGCTGCCGCACAAAATTATGATAACTACATTATGAATATCGTATCAGAAGTTCTCGAGGGTGCTGAGAACGATTTTGTGATCATTTTTCAAATCCAAGATGGCCGCCGCACAAAATTATGAATTCAGCAATATGGATATCGTGTCTGAGATTCTCGAGGGTGCAGAGAACAATTCTGTGATCACTTTTGAAATCCAAGAGGGCTGCTGCAAACAATAATGTTTTCAGCAATATGGATATCGTGTCTGAGGTTCTCGAGGGTGCTGAGAACGATTTTGTGATCATTTTTCAAATCCAAGATAGCCGCTGCACAAAATAATGATTTCAGCAATATGGATATCGTACCCGAGGTTCTCGAGGGTGCAGAGAAAGATATTGTGGTCAGTTTTCAAATCCAAGATGGCCGCCGCACAAAACTATGATTTCAGCAATATGGATATCGTACCCGAGGTTCTCGAGGGTGCAAAAAAAGATTTTGTGGTCAGTTTTCAAATCCAAGATGGCCGCCGCACAAAATTATGATTTCAGCAATATGGATATCGTACCCGAGGTTCTCGAGGGTGCAGAGAAAGATTTTGTGGTCAGTTTTCAAATCCAAGATGGCAGCCGCTCAAAAGTATGATAACTAGATTATGGATGTCGTATCCTAGGTTCTCGAGGGTGCAGAGAAAGATTTTGTGATAAGTTTTCAAATCCAAGATGGCAGCCGCTCAAAAGTATGATAACTACATTATGGGTATCGTATCCTAGGTTCTCAAGGGTGCAGAGAACACTTTTGTGATCATTTTTCAAATCGAAAATGGCCGCTGCTCAAAAGTATGATAACTACATTATGGGTATCGTATCAGAGGTTCTCGAGGGTGCTGAGAACGATTTTGTGATCATTTTTCAAATCCAAGATGGCCGCCGCACAAAATTATGATTTCAGCAATATGGATATCGTACCCGAGGTTCTCGAAGGTGCAGAGAACGATTTTGTGGTCATTTTTAAATCCGAGATGGCCGCCGCACAAAATTATGATTTCAGCAATATGGATATCGTACCCGAGGTTCTCGAGGGTGCAGAGAACGATTTTGTGGTCATTTTTAAATCCGAGATGGCCACCGCACAAAATTATGATTTCAGCAATATGGATATCGTACCCGAGGTTCTCGAGGGTGCAGAGAACGATTTTGTGGTCATTTTTAAATCCGAGATGGCCGCCGCACAAAATTATGATTTCAGCAATATGGATATCGTACCCGATGTTCTCGAGGGTGCAGAGAACGATTTTGTGGTCATTTTCAAATCCGAGATGGCCGCGGCACAAAATTATGATTTCAGCAATATGGATATCGTACCCGAGGTTCTCGAGGGTGCAGAGAAAGATTTTGTGGTCAGTTTTCAAATCCAAGATGTCAGCCCCTCAAAAGTATGATAACTAGATTATAGGTGTCGTATCCTAGGTTCTCGAGGGTGCAGGGCACGATTTTGTGATCATTTTTCAAATCGAAGATGGCCGCCGCTCAAAAGTATGATAACTACATTATGGATATCGTATCAGAGGTTCTCGAGAGTGCTGAGAACGATTTTGTGATCATTTTTCAAATCGAAGATGGCCGCCGCTCAAAAGTATGATAACTACATCATGGATATCGTATCAGAGGTTCTCGAGAGTGCTGAGAACGATTTTGTGATCATTTTTCAAATCCAAGATGGCCGCCGCACAAAATTATGATTTCAGCAATATGGATATCGTACCCGAGGTTCTCGAGGGTGCAGAGAACGATTTGGTGATAATTTTTCTAATCCAAGATGGCCGCCGCAAAAAATTATGATTTCAGCAATATGGATATCGTACCCGAGGTTCTCGAGGGTGCAGAGAACGATTTTGTGATCATTTTTAAATCCGAGATGGCTGCCGCTCAAAAGTATGATAACTAGATTATGGGTATCGTATCCTAGGTTCTCGAGGGTGCAGAGAAAGATTTTGTGATCAGTTTTCAAATCCAAGATGGCCGCCGATCAAAAGTATGATAACTACATTATGGATATCGTACCCGAGGTTCTCGAGGGTGCAGAGAATGATTATGTGATCATTTTTCAAATCCAAGATGGCAGCCGCTCAAAAGTATGATAACTACATTATGGGTATCGTATCCGAGGTTCTCGAGGGTGCTGAGAACGATTTTGTGATCATTTTTAAATCCGAGATGGCCGCCGCACAAAATTATGATTTCAGCAATATGGATATCGTACCCGAGGTTCTCGAGGGTGCAGAGAACGATTTTGTGGTCATTTTTAAATCCGAGATGGCCGCCGCACAAAATTATGATTTCAGCAATATGGATATCGTACCCGATGTTCTCGAGGGTGCAGAGAACGATTTTGTGGTCATTTTCAAATCCGAGATGGCCGCGGCACAAAATTATGATTTCAGCAATATGGATATCGTACCCGAGGTTCTCGAGGGTGCAGAGAAAGATTTTGTGGTCAGTTTTCAAATCCAAGATGGCAGCCGCTCAAAAGTATGATAACTAGATTATGGGTGTCGTATCCTAGGTTCTCGAGGGTGCAGGGAATTATTTTGTGATCATTTTTCAAATCGAAGATGGCCGCCGCTCAAAAGTATGATAACTACATTATGGATATCGTATCAGAGGTTCTCGAGAGTGCTGAGAACGATTTTGTGATCATTTTTCAAATCGAAGATGGCCGCCGCTCAAAAGTATGATAACTACATCATGGATATCGTATCAGAGGTTCTCGAGAGTGCTGAGAACGATTTTGTGATCATTTTTCAAATCCAAGATGGCCGCCGCACAAAATTATGATTTCAGCAATATGGATATCGTACCCGAGGTTCTCGAGGGTGCAGAGAACGATTTGGTGATAATTTTTCTAATCCAAGATGGCCGCCGCAAAAAATTATGATTTCAGCAATATGGATATCGTACCCGAGGTTCTCGAGGGTGCAGAGAACGATTTTGTGATCATTTTTAAATCCGAGATGGCTGCCGCTCAAAAGTATGATAACTAGATTATGGGTATCGTATCCTAGGTTCTCGAGGGTGCAGAGAAAGATTTTGTGATCAGTTTTCAAATCCAAGATGGCCGCCGATCAAAAGTATGATAACTACATTATGGATATCGTACCCGAGGTTCTCGAGGGTGCAGAGAATGATTATGTGATCATTTTTCAAATCCAAGATGGCAGCCGCTCAAAAGTATGATAACTACATTATGGGTATCGTATCCGAGGTTCTCGAGGGTGCTGAGAACGATTTTGTGATCATTTTTCAAATCCAAGATGGCCGCCGCACAAAATTATGATTTCAGCAATATGGATATCGTACCCGAGGTTCTCGAAGGTGCAGAGAACGATTTTGTGGTCATTTTTAAATCCGAGATGGCCGCCGCACAAAATTATGATTTCAGCAATATGGATATCGTACCCGAGGTTCTCGAGGGTGCAGAGAACGATTTTGTGGTCATTTTTAAATCCGAGATGGCCGCCGCACAAAATTATGATTTCAGCAATATGGATATCGTACCCGAGGTTCTCGAGGGTGCAGAGAACGATTTTGTGGTCATTTTTAAATCCGAGATGGCCGCCGCACAAAATTATGATTTCAGCAATATGGTTATCATACCCGATGTTCTCGAGGGTGCAGAGAACGATTTTGTGGTCATTTTCAAATCCGAGATGGCCGCGGCACAAAATTATGATTTCAGCAATATGGATATCGTACCCGAGGTTCTCGAGGGTGCAGAGAAAGATTTTGTGGTCAGTTTTCAAATCCAAGATGGCAGCCGCTCAAAAGTATGATAACTAGATTATGGGTGTCGTATCCTAGGTTCTCGAGGGTGCAGGGAACGATTTTGTGATCATTTTTCAAATCGAAGATGGCCGCCGCTCAAAAGTATGATAACTAGATTATGGGTGTCGTATCATAGGTTCTCGAGGGTGCAGGGAACGATTTTGTGATCATTTTTCAAATCGAAGATGGCCGCCGCTCAAAAGTATGATAACTACATTATGGATATCGTATCAGAGGTTCTCGAGAGTGCTGAGAACGATTTTGTGATCATTTTTCAAATCCAAGATGGCCGCCGCACAAAATTATGATTTCAGCAATATGGATATCGTACCCGAGGTTCTCGAGGGTGCAGAGAACGATTTGGTGATAATTTTTCTAATCCAAGATGGCCGCCGCAAAAAATTATGATTTCAGCAATATGGATATCGTACCCGAGGTTCTCGAGGGTGCAGAGAACGATTTTGTGATCATTTTAAAATCCGAGATGGCAGCCGCTCAAAAGTATGATAACTACATTATGGGTATCGTATCCGAGGTTCTCGAGGGTGCAGAGAACGATTTTGTGATCATTTTTCAAATCGAAAATGGCCGCCGCTCAAAAGTATGATAACTACATTATGGGTATCGTATTAGAGGTTCTCGAGGGTGCTGAGAACGATTTTGTGATCATTTTTCAAATCCAAGATGGCCGCCGCACAAAATTATGATTTCAGCAATATGGATATCGTACCCGAGGTTCTCGAGGGTGCAGAGTACGATTTTGTGGTCATTTTTAAATCCGAGATGGCCGCCGCTCAAAAGTATGATAACTAGATTATGGGTGTCGTATCCTAGGTTCTCGAGGGTGCAGGGAACGATTTTGTGATCATTTTTCAAATCGAAGATGGCCGCCGCTCGAAAGTATGATAACTACATTATGGATATCGTATCAGAGGTTCTCGAGAGTGCTGAGAACGATTTTGTGATCATTTTTCAAATCCAAGATGGCCGCCGCACAAAATTATGAATTCAGCAATATGGATATCGTACCCGAGGTTCTCGAGGGTGCAGAGAACGATTTGGTGATAATTTTTCTAATCCAAGATGGCCGCCGCAAAAAATTATGATTTCAGCAATATGGATATCGTACCCGAGGTTCTCGAGGGTGCAGAGAACGATTTTGTGATCATTTTTAAATCCGAGATGGCTGCCGCTCAAAAGTATGATATCTAGATTATGGGTATCGTATCCTAGGTTCTCGAGGGTGCAGAGAAAGATTTTGTGATCAGTTTTCAAATCCAAGATGGCCGCCGATCAAAAGTATGATAACTACATTATGGATATCGTACCCGAGGTTCTCGAGGGTGCAGAGAATGATTATGTGATCATTTTTCAAATCCAAGATGGCAGCCGCTCAAAAGTATGATAACTACATTATGGATATCGTATCAGAGGTTCTCGAGTGTGCTGTGAACGATTTTCTGATCATTTTTCAAATCCAAGATGGCCGCCGCACAAAATTATGATTTCAGCAATATGGATATCGTACCCGAGGTTCTCGAGGGTGCAGAGAACGATTTGGTGATAATTTTTCTAATCCAAGATGGCCGCCGCAAAAAATTATGATTTCAGCAATATGGATATCGTACCCGAGGTTCTCGAGGGTGCAGAGAACGATTTTGTGATCATTTTTAAATCCGAGATGGCTGCCGCTCAAAAGTATGATATCTAGATTATGGGTATCGTATCCTAGGTTCTCGAGGGCGCAGAGAAAGATTTTGTGATCAGTTTTCAAATCCAAGATGGCCGCCGATCAAAAGTATGATAACTACATTATGGATATCGTACCCGAGGTTCTCGAGGGTGCAGAGAATGATTATGTGATCATTTTTCAAATCCAAGATGGCAGCCGCTCAAAAGTATGATAACTACATTATGGATATCGTATCAGAGGTTCTCGAGTGTGCTGTGAACGATTTTCTGATCATTTTTCAAATCCAAGATGGCCGCCGCACAAAATTATGATTTCAGCAATATGGATATCGTACCCGAGGTTCTCGAGGGTGCAGAGAACGATTTGGTGATAATTTTTCTAATCCAAGATGGCCGCCGCACAAAATTATGATTTCAGCAATATGGATATCGTACCCGAGGTTCTCGAGGGTGCAGAGAACGATTTTGTGGTCATTTTTAAATCCGAGATGGCCGCCGCACAAAATTATGATTTCAGCAATATGGATATCGTACCCGAGGTTCTCGAGGGTGCAGAGAAAGATTTTGTGGTCAGTTTTCAAATCCAAGATGGCAGCCGCTCAAAAGTATGATAATTAGTTTATGGGTGTCGTATCCTAGGTTCTCGAGGGTGCAGGGAACGATTTTGTGATAATTTTTCAAATCGAAGATGGCCGCCGCTCAAAAGTATGATAACTACATTATGGATATCGTATCAGAGGTTCTCGAGTGTGCTGTGAACGATTTTCTGATCATTTTTCAAATCCAAGATGGCCGCCGCACAAAATTATGATTTCAGCAATATGGATATCGTACCCGAGGTTCTCGAGGGTGCAGAGAACGATTTGGTGATAATTTTTCTAATCCAAGATGGCCGCCGCAAAAAATTATGATTTCAGCAATATGGATATCGTACCCGAGGTTCTCGAGGGTGCAGAGAACGATTTTGTGATCATTTTTAAATCCGAGATGGCTGCCGCTCAAAAGTATGATAACTAGATTATGGGTATCGTATCCTAGGTTCTCGAGGGTGCAGAGAAAGATTTTGTGATCAGTTTTCAAATCCAAGATGGCCGCCGATCAAAAGTATGATAACTACATTATGGATATCGTACCCGAGGTTCTCGAGGGTGCAGAGAATGATTATGTGATCATTTTTCAAATCCAAGATGGCAGCCGCTCAAAAGTATGATAACTACATTATGGGTATCGTATCCGAGGTTCTCGAGGGTGCAGAGAACGATTTTGTGATCATTTTTCAAATCGAAAATGGCCGCCGCTCAAAAGTATGATAACTACATTATGGGTATCGTATCAGAGGTTCTCGAGGGTGCTGAGAACGATTTTGTAATCATTTTTCAAATCCAAGATGGCCGCCGCACAAAATTATGATTTCAGCAATATGGATATCGTACCCGAGGTTCTCGAGGGTGCAGAGAACGATTTTGTGGTCATTTTTAAATCCGAGATGGCCGCCGCACAAAATTATGATTTCAGCAATATGGATATCGTACCCGAGGTTCTCGAGGAAGCAGAGAACGATTTTGTGGTCATTTTCAAATCCGAGATGGCCGCCGCACAAAATTATGATTTCAGCAATATGGATATCGTACCCGAGGTTCTCGAGGGTGCAGAGAAAGATTTTGTGGTCAGTTTTCAAATCCAAGATGGCAGCCGCTCAAAAGTATGATAACTAGATTATGGGTGTCGTATCCTAGGTTCTCGAGGGTGCAGGGAACGATTTTGTGATCATTTTTCAAATCGAAGATGGCCGCCGCTCAAAAGTATGATAACTACATTATGGATATCGTATCAGAGGTTCTCGAGAGTGCTGAGAACGATTTTGTGATCATTTTTCAAATCCAAGATGGCCAACGCTCAAAATAATGATAACTACATTATGGGTATCGTATCCGAGAATCTCGAGGGTGCAGAGAACGATTTTGTGATTATTTTTCAAATCGAAGATCGCCGCCGCTCAAAATTATGATTTCAGCAATATGGATATCGTGTCCGTGATTCCCGAGGGTGCAGAGAACGATTTTGTGATCATTTCTCAAATCGAAGATGGCCGCCGCTCAAAAGTATGATAACTACATTATGGGTATCGCATCCGAGGTTCTCGAGGGTGCAGAGAACGATTTTGTGATTATTTTTCAAATCGAAGATCGCCGCCGCTCAAAATTATGATTTCAGCAATATGGATATCGTGTCCGAGATTCTCGAGGGTGCAGAGAACGATTTTGTGATCATTTTTCAAATCGAAGATGGCCGCCGCTCAAAAGTATGATAACTACATTATGGGTATCGTATCAGAGGTTCTCGAGAGTGCTGAGAACGATTTTGTGATCATTTTTCAAATCCAAGATAGCCGCCGCACAAAATAATGATTTCAGCAATATGGATAGCGTACCCGAGGTTCTCGAGGGTGCAGAGAAAGATTTTGTGGTCAGTTTTAAATCCGAGATGGCTGCCGCTCAAAAGTATGATAACTAGATTATGGGTATCGTATCCTAGGTTCTCGAGGGTGCAGAGAAAGATTTTGTGATCAGTTTTCAAATCCAAGATGGCCGCCGATCAAAAGTATGATAACTACATTATGGATATCGTACCCGAGGTTCTCGAGGGTGCAGAGAATGATTATGTGATCATTTTTCAAATCCAAGATGGCAGCCGCTCAAAAGTATGATAACTACATTATGGGTATCGTATCCGAGGTTCTCGAGGGTGCAGAGAACGATTTTGTGATCATTTTTCAAATCGAAAATGGCCGCCGCTCAAAAGTATGATAACTACATTATGGGTATCGTATCAGAGGTTCTCGAGGGTGCTGAGAACGATTTTGTAATCATTTTTCAAATCCAAGATGGCCGCCGCACAAAATTATGATTTCAGCAATATGGATATCGTACCCGAGGTTCTCGAGGGTGCAGAGAACGATTTTGTGGTCATTTTTAAATCCGAGATGGCCGCCGCACAAAATTATGATTTCAGCAATATGGATATCGTACCCGAGGTTCTCGAGGAAGCAGAGAACGATTTTGTGGTCATTTTCAAATCCGAGATGGCCGCCGCACAAATTATGATTTCAGCAATATGGATATCGTACCCGAGGTTCTCGAGGGTGCAGAGAAAGATTTTGTGGTCAGTTTTCAAATCCAAGATGGCAGCCGCTCAAAAGTATGATAACTAGATTATGGGTGTCGTATCCTAGGTTCTCGAGGGTGCAGGGAACGATTTTGTGATCATTTTTCAAATCGAAGATGGCCGCCGCTCAAAAGTATGATAACTACATTATGGATATCGTATCAGAGGTTCTCGAGAGTGCTGAGAACGATTTTGTGATCATTTTTCAAATCCAAGATGGCCAACGCTCAAAATAATGATAACTACATTATGGGTATCGTATCCGAGAATCTCGAGGGTGCAGAGAACGATTTTTTGATTATTTTTCAAATCGAAGATCGCCGCCGCTCAAAATTATGATTTCAGCAATATGGATATCGTGTCCGTGATTCCCGAGGGTGCAGAGAACGATTTTGTGATCATTTCTCAAATCGAAGATGGCCGCCGCTCAAAAGTATGATAACTACATTATGGGTATCGCATCCGAGGTTCTCGAGGGTGCAGAGAACGATTTTGTGATTATTTTTCAAATCGAAGATCGCCGCCGCTCAAAATTATGATTTCAGCAATATGGATATCGTGTCCGAGATTCTCGAGGGTGCAGAGAACGATTTTGTGATCATTTTTCAAATCGAAGATGGCCGCCGCTCAAAAGTATGATAACTACATTATGGGTATCGTATCAGAGGTTCTCGAGAGTGCTGAGAACGATTTTGTGATCATTTTTCAAATCCAAGATAGCCGCCGCACAAAATAATGATTTCAGCAATATGGATAGCGTACCCGAGGTTCTCGAGGGTGCAGAGAAAGATTTTGTGGTCAGTTTTCAAATCCAAGATAGCCGCCGCACAAAATAATGATTTCAGCAATATGGATAGCGTATCCTAGATTCTCGAGGGTGCAGAGAAAGATTTTGTGATCAGTTTTCAAATCCAAGATGGCTGCCGCACAAAATTATGATAACTACATTATGAATATCGTATCAGAAGTTCTCGAGGGTGCTGAGAACGATTTTGTGATCATTTTTCAAATCCAAGATGGCCGCCGCACAAAATTATGAATTCAGCAATATGGATATCGTGTCTGAGATTCTCGAGGGTGCAGAGAACAATTCTGTGATCATTTTTGAAATCCAAGAGGGCTGCTGCAAACAATAATGTTTTCAGCAATATGGATATCGTGTCTGAGGTTCTCGAGAGTGCTGAGAACGATTTTGTGATCATTTTTCAAATCCAAGATAGCCGCTGCACAAAATAATGATTTCAGCAATATGGATATCGTACCCGAGGTTCTCGAGGGTGCAGAGAAAGATATTGTGGTCAGTTTTCAAATCCAAGATGGCCGCCGCACAAAACTATGATTTCAGCAATATGGATATCGTACCCGAGGTTCTCGAGGGTGCAAAAAAAGATTTTGTGGTCAGTTTTCAAATCCAAGATGGCCGCCGCACAAAATTATGATTTCAGCAATATGGATATCGTACCCGAGGTTCTCGAGGGTGCAGAGAAAGATTTTGTGGTCAGTTTTCAAATCCAAGATGGCAGCCGCTCAAAAGTATGATAACTAGATTATGGATGTCGTATCCTAGGTTCTCGAGGGTGCAGAGAAAGATTTTGTGATAAGTTTTCAAATCCAAGATGGCAGCCGCTCAAAAGTATGATAACTACATTATGGGTATCGTATCCCAGGTTCTCAAGGGTGCAGAGAACACTTTTGTGATCATTTTTCAAATCGAAAATGGCCGCTGCTCAAAAGTATGATAACTACATTATGGGTATCGTATCAGAGGTTCTCGAGGGTGCTGAGAACGATTTTGTGATCATTTTTCAAATCCAAGATGGCCGCCGCACAAAATTATGATTTCAGCAATATGGATATCGTACCCGAGGTTCTCGAAGGTGCAGAGAACGATTTTGTGGTCATTTTTAAATCCGAGATGGCCGCCGCACAAAATTATGATTTCAGCAATATGGATATCGTACCCGAGGTTCTCGAGGGTGCAGAGAACGATTTTGTGGTCATTTTTAAATCCGAGATGGCCGCCGCACAAAATTATGATTTCAGCAATATGGATATCGTACCCGAGGTTCTCGAGGGTGCAGAGAATGATTTTGTGGTCATTTTTAAATCCGAGATGGCCGCCGCACAAAATTATGATTTCAGCAATATGGATATCGTACCCGATGTTCTCGAGGGTGCAGAGAACGATTTTGTGGTCATTTTCAAATCCGAGATGGCCGCGGCACAAAATTATGATTTCAGCAATATGGATATCGTACCCGAGGTTCTCGAGGGTGCAGAGAAAGATTTTGTGGTCAGTTTTCAAATCCAAGATGTCAGCCGCTTAAAAGTATGATAACTAGATTATGGGTGTCGTATCCTAGGTTCTCGAGGGTGCAGGGAACGATTTTGTGATCATTTTTCAAATCGAAGATGGCCGCCGCTCAAAAGTATGATAACTACATTATGGATATCGTATCAGAGGTTCTCGAGAGTGTTGAGAACGATTTTGTGATCATTTTTCAAATCGAAGATGGCCGCCGCTCAAAAGTATGATAACTACATCATGGATATCGTATCAGAGGTTCTCGAGAGTGCTGAGAACGATTTTGTGATCATTTTTCAAATCCAAGATGGCCGCCGCACAAAATTATGATTTCAGCAATATGGATATCGTACCCGAGGTTCTCGAGGGTGCAGAGAACGATTTGGTGATAATTTTTCTAATCCAAGATGGCCGCCGCAAAACATTATGATTTCAGCAATATGGATATCGTACCCGAGGTTCTCGAGGGTGCAGAGAACGATTTTGTGATCATTTTTAAATCCGAGATGGCTGCCGCTCAAAAGTATGATAACTAGATTATGGGTATCGTATCCTAGGTTCTCGAGGGTGCAGAGAAAGATTTTGTGATCAGTTTTCAAATCCAAGATGGCCGCCGATCAAAAGTATGATAACTACATTATGGATATCGTACCCGAGGTTCTCGAGGGTGCAGAGAATGATTATGTGATCATTTTTCAAATCCAAGATGGCAGCCGCTCAAAAGTATGATAACTACATTATGGGTATCGTATCCGAGGTTCTCGAGGGTGCTGAGAACGATTTTGTGATCATTTTTCAAATCCAAGATGGCCGCCGCACAAAATTATGATTTCAGCAATATGGATATCGTACCCGAGGTTCTCGAAGGTGCAGAGAACGATTTTGTGGTCATTTTTAAATCCGAGATGGCCGCCGCACAAAATTATGATTTCAGCAATATGGATATCGTACCCGAGGTTCTCGAGGGTGCAGAGAACGATTTTGTGGTCCTTTTTAAATCCGAGATGGCCGCCGCACAAAATTATGATTTCAGCAATATGGATATCGTACCCGAGGTTCTCGAGGGTGCAGAGAACGATTTTGTGGTCATTTTTAAATCCGAGATGGCCGCCGCACAAAATTATGATTTCAGCAATATGGATATCGTACCCGATGTTCTCGAGGGTGCAGAGAACAATTTTGTGGTCATTTTCAAATCCGAGATGGCCGCGGCACAAAATTATGATTTCAGCAATATGGATATCGTACCCGAGGTTCTCGAGGGTGCAGAGAAAGATTTTGTGGTCAGTTTTCAAATCCAAGATGGCAGCCGCTCAAAAGTATGATAACTAGATTATGGGTGTCGTATCCTAGGTTCTCGAGGGTGCAGGGAACGATTTTGTGATCATTTTTCAAATCGAAGATGGCCGCCGCTCAAAAGTATGATAACTAGATTATGGGTGTCGTATCATAGGTTCTCGAGGGTGCAGGGAACGATTTTGTGATCATTGTTCAAATCGAAGATGGCCGCCGCTCAAAAGTATGATAACTACATTATGGATATCTTATCAGAGGTTCTCGAGGATGCTGAGAACGAATTTGTGATCATTTTTCAAATCCAAGATGGCCGCCGCACAATATTATGATTTCAGCAATATGGATATCGTACCCGAGGTTCTCGAGGGTGCAGAGAACGATTTGGTGATAATTTTTCTAATCCAAGATGGCCGCCGCAAAAAATTATGATTTCAGCAATATGGATATCGTACCCGAGGTTCTCGAGGGTGCAGAGAACGATTTTGTGATCATTTTAAAATCCGAGATGGCTGCCGCTCAAAAGTATGATAACTAGATTATGGGTATCGTATCCTAGGTTCTCGAGGGTGCAGAGAAAGATTTTGTGATCAGTTTTCAAATCCAAGATGGCTGCCGATGAAAAGTATGATAACTACATTATGGGTATCGTATCCGAGGTTCTCGAGGGTGCAGAGAACGATTTTGTGATTATTTTTCAAATCGAAGATCGCCGCCGCTCAAAATTATGATTTCAGCAATATGGATATCGTGTCCGAGATTCTCGAGGGTGCAGAGAACGATTTTGTGGTCATTTTTGAAATCCAAGATGGCCAACGCTCAAAATAATGATCACTACATTATGGGTATCGTATCCGAGGTTCTCGAGGGTGCAGAGAACGATTTTGTGATTATTTTTCAAATCGAAGATCGCCGCCGCTCAAAATTATGATTTCAGCAATATGGATATCGTGTCCGAGATTCTCGAGGGTGCAGAGAATGATTTTGTGATCATTTTTCAAATCGAAGATGGCCGCCGCTCAAAAATATGATAACTACATTATGGGTATCGCATCCGAGAATCTCGAGGGTGCAGAGAACGATTTTGTGATTATTTTTCAAATCGAAGTTCGCCGCCGCTCAAAATTATGATTTCAGCAATATGGATATCGTGTCCGAGATTCTCGAGGGTGCAGAGAACGATTTTGTGATCATTTTTCAAATCGAAGATGGCCGCCGCTCAAAAGTATGATAACTACATTATGGGTATCGTATCAGAGGTTCTCGAGAGTGCTGAGAATGATTTTGTGATCATTTTACAAATCCAAGATAGCCGCCGCACAAAATTATGATTTCAGCAATATGGGTATCGTGTCCGAGTTTCTCGAGGGTGCAGAGAACAATTCTGTAATCATTTTTGAAAGCCAAGAGGGCTGCCGCAAACAATAATGTTTTCAATTATATGGATATCCTGTCTGAGGTTCTCGAGGGTGGAAAAAATATTTTGGGATCATTTTTAAATCCGAGATGGCCGCCGTGCAAGACTATGATCACAAAAATATGGGAATCGCATCCGAGGTTCTCGAGAGTGCACAGAACGATTTTGTGATTAACTTTGAAATCCAAGTTGGCCGCCGCTCAAAATAATGATAACTACTTTATGGGTATCGTATCCGAGGTTCTCGAGGGTGCAGGGAACGATTTTGTGATCATTTTTCAAATCGAAGATGGCCGCCGCCCAAAAGTGTGATTACATCATTATGGGTATCGTATCAGAGGTTCTCGAGAGTGCTGAGAACGATTTTGTGATCATTTTCAAATCCAAGATGGCCGCCGCACAAAATTATGAATTCAGCAATATGGATATCGTGTCCGAAATTCTCGAGGGTGCAGAGAACAATTCTGTGATCATTTTGGAAATCCAAGAGGGCTGCTGCAAACAATAATGTTTTCAGCAATATGGATATCGTGTCTGAGGTTCTCGAGGGTGCTGAGAACGATTTTGTGATCATTTTTCAAATCCATGATAGCCGCCGCACAAAATAATGATTTCAGCAATATGGATAGCGTACCCGAGGTTCTCGAGGGTGCAGAGAAAGATTTTGTGGTCAGTTTTCAAATCCAAGATAGCCGCCGCACAAAATAATGATTTCAGCAATATGGATAGCGTACCCGAGGTTCTCGAGGGTGCAGAGAAAGATTTTGTGGTCAGTTTTCAAATCCAAGTTGGCAGCCACTCAAAAGTATGATAACTAGATTATGGGTATCGTATCCTAGATTCTCGAGGGTGCAGAGAACGATTTTGTGATCATTTTTCAAATCCAAGATGGCCGCCGCACAAAATTATGAATTCAGCAATATGGATATCGTGTCTGAGATTCTCGAGGGTGCAGAGAACAATTCTGTGATCATTTTTGGAATCCAAGAGGGTTGCTGCAAACAATAATGTTTTCAGCAATATGGATATCGTACCCGAGGTTCTCGAAGGTGCAGAGAACGATTTTGTGGTCATTTTTAAATCCGAGAAGGCCGCCGCACAAAATTATGATTTCAGCAATATGGATATCGTACCCGAGGTTCTCGAGGGTGCAGAGAACGATTTTGTGGTCATTTTTAAATCCGAGATGGCCGCCGCACAAAATTATGATTTCAGCAATATGGATATCGTACCCGAGGTTCTCGAGGGTGCAGAGAACGATTTTGTGGTCATTTTTAAATCCGAGATGGCCGCCGCACAAAATTATGATTTCAGCAATATGGATATCGTACCCGAGGTTCTCGAGGGTGCAGAGAAAGATTTTGTGGTCAGTTTTCAAATCCAAGATGGCAGCCGCTCAAAAGTATGATAACTAGATTATGGATGTCGTATCCTAGGTTCTCGAGGGTGCAGAGAAAGATTTTGTGATAAGTTTTCAAATCCAAGATGGCAGCCGCTCAAAAGTATGATAACTACATTATGGGTATCGTATCCCAGGTTCTCAAGGGTGCAGAGAACACTTTTGTGATCATTTTTCAAATCGAAAATGGCCGCTGCTCAAAAGTATGATAACTACATTATGGGTATCGTATCAGAGGTTCTCGAGGGTGCTGAGAACGATTTTGTGATCATTTTTCAAATCCAAGATGGCCGCCGCACAAAATTATGATTTCAGCAATATGGATATCGTACCCGAGGTTCTCGAAGGTGCAGAGAACGATTTTGTGGTCATTTTTAAATCCGAGATGGCCGCCGCACAAAATTATGATTTCAGCAATATGGATATCGTACCCGAGGTTCTCGAGGGTGCAGAGAACGATTTTGTGGTCATTTTTAAATCCGAGATGGCCGCCGCACAAAATTATGATTTCAGCAATATGGATATCGTACCCGAGGTTCTCGAGGGTGCAGAGAATGATTTTGTGGTCATTTTTAAATCCGAGATGGCCGCCGCACAAAATTATGATTTCAGCAATATGGATATCGTACCCGATGTTCTCGAGGGTGCAGAGAACGATTTTGTGGTCATTTTCAAATCCGAGATGGCCGCGGCACAAAATTATGATTTCAGCAATATGGATATCGTACCCGAGGTTCTCGAGGGTGCAGAGAAAGATTTTGTGGTCAGTTTTCAAATCCAAGATGTCAGCCGCTTAAAAGTATGATAACTAGATTATGGGTGTCGTATCCTAGGTTCTCGAGGGTGCAGGGAACGATTTTGTGATCATTTTTCAAATCGAAGATGGCCGCCGCTCAAAAGTATGATAACTACATTATGGATATCGTATCAGAGGTTCTCGAGAGTGTTGAGAACGATTTTGTGATCATTTTTCAAATCGAAGATGGCCGCCGCTCAAAAGTATGATAACTACATCATGGATATCGTATCAGAGGTTCTCGAGAGTGCTGAGAACGATTTTGTGATCATTTTTCAAATCCAAGATGGCCGCCGCACAAAATTATGATTTCAGCAATATGGATATCGTACCCGAGGTTCTCGAGGGTGCAGAGAACGATTTGGTGATAATTTTTCTAATCCAAGATGGCCGCCGCAAAAAATTATGATTTCAGCAATATGGATATCGTACCCGAGGTTCTCGAGGGTGCAGAGAACGATTTTGTGATCATTTTTAAATCCGAGATGGCTGCCGCTCAAAAGTATGATAACTAGATTATGGGTATCGTATCCTAGGTTCTCGAGGGTGCAGAGAAAGATTTTGTGATCAGTTTTCAAATCCAAGATGGCCGCCGATCAAAAGTATGATAACTACATTATGGATATCGTACCCGAGGTTCTCGAGGGTGCAGAGAATGATTATGTGATCATTTTTCAAATCCAAGATGGCAGCCGCTCAAAAGTATGATAACTACATTATGGGTATCGTATCCGAGGTTCTCGAGGGTGCTGAGAACGATTTTGTGATCATTTTTCAAATCCAAGATGGCCGCCGCACAAAATTATGATTTCAGCAATATGGATATCGTACCCGAGGTTCTCGAAGGTGCAGAGAACGATTTTGTGGTCATTTTTAAATCCGAGATGGCCGCCGCACAAAATTATGATTTCAGCAATATGGATATCGTACCCGAGGTTCTCGAGGGTGCAGAGAACGATTTTGTGGTCCTTTTTAAATCCGAGATGGCCGCCGCACAAAATTATGATTTCAGCAATATGGATATCGTACCCGAGGTTCTCGAGGGTGCAGAGAACGATTTTGTGGTCATTTTTAAATCCGAGATGGCCGCCGCACAAAATTATGATTTCAGCAATATGGATATCGTACCCGATGTTCTCGAGGGTGCAGAGAACAATTTTGTGGTCATTTTCAAATCCGAGATGGCCGCGGCACAAAATTATGATTTCAGCAATATGGATATCGTACCCGAGGTTCTCGAGGGTGCAGAGAAAGATTTTGTGGTCAGTTTTCAAATCCAAGATGGCAGCCGCTCAAAAGTATGATAACTAGATTATGGGTGTCGTATCCTAGGTTCTCGAGGGTGCAGGGAACGATTTTGTGATCATTTTTCAAATCGAAGATGGCCGCCGCTCAAAAGTATGATAACTAGATTATGGGTGTCGTATCATAGGTTCTCGAGGGTGCAGAGAACGATTTTGTGATCATTGTTCAAATCGAAGATGGCCGCCGCTCAAAAGTATGATAACTACATTATGGATATCTTATCAGAGGTTCTCGAGGATGCTGAGAACGAATTTGTGATCATTTTTCAAATCCAAGATGGCCGCCGCACAATATTATGATTTCAGCAATATGGATATCGTACCCGAGGTTCTCGAGGGTGCAGAGAACGATTTGGTGATAATTTTTCTAATCCAAGATGGCCGCCGCAAAAAATTATGATTTCAGCAATATGGATATCGTACCCGAGGTTCTCGAGGGTGCAGAGAACGATTTTGTGATCATTTTAAAATCCGAGATGGCTGCCGCTCAAAAGTATGATAACTAGATTATGGGTATCGTATCCTAGGTTCTCGAGGGTGCAGAGAAAGATTTTGTGATCAGTTTTCAAATCCAAGATGGCTGCCGATGAAAAGTATGATAACTACATTATGGGTATCGTATCCGAGGTTCTCGAGGGTGCAGAGAACGATTTTGTGATTATTTTTCAAATCGAAGATCGCCGCCGCTCAAAATTATGATTTCAGCAATATGGATATCGTGTCCGAGATTCTCGAGGGTGCAGAGAACGATTTTGTGGTCATTTTTGAAATCCAAGATGGCCAACGCTCAAAATAATGATCACTACATTATGGGTATCGTATCCGAGGTTCTCGAGGGTGCAGAGAACGATTTTGTGATTATTTTTCAAATCGAAGATCGCCGCCGCTCAAAATTATGATAACTACATTATGGGTATCGCATCCGAGAATCTCGAGGGTGCAGAGAACGATTTTGTGATTATTTTTCAAATCGAAGTTCGCCGCCGCTCAAAATTATGATTTCAGCAATATGGATATCGTGTCCGAGATTCTCGAGGGTGCAGAGAACGATTTTGTGATCATTTTTCAAATCGAAGATGGCCGCCGCTCAAAAGTATGATAACTACATTATGGGTATCGTATCAGAGGTTCTCGAGAGTGCTAAGAATGATTTTGTGATCATTTTACAAATCCAAGATAGCCGCCGCACAAAATTATGATTTCAGCAATATGGGTATCGTGTCCGAGTTTCTCGAGGGTGCAGAGAACAATTCTGTAATCATTTTTGAAAGCCAAGAGGGCTGCCGCAAACAATAATGTTTTCAATTATATGGATATCCTGTCTGAGGTTCTCGAGGGTGGAAAAAATATTTTGGGATCATTTTTAAATCCGAGATGGCCGCCGTGCAAGACTATGATCACAAAAATATGGGAATCGCATCCGAGGTTCTCGAGAGTGCACAGAACGATTTTGTGATTAACTTTGAAATCCAAGTTGGCCGCCGCTCAAAATAATGATAACTACTTTATGGGTATCGTATCCGAGGTTCTCGAGGGTGCAGGGAACGATTTTGTGATCATTTTTCAAATCGAAGATGGCCGCCGCCCAAAAGTGTGATTACATCATTATGGGTATCGTATCAGAGGTTCTCGAGAGTGCTGAGAACGATTTTGTGATCATTTTCAAATCCAAGATGGCCGCCGCACAAAATTATGAATTCAGCAATATGGATATCGTGTCCGAAATTCTCGAGGGTGCAGAGAACAATTCTGTGATCATTTTGGAAATCCAAGAGGGCTGCTGCAAACAATAATGTTTTCAGCAATATGGATATCGTGTCTGAGGTTCTCGAGGGTGCTGAGAACGATTTTGTGATCATTTTTCAAATCCATGATAGCCGCCGCACAAAATAATGATTTCAGCAATATGGATAGCGTACCCGAGGTTCTCGAGGGTGCAGAGAAAGATTTTGTGGTCAGTTTTCAAATCCAAGATAGCCGCCGCACAAAATAATGATTTCAGCAATATGGATAGCGTACCCGAGGTTCTCGAGGGTGCAGAGAAAGATTTTGTGGTCAGTTTTCAAATCCAAGTTGGCAGCCACTCAAAAGTATGATAACTAGATTATGGGTATCGTATCCTAGATTCTCGAGGGTGCAGAGAACGATTTTGTGATCATTTTTCAAATCCAAGATGGCCGCCGCACAAAATTATGAATTCAGCAATATGGATATCGTGTCTGAGATTCTCGAGGGTGCAGAGAACAATTCTGTGATCATTTTTGGAATCCAAGAGGGTTGCTGCAAACAATAATGTTTTCAGCAATATGGATATCGTACCCGAGGTTCTCGAAGGTGCAGAGAACGATTTTGTGGTCATTTTTAAATCCGAGAAGGCCGCCGCACAAAATTATGATTTCAGCAATATGGATATCGTACCCGAGGTTCTCGAGGGTGCAGAGAACGATTTTGTGGTCATTTTTAAATCCGAGATGGCCGCCGCACAAAATTATGATTTCAGCAATATGGATATCGTACCCGAGGTTCTCGAGGGTGCAGAGAACGATTTTGTGGTCATTTTTAAATCCGAGATGGCCGCCGCACAAAATTATGATTTCAGCAATATGGATATCGTACCCGATGTTCTCGAGGGTGCAGAGAACGATTTTGTGGTCATTTTCAAATCCGAGATGGCCGCGGCACAAAATTATGATTACTACATTATGGGTATCGTATCCCAGTTTCTCAAGGGTGCAGAAAACGATTTTGTGATCATTTTTCAAATCGAAAATGGCCGCCGCTCAAAAGTGTGATAACTACATTATGGGTATCGTATCCGAGGTTCTCGAGGGTGCTGAGAACGATTTTGTGATCATTTTTCAAATCGAAGATGGCCGCCGCTCAAAAGTATGATAACTAGATTATGGGTGTCGTATCATAGGTTCTCGAGGGTGCAGGGAACGATTTTGTGATCATTTTTCAAATCGAAGATGGCCGCCGCTCAAAAGTATGATAACTACATTATGGATATCGTATCAGAGGTTCTCGAGAGTGCTGAGAACGATTTTGTGATCATTTTTCAAATCCAAGATGGCCGCCGCACAATATTATGATTTCAGCAATATGGATATCGTACCCGAGGTTCTCGAGGGTGCAGAGAACGATTTGGTGATAATTTTTCTAATCCAAGATGGCCGCCGCAAAAAATTATGATTTCAGCAATATGGATATCGTACCCGAGGTTCTCGAGGGTGCAGAGAACGATTTTGTGATCATTTTAAAATCCGAGATGGCTGCCGCTCAAAAGTATGATAACTAGATTATGGGTATCGTATCCTAGGTTCTCGAGGGTGCAGAGAAAGATTTTGTGATCAGTTTTCAAATCCAAGATGGCTGCCGATGAAAAGTATGATAACTACATTATGGGTATCGTATCCGAGGTTCTCGAGGGTGCAGAGAACGATTTTGTGATTATTTTTCAAATCGAAGATCGCCGCCGCTCAAAATTATGATTTCAGCAATATGGATATCGTGTCCGAGATTCTCGAGGGTTCAGAGAACGATTTTGTGGTCATTTTTGAAATCCAAGATGGCCAACGCTCAAAATAATGATAACTACATTATGGGTATCGTATCCGAGGTTCTCGAGGGTGCAGAGAACGATTTTGTGATTATTTTTCAAATCGAAGATCGCCGCCGCTCAAAATTATGATTTCAGCAATATGGATATCGTGTCCGAGATTCTCGAGGGTGCAGAGAACGATTTTGTGATCATTTTTCAAATCGAAGATGGCCGCCGCTCAAAAATATGATAACTACATTATGGGTATCGCATCCGAGAATCTCGAGGGTGCAGAGAACGATTTTGTGATTATTTTTCAAATCGAAGATCGCCGCCGCTCAAAATTATGATTTCAGCAATATGGATATCGTGTCCGAGATTCTCGAGGGTGCAGAGAACGATTTTGTGATCATTTTTCAAATCGAAGATGGCCGCCGCTCAAAAGTATGATAACTACATTATGGGTATCGTATCAGAGGTTCTCGAGAGTGCTGAGAATGATTTTGTGATCATTTTACAAATCCAAGATAGCCGCCGCACAAAATTATGATTTCAGCAATATGGGTATCGTGTCCGAGTTTCTCGAGGGTGCAGAGAACAATTCTGTAATCATTTTTGAAAGCCAAGAGGGCTGCCGCAAACAATAATGTTTCAATTATATGGATATCCTGTCTGAGGTTCTCGAGGGTGGAAAAAATATTTTGGGATCATTTTTGAATCCGAGATGGCCGCCGTGCAAGACTATGATCACAAAAATATGGGAATCGCATCCGAGGTTCTCGAGAGTGCACAGAACGATTTTGTGATTAACTTTGAAATCCAAGTTGGCCGCCGCTCAAAATAATGATAACTACATTATGGGTATCGTATCCGAGGTTCTCGATGGTGCAGGGAACGATTTTGTGATCATTTTTCAAATCGAAGATGGCCGCCGCCCAAAAGTGTGATTACATCATTATGGGTATCGTATCAGAGGTTCTCGAGAGTGCTGAGAACGATTTTGTGATCATTTTCAAATCCAAGATGGCCGCCGCACAAAATTATGAATTCAGCAATATGGATATCGTGTCCGAAATTCTCGAGGGTGCAGAGAACAATTCTGTGATCATTTTGGAAATCCAAGAGGGCTGCTGCAAACAATAATGTTTTCAGCAATATGGATATCGTGTCTGAGGTTCTCGAGGGTGCTGAGAACGATTTTGTGATCATTTTTCAAATCCATGATAGCCGCCGCACAAAATAATGATTTCAGCAATATGGATAGCGTACCCGAGGTTCTCGAGGGTGCAGAGAAAGATTTTGTGGTCAGTTTTCAAATCCAAGATAGCCGCCGCACAAAATAATGATTTCAGCAATATGGATAGCGTACCCAAGGTTCTCGAGGGTGCAGAGAAAGATTTTGTGGTCAGTTTTCAAATCCAAGTTGGCAGCCACTCAAAAGTATGATAACTAGATTATGGGTATCGTATCCTAGATTCTCGAGGGTGCAGAGAACGATTTTGTGATCATTTTTCAAATCCAAGATGGCCGCCGCACAAAATTATGAATTCAGCAATATGGATATCGTGTCTGAGATTCTCGAGGGTGCAGAGAACAATTCTGTGATCATTTTTGGAATCCAAGAGGGTTGCTGCAAACAATAATGTTTTCAGCAATATGGATATCGTACCCGAGGTTCTCGAAGGTGCAGAGAACGATTTTGTGGTCATTTTTAAATCCGAGAAGGCCGCCGCACAAAATTATGATTTCAGCAATATGGATATCGTACCCGAGGTTCTCGAGGGTGCAGAGAACGATTTTGTGGTCATTTTTAAATCCGAGATGGCCGCCGCACAAAATTATGATTTCAGCAATATGGATATCGTACCCGAGGTTCTCGAGGGTGCAGAGAACGATTTTGTGGTCATTTTTAAATCCGAGATGGCCGCCGCACAAAATTATGATTTCAGCAATATGGATATCGTACCCGATGTTCTCGAGGGTGCAGAGAACGATTTTGTGGTCATTTTCAAATCCGAGATGGCCGCGGCACAAAATTATGATTTCAGCAATATGGATATCGTACCCGAGGTTCTCGAGGGTGCAGAGAAAGATTTTGTGGTCAGTTTTCAAATCCAAGATGGCAGCCGCTCAAAAGTATGATAACTAGATTATGGGTGTCGTATCCTAGGTTCTCGAGGGTGCAGGGAACGATTTTGTGATCATTTTTCAAATCGAAGATGGCCGCCGCTCAAAAGTATGATAACTAGATTATGGGTGTCGTATCATAGGTTCTCGAGGGTGCAGGGAACGATTTTGTGATCATTTTTCAAATCGAAGATGGCCGCCGCTCAAAAGTATGATAACTACATTATGGATATCGTATCAGAGGTTCTCGAGAGTGCTGAGAACGATTTTTTGATCATTTTTCAAATCCAAGATGGCCGCCGCACAAAATTATGATTTCAGCAATATGGATATCGTACCCGAGGTTCTCGAGGGTGCAGAGAACGATTTGGTGATAATTTTTCTAATCCAAGATGGCCGCCGCAAAAAATTATGATTTCAGCAATATGGATATCGTACCCGAGGTTCTCGAGGGTGCAGAGAACGATTTTGTGATCATTTTAAAATCCGAGATGGCTGCCGCTCAAAAGTATGATAACTAGATTATGGGTATCGTATCCTAGGTTCTCGAGGGTGCAGAGAAAGATTTTGTGATCAGTTTTCAAATCCAAGATGGCTGCCGATTTAAAGTATGATAACTACATTATGGGTATCGTATCCGAGGTTCTCGAGGGTGCAGAGAACGATTTTGTGATTATTTTTCAAATCGAAGATCGCCGCCGCTCAAAATTATGATTTCAGCAATATGGATATCGTGTCCGAGATTCTCGAGGGTGCAGAGAAAGATTTTGTGGTCATTTTTGAAATCCAAGATGGCCAACGCTCAAAATAATGATAACTACATTATGGGTATCGTATCCGAGGTTCTCGAGGGTGCAGAGAACGATTTTGTGATTATTTTTCAAATCGAAGATCGCCGCCGCTCAAAATTATGATTTCAGCAATATGGATATCGTGTCCGAGATTCTCGAGGGTGCAGAGAACGATTTTGTGATCATTTTTCAAATCGAAGATGGCCGCCGCTCAAAAATATGATAACTACATTATGGGTATCGCATCCGAGAATCTCGAGGGTGCAGAGAACGATTTTGTGATTATTTTTCAAATCGAAGATCGCCGCCGCTCAAAATTATGATTTCAGCAATATGGATATCGTGTCCGAGATTCTCGAGGGTGCAGAGAACGATTTTGTGATCATTTTTCAAATCGAAGATGGCCGCCGCTCAAAAGTATGATAACTACATTATGGGTATTGTATCAGAGGTTCTCGAGAGTGCTGAGAATGATTTTGTGATCATTTTACAAATCCAAGATAGCCGCCGCACAAAATTATGATTTCAGCAATATGGGTATCGTGTCCGAGTTTCTCGAGGGTGCAGAGAACAATTCTGTAATCATTTTTGAAAGCCAAGAGGGCTGCCGCAAACAATAATGTTTTCAATTATATGGATATCCTGTCTGAGGTTCTCGAGGGTGGAAAAAATATTTTGGGATCATTTTTATATCCGAGATGGCCGCCGTGCAAGACAATGATCACAAAAATATGGGAATCGCATCCGAGGTTCTCGAGAGTGCACAGAACGATTTTGTGATTAACTTTGAAATCCAAGTTGGCCGCCGCTCAAAATAATGATAACTACATTATGGGTATCGTATCCGAGGTTCTCGAGGGTGCAGGGAACGATTTTGTGATCATTTTTCAAATCGAAGATGGCCGCCGCCCAAAAGTGTGATTACATCATTATGGGTATCGTATCAGAGGTTCTCGAGAGTGCTGAGAACGATTTTGTGATCATTTTCAAATCCAAGATGGCCGCCGCACAAAATTATGAATTCAGCAATATGGATATCGTGTCCGAAATTCTCGAGGGTGCAGAGAACAATTCTGTGATCATTTTGGAAATCCAAGAGGGCTGCTGCAAACAATAATGTTTTCAGCAATATGGATATCGTGTCTGAGGTTCTCGAGGGTGCTGAGAACGATTTTGTGATCATTTTTCAAATCCAAGATAGCCGCCGCACAAAATAATGATTTCAGCAATATGGATAGCGTACCCGAGGTTCTCGAGGGTGCAGAGAAAGATTTTGTGGTCAGTTTTCAAATCCAAGATAGCCGCCGCACAAAATAATGATTTCAGCAATATGGATAGCGTACCCGAGGTTCTCGAGGGTGCAGAGAAAGATTTTGTGGTCAGTTTTCAAATCCAAGTTGGCAGCCACTCAAAAGTATGATAACTAGATTATGGGTATCGTATCCTAGATTCTCGAGGGTGCAGAGAACGATTTTGTGATTATTTTTCAAATCGAAGATCGCCGCCGCTCAAAATTATGATTTCAGCAATATGGATATCGTGTCCGAGATTCTCGAGGGTGCAGAGAAAGATTTTGTGGTCAGTTTTCAAATCCAAGATGGCCGCCGCACAAAATTATGATTTCAGCAATATGGATATCGTACCCGAGGTTCTCGAAGGTGCAGAGAACGATTTTGTGGTCATTTTTAAATCCGAGATGGCCGCCGCACAAAATTATGATTTCAGCAATATGGATATCGTACCAGAGGTTCTCGAGGGTGCAGAGAACGATTTTGTGGTCATTTTTAAATCCGAGATGGCCGCCGCACAAAATTATGATTTCAGCAATATGGATATCGTACCCGAGGTTCTCGAGGGTGCAGAGAACGATTTTGTGGTCATTTTTAAATCCGAGATGGCCGCCGCACAAAATTATGATTTCAGCAATATGGATATCGTACCCGATGTTCTCGAGGGTGCAGAGAACGATTTTGTGATCATTTTCAAATCCGAGATGGCCGCGGCACAAAATTATGATTTCAGCAATATGGATATCGTACCCGAGGTTCTCGAGGGTGCAGAGAAAGATTTTGTGGTCAGTTTTCAAATCCAAGATGGCAGCCGCTCAAAAGTATGATAACTAGATTATGGGTGTCGTATCCAAGGTTCTCGAGGGTGCAGGGAACGATTTTGTGATCATTTATCAAATCGAAGATGGCCGCCGCTCAAAAGTATGATAACTACATTATGGATATCGTATCAGAGGTTCTCGAGAGTGCTGAGAACTATTTTGTGATCATTTTTCAAATCCAAGATGGCAGCCGCTCAAAAGTATGATAACTACATTATGGGTATCGTATCCCAGTTTCTCAAGGGTGCAGAGAACGATTTTGTGATCATTTTTCAAATCGAAAATGGCCGCCGCTCAAAAGTGTGATAACTACATTATGGGTATCGCATCCGAGGTTTTCGAGGGTGCTGAGAACGATTTTGTGATAATTTTTCAAATCCAAGATAGCCGCTGCACAAAATAATGATTTCAGCAATAAGGATATCGTACCCGAGGTTCTCGAGGGTGCAGAGGACGATTTGATGATTATTTTTCAAATCCAAGATGGCCGCCGCACAAAATTATGATTTCAGCAATATGGATATCGTACCCGAGGTTCTCGAGGGTGCAGAGAAAGATGTTGTGGTCAGTTTTCAAATCCAAGATGGCCGCCGCACAAAACTATGATTTCAGCAATATGGATATCGTACCCGAGGTTCTCGAGGGTGCAGAGAAAGATTTTGTGGGCAGTTTTCAAATCCAAGATGGCAGCCGCTCAAAAGTATGATAACTAGATTATGGATGTCGTATCCTAGGTTCTCGAGGGTGCAGAGAAAGATTTTGTGATAAGTTTTCAAATCCAAGATGGCAGCCGCTCAAAAGTATGATAACTACATTATGGGTATCGTATCCGAGGTTCTCGAGGGTGCAGAGAACGATTTTGTGATCATTTTTCAAATCGAAAATGGCCGCCGCTCAAAAGTATGATTACTACATTATGGGTATCGTATCAGAGGTTCTCGAGGGTGCTGAGAACGATTTTGTGATCATTTTTCAAATCCAAGATGGCCGCCGCACAAAATTATGATTTCAGCAATATGGATATCGTACCCGAGGTTCTCGAGGGTGCAGAGAAAGATTTTGTGGTCAGTTTTCAAATCCAAGATGGCAGCCGCTCAAAAGTATGATAACTAGATTATGGGTGTCGTATCCAAGGTTCTCGAGGGTGCAGGGAACGATTTTGTGATCATTTATCAAATCGAAGATGGCCGCCGCTCAAAAGTATGATAACTACATTATGGATATCGTATCAGAGGTTCTCGAGAGTGCTGAGAACTATTTTGTGATCATTTTTCAAATCCAAGATGGCAGCCGCTCAAAAGTATGATAACTACATTATGGGTATCGTATCCCAGTTTCTCAAGGGTGCAGAGAACGATTTTGTGATCATTTTTCAAATCGAAAATGGCCGCCGCTCAAAAGTGTGATAACTACATTATGGGTATCGCATCCGAGGTTTTCGAGGGTGCTGAGAACGATTTTGTGATAATTTTTCAAATCCAAGATAGCCGCTGCATAAAATAATGATTTCAGCAATAAGGATATCGTACCCGAGGTTCTCGAGGGTGCAGAGGACGATTTGATGATTATTTTTCAAATCCAAGATGGCCGCCGCACAAAATTATGATTTCAGCAATATGGATATCGTACCCGAGGTTCTCGAGGGTGCAGAGAAAGATGTTGTGGTCAGTTTTCAAATCCAAGATGGCCGCCGCACAAAACTATGATTTCAGCAATATGGATATCGTACCCGAGGTTCTCGAGGGTGCAGAGAAAGATTTTGTGGGCAGTTTTCAAATCCAAGATGGCAGCCGCTCAAAAGTATGATAACTAGATTATGGATGTCGTATCCTAGGTTCTCGAGGGTGCAGAGAAAGATTTTGTGATAAGTTTTCAAATCCAAGATGGCAGCCGCTCAAAAGTATGATAACTACATTATGGGTATCGTATCCGAGGTTCTCGAGGGTGCAGAGAACGATTTTGTGATCATTTTTCAAATCGAAAATGGCCGCCGCTCAAAAGTATGATTACTACATTATGGGTATCGTATCAGAGGTTCTCGAGGGTGCTGAGAACGATTTTGTGATCATTTTTCAAATCCAAGATGGCCGCCGCACAAAATTATGATTTCAGCAATATGGATATCGTACCCGAGGTTCTCGAGGGTGCAGAGAAAGATTTTGTGGTCAGTTTTCAAATCCAAGATGGCAGCCGCTCAAAAGTATGATAACTAGATTATGGGTGTCGTATCCAAGGTTCTCGAGGGTGCAGGGAACGATTTTGTGATCATTTTTCAAATCGAAGATGGCCGCCGCTCGAAAGTATGATAACTACATTATGGATATCGTATCAGAGGTTCTCGAGAGTGCTGAGAACGATTTTGTGATCATTTTTCAAATCCAAGATGGCCGCCGCACAAAATTATGAATTCAGCAATATGGATATCGTACCAGAGGTTCTCGAGGGTGCAGAGAACGATTTGGTGATAATTTTTCTAATCCAAGATGGCCGCCGCAAAAAATTATGATTTCAGCAATATGGATATCGTACCCGAGGTTCTCGAGGGTGCAGAGAACGATTTTGTGATCATTTTTAAATCCGAGATGGCTGCCGCTCAAAAGTATGATATCTAGATTATGGGAATCGTATCCTAGGTTCTCGAGGGTGCAGAGAAAGATTTTGTGATCAGTTTTCAAATACAAGATGGCCGCCGATCAAAAGTATGATAACTACATTATGGATATCGTATCAGAGGTTCTCGAGGGTGCTGAGAACGATATTGTGATCATTTTTCAAATCCAAGATGGCCGCCGCACAAAATTATGATTTCAGCAATATGGATATCGTACCCGAGGTTCTCGAGGGTGCAGAGTACGATTTTGTGGTCATTTTTAAATCCGAGATGGCCGCCGCTCAAAAGTATGATAACTAGATTATGGGTGTCGTATCCTAGGTTCTCGAGGGTGCAGAGAATGATTATGTGATCATTTTTCAAATCCAAGATGGCAGCCGCTCAAAAGTATGATAACTACATTATGGGTATCGTATCCGAGGTTCTCGAGGGTGCAGGGAACGATTTTGTGATCATTTTTCAAACTCGAAAATGGCCGCCACTCAGAAGTATGATAACTACATTATGGGTATCGTATCAGAGGTTCTCGAGGGTGCTGAGAACGATTTTGTGATCATTTTTCAAATCCAAGATGGCCGCCGCACAAAATTATGATTTCAGCAATATCGATATCGTACCCGAGGTTCTCGAGGGTGCAGAGAACGATTTCGTGGTCATTTTTAAATCCGAGATGGCCGCCGCACAAAATTATGATTTCAGCAATATGGATATCGTACCCGAGGATCTCGAGGGTGCAGAGAACGATTTTGTGGTCATTTTCAAATCCGAGATGGCCGCCGCACAAAATTATGATTTCAGCAATATGGATATCGTACCCGAGGTTCTCGAGGGTGCAGAGAAAGATTTTGTGGTCAGTTTTCAAATCCAAGATGGCAGCCGCTCAAAAGTATGATAACTAGATTATGGGTGTCGTATCCTAGGTTCTCGAGGGTGCAGGGAACGATTTTGTGATCATTTTTCAAATCGAAGATGGCCGCCGCTCAAAAGTATGATAACTACATTATGGATATCGTACCCGAGGTTCTCGAGGGTGCAGAGAATGATTATGTGATCATTTTTCAAATCCAAGATGGCAGCCGCTCAAAAGTATGATAACTACATTATGGGTATCGTATCCGAGGTTCTCGAGGGTGCAGAGAACGATTTTGTGATCATTTTTCAAATCGAAAATGGCCGCCGCTCAAAAGTATGATAACTACATTATGGGTATCGTATCAGAGGTTCTCGAGGGTGCTGAGAACGATTTTGTAATCATTTTTCAAATCCAAGATGGCCGCCGCACAAAATTATGATTTCAGCAATATGGATATCGTACCCGAGGTTCTCGAGGGTGCAGAGAACGATTTTGTGGTCATTTTTAAATCCGAGATGGCCGCCGCACAAAATTATGATTTCAGCAATATGGATATCGTACCCGAGGTTCTCGAGGGTGCAGAGAACGATTTTGTGGTCATTTTCAAATCCGAGATGGCCGCCGCACAAAATTATGATTTCAGCAATATGGATATCGTACCCGAGGTTCTCGAGGGTGCAGAGAAAGATTTTGTGGTCAGTTTTCAAATCCAAGATGGCAGCCGCTCAAAAGTATGATAACTAGATTATGGGTGTCGTATCCTAGGTTCTCGAGGGTGCAGGGAACGATTTTGTGATCATTTTTCAAATCGAAGATGGCCGCCGCTCAAAAGTATGATAACTACATTATGGATATCCTATCAGAGGTTCTCGAGAGTGCTGAGAACGATTTTGTGATCATTTTTCAAATCCAAGATGGCCAACGCTCAAAATAATGATAACTACATTATGGGTATCGTATCCGAGAATCTCGAGGGTGCAGAGAACGATTTTGTGATTATTTTTCAAATCGAAGATCGCCGCCGCTCAAAATTATGATTTCAGCAATATGGATATCGTGTCCGAGATTCTCGAGGGTGCAGAGAACGATTTTGTGATCATTTTTCAAATCGAAGATGGCCGCCGCTCAAAAGTATGATAACTACATTATGGGTATCGCATCCGAGGTTCTCGAGGGTGCAGAGAACGATTTTGTGATTATTTTTCAAATCGAAGATCGCCGCCGCTCAAAATTATGATTTCAGCAATATGGATATCGTGTCCGAGATTCTCGAGGGTGCAGAGAACGATTTTGTGATCATTTTTCAAATCGAAGATGGCCGCCGCTCAAAAGTATGATAACTACATTATGGGTATCGTATCAGAGGTTCTCGAGAGTGCTAAGAACGGTTTTGTAATCATTTTTCAAATCCAAGATAGCCGCCGCACAAAATAATGATTTCAGCAATATGGATAGCGTACCCGAGGTTCTCGAGGGTGCAGAGAAAGATTTTGTGGTCAGTTTTCAAATCCAAGATAGCCGCCGCACAAAATAATGATTTCAGCAATATGGATAGCGTACCCGAGGTTCTCGAGGGTGCAGAGAAAGATTTTGTGGTCAGTTTTCAAATCCAAGTTGGCATCCACTCAAAAGTATGATAACTAGATTATGGGTATCGTATCCTAGATTCTCGAGGGTGCAGAGAAAGATTTTGTGATCAGTTTTCAAATCAAAGATGGCCGCCGATCAAAAGTATGATAACTACATTATGGATATCGTACCCGAGGTTCTCGAGGGTGCAGAGAATGATTATGTGATCATTTTTCAAATCCAAGATGGCAGCCGCTCAAACGTATGATAACTACATTATGGGTATCGTATCCGAGGTTCTCGAGGGTGCAGAGAACGATTTTGTGACCATTTTTCAAATCGAAAATGGCCGTCGCTCAAAAGTATGATAACTACATTATGGGTACCGTATCAGAGGTTCTCGAGGGTGCTGAGAACGATTTTGTAATCATTTTTCAAATCCAAGATGGCCGCCGCACAAAATTATGATTTCAGCAATATGGATATCGTACCCGAGGTTCTCGAGGGTGCAGAGAACGATTTTGTGGTCATTTTTAAATCCGAGATGGCCGCCGCACAAAATTATGATTTCAGCAATATGGATATCGTACCCGAGGTTCTCGAGGGTGCAGAGAACGATTTTGTGGTCATTTTCAAATCCGAGATGGCCGCCGCACAAAATTATGATTTCAGCAATATGGATATCGTACCCGAGGTTCTCGAGGGTGCAGAGAAAGATTTTGTGGTCAGTTTTCAAATCCAAGATGGCAGCCGCTCAAAAGTATGATAACTAGATTATGGGTGTCGTATCCTAGGTTCTCGAGGGTGCAGGGAACGATTTTGTGATCATTTTTCAAATCGAAGATGGCCGCCGCTCAAAAGTATGATAACTACATTATGGATATCGTATCAGAGGTTCTCGAGAGTGCTGAGAACGATTTTGTGATCATTTTTCAAATCCAAGATGGCCGCCGCACAAAATTATGATTTCAGCAATATGGATATCGTACCCGAGGTTCTCGAGGGTGCAGAGAACGATTTGGTGATAATTTTTCTAATCCAAGATGGCCGCCGCAAAAAATTATGATTTCAGCAATATGGATATCGTACCCGAGGTTCTCGAGGGTGCAGAGAACGATTTTGTGATCATTTTTAAATCCGAGATGGCTGCCGCTCAAAAGTATGATAACTAGATTATGGGTATCGTATCCTAGGTTCTCGAGGGTGCAGAGAACGATTTTGTGATCAGTTTTCAAATCCAAGATGGCCGCCGATCAAAAGTATGATAACTACATTATGGATATCGTACCCGAGGTTCTCGAGGGTGCAGAGAATGATTATGTGATCATTTTTCAAATCCAAGATGGCAGCCGCTCAAAAGTATGATAACTACATTATGGGTATCGTATCCGAGGTTCTCGAGGGTGCAGAGAACGATTTTGTGATCATTTTTCAAATCGAAAATGGCCGCCGCTCAAAAGTATGATAACTACATTATGGGTATCGTATCAGAGGTTCTCGAGGGTGCTGAGAACGATTTTGTAATCATTTTTCAAATCCAAGATGGCCGCCGCACAAAATTATGATTTCAGCAATATGGATATCGTACCCGAGGTTCTCGAGGGTGCAGAGAACGATTTTGTGGTCATTTTCAAATCCGAGATGGCCGCCGCACAAAATTATGATTTCAGCAATATGGATATCGTACCCGAGGTTCTCGAGGGTGCAGAGAAAGATTTTGTGGTCAGTTTTCAAATCCAAGATGGCAGCCGCTCAAAAGTATGATAACTAGATTATGGGTGTCGTATCCTAGGTTCTCGAGGGTGCAGGGAACGATTTTGTGATCATTTTTCAAATCGAAGATGGCCGCCGCTCAAAAGTATGATAACTACATTATGGATATCCTATCAGAGGTTCTCGAGAGTGCTGAGAACGATTTTGTGATCATTTTTCAAATCCAAGATGGCCAACGCTCAAAATAATGATAACTACATTATGGGTATCGTATCCGAGAATCTCGAGGGTGCAGAGAACGATTTTGTGATTATTTTTCAAATCGAAGATCGCCGCCGCTCAAAATTATGATTTCAGCAATATGGATATCGTGTCCGAGATTCTCGAGGGTGCAGAGAACGATTTTGTGATCATTTTTCAAATCGAAGATGGCCGCCGCTCAAAAGTATGATAACTACATTATGGGTATCGCATCCGAGGTTCTCGAGGGTGCAGAGAACGATTTTGTGATTATTTTTCAAATCGAAGATCGCCGCCGCACAAAATTATGATTTCAGCAATATGGATATCGTGTCCGAGATTCTCGAGGGTGCAGAGAACGATTTTGTGATCATTTTTCAAATCGAAGATGGCCGCCGCTCAAAAGTATGATAACTACATTATGGGTATCGCATCCGAGGTTCTCGAGGGTGCAGAGAACGATTTTGTGATTATTTTTCAAATCGAAGATCGCCGCCGCACAAAATTATGATTTCAGCAATATGGATATCGTGTCCGAGGTTCTCGAGAGTGCTGAGAACGGTTTTGTGATCATTTTTCAAATCCAAGATAGCCGCCGCACAAAATAATGATTTCAGCAATATGGATAGCGTACCCGAAGTTCTCGAGGGTGCAGAGAAAGATTTTGTGGTCAGTTTTCAAATCCAAGATAGCCGCCGCACAAAATAATGATTTCAGCAATATGGATAGCGTACCCGAGGTTCTCGAGGGTGCAGAGAAAGATTTTGTGGTCAGTTTTCAAATCCAAGTTGGCATCCACTCAAAAGTATGATAACTAGATTATGGGTATCGTATCCTAGATTCTCGAGGGTGCAGAGAAAGATTTTGTGATCAGTTTTCAAATCCAAGATGGCCGCCGATCAAAAGTATGATAACTACATTATGGATATCGTACCCGAGGTTCTCGAGGGTGCAGAGAATGATTATGTGATCATTTTTCAAATCCAAGATGGCAGCCGCTCAAAAGTATGATAACTACATTATGGGTATCGTATCCGAGGTTCTCGAGGGTGCAGAGAACGATTTTGTGATCATTTTTAAATCCGAGATGGCCGCCGCACAAAATTATGATTTCAGCAATATGGATATCGTACCCGAGGTTCTCGAGGGTGCAGAGAACGATTTTGTGGTCATTTTTAAATCCGAGATGGCCGCCGCACAAAATTATGATTTCAGCAATATGGATATCGTACCCGAGGTTCTCGAGGGTGCAGAGAACGATTTTGTGGTCATTTTCTAATCCGAGATGGCCGCCGCACAAAATTATGATTTCAGCAATATGGATATCGTACCCGAGGTTCTCGAGGGTGCAGAGAAAGATTTTGTGGTCAGTTTTCAAATCCAAGATGGCAGCCGCTCAAAAGTATGATAACTAGATTATGGGTGTCGTATCCTAGGTTCTCGAGGGTGCAGGGAACGATTTTGTGATCATTTTTCAAATCGAAGATGGCCGCCGCTCAAAAGTATGATAACTACATTATGGATATCGTATCAGAGGTTCTCGAGAGTGCTGAGAACGATTTTGTGATCATTTTTCAAATCCAAGATGGCCGCCGCACAAAATTATGATTTCAGCAATATGGATATCGTACCCGAGGTTCTCGAGGGTGCAGAGAACGATTTTGTGATAATTTTTCTAATCCAAGATGGCCGCCGCAAAAAATTATGATTTCAGCAATATGGATATCGTACCCGAGGTTCTCGAGGGTGCAGAGAACGATTTTTTGATCATTTTTAAATCCGAGATGGCTGCCGCTCAAAAGTATGATAACTAGATTATGGGTATCGTATCCTAGGTTCTCGAGGGTGCAGAGAAAGATTTTGTGATCAGTTTTCAAATCCAAGATGGCCGCCGATCAAAAGTATGATAACTACATTATGGATATCGTACCCGAGGTTCTCGAGGGTGCAGAGAATGATTATGTGATCATTTTTCAAATCCAAGATGGCAGCCGCTCAAAAGTATGATAACTACATTATGGGTATCGTATCCGAGGTTCTCGAGGGTGCAGAGAACGATTTTGTGATCATTTTTCAAATCGAAAATGGCCGCCGCTCAAAAGTATGATAACTACATTATGGGTATCGTATCAGAGGTTCTCGAGGGTGCTGAGAACGATTTTGTGGTCATTTTTAAATCCGAGATGGCCGCCGCACAAAATTATGATTTCAGCAATATGGATATCGTACCCGAGGTTCTCGAGGGTGCAGAGAACGATTTTGTGGTCATTTTCTAATCCGAGATGGCCGCCGCACAAAATTATGATTTCAGCAATATGGATATCGTACCCGAGGTTCTCGAGGGTGCAGAGAAAGATTTTGTGGTCAGTTTTCAAATCCAAGATGGCAGCCGCTCAAAAGTATGATAACTAGATTATGGGTGTCGTATCCTAGGTTCTCGAGGGTGCAGGGAACGATTTTGTGATCATTTTTCAAATCGAAGATGGCCGCCGCTCAAAAGTATGATAACTACATTATGGATATCGTATCAGAGGTTCTCGAGAGTGCTGAGAACGATTTTGTAATCATTTTTCAAATCCAAGATGGCCGCCGCACAAAATTATGATTTCAGCAATATGGATATCGTACCCGAGGTTCTCGAGGGTGCAGAGAACGATTTTGTGGTCATTTTTAAATCCGAGATGGCCGCCGCACAAAATTATGATTTCAGCAATATGGATATCGTACCCGAGGTTCTCGAGGGTGCAGAGAACGATTTTGTGGTCATTTTTAAATCCGAGATGGCCGCCGCACAAAATTATGATTTCAGCAATATGGATATCGTACCCGAGGTTCTCGAGGGTGCAGAGAACGATTTTGTGGTCATTTTCAAATCCGAGATGGCCGCGGCACAAAATTATGATTTCAGCAATATGGATATCGTACCCGAGGTTCTCGAGAGTGCAGAGAAAGATTTTGTGGTCAGTTTTCAAATCCAAGATGGCAGCCGCTCAAAAGTATGATAACTAGAATATGGGTGTCGTATCCTAGGTTCTCGAGGGTGCAGGGAACGATTTTGTGATCATTTTTCAAATCGAAGATGGCCGCCGCTCAAAAGTATGATAACTACATTATGGATATCGTATCAGAGGTTCTCGAGAGTGCTGAGAACGATTTTGTGATCATTTTTCAAATCCAAGATGGCCAACGCTCAAAATTATGATTTCAGCAATATGGATATCGTGTCCGAGATTCTCGAGGGTGCAGAGAACGATTTTGTGATCATTTTTCAAATCGAAGATGGCCGCCGCTCAAAAGTATGATAACTACATTATGGGTATCGCATCCGAGGTTTTCGAGGGTGCAGAGAACGATTTTGTGATTATTTTTCAAATCGAAGATCGCCGCCGCTCAAAATTATGATTTCAGCAATATGGATATCGTAACCGAGATTCTCGAGGGTGCAGAGAACGATTTTGTGATCATTTTTCAAATCGAAGATGGCCGCCGCTCAAAAGTATGATAACTACATTATGGGTATCGTATCAGAGGTTCTCGAGAGTGCTGAGAACGATTTTGTGATCATTTTTCAAATCCAAGATAGCCGCCGCACAAAATAATGATTTCAGCAATATGGATAGCGTACCCGAGGTTCTCGAGGGTGCAGAGAAAGATTTTGTGGTCAGTTTTCAAATCCAAGATAGCCGCCGCACAAAATAATGATTTCAGCAATATGGATAGCGTACCCGAGGTTCTCGAGGGTGCAGAGAAAGATTTTGTGGTCAGTTTTCAAATCCAAGTTGGCAGCCACTCAAAAGTATGATAACTAGATTATGGGTATCGTATCAGAGGTTCTCGAGAGTGCTGAGAACGATTTTGTGATCATTTTCAAATCCAAGATGGCAGCCGCACAAAATTATTAATTCAGCAATATGTATATCGTGTCCGAAATTCTCGAGGGTGCAGAGAACAATTCTGTGATCATTTTGGAAATCCAAGAGGGCTGCTGCAAACAATAATGTTCTCAGCAATATGGATATCGTGTCTGAGGTTCTCGAGGATGCTGAGAACGATTTTGTGATCATTTTTCAAATCCAAGATAGCCGCCGCACAAAATAATGATTTCAGCAATATGGATAGCGTACCCGAGGTTCTCGAGGGTGCAGAGAAAGATTTTGTGGTCAGTTTTCAAATCCAAGATAGCCGCCGCACAAAATAATGATTTCAGCAATATGGATAGCGTACCCGAGGTTCTCGAGGGTGCAGAGAAAGATTTTGTGATCATTTTTCAAATCCAAGATGGCCGCCGCACAAAATTATGAATTCAGCAATATGGATATCGTGTCTGAGATTCTCGAGGGTGCAGAGAACAATTCTGTGATCATTTTTGGAATCCAAGAGGGTTGCTGCAAACAATAATGTTTTCAGCAATATGGATATCGTGTCTGAGGTTCTCGAGGGTGCTGAGAACGATTTTGTGATCATTTTTCAAATCCAAGATAGCCGCCGCACAAAATAATGATTTCAGCAATATGGATATCGTACCCGAGGTTCTCGAGGGTGCAGAGAAAGATATTGTGGTCAGTTTTCAAATCCAAGATGGCCGCCGCACAAAACTATGATTTCAGCAATATGGATATCGTACCCGAGGTTCTCGAGGGTGCAGAGAAAGATTTTGTGGTCAGTTTTCAAATCCAAGATGGCCGCCGCACAAAATTATGATTTCAGCAATATGGATATCGTACCCGAGGTTCTCGAAGGTGCAGAGAACGATTTTGTGGTCATTTTTAAATCCGAGATGGCCGCCGCACAAAATTATGATTTCAGCAATATGGATATCGTACCCGAGGTTCTCGAGGGTGCAGAGAACGATTTTGTGGTCATTTTTAAATCCGAGATGGCCGCCGCACAAAATTATGATTTCAGCAATATGGATATCGTACCCGAGGTTCTCGAGGGTGCAGAGAACGATTTTGTGGTCATTTTTAAATCCGAGATGGCCGCCGCACAAAATTATGATTTCAGCAATATGGATATCGTACCCGATGTTCTCGAGGGTGCAGAGAAAGATTTTGTGGTCATTTTCAAATCCGAGATGGCCGCGGCACAAAATTAAGATTTCAGCAATATGGATATCGTACCCGAGGTTCTCGAGGGTGCAGAGAAAGATTTTGTGGTCAGTTTTCAAATCCAAGATGGCAGCCGCTCAAAAGTATGATAACTAGATTATGGGTGTCGTATCCAAGGTTCTCGAGGGTGCAGGGAACGATTTTGTGATCATTTTTCAAATCGAAGATGGCCGCCGCTCAAAAGTATGATAGCTACATTATGGGTATCGTATCAGAGGTTCTCGAGAGTGCTGAGAACGATTTTGTGATCATTTTACAAATCCAAGATAGCCGCCGCACAAAATTATGATTTCAGCAACATGGGTATCGTGTCCGAGATTCTCGAGGGTGCAGAGAACAATTCTGTAATCATTTTTGAAAGCCAAGAGGGCTGCCGCAAACAATAATGTTTTCAATTATATGGATATCCTGTCTGAGGTTCTCGAGGGTGGAAAAAATATTTTGGGATCATTTTTAAATCCGAGATGGCCGCCGTGCAAGACTATGATCACAAAAATATGGGAATCGCATCCGAGGTTCTCGAGAGTGCACAGAACGATTTTGTGATTAACTTTGAAATCCAAGTTGGCCGCCGCTCAAAATAATGATAACTACATTATGGGTATCGTATCCGAGGTTCTCGAGGGTGCAGGGAACGATTTTGTGATCATTTTTCAAATCGAAGATGGCCGCCGCCCAAAAGTGTGATTACATCATTATGGGTATCGTATCCTAGGTTCTCGAGGGTGCAGAGAAAGATTTTGTTATCAGTTTTCAAATCCAAGATGGCCGCCGATCAAAAGTATGATAACTACATTATGGATATCGTACCCGAGGTTCTCGAGGGTGCAGAGAACAATTCTGTGATCATTTTGGAAATCCAAGAGGGCTGCTGCAAACAATAATGTTCTCAGCAATATGGATATCGTGTCTGAGGTTCTCGAGGGTGCTGAGAACGATTTTGTGATCATTTTTCAAATCCAAGATAGCCGCCGCACAAAATAATGATTTCAGCAATATGGATAGCGTACCCGAGGTTCTCGAGGGTGCAGAGAAAGATTTTGTGGTCAGTTTTCAAATCCAAGATAGCCACCGCACAAAATAATGATTTCAGCAATATGGATAGCGTACCCGAGGTTCTCGAGGGTGCAGAGAAAGATTTTGTGATCATTTTTCAAATCCAAGATGGCCGCCGCACAAAATTATGAATTCAGCAATATGGATATCGTGTCTGAGATTCTCGAGGGTGCAGAGAACAATTCTGTGATCATTTTTGGAATCCAAGAGGGTTGCTGCAAACAATAATGTTTTCAGCAATATGGATATCGTGTCTGAGGTTCTCGAGGGTGCTGAGAACGATTTTGTGATCATTTTTCAAATCCAAGATAGCCGCCGCACAAAATAATGATTTCAGCAATATGGATATCGTACCCGAGGTTCTCGAGGGTGCAGAGAAAGATATTGTGGTCAGTTTTCAAATCCAAGATGGCCGCCGCACAAAACTATGATTTCAGCAATATGGATATCGTACCCGAGGTTCTCGAGGGTGCAGAGAAAGATTTTGTGGTCAGTTTTCAAATCCAAGATGGCCGCCGCACAAAATTATGATTTCAGCAATATGGATATCGTACCCGAGGTTCTCGAAGGTGCAGAGAACGATTTTGTGGTCATTTTTAAATCCGAGATGGCCGCCGCACAAAATTATGATTTCAGCAATATGGATATCGTACCCGAGGTTCTCGAGGGTGCAGAGAACGATTTTGTGGTCATTTTTAAATCCGAGATGGCCGCCGCACAAAATTATGATTTCAGCAATATGGATATCGTACCCGATGTTCTCGAGGGTGCAGAGAAAGATTTTGTGGTCATTTTCAAATCCGAGATGGCCGCGGCACAAAATTATGATTTCAGCAATATGGATATCGTACCCGAGGTTCTCGAGGGTGCAGAGAAAGATTTTGTGGTCAGTTTTCAAATCCAAGATGGCAGCCGCTCAAAAGTATGATAACTAGATTATGGGTGTCGTATCCAAGGTTCTCGAGGGTGCAGAGAAAGATTTTGTGGTCAGTTTTCAAATCCAAGATGGCAGCCGCTCAAAAGTATGATAACTAGATTATGGGTGTCGTATCCAAGGTTCTCGAGGGTGCAGAGAAAGATTTTGTGATCAGTTTTCAAATCCAAGATGGCCGCCGCACAAAATTATGATTTCAGCAATATGGATATCGTACCCGAGGTTCTCGAGGGTGCAGAGAAAGATTTTGTGGTCAGTTTTCAAATCCAAGATGGCAGCCGCTCAAAAGTATGATAACTAGATTATGGATATCGTATCCGAGGTTCTCGAGGGTGCAGAGAACGATTTTGTGGTCATTTTTAAATCCGAGATGGCCGCCGCACAAAATTATGATTTCAGCAATATGGATATCGTACCCGAGGTTCTCGAGGGTGCAGAGAAAGATATTGTGGTCAGTTTTCAAATCCAAGATGGCCGCCGCACAAAACTATGATTTCAGCAATATGGATATCGTACCCGAGGTTCTCGAGGGTGCAGAGAAAGATTTTGTGGTCAGTTTTCAAATCCAAGATGGCCGCCGCACAAAATTATGATTTCAGCAATATGGATATCGTACACGAGGTTCTCGAAGGTGCAGAGAACGATTTTGTGGTCATTTTTAAATCCGAGATGGCCGCCGCACAAAATTATGATTTCAGCAATATGGATATCGTACCCGAGGTTCTCGAGGGTGCAGAGAACGATTTTGTGGTCATTTTTAAATCCGAGATGGCCGCCGCACAAAATTATGATTTCAGCAATATGGATATCGTACCCGAGGTTCTCGAGGGTGCAGAGAACGATTTTGTGGTCATTTTTAAATCCGAGATGGCCGCCGCACAAAATTATGATTACAGCAATATGGATATCGTACCCGATGTTCTCGAGGGTGCAGAGAACGATTTTGTGGTCATTTTCAAATCCGAGATGGCCGCGGCACAAAATTATGATTTCAGCAATATGGATATCGTACCCGAGGTTCTCGAGGGTGCAGAGAAAGATTTTGTGGTCAGTTTTCAAATCCAAGATGGCAGCCGCTCAAAAGTATGATAACTAGATTATGGATATCGTATCAGAGGTTCTCGAGAGTGCTGAGAACTATTTTGTGATCATTTTTCAAATCCAAGATGGCAGCCGCTCAAAAGTATGATAACTACATTATGGGTATCGTATCCCAGTTTCTCAAGGGTGCAGAGAACGATTTAGTGATCATTTTTCAAATCGAAAATGGCCGCCGCTCAAAAGTTTGATAACTACATTATGGGTATTGCATCCGAGGTTTTCGAGGGTGCTGAGAACGATTTTGTGATAATTTTTCAAATCCAAGATAGCCGCTGCACAAAATAATGATTTCAGCAATAAGGATATCGTACCCGAGGTTCTCGAGGGTGCAGAGGACGATTTGATGATTATTTTTCAAATCCAAGATGGCCGCCGCACAAAATTATGATTTCAGCAATATGGATATCGTACCCGAGGTTCTCGAGGGTGCAGAGAAAGATGTTTTGGTCAGTTTTCAAATCCAAGATGGCCGCCGCACAAAACTATGATTTCAGCAATATGGATATCGTACCCGAGCTTCTCGAGGGTGCAGAGAAAGATTTTGTGGGCAGTTTTCAAATCCAAGATGGCAGCCGCTCAAAAGTATGATAACTAGATTATGGATGTCGTATCCTAGGTTCTCGAGGGTGCAGAGAAAGATTTTGTGGGCAGTTTTCAAATCCAAGATGGCAGCCGCTCAAAAGTATGATAACTACATTATGGGTATCGTATCCGAGGTTCTCGAGGGTGCAGAGAAAGATTTTGTGGGCAGTTTTCAAATCCAAGATGGCAGCCGCTCAAAAATATGATAACTACATTATGGGTATCGTATCCGAGGTTCTCGAGGGTGCAGAGAAAGATTTTGTGGGCAGTTTTCAAATCCAAGATGGCAGCCGCTCAAAAGTATGATAACTAGATTATGGATGTCGTATCCTAGGTTCTCGAGGGTGCAGAGAAAGATTTTGTGGGCAGTTTTCAAATCCAAGATGGCAGCCGCTCAAAAGTATGATAACTACATTATGGGTATCGTATCCGAGGTTCTCGAGGGTGCAGAGAACGATTTTGTGATCATTTTTCAAATCGAAAATGGCCGCCGCTCAAAAGTATGATAACTACATTATGGGTATCGTATCAGAGGTTCTCGAGGGTGCTGAGAACGATTTTGTGATCATTTTTCACATCCAAGATGGCCCCCGCACAAAATTATGATTTCAGCAATATGGATATCGTACCCGAGGTTCTCGAGGGTGCAGAGTACGATTTTGTGGTCATTTTTAAATCCGAGATGGCCGCCGCTCAAAAGTATGATAACTAGATTATGGGTGTCGTATCCTAGGTTCTCGAGGGTGCAGGGAACGATTTTGTGATCATTTTTCAAATCGAAGATGGCCGCCGCTCAAAAGTATGATAACTACATTATGGATATCGTATCAGAGGTTCTCGAGAGTGCTGAGAACGATTTTGTGATCATTTTTCAAATCCAAGCTGGCCGCCGCCCAAAATTATGATTTCAGCAATATGGATATCGTACCCGAGGTTTTCGAGGGTGCAGAGAACGATTTGGTGATAATTTTTCTAATCCAAGATGGCCGCCGCAAAAAATTATGATTTCAGCAATATGGTTATCGTACCCGAGGTTCTCGAGGGTGCAGAGAACGATTTTGTGATCATTTTTAAATCCGAGATGGCTGCCGCTCAAAAGTATGATAACTAGATTATGGGTATCGTATCCTAGGTTCTCGAGGGTGCAGAGATAGATTTTGCGATCAGTTTTCAAATCCAAGATGGCCGCCGATCAAAAGTATGATAACTACATTATGGATATCGTACCCGAGGTTCTCGAGGGTGCAGAGAATGATTATGTGATCATTTTTCAAATCCAAGATGGCAGCCGCTCAAAAGTATGATAACTACATTATGGGTATCGTATCCGAGGTTCTCGAGGGTGCAGAGAACGATTTTGTAATCATTTTTAAAATCGAAAATGGCTGCCGCTCAAAAGTATGATAACTACATTATGGGTATCGTATCAGAGGTTCTCGAGGGTGTTGAGAACGATTTTGTGATCATTTTTCAAATCCAAGATGGCCGCCGCACAAAATTATGATTTCAGCAATATGGATATCGTACCCGAGGTTCTCGAGGGTGCAGAGAACGATTTTGTGGTCATTTTTAATCCGAGATGGCCGCCGCACAAAATTATGATTTCAGCAATATGGATATCGTACCCGAGGTTCTCGAGGGTGCAGAGAACGATTTTGTGGTCATTTTCAAATCCGAGATGGCCGCCGCACAATATTATGATTTCAGCAATATGGATATCGTACCCGAGGTTCTCGAGGGTGCAGAGAAAGATTTTGTGGTCAGTTTTCAAATCCAAGATGGCAGCCGCTCAAAAGTATGACAACTAGATTATGGGTGTCGTATCCTAGGTTCTCGAGGGTGCAGGGAACGATTTTGTGATCATTTTTCAAATCGAAGATGGCCGCCGCTCAAAAGTATGATAACTACATTATGGATATCGTATCAGAGGTTCTCGAGAGTGCTGAGAACGATTTTGTGATCATTTTTCAAATCCAAGATGGCCGCCGCACAAAATTATGATTTCAGCAATATGGATATCGTACCCGAGGTTCTCGAGGGTGCAGAGAACAATTTGGTGATAATTTTTCTAATCCAAGATGGCCGCCGCAAAAAATTATGATTTCAGCAATATGGATATCGTACCCGAGGTTCTCGAGGGTGCAGAGAACGATTTTGTGATCATTTTTAAATCCGAGATGGCTGCCGCTCAAAAGTATGATAACTAGATTATGGGTATCGTATCCTAGGTTCTCGAGGGTGCAGAGAAAGATTTTGTGATCAGTTTTCAAATCCAAGATGGCCGCCGATCAAAAGAATGATAACTACATTATGGATATCGTACCCGAGGTTCTCGAGGGTGCAGAGAATGATTATGTGATCATTTTTCAAATCCAAGATGGCAGCCGCTCAAAAGTATGATAACTACATTATGGGTATCGTATCCGAGGTTCTCGAGGGTGCTGAGAACGATTTTGTGATCATTTTTCAAATCCAAGATGGCCGCCGCACAAAATTATGATTTCAGCAATATGGATATCGTACCCGAGGTTCTCGAGGGTGCAGAGAACGATTTTGTGGTCATTTTTAAATCCGAGATGGCCGCCGCACAAAATTATGATTTCAGCAATATGGATATCGTACCCGAGGTTCTCGAGGGTGCAGAGAACGATTTTGTGGTCATTTTTAAATCCGAGAGGGCCGCCGCACAAAATTATGATTTCAGCAATATGGATATCGTACCCGAGGTTCTCGAGGGTGCAGGGAACGATTTTGTGATCATTTTTCAAATCGAAGATGGCCGCCGCTCAAAAGTATGATAACTACATTATGGATATCGTATCCGAGGTTCTCGAGGGTGCAGAGAACGATTTTGTGATCATTTTTCAAATCGAAAATGGCTGCCGCTCAAAAGTATGATAACTACATTATGGGTATCGTATCAGAGGTTCTCGAGGGTGCTGAGAACGATTTTGTGATCATTTTTCAAATCCAAGATGGCCGCCGCACAAAATTATGATTTCAGCAATATGGATATCGTACCCGAGGTTCTCGAGGGTGCAGAGAACGATTTTGTGGTCATTTTTAAATCCGAGATGGCCGCCGCACAAAATTATGATTTCAGCAATATGGATATCGTACCCGAGGTTTTCGAGGGTGCAGAGAACGATTTGGTGATAATTTTTCTAATCCAAGATGGCCGCCGCAAAAAATTATGATTTCAGCAATATGGTTATCGTACCCGAGGTTCTCGAGGGTGCAGAGAACGATTTTGTGATCATTTTTCAAATCGAAAATGGCCGCCGCTCAAAAGTATGATAACTACATTATGGGTATCGTATCAGAGGTTCTCGAGGGTGCTGAGAACGATTTTGTGATCATTTTTCACTTCCAAGATGGCCGCCGCACAAAATTATGATTTCAGCAATATGGATATCGTACCCGAGGTTCTCGAGGGTGCAGAGTACGATTTTGTGGTCATTTTTAAATCCGAGATGGCCGCCGCTCAAAAGTATGATAACTAGATTATGGGTGTCGTATCCTAGGTTCTCGAGGGTGCAGGGAACGATTTTGTGATCATTTTTCAAATCGAAGATGGCCGCCGCTCAAAAGTATGATAACTACATTATGGATATCGTATCAGAGGTTCTCGAGAGTGCTGAGAACGATTTTGTGATCATTTTTCAAATCCAAGATGGCCGCCGCCCAAAATTATGATTTCAGCAATATGGATATCGTACCCGAGGTTTTCGAGGGTGCAGAGAACGATTTGGTGATAATTTTTCTAATCCAAGATGGCCGCCGCAAAAAATTATGATTTCAGCAATATGGTTATCGTACCCGAGGTTCTCGAGGGTGCAGAGAACGATTTTGTGATCATTTTTAAATCCGAGATGGCTGCCGCTCAAAAGTATGATAACTAGATTATGGGTATCGTATCCTAGGTTCTCGAGGGTGCAGAGAAAGATTTTGCGATCAGTTTTCAAATCCAAGATGGCCGCCGATCAAAAGTATGATAACTACATTATGGATATCGTACCCGAGGTTCTCGAGGGTGCAGAGAATGATTATGTGATCATTTTTCAAATCCAAGATGGCAGCCGCTCAAAAGTATGATAACTACATTATGGGTATCGTATCCGAGGTTCTCGAGGGTGCAGAGAACGATTTTGTGATCATTTTTCTAATCGAAAATGGCTGCCGCTCAAAAGTATGATAACTACATTATGGGTATCGTATCAGAGGTTCTCGAGGGTGTTGAGAACGATTTTGTGATCATTTTTCAAATCCAAGATGGCCGCCGCACAAAATTATGATTTCAGCAATATGGATATCGTACCCGAGGTTCTCGAGGATGCAGAGAACGATTTTGTGGTCATTTTTAAATCCGAGATGGCCGCCGCACAAAATTATGATTTCAGCAATATGGATATCGTACCCGAGGTTCTCGAGGGTGCAGAGAACGATTTTGTGGTCATTTTCAAATCCGAGATGGCCGCCGCACAATATTATGATTTCAGCAATATGGATATCGTACCCGAGGTTCTCGAGGGTGCAGAGAAAGATTTTGTGGTCAGTTTTCAAATCCAAGATGGCAGCCGCTCAAAAGTATGATAACTAGATTATGGGTGTCGTATCCTAGGTTCTCGAGGGTGCAGGGAACGATTTTGTGATCATTTTTCAAATCGAAGATGGCCGCCGCTCAAAAGTATGATAACTACATTATGGATATCGTATCAGAGGTTCTCGAGAGTGCTGAGAACGATTTTGTGATCATTTTTCAAATCCAAGATGGCCGCCGCACAAAATTATGATTTCAGCAATATGGATATCGTACCCGAGGTTCTCGAGGGTGCAGAGAACAATTTGGTGATAATTTTTCTAATCCAAGATGGCCGCCGCAAAAAATTATGATTTCAGCAATATGGATATCGTACCCGAGGTTCTCGAGGGTGCAGAGAACGATTTTGTGATCATTTTTAAATCCGAGATGGCTGCCGCTCAAAAGTATGATAACTAGATTATGGGTATCGTATCCTAGGTTCTCGAGGGTGCAGAGAAAGATTTTGTGATCAGTTTTCAAATCCAAGATGGCCGCCGCACAAAATTATGATTTCAGCAATATGGATATCGTACCCGAGGTTCTCGAGGGTGCAGAGAACGATTTTGTGGTCATTTTTAAATCCGAGATGGCCGCCGCACAAAATTATGATTTCAGCAATATGGATATCGTACCCGAGGTTCTCGAGGGTGCAGAGAACGATTTTGTGGTCATTTTTAAATCCGAGATGGCCGCCGCACAAAATTATGATTTCAGCAATATGGATATCGTACCCGAGGTTCTCGAGGGTGCAGGGAACGATTTTGTGATCATTTTTCAAATCGAAGATGGCCGCCGCTCAAAAGTATGATAACTACATTATGGATATCGTATCTGAGGTTCTCGAGCGTGCAGAGAACGATTTTGTGATCATTTTTCAAATCGAAAATGGCTGCCGCTCAAAAGTATGATAACTACATTATGGGTATCGTATCAGAGGTTCTCGAGGGTGCTGAGAACGATTTTGTGATCATTTTTCAAATCCAAGATGGCCGCCGCACAAAATTATGATTTCAGCAATATGGATATCGTACCCGAGGTTCTCGAGGGTGCAGAGAACGATTTTGTGGTCATTTTTAAATCCGAGATGGCCGCCGCACAAAATTATGATTTCAGCAATATGGATATCGTACCCGAGGTTCTCGAGGGTGCAGGGAACGATTTTGTGATCATTTTTCAAATCGAAGATGGCCGCCGCTCAAAAGTATGATAACTACATTATGGATATCGTATCAGAGGTTCTCGAGAGTGCTGTGAACGATTTTGTGATCATTTTTCAAATCCAAGATGGCCGCCGCACAAAATTATGATTTCAGCAATATGGATATCGTACCCGAGGTTCTCGAGGGTGCAGAGAACGATTTGGTGATCATTTTTAAATCCGAGATGGCTGCCGCTCAAAAGTATGATAACTAGATTATGGGTATCGTATGCTAGGTTCTCGAGGGTGCAGAGAAAGATTTTGTGATCAGTTTTCAAATCCAAGATGGCCGCCGATCAAAAGTATGATAACTACATTATGGATATCGTACCCGAGGTTCTCGAGGGTGCAGAGAATGATGATGTGATCATTTTTCAAATCCAAAACGGCCGCCGCACAAAATTATGATTTCAGCAATATGGATATCGTACCCGAGGTTCTCGAGGGTGCAGAGAACGATTTTGTGGTCATTTTTGAAATCCAAGATGGCCAACGCTCAAAATAATGATAACTACATTATGGGTATCGTATCCGAGGTTCTCGAGGGTGCAGAGAACGATTTTGTGATTATTTATCAAATCGAAGATCGCCGCCGCTCAAAATTATGATTTCAGCAATATGGATATCGTGTCAGAGATTCTCGAGGGTGCAGAGAACGATTTTGTGATCATTTTTCAAATCAAAGATGGCCGCCGCTCAAAAGTATGATAACTACATTATGGGTATCGTATCCGAGGTTCTCGAGGGTGCAGAGAACGATTTTGTGATCATTTTTTAAATCGAAAATGGCCGCCGCTCAAAAGTATGATAACTACATTATGGGTATCGTATCAGAGGTTCTCGAGGGTGCTGAGAACGATTTTGTGATCATTTTTCAAATCCAAGATGACAGCCGCACAAAATTATGATTGCAGCAATATGGATATCGTACCGGAGGTTCTCGAGGGTGCAGAGAACGATTTTGTGGTCATTTTTAAATCCGAGATGGCCGCCGCACAAAATTATGATTTCAGCAATATGGATATCGTACCCGAGGTTCTCGAGGGTGCAGAGAACGATTTTGTGGTCATTTTCAAATCCGAGATGGCCGCCGCACAAAATTATGATTTCAACAATATGGATATCGTACCCGAGGTTCTCGAGGGTGCAGAGAAAGATTTTGTGGTCAGTTTTCAAATCCAAGATGGCAGCCGCTCAAAAGTATGATAACTAGATTATGGGTGTCGTATCCTAGGTTCTCGAGGGTGCAGGGAACGATTTTGTGATCATTTTTCAAATCGAAGATGGCCGCTCAAAAGTATGATAACTACATTATGGATATCGTATCAGAGGTTCTCGAGAGTGCTGAGAACGATTTTGTGATCATTTTTCAAATCCAAGATGGCCGCCACACAAAATTATGATTTCAGCAATATGGATATCGTACCTGAGGTTCTCGAGGGTGCAGAGAACGATTTGGTGATAATTTTTCTAATCCAAGATGGCCGCCGCAAAAAATTATTAATTCAGCAATATGGATATCGTACCCGAGGTTCTCGAGGGTGCAGAGAACGATTTTGTGATCATTTTTAAATCCGAGATGGCTGCCGCTCAAAAGTATGATAACTAGATTATGGGTATCGTATCCTAGGTTCTCGAGGGTGCAGAGAAAGATTTTGTGATCAGTTTTCAAATCCAAGATGGCCGCCAATCAAAAGTATGATAACTACATTATGAATATCGTACCCGAGGTTCTCGAGGGTGCAGAGAATGATTATGTGATCATTTTTCAAATCCAAGATGGCCGCCGCACAAAATTATGATTTCAGCAATATGGATATCGTACCCGAGGTTCTCGAGGGTGCAGAGAACGATTTTGTGGTCATTTTTGAAATCCAAGATGGCCAACGCTCAAAATAATGATAACTACATTATGGGTATCGTATCCGAGGTTCTCGAGGGTGCAGATAACGATTTTGTGAACATTTTTCAAATCGAAGATGGCCGCCGCACAAAATTATGATTTCAGCAATATGGATATCGTACCCGAGGTTCTCGAGGGTGCAGAGAATGATTATGTGATCATTTTTCAAATCCAAGATGGCCGCCGCACAAAATTATGATTTCAGCAATATGGATATCGTACCCGAGGTTCTCGAGGGTGCAGAGAACGATTTTGTGATCATTTTTCAAATCGAAAATGGCCGCCGCTCAAAAGTATGATAACTACATTATGGGTATCGTATCAGAGGTTCTCGAGGGTGCTGAGAACGATTTTGTGATCATTTTTCAAATCCAAGATGGCCGCCGCACAAAATTATGATTTCAGCAATATGGATATCGTACCCGAGGTTCTCGAGGGTGCAGAGAACGATTTTGTGGTCATTTTTAAATCCGAGATGGCCGCCGCACAAAATTATGATTTCAGCAATATGGATATCGTACCCGAGGTTCTCGGGGTGCAGAGAACGATTTTGTGGTCATTTTCAAATCCGAGATGGCCGCCGCACAAAATTATGATTTCAGCAATATGGATATCGTACCCGAGGTTCTCGAGGGTGCAGAGAAAGATTTTGTGGTCAGTTTTCAAATCCAAGATGGCAGCCGCTCAAAAGTATGATAACTAGATTATGGGTGTCGTATCCTAGGTTCTCGAGGGTGCAGGGAACGATTTTGTGATCATTTCTCAAATCGAAGATGGCCGCCGCTCAAAAGTATGATAACTACATTATGGATATCGTATCAGAGGTTCTCGAGAGTGCTGAGAACGATTTTGTGATCATTTTTCAAATCCAAGATGGCCGCCGCACAAAATTATGATTTCAGCAATATGGATATCGTACCCGAGGTTCTCGAGGGTGCAGAGAACGATTTGGTGATAATTTTACTAATCCAAGATGGCCGCCGCAAAAAATTATGATTTCAGCAATATGGATATCGTACCCGAGGTTCTCGAGGGTGCAGAGAACGATTTGGTGATAATTTTACTAATCCAAGATGGCCGCCGCAAAAAATTATGATTTCAGCAATATGGATATCGTACCCGAGGTTCTCGAGGGTGCAGAGAACGATTTTGTGATCATTTTTAAATCCGAGATGGCTGCCGCTCAAAAGTATGATAACTAGATTATGGGTATCGTGTCCGAGATTCTCGAGGGTGCAGAGAACGATTTTGTGATCATTTTTCAAATCGAAGATGGCCGCCGCTCAAAAGTATGATAACTACATTATGGGTATCGTATCAGAGGTTCTCGAGAGTGCTGAGAACGATTTTGTGATCATTTTACAAATCCAAGATAGCCCCCACACAAAATTATGATTTCAGCAATATGGATATCGTGTCCGAGATTCTCGAGGGTGCAGAGAACAATTCTGTAATCATTTTTGAAAGCCAAGAGGGCTGCCGCAAACAATAATGTTTTCAATAATATGGATATCCTGTCTGAGGTTCTCGAGGGTGGAAAAAATATTTTGGGATCATTTTTAAATCCGAGATGGCCGCCGTGCAAGACTATGATCACAAAAATATGGGAATCGCATCCGAGGTTCTCGAGAGTGCACAGAACGATTTTGTGATTATTTTTGAAATCCAAGTTGGCCGCCGCTCAAAATAATGATAACTACATTATGGGTATCGTATCCGAGGTTCTCGAGGGTGCAGGGAACGATTTTGTGATCATTTTTCAAATCGAAGATGGCCGCCGCTCAAAAGTGTGATTACTTCATTATGGGTATCGTATCAGAGGTTCTCGAGAGTGCTGAGAACGATTTTGTGATCATTTTCAAATCCAAGATGGCCGCCGCACAAAATTATGAATTCAGCAATATGGATATCGTGTCCGAGATTCTCGAGGGTGCAGAGAACAATTCTGTGATCATTTTGGAAATCCAAGAGGGCTGCTGCAAACAATAATGTTTTCAGCAATATTGATATCGTGTCTGAGGTTCTCGAGGGTGCTGAGAACGATTTTGTGATCATTTTTCAAATCCAAGATGGCCGCCGCACAAAATTATGAATTCAGCAATAGGGATATCGTGTCTGAGATTCTCGAGGGTGCAGAGAACAACTCTGTGATCATTTTTGAAATCCAAGAGGGCTGCTGCAAACAATAATGTTTTCAGCAATATGGATATCGTGTCTGAGGTTCTCGAGGGTGCTGAGAACGATTTTGTGATCATTTTTCAAATCCAAGATGGCCGCCGCACAAAATTATGATTTCAGCAATATGGATATCGTACCCGAGGTTCTCGAGGGTGCAGAGAAAGATTTTGTGGTCAGTTTTCAAATCCAAGATGGCCGCCGCACAAAACTATGATTTCAGCAATATGGATATCGTGCCCGAGGTTCTTTAGGGTGCAGAGAAAGATTTTGTGGTCAGTTTTCAAATCCAAGATGGCCGCCGCACAAAATTATGAATTCAGCAATATGGATATCGTGTCTGAGATTCTCGAGAGTGCAGAGAACAACTCTGTGATCATTTTTGAAATCCAAGAGGGCTGCTGCAAACAATAATGTTTGCAGCAATATGGATATCGTGTCTGAGGTTCTCGAGGGTGCTGAGAACGATTTTGTGATCATTTTTCAAATCCAAGATAGCCGCCGCACAAAATAATGATTTCAGCAATATGGATATCGTACCCGAGGTTCTCGTGGGTGCAGAGAAAGATTTTGTGGTCAGTTTTCAAATCCAAGATGGCCGCCGCACAAAACTATGATTTCAGCAATATGGATATCGTACCCGAGGTTCTCGAGGGTGCAGAGAAAGATTTTGTGGTCAGTTTTCAAATCCAAGATAGCCGCCGCACAAAACTATGATTTCAGCAATATGGATATCGTACCCGAGGTTCTCGAGGGTGCAGAGAAAGATTTTGTGGTCAGTTTTCAAATCCAAGATGGCAGCCGCTCAAAAGTATGATAACTAGATTATGGATGTCGTATCCCAGGTTCTCGAGGGTGCAGAGAAAGATTTTGTGATAAGTTTTCAAATCGAAAATGGCCGCCGCTAAAAGTATGATAACTACATTATGGGTACCGTATCAGAGGTTCTCGAGGGTGCAGAGAACGATTTTGTGGTCATTTTTAAATCCGAGATGGCCGCCGAACAAAATTATGATTTCAACAATATGGATATCGTACCCGAGGTTCTCGAGGGTGCAGAGAACGATTTTGTGGTCAGTTTTCAAATCCAAGATAGCGGCCGCTCAAAAGTATGATAACTAGATTATGGGTGTCGTATCCTAGGTTCTCGAGGGTGCAGAGAACGATTTTGTGATCATTTTTCAAATCGAAGATGGCCGACGCTCAAAAATAAAATAACTACATTATGGGTATCGTATCAGAGGTTCTCGAGAGTGCTGAGAACGATTTTGTGATCATTTTTCAAATCCAAGATGGCCGCCGCACAAAATTATGATTTCAGTAATATAGATATCGTACCCGAGGTTCTCGAGGGTGCAGAGAAAGTTATGTGATCATTTTTCAAATCCAAGATGGCCGCCGCACAAAATTATGATTTCAGCAATATGGATATCGTACCCGAGGTTCTCGAGGGTGCAGAGAACGATTTGGTGATAATTTTTCTAATCCAAGATGGCCGCCGCAAAAAATAATGATTTCAGCAATATAGATATCGTACCCGAGGTTCTCGAAGGTGCAGGGAACGATTTTGTGATCATTTTTCAAATCGAAGATGGCCGCCGCTCAAAAGTGTGATAACTTCATTATCGGTATCGTATCAGAGGTTCTCGAGAGTGCTGAGAACGATTTTGTGATCATTTTCAAATCCAAGATGGCCGCCGCACAAAATTATGAATTCAGCAATATGGATATCGTGTCCGAGATTCTCGAGGGTGCAGAGAACAATTCTGTGATCATTTTGGAAATCCACGAGGGCTGCTGCAAACAATAATGTTTTCAGCAATATGGATATCGTGTCTGAGGTTCTCGAGGGTGCTGAGAACGATTTTGTGATCATTTTTCAAATCCAAGATAGCCGCCGCATAAAATAATGATTTCAGCAATATGGATAGCGCACCCGAGGTTCTCGAGGGTGCAGAGAAAGATTTTGTGGTCAGTTTTCAAATCCAAGATAGCCACCGCACAAAATAATGATTTCAGCAATATGGATAGCGTACCCGAGTTTCTCGAGGGTGCAGAGAAAGATTTTGTGGTCAGTTTTCAAATCCAAGATGGCAGCCGCTCAAAAGTATGATAACTAGATTATGGGTATCGTATCCTAGATTCTCGAGGGTGCAGAGAAAGATTTTGTGATCAGTTTTCAAATCCAAGATGGCCGCCGCACAAGAGTATGATAAATACATTATGAATATCGTATCAGAAGTTCTCGAGGGTGCTGAGAACGATTTTGTGATCATTTTTCAAATCCAAGATGGCCGCCGCACAAAATTATGTATTCAGCAATATGGATATCGTATCCGAGATTCTCGAGGGTGCAGAGAACAATTCTGTGATCATTTTTGAAATCCAAGAGGGCTGCTGCAAACAATAATGTTTTCAGCAATATGGATATCGTGTCTGAGGTTCTCGAGGGTGCTGAGAACGATTTTGTGATCATTTTCCAAATCCAAGATGGCCGCCGCACAAAATTATGATTTCAGCAATATGGATATCGTACCCGAGGTTCTCGAGGGTGCAGAGAAAGATTTTGTGGTCAGTTTTCAAATCCAAGATGGCCGCCGCACAAAACTATGATTTCAGCAATATGGATATCGTGCCCGAGGTTCTTTAGGGTGCAGAGAAAGATTTTGTGGTCAGTTTTCAAATCCAAGATGGCAGCCGCTCAAAAGTATGATAACTAGATTATGGATGTCGTATCCTAGGTTCTCGATGGTGCAGAGAAAGATTTTGTGATAAGTTTTCAAATCCAAGATGGCAGCCGCTCAAAAGTATGATAACTACATTGTGGGTATCGTATCCCAGGTTCTCAAGGGTGCAGAGAACGAGCACCCTCGAGAACCTCGGATACGATACCCATAATGTAGTTATCATTATTTTGAGCGTTGGCCATCTTGGATTTCAAAAATAATCACAAAATCGTTCTATGCACTCTCGAGAACCTCGGATGCGATAACCATATTTTTGTGATCATAGTCTTGCACGGCGGCCATCTCGGATTTAAAAATGATCCCAAAATATTTTTTACACCCTCGAGAACCTCAGACAGGATATCCATATTGCTGAAAACATTATTGTTTGCGGCAGCCCTCTTGGATTTCAAAAATGATTACAGAATTGTTCTCTGCACCCTCGAGAATCTCGGACACGATATCCATATTGCTGAAATCATAATTTTGTGCGGCGGCCATCTTGGATTTGAAAAATGATCACCAAATCGTTCTCTGCACCCTCGAGAACCTCGGGTACGATATCCATAATGTAGTTATCATACTTTTGAGCGGCGGCCATCTTGGATTTGAAAACTGATCACAAAATCTTTCTCTGCACCCTCGAGAACCTAGGATACGTTACCCATAATCTAGTTATCATACTTTTGAGCGGCAGCCATCTCGGATTTAAAAATGATCACAAAATCGTTCTCTGCACCCTCGAGAACCTCGGGTACGATATCTATATTGCTGAAATCATTATTTTTTGCGGCGGCCATCTTGGATTAGAAAAATTATCACCAAATCGTTCTCTGCACCCTCGAGAACCTCGGGTACGATATCCATATTGCTGAAATCATAATTTTTTGCGGCGAAAATCTTGGATTTGAAAAATGATCACATAATCATTCTCTGCACCCTCGAGAACCTCGGGTACGATATCCATATTGCTGAAATCATAATTTTGTTCGGCGGCCATCTTGGATTTGAAAAATGATCACATAATCATTATCTGCACCCTCGAGAACCTCGGGTACGATATCCATATTGCTGAAATCATAATTTTGTGCGGCGGCCAACTTGGATTTGAAAATTAATCACAAAATCGTTCCCTGCACCCTCGAGAACCTAGGATACGACATCCATAATCTAGTTATCATACTTTTGAGCGGCCGCTATCTTGGATTTGAAAACTGACCACAAAATCGTTCTCTGCACCCTCGAGAACCTCGGGTACGATATCCATATTGCTGAAATCATAATTTTGTGCGGCGGCCATCTCGGATTTAAAAATGACCACAAAATCGTTCTCTGCACCCTCGAGAACCTCGGGTACGATATCCATATTGCTGAAATCATTATTTTTTGCGGCGGCCATCTTGGATTAGAAAAATTATCACCAAATCGTTCTCTGCACCCTCGAGAACCTCGGGTACGATATCCATATTGCTGAAATCATAATTTTGTGCGGCGGCCATCTTGGATTTGAAAAATGATCACATAATCATTCTCTGCACCCTCGAGAACCTCGGGTACGATATCCATATTGCTGAAATCATAATTTTGTGCGGCGGCCATCTTCGATTTGAAAAATGTTCACAAAATCGTTCCCTGCACCCTCGAGAACCTAGGATACGACACCCATAATCTAGTTATCATACTTTTGAGCGGCCGCTATCTTGGATTTGAAAATGACCACAAAATCGTTCTCTGCACCCTCGAGAACCTCTGATACGATACCCATAATGTAGTTTTCATACTTTTGAGCGGCGGCCATTTTCGATTTGAAAAATGATCACAAAATCGTTCTCTGCACCCTTGAGAACCTGGGATACGATACCCATAATGTAGTTATCATACTTTTGAGCGGCTGCCATCTTGGATTTGAAAACTTATCACAAAATCTTTCTCTGCACCCTCGAGAACCTAGGATACGACATCCATAATCTAGTTATCATACTTTTGAGCGGCTGCCATCTTGGACTTGAAAACTGACCACAAAATCTTTCTCTGCACCCTAAAGAACCTCGGGCACGATATCCATATTGCTGAAATCATAGTTTTGTGCGGCGGCCATCTTGGATTTGAAAACTGACCACAAAATCTTTCTCTGCTCCCTCGAGAACCTCGGGTACGATATCCATATTGCTGAAATCATAATTTTGTGCGGTAGCCATCCCGGATTTAAAAATGACCACAAAATCGTTCTCTGCACCTTCGAGAACCTCGGGTACGATATCCATATTGCTGAAATCATAATTTTGTGCGGCGGCCATCTTGGATTTGAAAAATGATCACAAAATCGTTCTCAGCACCCTCGAGAACCTCTGATACGATACCCATAATGAAGTTTTCATACTTTTGAGCGGCGGCCATTTTCGATTTGAAAAATGATCACAAAATCGTTCTCTGCACCCTTGAGAACCTGGGATACGATACCCATAATGTAGTTATCATACTTTTGAGCGGCTGCCATCTTGGATTTGAAAACTTATCACAAAATCTTTCTCTGCACCCTCGAGAACCTAGGATACGACATCCATAATCTAGTTATCATACTTTTGAGCGGCTGCCATCTTGGACTTGAAAACTGACCACAAAATCTTTCTCTGCACCCTAAAGAACCTCGGGCACGATATCCATATTGCTGAAATCATAGTTTTGTGCGGCGGCCATCTTGGATTTGAAAACTGACCACAAAATCGTTCTCTGCACCTTCGAGAACCTCGGGTACGATATCCATATTGCTGAAATCATAATTTTGTGCGGCGGCCATCTTGGATTTGAAAAATGATCACAAAATCGTTCTCAGCATCCTCGCGAACCTCTGATACGATACCCATAATGTAGTTATCATACTTTTGAGCGGCGGCCATTTTCGATTTGAAAAATGATCACAAAATCGTTCTCTGCACCCTTGAGAAACTGGGATACGATACCCATAATGAAGTTTTCATACTTTTGAGCGGCTGCCATCTTGGATTTGAAAACTTATCACAAAATCTTTCTCTGCACCCTCGAGAACCTAGGATACGACATCCATAATCTAGTTATCATACTTTTGAGCGGCTGCCATCTTGGATTTGAAACCTGACCACAAAATCGTTCTCTGCACCCTCGAGAACCTCGGATACGATATCCATATTGCTGAAATCATAGTTTTGTGCGGCGGCCATCTTGGATTTGAAAACTTACCACAAAATCTTTCTCTGCACCCTCGAGAACCTCGGGTACGATATCCATATTGCTGAAATCATAATTTTGTGCGGCGGCCATCTTGGATTTGAAAAATGATCACCAAATCGTTCTCTGCACCCTCGAGAACCTCGGGTACGATATCCATATTGCTGAAATAATTATTTTGTGCGGCGGCTATCTTGGATTTGAAAAATGATCACAAAATCGTTCTCAGCACCCTCGAGAACCTCAGACACGATATCCATATTGCTGAAAACATTATTGTTTGCAGCAGCCCTCTTGGATTTCAAAAATGATCACAGAATTGTTCTCTGCACCCTCGAGAATCTCGGACACGATATCCATATTGCTGAATCCATAATTTTGTGCGGCGGCCATCTTGGATTTGAAAAATGATCACAAAATCGTTCTCAGCACCCTCGAGAACTTCTGATACGATATTCATAATGTAGTTATCATACTTTTTTGCGGCAGCCATCTTGGATTTGAAAACTGATCACAAAATCTTTCTCTGCACCCTCAAGAATCTAGGATACGATACCCATAATCTAGTTATCATACTTTTGAGTGGCTGCCATCTTGGATTTGAAAACTGACCACAAAATCTTTCTCTGCACCCTCGAGAACCTCGGGTACGCTATCCATATTGCTGAAATCATTATTTTGTGCGGCGGCTATCTTGGATTTGAAAACTGACCACAAAATCTTTTTCTGCACCCTCGAGAACCTCGGGTACGCTATCCATATTGCTGAAATCATTATTTTATAGGGCGGCTATCTTGGATTTGAAAAATGATCACAAAATCGTTCTCAGCACCCTCGAGAACCTCAGACACGATATCCATATTGCTGAAAACATTATTGTTTGCAGCAGCCCTCTTGGATTTCCAAAATGATCACAGAATTGTTCTCTGCACCCTCGAGAATCTCGGACACGATATCCATATTGCTGAATTCATAATTTTGTGCGGCGGCCATCTTGGATTTGAAAATGATCACAAAATCGTTCTCAGCACTCTCGAGAACCTCTGATACGATACCCATAATGAAGTTATCACACTTTTGAGCGGCGGCCATCTTCGATTTGAAAAATGATCACAAAATCGTTCCCTGCACCCTCGAGAACCTCGGATACGATACCCATAATGTAGTTATCATTATTTTGAGCGGCGGCCAACTTGGATTTCAAAAATAATCGCAAAATCGTTCTGTGCACTCTCGAGAACCTCGGATGCGATTCCCATATTTTTGTGATCATAGTCTTGCACGGCGGCAATCTCGGATTTAAAAATGATCCCAAAATATTTTTTCCACCCTCGAGAACCTCAGACAGGATATCCATATTATTGAAAACATTATTGTTTGCGGCAGCCCTCTTGGCTTTCAAAAATGATTACAGAATTGTTCTCTGCACCCTCGAGAATCTCGGACACGATACCCATATTGCTGAAATCATAATTTTGTGCGGCGGCTATCTTGGATTTGTAAAATGATCACAAAATCGTTCTCAGCACTCTCGAGAACCTCTGATACGATACCCATAATGTAGTTATCATACTTTTGAGCGGCGGCCATCTTCGATTTGAAAAATGATCACAAAATCGTTCTCTGCACCCTCGAGAATCTCGGACACGATATCCATATTGCTGAAATCATAATTTTGAGCGGCGGCGATCTTCGATTTGAAAAATAATCACAAAATCGTTCTCTGCGCCCTCGAGAACCCCGGATACGATACCCATAATGTAGTTATCATTATTTTGAGCGTTGGCCATCTTGGATTTCAAAAATGACCACAAAATCGTTCTCTGCACCCTCGAGAACCTCGGGTACGATATCCATATTGCTGAAATCATAATTTTGGTGCGGCGGCCATCTTGGATTTGAAAAATGATCACATAATCATTCTCTGCACCCTCGAGAACCTCGGGTACGATATCCATAATGTAGTTATCATACTTTTGATCGGCGGCCATCTTGGATTTGAAAACTGATCACAAAATCTTTCTCTGCACCCTCGAGAACCTAGAACCTAAATTTCGCCTTTCGCTGCTTACTCTTTAGAGGTGCGACAGAGACTTTTGGGTTAGGTTAGGTTAGGTTACGTTAGGTTTTTTTTTTTTTCCTGTCCGGGAGCTTTCATGTCCCGGCCCGCGAGCTAAACCCCCGATGTTAGTATCGGGGCCCTTCGGTATCTTTATTACCTTTGTAGTACAAACTTCAATTATTGACAATGTCTTATCCTAGTATATTTACATTTGGACTTATTCTATTTTGTTCCTTATAATCGAATACATAACTTTTAATGAACTCATCTTACAACGTCTGATAGTATATCAACTTAACTACTTAACTTATGTTTGTTTTTTTTTTTCAATATCTTTCTTTTTATATCTTTCCTTTGTAGTGTAGCATTTTTATATCTTTCTTTTTATCTTTATGTAATATATATTGTATTTATTTATATATATATATATATTTTTTGTCTTACAATCTAGTACATTACTTTTAAACTGAACTTAATATTTCTGATATTATATAACTTAAACTTATCTTTATTTACATGTTTTCTATTAATACTTAACTAGTTTTATTTCTTTTTATTACTTTATTGACTATGCTTTTACAAAACTCTATAAATATACACTGATATTTCTTATTGCTAATTAAAATACTAACATTTTCTGAATTTATATCTATCTCTAGTTTTTGTTCCGTCTCATATCTTTCTTTAGCGTGAATTGGACACTCCAGTAGGACGTGTTCAACGCTTTCAGCCTTTCTGGGTTCGCATGGGCATGATGGGTTCTCTTTACACTTGAATTTATGCAAATATGCAGCGAACCCACCGTGACCCGTTAGTGTCTGGGTTAAAACTCAAGTTGTCTCTATTTTTCTCATAACTTTATATGCAATTATTGCATCCGGGATGAACATTCTCGTCGTGCCTGCAGTGTCACTGTTTTTATATCTCCAGTTCCATTTTTCAAGCGACTCTAATCGGATTTGTCGCCTAACAAATGAAACTGGGCAGAGGGCGCTTCTGACTTCAGTCTGGCGAGTTCTTCATTCCACCATGGAAAGGCGGGTGCGGTTTTATTTGTTTTTAGTGGTACTGTCATTACTCGCATCAATTATTACTTTCGTGTGTTTTTCTATTATTCGTTCTAGTTTGTATTGTTGTGTTAATTTTATTAATTTCATGTATATTAATTTCATTTTCTTTAAGCAATTGGTCAACTTTCTCGTGGAATCGGGTCCAGTTTGCTTTTTTGCTGTTGAACTTCCGAGTGGTCCTGTTTATGGTACTGCCTTTAGATTTGGTAAGTGTTATGTTAAATATTATTGTGTTGTGGTCAGAACTCGTTAGCTGTGTGTCGACTCTCCAATCCTCAATTCTATTCCACAGGTCTTGTGTGCACGCTGTGATGTCTACGCTGCTGGTGTAAGATCTTCCACCGCGGACGGTGTCGTACGTTGGAGTATCGCCGTCGTTGAGTACCTGTAAGCCCATTTCCTCCAGTGTCCCAGCCAATTCGTTGCCCCTTGTATCCACTTCAGCGCTACCCCACCATAGTCTCTATTTTTCTCATAACTTTATATGCAATTATTGCATCCGGGAAGAACATTCTCGTCGTGCCTGCAGTGTCACTGTTTTTATATCTCCAGTTCCATTTTTCAAGCGACTCTAATCGGATTTGTCGCCTAACAAATGAAACTGGGCAGAGGTCGTATTCAGGTTTCTTTTTTGAATTAGTTGGCTCTTTTGCTAGCTGTTCAGCACGCTCATTTTCCAGTAGCCCTGCATGAGCTTTGACCCAGAAAAAGGAAACTGATTTGTTGTGTTTTTGCAAAGTGTATATGTATTTCTTTATTTCTATGGCTAGAGGATGGGTAGTGTGGTGACCGGTGATAGTCTCAAGTGCTGATCTTGAGTCACTGTATATGCCGAAGGTGCTTCCCGGGTTCCTCTCTATTTCTCTCATAGCTTCGCGTATGGCAAAAAGCTCGGCCTGATATACTGTGCAGTAGGATGACAGCTTAAATTTTTTACTTTTGATTTCATTGTCGTCACTCCATTCGGACAGTGCTGCTCCGACTTTGTCTGCTATTTTGCTGCCATCTGTAAATATGCGCACTTGTTGGTGTTTATTTGCTTCAACCTCATTTTGACTTTCTAGGCAAACGAACTTCAGGCTCATACGTTCCGCTGGGTGAGAAAGATTTGTGTAGGGCTCCCTCCGCTCTACCTCCCTGTCGAAGAGTGCTGGCTGGGGAACACCCCTCTTTGCCCTATACAGAACGGCTGCTTCGTGAATCCGTAGGTCTAGGGGGAGTATCCCAGCCAGCACCAGCGCTGCATTGAGGGAAACGGTCCGGTATGCCTTGCACAACTTTTGCGCGAAGCCTCTTTGTACAGCGTTTAGGTTCTTTTGAACGCAGATTTTATCTGCTGCTTCCGCCCACGCACCTGCGGCATATAAGATGACTGGTTCTACTACTGCTATATAGATGGTCCTTATTATTTCTGGATGAAGTCCCCAACTTATTCGGGCTGTTTTTGCTAATTTTTTATAGAAGATTAAGGCTTTTTTACATATATTTCCGACATGACTATTTAAAGTGAGTTTATTGTCTATTGTGAGTCCTAAGATTTTGACTTCCTTAACCATGCAAATGTCGATCCCTCCAATGTGTAGACGTGGGGTATCGTATTTGAGTTTGTTGGTAAAAATCATCGCTTTAATTTTTTGCGGGGCAAATTTTAACTTGTTCCTGACCCTGACACCCCACGCCCGCACTAATTCGAGAGCGGCATTAGCATGGCCTTGGATTTGACTAGCGGTATCTCCATCGAATAAGAGAACGACATCGTCTGCAAAAGCTTGGCAATAGTGACCGTTTCGTTGTAGTTCCTTAAGAAGCGGATCCAAGAGCAAGTTCCACAAAATAGGGCCTCCAATCGATCCTTGCACGCATCCCTTGTTTGTTGATCTCGTGACTTCTTGCCCCCCGTATCTTACATTCACCTGTCTATTCTGTAAATAACTGTCAATTATGCGTCTTAGATTGATTGGGCACTTTTCTTCGGCAAGACGGACTCTGATTGCCGGCCACCACGCACTGTCAAAGGCTCCCTCTATGTCTAGTGATACTATTGTGATTATTTTGTGTTGCGCTAGCTTTGATCTTATTTGGTTGATTAGGATATAGAGAGAGTCCTCTGTGCTTTTTTGGGGCATAAATCCATACTGATGTTCACTTAATCGGGGTAGAATGTGCCATTTCAGTCTGTTTACTGTCATCTTTTCCAGAATCTTACCCATTATTGGCAGAAGTCCAATCGGTCTGTAGGATTTGGGCTATGTATAGTTTTCCTTCCCGGGTTTCCTGAGAGCTACTATCGTTGCCTTTTTCCATATGACTGGGAAGTGGCTTAATTCCATATATATATAAATAAATACAATATATATACATAAAGATAAAAAGAAAGATATAAAAATGCTACCCTACAAAGGAAAGATATAAAAAGAAAGATATTGAAAAAAAAAAAAAAAACATAAGTTAAGTTGATATACTATCAGACGTTGTAAGATGAGTTCATTAAAAGTTATATATTAGATTATAAGAAACAAAATAGAATAAGTCCAAATGTAAATATACTAGGATAAGACATCGTCAATAATTGAAGTTTGTACTACAAAGGTAATAAAGATACCGAAGGGCCCCGATACTAACATCGGGGGTTTAGCTCGCGGGCCGGGACATGAAAGCACCCGGACAGGAAAAAAAAAAAACCTAACGTAACCTAACCTAACCTAACCTAACCCAAAAGTCTCTGTCGCACCTCTAAAGAGTAAGCAGCGAAATCGTATTGCTCCGCAGAAGGAAAATCCAATAAATAGTTTTTTTGTTACAAATTCATAAGTGTTACATATCAAACGAAGCGACGGCGAATCCAATAGTGTAAATTTCGTTTGGATCCGTCTTAAAAAAGTGTGTAAAAAAGTGTAAAAACCGTGTTTTTCATAGAAAGTGAATATAAAAGTGCGAACGCTGCCTAAACGAGATCTATTCCACATTGATTTCTGGATTGCACTGGGTGCGCCTTAGCGAGGTGCACACTTAAAGCCTACTTCTGGATTTTTCCGACTACGGGTTCGTGAGAAAACCGGAAAATACTGAAATAGGGCGTTGCCCTCGCTACCATTAAACGAAGCCGCCCCACAACGTGCTATACACCAATAGATGCGCCGTTAAAAGATCCATTAAACGACACATCGCACCTTAAAATTTTATGTGGGGAAAAAAAGTTATTTAGGGGAAACCACCTAAACCTTAAAAAGGCAGCGTTCAAACGAATTTTACCGGAAAAGTAAAGCGGTGACACACACTTTTAAGTGCTTCAAACGTTAGGTCTCACCGAGATCTATCTAGTGATAACCTAACTGGATTTTTCCCATCACCTGCGGCGAAGTTATTCCCGAAAAACACCAAACCGTGTGGCACGAGGTCGGGGATCCAGCAGGAATAGCTCAACGTGCGATACGTCGGTGAATAAGCCTCAAGACGCCAAACAAGCTGCCGTTTCGAGCATTCAAATCGGACGCCGCCACGTGAAGCTAGGCCGTCGGGAATATCTGCTGCGGCCAGTCTTGTAAAAGACTATCTTGGTAAAGACCGGTATTCCAGGACCCCTGCAGCTGCACAAGTGAGAAGGCGGAAAAAGGAACATACCATATCACCCTACATAGAGTAATTTAATGAAAATTTTCTTATAGCTATTATAAACTTTGTATCAGTTACCAAGTTAACCAAGAAATAAAGGAGCACAGAAGACGCCCTCTATGACCTGACTCACTATATCCGTGGTAAGCTATCGGAAAAAAGGATCGTTACTTTGGTGTCCCTAGACATAGAGGGCGCCTTTGATAGTGCGTGGTGGCCGGCAATAAGACTTAGATTAGCCGAGGAAAGGTGCCCAGTAAACTTACGCAGAGTCATGGATAGCTATGTCGATGACAGAAAGGTGAGGGTAAGATATGCAGGGAATGAGTTCGCCAAGGGCACAAACAAAGGCTGCGTACAAGGTTCCATAAGTGGGCCCTTATTATGGAACATCCTTTTGGACCCGCTGCTAAAGGAATTAGAGAAACTAGGAGAATACAGCCATGCGTTTGCAGATGACGTGATCCTGGTATTTGACGCCGTTTCCGCGTTGGAAATTGAACGCCGTGCGAATGCTGCTCTCGCCTATGTCCAGGAGTGGGGTGTCCGAAATAAACTTAAATTTACACCTCAAAAAACAAAAGCAATGCTCATCACAAGGAAGATCAAGTATGACACACCACGACCGAGCATGGGCGGGATCACCATTGGCATGTCGCCAGAGATTAAAATAGCCCTTGGCTTATCATTGATAGCGGACTAACATTCAACGCACACGTCACTAATGTGAGCAAGCGGGCTTTGAGCTATTACTGGCAGCTATCTCGGGCTGCAAGAGTAAGCTGGGGCCTCCATACCGAGGCTATTCGCTCAATTTATAATGCGGTGATTGAACCAATTATAATGTACGCAGCAAGCGCATGGGCACCGGCAGTGACAAAGTTGGGCGTGAAGAAACAACTGAACATGGTACAGCGGGGGTTTGCACAGAAAATATGCAAAGCGTACCGCACGGTCTCGCTAAACTCAGCATTGGTTCTGTCGGGCATACTGCCTCTAGACAGAGGTGCGCGAATATACCAGAGCGAAGATGACGGTAGAGAGATTGTCAAAGACTCGACATAATACAATGCCCAGAACTCACAACACACAACATCGCTGTTGTGAGAATTCGATCCAAAACCTGGGAAATCGCTGTAGTTTCCTTCTACTTCGAACCGAATCAACCTATTGAGCCATATCTAGGTCAACTAAGAAACATATTGGAAAAAGTGGGGCCCAGCAAGGTTATTGTGGGGGGAGATTCCAACGCAAAAAATACCTGGTGGGGCAGCACTTTAAATGACTTAAGAGATTTAGAGATGTCCGGTACTCTCGAGGAACTTGATCTTCAGGTATTAAATAATGGAGACATACCAACTTTTGATACTATACGGGGCAATATAAGGTACAGCAGCTATGTCGATCTAACAGCCTGTTCAACTGAAATGCTCGGACTAGTAGAAGACTGGAAAATAGATCAAGGAATGACGAGTTCTGATCACAATACCATTCTGTTTCAAATCCGCCTCCAAATTGAGAAAGGGATAAATATTCAAAGGACTACACGACTATACAATACCAAGAAGGCAAATTGGGACATTTTTACTGAAAAAGTGAACCAATTGTTAGCAGAAAATAACATCAACGCTACTGAAATATGTAAAGTCGTGTCCAAAGAAAAATTGGAAGATATTACTGTAAAGATAACAGAGTGTATTACTAGGAGCTGCAAGGCCAGTATTCCTTTGAAGGCAAGTAGTAGGTAGACAAAAATCTCTTTACCATGGTGGTCGGAGGAACTCGCTCTCCTAAAAAAGGATGTGACGAGAAAGAAGCGGAGAATACGAAATGCAGCTATGGACCGCAAAGAAAAAGTCTATAGAGAGTACCAGCAAGCGAAGGAAAACTACGAATCTCAGGCCAAGGCTGCTCAGATCTCAAGCTGGAAACAATTTTGCCAAACACAGGATAGGGTAGGGGTGTGGGAAGGAATATACAGAGTGATCGGTAAGACTGCCAAACGTCAAGAGGATCTGAGAAAGAATCAGCAGCTCTATTAGCCGAAACATTTTACCCGGAGGACTCTGAAGGGAAGGACAACTCACATCATCGCCATATAAGACAGCTGGCAATTGAAGTAAACGCCTCGAGTCAAAATGAATTAATTGATCCACCGTTTACAATTTTCGAGCTTAAGACCGTGAGTGACAGCTTCAACCCAAAGAAGGCCCCCGGAGCGGACGGTTTTACTGCAGACATATGTAGTCGAGTAATTTCCAAGAATGTAGATGTGTTCCTTGCTCTATACAATAAATGCTTAGAAATAAGTCACTTCCCAAATATCTGGAAGGAGGCAACAGTTGTTGTATTGAGAAAGCCGGGGAAGGAGGATTATCGCAATCCCAAGTCCTATAGGCCGATCGGTCTGCTACCCGTCCTTGGAAAGATTCTCGAAAAATTAATAGTGACGAGGATCAAATGGTATCTAGTTCCGAGAATTAGTACTTGCCAGTATGGCTTTATGCCACAGAGGAGCACAGAGGACGCCCTCTATAATCTAGTGAACCATATTAAGTGTAACATAGAGCAAAAAAAGCTAGTAACGCTAGTTTCACTAGATATTGAAGGGGCTTTCGATAGTAGTAGTTAGTTTCATAAAAGTCAGACTGGCTGAGGAAAAATGTCCCGTAAATCTGAGAAAGATACTAGACAGTTACTTGGACTGCAGAAAAATCGGGTTAAGATATGCTGGAGAGGAACACAAAAGGGATACTCAAAAAGGGTGCGTCCAAGGATCCATTGGCGGTCCGACACTATGGAACCTACTTCTTGATCCCCTGTTGCACGGACTGGAAAAGCAAAACATCTATTGCCAGGCATATGCGGATGACGTTGTGATCGTATTTAGTGGGGATACGGGTTTGGATGTCTCGAGACAGGCCAATGCCGCTCTCTCCTATGTTCGGGAGTGGGGAATTCGTAATAAGCTCAACTTTGCACCACGTAAAACCTGTGCAATGGTGCTAACCAAAAAGCTAAAATACGATATTCCTCTACTTAGGATGGGTAAGACGTCCCAGACACGTAACGGTAGACCCGGATGACGACATCACCATCGCGAACGCGACACCCACACAAACACCGACACAGACACGCACACACCGCCTTCGCAGGCGTAGGCGCAGTCAACCACCGCAAACCACTGGCACTCGTCACTCTGACGATGGCCAGCGGCCCGCACCCTAGATACACCACACATTGTATTGATACCCGACGAGACGTTAGTCCTCGTCCTGTAATAGTTTCACTACACTCACTAACACACGGACTGACATACACCACTTACACAACCACAAACACACTCCACAAACAGACACAAACACAAACATACATGCACACTAACATTTACACTACTTACACACATACAAACATACATACATACAATCATAAACACATACACACACACTTACATACATTACACTAAACATCACCACACTCGCCGGCGAGTGTGTTCTTCTCATCTTTTCATCTTCATTTCATCTTCATTTTCATTTTCATTCTCTCTCCTTCTCACAAGCACACAGCCGGTCTGAGGTGCGAGTCTCCTTAGGAGACGCCCCGCGACTGTTGTTGCGTAGTCTTTGCGGCCTCCACGGCCCACGTCCTACTTCGCTGTGAAAGCCAGGGCTGCTAACAGCACAGAGGAGGTTTTAGCATGGGGTTTTAATATGGTGGGTATGGGGCGTCCGCTTACGCGGACACTCGAGTCCGACATATTACGCCCCGGAGCGTAAATACGTAACAGTATTTCCTCCTCTCAAAAAAAAAAACTTAGGATGGGGGGGATCGACATCGGAATGTCGAAGGAGATAAAAATCTTGGGCCTTACTTTAGATGAAAAAATGACATTTAATGCACACGTCGCAACTGCATGCAGAAAAGCAGCAAATATTTATAAACAGTTGTGCAGAGCAGCGAAAATCAGTTGGGGGCTAAACCCGGACGTAATCAGGGTCATTTACTCGGCAGTGGTGGAGCCTATCATTATGTATGCAGCAAGCGTATGGGCACCAGCAACTAAGAAGATCAGCATACAAAAGACACTGAATGCGGTGCAGCGCGTCTTTGCCCAGAAACTGTGCAAATCCTATCGCACAGGCTCTCTGAATTCGGCATTAGTATTAGCGGGGATACTACCTCTCGATCTTCGGATTCAGGAGGCAGCAGCCCTATACGAAGCAAGGAGAGGGTCGTCTCGGCTGGTGCTAGGAGATAGGGAGACCGAACGGGTGGTAGGATTTGCTGAGATGCCGCATCCAGCCCTGCACATGGGATTAAGTTTCGAGAGGCTAACCACACAAGAGGAAGTTGATAATAATAATGGACTAGAAATGAAAATCTACACTGATGGCAGTAAAATTGAAGGCAAGGTAGGAGCAGCATTATCTCTTTGGGACTGCGAGACTGAAATAAAAACAATAAAGCTAAGCCTGCCTGCATACTGCACTGTGTAGCAATCGGAATTTTTTGCAATTTGCAGAGCCACGAAAGAAGTTCTCAAACGTGCGGAAAGGATATTTGGTATCTACAGTGATTCAAGATCGGCCCTGAGACAATAACCAACCAAAATGCTCCGCATCCGCTTGCTGTTGAGACGCGAAATAACATAAAAACAGCAAAGAACCAGGATAAAATAATAAAATTATTTTGGGTAAAAGCTCATGCTGGCTTAAAGGGCAATGAAAGAGCGGACGAACTCGCTAAAGAGGCAGCACTTTCTACCCGTAGAAAACATGACTATGACCAGTGTCCTGTCTCGTACGTCAAGCGGTTAATCCGAAAGGACTTAATCGACGAATGGAACAGGAGATATAAGACTGGTGAGACAGCATCAATCACAAAAGTTTTTATCCCTGACGCAAAGGATGCACACCGACTTATAATGACAATTAGGCCCACTGGATTGCTGACTCAGACACTCACGGGTCATGGGGGGCTTTCCCAATACTTGCACCGTTTCAAGTGTAAGGAAAGCCCTGCATGTATCTGCGACCCTGACATTGAGGAGACTGTACTTCACTTATTACTAGACTGCCCAGTACACGCAAAAGACAGGTTTGAACTGGAACAAAAAATAGATGAAAAACTATCACAAGAAAACTTACCAGCAATACTTAGTGCCAAATCTACTTGTAAATTGCTAATAGAATACTGCACAAAAGTTATAAAAATAGTCAATAATAGAAATAAGTAAACTAAGCATTAACTATAATGTATATTTTGAAAATATATAACAATAGTAAAGAAAATGCTTTTAGACATAAATTAGTAAGTAGTATCTTTAATGTAAATAAATCAATGTTTTAGTAATGTAAATAGCCACTAATTAAGAACCTAGAAAGTAATGTAAGATCCCATCAGGGCCACGTAAAGAATTGTGAAGTAGTTATTATGTAGGTTTTTTCATTGTAGTAGCTGTTAAGTAGCATAAAATGTAATAAAAAGCATGTAACCTTAGAACATAAGTGAAACATGAATAAAAATAAATAAAATAATAAGTAGGAGTAGGTACACTGCTAGGCCAGGAATAGCATTGGCACCCCACCGATGTATAAGTGTGTAAGATGACAAATGCAGAAAGATACAGTATGTGGAATGAATGGCGAACAGAGCAATTGACAGTGTCAGAGTAGATCGCAAAACAAAAGCTTCGACCCCGCGTTGGAGGTATTAGATTCAAAAAAAAAAACCTAACCAAGGTAAGTATACCTTGTATACCGTATACCTTGAAGGCGATGAACCCATTGAACCACACCTCGAACATCTGAAAAGCATCACGAGACAAATAAAGACCAAGATGGTTTTAGTAGGAGGGGACGTGAATGCTTGGAGTGAGTGGTGGGGAAGCCGATCGGAGGACAGTCGAGGAGCAGAACTTAGAGGCTTCCTCGATGAGGAGTTAAGCATTTTAAATTGTGGAAACACGCCTACATTCGACACCGTGCGAGGGGGACGAAGATGTACAAGCATAGTTGACATCACCGTATGCACAATCGCCCTCCTCGGAAAGGTGAAAGAGTGGCGTGTTGATGAAGAAATGACGAGCTCAGACCATAATACCATTCTAGTTAAGATAGATCTGGAAAATCCGCATTGCAAGTCCTGCCCAAAACCACTCGCAAATACAAAACGAACAAAGCCAAATGGACGGACTTTAAGACGGAGCTTAAAAAGAATATGGAAGAGAATGTACTAACGGAGAGCGCTATAAATCAAATAAACAGCAAAGCTGGAGTAGACGAAGTAGTAAAAAGATTCACGGATGCCATTGCCAAAGCCGCCCATAACACCATTTCTCGAATAAATGTTAGAAAGAAAAATTTAAGCCCACCTTGGTGGAGTGAAATAATTGAAAGTTTAAAGAAGTAAATGACAAGAAAGAAGAGAAGAATCTCGTACGCAGCCCCGAGGAGACGGGAATTCGTGATACGGGAATACCTCGAAGCTAAGCAGATCTACGAAGAGGAAATAGAGAAAGCACAGACCGAAGGTTGGAAAAAGCTTTGTAGCAAAAAGAAGGCGAGAGTGTATGGGACAGGGTATACAGGATTATAAAGATGGCAGAGAGGTCTAGGGAAGATGTGACACTAGTAGAAAAAGGCATAGCGCTAAGCGCCGAAGAATCAGTGCAGCTACTGGCTCACAAATTCTTCCCGCCAGATAATATCGAGGTCGATAATGGAATCCACCGAAATATTAGAATAAAGGCCCAGGAAAAGTCCAGTAGCTCACGCGATAACGATAATGAAGTGCCCTTCACAAAGGCGGAGGTCATTAGCGTAGCAAGTAGCTTTAATCCGAAGAAAGCGCCGGGAGCCGACGGAGTCACAGCTGATATCTGCTGTGCAGCAATCATGGTGAACCCGGAGGTTCCCCTAGCTATCTTCAACAAATGCCTTGAGGTAGGTTGCTTCCCGAAGCCTTGGAAAGAAGCCACGATAATAGTGCTTCAAAACCTGGGAAAGACGATTATACGGCTGCCAAATCTTACCGACCAATAGGCCTTCTGCCGGTAATGGGGAAGGTACTAGAGAAGACTGTTATAAACAGAATAAGACATCATATACTCCCCAAACTGAGTAGGAGGCAGTACGGTTTCGTTCCGGGCAAGAGCACGGAGGATGCTCTCTTCGATATCATAAGCTGCATAAAGGAACGCATTTGCAGCAAGGAGATCGTTCTGATGGTGTCGTTGGATATCGAGGGGGCATTTGACAACGCATGGTGGCCGGCAATCAAGTACCAATTAGCACAAAAAGGATGCCCTGAGAACATAAGAAAAATAGTGGAGGACTATTTTACGGAGAGGAAAGTGGTGGTACGCTACGGAAACAAAGAGCACACACGAAAACCTGAGAAAGGGTGTGTACAAGGCTCGATTAGCGGCCCCACTTTCTGGAACATCTTATTGGACCCACTGTTAGTACAATTATAAGAGGAAGGGGTATATGTGCAAGCTTTTGCAGACGATATAGTGTTGGTTTTCACGGGAAGTGACACACACTTAATCGAAAACAGACCGAATGTAGCCCTCGAACAAGTAAGGCAATGGGGTGCCATGAATAAACTCAACTTCGCGCCACAGAAAACCAACGCGATGGTCCTGACGCGAAGGAGGAACTTTGACACCCCAAGTATCAGCATGGGAGGCACTAGTATCAGCCTGGTTAAAGATATTAAACTATTGGGTTTAACCATAGATGAGGGACTTACGTTTAATAAGCATGCACAAATAGTCGCAAAAAAGGCGGCAGATATATATAAAAAAGTGGCAAAAATGGCAAAGTTAGATTGGGGAATGAATGGCGATACGATAAATGAAATATACTGCGCAGTAATCGAGCCAATCGTAACTTACGCCTCAGCAGCCTGGGCTGCGGCAGCCAAAAAGTTATGCATAAGGAAAAAGCTCGATGGTATCCAAAGAACGTTTGCGCAGAAAATAGCAAAGACATACCGGACAGCTTCGCTAAAATCCGCGACGCTATTGGCGAGAATACTGCCCCTAGACCTAAGAATTCAAGAGAGTGCAGCTCTGTATGTAGCTAGGAGAAGGGGGTCATCCCCGTTTATACGCGAAGGAGACCGGATTGAGCGAGCTGTGCCTGCTATTAACATGCCACACCCCGCAAAAAGACCGGAGATCACATACAGTATCGTAAATGAGCCAGCTAAGCTAGGAAAATCAAACTCGGTGAGTATTTATACCGATGGAAGTAAGACCGTACAAGGTGTAGGAGCCGCATGGTCCAAATGGAGCGAAGGGAAGGAAGTCAAATACAAGAAAATAAAATTGGCGCCTTACTGCACTGTCTACCAGGCGGAGCTTGCAGCTCTGTACAGTGCAGTAAGAGAGGCAAGTAACCAACAAGATAAGGTAAATATTTACAGTGACTCTCAATCTTCCCTAGCGGCGATCGCTGGTGAACGCTCTCTTAATCCACAGGTAGTTGAGATCCGCAGACATCTAGAAGAGTGCCGCAGCAGAGGCCAAAACATACAACTCTTCTGGGTGAAAGCACACGTCGGCACAGTGGGGAATGAGAGAGCGGATGAACTAGCTAGGAACGCTGCAGAAATCTCCAAGATCAAGGCGACCTTCACGGACTATCCCCTATCATATATTAAAAGAAATATAAGAGATGAGACTGTGCGAGAATGGGGGAAAAGGTACGAAGAGGGTGATACAGGTAGGATAACAGTCCGGAGATGGCGCAGGTCCTAACAGGCCACGGCCCTTTTGCAGAGTACCTGTGCCGTTTCCGACTGAAAGAAAGTCCAGCCTGCGAATGCAGTCCAAATAACACACAAGATGTAATGCACTTATTGCTAGACTGTCCTATTTTTGACTCCAACAGATGCGACCTGGAGCTTGAAACCGGCCTGGAGGTGAATCTTTAGGGGTTGTCCGCCATGCTGGCTAGAAACAGGCCGCAGTTTGAAAATTTTTGTAAAAAGATAATTAGAAACTGTTGTAAATTTAATAATAGTAAAGGCGGGGCGAGGACCACGGGGTGGCGGGCGCCCACTTGCCAATGAATATTTGAGTATATTTACGGAAAAGTGCAAGCAGCCTGCCTCGCGGGCCAAAACCCACCGACTAAAAAATTAAAATAGTAAAAGTATATAAATAGAAATTTCGAATGAAATAAAATAGATGCATGCATTATTATCTTGTTAGCCTTAAATACCAAACTTTGTAAAACCCTTAATTAAAAATACGTCTCAGCGAGTTTTATTAAGATGATGAGCGCAAGAAAGGAAGGATGGTAGCTTAGTCAACGTCCCCGGTGACAATGTAGCCGGGGGAGGTAGGCCGACTAGGGTGAAAAAAAAAAAAAACCTAACCTAACCTAACGGTGTCACGAAAATATTCTTCCCGGGCGCAATCATGTATTATATATATTTGGTATATTTGGTAGTAAAATTGTAAAATAATTATACATATATTATAGTATTTAAATAAAATAAAGTATAAAATGTCCCTGATTATGTTAGGGGTAAACCAACAACACCCTGTGATGGCGGGTGCATTTAAAAAAAAAAAAAAAAACCTAACCTAACCTAACCTAACCTAACCTAACCTAACCTAACCTAACCCACTTGTGACTAAACCATTGAGTCGTCTACATATAGCTCTCAGTAAAAAATTATTTAAAGTGATAAATAGTGCGTTGATTGTTATAAAAATTGGTACAGTGTATTGTTATAACATAAATCACCGGGATTATTGTTGGCAAAAGTTTTGCACAGCGCACTCCTAAGTTACGGGACCTAGACTTTCTGTCAGTTTCCCTGAGTTGTTGCTGTAGTGATCAAGAAACTAATTACTAATCCCGCTAGTGCTCATCAAGACCAATCCAGCAAAGTAAGAATCATCAAAATCGAACGGAGGATCACGAAGATATTGAAGGATAAAGGTGCGGCCCATAACCTCGAAGGCTTTGTATAGGAGCAGAAAGCACGCGGCGCCACGAGGTTGTTGGAAAAAATCAGACAAGCCAAGTGACAAGTGTCATCCGTCACCCTTCAACTGTCTTCGTACCACAGACCACTGATACGTCTTCAAAGAAAATATAGATCCGACAACTCACCGACGACGGAACAAGGAAGTCATCCAAATACATCGGCAAGACATCAGGCAAAACACCAGAGGTACATCCCACCCCTTCCCCCTCACTAACCATTAACCCCCTGGTCATCTCCACCCACTTACCGATTAATTGACCCCCCCCCCTCCTCCTCCCCCCTCTAACAAAAATAACAACCTATCTCAATAGTCTTCCCGTGTACCCCCCCCCCCCCTCCCCCCAACCATACCTCACCCCCCTTGGTCATAACTCGTGAACCGAGGCAGCTAGGATAGCCGAGTTTGGGCTTGCCTGAACCGTCTTTTTAAGATCTTTTAATTGGCTTTAAATTCTTTGTTTTTAACTAGTTATAGGGATTTTTTTTTAAATTTTTGTAAAAATTATTTGTAATTTCTTTATTTTTTCACTAAGGATAGCCGTGTTTGGGCTCATTTTCATCGTTAAGAGTAGCTCTCTCTTTTGGCGCTACTAAAACTAAAAAATCTGTTATTGTCACATTATTATATTATTGTATTTTCTAACATTTAAATTTTTGTCGTCTAATTGTTTTTAGTAAATTTTAATAAGTAATTTTACGTGTCGCCGTTCTAGCATTATGCCAACATCATCGGCTAAGTCTTCCCGCCAGATTAGAATCATCTTATCGCCATAAGGGGTTGGTGGCCACAACAATGACCACGAAACGGTCATCATCAGACCCCGGAAGAATACGAGCTGTTTTGAGCCGAAAGGTTGACGCGGGGGAAGGTTCCTTTACCGGTAGCGAATTCGGTGCCGGCTCGGGAAGCAAACCTGGCAGTGGCGCCTTGGCGCAATTGATCCAATGGGAGACGGTCGGGGATTTTCACACCCCGCCATCCGGTGGACGATCAGTAAGCACCGGGGAGCCCGAAAGTCCAACGGCAACAATATTAAAGGACGCTAACAGAGTCTACCAGCGGACTAAAGAAGAGCTGGAAAAATCAGGAAACCTGAAAGGCTCTATCAAAACAACCGTGATAGAGGGCCTCATCTTTCTGTATGAGGCCACTTTACAGGTAAATAGTGCGCGGCGCGATCTCCAGATGGAGATCGCAAATATTAAAAGGAGACACGCAGAGGACATCTCCAGAAGAGAGTCCGGCCACGCGGACGTGGGGGGGCAGACGGCGGAGTTGCGCAAGGAGCTGGAGGCACTCCGCCGTATAGTTGAATTCGAAGTAATTCAGCAAATTAACACAAGGCTGCCCCTCCATCCACCCGCTGCTGAGCTGGGCTCCCTTCTGGGAGAATTAAAGTCCATGCGGCGGGAAGCTACAGACATGTTGGCTGAGGTGCAAAGTCTGGGAGTTAAAGTAACAAAGCTCCCAGAGGAGCCCGTACGGGCCTCAACACTGCCTTCGTATGCGGCGATGGCTGCCAAGGCGCCGGTGAAGTCCGGTCACTCAATCATGGTGACGAGTAAGTCGCCTGACGACAGTAGCGAAAATGTCCTCACCATGATAAGGGCGGCTGTTGACCCAACGAAATCCGGTGCCAAGGTGGATAGCGTCCGCAAAATCCGGAACAAGAAGGTGGTGTTAACGTGCGGCACGAAAGGTGAGGTAGAGGCCGTGAAGACTCGGCTCGGGGCCAACTCGGGCCTCCAAGTTCAAGAGGCAAAGGGGAGAAATCCGATGGTGATCATCAGAGACGTCCTCTCTTGCCTCAAAGACGAGGAGGAGGGCATTGCGGCCCTGAGAGCTCAGAATAAAGAGCTCTTCACAGGCCTCCAGAAGGACCATCAAACGACGGAAACATGTTTCCGATGTAGGTGCCGCAACCCGCACCTCTCACATGTCGTCCTGCGTGTGGCCCCTCCGCTGTGGCGTCGCATGACGAACGGGGGGTCCGTCCATCTTGACCTCAAGCGGTCAAAGTTTGAGGACTTCTCGCCCCTTATACAGTGCTCGAAGTGCTTAGCCTTCGGGCACGGACGGCGCCACTGCAAAGAGTCTTCGGACCTTTGCAGTCACTGCGGGGGACCACACGTTAGGAGCGAATGCCCCGACTATGTCGTGGGAGAGCCGCCCAGCTGCATTAACTGTCGTCACGCGAAGCTGGAAAAGACGGACCACGGTGCATTCAGCAGTAACTGTCCGGTGAGGCGGAAGTGGGATGCCATTGCCCGCCTTGGCGTGTGCTACTGCTGAGGGCACCGCAGTCGTAAATCCAGGAGGTTGCGGGCCCAGGGATGCTGCTTTAAGGCACATGATACAGGTGAACCTGCAGCGAAAGCGGTTGGCAACCGACGAGCTGATGGCGGAAGCTGTCAGTCAGAAGGTGAGCCTAGCACTGCTGCAGGAACCCTATACAAGCAATCAAGGTGCCTTGAAGCGATACCCAGGGGTTCGCGTCTATCAAATGGACCAGGGGATAAATAGGACCAATCCAGCAAAGGCCGCTATAGCGGTCTTTGATAAAGACCTCCAGGTAACGTGTGATCCGAGCCTTCAGTCGGAGAACATAGTGGCAATCACCATTGAGTTCTCCGACTGGACACTTGGAATAGTATCCGTTTACCTGGAAGGAGACAAACCCCTGGATCCATACCTGGAACGTTTGTCCAGCGTCCGATCAAAACTGGGAACCTTGAGTGTTGTGATCGGAGTTAACTTCAATGCATGGAGCCTATGGTGGGGTAGCACGGACGAGGACCACCGAGGAACCGAATTGGCAGGATACTTTGATGACCATCAGCTGCACATCCTGAATACAGGTACCGAACCCACTTTTCAAGTGGTTCGAGGAGGTCGGCTCTGCACAAGTAGAGTCGACATTACGGTGTGCAGCCAAAGTATCCTGTCAAGGATGGAGTCCTGGAGGGTGGACCCCGACATGGTAAGCTCCGATCACAATGCTCTAAGGATGGGACTCCGCGCTGGTCGTGCAAAAGCACCCGGCCCAGCACCAACCACTCGGATATATAATACACGCAAGGCAAACTGGGATAAGTTCCGAAAGGAACTTATCTTACAGCTCCAAAAGTGCCAGATCCGAGTGGAAAGAGTGTCGGCCGTAACCGCCCCCGAGGACATCGAAAGCGTTGTCCTCGAATATCAGGAGGCGGTTCGACAGGCGTGTGAGGCCGCGATCCCAAAGCTGAAGCGAATACTGAAGTATGAACCCCCGTGGATGACCTCCGAACTTCGGGTCCTGCAGCGAGATGCGGTCACCAAAAAGAGACGCATACGCTGCGCGGCCCCAACAAGGAGGGAATTCGTCATCCGCCAGTACCTCGAAGCCAGGGAGAAATATGAGTCTGCCGCGCAAGCGGCGCAAACCCATAGCTGGAAGGAGTACTGCACCGCTCAAACAGGCGAAAGCCTTTGGAACGGAATCTACAGAGTCCTCCGTCAAACCTCGAAAAAGCAAGAAGACAAACTTCTTGTGAGAGACGGAGTGACTCTTGATCCCAAGCAAAGTGCAGAACTCCTTGCAGCTACGTTCTTCCCGGACGACAGGCTGGAGGATGACACTTCCGTACACTCCGCAATGAGGAGGGGAGCGGAGCGTCCGCTGTGCGAGTTATCCTGTGCAGCGGATGATCCGCCCTTCACCATTGCGGAACTCAGGGAGGCGGTTCATGACTTCAGTGCTCGCAAAGCTCCTGGATTGGACGCGTTTACGGCAGATATCAGTGCCAAGAGCATTGAGGCAGATGAGCGGCTCTTCCTAGAGATAGCCAACAGGTGCCTCGCTGTGGGGTACTTCCCGAGGCCCTGGAAGCGTGCGGCAGTTGTGACACTTCCCAAGCCGGGAAAATCCGACTACCATCATCCAAAGTCTTACCGTCCGATTGGACTTCTGTCAGTCCACGGTAAGACTTTGGAAAAGATGATGGTACGCCGGATAAAGTGGCACATACTGCCGACACTTAACCCGGGTCAATTTCGATTTATTCCACAGCGAAGCACTGAAGATGCCCTCTTTGCCTTGATCGAGCACATAAGAGCTGAGGTCAGGGCAAAGAGGGTAGTTTTGATGGTGTCTCTAGACATAGAGGGGGCATTCGATAGCGTCTGGTGGCCAGCTATTAAACATCAGCTGGCTGCCAGGAAGTGCCCCGGAAATCTGTACTCCACCGTGTGCAGCTACCTCAATGACCGCGAGGTCGTTATTCGTTATGCGGGCGCCGAGTGCGTGAGGCCCACTTCCAAGGGATGCGTTCAGGGATCGATTGGGGGCCCCATCTTCTGGAACCTCCTGATCGATCCATTGCTGGGCGCCCTCAGGGAGGAGGGCCTACGCGTGCAAGCCTTCGCCAACGACGTAGTGCTCGTCTTCTCGGGCTCCTCTCCGGAGACTATCGCGCGGACCGCTAATTCCGTCCTCCAGCGGGTCTACGACTGGGGCTTGGACAACAAGCTACGATTCGTTCCACATAAGACCAACGCCATGGTGATCACCAAAAAGCTGAAACTACCACCAATTCAGATCACCATGGGCGGCGAAAATATAAAGATAGTCACCGAGACCACGATCCTGGGTCTGATTATTGACCACAGGTTGTCTTTTAAACCACATGTCGCCGACGTTTGCCGCAAGGCAACGGCCATTTATGGCCAACTGTCAAGGGCGGCTAAGACAATCTGGGGTCTGAACCCAGAGGTGGTCAGGACCATCTACATCGCCGCTGTCGAGCCAATCGTACTCTACGCTTCAATCGTCTGGGTCCCGGCCGTGGATCAAGTCGGAGTGCGGAGGTTGCTGGACGCAGTTCAGCGTGGTTTCGCGCGAAAGATCAGCCGGACCTACAAGACCGCCAGTTTGAGTGCGGCACTGATCCTGTCAGGTATCTTGCCACTCGACCTGAGAATCCGAGAGGCAGCAGAATTGTACCGATATAAAAGGGGTGAGGACATTGATGGTATGGCAGACAGGAAGGCTGAACAGCGGGTTAGCTTCCTGGATGCTCCCTATCCAGCCCTCGCTCTTGAGGTAGAGTTCTGTTGTTTCGAGGAAACACAGGCCGAAACCGACGCGGTAGAGGTGCAGGATGACTCAGGAGAGGGAGAGGGTTACCTGCAAGTCTACACCGACGGAAGCAAGATACAGGGCAGGGTTGGAGCCGGAATATCATACAGGCGGCGAGGCATGGAAGTCAGAGCAAGAAAACTCAAATTAGAGGATTATTGCTCTGTCTTCCAAACCGAAATGTGCGCAATTTCGAAGGCTATCGAGGACATCTTGAAGATGCCCGACATGAGGGTCTAGATTCTTAGCGACTCCAGGTCGTCGCTGGAGCTGCTAAGGGATCGATCTTCATTTAACCCGATAGCCTTTGAAATTAAAAACCTTATCCGGCGGGCTCGAAATATGGGTAAAACCATTCGGTTCCGCTGGGTTCGGGCACATGTAGGTATCGAGGGGAATGAGAGGGCTGATCACTTGGCGAATGACGCGGCGCTCCACTCGAAATTGAGAGCTGCATACGATGGAGTGCCGATTTCAACTCTCCGCCGCAAAATTAGAGCCAGGACCCTCGGCGTCTGGCAGGAACGCTATACCGCGGGTCAAACTGCAAGTGTTACAAAAGCGTTTCTGCCAGACGTCATGGCGTCTTACAAGTTGGTCAGGGAGAAACCTTTCTCCGCCTTAATGGCCCAAATCTCTCGGGCCATGGCGGCTTCTCGGCGTATCTCCACCGGTTCGGCCTGAAGGATAGCCCAGTGTGCATATGCGACGGTCGAACAGACGAAAGCGCATTGCACCTGGTGCTCGACTGCCCCAGGTTTGGCCATTGTAGATGAGACCTAGAGATAGAATGTGGCATGGCCGTTGTGGAGACCAACCTGCCAACCTTTGTCGCAAAGCCGTTGAGAAGGCATTTTGAAAAATACTGCCACAGAATTTTAGCCGATGTATTGCCGCGGAACGGCAGCAATATTAAAGTTAAACTTAAATAAATTTGTATTAATTGTAATTAAATAGTTAGGTGAAACAATAGTTAATATGGTAGTTTATAAATGTTTAGTTAATATATAAATAGTAGTAGTTAATGTATATAAAGGTTCCCTATATTAAATTATAGGGCCCTTATACAACCCATAGAATTTAAGTAAAGCGCCTAATTGTAAGTAGAAAATTTTTGTAATAGCAATAGATTTAACCAATTAATATTAAAATAAATAAATATAGACGTAGAATAGTATAATCTTTTGTTAGTATGTAAGCCACTTAATTAAAATGTTAGTCATAAGAATAAACCCAAAATTGTTATGTTTTGATTTAATAAATAAAACTCCACACCTACAACCCCCACCGCTCAATGGTAGGGAGAAAGTAGTCATAGTAGCTCCTCGGCCCTGGGACGAAAGTTGCCAGGGAGGTAGGCCACTAGTTATAAAAAAAAAACCTAACCTAACCTAACCTAACCCTATTAAGAAAGTCATTCCTCATTAAGAAAGTCATTTATGTTATAGTAACCTTTACCACACAAACGTTTTTTAACAATTCTTTTGAATAACGTAACACCTTTGTTTTGAACATTTTCTGGGATCTTGTTGTAAAAGCATATACATCGCCCCACAAAAGACTTACTAACTCGACTAAGCCGAGTAGTAGGCATCATCAGTTTATGTCTGTTCCTGGTGTTAACATTATGGTTATGACAGTTTCTGGCAAATTCACTTATGTGCCTATGAACATACATTACATTATCAAGAATATATTGAGAAGCAACAGTCAAGATGTTAATTTCTATGAATTTTGCTCTCAATGATTCTCTAGGACCTAGGTTATAAATAGCACGAATAGCCCTCTTCTGCAGCACAAATATTGTATTAATATCAGCAGCGCTGCCCCATAGCAATATACCATAGGACATAATACTATGGAAATAACTAAAGTATACTAGTCGCGTCGTATCTATGTCAGTTAATTGTCTAATTTTTTTAACCGCGTATGCTGCAGAACTAAGTCTGTTCGCCAATCCTTCAATATGGGGGCCCCATTGTAATTTGGAATCTAGAGTTATGCCAAGAAATATAACAGATTCCACCGGTTCGTCATCTTTCAAAGTGTCATTGAAGTTGTCACTGTGTACGTCACTGTCGGTGACGTGATTGAAGTTAGTTATTATTGTTCATCAGTAGAGCGCTCATTGAGAAGTCGCAGTCGTCTTCAAGCTAGCGCCCGCGCCGGTTGTGCACACTGATCGACTTAAAACAGCATTGTGGATACCAACACGGTCACGCCCGATTTTTGATCCAAATAAATCTCCGAGAGCAGCGGTGGGATCGCCTTCGCAAACATTCGACTTGTTTTTTGGGAAGTCTGCTACACGATACCAGGGATATTTGACACCCGGGAACGCATTTACAACCATGCTGAAGTTGCGTGATTTTGAAGACGGGAAGGTTTTCACGTGAGGCCTTGAGCAGTATTCTCATGACACAGCGATGCTTATGTCGTGATGGACAGTGGACAGTGTCTGTGCAGTGGGAATGTGTGTTGGAGACGTATTATTTTCATGTGTAATGGATCCTGGATAACTGTGTGTCACTGGCTAGTGGTGCCACTAACTGACACCTGCATTTTTGGCTTTACCAAGCGTTACGTGCAACAGTTACGGAAAAGTGTGGTGCGTCGCCGTAAGCTGATATTTCCTTGCACGGTTTTACTCACGTTTTATCGGTGTGGGTACCGACTAGTTTCGGACCATTCGGAGGTCTTTAATCAGAGTGAGTGTAGTGGGTTCGCGATAACGTCTCTCATATTGCGGATTTGTGCTAGCTAACTACAATAAAGGAAGTTTGATCATTGATCATACGGTCAGGATAAGTTCGTGCTCAGATGGTAAGTATGCTTGTATATGTCTTGTATGAAAATGTTTGCACCCTGTAAGAAATGTTGATAAATTACATCCTCCTCTTGAGATTTTGTTAAAAGTTAAAACGAAAAGATATACCATACCACTCACCAGTCGACATAATTTTTTTAAAGCCGATTATAAAGAAATTAATAAATACTTAGAATCTGTACAATGGAGTGATGAATTTAAATCGTGTATATGCGTAAATGAAATGGTAAAGAAATATTACGAAAGACCATTAAAAACAACGTTCCAATGACTAAATCTGGAAATTGTTCTTACCCTGTCTGGTTTTCTCAGCACTTAATATATCTGCTAAAGCAAAAAAATAATTATTTTAACAAAATTAAGAAATACAATAATCCTTTTGACAAAATAGAATTTGAATACCTAAGAGATGATTGCAAAAGACTGATAAAGGACTGTTACGTCAAATACATCAATGGACTCGAATGTGAACTTATGAAGAATCCGAAAAAATTTTGGACACATATTAAAAACATGAGAAAGAATAGTTCGTTGTATCCAGACACTATGACCCTAAACTACAATGTATCATCAAATCCGAACGATATACCAGACATGTTTGGAATACATTTCTCTTCGGTATATGAAAATGATATAAGCGATATCAACAACGACTTAAAAAATCCAGAATCATGGACTGAACCACTAGACGTCATAGGACATTTTGAATTCACACCTGAAGAAGTCGCAAAGAAGCTTAAAATGATTGATACCACTAAAGGCAGAGGTCCAGATAATATACATCCACTATTCTTAGTTAATTGTGCTAATATGCTAGGCTTTCCCCTCGCATATTTGTTCAAAGAATCCCTGCTGTCAGGAACATTCCCAGATGTCTGGAAGGAAGCAAGAGTAGTTCCTATATACAAAAAGGGAAAGAAAGACCATATAACTAATTACCGCCCAATCTCTATCCTATCTTCAATATCTAAAGTATTTGAATCACTGGTATGTACTCATGTACAAAAATATATTACCACTAAACAACATGGATTTATGGCTAAGAGATCGACCAATACAAATCTTACACTTTTTATGTCCGAATTGAAAGAAACTGTAGATCAAAACATACAGGTAGACGCGGTCTATACTGACTTTTCAAAAGCGTTTGACAAGGTTAACCATAAAATTCTCATTGGAAAATTACACAGATTCGGGATAACTGATAACCTTCTTAAATGGTGTGCTTCCTACCTTTCTGAGGGATGGGCGAGAGTAGTAATGGATGGAAAAGAATCTCAACCATTTGTTGCGTCTTCTGGTATACCTCAGGGCTCTATTCTGGGGCCTCTATTTTTCAATGTCTTCATCAATGACATAATACGATCTGTAAATCACAGCGACGTTTATCTTTTTGCAGACGACCTCAAGTTGGGCAAGACAGTGAGAAACAGCTCTGACGTGAAATGCCTTCAGAATGACATTGACAAAATTCATGATTGGTGCACAAAGAACAAAATGTTTCTAAACACCTTAAAATGTCAACATATAAAGTATGTTAGAAAGTGATGCACTTTGCAATCCGAATACTTCATTGACGGACAAAAACTACATGAAGTACCAAGTATTCGAGACCTCGGTATCCAAGTAGACAGCAAGCTACGTTTTTCGGATCATATCGATAAAATCTCGGCTGAAGCAAATCGATCTCTGGGCTTTATTTTAAGAAGTACAAAGGGCTTCAAAAAACCAGCTACAGTAATTAAATTATATAACTGTTACGTTAGGAGCAAGCTTGAGTATTGTAGTACAGCTTGGAACCCGACTTATATGGTGCATATAGATAGACTGGAAAGGGTACAGAAAAGTTAATTGGTAGTCTATCGTACCGATTCAAGACTCCAAATACAGTCAGGACATATGCAGATAAACTGAAGCACTTTCAATTACAGCAGCTATCCTCGCGACGATCTCATCTCGACATGTTATTTCTCCATAGGTTAATTAACGGCGGCATTGATTGTCCAGCTCTGTTACTTAAATTTAAATTTATATTTCCTGCCAGAATACCACGACATCTATGTGACTTGTTTGAGCCAAGTTTCTGTAAAACCAATCTAGGATGTGATTCACCTGTGGTACGCATTTCTCGTCGCTATAATGACTATACAAAGAAAAGTCCAAATATCGACATTAATTTTGATAGTCTTAACAACTTTAAATTAAAGCTTATTAAGTGTGACCTATCTACAGCCTCAGAATGTAATACCTAGATAGTCTTATATAATAAATTGATTGGAATACTGCATTCACAGATTTGTAATTAATATAAATAGCTCGTAATTTACTAATTTTAATTAATATTTTTTTTTCTTTTGATTTCTCCTTACTAATAATTTTTGTAACAGAAAGCATGCTGTGATTACCTTTAATTGTAGGAGAAGTTAAATTTTATAAGTAATGCAATGTAATTATTAAAACTGTAACTACTATTTCTTATGCTGGTGATCCATTAAATAAAATAAAAAAAAAAAATAAGCATCGCTGTGTCATGAGAATACTGCTCAAGGCCTCACGTGAAAACCTTCCCGTCTTCAAAATCACGCAACTTCAGCATGGTTGTAAATGCGTTCCCGGGTGTCAAATATCCCTGGTATCGTGTAGCAGACGTCCCAAAAACCAAGTCGAATGTTTGCGAAGGCGATCCCACCGCTGCTCTTGGAGATTTATTTGGATCAAAAATCGGGCGTCACCGTGTTGGTATCCACAATGCTGTTTTAAGTCGATCAGTGTGCACAACCGGCGCGGGCGCTAGCTTGAAGACGACTGCGACTTCTCAATGAGCGCTCTACTGATGAACAATAATAACTAACTTCAATCACGTCACCGACAGTGACGTACACAGTGACAACTTCAAATACACTTTGAAAGATAACGTTCACCATCAGTTCAGCCCAATAGACAGAGTAGAATATGATCATACAGGCCATATTACTTTTATATTCTAATTCTCCGACACGGCCATTCTGCAATTCAACGCGCTCTCGCGTTGATTTTTCGACATCAAGTCCAGCCTAGACGCCACAGCGCATAGCACACAAGTAAGGCGTTTACAAACAGCTTTCAACCTCCCACAAAGCAAAACGTAAAAGCTTTCAGCACGTCACAGCTCTGGCGTGTAGCAAAGCGTTAGGGCTTTCAGCATTGCTCAGAGGCAGCACTTAAAACACGCTGCAAAGCGTTGCAGCTTTCAGCATCAACCTTGGGTCAAGACAGATGAGCCCAACCTTACTGCAAAGCGTGATGGCTTTCAGCAGGACATCAGGACAAAGCGATAAGGCTTTCAATCCACTTTAGTATGACAAAGCGTAGAAGCTTTCAGCATCATCTGTTTAACGGAATCTAGCAAAGCGTCAAAGCTTTCAGCATAACCCATCGCCGGGATTATACTAAAAATTCTAATACACACCACCACAAGCGTGGCGCTCTTAGAAGTAAACGTGGACAAAGCGACAGGCTTTCAATCCTTCATCCCACCATAGGTGTAGCGCTCTTAGAAGTAAACTTGGACAAAGCGACAGGCTTTCAGTCCTACACCCCACCATAGGTGTAGGGCTCTTAGAATTAAACTTGGACAAAGCGACAGGCTTTCAATCCTAATATGACAAAGCGTAGAAACTTTCAATCCTAATATGACAAAGCGTAGAAGCTTTCAATCCTAATATGACAAAGCGTAGAATCTTTCAATCCTAATATGACAAAGCGTAGAAGCTTTCAATCTCCAATGCTACAAAATTATCAATAAAGAAAACCATATTTATTATTGGTGCGAGGATAACTTTGTATTAAAACTAAGTTGCCTACCGCAACGGATGAATTAAGGCCTTATCGGCATCGTATCGTACTCGTCCATCCTATGTTTTGCTTCTCGTCTCATTTCTATTAAATCCTCTAGCTCTACCATGAGCTAGCAATCGAATCGTACGTTCACTTACTGCAGTCGATAACAAGTAAACCTTGGAACCTTCCTTGGTGACGCTTTTCGTCTTCATTTGATTCCACCGTTAACATATTCCAAGCTAAATAACTTCTGCCCGATATTATTTTGAAACAGTATTTCTCGAGAGCATCTGGCATAATAAGTTAGTCATGGTACCAATTTTCTATAAAAACCGCTGCAGAACATTATTCGCTTGCAATAAGATTTCGATAGATCTTTTACGTTATGACTCATACTACCAAAATGAGTTCTCCAGGTGACCGATAGAGGCGACGTATAATTTTAGATACAAATCTTTACGAAGTTGCTAGTGAGTAGGATCACTGTAAGCTCGTGTTGGATATACTGATTATCGCGAAGAGTTTTATCTAGGTGGACTCCTATTACAGCCAATTAGCAACTGGATCGGTCTCTTACCAGTACTTCTAGACATTTTGCAATATAAGGCAAGTTGAACCTTAACTAGAACAGATTATAAGTTAAAACCGGTATTATCCGTTCAGACGGGCAGGTCCGGTACCCCGACAGGCTCCACTAGCTATTTCATGGAATTCAATGGACCACTCCGTACAAACACCTTGGAACTCTTGACCCGTGAAAGAAGTTCCTTGGTCAGAGATAATGTGCTTGTGTGTACCGAATATCTAAATAAAATTTCGCAACGCTTAGCTAGCGGATCGCGTAGTTAAGTCCTTAGCAGCTGTTAAATATCAGAATTCTATGAAAGTATCAATTTCTTATTTCTACGGAACCCTCCGTCACTTGGAAGAGCATCCGTCAACTACGGCATACTTACCATCTGAGCACGAACTTATCCTGACCGTATGATCAATGATCAAACTTCCTTTATTGTAGTTAGCTAGCACAAATCCGCAATATGAGAGACGTAATCGTGAACCCACTACACTCACTCTGATGAAAGACCTCCGAATGGTCCGAAACTAGTCGGTACCCACACCGACAAAACGTGAGTAAAACCGTGCATGGAAATATCAGCTTACGGCGACGCACCACACTTTTCCGTAACTGTTGCACGTAACGCTTGGTAAAGCCAAAAATGCAGGTGTCAGTTAGTGGCACCACTAGCCAGTGACACACAGTTATCCAGGATCCATTACACATGAAAATAATACGTCTCTGTATATATCTGTCCATCACGACATAAGCATTACCAATTACATGGCTATCAAATCAAAATGACGAAATATTGAATTATACAAAACCTTCAGGATATGAAAACCGTGAACTGCTTTGCAAATTCGTAGACTTTATGATGCTCAATGACCTCAATCAATTTAACTTTGTGACAAACAAGCAACATAAAATTCTTGATTTGGTACTATGTAATGAAGATCTTCTACAAGTTTCTGAATGTTTGCACCCTGTATGAAATGTTGATAAATTACATCCTCCTCTTGAGATTTTGTTAAAAGTTAAAACGAAAAGATATACCATACCACTCACCAGTCGACATAATTTTTTTAAAGCCGATTATAAAGAAATTAATAAATACTTAGAATCTGTACAATGGAGTGATGAATTTAAATCGTGTATATGCGTAAATGAAATGGTAAAGAAATATTACGAAAGACCATTAAAAAGTACGTTCCAATGACTAAATCTGGAAATTGTTCTTACCCTGTCTGGTTTTCTCAGCACTTAATATATCTGCTAAAGCAAAAAAATAATTATTTTAACAAAATTAAGAAATACAATAATCCTTTGGACAAAATAGAATTTGAATACCTAAGAGATGATTGCAAAAGACTGATAAAGGACTGTTACGTCAAATACATCAATGGACTCGAATGTGAACTTATGAAGAATCCGAAAAAATTTTGGACACATATTAAAAACATGAGAAAGAATAGTTCGTTGTATCCAGACACTATGACCCTAAACTACAATGTATCATCAAATCCGAACAATATACCAGACATGTTTGGAATACATTTCTCTTCGGTATATGAAAATGATATTAGCGATATCAACAACGACTTAAAAAATCCAGAATCATGGACTGAACCACTAGACGTCATAGGACATTTTGAATTCACACCTGAAGAAGTCGCAAAGAAGCTTAAAATGATTGATACCACTAAAGGCAGAGGTCCAGATAATATACATCCACTATTCTTAGTTAATTGTGCTAATATGCTAGGCTTTCCCCTCGCATATTTGTTCAAAGAATCCCTGCTGTCAGGAACATTCCCAGATGTCTGGAAGGAAGCAAGAGTAGTTCCTATATACAAAAAGGGAAAGAAAGACCATATAACTAATTACCGCCCAATCTCTATCCTATCTTCAATATCTAAAGTATTTGAATCACTGGTATGTACTCATGTACAAAAATATATTACCACTAAACAACATGGATTTATGGCTAAGAGATCGACCAATACAAATCTTACACTTTTTATGTCCGAATTGAAAGAAACTGTAGATCAAAAACATACAGGTAGACGCGGTCTATACTGACTTTTCAAAAGCGTTTGACAAGGTTAACCATAAAATTCTCATTGGAAAATTACACAGATTCGGGATAACTGATAACCTTCTTAAATGGTGTGCTTCCTACCTTTCTGAGCGATGGGCGAGAGTAGTAATGGATGGAAAAGAATCTCAACCATTTGTTGCGTCTTCTGGTATACCTCAAGGCTCTATTCTGGGGCCTCTATTTTTCAATGTCTTCATCAATGACATAATACGATCTGTAAATCACAGCGACGTTTATCTTTTTGCAGACGACCTCAAGTTGGGAAAGACAGTGAGAAACAGCTCTGACGTGAAATGCCTTCAGAATGACATTGACAAAATTCATGATTGGTGCACAAAGAACAAAATGTTTCTAAACACCTTAAAATGTCAACATATAAAGTATGTTAGAAAGCGATGCACTTTGCAATCCGAATACTTCATTGACGGACAAAAACTACATGAAGTACCAAGTATTCGAGACCTCGGTATCCAAGTAGACAACAAGCTACGTTTTTCGGATCATATTGATAAAATCTCGGCTGAAGCAAATCGATCTCTGGGCTTTATTTTAAGAAGTACAAAGGGCTTCAAAAAACCAGCTACAGTAATTAAATTATATAACTGTTACGTTAGGAGCAAGCTTGAGTATTGTAGTACAGCTTGGAACCCGACTTATAAGGTGCATATGGATAGACTGGAAAGGGTACAGAACAGTTAATTGGTAGTCTATCGTACCGATTCAAGACTCCAAATACAGTCAGGACATATGCAGATAAACTGAAGCACTTTCAATTACAGCAGCTATCCTCGCGACGATCTCATCTCGACATGTTATTTCTCCATAGGTTAATAAACGGCGGCATTGATTGTCCAGCTCTGTTACTTAAATTTAAATTCTCTGCCAGAATACCACGACATCTATGTGACTTGTTTGAGCCAAGTTTCTGTAAAACCAATCTAGGATGTGATTCACCTGTGGTACGCATTTCTCGTCGCTATAATGACTATACAAAGAAAAGTCCAAATATCGACATCAATTTTGATAGTCTTAACAACTTTAAATTAAAGCTTATTAAGTGTGACCTATCTACAGCCTCAGAATGTAATACCTAGATAGTCTTATATAATAAATTGATTGGAATACTGCATTCACAGATTTGTAATTAATATAAATAGCTCGTAATTTACTAATTTTAATTTATATTTTTTTTTCTTTTGATTTCTCCTTACTAATAATTTTTGTAACAGAAAGCATGCTTTGATTACCTTTAATTGTAGGAAAAGTTAAATTTTATAAGTAATGCAATGTAATTATTAAAACTGTAACTACTATTTCTTATGTTGGTGATCCATTAAATAAAATAAAAAAAAAAAAAATAAGCATCGCTGTGTCATGAGAATACTGCTCAAGGCCTCACGTGAAAACCTTCCCGTCTTCAAAATCACGCAACTTCAGCATGGTTGTAAATGCGTTCCCGGGTGTCAAATATCCCTGGTATCGTGTAGCAGACGTCCCAAAAAACAAGTCGAATGTTTGCGAAGGCGATCCCACCGCTGCTCTTGGAGATTTATTTGGATCAAAAATCGGGCGTCACCGTGTTGGTATCCACAATGCTGTTTTAAGTCGATCAGTGTGCACAACCGGCGCGGGCGCTAGCTTGAAGACGACTGCGACTTCTCAATGAGCGCTCTACTGATGAACAATAATAACTAACTTCAATCACGTCACCGACAGTGACGTACACAGTGACAACTTCAAATACACTTTGAAAGATAACGTTCACCATCAGTTCAGCCCAATAGACAGAGTAGAATATGATCATACAGGCCATATTACTTTTATATTCTAATTCTCCGACACGGCCATTCTGCAATTCAACGCGCTCTCGCGTTGATTTTTCGACATCAAGTCCAGCCTAGACGCCACAGCGCATAGCACACAAGTAAGGCGTTTACAAACAGCTTTCAACCTCCCACAAAGCAAAACGTAAAAGCTTTCAGCACGTCACAGCTCTGGCGTATAGCAAAGCGTTAGGGCTTTCAGCATTGCTCAGAGGCAGCACTTAAAACACGCTGCAAAGCGTTGCAGCTTTCAGCATCAACCTTGGGTCAAGACAGATGAGCCCAACCTTACTGCACAGCGTGATGGCTTTCAGCAGGACTCAGGACAAAGCGATAAGGCTTTCAATCCACTTTAGTATGACAAAGCGTAGAAGCTTTCAGCATCATCTGTTTAACGGAATCTAGCAAAGCGTCAAAGCTTTCAGCATAACCCATCGCCGGGATTATACTAAAAATTCTAATCCACACCACCTAAAGCGTGGCGCTCTTAGAAGTAAACGTGGACAAAGCGACAGGCTTTCAATCCTTCATCCCACCATAGGTGTAGCGCTCTTAGAAGTAAACTTGGACAAAGCGACAGGCTTTCAGTCCTACACCCCACCATAGGTGTAGGGCTCTTAGAATTAAACTTGGACAAAGCGACAGGCTTTCAATCCTAATATGACAAAGCGTAGAAACTTTCAATCCTAATATGACAAAGCGTAGAAGCTTTCAATCCTAATATGACAAAGCGTAGAAGCTTTCAATCTCCAATGCTACACAATTATCAATAAAGAAAACCATATTTATTATTGGTGCGAGGATAACTTTGTATTAAAACTAAGTTGCCTACCGCAACGGATGAATTAAGGCCTTATCGGCATCGTATCGTACTCGTCCATCCTATGTTTTGCTTCTCGTCTCATTTCTATTAAATCCTCTAGCTCTACCATGAGCTAGCAATCGAATCGTACGTTCACTTACTGCAGTGGATAACAAGTAAAACTTGGAACCTTCCTTGCTGACGCTTTTCGTCTTCATTTGATTCCACCGTTAACATATTCCAAGCTAAATAACTTCTGCCCGATATTATTTTGAAACAGTATTTCTCGAGAGCATCTGGCATAATAAGTTACTCATGGTACCAATTTTCTATAAAAACCGCTGCAGAACATTATTCGCTTGCAATAAGATTTCGATAGATCTTTTACGTTATGACTCATACTACCAAAATGAGTTCTCCAGGTGACCGATAGAGGCGACGTATAATTTTAGATACAAATCTTTACGAAGTTGCTAGTGAGTAGGATCACTGGACTCTATTACATATCTAGGTGGACTCCTATTACAGCCAATTAGCAACTGGATCGGTCTCTTACCAGTACTTCTAGACATTTTGCAATATAAGGCAAGTTGAACCTCAACTAGAACAGATTATAAGTTAAAACCGGCATTATCCGTTCAGACGGGCAGGTCCGGTACCCCGACAGGCTCCACTAGCTATTTCATGGAATTCAATGGACCACTCCGTACAAACACCTTGGAACTCTTGACCCGTGAAAGAAGTTCCTTGGTCAGAGATAATGTGCTTGTGTGTACCGAATATCTAAATAAAATTTCGCAACGCTTAGCTAGCGGATCGCGTAGTTAAGTCCTTAGCAGCTGTTAAATATCAGAATTCTATGAAAGTATCAATTTCTTATTTCTACGGAACCCTCCGTCACTTGGAAGAGCATCCGTCAACTACGGCATACTTACCATCTGAGCACGAACTTATCCTAACCGTATGTTCAATGATCAAACTTCGTTTATTGTAGTTAGCTAGCACAAATCCGCAATATGAGAGACGTTATCGCGAACCCACTACACTCACTCTGATGAAAGACCTCCGAATGGTCCGAAACTAGTCGGTACCCACACGACAAAACGTGAGTAAAACCGTGCATGGAAATATCAGCTTACGGCGACGCACCACACTTTTCCGTAACTGTTGCACGTAACGCTTGGTAAAGCCAAAAATGCAGGTGTCAGTTAGTGGCACCACTAGACAGTGACACACAGTTATCCAGGATCCATTACACATGAATATAATACGTCTCCAACACACATTCCCACTGCACAGACACTGTCCACTGTCCATCACGACATAAGCATCGCTGTGTCATGAGAATACTGCTCAAGGCCTCACGTGAAAACCTTCCCGTCTTCAAAATCACGCAACTTCAGCATGGTTGTAAATGCGTTCCCGGGTGTCAAATATCCCTGGTATCGTTTAGCAGACGTCCCAAAAAACAAGTCGAATGTTTGCGAAGGCGATCCCACCGCTGCTCTCGGAGATTTATTTGGATCAAAAATCGGGCGTCACCGTGTTGGTATCCACAATGCTGTTTTAAGTCGATCAGTGTGCACAACCGGCGCGGGCGCTAGCTTAAAGACGACTGCGACTTCTCAATGAGCGCTCTACTGATGAACAATAATAACTAACTTCAATCACGTCACCGACAGTGACGTACACAGTGACAACTTCAATGACAATTTGAAAGATGACGAACCGGTGGAATCTGTTATATTTCTTGGCATAACTCTAGATTCCAAATTACAATGGGGCCCCCATATTGAAGGATTGGCGAACAGACTTAGTCCTGCAGCATACGCGGTTAAAAAAATTAGACAATTAACTGACATAGATACGATGCGACTAGTATACTTTAGTTATTTCCATAGTATTATGTCCTATGGTATATTGCTATGGGGCAACGCTGCTGATATTAATACAATATTTGTGCTGCAGAAGAGGGCTATTCGCGCTATTTATAACCTAGGTCCTAGAAAATCATTGAGAGCAAAATTCATAGAAATTAACATCTTGACTGTTGCTTCTCAATATATTCTTGATTATGTAATGTATGTTCATAGGCACATAAGTGAATTTGCCAGAAACTGTCATAACCATAATGTTAACACCAGGAACAGACATAAACTGATGATGCCTACTACTCGGCTTAGTCGAGTTAGTAAGTCTTTTGTTGGGCGATGTATATGCTTTTACACAAGATCCCAGAAAATGTTCAAAACAAAGGTGTTACGTTATTCAAAAGAATTGTTAAAAAACGTTTGTGTGGTAAAGGTTACTATAACATAAATGACTTTCTTAATGATACCACCATATTGGGAATGGAGCGACCGCCCTCAGGCTATTAAATAATAAGTTTAATTGTACAAAGTTACTTTAATTGTAAAACATATTTTTGATGAAAAAAAAAAGCCCGCTGAGTTTGTTGCGCCCATTCTTCTCAGGCCTGAGGCATTCACATTGGAATGGGTGGTAGTTTTTTTTGACTTTCAATAAGTGATTTCACATCCTATTTTGAATAAAAATATTTGAATTTGAATTTGAAAATTTGACGTTCACCATCAGTTCAGCCCAATACACAGAGTAGAATATAATCATACAGGCCATATTACTTTTATATTCTACTTCTCCGACATATATATATTAATTAATATCTCTATTCGAGCATTCATTCATTGGTAGAAATTAATTATGATTATTATTAGCATTGCAACTACATGATTCAAATGACGCGTAGTGCAGTTGTAGTTATCTAGTAGTAGATCTTTCTTGACAGGCGTCGCGTTGGTAGCAGTGTAGGCTATACCTACCTACTCTTAGTTTTTTAGTAGAATAGCCCTACCGCTTCCCTACATATTGGCTCCAAGTTAGCTCGTTAGAGTAAGTGTTCTGTGTATCTATGTGTCAAGTCAAATGTCAATGTCTTTCTACTGCTAAAGTTTTTTTGTATGTGGAGAGAGCGCGGGAAGCTTCGAAGCGTGAGAGCGGTATTTATTTTCTTCCTTAATTTTAAATTATATTTCTTGATTACTTTTTGAAATTATTGTACATATTTTTATAGTTCTGACTATTCTTTAAATTTTTAAGATATTTAATAGTAATTGGCTAAGTGTTTCCTAAGTTTTTTTTAAGTTTTGGCGCTAACTTTCGGGCCATGTCTAAGCGAAAGAAAAAGGAGAAACCTCCTGATGAGGAACTCCCTTTGTTCTCTTCTAGTGAAGAGGATAATGAAATAGAAAATGAAGCCACCAAATATAAACCATACATGGTGACTGATTATAATAGAAGATATCCAGAAGATAGCGCGGCAGGTTATGAATTTATCGTATTCATCCAAAGTAAAGAGGAAAAAAAAACCTATCGGAACATGCGATATGCTAAGCCTGAGCAGTTGTTTCCAAAGTTTTGTGAAGGGAATTAAATATTTTTAAAAAAATCAACAATTTTAAAATTGATGTAATCTTTGATAAAGCCAACTTAGCTAATGCATTTTTAGATAACTCTTCATTCTTAAAAGAACAAGACATCGCATCAATCCCAGCTTCATCCACTGAATTGACTGGAGTGATAACCTCTGTACCAATTATTGATATGTCTAACAAAAATATTTTTAAAGCGCTAGCATTAAGCACAAAAAAAAATATTTGTGTCAGACGCATAATGAAGCATGAGAGATTTAACAATACATTTTCATTGCAGCCTACTCAGACAGTTGCAATCACATTTGCAAGCTCCACTTCTCTTCCAGACTATGTCTATCTGAAGATGTGGAGATTGCCAGTATTGCCATATGTACCTCCTGTGAAGCAGTGTTACCGATGTTTAAGGTATGGATATCTTGCCAAATTTTGTAAAAATGCTGAAAGGTGTTCAGTTTGTGGTGATGGACATTCTTCCAAAAGTTGCACCATCAGTGTAGAAAAAGCAGTATGTGTTCACTGCAAAGGGGACCATATTGCTATTTCGGGCAAATGCCCTGTAAAACAACAAAAAATCATAGAAAATAAAAACAAATTTATTTCAAGACCTTACTCATCTTTATTTAATGAAAGTAATTTCCCCAGCTTAAATAAAAATCCACTAGATATCTCTAAATTACTTTCAGACAAGAAAGTAATTAATTTGATAACAGAATCGTTAATCAGAATCGTTAATCAGAATAATATCATTAAATAAAACAGAAAATATGGCAATCAACAGTCAAAATATTACAGATATTTTACATGCAACATTAAAAAACAATAACACCTAACATATCAGACTCTCAAAGTATTTTTTTTATTGACTAAGAATTTACTGAAAAACATTTTTTTTCACTTCAAATTCAATTTTAACACCCTAAATATTATGCAGTGGAATGCTCAAAGCATTATGCATAATAAAAATGTTTTCAAGAAATTTCTTAGTGATAAACAAATTCACATAGCTTTAATTTCAGAGACTTGGTTAAAACCTTCTATGAAACTTAGTATAAAAGGCTATACCATTATGAGAAATGACTGTGGTAATGCTCATAATGGTGTGGCTGTTATAGTTCATAATAGTATTCATTTTCAAAATGTAATTACTTCATATGATGATTCAATACAAAATATTGTTATACAAATACAAATTAACCACAAATTAATATCAATAGTAAGCTTCTATAGTCCTCCACGTTCCGCTCCAAGTTTTACAAAATCAAAGTTGAATAATTTAATAAAGTCCATTCCTGGTCCAATGATAATAGCTGGTGATTTTAATGCACATAATACTCTTTGGGGTTGTGGAAGCACAGAAACTCGTGGTAGAGATATCTTAGATGTCATGGAGGAGAATGACTTGGCACTTTTGAATGATGAAAGTCCCACTACAGTTGGCTCAAAAAAGTTGGCGGCCAAATGGTCTTGATTTGACAATGGTATCCGAAGGTCTGTGATTCCCCTTTTGGTGGATATCATCTTCCCACTGTAACAGAATATACATTTGATTATATTAGTCATTTACCAAAGTCACCTCAAATCATCCCTAATCATTTCAATCCAAAATTGGTAGATTGGCCTATGTACAAAGAAAATATTAACCAGTTAGTTAGAAAATTTGTAGTGGATCCAAATGATCCATTAAATTCATTTAATCAATTTTGTGTTACTTTACTTTCTACTGTTAAAAATTCATTGCCTAAATCAAGAATTAACAATAATAATCTACGAGTAAATAATAAAAATATTCCACATGATAAAAGTACGAAAATATTCTTGCCTTTACCTTGGTGGAATGCAAAATGTTCAAAAGCTGTTGATGTCTGCAAACATGCCTATGTTATTTCTTATATTCAAAACATACCCTCCTTTACAAAATTACATTTCATTCAAAAAGGCCCAAGCTTTGAAAAAAGTTGTATTAAAGAATGAGTGTCAACTGGCTTGGGAACACTTTTGTAAATCTTTATGTTGTTTGGTTCCTATGAGTAGAGTGCGGGAAAAAATGTGAAAGTTTAATCATATAAAATGTTACAGTTGTTAGGTACATCAAACTTACAATTTTTTTTGGTAATCATTAATTTACTCTGGAAATTTAACACCATACCTCGCGAATGGAAAGTTGATTGTTTGGTACCAATACTTAAACTGGACAAAAACCCTAATGACGCTTCTTATCACCCAATTACTTTATCATCTTGTGTTGGAAAAATTTTTGAACAATTATTAAAGCAAAGGATTGAATTTTATGTTGAACATAATAACATATTACCAAGCAATCAGTTTGGATTTCGCCGTGGTCGCTCTGCCAGAGAGAGTCTTAGCCATTTATATTTGGATATTGATAATGCTTTTCAGAACAACAAAGTCTTAGTAGCTGTTTTCCTTGACATAATTGGTGCCTTCAACAATGTAAATTTGCATATTCTTTCATCCATTTTAAGTTCACTCCAATTGCCTGGAAAAATAATAGAATGGATTTTTAATTTGCTAAACGGCAGAGAAATTTTTGTTAAATATAATAATAAATTGATTGGTTCAAGATATTCACATAAAGGTGTAAGTCAAGGTGGAATGTTAAGTCCTCTTCTCTTTGTTTTATACATATATAGACTGAATCTTGAACTTGGCTCTGAAGTTCCTAATCTTCAATTTGCTGATGATTTACTGGTTTACTTTTCAAGTACTAATATACAAAGCACTGTCAGTGTACTTAACAATTCCCTTAAAAACTTAAATTCATATTTTAACTTTCTTAATTTGGATATCAGTCCTGCTAAAAGCAAAGTTATTGCATTTCATGCATTTCTAACGAAGCCCATCAACATTTATTATAATAATCATTTAATTCCAAAAGATAAAACCACAAAATTTTTAGGAGTCATTTTTCAATCTAATTTTAACTGGGATTAATATATTGACTATCTAACAAATAGGGCTTTAAAAGCCTATAATATACTCAAATCTTTAGCAGGTATATATTGGGGATCCGATCCAAAAATGCTATTAACGCTTTACAAAAGTTTAGTACCGAGCCATTTTGAATATGGATATTTTTGTTATGCTCATAAATCATTACTAGTGGAAAAACGAAATAAAGTCCAAAATAGATGTTTATGGGTTATCATGGGTGCCATGATTTCAACACCCATCATTTCTATGCAGGTTGAAGCAAATATACCACCACTTAGTCTGAGGTTTAAATATCTCAAGTACAAGTTTGTTCTAAACTTGTTATCCTATACCAGACACCCTTTGCTCTTAAAATTAATTCATGCCCTTCATTTAAATCATCGTTCTTTTCTGGTCCAAGATATTGATAAAATTCTTAATTACAAAGCTAACTATGATATTTATAATAGTGTACTCTTACCTTGTTATAATGGTTCTTATTTAAGTAAGTTTTGCCTTATAGATATAGTCATACACCACAAATTAAAATATAAAAAGGAAGTCTTCAATGGTTTATCAGACTTTGTAGGGTATCAACAAATCTACACTGATGGTGCAAAAAACAGTGAGGCAGTGGCAACTGCTTTCTATGATGTGACTGCAGAGAGGCTTAGGGTACAAGTTACCTGAAAAATTCAGTATTTTCTCAGCAGTCTTTGGCAATATTAGAAGCTCTGAATTATATCCAAAAGCAAGTCTCTAATAAATGGGTTATAGTCACTGATAGCATGAGTGTTTTACAAGCTTTAGATAATCCTGGACTCAATTCTAAAACAAATTACATCATTCACGAAATTCGAGAAAAATACTTTCAATTATCGTTTTCAAAAAATATAGTATTTTTTTAGACACCTTCACATATTGGTGTTATAGGTAACGAAAAAGCTGATTTCCTTGCCAAATCCATCACAAACAACTCTTCAACTATACCTTTTTCTAATAAACAGATTTCGCCTCCACAATCTGATCTTCTAATCTGTATTAAGAAGGAAATTACAGAAAACATTAAACAACATTGGTATCAAACTATTGAAACAAAGGGTAAATGGTATGCTGAAATTAATAATTCAATTGGTATTCCTTGGTTTTGCAGAGGTAACCAACACCATAACAGAAAATTTTATACGGTTTTGTATCGCTTACGTCTGGGTCATTGTCTATTTAATGTTCATCTTCATCGGATAAACCCTATCCCATCTCCAAAATGCAACTTCTGTAATTCCAGCGAACCCCAAAGTCTTCATCACATTTTCTTCGAATGCCGTAGTTTTATACTTGATAGGATTGTACTAATTGATCATCTACTTAGCATTTATAAATCATCAGATAATATCCCACGCTCTCTTCCGCAAATTTTATCAAATAGAGATTGCTTCCTGGCAATCTACGAATTTTTATTTTCCACTGTGAAAGATTTGTAGAAAGTGTAACATATATATTGAATTGTCCGAGGCTTCTGCCTCTAGACTCTAGAGTATAATATTTACTAGTTATGGACATGGTTCAGTCTATTCACTATGGATACTTGATATTGTAATTTAATTTGTATATATTTTAGCAGGTAAATTTATTATTAGGTAAATTTTAATAATTATATATTATATTATATAGTATCGTAGCAATTTAGTAAATAATAAATTGTTATTTGTTATATTCCTCGTATATTTTATATCGACATTCGACATGACATTGACATAAAACATGACAGTGAAAGTCAGAAACAGAAGAGAAACTCGCTTGAGAATTTCGCTAGAGACTTCTGAATTTCAAAACCAGAGCTTTGGCTACAGCCTTTAAAAAATATGATCGGACTTGACATAATATTACGAAGAAACTGATATACTTCTGAATTTCAAAACAAGAGACTTGGCTATGGCCTTTAAAAAAATATGATCGGACTTGACATAATATTGCGAAGAAACTAAAAGAAAAAAAAGCATTAAAAACAACGAAGAAATGGCTGTATGGACTTGAACCCTTTGCCTGTCCTAATATTGGACGAAAAAAAAAATTTTTGTATGTGAACCAATGTAAATTGAAACGGTATAGTAGTAACTAGTAAAGTAAACTTAAAAAGAAAGACTTTTTAAACAGTATGATCTAGTAGATACACGTTTTCAACTCTCTACATTAATGTGGTTTCTTTGTTGTTGGCTCTACACCACCTTTGTAAGTGCACAGTTTAAAGTTGTGTTTGTCATGTATAGTTGACTGTTTCGATCATGCCGCCAAAACTTAGGGGAAATAAAACTTCTAAAAATATTAAAGAAAACATTGCGCCCGTTCCTAGCGATAACATTAAAACAAGAAATATTGGCAAGAAAATAGAAAATAATTATAATAAAACTACAAGAAAAGCATTAGCCGACAAAACTAATTCAGCATCAGATGATAATGACACGATACATCCGAGTGCGATTGAATCCAAGGTTTCTACTACGAAAGAAGAGGTACCTAAAAGGCGTCGTGTGCGAAAGATTCCAGCCCGTTATGCCGGTAATTCTGTATTAACTAATCTCTCCAATAGTAAAGAAATATCAATAAAGCAAAAGGTAACCCCAGTCAAAGTGACTGTAACTAAAAAGCCTTATGAAAAAAAGATAAAAGGTAAGAAAACTATAAATTGTATTGATAATTCCCCATTAAAAAACAAATCAAAGGCAGTAGAAAACAGCATAATAAAAACTCGCCCAAAGAGAATACATCGTTTACCATCAAAATTAGATAACAGTGTCTTGAGTCCTCTTAAAAGTATTCATCTTCAACCAGTACAAACAAGTACACCAATTGCAAATAAAGCACTAAAGACTTCAAATATTAAGCATATTCTGAATTCAACTGAGAAAAGTAAGTCTCCAGCTAAGAAAGTAACTAAAAAATTAAAAGAAATCAGAAAACTTGAGTCACACTCTAATAATAATGGTAAAAAACAACTTGAAATTGATAAGTGCTTTCGAAAGCAAGAGAACATAAATAAGATAAGATCTAAAAGGCTTCTTGATGTAGATTTCTCATTTAAAGTGCTAGATGATGCAAAAAAATCATTGAAAAGAAGTTCAAATAATCCCGATCCATATGAGTTCACATTTGACCCAAAAGAAGAGCCACAAAAGAAGAAAAAGAAAAGAGTTGTTAAGAAAACCCAATCAAAACCTAAAACTTATGTCCCTAAAGGAAATTATGAAAAGAATTTAGCAAAAGCATTAGCATCATTAAAAAATAATATCACAAAAACAACTCAGGAATGTACACCTTTACAGAGCATTAAAAAGATGAAGTGTAATAAAGAAAGTCAATTAAATAAATTAGGTGGAGATTTGACCAAAAGTGTCAATGAAGGAAACTATAACTCGGTAAGAATTGAAGATATAGCAATGGATCTCCAAGAACCCGATGATACTCACAATTTGAACTACTCTCCTGTAACTTCACCTCATCATACACCAAGAGATCAAGACACTCAAAAGAGTCCAACAGACCCACCTACTATCAATAAAGATCCATTGAAACTTCAAGATTTGAGTTTCTTTGATGACCAGCCTATAGCAAGCAGTAGTATGAATGTTTCTGCCCGTCATCCTCTCGCCAGTCCTTGGCGAGTTGAATTTGGTAGTTTACCAATCAAATGGCAAGTGAACACTTATGTAAAACCGAACATGACACCAGCAGTAGAATCTTCATTCATTAATCCTAATGATTCTAGGAAGAAATATGTCTATACCAATATAATTCCCCAGACAAATGAACCATTGCCAGAAATTGCTAGTGAGCCACCAAATCTTAAACAGACAAGTATAATATCATTTATAAAAGAAGTTGTTGAAAAGAGTGCAAAGAAAAAACAGAAATCAACACCAGTAAAAGAAAATTCCATATTTGGTGATATAACAAACACATCGAATGTTACACCAATCAAGAATTCATTGTCAAAAGAGAATTCAGATCTAGAAGATGAGGGTAGCTTCCCGAATGTAGGAAGTGTTGTGGAAACAGTCAATTGTGAAAATAGTAAGGAGAATAAGCCTTCAAAAACTCCAAACAAAAAGGAAAGTAAAAGAAACACATGTTTTGGTTTTGATGAAAGTGAAGATCAAGATCAGGAAAATATTTCACCCAATAAGAAAGACAAGAGAATAAAATCATTGAGACCCAGGGCTAGAGCTGTCTTGCAAGAGATTAATGACATGAAAGGACCAACTCGAGCAGTAATACCAGTAACATTATCAAAAGTGTTAAATGCTGACAATTTAAACAAACATGAGGGTCCTAAATCTGGTACTGAGCCACCAGTTTTCCCTGCAAATATGTCTGGAGAATCAAATATGGAGACCAACCTGTGTAGTTTGAATGATGACTCTCAAACAGTGCACTTATTTGAAGACCTCGACTTGGTTCATCTCTATCATCAAGTATGTATTATAATTTAAATAAAATTCTTGTGTCTCAATGTCAGTTGCCATTCTCCTCTGAAACAACTTGATTGATTTATAAGAAATATTAGATGTATATTTTGTAGTTCTTAGAATTGGTTATAATCTATTTTTTATACCCAAAACATAATTTTAATGCAATTTGTTTATTAATTTATATGCCAATAAAATATTTGCCGGGTCAGCTAATATATAAATATATTAAAAGTAGCTAACTATTAAAAATTGTAAGGGATCCAGTACTCTGTGATCAGCTTAAATCACTTGGCATTGTGTAGAGGTGTCTATTCATTGTGTCCTTTCTACCACATTTAATTCCTTGCCACAGAAATTCCCCTTTTGCATAACACAACAAACTTGGCTATATTTGGATGTGTTGTTAGAGGAACCACTAGCAATGTTTCTGCCATATACAACCAAATTGTATTATTGTAAATTATATTCTTAGTCTGAGATCTATAGTGTACTTAGACATTGCTCTTTACTTACGTAAAACTTACAAAAACTGTGATAAAAGAAACTTATTACTGTCAAATGATTATAAAACCGATATAAAAGATCATGCTAAGCTAACACTCAGCTAAGTTTTACATAAGGAAAGTCTAAGCAAAGTTTAAGTACACCCTATTGGATTTTTGACAGTCTGTCTCCATTCTATCATATTATTGGGCTATTGTCATTTTATGACAAACCATGTCTTGCACACATAAACATTTCATTGTATATATACAGTGGTGAATTGTGGTGCCCCTTCCACAGAAGCCTCTAGAAAGAAAGTATGTATACAGCATAGTGTTAATGGTTGTTGACTATGGGGGTCCGGAAGGTAAAAGTAGTAATTTTGTGTGATGGACAATGCAGCATACCATCGAACATGATTCGCTATGAGACTGCATCCTATGGTTTGACCATACCTAATCGGATCATGTGTTTGTGTTCAAATTTTGTTCTTTAAACATATACCTACTATACACCATTGTGAACTTTCCTGTAGATCTATAAAAGAAAGACAATCCCGCAATACATTGTTTTGTTATATCTAAAGGGCCCTTATTAATTGTATTCCAGCTATCTTAACAAGATTGCTGAGAATGAGGGCAGCGCAGGACCGATTGTCGTGGAGATCTTTGGGGTAGGCCTGTGTCCAGTAGTGGACATGTTCCTGCTGATATAATGATGATCTCAATGGCAGCATATTTGATGAAGGGTCCCAGCTTGCTTCTTCCAAAATCCCCAACAATCATCATCTTTCAACCAGTATATGCAAAACCAAAACATATAATTATATTAGTGAAATCCACACTAAAATCAGTCCTATAAATTTCAGCCACCCCAAAAAAGTTATGGGAAACCCAAGAAAGTGATATTTCGACAAAATTCAGCTTCCAGTAGTGACACACAAAATGGTGCGGCTGATGAGAATGCCGCCTCAAGTGATGAAGACAACTTAGAAGACCTATCATTTCAACTACCAACCATCAAACCCAAGAAAAATATCAAGAAGAAGAAACCTAAAAAGCAACTTTCTAAAAAAGAGGTATAATTTTATATCTTCTTAATAATAGTTTATTACTTTTAAAAACCTGGGTTATATATAGCACAGAGTAATAATTAATTAATTGAGCCTTTTATTCAGACATTAACATAACATACACAAATGATTTAAGTTTTCTTTAGTGTTAATTCCGCCAATATTTGTTTTTAAAACAATTCGACATGTGTTTCGCCTCTACACGAGGCATCCTCAGGATGTGTTGTCTCGCCAAAATCTGGCACGAGACTGAGTGTAGAGGCGAAACACGTGTCGAATTGTTTTAAAAACAAATATTGGCGGAGTTAACACTAAAGAAAACTTAAATCATTTGTATAATTATGGATTTCCGCAAAGTAACGCCTAATTCAATAAATTAACATAACAATAAAACAGTACACTTTTTCCTTGTGTTTCTCTGAGGCATAAAAAAGAATAGGCAAAGTCCCAGACTCAAGTGTGTCCTAAGAGGCGACTAGGTTCATTTACCAGTGGGAGGCTCCTATGTACAGGGTGCTAGCTAGATTATGGGTACCACAACGGCACTTTTATCTGCCCTGAAGCAGAAAGTGTAAGTATTATTGAGTTTTGGTTGGTCTGAAGGGCGCAATAGCTATTCAAATTACGGGGCACAGCTATTCATGTTAAGAAGAAATCAAAAATTATGAAGATCTTTGCTGTACAATTCTCCATACAATACAAACAAAACCTAATTCTTCTTTTCTGAAAGGCTGGCAAACTCAATTAAATGAGACTTATGAATGTCAAAAGTTTTCTTTTCTTTTTACATTTTCCACCACTTTGAAAAATATTCTCATCATCTCAAGAAGTGGAAAGAAACTCATCGGTGCCACTCTTTTAAATAAACAATTACAGCTTCATTGCTCTACAAATCATTTCAATTACATTATATGTACAGTGATGCAACAAGAATACTCAAATGTCAAATACTGAATACCTTACATGAGTTAGTCAAAAAAATATATTTAAATTAATAAATAAAAAAACTAAAGTTATTGATTATTGAAGTTGCATCAATCCACATACACATAACAAAAAATAATATGGTACCAGTATATAGTACCAGTTTCGCACAGGATGCCGGCTAGATTATGGGTACCACAACAGCATCTATTTTTTCCGTAAAGCAGTAATGTGTAAATATTAGGAACTGTGTTTCGGTCTGAAGGGTGCCGTAGCTAGTGAAATTATTGTTCAAATGAGATTTAACATCTTATGTGACAATGTGACGAGCGCAATTGTATGTCGCTCAGAATTTTTGGGCTTTTGAAGAATCCTGAGCGGCACTGCATTGTCATTACAATACAGTGCAGGGCAGGGCGTATCAATTACCATCAGGAAAACGTTGTGTTCGTCTCGTTCCGTATATTCATTAAAAAAAATACTAATAATAATATACCAATACTTTCTTACTTAATACCACTACTTAATAAATTGACAACCATATATCCCAGTGATTAGTGACCGTGCCCACTGAGCTAAAGGTCCCGGGTTCGAATCCCAGTAGGTGCAAACATTTATATGATGAATATGTTTGTTTCCAAGTCATGTATGTTGTAGTCATATGTATATTGTATTAAATATATAGTCTTATACGAATAGTACAGGATTTGCCTAGTTTGGGGCAAGATAATTTGTGTAAAACAATGTCTTTACAATAATATACTAAATACTTCATACAAATAAACAGTTATGTCTACTCATACTTATTCATGATAAATTTTGCAGGTCTTGTAATAAAACAAAATTGTTATTTTACAGGAGAAAGCTGCGGATGAGTGGGCTGCGGGTTTCAACTCAATGTGTGAAGATGTTGAAGAGTTTGATCTGGTTGTGGAATAATTATGGGACCCTCGTCAGGAACGAAGCTTCTCACGCCTTTTCTTCAACTCTTAATGTAAATTACTTAATGTGGATATTTTATAGTAATTATTATGATGGGCTACTCACGATATATGATTTATTAAATTGTAGCCGATTTTTCGGTCCAACTTCATGGATTGTGGTCGTGAAATACCGTCAAATTAATTAAATATATTATATCGTGTGTAACCGTCATAATAATCACTACATGCATATTTTATTGTATATTTTTAATTTCTATCATCTTTTTTATAATCTAAAGAGTTTGAAACTTTAGGAAAATAATCTATTACAAACATTCGCGTTGTACAAATATTATTTCGAATTTAAATATAGTCTTACTAACTATCAATGATAATAATTGTGAATAAAATAGGAACTAAAATTGCAATTCTTAAGATACCTCACAAGAGTGTGTGACTTATCTTCTCATGATAAGTCACACACCCTTGAAAAAAAATAACTACTTTGGGCCCCGATTTATAATTCAATTACTTTTTCATAAAACTGCGATTCATGTCGTACCATAGAGCTACAAATAACTTGTATAATAATCAAGCAGGTTGAAATTCGCTTGAACATACATTTATAAGTAACTGCATTTTATTAGACAGATTGTCATACGATCTTATTCGTGCAAATATAAACCTAACATTATTTTATTTAAACTAACTATATGATTTTAAAAGAATTATCAGCAAAGTGGGTCGTGAATCAATTTTGTCGATGGTATATCAAAAGGATCTAGATATTTAAAGTGAGACTTTTATTACATCCTCTCAAACTTTTTCGTCAGTGTGTTGCATGTCGCGTGACGGTCGGGCTGCGCCTATAGTTAGCTGGATGCAATTGCGTTCGGGTGGAAGAGTAGGTTCGAACCCCACACACTTGATAAAGGTTTTTTTATTTTATGAAAATGTAAAACATATTAATTTTTTTTCTATGCTGATATTAATACCTATGTTATTATGTGAAAAAACTTGCATCGTGGTTTCATAAAACCACACAATTGCTTTTTTTAATATGTAGCCATTTTAAAGATGCCATTTAGTGCGTAATTTTTATTAGTGGCTGTAAATGCATTGCTTTTTGTGATGGGTTTTGTATGATATTTTAGTAATAGAATTAGGAATACTACAGTTTTCAGATAAGTACCTACGTAACACCATATTGAGATTTTCACTTAAGGTATTTCCGTGGTTTATGTTCAGCATATGGCATGGCTGATAAGTGCAAAAAAGTGCTTGAGAATTAAGAATAACGGTTTCGTATATCTTTATTTTTTTAAACAATCATAGATTTCTAAAACTATTACATTCGTAAGTGCTAATAATGATTTTATTATTAATTAATGATTGTTACTTATTCGTTTTAAAATTAATCTATGGAGGCTCTTTATTTCTAATCCTACACCTTGTCATAACATAGCAGCGAATTTCGATATTTTTATTAGTTATTGAAGAAGTGCAGAACTTGTGAAAAACGATACCGCACACTCTGGTCTTATTAAAAACAACCGTTATTTTGTAAAATACTGCTGGTTAGAATATGTGTACAAAAATAGCCCTGGTAACGGAAATATACAAAAGAATTTAGTTTTTATTGAGATTAAAATATAATTTTGTAAATCTATGCATAAACAGGCAAAGTATAAAACAGTCAGGTACATATAGAAGTGTGCGAAATATGGCTTAAACATTGATATACAAAAAACCCAAGATACACAGTCAACGTCTCAAAACCGTCCCCATAAAATAAGCGCACAATCTAAAATTGTGCGCTTATTTCAAATAGTCTCGCGTCGCCCGCGTCAGTGCAACGTCCGCGTCGTCGAAAATGCCGAAGTGTTCGATGCGAAATTGTAAAAATATTACGTCAAGAACGTTAAAAAGGGATGGGATATCGTATCTTCGGTAAGTAAAAGTGTTTATTAATTTGTTTTTGGTTCTTATAACTTAATACATGTAGTAATAAGTGATTTTGATTTAATTTGTTTCAAAACTTCACTCACCGCATTGTCATTGTAAGAACGATGCGTATCGGTGTCCCTATAATTTAGTCGTGTTATGCAAAGGACTCGATTTTCAAAGGAATCGATGGAGTCGATTTTTTTTTTCATTATGTTTTTTTTTATTAATATGATTGAACTTTTTTCTATTACAGTTTTTACAAATTAAACGTTATTCTAATACTTTTTAATCAAATCCCATTAATAGTAAAATCAATATTTTATGTTCATAAATACTTCCTAACCAAATACTTAGATATTTGTTGGAACTTTTTTTATTAGTAGAATGTTATTAAACATATCAGGTGAAATGTGTGTACCTCTGCCACACCCTTCTCGGTAATATAGGCGTATATGTTAAAATATTGTTTTAGATTTCTGTGTATAATTTACTAAATTTTTTAATATTTTAGATTCCCTTGTAACCCAATACAATGTGGACAATGGACATCGATCGTCAGCAAACAGAGGTGTGAAGATTTTTATAAGCCGAATAAGTCTAGCGTCGTTTGTTCAGAGTACTTTTTGGACAAAGATATATATGTAACTGCAAAAGGCAGAAGACGTCTTCTGAAAACGGCTGTTCCTACAGTAGTGGTAAGTAACTTTTGGAAATAAGAAAAATTAAATTGTGAAAATAGTATGGTATTCTTCATTAAATTGTAAGTTATCACGACGAAAACGGACGGAGCCTTAGTACTTCATCATGAAACATTTCATTTGTTTGATTTGCTAATAGATATTAATAATTTTTATATTGCTTACAGATAAAATTGCCGGATGGTGGCGTTAATACTGAAGAGTCTACGATTTCACTGTTTGACGCGGAAAATAACAAGAAATTCATATCTCCTACTAGTTCCCTAAGTATAGGCTCAATTTTAGACACACCTCGAAAAGTAATTATAAAACACGAACTTCAAAAATGCCGCAAAAAGTTATTTAACAAAGAAAAAGTCATTGACAATTTAAGAAAGAAAAATTCAAGGCTTGTTAAAAAGGCCATTTCGTTAAAGAATGCATTAATAATTAAAAAAAAAGATTTAAATTTGACTCAAATTTATGTGAAGACCTATCCACGTATATAAAGCACAAGCACACAGCCGGTCCGAGGTTCGAGTCTCCTTAGGAGACGCCTCGCGACTGTTGTTGCGTAGTCTTTGCGGCCTCCACGGCACATGTCCTATGTCGCTGTAAGAGCATGGCTAACAGCATAGAGGAGGTTTTAGTCGGTATGGGGTGTCCGCTTACGCGGACACTCGAGACTGGCATATTACGCCTCGTTCCGGGGCATAAATACGTAACTGTATTTCCTCCTCTCAAAAAAAATAAAAAAAAACTTGTGTTAAACAATAATAATTATGACCAAGGCTTTTAAAATATAATTATAGATTTAAGTTTAATTGTAATATTTGAAAAATAAACAGTTTATCTAATAAATACATATTTCGTTCATTTGTACACATATCCTACCCAAAACATATATTTTATTTATTTAACATAAACTCTTAGATGAAAGTTGTGAAAACTTCTAAGTATCTATGTATTGTGTTTAGAACACAATTTAATTAACTCTTACAACCTAATTATTTCATTACATTAAAAAAAACTGTGAGAAATATACGTCTCCACTCCATGCCTTGTCCGACCGGCGAAGTTCGGTCACAAAATTTTATTGTTTTTTGTAGACTCCTTTGTGAAATCAACTTTAACATATGTGAATAAGGTTCAATTTGTAAAAAACTGTTTATCGTTTGACTATAAGTACCTATTATAATATAGACGAGTGTTTGGCGACAGTTTTGAGTCTTACTTTTGTTCGCAACTGTGCATCTTGGGTTTTTTGTATATCAATCGGCTTAAATGAAGTTTGTAAGGGGAAGATCACTTCAATGCAAAATTTAAATGTCAATAATGTGTTCAATTAAATATAACCAATATTATTAATTGTAGTAAGACATAAATCTAGTAATAAATATTATTAGCATGAGAGATATCTCCTATGCTCTACAAAACTGTACAAAATGTGTATCGAATTTTGAGGGTAGTTGTAAAACTTTTTTAATTTTTGACATTATGTGATATCATGTCTGACGGACAATAATCACCTACTCAATACTCGTTTTACGATATATCTTGAAACATATTCAGTTTTAATTTACTATTATATTTAATTATGTTTAAGATTGTGTTTATTTCGTATAGTTACAAGATTGTTTACGTAATAAGTAACAAGTGTTCATTTACCGCTGTTGTCAAGAGATTAATTAATTAATTCTACGCCTCCATCATCTCTGAAACAAGAGGAGTGTTTTTATTTGCTTAAAACAGCTTAAGATTTTTTGTATAATCTATAGTAAGACTGTCCTCTCACGAGATTAGTGTGAGCGAGGAAGGGATTTCGGCAAAGCTGTTCACTCGTTTTGATACAACTATTGCAGTTTGCTCATCTAATGCCGTTTAAATATGTATAGTTATATTTAAACGGCTTCACTCGTGTTCAATCGGTGTAGGTACCATTATCGTCGACACATAGTGCCTTCTGATTGACTGCCTTGGACTAAACTGTACTCCATGAAATGTAAAATCCGGTCATTAGTTGAGGTGTTTACTGGAAACAAACATCAGGACACTGGATTTATATATACATACTTAAGATAATGTTTCAAAAAAGATTTAATAACCAATTTAATTACCTAATGAAGCCTTAATTTTTTGCCAGCTATAGACGTTAAATTATGCTGTTAACTAGAAGATCCGTATGCTGGCAGTTGAAGAAAATATTCTTAACTTATTGTGACATTTTGACTGGCATTCAGATTTTGAGCAAAATGTATTTGACCATAGATAGGGATTATAACATGTCTCTTACAGGCTCGACAAAACAACACAACTGAAATTGGACTATTTTAACTATATACTCTTAGATTAAGAAATGGTCTCCAACTAGATACCGCAGGCTAGACTAGGTACCGTAAAGTGCGGCAACTAATACTACGCCCAAGTGGGCGTCCTCGAGCCAGTGTGACAAGCTAACGTTGTCACATGTTCTGTTGAACTTTTCTAACAATTGAAACAAAAATGCCGGGTTGCGTAGTAAATCTTTGTAAAAATATACTACAAGAAATAAGAATGACACTGGGATCACATAATTATCATCAGTAAGTATTTTGTATATAATTAATTTCAATGTAAAGTAACACGAAGCTTATGTTACAAAATTTTAAAGATGCCATTGAGTGTCAAGATGCCACCCACACAAGCATCTAATTGTTGCCGTAATAAAAAAGCAATTGTTCGTAGGTAGTGCGGTATCTAGTTCTTGCGCAGCGGAGACCAATACTTATTAATCTAAGTTTATACTACTATTAAACTCATTTATGTTAATTATATAAGAGATTAAGAAAACTCATATTTTTAAGAAAAAGTTTGAAAACTTTGACATTAAGTGCATTTTTGTGTAATTTATAATTATATTATGTTTAATAAATATAAGTTTTAATATCATGACATTTACAGAGTTCTCATTTTTTTTCTTATTTATAGGCCTTCATATTTTATTTGAATTCTAATGCATAGCAATAGTTTAAATATCGTTAGAAATGAAACCAAAATGGTCAAATATTTTTTATTTGGACTAGGCATTGAAGTTGAGCGGTGTCGTTGACGCAGTCTTGGCGGCTCATATTAAATTAAAATGGCTCTTAATGGCGGAAGTACGACATGCACCTTAAGGCCTCAGCGTATAATAAACGTCATGCATTACTATCGCACACCGCTCAAAATCCTTGTCAGGGCCTATAATTTCGACTTTGTCCGACCGCATTTGATCGCCCATGAAAATGTATATTATTTTATTTCTAAAAAATTTTTTTTATAAATTATAAATTTGTTTAATAAATATATTTTAGATAAAAGTGTTTTTATTTCAATGAACTTTATAACGTGAGAGACAAAAAGACTAAGATATTTCGCAAATAAAAGATTATTTCTATTTTCGTCTTAGGCATCGGCCTGTATAAACAGCCACATGATAAAAGTTGTCTCTGCTTTTTGGGATTTGAATAAACTAATCTGGCGCATTATTGGAACGCTTTTGTTCGGCTTATTACGATAAGCAGCCGCTTTCGACTCAGAGCTTCGGGCTATCTTTCAGGGTTAGGTTAAATGAATAAATTTTGAATTTATTTGATTTGAGTAACATTTTTAATCATATTATTTAAATTTTCTAATGATGACGTATAAATTATTCTTTAGTAACTAATTATTTCACATGAAAAAGTGTATTCGAAATATCTACTTTCAATAAATTGTTTTGATTTGATTAAGGTTAAGGATAAGAAATTCAGGGTTAAGACTATCGATACTACCTACTGCGTCTCTACCACCTACAAGTAAGTAATATTCTGGAAAAAATAATATTGTTCTTGTGTGAAGTGATCACTAATCCCGTAGTCGATAGCTTTATAATACTAGACTAAATAAACTTAGCGGAATTAACACTAAATATAAATTATACTTAATTCATTATGGGTTTAGGCAAAATAACACCAATTTCTATACAGTCACCTATCTGACAGTAATTTATCGGCACCTGAAAGTCTATTGTCGTGTTATTTCAATTTCTCGGGAAGTGTAGCGGTACACTAGCTTCTTTGATGTAGGATAGAAAACCGCCGCTGGAGGTATTGCCGCCATATTGATTGGAATAATTGCCCTAAATCAGGTAGCACCTACGTAATTAATTATTTCAATATCCTTTGCAGTCGTAGTGACGTGGTGGGTCCTATAGACTATAAATAAAAATACTCTGTGGTATAGACTTTAATTTATTTGGACAGTTCCTTAAAACCAATACAGATGGCACTGAGACTAAATTAAGTTAAACTTAGTATTCTGTAGATGTCGCGACATGTACCGAATTTAGTCTAAGACAACTCCATTTAACAACTATTGTTTAAACTTTAAACAAACGTAACAATTAAGGTTCAGTTTAGGTCTAGGTATTAGCTATTTATTGCTTACTTAAAAATATATATTAAAGGATAAGGATCAACGGTGGTGTTAAGATTTTAGATGATGTGTTTTTTTGAGTTTTTGCCCGCTGAGTTTGTTGCGCCAATTCTTCTCAGGTCTGAGGCATTCATTTTGGAATGGGTGGTAGATTTTTGATTTTCAATAAGTGATGTCACATCCTATTTTTAATAAAAATATTTGAATTTTATTCTCAATATATTATTGCACTTTTAAATGCACAAATAAAATTTTAAACAAAATTTTATGAACGATGCGGGACTCGAACCCACGACCTCTGGCGTTCCGTGCCAGTGCCCTGCCAACTGACCTAACCGTTTTAATTGCGATATTGTATACCTAGAAGACTTTGTTAATAATTGTTAGGAATGTCATATCAATAATATATAGTAAAATGTTATTGTTCAATCCATCAAACAGGGTTAAAAAGAATAATAATAATAAAATGTATTTATTTCCAATCTTCTATTAACATACAATCTTACAGTTATCACCATTATAATTAAATGTATAAAAATATTACTTATGACGTATAATATTGTTAGGATTATTCATGTTATAGTCACGGACGAGTAAAAAAAGAAAGACTCCGCGCCGTGATATTAGCAAGTGAAGCACCGTTATGCTAGTGTGTGTGCGGTTACGGGGTATACTAGTTACACAATTTTTTCTCCCTTAAATAGTCATAAATGGCCACAAATACTTATATAGTATCGTTTTTACACTTTTTCACAACGCACGACGGCATTTTTAAAATATTTTATTGAGACGCAAACAGATCTGTCACAGTCGATGACAATTCTCATAACGCCGCCTATCAGCCTGTAGTAGTGTAAGTGTGTGCGTGGTGCTATGTATTTATACGTTAATCGGCTTGTTTTGGTGCTACACTGGTATGTAAGGTGACACGGAATCCTTATTTTTTACTAGTCCGTGGTTATAGTATATATTATCTACATTCTACATAGGCAACTAAAAAAATTCTTATAATTTTATTGGTATTAATAGCTCTCGTTATGTCTTCAAAATTATTGATTGTAGCTCCTTCTCGGGTATAGGTTTCCTCCAGCTATCTTTTTTCATAAGTTTGTCACCACTGTCTCTTTTATATCTTCTATCCACCTTTTCCAAGGTATCCTTTTTCTCCTTTTCCTGTTGGTCCTTCCCATATAGTTGTCTCTGAGCTCAAAATGTTGTCTCTACATCTTGCTATAATATGTCTAGCAAACTTCTGTTTTCAGAGCGTAGGTAATGCTTACTGTAAGCCTTACATTAAGGTTGGAGGGTTTATTGTGTTTATGTTTTATTCTTATTTTAAGTTCGATTATTTCCATATCTTTCTGGCGATGATACTAGTTTATTTTTAATTATACATGCTATCTTTGGCAGTTTAATTTGGTAGAAGGGAAATTCTAATTTTTTTTAGAGGGGTAGGCAAAACTCAAACACCTAACTGTAGCTTTTTAACCGACTTCAAAAAAGGAGGAGGCTCTCAATTCGTCGGTATGTTCTTTTTTTTATGTTTGTTACCTCAAAACTTTCGACTGGGTGAACCGATTTTGATAATTATTTTTTGAAATTCATTTTATTTGAAAGCTGGTGCTTCCCGTGTGGTCCCATTGTAATTTGGTCCAGATATGACAATAAAATATAATATTAAAAGTCTTAAATTTGCTATACATACTTATAGCAAAGTGGATGATAAATTTACGAATAACTCAGTATCGCGCCAACTGACTTCAAAGATAGTTTGGTGAGAGTTTGGTTAGTTTCTGATTACAGAATCCATGACAAAGTAACTGAACTCTTCAATTCTATGGAGCAAATTAACGATACTCGGCCGAATCTTTGTTATGCTATCCGGATATTTAAGTCATCTACCATAACATAGTTATTGTCAAGTAATTGTCGTAGTCGAATATGATGATTAATGGGACTCCTTAACGACTTACAGTAAGGGTGCGATCTGTGGCAGAATTTCTAACTGCCTGTAATCAAATTGCAAAGCACTTACCGTTCATTGCTGCATTGAAAAATTTAGTATATCTACACAAATTCACTAAAAATCAAAAATATTTTTTTAACAAAAAAACAACCGACTTCAAAAACACTATTCTAAAACAATAGATATAATGTACACTAAAAAGTATATAAATAATTGTGTATTTTTAGACAATCTAATTAATTTATTATCGGCCTCCCACATTCTCTTGCAATACCGGAGGCATTACGTTAAAAGGCATTTATTGTCTAGAAATTGGTTTACATTTACATTTTAAACTACTTTTTGATGTCATTTTTAATATACTAGATACTGCTACTGCTTCGGAATCAAACGGCGCTCTGAGAGAGAAGAAGCGGCGCAAGAAACTCTCCCAGCATTCTTTTTTTTGTGCTCTTTTTAATAAAATATAGAATATTGTACTGTCATTGCAATTGCTATAAAATAATCATAATCTAGTCACAGGCTGTCGGATCACTTAGATATTAAGCTGTGGAGTAGTAGGATTTGCGACAGAGCCATTTTTTAATAAAACATTTAAATTTATTTATAGATAATGCCTGAACAGTAGCTGGGACTTTATTATAAAAGTGTATACATTTACCCTTAAAGCTATTGTGTTTCTTATGAAGCCTACTAGAATTAGTTGCCGTTGCCGGCCGTAAAGGAAGTTTCACGGGCTTATTTGAAGGTCGTATCGTCCTGGAAACACCGTACTAGGAAGGAAGCGCATTTCACTGCTACATTTTTGTGGTGCACATTAACGATTTGTCTTACCTAAACATATAAGGATAAAATTGCTTAACACTAAGCATCACAATCAATCTTTTATCATAGTTAAATAGCCAGATAAGTCGTTCAAGAGAAATGGAAGGAATCGAAACTCCGTACCTATCACTTCATATGACATCTAAAAAGAAACAGAGATGATAAGTCACTTCTTACCTCAAACCATTTATACGTCTAGATAGACTGTCACAACTGTGAAAACGTTAAACAAAAATTGAGGATTACAGATAACCTCTATTTTGAGCAATACACGCACTCTAACACAAAGTGACGGACAAATTGGGAGTGTAAGGCGTAGCTTGTCACTCACACTAAAGTAAAAAAACCTGGCCTATTTCATCTGGTGTCTAGCAACAAGGGGCTATCTAGACGTATAATATATCTAAGCTTCTAAATCATCATCATCAGCCGGACGACGTCCACTGCTGGACAAAGGCCTCCCCCAAAGATCTCCGCGACAATCGGTCCTGCGCTGCCCTCATCCAACCTGCTCCGGCGATCTTGACCAAATCGTCGGTCCATCTTGTGGGGGCCTACCAACACTACGCCTTCCGGTGCGTGGTCGCCATTCGAGGACCTTAATGCCCCAACGGCCATCTGTCCGTCGAGCTATGTGCCCTGCCCACTGCCACTTCAGTTTCGCATCATTTGGGCTATATCGGTGACTTCGCTAAACTCATCATAAAAGAAATACTGCTATACATAATATGCATTCTTATAACAAAAAACCATGAAACTCCTAATTAAAGTTGAAAAATTAATTCATAAAACAAAGTGAGTATCCCGTTCGACCCTAATGTGATGGCTGACTATATTAAAATGATTGCTCTTTGGCAAATATGGCGCGCCGCTGAATTATACAGCGGAAGCAAATATTACCCTCGCAAACATTCGTCCCCGGAGAGCGAGCTAGTTCGCGTACTCAAAATTAAAAGCATACAATGAAAATACAGTACCGGAGAGCTCTCAGATACCTATGTCGCGAAAAGTGAGTACTACTTCAAACTCACACTTAACACTACGGGCAGAGTGCTCAGCATTGTTGTCAATGAAAACAGTCGCCAAAGTGTTTTTTTGTTTATAGACTCTACAATGTTGCCACTCGAAAATAAATAGCTGCGGGGTAACGGGCAATATGCCTTTAACAAGCTGTTACGCTGTTCAACCATCATTGTTTACGATTGTTTTAAAATTGCTGAATTTGTTGTCTATAGATTGATCAACGAATTTTTAAATATTGTTGTGGTTGCTCATCGAATTGTTAATAAAATTGTTTGAACATGAATGTTAATCGGCAGATTCGAGACTCATAATAATTCTCTACAATATAAATTTTATGTAAGTAAGTACCTAACATACACAGAAAATAAATGCCTACCTACTTAATTAAACATAATATTATTGTGTCTTATTTAGAAGAAACCCTTCATTCCCGTGTTTAGTATTTGTTCTTCACCTTCCGACATAACTGGCTACTTGTGGTGGCGTATGAAATTCATAGGTATTGTTAATAAATAAGGAGTATTTTAAATTTATTCTCAATACAAACAAAGAAAGTCAATAAAGGATTGTTATAGTCATTTAATTAAAGAACAACCGTACACCAGGTTCGAGTTGGGAATATTAACCGCGATTCTCGGTCAACATTCACAAAATTGACACGTCAAATATTTGTAACTTCGTCCTGGGACCACGTAGACTGCAAACAGAATCGTGTCTGGTCCACCCTTAATTTCCAATGTTTCAACAGCGTCGTTTCTCTCTCCAATTTAGTTTTTAATTTGTCGGGTTTAGGTTCAAATTAGAGTGTGAAATAAAAGGCGGGATCTCCGCTTCTCAAAACAAAATGGCGCTGACTCTGTTTGAATTGGACCGTATCAGTCGCGAGTAGAGATTCATTTTCCCGCCTTGCTTAAGACCGTAGTAGTATTATTATACGTATTGTCTTAGTACACACACTGAGTGTGTTAGGTTTGCATTTAAAGCTGGCTACAAATCTGTTGTTTCAGTACAAACATGAGAATGATATTGTTTGTAGTTTGCCCTTACATAAAGTAGCTCATTAGGCATTGGGTACTTACAAGAGCTTAGATTATTAATTGTTCGCACAAATTGATTTGTAATTTTTTCAATACTTTTATAGTTTCATAGAACATTATGATATAATTGAGCTAAACTGCTCATTAAAAACGAGGATGTGGTTTTTGCAGCGCGAGCCGTAGGCGAGGGCGTAATTCAGCCGAGTGTTTAGTGATTTAGTTGCTAACGAGTTTCATACGCACTTTTCGAGGAAAAAACAAATATGTAAACCATAAATCCTATATTTAGTAAAACAATTTGATGAATGAACTATTTTCGAAACGATATTGTTGATAATAATGAATGTTTTTTCATCTTAATTAGATTTACAGCGGCATAAAACCTCAATGTTGTATCAAAAAAACTGTATTATCCAGTTAAATAGAAAATGCTCTGTTTAGTTTTGTATATTTTGCAGTTAGGTACTAACTTAACTTTGTAGGGAGGAATTATATTATGAACTAGTGTCTATATATTATTCAAAACATCAGTAAAGTCCTGTTAGGTATAATACTTTAGGCAGCACAAGACACAGGTTGAAGCTCTCTGTTTTTTCACAAGTCAGCAACTTTTTTTTTTACTTTATTTAGTGGCACGGGATGCAAGACTATAGGCCAATCCGCAACTTGTGTGCAGCGTTGCCAACTTGAACAGACTGAATTACCCAAAAGCCTAACTAAAAAATCCCCAATTTTGGGGAAAATAAAATCGATATTCTCCATTTTTTCCTCACAAGTTCTCAATAAAGAAATAAAAGTACTGTTCATATAAATCAAATTATTTACTACTTTTACTTCAGTATTTAATTATTTTAACCCTAGATAGCTAACCTTACAGCGTACCCCATTAAAGCTAATCATCCGTCGAAGATACGGGTATTTGAGAAAGTATTTAGTCGCGTAAAATTCAAATATTATGCTCCAGATATTTTACAATAAAGGCAATTAAAAGAGTTTTCAATACAAATACGTTTAATTGTATTAATTTAAATTAATTGTAAAAATTTTTAGTAATAAATTTTGATTTGAAAATTGAGTTTTGCCCTAAGTGATAAAGATTGAATTAATTTTATTAGGAGCTTTTGTCTTTAGTTACTAAATGAAGTCTTATAATTATAAAAACAACCATTTTATTTTAGCTCTATTGAATTTCAAACAAAAAAGTTAGGAAGAACCCTAGCAGAGCTACTTGTTTGGCTATGTTGGCAGTACTGTTTACGATGACAGATAACTTGACTCAAACTAGAAGCAATTATAAAATAATTTATAAATTATTATTATTATAATTACGTTTATTACTTCTAAGTTGAACATGTTGAATGAACTATATAAATCAACTGAACACTAGATTAGTGTATATGTCTAAATTCCCCGCATTTTCCGCATATAAACGTTCTCCCCACATAGTTGTAATATATTATTAACATATTTCTGTCTGTGTTCTATGGTTGTTGTTATACACTTTATTTTTAACAATGCTGAAGAAAGAAATCATTTAAAAAATAGAAGCTAATGGAGCTTGAACAACAGCTTGTCCGGGTTCAATCAAATCAACACCAATCACATTCCTAGCATAGCCGGAGTGTCCATTATAGTACAATTTTTTTGTAGAAAAGCCTGTCATTTGGTTTGCGCAGACAAAGGCACAATTTCAAATTTTACTTCTCATTTATTTTTATTAATTTATTTAGGCAATCCAATCAGATTACAATAATTTCTAACCTAAAGTCTGAGTCAAATTATATTTAAATTTTATTGTAATCCTATAGGGTCGCACTGCTTAAATAACATTTTAAAATCAAATCAACTACAAAATTCCTAGTTTACTTAATTATTAGATATATATTATTCGATATTTAATATTAGTGTTTTAATTTGGATTTCAACACATCCGCAATACCATTCTGTTAGATTTATTCCAGTGTGCCATGTTCTAGGAATTCGCTTCGTGTTACAAGAAAATATCGGCAGTGGTGATTTTATACCATCAGGAGAAGTCTAGCTAGTTTTCCCTGGTAGTTATAGAGATAAATATATTTATATTTTTTTTATGAAAATAAGGAACGAGACGAGCAGGACGTTCAGCTGATGGTAATTGATACGCCTTGCCCAGTATAATGCAGTCTGGCAGGATTCTTGAAAGACCCAAAAATTCTGAGACATAAGATGTTAAGTCTCAATTGCTCAGTAATAGCTACGGCGCCCTTCAGACCGAAACACAGTAATTTACACATTACTGCTTCATGGCAGAAATAGGCGCCGTTGAGGTACCCATCATCTAGCCGGCATCCTGTGCAAAGGAGCCTCCCACTAAAATAATCGTTATTTAATAGACATTAACATAATTACCTAACTTCTTATTTATCAACATACACCTCTATTCATAACTGTAAAAAATTATCATTTTTACTTTGAACAATTAATATACTTACTGTAAATTGAAACATTGTCTGTCAATTGTCTATGCAATGCTTAAGCCCCCGACTTTGATTGAAACTACACGGCAAACATAACCGTGCAAGAGGAGCATATTTGTCAAATACTATATTGTAAACTTGACATTACCACGGTAAATATTAAATAATATGTACAGGTAAATAATATTGTCACTAGCCGTTGCGTCTACCTGACTCTGGTTGCCATTATCATAAACCAAACACATCAATATTTGCCAACACAAACAAGGGAGTAGTAATTTTTAAATAAATTGTGGCATTTCGAGAATTTGCTTGCGCAAATAGAATCGTGGCGGAGAGCGGAGAGTTTGACATACTTTTTTCACTGAGCGTGTGCTGTAGCGGTAGTGAAATGAATTTCGCTGATGACCTAACAGTCAGGCGTTAAGGAATTTCGAACAAAATTTTAATATTATATTCGCAAATGGTTCTATTAATGTATAAGCTTTGAAACATCATTACGTCGACCTTAGCAAAATATCGATCAAAATAAAATGTAACTTTAGTTGTAAGTACTTTTATTAGCTTGGTAAACTAATACTATCCTAGAAAATTTAAGTTATACTTTAACGGTGGAGATGTTTGTTCATCTTCAGTCTTCCGGCCGAAATGAATGAAAAAAAGAATACTTAATGTTCTAAGGTGAGAAGCCGCTTAGTTTTTTTTTAATCGTTATTGGCACTGCTCACCCTAGCGAATCTGAAAACTGCGATTCACTCGATTGTATGAAACGTGCAGTCATTGATAGATTGACAGATGATGGCTATAATCTTGTAAAAAAGGAGATCCGAAATCCACAACGTTTTAAGCAATTGTTCGCTTTCAAACTTAGCCGAACTTTACTTCGTCGTCAATCGCCATGCTGTAATTACTACTATTAACTTATGTCAAATTATTTCAATTTTTATCTAGGCAGACCCACCTCTTGTTATGTAGTATTAACATCATAATATAATTTCTTATAGTTGTTCAAAATGTCTTCAAGGTCGTGAGAAATCTATGTTATTGTGTAGAAATGTATGTATATTAAAAATTACTAGTATTTGTCTTTTTTTCAAATAATGCTGCTCTAGTATCTACAAAATTAAATTTCCTGTTGCAAAATAACTACAAATTTATTCCAAAATAACTATGGAGCATGGAGCTAGCTCAACATTAGAAATTAAAATGGGTAGAGTCACATTCAGAATTTTTTTCACCATGATAAAATACTACAAATTTTAAAATCTTCTTAATTAATATGTACTTCATAAAACTGATAACATATTTTTTAATGTATTTTCATGTATGTACTTACATACTTACATAGATCTAAATTTTTGTTTGAAGTTATAAAAAAATATCGTTTAATGTTCTATGTAGAGCCCTCTTAAGAGCAAAAACTTTCCGAATCAAATGGATATAAAGAGACATTGTGGAGTATTAATTCTTATCTTAGCCTCATTACAGCAGATGTTTACTTAGGCTGGCGCGCCCCGGTTGCTATCGGTGTTAGGGTACCTCTACACGACGTTATTAAAATACTTCCACTATTATTATACATAATAACTTTGCCTCATGGTTTTTACGCGAATTACGATTAAAAATCCACAATCAAGGTCTCAATCAAATTAGGTCACGGAAATGACACTTATTAATGTATTTTTTTATTATTATTGGATCTACTGCTACTTCGTAAAAGGTTGAGCTAATGAGAAGAAGTGGCGAGAAACTCATTGCCACTCTCTTAAATCATGATTTACATTTTCATTGTTTTACAAATCATTTCAATTACAATATAATATTATATGTAAAGCTCAATCTGCTCATTATAAAGTTTTACTCTACTCTATTTTTTTACCTCTAGGGAACATAATATAATATTGCCCTACTTGAATTACAATCTAGCGTAAACTTAAGCTACTTAGATTGTAAACTTATTACCTTACTTAACTTAAACTGCTAGATAGATGTATTAGCATGTTTCTGTCAATACTATTCTTAATGTATATTAAGTGTGACTTCCGTTCATGTGTCTTTTATAATATTGCTATTTTTTATATTAAACTAATTCACTAGAACTCTATTTTGATAGTCAGGCGTGATGAATTCTTATAAAAGTATCAATAATCATAGTCAAGGAGCTGTCTTCCACGTACGACATGGGTACCTTCAAAAAAAGCGCGTACACCTTCCTTAAAGGCAACTCTCCTGTTATTCCTCTGGTGTTGCAAGAGAATATGGGTGGCGGTGATCACTTAACACCAGGTGACCCGTACGCACGTTTGTCCTCCTTTTCCATAAAAAAAAAACAGATTTTTTAAAGGTACCCATGTCGTATCGTCCCGGAAACACCGCACAAGGAAGCTCATTCCACAGCTTCATATCGTAACTTGTGGCGTGTCGTGCGAAGGTGAAATTCGGCGGCAGGAATCAGGTTGAACAGCTCTTCGGAACACTCCCCGTGATAAATGCGGTAGAAGACACACAATGAAGCGACGTCTCTACGCAACGCCAAGTGATCCAGCCGTTCACAGAGTACTGGGTCCCCGACAATTCGAGCTGCTCTGCGTTGCACGCGGTCAAATGGATCGAGCTGATACTGGGGTGCGCCAGACCAGAGATGACAGCAATACTCCATGTGAGGCCGGACCTGCGCTTTGTAGAGCGGTAGAATGTGGGTCGGCTTGAAGTATTGCCGTGCTCTATTTATGACGCCCAGTTTCTTTGAAGCCAGTTTGGCTTTGCCCTCCAGATGGCCACGGAATTGGCAATTGCTCGAGATTTCGAGACCCAGTATTCCGATACTAGGCGAGGCTTTAAGGGAAGTGTTCTCGAAGAGCGGTGATACGGCAAATGGGGTTTTTTTAGTGGTAAACGCGCAAACTTGAGTCTTCTGGGGGTTAAATTGGACAAGGTTCAACTTACCCCATTCCGCGACCTTCTCGAGAGAGGACTCGATAGAAGACACAAGTTTCACCCGGCACTGGTCGACGTTTTCCCGAGAGAGACCTGCATGGCCCGTGTATACGGCATCACCAGTGCTGTCGTCTGCATAGCAATGCATGTTGGCGGTGTCCAACACATCATTGATATGCAGAAGAAACAGCGTGGGAGATAGCACACAGCCTTGGGGCACTCCAGCGTTCACGGGCTTGGGATTCGAGCAATAACCGTCGATAACGACCTGTATGCTGCGCCCAGTGAGGAAGCTGGAGGTCCACTTGCATAAGCTCTCGGGAAGCCCAAATGATGGAAGTTTTGCGAGGAGCGCCTTGTGCCATACACGATCAAAGGCCTTCGCTATATCCAGACCAACTGCCAGGCCTTCCCCCTTGCTTTCAATAGCCGCCGCCCATCTGTGTGTTAGGTATACCAGAAGATCGCCAGTCGACCGACCATGGCGAAAGCCGTACTGCCGGTCGTTGATCAACTGGTGACCCTCAAGGTATACCAAGAGCTGGCGGTTAATTATGCTCTCCATAATTTTGGAGAGTAGGGAGGTAATAGCAATAGGCCTGTAGTTTGCCGGATGCGAATTTTTGGGATCGGATGGACAAGGGCTGACTTCCATGAATCAGGGACTACGCCTTTTGAACAAGAGTGCCGGAATAAACGCGTTAGCACCGGCGTCAACTCAGGGGCACACGTTCTAAGCACGATTGGTGAAATGCCATCCGGCCCGCTCGACTTCCTGACGTCCAACGAAAACAGAGCTCGCCTAACAGTTTTCTGTCGGAACTGTACTTCAGGCATGGAGCTCTGACACCGCGGGATGGTCAGCGGTGTTTTTCCGTTGTCGTCAAGAGTCGAGTTGGAGGAAAAAAGAGTGCACAGGAGATCGGCTTTCTCTTTTGCCGTATGGACCAGGGTGTCATTCCTCATGTGCAACGGCGGCATGGACGGCTGGTTGAAGTTACCAAGAGCAGCTTTCGACAACGACCAGAACTTGCGTGTTCCGGTCGGGTAACTGGAAAGCTGCTCGCCAATTTTGACGACGTGCTTCGATTTCGCACGGGCGATTTGCCGCTTAAAAAATCTGGAGGCACGGTTATATTTCCTCTTCAGAACTTTGCAGTTCGGATCCTTTGAGCCCAGCGCCGCAACCCAAGTTCGATACGCCTGTTTTTTGCAGTCAGATGCTGCTTTAATTGACGCATCGAACCAGGGCTGTGATCTGCCACCGATCGGTACTACAGAGCTTGGTATAAAAATACCCATGCCCTGCAGTATCACATCGGCTACTGCAACGGCGCAGGCACTAGGATCATCTGAAAGGAAACAAACCCTGCCCCAAGGGTAGGATGCAAAAAAGGAACGCATCCTATCCCAATCTGCTGACTTGTAGTGCCAAACGCGGCGGGTCGCTGGTGGTCTGCGACGTTGGCGTCGGATAGGCACTACACTCCTGACCAGGCAATGGTCGGACGTTCCGAGAGGGGCGTCGACAGAGACCTGGTAACCATCGGGATGTGTAGTCAGCAGAAGATCTAATAAGGACGGCATGTGGCTATCCACATCCGGGAGCCGCGTCGGCGACTCAACCAATTGGGACAGACCATACGCCAATGCAAAATTATGCACAGATCGCCCTGCGTAGTCTGTGGTACGTGATCCAAGCCATTCGGCATTGTGCCCGTTGAAATCACCCAAGACTACGATTTCAGCGGAGGGGATCTGAGCAAGCACGTCATCAAATGCCGCTTGAACGCAGCCCATGAGGTGATCCGTTTCTGCGTTACCACTATGGGACCTGTAGACACACGCATAGATGCGGACGCGGTCCTCTAAATCTACGCGTGGCCAGAGAGTAGACAGGCCCCTACCCTCAAAATTGCCGAGACGGCGACAGCAGATATCCTCCCTAACGTACACACATACCCCGGCATGAGGCATGAAATTATGCTCAATTTTGTACCCGGGGTACGTTAAATATGACGTATCGCTAGGTCGAGATATCTGCGTCTCCGTAAGGAAACACAAGGCCGGCTGCGCCGTCTCAAGGTGGTGGTGGACGGCGCTTAAGTTGGAGTGAATTCCCCGGATGTTACAAAAGTCCACATTAAGCGTGGAGCGGGGTGCCGTGGTGTTGCTGCCCTGTTCGCCCTGTGACATACGCGGTACTGTGCCCTCCCCAGAATACGAGGGGCAGCCCGAGCGCGAATGCTCGGGGAGGGATTCTCCGGCTCTACAAGAGCCGGTACCCTCCTGGGGTAATTTATTTTTTAGGACCGCTCTCATATTTTGTTGGGGGGGGGAAAGGACGAGGGGAATGGCCTCCGGTCCTCGACACTAACCTATGCGAAACATAGCGGCACTACTTCACGCCGGTATTCTGTGCGAGTGTGGTAAGTAACCCGGACGAGTCTGGCCCGATTGTGCTGACGTCATAAGGCAGCAGCGTGACTCTCCCACTTTCAAAAAGCCCGTAGTCGCCTCTTACGACACCCTTGGACCTGGGACTACCCTATTCTTTTTACGCCCCGAGGCAGCACAGGGCAAAATAAGAGAAGAATAAGAATATAGCTAGTTTAACTCCAAGGCATACAAGACTATAAATGCAGAAACCAATTTTAAGTACTAATAGCTACTCTAGAATTCATATCCAAACTATTCGGAGGTTTACCTGCAAAGTTGAGGTTTAAACGGGGTGAATGTACAATTTATGTAAAACAAGCTTGCCAGTATGCAAACACAGTAGTTGTTAATACTCAGCAAGTATTCCGTCGTTAAGTAGATTAAGTACAGAGTAGGGTAAATGTAGCAATAACGTTCTATTAAAAATACAAATCGAATGCCTTAGAAATGGCTAATAAGTGTAAAAAGAGGTCCCTTTGCACCGAATGCCGGCTAGATTATGGGTACCACAACGGCGCCTATTTCTGCCGTGAAGCAGTAATGTGTATCCATTACTGTGTTTTGGTCTCAAGGGCGCCGTACCTAGTGAAACTCCTGAGCAAATGACACTTGACAACTTATGTCTCGAGGTGACGAGCGCAGTTGTAGTCTCGCTAATGTGTAATGGGCAGTGCGTATCATTTACCATCAGCTGAACATCCTGCTCGTCTCGCCCTTTTATTCATAAAATAAGATGTATATTGTAATCTATTGGAAACAGTTCGGAGCTATTTCAAAGTCTAAGTGAAATATGTTTGTTCAAGTTTTAGACGGACATTTTTTAATAGTCATTTTCTTTTACACTTCCATTGAATTATGAATTTGTTATGGGCATGAAACTCTACAATTGTATTTCTTATATACACAATACAAATAGCTATGTTTTATTACAAAATAGTTAGTACATAACATTAACATTTACCTAAAGTAAAGTTAAAAATAATAAATATGTAAATAATTAAACTCATTTAAAAAAGCTATAAGAAAAAATTAATTTAAGAATAACTAGCTGACCCGGCAAACAGAAGCCAGAAGGTAGGGCTGACATTTTCACAGGTTCATACATCCAGACATCCATACATTCTTACAAACTTTCTTTTTTATAATATTAGTAGATACTTCTCTGGAAAGCCAAAAGGTAAGGCTGACATTTTCACAAGTTCATACATCCAGACATCCATACATTCTTACAAACTTTCTTTTTTATAATATTAGTAGATACTTCTCTGGAAAGCCAAAAGGTAAGGCTGACATTTTCACAAGTTCATACATCCAGACATCCATACATTCTTACAAACTTTCTTTTTTATAATATTAGTAGATACTTCTTTGGAAAGCCAGAAGGTAGGACTGAGATTTTCACAGGGTTGTAAGATTAAGTTTAGTATGTATCGATGTACCTATTTATTATGTCTGACCTAAATAACATGCCGTTCTCACTCTTTGCCTCAGGTGGATAAAACATCCATCACACACAATTGATTTAATATTAATGACGCTATGCTGGGCTATGTTTTTGTAGTGTTTTACGTATCAACTTTTTTTTATGGAATAGGTGGACAAACGAGCGTAAGGGTCACCTGTTGTTAAGTGATCACCGCCGCCCACAATCTCTTGCAACACCAGAGGAATCACAGGAGCGTTGCCGGCCTTTAAGAAAGGTGTACGCGCTTTTTTGAAGGTACCTATGTCGTATCGTCCCGGAAACACCGCACAAGAAAGTTCCTTCCACAGCTTTGTAGCACGTGGAAGAAAGCTCCTTAAAAACCGCACAGTGGAGGACCGCCACACATCCAGATGGTGGGAATGATATCCTAACTTGTGGCGTGTCGTGCGAAGGTGGAATTCGGCGGCAGGAATCAGGTTAAACAGCTCTTCGGAACACTCCCCGTGATAAATGCGGTAGAAGACACACAATGAAGCGACGTCTCTACGCAACGCCAAGTGATCCAGCCGTTCACAGAGCACTGGGTCCCCGACAATTCGAGTTGCTCTGCGTTGCACGCGGTCAAATGGATCGAGCTGATACTGGGGTGCACCAGACCAGAGATGACAGCAATACTCCATGTGTGGCCGGACCTGCGCTTTGTACAGCGCTAGAATGTGGGCCGGCTTGAAGTATTGCCGTGCTCTATTAATGACGCCCAGTTGACTTAGACTTAGACTTGACAAATTTTACTAAAAAAGGTGCTTAAATTGATGTGTGCTAAGATAGCTTAGCACATTTCTATAAGATTCTATATAGATATGAAATTATACATTTTTAACTTTCCCACGGGAAATCGTTAATTTTTCCAGGATGAAATTTATCCAAGATGTTGATCGGCAATATAAGATATCGAAATACTATACTCTATTAAATTATTTGGATACGTTATTGTGCACTAAGCAATATAAGTACTTTAGTTTTTTAACTATCCCACGGGAACTCTTTAATTTTCTGGGATGAAAAGTATTAAAAGTGTTGACTGGCAATATAAGGTATCAATATGCCATATTTTATTAAATTATGTACTACGCTATATAAGTAAGTATAGGTTTTTAACTGTCTCAAGGGAACTCTTTAATTTTTCGGGATGATGACGACGGAGTATCTAAGGTGTTGACCAGGGTTATAAGGTATGACCATGCAAAATTCCAATTAAATCGGACCAGTAGCTTCAGAGATTAGCCCGTACAAACAGACAAACTTAATAATAAATAAAAATAATCAATATGCTACCAGGGGATTAGCGCCGCATTGCTTGCTTTATTGGTAGACAAGGATACCACTTGACTTATCGGATCATCATTAATATATATACACACAAAATCTAATTCTTTAATAATTTTAACCAATCGCTTCAACATCAATATAAACTGATATACTACTGTAGTGCCAACTTTTTGATCAAATTAGCTGCTGAACTATCTGTTCCTTTAGAAATAATATTTAACACATCTATTCAAAACGGGATCTTTCCAAAGGTTTGGAAAGAAACAAAGATAGTACCCGTTTATAAGGATGGAGACAAATCCTTGGTTTCGAATTATAGACCCATAGCTATTTTATCTATCTTAGCTAAAATATTTGAATCTTTTATTTGTGAAAAAATCACGTGGCAATTATCGCAATTAATTGATACTCGGCAACATGGTTTCATTAAAAACAAATCGACAGCAACAAATCTTGTTGAGTATACAGAAGAAATTGTGGAAGCAGTCGATGGTAAAGCACAAATTGATGCCGTATACAGCGACTTCAGCAGGGCTTTCGACACCGTCAATCAAGAAATTTTAATATACAAATTGCAGAAGTATGGAGTGTCGGATCCCTTGTTGAGTTGGTTTCGCTCATATCTCTGCAATAGGCAACTAAGAGTGGTTATCAATGGGTATACTTCGGAATCATACATAGCTACCTCAGGAATCCCACAGGGATCGCATCTCGGACCGCACCTCTTTAATGTGTTTATTAATGATATCTCTGAGTGTTTTAAGTATTCCAAAGTTTATCTTTTTGCTTTTTTTTATGGAGTAGGAGGACAAACGAGCGTACGGGTCACCTGGTGTTAAGTGATCACCGCCGCCCACATTCTCTTGCAACACCAGAGGAATCACAAGAGCGTTGCCGGCCTTTAAGGAAGGTGTACGCGCTTTTTTTGAAGGTACCCATGTCGTATCGTCCCGGAAACACCGCACAAGGAAGCTCATTCCACAGCTTTGTAGTACGAGGGAGAAAGCTTCTTGAAAACCGCACTGTGGAGGACCGCCACACATCCAGATGGTGGGGATGATATCCTAACTTGTGGCGTGTCATGCGATGGTGAAATTCGGCGGCAGAAATCAGGTTAAACAGCTCTTCGGAACACTCCCCGTGATAAATGCGGTAGAAAACACACAATGAAGCTACGTCTCTACGCAATGCCAAGTGATCCAGCCGTTCACAGAGCACTGAGTCCCCGACCATTCGAGCTGCTCTGCGTTGCACGCGGTCAAATGGATCGAGCAGATACTGGGGTGCACCAGACCAGAGATGACAGCAATACTCCATGTGTGGTCGGACCTGCGCTTTGTAGAGCGCTAGAATGTGGGCCGGCTTGAAGTATTGCCGTGCTCTATTGATGACGCCCAGCTGACGATCTCAAGGTCTGTAAAGTTATCAAGTCACTGAACGATTCCTATCATCTGCAGGAAGAACTTGATAGTTTGGAAAATTGGTGCGAGCTTAACGATATGTCACTTAATGTAAGAAAATGCAAACATATTAAATTTAAGAATAATAAGAATGTGCTGCCTACGTCGTATCACTTAAATGGAGTCATGTTGGAAGAAGCCACGTGTATACGTGATCTTGGAATTCATTTTGATACCAAATTGAATTTTAACACTATAAAAGAAAACATACAGATAAAATCGTACATAAAGCTTCAAAATTATTAGGTTTTGTTTTAAGAGAGGCAAAGAATTTTAAAGACCCAATGACTAAAAAAATAATGTATAACTGTTTGGTGAGAAGTCATTTAGAGTACTGCAGTGTTGTTTGGTCGCCACATTATAAAGTAAATGTTGCTAGACTTGAGCGTGTCCCAAAAAAAGATGGTACGGCATCTTGCGTTTAGTCATGGAGTTCTTAAAAAGATTAAAACATATGAAGAACGACTATCATATTTCCACATGAACTCCCTAGAAGAACGAAGAAATTATTTGGACATAGTGTTTCTAAAAAAAATATGCACTGGCCTAATTAATTGTCCCGACTTGCTCAGCAAAGTTAGATTTCATATACCAAATAGAATTCCAAGATCATGTCAGCGACAAATCTTATTTTCATTACCAAATTGTCGCACTAATCTAAGAAAATTCTGTCCATTGTCACGAATGTATACCCTGTATGATCTACTGAAATATGCGAAAATATCTAAGGAATCATTGTTATACTAACAAGGATTCCTTAGATATTTTCGCTTCCTCAAACTTTAAGAAAATTATTCTTCAAAGAGATATCTTTAATAATATTACCCAAACAGGATCTTAAATCTATGCTTACTAATTTTTCTACTATTTTATGTATGTAATAAAAAAATAAGTGTGTTGTTATCTTAATTAAGTAAAATTCTGTGCATGCTGTGATTTCCTGTAAGTGGTAAGACACTTACCATTAATTTAATTGTATTGTTTTTATTGTTGTATTAGTGTACTTGTTGTTGGAAATCATAATAAATAAATAAATAAACTAACTTACACGAATCAAGTTAACTAAAGATCTGAATATAATATGCTATTACAGTTATTTCTAAAATTATAGTTATAATTATATACAACAGTACTAACACAGTAAATAGTTAAATAAATGTTATAATTAATTGGGATGTCTAATCTAATCCAGTCAAATAATGTCAAAAATGTCAAGTGTCTTATGACAGTTCATGACGTTGGTAGCGCTTATTAACACATCAAGTAATCAATATTATAATATTGCTGACACTATTTAGATGGTTCATTCATCATTGGGATCTTTACCTTAGCTGGCATTGGTGCGTATGACGCAAACATTTTAGAGGCACTTTGTCCAAGATTTGAATGTTTTTGAAGATACCGCCGAGAAATACCAACACCTCTAAATATAATTATCACCATTTGCCGTTTAATGTATCTACTTTTTAAGGAGACGAAGGTAAGTACACACAAATTAAAGAGATACCATTCGTAAATGATAGCCGCTTCTTATTAACTCTTCTTATGACAATTCGAGTTATCAGATTTACGAACTCAGGTGAAGAAACTTTGGACGTGTAGCTGACCTGATCAAAATCAAAAGAACTTTATTCATGTAGGTCACGGAAATGACACTTATGAATGTTAAAAAAAAAAAGGGATTTTTCTTATTGAATCTACCGCTACTTCGTAAAGGGTTGAGCTAATGAGAAGAAGTAGCAAGAAACTCATTGCCACTCTTTTTAATCAATATTTACATTCATTTTCATTCAAATGATTTCAATTACAATATAATATGTAAAAAAGTTAATGTAAATTAATAGAAAACAATAGCTATTGAGTACAGTAGCTGCATCAACCACACACACCGTAAATAAATAAAGGTATTCTGTGAGCATTTTAAAGGGAGGGGAGAATATTATATAAAAAAACTAGCTGACCCAGCAAACGTTGTATTGCCGATATTAAAATCGCGATACAAAAGTAACTGTTGATCGTAAATGGGTGAAAATTTGAAGTTGTATGTATTTTTTAATGGTGACTCATAATTAAACAAATTTAAAAAAAGAATGTCAAAAAAAAAGGGGACCACCCTTAACATTTAGGGGGATGAAAAATAGATGTCCGATTCTCAGACCTACCCAATATGCACTCAAAATTTCATGAGAATCGGTCAAGCCGTTTCGAAGGAGTTTAACTACAAACACCGCGACATGAGAATTTTATATATTAGATATATATGTTTATATATAATAACTTTTAAGAACCTGAAGCCGAACATTCAACCCCGGCAACAGGATCATCCTGCCACCATAAGTAGCGCCCGTTCACGAGCATGACGCGTGAGCCAGCCATCGCCTCCCTCAACCATATTTAGGGAAGGGGACGACCCGTCCCATGTTGCCGCCACAAGCAGTGACAGTTAGGCGAGCATGACGAAGCCTGTTACGAGAACTCAAGCAAACAACAAAAAATGAATCTTAATCTACATATAGACTCAGGATGGCCTATATCAGAATCTTCCATGTTTCACGTGGGTCAGAAACTCGAACAAAGTCACAAATTAGTTCTCCAGTGATTTATTTCTTCTTAACTTCACAGATTAACAAAATATAACTCTAAAACACTTTAATTAGGTACAGATAATGATACTCTATTAAATCAAATCAGAAACTGTTAAAGATGGCGTCGGAAATAAGCGATTCGTCGAGCGCGTGGTGCGCTGGCGGTTCTCGATCCAAAAAGTGACCAAGATGGCCGCCCCGCTCCCACCGGTGTGACATTCCGCAAGAGTGGCAGCTTGCAGCTGACATCTGTCATGCTGCCATTCTGTTCCGACGTCGTCGACAGTAAACGTCAAATGTCATGTGTCGCGCCGTCACGGCCGGACTGACATTCGACCGTCCTCGGGCGTAGATCTAACGTCGTCCTAAAACAGGCAATTTTATTATTTGATGATTAGCTGCTCGTCCAGCCTGACAAACAGCACAGCACTAATTCTAACAAGCTTCAGAAGCAAGATTATGAAACCATGTATCCCTTCGACCATTATGAATAATGGACCGGATGACATCTCACAAGCTCGTTATGTTAACCAAACATAACCCGGACCGGACGAGTGTGTCCTTTCGACCAGCTTCAATGCATGGACCGGACGGCACTGTCCCTTCGACCGGTTCAGACAGGGTCCAGACAAGTGTGTCCCTTCGACCAGCCCCAATGGCATGGACCGGACGGCACTGTCCCTTCGATCAGATCACAGACAGGGTCTAAACAAGTGTGTCCCTTCGACCAGCCCCAATGGCATGGACCGGACGGCACTGTCCTTGCGACCAGTTTTAACATAGCATTTTAAATACAAAGGAACAACAATGTGGCATACATATCAGTTACGGACAATCTTGCTCATTTTGAATTTCGACTTCATCTAGTGCATTGTACGTAATCACCTCCGAAACCAGAAAGATAAACTAGATTATTACGCACAGTACCCGGAATCCGACAGCGAAAACTTTCAGATAAGAGAGAGCAAGATGATCCGCTATCAAATAAAAATGGAAATCTCTCACCAGCTGATATCTTTAACGTAGATCTAGAAAGTTGGTGGTCGCAAAGGTTGACTTCCTTCCTTTCAGACTTTCCTCCGTTCTTCTTTTCTGGACAAGTCGTAGACGTGTGACCAGGTTTTCCACACGTGTAGCAGGTTATAGACGGCTTGTCTTGATTGTTTGTAGAACTGGCTGGATCATGAGACTTCAATGATTTGGACTCATCCTCTCGCTTCTTGCAATCAGCCTGTCGATGTCCTGGCACGCCACACCAATGACACTTTCCAGGGAATCTCAAGACTGTCATTCGAGGTCGCTTAGAATCGGCGTCTTGATTTCCATCACTGACGTCCAAACCTCGCTTTAGTGATATGCCATTGAGGATCCGAAACAATTGAGCACGAGTAGTTATCACATGTGATATCAACTCTCTACGTATCAAATTATCCTTTTGACATAGCACCGATATCACGAACCCAGTGATAACTTCTTCAGGTAGGTCAGTTTTTGGTATTCGTTCGATCAAGTTCCATAATCTCATTGCAGACTCTGATGCGGTTTCTTCGACACTAATTTGAAATCGTAAAATTTCATCGAAATGATCTAGCATTAGTTCGGGCTTAGCAAATCTAGCTAGATTTGCTAAGCCCGAACTAACTAGCTAGCTAGCAACTTTTCTCTAACTGCAGTCCATGTTAATTACTTGAGGTTCATTCTGGTCAAGTGGGTCGCTGTGCGACCTTTGAGCGCCTTAGTAAGTGCCATCAGCAGATTAACACCTAAAAGATTTTTCTCCTGCACTATTACTTCTGTGACGTTACACCAGCCTTCGATGTCAGCTTCGGAATCATCAGGATCAAAATCGATTATTTTTATGTCGTTAGTACTCACAGGAGCTGATGCTTGCGACATAGCAAATATCCGGGTGAACATTTCCTCCATACTCGTCAATATTCTCGTTGCAGAGATGTTTTCTGCAGGCTGCGTGTGTTTGTGGCACGTGGCATCCCACTTCTGATATAGACTCAGGATGGCCTATATCAGAATCTTCCATGTTTCACGTGGGTCAGAAACTCGAACAAAGTCACAAATTAGTTCTCCAGTGATTTATTTCTTCTTAATTTCACAGATTCACAAAATATAACTCTAAAACACTTTAATTAGGTACAGGTAATGATACTCTACTAAATCAAATCAGAAACTGTTAAAGATGGCGTCGGAAATAAGCGATTCGTCGAGCGCGTGGTGCGCTGGCGGTTCTCGATCCAAAAAGTGACCAAGATGGCCGCCCCGCTCCCACCGGTGTGACATTCCGCAAGAGTGGCAGCTTGCAGCTGACATCTGTCATGCTGCCATTCTGTTCCGACGTCGTCGACAGCAAACGTCAAATGTCATGTGTCGCGCCGTCATACATATTACCATGCAATACTCACCAATGTTTGTTATTGTTTCACCATGTTTCTGCCATAAATTTAAAACCAGTTGACAAAACTAAATCTTTTGCAAAAGAGCCAATATGACAGTTCTTACCCAACTAAGTTTCTGAGTAAGTGTTACGTTGTTATTAAAATAAGTATAAGAAAAAAAATCTGCTATGTCATGAATTGAACTAAAGAGGGCACGCGGACGTGTGGTTAATACATTAATAATTAAAATATATCAAAACATCTCTAGTAAATTATCATACATGGTAAATACTTCGATTATTAAACTATCAAGTTAAAAATAAAAGGGTAAATATTACTTAATACCCTTATATTACCTAACATCGTGAATTAGAATTATTCTTGTTTGTTTTAAATATATAATAAGGTATAAAAATACAGTAATAATAAACATTATCCATTTTGCCGCCAAAGAGAAAGCATAAACAAAAAAGCATAAACAAAAGGTAACTAGCCAAGATGGCGGCGACTGGCGGGGTCACGTGTCACGATGCGTTTTTAATTGCAATGATTCCGTGTTTTATGTTGTTTGCAGACTTTCCGTGTTTGTACTGGCTCGATCTTTATTTATGGGGTTTATGGCCGGTGGGAACAGTATTACGGTTCGCGGACGTGTTGGGGAGGAAAACAATTATTTTTCGCTTTTCCTGAATAAAATATTTGCGGAAACAATTTTGTTACTAATGTGTGCAACACTAAAGTATACTTTGTGTGGGTTGAACATCAGATTATTTCCATGACCATGTTTTGACCGATATAACACGGTTACCTACAATAAAAGTGCATATGGTACACGTTTTATTTATTTATTCGTTGTTGTACTCTTACCACTATCTAGTAGATAATCTGCGGTTAACACCCATCGTGAAGTAGTCTAGTCGACAAGTTGAAAATGGTACAAAATAGAGATACTGCTCTTAAAATTATGTGCGATAGCTCATTTTATCCGGAATGAAGCCTAGGAAAATGTGCCAAAAGCGTGTATTGGCACATAAAAAATTGCAAAAGTTATAAACAATTAAACATGAAAAAACACTGTGCATTTTTCAGTTTATGTTCAAGTAAAAAAATATTATAAAAAAGTATAAATATTTTTTTAACTTTTATGGTGCGATCTTGTTAAACTTAAACTCATGGCATAAATAATTGAGACTGTAGCTTTGACGTACAATAAACATCTAATTATAGTTACAATTATTGTTGTTTTTTGAATCGGTCCTCGGAATCCTCCCGCCGCGTCTCGCTCTCGCCTCACGTCGCGCGTGCGGTACAAGCACATCATAACCTTACTCATAACTATGTATGTAGTTACAAACCTACCTTGGCTGACGCTACTATCTTAACTAAAGATAATAAAAGATGATGAATTCCAAAAAGCTATAAATCAAAATATTATTATTTTTACGAAAATATTAAAAGGGTAAAAGGTCACTTATAAGTAGGTGCGATAGGACAGGATAAGATCCACATAAGACCATTATATCTAGTAAGTACGATATAATACGGGACGCTTCGGGTCCACCTCAGTTGATTGTTTTTTTTAAGATAAACACGCTTTACACATTCTTACTAGTACTAGAGTACAGAATATATATTCTGTGGTCTTACCTTTTCTTACCTGCGACAGTCGATGAAATAAAAGGCATTTATTTTCTCAAAATTGTTTTTTTAGAATTCTTTTTGATGTCATTTCTTATATACTAGATACTACTATCGCTTTGGAAACAAATGGCGCTCTGAAAGAGAAGAAGAGGCGCAAGAAACTCTCTCAGCATTCTTATTTGCGATCTTTTTAATAAAAAAATACAGTATTGTACTGTCATTGCTATTGCTATGAAATAATCATAATCTAGTCCGATCACTTAGATATTCATAGAAATTTATTTATAGGAATATAATTTATTTATTTATTTCAAGGAATACCAACAGCTATTTACACAAAATAAAAATACAATAAATGTGTTTATCACGAGCCTGTGGCATTCTTAGCCGAATAATAAATTTTAATTTCCTACAAAAAATATTTTGTTGAATCAATAAATTATTCTCTACTAGAGCAAAGCTTATCTCGAAAATAGTGAATGTAAATACTCGTGGAATAAGAGTAGATTGAACAGTGTTAGGGCATTCGGATATCGACGGAAATATCCGATTGTTTGCGAATGATTAAAGTAAATAAACGGGAAGTACATTCGATTCGGTGCACTGTTATGGAAAATTCTAGAAATCGGGCCCTTTGTTTGTTGTAGTTACGTCATAGATTGTGTTGAATAGTGGAATATTATATGTTATTATTTTATTGCACTCTTCAGAGTTTCTAGAATGATTGAATGAGATATTTACAAACTGTTTATTTATTAAAAATAACGCACACTTATAAATTTACTACATTATTATTAGCTGATCCGATAGACGTTGTTCTGTACATAATAAATAAAATACCTACTATTTTTATTTATAATGTCTGTTTGTATGTGTGTCTGTTTGTACGGGCTAATCTCTGAAACTATTGGACCGATTTAATTGAAATTTTGCATGATGATACCTTATATCCCTGGTCAACATCTTAGATACTTTTCATCCCGGAAAATTTAAGAGTTCCCGTGGGACAGTTAAAAATCTCTACTTACTTAAATAGCAAAGTACACAACAACGTTTGCACATAATTTATTAAAATTTTACATGTTGATATCTTATATTTCCGGTCAACATCTTAGATACTTTTCATCCCGGAAAATTAAAGAGTTCCCGTGGGACAGTTAAAACCTCTACTTACTTATATTGCATAGTACACAACAACTTATGCACCTAATTTAAAACAATTTATGATGTTGATACCTTAAATTGCCGGTCAACACTTTAAATAGTTTTCATCCCAGAAAATTAAAGATTTTCCGTGGGATAGTTAAAAAAACTATAGTTTCTTATAAGGCTTAGTACACAACAAATTATTTATCTAATTTAATAAAATTTGGCATGTTGATAATTATATTGCCGGTCAACATCTTGGATACCTTTCATACTGGAAAAATAACGAGTTCCCGTAGGAAAAATAAAATACTATAGTGTCTTATATAGCTTGATACACAACAACTTATTCACCTAATTTAGTTGATACCTTATATTGCCGGTAAAACAATGTGTAAGTACGTAGGTCACACTAAAAGTTTTGCGTGTCTTAAGAAAACAACATGGTATAACCAAAATATTATGTTTATTGCTTTTCAAAATACTCTTATTTATATTTTAAACATTTTGTCATGCGATCGAACCATTTATAAAACAGGAGGACCACAGATCTGAAGGCATGTTTTCTACGTGCTGATTGAACTCTTTCACTGCCTCTTCGGAATTGGTAAAAATGAAACCTCTCATCAAATCTTTGATTTTGGGGAAAATACAGAAATCACAGGGTGCTAGGTCGGGGCTATGTGCAGGATGGGTGACAAGTTGTACTTTTTCGGAAGCTAAAAATGACTTTGGCGTTGTCATGACAAGGCTCAAGACAAATATTGAATAGAAAAAAAAATGTGGGGGTTTAACACTTTAATGTTCTGGAATTCAAGGTCTTATGTACCTACTAACAATGTAAAAAAACTTGAGAGATATAATAGTTTTTATTTAGATTTGGGACCCATAATCAATTTTATATTTGTTTTGCATGGACATATTATTTTCTATGTAAGAATTTATTGGCGCACGGGCCGAGTGGTATTCTACCATTTGTTTAGCCAGAGTGTTAAAAAAATCCGCAAAAGATGACCAAAAAGCCGCGTTCTCCTAAATCATGATTTAGGAGAACGCGGCTTTTACATAGAAAATAATATGTCCTTGCAAAACAAATATAAAAATTATTATGGCTCCCAAATCTAAATAAAAACTATCATATCTCTCAAGTTTTTTTACATTGTTAGTAGGTACATAAGACCTTCAATTCCAGAACATTAAAGTGTTAAACCCCCACATTTTTTTTTCTATTCAATATTTGTCTTGAGCATCTCCGCTGTATTTAAAATGGCCGCTTATATTTAAAAAAGTACATATAGCATATTGAATATGGTACGTATTAAAGGAATACATTGATTTATTAAAATAATAATTACGTTACTTTCAAACAATTTAAGGTATTTTGCATATGCGATACTCACAATAATAAACACAATACTGTCGTTATTCCTGTTAAATGATTTCACCATTGCGACAATATGAACTCAGACAAATAAAGAAAACGTTACATATCAAACAGCGATAGCAAAGATTAAAAAAGCAACAAAGCGAAGAATCAATTGAAAAAGGAATTGTACATTTATAGCCAGTAAGCCGCGCCCTCGAAATAAGTATTTTTTTATTTATAGGCCTGATTTGCCCGGGGTGCTAATATCGGGTAAGGCGCAGCGTTTAGGGTTGGAATGAGGGCTGAGACCGGCCTGCAGGCCTTAGAAGTTTGCTAGAGTTGATATATGACCAGAGAAACATTAAGTTGAAGTCTTCTCATGAAGAGTACAGTTTTAATCATTTTAAAATGACTGCACATATTTATTAATGAAAACGTGAGAAAAGTCTTAACTATAAACGGGCCCCATGAAGAGTATGAAGAATAAAAAAGATTGTATGAGACTATTGAAGCAGAAGGACCACAACCCATATATTATGGGTATTTATGCGAAGTGAGACGTGATTGTATTTAAGTACTTACGTATGTCTGTAAACATCACTATTGAAGGCAGACTTAGAGAAAAAGGCATAATATATTACTATGGGATGTTAAAGTCCTCACAATGGTGACCGGAAGTATAGAATGTACCGGAAGACGTAGTGTTGGTAGGCACACAACACAAAAGCGACCGACTTTCTGAACAAGATCGCCGGAATAGGTTGGTAGAGGGCAGCGCAGGACCTATCGTCCTGGATCGTCGATCTTTGGGGGAGGCCTTTCTCCAGCAGTGGACGTCTTCCGACAGAAATGACGATGATGATGAAGTATTATGAATAACCGCGAGAGCTTAAAACGAAATCTGTGATGATAATTTGGGGCTAGGAATTAGGATGGTGATATAAGTAAACTAATAAAACATAAAATTATTTCACATACATACCATGTCAATACTTCTATACTTATAATAAATCTGTAGAGATCAAATATCCGTACAAAGTAAAAAAAAAAGATCAAAACCGAGTCAGGGGGATCTAAGAAGAGAAATAGAACAAGTCCCGATTTATTGGATTTTTTTGTTTCTCTGTCTGTTTGTACGGGCTAATCTCTGAAACTATGGGACCGTTTTGATTGAAATTTTGCATGATTATACCTTAGATCCCAAGTCAACATCTTAGATACTTTTCATCCCGGAAAATTAAAGAGTTAAAATTCTGTAACCATTAGAAAGCCAATTTTTTTGAGTGTCATATATATGCTATATATTAAGCTAAAAAATTAAAAGACTTTTTCATAGTAGTTGTATTTGTAAAATACGTCGGAGTAAAAACCGTCGAACACTAAAAATAAATTATATGGCAAAACAACGTTTGTCGGGCCAGCTAGTATCAAATATAAATACTCTATCCAAAAAGAAATTGTTGTTTTAATTTATAAATTTTGGAATTTATTTGTCAACCCATTATCCTTTTAAACTTATAAATAAAAATGTAACAAGAGAATTACTCTGTGCGGATTTTTCATCTATGATTATGACTGTTGTTTTATGCACCGGTATATTCGTCATTTATTGTGAGAGCTGTTTGCTTATGAATTGTGATTTTGTTTTAGCAAAAGGTAATAAAATCGGACTTATTGATATTATTTGCTCGTCCATTGTTGGCTGAGGTAAAAGGGAGAGTTTTACGAGTACTAACCACGACAGCTCTAGACAAAAAAATTGTCAGTCGTTGAGACTGCCGTAGAAGTGAAAACCTAGAACTTTTAGTATTAAAATTTCATAATTTCAAATGTTTAAAAACAATTAAATTATCAATTTCAATTTATTTTTAAAAAGTATTTTCAAAAAAATATTAATCAAACAAAAACTCTATTTCAACAACGCACATCCATTCGATTGCATTTATAAGATTATATACAGCACTAATGTTGCACAATACGTCAGCTGTATAGCTACAGATATACTGCTATAGGCATTTCAGTGACGCGAATCACGAGATTTCACCCATCCAAAAAATTTTTTTTTCAATTGCGCCAGTCATGAGCATGTCGGTGACGCGAACCCATAAGATTTTCCCCTACCAAAAAGAGCCCAACGCGGCTATTGAAGTTTTCACTTCAAAAATATCTAGAAAAAGTGAGGTGATTTTTGTTATGGTGGTGAAAGAACAGGCTGAAGGGAGAAAAGCAGCATTTCAAAAGACAGCGACCATCTGACTTCAGACTTAAGCTGCGGAGAGTGACAGCGTACTTATTGAACCTAACCATAGAAATATGTATATTATGAAGAATGTTCCTAATTGTTAAAAACGTTTGCGTGGTAAAGGTAACTATAACATAAATTACTTTTTTAATGATACTATAGATTGGGAATGGAGCGACCGAGCGACATTGTAACCATATTTTCATGAAAAAAAGAAGCCCTCTGAATTTCTTGCGCCCGTACTTCTCAGGTCTGCGGTACACTAATTCGAATGGGTGGTAGTTTTTGACGTTCAAAAAGTAATATCACATCCTATTTTGAATAAAAATATTTGAATTTGAATTCTCCGATACTCGACGTCTTCTGTGCGCCTAGCGAAACTGTCTGATAAAAAAGCGATTTACTCGAATGTGTTATATTATTATATTTATATGTATGAAACGTGCAGTCATTGATAGATTGACAGATGACGGCTATAATCTTGTAAGAAACGGAGATAGCCGAAATCCACAACGTTTTAAGCAACTGTTCACTTTTAAACTTAGCCGGATTATACTTCGACGTCAATCGTCATACTGTAATTACTACAATTTCAAACTTATATCAAATCACTGCACGTTTCATATTAAAACTAAATTTCAATTTTTACCTAGGCAGTCCCGCCTCTGATTACGTAGTATTAACATCTTATTTGTGGAAAAAAATATTTGAAAATATGATTATAAAATTGTGTGATTATTTTGCGAAAAGATTGGGAATAGAACGACGGCTCCCAGGGCATAAAGTGTTCCATATTTGTATATTTAATTTATTTTAACTTTAGATATTTAACAAGACCTTTAAGTATTCTAGTGTGATTCATAATAATGTAACCATAACATGTTTTCGATGTGGTTTATCTTGGTTCCACAGCTCTGTCACACCTATATAAGTAAATTATAAACGCAACGTTCTTAGTACATAAGTTAAGTAAACATTGCCAATCACTGCAGATCAACGAACTAACCTCAGGGTGACTTTGTACTTACAATCAGTTAAATAGAAGCAAACATATCATATATATATATATTTCTTTTGTGCGTCTGTTTGTTCCAGCTAATCTATGAAATGGCTAGACCGATCTTGACGGGACTTTTATTGGCAGGTAGCCGATGTAATAAGGAGTAACTTAGGCTACGTTTATTTAAAGAATCGACTGTTAGGCGGATCGAAGTTCGCCGAGTCAGCTAGTCTTAAGGCCATTGTATGTGCCAACAAGAGGCTGAAGGTCTCCGTCTAACTGTTTTTTATCTAGTGAATATAATTGAAAAAAAAAAATCTTTTATTTTAGAAAAATAAAGTAATGTTGCATTTCAAAAAAATCTTTTATTTTAGAAAAATAAAGTAATGTTGCAATGTCCAAGAAACGGTCTTACTCTTGGCAAAACAACATTTGCCGGGTAAGCTAGTATAATACATAAATCCAGTGTCCTGATGTTTGTTCCCAGTAAACTCCTAAACTAATGAACAGATTTTAATGGGGATTACTTCATGGAGTGCAGTTTAGTCCAACTTGAGGGATAGGATGGTTTTTATTTCGATATGGGACCCATAATTATTTTTATTTCCACTCTTTGTTTTGTATGGACATATTTTCTATGAGAGAATTTATTGACGCACGGTTTGACAGTTCTGCTGTGAAACAATTTCATTATAACAACAGGGAGCATATATTTTTATGAAATAATTCTTGATGTTATAAAATATTATTCACAAATTCACAAAAAAACTGTTTTTTATTTATTATTTACAGAACAACCAACGTCTTACGTCGTAATTTTAAACATTAATTATTGGCATTATTTCTGAACACTTAACAGTTAGCATGGTCACAGACGACGCTATTAATAAACAGCGTGACGTTTAGATAAAATAATAGTGATATTTTTAAATGGTCTTTAACGCGAGTGTTACACATTTAAATAAAATACTTTTTAAAGGATTAAAATTTTTAAAGGTTTTCAGGATGATATCCCGCTGTAAAGGTGATCTGCAAAGGTCACGAAACGTCAGGTTGACTAAAATAAGAAATAAAAATGTAACTTTTACGCAGTCTAATGTAAAAGCAATGATACAGTTAGTAATTACACGCGTCTTAATCCTTTAAAAAAGTGATTTTCTGTATTTATTTTTTTAGGTATTGGCCAATACAGAACAAATACATAACATTTTATGAAATAAGTAACACGAAAACCTCACGGGTTTATCTGGGTACCTAGAGCCATCCAATTTATTTTTAATTTTCAATTTTCAATTTTTTTTCATATCCTATTCTTTTTTCAGGAAGTATCTTTTAAAGCGAGTTTTAATTTTCGTGGTATTTATGTACATTTGTTACTAGTATTCTTAAATCGCTTAAAAATAAATACAAGTGTGGCCCCACACGTGCATTAAGAGAGGCTTTTTTTTATGAAAATAAGGGACGAGACAAGTAAGTAAGTTTATGAGAATAAAGGACGTCCAGCTGATGGTAATTGATACGCCCTGCCCATTACAATATAGTGCTGCTCAGGATTCTTGAAAAACACAAAAATTCTGAGCGGCACAACAATTGCGTTCGTCACCTTGAGACATAAGATGACATAAGACATTTGCCCAGTAATTTCACTAGCTACGGTGCCCTTCAGACCTAAACACAGTAATGTTTACACATTACTGCTTCACGGCAGAAATAACTTTATCCTAGAGCGGCCCAATCGGCGCACGCACTCATACACACGATTTACACGGCCGCTAAGCAATCTTGGGGAGACAAAACTATTGCGTGTCACGTCGTCCGCCGCCGAGACTGGTCGCTGTCTGGGTTAAATTAGCTCGACCGCGCCGTCCGCGTCGTCAATCTTTTTGTATGTACCAACCCTAGCGGTTCACCGATAAGTGGGTATAAATTGCAAGGTATGTAATTGAGACCGCTGAGTTTCGCTACTGTTGAGCACAAATTAATAAATATATTAAAGGTTTTTTAAAAAGAACAATAAACTATAATAATAATAAAGCATTATTTAATTCCATGCATAGTACATATTAAACGATAATAACAATTGGTAACTTATTAACCTATAAAATATACAATTACATAGACGACCCATATAGCCGAATGGTTAGTGACCCTGACTACTAAGTTAGAGATCCCGGGTTCGTTTTATTATATTATTAACATATCGTTGTCTTGTACCCATAGCTATGCCTAGTTTGGGGCAAGATAATTTGTATAAAAGTGTGTCAATATTATTATTATCACTTATTACACTTAAATGAATTTGGTTTCTAAACATAAATTATATTTTGTAATTAGTTTAATAAATATTTGCTTTGATTATCAACTACCTAATATTTAATGCATGGACCCCGTTCAGTTAAAAGCGTCCCCCAAGGAATGCCATTGATGGTGCAAATGTAAATTTACTATACACTATTACCTATATACAAGATATAATAAGGCATGGTTCTTCTGTGGTTCTGAGCAGGCCATCTAAAAATGAATCTTGTATCTTTAAACGAGCAATTCTTGTATATATGTGTATGTCTTGTCTTGTGTGTCTTCTACCGCATTTATCACGTGGAGTGTTCCGAAGAGCTGTTTAACCTGATTCCTGGCGCCGAATTCCACCTTCACACGACACGCCACAATTAAAGATATCGTCCCCACCATCTGGATGTGTGGTGGTCCTCCACAGTGCGGTATTCAAGGAGCTTTCTTGATCATACTACAACGCTGTGGAATGAGCTTCCTTGTGCGGTGTTTCCGGGATGATACGACTTGGGTACCTTCAAAAAAAGTGCGTACACCTTCCTTAAAGGCCGGCAACGCTCTTGTGATTCCTCTGGTGTTGCAAGAGAATGTGGGCGGCGGTGATCACTTAACACCTAGTGACCCGTACGCTCGTTTGTCCTCCTACTTTCGTTATTTCCATAGTATTATGTCCTATGGTATATTGCTATGGGGCAACGCTGCCGATATTAATACAATATTTATGCTGCAGAAGAGGGCTATTCGCGCTATTTATAACCTAGGTCCTAAAGAATCATTGAGAGCAAAATTCAAAGAAATTAACATCTTGACTGTTGCTTCTCAATATATTCTTGATAATGTAATGTATGTTCATAGGCACATAAGTGAATTTGCCAGAAACTGTCATTACCATAATGTTAACACCAGGAACAGACATAAACTTATGATGCCTACTACTCGGCTAAGTCGAATTCGTAAGTCTTTTGTGGGGCGATGTATATGCTTTTACAACAAGATCCCAGAAGATGTTCAAAACAAAAGTATAACGTTATTCAAAAGAATTGTTAAAAAACGTTTGTGTGGTAAAGGTTACTATAACTTAAATTACTTTCTTAATGATACCACAGATTGGGAATGGAGTGACCGCCCTCAGGCTATTAAATAATAAGTTTAATTGTACAATATTACTTTGTAAACATTTTTATTCGATGAAAAAAAAAAGCCCGATGAGTTTGTTGCGCCCATTCTTCTCAGGTCTGAGGCATTCATTTTGGAATGGGTGGTAGTTTTTTAGTTTTTTGACTTTCAATAAGTGATTTCAAATCCTATTTTGAATAAAAATATTTGAATTTGAATTTGAATTTATTCCATAAAAAAATATATATAATCTTAATATCGAAAACGGCTCCAACGATTTTCATAAAATTTAGTATACAGGGGATTTCAGAGGCGATAAACCGATCTAGCTAGGTTTCAATTAAAAAAAAAAAGAAACAGCAACAATAACATTAGAATGCAAAGTTAAATTTCGGAATTCTAATATATAAGACTATAATAGCTCAGATGGGACATTGGGTCATCCGGAAATCAGAAGATGTCCTATTAGTTTTTTTTCTGAGAGTTGAACAAAGCAAACAGAATTTTGTAACGAGGCGGTACTCGAACGGTTAGCTCAGTTGGTCTAACCAACCGGCACGGAACGCCGGAGGTCATGGGTTCGAATCCTGCATCGTTCATAAAATTTTGTTTTTCAAATTTTATTTGTGTATTAATCCTAGAAGTGAGGGTTAACACAAAAAAAAACATAACATATTGTTTAGATTTACAAGAGCGACATCTCAAGTCAATTTCCTAATATATAAATATTGGGGTTGAGCAGGTTATCAACTGTAAAGTAGATCCTGTAGATGAAGCCACAACCTGAGAGTTGAACAAAGCAAACAGAATTTTATAACGAGGCGGTACTCGAACGGTTAGCTCAGTTGGTCTAACCAACCGGCACGGAACGCCGGAGGTCATGGGTTCGAATCCTGCATCGTTCATAAAATTTTGTTTTTCAAATTTAATTTGCGTATTAATCCTAGAAGTGAGGGTTATGACTTTAAAAAAAAACATAACATATTGCTTATATTAAGAAAGCTAAGTTGTTATATGCTTAAAAGATGGGCTGAGAACGAACTGTTTTCGAGTTATCGTGTTCTGAGAATCTTGCTCAAGACGCGGTATGGAAATATTTTAAGATAGCAGCGAACCGAAGTTTGTTCAATGAGATAAGCGACGTAACGGATGTGTGGTGTTTGCATATACAAAATTTATACCTACCTAAGTATGGGATACATGTATAAAGTCATATGCAAGGGCGTTTGGGCGTTTTTTCATAATCTTTGTGCCGTTTCGTGTCGAGACAATTAGACCGTAGAGGCCCAGAGGTGCGAAGAATGTTCAAAATACTATCTTCGCGCCTCAATAAGGCTATTTGAAACCCAAGCGCTGGCAGATATTTCGGTCAACGGATCACCCTTGCTATCCATCGCGGATTTACTAGTGGGTGGCTCCTTTGCACAGGAAGCCTGCTAGATTATGGGTACCACAACGGCGCCTATTTCTGCTGTGAATCGGTAATATGTAAGCATTACTGTGTTTCGGTCTGAAGGGCGCGGTAGCTAGTGAAATTACTGGGCAAATGAGACTTAACATCTTATGTCTCAAGGTGACGAGCGCAATTGTAGTGCCACTTAGAATTTTTAGGTTTTTCAAGAATTGTGAGCGGCACTGCACCTTAATGGGTTGGGCGTATCAATTATATGTAGCTACAACAAATCTATTGAAGCAAATTGAAAGAGGTTATCTTAAGATTGAACTCACATCCCTTGCTCGATTGGAACATTCATATACCATTAAACCAACCGAAAAACAAAGACTAACATTATAAAAAACTAAACAAACACATTTCAGTATTGAAATTTGATGCCGCAAGTATTCAAAGTACATCTCAAATTACCTCTTAGCCAAACAGAGTCGTAAGAATTTCGCATAATATTTCACACACCACGCCCCGTTGAGAACGGAAAACAAGCTTCCAGTAGCACTTAGTGTGTACACGAATACATTATTCATCTACCTACATTACGCTATACTCACGCTGTCGATACATTGCTGCTTTTATAAAACGAAATAACACGATATTTGACAATCGATCTTAGGTCCTATGATAAATCATTGACCAACTAGAAATAAAAAAAAAAACAAATCTTTAAAATTTATGTACAATACTATTTTTTTCCCTTTAGGGAACATTATAATAACTATAATATAATGTACTTACATTACAATTTAACCTTTACTAGAATCATAAATAATTACTACTTTAACTTAAACTGCTAGATAGATTAAAATTAGAATGTGTACATTAACACATTTCTTAATGTATCTATTAAGGGGAAGTTACTTTGTTCATGTGTCTTTTATATCTAATATCACTATTTTTATATTGTTTTACAATAGTTTTGTTGATTTTAGTCTTTTTACTATAACAGTGTTCTCAGGGAGCTGGATTTACAATACTATGATTACATTAAATTATAAACGATCATTACGGGGAAGCGTACCAAGAATACTGACTGCATTTCCATGTTGGATAGCTAGGATGATGCATTGACCGATACAGCTGCCAGCACTTGGGTTGCCAGTAGCTCTATTGAGGCGGGAAGATAGTACTTTGTACATTCTCTGCGCCTGGGCCCCACGGGACAAGTGTCTCGACACAACACAGCACAAAGAAGTAAGACTCACTGAGACCAACATATTTGCGACGTTTGCTGTCTTCGACAGTCGAAGCAGCAGCCTCAGCACCAACTGACATAACTTGGACATAAGTAGAAGCCAGAGTGTCGACGCAAGTTGCGTCCCACACCAGTGCCCTTCCCTGTGCTCAAGCCACTAGGGTCATTCCATCAGGAGGCTTGCCATCGCGGCGGGTAATAGGTAAGAAATAAAATATTATAAAAATTACTTGAGCGACAATGGGAGTGGGAGGTTCAATTGCACAGGCCTTTGCCGGCTAGATTATGGGTACCACAAGGGCGCCTATTTCTACCGTGAAAAAGTAATGTGTAAATATTACTGTGTTTTGGTCTGAAGGGCGCCGTGGCTAGTGAAGTTACTGAGCAAATGAAACTCAACATCTTACGTCTCAAGATTACGAGCGCAATTGTAGTGCCGCTCAGGATTTTTGGGTTTTGAACGGCACTGCATTGTAATGGGCAGGACTTATCAAATACCAACAGCTGAACGTCCTGCTCGTTTCGTCCCTTATTGTTATAAAAAAAGGTAGGACCGTTGATTCTCGCCACGGAGTCCCCGGTTCAATCCTCGTCAACCACGTAGGTACATATATGTGTTTTCGGTTTTCAAATTCATATGTAAGTTTATTCGACGCTTTATAAAGTCGGCAACGCTCCTGTGGTTCCTCTGGTGTTAAAAGAATTACATGAAAGGAAATCGACCTTCAAAAAAAGCGCGTACACCTTCCTTAAAGGCCGGCAACGCTCCTGTGATCCCTCTGGTGTTGCAAGAGATTGTGGGCGGCGGTTATCACTTAACCAGGTGACCCGTACGCTCGTTTGTCCTCTCCTATTTCATAAAATAATAAAAATAAAAAATTTCATACAAAACCAGTATTTTATTTATTAGCACAACGTCTGTCGGGTCTAGTAGACCAGTAGCTAGGGCTAGTAAAATTATAAAATATATTCAATAAAGACATGAGACTAATCGTATTCTCGTTACACTTCTTGCAAAACTGTTAAAAGAAAACATAAGTCTGATCCGCGGCGGGCAGACAAGCCTTTGTCAACATCGAAGGAATTAGTCCAAATTATGTCCCCCCCGCGCCGCACCTTCCCCGCGCTCGTCCGACACCGAATCAATATTTGTCGTCCGTACTCTTCTGCCTTAATACAACACGCACAAAGCCTACACATTCATATATACACGCGAAAATCAGCTTTACATCATTACCATACGGGCTAGAATAAGAACGGCGTCGTTGTGTCGCTAGAGCCATTGTTACATGGAACAGTCAAGACTCATCCCCGCTAGTGCCATCTCTTTAAACGCAATGTTATCTCTTTCTAACAGAATTTCCCGCGGAATGCGTGGAGCGTCTGACTCGAAATAGTTATTTATTTTCTTTTGTAAAATTGAAAATCATATTCCTTCACGAAAAAAATATATAAATTTAGACTATTAGCAAACTAAAAACCCATTATAATTCACTATAACCTAATTTAATATGTTAAGCAAGAAAGTTCCGAACTATTCAGAATAAATGCTTATAGATGATAAACAAGACAATGTTCTATATTATTTCTAGAAAAAAAGAAGAATGTGGAATATCTTCTTATGTATAAAATTCTCGTGTCCCGGTGTTTGTTACCAAACTTCTTTGAAACGGCTAAACAAATTTGTTTGAAAATTTGTGTGTGTATCGGGTAGGTCTGAGAATCGGCCAACACTTATTTTTCATGAAAAGGGTCACCCATCCTTACACATTTTTTTTTGAGAAATTTTTATTTTATTTTGATTCAGCATTAAAAAATACATACAACTTCAAATTTTCGCCCGTTTACGATCAACACCTATTTTTGTATCGCGATTTTAATATTATTCTATTCCATCCAAGATGGCAATCGAATATAATAATTATTGTAGTACGATATATTTTATGTACGATGTATTTGGTATCTGAGAATCGGTCGTGATTTATTTTTTATACCCCAAAAATTTTTATTATTGATTTTTTTTATTCCTTTATATGGCAATACAACGTTTGCTGGGTCAGCTTGTAATTTAATATAAGTGGACGAGGCTTAAAAGAGCTTTTGCTCTTATAATATACTTAAGAGCAAACTTATAAAATTTAATATGAAAGTATACATACTTAAAATTAGGTTTATATTTTTTAGTACATTTTAAGAGATCACACAAAGTCATTTCATTTATTACTTTAACTCTTAGACTCCTATTTCTGGTACTCAAGTGACCACGCAGATTCATATTTTTAAGTCATTGAACTGATATGGGGATCACTTGATGGTTAGCGATCACCAATGAAATCCATATTTATATTTGACAGGAAAGCCCGTACGATATGGCATATACTTCTTTATATTTTAATAAGCATGCTAATTCAATATCCCAATTAAAATAAAAAGTTGAGAGATTAGAGGTATATGCTTTTCAGTGGTATTTATACAGGTCAGTGTTTTGAGACACTGACCTCTACTATGTACCACTGGACTGGCGGCTGTCGAAGTGCTTTTGTGCCTGTTTGATATTTGCCATTTTGGCGCTGTTGGCCATGTTCGCTGCATCTGCGTCTGCGGTACTAAAACTAGTGATGACAACCTCAGCTAAACAAACATCGATAGGAAAACTATTTACAAAAAAAACTTGAGTACTTTATTACGTTGATTTCTGAAGTATAAATAACACGGAAAACGATCATTCCAGAAAATGTACAAAACAAATGTGTTACGAAATTCAAAAGTTATAAACGTTTACGTGTTAAATGTTACTATTACATGCATGAGGACTAATGACTGTAAGGGACGAGACGAGCAGGAAGTTCAGCTGGAGATAGTGATACGCCCTGCCCATTAAAATGCAGTGCCGCTGAAGACTTCTGAGAAACCTAATAACTGTTGGGCTCGTCACTTTGAGACGTTAGATGTGTCATTTGCCCTGTAATTTCACTAGCTACGAAGAATTTCAGACCGAAACACAATAATGCTTACACATTACTGCGTTGGTTCAATAAGCTGTACGCAATCTTTTACTAACCAACCAACTATCTATTTCTATTCGTTTATATACATCTAGACAGATATATGTAAGAACATAATTCTCACTCAAACTTTTTACAAGTTGTAAAGCTTCACACAAAACTGTATAACTCATTTAAAAAAAAATTGTAAAGTGTTTGTTTCGATCTATACCATCTTTTAATATATACATTTATCTATTTTGAATGGGTGGTAGTTTTTGACGTTCAATGAGTGATTTTAAACCCTATTATGAATAAAAATATTGGAATTTGAAAACATTAACTTTTTAAATACCTACTTTGGTTAAGGAAACGATTTTGATGGCAGCCATTTTGGAATCTTGTTTTTTTTTATTGTTTGTTATTATAGCATCAATAGTTACACACTCAAACAGATGTCACAGCTGCTGCTTATGAGATACAGAACGATCACAGACGGACAGACTAATTAGGTTGGTTTCTGCTGGTTACAAAAGCTGGTTAAATATAGGTTAAACGTTCAGACATGCCTCAATAAGGACACGACGGGAAAATGAGTTCGAAATTGGACGTAATTCCAGAAAAACGTTCCAAACCACAATCATGTTGAATTTGAGTTAAGAACACAAAACTGATCACGTGATTCATATTAACGGACTGACAAAAAATGGCAGCCCTACTGTCACTCTTTAAGGGTCGTTTTCGATAACCTATCTATCCTTAGTTTAACTTACTAGAGGTAGACAAATCTATCCTTTTACGCTTACTTACATTTCAATAACTTATCGACAGATAGCATTGGACTATAACTATATTGGACATAACTATCTATCCATATAGATAAGATGTTGTCAATAAGCGGCGATATCTGTAACGAGAGATACGTTATTGAAAACGGCCGTTAGTAGCCCTACTCACGTCATATATGGAATACACTAATATTTATTAAACTTTAAACACGAATTCCTTAAAATGTGATGTTCGTGGCTTGGAACGTTTTTCAGTCCGTCCGTTTCACTACGTCCAATTGAAGAAATGATTCAATGCCAAGGTTATGAAGAATATATATTAGTGGAGATCTAGGCTTGACTTATATAATGTACTTAAAGAGTGGATTAGATAGCAGATGATTTAGAAAATGACCAATAAAGTTGAAAAAGTTAAGGTTACCTGCTCATGATACTAATTCTAATTTCAAATTCATCAACAAAACAATCATGAAATTCAATAAGTTGTTTAAAATCTTATTCTGAATAAAAATTAACAATACTTTTTACGCAATAAATTACGTAAAAAGAAAGCTGTAAGAGTCAAACTATTAACTATTATATTCAGTCACACATTTATAATTAAAACTAGTATACAGTCTATTGAATATTCATAAAGAACTGTTAATTGCACAAGTAAGCAAATAGAGAACGACTCTACGGTTTCGACTTCCATGTCCCCCCTCCTCCATACTGCCCCCTCTAGCAAAAGGCCAACCCTGTGATGTGACGCACACATGCATAAAGGCACGCACACTTGAACAGAAAGCGCGCGCAACCGGGAAATCTAGAGCCGTTTCCCTACGTATTGTGTGAGGGAATGCTATCTAGTATATGGTAGAACAGAAGAAACGTCACGAAAATATTTAAATGTTTTAATAGACATAATATTTTGTTCTCAATTGTTAGAGTGATCAAGTTCGGAATCCTCCAGTACTGGAAGTGGTAGTAAAAACTCATTCGGCAGCATTATCAATGATATAGTGAGCGGAGCTAATGACCTTTCATCCCGTAAGCAGCATCCGTGTCTAATAAAAAATGTTGTCTTCTAGTAAGACAATTGGTACGAAGTTCCAATTTAATACTGCGTAATATCTGAAGGTTGATATAATCACCGAACATGTGTTACGAGAGATAAAATGAACAAACATTCTTTGATTGAATTGTATCCTCATACTTTTGAAGAACTTAATGACATTCGCGTCAATCACAGCACCAGTAAAGTCATTAACAAGCGATATAAAGGATTGAAAAATCATAGGTAATTGGCAAAACAATCCAATGATTAATTGTACTCGAAAATAATCTAATATTAAAGGAATAGGGATCAGAGAATTTCAACCGTAATCTGATAAATTTTCTACATCCATAGAGACTTTAAATTCGTGCATTTTCTCTAAATTTATTGATTCCTACACCAATCAATAAACTCATACAAATGGCAATCTGAGAGAGACGAAACCGTGCAAGAAACTCTCCCAGTATTCTTATCCTTTTCTCTCTAGTAAACTCTTTTAATTTGTTTTATCTGGCGTTTTTGCTTATACTTCACGAAATGCGCGTGTTGGTTGTGTGCGCATCTATTTACGGTACAAGTAAATATGTACCCGCGCTATGGAGGCTGCATTAATAATTCAATTGGTCGTTCGCTCGCTCAGGTACCGCTTAAACGATTTTTAACTCTACACAAACGGATTAATTAGGGAGAGGTACAAACCTTACTAACTTTATTTGATTCTTGTTTGCAACAAACCATACACGATCGTCAATATAATATTAATGTACTTTTATTTGTTTTGGGTTTCTGGAGTTAGTTTAAAATTAGTACACAATGGATTGTTACAAACAATAGTTGCTTAAAACTTATTAAAAGTTTAGGTAATTTGTTACAATTCTGATATTTTCCAGAACATATTTTCGATTTATCCTTAACTATTGACTAAAATATGTACTTTACTCACCTATTAAATACTAAATAATTAATTATATCTCGCTAGCCAGCTCTACCTATAAAGTATTCATTTATTTATTAAAGTAAAACCTAATCTTAAACAAACAGCTAAATAACGGATTTCACTTAAAGAAACACAGAAAAAGAAAAATTCATTAAATCGCAGCACACACAGTATAATACAAAGTATGGAATAAACACATTAACAAAACAGCGGGAAGAAGTAGTATGTAAACCAAATAAAATAATTTTATTTTATCATGAAGAACTCCTGGCTGAGCAATTGGTTAGCCATACGCACATTATTTAACCGGGATAGATATTTTAAGTTTAATTTTTTTATAACGATATTACAATGAACTGCACCAGAAGCGATTTTAACCAGGCAAGTAGATCAGCTTTCGTCTTTTAACTTGTGACAGGAGATGATGACGTAGACTTCCGTACTCAACGGACTTATAATAATTTTGTCCTTAGTACTTTAATAAAATTGATTTAGATATTTTCAACTCATCTTAAGCGATCGGATATTTTTTTTATTTTAATAATATTAATCTCTGTATAATATCTCCGAGATGGAAGAAAAGCATTTCTTGTACCAAATCCAGAATCAAAGCACTCATTTCATCATTTTCATCATCAACATCAACAACTATTCGTTAGTGAATCACACTAGGCTTCTCGGATCTTAATAAAATTTGGCACACAAATGGATTATGCACCTGAAATATTACAGCGAAAACAAATTCTGAGTCGATTTACCCTAGCGGTTGCAGAAAACATCCTTAAAGTTAATGTTTCATTAAATATAATACCGTCTCTTTCTATTTCATTTTGACAGTCAAAGATAGCATGTGACATAACGAAAAAATTACTTCAAAGATGCTTTCTGCAACAAGCAGTCAATGGCATAAAACCAAACAAAATTCTCTATTTTTTACTGGCTCTCGATATTAGCAATTCACGCCGATAAAATTGCTGACAGAAACTGGTTAATCATCACAAATTGGCCGTGTGTTGCTGTGTGACAAGAATTTCGCGAAAATTTGAAGGCGAAAATACACTGGTTAGCTTGCAAGTTGATTGGGGTCACTCTGTGGGCAAATATAGGGATCACGGGTCCAATTCTTTGACAAACACTAATATTTGAGGAACACACTCGCTACGATTAGTGCATTTTCTTTTTTGCCTATGACACTACTTCAAACAATATTCTTGGTAACTTAAAGAAAATATACCGATTGTTTCATGATAATAATCTTAATATATATGAATCCAATGTGTTTGTTTCCAGTGAAGGGATTACTTCTTGGAGTGTAGTTTAGTCCAACTTGAGGGATAGGATAGTTTTTATTTCGATTTGGGACCCATGATAATTTTTATTTCCAATATTTGTTTTATATTTTAATAATTAATTACTTAATTATTTATTAATTTACATATTTTCCTTGTATATTCCACATAAGGAAAACAGCGAAATGAGTCCAGGATAAGCTATTATTAACATAAAATTAAAACTTAATTATTGTTTCCAAGAAAAACAATACAAATTTTAACGCATATTATTAAGAATTTATTAACAACAGAGCAATTAAAATACGTATTAGCAAGCATTATTCGCTGTCCCCCGTAAAGCCCTGGGGTAGTTGAAGTTAGAGTTGAGCGCCCCTGTATCTTTGTTGAAATATTTGCTATGTAAGCGGTGGGTGACTATCCGTGAGGCTGCGAGCGTACGGTACGGTTTTCACGCGTAGTTATCGCGGCGTTTCTTAGTCCTAAATAAAACTGGTATATATAATATCATTCATTTATAAAACTTAGTTGCCATTATTGAAGCCAAAGCCAGCCTGCAAAATACCAGAACTTATAGATGCATGGGAATGTTGCATTAAAATACCAATAAAAAATACTAAAGCCTAAAATTGGAACTATTTTGATAACTGGAATCCCTCAGCAGCCACGACTCTTTGTTAGGACAATAATTCGAAAATGCGTTGGATATTCTGAAATAGAGTGATCTTATACACAAATGTAAGACAGTGTGTCAACTATCAATATTCATACAAAGATCGATATAGCTGTTTAGGACATTGGCATCTCACAGCTTTTCTAATGCAGTCGGATTGTTCAAAATGATACATTTAACGAGAGGTCAAAAGCCCAAAGAGTTTTTATTCTCTTTGTTATGTGCCTAACCTACAAATTATTTAGGTAGATCTCTGTGGCGGGATAGAAAGTCTTATGTTATTCATGACTCTGACATGTCAGTAATATCAAATTTTTCATCCAAAAACATGCTTCATCCATTCACATCTTTAAGAACAGCTAAATATGGTGTCAGCCTAAGCATATATACCAATGTTAGGTGCCGCTTGATTGATGAAACAGCAAATTTGTTCTCTGTCTCACTCCACGACAAGATTAGCGTGTTTTTCTACTAAAGATAACAGTTTTATCTTGCTGAATATTAATTGTGTGTGTATGGACTGCGAAATCATATCCTATTGTGAAAGTCTTTTGATGTGACTAATTCAGTTAAGGATTCATACGGTTTACGGGATGCAATGAATTTTCATGATAGCTGATAGCTATTTGGTTCGTGTGTTTGGGTAGTTTATTTATGTGCCTAGAGAGAATTATTGAAAGAAGATTACCTGCATATATTTAAACAGTAATTTGGTGGTAGTATTGGAAACAGTAATTAAGTCAGTATTAAAGAAGGTGCGTGATGATGATTATTTGGCAATGAATTGTGTGTTTCTTTTTAATGAAAATACGGGACGAGACGAGCAGTACGGAAGCTGATGGTAATTGATACGCCCTATACACAGTAATGCTTACACGTTACTGAATCACACGTCACTTCACGACAGAAATAGGCACCGCGGCCGATTGCACAGGATACCAGCTATCTACCCATATTTTAGGTGCCTCCCACTGGTAACTTTTAATAATACAATTTTTTTTAATTTTTTCTTACTGTTTTTATTAGTGTGCATGAAAGAAACACTATAACTATATTTGATCACGGTATTCAGATGATTTTTGTAAAATGGCCCTGAGAGAGCTTAGCCGTAGTGGTTGATGACGAGTCGGAGATGCCAGGGAAGCACTACAGACAACATTTTGTGTTTATACGAAAATAATCACGAAAAATTGGGCTGTGTGACATTCAATCTTGGCCGTCTTTCAATTTGACGGCTCGACACAAGCCGTGGTAAATTCAGTTACTGTGTATTCTCTGCCCGTCCCTGGGGACATAATATGCATGTTTATATTCCATATCTGTCGAATTCTAGATATAAAGACATACACTTCGTTTATGAAAAAGGAAGGATAGCAATGTATAAAAATATATCTATTATCTTTTCAGATACTTAGTAGGTCTCTTTGAATAAATTGTAGGTATACTTCTATGTAGTGTTAAAATAATGTTTTAGTTGTTAACTTCAAATTGTTAACATAAAATACTAACTAACGAATAAGTTCATGATGAAATAAAAAGCACAAGACATCACAAAATAAAACAGAATATTTTACGTTTGCCCTCGATCTGTGAAAACAAGATGGCGGCGCGTTATCGGCCGCCATGTTTGCTGAGCAGGCGCACGCGGCATGACACTGCGCAATAGTTTATTTAATGTAGACCTGTTCTACAAACGTCTTAGCATGCAAATGAGGACTTTAGGATTAATATGTTTAATTCAACACCTACTGTTGTACACTGAAAGTAGGTAACTATACTTGCATTGTTATTAGATTGTTTTTCTATCTACTTCTAGATATAAGATTAGATTATACTTAAACCACTTGGTACCTGATTTATTAACTATATAAGCATTTATATATCTTAGATATCTCAGGTAATGATAGATTTATTACCTGAGACATTCTAGAGTGCTTTTGTTTTAGATGGCTATATTACAAGTGATAGATGTCAATTGATCCAATTGATAGGTACGTAAAGATATTAACGGAATCGTTATTAAATCTTTCAGATGCATCAATAATAATTATTTGTCTATATACAAGATTTTTGATGCTATCGTAAATATTTAAAACTGGATTTTTTTTATGGTAGAAGAGGACAAACGAGCGTACGGGTTAAACGGTGTTAAGTGATCACCGCCGCCCACATTCTCTTGCAACACCAGATGTATAACAAACTCTTTTTTTTTCAACTACCTATGTCGTATCATCCTCGAGCAAGGAAGCACATTCCATAGTTTTGTTTAAGTTGTTTTTTACTTATAACAGAGGGTCGATTTATAAAAATAATCTCGAATTCATTAGCTTTTGGTTTTAGCGGAAGCGATAGCGTCCTATCAAGGTACCTCATATTGTTTATTTTATAGTAAAAAACTTATCTATATAAATATAAAAGAGAATGTGTGTGTTCCCCGAAAACTTGAGAACCGTTAGGTCAGTTGAAATTAAACTTTGAACACGTATTCTAAAGGAGGACATGATTGTGACTCCTTACTTAGAACTGAAACTCAAAAAATTTTTTTGATTAAACCCTACGTGTGTGCGGTATCTATGGATAGCTCTTTAAAAATGATATTGAGGTTTCTAAAGAAATTCCAAAGTGGTAAAATGGGGGGACACATTAACCCTGTAACTTCTAAAACAAGAGAATGATAAAGGTAAAAAATATATGATGTACATTACAATACAAACTTCCACCGAAAATTGGTTTGTATGAGATCTAGTAAGTATTTTTTTTTATTACCTACGTATATATGATGAGAGCTCTTTTGCACTGTATGATTTTGAGCCGTTTCCATTAAAATAATTTGATATCATTTTCTTTTCTATATACTTTTTATATTATGTTACTTGCTGCTACGGAACCCTTCATGGGCAAGACCAACTCGCCCTTGGCCGCTTTTTTATCTTTTGAATAATAGGTCTAATTGATATTTAATATTTGTGTGTATGTATTTTCGAGGTCTATAATGTGGTACAAGATACCCCGTAAAAATAAAATTAATTATTGAAGCCAAAAATTTAGTCAACCCTTGTAAACAGTCATGTCAGGGAACTAGATTATTAAACAGAAAGGCCTACGTTCCTTTTTAACCTAATAATTGTCCACTTTAATAGTTTTGCTATTTTTCGTCCATAAATGTTTGCTACCTCCATACAAGGATGTCATTATACTCAAGTATGGCTTGTACTGGCTTCAAAAAAATATTGTGTGAAGGACAGAGTGTATTGTACAGAGTCTCCGATTGCCCAACGGTTTCCGAGATGGCACAGCGTGTTGGATCGGTTTTGGTATCAATAACACCGACGATGGTGCGAAATACCACACAAGCCATATCCCGACGAGTGAGGTTGTGTATTGAGCAAGGCGGAGTACACATTGAGCCGTTTCTGTAAATTTGACGTTTATTATGAAAAAGTAAGTAAGTCGTTCAAGTTCTTTCGTTAGGTTAGGTCTTTTAAAATTTTTGTCGTTCCGCTAATCAGGTAGAAATGTATGTAAATTCTGCGTAATTTACTCTTTAATTTACTGCGCTACGGCGCCCTTCAGACCGAAACACAATAATGCTTACACATTACTGCTTCACGCCGGAAAAAGGCGCCGTTGTGGTACCTATAATCTAGTCGACATTCTGTACAAAGGAGCCTCCCATGGGTATATAATAATTAGATATGTAAATAATATAATAGCATAATTATAAAAAGGCATAATCTCTACGTATATAGTAAGCTGTAAGTTTATCTTAAGGATAATCGTACTATTTAACGCGTCAATGTTGAATGTCACATGATCGACGGACAAAAGTGTTGTTGCAAAAGTCAAAGTCATTAAAAGTGGGTGAAGTAAGGCCAAGGGGACGAGGATTGGGCCAGTTAAATATGTACTCAGCACACACATACAATATGTGCGCGGCGCACACAGACCGCTTGCTGACATAATATTTGGTAACACCGCTAATGTAATCCAAGGAGTTTACCTTTATAATAAATACAGATCCGTTCGTTTGTGTTGGCATTATCAGCAACACCGCGTTGCAACAAAGCTTATCTATTGTTTTATCTATATACAGGGTGGGAATTTTAAGCCCTGGTTAGTTCCGCGTAGGATGTCGCATTCAAAAATCAATCATTTTTCGAAGACTTTCTTGTCTAAGCTGAATCAAAAAACAACTGAAAGTCTATAAGCGAACGTTGAAAATTTAAAAGAAGAACTGTGTAGGTACCACTTGCATAAAGTTTCACTCAAAAATCTCAAACCATGAAGATTTTGAAATACCTATTAAAATAAAACTCAATTTAATACTTCCATGCCTATTATTTTTATTATATTCTATTCTATTTGAATTCAAATTTAAAACGCGTTTATTGTGTTCGATTTTGTATTTGTTGGATGCCATTACTTATTGTGACAGTAATCACGACCATCATCTTCACGAAGCATCCTTACACAAAGAATTAATTCAAGCTCTAAAGATTGATTGCCAATGTAGGATAATTTAAACACATTATTTTTTATTGCTTTTTGTGGAGTATTTGATATTATGTAAAAGGCTTTTAACTAACGTGATTAATATCTTGAATGCAGCAACAAACTAATTGTTATGTATTTTACAGCAATTGCTAAATACTCTATATGATTGAAAAGAATGGCCGTTGAGTTTCTCTTATTCTCTCACGAACTCTACTTTTTCCAAAAATATGGCCGACTCAGTAATTTAAAAGAAATATTTATAGAGATGAAGTTTATTAGACTTTGACTTTGACTACTTATCTAATGAAAAATTACGCAATTAATTGCTCAAAATAAATAGCATAAAAGGTAACCCAAAAGCCATAATTATAATCCAAACAAACTTATAACAACAGCCAATTGTCAAAAACAAACGCCAACATATCAAATAAAACTATTCATAAATATAACAGTATCATCTCTATGTACTTTACAACTTCACAGATATACATGAACGAACAGGTAAATACGGTATATGACGCAATTCTTTCTTTGCTGTAAATGTAATAATGTAACCTTCAACAAATAACGAGAAATATACTAAGAAATATTCTTATTTTTACACACAATACAAGTATTAGAATTAAGAAAAATTGGTAACTAAGTACTAGGTACGTACTAAAGGTCTTTGGGCTGTCAAGATCTAGAGTAAGTATGGCATGTATTACAGAAGCTGTCAAATCAATCATTTACCAGTGGGAAGCTCCTTTGCACAGGATGCCGCCTAGATTATGGGTACCACAACGGCGCCTATTTCTGACGTGAAGCAGTAATGTGTAAGCTCTGGTCTGAAGGGCGCCGTAGCTAGTAAAATTACTGGGCAAATGAGACTTAACATCTTGTCTCAAAGTGACGAGCGCAGTTGTAGTGCCGCTCAGAATTTTTGGGTTTCAAGAATCCTGAGCGGCACTGCATTGTAATGGCAGGGCGTATCAATTACCATCAGCTGAACGTCCTGCTCGTCTTGTCCCTTATATAAAAAAAAATCAAATTAAATCAAAATCAATTTGTATACAAGTCAAGTCGCGGGCATCCCAAAAAATGCTTTTAAATTTTTTTTGTTATATATATATATACAATATTATATTGTCATTGTTATTGTCATAAAATAATCATAATCTAGTACCAGGCTGTCCCATCACTTAGTTAATCAACTGTAGAGTTACGACAGAGCAATTTTGAATTAAAACATTAAAATTTATTTATCCATAATGCCTCAACAGTGACTGGGATTTTATTGTAAAGGCTCTATCTAGACGTATAAATTATCTAAGTAGGTATCCATTAAAAATAACCCCTCTTAACAATAACAGAATAAGCATTTCATGTCGTTTAAATGACGACCCCTATAGCCCAGTGGTTAGTGACCTACTAAGTTAGAGGTCCCGGGTTGGAATCCCGTTTGATGCAATCATTTATATGATGAATATGGATGTTTGTTTCCGAGTCATGGATGTTTATTTGTGTTTATGTATATTTAAGTAAGTATATAAAAACAAATCTTATAACTATATTTACAATACTATGACTACATAAAATTAAAACTATCAATACGTGGAAGCGTTCCAAGAATACTGACAGCATTTCCGCATTGGATAGCTAGGCTGATCTGTTGACCGAGATAGCTGCCAGCGCTTGAGTTTCCAGTAGTCTTATTGAGGCGCGAAGATAGTATTTTGAACATTCTCCGCGCCTAGGGGCTCCACGGGCCAAGTGTCTCGACACCAAACGGCACAAAGATGTAAGACACACTAAGACCAAAATATTTGCGACGCTTGCCGTCTTCGGCAGTCGAAGCAGCAACTGACGTAACTTGGACATCAGAAGAAGCCAGAGTGTCGACGCAAGTAAGTAAATATATTGTATTAAATGTATCGTTCTCTTGTACCCATAGTACAGGCTATGGCTAGTTTGTGGCAAGATAATTTGTGTAAGAGTGTGTCAATATTATTTATTTATTTATTTAAATGTCACAACCTTTTTAAATTCTCGCTTAATGTAAAATACTTGTAATGTTAATTGTGCGGAACAATACTTGTGTGGCCTACATTTACATTACATTCCGATTGCGAAGATACTTGATATTTTCCTCATATATTACTTGTGTGTTTAATAATTGCATTTCAAGAATGGCCAGTTTTCTAAATTGGAAAGTTGGCAGTAGCTTCGCATATTTTAATTTCTTCTGCAAATTGTTGGAGTCATCAGTCACAATTTTCTTTTTTCTGCAAATTATGTTATTCACCAAAATATTAATAATAAATAAGTGTAAATACCTATAGCCTTTAAGAATCTGAAGTAGCAGTGGGCAGGGTACATAGTTCGACGGGACCACGTACCGGGAGACGCAGTGTTGGTGGACAAGTTGGACCAACGATCAGGTCAAGATCGCCGGTATACGTTGGGTGAGGGCAGCCCAGGACTGATCTGTCGTGGAAATGTTTGGGGGAGGCCTTTGTTCAGCAGTGGCCGTCTACCGGCTGGGGATGGATGGAGGTTGGAAATAGACCGAAATAGCTTCCAGCGCTTGGGTTGCCAGTAGCCTTATTGATGCGAGAAGATAGTATTTTGTACATTCTCCACGCTTCTAGGCTCCATGGGCCAAGTGTCTCGAAACGGCACAAAGATGTATGACTCACTAAGACCGACATATTTGCGACGCTTGCTGTCTTCGGCAGTCGAAGCAGCAGCCCCAGCACCAACTGACGTAACTTGGACTTGAGAAGGAGCCAGAGTGTCGACGTAGGTCGCGTCCCGCACCAGCGTCCTTCCCCGTGCGCAAGCCACCAGGGTCATTCCAACAGGACACTTGCCATCGCGGCGGGTAATACCATTTGGCTCTAAAACAGCTGGTATATTAAGAGCGGCAAATACCCTGCGGATAACTTCATTAATGATGGTGTGGCTAATACGGCCTGCCAATTTTAGGCAGGATAGCCCGTGACGCCCAAGAGCATCTGAACGCCACATCTACATTGATATGGTTCATTCAGTTATAGTATAAATTTATTATTTATTAAAGTGAAACTTTTATTACATCGTCTCAAACTTTTTCGTCTGTGTGTTGCATGTCGTGTGACGGTCGGGCGGCGCCTATAGTTTTCATATTGGATGCAATTGCGTTCGGGTGGAAGAGTAGGTTCGAACCCCACACACTAGATAAAGGATTTTATATTTTATGAAAATGTAAAGCATTATATATAAATTTGTATTTTTTCTATGCTGATATTAATACCTATGTTATTTTGTGAAAATAAGTTACACTTGCATCGTGGTTTCATAAAACCACACAATCCTTTTTTTATTATATTATATTTAGTTTTTTGCTATACTTATTATATAGTATGAGCCATCCACGGTTACGTGAAAAAATCATCAAAAAAGCCAAACATGAAACATATTGACATGAAGGCATGACATTACCCCAGGTTCATTTGATAACTAGAGTTAATATTGGCACCGCACACCAGCTTGTTTGACGAACGCTTAACTCTATCAATATATAAACATAATATTTATATTTGTACCGTTTTTGGTTCACCAACATACACTTGTGTAATTTGTCGCTGAAACTGATATAAGGCAGCGTGGAAAAGTTTGTCGTGCGTCAATGTTGAACGTCAATATTAGTGTTTTCTTGTCTGTTTGTTTGCCTATTGCGGCTGTTGTTTCATTTTTGGTAGTAGCAATTAATAAATTTAATGATTTAGCTGTTTATCACTGTTATTTAGCGATTTTTTTATAACAATTAGGGACGAGACGAGCAGGTCGTTCTGCTGATGGTAATTGTTATATCTCATGACAATGCAGTGCCGCTCCGCACAGAAAATCCAAACAATTCTGAGTGGTACTACAATTGCGCTTGTCACCTGGAGACATAAGATGTTAAGTCTCATATGCCCAGTAATTTCACTAGACAGCAGTTACAGCAGTGTAAGCATCACGGCAGAAATAGGGACTGTTTTGGTTACCCACAATAGATCCAGCATCCTGTGCAAAGGAGTCTCCCTCCCTTTTTACGGAACGAGAGGACAAAACACACTTAGGGATTTTTTTTTCCTACAAAAGGGGGGGGGGGTATTTGACTTCGGCTGTTTCAGAGAGTAATCATTTTTTAGACTATTGTAAGCTTCCGGGAGCTTTGCTGAAGATTGTATAACCCGTTTCAGTTTAATCCGTTCCAGTTGTTCAGCCATGCTCTTGCACGCTGTATCATATCTTGTGAATTCTGGCATCGTGCATAAAGGCTGTATGTCACGCCTATCATCCCAGAAGTGAGGGTTATCACATTAAAAAATAACAAATATTATAGCCAGAATAGGTTGGATGAGGGAGCGCAAGACGGATCGTCGTAGAGATCTTTGTCCGTGACAGTGGCGTCAGTGGGTATTCCGGCTGATATGATGATGATGATGAAATGTAACTGGATTTAAGGAGGTTGTTCTATGTAATAATGAGGGATTGATGACAAACTAGCTGTTAAGTATCCTAATGGTAAGGGATCACGGCTGCCTATAAGCCTATTTTACAACACCAGAGGAAACTCTGGTATTGCAAGGTAGGATTTCGCCTTTAACGTTATGTTGTCGGGTTAACTTGGCTTTAGCTTGGAAGAAGATCATTACATGCAGAAAAGGATTACTGTATCGCAGTTTTTCATATCTGAGTCAGGCTATAAGCTACAGCACCGTTCACAGTTGTGAAGACCGTGAGGTGCAGAATTTTAGGTTCGACAAAAGTTTAAGTGCACGTCGAAAGGTCGAATCATGAATGTGCCATAAAACAAACAAAATCACGCAAGTATAATTTCAAATAGGCAAGCGCAGTAATTGAAAGTTTAGTATACAGTAGGTATACTTTAGTCTTTCAGTTTCCAAGTTAAATGCTGTTGAAAGTAATTACTTGAGTGTTGCGTGCAAACTGTTACTTTTGTATTTAGGTCGAGGCTCAGGCTTTGTGCCAAACTCCCTCACTGTCGTCTGTAACTGACTCCTGCCAAGCTTATGTAAAAGGTATTATTTCAAATTTCCAAGTACTGCTGGAATTATATAATCGAATTGTAGATATTGTCGTACACACTTATTAATTCTTGAATGAATAGATTATTGTGAGCAAAAAGGTACAAGACTAACAAGATATTCAAGTAGTTACAATGAAGTGCCTCTCAGGATTCTTAAAAAACCCAAAATTCTGATCGAAATCGTAATTATTGACCTCGTCACCTTGCGACAAGAAGGTCGTATTCGGCGGCAGGAATCAGGTGAATTAGCTCTTCGGAACACTCCCCGTGATAAATGTAGTAGAAGACACACAATAAAGCGACGCGGACGTCTCTACGCATCGTCAATTGATCCAGCCGTTCACAGAGCACTGGGTCCTTGACAGTTCGAGCTGCTCTGGATTGCAAGAAGCCAAATGAATCAGGCTGATACTGGGGCGTGCCAGGCCAGAGAAACTCCATATGCGGTGGGACCTGCGCTTCATAGCGCGCTAGACATATTCTAGGCCGGCATGATGTATTGCCGTGCTCAATTTATCAATTTTGGCCAATTTGGCTTTTTCTTCTAAATGACCGTGGAATTGGCAATCGCTCGAGATTTCGAGACCCAGTATTCCGATACTAGGCGAGGCTTCAAGGTTTAATTTACCCTATTCCGCGACCTTCTCAAGTGAGGACTCGATAGAAGACACAAGTTTCTCCCGGCACTGGTTGACGATTTCCCGAGAGAGACCTGCATGGCCCGTGTATCATCACCAGTGCTGTCGTCTGCATAGCAATGTATGTTGGAGACGACCGATATCATTTATATGCAGAAGAAACAGTGCAGGAGATAGCAAACAGCCTTGGAGCACTCCATCGTTCACGGGCTTCGGGTTCGAGCAATAACCGTCGACAACGACCTGTTTGCTGCACCCAGTGAGGAAGCTGGAAACACTCGGGAAGCCCAAAAGATGGAATTTTTGAGAGTCCACCTTGTAGACACCATGTTAACCCATACACGACCCAAAGACCTTCGCTATATCCACGGTAACTGCTAGGCCTTTTCCCTTGCTTTCGATAGCCGCCGCCCATCTATGTGCTAGGTATACCATAAGATCGCCTGCCGACCGACCATGGCGATAGCCGCACTGCCTGTCGTTGATCAACTAGTGACCTCCTGGGTATACCAAGGGCTGGTGGTTAATTATATTCTCCATGATTTTGGAGGGCGGGGAGGTATAGGCCTGCAGATTGCCGGATCCGAACTCTCGACTACTAACGAGTCTCCTTTTTTTCGGATCGGATGGACAAGGGGTGACTTCCATGAGTCAGGGACTACGTCTTTTAAGTATGAGTACCGGAATAAATGCGTTAGCACCGGCGTCAACTCAGGGGTACACGTTCTAAGCACTGATGAGAGATCCTTAATTATTTATGTGAGAACTGGATTCTGAAATAAGAAGATATTTCGGTGAGGTGATTCGTCACGGCACGGTGGGTGAGTTCCTTTGGGTGTTAATGAGACAAGCGGGTCTTTAGACTGCACAAATTATCAGTTTCGGCATAATGTAGCCCTCCAGCATCCTTTTATGTCTCATGCTGCGTTTGCACTAACCTCCAAAAGTATATAAGTCGAGTTGCAGAGCAATATCAACTTAAAAAGAAAATATTTTAGTGTTATTGTTTAGTAATACTAAATTAGTCACTATACAAAGTAATGTTTTCATAGTCAATTTATTTAAGTTTGTCTCGTCTCTCCATCTTACTGACCATTTCATTTAATTAAGAGTTGTCTCTGAAAAGTTGTGGCAAAATATTGTGTGCATAATTTGGACACCTAAGATTTTACCTACATTAGATTCGTTTTGTTATGAATTTATATTACCTATAACTAAACATTTTGAATAATAAATATTTTATATTCTTTCTTCTGTACAACTGTATTTCTTAGCTACAGAAGATAGATGTCGTGTGTTTTTATTAAGTATTCCTAAACACGGAAACATATCTGACTAATTAGAACTATTTTCGTAAAATAGTGTTAATTAAACAATATTTTATGTAGCTAACTGGAGACTAAAATATAGCTTTGATGATTAATGAAACCTTTAATGTGATATAGCTGAAACGCGACTATTAATGAATTACCGTCCTTTGCAATTTGATTTTCTTAGTTTGATTTAATTGAAGTCATGCCAGTGAAGTTCCAGTCATGTTGCCAGTTCAATCGAAGCATAATCGCCAAAAGCGCAAGTCCACTGTTTGAGTTTTCAATTCATGTCCGCAAGATTCGTGTAACACACTGGGGCTAACGCGTATTTGTTTAACACATACTTGTAATTGATCGTGCATCTACCTGAATTGCCTTACGTCATGCATTTTATCAGTTCTGCCTTAACAGTAACCGTAAAAAAGCATTTTAGTTACCATCGTAGATATTCCTCAATTCAGGTAATTTTTATATGACCCACAGGTCATTAAGCAGCCTTAATGCTACACTACTACTACAGACTGGGAATGAAGCGAACATCCTCTGACTCTTTGGTTATAAATGTTTATTGTACGATATTGCAATGTAATCCTTATTTAAAAAAAAAGCCCGCTGAGTTTCTTGCGCCCGTGATTTTGAACTATATTTGAATTTTAATATTAAACAGTATTTTGAACAGTGTTTTAAAAAAATTACAGTTTCTATTGCTTAGAATTCTACAGCTTTGCAATAAGCTCGATCCAATGTTTGTTTACTTGTAAAAAAGGGATAAATTTTCTGAAATCTAAAATTTTCTTCTGTCAAAGCGCTGAAGCTGCTGGGGTTATAACTATTCGATATTAGGTTGAAGATCTCCCTATCTACTTGTAAGTAATAACATGAAAATAAAACATTTTGATTTATTTTAGTACTCTTCATATATAGAAACAAATTTCAATCTAATCACTAACGTGTGAACTGATCCTTAAGTAGTCTACTCGTGAGTAATTCGGCCCCCATTCTGACCACTATCCAAATAAAAAAGACATTCTAACATCTATAGATTTTCGTATCACGTTACCTTAATTAAAAATGTACAGATTTTGTCTTTTTATATACCACATAAATGATGGGCAGCGTTTCGGAAGCTCCGTAAAATCTTGTCCCAAATACAAATGTCTGAAGACAAAGGCTTCAACCAGTGTGTGTTGCCAGTCAGGACTTACGGTACGCAGACGTGGGCCTTATGAGAAAGCTCATGGTCGCTCAGAGGGCTATGCTCGGCGTTTCCCTTCGAGATCGAATCAGAAATGAGGAGATTAGTAGGAAAACCAAAGTTACCGACATTGTCCAAATAATTGCGAAACTGAAGTGGCAGTGGGCAGGGCACATAGTTCAATAGACATATGGCCGCTGGGGCAGTAATGTCCTCGATTGGCGACCATGTACCAGAAGATACAGTGTCGGTAGGCCCCCCGACACAAGATGCGTCAAGATGAACCGACGATCTGGTCAAGATCCCCGCAATACGTTGGATGAGGGCAGCGCAGGACCGATCTTTGTGGAAATCTTTTGGCGAGGCTTATGTCCAGCAGTGCTCGTCTTTCGACTGATCATGATGATGATGATACCACATTGAATTACTAATAGATTATTGTTCTACGCCTGTATTTTACTTTTTTACTTCAAATTCAACTTGCATTTTATTAGTAACAAGCCTTTTAACTGCCATTGCCTTGCCATCTTAATTTTTTTTTTATGGAATAGGAGGACAAACGAGCGTACGGGTCACCTGTTGTTAAGTGATCACCGCCGCCCACAATCTCTTGCAACACCAGAGGAATCACAGGAGCGTTGCCGGCCTTTAAGGAAGGTGTACGCCCTTTTTTGAAGGTACCCATCTCGTATACTCCCTAAAACACCGCACAAGGAAGCTCATTCCACAGCTTGTAGTACGTGGAAGGAAGCTCCTTGAAAACCGCACTGTGGAGGACCGCCACACATCCAGATGGTGAGGATAATATCCTAACTTGTAGCGTGTCGTGCGAAGGTGGAAGGAATCAGGTTAAACAGCTCTTCGGAACACTCCCCGTGATAAATGCATAATTACTTCCATAACCATTTATTATATTTGTAGAATAATTTAAAACCAAAAATGTGCGTTCAATAAGCGATAACAAATATACTCGTATAAGTGCGAGTTTCAATAATTATGTTTGCAGAAGCAGTTAGCGGCAACGACATTGTGGCAGACACCGCCATCTTGCGTGACACCTCGTACATGTGGAATGGCCATGGAAAAGTACATGTGGAATAAACTTAACCTAAATGTTCTCTGTAAATATGACGCAATAATATCAAGGGAGTTTAGAATTTCTTTCCATCGATATGTTATTTAGCTGGGATTGTTGCATAAACGGGTAATAATACTTTACTATTGGTTGTCATTTTTGCATGCAATGTAGATGCCATATCTTGCTTAGGGAGACCGTGTCTGTCGTTCACTTGGCGTCTGTTATCATGATTATGAGTATATTATTCTTATTTATCTTTATCTTCTATTCTATTCTTCTATCTAATAATTTTCTCTTCTTCTCATTAGCTCAACTCTTTACGAAGTAGCGGTAGATTCAATAAGAAAAAATATACATTTTTTTTACTTTCATATGTTACATTTCCTTGACCTACATGAATAAAGTGATTTTGATTTGATTTGATTTATACACAAATAAAATTTGAAAACAAAATTTTATGAACGATGTGGGGCTCGAACCCACCCAGAGGAATCACAAAAGCGTTGCTGGCCATATATGTAAGTGTACGTGCTTTTCATAGTCAACGTGGGAGAAAGTTCCTTAAAAGCCGCACTGTAGAAGAACACGAAAACTTATAAAGAGTAACAATACAGATGCATACATCGTTATCCAAAAATATGATTAAAAATAGTGTAAAAACATTGTCGCCTTGTATATTTTATATGGCCAATTTACTCTAGTTTTGTTCAAAGGCATTTGCTCTTATGCTGCCTTTTTAAGCTTTTATTAATACCGAGGTCCAATTTGATGAAAACCTTTGAAAGTGCCATTCATCTTCATAACCATAGTTTTGTAGACAGTGATAATTCTGACGATGAACTCTTTTTGGGAGACATCACGTGTATTATCTTAGTTGTCGTGTATTCTCGGTGTTTTTATTATAAAAATCTATCGATAAAACACCTTCTGCGTTTCCCATTCTTACTTGCAATCACCGCGTAATTAAGTTCATTAGTGTTTTTGACCGCCACGAATCCAGATTTTGAGTTGTCTGACCTGCCTCCTTTGAATTAAGATCACTCAAAGAAGTAAGGAGCCAGCTGCACGCATCATTTTGCAAATAAAAGAATAGTACAAACGAATTTCATAAGATTCACGAAACTAAACAATGTCAATGAAATACAACAAATAACTCAATTGGTTGTATTGTAGACGTTCATATTGACGTATTCAATTGAGTTTTAAATGAATTTAACGAGACTTAGCCATTGTTTTCCCAGTAAACAGAAGTGCTACTGTTTGACGACGCTAATATTTATTGTTGATTCGTATTTGTCTCGTGATCGCGGTAAAACTATTGTTTACCTTGTATTTAGGGTAATTACGTTAGAATTTTAAAAGTAATGGGTTCAAAGTGCAAAAACTATCGGTGCTCAATTGTTTGTTGTTGTAAGTATATTTTATTTGTATAGATATTGACAAATCGTTGTGAAAATTGATATGGAACGAAATGTATAACCCTGGATTTTATTATTTTTGTAGTAACCATTAGGTTATCTGTAAAGTATTAACTTTTCTACGATTTATTTATTTATTTATTAGGGTTATTTACAATCACTTACAATAATACACACAAATATAAAAAGTAGAACTAAAAACTAGGAACTAAATGTAGTGATTACTTACAAATAAACACAGCATTCACAGAAATTATAAATTTTAGGTATTATAATTATAGAATAAGTTAAGAATTAAACAGTTTTTTTTTAATTCATAAATGAGTAGGTTACATAGTGATACAGAATGACATTAATTTTCATATTATAACAATATTTAAGATTGCCAATTTTGGTGCAAATGGTATTGCGGAATTTGGCTAAGGAATCAGCAAATATGTAAATATCAGCTACGCTATAAGAATTTAAAATTTTACATAACCGTGGGTCTGGGGAATTGGTACCTAGGATCGTTCGAGGAAGTGGACGACAGAGTGGAGTAATAGGCCTACGTGGAATTCTTACTGGTACTCTTAGACTAAATTTATTTAGCAATTCGGGGCAGTTGATAAAACCGCTCAACATTTTATGAGTAAACAGAAGATCCAGAAGTTCTCTCTCTCTCTCTCTTCGCGTGCCTCTCCGACTAGCGAATGTTGGCGGTCAGCTTTGTAGTTTCAATTGTTTGTCCTTCGCGAGGCGAAATAGTTCTCCACAATCTAAGTCCTCAACTGCTTCTGCTATTATGGTTTCCGAGTATAAATTAAATAGCGTAAGTGCTAAGATACAGCCCTGTCTGGCACCCCTTTTAATATCAACTTCTGCGGTCTCATCATTATTAGCCCGAAAAGTAGCTCGTTGATTCCAGTACAGATTCCGGATGATTCGTATATCTTTGCCATCCAACCCGATATTTTGTAATATTGCAATTAGGCGGTCATGCAAAACTCTATCGAAAGCTTTTTCGTAGTCGATGAAGCAAAGAAAAACATCCTGCTGCATATCTAAGCATTTTTGCACCTGTACTGCAAATAGAGCCTCTCTTGTGCCGACTCCTGATCTAAAGCCGAACTGGTTATCTGCGAGTTGTTCGTCACATTTAGTTCTTATGCGTTCGTGAATGATATTAAGAAATAATTTTAATACTTGACTCATAAGGCTAATTGTTCGAATTGTTCGGACTTTTTCGCATTGGCTTTCATAGGGAGCGTAATGAAAGATGACGTTAACCAGTCTTTGGGTAAGTGGCCAAAGTCATAAGCGGCGTTCAAAAAATTTACGAGGACATCAATATTTTCGTCCTTAATAAGTTTAAGTACCTCTATGTGAACATCATCTGGGCCCACTGATTTTCCAGTTTTAGCTTTTCTTAAAGCCTTTGTAACTTCGTCTTTAAGGATAGAATACCCGTCACTCAAATCACAGGTTACAGCTAAACTTCGTGAATCATCAGCGAACATTGACGAGACGTATTGTTCCCATAGAATTTTTTTCTTTGTTTTATCCAAAATTGGGATATCGTGTTCGTCTATGAGTTGTTGTGTAGTCTTTTTATAGCCAATAAAAGATTTTATTTCCCTATGTAGATTAAAAGCATCATGCTTAGCATAAAGATCCTCCACAATCTCGCACTTCCCTCGATACCAAGCATCGCGCGCATAGCGGACTTCGCACCGAATTCTCTTATCGATCTCCATGTACTTGGTTTCATCAGAGTTTTTGTAGAGTCTTCTTTTCCTCCATAAGGTTATTTATTTTCTCGGTCATCCAACTCTGCTTAGGAGCCCTGTCTCTTTTTAATAAGAATTTGTTTATGTCCAATAATTTATTTTTTAGTGTGCTCCATGTCTCTTCTATTGTGTGTGCCCAACCATTTATTTCATTCGACATATTCTTTTTGGTGTTAAGGTTTGTAAGTTTCCTGACATCTATTTTTGTATTTTGTGCCGGTTTCTTTACTCTTTTTAGGGTACATGATATTGTTGCGATAACCGGATTGTGATCAGATCTAATGTCAACTCCAGGATATGTTTTAGTGCTTCTTATACAATTACGAAAGCGATTATTGATCATTATACAGTCTATTTGATTCCGCACTATATGTTGTGGGGTGTGCTGTGGAGATGTCCATGTATAAAGTCTTCGTGGTGGTAGCCGGAAGCAAGTATTCATTATGACAAAGTCATTTTCTTGACAAAGTCAATTATGACAAAGTCATTTTCTTGACAAAGTTGAATAAGAGTGTCACCTCTTTCGTTTCTTGCGAATTTTCCGGCAACGCCTGGAACTTCACCTTGGCCTACATTTCCATTAAAATCGCCTATTATTAGGTTTAGTTCATGATTTTATGTCAACTGGAGTAACTCTTCGATATCACTGTAAAAATCTTTAATATCTTGATCTGACCCATCGGTGGTGGAGCGTACGCTTGGATTATGTTGATATTTCTTGGTTTGGCCTCAATTTGAAGCAGCATGGTTCTGTTTGATTTGGGAACTAAGCTTACGGTCGTATTAAGATGTTTTGTGTTTAAGATCACTCCTACTCCATGCTTGTTGGAGGAGTCTTCATAACCAGACTAAGCCGACGACTAGGGAATATATAGTGTAGTGGTCTCCCGTTGCCTTCTACACCAGACATTTTGGAAATTATTTAAATCTCAAGGCCGCTGCCTACCTCCACCGACCAGAAGTTCGGTCAGGTATATGGTTATACCGCCATTGCTCGGTCGCCAGAGCCTCGTCAGTTCTCCAGCAGGGGGCACCACGATACTGGGCATCGTCTTCAGAATTTCGTACAAACCGCTGACGCGTGCAGGTGAGGTTGACATTTGGGTCGGCTTAGATGTTAGTCACCATTCTCCCCTTACCACCACTTCTCTACGTTCATCCAATGTGGTCATTTTAAAGAAGGCCAGCCTTTCTTTGTATGAAGAAATTTTCTTGGCTTAACCGGCACTAAAAGCCACATTCCACAGAAAACGCTTTTGAATACGTTCCAGACTTAGAATATGCGTAGCATTGTGAGGATGCCAGGCAACTGAACCATACTGCAAGATACAGGAAAAATGTTAACAAGTAAAATTTACTCGAAAATCGGACTATGTTACCTACAAATATCACATAAAAGTGCTCTTTTTGTATGTATGCTTACTTTAGAGACTTTATAGACTTTAGGAAGTTATTAAGGATCTTGGTGTGACTTTTCTTCCCCATTCAGTCTGGTTAGGACTGAAATAAAGTAGCTTTTTTTATTTTTAACTATTAAAATTTTTTGTGTTACGTATATCAAACCCGAGTATTTTAGAAGCACGTTTTACTATGTTTTCTAAATGGGGAAGAAAAGTCACACCAAGATCCTTAATAACTTCCTAAAGTCTATAAAGTCTCTAAAGTATGCTCTTTTATGTGATATTTGTAGGTAACATAGTCCGATTTTCGAGTAAATTTTACTTGTTAACATTTTTCCTTATTTAGGTTTACACCAATAATTTCACACCATTGCATAAGTATTTTTAAGTCCTCCTGAAGAAGCCTACAATCACTCAGGGAATCAATTGTCTTTGCGAATTTTAAGCTATCAGCATATATGTACACAGAAGATGTGAAAAAGCAATTGAATATATCATTTATAAAAATATTAAACAATATTGGACCTAAATATGAGCCCTGAGGGACGCCACATGTAATTTGACATACATTTGATTAAACCATTATCAACAACAAAAAACGAGCGAGCCTGTAAATATGATTTCAACCAAGTAAGGAGAGAGCCAGTAAATCCATCTGCTCGTAATTTACATAAGTGAATAAATATCATGTGGGACAGTATCAAACGCCTTACACAAATCGGTATATATTACATCTACTTCCTTACTTTTATCTATTGCGTTGATTATAGATTCAGTAAAAGATACCAGATTCGAGCATGTACATTTTACGATAGTTATATATGTTCGAAATATTATAAAAATAATACAAAATGCTTATTTTGTTAAATGCTTAGTTTATTACTTTTGACGTTAGACGTTTGGAGGGACAGTGTAGCTTGTATTTTTGTAAGTGAAAAAAAAAAGTAAGTGAAAGTGTGTAAAAGTGTAAATTTTCAATGTTTATGTGTATTGTGATCTATCACAACAAAATATTTTGTGAATAGAACAGTGACTAGCCAAGAAACACATGTTTGTAAATCAGCTGAATCAAAACTGAATTGCAGGTACTTTAATTTTACAAACTTTAAACGAAAAACAGTAATCGCTTTAGATAATTATCTTCATATCTCAGGCTGGAACTGTTGTTTTACAATTGTAATATTTCCCAATATTTACACTATTATTAATTATAATGATATAATATAATATCACAATAATTTGTTGAACAATACCGAACACACTACTATCTAGTGACACTTGTAATAAATTACTTCGCTTACTTGATTTATCGAGTAATAAGCATTAGTTTAAAATGCCAGCCGACAAATGTACAAAGTGTGGCAAATTATTCTCAGCGGCAGTACATGGCGCTAAATGTGCAAAGTGTAATACAATGTACCATAAACTATGTCTTAATTTAAGCCCAAATACAAAGTTAAATGGAAATTGGCAATGCAAAACATGTACAAAAAAGTGCAGGCTGCTAATAACAATGTAGGCTCAGTGTATTCTGGGCAGAGTGTTGATGATGGGAACTCTTTGCAACCTGAGTCGACCCCGAGCTTAGTCCGCGAGCTACAACTACTGCGTCATGAGATATCAGGCCTCCGACGTGAAATAGCGCGGCTTACGAATATGGTTGACAGCTTGGATAAACGGATAGAAAGTGTGGAAAACAGAGTCTCTAGCCTAGAGTGCCAGGCATCGGAACAAAAAAGCCAGAACGCTGTGGTCGTTACGCAGGTGAATCAATTAAAGAGACAGCTCAACGAGAGTGAACGGCTGAATCTTCTGAATGACCTGGAAGTTTCAGGGGTACCAGAAAGCAGCAAAGAGAACCCAACGCACCTGATTATAACTTTATCCCAGAAGCTGGGTGTTGTTTTGGAAGATCGCGACGTTGTAAGTGCCTATCGTGCGGGTGCCGTGCGACGTAATCGACGTAATCAGCCGCGGCCGGCGATAATGACGGCGAGGCGGAGCGTTTGAGAGCGAGGCCGCGGGCGCTGGTGGTGCGCCTGACGCGCCGTTCGCTGCGAGACGACATACTGCGGGCAGCGAGAGTGCGGCAAGGGGCTGACACGTCTGGCATCTGTAGCGAGGGGCCATATTGGTGATCTAAGTAATCATGCATTTTTAACATGTACGTTAAATATTCTTAAAGAGAAATTTACCCCTCACTGGATAAGTTATCGATCAATTAGAGAAATAAACTTAAATGATTTCAATAAAAGTCTTGAGGGAACTGATCTGGATTTTATATATTATGGTAACTGCTCTGACATTCTTTATTGTATCTTTATTCGACGTTTATGCTCCTAACAAGAAAGTTCTTATTATAAAAATAAACGCGATAAAAATTACCCATGGATTACGTATAATATTAAATTAATGATGAGGAGGCGTGACGAGGCTCTAATCAAAGCACGTCGTGATAAACAGCACGGGGGGGTGAGAAAGTATTATGAAGATTTAAAAAAATATGTAAAAAATGCATTATTTTGTGAAAAAAATGCATACTTTAAAGAATATATTAATTTGAATATTAGCAAGCCACGTGTTCTATGGCGGCATATAAAGAAGCAGGTACGTATTAACCAACAGAAAAACTTAGTTCTTCCAGTACATTTAAATGACCCCGATAGTATAAATATGAATTTTCTCAATGTTCCCGGAAATAATGATGTTCAGCAAGCAAATTTGGACGCCTATATGGAGAACCGATTTTGTTCTGCTGTTTTTAACCTAAAAACTGTAAATGAAGAAACAGTAACTCGAACTATTCGTAGTCTCAATAAATCCCAGGCTTTTGGAGTTGACGGTATTTCACTATATATGGTGGAACTTACACTATCAAAAATAGTTCCCATACTTACTCATATTATAAACACTTCAATATGCACGGGAACTTTTCCGGAACTTTGGCAACAGGCAATAGTACGACCAATACAGAAAAATAACACCGTATTAAACTATAAAGACCTTCGCCCGGTTAGTATTCTTCCATGTTTATCCAAGGTGTTGGAGAAAATAGTATATAACCAACTTATTGAATACTTGGAAGTAAATAATATTCTGCCAGAATTTCAATCGGGATTTCGCAAAAATAGAGGCATAAATACGACCTTGACTGATGTTGTTGACAATGTTTTGATGTCTCAGGACTTAGGAAAAGCTACGATTTTAGTTTTACTTGACTATTCACGGGCTTTTGATACTTTGAATGTCCAACTTCTGTTAGCCAAACTCGCATAGTATGGATTCAGTGACACGGTCGTGCAGTGGTTCACCAGCTACCTAGGAAAACGGATTCAAGCTGTTGCAGTTGTACAGGAGGACGGAACCACGACTTTTTCTCAGTTTTGTTCTCTTTCCAGAGGTATACCGCAAGGTTCAATTTTAGGTCCACTACTATATATTTTGTACATAGCGGATGTAGTACAGAAAATACAATACTGCCGCTACCATATGCATGCTGATGACCTTCAATTATACATTTCGTTCTATACCGATCACGCACACTTGGCTATAGAGCAATTAAACAACGACCTTAATAGTATAGCAGAATGGTCAGAAAGAAATGCATTGGTACTGAACCCTGAGAAAACGAAATACATGCTACTGGGGACGCCTTCTCAATTAGAAAAGACTGAGCGCCTAAATCTCCATATTAAAATTGGAAATAAAAGTATAGAACGTCTTTCTGAGGCTCGTAATCTAGGCATCATTTTTGACGAGATTTTGAGGTTCGAAAAATATGTGAATAAAACTATACCTAACTGTTACTATCGACTTAAAACACTTTATCGTATAAGAAATTACATTAGTACTCAGTTACGTCTTAGATTATGCGATTCACTTATTTTGTCAAAACTGAATTTCGGAGACGTGGTGTATGGGAATCGATTACTGGCTCGCTCTAGGAAGGCAATACAACGTGTACAAAACGCCTGTGCACGCTACTGCTGGGACATACCTGCCCGATCCCATATAACTACGTTTTTGAACGATGCCGGAGTTCTTAAAATGAGTTGCCGCAGAAAAGTTCATTTTGCAGTTATGGTTTTCGGTGTAATAAAATCCAAAACACCATACTACCTCTACTGTCTTGGCTAAGGGATCTCAACGCCACTTAATTAACAAGAGCCTCGCAATATGGACTGGCTGTCTTAAAACACCATAGTGCTGCATTTAGAGGAAGTTTTCGCTACAATGCAACCAAATGCTGGAATAATCTTCCACCTCCTCTTCGTGAATTACGAACCGTCGAAAATTTTCCCCGGAAATGTAAGTCACGATTCTTGGAACGACAAAAACAAGATCAGCTTTGGGAGCATTGGTGGTGAAAATATAGGTGATGTAGGTTTCTTTTAATAGTAGTATTAGTTTATTTTAAAACATCTAAATATTTAATTATCGACTACTTTGTTTTGAATTTTATGTATATATTATTATTAGGAATTATTTACTATATATTGAGCGCACTGTATCTCCAAAGTTAAACAGGCACCGCTGAAAATCAGTGCTGTATCATAGCCACGGCCGTGTCACAGATAATCCTGAGTCGGTGACCCATTTCCTGCACTGCACAGGAACTCTCTATTATTAAATCTATTACTATTTAAATACGTTGTTTTTGGTTTGTTTTGTACTTTTATCTTTTTATATTAAGTGTATCCTGTGAGTGTTTTGTGAAATAAATGTATTTCTTTCTTTTCTTCTTTCTTATTATTTATTTACTTATCAAAATCAAGGATTACATTCTTTAACCGACAAAGAACAACGGTATTCTCAAGTTGTCGCGTATATGTAGTTGTTTTTATATATGACCACGAATAACTCTATAAAGAATACTTTGTCCGATTTTGATAATTCCTTTTTAATGGAAACGGTATAAGAATTTGGAAAATAATTACAACTCTCAGGATAGGAATTATTAACCCTATTTAGGGGAGGTTTATTGTTCACTCACAGATTTTAATGTCTTATTGTGTATTACAAAAAAAAATATCTTTTGACCTGTCAGTCTTTTGTGTGTAGACCTCGCAGTCTCTGCAATTCTGCTGAAGCTCCGTTAATCATGAGGTTTATGTAATGCCTTATTTGGCTCTAGATCGGATAAAGCAGTACCCTCAAATGTTTTTACTCTACTCGGTGCCACTAAGGTAGGTAGCTGTTTTAGAAGTAATCAAAAATGAAGCACATAATATTGCGGCGATCTTGACCAGATCGTTGGTCCATCTGGTTGGGGGCCTACCAACACTGCGTCTTCTAGTACGTGGTCGTCATTCGAGGACTTTTAGTAGACCGCAAAAGGAAGTTTATTCTTTAGCTTGGTTGAACGTGGAAGATAGTTTTTTGAAAACCGAAGTAGGGACGCCATACATCCAGATGGTGAGGGGGGATATGAAAACCGAAGTAGGGACGCCATACATCCAGATGGTGAGGGGGGATATCAGTGATATGTTATTAGGGATATCCTTATTTGTGGCGTGTCGTGCAAAGGTGGAATTCGGCGGCAGGAATCAGGTCAAACAGCTCTTCGGAACTTATCAGGCCCTACGCAACGCCATGTGATCTATCTAGGCGTTCACATAGCACTGGGTCTTTAGAAATTACCTTCATGTCATTATGTCATATAACAATTGCTATCAACCGCTGAATTAAGCCGCGACATTTATGATTTTTTTGCATAATTCCAAAGCAATTAAACGGAATATTCCACGGCGTCGTCAACACTGTTATCTTGCGATAACACTCACTATTTATCTTGACATTATGCTTCACAGTTCCTCCCTAGCGTCACCTTGTATAACTCATAAATTAACGTCATTGCTGTCGCGTGATACACAAATAAAGATCTTACATCATTTATACATCTAGATAGACTATGACAGCTGTGAAAACATCAAAAATATACTTTAGAACTAACCTCTATTTTGAGCAATTCACGCACACTACCAGAATTTGCCACGCAAACTAAACAAACATTCCTAGCCTGTTTATATCGGTTGTCTAAGAGACTCTTTTTTATGAATATAAGAGACGAGACAAGCAGGACGTTTAGCTGATGGTAATTGATACGCCCTGCCCATTACAATGCAGTGCCGCTCAAGATTATTGAAAATCCCCAAAAATTCTGAGCGGCACTACAAATGCGCTCGTCTTGAGTCTTATTTGACCAGTAATTTCACTAGCTACGGCACCCTTCAGACCAAAACACAGTAATGCTTACACATTACTTACTTACTACATTACACATTACATTAATAGTAAAAAAATATATATATTAATTATTACTATTTAAAGTTTCTCATTATAAGATAGCTATACCTATACATTAAAGTCAGAAAAATAATGTTTTAGTTGTCAGTTTTAGTTCTATTAATAAAATTACATAGCAGATGGAAATCACTGGTTGGCTCTGCACAGGGTTTCCTAGAGAGCCAGATCCAGAGGAATTTAATACATTAAAGGTGCCTCTTTGTTTCTGCTTTTGAGACTGACACTATAAATTTATATTAGGCATGAACAACAATGTACGAGGGGCGGTCAAAAAGTTCGCGGAATGGCGGGGTTGGCGGGGGTGAGGTCGCTCCTCCAGGTAGCCGCTACTTGAGTAACTCATAATTACTATATATGCCAATTTCTAGCCTAATTGGGTCATTAGCTTTCGAGTTACAAACGAGTGAACAAGTAAATCGGGAACAAACTAGCCACTATGGAGAAAATTGAACATCGCGCCGTCGTAAAGTTCCTCACCAAACAAGGAAAAACGCCTCAAACTATTTTGCAAGAGATGTTAGCTGTTTACGGAGACTCTGCTCCTGGTAAAACCATGATTTACAAATGGCACGGCCTTTTCAAGCAAGGAAGGGAGTCAATTGAAGATGATCCTCGACCTGGACGGCCCATTGAGGCCACTACGCCGGAAATCATTGAAAAAGTTGAAAAACTTGTATTGGAAGACGGAAGGTTGAAGAAGAAACAACTTGCAGCATCAGTTGGAGTATCAGAAACCACAATTTTAAATATTCTTCATCAACATCTTGGCATGAGTAAAGTGTGTTCAAGGTGGGTCCCGAGAATGCTCACGCCGCTGCAAAAACGTGAGCGCGTCAACTGTTCCCGCGAGTATTTGGACCGCTGTGGAGAAGTTAGGGAAGAAATTATGGCCCGAATTGTAACCGGTGATGAAACTTGGGTTCACCACTATGAGCCTGAGTCAAAGCAGGAGTCGATGCAGTGGCACAAAAAAGGCACACCACCCCCAAAAAAATTTAAAGTGTCGCAATCGGCCGGAAAGATCATGGCGACTATTTTTTGGGATACTGAAGGTATTCTTTTGATCGATTATAAAGAACGTGGTGTTTCTATAACGGGAGAGTACTACGCTTCCCTATTGGACCGATTAAAAGAAGCTATTAAAGAAAAAAGAAGAGGAAAACTGACAAAAGGTGTACTCCTTTTGCACGACAACGCGCCCGTTCACACGAGTCATGTTGCGACGGCTGCCATTCATCGATGCGGTTTTGAACAACTACGCCATCCACCCTACAGTCCAGACCTGGCCCCTAGCGATTTTTATTTATTCCCAAAGATGAAGAAAGAGCTGCGTGGAAAAAAATTTAGAGACGATGATGAAGTCAAGTCGGCGATTTCGGCGTATTTTGACGCCCAAGACAAAACCTATTTTTTCGACGGTATTAATAAGTTATATGCCAGATCCCAAAAATGTATTCGTGTTAAGGGGGAATATATTGAAAAGGAAAAATAACATAATGTATCATTTCATCTTTTTTCCCAGTCATTCCGCGAACTTTTTGACCTCCCCTCGTATGTTATTATAATTAATAATAAATAAAATGAAAATGAAATTTATACGTCTACATATAGTATGACAGCTGTAAAAACGTCGAACAAAAATGGAATTTAGAACTAACATAAATTTTGACCAATGCACGCACAAATTCAAAGTGTCATACAAATCGCGAGTGTAAGCGCTCGCTCGTAAGAAATAGACGCCGTTGTGGTGCCCGTAATCTAGCCGGCATCCGGTGCAAAGGAGCCTCCCACTGGTAAAGAGAGTATTTTACAATTGCTATAATATACATAACAAATAAGTTTGCATGTTTGCACCAATTTATAAGTTGGTTCAAAATTATAAGAGTCTTTTAAATATTTCATAAGATATCGTATATTGGATGCATCAACCTTTAGAGCTCGAATTCATTGTTTGTGTAAGGATGCTTCGTAAACATGATGGTCGTGATTACTGTCATAATTAGTAATCGCACGCTTACGTAGTATTAGCTGCCACACTTTGCGACTACATCCGCGATATCTAGTTGGAGCGCAGCGGAGATCAATCCTTTAAATATAGCGTAATAATAAAGCGTATATAATAGTAAAGTAAGTTTCAAGTGCAAATGAATTAGTAAATTTATGTAAACAAACGTTGACATAAGTGTTTGGTACTGTCAGGCGGTTCGGCAAGGTTGTTTGATTAACACTAATTAGTGGACCGGTTTAGTGTTGCCATGAAAGTCCCACAGCCATCAAATATCTAGTATTTTACTTTGGAATATTTTCAATTTTGTTGACCTCTCGTTCGAAGGAGAAAGTTAGCTTTCTCTGTTACGTGCTCTAGATTTTTACGAAGAATTGTCATTTTTTAATGGAATTGGAGGGATTTTTATCCTCAGCCTTGAGGATAAAGTATTTATTTATGAAATTCAAGAGACAAAACGAGCAGATGTTGCGATTGATGATAGAGTCACGTACCTATAAGAGACAATATATTTTAAGGCGTGCAAAATAGCCTTATGTCGTAGCAAAATCTGATGCAACCTTGGATTTTTACGAAGAATTGTCATTTTTTAATGGAATTGGAGGGATATTCATCCTCAGTCTTGAGGATAAAGTATTTATTTATGAAATACAAGAGACAAAACGAGCAGATGTTGCGATTGATGATAGAGTCACGTACCTATAAGAGACAATATATTTAAGGCGTACAAAACGGTCGTAGCAAAATCTGATGTAACCTCGATAAAGGCAATTATGGAAAACAGACAATAACCTTTGAGGGAGCTTAGATATATAACAACCTACCCTTAGAAATAAGAAATGCCAAAACATCAATTTCTTTTAAGGCGAGCCTTCAAAGGCATATAGGTACTCAATAAATAAAATTTTCAATAACGGGAGTTGTTTTATGTTTTATCTATTTGCATTGTATTGTATACTCGTACCTAGCAAAATTATTGTTTGTATGTACCTACCTTAATTATTAATTTCTCATGTAAGTGACAATAGGTCTTAATGAGAATAAAGTTATTTAAGGTCGGGGCATATTCGGCTTAATTAAGGGTACATTAAAATCTTTTTTCTCCGTTACCTTATTTGACAAAGCTACAAAAAAAATATGTTAATCTACCCAATACAAAGCATGTCCTCTTCAATTTAAAAAAAAATAAAATACCTGAAGACAACCTCTGTATACAACCGCAATCCTAAGTTCGCGATCCGAGATTGATATTTTAATCCATTACTTTCTTTAGGTATTTATGTATAGAACATCATTGGTAATTTCATTTTTTTTTATGAAAATAAGGGACAAGACGAGCAGGACGTTCAGCTGATGGTAATTGATACGCCCTGCCCATTACAATGCAGTGCCGCTCAGGATTCTAGAAACCCCCAAAAATTCTGAGCGGCACTACAACTGCGCTCGTCACCTTGAGACAAGATGTTAAGTCTCATTTGCCCAGTAATTTCACTAGCTACGGCGCCCTTCAGACCGAAACACAGTAATGCTTACACATTCAAGGCAGAAATAGGCACCGTTGTGGTACCCATAATCTAGCCGGCATCCTGTGCAAAGGAGCCTCCCACTGGTCAATAACTCTTCTATGGAACAGTTAGGTAATCTCTGGTTTCATTTGTTTCATTATAAGCGTTTTCTGTTCTACATGGCATTAAGATATATTTAAATGCAGATTCAGGATCCATTACACGATATACTAGCGTATACAATAACAGAGCGTTCACCAGTGGGAGGCTCCTTTGCAAAGGATGCCGGCTACAGTATGGGTACCACAACGGCGCCTATTTCTGCCGTGAAGCAGTAATGTGTAAACTTTACTGTGTTTCGGTCTGAAGGGCGCCGTAGCTAGTGAATTTACTGGGCAAATGAGACTTTACATTTTATGTGTCAAGGTGACGAGCGCAATAATTGTAGTGCCACTCAGAGTTTTTGGCTTCTCAAGAATCCTGAGCGGCACAGCGTTGTAATGGGCAGGACGTATCAATTTCCATCAGCTGAACGTCCTGCTCGTATCGTCCCGTATTATCATACAAATAAACGCTTGCGAACGAGTTAAATATCTCGAACGGAGAAACAACAAGACAGAAAAAGAAATTTTATTTTTACTGTAACCGATTTTGGTCGACAAGTCATAAACAGTCAGCCACGCTTGACATAAGCTCCTTAGTATTTTGAATATTGACAAATCAAAATTTGTCACACATTTTCGGACTGCTATGTCGACTGTACGCAAGGATATTCTAAGTCTCAGGTCATCAGAGAATATAACAATGTTTAGAAGATACAGTCTGACATACAGACCGACAAATTGACGACAAACAGTCGCTTCATTGTGTGTCTTCTACCGCATTTATCAGTGGGAGTGTACCGAAGATCTGTTTCACCTGATTCCTGACGCCGAATTCCACCATCGCACGACACGCTACAAGTTAGGATATCATCCCCACTATCTGGATATGTGGCGGTCCTCCACAGTGCGATTTTGAAGGAGCTTTCTTACGCACTACAAAGCTGTGGAATGAACTTCCTTGTGCGGAGCTTCCTTGAAACATCCGGGACGATACGGCATGGGTACCTTAAAAAACTGCGTACACCTTCCTTAAAGGCTGACAACTCTCCTGTGATTCTTCTGGTGTTGCATGAGAATGTGGGCTGCGGTGATCACTTAACACCAGGTGTCCTGTATGCTCGTTTGTCCTATTCCATAAAAAAAAGACAGCGGGGTTTTTTGTAATAGGGTTTACAACTAAAGAACCCCATTATAGAGGGCATAATATGAATAATGTAACGGCATATTCTCCTCAATCATAAATTGACCAGCTTGGTTTTTTTTATGAGGGATGAGAGGAGCAGACTTCGGCTGATGGTAATTGAAACGCCCTTTGCATTGCATTGCAGTGCCGCTCAGGATTCTTCAGGATTGAAAAATCAAAAAAAAGTTCTAGGCATTGCCCTCGTCAAATTCAAATATTTTTATTAAAAACGGGATATTATATTACTTATTGCAATTCAAAAACCATAAACTATTCGAAAAAGTATGCCTCGGACCTGAGAAGAACGGGCGCAAAAAAATCAGCGGGCTTCATTTTTTAAAAGAAAAGTGGTTACAATGTAAAATCGTACAATTTTTTTTTTATTTAACAGCCTGATGAATAATAGTCGCTCCATTCCCAATCTGTGGTATCATTAATAAACATTAGATGTTATGTCTCATTTGCCCAGTAATTTCATTAGCACAATAATGCTTACACATTACTGCTTCATAGCAGATCCTGTGCAAAGGAGCCTGCAACTTACTAATGCTCTAACGACACCCATGGGACATTTCTATTCTGTTAATGCCGCGGAGAAGAACAGGGCAATTTGATTGCCCCAAATTGGTCACATGATTACTGTCATAAAAAATATCACGTTTACTAACTGACGAATAAGAAGCCAAACCCAATTGGAATCTGTAAAGTGACAGTACCACCCTAGTAATTAACGTAAACACCAATATCTCGAACAATTTCACGCTCAATTCGTAACAATGCTTACAAGTCAAATGCCCCATCCATTCTCCATTCATCGCTTACAACATTATACCCGTGTAATACATATTTCATTATTACAACCTTTATACTGCTTCGGTTCTTGGAGACTTTTTTTACAATACGAGTCTGGCTTGAATGGGGGGCGTTATATTGTTATACAATATTTTCTGTCGTTTTTATTCGTAGTAGGGTTCGCATATTAAACTGTGGAGATTGACTATTTCAGTGCCGCCGTAGAGTTCTTTGGACATATCGCCCAAAAAGATGGCCACAACATCGAACAACTGACGGTTACTGGGAAGGTCGACGCCTTATAAGTTGGTCTGACCAAATCCACACGTCGGCACGTGCACGTAGCCAAAGACAGACACAGATGGCGGACTATTGTTAAAAAGTTGAATCCCCATAGAAATCACGACCATCAGCAATAAGGAATACGACGCGAGGAGGAGAGATATCTTTTTCACGGTACCTACATTTTTACACAGATTGGATAGACATTATCCGATCTTAAAAGGTCTGATTTCAAGGCATAAAAATTGAAGAGCTTCTATGTAAGATTTCATGACTGACAAATGTTGTAAGTAATCAATGAATACCTACCTGATGAAAGATAGATAGGTAAATGGAAAGTTGTCAAAAAGCTTAAATGTAAGCGCAGGACTAGGTATTAGCATAACCAGAGGCCAATAGTAGATTGCCGGCCTTTCCCGGCCAAAATATGTAAGCAAGGGCACCGAATTCCTTTAAATTTTGTCATTTTATTTCCTAAAAAGAAATTTATTATGCTTTTATTTATAAATAAATTGAGGAGCTAGTTGATGAACATTATTTTTAGGTTCGATCCCTGATGATGTGTCAGAACGTCACGTCATTGTGTTTTTCCACAGCATCTGGGAGTTTTCCAAAATGTAATATGATCTGGTTCCTCTTCCTGATTTCAGATTATTAAGAAACTTTCTAATAATGCTATAAACATTCCTCTGGTGTTGACAGAGAGTATAGGCCGCGGTGATCACTCAGGTAAGTGTCCGGTATCCCGCAGGGCTTTGCCAAAAAATCTACCAATATGGAAATGTTTAATTCTTTTCGTGTTTTTTCTGAGTTGTTTGATTAAAGTTCTCCAATTGAGTAATACCAAAAGTCTATTCATAAAAGTCTGAAGTTCAGATAAAATTAATTGCTATTGTTAAATGATTGATTGGCCCATGTTCGGCTGTTGATGTGTAAAAAGTTTGTGTAATTCTAAAATATAAATTTTAAATATTTTCTATGCTGTCTGTACTCAATTAAACATTACCACGGCACATATAGTTCCTAAACGCATCGAGCCCGTCTATTCACCAGGACACACCGGCATTCAGCTTCCGGTTGCCCCTTCATTGTGCAATTTGACAAGGCAGATTCGCGCGCCGCCGCTGGCCATAGCCGACAATAGAAGACAATTCCGATTCTAAATTCAAAAGCGCATCGCTGAGGTTTATTGGCTTAGCGCTTGATTGATTGTGCGAACGGCGATGCGATTTATTTAGGGTTCGTTATCGAAATAGCCGATAACTATTACTTGATAGTTTGTTTATAGCTTTAGGTAGAGCATAGTAGAATCTAACTGTGTTATTAATAAATGCAAAGTAAAGTTTTTTTTTCTTAAAAAATTTAAATGTTTATGAAAATAAGGGTCGAGACGAGCAGGACGTTCAGCTGGTGGTAATTGATACGCTTTGTCCAGTACAATGCAGTGCCGCTCAGGATTCTTGAAATACAAAAAAAAATCTGAGCGGCCCTACAATAATTGCGCATCTTCTTGAGACATAAGATGTTAAGTCTCATTTGCCTTGCAATCTTGTGCAAAGGAGCCTCCCACTGGTTACTCCATATTTAAAACTTTTTGTCTTTATCTTACCTTTGTCACTACAGATTTACATGACAGGGAGAAGTAATTTTAAGCTTGGAGTAACGTTACACTGCGTTAATTAATAAGACAGTAAATGTTAAATATTGTTGGACCTCGTCATCAATATCTGCACGTCGCTTCACTTAGTGAAGTATCATCAGCAAACAATACAATCTTCTGGTTATCATCTACCACACAAGGTAAATCTTAAATATATACATGAAACAAGAGAGGACCGAGAATAGAACCCTGTGTAACACCTATTCCTATAAGTTTACCTGAAGACCGTTTGCCGCTTACGTCAACTATTCGTATTCTAGATTCTCCTACCATTTACCTAGAACGTAAACTGAATCGGAGCCGCACTTCAACAACATTTTAATGACAAGCTTGAACGTAGTTACCTATATTGTCTATCAAATCTATAATATCTCTGTGAAATCTAAAATATTTCTACGACTATTAAAATGGTTATCTATGCTCTGAGATATTTTAAGTTGTAAACTCAACCAAACAAAAATATCTATAATATTATGGTCAACTTCATGTAAATGGATAAAAATATCGGTCAATTAATCCCTCTGAAACGCAAAACAAAAGCTAGGTGTGGAACAACTCAATAATAAATATATTATATATACCCATATAACAGCATAATAACATAATAGGAAATTAGTACAAATTGGTAGTTAGTAGCAAAACATCAGATATAATATTGTATACTTACAGCAAATGTCTTATTTTATCGATAGACATAGTGATGTAGTTAAAAAAGTAAAAAGATTGTACAGGGAATAGCTCGCCCATTTATTATTTACAAATACAATAATAGATTAATTATTATTAAAGAAAGCAAAGAAATTCCTTGTATGTTACGGAACCCAGTCAATAAATCAAAGTTGCACGGATCTTATTCCATTATTCGGATTTATTAAAGCGATAATATAATTTGATTTGGGCGTGGCGAATCGCTATTTGGCGAAACAGGAAGTAACGCAAAGCCGACAGGTATCTTCGTTACAATTTGGCAATGTATCTGTTTGTTTGTTCACGTTACACTTATTAATTGTCGACCGTTTTCATGAAAAAAATGTAAATACACACGGCCCAACAAATAAACTTGGTAATAAGATATACCTGACAATAAATGAAGAATATTCAAAATGTTGACTATATCGCTGACAACGCTGTCAATACAATGATTATTCTGAAGTTTTCCGAATGTCAGGCAGCCTCGCAAATAAACGCGGGAAACGTTATACGTCCGAATAAACCAATCATAAGCAAGATTAGTAAACATTTTGCTTAGCTTATATGCCAAGTAAGGCCTTAAATGTTCCAGAATTTTTATATATTTTTTTAATTTTACTTCTTGGCAGGCTTACAGTTCTCAAATGGCATCCACGTACTGGAAGACGCGGTGTTACTTGTTAGTATGCCTCCCACAAAATCGACCGATGATCTAGCCAAGATCGCCGGAATAGGTTGGATGAGAGCAGCGCAGGACCGACTGTCATGAAAATCTTTGGAGGAGGCCTTTGTCCAGCAATGGATGTCTTTCGGATGAAAATATGATGATTAGAAATAATCATTACAAAGAAAGGGTAAAGTACAAACCACACTCCACGGATTTATAAACACAAAAATTACGTCGAGTAAGATTATTGAACGGCTTTCTTTACAAATAATGAGAACCCCGTAACTGACCCAAGTCGCACGGTTTTTAGGCCAGTTTTCGATACTTATTATGCGAATAATATATTTATATTTGGGCGTGGCGAATTGACATTGAGTGACACAGGAAGTGATGCAAGTCTAACAGGCAGGTATGACTATTTTGGTAATACAGTTCATAACTCAACAAAATTTGATTTACGTTACGCTTTTAAGCACCCTCTCACTCTCTCAGTTTGTATTATTTTTTTTAAAAATGTAATAGTAACAAAAAGCCAACTAAAGGTTTTTTTTATGAAAATAAGGGATGAGACGAGCAGGATGTTAATTCATGGTAATTGATACACTAAGCCCATAACAATGCAGTGACGCTCAGGATTCTTGAAAAACCTAAAAATTCTGAGCGGCTCTACAATTGTGTTCGTCATTTTGAGAAATAAGATGTTAAGTCTCATATGCCCAGTAATTTCGACCGAAACACAGTAATGTTTAAACATTACTGCTTCACGGCAGAAATAAGCGCCGTTGTGGTACCCATAATCTAGCCGGCTTCCTGTGCAAAGGAGCCTCCCACTGGTTTTTTTCTTTATTATTTTTTATGAAATTTTTTATATTTAAAACACTTCTAACTTTAAACACGATTCATATATTGTACGCAGCACCTTACAAACTAATTTGTTATGTATATTACAGCCATTGTAAAATACTCTATTTGATTAAAAAGATTGGCCGTTGAGTTTGTTATATGTTCTTCTTACGAGCTCTACTTTTTCGAACATAATATAATAGATTCAGTAATTGAAATTACATAAATATTTTTAATGACGATCCACAAGCAATTCAAATTCAAATATTTTTATTCAAAGGCATAGTTATTAGTTTGATTTAACTTATTGGAAGTCAAAAACTACCATCCACTCCATAAGGCATGCCTCATACCAGAGAACGGGAGCAACAAACTCAGCGGGCTTCTTTTTTATATAAAAATCATGTTTACAATGTAAAATCGTACAGTAAATTATTTAATAGCCAGTGGGTTGGCGCCCAATTCCCAATCAGTGGTATCATTAAGAAAGTCATTTATGTTATAGTAATCTTTACCATACAAACGTTATTAACAATTCTTTTGAATTTCGTAATACATTTGTTTTGACCATTTCTGGGATCTTGTTGTAAAAGCATATAAATCGCCCCACAAAATACTTACTAACTTAACATAGCCGAGTAGTAGGCATAACAAGTTTATGTTTGTTCCTCGTGTTAACATTATGAGTGTCACAGTTTCTAGCAAATTCCTCAATGTGTTTATGAACATATACAACATTATCAAGAATTTATTGAGAAGCAACAGTCAAAATGTTTCTTTCTTTAAATTTCTCTCTTTATGATTCTTTAGGACCTAGCTTTTAAATAGCGCGAATAGCCCTTTTCTGCAGCACAAAGATGGTATTAATATCGGCAGCACTGCCCCATAACAATATACCATAGGACTTAATATTACTAGTACATTTGTTTTGAACATTGTCTGGGATGTTGTTGTAAAAGCATATACAAATGCTTTCAAATATAGTGTAGATAAATATAACACCAGTGGGAGGCTCCTTTGCACATGATGCCGGCTTGATTATGGGTACCACAACGGCGCCTATTTCTGCCGTGAAGCAGTAATGTGTAAGCATTACTGTATTTTGGTCTGAAGGGCGCCGTAGCTAGTGAAATTACTGGGCAAATGAGACCTAACATCTTATGTCTCAAGGTGACGAGCGCAGTTGTAGTGCCGCTCAGAATTTTTGGGGTTTTTCAAGAATCCTGAGCGGCACTGCATCGTAATGGGCAGGGCGTATCAATTACCATCAGCTTAACATCCTTCTCGTCTCGTCCCTTATTTACACACAAAAAAAAAGATAAATGATCGATTATTATTTATTTCTTACTCATAGAATACTTACCAGGCGAAGTCCCACGAATTTTTTGTGCCATTATTGAAATTTATTACATCAGTATTGAATTTTGATTTGGGCGTGGCGAATCGCTGTTTGACGATACAGGAAGTAATACAGGTCTAATTTGTAACGTACCTGATAGTTACAAGTTGGCTGTGCAAGTTGCACACCACTTGTATTTACGTTACGCCTGTTTTAAAGTTTATTGTACTCTCAATATTTGTATTGAACGTTTCGTAAATACTAAATGTGTATTTAGAATATGAACGTGAAATATTTGTTATATTTTTATTTTATCGTGAACCGGCTCTACTTGTGCTACCTGGTTGGCCTTGTCTTCGCGAATTGAACTAAATTATTTGTTATAATATAAATAAAATAGTTAATATAAAAAAACTGTGTGTGCGATATATATAGATAGACTATACGATATAACTGAAAATTTTATCAAGACGAGGTTAATTATAGTTCCCCACAAGATGGACCGACGATCTGGTCAAGATGACTGGAATACGTTGGATGAGGGCAGCGCGGGACCGATCCACGTGGATATTTTTGGGTTAAGCCTTTGTCCAGCATTGGACGTCTTCCGGCTGAAATGATGATTATGAGGTTAATAATACGATAGTCAACATATTTTCTTACAATTATTATAATGTATAATAAAACTTGGGTAATAAATACACATGCGACCATCATGTTTGCGAATCATCCTTACACAAACACTGAATTCATTCTCTAAAGGGAGTCAATGACAATTAAGTTGCTGATTATTTTGAGTCATCATCATCAGCCGGAAGACGTCCACTGTTGAACAAAGGCCTCCCCCAAAGATTTCCACGACGATCAGTCCTGCGCTGGCCTCATCTCATTGACCAGATCATCGGTCAATTTTGTGGGAGGCCTAACAACACTGCGTCTTTCGGTAAGTGGTCGTTATTCGAAGACTTTACTGCCCCAACGGCCATCTGTCCGTCGAACTATGTGCTCTGCCCACTGCCACTTCAGTTTCGCAATCATTTGGACTTTGTCGGTAATTACCGAGGGGCAGTGGCAGTGGGCAGATTATTTTGAGTAAGTGTATCAAATTGGCGCCAAATACGATTGATGCTGGAGTGATAAGTTAGATTAGTACGGCTACAATTATGTCTAAATATGATGTTGGTACAAACTGTGCGCTTAGTGATTTTAAATTTGAAATTTATTCTTGTTATTAATGAAGTATCCGTATGATAATAAAAAAAATATATGCAGTAGCATCGTGTCAAGCAGCACACGATGGAAGCATAGAGGATCGAATAGGAAATATTTAAGTTTAACAACACCAATGGGAGGCTCCTTTGCACAGGATGCCAGCTAGATTATGGGTACCACACCGGCCGCGGCGCGTATTTCTGCCGTGAAACAGCAATGTATAAGCATTACTGGGGCGCCGTAGCTAATGAAATTACTGGGCATATGAGACTAAACAAGGTCTCAATGATGAGCGCAGTTGTAGTGCCGCTCAGAATTTTGTAAGAATCCTGAGTGGCACTGCATCTTAATAGGCAGGACGTATCAATTACCATCAGCTGAACGTCATGCTCGTCTCGCCCCTCATTATTATAAAAAAGAGGAGTTGACAAGTTTTCTGTAAAAAATAACAAATATTACTAAATTATCTAACTTCGTAAATACATTAACTGTTATTATTCACGTAGCAACACTCGAACACTATTTACATTCCACGTCAGTTTGTTTAACATCCGAAATACGTATTGAATACACGTACATTTCTCTCGTAGATTCCTTTTCTCTGAACATAATGTGGCTCATTGTACGCTTGTCATACTTCTATGCAGCCTTTATCGACAATGAATGGTGAATGGAACAGAATAATAATATGTCTGGACAGTAGGAAGCTAGAAAAAGAAAAAATCGTTTAGTGATATGACAACACCGACACGTGTTACCATTACAATAGAACCTTCGCAGACATGAAACTCTTTTGTAAACATTTTTTTTAAATTTGGAATATTTTAGAATGATTCTGTCTAGACAATAGCGTCCAAATTAGCTTAAGGGCATATTAAACTTTATTTTTATATATTGGATTTTAAATATTGTGAATTAGATATCTTTCACCTTAGATATAATAGCTATAAAAATATTGTATAACTTGATTTTTAATAGGCAGCTTTACTGTGGGTTGTATGTATAATACATATTACTTTATAACTGCATAAGTACTTAATGTTTTTAGTAATTTTTATATAATATTATCATACCCTGGGTGTAAGTTTAAATTGTGTATTCGATATCTGTGGAAACTTTGATGGTTTTAGAACTACTTAAGTATGTTGTATAGTGAAATTATTTATTGTTCTCTTTGTTTTCCATTTAATAGCAAATAAATAAAAATGTAATAAATGTTACCAGTTACGTTACCAAAAAACATCGATTTTTTTTATTTAATTGGTGTAAAAATATGGTTTTCTTTCTAATCTAATATATAAAATTCTCGTGTCATGGTGTTAAACATTGAACTCCTCCGAAACGGCTTGACCGATTCTCATGAAATTTTGAGTGCATATTGGGTAGGTCTGAGAAGCGGACTACATCTATTTTCATCCCCCTAAATGTTAAGGGTGGTCCTCACGACTTTTTTCTATTTTTTTTTTGACATTTTTTTTTAAATTTGTTTGATTATGAGTCAGCATTAAAAATACATACAACTTCAAATTTTCACCCATCTACGATCAACAGTTACTTTTGTATCGCGATTTTAATATCGGCAATATAAGTTTTGCTGGGTCAGCTAGTTTAAAAATAAAAAATTCTATCCTATCCTAATTAATGCAAGTGTTAGTTTGTTCATGTTCAACTTTTTTTTAACTACACAACAATTCAATCGGTCAATAAATTTTTTTTGAAGTGAAGAAGGTAGGTACAATTAAATTGAGGGATACATTGAGAATTATTATAAGCCTTTTCAACTAATTCTAAATTTAAAGTAAAATTTACATATACCACAACGGCGCCTATTTCTGTAAAAATAAATAGAGACTGGAGTTTCCGGGACGATACGACATGGGTACCTTCAAAAAAAGCGCGTACACCTTCCTTAAAGGCCGGCAACGCTCCTGTGATTCCTCTGCTGTAGCAAGAGAGTGTGGGCGGCGGTGATCACTTAACACCAGGTGACCCGTACGCTCGTTTGTCCTCCTATTCCATAAAGAAAAAATAGAGACCCCGTTGGTATAATACTAATTGTCAGTGCAACAAATGTTTATCATATAATTTTATTCGAAGACCACTTTTGGGTAATATAAGCCGGCAACATATAAAATAGATTAAAATTAATATTTTTGGATTAATTTAATAATTATCAGTACAGAGAACTTTTCCGTATTATATTTTTTTACGGAAAAGGTGGACAAACGATCGTACTGGTCACCTGGTGTTAAGTGTGAACTCTCTCTCTGTGAACTCTGTGAACGGCTGGATCACTTGGCGTTGCGTAGAGACGTTCATTGTGTGTCTTCTACCGCATTTATCACGGGGAGTGTTCCGAAGAGCTGTTTAACCTGATTCCTGCCGCCGAATTTCACCATCGCACGACATGCCACAAGTTAGGATATCATCCCCACCATCTGGATGTGTGGCGGTCCTCCACAGTGCGGTTTTCAAGAAGCTTTCTCCCTCGTACTACAAAGCTGTGGAATGAGCTTCCTTGTGCGGTGTTTCCGGGACGATACGACATGGGTACCTTCAAAAAAAGCGCGTACACCTTCCTTAAAGGCCGGCAACGCTCTTGTGATTCCTCTGGTGTTGCAAGAGAATGTGGGCGGCGGTGATCACTTAACACCAGGTGACCCGTACGCTCGTTTGTCCTCCTATTCCATAAAAAAAAAAGTGATCAACGCCGTCCACATTCTCTTTCAACACCAGAGGAGTCACAGGAGCATTGCCGGCCTTTTCGAACGCGCTTTTTTTACTTACCCATGTTGTATCATCCTGGAAACACCGCACAAGGACTCATTCCACAGCTTTGTGGTTCGTATTTATATTATTATTTTATTGCTTCTGTGGATTAGATGGCTAAATAAAAAGCCTCGGCTCTTTTAGTTTAATATTTGCTTCAATTTCATATCGCTGTTGTCATAGTGTCATACAGCCTAACTCAATAATAAGTTAGGGTCTGTATGACTAAAAAATCGTTTTTTTTTTCTAAAAGATGAATTCATACTAAATTGGTTTTCGCCTCGAAAACTCCCAAGCTGATTCAGAGACACGCAAAATATATAAAAATTCGTACTATCAAACCAGTAATTATTGTATAATGCCAACATATATGTTAAAATAGATACATATACATTTTTAACGTTTGGCGGAATATTTCATAGACAACGTACCTAATAAATTTTAACTCGTTATACAAGCTCGTAAATTTGCAAGAATGTGATTTATAGTATCACGGAGATTAAAAGCGTTATCTCGTTTTTTAGCTCATCAACGAAATAAAGTGTTTTATTGCTACAAATTTTTAGATTGTTTACATGAATAGAACATTACATTATATAATCTAATATGTATATATATATACTAGCCGTTTCCGCCCGCTTCGTTGGGCGAATATATAAAATAAAAATAAATTAATGAAGGAATGTTAGAATTCGAAAAATAAGTAGCCATAAACCATTTGGGATAAATTTGGCATCGAATGGTGGTAGTTTCGTGTCGCTACGATCAGTGGTTTAAGCGTGATTGATCCTCTAACAAAAACCATTTTCATTATATAGATAAAGAAGATTAGATAATTAAACCCAACGTTTCGAGTTGCTCTGTATGTAAACAATACATATAAATCAAAATAACGACTTGTGAAATAGATTACAAACATAAAAAGTGCAATTTTTAGTAGGTAGTTGTGCAACGTTTCAGTTGTTCTTATATGATTAACGTGGAACCAACTCCGAAATATTGTAAAAATTTATCTTTTTGATCATTTTTGTTATAAATATATTGGGAGAAGGTTACAAATAAAAAAAAAATAACAAAAAAACAACCGACTACTAAAACACTATTCCAAAACAATAGATATAATGTGCACTAAAAAGTCTAAAGTCTAAAAGCACAATCTAATTAATTAATCTAATTCTAGTTACCTATGATTATTGTTATTTTTGGAATCGGTGTCCTTCCGCCGCGACCCGATCTCGCCTCTCGCCTCCTCACGACTCAAGCACATCTCACCTTTAACTATGTATGTAGTAACAAACCTATCTTGGATGACACCGACTCCAAAAATTACAATAATCGTAACTAGAATTAGATAAATTAATTAGATTGTATAAAAATACGCAATTATTTTTATACTTTTTAGTGCACATTCTATTGTTTTGGAATAGTGTTTTAGAAGTCGGTTGTTTTTTTGTTATAATTTTTTTTATTTTAAGATTTTTAGTGAATTTAAAGTACACTATCTATCAATTTGTCTAAATATGTGTAGATATACAAAAATTTCAATGCAGTAATGAACGTAAGTGCATTGCTATTTTATTACAGACAGAAATTCTGTCACAGATTGCACCCTTACTGTAAGTCGTTGAGGAGTCCCATTGATCATCATATTCGACTACGATAATAACTTGACCATAACTATGTTATGGTAGATGACTTAAATATCCAGATAGCATTAAAAAGATTTGGCCGAGTATCGTTAATTTGCTCCTTAAAATTTAAGAGTTCCGTTACTTTGTCATGGATTCCGTAATCAGAACCTAACCAAACTCTCACCAAACTATTTTTGAAGTATATGCTTTCCAATAAAAAAAGAATCATCAAAATCAGTTGGCGCGATTTTGAGTTATTCGTAAATTTATCATCCACTTTGCTATACGTATTTACAGCAAATTTAAGACTTTTATGGTTTTCTCATAGATGCCACTGTCAGATCTGGACCAAATTACAATGGGACCATATGGGAAGCACCGGCTTTCAAATAAAAAAAGAATTATCAGAATCAGTTCACCCAGTCGAAAGTTTTGAGGTAGCAAACATAAAAAAAATACTGACGAATTGAGAACTTCCTCCTTTTTTGAAGTCGGTTAAAAACATAGGTAACTACTGTCAAGCTTATTTTTCAGTGTTAACTTTAAGATTGACTTTGAATACTGAAACTTCACTTTAGTTGAATAAACTTACTTGTGCGGTGTTTTCGGGACAATACGACATGGGTACCTTAAAAAAAAGCGCGTACACCTTCCTTAAAGGCCAGTAACGCTCCTGTGATTGAGGAATCACTATTACCATATCTATTACATTATTTTGCAACACCAGAGGTGGTGTTGCAAAATAATGTGGGCGGTGGTGATCACTTAACACCAGGTGAACCGTACACTAGTTTATCCTCATTTTCCATAAATAAAAGTGATAACCGTTTTTCTCTTAATTTAAATAACTAGCAGTTAACAAAATAAATAAATATAATAGTGTACGATATAACGTTGGAAATTTATTATTTTTAATTTTTTCAAATCATATCCGTTCACAAAAAATCAATCAATCACGTTTAGTTTAGATTTAACCTAAACTTTCGGTGCTAATACTAAATAATATTACTCTAAGAAACATAATTTTCCAATAATGTAGAAAAGAAAATAATATCGGGTGGTTGAAATGATAAACACGACGCAAAAATATCAGCAAACTGTTAGCAGTTTCCAGCAACACACACACTCAAAACAAAACGACTGACGTATCGCGAGTGTGTTGTCTATCTAGACGTATAAATTATCTAAGAGTAAATCCTTAAAATAAAAAAAAAACATGTGGTGTCGTGGGACACCGGATAGGAACGAAGTTCCTTATTATAAAAAATATTAATTTTACTGATTTACTAAAAAAAATTGGTAGTTTCCACTGAATTCCACTGTCTAGAAAAAAAAGGTGTGTCGTAAAATTAATTAAAATAAATTAAAAAATCGTAAAATTAATTATTGAATATTAACGAATACGGCTGTATTGGCTTGAACCCTTTGCCTGTCCTAATAATGGATGAAGAAACCAAAGCAATTAATGAATGTCGCAAACGTCTGAAAATTTCTGAAAACTTTTATTTTCAGATGTCGTTGTGGGCGCACAACGTTTAATAGTCAAAGAATTTGGCTCATCAAACTTAGCCCCCCAAAAAAAAATTTGTTTTCTATTTTTGAATTTTCAATATCGCATATCGTTAGTTCGTAGTTTGTTCTTAATTGTTCGCTATACATAATTGTTTGTTCTTTTGTTGTTTATTTAAAAACAATTAATTAAAAACATATCCTTTAGTTAGCCCCCGCCCCCTGTTAATGGGGGGAAACGCCTACTATTTGGTTCTGGCACTCGCCGGCCGCTGCCGCGGCACGCTACGCTCGGCTTGTGCGTTGTTTTAACTGTTCTAACATAACCTAACCTAACCTAATTTTAATGAATTGCAAATTTTTTTTAAATAAATAAATCGAGAACAAACAAATGTTTATAGAGAACAATCAAGAACAAATGGCGAACTAACGATGTAATAAAAAAAAATAAAAAAATAAAAAATAAAATCTGGGTGGCTAACTTTCTTGAGCTAAAGAATTTTATCTTCAATAACATCAAAAAGGTACTGTAAACGTCATTATGTTTTGCTTTTATGTCAATGTTATTTTGCAGTTATAAACCTATTTAAATATGATTTAAATATTCGTTAACTGTGTTTTGGTTCGATTTGGCCTTGTTACCAATGCTCTAACGGCCGTTTTCAATAACCTATCTATCCTTAGTTTATCTTACTAGAGGTAGACAAATCTATCCTTTTACGCTTACTTATATTTCAATAACCTATCGACATAAAGTATTGGACAATAACTTTATTGACGTAACTATGGATAGAAAGAATCTTGTCACTAAACGCTGACAGCACGATATCCGTAACTAGAGATACGTTATTGAAAACGGCCGTAAATAAATAAATTAAACAATCAATGTAATTTGTCAGAAATGTATCAAATGTCAATAATTGTTACTTGTCAATTATTTATATATAAATAATAATCAGCAAGATATTGTCGCGTAGCAAAGCTTCGACGTACGTGAAGAGAGTTACGTTCCGGACGTTTTTCCCGGTTAGGGTACCGCTCCGCATTGTCCATTAAGGAACTTCATCCCAAAATTTGATCATAAATTACATAAGCAAAGCTTTGATAATAACTATACAAGAAGGGAGCTGGCACATGAATTTAATTCACAATTACGTATCGATAAGGCGTGGCTTTCCATTAAATTAAAAAAAAAACGAACGGTGTCGGTCAATAACTCTATAAAATATTGTGTAAAATACACAAATATTATGTAAATTCGACATGTGCGTCGTGCCCATCCTAACTTTATGGTCACTTACAGAAAATCAAAAGTCGAAACTCCAGGTTTGTCAGCTAGCTATGGAGAGGAAGAGTGAGCTGAGAGCAAGCTAATCGATTGCATTAGTAATAGGGAACTTCCCTCCAGGATTGCTGATGTGGGAGATAAAACCACTAGACTACAGTGGAACTGGGCTGGGCATGTATGTCGGATGCACACAGACCGATGGGCGCAGGTGTTCACAGATTGTGTGCCTCAGGACGGGAAAAGACGTCGAAAGCGATAGTGGGACAAGCTGGATGCCTATCATAAGATCACGTCGGAGCTGGCACAGGACCGCAAGAAATGGGGTAAAGCGGGGTAAGCCTTTGACTTAAATTAGACTGTAGAACTAACCTCTATTTTGAGCAATTCACGCACACTAACACAAAGTGTCATACAAGTTGCGAGTGTAAGACGTAGCATGTCACGCACACTAAACTAATATTCCGGGCCTGTTTTTATCGGTTGTCTAACAGCAAGAGACTCTATCTAGACGTAAAAATTATCTAGTAATACAATAATGTAAAATACATATTAATTTCTAAAACTCACTACACACAATTAATAATAATTCGATCAGTTATAAATACCATTAATTCCTGAAAAATATCAAATTGTACAAAACATTGTAACAAACTCAATAGCAAGACCTCTTTGGTAACACGGCTGAAACCCACTCGATGTCTTTCCTTGTCATATGTTGGTAACATTGAGGGCCCTCAAAAATAGCGCGCAGTGACAGCATATTTCGGGGGTTGTCATTATCACAATATGAGCTTTAGCACCATTAGAATAAGGGTTACGTGTTTTTGATTTGCGTAAACAGCAATAAAGCAGATTTTTTAGCCTCTTCAAAATGGATTAGGCGTTGACGTTAATCCACAGAGTTATAAAGAGTGTTATTATTTAATGGCGCGTTGTTTGCGTGATATTTTGAGCAATAATTTGGAGATGAATACGTTTTTATATTACACTTATTATTCCTAAGTGCAAAGGACACATTGTTTTTTTTTATATTGAGCATATAGTGGTTTGATGGCTGCCTGTCCCTCTCCTAACGCGCGGGTTATATTGCATTAAGAAAACTACAATATGAGCCCCTTGCGTCTTATCTTCGCTCTACTTGTGTTTCTTTCCCTTCCAAATGGTTATTTGTTGAGACAATTAATCCTTTTGCTTTCGCACCGCAAACGAATATCGTATCGTATCGAGTTGAAATTAAAACGATATACTACAGTTTAGAGTCTCTTGAAGCTGTGTGAAAATCAAACTTTTTTACGTATTTTTCGACAAAAATATATTTTTGATAATATGTTCCTACAGTTTTATGCGGAACCCGCGGTGAGAGAGTCCGACTTATATATGTACGGTTTTTATTGTTCAAAATTTTGGTGGTAATTATCTTATGAAATTTCACAGGATGCCGGCTAGATTATGGGTACCACAACGGCGCCTATTTCTGCCGTAAAGAAGTAATGTGTAAGCAATATTATGTTTCGGACTGAAGGGTGCCATCTAGTGAAATTACTGGGCAAATGAGACTTAACATCTTATGTCTCGAAGTGACGCGCGCAGTTCTAGTGCCACTCAGAATTTTTGGGTTTTTCTAGAATCCTGAGCGGCACTGCATGATAATGGACATGGCGTACCAATTAATTACCATCAGCTGAACGTCCTGCTTGTCTTGTCCCTTATTGCCAAAAAAAAAATATCTCTTATTGAAAATAAAAACCATCCATTTGGAATTGATTGCCTCAGACCTGAGAAGAACGGGCGCAAAAAACTCAAGTTACACAGATCATGTGCCTAGATTGGGAGTTAGATGATTCGTGTGAAAGTTCGAGTTCAATAATTATTATGATTATTACTGTTACGAGTGTGGTGTTAGAAGAAACTTCTTGGGTTTTTCAAGATACGCCCTGCCAATTACCATCAGCTAAATGTCCTGCTCGTCTCGTCCCTTATTGCTTCTATAATATTGACATACTTTAAAAAAAACTAATGCCATAATATTTCTATTGAAAATTCAGAAAACTACGCCACAAGTTAGGATATCATCCCCACCATCTGGATGTGTGGCGGTCCTCCACAGTGCGGTTTTCAAGGAGCTTTATTCCACGTACTACAAAGCTGTGGAATGAACTTCCTTGTGCGGTGTTTCCGGGACGATACGACATGGGTACCTTCAAAAAAAGCACGTACACCTTCCTTAAAGGCCGGCAACGCTCCTGTGATTCCTCTGGTGTTGCAAGAGATTGTGGGCGGCGGTGATCACTTAACAACAGGTTACCCGTACGCTCGTTTGTCCTCCTATTCCATAAAAAAAAACTAGTAAGAAGGATGTAGTCACCAAACATAGTTAAAAATTCTCTTAAATCACAACTTTATAAAATAATTCGTGCGTTACAGTTTCAGTTTTATGGTTAGCGAAAGGAATAGTTTTAATTAGTAAGAGAAAAACTTACGCCGCAAAGATATTATGTTTGTATAATCGGAAACTTGCGGAAAACTCGCGGAAAGTTTAAACTCAGCATCGCTAAGTAGCTTGCGAACATATTCTTAAATGAACATTTTAATTTGGATTTATAAATGAATTAGACTTCTTCCAAATTTCAAATTCAAATATCTTTATTCAAAGTAGGATATGATTTCACTAATTGATAGTCAAAAACTACCAAAAACTACTAGCCCATTCCAAAAAGTATGCCTCAGACCTGAGAAGAACAGGCGCAACAAACTCAACAAACTTCTTTACTTTACTGAAAAATATTGTTACACAGTAATATAGCACAATTAAACTTATTGTTATATTGCCTGAGGGCGGTCGCTACATTCCCAATCATTCAGAAAGTCATTTATGTTATAGTAACCTATACCACACAAACGTTTTTTAACATTTCTTTTGAATTTCGTAATACATTTGTTTTGAACATCTTCTTGCAATTGGCATCTTGTTGTAAAAGCATATACTTCACCCCACAAAAGACTTACTTCGGTGTAGCCGAGCAGTAGGCATTATAAGTTTATGTCTGTTCCTGGTGTTAAAATTATGGTTATGACAGTTACCTACTACGTTAAGTCGAGTTAGTAAAGCTTTTGTTGGGCGATGTATATGCTTTTAAAACATGGTCCCAGAAAATGTACCAAAGAAATGTGTTACGAAATTCAAAAGAATTGTTAAAAAATGTTTGTGTGTGCTTAGACTAAGAGGCGACCGCAAAAAAGTTGTTTATTATCTATATATATAAAAATGAATTGCTGTTCGTTACTCTCGCTAAAACTCGAGAACGGCTGGACCGATTTGGAAAATTTAGGTCTTGAATTATTTGTGGAAGTCCAGAGAAGGTTTAAAAGGTGAATAAATATGAAAATGCTGCTAAATTAAATAAAACAACAAATTTGTTATTCCTTTGATGTGTCCATACATAATTTCTATGAGAGAATGTATTGACGCACGGATTGACAGTTCTGCTGTGAAACAATTTCATTACGACAGCAGGGTGCATATTTTACGAAGTAATTTTTGATGTTATGATATATTATTGACAAATTCATATAAAAACATTATTTTATTTATTATATACAGAACAACGTCTGTCGGGTCAGCTAGTTGTTAATATAATAAACCTAAGAAGACGTGTGTGATGATTCTTTTTGTTCACGCTCGCAATACTTACCTATTTAAATAGTTCCAATACATTTTGAAGGAAAAATTTTCGATGTTGATTGTGGCGTGGTTTTCCAACGCATAAATCTGCAACTAATAACTATAGGTTTGACAGTAAAATAATTTTGATTTAAAATTACATACCTATTCGTATTTTCTTTGAATCATTTGAATTTCGCAACGCATTTATTTTGTACATTTCTGGGATCATCTTGTAATAGCATATACTTTGCCTAACAAAAGACTTGCAAACTCGCCTTAACAGTATAGTAGGCGTAATTTTTGTTTTCTTTATATTGACTTGAATATATTTTAAGATACTTTTATCAATTATCTATTTGCTTATAAAAGTAATTAAAACAAGCTAATAATATAATTATTAATATTATAATAAAACAGAGTCCGCCAGTACTGTCCGTATCACGAACCCGTTATATTTTAAAGACAAATATTTGCGACTATGAAACTCTTCCACCGTCTCCCGGCCTTTATTAATATTTTATTATTATGATGTCTTGTACCTTCATTTCAGAACTCGCAACTTCCCTTATTGCGAACTCCCTCCTAAAGCGATTATGTTTTAAATTATTTTAATTAAAACGCTGTACAAACTAAGTCGCGCTTTTATGTTTTGGGTAATATTAAACTTGTTTGAAATTAAATTTAAATGAAGTACTTCTGGTGTTGTTTTTGTGTTTTAAGGCTAGCCAATCAAAAAACAATATGAGCGATGTCTCTTTCAAATTGGAATGACGTCTAGAAAAATATATGGAAAATATATATTAATAGCACTTAGATAATTTGTAGGTATTATTTGCTTTACAATGGTTACATCTAAGAGTTTGGACAGTCCGGAAGTAGGTTATGATTATTGGAGTTAACTCCTTAAGAATCGATTTTCATATTTATAAGGCGCCCGGTATGACAAAAATATGGAAACTAAAACCTACTCATCAAATGGCATAGTAACGTTTTTGGTGCGCATCGTTTCTCGCGCACCTTTCACTTTCTTGTATTTTGAAGCTTAAATATTTTACTGAAATTGATTTATTATTATACTTTCATAAAATTAAGTGAAAATTCTATAAATTATGGAAGAAAGTGGTGTAAATAATAGTGCCGGAAAATCTGATAAGCACGGGGGTACTAAGTAAGTTAAAATTCATACATTAATATGACATGTAAGTATATTTATTATTATGTGTGATTTGTATTTATTAAATATTGAATTATCAAAATAGTTCATACAAATTTATATGAGCTATACACATAGTTAAATGTTTAATTTAATATGGAGAGTATATTTTTTTTTTGCTGTGGCAACCCTAAGGCGTAGTTATAAATTTAACTTCTCCCAATTAATTTTAATAAAAAAAATTGTTAAATCATTAAATTTTGTGTTATTATCTAATTAATTAAGTAAAATACATTAATAGAATCTTATGTTATAAAATAATCAACAGTGTTATTGTGTAATAAGTTTATTTTTCTATAACTTTAGTTTTGTGCATCTCCCGTGATACGTCAGCAAAATGATGACCCGAGGAAACAAAGCCCGCCAAACCGAGGAACAGCTCCAGCAAACACTTGTGGAGCTAAAAAAGTACAAGGGTCAGTACGAACAGCTACTAAAAGAAAGGGATGACAACGAAATTGAGGTTATAGACATTATAAATAAAAATAAAAATTTAAAAACTGATCTATGTCAATTGCACATGGAAAACTCAAAGTTAATAGAGGAAAATAAAAACTTGCTAGCAATGGTCAATGAGTTTGCGCAGAAGTGAATATGAGGAAACCTTAGATCTGGTAGTGAAACTAAAATCCCAGCTATATGAGGCTGAAGATGTTATAAGATCCTTTAAGACAGCAGATCAAAGTTTCAAGACCTCTCAAACCCAGTGCCTATTCAATGAGTTGGTTGGATGTGCCCCAGAAGTTGGTGTGGACTCTGTGGCTTTCCACCCGGCTCTTTTAAGCAAAAATAAATCAAAGCAATATGCAAGATTATGTAAATTGATTAAAAAAACAATTACATTATTCAAAACAATACAAATTATTCAAAATTATTTAAGAAAGTATGTACTATTGCTAAGTCAATGCATATTAGAGAAATAATTAAAAATGCTTCAAATAAAATAAAAATGACTTGGAAAGTTATTAACTGGGAATCTGGAAGAGCGAAAGACTGCAAGTTTGAATATAATCTAATAATAAACAATACAAAAATCCACTCTGAGCTCGTAGCTTCTGCTTTTGAGAAATTTTTTTCTGACATTCCAGTTTCCATCTCAAGCACCCTTGTCTCCTCCACCAGTGTTGCCGAGTCACTTCTTTTGGAAAATGTTAAGGAATGTAAACAAAATTTCAAATTCAGTGTTGTTAGCCCAGCAGAAATAATTAAAACTTTCAGATCCTTAGAAATGAAAAAAACTGCTGATATATGGGGCATATCTGTAAAAATAATAAGTTCTGTTATTGACGTCATAGCACCATATCTAGCACTAGTTTTTAATAGCTGTATTGAACATGGCGTGTTTCCTGACCTTCTGAAGTATAGTAAAAATTACACCAATATTTAAATCGGGACTCACTTCTGACCCGAATAACTATCGCCCTGTATCGGTGTCGCCGACCCTTAGTAAAATTTTTGAAAAAATTATTTTAAGCCAAATGCTTACTCACTTTTACACTTTTAAGTTACTTCATATAAAACAATTTGGCTTTACTAGGGGACGCTCGACTACGGATGCAGGTGTTGAACTCATCAGGAATATTTTTGAGGCCTGGGAGGAATCACACAATCCACTTGGTATTTTCTGTGATTTATCTAAGGCTTTTGATTGTGTTCAACATTCAACGCTGGTCAGGAAGCTATGCCACTATGGTATAAGAGGATCTGCACTCGATCTTCTGATCTCATATTTAAATAATAGGATTCAGAGGGTCTTGGTGAATGGCTTGAGATCTCCTGGGACTCCTCTCGGTGTGGGTACCCCCACAAGGGTCTATTCTTGGACCCTTCCTCTTCCTAATTTAATTTAATTAATTCCTAATTAAGTGAAACGAAGCCAAGTTTTATATGACGAAGTAAACAATGCTCTATCTGACATCGTGTACTGGTTTAGCGCCAATAACTTATTGTTAAATAATCATAAAACCAAATATATTAAAATCACCGCGCCAAATGTCAAAAATGTAGATCCCCATATTGAAGTATTGGCGAATAGGCTTAGTTCTGCAGCATATGCGGTTAAGAAAATCAGACGGTTAACTGACATAGATACGGCGAGATTAGTATACTTTACTTATTTTCATAGTATTATGTCCTATGGTATATTGTTATGGGGCAGTGCGGCCGATATTAATACTATCTTTGTGCTGCAGAAGAGGGCTATTCGCGCGATTTATAACCTAGGTCCTAAAGAATCATTAAGAGAAAAATTTAAAGAAATAAACATTTTGACTGTTGCTTCTCAATACATTTTTGATAATGTTTTGTATGTTCATAAGCACATTGAGGAATTTTCTAGAGTCTGTGACATTCATAATGTTAACACGAGGAACAAACATAAACTTGTTATGCCTACTACTCGGTTGGGTCGAGTTAGTAAGTCTTTTGTTGGGCGATGTATATGCTTCTACAATATGATCCCAGAAAATGTACAAAACAAATGTGTTACGAAATTTAAAAGAATTGTTAAAAAACGTTTGTGTGGGAAAGGTTATTATAGCATAAACAATTTTCGTAATGACACCACGGACTGGGATTAAAGCGAACACCCTCAGGCTCTTTAATTATTAATGTTTATTGTACGATATTACATTGTAATCCACATTTTATATTAAAAAAAAAGCCCGCTGAGTTTCTTGCGCCCATTCTTCTCAGGTCTGAGGCAGTCTCTTTTGAATGGGTGGTAGATTTTGATGTTCAATAAGTGATTATAAATCCTATTTTGAATAAAAATATTTGAATTTGAATTTTGAATTTGAATTTGAATATATAGCGCATTTCACGACAAATTTTTAACCAAACCGCTTATTTTATTTTATTTGTTTTCTATTAACTATTTTTGTAATTTCAGTTATGATAATTAATGATTCGAGAATATAATTATAATGATGTAATCATGTAAGATCTACTTAAATGTAAATTATTTGATATATAATATATCGCTGAATAGTCGTAGAAAATGTAAATAAAATAACAATATATAAACCTATTCTTTAAGAATTTTGTGTCGATCCTTTTTAATTAATCCGGTTTTATTAGCTTCTGCTGTATGTCTGATAACTGACTCCATTGGACTTGATTTTGTTTAGCACATGTTCAAAGACAATCGTTCTTGAGGAGTTAACTCCAGTCGTGCGTCGGAGCTGACGCACACACACTTTTTTATTTATTTTACTTTAATTAAAACGGTCTACACCAACTACACACGGTATAATATTTCATAAAATGTAATTACACAAATAAAATTTGAAAATAAAATTATATTATATATATAAAAAAATAATTATGAACGTTAATTAATTATTGTATGCTTTGTTCAACTCTCAGGTTGTTTCTTCTACAGGATCTACTTTACAGTTGATAACTTGCTCAACCCCAATATTTGCATATTAGGAAATTGACTTGAGATGTCGCTCTTGTAAATCTAAACAATTTGTTGAGTTTTAAAGTGAGGGTTATCACTTTAAAACATAATAAAGTGTTTAAATTGTAATGAGCGTAAAATAGAATACTGCTAGAATTTCTTGCACCATTTTTTCTGTCAGAGTGCCATTCGTTTTCGAAGCGGTCGTAGTAATTTACTTGACATGAAAAAGAATTAAAAAAATTACATTTGAGAAAATATACAAAGCAACTTTTTTATGGAAAAGGAGGACATACGAGCTGGTCACCTGGTGTTAGGTGATCACCGCCGGCCACATTCTCTTGCAACACCAGAGGAATCACGGGAGCGTTGCCGGTCTTTATAGAAGGTGTACGCGCTTCGGATGTTCTGAAACTCTGATAAATCTCCTAGATTCAATTCAATATCTATCATATAAATATAATAAACGCTTTTGTGATACAACATTAATATTAGAAGTTTGAGAAAATTTTAAGTTTAACAATGGAAATTGGAAAGCTCGAGCTGATTTTACAAAGTTTGATATTTGAGTTGTTTTAAAGCCTTCAGCTAGCGAACAATTCGCAAAACTGTTTAAATATTATAATGCTTTGTCTGTTGTTATATAAATGTCTGTAAGTCTGGTGTCTTTTATCAAAATTTTTTACGTTCTCTAACATCAAACCTAAGAGACAAGAAAACTGTGAATTTTATAGCTTTTCTTTTTTAAAGTCACAGGCGTATTTCAACAATTTTGAGTGATCATAATCTGACCCATGCTTATTACCTTGTCTTCTATGGATGTCAAAAATGGACTTTTACGAATAAATTAAAACAGAAAATTATAACGACAGAGAGAGCAATACAAAGAACCATAAGAAAAATACAAAAAATATGAAATGTTCTAATCAGACAATGAACAAAAATAAAATGCATGCACTCACCCACGCATTGAAACTAAAATGGCAATATGGTAATAAAATGGTAATGGTCATATATCACTCACAGACAAGAGATGGACGATACAGACAACGAAATGGAAAGGGTCGGTGGGCAATAGAGAAGTTGAAAGACCGTGTAAGAGGTTGGCTGATGATGTGATTGAATACACTGGAAACGACTGGCTAATATTGGGCAAAGACCGTATAGTGTGGAAGAAAATGGATGAGGCCTTCACCCAAAGAGGGGCCCATACTACATATTAAAACATTAATTATAAAGAAATAGATAAAAAACTTACTAACATAAAACTTTTCTCTTTTTAATTTCTTATAGTATTAGGCTTAAGTTAAGTTAAGTTTACTAACAATAATTATAAGTTATTTTAGTTTTTACATTTAGTTTAATTTAATTATGTAATTTAGTATGCGAATAAAGGGCCTTTTTTATTTTATAATTTGATAATCTGACATGCCATTTAAAACGATAATAACAATTGCAATGTGCTAATTATTAGATCATTAATACGTCTAGATAGACTGTGACAACTGTGAAAACGTCGAAAAAATATTGAAGTTGACAGTTAACCTCTATTGTAAGCAATGCAACGCACACTAACACAAAGTGGAATACATACCGCGAGTGTAAGACGTATATTGTTACGCACACTTAACTAATAAGTCTGCCTGTTTTCATCGGTTTTCCAGCAGCGAGAAACTCTGCCTATTATAGGTAATATTAAAAGCAGAGACTTTTTTTTAACGTTTTCATATGAGGTATATTTTAATAACCTTTGCAGACGATAATGGGATGGCAATGGGACGATACTCTCCAAAAAATATTTTTGTCGTTTTGGGATTAAGAAATAAAGCCTTAGGTGTGGTAATAAATTTCAAAAATCTTGTTGTGTTACAATGAACAGATGATGATTTTTGTGAGTGAAATAAATTTTCATAAAGATTAGCTTTCTATTATCCATTAACAAGCTGAAAACACTCATAATCAAACAAATTAAAAAAAAAATGTCAAAAAAAAATTAAAAAAAAATTCGTGTGGACCACCCTTAACTTAATTTAGGGGGATGAAAAATAGATGTTGGACAACATCTATTGGGTAGGCTCAATATGCACTCAAAATTTCATGAGAATCGGTCAAGCCGTTTCGGAGGAGTTCAATGTTTAACACCATGACACGAGAATTTTATATATTAGATTAATAAATAAAAAGAAGTTTAAAAAAAATAAAAAACACGTTTTTTATAGCAAACTGGAATAAAAAATTATTTTAATTTATATCAATTCCTGCCTTATAGACAAAGGTTGTGGCTTCACCTACAGGATCTACTTTACAGTTGATAACCTGCTCAACTCCAATATTTGCTTATTAGGAAATTGACTTGAGATGTCGCTCTTGAACAAAGAGAATTGAACAAAGCATACAAGATTTTATGACGATACGTCACTCGAATGGTTAGCACAGTTGGTTAAAGCACCAGCACGGAACGGGTCATGGGTTCGAGTTCCGCATCATTCATAAAATTTTGTTTTTCAAATTTTATTTTGTGTATTAATCCTAGAAGTGAAGGTTATCACTTTAAAAACTTAACAAATTGAAGTTCCTAGGTAACAAAGTATCAAAACACATTTATGAAAGTATAGTAATGATGACGTCACGTGATTCTTCAGTCATGACCGACAACTCGGTTTGTTTGGTACATATACGTACAAAAGTATGTAGGGTTGTCACTGATTGATTCGACCCGCAACATTGTGTGTTTACTTTCAATTACTCGCTCACCGCTACAACGGACACTAATAAATTGATAGACAAGGTTTCGACGGACTTGGATACATTTCGATTTATAACTAGAAGTTCGCCCCAACACGCAAGTAATATTTTAATCGATAAAAATATAAGAAACTATGTAGTAGTTATAATTATGTTCATCATCATCATCATCAGCCGGGAGACGTCCAGGTGTTCATGTTGAAATTCAAAAGGTATGTGAAATGCGAATTCAAATCATTATTTTTTTCTCGAATTTAGTAATATTTTTTTTGGCATACATTTATGTATACATAGGGAAGATTTAGCAGGTTTATCAACTTGAATGCGAGTGTGTCACAGGGATTCTAACCATGTTTCATTTAGCTCAAGTGACGTTAAGTATTTCAATCTAACACTGACAACAATATGGCACGGACCGTAGGCTATGTCCCGCAGGCCGCGTACAAACATATTCCTTTTAATATCGCAGCACGATGCAACCGCACGTGGCGTTGTTTACGCCACACGCAAGCCACGTGCCATCGCGAACGCCACACCTACCATCACAAATTTCGACGGAAACTCAGAATAATAATGGGGACTATACGCTCAATTTTTAATTTGCTCACTTTGGGTTTTCAGTCATTGGAATAATGAAATACCCTATAGGCAGGCCTCACACATCCGGGCTTGCTCTCTGGATTCAAAATCTAAATTATTATTAATAAAGAATATGATTTCATTACGCGCGTATTCTCATAAAAGGCATAAAAGGAATTTATTTTCTCAAAATTTATTCCTTTAGAATTCTTTTTGATGTCATTTCTTATACTACTAGATACTACTACCGCTTCGGAAACAAATGGCGCTCTGAGAGAGAAGAAGCGGCGCAAGAAACTCTCCCAGCATTCTTTTTTTTTGCGCTCTTTTCAATATAAATATACAATATTGTACAGTCGCTATAAAATAATCACAATCTAGGCCCAGGCTGTCCGATCATTTAGATATTCAGCAGTGGAGTAATAGGATTTACGACAGAGCCATTTTTTTATAAAACATTTAAATTTATTTATAGATAATGCCTGAACAGTGGCAAGGACTTTATTGTAGAAGTGTATACATTTACCCTTAAAGCTATTATGTATCTTATGAAGCATACAATTAAGGATTGATCTCAAAATAAGGAATGAGACGAGCAGGACGTTGGACTTATGGTTATTGATACGCCCTGCCCCTTACAGTACAGTGCCTTTCAGGATTCTTGAAAAACCCAAAAACTCTGAGCGGCACTACAATTGCGCTTGTCACCTCAACTCATAAGATGTTAAGTCTCATTTGCCCAGTAATAACACTAGCTACTGCGCCCTTACTATTATTTAATAGAATCTTTTAATCCCTTTTAATTATCTAAGAGTAGCCAAAAAGTAGTAAATAAAAATAAATATTCATCATGAGCTGTAATGCGGATGGGTGTACCTCAGGGTTCAATCCCAAGACGAATCTCAAGAAGGTTTTCAACCAGTGTGTGTGGTGTACGGTATGTTCCGAATTCCGATATGCACTGCGAGCACTGCACAGTGCTATCACTGTAGAAAAATTCGTTCCGTTATGGACTGCCAGTATACTGGGCTGAGCTGCAGTACCCTAGGGAAATATATGACGTCATAAATCACCGCCATATTCTACTGTGAGCACTGGCGTTTTCGGTAAAAGGTACTCGCAGTACTTTGATCACGTGATCAGTCAAAACCACTCGAGTATCTAGCGTTTTATATACAATACATACTGGTTAATCCCAAAGTTATAAATTTCTATAATTAGTTTGGATTAATAAATAAAAAATTGAAGAATTGCAAAAATTAACCTTATTGGACTGTATTAAAAATGTTCAATACGAGCTGGATTTTATTTTTACAGTTAATATTAATTAAAATATTTTTAATTTGACAGTACTCCAACAACAGTTTTTGTTAATGAACAAGAAAACTTTAATACACTCATTTGAATGCTGCGTCAAAAAATGCGGTTTTAAATAGTAACCAGTATAACTGGCTATAAAGGAACGGATTCACAGTATACTAAATTGACGTCACACTGTACAGTGGTCGCAGTGCATATAGGAACATACCCGACAAACGGAACGCAGACGTGGTAGCTAACTATGAGCCTGATGAGAAAGCTCATGATCGCTCAGAAGGGCAATGGAGAGGGTGACAGACTAAGATCGGAGTTTCCCTACGAGATCGAATCAGAAATTAGGAGATCCGTAGGAGGACCAAAGTAACCGACATAGCGCAGATGGTTTCGAAACTGAAGTGGTAGTGGATAAGGCATATAACTTGACGGACAGATGGCCGTAGGGGTAGTAAAGTCTTCGGATGGCGACCACGTACCGGAAGAAGTAGTGTTGCAGGCGTCCCACCAGATGGACCGACGATCGGGTCAAGATAGCCGGAGTAGGATCGCAGGCCCGATCGTCAAGGCGATCTTTGGGGGAGGCCTTTGTCCAGCAGTGGAAGTCTTCCGGCTTCGAATCCCAGTAGGTGCAACCATTTATATGATGAATATTTTATTTTGTATGAATGTTTCTTTCCGAGTCATGGATATTTATATGTATTTATGTATGTTTAAGTAAGTATATTATGTTAAATATTTATCGTATACCCACAGTACATAGTAGTTTGGCGCAAGATATTTTGTGTAAGAGTGCGTCGATATTATTATTATTAAAATAGAGGCTAACAGTACGCCGCAATTTTTTTCGACGTGTTCACAGCTGCATCAAGATGTATAAATTTCCTATAATTCCTTTATTGAAATATATTTATTCATTTCGGCGCCCTGTATAGCCGAGTGGTTAGCGATCCTACCTACTAAGCTAGAGGTCCCGGGTTCAAATCCCGGTAAATGCAAGCATTTATATGATGAACATGGATGTTTGTTTCCGAGTCATGGATCTTTAAATGTATTTATGTATTTTTATATGAATTTATGTATTTTTAAGTAAGTATATTGTATTAAATATATCATTGTCTTGTAACCCATAACACAGGCTATATATGCTTAACTTGGGGCAAGATAATTTGTGTAAAAAGTGTGTCAATATTATTATTTTTATTTCAAGTAGGTCTTTTAAAATGTAACGTTTCTAGCAATGTTTTCAATGTGCTTATTACCAAGTCCCTAACTATAATTACAGTAATTCTCAAAGTTATGTTGAGATATGAAACTTAAGTATTTTGAGTTTCTTGCCAAGTTTGGGGTGCCGGGGTTCTAATCCCAGATCGGTGCTTGCAAGCACGACCCTGCTATCGCTTCGTCACAGACGTATTATTTCACATTATTAGAATATCATTCGACAAGTAATATATATATATTATATTTATGATATATTCTTACTGTTATTTATTGATCATCTTTTTATCACTACATCTAATATATGAAATTCTCATGTCGCGGTGTTTGTAGTTAAACTCCTTCGAAACGGATTGACCGATTCTCATGAAATTATGAGTACATATTGGGTAGGTCTGAGAATCGAACAAAATCATTTTTCATTCCCCTAAATGTTGAGGGTAGTCCAAATTTTTAATTTATTTTGTTATAATTCAGCATTAAAAAATAGATACAACTTCAAATTTTCGGCCTTCTACGATCTACAAATATTTTTGTATCGCGACTTTTATATTATTCTGTTTCATCCACAAATCCGCTATTGGGTAGCAAGATTGCAATCGAATACAATAATTGTAGTATGATAAATTTGGTAGATCTGAGAATCGGTTGCATCTACTTTTAATACCACAAAAACTTTTAAATTACTTTATATGGCAATAAAACGTTTGCTGGGTCAGCTAGTAATATAAAAAAAACAATGTCCTGCGCCGCGGCTGTCTGTCTGTCTATTCACGATAAACTCAAAAACTACTGCACCGATTTTCATATTGTTTTCACCAATGGATAGCGTGGTTCTTGAGGAAGGTTTAAGTATGTAATTTGTTAAGTTTTTATCTACATTTGTGTATACATTAACGATATTTGTTGGAGATGTCGGAAGAAAAAGCGTCTGGGAGCTTTCAACGAAAACACTGTCCAAACCCTTTGAGATATAACAAAATAATGTATCGTGGAATTGTGTATCTTATATAGGTCTATAGCAAAGACCGCGAGGGCATATGTCTATCTCTTAAGGATAACATGCCTACTCTATCCATTTTACGATATTAATCTTGTGTGTGTGTCTTCTACCGCATTTATCACGGGGAGTGTTCCGAAGAGCTGTTTAACCTGATTCCTGCCGCCGAATTCCACTTTCGCACGACACGCCACAAGTTAGGATATCATCCCCACCATCTGGATGTGTGGCGGTCCTCCACAGTGCGGTTTTCAAGGAGCTTTCTTCCACGTGCTACAAAGCTGTGGAATGAGCTTCCTTGTGCGGTGTTTCCGGGACGATACGACATGGATACCATCAAAAAAAGCGCGTACACCTTCCTTATAGGCCGGCAACGCTCCTATGATTCCTCTGGTGTTGCAAGAGATTGTGGGCGGCGGTGATCACTTAACACCAGGTGACTTGTACGCTCGTTTGTCCTCCTATTCCATAAAAAAAAAATAATCCTTATCATTTTATGACTACATGTTATAAAATCATTCAGAAAAACGTTTTTATTTCATTTTGAATGCATATTTCCCAAGGCTTTAGACTATATTATTCCAAAATACTTACATCATATTTTTTTTTCTATTGACAGAACAGCGTCTGTCGGTTCAGCTATAATGATGTATTCCTAAATAGTGAACACCTACCCCACTATTACCTAGGAACTCAGCTTTAACAATATTTGGCTCTAAAATGGATTTTTGAAGTTATATACTACTTTTGCTGCGTTAGGCAAAAATTATCAGAGCGAATTATTAAGAAGCACGCGCACACCGTCACTCAAATTCGACACCATGATGTTAACAATTTGTTATTTTTTAAAGTTCGTAGCGCTCTGAATGAAGCCTCAGGCTGAGTGTTGTGAAGTTATACAAGATTTACCAACGATACGTCACTCGAACGGTTGGCTCAGTGGAAAGAGCGCTCGCACGGAACGCGAGAGGTCGCGGGCTCGAGTCCCGCATCGTTCATAAATTTTGTTTTCAAATTTAATTTGTGTAACCATAATGTTTGTTGGTCAACTAGACCATTTATATCATACTTCAGTTACCACAAGCCTCTTGTAACTCGCTTCAGCAGACATATGTTTAACAAACGATGAATTAAATTAATTTCAATATGTACCTATATCTCTTAATATATTATATAAATTACGTGACACGTTGTTTGTCCGCGATGGACTCCTAAACTAACGAACGGATTTTAATGGCGATTGTTTTACCGAGTACAGTTTAGTCCAACTTGAGAGATAGGATAGTTTTTATTTCGGTTTGAGACCCATACCACACTAGACATATGTATGTCTACTGTGCCCATACTTATTTTAATTCCAATATTTGTAAAGTATGGCCATATTTTCTATGAGAGAATTAAGTGACGCACAGTTTAACAGTTCCGCTGTGAAACAATTTCATTATAACAACAGGGAGCATTTTTTACGAAATAATTCTTGATGTTTTGAAATATTATTGGCAAATTCCTATAAAACAGTATTGTTTTTTTTTATACAACGTCTGTTACGTCAGCTAGTAATATTATAAATGTGAATTTAAGTTTATTTGTTACGCTTCCACGCCTAAACCACCTAAACCAATTTTGATAAATTTAGTACAAAGATCGACTAGAGCTTGAAAAAGGCATTGATTGCAAAAAAATAAATGGAGGGGTTGAAATAGGGGTTAGCAGATATCCGCTGTATCATGGAAGAGCGCTGCCAGAGCAGTTTGTATGTGTATTATTTGAAAAGTATCCTAAAAGATAAAAAAAGTTCCCAAAGTAACTAGTCAACGCGGACGAAATCGCGGATAAAAGATAGTAAGTAAATAAATTTCTCACTCATAGATCCAGAAGAAAAATATTTCGCAAGAGTTATAAATAAAAAGAGATAAGATATAATAATAAAGGGGATCCTGTAGATGAAGCCACAACCTGAGAGCTGAACAAAGCATACAAGATTTTATGACGATACGTCACTCGAACGGTAAGCTCAGTTGGTTAGAGCTCCGGCACGGAACGCCGGAGGTCGTGGGTTCAAGTCCCGCATCGTTCATAAAACTTTGTTTTTCAAATTTTATTTGTGTATTAATCCTAGAAGTGAGTTATCACCTTAAAAACATAAGAAATTGTTAATAAATTAAAGTAATCGTGTTCTTTATTGAAAAATATATCGAGAATCTGTACGTTAAATACTCTAAAAGGTCTTCATAATTAAGAACCTTTATATTTTATATTAATATCACTGTATGAACACAAAAGGATGATAAAAGGAAAAATTCATTAAACTCTCAAGTATTTGCTCTGAATTTCGCAATTATGAGGGAGTCGGCACTTTGGCAACATTTGCGACAGTCCTGGGGATAAGATAGCGTTTAATTTTGTCGGGGCATGTTTTATTACACAAATTACCCCGTTCTTACTGCGCTGCCTTATATTTATAACTGGAGGCGGATCGTGGACCTAGCTACTCGTACTCTGAGGTCCCTTATGTAATGTTTTGATGTACATAAACCTGATGAATAATGTTGCTTATAAGATCTAGGAATCAATAAACTCTTACTGGTGTGTTTTGGAACTAATTACTGCGTTTTGTACTCGTACAAATAATCTGAAATCTTACAAAAAAATCTCTAAGCTAGAAATAAAATTCAGAGCATAAGACCCACACGATGGCAAATTTTTTCGACTCCAAAAATTACAATAATCGTAACTAGAATTAGATTAATTAATTATATTGTATAAAAATACGCAATTATTTTTATACTTTTTAGTGCACATTATATCTATTGTTTTGGAAAATGTGTTTTTGAAGGCGGTTGTTTTTTTGTTATTTTTTTTTATTTTATGATTTTTTGTGAATTTGAAGTACACACATAATTTGTCTAAATATGTGTATAATAATTTTTTAAATGGAGCAATGAACGTAAGTGCTTTGCAATTTGGTAACAGACAGTGTTCCGTTAGTTTGTCATGGATTCCGTAATCCGAACCTATCTAAACTTTCACCAAACCATCTTTGAAGTATATCCTTTCCAATAAAAATAATCATCGAAATCGGTTGGCGCGATATTGAGTTATTCTTAAATTTATCACCCACTTTGCTAAATTTTAGAGTTTTGTGGTTTTCTCATGGATGCCATTGTCAGATCTGGACCAAATTACAATGGGACCACAGGGGAACTACCAGCTTTAAAAAAAAAGAATTATCAAAATCGGTTCACGCAGTCGGAAGTTATGAGGCAACAAACATAAAAAAAAATCCGACGAATTGAAAACCCCCTTTTTTTTTTTGAAGTCGGTTAAAAATAGCAATAGAATACCCGGGGCACTCTCTAACTGCCGCCTCTCACCAATACCCACTGTCCCTTTGCTGACCAGCTCAGTGATTCAGCTCGTTATGACGTTCTACACATAGCTTGGTCAAATGCTCATTTTATAACTACGAGACTTGTAGCTTATTTGTGATAGCTGATTCCATTTCGTCCACCACCAGGTGAAGTGGCGTCTGTTGATTTCCCGCTCCCATATTAATTTCATTCAGCTTTTTAAAACTCCATCCCAGATGACGATCTACTACAATAATATAAATAAAATAAAAATAAAAAAGCCTTTTATTTCTTACAAAATATCTTAAAACAAAAAACAAATTTTGATGTTCTCGTTAATAGTTCTTATTGTACATTTAAGATTCTATTTCCTAATGTTCATTTTGCAAGAACCCTTCCACAGGTGAAGGCCTAAAGAAAAAAGAAAAGAAAGCCAATTAACTCTGTCTTGAGCTTCTTTCATCCAGTATTGTCCTCCCATCTCATTTGGGGTCACCTTCTCGATCGTTTGCCTTTGGGTCATTTCCATGAAGTCACCCTTGCTGCCCATCTTTGGTCATGTATTCTTATTTAGTATTTGAGCATAATGCAGAGCGTCAGTAGCCTTGGTTAAGCTTCTTATTTTTGAGTGTCGATTATTTTGGATTTTCTTAATGTTATTTTGAATTTTATATTCATTGTGTATTACCAAGTCTGGGAATCGTAGGTTAGTCATGGTACGAGAGTTGAATTTAAGTGTTTCGTTTTTATATTTAGTGGCATATTACTTTTGAAAATACGATTTCCATGACAATATGAAGAGCATGGACCTGAAATGTACTTGATTTCGGTAGCTGTTCTGTCTGCAACCATAATTTAGAAATTATAGCCAGCTTTTTTGCTGGGCTAACCCACGCAGCCTTGCAGATTTAATAGGCGCTATGCTTTTTAGCCCCCATTCTATCTTTAGTTACAATATTGTTGCAAGTGGGTAACAAAATCTTAGTTTAACTACATCTTAATTACCACAGGCAGGGTCAGACAGACTTAAAATAAATTTAGGCGTGGTGTAATAATGATCAATAAGTGTGCAATTACAACAATAATAACTCACAGCTTTCTTTTCAATAAAGTCCCAATAACAATTAATACAAACATCACCTCATCTCTGTTCACATCACGCCGAGCATTAAATTTAAACTCTAACATTAATTCGAATCATAAACTAAACCCCGAACACATGCTTAGCACCTAAATTTAATTCGAACTGTATTTAATTGAAAAAAGACGTAACTTGGTCACAGTTGCTTGTAGTTACGACCTTTTATCGAACGTTTCAATTGTTGCAAATCCCCCTTCGTCATGGGGCATGTTATGTGCGTATTTGTACAGATTCGTCGTTCGGGATTTTATGGGATTTATAGTGTAAATGGCGAAGGCTGTGATTATGACCCGAACACCCTCATAAATTTGTTGCAATTATCGATTGCATTAACTTAATTTAGGTTAATATTTTATCTGTGTCATAAGGAACGTAAATTGGAGCAAATTTGGCTTGTAAATATATTCTTCTTCTTCGGCGTTACACTCTTGTCAGAGTGGTCGTGATCGTCACGAGGTTAGTGGCCTGTTTCACAATGCGACGCCCCTCGTCGCGAACTGCCGCTCTTCTCGTGCATTCATGCAGAGTACCGTCGACAGCTTGCCTGACTTGGTCCGTCCACCTCATCGGGGACCTACCTCGTGGTCTAGTGCCCTCGACTTCACCCTGCACTATTAAGCATTCTATGGAGTCGCTTCCACGTCGCGGTACATGCCCGAAGAACGTGAGAATGCGAGCTTGTACGGTAGTAGACAGGCTCTGTTTGATGCCGAGCTCCCGAAGAATGGACACATTGGTTCGGAATTCCGTCCGCGAGCATTCTTCTGCAGCACCACATCTCAAGAGCATTGATCTTTTTCTTCTCATTTTCTCTGTAAATATGTAAATCAAATCAAATCAAAATCACTTTATTCATGTAGGTCACGGATATGACACTTAAGAATGTCAAAAAAATATTTTTCGTATTGAATCTACCGCTGCTGTTGCGTCGTGCTGTTGAGCTAATGAGAAGAAGTAGCTAGAAACTCATTTCCACTCTTTTATATCAAGATTTACATTTTCATCGATTCACAAATCATTTCAATTATCAATATAATATGTAAAGTGATGCAACAAACATACTCAAACGTCAAATAGTCAATTCCTCACACGAGTAAGTCAAAAAAGTAAATGTAAATTAATACAAAAGTTATTGAGTACAGTAGCTGCATCATCCACGCCGTAAATGAATAAAGGCATTCCGTGAGTATTTTATAAGCGATTATAAGTAAAAAATATATATATAATAACTTTTAAGAATCTGAAACCGAGTCTCCGGCAACAGGATCATCCTGCCACCACATAATATGCGTATTGTTATAGTTGTAACTAATTCTAGTAGGCTTTATATGATACATAATAGTTTTAAGGGTAATTGTATACACTTTTATTATAAAATCCCAGCCACTGTTCACGTATTATCTATAAATAAATTTAAATGTTTTATTAAAAAATGGCTCTGTCGTAAATCCTACTACTCCACAGCTGAATATCTAAGTGAGTTAGTTTGAGACGGGTAATCTGCACTTAAACAGTAAAAAAACAAAGTGTTTACGGTTTATTACACCAAACACCAGAGATTGGAACTTGTGGACACTACGGTCTTCTTGGGTACCACGTTAAATACCGAGGCAGCAGTTCCCGATATCTAGATTATAATTATTTATATAAATTCCAGATTTTATGTCACGTATCTATCGATCCTGAATCTGCATTTCAAATTAGTTTAGCATCCCCACCATTTGAATACTATTATTTAAAACTGTAATTTCAAACAAGCGACCTATAGATGGTTTTGGAGATACAGTAGCACAATTTAAGAGAAACCTAACATTTTGGTTAGTAAAATGTAATGACCTAATTTTTAATAAAAAACGCATTGACAAAATATATAGTTTATTGTATTTTAGTGATTATATAGAAGTGACTGTATTGTAGCTTGTAATAATTTGTGGAATTAATTAAAGTGAAACTTTATTTACATCGTCTCAGACTTTTTCGTCTGTGTGTTGCACGTCGCGTGACGGTCGGGCGGCGCCTATAGTTCTCCTATTGGATGCAATTGCGTTCGGCTGGAAGAGTAGGTTCGAACCCCACACACTTGATAAAGGTTTTTTTATTTTGTGCAAATGTAAAGCATAATATATAAATCTGTTTTTTTTTATGCTGATATTAATACCTATGTTACTTTGTGAAAAAAAGTTTCACTTGCATCGTGGTTTAATAAAACCACACAATTGCTTTTTTTAACTTTTTATATTGTTTTGAGATTTTAGCGTATAGGACTTGAATTTACTTGTATATAATTATGAACAAAATTGTTTGTATGTTTATGTGTATGATGTGTAATTAAAGGAATGTAATTGCAGGAACACGATTTTTGGACTTTATGTTACATTTTTGTGAATTGAGATGTGTATTCTGTGTTGGTGGACCTTGAATAAATAAATAAATATCTGGCGTTCCTCCACACTGCGGTTTTTCAAGGAACTTTGTTCTACATACACCCAAACTAAGGAATGGGTTTGCTTGTGCCATGATTCCTTTATTGCGTCATAATATACATTCTAAATCTTGAGTTCACAGTAATCTCTCCTATTCGAGTAATTTTAATCAGCATACAAATTTGTTTTCTTATAAATAAAAATAAATCCTTAACATTGATTTTTTTTTGATTTAACCATTTTAACAGAAGTTCAGGAAATCATTTCTGGGTTAAGTTTTTTAATACTAGCGATAGATGATTGTATATTTTGTAGAAATTGCATAGCTACTATTTAAGTACAATGTTGGTTTGGGGCAGTGGCCATAAAGTCTATCCGATAATCGGCTGGAAAGAGGACTTAATTCAATAGTCTTTTTAATTAAATAATTATTTTCTTTAACAAATTTACGTAGTTCTATATATAGATAGTTTAATTTAATTTTAATTCAAAAATAGTACAATTTTATCATTAACTATTTTGCTTTGTATTACGTGAAATTAAAATCTATTATTATTTTTATAAAGAATTTCAAAAACACATTTAGTTAATGTTAACTATATATATTTTGTATATATATGTATTTTAGATAATTTATACGTCTGGATAGAGTCTCTTGCTGTTGGACAACCGATGAAAACAGGCCAGGAATATTAGTTTAATGTGCGTGACAAGCTACTTCTTACACTCACAATTTGTATGACATTTTGTGTTAGTGTGCGTAAATTGCTCAAATAGAGGTTAGTTCTAAAGTCAATTTTTTTTCGACGTTTTGACAGCTGTCATAGTCTATCTAGACGTATAACGTCCGTTTTAATAACGTATCTCTAGTTACGGGTATATTGCCATCACTGCTTCATGACAAGATCTTATCTATCCATAGTTATGTCCAATGTAGTTATATTATTAGTTATAGTCCAATGTTATCTGTCGATTGGTTATTGAAATGTATGTTTGCGTAAGATGATAGATTTGTCTACCTCTAGTAAGTTAAACTAAGGATAGATAGGTTTTTGCAAACGGCCGTTAATGATCTAAGGTATATATATCTTTATCTATCTCTATAAGATTTATAAAATCAAAGGGATAGTTGAGGGTAGGTGTATTTATTTTTTATGGTCCAACAAATTTGCAGGGCGGGACCTTAATGACATGCGGTGTATTCCTTAGAGACGACCCTCTCGTAGCTCCCTCGTCGCGTTTTTTGATTTGATGTGGGTATTTGCTCGGTAAATAGTTGTTATATATTCTTATAGATGTTTAAGTGAAATCTTCTATCCATATGTTGAATTACACGGCAATTTTAATGATTAAATAACTTGATTACATTTAATACTTTTATAAGATAGTTTCTATATATTGATCAAATTTTAAATGCCAGGGCTGTGACTATATTTTCATATCACGGTTACTACAAACATTTGATACTTCGATATCAGCATTATTATTTCCAGCTACCCTCATAAAAATTATAATGTAAATAAAAATATTAAGTATTTCACACATTTACGTTATTACACATTAAGATATTAATACTTTTCATTTTTTTGCTAAATATTATTATAAAATCATTAATAAACACATTTTTGTTTCATTTTCAACTAATTCACTGTGATACACAATTCCGATGACTTTAGTAATTATTTCGGAATAATTACTTTTTTTTTCTATTGACAGAACAGCGTTTGTCGGGTCAACTAGTAATGTATTAAAAAAAATTGTCAGGTGTGGTGTTCGAATTCACGGTCGCTCTCGAGATCCAGAGACCACTCACTTGAAATCAGTAGTGGAAATTAATGATTTAACTTCACCTCTACCCCGCGGCCGCTTGTAATGCGACATGAGATAGGAGGACGTTTTTTTAAAAGAGTGGCTGTGCCAGAATGGATGAGAATAGCGAGAGAGAGAGAGAGACATTAATTGTTACGACCTAGCCGTCTACACCAATATTATTTTTACCTTATGGTTTCAGTTAATACTCAAACTAAATGATAATTCATTTCAACATACTTATTATATTAAATAGTCGAAACACTTGTGGCTGAAGAATCTTGAAGGTCTAATACTAATATGCTGAGTAGCAAACCTTTTTGGGACAAAACACTGCAAACACCACCTTATTATGTTGATAAAGAGTAAGCCTTGCTTTAGTTTTTTTTTCTTTGGTTCTTGATGTATATTAGTTTAAATTAGATTAGGCATTATATTATATTCGTAATTATTTAGATAAGTTTATGGAGTTTAATGGAGTTTACTCTTTAAGAATCGATTTTTAAAATTAGATTAATAGATTTATTAAAATTTAATTATCAATATAGTTCATACGAATTTATATGAGCTATGCACATAATTAAATGTTTAATTTAATATGGAGAGTATACTGGGTGGCCGAGAAGTTGACGTCCAAAGCAAAAAATTGAATTTGGCTCATTTTATTGGCCAATGTTCTGGGAAGTTTTTTAAATAGTTAGAAGCCATAGGCTCCCCATTTTTTTTTGATACCTTAAACATTTTCATGAATTTAGCTGGAGCAGTTATCTTGAACTTACGGTTCAAATTTAAACTAGTTCCGCATTGTCTGTTTTATCCAAAGTTTCTTATGTGGTTATTGCAACTGTAGTTAATAATTATCAACAATAAAATTGATAAAAAGTGTTAAAAAAAAATTGAAATAAGTCCTAAACCACAATTAGGTGAAAAGTGCGGATAAAAGGGGAAAAAAAATTATTATCTCCTAAACTACGCAAAATCGTAGAACATACATAGGTGTCATTCGGATACTCATCACCATGAGGCTTTCAAATTTTAGCTTTGGACGTCAACTTCTCGGCCACCCGTATATAGCGCATTTCACGCCAAATAGACAACTTTTAACCTAATCTATTATTTTATTTTTATTATCTATATATTTTTTTAATTAATACGCTTTAATACCTTTAGTACCTGTTCAAAGACAATCGTTCTTGAGCAGTAAACTCCAGTCGTGCGTCGGAGACACACGTTTTTATATATATTTATATTATTTGTAATTATATTTTGTAAATGTTAATCTGTGTGTGTAGTGTTTGTTCCAATAAAGATATACTTACATAATTATTTATTATTAGTAAACGCTATAATGGTTTATTTTATATATTTAATAAAAGTTTCACTTTATTAAAAGTTATAGAACCTAAGCCTCACAAGGTCAGGTGTTACGAAACGAGAAAATTTTATTAATTCAAACGTGTGTTTAAACAGCTGTTCAATTCTGAGTCCGTCCGATGACATACTATTGTTTGATCGAGGATTGTAATTACGATTTTTATAAATTATAACGGTGTAAGAAATTGTGTCATTTGAATTTAGTGGTTATTTTGAGCTGTATATTACACACACGTCATCCGCATACATATAATACTTGACAGCTGCTGTTAAGTACGTTTATCTACACCCATGCTTTAAGTCCTCTATTAAAGATTCTGAAACAGTTAGCTTATTGCCAACATTAAAACACCCAATGTCCTAATAACCATTACATTATCTAAATGAGTGTTGTAATGTTGTATTGAATTTCATAACAACACTCCTATGTTTTTTTTTCGATCCCTTTATGCGAAAAGAGTTTCAACAGACAACCATATTCTTATTGCTCGATGCGTGGTATCTGTATGAATTTCAAAAAAAGAACATTTTCGTTTACGCGCGTTCCATACTGCCAGAACGTCGCGCGCCGTAAAAAAAAAGTAGGTTATTTGAATCCCCACCATTTACCTTCGATATTTTTATTGTTTTGCTTACAAAAAATGAGCGATTCATTTTAAACGCTGCAAAAGAACATTATATTCGAGTGGTTTTTAATTATTGCACTATACAAAATGTAAATTACTACTAAAATAAATAATTCTTTCATTAATACTTAGTTTATTTGTATTTAATCAGTAATGGACAATATTAGGTTACTACTAGGACTGGCAGTTTTAATCATTATCTTTTTTAATTTAACAGTAAGCTCACTGTTTCAGAATCTTTTAGAGGATTCATTTTATGGGTGTAGATAAGGTCTTGTATGCCACTGTTGATAATTAGGTATTAAAACACTCATATGGTAATATTATCAGAAGCCCACATTTTTGTTTTACTACCCCTTATTATGCAATAGTTGCTTAAATAACTATAACATGGATGTGAAAATATTCTTCGTTATTTCTTCTGCATTTAAGTGTTTGATTTCCCAGGGTAGTAACATTTATGAATTTTTTTTTTTCAATGAGGTGTAATTCTGCGGAAATCCCTGACTATCAAAATGTTATGAGTTTTCTTGACTGTTTATTTCGATAATAGCCTAAACACATGCTCGGATTTAGTATTTTGCCGGACCATCGGACGCTCCGGTAGGCGCCTCGCACCAATTGGTCCGGTGTTGTACTCGTTACGGTCCGGTAATAATAATTTTATGCCATGGCCGACAAATAATCGAATATGGTGCGCTACCAGACAATCCGATGGTTCGGCCGTAATGACGAATGTAGAATTTAGAGCATCCTTCAATTCTTTCGTTTCAAAATCAAAAGGCAATTTCTATATACAGATAATGACACGAATTCTGCACTTAAATGCATGATTTAAATGTGTATTTTTTTATGAAAAAGGAGGTCAAACAAGCGTACGGGTCACTTGGTGTTAAGTGATCACCGCCACCCACATTCTCTTCCAACACCAGAGAAATCACAGGTGCTTTGCCAGCCGTAAAGAAGGTGTACACGTTTTTTTGAAGGTAATGTTAATGTTCTCAGTGTTTCTAGTTTATTTCTACCCTGAGTATAACTGATACGTATCCAAAGAAATTTAACTAAAACAACGAGCCATGTTTGTTATGTAGAGTTATGTATCGGGTACAATCGCGTGCAGTGCGGTTCTCGTGTATCCGCTACATCACAATGCACGAGCTTGCGATGCTGTTTGCTCGCGACTGTACGCATCTAACATTCGGTAAATACGGCCTCGTAGGTACACTATGTGGAACACGGATACTGAATACGATATAAACAGGGTGTTCAAATAGGCATAATGACAGATTTTGGATTCCTCTTCTATATTGTCGCTACATGCTTACTTTTTCCGAAAAGCACTTTATCCCAGCTCTGCAATAACGCGTTCGAGTTCCGCGTCCTTCATAAATTTTGGTTACATATTTAATTTGTGTAATTAATCTCTGAAGTTAGGTTTAAGGAAAAATAACAAATTGCTTAGACTTGAAAGAGCGACATCTCAAGTCAATTTCTTAATTTGTAATTGGGGTTGAGCAGGTTATGAACTGTAAAGTAGATCCTGTAGATGGTGACACATCCTTAGAGTTGAAAATACATACCAAGATTTACGAACCATACGTCACTCGAACGGTTACCTCAGTGGAAGAGCGTTCAGATTGAACCCGAGATGTTACGGTTTCGAGTCCCACATCGTTCATAAATTTTGGTTACAAATTGAATTTGTAAAGGTACCTATTGGATTTTTTGTCAATCTATAATTACGCGTGAAAACGTTCGTAATTTTCATGGTAGCCATTAATGACGTCACACCACAGAAATAATTGAAAACGCATAAACATGAAACAACCGACACTTCAAGCGATACGCTGATGATTAATGAGCTGTGACGTCATTCGGTCCGAATTGTACTTCAGATAAAATGAGTATTTTATATTGTCTCGTGCCAGAATTTGGTGAGTCAGGTAAATCCTGTATGCTTTGTTCAACTCTCAGGTGTCTGAGAGAATTGAACAAAACATACAAGATTCTATCAAGGATACGTCACTCGAACGGTTGGCTCAGTTGGTAAGAACGCTCGCACGGAACGCGAGAGGTTGTGGGTTCGAATCCCGCATCGTTCATAAATTTTATTTGTGTAACTATTCCCAGAAGTGAGGGTTATCTCTTTAAAAATATAACAAATTGTTTATAGTAATATCGTTCACACAGTTTGAAGCCTTTATTTGAGTTCACTTCTACGAACTTGCACTTCGCCGGTCTGCCGCTGTTCCTCTTCAGATGGCGGTGCCTTCAGCAGATCACACCGCACCGAACACTAATACCCTTCAATCATCTCCTCACTGAATCACTTTCCACTTTTCATACTTTTACATACTACTTCTTCTTCAATTCATTCTTTCACGCCGTAGGCTTTTTTTTTTTTGCGCCCAAACAAAGGGAAGGGGCTACCCTCCGGGATAACGACGGGAGGGAGGTGGTGAATACTCATGCATACCAACGAGCCTAATTCTGCGTTGGTTCTCTGGGACTCACGTGAAAAACCTAGGTGCCTACCCACTAAACACACCCTGCAGTTGGCTTTGGGCAGGTGCCATCTTAGCCTTCATCGAAGGCGACCTGCTCTTGGGGAGAGAGAGGCCCAAGCGGCACTCCCTATGGAGTACCCGCTGAGATGCATCCGCTGAGATGCCGTAGGCCACGCTTAGTACAGCTTATATACCCCCGAGACTACTGTTCTATTTTCAAAATGAGTCTCTTCCTTCTTTAAATTTAAATTGTACAAAAACTTTTAGCAAACAAGCTGAACTACGAGTATAATTGTTCATGGAGCTGTCAAAATTATCAATTCCTTGAAATTTGACAACCTGTTGACAACTGTCGTCATATACGTCGAAGCATTGCTACGCGACAATATGATAATGTAAGTTCTTTTATTAATTATAAAATATATTTTATTCTTAGTTACAATTCTTGAATATTATGTACATTAGAATTTTGTGTATCTTCATTATAAGTATCATTATTTAATCCTGTAAAAGTAACAATTGGTTTTGGTTAGAGTGGTAGTTTACCAGTGGGAGGCTCCTTTGCACAGGATGCCAGCTAGATTATGGGTACCACAACGGCGCCTATTTCTGCCGTGAAGCAGTAATGTATAAGCATTATTATGTTTCTGTCTAAAGGGTTTTGTAGTTAATGAAATTACTGGTCAAACGATATTTAACATCTTATCTCTAAAGGAGACGAGGGCAATTGTAGTGCCGCTCAGAATTTTTGAATTTTTAGAGTCCTGAGCGGCACTGCATCGTAATGGGCAGGGCGTATCAATTACCATTTACTGAACGTCCTGCTCGTCCTTCTCTTATTGTCATAAAAAAAGGAGTAAGAGAGGAGAAGCCTGCCTACCGCTGCCGTATGTGTCAGAGAAAAGGAAGCTAGACAGACTGGAGCTGTAACGCGTTACGTTACGAAGCGGCTTACCCTCCCATAAGAAGTTATCACTTCAAAAGGAAGTCCAGCCTTTTGCATTAAAAAAGAAACAGACACACTTTCGGATGAGTGTAGATGTTTACTTGTGATGCCTCGTGTATGTGTTTGCTTGGCATCACGTACGCTACACACAAATATTGATCTTATCAGTAACGTTATAAAAGTTACAGTTGTATGATAGAGATCTCTTTGTGTATTATGAAAATATTTACTTAATTACGAATTCAGATGTTGTATAGTGCTTTTTAATTGCCACATCGGTGATCAAAACAGTACATATATATGTGAATATTCTAGAAACTATCACTGGACAAACATAAACTTATTATGCCTACTACACGGCTAAGTTAGTAGGCATAATAAGTATAGTAAGTCTCTTGTAGGGCGATGTATATGTTCTTACAAAATGATTTCAGAGTATGTACGAAACAAATATGTTACTTATCAAATTTAAGAGAATTATTAGAAAACGTTTGTGGGGTAAAGTTTACTATAACATGCAGGATATTCAGCTGATGGTAATTGATACGTCCTGCCCATTACAATCCAGTGCCGCTCAAGATGATTGAAAAACCCGAAAATTCTGAGCGGCATTACAATTTCGCTCTTGAGATATTAGATGTCAGACTCATTTGCCCAGTAATTTCACTAGCTACGGCGCCCTTCAGACCGAAACACAGTAATGCTTACACATTACTGCTTCACGGCAGAAATAGGCGCCGTTGTGGTACCCATAATCTAGCCGGCATCCAAGGAGCCTCCCACTGGTAGTATTGTACATGTTATAGAGTATAGGACACGTAGGTAGTTGGTATGTATATATGTATGTTTATTGCAATAGTTAGGGCGGTCACGCACGGCGCGGCTGCTAATGAGAGATAATCCACCCCACGGCCGGCGCGCGCTGATTTCTGTTGCGAGCGCGTTGTGTCAACACGACACGAATTCATTGCACATGTGCGCTTTTAGTTTTATTGTATTAACACGTGAATTTCAATTAAAACTTTTTTTGATTTAGTTTTGAGTTTTAGTTTTAAATTATTCGGTAGAAAAAGTGAAGAGTGTTTCGAAGCTAGAGCTCACGTTATGTTACGGGGTACGCCCTGCCGATTACAATGAATTCTAGATTGAGCACACAATATGTCCAAATGATTTCAATATTAATAATAATAATATAATAATATTGGCACACTTTTTTACACAAATTATCTTGCCCCAAATTAAGCATATATAGGCTGTATTATGGGTTAAAAGAAAACGATATATATAATACAATATACTTACTTAAACATACATAAATACATTTAAACAAACATAAATACATTTAAACATCCATGACTCGGAAACAAACATCCATATTCATCATATAAATGCTTGCACCGGGATTTAAACCCGGGACCTCTAGCTTAGTAAGTAGGATCGCTAACTACTCGGCTATATAGGTCGTCATATTATATGTATTTTTGTAAATATTTTAAATAATATGAAGCAGTAATATGTAAGCATTGCTGTGTTTCGGTCTGAAAGGTGGCGTAGCTAGTGAAATTACTGGGCAAATGAGACTTAACATCTTATGTCTCAAGGTGACGAGCGCATTTGTAGTGCCGCACAGAACTTTTGGGTTTTTCAAGAATCCTGATTGGCACTGCATTGTAATGGGCAAGGCGTATCAGTTACCATCAACTCAACGTCCTGCTCGTCTCGTCCCTTATTTTCATTAAAAGAATACTGTTTGTTTCCCAAAAAAAAACTCAGAAACTCACACACTTTACCTCTTAATAATATTAGTATAGCTTAAAAGTTTAAATAGTTAACGGTATTATTTAAATATAAACAGATACCGTTGTTACTTTACGGAATTTATTGAGATACAAAACAATAGATCAATTAAACTCGCTAATATAGGTCGCGATATCCGCCAGGCCCCCTAAGGTCCGTACACACTTGTCACTTGTTGCAACACTCGCACAATACGCTGCTAATCGCACGACAAAAGAACGGTTTAGATATAAATACAAATCGTGTTGTTTTCGGTCGCAGCCCTGACGCGTTCTGTTATTAAGGAGACTACTCACACCACAGATTATAGCAATAACTGTTATTTGTCATAAGTAATTAATGAAATTATGTACAATAAAAAACATTGAATTAAAATATGTATATAAACAAACCTATAATTATAATAATTTAAAATTATATAACGGAACAAAAAAAATTTATAATTTGTGGACTTTTTCAAACAGCGTTGCCACGTTGGATAGCTAGGCTTATCCGTTAACCGAAATAGCTGCCATCGATTGTGTTACCATTAGCTATTGAAAAACATTGATTTCTTTAAAACTTTTTATTATGTTTTTAAAGTGATAACCCTCTAGGATTAATACACAAATAAAATTTGAAAAACATAACCTGAGAGTTGAATACAGCATACAGCGATACGTCACTCGAACGGTTAGCTTAGTTGGTTAGAGCACCGACACGGTACGCCGGAAGTCGTGGGTTCGAGCCTCACATCTTTAAAAATTTTTTGAAACTTTTATTTTTTAACTCAGTTCAATCTCTTGTATTATATTTTTGCTTAGACATCATATGAATAATCATTTTTACAATAGTAATATAATAGTAAAAGAAGATTAGTCATCATATTATGTACACAATATTATGTTAGGGATCATTATTTTTGTGAATGTGGCCTTGAGGAAGGTATTCTTGAACATATTTTTTTCTATTGCCCTAAATTGTCAATTCCTTTATATGACTTTCTATCTCTTCTCTGATTTCCCTCGCCCCATCAACATCCCTTTTCTTCTTACTTTATGCCATTCCCCTTTCATAAAGATTTTTTAAAAATTTATTTCTCGCAATAATATAAAATTGTATTTTCTATCCTCCATACTTTCTACGCTTCTATTGGGCATATATTCCCACTTAGATTCACTCATTTCCCCCTAAAATTTAGATTCGATACTAACAAGGTAGTTAATGTTATGGGTGTTTATTACTAACCGTACTAACTCTTGTTGCCTATTCTTCAGTTCACAAAAAAAACCACAGCTATATCAACCGATCATTTCCTTTTAATCAGCTCTTTATGTACCTCGATCAGCTAAATTAAAATAAAAAATCTCTCCACCTTGACGTTGGCCGAATCGTCGAGATTCGGTCGACGGAGCCATTTAATATAAAAAAAAATATATTATCCAATAATTTTATAAGCAAGACGCCAACAGGTCAACTGCAATGTTGTTTGAAAAAGGTCCATAAATTATTAATTTTTCTTACAATTCAAAAACAAAAAGAGTAAAAGTCCAAGCACTAAGACATAGAGTTTGACATACTAATAATTATATTTGGAAATCTCGTATCATGTTCTGGACAATCGGGCCCGATAAAGAACATAGAGAAGATCACTTGGCGTTGCGTAGAGACGTCGCTTCATTATTGTGTGTCTTCTATCGCATTTATCACGGGGAGTGTTCCGAAGAGCTGTTTAACCGGATGCCTGCCGCCGAATTCCACCTTCGCACGACACGCCACAAGTTAGGATATCATCCACACCATCTGGATGTGTGGCGGTCCTCCACAGTGCGGTTTTCAAGGAGCTTTCTTCCACGTACTACAAAGCTGTGGAATGAGCTTCCTTGTGCGGTGTTTCCGGGACGATACGACATGGGTACCTTCAAAAAAAGCGCGTACACCTTCCTCAAAGGCCAGCAACGCTCTTGTGATTCCTCTGGTGTTGCAAGAGAATGTGGGCGGCGGTGATCACTTAACACCTGTTATTATGTGATCACCTCCACTCACATCGTTTTGGAATGACTTGTCGGTGGACACATGCCTATGTAACTACGTCTTTCTTAAAAACAACTATTTAGATTTTATTTTACAGCAGGATATTGAGCAGTCTCCCTAACACCACCCCCAACATACCGAGGGTGGGTTGCACAGATTTTTATTGTTCGCATTTGATCGCGTACAGATCACGCGCGTCTCGCCTCGGATTAGTCCGACGGTGAATATATTATCGTTGTTTTATTTTATTGGGGAAAACTATTGGGGCCTTTAGCTCGTATGAGGAAATAATGTAATTATTTTACGAAAACATGTAGTTGGATTGCAGATATGTGTATGTCTTCTTTATCATAGAGAGTGTTCCGCTATTTGACCTAATTCCTGCCGCCAAATTCCACCTTCGCACGACACGCTACAAATTAGGTTATCATCCCACCATCTGGATGTGTGGCGGTTCCCCACAGTGCGATTTTCACGGAGCTTTCTCCCACGTACTACAAAGCTGTGGAATGATCTTCCTTGTGCGGTGTTTCCGGGACCATACGACATGGGTACCTAAAAAAAAAGCGCGTACTCCTGCCTTAAGGGCCGGCAACGCTCCTGTGATTCCTCTGGTGTTGCAGTAGAATGTGGGCGGCGGTGATCACTTAACACCACACCAAACACACACTAACGCTCGTATGTCATCCTTTTCCATTAAAAAAAATTCAAATAATGATAGTTTTTTTAAGTTTTGGAATTTAATTCCACACCCACCCATCCTGCATTATGAAATCACATTAGTAAAAGACTGTTGGATGTGTATGTTCCATAGAAATATTAATAAGAAAATAATAGAAACGTTATAAGAACTAGTTCCTTTTTTATGACAATAAGGGACGAGACGAGCAGGGCGTTCAGCTGTTGGTAATTGATACGCCCTGCCCATTAGAATGCAGTGCCGCTCAAGATTATTGAAAAACCCAAAAATTCTGAGCGGCCCTACAATTGCGTTCATCACCTTTGCTCCTTTCATTTGCCCAGTAATTTCACTAGATACAGCGTCTTTCAGACCGAAAAACAATAATGCTTACACATAACTGCTTCGTGGCAGAAAAAGGCGCCGTTGTGATCCTCATAATCCTGTACATAGGAGCCTCCCACTGGTTGCAGGACGATTGTTGCATACATATACATACATTACATTGCTACGTATGCTTGCAACGCTTCAAATTTTGTGGTACTTGTGCAGCAATGGTGTGGATATCGACGGCAACACAAATAAATTAAGAATTTCATAATTAAAATGACAGGCATGTATTTTAATGAAAAGGACTAACCGATACTATGTAATATTTTGAATGTTGCAGGTTGTGAGAAACTTTCCCAAGAAAGACTGGTGATTTATAAGTTACCTGCGCATTGACATGTATAATGAGGTTTTGAAACTTATAGTAACTTCTTTTTTATATTCTAATTTGTATGGCAGATTAATTTACTGGCGTCTTTTGACAGTGGTTTTGATGTGAAGTGTATCATATCCACATGGCACTTCAGATGTTATCGTGACGTATTAATGTAATGCGATATAACTCCGATCTGACCACACTGCGCTCGTCACTATGTCTAGCATGTATGTCAATGGCAATCTGATTAATTCAGGTATTTTGTACAATTAACATGTCAGAAATTATTTTGAGAGTTGCTTTCCATTTTCATAAAATTCATAAGTATTTAGGTAGGTGGGTAGGTACTTCAATTGTTTAGTCTTTGATAAAATCTAATTTTTATATATGGAAAAAATATTTATATATATAGTTTTTAGTCTCCTTGGTATGCTGGTGAAAGTATGTGCATTTTTTGTAATAAGTTAAAGTTAGTATGTCTTAAATACACAATATAAAAAAATCTGGGCCAAACAAAACTTTTACACATATGAATTGTGTTAAACTTCAGATTTTTTTTTACGATCAACATATTAATCTTTGACTATTCTCTTTTCGCAATGTTCTCTAAATTACTAAATTAAAAATACTATTACCCATATCTATTTATGCCATCGAACAATGTTTCGACATTTTCCCATCAGTATAACCCTAATCATTGCTCATAACAGATATTTCACAATAAATATAATAATTAAGTGAAGCGAGAAAATCAAAACAATATACCGCGGAATTTCACGGGTAACTAAACGCATTATTAGTGCGCAGGAGTCGCAATAAACGTAGGGGTTGACACAATACACAACAGCTAAACGCCTGCGGTATCGACAGCCTAAGCCCTTATACAGGGGGTTCAAAAAATTAAATTTAAAACTTAATATAATAAGATATATTTATTTTATTGATTAATGAAGATATCATTGTAAAATCTAAGTTTTATTATTAATACAAATATAATACTAATATCGAAGCCTAAAAAATTACAAAACTTAGTATTTTATTTATTTTGTATTTTATGAAAATAAGGAACGAGACGAGCAGGACGTTCTGCTGATGTTAATTGTTACGTCCTGCCCATTACAATGCAGTGCCGCTCAGGATTCTTGAAAAAAATTCTGAGCTGCACTACAACAGCGCTCGTCACCTTGAGACATAAGATGTTAAGTCTCATTTGCCCAGTAATTTCACTATCAACACCCTTCAGGCCGAAACACAGTAATGTTTACACATTACTGCTTCACGGCATAAATAGGCGCCGTTGTGGTACCGATAATCTAGCCGGCATCCTGTGCAAAGGAGCCTCCCACTGGTAAACCTATGTATAATATACATATACTTTATATAATAAGAACATCACTCAAAATAACTTCTGACATAATGAGTTCTTACTTAAAATTAAGTTTTGTTTATTTTTTTTTTTCACTGAACACAATAAATGCACAGGTGTGTGTTCTGATGATAAATTTGTGTGTATGTTTATTCAATGCTTTATGTTTATATTTAAGTTGTATGTGTATATTTAAGGTTGGCAACAATCTTATGATTCTTCTGGAGTTATATAAGAAAGTGTGGGTCGCAGTAATAACATAACACTGGGAGAGTTTCTTGCGCCGTTACTTCTTCCTCAGACCGCTTCGGAGACAAAATCTCCGAAGTCTCCGAAGCGGTGGTAGTGGTGAAGTGACGTCAAAAAGAATTCTCATGTAATCAATTATGGGAATAAATAAAAGAATAAATGCCTGTTACCATCACATGATCCGTATTTATGCTCGCTTATATCTTTCACAAAAATAAACAGAGTTATATGAATAAAGCATCTACAATATCGACTGTTAAAATACCTACAGAAAGGGTATCTTTATAGTATTTACAGTTACAGAAGGTACAGTTATTTTTTTGTAAATATCTGTATCTGAAAAAAATACTCAAAAGCGGCTAATAATAAATTATATAATAAAATAGCATCTAAAAAAATTCACCCTGTATGCAATATGCATAAGCCTTGCCCGGAGCTGCAGCATGTCTCCACTAATACTCCAGATTGACTGACAGCAAGAGTTAATAAATGCTGTTCGTAATATTAGCCATATGTCGACAGTCGCCAGCTCGGACCCTTTGCCGTACACAATCGACGATTTAATTATTATTTACAATAATATATTATTGTGTTTAAGTACTTCACTAAAATTATCAATTTTGTTAAAAGATAAACATACAAATTGAATTTGTAACCAAAACTTATGAACGATGCGGGTCTCGAACCCGCAACCTCTCGAGTTCCGTCCGTGCGCTCTTAATCTAATATATAAAATTCTCGTCTCATGGTGTTAAACTTTGAACTCCTCCGAAACGGCTTGACCGATTCTCATGAAATTTTGAGTGCATATTGGGTAGGTCTGAGAATCGGACGACATTTTTTTTTTAAATTTTTAACACACGAAATTTATTTTTTTATTTTTTTATTTTTTTGAGACTTTTTTTATTTGTTTGATTATGAGTCAGCATTAAAAAATACATACAACTTCAAATTTTCACCCATCTACGATCAATAGCTACTTTTGTATCGCGATTTTAATATATATAGTATATCTATATATATGTTAATCTTGGTATATCTTAACAATATGTTATGTTTTTAAAGTTTATCACTCTCACATCTAGGATTAATACACAAATAAAATTTGAAAAACAAAATTTTATGAACAAGCAAACAAGATTTTATAACGATACGTTACTCGAACGGTTGGCTCAGTTGGATAGAGCAACGACACGGAACGCCGGAGGTCGTGGGTTCCAGTCCCGCATCGTTCATAAAATTTTGTTTTTCAAATTTTATTTGGTATATCTTGTTCAAATTTCTGATTAGGGCTCCATCTACAGGATCTATTTTACAGTTGATTATTTGCACAACCCAAATAATTGCATATTATGAAATTGACTTGAGATGTCGCTCTTTTAAATATAAACAATTTGTTATTTAAAGTGATATCCCTCCCACATTTCTGGGATTAATTAGATTTTTTTTAAAAGATAAACATTCAACTTTATGGTCATAAACTAGACCATAACAATTAACAATATACAAAAGTCTTGCTCTTCGATTATGCAGAAAATGTTACAATTAACGAATCTAGAAGGATTGAATACTTAGGATAACCTAGGAACTATAAATATAAAATATAAGTTTATGTGTTCACCGCTAAAAATGTCGATATATCGAGCGACATTCAGTTATGTGGTCCCTTGAAAAAGAAGGCAAGATAGGCCTCTAAATAACTTGCTGTACCTACTCAGTAAGGCGAGACAGTACTTCACTACAAGCCACCGCCTGCAACTAAATAAGGCGCAAATTTGGCTTCAGATGGAATACTGTTCTCACCTCTGGGCGGGTGCTCCCCAGTCACCAGCTTCTTCTGTTGGACCGCACGTAAAGAATCATCGACTATCAAGTCATCTCCGATCGGCTTGATTCTTTGGCGTTGTGTACAGATATGGGGTGTCTTTGCATCTTCCATCGCATATATACCATACGCATATATATGTAAGCATTACTGTGTTTCGGTCTGAACGATGCCGTAGCTAGTGAAATTACTTGGCAAATGACACTTGACATCTTATGTCTTAAGGTGACGAGCGCAGTTGTAGTACCGAATTTTTGGGTTTCACTTACCATCAGCTGAACGTCCTGATCATATCGTCTCTTATTTTCATTAAAAGAAAAAGATAGGTCCGTCAAGCAGCCGAATTCCACCACCGAATATAAAGTGCGAAAATTTTAAATTCCATCCACACCATGCTTACGTCTGGCATTCTGTAACCGCGCGTTTGCGAGAGTTTTTTTATCACGTTCACTCTGTGGAATCAATTACCGGATGCAGTTTACCGGAACCGATACGACTTAGGGAACTTCAAGCATAACATACTCCCAACTTGAAGGCCGGCAACTCTTCTCTTGACACCTGTTGTTGTTGGATGTTGCCTCACCACTCCCCATCCCGTGTGCCTCTTGCCCGTTTGTCAAAGTCAAAGTCAAAAAATCTTTATTCACTGTAAAACTTTATAACTTATTTAGTACAAGTCAGGATGAAGTACATAAGTTACAATAGCATTCAAATGAGTATAACAATATTCATTAACAAAATTTAGAACATTAATTCCAACTATCTTTATCATTCAAATAATCTTTCACATTATAATAGCCCTTAGATGTTAATTTATTTTTTACGATACATTTAAATTTTTTAATAGGTAATATTTTAATTTCATTTGGGAGTTTATTATAGAATATAACACAATCCACTTTAAAAGATTTAGCAATTTTACGGAGCCTAGTAGATGGAATTGGTTTGTCTCCTCTTATATAAAAAGTATATAAAGTAGGTAGCTAAACTTCAAAAAAATATAAAGCAAGTAAGTAAGAAGTTGAAGCAAAGTCTACAATTATATAAAAATATAATGTTGGTGTGATTTATTCTCTGGACCAATTTTGGTGAAATTTACAGGCAACTATCAAATTATTGTATTCAATTGAAATATGTTAAAAGGAATTCGGGTAAAAGCAATAATTATGAATCTCTTTTATGATTCTTTTAGTTCTGCAATGTTGGGTGACCTGGGTGGCAGTGACCACATCGGGACCAGGAGAACAGCTTACTCGTTCGTCCTCATATTGCATACAGATCTAGAATTTTTTTTTATGGAAAAGGGGGACAAACGAGCGTACGGGTCTCCTGGTGTTATGTGATCACCGCCATCCATATTCTCTTGCAACACCAGAGGAATCACAGGAGCGTTGCCGGACTTTAAGAAAGGTGTACGCGCTTTTTTTTAAGGTACCCATGTCGTATCGTCACGGAAACACCGCACAAGGAAGCTCATGCAACAGCTTTGTAGTACTTGGAAGAAAAGTTCTTGTCAACCGCACTATGGAGGAAAGTGTAATTCGGTGGCAGGAAGCAGGGAATCTGTTGAAACAGCTCTTCGAAACACTCCCCGTGATAAATGCGGTAGAAAATATACAATGACGAAGCGACTTCTCTACGCAATACCTAGTTATAATGCTTATAATAGATGAACAAATTGTATAATAGATAAATAAAATAAATAGTTATTTTAAATGAAAAGCGTTAAAATAATCCGTGAATTTGCGACATAAAGTAAACAAGCTGATTTTGGTATATCTGTAAAACTTTTAATATAACTACGACTCGTAATAAATTGGTCGAGTCATAAACGAACAAATTAAAACCTTAACATTTAAAATTAACACGACATGTAAGGGATCGTATTGTTGTTCCCTCAGCAATAAACGGAATCCTCTTGGGCACAACCGATCCCCATGTATCACGCCATGGGGTACACGCGACCCCGTTGGGGGCACTTGAGGTCTGCTTTTGGGGTATTTACTATTTACCCAGTCGCTAATTGTTTTTTATTAATTTTGTAGCTTTTAGATACGGTTGTCATAAATAACTTAGTCCTATTGGTTTTAGTTTTTCTTATTAACAATTCGTTATGTTTTTAAAGTGACTTCTGGGATTAATACACAAATAAAATTTGAAAACAAAATTTCAAAATCAAAATGAATAAATCAACTAGACTAACTTAAATCAAAGTTACTATAAGTAAAAGTCGAAAATGTTTAATTTGTGTAAACTATTATAATATTACATTAATAACAGAAAAAATGGTTTCATTTCGGTCCAAAAGCTTCATTAACCCCGTCCTCGAAATATAAAATTAAAGATAAAATAATTCGAGTTCTATTTGTATCTTATTTTTATTGGAACTAATATTGCTTAATATAATGATCAAAATTACAGTATATTTATCTTAATTTGGGAGAAATGGAATATAGATATTAGATAATTGTTATTCTAGCTCTGAAATAAATTATTCGTTTTCACAACTGCGTCCAAGGTGGACATATTAATTGCTTTAATATCAATAAGAATTCGCAATATATTTGTGCAAAATGGTACTTGAACCTGTCAATTCTCCCTCATAAGACAACTGGATCACGCACAAGTGTCACGCGACCAGCTAGTTTTAATACTTTATCATTTTATCTATGATTCTTTATGTTTGTTTTAACGTTATTTTTATTTATTTTAAATATAGGAAGAGGAGGACAAACGAGCGTAATTTTCAATTACTGGTGTTTAGTATTCACCACCGCCCACATTCATTGCAACACCAGAGATAAAGAATATAATTACCAATAATAGAATTTGTAAAACAAAATTTTATGAACGATGCGGGACTCGAACCCACGACCTCCGGCGTTCCGTGCCGGTGCTCTAACCAAATGAGCTAACCGTTCGAGTACCGCCTCATTATAAAATAAAATAATTACCATATTATTATAATAAAATTATTATAAAAAATAAATATAATTACCATATTTACATATTAATATTATAATTATATATTTATATATTTATTTAAATATATACCAATTATATATTTTAACAGCGATATAGATTTGGAAAATATTTATTATGTGGAATTCAGTTTTATAATTAATAAAATTGGTTTAGCTTTCTGTATAACATTTTATTAAAAACAGTTGATATCGCCAATTCCCATATTATTTTCTGTACAGTCTGAACTTCTTTGACTGATTAAATCATAATATGGAAGAGCGAATAGTATTGTATAGATTTTATGTTTCTTTAATTTTTTCCTGATGATTGATAATATATTTGCAAAGAGAGATTGATTGACTATAAAAAGCCTATTTTCCGTCAGTGCATTACAATTGCTAATTTACAGACTAGTATGGACTGGACTGACTTACATTTAATTAAAATGTATTCGTTCACATTCAAGAAACACATATGATCAAACTCCACCGGTCGCAATTAATCGTGACTTATGACAAGTATCGCGCAAAGTCCGCCAGATGTCGTAGTGTTTACTTGGCGTGTTCGAGAACTTTGAACTTTCAACTATTAGCCATACGCCCATACTTGCACCTGTCCATATTTACCAAGTTCCAACCCTTGTATTTTGCGCGACTTATAATGAATTAATTCATTAGCTTATAAATAAATTTATTAATGTTTTCTTATTGTCATGTGCTATATAGGTATACGCTTTTGAATTATTCTAGCTAAAACCTAGTCAAAGTCAAATAAACTTTATTAATTATTTATTAAATTACTAAATTCTCCATAGGTTCTTAAATAATTGAGCTCGTGAGAACAACATACAAGAAACTCAACGACCACTCTTTGCACTCAAATAGAGTATTTTACAATAATATAATAAAATTGACACACTTTTTAAACAAATTATATTGCCCCAAGTTAAGCATATATAGCCTGTGTTATGGGTTACTAGACAACGATATATTTAATACAATATACTTACTTAAACATACATAAATTCATATAAACATACATAAATACATTTAAACATCCATGACTCGGAAACAAACATCCATATTCATCATATAAATGCTTGCACCTACCGGGATTCGAACCCGGGACCTCTAGCTTAGTAGGTAGGCTCGCTAACCACTCGGCTATACAGGTCGTCATGGCTGTAATATACCTACTGTACTTACCAGAAAGAGGTTGCACAGGATGCCGGCTAGATTATACCGAAACATATTAATGTGTAAACATTACTGTGTTTCGGTCTGTTCGCGCCGTAGCTAGTGAAATTACTGGGCAAATGAGACTTAACATCTTATGTATCAAGGTGACGAGCGCCATTGTAGTACCGCTCAGATTTATTTTGTTTTTCAAGAATCCTGAGCGGCACTGCATTGTTCTAGACAAAACGTATCAATTACCACCAGCTGAACGTCCTGCTCGTCTCAGCCCGTATTTTATTAAAACAGAATACATAACAAATTAGTTTGTAAGGTGCTGCATCCAATATATGAGTCGTGATTAAATAATATAAATTATTTCATAAAATGTAATATATAATTAACTGCATAAATATTTACGAATATATTGAATGTATCAACCTTTAGAGCTTGAATTTATTGTTTGTGTAACGATACTTTGTGAACAAGATGATCTTGATTACTGTCACAATTAGTAATTGCATCTAACAAATACAATGATTTATTAACTATAACAGGTCGACCTGGCACCACAAGCAGCACCCGATCAGGAGTTGACGCATGGACCAGCCATTCAGCCAGCTTCCCTCGCACATATTTGAGGGAAGGAGAGGATATATAGTAATTATTACAATGATAAAATCTACCTTGTAAGTATTAATATGAAAAATGTGATTTACTGCGAAGTATCTTAAGAGTTATTATAAACATTGTTTCAATTATAACCAAAATTTTAAATTATAAAACTGAACCCGAAATATGGTGAAGAACTTGATAAAAAAGGAAATGAATCGTCATAAGTATACTTATTATTTTTTAATTTTCAATTATCTCCATGAAATAAGTAAGTATTTAAAACTTTCATACATTAAGATTTAATAAAACCATAAGTTGTCATTATGAAAAACCGTCGTGGAAAACAGAACAAAAATAAATATAGACGATTAGGAAGTTATAATCGAGCCTGAAGAAGTGACAAACAAAAGTGACCAGTAGATAAATCAACATACAGCACAATATTAGCCCGTATTAAACTTTATCCAACCTTTATAATTGCCTGCGCCGACCAATGTCCATTAGATAACGTTTATCATGTGGTGCAAGTTACAATCCGAAAGCGTAGCTGAGTATTCATATTTCGTTGAATAAAATACTTTTTATGAGATAAGTTACAGAATGTGCAGATGACCCACCTGATGCTATGTTGAGAAGAAGCGGCAATTGCTTTTAAAATAATCTTTACCCTCTTTTAAAATATCGAACTGAAACATAACAGGGACATTTGTTCACTGTTTTGCAACAGAACTGGGTGTTGAGCAGTGTTGTACAGCTCTAAACGAATGCTGCAGACAGATTAAATTATACTGCTGCTGATATTATTTATATGAATAGTCTCACTCTCTAGGATTTATCTCACTTTAGTCATGAATATCTATTGGGTTGCATTGGGCATGGAATTTGGTAGATCTTTCCATATCTCTCTCTCTCTCTCTTTATAAATGATGTTTATTTTTAAATGAAATAAAATTTTTAGCCTTCTTCAAAATATACCGCAAGACTCCTTTTTTTTTTGCTCTTATACACTATTTAGAATTTGGTCTTCAACGTCAATTTGATAAATTTAACCAGTCTTACCTTTGTCTAAGTAATTAAACCAATCTATCATTGCAATTTTGATGGATTGGATGGACATGGATTTTGGATGCACAGGCACGATTAAAGAGATTGTACACTTTTAAAAAATTTGTTCATTATCTATAAATTTCGATATAAGTTTTTATATTATTTTATTACTTTAACACTTTTTCTACTGTTCGTCAATAATCGTTTTTAATTTCCTTTCGAAGATAGTTTGATCGGCTACAGTGATGCACATGGTAACATATGCTACTACAGATATGCAACAGAGGAGAATAGTCACAGTTATAGTACTCGTACAAGAGGCACACGAATATCGAGGGGGAAGATTCGTAATAACACAGTAATAATAAGCTTTAAATATCATCCAGTTACTGTCCTTACGATTGTGTACATATTACTACAGCAGGTATGAATTAGTTGTAAGACAAACACCGTCTTAGTAATACTGTTCTCAATAAAATTTGGTCCCTCTTACATTTAATCCCAGGCACTAACCAATAAGGCCATTCGCTTATTTAAACTTTTTAACTTATCGAACTGATCCTTCCTGTCAAGTGTTATTTTAACTTGAATAATAAATAACTAAAGTAGGTTTAATTGCGGATGTTCTTATGAATAAGATGGTCACTGGGTAGGTTTATTTTATTAACTTATTCTTCACCTGATGAATACGCTATCCGCTTATAACTCGAACAGCTTAAGGTTATACACGCGACGTGTGGAATTGTCGACATAGCGCTGATAAGGATCAGGACACATGGAATGCTTGTACAAAGCTCGTTCTAACTAACATATTGTTTGTACATAGAACTTTATTTACAGACCTTTAATATTACGTAGAAGTGACTTAGTATTAATTATTAAAATGGATATATTATGTCGTAATACGTTGTATTTTGTTCTATAAACAGGCAACAAATGATTAATTTTTAATTTAATATTTAATAATAATTCAATATTTTATTTTTTAAATAATATTAACTTATTTAAAAATTATTATTTTTATAATCATTTCATGTAATGGAAACTCATTGCCGCTCAGAGGGCAATGGAGAGGGCTATGCTCGAAGTTCCCCTGATCGAATCAGATATGAGGAGATCCGCAGGAGAACCAAAGTCTCCGACATAGCCCACCTGGTTGCGAAACTAAAGTGGGCAGGGCACATAGCTCGAAGGACAGATGGCTGTTGGGGCAGTAAAGTCCTCGACTGGCGACCACGTACTGGAAGACGTAGTGTTGGAAGGCCCCTCACAAGATGGACCGACGATCTGGTCAAGATAACCGGAATTCGCTGGACGGGGGCAGCGCAGGACTGATCGTCGTGGCAATCTTATCTTCTGGCTGAGAGAGTTCTGAAATCTTGTCGTAAATTAAACTTAGGTAATATTCAAATTTCAATGAGTGATACTAGATTTGGAATAGATAGATAGAGATTACAATGAATAATATATATATATTATACCATAGCAGTATTGGCTAATCCACACTCATACTTATTTCTACTCTAACTTCTTGTTTAAAAAATTAATATTACTTATATTAATATAGTATTAGTTTTATTTACATTTTGTATATTAACATAGTTAGGCAAAGCCTGTGCTGTGGGTGAAATACAACGATAAATTTAAAACGGTAGACTTTTTTAAGCTTAATTTTTTTTAGACTCGGAACGAAACATCCAAGTTCATCATAAAAAGGTTTGTACAAACCCGGGATCTCGGCTCAGCAGGCAGGGTCTAATCAAGAGGCTATATCGGTGGTCAAACGGTCAAAAGTCAAAGTCAAATAAACTTTTTTTTGAATGGTCACTATAAATATCCTACTAATATAAAAAATGTGAAAGTTTGTATGTCTGGATGTATGTTTGAACTTCTTTAACGCAAAAACTTCTGAATGGATTTTGATGAAACTTTACAATAATATAGCTTACACACCAGAATAACATATAGGTTAAAATTTATAAAAATATTGTGTGAATTATCTATACATATAAAAAAAAAATATATTATGAATATACACATACACCAAATACACCATACATAGGTACACATACACCAAAATAACATTTTTTACAATTTTTGTCTGTCTTTCTGTCTGTCTGTCTGTCTGTTTGTCCGGCTAATCTCTGAAATAAATGTTGCAATGTCCAAGAAACGATCTAACTCTAAAAATAATTTATATGACAAAACAACGTTTGCCGGGTCAGCTAGTTTATAAATATTTCTTTTACATAACTGCATCTACCATATTATGTTCGGAAAAAGGAGAGCTCGTGAGAAGAACGTACAAGAAACTCAACGGCCACTCTTTTCAATCAAATAGAGTATTTTAAAATGGCTGCATCGTGTATTAATAATATCAAATATTTCATAAAAAGTAATAAAGAATAAACTGGATCATGAGTACAATTAGGCGCACCCAAACTTGAAGTAGGTATCAGCACAAAACATTGCTAGGGTTGATCACTTCGTCTTCCACCGCATTTATCACAGGAAGTACTCCGAAGAGCTTTCTGACCCAGATCCTGCCACCGGATTCGACCATCGTATCACACACTCTCTACAAACTTTAATAACATCTTCACCATTGGGGGTGTGAGGCGTTCAACTAAAGTGTTCATGAGTTTAGCCCTGTGCTTCCCCGGGACATAAAAAGAAAAGGGAATGCCCAGGCCCAAGGGTGTCTTAAGAGGCAACTAAGGGCATGTACCAGTTACCATTTTTAATAATCACGCGTCCCATACCATACCATACCATACCATACCATACCATACCATACCATACCATACCAACACCAGAGAACACGTTTTTTGAAGCTATTTCGCTTCGTCCTGGAAATACCGCTCTAGGAAGTTCCCTATATGGATTGGTTGAATATGGCAACTAGTTTTTTTTAAGATAATAAGAGATGAGACGAACAGGACGTTCAGTTGATGGTAATTGATACGCCCTGCCCATTACAATGCAGTGCCACTCAGGATTCTTGAAAAACCCAAAAATTCTGAGCAGCACTACAATTGCGGTCATCACCTTGAGACATAAGATGTTAAATCTCATTTGCCCAGTAATTTCGCTAGCTACGTCGCCCTTCAGACCGATACACAATAACGCTTACCCATGACTGCGTAACGGCAGAAATAGGCGTAGTTGTGGTATCTATAATCTAGCCGGCATCGTGCGCAAAGGAGCCTCCCACTGGTGAATATGCAGTATTTATTAAATTTTGAGTTTATACTACTATTCCCACTAAAAAAACAAATAAAAAAGATCAAGGTGGTTAATGCATAATTTAGAAATTATTACATATCGTTATAGCGGCCATATTGTTTTGTGTATAAAAATCGCAAAAACCGTTTTTGCAGGTATGTCGTGTTGGGCTGCAGAATACGAAGAATCAATTGCAGTATAAGATATTATATATATTGTAAGGTTGTCTTTTAATAAGTAATTATTCGTATTACATTATTCATAATTATTGTTTCAGCTCGTTCAGTTTTAAGGAGGAAGGAGAGAGCCTCAGATGAATCTTAATAATGCCTTCGAGAGCTCTTCAGAATAGCCCGTGTCATAGACGCATAGACAACTATCATACAGAAGCAACAATATTTGATGAATAAAGTATTAAAATTTATATTAACTATTATAAAAGAAGTAACTTACAGTAAAATATTAATACATTTTTCGTTTATAATTTTTTAGAGTAGTATGACAATATACAGTACCTTCTTCATAATAAATTCCACTTGTTTCTACAAAAAATAATAATTATAGCAAAGCTGGTAATTAATAGTGCGAATCATATAAAATAAATTAAAAAGGCATTTATTTCTCAAAATTGATTCCTTTAGAATTCATTTTGATGTCATTTCTAACTAAACATAACTACTAGATGCTACTACCGCTTCGGAAACAAATGGAGCTCTGAGAGAGAAGAAGCGGCGCAAGAAACTCTCCCAGCATTCTTTTTTTTTGCGCTCTTTTCAATAAAAATATACAATATTGTACAGTCATTTCTATCGCTATAAAATAATCTAGTCCCAGGCTGTCCGATCATTTAGATATTCAGCAGTGGAGTAATAGGATTTACGACTGAGCCATTTTTTTATAAAACATTTAAATTTATTGATAGATAATGCCTGAACAGTGGCTGGGACTTTATTATAGAAGTGAACATTTACCCTTAAAGCTATTATGTACCTTATGAAGCCTACTAGGATTAGTTACAAGCAATCCCTTATTTCTACTGTTATAATAATGAAAATCACTATTAAGAGCAAAAAGGTGACGATTTTTGTGAACGTATATTAAATTTTCATAAATGTACTAAATTATTACAAAAAATAATAAAATTGCATTTTCATATTAACAGAGTGATTGCTCTGTTTCTTTATGCTCTATGCAGCAGTCGCCCGAGGGTTTAATATTAAAAATAAAATAAAGGAGGAATGATCGTTCTTAGTATAGAGCTTGCATTGTGTGCTTTTTAATAAATGCCCGAATAACTGCCCCAGTAGCGAGTAGATATATTTACCTAAGTACCATCACAATATGGCGATAGGGGATTCCCTGTTAGATTTTTATATTAGCTTGGAAATGTTTTTCAACACTTTAACGTAAATCATAAATAGATGTGCGTAGGGCTCACATCATGGTTGGTGACCACAATAGAAATATTAGATAGGATTCATAATTTTCTTTTCTATGATAATAAGGGACGTGACGAGCAGGACGTTCAGCTGATGGTCATTGATACGCTCTCTGTCCATTACAAAGCAGTGTCGCTCAGGATTAAAAAAAAATCCAAAAATTCTAAACAGCACTACAACTGCGCTCGTCACCTTGAGACATAAGATGTTATGTCTCATTGGCACAGTAATTTCACTAGCTACGGCGTCTTTCAAACCGAAACACAGTAATGCTCACAAATTACTGCTTCACGGCAGAAATAGACGCCGTTGTCCTACCCATAATCTAGCCGGCATCCTGTGCAAAGGTGCCTCCCACTGGTAATTTTTTGTGGAACGATTTTCTGGGCATTTGAAAAGTTTTTTGAAAGCAATAAACGAACAAGTAGTGCGGCTCACATACTAGCTTATGCTTATTTAACTAATTATGCAGCAAAAGCTTAAAAAATGTTTTGAAATGCGATTTACTAACTAAGACCGAAAGGTGCTCTTTGAATTAAATACAAATCAAATAATACTTTCAATTGTATCAAAAAATTAACACTTATGAATGTCAAACCTTACCTTATCGCCACCTTACACCTGCGATACATTTATTACTAGTTTTTTTATTTATTAATCTTTGTCTAGTACTCTGTAACTCATAATATACGAAATACTTATAATTAAAAGGAATGCGCAGTCTCAAGCCATTCTTTGGTCACAAGTTTCTCCGATACCCTAAAAATGGGGAGAATTTACAATTCCGTGTGAGGCGAGAGGAGTTTGTTTAAAACTACGTGGTACAGATTGTAGAAAGTATAAAATGAGACGCTCATGATCACGACGAGGAAGCCGCCAAATACGAAGCTGAAGAAGCTACCGTCAATCATGTTGTTGCCGTCTATGCTCGGTGGATGACCCTGGAATGGATCTTACGTGCCAGACCCTGACGAATGCCGATCTTCTAGTTTCCGCTTCATTGATGATAACCGATCTTTCAGCTCGTCGATCAAGTCAAGTTAAATGAACTTTATTCAATTAGACTTTTGAATCGTCACTACAAATATTTCGTTTAAATTACTGAAGTTACCACACGTTGGTAAAAAGTTGAGCTCGTGAGAAGAACATATAAGATACTCAACGGCTTCTCTTTTCAATCAAATACCGTATTTTACAATGGCTGTTATATACATGACAAATTTGTTTGTTAGGTAATGCATCCAATATAAGAGTCGTGTTTAAATAATATAAATTATTTCATAAAAAGTAAAAAGAAATAACTGTATAAATATAAATTATCGTATATTGGATGCATCAACCTTTAGAGCTTCAATTCATTGTTTGTGTAATGATGCTTCGTGAAGTTGATGGTCTTGATTATGGTCACAATTAGTAATTGCATCCAACCCTCTGCATGTAGCTTCTATGCTAACTAATGATTAGAACTTAAACGTTTATAAACTATTATTTAAATAAAATAATTATTTAAATAAAAAAAAAATCATTTCTGTGAAAAAATAATGCTGTGTCAAAAAAATATCCCACCAGAATAGCCAATTATTGACAAATTTCAATAACTTCCACTGAGTCCGTATGGATAGAAAATAGAAGAACAAAGTAAAAGAATTCACAATGCTATCAATAAATCGGAAGGCAAACTTGACCTTGCGTTCGATAAGAAGATGCGTATTATTTTGACGACCTGTATAGCCGAGTGGTTAGCGATCCTACCTACTAAGCTAGAGGTCCCGGGTTCGAATCCTGGTAGGTGCAAGCATTTATATGGTGATTATGGATGTTTGTTTCCGAGTCATGGATGTTTAAATGTATTTATGTATGTTTATATGAATTTATGTATGTTTAAGTGAGTATATTGCATTAAATATATCATTGTCTTGTAACCCATAACACAGGCTATATATGCTTAACTTGGAGCAAGATAATTTGTGTAAAAAGTATGTCATTATTATAAGTATATTATTATATATTGTCATTTGTCAGTAAGTATAATATCCATATTTTTTGGCAGGCTTTTTTGAAAAGTATTAGTTTTTATTTCACTTGGCCCGCCTGGGCCCCACGCCCAGAGGCGCGGAGAATGTACAAAGTACTTCTTCTTCGTATCTTCTCGCCTCAATAGGGCTACTGGAAACCCAAGCGCTGGCAGCTATTTCGGTCAACGGATCAGCCTACACCAAGTACCATTTACCAATGGAAGGTTCCTTTACACAGGATGCCGGCTTGATTATGGGTATCATAACGACGCCTATTTCTACCGTGAAGCAAAAATATGTAAGCATTACTGTGTTTCGGTCTGAAGGGTGCCATAGCTAGTAAATTTACTGGGTAAATGAGAACTAACATCTCATGTCTCAAGGTGACGAGCGCAGTTGTAGTGCTGCTCAGAATTTTTGGCTTTATCGATAATCCTGAGCGGCACTGCATTCTAGGGCAGGGCGTATCAATTACCATCAGCTGAAAGTAATGCTCGTCTCGTCTCTTACTTTAAAAAGATAGCTATCCAAAGTGCAAATGCTGTCAGTATTCTTGGTAAGCTTCCCCGTAATGACGTTTTTATTTAATGTATTCATAGTATTGTAAATATAGCTATAAGTTTTTTTTAGATAAATTAAATATTTGGTATGTAATCCGCATGGTCCCACATGTCATATTCAGAAATCCCAAACATAATTCGCATAACTCGCCCAAAAACAATAAAAGTTGAAACTCCATTCAAAAACCTATCAAGAACAAACACATAAATATTCCAAGTTATCCGAAAGCAACACAAATGAAGACACAAGTACATCACCGCGATGAATAAAACATTGAAACACTTACCCAGAGGAAAATGCACACGGGCGACAATTTCGTCAAAGCCACAATAGATGGTCGCTTTGGCGAAGCCTGTGTTGCACATCAAAGGGGCATGTTTGTACCTCTCTAAGCCTCTCCGCTCAGAGGGAATATTGATTGACACACAGAGGTACTCGCCGGGTTTATGCTACGAGTAATTTTACCATATCATAGACAAGACAAATGCATTTAATAAATACGTAATTAATTAAACCTTTAGATTATTTATACGTCTAGATAAGTTTATCTATGACAGCTGTGAAAACGTCGAAAAAAACTGACTTTAGGACTAGCCTCCATTTTGAGCAATTCACGTACACTAACACAAAGTGTCATACAAATCGCGAGTGTAATATGTAGCTTGTCACGCACACTAATCTAATATTCCTGGTCTGTTTTTATCGGATGTCTGATAGCATGGCAATAGAATTTGTGTAGACGTATAAATTATTTAAGAATTAAACATGCGAACATAACAATTTATTGAAGTAAAACTACATTAGGCGTGACTTGAGGTTAACAAAAGTTTTTAATCGTTAAAATTTTGTTATAATATTTATTTTTTGAAAATCTCAAAGTGTGTGTGTTTATTTATTACTTCTTTTGTAATAATAAACTTATATATAATATTTATAAAAATATCAGAAATCTTCTGGCGTTTGCGACATTCTTTAATATTCTTTTTATTTTTTATTATGTGCTTATGTGTGAAAATGTGTGTGTGTTTGTTAATTATTCCTAAAGTAAATTATTAGTTAGTTAAGATACCACCCACACACTTTTTTTATTATCATGATTTTACTAACATATAAGGTAATCATTTGATAAAATATTATAAGGAATCTTGCAGAGCTAGGTTACCTCTCTCGCACAAGATCGCCACAGTTTTAATTCTGAATTAGAAGCATTTTTAATTTATTACAAACATTATACAATTTTCTTAACAAAACTATGTCATGTTAAATAGTATTGGTGTACAATTAATAAATATTCGTACAATTTTATCTAGATTGAATGATTAGCATGGCTCCAACTGTAAAGGTGTATTGGTGATTTTTTTTGGCATTGTCTATAAAAATGTAATGAAAAAATTAATTTTCTTCTCATATTCTTTAGATATTTTTTGTAAAAAAATATAAGCTTCACATAAACCGTAAAGAAATGGTTTCAACTGTGCGCTACTTTGGCGATTTATTTTGGGATAGCAGCCTTAAGGAAATTTCATTAACAACAGTCCTGACTGTATATCATCGTTTTAATCGTGAATGTTTTCCAAACAATTGCGTCAACATTCCCTCTATAAATTTGAGCCGTCACGACTTTTATCAATGCTCTCTACGTGACCAATCCACCTCAACATCGCTACAGTGATCTGCTAGACTATTGATTCTAAAGCATATCAATACTAACAATGAATTATTGTCATTCACCTACAGAAATGTTGAAGCAATGAATGTAAAAATGAATCGTCGAAGAATACCTAGTCTGGGCATAAAAAATATTTCAAATGTTATGTCTCATTTGCCTAGTAAATTCACTAGCTATGGCGCCCTTCAGAGCGAAACAGAGTCATGCTTACATATTACTTTACGGCAGAAATAGGCCCCGATATAGTACCCATAATCTAGCCGGCATCCTGCGTAAAGGAACCTTTCATTGGTAACGTTCACGAGGCATGCCTCGTGGAAGTACGTTATTAATTATGTAAAGAATTTGACGTAGCGTTCCTCCACAGGGTGCAGTGTTTAAGGACCTTTTTATATGTAAAACCACACTAAGAAAGTGAATTGTGTTTCTCAAGGAGCTTTCTTCCACGTACTACAAAGCTTTGGAATGAGCTTCCTTGTGTGGTGTTTCCGGGACAATACGACATGGATACCTTCAAAAAAGCGCATACACCTTTCTTATAGGGCCGGCAACGCTCCTGTGATTCCCTCTTGCAACACCAGAGGAATGCTATGCCTAGTTTGGGGCAAGATAATTTGTCTAAAAATGTGTCTACATTATATAATATTTTATTACAGTGACTCTGTTTGGACGTCCAAAATAATACGACTCGGTACATCCTTACCATTCCTTCATTATACTAACGATATCATCATAAAAGTATATTATATTAATGAAGTTTAAAGCTAACCAAGTTTGCTTAAGGGCCATGTTTCAAGCACCTCGCAAGTAAAGGGTCCACTTCCTTTGTGGGTAATTAGCATCATCTCATTAATAAGGCGAGTGGATTAGCACCTCATTGCTCGTACTTAGATCTCTTAAGCACGACCTGCCTACATTTATTTTACTCTTTAGATACTTGTCTGTAACGTACAGTATATTATCTATATTAAAAGTACATTCAGTATTTTGAAGTAGAAACTGTTTTAGCCGTTTTGGGCATTTTTTGGTAAGGGAAAATTCACCGTCATGCTCATGGGTTCGCGTCACCGACATGCTCATAACGCGCAAGTGATAAATAAAAAAGTAAGTAAAAATATAATAGTCACTTTTTGAATGGGTGAAATCTCTTGAGTTCGCGTCACCGAAATACTTACAGCAGTATATAATATGTATATACAGCTGACGTATTGTGCAACATTAGTGCTGTGTGTGTGTTTGATTAATATATTATTGAAAATTAGTATTACAGATAAATTGAAATTAATATTTAATTGTTTTTATACATTATGAAAATATCCAATTTTAATACTAAAAGTTCTGTTTTCAATTATTTCGACGGTCTCTACAACTGCCATTTGTTATTTATTGATGGTTGACTTTCACTTGATCACACTCGATTATTTTATCATATTAGAAGAATTAATTATAATTTATCAAGTCATAATTATTCTATAAAAGGTAATTATTATCATATCAAATATAAGAATCTTTGTCAAATTGAAAATCAATTGAATTAGGCTTTATATTGCGGAAATCCATAATTATCCAATTGATGTCAGTTTTCTTGACGGTCTCTACAACTGCCATTTGTTATTTATTGATGGTTGACTTTCACTTGATCACACTCGATTATTTTATCATATTAGAAGAATTAATTATAATTTATCAAGTCATAATTATTCTATAAAAGGTAATTATTATCATATCAAATATAAGAATCTTTGTCAAATTGAAAATCAATTGAATTAGGCTTTATATTGCGGAAATCCATAATTATCCAATTGATGTCAGTTTTCTTGAGTGTAAATTCCGCTATGAAGACGCTAGACTCTCGTGCCAGACTTTGGCAAGTCAACATCTCCTGAGGATACCTCGTGTAGAGGCGAAACATGTATCGAATTGGGTAAAGACATTTTTTTATGAAAATAAGGAAAGAGACGAGCCGAACGTTCAGCTGATGGTAATTGATACGCCCTGCCCATTACAATACAGTGCCGCTCAGGATTCTTGAAAGACCCAAAAGTTCTGAGCGGTAACACAACTGCGCTCGTCACCTTGTGACATAAGACAATTCATAGCGGAATCTACACTAAATTAAATTCACAACAATTTGAAAATTAAATTTTGATAAATCCATCCGCTCTGTTTCGTGGATTACCAATAAAAAATACATCTGTATACATACCGTTTTTTTATTGATTGTTGCTTAGCGGAATTGTTGGAGGAACTATGACGTTGGAGTTATACATACCGTTTTGATATCATTTAGTTGGCTGTAGTATCATTTGGTTGCTGTGAACAATCATAGGAGTGACGTCACGAATAGACGTCACAACACAACAACACAGGCTTGTGCGATGAACCATTAACTAACCAAATTTTTACTCCGAAGGAATTGGATATATGTTTTGGAAATTTTGGAGTTGTGTCTACATTATTAAACTGACTTGTAAGGGAGCTAAATATTGCAACCCAACTAACTCGTAAAGGAGCTAAATTGTGTGATGAATCATCAACAAGAAAACAAGAAAAGAGGAACAAACATAAACTTGTTATGCCTACTACTCGGTTGAGTCGAGTTAGTAAGTCTTTTGTTGGGCCATGTATATGCTTCTACAATATGATCCCAGAAAATGTACAAAACAAATGTGTTACGAAATTTAAAAGAATTGTTAAAAAACGTTTGTGTGGGAAAGGTTATTATAGCATAAACGATTTTCTTAATGACACCACGGACTGGGATTAAAGCGAACACCCTTAGGCTCTTTAATTATTAATGTTTATTGTACGATATTACATTGTAATCCATATTTTATATAAAAAAAAGCCCGCTGAGTTTCTTGCGCCCATTCTTCTCAGGTCTGAGGCAGTCTCTTTTGAATGGGTGGTAGATTTTGACGTTCAATAAGTGATTATAAATCCTATTTTGAATAAAAATATTTGAATTTGAATTTGAATTTGAATACCCCGAAGGAATTGGATATATGTTTTGGAAATTTTAGAGTTGTGTCTATATCATTCAACTAACTCGTAAGGGAGCTAAAATGTGCGATGAACCATCAACAAGAAATTCTTGTTCTCAGGTCTTAAACATACCTTTTCGAATGGGTAGTAGATTTTGATTTCCACTAAGTGTTATCATATCCTATTTTGAATAAAAATATTAGTAATAATATATTACAATTACATTATATTAGATGCACATTTCATTTAATAACTAATAAAAACAAATAATATTAATAATTACAAATTTAAGCAGAATCCAAATCTATAAAATATAATATGGTAACTAAAATATATTATTAAAAGGCTCCCTTTTGGCAAGGTTCCGAAGATACTGGCAGCGTTCCCCCTATGAATAGCTAGCCTAATTATTTGTCCGAGGTAGCTGCCAGCTCTTCGGTCTCCTGTGATGGTGACTAACCTCTTTGCTATTTTCTTAAAAAGCCTTATAGCGCTGGGACCCCATGGACTAAGGGTCTCGACATCGAATGGGACAAAATCATATTCGGAGCTTAGACCTGTGTATTTGCATGTATATGAATATATACTTCAGCCATACACCTTACATCAGTAACTCAAAGAATTTCAATGACTAGAGAGACGATGTTCTGTACAAAATAAATAAAATACTGACTGAATTTGTCAACAATATTTCATAACAACAAGAATTATTTCGTACAATACGCTCCCTATTGTTATAATGAAATTGTTTCACAGCAGAACTGTCAAACCGTGCGTCAATAAATTCTCTCATAGAAAATATGTCCATACAAAACAAATATTGGAAATGTAAATAATTATGGGTCCCAAATCGAAATAAAAACTATCCTATCTCTCAAGTTGGACTAAACTGCACTCCATGAAGTAATCCCCATTTAAATCCGTTCTTTAGTTTAGGAGTCCATCGCGGACAAACAACGTGTCACGTAATTTATATATATTAAAATATAGCAAAATGTCCAAGGGTCTATAACCTAACACGCAATGCATCTACTAATAAATTGAAAAAAAACCAGAGTAATAGGCTCGTTCGCAATTAGTTCACACCATAATTATTAAAATATTTGAATTTGAATTAGGAAACATATTTTAGTACACGCTACAAATACTTCGAGATTTAGTATTCTAAAATTAAATTTCTTAAGCCATTCAACGGACTCGTATGGTACGTGGAAATGGAGCCATATATTGCAATACCTGTATACACAAATGACATCTCCAAACAGCACAGTGCGAGGTTTCCTCGAAGCACGCCTCGTTAGCGTCTAGGTGTCACATGGACGTATGACAATAAGCGTGAGTCGAGCCTAGCTATGTTTGCGTTACCTCGAATTGTTGGATTTGTCGGCATTGGAGTATTTTGATGGGCAAGCTCGACTACGGGTCCGTATTTATCAGAAACAAGTTCTATGATAGCTACGAGTTTCAATTTGTAATTTTTATGTCGTCAATCAAAAACGCGAACTCATGCAAACCATCAAGATGAGGAAAGTCGCATATTTGGGGCACGAGAGGTATGAACTTCTACAACTCATCATGATGGGATAAGTTGCCGGAAGACGAGGCGTAGGTCGCAGAAAGAAGTCCTGGCTGCGCAACATCTGAGAGTGGACAGGAATCGCGAGTGCGGCAGAACTATGTCGCCTCGCGAAGGACAAAAAGCTTAAATTACAAAACTGACTGCCAACCGTCGCTAGTCGGAGAGGCACGCGAAGAAGAAGAAGAATTTTTATGTTATATTTTAACCAAAATTACTAACCCCACCACGTTAATTGAAAAAAAGGCGGCCGAGTCCACCACTTGCCCATGAAGGGCTCCGTAGCACCAAGTAACATAACATAAAAGTTATAGAGAAAGGAAAATGATATTTAAATGGAAAAAAATCTTTGCTCAAAATCATACAATGAGCTCTCATCGCTTATACATAAAAAAAAGTACTTACTTGATCTCCTTCAAACCAATTTTCGGTGGAAGTTTGCATGGTTATGTATATCATATTATTTTTTTTTTAGTTTTACCATTATCTAATTTTAGAAGTACACCCACCCTCTAACTGAGGGGCAGTTACAGGGGGGACAAATTTTACGACTGTAGAAGTGTCTCTCGCGCAAACTATTCAGTTTTGAAAAAAAATATACTAGAAAACTCATACCTAACATTATTTTTAAGGACCTGTCCATAGATAGCCCACACGTATGGGTTTGATGAAATAAATATTTTGTTTTCCAATTCTAAATTAATTAATTCTAAATTTTGAGGGTTCCCAAAATTTATTTATTAAATTTATTTTTTTTTCTATTTTTGTGTAAAAATGTTAATGCGGTTCTCAGAATACATCTACTTATCAAGTTACAACAGTATAGTTCTTATAGTTTTGGAAAATAGTGGCTTTGACATACACGGACAGACAGACAGACCTGACGAATCTATAAGGGTTCCCTTTTTTTGCCAACGGAACCCCATAGACCCTTAGGCTTACGACAACAAATGTTAATAATAAATATGGGAAAAGAACTGCCAATTACCTAAATACCAGATTACATAAACGAACTGCCCAAAGTGTTGCAGGAAATGTAATTAATACCACGAAAATTAAAGCACGCTTTAAAAATACTTCCTGAAAAAATAATAGGTTTTATGAAATGAGTGGCTTTCTGTGACCAGATAAAACCGTGAGATTTTCGTGGTCTTTATTTGATAAAACTGTTATGTATACTACGAGTATTACTAAAAAAAATATAAAACATATGAAGTAGAATCGCACAGCCTTCCAGAGGCCAGACATAAAGGTTTAGCGGTACAACGCAAGCGGCTTGTAACTAACTGACTCCACATTTGATCTGTGTATGTCAACAGTCTTTGAAAACGTCGGTTTTGTCTGAATTCACAGTATCATATGCCGTCCGCGACGCCTATTACAACGTGAAAAAGATCTCGCTGCGTACTTGCGTCGACACAATATTAAAACTCTAGTTAAACTTAGTTTTTTTTTAATGAAAATATGGGATGAGAAGAGCAGGGCGTTCAGCTGATGGTAATTGATACGCCCTGCCCTTTATAATGCAGTGCCGCTCTGGATTCTTGAAAAGCCCAAAAATTCTGAGCGGTACTACAATTGCGCTCGTCACCTTGAGACAAGATGTTAAGTCTCATCTGCCCAGTACTTTCACTAGCTACGGCGCACTTCAGACCGAAACACAGTAATGCTTACACATTACTGCTTCACGGCAGAAATAGGCGCTGGTGTGGCGTTAATATCATCTAATCATCATAATAATCTAGCCGGCAGCCTGTGCAAAGTAGCCTCCCACTGGTAAAGTTAAAGCCGAATAAATCGCCCCAAGAGAACCCAATCTAGATAAAAATTGTACAAAATATGTAATTGTACACCAATACTATTTAACATGACATAGTTTTTTTAGTTTTGTAAAGAAAATTGTATTATGTTTTGCAATAAACTAAAAATGCTTCTAATTATGAATTAAAACTACGACCTAGGTAACCTAGCTCCGCTCAATTCTTCAAGGCCATTAGCTTGGTCCCCAGCCTTAAAATGAAACATTAGCTGCGCTGGCTCTCAGTTCGCCCGCTGGGTAAGTATAAAACGTGTGCAGAAAAAAATACAGCTAAAAATTTTTTTTTATGGAAAAAAGCAAACGAGCGTACGGGTCACTTGGTGTTGAGTGATCACCGCCGCCCACATTCTCTTGCAACACCAGAGGAATTTGAAGGTACCCATGTCGTATCGTCCCGGAAACACCGGAAGTTCATTCCACAGCTTTGTACGTGGATGAAAGCAAAAGCTAGTATAAAACCGCACTTAGGAGGACCGCCACACATCCCGGTGGTGGGGATGATATCCTAACTGTCGCGTGTCGTGCGAAGGTGGAATTCGGCGGCCGGAATCAGGTGAAACTTCGGAACACTCCCCATGATAAATGCGGTAGAGGACACATATAACTTGATATAAAACTTGCAATTCAATACATACAAATATCTATTGAATTGCAAATTTTACTAGTGGATGTACCATACTTTTCACTTGGACGTATGTTGATGACTATAAACGATAGAGTATACATGAACCGATGACTGCTGACTTGAGCCGTCGTTCCGTTTCAAGATGGCGTCACCATCTTTCTGTGTTCTTTGGCGTCGAGGCACCTTTGTGATTTGATAACCACATGAAATGTTACGGTCGTTTTTATTCGTACCAAGTGAACATAAGTTAAGAAGGATAGTGATCAATTTGGAGAGTATTGGATTATTATGCTTACCTTGTTACCTGACGTCATGTTCATGACTGCCGTCTTCGACGTATTCTTCATTGGTATCAGGCGAACATAAAATTAGTAGTAGGAGGCTTATAGGCCTCTGACCTCTGAGAGAGGATACATGCTATATCCATCTTAAATAAATCTTTATTACCTTAAAAATCTGGCAATTGTAAAACGATAATCCGATATGAATACTTATCATTTTATTACTACATATTATTATAAAATCATTTAGAAATACGTTTATTTTAATTTTTAACTCGTTAACTTCGATTACACATTACCTATGGCTTCGGACAACATTATTCCCGAATACTTACGTCATTTTTTTTTTCTATTGACAGAACAGCGTCTGTCGAGTCAGCTAGTCTTAAATAAATGCTTACAATTTTCCTGAACACTTATGAAGCTGACTGTACATGCCAATAACTGGCCAGGACAAATATTTATGGAAGCGACACAACGACACGGGCATGGTTTTTGAGAATTCCGAATGAAGGTCCAAGTTTGTTTGTGTATTCTCGTTCGGACGGAACTGTAATCTCGTTTTACCTGTCCGAACAATATCGAAAATATATTTGAGACTATTGATTTTACTTGAATCCTAAAAACTACCAACAGCGACCCATACCTAAATAGTTATTTTTCATCGAATTTAATTGTAACAGAAAAACGCATGTAACGACGAATCGTTTCCATAGTAATAAAATCATGGACATCGACACAATAGGACATTTTCATGATCAAATAATTTTCGGGACGAATTAAGGGGGGAGTAATAAATATTGTGGAATGATAATAATAACAATAATGATCGTGGAAATCTTTGGGGGAGGCTGATGATGAGTAAAACATTATTTTCGGAATTATACCGATTTCGTGAAGCCTGTTGTCCTTTTGACAGCAACAGAGTCCATTGGTTCAATAATACAGGCTGTAATTTTTTTGAAAAACAATTCGGGTCGGTTTCCGTCTAAAGTTCAAGAAATTTTAAAAAACTAAATTTGCAGTTTTTTAAGTAGTTTTTATAAATCGAGGGCATGACCCCATTCACGACTTTTCTCTAAGTCCCGTTATTCCAACTTGGCCATCACCGCACTTCTCAAAAAACCATCCTGTATATTCAAATTCAAATTCAAATATTTTTATTCAAAATATGATTTAAAATCACTTATTGAACCTAAAAAATCTACCACCCATTCAAAAGAGACTGCCTCAGACCTGAGAAGAATGGGCGCAAGAAACTCAGCGGGCTTTTTTTTTATTTATATAAAATATGGATTACAATGTGATATCGTACAATAAACATTTATAATTAAAGAGCCTAAGGGTGTTCGCTTTATTCCCAGTCCATGGTGTCATTAAGAAAATCGTTTTTGCTATAGTAACATTTCCCACACAAACGTTTTTTAACAATTCTTTTAAATATCGTAACACATTTGTTTTATACATTTTCTGGGATCATATTGTAGAAGCATATACATCGCCCAACAAAATACTTACTAACTCGACCCAACCGAGTAGTAGGCATAACAAGTCTATGTTTGTTCCTCGTGTTAACATTATAAATGTCACAGTTTCTAGAAAATTCTTCAATGTGCTTATGAACATACAGAACATTATCAAAAATGTATTGAGAAGCAACAGCCAAAATGTTTTATTTCTTTAAATTTTTCTCTTAATGATTCTTTAGGACCTAGGTTATAAATCGCGCGAATAGCCCTCTTCTGCAGCACAAAGATGTTATTAATATCGGCCGCACTGCCCCATAACAATATACCATTGGACATAATACTATAAAAATAACTTAAGTATACTAAATAATACTAATAAAACTACCTACATATAGCATCCAGGAACCTAGAATGAATCTCGTATTAATAAAGAAGTGAATAGCCATTTTTATAAAAGGGGATGTTACCTGATGGTATGTAATAACCGTGGCCCATACTGTCTTATAACCCAGAGGAATCACAAGAGCATTCGAAAGATTCGAGGATCGACCCTGGCTCCGTGTTGATAGTCATCGGTTTTACCTATTTTCTTTAAGCCATTGATAATATATTGATATGTGTTGGTTGAAAAAATATATTTTATCCAAGTACTGTATTAAGTAATATATTGTCTTAAATAAACATTTCATTTTTGTTAAAATAAATGGTATTTGAATCAATATATTTGATGGAGAAGTATCGAACTGGGATGTCGACTGAGATATTTATAAAAGTAATATAAAAATTTATTGTAAGCCTCATTTTGAATGTAATCTAAAAATATACGAGAAAATTCTCTATCTCACAGAGTTTCAATTTATATAAAAGAATCTTTTCATCATGAAAAGTACTTCATAAGTACGCTTACAACTCAGATTCTTGTTATTACAAATTGAGTCATTTAATATTCTCTGTGACCACATTCTAACAGAGATCTTGTGTTTTGAGCCTTCAATGTTCATCCTGTAATGTACATATTAATGTAAATTTGCTCGACTAGTGTGGAAAAGAACTTTATTTAGTGTACTATTTTCTTTTTGCCTCAAAAATTTAATATTATTGACGACTAAAGTAGTTAATTATTGAAAATTTCAACAACTTACATTGTACAAAATAATGTAGTTAATTTAACCTTAAAAATAATAAAATAAATAAAAATAAAAGGTATTTATTTCAGGAATAATAAAACCCATAGTTACAAAAAAATATTACAAAAAATTTTGGACACTGAAAAGGGGTGCCAAGTTAAAAGTAAAATTAGACTAATTAAAACTATATAAATATTGCACAAATTTGTGCAGTCATTTTGTTCTTGTCCATGTGAACAGAGATCCAGCGCTTAAACACTGGATTCCTTATGTCGTCAGAGACAGCCACTGATTCTATTTAAGTTTTTTTTTAACCAATCGGACAAATTACGTACTTCCACGGGACCAGTACTTTACCAGTGCCGGCTAGATGTCTCAAGTTGACGAGCGCAATTGTAGTGCTGCTCAGAGGTTTTGAGGTTTTTCAAGAATCCTGAGCGGCATTGCATTGTAATGGGCAGGGCATATCAATGACCATCAAGTGGACGTCCTGCTCGTCTTGTCTTTTATGTACATAAAAAAATCTTCTTAATGTTACGTTTTTTATAGAATAGGAAGAACTGCAAGACTACGGGTCACCTGATGTTAAATGATCACCGCCGCCCACAAGCTGTTGAATGAGTACTCCACGTAGATTCATTGTACGGATCTCTTAATTTCTGATTGAATTTCGCAGGGAAACTCCGAGCATAGACCTCTAAAATTGCTCTCTGAGTGACATTGAGCTTACTCATAAGGCCCATACTTAGCGCCCACGTAAGTAATCACTAACCACACATACTGGTTACAAAACCTTCGTCTTCAGACACTGTGGTATTATAGACGACAAGATTATACGGAGCTTCCCGAAAGCTGCCCATCCGAGTTGGATTCGACGAGTGAACGAAGAACTCCAGAATTGACCTTGACTGTATGCGATAGAAAGCCCTTGGCCACAACTAATTTACTACGATTTCCTAGATATAAAGAGATCTATATTAGCTTGCGTAACAAGATTCCATGGTCAACCTTATCGAAGGCTGTGCATAAAGATTTAACTTGTCCTCTGTATGCGACGATGTATGGATGAGCTATACAAGTAGTTTTTATAAACCAGTACATTGCTCATGGCACAACTATTTCTTACAAACCCATGTTGCTATTCAGACAGGAATCGTCTAAAGTGCTTATAAATATTATGTTTGTTTAGAAGAGATTCAAAAAGCTTGGCCATGGCAGACAAGACACTGATCATTCGATAATTTTTGCCTCTTTTAAAGATTGCAATCATATGTGCTTTCTTCCATTCATCTGGGAAGACTTCAGTGGTTAATATTTACTGTAGCGCATCTCACATGTTTGCCATAGTCAGGATGACCGACTTCTTCGGGATCATCAGATCTCGTGTTGGAACAGGTTGCGAGCGTCGGAAAATAGGATGGTATTTTCATCGTTGTCCGGGCTCATGAAGTCCTAGATCTTCGAGTAAGTTGGATGAGGGCAGCGCAGGACCGAACGTCGTGGAGATTTTTGGGGGAGGCCTTTGTCCAGCAGTGGACGTCTTCCGGCTGAAATGATAATGATGATGGTGATGATGACTTTATCGTATACTATTTTATTTATTTTGACTACTAACTATTGTGATATGGGATTTTATGCCTGACATAAAGATTTATTATTAATATTGCTAATCTCGTCCATACAGTAAGTTATAAACATACTAAGAAATAGATTTAACGGTGGTTTAATCCAAATAACTGTTATCAAGTATTACCTTGATTTAACAAGAGCCATGACAAGTAGTCAGTGTCACACACATATAATATATATCGTCCATTGAACTTTATATCAAGTACCGTATCAAGGTGGACGGAGTTGCACTTGGTAACATCACTCTAGCCTTATCTTTCATTCGCGGCACTTCTGACATTGATAACTTTCTCATTTTGTTGACTCACATCACCGAACCGCTGGTTTGATACTGGCCCGCCTTTTTGTATTAGTACAGAGCCGCATACTTAAGTTCTTCGGACACGTCTCACAGCGTGAGAGTGAGTCCATTGAGCGCCTTGTCGTGCAGGAGAAAGTGGAGGGTACTAGTAGGCGGGGAAGGTCGCCCATGGGATGGACTGACCAAATTGAGTCTGCTTTGGGCGGTCCATTGAACAAGTGTACCAGGCTGTCAGCCAGCAGGAAGAAGTTGCGAATGCTCGGGAGGCGAATCACATCTGCCCCAAAAGATGTCACTTGCTGACCACGACCGCTCTGCCAAGAGTGTGACAAAGAAGAAGAAGATTGGATTCTTCTGGTGTTATAAGAGAGTATGGGCTGCGGAGATGACTTATCATCAGATGACCCGTATTCTCGTTAGTAATATTGTGCCTACCTATAATTACTACAAAATGTGCTCACATTTAAACTATTTTATTGTTTTTCTTAAAATCTTAGCGCATAAGTAAATAAATTGTATTTAATCAGCAAGCTTTTTTAATAAAATTAAATTGAAATACATTATCATCAGCCGGGAGACGCCCACTGCTGGACGAAGGCGCCCCCAAAGATCTCCACGACGAACGGTCCTGCGCTGCCCTCATCCAACGTATTCCGGCGATCTTAACCAGATCGTCGGTTTATATTGTGGGGGGGGGGTGTAGCAAATCCCGACAATACTGCCATACCAAAAAACTGGTCCTGCCCAGAATGCAAAAAAAAGCAGCCCAGAGGCGATAATAGCAGCACCCCAGTGAAAAGCTTGTGTGGAGCAGTCTCACCTCCCGTGTCAGTAAACAATGTCAGTACAAAATCAACTGAAGGGACACTGACCTTGTCACATGCTAATTCTACTCTAGTGGGTGATTCCGAGATGCGTGACATGCGACGTGAACTTGCCGATTTGATATCTGAGCTTCGCGAATTTCGATAGGAGTTCCGTCAATCCATATCTAGTATTGGGGAACGGATGGACGGGTTTGAGAAACGACTAGAAGCGGTCGAACATAGGGAGCTGGCAGTAACGACGCCCATTACAAATGAAGTTGTCGAACTTCAGGAGACGGTATCTCAGCTGAGGCTTCAGCTTAACGAGCGTGACCAGGAATCACTGCTGGCGGATCTGGACATCGGACATATCCCTGAAATAAAAGGGGAGAACCCTGTTCACATTGTAAACGTCCTTGCCACCAAGCTTGGTATCACTTTGGAGGACCGAGACATTGTCTTTGCCGAGCGGGTTGGAGCGCCAGACTTGAGAAATAGCACCGACAATGTATCTGGTGAACGCGCCCGCCGTCTCGTCGTTAGGCTGGCGCGTCGACAACTGCGAGACGACTTACTACGCCAGGCGCGCGTGCGCCGCAATATTACATCGGCCGACATAGGTGTGAACGGCCCGCAACATAAAATTTATATACATGAACGACTAACGCGTACAAATCGACAGTTATTTTATCAAGCCAGAGAACAATGTCGAAAGCTGCAATGGCGATATGCTTGGACGCGAAAAGGGCGCATCTTCGTCAGGCAAACTGAGGGAGAGCAGGTGCATACCATTCGTTGTGAAAAGGACTTTGAACGGGTTTTTAAATCTATCATTGTTGGATGAACTTGAGTTCTACTTGTTATATATATCTCCAAAGTTTAAAACAAAATTCATATTATATCAAATTAGTTTATTTACTAGAACTATATCTCGTAATAATTTCAACCTAATTCAATGAATATTAAATCTTAAAATACAATTTACTGTCTGCACTAACATAACTCTAATAATTAGTTACATAGATCAGCTTATCTGCAATTTAACTTTCTTAAAGTATTTTAAATTATTTAAAAAAAATATATACAGTCATTAGTCTTAAGACTTATCACTGGCAATCATTATGTTCAATACTAACACACTTAAAATAGGTTTGTTTAATGCAGGTTCTCTAGGTTCAAAAGATGATAATCTTGCTGTATCCGTTTCTCGCAATGACATTGATGTTCTTGCAATAAATGAGACTTGGCTGAGAGCGGGCGAGGAGGGCCAAGCTCCTATGTTGCCAGGGTACCGGCTGCAACACATCCCGCGGCCACCCTTCGTGCGCTCACGCGGAGGCGGTGTAGGCTTTTATATTAAACAGAATATAAATGCACGCACTTTGGTGCATCCGGAGGATCCACACCACAAGTCAGTAGAACAAATGTGGCTAATGGTGACTCTTAAAGGTAGGAAAATAGTTATTGGTACGGCATAGCGTCCTCCATGGCATGACATTGATACATTTTTTGACGCAATTACTGACACTATTAGTTCTTTACGTGGCTATGACAATATTATTCTTTTAGGCGACTTTAATATTAATGTGGTAAACATTGAAGACTTTAACACCAAAAAATTTAACATGTTCCTATCCTGTCTGAACTTATCACAATTGGTTACAGAACCGACACACATTACGGAGACTAGTGAGACACTCATTGATGTTATATGTTCTGATATGCACTCTAAAAACACCAGTCTTGATTATATATCACAATTTGGGCATTGCCTTGTGGTATGCGAATTTAAAGTTAAAAAAGAAAAAACATTACCACACACTTTTACCTTTAGGCCATTAAAAAGCATATGTCTCAAAACTTTCAACAGACATTTAGAATGTATAGAGTGGAATCAAATAACCAAGCTCAGTAATGTTAATGATATGGTCACCACACTGAATCAAAACATAATTAGCCTTTTTGACCTATTTGCACCAATGAAATCAGTTGTTATAAGGAATCAATCACGACCCTGGATCACAAACACCATTAGACTCATGATGAAATTGCGGGATGAAGCTTTAACAGCATACCACAAGACCAAATGTGATAAGAAAAAAGCATACTACAAGTCTCTCAAATCAACTGTAAATCAAGCTCTCTTTTCTGAAAAATGGCTTGTTATAAATATAACATAAATAATAAAATTCATAATCCAAAACTTCTTTGGCGGAACTTAAAAAATACTTTGCTGCCCAAAAGTAATGTGGAACTTCATTCTTAAATAATCCAACACTTATTAATAATCACTTTCTAAATATAGTACACATATCAAATGTCAATATCTCTTCCCTCACTTACTTTAAATATCATAAATATAATATAAATGCCATATTTCACATAAAACAATTTAGTTCAGAGAGTTTGATTAAAATTAATAAGAGCTTAAAATCAAATGCTGAAGGTTGTGATAACATTAGTCTAGACATGTTAGTAATGACTTTTCCCTATACAATAGATTGTATTAAAGAACTCATAAATGCTTCAATAACAACATCAACATATCCTGAACTTTGGAAACTTGCAATTGTGCGTCCTTTGCCTAAAATATCAAACCCTGTTAGCTTGACTGATTTAAGGCCAATCAGCATCTTACCATGTTTATACCTTGAAAAAGTTGTGTGTTCTCAGCTGACTGATTATCTCGAAATCAACAATTCAATCAACAGTTACAATCTGGGTTCAGAAGAGGTCGCAGTACAGTAACCGCATTACTTGACATAACTGACAATATTCTCTGCTCTCAAGATGAAGGCATGTGTACAATCTTAGTTACTAATGTTATTATCAAAACTAAATTACTACGGTTTTGATCAAAATGCCTTAAAATGGTTCAATAGTTACCTTAGTAATCGTTACCTGTATGTAAAGTTGAAATGTAACAATGGCTCATTACTAACATCTGATATCATCAGGCATCAGAAGATGCCTGTCAAAAATGGAGTCCCGCAAGGATCAATTCTAGGACCAACTCTTTTTATATTATATTCAGCCGATATTACGACTGAATTAAAACACTGCAAATATCATATATATGTAGACAATTTACAGCTATATATTTCATTCAAACCTTCTGAAATAGACAGCGCTATTTTAAAACTAAATGAAGATCTTTTGAGAATATGCTCTTGGTCTGTTAAAAATAGTCTCTTACTCAATCCAGTTAAGACTAAATACATGATTTTTGGTAGCAAGTACCAACTGTCAAAATTATCGCCCTCCGTTTGTGTAACACTTAAGAATGACCCTATAGAACGTGTGTGAAGCACGTAACCAAGGACTGCACATGGATTGTGATCTTCGCTTTGAAAAGCACATATCTAATTCAATCAGGAGCTGTTTTTATAAATTAAAAATTTTGTACAAAATGCGACCATACCTTAAAGAAAGCTTGCGTGTTCAATTGGTTGAGTCACTTGTGTTATCAAAACTAAACTATATGGATTCAGTGTTCGGTCCACGTTTACTCGCAAAAACACAAAAATTAATACAAAGAGTTCAGAATGCGTGCGCCCGTTTCTGTTTTAATATCCCTTTGAGAGCCCATGTAACACCTTACTTAAATAGACACTCAATCCTTAAAATGAGACACAGGCGCAAATTCCATCTCGCTTGTCTTCTCTTTGATGTCATTAAGTATAAAGCTCCTTCATATTTGTATGATAAGTTGTCATGGTCATCAAGTCGTTGTTCTCTAGGCACACGGCAATGCGCAACGCAGCTTTTGACGCAGAGTCAGGCCACAGCTACTTTCAGAGGAAGTTTCCGATTCGCGTCAGCCAAAATATGGAATAATATCCCCCCTCCAATAAGGAACCTCCAATATAAACTAGGTTTTCGTAGTAAACTTAAAGTGTTCCTTAATACTCATCAAAAAGTACAGGAAACTCTTTTACTTGACACTAGTGCTATTTAAAAATAAATTATACGACCTGTTATTGTCATTTCTTTTTAGAGAGATTCTTATTAATATCAGCAGAATTAGCACCCAATTAATCACGCAATTATACTCACTTGTTATTATTATTATTATTTGCTTTTAGTGTTCTTATTAATATTACTAATTATTGAATTAGATCATGAAATTTTATGTAATTTTTGTTTTGTATTAGTACTTTTTTATTGTAATATTATTATTATTTTAGTTGTACTAGTTTAGTTGTAGTAATTGTAACCCTTCATATAATATGTATAACCTTTAAGTAGTTTGATAATCCGCTAGACCACCTGGGGTTCTCCGGAAGACCAGCGCTGATCATATCACCTGTGGGTATGATCAGTATTATGCTGAGGTGAACTCCAATTCTGCATGTTGATGTAAATTAATAATTAAGTTTACTTGTATACTAGGTTTAAGTTGCAGAATAAATGATTTCTTTCTTCTTTCTTTCTTCTAACGGCCATCTGTCCGTCAAACTATGTGCCCTGCCCACTGCCACTTCGATTTCGCAACCATTTGGGCTATGTCGATGACTTTTTGTTCTCCTACGGATCTCCTCATTTCTAATTTGATCTCGCAGGGAAACTCCGAGCATAGCCCTCTCCATTGCCCTCTGAGCGACAGTGAGCTTTCTCATAAGGCCCATGGGATAGCGACCACGTCTGCGTACCGTAAGTCATCACTGGCAACACACACTGATTGAAAAGATAATTATAAAAATATATTGATAGGCAACAATTAATATGTTTATTCCTTTAAATTTTTCTCTTGATGAATTTCGCTAACCTATTTGTAAGTATTGTACGTGTATTACTGTGTAATATAAATAAAGTCAGTACAATGAATTAGTAACAAGTTCAAAGTTATCACTTTTTCAGAATCGACGTAAGACATTAAAAATGTTTCTCTTAACAAACATCGTAAACAAGTCACAGAATGTATTCGGAGAATCGTCGAAAAGCCATTTTTCCGAATCGCATTTCCGTGAAGCTCATATTCGTCATTATTTGTACAAGCGCTGGGATGTCGAGCGACTGTGACCCCAACTAACACCGGACGATTTCGAAAATATAATATATTATGGTCTGATTATGGTGCACTGTATGATCAGCATAAAAATTATGTATATCTTTATTCCGAATTACCAATGGATCTATATTGATGGAAGTAAACTGTATGCGCAGCAATTATTATTTTATTGTTATTTGGTTGTGGCCAATTGATAGCCGATGATTTCCTGTAGACAGAGAAATACCATAGACAACAGACGCATTGTCATCTGTGAGGTTAACATAATGACAGTTGTCTCTTGCGCATAATAATAATATAACAAAATTGTTATCGAGCAATATCGTTCTAACGCAAATCGTCCCATACGCATATGTATAACCTTAATGTAATAGAAAATTCTTCAGAAGATTTCATCAGTGATCAACAACCTAATCGATAAGTTCTCGGTGCAACTCAACGAAAAACTCTTTTCCTGCACACGCGCCGAGAGGAAGTAAAACGCACCTTAGCACTAGGAGTCCTAGAGGACTAGCGGGTGCCCACAGTTGCAGACCATCGCGCCGAGGATCTCAGGTTCAACGGCATATTATTTTAGCCATAACTGATGACTGACAAGTAGCGAGGGGAGATAATGTGGCAAAGCGTAAAAACAATTTTGAATGGAAAGTATAAGTTTTCTCGTGCCTCTATAAACGGCGCGAGTTTTTTGGATGATTCATGGATGATGATGAATAAAAATTGAATTCATGAAAATAAAAGTTTTGTTTGCAACTCCAATACAGTTTATGCTGTGAAAGGAACGACAAAAGTGCGTTAAAAGAGATTCTCGTTCTACCTTGATTACTGACAAAGCTGACCGTAGATTCTGTAACAACAGAAAAAAAGGGTTGATAAACGTACCTTTAGTTTTTGAATCAACTTAATAATAGTGCGGAAAAGATTTTTTTATGACAATAAAGGACGAGACGAGCAGGACGTTCAGCAGATAGTAATTGATACGTCCTGCCCATTACAATGCAGTGCCGCTCGGGATCCTCGAAAAGCCCAATAATTCTGAGCTGCACTACAATAATTGCGGTCGTCACATTGAGACATAAGATGTTAAGTCTCGTCTGCACAGAAATTTCACTAGCAATGGCACCCTTCAGGCCGAAACACAATAATGGTTACACATAAATACTTCACGGCAGAAATAGGCGCCGTTGTGGTACCCATAATATAGCCGGCATCCTGTGCAAAGGAGCCTCCCACTGGTAACTGGTTCAATGGATGATCCCCACACATTCAGACAGTGTAAATGGTGGTATTTGAGTTTATAATGCTGTAGTGTGACGCTGAATTAGATTATATGACATATTTTTTTTATGAATAAATATATTGTAATTATAATTATTTCAATATCCTAGAGAGTGAATCTGTGAAGATTGTTAGCGATAGGAGTAGCAGAATATTTTTTCTTATATTTGACATGGCCACTAGCGTTATATAATACCATAAATTTGTTTGCATTAAAATTATTTTCATAAGTTTTATCTTCACATCCAATGGCATGCTAAATTTGAATATACATATGATTTTCTGATAGTAAAATTCCATACTTGCATACATACATAATCTATACAAAAAAGTGCAATATTGAATACTCTATCGGTACTACAGGAAAAGATACGCCTACGCAAGATGGCGGCGAGATTGCATTTGTGCTTCTCAGCATAGCATAGCCAGCGAAATATTGCGGCTTGCTAAAACATTACCAATGTTTACTATTTATTATAAGTCCGTTATATTAATACGAGCGGTCGCCCGCAAGTTTGTACACGAAAATTCCGTTTAATAGCAATTTCACCATTATATCTGATTTGGTTAACAATTGAAAGGGTTTTATTTATTGTGAGGAACCTTTATACATCTAATATATAAAATTCTTATGTCGCGGTGTTTGTAGTTAAACTCCTTCGTACGGCTTGACCGATTCTCATGAAATTTTGAGTGCATATTGGATAGGTCTGAAAATCGGACACCATATATTTTTCATCTCTCTTAATGTTAAGGGTGGTCCACACGAATTTTTTTTTTTATTTTTTTTTTTAATTTGTTTGATTATGAGTCAGCATTAAAAAATACATACAACTTAAAATTTTCACCCATCTACGATCAACAGTCAACTTTTGTATCGCAATTTTAATATCGGAAATACAACGTTTGCTGGGTCAGCTAGTATTCTATAATAAACGTAGATAAGATTACGGCAATCAATGATATTATGATTTTAAATATCATTGACGCCAATAAGTTGATTTATCTGTCTCTGAAAGTTCAATCAAGAAAGTTTTCGAAAATTAGCCAGAATAGACTGACATAAAATTAAAATTTTTATTCTGGCGTAAGTGCTACGTAACGGTCATCCACTATATTAAAACTAAATTCAAAAAATTGTTCGTTTACTGTGTGGCGCACTAAGTAAATATTAAATAATATAAAAATTTAATAATGTATGAATATAAATATTTAGTAATGTATTTAGCTTAAAGCAGGTGTAAGGCAGGCTTTGGGCGGCGTCGTAGGGCGGGTTACTTTCCTTAAGGTGACAAAAAGAAATATATGCCAGCGATCTTGAGCGATATGAGTTCACGGCTGCCGGCCCGCCATCTATGTAACAAAGCCAATATTTTCAAATTCTTGCGTGGAAAACAGTTTATATGCTTACAATCCTCGTTATTCACTACTAATCTGAATAAATGAACCTACACAAAAAAGTACAAGCTATAAGAATAACTTTTCTGAGAGAAGTACCAAAAAAATTCGTCACGCAATGCCAAAAAACTTGTTTAACTTCAAAGAATAGTGGTAGTTCAAAAAGGCTCGGCAGTGTTAACTATAACCAACAGCAAGCATTAGCAACCTACAAATAAGACTTAAGGATATGTGTAACAGGATTGAGTAGTGTTCATAGCTCGAAATGCTATACTTTCACTACAAAACTTGTCTAAAAACACCATGTTTGCGTGTTTTCTGCTTACTCTTCGCCTTAAGATACATGCGAGAGAAGTGAAGATTGGTCATGGTCGTGAATGGGGCTGCTTGTGGTGACTGGCTGTATTTTGTTTTTATCACCGAAATGAATTGTGCAATTCACAAGTTTATTATAAAATTTTACGGTTCCACTCGCAAACCAACAGTGGTTTTTACCAGTGGGAGGCTCCTTTGCACAGGATGCCAGCTAGATTATGGGTACAACAACGGTGCCTATATCTGCCGTGACGCAGTAATGTGTAAAACATTGTTGTGTTTCTTTCTAAACGGCGCCGTAGCTAGTGAAACTACTGGGCAAATGAGACTTAATATCTTATGTCCCAAGGTGACGAGCGCAATTGTAGTGTCGTTAGGAATTTTTCGGTTTCTCAAGAATCCTGAGCGGCACTGCATTGTTACAGGCAGGGCGTATCAATTACCATCAGCTGAACGTCCTGCTCGTCTCGTCCCTTACTGTCATAAAAAAAACACTTTAATAAAAATATAATACATACCCACCCATACACACAAAAATATCAGTAATGTTCCCGATACCCGATAGACGTCAACAAGTCGTGGTAACAAGGCTTATCGAATTGATCGCTCTCCATCGTGTTGTTTCTATGATGTGTTATAACAACAATGCTTTCAGTAGATCAATGTACACAAAACACTCCATCTCTACGATACATAGGTATATACAGACAAGACCGGTTTCTCCCAAGATAACCATGTTTACTTGAGGGTTCCGGGATGTCGCCAGCGTTATCTAATGAGAACTGATAACAGCCCTCGTCTTCAGACTGGCTGAACTACGTTCTAAATTATAATTTATTGACACCTTCTAACATGCTTATATTTTTAATATTAGACATGACAAAAAGGCAGGTGAATCATCCGATGAAAAATACACAGCTTAGTTACAGTCACCAGTGGGAGGCTCCTTTGCACAAGTTGCCGGCGAGATTAACGATGCCGGTAACATCAAACTAAGTTATAGAATTCCTTGCACATTGTTTTCTGGCTGATACAAAGTGATTTCCACCAGTGACTACTTACCTCTTCCTGTTTTTTTTTTTTTTCGGAATATACAATTTTTTTTGTAATATTATATTGTTATAAATATATCTTGGATACTTTTAATTACCATCTGCTTCTATCATTTTAAACATTATGTATTTTATTTGTTTATTATTAGAACAAATAAGAATAATATAAGTAAAATTCAAATGAAAAAATCGACAGCTTAATTTCTAATACAATAAGAAACAATTGAAAATTTGGAAGCAATTTAAGAAAAAGAATAAACTAATTCACTTTCAATATTAAGAACTTAATCCGATTACAATATCCGAACAAACACGAGCCAATCTCAGGTAGTCGGACAGGAAGAGGGAAATTTATGAAAATTTTCAACAAATTGCCGATCTCCAAGAAAAGGACGTTTTAAATAAAGAAGTTTTTTTAATCCGCCTTAATTGTTAGCTCGGATGGTTTTATGCAATGATGTGACGTGTGCGTATTAGTATATTTACTGTTCTTGGCATGGTTTTGGCATATACACCTCATGCAGTAATTATGAATCAAATCAAATCAAAAATATGTTATTTCATAGGTAAATTACATAACACATGAAATATATAATTTATTCATACAGCTCATTTGGAAGGCAGGTTCCCTTAGAGAAGATCGAGTAAGAAACTCTAAGGTTGCTCTTTTCAAAACAGATTAGGTATAACAAATTCTTATTTTAAATTTTCTTGCATACAACTTTTTCTTCAGAACTGATTTACAATCGTTTAAAAGTAAGTTCTGTATGTCAACAGGGACCTTATTGTAAAAACGTATACAATGACCTCTGAATGGATTTGTGACTTTTTGACGTCGACTTACATGACTAACAAGCTTATCCCTATTTCTAGTATTGAGATTATGAGTGTTACTACTTCTTTTTAAACGAATTTTATATATTATATATTCTTTTTTACATAAACAAGGTTTTAATAATATATGTATTGTCATGTCATAGTAAAATTATTTATTTACGTAAATTTATATCATAATGACACTCTTGGTCCTAATTTCTATAAATTAGTGCCACTGCGGAAACGAGCTATTAGTGCCATATAGATGGCACTAATAGCTCGTTTCCGCTAAAAATACTGCTTATATTGGCAGCATGGACCCAAAGTAAAATGCCATATGTCATCAGACTATCAGTATTGCTTATATCATAGAAAAGCAATTTTAAATATATGATCTTTTTTGACTATCGCTAGAAATGCTAAAAACGCTGTTTGAATTCAGTGACGTCAAAGACTACAACAATACTCTATATTGCGTGCGATACATAAAAAATAGAAATAATATCTTGGTCATTCACTGGCCTTAAACATGACGATGAAAATCAATTAAATGTTTAGTGAAAAAATCAACTCACGTCGATAAATCTACCGTTATCGATATTGTCTGATAGGTCTCATAAAACATTATTAGAACTAAGGTCTTTTAATTGTGATATTTAAATTTTATCACTATAAGATGATGTATGGTTAGAGTTTTTCATATTTACATATTTTAGGGTCATTAACATCAATTATTTACTACCTATTTTATCACTTTTTATTTTCTTTAAACTAATAATTCTATATCTAGCATATATCCAGCAATAATAAATGCTTTATTGCATAAAACGCTCCAATTGATGTCGCGTCGTGATTAATACAACGATTTTTTCCATTCAATTGAACTTATGAAAACTCTAGTCTTCGTCGCGGTAATGGCTGATTAATCTATTTAACAATTTCTTATGCAACAATTTGTATTCATTGGACTTTTTCTTTTGTACACTTCTGTTCGAATCAGTATAAATTCTCTAATTCACTGCATACAATGTAAAATATATTTGCATCTACCTACCTGATATCTACCTACCTATATATATATATATACGTATATTTACATGTATTTGTTTTGTGAAAAAACTCTTTGTGTTTTATTATGAAAAAGACGTCGAAACTATTGGGCTGATGAGAGAACATCTTACACGAGTGTACAGGTCACTTGATGCTAAGTGATCACCGCCGCCCACATTCTCTTGCAGCACCACAGGAATTACAGGAGCGTTGCCGTAGGCCTTTAAGGTAGGTGTAAGCGCTTTTTTTGAAGATACCCATGGGTCATCGTCCCGGAAACACAGCAGAAGGAAGCTCATTCCACAGCTTTGTAGGAAGAAAGCTCCTTGAAAACGCAACACATCCAGATGGTGGGGATGACATCCTAATTTGTGGCGTGCTGTGCGAAGGTGGAATTCGGCAGCAGGAATCAGGTCAAGCAGCTTTTCGTAACATCTTACCTCTCAAAATGACGAACGCAATTGCAATGACATTCAGAATTTTGGGTTTTTCAAGAATCCAGCTTTGCAATATGATGGGCGTGAACGTCTGGTTAGCCCCTTTAATTATACTTCAAAAACCCGAATAGTCAAAACGGGCAGAAATATAAAATATACTAGCTGACCCGACAGACATTGTTCTGTACATAATAAAAAAGAATACTGTATTGTAAGAATTTGCCAATAATATTTCAAAACATCAAGAATTATTTCGTAACATAATATGATCGTTGTTGTTGTAATGAAATTGTTTCTCAGCAGAACTGTCAAACCGCGCTTCAATAAATTCTCTCACAGAAAATGTGTCCTTAAAAAACAAATATTGGAAATAAACATATTTATGGGTCCCAAATCGAAATAAAAACAATCCTATCTCTCAAGTTGGACTAAACTGCACTCCATGAAGTAATCCCCATTAAAATCCGTTCATTAGTTTAGGAGTCCATCGCGGACAAACAACGTGTCACGTAATTTATATATATTATGATTTTGATTCACAATTTAAAAACCGTTCTTTCATTCTATTGACTAAGCAGTTATAGTAAGTAGATCTTAAAATCAGTTTCAAATTTTTCCAGAACGAAAGATTCTCACTTCAATTAGATTTTCACAGAGCAAACCTCTCAAAAGTATATAAGTACATAGAAAAGCAATGGCTAATATTAATCTGGAGTTAAGTTGAACTGATTTCAACAATAACGAGCCAACTTTATTAACTTAACGACGTCTTTTATAAAACGAGATATTGAAATACTGTAGATATTGTTTAAAGAACTTTCTAAATTTTACAATATGTAAGTTAAATAAAAATTTTATTGAAGTAGACGTTACTTTGCGGAAATCCATAATTATACAAATGATTTGAGTTTTCTCTAGTGTTAATTCTGTCAATATTTGTTCTTTAACAATTCGACAAGTGTTTCGCCTCTACACGAGGCATCCTCAGGACGTGTTGTCTCGCCATAATCTGGCACTAGACTTTGAGTCTCTATTAACACTAAAGAAAACTCAAATCATTTGTATAATTTGTAAGTTAATATAAATAATGAAAATATAAGTTAAAATTGTGTATACAGGGTGGTTTTTTGAGAGAGAACCTACGAGACTTAGAGAAAAGTCCTGAAAGGAGTCATGCCCTCGATTTATAAGAAACCAATAACTGCATATTTGACGAAAATTGAATTTCTTGAAATTTGACGGAAATCAACCTGAATGATTTTTCAAAAAAAAAATACATCCTGTATTGGACCAATGGACGCTGTTGCTCATAAGGATCAATCTTTGCAATCAAATGTATTCCTAAAAATTAAAGGAAATACTAAACTTTTTGTTTTTTTATTTTTACACGGAAGAAATATCACCTCCTGTTCAAACTAAGACTCATTATAGAGACGATAAACTTATGCATTGGAGTCAAAGAAAACCATTTTGAGCAACTTATTAGTTAGGTAAAAGTGAAATATGAAAAGCAATTTGTATTTTTTTTCTATTTCCTTTAATTTTTAGTAATACATATCTTTGCAAAGATTGGTCCTTATCAGCATCAGAGTCCATTGGTTCAATAAACTATAAGTTTCAGACTTGGTCATCACCGCCCTTCCGAAAAAACCATTCTGTATAATAAATACACAGTGCAAATAAAATATATTAACGGTTTCTGTTTTTTATTCATAATATATTAATTTATTAAAATATTGACTATTTAATTATTAACGTAATGGTGGTGGTAGGATAATAATAATAATATTGACACACATTATACACAAATTATCTTGCCCCAAATTAGGCAAATATAGCCTGTGTTAGGGGTTGCAAGACAACGATATATTTAATACAATATACCTACTTAAACATACATAAATACATATAAACATCCATGACTCGGAAACAAAAATCCACATTCATCATATAAATGATTGCACCTACCGGGATTTGAACCCGGGACCTCTAGCTTAATAGGTAGGATCGCTAACCACTCGGCTATACAGGTCGTCATGACAGGTAGGATGATGCTTTCCTCTAGTTTCCTCTAGATGGCGCTCTTTCGATGTTAACTTTTAACTAACATACAAATCGTAGTTAACTTTTACGCGATCGAATAGGTAAAAAATCTCACACTTGGCACTTAGTTACAAAAGGTTTAGGTTACCAAAAAAAATGCTCCATTATTTTAAAATTTAATTTATTGAGTATATTTTTATTAATTGTTAATAAAATGCTCGCGAAATATCTTTATTTATTTACAGTGTATGTGGATTGATGCATCTACTGACATACTTGTACTAAATAACTTTTTACGTATTAATTTACATTTTTTGACTTACTCGTGTAAGGCATGGAATTAATGACGTTTCAGTGTATTTGTTGCATCAATCTGTGTATTATGCAATCACTGTACATAATATATTGTAATTAAAATTGATTGTAAAACGGTTGAGCTGTGAATTTTGATTTAAAAGAGTGGCAACGAGTTTCTTGCCACTTGTTCTCATTAAAGCTCAATCTTTTCCGGTAGTAAATGGTAAATACTTACACAATAATTCGCGGTAGAAAAAAACACATAAGTAAAGCATCCAAATAAAACTTTAGCCCACGATAACAGACTTTTTCCATCGAAAAACGTTTATAGAGACACTCGAATAAAAAATTTGTGTTTGAGTTTTGAGTTTAAGATGTACCCAAGTTAGTGTTGATACCCTCGTAGTATTGACTTTCTGTACGGCGCATGCGTACGTTCCCGGAATTATACACAGATTAACTCAAACTGGAATAGAAAGACCATCAGGGATGTACTTGAATATAATACTAGGCACTTGTCCCGACATCGTCCGGTTCCATTCGATTTATTTTTTATAAGAAAAACTGTCACTCAAGATACTTGATTGAACTCAAAATTCTGAGCATCGTTATTGCGATGAAAGACAAATTACTGGGCAAACGAGACTTAACATCTTATGTATCAAGGAGACGAGCGCAATAGCAGTACCGATTAGAATTTTTGTGATTTTCAAGAATCCTGAGCGGCACTAAATTGTAATGGGCAGGGAGTATCAATAACTATCAGCTGAACGTTCTGCTCGTCTCGTCCCTAATTGTCATAAAAAAAGAGTTCTATTTAACTCATCCTCTTCCTTTATTATTACTCATCACTTATTGGATATCAAAAACTACTACCCATTCGGAAATGAACACATTAAACCTATGAACGGGTGCAAGAAACTCAGTGGGCTTCTAGTATTTACTTGTATTTTTATTAAAAAATAGAGACAAAATCTTAGTACTTACATAAACATAATAATATACAGATAGATTGTACAATATGGATCCGCGTCCGAAGATCTTAATTATATATCTACTAGTTGTCCCGACAGACGTTGTTCTGTAGATAATAAAAAATACTGTTTCATAGGAATTTATCAATTATATTTCAAAACATCAAGAATTAATTTGTAAAAAATGCTCCCTGTTGTTATAATGAAATTGGTTCACAGCGGAACTGTCAAACCGTACGTCACTAAATTCTCTCATAGAAAATATGTCCATACAAAACAAATATTGAAATATAAAAATAATTATGGGTTCCAAATCGAAATAAAAACTATCTTATCTCTCAAGTTGGACTAAACTGCACTCCATGTAGTAATTACCCATTTAAATCCGTTCATTAGTTTAGGAGTCCATCGCGGACAAACAACGTGTCACGTAATTTATATATATTAAGATAGGCAATGATTCCTCTTTGTTTGTTTTTTAAATAAAATTTCGATAAAATCAAATTTATAATTTAAATAGGCTGAGGACGCTCGCTTCGTTCCCAATCAGAGGTATCATTAAGAAAGTCATTTATGTTATAATAACCTTTACCGTAAGTAACACAAATTTACCGTAAACGTAAAGTACGTTTAGCTATTTCTGCCGTGAAGCAGCAATGTGTAAGCATTATTGTGTTTCGATTTGAAGGGCGCCGTAGCTCGTGAAATTACTTGGCACATGAGACTTAACATCTTATGTCTCAAGGTGACGAGCGCAATGTTAGTGACGCTCAGAATTTTTGGTGTTTTTCAAGAGTTCTGAGCGACACTGCATTGTAATGGGAAGAGCTTATAAATTACCATCAGTTGAACGTCCTGCTCGTCTCGTCCCTTATTTTCATAAAAAAAAAATACTTTGCATACGCGTGAAGTATTCTTGAGTAGGTATTGTGGCAATATAAGGAACGTGCGATATATAATACGTCCAAGAAATAGAAAACATAGAAGAAAAATTCTCAAAAAACATCTTAACTATCGCGCACGACACCATTACGTGGACTACCCTGAATCTTGTAGGTTTCATAAAATGATATCGCTTGGGACAGACGCCAGGTTCTGGATCTCTCTCTCTCTCTCTTTCCTTCATAACATAGTTCATGTTACGATCGACAATATAAGTATAGACTGAGCTAACTGAACTATTCTTACAATTACGAGTTCACCAACTATTTAAAAAAAATTATCGCACTCTATACAACTGTAAACAGCTGTTTAACACTACTGAAATATTAAAGAACCGTAAACATTTATTTCTAAAGAAAAGTATAAAAAAATAATGCACACATACACACAAACACACACACACACACACATAACCACACTCGTTATTAGAAGTTAGTTCTATAATAAGTAAATAAAAAAATAGACTAATATTGTAAGCAATTTGTTATTTTTTAAGTGATAACCGTCACTTCTAGGATTAATTACACAAATTAAATTTATAAACAAAATTTATGAACGATGCGGGACTCGAACTCGCAACCGCTGGCGTTCCGTGCAAGCGCTCTTCCACTGAGCCAAACGTTCGAGTGACGTAACTTTCATAAATCTTGTTCCATATACAGGATCTACTTTCCATTTGATAACCTGCTCAACCCTAACTGAGTTGTTTAGATTTGAAAGAGCGACATCTCAAGTAAATTTCCTAATATGCAAATATTGGGGTTGGGCTAAGACTTAGGTAGACTCGCAATTTGTGTCGCGAGTCAACTATTTTGGCAGCTGTCAGAGTCTAACTAGACTAGAAAATCTAAGAAAAGAAAAATATTTCCTCTCAATAATATTAGTACCTAAAGATAGAACTTGGTGAAATCTTAAGCAATTTTGATGTAATCATATGAGATCGTAAATTTTTTATTCTATTCTATTCATAACTGGCGAATGTAATTTATATGGGCACAAATCGCCATCTACCGGCAATAATTGGCAACTATTGATGTTTATGTTTTAGTTTATCGTTAAAGTGAATATATCATTGTATAAATATCGGAAATTTAAAAGATTTAACTTCAAATAGTTATTTGTAAACATAAAAGCGTTATTTATTAAGGTCTGATATTTAATAGACACAATTTTGGCTATTTGAATGTTTTGAAGATGTTTTATTTATTGTAATTCAAATATTCAATTTATTGTGTAAAAGTTCAAATTAATTTCAATTATAATTAATATCATTATTCTGTATCAAACTTTGTTATATTTATTATTAGTCTTTCTAAATTTTGCATTTCGAATTTTGTTAGCAGCGCCATCTTTTGATTTCGCCAGTTTTTGAAATCATTTGAAGTTATTAAAATTCACTAAAACATTTATAATAAATATTAAGCTATATTTTAGAATTATTTTGCAGTACGTACCAACCTCCAAAAAAAAAGACTGGTCAGTTCTACACCAGCACCTGTGCGAGAATAAACTGAGAAATATTTACCCCCTTATTCATAATTGTCTGCATTGCTAATTCTCACTCTGTCTTCTTCTATTGTCCTAAGTCAAAATGAGAAAAAAACACTCCTTAGCGCCTGTTTTAAGTTAGCAGACCATTATGACTAAGGGGGTATTTGTCTTATTTCACTGTGATTGACTCTGAGCGATAAAAACTTGGCCGACATGTACGTAGGTGGTGCAACAATAAGAAACGTTGACTATCGTCTCAGAGTCCCTGGTTTGATGTCAATGTTTTCACTTACCGAATTTATATGTACATTATTAGAAGATCATGATGAAGGTGATCATTACGTGAGGTCACTCGTTACATACGCTCGTTTGTCCCATTTACCAAAAAAAAAATTTGAATTAAAAACTTTTGCAACAATTAAGTAGCGCAATACTAAGCTACTTTTTACTTCCATTCCACTTAAATGTGCTCTACATTTAAGTAAAGTCGGATATTTATTTTGGTTTCAATCCAGAGAATCACTGCTTTGTAAAGAGCAGGGCGTATCGTCATAAATTTTTGTCCGTTCGTTTATACACGCTAATCTTTGAAAAGGCTTAACCGATTTCAATAGAGTTCAATGATATATTTTGACAATCATTTCAATCGGGTCTTGCTTTCCACCAGTGTGTTAAAATTTTACTGCTAACCTTTACATGGATCGCGCCGGCTTTATGTTAAATTTAACTTAACACCACCTATTCCCGAGTAAAAGGATCTTGTTAGAACTCCAGACTCATAATGAAGTAATCCTAAAAAGATCGTCATCAAGTGAGCCCTAAACACGCCGGCAGAAATGAACAAACATAGATATTTCAAGTTTAAACTCAGATTACAAAACTAAAACTAAGACAATAAACATAAATCAAATGAAGAACAATCCATTAGCCTGATCTACAATAAAAAATTATATCTCTTCTCTGATTGGCTGCCCGATCGCCGCGGCAACGTGATTGGTTCCCGCCATCTCGGCTGCGTTCCGAAATATGATACTTTTTTAATAATGGCTTTAGCTAATGCGGCTTTATATTAATGTGGGATATTTTATTACATAGGAGCCGAAGTATTTAAGTGCTTTGATCATAAGTCGTGGGAAACAACGGGTTTTTATTATTTATTATTGTTTTAGATAGAATTAATGAAGATTATTCTCCGATGTTGTAATAGTGATCTATTAAAACTCAATTCTATTCGTACCTATATGAATTTATTATAATACACATAAGTAACTATAACTATATTATAATAATATTATTATTTACAAAAGGCACTATGACTGCATAAAATTAGAACTATCATTACGTGGAAGCGTACCAAGAATACCGGCAGCATTTCCGCGTTGGATAACTAGGCTGATCCGTTGACCGAAATATCTGCCAGCGCTTGGATTGCCAGTAGCATCATTGAGGCGCGAAGATAGTACTTTGTACATTCTCCACGCCATTGTGCTCCACGGGTCAAGTGTCTCGACACCAAACGGCACAAAGATGTATGACTCACTGAGACTGACATATATATGCGACGCTTGCTGTCTTCGGCAGTCGAAGCAGCGGCCCCAGCACCAACTGACGTAACTTGGACATGAAAAGGAGCCAGAGTGTCGCAAGTCGCGTTCCAATAGTTTATTATTGTTATTATTTCAACTAGCTTTATGTTGGTGTTCAGTGTCTGATTTTTACACAGTAAATTAATAACAATATAGGGTATATACCTAGCTTCTTTAACCACGATGATAGAGTTGAAAGATACTCTATGCGCAAATAAATAAATATCACATCCGAATACTTTACTCTTGTCTACGGCCTTGTCCACATTGAACAGCGGCAAACGAAAAGTACGCCTTCTCTTTCACGTCGTTCAAATCGTTGTATGTAGCCCCGGCCTAAGCCTACGCCAAAATATTCGTACCATATTTTGATTATTGATTTGTGAAAGTAAAAGTTCTTGTAATTAATAAGGGGGAACACTCATTTTACCACTTTGGAAGTATATCTCGCGCAAACTATTAAGTTTAGATATAAACGTTTTTAAAAACCGCAATATCATTTTTGAAGACCTATCCATAGATACCACACGTATGGGTTTGATGAAAAAAAAATTTAAGTTTTAGTTTTACTTATAGTTTAAGTTTAAATTTTAGTTTTTAGTTCTAGTATATTGGGGGTTCCACTTACTTAAAGTAAGAGGAACCCCCAATATTTATTGTTACTTTTCTATTTTTGTGTAAGAATCTTAATGTGGTTAATACAATAGATGTACTTACCAAGTTTTAATAGTATAGTTCTTATAGTTTCAGAAAAAAGTGGCTGTAACATGCGGACGGACAGACAGATAGATAATTATGATGAATCTATAAATCTATATCCTAAAAATGGTTGATACTTGATTTAGGTATTTATTGTTACTAACGTCATTGTTACTAGCAGTTGGACTTAGGACCAAGGTAAAGTAGTTAATTTCCACGCACGATGTGACACTTCAAAGACAATTTATTTATCGTTACGTCACAACTACTTTCACTTAAGTTTCGTAACACTGACGCATAACACTTGTAAATCAGCAATCGTCCACTAATTGATAAAACAAAATAAATCATAATCACGAAGGCTAATCATAGAGCAAGCATTGTAAAGTATTAACAAACAAGTTATTGCTCAAATAAGCAAGATACACTTGAGAGAGTGATGGGACTGCGCAAACAGAAATATCGACTAGTCGATAAGCGGATCGATGCTGACCCCGCATCGATACCGCGACAATGAGCAAATACCACGACGATAAAACTGAACGCGTTCAGGGTTGGCGCTTGGCTTTTATCAGGGTTGCCGCAGTGTTTTAATAGTTTAAATAAACGCGGTTTAAGCTTGCTCATGCGTAGGGTCGTATTTACTATCAACTTTTAAAATACGAAAATTGTACAAATTGGCTTCGCAAAAGACCTTTAAAGCGTTCAATTTCTGGTACTTGGCGAATAGACTCTTTCGCTTTTTAAACATATTATTCACACGTACTTATATAATTATAATTTATAGTATATAGTTATAGAAATTTCAACCAACACCTGAGATGTCCGGATAACGCGTTTCAGACTGGGCTAATAAATCCCGTCAATTCTCGAAATAAAACTTATACTTGTACTTATCAATTATTATGGATGTCAAATTCACTGTTTCATTATATTCATATCATCATACGGCTACACCCACCAAATTTTAAAGGAAAATAATAATGAGTCTGTCTGGACACTAACACGAGTTGTGTTGAAAAACTGTAGACTGAATCCGTGTTTAATAAAATTTTAATCAACTGAATTGTGCGTGCTACCATTATTTTAAAGATAATAGAATAAAACATAACTGTAAAATTAACTAAAAGGTTAATAATAACTTAACTAGTGCACTGAGAACGTTTTCTTTTTCAATATTAGGTTAGCTTTGACTCCAAGACTATATAATCTAATCTATTTTTTAAAGACGGCACTCAGTCATATTTCATGGAAAATTGTTATCAGGCACTTCCTCGATATGTTGAATAAATAATATCTAAGTATACTATTAATAGAATACTGTGTGGTGTTAGTTAAGGCAATGTGCCTTTCATACACAATGCACCTAAGCTTGGGTTAAACTTTATCTCTGTCAAGACTAATGGCGACTTTCTATATTAATCATGGAAATGGCATCAAAAGAATCACATTATATTTATGCGTAAAAGTTACATATTTATTAATATTTTAGTTAACCCGACGTTTCAGTCCTCCTGAAAACGAGACCTGGAAAGGTCTTGAAACGTCGGGTTAACTAAAATAAAAATAGAAAATGTAACTTTTACGCAAAAATCTAATGTAAAAACACAGTTACAATTACACGCGTTTTAATCCATGAAAATATCAAATCACTTTACTTTGTATTTATCGAAGACGTTATTACGATATAAGACTTATTATAGAAATCTGAATATATTATAAACCGGAAAAATTAAGTAAAACTGTATGATATATAATGTAACATTTCATTCTGCTGTTAAAAATAAAACCACATATTAACAATAATGTGTACGTTGATCCATTGACGATTTTATGAAATATCAGTTGTATCCATCTGTAGCAATGACAGAAAAACTTTAATATTACTTTATTTTGAATAAATAAACTTGTTCGAGATCATAGGTACCATTTAGTTAAAACGATTATTACTTTACTTTAGTATAATTGTTATTTAAACAATGTTATACAACCACAAGTTGACTTACTAGCTACAACTTAAAAGATAATTATAATGCGACCGAATCGCGTAACATATTTGTAATGTTCGCACATGACGCACTGTGTTCGATCGCCTTTACTTTACACAGTATCGAAACTACAGAAGCAAATCTTTGTTTTGATGATTCGTTACGTTTCGAGTAGTTTAATAAACACTAACAAATCGAACAAAGTGTCAAATATTTGTCGAAATACTAAATATTGTCATACACTTTATTTGATAGCAGGTACTCAATCAATTAACCAGTAAATGAGTAAATTTGTGTAATGTTTTGTGAATCAATATGCTTTTGTTTGTTAGACAACGAATTGTATACACACAACTTGTGTGCTAGCTTTCAACACTGGAGTAGGTAATTCAACGTTCTCAAATATTTATTACATTTTAATTATATACATAATAGTAAGTACATATAGTTGTAGCAGATAGTAGTAATGACTTTTAATAACAGCTGTTCATTGCAGGTGATGGTATTGTTGTAGTAATACCTGATGAACTTCAGTTCTTTTTTTAAAGTAGGTACTGCGCCTGCGTACTGGGTGTGAGTTGGGAAGAGTAAATTTTTAAGGAATGGCAGAAGTTTATGTGAGTAGAACTGACTGTGTATGCGGGCAGTACCGGATTAAAAGGCATTTATTTTCTCAAAATTGATTCCTTTAGAATTCTTTTTGATGTCATTTCTAATATACTAGATACTACTACCGCTTCGAAAACAAATGGCGTTCTGAGAGAGAAGGAGCGGCGCAAGAAACTCTCCCAGCATTCTTAACCACGTAGTAAAAGTTGCAATTGCTACGGGTCCCGCGCGAAAGGGGTCCCCGCATATTTAAACCCTCTCTCTATAACTCATCTCTGCTTGAGCGTAATTTTTGAATGAATGAAGTCACAAAAACGCGAAACTTTTACAACTAAGACAATCAACGTCAGACACTCAGTAATAGACTATTTCCAATATAGACCAAGGGCTCTCTGATAGTTTGCTATGGGCCCCGCATTTGCTTAATCCGGCACTGTGTGCTGGTGTCGTTCGGTTTGAAGATACTTTAGCTGTTGTCAGTGACACATCGTGGGGCACACCATGGGTTTTATGTATCAGGCGTTTTTATCTTATTAATTTACTTCACTTTATTTTATTCGTTTACGAGCTAAATTAAGTTTTTATTTTATATAATATCAGCTATGCACCGCGGTTTCACTCGCGTAGATTCCAATTTCGTGGTAATGGAAAGTCTAAGTCAGACTAAAGATCAATTTTTTGTTAACAGAATTTTATTATTTCATTTTGTTATTAATATATTATTGCATTAAGTTCTTTAGATTGGCATATTTAAATTCATTATATCTATTAAATGGTATGTCCTGTATTTTAATAATTTAATGTGATAAGCTTTAATACAGTGGTATGAATAATATGGTTTGATTATTGTCGGCACTTATATGAACTTTTTAATATAAAAAAGTAGTTACAGTGGCATAACTACAGGAGTTGGACGTATGGTATAGCAGGTCTTTTTGTAGATATTGATACGTTATATTTAGTGTTACCGTAGAACATTTTTTTCTATCATCTATAGTTCCGTTATAATGACAATTTTTTTAATGACAAATTTTGTCACATCTTGGGCTATATTGTTGAACTTTGAAAATGTATAAGCCTGTGTCACTCAGTGAAGATGCAGCTTTCTAATGGTGAAAGAATGTTTGGAATCGGTCCAGTAGTTTTTGTGTGAAAACATTACAAATATACATACAAAAATTCCTCAAACAAATGTTTCCTCTTTATGATATTAGTTTAGATTAACTGACCCGCCAAATGTTATCGCCCACTCATCTAAGTTGATGAATTATTTGTATTACGAGTATATATGTATATCTAAGTCAAAATATATAAGTTCTGGATAAGTAATTACCATATCATATCATATTATACTAAAACATTCACATGTGGCCGGACCTGCGTTTTGTAGAGCGCTTGAATGTGGGCCGGCTTGAAGTATTGCCGTGCCATCATGTTTCCAAAAAAAAACACAACGTTTTATTCTTGATAAAAGTTTGTTAATCGTATATTCGGCTACCAATATTATACCTATAGATAAACAGTGTGCAGAATTTTTAAACTTTATCATATAATTGTATTGTAATTACCTACTAATTTGCTTGTTTATGTATTTATCTTAAAGCTACTATTTAATAATGGTTTATACCACATAAAGGTAATATAAACGACTTATATTAAAATGTTTAGAGTTCATAATATCATTTCAGTTGCAAGACGCAATGATATTGTGAAAAGCAAAATGGCGGCGGGGTCATCGTCCCGCATTCCTGGCGCACGTACTGTTGTGATCAACCGAACAATTACTCACGTCTAATGGAGTCTGCTTTGCTTAAATATAGTAAAATTTAATTAATCTTAACGTAATATTTATAAAATTGTATACATACTACTAATAAAGGTTCTAGCATCTATCATAAAAATCTGTTTTTAAATATTATGTTATTCATATCATAAGTAACCGGTAGCTATTATGTATAACTATAAAATATTTACTTGCTTTTTTTTATTACCTATTAAAGAAAAACACAAACACATCTCTATTTTCTTTTCTTCGTCTTTAAATAAGTTTATTCAAATCAAATCAAAATCACTTTATTCATGTACGTCACGGAAATGACACTTATGAATGTCAAAAAATTTTTTTTCTTATTGAATTTAGGTACCGCTACTTCATAAAGGGTTGAGCTAATGAGAAGAAGAAGCAAGAAACTCGTGTTAAACAAACCTAGTTAAAGTTTGTTTTGGTGCCTTTTCTACATAATAGGACTTCAACATGGCAATTACATGACTTTTATGATTGTTACTACATGATTATTTTTCTTACATAATATAAAATGGTGAAATCATGGTAATTAGACCATAAATAAATAAATAAATGGTTAAGAGCAACATCAAAAAAGAACCAGTAAATATAATACCTACCTAATAACAATTGGTTCTAGGCCCCTGAAGTATTTTAACTGACGATAAGTGTAAGTGTTATGATCCAAATAAATCAAAAGTAGATACTTTTGAAATAAGACTTAGGTACGATTAACAATAAAACTAGGCGTATAACAATAATAATAACTACCAAATGTTTTACGCTCGAAACCGTTCGACTACCGCCCACTCGCCATTACCAACTATATTCCAAAGTTAGGGTGTTGACTAGCAATTAAAAGCTCTTAGGATATCTGAGGAGTTCCAGTTGATTAGTTGGTTCCAGTATGGTTTCTGTCAAAGTCTACTACGCTGATGTCCATGAGCAGCTGTTTTTCACTATCAATATGGTGATTCAATTGCCCGTTATGCCCTAATATAAAAAAAATGCGTGCGTACAAAGTACACAAGTCAGAGGTGAAACCAGCATTGTGCATAAATCTCTAAACTGCATATGAAGTCCTGGTACATGTTGCTAGAATGACATATGATTTCAACGACTATGAACGACATTACTATGACCGCTACCAAATTTATGTTCTCCTGGTCTCTATGTAGTAATACGTTGTGCGCATGACGTTATTAAAGTACTCGCGTCATACATATGACAATCTCTACTTCAAGTATGATCGCCTGGTACCAAAACACTGTATAATGCTTACTATCTCATTTTCTCCCACTTTTCTTTTGAATTTATTTATGTGTCTGTCTCTTTTTACTCTCGCCCTTTTTCGTTTCTTTGACTTTCAAATCACAACGATGCTAAACAAGTTTTCCCTTCAAAAAACCTAAATATATCTATGAAACCAAAAACAATGTTTTAAACTTTAACAATTAAAAAAAAATCGATAAAGCATTTGAATTTATAATTTTTAAAATCAGCAAGAGCCAAAAGGCGACATCACCACCGATGTTTTATTCCCTAAAATGTACCTCCTTTAAGTTATAATTTACTGGCCGATATTGAATTATGTTTGAGGTTATTTTTTACGGATCCCCCAAAAGTTGAACGCACGGTCCACGGCAATACAGCTAAGTGCAGTGGGCTGATGGATGGTGTTTGCTCAACAAATAGTTTTCAATACTGTCGCCGCGCCATCCCACAGATCACTCACCCAATTGATATGAGGGACACGACGTTTTGGGAAATACGAAAGCGGTTACCTAAGGTAATATACCTTTATTATTTTTGTCTATCGCTTGGATTTTCTTTATGAAAATGAGCAGGACGTTCAGCTGTTGGTAATAAATACGCCCTGCCGTTCAAGATTATTGAAAAACCCAATAATTGTGCTCGTCATCTTGAGACACAAGATGTCAAGTCTCATTTGCCCAGTAATTTCACTACCTACGGCGCCCTTCAGACCGAAACACAGTAATGCTTACACATTAATGCTTCACGGCAGTAATAGGCGCCGTTGTGGTACCTGAAATCTAGCCGGCATCCTGTGCAAGTGAGACTCTCCCAGTGGGAGTGGGATTAAATGGTAAAAAGATGTTTGGTGCTGACGAATTTCAGAGTGTTCCGAAGCTATCTATGCTCGCACCAACATAATATTATTAAGAACAATTTAGCCCATATAAATATTACCACGTTACTATAATATATCCCACACACATACGCTGCGGCAGGTTGTACAGAAGGAGTATAGCCAGCCACTTTGCTTGGCATTCGTGGACTATGAGAAAGTGTTTGATTCGATCGAGATCTGGCCGGTGTTTCAGTCTCTCCAGAGGTGCCACACTGATCATCAATATATCGATACGCCACCATGTCAGTCCGTCTCCAGGATCAGTTATCAAGGCCTATCCGACTGCAGCGGGGAGTCAGACAAGGCAATGTCATATCGCTAAAGCCGTTCACCGCTGCATTGGAAGATTTCTTTAAACTTCTAGACTCGAACGAGCTGGGCATATATATCAACGGCGAATACATCACTCACCTTCGATTCAGAGACGAAACCTTATTCATGGCACATTGAAGACTTAAGCCATATGCTCGATGGCCTCAATACAGCTTCCCAAAGAGTAGGTCTCAAAATGAACATGGACAAGACGAATCACGTCTAAAGCCCGTGTCGCATTTACTCCCGTAACAGTTAGGAAGTGTGCCTTCGAAATTGTTGACGAGTAGGTCTACCTTAGATAAATAATCCAGTTGGGTGGGTCCAATTTTGGTAAACAGGTCACTCGCAGAACCACATTGTCTGAAGACGAAGGTCTTTATTCAAAGGGCAATGGAGATGGCTATGTTTGGAGTTTCCCTGTGAGTCCTCGCGTGGCTACCACGTATCGGAAGAAGTAGTGTTGGTAGGGCCCAACAAGATGGACCGAAGATTTGGTCAAGATCGACGGAATAGGTTGGGTGAGGGCAACGCCGGACCGATCGTCGTGGCGATCTTTGTCCAGCAGTAGACGTCTTCCGGCTGAAATGATGGTAACTTGTATGAGAAATTTTTGGAGTAATAAACATGCTGAAGACCACGCTGTAGATAAGCGTCGCACATCCAGATATTCAAATTCAAATATTTATTTCAAAATAGGATCTTAAATCATTTATTGAACGTCAAAAACTACCACCCATTTGAATAAGTATGCCTTAGACCTGAGAACCTTTTGTACATTTTCTGAATCATGTTGTAAAAGCATATAATATATTGCCCAATAAAAGATTTACCTACTAGCTCGAATGAACCGAGTAGTAGGCATAAAAAGTATATGTTTGTAACTCGTCATTATTTTTGTCACAGTTTTATGATTGACACACCTATCATAGAAACGTCATAAAATCAAATATATCTTCAAGTTAAAATAGACGAACTATTTATTCTAAAAACAGTAAAAAATCTTGATACTTGCACGTTATTAATAAATCTATTAACAAAGTATCCAATTTGACTGTGTGTGGTATAAACACAATATAAATTATGACCAAAACGAAATGTCATCCGTGTAACAGCACAGTGAACAATGAAACAGTTTTATTTTCATTATCACGACAACAGAAGAGGTCGACATAAGACCTCACTGACATTATCACACGCAATCAAAAAAAACGGACAAAAGGAAAACCATGAATCGACGAAGAGTAAAAAATCATAAGTGATTCAGTATAAATACATAAACATAATTTGGCTATTAGAAACGTTATAACGATCATAATTCGTTGTGATAAAGACTATTTTTGATTATTGTTCAGTAGATACAATTTGGATAGATTCGATGAGTTGTGAAGTTAAAGTGGTTGTTATAAGACAGTCAGTGGAATGAAGCCCGGTAGCTACATAACAAGTTGGTTAAATAAACATATGAATAAATTATTTTATGCCCACACGCAGCCTACATGACGTCACGGGAATCAAGGAATAAAATTATAAAATTCTAGCAGACCCGACAGACGCTGTTCTGTATATAATAAATAAAATACTGTTTCTTTTTTTATGAATTTGTCAATAATATTTCATAACATCAAGAATTATTTCGTATTGCCCCCTGTTGTTATAATGAAATTGTTTCAAAGCCGAACAGTTAAACAGTACGTCAATATATTCTCTCATAGAAAATATGTCCATATAAAAAACATAAAAATTATTATGTGTCCCAAATCGAAATAAAAACTATCCTATCTCTCAAGTTGGACAAAACTGCACGCTATGAAATAATCCCCATTAAAATCCGTTCATTAGTTTAGGAGTTCACTGGAAACAAACATATACACATATATATATATACAAAATTTAATATCAAAATTTAAAATCTTTTTGTTTATTATTACGAAATTTGTAGACATTAGATCATTTAAATTGATTATTTCGCTTTTCTCTGTTCTTTTAATGAAATGATGTCTGTGCGTTAAAAATTTATCTCCTAGAATTATTCGTACAGAAATAGAACTTGAAATTAAAAAAAATATTAAGTATCACGAATAAAAACCAGTAAAAACTGTCTTATCTGACAAGTTGGATCAAACTGCATACGGTGTGCAAATTTTGATTAAAATCGGTTCTGTTGTAATTCATTGGAGACAAACACCGTGTTACGAATTTATTATATAGCTGACCAGACAGATGCTGTTCTGTCAATAGTGAAATAGAAAAAAAAATGTAAGTCCCTAAGTATTCGGGAATAATGTAGTCCAAATCGATTGAAAATTAATGATTTTATAATGTGTTGTAATAAACTGATAAGTATTAATATTGTTTTTGTGTAAACAGCTTTTACATTAGCGCTTTAATTTAACAGCGCGCCAATTTTTAAAGAATCAAAGTGGTTGCAGTATGTTATCCTTATGAGATAGATATATGCCATTGCAGACTTTTCTGTAGAACTATGTAAGACACACAATTCCACCATACATTATTTTGTTATATCTTAATGGAGTTAGACAGCGTTTTCGTTGCAACTCCCAGACGACTTATTTTTTTCGACACTTCCAATAAATACCGTTAATGTATACAAAAGATGTACAAAAAACTAAACAAATTATATACTTAAGCCTTCCTCGAGAATCACGCTATCCATTGGTGAAATCGGAACGACCATCGATGCAGTAGTTTTTGAGTTTATCGCGAACAGACAGACGCGGCGGAGGAGTTTGTTTTATAATAATATGAAGTGATAAAGATAGAAAATTGTAATGTAGCATAAAGTTTTATTACCTGATAAATATTTCATCCTTTACTCCTCAATTATTAAAAAAAAAGTGTGTGTGAACTTATGTATGCACGCAAGAAGTTATACTTCTTTGGCCTAACAAAGCCAAAATCCAGAAAAAAAAATCTACTCGTGCTATTCTACGTTGGTAGAAAGAAAAATATTGTAAAAATCTTGCAACGATGGCTTTGAAAATTTAATATTAAATAACGAATACGGCTGTACGGGCTTGAACCCTTTGCCTATTCTAATAATGGACGAATTAACCAAAAAAAATAACGAATGTCGCAAACGTCAGAAAATTTTAGAAGTTACAGTGATGCGCGCGCATCTTTAAATTTAATTCTCATCATTTTTTCATAACGCGCCTAAATTGCGCCTAAAGAAGTATCACTACAAAAATACTTCTACTTAAATTACTTGTAATTCCACAATTCATATATTGACTTATTTTGAGTTGAGTCATTTCGCGACTTAGACAAAGAAATCGTCAGTCTTAGCGTCAGTAATCGAACGCAGGATCTATTCACGGCGTGTCAATGAAAGAGGTGTGGAGTTGTTAGTTTTACAACAGCTGTAAACCACCCGCGGAGAAGATACGCTGAGAAAAGTTCATTCATACCTTCATTTATAATTATGTTGTTGAAGTCAAGCTAGAGAATCTCCTAGAACTACAATTTGTACCTATTTTACAATGAATTCCTATACATATAATATAAGGACCTTAGATTAAGAATTGGTCTCCGCTGTGCTCTAACTAGATACCGCACTACCTAAGAATAATAGGTTTTTTTTTGGGGAAACAATTAGATGCTAGTGTGCGTGGCATCTTGACACTCAAATCAAAAATATTTTTATTTCATAGCTAAATCATATTACATTTGAAATATGACATTTTATTCATAAAGCTCATTCGGAAGGCAGATTTCCTCACTGAAGTTCTTATTTTTAATGCAATAATTTAAAAATCATTTCAATTACAATATATGCAAAGTGACGCAATAAAAACACTCAAACAACAAAAACTAAAAGGCTTACACGAGTAAGTATTAATATTTTTTTTATTAATTTATATTTAATATTAAACACAAGAGTTATTGAGTACAGTAGATGCATCAAAATCAATGGTATCTTTCCAATTTTGTAACATACGCTTCGTGTTACTTTACATTGAAATTATTAAAATACAAAATACTTACTGATGATATGTGATCCCAGTGTCTTTCTTATTTCTTGTAGTATTATTTTTACAAAGTTTTACTACGCAGCCCGGCATTTTAGTTTCAATTATTAGAAAAATTTAACAGAACATGTGACATGCCAACGTGTCATAACAATATGTGACAGTACGCCCAATTTGGCGGAGTATTAGTTGCCGCACATTGTGATTACGCCCACGGTATCTAGTTGGAACGCATCAGAGACCAATCCTCAATTTAAGTTGGTATATTTGTCGAACTCTATTATTGTGCCGCCATCTACGGGATCTTCTTTTACTATACTTTCTTACTACTTCTTCTCATTAGCTCAACCCTTTACGAAGTAGCGGTAGATACAATAAGTAGGTAATTTTTTTTTTGACTTTCATGTCAGACATTTCCATGACATTTTGATTTGATTTGATTTATACATAATCCCAGAAGTGTAGGAGATTACTTACAATTACTAAATTGCTTAACGATAAGTAACAGGCCATCTAATTCTAGAAGTTAGTTGTTAATTATTAGTTGAGAAGCGTCTGCATATACGACTAACACATACACTAATGATTAGGGCTTCCAAATACGGTATTACGGAGTCTCGAATATCGAGATTCCATATCATTTTTGAATCCCACACTCGTAATGCGATATTACGAGTGTGGGATTCCACGGGATTTGCGGGATTATTCGAGAAGCAGAAGAAGTAGTTTGGCGGATGAAACCCTGGACATAAACATTTTAAGTCACACTTTGGTGATGAAACTAAGTTTTTTTAACTCAAGTCTTTTGTTATCTTACATTAATTTGATTTGATCTCTAAGTAACTTGATCTCATAAATCAATTTATATAAAAGTTTTTATTACTTAATAATTTTTTGTTATATTTCTGTTCGAATACGTACATAATCATTACAGAAGTAGGCAGAGACCACATCTCTCACCTATAAATCCTAAGCTTAGATTATACTGGTAACTAAGTGCGGTATCCCGCGAATTCCAAAATCCCGCGGGGTCGACAATATTCACACCCGCAAATACTGAGATATACTGCAGGATTGAAAGCCCTACTAATGACCTACGCAGAACAATTACCCATCGACAACCTGTATAGCCGAGTGGTTAGCGATCCTACCTACTAAGCTAGAGGTCCCGGGTTCGAATCCCGGTAGGTGAAAGTATTTATATGATGAATATGGATGTTTGTTTCCGAGTTATGGATGTTTAAATGTATTTATGTATGTTTATATGAATATATTTATGTTTAAGTAAGTATATTGTAATAAATATATCATTGTCTTGTGTAACCCATAACACAGGTTAAATAGGCTTAACTTGGGGCAAGATAATTTGTGTAAAAAGTGTGTCAATATTACCTATTATTATTATACTACAAAGCGAACGTGAACAAGGAACATTTAATAAGGAGTTACTTGAACACTATTCCTTTCCCAAACCTTCTCATTTCGAATATCCCAATGTTATACCATTTTATTTCCGCTATGGCCAGTTCTACTTCCATTAGTTTTTCAGGAATTCGTAGAGATTTTACCTGGTCATTTTTCTCCATGTCCAGTCGTCTTGGGGGAATATGTTGTTTATTTGTTATTTTGTTTTCTTCCTTATCTTGTTTTTGGCTACGTTCGCCAATTATGTGTTGCTATTACACAAATAAAATTTGAAAAATAAAATTTATGAACGATGCGGGACTCGAACCCACGACCTCCGGCGTTCCGTGCCGGTGCTCTAACCAACTGAGCCAACCGTTCGAGTAACGCCTCGTTATAAAATTCTGTTTGCTTTGTTCAACTCTCAGGTTGTGGCAGTTGGTTAGAGCACCGGCACGGAACGCCGGAGGTCCTGGGTCCGAGTCCCGCATCGTTCATAAAATTTTATTTTCAAATTTTATTTGTGTATTAATGCTAGAAGTGAGGGTTATCACTTTAAAAACATAACATAATGTGTTGCTATTGTTTAGAGTCGCTGGGCCTAAATGGATCCAAATAGCGAAAGACAGAGAGGCGTGGAAATCTTTAGAGGAGGCCTTTGTCATAAGACAAGCTGTTTAACTTAACATATAATTTACATTTAAGTTTATATAAGAATAAGAATAAGAATAATTTATTTAAATTGATCTTTTTACATAAATTACATTAACTTTAAATATTTTACAAGCTTATATATAAGTATGACTAAATTATGATTGCCATTGAATCACCACACTAGTCGGAGACTGTGTCGTGGGATCAAATAAAGATATGATTAACAGTAAACCATTATCTTGGTTGTCATCATTGGCATTACTATTACAAATTTTGAAGACACTATATACAACTGTAGAATAATAATTTAATTAAAAAAACTACAAATTTATCAATACTAAATTTAAAAGAAAGTAAAATAAAATTAAAGTAACAACATGTGTGTGTGTGTGTGTGTTTATGTGTATGTGTGTGCAAAATTAAATACAAGGGATTAAAATATTTTCAGTTTTTTCATAATCTAATTCTCCTAGGTATTTACTGATTTTTATTTTCATATTTTTTGTACTTAAGTCTAATATATCAACATGTTTATGCATAAAATTATATAAATATTTAGATATATAAGGTGCCAGTCGTTCTGAAAACTTGGTATTAATATTTCTGAACACCAATAAAGGCTTATTTTTTTTTTACATGAACCCACTTAGGTAGCTTTAAGTATAAAACGCATTTTATGCATCCCGTTGACATATCATTGAAGTACATCATAAGTCATAGTATTGTAAATGAACCAAACGAAATAAATGTGCTATTTTTCAAATTGATTCATTTTTCGCATAAACTCTGATTTTGTGAACAAAATAATCTTTTACTTTAACCAAAGTTTAAATTATCCGATTTATCTCATGAAAATCTTGGGCTGGGTTGCACCATCTAACTTTAGATATAGCAAACGTGTTAAAATAAAGCTTTTATTAATGTTAAATACCTAAATAGCGCCCTGCCAAAAGTTTCAAATAAATATTCAAACTTGATTTGATATTTCACATTTACGTTTATCTACGCGAAGGATTACGATAAAGCAACACATTCCGCAGTCTATGTTACAGTCAGCGTTACTATTAACGTTAAATTAAACCTTAACTATAACAGTTAATATGATGCAACCCAGCCTTACAATTCATAAAATAGAAAAAATGCGTGCGTACAAAGTACATAAGTCAGAAGTGAAATCTGCAGTGTGCATTAACCTCTAAACTCCATATTATGAAGTCCTGGTACATGTGGCGAGGACGACACATGATTGCAACCGCAATGTAAAACATTACTATCAGCGCTACCATAAATGTATGTTGTCCTGGTGTCTATGTCTATAGCGATATACATAAAACAATCTCTTCTTCAACTATGACCGCCTGGTACCAAAATTCTGAATAATGCTTCCTACCTCATTTTCTCCCACGTTAAATTGTATGAATTTATATATCTGTCTCTTTTTACTGTCACTTTTTCGTTTCATAGGCTTTCAATTCACAATGATTTTTTTAATGAAAATAAGGGATGAGACGAGCAAGCTGATGGGATTTGATACGCCCTGCCCATCACATTGCAGTGCCACTCAGGATTCTTCAAACCCCGCGCAAAAAAATACTGAGCGGCACTAAAACTGCGCTCGTCACCTTGAGACATAAGATCCCCATTTGCCCAGTAATTTCACTAGCTACGGCGCCCTTCAGACCGAAACACAGTAATGCTTACACACTACTGCTTCACAGCAGAAATAGGCGTCGTTGTGGTACCTCCTAGTCGGCATCCTGTGCAAAGGAGGCTCCCACTGGTGATATAATCATACCAAAAAAGTTTTCACTTCAAAAAACAGAACATCAAACCACACATGGCTTAATGTCAGGAGTAATGCTATACACAAACTCTCCACGACACAACGTTTTTTATCTCAAAACTCGTTTGCCATTCGCAGTTTCGCCGACACAAATTAACACCCGCATAGTGATAAACCCTTTTGTATTTTTATAACTTTAGTGTCGTGGATAACCCGCCGGAACCTTGCGCAACAAAAGTGAAATCCGTCGGTAAAAGTAATATCATAAGTATTTATTGTTAAGTTCTATTGCTTTATGGCCCATAGCGCCGCATTCAGGTAGCTTTCAAAGGGTTATTTTGTTGTTTTGTTTAAAAAGTTCCCATTGAATTAAGCGCCTATTGAACACAACGTCTCAATGAAAAATATCGTAGAGAAATACTAATAATATTTGTATTTTAACCTAAATTTGACTAAGATATACTTCAACTTATTGGTTATATGATATATATCTTTCTTCTTTTTATGACAATGAGGGACGAGATGAGTAGGATATTCAGCTGATGGTAATTGATACGCCCTGCCCATTGCAATGCAATGCCGCTCAGGATTCTTAAAAATCCAATAATTCTGACCGGCACTACGATTGCGCTCGTCTCTTTGAGACATAAGATGTTAAGCCGCGTTTGCCCAGTAATTTCACTAGTTACGGCGTCCTTTAGACCGAAACACAACAATGCTTACACATTATTACTTCACGGCAGAAATAGGCGCCGTTGTGGTACCCATAATCTAGCCGGCTTTATATGCAAAAGACCCAACTACTGGTGAATATCTTTTTAATATCTTTATTTATTTACAGTATGTGTGGATTGATGCATGTACTGTACTCAATAGCTCTTTTTTTCTCTTTTTTTAATTAAATTACATTTATTTTTAACTTATACTTGTAAGTTACTATGTTGCGTATCAATTTAACTAATTGTATTTAAAATAATTTGTAAAACGATGAAGCTCTAAATGTTGAATTAAAAGAATCGCGATGAGTTATGATGTTACTTCTTTTCATTCAAGCTCAACCTTTTCCGACGTGATCGTAAATGGTATAAAGTTATAACTGTTGACATTCATAAGTATGCTTCAAACTTTGTGTATGATGTCGTTAATTGCAATGCAAAACCTAACAAACTTATAATTGTAAATATCTTATTTGCACAGATAAATATTTTATTAAAAGAAGCGCAAAACAAGAATGCTGAGAAAGTTTCTTGCGCCAATTCTCCTCTCTCAGAGCGCCATTTATTTCCGAAGCGGTAGTAGTCGAAGAAATGACATCAAAAAGCATGCTTAAGGAATCAATTTTGATAATATAATAACTTTATGACTTTAAATAACATCCAAAACTTACTCAAATTTTATTCCGTTAAGATTGAGGCTGGGGACTGAGCCGATGGCCTTGAGGAATTCAGTGGAGCTAGGTTATCTCTCTCGTACAAGATCGCCATAGTTTTAATTCAGAATTTTTAATTGATTACAAACATTATACAATTTTCTTTACAAAACTAACAAAACTATGTCATGTTAAATAGTATTGGTGAACAATTAATAAATTTTCATAAAATTTTTATCTATTTTGAATGATTACCATGGCTCAAACTGTAAAAATTGGGGATATTTTGGAATTTTTTTTTTGCACTGTCTATAAAAATAGAAATGTAACGAAAAAATGAATTTTCTTCTGATATTCTATAGATATATAATTATTTTTTTTATGAATATAAGCTTTATATAAATCATCAAGAAATGTTTTCAATAATGTGCTATTTTTGCGATTTTTTGGGATAGCGGCCTTAATGAAAGCATTAAAAGTGTCACCGTTTCGAAAACAAATGGCGTCTGCGGAAGAAGAAATTCCACAAGAAACTTTACTAGCCAACATCATGTTGGGATTTTTTTTATAGCCACTTTCCGTGGATTTATTCATGTAAATTTAAAAAATTATCAGTCGAAGATTGGCTCATTTGTAGACAAACATGAATTTATTCTCGATTTAAGGAATCTTAATATATATAAATCCTGCGTACCTACTGACGTTTGTTTCCAGTGAACTCCTAAACTAATGAACAGATTTTAATGAGGATTACTTCATGGAGTGCAGTTTAAGCCAACATGAGAGATAGGATTGTTTTTATTTTGATTTGGGATCCATGATTATTTTAATATTCAATATTTGTTTTGTATGGACATATTTTCTATGAGAGAATTTATTGATGCACGGTTTGGCAGTTCTGCTATGAAACAATTTCATTATAACAACAGCGAGCATATTTTACGAAATAATTCTTGATGTTTTGAAATATTATTGACAAATGTAGATAAAATTTTAATATTAGGTAATTGAAATCAGCAAAGGTCTTTCAATTACTAACAATAAAATAATATGGTACTTTGAATGAATCTGAATATAAGCGTTCAAACTTATGTGCTTGTAAAGTTACGCAAGTACAAATTTCTAATAGGGCTATAGTTAAGTGAGATTAGCTGTCTTTACATATTAAACAGACCATAAAATAAAATATGAAATTAATAAAAACACGTCATGATTTTTTGTAAACTTATTTTATTAACTCTGGAACTAACAGATGATATTATAAGTATCCTATCTAGATTCGAGTAATATGGCATATTAATATATATTTATAACTACAAGAATTAATTTAGCATTACTATAAATCAACGCGAATTATCACATCAAAATGACCTGACAAACGTACAACCGCAACAAATCCGATTTACTTATATAATACTATTTACAAAAAAAAAAACATTTAAAAGGATTTATTTTATCAAATTAGGCTAGTCATAAGTTACTTGAGAAAAACAAGATCAAAAACCAATATATGCGTGGCAATAGGGAAATTAAGCTCGTATGAAAATTTATTAGTTTTAATAATGTAGGTTACCAAAACTTTTAACGGTGTACCAAAGCCTCACGCAGTATATATGTTAATAAATGCCATTCATATGTTTAAATATTTATTTTTAAAATATAAGCGAATGAGTATATATACAAGTAATGGTTAACGATAGAAGAATAATTTAAAGTTGAGGATAACGCAAGGTTGGTACTTAAGCTGAAGGTCTCTCCGTCTCTGTTCACATCTGTTGGATTTTTACTATTTTTAAACGAATAATATGAAGTAAATTTCTTAAAAAACAAGATCAAAAAATACGTCTTAGTAATTTTGACTGCTATTGAAATAGGATAACTAATAATAATTAGTTAATAAACATTTCAGAACTCTAGTGATAGATTAGTTTTGAAAATATATAATATTTAATAGGTATTCTACTCACCAAACTATGTAGTAAAAATACTCCCGAGATGTAGTTTATAGAAGATTATAATATGCAACTGAAGTATTTGAAGAATATTACGAAAATGTTGAGTCTACAGCTAAATATTAAAAACAATCCCGCATAGGTTATAAAGATTTTTTTGAGAGTCGTACGTTTGTCAGATGTAACTATGTTGCTAAATTGACACTTGAGCATAAATAAATATTGAAATGAGCTGTGCAGAAGCGTAGATAGGTACCCATCATACACCAAACACCATATTCAAATCAATATAATTATATAAACTTTTACCTTACACCTATATATACAAACTTATCTGCACATTACCAATGGTCGAAGGATTATAATTCCATTTCGTCTATCTATAAATATATTTAGTTAAAGTAATATCCACATTATAAAACAAATAACATTGCACGTTCTGTCTAAGATATGACATCACTCGTTCATTCTAATACCAAAAGTTTAATTTAGACACTTTAGTTAAGTACGAAACCAGTTATTCTACTGTACATATTCAATATAATTCTTTACAAATTCGACACAATAAGCACGGCTTTGATCAATTTGATTTAAACCAAATGTAGCCCGTTTAATTCATTATTAGATTTTTTATTTTTACAATCAATAATGAATTTATCTATTTCAATATTGCGATGCACAGTTCGATGACACAAATAAAAGATCTCAACGCGCTTCGTATGACATTATCTAAACATCAATACTCGGATATAGATAATTTTATTGATCGTAGTACTATCGCGATTATTTTGATATTATATCATTTAAGTTCGATTCTGTTTTGAACTTTAGGCGGAACAGTTTGGTTTGAATTTTACTAGTGGGTTAGATCGCAATCCATTTGAGGTAAAATTTCGATTTATATGTAAGAAAACGAAATTTAAACGTGCTTTTAATAATAAATTCGAAATATTAATCAGTATATGAATGAGCGTTGCGTGGTGCAAATTACACAGGACACTTACAAGAGTCTTGATAAGTTAGGCCTATCTCTCGCACGGCCGCGTCGAACCGGTACCAAGAGTGCACCATAAAACTACTTGAATGCGCACAAAATGATAAATATATACACAATGTACAAGCCGGACGACTTCCTAGAATATCACAAGAACACAACACGCTCACTTGGAGTCAATTTACTGAGATTTGAAGTGCATAATATCGCTGGAGGCTGAGGGCAGGTGGGCACTCAGCCGCCGGGGCCAGGCGCTGCGAGCCTAGGCCAGCGGGTACTGTCACAAGGGCGGCTGGGAGTGGGCGTGGGCGTGATGATGGTAGAGTGGCGACTGGTAGTAGTTCTCGGCCGGCGCGTGCCCGTAGCCGTAGTTGACGTCGTACATCTTCAGGTCTGACTTGGTGTCGGCGCCCGGCAGCAGCCTCGTTATGCTGAACGGATGAGGAGCCGGTGCGTACCCTGTCGGCTCCTGCTTCAACTGCGCGTAATGCTCCAGAGCCAGCGGCGTGTGCTCCGGCAGGCACAGCTCCGGCGCCGCGTGAAGCTGCGCCAACAACTCATCACGCATATCCTTATCTTCCGCACCCGGAGCTGATTTCTCATGTCCGTGGTCTCTTTTGTCGTGCCCGCCGTGGTGGCTGTGCGTCTGTGAAGCTTTCTGCGCTTGCCTTATTGTTTCTTTCTTCTCGTCTTTGAAGCGCTTCTGTCGCCGCAGAAAGCAGCCGTTCTCGAACATGTTTCCGCTGTCGGGATGCAGCGTCCAGAACGAGCCTTTTCCGGGCTTATCTGGCGTCCGCGGCACTTTCACGAAACAATCGTTGAACGAGAGCGAATGTCGGATCGAGTTCTGCCAACGTTGCTGGTTCTGCCGGTAGAAGGGGAACAGATCCATGATGAACTGGTAGATTTCGGACAGCGTTAGCATCCTCGACGGATTGTTCTGGATGGCCATCGTGATGAGTGATATGTAGGAGTACGGGGGCTTCGCGTGCGTGTACGAGCGGCGGTAGGTCTTGTCGTTGCGGGCCCGCTGCAGCGCCGACGTTGGTGAGGCTGCCTCCTGCTCCCGGGGCAGAGCACCGTAGGGGACGCCGCCGGCGCCTCCCATGCAGGAAGCCATGGTGCTGGGCGGCGAGTACCCGACGCCGGGCGAGCCCATACACGAGCCGCTGGCCACCATGTTGTTGGAGTAGAGATTGGGATAGGGCTGCGCCGGCATGCAGCCCATACCGTTGACGTAGTGCGGCGCGAGGCCCGGAGATAGCGAGGAGAGCGTCGCGGACGTCGGCACGTCGCCGTACGAGAGCTTCTGAGAGATCATGGCTAGCGCATCACCCGCGCGTGCACGCCGACCAGGGGCAAACACTCGCACTGATTGAAAGAGTAAATAGAAGCCGGGGGCCCGGGCGCCCCTCCACCTTCGACAATGGGCGCCGAGAGGCGGCTCCCGGCGCGGTCCGCCCCCCGAAGCGCGCGCACTTCGCCCCCTCCCGCGCCGCGCGGCCCCCTCGCTCGCCCGGCCGCACGTAGCGCGACCGCCTCTAATAATACCACGGCTCGGGAAGATAAAAACATGGAATGATCATAAGTGCGTTATGCTGAAATGTGTACTTGTGTGAAGCTTTGAAATAGAGCGGGAAATTTTTATTACAATATTAATGTGAATGTAGAGCGGATGTTTTGGTTATGAAATGTCGTTGCGGTGTTTCTGTGGCGTTCTTACTGACGTAGATGTCCTCTACAAGCCATTTTTATTTGTTCTAGAATCAAGTTGTGTATGTGCTGACTGTACTAGGTACCTTTGTGCCTATTATATCAAAAGAAAGATAGAGTTTTGATAAAACTAGAGAATATCTTATCTTTTTTTTTATAATCTTAAATAAAATTTCTGTTATATAGCATCAACAATTTGTGCTTTCTTTCTATTTACTGCTTACAATAGAAAACCATCTAAATTTTGAGGTGATATGTGTTATTTTTTATGCCGAGATCAACTTAGATAACTTAATACCGACGGACAAAGAACTTTCACATGTGAATAATCTTTGTAGTGCAATAATTTGTAAGTTTTCGAGTCGTGTACTCTATAATAGTAAAATTGTCAGAGAAGATAATATTTTGTAATTGAATTCCATAAACGACAATAATTTGAGCCTTGCTTCTAATTACAAGTAAACAAATCCATTAGTGTTATATCTCCATCTTAATCTTGGTCCAAAGTTCAACAAACAGTTTTGTTTCGAAAATAAAATAATTAAGAGTTAGTTCAATACGGTGATTATGTTTTTTAATATGTTTTTTCTTCAAGTTACTAATTATTGATTAATCTCACATTAATATATTTTTCTATATAGTATTTTGTTTGATTAACGCGAGTGTTACAAATTTAAATAAAACACTTTTTAAAGGATTAAAACGCGGGTAATTGTCACTGTGTATTTACGTAACTTTTTCGTTAAATTTACATTTTTATTATTATTTTAGCTAAACTGACGTTTCGTTACCCTTTCAGAGCACGTTTTCAGTCAAGATAGTATATGTCATAGTTGTAATTATAAAGTTTGTGCCATTTGTTACCTGGGAGAGAGAGGTAGTATTTGCTGTAGAATGATGGCTTTTGGGAAAATTTACTGACACTGTCCTCTTTTCAGAATATACTTATTTTAAATAAAGATATAAAAATAAACTTCATAATGACAACTATAACAAATACTATCTCAACTTCTGTCAACCGCAGTCCCCCTGATAACGTGCTCTGAAAAGGTCACGAAATGTCGGGTTAGCTAAAATAATAATAAAAATATAACTTTTACGCAAGATCTAATGCTAAAAATTAGTTTTAATCCTTTAAAAAGTGTTTTAAATAAATATTTTCTATTGATGAATTTTTCACATTTATATTGTGGTTTCTGTGTTTATTAGTGTTTGAAACAACTAAAACTTATACTATTGGAATAAGTGATTAAACTCACACAATTTTATCGGGGAAGATTAATTGTTCACTTTTGTGACTTATACTTATCGTGCAAATGCTAGACGAACCTTCTGTACAATACAATGGCTTGCATGCTTATATTTGTGATTTTGGTTTTAAACTTAATGTAAAAAATTTTTTGATAAGTTGCGTAGTTAGGGAGTTATAGTTAGTTTAAAATATATCTATTAATCTTTATTAATTCACAATTTCAAATATCATAGGTACTTTATACCCCGTTATATTATATGTAATCATAACAAAAAATTCCAACATCATACATCATCTAATTAATGATCTTCAAAGTTCATCATTTAAACATTCTGATATTCTTATTTGAGTAGGTACCCAAGGTGATATTTCAAATCAAGCCCTACGTGGGTATTTTTATTAGAACATAGTACCTACCTATCTAACTACCTAGAATAGATTTAGGTTTTCTTATTAAGAATTGTCAGTGTCAAATGTTAAATGGAATTGTTGAAAAGAAAATAGATAATTCACTAGTGGAAGATTCCTTTGCACAGGATGCCGGCTAGATTATGGGCACCACGATGGCATGTGAAGCAGTAATGTGTAAAAATTATTGTGTTTTGGTCTGAAGCGCAGTAGCTAGTGAAATTTTTCAGATTTTTTGGGGTTTCAAGAATTCTGAGTGGCGCTGCATTTTAATGAGCAGGGCGTATCAATTACCATACATTAATTACCATACATACCATAATTACCAGAACGTCCTGCTCGTCTCATCTCTTATTGTCATAAAAAATATACCAACTTGGTCTGGAGTATCAAAGAATTAAAGAGCTGATGATGTGGAGTGATGAAGCCACTGAGGAAACTACCGGCCTTGATCACTTTCTTAATTATTTCATTAACATTTACCACATGTTTTCAACAATTCGCAATTTTCGCAACATATTTGTAGCTTTTCTGGGATCGTGTTAGTAGAATATAACTACCTAACCCAATGAAAAACGTATTATTAATATTATTAGAAACTCCTTTTATATGCCAGTGTCACATTACATTACAAAGAATTGTGAGGCAATCAATCACCAGTGGGAGGCTCCTTTGTACAGGAAGCCGGCTGGATTATGTGTACCACAACGGCGCCTATTTCTGCCGTGAGGCAGTAATGTGTAAAAATTACTGTGCTTCGGTCTGAAGGGCGCCGTAGCTAGTGAAATTACTGGGCAAACGTGGCTTAAAATGTCTCAAGGTGACCAGCGCAAATGTAGGCCCGCTCAAATTTTATGGGTATTTCAAGAATCCACAGCGGCACTGCATTGTAATGGGTAGTGCGTATCAATTACCATCAGCTATACGTCTCAATTTATACCCTAAGGCCTAAGTAATAAGAAGGCTTTTTTTGTACCACAAATTAATTTAATATACTTACCTATCTTATAACAATAATTGATTTTTATAAAGTATAGCACTTTCGTTCTAGCCTATACACAGGATGTAACATTCAATGGATGTAACATTCAATGAATGTAACATTCAATGGATGTAACATTCAATGAATGTAACATTCAATGGATGTAATAGTCAATATTATATTATATCATTATATTATAATAAAGGAAGCCGCATTCTATTTATTTATTTATTTAATGACACACCAATAGCATTACATACAAAACATTAAAAATAATTATGGTCTAATAGGTACATAATCTGGTATGAATGCCAGTTACTGGTGCATAGACCACTCTCATTGCAAGACATTAATTTAAATACAAAATACATTTCGACCTACAAATTTAACAAGGATTTTAAGCAAATTACTTAAAATAATAGATACAATATAATGAAGAAATAGTTTGTATGAATAACTACTACTACTAACATATTATTATTTACGAACAGAAATGTGCGGTTAGTTTTTTTTTCCAGACTTGTCACTGTGTCGTGAAAAATATCAAAATCTTTTATGGACGCAGAAAATCGATTCTATAATCTTCAATACGTGTAGTCCGAAAGTTATAAAATACTGGAATATACGGTCAACATAAAAATCTAGTATGTAAAACCATTTATCTATTTCTCGTCAAAAGCGACATACATGAGCTTTAAAATGGAGTTTGAATTTTAAAGGTTTGAGAAATCTATCTATACTAATATAATAAAGAGGTGATGTTAATGTTTTAGTGTTGGGATAACTCTGGATCTGCTAAGCTGATTTTGAAAATTCTGTTAGTAATAGAAAGCCACATTATTTTTAAGTGTCATAGGCAATATATTAACCCTAAAAATGAAAAGACTTTTTCGTGGTGTACGTATTTGTAAAGTACGCAAGGTTTAGAGAAAACAAAATAGTGTCTTACCAAAGCTGCCTTTACGATGAGAGATATGTGATCGTTTTATATATATATATGTATAGCCGACCTGTATAGCCAAGTGGTTAGCGATCCTACCTACTAAGCTAGAGGTCCCGGGTTCGAATCCCGGTAGGTGCAAGCATTTATATGATGAATATGGATGTTTGTTTCCGAGTCATGGATGTTTAAATGTATTTATGTATGTTTATATGAATTTATGTATGTTTAAGTAAGTATATTATATTAAATATATCGTTGTCTTGTAACCCATAACACAGGCTATATATGCTTAACTTGGGGCAAGATTTTTTGTGTAAAAAGAGTGTGTGTCAATATTATATATATATGTGTAAATATAATAGAGGCAACTAAGTGCATTTACCAGTGGGAGGCTCCTTTGCACAGGATGTCGGCTAGACTATGGGTACCACAATGACGTCTTTTTCTGCCAGGAAGCAATGTGTAAGCATTACTGTCTTTGGGTCTGAAGGGCGCTGTAGCTAGTGAAATTACTGGGAAAACTAGACATAACATCTCATGTCACAAGGTGAAGAGCGCAATTGTAATGCCGCTCAGAATTTTTGGGTTTTTTAATGATCCTGAGCGGCACTGCATTGTAATGGGCTGGGCGTATCAATTATCAGAACGTCCTTCCCTTACTGTCATAAAACCAAACGGACTAAATCACAGGTAACAGCTTGTAATATATAAGTAGAGATACTTGTTTTCAATCTGAACCACGTATTCGTAGGTACTCATAACGGTAGAGTTATTGAGACCCGCGGTAACTGGACACCGGATCCCCGCTAATGGTGGGCGCTTGTTCCCCAAGCCTCGTGTAACATGACCTGCCTCTCTATTGGCTGTATGTGCGGCCACGAGCCTTATTTCGTATTCTATATCGTATACTCATCACGGTATTATCTTACAAGCTGAAATAAATAGGGGTTCTATTTTTAGTTATTGTAATTAAGTAATTTAGGCTGTTTCTCCCCCTTGAATAGAATTACCAGGGAATATAACAGTCATCACGATGAAGTCGACATATTTGAACGAATCGAATCGAAAGTCGAATTATTACAGAACTTATACAAATTTAAAAAATATATTAAATAGGTTCTTTCAAAGGAGGGATGACCTCAATCAATTAGTAGATATATAATATATAATAGTTCTTATTTTATTTTGTGGCTTAATTTAATTGAATATCATGTCATTTTCGCCTATAATTGAGGCATCACTTACCATATGAATGTTATTGTTTTTTTATTATACTGTGTTTATATTAGTGTATACCTTGTTGGCGGAATTTAATAAATAAATAAATCTTATTTTTTGAAGTGAAAATTTCTTTAGCCATGTTGGATAGTTTTTGCATGACATGCTTATGACTGGCGCACGCGATAAATAAATAATTAAAAAATATTTCTATATGTATATATAGTTAGACACTTATTGGATGGGTGAAATCTCGTGAGTTCGCGTCACCGAAATGCTGAAAGCAGTATATCTGTAGCTATACAGCTGACGTATTGCGCAACATTAGTGCTGTTTATATCTAATAAGTGAAATTGAATGGATTTAGTGAAAAGTTCAATGTATATGTATATACTGTTCATTTCAGTTAAATTAAAGTTTTAATAGTGTATTTGTTTGATTAACATATAATTGAAAATAAGTTTTAAAAATAAATTGAAATTAATAATTTAGTTCTTTTTAAACATTATGAAAATACAAAAAGTTCTAAAAATTCACTTCAATTGGCAGTCTCTCCAACTGCCCTTTTTTTTTAATCTATTTATTACTAAGATCACATGATCTGTTCACATGCCTGTTTCTTAAATATATGACTTTATAAATCAAATTATCACAAGAGCTGAAACATTTTTTAGATAAATTCTCTCTTTTCCTACTAAAATTAAGTTTAGTAGTGTTTTACTTAAAAATTTCATGAAATTATTGTCACTCATCTACTTTCATTTCTATCATGGGAAATTGTTAGTGGTAATAACGTTAATTTGCTTTTTCGCAGTTGCTATATTTTTTAACTGGTATTAGAATAGAGACCTTTGTAGAAAAATAGCACTAATACACGTGTATTTGTTCACGTGTGCACTCCAGTTCACGGCCCTTAAATCCTGAGCGGCACTGCATTGTAATTGGCAGGGCGTATCAATTACCATCAGCTAAACGTCCTGCTTGTCTCGTCCCATAAGGGAAAATAATTTCATATAAAAAAATTTAAGAGCAGTGTTCCGCTGTCCTGCCAGAATTTCTAAATTAAACATTCCTACCAACCAGATTTTTTCCTACCATTCAACTATTATCAAACGTACCACGTATGATATATAACGTACAACGAAGTAAAAAACTGAATAAATTCGATATACTCATGTAAATTTTTGATACTGTTCCCTAAAAGAAGTTAGTCAACCTGTGGTAAAGTCTGGGAAGAAAGTTCTTAAAGGATTTTTTTTAATATTCAACAACAAATTCCTTAAAAGCTATGACTCTGTATCATTATTTAATAGTACCTATAGATAGATTCTCAATTAATTGATTTAATCAAATGAAACCAGTAATAAACCTGGAAATATACATATTATAAAATAAATACGTCCGCCGCGCATGACTGTCTGCTTGCGATATACACAAAAACAACTGCACCGATTTCAATGCTGTTTTTACCAATGGAAACGGTTTAAGTATATGATTTGTTAAGTTTTTGTATACATTAACAATATTTGTTGGAGGTGTGAGAAAAAAATAAGACGTCTGGGAGATTTCAACGAAAACGCTGTCTTAGCCCTTTTAGATATAACAAAATAATGTATGATGGAATTGTAAATGGTGGAATTTTATATAGTTCTACAGAAAAGTCCGTGATGACATGTACCACGTCTATCTCTTAAGGATGACATAGCTACTACATAAATTTTAATACTTTAAAAAGTTGGCATTTATAAATCAGTAATGTAAAATCTTTTTACATAAATACGATATTAATCCTTATCATTTTATTACGACATACTATAAAATCATTCGGAAATACGCTTGGTTTCATTTTCAACTCATTAACTTTGATTACACATGCACCGATCGATTTGCGGCAGTTTTCAATATATTTATATATATATATATATATACTCGTATATATATATATATCTATAGACGTATGTCTAGTTATATATATATATATATATATATATATATATATATATATATAGATACTATCACCGTTAAATGACAAGATCTTATCTATCCATAGTTATGTTTATAATGAGTTTCTTGCGCCCATTCTTCTCAGGTCTGAGGCAGTCTCTTTTGAATGGGTGGTAGTTTTTGACGTTCAATAAGTGATTTTCATTTTTGATCATATTTTGAATAAAAATATTTGAATTTGAATGCTTTATATCGATAGGTTATTGAAAACGGCCGTGAGACTACGTAATTCCCGAATGCTTACATCTTTTTTTTTTCTATTGACAGAACAGCGTCTGTCGGGTCAACTAGTGTTACATAAAACTGAGTATCTGTACTTATCATAAGACTGAAAATGTAAACTTTCTTTTATAGTTTTGGACATAGATACAGCCCCATAGGCAGACACAGAGGAGTCTTAGCAGTAAGAGTTCCCGTTGACTGTCCGATACGTAACTAAAAAAAAATAAAGTTTTCAGTTCCGTAATTAATCTATATATAAAGCACAAATATAACGTTTGAATTTCTTATCCTCAGAAACCACAATAGGTACAGACCCTTACTATATATATTTGGAAGGGTCTTCATGAGAAAAGCTTAAAATCGTTTTTCAGGTTCAAACATTTCTTATAGAGTTACATTGAATGTAAGGTTTGTTTACCAGGCAAGCATACACGGGCAGGAGACAAGCGAGAGACGATCGGTTCGTCATTAGTATGACTTATAAGTCACTACCCGCGATGGCAACCGATAATTCCTGATGGAATGACCCTGGTGGCTTAGGCACGGGGTGGACGCTGGTGTGGGACACGATTTGCGTCGACCAAGTCGACCAAGTTACATCAGTTGCTGCTGGGGCTGCTGCTTCGACTGCTGAAGACAGCAAACGAAGAAAATATATCGATCTCGGTGAGTCTTACGTCTTTGTGCCGTTTGGTGTCGAGACACTTGGCCCGCGGGGCCCAGATGCACTGAGAATTTACAAAGTACTATCTTCCCGCCTCAATAGAGCTACTGGCAACCCAAGTGCTGGCAGCTGTATCGGTCAATGCATCAGCCTAGCTATCCAACGCGGAAATACTGCCAGTATTCTTGGTACGCTTCCCCGTACTGATAGTTTTAATTTAATGTAATCATAGTATTGTAAATAATATAGTTATAAAATTTGTTTTCCTTGGGTAAAGTCAATTACCAGAGGGAAGCTCCTTTGCACAGGATGCCAGCTAGATTATGGATACCACAACGGCGCTTTTTGTGTCGTGAAGCAGTAATGTGTAATCTGAAGGGCACCGCACCTAGTTAAATTACTGGGCAAATGAGACTTAACATCTTTATGTCTCAAGGTGACAAGCGCAATTGTAGTGCCGCTCGGGGTTATTGGGTTTTTAAGATTTTTTTTTTGTTTTAAGAATCCTGAGCGGCACTGCATTGTAATGGGCGGCGCGTAACCATCAGCTGAACGTCCTGCTCGTCCTCTCTTATTATCATTGAAAAAAAATAATCAATAATAACTAAGAATTGTATACTAAATAAGTTCTTTTGTCTTCAATAATTTATCAGTGATAAACAAAACATTTAATTAGACAAACAAGGAGTCGGCAGTAACGTTTCGGAGTCTGCAAACATCACTAACAACTCGCCTTCTAATCACCAACAAACATCTACAACGGACTAAAGTTCCTTCATTATGCCGTTACAGATCCTTAATTATTATCATTTAGTAATGTCTTAAGTTATATTATCACAAATTATTTATTTACATGTAACAAATCTTATAAATATATTTACAATACTATGACTACATAAAATTAAAACTATCATTACGTGGAAGCGTACTAAGAATACTGGCAGCATTTCCGCGTTGGATAGCTAGGCTGAGCCGTTGACCGAAATAGCTGCCAGCTCGGGTTTCCAGTAGCCTTATTGAGGCGCGAAGATAGTATATTGAACATTCTCCACGCCTCTGGGCCCCACGGGCCAAGTGTCTCGACACCAAACGGCACAAAAATGTATGACTCACTGAGACCAACATAATTGCGACGCTTGTTGTCTTCGGCATTCGAAGCAGCAGCCCCAGCACCAACTGACGTAGCTTGGACATGAGAAGGAGCCAGAGTGTAGACGTAAGTCGCGTCCCGCACCAGCATCCTTCCCCGTGCCCAAGCCACCAGCGTCATTCCATCAGGACGCTTGCCATCGCGGCGGGTAATACGATTTGGCTCTAAAACAGCTGGTATATTAAGAGCGGCAAATGCCCTGCGGATGACTTCATTAATGCTGGCGTGACGACTGATACGGCCTGCCAATTTTAGGCAGTTATATTATTGTTTTAAGATAACTTGTTTCTTACAATGAATTCAAATAAATAACAAATAAACTCTACAATTACAATGAGCTTCTTTGTTCGATGTTTGACGATACGACATGTCATCACATGGAAACATTAAAAAAGGCGCGTACAATTTTCTAAAAGGCTTAAGTGACGATCCTGTGGTTCCTTAGGTACTGTAGGGAAATGTGCGGTGATTACTTTATATCAGAGTGCCAAGTGTTGAGATATTATTTTACTTATTCGATCGCTTAAAAGTTAACCACGATTTGTATGGCGTCGAAAGAGCGCCATCTAGTGAGAGTAGGGCAAAACATCATCTTCCATAAAAAAGAATTCGAATATAAGCCCAATCAATAAAGAAAATATTCTAAAAGGGCAGCTTGTTCGGTCAATCACAGAATTATATAGTTAGCAAAAAAAATAATAGATTTCGTCTACAATTGCAGTATATGATTGACCAAAACATTATTATGTATTGCATTAATTTAGTACTGAATATTTATGCACATTGTACTGTCGCGTGTGTATTGGTATTGCTTGTGGCAGCAACGTGGGGTGGGTCGTTGCATTCCCTAAAATGTGGTTGAGAGAACGATGGCTGATCCTACCTGTGATGGCTGGATGATTTAATCATATGCTATATTTTCTTTAAATAGTTCCTTACACAAATAATCAGTTCAAGCTCTAAAGCATCCAATATACGATAATTCATATTCATACAGTTTATTCTTTATTACTTTTTATGAAATATTTTATATTATTTAAACACAATTCATATATTGTATGCAGCACCTTACAAACTTATTTGTTATATATATTACAGCCATTGTAAAATACTCTATTTGATTGAAAATAGGGGCCGTTGAGTTTTTGTTTTCTTGAAACTCAAAAATTCTGCGCGGCACTAGAACTGCGCTCGTCACCTTGAGAAATAAGATGTTAAGTCTCATTTGCCCAGTAATTTCACTAGCTATGGCGCCCTTAGACCGAAACACAGCAATGCTTACATATTACTGCTTTACGGCAGAAAAAGGCACCGTTGTGGTACCCATAATCTAGCCAGCATCTTGTGCAAAGGGCTCCTTCCCACTGGTAAAACTAGGTTGGGTCTTGTACACCACAAAAAATAATGGATGATAGAACCGTAAAGTATTTCCTATTTCGATTAACGTTATTGAGTTTTTTGGCTAGGACAATGATCGTTTCAAAATAAATAGCAATACTCTTTTAGATTCAGGATAACTCTCCACTGCTCTCCAACTAGATACCGCACTCATAGATTTTTTATTACGGCAACTATTATATATTTGTGTGCGTCTTGACACTCAATGGCATCTTTCAAATTTCGTAACGTACTTTGTGCTATGTGTTTTTACATTGAAATTAATAAAATACAAAATATTAACTAATGATATGTGATCCCAGTGTCTTTCTTATTTTTTGTAATGTATTATTTTTACATTGTTTTACTACGCAACCCGGCATTTTTAACCGACTTCGAAAAGGAGGAGGTTATCAATTCGATCGATATTTTTTTTATGTATGTACACCGATTACTCTGAGATTTATGATCCGATTTAGGTACGTAATTCTTGTAGAATGTCATAGTTTGGCCCAGTAGTATTCATATAATGAACATTTATATGAAAATTTTCGTCTACCTGGATGACATAATTGTTTTCTTTGTACTGCTTTTTTTTGGAGTTTTCATTCAGGTTGATTATATTTTATTATTAACTGACACTAAAACGTAAAAAATAAAAAATAAACTACGTTTAAAAAAACCGACTTAAAAAACTGAAAAGTATGAAATAACTAAAAATTTAATTTAATACAATTTAAAACAACCGCTTTTATAGCTTCCATGCAATAGATAAAACAAATATAGTAGATACAATGTCTTTTAAAACAAACTAATAAAATTAGGCACTATAAAATAATTCCTAAATACAGCTTAATATTTATAATAAATGTTTTAGTGAATTTATATAACTTCAAATGATTTATTTAATATGGTTTGATCATTTAATTTGAACAAATATTAGTAAGTTAGTAGATGGCGCTGCAAGCATGATTGGAAATGCAGTTGAGAAAGACTTATTGCATTAAATAATGAAGTTTGATACAGAATAATGATATTAATTCTAATAGGTATTAATTTAAATATTTACATAGTAAATTAAGTATTTAAACAATAAATGAAACATCAAAAATCTTCAAATCATTTAACAGTCAATACAGTGTCTATTAAATATCAGTTAACTTAATAAATAACGGTTTTATGTTTCTCAAATAGCTATTTGTATTTAAATCTAATCTATTTCAGGTATTTCTTTAATAATATATTCACTTTAACGATCTAAAACATAAATATCAATAGTTACAAACTATTGCCGGTAGGTGGCAATTTGCGCCCATTTGTAAAATGAAAAATTGCATTATTTTTTAGTTGAGTTAAAGCGCCAAGACTTCGTACATGTGCCTGCAATATTGTATTATTAAAGGCGTTAGAAGCTAATCCGTTATCTAACAACAGATTTAGATATTCTCACGTCAATTTCAACTCAATCTTACCTTTCACGAGATGTTTCTATTGTCGGCAGTACGTGGGTCTGTCTGAGTACGTCGGCTCAAGGCGTACCTGACCATAGATAATGTAATTTGTTATTCTGTTATGACTTAAATGTGGTTTTGTTATCTCTGACTTACAGGTTATTGTCTATGCATTGTTTTTTTTTGTATCGTTGACTTGGATCGGTGAATTGGATTTCATTGACTGTCTTATAGATTTTTATTCTAAGTTATCCCTAACGGCCGTTCCCAATATACTATCTACAGATAGAGATAAATTACTACCTTCTACTGTCAGTAATTAGCTGTTAATAATCTGAAGGACGCGTGAATTGTAATTTCCATACAAACTTCTATCGCTAGTAAGCTATACGTCTTCCCATTGACAGACAGCGGGTACGGATAAGGTGAGTTACCGTTGATTAGTTTATTGGGACAGAAAAGTCAACGATAGTTACGATTTTTATCACAAGTGGGCTACAACCGAAGATAGACTGAATATTGGGAACGGCCGTAAATAACATGAGGTAATAAATTGATAGACTGACAAAAATATAAAAAAAAGGTATGAGAAACAGTTACGAGATGAACAAAACAAAATGAATTATTGTAAGTGATGTACCTATTCATCCCATTAAAGTGCAGTGACACTCTTGATTAAAACTGAAAAATTCTGAATGGCTTCGCACCAGTGGGAGTCTCCTTTGTACGGGATGCCTTCTAGATTATAGGTACCACAACGGTTTCTATTTCTGCCGTGAAGCAGTAATGTGTAAGCATTATTATATTTCGTTCTGAAGAGCGCCGAGCTAGTGAAATTACTGGGCAAATGAGACTTAACATCTTATGTTTTAAGGTGACGAGTGCATTTGTGGTGCCGCTCAGAATTTTTAGGTTTTTCAAGAATCCTGAGCGGCACAGCATTGTAATGGTCATCGCGTATCAATTACTATCAGCTGAACGTCCTGCTCGTGTCGTCCCTTATTTTCATAAAAAATACTTCGCTCGTCACTTTGAGACATAAGATGTTAAGTCTCATTCGCCCAATAATTTCACTAGCTACGGCGCCCTTTAGACCGAAACACAATAATGCTTACACATTACTGCTTCACACCAGAAATAGGCACCGTTGTGGTACCTATAATCTAGCAGGCATCCTGTGCAAAGGAGCCTACCACTGGTACGAAGCAATCAAGAGTCCTGAGTGTCACTGCACTGTAATAGAAAGAGTATATCACTTACAATGACGTTTTGGTCGTCTCGTAACTTCGATGCCTTTCAAATGGCAATACAATAATAATTGCATTATTATTAATAATGCAATGTTTACCGTTAATAATGCAATTATTATTGTATTTACTTATTATGTATTTATTGTATTACTACTTTACGATTGTAAAAGGCCCATGTTGTACATCCTATGCTGATTATACAAACTCCTGTTTACTGTCCATAATTATATAAATGATTTGAGTTTTCTTTAGTGTTAATTCCGCCAATATTTCTGAGTCATATATGACTGACATGATATATCATGAGATAAGAGTCTAGTGCCAGATTTTGGCGAGACAACACGTCCTGAGGATGCCTCGTGTAGAGGCGAAACACGTGTCGAATTGTTTAAAGACAAATATTGGCGGAATTAACACTAAAGAAAACTCAAATCATTTATATAATTATGGATTTCCGCAAAGTAACGCCTACTTCAATAAATTTTATTTTATTATATTTCAAACGTGAATCAAATTTATTCATTTAGGCTTAAACTTAGCGCTTTTGAATCGTCATTAAAAATATTTAACTAAAAAAGTAATATCACTAATTGCCACAATCGGTATATCAGCGTCGATATCGGTTTGATGGTAAGTGATCACCACAGCCCACACTAACTTTTAACACCTGAGGAATCACAGGAGCGTCGCCGATCATATAAAGCGTCAAATAAAAGTTAATATGAATGAGAAAACCGAGAACATATTGATACGTGGCGAGTGAGGATTAATGGTGACCATGCGAAAATGGAGTTCGTTACACTCCCCGTGATAAATGCAGTAGAAGATACACAAAAAAACGACGTCTCTACGCAACGCCAAATGATCTAGCTATTTACTTACTTAAATAAAGTTGTTTTCATACAGGTTTTAAGTTTAAACCGAAACCATTAAGTCAGAGTTACTTTCGTTCGTTTGTTTTTATTTTTTAATTTGAACTTAATATGACCCTATTAAAAAACTATCGTGCAGTTTGTGGTTTCTCCTCTAGGATATGGTGAAGATATGGCGTGATGACTCGTTCTGGTCTGGCAATGAGGGGGTGCTGCTAATGCTAATTCTCTAGCTCATTCTATTTATTGATGTTAATTGGCACAACAGAACTACAACAATTACATGTCATACCAGAAAACTATAAGCTAAATACAAGATAGGCTGCAACGACACGAAATTTGTGTATGAGAACACAGCATTTTTAGCAGAAATAGATCCAGAGATGAGGTCCTGATCAGGGTGAACCCACTTCAGACACCAACTGCACACAAATACCAGCTGTTAGATAAAATTACCAATACGTAATGTTGTAAATGAATGTAAATAAACAAATCTTTTGACCATTACTTTAAATACTCTGCTTGAATATTTTTAAAAAGACTAAAGTTTCTTAGTAATAATTCCTGTTTAAAAGGATAGTTTTAAATTATGTTCGTGGGGGTCAAATATAATAGAATTAAGTACAAATTTGTTGTAATATAGCTTTATACTATAGTGCTTGTTATGAATGTAGAAATACATTACTAATAGTTGCTCTATTTAATAAAATAAATGTGATAAAGTAAATGTTATAAATATTAAATTTATTAAGGATTTGATCACTCATCACACGAATGCATTCTCTTGAGAATAAGTATCAGAATAGATGCATTTAAACTAAAACTAAATATAAAAATTAAAAAATAAGCCTATTAACTTCCGTTTTCTTTTAAGTTTAAGAAGGTATGTTATTTAAATCTATAAATATCAACCCAAAAGCTTAAGAAATCATTTTCTAGAACTATTGAAGCTTGTCAATGTAATTCGGTCTTCACTCGCCTAATTCTTCGCTAAAAAGCCGACGGGTTTTCTTACCTCTGTGGGTGGTCCAACACACCACTTAGCACGCCATACAAAAACACTACCAAAAAATATGAAAATACCAATAAATAGTGAAGAGAAGTATATGGATATGCCTTCACTTATCGCGTATATTTGCCTACAAAACTACATAATATGTAAATTTTAATTTTTAGCTCATAAGTTTAAGGTATTTTGTTTGCTTGTGAGAATAATTATATGATTATGTGTGTATTGAGTAAGTTTTGTACAACAGTTCTAAATGTGAAGCAATTCACAGTATTGTAATAATACAATCATCAAATATTGAATAACCGATCAATATACTTTATCAAAATTAATAATAGTTTTAAAATGAGCACTTCAATATTACTTAAATAATGACTGATAAGTAAGAAATGTAGTTTTTATTTTTTATTTCTTTTTTACTAATTATTTTCATATAAATTAAAGTTATACTAATATCGTTAAATGTAACCATATCATATGTACTAAGATATACCGTGAAGGTAAGTTTATGAGCTTAGTTGTTCATGGTACATACCATATAATAATAAACACTTTTATTTTATAATTATGTATTACGTTAGTTTCGAAACAAAAACGCCCAATGAATCCTGAAATTTTCTGGGATCTTACTAAGACTTACTTACTCGACTTGACCTCGTAGTAGTTTTAACCGTGTGATTATCACAGTTTCTAGTAAGTTCTAGTCTTAAATTTTTTTCGTAATCTATACTAATATTATAAAGCTGCAGTGTTTGTTTGTTTGTTTGAACGCGCTAATCTCTGGTACTACTGGTCCGATTTGAATGATTCTTTCAGTGTTGGGTAGTCCATTTATCGAGGAAGGCTATAGGCTATGTTTTTTTTTCAAAATTAGGGATCCGTAATAAAATTGCTATTTTGTAACACAAGGTGTAAAATCGAAAACCTATTTTTGCGTGCGCTGCAAAAACTATTGACAATAGAACAAAATGATGTACAGGCTATAATATAGGCAATATTTTATTACTTATAAAACTATCGCGTGAATTATACTTTATATGGCTAGTTATTCATAATACAACCCTGATGACATTGCATTGCGCCCATCACCGAAAGATTTATGTATGTAACGTCTCATGTGCTTATTATTGTAATAATAATATTATTAATTTAATATTTACGCGTAGAACTTCAAATAAATATATGGCACCTTATCCATACAATTCCAACAGGTCCCAATGTTTTCCTAGGTCAGGTAATATGCGCGGGCGCACACCGCACAGGTATGCCAGAGACGATGAAAGCTCGCCCCCTCTTAACAGTTTGTTTCCTTTACTTTTTCAGACGATAATGATTTAACATCTTCTTAGTCTCGCCCATACGTGACTTCTAGCTACAATCCTGTTTATCTACATTTAGAAGAACAAGAGACATTTTGAATTGAATTATCATCAATTTTGACTTCCTAAGAAATTATTAGAAACTATTAGGGAAGTACGTATATTCGCTTAGTCTTATGGAATAAATTTGTAGAATTAAAACTTTAAAATGACAAGATTTTGTACGAAACTTTACATTCACAGACTTCAAAATGAATCCAGTTTGAACTTGACGTTACCGATCTCCAGAGTAGGGACACTTTATGTCTTGGTTACATGTGGCTCAATAATAATAAATACTTATTTATTTCGAACTAGGTATATATCTCCATTAGTAATGTTTTACTTTAAAACTTATGTGAGTAGTTCAAAAGTTAAACTAAAAATATGCTGGTCTTTTTCTAATTGTTATTGTAAAATGGTGTTCATTTTTGGCTATAACCGTTCTGTCGAAGGTTTACTTGAATCCATCTAGCACCAGCTTTACTTCTTAGCCAAACTGTAACTACTATTTCAAACTAATGTCTCTCAATCTCAATGCACGTTTCATACTACACTAAATTTTAATTTTTACTTAGGCAGTCCCGCCTCTTATTACGTAGTATTTACCTTATCCTCTTTCATCTTTGCCTAAGTATTCATCAATATCATATAATTTAGCGAAGAATTTATGTAATTACATGCACTTTTCATCAAGATCGTTCCAGATTATTTATTAAATAGATAGAAAACATTATTACAACAATTTTCAATAATATTCTGATAATAGTGTCACGCTGAACGAGTAGCTACAGACATAAAGGAACCTTAATTTTGACATTCCCCGTTGTTTACAAAAACATGTTTTGTTGTTGTTAATAACTAGAGTTTGAGAATATTTGAGGCTTATTTTAACTTGTATACTAGAAGCATTATTGGTTTGTAGATTCACTCAGTAACTGAGAAATAAATTGAACATTTTGGGCGTTACTAGAGTGTTATTAGTACAGTAATATTATAATAAGTAATATTATATTACTCACAGTGGCGACTGTAGTAAACTACTTGTGGATGGATGATGATGAAGAAGTTAATAATAGTAATACATCATCTCATGGATGGATGGATTCAAGTAAGCCTTCGACAGATAGGTTATAGCCAAAAATCAAAAGCAGGAAATAGTTTAAAATAATAATCCCGGATCACCATATTACAATTACAATTGAAAAAGACCAGCATATTTTAAGTTTAACCCATGAGTTAGTACGCTTTATGAAAGAAACAAAATCAACCAAATAAAACCTAGTTCATAGTTTCTATGAGAAATAATTAAATGTTTCTTCTTTCAAATAGTTCTCAGAACGTCCCACACAAAAAGCTCTCTTAACAATAATAAAATGACCGCGTGCGCGCACTTCACATACAATTGAAGTTATGCAATTAACCTAAGAACATGCTGGGACTACATAACGCTATGCAATATTATTATTATGTTTTCAATTGACTTTGTAAGTAAATTGAAATATTTTGACGTATTGTAATAATTGCAAAATTACTACAGCCTTTTTTACAATATCCATAAAAATGTGAATAAAATCCGTCGTAACATTCAGACTGCTAATTAAATGAAATATTTACAAGCGAAGTAAAAACTTTCTTTTAAAACGCCGATAATAATACATGATGTATAAAATTCAGTTGCGTTTTATGAGACACAACCCACTGACAGACTTTGGGACGGACAGCATTATTAACAGGGTTCTCGTTAGCTACCTTAAGGTATGAAATCCTTAAGCGACTCTAGCTAAACATTGATAATAACAAGGTCTGTAAGTTAGGATAGAGTTAAAAACATATATACTGGGTGGCCGAGAAGTTGACGTCCAAAGCTAGAATTTGAATTTGGCTCATTTTATTGGCCAATGTTCTGGGAAGTTTTTCAAAAAAGTTAGAAGCCATAGGATCCCCATTTTTTTTTGATACCTTGAACATTTTCATGAATTTATTTGCAGCAGTTATCTTGAACTTACGACTCAATTCTAAACTAGTTCCGCACTGTCTAAACTATTCATAGTTTCTTATGTGGTTATTGCAACTGTAGTTAATAATTATCAACAATAAAATTAAGTAAAAGTTCAAAAAATATAAAAAAAAGTCCTAAACCACAATGAGGTGAAAAAAGTGGATAAAAGGGGAAAAAATTAATACATATATACAAATTAATTACAAGCAAACAAAAGAAAACTGTAATTATCGTTGAAATACGACACGGTGATATCTGAAAGTCAAATAAACTTTACTCAATTAAGCTTAAACTGAGCGCTTTTGAATTGTCACTATAAAATTTACTTTAAAATTACTGAACCTATCATATTTTGTTCTGGAAAAGTAGAGCTCGTGAGAAGAACGTACCAGAAACTCAACGGCCACTCTTTTCAATCAAATAGAGAATATTTCAATAGCTGTAACTTACAAAACCACTTATTTTGTAAGTTTCCAGTATATGAATCTAAATTCATAAATGTTTTAAGATTGCATCTGGCTTCACTATCAATAACAAATCATGTAGTCGTTTAAGTAACTTCCAATCCGGGGCAAGCGGAATACTCGAAAGTAATCCGGTACAAGAGGACGCCCCTGAGGCATCCTGGGAACTTTATTACGACTAATACCCTCGTATCGGTGGTTGTGGCTTTCGAGGGGCACAGATTGGAATATTTAGCAGTGTAATGCGGAATTAATTTGTGGCTTCCCCGCGGGATATGTTGTGTGGCTTGGATTAGCTGTTTTATGGCGATAATACATCCATGGTTTCGTAAGGTGGAAATGATTTTCTATGAAGGGTTAGTTTGGAAATGAGTTTTAAATATACTAATTACATTATAAAAGGCATTTACTTTCACAAAATTGATTCCTGTAGAATTCTTTTTGATGTCATTTCTTATATACTAGACACTACTACCGCTTCGGAAACAAATGGCGCTCTAAGAAAGAAGAAGCGGCGCAAGTAACTCTCCCAGCATTCTTTTTTTGCGCGATTTATATAAAAATATACAATATTGTACTGTAATTGCTATTGCTATAAAATAATCATAATCTAGTCCCAGGATGTCCGATCACTTAGAAATTCAGCTGTGGAGTAATAGGATTAACGACAGAGCTATTTTTTAATAAAACATTTAAATTTATTTATAGATAATGCCTGAACAGTGGCTGGGAGATTATTATAAAAGTGTATACATTTACCCTTAAAGCTACGAGTATTATGTATCTTATGAAGCCTACTAGAATTAGTTACAAGCAATCTCTTATTTCTAGTGTTATAATAATTAAAATCACTATTAAGAGCGAAATTTGATGCTAGATTTGATGTCATTCCTAATATACTAGGCGCTCTGAGAGAGAAGAAGCGGCGCAACAAACTCTCCCAGCATTCTTTTTTTGCGCTCTTCTTATATAAAGATACAATATTGGTTGTAAGCATAGCCGAATTCATAAAAGTTTTAAGATACAACCTTATCAAAAATAAAAAAGTTTTTTTTTATAAGCAAGGTTTTTCTCTGATAAACTTTTAAATAGTTTAGTACTTAATTTTGTCAGATTCAAACTATTGATGACATTTTTTAAAAGTAACGTAAAATACAATGATATTTTGCGTACTAAGGCTGAGATCTATAGTGCGTACTTAGACTTTACTTATGTATAACTTAGCTGAGTGTACGCTTAGCATAATATTTGATTTCGTTTTTATAATCATTTGGCAGCTGAAATTATGCTAAATTTAAGCTAAGACAGCACAATGCACAAATCAAGTTCCCGTTTTATCACACTCAGCTAAGTTTTACGTAAGTAAAGTCTGAGCAAAGTCTAAGTACGCTCTTTAGAACTACTAGAGAACTAGTCTCACCTTAATTGTTTGTAACACAAGTTGTGGCCGGCTGTAGTCAACTCACTCAGTCTATGCTAAGCGTTTGTAGCAATAACACGCATTGATGGGTTTTGTATAAGTCAAGAAGTGACCTAATACAACAAAGTTAAACATAATATCATATATAAAATATGCATTATTGTATTTTAACCTAAGACTTAGAATATACTATCGTATAGACGACCAGACAGACTTGATAATGTGTGACCTACTTTGATTTATCAATGTGTGCGTTAGCTAGCGGTTTAGTAATCAAAATACTGTGCAGCTTAAGCCAACTGTTTACGACTTGTCATTCAAAATCAGTTACAGTCTTTTTGTCTTTTCCGTTACCTTTTCAATCTTGCTGTATCTCCGTTATAGATGTTCTTCTGTAACCGTTCCCAATATACTATCTACAGATAGAGATAAATTACTACCTTCTACTGTCAGTAATTAGCTGTCAATAATCTGAAGCTGTCCCAATATACCCGATAAGTCATTCTTATCGCCAGTTCACTGTTGCAATTTCCATACAAACTTCTATCTCTGGTAAGCTATACGTCGTCCCATTGACAGACAGCGTGTACGAATAAGGTGAGTTACCGTCGATAAGTGTATTGGGACAGAAAAGTCAACGATAGTTACGATTTTTATCTCAAGTAAGCCACAACCGGAGATAGACTAAATATCGGGAACGGCCGTAAGTGACCGATATTTTCACAACTTTTTCACAGAAATTTCTCAAAATGTCTCAGTACAAACCTGGATAGCTATGAAGCCATCACTGATGTCGAAAAATACCCACGATTTACTTTACTGACACATTAAAATAACAAATTGTTTAGATTTGTAAGAGCGACATCTCAAGTCAATTTTCTAATATGCAATTATTGGGGTTGAGCAGGTTATCAACTGTAATGTAGATCCTGTAGATGAAGCCACAACCTGAGAGTTGAACATGACATACCAAGATTTACACATGTATACTCCAACGGTTGGCTCACTCAGTGCTCGCACGGAACTCGAGAGGTCACGGTTTCGAGTGCGGCATCGTTCATAAATTTTAGTTACAAATTTTATTTGTGTAATTAATCCCAGAAGTGAGAGATATCTTTTTAAAATAACAAATTGTTAGGTAGTATAAAAATCTAAATAATGGTTTAAGGGATGACGTCATGTCATGGCGCTGACCACTGGCATCCTACATATAAATATTGAATGAATGTGAATGTCAGTGTTTGGCACGCTATCAAGTTGCGTTAAGGTCGCGTTCTATAATTTGTTCAAAGTCAAAGTCAAATAAGTTTATCTAAGTCTAAATATATAGAAATTGAAAATGGTCTTTGTTTGAGGCTCAATCACGCCTAAGCCACTGATCGTATCGACATGAAACTACCACCATTCGATGCGAAATTTATCCTTAGATGGTTTATGGTTATTTTTGGAATTGCAACGTTCCTTCTTTAACTAAGCTATACGTCATCCCATTGACAGAAAGCGTGTACGGATAAGGTGAGTTACCGTCGATAAGTTTATTAGGACAGAAAAGTCAACGATAGTTACGATTTTTATCTCAAGTACGATCTATCTATCTGAGTCTATCTAGACTGAGTATTGGGAACGGCTGTTATCGGGTATATTGTGACAGCTTAAGATTATTGACAGCTAATTACTTAGTAATTTATCTCTATCTGTAGATAGTATATTCGGAATGGCCTTTATACACAGGCTAGAGCCTGTGAAAGCTGTGAAAACGTCGAAAAAAATTATATAGATACAGTCTCTTGCTGTTAGATAACCGATAAAAACAGGCCAAAAATATTAGTTTAGTGTGCTTGCCAAGATACGTCTTACACTCGTGATTTGTGTGACACTTTGTGTTAGTGTGCGTGAATTGCTAAAAGAAGAGGCTAATTCTAAACTCAATTTTTTTCGACGTTTTCACAGCTGTCATATTCTTTCTACACATATAAACGATCTAAGAACGTTATTATGAAAATAATAATAAATAAATTTACGCAAATTAAAGATCATGACAAATATAAACTAAATAACAATTAGGATAATCTTATAAAAGCTATAATTAAACAATAAAAATTAATATGGCCTTGTAAAGGAGTTATTAAATGGCAACATTATGAGACTGTTCTATCGCTTGTTCACTGTTATGCTTTTAAAAGTAAAATTCGGCATGACTTGCAAATTTACTTTAGCCCAAATCTGTAGTGTTTTGGCCGGTCATTGTATGACGTCACAAGTTCAGCCATATTTGACTTCTTGACCTTACTGAGCCTGACGATGGCACTTTATATTATTAACGGCGGTTCCCAATATACTATCTACAGATAGAAATAAGTTACTACCTTCGCTTTTTAGATTAGCTGTCAATAATCTGAAACTGTCCCAATATACCCGATAAGTCATTCTTATCGCCTTATATTGGGATGCGTGAATTGCAATTTCCATACAAACTTCTATCGCTGGTACGTCCTCACATTGACAGACAGCGTGTACGGATAAAGTGAGTTACCGTCGATAAGTTTATTGGGACAGAAAATTAAACGATAGTTACGATTTTTTAATCAACAAGTAGGCCACAACCGGAGATAGACTGCATATTGGGAACGGCGGTAAGAGAACCTTAAGTTAACAGTAAATATGTGTAGGTAGTAGGTACTTGTCATAGACCAGGGCTGTAGCCTTTGAAAATGGTAAAAAAAAATAGTAGGATGAAACTCATTGGAAAAGGAAGAGAATATAACAATAAAAGTGGCCAAGTGCGAGTCGGACTCCCCTATGAAGCCTTCCGTAGCAGTAACATAATACTAAAGTTGTTACAATTTATGACGTATTAAAAAAAACTACCTATTAGATCTCGTTCAAGCCAATTTTCGGTGGAAGTTTGCATGGTTTTTTAGTTTTATCATTCTCTTATTTTAGAAGTTACAGGGCTGGGGGGGGATACATTTTACCACTTTGGAAGTGTCTCTCGCGCAAACTATTCAATTTAGAAAAAAATTACATTAGAAACCTCAATATCATTTTTGAAGACCTATCCATAGGTATAGGGTTGATGAAAAAAAAATGAGTTTCAGTTCTATTTTTGTGTGAAAATCTTAATAAGGTTCACAGAATTATTATTTAATTTTTATTTATTTTTATTAATACATCTATTTTCCAAGTGTCAACAGTACAGTTCTTATAGTTGCGAAAAAGTGGCTGTGATATACGGACGGACAGATATACATTGCCATTGGCTACGGAACCCTAAAAATGAAAGGAAAAATAAATTACGGACGATCTGAGGTCGGGAAGTGGAAAAGTGGGGGGTGCTTACGGATAATAAACTTTCTGTCTCGATTCCCCGCGTAAAAGTAAAAGTAAAAGTTAAATAGCAAAGTTGCAGGTAATAAAAAGATCTAAAACTTTTGTTTTCACACTTTTTTCACATAACCTCAAAATTTATGTGAAAAATTGAAATGATCAAGTTTTTGGTTTTTTGTTTTTATCGTTAATAAAATACTGCCTGAATTAAAAAAAATTTATTGAGTAAGTATCTTTTAAAGCGTTGCTATACATTTCTTGCCACTCTTTGGGCAGCTATTTAATGTCTTCTGGTATTGGTATAAAGGCATAAAAGGCATTTATTTTGTCAAAATTGATTCATTTACAATTCTTTTTGATGTCATTTCTAATAACTACTAGATAATACTACCGCTTCGGAAACAAATGGCGCTCTGAGAGAGAAGAAGCGGCGCAAGAAACTCTCCCAGCATTCTTTTTTTGCACTCGAAAATTGATGGTTAATTTATAGTTCACTTCCCATATTAATTATCTTTTAATTTTTGAAATATATAATTTTAAAATAAGATATAGATAGGTACGTAAGAAAGAAGAGACGGGCCAAACAATATACATACGATCGTAAAAGATATATTATGCATGCACCAAAATATATACTATTCAAATCAAATCAAATCAAAATCACTTTATTCATGTAGGTCACGGAAATGACACTTCTGTAGGTACATCAAAAAAAAGATTTTTCTTATTGATCTTGATCTACTGCTACTTCGTAAAGGGTTGAGCTAGTGAGAATAAATAGCAAGAAACTCATTGCCACTCGTTTAAATCAAGATTTACATTTGCATCGTTTTACAAATCATTTTAATTACAATATAATATGTATAATGATGCAACAAACATACTCAAACGTCAAATAATTATAACATAAAACAAACATTATTTTAATTCTAATTCGCAATATTGGTTTTTATGATATTATTTTGTTTATAATTATACACACAAAATGTCTTTTATTCTAGTTTATGAGTTACAGCTGCTGACAGAGTTATTATTACGTATTATTAACATTAACTCAAAATATACATCATAATATTGCTTATTTACCTAACTTAATAACTCTCAAAGAATAAATGCGATTACTATCTGAAAAAGCGATGTCATAAGGGTCAACACGACACCCCCTCTGGTCTTGGTCCAGCGTGCCAGAGGCAAGTCCGGGGAACCAGGCCGGTGGGGTGCTGGCGTGCCAGCACCTCCGTTTGGGCCGCGCCTAAGGCAAGGCAAACGAAAAAAAAACATATATATATATAAATTTTAAATCAGGATGCCACTACCTAACCTGCTGCCGATGTAGCAGCGATGCGCGGTTCTCGACCGCTCCCACTTTGGCGCAAGGTTTTTCGGCGGTCAGCAATCTCCGGCCTTGAGGCCAGGTTGGACGCAATAATAGCGTCCGGCCAATCAGCTGCCGGCGCAACGAGACGCCCCGACGCCGCTCAAGCGGGTCCTTCGACGGGAGCCGGTGAAGAGACTTTCGTCGCAAGTCCGATGACGCCGTCGCTGGCCCCATCCTTGGAGTCTATCCCATCCGTCGTCCGACCACCTACGCCCAGGCGACGACCAACGCGTACGATTGACGCCACACCCACCCCTGCCGTACGCACGGTGACGTCTGCAACGGCGAAGCATGCCGCGCAAGCGTCTCATCCACGCATGCCTCGCTATCCCGTCACGCAGCCGGGTATACCCGTGGGGCGTTTCCCCTCGCCTCCTCACAGAGGAGAAGACAAGTCCACGGCACGTACACCTCCGAGTATGCCGAACCTGTCGCCGGGTTCTCCAATGGAGACCGCGACTAGCCCGACATACGCGGCTACCACTGCGTCCAAAAAAGACGCCAACAACGGGTGACGTCACCGCCCCCACCGCCTCCACCACCGCTACTACTGCGCCCGCTGCCGCTACCACCTCGGCCACTCCAACCACCAAAGCGACCAGTCGCTACCCGCCGCTGATCGTGGAAGCGCTTCCGGACTGGCCGACACACTTCCGAGAGCTCAAGAAGGTCCCCGGCCACACTCCTAACGGACGCCCGTTTGGCAAAGGCGTCTGTTTCCTTCCCAAATCAGACCAGGAGTTCCGCCACATCCAGCGCTACCTCACGCAGCTGGAAAGTGTCGCTGGAATCTCGTGGTTCTGCTACTCGCTCCCCGCGGAGAGGAGCGCTAAGATAGCTATACGCGGCCTGCCGGTGAACACAGAGCCGGCCCAAGTGGAGGCAGAGCTGCGCGAGCTCGGGTTCGTCCCGGAGCACGTGCGCGCGATTCCCGCTCACCCGGGCAGATCGGGATGTCTGATGTTCGCGCAACTCCAGCGTATGCCAAATCTGGTCCCGGGTATATAAGAGGTGCACGAGCTCCTCTGCATGCCCGTGATAACCATTGAGGCATGGCGCGGCAGAAGGGGACCAGCGCAGTGCCACCGATGCCAGCAGTTTCGGCACTCTTCCCATAACTGCCACCAGCCCATTGCTTGTGTGCGGTGTGGAGAAAATCACCCTGCCCGAGAATGCCAGCGCCCTAGGGAGGACCCACCGACGTGCGCCAACTATGGCGGCGCACACACGGCGAACAACGCCAACTGCCCAGGATTCCGCAAGGAGACGCGCAACCGCCGAGCAGGCACTACCGCACGCACCGCCTCAGCTGTGCGCACGCACCCTACCACTGCCCACGCATCTGAGGCCGACGCGCCCGGCTCGCTCATGGCTGCCGCCAACCAGCCACAGCGACCGGGTAAACGCCGACGCAAGCGCGGTAAACGTGCTCAAGCGCGCCAAGGTGTTCCACCTGCCGCACCACCTCCTGCACCGCACGCTGCGCCACCTACTGCGCCACGCGCTGCTACGTCCGCCGCACCACAGCGCAGTAAAACGTCTAAGCCCACCGTGGTCGCCGCCCCCGCAGGGGGGACGAAGGCGAAGCGAGTGACGCCGCTGGACCCGCGACTCACCAAGGTTATCAGCACACTAAACCAGGTGCCATCCAGGAACAGCGTGACCCTATTGCGCTTATCCTGGGTTGCATCACGGAGCTCTGCAGCCTTTATGTCTGAGCTCCGCATCGCTTTTTGGAATGCCGATGGGCTCTCAACGCAAAAAGCCCGTCTCTTCAAGACCTTGCTCTCTCAGCGTCGCGTGGACATCGGCCTTATCAGCGAGACTCACCTCAGACCTGTGGACAAGTTGAAGATTTCCGGATACTTCGTCTACCGGGAGGACCACACCTCGCCGATCGGGACTGCTTACAGGGGTTTAGCAGTCTTGGTTCATCGGAACGTCATCCACCAACTGCTGCCAGTACCTCAACTGCAGACGTCGTACGACCTAGGCGTGGAGATCTGCATCGAGCGTCAACCCACCCGTGTGTTCGCCTTCTACAAGCCGCCGCAGAATCGAATTGCAATGGCTGATTTCCACACCTTGCTGGACTCGCCGCTGCCCACGATCCTCGCGGGCGACTTTAACGCGAAACACACGGCGTGGAACTCCAACATAGTTAGCCCGGATGGCAGACGCCTACTGGACGACGCAGACCGCCACAGCTACGAGGTGCTAGGACCAGAGGTCCCGAAGCACTACCCGTACTGTGCAGCTCACATGCCGGACGTCATCGATATAGCCGTCACGCACGGGCTAGCCGCTGCACCGTCGCTAGACGTCCTGGATGACCACCTCATCACCGACCACCAAGCAGTCCTCTTGGCGCTGAAGACAACCCCGATGACGACATCGCTGCCTTCTCCGAAACATCGTGAGGACTGGCGAATCTTCGCCGAACACATGGCCGAACATTCGCCGTCCTTTAGAGTAAAGAGCCCTGCAGACGTCGACCGACTCGCCACGGACCTCAGCGCAACAGTGTCCAATGCGCTTCGAGAGTCCAGACTCGACCCTGCATCTACAAATTCAAATTCAAATTCAAATATTTTTATTCAAAATAGGATTCAAAATCACTTATTGAACGTCAAAATCTACCACCCATTCAAAAGAGACTGCCTCAGACCTGAGAAGAATGGGCGCAAGAAACTCAGCGGGCTTTTTTTTTAATATAAAATATGGATTACAATGTAATATCGTACAATAAACATTTATAATTAAAGAGCCTGAGGGTGTTCGCTTTATTCCCAGTCCGTGGTGTCATTAAGAAAATCGTTTATGCTATAATAACCTTTCCCACACAAACGTTTTTTAACAATTCTTTTAAATTTCGTAACACATTTGTTTTGTACATTTTCTGGGATCATATTGTAGAAGCATATACATCGCCCAACATAAGACTTACTAACTCGACCCCACCGAGTAGTAGGCATTACAAGTTTATGTTTGTTCCTCGTGTGATGAATGTCACAGTTTCTAGAAAATTCCTCAATGTGCTTATGAACATACAAAACACTATCGAAAATGTATTGAGAAGCTACTCGTAGGCAACCTCAGTTCCCTGCTTACATACAAGCGATGATGACAGAAGAGGAAGCTGCGAAGGCAATGGCAAAACCTGCGGTGTCCGACCATGAAGATGCGGCTGAACGCTCTGGCTGCCAAGATCTCAGACGCACTGGAAACAGTTGCAGTCGAATCCTGGCACTCCGCCATCGAGCGAGCCGGTGACGACTGGTCCAGCATGCACCGCCTCTGCCGCCAACTCTCCGGGAAGCCCTCCCCGATTAGACCCCTCATGGCCAGTGACGGAACCCCACGTTACCGAGCTGAGGATCGAGCGGAGATATTCGCGGACCACCTGGAGACGCAGTTTACACCCAACCCAACCGCGGATGTGCAGACCATCGAGCGACATGTGAAGAATTACTTCGAGTCGCCGATAGCGCCGACAGAAGATCCCGTCGTGTTCTCCCCCGGACAAGTCCAAAGGATGATTCGACGAACTAGACTGCGCAAAGCCCCCGGCCCCGATCGAGTCACCAACGAAGCCCTGCGTCACCTACCTCCGCGAGCAATCGCGACGCTGACGCGGCTCTTCAACGGAATCCTCCGTACCGGGCACTTCCCATCGTTGTGGAAGCTCGGCCGAGTCATCCTGATTCCCAAGCAAGGCCGTTCCATCACTCTTCTGTCTACCACCTCGAAAGTCTTCGAGAAACTACTGTTGCTGCACATCACGCCTCATCTTCAGCCACGCGACGAACAGTTCGGTTTCCGTGCCGAACACTCCACCATTTTACAAGTGACGAGGGTACTGCACCACCTCGCTACCGCCTACAACAAGCGAGAGCAGTCTGTCGCAGTATTCCTCGATATGGAGAAGGCGTTCGATCGTGTGTGGCACGCCGTCCTCGTGTACAAGCTGTCCACGTCTACTACTCCTCGTCGAGTAGTTAAGACTGTGGCCAGCTTCGCAACATCTCTGGAGCACCACGCTTCGTACGGAATCAGGTCATCTCCAGAGACCTGCGCATGGAGAGCCTGGACGGAGAGACGACGACTTCGTTCGTCGCCTGAGCACCTCTATGTTCGCGCGCGCCGATGGTGCGCAATCCCAGCATTTGCGTGGCATCGCGCCATACCATCGACGACCGCCGGACATAAGAGGACTACCACGTGACCTAGTCTCCTAGGACACGACTGCTTCCTCGCCGCTGGCTGATGGGCGCTTACCGGTACTCTACCGGCGGGCTCGACCTCGCTGAGCGGCGGGCGCAAGCCAACCATGGACCTACCACCCTGCCGCGGTCTGCAGATTGCTCGCGACACTACGCGGGCTCGATCGCACTGCAGCAGGACACCACCGGACATTACACCATGGAACAACTGGTCCCACCCAGTGCCCCGCCTGTAATTGCAGGCGGCGATTATATCACTGAAAGGGGACATCGCCCCGAACAGTTACCCCGAGGCCCGTGAGGACCTACGCGGAAGACCCCAGGTCGGCAGTTCATAACGTAAATATTAATCGTAGAAATTAAGATTTCTCTTGTAAAGGCTACGGTCGGCTAAATGTCCGGCTGAAGTCTAGTTATTTAAAAAATTAAGGTTGTAAGATCAATCAATGATTAATTTAATCAATCATTAATAATTATTGGTAAATGCCAAACGGTATTTGCCATTTGGTAATAATTATTGATGTCACTTGATGGATTTGTATAGTGTTAACTAGTTTCAAGTAGAGGTGTGTCATTGAAGGTTTTTAAATTAATTTAATTCAACTGTTTTTTCGGGTGTTGAAAAATCGGTTATTAATAATTTAGATTTTTATTTCGTCAATATAATATCAAGTCAACGTTTTGTTCGCAATTTCGTCAACTATTTTGAATTAAGCTGTTTTAGTGAGGCATTCAATTTCTTCATTTATTGCGAGTTACGGGCGAAGACGTTGATTGAATTTATTAGCTAATAATGTTCAACAGGTTTTTTCGTTGAAGAAAAACAGTTAATTCGTTAACGAATATAAAATTGTTAATAAAAACAGTTTATTGAATTAACGACCACCTCTAGTCGTCACTCATTGACCTATTTAGCGTGTACGAAACTAGTTACTAGACCGTTCGTTTTATTTCGTCAACTTCGTCGTGAACTGTATTTTTCCTTCGACGGTATTGTAGACGCTAGACAAGACAGTGTATTACAAGTTTACGTTGAGAGACGGACAGACCGAATCTGTATGGGCTCGTCGCAACCACCGTGGCTTAAAAAGACTGTGTTAATTCGTAATAATGACAAAAATTTATGCTAATAAAATTAGTCATATTAAAATTTCATTGTAATAATTATATAAAATTTATGTGGATTCTACTAGGTAAATTAAATTTAATGAAAACTTTAGTGATCAGCCATCTTTGATAACAAAATGTAGTTTAATTACGGAAAGTGGAGGTCTGAAAGTACAATTTAAAGGGCTTTTTTTAATACAATTGTTTTCTAGCAAATATTACAATACGTAATATTATCTCAATACTAATGAAAATTAATTGCAGAATTTCTTACCTCCTAAAAAATAATAATTGGTACTACAGGAAAGTGAAAAAAAAAACTTCTAAGACATTAGGCTTAGGTAAATAATAAAGATAGCATTTAGTTTGTCGTTTAGACAATTAATATTATATTTAAGGAATTTTTCTTAGTGATATCTTTTGAGTGCTTCGTAGCCAAATGGCAAAAACGGAACCCTTGTAGATTCGTCATGTCTGTCTATGCAACCGTATGTCACAGCCACTTTTTTCCGAAACTTTAAGAACTATAGTATTGAAACTTGGTAACTAGATGTATTATGTGAACCGCATTAAGATTTTCACACAAAAATAGAAAAAAAAAACATTAAATTTTGGGGGTTGCCCATGCTAAGAACTGAAACTCAAAATTTTTTTTTCATCGAAACTCTATTAGAATAGGTCTTTAAAAATGATATTGAGGTTACTAATATCATTTTTTTCTAAACTGAATAGTTTACGCGTGAGACACTTCCAAAGTGGTAAAATATGTCTCCCCCTGTAACTTCGGAAACGAGAGAATCATAACTAATAATTACTAAAAAAAATATATGACGTACATTTCCATGCAAACTTCCACCTAAAATTAGTTTAAACTAGATCTAGTCAGTAGTTGTTTTTAAAACGTCATAGATCGTATTATCAATAACTTTATTGAAAGAAATAAACTATTATTAATGAAAATAAGGGACACGACGAGCAGGACGTTCAGCTGATGGTAATTGATGCGCCCTGCCCATTACAATGCAGTGCCACACAGGATTCTTGAAAATACCCAAAAATTCTGAGTGGCACTACAATTGCTCTCGACACGTATGTTAAGTCTCATTTGCCTAGTAATTCAAGTAGCTGCGGCGCCCTTCAGACCGATACACAGTATTGCTTACATATTATGGGTACCACAACGACGCCTATTTCTGCCGTGAAGGCAGAAATCGTCGTTGTGGTACCCATAATATAACCGGCATCCTGTGCAAAGGAGCCTCCCACTGGTGTTAAACTTTTTACTGGTGTGGTGGTATTAAACCATCGATCATAGTTACAACGAACTACAAGAACTTTTACATTCTGTTACTTGCTACTATGAAACCCTTCATACTTTCGTTACATTTTTTAGGAGGCATTTTATTGAATAATATTTTTAGGAGCATTATTTGCCTTGCATTGGCCTAAGAATAGTGGATTAAACCTAGTCAGACTTATTAAGCTCTGCTATAAATTAAAATGCATTTAATTTGGTATGACGGTGACCATCCGTCAGTTGTGCTAAAAAAACCGGCGGAAGGGGGCGGTTTTTGTTTGGCATTTATATATATATATATCATATATGAATTTTTATTTGAGTTCTCCTGGCAAGCCATAAGGTCTGTTTTTAACCGACTACAAAAAAGAAGAAGGATGTCAATTCGTCGGTATTTTTTTATGTTTGTTACCTCAAAACTTTCGACTGGGTGAACCGATTTTAAGAATTCTTTTTTTAATTGAAATCTTGTGCTTCCCATGTGGTCCCATTGTAATTGGTCCAGATCTGACAGTGGCATCCATGAGAAAACCATAAAAGGCTTAAATTTGCTATACCTACATATAGCAAAGTGATATTTAAGTCATCTATCATAACATAGTTATGGTCAAGTCATTGTCTTAGTTGGATATGATTATCAATGGGACTTCTTAACGACTTACAGTAACGGTGCGATCTGTGGTAGAATTTCTAAGTGTCTGTAATTAAATTGCAAAGCGCTTACTTTCATTGCAGCATTAAAAAAATATGTATATTATATGTTCAAAATTTTTCAATTTACCACTTGTGTAGAGCCAAAATAATAAATAGGAAATTTGAACAAAAAACATCAAAATCCAGGCAAATTTGCAGCATTCTACGGTACAATATAAAATGATTCAACCATAACTTTCATGAATGAATGAAATATTGAGAGTCTTACTAAGTATATGAATATACTTCCGGCCATTCCCAACATATTATCTACAGATAGACATAAATTTAAAAACCTTCTACTGTCAGTAATTAGCTGTCGATAATCTGAAACTGTCCCAATATACCCGATAAGTCATTCTTATCGCCTTATATTGGGACGCGTGAATTGCAATTTCCACACAAACTTCTATCGCTACGTCATCCCATTGACAGACAGCATGTACGGATAAGGTGAGTTACCATCGATAAGTTTAATGGGACAGAAAAGTCAACGATAGTTACGATTTTTATCTCAAGTAAGAGATAGACTGAATATTAGGAACGGAAATTAGTTAGAAGTACGGACATGTCTTATCCAATGAGTTTAAAATTACATGAAAAGCTCACCAATTAAGTTCAGAAAATAACATTGCTAGGTTGTTTTTCGTGAGTATTAATCTCCTATGTCGTTAATTAGGTAATAAAACTTCGAAATTTACCCTTATAGGCCGAATCTAGTAACCAGGTTCGGCGAGAGGTGGCGGTGCTACCGGATGGTGCGGTAGATTAGAACTCGCTGTATATGATATGATTCATTATTACTTGTACAATTTATCGAATCACAATCTGCAGTAGAGTTGAGTACTTTATTTTTGAAGAGCTGTCTTGCTTGACAGCTTGTCTAACTTTGATAAACTCATCAAGCGCTGGATAGTTCAACTTCATCAATATTGATACTTGATCATTGATGGTAGGTGAAAGACGAAAGTGCTACTGACTCTGAAGTCTGATCTCTGAAGTATCTGAAAATCACAATAATTACAAACACAAGGTACTAGAGATGGGCGTTTCAGTTTACAATTTCAACGCCACTGGGCCGGTTACTCGGTTGGCTGAATACGACAATGTGGTGGCAAAAGCCTATCTACTATATAATGTATATAATAATCTACGATGAACGATAAGGAATTCGAACATTTGTTAGAGTAGTTGTAGGGCAGTTGCGATATATTCGGAGTATTATCGTATCGTTCCGAATGAAATATTAGCATTGTGAGATATTTTTATTCTTCTCAAACGCTGACGATAAACCTCATCTTTTAGCAGCGTTGGCATTTCGAGGGTATTCTGGCAGAACGGAATAAGTGCACATTGTGCAATAATGAGAAAAACGCACTTAAAGTTTTGAGTGATCATAGTTAAACGTAGAAGCGTAATATAAATATCGTAACAGTTATTATAGTTAGAAATGTTATCTAAGAAGTATGTAATACATTAATTTTATGTAAATTATCATTAAAAGTGAAGAAAAGAGGTAAAACTTGCGTAAAGGTGGTGGAGTTATTTCGTTTTTTGTCTATAAATCCTTAAAAACGTCAAATATTAATACCTGTAATACTAACAAGGTATCACTGTATCACTGTGACTCAGTATATGTTAAAAAAACTAAAATAATCATGTATTTAAGAGAGCAATAAACAGAGATATTCGTTGCTGTCTGTTTTTACCTGTAAATATTTTGAAAATTACTGAATGATAAAAAAAAATAAGTGGTATATTTTTTTATTATAATGCTTTGTAAATAGGAACACAGCTTTGTCGCATGTATAATATCAAAAGAATAGACAACAAGAATATCATGAATAATATCAAAAGACATCAAGAACATAGAAAATGATAAAAAATCTTCCTCGGCAGACAACTCGTTATCCTCTTTAACATCTTAAGTAACACTATACAACGTCTTAAATTTTTATAACAAGGCTTTAATTTATGCGGTATTATATTCTTTCTAATCATATACAATAAGTAAATCCTTTTTTGGCCTCTGATAGGTAGTGATTCATCATACATCTTTTTTAATTAATTTGGAAACGCTTCACTTTCCTTCCTTTTTGTTCGTGTAGCTCTAGTATTTCTATCTTTGCCGGTAATATCTATGGAACTGAAATTCTCACTCATGTAGCAAAATAAAATCTATTAATTTTAAGCCACTGCACTCTATTTCCTACATTGTCCTTATCTTTGTTATGAATTATTTTAGAAGCCGGATCTTTTAAATCGTAAATATCATAATATTTCCATTCTTGTGTTTTATATGACTCCTTAACTACCTTCTTTTTTTGAATAACAGGTACTCTTCTACGCCTTGCAGAATATACTGAAGTTTCTTTCTTTTGTGATTCTCTAGCACTGTGCATAGAATCTACCTCCATGTATGTATGTGCAGATTTCAAACACTTTTGCTCAATTATATGCAATTTTCAATATTGTGAAAAGCCCAAAGTATCATAACAGCCACATACTGGTTTCTATTTTGGCTCAGGCCTAGTACCTTTAGACATAGTACCTTTTTTCCACTTATATTAAGACAATTGAAAACAGAATGCATTATTGGTTAATCCTGCTTCGTAAATAGTGAGGTTAAATAAGGATATGCATTTGATTTTCTCCACCTCTTCATCGGCTTGTCTTTTTTCCACATTTTTTGATAAATTTTCTCTAATACAGAATGATCAAAGAAGATTTATCTTCTTCAAGTAAATCTTCCTAATCGGATACGTCGCCAAACAAGCTCTCCATCTGTCTCGATATCATCACTAACACATTCATATAGCTAGGCTCATGGTACTGGTTGTTGATCTGTAACAAACATTACCCACGATGCCTAGATTAGGTGTAATATCACAGAGTAGAGGTTTTTATATGACGGTTGATTGGAGAGATCTATATTTGGCAATGGGCTGAAAACATACCAGTTGTTTGACGTTTAGAGAAGTTTTCTTAATTCCGTGCACATCTGCAACGATGACAGTACGATGCTGAATTGGTTGAGTATCACATTCAGAAGAATAGTGATGTCCTGGAAACTAAAAAGAAATATTACTATACTAACTTTGACTTTTGTTTTGAATTCAGCAAAATTATAAACTCAAAACTCTGTAGTAAGGAATATAAATATCTTGTGTTGCGCATTTTTATTTTTACCATAGTCAAAATCTTTTTTGTTCTGGACGACATTATTAAGTATACGATCTTGTTGTAGGTACACACGCACACAGTCTATAATAGGATATTAAATAAAATTTCTATTAAATGAAGCACGTGCGCACGCGAAGATGTTGAAATGAGACTAAAAACCTTAGCAAGCAAAACCGTTTAAGTGAGACTTATATGCTTTTGATATTAACATAAAGCAACAAATTTCATTAGTCGTAACACGAAAAACATAACAAACTCACTTATTCCGTTTTACCTGTTGATAAAACCTAGGAGTGATTTAGTTATTACATACAGTGAGAACCATATAAAATCCGATACACTGGTTTGTCTGTAGTTAAAAAGTAAATGTTTAATAGTCGTTTTTGTGAGTAAAACGAATAAATTCTTTTATTTTATTATCACTGTATTTAAATATTCATGTTGTGTTATAAGTGATTTTATCACTTTTTGCTTTTAGGTTTAAAAGAAAATATCGTAGATAATAGCTTTGCACAGATAAAAAAACCGTGATACAAGCTTCTGCGGCTATACGGTTTTGCTAGATAAAAAAGCAGAAAAAAAGAAGTATGCCTATGTAAATATCTAATTTTTAACTTATTATTATAATATTAGTTCTATAACTTATTTTTTAAGATAAGATTTATATATTTATTAAATTTTGAGTTTTGAGTTTTGTTGGATATAATAATAATAATAATAATAATAATAATAATAATAATAATAATAATAATAATAATAATAATAATAATAATAATAATAATAATAATAATAATAATAATAACAATAACAATAACAATAATAATAATAATAATAATAATAATAATAATAATAATAATAATAATAATAATAATAATAATAATAATAATAATAATAATAATAATAATAATAATAATAATAATAATAATAATAATAATAATAATAATAATAATAATAATAATAATAATAATAATAATAATAATAATAATAATAATAATAATAATAATAATAATAATAATAATAATAATAATAATAATAATAATAATAATAATAATAATAATAATAATAATAATAATAATAATAATAATAATAATAATAATAATAATAATAATAATAATAATAATAATAATAATAATAATAATAATAATAACAATAACAATAACAATAACAATAACAATAACAATAACAATAACAATAACAATAACAATAACAATAACAATAACAATAACAATAACAATAACAATAACAATAACAATAACAATAACAATAACAATAACAATAACAATAACAATAACAATAACAATAACAATAACAATAACAATAACAATAACAATAACAATAACAATAACAATAACAATAACAATAACAATAACAATAACAATAACAATAACAATAACAATAACAATAACAATAACAATAACAATAACAATAACAATAACAATAACAATAACAATAACAATAACAATAACAATAACAATAAATAACAATAATAATAATAATAATAATAATAATAATAATAATAATAATAATAATAATAATAATAATAATAATAATAATAATAATAATAATAATAATAATAATAATAATAATAATAATAATAATAATAATAATAATAATAATAATAATAATAATAATAATAATAATAATAATAATAATAATAATAATAATAATAATAATAATAATAATAATAATAATAATAATAATAATAATAATAATAATAATAATAATAATAATAATAATAATAATAATAATAATAATAATAATAATAATAATAATAATAATAATAATAATAATAATAATAATAATAATAATAATAATAATAATAATAATAATAATAAGTAGTTAATAGGTAGTAATAGTTTTTTTTTTTTTTTTTTTTTTTTTTATTTTTTTTTTTTTTTTTTTTTTTTTTTTTTTAAATCTAGTGGCCTACCTCCCTGGCAACTTTCGTCCCAGGGCCGAGGAGCTACTATGACTACTTTCTCCCTACCATTGAGCGGTAGGGGTTGTAGGTGTGGAGTTTTATTTATTGAATCAAAACATAACAATTTTGGGTTTATCCTTATGACTAACATTTGAATTAAGTGGCTTACATACTAACAAAAGATTACACTATTCTTCTTCTATATTTATTTATTTTAATTGGTTAAATCTATTGCTATTACAAAATTTTCTATTTACAATTAGGCGCTTTACTTAAATTCTATGGGTTGTATAAGGGCCCTATAATTTAAATAGGGAACCTTTATATACATTAACTACTACTATTTATATATTAACTAAACATTTATAAACTACCATATTAACTATTGTTTCACCTAACTATTTAATTACAATTAATACACATTTATTTGAGTTTAACTTTAATATTGCTGCCGTTCCGCGGCAATACATCGGCTAAAATTCTGTGGCAGTATTTTTCAAAATGCCTTCTCAACGGCTTTGCGACAAAGGTTGGCAGGTTGGTCTCCACAACGGCCATGCCACATTCTATCTCAAGGTCGCATCTCCACCGACCAAACCTGGGGCAGTCGAGCACCAGGTGCAATGCGCTTTCGTCTGTTCGACCGTCGCATATGCACACTGGGCTATCCTTCAGGCCGAACCGGTGGAGATACGCCGAGAAGCCGCCATGGCCCGAGATGATTTGGGCCATCAAGGCGGAGAAAGGTTCCTCCCTGACCAACTTGTAAGACGCCACGACGTCTGGCAGAAACGCTTTTGTAACACTTGCAGTTTGACCCGCGGTATAGCGTTCCTGCCAGACGCCGAGGGTCCTGGCTCTAATTTTGCGGCGGAGAGTTGAAATCGGTACTCCATCGTATGCAGCCCTCAATTTCGAGTGGAGCGCCGCGTCCTTCGCCAAGTGATCAGCCCTCTCATTCCCCTCGATACCTACATGTGCCCGAACCCAGCGGAACCGAATGGTTTTACCCATATTTCGAGCCCGCCGGATAAGGTTTTTAATTTCAAAGGCTATCGGGTTAAATGAAGATCGATCCCTTAGCAGCTCCAGCGACGACCTGGAGTCGCTAAGAATCTCGACCCTCATGTCGGGCATCTTCAAGATGTCCTCGATAGCCTTCGAAATTGCGCACATTTCGGCTTGGAAGACAGAGCAATAATCCTCTAACTTGAGTTCTCTTGCTCTGACTTCCATGCCTCGCCGCCTGTATGATATTCCGGCTCCAACCCTGCCCTGTATCTTGCTTCCGTCGGTGTAGACTTGCAGGTAACCCTCTCCCTCTCCTGAGTCATCCTGCACCTCTACCGCGTCGGTTTCGGCCTGTGTTTCCTCGAGACAACAGAACTCTACCTCAGGAGCGAGGGCTGGATGGGGAGCATCCAGGAAGCTAACCCGCTGTTCTGCCTTCCTGTCTGCCATACCATCAATGTCCTCACCCCTTTTATATCGGTACAATTCTGCTGCCTCTCGGATTCTCAGGTCGAGTGGCAAGATACCTGACAGGATCAGTGCCGCACTCAAACTGGCGGTTTTGTAGGTCCGGCTGATCTTCCGCGCGAACCCTCGCTGAACTGCGTCCAGCAACTTCCGCACTCCGACTTGATCTAAGGCTGGGACCCAGACGCTTGAAGCGTAGAGTACGATTGGCTCCACAGCGGCGATGTAGATGGTCCTCACCACCTCTGGGTTTAGGCCCCAGGTTGTCTTAGCCGCCCTTGACAATTGGCCATAAATGGCCGTTGCCTTCCGGCAAACGTCAGCGACGTGCGGCTTAAAGGACAACCTGTGGTCAATAATAAGACCCAGGATCTTGGTTTCTGTGACCATCTTTATACTTTCGCCGCCCATGGTGATCTGAATAGGTGTTACTTTCAGTTTCTTAGTAATCACCATGGCGTTGGTCTTGTGTGGAGCAAATCGCAGCTTGTTGTCCAAGCCCCAGTCGTAGACCCGCCGGAGGACGGAGTTAGCGGTCCGCGCGATAGTCTCCGGAGAGGAGCCCGAGAAGACGAGCACTACGTCGTCGGCGAAGGCTTGCACGCGCAGGCCCTCTTCCTCGAGGGCGCCCAGCAACGGATCAATCAGGAGGTTCCAGAATATGGGCCCCCCAATCGATCCCTGAACGCACCCCTTGGTTGTGGGCCTCACGCACTCGGCGCCCGCATAACGAATAATGACCTCGCGGTCATTGAGGTAACTGCACACGGTGGAGTACAGATTTCGGGGGCATTTCCTGGCGGCCAGCTGATGTTTAATAGCTGGCCACCAGGCGCTGTCGAATGCCCCCTCTATGTCTAGAGACACCATCAATACTACCCTCTTTGCCCTGACCTCAGCTCTGATGTGCTCGATCAAGGCAAAGAGGGCATCTTCAGTGCTCCGCTGTGGCATAAAACCGAATTGGCCCGGGTTAATCGTCGGCAGTACGTGCCACTTTATCCGGCGTACCATCATCTTTTCCAAAGTCTTACCGTGGACTGACAAAAGTCCAATCGGACGGTAAGACTTTGGATGATGGTAGTCGGATTTTCCCGGTTTGGGAAGTGTCACGACTGCCGCACGCTTCCAGGGCCTCGGGAAGTATCCCACAGCGAGGCACCTGTTGGCTATCTCTAAGAAGAGCCGCTCATCTGCCTCAATGCTCTTGGCACTGATGTCAGCTGTGAACGCATCCGATCCAGGCGCTTTACGAGCGCTGAAATCGTGAACCGCCTCCCTGAGTTCCGCAAGGGTGAAGGGCGGATCGTCCTCTGTGCAGGATAACTCGCGCAGAGGGCGGTCCGCCTCTCTCCTTATTGCGGAATGTACGGGAGAGTCGTCCTCCACTCTATCGTCCGGGAAGAACGTAGCTGCAAGGAGTTCTGCACTTTGCTTGGGATCAAGAGTCACTCCGTCCCTCACAAGAAGTTTATCTTCTTGCTTTTTCGAGGTTTGACGGAGGACTCTGTAGATGCCGTCCCACAGGCTTTCGCCTGTTTGCGCGGTGCAGTACTCCTTCCAGCTATGGGTCTGTGCCGCTTGTGCGGCAGACTCATACTTTTCCCGGGCGTCGAGATACTGGCGGACGACGAATTCCCTCCTAATTGGGGCCGCGCAGCGGATGCGATTCTTCTTAGTAACCGCATCGCGCTTCAGGGCCCGAAGTTCGGAGGTCATCCACGGAGGTTCATATTTCAGCATTCGCTTCAGCTTTGGGATTGCGGTCTCACACGCTTGGCGAACCGCCTCCTGATACTCGAGGACAACGGTTTCGATGTCCTCGGGGGCGGTTACGGCCGACACTCTTTCCACTCGGATCTGGCGGTTTTGGAGCTGTAAGATTAGTTCCTTTCGGAACTTATCCCAGTCTGCCTTGCGTGTATTATATATCCGAGTGGTTGGTGCTGGGCCGGGTGCTTTTGCACGGCCAGCGCGGAGTCCTATCCTTAGAGCGTTATGATCGGAACTGACCATGTCGGGGTCCACCTTCCAGGACTCCATCCTTGACAAGATACTTCGGCTGCACACCGTAATGTCGACTCTGCTTGTACAGAGCCGACCTCCCCGAACCACTTGAAATGTTGGTTCGGTACCGGTGTTGAGGATGTGCAGCTGGTTGTCGTCGAAGTATCCTGCCAATTCGGCTCCCCGGTGGTCCTCGTCTGCGCTTCCCCACCATGGGCTCCACGCATTGAAATCCCCTCCGATCACAACACTCAAGGTTCCCAACTTGGATCGGACGCTGGACAGACGTTCCAGGTATGGATCCAGGGGTTTGTCCCCTTCCAGGTAGGCGGACACTATTCCAAGTGTCCAATCGGAGAACTCTATGGTAATTGCCACTATGTTCTCCGACTGGAGGCTCGGGTCACACCTAACCTGGAGGTTTTTATCAAAGACCGCTATTGCGGCCTTTGTGGGATTGGTCTTACTAATCCCCTGGTCCATCTGAAAGACGCGGACCCCCGGATACCGCTTCAAGGCACCTTGATTACCTGTGTAGGGTTCCTGCAGCAGTGCCAGGCTCACCTTCTGACTGACAGCTTCCGCCATCAGTTCATCGGTTGCCAATCGCTTCCGCTGCAGGTTTACCTGTATCATGTGCCTCGAAGCAGCATCCCTGGGCCCGCGACTACCTGGATTTATGACCGCGGTGCCCTCAGCAGTAGCTCACACCGAGGCGGGCAATGGCATCCCATTTCCGCCTCACCGGACAGTCGCTGCTAAATGCACCGTGATCCGTCTTGTCCAGCTTAGCGTGTCGACAGTTGACACAGCTGGGCGGTTCTCCCGTGACATAGTCGGGGCACTCTGCTCTCACGTGTGGCCCCCCGCAGTGGCTGCAAAGGTCCGAAGACTCTTTGCAGTGGCGCCGCCCGTGTCCGAAGACTAAACACTTCGAACACTGGATGAGCGGCGAGAAATCCTCCACCCTTGATCGTTTTAGATCGAGGTGGACAGACCCCCCGTCGACCATGCGGCGCCACAGCGGAGGGGCCACGCGCAAGACAAGATGCATAAGGTGCGGATTGCGGCACCTTCGACGGAAGCATGCCTCCGTCGTTTGTTGGTCTTTGTGGAGGCCTTCAAAGAGCTCCTTGTTCTGGGCCCTAAGGGCCGCAAGGACCTCCTCATCCTTGAGGCAAGAGAGGACATCCCTGATGATTATCATCGGGTTTTTCCCTCTCGCCTCTTGGACTTTGAGCCCTGGATTGGCCCCTAGCCGAGTCTTAACGGCCTCCACTTCACCTCGTGTGCCGCAAGTTAGCACCACCTTCCGGTTACGTACCATGCGGACGCTGTCCACTTTGGCACCGGTTTTTGTTGGGTCGACGGCCTTTCTTATTTTGGTGACCACATTGTCACTGGAATCTTCCGGTGACTCACTGGTCACCACAATCGAATGGCCGGACTTGACCGGTGCCTTCGCGGCCATCGCCGCGTAAGAAGGCGGTGCCTGGGCCCTTGCGGGCTCCTCTAGGAGCTTTGACGTTTTTGCTCCCAGATCGCGCACCTCTTCCAGCATCTTGACAGCATCTTTGTGCATCGTCTTCAGCTCTTCCAGAAGGGAGCCCATTTTCGCAGCGGGTGGGGGGGGGAGATTTATCTTATTCATCTCCGCTATTACGTCGAATTCGACAACTCGGCGGAGTGCCTCCAGTTCTTTGCGCAACTCCGCCGTTTGCCCCCCCACATCTGATTTCTCAAGCCGCTCCGTCAGCAGAAGCATCTGCTCCATATGGTTGGACTCCCTCCTAGCGATGTCCTCCGCATGTCTACGTTGCAGTTGCTCGACCTGCAGAAGGACATCGCGCCGCGCACTGTTAACCTGAAGGGTGGCCTCGTAAAGAAAATTGAGGCCATCCATAACAGTTGCTCTTATGGAGCCTTTCAGGTTCCCAGACTTTTCTAGTTCCTCCTTGGCACGCTGGAATACCCCGTTCGCGGTCTTTAGAAGGGTCGCGGTCGGGCTCTCGGGCTCCCAATGCTACCACGCCTTCCTCCAGATGGCGGGGTGCGAAAAGCTGCATCCGCCTCCCTTTGGAGCGCCTGTGCCAGGGTGCCGCTTTCGGATTGCCTAGATCCCGATCCCGCTCCAAACTCGCTCCCGGAGAAGGAGGAACCCTCCCCAGCCTCGATACGACGGCAAGGTACTGTTTTGACCCTTCCGGGGTCCGAAGATGGCCTTTTCGCGGTCGCCGCGGAGATCGTTTCGCGGTCGGTGTTCCGGAGTGTTCGAGTTGATTTTGGATTGTATGTCGACGACATGGTGCTGGGGGAACGGCAGCTAAATATTATAACCAATTACAAAATAATTATAAAAAAAACCTTAAATATATATACTATTATAATTTATCTACCTAGATCTAACTAAACTGGGAACGGTGTCAAAGGGAATATGGGGGGTGGGTGGGGGGGGGTGATTGTTAAGTGGGATTTATATATCTGTCTTTTAATATGCCACACTAATAGATTTGCAACAAAAATACCAATAATTATATTTTACGATTGCGGAGCGACTCGAATTTACTGCGTACTCGTCAGAGGTGCGAAAGAGACTGGGTTAGGTTAGGTTAGGTTAGGTTAGGTTAGGTTAGGTTAGGTTAGGTTAGGTTAGGTTAGGTTAGGTTAGGTTAGGTTAGGTTAGGTTAGGTTAGGTTAGGTTAGGTTAGGTTAGGTTAGGTTAGGTTAGGTTAGGTTAGGTTAGGTTAGGTTAGGTTAGGTTAGGTTAGGTTAGGTTAGGTTAGGTTAGGTTAGGTTAGGTTAGGTTAGGTTAGGTTAGGTTAGGTTAGGTTAGGTTAGGTTAGGTTAGGTTAGGTTAGGTTAGGTTAGGTTAGGTTAGGTTAGGTTAGGTTAGGTTAGGTTAGGTTAGGTTAGGTTAGGTTAGGTTAGGTTAGGTTAGGTTAGGTTAGGTTAGGTTAGGTTAGGTTTTTTTTTGACCAATTGTAGATATTTTCTAAGTCCTGATTTATTTTACGTATAGCGTCTTTGACATCCTTGCCTTTGAAAGAGTAATACAGTTGCGTGTCATCAGCGTAGAGGTGGTACTTACAAGTTTTTATATATTTGGGGAGGTCAGCAGTAAAAATGGAGAAAATTATCGGGCTTAGCAAAGAGCCCTGTGGGACACCTCTAATCACAGGCAGCAACGAAGAAAGAAGTTTTTTACCAGTTTTGTCTTCAATTTCCACCATTTGGCTTCTACCGGTCAGGAACGTTTCAAACCAACAGCAAGTATTTTTGGTGAAACCATAGTGTTTTAGTTTTGACAGCAGTATTTCTGAAGGGATACAGTCGAAGGCTCTAGAATAGTCTAGCAAAACTAGTATACTACTATATCCCATATCCGATGCTTCTGTCAAATCATCAGTGATATGTAGAAGGGCTGTTTCTGTGCCGTGACCCTTACGAAACCCAGATTGATATTTTGGTATTACTTTTATACTGTCGAGATAAGCAACCACTTGATCTAGGACTACTTTTTCTAAACATTTGGATAGTACGGGTGAAATAGAAATTGGTCGTAAATCATTTAGTCCATTAACAGTTGTTTTTTTTTGGTATAGGTTTAACAAGTGCGTTTTTCCAACAAGAAGGGAATTTATGAGTTAATATTGAAGTATTAATGATATTTGTTATTATAGGCAGAGTAACTTCAACGGTAAGTAAAATCATGTCAATGTCTAATTTATCAACACCCATAGCTTTAGTTTTGATAGCCTTTAAAATATTAAGGACTACCTGCTCTGATGTAATTTTCAGTTCAAATGCTTGTTGTATACTGTCTTTTTCGTTTGTCGTAATTTCTATATCTTCTTTGTTGTATGGGGGTAGATTTAAAAAATGAGCGTTTATTTCATTTGGGTCTTTAAGGTGGTCCGGTAACGAGGTGTTGACTGATTTAGTAATCGTAGTAATATTTTTTTATATTTTTCCACAAGAGGGCTGGTTTGTGAATATTGTTATTAATAGAGTGTTCAAAAAATGCTTTTTTTTCTCGTTTCTTAGTAGCTGTAACAAGATTCCTGAGGGTACGATAGTATGTTTTTGAGGTATCAGATTTAGTAATGTTTGCTTTCTTTAAAGCTTTATCTCTCAGGTTCATCATAATTTGTAAACTGTCTGTGATCCATGGCTGAGGTGGGCCTCTTAGAACTGATCTCTTAATTGGGGCATGAAGGTCGAATAATGTTAAGATATGATCGTTAAAAGTATCAACCATATGATCTACATCATTGAAGCTGTTGATAAGATGCCAGGGAATTAAATTAAGGTCAGATTTGAATAAAGTCAGATCCATATTATGGAGATATCGTTTGAACTTAAACGTTTTGTTAAGCCTTGGTTTCTTAATATTAAAATATGTCAACACCATCGCGTGATCGCTTAGGTCTCTGTTATGAATTATATCAACTTTCTGACATTTGGATGGAGTGTCAGTTAAGATAATGTAAATCAATGTTTCCGAGTTATCCGTAACCCTAGTCGGATCCTTAACTATTTGATGTAAATTATGTTGATAGCAAAAGGATAATAAATCTCTTACCTGTGGCAGATCTTCATTGAGGAGATTGATATTGAGGTCACCGAGAAGACTTAAATATTATAATTATTTTTTCATACATACTACTTCCACGATAGCTTGCACGGAAAAAATCTAGAAAGTTCTTTTTTTTATGAATATAAGGGACGAGACTAGCAGGAGGTTTTGCTGATGTTAATTGATACGCCCTGTCCATTACAATGCAGCGCCGCTCAAGATTATTAAAAAACTCAAAAATTTTGAGCGGCACTACAACTGTGCTCGTCACCCTGAGACAAAAGATAGTAATATAGTGAGTAGTAAGACAGTAATAAATAAAATAGATAGGCGCCGTAGCTAGTAAAATTACTGGGAAAATGAGACTTATGTCAAGAGGTGACGAGCGCTATTGTATTGCCGCTCAGAATTTTTGTGTTTTTCAAGAATCCTGAGCGGCACTGCATTGAAATGGGCAAGACGTATCAAATACCACCAACTGAACGTCCTGCTCGTCTCGTCCCTTAATTTCATAAAAATATACAATTTAAGGAATTGTACGAAATTAAATTGTGACGAAATTTTATAAAAAAAAAAAAGAAAAAGACCGCTGAGTTTCTTGCGCCGGTTTCAGGTCCGAGACATAAATTTGAATTTGATGTCCGGTGTTTGTTACCAAACTCCTCCGAAACGGCTGAACCGATTTGTACGAAATTATGTGTGCATGTCGGGTAGCTCTGAGAATCGGCCAATATCTATTCATTTTCATACCCCTAAATGATAAGGTTGACCCACTCCCAAATATTTTTTTTTCTATTTTTTTGACAATTTTTCTATTTTATAATTATTCAGTTTTAAAAAAATACATACAACTTCAAATTTTTCGTCCTACTACGATCTACAACTACTTTTGTATAGCGATTTTTATATTATTCTGTTCCAACCACAAATCCGCTATAGGGTTGCAAGTGGCAATCGAATACAAAAATTGTAGTACGATATATTTGGTAGGTCTGAGAGTCTATTATCTTCTATTTTATACCTCAAAAATTTTAATAATTGATTTTTTTAAATTACTTTATATGGCAATACAACGTTTGCTGGGTCAGCTAGTATTCGATTTCAAGAGCGACCAATTATGGTAGAAGCGCTACCTACGGGTCTGGTGCAGCCGAGTTGGGGGTGTGGGGAAGGGAGGGGGGGGGGGTGTATTATGAGGATGTACGGTACCCGGTAGCGATGGCAGGCGTTAAGTGGCCTCAGCAGTAAAACCATCATAAACTCGCGTCTCCATATAATGTGTACAGACGAAAGATAATTTGACCATGTAGGTATATTGTATTAAATTTACCCATAGAATGGGCTAGGTGTCGCTAGACAACGATATATCTATGCCTAATATGATTCCGAAAATTGTATTATGCCGCATTATTCATTGTTATTACAAAAAATATTATTTAGGAAATAATTGAACTTATAGTTGTATTGCTTTTGTTCTTGTTGTTTGATAATATAGTGCAAATGGGCAGGATATGTTATTCTCAGGCTATTAAATAATAAGTTTAATTGTACAATATTACTTTGTAAACATATTTATTCGATGAAAAAAAAAGCCCGCTGAGTTTGTTGCGCCCATTCTTCTCAGGTCTGAGGCATTCATTTTGGAATGGGTGGTAGTTTTTTGACTTTCAATAAGAGATGTCGTATCCTATTTTGAATAAAAATATTTGAATTTGAATTCGACTCCCAGATAAAAGATGGGCAACGACTGCAACTAGATGGCGCAGCCCAGTTGGGAAATGAAAGAAAGGTAGACCATCAGAAAGTTGGGAGAATGAAATCAAAGAATCCGGTTTATTTAATTTAATTCCCCCAACGACCAATGGAATAAACTGGAAAAAAACGACTCTACACAGAAAGACTTGGAAAAATCTGGGAGGCTTTTACTCGTTGAGTTAACCTATACAAATAAAACAAAAATGATAATCTGATATGATAATTAACATGTTTATATTTTAAGATTATTACGTTATTATAACATTATATAACATCATAATAGAACATTATTAAATATTAAGATGAACTAATAAATATTACCTAGTACATACTCAACTCAATTAATTTATATATGTAATTGTGAATTTTAATTTTTTAATGTTTCTATAATGTCCAAAAAAATTATTAAAATGCATGTATTGAACTTATAAATTTGTAAACCAATTACTTTTTTAAGGATGAATAAAAGGCTTGATTATTATATTTTATTTGTTTATAGTTCACTTGCAATGTGTAGATAAATGAAATTTATAACGATAATGTTTGTTCTATCAACTTTTTGCAGAATGATAATAATATAATAGTACGAATAGATTATTATTCTAATAATATAAATGGAAAATAACTGTTAAATATTGTGTATTACTCTTTCACGAATAAACATTCCAAGTTATTTTGATGAATTTGCTTGATTAGACAAACAAACATAAATCTCTTATGCTAACAACTCGGCTAAGTCGAGTTAATAAGTCTTTTATTGGGTGATGTTACAACATAATCCCAGAAAATGTACACAACAAATGTTATACAAAATTCAAATGAAATGCTATAAAACGTTTGTGTTAATGGTTACTATAACATAAATATTTTTTTTATTCCATAGACTGGGAGTGGAGCTTCTGCATATTATATTGTAACTAAATTAAGAAAAAAAGCCCGCTGAGTTTCTTGCGCCCATTATTCCAAGGTCTGAAGCATACTATTCCGAATGGGTTGTAGTGTTTTACGTTTAATAAGAGATTTTAAATCCTAATTTAAATAAAAATATTTGAATTTTTAAACAAATTCTTACTTCTATTGAAGTAAGCGAACAATATGCAACTATTTAATTAACTGGATTGTTAGTTTCAACAGACAAAATGTAACAGAGGACTTATACATGTGTTTCAATTAATGTTCTTTGCCTATCCTTTTACGTCTGAATCTTTAAAAAGTAAGTATTTTTAAGCACTAAGTAAGCACTTTAGTGAGTCACTATTAGATAGCTCATGATATATAGGATTGCTAAGGATACTTTCATTATTTTAGGGTATAATATAGGTAGTTGTAACGAAAACGAAATCCACGAAGATTGCGGGCGGCAACTCGTACATAAATTAATTTAAATACACAATACCCTGCGTCTGTACTGGACCACCCGAGCTTCTAAGTATTCTTCAACAATCGACTCGTTTCGTCATAGCATCTAGCTTTGTTCCCGTTTATATATTATAATAATATGAACTCGATATTAACTCAATGAAGAGAAGTACTCTTGAACAATAGTAAAGACTAAAAATCTATTATTATCAAATAAAAAAAATGACTATGACATACATAATATGATCTTTTTAAGTTAATAGAACGAGCATTTTTCGACATGTTTACATAGATTCAGCACTTATAGCGGCATCGGGGGGCGGGTCGTTCTCTTCCTTAAATTATCGTCAAGGAAAGCGATGGTTGGTTTGATGCACCACGTCCAGTAAATAGGCTCAGTCCAGTAAATTTTTTAAAGGTGTGGTGAATGATAAAATATAACTTTGACATTCTAAATTAGTGTCATTTCATAATAAATTACTTAATAGGTACGTCAAGTTGAGTCTCTTGTTGCTAGGCAACCGATGAAAATAGGCCAGGTTTATTAGTTTAGTGTACGTGACAAGCTACGTCTTACACTCGCGATTTGTATGACACTGCGTTGTGCGGGCATTGCTCAAAATAGAAGTTAACTGTCAACATTAATTTTTATCGATGTTTTCACAGCTGTCACAGTCTATCTCTAGACGTAAAAATTCCAAAAATCGTGCAATAGAGTTATTTTATGGAGGAGAGAGAGAAAAGAAATGAGCATTCATAGGGGTCATCTGATGGTAAGTGATCACCGCAGTCCATACTCTCTTGTAACATTAGAAGAATCACAGGAGCGTTGCCGACCTTAATAAGAGTCGAATAAACGTATATATGAATTTGAGAGCCAAAAACATATAGATATGAGGCGGGTGAGAATCGAACCGGAGGCCCTGTGATGAGTGTCAACGGTTGCTATTGCGACACTGACGCTTAACATTTTCGATTTAGAAAGTGCTTCGACTTGGCAGGTTTTAAAAGTACTTAAATATTCGACTAGCACAGATTTAGATTGATTTAACTTAGAAAGTTGTTACTCGCGAAAAGGAAAAAATATGGTCGACGTGGGCGATATGGTCAATGTGGGCGCTAACGCCCCCTTGTGGGCGTTTGAGACTTTCGGGGGGCAGTAGAAGACCCAGAGAAAATTAGGGGGGCATTGTGATGGTGCAGATGGGGCGTGGGTAGATTAAAAAATATAGTCTAAAAAGGCAAAAAAATACACGAAAATAATCTAGGAAAAAACATATTCTCAAAGTGGGCGGTGAGCAAAAAAAGGTTGAGAAACTATGGTCTAGTCGGGAAAGCGAATATAAACGAAATAATGAAAATAGTTTATTGCTCTAAAAATAAAAATACAATTTGTATATAACAGTTATGGAAGCACAATTAGGCGAACGTCCGACAATCCAGGTTATCTAAAGGTGTAAGATTTATTTATAACTTTAAGTAAGACAATAAATTAACGTACTATATATATATAAATTATTATTGTTATTATAATACAAGGACACAGTTTGTTCAATATTTAAACAAAGATACCACTACTCACACATTATAAAGTTTATAAATGTTACTAAATATGTTAGTAGGTTAGGTACCTACCGTTTTAGTTTCAGTCCTGAAATTTTTAATGGTATCACTAAGTTGAACTGTGAAAAAAATTGTAATATAGTAATTTTTAGTAGTAGTATTTTTTTATACAACCGAAAACAGACAAAATTAATTAAAATTCTACTAAATAAAGTAAGTTAAAACATTATAAAAAATAAAAAAAGAACTGTGCGGCGCGTGATTCCCTGCTAAAAGGAGCTGACTCAGTATATTGTTGGTCAGTGCAGAAGACACCAACACAACACTGGTTTTCAGCAGCCCCTCGTGACACTTGGAATTGACAGTTGGTGAATTCTTCGAATTGTAATAATTTTTTGTGTCAAAGAGAATAAATTTATACAAATGAATGTATAATTCAACTTTTACCAAACCAAAATCACTTTATTCATGTACCTAAGTCAATAAAAGACAAAAGTTTTCATTCCTTTTTACTTTTACTTTTACGTGAAAGGTTGAAGTTTAATGACAAGAACTGGCAAGAAACTCATTGCATCTCTTTTAAATCAATCTTTACAGTTATTATTTATTATTATGTAAAGTGGTGCAATAAAAATACTCAAACGTCAAATCCTCAATGCCTTATCCGAGTAAGTAAAAAAAAGTAAATGTTAATTACTAAGTAATTAAGAAAGACGAAAGTTTGTATCAAGTTCAACAAATTGGATCGAATCTAAATTAGATTAAAAACTCATCTTTCCCGAACTTCAGTTAAATCTTCAATAATTTCTACAATTTCGCAAAATTCAAACATAACACCCAAATTATATTTATTACAAAAAACCCAACGATGACCAAGCTAAATAAGAATGTTAAATAGATGTTTATTTAGACAATTAAACGGATGTTAAATCAACAGTGTGTGTGTGGTCCAAGATTGACAGGAGTGTGGCAAAGCGGTATAGCAACCTGCTGTCAAATCTATCCTTTTTTATATCTACAATATTTTGTTAACGTGTGGTAAGAAAACATGATATTTGGAGGTAATTTAGAACACGGTAAGATTATTTAAGAAAAAATTCACACCTCTTATGTTAAGAATGTATTAGCATTATGTTTTGAATCATTTAAACTTGGCTTTACATTGTTAAGATGTTACAATCAATTTAATCATTGAATCTCGATTAAGTATAATATGATAACTTTTATATTACGATGTAAAAGTCAAACCGTACATATTATTAGGTACATACCTATACTTATAAAAAAGAGTAAAGTTTTTTTCATTCTTAGTCATAAATTGAATATATTAAACGATATTTAAAGATTTTAGTTTTTAAATTGTTAAAATTGCTGTCTTATAAACGTAGTTAAAATTATGAATGCTGTGGTAGCTTATAAGCGAATTAACTCTTATCCATACTTTTAATATATTTTAAGTTTAAGCATGTAAAGAGAGTAATTTGTTAGTTGCCTAAATAAATAAATAATTAACCTGCTCAACCCTTGAGATGTCGCTCTTTCAAAAAAGAAGGATTAGCACTTTAAAATATAACAAATTGTTTAGCCTTATTTTATTTGCGTAAACTCAGAAGTTTGAAATTTTTTCACAGCTTCACAAGACTATAGACTTGATTATATAGTTTTAATTTTAACTCTACACCTCAGAATCGATGCGTAACTGGATTCACGCTTTCCCGAGATAAAGGGTCTTCACAGACAGACATACAGACGGACGAAGAACAAAGTGATCCCATAAGGGTTACATTTTTTACTTTTGAGGTTCATCCTGAATCATGAATCCTAAAAACATAAAACAATGAACATTGTCAAGTAAAAAATTGCGAAACACTGTTTTCATGATTAAAATAATACTGATAGAGCGAAATTATTAAATATACCATTATAATTACAAAAAAAACTTGTGTGCTTAGACGACAAAGTAGAAGTTAAGTCTTCAGTCTTCCAAATCCACACTATAGTACCAATCAAAATCATTTAACTATCTTCACAACCTTCATACAAATATCAAGTTAGAATACCAATTCGTCGAAACATACATGGATTGAAGAAACAGATCAACATAACGATCAATAGATCGGATATTAAAGTTTTATTATTATTAGTATTTAGGCAGGATTGTAACATAAATCACGCAAGAAAAAGTTTGGCAAATCGGGATTGCAATTGGATAACGAAATATGCCATTCCCTTCCTGAAAAGAGAAACTTTTAAAAATTCTTAATTAACAGATGCTGCCGTGAAATGCTTTACGCTGCGATTATATTTCGAATAATTTGTGAGAAAGTGTATTTGTTTCATGTAACATCAAGTATATATAATACTAGTTGACCCGACAGACGTTGTTCTGTGCATAATAAATAAAATATTGTTTTTTATGAATTTGTCAATAATATTTCATAACATCAAGAATTATTTTGTAAAATATGTCATTGTCGTCAATGCTCCCTGTTGTTAACTATAATGAAATTTTTATTGAATTAGGCGTTACTTTGCGGATATCCATAACTATACAAATGATTTAAGTTTTCTTTTTGTGTTAATTCCGCCAATATTTGTGTTTAAAACAATTCGACACGTGTTTCGCCTCTACACGAGGCATCCTCAGGACGTGTTGTCTCGCCAAAATCTTAATTAACACTAAAGAAAACTTAAATTATTTGTATATAATGAAATTGTTTCACAGCAGAACTGTCAAACCATGCGTCAATAAATTCTCTCATAGAAAATATGTATATACAAAACAAATATTGGAAATTAAAATATTTATAGGTATCTCTTTGTTGGATTAAACTGCACTCCATGAAGTTATCCCCATTAAAATCCGTTCATTAGTTTAGGAGTTCATCGCGGACAAACAACGTGTCACGTAATTTATATATATTAATATTTGCTTCACCTAACATATCGCAGTATAAAAACGTTTTAAATATCAAAAATAATCGAGTATATAAGTCAATTTGACATAACGTTGTTTCTTTATGAAACAAATATTAAAATCAATTAAGGTTCTCAGAAAAACTATTGAAACGAGAAGTAGCCCCGTATTAAACTCTCTTTCATATACGAAACACCAAGTTGTTACAGCTATGTATATAAGGCTCTTTGGTGAATAAATATGACTACCTTAATTCGAGTATATATACTATTTACCTAACCCTTACTACTTTTACATAATTCACTTAAGTGGTTTGCAATGAAGTCAATTAATATTTCTTTAGCATATTTAATTTTAATACTCAAAGTTTCAGAGTGGTTTCAATAACTTATGTACTAACACAAGACTCAAAGTACTATTCTCTTTATTATTACTCAAAAACCATCATTTAAGAACAAATCTCTTAAAGTTCCAGCAGAAAGTTACAGCATGCATTTATTTTTATGAAAATAAGGGACAAGACGAGCTGGACGTTCAACTGATGGTAATTGATGCGCCCTGCCCATTCAATGCAGAGCCGCTCAGGATTATAGAAAACCCCAAAAATTCTAAGAGGCACTACAACTGCGCTCGTCACCTTGAGACATAAGATGTCAAGTCTCATTCGCCCAGTAATTTCACTAGCTACAGCGCCCTTCAGACCGAAACACAATAATGTTTACACATTACTGCTTCACGACGGAAAAAGGCGCCGTTGCGTTACCCATAATCTAGCCGGTTAATATATTTATAGTTTTGAATTAATTTAGATTATTTACTTACTCGTGTAACGCCCAAATACTGGAAAGTCTCCTAAGTTCTTAAGTCCTACTCAACTATTCGAGAGATTATTAAAATACAGTTTGGTAATTTTAAAAGTGAAATTGAAATGTGTTTCTTAAATAAAGTGGAATCTAGCAGCTACTTTTAATAAAAACGGCTTACTGAAACGACTCTTAATGTATGATAGCTGTCAAATGAACTGTTTGTTGAGCAGCCTTCTTTAAAAGTGGTCACAACCAATCTGAAATACATTTGTGTAGTTGTGTTGTGTTATTTTAAAGTGCAAAAATGTCTTTTTCTTCTCTTTTCACACTTTCCGACGAGAAAAATTCTATTTCTCGTAGCAATAGAGTAGAGTTCACCTTCCTTAAAGGCCGGCAATGCTCCTGTGATTCCTCTGGTGTTGCAAGAGATTGTGGGCGGCGGTGATCACTTAAAATCAGGTGACCCGTACGCTCGTTTGTCCTCCTATTCCATAAAAAAAAAACCTAGAGTTTAACGCTTTTGAAGAGTACGATAACAGCTAAAATTAAAACTGATATTAATAATTGCTTATAATATGACATTAGACAGTTTCTTTTTGCATTTAATATATAATAGTATGTATGGAAAAATAGTCAAAGGCTCCATGTTTATGTTTCGTAGTAAGTATGCAAGTATTCCAAACCCGTGGGAATAAAAAAGATCTTGAATATAATGAAATAGTTAATTATCTGGGTCCTCCACACAAACAAATTGAACTGCAATTATAAACCGTGTGACCCTTTCTATGTTTTATATCATTGTTGCATCGTTATTAAAACCATACACAACGACACACAAATTAAAACTCTAAAACAAGACTATAAGGTCGAATTCACGTTAGTACTTAAACTCAAAACAATTTGCTTAGCATATTTGGACTCTATTTTAATTAATTAAAGGGATGTTTTTTGTGGTAATAGATTCGCGCTTGTTATGTCCGCGTGCTTTTCCTTCAGGACTCGATAGAGCGTGACCATTGGAGTGGGCGCACAGACAGACACGCGTTCATGTTATTTTTATTTGGATTTAATATAATTAATTGTGGCCGTGCCGAATTACTTTTGTTATTGAGTACGGATTAATTAGTCGATAGACTAAAAATTGTTAAATCAAAATCACTCTGACATATATAGTAAGATCTGTATAATTTTTAAGTTACTGAACGGGCAGGTTTTGTCATGCTCACATAGATCTAGACTTGATCGGTGACTATTTTTGAAAATTGTGGTAAATGATAAAATATTTTATTGTTTGTTATACATTATTAGTCGGCACATGATAGATAACTAACTTTTAGTTGAAGAATAAATGCTTCATGAGCTGTTTAAGAGAATTATAAAAACCTTAATTGCTATTGTTGCTTACAATAGATACATGCTGTAACTTTCTGCTGGAACTTTAAAAGACTTGTTCTAAACTGATGATATTTGGGTAATAGTAAAGAGTCTACTACTATTGGAGCAACAGTAAACACTAACTGTCTTATTCATAATGACTTGGCAGAGATTTAAAACATCGCTAATATACGCTTGTTAAAAATGGTATTCATAATCGCTTAATAGGGCTCAAACGCTCATTATCTCTTCGATAAAGCTGACGTGACTTATAGTAGGTAGGACCCTGCTTTAAACCTATTTTAAGCACTCGAACGCAAAAAAACATGGCCGACATCGATCAGCTTTTCGTTAAATAATGTGATAAATAGCTTCCCGCTCAAAGTTTTTGGATATCCTTCATAGATTGACAACCAACAGACTTCAAAACTATGATTTTTGAAGTTTGAAATTATTTTGACATCGACTTTTGACAACTGACAAACCATTGACATTGAAAAGATGTCTGTTTCCATTGACAGTTCCGCATTAAATTAGTTAAAAGCATGTTTTTTTGTACGAAATGGCAACATTGCGTACTATAGAGACGTATTAGTTAAGGGAAATTTATCTAACGAATATGAATAATAATTTTATCGAACGTTCGATAGGCTTAAAGCACGGTTTAACTAATATAGCTTTATACCTTCGAAAAGCGTTTTATTATGAGTAAAGCAGTTTAAGTCAAGACAACACAAGTGTTAGTGGCGAGCGCAGTTGTAGTGCCTCTAAGAATTTTTGGGTTTTTCAATCATTCTGAGTGGCACTGCATTACAATGGGCAGGGCGTGTCAATACTATCAGCTGAACGTCCTGCTCGTCTCGTCCCTAATTTGGGATAATGGAGTCCGAATGCTATACCATATTATTATCATGATCAGTTAAGAATACTATTTATTATATACTTTTAAAAAAAGATGTAAGTTTGTAGTCTTAATGGGCCTTCGATTTCACCCAGAAAGAACAGAGGCCAGGTTGAGAGTACGAAAACAAGATTACATTGAAAGATTTGATGGTAGTCGAAGATGGAAAGGGATGGATATCAGGATTGTGGCAAACGGGGGTTCGTTGGCATAAACCTTTTATTTTGCCAGAAAACATGTAACAATGGGTGTAAATAATTTTTAGGTATCAATGTAAGCGGCCATTTTTGGCATGCAAAATTATTATTAAGTATTAATTCATTTTTATTTCATTACAAAATTCTAGTTATTATTATAATTGATTTAACATTAATAAACTCTATATTTTAAGCACTTAGGTCAATTTCAATTGTATGTTTTATTATTATTGTTATTATTGTTGTATTTTAATAATTATTAATTTATGCTAAACATGCTGTGTACACACCTCGTGGAGCAACCGACCATGTCTCTTCACTCGTTAAAGACTGGCACGTGTCGGACGAACCTTCATGCTCGGATCACAGATGGATTAGGTACAACCTCCGCTTAAACATCAAACCTGCCCTACCAAGGCGGAACCCGCGTAAAACAGACCGCACCAAATACGACAGTTTGGTGAGAAATGAGCTTAAGACCATTTCCCTACCAAACGATTATAATGGTACCGCAGGTATAGAAACTCATGTAACTAACATAACTCAAACGCTAATCAACAGCTATGAACAGACGTGCCCTCTTACTTCGACAAAGCCCTACTCAAACGACAAAAGTGTGTGGTGGGGTCCTGAGCTAGATAGGCTGCGCTGCAAAGTAAAGATGCTGTTCAACAGAGCCAAAAATACCCGGGCACCAGACGACTGCGACGCATACAAACAGGCCCAATACCGTTTCAAGAAGCGCATCCGCGAAAGGAAGAGAGAAAGCTGGAGACGCTTCTGCACTAAAATTGATTCCACAAAAGCGGCTTAAGTAAAAATCATCCTTTCACGCGACCCAGAGCGAAATCTAGGTTGCTTGAAAAAATCCGACGGCACATAAACCAAATCCGACACCGAGACCTGCAAACTGTTCCTGCAAACTCACTTTCCTGGATGCCGCATCACCAACAACCAGACGTGGGAGGAGGAGGCGCGACGCAGAGCAACACACCGGATCAAACGGATTGGACCACAGCTCACAGGGTGGTAGACAAAGACAAGGTAATGTGGGCAATTAACAGCTTTCTTCCATTTAAATCAGGTAGCCTGGACGGGATCTTCCCAGGGCTGCTACAATGGAGCGGTATGGGGCAGAACATCTAACTGCTATCTTTAGGGCATGCCTGGCCTACAAATACATACCGCTCCAGTGGAGGGAGGTAAAAGTGGTATTTATCCCTAGCCCGGCAAAAGTGATTATACTAACCCCAAATCCTACAGGCCTATCAGTCTCACATCATTTTTGTTGAAGACTCTAGAGTAATCCCTAATCTCACATCATTTTTATTCATACCTTACCTATCAGTCTCACATCATTTTTGTTGAAGACTCTAGAGTAATCCCTAATATCCCTAACGCAGACTCTGCGTTATGCTCTCATACAAAAACCGCTACATGCCAACCAACACGGCTTTTTATCAGGGCAAATCAACCGAATCCGCACTTTACTGTGTAACAACATCTCTTGTAATGAAAGGATTATCACATAAACAATCAACCTTAAGTGCTTTTATAGATATCAAAGGCGCCTTTGACAAAACCTCTTTCACACAATTGCCGGGTGGATAGACAGCATCTTGAGGCATAGGACGATACGATTCACTGTGAACACCAGTACTAGATGTGTGGTGGCAACGGGCTGCTCACAAGGAGGGGTACTCTCGCCGCTGCTCTGGAACCTTGTGGTGGATGAGCTCATCACAAGGCTAAACAAAAAGAAACTGTACACGGTGGGCTATGCTGACGACCTCGCCATTTTAATAACAGGACCAGTTGAGAGCGTCTCATGTAGCCTCATGAGATCTGCTTTAACTAACAGCTAACCCGTCAAAGACGGAGCTAATACTATTCACAAACAAACGCAGCCTCGGTAATCTTACATTACCAAAGCTGTTCAACATCGAACTAAGCCTTACTAAAGAAGTTAAATACCTAGGGGTCATACCCCCTGATCGAATTCCCCCATTATTTATACAAAAATGCGCAGATGTACTAACGGAACCTCTTACTATATTATTCAAACGTTCATTACAGGAAGGAGTAGTTCCGAAAATCTGGAAGTCTGCATTTATCACCCCCATACACAAAAATGGCAGCAGAAATGACATTAAAAATTACAGGCCAATTTCAAAGTTATGCATTTTCGCTAAAGTTTTTGAAAAATTAGTCTACACCCAAGTCCATAATAGTTTATCAACCTTATTTATCCCCGAACAGCATGGATTTATTAGAAATCGCTCAACTACGTCTAATCTACTATCATTCCTAAATTACACAACATTTAACATGGATTCTGGGGGTCAAGTAGACTCCATATTCACAGATTTTCGCAAGGCATTCGATCGAATTGACCATAAAATACTACTCCAGAAAATTCTTTCGGCAGGAATTCATGGTAATTTATATAGGTGGTTTACCTCGTACATTGAGAACAGATCACATGCTGTGGTTCTCAACGGATACTCATCAGAATGGAACTTCGTGCCCTCTGGGGTCCCTAAAGGATCCTTGTTGGCTCCATTCTTGTTTAATATCTTCATTAACGATATCGCTGCTTGTTTTCAACATTCCAAATTCCTACTATACGCAGATGATATGAAAATATTTAAACAAATTCGTGACGTAGATGACTGTCTTTTATTACAACAAGACATGCACAGGTTTGAAAAATACTGTAGCATCAACAAACTAGACCTGAACGTTCAGAAATGTTACGCTATAACATTGACCCGTAAGCCTAATTTTATTAAATTTCAATATTCACTTAATGGTCATCCACTCAAAATTGTAAATGAGATACGTGATGTAGGCGTAATTCACGACTCTAAGCTTTCATATGATAAACACATTGAAAATATCGCTAATAGAGCCAACCAGTGTATAGGATTTATCAAGAGATCCTGTTCCCAATTCTCAAGTATCAAGGTTATAAAAACCTTGTATTGTACATATGTTCGTAGCATACTCGAGTATTGTACACAAATTTGGAACCCTCAGTATGATATATATATTAACAGATTAGAATCAATCCAACGCAGATTTGTTAAATACCTTGAATATAAGTGCAAGACATACGACAATGATTATGATTCAAGATGCAGGAGATATATATATATATATATCATATATTACCACTCCACGAGAGACGCAAAATAGCTGATATTCTATTCTTAACAAAAATAGCACAATGTCACATTGACGCTCCCCATCTTCTCTCGAATATAAATTTCTCACTGCATAAATAATCTTAAAGGCTTTCCTGATTTTGACCTGTTTAATTCATCCACAAATTCTATCAGATCAAAAATTACTAAAAACTGGTTTAATGTGTTTCCCTAACTGTTACTATAAACATAATTGAACGTAGTGTTTAAATTCTCTCTGAACATAATAAATGTAATACCTATGTAATTATTAACATATTATATATAATACTTGTATAAAAAAAAATGTACCTATATTACGCTATGTGTTATTAGAAACAATACGCGAAAACTATTAAATGGTGTAAAATGTTCACACTATTATTTAGTAATTAAGTTATTGTAACACTGTAAGTTGTCCAAATAAAATAAAATAAAATAAAATAAAATAAAATATTGGATAGTAAGATGCTTTGGAACAAACACCTCGAACACAAGCTGGAAAAAGCGTGCATCATCTATTGGCAGTGCAGAAGACTCATAGGCAAAACTTGGGGCCTTGCTCCAAAGATAAGTAAATGGCTCTACACAGCAGTCATCAGACCAATAATCTCCTACGGAGCAATAGCTTGGTGGCCCAGGACAGAGCTTGTGACAGTACAAACTAAGCTGCAGCGTTTCCAGCGGCTGGCTTGCACAGCCATTACAAGATGCATGATTTGATTTGATTGAAACTATTCTAGGGCTAACACCACTCGACATACACTTTCAACATGAAGCGACAATGGCGACTCTACGTCTAAAGCTGTTTGTTGGGTGTATGGAAGAATTAAGACTGCCTAACAGATAATCTCTGGAATAGGGTAACAAAGGACTATCCACTCTGTGAGGCACCATGCGACAAGATACCTAAAACACATGCTTTTAATAGAAACTATCACATACAGCTATGTGAGAAAGATGCAGACCAGTCTGGTGTAAATGAATTAAGAATTTACACAGACGGCTCGAAAATGGCTACTGGAACTGGTGCTGGCATCTTCTCACAGGAACTGAACATACACACTTCCATACCCTTGGGCACACACAGCTCCATCTTCCAATGTGAGTGCGTATCCATTAAGGACGCCGCCAGCGCAATATTAAGAAGAAAAGTACACGGCCACAGAATCAGAATTCTTTCTGACAGCATGGCGGTACTAACAGCGTTGAAGGGTACCACCTACAACTCAGCACTAATACACGAGTGTCACCAAACCCTTGAACAGGTTGCCTCTTATAACCGGGTAACTCTGCAATGGATCAAGGGACATAGCGGTTCGTTGGGAAATGATGCAGCGGATGAGCTTGCAAGGCGGGAATCGGCAAATGTAGTGACTGGTCTATTGCCACTACTGCCACTGCCCTTCAACCAAATGCGCTCATGGATACGCTCTCTCACCAACCACTTACACAACACCCGATGGGTGAATGTCTCAAGCTGTAGACAGTCGAAGGAGGCGATACCTGCACTATCGCCCAAACTGACACGTAGACTTATCAGCCTCAACAGACATGACATCCGTATAATGGTGGGCACCCTGACGGGTCACACATCACTAAACAAACACCTCTTCACAATCGGCGTAACGGACAGTCCTAAGTGCAGAGGCTGTCTGGCCGAAGACGAAACGGTCGCTCACGTAATCCTGGAATGTGCGAGGGTGGCCAACCAACGGGCAAAAACCTTAATACGAGGTCGCTCCAGGAAGTCTGCGAACACCCCAGGAATGTTCTGAACTTCTGGAAGGAGCTGGGCTGGTTGGAGTAACTGGCCATTAGTGCACGCAAAATGGACCCATGCTAGTGGTCTAATTGCGGAAACAGGAGCCCCTATACCATACCCTCGTGGAGTTGCAGCCTATCTTGTATTTAGCTGATAGTTTTTTTTGTTTATGATGTATTTGTTGTAATTCTGTTGTGTGTATCTATTAAATAAATAAATTTGATGTAATTATTTAAGGACTAGAATTAATATATTTTTTGAAGGTCAATTTAATTTAATCTAATATTAGACATATGTCAACATCTCATTTATCGAATATAAACATTTATCTATAAGCCATGTAACCCTCTCTCCACCTCCGTTCTACCCGTGTGGGAGATAGGCGTGAATAAGTAAGCGCGTAGTTAGATTATAATTTTTGAGTTGAAAGATTTAAAGGCGCCAACATTTTCCGTAAGAATTAAATGAGAATGAGCTGCACGCACAGCTATGTAACGATCGTTCGTGTATTCTAGCGCTCTGAGAATTCTTTACTCAACTACTTAGTGAGCACTATGATCCAGAGTAAAATTCACGAATTCAGAATCATACACCATTATACGATATATATTTTAATTACTTTTTAAAGAAACAACAAAAAATAGTTGTATTTCTTATTAAAACCTAGCCTTGATGCTTTTCAGAGATAACCGTGACTTTAAACTGGATTTTATTAAACCTTATGCTTTATTTTAATTCGAAGATTTAAACAATGATTAAATTAGTCTAACCAATTGTTGATCACTTAGATAATTTATACGTCGAGATAGACTGTGGCACCTGTCAACACATCAAAAAAATAGCAGCGAGCTGTTAGCCTCTGTTTTCAGCAACGCACGCGCACTAAAACTAACGTATGTGAGAGAGTGTAAGACGTAGCTTATCACGCACCTTAAAGTAATAATCACACACCGTTGTTTCGCTATTCCCTTTATTTGCCGGCAAATAATTTAAAAGCAATAAAATAATATATCACATCAAATTATCCGTTAAAACGAACATCTGCCCGCCAACAATCGAACAACAGAATCATCCTATTAGTGTCCCTACCTGTTCTGGGCCCTCAGATGGCACCTCGGCCCTCACACATTACAATAATGCTTGTAAAAATATAATTATATTCGCCGCACGCGCTCTACTTCCGCTGATCAGCATATTTTATTAGGAGGGTCCTGTGACGTGAGCTTTTTAGTGTTGCAAGTATTAATATGTAATTTGTCGGGATGTCTGTGATAAGAGCGAGGGGTTTGATTGATTAAATACGCGTGCCTATCGTTGGGTAATGTATGTAAATTATAATATGGTTTATGTTGTCTGCGAACTGAATTGCATAGATAAAACGTTACTCATTCGATCAACTTTTACTGCGTTTGTGAAAGTCATATAGTATATCAGTCAACGCATGAGAATAGGGCACATTATATAGTAGGTTCCCTCCCCTCTAATACCATCAATAATAAGATTTTATATCTAAAGATGAAACGTTTAATCTGCTCTCAATTACCCTTATGGAAGTGGAAGACAATCGAACGTACATACTACAAAATTACCGTTAATAATGCGTAAACGTAGTAGTATCTTTTTGGGCAGACGAATTCTTCTGCCACTTGAGTTGAGTTTAACCGTGTCCAATTTAACCCCCAGAAGATTCAAGTTCGCGCGTTTACCACTAAAAAAACCATTTGTCGTATCACCGCTCTTCGACAACACTTCCCTTGAAGCCTCGCCTAGCATCAGAATACTGGGTTTCAAAATCTCCAGCGATTGCCGATTCCGTGGCCATCTAGAAGGAAAGCCAAATTGGCTTCGATGAAGCTGGGCGTCATAAATAGAGCACGGCAATACTTCATGTCGGCCCACATTCTAGCGCTCTACAAAGCGCAGGCGCACCATCTCTGGTGCCGGACACCGGCGCATCCCAGTATCAGCTCGATCCATTTGACCCCATGCAACGCAGAGCAGCTTGAATTGTCGGGGACCAAGTGCTCTGCAAACGGCTGGATCACTTGGCGTAAAGACGTCGCTTCATTGAGCGTCTTCTACCGCATTTATCACGGGGAGTGTTCCGAACAGTTGTTTCACCTGATTCCTGCCGCCGAATTCCACCTTCGCTCGACACGCCACAAATTAGTATATTATCCCCACCGTCTGGATGTGTGGCGGTCCTCAACTGTGCGCTATTCAAGGAGCTTTCTTCCACGTATTACAAAGCTGTGGAGTGAGCTTCCTTGTGCGGTGTTTCCGGGACGATACGACATGGGTAAAAAAAGCGCGTACACCTTCCTTAAAGGCTGGCATCGCTCCTGTGATTCCTCTGGTATTGCAAGAGAATGTGGGCGGCGGTGATCACTTAACACCAGCTGAGCGTACGCTCGTTTGTCCTCCTCTTTCCATTAAAAAAAAACTGGTCGCAACAGGACTGCCATGAACTTCTACCTAAGCCGCGTACCTATGGGACCACCGCAGCCCAAATTCAGAGGAATGGGAAAATGAAGAGCGTTGCCGCCTTTATAAAACGTCAAATAAATATATGAATTCGACTAATACATATTAGTACGTTGCAGGCCAGTATCGAACCGGAGCTGTGCCACAGTAGTGGTACACATTCCACCACCGACGCACTTAACCACTGGTCCATTGTCAAGAAAAAGTTTATTACTGTTCAAGAGTTTCATCCTGATGGTTGGCACAGATGAAATACTTATGAAAATATTGAGTTGTAACAGGTTCTTGTTAAGTGTACGTGTTCAATTTACTCCGACTTTGTGAAGTGGATCATGAAATCACGTTCCTATCCGTTACATACATACAGACATAGATAAATACAGGTTAAACTAATATAAATTGTATGAAAATCAAACAATTTCTCAAAACTGAATTCACTCAAAATTTGTATTAAAAACTTATAGCGTATTATGTACTGTATTAAGTGAAGATAAAATAATAATAAAAACTCAATTTATTAGAGTCGACAGACATCGTTTATGAAAACTATAGCACACCACGCAGGTACAGCTTAATCAAATTACACAAATTGCAACATACAATATTCATTGCAATAGGGATGTGATGGGTTTATCGATATTTTATTATGTATTATATTATTTAATGTGTAGAGCCATCTCTAGCATCGTAGAATAAACTTCTTTACGGTTTATATCAAGGCTTGGAATCGGTTTGCATATCTCATTCGTAGTATGAACGTGATAGGAGTTGTTTAATAACCTTTATAAACTGGTTAATTCCGCAAGAAACGAGCAAAGGGAGCCAAAATTTTGAAGTATAAAACAGCATCGGTATGTTCATATTTTTTAAATAATTGGCAAACATTTAAATTTTATAATTTGAAAATTAAATTATTTCAAATAAATTATACAGTTTAAGCGCACATAGAGTCGGTAGGCAGGTTAGGTACTTGGTTCCAAATTTATCTAAATTAAATATTTGTTATGGGTAATATTTTTCATATCTAAAACTATTAGGTAGAATTTGCTTACTTACTATATTACACATTTTACTTTTTATTTTTTACTATATTACACAAATTAAGTGCAGCCGTACCACAATACTAACCGTTTGTAGCAAATACTACTTTATATCTCTTGACTGTATAATGACAGTAATGAGGTTGAATGAATGTCCGTCAATAATGTACCAAATATATAGGTACAAATGAAAAAAAAATCAACCACTTTAAAAGTTAGCCGAAATCCTGTGCCCCCTCTGGTTGTTGCAAGAGAGCATGGACGGCGAAGACCATCAGGTAAGCATCGATTATTCATCTATTCAAACAAAACTTACACCAAAACTCCATTAAAAAAGTATCGACTTTACGAGCCCTGCACTACAGAAATCGACAAGTGTGATTAATTCATGTTCAATAATGAGGTGGAGGTTTTTCACCGCGGTTTGTCTCGTGCGGGGTTCGCACGGGGGGAGGGGTACCGGCAACGTTGATTTGTGCCCAATTTGTCGCGTTGCGGTCACTTTCATATTTCATGTAAATGTCTATTATTGGTTACGTCGTAGCTCTGAGCATCTCCATATTTTCCTTTTATAATGCGGCTTTTATAATTCTCTGAAATTGCTCGTTGATGAGAAAAGCAAGACCTTTCAAGTTAGGGTCAAAAATATTCTGATATTATGAGTGAAATGTAATCTTAAATGCATAAAAGGCATTTATTTTCTCAAAATTGATTCCTTTAGAATTCTTTTTGATGTCACTTCTAACACTAACACTACCACCGCTTCGGAAACAAATGGCGCTCTGAGAGAGAAGAAGCGGCGCAAGAACCTAATACTAACTAAAAAAACGTTTTAATTAAATAAATATACAGAATTGCTTTATTGGGTTTTGAAGACTTAGCGAGTGATATATTAGCTTCCTGTTTATTTAGTACGTTGGAATCAACAACAACATACATATGGTATCACGTTCATGATCGCCTCCCATACATTAATATATAATAAAATCAAACATAATACAACTGGCTGAAAAAAACATTTCACATCTGACCTGTCAATATTGCAATATTTTCGATAACTGCATAATAATCAAATATAATTAGAACAAATGATGAGTTATGAATCATAAATGTAGTATAATACCCACCTTGACAGTTTTCCCACCCTTGTCCGTAGTAGTCCGTGGTGACGCGTTCGGAAGTTCCCACCCATCGCCACGTGGCCACCCGCGGCGCACGTGACCACGCGCCCTTTGCGCTTTTACTGTTTTTATTGAAAACGCTCAAAAATAATGGAAACAATACCCTTGTTGTGCTCTTGAATAAATTAGACTTGAACCGTTGGGGTTAAAGCGCTGTTGAACTGATCATTATTACCGCATTGGTCTTTTTAAATTATAATTATGACACTTTGGTACCCACCTACATATGATTGTTAGTCACATATTAGGTTAGGCAAAGATAAAATGATAGAGAATCAGTTCTGGTGTTACACATTATCTATATCCTAAGTCTATATCTACATGTGTATCGTTTTGTATTGTAAGTTATAAAAATGGGAACATTTGGAGCAGAAATGGCTAAAAGAGAATCTATTAAATTGAAATCGAGTTATCCAACTTATATTACTAACATTAAATCAGTCGTTGCTCTGCAAATGCAACGAAACGTCGAAAATAAATGTTATTTACCAAACACCTAATGTAAAAGTTTCACGCGTTTTAATCCTTTGAAAAGCATTTTATTTAAATGTGTGACAATTCGCTTTAGTTAAAGAAAATTTCTGCAGTGTCTAGCGACCGACCAGGTACCGTAAAATTATGCTTTTACCCAACATTTATTATAAATAGCAATCGTAGAAAGCATTTATTTAGTCTTAATAACATATGAAGAGTTTTATTTAAACAGATCAAGTTTCTCCCAAGCGGCCAAAGTATTAGACAGTGAGTATTCGGCCGGGTTCAACAATAAATGGTTCAATGTTCTCTTTCTTAAAACAGTGAAAAAAATATTGAATGAAGTTTTTGCAAAGGAATAGGTCTGTCTTTTTATAGGTACCTACCACTCAATTTTTAACGACGATGGAAATACCGTATGGACCGTCCCGCGGTGCTAGATCAGACGGTTTCGCAACCTCTGTTTTCCTTGCACGTTAAGAGCTTAAGAAGTAAAGTGGGCCGGATACCTTCCTTCTCTCCAAAATCATAGAAAACATAATTATACCCAGCTCTCGGTGTACCTAGAGGATCACCAGTTCATCTAAGGCTGACGGTAGGTACGCGTTTTTAGCCATGGTCAAAGCAAGAGAGATGTAAAGAGCGTAGGTATTTAGACATTACCCAGACTTTACTTACGTAGAAGTTGGTTGAGTTTAAGTTTTTTACAGTCAATTGACAATGCAAAAGCCAAGTTCGCGTTCTATCACACTCAGCTAAGTTTTACGTGAGTAAAGTCTGAGCAAAGTCTTAGTTCGCATTACAGATCTGAGTCTGGATACAGCGAAGGCCTTCGATCACGTATAACACGAGACACTTCTCTCGAAACTATCATCATTAGGGCTTCTCGAGAGTTTTGCCATTGGACTACCACCAGATTTCCCACTGGGCGCAGCATACAGGTCGTTTTCGATGGATATTGGTCGAACCCGAAGCCCGTGAACGCAGGGGTTTCCCAATGCTGTTTGCTTTTATACACATCGGCCATGCAGTTCTTTCTCGGGCAATCATAGAACACGGCCAAAAGAAATTGTTTATTCTATCAAGACCCGCATTGAGGTCGCGGTATGGAGTTAAATGAAGCTTATTCAATTTAACTCCCTCTAGACTCAAATTTCAGCTTTAACCACTACAAAACCAATTAGTCCTATTACCTGGAAGACAAAGCCAACTTGGCTTCGCAGATACTGGGGGTCATAAGCAGACCGAGACAATTATAATTCTACCCACATTCTAGCACTAAGGCGCCGGTCCGTCCAAATAGAGGTATTGTTTTCTTATCTATCTGGTCCACCCAAGTATCAGTAGGAACCATTAATTTACGGCGCGTAAGTCGTAGATCCAGTATTCTTTGAACTGCGCTATCACTTGGCGCTGTATAGAAACGTTTCTGACGGGTAAATTTTGAATGAAATTTCTACCACTGACTGCCAATTGAAAGGCCGGCAACGCTCCCGCATCACTTACAAACAAAATATACTTTAAGAATAAGTTTAAGTATGTCAGAAATGAAATAATCGGCAATCAATTATTATTTATTAATTCAAAAATCCCGTTAAATACAATGATTGAATAATAATAGTGAGTATTGAGGTTATATAATTCAACAATCTATCTACAACTACCAGAGATCCTAATACAATCCTAGAGTTCACGCATTGATTATAATAATTGTCACAGAGTATAAAGTGAGTAATTAGCACAGATAATTAATAATGGCACTAACCTTACAACATTTTTTACCTATTATATCTTTTAAACCAATAATATGAAACTATTTTTAACGGATTCCTCATCCCAATATGTTTTCTATACCTGAGCAAGCCAAAACAAATAGGGCTGAATCGATACTACTGAGTACACATACGGTATCGATACTTTCATTCAATACCAGTACTCAGTACCGAATATTGGCAACTATCGAAAATGAGTACTAATATCAAATGAAAGTATCGTATTTATTGGTGTCGCAATGCCATATTTTCGTCAAGACGAATTGAGGCACTACATAATAATTAGTACTAACACAAATTATTTAATTAGTAAATTAATCATTTTTTTTCTGTATCTCTCTTATCTGGCAAAGTTTATGAATTTAATAATGTTGTTAAAAATTAAATAAGTATTGAGTACTCACAAGTATCGATACCAGTACTTGATACTGGCTTCGAATCAAAGTATCGATACCGATAGGAGTGGTATCGTTCCATCCCTAAAAACAAATATATATTTTGACAGTTGTGAATTATGCCACGCCATTTTAACTGTCACTGTCAAACTCGTACATTTTTATTGGTTATCGAGAAGTAATACACTTCTAGGTTTTGTTTCGTACTGCTGCAGTGAACAGTGAATTCGATCCGTTAAAAATGGTTTTACTTAAATTTGTAACAATACGATATATTAATATAGTGATAAATGGGCGGATGAGTTATATTGTAAGGCACCATTTTTTATAAGCGAATCCTAAACTATTTCAGCACTTCACATAATAAATATCTTATTTTGGATTGAGGATTCGTCTTCGCTTCGCTCCAACTAGACACCGCCGACGTAGTCGCAAAGTGCGGCAACTGCCCAATTGGGCGTACTCGAGCCAGTCTCGAACAATGTGTGACGTTGACGTGCCATCATGTTCTGTTAAACTGATTTTTGATTTCTTGTTGCTAATAATTGAAATTAAAATGCCGAGTTGCGTAGTAAAACTTTATAAAAATAATACTACAAGAAATAAGAAAGATATACCATCAGTAACTATTTATTAATTTTGTAACACGAAGCGTATGTTACAAAATTTGAAAGATGCCATTGAGTGTCAAGATGCCACGCACACAAGCATCCAATAAGTTGGCAGCTATTGTTCTTAGGCAGTGCGGTATCTAGTTGGAGCGCAGCGGAAACCAATCCTTAATCTAAGAATCTTAATATTAGTAAGCCCAAAAATAATTAAATGGTTGGGTAAAAGACGTAGTCGAACCAGATATTACTGAAAATAATTCAATGTCTTTTTGTGAATGACAGAAAGTGAACGGAGACAGAAATCGATACAAATCACTTATTTCAGTCACGTTTTACTAAGTCGCTAGTATACAGGGTGTCCCGTAATCAGTGGACCAACGGGATACCCGTGATAGGGGTGGTCATCATCTATCGAAAACACCAAATTTTTCTGTTCTAGGGCCAGTAGTTCAAAAGATATGATTTTTTAAGCATTATTTTGAAAATTCTACCCTTATCAACACAAAAGTTGAAAAAAAATATTTTTTATTTTTATTTTGCCCTGTTTCTTAACTTAAGGTGGCTGAGGAAACATGTGTCTTCACAATTAAATCCATTTTTGTGAATAAATATTGCCAAATTGAAAATTAAAAACCAAAACATGCGCAAATATCAAATAACTAAATTTGGAACGTGATGTTTGAAGCAAGCTAGTGCAAAAAAAATGTATGACAGCCTTGCGGACCATTATTTAAAAAACATCTGCAGTTCATACTGATTCCAAAAAGGTATAACAATATTACATTTTACAAAAAAAATAACTTAATAACCAATTTTAGACTCCAATTGCGAGAAACATTTAAGCGCTATCTATTCTGAGAATTATTTTGTTATCGAGAGAGAGATAACACAATATGCTATCTCTTTCTCGCTCAGGTACCTTTTTCGTTTACGGGGTCCTATTGGCCGACGCCTATGATCCCCACACCCTAATTTTTCAAATTATTCTTAGTTTCATCAGAGACTTGCTCATAGCTCGTAGCTGCACACGTGTTTTTTACTTCGCTACCATTACGACTCTTTTTTTTGGTGACTGACGCTTGAATTGGACCTTGTTTGTCTTTGTGATTTGGATACTGTTTGCCCGGATTTTATAAAATGCCTAATACCTATACTCCTCGTGAATATGCTGAGATGTATTTTATTTACGGTCTGTGTAATGCAAACGCTCGGCAAGCAGCCCGTACGTATCGTGAGCGCTATCCTAATCGCGACCGCTATCCGGATCATCGAATTTTTCTCCGTGTAAATAACGCGTATTTAGAAGGCAGAATTCCCGGAGCTGCAAACAACGTGGGAAGACCTAGAAGAGTCGATGAACTTCAAATACTGGCCGAAGTGACAGAAGAACCTTCTACGAGTGTTCGTCGTATTTCAAGACGTACTGGTATAGCAAAAACAACAGTACATCGCATTTTAAAAAGAAACAGTTTATACCCTTATCATATTCAACGAGTGCAGGCACTATTACCTGCTGATTATCAACGGAGGATAGATTTTTGTGCAGAGATGCTTCGCCGATGCCGACAAGATCCACTATTTTTCAATTCAATATTATGGAGCGATGAATCGTGTTTTAAAAGAGTTGGAGTGTTTAACATTCATAATTTACATGAATGGGCTGTTGTGAATCCACGTATTGTACGAGAAGATAGATTCCAGCACCAGTTTGGAGTCAATTTGTGGGCTGGAATCTTAGATGGTAAACTTATTGGTCCATTTGAGCTCCCACCGAGGCTTAATGGTGCTCGGTACTTGCAATTTTTAAGAAATGACTTAAGTAATTTATTAGCAAATGTACCACAGGAGGTATGTGAGAGGATGTGGTTACAGCATGATGGCGCACCCGCTCATTATTGCAGACAAGTGAGGGAATATTTAAACGAGTCTTACCCAAGTAGGTGGATTGGACGAGGAGGTACAATCCCATGGCCAGCTCGATCACCTGATCTTAATCCATTGGATTATTTTTTATGGGGATATTTTAAAGAATCCGTATATGAAACCGTTAACGATAACGAAAGACAGCTAAGACAAAAACTGAATGTGGTGAGTGAAAAAGTCAAAAATAATGAAAGGGCGTTAAAAAGTTTAAAAAGAAATTTTATAAGAAGATGCCGGCTATGCCTTAGAGTAAGAGGAAGACATTTCGAACATTTATTATAAGAAATAAATAAAAAAATTCTAACTATTTACTTTTGTTTTATTGTAAATTCCGCCAAGAAATTGCTATCTAATGTTGATTTAAAATAATTATTGTCTTTTATTGTTTCACAATAATGATTAATTATACCTTTTTGGAATCAGTATGAACTGCAGATGTTTTTTAAATAATGGTCCGCAAGGCTGTCATACATTTTTTTTGCACTAGCTTGCTTCAAACATCACGTTGCAAATTTAGTTATTTGATATTTGCGCATGTTTTGGTTTTTAATTTTTAATTTGGCAATATTTATTCACAAAAATGGATTTAATTGTGAAGACACATGTTTCCTCAGCCACCTTAAGTTAAGAAACAGGGCAAAATAAAAATAAAAAATATTTTTTTTCAACTTTTGTGTTGATAAGGGTAGAATTTTCAAAATAATGCTTAAAAAATCATATCTTTTGAACTACTGGCCCTAGAACAGTAAAATTTGGTGTTTTCGAGAGATGATGACCACCCCTATCACGGGTATCCCGTTGGTCCACTGATTACGGGACACCCTGTATATAGAAAATAGGAATACAATCTATTTATTTCTAAAAAACAAACAATTTCTAAATGCCATAAATTGTGCAAAAACAAAATACTTGAGCATTAATTGTAAATATTAAACCTAAGCGTCTATTAAAATGAAATTATATAAATCAATAAATAATCATCGTAATTAAAACATAGCAATGTTAATACGCTGACGAATTTGGTATCTCCTAAATAGATTAGGTAAATCAGTCTAGACCGAGAGTGTACACTGAATCGGTGGTTAGTTATCTAACTAAATACAATTACAATAGCCTTTTATAATATTAAATATAGATATAATACGGACTAGTAAAAAAATTAGGACTCCGTGTCACCTTACGTAACAGTGTAGCACCAAAACAAACCGATTAACGTGTAAATACATAGCCCCACGCACACACTTACACTACTACAGGCCGATAGGCGGCCATTATGAGAATTGTCATCGTCTGTGACAGATCAGTTTGCGTCTCAATGAAATATTTTAAAAATACCGTCGTGCGTTGTGAAAAAGTGTAAAAACGATACTATATAAGTATTTCGGGCCATATATGATTATTTAAGGGAGAAAAAATTGTTTAACTAGTGTCCCCCGCAACCGCACACACACTAGTATAATGGTGCTTCACTTGCTTATATCACGGCGCAGAGTCCTTCTTGTTTTATTCGTCCGTGAGTTATAATAATTCTATAAACATGTCATTGATACAATAGAACTATAAATCCATAATATATTAATGTCACAAACTCAGAGCCCACAAAGCAGCGTCGATCAACATCGATTATTGTTGCATCGTAGGTAGCGCGTCGATAGTTTTTCAAGTTTAGTATTGTCACAAAAACGGAACTCAATGATCTGTTCATTAATATTTACAAAAAGGAAATGACATAACCAACAGACAACCATTTAGGTATTGTCATATTAAGTTTTCATAATAACCTAGTAACTAACGGCCGTTTTCAATTTCCTATCTATCGTTCTACGCTTACTAACACTTCAATAACCTATCGACATACAGCATTGGACTATAACTATATTGGACATAACTATGGATAGATAAGATGTTGTCATTAAACGGTGACCGCAATGTATCCGTAACTAGTGATACGTTATTGAAAACCGCCGTTAATTGATAACAGTATTATATATTTTAAGGATATATATTAATTATTGCTTGCCCTTTTTCGAAGCGTTTATGGCTGAGATTCATAGAGCGCACTTGTGTAAGTTTATCATAATCTTTGATTTCGTGTATGTAGTCATTTGACAGCTCAAATTATGCTGAGCTCAGCTAAGTTTTACTTAAGTAAAGTCTAAGTACGCTCTATAGATCGGCGCCTACAGTGGGCCTACGACTTACATATACAAAAACATGGAAATATAGAAAATTATATTCAATTCAATAATCAATAGCTTAATATTTGCATCGACCGATTTAAAACTTGATAAGATTAGAAACGAAATTTCTTCTTCAAATTAACACATACATAAAACATATAATATTATTTCGTGAAATATTCAACAAAATAACGACACACAAAATTAAATAAAAAACATAGTCGAAATTTTTATTTTCCGCAGCAAATTCAAATTTATTGAAATTATTTTTTTTTAAATACAGCGTGGCACTCAATGACGACATTAAATAAAGAACAAGTACAACTATAAAATAATCTAAAAAATAAATTAATACAAAATTCTTATTTCAAACAAATTATATATTTAATAAAAGACACCAAAATTTTAAACAACCTTTACGTAGGCGCTACTTACCTACTAGCTCAAACTACTTCGACGCGGCGTGGGGCAAGTAGGTGTCAGTACCTACGCCTACCTACGATTACTTACAGGTTGCACCGAAATGATATTAAACAAAATTAATTTAGGTATGTAGTTGTTGTAATTTTTGTAGTTATACTTCTTTAGGCGCGTTATGAAAAATTATGAGTGTGAAATTCTAAGATGCGCGCGCATCACTGTAACATAAAAGTAACAGGGTGAAGTTGGTTCCTAAAATTTTCTGACGTTTGCGACATTCGTTATTTTTTTTGGTTTCTTCGTCCATTACTAGGATAGAAAAAGGGTTCAAGCTCGTACAGCCGTGTTCGTTATTTAATAATTAATTATCAAAGCCATCGTAGCAAGATTTCTACAATATTGTTCTTTCTACAAACGTATAATAGCACGAGGAATAATTTTTTTAAGGATTTTCGCTTTGTTAGGCCAAAGAAGTATAACTTCTTGCGTGCAAACATAAGCACACACACACTTTTTTTAACCATACGTTCATTTCTTTACTAAACAGAAATGTAAGCAATAATCATGTAAAATATATTTAGTAACAGTTACGACACATAGAATATAACGTTGTTTTTCTTCAACTAGGCTATTGCCGTCGGAATACCATTGACGTCAGTGCCGGGCGGAGACGTCATTTGATAATTATCACGTCGCCTGCCGGATATGAAACTTAATCATTTGCTTAAATATAGGTAAGTACTCTAGGGCAAGATTAGTTTTCTTGACGGTCCGGACTTTGATGTTGTATTTTAGTAGCTAATATTCGCAACATGCTATTCAATCAACGTGCCAGTGCATGATTAGGTGCAATTTTTGTTGCTAAGGGGACAATTTGGAAACTGTTTTTTTCCTATTGCATATAAAAACAATAGTCGTCGCAAAGAAATGTATATGCTGTCTGTACCTAGAATCCACAATTATTATGGTGTTGCTATTGAAACAATTTGGATTTTTTTTAAATCCTATTGTATATAAATACAAAGGTCGTCGCAATGAAATATATATGCTGTCTGTACCTAGAACGCAGAATTATTATGGTGTTGCTGTCGGAACAATTTGGATTTTTTTTTTCATCCTATTGGATATATTACAATTGTCGTCGCAAAGCAATGTTTATGCTGTCTGTACCTAGAACGCAGAATTATTATGGTGTAACTATTGAAAAAAATTAGAAAGATTTTTTTTAAATCCTATTGCATATAAATACAATAGTCGTCGCAATGAAATAAATATACCAAAACTGTTAAACAGTATGACTAGGCAAATCAGAAATGAGCCTAATACCAAGAGTAATACTAAAACTCGCGTGACTTGATCGAAAATTCGTAAGACAGTCATTGAAATTATGGATGAACGTTGATTATAAAGTTAGTTTTCTGAGAGACAACCCGTTTTTTAATTGAGACTTTTACGCAAAATAACGTAATACACAAAAGTGCAGTCGAGTACTTGCACCATACCATCATTGATACCAGTTCTTGCCTGCGCATACAATGAATCCGTACCCAAATCAAATAAACTTATAGAAAACTCAAACCATGTCGTATTATTATGTTAAGCACACGATAAAATCTTAATTAAGTGTGTGTGTGTTAAGTTCTTAATCAGGATGAGGGGATAAAAAGCGATGTGATCGTGGGCAAAAAACGATATAATAGTGGGCAGAAAACGATGTAATAGTGGGCAGAAAACGGATGTAATCGTGAACAGAAAACGACGCTTTACAAATCGTGGCCCACATACTCGTTCCGTCAATTGTTCTCGAATAAAAACCGATTATGCCCAATGTATCGTGATTTTTATATAGAACCTAAATTAATCATCTCAGGAAACCGCAGTTGTAACAAACTAATCAACAAACATTCCATGTTTTATGATATTTGATGGCTCGGGATGACCTTAGTACAAGTAACCTAGGAAGTGTGCTGTAATACAAAGTGTGAAAAGCCGATTGCTTGTAAATTACAAATGCCAACAACATCACGCTGCTATAAAAATTAAACATAGTACAGGAGCTAGATACTGTTTTGTATAAACAATAATTATTGTGTCCCAAAAAGTAACTGGCACCCGCTCTGAATCTATTGAATGCTTAGAAATTAGATACATCTTAAGTTTTATTCCATATCTTGGTTCTAAGGGAAATCTTATAATAAACATATGCTACGTTAGAATTCCCAAAATAATAACAAGAATAATTCTTTGTAAGAACTTTGACATGTGTATATATTATATTCAGATTTCACATAAATTCCTACAAATTGGGATGGACAAATGTATCAAATAAATAAATCAGGTTTTTATATTAGTTCAGAAAACACAAAAGTCATCGAAAATGTATGCCATACCGACACTAAAAAAGCACCTTAGCTATTGACATTACTCGCCTACTCAGTATGAGACAAGAGAGTTTTCAAGACCTGAGCACCAACACAATGTAATGTTATCCCAATACAATAATAATAAGACAGAGTGTATCTCGTGAACGCATTGCTCTTCTTAAATAACATTAAAATATTTCGAATAAAAAAATCAGAGATTTAAAAAATCAACACATTCGGCTCCTGTACTATAATGAGTACAAAACAAACATAGCCTTAGAATATACGCTAACATATTACATTGAGCACATTTATGTATTAAATAGTTAGTGATATAAAAGTACCAGCGTCGTAAAATGAGTATTTATTTTTAAAACAGCAATCTGGTAATAAAATGTATGCAATAAAAACGGAGTCACACTGGACATACTAATTATGTACAATAAGTTTACTCGTTTAAATAGTAGGAACGTTTTTTATCGTTTATTTACTAAGTGTACTTAGACTTTGCTCAGTCTTTACTTACGTAAAACTTAGCAAGTATGATAAAATAAAAAGCAAACTTGACTTTTGCATTTAGCTGTTTTAGCTAAAATTCAGCATAATTTCAGCTCTCAAATGACTATAATGACGATATCAAAGATTATGCTAAGCTTACACTTAGCTAAGTTTTACGTAAGTGAAGTCTGAGCAAAGTCTAAGTACGCTCTATAGATTTAAGGTTACAGAAATAAATCCGGTTTTTGAGCCTGGCGCCCGATTGTTTTGTCTATAAACAATACAAAACGTAACAATAATTAGCCCGATTTCAATTGCCAGTCTTGATCTCGATTAAACACAAAGCGATTTCACCAATGACTTTAGAGCGTGTCGACTTAAACTGAGTTTACATGTCATAAATTATAGAATGTATCAAATATCTGTCAAAACTGTCATCGATAATTATTGATAATTGATGTTTCTATTACGATAACGACAGTGACAGTTCTTGGACGCAATCAAATATGTTGAAGGTTAAAAATTCGGCGGTCAGCATTTAAACGCGTTTAGTCTACAGCTGCGTTTAATTTGTGTTGGTGAAATGAGAATTGAATCTGTAAACTAATTTACAGGCGTAAGCTTTTTATGGAAAAGCAGGACAACTGAGCGTACGGGTCACCGGTGTTAAGTGATCACCGCCGCCCACATTCTCTTGCAACACCAGAGGAATCACAGGAGCATAGTTGTGTGTCTTCTACCGCATTTATCGCTGGGAGTGTTCCGAAGAGCTGTTTCACCTGATTCCTGCCGCCGAATTCTACCTTCGCACGACACGCGACAAGTTAGGATATCATCCCCACCATCTGGATGTGTGGCGGCCCTCCAAAGTGCGGTTTTCAAAGAGTTTTCTTCCATGTACTACAAAGCTGTGGAATGAGCTTCCTTGTGCGGTGTTTCCGGAACGATACGAAATGGGTACCTTCAAAAAAATGCGTACGCCTTCCTTAAAGCTTAGTAAAGTGTTATAATCGCGTTCTACTTCAGTGGTGAAATCGGGCCATAGTACTTATTTGTATTGTGAACTTAGTTATTCCATAGACGCCTCCGGTATTAGCCATTACTGGACAGTATGAGTAAAAATTGTGATCAATCAAATGTACAAAAGAGGTACACAATGTACTAAATAAATTCCTATTCGGTTTAGTACACTCTCCGCTGATGTAAACAGTCTTTTAGATCACCGTTTCGCTGGAAAAGCTATTTAAGCTGGCATAGAGGAAGTGTTTAGTCGGTAGGGGTCCGACTTGTGAGCCCTATTTCAGGTTCTAAATAAGTAAATGTATTTTCCTCCTATCGAAAAAAAAACTCTACAATTTTTCCCTCAGTAATAGTTCTTTTAACAAACAAATTTAGTCATTTTTCTTATAGCTACTGCTTCGTTTTCACCAGCTTTAATTACATTGACATTTATCAGAAATGTAATAATTCGTAGTAAGTCGTAGGTACTGGTGAAAAGTAATTAATATAGATTTATTTAACTTTTTATATACATTCTGGTTTTCTTATTTTTCTTTAGTAACTTTATATATAGATGAAAGGTATTTTACAAAAATCCACGAAACATACGTACCTATGATATAGGCATCTATTGATTTTAGTTCAAAATTGATGTTAATATGTTACACGAACACTCTAAGCCAAAAATACACGGGAATATCTAGACCCAAGTGCCGTCCTAAATCTACCCCACCTTTGACATTGCCGCTAAAACAACAGGGGATTCTTGCAAAATAGCTCTGATCTATAAACAAATTTATTTAGTTTACATTTTTAAAGTTTATTTTAATTATGATGTCTAGATAACCACCGATTTACTAGCTCCTATTCGAAATCAGTCTCTCGTAGGCAACCACAATCAAATCCGAAACACCATTGACAAGTGCGTGTCCGAGCATTCGCTACAAGTCCGTAACAGGGCCGAACACGACCGTCGAAGCGTTCGAGTTAGCGCTCGTTCGCCTCGCTCGCGAATGCTCGTCGTCGCTAGGCAGAGATTCGGAACCGTTCGCTTGGATGCCGTTGAACTTGGAGCGGAGTTGCGTTACTAGAAGTTCGAGTCTGCAAGTGAGGTTAGCCTTCAAATAGAGTAAAATATGTTGAGTGCTATGCGGGTAGGGTGAAAATAATATAAAAAGCGGGTACTTGGCCAATCATTTTGGAAATCAATCATAAGAAATAAAAAGAGAAAAGTTTCTTTAATTGTGTAGTAAAAAAAATTAAAATTTGTATAATATACATAAGAATTTCACTTCAGCAGATGATTATCGTAAAACGTGTCTAAACACCTACATCAATAATGTCTCTAAAAATGATATGATATTTTTTTTTATGGAATAGGAGGACAAACGAGCGTACGGGTCACCTGGTGTTAAGTGATCACCGCCGCCCACACTCTCCTGCAACACCAGAGGAATCACAAGAGCGTTGCCGGCCTTTAAGGAAGGTGTACGCGCTTTTCTTGAAGGTACCCATGTCGTATCGTCCCGGAAACACCGCACAAGGAAGATCATTCCACAGCTTCGTGGTACGAGGAAGAAAGCTCCTTGAAAACCGCACTGTGGAGGACCGCCACACATCCAGATAGTGGGGATGATATCGTAACTTGTGGCGTGTCGTGCGAAGGTGAAATTCGGCGGCAGGAATCAAGTTGAACAGCTCTTCGGAACACTCCCCGTGATAAATGCGGTAGAAGACACAAACACACGTCTCTACGCAACGCCAAGTGATCCAGCCGTTCACAGAGTACTGGGTCCCCGACAATTCGAGCTGCTCTGCGTTGCACGCGGTCAAATGGATCGAGCTGATACTGGGGTGCGCCAGACTAGGTTTTTCCGTTGTCGTCAAGAGTCGAGTTGGAGGCAAAAAGAGTGCACAGGAGATCGGCTTTCTCTTTTGCCGTATGGGCCTGGGTGTCATTCCTCATGTGTAACGGCGGCATGGACGGCTGGTTAAAGTTACCAAGAGCAGCTTTCGACAACGACCAGAACTTGCGTGTTCCGGTCGGGTATCTGGAAAGCTGCTCGCCCATTTTGACGACGTGCTTGGATTTCGCACGGGCGATTTGCCGCTTAAAAAATCTGGAGGCACAGTTATATTTCCTCTTCAGAACTTTGCAGTTCGGATCCTTTGAGCCCAGCGCCGCAACCCAAGTTCGATACGCCTGTTTTTTGCAGTCAGATGCTGCTTTAACTGACGCATCGAACCAGGGCTGTGATCTGCCACCGATCGGTACTACAGAGCTTGGTATAAAAATATCCATGCCCTGCAGTATCACATCGGCTACTGCAACGGCGCAGGCACTAGGATCATCCGAAGGGAAACAAACCCTGCCCCAAGGGTAGGATGCAAAAAAGGAACGCATCCTATCCCAATCTGCTGACTTGTAGTGCCAAACGCGGCGGGTCGCTGGTGGTCTGCGACGTTGGCGTCGGATAGGCACTACACTCCTGACCAGGCAATGGTCGGACGTTCCGAGAGGGGCGTCGACAGAGACCTGGTAACCATCGGGATGTGTAGTCAGCAGAAGATCTAATAAGGACGGCATGTGGCTATCCACATCCGGGAGCCGCGTTGGCGACTCAACCAATTGGGACAGACCATACGCCAATGCAAAATTATGCACAGATCGCCCTGCGTAGTCTGTGGTACGTGATCCAAGCCATTCGGCATTGTGCCCGTTGAAATCACCCAAGACTTCGATTTCAGCGGAGGGGATCTGAGCACAGGACGGGGGGGAATGGCCTCCGGTCCTCGACACTAACCTATGCGAAACATAGCGGCACTAGGCCGCTACTTCACGCCGGTATTCTGTGCGAGTGTGGTAAGTAACCCGGACGAGTCTGGCCCGATTGTGCTGACGTCATAAGACAGCAGCGTGACTCTCCCACTTTCAAAAAGCCCGTAGTCGCCTCTTACGATACCCGTGGACCTGGGACTACCCTATTCTTTTTACGCCCCGGGGCAGCACAGGGCTAAATTATAATTGATACATAATCAGTTAGAGACTAGTCAAATACTGATTTTTAAAGTGAAACTTTTATTACATCGCCTCAATTTTTTTCGTCCATCTCTCGCATGTCTCATTACAGCTGGCCGCGGAATAGGAGTGAAGTTGAATCAACTACTGCCTTCTATTTAAATTGGCTCAGTAGTCTAAGGCACTGATTCCTGACTCTGGTTTCGAACCCCACACCTGACAAATTACATTATATTTTTTCTGAATACGTAAGCATTAATTTATTGTTTTATACTTTCGATTATTATGCTCATATTAATATGTTGTTTGGCAAGACCACACAATTGCTTTTTAATCTGACAAGGTGCATGAATTTTATGTCCAGCGTAACCAATTAATTATTATACTTTTTTAAGTTTTTGATTTTTTTTTGTTAATATATTTAATTCAAATGAATTGAAAAAGCGACTTCTCTGAAACTATTGTTTTATAATTATTAATTAATATTTTGAGCACATTCTTACTAATACTCCGATAATTACAAAGTTTTGATAGATTAACAAGGATAATAATATATAGTTAATAATTTGCCACCTGATAACCGAACAGGCAAAATATGTATGACACTATAATATGCAATAAAGTATCTTTGAAGGTTTTTTTTTATATTTTGAGGCACTAATTACAATTTAAAATCAGTGGATCTATTGTGTTCAATCTCAAAGTCCAAGTCATCGTAGAGTTTAAAATATATGCATACAGGACAAGTACCCAGTCATGCGAACCCAAAAGAAAAAACAAATAGCATGTGCTTGGATTAAATCAATAGTTAGTAAGTAATCTAATATCAACTACAATATATTAATTATATAATGCACGGACTAGTAAAAAAATAAGGACTCCGTGTCACTTTACATAACAGTGTAGCACCAAAACAAGCCGATTAACGTGTAAATACATAGCCCCACGCACACACTTACACTACTACAGGCCGATAGGCGGCCATTATGAGAATTGTCATCTCTGTGACAGATCAGTTTGAGTCTCAATAAAATATTTTAAAAATGCCGCCGTGCGTTGTGAAAACGTGTAAAAACGATACTATATAAGTATTTGTGGCCATATATAATTATTTAAGCATAAAGGTGCTTCACTTGCTAATATCACAGCGCGGAGTCCTTTTTTTTTTACTCGTTCGTGATATAATGTAGAAAAAACACTACACCAAAATTACATACATAAATTTGCTTTAATTAATCTTTAATAACATTTCTATAAGTCATAATATATACTTATGATAAGTAGTCTTTCTTATACCATAAACCCAAACCATTATTTACCACAACAATTTTTTCACTAACTACAATATTATTAGAGTTCCGATCTTAATATAGTACCACCGTTATTATGAGGCTATATTCTAATTTAAATATTTGTTAAACTTTCTACGAGAATCTGTTTCACAACGACTTGATAGTAACTTCTAGAAGACGATTGACATAATACCAATAATGGAAATACTGTCTCGAGCCACTATCTGGTTTTTTTTTTAAATTTACTCATAAGTACAGGAGTACCGATTTGCAGTGGAATGATTCGGTACGTCCGCCGACGGCGTAGGCAGTAGAGAACACCGTTCTCCTTCATTACCGTCGACCGTAGAAGGAATATTAAATTAAAATGTATTGATTTTTTTAATTTAGCAGGTTCGAATACACATACGGCCGCGCTACGGATAAACCGCCGTGACTTTAAAAAAATCAAGGGGGATTTTGCGGTGTAAGAAAATAATACAAAAAGCCTCGCTTGCGTTTCATTTTCCAAGACTGATTTTAAAACAGACAGTTGATACAAAAGCGCTCGCGGGTTAAAACCGAACCAAATAAGATGTTGAACTTGGTTGACGCGCACGCACTTTGCTGGGACCACAAATAAGTAAGAAACGAAAAAGGAAGCAAACAATCGAAAGAGTGTGTGTGTAGGTAGGGTTCGTCGGAAAAGAGTGAAAGTGAACCAAAGGAAAAAGTTTATGAAAGTGAACAGAACCTTATCATATATGTAGTAACAAAAGCAAATGGACACTTAACTTGACCACTAGACCGAGCAACGATGGGGTGCGGTAATGAAGTAAAACGGTGTCGCCCTACTTGCCTGCAAACGTCGACGGACGTACCTTATCACTCCACTGCGAATCGGTACTCAAAATAAGGTATGTCACGGGCACGAAATCAATAGCACTCGTTTAGTGTTCTTTTGTCCTGTCTTATCTTTAGTTCATTTAGACAATTATCGCTAAAATTGTAGTAGAATACTGTTATTATAATCTACTAGACATTTTCGGCAAGCTTAAAAAATTGCCAGCTACAAACTAATATCTAATTCCAAAAAGTCTATGCGATTAATTAGAATCACGCGTGAGTTAATTTTATTTTCTTCGCGCTCTCCTTATTCCAAGTATACAGTAGACAGAGTGGAGAAAATAAATCTGCCCATTACAATTAAATTTTTTGTTTAGGAATTTGATTTTGATTTAATTTACATACGTTGTGAAACAGAAGCTTCTAGTATTAGTATTAGCGTATATAAACAAACTTGCAAGTCACACAAAGGGGGGTACACACATGTGCGCGTTCTCCTCTGCGCTCTGCTTGGCTCGACGCATCTCCACTACCTCTTTGCGCAGGCGCACGCTATCCGCTTCCTCTCCCTGCCCGTTGGTCAATCGATGCTCATTTGTTTCCGCACTAAAATTTATATTTTTTAATGGAATACGAGAGAGATATTAAGTCGTCAGATGGTAAGAAGGACGATCTGTTTTAGCGCAAAATATCATTCGAGCTAAGTGTCGCGACAGAAGAGGAAATATTTTGCCTTTCTGCTATCCTAACCCTGTTCCATATTAGAATCACAAATATCATCTAAAATAGCGACGTTATTTCATAGAATGTGTACTTAAAAAACGCGAAGTAAAGTCACTCGAAATTTAAGACTTTTTATGTGTTATTACAAAAAAGTAACACTTCTTTAAAAAAGAATACTTGTTTTAAAAAAGTTTTATTACAAATAAGTGTGTGTCAGTTTTTTAGCGTTCAACAATCTTTAGACATTGCTTATATATAACACGAGTCGAAGCTTGTCTAAAGTGTGTCTAACGGATAGACCATATTCTTAAGGAAGATTTAGATTATATGATGACACATAGATGACAGCTATCAAAAATTGCGTTCCATTCCTCTAATTGTTCCTGTACAATACAGTTTATGTTGTGTTTTGATGTTGTTATAGTTAAGGTTACTGTTTAACAAAACACGTGTCTAAGCCATGTTTAAATTAGTTTTTTTGTTATAACACCGTTTTTATCTTACCTTTGTCACTACAGAATTACATTACAGGGACAAGTAATTTCAAACTAGAAGTAACTTTACATCGCGTTTATTAATAAGACAGAGAGATCTTAAAAGCCGACAACGCTTTCAAACATGGGTGAAACCCATCACTTCGTTTGCAATTGGCTCAGCTGATGAAAAATGAGAACCAACACCCATGGAAATCTGCGGTACTAGGACTTAGAGGCGGCCATTGAGGTAAAAGTATACTCCTACCTTGAAGATTCGTAAAACGATTGATTCGGGAATAGTAATATAATGAAGGCGCCCAGTGCCCTGATCTTAATGATGGGGGGTATCTTGGCGTCCAATCAGGGCGCGTATATGGGATGCACGCTACTGTTACACCCCTTATCCATAATAGTGACAACACCTTACCTGGCAGACGTTGCAATACGAAGTGACTTAAGCTCATCTTCCAGTTTCGTGATTCGCTCTGCCATACGGCGGCGTTCGGTCTCCGAAGATCTCAACGAATTCTGCAACAATGACAACATAAATAAATACATACCGTAAATCTATTTCGGGCTAGTCTCCAGACAATGAGACAACGAAATTCCGGAGAAAGCTCAATGCAAAAAATATCGTAGTCAGTTTGTAATCGAGCACTTTAAGTATGGATTGGTACATAAAGAAGGCACAAAATTATAAAAAAAAGCTGGAAAAGGATAAATTACAATAAAAATAAGAGCTTAAGGTATTTGTTGAGTTCGTTTAAAGATATACTGTGAAATTATATCTTCAGAGAGCGATCCGTAAAGGCGAAACGAAAATACAATTATATGATGTTCATCACATTTGCTTGCTTCTTTATTGAGAAACTCTTATATTATTATTAGTATTGTTAAGGACTAGAGGCCACCGGTGAATTTGACCGCTTCAACAAAACTTTGTTTGTGAACCAGCAGACAAAACGAATAGTTTACTGCATTCAAATCGGTTGAACTGTTTTTAAAATTGGAACAGACGAAAATTATACGAACTACTTTTTTGGCCCCAATTAGTTTTCGTAATATAATGCCACAGACAGACACAACCATCCTGAACGCTGAGGTATTTTTATATCCAGTAGAGCTTCAAGAAGCTTAATTTAGGTCTATTTAAATAAAGATTACCAACTTTAGTTTAAGTTTTAAATATTTCTGTTAAATGAAATTGAAATTTGGTATTTTCTTATAATGGATAGCTTTGTCCGAGCACACACGAGCTCTATGTACACAATTACTCACTAATCACACTAAGTGGTCAAGCTACGTACGAGACAGGCAATTAATTAATGAAATATCTCAAGTAAATTGTTGCCTAATATATTTTATGATTAATTATTAGTGTTAGTTGCTAAGTTGTTTTTATTATCGACACACCTTTGGGTTGCGGGTCCGTTGTGAGTTTTTGGATAAAATTTTCCACTTAAAAATCTCTAGATTAGTTACTCTAAATTTAACGGATCAAGAACCTATTGGTCGTGAACATCTAGGATAACGTCAACTACTTAAGCAGATCGGAAATTAAAAATTATATATAAAATGGTGATTGATGGTGTAATGGGCTGGAGAGGTCATTTAACATTAACTTATTCTTTGAAAAGTAATAGATTAAATTGATAAGAAAAGAGGCCTAGTGCGAGTCGGACTCGGCCAAGAAGGGTTCCGAGGTCGGAAACACATTTTACCACTTTGGAAGTGTCTCTCGCGCAAACTATTCAGTACAGAAAAAAATGATATAAGAAACCTCAATCATTTTATCATTTTTGAAGACCTATCTATCTATAGCTATCCGACATGTATGGTTTTGATGAAAAAAAAATATGAGTTTCAGTTCTAAGTAAGTAACCTCCAAAATTTTTCTATTTTTGTGTGAAAACCTTAAAGCGGTTCACAGAATATGTCTACTTACCAAGTTTCAACAGTATAATTCTTATAATTTCGGAAAAAAGTGGCTGTGACATACGGACGGACAGACACACAGACATTACGATTCAATAAGGGTTCCGTTCTTTGCCATTTGGCTATGGAACCCTAAAACTGCAGCAATTTGATTGTATGCCACAAAGAATTTCCCTTGCGAAACAATATTTACTTCTTAGATGAAGGTATGTTTTAATGTTATTAATTATATTTAAGTGCTTAATTACGCGTAGCTCTTCACTGAGTGTTACAGCAATGTAAGAGTTAATCAGGTATGGACACCTCAGCGATATCTTTAGGCTTTCTCTGTACGTGACTCGAGTCTATAAGCTGCTGTAACCTGGTTATTATATATGTATTTATACACGTAAAATGAAGAAGTTTCTCCTAACAGACTCGTAACAGAATCATAATAATTATTGACGAACTTTCACAAGAATCATGTAGCCTCCAAACTAGGCGCAAGGTCTGTGTAGCTTGAGTTTCTTACGCCCTCTCTTCTCAGGTCTAACGGCCGGTCACAATATTCAGTCTATCTCTTACTTGAGATAAAAATCGTAACTATCGTCGACTTTTCTGTCGCAATAAACTTATCATTATCCGTACACGCTGTTTGTAAATGGGACGACGTATAGCTTACCAGCGATAGAAGTTTGTATGGAAATTGCGAATTCACGTTGCATTCACGGCCCAATATAAGGCGATAAGAATGACTTATCGGGTATATTGGGACAGCTTCAGATTATTGACAGCTAATTACTGACAGTAGAAGGAGGTAATTAATCTATTACCTCCATCTGTAGATAGTATATTGGGAACGGCCGTAAGGTATTCGATTCCGAATGGATGGTGTCAATAAGTGATTTCATATACAATTTGAATGATAATATTTCAGTTTGAATAACAAAGATATGGATATGACGGCCAAGTCAGAAACTACGATACTTAGAGAAAAGCCGTGAAAGGAGTCATGCCCTTGATTTAAAGGAAACGAGTAACTGCATATTTAGTTTTTTTAAATTTCTTGAACTTCTGACGGAAATCGACCCGAACGATTTTTCCAAAAAATTGCACCTGTATTATTGAACCAATGGACTGTGTTGCTGATAAGGATCAAACTTTGTATTACTAAAAATGAAAGCAAATAGAAAATCATTTCAAATTGCTTTTCATATTTCACTTTTACCTAACTATTAAGTTGCGTAACTTATATTTCGCTCTAATGACCTTACTGCATTTCATAAGATCACAAGATTTATCCTTGATAGAATATAAACAAAAAAAAGTTACATTTCCAACAAAAAGTTTGAATTTGTGAATTTTCTTACGAGTAAAAATAATATTTTCTATTTGTTTTATACAGGCAGTATTTTTTTTTTTGAAAAATCTTTCGGGTCAATTTCCGTCAAAAGTTTAACAAATTTAAAAAAACTAAATATGCAGTTATTGTTTCTTATAAATCGAGGGCATGGCTCCTTTCACGACTTTTCTCTAAGTCTCGTGCAGCTAAGTTCCACGTAAGTAAGGTCTGAGCAAAGTCTAGTGGCAATAATAGAAGAGACTACAAAAATAAGCATTTAGTAAGTTATAATTCATATAATTTTAGATTAGTTTATTTTTGACTTAAGATTAGTTTAAGAATTTATGTTTTTTTATTAAATATGTTAGCATTCTTATTCGTTGGAAAGAGCGGTCTTACTTCAAAGATAAATCTATTTTCCTTTTCCAAAAAAAATTTAGATTTTTTATTTTTATAATTTGTACGTAATTATGAAAGGGATGCTCCTGTGGATACTGTATGCCAGCTAGATTATGGGTACCACAACGGCGCCTTTTTCCGCCGTGAAGCAGTAATGTGTAAGCTTTATTGTGTTTCGGTCTGAAGGGCGCCGTAGCTAGTGAAATTACAGGGCAAATGAGACAACTGTAGTGCCGCTCAGAATTTTGGGTTATTGAAGGGCGTATCAATTACCATCAGCTGAAGCTACTGCTCGTCTCATCCCTTATTTTCATAAAAAAAAAGATAATTTGAGGAAAAGTGTGTAAATATTACTATTATTATTTACTACCATAGACAGTGTTGATCTAAGTGTAAGAGTCAGTCCGTAAATCCTGCTAATGACAAGCGCACACAGCTCTACTCGGGAACGTTCCTAATAAGTTGATTGATGCGCAAAAACGCGTAGGCAACTTGCTTAGCACTCGTGTATTAAGGCGCGGTGCTAAGTGCTTAATGGGTTAGGCTTAACATGAGATTTTTTTATTTTTTTTTAAAGAGCCTAACACGGGCGGACGATGGTTGTTACCCATTACAATTCAGTGCCGCTCAGGATTCTTGAAAAACCCAAACATTCTGAGCGGCACTACAATTGCGCTCGTCACTTTGAGACATAAGATGTTAAGTCTCATTTGCCCAGTAATTTCACTAGCTACGGCGCCATTCAGACTGAAACACAGTAATGTTTACACATTACTGCTCCACGGCAGAAACAGGGACCGTTGCTGTACCCATAATCCATCCGGCTTCCTGTGCAAAGGAGTCTCCCACTGCTAAATCTTGCCCCAAACTAGGCATAGCCTGTAGTATGGGTACAAGACAACGATATATTAAATACAATATACTAACTTAAACACACATAAACATTCATGATTCGGAAACAAACATATTCATCATATAAATGATTGCACCTACCGGGATTCGAACCCGCGACCTCTACCTCAGTAGTCAGGGTCACTAACCATTCACCTATATGGGTCGTCATAATTAATACTGTTTACTATATATTTTCTCATAAAAACATTAAATGAAATTTGTAACCAAAATTTATGAACGATGCGGGACTCGAACCCGCGACTTCTCGGGTTCCTTGCGAGCGCTCTTCCGCTAAGCCAACCGAGTAATGTATCGTTCGTAAATCTTGCTATGTCGTGTTCAACTCTCAGGTTGTGGCTTCATCTACAGGATCTACTTTACAGTTGATAACCTGCTTAAGTAAAATAATTGCATATTAGGAAATTGACTTGCGATGTCGCTCTTTCAAATCTATGCAATTTGTATTTTAAAAAGTGATATCAGATATGGATTTTTTTAGCTTGACCTGTTTCTATCTTTGTAATGGAACAGATCAAAGCAAGTTACACCACATCTCAATAATTCCGATATACTTTAATATTTCTTTAAATGTCGTCATCATCACCATCAGCCGGAAGACGTCACTGCTGGACAAAGGCCTCCCTCAAAGATTTCCACGACCATCGGTCCTGCGCGGCCCTCATCCAACGTATTTCGGAGATCTTGACCAGATCGTCGGTCCATCTTCCGGTACGTGGTCGCCATTTAAGAACTTTACCGCCCCAACGGCCATCTGTGTGTTGAACCTTGTGCCCTGCCCACTGCCACTTCAGTTTCGCAATCATCTATGTCGGTAACTTGCGTATGAAATGAAAATACAATAATATTCATACTTAGTAAACTAACAAAGTACACTAGGTTAATTAAACAATATCTACGCAGATTCTCATCCAATATTATTCTATAAGAAGTAATCTAATATATAAAATTCTCGTGTCATGATGTTAAACATTGAACTCCTCCGAAACGGCTTGACCGATTCTCATGAAATTTTGAGTGCATATTGGTTAGGTCTGAGAATCGGACAACATCTATTTTTCATCCCCCTAAATGTTAAGGGTGTTCCAAACGAAATTTTTAATTTTTTTTTTACATTTTTTTTTAAATATTTGTATGATTATGAGTCAGCATTAAAAATACATACAACTTCAAATTTTCACCCATCTACGATCAACAGTTACTTTTGTATCGCGATTTTAATATCGGCAATACAACGTTTGCTGGGTCAGCTAGTAGAGATATAAATGCAGATGTGTCGCAACGCATCACAAAACTAGATCTAGATCATACCGCGAAACGACCCCGACACGCACACGAGTTAAAGATTTTTTTATGACAGTAAGGGACGAAACGCGCAGGACGTTCAGCTGATGGTCATTGATAGGCCCTGCCCATTACAATGCAGTACCGATCAGGATTCTTGAGAAACCTTTGCGCTCGTCACCTTGATACATAAGATGTTAAGTCTGGTTTACACAGTAATTTCACTCGCTACGGCGCTCTTCAGACCGTACACAATAATTACTGCTTCACGGCAGAAATAGTCGCCGTTGTGGTACCCATAATCCAGCACCCTGTCCAAAGGAGCCTACCACTGGTAAAGGATGAATTGCTTACGGCCTCATCAGTTTAGTTCGGTGTACTTCCCTCTGTGTTCTTCATCTTGGAGGATGCAAAGTGAATAAAAACCGGCCTCACCAAATGGTTGGTGAGATGACGCGGGGTGGCGCCACTCGGCAATCATCCACTCACATCTGCCAATATTGACACAGCGCCCGACCTTCCCCCCGCACGCACCCGTTCATATTTCAAATGCTCTGTACGCGATGGGGAGGTACACTACAAAAACACCAAACGGGGGAACCTATTACACCGTCGCGTATCGCGTCGATGAGATATTGTATAAAACTTGTTTGGGTAGGTGAAATAGAAAAAAAACATATTTAATTGTAATAAAACAATAATAGTACGAGACTATTATAAAACAAAAGTTAATACATACAACAACCGAATAAAAAATAAAGACGTTTATTTCCTTAGGTTAAATGTAACATTACGTCCACAGGTGGTTGGTTGTTGTGTGAGCTACTAATAATTTACCTATGTTAAAGGTTAAGAGATATATCTATGCAGTAAATTTTGTGAGAATAAAAGAATTTATTCAGTAGTTTCTAAACTAGTTAGTAGTTACTAACTAGTAGTAGTTACTAAGGATAATCTAATAAAATCTGAGAAAATCGCTCATAAAATTTACAAAGCCCCATTTTAATCAAAATTTTACGTTGCTTTGATTTGCTTTCTAGTAAAAGCATTGTGTGTCTTCTACCGCATTTATCACGGGGAGTGTTCCGAAGAGCTGTTTAACCTGATTCCTGCCGCCGAATTCCACCTTCGCACGACACGCCACAAGTCAGGATCTCATCCCCACCATCTGGATGTGTGACGGTCCTCCAATGTGCGGTTTTCAAGGAGCTTTCTTCCTCGTACTACAACGCTGTGGAATGAGCTTCCTTGTGGGGTGTCTCCAGGACGATACGACATGGGTACCTTCAAAAAAAGCGCGTACCTTCCTTAAAGGCCGGCAACGCTCTTGTGATTCCTCTGGTGTTGCAAGAGAATGTGGGCGGCGGTGATCACTTAACACCAGGTGACCCGTACGCTCGTTTGTCCTCCTATTCCATAAAAAAAGCGAATATATGGCAGCTGTATAGACTAATACTTCAGTAGTATTTTTAGCATACAATGTTTATACCGATAAGAGCCAAAGAAAGCCAGAAAGCTGAACTTTATATTATACTTTACAGGTTGCAGTAGCAATAGATTCGCTTTCCTTTTCTATCTTGCTCTATCTCCGTTAAATAGTACCAGTGGGAGGCAAGGAGTTCCCTTTGCACCGGATGCTGGCTATATTATGGGTACCACAAGGGCGCCAATTTCTGCCGCCTTGAAGCAGTAATGTGTAAGCATTACTGTGTTTCGAAAGGCACCGTATAGCTAGTGAAATTATTGGGAAAATTAGACTTAAAATCTTATGTCTCAAGGTGACGAGCGCAGTTTTAGTGCCGCCCAGAATTTTTGGGTTTGTCAAGAACCCTGACAATGCATTGTAATGGGCAGGGCGTACTAATTACCATCAACTGAATGTAATGCTCGTCTCGTCCTTTATTGTCATAAAAAAAAATATTTTCTATTCTCTTCCTCATTGTGTTTCTTAACTTTTAAACCATCATTAACTTTCTATCTTAAATAAACTATATTCGCCTTATACTGGGCGTCCACTTGTGAATACAATTAATTGCGTAACGGTGTGAGAGCGGGCCATACCAGCAGCCGTATGCACGAATACCCTCGCGTCAGGACGAATCGATGCGTTCCGCTGTTTAGCGGGTGCGCGCTGATTTTATAATCCGCAGTTCGCTAGTTGGTTGGTACCAAACGCTGCATCAAAACTTCCCTCACTTTATGTTTATTTACATTAGCAATTGTGATGCTAAATGCCTACGGGCTATACGAATATTTTAATGTTTGGATTACAAGGTTCTGTGAAATAATTGTATTGTTATCTTTTTTATATTCAAACCTATGATTTCGGCTAATATTTTTTTAATGAAAATAAGGGAACGAGCAGGACGTTCAGCTGATGGTAATTGATACGCCCTACCCATTATAATGCAGTGCCGCTCAGGATTCTTGAAAAACCCAAATATTCTGAGCGGCACTACAATTGCGCTCGTCACCTTGAGACCTAAGCTGTTAAGTCTCATTTGCCCAGTAATTTCACTATGTTACGGCGCCCTTCAGACCGAAACACAGTAATGTTTACACATTACTTTCTTCACGGCAGAAATAGGCGCCGTTGTGGTACCCATAATCTAGGCGGCTTCCTGTGCAAGGGAGCCTCCCACTGATAATATCTACGAATCTATGAATATCTATGATTTTTGATGTAAAAAAATAATCTTAGGCTTAGATCTATATATAGAGCGTACTTAGACTTGCTCAGACTTTACTTACGTAAAACCTAGCTGAGTGTGATAAAACGCGAACTTAATTTTTGCATTGGGCTCTTTTTTATGGAATAGGAGGACAAACGAGCGTACGGGTCACCTGGTGTTAAGTGATCACCGCCGCCCACACTCTCTTGCAACATCAGAGAAATCACAAGAGCGTTGCCGGCCTTTAAGGAAGGTGTACGCGCTTTTTTTGAAGGTACCCATGTCGTATCGTCCCGGAAACACCGCACAAGGAAGCTCATTCCATAGCTTTGTAGTACGTGGAAGAAAGCTCCTTGAAAACCGCATTTTGGAGGACCGCCACACATCCAGATGGGCTGCCTTAGCCTTAAGCTCAGCATAATTTCAGCAACTAAATGAATATAAAAACGAAATCAAAAATTATACTAAGCCTACACTCAGCTAAGTTTAACGTGAGTAAAGGCTGAGTACGCTATGTAGACTTAGCCTGAGCCAAGAGGATGAACGACGCAAACGAAGTAACGCGCAAAATTCTTGAACATATTATGATAAAACTTTAACACTCTTTCAAGTTAAGGTTTTGACTTTGTTAACACGAATAGCAGTCTGAAAATTAAATACCGAAAGACATTGCAGCTAGGATTAATATGTTGTATATCCACCGCAATGTATCAGTTTATCTCATTTATATTTCCCATTACTTAGGCTTTTACTTACGTAAAACTTAGCTTAAGGCGAAGAGTAAGCGGAAAACACGCAAACATAGTGTTTTGAGACAAGTTTTGTGGTGAAAGTATAGTATTTCGAGCTATGAACACTACTTAATCCTGTTTCATATATCCTTAAGTCTTATTTGTAGGTTGCTAATGCTTGCTGTTGGTTATAGTTAACACTGCCGAGCCTTTTAGAACTACCACTTTTCTTTGAAGTTAAACAAATTTTTTGGCATGGCGTGACGCATTTTTTTGGTACTTCTCTCAGAAAAGTTATTCTTATAGCTTGTACTTTTTTGTGTAGGTTCTTTTATTCAGATTAGTAGTGAATAACGAGGATTGTAAGCATATAAACTGTTTTCCACCCAAGAATTTTGAAAATATTGGCTTTGTTACATAGATGGCGGACCGGCAGCTGTGAACTCATATTGTTAAAGGTCGCTGGCATTTAATGTCGCCTTAATGCGATAAAACGCGAACTTGACTTTTGCATTGGACTGTCTTACGGCCAATTTCAATAACCTTTCTATCCTTAGTTTAACTTACTACTGCAGGTAGACAAATCTATCCTTTTACGCTTACTTACATTTCAATAACCTATCGACATAAAGCATTGGAGTATAACTATATTGGACATAACTATGGATAGATAAGATCTTGTCATTAAACGGTGACATCAATGTATCCGTAACTAGAGAAACGTTATTGAAAACGGCCGTAAATTGATTAATAGACTGTATCATAACTGTGTGTGTCTGTCAATATCAAATTGAAACCTTATAAATAGCCAGTATTTTAGAAAAAATATGTTTTGTAAGTAAGCAACATCATGTGTAATTAATAGAAAATAATAATAAAATTTCATTCATACCAAGCATTTTTTTATTTGTTTTAATAAAAATAGGATTCCTTTTGTTTGTTTTAAGTTTATTTTATACAAAAGTTTAGGTCTTTTTTTATCGACTAAGGCAGTACGAAGTCTGCCGGGTCAGCTAGTTTATAATAAATAGCTTCAAGGGTAAATGTATACACTTTTAAAATCAAATTAAAGACCGAGCCACTGTTGAGGCATTATCTAAAAATAAATTTAAATAATTTATTAAAAATGGCTCGGTCGTAAATCCTACTACTCCACAGCTGAATATCTAAGTGATCCGACAGCCTGGGACTAGATTATGATTATTATATAGCTATAACAATAACATTTCAATATTGTATATTTAAATCTATATATATAAAAATTAATTGCTGTTCGTTAGTCCCGCTAAAACTCCAGAACGGCTGAACCGATTTGGCAAACTTAGGTCTTGAATTATTTGTGGAAGTCCAGAGAAGGTTTAAAAGGTGAATAAATAGGAAAATGCTGCTAAATTAAATAAAAACAACAAATTTGTTTTTCCTTTGATGTGTCAATACATAATTTCTATGAGAGAATTTATTGACGCACGGTTTGACAGTTCTGTTGTGAAACAATTTCATTACGACAGCAGGGTGCATATTACGAAGTAATTTTTGATGTTATGATATATTATTGACAAATTTATATAAAAACAATATTTTATTTATTATATACGGAACAACGTCTGTCGGGTCAGCTAGTTAATTATAAAAGACAAACGGCCGTAGAATTTGGCCTGTTTATATATAAATAAATTGTAATTCTATTTTTCATAATAAATAAAATAAGAAATACACTAATATTTATTAAACTTTAATGCGAATTCTTTAAATGTGATGGTTGTGGCTTGTAACGATTTTCAGGAACTACGTCCATTAAACGAATTCAAAAGGAATCAATTTTGAGATAATAAATGCCTTTTATGCCTATTTATTTTTATATGAAAATATGCGCTCGTCACCTTGAGACATAAGATGTTAAGACTCATTTGCCCAGTAATTTCACTAACTACGGCGCCCCTCAGACCGGAACACAGTAATGCTTACACATTACTGCTTCACGGCAGAAATAGGCGCCGTTGTGGTACCCATAATCTAGCCGGCACCCTGTGCAAAGAAGCCTCCTACTGGTGTATATTAATAAATCTTAAATTAATAGGTATTAATAAATCACTCGCTCAAGAATCGTAACAAAGACTGTCGGGCGTCGCAAACCAGAATTGCTGATGAATATTTGATGGTAGGCGCGCGGCGGGGTGAAGGTGTCGCGATGGTTGTGAAGTGGCACTCGAGTGAGCCGACCACCCGCGCTTGGCAAATATCAACTTGATGACTTTTGTGTGTTTGCGTGAATATTGTCGTAACTGAGACAAGCGATGCTTCAATAACGATTGAACAAAGTTATATAATATATTATGAGTTAATAGTAATTTATTTAAACTATTTGATTAGCTACCGGCTAGATTATGGGTACCACAACGGCGCCTATTTCTGCCGTGAAGCAGTAATGTGGAATCATTATTGTGTTTCCGTCTGAATGGCATCGTAGCTAGTGAAATTACTGGGCAAATGAGACTTAACATCTTATGTCTCAAGGTGACGAGCGCAATTGTAGTGCCACTCAGAATTTTTGGGTTTTTCAAGAATACTGTGTGGCACTGTACTGTAATGGGCAGGGCGTATCAATTACCATCAGCTGAAGGTCCTGTTCGTCTCGTCCCTTATTTTCATAATAAATAAAATATATACTGTTTATTACACTTTTGTTTAATTTTTGACCGACTTCAAAAAAGGAGGAGGTTCTCAATTCGTTGGTATGTTTTTTTCAAAATTTTCTACTGGGTGAACCGATTTTGATAATTTTTTTGGGGGTGACGATGTCGGCCCACGGCTATGTAACGCATGCTTTCTACAGTACCAGGATAACATAAGTGAAGAAGATATTTATAGTAATCTATTTGAAGAGTATGCCGCGTGTCCTACCCACAGACTTAGAATATACTTTATTTGTATTGTGGGCTTCATCGTGGTCGTCTAATGAGCGATAATTTTAGGAGGTTGAAGATCAATTGAATTGCTATTGAATGTTCATACTAAGAAGCTGCTCGTACAGGCAAATATAAACTATATAGTCAATGACTAGAGGTCAGTATCTAGTTATATTGGTGAATAGAAGTTATTAACTTTTTCAACTTGAATCATAAAATATAATATAATTAAATTCCATGCCTAGAATTTTCTAGCGTATAGACTACTTGACAGCCCGATAGTGCGTAAACAATTAATATAATTGTCAAATATATAATTGTCAATGTGTGCGTTAGCTTGTGGTTTAATATTCAAATTATTAAGGGGATAATGCCAAGCGTGGCTGACTGTTTACGACTTGTCAATCAAAATCGATTACAGTAGCAATAGATTCGCTAACCGTTGCTATGTTGTTGTATACATACGAAAACCTACTCGTTTGTAAAAACCAACATACCCAACTAGTATCAGAAATAACAAAAGTTGAATAATGCCTACTCAAATGGCGAGCTTGGGTAAGAACAGAACTGTTCACCTTTTTTGTAATATAACGCCACCTATATCAAGCTTGTTCTTCTTAAAAGTAAAGCGCCATCTCTTCAAAAAAGCAATAACTAAGACGACGCACTACAATAATAATAGACAAGTGCAAAGTTGTATGAAACAATTAAAATAGATGGCGCTATTTAAAGCTTACCTTTATTTCCTCCAGAGTGCCAGTCAGCTTTGTTTCTGCCGAGGTTATGCCACCCTACAAGGGAAAAATAAAAAATTTAATGTACATAAATATATTTAATGAAATTATGATATCTATAAATAAGAATGCGTTTTCTTGTTTGTGTTTGTTCATAATCTAATCTTCGAAGAGGCTGGACTGATTATGCTCCTGTTTTAAAATCTTGGCACATTAATTATTATTGAATATAAACAAGAAACCCTATGAAACTGTGAATAAAAGTAATAGTGTGACATCTAGATAATAATAAATAAACATTGTACATAATATAATAAATATTATACAAATAAAACAATTTATACAGGTGACACCTGCAAGGAAGACCAATAAAAACATTTTACAAGTTTTGTCTGTTTGCACACTAATCTCAGAAGCAGTTAAGCCGATTTTAATGCGGTTTTCCATGGTTCATAAACAAAATAAGTTAATTACTAGTACTACAATGCTAGTACTGCTACAAACAATTAAATATTTCAGTCGTAATTAAACTTACTTCGGATAATTTTTAGAACTATGTATGTCTCTCGAAAGCATTATACCAGTGGGAGGCTCCTTTGCACAGGATGCCGGCTAGATTATTGGTACCTCAACGACGCGTTTTAGTGCTGTGAAGCAGTAACGTATAAGCATTAATGTGTTTCGGTGTGAAGGGCGCCGTAGCTAGTGAAATTACTGGACAAATGAGACTTTACATCTTATGTCTCAAGGTGACAGGCGCAGTTGTACTGCCGCTCAGAAATTTTGGGTTTTGCAAGACTCCTGAGCGGCACTGCATTGTAATGGGCAGGGCGTATCAATTACCATCAGCTGAACGTCCTGCTCGTCACGTCCCTTAGTGTCATAAAAAAATCATAAAAAGCACCCATAAATTGCTGCTCTGCTCTGAGTTTAGAATGTCTCGTAATTAATACCATAACACGGATAATAATGCAATATTAAGTTACTATACTCATTCGATTCAGTAATAAAAATCGAAAGTATCTAAAGATACAATAACCTCTTGTCTCAGGTTACAGTACCTACTCTCGCAAGATATATCGCACTTCCCATGTTGCTTCAAGGATTAAACGTTGGAACTCCAAAAATATTCCATTTGGATCATATTATTTAAAATATTTCAAGCGTCAATGGCGATCTGAGATCGATTAATTGGAGAATCGATTTGGTGGGTACAAGGGAATTTTTAGGGTAATACCTATGTCATATACCTATATACGGATGCGCCAAATTTTGAGGTAAAATCAAATCATATTAGTAAATCCCTAGATTTGGCGATAAGAAAGTAAGATCAACCAAGTTATAGGCTTTACCAGTTACATAAAAAGCTAAATATTTACTGTGCTCATACCAAATGGTCCATTATATCGATCTATGACATAATCATACCAAAGTAAAATAATGCATAACATCAAAAGTATGTTCGTGGGCGACATCTGAACGAGATAAATGATACAAAACAAGATGGAGTTTTGTTTATAGAAATACAAGGTTGGCGTGACCCCGATACCGCGATAAGTGCATCTCGCAATCCTAAACCATTTGCGGCTTTCCTGTTGTTGTATAAGTTTATCGCACGTCAGCGTTATCGCGACAAGGATTGGGGACATGACAAGAGAAACCTTGAAGATACTACAATTCTTTGAAGCCCCATTGGTAGCACCATCGATTCACGGAAGTGTAGAGGGTCCACTACCAAGGAATATTAAAATTCTAAATATTTCCCAAGAAAATGGTTAGGGAGATCGTAGAATTTACACAATTTGAAATGTCGCGTGTCAGCAGACGCTGGGTACTATCAAAATAATAGGACAGGAATAAAGGCTCGACTTGTCCAGATACAGAACGACGAAAGCCAAATAATCTCCCTTATTTTTCACTCGCCTTGTTACAAACAGATTAGTCTCTCCATAATGAGGAGAGTGTTTGTCTATGACGCTCGTATACTAAGTTTATGAAACAATTTCTCATACTTATTACTGAAATTCAGACTTCATTTTAAATTTATAATACATGCCCTTTTAGGTTAAACACACTTTAGGTTTCACAATAAGCCCCAAAACTTCCATCATTCAAAATACACCTTCTACAAGCCGAAGTAATCGGACAATTCTAACAACAGCTCCAATTTTTCTATAACTTTACCCCTCTAACTCAAAATTAACCTGCCTATGTCGAAACTCTTCATTAATCGTTTTCTTTGAACGTATATGTCTATCTATTAATTAAGGATAACATAATATATCATTTTTTTTTGACAGAACACCGTCTGTCGGGTGAGCTAGTTATATGTATGGGGTATGACAAAATCTTTATATATATAATTCTTGTGTGCGTGTGTATGTCACTGAACTCCTCCTAGACGGCTGGACCGATTCTAATGAAACTTTCTGTGTGTATTCAGGTGGATTCGAGAATGGTTTAGATTCACAATTGAACTACCTCCTAAACGGCTGGACTGATTTTGATGACTTTTTTGTTTGTTTCAGTGAATTTGAGACTGGTTTAGATTCTCAATTCCGCCCATATAATATAATTCTCCTGCTCATGTGTATGTTAGTGAACTGCTCCTAACGGCAGGACCGATTTTTCAAATTTAAAACATGTGTACAGGACAACGTCTGTTGGGTCCACTAGTTATACTGTAATTTTGCTATTGTAAGTACACAAAAGTATAGACTTGGCAAGCAGTACAGTCAGCAAAAAAAACTTTCTCATATTAGATAACGGTGAAAATAAATAATATGGAAGAAATAGACATTGTGTAACGTGTGAACTGAACAATAATAATAACTGTATCTGAAACAACAGATTGTATAATTATGTGACAAAATAAATCAAATTTAATTGACATCGTATCAAAACACAGACGGGCAAATTAAAAATGAATGAACGAGATGAAAGAAAGTAAAATTAGAATGACTAATTAATTATTAACACCGCTTGGAACCAGCTTTAAATTAACCGATTATAACCGGTTAAAATCGGCCTGTATATATCATTTCGTTCGGACTGCAAACATTACGGGATTTATTTGACAACCATTACTAACCGCTTAGCTCAGCAAGCATTCATCAGCATTACCTACCATACTCTCGTTTCATGTGATAAATGACCTGACGATGAAAAAACCGTTTTTGACCGGTTTTGCGACAAAAAATTTATATCGAACTTAAATTACCAAACACCGTAAAATTTTTATTTATACCGTACTAATAGTGATATTCCATATGAGAATCTGGAGTGTGCATATGCATAAAGAGCATAAAATATAAATGAAGACATTTTGCTTGATTTGGCTTCCACGTCAAGTCTCTATCAGTTCTTAGAAGTGTGTCTGTGGTAACTGCTTCAAGTTATGAATCAGTTAAAAGTTAAGGGTTTAATCTGATATCCATACATAATTTTTTTAATGAATCCTTTTTTAGTATTTTAATTTTCTTTGGATTTCCATTCTCAAATTACCCCAGTATTGAGGAAAAGAAAATAATAAAAGAAATATTCCAATCCGTTTCTGAGTTTTAGCGGGACTAACGAACAACAATTGATTTTTAGATGGATAATAATAATATTATCAAAATAATCACTGTATAGTATAAAACGTAAATCATAAGATAATGTATTGTTTGATATGATAATATAATTAATAATATTCTATTAATATGCACATATGCATACGAATGTTTATATTACAATGTATAAAGAATCTTGAACGCGTAACTGTAAAATTAATTTTAATATAGTCAAATGGATGAACCACATCAATGTAGGTAGATGTGGCTCTTGGGCGTCAAGGGTTATCTTGCCTAAAATCGGCAGGCCGTATCAGTCGTCACGCCAGCATTAATGAAGTCATCCGCAGGGCATTTGCCGCTCTTAATATACCAGCTGTTTTAGAGCCAAATGGTTTTACCCGCCGCGAAGGCAAGCGTCCTGATGGAATGACGCTGGTGGCTTGGGCACGGGGAAGGACGCTGGTGTGGGACGCAACACTCTGGCTCCTTCTCATGTCCAAGCTACGTCAGTTGGTGCTGCCGAAGACAGCAAGCGTCGCAAATATGTTGGTCTTAGTGAGTCATACATTTTAGTGCCGTTTGGTGTCGAGACACTTGGCCCGTGGAGCCGAGAGGCGCGGAGAATGTTCAAAATACTATCTTCGGTCTATTTCGGTCAACAGATCAGCCTAGCTATCCAACGCGGAAATGCTGCCAGTATTCTTGGTACGCTTCCACGTAATGATAGTTTTAATTTTATGTAGTCATAGTATTGTAAATAAAGTTATAAGATTTGTTTTGTTTGAATATATCATACAGTCAAAGGTCCGAATGTTGTGAGTTTATTCTTGAGTGTAAATTCCGCTAAGGTTTGTCTATTATCAATTAGACACGTGTTACGTCTTAACACGAGGCATCCTCAGGATATGTTGACATGAAAGACAAATCTTCGGAGACCAGTGGTTCCTATCAATCAAATCAAATCAAATCAAAATCAGTTCATTCACGTAGGTCACGGGAATGACACTTATGAATATCAAAAAAAAAATCTTATTGAATCTACCGCTACTTCGAAAGGGTTGAGCTAATGAGAAGAAGTAGCAAGAAACTCATTGCCACTGTTTTATATCAAGATTTACATTTCCATCGATTTACAAATCAATTCAATTACAATTACCTATGCACGGGATGCCGGCTAGAGTATAGGTACCACAACGGCGCCTATTTCTGTCGGGAATTAGGCGATGTGTTTTCTTGAGTGTAATTTTTCAAGAAAATAAGGGAAGAGACAAGGAGGACGGTCAACCGATGGGAATTTGTACGGCCTGCCCATTACAATGAAGTGCCGCTAAGGATTCTTGAAAAACAACAAAAATTTCTGGGCGCCACTACAATTGCGCTCGTCACCTTGACCAGTTAAAAATAATCGAAAATCATAGGATGCATATTATGTACAAAATGGAAAGTAATACTATAGTAGTAAAATTATCTATAACCACCGTTCTACCACCAAGAGTAGCCGTTGAGTTTCTTTTATATTTCATACGAGCTCATCTTTTTCCGAACTTATGGTAGATTTAGTAAATTTAATTAAATATCTATAATGACGATATGAGAGCGCTTAGTTTAAGCCTTTTTGAAATAAAGTCTATTTGACTTTCACTTTGACATGTTATTGCAAAAGTACCTAACTTAAAGAGTAGATATTAGAGATTATTAGTAGAGTTAGTATTAAGTATTTATAGGCCGACCGTTTATCTGAGTCCTCGCCTGCGGGGTACAGGGGCGCGGGGGTATGACGACAAAGGGGGCTGAAACAGGTGCGGGCGGCGGGCGAATTTTTGTAATCGCTCATTTCACTAAGCGCCCCCGCCGCCCGTACCTGTCTCAGTCCCCTTTGTCGTCATACCCCCGCGCCCCTGTACCCCGCAGGCGAGGACTCAGATAAACGGTCGGCCTATAGTTGAAAAATTTTAGACCACATCTAAAAGTAGACTTACTCGTTGGTAATATTGAGGTGAAACAATTAGGTTCGTGGTTGGAGTTGAGCCAAGTCTCAGCTTATACCCGTACTAATTATAAAAACTCACTACGCAACTACAAATATTATTTCGAAAAGTTCACAGGCAAGCTTTTAACAGGTAAATGCCTAAGCGTAAAATATTATATTAATACTAGCTGACCCAGCAAACGTTGTATTGCCGATATTAAAATCGCGATACAAAAGAAACTGTTGATCGTAGTTGGGTTAAAATTTGAAGTTGTATGTATTTTTTAATGCTGACTCATAATCAAACAAATTTAAAAAAAAATGTCATAAAAATTAAAAAAAATAATTGGCTTGGACCACCCTTAACATTTAGGGGAAAATGTAGATGTTGTCCGATTCTCAGACCTACCCAATATTCACTCAAAATTTCATGAGAATCGGTCAAGCCGTTTCGAAGGAGTTTAACTACAAACACCGCGACATGAGAATTTTATATATTAGATATTTAAAAAAATACTGTGTGTGATAATTTAATAATGTATGGAGGACCGAGCCTTGCTCGGATTTTTAAGAATGTACAAAACTTAAACAAAAAAAATACTAATAGGACGTCTGGATTCGAACCGGGGTCTTCTGCTTTCCGGATCACCCAATATTATCTGAGCTATTATAGTCTTGTATACAGCGGCGAAATTTACCTTTGTATTATAATGTTATTGTAGCAGTTTCTTATTAAAACACGGATAAAACTACAGTTTTTAAAATTGAAACCTAGCTAGATCGATTTCTCGCCCCCGAAACTACCTTTATACTAAATTTCATTAAAACCGTTGTGGCCGTTTCCGGGATTCAAATATTATAATACATATAGAAGAACAGCTCGTATTTAAACATATATTTTATTATTTAAGATATGCCAGTACTACTACCAGTGGGAAGCTCCTTTGCACAGGATGCCGGATAGATTATGGGTTCCACAACGGCGATTATTTCTGCCATGAAGCAGTAATGTGTAAGCATTATTGTGCTACGCTCTGAAGAGTGCCACAGCTATTGAAATTACTGGGCAAATGACACTTAAAATCTTATGTCTCAAAGTGTCAGGTGGTCTTACGGTCTTTGCTACAATTCTTTAAAATTACTTCTTACTTAAAGAGTCGTAAACAGTTTGTAAAGATTTGCGTTATACAATCAGAAGGCCCCGATGTAGATGTAGGCGTGCCACAGGGTTCGATATTTTGTCCGTTTCTCTTTTTAATCTATAATATAAAGCAAGTATATAAATAAATCATGTCAATCATCAAAATGTGATGAAAATACACAGGATATTATAAATATATATAATACATTACATTGTTAAGTGCACGAAGTTATAATATTCGTGATTAATTAAAACGCCGATCCAACTAACCGTAAGTAATACACAATAGTTCCAAATCGCAAAGAAAGTGTACATAACCACGACTTTCGCGGACATAGTTGTTAAAAACTTCATCGAGTACTTAGTTTCATGTCGCTGTGGTTTGCTTCCAAACTGGAATGCTATGGTATGAAAATAAGGATCCCGACGAGCAGGACGTTCCGCTGATGGTAATTGATACGCCCTGCCTATTACAGTGCAGTGCCGCTCAGGATTCTTAAAAAACCCAAAAATTCTATACGGCACCACAATTGCGCTCGTCTCTTTGAGAGATAAAATGTTAAGCCTCATTTGCCAAGCAATTTCACTAGATACGACGCCCTTCAGACATAAACACAATAAGACTTACACATTACTGCTTCACGGCAGAAATAGGCCCGTTGTTGTACCCATAATCAAGCCGGCGTCCTGTGCAAAGGAGCCTCCCTCGTCCGCACGAGCTCTTTTTTAATTATACTTCTGTCTAACTACTTTGTTGGCAAATATTTAAAAAAAGTTTGCAATAATATTAGGCGTGGCGTAAATCAACCAACCAAGGTTGACCGCAGCAGTTAGCTGGTCCGGTTGGCTATATCTTGGTGGCTGGACGATCCTCTCACCGGGAAATCTGATTTATGATTTTTTATTTCTTTTATTTTCCTAAATTAAAGTTTTTATATATTTTTTTATATAATAGCTAATAAAATGTTCTCATAATGCCTTTATTTAATTTACGGTATATGTGGATTGATCTACTGTATTTGCTTAGAGCAATTATTACTGTATTGTACTTTAAGTATATACTCAATAACTATAACTATGTTTTTAAATATTAATTTACAGTTTTTTGACTTAGTCGTGTAAGGCATTTAGTAATTGACGTTTGTGTATTTTCTTGTATCACTTTGTATATATTGTAATTGAAATGATTTGTAAATTGAAATGAAAATAAGAACCTGTAATATCATTCCGTTTTGAAAAGAGCAACCTCAGAGTTTCTTGCTCGTTCTTCTTTAAGGAAATCTGCCTTCCGAACGAGCGAACGAATATTGGTTAATGACGCGGTTGGCCATTTAGATTTGGAAGGCATCATACATCGTCATAGATAAGGCCAACCGGACCGGCTAACCACCGCATAGCACTGGCCTTAACCGTGTAGGTCTCGTCGTAGACCTCTTTCACGCCAATAACACGTAAGCGCCGTTTAACAAAATATTAATTTAACTGATTTATTTATGATTCCTTACAGCTAACAAAATGAAAAGAGTATATTAAAAATAATACAGAATAGATACGCCAATAAAAAGGAATACTATTAACAGTACAATAAGTGTGTGACAAAGTAGTTTAAGACAAAAACGAAAAATACTAGAAAAACTTACAAGAAAAAATTAAATAGAAAGAAAAGAAGAAATCATATTCATATTGAGTAACTGAAACGGTGAGTAATTTGTGTAGTGTGAGTGAATGTGAGAAGTGTGAGTGAATGTGAGTAGTGTGAGTGAATGTGAGTGTTCGAATATAACGTTTAAATTATGATGTGAGACAATAATTTATCCTAAATATACTAATGATTAACTCCTACAATTTAAACAGTTTAATATCAGTTTTTTGAACCTCAGACTTGATAAGTTGAAAATGTCGACGGAAGAAAATTTCTTATTATATATGTCAGGAAATATATAATATGAATAGATCAGCTAGAACTATTTTTCATAAAGTTAAAACAGAGAACAATAAACTGTAACAAAAAGTAATGTTAAAATGTACAACAAACAATGGGTAATTTAGTAGTGAAACAGTCAAAATATCACGGAAAATTAATTTTATATGACGTGTTGCTTATTTCTATAAATGGAATTTACTGTCATCGTGTTTGAGTATCATCTAATTTCAAAAGCAGGCACAAGTCGAAGACCTCTGTTGTTGCAAATGTCATCATCAGGCTACGGTTTTGAAATTCCTCCAAGGGTGAGGTAAGCTTGCGTAGGTAAGCTTTTTGTAAATATTACTGTGTTTCGGTCTGAAGGGCGCCATACCTAGTGAAATAACTGGGCAAATGAGACTTAACATCTTATGTCTCAAGGTGACGAGCGCAATTGAAGTGCCGCTCAGAATTTTTGGGTTTTTCAAGAATCGGCTCTGCAGCTCTCCCTTTAATACAAAAAAAGGTATTTACCTCAGTCTTCTCGAGCATCATTGCCCGCAGTCGTGTGTACATTGCCTCTTCTCTCGTCCGGGTCGCGTCTCTGATCTCTCTCACCAGCTCGGTGAGGAAACCAGGAGAGTACTGCCCATTGTGCACTCCTAGGAGAAAACCTCAGTCAATTAAAAATGCATACATAACTTACTAGCTGTGACCTGTGTAACACATTTTTGTACTACCAATAATTGTGGGTATATATAAATATACTAGCTGACCCAGCAAACATTGTATTGCCGATATTAAAATCGCGATACAAAAGTAACAGTTGATCGTAGATGGGTGAAAATTTGAAGTTGTATGTGTTTTTTATGCTGACTCATAATCAAACAATTTAAAAAAAATGTCAAAAAATATAAAAAAAAATTCGTGTGGACCACCCTTAACATTTAGGGGGATGAAAAATAGATGTTGTCCGATTCTCAGACCTACCTAATATCCAGTCAAAATTCATGAGAATCGGTCAAGCCGTTTCGGAGGAGTTCAATGTTTAACACCATGACACGAGAATTTTATATATTAGATATTATGTATAATATGGACTTTTCATATACCATATTATAGACTACTTACCTATAGTGGATTATATTATAGCGGATAATGGTGTATGGTTCTTGTCTGGTTCTGTGCAGGCCACCCAAAAATTTTAAGCGGCACTACAGTTGAGTTCGTCACCATGAGTTAAGTCTTGTTTGCCCAGTAAATTCACTAGCTACGGCGCTCTACACACTCTCTACATTAGTGCTTCACGGCAGAAAAAAGCGCCGTTGTGGTAGCAATAATCTAGATGGCATTCTGTGCAAAGAAGCCTGGTAAATGCCCTAAGTCGACTCTTACGACACCCTTGACTATCCTATTCATTTTATGCCCCGGGAGCACAGGGCTTCTTGATTGAACCCAAAATTCTAAACGGCATTCCAATTGTGCTCGTCACTGAGACATTAGATGTTGTTTCATTAGCTCTGGAAGTTAACTAGCTATGGCGCATTTCAACCGAAACACAGCAATGCTTGCATATTATGTACCTGCTGGTTCACGGCAGGAAAAGCCTTATGTGGTATACACTTAGCGGCCACCCAAAGAAGCCTTCCAATGGTGAGAAGTTGTTGCTCGACACTACTTTGTAACGATATGTAGATGGAAGTTTTACTTTTCGAACGGTTTTGGGAGGGGGAATCGAGTCTAACTGTCTTATTCATAATGACTTAGCGGAGATTTAAAACATCGCTAATATACGCTTGTTAAAAAATGGTATTCATAATCGCATATTAGTGCTAAACCGCTAATTATCTCTTCGATAAAGCTGACGTCACTCATAGTAGCTAGGACCCTTCTATAAGCCTATTTTAAGCACTCGAACGTAAAAAAACATGGCCGACATCGATCAGCTTTTGCGTCAAATAATGTGATAAAAAGCTTCCCGCTCAAAGTTGTTGGATATCCGTCATAGATTGACAACCGACAGAGTTCAAAACTTTGATTTTTCAAGTTTTAAATTATTTTGACATTGACTTTTGACAACTGACAAACCATTGACATTGAAAATATGTCTGTTTCCATTGACAGTTCCCCATTAATTAGTTAAAATAATGTTTTTTTTGTACGAAATGGCAACATTGCGTACTATAGAGACGTATTAGTTAAGGGAGATTTATCTAACGAATATGAATAAGGAATTTTATCGAACGTTCGCTAGGTTTAAAACACGTTTTAACTAATCTAGCTTTATACCTTCGAAAAGCGTTTTATTATGAATAAGGCAGTAAGTGTTAACGTAGCTATATGAAACCATAGAGTCGCGAATCAAATCTATCGTTACAAGCCACTAAGCAACGGTGGCATCTAATGAATTGCGTAAAATTCGCAACGCTATGAGAAGTAGGCGATGAAGCGGCGCGCGGGGCGGGGGCGAAGCGCTAACAGTACATTGTTATGAAAGGGTAATTATGCGTTTAATGAGAACTCAATATTCTAACGGTGTATAATATCGTGGTAAAGGTAGATTAGCTATATACAATAATAATCAACCACAGCAGGTGAACTCATGTGGTTTAACCACCTGTTTTAAAGCGAAATGAAGGAATAGAGAAAAGAAAGTGTGCTACGAAGATCCTAAATTATATTCTTCTGTAAGGCCATCGCTACAATGAGGGCAAGTTGCTTCAAAACCCTCAATATCCAGGCAGAGGACTTGTGTCCACTGAGGATTTCTTTTAATGATAATAAAGGACGAGACGTGCAGGACGAAATACCCCAAAAATTCTAAGCGGCACTACAATTGCGCTCGCCACCTTGAGACATAAGATGTTAAGTCTCATTTGCCCAGTAATTTCACTAGCTACGGCACCCTTCAGACCGAAACACAGTCATGTTTACACATACCTGGTTCACGGCAGAAATAGGCGCCGTTGTAGTACCCAAAATCTAGCCGGCATCCTGTGCAAAAAAGCCTCCCACTGATACTGCACCTCTTACAGCCGTTCCCAATATTCAGTCTATCACCAGTTGTGGCCTACTTGAGATAAAAATCGTAACTATCGTTAACTTTTCTGTCCCAATAAACTTATTGACGGTAACTCATCTTATCCGGACACGCTGTCTGTCAATGGGAGGACGTATAGCTTAGAAGCTCACCAGCGATAGAAGTTTGCAAGGAAATTACAATTCACGTGTCCCAATATAAGCCGATAAGAATGACTTATCGGGTATATGGGCTTCAGATTGACAGCTAATTAGTAATTACTGAAAGTAGAATGTAGTACTTTATCTCTATCTGTAGATAGTATATCGGGAACGGCCGTTAGAGATCATAAGCTTGGATGATGTTATTTAGATACAAATAAGAACTCGGATTATATTGTAAGGCAAATATTTCTCTAAACGTAAACGAGCATAGTCATCGCTAGGGCGTGAGTCCGAGCACATGTAGGGGGCACAATATATCTACAAATTAAAGTGTTAATTTCTCCAATAATAATAATTACACACCTGTTCCATGTACTGCTGTATCCGTTTGGAAAGAGTCTTGCGGACGGTTTTCGTTAAGAATATGGAAAAATTATTGTCAATAGGTAATACATGTACTTTAACTTCTTAAAATTTTCGCCTTACAGAACGTAATTTATAATTTGAACGTTCGAGTCCTACTGTCAGGTCATATATACCTAATTAGGAGAATAAAATCATTAGGGCCAACAACGCAATTGAGTGCATACCAACCTAAATTAAATAAATATGCAAAAATTTTTATGTTCGTAAACTTTGATTAATCGTAGCTAAGTTTGTAAGATGATATTATAAATAGAATAATGACGTTTCTCGAAACCCCTACCAATGTCCATTATATCTCAGAACCATCTCAATAACATTAGCTTTCCAACGGAAATGCCTGCATTTAAATCAGTACATTGATTTTGGAGCTACGATGCACTACAGACATACGTTAAAGTTATAACTTTTATGCGTTAGAAAAGCGACTACATATAGACGGGGGCGTGAACTGGTTTTCTAGCAAGGTAGGCACTGTAGATCTAACTAGCCGTAGTTGATCTTTAGTTCGACAGTACGACATAAGTTGTATGAAACGCTGCTTGCTGCGTATATGCAATCTGTAGACTGTGTGCCATAGGTAATAAATTTACTTTTTTAGCACTTTTACACTAGTGCTATATTCATTTAGGTTCATAACGAGGTAGGAATGCCTAATTGCCTATATGATATGCACGCCCCTGCATACAGAAGCGTTGAAGTCCGGGATTCGGTTTAACAAATGGTTTCCTGTGCATGACGTCGACCATTCAATCGATCGACTTGACATTCGACACCACCGCTTGTAGGTACTCCCTTATTTGAAATAAGATATAGATATGGTATTTTTGAGTTCCGCACCAATGTGCAAGATAGTATTTTCTTTGATTAACGGGAGTGTTGCATATTTTTTTATGGAAAAGGAGGACAAACGAACGTACGGTTCACCTGGTGTTAAGTGATCACCGCCGCCCACATTCTCTTGCAACACCAGAGGAAGGTGTACGCGCTTTTTTTTAAGGTAACCATGTCGTATCGTCCCGGAAACACCGCACAAGGAAGCTCATTAAACAGCCTTGTAGTACGTGGAAGAAATCTCCTTGAAAACCGCACTGTGGAGGACCGCCACACATCCAGATGGTGGGGATGATATCCTAATTTGTGGTTTAAAATTTAAATAAAACGTTTGGGACTGAAAACGTAATTTTGAATGGTCTCGAAACGTCGGTAACTAAAATAATAATAAAAATATAACTTTACGCAAAATCTAATGTAAAAACACAGTTACACGCATTTTTATCGTTTAAGGCGTTGTGCCCAAAATTTGGAAGCGTGTTTATATCACGCCAGTACACAAAAAGGGCCCAAAGAATGATGTTACTAATTATAGGCCGATATCCAAATTGTGTATAATAGCTAAAGTATTCGAAAAGCTGGTTTATACTTGTATGTATCCGTCAATAAAGAATTCCCTGTGCTATAACCAGCATGGATTCTTTAGAGGTCGTTCAACGGTTTCCAATTTAGTGCTCCTGAACAATTCACTAACCGAGGCTATGGAGGATGGTGGAAAGGTCGATGTCATATACACAGACTACAGCAAAGCGTTTGATAAAATTAACCATAACCTGCTATTATCGAAACTCTGTGACATTGGTATAAGTGGTGACTTGCTTAGATGGTTTACATCATACATAAATAATCATTCACAAGCAGTGGTGGTTAATAACTACATTTCTAGCTGGGTAATCGTTCGCAGCGGAGTCCCACAAGGTTCTTTACTCGGGCCATTACTTTTTATTATTTTTGTAAATGATATCGGCCTTTGTCTCCGATCTTCCAAGCTTCTCTGTTTCGCTGACGACATGAAAATTTTTGCCACTATATCTTCTGAATCAGATGCTCAAGCACTACAATATGATCTGTCTTGTTTGGAGAACTATTGTGATATAAATTGTTTGGATCTTAACCCTACCAAATGTAATTTGGTAACTTTTAGCCGTAAGCGCAACCCCATTCTCTTCAATTATAAGCTAAAAGGTCATTTACTGAAAAGAGAGAATGTCATACGAGATCTTGGAGTGCACCATGATAGTAAATTAATATTCGACAGTCATATTGATATCATCACAGCCAAGGCGCTAAAGGCACTAGGATTTATATTGCGTAATTCTAAAGATTTTAAACGCTCTAAGACACTTAAAATCTTGTACTGCACATTTGTGCGCAGCCATGTTGAATATGGCTCTGAGGTTTGGAATCCAGTGTACTCTACTTATGTTAGCCGTTTCGAAAACATTCAGAGAAGGTTTGTGCGGCATTTATGCTTCCGCACTGGTCAATCCTATGACTCATCTGAATATATTAATATTTGCAAAAGGCACCATCTACTTCCTCTTGAAAAAAGACGCGAAATAGCCGATTTAATATTTCTCATGAAGATAGCCTCTGGTTTTATTGACTGTCCCGAACTTTTATCCTTAATTATACTCAGAATCCCGTCTAGGCCGCTTAGGTTCAACCCACTTTTATATCTTCCTCATCTGAGTATGAGTACCAAATATAGACAAAATACATTCCTTTGGCGAGCAAGTAATAATTTTAATAAATTATCTAGGGATAATACAATCGATCTTTTCCAGGCTAACTTTATGTCAGCGAGGAGCATGTTAAGCCGGTGTTTTTTTAATAAGTATTAAGATAGTCGTTAAAAGTAGTACTGTTATGTCACTGAATCTTTAGTGGTGTACAACTGTTTTAATTATTTAATTGATTTAAATTGTGCATTGTATTTTATTAGTTTACTTTAGTGTTTATTAGTATCGTTGAAATTAATTATTCTGTAGCTACTGGCGGAGACCTATAATTGGCTCACAGTTATGTAAATTAACATATAAGGTAGCTAATAGATGTTGGTCTTCCTAATAAATAAATAAATAAATAAAAAAGTATTTTATTTAAAATATATCAACGTATAATATCATTATTTTTATCTTATATATAAAATTCTCGTGTCACAATGTTCGTTCCCGTACTCCTCCGAAACGGCTTGACCGATTCTCATGAAATTTTGTGAGCATATTAAGTAGGTCTGAGAATCGGCCAACATCTATTTTTCATACCCCTAAGTAATAAAGGTTGCTCACCCTTAATTTTTTTTTTAATTTTTGGACGAAATTTTTTGTTTTTATTTTTTTATAATGTGGCATTAAAAAATACATACAACTTCAAATTTTCACCCATCTACGATCAACAGTTACTTTTGTATCGCGATTTTAATATCGGCAATACAACGTTTGCTGGGTCAGCTAGTATCTATATATATATAAAAGAAAGTCGTGTTAGTTACACTATTTATAACTCAAGAACGTCTTTACCGATATGGCTGAAAATTGGTGAGGAGGTAGCTTAGAGCCAGGAGACGGACACAGGATATAATAAGTCATAAAATATCAAAAAAATTACGAAAATATATTATTATAAAAAATATATTTTCTGATACATTTTGTATGGATTGACATTTTGATGACATCTCGAGAATAGAAAGAATTCAATAAAGTTTTTTGTTAGTTTCACGCTACATGAGTTATAAAATACAACTGACAGTGCACGTTATATTATTCTAGTTGACCGGTTGGTGTGTTTGTTTCGAGTTTCTATTAGCTTATTGTGCCGATATTATCATTAACACGACCAAGACGATCAAATTATTCCCGACAAAGACGTAATGCAACTAGGATTCAAAATATTGCGAATGAAAGGACTGAAGAAGAACAAGAAATTGCAGGTGAAAAGAACTGCGTTAGCATGGATCGTCTTCGTGCTATGAATCACAAAAGCAAAGCGTAGCAGCCCGTAAAACGGATCGGCTGGCAATACGAAATCGTCCAGTAAAACCTCAGAGATCAACAACTTATAGATAATTCTTCAGATCTGCAGCAACTACTTAATGAACATTTTGCATAACGAGTTAGCCAGCAAATTTTTAATTTCCGATTCGTCTCGCATTCGCCCTGACCATTCAAATCTTAAGGCCAATCCTTGAAAGTTTGTGGAATGAATCAAGACAATCCATTTCCGAAGTTCAATCTATATATATATAAGAGATTTCCACGTATATAGTCACTCATCACGATATCTCTGGAACCACTAGAGCTAAAGACTTGAAATTTGGTAGGAATATTCTTTTCACCGAGTACAGCTCAGCTAAGGATTTTCCAAAATTCCACCCGCAAGAGTTTTTTTTTAATATGAACAGAACAACGTCTGTCGGGTCAGCTAGTACTTTAATAACAGGAACTTTTTTTTTAATTTAGAGTGTGCCCTTTTGTAATTTGCCATCAAGGTTTATATTATTGCTGTTGTAGTATCAATAGTAGTACATAATCTGTCAAAATTGCAGCAACAGGCAAACGGACGGAAGTGCCAATTGGTACTATACTGGTGAAACCATTCGCCAAAGAGGATGTAAATACTACGTAATAAGAAGCGGGACTGCCTAAGTAAAAATTGAAATTTAGTTTAGTATGAAAGGTGCAGTGAGATTTGGCATGTTTAAAATAGGAATTGCAATTGAGCGACGATCTGGCTAAGTTTGGAAGCAAACAGTTGCTTCAAACGTAGTTAGTGGATTTCCGTATCTATAGCCGTCATCTGTCAATACATCAATGATCCACCTTTCATACAATCAAGTGAATTGCTTACGAGAGTTTAGCGAAACTCTGCTGGCTGCGTTTTCTGCTCGCTTCGCGTTTGAGTCGTGCCTCGAACTTTGCGAGTCTGTCGCCCTAACCACCGGCGGAATTGTAGTGAACCTACACCGGTCGGACTCTATTTTTTATATTTATATTGACAATGTTCTTTTTTATAAATTTGTTATATAATTATAAATATAGTAAATAAGATTCAGTTGTTATAAGTAATAATAATAATAAGCCGAGATGGACACATTGACCTAGCTCACGAGGTTAGGTACAGATATGTGGGATGTTTATTCCGTAAATGGGCTTATAACAAACTGTCGATAGCAACGTACATAAAGAAGCATTCGCTGAGTTATTGCTTGAATTACAGAAAATAGCTGATTAATCATCCGAAATCGGCAAGTGCCGCACGGCACTACATTTTTCAGATACATCAAAATCGAAAGTGGCGTACGGCACACCACTCCCTCACCAAGTTCTGACCCTTATTTTATTTATAAGATGGTTTATTTTGCATGGTCTTATAGCTTGTTTCAATAGCTTTCAGATACATTCACTCAAACCATCCTAATTATAAGCAATCTATTAAAACACGTAAAATAATGCGCAGAACGCGCGCCAAAATCACGCCGATTGAGGCATACCGCGCGATCAGGGATTCCCGTAACGGAAAGATTAAGTGGGAAATTCTCGAAGAGATGTAATGGATCCCTGGCATATGCCAGCGATCCAACAGAGGCCAAGGGAAAGAAAACCATATGACTCTATTCGCATGAATAGAGTCATATTTTAGAAATAGTGATAAAATAAAATTACCTGATCCTCCTAAACTCGAAGCTGATTTAGGGTAGAAAGGTTGTTGTATACTCTCCAACTCCGCTGAAAAAAAATAGGATTTTTGGTTTATGTTGTAGTTTAGGTAATCTAGACTGATATAAAACAGTATTTGTTCACAAATAATATATAATATATTGTAAAATAACGTTGTAATATCAAGAGCTATTTAGTTTTAATAATATTTTGAATTATCATTGATGTTTAAAATGTGAACCATACTGTTTCTGATTAGATTCCGGTAGGCATTTGATAGACATAAAAAAGAATTCATAAGGAATTAATTATAATATATAATAACTAGCTGACCCAGCAAATGTTGTATTGCCGATATTAAAATCGCGATACAAAAGTAACTGTTGATCGTAGATGGGTGAAAATTTGAAGTTGTATGTATTTTTTAATGCTGACTCATAAACAAACAAATTTAAAAAAAAATGTCAAATAAATGAAAAAAAATCGTATGGACGACCCTTAACATTTAGGGGGATGAAAAATAGATGTTGTCTGATTCTCAGACCTACCCAATATGCACTCAAAATTTCATGAGAATCGGTCAAGCCGTTTTCGAGGAGTTCAATGTTTAACACCATGACACGAGAATTTTATATAGTAGAGATAAAAATACTTCTATGGCTTTTTATCAACTAACATCTTTTGTCAGTCTGTTACTCTTTTTGCAAACATTTCATGTGGACAAATTGGGGAGATGCAACTAGTAAAGAACAAGAAGCAAGTTTGCCATATTATCAGTCTACTAAAACAAAACAAGCCTAAAAGATCTCGTTGCACCAATTACACTGAGGATCAAACATGAAATATCTCTTGAGTCTGTGGTTAGTATCAGCAACCATGCCCTTCAAACCGGAACATAAGAGTAAAAGTTAAGCCCTATTTGTTCTGCTACTATGTACAGTGTTATACACATTATCTCAATTTAAATTAATTCGAATGGAATAAGAGTATCACTATATTCTTCTCACTCAGAGCGCCAATTGTTTCCAAAGCGGTAGTAGTATCTAGTATATTAGAAATGACATCAAAAAGAATTCTAAAGGAATTAATTTTGAGAAAATAAATGCATTTTTATGCCTTTTATCAATTGTCCTAAGCACAAACTGTACAATGTCACCCAAAAGGTACTAAAGACTCTATATATCGGGGTGGAATCAGGAATTAAGAAATCAACAGTGGAACAAACAGAGGCCAAAGGAAAGAAAACCATAAGTGACAACAGGCAAGTATCAAATATGTCTTAGTACTGATGATTGTCAAATAATCTTCCCCAGTAGACTCACAACCTGATAAAGGTGTAACAGAAGTTTGCTGAGCAAGAATGGTGCATATTGTGGTTAGTTTTGAGGGACTTCTTTCGATTGATATAATGATGATGGGGGGCAGCAAGCTTGGAGATTATCCTGATGGTAGGTCTTTAATAATTTACATGCCTGTGTTATACTAGAGGAATGAGTGGTAGTTTTTGATGTTCAATAAGTGATTTTAAATCCTATTTTGAATAAAAATATTGGAATTTGAATAACAAGATGTACCAGCCTTATCAAATTTTACTTAAAAAAAAAATATACAAGCTATTTCAAAAGTTTTTTTATGACAATAAGGGATCAGACATGCAGGACGTTCACCTGATGGCAATGAAACACAGTAATGTTTAAGCATCACTGCTTCACGACAGAAATAGGCGCCATTGTGGTAGCCATAATCTAGCCAGCATCCTGTGCAAAGGAACCTCCCACTGGTATAACTAACTGGTATAACAACAAATAAACATATTATTATTATTTATTCATATAAGTACTCAAAAATGATTTATTGCATTATACTTGGACCTTGAGTTTTGTGTGGGTGACTGGTTGACTCAAGGGGTATCTTATTACAATATTATTATAGCTTAAATGTAGGAGTCAACGTAAATAATATAATGTTATATGGACATGAGCACTATCATTATTTTCAAACATTTTTGAATTGTTACATTGAAAGAACTTTATAGTTATTATATAACTTAAGCATAAGGAAAATAACACAGCATCAAAGTTATAGATGAGATGTAAAAAAAACAAGAATTGACTCAAAAACTAGGTAGCCAAGGAAGTTCAGAGTCAATAAATGATCATAATAAGATTAGACTCTGTGGTTAGTATCAGCAACTATGCCCTTCCAGCCAGACCATAAAAGTGAAGTTCAGCACTATTTTGCGGAAAAAATAGGTGGCAAACACTTCATGTGTTCTACTGCTCATATACATATGTTCATTACATTTTTTTTATATATATCACATAGCGATGCTGTTACACACATTAATATACATCCACACTAGCTACATGTGTATATAATAAAAATATATATATAAAATGCATGAGTAATATAATATTATACAGATGAAATATGTCAACATTTTAAATGCAGATTGAAGTAGGTACCTAAATTCGATCTACCACAAAGTTACCTGCTTAAATTTTTTTTATGTCTGATGTGGACTTACCTCTAGTATCCCTTAATTCTTTGCTCAATCTTTCATTGACCAACTTCAATGAGGATATTTGATCTAACAAATATGACAAAAGTCGACTACCAACTTGGCTTCCAGACGTTTCTGAGCCTGATTCAGTCTCAGATTCAACTTCATTTGATGGTCTGTGGTCTGCAACATCTGGTAAACCTCTCGGACAAGGATCACTATACCTTCTGCCACCATTACTATCATCTTTATCATTTAGATTAACTTCACTGTTACAATTAGTATCTGCTGTAATTATTGGAGGTAAGCTGGCATAGTCTTGACTATCAATAGGAATCTTTGGTTGCAAATATGACTGACATGACCCATCATCTTGTGGACTCAGTGCCACTTCAGTTTTGTTCCTTCTACGACGTATGTGCGTTCTTTGTATACCATTATTTACATTCGGTATAATTGAATATTCCGGGTAGCGGTGCATCGGATATGTTGGCATTGAAGGTAAGGATGTAGGTTGATTTGAGCTGTACATATACCTGTACCGGTCATGACCTGGATGAAACTCAGAATACATCGGCCAGTTAAAATTTGGATGAATATCGTAGGCACTATCGAAAGATTGAGTAGGTTCTTGAATAAGGGACGTAGTTTTATCAAGCCATTTCGATAAGTATGACCTTTTGCTTGATTTTGTTTTCTTCCGCTTTCCCAAAGGACCGTTGCTTGGCGATGAATTTGGTATCGAAGCCATCGAAGCGCGATCGAAGCAATTGAGGACTCAGGAAACAATATCCCACTGAATTTTTAACTCATCTTTTGCTTGTTACATATATTTGGTAGCTTTCAATATTTTGTAGGTCACCAGGGCTTTTGACACTCACAACAACTAGTATCTATTTTTCAAATAAAAAATGTTAACCAACCGCAAATCGAGTAAATACTAATAAATTATTTGAAGTTTGATCGCAATATTAAAGAGGATGTAAATACTAGGTACAATATTATATTCACTAATGTCAAAATGACAAAAATCTGACTAAAATATTTACGAAGATTACGTATAAAAATTTAATAAAACTGTCAGAGTCGTTGAACGGTGCTGCCAATTTAGAATATTAATACCATAGAAGTAGTCTCCTTTTAGATAGCAATAGTTTTGGTATGAGTTGTCTAAGGTGTTATCATTATCAAAATATTATGACCAAAATTACCCCTAACGGAAAAAAATCGTACGATACAATGTAAATAAATAATGAAACAGAATGATGAAAAGCATGTACTGATAATTATATATTTATAATATGACCATAATATAACAAAGATAAGCTATATAACGAAGTAATTTCATATAAATCACGATTACCTATGTGAATATTGTGTGAATAGTTACTACCGTCACAATGCTAGCAATGATCAGGAATTATATATTGTCTTCTTTTTTATTTCTATTCACATGTATTTATTTTCTTAAATCTATGTTTTATTTATCTAATACATATTTTATATTTATAAAAGCAAAATATCATATAAGCTTAAACTAACTAAGAGTGCGCCGGAGTGCAGCGGAGCCATAGCTTGGGCTGGTGTCAGAGCTGCAGATACTGTAAAAAGTTGTGAGATCCATGTAATACCAAGTCGGTCAATTTATTGCGCTTAAGGGTCCTTTTCGATGTCAAACATCGATGTAAAATAATTAAAACAGAGTTTTTTTTGATGATTGGGTAACAACTGGCATTCATAGGAGCAGACAAAGGCTATATGAACTCTAAAGTGAGAGATCATTATATAATCATGGTGCATCTTTTCTCAAGTATGTTAAAAAATACTCTAAATTATTTAAAAGTGTTTGTTCTATTAAAGCCTATGCATATCAGACAGATAATTCAAAATGCACCGAAAAAAATAAAGATGACTTGGAATGTTACTAACTGGGAATCTGGAAGATTGAAAGACCGCAATATTGAATAATTCAATCTCAGCAGGAAGTTGCTACTGCTTTTGAGAATTTTTTTTCTGAGATTCCAGTTTCTATCACAAACACTCTTGTCTCCTCCACCAGTGTTGCTGAGTCACTTCTTCTGGAAAATGTTATAGAATGTCAACAAAGTTTCAATTTTAGTTTTTTTTATTTTTTTTTATTCTTTATTTGGCTACTATGGCCCACTTAAATGTCATAATCATACAGTCAGATATAATTGTAATTAATACACAAATAACATAAAATAAGTACATACATCATTAAATTAAAAAAAATTAATAACAAAGCCCCATATTCCTCAGTCCCTGTGTGCAACGTGCAGTTTACAACAGCGATTTATATAAACACAGTCGAGCCGATCCGCCAGTGCAGCCAGCATGCTGTTGTTGCTTCCTCGGACTCGGCGCACCAGTGACGTGCCTCTGTTTCACATTATTGTATAGAAACAGTCAACACGGGCTTCGGCAAACATCGCTGAGGCGATGCCTATTGCATCGGCCGCCTCAACAGCATCCTAAATACATTGTTGTACTGGACCCGAAGGGCGCTGTACGATCTTTGCGTATAGTCAGTCCACAGGCTGCAGGTATAGAATGAGGTGTAGTAGGCCCTTAAAACAGTAATCTTAACATCTGAAGAGCACCTTGCAAACCTACGGATCACCATATTAGCTTTTACCGACATCGTCCTCCGTTCCCGCTCAACATCTGCGTCATCCCTCAAGGAAGGTGTTACCAAATGGCCAAGATATTTAAATAGATCAACCATTTCTAACGGTGTTCCATTTAGCCTTATAGGTGGCATCTCTGTTACTTTTCTAGGCCCTACCTGAAAGACCATGCACTTGCTCTTTTTAACATTATACACCAGCCCGTGTTCAGCTGCATAGCCCTCACAAGTGCTTATTAACTTTCTGAGTCCACAGACTGAAGCGCTCAGCAGAAACATGTCGTCCGCGTAGCTTATGTTATTGAAACATACGTCGTCTATGTAACAACCGACATGCTGTTTGCTGAGCGCCTTGATCATACCATTTACATATAGATTAAAAATGGAGGGCGAGCTCAACCCCCCCTGCCTCACCCCGCATTCCAATCTGTACGAATCAGACATGGTGCCCGACCATTTCACATTATTCAACTGGTTCCCATACCAGTACTTAAAGATGTTAATAAGCTCATTAGGAATATCGGATGCTCTCATCTTTTCCCATAGGATGTCATATGAGACCAAATCGAAGGCCTTGGAAAGGTTTTAGAGACTGAGCGTTTGGCGATTAAATAAAACAACTGCTTGACTGTGAGGAATATGTGGAAGATATATGGAAGATATGATTTATTAAAAGGTTACACGATATATATACAAAATCCTTAAAACTAGTTACCCAATTACAATCGTTACTTAAAAAATATTTACAAGTTCAGAAAATACACACCAATGCTAGAGCTTACATTTCAACCAATAGTAAAACGTTTCATCCAATAAAGATTTGAGAATAATATTATGTGTTCTATCACGCTCTAAAACTAATGCTATCGCAGTTTGTGTAAACTCGCGTCGAACCTCGATCATACGATGTCAATGAGCATTCCGCACCTACGGCTGTTGCTCATTGATTAAAATTGCATGAATAGCGATCGACGCCCGAGTCCCGGATTGGCAACCGAACTGCCATATTCACTCGTGCTCGTTGTCAACCTAGCTCTCTGAGTCGCTTTATTTTTAAAGCTACCCTCAGAAAGCGCCGCGCCATCATCCACAGTGCGAGGACGCCGTCACCAGCTCCGATCTCCGGCTACGTAGCTGCCCTCCAGGCTCAGTACCTACTACCCGGCTTCCCACCATCGGGATCCCCCGGAGAATGGCACAACAGACATTGCGTCGGGCTCCACCGATGTTGGAGCCCGACGCAATGTCTTCGAAGAAGTCAAAGAAAAAGAAGCCGTCCGTCGTACGACCACAATCGCCAATGGACACGACGCCTATCGCTTCCGCGCCGCACATCACGGGTGTTAAGGCGGAATACGCGCGTCCGGTCACGACCGCCTGCCACGCGGTTGAAAAGAAGCTCTCTCCAAACTATCATTCTATTAGTGTGGAGAGCATCCTCGAGGAGATGCAGACCTACAGCGCACCTCCATCGACCTGCAGCCAGCGCTCATCAACAGATGAGCACACCCGTATACGGGCGAGCACACCTGAGATGCCGCCACAGAATACATCCCCAACTGCGAGCTTCGCCGCAGTTGCATCGTCTCCCGGCCGCCAAATGGAGACGCAGACTGCCCCCACGGCCACCACCGGCCCCACGGCCGCCGCCACCACCCGAAAGGGAAAAATGCCGACGCTGACGGTTGAAGAAATGCCCGTATGGATCCCACACCTGAAGATCCTGCGCGAGATGTTGGGTCGGAACGCAAATGGCCCGCCCATACCGCAGAGGAATCCGCTTCCTGCCAGCGGACGAAGAAGAATATAGAGTCGTACAGCAGTACCTCTCAAGTCAAGAGGATCTCACGATCAAGGAGATGCAGACCTACAGTGCACCTCCATCGACCTGCAGCCAGCACCCATCAACAGGTGAGCACACCCGTATACGGGCAAGCTCACCTGAGATGCCACCACAAAATGCATCCCCAACTGCGAGTTTCGCCGCAGTTGTATCGACTCCCGGCCACCAAATGAAGACGCAGACTGTCCCCACGGCCACTACCGGCCCCACGGCCGCCGACACCACCCGCAAGGGAAGAATGCCGCCGCTGGTGGTTGAAGAAATGCCCAACTGGATCCAACACTTCAAGATCCAGAAAGGGCCAGCACAGTGCCACCGCTGCCAGGGCTTCCGACACTCGTCGCACGGCTGCCATCGGCAGCAAGCTTGCGTACGATGTGGCGGACCGCATCCAGCCAAAGACTGCAGCCGTCCACTGACGGAACCCGCCACCTGCGTAAACTGCGGTGGACCCCACCCGGCAAGCAACACAAGCTGCCGGGTCTACAAAGAAGAGGCTCGCAACAGACGCGCAAGCACGGTTACGCGCACCGGCTCCAGAAAGCCTGTTGCCTCCCCCACGCCGCCCCTCCCACAAGTCGAGGAAAAAAATGAGGAATATGAAACTACCCGCAGTGAGTTTTTTGTAGATACCCGCAACAACCATGAAGAGTTGTTGCGCCCAGAAAGAAGCGATCCAGAGCCAACCCCACGACCAGAAGACGTGGCGGCAGACAAATCCATACCCATGGCCTCGGCAAATCAAGCCCTGCCTCGAGAGGCCAAAGGAAAAAAGAATCCAAAGAGTACCCGCATAATGGAAAAACCACCATTGCGAAGTGAGGACATAAGTGATGAGGCATTTGGAATGTTGGGCACCCTCATAAAAGCATTCCAACTAGAATACTAAGTCATGGAAGTCTTGAAGCCTAACCGACCAGCCGACCAGCTGATCGCCCCGTGTATCCTTCCTAAGGGGCTCGATCGCTCGGGACAAGCGGGGGCGCCAACCAAGAAGCCAAATGAAGAAAGTAAAGATGAAAAACGGAAGGAAAAACGTCATGGGGGACGTAAGAACCCCACCCCAACGACCTGGACATAGTCATATCCAGCGCTGATACCTGATGCAGGAGGCTATCGCCTCGATCATCATCCCCCACGCGCCCTTCGGGCGCGCGTGAAATGACATCACATGTGTGCCCGAGTCCCGACGCGTCATTCGAGGACGCTCGGCCTTGCTGTGCGGTTGTGTAACGCGGAGCATATGACTGATCACGTGAGTATGTCTGCGATCGACGAGAGAAAGTACGATGCTTGAAACTTCACTGCGATGACTACTGGTGATCTATATGATTCTATGAGTTGATGTACAGCATTATGAAATGGTTCTTATCAGAGCTAATATTACGTTATACAAAATAAAATGTTCTTATCAGAACGAATCTTTCGGCATACGCTTATTACAGTTATTATGCACGATTACTATTTCTACGATCTATAATGCTACGTTACAAGTTAGGTATTAGACATTTGTATTAATTGATATTATTGGTTGTAGGTACAGCTACAAGGTCAAGGACGCAGGCGTAAACCGATGTATTTCTATCTGTATAGTATTTGATAGCACTCTTCAAGCACAATATCGCAGTTTCCGTGGAAAGTCCCTGCCGAAAACCAAACTGGTTTTCATGCAACTGCAAGAATCTATTTAATTGTGCATTTAGAATGCTGTCAAACACTTTACCTATAATAGTAGCTAAAGATATAGGCCGATAATTATTTATATCTGATAAATTTCCATTTTTATTTTTCACTACAGGTACTACAATAGTCTTCATCATGTCCGTTGGTAGGTATGAGTGGGAAATACACAAGTTGTACAGCATGGCCAGCCCTGTACATATGAGGTCCAGCGTGCTGAACATGTTCCACACTCAGCCCATCATGGCCAGGGGATTTACCCTTGGTGATCGAATTAATTGCTTTTAATACATCCTTAGCCATAATTCTAGTATTTATACACTCCCCACTCACCCGACCTGATGTCTGGGACTGTGACGGTCCTAATGGTGATGTCACAACAAAATTATCTTTAAACTTATCAGCAATTAATTTGGGATCACTTGTACCATCCACAGTCACAGGATGACCAGGCTGACCTATCAATTCATTTGTGTGCTTCCAAAAACCTCTGAGATCCTTCGCGCAGTGCTTAGAAGCGAGTACGTCCATTTTTAATTGATCTTGATGTTTTTGACACCATCTTAATCTTGATTTAAAAATTCTCTTACTATTGCACATCTTTTGATATATACTTCCTTCAGAAGGACTCCCCGTCCACAACCATTCCTGAAAACACGCCTTCGCCTCACTGTGACTGTTACTAACGTGTTTATTCCAACCTATTATTGTTTTTCGTTTACGTATACACTGCTCACGCTTATTTCCCCGCCCCGCCACTGCCGCCTGTCATAACGCGAGCACAATGTCTGAATACAGTTTGTCAATAACTGAGCTGTGAGCAGGATTGTTGCATAGTTGATTGTTGTTAGCCCTGGAGAAATAATCAAAACTTTTAAATCTCTAGACATGAAAAAAACTGCTGATATATGGGGCATTTCTGTTAAAATATTAAGTTCAATAATTGATGTCCTAGCACCATATCTTGCAATAGTCTTTAATAATGGTATTAATCATGGTGTGTTTCCTGACCTTCTAAACATAGTAAAATTACACCAATATTTAAGTCGGGATGCTCTTCTGACCCGAATAACTATCTTCCTGTGTCGGTTTTGCCGACTCTTAGTAAAATTATTGAAAAAATAATTTTAAGCCAAATGCTTACTTACTTTAACTCTCATAACTTACTTCATTTGAAACAATTTGGCTTTACTAGGGGACGTTCAACAACGGATGTAGGTGTTGAGCTTATCAAGAATATTTTTGATGCCTGGGAGGAATCGTAGAATGCACTTGGCATTTTCTGTGATTTATCTAAGGCTTTTGATTGTGTTCAACATTCAACGCTGGTCATGAAGCTATGTCACTATGGCATAAAGGGAACTGCACTTGATCTTCTGATTTCATATCTAAACAATAGAATTCAGAAGGTCGACGTAAATGGCAGGAGATCTCCTGGGACTCCTCTCAGTATGGGGGTACCGCAAGGGTCTATTCTCGGACCGTTCCTATAAATGATCTTCCTAATCTTACAGAGAAAAAACATAAGGTAGTATTGTTTGCGGACGACACTTCACTGATTTTCAAAGTGAAAAGAAACCAAGCTATGTATGACGACGTGAACGATATTCTATCTGTCATTGTATACTGGTTTAGCGCTAATAACCTATTGTTAAAAAGCAAGTAAACGAAATATATAAAATTTACCGTACCAAATGTCAAAAATATTGATGCAAGTGTTTTGTTAAACGGAGAGGTGATAAAATCGGTGGAATCTGCTAAATTTCTTGGCATTACTCTGGATTCCAAATAACAATGAGACCCCCATATTGAAGGATTGGCGAACAGATTTAGTTCTGCAGCATACGCGGTTAAAAAGATTAGACAATTAACTGACATACGCAGGCGCGACTTGTATACTTTAGTTACTTCCATAGTATTATGTCGTATGGTATATTGCTGTGGGGCAGCGCTGCCAAATTAATACAATATTTGTGCTGCAGAAGAGGGCTATTCGCGCTATTTATAACCTAGGCCCTAAGGATTCATTGAGAGTAAAATTCAAAGAAATTAACATCTTGACTGTTGCTTCTCAATATATTCTTGATAATGTAATGTATGTTCATAGGCACATATGTGAATTTGCGAGAAACTGCCATAACCATAATGTTAACACCAGGAACAGACATAAGCTTATACTGCCTACTACTCGGCTAAGTCGAGTTAGCAAGTCTTTTGTGGGGCGATGTATTTGCTTTTACAACAGGATCCCAGAAACTGTTTAAAAAAAAAGTATTACGTTATTCAAAAGAATTGTTAAAAAACGTTTGTGTGGTAAAGGCTACTATAGCATAAATGACTTCCTTAATGAAATCAAAGATTGGGAATGGAGCGACCGCCCTCAGGCTATTAAATAATAAGTTTAATTGTACAATGTTACTTTGTAAATGTTACTTTAATTGTAAAACATATTTTTGATGAAAAAAAAAGCCCGCTGAGTTTGTTGCGCCCATTCTTCTCAGGCCTGAGGCATTCATTTTGGTAAGGGTGGTAGTTTTTTTTGACTTTCAATAAGTGATGTCACATCCTATTTTGAATAAAAATATTTGAATTTGAATATAGGCGGAGAGTAAACCTGATTGTAGGAGTGGCGATACAGGCCGTGGCGGCGCTTCGCCACGCTGTATTTTTGTTACCGCCATCTATACGTATTATGTAGTAGTTTTTCTTGTGGTAACTTTGAATTTCTAAAATTCTGTTTTTGTGGTAAAACAGAACTTACATAATTATTTTAACAATTTAATACTAATAATTATTACACTTTCATTTGTTGATAATAATACTCATGCCCAATAATTAAAAAATATATAAATGTTCAATGTGATAAATGTACAGGGGTTGCACAATAATTGACATGCTTATACTATTCCATCTCATCTATACTATTTTATACTTAGTTAATTCTTGTTATAATTTAACATCGCAAAGTTTATTGATTTGAATAATTTTGTTTTATTTGTTCATGTTAAGTTAAAGCTCGTAATGTCCGTCGACATCACACAAGAGAAGAAATGATTAGAGCTGTGGGCATGTAATCTCAATGTTACGGACACGTTCTCGTGTCATGGGATATATCGAGGAACGGAATTTGAGCAGAAGTCGTGCCATAATTTCCAGGCAGGACCGTTTTGTTCATAATATAGCCAGTAACATTACGGCCAAGCAAATAGTGCAAAAACTACATACTGACCACCAGTTGTTAGTCAGTGATCAAACTGTTCGGAAAAAAGACTTCTATGGGCTGAAGAATATTTAGAATGGACTGACGTTCAATGGTCACTCGTACTATTTCTGACGAGTCGGTTTGGATTCCATCCAGATTCACGAAGAGTAAGAGTTTAGCGAGCTCCAGGCAGGTAAGGCCGACTCAATATCACATCAATGTACAGTCACCCGACATGAATCCTATTGAACATACATGGGTCATGTTACAAAGAAGAGCTCTAGCAACTGTTTCGACATAACTGGTAACCAAAGAGCTACTTTATTTCATGTGAAAAGAACGTGGGACCGTAGGTATACCCCAACAAGATTTGTATAACATTGAGTATGAAACACAGATACCGAACTCTTATTAAAATCAGGTGTGGAAGCATTACTAAATTAGAAATAAAACCGTATTTGGTATCCTTGCCTAATTTTTTATCTTATTTAGGTAAGATCTAGCGTGAAAGTACAATGAGTCAAAATTCAAGACTAATGTAAAAGTAATAAAATCATTATGTAATAAGTACGAATAATTATAATTGGCTTAATTATTGACAGTCATGCCTTTTTATACCCTCTTGTTGCTATTGCATTCTGGAACTAACTAGGGACTATTTTACTTACTGCTTATAAGGAGGGTAGAGGCGAGGAGAATCATCTCAGGGAGAAAAGTTGAAAAAGTGTCCAGCTTATACTGTAAATAACAGTTCAAAAAGCTTTCGTAATGGCGCTGGTGTAGGCATAGGGTATGGTATGACGTATGAATGTTGCAATAATTGTAAACGAATTGAAGTATGCCGAGTCCAACAAAATAATATTATTGTCGACTAAAGTAACTACTTATTGAAAATGTTTTTAACTACTTGCGTAGTACAAAATAATGTAGTAAATATAACCTTAGAGTTAGTTTTAAGATCTACCCTGATGCTAATGAAGCACCACCCTTTAACGCATTTTGACGGACACTTTTTCATATACACTCGTGATTCTCGGTTCTTCTTACCTCTACCCTCTATAACTGCTTAGGCTTAGCACGCACTGCAATGAAACGCATGCTTTTAAACGTAAGTCTGAAAACGCAATAAAATAGCACATAGTTTTCTATACAAGCGCACGCATTAGCGACTTTTTTCAGTGACTGATTTTAAAAACGCTACTTGTTACATCTTGATGGCGGTTTGTAAAAGCGCGTTTTTTTTGTGCCCCATAGTATTAGTATGGTGGCGCACGCACGGCGGTTAACCGCATTCGGTTTTCTATTCAGTTAGAGTTAAAGTGTTCTGTGTTTTCTATTCAGTCTCGACTAGGAGAGCGCAGAGGATAGATCTTTAGGTGATATTGCCTTACGTGTGTCTTTAGATTGTAGATACTGGCCCACAGATTGTAATAATTTGGTAAAATTAGTACAAAAGTACCAATGGACATTCTGTAGTAATTAATAAAATTATCGGGATGCCGCCGCACGTCGTTGTACATTTAACAAAAATATCCTTTCAAATGTCTTTGATCTGTTAGTGGATATACCCAGTACCTATGGCGGCGCTATTTTCATTTTCTATTTTGAATACCAAAGCCGCAACACATGGTGCTCGCCAGAAATCTGGTGAACGGGAAAATTAAGCAAATCGCCAACCGCGGTGCGAGGATGTATCGGTTAGTAAGCCTTACAGCTGGATGCTTGCAACTATTGCGCCACTAACTTGTTATATTGGTCTCGTTACCTGGAACCCTCCGTCGTGGCAGGCCTGTCTCACTCCCCATGTAGGAATTGAAATTGTAAGTACGCGCGGTGGCCACTGTAGAGAGGCTATCCAAACCTCAGGAGCGAGTGAACGCACGCCAAAGAATATGTCGTCAGCTACTTCACCGGTCCGACCGATGATTCAAAAATGGAGAAAAAAAGCAAAGCATACTATAGGTCATTGCGATCCAAAATTAGTTAGTTGAGCTTTTTAAAGACACTGAAACAATCTAATTTAAGTAATTATTGTTATTATGAAATTACCATTCATGATATCTACCTATTTATTTCCTATACTAAGTAGGTTTGACTATGTCGTGGTCTTCAAACGCATACATTACTATCAGCAACTAATAGAGGAATGACAACGAAAGAATATTGATTTAAAATTACGATCACATACCTATTTATATTATAGAAAAAACTGAGCTATTTTTATAAGTTGACCTTAAATTAGGTAGGTACAATTTTAGGTAAAGAAGGCAACCCTAATAAATTGGAGAGGTAAGAGTCAAGCGATAGAATGAGGGGCTACTTCTAGTGTGGAAGAAAATGGAGGAGGCCTTCACCGAAAGAGGGGCCCATACTACTTATGTGTCATATTTCTTAATAATTATTGTAAAAACAACAACAATAATTGTTAAGTAATAGACACGAACTTATTAACATAAACATTTTTTAATATAAGCCTTAATCTAAGTTAAGGTTACTAAGAATAATATTTATAATAAGTTTTTTTATTTTTTTAATCTAGTTTAATTAAATTATGTTATTTAGTACGGGAATAAAAGGCTTTTATATTTTATTTATTTATTTATTTGTTACTTAGACAATGACAGCTGTGGAAACGTCGAAAAAAAATAGACTTTAGAACTAATCTCTATCTCGAGCAATTCACTCACACTAAACTCTGTATAATATTACTAGCCTATTTTCATCGGTTGTCAGCAAGAGACTTCTAGACGTATTAATTATCTAAGATTGGTTATAATAAAACATCATTATAAATGTTAGAAATTTAATCTCAAAATATATAAAATATATGATTATATCTATTTACATAATTATTATCAAATTTGAATTGAATATACTATACATATTATATAGATACATAACATTTCAATGGCCAATCAAAAATAAGACTGAAAACAAAATACTATGGCACAGACTTTGCATTATTATTTGACAGTAGCCTATTCGTGCTACATACATAGTCTACGCTACTTAAAATAGCCAGTCAAATTTAAATTAATTTTTTAAAGTGAAAATAAGGGACGAGACGAGCAGGACGATCAGCTTATGGTAATTGATACGTCCAAGTGCCGCTCAAGATTATTGAGAAACCCAAAAATTCTGAGCGTCACTACAACTGCGCTCGTCACTTTGAGACTTCAGATGTTAAGTCTCATTCGCCCAGAAATATCACTAGCTACGGCGCCGTTCAGACCAAACACAGTAATGTTTACACATTACTGTTTCACGGCAGAAATAGCCGCCGTTGTGGTACACACAATCTAGCCGGCAACCTGTGCAAAGGAGCCTAAAATATATATAATCAATAACATACCTTCTTTTTTTGTTATTGAAACTGTTGACAACTTCGAAATAATTACGTTATTCTATTAAAAATCGACTATTAGATTAACTCTTACGCAAAGACAATTCAAAACCCAACCTTTGTGCGTGCATTCACTATGTGAATTACAGCATAATAAAAACATTTATTTCCCAGTCTTCGAAAAAAACTTCAAAAAAACAAAAGAAAAATATTGACATTTTATTTACGATTATCAATTCCTGCTCCAAATTAATGGAACTTTCAGAATCGTGCCACAAGCTGTGCACAAATAATATATTCCTCACCATTCGGTTTAGGGGCGTTTTTGAGATTATCAAGACACTTATGTCCTTGCAAAATATATTCATAGGTCGATACAATATGAGCATATTAAAAAAAACTTATAGCAGCTGTGACCATTTACTACTAGATTACCCGCGTGTTATTCCATAAAATAGTAGAAATAATTATACTTTAAATGTACAAGTTGTACCAGATACATTATTGAACCTATACAGCTAGACTGTCGAGATATTAATGATATTCGATATTTTAACTAAATACTTAGTAAACTTAACCGAGAGTTAAGAATTTAATTAGGTACCTACGCATTGCAAGGTCACGACGCGGATGCACAGAGTAGACGCTAATCGCAGGGCGCGGCAGTAGGAAGCGGGAGGGCGGATACACAGACCTGCCGGTGCTTGCCCTTAACTAACACGAGTTGCACCCTCAGCGGAGATGTATCGACAATTTTTTTTTATAACGAAATTTGTTCAAAAATTAAATATGTTCTTGGCAATGTTAAGTATGTACATAGGTACATAAGTGAATTTGCTAGAAACTGTTATAACCATATTGTAATCAGGAACATACAAACTTATTTGGCTAAGTCGAATTACTAGTTCTTTTGTGGGGCAATGTTTTAAATGATTTCACAACAATATCCCAGAAGATATTCAAAACAAATGTGTTACGAAATTCAAAAAAATTGTTCAAAAGAAATTCAAAATAAAACGTTTGTGTGGTAAAGGTTACTATAACACAACTTTATTAAAAATGCCACAGATTGGGAACGGTGTGCCGCCCTGAGGTGACATGATCAATTTTACTATATGATATTATTACACTGTAACCGTATTTTTATATAAAAAAAAGAAGCCTGCAAGAACTACCTGAAGCCTACTTTTCGAATGGGTGGTAGTTTTTGACTATCAATAAGTGATGTTATATAAATATTTTGAATAATTTTATTTGAATTTAGAATGAAGTACCGAGTACTTAAATATCGTTATTGTCTCACCAGTGACACTGTAAAAATAAATTTGACTAAATTATAAAATTATAAATACCAATTTGTTTTTATTTTCTTAAAAACTAATAAAGGTTTCATCTGATATCGGAATTAAAAGTAACCAAACAGAACCTAGGTTTCCATTCTAGTCTACATTCCGAATTTCCCAAACCAAACTAACATAATTAAATACCTTTAGAAATTGAATTTAAAAGTTAATTTATTTACTTAACATACAACCCATAACATTTGAATGATATTTAAAACTATCGAGATTATAAATTAATTTTAACAATAGCATTCAATAATGTTCAGTTTAATGTGTACTTGTACTTAAATGATATGGAAATTGATAACAAAAAATTACTCTTAATATATATTATAATGTTACTGATACAAGTTCTACATAATATTATTGTTGCAATATATTCGAGTGTATAGAATATGTACTTCTAAACACTAATCAAACAATTATTCATATTAAAAACAATAACGTTTAAAAAATCTAGTTTATCCATCGAGTACGGAAGAATTTAAGTCAGTTTTAGTACAATGATAATAAATTTTAAATTATATTACACAACAGCACCTTATAATATAAATATGAAAATAATTATATTCAAACTTAAACTAATTATTTTAAACTACCTAAAATTTAAATGTGCAGGTTGCAATGCAAATCTATATATGTTTTAATATAAACATATGATCTTGATATTATATATTAGTATAGTACAAATAGTAATCACCAAAACTTGTTTTATGTATACTGTAGAGCAGTATTGCCGATATCTCGCACTCTTTCGCACATACGCATTTACTGTGAGAATAATTTCTGATTTTTATTTTCGCTTTGGTTGTGGCGGTTGCTATAGATGTTACAATATCCACCAAAAAATTACTTATAATAAATTATACAGGTTGTTAAAAAAAACCTGTACTATATCATGAGGCGTATATTGGTACCAAGTAGTGAGAACAGATAAATATTAAGTTTCAGGAAATACGCACATAAAAAAAGTAAAAGAAACAATATTATAAATGTACCCAATTATAAAAGTTTAATTTTTCCCCGCCCACACACCCATTCCATTCATTCATGCGAAGGGCGCGCGTGGCGGCAAAATCGAAAGTTTTGTATTAATAATAAACATCGCCCTATTCGTTTGAGCCGCCACGCCGCGCATCTGATGCTAGCTATAGGCCATTGCTCTCAAATTTTTTAAAACATTTATGAAATGTTCTTTCTTAATCTAAGGGGTTTCGATTATTTTATTTTTACTGGTGACTCCGCATTCAACTTCATATCCGTGACAATTATCGTACAGGGTTTTTTTTAACATAGTGTATATTTATTACATATATAAATACTATGGTAGTGCGAACACCCATGTAGGTATGCAAATTATTCAACTACGATTCTTAACTTCTAACTGAGTATCTATATAACTTTGATCATACAATTTTATTAAAGTTTTTTTATGATGATTAAAAAACTTTATATAACATGATGGGTCTCAACTCTTAAATAAAAATAAATTTATCTACTTGATAAATTATTGCCTATATTCAATTTTTATTGCAATTTAGCAAAAAAATTACGTCAAACATCCCTCTAATGGTGATGAAATATTTCATCTGAATGAAAATAAAAACAAGACCGCAAGTTTATAATTTATTACATATTTTACCGGAAAGTAATCATTTCACAAATTCTAAAATAATTAGACTGACTTAACAGATATTGTAGACTTTTACAATGACCCCGCATTCCTGTAAGAACAAAACATTTTACTGTGGAACGGAATGTCTGTAAATTATTTACTGAAATATGCAATGTATTCAAATATGTTTTCATTGTAAGGAAAATTTATTGCGTTCCTTACTTTAATTTAATTCGCATTCAATATTGTAATTACGTCATTCAGTGAAAAAAACAAATCACTCGAACACACTTAGACTAGTTTGACATCGTCAAATGCGGTTAACAGGTCGCTCGTATTCTGAATCATTTCGGATTCGGGCCACAAATCAGATGTGGACAACGGCATGTTAGAATCTAGAAGCATTTCGTTAGAATGGATGGAAAAGGTTGGGCTTGGCTGCATTTTGTTACACAAATAGGGATCGTACCCTTGAAGGGCTGGGTTTGGGGATAGTTTGTTTGATGGGCTGTATTGGCTGTAGGTACTAGCAGGTGATAGGGATTGCGGTGTTGCATAAGGACTTTGAACACGGTTCTTCTGTGCAGGGCTAAGCGATGAACTGTAATTGGGGCTGGTTGGGAGTGAATACCACATTGGGCTGCTGATATTTAAGCTCAGCGGAGACATGGAATTACTTGGCCAGCGTATCATTTGAGCTCCGGATGCCGTGTTGGCACGTGCGTTCTGTTTATTTAGAGCAGCCTCAACGATGTTAATGACAGGAATCGGCATACTTTTGCACATCGGGAGGCGACGAGCTGCATTTTGTGTGTTCTGCAATACTTGATGCTGCAGGGTTTTCCCAGCAGCCTGCTGTGATGTCAACTGCTGTATATCCTGAAACGTGATTGAAAATATATCAGCAAGTATAATTAATTTGATTGTTTACACGAAATCTGTTACAGTTCAGCAAACATCGGACGGGAAAAAAAAATAAATGGCGTGAATAGTTAAATTGGTGCACATTTCAATCAAAACAGGACAGGAGGAATAAGGATAGAGTATTAGTTTTCATTTGCGTTAAATTATTGTACAGAAATTATTATTCTCATAATTTACCTTACAATATTTATTATGGTTTGTCCTAAAACAAAACACTTATTTGTGCAGCTACTTTGAAGTGCTACACAGACTGCTTTGAGATGTCAATTACGATGAGAATCGAATATATCGTATCTCGGATTACGCAAATAATTATATCCAAATATTATTTTACACAGAAACCAAATTAATTAAAGTAAAATATATTTTTTACCACCATTCTATGTGTATTATGTTGATGAGTTAAATTGGTAATTATTTATATTTTCAAATAGGATAATACTATTTTATTTTAGTATTTGTTATTGGCAATCTATTGCTAAAAAAACAAGACGACATTTTTATATAAAATGCCAAAAACCAACGATGTTTAATAATAAATTTTATCTTTTTTTAAAGCATATATATACATTGAAAATATATTAATAATGTTCGAGGTCGCATATCCAACTGAGGTAACCAATACAATTATTATTATCTGATCGTCGCAAAAGTTAGCAACAAACTACAACCAATAAGGCTTTTATTTGATATACAAGTGTAATTTTGAAATGTTCAAAATAAATAACCCACACATACAAAACACCAAATATAGGTAAAACTGCTTGATGTAGTGAGCTCATCTGACTGAAATAATGGAGCAAATAATGTAATATTTATCAAATTTAATTTGTATCAATAATTTATAAACGATGCGGGACTCGAAAAACCTCTCGGGTTCCGTCCGGGCTCTTTACCAACTGAGACAACCGTCCGAATGGCACATCGATCGTAAATCTTGCTATGTCTTGTTCAACTGTCATGCTCTCTTTTAGTATATATATAATTTATTATTTAATATAATTATTTACTTTTTTATTTAATTTATAAATAAAATTTGTTTTCTCTTTATACTTTAACCACGGTGGCTGTTGAGAGTTAACTTATTTTACCTTATGGTAAGCTTTCGTAATTCGCGCGGAATCACGTACGCAGTTGTCTATTTACGACATTGGTTACGTTACGGTGCGTAAAACTGACAATAATATAAATATTTCAGAATAATAACTATGACTCAAATTATTGGAGTCGATGTAAATATATGAGTCAGAAGCACATTGGTCATTCATGATTCAGGCATTGTACATTGATACCTATCTACATACGTTGCAAATCACGCTTATCTCCAGATCGGTAGCTAGAGATGACAGATCACATCTACAGTCACTTAAACTCTTACAAAATCTCGATCATGTACCAACGCTAAGGAGTACGAATCTACCCTCAACAATGGGGTATTTTTCGATTTTTTTAAATATATTCTAGAATGATCGTAAAGATTCGATAGCCAGCTGATATTTTTATTTCCTCAAAATAATTCCATTTTATGCAAAGAAAAACTGTTTAAAATTTAAATGATATATAGTCGCGCCAAAAAGGGAGCCGCCATGATCGTGACGTCATAATAGCATAAACAAACGTCAAATGTGCGGTGCAATCCTTATTGTTTTTTCTAAAAATTCTTTTGCAACACCAAAGGAATTACAATCGCTTTTTTAGGGTACCCATGTCGTATAGTCCTGGAAACACACAAGTAAGCTCATTCCACAGCTTGGTTGTACGTGGAAGAAAGTTCTGTGAAAACCGCACTGTACATGAAAATCACTCATACAGGTGGTGGGGATGACATCTTAGCTTGTGGCGTGTCGTGCGAAGGTGAAATTCGGCGGCAACAATCAGGTCATCCAGTTCTTTTGTAGCGTTTTAGAAATTAAACGCGAGGGCCGATTTATATGATCTTCAATCATTTGAAATTTTGCTAATTTACAAACTTTTGAAATTCCCAATTTATTGCAATTCCATAAATACATTTCTTAAATATAACATTTGGAGTAAATATTGTTAATCTAAGTAAGAGTAAGTATCTTTTGGGTGTCGCAATTTGGTCTGAACAACAGACCGTAAGTTTTTTACCCATATTTATTTTTATTTGAGTCGTTAAGAAAATCATTTATAACATAGTAGTACGTTTCTAATTATAAGTTTTTTAATATTTTGTTAAATTCATTTTAGTTGCCTACGTTTTGAATTTTGTCTGGCATATTATATTATATTTTTATAGACATTACGTAAGGACTCGAGGTATGCAGTACTAATATTGATTGAGGGAGGTTTAATTTATTTGAATGTCTTTCGGGAAATAGACGAGGTTTACTTCCCTTTGGTATATAATAGAGTTAATTCCAATATTATAGTCACATATGGTAGTAGTAATACACCATGTAAATTTTAATTATACTTCTAACACTTTATCTTAGCGTACGTGTCTCCTATTAAGATCACGTGAATGAGCTCCTTGACGACAATATTGCTTTTCTTGAGAAATGTCGCAATATAGTTGATATTTATTGACTAATATTTAGAATTTTAAATAAATTTTATCACTATTAACGGATACGTTGAAAGGGTGTTTTATTAAGCATAATAATTATAACGTAAGCTCTTTTCGTGGTGAATAACTAAGCTCTGTCAAATAGCTCTGTGATGAAGAAGGTGCATAAGTTATTTTAACCGGTTAAACCTTTATGATTGGATGCGCCACAATTGTTATTTTAATGTTATTTGGTTATGGCTAATGTATGGCCGACGATTCCTGTAGACAAAGAAATACCATAGTAAACAGACGCATTGTCATCTGTGAGGTTAACATAATGACAGTTGTCTTTTTCGCCGCCTAATAATATAACCAAAAATTGTCACTGAGCAATGTAGTTCTCACGCAAATCGTGACATACGCATAAATTCCGCTTGTTATAATTACGCAAGTCCTTCAGAAGACTTCATCACTCGTGAACTAGCTAATCAATAGAAACGTATCGCAACCCGTTTTCTCCGCACCTCCAAGGAGTTCCTAAAGGACTAGCGGGGGCTCCCAGCTGCAGAACATCGCGTCCAGGAATACCAGGTACGTCGGCATATTATTTAAGCCATAATATAATAATCATATCTTAAACGCGCACGCGCGCATACAATAATAATAAACTATATCCAAAACACCGTATAATAGTGGTTTAAGATAATCAAAAGTCTCTTTATACTTAAACATTACCCGCTACGAATCTGATTTCTGTTTCCAAGCATTGCTCTATATTCATCTTATCAATCCGGTTGCGTGCTGCCTCAACTTTACGGTTGGCTCATTCGAAAGGCAATTCGTCGGTCAGCGGCCGACCCGTCCGATGGCGTATCATTGTCAGACCCTCCCCTTCATAAATCCACATCCTCTACATCACATGACTGGCTCTTGTCAACTATTAAGCCAAATAGGTTAGATAAATACTTTTCTATCTTATTCATTCTATCTATTGTTTTTAGCGTAGCTAGGAATAATACACGAATTCCAACGAAGTGACGGAAGGTTTAAAACCTCGGGTTATGAGCTTAGTTTGAGAGTTCTCGCAGTGCTCTAAGATAACATAATTTTAAAACGACGCATTATTGAATAAATGGCGGGTGATCACCTACTATCAAGTGAGCGTTATGATCATCTGTTGATGGTTGTCATATAAAAGTAAGTAAAAAAGATGCACCGCAGATATTTACACAAACAATACTCCGGACGCAGAAAAGAAGAAATTTCGGACATTGACCTTTACTTAACCAATGTTGGTTAAATTTACAAAATACGCTCGCGACACGTGTTTGTGTGAAGGTAAAACGTAATCTACGGGCAATTTACCGCAACTCGACGTCTCCTATGCAAATTATGTGTTAGCTTCAAGTCCTTTTTGAGAGTTATTCAGACGTCTCCAGAGCACGTGTTCAGGGGAAAGGACACGAAATGTCGGGTTAGCTAAAATAATAATAAAAATTTAACGTTTACGCAAAATCGAATGTAAAAACAGTTATTTCAAGCTTTAAAAAGTGTTTTATTTAAATGTGACCTTCTTTGCTTTAAATGTAAATAATGGAAATTTGTTTGTTCTGTGAACTGTGTTTCAGAACAAAACATAAAGAACCATGTTCAGTATCCCACAGTGTATTAGTAATAAATACATGTACCTAGACCTCGGCATTAAAACTGTCCGGCAAGAAATAACCCAAACTAGCCTGAAATACCAGGACAAACTAACAACCCATGTCAACGAGCTAGCCAAGTCTTTGAGCGGAAAGGGTGGCATCCAGTTCACCAGGCTTAAGAGACATGACATCACAAATCAAAAAAGATATCAATAATAAATGGAGAGTTTAAAGTAATTTTACATCAATTTCAGGCTCCCGACGATGACTATTTCAGCAGATTTATGCAGCCAAAACAGTAGCTTATTGTTTCAAATAACAGACTGCCACGACGCAGAAAACCAAAAAAGGAATACTACTTCACGGCTGAAATTCGCGCCTTGGTACCAACAATCTAGCTGGCATCCTGTGCAAAGAAGCCTCCCGCTGGTATTAACTAACGACACCGTTTTGAAATGTCGGTTGAGTAGTTTTCAAGATTTGGACTTAACTGGCTGAACTTATTTGGACTGGCCACACCAAATGCAACAACAACATCTTCCACCGGGCCAGACAAGTTTGTGGGAGTGTAGGTTTGCTTGACTGTGGTGAAAAATGTTTACAAATAGACATTTTGCTTATGATTGGTTTATTCGGACGTATAACGTTTCCCGCATTTATTTGCAAGGCTGCCTGAAATTCGGAAAACTTCAGAATTATTATTGTATTGACAGTGTTGTCAGCGATATAGTCAACATTTGCATATTCTTCTTTATTCTCAGGTATAACTTTATACCAAGTTTATTTGTAGGCCGTCAGTGTTTTGAAAATCGAAATTGAAAATTTAGACAGCATTTGACAACAAAATTGTACTGCCAGCATATATTTTATGCGTATACATAGTCGAGTGTGCGAGTTCACGATATTCAATGAGTAAGTGGTAAATACAAGCGATGCCATTTATAGGGTTCTGTAGTCAAATGGCAAAAAATGGAACTTTTATAGATTCGTCACGTCTGTCTGTCTGACTGTGTCACATGTCCCAGCCACTTTTTCCCAAAATTATAAAAACTATACTGTAAATTAAGGGGTTCCCCATACTTAGAACTGAAACTAAAAATTATATTGAGGTTACTAATATAATTTTTTTCTAAACTCAATAGTTTGCGCTAGACTCTTCCAAAGTGGTAAAATCCAAAAAATAATGTGTGTGTCTCCCTGAACGAGATCTAGTAAGTAGTTTTTTAATACGTATAAATGATGAGAGCTCATTTGCACTGTATGATTTTGAGCAAAGATTTTATGCCTTCTCCACTGAAATAATTTGATGTAATTTTCCTTTCTATATAACTTTTATATAATGTTACCGATACCGACTCGCACTTGGCCGATTTTTATTATTTAATCCCTTTCTGAAGCCAAACTCAAAATTCCGGTTTGCTCAGTCAAAATTTGATATTTACTAATTCCTACCCCCCCAAAATGAACACACAAATATGAATGTAAAGAAAATGGGACAACACCTATTGAAATGGGATCAACAATGACGTTACAAGTTAAATGGTAAATTGTTTCTAGGTATTGTATTGTTGATAACAGGATGGCGTGAGTCGTGACATCACTTTTCTTATCGACCTACGTATATATATATACGACGTGGCTCAGCGGATCTATCAACAGATTACTTTAAAACCGATTGAAACTTTCTTGTGCCATTATCATCATCAGCCGGAAGACGTTCACTGCTGGACAAAGGCTTCACCCAAAGATTTCCACGACGATCGGTGCTGCGCTGCCCTCATCCAACGTATTCCGGCAATCTTTACCAGTATCGTATCCCATCTTGTGAGGGGCCTACCAACACTGCGTCTTCCAGTACGTGGTCGCCATTCGAGGACTTTACTGCCCAACGGCCATCTGTCCGTCGAACTATGTGCCCTGCTCACTGCCACTTCAGTTTCGTAATTATTTGTAGGGGACTTTGGTTCTCCTACGGATCTCCCTCATTTCTGATTCGATCTCACAGGGATATAGGGATTGTGCCATACCTACATTTTAATTAATATACTCACGAATCTTGTATAGTTTGCTTTTATACTCAAGACATTAAATTCCTTTCCTCTTTGATATATTAGTTCAACGTCTCAACTTATTCCAATAATTGTACGAGATCCCACTGCTCAATTTTGTACAGTATCTGTTTTTTGATAAAACTAATTTTCAATGAATATTGAGGGAGTATGCAAAGTATTAGCGATAGGTTGCCTATATAAAGTTGGGCGCAATTACATGTAATTAATTTGAGTAATATATTTAATTTGCTTATATTAAAATAAATTTTAGTCATTTTAAAGGTAATTATATAAAGAATTGAAAAAAAAGAAGGGTAAACAGCTCTCCGTCAGCCGCAACGTAAGGGTTGCCAGTGTAAACAGGACATATAATTTTGCTACCTGTTTTTTTTATCTTCATACAAAATTGCAGTTTTATATTTACTGTTTACGATAATCAATGATTGCCAGTAAAAAATTGATGCAAGCAGAGGCTGCATTGCCTTCAATAAACGATTTCAGGCAACCTATACCTACTACATAGCATACTCACTTAAAGTTCATTTAAAATTAGTTTTATCAAAAAAACAGATACCTACAAAATTGAGCAGTGGGATCTTAGACTATACGTGCAATTCCATTACTAATTTATAAAAGAAGTTTTAAAAACTAAATGAGATTGTCATAAATCGACTTCTTTTTATCAGTTCCCTAGCGTAATAAATTATAAGGCCAAGTGTCACTAGAAACAATAGTCGATTTTATACTTAGTACTAGCTCGCTACATATTTATTTATTTTATGAAAATAAAGGACAAGACGAGCAGGACATTCAGCTGATGATTATTGATACGCCCTGCCCATTACAATGCAGCGTCGTACTTTTCAGTGGTAGTTGCATATTTTAGAAAAAAAAATGCATATTTACGCTCGGTCTCGCTCATCGTTCGATGCTTTTCATAGTAAGCCCAAACATTGCACTAAAATTAGTAGACTTTACTGACTTTACTACTCAGTAGACGTATAACGCTCCTTTTCCGCTTACAAAAATTTATCAAGCGATCATAGACACAATTTGCCTACAGAACATTTAGAACAGTACTTAGTAGTACATATTTTTAAAGGTAAATCTTAAATTTCATTGTTACCTAAGTAGGTATATCTTGTAATAGTTTTTTTCATAAATACGATTGTCAGTACAAGCCTTTATAAAACAAAAAAAAACTGTTTAATTGTATGCATATTTTGGCCCTTTTTATGGATTTTTGTGCATATTTTACTTGCATATTTTAAGCATTTTTTGTAGCACATAATCCGGTCTCTATTAATTATCATTCGTTTGCAAGGTCACGTGAAAAAATGACATAAAAGAAGATATCACGCTGTGGAAACCTATAGATAGAATGAAGTATGACGTCAGTATTTTTTATAATGATCATGCAAAAACTTTATTTTATATTATAGAGTGCTGAATTATTTATTATAAGCGAATAAAATTTGTCACTATAAGCATAAAAATAATTATTTAATATTATGCATTCTGGTCTCTAGATTTTATGATTTATTATTCAATCCAGTTATTTTCAAATAAGTACCTACTCTTAGATTAAGGATTGGTCTCCGCTGCGCTCCAACTAGATACCGCACTACCTAAGAACAATAGCTTTTTTACTGTGGCAACTTTTAGATGCTTGTGCGCGTGGCATTTTGACACTCAATGGTCTTTCAAAATTTTAAATACGCTTCGTGTTATCTTACATAATTAATAAAATACAAAATGCTTACTGATGATAATATGATATACCAGTGTCTTTCTTAATTCTTGTAGTAGATATTATTAGATATTATAAAGTTTTGTTACACAACCCGGCATTTTATTTTCAATTATTAACTAAGATTAACAGAACATGTGGCACGTCAATGTCACACATTGTTCGGGACTGGCTTGAGTACGCCCACTTGGGCGTAGTATTAGTTGCCGCACTTTGCGACTATTCCTGCGGTATCTAGATGGAGCGCAGCGGAGACCAATCCTTAATCTAAGTAAGCACTATAACTCAATGAAAACCCTTGTCCTGTTAAATCAATAAAATTATTATTGTTGTTAGATATGCATTAACTGAAAAATACTTCGATAAAAGTTACAACTGCGATAAGCCTAAATTATCACATTATCACGACTGTGTGTACGTCGTGCATTTTTTGTGTGCGATAACGTCCACAACAATAGGCTAATCTTCGATTTTTAAAATATATTCAAAATGATCCTATAGATTTAAAAATCGTTTTAAGTTTTAATTGTGCCATGCAATCGTTATTGAATTTATATTAATAAAAATGAATTTTCATAGTATCTTTGGTGTGTTGCTAAAAACAAATTGTTTCTGCTATAGTGACGTCACTAAATGGTGGTCGGCGTTTTCGGTCACGTGACATACATATAATAAACCTATGATTTTCTACTAAGTTTTTATAACAAATTAGTTTTTATATTTAGATAGATGAAACTGACCTATTATATATTCACTAACGTCGGCATTTGCAATATCAGTCTGTTAACAAATCGATGCTCAAACCATTATTAATCTCGAATTTTTATTGCAGCCTTCAGAAATAGGGAACCGATGTAAGAGTAAGCCGCACCGGTTGGCTTTTTCGTTCTCGCATTCTTGTATATTATCTTTGATTCGCAGCATTGCGAGTTCTGCGACTTAAGGTTGTATATGTCTGGTTGCAGTCATTTTCAAAAACTAAACTCCAACAAAACTCAATATTAAATTGAACTTTTAATATTAACCTATAGTTTCAAACAAAACTAATACTCAAGAGGGAGTTGGGGGTGGAAAGGGAGATGAATGGTAAATAAAATGTGCACCAATCAAAGTAGTCTGATGTTTAATAACACCGTTTCATTTATATTTTCACCACTTCATAAAGTCACTTTTCCCTAACGACATTTCGCTTAAACTATGATAAAGATAATAGAACAACAATGATAAAAATCTATCTACAAGTCTATCATATCTTCGTACCTAAAAATCTTTATAACAAATACAACTTCGTTAAAATAAGTGATAATATCGAAATAAAATTTGTAATATATATACAAATACAAAAAAAAACATCTGTTAATATAACAATATCGTGCTGATAATTTTTTTCCCACAGAAATATATAGGTACAATTTTTAATTTGCATAAATCTATTTAAACCGAACTGTAAAAGTCCACAACATTGATTTTCTAGATACGATCTTGTACTTTGTAGCACTTGGCAGTGACAACAGCTAAATTAAAACTTATCTTGAATCTTTGCTCACGATCTACCTTGCGAAAAACGAATGGCATTGAACTAACACAACTGTAGGACAGTCTCAATATAACAATTAGATAAATCTAACATCAACTAACCGTACTTATAAAAGATAATAAATAATGACCGGTGAACGAAACACATATAGTTCTACAAAACAAAACCACGCTATAACATAAGACTTAGCGCGCGGCAAATCAATCGGGCCTTCATTTACTAAAGCTATACAAAATCCAAAATTCATTACCATAAAGATATGCGCACGTTAGCTTAACACTATAAATACTACACGATTATATTGATTGTCTCTACTAAATCGTTAATATCGCGTGTCAACTAACTACTAGGAGCGAGTGTACGAGATTACATGCCTGCAGAAAATTAACTTACTCAACCGACCCTAACAAAGGCGTCCCATTTCGCTAACTTATCCGGCGGTACAATTGCCCATTTTATCTAGGCCATTTTATTGTCAAGGAAAAGTTACGTTCGAATTCAGACATCGAAATGATGCTATCGAAATTGTGGATTTTGAGTGTATAAAATTGGGACCACCCATGTCTTTCACTGGACGCGCATTATCACAGTTCATAGTTTCTTGGAGACTTAGTAGTCTTATGCTTTAGCCTTATGACGCGGTCGACACTGCACCATACAAATATATCCCGCGTCTACGTCACAGCCGCTCACCAGAAGGTTCATGAGAACACTCGAGGAAGTCGACGTTTGCGTCGGCGTCGGTGTCGGGCTCCGCTTTATGCGTTTCGCCGTTGGCTCCTCTTCTTGCTTCATTATTCTCTTTACGCCCGTGTCCCAAGAAGATATATTCCTGCTCGGAATCAGTCCTAGAATTAAGGGTAGATATTTTAGCTAGAAAATTATTAAAAAGATATTTATTTGATTTTTGTAACACTAACCTTGTTCTGAGTAAATGTTTGTAATGATATCTTGGGGTGGAGGACCGGTGGGGGGTGCTACTAAAAGGCGTTGCAGCGCTGGTGATGAGCTTTGTATCTCCGAGGGTTGCGGTCGCGCTTGTCTAACACTGTCTGGCAATGCTCCCCACATAACTGCCGGCTCCAAAACTGGCAATTCATCGGTGGTTGGAATAAATGGGGAATTTCCGTCGTCGATGTCAGTATCCGATCGAGCACTATCGAATGCATCTAATGACAATTCCGTTAAAAGAGAAGACTGTTCACCAGTTGATTCATTTTCCTGAAATTTTGTTAAATATATTATAATATATTAATCACACGTGAATTCAAACAAATTAAGAAAATGTTATATAAGTAAGTCAATAGATACCTGGCGCTCAGGCGATGATAGTAAGGAGTCGCCAATTAAAGAATCTACGGGAGATCCATTTGCGAGATCATCGCCAAGTAAACTGCAGTAGTTGTCATTGAGTATAAAATCATCAAACATATCGAACGGACTATTCTCCAACAGTATGTGGGCATCTCCAGCCGTTGGGGCCAAATGGGTCAGATCCTCCGGCTCGTCTTTGAGCACTGAAATACAAAAATAATGTAATTGAAGAATAATTCTAGTTGATTTACGCATTTGAAATAAGCAAGCAAATGTACCTAAGCTGTCGCGGTTCAACATCCACTCACTTGTAATTCCCTTATTTTGGGAGAACATGAGAAAGCCTTTGTTCATTTCCTTCTCCCTTGGTGCAAATATAAGTTCTGTGACAGGAATTGGTCGTTCTTCTTCTGGTAAAATAACTCCCACAATGGCACCGTTAGCTGGTGCAGGGTTATCGCAAATTGGAACTGCAGTTGCAGGCAAGGCCGCCACAGCTGGCTTCAAGTCTGCGTGCTGCACTTGATGTGCAGCAAAAACTTCATCTTTGCACTCGATACCGCTGCGAAAATACCAAAAAGACATAGAACTATTGAAGTAAGTATAACGTAAGAAATTATGGTCTACCGACGACAAATGCAGCTTAAAGGTGTCGAAGAATAATTAACGTTTAATTAAAATGAAAACCATTTACGTTAATTACATTAGCGAACAATGCCCGTTCGTAAGATAAGCTACTGTGAGGCATTTAAAAATCAACATAAATTATAGGTACGTAACAAAATTAGATTTGATCACACGACGACAAAAGTCAACATTGTAATTTATCACTACTTAACAATAGATGGGATAGTTTATTTCCCTAAACTCTTGATTAATCAAAAGACATTATATTCGAATAAGTATTGGATGTTACGATACATAGTGTAGGAAATGTAAAGATAATAATATTCCAAGATGTGTTTTCATTGCTGTACGACAACTACATGAGATAACCTTAGATTAATCCTAGATTTAGTTGCTCTTGCGTCATTTAACTAAAAGGCTGTATTGAGTCGTAAGATCATGGTTCAATTGATCTCAAATCTATATTTTCACATGATACGTGAATCCAACGTGACAAAACTTTTGACGGTGAAACCAAAACAAGTTAACGAAAGTAAAAAAAGGACAAATAATAAACAATGACGCAACAAAAATGAAACATCGCCAACTCATCCAGACATGGAACATTCTCAGGGGGTGTGCTTGAATTGCATTTACGATTGAATTCGAAAGTGAACGTGTTGCTGCGAGACGGCATTACGTACAATTGTACGGTTTGAGAGAGACGAAGATATTAGTAGTAAGTGCGGCCTTGCTGACGACCTTGCTCGCTCACCCCTGTTGAAATACCCCAAGTCTTCCCGAAGCGGGCCATTCACAAGAACGTTAGTGAAACCGAATGCGCGCGCAGTCAAAACACGAGGTATCGATTGCCGGCTCGAGATTTTATGACGACATACTGTCTCGGATCTCCTCGCCGAAATTGTTGAAGATTTTGTATCAAGATTCGTTAGGTACACCGGCATAATACACATAGATATCTATTATTATTGAAACAATGCTATAGACAAAAATTTGCCTAATCATCTTGCAATACCAGAAGCTTCACAAGAGCTACACAATTTATAGATACAATACGCGCAATATTTGAAGTTAAACTAAAAGAACCCTTGTATACTTTACAAATATATTTGTAAAGTAGGCAGTCGCCTCCCTAAATAACATGCAAAGTAAATGAAAAGTTGCGTAACACTCGATCTAGAATCTAGTTTATCCATGGAGAATTGAAAAGGCTATTGATGTTATTTGAGTCACGATTTTGGGCACAATGTAGGCGCATCTGTTTGATCTCGACCTTGGCAATAAATCCGCTCAGCAAATGAACAATAATATCTGCACGGCCAAGGGCATAGCCTTGACTTGTATTAGGAATGCCGAAAACTCTGCTCTTGCGTCTGGTCAGTGTCTAACATAACTTTTTTTCTTTTAGGAGGATTAAAAACGAAGTGGCTACCGATAAAATACTAAAAGTTTTAACAGAGTATCAATTGCCAATTTAAGAAATTTAATAAACTCCAAGAGATATTGCATTCCAAGGACCAAAAACATCTATGGCACAAGAATGCTAAGTAATATAATACTTAATATTTTAAACGATTTGTAGGATAATCTACAGAATTTATATAAAATGAATGGAAAATATACAAGCCTATGAAAAACAAAAATTTAGATCAACAGCCATACTACTGAAGACTAATGTAAATATTAATATACCATTATTTAATTATTGTAAAAATAGTAATATATAACGCTGAAATCGCGAGCAACAACCTACCCCAGATAAGGGGTAGGTTGCCTTTAGGGGTTTTCGTGGAATTTAGAGATTTTATCGAATGCTTTGTTTTAAACAATAAATTTAAAAAAAACTGTTATCAGTAGTGTACTAGCAAATTTTGGAAGTCAGACACGAACTGTTATTATTATTAAGATTACCACTCTAGACAAAATAAATCATCGTGATATTTACGTTTCAATTTCAAGGTCGATACGAAGATTAGATTAGCAGACATCTACTTCATTTATAAAACAATTATTCACGTGACCACGAGTCAAATCAGAAAAAAATACTTTGGTACATAAAAATAAATATATCTATAAAATATGATAATATTATTTCAGTATAAGATCGATACAAAAAAACTCGATAGCTCCGAAACAACACCTAAGTACGGCATGAATTTGCATGTTTTGTTATTAGTCTACAAATGGCCGGAATGCGCCAAGTAATAATGATTTTCCTTGATCGAACATTTGCTGTATATAAATAAGCGGACGTGTGCGGAAAGTCCAATTGGTCAGCAAAATTTTTGATTTGAAGTTATTATAAAGTGATCGCGTGGAGATATGAGCGCATCGGTGTGCCAACGGCGAGGCGGCGATGAGATCGGCGCGGGAGTCAAGGTCGGTTTGGTGGCGCGCTTATGTAACCAACCAACCGCTGAGGATGAAGCCGCGGGGAGGGAGGCACCGCTAATTTTAGCAGATCTCAAAAACAAGACGCAACTGAGAGCTGAAGTCATCAAACGCAGTCTCCGATACTCTGCAGTGCCGGCATCACAGCATGCAATTACCTCCAAACTGCCTTACGATTATCACTCTATTTTATACACAAATTAACTCAACTCGATATATTTAAACATTCTAATATTATCGAAGCGAATATGCATATTTAGCACCCATTGTTTTAATGACAAATAGAATATGGCGCGGTATTTATACGACACTAATGCATTCATATTCTCAGAAAAATACACCAATCCTAGCGAGCAATCAATTTATCGCACGTACAACAGGTACTTATATTTTGCTTGTAAACGGGCTTGTAAATGAAGACAGCACAAACACTTGAATACGCGAATGCATCCCACCCGCCGAGAAACGTGCACTTCACAAACACAATAAATACATCACTTATTCTTACCATATTGTAAGATCCAATGTTGAATTGAGTTTGGTAAACAAATTTGTTGGTTAGGTGATGGCCGCGTACGTAACAGCTGATCGGACACGAGTTTCGGTCAGTTTGGCGCGAGTTTGGCGTACGTTCAACGCGAGGTCTGTGGCGCGAATGATATGAGAGTACTGGTTATTGGTGTCGGCTGTCGAGTAGTAACTGGCGACAGAGGCGCAATCGTAACTCGTGACGCTTCCAAAACACGATGCACAGTAGGCGATGTGCCGATGATGATGGTACTGGTGGCAATAGAGTGATATTCACCAGCGGCGATCACGGGCAGGGTAGCCAGACATCAGTATCGTGCGGAGTGATTCCTCATACATATTAATGGACGGCGACATTAGCTATATATACTTGTATCTGATTGATAACGCGTGGCTCTTTCATCGTGTTTTTATTTACTGCTTAGTAACAGTAGCTTATATTATTCCATATTATCTTAGCACTGAGAGTATATAATTATGCTTATTATATTCGAATAGGTAATATATTTTTTACATCGTCTTGCAAATCTACTTCCCATGCAATAGTAATTTATTTAATTATTTGAATAGAATATGATAAAAAACAGGTCAGTTGGCACTACTTAATAAAGTAAATGCAAACTGGTTTCTGTTATTTAAATACTAGAATAGTATTTTAGCTAATCTGCAAAAAATATTTCTTCGTTAGAGATCGGAATGCGCATTTTCATTATTATATTTTATTAGATCACAGTATGTTACTGTATCATTGAACTGAAGCCTTTTAATATTTTTTTCGGACAGTAAATGTTTTGTATGTGTTTATGAATATAATAATGTCTCATCCAAATGATACCATTATAAAATATAATCTATCATAATGTCTAATAAAAGTCTCTTAGTGGGCGCTCCCCTGTGTACCAGTTTCTTCCATTTGACCGCATAAAACGAAAAGCAGCCTGAATCATCGACAATCAAGTCATCTCTGATCGGTTTTATTTTTTCAGCTTTTCGCGAGATGTGGCTTCTGTTGTAAATAATAATAATATGGTAACTTTTACGCAATAATCTAATGTAAAACACAGTTACAATTACACGCGTTTTAATTATTTAAAAGTGTTTTATTGAATAATAACAATAATAATAATATATTTCGACGTGTCAACTTAGAACAAACCGCTTTGTGCATAGTAATAATTGATACCTTTTGAAATTTATGCGCATATGAAAAGCATTTATTTGAAACGCAACAAAATCAAGTAGACTATGAATCATTTATAAGTTTGTATGTCGGTACATGAGAGTATTTAAAGTAGCTTGGTAACTTAGTAAGTGATCACCGCCGACTATTATGTCTACGCTCTTGAGCTGCATAACTCGCGTAAAAACTGAAAAAAGTTGCCATATTGGTAATATACAGGCTGTGCCAAAGTTATGGGACATCAAGGGATAGTACCTTAAATATCGTAGATAGGGTATTTTAGTGAAAGAAGACTTTATGTTATTTTTAAAAGTTAGTAAGTCTGCATTCAAAGATTTTCTAAAAATTACTTGCCTCCAAAAACCTAACAGCTCAGGGAACTGAATTTAATAAACTCATATAGCAACAATATAAAATTTTATAAGACTGTTACAAAATTAATAAATTTTGAACAATTGATGTCTCACAAATTTATAAACATAATTTCTGTGTTTCTATGAAATTTTTTAAAAAGTATTATGGTTTATAAGACCCAATTTCAGCAACTTAATAATATACCCATATCTAATAATTTAATCAATTCCTTTTCGCCATTACTTTCAAAAATTATATTCATAATAATTACCATTAATACCACCATATTAAGAAACGGATACTACAATAATCTAATGATTACTAATAATTAAAAGATTAAAATTTTTTTCGCTCTCTCATACACATACTTTTATCTTCTTAAATTATTTAATAATTTAATTTTTATCTTCATCCCAGAACGACAGTGCCCATCAAGTCCAAAGAAGAAATTTCAAGTCCACTAAGGCTGTCATGATAAGTGTTTAAGATTTTCGTCTTCTAAATCTAGATTCAAATAAAACCGATCGAAATATTATTAATTTAATAGTCGGAGAAGGTCGTCTTATAACAAGGAATGAAATGAATCATGGGAATGAGGCTAGCAGGAAAATAATTGAATAAGCAAAATCACAATCAAACATCTAGCAGCTAAGTATGTAGATTAATACACAATTAATATGCACAGAGAAGTACAGCAGGGTGTTTGTTCAGTATCATCATTTCAGCCGGAACACGTCCACTGCTGGACAAAGGCCTCCCCCAAAGATCTCAACGATGATCGACCCTGCGCTGCCCTCATCCAACCTACTCCGGCGACCTTCACCAGATCGTCGATCCATCTTGTGGGGGGCCTACCAACACTACGCATTCCAATACGTGGTCGCCATTCGAGGACCTTACTGCCCCAACGGCCATCTGTCCGCCGAGCTATGTGTCCTGCCCACTGCCACTTCACTTTCGCAATCATTTGGGCTATGTCGGTACCTTTGGTTCTCCTACGGATCTCCTCATTTCTGATTCGATCTCGCAGGGAAACTCCCAGTATAGCCATAGACCTTCCTCATAAGGCCCATAGTTAGCGACCACATCTGTGTTCCGTGCGTCATCACTGGCAACACACATTGGTAAAGAACCTTCGTCTTCAGACACTGTGGTAGTTTGTTCAGTCTAGAGCATACCAATTATAATGTTATTTGAGTAATACCTGATACTCAAGGAAATCTCATTCAATCCATCATCAAGGATACGCGATACGATCGACACAAGCCGCGTTGTTCTACAATTTAGCCGCGAAACTCGACACCACGCCCTAATGGAGCACAAGTACTTCGCCAAGAGAAATCTAGAGCCGCTGCAAATTTTAATACGCGCGCTCTCATAGAATACTAATAACCTATCGTCAAAGAAAAAATACTGATTAATTAAATTAAAAGTACTGTCAAGCACCAAAGTTTTGCTTTCGTCTCAAATCAACAATATAATTCAGAAACACTTTCTAATATGGAAAAAATAGTTTAAGCACAACCATAATATCTAAAGGCGGATTACGCAATGAATGAGGGATTCTCCCTAATGCTTAGTAGGCTTATTTGATTTAATAAAGAGTTGAATGACGAAATACAGACGAAACAGTTTGCAGTGACGCAACCAGTTGAAATGTTTCAGTTAACTTAAATATTATGAAAATTTCACGTATATAGTAATTCAAAAAACGAATTGATAAAAATAGGAAGTCATAGACCATAATCCAAATAGGCTTTATAAAAACAATAAATTTCAATAGTCACAATAATGAAATGTTTGCTGCAAGAATTGTATGATTATAGTAAACAAAACAATTATAAATTCTGTATATATGAGTAAACTAACCGTTTCCGTCCGCTTCTCTGGGCAAATTTTAAAAGGTAATTAATTAATGAAGGAACGTATAAATACGAAAAATATGTAGACATATTGGATAAATTTCGCAACGAATGGTGGTAATTTCATGTCGATACGATCAGTGGTTTAGGCGTGATTGAACCTCAAACAATGACCATTATAAAGATAAAACAGGTAGTAAATACAATTTTATAATGTTTTATACTTCTGAAATAGTCTCTGGACGTACGTAATTTCGCAAATTGTTGCACAATGAGCGACAGCATTCTTAGTCCAGTCATTGACCCGGACTACACCCCTGTGTTCAATCCCGTTGCCTCGCTATCCTGCGTGGACGTGACATCTATAGCGTTCACAAGCTTCACTTCCGTCACTCTTACAAATAATAATCAACGAATATAATCATAGTAAATTTCGCGAGATACTATCGATTTTAGCACCTCAATGTTTCGGATAGCTTTTTAAATTTGCCAGTTTGTTTAATAATACGAAGAATTTACCACTGCTTTGCACAGGATGCCGGCTAGATTATGGGTACCACAACGGCGCCTATTTCTGCCGTGAAGCAGTAATAAGTAAGCATTACTGTGTTTCGGTCTGAAGGGCGCCGTAGCTAGTGAAATTACTGGGCAAATGAGACTGAACATCTTGTCTCAAGGTGACTAGCGCAATTGTAGTGCCACTCAGAATTTTTGATTTTTCGAGAATTCTAAGCGGCACTGCATTATAATGGGCAGGGCGTATCAATTACCATCAGCTGAACGTCCTGCTCATCTCGTCCTTTATTATCATAAAAAAATACTATGCATATAGACGACGCAATAATCCATTACATTTAGCCATAGCTTGCAGATATTTTTGATTGCGTGAAAAAGATTATACAATATAATTTTATATTTAAAGTCAAAGTCAGTCTTTATTTGCCAGAAACATTCACAAGTAAAGTTGTTACAAATTTAACAGTAGGCGCATGTTTCGTATTGACAGACATGCAAATGTTTAATTTGTTTCGTTTTATAATACTATAACCTAACACAATCAATAAAAGACCTAATCAATAAAAGAGATAATTTAGTAAAAATAATCAAACAAATAGTAAATTATAATTATTAAATTAAACATCAACCATTTTAACGATAGAGGAGAATCTAAAAAGATAAATTATTAGTTTAATGATATAAGTTGCACCTAGTTGAAACGGTTTACTTTTGAATTAAGATTATTTTAGATATTGTCGTACAAAACCCTAATATTGCACAATAAGTCGCCTTACTTACAACATGTATAAGGAAGATAAAGCCAACTTCACAAGTCTACAAATATGGCAAAAGGAACTTGTAATGCGGGCGCTAATAGACATGCAGTATACGTGACCGCCTTCACGAATCAACTATCGAATACCCAGAATCAGGGAGTATTTAGTTTGGTGAGTAATATTAAAATATTGACCGGAACCGGCTCAAATGCAGCCGACCACTGAATGAACAATTTCAATTAGTTATAACACGTGCTTATTGGTATTGATTGACTGCTAGACTTGTATTTTTACACGAGTTTTTCCACATATTATACTGGTTGCATAAAAATAGGATGATGAGGAAATAACCTAAGCGAACCTTTAAACTCCAGAGCAAATTTTGACAATTTTTTAATTCAAAACTTCCCTCGGCGCATCGGGCATTTTTGTGATGGGAAAAAACTATTGAACTCACGAAACATTGTACTCGTTACCGACACCTTACATAAATTTTGTATATTTATGTTACCGGTGGAAGGCTTCTTTTTCTTTGCACAGGATGCGGCTAGATTATGAGTACCAGTTGCTTCTATTTCTGCCGTGAAGCAGTAATGTGTAAGCATTGCTGTGTTTCGGTCTGAAGGGCGACCTTTACATAAATTTTGTATATTTATATTACCAGTGGAAGGCTTCTTTGCACTGGATGCCGAATAGATTATGAGTACCAGTTGCTTCTATTTCTGCTGTGAAGCTACTGCTTGTGTGTAAGAATTGCTGTGTTTCGGTCTGAAGGGCGCCATAGTTAGTGAAATTATTGGGCAAATGTAACGTAATATCTTATGTCTCGAGGTGACGAGCGCACTTGTTGCCGCTCAGAATTTTTGGGTTTTTCAAGAATCCTGAGCGGCACTATTTTAATTTATTTTATATATATTTTTAGTGAAACGAATGTACTTAACTGAGAAACTAATCCCGTATTATTTCCTACCTATATCTGTGAATCTCATGAAACATAATCACCTAGCCAAACATAGCTTACGTTATGACGTGTAAAACTAGCATAATACAGTAGCGATTAAGTAAATGGGAATGGCTCATAAAGTGCAAATAAAAACATGAAAACAATTGTTTCAGCGAAATGTTTTTTGTTTATGAAGTCGCGACACAACCTAGAATGCCATAAACATTCTGACATGCCAAGTTGTATGCACGTAAACGAAATGAAACGTGGAAAGCAACCATTTATATTTCAATGGAATAGAACCGATATTTTTTACTAATAATTGTAAAATTTATGATGTAAAAGGTTTATCAAGATTGTGATAGGCGCAACCAAAGAAACACAGAGTAAATAAGCTAATGCTGCCATCTTGCCCGCGAATAAAAAGTATCGATCTAAAAAAAGGTTGGATAATAATATTTTATTATTTAAAGTAACAAGGGACTTTCTTTATTAATATGAGCGGTTCAATTTAGTGTCGTTTAATTATTATTCATATAAAAAAACTAAGATACGACTGTGTATTTTTTTGTATATCTATCTATACATTTTACTATATTATTTTATAGATTTTTTTTCTTAGCCTAGAATATTTTGAAAAATGAGATTATGAGGCATTATAAATATATCACATCCGCAATTCAGTTAAGTCTATGTTCTTAATATTGAAAAGTATTTTAGAAGACATGTGACTTTTTTTTTATGGAATAGGAGGACAAACGAGCGTACGGGTCACCTGGTGTTAAGTGATCACCGCTCACATTCTCTTGCAACACCAGAGGAATCACAAGAGCGTTGCCGGCCTTTAAAGAAGGTGTACGCCCTTTTTTGAAGGTACCCATCTCGTATACTCCCTGAAACACCGCACAAGAAAGCTAATTCCACAGCTTTGTAGTACGTGGAAGAAAGCTCCTTGAAAACCGCACTGTGGAGGACCGCCACACATCCAGATGGTGGGGATGATTTCCTAACTTGTGGCGTGTCGTGCGAAGGTGGAAATCAGCGGCAGGCATCAGGTTAAACAGCTCTTCGGAACACTCCCCGTGATAAATGCGGTAGAAGACACACAATGAAGCGACGTCTCTACGCAACGCCAAATGATCCAGCCGTTCACAGAGCACTGGGTCCCCGACAATTCGAGCTGCTCTGCGTTGCACGCGGTCAAATAGATTGAACTGATACTGGGGTGGGGCGAAGGTGGAATTCGGTGACTTATTTAAACCTATAATGATAAAATAAACTAAGTAGCACAAAATTAACTTATTTATTATTTGGTTCCCATGAAAAGCAAAGAATATACAATACACTGAATACGACACGCCGCGCTTTGTTTCGTGTTGGTTATAGAGAAAAGCCTTGAATACATCATACGAGCTTTTCAAACAAAAGAAATCTCAGAAAAAGTGCACTATATTGAAAACTGTCATTCGTGGTTGAAAAGATATTTTATTTTGACCGAAAAAATTATCGATACTATAAATAGAATTACCTCCTTTACGATAGCATACAGTGATAATATAACGTTGTATCAATTAAAAATGATCGCAATATTTTTTATAAAATATGTGTAAATTATTTCAAGTCATTATAAATAATAAAAACAAGACCTTATAGTGATTATGGTAACACAGGATTTCACTTACAAAAATTGTATATTATTAACATTTATTAAATATTGATAATATTTGGATGTTTGCAACTCAAACAAGCCAAAATGGCTGAATGTATCTTAATGAAATTTGACGCACACATAGATTATTCGCTGGATTAGCACATAGGTTATATTTTACTAATGTAATGTCAACGCGGATGAAGTTTCATAAAGCCTTAAATATAGACTATATATAATGATCCCACATTGACACAAGATGAAAAATGCACCAAATCTAAGAATCTAAAAACAAAATAAGACTACAATGAATACAACGGGGACAGTAACCGAAATACAGCGGAGTCCTTGCTCGAGTTCAAATTGCAGCGATTCTTGTACTGATGCAGCGGGAAAAGGTGAACGAACTGCGGAGGGAGGTAGGAGCTCTCGCGAAACCGACGTTACTAGTATTGTTATTTCATAATTAAAGAAAACTATAAGCTCTGATGCTATTAACATTTACAAAGAAACTGTGCGAGCCAATGTCAAAGAATATGTAATAGTAGCAATGATAAGAAACGTGCTTACGTTTCTAACAAACGTTACAACGTATATGATCAAAGTAAAAACTTATTAATATACACTGCAAAGATATCTGGAAAAAGTCGTAGGGGTCCAAAGCAGATCAAGGATAAAAGTGGGCAATTTTAATGACAGGACGAAAGGACGCATGAGGAGCGGTAAATTTGGAAGTAAATAAAAGCTTTTCTGACGACAATTTCTGCAACAAATTTGAAGATAAGTCAGAAATTTCATTCAAATTGACTAACAAAAATAAACTAATATAGCTTCTTGTGGGTGACAAATATATATACTAATAGTAATAATGTGTAAATAAAATCAGATACGCCAAGAAGGGCTAATGGACTAAAAATATTGAAAATTGATAAAAATCCGCATCTTGGAATCCTCCAGCGCGAGCGCGTCAATTTTTCATACAGAGGCTTCTGTTTCATATCCTTATCTTAGCTATTCATGTTCCTACACACTCACATAATATTCACACTATGAGTTTGTTTTATGTAACAAAAATATATGATAAAGGCAAACTAGTTGAACATGAAATGAATCTGGGATTTAACTCCCACCACAAGTCTGTTGATGCTCTCAACACCGGTGAAAGAAAAAGAAATCTTCCAAACTTAATACTTCAATAATGATGCTACTACTAATAATGATGCATGAATAACTTCCGATTCAGCACCAAAGGCTGATTCCAACATCAGGTGACCCGTACGCTCGTATTTCCTCCTCTTCCATAGAAAATATGAAGAAAAGACTGAAGAAGTAATAAAGAGACAGTGTGAGACAGAGCTGTCTTCTTTGTTCACCTATTAATTAATATTTATATTTAATTACAGTGCAAACAAACTGAAAAGAGATTTATAGATTTACTGTTAAATTGCGGTGTTGTAGAGAGGCAGGGAAAATGTATTTACGTTCGCGAACGTATAAAGGTAATCAAATTAAAAGCGTAATAAATCTTTATGTCTCCACTTTGCCTGGAATGAAAACAATAATATTATTTAAGCTTCTTGTGGTGGACTTTCATTCGAAGCAAACAGTGGATAATTGGACCAAGTCATAATTATTTTCACTACAAATATTATAAAAATAGCACAAAATTTCTGTTGAGGTAGGTGGGCATCTTTGCGACCCTTTTGCAAAATTCGCTCCAAGCGTATGTATACTTACTACTATCTAATAATTATTCTGCACAAGTGGTTGCGACTGAACTTCTCTTAAACCTATGCACTGACACCTTTGATTGTTTAAACTTTAAATTAATGATTTGATGGAATAAGCTACCTTTGGGATCCAGTTCTAGATTTTTTTTTTATTATTTTCTATAATAAAGTGGACTATAATAAAGTTAGCTATTTTTTTAATATCATAATTACAAATACCAAAATGTCATCTTCGCGTCGTCATCAGTGTTCTGTGATATAAGATATGATAGTACGAGGTAAGCTACACTAGACCGATATTAGATTAGAGCGGATTGAAATTTATTCGTCCGAGCAATGAATACTGATTGCTATTTGAGGCGTGCGTTGGCCCGTATTGTTCCATTTACATCTAAATTGTTATAGATTTTGTCCTTCGCAGTTATTATCTGTTATTCACGGTTCTATTCCTATGAAAGGCTTTTGCGTGTTTTTGGGACTATAACTTGGGTAAGCCGACCAGCCAATTTGTAAAACCAGCAGAACTACTGTAAATTTCCTGAATGAAAGAAAAGTTATCATTACCATCACGTATTTCGTTCCATAATGTTGGACTATGTTCTCGGCAAATATTTCCACCGCACTTTGTTTTGCGCAAGTATAGACTGCGCCTCATGCCAACTAATTCCCAAACTTTGGACTATATGTTCAGAACACTTAAATGCCGATCGGAACGATCTCTTTTTCTTTTCTCCTGACGACTGTCAAATTAGAGCTTCCTTGGGCATGTGATGGTATGGTTTACGCACGATAATAACTTTTAGTTTCTAGCTTTCTAACCGTTTTGCGAATGGTTTGTGTCTCAATTATTTAGGAATTAACTACCAACAAACTGTAGATGTATTTTTTTCTAAGAGCAATTGCAAACTGCTGTAATATTTGTTATTTTATAAAGTGGGACAGTATTGACGTTGGACTAAGACAGCGAATCTTGTGCTTAGTGTTACAGGCCTGTTAAATCTCATTGATAGTTGTGATTATGACTTGGTATGAAAAGTTACCTATTAGGTGATAAGTGACTACATGTCTCTACGCTTCATAAAAAAAAACGTATTGAAACCTTTTGCAATATAGATCAATGAATTAGGCCAAATGCGGCAACTAACATACAATATTTTTTTATAATATAATATTGACACATTTTGACACAAATTATCTTGCCCAAACTAGGCATAGCCTGTACTATGGGCAAGACAACTATATATTTAATACAATATACTTACTTAAACATAAATAAAACATATAAACATCCATGACTCGGAAACAAACATCCATATTCATCATAATATAAATGATTGCACCTACCGGGATTCGGACCCGGGACTTCTAGCTTAGTAGTCAGGGTCACTTACCATTCGGCTATATGGGTCATCATGTGTCCTCACAAATCTCAAGCCTACGTATTACTCAAGTTACTTGTAGATTACACCGTAACTTCTGCTTGCAATGAAAGAGTTTGTATGACAAATAAGAGATTATAGTCAAGATGAAATTCTTATATGTGGTCAAGAGTAAGAACGACACATACAGATCTAAGAATAGCCAAAGCGAGAGAGTGGACGGCCCTTCGAATGCATGCAATGTGTCACGTGGGCACTCACATTGACCCACATGTGTAAAAAATAACGTGCGCGGTGCACGATTTAGCCCAGGTGTGCCGTTCCTTGACCATATTTCAACTGCACGTTCGATTAATATTGATTTTATTGAAATTGTAATATGAATTTATCATACAGTTGAGGAAATTTATACGAAGTCCTCGCTGTTATTATTCTGGTTAGATTTTGCCACGAAATTCTGGTATTTTCCAATGTTAGTCGCATTCACATAACACCAGTGACGCTTGAATATAGTTTACTTAGTGAACGAAACCGGCTCAAAGGATCATTTCTATATAATAATTAGCTGACCAAGCAAACGTTGTATTGCCGATATTAAAATCGCGATACAAAAGTTGAAAATTTGAAGTTGTATGTATTTTTTAATGCTGACTACATAATCAAAGAAATTAAAAAAAAAATTAAAAAGTTTTTTCTTGTGGACCACCCTTAACATTTAGGGGGATAAAAAATAAATAATATAAATAGATGTTGTCCGATTCTCAGACCTACCCAAAATGCACTCAAAATTTCATGAGAATCGGTCAAGCCGTTTCGGAGGAGTTCAATGTTAACACCATGACACGAGAATTTTATATATTAGAGATACATTAACAAAATGTTAAATCAGTAATAACCTTTACAGACTTCATTCTGTTTTAATATTTAATCTTAAGCTAGATAATTTTCCATCAAAATTAACGAACTGTTCGTTTATAGTTTCAACTCCTTTTTCACCCTCCTAGGGGTAAAACATTAAAAAAAATGAAAAACATATACGTGAAAATTTTTATTGCCCATAAGATTGTATATTTAAAAAAAATAAATTACATACTTCAATACAATTAATCCCTTATTTTGTCCCTTTAGCCTTGAAATTTCCAATGACGTCGATCAATCAGTCAGTCATTCAATCAATCTGGACCAGAAATAATTACATCAATACCTCATTTCCAAAGAGTAACAATTCGGATAAGGGTTATAATATCCTAGACTTATGAAATTATATATTAAAGTAATAACTAACGACTGTTTTCAATAACGTATCTCTAGTTACGGATACATTACTGTCACCGTTTAATGATAAGATCTTATCTATCCATAGTTATGTCCAATGTACTTAGTTACAGTCCAATACTTTATGTCGACGGGTTATTGAAATGTATGTAAGCGTAAAAGGATAGATTTGTCTGCCTCATTGTTTAACTAAGGATAGATAAGATATTGAATTCGGCCGTAAACTGCAAATTTATCGATTTCTTTCTCTTTGGTAATGGTGGGTTATCGTCTATTGATCAAATTTTTCATACCAGTTAAACAACTAACGAACCAATACAACCAATTAACAATTCTTTTAAATATTAACTCGAGTGCAAATCGAAACTGCGATCCGTTTCCCAAAGTGCAGCGATCCAAACATGTATCTCGAAGGAGTCATTAAAGATTTATAAGAAAAAGAAACAAATAAATTGATACTGAATTCAACGATTAGACAAATAAAATTTGAAAACATAATTTATGAACGATGCGGGACTCGAAACCGCGACCACTCGCGTTCCGTGCGAACACTATTCCAACTGAGCTAATCGTTCGCGTGACGTATCGTCATAAAATCATACGCTTTGTTCAACTCTCAGGTTGTGGCTTCATCTACAGGATCTACTTTACAGTTAATGACCTGCTCAACCCCAATATTTCACATATTAGGAAATTGACTTGAGATGTCGCTCTTGCAAATCTAAACAACTTTGTAATGTTTTTAAAGTGATTAACCTCACTTCTGGGAATAAGACAAGACATTACAGTCCCGCATTGTTCATAAATTTTGTATTCAAATTTTATTTGTCTAATAAATGCCAATAGTGACGGTTATCACTTAAAAAATATAACAAATTGTTTAGAATCGAACGATGTTTTATAAGTTGGACAGGAAGACGAATCGTAGCAACATCAAGCAGCGATAACCCTTGCTGCATCTGATGACATGCACAGAGGTTCTCTGTCGGAGCACTATCTAATGTCAACGAAGATAAGATAAATTTTCCGCTCATTTATTGTAAATAGATTACATTGTGTTACACAAACATAGTGATGTATCCCTTATCGATAAAGCAATAAAAATTAAAGACCTTAAAGAATTTGCACATCTGATTTTAATAATTGATTTTGCTGTAATTTATTATATGTACAAAAATGCTGACTTTATTATATATTTTATTTATTATATGTACAAATAATAATATTTACATACACACACACACACACACTCACATATGTTTCCCGTCGGGGTAAAGTAAATTGTATGTTGTAAAATCTATAGTTTAGTTTTACAAAAATTTTGGATGTTTTATAAGAATAATGTCCGGAGTACTGTGAGTTTTGGCAATGATATATGGAGAAGACGTGTTGGGAAACAAAACAAATAGGATTGTATCATGTATTTTCAATTAATAAAATAAAATTTATTCGAATAATGTTGACGTTCTTTTTGAAACTAATGTTGGACGGAAAAATGGCAGATGACAATAATCTAATAATCAGCACTGTATGCAATAAGTAAAAATCATTTAGCTTTGATATTATTACGAATAAAAGACCTCATTAAGGCAAAATATCTTAATTTTCTACGAACTATTGACTATCGTCGACCATGGGTAATTAATTAAGAATAGAAAAAGTTCAAAGAGAAGTGCTAAGACATTTGTCTTTTCTGTTTCTGCCTGGTAAAAATATGCTGTTACATACGTATACATTTACCAAAGAGGATGTAAATACTACCTCCGTAATAAGAGACGGGAATGCCTAAGTACAAATTGATATTTAGTTTAGTAAGAACGTGCAGTGAATTGACATAAGTTTGAAATACTAATTACTTACAATAGGGCGACGAAGTACAATCCGGCTTAGTTTGAAAGCGAACAGTTGGTTATAACGTAGTTGATTTTGGCTATCTCCGTTTTTTACAATATTATAAGCCGTCACCTGTCAATCTATCAATGACTGCACGTTTCATACAATCGAGTGAATCGCTCTTTTCGCAGAGAGTCTTCGCTAGGCTGAAGTATACAAGTAAAATCATTGACGCGAAGAGGTAAATGAACGCGAGTCAAAATACCACAAACAGGAAACGTGCATCAATACATTATTATTATGTAATTCAGTTTTGTCTAAACAGCAATAACTCAGTCATCGCGTGTATATATTTACAATGTCGCCAGAGTGTTATATAACAAGTGTTTAGGTACTTACTACGCGGAAGTTTGGCAAGAAAAATGGCCCTATCGAGTCATACTGCCACGTACTTAGGTATAAATTTAGAAGAGTTATTATATTTTGGTGAATCAACACTTTTAACAAGACATCTATCAATGGGGCTCGCTTGACGGTATAAAGCCGTAATATTTCTATGGGAATGGTGTCGAAATAAAACAAATATTCAGTTATACAATACTGTTATTTCAAAATGACCCAAAAATTAGTTTATCGGTTAGTTATCACACATTATTATGAGAAGCAAAATAACAAAGTCAAAAAATTCTACCGCGGAAGATTTCGTTATATTAAACATTTTACTCATAAATCGCTAGTTCCTACTCCGCCCGTCTCACTCCTCGACACCGTCGTAGGATTCCTTTAGTTATAGGACTATTAATTAACTCCTTAGGTGTAGGATATAGAATTTCTGCGTATTGATAGTTAAAACAATTTCTTCTTAGAATACTATGACATATATTTAGAAAATATTTATCGCTTACGGACAACAAACAAAGCATGCAAGAGAGAAGGCTCTAATGGAGAAACACCGAGATTGAGAAGGACACAGAATCTATTGTTACTGTAACCACTTTTGATTGACATGTCGTCAACGGTCAGGCACGTTTGGCATTAGCTCCTCGTTATTTTAAATAAAAAACCATTACCTAATGCACACACTGACAAATTAAAATTGGTCACGATTATGAGGCTGTCAGGTCGTCTATACGATAGTAAATTCAAAGTCTATGAACGGAATTTAATTATGTTATATATGATTCAAATTGAAAAAGTAAATAACTCCTAGTCTCCAACATAACTGGTTACTGATCTAGTCATTGACACAATGGTTTATATTTGCCTGTACGAGCAGCTTCTTGGTATGAACATTCAATAGCAATTCAATTGATCTTCAACCTCCTAAAATTATCGCTCATTAGACGACCACAATACATATAAACATCTACTTATTTAAGGTTCCGTACCCAACGGGAACCTTACTTAGTTTTTTTCTACCAGTGGGAGGCTCCTTTGCACATGATGCCGGCTAGATTATGGATACCACAAAGGCACCTATTTCTGCCGTGAAGCAGTAATGTGTAAGCATTATTGTGTTTAGAGAATAAACATCTTGTCTCAAGGAGACGAGTGCAATTTGTAAGTGCCAGAATTTTTGAGTTTTTCAAGAATCCTGAGCTGCATTGTAATGGGCAGGGCATATCAATTACTATCGACTCAACGTCCTGCTCGTCTCGTCCTTTATTGTCATAAAAAAAGTTTGACTAAACTTTGTCCCTACAGAATTACATGACAGGGACAAGTGATTTTAAACAGACCAATACTTCATCTAAGTTTGCTCTATTTTAAAAAGGAATCCATATCGTATCGACCAGCAAACACCGCGTAATGAAATTCATTCCTCAGTTGGGTCGTACGTGCAGGAAAGTTTCTTGGAAACCGTACGGTTGTGCAACTCCACGCACCCAGATGGTGCGCGTGATATTTGCGAAATAATTGACTGTGGTTTTGTTTGCGTTGGCTTAGCAGCTGGATTTTACGGGATTCGATTCATTATGTATTTGGATGTATTTGATAATTATATAAATGTCGGGTCAGCTAGTTGTGACCCGACAGACAATGTTCTGTATATAATAAATATAATACTGCCTTTTATGAATTTGTCAATAATATCATAACATCAAGAATTATCTCGAAAAATATGCTCCCTGTTGTAATAATGAAATTGTTTCACAGCAGAACTGTCATACCGTGCGTCAATAACATTGTTACATTACAGAGAAAGGATATCCCTCTTCTTTAAACTATAATTACTTACGCTACGTCTTTTACGTCTGCTACGGAACTCTTTCATATGCAAGCTCAACTCACACTTGACCGGTTTTTAAATGAAATTGCGTATAACTCTTGAACGTAGACGTTAATAGTACGCACGCTAAACTAGTTCTGTTTAGCTAAAAATAAACTATTGGTCAACCTTGAACCCAATTTTATATCATGTTTGATGAAATCGAGTGGGCGGCGAAGGAAACAACAAACAATCGCGATTAGATTTACGAGCGAGAGTAAAAGTTGTAACTTTCTTTCATATTCCGCGTCGCCAGCGATAAAAGAACATAACCATAATAATAATAATATGTTCGCATCATCAGGATAGTTAATAACGGACACCGAGCTCCAACCATAAACATGATACACTGCAGACATCATAAGACTTTGCTGGACATTTTACCATTTCCTTTAGGCCCGGTTTCCACCAAAGCGGAGACGAGAGGAGATTTCCACATCTGTGCGGTGTGGCAGAGAGGAGATATGAAATGTCTGTAGAGTGTAGTCAGCTTCTTCCTGCTTCTTGAACACCCATAAGCGCCATTAATTTGATTGACTGATCTGAATGCAAAAGTCGCTCCTTCCGTATTTTTAACTAACTTTAGTAGTTTAGCGAAGTATTTTAACTCAAAAAAAGGGGGAGCCTCCGAAAATATTCTTATAGAATTGTGTTTCTTATAACTTTTGAAACCACATGACATCTTCCTTTCGTAGATATCAGTTGACTGATTTCCAGCTCTCACATCTGCGCTATGCAGAGCTAACATCTCCTCTATTCTCCGCTTTGGTGGAAACCGGGCCTAAGATTTTGCTGGACATTTTTCCATTTCCTTTATTCGCAGCGAGCTCTGACACAAAAACACCCGGGGGCTGAATGTCGGCCATAAAACGATACGGCCCGGCACTTACAGCGTCACTGATAAAGAATTTCGTGACCGAATATTACGAGAAACGACCGAATGTAATCAAAAGCCAGCAACCTTTAGGCTGCTTCAATTTTATTAATTTACTACTCGTAGGACAATAACCATACCCAATGACATAATTCTTTTAAAAATACATTTCAACTTCCCTTCTTGTTTTATTATCTTACACTGAATTTTAAGGAATACATAAAATCCTTAATCGTAATCATCGAAGTCAAATTCGACAAACTGACAAAGTGCACAATACATTAACGGCCATTCCTAATATACTATCTACAGATAGAGATAAATTACTACATTCTACTATCAGTAACTAGCTGTCAATAATCTGAAGCTGTCCCAATATACCCGTTAAGTCATTCTTGTCGCCTTATATTGGGACGCGTGAATTAAAATTTCCATACAAACTTCTATCGCTGATAAGCTATACGTCGTCCCATTGACAGACAGCGTGTACGGATAAGGTGAGTTACCGTAGATAAGTTTATTGGGACAGAAAATTCAACGATAGTTTCGATTTTTATCTCAAGGTCAAGATAGACTGAATATTGGGAACGACCGTAAAGGGTTGAAGGAAAAACTGAATATATGTATTTATTAATAATTCAGTACTATGAAGCAGATTGGTAAAACAAAAATAGGGCTAGAACTGCAGACGATGTTACGATAGCACTATGAAGCATATTGTTAATACCGCTATACCTAGGGAGTTACCGTCAGCGAACTCAAAATAATCTTAAATCCTGTCTCAGCTTCGGAGCTAAGAATGTGAAAATCCGTAACTTTCCTATACTTAAATTTAATCAACAACGTATGAGGAAGTATCTAACAAATATGACAAAGTTTAAAATTGTTTTTATATTGGATGAATGTGGCGCTTTGAGATGGTTACATAAACTGTTTACAATATAGAACAGTTAAGTATAGCTGCCGTAATTATCACAAGCGGTATGAACGAAGATAATAAGCAAACAAACCGCACAAGGTTAAATATAATTATAATCTTAGAATATATAATTATTAAGAATAATATGCAATATAATTAAGTGAATAGGAGACTTTAGTTGAGAAACATGAAATAAAACGGCGAAAGAAAACTTGTGCCAAAAAATTTGCAACAGCAGATGCGACGGATTTAAGTGTACCAGTCATTATGAAAGAATCTTTAATAGCGATTGTATTAACTATACCAATAAGATTGCTTTCTTTTTAAAATAAAGTTATTTTTTAATATTAAAGCTGGATTGCATTAAATAACTATAGCAATAACAAACATGTAAAAATACCGGTTAAGCAAAAATGGGTTGCACTATTTGATATTTTTAGATGACGTCATAACTTTAACTGTTAACCGGAACTGTGCAATCCTCGCAGGATAAAGCGATATAATGAAATATTCGGTATTGACTTGATATTTCACTTATTAACATTAACTTTAACTAACATTATGCAGTCTTTGTTAAAGTCAGCGTTACTATTAACGTTAAATTTGAGGTAAACCTTAACTATAACAGCTAATATGATTGAACCCGGCTGAATAATACATTGTGTAATAGTCCGTGGTTACAGTATGTACACTATCTTATAATAGTGGAGGAAAACGAGAGAATTTAACTAAATCTACATTGGATCGGATCAGACTGAGGCGGAAGAAAGGGATTCTGTGATCAAAGGATTACACGAAGCCCTTTATCGTCCGACTTTATTGTTGGGTCGGTACAATTTACGTTTTTATAAAACCAGCAAGGAAATCAATTTTCAGGAAACAATTTACATTATGTTACATGTTTCAATGCATAACAGCATAAAAATAATAAAATAGAAATCAGTTTCTTTAGTCACTGTTTGTGTTTTTGCAATGTTGAAACTTAATGTAACTTATTACAAAGGCTACTTATACTATTATATATTCTTTGCAAATTCGTCCTATTTATCTAATTATTAAAATTGGGTTTTAAAAATTAACAACGTAACAAATAAGTTAAACACCGACGCTGAAAAAGATAATTTTGGCATAATAGATAGAGTAATGATATAGGTAACACTGATTAGTTTATTTTTTTCGATGAATAAGCTATTAAAAAGATAATCAATGGCTTAAATCACAGAGCAGCGAGTCTTGAAACAAAACCACTCTAAGACTTCGTTAATTAAGATACACCAACAATTGCTAACGTTAATAGGCACGCCACAAAGCCTACAAATTTTACGACGGTTCCATCTCTTTTCTCAGTAATATATTAAATTCCGTCGCACAGAGATTGGAGGTTATGCGATAAACTTAATGAAAAGCCACCTAACGAAGTGACGAGGGTGTGGTTCTTTTTTATCGCGATAGTCGATAACGCTACGGTTATTAGAATATCGTTTATAGGTTACCTATTAAAAGCCGCAATGTCTACGGTAAACCATTAAAATATATAATTAAAACTGTACTTACCTTGAATTCTTCGCAATTACAGTTTAACAAAACTGATTCAATCCTGCATTATTTTAAATCCAATAATCCTTTAGGATAGAGTTTAATTTACAAAAAAAGGAACAGTAAGCTGCGAACCGATCATTGGTTTTCATTAACATCTATACCTACCTTATGACGTAGTTTACACAAACAACGAAGCTCGGCTTCTGCTGCTTGTCGGTAATGACGGTTGCTTGTGTCTGGATCCAGGCGTAGCCGCCGCTCTTGCCGAGGAAACGATATTGTCCGGTTTCGCATTGTCCCTTCGAGAACACTGGAAAAAAATACTATGTTAATTATGTGTCATGCACAAGTGATTACAGGCGGATGAAATTCGAATAAATATTATTTTTAGTGATTTCCCTCACAATTAGGATTAAATATACAAATTTTGTGAATCTTCAGAGGCGCAGGTTTGACGCCGCATCTTAAAAGAATTAGGTAAGAAAAAAATTGTGTGAATGGAAATAGGGATAGGAGCGCAAAAATATACAATGCTCAAATGATAGTTAAGTCAATCGTAGCGAACAAATTTAGCGGGGCTACAAATATTCGTTTCCCATATTTAAAGCTTCAGAATGCAGGCATTAGAAATCTTCATTCATTTGATAAGGATCCACTCACAATCGTAAATTCCGGTATCACTATACTTGATACATTGCACTGAAAATTCCAAAAGTGTGCAATGGTACTACAAAATTTTAATCGTTCCTCTAATTCGGAAAATCAATATGTCTGCCAAACATTGAACTCAATACTATTGTTATACACGTTTATTCTTACTCAAAATAACTGGAGAGCGAATAAGATATGTATGCAAATAATAATCAGACTAACATTTTTGTCGCACAAGAATGAATTAATTTGAATGTTATTAGTTAGTTATCTACACATTCTCCTAATCTATTAAGAGTACTGCTAGATACAGAGTGTGTTTTAACATAAAATAGTTATAAGAAAGGAATCAGTTTGTCGCAAATAGCAAAACAAGTTACTTAATTAAATCATTACTAATAAGCCCTATTCACAAATGAGGCAAAAGTCAAGGAAACTCAACAGAGTAATTGAATTGTAACATTAAGAAGAGCCAAGATTAGGCGATTTGGATTCAAAGTTAATGAGCTGGGAGGACGATTTTTATCCATTAATCAACCTGATCTCAATGTTCTAGAGATGACATTTAGATGATGAACAGTTTTTATCACGAAATTAATACAAAAATCTGTAGTTAGCCGCCTACACGACATAAAAAATATCCTAAGTATAACATAAATAATTTTTGACTAAATCCATACTACTTACACTATCATTTTGTCCAGGAAATAGTGGTAGTAACGAAGCGTTTCAAATTTCGTGGACATAAATATAAGGATTCACGTCAAGCACAAATTTTGAGTTATTGTAGCTAGTTTTAATCTGTAAGGTATTTTCAACTTTCGTTGCTGGGGAAGATGCTTATTGAGATTTCATATCTAATATCTTTAAATGAGCAATTCTTGTATATATATATATATATATTCTGAATCTCGGAAACGGCTCCAACGATTTTAATAAAATTTAGTATAGGTAGTTTCGGGGGCGAGAATTCGACCTAGCTAGGTTTCAATATTAAAAAATGTAATTTATCCGTGTTTTATATATATATATATATATATATATATATATATATATATATATATATATTATATACACAAGACTATAATAGCTCAGATGGGACATTGGGTGATCTGGAAATCAGAAGACCCTGGTTCGAATCCAGATGTCCTATAGTATTTTTTTTTTCAAGTTTTGTACATTCTTAAAAATCCGAGCAAGGCTCGGTCGTCCAGATATTTTAGGTTTAATTAAAAAGACAAAGTACTTTAAAGTTGGAATCTTCTCCTTTTTTATTTCATTTTTGGTAAGACTAGTCGATGACAGTATAATTTTACATAGAAAAAGCATAAAATCATAATACTCAAAGTAATATTCATTGAGTTATTCGCGTGATCGAGCCCCGCGATGCTAGGCTCGTAACAATAAATCGAATTAGGTTAAGTGAACATTGGTTTGCTTCTAATCAAGAAGCAATGGTATCTTTATTGCTAAACTTAATATCGTTTACGAGTTAATCAATACACCGAGCATTATTATTAACGTTATTACTGCTGCGATTTTACTATTTTATATAACACATATTGAGTTTTGCGGAGGGGCTTATAAAACGGGAGTAACTCCCTAGCAAGGAACATAAGTGAATTTTCTTGAAACTGTGAAAAACAAGTCAACATTATGATGACTACAGCAAAAAAAGTGTGTGTGTACTTATGTGTGCACGCAAGACGTTATACTTCTTTGGCCTAACAAAGCAAAAATCCTTAAAATTATTTATTCCTCCTGCTATTCTACGTTTGTAGAAAGAATAACAATGTTAAAAATCTTGCAACGATGGCTTTGACAACTAACTATTAGAAAACAAATACGGCTGTACGGGCTTGAACCCTTTGCCAATCCTAATAATAGACAAAGAAACCAAAAAAAAAAACGAATGTCGCTAACGTTTAGGAACCAACTTCACCCTGTTACTTTTGTGTTAAGAGTGATGCGCGCGCATCTTAAAATTTCACTCTCATCATTTTTTCATAACGCGCCTAAAGAAGTCTTCAAAATATAAACACGTTATGCTTACTATTGGGTTATTTACTATTACTCGTTGTTTACTATTGAGTACCTTTCGTGGCGATGGCGATGAATATGCTTTTACAATACGTTCAAAACGAATGTTGGAAAAATTTTCAAATCCCGACTAGCTTGTAATAAGTATTTTTTTAAGTCAATCAAAGTATTTTTATTTATTTATTACTAGCTGTACCTTGTGCGCATTCCTACGCAACTAAATAAAATAAATTTGAAGAAAAGACTTTTCACAAATATACAATTGCTTTTGAGTCAATTCGAAAAAAATGTGAATAGAAAATCGTGTCAACTCAGGAACGTTCGTGGGCTCATGCACAACATTGCTGAAGATAATGATGAAATGCATAATTTTCGATTCTATAAAGGACATACAGACAAACATTCATTTTTATATATCCTCATCAGCCGGAAGACTTCCACTGCTGGATAAAGGCCTCCCCCAAAGATGTCCACGACGATCGGTCCTGCGCTGCCCTCATCCAACCTACTCCGGCGATCTTGACCAGATTGACGGTCCATCTTGTTGAGGACATACCAACACTGCGTCTTCCGGTACGTGATCGCCATTCGTTGACTTTTCTGCCATTCTTATATATATTATATAGATTTTTATTTATTTAATGTGTTGAAAAATTCAAAATGATTGGTCTTGCGCCCCTTCTTCCCCTTTTCGAATCGTTAGTAGCTTTTGACGTCGATAAGTGATTGCATATACTATTCAAATAAAAATTATTTCAATTTGAATATAGCTTTTCCTCCTAGCGTCGTATTCCTCACTGCTGAGGGTCGTGATTTCTGTGAGGATTCAACTTTTTGCCATCTGTGTCTGTCTTTGGCTACGTGCAGTGCGTCATGAAGTCCGGTATCCAGAGATGTGCGGATTTGGTCAGACCATCTTATAGGGCTGCGACCTCTGGGGCGTCATCCGTCTACCTTTCCAGTAACAATAAGTTGTTCGAAATTGTATCCATCTTTTCTGGCGATATTTCCAAAGAACCCTAAGATTCTACGGAGGAAGATGGATGAAATTCTGGTATTACACCTAGTGTGTTAAGGATGGATTGGTTAATAACTTCTATAGACACGGTACAAATGATATTTTCGTACACTTTATATAAATGAGAAATGAATCAGAATACTGTTTATTTATCAGGTGTTTGTCTTTCACTCTAATGTTGCTATCCGCTAGTTTGGCTCGCGACCAAACATCCCACTATTATTAAGTTTAATCAGATCACTGCAATTCAGATACATGCCGCTCTATTTTTACACATGCAATTTGCGATTTATAATACAATAGGCTAGCTTCGTACACTCAGTGCAGCCTCTCAAACAGTCCGCTGAAACTACACGTCTTCGTAGTGGAGGTCACGGCTAAGCACCTCAAACCCGAACGTGCAAGAGAACGATCAGCGTGAAAGAGAAACTAGCCGAAGGTATCAACCTCAGCTGGCCTATCTGGAAGTCGCTCAACCGCCTCAGAGTTGATCTGATATATCTGGACATGATACGGAGTGCATCTACGGTCATCTGAGACAGACCGTTGCGCACATGACTGGGTGCCCTGCGTGCCCGACAACATGCACGAACGAGGAGCTACACGAAGCTACCGACCGAGCTATCAGGGATGCGGCTTTTTGGGCTGCCCGTATTTGAGGTGACCGTCGACTCGATAAAAAGAATACAATGGCTTACGTTATTAAGGTAATGACTATTCGAAATTTTGTTATTAAGTGACAATTTTTAAAGAAATATACATTTTTAATGGTGCCTCTCAGGTAATTCTTCATATAATGAAATGTAACATATGCACCATTAGCGAATTTTCTAGAAAATGTGATTCATCATCAGCATCACCATCAGCCGGAAGACGTCCACTGCTGGACAAAGGCCTCCCTCAAAGATTTCCACGACGATCGGTCCTACGCTGCCCTCATCCAACGTATTCCAGCGATCTTGACCAGATCATCGGTCCATCTTGTGGGGGGCCTACCAAGACTGCGTCTTCCGGTACGTGGTCGCCATTCGAGGACTTTACTGCCCCAACGACCATCTGTCCGTCATGCTATGTCGAAAATGTGATTATCATAATGTAAAACACCAGGAACAAATATAAAATTGTTGAAAAGCATTTATTTTCTCAAAATTGATTCCTTTAGAATTCTTTTTGATGTCATTTCTAACACTACCACCGTTTTGGAAACAAATGGCGGTCTGAGAGAGTAGAAGCGGCGCAAGAAACTCTCCCAGCATTATTTTTTTGCGCTATTTTTAATGAAATATACAAAATTGTACTGTCAATGCTATTGCTATAAAATAATCATAATCTAGTCCCAGGCTGGATCACTTAGTTATTCAGCTGTGGAGTATTAGGATTAACGACAGAGCCATTTTATAATAAAACATTCAAATTTATTTATAGATTAATGCCTGAACAGTGGCTGGGACTTTATTGTAGAAGTGTATACATTTACCCTTGAAGCTATTATGTATCTTATGAAGCCTACTATAATAACATACTAGCATAAGTTACAAGCTTATTTCTAGTGTTATAATAATGAAAATCACAATTAAGAGCAAAAATTTTCATAAATGTACTGACAATGAATAGTCATATTATGTAGTTCTTTAAAGTTCTTTTTGTTTCCAAAGCGGTAGTAGTATCTTGTATATTAGAAATGACATAACACAAAAATATATGCCTTATATGCCTTTTTATTAATTAATTCGTGAAAAACATCACGCGTCTGAAACACAGTAAACTAACCTGACATTTGTTATCACAAATATTCGTTATCATAAATACTCGTTACGATTATGTCACATTTGATCAAAATAATACCACTTAAGTGGTTCATTGAACCGGTTTCAGTAAATGAGCTTTGAATATGAATTATATTGGTTATTTTCCTAAGTGCACGTTACAGAAACTATTCATAGTTTAGGTAGGGACGATTGAATACATTTCAATAAGAAATTAGACAGTTACATAATAAATCTTTAAACGAGCAATTCTTGTAACTATATAATATAAAATCTGAATCTCAGAAACGGCTCCAAAGATGTTAATGAAATTTAGTATACCGATAGTTTCGGGGGCGAGAAATCGATCTAGCAAGGTTTCAATTATAAAAAATGTTTCAATGAGAATCTGCTACAATAACGTTAGAATACAAAGGTAAATTTCGCCAGTATATACAAGACTATAATAGCTCAGATGGGACAATGGGTGAACCGGAAAGCAGAAGACCCCGGTTCGAATCCAGATGTAATATTAGTTTTATTTTTTAACTTTTGTCTTTCTTAAAAATCCGTGCAAGGCTCGGTCGTCCAGGTTAAAGTATGGTTAAAGAACTTTATTCTCATTAAGAACAGAACATATTCACTTACATGAGAAAACAATATAAACATTAGGTATCTTATTCGTAGTACTGCGAGTCTATACAAAACAAAGTGGGTAGAAATGAAAAAACCGCGTAAACATTATGATCAACACATGGATTAAGAGCTACTAGATACGGCATGGCACGTCGGGGTAAGGATAGTTCGATATAATTTTTTTTATATATATATTTTTTTGAATGACACTAATTACGAGTATGTATTTTATGTTAATTAAAGCATTTAAAGTAGATATGTATAGTAAATATATATGTATATTTCGGTAAGTTTTGAATTTATTTTTATAGTTGCGTATGTTATTAGTATTAAATTATAATGTTTTTATTAGTATTATAGTATTGTACACATATTAATTAATAATATATGTAGGTTTACATCTAATATAGTGGAATATAGGAATATTATTTATTATTTTGATAATTGTTCAATATGTAATGTTTCAGGAGTTTTTTATAGGTTTGTAAAGATTGTGTATTTTTTATGTCACTGGGGAGCTTATTATATAATTGTACGCCTTCGTACATAATATTTTTCTTACCGTAATTAGTTCTTGGTGCTCGACATATTAAATTATTTGCATTTCTTAAAATAATTTTTTGAACTTGTACTTTTTTAGTGAAACTTATTTGTGTATGTATATTTTTCGCAAAAATTTTTCTGACTAATAAACAAGTATTATAAATATATGTTTGAGTAACATTAAGTAATTTTATTTTTTTGTAAAGTTTTTCAGTTGGCGTTAAATAATTATAATTAAATAGTACCTTTATCAATTTTTGGGCAAATTTTGGGCTCTTTGCACTATATTTATATTGGTTTTAGCTGCCGAGCCCCAGAGTTCTACCATATAATCAATGTGGGGCTTAACAAGTATGTTATAGATAAGGTAACGCACTTTTTGTGGAAGACATTGTCTTATACTCCGTAATAGTCCAGTGAGAGAGGCAAGCTTGTTTCTGACTTTGGCAATATGTGGTTTCCAAGTAAGGTTACAATCAAGAATGAGTCCTAGATATTTTTCCTTATCACTCCTTTTTATTTCTACATTATTTATCTTAAGAGGTTGATAGTTAGGGATTTTTTTATTTTTGGATTTAAATATAATGTAGTTTGTTTTTAAGGTATTTATAGTAAGTAAATTATATTGAAACCATTTATTGAGTAAAATCAAATCATTTTGTGCATCTGTAATAATTGTGTGTATTGAACTGCCATAGTAAAATAAACATGTATCGTCAGCGTATAAAGTTATGTTTCCTGTTAAATCTATTTCATTTATGCTATTAATATAGATCGGAAATAGCATTGGACCTAATATTGATCCTTGAGGAACGCCAAAATTAACAGGTTTCGGCTTACTCTTATATTCTCCGATTTTCACTTTCTGACTACGGTTTGACAAATAGGATCTAAACATGCTATGTGCATAGCCCGTTATTCCTAGATTTGCTAGTTTTCCAAGAGTATTTCATGACTTACAGTGTCGAACGCCTTTTTTAGGTCTATAAATATCCCTAGAGCTATTTTCTTTTGGTCTATATTTACTTTTAGTTTTGTTAAAAGGTCTATTGTAGCTGATTGTGTATTTTATTTTTTCCGAAAGCCATATTGATTGTGTGATATTGTTAGAGTTTAGGTATATTTCTAAGCGATTATATATAATTTTTTTTAAAAATTTTGAGATAATAGGGAGAACAGATATCGGGCGGTAGTTGCCTGGATCACTTTTACTGCCTGACTTAAAAATGGGAGTAACTTTGGCAAGTTTTAAACTGTCGGGGAAAATGCCTCGTTTGAGACATTTATTTATACAGTTTGTGAGATCGGAGATGATTAGTGTCTTGATGCATTTGAAAACTTTATTGTTTATGCCATCAATGCCAGCATCCGTATTACTATTAAGATTGTCTACTATCTTGCTGACTTCATCGGTAGATGTGAGTGATAATTGAGAAAGTTGTGTCGACACTGTCTTAGTACCAATAAACACATTAGACTTATGGTATGTAGAAGATATTGCATTAGCCAGAGTCTCACCAATAGTAGAAAAGAAATAATTAAAATATTCACAAATTTCGACTGGATCACAAATAGAATCTTCTTCGGTTTCTAGCTTAGCTGGAGCAGTAATATCCTTCGGTTTTTTGCAGCATAGGGTATTTATTAGGCCACATTTTCGAAGGCTTATTTTGAAAATTTCTAAAAGATTTACAATAATATTTAGTTTTACAGTCTTGTATGATTTTCGCCACATTTTTTTCTCTGTCATAAACTCTTGACCTATTTTAGTATCATGAGGATTCTTCCTATATTTTAGCCATAGTGCATTTCTTCTATCTATACCCTCTATGATATTTTTATTTATCCAATCTTGTTTAACTGTGTTGCATATTTTTTTTTTGTTTTTTCTACTCTGATTTATGCTTTTTATTATGTTCTCTTCTAAAATACAATATTCTGATTGTTTACTATCCTTGGTGCAGCTTTCAATGTTTTTATAGAGTATTTGATAGTCAATCGCTTGATATGTAAGTGTCTTCAAGGGTTCTGGTTTATAGTTGTGAATTTCAAAATAAATTTGTTTATGGTCTGACATACTAGATTCTATTATTGCCAAGTGGAATTTATTCTGTTTTAAATTTGAGCAAACGTGATCTAAAATAGTTTTAGTTTTATCAGTTTCACGGGTACAATAGTCTTGGTGAATTTTATTTATTATTTCAAAGCCACTTTCTTTTACTGTAAGTTTGTAATTCTGAACAGTTTTGTCCGTGCTTAGTAGGTCATAATTAAAATCTCCAAGTATTAAAGCCCTTTTCCTTTTTTCCAGCTGCGTTGAGTAAAAGTCTAAGAAATCTGTGTGGTTAGTACGTCCGGGTTTATATATTGCACCTACATCTAAGCAAAATTTGCTTATATGAATCCAAAGGTAATGATTTTCATCAACAGAGTGTTTTTCAATAAAATTATGTTTGAGACTGTTATGGGCAAAAATTGAGACACCACCACCCCTGACCTCTTGTCTGTAGTTGTAGTAATGAGTATAACCTGGAAGCTGAATTCTATTTGCCTCATCCTCTGAGTTGATCCATGTTTCTGTTATAACTATTAAATGGATGATGGTATTTTCGAAAGACTGAACAATGCATCTTAATTCGTCTAATTTTCTTGGTAGTTGTAATATCGGAACACTTCTTGCCAATTTGAAAAGAGGTTGTGTCCCAGTTTTCCTTTTTTGAATCAGTTATCAGTTTTTTGGCGGAGCAGAAATTATTTTCGGCACACCCCTAACGTATTTTATGACAAGATTTGTTTCGCCACTTTTTGTTCGACGCTCTAGCTCTTCTCTGAGATATTTCATAAATGATTGCTGCTGGGGTGTTTGATCAGGGTAAAGCTTATTCACTTCATTCATCACACTTGATTTGTTTCGAAGTATATGCAGAGCTGTTTCCGAAGACTCAAAACAAAGTTTGATTAAACGGTGTTTTTCTGGGTTATATTTTCCTAAGCGTAATACTTTTTCAGGTCGAGGACAATCTGTGTACATAGTTTTTAGGATACTCCAGGACGCATTCTTATCATAGTCCTGTCTCTCTTTCGGGTCTGTAGATGTTGATTCGGTTATGCCTGATATTAACAAATTTCTGGATCTCATGTTTCGCTCATTTAGTTCCGCAATAATTTCTTCTTGTGCTTTCATTTTCGGGCTTGCATCTAAACTAAGCATGTTTGAGTCTATGTTTTGCATTCTAGATTCTAATAACTCGATCTGCTTTGTGTTAAACTATTTGCGCTTTTGATGTTCATAATTTCTGATTTTAATTGGCTTTGCTCTTCGTTCAAGACTTCAGTAGTAGATTTTATGTCACTAACTTGGTTTTTTATGACTGAGATATCTTCGCTTAATTTAGAGAAATTATCTACGAGGGGAGGTCAAAAAGTTCGCGGAATGACTGGGAAAAAAGATGAAATGATACATTATGTTATTTTTCCTTTTCAATATATTCCCCCTTAACACGAATACATTTTTGGGATCTGGCATATAACTTATTAATACCGTCGAAAAAATAGGTTTTGTCTTGGGCGTCAAAATACGCCGAAATCGCCGACTTGACTTCATCATCGTCTCTAAATTTTTTTCCACGCAGCTCTTTCTTCATCTTTGGGAATAAATAAAAATCGCTAGGGGCCAGGTCTGGACTGTAGGGTGGATGGCGTAGTTGTTCAAAACCGCATCGATGAATGGCAGCCGTCGCAACATGACTCGTGTGAACGGGCGCGTTGTCGTGCAAAAGGAGTACACCTTTTGTCAGTTTTCCTCTTCTTTTTTCTTTAATAGCTTCTTTTAATCGGTCCAATAGGGAAGCGTAGTACTCTCCCGTTATAGAAACACCACGTTCTTTATAATCGATCAAAAGAATACCTTAAGTATCCCAAAAAATAGTCGCCATGATCTTTCCGGCCGATTGCGACACTTTAAATTTTTTTGGGGGTGGTGTGCCTTTTTTGTGCCACTGCATCGACTCCTGCTTTGACTCAGGCTCATAGTGGTGAACCCAAGTTTCATCACCGGTTACAATTCGGGCCATAATTTCTTCCCTAACTTCTCCACAGCGGTCCAAATACTCGCGGGAACAGTTGACGCGCTCACGTTTTTGCAGCGGCGTGAGCATTCTCGGGACCCACCTTGAACACACTTTACTCATGCTAAGATGTTGATGAAGAATATTTAAAATTGTGGTTTCTGATACTCCAACTGATGCTGCAAGTTGTTTCTTCTTCAACCTTCCGTCTTCCAATACAAGTTTTTCAACTTTTTCAATGATTTCCGGCGTAGTGGCCTCAATGGGCCGTCCAGGTCGAGGATCATCTTCAATTGACTCCCTTCCTTGCTTGAAAAGGCCGTGCCATTTGTAAATCATGGTTTTACCAGGAGCAGAGTCTCCGTAAACAGCTAACATCTCTTGCAAAATAGTTTGAGGCGTTTTTCCTTGTTTGGTGAGGAACTTTACGACGGCGCGATGTTCAATTTTCTCCATAGTGGCTAGTTTGTTCCCGATTTACTTGTTCACTCGTTTGTAACTCGAAAGCTAATGACCCAATTAGGCTAGAAATTGGCATATATAGTAATTATGAGTTACTCAAGTAGCGGCTACCTGGAGGAGCGACCTCACCCCCGCCAACCCCGCCATTCCGCGAACTTTTTGACCGCCCCTCGTATTTGCATAGTGTTATTAGATGTGAGATACGTCATCATTTCCGACATTTGTAGTTGCAGTGCTGTAATTTGTTTTCTTAATTCCATGAACTCAAGTTTCATATCCGAGAATTCAGTCTGTAATTCTTCATTTTCTGCAGCAAATTTTCGCTTATTTCGCGTACTTATTTGCGATAATTCCGATGACTGAGAAGGATTACTTTTACTTGGTAAATTTGGGTAAGATCCACTTCGCGCAGATGCCAAGTCACTTCTAGTCGGAGATCGTTTTGCGGACATATTGATCTATGGCGTTCCTCACGTTATCGGTACAGCGCCACGCTACTCAGAGAACAAAAGTCATATAAAAAAACATATTAAAGTTACTCACCTATATCAAAGTCTACTAGCCTGCGGCGGGCATATTATTAAAATGTTTATACTAGTACACGTTTGCTGTAAATGTTTACACTAAATGTTTATTAACCGACTTCAAAAAAGAAGGTGTGCAATTCGTCGGTATGTTTTTTTTATTTATTTTTTATGTTTGTTACCTCAGAACTTTCCCCTGGGTGAACCGATTTTGATAATTTTTTACTTATTTGAAGGCTGGTGCTTCCCGTATTATTTTTTGGAGTCGGTGTCAGCCATGGTAGGTTTGTTACTACATAAATAGTTATAGGTGCGATGTGCTTGAGTCGCGCGTAGTGAAGAGGCGAGCGGCGAGAGCGGGGCCGCGGAGGGAGGACACTGATTTCAAAGATAAAAATAATCGTAACTAGAATTTGATTAATTAATTGGATTGTATAAATTTTTCCAATTATTTTTATACTATTTAGTGCACATTATATCTATTGTTTTGGTGTAGTGTTTTTGAAGTTGGTTAGGTTGTTTTGTTTCGCATTAGGCATGTAATTTACCATTGTAATTTTCGGCACTATAAAGACTTATATATTTCTATATTATGATTATAATATTAAAATAAGGTAATTTTATGACTGTTAAATATCAAAATAAAATACATAGTTAAATTAAAAATCACTAGACAGTTTACATTTTAATCGCAATTTTATTGATATATTCGTATCGATTTTAGATCACCATAATATTAACATAAACATAATTTGTTTTTCTTTATTAAATACATCATTTTATATTAATATAGCACCAACGCAATGTAACTAATCTATATATATATATATATATATATATATATATATATAAATGAATTTGCTGTTCGTTATTCTCGCTAAAACTCGAGAACGGCTGGACCGGTTTGGCTAATTTTGATCTTGAATTATTTGTGGAAGTCCAGAGAAGGGTTAAAAGGTTAATAAATATGAAATTTTTTTATATTAAATAAAAACGACAATTTTGTTTTTCCTTTGATGTGTCCCTCGTCGCGTCGCTCAGAAATCAAATTGAAAGAATAGTTTAAAATGAATAACTAAATAGAATCTTTGTATCTTTCTCACTCTCTCAGGAGATAAAAATCAAACTTAATTTTAGCTACATATAGTTGATAGATTAACTACAGTTGCTATCTATGATGGCAATACAACGTTTGCTGGGTCAGCTAGTAATTAATATTTTACAAACGTACAAATAATATCGGACCTATATTGGATGAAATTAACTGTCATTATCTAGTTATCTACATATATTACACAAACGCTGTCCGATACTTATACAGAACGACTAGCTTATTAAATTTAAAATAAGTAAACACGCGATGAACGCGGGGTTCCAATGCATTGAAGTGTTTTAACAATTTGCATAATACACGACATTATACACGACATACAAAACAACGATGGCGATAGAACGAGTGATGAGGGATAGTGTCGTTTCATGTCATGATACCAATAAATAAGAGACATAATATAATAAATACATATAGATGGGCCGTTAAATACCACTCAAAAATAAAAACCTCTAATGTAACAGTAAGAAAGTAATAAAGATTGCTATTTCTGCAGTAGAATAGAATATAATCCTTACTAATATTATAAATGTGAATGTAAGTTTGTTTGTTACGCTTTTACGCCGAAGCTACGAACCGATTTTGATGAAATTTGGTACAGCCATAGACTAGAGCTTGGTAAAAGACATGGCTACATTTTTGTCAAAAATATGATTTGTGAAAAACAGAAATTCACCTCGATGAGCCATAACAATACCAATAAATTTTTGTCCAGTGTATTCTTCTATACTGTCTGGTATTTTATTGTTATACTGAACACAAAGACCTATGAAGGAGCTTTTAACCCTAGCTAATTATACCCTATTACTCGGCACGTATAGTTTGTTCGTCCTTCTTGAATTGAAGAAATTCAAATCACAATTTTTCTTGAATTCAGAATTGAGAGGTTGAGATGTTTATCAACTAGAATCCCGAAGCGAGTCGTCATTATAAAATGCCTCACATCCGTAGCATTTACCCGCAATACCGAACCATATGACATAATGCTATGGAAGTACTCTACCAAGACCTACGCAAAATAGATGAAACGAGTTGTCAAAATAACAAGCTGTTTTCATTTGAAAGAGCGATATCTCAGTCAGTCAGTCAGTCAATGTCCTAATATGCAAATAATGGGGTTGAGCAAATTATCAAAGTAGATACTGTAGATGAAGAAACAACCGGGGTTCGAGTCCCGCATACTTCATAAAATTTTGTTTTCAAATTTAATTTGTGTAATTAATTCCAGAAGTGAGGGTTATCACTTAATAAAATAACAAATTGTTAAGAGCTGTGTTCAAATCAGTCAACTTTGTGTTATTTGTAACGGCAAAAGCTGCAGCACTCAATCTATTTGCTAAATTAATGATAATAAGATGAAATTTAAATAAATACAATGCATACGTCAATAATTGAATATTTTACACGAGGCAACAGTCTTAATTAGATATACTGACCTGGCATTATTGCTAATCAATCTCCATTATTGTTATTTCTGCTTCTTTTATATTATTCGTTGATTTATTCAACAAGTATGGGTTTTGGTATCTGGTTTTCGCTATGCCTATTACTTGTTCTCAAACCTGGTCTTATGAAGTTTATTAAAATACGGTGTGTGTGTGACTTAATCAGTTTGAACACAATAATTTTCATATACTATTGCTGCTAGCAATATTTCCAAAATCCACACATTCCATAAATGTTACAATATAATACTAAGATAAAAATTCACAAGGAAACGCAAAAATAAACATTGCGACATAATGTTATTTTGCAGAACCGTGATGTGGTTTTAGTTTATAATAGAGAAATTTGCTTTTATCTAACACTAAGACACAATCTGGCTTTGTTTTTCCTTTTCACCAAGCAAATAAGTGATATACCTTCTAGAAAATTCTGGATTCGGAACGAATGTCGGTCGAGTGGACTACAATGCAATTTGTACGGTCATAAAACGGCCAGTTCGCTATTCAACTCATCTGTAATTGTCAGTAACACAAGTGTTGTCACGGTCGACATTGTGTTAGCCACCGATACTGTCTATAACAGCATGTTAATTATCAACACCGTCAATTAGTATAAAGTTTATGATTAGTTTACTATTGGTATTGTTACTATTTGCGTAATTCTCATACAATATATTATAACAATGAAAATGGCGGTGCTAGATGGATTTTACTTCATCTTCGCTCATTTGAGAAATTCACTAACTGCCAATTGAAATATAAAATATCCGGACGACCAAGCTTTGCGTGGATTTTTAAGAATGTACAAAACTGGAACAAAAAATAATTTAATAAGACATCTGGATTCGAACCGGGGTCAACTGCTTTCCGGATCACCCAATGTCTCATCTGAGCTATGATAGTATTGTATATAGTGGTGGAATTTACCTTTGTATTCTAATGTTATTGTAGCTGTTACCCATTAGAACACGAATAAAACTACATTTTTTTAAATCGAAACCTAGCTAGATCCTTTTATGACCCTGAAATCCCCTGTACACTAAATTTTATGAAAATCGTTGGAGCCGTTTCCGAGATTCAGATTATATATATATTATATGAATATATTGTATATACAAGTATATACAAGAATTGCTCGTTTAAAGATATAAGATAACGATAACCTCGTACGTGTAATACAAAAGATCTGACGAGACCGTTAATAGAATGGTTAATGAAAGCGAGTTTCGAGATGTGCCATTCTGTTGTCAGACGAGACTCAATCGTTGTCATACACGTGAGTGGTGGTGGTGGCCGACCAAAATATAATCAGAGGTATAGAGTATATAAAAATAAACATTTCATGAATTAATCGGGATGCAATGAAGCAGGAGATGGAAACAAGACGATCGTTCCAGCCCTATTGAATTCAAAATAAAAATTTAATCGCAATTCGCAGATTTCTTCGCAACATATGTTCGTTGTTTATTAAGTTGCCAAGTTTATTTTTCGACTTAAACTCACCCGTAATTGCTTGGACGCCCTAAAATTTGCGAGTGAAATTTAAACAATACGTACTTGGAAAATTTCATCAAGAACAGTAAATGTTTCAAAATAAACCGCGACGAAATTTGCCTTCGGAATAAGAATTCACGAAGCAAATTCGCTTTCACCGTAGTAGTAATAAATCATTAGATGTATAATACAAGATGAAAAAATTACCATTCCAGAGCTAATTGTAAATATTGCTTGATATTGATAAATATTAGAAGGTATATGCACAAGCATACGTACACAATATCACACTGTCTCCCATAGAGAAACTTCATTTAATCACAGGGATCCCAGCGTAATTCCATTTTTATCAACAATTACAAATATTTTTATAAGAAGTACATGAACAAGAGAACTAAAGGACAAGGGCATAACTCAAAGCCGTTTAAATAAGGTGCAAAGTGGACGTCGAATTGCGGAAAATAGTCCGTGAAAATCTACTGTCCACTAGTGTTTTATATGAGAAGAATAATTTTTGAGTGGCTTTATGCAAAGTGTTTATTCGGGGCCGTATATACGTAAATAATATCTCAACTTTTTGCAATTTATTTTTAAATTTTTACATGCATTAGATGGCTGAGAATGTTAAATTCTTTAAGGCACTTGCCTTTTATAAAAGTAGATGCCATTATTAAATATACATTTTAGCACACGAAAAATATTATAATCAAACGGACGGCCTCTTCGTTTCAAAATGTAATTAATCTGACCTAAAAAAGAAGTCGTAATCAGATACTCGTGAAGAAGTACACCACCAGAGTAGTCAGACCACTATGTAAAGTAAAATCAAAACATCACGCTCATACCAACACAGCTCAACGTTGTGTTGAATACGCCTTTAGAAACCGGAATGCGTGTAATACCAGAGTCATAGAACAGGGCACGTATTGTATTCATATTTCACCATTTAAATCAAACACTAAACATCAAAAGGCTATTTGAAATATATTTTAGGGCTGTTATCGCAATATTCGAGATCTAGATTAATTTCAAAAGAAGATTTAGTTCTACTTAATCAGATTTAGGAAAGTTAACAAACTGAACCTGTAAAGTACAGTTTGTAAATTTCGTGTCAAGTTTCTTACCAGTGGGAGGCTCCTTTGCACAGCATGCCGGCTAGATTATGGGTATCACAACGGCACCTATTTCTGCCGCGAAGCAGTAATGTGTAAACATGACTGTGTTTCGGTCTGAAGGGCGCCATAGCTAGTGAAATTACTGGGCAAATGAGACTTAACAATTTACGTCTCAAAGTGACGAGCACAATTATTGTAATACCGCTCAGAATTTTTGGGTTTTTTAAGAATCCTGAGTGGCACTACACTGTAATGGGCAGGGGGCGTATCAAATGCCATCAGCTGAACGTCCTGCTCGTGTCGTCCTTTATTTACATAAAAAAAGTGCAATCCGCATATCCACCATCCGAATTATATTTAAAAGCACTTAGATCATCCAGTTAGAAAATAAATACATCTTTCAATAAAATTCCAGATTGAATAAAGTTCGCGTACGTTGATCGACAGATAGGTTTTATTAAACCTCCAGCCTGCTCGTCCTACTAAGACTTGCTAGTTGCTGAATAATATACTCTACAGGAGTGTCAGATATAACATGTCTACAATCAGACGCATTGGTTGGCTAGGTACTATCTTTTTTTTTTTTTTTCTTTTATGGAATAGGAGAACAAACGAGCGTACGGGTCACCTGTTGTTAAGTGATCACCGCCGCCCACAATCTCTTGCAACACCAGAGGAATCACAGGATCGTTGCCGGCCTTTAAGGAAGGTGTACGCGCTTTTTTTTGAAGGTACCCATGTCGTATCGTCACGGAAACACCCCACAAGGAAGCTCATTCCACAGCTTTGTAGTACGTGGAAGAAAGCTCCTTGAAAACCGCACTGTGGAGGACCGCCACACATCCAGATGGTGAGGAAGATATCCTAACTTGTGGCGTGTCGTGCGAGGGTGGAATTCGGCGGCAGGAATCAGGTTAAACAGCTCTTCAGAACACTCCAAGTGATAAATGCGGTAGAAGACACACAATGAAGCGACGTCTCTACGCAACGCCAAATGATCCAGCCGTTCACAGAGCACTGGGTCCCCGACAATTCAAGCTGCTCTGCGTTGCACGCGGTCAAATTGATCGAGCTGATACTGGGGTGCGCCAGACCAAAGATGACAGCAATACTCCATGTGTGGCCGTACCTGCGCTTTGTAGAGCGCTAGTATGTGGGCCGGCTTGAATTATTGCCGTGCTCTATTAATGACGCCCAGTTTCTTTGAAGCCAATTTGGCTTTGCCTTCCAGATGACCACGAAATCGGCAATCACCCGAGATTTCGAGACCCAGTATTTCGATACAAGGCGAGGCTTTGAGGGAAGTGTTGTCGAAGAGCGGTGATACGACAAATGGGGTTTTTCTAAATTAGCTGTAAAAATTTCTCTATTTCCACCCACCCTTTCATTATAATAAACATTTGTGCGCCTTCATACAATACATTTAGAAACAGCAAAAAAACAATAAAAAATCGCTTATATTCGACCGGATCTCACCCGCCAGCTATTTACATAATCGTAAAATAGTTTATTTAAATCCAAAGCAGACATTTCATGTATGCGTGATATTAATTTTAGTTCACGTCTTGTTTCGAGGCTGAGACAATGAACTGTCGTAACAAAACGACGAAACTTCCCGAAAAAATAATATTAGCTTTCATATAGGTACTCCAAATATTATTAATTAAGATCATCGAAATCAATTTATATAGATCCAATCTATTGCAATTGGTTGATTAAATTTACTCATGGTTAAGCAGAAAATCGTATTAAAATCACATAGAAAGGAAATAGCATAAAACAAACCAAAGCTGTTATAAATTGAAAAACCATTTAAGTGCAAATTGAGCCCTTCAGACTTAGATTGCGAAACGCAGATGTTCGGTGTAAAATTACTGCAGTTAATGTTACAACTAGATAAACCTATTTCGATTTCTATTGTATCACAGATATTGAAAATCCATTGTCAAAGTCAAATAAACTTTATTCAATTTGGTTTAAATTAAGCGCTTCTTAATCGTCACTGAAAATATTTCTTTTAAAACTTAATATACTTACGTTCACAAAAATCGTCACTTTTTTGCTCTTAATAGTGATTTTAATAAGGGATTGCTTGTAACTAATTCTAGTAGGCTTCATAAGATATATAATAGCTTTAAGGGTACATGTATAAACTTCTATAATAAAGTCCCAGCCACTGTTCAGGCATTGTCTATAAATAAATTTAAATGTTTTATAAAAAAATGGCTCTGTCGTAAATCCTATTACTCCACTGCTGAATATCTAAATGATCGGACAGCCTGGGACTAGATTGTGATTATTTTATAGCGATAGAAATAACTGTACAATATTGTATATTTTTATTGAAAAGAGCGAAAAAAAATAATGCTGGGAGAGTTTATTGCGCCGCTTCTTCTCTCGCAGAGCGCCATTTGTTTCCGAAGCGGTAGTAGTATCTAGTAGTTATTAGAAATGACATGAAAAATAATTATAAAGGAATCAATTTTGAGAAAATAATTGCCTTTTATGCCTTTTTAAATTACTGGATCTACCATATGTTCGGAAGAACATACAAGACACTCTTTTCAATTAGATAGACAATTTTAAAATGGCTATATTAAAAATAACAAATTAGTTAGGAAGGTGCTGCATCCAATATATGAATCATACTCATGTCAGAATTATCCTAAATGCCTCCGAGCCGTCAAAACTTCAAATAATCAGTGGACATTCAGCTTAGCAACCCAATAAATAAAGTCTTACTACTAATTGCATAACGTTACATAAATATTCACTAGATAGTTGGCATTATTGACGACAATTTAAATGAAGCACGCGGCGAAAGTGTGATCACAATCACACGGCTATTTCACGTTCATTTTAATCTAAATATTATGACGATAACGCGCCAAGTTCAAGGCAGGCAACGCGCCGAAAACATCCGAGTTTTTATACGACGCTCATTGGAATAGTTTGGCGGTCAGGCAGAAGAGTTTCGAATAAAAATAGCTGCTTTTACATCGTCGATGTTTATAGCGACTTTTGTATTGCCATTTTATTTCTTATTGCTCCTAAGCCGTTTGAAGTACGCGAAATTAAAATTTTCTCATGTACGATAAGGTCAAATTTCATTTCTTTGCATTTCTGTTGCACTTCGTTTAAATGAAAAAATTGCCATCTTTTATTTGTTGAAAAATAATGAGAGTTTAAGACGCGATAAGTAAAACTGTAATTTTGGTAAAGCCGTAGTTAAATCTTTCAATAAACAATAGAAAGTTGGCCTTCGTTTTGAGTTTGTTATAAATATTAGTGCCGGTACGCTGAATACTATTTGTTATAATGAGTTACAACACAAACTGTACAATGCAATCGCCATGATGGTTGTCAATTGTTATGTGATTAACAACGGTCATCAATTTATTTAAGAATGGCATACACAACAAGATATTTTGATGTCGAGATTAAACGAGTCGCTATTACCACTTCGGAATGTAGCTCCTATTCGTCATCATCATTATTTCGCATAAACTAATCACCATTATCATCTTATAAATTAAGGGTAAGCCAAGATTACAGACCCCAAAAGATTGTCTTAGTCTACCATACTTCCTTAGCTTCTTCTACTTGAGGCAACGTTTCATGAACGCTATTTTCATCCTTACATGACTTGAGCCCTATTCAGTAGCTTTCTGGTTTGGTTCTCCTTTCCCTAGATTCAGCAGGAGAAATTGTACAGTCAACATACTTTCATTTAAACGTCCAAACCGAATCAACATTTACATTTTAATAACAGTCAATAATTCTTCAATAATTTTTTTGCCAAAACTTGAACATTAAAGTTGTGCATTTTTGAATATTTTGGAATGGTTAGGGAATAATTGCGCACGAATTGCTTTATTTATCAGTATAAAAGTACTAGCATTTATCTAGTTCAATACTATATTCATTTATTGCGGCTATCGTAAAGAAAAATGACAATTTATATTACATAAACAATTTAACACTTCAGGACTATTACAATTCATTTACATTTAAAAGTTTGTGCTCAGAAAAATCAACTTTAATCCATAGTAAACTGTAAAAATATTTCACGAGTGAGATTCGATCCCTCGACCTCGCGGTGTTTCGGCTTCGCAATCAGAATGATTCAGCCACTGGTCTAATGACCGTATGATCATTAAGTTGAAATGGCCGAACTATAATTAGTAGTTTAACATGTTATACCCATCCCAAGAAACGTGGTCAACGCTGCAAAGAAGTTTTCACTTCAAAAACAATAGTTTACATAAATGTAAAATTTATTGAATATGAAATAGGAGGAAAAACAATCAAAGGTACGCTTCATAGTATGTGATCACCGCGCCACTTACTCTCTTGTAACAACAGGGGAATCACAAAAGCATTGCCGAACTTATAAGGCGTCGAAAAAACTGAAAACACATTGATACACGGGCTAGTCGAACCGGGGGCACCGTGGTGAGAGTCAACGGATCAACACTTTTGTTACAAAATTAAATTTGTGCATCAAAAATTCTTATTTTTATATATATATACAATAAGATTTTTAGACTTTTAGCTAGGGACGGTTAATACCGTACTATCAATGCACGTGGTGTTTACCTATACTTAGTTATAGTTATGTATACTTTTGCAGATCTTAATCCAAATAAATTAATTAGATGCGATTCAAAAGCGCTTAGTTTAGGTTTTCCAAGCTTCAAATTCATAGAAAGTTTTATTATTAGCGTTAGCATGTTTATGGAGTACACGGTATCGGTAAGTCAGCCGTATTTAAAAAAATCGCTGCACCCTATTAATAAGTTTTCACTTTGATAAAGTAGATCGGCGGTATATGAAATAATGGGCGGGAGTGGTATCCTGTCCGACTATACCCAAACGAGACTAAACCCATTGTCGATTTTGACGTGAAAAGATGTACGAAAGAGTTACGAAAATATACGACACATAATATATAACAATATCCGGACGACCGAGCTTTGATCGGATTTTTAAGAATGGTATTTTCGAACAGGGGTCTTCTGCTTTCCGAATCACCCAATGTCCCATCTGAGCTATTATAGTCTTGTATAAAGTGGCGAAATTTCCCTTTGTATTCTAATGTTAGTGTAGCTGTTTCTCATTAAAACATTTTTTAAAATTGAAACCTAGCTAGATCGGTTTCTCGCCCCCGAAACTACCTGTATACTAAATTACAATTAAATCGTTGGAGCCGTTTCCGAGATTGAGATTATAATATATATCGTACACAAGAACTGTTCGTTTAAAGGTACCAACGATTTAATTGTAATTTAGTATACAGATAAAGATGCACGGACCACAGCTGCTATAGTAACGACGGCGCCGACCATGACCTCCGAGATTAGCTCCATTTTTTCGATTCGTGACAGCGTGATCTGCGTCTGACAATGCTATCATATCATGTTTGGAATATTGTTCTTAGCGCATGCAGTCAGTATCGCGGGGTCGGACACCTTTCAATGTATGAGATGTTCACTTTAGAACACAAATAATAAAACTACTACTACCAAGACGAAAACCAAAATTACAGACAAAAATTAAAAAATCGTCGGAAAATTTAGAAATAACGTTGTCAGTATAAATCAATTATTACTATTATTCCTATACAATTATCTATTATAGGTACTTTATATCCTGAAAAATACAGTTACTTAAGTTTGTCAGAAACAGCGGTCGAGTTAGGAATCTTCATAGCAAAAGGCTTCATAGAATTGTACCTTTGACTTACCAGAAAGGCTGTGCGCGTGTCTTGTGACCAGGCGCACAAGAGCTTTCACAAGAGCGCCAAAAATTGGCCCCCGTCTAGCCCAATTCTGATTGGACTTCAAATCATGATCACTTTTAGGAGACATGTCCTATTTTAAACGTAATGCCGACATCAAATCGGTAAAGAAACCTCTAGAGCAAGCAGTGACTAAATATATAATGGATACAGTGCGTAAATCCATTCTATCGTGGCCAGACATATTAAAAGTTCCTGCATTAAAGCTAAAGGTAGTCCTCAGTCGTTATGAAAATAAACTCTTTATTTATTTTTAAATTTTAAGATAACATTACGTCTTAAACTATTTTTTTTTTTGTAACAGAACTTATGGCTAGGCTAGGTATATCATAATGGCTTATGGTTTGGCCTTCTGGATACGAATAGCACAGACCATAGCAGCTCAAACAAGCTCTTTTGTACGTTATATGCCCAAAGCGATCATTCCAGAGAATTAAAACAATCTCACTTGATATTTAAATCGCTGTTTATACACACTTTTTATGACATCCTCCACATGTGACCTAATAATTCCCATTTAATTTACGACCGCTTGCAAGAGATGTAGGCGATTCGCAAAATATTTGCGACGAGAATAAACGAAGAAATTGGTGTAAATCTTATTAAGTTGTCGCGTGCGATGAGTACAAAGCGATCAAATTCAATTTTACAACCTGTTACCGTGCGGAGGAGGTGAAGGAAATTTAATTTTACATTATCTACGTGTTTAATATTAGTTAGGCAGCGTGTCGGGTACAAATTAATGGGTATTCATTTTTCTTTAGAAATTCATGTTATCAATAGCGGGTTTTCTTGCTTTCTTCTTACAAAAACACAATATGTATTACGTAGGTGCTCCGTAAAATCTATATCGTATCTCATCGCAAATGCAACAGTGTCTGACTAAGACTAAGGTTTTTTAACCAGTGTGTGTTACCGTTAGTGATGACTTACGGTACGTAGACGTGGACGACTACGGTCCCGATGAGAAAGCTTATGGTCACTCAGAGGGCAATGGAGAGGGCTATGGTCGATGCTTTCCTGCGAGGCCAAATCAGAAATGAAGAAAATGAATCAGAAAAGGAGTTCCGTAGGAGAACCTATGTCTCAGACTTAGCCCAAATGATTGCAGAACTGGAATGGCTGTAGGTAGAGCAAATAGCTCGACGGACAGATGGCCGTTACGGCAGCAAAGTCCTCGAATAGCGACCACGTACCGGAAGATGCAGTGTTGGTAGGCCCCTACAAGACGGACTTGATGATTTGATGAAGATCGGATGAATAGGTTGAATAAGGGCAGCGGAGGACCAATCTTCATGGAGATCTTTACTGTAACTGGCTTGCGAATGTCTTCTGAATTCTGGCAGCCATATTGTACAAATTTTATTGGTACTTTATAAAGATATGACTCATAAAACAACATTAATTGAATCGTTATCGTTAAAATAGTTAAGACTTGGAGATACAACACTTCAGGCGCCTCGAGCGCAGAATCTAAATACGCTGATAATAATTTACAATAATACGAGTAAGCCGTGTGAAAAAATCATCTTTAATATAGCATAAACAGGTCAAAACTATTTGAACATATGGGATTCAGATCTAGAGATCAGCAAATAACAATTACAAAGAGAGACTGCAAAGGTTCAGAAGCAAAATCATTAGAAACATGCTTAATATACCTTGGCATTTTAGCAACTAACTGATGTATGTAGATATAAAATTGAAAATTATAAGGCACGAAATAGAACCACTCAGTGAGGCTACCAGAGTAGACTCTACAGACACAGAAACGAACTTGCCACTAAACTTTTCCTGGAAGCCTTCAAAGGAGCCTTCTTTAGGATGAAACACCACAGCATGCAGGAACTAGCAGCAATATTTACCAACACTAAGCGAGAGACACTGGAAAAGATCTCAAATACAACACCATAGTACAGACATATTCAGTCAGCACATTAGATCTTTCTTAAAATACAGATTGCCAAAAACCAGAATATCTGTATTCTGGTTTTTGGCAATCTGTATTTATAAAAAAGGAAAAATTACACAGCACTAGAGAAGATGAGCATAAAGTAAGTATAGACTGAATCAGAAAGAAGCACAAATGCGGGATGGAAGCTTTTGTTTTAGAGCAAATAATATGAAAACTACTACATGAGAGATAATTTAGAAGGGGAAAAACACAGCAACGTAATTAAGTAATTATGTCACCTAAATATATCTTTTTCAATATCATATTTTTATTGTAAGCCTTGCAGCGACTTTGAAATTATAGACTAGTTTATATAGACGAAACTTGGAAATCTTTTCAGAATAATATTAAAAAAACTTTATGAAAGAACTTTATATTTACATCGAGCACATCCATTTATATCTCTAAAGCTGAGTCTCGTACTTGACGTATAAAATTTATTTTCTACGAGAAACATTTAATGTTCTACGATAAAAATTTTGCAAATATTATGCATAAATAATGTAAACTGGGATTCTGCAAATACTAAAATTGCTTTAATAATGTGCCTCAAAATATTATTTACAAGAATTAATATTGCAGCTCGAGCAAAAACAACAGCATGAAATTGGGGCCGTGTAACCGCCCACGACCTGAGCAACCTTTCTGAATATAATATTATGTTCGTACACGTATAATGAGCCAGTTCTAATTCAGCTCACAAAACTGAAAACACTTTGAATCACTCTCGCAATCTTGGACTAAATTAATAGACAAGGAGTTAAATTACAATAGGTATAACATCTTTGTTTCAGTTAAGAAGAGACCGCATTAAATTCCACTGTCTACAAGTTTGACTTGTCTGCAAGTTCAAAGTTGTGTTATTAAAATTATTTGTGTGTAATACTCATTATAAATAATATTGTAACACGACCGTTCTGTTCAAGGCTGTTTTTATTCAGCTTTGTTCATGAAGGTCCTTGAAACCTCTTTGGCGGTATTACCAGTAGGCTGGTCAACTCACCTCTTAAATGTATTACGTGAATAGAGTATTTACATTCTATCCACGTAAGTGTACTTTATAATCTAGATGACTCATTTTCGTGAATTCGCTCGCTAAAATATTCTTCTTATATACATAAGTAATTGTTAAAAAATAATACAAATATAATAAAACAAAAAACATATTTTGCTGAACTAAATGCAATGGTTTGGTACAAAAAGCCGTATCACGCAGCCACAATAAGTCACGCCAGTGAAACAAATTGATGGAGGAGAAACATTAAAAAATATATATAGTATACTCTTTATGTATGTATTCTCTTTAATGACGCGCACTCTCTAAACTCAAATATAGAATTTTGATAAATACTATAGAACCAGATCAAAAGCGATCTATATTATAAGCTAGAATTGCGTTTGCAAAATTACTAGCACTACCTTTGTAACAAGTTGTCTTACAGTGCGTTGCAGTTCATACGTAGTAGACAGATGATGTATGAATGGACGGAAACTTTATAGTTTCTAACAGGACTAACAGACAGACGGATAGAATAAGTAAAATATACGTAAAAAAGAGTACGTTAGTCTACGTAAGGTAACCGCGGCTGCCAAAATCTATTTACATTCTCAATTTGTGTGTTCTATAATAAAGTTTAATCAATGTGTATTACTAAGATTTTTACCGACTAGTAGAAGGTACGATGACTTTATATAGGCAAATTGGAGGAATATTCGACTAATCAATTCGAGATTTGTAGGATGAGCTGCCAATAACCATTGCCTGTTTCTTGTGTTAATTTAAAGGAAGTATTATACATACATCTCACACCTTCTTTTAAATCTGCATTAAGTAAACCAATAATTATTGTTGTGATATTCTCAAGAGTTGAGGCGTAAATCTTTAGTTCATCAGCATATAAATTTAAGAGGGAAGAAAGTTTTGATGATATTGGATAAATGAAAATAGCAATAAGAAGAGGAGACAGCATGCCACCTTGAGGCATGCTAACAGTGATGTTGCACCATGTAGACCATTTGTCGTCATCTTTAACATACTGTCGACATGCAGTTAAGTAGCTACGAAGACAGTTGTACAATTACTGATGGAGAAATGTTCAAATAACTCAGCACACCTAACGGAATGTAGAAGTCAATAGTGTAAAGGCATTACTAAAATCTAGTAACGTCAGGATCGTGATATTCTTGTTTTCTATTGCAACTTATAAGAATAAGATGAAAGAATATGAAGGGTTTGATACGCGTGGAGGCAGTGAGATACATCAAGACGACAGCAAAAGGACATACCTAGGCAAAGTTGAACGTTTACAAATTTCTCGTCCTGGAATGAACTAGTTTTTAGAATCATAAGTAAGCATTTGATTGTTATACCCGCTTGGATTCCATATAAAGCACCATAAAAGAAAACAGTAAATATAACTGTGTCCGATCAGTTTACAAATTGATATATGGGTGTACAATAACAGCGTATTGCTACCACAACTGCGGTTGCCCGCAAACAATACCTACTCAATACTGCTTGCAATAATTTTACTTTTACTTCTGTCAAAGAATATATTATAATAGTAAAAGTATAGAAGGAAGTTTGCGGAGTGCAAAATCAATTAAGGAAAAAGGGACTTCCGGCGATACAATTAGTTGCATTTCAGATCGCACAGCGCTAACAACCTAGATTTATATTCACCTAGAAGTTGCCTCTCTTTCTATCGCGTAACTCCTACTCCTACTGACAACCTTAGGGTTGTTTTTTTTTTAAATAATTTAATCTGAATACTTATGTATTTATTTAACACTTTCACATTAAATAAGTACCACCACAACAAAGCAAAACCTGACCTAGGAAATCCTAGTGTCTACATTCAAATCATGTATTGTTAGTATCTAATAAGAAACATTTACAATAACAAAAATAAAACATACCTATCAGAAGACGTAAATATCCACTTCGACATAGGCACCTACTGAACTACGTAGTAAATAGTTAAAACTGATTCTACCTAGTATAAGATTGTCTTATAATAATATCTTTCAGCGTAATTAGGCTTAAAAAGTTTAAATTGTATTGCAATGAATGACCTTTGATATGATTTGCTTTTTTTTATGTTTCTCCATTTTAAAATATAGGTCGGATCCGTGAAGTAGGTGACGAACAAACCTCGCGCGTGCGTCAATGCTAGATCGTGAGCAGCGTGAGTCCCTACTGGATAGCCACGTTGGCTTGGCCGCCGCGCGTACTTAAGATTTCGATACCCACACGGGGAGTGAGACAGGCCTGCTTCTATTGGGAATAATATATAATTTAGTTTCTTTAAGGAATTATGGGGGGAGAAAATCATTGCTTTGAAATATTTAATAACCGCCCCAAATATAGCAATTCATATTAACAAAATTAAAGCAGCATTGTCGGCTATAAATAATAAGAAAAACCTTATTTTGAAAGGTTGGAGGTTAGATTTAATGCTGAAATCTAAGCGGACGAATTCGAGGGATGCCAAAGGAAATTTTATTGTAATATAAAATTATAAGAGCAGTGTCGTGTTCTATAATAAATAGCTGTAAACCTAACGACTGTGCGTTGATAAGATCACGATATACTTCGAGGTTTACGTGTACTTGATAACAGAAATGCACGATTTCACCATTAAAGAAAATGATGGTGGGTGGTTACTACTGAATAAACACTGGTGAAGAGTTCGAGAACCAGACAGATATGCGAATGATAGAGTTGCTGGGAAAGATGTATGGATAAGAAATGAGGACTGCAGAACTACTCTACGTCCAACTTTATATTAAGTAAGATTGATTGGAAGGCATGTGGTTTCGACATTTTATTTTTTTATTGAAAAACGATAATATTTTAACGTGACTTATTCTTAATTAATGATTAATTCACCGATATATATGAATCTTCCGCACTTACTTTCCGGCAATACTCTCTCACTTAACGAGGCGAGCAGGACGTTCAGCTGATGGTAAATGATACGCCCTGCCTATTACAATGCAGTGCCGCTCAAGATTATTGGAAAAACCAAAAATTCAGAGCGGCACTACACCTGCGCTCGTCACCTTGAGACATAAGATGTCAAGTCTCATTTTACTAGCTACGGCGCCCATCAGACCAAAACACATTACTGCTTCACGGCAGAAACAGAAGCCGTTGCGAAGCCTATAAGATTATGTTGGTAGCATCATCACGGTAGACGGTCGTGCCCTATATAAGCCAGAGCGCTAAAATCCCAGCGGAAACTATCCCAGCGGAAACTCCATAGGGAGTGCCGCTTGCGCCTCTCTCTCCCCAAGAGAAGGTCGCCTTCGATGTAGGCTTAGAGGGCACCTGCCCAAAGCCAACTGCAGGTGGTGTTTAGTGGGTAGGCACCTAGGTTTTCACGTGAGTCCCACATAACCAACGCAGACTTAGGCTGCGTTGGTATGCATGAGCATTCACCACCTCCCTCCCGTCGTTATTCCGGAGGGTAGCCCTTTCCCTTGTTTGGGCGCAAAAAAAAAAAAAAATTCGAGTATGCACTACTTATTGTGAATTGTAAGGGACAGTATGCCCTTAATTTTCGTTTAATTTTTAATAATGAATGATTATTGTAATTCTAATTGGAAACAGAAGTAACAGTTTTATTGTGTGCGTTTAAATTACCAACCCCTTCTACACAATTGAGATACGATTCCTCTTTACCTCTTACATTTTTATTTTGATCGTTTTAAAACGCAGCCAAACAATTGATATCAATACCCATGTTTAATATAAATTGTCTCAGTAATAAAGAAACACTTTGTCCGTGTAAATTGACAACAATATAAACCCCCACACGCGTTAGCCGCTCGCCCAAGTTTCCGAGGGTAATATTTTATCCTCGGTTAGTTAACAAGGTCGACTTTGGATATACAGTGTTGCCATGCTCTGAATACTGAATTTACCATTTAAAACCGTTGCGAATTTGACGATCACTTAAGTAAGGATTCAGTGACGCTTCGAGTTTAAATTTATTATAAAAGCAAATATGAGGGTACTTTTATGATGATGTTGAACGATATTCTGACTGTTGTCCTGGTGGATAATCACACGCTTATCTGGTCTGTTATGTGCTTGCTCATCCATCCGTTATTGATGATTATAATATACTGTAATATTATTATAATCATCATGAGCCGGAAGACGTCCACTGCTAGACAAAGGCCTGCCTCAAATATCTCCACATAGATCGGTCCTGTGCTGCCCTCATCCAACGTTTTTTATTTATTTATGAAAATAAGGGACGAGGCGAGCAGGACGTTAAGCTTATGGTAATTGATACGCCCTACCCATTCCAATGCAGTGCCGATGAGGATTCTCGAAGCCTTGATGAGACATAAGACGTTAAGTCTCATTTGCCCAGTAATTTCTCTAGCTACTGCGCCCTTCAGACCAAAACACAGCAATGCTTACACGTCATTACTGCTTCACGGCAGAAATAGACGGCGTTGAGGTACCCATAATCTAGCCGGCCTCCTGTACAAAGGAGTCTCCCACTGGTAATTGGTGCTTTTGTATAAAATATACAATTGTTTCCGGATTCGAGCTCTGTCAATTTGTCCATGTCCAAGATTCTCCCGCCTTGTAAAATGATTCTAATATACAGCTTAGCCAAACAATTTCCTTATTGACGTTATTTAGATAAACTAAGATTGGCTGCGAGTCATGTATGCCGCCTGCACATACTTAAAGATAAGATCAACAATGTCATTAATATTTTATATACTACTAGCTACCCCGACAGACGTTGTTCTGTAGATAATAAAAAAATACTGTTTTATAAGAATTTGCCAATAATATTTGAAAATATCAAGAATTATTTCGTAAAAAATGCTCCCTGTTGTTAGAATGAAATCGTTTCACAGCAGAACTGTCAAACCGTGCGTCAATTAATTCTCTCACAGAAAATATGTCCATACAAAACAAATATTGAAAATAAAAATAATTATAGGTCCCAAATCGAAATAAAAACAATCCTATCTCTCAAGTTGGACCAAACTGCACTCCATGAAGTAATCCCCATTAAAATCCGTTCATTAGTTTAGGAGTCCATCGCGGACAAACAACGTGTCACGTAATTTATATATATTAAGATAATATTATATTGACACACTTTATCACAAATAATCTTGCCCCAAACTAGGCAATGCCCGTACTATGGGTACACGACAACGATTTATACTTAATATAATAAATATACTTACTTAAACATACTATAATAAATACAAGTAAACATTAATGACTCGGAAATATCCATATTAATTATATTAATGTTAGCACCTAACGGGATTCGAACTCCGGGACCTCTAGCTCAGTAGGCAGATCAAATCAACTGTACCGTAATAATGAAGTTGTTATTAATTACATATATATATTTAACAGAAGTCACAACATGGTATTAATCAAAGTGACGGCCAAGTCTGTCGCTGCCAGATATGTATGCTTCATTACTCACTAAATGATTTTCTTCCGGTTTCAATGTTATGTAATCATCTATATCTGATGAATAATGACTTTAAGATTATCAAATTCTATCCTGTTGCAATATAAGTCGGTCAATATACCAAGTAAGAAATTAAAAATTGAACCGTTTATTGCAACAGTATTTACTGAAATTACAATAAGGCCTGTCCGACTCCCCGTATAGGTATCGAAATCGTAGGTACGTGCGGCGGCCTCTACACAGTAGGCCAGCCAGTAGGGACTCAATTTTTGAAGCTTCTTAAATACGCTGAAACAATCTAATTTAAAGTGATAATTATTATAATGAAATAAGCATTCAAGGTCTTCCAACGCATATTTTACTATATGCAACTAATATAGAATTGACAACGAAAGAATATTGATTTAAAACTACTATTACATACCTATTTATATTATAGTAAAAGCTGAGCTATTATATAAGGTAGGTACATTTTTAGGTAAAGAAGTCAACCCTAATGTCGTCAGAAGAGGTAAGAGTCACGCGATAGAAAGAGAGACAACTTCTAGGTGAATAAAAATGTAGGTTAGTAGCGCTGTGCGATCTGAATTACACCTTATTGTTACCACTAGAGTTCCTATTTCTTCAATTGATTTTGCGGAGTGAGACTTCGCTGATTTCTCTCGACCAAATTATTGTACTCCAAAAAGACGCTCTAGACAAACGAGCGTACGGGTCACCTGTTATTAAGTGATCACCGCCGTCCACATTCTCTTGAAACAGAGGAATCACAGGAACGTTGCCGGTCTTTTTTTTAAGGTTCCCATGTCGTATCGTCCCGGAAACACCGCACAACGAAGCTCATTCCACAGCTTTGTAGTACGTGGAAGATGGATGGCGGGGCTGATATATCCTAACTATCATCTATAAATATCCGTATTTGTAGCGTGTCGTGCGAAGGTGGGATTGGCGGCAGGAAACAAAAAAACTCATAATTTTTGACTAATAAACTTAGAATTTCAAAATGGCCGTAATGAAAATTAAATACACTGGCCTTCAAAAGTAAGTATCACACTTTTAAAATTGGGATAACGTTTTAAGTTCACAAGATATACTTTCGAAATAAAAAGGACTCCAAGGAGAATTTAATTTTGTACATAAAAACTTTATAGTCGGTAACCTTCTTTTAAGAATTGGCTGAAAAAAAACTTCAAAAACAAAAAAATTCCTTTTTCAAAGTGGACGTTTCTGAATTACTATTTTACCATTCATATTTTTCTTTCTGTTTTAAATTTTTTTCAAGATCGATGGGTCTTGTTTTAAAAATTTATGCTAAAAAGCACATAACATTTATTTATCATGCCTCTTTCAGTTGAAGAGTGTGCTAGGATCATGGCTTTTCTGGAACTAGGCATCAGTATGCGTCGCACTGCAAGAATGGTGGGTGTGACGGTACGAACGGTCCAGAAGGTAAAGCGAAGGTACGAAGAGACTGGACACCATCTGAGGAGACCTTGTAATGGCAGACCCAGGTGTACCAGTGCCCGAGAAGATCGTTATATTATTTCCACTGTGTTAAGAAATCGCCACCAAAATGCAGTTGAAGTCCAGCAACAGCTACTTCAGATCCGGAGAGACTACATTAGTGACAGTACAGTGAGAAGAAGACTTGCTGAAGCAAATTTGAAACCCCGAAGACCAGCGAGTGGCCCAAAACTCGAGAGACAGCATCGAGTAGCGAGATTGCGATACGCCCGTGAACACATGCACTGGGATGAAGAAGAATGGTCAAGAATTTTGTTTGCAGATGAGTCTCGATTTTCCCTTTACACTTCTGATGGAAGGCGAAGTGTTTACAGGCGACCTGGTGAGCGATACCTTCAAGCCTGCATCTCAGAAAGAGTCCAATACGGTGGAAGCAGTGTACATGTATGGGCTGGCATATCTTCAGAAGGTCGCACAGAGCTAGTAGTCATAGAAAATGGCACCCTCACTGGGCAAAGATATGCTCAAGAGATTCTCAATGAGTAGGCAGGGCCGTATTTAGCAAATATGGGTGATGGATCGATGCTGATGCATGATAATGCCCGGCCACACACGGCTCATATCGTACAAGAGTATATTCAGGAGGACGGTATCAGCGTGATGGCTTGGCCATCAAGAAGTCCTGATCTCAACCCGATTGAACACGCGTGGGTTGAGCTTGGGAGGCTAGTCAGAAATCGCAGACCACCACCTAATACCCTCAGGGCACTAAAGCAGGCCCTAATAGAAGAATGGGAGAATATTCCCCAACATCGGCTCCGAAACCTAGTGTTCAGTATGCCAAACCGGTTCGAAGCTGTAATCAGAGCTCGAGGAGGCAATACCAGTTATTAAAAATTAAATAACATGTAATACATTGTAGTTGAATTTTTTTACACTAAACTAAAAATGTCTATTTTCATTGTTTTATCTTTTTTAAGTTAAAAATGTTACTAATGTATAATTTTAGTTTCTAAGAATTAAAGCCTATAAAATTTGCAACAAAACGTTTTTAATCTTAAATCTCTACCTTCTATAGTTAAGAAAAAAAAATAATTTGAAAAGTGTGATACCTACTTTTGCAGGCCAGTGTACAATATGCTTTATTTTAAAGAGTACATACACAGTGTTATTTATATTTTCTAGTATGATGGTACGGAAACCCTTCATGTACGAGTCCAAAGCGCACCTGACTGGCTTTTTTTTCGGCCTCATTCTCCGCGACAATTTTATAAACACGAAAAAGAAGAAGAAGGGCCTATATTGATGTCCTGAGGATGAATCCAAACCCAAAATAATTTATACATCTAGATAGAGTCTCTTGCTGATTGACAACCAAGAAAAACAGGCCGCGTTTAATACTTTAGTCTGCGTGCTACGTCTTACACTCGCAATTTGTAGGACACTTTGTGTAAGTGTGCGTGCATTGCTTAAAAATAGAGGTTCACTCTAAACTCATTTTTTTTCGACGTTTTCACAGCTTTTATAGTCTATCTAGACGTATTAATGATCTAAGATCTCAACTTAAAATTGAACTGTTAGGTCAGTTAGGACTTCGACAGAAAGATCTAAAAACTTAATTTACTTATGCAATCGGAGCGTAGCCCCTGGTAAAAGCAAGCGAAGCAAGGATGGCTTCTATCCTAGATAACGAAAATAAACTGTATTGGAAATTAAGAATAATCAATGTATGTGCTGCCCTCTGAAGATATAGTACGGCACTATAACATTGCTGCTAACATGTATCATATCATAATTGATTACGGCTTATTTCGACAGATGGCGCTCAAAACAAAAATAGAACGAATTTTCGTTTTTTTTAAACGAACATAAAATACTTATGTGAGCTTGCGGGTTTACTTTGTGGGATGTTAATAATAATGACAAATTGATGCTAATGTAAATTTTTTACTTAACATTAAAATATTTAGTAATGGTACTTACAAGACTTGAATTGTTGCACCAATGATGCACTATCAGCTGCGTGATGGTAGTCGTACAGAGAACAACCGACCAATTCATCTGATTCGAAGCCGAGGGCGTTCAATAAACTGCAACAGAAAAGATATTTATTAGATAAAACCTCGCAATACCATTAATCAACCCAGTATTCCAGAGAGGCAGGAAAAGATTCATAATATACATAAATATAACAATAAGATTATTTATTGTATGACTGCCATGTCATATGTAATTCACAAATATCTTCTTTATTTTTGATTTATTTCAATACATAATATCCAATTATCTCTGCATTAAACTATTAGTAAAATCATAATTTCATGTTTGATTACATATTTGATAGGAGCAGTTTAAAAGTGAAAAATGCAGTCAATAATACATTTTGAAAAAAATATAGTTTTGTACAGTTCTAAAAAAGGAAACATGATGATATTAATATGAAGGTTCTCAGGGTCCAAGTAAAATGTAGCTTTACGTACATTATTTTAAAATATATCTTAAATACAAAGAGGCTATCTACGAAAATGTAAATTATTTTTATATCAACCAAGAGTTCAACATTTTTTTTTAATAAATCTATATTTATTATAAAGCGACCTGTTTAAATTTATTTCCTATAACAGCCATAAGGGTGATATACGAAATAGTGATCACTATAAAATAAAATAAAAAATTAAACAGTACCCTTAGCTTCCATAGATTCAAGTAGTTGATTACCAGTATGGCAAATGTAATGGGCACAAAATTATATAAATTAAGTAAACTGTTGTCTATCTTTATATAAACATCCTTCTTTCTATGCATTATCTAAATAAATGTTGATAAGGATATTTTCAAATTAATAAATAACAGTTCCAAAGGTCATTTCCAATGTGACCTACTAGTAACATCCTCCATGCTTGGGTTATGTTTACCGGTACATAATTAACCTTGAATGACCTATAACCACTTCCTACAATAAATATACAAGAACACCACACTTCCACCTTTCCAATTTTCTCTGTATTGCGTATCAAGTAATAATATCGTCTCAAATACAATAAACTAGAAAAAGAACAACTTACAATCGCATTCAAAAAACCCGCCATTTTCATAAATCACTAAAATCTAAGCCAACAAATTCACAGAATCACAAAACACATCATCAAAAGCACATAATAACACAACAATAATCACATCATCACTGCATCAATTCCATCACTTTATTAGTTTATCATGCACTGAACACAAGACCGCAAAATCGGACTCATATTTAACCTACAAAATACATTTGAAGGTGATATTTTTGTTGATATTATACGACCATGTCAAGAAGCTTCTCACGAACTACGAAACTAGTTGTTCAACGATTGACCTAAATTGGGAGAGGTATTATATATATTTTTTCTTTTTAGCGCCATCTATCGGCACTGCCTTGAACTTGGTGAAAATTCGTAATTTTATAGAAATTACAACCTTCCCCGGTTGTAACCTACCTAGGCGAAATATTACGATAATTCAAGGAACTTTACAGCTTCTGGCAAGGTAAATGAAATGTTGGTAATGATATATTTTAAGCCCTTAAGAACCCGTAATGTAAGTACATAATTTATTATTCCCCTTATTTAAGTTTATTTAATGTGAAAATATATTTTTAAATAAATTTGAGCAGGTAGGATGTTTGTAATTTGTGTAGGTAGAACTCTAAATCTCAATAATCCAAATTGGAGAGAATGAAGTACTTAATTATTGTTTAAGGGATTGCGTGTTGTATGTTGTGATTAAACCGAATCCTTTAAATTTTAAATATTAAAATATTCTTCATCTGAATCTATACTAATATATAAAGCTGCAGTGTTTGTTTGTTTGTTTGTTTGTTTGTTTGAACGCGCTAATCTCTGGTACTACTGGTCCGATTTGAATGATTCTTTCAGTGTTGGGTAGTCCATTTATCGAGGAAGGCTATAGGCTATGTTTTTTTTTCAAAATTTGGGATCCGTAATAAAATTGCTATTTTGTAACACAAGGTGTAAAATCGAAAACCTATTTTTGCGTGCGCTGCAAAAACTATTGACAATAGAACAAAATGATGTACAGGCTATAATATAGGCAATATTTTATTACTTATAAAACTATCGCGTGAATTATATTTTATATGGCAAAACACCGTTTGCCGGGTCAGCTAGTATATAATATAAATAGGGGATCCTCGACAACACCTCCTTTAAATCCTCGCCTAGTATCGGGATACTGGGTCTCTCTAAATCTCGAGCGATTGCCAAATACGTGGTCATCTGGAGGGTAAAGCCATATTGGCTTCGAAGAAGCTGGCCCTACGTCATAAATAGAGCACGGCAAGCCGATCCACATTCTAGCGCTCTACAAAGCGCAGGTCCGGCCACATATGGAGTATTGCTGTCATCTCATCTTGTCTGTCCGTAGTACTGGCCACTTAACAGAAGCCAGCTTGCGAGATAGAATTCCAGCTTGGAAGTAACGCAGCAGAAACAGGTCGCATTATCAATGCTGTGTTTGGAGAGGATACGGCTAATGGAAGCTCTGTGTGCTTTTAGTTTTATCGCTTTTGAAGATGAAAATGGACGTGAACAATGAACTGAAAGATTGAAAATTTTTATAGTAAACTTTTAAAGATTTGGCCTATTTAGGAACAACACCTTCCAAAGAGTTGTGCTACTATTGAATTGGATTTTTTTTTTTACTCACAACAACATTTTGTGACAAATGACAATCAATCGCAATGCGATATATAGATAGGCAAGTCACGTCGTACAAAAACAAAGTCGAACTTTGGAACATGCTACAAATTATGCCATAATAAGCTACTACTGCTTTATCTATACATTACCGCATTAACTCATTTGTTTAAAATATTCTTGCTCAATAATCAGCAATGTAAAACAGTAAATCAGTTCAGGTTTGATTCGGACAGCGACAGTTGACACACGACTAAGGAGTACAGTATGCTTACATTGTCTTTAAGCACACTTTTGCCGTTCCGCTATCAGACTACGAATGACATGTCCATATGTATAGAACGCCATTGGGTTTGATGAAAAATTAAATATGAGTTTCAGTTCTAAGTAAGTAACCTCCAAAATGGTTTTTCTATTTTTGTGTGAAAACCTTAATGCGGTTCACAGAATATGTCTACTTACCAAGTTTCAACAGTATAATTCTTATAATTTCGGAAAAAAGTGGTTGTGACATACGGACGGACAGCAGACAGACATGACGAATCTATAAGGGTTCCGTTCTTTGCCATTTGGGTATGGAAACCTAAATGTGGATAAAACATCATTGATTTTTTTATGAAAATAAGGGACGAGATAGGCAGTACGTTCAGCTGATGGTAATAGGTACGCCCTGACCATTACAATGTAGTACAACTCAGAATTCTTGAAAGACCCAAAAATTCTGAGCGGCCCTACAACTGCGCTCGTTGCCTTGAGACATAAGATGTTAAGTCTCATTTGTAAAAGTGTGTCCAGTAATATCACTAGCTACGGCGCCCTTCGGACCGAAACTCAGTAATGTTTACACATTACTGCTTCACGGCAGAAAAGGGCGCCGTTGTGGTAGCCATAATCTAGCCGGCTTCCTGTGCAAAAGAGTCTCTGGTACTTTGGAATTCACTGACGTAGTTTTATAAAATGACAAATGAAACAAACTCACCCTTCATCAGTGTAAGTAAACTTCATATCGAGACTATGCTTGGTGAGGAATGTCTTTGTGTCCAGCGGCACCTCGATGTTGGAAGGGTGCGGTATCGGGCGCCCCACTGCGATCAGGGCACCGTTTGTTGGCTTCTTCAAGTCTTTCTTGCCTTCTTCATCGTTATTGTTGCTTTCCTTGTCTGGAGTCAACATGTGTCCCGTCATATGGATGACCTGAAAATGCAAATTATCTGTAAGTTAGTAACTGAAATTAGCTTGAAACACACAAATTGAAGGACACAAATCGTTTGATAATTATTGTATGCCCTGGACAACAAACTATTGAAACACACTGTCACAACGAATCGACGATCAATTCTACTCCGATCGCCTTTGGCGTTACATAAAGCTGTAGGTTCTCTCTGCATCTACGTGGAGCACTCAGAGGGGTTCCTCTGAGTACTCCACCGTTGGGGTTGATTTCACGTCTAGAATTCCACAACCGCGCATTCTGCAAGAAATGTCTTGCTTCGCACAGCCACTTTGTGGAATCAATTATCAACTGCTGTTTTCTCGAACCGATATTGGTGTTGAACTCATCAGGAATATTTTTGAGGCCTGGGAGGAATCACAGAATGCACTTGGTATCTTCTGTGGTCTGGAAGCTATGTCACTATGGTATAAGAGATTCTGCGCTTGATCTTCTGATCTCATATTTACATAATAGGATTTAGAGGGTCGATGTGAATGGAAGGAGATCTCCTGAGACTCCTCTCGGTATGGTGGTACCACAAGGGTCTATTCTTGGACCCTTCCTCTTCCTAATTTATATAAATGATCTACCTAACCTTGTAGAAAAAAAACACAAGGTGGTATTGTTTGCGGATGACACTTCACTTATATTCAAAGTGAAACGAAGCCAAGTTTAATATGATGAAGTAAACAATGCTCTATCTGACATCGTGTACTGGTTAAGCGCCAATAAGTTATTGTTAAATAGTCATAAAATTAAATTTACCGCAACAAATGTCAAAAATGTAGATGCGAATATTTTATTAAATGGAGAGGTGGTAAAACAAGTGGAATCTCTTGTATTTTTTGGCATTACTCTTGATTCCAAATTGAAGGTGGTTCCAGATGGTGGAGATGATATTCTAATTTGTGGCGTGTCGTGCGAAGGTGGAATACTAATAGTACCATAATATACACCGGTCCACAATGTGTCGAACGAATTTATCACTAAAAATTCTCCCACAATAGATCAATTAGAACTCGCTATTCAGAATTTTATATCACGAACGACCTAGAGAACTAAACCTCAATTCGACGACGTGTATCCGACTTGTCATTATTCGGTTTTTAGTCCAAAATGCCCTTTAGACTTACTCGTTAGTTGTATTATTACAACTTCTACGCTATCTATTAGTATGTCTCATGTTCTTAAACTAATAGAATTACGAATGGTGAGAGATTCGTTTGTCTTCAGCAAATTTCTTAAAACCTTAATAATAATATAAACATTATTCTAAATACCAAAGCGAAGGTCTGACGTCACTGTACAGCTAATATGGAGATGGGCGAACCGATTTTCGTAATAACTGATCTGAATTCAAATTAATTTCCGACTTGAATTTATACACATGAATTCAATAATACGGTGATGAAATAACCACTAGTTGTATTCCAGATTAGACTTTTGCTGTGTTATTAATAAACGTAATTCCGAATTTAAAACTTTTTGTCTTACTTTTGTCACTACATAATTACATAACAGGGAGAAGTTATTTGACGAGCTATATAGCCCAGTGGTTAGTGACCCTCATACCAAGCAAGAGGACCCGGATTCGAATCCCGGGAGATGCAAACATTTATATGATGAATATGGATGTTTGTTTCCGAGTCATGGATGTTTTAAATATGTATTTATGTATATTTAAGTAACTTTATTGTATTAAATGTATCGTTTTCTTGCAATCCATAGCACAGGCTATGCCTAATTTGGGGCAAGATATTTGTGTGTGTCAATATAATGTCAAATTTAAAAAAAAAATCAAACTTGTAGTAACTTTTCACTGCGTTTATTAATAAGACAGTTAGGAAATACTCGTTCATTCATAGCAAAATCCTTCGATTTAAGGTATATCCTTCGGTGTTAATGAGTTGGTGATATGGGATCAATTTGCATTGGTGAATATTTTGATTCCGTAGCCAAATGGAACCCTTATAGATTAGTCATGTCTGTCTGTCCGTCCGTATGTCACAGCCACTTTTTTCCGAAACTATAAGAACTATACTGGTGAAACTTGGTAAGTAGATGTATTCTGTGAACCGTATTAAGATTTTCACACTAAATAGAAAAAAAATACAATAAATTTTGGGGGTTCCCCATACTTAGGACTGAAACTCAAAAAAATTTTTTTCATCAATAACGTATGTGTGAGGTTCCTACCTATGAATAGGTCCTCATTGATAATTATTGTCTCAATGATGTTGAGGTTTCTAATATCACTTTTTTCTAAACTGCACGCTTCCAAATTGGTAAAATCTGTGTCCCCCCTGTAACTTATAAATAAGAGAAGGATTAAATACCATGCATACTTTCACCGAAAATTGGTTTGAACGAGATCTAGTAAGTAGTTTTTTTTAATACGTCATAAATCGTTACAACGAACTACAAGAACTTTTATATAATGTTACTTGCTACTACGGAACCATTCCGACTCGCACTTGGCCGCTTTTTGTATTTTGAAAAGTATATAATGTAAAAATGTATATTGCATCGACAAGATAACATATCAACACACATTTGGACAGAACATTAACGGCAGTTCCCTATATACTACCTACAAATATAGATAAATTACTACCTTCTACTGTCAGTAATTAGCTGTCAATAATCTGAAGCTGTCCCAATATACCCGATAAGTCATTCTTATCGCCTTAATTCGCGTGAATTGCAATTTCCATACAAACTTCAATCGCTGGTAAGCTATACGTCGTCCCATTGACAGAGCGTGTACGGATAAGGTGAGTTACCGTCGATAAGTTTATTGGGACAGAAAAGTCAACGATAGTTTCGATTTTTATCTCAAGTAGGAGATAGACTGAATATTGGGAACGGCCGTAAATAGACGATGCATAAAATGATTTAATGGTCAAAATCAAAATACTTATCACACACGACATCATACTCCGTCAGATAAGTAACTGATACGAGATATCGCGATACAATACAAAGTTGCAGACAACATAATATATGGATGGATCATTTATCACTGATTCATCTTGATGCCCGACAATAAAAGCGATATAACAATATATTTAATCAGATTATTTTTGTTGCATTATTTTTCTTATCTTGCAAAATGCTGAAACTGTGAATGTAGATTTTAACAGTGCTAATGAGTTTCTTGCCACAACTCCATCTTATACAGTAAAAGCTCTTATATATAGCTATATTCGCGGGGTATATGTTCCGTAAATATTCCGCGAATACAGAAACCGTGAATATGGAATGGTAATGTATATGGGATTATAAGGGATACGTTCCTAGGTGACAAAATAATACACAACTTAAAAAAAAAAAACAATTTAATTGAAGTTTTTGACTATAATTATCAATCATTATCTTCAGGCTTAGGTTGCCTAAGGATTAAAGAATTTTGTATTTTTTTCTTGCATAACAGATTTTAAAAGCTGCTTTAGTTCAAACTGATATTCAGCTGTGGCATTAGCAATTTGCCTCTTAAAAATAAGACTTCGTTCCATAGACGGATCAATTATCATAAAGAAATCACAAAGCTCATTTGCCATTCTTAAACCTTCACTAATACTTGTCAAATTATATGTCACATTTCCAGCGCTTGTTGAAGCCTCTTCTTCAATGGTCTGTGAATTTAACATTTCCTCCAAGTCAATTTCAGTCAAATCTTCATCTTGCGATTCAAGCAACTCCTGAATGTCACTTGATTCTATTTGTTCGAACCCATCTCGTCCTATTCCATTCGCAATTATGCAACTATGTAGGAATTATTTTTATTAATATGCATGTACTATGTAGCGATTACATCCGCGATTGAAGGAATCTTTAGCCGCGAATATAGGAATTGGGTCACAATTTTTAATCCGCGAATAGTGAAAACGCGAATGAAGGAACCGCGAATAAGGAGCTTTTACTGTATATAAAATTCTCGTGTCCCGGTGTTTGTTAACAAACTCCTCCGAAACGGCTAAACCAATTTGTTTGAATATCGCGTAGGTCTGAGAATCGGCCAATATCTATTTTTTATACCCCTAAATGATAAGGGTCACCCCTAAATACTTTTTCTGTCAATTTTTTTTATTATGATTCAGCATTAAAAACTACATACAACTTCAAATTTTCACCCGTTTCGGATCAACACCTATTTTTGTGTCACGATTTTCATATTATTCTATTCTATCCGCTGATACGCAATAGAGTTGCAAGATGGCAAGAAGATCTGAGAATCGGTCGTCATCTATTTTTTAAACCCCCAAAGATTTTAATTATTGATTTTTTTTATTACTTTATATGGCAATACAACGTTTGCTGGAACTTGATGATATCACAATGACTTTGTTAATAATATCACAGATTGGTAATGGAGTGACCGCCCTCAGGCTAATTAATAATAATTAATATTGTAACGAATCTTTTCAATAAAAAAAAGAAAAATCCCGCTAACTATCCTGCGCCGGTTTTTCTCAGGTCTGAGGCCTACATTTTGCGAATGGGTGGAGTTTTAACGTTAATTAGTGATTTAAAATCCTTTTTTTGATAATAATATTTGGATTAGTTTTTTATAACTTCGGATTGTTTCTTTCCAGACCACTATCATTTATTTGATATATTGGACAGAGATGGTTGATGTTGATGCTTGATATAAAATATTAATAAAATCATAATTACTATTCAAAAGCATACAAGTAAGTTAACAACGATACGGGTCAAGGATACCATAGAGATAATAGTAATTACTATAATAAATTATTTATTTAAACTAGTACCATTATCACTCACTACGGTAAGGTAAATCGTAGAAGCCAATGACTTGCTGTTTTTGAATGTCATACTAGTTTTTTAAACTATCCAACAATTTGCAATTCATCTCTACTATCTAAGAGATACCATTAATCTGAACACATAATAAATGTGTAAACCAAATATATTATTATTATAAGTATAGGCGACAGTAAGATAACTAAATTTGTTAAAAATTTTCTCTGTATTAATCTCTGTGTAAATAGTGTTTAACTTTCAACCTTAATATTTTGACGTTTTCATAGCTGTCACTGTCTAAACCTAGATTTTAGACTTGTAACGGACGTTCCCAATATACTATCTACAGATAGAGATAAATTACTACCTTCTACTGTCAGTAGTTAGCCGTCAATAATCTGAAGCTGTCCTAATATACCCGATAAGTCATTCTTATTGTCTTATATTGGGATGCGTGAATTCCAATTTCCATACAAACTTCAATCGCTGGTAAGCTATACGTCCTCCCATTGACAGACAGCGTGTACGTATAAGGTGAGTTACCGTCGATAAGTTTATTGGGACAGAAAAGTCAGCGATAGTAAGAAAGGGAGTAAGGGATAGACTGAATATTGGGAACGGTCGTAAGTGATCAAAGTTAATAATATACCTAAAATGATCTCACCTTATATGAGGCCGACTTGATGTGCACATTCCGTCCTTTGCTGGTCAGGGTACACTTGAGACGCAGCAGCAGGTCTCGCCTCCCTGCGCCGTTGGAGCGCAGCGCTTCACGTATCTCCTCATGGTCGCACGGGTGGCTGAACTCGAACACGCTTTGGCCCATTATTTCCATCTGAAATAAAAGGGTTTTTATAAAGTAAACGTTAATCATCCACAATCAATTCTGGGATTTAGGTACTTGAGCCCTGTGCTTCCCCGGGGCATAAAAAGAATAGGGAAGTCTCAGGTCCAAGGGTGTCGTAAGAGGCCACAAAGGGTATTTACTAGTGGGAGGCTCCTTTGCACAAAATGCCGGCTAGATTATGGGTACCAAAACGGCGCCTTTTTATGGCAGGGCGTATCAATTACTATCAGCTGAAAGTGCTGCTCGTCTCGTCCCTTATTGCCATAAAAAAAGTTACTACTAAATATATAATGATATTATATATCTTTATCGCGACGACGAGACTATGGCCGCCAACTATCATTGTAAAATAGCTATTATTTTGATATGTAATATTCGATTCATATCAGCTCCAACAAAACATAATTAGGCTTATATAGAATATATAACTAGCTGACCCGAGATACGTTGTATTGCCGATATTCAAATCGCGATACAAAAGTAACTGTTAATCGTAGATGGTTGAAAATTTGAAGTTGTATGTATTTTTTAATGCTGACTCATAATCAAACAAATTTAAAAAATAATGTAAAAAAAAATGGTGTGGACCACCCTTAACATTTAGGGGGATGAAAAATAGATGTTGTCCGATTCTCAGACCTACCCAATATGCACTCAAAATTTCATGAGAATCGGTCAAGCCGTTTCGAAGGAGTTTAACTACAAACACCGCGACATGAGAATTTTATATATTAGATATAACTAGCTGAGCCGAGAGACGTTGTTCTGTAGGTACATAATAAATAATAAACGGGTTTTTATTAATTTATCAATAAAATTTCATAGCATCAAGACTTACTTCGTAAAATATGCTCCCTGTTGTTATAATGAAATTGTTTCACAGCAGAACTGTCAAACCGTGCGTCAATAAATTCTATCATAAAAAATATCTCTATAAAAACAAATATTAGAAATAAAAATAATTATGGGTCCCAAATCGAAATAAAAACTATCCTATCTCTCAAGTTGGACTGCAAACAGCACTCCATGAAGTAATCCCAACTAAAATCCGTTCATTACTTTAGGAGTCCATCGCGGACAAAAAACGTGACACGCAATTTTTATATATTAAGATTAACAGTATTTTAAGTAGACCATTTGCGTAGTTTTTGGGCCTTGTTTAGTAAAAAAAAATTGACAATCGTTATAGATAGTATGATTATTAAAAGTAAGGTTAAGTTCTAAGTCACACTATATAGCGACTACATTCTTTTTACGATTCACTCAAGGATACATACAGCTACATATCTGGTAGTAAACAAAAATACATACCAAACAGTTGCCTTTAGTACTTCCGTAACAAAATATTTACATAGGTATAGATCGTGTTTGGATATAATATAACGTGTTTGTGCTGTTAGCCGGAAATTAAAAAATAAACAATTTAATTTGGAACTTCGGTGACGCGATGAGTATGAATCGGTACATATATAAGGAATGGAGTTTAAGCAAGAACTTTAACATTCGTTCACAACTGCCGAAGTAATCGTGATATAAGATAATTTAACAAAGGATTACCCTTTGATTAAGGATTGGTCCCCGCTGCGGTCGTAGTGAGGCAACTAATACTACGCCCAAGTGGACTTACCACACCTATTGAAACTAAAATGCCGGGCTGCGTAGCACGGTTTTGTAAAAATAATACTACAAGAAATAAGAAAGACACTGGGCTCACATATCATCAGTAATTATTTTGTATTTTATTAATTTCAATGTAAAATAACACGAAGCGTATGTTACAAATATTTGAAAGATGCCATTGAGTGTCAAGATGTGCCACGCACACAAGCAAGTTGCCGTAATAAAAAAGTTGTTCTTAGGTAGTGCGGTATCTAGTTAGAGCGCAGCGGAGACCAATCCTTAATCTAAGGTAATCCCTTAGATAATTCCTTATGATACCTTACCTGTATATAGATACACCTTACTCATTAGAAAAGTATCATTAAAAAGCAGTTCAGAATTCGCGGATGATATTTAATAAAACACAGAACAAATAAAGCTTATCCAGAAGCGTTTCTCTTTAGGGGATTAATTTTAACAGACTTTATAAAGAAGCATTTTCTAACTGGCTGTCTAATATTGCTTATCTTTGCATTGCAAATTACTGAAATACTTAAGTTTATTTTTATATATATTTTCGTTTTATATAAGTAGATACCTTGTGGATATTTTTTATCGCCATACCTCAAGGGAATCAGCTTTTTTGTCAATAATTAATAAAAACAATATAAACGAATTAAATCTAAACTAAAATGATGTCATGGATGAGTAATCTCTAGTATTTTCTTTGACTTACGTGAGTGTTAGACAATACTTTTTTTATTGAAGAGGACAAACGAGCATACGGGTGACTTGATGTTAAGTGATCACCGCTGCCCACATTCCTTGCAACACCAGAGGAATCACAGGAGCATTGCCAGCCTTTAAGGAAGGTGCACGCGCGTGAAGGTACCTATGTCCCGGAAACATCGCACGAGGAAGCTCATTCCACAGCTTTGTTGCCCGTGGAAGAATGTGTTCCTTAAAAACCGCACTGTGGAGGAACGCCATACATCCAGATGGTAGGGATCATATCCTAATTTGTAGCGTGTCGTGCGAAGATGGAATTCGAGCTAATTTTGCCGGATCCGAACTGTCTCCAATGTTTTTGGATCGGATGGACAAGGGCTGATTTTCATGAGTCAGGGACTACGCCTTTTGATTATGAGTGCCGAAATAAATGGGTTAGCACCGCCGTCAAGGGTACACATTCTAAGCCAAGCTAGGAATACCATCCGGCCCGCTCGACTTCTTCACGTCCAACGAAAACAGAAATCATCCATACTTTTGAAAGGATTAAAACGCGTGCAATTGTAACTGTATTTTTACTTTAAGTTTTTGCGTAAAAGTAACATTTTTATTATTGATGTGTTTAGCCCGATATTTTCAGAGCACGTTTCCAGGGCGACGAAACCAGTGGGAGGCTCCTTTGACCAGGAAGCCGGCTAGATTATGGGTTAAACAACGGCGCCTATTTCTACCGTGAATCAGTAATGTGTAAACATTACTGTGTTTCGGTCTGAAGGGCGCCGTAGCTAGTGAAATTACTGGGCAAATGAGACTTAACATCTTATGTCTCAAGGTGACAGGCGCAATTGTAGTGCCACTCAGATTTTTTAAAGAATCCTGAGCGGCACTCCATTGTAATGGGTAGGGCGTATCAATTACCATCAGCTGAACGTCCTGCCCGTCTCGTTCCTTATTTTCATAAAAAAAAACGTCCCCCTAAAAACCCGCATTTTAATCCTTTAAAGAGTATTTTTTTTTAAACTAGTAATCTCTGCTGCACGTATCCTTAGTAGACAATTGAATTTATAATAAACGAAAAGGGAAACCCGCTTCACAGCGCCAAAGGATTCAATAACGTCAAACGACTCATTACAATATCATTAAAATTCAACGCGAACGGACAATACGATCGTCGACAACAATATGTTGACCGCTATTGTTAATCTTATTGTAACTTAATGTTGTGAGGCGACAGTCACACCTACCAACCAATTTTGATATGTTTAATGTGTGTATTAGCTTGTGGATTAATATTCAAAATAGTTACTAATTGCCAAGCGTGGCTGACTATTGTCAGCTTGATGTGTTGTTTTCTCAAAAAAAATTAAAATAAATAAATATTATGACTGTTCATTGTCAGTACATTTATGAAAATTTAATATACGTTCACAAAAATCGTCACCTTTTTGCTCTTAATAGTGATTTTCATTATTATAACACTAGAAATAAGGGATTGCTTGTAACTAATTCTAGTAGGCTTCATAAGATACATAATAGCTTTAAGGGTAAATGTATACACTTCTATAATAAAGTCCCAGCCACTGTTCAGGCATTACCTATAAATAAATTTAAATGTTTTATAAAAAAAAATGGCTAATTATAAAAAAATCATAAATCCTATTACTCTACTGCTGAATATCTAAGTGATCGGACAGCCTGGGAGTAGATTGTGATTATTTTATAGCAATAGAAATGACTGTACAATATTGTGTATTTTTATTGAAAAGAGCGCAAAAAAAGAATGCTGGGAGAGTTTCTTGAGCCGCTTCCTCTCCCTCAGAGCGCCATTTGTTTCCGAAGCGGTAGCAGTATCTATTACTTATTAGAAATGACATTAAAAAGAATTGTAAAGGAATCAATTTTGAGAAAATACATCGCTACAAACGTCATAAACTGCCATAAGATATCCCAATTAATAATTACATTTAGCTAACTAATTACTGTGTTAGTAATATAATTTTATATTATAATTATCACTGATTAGAACTATAATAGCATATAATATTCAGATCTTGAGTTAACTTGATTCGTGTAAGTTAGTTGGCACTACAGCAGTGCCAACTAACAGTTAGTAGCATCATCACGTTAGACGGTCGTGCCCTATATAAGCCAGAGCGCTAAGTTCGAGCATGCATTACTTAGTATGAATTGTAAGGGACACTATTTTATTTTATTTTATTTATTTGGAAAACCAACAGCTTTAAAAACTTAAACGATACTTAAGGTAATTACAGAGAGCCAATTATAGGTTTCCACAATTAGTGCTAGAGTAGAAAAATTTAACTGACAACGTGAGCATATACAATTCGAAAATTACAATTTACATTATCATTAAAGTTAAAGTTAATGTAACAACTGACAACAAATGAAGATGTAGGGTTATTAGTAAAGAATTTGTTGGCTAAGGCACGTCTTACAGAGTCTACGCTTGAACAGAAGAGATCTAAATTATTATCACTACTTGACAGATTGTTGAAGCTATTACTTGCTCGCCAAGTAAAAGTATTTCTTTTATAGTTTAGGTTAGTGTGATGAAGTCTTAGTAAATCATGCTATGCCCTAATTGTCGTTTAATTTTTAATAATAAATGTTTATTGTAATTCTAAGTAGAAACTGTAAATACAGATGTAGTAGTTTTTTTATGAGCATTTAAATTACCAACGAGTTCCACACTATTTACGACCTATTAACCAAAATCGGTTACAGTAACAATAGATAAGCGTTCGTTTTCTATCTCGCTATGATTGTTGAGAGTCCCGTAACTCAATAGTTACCAGCAGGAAGCCTTTTCCGATTTCTCCAACGAATACCGTTAGGTAATATATACAAAAATGAAGGACTAGCAAAAAAATAAGGACTCCATGTCTCCTTACACAACAGTGTAGCACCAAAACAAGCCGATTAACGTGTAAATACCCACGCACACACTTACACTACTACAGGCCGATAGGCGGCCATTATGAAAATCGTCATCGTCTGTGACAGATCAGTTTGCGTCTCAATAAAATATTTTAAAAATGTCGTCGTGCGTTGCGAAAAAGTGTAAAAACGACACTATCTAAGTATTTGTGTCCATATATGATTATTTAAGGGAGAAAAAATTGTGTAACTAGTATCCCCCGTAACCGCACACACACTAGCATAACGGTGCTTCACTTGCTAATATCACGGCGCGGAGTCCTTCTTTTTTACTCGTCCGTGCCAAAAATGTATACAAAAACTTAACAAATTATATACTTAAACCTTCCTAGAGAACCACGCTATCCATTGGTGAAAACAACATGAAGATAAGTGCAGTAGTAGTAAAGTAGTTAACCAGTGGGAGGCATCCTTTCCACAGGTTGCCGGCTAGATTATGGGTACTACAACAGCGCCTATTTTTGCCATGAAGCAGTAGTGTGTACGCATTACAATATTTAGGTCTGAAGGGCGCCGTAGCTAGTGAAATTACTGGGCAAATGAGACTTTATATCTTATGTCTCAAGGTGACGAGCACATTTGTAGTGCCGCTCAGAATTATTGGGTTTTTCAAGAATCCCGAGCCGCACTGCATTGTTATGGTCAGGGCGTATCATTTACCATCAACCGAACGTCCTGCTCGTCTCGTCCCTTACTGTCATTAAAAAAATTGTAGCAGTTTATCTTGAACAGACAGACAGACGCGGCGGAGGACCTTCTTTTATAATTTGTAATAATTGGCAATAATTTTAGGACGATTACAAATTAATATTTGGTTTTCACTTTCACATCGTACACTATGACGTTTGTTTGCCGTGAATAAGAAAATATATCCCTAATTAATGTTCGGCAATCGCCTGCTTTCACTTATTAGCGAGACACAGTAAACATTTGTTTCAATAATATTTAAAATGCAATTATAACACCTCACGGCCGTTCCCGATATACTATCTACGGATAGAAATAAATTACTACCTTCTACTGTCAGTAATTAGCTGTCAATAAGCTGAAGATGTCCCAATATACACGATAAGTCAATCTTTTCGCCTAATATTGGGACAAGTCAATTGCAATTCCCATGCAAACTTCTATAGCTGGTAAGCTATACGTCCACCCATTGACAGACAGCGTGTACCGATAAGGTGAGTTACCGTCGATAAGTTTATTGGGACAGAAAAGTGTCAACGATAGTTACGATTTCTATCTCAAGTATGCCACAACCGGAGATAGATTGTGGGAGGAATGTTGGGAACGGCCGTTAGCCAATGTTTATCCCTCTATAACAAAAAAGGCATAGACAATCGTTTACAGTGAACTCCTAAACATAATGAACCGATTTTAATGGGGATTACTTCATGGAGTGCAGTTTAGTCCAAGAGAGACAGGATAGTTTTTACCCGGACCCATAATTATTTTAATCTCCAATATTTGTTTTGTATGGACATATTTTCTATGAGAGAATTATTGACGCACGGTTTGACAGTTCTACTGTGAAAGAATTTCATTATAACGAAAGGGAGCATATTTTACGAAATAAGTCTGGATGCTATGAAATTTTATTGATAAATTAATAGAATACAGCATTTCATTTATTATGTACAGAACATCGTCTGTCGGGTCAGCTTGTAGATTATATATAAACATATTAAAAGTAGCCAGTAGCAATTATTGTTTACGATATGTTGCGATGATTAACTGTCCAATAAGCATTTAGTACTCGGCACCAGCTCACCTGAGATGGTTGTAAGATGTGTTTTACTTTGCGAATATTTGGGAGTCTATTGGGTTATAATTTGCCACGCCTCTGATAGTTCCGAAATATTACTAGAACTACCCTGGCATCTTCTTCTTTACACAAAGACAAAGGACGAGAGACAGATAAAGATCCCATCTCTTATAAATAATAAATTTTATTGTACGATTTTACATTGTATTTTTATATAAAAAAAAGAAGCCCGCTGAGTTTGTTGCGCCCGTTCTTCTCAGGTCTGAGGCATACCTTTTGGTATGGTACTTTTTGAATTGCAATAAGTAATTTTGAATAAAAATATTTTAATTTTAATTTGATGTCAATCAGAATGCGTCTAGTCAAACTATCTCATCGCGTAGACGTATATTCACTATTACATGACTAAACGACCTAAGCAGTTCCTTTATTTTCTGTTAATAATTCTACTATTTCCCCCACGAGACAGGCAACGCCTAGTGTGGGGGTCAGTATAAAATGTTAATTTGTGCATGAAAAGTGCGAAATAAATGATTTTTTTTTATCAACAACCGTCATTACACCTTCATTTACTCCGGAACTTAATCATTATTTACCTGTGAGACTCCAAGGTGCTCCGTGATATTATCACTGCAGTAAATGATGTCGCCCTGCTGTGACAGAACTAGCACGAAGCCGTCCAACGCTTTCATATAGGACAGCTCAGATTGTATCTCCTCCAGACCTTTAGGACTTTTCAGTTTAGGTGGCTCTGTATCGGCAGGTACTGAAATATTTCAATTATGTGTTTATTTTATATTTTCATTAAAAACAAAAACAAAGTATTTTAGTAACTACACATCCTCCCAGTCTTCATGTGTCGTTTATCTTTTGCATATTATATTATATCTAATAAAATGTGGTTTTATCCGTGTTTTAATGAGAAACAGCTACAATAACATTACAAGACAAAGGTGAATTTCGCCACTGTATACAATACTATAATAGCTCAGATTCGGTGATATTTTTACATTCGTTGAAAAGGTTTTGAACACTCTTATAAATACGAGCAAGGCTCGGTCGTCCAGATATTATCATTCAAATGACATACTAATCCTATGTAGAATAAAGATAAATTTTGAGTTTTATATATCAAACCTATGGGCAAAGACAATAATGCATCGGTATTTTTCCCAAAGCTAAAACCAATTATCTAGCACTTCGCAATTTTGCATCACAGCATTTATCACTTAACAGATGTGAAGATAATTAATGAAAATATTGGCGTAATTAGTGATTCATACATGTGACACGGATTCAAATATTTTTTGTGATAAGTGTTTAATATCATTCATACTATATACGGTGTTTTTTTTTTATTTAAAAAGGATGAATGAAATTACATTCACTAAAGACTCTTATACAGGAAATGTGGATGGAAGTATTGTGATAACTAGACCTACTAATACCATGAGACTTGATGTGAAGAGTGCCAAGAATAAGAAAACTTGAAAAAAGGTGGAAATAAATAATAAAGTTAAAAACTTTGGCGGTACGCCGAGGGGTTCCTAAAATAGACTGCAGTGATAATGGGTGTATACGTAGTAGCTGAAAGAAAGAAAGAAAGAGAGTAAAAAAGTTTATTTATGACGATATAGTACAATAAAACATAAAACAAAATTGAGAAATATTATTTTCTATATGTTACAAAGTGGTCCCAACTCAGCATATTTATATCCTGACCAAATACATGGATTCAAAACTCGCAGACCTGAGGCAGCAGTGGCGAGACGACCTAAACGCGGCCATTTCGGAGGTGACGCGAAAGTTTAGTGACGATATACTCGATCTTGAATCGCGTATGAGTCTATTTGAAGACAGACTTTAGCAAGCGGAAGATCGGATGGCCAGTATTGAATCCTCGCCCACCAATTTGTTAGAGGAGAATGCCACACTACGCACTCAGCTGGAAACGTTGACCTCAAAATTTGACGATCTGGATCAAGCCTCAAGGAGTTGTAACATTGAAATACAAAATATACCGGAAAAGAAAGGTGAAAATCTCGTTCAACTTTCGCTGGCGATTGGCAAATTGTTATGTGTCGATCTGAAAGATAGCGACATAAGGAGCATTCACCGTATTGCTCCCGGATTGGCAACGGACCGGCCAAAAAACATCATATTACAGCTGACAACTCGACGACAGCGAGATGAGCTGATTGCTGCAGCGCGGGCGCGGCGATCGCTGACGTCTGAACAATTATTTGGTGTATCTGTGACCCCTGGCAGTGGCTCCCGTTTATTCATCGCTGAACACCTAACTTTGAAAAATAAAATCATCTTCAGCAAAAGCTCGACAGATCGCAAAAGAGAAGGGCTACAAATCCGTGTGGGTAAAAAACAATAGTATCTTTGTCAGGAAAACGGACGTGTCAAAAGTTATACAACTGCGATCCGGAAACGATTTGGGTAAAATAGTATGACTAGTTAAAACTATGACTTTTCTCCAGTCTTTGTTATTATCACTTTTGTTTGTTTCTTTCGTTTTGTATTTGATCATTGCTGTTGGGGGCACGAAGATTTTTATTATTGAGATTAATTACTCTTCCATTTTTGTATTTGATTATGGATAATGGCTCATAACGATGTATCCATTTTCTACCAAAACTGTGGTGCCATTAAAAGTAAACTCGACGAATTAAGACATAATATTGCATTAAGCAGCTATGATATTATTGTATTGGTGGATACCTGGATGTTAGAGTCTTATTTTGATGGAGAGGTCTGCACGGGCAATTATTCAATATTTAGGCGTGATAGAAATCTTTCAATATCCGGTAAAAAGGGGGCGGTGGGATATTAGTACTAGTTAAGAACTCTATTAAGGCCATAAGGTTACCTGAATTTGAAGCACTAGATTTAGAGGAAATATATATTCATTTGCCTCCCTTGTCAGATCTCTTGATAAACGCATGCTATTTTTCCTCCTTCTACTCCCTCCACAGCATATAGCTCGTATTTTCATAAACTTCATGATATTTATTCCATTGCGCGTTTTAGTAACTATTTAATTACCGGTGATTTTAACTTACCTCAGCTTAACTGGACATCCGGTCCTGACGCCTTGTTAGAATCTGCTATTACAGAACAGTCAAAATTTCTTCTGTACACTATGTCATACATGAACTTAGAACAATCTAATTATGTATTTAATGAAAACGAAAAGATTTTGGACCTAGTCCTGACCACTCTTCAAAATTCTACCGAATCCTCTGTTGATCCCTTGCTGAACGTTGTTCCCCATCACCCGGCCTTGGAAATATTTTGCCATATACAGAAATTAAATCCAATGTCCCATATTCGTACTCGCAAAAGAAATTTCATTAAGGCAGACTATCAAACTATAAATACTGTAGTCAAACAGGTTGAATGGAAGTCACTCTTAACACCACTGCCATGCGATGAGGCTGTAAGTGTGTTTTACACGGAAATAAACAATATCGTTGATACATCGTGCCCTTGATGAAGCCTAAATCACATAAATACCCCATTTGGTTCAGTAGAGGGTTAATACGCACTCTCAGACGAAAACAAAAGCTGTCCCCACAGCTTTTAGAATATGTTCTAAATAGCTCTCTTCGCATGCTAGGCTTTATTACACGTGTGTCCAAGCAATTTAAGGACAAGTGTACACATATCTTTATAAGTCCCTCGTGCGACCCCAACTAGAATATGCAAGCCCAATATGGAATCCTTTTTACTCGATCCACGAAAAAAGAGTCGAGACTGTTCAAAAAAAGTTCTTACGCACATTAAATTATCGTGCAAAAGGAATAAATCGAGCCCAGTATAATGATTTGTTGCTTGAATCCAACTTTCTTCAGCTATGTCAGCGCCGCACTATAACAGACTGTGTAACTTTAAAGAAAATATGTACTGGTGAGCTGATATCTTCTGAGCTCCTCAGTCTCGTAGGCTTTCACGTCCCAGCCAGGTCTCTCCGCACATGCATTACTTTTGAGCTATCGTCCCCAAGAACAAACATTGGGGTTCGCGCGCCATTACACATAATGTGTAAATCTTACAACAATAGTTTTCTCGACATCGACATACTTTCGTGCTCCCCTGCTGTGTTCAGACACAGTTTAGAATTAAAATTAAAATCGTTCTTATCGTTGCCCCAAGTTTAGTTTTAATTAATTTCATTTGTCTACATCTTTTAAATTAGTTACTTCTGTGAATGTTTGCGTTTTGTGACTTTGATTTTTCTTTTTGTTATTATTGTATTTGTGAAACATGTGTAAGACACATCTACATTTATATTTTTTATCTCTTTCCTATATTGTTCAGTTCTTGTGATGTGTTTGTTATGTTTCCTTATAATAATAAATAAATAATAAATAATATTTGCCGGTTTGAAAACCAGCGCTGGTCTTCCGTTGGGTGACCAGTGGTTTATTCGTGAATTTCACCAACAGCGTCTATTATTAAAAAACTAAGAATATAATCTATATTATGCTTTTACTCATCTTTAGAATGCACCAAGAGAAAATGTGCAATATCTTAAGCATCCCGGGATGATTTATGTCACCGTGTGAGAAGGGTTGTCATTGTCTAAGTAGACTCATGTTCCAGTTTACACAAATCCGAGTAAAGCATTCGCGTACCTTTTGTCTCCTCACAGAGTTAATATAACAACGACTGAGTTATAGCTGTTACTTGAGAAGTGGAAATGTGTGCCACAAGTTAGGATATCATCCCCACCATCTGGATGTGTGGCGGTCCTCCACAGTGCGGTTTTCAAGGAGCTTTCTTCCACGTACTACAAAGCTGTGGAATAAGCTTCCTTGTGCGGTGTTTCCGGGACGATATGACATGGGTACCTTCAAAAAAAGCGCGTACACCGTCCTTAAAGGCTGGCAACGCTCTTGTGATTCCTCTGGTGTTGCAAGAGAATGTGGGCGGCGGTGATCACTTAACACCAGGTGACCCGTACGCTCGTTTCTCCTCCTATACCATACTCACTTCGATTTGTTAAGCAATCGACTGGATGCTACAATGAAATTTATCCGGAATAAAATTGGCACCGAAAGATAATTTGTATTCATTTAGTGTGTAGTACCACTCAATACAGAAAGTAGATAGCCGTTTGCAGAAAGCAATAGCTGCTAGACTCAAACTTCTGGTTTCTTTGTTTTGAGGACAATTTCAGTATTTCTCGGATTAATTTTGTTTTGAATGAACCAAGTTAAGAAAATGTATTGAAGCAGGCGTTACTTTGCGGAAATCCATAATTATCCAGATGTTTTGAGTTTTCCTTATTGTTAATTACGCCAATACTTGTCATTACACATTTCGACACCTGTTTCGCATCTACACGAGGCATTCTCAGGAGATGTTGACTCGCAAAATCTGGCACGAGACTGAATTAAATGAGCCGGAAACCGCTATTTTATACCCTCATCCCATGAAATGACGCGCTGTGATAGGTCGGCTGTTGTGACGTATTACCCCCGGAAGAAATACGTAACAATGGTCAAGGGACCAAATTTGTTTGTTCATTCAACAAACATGTTATTTTTGTGTTTTATTATTTCTAATTGCTCTGATGTGTTAGCAAAATTTAGATTATATTATATCGATATTTGAGGATGCCTCGTGCAGAGGCGAAACACGGTCAAATTGTTTAAAGACAAATATTGGCGGAATCACCACTAAAGAAAACTCAAAACTTTTGGATGAACGTTTGTTGTTGAAAAAGTTGTTCAAAACCACGGGTTGGACGCCGTCGTCCAAGTGCGCTCGGATCAAGTGTATATACTAAACGAGAAACATCCGAGTACAATCGCTCCCAAGTGTACTTGGCCAGTGAAAGCCCCGTTTTATCCTAAATATAGTTACCGTTTTATCCTAGTATGTTTGTAAATTGACTGCAATAATCATTTACTGATCGATAAACATCATAATTCAAGTAGGCTATAAAGCGAATTTTCCCTATCTTTATTTATCGATCGATCCCAGGACACGTTTGGCATAACTGCGACTACACTCGCCTCTTTTCATGGACCTATAGAATCTGGGACCAGACTAGGTTTTAATTAGGACGAGATTGATATTATTGTACTGTCTAATGAGCTCATAGCTGGAGGTTTGTATCCCTATAAATAAAGTTAATTATAATAAGCAATACTCACATAAAGACACAATATCGCGTACACGCAGGTACGATATGGCAAGACGCATCACCGAGGACTTGTCAAGCTGTTCCACCATTTCCTTTTTGGCTGGTAGAGCAGCTGTCATCTCGGCGAATATCTGCATCTCTTTGGTTCGCCGACAACGCGCCGCCACACGAGATTTCTCCTTCCTCTTTTCATTGTTCCTGCAATGTGAAAAAAAAAGACATCTTAGCAAATTCTTGCACGTACATTTAGATCTTTATCTAGTACACCTTCTATTTTAAAAAAATATGCACATATCATGCGGAACAGACACCTCAATAAACGATAAATTCTACCAACACTCTTTTTTACATACCCTAGCAAATTTTAAATACAAACAAAATATTTCGCAACCGTCTACTGAGTACCATTGAAATCATTTAAAAAAGTTCTTAATTTATAAATTCAAAACCTCGCTGATTCACAGCTTTATAAAATGTTTCGGACGTGAGAAATAATACGCACGACATAAAAATCATTGACGTCATAATGGCTATTAATGTGTGGAAGACTTATCTTTAGTAACATGTCAGTTATTAAGGCTCCCTCGACAATCTGATCCTTTTTAAAACCTTTCCTAATCATCTGTGTATCTCCTTGTTTGAAGAAAATGTTGCATGGATATTAATTACCCTTTAACTTAAGCTTAAATTTTATGACTTCCAACTTAAAGAGTCGTAAACAGTTTGTAGACATTTGCCGTATGAAATCAAAAGGCTCCGATGTAGAGATAGGCGTGGCATAGGGTTCGATCCTTGGCCCGTTTCTCTTTCGAGTCTATATTACAGACCTTCCATTTGAGGTAGAGAAACTCGCGGATATAATTTTATTCGCTGACGACACGACACTTGTTATTAAATTGATTCACCAATAATAACACAGTCGTCAAATAGTAAAAGTAAAGTCAACTACCAAATGTGAAACATACAAATTCATAAGGGTATCATGCTAGATTTCAAAACTCTGTAATTTGTAGATTCAACTATTTTTCTTGGCATAACCATAGATAGTAAACTACAGTGAGGCCCACAAATCTGTAACTTAGCAAATAGATTGAGTTCTGCAACTTTCGCCTTTTAAAAGATCAGACATTTGGCTGATATTAACAACACCTTAGCAAATGTTGCAAATTATCATAGTATTTGTGCGCTCCAATAGGAGGCTAATAAAATATTAAACAATATACTAGGACTCACTGATCATAAAATCAAGAAATATACTAAAACTTATTTGGCATAGAAGGCTTAGTATGGTAGATTATAGGATTATGGTGCGTCGTTCTTGTCTGGTTTTGCGCAGGCCATCAAAAATTTTATAATATTACAAGCTGACCCGGCAGACTTCGTACTGCCTCAATCGATAAAAGACCTAAATTTTTGCATAAAATAAACTTAAAACAAACAAAAGGAATCCTTTTTTAAGTGTTTTAAAGAAGTTTATTTTTACCTCCTGAGAATGTTAGAAAGATATAAAAATTCTAAATAGTTATTCATTTTAAACTATTATTATTATTTGATTTCTGTACGACGGGGGACACATCAAAGGAAAATCAAAACTGTTTTTTTTTTTATTTAATTCCGAGTATTTTCATATTTATTCAACCTTTTAAACCTTCTCTGGACTTCCACAAATAATTCAAGACCAAAATTAGCCAAATCGGTCCAGCCGTTCTCGAGTTTTAGCGAGACTAACGAACAGCAATTTATTTATATATATATAGAGATTTTAAGTAGGCTAAGTTGTTATATGATTTTTAGGATGGTCTAGGAGTTTCTTATCAGTTATTCTCCCCATGTCAAAGCCCTTTTACGAACTGATATAGCTTCCTAACGTTTACCAAGTTTTGTTGCAATGTGTTACTATCTATAGTAAATAAATATATATCTACTAGCTGACCCAGCAAACGTTGTATTGCCGATATTAAAATCGCGATACAAAAGTAACTGTTGATCGTAGATGGGTGAAAATTTGAAGTTGTATGTATTTTTTAATGCTGACTCATAATCAAACAAATTTAAAAAAAATGTCAAAAAAATCAAAAAAAAATCGTGTGGACCACCTTTAACATTTAGGGGGATGAAAAATAGATGTTGGCCGATTCTCAGACCTACTCAATATGCTCACAAAATTTCATGAGAATCGGTCAAGCCGTTTCGGAGGAGTATGGGAACGAACATTGTGACACGAGAATTTTATATAAGATTATATTCTAATACATCATTCAACGATTGTTGTTATGCTACTGGTACTCTCTGATTTCCATTTAAAGTCTAGCCTCGAGACATGACTGATTGAATATAATGAGTGTAATGTAACCTATTGTTGATTGAAAGTTGAAACGCATAGACAACAAACTTGGCTTGAGAAGTATCTTAAAACTGATTCAATGATTTTTCTGATTTGCATTGATTTCACGCAATAAAATATACGTCTAATATATAAAATTCTGAAAATTTGTGTGTATATCGGTAGGTCTGAGAATCGGCTATCATCTATTTTTCATACCCTTAAATAAGTTTTTTGTTTTGTTTTTTACATTTTTTTTATTTTTTCTTTATTATGATTCAGCATTAAAAATACATGTAACTTCAAATTTTCACCCGTCTACGATCAACACTAATTTTGGTATCGAAATTTTAATATTATTCTGTTCCATCCACAGACACGCAATAGAGTTGCAAGATGGCAATCGAATATAATGATTATAGTAGTACGATAAATTTTATGTAAGATATAATTGGTAGGTCTGAGAATCGTTCGTTATCTATTTCTTGTATACCCCAAAATTTTAATTATTTATTTCTTTATTACTTTAATTTAGCTAGTATAATATACAAATTTTAATACCATAGCATAAGCAAATGCTTACTGCAATAGACGCTAAGCTTATTTATGATTTCTATTGAATATAACATTCCGCTCAATTAAGCAATAAGACTCCGCTATAGAATACGCTCTGAAAACGGTGAAACATATTCACCGATATTGAAGACCAACAATAGATGAAGAATATTCTCGAAACAAGCGCCGCATTAAATATCCATTTGTGTTGGCAGCTATAGCGCCAACTAACCGCAGATGATTAAATATAATTAACATTGTTACTTATACGTATGTATAGATACCTACAAACGTAGGATAATAACTGTTTGCACGTGTAATATTTCAAATAGTATTTAATAGATATATAAAACAAATAGGATGTAAATACAACGTAGTAAGAGGCGGGACTGCCTAAGTAAAAAATAAGATTATGTTTAGTACGAAACGTGCAGTGAAATATGACATAAGCTTGAAATATTAACTACAATATGGCGACGAAGTATAATCCGGCTAAGATTGAAAGCAAACAGTTGCTTAAAACGTAGAGCAGGGGTGCTCAAGCGGTCGATCGGGATCGACAGGTCGATCGCGAGTGCTATTTTAAATCGATCTTGAGAAAAAAATCCGGCATAATAAACTAAAAACGGTAATTACATACCATCTTAAGAAAATTATGCTCAGGACATGCAGTGTCATGCAGATTCAACATCCAAAGTCACTCTTTAGTTAAGCTTAGAACTTTGGAACGCGTTTGTTTGCTAAGAACCAATAAACTCGCAATTTTGAATAATAATTATGAGATTTTTCATTGACATATTTTAAGAGCAGATCTACACTTGACTTGACTAAAAAAATGCATATTTTGCGCAAAACTAATATCTATGTCATCGTGACACTCTACCTAGACGACAACCTTCATCACACATACTTGAAGCCTCTCAGAGCCGATCGATCGTAGTCTAACAATTATTTTGAGGTAGATCGCCAGCAGTTCAAGCTTGAGCACCCCTGACGTAGAGGACTTCGGCTATTTCCGTTTTTTACAAGATTATAGCCGTCATCTGTCAATCTAAATCTCAACACTCCGTCAAACGAACGAAACATTCCGATTATCATATAGGCACGAATTTTAAGCGGAGTACGCGCGGAAATCAACAATAGGGTCTCTTTGGCGGTAGGCGTGGGGGGAGACACTCCATATCACACCCACTCTACAATCAGTCACAGTGCAGTCATATTAATGTACGCAGCAATTAAAGGCATGCAGGCATTAAAATACATTTTTTATACATTGTAAACATTTAAATTTGACATTTTACCATTTACAGTCACTTCGGAAAAGTTGAGATTTAATGAAAAATGGCAAGAAATTTTCAAACTATAAATGGTGATGAAACAAAAGGAAAGTAATAAAAAAAGGCAACAAATAATTTAAAAAACAAAAGAGCTCCGTTACATTTCGAAAAGTGAAATTAATTAAAATAAAAAAAAATATCAAAAATATACACGATTCTTTTGTTGCTGCCTCTGTTAAGGTTGCTAGTAGGATAATTGAAACATTATTTTATTTTCAATATGTATACAAAATGTTAATTTTTAAAAAACAGTCGAGTGCGAGTCCGAATCACACACGGAGATATAACACTTATTTACTTTTGAAATATTTTTGTAAAAGAAACATTATTTTAATTTGAATGGCCGCCATTTTGTTGATTTTCTTATCTGACTCTTTAATAAAATTCCAGTAACCCTTGCGTTTATGAGTTTATGAGAAATATAGCCCTCTGAAAGACGGACAGACAGCACTATCTTAGCAATAGCTTTTGCTACCCTAAAAGTTAATCGGACGCTTTGAAGTTAGTGCAAATACCGCGGAATTATTACATCACAAGAAATAGTAAAATTGAAGGCACGGAAGAGTAAAAAAATAAGGACTCCGTGTAACCTTACATAACAGTGAGTCACCAAAACAAGCCCATAAACGTGTAAATACATAACCCCACGCACTTACACTAATACAAGCCCATCGGCCGCCATTATGAGATTTGTCATCGTCTGTGACAGATCAGTTTGCGTAGCAATAAAATATTTTAAAAATGCCGTAATGCGTTGTAAAAAGTGCAAAAAGAATAATATAAAAGTATTTGTGAATATATGATTATTTAAGGGAGAAAAAATCGTGTAACTGGTATACCCCGTAACCGCACACACACTAGCATAAAGGTGCTTCACTTGCTAATGTCACGGCGAGGAGTCCTTCTTTTCTTACTAGTCCGTGATTGAAGGTAATAAAAGCGTTTTATAAACAAGTTCATACTTGCCCACCTTTTAGTGACGGAACACAGCTTATGTCGATTATCGACAGTTTCGGGTGAACCCGGCACGCACATATTATATAGAATACACAACAGTATTAAACTAATTGTATTATTATTATTATTAAATAACACGAGACAGTACCCGCGGACGGGAAACGCAGTTGTGATTGGCAACAATGTGTATTGTGATCCATTACTTTGTCATTAGTGAGGAGCCATTATCGCTGTTCCAATTTGAATAATTAACACATGCGTCGAATATAAATAAATGATAGGAGAACAAGTTGTAAATTATTATTATCATTTACTTAAACTTTGATACAAGTGTATTACATTTAGGACTAGGATTTAATACTACTGGCATTACCATAGACAATACTTCATATTATATTTTATCTAGACTAACTGACTAGCTTTGAAGTATATCCTTTCCAATAAAAAAAGAATCATCGAAATCAAATCGGTTAGCGCGATATTGACTTATTCGTAAATTTGTCGCGCACATACTCATAGCAAATGTAGACTTTAAGGGTTTTCTCATGGATGTCATTGCCAGAACTGGACCAAATTGCCAAGCGAGACTACACTGGAAGCACCAGCTTTCAAATAAAAAAGAAATTATCAAAATCGATTCACCCAGTAGAAAGTTCTGAGGTAACAAACATAAAAAAACATACCGACTAATTGAGAACCTCCTACTTTTTTGAAGTCGGTTGTTTTTTTGGTAATATTTTTTTTGATTTGTCAATATGTACGTGAAGCTAATTATTTCAAAATACCAATGAGCGAATCCCATGCGTGGCTGACTGTTTACGACTTTTCAATCAAAATCGGTTACAATAAAATATTCGCTTTTCTCTTGCTGTATCTCCGTTAAAGATGCTCTTCTCGGTCGCAAGCTGTGTTTATCTATACGCTAGTATATTGTTGTCACTTTTATGATGTACGGTAATAAAGGCAGAGCAAACAATACACTTAGGCTTATAACACACGAGACTTTTTGTGTATCAAGTCTGTGGCACAGAAAAAGTCTGCATTGCGCGAAATATGTCTTTGGCATATATTTCACAGACTCAACACATACGACGCGGACGTACATTTTCGGTAATTTTGTCGGCAACTGTAGGAATTGTATATTATTTCGTACTTGAAATACGAAAAAAGAAGAAGAAATAGATACAGAAATATAATTAATAGTACTGTTTTATGTTCAACATTCAATTCTTAAACTATATCCAAATAAATTTTCAAATTTTATAAAATGTATGTTAGTGCATTGAACGAGCTGCTTATTATTTTGAAATCTGCTTTACAGAGTCGATACAAAGGATTGGGAAATTTAACTTTTTCATGAAATAAATAGATACTTTTCGAAAATACATATCTTCTTTCATACCTCTTTGAATTGGTAATCAAAACAATTGTCTGAAAAAACTGATTTACCGATACGAGATCATTTTATTACCGTATGTTCCATGTTTTTCGTAAAAAAGATTTTATATAATAACACAAATGCAAACAAAAAATCGATCCTTTAAAGATCAATCTTTTAGACCTTAGATTTTTTTTTAATCGATACATCAGCTAACGATTCGAGTTTATTTAAAAAAAGCAGCCAAGTGCGAGTGGACTCGCACATTAAGAGGCCTCGTAGCAGCAAGTAACATAATATAAAAGTTGTAAGTAGTGATGTAGTTCGTTGTAACTTTGATCGATGTTTTAATAACAGTGTAAGTATTTAAAATGTAATCTATTTATTTTAATTTAAATTGCGGTTATATCACGATTTCAATGGATGTTTGCATGGTAATCATATATTTTTTTATTAGTTTTATCATTCTCTTATTTTAGAAGTTACAGGGGGGGGGGGCACATTTTACCACTTTGGAAGTGTCTCTCGCGCAAAATATTCAGTTTAGAAAAAAATTAATTAGAAACCTCAACCCCAAATCGAGTTTGAATTCTAAGTATGGGGGGGAACCCCAAAAATTGTTGTTTTTTTTTTCTATTTTTGCGTGAAAATCTTAATGCGGTTCACAGAATACATTTACTTACCAAGTTTCAACAGTATAGTTCTTACAGTTTCGGAAAAAAGTGGCTGTGACATACGGATGGACAGACACGACGTTCCTTCCGTATCCCTAAAATTTAATATTTTTCGGAAAGAATCGCCATCTCTAATTAAATGAGCGTCGTCTGCGTTACCGCGTACCTATTGACGCGAACGTTATAATATTTGGCGCACTATTTGTTCGGCGCGGTCTGTCAGATCTACGAGGATATTTTGTGTGTCCGACTTTTTGCGAGTCGTTTTCGTTACTGCTTAATGGTTATAAAGCTCTGTTCAAACTGAGGCTACTATCGCGCGAGACGCGGGATGGAAGTAGCTCGCGCCGATTGTGTCAACTAACTTGTATGGACGTGTTCAAATTGACGCGAGTAGTCGCTCAAGTTGAAGCGAAACAAGAGCGGGACGTCCGGCGGGATTGTTTGATCTCACAATGCATGATGTTTCTCCACTGAAGAACAAAAAATGACACGCGGGAAGTCGCGTCAGTTTGAGAGGCTTAAGCGAGCGAGCGAATTGCACTAAAACGCGTACCGCGAACCGCGCGTTATTCGCTTCACTTTGAACAGATCTTAATTCTATCGGTTCTATTATCACAGACTAAAAAGTGCGTCACGGATAGTCTGTCGTCTGCGATAAGCCTTAATCATGGAATATAATATATTGAGCCGTATTCTGGAGAACGGAACTGAATGTGTTTGTCCGGCGCAGTACGACAGGAGTGCCATCACACTTATTTCGATAGCAACGCAACAATTCACTTTCAAACATTTTTTAATGAATAAGTGACAGGACGAGGAAGATGTTCACCTTATGGTAAGTTATATCGTCTGCCAACAACAATACAAAACCTTAAAATTTGCGGCAATTCAATTGCGCTCGTCACTGAGCTATAAAATAAAAAAAATACATTTTCTAAATAAATAATCTTGTATGATCTAAGGAGGCACTCCCTCTTTCATGAGTGAGACCTGACATTTTTCTCGAACAACCAATAATGAGGGTAGATTAATTATGTACAATTGTATAAGCATGAGGAGACACATATATATATGTGTTGTAGGTAAATGATGAACAAATATGGACGACTCCTTAAACAATAATTAAGATAACGACCACATCTTGGTTGTAGGTTGAAATGACTTAAATGACCCATTATGGCTGTGACGCACTTAGGTCAATAACAAATTACTTATGTAATTATGTATCTCTTTAAATATTTCTATTATTGTAAAATAATTTAAAACTTAACCATATTTCTCACAAACCATACCTTAATTTAATAAGAGGATAAGAGGCCGTACGTTTTACACACACACACGTTTTGCACAGCCTTAATCTTTTATTCAAATTCAAATAATTTTATTCAAAATAGGATTCAAAATCACTTATTGAACGTCGAAAACTACCACCCATTCAAAAGAGACTGCCTCAGACCTGAGAAGAATGGGCGCAAGAAACTCAGCGGGCTTTTTTTTAAATATAAAAATATGGATTGCACTGTGATATCGTATAATAAACATTTATATTTAAAGAGCGTGAGAGTGTTCGCTGTATTCCCAGTCCGAGGTGTCACTAACAAAATCGTTAATGCTATAGTAACCTTACCCACACAAACGTTTTTTAACAATTCTTTTAAATTTTGTAACACATTTGTTTTGTACATTTTCTGGGATCATATTGTAGAAGCATATACATCGCCCAATAAAAGACTTGATCCAATCCAAAGCCGATCCATGCGCATCATTCTTTTATGAACGAATGCGGACAGATATCTTAATTTTATTATATCTGGAAGGTGTCATTTTATGAATTTAACAAGAGCAAATTAACTGTGCACTTTGCTGCAATTCAAAAGGTTGGAGATCGACCCCTCTCTCCAAATTTTCTTAAGAGAGAACTCGGTAGAGGACACCAGTTTCGTCCGGCACTGGTTGCAAGAGAGACCTGCACGACCCGTGTATCTCCAGTACTGTCAACTGCGTGTCAATTAAATGTTGGATAAGCGTTCAACAATAATTTATTGACACGCAGAAGAAACAGTGCAGATAGCATATAGCCTTGTGGATCTCCGGCGTTCAAGATCTTGGGGTTGAAGCAATATCTTTTTTTTAATAAAAATTAGACGAAACGAGCAGGACGTTCAGCTGTTGGTAATTGATACACCCTGCCCATAACAATGCAGTGCCGCTCAGGATTATTGAAAAAATTCTGAGCGGTAGTACAACTGCGCTCGTCACCTTCAAACATAAGTTGTCAAGTCTCATTTGCCCAGTAATTTCACTAGCTACGGCCGCGGTGCCCGTCAGACCGAAACACAGTAATGCTTACACAACACTGCTTCACGACAGAAACAGGCGCCGTTGTGGTACCCATAATCTAGCCGGCATCCGGTGCAAACGAGCCTCCCACTGGTAAATCTTCTTCTCTCTATCTTCTATAGTTTAGTTTGTTTTGATATTTATAGCGTTAATCCAGGAAATGTATTGATAATAGACAAATTGGAAAAGCAAAATCTTAAAATAAATCAGCTGTTCATTGGTGCCGTATTTGATATACTATGAAATACATTTTAGCTTACTTCTAACTTAAACTATAATTGCACGTCAATAATCCCTACTTAATATTATAAAATATGTGAATGTAAGTTTGTTTGTTACGCTTTCACGCCTAAACCACCGAACCGATTTTGATAAAATAGTACAGAGATGGACAAGAGCTTGGGAAAGGACATAGGCTGCTTTTATCTCGAATAAAAGGCTTGGCGGGGTTGAAATAGGGGGTGGAAGTTTGTATGAAAGTTCGTTCTATATTATCGAAGATAACACCATGAAAATTTTGTATTTAGGCACTTGATATGTAATAAATAAATTTTTGTTCTAGCGTTTTTAAAATTTAGACCGGTGTGGGGATGGAAAAGGGGAAAAAGTTCTATGGTTGGTAGCTTCTAAAATGTATTAACCACAGCAGTTTGTAGTGTATTATTTGCAAAGTGAGTATATTAAAGACTAGCTGACCCGGCAAACGTTGTTTTGCCATATAAATAATTTTTTGAGTTAGACCGTTTCTTGGACATTGCAACATCACCTTATTTTTCTAAAATAAAATATTTTTTCCAAAATAAACGTAGCCTAAGTTACTCCTTATTACATTAGCTATCTCCCAATAAAAGTCCTGTCAAAAGCCGTCGAGCCATTTCAGAGATTAGCCGGATCAAACAGACAGACAAAAATTGTAAAAACTGTTATTTTGGTCTATGTACCGTATATGTATTATTACTCATATACATGTAGTAAAAACAGTTATTTCAATATTACAAACAGACACTCCAATTTTATTTATATGTATAAACTATAAATGCTGCCCAAAGTAACTATTGCACGCGCACGAAGTCGCGTGTAACAGCTAGTATAAAATATGATAATATATGGATCCGATAGAACTAATCCGCCATGTCATTACGAATTACGATATTCATGCATGATATTAGCATAATAAAATTAGCTCGGTGATAATAACCCAATTTGAGGAACCAAAACATTGTCTTCAATTAATTATATAATATCCGGACGATGTACAAAACTTGAACAAAAACAACCTAAAAGGACACCTGGATTCGAACCGGGGTCCTCTGCTTTCCGGATCACCCAATGAGCTATTATAGTCTTGTATATAGTGGCGAAATTTACCTTTGTATTAAAATGTTATTGTAGCTGTTTCTTATTACAACACGGATCAAACTACATTTTATGAATTGAAACCTAGCTAGATCGATTTATCGCCCCCGAAATCCCCTGTATACTAAATTTTATGAAAATCGTAGGAGCCGTTTCCGAGATTCAGATTATATATATACAAGAATTGCTCGTTTAAAGAGATAAGATACTAACACTATATTCAGAGAAAGTACCGTGCAAATTTCATGTTTTCCATGTCTTATTCTAGCTGCAAGTCTAAGCTTAAGTTAGTCAAGTTGATAGTAGTAACAAGGTGAACGAGCAAGTTACACGGTGTATTTAAAATGTTCATAGGTTCGTGTTGCGCAAAGAATGTTGAACCAAAACAGCGATGTATTTGAAGCGAAGAAAGAGAGAGATGACTCAAGTATAACGTTTTCCCAAAGATGAGGTTCATGGTCGGAAATCTCCATGTAATTCCATCAAAACTGTTGAAGCTTTATATATTTCCGAGTTAACTATAATGTAATAAGCATGGGAGCCATGATAAACAATAGTGCGATATTTTTAAATACCTCAAAAATCTAAATATATAAAAAGCGGCCAAGTGCGAGTCGTACTCGCCCATTAAGGGTTCCGTAGCGGCAAGTTACATAATAAAAAAAACTACTAACTATATCTCGTTCAAACCAATTTTCGGTGGAAGTTTGCATGGTAATGTACATAATATATTTTTTTAATTTTATCATTCTCTTATTTTAGAAGTTACATTTAACCACTTTGAAAGTGTCTATCGCGCAAACTATTCAGTTTAGAAAAAAATATATTTGAGACCTCAATGTCATTTTCAAAGACCTATCTATAGATACACACGTATGGGTTTGATGAAACATTTTTTTTGAGTTTCAGGTCTAAGTATGGAGAACGCCCGAAATTTATATTTTTTTTCTAGTTTTGTGTGAAAATCTAAATGCAGTTCACAGAATATATCTACTTACCAAGATTCAACAGTACAGTTCTTTTTGTTTCGGAAAAAAGAGGCATACGAACGGACACACAGACGGACAAATATGAAGAATCTAAAAGGGTTCCGTTTTTTGCCATTTGGCTACGGAACCCTAAAAATGATCCGATCTACGTGTTGCTACGCGAAAAACTCGAGAACAGCTCGGCAGAATTAGCAAAGCTTACTAAAGTAAATATATTATCGTTGACGCATTAAAAATAAGAAAATATATCGAATGAATATTATATCAAGTGGCTCATCTAATGTATGTAACTTCCTAGCCAATAATAAGACCAAAAGCCAATAAAAGAAAGAGATTAGACGAAAGTAATGATGGCTAAGGCGTCAGGTCCAATTTTACTCGAGTTTTCTGCTTGGAATTTTTTCTGAATCTTTTCATTCAAATATTCATACTCATGAAGAGCAAAGTTGGTAAAACGTAAAAAGTGCATTTTCTATCGCGCGCTGGATGCTTTTAGCCTGCTGCTTTCCTGCCGTTTGGAACTTAAGCCGACATTAAAAAAAGGCGGATATTCTCAATTCGTGTTACTTTATGTTTGTTACCAAGTTACCATGTAATTGTTCGTGTCTTAACCAATCTTGAAATTTTTTGTTTCATTTGATGCTTACTTTCAAATTGATTGGTTTAAAAAGTAGTATGTAAATTAATTTCTAATAAACTTATTTATGAGTTGATATATATGTTACATTTTTTTTGAGTTTATCGGAAGTTAACTTTTGAATTTTATAGATAAACTTAGCCTTTTTCATGGGTCGCGACAAAATAGTTCAGCGACTATTAACTATCAAAATTAAAGGGAAAATCATGTTAAAGCAGGAAGTTCTGCATTAGAACTCCTCAAAACACAAGCAAAAAAAACATTAAAATTCAATTGGCCAATATTAACAAAAAAAAAAATTTACTAAAATCAAAACGTTTATTGAACTCATAACATTGATTAACAATGAATTCAGTCATATACATAATTTCATAACAATCAATAAATAAATATATAATATCAAACAGATAAAATTAAAATTGAACAAATCAAATAAAATAAAAAAGATCAAACAATTGAAATCACATAAAAACAAATCACACTTAACCAGAGCAATTCAGTAGCAGGCTGCTTTATCATTTAAATAATCTTGGATATTGTAAAAGCCTTTGCTGCTTAATTTACTTTTAATTAGTTGACCCCATTGAATTACACCTGGATTTTTGTTTTATAAAAAGATAACTTTGGAATAACATCTAAAAGTCCATTCTTCATCCAATTCTACAAAAAATTTAACACTGAACATAAGAGTTTTTAAACTCATCTCGCAATAAAAATAAAACACCCACACAAAAACTACCGACATCTGCCTACATAAAGTTCATTGAAAAGGGACGCAATTCTAATAGTTAAGACAATTTTCTTAATTATAAACATCGTAAGTACGGGAAATTTATATATATCGTTTTTCTAACATTTTAAGTATGGAAAAGGATGACAAACGAGCGTACGTTCACCTGGTGTTAAGTGATCACCGCCCCCCAAGTTCTGTTGCAACACCAGCGGAATCTCAGGAGCGTCGCCGGACTTGTGGAAAGTGTACGTGTTTTCTATGATTATAAATAAAATGGTTAATCAGTTAAAACACTACTGAAAACACTTTAAAAAACAATATCAAAGAAGTATACACGAAAAGAGCAAATAGTGACAAATTTCAAAAACTTAACTTGTGTGCTCGTAAAATTCACAATTTTACTTCCACCTTCGCACGACACGCCATAAGTTAGGATATCATCCCATCCATCTAGATGTGTGGCGGTCCTCCACAGTGCGGTTTTCAAGGAGCCTTCTTCCACGTACTACAAAGCTGTGGAATAAGCTTCCTTGTGCGGTGATTCCGGGACGATACGACATGGGTACCTTCAAAAAAAGTGCGTACACCTTCCTTAAAGGCCGGCAACGCTCTCGTGATTCCTGTGGTGTTGCAAGAGAATGTGGGCGGCGGTGATCACTTAACACCAGATGACCCGAACGCTCGTTTGTCCTCCTATTCCATTAAAAAAAAACTTCAGTATACACCTACACTGAGAGACTCTTATAAATAAATTGGTTAATAGTATGTTTATGATGCAATTGAGTTTTCTATGATTTTTTAAAAACCCGCAATGACTTTTAATGAATATCGTCAACACCAGAATAGTATCCCACCAGTCTCGAATTTAAATGGCAAGACGTTAATAGCAGCGTGTGTGCGAGTGAACGGACTGAGGAAAATGTATCAAGAATCTTGTAAACAACAAAAAGTAGTATTCCAACTTTCCAATTATATTGATCAATGAGATGTGAAATGGAAAAGGTGAATGAATTATATCTGTTTGTTTTATTTATGTAATTATTTATGTATGTTTGTTTATAATCGAATCATTTGGGCGTCATTTAGACCCACTTTAAACGGCCGGATTTCGCTCAAACTTCGTAGATTCATCCAGGACCGATGACAATACGTTAATTTGATAAAATCATTACATTTTCAATTTGCAAAATATGATTTTTGTTAATTTATATTATAATTTACATCAATCGTCTTTTAGGCAGGAATTGATGTTAATTTTAAAATTTAAAATAAATTTTCAAATATTTTAATTCAGTTTCCTATAAAGAGAGTGTTTTTTACTATTTTTAACTATTATTTATTATGTTATTCGGCAAGTCGTTCACTTCATGGATCCGCAATTCAAATATCGAATTATATATCGTAAAGCATAAAGTCATTCGAGATACTGACAACATTGGGAGTATTCTCATACGAAAACAAATAGAATGGAACCAATGCAACATCTAAACAAAAAACCGGTTTTCATATTATCATAACTATAGTTAAAGATTCGGACACGCTTAAAATAAACCAAGTCTAAATAGTATATTCTTTGATTAACACGAGTATAACACATTGAAATAAAACACTTTTTAAAGGATTAAAACGCGTGTTATTGTAACTGTGTTATGGGGGACTGTCTCCCTGAAAACGTGGTAGCATTTACGCAAAATCTATACATATATAAATAAAATTGGAGTATCTGTTTGTAATATTGACATAACCGTTTTTTACTACATGTATATGAATATATATACACCAAAATAACATTTTTTACAATTTTTCTCTGTCTGTTTGATCCGGCTAATCTCTGAAATGGCTGGACGGATTTTGACGGGACTTTTATTGGCAGGTAGCTGATGTAATAAGGAGTAACTCAGGCTACGTTTATTTTAGAAAGAATCTTTTAATTTTAGAAAAATAAAGTAATGTTGCAATGTCCAAGAAACGATCTTAATCTAAAAATAATTTATATATGGTAAAACAACGTTTGTCGGGTCAGCTAGTCTAACATAAAACACAGTTACAATTACGCGCGTTTTAATCGTTTTAAAAGTGTTTTATTTAAACCAGTCTTAATAGTTGCCTAACGTTATATATGTCATTGAAGTAAATTATGAGTGTGTGCGCGTGGCTATCGAATATTCATTAGCAGTAGAAATCTACGATACGCAAAAAAATACGAGTTGATTCGAATACGATTCAAGTGAGCGTCCTAATGAAATGGTAAATAACCAGTGCGACGCTCCTTTGCACCGGATGCCGGCTAGATTCCATAATCTATAACCCTTGTACCACAACGGCTCCTATTTCTGCCGTGAAGCAGTAATGTGTAAGCATTACTGGGTTTCAGTCTGATGGGCGCCGTAGCTAGTGAACTTACTGGCCAAATGAGATTTGACAACTTATGTCCTTGAGACACATGACGATTATGATGATTGTGACGAGCGCATTTTTAGTGCCGCTCAGAATTTGTGGTATTTTCAAGAATCCTGAGTGGCACTACATTGTAATGGGCAGGGCGTATCAATAACCATCAGCTGAAAAAGTCCAGCTCGTCTCGTCCCTTATTTTCATTAAAAAAAAACGAATCAAGTGAGAGATGTCAATAGGATGGATACCAAACTACGTCATGTCAATTTTGTTTTAAATTGCTAGCATCCAACACATAAACAAGAAGGGCAGCAACAGCCAGCCGAGCGCAACTCTCTAAGAAAAAAGCCATTCACTCGATTGTATGAAACGTGCAGTCATTAACGGGACAGAAAAGTCAACGATAGTCACAATTTTTATCTCAAGTAAGAGATAGACAGAATATTGGGAACGGCCGTTAGGCAACTGTTCGCTTTCAAACTTAGCCAGATAATACTTCGTCGCCAATCGCCATACTGCAACGTCTAGTATTTCAAACTTATGTCAAATCACTGCACGTTTCATACTAAACTAAATATCAATTTTTACTTAGGCAGTCCCGCCTCTTATTACGTAGTATTTACATCTTCTTTCGCAACAGCGTCACAAGTAATGAGAACACACATAGCATTGTCAACTTAAAACGCATTTTTACAAAAATATAATACATTGAAGCTATTTCAAGTCTTTTTCAGTATTAAAAAAAAGATGGAGGGTGTCACTTACTGACATATCGTTTGCATTTACGTTATAATTTATAACTAACGAGTATCGTAATCCGTCAAATACTAAACAGAAAAACACAACAACAATTGAAGAACGTTTTTGGAAATAGTTTCTATAGCTTTTCCGCCCACAAATTTGTTTCTGCCCGGTTGTTAAATCACTACGAATGTATTTCCCAGAAGGTGTAACATTAACCAATTTATTTATACGTTCCTAGAAAAAGACAGTTCTGGATTTTTTTATGACAATAAGGGACAAGACGAGCAGGGCGTTCAGCTGATGATAATTGATACGCAGCAGGATTCTTGAAAATCCCACACATTTTGATCGGCTCTACAATACAAATAAACATCCAACGACTCGGAAACAAAAAATATTCAACAATGAAAAGGGAGCTATGTCACTATGGTACAAGAGGATCTGCGCTCGATCTTCTGATCTCATATTTAAATAATATGATTATGAGGGTCGATGTGAATGGCAGGAGATCTGGGCCTCCTCTCGGTATGGGGGTACCACAAGGGTTTATTCTTGGACCCTTCCTCTTCCTAATTTATATAAATGATCTACCTAACCTTGTAGAAAATAAACACAAGGTAGTATTGTTTGCGAATGACACTTCACTCATATTCAAATTTAAAAAAAGGAGGGAACAGCAGTACGCTGGAAAAAACTGTGTTCATATTATAACAGTTATATAAGTCAGTTCTAGTGCTAATAATGACCTAACTAATAATAATAGCTTACGTAACGCAAGTACTACAATTGACGATGATTGCTAAAATAATCGCGTTCCTCTCGTCCAATTGTGGAGTTGCTACTACGCGACATAAGCCCCCTGCTTCCTTCGCAACAGGGAACCTGTCAATGCTTCACACTTCACTTCGATGAAATAGGTAATATGGATTAGAGGAAATTAAAACCATTAAAACAATAGGAGAATTTGTGTTAGTATAATCGAGGACATTGACGGCAACGTGCGAACGCACTCGATTAAATTACGTAAAAAAGCGGCCAAGTGCGAGTCGGACTCCGTAGCAGCAATAAACAGAATGTAAAAGTTCTTGTAGATCGATGTTTGAATACTAGTGTATTTTTTTTCAATTAGGTTATTGATAGTACGATTTATGACGTATGAAAAAAGAACTACTTACTAGATCTCGTTCAAATCATTTTCGGTGGAAGTTTGCATGTACATCATATACTTTTTTAAGTTTTAATATTCTCTTATTTTAGAAGTTACAGGGGGGAGGGGGGGTTGGACACACATTGTAAGTGTCTCTCGCGCAAACTATTCAGTTTAGAAAAAAAATCTATTTGTATCCACAACAAAGTTATAGGGAGTCGAAAATGGCCTGAACTGCTTCGAGAAAAAGATGGTACGGCCGTGCCGCATGTTTTTGGTCGACTTGGCGGAGCACTGCTGTGCCCCCAGATTGACCTTAAATATACTACAAGTGCCTTTATATTCCTTCTATATACTATACTACATTAATATTTGCGTTTAATAAAAACCAGGTATAAATCACGTTTTCCTCAATCATTAACGAAGCTGTTACAAAACCAATTAAATTTAAATACACTCAATTATAAAGGCATTAGATACCAGTGTTTTAACTGCAGTAACGTACTTATGAAAACTTTGCACTAACCTGTATAAATACCACTGGACAGGCTGTTCTATATGTTTGACAGCAAATATTTTGTGCCTATTTGAAGCGCCACTCGCGAGCGTCTAGAGAACTAATTTGGACGTATAATACAAATGGCTGCGAAGTGCGAAGGAACGTAGAATACGCTGAAGTATTTTTACATTTTGAATTAATTGATTTCGATCGATTTCCGTGTTTTTTTTATGAAAATAAGGGACAAGACGAGCAGGACGTTCAGCTGATGGTAATTGATACGCCCTGCCCATTACAATGCAGTGCCGCTTAGGATTCTTGAAATCCCCAAAAATTCTGAGCGGCACTACAACTGCGCCTGTCACCTTGAGACAAGATATTAAGTCTCATTTGCCCAGTAATTTCACTAGCTACGGCGCCCTTCAGACCGAAACACAGTAATGCTTACACATTACTGCTTCACGGCAGAAATAGGCGCCGTTGTGGTACCCATAATCTAGCCGGCATCCTGTGCAAAGGAGCCTCCCACTGGTAATCTTGTAACATTCATATTAGAACCCTATCGCGCCCACCCGTGAAATAAGCACTTATTACTAAAATATTCCGGTGGTTATATCTTCATCAGTCCCATGTCAATTAGATTATTTTTGATAAAAACATATCTCGAAATATAGTCCAATATATGTTTCATAATATTTTTTTTTATTACAAAACCCTAAGTAGCATTACATTGAAAAGTAAATGTAATAAAATTTAATAATTATAACCTATTTACAAAGAACCAGTTTTAGTTATGATGAGTAATTTATAAATTGCTGCATAGTTAAAAAATAGAATCTAGGTAAGTAATTAAGTTAAACTCATCAGTAATTCAAGTATTTGACAACAACAACAACAACAGCGCCAAAATGGTGAATATCAAACAGGCACAAAAGCACTTTGAAAGACGTCTAGTGGTATATAACGTGAACCAGAAAGGGTATAACATCCCTTCAATGGTACGTTATTTGGGTCATATGCAATAGTATGGTGATGTTTAAGTTTTAATAAATAAATAAAAAAAAAGAAAAAGACTTCCCTACGAAATAAAAATATTATTTTTCAATTTATTTTCTTAGACAACCCTAAATTTAAAGGACTGCCAGTTTTAGGCGGGGCATTTGTTTATAAACAGAATGAGGTCACCTACCTATGGACTTAAACATAAACAATAATCTATGATTAAGGAGTATGCACACTACATGAAATGTGGCTTGTGTCTATGTTATTATTCATTCATTTTTTACTTCCTGTTATTGAAACAAATAAACAAAATAAGAAATTACATAACATTACACAGTTTCACGTCTGTATTCCTGAAGGGTTAGAGGTGTATTTTTTCCACCCACGTTTCACTATGTTTAATTCCCACGTAATAGGGGGCGAGCATCTACATTTCTGAACTATGGGCTGCTAGTGAGAAATTTCCTACGAAAAACTCAAAAACTGCCCCATTCCATACCCAGGCCGGGTACAAAACCCGGTCCGGGAATGGAGTACATATTATTAATACGAGGACGGTCAAAGATATCCATATTTGACAAAAAAATCCGTGAAGAACAATTTCTTAATAGGAGTCTATTAGAATTATCTTTATTGGATAAAACATTTTTGAATTAAAATGTCAAGAGTCATTTGCCCAGTAATAAGAACAGCTACAGTACCATTCAGACCAAACCATAATAATGCTTACACATTTTTGCTTCACGGCAGAAAAAGATGCCGTTGTGGTACCCATAATCTACAATTACATATTACAAAAACACAGTTACAATTACACTAGTTTTTATCTTTTAAACGTGTTTTATTTAAATTTGTAATACTCGCGGAAATCAGAGTAAATACTAACATAACATAGTTTCATAATAAGATTAGAATTAAAAAAAAACTTTATTGGGTAATACATAATTACAGTAAATACAAATTTAGAAGTATTTTCAATGTCAGCTAAAGCAAATGCACATACAAAATAACTTTGTCTTCATGGCAAAATGAGAACACAAATTGCTTCACAGCTGCAATGAATCGTAGGCATTTTACTATTATCTGATATTATGTCACATCTACGTTTTTCATCTGTTTAAGGTCAAAAAAACAGATGATTAGGGTTGAGGGAATTATACTTTTTGCGAAACCTTAGCACTTTAAATATTGTATTAAATTATAATGCTAATTCATTTCTGACTTCACATAGGCATTAGAGATGACCTAAGGAATGTCTGGTTCAAAGCATAGTATACCCATTTAGTTTCACCTTGTATAGTTGAGGTCAGTGTAACTTTGTGATCAATTTGTTTTCAAATTGACAGCTGTCATTCAAATATAACCTTAATATAATTGATAATATTCAATCATAAATTTAAGATCACCGTCATCATCAAGTGAACCAATCCTGGCGTTTCCATGTTAATCAATATCGATCTCTGGTGAATCCCGTATTATCACAATCCTTTAGGGCTTAGATAATTTATACCTATAGATAGAGCCTCTTGCTGTTAGGCAACGCATGACAACAGGCCAGTGCCACTTTGTTTTATTGTGCGTGCGTTGCTGAAAATTGATGTTAACAGTTCACCGCTATTATTTTCGACGTGTTCACAGAATGCAACGTAGAGCTACTCGAATGTCAGGGCTCTGTGAACGGCTAGATCACTTGGCGATGCGTAAAGCGTTGAAAAGGATTCTCAAACAACTTTTCTCCCATCATTAATGTGTAAGAAATGTCGCATTTTCGTCCCAGTTGTCACGAATGAGAAACTACTTCACGAGAAGGTGAAGTAAATATTAGATATTCACCAAATTTATTTCAATAATCATTTTTTACGTTCTAATAATATCAAAAAGAGGCAAGAGCCAAATCATTACAAATTGTTACTATTACTGTATTTGTGTGAATGTGAATTTGGTTATTTGTTTCACGTTTAAACTACTCAACTGATAAACATTAAACTTTGCGCACCGTGATCTATATCCCAAAATTTTTACCTTCTCGAGGAAGCGCGTGTATGGTTCCATAAGTACCTACAAGTGATAAAATCTGGTACCATTAAAGGATCACTCATGTGTCTGCCTGTCTCTCCACTTATGAAGTTCCTTACATCTAATTCGAAGCCAAACATACCGGTGAGCTAAATATTTCTTATACACGTGAGATATTTTAGAAGAGTCCCGGGCGACCGAGATACGAATTTAATGCGGACGACGTCGCGGGTAATTGCTAGTAAATTATATACATGTCGAAATTGAATATATGTCTTTCTGACTGATATCGAACTAAAATGGTCTTTATTAAAAAAAAATATTTTTTATTTTATTTTATTTTAAAAATAAAATAGGCTTAAAAACTCATCGCTTTAAAATTGTGATCATTTTTCATTTAATTCACTTGAATCTATAATCTTTTCGAAAAAGTGGAGCCCGAAATAGCCTTTGCGGCAGCCCCGGCATCATTTGTCTCCTTACCCCTAATATATGAGCCACGGCGGCGATGGCTGGTCTATTCCTCAACTCGTGAACGGATGTGACATGTGTCACTGTGACTATGTCCATGCGAGTCAGTATTGTCAGAAAAAGTCGTTAGTGACCACAAATTAAGTTTATTAAAAGCGTTCTAAAAATCTATTGATCTTTCTACAATTTGTTTGCTCTATTCAAGTGATGCATAAGATTTCTCAAGCGATCGAATACTTCAGTAAAAAGTTGCATATGGAGAGTTATATAAAAGTTTCTAGAGTCCATTATTTTGAGATGATTGTCTATGGAGACGTACATTCACTTACGTTGGTCTATTTCCTGTCCAATACCGGGTGAGCAAGGCTAATCTATACTAGCTTATGTCAGTGTCTTTACTTACCTGGACTTTAAAATAAATCTTTGTCTTTAGGTACTTGATAAGAAGTTAATAAATATTTTGTCTAGTTTTAAAAATTTCGACCTGTGTAGGGATGAAAACAAGGAAGTCCAAACAAACTCACGGTTTCACGCCTAAATCCGAATTCGATTTTGAAAAATAGACTAGACCTTGGGAAAGCTACCATTTTTTGTAAAAAAAGAAGGGCATGACCGGCTTGAAGTAAGGGATAACAGTTTGCATGGGAATTCGTCGTAAAACTTTGAAGCTTTGTGGTCAGGCAGAGGCTTAATAAAAAAAATTCGAGCGCTTTTGAAATTTCGAATTACGTGGGGATTAAATAGGAGAATTTTGCAGGGAAATACTATTAAAGACACTGTCCACAATGACAAGGGATATCAGCTGTATTCTAGAAGAGCGCCGCCAGCGAAAAAAGCAGTTTGTATGTATATTATTTTAAAATTAGTTTTATTGTGCAACGATCCCCCGTGTGAGGGAAGGGCTCACTCGCTGCAATACCAACTAGATATCGGGTCGACGCAAAAAATACGTGTCGGTGAATACGGCTCCCTCGAGACGTGAGCTCAGATTGTTCAAACCACAGCCGACCAGCAAACGTTAGCGGTCCGTTAAATATGGTAAATGTTCTAGGACTTAAAAAATCAAAACATAGCTATGAAATGCTGCTCATCTCACACAAAATAGGTACGAAAGGTCAGGAAAGGACTACTCCAGGTAGCAAACCAGCACTACAATCTCTAAATAGCAAGAGTATCATCTCAAAGTTTTTCTTACACAAAATAGGTGCGAAAGGTCAGGAAAGGACTCAAAGCTACCATAATACCACACAAATTAGATACACAAACAGACGTCGGGTTGCACAATATAGCCCGCGATTTCCTGTACATACAACCAACCAAATTGTATTAAGGAACATTGGCCATTTTCCTTTACAAGCGGGAAATTTTATGTTGCGCGTCCACTTATGTAAATTGGCTTGACTTCAATGAATAGCCAAGATATTTTAATATCATATCGAATATTTTTAAGATTATGTGATAACCATAAATGACAATAACGGACGAAAAAGGCATAATATATTCTTGTTGGTATATATTTTGAATAAATTAGAATAACAATAATCATCCGACAGAATTATCGTTACGTATCTTAATACATACAAAGATTAATAGACCAGGGCTGAAGCCTTTGAAAATGATAAAAGTCAAAAAAAAAATGTATGATGAAACCCATTGGGAAAGGAAGAGCATATAAAAAAAATAAGGGCAAAATAATTTACGGACGACCTGAGGTCGGGAAGTGGAAGGGAGGGGGATTTGAAGGGTAAAAAACGGTTTATCTCGATTTCCGGAAAAACTACAAGTCCTATGGAAAAAAGTTGCAGGCAATAAATTTTTTCACATAACCACAAAGTTAATGTGAAAAATTCAAGTACCCAAGTTTTCGGTTTTTTTTTCACGCATAAGCCGCTTTGATCTCTTTTGCCCATGTGCTGTTCCATTGTGTCCTGACATTCATTCATACGTCAGGCATAATGCCTACAAAAGCATTCGCCGAAACTATCTTTATTATTAGGTGAATAATATATAGATTTGACATTTGTTTAATGAAACGTATTTATTTGTACAAGCAATGAAAAATTATAATGAGATATATGAAAAAAAAACAATCAAAGAGGAAGAATATCTTTATAAAACGGATCATGTCATCGAGAAAAAACTGTAAGCTCGTCAGGTCATTTATTTGGTAAATACCGACACACAGTTCGAACGAAGAAACAGAGACTCTCGGAAAAAGGCACATAAAACTCATGAGGAACGGTGTCAGAAAGAAAAACATTAGCATTCACGTATACTCGCAGATATGTTTATGTCTAAATATAGCCACACAGAAACCAAATTGTCTGGAAGTAAAATCACAAGACTAACAAAATCACAACACGTCCTTTCTCACGTGGTGAAATCACCATGGGTGGCGTTATTCCAAATAGTAGTTAATTTACTGATCGAAACTCCACAAATGCAGATGGATGTATATTTTCATATAAATTATAATACAAACAAAACCAATATTGTTTACATCTTCGCGCTAGTTGATATGCGGTAACCTTTTGACATCGCTTCTATAGGACCACAAGTTTCTGTAGGATTATAACGTTGGGTATATCTTAATTGAGGAAGTGAGAGTACGTAAGCTTTAGTAACTTTGAATACACCTGTTTTACTAGTAGGTACAATAGAAACTAGACAAACTAAATAGTTGAGGAACATAAAGATGTATTAGCACCAAATTTCTTTTTTTATCGAACCTAAGCAAATACATACATATAGTATTAATGTTCATTAAAAAATTCATGAAGGTAATTATAATAGTCTTCAACGACCTACATACATTGTTGAAGATAAAAAAGCATTGATAGATAAGTATTTTACATGAGTGATTAATTATATAATGTAACCAAAAAACTAGATACCACAACGCTGAATAGAAAAAAATATTATCAATAGTATTCATGTAAAGATAAAGCATAGTATGAAAGAACTTACATAAAATCTTCCAAATCCACGACATTTGTGTACTGACAAGGCGCACCATCAACATTAAAACACATGCTATTATAATCCCACTCCTGTCTCTGGTAACAGGGCAACGAGGCTTGTAAAAACTGCGAGGTCTGAACGGGCCTTTGTGGATAGTAATTCTGATGAATTGTATCAACTGGTTGCCTATAATACTGCTGACTCCCAGAACCATCATCACAGTCATTGTAGCTTTTGGCGTAGCAATGCGTTGAAAGTTCACTGTTCCCACTGTATGTGTCAAAGCCGCAAAAACTTTTAACTGGTTTTCTGTACCACTGATTCGACACTGGACATTGCGCATGCCACCCAGTCTCCTCAAACGCACCCATAACAGGGCATTGTTGAGGCAACGATTCGCCATTCACCATCATGGTTGCGAGAAATTCGCGATTGACAGAAAATAATATTCAATTCAAACCAGTCCATCGGTCGGCATAATCAACGTATGACTGATATGAGAAAAGATGTGCTTATCTCTCCCTGTTATTGCTGGCTTAGTAGCAAAAACTTGATATAAAATTTTATGTGATAACGTTAATGTAGCAAGAGATATTCACACTGATGGCTGAATGTCATTACATATAATATTTATAACATTACAAACAAGTACATCTCACAAATACTTCCAAATATATTCTTGTTCAGTAATATCACCCATAATCTAGTGCGTACAAGTTCTTCTGAATGTACATACATTATACTTACTTCGTCTTAAAAAGCAGGGCCACGTTGCAAATTGAAGTATGTAAATATTAAATATTCGCATCTGGCAGATAAGGCTGAATGGTCATTCGAATTTCATAAGCTAAATTCGATTCGAAAGCATTCGAAAGCTACACAAAAATCTTTTCTTGGCATGAGTTACAAATGAGTCTATAACATTTGCAGAGCCTGTCTGTTATAGTCAAAAATCGCTCGCGCAATCTGGAATTGACAAGCTTGGATACAGGCGATAATATTTATTACTATAGCGATTCCTCAGGTGTTGGACATACGGTCCTTTGTTCTCTTCTTCCATAAAAAATTCAAGAAACGAAAATGAGAATGTTACCAGAAACAAAAGCGTGAAGAATATTAATTCTAGTTAAGTAACGAGAAAATATTCACATTCAAAAAGACCAGGCTTATGCGAACACAAATTTTACCCATATTTTTATATGCCGCTGAAACGTGGACATTGCGAGAGGTTAAAGAGAAGAAGATAGACTGGAAATGTGGTGCTGGAAATGGATACTTTGTGTATCGTGGACCGAATTTCATGCGAACGTTTAGATACTCCAGGAACTAAAAATCAACAGCATTTATTTTCCATAGTGCAATCCCGCATATTCGCCCTCTTTGGAAAAGTATCGAGACGAGGCAGCCATTCCATAGAACGCCTTATCGTATTTGGAAGGAATTAGACCGCGTGGAAGGTCACTCATGCAATGAACCGATCAGATCAAATCTTCTGTGGGCGACCCCGTGCATGAGTGCACTCGAATGACGTCTAATAGAGAGAGAGAGAGAGATTGCGAGGTGCATTAGATCTGCCGTTATTGAAACTATTTGACATTAACGATCGCTCTGACAAGCGTATCGACCGAGATGAAGAAGAGAAGAGAGAAATAATCTTAGCAAATATTGAAAAAAATAGTGGAAAAATCTAAAGGCGTTGTGATGTCATTGTAGATCCCCAAATCACGATAAAAGATCATTACAAGGTTACTACAGCTGTTATCGATATACTTATTGATTAGATCCTTACTAGTTGCCTGGCAACTATAAGATTTTTTTTATTATTTGCAACCATTTCGTGATACGACCATACAGCCCAGTGGACCCTGCCTACTGAGGTAGAGGTCCGGGGTTCGAATCCCGGTAGGTGAAAACATTTATATGATGAATATGTGTGTTCGTTTCTGAGTCGTGGACATATTATGTTTTTAAGTATATCGTATTAAATATATCGATCTCCTGCAACCTAAGTACAGGATCTGCCTAGTTTGGGACAAGATAATTTGTGCAATATTTTATATGAATAAGCAAAAGCGTGTTAATACACAGTACAATAGTACACCTTCCTTAAAGGCCGGCAACGCTCTTGTGATTCCTCTGGTGTTGCAAGAGAATGTGGGCGGCGGTGATCACTTAACACCAGGTGACCCGTACGCTCGTTTGTCCTTCTATTCCATAAAAAAAAAAGAAAAAAAAAATGTGCTTGGCAAGATGTGATCAGACAATATTAAATACAAAGTCGAACAGACATTTTAATCACCAGCACTTTTTAATAACCAAAAAAAGGTCTATGTGATAGTTAAATAAATAAAATAAGCCATTATGCTGTTCACAAAGATTTATCAAATGATATTTTACTTTAACAAACTTAAATCTAAATTATCCACGTTCAGTTAGAAATTTCTGTATTCCACTTTACATATTGATTTTGCGTCATTCAACTTACGGCCAATCCCAATATACTATCGACAGATAGAGATAAATTACTACCTTCTACTGTCAGTAATTTGCTGTCAATAATCTGAAGCTGTCCCAATATAGCCGATAAGTCATTCTTATCCCCTTATATTGGGACGCGTGAATTGCAATGTCCATACAAACTTCTATCGCTGGTAAGGTAAACGTCCTACCATTGACAGACAGCGTGTACGGATAAGGTGAGTTACCGTTGATAAGTTTATTGGGACAGAAAAGTCAACGATAGTTCCGATTTTTATCTCAAGTGGGCCACAACCGGAGATAAACTGAATATTGGGACCGCTGTAAGTCATACTTTTTATTTCTTTCAATTTTACCTTCTGTCCTCGTTTAATTTCAATTAAGTACTTACGCTTGTAGTGAAAAATAACAAAATTTTTAGACTCTTCGAAAACCCTGCTTTAAATTATGGACACATTACTTAATAAATTTAAATCAATGTATAAAGCTTACGTGCATCGGGGAAGTGCGTGAAGTGACGATTTACGAATAAGATTGAATATTTGCCAATGATTTGCTTTATTGGTTTAAGTAATGGAAATCTGATAAGCCAGTTTTGTAAAGTGTAATAAAGATTACGATAATTTATACGTCTAGATGGAGCCTCTTGTTGCTAGACAACCGACGAAAACACACCAGAGGGCCTACCATCAACTTTCAATAAGCGATGCAATTCAGTTTAGGTACCTAAACTGAATCACTTAATTTCGTACCATGAAGTGCCTTTTAATAAATGGCGTTTGGATCACTTATGAAGAATGAACAAAATAAATTTGTTTGTGGTCCGCGGTGTATGATGTTCTACAGTCGTTGCATAAGTTTGTCTCTCTTACTCGAACCATATGCGTTGCGTTTCGAAACCTAAAATGATATGATTTTAGCGGGTTTTTTTTGCGTAGAAAATACATTTTAAAATTGCGATTTATAGCCCTTGTTGTAGGTACTTATTAAATAATAGTAATATTAATAAATATAGTTCTTTGAATTACAAATTGAATGTTTGCTTAGGTGTCGCATCTCCATTGATGTTTGATTTGACAGGACCGCAGAGTATATTTTTTTTAATTCGTTCTAGAAACAGGCCCTTAGCCCGGGCCCTTACTGTCTCGACTTTAGTATTTTCATTTTTGGTATTTATTTTCAGTATTTTGTTTGACAAAAAAGTCCAATAAAGTATTCTCATCTCATCGTTGAAATATTACTTCATGGTACGAATGAATGAACGAACTAAATCAGTCTGCGATTCAATTGACATCATTTTTGACATTCAATTGATATCATTGCGATTTAATTAGTATATTTGACGTCAACCTAAATTAGATAGCTCTAATCACGTCGTAGTACGAAATAGCAAAGCAGTTCATTTTAGGTTGTCAATTGAATCGCAATAAGAGTTCATGGTAGGCCCACAGGTTTATTACTTTTGTGTACGTGACAAGCTACGTCTACACTCGCGATTTAATATCTAACTAATAACTTTGTGTTAGTGTGCGTGTATTGTTCAAAATAGAGGTTACCTGTCAACCTCAATTAATTTCAACGTTTTCACAGATGTCTATACAGGGTCTCCCAAAACTCAACGATAACCTGGTACCGGGCGAGAGGCCAAGGTATACCAGTTATGAAAAAAATAAGAAAAAAAATCTATGTCACTTAGTCAAGCGATGATAGTCATTTTTCGAAAATGTTAAAATTTGACACCCTTTGTCGCATTTTTAGGTACTGTGATCGCAATTTTCACAATTTTACAGTGATTTTTTTAATAATGTTATCTCAAATAACAGTGCTATTAATGGTAACCACAAATGAAAGTAATAATCATTGTTAACTAAGTAAAATAAATTAAATTTTGACGAGTTATGGTTTATAAAATTTATGTCAGTCAACCTTGACACTCTACGTTGGAAAAAAAATGTACTACACTACCTATGGCAAGTTTTTTTCAAAGATGGCCCATTTAGTCTAGATTTCAAAATAGTACAACACTTGCCACTTTTCTTGCCAATAAAACTGCTATTTCGTATTTTTTGCGAAAGGAACTCATGGAAAAATTAATCAAAATAAAACGGTAAATTATCGTAACACTTTATTATCCTCCTAAAATTAAAGCAGATGCTCAAATTGTTTCCCTCCAGCAAGAATACAAGCTCTGCATCGCCTCAGAAATTACCTGTTCACCAGTCTTGCAAATCTCCTCGCATTGATTTCTTCTGATGCTGCATAAATTTTTTGGCGCAATTCTGTTACATTTTGAATTGGTTTTGAGTAGACCTTTTCTTTTATGCATCCCCAGTAAAAAAAAATCTACTGGATTCAGGTCTGGGGACCGAGGGGGCCATGAAATTGGTCCAAGGCGTCCGATCCATTTACCGGGATATAATTCGTTTAAATATTCTCTTACAGGCCGGGCATAATGTGCTGGGCAACCATCTTGTTGATACCACATTTCTCTGTAGATGTTGAGTGGTACATCTTCTAGCAATGTCGGCAAATCATTTTGAAGAAAATGCAAGTAGGTGGCGCCATCTAAATTTTCAGTGAATTCAAATAGTCCAATTATTTGACCATTTAATATTCCTGTCCACAAACTTTAAATTGGTATTGGGATCGATCCTCACGCATCAAATGCGGGTTTTCCGTATGCCAACTATGAAGGTAATGTAAGTTTAAATAACCATCTCTTTTAAATATCGATTTGTCAGTCCACAAAACTTTAATTAGAAAATCCGGATTCTCACGAATTTTCGCTAACATGGTTCTGCAGAAATCAACTCTGGGTGCGTGATCACGTGGTAACAAGCTCTGCACACGTTGTACATGGTAAGAATGAAAATCATATCGTTTTAAAATTCGATGTGCGGTACTCTTCGCCACACCCGTTCCAATTTCAATCGCACGTACTGAGGTACTGGGGTCATTTTCAACTTCATTCAAAACTTCAGCGTCGTAGTTTCCTTGAGGTCTCCCACCAGATGTACGAGCACTGGGTAATCGTCCTTGCGAGTATGATGCGTGCACATTTTGGAAGACACGATAATCTGGGTACCGCTCCACATTCGGGTACCTCTCCCGATACAGTCGAGCTGCCGCAGAGGCATTACAATGGCACTCACCGTAGATAAGATGCATATTTGCATATTCTTGCGGTGTGTACAAATGCGGCATGTTGTTCACACACAGTTTGCACAGCACAAAGTCCAAAAAACAAAGCCAGAGTCGTCAAGTAAGTAGAGTATCAAGTCCAGGGTAACACAAGCCAAAGTCGATAGTACGAAAGTAACACGATTACGAGATGCGCAGTAAACGAAGAAACGATGCGTATTAAATGTTATTGTTTCAATTTTATTATGAACGACTGATGAGTCGTTGTGAGTGAGACGGATAGTGACGTCTCGTTTTGACAAATACCATAACTACTATCCATTTCTTTTTATCACTTTTGTTCATTACAAACAATGGAGACTTCGAACTTTTCAAACAAAAGAATATCAGGTATTTTTTTTACTGAGGGATCCCTACGCATAGCCTACGAAATAGAAGTTTTATTGGCAAGAAAAGTGGCAAGTGTTGTAATATTTTTTTTCCAACGTAGAGTGTCAAAGTTGACTGACATAAATTTTATAAACCATAACTCGTCAAAATTTAATTTATTTTACTTAGTTAACAATGATTATTACTTTCATTTGTGGTTACCATTAATAGCACTGTTATTTGAGAAAACATTATTAAAAAAAATCACTGTAAAATTGTGAAAATTGCGATCACAGTACCTAAAAATGCGACAAAGGTGTCAAATTTTTAACATTTTCGAAAAATGTCTATCATCGCTTGACTAAGTGACATAGATTTTTTTTCTTATTTTTTTCATAACTGGTATACCTTGGCCTCTCGCCCGGTACCAGGTTATCGTTGAGTTTTGGGACACCCTGTATAGACCAACAGTGTTTCCCAACCTTTTTTAGGCTATGCCCCACCTCATCAGTACTAAAATTATTATTCCCCCCTACATAATTTTTAACCTTTAAAAATTGTTTTCTTAGCTTTTTTCTTATATTCATTTAGTGCGATTTTCTAGTAAGGTATTCACGGATCTAACTAGTCGTAGTTGAGCTTTGGAATGTGAAAAATTGCTTACCGTAGGTATTTAGTATCTAGCGTAAGGAAAAATTTATAAGTTGGTGTTCAATAGAAGTTTGATCATAAAATAACGTAACCAAATTCAACTAAATTAACTTTAACACTAGCTATATTTATTTAGGTTCATAGCGCCACTGCTGGCTGCACAGAGAATCCTACCTAATATAATAATATTAGGTTCAAATTTACATAGCTTTAATCTCAAGTCGCCGCGTTGTGTTATATCAAGTCGATTTATTCTTTTTATCGGTAAATTATTTGCAGCACTAAATCCACATTCAGCTAAATATGATGACGGAAACGGTAGTAAAAGTTTTCTTGCATATTCTTGGAATTACCTTTTTTGTAAAATTTGTCACCGATATCTAGCATTGCATTTAAATAACCCAAAGCGAAAGGGTTAAAGTTGTGTCAAGCCCATTTTTAAATTGCCCCCCTTAACTATCAAATTGCCCTCCTGTGGGGCGTGGCCCGTTGGGAAACACTGATCTAGACGCATAAATGATCTTTTAGTATAGTATCTAGAGTATATATAGTAACTAGAGTGTTCATTAGCGCGGCGAACGCTTCTAGATCGCTACAATTTCCGCCAGTGAGATTGTATTCCTTATTTTGAAGCATTCAATGAGACCAATCGAGATCCGCACTATACCTTTATAGTACTTATTTATTAATTATTAAAGGCGATAGTCGCGATTGCTTGCCGAGAGTGGGTGGACCCTCACAAAAATAACCCTACTAATACTATAAATGTGAATGAAAGTTAGTTTGTTACGCTTTCACGCCTAAACCACGGAACCGATACTGATATTTTTTTACAGAGATAGACTAGAGCTTGAAAAATGACATAGGCTACCTCTTATTGCAAAAAAGTTAATTGAGGGGTTGAAATAGGGGATGGCAGTTTGTATGGAAATTTGTCACTATCGAAGATAAAACCATGAAACTTTGTATTTAGGCACTTGATAACAAATAATTTATAAACATTTGTTCGAACATTTTTGAAACTTTGACCTACATGGGGATGAAATAGGAGATTAAAGTTCGCAGGGAAATACTAATTAAGAGACTGTTCACAATGACAGTGGAAGTGTGCTGTATCATAGAAGAACGGAAAGAGAAGTTTGTATATTGTGTATTATTTGAAAAGTATATACTAAAAAGAATAAATAAAATGCCCAAAGTAACTTATATAATGTAACGTATATTTAAATATATCGTTGTCTTCGCCCAGGCTATGCCTAGTTTGGGGCAAGATGATTTGTGGAAGAGTGTGTCAATATTATTATAGTTATTATCATCAATAGCATTAGAACTTGCGAGGTCGCCAATCAATCACAGCCCTTCAAACAGCTCCAGTAAACAGTAATTTGCTAGAATCGAACAATTAATATTCATTACCCAGCTCACGACCTAATAAATACATAATCATCGTTGTTATTTTGCTAGAGTAGGAAAATTCCGATACACTATTTATCGGCAGTTACGTTGAAGCAGCCAAATCTGGTGTGACCTCATTTCCTGGTGTTTCTTTCGTAACTATCTGAGATTTATTACATTTCAGTTGGATGTCTTTTAGCGACACTTTGTGTTACTATTTGATGGCCACCGTAGCTTATAAAACTATAGTTATAATAAGACCTTTTCAAATACTGTTACTGTAAGCGTTCGTAGAATTCACAACTCGTTGCAGTTAAACAACGTCAGAGTCATTGACTAGTATACGTGCTCCTGGTGTGCTCGTTTGTAAATATTCATCATCATCATTTCAGCCGGAAGACGTCCACTGTCCACTGGACGAAGGCCTCCCCCAAAAATCGGTCCTGCGCTGCTCTCAATCAACGTATTCCGGCGATCTTAACCAGATCGTCGGTCCATCTTGTGAGGGGCCTACCAACACTACGTCTTCCGTCTAAGTTTTTCCGTCTTTGTAAATATTACTAATGCTTATTTGGATCATGCAAAAAATTGCTATTTTTATACATCACTACATAGTATAGAACAAAGTCGCTTTCTCTGTCCCCATATCCCTATGTATGCTTAAATCTTTAAAACTACGCAACGGATTTTGATACAGTTTTTTTAATAGATAAGAGTGATTGAAGAGGAAGGTTTATATGTATAATAACATCCATTAAATACTGTTATTTTTGAGGTATCTAATGTGATGTCGTAAATAATTAAATTTTTTCCTCTTACATTGCAAACGCAGGCTGAACCCTACGTGATTTATCAAAATAATGTACAGAAAACTCCGCTATGGTATATGTCTACCTCTTATGGATATCCCACAATAACATTATTTTGTGATTTACTTCTTACGACAAATAATGGCTAATTATCGAAGCGATTTCAACCAATACAGCAATAATCCTTGTCTAATTAAATACCTTAAATACATTGTTGATTTAATATAGATCTATATGGCCCTTTACAGCATATGATTTAAATGAATATTTAATGATATTACAGATTAAAAAATTGGAAATCTTCATTTAGAGAAAGAAGAATTGATTTACTCTAAAAATAACGCGTGCGGGCCACGGGCAGTAATGAATAAATCAAAACTATTGGATCGATTTTAATCATTTTTTTTTTTTCAGTGAATGACATAGGCTATATATTTGATAACCGTGCGAAGCCGGAGCGGGGGGTGGCTAGTTAGGACTATTAGGATATAAATTATAGTAATATGATATCTGTGTATGTAATGTGCTTAAAAAGGACATGTTAAATGTTGTGCAAAAATTGACTTTTTTTTATGGAATAGTAGGACAAACGAGCGCACGGATCACCTGTTTTTAAGTGATCACCGCCGCCCACAATATATTGCAACACCACAGGAATCACAGGAGCGTTGCCGGCCTTTAAGGAAGGTGTACGCGCTTTTTTTGAAGGTACCCATGTCGTATCGTCCCGGAAACACCGCACAAGGAAGTTCATTCCACAGCTTTGTAGTACGTGGAAGAAAGCTCCTTGAAAACCGCACTGTGGAGGACCGCCACACATCCAGATGGTGGGGATGATATCCTAAATTGTGGCGTGTCGTGCGAAGGTGGAATTCTTTAACAATTTAAGTTTCTGAAACCAGAAATCTCACATCACGTCACAATCGCTAGTGTTAATGTAGCAGTCATCCAAATCAATATTGCATAGACTAAATATGACCTGGTTATCGTAAATTCTACCAAAATGATCTGATACGTCATTGTATGCCTAACATTTTTACACGCGACGAGAGTGTTCTATGTATTTCTATTTCGCTTACGATACTTATATTTCAAACGTGTAACCTGCATTTACATTAAGGGTTGTCAATTTTATCTAGAACACGTAGAGTAGGTTATCAGAGAGGGTAATTAAATTGTGGAGATTTGTAAAAAATCTCGTTGAACCGGCAAACGTCTTATTGCCATACAAATTAATAAAAAATGGAATAAAATTTTTGGGATATGAAAAATAGATGTTGGCCGATTCTCAGACCTACCCGAAGTGCACACAAAATTTCATACAAATCGGTTTCGGTGGAGTTAGGTAACAGACACGATACTTTTATACGTGTTGTCTCGCCAAAATCTGGCGAGACAACACGTATACACACGTCCTGAGGATGCCTCGTCTAGAGGCGAAACACGTGTCGAATTGATTAAAAACAAATATTGGCGGAATTAACACTAAAGAAAACTTAAATAATTTGTATAATTATGAATTTCCGCAAAGTAACGCCTACTTCAATAAATTTTCTAGACTGTGGTTGGCAACCCTACATACATAAGTTCAATAACTCGACTTATACGAGGAGAAAGCATCACATGTTTATGCTTACATAATATATTATATTTAAATATAATAGTATGTATATTTCTGCCCGGTATCTTTTAACAGAGAGGACAGGATTTAGGCCTATTCGAATATGTAACTTTCAAAAGATACCAAGCCCAGAGATGGACAAGAATTACAATGCAGTGCCGCTCAGGATTCTTGAGAAACCCAAAAATTCTGATTACAACTGCGCTTGTCTCCTTGAGACATAAGATATTAAGTCTCTTTTGCCCAGTAATGTCTCTAGCTACGGCGACCTTCCGATCGAAACACAATAATGCTTATACAGAACTGCTTAACGGCACAAATAGGCGCCGTTGTGGTACCCATAATCTAGAGCCTCCCACTGGTACTGAACTGATTAAATGTTTTATTTACATTGCTGCTTTTCCGCCATGAATATTTTAAGCAACTGAAGTAAATGCGGCAATGTACAGATATATCAGTCGAAGCATAATATTTGTGGCATGTTCCATATTTCGGCTTTGTTTTTATACGACGTGATATGTCTATATGTTATAGAACGTCATTGGTTGTAATAATTAAATTTGATAAAGAATTATGGATATTATGGCGGTCCAACAAAAAAACATTGAAATGACTTACAATATTATGACGACACAAACCTAATGCTGAGATCTATAGAGCGTACTTAGACTATGCTCAGAATTTACTTACGAAAAACCTTACGAAACCTAGCTAAGAGTGAACTTAGCATAATCTTGCGTTTTTATAGTCATTTGACAGCTTAAATTATGTTGAGCTGAGATAGCCCAATACAAAAGTCAAGTTCGCGTTTTATTACACTCAGTTTTACGTAAGTAAAGACTGAACAAAGTCGTGTATAGATTTCGGGCTAAGAGAGGTTGCGGAAGAATATGAAAATGTTTATCTTAATAATTAATATACATTTTTTATTATTGATTTAAATGTTTATTTCAAGTTGCATTTTCTAATATGCCTGGAGAACTCATTATACAGTCGTTAATAATTTCCAAATTTTATTTAAGCTTGTGTTGGAACACAATTTCTGATTTAATTATGCTCCAGTCTATAAAGTACCATCATCATCAGCCGGAACACGTCCACGGTTGGACAAAGGCCTCCCCCAAGATTTCCAAGACGATCGGTCCTGTGCTTATTCATCGTATTCCGGCGATCTTGACCAGATCGTCGGTCCATCTTGTGGGGGCCTACCAACACTGCGTCTTCCGGTACGTGGTCGCCATTCGAGGTCTGCCCCAACGGCCATCTCTCATCATCACTCTCGCGAAATAGAGATTTAAAAAACAGTAGATCATGGAGATATCTACATTACCGTGCAATACGGTCCCCAAGTTGATTCCGGAATACCTAAAACTCGCAGTTGAATGCTATTCGAGGCATTTAGTGGTTTCATGTTTCTGTATGGTAGAAAGCGCTTCTATCTGTGCTGTCTTGTTTCCCTAGAAATTTTGCAAAATAATGATCTCAGAATCGAGGTTTTTATCTATGGTGCATGCTCCAACTTCATCATCATCATTTCAGCTGGAAGACGTCCACTGTTGGACATAGGCCTCGCACAAAGATCGCCATGACGATCGGTCCTGCGCTGCCCTCATCCAACCTATTCCTGCGATCTTGACCAGATTGTCCATATTGTGGGGGCCTACCAACACTGCGTCTTCCGGTACGTGGTCGCCATTCGAGGGCTTTACTGCCCCAACGGCCATCTGTCCGTCGAACTATGTGCCATAACATAAACTACCATCGAAATATAATTTATAATTCAAAGCACACTAAACGCCAATTGTCTGATAAAAACTCCCATGCTATGTATGCATGTTGTATGACACCGAATGTAATTTGACTGTTAAAATACAAGTTTTGTCCCTGGAAGCACCAAATTCGATGGCAAACAGGTTATTGCATCATGTGACATTAAATCGAAACGAGCTCACATTATAAACGTAACTGTTTAACTGATAATACTTTTATCAGTAGCTTGTAGGTTCACGCAAAGAGAGCCCACTATCTTAATGTTTAATCACTCTTTTCATATGAGCTTTAGTACTTATCATTTGAAATGAACTTAAACTATTGGGGCATAAGATCCATTTAATAATATTATGGTAAATATAAACTTGCGTGATAGGCACTGCCCCAGGGCACTAGATTTTTAAGATACAGCAAAATTGAGAGTGCCATATGGCACACTATTCCTTCACCAAGTTCTGACCTTTATTTTGTTTATAAGTTGGTTTATTTTGCATGTCTTATAGCTTGTTTCAATAGCTTTCAGATACATTCACTCAAATCCTCCTAATTATACACACTCTATTAATACACGTAAAATAATATGCATTGACAGAATGCTGTGCGAACACCAAAATCACACCAATCTGCTATTATGGTAAATATAAACTTGCGTGATAGGCACTTATGTTAAAATGCGACGTAATCTGAAACAGCACATTATAGCTCTATATAGCTATATATAGGTTCAAACCTTAGAATAATTTATACGTCTAGATAGAGTCTCTTGCTGTAAGACAACCGATAAAAACAGGCAGGAATATTAATTTAGTGAGCGTAACAAACTACGTCTTACACTCGCGATTTCTATGACTTTGTGTTAGTGTGCGTGAATAGTGGTTAGTTCTAAAGTCTATTTTTTTCGACGTTTTCACAGCTGTCATGGTCTATCTAGACGTATAAATGATCTAAACTATGTCAGCAAAATGTGTAGAAAATAGCTGCAGACCTTGTACAAGTATGAACTACAATATTTTGATTATGTGGTGATGTAGTCCAGTTGTGGCCCTATTTTAATTTCGCAAGTCACTCTCGTGAAATAGAGATTGAAAAAACAGCAGCTCATAGAGATCTACAATACCATGCATGAAGGTCCCAAGATGGTTCGGGAATACCCTAAACTCGCAGTTGAATGATATATAAGGCATTTAGTGGTTTCATTTTTCTGTATGACAGAAACGCTTCTATCTGTGCTGTCTTTTTTCACTAGAAATTTTGCAAATAATGATCTCAGAATCGAGTTTTTTGTCTATGGTTCTTGCTCTAACTTAAAACACACAAAATATTGAGTTCCGTGAGGTAGTGTCATTTGTTATCGCGCTTTTAGAGGCCTAATTGGCTTCTTAGAACTAGATGTGTTCAACAAGGCTAGCAGGTAGCAATTTTGCCCCCTCTTATATAAAAAGGAGTCTCAATAATTCATTATTTTTTATTTATGCTTCTATACCTATAATAGAAAAACATGAGGGACCTACCCTACTTGAGTGGGGCTATTGCTTGCACAATAGTACTGAGGCTAGAAATCTTATTGCATAATAAAAATGACAATCAGGAATCTCCACAGGATCTTGTGTCTTCCGCAGTAGACAAGTCTCAAAAATGTGGTTTAGTTACACACAAACCTTCACTGTCTTATTAAGAAACATGATGTAAAGTAATTCCAAGTTTATAATTACTTCTCCCTGTCATATAATTATGTAGTGACAGTGGTAAGATACAGACAAAATTATTAACTTTACTTCGCTTTTATTACTAATACTTTGAATCTCTAGTAGTGAATGATTTCTGCTCCACCTAAAGGGGATAAAGATAGAGAAGATTAACTTAAAGCATCTTAAACTTGAGAGGGGCACTATAGATGTAAAGATTTAAGTGCAACAACCTTAAACAATGACAAAAGTCACATGGTTAGGTTTCAGACACTGAACTTAAGGCAAATAAGGCAAGAGTGACCAATTATTTCTTGCCCCACAAAATTAACTTTTATACCTCAAAATATACCCAAATAATTTGTCATTACTTAGTGCCATCAAAGCTGGTGAGTCCACTTAAATAAATCAATTTAAACCACAAGAAATACCTTACATATTGAATAATTCATTTGATACAAATAACATTACTTAACACTGTATATTATGGCATTTACCAAATTACCTGTTATATATATGAGGATAATACTCTCCACATAATTTACCATTGTTTATAAACTCATATGCATGGTAGCATAAGCATGCGTGGTAACATAGCTAGCTAGTCTTTTAAACTTCGGAAATCGACAAATGCTCCAGGGCATTAGATTTTTCAGATACACCAAAACTGAAAGTGCCATAGGGCCCCAGTCTCCCTCACCAAGTTCTGACCCTTATTTTGTTTATAAGATGGTCTTATAGCTTCTATCAATAGCATTCAAATACATTCATTCATATCATCCTAATTGTAAGCAATCTATTAATACACAGAAAATAATACTCATTGACAGAACTCTGCACATGCACCGATCTGAGTCAAACCACAGGATCAGTTTCCCCGAACGGAAAGGTTAATTACCTCTCTAACTAAAAATTAGGTGCGTCACAACATCTGCATGTCAAATATTTACTTCAAAATCTGGCTAACTGTATGTATGGTGTAGTGCTGTCTCACTGGAACCAATATATCATGATGGCCACTCTAAACAAATTTGTTCCTTTCATAACCAAAAAAATGCTACCTTTACACATCAATGGATCATATTTAGATAGTTCACGAGTCCATAGTCATTCAATTGTATTTAGATCATGTGGTTTCTCTATAGGAGTAGAGTCCAAGTGTACTCTGACAGTAATAACATTGCTTACTGATGCATAATGAGACAGATAATTAAATTGGTAATAATAATCTTATCATAAACACATTTCTTAATATACAACGAGACAGTATTATTTAGTTAATGCAAGTTTAAAACAAATTCACATACACTGATAAAGTAACATTATATAACAGCATATATGAAAATTTCTGAAGATTTGAGTTTATGGAAGTTTTAGGTATTTACTTTAACTTATTCATGTACCTTAATATTTATCACATAAGCATTTAAATATACATTAACTATAATAATTAAAAATGAAGAATTAAAAATGTTATATTACCAGTTAAAAGATATAAGAGGATAAAGACTTCATATAGGAGATAGGATGTACTGTGGTAGAAAGATCACTACTACATATAACTAACTATAGGAGCCTAACCCGAGTGATAAAAATAGAATCATGAAAACCTTCAAAGCAGGATATAAAATTACTGGCAAAGGGTTATTTAGATTAATTCATGACATAAAAGTTAGCAAAGGGTTATTTAGATATATTCATAACATCAATATAATGTTTATCACACCAGGAAGCTGAGGACTTGTATAAGTTTATTCCCCGTGATAAAGAATGTTTTGCTTCGTGTTATCTGGTGTTTTGCGCGAGACCTACTATACACCATAAATTTAAATATTGAAAGCATTATGAAATTATATGATTTAATTTCATGTATTAAAACTGATTAACACTTATTTAAAACAATATCAGTGTGATACATAATCATGTATACAATTGTAAAGAGAAAGTTAGCACTTGGTTTTCCGTCATACAAAAATCTAAGGTTATACACACAACAATTTAGGACAAATTAGACTGATTATATTGCTGGTAATTTTCACTCACCTTCTTTTTTGATTCACTGATTTTGTAGACATTTCGGACTATATTATCACCAAATTGACACTAAAAAACTTGGACGATATGAACACAATCTTAGAACACTGCCAAGGAAAGTATCACATCGCTTTTCACGATTTTTTCGTTACGGTCCACTTTATACACATTAAGTCTCAAAAACCACTATTTTGGTCATTTTATTATGCACTACACAAACAATAATTTACACTTTGTTCAATGTTGTCGTGAACTTGCTCAGTAGGATAGGTAGATATTGTGATTCTGATGTATTTTGTAATGGTAGGAAATAGTAATTTAATGTAATTTACACTAGCGCAGCAACTAGCAACACTTGCGCTTTATTTGATGATGAAGGCCTATAGACTTGCATCCCTATCAAAAAAAAAAAAGAGATAATGTTTTACAATCAAATAAAAAAAATCGATACCTTAGATATTATACCTACTTAAACATAAAATTAGCAATAAATTATTTAAATTCTTCAATATATATTTTTCACTAATTTTGACAAAATACAGTTTTTGATTGGCAGGGCAAGTATGCAATGACTCCGATAGATCCTAGATGGCGTTTAAATCTGAATGTTTTTTTGTTAACAAGCGCTTCTCCGCAAGATGGCAGGATTGTGTATTCATTTATTTATATATGTACTAGCTGACCCAGCAAAATTTGTAGTTTGTATTGTCATACAAATGGTATGTAGCTAAAATTAAGTTTGTTTTTTACCTCCTGAGAAAGTAAGAAAGATATAAAGATTCTAATTAGTTATTTATTTTAAGCTATTCTTTCAATTTGATTTTTGAATGACGGGGGACACATCAAAGGAAAATCAAAATTATTGTATTTATTTCAATCTATTTTCATATTTATTCACCTTTTAAACGTTCCCTGGACTTGTTTCTATGACAAATGGTACTGGATAAATAACAAGTACCTGGACAAATAATATATAGGGCTCGAGTTTTAGCGAGACCTATATATTATTATACTCTTTGAACGAGACTAACGAACAGCAATTCATTTTTATATATATAGATTAAGGCTTACTAACTAGATGCATAACTTAACATGTACGAATAAGATAAACATTAATTATTAGTGTGTCTGTTTACATATTTAAATTAAAGGTATGCACAACGTTACTAACCTAAAAAAACTAATGACTTAACTACTTATTACTTAAGTACTTACTAATCTACAATATTAAAGCTTTTTAATGATAAGAACAGGACACTTGTTATTTATAAAAGTTAAAATTTTAAAAGACATCAATATTATGATCTTATTACTTATATATTTTAGTATGGCTTATACGTATGAGTTGAATAGTAGAGTTTAAGCCGCAGTTATTTCTATAAAATTTAATAAATATTGGTATACAAATGCCAATATTTTGAAGAACATCTGGACAGTCTGTAATGTTGTTTGTTAGTTTGTAAAGAAAAATCAAGTGCTGCCTTTCTATTTTCTACGAATTTCAAGGGATTCAATTTCAAGTTTATTTAGCCTTTTATGGTAATTATGAATATTATGATGAGTTTTATCGATATAACTAAGTCTAGACATGATTTTTTTCTGCACTGATTCTATTCGAGTTTTTTTTTTATGTTAATAATAATAATAATTAGCCATTTATTCCATAACCCATAATATACAAACAAATGTTAGTGATTTAAAGTTCTTAAAATCTAGTGTTAATTTTATTTAGAGTGACCAGTTTAATTATTTATTCTATATAACTTTGGTTATGGACCCCATTTTGGGTATAGGCCTCCCCCAACTTTTTCCATTTTTCGCTATCCTTGGCCTGATCCAGTTTCTCCCCACCGACTGCACGATGTCATCTGCCCATCTCTGCTTTGGTCTACCAGTGCAACTTTTACCTGGTGGTCCTTTCCATTTGGTGGTCTCTATTGTCCACCTTCTATCTGTGAAGCGTGCAATGTGGCCAGCTCATTGCCATTCCAATGTTAGCGCGTGTCTTAGTGCATCGGTAAGCTTGGTTTTCTTTCTAATGTCCTCACTACGTACTTTTTGTAGTTTTCTGATCCGCAATATGCTTCTCTCCATTGCTTTTTGTGTCTTTTCTATTTTTTGTTCTATTTCTTTTGTTGAATGCCCAGGTTTTTTTTTATGTTATGGACACCAAATTACAGAATAATACTCAAGGATAGGTCCCACTAAAAAAATTAAACAGTTGTTTTAGCGACTCATTGGATTTTAAGTCTCGAGTATATCGAAAAATAAAACCAAGCATTTATGAATTTTTTGTGCAATATTATCGACGTGGCTTGGACTAAAACAAACTTAAACTTTATATGTTTTCTGGATATTCTTAAATTGCATTTATTTTTGTTAAGCTGCATAAGGTTTGTCGCGCACCAAAGTGACAATCCATTGATATCATTTCGTAGCTTAGTTTAATCAAGAGTGCAATTCACTCTTCGATAATTTTTTAAATCATCAGCATATAATTCATAACTAGATTCAATAATATTCTTGGAGATATCGTTAGTGAAAATTGTGAATAGTAACGGGCCTTTAGGCACATTTATGTGAGCCTCGGGAGACGCCAGAAAGTTGCTAAAATTCATTGGAAGGATATCCACTGAGTTTGACAACCAGTATTGAATGTGCTAAGTAAGATTTTAACCACGCTAAAGTTTGTTTCGGAATGGTGTATATATTTTTAGGCTTTTTTAGTAATATGCTGTGATCAACTTTCTCAAATGCCTTACTAAAATCAATATAAATTACGTCAACCTCATTGCCATTGCTTATTTTATCCATAATTATTGATCCAGTAAAATTTAACAAATTTGTAAGAGTGCATCGATTTTTTTACGAAACCATATCGTTATTCCGTAACTAGATTTTAGTTTGCCACGAAATGTGTGGATAAATAATAATTCAAATATTTTGGCAGGAGTAGACAAGACAGTGATAGGCCTACAATTATTAATATGACATTAATTGTTACCCTGTAAATTATGTCTATGTATATATCCAAATGTCAAAAATGTAGATGCGAATATTTTATTAATTGGAGAGGTGGTAAAACCAGTGGAATCTGCTATATTTCTTGGCATTACTCTTGATTCCAAATTGCAGTGGGGCCCCCATATTGAAGGATTGGCGAATAGGCTTAGTTCTGCAGCATATGCGGTTAAGAAAATCAGACGGTTAACTGACATAGATACGGCGAGATTAGTATACTTTAGTTATTTTCATAGTATTATGTCCTATGGTATATTGTTATGGGGCACTGTGGCCGATATTAATACTATCTTTGTGCTGCAGAAGAGGGCTATTCGCGCGATTTATAACCTAGGTCCTAAAGAATCATTAAGAGAAAAATTTAAAATAAACATTTTGACTGTTGCTTCTCAATACATTTTTGATAATGTTTTGTATGTTCATAAGCACATTGAGGAATTTTCTAGAAACTGTGACATTCATAATGTTTACACGAGGAACAAACATAAACTTGTTATGCCTACTACTCGGTTGGGTCGAGCTAGTAAGTCTTTTGCTGGGCGATGTATATGCTTCTACAATATGATCCTAGAAAATGTACAAAACAAATGTGTTACGAAATTTAAAAGAATTGTACAAAAACGTTTATGTGGAAAAGGTTATTATAGCATAAACGATTTTCTTAATGACACCACGGACTGGGATTAAAGCGAACACCTTCAGGCTCTTTAATTATAAATGTTTATTGTACGATATTACATTGTAATCCATATTTTATATAAAAAAAAAAGCCCGCTGAGTTTCTTGCGCCCATTCTTCTCAGGTCTGAGGCAGTCTCTTTTGAATGGGTGGTAGATTTTGACGTTCAATAAGTGATTATAAATCCTATTTTGAATAACAATATTTGAATTTGAATTTGATTTAAAAAGTGGTACTTCTAGTCCTCGCTTCCACTCCTTCGGAAATAATGAATTGTCGATTAAATATGAACTATAAATGAGCATTAAGAAAAAAATATTTTTATTCTTCATAATATCACTGGTTTTCATAGAATTGCAAATACATTTTTCTTATCGTTTACATCATCGGGATCATACACGATAAGTACAGCGTTCAGGAATTTGAAGTACTCCGTCCAGGTTGAAAGCCGAGATCATAATAATTACAAGAAGTCGAGTCCAAGTCCGTGCTGGGGTCCATCCAAGATCCATATTCAGACCGTTGCCTTTGGAAAATCGTATGTGTCCTTTATAAAAGCTACGGCGTCGGTAAAATAGTAATAACATCAAAAAACTGATTGAAAACGCACACGCAAATACAAACGGAAGTTGATTTGTATGTTGACATTTTACAATGATATTGTCAAATAATATCTAAAGAAATCGAATAAATAAGTACCTAATTTCAATTTTAATTGATCTATTTCATTACTTTTTTTAAACTGTTATAATTAACACTGTATGTATCGTGTTTCTCTATACCTATTATGAAATGAAAATACTAAATTACATAATTAAATTAAACTAAATTTAATAATTAAAAAAACTTATAATTATTGTTAGTAAACTTAACTTAACCCTAATATTATAAGAATTAAAAAAGAGAAAAAGTTTTATGTTAGTAAGTTTTTATCTATTTCTTAATAATTAATGTTATAATTAGTAGATGGGCCCCTCTTTGAATGAAGGCCTTCTCCATTTTCTTCCACACTATACGGTCCTTGCCCAATATTGGCCAGTTATTTCCAGTGTATTAAATCACATCATCAGCCTACCTCTTACACGGTCTTCCAACTTCTCTAATGCCCACCAGCCCTTTCCATTTCGTTGTCTGTATCGTCTATCTCTTGTCTGTGAGTAGTGATATATGACCGGCCCATTGCCATTTTAGTTTCAATGCGTGGGTCAGTGCATCTTTTTTTTTTCTTTGTATGATGGTCCATGCTTCATGCTCGTGAACGGGCGCTACTTGCGATGGCAGGATGATCCTGTAGCCAGGAACTCTGCTTCATGGTTTTTAATTAAAAATTATTTTTCTTATAATTGCTAATAAAATGCTCGCTAAGTACCTTTATTTATTTACGGTGTGTGTGGATTGAAGCATCTACTGTACCATGGCCTACTATTATTGTTGATACAGTAGTAGTCGGCCATGACTGTACTCAATAACTCTTGTTTTTACGTATTAATTTACTTTTCTTTTTTTTTAGTATTTGTAGTTTGAGTATTATTGCTGCGTCACTTTACATATATTGTAACTGAAATGATTTGTGAATGAGTGATTGTCACAATGAGTTTATGCAACTTCTTCTTATTAAAGCTCAACCCTCGAAGGCGGTAGGAATATAAAAGGAAAAGTCATTTCCTTGACCTGCATGAATAAGGTGATTTTGATTTGATTACCCTTAAGGATTGAGCTTTTGATTACTGTAAGTAAAAATATAGTATTAATTTATAATATTTATTACAAGTTTAAGCAGACTTGTCAAATTGTAAGTAGAGGTATTTGGTGAGTTTTGCATGATATGTAAATATGCATTATTTTATTGTTGTTTGCTTGAGATCTCATAACAAGTTTCGTCATGCTCGCTTAAATGTCACTGCTTGTGGCGGCGACATAGAACGGGTCGTCCCCTTCCCTAAAATATGGTTGAGGCCATGGCTGGCTCATGCGTCATGCTCGTGAACGGTCGCTGCCTGTGGTGGCAGGATGATCCTGTTACCGGAGACTCGGTTTAAGATTCTTAAAAGTTATTATATATATATATATATATATATATATATCTTATATCTTTAAACGAGCAATTCTTGTATATATATATATATATATAATCTGAATCTCGGAAACGGCTCCAACGATTTTCATAAAATTAAGTATGTAGGGGATTTCGGGGGTGATAAATCGATCTAGTTAGGTTTCAATTTAAAAAAAATGGTTTTATCCATGTTTGAATGAGAAACAGCTACAATAACATTAGAATACAAAGGTTAATTTCGCTACTATATACAAGACTATTATAGCTCAGATGGGACATTGGGTGATCCGGAAAGCAGAAGACCCCGGTTCGAATCCAGAAGTCCTATTAGTTTTTTTTTGTTCAAGTTTTGTACATTCTTAAAAATCCGAGCAAGGCTCGGTCGTCCGGATATTATATATATATATATATATTATTTATAATCGCTCATAAAAAGCTCACCTTTATTTATTTAAGGTGTGTGTGGATGATGCAGCTTCTGTACTCAATAACTTTTGTATTAATTTACATTTACTTTTTTGACTTACTCGTGTAAGGCATTTACTATTTGACGTTTGAGTATGTTTGTTGCATCATTTTACATATTATATTGTAATTGAAATTATTCGTAAATCGATGAAATGTCAATCTTGATATAAAAGAGTGTCAATGAGTTTCTTGCTACTTCTTCTCATTAGCTCAACCCTTTACGAAGTAGCGGTAGATTCAGTAAGAAAAATATTTTTTTTGACATTCATAAGAGTCATTTCCATGACCTACATGAATAAAGTGATTTTGAATTTATTTGAGAACATTTCTTATCTTTTGAATTGTTCATATTTTTCATATGCTCCTTTCTACTGCTTTCTCTCTCGTTCTAATATTTTGTTTTATTCTATTCGTTAAAGTCCATGTTTGACATCAATATAGAAGAGAAGGTAATAAGCATCTGTTAATTACAGTTTTGTTCAGCTTCAAATTGAAATCTCCCTTAAGAATTTCTTTTAAAGACCAAAATTTTTTCTTCTTCTTTGTTGGATTTTTTTTAAATGATGTTTGTTTGCTCATATAACGTATTTAATTTCATTGTCGCTAATAGTAATGGGTATTTAAAACAGTTTTTAAATACCCATTACCATTTTTGGTCATTACTTTGTGTGTTTTTTGTTTGGTTTTATTTGAATTCATTTTTAATCCAATTTAAAAATTTTCTTTATCTAGTTATTGATCATACTTTCTAGGTCTTATGGAGTTCCTGCTAGTACTACGAAGTCATGCGAATGCATGTCATCAGCGAACCTAAGATGACTTAAGAAAGAGCCAAGAAACTAATACCTTTGTTTAATCAATCAATTTGTCGAAATACATAATCCACTACCAAAGTAAAGCCTACCTATTATTTATATCTAACAATACTTGCACTGTGCAACAATATAATATATTATTTTATTTGCTACTAAATCCAATGAATAGGTATATTATGTCTGTATAAAAACACGCCCAATCATTATAAAACAAAAATCTTACCCTGTTATTTAAAACCTGTGTGAGAACAATAATACCATCATATAGTAACAAATACTTAGACAGATTATTATTAACATCGTACATTATTAACATTATCAAGTAAATCGCTTCGAGTAGTTTGAAATTGGCAGAACTGATAACATTCAAATATTATATAGTCATATTGTTCTTTGTAAAATATCGTTGCGATAGGTACTTACCTATTTAATTTTGAAGCAGTTTGATAACTGGCCTCAACGTTTAAAGGGCTGTATTGCAGCCAATGGAGACCACTTCGAATAAGCTTTTTATATTTTAAATTGTTTTATATTTATGTAATAAACAAACACTGTAAAAGTTTTTTTTGTATCAGTATTTATTTCAAGACTAGGTATACTACAAGAAGCTTGGAAAAACAATTGTGTCGCAAATTTGAATCGCGCGGGCAGGCAGAGAGGGAAGCAGGCATGGTGAATATAACTTGAAAACGCAGATGTAATAATAATGACAATGTTTTATTGGTCACTTTAAACAAAATCGGTGTTAGTTTGTTGAAATGAAATGTTGACGGCTTATAAAACAGTGCAATTGAGTGAGCAATCATTGATTAAGGCCACGGAGCTTGTCTAGTCGTACACATAGAAGTCTTTGAATAATACAGCCAGATCTGCGCTTTACTTACGTGACCACTGAGAGCCAGTCCACACGGCGCGTTGCGTCAGCGTTGCGTCGACGCAGCGCTACCACTGCGTTGTTTTACATACAAATAACCAAGGTGTTCACACGGCGCGCTGCGTCGTCGCAACGCACACATGACGGACAGCAGCCCCCGAGACGAAGCGGGAGGGGGTGTACTCGTGCGACGTCGGAGCGTCAGCGCTCAGTTGCTTGTGCGTTGACAGAGAGGATACACGGAAGCTCATTTCGTTTTACGTTTACGTTTTTGTATTTAGTTTTATTTGCAGGGTAATTAGTTTTATTTGCAGGGTAAAATGAATACCATTGAAGAAATTGACATAGATTACTTGATTACATTGATACAGGAAAGGGAAATTATATGGGACAAGTCAAACGTAGATTTTAAAAATAAAAATTTAAAAACAAAAGCCTGGGAAGACATATCAAAAGTTTTATTTCCTGATTACGAGAATTTCACAGCTGAACGAAAAAATAAAGTTGGTGAGTTCACAGTACAGATATTTATTTTTTTTTTTATTTAAGAGGGCTTTCAAGATTTTCTTGCACCGCCAATTCCGCGATCAGTACAAAATTAATATCTCGACACTCTAAAATTTTAAAACTTAGGGAATTTAGATTAGCGTGAGTACTATTTTATTACTTAGCTCAAAACTAACCTAGACTACGCTGAGTAGGTATAAAATATTATTTTTTTACTGATCGCGGAATTGGCGGTGCAAGAAAATCTTGAAAACCCTCATAATACAATTATACCTTATTTAGCTGCCAAGGCAGAGTTCCTCTAGTCATAAAATAGGTCGCATATTGCTGTCTTATGACATTCGGTGCTGTCTGTTCTTCATGTACGGGTTGTATTGGGAGAAATTCATCAACACTTATAGCAAATTTATCTCTTTGTCTAAAACCATCTCGATCAGCGACAAAATTGTGTAATACACAACATGCTTTTATAATGTCAGTAGCGAAGTCATAGGACACGTCTATCGGTCTGTGAAAAATGCGCCATTTGTTAGCCATAATCCCAAAAGCGCATTCGACATATCTTCTGGCTCTGCTTAGACGGTAATTGAAAACCTTTTGTTGTAAGTCGAGATTTTGACCGCCATATGGACGCATAATATGTTTGCTCAGTCCAAAAGCTTCGTCACCCACAAATACATACGGGGTTGGTATATTGCTACCAGAGAGTGGCTGGGGTTGAGGTAGTGGTAAGTTGTTGTTAATCATTAGCTCGTACAGTTTAGAATTTTGTAATATGGTTGAATCGCATTCTTTTCCGTATGCACCGATGTCGACAAATACGAATTTGTAATTTGAATCCACAATAGCTAGCAACACAATCGAAAAAAAGGCTTTATAATTAAAAAAAAGTGAGCCACTATTTGCAGGATTACACACGCGGATATGTTTGCCGTCGATGGCACCAACACATTGAGGAAAATTTGCCTTTACATCAAAACCCCTCGCTATTGTTTGGAAACTTTCAGTTGTCAGTTCAGGGATGTTGTCTCGAAGAAGATTGGTCCATATAGCACGACAAACTCTTTGTATTATATATGCAATAGTAGATTTTCCCCGTTTGAATTTGAAATGTAAATCAGTTATTGAATTTCCACTTCCTAGGTATCTGAAAAGAAAATAATTATTATAATATGCATTTATGAGATAGATAGATACCCGAAAAAAAATACTGACATATTCAGACATCGATAGCAAATAACTTTCTCTATGTAACCAATTAATTCTAGAATCGCGAAAAAAATAGCAGCTGTTGCATACATTTTGATTCAGTAGGTATTGCTTTTTGTATGTAACAGCTGTTATATTTTCACGATTCCAGAGTCGGTCACATAGTGTTTGTTAACGATATCTGAATATGTCATTAAATTTTATCGAGAAATTCACTATGTATAAATTATTAAATCATGTTTACTATTGGTTTTGCAGGTAATGATTTAATAAAAAAATGGAGAAGTGTAAAAGATAATTACTTCAGATATTCAAAAAAAATTAAAAGAAGCATCAAAATCGGGCTCGGGCGCTACGAAACTGAAGAAGTATCATTTATACAATCAACTCCTTTTTTTGAGAAAAGTGGAACAAAATGCCACCGAATCTAGCTTAGACTCGCCTAGAGAAATCAACAATGAATCTACGTCTACAAATGATGACATTACCACAGACAACACTCCGCGCTATGTTCCAGTCGCGCGCAAAAGGGCAATGCAAATGGATGAGTTTGAAAGAGAAGGACTAAAACTTCTCAAGGAGCCGGAAAATCGCCATATGTCCTTTTTCAGAGCTATATTGCCATCTATTCAAGAATTTTCCGACCGAGAAACTCTCCGTTTCCAAAGTAAAGTTATACAAATTATAGATGAAATGCGGTATGGACAAACATCATCATATGTGAGTGGCCCATCAACGTCTCACCAACCACCATATGGGTATCAAACAGCAAATTTTCAAAGTACATACATTTCTGATTTTAATAATTCAATTACATCTCCAGAAACATCTCAAGCAAGTGAAGAAACTGAATACGATTTTTCTAATTTGTAATTACTGGATGATATCTCTCTTAAATAATGTCTAAATTTAAAATTATGACAATTGCTGATTATTTGTGAGTTGATTACTCTCTTAAATAATGTCTAAATTTAAAATTATGACAATTGCTGATTATTTGTGAGTTGATTACTAATTAAACAAACCAAAAAAACTGTTATATTTTTATTACTTAAATATATTTATATAGTTACCTTAAAGTGATTCCCAGCATTTCTACTGGTTCCACTGGATTCCTCATATTAGTATAGTTTTTTCGTATGTGTGGTTCTAAGGACTTCAATAAACATTCGAAGCTGGATACACTCATTCTAAAAAAATTATAAAACTTCTTTTCGTCTAATAGCAACTCCCGATATTCTAAAAAAAAAACTGTCCATCACGATTTCTTAATGAAATGAAAGGACTGATCCAGTACCGTCTTGTGATCTTGCGTCGATTTCGGCGGTGACGTAGTAATAGGAGCAATGCTAGACGTCTTTTCCGATCCATGATTTGCTATAGACTGACTGCGAATTTTTTTCAAAATACTTGCCGCAACTGTGCGTCGCCGCTGCGCCGACGGAACGTTGACTGCGTCATAGTAACGCTGCAGCGCCCGTGTGGCCGGCTATGCGTCAAAATATTTGCGTTGCGACGACGCAACGCAACGCAACGCGCCGTGTGGACACGCTCTGACCTGTATAAATACCACTGGACAGGCTGCTCCATATGTCTGCCTGCCAGTTTTGTGCCTTTTTGACGTATAATCCAAATGGCGGTGAGAGAAGCGTACTTAGTATAATTGCATTTTGAATTAATTTCGGTCGTTTTCCGTTGCTTCAGGAATCAACAAAATAAAGGACACATTTTTTTTGCAAATAGTTTTCTTATTGATGTTTGTTTAGTTCCGCAGACTCTCCCTACATGGCCAACAGCGCCAAAATGGCGAATAGCAAACAGGCACAAAAAAGCACTTTGACAGCCGCCAGTCCAGTGGTAAATTGTAGAGGTTAGTGTACGTGACACACATCTCAATTTTTAAATGTCTCCTTCCGTTCTGACGAATCTATCTGATAGTGCTGGAACACTGTCTTTTCAATCACCTACCAGACAATTGGAAGTTTCAAATCTCCATCATTAATGACTGACAGAAAATATCTCACATCGATAGAGCTGGCTCATGTCATTAGTCAAGGTGAAGCACGACAACCGAATGGATCACGACTTAATGACGCAACAATAATAATACAGCGAGAGAAAGCATTGAATCGTGATTTTGATGGACCAACAAAATGTCGTGACTTATTGGCTGTTGGTAAATCATCAAATATTTATCGTTATACTGGTTTTAACATTCAAATTGATGGTATTCATAATGATAATAATGCCTTTATACTAGTTGTTAACTGGTTTTGCTCACCCATATATTTTTTTAAACTTTTCATGTTTTCTTGCCTTTTTTTCACTTATTTCTTTTCGTGCACTCGCTTATCAGTTCCCCGCTTTTTTAATGTCCCATCTCCCGTATTGCCTTCCACGATTCCGTATTTAGCTGTGATTAAGTGAATAAAATATTTATTTATTCATTAAATTTTTGTTGTGACCCAAAATCTGTGTCGAAAAAAACATTTTAAAAAGTACAGCCATCAATATAAAATAATATCCCAAGATACACAATTCGATACAAAAGTAACACCTAAAGATCCCGTCAATCTTTTATGTCCAGTTATAATTACTATGTACCTACAAGGTTACTGACAAGTGACAACTAACGCAAGAACTTGTTCCACAACTTCTTCGAATTCGCTGATTATTATTTTCATACAAAAATAATCTGTGCGGCAGTTCTAAAATCATCAAATTCAAATTCAAATATTATTATTCAAAATAGAATGTGACATCACTTATTGAAAGTAAAAAAAAACTACCACCCATTCCAAAATAAATGCCTCAGGTCTGAGAAGAATGGGCGCAACCAACTCAGCGGGCTTTTTTTCATCAAAAAAATATGTTTACTAAGTAATATTGTACTATTAAACTTTTTATTTAATAGCCCGAGGGCTGTCGCTCCATTCCCAATCTGTGGTATCATTAAGAAAGTTATTTAAGTTATACTTAGTAAAATTTTGAATGACGTTATTAGTACCTATTGGTACTTTTGTTTTGAACATTTTCTGGTATCTTGTTGTAAATCGCCCATCACCCCGCCCCACAAAAGACTTACTAACTCGATTTAGCCGAGTAGTAGGCATTACGAGCTTATGTCTGTTTATCATAATAACAATTGTCTTAATGCGTTCTAGTTTTGATCATTTGTGTAATAATGAATATTTAACTATTTTGAGTTAAATTATTTTTACCTACTGATACAGCAATGGTGATTAATAATATATTATAAATTAAATTATTTTAATTTCTCAGAATATATTGTTGTATTATATACAGGTGGACAGGGTGAAGATGTCTCCCTAGCGTCGACACACTACGGTATACGGCAACCTTCCGTTGCAATCGTTGACGAGTTAGGGCGTTACTCTGCCCAATTTCTGTTCGAATATTAGACATTGTGTCATTATTGGTAAATTATTACACGCTTTTTAATAGCTTCACCTGTATGTATATTAGATTGTAACCGACTCATTGGGGTGCGATTTTGATTAATGATAAAGTTATTCTATTTTTATTTTTGGACGTAGTTCCTGAAAAACTTTCCAAGCCACAAACAGCACATTTTAAGAAATTCGTGATTAAAGTTTAATAAATATTAGTGTAATCTGTCCGCGCACCCTCACTGCCCTCAATGCGCTGCTGGAAGCCTTTTCTGACTTTGACTTGTTTGCGGATGCATGGAAGGAAGTCTTGAATGTTTGCCTGAAGTTCAGAGTTCAGTTCAGTGAGACACTTTGACAACATGTTACAAATAGGAATTATTATTGTTATTATCATTTTCATATTATTTTTCGGCTATTATTATTAAGAATTGTTCTATTTGATTAATCCATTATGTTATTTTTTTAAGACGACGATTGGCAACGGTTGAGACCACTTTGATTCGTGTGTTGTATCAACATCTGTGTATATTTAAAATTTTCTTATTACTTTTGACATTGTTTAAATTTTATTGTTAATTGAATGTTATGTATAATACCGCACGACACGCCACAAGTTAGGATTTCATCCCCACCATCTGGATGTGTGGCGGTCCTCCACAGTGCGGTTTTCAAGGACCTTTCTTCCTCGTACCACGAAGCTGTGGAATGAGCTTCCGTGTGCGGTGTTTCCGGGACGATACGACATGGGTACCTTCAAGAAAAGCGCGTACACCTTCCTAAAAGGCCGGCAACGCTCTTGTGATTCCTCTGGTGTTGCAGGAGAGTGTGGGCGGCGGTGATCACTTAACACCAGGTGACCCGTACGCTCGTTTGTCCTCCTATTCCATAAAAAAAAAAAAAAAAAGTTATTTTTAATTTTATTTGTAAACAATATTATATTCTGTGTTAATAAGTGTAATTGGTTATAGGCCGTTCTTGTTAACAATAAATAAATAAATAAATGTGGGTTGGGCTACAAACTCATGGTGTCATTTAAAGAGTGACAGAATAGCTGCCATTTTTTGTCCGTCAGTTAATATGAATCACGTGACCAGTTTTCTGTTCATAACTCAATTTCGACATGATTGAGGTTTGGAACGTTTTTCTGGAATTACGTCCAATTTGCAAAATAAGCTTTTTGTTAATTTAAATAATTTTTTCATCGATCGTCGATAAGGCATGAATTGATGCTCATTTTCATTCATTTTTCAACCATTATCTTTTCAACCAAAGTGATTTATTTAGTTTTTTTAAACTACTTTTATTCTTAACAGCTTAGAGTTTGATTCTTTTTAAGTTTTTTATTCGTTTTCTTCTTAATTTTACAGTACCTAATTATTTAGATGTCAACTTATTTGTGAATTATTAGTAGGTGGTATAAAAATTTGTTATAAAAAAACCCCCTTTTGACATAATTTCCTAGACTATATAAATCAATTTAAATTCTTATTTAAACAAATTTCTATCGGTAACTTTGTTATTGATGAGTTAGCAGAACGCTACAGAAAAGTTAGCGTTGCCCTCTGAATACTTAATTTCGGCATTCAGCGAAGTTACCGTAAAAAATGTATCCTTTCTCGGTAACTTTGAAAATGCCAGCGTAATGTTGGCAGAATAAGTTGAGCGTTTTACAAATTACTTGGAAGAGTAATAAAATTAGTGTCGGTAGCACGTTTACAAAGAACTGAGGGCCTACCATCAACTTTTAATAAGCGATGCGAATCCGATGCAGTTCAGTTTAGGTACCCAAACTGAATCACTAAAATTCGTACCATGAAGTGCCTTTTACTGAATGGCGTTTGGATCGCTTATGAAGAATGAACGAAATAAAATTGCGCAATTGCGTCAAATTATAAACCATTGAGCCCTTTTTTATACTTATTAAATAATAGTAATATAAATAAATATTATATTTCTTTGAATTACAAATAAAATGTTTGCATATGTGTTTTTGTAAAAATATCGAGTTATGAACGCACCTCCATTGATGTTTGATTTGACAGGACCACAGAGTACTTTTTTTAATTCGTTCTTGCGAACAGGCTATAGCCCTTACTGCCTCGTCTTTAGTATTTTCATTTTTGGTATTTATTTTCAGTATTTTGTTTTACAAAAAAGTCCGATAAAGTATTCTTATCTCATCTTTAATCAATAAATTTTTTCTTTTCTATGTTTTCACTATTTTTTTAAAGTTATTAACAACACGATTCACTTTTCTCTAAGGAAGTAGCAACTTTTTCGAATCAGTCACTTTGACAAATAAGCTATCCAGTTTAGGTTGAAATAACACCTCATGGTACGAATGAATGAACGAACTAAATCAGTTTGCGATTCAGTTGATATAATTTTGACATTCAATTGATATCATTGCGATTTAATCAGTTGATTTGACGTTAACCTAAATTAGATAGCTCTAATCACGTCGTGGTACGAAATAGCTAAGCAGTTCATTTTAGGTTGTCAATTGAATCGCAATAAGAGTTCATGGTAGGCCCGCTGATAGCTCCTACTAAAGTTATTAGTAATTCCTAATAATGATGATATTTTGCTAGCTAATTACCTACTAAAGTATATGTTTCTTATTTAATTTACCATATTTATTCTTACCAAAAACTTTTAGACATATCTATTAATTTAGAAATATCTGTTACAAATAATATGACCACTTGAGGTACGTCATCTCACTGCAAAATATATAATAAGATTCATGAAAAGAATTAATCTTAGCAGTGAGCTATAGTTAACATTGGCTATCACAATAGATCACATTGGTCACAGCACAGCCAAAGCCACTTTAAAACATAACTATACAAATAATTTAGAAAGGCCTTGTTCTTCATACTTATGCAAAACTATGCTATAAGTAGTCCTATCATTCTCCTCAATTAGCAAAAGCGCGTACACCTTCCTTAAAGGCCGGCAAAGCTCCTGTGATTCCTCTGGTGTTGCAAGAGATTGTGGGCGGCGGTGAGCATTTCACAGCAGGTGACCCGTACGCTCGTTTGTCCTCATATTCCATAAAAAAAAAATCGGAAACAAAATTCGTTGAGCAAACGCCTTATGGAATTTATTTTTAACTTTATGTGAATGTCAAGAGCCGACTAAATACTGATTTTTAACCCTGTGTTTTCATACGATTACTGAAATAAAAACAATAAAAGGCATAAAAGGCATTTATTTTCTCAAAATTGATTCCTTTAGAATTCTTTTTGATGTCATTTCTTATACTACTAGATACTACTACCGCTTCGGAAACAAATGGCGCTCTGAGAGAGAAGAAGCGGCGCAAGAAACTCTCCCAGCATTCTTTTTTTTGCGCTCTTTTTATTAAAAATATACAATATTGTACAGTCGCTATAAAATAATCACAATCTAGTCCCTGGCTGTCCGATCATTTAGATATTCAGCAGTGGAGTAATAGGATTTACGACAGAGCCATTTTTTTTATAAAACATTTAAATTTATTTGTAGATAATGCCTGAACAGTGGCTGGGACTTTATTGTAGAAGTGTATACCCTTAAAGCTATTATGTATCTTATGAAGCCTACTAGAATTAGTTACTAGCAATCCCTTATTTCTAGTGTTATAATAATGAAAATCACTATTAAGAGCAAAAAGGTGACGATTTTTGTGAACATATATTAAATTTTCATAAATGTACTGACAATAAACAGTCATAATATTTATTTCTTTAAATTTTTCTCTGAGACACTGTCTATAACCAAGCTGATATATAGCACGAACAGCTCTCTTTTGCAGTGCAAACACTATATCAATGTCAGCAGCATGACCCCATAGTAATATACCGTACGTCATGATGCTGTGAAAATAACTAAAGTACACTAATCTAGCGGTCGCAACATTCGTGTACTTTCTAATCTTTCTAACTGCATATGCCGCAGAGCTGAGTCTATCTGCTAGATGGGTAATATGTGGACCCCACTGAAGCTTTTTATGTAACGTGATACCCAAGAAGACCGTAGTGTCCACAAGTTACAATCTCTGGTCATTTATAAGTACGTTGGTTTGTACCTCCGCTGTGTTTGGTGTAATGAACCGTAAACACTTTGTTTTTTTACTGATTAAGTGCAGATTATTCGTCTCAAACCAACGCACTATTTTTGAGAGTGCATTGCTTACCTCGTCATCAATATCCGCACGTCGCTTCACTTTAAAAATAAGTGAAGTATCATCAGCAAACAATACAATCTCATGGCTATCATCTACCACAAACGGTAGATCGTTAATATATATAAGAAACAAGAAAGGACCGAGAATAGAACCCTGTGGAACACCTATTCCCACAGGTTTACCCGAAGACCGCTTGCAATGTTTCTAGTCTTGAGGTTAGCGTATGATTTTAGTTATCTTGTTCGACAAACGATACAGAATGATGAAGTCAGCACTTATACGAGGTCTAAAGTTGGAATTACGCGGTAGGTCACATGTCGATCTTCCTCAATCAGCTTACGCACAGCAACAACGTTTTCTTTGGTGACTGCAGTTTTTGGACGACCTTGACGGGGATGATCACTGAGCTTGACACGTCCACGTTGAAATTCAGCAAACCAGCGATAAATTGTAGTTTTGGATTGGTTTTCATCACCAAATACAGAAATCATCCGGTCAACACACTGTTTTTGTGTTAAACCACTTCGAAAGTCATAATAAATCATCACTCTAGAATTTTCTCGCTTCAATTCCATTTTCTCAACGACTAAAAAAGTTTGACAAGACCTTGTGACAAGACCGAGAATCTTTTTTTAAATAAATAAATGGTATTCGATTTTTAAAACCAAGGAGTTTTCAATTAAAATGATTTTAATATGGCAGGAACAGTAGAAATATTCCATTCCCCATACTTTTAGTACAGCCTATGTAAGGTGGTAATTGTTTAAATATATATATATATACCACCACATCCTTATATACAGGTTCACCATTCGTATTATCACTGCTTCAATCGGAATGCTGGATCTCGAAATAATTTCGAGGGATTGCCAGCTGTTGTCATCTGTTTTAAAAAGCAAAGCAAAATATTTCGATGGAAAAAACCGGTTGCTATCAATTATTGAGCGAGACAGTTATAGGTACCTAAATTCTTGGGTGGACCAGCTGAAAATGATAGATGGGAGACCAGAGTTGACCAATATAAACTATAAATAAGAAACTAGTTAGGAAGTTGGCTAAAAGAAAGGGTACTTAAGAAAAAAATATTTTTATTTCTCATAATATCACTGCTGGGGGTCATACTTAGAAGAAATCGAGTTCAAGTGCGTGCTGGGGTTATCGTGAAAAGTGGGAGCAAGATCCATATTCAGGCCCTAGTTCTTTGGGTTACTAAATCGTTGTTCATTTTAAAAGCCAAGTCAACGGTAAAATAGTAATAACAGAGAAAAGCAAATTGAAAACGCACACGCAGATACAAACAGAAGTTGATTTGTACTGTCAAATAATAGATAAAGAATTCGAATAGATAAATATAGATTTTAATTGATCTAATTTAATACTGTTATTATTAACACTTCATGTATCTTGTATATACTGGATGATGTTGTTAGCTATTGCTGGTTGAGATGTTAGCTATTTCTGGTTGACATTGTTAACTATTGCTGATTGAGATGTTAGCTATTTCTGGTTGACATTGTTAACTATTGCTGATTGAGATGTAAGCTATTTCTGGTTGACATTGTTAACTATTGCTGATTGAGATGTTAGCTATTTCTGGTTGATATTGTTAACTATTGCTGATTGAGATGTAAGCTATTTCTGGTTGACATTGTTAACTATTGCTGATTGAGATGTTAGCTATTTCTGGTTGACATTGTTAACTATTGCTGATTGAGATGTTAGCTATTTCTGGTTGACATTGTTAACTATTGCTGATTGAGATGTTAGCTATTTCTGGTTGACATTGTTAACTATTGCTGATTGAGATGTTAGCTATTTCTGGTTGACATTGTTAACTATTGCTGATTGAGATGTAAGCTATTTCTGGTTGACATTGTTAACTATTGCTGATTGAGATGTTAGCTATTTCTGGTTGACATTGTTAACTATTGCTGATTGAGATGTAAGCTATTTCTGGTTGACATTGTTAACTATTGCTGATTGAGATGTTAGCTATTTCTGGTTGACATTGTTAACTATTGCTGATTGAGATGTTAGCTATTTCTGGTTGACATTGTTAACTATTGCTGATTGAGATGTTAGCTATTTCTGGTTGACATTGTTAACTATTGCTGATTGAGATGTTAGCTATTTCTGGTTGACATTGTTAACTATTGCTGATTGAGATGTTAGCTATTTCTGGTTGACATTGTTAACTATTGCTGATTGAGATGTTAGCTATTTCTGGTTGACATTGTTAACTATTGCTGATTGAGATGTTAGCTATTTCTGGTTGACATTGTTAACTATTGCTGATTGAGATGTTAGCTATTTCTGGTTGACATTGTTAACTATTGCTGATTGAGATGTTAGCTATTTCTGGTTGACATTGTTAACTATTGCTGATTGAGATGTTAGCTATTTCTGGTTGACATTGTAAACTATTGCTGATTGAGATGTTAGCTATTTCTGGTTGACATTGTTAACTATTGCTGATTGAGATGTTAGCTATTTCTGGTTGACATTGTAAACTATTGCTGATTGAGATGTTAGCTATTTCTGGTTGACATTGTTAACTATTGCTGATTGAGATGTTAGCTATTTCTGGTTGACATTGTTAACTATTGCTGATTGAGATGTTAGCTATTTCTGGTTGACATTGTTAACTATTGCTGATTGAGATGTTAGCTATTTCTGGTTGACATTGTAAACTATTGCTGATTGAGATGTTAGCTATTTCTGGTTGACATTGTTAACTATTGCTGATTGAGATGTTAGCTATTTCTGGTTGACATTGTTAACTATTGCTGATTGAGATGTTAGCTATTTCTGGTTGACATTGTTAGCTACTGCTGATTGAGATGTTAGCTATTTCTGGTTGACATTGTTAGCTATTGCTGGTTGAGATTGTAAGCTATTGCTGGGTGATATTGTTAGCAATTGCTGGTTGAGATTGTTAGCTATTGCTGGATGATATTGCTAGCTATTCCTGGTTTAGATCTTAGCTATTGCTGGTTGATATTGTTAGCTATTGCTGGTTGACATTGTTAGCTATTGCTGGATGATATTGTTAGCTATTGCTATCTACCTATTATTAATATCTAACAATTACACTGTGCAAGAATATAGTTGCTACGTAGTTACCTACTTACATCCAATGAATAAGAATATTACGGCTGTATGAAAACATGCCCAATCATTTTAAAACAAAAAGCAATTCAGATTATCCTGTTTTTAAAACCAATGAGCTGGCAAAAATAATAATATAATTTGTTGTAACAATTGTAGATAGAATATTATAATTCGATAAAACAAAGTCAATCGCTACGTAATTAGTAATTGGTATAAAGTCGTCATATTCTTGTTTGACTTGTAAAATATTGTTGCTGTACTTATTTTAATTTTTATAAAAGAAAAAAAAAGTATTAATCATTTTTTTAGGTACCTAAAAGTAAATTACTGGGCGTTTGCTAGCCTGAATTGGGCATTTAAGTAAATCGATGATAATAAACTAATTAACAATAAAAAACAGGCGGTTTTTTCCGTTCCTTTAGAATATAAAATTCCAAAATTATCAACCCGAATCATATTAGACGAAATCGTTCAATAAAAATAGAGATTGAATTATTGCAGAAATAACAACATAAATTCTGAAATATCTATCTAGTCGTATCAAGAATATAGTTCAAGATTTGAGCACCAAACCCCTCGACATATTAATTGGTACAGTTTTTCTGAACTATAAATCTCTTGTATCGGGCTAATTGCTTGTTGAACATGTTTCCATCATATTAACTTCAAGTTGATATTATCTTAAGTTTTATTATTTCCGGTTCACTTAATCCTGATAGACGACATTTATTTATGAGTAATATATCGTATATAAAATAAAAAGTAAACGACAGTTCAAATGTGATATTACACTAAATAACCATAGAAATACTATTTACTGCGTAATAACCTTTGCTCAGACCGAAAAAGAAAAATTGTTTCCGATAGTTTATTTTAATAATATAATACAATATGTAATATAATATTGACACGCTTTTTAGACAAATAATCTTGCCCCAAACTAGGCTATGACTAAACATATATTCATCATATAATTTGTTGTACCTACCCGGATTCGAACCCGGGACCTCAAGATTAGTAGTCGGGGTCACAAACCATCCGGCTATATGGGTCGTCATAATAGCTAGGGTAGGTATTTCTAGACGTCAAGATGCGGAATAGCAATAGATACTAATTATGTGTACCTTTATTTAGCTAGAGATTACCTTTTGTCCAGGTTTGCCCAAATAAACACATGCTTCTACGCTGTAACCTGGTTTCCTAGCAGGGCTTGAACATTTACGTTGGCTTAAAGAAGAAAACCAGGACTTCAAATGTGAACAGAAATCCTTCAGAGGCCAATCCAATATGCTACTCTATGACGTGTCATTGAAGCGTCGCTGCAGTTACCTTTGTTTGAGAGTTTCTCATGAAAATTTCATTACATCTTTACTACCCGGCCACATTATGTCTGGACCTCGCTGGAACGTGAAGCCCCCTTCCATTCCCCTCTCACCCCCTCGCGCTCGTCCTGTTGCGTCAGTACGGTTTGCAGTTTTGTTACCGTTCGGTACATGTCGTGATATTTTCATGCTATCACTGCTGTGATTTAGAAGTTTTCATTGTTACGGTTTGAGTTTAGTCGTAATTTCTGTAGTTTCTGTTGTTCTGTGTCGCTATAATAGTAGGTACTGCCGGAAAAATAAATACTTTTTTACTTAACTCAGATTATTTTATTCATTTTTTATCTTTATAATAATAACAATCAGCATCACAACACAACACCTTTACATCAATCTATAATAAATAGGTACTGAAAGAATAAATCGTTGTTTATTTATTAATAATAATATCCTAGTGATACTTGTTTTGCATACAAACAAAGCAAAATTGTGACGTCATCGACGTCAGGTCCTGCAGAGCTATTCCACTAAAAAACTGCAACGCCACGCCTGCCAAAAATTTAAAATTTTGATATATCGGTATTCTACTAAGCAGGACTCTTGTAGTTATTTTACAGTAACGCTGCGGTAATAAAACTGCAGTGCAACTGCACGCTTACTGTGAAATAAACGTATTCTGTTTAAATATTTTGACAATTGTAACTGTAATCAGTTGACAGCAGTTTTCTTGCAGTTATTTTGCAGGCTTACTGAAGTAGAGCGTAAGCAACTTTTGCACTGTAATTTTGGTAAGTTTCAAATAAATCACATAAATGTTTGCAATTATTGATATGCCGATAGATAATACACTAATTTTAATTATGTTACATATAATTGATAAGAATCACTTTTACGGATATTTAAAAGTAAACCATGATATATAAAACTAATATTCAATCTTAAATATTTTCACAACAAAGTTTATCACAATTAAATAACCACATTCTAGAATGATTTATATGGGAAAGTATTCTAATTAGATATAGATGTTTTAATTACGAATAGCTTAGAAACAAAGTAAAAATTATAAATATCCCAACAGACGTTCGTTGTTAATAAATCCTAGAGCAAGTAGATGGCGCTGTACACCAAAATATATGGTAAGAAAAGATTTTAGATTCACGAGACTTAGACTCACTACTAAACTAACTAAATTTCAAAAGTGTATTAATTTATAAATTTGTAAATACAATAAAAAGAAATGTTAAAATGATAACATACCTATTGAAATATAATATATATATATATATATAGAGACCAAAGAGTATATTATATAATCACGGTAATATTTCTCGGTAGTAATTTTTCTTAGTCATACTAAAAAATATTGTTTTGCGTTGCGGTTTGCAATAGATATCTTTGGATTTTTATGTTTAAAATTGAAGTCATTATAATATATAGTATCACCTTATTATAGTATCGAATTTTATATAATTCTTATTATTGACAATGTTTGATTTTAACAGCGCTTATAAGTTTAATATGTTACTTTTTTGTTCATTTTATTTAATTTAAGTATGCTTTAATACTCAAGTCCATATTGTTATATTACTATTTTGGTTAGGCCTTCATTTTTAATTTGTATCCAATTTTTTTAATTTTACATTGGCGGTGAGGCGACCAGCTCAAACCAAAAGATGTTTTCAGACAAGAATATTACGTAAAAACAATATTTTCAATATCCGAGCTTACTAGAATTTACCCTCTTCAAGTTATTTCAGCGTTTAGTAACAAATTATATAAATTAATATCTCTTTTCAAGCATTCATTCATAAGTTGAAATTACTGTTGATTATATAGTAAAATTACTAGTAGCAGTATTATTGCAAGATTCGTGCAGTATCAGTGCAGTAGCAGCACAGTTGCAGTGAAGATTTGTGGAATACCTCAACTAGCCCTGCACTACAAACTGCACAACTCAAATGACAAACGTAGCTGTGCAGTTATTTCAAAAAAATGCCCTACTACTTACCCTGTTGAGATAATGTAACCGGATCTATATCTTTAAATGATTTCTGGCATAATATATCTCTGCCTTTATTGACCATTTGTATATGTATTCCTGTCTCTTCAAAATGAACTTGCCTAGTATACCAAAAAGGTAAAGAAAGGTCTGTGTGTAGTTGAATTTTATATTTAATCCAAATTGTACTCATTTTCGTCGTCATTATGTTACAACATAAAAAATACGCTCATTTGGCCTCAGTCTTAATCTTGCAAAACGGTAATCTTATTTCCGAAGAAAATTTGTAATGAGGGGATTTTATGGAAAGTAGATACTTATTGCGAGTTTATGGGTACAGCCTTCGTAATAAATGATAATTAAAACATTTCCTCTCCTTACTGTACTACGCCTTGTATTAATTTACGAAACTCTTAGTAGAAAATTATATTTTTTTAATGACTAACTGTCTAATTCAATCATCATCATCATAAGCCAGAAGACATCCACTGCTGGACAAAGGCCTCCCCCAAAGATCTCCACGACGATCGATCCTGCGCTGCCCTCATCCAACCTACTCCGGCGATCTTGACCAGATCATCGGGCCATCTGGTGGAGGGCCTACCAAAACTACGCATTCCAATACGTGGTCGCCATTCGAGGACTTTACTGGGCCAACGGCCATCTGTCCGTCGAACTATGTGCTCTGCCCACTGCCACTTCAGTTTCGCAATCATTTGGGCTATGTCAACTGCTATCAAATTCTATAATTAACCTAAATCATAAATTGGCAAGTCAATCTTGATCGATTGATTCGCTAAAGAACATATTTTCTCGTGATTTTCCCACCTACGAGCTTAGCATTCATGTGTTAATTATTTTAGAGATAAATAGAGAAGTATAGTGATAAAAGAGAGATGTGGAGTTAAGGCGACACTAAATGCCAGCGACCTTGAGCGATATCAGTTCACGGCTGCCGGCCCGCCATCTATGTAACAAAGCCAATATTTTCAAAATTCTTAGGTGGAAAACAGTTTATATGCTTACAATCCTCGTTATTCACTACTAATCTGAATAAATGAACCTACACAAAAAAGTATAAGCTATAAGAATAACTTTTCTGAGAGAAGTACGAAAAAAATGCGTCACGCCATGCCAAAAAACTTGTTTAACTTCAAAGAAAAGTGGTAGTTCAAAAAGGCTCGGCAGTGTTAACTATAACGAACAGCAAGCATTAGCAACCTACAAATAAGAGTTAAGGATATGTGTAACAGGATTAAGTAGTGTTCATAGCTCGAAATGCTATACTTTCACCACAAAACTTGTCTAAAAACTTAAAGTAGAGAAACTGTTCGAATTGTCGGAGATCCAGTGCTCTGTGAACGGCTAGATCAAATGGTGTTGAGTGGAGTCGTCGCTTTATTTCTACCATTACTGCCACACTGTTTTACTTTTTTAAATTTTTTGTTACATTTAGATGCACAATTAAGTTTAAAATAAATATCTCGCTATAAACTGTACAGCCAGTTTAATGGCGAGCTGGCGCTCTTATATACAAAATTAAAGCCATAATGCAAGGTGCATTACAGTTTTTGAAAAAGAAATAAAAACGTAATAAAAGTGTAATAGAATAAACTAAACAGCTTTAGTAACAATTAACAATAATCAATAGTCAATCAATGAAAGAGTCCCTAATAAAAACTCCCTTCCGAATAAAAACTGGACATAATAAGTTTTAAGTTATAAGTTAACGTTCATATTGTTTTTTATGGAATAGCAGGACAAACGAGCGTACGGGTCACTTGGCGTTAAGTGATCACCACCGCCCACATTCTCTTTCAACACCAGAGAAATAACAAGAACGTTGCCGGCCTTTAAGGAAGGTGTACGCGCTTTTTTTGAAGGTACCCATGTCGTATCGTCCCGGAAACACCGCACAAGGAAGCTCATTCCACAGCTTTGTAGTACGAGGAAGAAAGCTCCTTGAAAAGAGCACTGTGGAGGACCGCCACACATCCAGATGGTGGGGATGATATCCTAACTTGTGGCGTGTCGTGCGAAGGTGGAATTCCGCGGCAGGAATCAGGTTAAAATTATATGATTGCTTTTTGCTTAATACTTACCTGATTCCTGCCTGCCCTAATACCTGCATAATATCATCTCCAGCAATTGGATGTGTGGCGTGGCGTTCCTCCACAACCTTCGGAGACATTGGAACCTTCAGTACGATCGGAGGAACGACACCACATGGGCACCTTGAAAATAAGAGCGAACACCTTCCTTAAAGGCCGGCAACTGAAGCATTTTAATCAATCTTTGTACATAACTTATGTATGTAGTTACAAACCTACCATGACACCAACTCCAAAAATAACAATAATCGTAACTAGAATTAGATTAATTAAATAATAGATGCCATTGTCACATCTGGACAAAATTGCAATGATACTCGGTAAGCACCAGCTTTGTAATAAAAAAATATTATCAGTCAGTTTATCCAGTCGAAAGTTCTGAGTGTCACCTCAGAACTTTCAACATAAAAAGAAACATACCGACGGCATTGAGAACCTCCTCCTTTTTTGATGTCGGTTAAATCGTTCCAAGAATACTTAAGATGTTTCGATTAAAAATCGATATTAGTTACGCTATCTACTAATATTACCAAACTTAAACCTTAAGTTCGGAGAATTATTTTACCGTGAATTCGAACGTTTACCTAATGAGGAAGTATCGATACTACCTGTGATTAACGGCTTACAGCATTGCGTTTTAAGTGAGTACCCTACTAAACGTAGTCGTTAATCTTCCAAAGATGCCCGCCAAGGGTCAGATCTCAGACCTGCGTCTCAAATAAATTAATACCACCGTTTTATCAAACGATCTAAACTCCAGTCTATTTGGGAGGGCTTATGTCACTTATCCTGGAATACATTAGGGAATAAAATATATTCTGTGTACTTTATATTCCTTATCTTTATATCTTAGTGCATGTTTATGTATTTCATTTAAAACGCATGAAGATTTTATTAGAGCAATTTATTTTATTGGTTTGATATTATGGTTTATTGCAGCCATTTAAATGTCTGTTGCTTCGTAAGCATCAGATGTTTAATAAACGTTAACTTCAAATGATAAGAAACAATTGTGAGTGACGGATAAATTGATATTTATCACATTGCTAAAGGTGAATGTGAATATTTTACATAATATAATATATTGTATATTTTCATGTATTACTATAGTAATAATTTGTATCTTAAGTAATGTTACTTTGAGATGTACTTTCCATTATTATTTTTTTATGAAAGTAAGAAACCAGACGAGCCGGACATTCAGCTGATGGTAATCGATGCGCCCTGTCCATTACAATGCAGTGCCACTCAGGATTCTTGAAACCCCCAAAAATTCTGAGTGGCACTACAATTGCGCTCGTCACCATGAGACATAAGATGTTAAGTCTCATTTGCCCAGTAATTTCACTAGCCACGGCGCCCTTCGGACCGAAACAATAATGCTTACGCATTACTGTTTCACGGCAGAAATAGGCGCCGTTGTGGTACCAATACGCCGGCATCCTGTGCAAAGGAGACTGTTAAAAGAAACTCAGATACGAAAAACTGTAACAAATATATAGTAAAAAAGACTGATTTCTATTATTTTTAATCTTAATTTTGCCTTATTGGTATTTGTTACAATAATATGTTGAAAGTTAAAACGTCTATCATTCATTACGTTGGATAATATAATGTGAATCTAGTGCTATTTGTTTAAATTGTTGTGCAATAGTTTTATTGTAGTGTTAATGTGGTTGATACATTTTCGACAATGTTAATTTTTGAATGAAAACGCTCAACGCATCGTACATTAGCTTGTATACGCATATATTTTCAAATTCAATTCAAATATTACTATTCAAAATAAGATTTTAAGTCACTTATTGGACGTCAAAAACTATCACCCATTCAAATGAGCAGTTCAGTTTAGGTACCTAAACTGAATCGATAAAATTCTAATAAACTATTCTCATCTCATTTTTCATCAATAAAATTTTCCTTTTCTGTATGTATTCACTATTTCTTAATAGTTAATTCACTTTCCTCTAAGGAAGTAGTAACTTTTTTTGAATCGCTCACTTTGACACACAAGCTATCCAATTTATGTTGAAATATTACCTCATGGTACGAATGAATAAACGAACTAAATTAGTTTGCGATTCAATTGACATAATTTTTGACATTCAATTCACATCATTGCGATTTAATCAGTTGATCTGACGTCAACCTAAATTAGATAGCTCTAATCACGTCGTGGTACGAAATAGCAAAGCAGTTCATTTTAGGTTGTCAATTGAATCGCAATAAGAGTTCATGGTAGGCCCGCAGACCTGAGAATAACGGACCAAAGAAACGCGGGATTTTTGTTTGTAAGAATATGGATTACAATGTAAAATCGTACAATACCTAAACATTTATAATGAAAGAGCTTGAGGGTGTTCGCTTCATTCCCAGTCTTTGGTATAATTGAGAAAATAGTTTATGCTATTGTATCCTTTACTACACAAACGATTTCTAACAATTCTTTTAAATTTTATTTGTGTATTAATCCTAGAAGTGAGGGTCACTTTAAAAACAAAACAAATTGTTTAGATTAGCCAGAGCGACATCTCAAGTCAATATCCTAATACTCGTATGCAATTATTGGGGTTGAGCAGGTAATCATCTGTAAAGTTGATCCTGTAGATGAAGCCACAACCTGAGAGTTGAACAAAACATACAAGATTTAATGACGATGCGTCACTCGAACGGTGAGCTCAGTTGGCAGAGCTCTCGCCGGACCGCGGGAGTGTAGGTTCGAGTCCCGTATCGTTCAAAAAAAAATTTGTTTACAAATTTTATTTGTGTATTAATCCTAGAAGTGAGGGTTATCACTTTAAATAAACATAATTAATTCTTTTCAATTTCGTAACACATTTGCTTTTCTGGGATCATATTGTAGAAGCATATACATAGCCCAATACAAGACTTAAGTACTAACTCGACTTAATATAATACACTTATACATTGTATTGTGTAAAATCTTATATCTTATATGAGAAACAAATTTTTTTTATTCCTCCTTAAAATCTGATAAAAATGTATTAACAAAATAATTTGGGTATTATTCTGTAACAAAACCTTCATCAGTGTGGCTTACGAGATATCTCACCAGCTCGCCTGGCAAAACAGATCTTTAGTTGCACGATCGTTAATACCTTAATTTTAATGTGTTTATAATTCACCTGCAAAATTCATATGATGCTACAATCCTTTTTAGAAAATATGTTGAATTATCTGAAAGACGGTTGGTTCTTAACCACTCGAAAAAAGGTTTTGAAATTTGATGACGACATATCTACCTACTGATCAATATCAAGTAGGGAATTTGAAATTAATATTGATAGTGCTATGAAATGATCTAGCACTAATTAAGTTTCGAAATGAAACATTAGGTGTGACGATGTTTCATCATCATCAGCCGGAAGACGTCCACTGCAGGACAAAGGCCTCCCGAAAAGATCTCCACGACGATCGCTCCTGAACTGCCCATCTTTTATATTCAATCAATTTATAGTTTCAACTAATATTATAAATTTTACTGAGAATTTGTTTTGCAGTGCTTTTACGCCTTAACTACTCAATTGCTCATGAAATTTTGAATACCATTCAGCACAAACAAATTTCGCTTTCGTGGCTATAAGTAGTAATATCCATAAAAATCAAATACTTACCAACCTAAGTAATTAATATAAAAATCTTATAAGTAACAACTACAAACATTTAAGATGTTGTGGAATTATTGTAAGTATAAAGTAAGGTAACCTACCGATGTAATCTTATAAAAATAAAGTATCTTTCTATACGTGTCTCCAAACCACAAAAAACACTTTAAAACGATTGCAATACATACAATACATAAATTTGCATTAATGACACAACATTATTTAAGATAAACATTTTCATCTTCAAAACTTTCAAATTTATAATATTAGTAGGACTAGTAGGATACACAACATTAATGTTGCATAATACGTCAGCTGTATAGCTGCGAACTCACAAGATTTCACCCATCCAAAAAGTGTCTAACTATATAATATATTAAAATATATTTTTATTTATCATGAGCATGTCAGTGACGTGAACTTATAAAATTTTCCTCAACAAAAAAGTGCCAAACGCTAATATTTTCACTTCAAAAATCAAAATACATGTGTTCAATAGCACACATTCTAATTGCTTATGAAGTTGCCTACAAAAACATTAATAGACTTCAAAAACATTCCAATGTTCTAATTTCAAATAAACATAACTAGTTTATACCAGATTTCAAACTAACTGAAAAATTAATAATGTGCATTAGCGCGACACAGCAGTGCATTAGATGACTCTATTATGCAGCATAAATTATTGTTAAGACATAATAAATGTAAATGTTATGTCCAGCTGTTTACATTTTCCAAGCTGAGTAGATACCCGTATAATTCTGACTACTTGATATATATATTTTTAAAATTAATTAAAATTTGGTAATCAAAAGATAATTGTGTCCGATAATGGCTTCGATTAACGATTTTAATTTTCAATTTAGTAATATTATATACAATATATTGTGTTGATATAACTTTTCGTTCTTTTTAACATAAGCATTTAAACACCTTATTTGATGAACAGCACCACTTATATCGTATTAACTATATAAGGAGTTTATTATTAATATCCAGACGACCGAGCCTTGCTCGGATTTTTAAGTATGTAGAAAACTTGAAAATAAAATATAGGACATCTGGATTCTGCTTTCCGGATCACCCAATTTCCCATCTGAGCTTTTATAGTCTTGTGTATAGTAGCGAATTTAAACTTTGTATTTTTTTTTATGATTTATTTTATGACAATAAGGGACGAGACGAGCAGGACGTTCAGCTGATGGTAATTGATACGCCCTGCCCATTACATTGAAGTGCAGCTCAGGATTCTTGAGGAACCCAAAAATTCTGAGTGACACTACAATTGCGCTTGTCACCTTAAGACATAAGATGTTAAGTCTCATTTGCCCAGTAATTTCACTAGCTTCGCGTCGCCCTTTGACCGAAAGTAATGTCTACACATTACTGCTTCACGGCAGAAATAGGCGCCGTTGTGGTACTCATAATCTTGCCGGCTTCCTGTACAAAGGAGCCTCCCACTGGTAATTCTAATGTTATTGTAGCTGTGTCTCATTAAAACACGGATAAAGCTAGATCGATTTATCGCCCCCGAAATCCCCTGTTTACAAAATTTTATGAAAATCGTTGGAGCCGTTTCCGAGATTCAGATTATATATATATACAAGAATTGCTCGTTTAAACATATAACATTATAAGAGTTATCGGAAGAATAGCTCTAAGTTCACTGAATTGTATCATAACACCGCAATTTATATTTAGCTTTTCTTGAGAAGCTCGTTATGATAATACATCGTGATAATGAGTGTTCGTCGGACAAGTAACGAACCCTTTCATCGGCTGTGAAATACCTTTTTTAATTATATTGACAGGTGGGTTACGTCTCGTGTGTGTTCAAGTTTACCCACTACGCAGAATTTTAATAATTCGATCACTAATAATTTAAGATTGAAGATTAATAAATTATTTTGATAAATGAGGGAGTATGTACATAGAACGAGCTCTGAAATTAAACAGAGTGAAAATATATCTATGATTAGCAAGGATTAATATCATAAAAAAGTGTAAAAATACCTACTTGAAAAAAAATGTACTGACTAATCCTCGATTTTTGACCCTCTATACAATATTTGCAAAAGACTACAAATTTGCAAATCTGTTTTTTTTTTTTATGGAATAGGAGGACAAACGAGGGTACGGGTCACCTGGTGTTAAGTGATCACCGCCGCCCACACTCTCTTGCAACGCCAGAGGAATCACAAGAGAATTGCTGGCCTTTGAGGAAGGTGTACGCATTTTTCTTGAAGGTACCCATGTCCTATCGTCCCGGAAACACCGCACAAGGAAGCTCATTCCACAGCTTCGTAGTACGAGGAAGAAAGCTCCTTGAAAACCGCACTATGGAGGACCGCCACACATCCAGATGGTGGGGATGATATCGGAACTTGTGGCGTGTCGTGCGAAGGTGAAATTCGGCGGCAGGAATCAGGTTGAACAGCTCTTCGGAACACTCCCCGTGATAAATGCGGTAGAAGACACACAATGAAGCGACGTCTCTACGCAACACCAAGTGATCCAGCCGTTCACAGAGCGCTAGGTACCCGACAATTCGAGCTGCTCTGCGTTGCACGCTGTCAAATGGATCGAGCTGATACTGGGGTGCGCCAGACCAGAGATGACAGCAATACTCCATGTGAGGCCGGACCTGCTCTTTGTTGAGCGCTAGAATGTGGGCCGGCTTGATTTATTGCCGTGCTCTATTTATGACGCCCAGTTTCATTGAAGCCAATTTGGCTTTGTCCTCCAGATAGCCACGGAATTGGCAATCGCTCGAGATTTCGAGACCCAGTATTCCGATACAAGGCGAGGCTTTAAGGGAAGTGTTCTCGAAGAGCGGTGATACGGCAAATGGGGTTTTTTTAGTGGTAAACGCGCAAACTTGAGTCTTCTGGGGGTTAAATTGGACAAGGTTCAACTTACCCCAATCCGCGACCTTCTCGAGAGAGGACTCGATAGCGGACACAAGTTTCTCCCGGCACTGGTCGTTTTCCCGAGAGAGACCTGCATGGCCCTCGTATACGGCATCACCAGTGCTGTCGTCTGCATAGCAATGTATGTTGGCGGTGTCCAACATATCATTGATATGCAGAAGAAACAGCGTGGGAGATAGCACACAGCCTTGGGGCACTCCAGCGTTCACGGGCTTGGGATTCGAGCAATAACCGTCGACAACCTGTATGCTGCGCCCAGTAAGCTCTCGGGAAGCCCAAATGATGGAATTTTTGCGAGGAGTGCCTTGTGCAATACACGAACAAAGGCCTTCGCTATATCCAGGCTAACTGCCAGGTCTTCCCTTGTTTTCAATAGCCACCGCCCATCTATGTGTTAGGTATACCAGAAGATAGCCAGTCGACCGACCATGGCGAAAGCCGTACTGCCGGTCGTTGATCAACTGGTGACCCTCAAGGTATACCAAGAGCTGGCGGTTAATTATGCTCTCCATGATTTTAAGGAGTCGGGAGGTAATAGCAATAGGCCTGTAGTTTGCCGGATCCGAACTGTCTCCTTTTTTGGGATCGGATGGACAAGGGCTGACTTCCATGAATCAGGGACTACGCCTTTTGAATAAGAGTGCCGGAATAAACGCGTTAGCACCGGCGTCAACTCAGGGGCACACGTTCTAAGCACGATTGGAGAAATGCCATCCGGCCCGCTCGACTTCCTGACGTCCAACGAAAACAGAGCTCGCCTAACAGTTTTCTGTTGGAGCTGTACTTCAGGCATGGAGCTCTGACACCGCGGGATGGTCGGCGGTGTTTTTCCGTTGTCGTCAAGAGTCGAGTTGGAGGCAAAAAGAGTGCACAGGAGATCGACTTTCTTTTTGCCGTATGGGCCAGGGTGTCATTCCTCATGTGCAACGGCGGCATGGACGGCTGGTTGAAGTTACCAAGAGCAGCTTTCGACAACGACCAGAACTTGCGTGTTCCGGTCGGGTTACTGGAAATCTGCTCGCCAATTTTGACGACGTGCTTCGATTTCGCACGAGCGATTTGTCGCTTAAAAAATCTGGAGGCACGGTTATATTTCCTCTTCAGAACTTTGCAGTTCGGATCCTTTGAGCCCAGCGCCGCAACCCAAGTTCGATACGCCTGTTTTTTGCAGTCAGATGCTGCTTTAACTGACGCATCTAACCAGGGCTGTGATCTGCCACCGATCGGTACTACAGAGCTTGGTATAAAAATATCCATGCCCTGCAGTATTACATCGGCTACTGCAACAGCGCAGGCACTAGGATCATCCGAAGGGAAAGTTACTACCCTGTTTGTCCTTAGATATGCGCGGTACTGTGCCCTCCCCAGAATACGAGGGGCAGCTCGGGCGATGCTCGGGGAGGGATTCTCCGACTCTGGTAGAGCCGGTTCCCTCCTGGGGTAATATATTTTTAAGGACCGCTCTCATATTTTTGTTGGGGGGTGATGGGGAGGGGGAGGGGGGAAGGGATGGCCTCCGGTCCTCGACACTAACCTATGCGAAACATAGCGGCACTAGGCCGCTACTTCACGCCGGTATTCTGTGCGAGTGTGGTAAGTAACCCGGACGAGTCTGGCCCGATTGTGCTGACGTCATAAGACGGCAGCGTGACTCTCCCACTTTCAAAAAGCCCGTAGTCGCCTCTTACGACTCCCTTGGACCTGGGACTACCCTATTCTTTTTACGTTCCGGGGCAGCACAGGGCAAATTGAATGATTGATTTAAATAATATAACATTAAAATTAACCTTGTAATTTTGGCTTACAGGTTTTAAACATTGACATGCCGTGGTAGGAAAAAATAATAAACACCACTTTCGGAAATTACTTTTGAAGAACAATTGTATATACCATACCATACAATACAATACCATACCATACAATACCATACAATACCATACCATACAATACCATACAATACCATACAATACCATACCATACAATACCATACCTTTCAATACCATACAATACCATACCAGACCATAATATTTTTCTTAATGGTACCAAACCTTACGGAGCGACCGTCCACACGCTATTTAAAAAAATTGCGTGCGTACATACTACACATGTCCTGGTACGTGTTGCTAGGATGACACAAGATTTCAACCGCTATGAAAGACATAACTATCATCACTAATATATATATATTCTCCTCGTGTCTATGTCACTGCAATAAATGAATATTATTGAATCAGAAATTTTCGACGTCATCATGTTTTATAAATCGAAGAACGCCGGTTGCACGCACGAAAAAGTGTCACGTTCCGACTGAGCCGAGCGTGCAAACAAGAGTGAAGATCAAGCGTCCTAGAAACACCGAACAAGGAAGCTCATTCCATAGGATAGATATACGTGGAAGAAAGTTCCAAACCGCACTGTGGAGGAACGCCACTCATCCAGATGGTGGGGATGATATTCTAATTTATGGCAGGTCGTGCAATGGTGGAATGCGTAGGCAGGAATCTGGATTGACATTAAGGTTTAGCTTCTCGTAAATAAATCTCACCGGTCAATTTGGATACGTAGTTTTATGTAGGTATCTTATTATGGAAACCCGATTTCACCATGACATGATGCTGCACTGAAGATTGCTTGCGAGTAACATCTAAGCCTCTCTCTCAGTTAACAGATAAGACCTTTTTTAATAAATCCACATAATATGCGTATCAGAACAAATGACATGGCATAAGTTGAAAAAGGGAGAAAAATGAATGGTAAACTAAAATATTCTTTCAAAATGCAGTTAAGAGAGAACTGCACAGTGTGTGAGCCTCTATTTTACGCCGTGATTCTATAAGACCTCCGAGACGCTCCCATGTATATTGTGTTATAATTATAAAGCATTTAGTAACAGAAAGATTTAATTATTTGAAGCGTTACATTTCTAAAACAGAGTTCGACGTTCATTACGTATTTGAACAACACTTACAAGTTTTCTATCTTTGATTACACTATGAAAACGTAATTAAGCTTGTGTTTGTTAGTGATATATTATAAATATATGTGTTAATTTATTGTCAAGGAATTGTAATAATACAAGAAACGTTAAAGATATAAAGGGGAAATGACAAAACTCCATTTATGCACTCGGTAATAGGCTAATATTATGAACCCTTGACTAGTTCCATAACGGACTTACGCTGATCTGTCAATAGAAAATCGATTGACAATCCAACGTTTAATAATAATATCACTAGACACATTATCATATCTTTTCTAGTGAAATTGACAATATAACTACGTCATATCCACCATCTACTTCTTTTCTATTATCAATTCATTTCCATTGCAAAGCAATGTATACATAATTTATAAGATAACATTAAAACATTCATTCAAATTAACACCTTATATCGTTGCAGGAATGTCCAAAGTCTGATTCTTGTCAAATTTTGTCATTGCGTGGCGTTGTATTCAAAGCGCGGTCTAAGCACAACTGAAGGTAAAATGCAAGGTTAATTTTTTTCATACTTTTCCATTAGCAGTTATGAAGATATTCCTCAGATAATAATGTAAATTCATTTTTCTTATTGACTGCAGTATCGTGTGCACGAAGTCTTTGTCATCATGGTGTCAGAACTGCTTACCTTCAATATTGAGTCAATAAATCAACCTTGTATATAAATAATTTATCATAAAGACATCAATCAGACAGCCATTTTCAATACGTAAACTTATTCGCAATAATCTCTTTTTTTTACTACTTACTAGTGACTGCATAGTGCATGTGGCTTTGCACACGTAGATTTCGTTTATAATATTATTGGAAGTATATGCGATTTTACAAAATTTAATTTTATTTAGGACTATGCGCACAATCCTACACAGATTTTATAATTAAAGCTTAAGTTAGTTTATATACAAAGTGCTCAGTTGCCCCAGTAGCAGTGAAAATGCTATCTAATCTTTATTAAGTCAGAACAGAGACAGAAATTAATAAAAGTCGGGAAATCGTCGATCAGTGCCGGGAGAACCTTGAGAAATTCAACCTTGTTCAATTAAACCCCCAGAAGACTCAAGTTTGCGAGTTTACTACTAAAAAACCCCATTTTTCGACAACATTTCCTGTACAGCCTCGCCTAGTATGCATTCGTCCACGTACTACAAAGCTATGGAATGATCTTCCTTGTGCGGCGTCTCCTGGACGATACGACGTGGGTACGTTCAAAAAACGTGCGCCCTTCCTTAAAGGCCGGCAACGCACCTGTGATTCCTCTGTGTAGCAAGAGAATGAGGGCGACGGTGATCACTTAACACCAGGTGACCGATAGGCTCGTTTGATCTCCTCTTCAAAAAGTGATTTTTTTACGAGTCAATCAATATTCACATGCATTTAGTATAAAGTTTTCTTTAATATGTAAAATATAAGCTTTTTTTTTGAATTAAGTCAAAAACCTATATAATATTGAGATGATAAACTAAAATATGAATCAATTCAATAAGTGACTTGTACAAGGTGTGAGAAACTTTAACGACTACTTAATATTTGTTAGTAAAACAAAAAATAATCAAGCATATAATTTGATCACGAATATCTGGAGCCAGATGCCACAAAATAAGCGAACGTGTAATTGAAAATAATAAGGGCTTCTCACGTTCAAGCCGACGTAATAAGGGTTAAGATAGGACGGCCATAGACGAGTGTAAATGTCCGCGGAAATAAAATAAATACAACAGTGTTTACACGTAATTAGAAGAGAACTTTCCATTTTACCATTATGAACCGGTGTGCTTTTTAGAGATTATGTTTAATAACCGACATTATAACAAGCCTGAAGCAAGAACATTTATTAAATTTAAAAACTTTGTAAAAATATTTGAACTATGAGTTAGTTTATGTAAATTTAAACAAAATGGTCAAATTGCGAGTAAAGGCATTTAGAGAGTATTGCATATGTAGATAAATTGAATAGAGCTAGCAACCTTAGAGTTTCTTGCTCGTTCTTCTCTAAGGAAATCTGCCTTCTGAATGAGCTGCATGAAAAAATGACATTTGATTTGAATTGAAAAAGAAGCTGTGGAATAAACTTCCTTGTGCGGTGTTTCCGGGACGATACGACATGGGTACCTTCAAAAAAAGCGCGTACACCTTCCTTATAGGCCGGCAACGCTCCTGTGATTCCTCTGGTATTGCAAAAAAATGTAAATAGAGATTAACCTCTTAAGTCAACCGAAATTTTCTTGATGTTTTCACAGCTCTCACAGTCCATCTAGATGTATATATGATCTAAGAAAAAAATCATAATAAACCCAACTCTATTATTTCAACGTTGGTACTTACCGACTTTTTGAAATATCCTCGAAATATTACCGCAAATACATGATTATGTATTGTTGCGTAGCAACGCTGCAACGTAAATGACGAGAGTGTCAAATTTCAAGACATTGATAATTTCAACAGCTCTGTCAGCAATACTCGTAGCTTTGGCGTAAAAGTGTTTACTTTAGAAGCTGTAGACCCGGGTTCGATACACCTACCAGTGTATGGAATTTTTTGGGTTTTGTAAAGTTAATGGGATTTCTAGTAAGTTCAGAATCAAATCGAACAGAAAAAAAGGGATGGAAAATGTGTAAGCAGGATAAAAATAGTTAAAAGAATTTTCTAGTACAATTTAAATTTAAAGATGGAATGGGAGAATCATTTGGGAACGGATACGGGGGTATATAAGCCGTACTAAGCGTGGCCTACGGCAGTTCTTGTTCTGACTTGAAAGTGTAAAGAAGAAGAAGAAGAAGAAAAAAAGAAATAGTGAAAAATGGAAGTGTTCCAAGAAGAAGAAGATAGAAGAGACTTAGTGTTTGGTGCGGTGTGACGCGTTGAAGGCACCTCCACCCACAAGAGGAACGGCGGCAGACCGGCGTAGTGCAAAAGTGAACGCAAATAAAGACTCGTTCCTATAAGCGGAATATTATTTTCAATCCCTGACCCACTGCCGTGTCAATTGGTGTCAGAACTGGGATTGGAAAGATGCCATTAGTGCCCAGAAACGAGAAAGGAGTGACCACGCGAGCGGGAGCAGCTGCCGCGGCCGAGGACGAGTTACAAGAAACATCCGGCTCTGGACTCAGTGCGACCGTGTCAGCAACGCAGGCTCCTGCCGTAGACATCAGCGCGCTCATGCAGCAGATGGCCGCCATGATGCAAGAGCAAGCGCGCCGACAGGAGGATCCAGCGCGCCGACAGGAGGAACAAGCGCGCCGGCAGGAAGAGCAAGCACGCCGACAGGAAGAACAGCTACAGGGCTTGAAAGAGGAGCAAGCGCGCCAACACGAGGAACAAGCACGCCGACAGGAGGAGCAGCTGCGAGGCCTGCATGAAGGCCTCTCCAAAGACATTTTATTCGTTGTGCAGAAAAACTCCGCCCGGATTGAAAGTGTGGAAAAGAAGATGGACAAAGTTGAAGAAAACTTTCAACGTCAGATGGGAGAGATGGAATTAACCATTCATCAGCTCAGTGGGAGGGTCGTGTGTCCTTCAACCAGCACAGGAGTCACCTGCGGAACCACATCGACCAGAAATTTAAAAGTACCTCCCTACGACGGCAAGTCTTCCTGGCCTGCCTTCAAGCTACAACTGGAAACGGTCAGAAGAGCCTGCGGTTGGAGTGACTAAGAAGCGCACTCTGCCCTCACACTAGCTCTCTGTGAGACTCTCCGTATTGGAAGCACTCGTCGCTGGGAAGCAGGAAGTGACCTACACATGATGACATATTCTTGATGCGTTGGAGGCACGTTATGGCGATAAACACCTTGAGCATGTGTATCGGGCGCAACTTAAGGACCGCGGTCAAAGGGCCAACGAAACTCTGCAGCAGTGGTCCGTGGAAGCTGAGAAGCTAGTGCGTAAAGCATATCAGTCGTCGCTAGCTGCAATAGAAGAAATGTTGCTCCAAGTGTTTATCGATGGGATACGGGACGCCGAAGTAAGAGCAGCCGTACGATTGAGTCATCATACTAGCTTGAAGGAAGCGGTGGCACATGCGTTGGAAGTGGAAGTGGTTCGCCACGATTCTCGGGCGTTAAGACTCCGCAAAATTGTACCAGCAGATTCCAGCCGAAGGCAAGCATATAACCCAGTATGCTATGGGTGTGGGGAGCGAGGACACATTAGGAGCACTTGCCCCAGGCGTGAGAGCATAACGCAAGGTAGGAAGGATATGGCGGTCTCAACATCACCGCTGGAGCAGCAGGAAAACTAGAAAAGGCCAGGGCAGTGGGGTGGGCGCTGGCCGGTAGGAGCAAAGCCCCAAGGATCTTCGTTAAGCAGACATGTGACGGAAACACTTTAGTTATAGAAGGGATGATAAATGGAAAATCTTGCCGTTTCACTTTGGATACGGGAGCCTCACGCACAGTCGTTAGCCAAAGAAGACTAGAGAGCATCGGAAGATGACATATGCGAGAAAATGTAAGCCAAACACTCACAACAGCTACCGGCCAGCGCATACCAGTCCAGGGAGAGAATATCGTGGCCATGAAAATCGGGGATACGTTGTACTGGCAAAAAGTGGTAATCACGGATATCACAGATGACTGCATCATTGGGTTGGATTTTCTTCGAAATCATCAGTGTACCATTAACATGAAACATGGTGTATTGAAGCATGGAGATGAAGAAATTCCAATAAAAAGCGGAATTTCTGGAAAAGTGCTGTGCTTGAGGGACACTACCTTAAATCCGAGGTTGCAGACCTTAGTCCCAGTAGTCCTGCCAAGGGATGACAGAGGAAGATCCTGTAATTGCGCTATAATTGCAAGAGAGACATCGGACACGACATGGATCCCAGCCAGGACTGTTGTGGGAAACTCTCAAATTGCGTTCCCGTGTTTAATCCTCATGAAGAGAAGCAAATCGTTAGGAAGGGGACAGTGATCGGAGCTTGTGAGGAAATAGCTTGGTTAAGAAAGTGTGAAGAAGGGAGGAAGACCGTAGCTGCAAGCCAGGATGTGAACATACAGAAACTTCTGGATGGCTGTAAGGACAATCTTACCAAGCTTCAATTAATAAAAGCGAGAAATTTCCTGTTACGCTACGCCGGGATGTTCTCGAAGAACGACGGAGACATCGGAAGAACTGGTTTGGTGAAACACAAGATCGACACAGGAGACACCATTCCGATACGGCAGAGACCAAGACGTATTCCGTTTGCACGCGAACAAGAAGTGGAAGACATGATTCGGGATATGAAAGAAAATGGTGTGATAGAACCGTCGTCGAGTCCATGGTGTTCACCAGTGGTTCTGGTGAAGAAGAAGGATGGATCAACTAGATTTTGTGTGGACTATCGGCGTCTGAATGATGTTACTAAGAAGGACAGTTATCCATTGCCAAGAATCGATGACACCTTAGATTCACTTTGTGGCATGACGTGGTTCTCTACACTGGATTTGAAAAGTGGCTACTGGCAAGTTGATCTGCACCCTAAAGACAAGGAGAAGACGGCTTTTTCAACCGGAAAATGGTTATGGCAGTTCAAAACAATGCCCTTCAGATTATGCAACGCCGCAGCTACTTTCGAAAGGTTGATGGAGTATGTGCTGGCAGGTATGTTGGGAGAAACCTGCCTTGTTTACTTGGATGACATAATCATTATGGGACGAAGTTTTGAAGATCATCTTAAGAAGCTCGAAAAAGTCTTCGCAAAACTGCAGGGTGCCAACTTGAAGTTGAGTCCAAAGAAATGTTCCTTCTGTCAACGTCAGGTGAATTACTTGGGGCACGTTTTCTCGGAGCAAGGCGTTGCGAACGATCCTGCCAAGATAAGTGCTGTCAAGGACTGGCCGACGCCGACAGAAAAGACACATGTGAGAGCATTCCTTGGACTATGCTGTTATTATCGACGCTTTGTGAAAGGGTTTTCCGATGTTGCTAAGTCCTTACATCGACTGACGGAGGAGAAAAGAGCCTTTTCCTGGGATGAAGACTGCGAACAAGCTTTCTTAGAGTTGAAGAAACGACTATGTGAATCACCTATCCTCGGATATCCTGACACAGAGGGAAGATTCATAGTAGATACTGATGATAGTAATTCTGGGATTGGTGGAGTGTTATCTCAGAAGATCAAGAAGTTGTAATTGCATACTTTATCAAATCTTTATCGAAGCCGGAGAGAAACTACTGTGTAACTCGTAGGGAGTTACTTGCCGTGGTGAAGACATTACAACATTTTAAAAAGTACTTGTTGGGTCGCAAATTCCTTGTAAGGACTGATCATGCCGCCTTGAAGTGGTTACTAGAATTCAAGAATCCGGAAGGACAAGTGGCCAGATGGATTGAGCAACTTCAAGAGTATGACTTTGAAATCAAACATCGAGGAGGAAAAACTCATGAAGCTTTATCTAGAAGATCTTGTCCGACGGAATGCAAACATTGCATTCGTCAGGAGGAGAAAGAAAATCCTATAATCCGGCTGATAAGAACAGATTCGATCGATGAGAACTAGAGCAACGATGCAATGAGCAGAGCTCAGGAAAATGATAAGGATCTTCAACCACTTTTACATTGGCTAGCAAGTGGATCATTTAAACCAAAATGGTCTGATGTAGCTAGACACAGCATGGCTACCAAGAGTCTCTGGGCACGGTGGGACAGTTTGGTGATGCATGACGGGTTGCTCTGCCGGAAATAGGAAACCCCGAAGGGAAAGGAGAGAGAGATCCTGAGAGCTTATCACGATAGTTCTTCAGGTGGACATTTGGGAATAAAAAGAACTCTCACAAAAATTAAAGAACGATTTTACTGGTTGCGTTGCCGTGATGATGTGGAAGACTGGTGTCGTAAATGCAAGAGTTGTGCATCTGTTAAAGGACCTCAGACCCGGAACAGAGGAGCTATGAAGTTGTATAATGTTGGGGCTCCATGGGAGAGAGTAGCTCTGGATATAGGCGGACCGTTTCCAGTCACCAAAGCTGGAAACAGTTACATAATGGTGGTGATGGATTATTTCACGAAGTGGCCGGAAGCATTTGCTCTACCTAATCAAGAAGCAGTCACCGTTGCGACGAAGCTGGTGAATGAAGTTTTCTTCAGATTCGGTGTACCTTTGGAGATGCACAGTGATCAAGGGCGGAACTTCGAGTCACAATTATTTCAAGAAGTTTGCAAAATCTTGGGAATCCATAAGACCAGAACTACGCCATATCATCCACAGTCGGACGGGATGGTGGAGAGGTTTAACCAAACATTGGAGCGGCATCTGGCAAAAGTAGTGGACAGTCATCAGCATAACTGGGATGAGTACATTCCACTGTTTCTAATGTCGTATAGATCCGCAATACACGAGACACTACAGTGACTCCTGCGTACGCCAATTTTGGAAGGGAATTGAAATTGCCAGCTGATTTACTCTCAGGCTGTCCACCAGATACTCCGAAAAGTATAACAGAATATGTGGATGAGTTACGGAACAAGATGGTTGACATCTACGAGGAAATTAGAACAACTGGGCTTAAGGCAAGTGAACGGATGAAGACCCGCTACGATCGAAGAGCTAATAGTCCTAGTTTTCAAGAGGGAACCCTGATTTGGTTACACAATCCCGTAAGGCGAAAGGGGAAGTCTCCGCAACTCCAACCAAGTTGGTAGGGACCATACAAAGTAATCACAAGGATAAATGATGTGACTCTCAGGATCCAGCGTACCCCTCGAAGTCCCCCGAAAATCGTACATGTTGATCGGGTGGCTAAGTACTACACAAGCAACGATGATCGGGACGATCATGTCTTAGGGGGGGGCAGTGTTGCGTAGCAACGCTGCAACGTAAATGACGAGAGTGTCAAACTTCAAGACATTGATAATTTCAACAGCTCCGTCAGCAATACTCGTAGCTTTGGCGTAAAAGTGTTTACTTTAGAAGCTGTAGACCCGGGTTCGATACACCTACCAGTGTATGGAATTTTTTGGGTTTTGTAAAGTTAATGGGAATTTCTAGTAAGTTCAGAATCAAATCGAACAGAAAAAAAGGGGTGGAAAATGTGTAAGCAGGATAAAAATAGTTAAAAGAATTTTCTAGTACAATTTAAATTTAAAGATGGAATGGGAGAATCATTTTGAAAATAGAAAGGATCCGGGGGTATATAAGCCGTACTAAGCGTGGCCTACGGCAGTTCTAGTTCTGACTTGAAAGTGTAAAGAAGAAGAAGAAGAAGAAAAGAAGAAGTAGTGAAAAGTGGAAGTGTTCCAAGAAGAAGAAGATAGAAGAGACTTAGTGTTTGGTGCGGTGTGACGCGTTGAAGGTACCGCCGCCCACAAGAGGAACGGCGGCAGAGCGGCGTAGTGCAAGTTCGAAAAAAAAGTGAACGCAAATAAAGACTCGTTCCTATAAGCGGAGTATTATTTCCAATCCCTGACCCACTACCGTGTTAGTATGTACTACTTTTAGAGTATTGTTGCGTAGCAACCCTTCGAAGTATATGACGAGAGTTGTCAGACTTCAAGACATTGTTAATTTTAACAGCTCCGTCAGCAATACTCGTAGCTCAGCGGAAAATTGTTTACTTTAGACGCTGTAGACCCGGGTTTGATACACCTACCAGTGTATGGATTTTTTTGGGTTTTGTAAAGTTAAAGGAAATTTCTAGTAAGTTCAGGATCAAATCGAACAGAATAAAAGGGATGGAAAATGTGTAAGCAGGATAAAAATAGTTAAAAGAATTTTCTAGTACAATTTAAATTTAAAGATGGAATGGGAGAATCATTTTGAAAATAGAAAGGATCCGGGGGTATATAAGCCGTACTAAGCGTGGCCTACGGCAGTTCTAGTTCTGACTTGAAAGTGTAAAGAAGAAGAAGAAGAAGAAAAGAAGAAGTAGTGAAAAGTGGAAGTGTTCCAACAAGAAGGAGATAGAAGAGACTTAGTGTTTATTGCGGTGTGACGCGTTGAAGGTACCGCCGCCCACAAGAGGAACGGCGGCAGACCGGCGTAGTGCAAGTTCGAAAAAAAAGTGAACGCAAATAAAGACTCGTTCCTATAAGCGGAGTATTATTTCCAATCCCTAACCCACTACCGTGTCAGTATGTACTACTTTTAGAGTATTGTTGCGTAGCAACCCTTCGAAGTATATGACGAGAGTTGTCAGACTTCAAGACATTGTTAATTTTAACAGCTCCGTCAGCAATACTCGTAGCTCAGCGGAAAAGTGTTTACTTTAGAGGCTGTAGACCCGGGTTCGATACACCTACCAGTGTATGGAATTTTTTGGGTTTTGTAAAGTTAAAGGAAATTTCTAGTAAGTTCAGGATCAAATCGAACAGAAAAAAAGGGATGGAAAATGTGTAAGCAGGATATAATAGTTAAAAGAATTTTCTATTACAATTTAAATTTAAAGATGGAATGGGAGAATCATTTTGAAAATAGAACGGATCCCGGGGTACATAAGCCGTACTAAGCGTGGCCTACGGCAGTTCTAGTTCTGACTCGAATGTGTAGAAGAAGAAGAAGAAAAGAAGAAGTAGTGAAAAGTGGAAGGGATGGAAAATGTGTAAGCAGGATAAAAATTGTTAAAAGAATTTTCTAGTACAATTTAAATTTAAAGATGGAATGGGAGAATCATTTGGAAACGGATACGGGGGTATATAAGCCGTACTAAGCGTGGCCTACGGCAGTTCTTGTTCTGACTTGAAAGTGTAAAGAAGAAGAAGAAGAAGAAGAAGAAAAAAAGAAATAGTGAAAAATGGAAGTGTTCCAAGAAGAAGAAGATAGAAGAGACTTAGTGTTTGGTGCGGTGTGACGCGTTGAAGGCACCTCCACCCACAAGAGGAACGGCGGCAGACCGGCGTAGTGCAAAAGTGAACGCAAATAAAGACTCGTTCCTATAAGCGGAGTATTATTTCCAATCCCTGATCCACTCCCGTGTCAATTGGTGTCAGAAGTGGGATTGGAAAGATGCCATTAGTGCCCAGGACGAGAAGGGAGTGACCACGCGAGCGGGAGCAGCTGCAGCGGCAGAGGACGAGTCACAACAAGCATTCGCCTCTGGACTCAGTGCGACCGTGTCAGCACCGCAGACTCCTGCCCTAGACATCAGCGCGCTCATGCAGCAGATGGCCGCCATGATGCAAGAGCAAGCGCGCCGACAGGAGGAGCAGCTGCGGGGCTTGCAAGAGGAACAAGCGCGCCGACAGGAGGAGCAGCTGCGGGGCTTGCAAGAGGAACAAGCGCGCCGACAGGAGGAGCAAGCGCGCCGATAGGAGGAGCAAGCGCGCCGACAGGAGGAGCAGGCGCGCCGTCAGGAGGAGCAGCTGCGGGCCTTGCAGGAAGAGCAAGCACGTTGACAGGAGGAGCAGCTGCGAGGTCTGCATGAAGGCCTCTCCAAGGAAATTTTCCACAAAAAACTCCGCCGGGATTGACGCTGTAGAAAAGGAGATCGCCTAAAAAGTTCTATTACAAATCTGTGTCTTTCTGATGTTTAGCGTCCAACATTCTTTAGACATTCCTTATAACTTAAATATTATAAAAAATTAATAATCATAAATTGCCGCTTATTTAAAAAGCAGCTAATATTCATAATAAATTATAAATAGAAGAAAAAGCTATTAATTTTCGAATTGAGGTTTGATTTAACACACGAGTCGAAGTTTGTCTAAGGTGTGTCTAACGGATGAGAGAATATGCTCCTTGAATATGCTCAGGAAGACTGAGATTATATTATCATGACAGATAGATGACAGCTGTCAATAATTGCGTTCCGATTATTTGGTTGTTCCTGTATGCTCCGGCTTATTTTGAGTTTAACGTTTTAGTTAAACACAAGCTAAACACTGGTTTGTATTAGAAATAGATAAAATCCATTTTAGACGTCCGCGTCGTTATTGGTAGGTCACTGACGTTGTTATATTTAGATCTGTTCGTCTAACAAGATCGTGTCTAAGCCATGTTTAATTTTTTTTTGTACACAACAACACCTAGCTAGTCCTCCAAAAATAAAAAATTATGTCGATTACTAAAGCTTTTTCACTTTCGTCTTCAGAATAATATTATATGAAACGTAAATAAAATATTTTGTTGCAAAGCTAAAGCTACTATTAAAATACCTTTAATTAAAAACATCCATCTTGTCTGTTAGCGAACCCATTATGTTTCAACTTTATACATTTTATTTTTGCATTGTTAATAATGAATACAATCTGAGGGATCTATGAAATAACTCCATTTTGCTTTCTCTGGAATATAACCGTTATTAAATACGAAATAAGTTTTACAATTAAATTCTGGAAAGGATAAATGCTTTGGTAAACAGGCTTGAATTGTTAAAATAATTAACATTAGCTCGGCCTGTGTCTATAAATGTTACAATGGATTCACATTTTTGTTAATGAAAATAATAGAATAGACGAGCAGGACGTTCAGCTGTTGGTAATTGATACGCCCTACCCGTTACAATGCAGTGACGCACAGGATTATTGAAATACCCAAAAATTCTGATCAGCACCACAATTGCGCTCGTCACCTTGTGACATAAGATGACCAGTCTCATTTGCCCTATAATTTCACTAGCTACGGTGCCATGATTGGTTTCATCATCATCACCATCATTTCAGTCAGGAAGACGTCCACTGCTGGTCAAAGGCCTCCTCCAAGGATCACCATAAACATGATTGGTTTATTCGGACGCATAACGCTTCCCGAGTTTTTATTTATTGGTTCCCAAACAACAAACATGTATTATTCTTTAAAAAATAACATTACTTTAAGTAAATCATGCTTAACATATACGTCAATTAAATGAAAACACTAATAGTAAAAAAATAAGGACTCCGTGTCACCTTACATAACAGTGTAGCACCAAAACAAGCTGATTAACGTGTAAATACATAGCCCCACGCACACACTTACACTACTACAGGCCGATAGGCGGCCATAATGAAAATTGTCATGGTCTGTCACAGATCAGTTTGCATCTCAATAAAATATTTTAAAAATGCCGCAGTGCGTTGTTAAAAAGTGTAAAAACGATACTATATAAGTATTTGTGGCCATATATGATTATTTAAGGGAGAAAAAATTGTGTAACTAGTAGCCCCCGTAACCGCCACACATAACGGTGCTTCACTTGCTAATATCACGGCGCGGAGTCCTCCTTTTTTACTCGTTCGTGATGATGGCGTGGTATAAAAGTAAAATAAATTATATAATACAGTAGGTTATTTTATATTCCTACCACGACTTCCGCAAATATATGTAAACGTGTTAACTAATAAAAAAATATACAAAATTTAAAACACTTATAAGAAGTAAAATTATATCCTAAATAATATAACATACAATAAGCTAAAACTAATACACATTTTAAAATACATAAATATGAAGCACGTAAAGATAAGCTAAATCTCAAAAGCGCAAAGTGTCTAAAACTAGGCGTCGAAAAGTTATTGATATTTGCTATTTCTATATATTACTAGCTGACCCGACAGACGTTGTTCTGTAGATAATAAAAAAAACTGTTTTATAGGAATTTGCCAATAATATTTCAGAATATCAAGAGTTATATCGTAAAAATGCTCCCTGTTGTTATAACGAAAGTGTTTCACTAAATTCTCTCATAGAAAATATGTCCATACAAAACAAATAATGAAAATTAAAATAATAATGGGTCCCAAATCAAAATAAAAACTATTCTATCTCTTAAGTTAGACTAAACTGCACTTCATGAAGTAAAAATCCCCATTAGACACGTAATTTATATATATTTAAGATTAAGTTTATTTGCAAGGCTGCTTGACATTCGGTAATCTTCAGAATTATCACGGTGTTGTCAGCGATATAGTCAACATTTTGCTTATTCTTGGTTAATTCTCAGTGATAACTTTATACCAAGTTTATTTGTTAGGCCGTTAGTTTTTGCTGAGTATGTGTGTACTTGAGCGTTTTCGTGATTAAGGACCACACCTTTTCTATTGATCTATTTCGGCCGCTTTTTCTCAACTTCTTTCTTTGATCTTATCAGCTGTTGTAGGCAGTAAAGATCCAAATCAAATAATCATTGAGAGAAAAATAAAATAAAATAAAAAACATCTTGACTGTTGCCTCTCAATATATTCTTGATAATGTAATGTATGTTCATAGGCACATAAGTGAATTTGCTAGAAAGTGTCATAACCATAATGTTAACACCAGGAACAAACATAAACTTATGATGCCTACTACTTGGCTAAGTCCATTTAGTAACTCTTGTGGGGCGTTGTATATGCTCTTACAACAAAATCCCAGATAATGTTCAAAACAAATGTAGTACGAAATTAAAATAATTGTTAGGTACCACTGATTGGGAATTGAGCGGGCGGTCGCTGGCTGACAGGCTATTAAATAATAAATTTAAATATACAATTATACATTGTAACAATATTTTTATATTAAAAAAAAGCCCGCTGAGTTTGTTGCGTTCATTCTTCTCAGGTCTCAGGCATACCTTTTGGAATGGGTGGTAGTTTTTGACTGGAATAAGTGTTTTTATGTCCTATTTTGAATAAAAATATTTGAGTTTGTATTTCAAACGATTGTTCTGCCTGGTAAACACATCATCACCGTATTGCGATTTAATCCGTTTTTCCCAGTATTTTTTCCAAGTTCTGTGAAATTTTCTTCTTTTTTTAATTTTTTCGAATATTCTACGTGATAATATCTTTAAAAAAGATTTTAGCAATTCTTTAAATTAAATGTATACGAACATACAAGTTGTTAAAGAAGCACTTATACAGTGAAAAAATATGTTTAAGTCTTTTTTGGTAGCGTTATCGAGACTTCCGATAAAGTGCCGGAGGCTGTATTAGATTAAAGTAACGAGAAAAAAATGTTAACGACAACAGGGTCGCCGGTAAAAGGTTTTATGCAGCAGGTGAAGTATGTTACTCAGATTGGTTGTAAATTAAAACTTCTTCAGGTCACCATGAATTATTGCAGAATCTATTGTAGAATCTGCTTCAATAAAGTGTGATGTATAAATTAATTTACAATAAAAATAGATATTATTAACTAATTTATAATAAAAATACACTTAGGTATTATCACCGTCGAGTTGAACTTATCGGAGGTTCTTTGAGTACTCGACTCTTCTTTTCGAGAGGATGAAAATATATTTACGTATTTAGCTACCGGCTTAAAACCTCTATTCTGCCCGTTGCTATACTGGCATTTGAGGCCAAGGCGGTCTAAACGGCGATTCTATGTTTTTTTTTATGGAGGACAAACGAGCGTACGGGTCACCTGGTATTAAGTGATCACCGCCGCCCACATTCTCTTGTGTTGCAGAGGAATCAAAAGAGCGTTGCCGGCCTTTAAGGAAGGTGTACGTGCTTTTTCTGAAGGTACCCGTCGTATCGTACCGGAAACATAACACAAGGAAGCTCATTCCACAGCTTTGTAGTACGTGGAAGAAAGCTCCTTGAAATCCGCACTGTGGAGGACCACCACACATCCATACGCAATGCCAAGTGATCCAGCCGTTCACAGAGCACTGGGCCCCCGACAATTCGAGCTGCTCTGCGTTGCACACGGTCAAATGGATCGAGCTGATACTGGGGTGCACCAGACCAGAGATGACGGCAATACTCCATGTGTGGCCGGACCTGCGATTTGTAGAGCGCTAGAATGTGGCTTGAAGTATTACCATGCTCTATTAAACTTGAGTCTTCTGGGGGTTTAATTGGACAACGTTCAATTTACCCCACACCACGACCTTCTCGAGAGAGGACTCGATAGAAAACACAAGTTTCTCCCGGCACTGGTCGACGATTTGCCGAGAGAGACCTGCATGGCCCGTGTATACGGCATCACCAGTGCTGTCGTCTGCATAGCAATGTATGTTGGAGGTGTCCAACATATCTTTGATATGCAGAAGAAACAGCGTGGGAGATAGCACACAGCCTTAGGGCACTCCTGCGTTTACGGGCTTCAGGTTCGAGCAATAATCGACAAAAACCTGTATGCCAGTGACCGACCCAGTGAGGAAGATGGAAGGCATTGTGCCCGTTGAAATCACCCAAGACTACGATTCCAGCGGAGGCGATCTGTGCAAGCACGTCGTCAATTGCCGCTTGAACGTAGCCCATGAGATGATCAGTTTCTGCGTTACCACTATGGGACCTGTAGACACACGCATAGATGCGGGCGCGGTCCTCTAAATCTACGCGGAGCCAGAGAGTAGACAGATCCCTACCCTCGAAATTGCCGAGATGGTGACAGCAGATATCCTCCCTAAGGTACAGGGGGTGCACCATGATAGTAAATTAATATTCGACAGTCATATGGACATTATCAGAGCCAAGGCGCTAAACGCACTAGGATTTATATTGCGTAATTAAAAGATTTTTAAACGCTCTAAGACACTTAAAATCTTGTTTGTAACAAGATTTTGTAACAAGATTCTAAGGCCGAATATGCATATGAGGCGATCAAAACAACGCGAAATCGCTGATTTAATATTTCTCATGAAGATAGCCTCTGATTTTATTGACTGCCCCGAACTTTTATGCTTAATTAGACTCAGAATCCCGTCTAAGCCGCTTAGGTTCAACCCACTTTTATATCTTCCTCTTACTAGTACCAACTATCGACAAAATACATTCCTTTGGCTAGCAAGTAATAATTTTTATAAATTATCTAGGGATAATATAATCGATCTTTTTCAGACTAACTTTATGTCAGTTAGGAGCATGTTAAACAGGTGTTCAATAAGTATTAAGATAGTAGTTAAAAGTAGAAATGTAATGACACTGAATCTTTACTTGTGTATTAACTGTTTTAATTATGTAATTATTTTAAATTGTGCATTGTTTTTTAGTAGTATACTTTAGTGTTCATTAGTATCGTCGAATTTAATTATTCTGTCACTACGGCTGGAGACCTATAATTGGCTCACAGTTATTAAATTAATATCTATATATGGTAGTTTATAGCTGTTGGTCTTTCTAGTAAATAAATAAATTACAATGAACACATAGTTTATTTAAGTTTACTTTTATTTGTGATTATTTAGTTTCAAATTCAGCTCTTTACGTCTAAAACACAGGATAACGTAGCTTAGGCACAATGTTAACGTATATGAGTACACCTACGTGTGTTTGTATGTAAGTGTGTAACTACTTATATTAGCGTGTAAGACAGCGACAACACGGACTGACACACACTCCCACATACTTGAGCATGAGTGTCCGTCCGTATGTCCGTCTGTCAAAGTCTGTCTGTGAAGTATTGGGATAACTGGATTACTTCCAGCTATCATGATGCGTTTACATACTTTATCTGATGGTATACGTTTGTAAATGACTGCGAAACTAAAGTGGCTATGGACAGGGCACATAGTTCGACGGACAGATGGCCGGTGGGGCAGTAAAGTCGAGTAGAAGATGCAATGTTGGTCCCCCACAAGATGAACCGAAGATCTGGTCAACATCGCTGAAATACGTGGGATGAGAGCAGCGTAGGACCGGTCATCATGGAGATCTTTAGGGGAGGCCAGGACGTGTTCCGGCTGATAATGATGAAACGTGTCAGATAACATCATTATATTTTCTTATTTTACTTGTTCTAGAGTTTAATTTGGTAGTTTCACTTCAGTTTCAATTGTACATAAAGCTGAATATGAATTGCTATTTTAGTTTTTACGTAAATATTTAAACGGTTTAAGTAGGCATTCTAAATAGCTATAAAGAATAATATCCCTTAAAATATACATTTTTCACTATAAAATGAAAAAATAAAACGTGACAGCCCTATGTGTTAAATGTGTTGGTTGTTAGTCAATTAAATGTATGGGTATATAGCAAACCAGTAATTGAGGCATATTACACATAAAACATTATAAATTGTTTAGACGACGTCGTAAGTGTTGAAGACGAATTACCCGTTGTTGTTGTACCAATAGCTCATCTACTATTATTTTGATTTTATCACGTACATGTTTTACCACTGTATCTACTTTTGCCTTGGAATTTGTCTGTAGTTTAATATTTATCGATATCGATAGATCGATGTATCGGAATCTTTCTTATTTTATTTCATTTATTAGGAAATGAACAGCTTTAAAAACTTAAATAATACTAAAGATAATTACAGAGAGCCAATTATAGATTTCCCCAATTAGTGCTAAAGTAGAAAAATTGAACTTAACTTTCTCTATCTTCTCCTGCGATCTCGGAAAGATAAATGCTGGCATTGATATTGAGTTAGGCTGTCACTAATACTCAAAGCAGTACTATAGATTCTAAAGTTATTTACATATGATATAATTATTAATAATTAAATTATAATAAATAAACAATGGAACAGGTAACGATAGCGACTATAAAAGCACCTAAAATGGGTAACTACTTCCTTTTGCTATAACCCTCCACTGCTCTTGAAAATCATACATAGAGGACCACCACCTGATGTTCAGAATTAGCCATGTCAGGCCTGTATCACTGCCCGTGTAGATATCGAAATCGTAAGTACGTGCCTCTACAGAGTAGGCCAGCACGTAGGGACTCAGTCAACCTGATGAAAGATCTCCGAATGGTCCGAAACTAGTTGGTATTCACACCGAAGAACAGTGGGTAATACCGTTTTACACAAAAAAAGTTATGCTTTGTCTCACGAAAGTTTTATTTATTTTAATTAATAATATTTAATTCTGTATAATTCATTTACAGGAACATTTGGTCAAGTGGAAGTATTTCAAAAGCATTTTTAGCGCAACTGTACCGTCAACTCTCACCACGCACACATGAGTAATTTAAAGTGCCACGGAGCCCACGGTTCGATCGTTGCCCGCCACGTAGGTAGGTTTATGGTTTTCATGTTATTATGTACGTTTTTTCGACGACTTATAAGAATAGCAACGCTTTTGTGACAGAGGACTGTTGTTACAAGAGAGTGTGGCCTGAGGTAATCACTTATGAAACACGATAATCTCTTTCTATCATAAAAATTTGGAAGTAAGCATTCAACGATGAACAATTATGTTTAATAAAACACAGTTTGTCTTAAAATAAAGTGTTTATTATATAGGAATAGCGATAGCTATCCCAAATAATATATTTACACAATATGAAGCCTCAAGCATTGGACTACATTTACCCGTCCTTGATTTTATTTTAGAGGAAATTAGGATCGCCATTTTTATGATTCTCATATTTACTTCGTTTTAACGTAGAGTTTTTAAGTTAGAGTTAATTCATAACTCTTTTTAAATATTGTATAAGCTTTTTACATAGGTATTACAGAAGGTCCAAACTTACTGATTCAGCATATTGTAAAATAAAGTATTAATTTTTAAGAGTTGCAAAATATATATTCTTGTCACTTCCTCTCGTTAAAAAATTCAAGAAATTCATATAAGTAAAATTTTTTTAACCTAAATGAATAGATGATTATTTTTATTTATTTGTTCACAGTGAAATTCACTTCACTTATATTCAAAGTGAAACGAAGCCAAGTTTTGTATGACGAAGTAAACAATGCTCTATCTGACATCGTGTACTGTATCATAAAACCAAATATATTAAATTCACCGCGCCAAATGTTAAAAATGTAGATGCGAATATTTTATTAAATGGAGAGGTGGTAAGACCAGTGGAATCTGCTATATTTCTTGGCATTACTCTTGATTCCAAATTGCAGTGGGGCCCCCATATTGAAGGATTGGCGAATAGGCTTAGTTCTGCAGCATATGCGGTTAAGAAAATTAGACGGTTAACTGACATAGATACGGCGAGATTAGTATACTTTAGTTATTTTCATAGTATTATGTCCTATGGTATATTGTTATGGGGCAGTGCGGCCGATATTAATACTATCTTTGTGTTGCAGAATAGGGCTATTCGCGCGATTTATAACCTAGGTCCTAAAGAATCATTAAGAGAAAAATTTAAAGAAAGAAACATTTTGACTGTTGCTTCTCAATACATTTTCGATAATGTTTTGTATGTTCATAAGCACATTGAGGAAGTTTCTAGAAACTGCGACATTCATAATGTTAACACGAGGAACAAACATAAACTTGTTATGCCTACTACTCGGTTGGGTCGAGTTAGTAAGTCTTTTGTTGACTTAATGACACCACGGACTGGGAATAAAGCGAACACCCTCAGGCTCTTTAATCATAAATGTTTATTGTACGATATTACATTGTAATCCATATTTTATATTAAAAAAAAAGCCCGCTGAGTTTCTTGTGCCCATTCTTCTCAGGTCTGAGGCAGTCTCTTTTGAATGGGTGGTAGATTTTGACGTTCAATAAGTCATTTTAAATCCTATTTTGAATAAAAATATTTGAATTTGAATTTGAATACTATTAAAAGTACAATAAGTATGTGACAAAGTAGTTTAAGACAAAACCGAAAAATATTAGAAAAACTTACAAGAGAAATATAATAGAAAGAAAAGAAGAAATCGTGAATAGGTTGTGTGGTGTGAGTGAATGTGAGTAGTGTGAGTGGTGTGAGTGAATGTGAGTGTTCGAATATGTTTAAATTACGATATGAGACTAATAATTTATCCTGAATATACTGATGATTAACTCCTGCAATTTAAATAGTTTAATATCAGTTTTTTGAACCTCAGATGTGATAAGTTAAAATGTCGACGGAAGAAAATTTCTTATTATATATGTCAGGAATTCGAAATAGAGGTGAATATTTAAGATACTTAGTAGAAGCAAAGGGAATGTTAAATAAATTAGTATGCCTAGTACGCAATGTTGGTATCTGGAATGACATTTTGTTTAAGATATCTGGACAGTCAAATTTATTATGTAATATATCATAAAGGAGTAACATATCAATTACATCTCTTCTATCTTCTAAGGTATCGATTTTATGATAATTACAGGCTTCTTTGTAGTCTAAAGGAATGAATTGAGATTTAAAATTCAATTTTTTCATAAATATCTTTTGTATTTTTTCAAGGCGGTCAATATAACATTGATATGTAGGCCTCCAGATAGGACTTGCGAATTCAAGGATGCTTCGCACGTAAGCATAATATAGCACTTTTAGGCACAAGATGTCATTGAAAGATTCGCAAGTGCGAAGAATGAATCCTAGATTATTATAAGCCTTTTGTGTTATTATTTTGATGTGGTTATTATGGGTTAGTTTGCTATCATGGATCACACCGAAATCCCTTATTTGAGTAATTTTTGGAATAATTTCGTTACTTAAAGCATAATAAAATTTTATGTTATTATGCTTTCGTGAAAATGTAATAATTTGACATTTAGCAATATTAACTGTTATTTTATTTATTTTATATTATTGTGACAGTCTATTTAAGTCATCTTGTAACATAAAGCAATCGTCTATTTGTGAAATCTTTTTATAAATATTTTTGTCGTCAGCATACAGCAAGAAGTTTGAACTAGCAAAACAATCACTGATGTCATATAAATATATACTCTATAACAAAGGACCCAGGTGTGATCCCTGAGGTACACCAGAAGTCACCTCAACAAAGTCTGATCTAAAACCACCGAGGACGACGGCCTGACAACGGTTTCTTATATACCATTCTGTCCATCTAAGAAGATTCCCTCTGATTCCAACTGCGTAAAGCTTCTTTAGTAGTATACTGTGGTTGACTCTATCAAAAGCCTTTTCAAAATCTGTGTATATTACATCTATTTGTGATCTATCATTCATGTCGCACTTAACGGTATTGGTGAACTCAAGCAAGTTAGTAAGGACGCTACAAGATTTAATAAAACCGTGTTGGTTGATAGGGATGCATTGTAGGCAATTTCTATAAATATGATCCTATACAATCTTTTCTAACATTTTACCAAATATATTCAAAATGGAGATACCTCTATAGTTACTAATATTTGTTTTTGATTCCTTTTTATGTATTGGTACTTTTCGGGCTTCCTTCCAACAATTAGGGAAGGTCCCTTCATTAATGGAGCGCTTAAAGAGTGTTAGTAGCGGAGGTAATAGACCCGATTCACATTTCTTTATAAAAATAGCTAGTATACCGTCAGTACCGGCGCCCTTCCGGATATCCAATTTACTAAACAACCTCCTACGTACTCTTTCATCGATCTTAATTGTGTGAAGATTTTCGGAAATATTTGATTCCTCGTTCAGGGTCTCATCATTTAGGTCACTAGGCTGGAATACACTTTGAAAGTATTCATTAAATGCATTGCAGATATCATGTCCATTCGTAAGTAAACTACTTCCGTAGTACATGTTGTGAGGAATACCAGAATCAGTGCGTTAATTTTTAATAAATTTCCAGAATTCTTTAGGCGAAGTTTTGATATTACTCTGACAACGATTCATATATTTTGTATATGATTCGATTTGCAACCTCTTTACTCGGGCTCTCAGTAAGGAGAACATGGCATAGTCTGCTATATTTTTAAACTTTTTCCATCTAGTGTGAACTTTGTACTCCTCTTTTATTGAATTAATTAGAGCTGGAGTATACTATTTCGGGTATTGATGACGTGAGGAGATTTTTATAACAGGTAAATGAGATTCTATGAGCGAATGTATAATTCTTAAATCTGAATTTATTGTAATCTCTGTCGAAATCTTTGTAAAGTCTGCAATTAGCCTTTGCCGCCCATGAGTCCTTGAAACATCACATTATTACATACACATAAGAGAAATTAGCAATTTGTTTACAAATAATCTCGTATTCGCATTAACATGGCTATTAATCTGAATACTACATCAAGATTTTGGAATGTAAACAAATACATCCTAGTACAAATATTAAATACTTTCAACATAGTTTAAGAGTGGTCTCTTAAGTTAATAATCAGTATTTGATAGCTGTCTGAGCGGGAGTCCATTAAAAATAAAATAAAAAACACACGCACCTGTTGAATATCACAACCACATAAAAACTTATGAGATCACACTACAAAGTTGAATGACCGCTACAATTATTTATTATCTGTGGAGCCTTACCTGAGACTATGTTCTGAGTTGAAGTCAGAATATAAAAGACACATTAAAAACTAAAATAACACTTGGTTACTAATGTATTACAATTTAGGTATAAAATAATTGTATTCTACAATCTTGAAGTTGATGCCAAGATTGTAGAATACAATAATTACAACGAAGTTACACTGTGAATAATAAAAGCGTATGTATAAAACAAAATAAAAAAAATATGTTTTTTAGTGTTTTTGTTTTACACCTGTGAAATATGAATAGGGCAAGACGTAAGTTGGGTTCGAAACGATTTAGATTTCTTCATGAAATACGTATTAATATTGTGAACAGTTTTCTAAAAGACTATTGACCTACACGAAGAGTAACGTACTCGATATGCTATACTTTTGAAATAGAATATACTTTTTTAAATTGCATGGTGGTAGAAGCGATCTTCGTTTTTATTATAGCGGCAATGGAAAGACGGATGGGCAGCGTTCGGGAAGTTCCCCAGTCTCTGAAGACGAAGGTTTTTAAGCAGCGGTCGCTTTTTATGGGTCTTATGAGGAAGCGAGATCAAATCAGGTTAAGAGGACATCGGTAGGAGAACCAATTTCAACGATGTAGCGAAATTGATTGCGAAACAGAAGTGGCCATAGGCAGGGCACACAGCTCGACGAACAGATAGCCGGTGGGGCTGTAAAGTTCTCGAATGGTGACCACGTACCGGATGACGTAGTGTTGGTAGACTAGATGGACCGGTGATCGCGTCAAGTTCGCCGGAATAAGTTGGATGAGGGCAGCGGACGACCGATCATCATGGTGATCAGGGAGGCCTTTTTCCAGCAGTGGACCTCTTCCGGCTGAGATGATGATGATTTGTAATAATTTGTATTTACCCGTGATCTGTGTTAAACACGTACTATAAAAATTTCAGCTGTCCTAACTATTGCGGTGTTTCAGATACATTCCACTGACATTTAGACGGATAGCGGAGTCGTAGTAATAGCAAAGATGGTTAAATTAATTTAATCGGTTTAGGTAATATTGGATTCCGTAGATTAAAAAATCAACTTAGATTCTAGATTGGAAATGAAATTTAACTAGACCGAGAACAAATTGTGAGACTTTCATTTAAAATGACAGAAACCAACATATTTATGAATAAAAAAACAATAACCTCTTAACTGCATATGAAGTCCTGGTACATATTGGTAGGATGACACATGATTTCAACCGCTATGAAAGACATAACTATCACCGCTACCATATTTATGTTTCCTGGTGTCTACGTAGTAATACGTCGTGCGCGTTACCTAGTATGTATATTCACATTATACATAAGACAATCTCTTCTTGAACTATGATCGCCTGGTACCAAAACACTGTACTTACAATGCGTCCCATCTCATTTTCCCCCATGTTAAATCTTATGAATCTATGTGACTGTCTCTTCATTCCATCTCGCTTTTTCGTTTCATCAATTTTCAAATCACAACGATGCCAAAGAAGTTTTCACTTTAAAAATAAGCAAACTAAAACATTTATGGGATTAAATAAACATTTCCTAAAATGTCAAAAGTGAAAGATAAGTTAGACGACTTCACGATTCAGTTGTTAAACGGATAAATTTTAGGACAATTTCTCTTCCAGCTTCATTCAAAACATCACAAATAGTATAAGGGGTCGTGAACTTATCTCTTTGATAAATTAACACAACACAAAGTAACAATCGTGAATCGTTAAATAAACTTCGGAGCTTTTACATTTCTCTCTCTATTCACATCAAAGTTACGTAATATAGATCTCTCGGAACTTGGTCGTGTTTACACGCGGGGATTTGTTTGTATACGATACCTAAACAAACCTAAATCTACTCATGCTGGCATACATTTTGATCTAAAACAGAGTTTAGTACTTTGAAATAGGGTGACTATGATTTCAGCTAAAGTTAGAACTATTAATATTATTATTAAAATACTTCATTATTAATATATTATCCACTAAGACATCTGCTTAAGTACATTTTAGATTTAATTTTATCATACAGATCAGGAATTAAAAACATTTTGGCATTCGCCGGTTCATTGCTCTGTCTAATATTATTGATTAAGCATTTCGACCACCTGAAATATTCTCCTACTACTCCACAGCTAAATATCTAAGTGATCAGACAGTCTGGGACTAGATTATGATTATATTATAGCAATAACAATGAGAGTACAATATTGTATTCATTAAAAAGAGCGCAAAAAAAGAATGCTGGGAGAGTTTCTTGCACCGCTTCTTCTCTCTCAGAGCGCCATTTGATTCTGAAGCGGTGGTAGTGTTAGAAAAGACATCAAGATGAATTCTAAAGGAATAAATTTTGAGAAAATAAATGCCTTTTATGCCAAACAACAAGTTTTGAAATTATCAAAATTATTCGTATAAGTATTATCTATTCATTACTGTATCATACACTACATAAAAAAATACCAAGTTCAAACATAACTTTATATGTAAGTACTTTAAAAAAGGTCACTAAATATACATATAAAATTTTAAAACATACAATTTAATTGTAAAAAAAACTTACGACACTCAATATTTATGTATATTCTAGTGCTAATTTGAAATTGAATAGTTGTCTTAGGTATTTTAGGAAGTAAAACTTACTTCAAGATTCTAGAGATATATTTTTTCTTTGTTTTAAACCATTTCTAGTAAAAAACCATTAGATTAAATTATTTACTAAAACTAATCTTTTACTAGAATACATCAAAACTAAATATAAATTATTTGTCCCGAAACATCAACAATAATGGATGCCACATTAATATCTCAAGTTTTGCACAGTCAAGGTAGCACATATCGATAACAATTATTATTGGGTAAGGGTACCCAACTGTAGGGACAGTACCTGCATAATATACCTACTATTGTTAACAACAACACAATTTTGACTACGTGAGTAATCTCATAATATAATATATAACTATTATAATTTATTGTGTCAGCAAAGGCATCGGTTTTATAGCAAGGTAGGCGCAAAACTTAATGAGTGAGTATTCAATAGACCTTTGGTTATAGAATAACAGAAACATATTAAACTAAATTAATTTTAGCACCAGTGCTATTGATAGCGCCATCTAGTTAAATAAATGCGAACAATACATTCGAGAATCTTCCGTAGTCCAAGATATCTTCCCTATTCCTCCCTCATCGCTATCCCTCTGCGAATCCACCAATTGTAGCTGCGGCCGATGAAGACCGACGCACGAGTGGAGCCGAAGACGCGAGGAACGCTGGAGGCGTCATCGCAACGTTACGACATACCTGTCGTAACCCCTCAAACTTCCTGACCTCACATAATTAATTTTATTAAATTTTAAATACATGTAACATAATTTACAACGCTCTTAAAGAAGTGGCGCGTCCAGCTATAGTTATTTAGGTTCATAACGAGGTAGGCATTGCCTACAGGCAATGCCTACCTCGTGCATACTATGTATAGTATGCACGTATGGGTGTCTGTAATATGTCAGTGGTCTGATAGCAGAAAAACCCAGCGTATATTCCAATAACTGATAAGGGATACTGCTACTGAAAAAGAAAATACCTAAAAAGATACGATTAGAAGGAAGACAAAATATTATTTAGATGGAAAGGTACCTTAATGAATATAAAAGAGTCTTATAAGCAATATACTTATTAGAGAAATAGGTATGCAATGGACCGTCTTATCGTTTCTTGAAGCGATTACTTCCAGGCAACCTAAAGTAATACTGGATAAGATAAATAATCTTCTATACATATAAATAAAATTGGAATGTCTGTTTGTAATATTGAAATAACCGTTTTGTCTGTCTGTTTGTTCCGGCTAATGTCCGATGACCGATATTGACGGGGCTTTTACTGGCAGGTAGCTGATGTAATAAGGAGTAACTTAGCCTACGTTTATTTTAGAAAAGTAAATAATATTGCAATGTCCAAGAAACGGTCTAACTCTAAAAATAATTGATATGGCAAAACAACGTTTACCGGGTCAGCTAGTTATAAATAAAGTAGGTTTCTTGAAATTAATATACTCAAAATCAATATGATAATTAAGCAGAAAAAATACATTGATAGTATCTATGTAAAATGTTGATTTATTAAAATAGTTTTAAAAATGAAATTTGAAACATCAGTTACATTTTTATATTCATATTGGTCCGTTAAATGAATCTTATTACATCGCTCTAAGCTGATAAACTGAGGTATAAAGCACGTGTGCTTTTACTTTGAATTACTGCAGTATTATCTCCAGTATTATCATCTGCGTAGCAAAGAAAGGAAGAAAGAAAGAAAGAAAAAAATGTTTATTGACGTAATTATCTTATTGACGTCTTATTGACTGATTAAAGTTCTTAATATACTATTCTAATTATGATCTACTGATGCCAATGAGCCCCCAACTCAGTACAGTTGTGGTTTCGAAAGAATCCACAACGCTGGTCTTCCGTGGAAACCCAGAGAGCGCTATTAACACGCAATCCTATCACACGAAGGTTTACAAACTATTAATTTCATGAGCACAGAGCACAAACAATAGTGAAACTAGGATCTAAAATTAAAACTAAAGCAATTTATTTATTTTTTCATGAACAATACAATTAAACTTGAATTAAATTTGCCATTGCCACACAACACAATCTTATTTTTTTTTAATATTTTAAATTTATATTTGGACATTAATGAGATATTCCTTGTAGTTTAATTTAAATAGCCCTAAACTAACACCCTAAACTAATACTAGCAATACATGATGGAGGCGTTCAACATTTCATTGAAATGCAGAAGAAACAGTGTAGATACCACATTCTTCTCAATAGGTCACTCTTGTGAGAGTGGTCGTGGTTGCTAAGATGATGCAACGTTAGTCGCCGTTGGTCACCTTAGTTTGGAGTCGCACTGCCTCCCTCGCGATGCTCCTCCACTTTTGAAGGTTTGTAGCATTGCGGGAGCACTCCACCATAGGTGTCTGAGTCACTCCTTTGATAAGATCCGTCCATCGCTTGGGTGGGCGTCCTCTCGCTCTTTTCCCCTCCACCTGGCTCTGAACTATCAACCGCTCAATCGATCCTTCATTTGACCATATAGCCTTGCTATTTTATTTGCTTGCATTTTCGGGCTTCGGATTTGAGCAATATTCGTCCACAACGACCTGCTGATAAATAGATAGTGGGGAAGCTGGAGTTCAATTTCCATAAGCTGACAGGAAGCCCAAAAGATTTGAGGGAAGCACCGTGTGCCTCACACGATCAAAAGTCTGGCTATATTCAGACCAACTGCCAGGACGTTCCCCTTGCTTTCGATAGCCGGCGCCCATCTATATGTTAGGTATACCAGAAGATCGCCTGCTGACCGACCATGGCGAAAGCCGTACTGTCGGTCGCTGATCAACTAGTGATCCTCTTAGCACTAAGAGCTGGCGGTTAATTATTCTCTCGATGATTTTGGAGAGGTAGGTAATAGCTATTAAGCCTTTTGTTAGCCGGATTCCAACTGTGTCCATTTTTGGGATCGGATGGACAGGAGCTGACTTCCATAAGTCCGGGACTACCGCTATTTGAATATGGGTGCTGCAATAATCGCGTCAGCACCAGTGTCAACTCAAGGGCACACGTTTTGAGCACAATGAGAGAAATACCATCCGGCCCGCTTGACTTCTTAACGACCAGGAAAACAAAGCTAACCGAACAGCTTTCTGTTTGAACTGTACCTTCAGTATAGAGCTCTGACATCGCAACATGGTGTGGTCTCCTTATCATCGTTAAGAGTTGAGTTGGTGGCAAATAGAGTGCCCACACGATCTGTTTTCTCTTGAGCCGTAAAGGCCAGGGTGTCTTTCGCCATGTACTCAGGCGGCAGGGACGGCTGGTTGAAGTGATCAAGAGCAGCTTTTGTGAACGCCCAGACTAAGGCATATTGTTATTGAAGTGTTAACAGATTACGCTAACCTTAGGTTTTTTTTATGGAATAGGAGGACAAACGAGCGTACGGGTCACCTGGTGTTAAGTGATCACCGCCACCCATATTCACTTGCATCACCAGAGGAATTACAAGAGCGTTGCCGGCCTTTAAGGTAGGTGTACACGCTTTTTTTGAAGGTTCCCATGTCGTATCGTCCCGGAAACACCGCACAAGGAAGGAAGGTCACTTTGCGAAGCTTAACGTCAAAATTTATATTATTACAAGTGATATCGTACAGCTTCATTCAAGACCATGCGCTTAAGTCCACAGAACAGAAAACTCCATCAAGGCGACGTTAAAAATACAAAATACATACAACTATGATGGATTCTTTCTTAGTCAGTTCGAGCCGACTTTACCCGAACTAGCGTTACATGGTTATGGTTTTTAAAGTGGCTTTGGTCCAGTTGAGTGCAACCCTGTTTCACTGCGACCAATATGATCTATTGTGATAGCCACTGTTAACTGTAGCTCACTACCAAGATTGATTATTTTGCAGCGAGCTGACAGTACACGATGTCAGATAAAATATCGTTCACTTCGTCATACATAGGTTGGTTTCTTTTCACTTTGAAAACCAGTGAAGTGTCGTCCGCAAACAATACTACCTTATGTTTTTTCTCTACAAGATTAGGAAGATCATTTATATAGATAAGGAAGAGGAACGGTCCAAGAATAGACCCTTGTGGTACCCCCATACTGAGAGGAGTCCCAGGAGATCTCCTGCCATTAATGGCAATTAAATTCAGAGAATTAAATTCAGAGGGTCGACGTTATCGTCGACCCTCTGAATTCTATTGTTTAGATATGAAGTCAGAAGATCGAGCGCAGTTCCTTTTATGTCATAGTGGTATAGCTTCCTGACCAGCGTTGAATGTTGAACACAATCAAAAGCCTTAGATAAATCACAGAAGATGCCAAGTGCATTCTGCGATTCCTCCCAGGCATCTATATGTTAGGTATACCAGAAGATCGCCTGCTGACCGACCATGGCGAAAGCCGTACTGTCGGTCGCTGATCAACTAGTGATCCTCTTAGCACTAAGAGCTGGCGGTTAATTATTCTCTCGATGATTTTGGAGAGGTAGGTAATAGCTATTAAGCCTTTTGTTAGCCGGATTCCAACTGTGTCCATTTTTGGGATCGGATGGACAGGAGCTGACTTCCATAAGTCCGGGACTACCGCTTTTTGAATATGGGTGCTGCAATAATCGCGTCAGCACCAGTGTCAACTCAAGGGCACACGTTTTGAGCACAATGAGAGAAATACCATCCAGCCCGCTTGACTTCTTAACGACCAGGAAAACAAAGCTAACCGAACAGCTTTCTGTTTGAACTGTACCTTCAGTATAGAGCTCTGACATCGCAACATGGTGTGGTCTCCTTATCATCGTTAAGAGTTGAGTTGGTGGCAAATAGAGTGCCCACACGATCTGTTTTCTCTTGAGCCGTAAAGGCCAGGGTGTCTTTCGCCATGTACTCAGGCGGCAGGGACGGCTGGTTGAAGTGATCAAGAGCAGCTTTTGTGAACGCCCAGACTAAGGCATATTGTTATTGAAGTGTTAACAGATTACGCTAACCTTAGGTTTTTTTTATGGAATAGGAGGACAAACGAGCGTACGGGTCACCTGGTGTTAAGTGATCACCGCCACCCATATTCACTTGCATCACCAGAGGAATTACAAGAGCGTTGCCGGCCTTTAAGGTAGGTGTACACGCTTTTTTTGAAGGTTCCCATGTCGTATCGTCCCGGAAACACCGCACAAGGAAGGAAGGTCACTTTGCGAAGCTTAACGTCAAAATTTATATTATTACAAGTGATATCGTACAGCTTCATTCAAGACCATGCGCTTAAGTCCACAGAACAGAAAACTCCATCAAGGCGACGTTAAAAATACAAAATACATACAACTATGATGGATTCTTTCTTAGTCAGTTCGAGCCGACTTTACCCGAACTAGCGTTACATGGTTATGGTTTTTAAAGTGGCTTTGGTACAGTTGAGTGCAACCCTGTTTCACTGCGACCAATATGATCTATTGTGATAGCCACTGTTAACTGTAGCTCACTACCAAGATTGATTATTTTGCAGCGAGCTGACGTATCTCAAGTGGTTGAAGAATTAGACTTCTCAAAGCGATGTTACGTTTACGCATTAAAGGACTATATTCAGAGAGAATGTGTAACGGGGTTTCATCTGCACTATTACAGAATCTACGCGCTCTGCAATCTCTGAGACCTAAGATTGAGAGGTGTTTGTTTAATCTGCAGTGCCACGAGTGTTACATAGCAGAGCAAACTTGGATATCATCCTCACCATCTGGATATGTGGTCTTCCCTCCACAGTCCAGTTTTCAAGAAACTCTCTGCCAAATACAACTAAACAATGAACTGAGCTTCTTTCGGCAGTGTTTCCAGAACAAGCGTTTGAATATTCCTTAAAGGCCGGCAACGCACCTGTGATACCTCGTGTTGTAGGATAATATGAGCGGCGGTGATCACCCGCACGCTTGTTTTTCCTCCCCTTACGTAAAAAATTACATAAAAATGTTAAATAATTAGTTTCACTCTTACATACAGTTCTGTTCAAAAGCTTTGTAACGAACTTAAATTTTACTTTATTTACTTTTTTCACTTCATTTTATCGCCGTTTCTACGACGTGGAGTTGGCCAGACTTCAATACGAGTATGTTGGGCTATAAACACGCCCCCGTCTCTCGCACTACACAAAGCTAATAGTGAATCATGCCCTTTCTTACATTCTACAAGTTTATGGCCACATTCGCGATACTAAGGCGATTTCCGAACATTTATCAGGAATTTCATAGAAAACTTTACTAATGCGCTGACTTCGCTTGAATATAACTTAAGAGCGCTTTCACACTGCATCAGAGATCAAAAAAAGCGCGTGTGATTCCTCTGTTGTTGCAAGAGAATGTGGGCGGCGGTGATCACTTAACACCAGGTGACCCGTACGCTCGTTTGTCCTCCTATTCCATAAAAAAAAAAGAGTCTGATCCGTACCCGTGAAAATACAGATCTAGAAATCTCGGACCAAATTCGGATATTGCTTACGCTCTCTGTCCGATCTCTTATTCAATTCCAAGCAATCCAGGAGCCATTTTCTGGCATACGGCATTTTACGCGAACGCGCCACAGCAGAGCATTCACGTAGTTGATCATGAGTCGATTTTGTACAATTAATAATTGTATCATTTAGACGATTTAACCAATAAGCCGTTAGTTAGTTGGCTAACTTTAAACGTTTAGCTGGCTGGTTAAGTTAGCAGAAAAAGTCATAGCTGAACATGCCTATGAACCATACTGGATGCCTGCTGCGACCCCCGTCTTTTTTTGTCCTACCGCCTCGCTGCCTCTGTGCTCGGACGCTCTGAATCTCGGATTCGGTTCGTACGCAGTGCCCGAGCGTTCATACACATAATACTATGGGTACTTCGTTCTGTGAATAATCTTCTCCGAAACGGAGATTCAAATTCAAATTCAAAAATTTTTTTCAAAATAGGATGTGAAATCACTTTTTGAAAGTCAAAAAACTACCACCCATTCCAAAATGAATGCCTCAGGCCTGAGAAGAATGGGCGCAACAAACTCAGCGGGCTTTTTATTTTCATCAAAAATATGTATTACAATTAAAGTAATATTTACAAAGTAACAAAGTAACATTGTACAATTAAACTAATTATTTAATAGGCTGAGGGCGGTCGCTCCATTCCCAATCTGTGGTATCATTAAGAAAGTCATTTATGTTATAGTAGTAACCTTTACCACACAAATGTTTTTTAACAATTCTTTTGAATAACGTAATACTTTTGTTTTGAACATTTTCTGGGATCTTGTTGTAAAAGCATATACATCGCCCCACAAAAGACTTACTAACTCGACTTAGCCGAGTAGTAGGCATCATCAGTTTATGTCTGTTCCTGGTGTTAACATTATGGTTATGACAGTTTCTGGCAAATTCACTTATGTGCCTATGAACATACATTACATTATCAAGAATATATTGAGAAGCAACAGTCAAGATGTTAATTTCTTTGAATTTAGCTCTCAATGATTCTCTAGGACCTAGGTTATAAATAGCGCGAACAGCCCTCTTCTGCAGCACAAATATGGTATTAATATCAGCAGCGTTGCCCCATAGCAATATACCATAGGACATAATACTATGGAAATAACTAAAGTATACTAGTCGCGCCGTATCTATGTAAGTTAATTGTCTAATCTTTTTAACCGCGTATGCTGCAGAACTAAGTCTGTTCGCCAATCCTTCAATGTGGGGGCCCTATTGTAATTTGGAATTTAGAGTTATGCCAAGAAATATAGCAGATTCCACCGGTTCTATCACCTCTCCGTTTAACAAAACATTTGCATTTATATTTTTGACATTTGGTACGGTAAATTTAATGTATTTAGTTTTCTTGCTATTTAACAATAGGTTATTAGCGCTAGACCAGTACACGATGTCAGATAAAATATCGTTCACTTCGTCATACATAGGTTGGTTTCTTTTCACTTTGAAAACCAGTGAAGTGTCGTCCGCAAACAATACTACCTTATGTTTTTTCTCTACAAGATTAGGAAGATCATTTATATAGATAAGGAAGAGGAACGGTCCAAGAATAGACCCTTGTGGTACCCCCATACTGAGAGGAGTCCCAGGAGATCTCCTGCCATTAATGGCAATTAAATTCAGAGAATTAAATTCAGAGGGTCGACGTTATCGTCGACCCTCTGAATTCTATTGTTTAGATATGAAGTCAGAAGATCGAGCGCAGTTCCTTTTATGTCATAGTGGTATAGCTTCCTGACCAGCGTTGAATGTTGAACACAATCAAAAGCCTTAGATAAATCACAGAAGATGCCAAGTGCATTCTGCGATTCCTCCCAGGCATCAAAAATATTCTTGATCAGCTCAACACCTGCATCCGTTGTTGAACGTCCCCTAGTAAAGCCAAATTGTTTCAAATGAAGTAACTTATGAGAGTTAAAGTAAGTAAGCATTTGGCTTAAAATTATTTTTTCAAAAATTTTACTAAGGGTCGGCAAAACCGACACAGGACGATAGTTGTTCGGGTCAGAAGAGCATCCCGACTGAAATATTGGTGTCATTTTACTATGTTTCAGAAGGTCAGGAAACACGCCACGATTAATACAATTATTAAATTCTATTGCAAGATATGGTGTTAGACACCAATTATTGAACTCATTATTTTTGACTTAAAAATTTTAATTGTTTGTCCAGCGCTAACAAAACTAAAATTGAAAGTTTGTTGGCATTCTTTAACATTTTCCAGAAGAAGTGACTCAGCAACACTGGTGGAGGAGACAAGAGTGGTTGTGATAGAAACTGGAATGTCAGAAAAAAAATTCTCAAAAGCAGAAGCAACTTCCTGCTGAGATTGAAGTATGGTATTGTTTATTGATAAATTGTATTCAATGTAGCGGTCTTTCACTCTTCCAGATTCCCAGTTAATCACATTCCAAGTCATCTTTATTTTATTCGGCGCATTTTTAATTATGTAATTTACTCTAGTAGGCTCTAAGAAAATATAGGTTAAATCATATGATTTGAACAAAGATCTGAATCTAATACTGGTGGTGGATTTTTCTAATAAATTAATATTAAAATCACCACATATCATGATATACTTCTTCGACTTCCATAATTTTAATAAAACCTCCTCCAATACACTTTCAAATAATTCATATACTGCATCTGGGGGTCTGTATATACTAACATCAAGGCGAAGAGTAAGCAGAAAACACGCAAACATGGTGTTTTTAGACAAGTTTTGTGGTGAAGTATAGCATTTCGAGCTATGAACACTACTTAATCCTGTTACACATATCCTTAAGTCTCATTTGTAGGTTGCTAATGCTTGCTGTTGGTTATAGTTAACACTGCCGAGCCTTTTTGAACCACCACTTTTCTTTGAAGATAAATAAGTTTTTTGGCATGGCGTGACGCATTTTTTTTGGTACTTCTCTCAGAAAAGTTATTCTTATAGCTTGTACTTTTTTGTGTAGGTTCATTTATTCAGATTAGTATTGAATAACGGGAATTGTAAGCATATAAATTGTTTTCAGCCGAAGAATTTTGAATATATTGGCTTTGTTACAAAGATGCCGGGCCGGCAGCCGTGAACTCATATCGCTCAAAGTCGCTGGCATTAGTGTCGCCTTAATGGTTGACGGAAAGAAACCGGATGACGAAAGCCGGATCTAGTGCGTAATCTACTATAGAATTAGTTCTACGACCACTCAGGACCGTATTTTCACGGGTACGGATCCGATTCGGATCAGACGTAGTGCGAAAGTGCCCTGAAAGCTAAAATTGAGAGTGAACAAAACTGGTCAATTGCGAGGTGGATTCGAACACGAAATGAACTGTAATTTATGACTATTAATAATATATATATCGGCGCAAATACTACAACACGAATTGAAAACACGTGCACGTCCACCGAGACTCATAAATACGGCCGCATTTCAAAACACGTGGATTAGCACGTGCGCCGGGTCCTATAAATACAGCCGCACGGTCGACACTTGGGTTAGTCGTGCTCGATGCTCCCACAAGCACACAGCCGGTCTGAGGTTCGAGTCTCCTTAGGAGACGCCCCGTGACTGTTGTTGCGTAGTCTTTGCGGCCTCCACGGCCCACGTCCTACTTCGCTGTGAAAGCCAGAGCTGCTAACAGCACAGAGGAGGTTTTAGTCGGTATGGGGTGTCCGCTTACGCGGACACTCGAGTCCGACATATTACGCCCCGTTCCGGGGCGTAAATACGTAACAGTATTTCCTCCTCTCAAAAAAAAAAAAGACACTTGGGTTAGTCGTGCTCGGGCTGTCTTATGGCACGGACCTCTCTGCGACGTCGTAACGCTGCCCGTTGAATAAACGAAAGTATTAAAATACTTACTCGTGTAGTTTTCTTTGGAAGAACCAATGAGTGATCTTCAGCAAGATAGCAATTGTGATGTCAACAGTAATGACGTCACACCTTTTAAAAACAATACAGATGTTCTTTCCTCGTCATATACATATATATTCGTTATACAAATAATTCAGTCAATGAAACTTTATTACTATTATGACAATTCATACAATGAGCGGGCGTGGTGTACTTTGTTTATATTGTACGAGTATTATTCTGATCGGTTCAGTAGTTTTCACAGTACATTTAAACTAAATGAAAAAACCGGCTTTCCATTTATTAGTATAGATAGGCTCTTCTCACTTACATAGTAAGGTTACCATATTTAACGGAGGATAAACGCAGTACAATACAATAAGCGAAGATTAAACGGAAGATTTGACAAATGAGGTTTAAATAAAAACCTCAAGCTAATAGATAATAAAGTATTAATCATTTTAACGATTTATCAATTCAATATTGCAAATAATCATGATTAATTAAACTTCAACCGATGAATACAAAATTACCTTTAGCTATAATATTATGAATATAATTAAGTTAACAATGACTTATCGATATTAATAAATTCCAATCCTTAACTTAACATTTTCGATGTTTTACTATACATTATTTTTATTTAATTTTCAAATCGTATAACTATATTTAGAATATTTACTATGCATCTTTTATTTATTACATTCATATGTACCTAGTAAATATTAACACTGCGTGGAAGTGTACAGCAGCCTTACCGCATTGGATATCTGAGATGATTAAGTTTGTCATAATACCCAACAATTGGGCTTCCAGTATTTCTATTGAGAATGGTAGAATCCTTCTGGACCGCACGGTATAAATGTCTTAACACCAAACGTAAAGATGACTCACCGAGACCTATATATTCTGTGACATTTGCTGACTTCGGCAGTCGATACAGTACTCCCAGCATCAACTGAAGTAGCGATGAGAAGAAACCAGAAAGTTGACGAAGATATATATTTTATTTATTGCTTAATGATATATTTTAGAATTTATTCAAACAATAATAATGCTAATATCTATATTTATTCAAATACATTGTGCTGAGAAAATATTATTCGCCTTTTTATTTTTGGCCTCTCGCAGTGCTAAAATTAGCGCCATGCACCGAGTTATTTGGATAAAGCGCGAAGGAGACATTATAATATTTTCTAATAACGGTAAAAGAGAATATAAATAATAATGAATACAAATAATTTTAAGTCGGTCCTGCGCTGCCCTTATCCAACGTATTCTGGTGATCTTAACCAGGTCGTCGGTCCATCTTATTTTATTTAAGATAAGTTAATATTTAAGACGTAGTACATATATATTTAAGTATTGTGAACCTCTGTTTTTGCGAGATAAAGTTTATTATTATTATACTCTTTGTTACAATTTCATCTTAATTTCTAGATTTATATATATAACATATTTATAAAAATCAATATTATAAATATAAAAAATAGAGTCCCGCCGGCGTTGGTTCACGACAATTCCGCCGGTGTTTAGGGCGACAGTTTGAGGAACTTCCGCACGATGCGTGTCGTTCACAAAACAGCTGCTTTCTGTAACTGACCCTTTATCCAGTTATTAAGTGAGAGCCTCTTGAGATGATGGTCGGGGCTCTTTGCTATAAGACCGTTTACGGAAACGACTATTGGGACAATTATTGTTGACTCAACCTCCCACATGTCTGTAACCTCGTGTGCTAAGTCTAGGTACTTCGACAATTTGTCTATTTCAGCTTTCACAAGGTTATCATCACACGGGATGGTGATATCAACAATAAATGCCCGATGCTCTAAGCCATCTACCAAAACAATATCAGGCTTATTAGCAATGATAGTTCTGTCCGTGATGAGGCACGGCTGTTTTCCAGAACTGGCTCCGGAGTATACTTATAATACGGGACTTCAAAATGCACAAGATTGTATCGAAGAGCAAGTTGCTGATGGATAATCCTGGCTACTTGATTGTGTCTGTGCAAATACTCTCCATTGGCAAGACGAGAACAACCGGAAATAATATGTCTGATAGACTCACCAGGATGATGGCACGCCCGACATATGTCTACTGTGCCATCCTTCATGATGTATTTCCGGTAGTTATTCGTCTTGATAACTTCATCAGCAATTGCACAGGCAAAACCTTTAGTTTCCCCAAAGAGGTCACCAAATCGTAGCCAGGTCACAGACGAAATAGTGTCTACATCAGGTCCGTCCAATTCTCTTTGGATAAAGAGAGCGGAGTAAGTCCTTTGTCTACTGCCACAATTTCTCGATGCACTGCCCATTCTTTACGTAGGAAATATAACATGAGATTACGATTATGCAGGTATTTGGCAGTTAGAAACCCGCGGCCTCCACATTTCCGTGGGATGTATAATCTCATCAAAGATGAGCGTGGATGGTGCATCCGGTATGTCGTCAGTAGTTTACGGACCTTTCTATCTAGGGTGTCAAGCTCGGTCTGAGTACACTTTAGAATGCCGAAAGTGTATATTAATAGGGGCATTACCCAGCTGTTGAAAGCACGTACCTTGTTTCCACCAAATAGGAGACTTTAAAAAACTTTAGTTAGTCGGTTAAAGAAACGTACCGTCACCAGCTGTTTAATGTCCCTATCTAAAAATCCAAGGCATTCTGATATACCAAGGTATTTGTAGGTTTCAGTCGCACTAAGTGATTTGAGAAATAATGACTCTGAGAGTTGTATATGTTCGCTATTTACAACCCTGCCTCTGAGTACATGTATGGTCGCACATTTATCCACACCGAATTCCATTCCGATGTCATGCAAAATGTTTACGTGACATTTAATAACGATATCAAGTCCTGTTTATTCCGTGCATATAACTTTAGATCATCCATATATAAGAGGTGAGAAATTGTTTCTCCTCGCTTACGAAACTGAAACCCTAACCTAGTATTCCTTAGTTGAACACCTAAGGGATTCAGAGCTAGGAAAAACCACAAAGGACTTAGACTATCACCCTGATAGATACCCCGATCAATCTTTACAGGTTCCGCAATGTTAAGGTTCCCCGCCGCATCATGGAGACATAGAGCTGTGGTCCACTTCCTCATACATGAGCCAAGAACAGTAGACAGACCATTGTCTACTTGGTACAGTTCCAGTATTCGTCTCAACCACGTATCATAGGCCTTCTTATAATCAATCCAAGCGGCAGAGAGGTTCTTCTTATTTCGACAAACCTGTTGGTTAACAGCCATGTCAATGAGGAGGAGCTCCTTTGTACCACGGGACCCAACCTTGCATCCATTTTGAGCAGGATCTAAAAATTTTTTTTCACAAAAATATTTATTTGTTATTATTATTATTATTATCTTGTGGGGGGCCTACCAACACTGCGTATTCCGGTACGTGGTCACCATTCGAGGATTTTACTGCCCCAACGGCCATCTGTCCGTCGAACTATGTCCCCTGCCCACTGCCACTCCAGTTTCGCAATCATTTGTACTATGTCGGTTACTTTGGTTCTCCTACGGATCTCCTCATTTCTGTTTCGATCTTGCAGGGAAACTCCTAGGATAGACCTTTCCATTACCCTCTGAGCTACCATGAGCTTTCTTATAAGGCCCATAGTTAGCGACCACGTCTGCGTACCGTAAGTCATCAATGCAACACACACTGGTTGAAAACCTTCGTCTTCAGACACTGTGGTATTTGGGACGAGAAGATTTTACGGATCATCTGGATTGGTGGGGGTCGGAGCGTAGACCTCACCAGTCGAAACCGCTCCAGTTTTGGATTGATATTCAATGTGCCTCTTACGCGGTGATCACTCCGAGTTTTCACTGAGTTGATTACGGACACATCATTGAATATATGTCTTTTGGTCGCCATAATGAAGTCGATCTCATTTTTGGTGGCACCATCGGGGCAGATCCAAGTGGGGACACCCACGGAAGGAGATGGGATGGTGCTATTCTGGTGCGACACCACACACACTTTAAACGTTAAACCATGGCAATGAAATATGAAATAATAAAAAATTTCAATTGATCTAATTTCAAATTGGAATTGTGAACAAAACGAAAAGAAATTCAATTTTAAAGTTATCAGTATTGAGGATCAGCAATTTCACGACCTATTTTTGATATTTGATATTGAACACAAAGAAAGATAAAAAATGGGAAGCCGCAAGCTTCAAATCCAAACTTAAAGGATTTTAAGTACATAATAAGAGGGATCTAAGTAAAAAATTGCCGTTTTGGCTAATATGGATTAAAATGAAACCACCATGGTGCGAGATTTTAGAGTTATACTTTTAAATCTCAAATATTATTATATAAAGCTTCGTAGTCAGCGACACCGCGATGAATTGTTGGCTGCGGTGACACGATTCAACAAGAAGAACAAAGATTGTAAGCTCAACACCGAGCATCTTGGACTCGGAGGACGTCGAGAGCCCGTATTCGTATCTGAACACCTAACGCCTACAAATAAACATCTACATGCCGCAGCCCGAAAGAAAGCCAAGGAGGCTGGGTTCATGTTTGTGTGGATACGGGATGGAAGAATACTTGCAAGGAAAAACGAGCAAAGTCATGCTATTCATATTAAAGACAACGAAAGCTTGAAACTATTGATTTAGTTTAGCTAAATTGTTTATAGTAGTTAATAGAAAATCTTACCAAAATGGCTCTAAATATTTATTATCAGAATGTGCGGGGTTTAAGAACCAAAACAGAGGATGTTTTTACAAATATTCTGATTAACAACTACAACGTAATTGTATTTACTGAAACGTGGCTCAATAATCATGTTACGAGTTCGGAATTTATAGATAAGCGTTATACCGTTTATAGGAGAGATCGATTGTACTCAGAAAGTACTAAAAAAGACGGAGGGGGAGTGTTGATCGCTGTTTCTAATCATATTCCTTCTTCTAGTCATTCAAACTGGGGGAGCGATGCAGAGGACCTATGGGTCTCAATTGATATAAAAACAAATAACGTTGTCACCAAAATACTAATTTGTGTAGTATACCTTCCCCCAACAGTGAAGCTGGAAAGCCTTACTCGATTTTTAGAGCACACTAACGATATTTGAGACAAAACAGACCAAGTTATAATATTGGGTGACTTCAACTAGGGCTTTGTTGGTTGGTCTCGCAATTCAGATGGTGGTTCATGCAGTGCATCTAATTATAGTTCACCACAGGGTATAGCACTCACTGACTTCATGGCACTAAATAATATTATGCAAATGAACCCCGTCTCAAACGAAGATGGCAGAGTTCTGGATCTTATTCTAACCAACTGTGTTACCTTAAAAGTTTCTAACTCCTTAAATATTATAAGTAAAATTGACCGAAAGCATCCTCCCTTATTTATTACTGTACCGAAACTAATACCACACTTTCTTAAACCAGCACAAAATCCACGACACAACTTTTTTAAGGCAAACTATGATCTAATCTTAGCTCACCTGAAGGAAATTAATTGGTCACAACAGTTCGATAAGTGCCAAAATGTTAACGAGATGACAACTGTATTTTACCGTATTTTAAATAATACCGTGGAAACATACGTCCCTGTTTCGAAGCCAAAAAAAAGCAGGTTCCCTCCATGGTTTAGTAAGTCTCTGATAAGAATAATCTTGGAAAAAGAAAGTAAGAGAAAAAAGTATATGAAATACAAAAACCCACGCGATAGGTTGGAGTATGAATTACTCCGTGAGCGTAGTAAAAAAATAATAGACGCATGCCTACAAAATTATAAAAAACGAATCGAGGGTAATATTATCAGGAATCCTAAATGTTTCTGGAACTATATTAAGGATAGACGAGGTGGTCAAACTACTATACCTGCCGAAATGACCCTTGATGAGGTAACTGCTAACACTGGTACAACAATTGCAGAATTATTTGCTAAAAATTTTTCATCAGTGTTTAGTAACGTAGTATTACCTGATAGTCTAGAGTCCGCAGCGCATTGTCTGCCATTTTTGAATGTAATAAAATTCAGTGAACGTGAAATTAAACGTGCCATTAAAAATCTAGACGGTTTCAAAGGTGCCGGCCCAGATGAGATCCCTCCCGTATTTGTAAAGCGCTGCGGCCCTACTCTTGCTCTGCCACTGTCCCTCCTTTTCAACAAGTCTTTACATGACGGGGTATTTCCTGAATTGTGGAAAAAAGCTAAGATCGTTCCAGTGTACAAAAAAGGTGACAATACAGACGTCAAAAACTACCGTCCTATATCCATACTTTCCTGTATACCTAAACTGTTTGAATCCCTTGTTTGCCCAATTGTCACGCGCCACTTGGAAAGCCTGATATCAGATTGTCAACATGGGTTTCGAAAAGGACGTTCTGTCACAACGAACTTGGTGTCGTTTATGTCCCATCTCAGTAATGAAATAGATAGTCGTCAGCAAGTAGACTGCGTGTACATGGATTTTTCGAACGCTTTCGATAAGGTGTGTCACTCGCTTCTTGTAGATAAATTGAGAAGGTCTGGTGTGGGCGGGACCTTGCTAGAATGGTTTAAGTCATACCTAGCAAAAAGACTTAAGTTTGTGGTGCTAAACGGTCATATATCACATGAGTATGTTGCGTGTTCAGGAGTACCACAAGGATCCCACCTGGGCCCTGTTCTCTTCTCGGTGTTTATAAATGATATTACCTCTTCTATACATCACTGTAAATACTCACTTTTTGCCGATGACTTAAAAATATTTAAAACTGTTAGTTCGAATAATGATGTGGAGCTCATCCAAGCTGATCTTGATGCAATAAATATGTGGTGTAAATTAAATAGTATGGTTATTAACACAAAAAAATCTTATCACATTAAGTACACAAAGAAAAAAATACAATTTCCATCATCGTATAATTTACAGTCCGAAAAGTTACAAGAGGTAACTGAGATTCGAGATTTGGGCGTGACAATGGACTCACAATTGAAATTCAAAGTACACATGGATATGACAGTAAAACAAGCAGCCAGGATGTTAGGTTTCCTTAAAAGAAACACAAAAGGATTTGTTTCTCCTCAAACTAAAATAATTCTTTATAACTCACTGGTTCGCAGCAAATTAGAATTTGCATCAGTTGTGTGGAGTCCCTAATACGCAGCACCTTCTCAACGTTTAGAGAGACTACAAAGATCCTTTACTAGATACTTGGCATATCATAGTTCCGGCATCTTTCATAAGGCCACCTACGACCAGCGGCTGAAACTCTTTAAAATGTTGTTACTCTACAATCGCCGCATAATACTGGATCTAACATTCCTCAAAAAGCTGTTATCAGGACAGACAGCGTGCAGTGAATTGTTGGATAAAATAACTTTCAAATTCCCGCACAGATATCCACGAAATCCGATTACTAACATACTTGTGGAACCAGTAAGTAGGACAAATGCCCTTAAACATTTTTCCATTATCAAGAATGTGTTCTGAGTACAATCGATTTTCCGTGTCCATAAAAGATTTTGATATTTTTCATGACACAGTGACAATTCTGAAAAAAAAACTAACCGCACATTTCTGTCTGTAAATAATAATAATATGTTAGTTGATATTCATACAAACTATTTCTTCGTTATATTGTATCTATTATTGTTAGTAATCTGCTTAAAATCCTTGTTAAATTTGTAGGTCGAACTGTATTTTGTATTTAAATTAATATCTTACAATGAGAGTGGTGTATGCACCAGTAACTGGCATTCATACCAGATTATAAACCTATAAGACCATAATTATTTTTAATGTTTTGTATGTAATGCTGTTGGTGTGTCAATAAATAAATAAATAAATAAATAAATAAATAAATAAATAAAATAAATATTGGATTGTTTCACATCCAATTGTTTTTATCATTAGGCTTTTAAACTTGCCACTTCTTCTCATTCAAGCTCAACCTCTTTCGAAATGGTGGTAAATGTAAACGCTAAGAAAATTATTCATCATTCATGAGTGTCATTTACTTGACCTACATGTATAAAGTGATTTTGATTTGATTTAAAAGCCTCTCCGACATCCTCTGTAGGTACTTGCCTCACTTTGCACCAATCGAATACCAATTTTTTCCGCATTCTATCCGTGAGGTAGCAGAAATATATAGATAACTGAGGTCAGTACTTAGATCGGATATATTTACTCAGCCTTACAAAAAATGTTTCAGTACAAAAACAGCGATTTTTATACTTTAACCCTTAATAATATGAAAGCTCTTATCCAACATATGGAATAAAGAGAAACGGTGACATTATTTATGTAGGCTTTTATGAACCCTCATTAATCTCCTTGATATTATAAAAGCATTAAGGACTTCAAAAAGGCCAGGTAAGCCATTGTATTAATAATAATAATATTGGTCTGATGTATTTATTTAATAATAGTAACAGTGTTATTAATTATTTCTTTTATGCATTATTCTTTCTAAGATTATATTCTAGATCACCTCGCTTGTATTGGTCATCAGCGTGTGTGTAAATTGCGTCCCAAATGGGACGTTTTCGAGTCACGCGATGCGCTCTCAAAAAATCTAAATCTGGGTCTTTTCAATATAATATATATGATTATTGAATATTTCTATAATGCTTGCGTTCAGAATACAATATCTAATATATAAAATTCTCGTTTCCTGGTGTTTGTTACCAAACTCCTCCGAGACGGCTAAAACGATTTGTATAATTGTATTATATTGTATGAAACTTTGTATGCATATCTGGTCTGAGAATCGGCCAACATGTGTTTTTCATACCTCTAAATGATACGGGTGATCCCTTTTTTTTTAATTTTTTTTTTATTTTTATTTTATTATCTACAACAATTTTTGTATCGCGATTTTATATTATTCTGTTGCATCCACAAATCCACTATAGGGTTGCAAAAGGGCAATCGAAAACAATAATAATTGTAGTACGATATATTTGGTAAGTTGAGAATCGGTTGCATCTATTTTTTATACCCCGAAAATTTTAATTATTGAATTTTTTTATTACTTTATGTGTCAATACAAAGTTTGCTGTATCAGATAGTCATATTATGTAACTCATTACACAGATCACTTATCATATACCCATTATATATTATATCACATTATATACTAATGTATGTACGATACAGGATACTTCTAATCAAAGGATGAAGTTGTGTAGTTACAGAGTTCAGAGTCTTCTTTTTCTACCATCAAGCAGACTTGTGCAAGCATTATTTATATTTCGGTTTAAGGGCCGCACTAGTAATACTAAACGGCGACCAGGTAATTACTGCGCAAACGGTGCCGCTCATTATTTAGGACTGTTCAAGAATCCTGAGCACAGTGCCTCTCATCAAGTAATCCGCAGTTGTCATGCGTCTATTTTACTGACAAGTCGAAAGAATTTGATTATTGTTTCATCTGTATAAGATTTGTGAAGGCTTCTCAGCAGTGGGCGCACCAAAAAAAAGATGATAGAAAAAGAAGAATGTTTGCCAGTACGTCTTTTAATGAACTTTGGACTAGTGAGACTGAACACCGAATATCTCAAGGTATCAAGTCTAACAGCGGTGCTGCTTAGAATTTTTATTATGATAGTCAGCTGCCAGGGCGTATCTTTTACCATCACGTGAACACTTGCTCATCTCACTTATATATAACGTCTTAAAAATCGACGAAGAAGTAGTAGTATCTAGTATATTAGAAATGACATCATAAAGAATTCTAAAGGAATAAATTTTGAGAAAATAGTCGCCTTTTATACCTTTTTTATGAACGCCGGCTGCACACACGAAAAAAAGTCACATTCCGCCTAAGCCGAGCGTGCGAGCGAGAGCGAGAAACAAGCGACAGAGAGGCACGATCGGAGTAAACGTTCGGCTAATGGCACATCTCTCTTCTACTCGATCGCATCGGCCGATTATTTCATTGTTTATAACAATTGCGGCTAAGAAGGTAATTAATTCTTCCTATATATTTTGTTCTTTGATTTTTAAGAAAAATAAGCATCGGTCATGTAAAATATTGAAACTTATTGTAAGTTAATGACAATGCACATGTAAAAGATCTATTTAAATAAATTATTCTTATTCTTATATAAAAAGAGGTTTTCCTATGACGTTATCACTTAAAATTATCGCACGTAAGCCGTCTTTGCAGACAACCATTTTTTAGGGTTCCGTAGGCAAATGGCAAAAAACTGAACCCTTATAGTTTTTTTTATGAAAATAAGAGACGAGACGAGCAGGACGTTGAGCTGATGGTAATTCATACGCCCTGCCCATTACAATGCAGTGCCACTCAGGATTCTTGAAAAACCCCAAAAATTCTGACCAGCACTACAACTGATTCGTCATGTCTGTCTGTCTGTCCGTATGTTACAGTCACTTTTTTCAAAAACTATATATAATGATATTGAGGGTTTTAGAATATTTTTTTTTTAAAACTGAATAGTTTGCGCGAGAGACCTTTCCAAATGGTAAAGTATGGTATGGTGGTGAAAGGTGTGTCCTCCTACCCTGTTACTTCTAAAATAAGAGAATGATATATTTAAAAAATATATTGCTTGAAGGGAATCTAGTAAGTATTTTTTTTATTAAAAAACACACTACTTATTAGAAAACTACTACTTACTACGGAACCCTTCATGGGCGAGTCCGACTCGCACTTGGCCGCATTTTTTATCTACAAAAGAGCAACTCAAAAGTAGCTTTAAACTTAGTACAACGCTTCGGTCAAAATCATTCATGTACAGAGCTTGAATTTCATAGTTGCAAAAGGACATAAACAATTTCACCACTTGTGGAGCCAGTGCTATATGTCTGACATATTTTGTAAAGTCTGACAATTCAAACGATGATCTTGTGACTGGCCCATTCCTTTGAAGCTGATATCTCAAGAAACATTCAGACTGACACTCTCCGAGGTTCTGTTTTATCAAATTTGACATTTTGAAATTGTAATCAGCTTGTGATGAGTTAATCAAAGAGATGCGGAGTTTATCACTAGTTTGAAAATCTATTTTTGTTATAGTGTAGGTATATCATAATATATTTCTCAAACATGTAGGTATGGAAATATTGTTATTATATTCGAAAAAAGAACACGCGAAGTATCGAATATTCATACAAAGTAAATCAAATCCATTGCAGGAGCGTTTTTTGAATTTGGAACATTACAACGCTACTGCAATGTTGCATGAAACGGCGTGCTGGGGTTATTATATTATACTCATTGATCGGATCTCTTTTGTCATTCTTGGCATACCATAGTCTCATTGCGTTTGCCTGTCGGTACAGATAATAAAAATAATTGGCGGCAAAGCTTAAAATTCGACTTGATTTGCTATTTACATACCTACTTAATAAATATAAAGGAGAATGGGACTTTTGGGCCTGATGGTTAACAAGTTGAAATATACTTTTAAAAAAAGGTATATTTTTCTGATGTAAAATACAAAAAACTAGCTCATTTTGCAATCTACAAACCGAAAAAACATTAAAATAAAGAAAATCGATTAAAATGACGTAATCTAATGAATATTTAATCGATTAAAATAACATTAAGATCCAGTTGTTTTATTTCAATAATATTAGTAAGGTGCATAGTTTGTGTTCAAATTATTATTATGAATAATAAAAAATATATTATTTTCTCAGGAAAAAACAGAACTGAGCAATTATTTTATTGTCAATAAATCGATTTACATAAAAAATCGATACTATTGAAATCCTGTTATTCCTCAACGCTAACTTCACTTTGACAATGACAGTCTGACAGTCATTTCGTTTCTTCGTCATTGTCACTTCGTTTCTTGTTGTATTCGTTGAGTTACCGATTTGTTAACCTCCCAATTGAATTCCAAGGAAAGTAATTGTCTCTAGCAGTCTGTTTTACAGTTCATGTATGAGCTAATGAGTATATTTTATTCTTATCTGAGCAAATAAAACTATCCTTTAATTTAGGTATACTATATTAGATTATCTAATTACCAATTGTCTTATATTACCTATAATGAAAAAAAATGTCGTGACAGTAGTAGATAGGTAGGTATTTTTTATCTAAAACAAAAAACAAGGTTGGTACCCATCTAATATAAGTATGTGATAAATCCTTAACAGCTAGGCATTTAATAAACCTAGAATAGACGAGCTGTCAACATGTAGTTTAAGACATAACCTCATTTTTATATCTTCGGTTACTCAGCTCCTAGGTTGATAAATCTTGCTAAATTTTCAATTATGGATTATTTAAATGTTATCTTTTAAATGGTGCTACTTTCATCTTGTTATCACCTGGGCCCAGGAATGTATGGAAGCGTTTCAATCTCCTTTAATAACAATTAAAATGAGTTTCAACGGTTCAATGAGTGAAATGGAGATTGATTGTACTCCACCAGATTTAAGATCAGAAGCCAAATTGGCAATGGAAAACCTGCTTCCAGCGAAGTCAAAAGAAAAATACATGAAACTAGTTATATGAAAATTTTATGAGTTGGAAAAACGAGTAAAAAGTGAACATTTGCTCCGAAACAATATTTTTGGCGTATTTTAATGAGATTGCTGAAACTAAAAAGCCATCATACAGTTCATGTTAAAAACGGCATTATCTTGAACAGGTACCGAATGATGGATATATCTATAAGCCTATTACTAATTATAATGTATGCTTTAATAATTTATACGTCTAGATAGAGCCTTGCTGTTAGGCAACTTATGACAGCAGGCCACGTTTATTACTTTAATGTCCATGACAGCTACGTCTTACACTCGCGATACGTTATTCACTTTGTTTTCGAGATTTGACAATAGATGCTAACATAACATAACATAATTTATTGCGTTTTCACAGTTGTCAGTCTATCTAGTCGTATAAATTATAATTATTCGAACAATAATACAAACCAAATCTCATACGATATTATTACAAAAAATTAGTTTAAACATGGCTTAGACATGTATTTTATTAAACAGTGTGTAAAGAAACGTAATTGTAATAGAACTTTTTTATAAACAAGTGTTCAATACGCGTTTAATCTTTTTTGGAATAACACAGTTAATATTTAAATATAATATAAATACGTCAAAATATCAAATTTTCGCAACTTTGATTATCGATTATCAAATCATACGACACTTCAAATTGTATGAAAAGTCATTTTAAACGAACCGCGCGTAAAGACGATCCTTTTTAAACTTACTTTTTTTTACTTTACTTAGGTATGGTTTAAAATTATAAACACAGAGTGAAATTATAAATTTAACGTTTTAATTTATTTATAGTAAATTATTGAAGGTTTTGTGACAAGCTTAATGTGACTTCTAGATTCTGCTATCGAACACGTCGAAAAAAGTAGTGGCAAACTGTTCACCTCTATTTGGAACGCACCCACACTTAAACATAGTAACTAACGTATCGCGATTGTAAAACGTAGCTGCAATGCACACAATAGTTATAAACCTGGCCTGTTGTAATGCATTGTAGGAGGCTCTATCTAAACATTATCATTATTTTTGTCCGCTGGCCATAAATCGATTTTAGCCGAATCAAGCGTTAGTTGATAACGCCCCGAACAATTTATCAAACGATGACATTATCATTTACGATCTCTAATAATTGGAATACAATCGACATAAATAAATAAAACAGTTTGAATAAAGGAAAATAATGTATCTTTTCTGTTCTGTGGTATCTACCATAAACATACAATATAATATCGTAATAACAAACAAACAGATACATCACTTTCGTAAAAAATTAAGTTTAATCAAATATACAAATTACAATATTGGATATATCCTAGAATAGTTTCACTGAGAACACAAAAGAATACAATTATACAGACATGACAACAGAAAGTTAAGATAAACAATATAATATAAGACTTAGTTATATCGATAAAACTTATTATATTTATAATTACCAAAAAAGGCTAATTAAACTTGAAATTGATTCCCTGGAAATGCGTAGATAGGCGGCCCAGTTGATTTTTCTTTACAAGCTCATGAACAACCTAATAGACTGTCCAGATGTCCTTCAAAATATTGGCATTTGTGTACCAGCATTTAATGGTCGAACTTATTCCCCAATATTTATAAAATTATATAGAAATAACTACGGATTAAACTCTCCCATCCACCTCATATGTGTAAGCTATAATAAAATATTTAAGTTAGATCATACTACTGATATTTTTTCATATTTTAATTGTTATAAAAAACAGGTGTCCTCGTCATTAAAAAGCTTAAATATAGATTAGTACGTAAGTAATTAATAGTAAATTCATTACTTTTATTTTTTTAATTTCTTTTTAACATTAGTTAGTTTAGTAACGTTGTGCATACCTTTAATTTAGATATGTAAATAGTAACTCCTATTAATGGTAAGCCTTAATAAATTAATAAATATTAGAATAATCATTTCTGTTTATTTCTATATTGTTTACTAAATAAAATGTATCTGCTAAGGAATTTGCGAGATATTCCCAAAACAAGTGTCCTAAGACAACTTACTGAGAAGTTTCAACAACTAAAAATGTATATGTAATCATTGAAATAAACGAAATTTATTAAATTTTAAATTTAATTATAAATGTTATGCTGAAAATATTGAACAGTTAGAACAATAGAATATTTACGCGAATAAACAATTATATAAATCAAGACACAGACAGACATACCAGTGGATATAATAATAAATAAAGATACAAGGTAAGGACAGTAACTGTTGTTTTAACTCATTCCTGAATGCAAAGCGTACAAGTACATCTCTAACGGATATACAGCAAGATAGAAAAGAAAAGCGAACCTATTGTAACTGTAACTGATTTTGATTGACAAGCCGTAAACAGTCAGCCATCCTTGGCCTTTATCATCATCATCAGCCGGAAGACGTCCACTGCTGCACAAAGACCTCCCCCAAAGATCTCCACGACGATAGGTCCTGCGCTGTCCTCATCCAACGTTTTGCGGCGATCTTGACCACATCATCGGTCCATCTTGTTTGTCGGTCCACCCACCAACATTGCGTGGTCGCCATTCGAGTGCCCTAACGGCCATCTGTCCGTCGAACTATGTGCCCTGCCACCTGCCACTTCAGTGTCGCAATCATTTGGGCTATGTCGGTAACTTTGGTTCTCCTGCGGATCTCCTCATTTCTGATTCGATCTCGCAGAGAAACTCCGACTCTCGCAGGGAAGCTTGGCCTTACCGCCTTAGTATTTTGAATATTAAACCACTGCTAACGCATACTGACAAATCAAAATTGGTCCTGCATTATTGGGCTGTCGGGTCGTCTATTCCCTATTATATTCTTAGTCTATGGTGTCTTGAATGATTTTGATGAGTCTTCTAGTTGAACAGATTGAATCGTGATCGAACCAAACTGGACAAAATCTCACAAAACTATTTTCAACCACACCTGCAAGTTTTAATGTTATAATTTGAATTTTGTAAGAGTATAAGTACCATAATCAAACTCCAGTAGGTAAAGTAATTATTATAAGAAGCATAAAGTTATACTATTGTTATATTACATTTTTTTTGACGGCATTCCGAATCTAATGACCCTTCACTCATCTTTTATCACTGACCTGTATAAATACCGCTGGACAGGCTGCAGCAAATTTTTTATGCCTATTTGAATCTCCACTCGCGAGCATCCAGAGAACTATTTTTGACATATTATAATGCAAATGGCTACAAAGGAACGTACAATACTCTGAAGTATTTTTGTATTTTGAATTAATTTCGTTCGTTTTCTGTGTTATTTATACTTCAAGAATCAACGTTATAAAGTACACATTTTTTTTTGTATATAGTTTCCCACCATCTATTGATGTTTGCTGAGGTCAATAGTTTTAGTACCGCAGGCTCTCGCTACATGGCCAACAGCGCCAAAATGCCGAATATCAACAGGCACAAAAGCACTTTGACAGCCGCCAGTCCAGTAGTTTATAGTAGAGGTCAGTGTGTTTTATGGACCTTTATCAAGAATTGATACGTTTTTGAACTTGTTGACTTTCCTAGAGAACGTCTAATAGTCAAATGCAAAGAGGATGTAAATACTAACTACGTAATAAGAGACGGGACTGCCTAAGTAAAAATTAAAAATTTAGTTTAGTCTGAACCGTGCCACTGCACGGTTCAGACTTATGTCAAATCACTATTTGACATAAGTTTGAAATAGTAGTAATTACAGTATGGCGGTTGGCCACGAAGTAGGTATAATCCCGCTAAGTTTGAAAGCCAACAGTTGCTTAAAACGAAGTGGATTCCGGCTATGTAGGTACATTTTTTACAAGATTATAGCCGTCATCTGTCAATCTATCGATAACTTCACGTTTCATACAATCGACTGAATCGCTTTTTTACACGCTTTTTATTAGCTCCACCTGTATGTATATTTGTCTGTAAACGACTCATTTCGGCACAATTTTGATCCACCTTTAAAGGCCAGATTTCGTTCAAACTTTGTAGATTTATCGAGGACCGATGACAATACAATAACTTGAAAAAAAAAAATCCATTTTTCAAGTTGCAAAATAAGGTTTTTGTTTATTTACATAATTTTCATCTATCCTCTATAAGGCAGGAATTGATGTTAATTTTAAATTTCAAAATAAATTTTCTTTATTTTAGTTCGGTTTTCTATAAAAAGCGTGTTTCGTAGATTTTTTTAATGTCGAATGATCATTTAGACTGCTATTAAGTGTTGCTAGTTAAGTTATACTTTAATCAGTTGCATCTTTTTATACGCCAAGCAGAAATTTCAAAATGGGAAATTTTGACATTGATGTCTGACATCCGACATCCGGGCATTTTGCAAGAAACTTTTTGTCCCACTCAGCCACTTTCTGTCATCATATGTGGACTGTATTCCCGAAACAAGTACGACATAGGAAACTTAGAGCATACTCGTACCTCTCTGGACCACTGGGATTGCGAAGGTCGATGGGTGGCTTTTAATTTCCATAACGTGAGCCACCTGCCAGTTTGCCCCTCTTATATAAAAAAAGTGTACCTACAAGCGCTATTTTTGTGAAGGGCGTTATTGCTCGTGAAAACACCAGGGTACTGAGACATTCTATGTCTCAAGACGATGTAATATAAATCTCTTCCGGCGGAAGGGCGTTAATACATCTAGATCTCTAAAAACAGAAACAATGTCGCACACATACTGGTCACGCCAGACCATAGGCTGCGAAAATCGGAGAGACCAATTTATATATTGGGCCCATCTGTGCATCCAACAGACTGCCGAACTCGATCAAGAAACATACAACTTCCACAACGATATTTAAGACACAACTGCGGAAGTGGCTTCTCGAACATAGGTTTCACTCAGTGGAGGAGTTTTACAAGATGCCAGTTATAAGTATAGCCTAAGTAACACTTAATAAGTATACTTATTTTACAATACGTAAAAAATATTTATTTTCTTTGTATAACATGACAACAATTACATAATAATAAAATATTATAGTGAGGTACTTCCCTACCTATCTAAAATGATAGTGATAATTTTTAAATGACTTATTTTTCCTTTGACTTGTAATAATGGTGTTATTAATAAATGATTTGATTTGATGAGTACACTACCAGTGCTGAGTAGTATATGTAATATATCTAATCTGTTTTGAAAAGAGAATCCTTAGAGTTCCTTGCTTGTTCTTCTCTAAGGAAATCTGCATTACGAATATACTGTAAGAAAAGAATGACAATAGAATAAAATATTTTTGATTTGATTTGAGTCAGAATTTTGGGTTTCCAAAAAACCCTGTAAGGCGCTGAATTGAAACAGACAGGCCATATCACTTAAAAGTAAAAGTTTGACTCAAAGCGTCACTTCTGATGATAATAAAATTGAAAGTAAACATTATGCATCTAGCCCGGATATAAAAATTCCTACGTCGTACTCACTACTCAGCTAATCCAACTTAAACAAACATGCCACTAACCTATTGACGCGCTTGAGTCATGAATATTAAACGGAGCCACATTATCCTCTTGTGTCGTAAATACCTCTCACGATCACTCAAGTCTCAACAACATTTCTCTAGCACTCCATGACACAGCAACTCTTCACACGCTAAAATATTTGACAAAGCACTATTTTGTGAATGTTAATGCTAATATAAAATCAGGCCAGAAAGCGCTGAGCGAGTGTATTTTAATTCATAAAAATGTGATTTTGTAAAAGGTTTCTAAATTTCAGCACTTTCTATCGTAAAGGGGTGTTTTTTGTTCAATGTTTGATATCTTCTGATTAATGTTTTTTTTTACTATTAATACACAGACTGATTTTGAATATCATTGCAAAGAAAATTTCAATATCTTCCCCACCATCCGTATATCATGTGCTTGTAGCACAGCTTGTGGTTGTAACCAAGCTGTGGAATAAGCTTCCTTGTTCCATCGCTCGATCTTCTGATTTCATATTTAAACGATTGAATTCAGAAGGTTGACGTGAATGGCCGGTGATCTCCTAAGACCCCTCTCAATATGGAGTTACCACAAGTGTTTATTCTTGGACCGCTCCTCTTCCTTATATGTGTAAATGATCTTCCTAACCTATTGGGTTGATATAGTGAATATAATCACAGAATAAATAAAGGAGGTCTTTGCCCAATAAGGTCCGTCACATCAAGGTATCCTACCTTGATGTGACGGACATCATCATATACTAATCATATTAAAAAGTAGTTTAGATAGTTCAATACTCACTCTGGGGAGAAAGAAAGCGATTCAATACTGGAATCGGAAATTCCCTGAATGATAGCACTTTATACCAAACCTTTAATTATTTAAATTTTACCAAATTAATTACAAATATCAATTTTACATATTCAACTATCTATAAGGTATCTAGTTGAGCGCAGCGGAGACCAATCCTTAACTAAGATTATCCGCTTAGATGTCAGCCAACAGTTAGAACACCTTCAACTGATATTATATAAAAATAGTGATTTAGTATTATTAACAGTTACTTTCTATAAGTAATTTTTGGGATGAAATTAAGATAAAATAGATTTTGAATTTGACCCACCGATCAAGATGGGCGTTTATCAAATATTTTTACTACTTCAAAAGTGGTAGATTCTCAATCCGATAGTATTTTATTTTAAGTTTGTTACCTTAGAATTTTCGAATGGGTTAAGCGATTTTGATGATTCTTTTTTTGTTTTAAATCTACTGCTTCCCATGTGGTCGCATTGGTCTAGATCTGACAATGGAATCCATGAGATAACCATAAAAGTATTAAATTTTCATTAAGTATGTGCGCGACAAATGGACCAATAACTCAATTTCGATTATTCTTTTTATTGGAAAGGATGTACTTCAAGAGTAGTTTGATAAGAGTTTGGTTAGGTTCTGACTATGGGATCTATGACAAAGTAACAGAACACTTCAATTCTTAGGAGCAAATTAAAGACACTCGGCTGAATCTTTTTTACGCTATCCGGATATTTGAGTCACCTACCGTAACGTCGTTATGGTCAAGTTATAGTCGTAGTCGAATATTAATGGAACTCCCTAAAGACTTGCAGTAAGGGTCCGATCTGTGGCAGAATTTCAAGCTGTCTGTAATAAAATTGCAATGTGCTTACCCTCATTGCTGCATTACAAAATTTAGCGGGTTCAGATAAATTAGTTAGTGTACTTCAGATTCACTGAGAAGTAAAAATTAAAAAATTAAAATATAATTTTAAAAAAAAAACGACGTCAAAAAAAAACTAATACAAAACATTAAAATATATAATATGCACTAAAATTTAATTTTTATAATCTAATTCTAATTACGAGTATTATTATTTTTGGAGTCGGTGTCAGGCAAGGTAGGTTTGTAACTACATAGTACAGACATAGTGTGCACGAAGAGACAGGTGAAGGTGATAAAAAGCGTGTAAAAAATACGTAATTATTTTTATACTTTCTAGTGCATATTTTTTACATCCCTTTTTTTGGAATACATTTTTTTAAATCGTTTTTTTTTTCAAATAAGGATAGTAAATAATTTACGGATTCGTAAACTACAGCCCTCTGGTGGAAAATATGTGGAGATTTGAAACTACAAATAACATGGTCAGCGAGTGTAACTCTGAATCGAATCAACAATGTAAGACTGCCATTCAGCCGCTATTCCTGCCACTAACGTTATTCCTGGCTTGTTACCGAGTACTCTGTGTGCTTTCAACGGAAACTATTCATGTTATTGTTGTTAAGTGGAATTGCAATGGAGTATTTAGACGGAACTTTTTGTATCTAACGTACGAGGGAGTTTATATTGTGATTTTAAAGGTGCATATTTCTGAAACGTTTGTTCACAAAAATATGACCATATTATAAATGTTTTAACTTCTATAATGTTTATAATATAGCTCGTTTATAAATCGCCTTAAAGGCTTAAAGCGTTTTGTTATGTGTAGTAAAAATAATAGAGCTGGGAAAAAGTTTTCACGTATTTTAGATACAAATTCTACGCATTTTTCATAGTTTATTGACAATTCACTACATTATGAACATTTTATTTTAATTTAATCTTTATTTGAGTGAGGCAAATATGTAAGAAATCTATGAATTAAAAAAATTTAAATTGTTTTGAAACTAAAAGTAAGGCTGCTTTCAACAATATTTAAGGTACTTCACCTCATAAGCATAAGCCGTGGGACGCTCTGTGTATGATATTTTGTTCTATAAATTCTTGAAATTTTTTTTATGAAGTCACATTCCTGTAAAAATCTTGCAGTTTTTGATTTAAAAACTGCAATGTACTTTTTGAAAACAATTTTCTTTTGATACGTTATTCTTACGATGTTATCACTACCCTATATAGTATATATAACTACATACTATACCCAATATAATACGCTTTCTTTGTCAAAAAAGTTTTAACATATATCTTGAATTTGTGCTCAGTGTGAGTATACTGTCTAGATGTGTGGCGGTCCTCCACAGTGCGGTTTTCAAGGAGCTTTCTTCCTCGTACTACGAAGCTGTGGAATGAGCTTCCTTGTGCGGTGTTTCCGGGACGACACGACATGGGTACCTTCAAAAAAGCGCGTACACCTTCCTTAAAGGCCGGCAACGCTCTTGTGATTCCCCTGGTGTTGCAAGAGAATGTGGGCGACGGTGATCACTTAACACCAGGTGACCCGTACGTTCGTTTGTCCTCCTATTCCATAAAAAAATGTTGTTGTAAAATTGAATACCAAGACCTATGAATGATATTTATTCAGGCAGCCATATTTGATGGTAGAAATCACTCATTGAGTTTATTTCAACTTGCATGAATGTAATCAGTTCTCGAAGCAGACAAGACTTTGTATACTCTGAAGGCTGCGATCCAAACTTTACGGCTCGTCCAAATGTTACAATAGTCCCACCGAGATTTTGTAATCAAACATTGCTACCTCTTGAGAATACGCCAGTAATATATCGGACACAAATTTTGAAGGACCGACCTTTGCTTATCATCAAAAAAAACTTTAAGGCGGCGCATTATTAATAATATTCAGGACGGGGTGATCACCTACCATTAATAAGCCCTGTCACCTATGAAAGAACTATACTGATGACAGCTTAGATTAAAATGCTTTTGATAAATATTTTTGGAAGCATTAGAAAAAAAATATGTGTGCAATTCATACGTGTAGAAGTGAAACCTTCAAAATTGTTGGCTGCAAGATATTGAGACGAATGTAAAATTTCGGGAAGAGGAAGAAGTATTAGTAATGATCATAGTGATACAAAGTTTGATAATTATTTTACATTTTATTCGTATATATTACATAGATTTATTCAAACATTTTCGATAAATGATACAAGAGTCTTATGGTAAGTAAAGTATGAAATAAATAGTTTGGTCTTATTATGCTCAATATGCGAAAATGCTGGGAGAGTTTCTTGCGCCGCTTCGTCTGTCTCAGAGCGCCGTTTTTTTCCAAAGCAAAGGTAGTAGTGTCAAGTATATTAGAAATGACATTAAAAAGAATTCTAAAGGAATCAATTTTGAGAAAATAAATGCCTTTTATGCCTTTTACATCTTTGAAATACTGCGTCAATTACTGTTTTTGATCTTGCTGTTGATACAGTGCGACTGCTGCACATTTTCAAATTAAATTTGGCATCCAAACACACAATCAGCGGAATCGCTGTATCTGATGCAAAATTTAAAATTAAACCTCTAAATTGCAAATGAAGTTCAGGTACATGTTGCTAGGATTACACATGTTTTCAACCGCTATGAAAGACATTACTATCACCGCTCCCATATTTATGTTCTCCTGGTGTCTATGTTGTAATACGTCGTGCGCATCAGAATATATTAAGGTATACTCGCTTCATACAGAAGACAATATTTTCCTAAACTATGATCGCCTGGTACCAAAACACTGTATTCTGTACTTCCCTTCTCATTTTCTTCCACTTTAAATCGTCTGTCTATTGTTACTGTCTCGCCTTTTCGTTTCATCGACTTTCAAATCACAACGATGTAAAAGAAGTTTTCACTTCAAAAATCTCTTTAGCGTGATGGTAAAGCGAGTTCAAGGATAAAAACTTTGCAACGTAATGATATAGTATGTAGTATACATATTACCTAATCAACCAACTAGCTCATCAAAACTAAAACAAAATTATTGTAAGATTTATGAAAATACCCAAAACATCCGTAAAACAAAATAAAAACGAGCCTTTTTAAGATTCCCTCAAATAAAACGGGCATATCCATTCATTTGAATTGCTCTTTAGAAGTTACGGTCTTGACCGAGCCAAGTTTATTTAGAGACCCTGCGCTACTTTCTTTCTGAATATCATATTCGGCAAATGACACGCTCGGCCGCCGTTTATTCATGCTTGCCGGATTGTACTTGCTTCTGTGACGTAATACTTCAAAGAGAAATATCTATTTGACGAAATAAATTCAGGCTTAATCATTAATATACCAAAACCGATTCAACTTAGGTAAGTATATACAGTTTTAATAGGTTACAAAGTTTATTATTTTCGCTCCATTCCCAATCTGTGGTATCATTAAGAAAGTAATTTATGTTATAGTAGCCCTTACCGCACAAACGTCTTTTAACATTTTTTGAATATCGTAACACATTTTTTTTTAACATTTCCTGGGATCAAGTTGAAAATGCATATACATTGATTAATATAAGAAATGACCCAAAATAAGACTTACAAAATCGACTAATCCGCGTAGTAGGCATAATAAGTATATGTTTGTCCCCAGTGTTAACATTATGATTATCACAATTTCTAGATTATCAAGAAAGTATTGAGATGAATGTATTAATATTAGCTGGAATGCCCCATAATATTATACCATAGGACATAGCAATGAAAACACATACATACATACAATCACGCCTCTTTCCCGTAGGAGTAGGCAGATACTACTTCTTTCCACTTGCTACGATCCTTACATACTTGTTTCGCTTCGTCCACTTTCATTATTCCTTTCATACATGCTCTTCGGTTTAGGGTAATCTTGACCTGGCCTTTTTCCAAGACGTCCATGATTTGATCTTGAAACGTCCGCCTAGGTCTTCCCCTTCTAACACTTTCATTCACACTGGCCTTATACACTTTCTTCGTCAATCATTCTTCATTCATTCTCTCGACATGTCCAAACCATCTCAGCATGACATAATGAAAATAACTAAAATAAACTACTTGCTCCATATCTTTATCAGCTAATTGTCTAATCTTTTTGACCGCGTATGATGTAGACCAAAGTCTAAGGAACTAAGTCATGGATTGGGTATTCTTCAATATGGGGGGCTCCATTGTAATTTGGAATCCAGAGTAATGCCAAGAAATATAGCATATTCCACCGATTTTATAGCACTGTAAATTTTGTGTTTTTCGTTTCCTTCACTATGGTGACGTACTGGCATAGTAATTTTTTTATTGTAGATATATAACTATACGTAGATTGCATTGGTCAAATGTCCGTTTGGAATATATCCCCGTGATAAATGCAGAGCTCAAATCGATTGCTTGCGTACTGCGATCGCCTTATTTTTTCGCCAGTTTAGGTGATTTCATTCATTCACGGCGTCCTCCAACTGAAACGGAAAATCTGAAAACCGGCGCCATTGTGGATTCGCGCACAACTTTGAACCCCTCACCACAATATAGGATCTGTAATGAAACGTAACATTTAGAAACGTAAAATTTATTAATTTAATTTTGCTTAAATATATGAATTAGCCGATAAAAACAATACAATGAAAAACAAAATAAATATAATTATTCAGAGAGATCTGTTAATTGTATAGTACAATATAAATAAAAATAAAATAGTACTCAACGAATGAAGATAAACTAGGACTATTGTTAGATGCCGACGATAAACCTTGTACTTGAACTGTAAAGAGTTTATTACATACAACAGTAATAATGTATCGTTAACAGGTTCATGAAGGTTACGTTATGATCTCTGTATATTCATTCGGCAGTTACTACTGCCGTAATAAAACAAATGAAACTTACTAGTTTTATTTGTTTTAATAGTAATAGTAATAAAACAAATGAAACTTACTAGTTTCATTTGTTTTATTAACGCTATCCCAGTTCGATCGCTTAAGACTATTGTGCCGCCTATAAGCTGATGGTTTATGATGTTGACTGAATAGAATAAAGCTTGCAGTATTACTAGTTCTTAAGAGATGCGAATTTTGGTACCAGGCGATCATAGTTGAAGAAGAGATTGTCTTATGTATGACGCTAGTATACTTTAATGAACAAGAAGGGCAAACGGGCAAGAGGATCACGTGATGGGGAGTGGTGAAGCAATGTATTGTATTGTATTGACATTCCATTGGGACACCTGCAACATCAGAGTAGAGACATTTGTCAATTAATTCATATTACTCGGCTAAGTCGAGTTAGTAAGTCTTTTGTGGGACGATGTATATGCATTCACAACAAGATCCCAGAATATGTTCAAAACAAATGTATTAATTAGCAAAATTAAAAAAAAATGTTAAAAGCGTTTGTGTAGTAAAGGTTACAATGACATTTATAACTTTCTCAATGATACCAGGAATTGGGAATGGAGCGACCGCCCTCGGGTTATTAAATAATAAGTGCAATTGTACGATACTACTTGGTAACCATATTTTTTATGAAATAAAAAGCCGTTGGGATTGTTGCGCTTTCTTCTCAGGTCTGTGGCATACTTTTTGGTAAGGGCGCCACCCTTTGACTTTCAATAAGTACTGGCTATATCATATACTATTTTGAATAAAATTATTTGAATTTGAATGTAAAATGGCTATAAAATGAAGGATGATATATTATATCCTCAATCATTACGTTTTTATTATATTAATACAAATGGACACATCCTTCACTTATTATATTGCCCCAAACTAAGCATAACATGATATATTTACACACACACAAAAACAAATAAACATCATCGACTCGGAAACAAACAACTATAATCATCATAATTATGTTTGTGCCTACCGGGATTCGAACTCGGGACCTCTGGTTAGTAGGTAGGGTACCAGTAGCCACAGGGCTATATGGGTCGTGATTCTATGTATACCATTAATAAGGAAATAAGGAATCTGCAACTTATTTTCATCCACCACAAACAAGTTGTTTAAATACCCATAAAGGATACCGCTTTATTTAAATTACTACAAAATATTTCCGATGGTCGGTAACATCAAATGAACATACAAAAGTCAGTATGGTATCAGTTTACGATCTGTAGACATATGTGTGACCAGTTTTTAATTACTACCATTCGAATACCCAGCGACCAAAGTTAATGACGATATTAATTGGACTATTAGTTTACTAGAAAATTATATGGCTTTGTTAATTAGAAATGTGATAAAATTTTATAAGGATTACTTAAATGCCATTCATTTTAGTGTTAACTGGATCTCTAGTGTGATTATATCTTGTAGAGAAAATGAATTTAAGAGTATTGTTTACCTAAATATTCTCGGCATTAGTTTCAAATAAGATCAATACCATAATTTAATACTTGTACGATTGTTTAATTGCTTCAGTACTTTTAAAACTGCTTAAATCGATTTAATCATACTTATGTATGATAAATAATGTATGTTAGAAAAAAATACTGTTAATAATAATATTTAAATAAAATGCATGACAGTATAGAGTCCTAGACTCACACAGCACAAATACAAAATATATAAAAGCTTCTTTGACAAAGAAGCTTAATTAGCATTTAATAATGCATGTTTCTTGTCTGATTCTGCGCAGGCCACCTTAAATTGTATCTTAATATATATAAATCCAGTGTCCTGATCTTTGTTCCCAGCGAAGTCCTAAGCTAATTAAAGTATTTTAATGGGGACTTCATGGAGTGCAGTTTAGTCCAACTTGAGAGATAGGATAGTTTTTATTTCGATTTGGGACCCATAATTATTTTTATTTCCAATATTTGTTTTGTTTGGACATATTTTCTATGAGAGAATTTATTGACACACGGTTTGATAGTTCTGCTGTGAAACAATTACATTATAACAACAGGGAGCATTTTTTACATAATAATTCTTGGTGTTATGAAATATTATTGACAAATAAAAAAAAAGCAATTTTATTTATTATGTGCACAACAACGACTGTGGGTCAGCTAGTATAATAATAAAGATACTGATACTGTTCAATTGATTACTTTTCAGATTCGTTATAGAAGTTGATTGAACAAATAAATATAAAGCACCAACCAACACCTATAAAAATTAATAATGAAAAACTTGATGTAGTTGAAACGACAACATTCCTAGGCATTACATTAGACTTTAAGCTACAATGGGGTGCTCACATAAAAAACTTATGTAATCGACTTAGCTCTGCAGTATTTGCGATAAAAAAAATTAGGCAGCTGACAGATATTGAAACGGCTAGACTTGTATATTTCAGCTACTTTCATAGTGTCATGTCTTACGGAATTATATTGTAGGGTAGGGCTGCAGATATTGAAAACATATTTGTGCTGCAGAAAAGAGCAATTCGAGCAGTTTATAAAATGCGTTCAAGGGATTCATTGAGAGAAAAGTTTAGTGAAATAAATATTATGACAGTACACTGCCAGTACATTTACGAGAACCTCCAATACGCCCATAAAAATATTAGCCTATTTAAAAAGAATAGTGATGTACACAGTGTCAATACTCGAAACAAACATAAACTAGCAATTCCACCTACTACCATACGACATGGGTACCTTCAAGAAAAGCGCGTACACCTCCTTAAAGGCCGGCAACGCTCTTGTGATTCCTCTGGTGTTGCAGGAGAGTGTGGGCGGCGGTGATCACTTAACACCAGGTGACCCGCACGCTCGTTTGTCCTCCTATTCCATAAAAAAAAATACTAGGCTCCGTAAAATTGCTAAATCTTTTAAAGTGGATTGTGTTGTATTTTATAATAAACTCCCGAATGAAATTAAAATGTTACCTATTAAAAAATTTAAATGTATCGTAAAAAATAAATTAACATCGAAGGCGTATTATAGTGTGAAAGATTATTTGAATGATAAAGATAGTTGGAATGAATATTGTTATACTCATTTGAATGCTATTGTAACTTTTTTACTTCATCCTGACTTGCACTAAATAACTTATAAAGTTTTACAGTTAATAAAGATTTTTTGACTTTGACTTTGACTAAGAAAATGTTTTAGTTTTAATTATTCTATCTCTTAGTAATAATTATTATATTTATTATATTTCTCTTTATTAACTTAAAAATGTGTGCTAATATTACTAAAACCATTAATAATTTTCTATTATTATATAGGTACTTTTAAATTGTAATTAATTTGCTCGCATTATTCTATGTACTATTTAACTGTGGAAACTTTTATTGATCAATGATTTATATTTTAATTTTTTAAGTTGTACCTAGTGTTTGTTTCCCGAATAAAAAAACTAAAAGATACATGAAATGGCAAAACAACAAAATGTTATGAAAAAACATAATTTAGTAGAAATCATTAAATAATAATCATTGAGTCATCTGATATCCATATTATGAAGATTGAATCTTCGCTCTGCTCAACATAAAAACTATTAATCACAGAGGCAATGCTATAAAATACTTATCATTACTCTGTGCAATCATAATCGAGTAAACCAAGGTGAGAGCAATCATAATATACGACTAATTGTTTGTAGTTGTAAACATGGCTCGCCATGGATTACGATATAAATACACACAACACATTTGTGTAAAGAAACAAACTAAGGGGTGGGTAACATGGTGCTTATTTAAATAAATATAAAAGAAAGGTCGTTTATCCAGTAGGAAACAAAAAGCACTAGTGTGCAATAACTTTTCGCACTCAAAACATAATATATTGAAAAGTATTGACACTTTATTTTAGAGTATTTCCTTATCCAATAAAAATACCATCGCTTAGTTACGTGTGTTAGAAAGATAATTATGAGGATTTGTATCAACGAAACCATTAGATGACGTTATTCTTACTTAAATTTGAGTTACATGAATAACTAGATCCCCATAACATTTAGCCATGGTTGAATTGTAACGTCTATTCTACCTCAAAAAATAATGAAGGGTTATAAAGTGCTGTGCAAAAATTCACTCGCAACACGAATTATCAAGCTATCCAATTAAATGGGGTGCAATATTTCTTATACTATATACATTACTTATTACAGTATTCCGAAATGATATAGCTCGGGGACTTTCAATTAATAAGCGTAGTCTGAGCTCCAAGGCCGGCAACAAATCACCAAGATTTATAATCTTTTTGATTCTTGCCTGTTTCCTCTCATAAGAAAATAGTGAACTCTTCTGGCTTATTTATCACGGATAGTATTCCGAAGCGTTATTTTATATAATTCCTGACTCCTACCGCTGGATATTTTGCGTTACTTCACGGTGCGCTTGGGAAGGATTTTTTCCACCTATAACCAAACCGAGAATTGAACTTCAAAAAGCATGCTACCTTACCTTAAGGTAGCCAGGCTTCTGTTGCTTCTCTGGCGTTGCAAGAACTCTTTAATAGCGGAGATCGCTTTTGTGGTTGGATTATAAATTATAATATTTTTGCATCATGTAAACCAACCTTAAAGTACAAAGTTCTGTATGTCGATATAAATAGCAAGGAGTAATCTGCGGGTAATCATGAGTCGGTTTGTAGCTCGGAACGAGCAGTAAGGATGGAGCAGCTGCCGTTGATTGTAGCGGAATGTCGTGTCGGCAGTTATTATATTTCACGTTGTTTATGTGCTGAGTGTTGGGTAAACACTGTTTCTTAAACACATATTAAGTATTATTTGTTTAACAGCTGCCTTATTTTTGGAGTAAAATGCAACAAACGGCGTCACAAGTACAAATGGTCGTTTTTAATAATAACCGACTCTCCAATGAATCACTGCTGTAAAGGTCACTCTCGGATAGCACGTTTTTGCATAAACGACTGCGAAATTGGTGACTTTGATCACATTTTATTAGTGAACCCAGTCATAAAAAAAGGAGAAGACACATCTGCTCTCATATTATTACACGCCTTTTATTAGATTCACCTGTATGTATGTTAGTATGAAACCGACTCATTTGGGTGCGATTTGACCCAACTTAAACGGCCAGATTTCGTTCAAACTTCTTAGATTTATCGAGGACCGACGACAATATATTAATTTGATAAAATTATTCAATTTTGCAATATAAGATTTTTGCTAATTTATATAATTTTTATGTATCGTCAAAGCAGTTGTAATGAAAATAAATTCGTAGTCGATATACCTATAAGGTATACGGTATACCTATTAGGTAAATTTTTGAGATATTAAACACTATTTTAAAACACCAGTGGACAGTGATTTTCAAACTTTTCAGTCGCGTCACAGTAAATTAAAAATCTAGCTCGACAGACGCCTTGACTAATTGAAATAGGGTATAATCAGGTTTAATGATAAGTACTAAGTAGGCATACAAAATTAAAACATTCACAATACGAATCTTTAAGCGATATTTGCTCTTTGTTTCAATCGAATGCACAAAATTTCCTAGTGAAAGCCATCGTGAAGTTTAGCAATATAGCAGCATTCAGTGTTCAGCTTCCATATTCAAGCATTCATTTTGAAAAGTTTCGCTTATAACGGCATTGCGCATATAAGACGTAGATATTTTCTATAGCTGCTAGATATTCATCAAGCAAGAATTATTAGTACTTATATACCGATACACTTTCCTCAATCTAAATAAACTTTTTTGTTAAAACTTGTCAAGAATTTCAAGCAACTCTTGAGTCTTTGTGGAGAAGATCATGGCGCCCTTCTTAAGTCTTTATGGCGTACACTTTGGGAACTCCTGCCATAGGTGCTTCTCAAGCGGTTCACAATTAATTTATAGATTCCGAAGTCTTGTTGACTTTAGAAGGTAAATCCAATTGCTTGGCGGTACTGCGTAAATTTTTTTTAATATAGTAACTGGGCTCGCATTTTCTCAGTTATATCATTATTGGCTCTTTGAATTTACAGGCGAATAATTGTATCTTTGTACGGCCTTTTTTTTAGTAGTATAACGGACTTGGACTTGCACTTGATAGTTATTATTATTATTAGCGATAGTTCGAATGTAGCGACGATGGTATTTTTTTTAATTTATCTGCGAATTCACTATTGCATTGAATTGGTTGTAGTTTGCCCCACCGGTATTTATTAAAAACATTTATACCACTCTGGTTATACGCAAATTACAACTACAAAATTACAACAATAAAAATTAAGTAAAATTTCCAAGCATAGATCGAATTGCAGAACATGAAGTCATACTCAGAAGTAAACTACAGGAGCCTTTTTTATTATATTTTGGGTTGAGATAATGGTTGCGTTGGTAATAGTCTTAAGTGTAAACACTAAACAAATAACACAAATAAAACTGAAAACAAAATTTTATGAACGATGCGGGACTCGAACCTGTGACCAATCGCGTTCCATGCGAGCGCTCTTTCCAACTGAGCCAATCGTTCGAGTGATGCATCGATCATAAAATATTGTTTTCAGTTTTATTTGTGTAATTCGTCCCAGAAGTGATGGTACCTAATCACTTTAAAAACATAATAAATTGACTAAACAAATTAAATAAAGAATGTTGTTAGAAGTATATGATATAATTAGTTAGAGCGCATTTCTCACTAATGATATGGCATTTGTTGCGATGAAAATCGCTGTTTTTAACTGGAATTTACAAAACGTTGTTTGGTATGCGGTGTGACTGTACCTCTACAGCTGTCCAATTTACCTTTGTGTTTATCTTTGTACTATTAAATTCTAGCATGTCTGTGTTCGTAATTCAAAGTTACAGCATTGAAACCTAAATAAAAAGGTATTATAAATTTTAGCTATGGATATGCTGTTATTTAGACAGGTTTTCACTGAACACTTTGTCATTGCGTGGCGTTGTATTCAAAGCGCGGTCGAAACACATCTGAAAGAAATCTCTGCCTGATAGACGCGTAGACAATTTTTAAGCGTGATTGTGAGTCCAGTCGTTTATCCTATGTCAGTAGTTTTAGATCTACTTATTTAGATTTCTATGAGCACCGATTCGAAGGCTGGTGGGGTCCGAAGGTGCTAAAATATTTGATTCATTTTGAAATATATAATCTGTGCATTATTATAATATTTTAATACTCTCACTCCTTTTAGCAGTGAATCACGTGCCACGCAGTTAATTTTTTTTTTATATTTAAATAATTTTTGTTACTTATTTCATTTAATTTATTATTTGAGTTATATTGTAAATTGAAGGTGTGTGTTTTTTATTGCTCATAAAGTGTTTCTATTCTATTCTAAATTTACGCGGATATCAACAGGTATCTTGCCATGGCCAATTAATTTTGCTTTATGCATTTGTATTAATAATCTTACGTTGTAGTCGAGTCAACAAGTGCCTTTTGAGTAACTTTTTTCAGCAGTCTCCGAAAAACATGATCAAGGTGTCATTCGATTCGGAATGGCATCTAGATGGTTTACGAAAAAAATGAAGTTCCGCTCCGGAGTACCCGTTTTCGGGCGTATTTTCAACCCTCTGGCAAATTATTTATATTGGTCCTACAATTCCGGGATGAATATTTTTTTAGGAAAATTTATCCCCTTTTTAAATCTTTTTTTCAAATTGGAAAAATCTTTATTAGTTTATGAGATATTTGCAAAAATCTAAACCTTCGTTTTTTAGTTAATTCTTAAGAAATTCTTCTTTTGCAAGCGAACTTCATTTTTTTTCGTAAGTCATTTAGATGCGATTCCGAATCGAATGACACCTCAATCATAATTTTCGGAGACTGCTGAAAAAAGTTGATCAAAAAGGACCACTTGATGACTAGACTATTGCGGTATTGTAGGAAAAGATAAACTGTATTTAAGACGGCGTTATTGTCAAGTCACTGACGTTGTCTCGCTGTCTAACAAAACACGTGTTTAAGCCATGTTTAAATATTTTTTTTGTAATCACACCAAAAAAGTTTTAAAATTGGAATAATTTTAACTTATGTTTATAAATAACTCAGTAGGTGTATTCGAATATATCTAAGTTAAAATAGTCTTTGTTAAATGATCTAGCAATGACCAATTATCATGATAAGTCTAACTAGCAGTGTGAACATACAATGTTGAGTGGGCACTAGATTAATTATTATTGTATCGGTGACATATCAATTGTTCATTTGAATACAATAACATGAGATACGGTAAATTAGGCAACGAATGCATCAGTACGATAAGCCGATTTCGTTTTCTATTTCTAAGGTCAAAGGTTACGTGCTTTTGAAGAACGTTACTGGCTCAGGTCATCGGCTTGATAGTAGAGTAAGTAACTTTATAAATAAATCCATGCGCGTGCTACTTAAAGAAGAAATCCCTTGTTATAACATGCACAAAATGTTTACAATCTCTAATAAACATAAAACACTAAATTTTGCACATTATAAAACACTATATTATTCAGGCTGTAACAAAACTACCCGTAAAGCCAAAAGGAGGTTCAATATGTCCTTATAACGAGTCCATTTACAAAATTTAAGAACGCTGTATAACATACCCCGAAAACAGACTGCAGACTCTACAGAATCGGCTCAAAATGTGCTCCGCCTTGCTCAATACACAACCTCGCTCGTCGGCTTGTGTGGCATCTCGCACCATGCGTCGGTGTTATTGATGCGCCATCTCGGCAACCGTTGGACAATCGGAGAAATTCACTCTTTCCTTCACAGAACCATTTTTTCCAACCTGTAATTTTTTGAAGCCAGTACTCGAGTATAATGATATCCTTGTATTGAGGTAGCAAACATTAGACAATTATTAGGTAAAATAGGTACGTAGGCCTTTCTGTTTAATTAGCTGGTTCCCTTACATGACAGCTTATTAGGGCTACAACATTTTTGGCTTTGATAAATAATTATACAGTATGGAACTAACTTCTATGAAATAAATGTAGGTACAAACTTGTTAGCATATTTGCTGACGATATACCAAAAAATAACGAAATCCGTGCATTGGTTTTGTCAAAAAGTAGACTTTTCATTTTGCACAAATTTATAAGTACTGTGTAGTATTAGTTAACTGGGTCAAGGGTTCAATGAACTTGAATATTTCAATAGTGTCATAAGACGGCCTTGCCGCCAGTGGCGGTTTTCTTTGGCAGCGTACACGTGCCGGCGGTCTCTGTGACGGTCGCGGGCGGCGCGATTCAAAGCAAGCTCGAAATTCGTACGGGCGGGGTAGTGTAAAGATATCTTCTATCGATAATTAGCTTTCTTTAAAGGGAGTTGTAATCGATAAATAATAAGTTATTTAACTTTATTTTAAAATTGTTCTGTAATGATTGTTGTAGAAATACACTACACCTAAGGTATTTAAAACTAAACAGCTACGTGATTTTTTTTTTATAAATCATAAAGGAGTTGAGAGATAATTATTGTGAATAGAGAAGAACTTAAGTTCTTTTTATTGTTGTTTTGTTTTTAACTTAAATTGTTAACAATAACGATTTATTACTTGTTTGACACGTTAAGTAATTCGACAGCAACCTATAAAAAATCGTACCAACTTACCTATTTGCTGCTCAAGAAATCACTCAGAAAACAGTGTTTTTGTAAGTTGAACTTACGAAAATAATTTATTTTTACAAAATTTACCCATTCATTATTTTTTAATAATTGTTATAGTTTGTAGGCTAGTTTATCTTGTTGGTGTATGTGTAGAAAATTATCGATAAAATAGAATTGTAGGGTAGGTATGCCTTACATCTTACGTAATACAAAGAAATTAATTGTTAAAAATTGTACCAACTTGCCCGTTTGATACTCAGGATTTTTATGGATAAATGAGTATTGCTAGACCTTTAAAAATTTGTACATACTTTTTTTGACATTTGTCCACGATACACCGCACAAGGACGTTCATTCCACAGCTACTAGGTTCTACGTGGGAGAAAGTTCTTTGAAAACCGTACTGTAAAGTAATGCCAGACACCCCGATGGTGGGGAGTTTTGTGGCGTGTCGTGCGATGATGGAAACCAGCGGCTTCTTCCGAACTCTGCCCTTGATAAATGCAGTAGAAGACAGAATTGAGCGGCGTTTCATCTCTTTCACTCGCCCACATCGAAAAGGTCGTGTTTGATCGTACAAAAATATTTTTTAAAGTTTATCTTATAAATAATTTGTTAAAATTATTAAGATATTCGAAAAACACAAAAAAGTAGCCATGTTTAGGTATTTGGTGATGGTTGCTAAATAAGTATAAAAAAGTGTCGATAAACTATAATTGTGATGAATTCCCTATTAAGGAATTATTTTTTCGTTATTTTAAGTGAGCACTGAGCACCACTTTAGTTTAATGCGAGTTTTCTGGGCAAATAGGTTAATTTGCATTTAAAGTTCAGTTCAGATAGGTATCCCGAAATAAAAAAGTGTTCGTAAAAATGAACATAGTGAATTTAAATTACGTCGCAAACTATCAAACGAGTCAAAGGTAAAGCCGACAACTTGCCACCTTCGCACATCGTTCCGGGGTCAAGGTAAGCTGTCTATATAGACATCATAGAATTTTAGTACATTTATTTAGATATTTATTCTGTTTGAAAATTTCACTTTTTCAACTTAAACTTTTTAACCAAATAATTAATTTTGCGATAGTTCTGCGGACTAGTATTACTTATATTTTTATTTATTTCATAGGTATGCAGACCATACTGTATAGTTACGAGGTATTGTCACACGTTGTATAATGTCCTACTGATTGTTAATATATTTATTTATTACTCAAGAAAGAGGGAAAAAAAGAAATATTTGGATCATAATAATATAATATTTTTTTTTTGTTTTTAATAGTTGCTGTTCTTTCTCTTTGTAAACTATACAATAGATGACTTAAATAATCCATTAATCCATTTTTAAAGTGATAACCCTCATTTCTGGGATTCATTACGCAAATTAAATTTTGAAAACCTGAGAGTTGGACAAGACATACTAGATATATCAACTTCACTCGATCTGTTGACTCAGTTGGAAGGGCGCTCGCACGGAACGCGAGAGGACGCGGGTTCATTTCAATTTTATTTGTGGAATGTAGGTCAGGTCATGAAATATTATATAAATTTTTGTTTCTATTTTTCTGTTTTATATTTCCATGGCAGTACTTGATTGCATGTATTTTCCGAAGATTAAAAATACGTAACACCACCTGGATGCACCGGAAGACCAGCGCTGGATAATCTAGTTTACAAGAAATAAATTAATTTTCTTTTCTTTCTTCTAACGTACAAGTTTTAGTAATGACATCAACATTTTAATGTATCAGCAATGTATTTCAGTTTAAACATAAAATAAATATAATATGTTTAATTCGATCTTAAATGTACTTCTAATCAAAATTTTGGGTAAACAAAGGCTTGCAAAGCAAACAAATCTATTTTTAATCGGTATTTAAACTCAATTTAAAAGTTTCGGTTTGAGTTCAGTTAGATTATATCTGTGATGACGTTTTAGTTGAGAACCCTTGATCTTTTAGATATTATATAATTCTAGTATTTTTTTTTTGTATGGATATATCAGTTGTCAGTAAATAGGCTTTCTGGTTGGAAGGCCTTTAGAAAGTTATTATAGATCTTGTAGATTCTTGCTTGTCCTGATGTTGATACCGCAGGCGTAGTCGCAAAGTGCGGCAACTAATACTACGCCCAAGTCGGCGTACTCGAACTAGTCTCGAACAATGTGTGACGTTGACGTGCCACATATTCTGTTAAACTTTGCAAATAATTGAAACAAAAATGTCGGGTTGCGAATAATCTTGTTAAAACTTATACTACAAAAAATAAATTAGACATTGGGATCACATATCATCAATAAATATTTTGTATTTTATTAATTTCAATGTAAAATAACACGAAGCGTATGTTACAAAAAATTTCAAGATTGAGTAACAAGCATCTAATAGTTGCCGCAATAGTAAAGCTATTGTTCTTTGGTAGTGCGGTATCTAGTTGAAGCGGAGCGGTGACCAATCCTATAATTAGATTAAAAGATCAGAACAATTCAGCTCAGAAATACAGAAATAAGGACAAGAAGAGAAATTAAAAAATTAAGATCAAATAAATGAAACGACTAAGAACGGCTTGAAACTTCCATCTTCAAATTTAATTTTAAAGTGAGTTTTAAACTCCAATCAGTGTTCACCCGAGTTGTTTAAAAGTTAAACCGATGTCGGAAGCAAATACCTGTCTGTCTCCTTAACTACGACAGGCTGAAATATTAGTTTTGTTTTAGCGGCAGATATTGACAAGTTTTTAATTAACCCTCTTTAACACAACTTGAGGTCGTAATGAACCTATAGGGGTGGGACATATTTGCCTTACCTTGGGAAATATTTTGATTATTTATATATTATCAGGAAGCCGGATAGATGTAAACCAGATTTTGCAGTTCTTTATATTTCTTTTAAATAACACTTTAAATATTTCTTTTAAATTACGGAATCTACAAAATGAGAAGAACATACAAGAAACTCAACGGCCACTCTTTTCATTCAAATATAGTATTTTACAATGGCTGTAATATACTTTGTCTGGCCGTAAATACTGTTATAATTAAAAAAAACAAAATATTACATTTGAATTTGGCATTTGTCATTTTCATATTTACTGTTGATTGAGTTGTCTCATTTTGGCGCCAATACATTGTACAATATTTTTCGATATTAAAATGGAGTGGTGGGGTGATAACAAAGTAGATGTGCAGCCAAATGCAATTTTACAAACTCTCCATACTAGTAAATCCGTATTAGTAATATGTTTGTGTACCGGGCTATTAGGGTACTAGGTACAATGGGATCTCCTCTGTTTGTGGCAGAAAAAGATCTGGCCGTCCACGTTGTTTTCGTTAGAACAAGTTGGCCAAAGCAGTAAAGGAAAGAATTCGAAGAAATCCTGTCCGAAAGCAAAAGATTTTATCTCGGGTGTTGTTTACGGATGAGAAATTTTTTACATTTTAATACTCAAAATTACCGTATTTATGCTCAAAGCTTCCAAATTAGTCGAAAGAGTGCAACGTGGGCACTATCCGACTTCAGTGATGGTTTGGTGGGATATTATCTATGAAGGAGTGACTGAGCCATACTGTTATGAAAAAAGTATCAAAACATCGGTACAAGTGTATCAAGATACCATTCTTGAGAAGGTGAAGCCCCATAATAACACCATGTTCAATAACCAAGGATGGTCTACGCAGTTTTATTTAGAAATGAACATTTCATCAGAGCTGAAGACTGGGCGTCATCTAATCCAGATCTTAATCCGATGGATTATTATTTATGGTCAGCTTTACAGTCAGAGTACCGCTTGCTCTAAGCGCCATAATAATTTGGAGTCCCTAAAACAATCTACAACATCCGTAAGTAATCGTACGGAGTGTGAAGAATTGAGAAGAAGTGAGCAGTGAAGAATTTTCCAATGGAAAGAGCATGCTTCTATTGATAACTGGCCTCAACGTTTAAAGGACTGTATTGCAATCAATGGAGACTACTTCGAATAAGCTTTTTTTATTTTAAATTGTTTTATATTTATGTATTAAACTAACACACTGTAAAAGTAATAAATGTTATTTGTAATAGAAAATTACTTTTTTCTGGCAAAACTAGTTATAGATAGATTCGCTTTTCTGCCCATTTATTAGCACCACTTTGTATAACATAATAATAAAATCTTAGCAACCTATAAGACGAACTATCACCAGTAAAAAGCTTAATAAAGCCTCTTTTGAATTATCATATCAGTAATATATCGACGTAAAGAAAAACAAAAGAACCTATATCATTATTTTCGCATCAACAGACACGAAACGTAAATAAAACAAGCCTTGCTAAGGTTATTTAAGTTAATATACATACGCTTGTAAAGTCATCAATATTAAGGTCATAACTTAATGTACTCATGCGAACAGTTGTAGTGAACGGATTCTTTATAATTTCAAATTTAATATATTAAATATAAACCCTGTTTAACGCTTAACAGAGTGTTAAAACTTAATTAGCGTTTGAGTATTCATGCGTTTGATATTATAGGATTATGGGATGCGTTTGTATTTTCAACGTTTTCATTTTATCGTTGAAATATTTCATATTCATTTGAATGTTTGTTGGGTTTACCTATTTCAGGATAAAACTTAGTTAATGCCTTTAATTGTATAAATACGGAGTATCAGCAATATTATTACATTAATTAGTTAATATCTGTTAACAAGCGGGGCTATTACCAGTGGGAGGCTCCTTTAGAGGCACCGGATGCCGGCTTGATTATGGGTACCGAAACGGCGCCTATTTATGCCGTGAAGCAGTAACGTGTAAGTATTACTGTGCGGGCGCCAGTAGCTATTGATATTATTGGGCAAACGATACTTGACATCTCATGTCTCAAGGTGACGAGTGCAGTTGTAGTGCTGCTCAGAATTTTTAGGTTTTTCAATAATGCTGAGCGGCACTGTAACGGGCTGGGCATATCAATTACCATCAGCTGAACGTCCTGCTCGCCTCGTCCCTTATTTTCATAAAAAAAGCGCTACCAACGTCATAAAGTCTTAAGATATCGCAATTTATAATAACATTTATATAAATGCTGCTATTTATTAATCTGTTAATAATGTTATTTTATGTAATTATTTCAAAATTTATTAGCACATAATATTCAGTTCTTTAGTTAAATTAACTATGTGTAAGTTAGTTGGCACTACAGCAGTGCCAACTAACATTTGCTAACAGCAATGCAGTTGTCTATCGTGTCCTATGTATGCAAGAGTGCTAAGTTCGAGTATTCATTACTTATTGTCAATTCTAAGTGGAAACTATGCCAAAATACATTGATTTTAAGAATTATGTGTGTTTAAATTATCACCTCCTTCTATACTAGTGCTTTTCTAACCTATTAATTATTTTACGTATAAGCAACACAGCGCAATATAATGCTCCCATTACTGAGAAAGTCGCCGTGACAATCTACAGTTGATTCTTCACTTGTATTCAAGGTCGTCAGCGTTGTATGGATCGCTGTTGAGGGCTTGTTGACATACACGGTGGACCTATGGGAAGACAACAACGCCATTTGGACCATATATAGACTTACACTATATTAGCGTATATACAAACAATGCGAGCAACACAGAAGAACATCTATAATGGAGATAAAGCAAGATAGAAACGGTAAGCGGATCTATTGTTACTGTAACCGATTTTGATTCACAAGTCGTAAACAGTCAGCCACGCTTGGCGTCAGCGACTTAGTATTTTGAATATTAAATCCATAATAAACCATATAAATTAGCTAACGCACATATTGACAAATCAAAATTGGTTTCTTCTCTCTTTATCACCATTATTACCTTAGATCATTTATACGTATAGATAGACAATAAAAGCTGTGAAAACGTCGAAAAAAAAAAGAATTTAGAACTAACCTCTATTTTAAGCAATGCACGCACACTAATGCAAATTGTAAGATGCAGCTTGTCACGCACACTAAACTAATTTTCGTGACTATCTAGACGTATAAATTATCTAAGACCATTACTTTCCGAAGGGGTGTTAATAATATAATCCACATCAAAAGGAAGAGATAAAATAAATTACTTTCACAACTTTTAAACATCCATGAAATGTGACTAAGTTTAATGCCCGAAATAAAAGTAAGAAAGCTCAGCGCATTTGCATTATAATGAGCAGAGGTGCTCAGCTAGAATGAAATTATATCCATTTCCTCGTATTACTAACATAAAAAGGAATGTAAAATATCTAAAACAACGCAACTTCACATAATAACATTACACAAATGTAACAGATAAACGAACGCATAAAGGGGATTCATTGTTGTAATAATTACATGACAAGAGTGAGCCATATTTGTAAACGAAAACTTCAAGAGATTTATTAGTTATTAAACTTTCTGTGGTTTGATTACCGCGGGCTTTAGAGTAGTCAAATGTAATTAAAATCTGTGTGGTCCATTAAAACCACGTTACTATACTAATTATTATGAAGATTAAGGATTGGTCTCCGCTTCGCTCCAACTAGATACCGCATGCGTAGTTGAAAAGTACGGCAACGAATACTACGCCCAAGTAGGTAGGGGTAGTAGTAGGGCGTACTCGAGCAAGTCTCGAACAATGTGTGACGTTGATGTGCCACATGTTCTGTTAAACTTTACTAATAATAGAAACATAAATGCTGGGTTGAGTAGTAAAACTTTGTAAAAATAATACTACAAGAAATAAGAAAGACACTGGGACCACACATCATCAGTAAGTATTTTGTATTTCATTAATTTAAATGTAAAATAACACGAAGCGTATGTTACAAAATTTGAAAAATACTATAGAGTGTTAAGATGCCACGCAAACAAGCATCTTTACAAATAGACAAGACACACTATAATATAAAAGTTACCGTTATAAAAAAGATATTGTTCTTAGGTACTACGGTATCTAGTTGGAGCGCAGCCAATTCTTAATCTAAGTTATGGACATAGTTTTCAAGCTCTACCAAAAATGAGTTTACAGATGGCGTTGTAATTGTTTTTAAAGTTGACTATTTTATTAATGCAAAATAAGTGACAGAAAGAACAAAAACATCTGCAAAACAGAAGCAAGAATATGATTTTACCAGATTCTTTAGGGAGCAGGACGTTCAACTGATGGTAATTGATACGCCCTGCCCATTACAATGCAGTGGATAGGACAGGTAGGATACCGACTAGGTTGGAACTACAGTGTCAAGCAATAGCGCAATGTCCTACGAGGGGCACACTGAAATGATCTGGAATAGAATATTTCTGATTGAGTTACAATAAAACCTTTTTTAGAATTTGAATACTGGCCTCATAGAACCTTAATGACATTCATAGAATTAAAAAAAGTTCAAAAACAAAAACTATGTTCGTTTAAAGTTGACACGTCGTTGACAGAAATGGAGCTCACGCGTGAACATTTTCGTGCCATAATTTTCGTCGCGGCTTATCTCAAGGTAAATGTCTCAGTGAACTTGTTTCGATTTATGATGTTGAAGCACCGAGTGAAACGACAATATTCCGCTGGTATGCCGAGTTCCTACGCGGTCGTGTGTCGCTCAGCACTGTTTCTCCTGCAGGTCGACCAAGAACAGCGGTCACGCCTGAAAACAACGCAGCTGTGCGAACTATTGTATTAGTTGACCGTCATGTGACAAACAAGCAGATTCAGGCTGTTATCAGTATCAGAATGAGTGCAATTCAGTCGATATTACATAATGAACTTTGTGTAAGAAAGCTAGTTTCCCCATGGTTACCCCACAATTTGTCCGAAGAGCAAAAGGCGGCTCGTGTATATTGGTGGCGGAATGCTCTGCAACGCTTCAACGGAGGGAAGTCAAATGCCGTTTATAATATCGTCTCAAGTGACGAATCATAGATTTATTCATTCAAACCTGAAATAAAACATCAGTCAGAAGTTTGGGTTTTCGAAGATGTCTAACCAACGAAAGTGGCTCCCGCAGCTTGTCAAAGAAAATGGTCGCTACGTTTGTCTTGAAAAAGGGGCATGTTGGTTTACAGGATCGCAAAACGGTTACCGCTGAGTGGTATATCATGGTTTGTTTGCCAGTAATGATAGCCGAACTCCGAAAAAATAACGCGAAACATCGCATTATCTTACATCACGAAAATGCGAGCTCCCAATGGAATACAAATGATTTTTTGAAGCAGGAAAACGTTGAGCTGATGGGCCATCCTCCGTACAGACATGACCTGAGCCCAAACGATTTCTTTACATTCGCTAGAATGAAATATTTGTTACGCGGTCAACGGTTTGAAGACCCCGAAGCAGCTGTGGAAGTGTACAAATCAGCCATTTTGTCAACATCAACTTCAGACTGGAATTACTGTTTTAATGATTGGTTTGCACAAATGGAAAAGTGCATTAAGTTGAACGGAGAATACTTAAAAAAATAATAAAATACAATTTACCTATACTGTGCATGTGGTTTTTCTTATTCCCGATCATTTCAGTGTGCCCTTCGTAGTATTGTTATCGTGTTTTGGTCTGAAGGGCGCCGTAGCTATTGAAATTACTGGGCTATCAGACTTAACATCTTGCAAACAAACAAACATGTTGCAAAATGACATGAGCTCACTGTGGTCTGAAAGAAGATGTCGTGTCAAGGATTTAGTAAGAATTACTGAAATGGTTTGGACACGTGGAGCGAATGGAAGAATTACTTATCAAATATATAAGGCAAGAGTGTGTGGGCAAGTCGATCGCGGGAGACCTCGTAGAACATTCGTCGATCAAATTGGGGACGTTTTGAGAACAGGAAAGGTCCGAAGCACCTGGAACCGGCGAGCATGTATGAAAAGAGTACATTCATATCACACTGTACCCCATCACTCGAAGACTTCCGATTGAATATATTTTGATTATTATTCATAAAAATATTATTGTTCCACATTATTACAATTTGCCACGATATAGATATAGTCCTTGATTTTTTTAGTGGTACTTAAGCCTCCAGAGATTTCACAGATCGAATGAAACGCAGTGGTATTTCACGCTATATTTATGGTATTTCCCCATTCGGCTGTGGCCGTGCCACTCAAAGTTCGCATAAAATGTTCTATTGAATGGTAAGTTCTGCTAACCTAAATAAAGTAAAAACATTAGATTAAGGATTGGGCTCCATTGCGCTCCAACTAGATACTGCAGGCATAGTCGCAAAGTGCGGCAATTAATTCTGCGACTAATTGGGCGTACTCGAGCCAGTCACGAACAATGCCATTGAGTGTCAAGATTCCACGCACACAAGCATCTAATAGTTGCCGATTAAAAGAATGGCTTATTGTTCTTAAGTAGATGGAGCGCAGCGGAGACCAAGGTAAAAACATAAAATTATAAATGATGATAAAAGAAATGATATGAGAAATCTTGAAATTTGAAAAAATAATACATAATTACATTTCGGGACAATTACATGTCATATATTTCAAGGAAACAAGCACGAAACTGTATGTTTAACATAAATAAATTTAATAAAGCTGTTTGTGTCTTGTCCACCCCAGAGAGTATTTATATTCTCTTTTATGATACGCTATAATACTAATATTATTTTATGATTATTGGAAGCGCTTGTACGTTTTCATGAAAACTTTTAGTCTAGAACAAGCCTGTCTATTCCACGTCATAGACAAACAGAATATATAAAACGTAAACTTTGCTCTCCCAACAATATCCAATATTGCCAATATTCGATTGTAAATATACAGGTACTTTTATAGCAAGCTTACAACTATTTGTAAGCACTATAGAACACCAATGTTCTTCATATTTACTTATTCTCCCGAGTTACTTATTTAGGCAAACAAATTGTAATACAGTCTACAATATTTACGCTAGTCTGTATTTTAGTTTTTATTTTTTTGGGGTTTAGTCAATAATGACTATGTCACCCCCGTAGCTTACAAAAAAACCTTAATTACCTCACACAATATATAAAAAGTGTGTTCTTAAGAGCTGTTTAACCTGGTTCCTGCCGCCGAATTCCACCTTCGCACGACACGCCACAAGTTAGGATATCATCCTCACCATCTGGATGTGTGGCGGTCCTCCACAGTGCGGTTTTCAAGGAGCTTTCTTCCACGTACTACAAAGCTGTGGAATGAGCTTCCTTGTGCGATGTTTCCGGGACGATACGACATGGGTACCTTCAAAAAAAGCGCGTACACCTTCCATAAAGACCGGCAACGCTCCTGTGATTCCTCTGGTGTCTCGGGAGATTGTGGGCGGCGGTGATCACTTAACAACAGGTGATCCGTACGCTCGTTTGTCCTCCTATTCCAAAAAAAAAAAAAACACATCTTAACGAGCGACGGCGCGGCCCTTGATAGAGGAGTTGCTAGTAAGCTATTACAAATACCCACATTGTAATTATTTTTAAGGAGTCTCGGCCGCTCTGAATCGTTCCGTACACATTCCATCAAAAGATGGAAAACATAATCGATTCTTGTGTCTCCACAGTCTGTACAATTTTGTGTAATCGATCTTTTCATTAAAAATTTAAATTTATTTGATGGAATGTGCCCGGGACGAAGTCGTAACATCGTTACGATATCCGTCCTTTTAACTTTGGATTCTGTAAACCATCGAGTCGTTGTCGAGGGAGCTGACACACTATTGTTTTATACCATATGCCCTTTTCCCGCGATCTTTCGTCAAAATATTCTTGCCAATCTAGTATACAGTCCTGTTTAAGGTTTATCAAAATTTCATTTGGTAATGGGACAAGGTCATATGGTACTCCGTCGCCGATGGCGCTTTTGGCTGCCTTATCTGCTTCCTCGTTGCCCATGATCCCTACATGGGAGGGTATCCATTGAATTATGACGGCTTTATTTTTATTTCTAATTTGGCATATGGATTTTAAGATATCATAGGCTATCGGGTATCCTCGAATATTCGAGGTTAGCCGAGCTAAATGTAGAAGGGCGCTCTTTGAGTCAGATAAAATCACAAACTTATCACTTTCGAGTGACAATATATAAGACAGGCATTCAGATATTGCAATCAACTCAGTGTGCATTATGTTGGTATCCGATTCAATTTTAAATTATAAGCTGATTCCTGCCTGAGGGTCGAAGACGCTCCTGAACCTGACACATCTTATCTATCAGTATACAATTTATAAAATGAGTTATATTTATCATATAGAATCCTTTCACAGCAGTTAATCATGTTCCCTCTATTACATTTTCTTTTAGGCATATTTAGCACCTATAGTCGTAGCGATAATCTTTGATAAGTACAAACTACCAATCCATGTAGGGAGACAATGAATTTGAAGTTTTTTAATGGATTAAATTGAATGTTGTTTTAAGTTTTCGTGGACTCTGATTAGCAACGGTAATTTTTTATTGCTCCAATATACATTATTACACATATCGTTAAGTGACTTTAATACCTCTGTAGTGATGTTATCTTCAAACGATCTAGACTTCAAAGAGAACTTACCAGCCAAATATTTTCGGCGGATATGTAAAGGTTGGAGACATAATTCACTCTGCATGACATGGATGGTGTGGTCTTGATGAAGCTTCTTTTTCTAGTTTGTTTAAATGCCGTTTAATACTATTATCATATAAAAAACTTCCATAATCAAGCCTACTTCGTATAACTGATATAAAAAGCCGTCTTAGGTGTTTCGGAAGAACCCCCCATTTACTGCCTGCTAAGACTTAAAATATTTAAGAATTTTAGCGTTTTGTCTCTAGCCTCGTATATATGTCAACCCCATTTTAAACTTCTGTCAAGCCACATACCTAGATATCTCACACTGTCTACTTGTTGAATCTTGTGCTTATCACAAACTAAATATACCTTTGGGGCTAGTTCTACGTTTGCCCCTGCTAAAAATACATGCTTTAGTTTTTTTATGAGAGATGTTAAGACCAAGTTCTTCTAAGATTTTACTGAAGTTATTTAATGCTGATTGTGTATTGTTTATCGCTAGGTCGATGTTTTTATTAGAGCTATAAATGACAAAATCGTCAGCATATTGAGAGGTGTATACATTTTGTATGTATAAGCAAATGTTACTGGTAGCTAGGTTAAATAATAATGGGGACAGCGGATCACCCTGTGCTAGTCCTAAACCAGTAGTACGACAAACTTTTATATCATCACTTAGATAAATATTTAATTCCCTTTCTCGTAAGTACTCCCACAAGTACTTGCATATATATGAACCTACACCTATCTAATCTACTATGTGCAATAAACAGGTTATATTTACATTATTATAAGCATTCTCAATGTTCACAAAGCAACCTACTGTAGGTATTCCCTTTGTAAAACCTATTTGTGTGCGAGTAATTAATCTTACTAAGTTGTCATAACTGGACCGAGATCTTCTAAAACCTATAGTCCCCTGAGAGAAATGATCACTTTTTTCTAAAAACCAATCCAATCTACGCGTGAGAATAGTATGCAGTATTTTGCAGACATAGGATAACAGTGCAATAGGTCTAAAACTAGCTGCTGAACTATTATCTCGATCAGGTTTCGGCACAGGAACAATTTTAACTTTTCTCCATTGTTTTGGTATAAAACTTTGAGTAACGAAGCGATTGTAAAGAATAACAAGTATATCTTTCCCTGCATCTGGTAAATTAAAGATCATAGAGTATCAGATTAAATCTACTCCCGGCGCTGTGTCTGGCATGTCTGGTTGTAATTACAAAGTCTGGAGCCAAGGAACATAATAAATTATTTGACGTTTCACTGTCTATGGTAGGCGTCATTGTTTTATATCCTTTAAACCACTTCATGCGTCTCCACATTTCGTTAGTGGTAGCCACTTCATCAATACTATCGCAAAACCGTTGCCATGACTTAAATCTAACATTTCTGATTGCTCGTTGACAAGACCTGATGTTTTCTTGTAAATCACGTAAATTTTCTGGCGTTGGGTTTCTTCTAAACTTTGCTAAGGCCATTCTTCTCTGTGCTATTGACCGTGATAGATGTGGTGTCCAATATGGTTTGGGCTTAAATTTTTTCAGACCATAATAATAAATAACCGTACCAGACCGTAAAATAATAATAATACAACAAAATTTAAGCATACCAATAATACCTATACAAAAATAAAAAAAAAATATGGAAAAAATGAAAATAAGTTAAAATTTTATAGTGTATCAAAAGAGCGCAAAAAAAAAGAATGCTGGGAGAGTTTTTGTTTGCGCCACTTTTTCTCTCCCAGTGTGCTATTTGTTTCCGAAACGGTAGTAGTATTTAGTATATTAGAAATAACATCTGAAACATTCTAAAGGATTGAATTTTGAGAAAATAAATGCCTTTTATGCCTTTGATCCCTTTCTAAATTGAAATTTCTTACAAATAATATGTTAAGGATTTTTTATTTATTTATTTAATAGGTACACGCAACAGAATTACAACAAATACATAATAAAAAAAATAAACTATCAGCTAAATACAAGATAGGCTGCAACTCCACGAGGGTGTGTACTCAGCATGTTTAGCATAAATTAATAACTATGCAACTACAACAGTAATAGCGATTTTAAAACTAACTTTAGGTAATGTAGTATTATAAAAGAAAAAGATAGAGAGAATATATATTTGGACAAATAGAAGTGAATAATTATGGTAGTAATATTACGATGCTTTTTTAAAAATTTAAACTAATTCAGGAATTTATATATACTAGATTTCCATTTACAAATAGATGAACTGTGGATCAGGTACTTCACTGATTTCGAGAAGTAGTGCATTGTATTGACGACAAATTCTATAGATAGGGTTATGGAAGGACACGTTATTATTGCAGAACGGAATGATAAAAGGCTGTTCATGTCTTGAAGACCGATTGGGAACTCTTAGATGAATATTCGACAAGGGAAGTAGAAATTGTGCCATCGAGTATTTTGTATAAAGTCGTTAGGCCATGCAATTTGCGACGGCTCTCGAGGCTCAGTAACTTCAAGTGAGATAGCCTTTCCTCATATGTAGTCATCTCCCTTTCTAGACCAAACCGAATCGTCAATACGCGAAGAAGACGTCTTTGAATAGACTCAAGCATATCAGTATATGTATTATATTGAGGTGACCAGACAATGGAGGCGTACTCGATTTGGCTCAGGATTAGCGACTTCTAGAGTAACAGTAAACTATTTGGTGACTTGAATTCTTTAGTAGCTCTGCATATGAAGCCAGATAGCTTATTACATTTCTTGGCTATTGCTTCATAGTAATATTTAAAAGTTAGTTTCGAGTCAAAAGCAATACCTAGATCACGTAAAACAAACTTCCGCTCAAGTGGTATATTATCAATTTTATAGTCAAACAAAATTGGGTTTTTAATACGAGTGAAAGATATAATGGAGCATTTTTTTAAACTCAAACTCAAACTCATACTAACATTTAACACAATGTTTGTATTTTTTCCAAACTTGGACTAATATTTCTAGAATTTTATTTATGTGTGATAACTCATTAAATATTCTACGCATGCAAACAATAGGATTACTGTATTAACGCTCGTTTGCCGCCTATTCCATAAAAAAAAAACAATATTCACGAAAACTTTTAATAATTGAGTTAACTAAATACAATAGGCAAAAATTATTAGCGAAGTTTTACGTAAGTGAATTCTGAGTACGGCCTGTAGATCTCAGACTAAGTCTGTGGATAAAGTAAATTCATTTTAAAGCAAATCCTCCTTTAAGATGGGCATGGCTATATTAATGTCAGTTTCAATCATAGTTTCAACCTCTCCAATAAGAATTTTTAAGTATGGATGAATTTTGAACCGGGTGCAAGTTTCGTATCAGTCAGTGATGTTAATAAAATTAAAAATTTATGACTCATTTAAATCAAATCATACCAAAATCACTTTATTCATGTAGATCACGGAAATGACACTTATAAATGTCAAAAAAAAATCTTTCTTATTGAATCTACTGCTACCATGTACACCATACCTCATACCTACTACAAAACATATACCACAACCACTAGATACAAATATTAAAAGAAGTCTACATACTTATGTTTGGTAACTGTATATAGGGAAGTGGTACGAAGTTGATAATGCTACGACTTATTTAATAAACTAGGCACATACAGATAGTAGGTTTATGTGAAACAGATATTAAAGATGGTGTCTTATTCCACACAATAGCTATTTTGCTGGAAAGTAGGTATGTAGGTAAATATTATGACTGTTCATTGTCGTTTATGAAAATTTTATATAAGTTCACAAAAATCGTCACCTTTTTGCTGTTAGTGATTTTAATTATTATAACACAAGAAATAAGGGATTGCTTGTAACTGATTCTAGTAGGTTTCATAAGATACATAATAGATTTAAGGGTAAATGTATACACTTTTATAATAAAGTCCAAGCCACTTTTATAACAAATTCAATGTTTTAATAAAAAATGGCTCTGTCGTAAATCCTACTACTCCACAGCTGAATATCTAAGTGATCCGACAACTTGAGACTAGATTATGATTATTCTATAGCATTAGCTATGACAGTACAATATTGTACATTTCATTAAAAAAAACGCAAAAAAAGAAGGCTGGTAGAGTTTATTGCGCCGGGTCTTCTCTCTCAGAGTGCCATTTGTTTCCGAAGCGTATCTAGTATATTAGAAATTACATCAAAAAGGATTCTAAAGGAATCAATTTTGAGAAAATTGTTCCTTTTATGTGTACATTATGACAACAATCTATGAGTACATAGCTGAGCTCTAACTAATCTTCTGGATTTGCAAAGGAGCGTGGGTTCGGGTAATCATTAAATTCTTCTTAAAAACTATTAGGCATTGAGTGAGTACAGCTTAAGTAAAATAAGAACAAATATATAGCGTTTCTTCCAGCAATTGAAACCCATTATTGAGAAACATTTACCGACTCGAGCGAAAAGAGATTATTCAATGGAAACGAGGCTTTAGCAGCGAGGGTTAATGTTTTACGACCACTATTTCACCCTTTATATTCAGCCAATTGTTACTGGCGAGACCTTACCTAGAGGTTCTTTAACAATTTAAGTTACGTAGACCTGACCTGTTAATTGTTTCATTAATGATTAATTTTGTTTGAGTTTGAGAACTCGAGGACGCAAAATTCAGCTACTTTACTAAATTAATAATTTCGTGATAGTGGCCCATCTCACTCCCCGTTCAGATATAGAAATCGTAAGTACGTGCGGCGGCCTCTGCACAGTAGGCCAGCCAGTAGGGACTCACGAGCGAGCAGTAACTCACGGGTGTGCGGCGGCCTCTACAGAGTGGCTATCCAGCAAGGATTCACTAGGGAGCAGTGACGTACACGCTCGCTTTGTTGTCACCTACTTCACCGATCCAACCGATATTTAAAAAATTGAGAAATATAAATAAAGCAAAGCATATTAAAGTTCCTTGCGATACAAATTATTTTTTTTTAAAGCGTGCTTAAGACGATGAAACAATCTAATTTAAAGTGATTATTATTGTAATGAGATTACCATTCATGATAGATACCTATTTATTTCTTAAATATTAGTAAAGTAGGTTTGACTGTGTTGTGGTTTTTCAACGCATATATTAATATCTGCAGCTAATGTCGATTTGACAACGAAATAATATTGATTTAAATAACGATTACATACCTCTTTTTATTAAAGAAACTGAGCTATTTTTATAAGATGACCTTATACTAAGTAGGTAGGTTTTATGTAAAGAAGTCAACTCTAATTTCGCTAGAAGAGGTAAGAGTTACGTGATAGAAAGAGAGGCAACTTCTAGCTGAATAAAAATGCAGGTTAGTAGCGTGTGCGATCTGAATTAGACTTTATTGTATGACCGCAAGAGTCCTTATTTCGTTAATTGATTTTGCGGACTTCCACACTTGTACTATTATATATACTTTAGTGATGGCCGATTCGTGACTATCGCACAAGACATTGCAGGCTTAAATATTCTAGAATCTACGAAGTGAAGCCTTGTGATGAGCAAATATAATTTATTGTTAACCCTAGTCTCTACGCTAGTGTAAAATTATGAAGTACGCAGTTACACAGTCAAATTCTTATAGGCAGTAAATGGCGCTAGTCTATCTATTAGAGAAAATTTATTGAATAAGGCTTTATTTTGCAGAAATCCATAACAATCCAAATGCTGTGAGCCTTCTTAAATTCCGCTAAGATGCGCCTTCAATCAATTCGAGTGTCTAGTGCCAGAATTTGGTGTAGAGGCGAAACTATTGTAGAATTGATTGAATCTTAGCATTATTTACACTCAAGAAGGCTTACAACATTTGGCTACCTATTACAACTACGATAATTACCTTTATGACTCTTGTTGACCCTCAACCTTAGTGCCTTTGAAACATCGCTGAAATAGGTAACAAAACGACTCAAGTTTAAGAAATACTTCATTAAAATAATAAATAATTACCTACTTGTAATAATTGTATTTTATGCAACAGATGTATAAGAAGTGTCAGAAAACGCGAGTGTCGTGGGTTGCAATGTGAGCTGAAGCTGAAGCTGAAGCGAACGTCGCAATAAAAGACGCCATTAGCGTTTTTTGACTTAGTTATACAACGTGTCGCTTACAATATTTTTTCTACGACTTGTTAATTTAAAATATTAATTTAACAAACAAATACCACCTATTTTTCGAGTTGCCGCTTAAATTTTTTGTATGCATAGGTACCTGTCTCTGGTGAGTGGTATTATTTCTACTTCAAGAACGGGCAAAAGTACACACCCATACAGCCAACGCAGGAAATATGAAAATTACACAATACCCTACAGCATCTTGGTAAATCATATTAACATGTTTTGTTTTTCTAAAGTTGACATTGAAATGTTTTTGTCTGATGATTTCAACATAAAATAATATCTACTATGTAATGTAGGATGTACTTATGTATTACATATTTTTATAAACCTACCATACCTAACCTAGATTTCGTTGTCTGTGGCACCAAAACAGCTGCGCTTTTTTAGGCCATAGAGTATACACATTTTCAAAGACTCAATAAAGTATGTAACTATATTACTGGTCGTGGGTGTATAAATTCCAGATAAAAGTTAGGAGTAGAAAAAATATTTTTATACCACTTCTCCCATAAACAATACCAACACCACTTCTCCCATAAACGATATAATCCTTAGGCACTTGTCAAGGCATTCTTATATCTTTTTAGTGTCTAAGTCGAAATCGGCAAAAAGTGTTATTTCTAAGAAAAATTGGAGCAATTGTATTATGCTTTTTTTGTGATTAAATATATGCTATTTAGGATCATAACTCTCATCATAATGACTCGTTTCAAATGGACGAAAAATGTAACCAAAAAATGATTAAATAAAGAATAATGAAAAAGCTCCTTATTTATTTAATGTCCATTTTAATTATCTTAATTTCTGCGCTACTTTTTTATTATTGCTCTAACACTTCAAAATGTAATCACCTACCTACCTCGTTATAAATATGTACCCAAAACGTATAATATTTGAAATATGTAATATTTTTGAAGAATATAGGTATATGTATAACCTTTCTTGTCCCACAAATCACCTCTATATTGTCACAATATTTTCTCTTGCTCAATTGAACGTTACCAAAGTAACGGGAACAAAATGCCATCTTATCCAGTAATAAAATTATCAGGACTTCTTCATTTCCATAATAAAGTCGTTATCGATTATCTGACGTAACTCCCGATGAAAATGTCGTTTGTCGTTAACTCTCCAACTACTAGCTTCGGAACGCCGAAAGATATTATCGATACTTTGCTCTATTTACATAATTGCTTCGCATTACGCCTTACATATTAATGACTGACCGTGGAGGACAAGGTCGGAGTACTTGGATAACTTAGTGTATTAGAATGTATGTAACATGCATATTGTATGACAAACTCGTTTGTATGATGGTTGGAGAAAAGAATTATAAAGATCGGTAGCCGTTCGAATTATAAAGGATTCGGGACTTTGTGAAAGACAAAATCGCATGACATCTCATCCGTGGGAGTGGGGCTCGGAAAATTGCCATTTTTTTTTTAATAATAAGGACAAGACGAGCAGGAAGTTCAGCTGATGGTAATTGATACGCCCTGCCCATTACAATGCAGAGCCGCTCAGGATTCTTGAAAAACCCCAACAATTCTGAATGGCACTACAACTGCGCTCGTCACCTTGAGACATGACTTGAGACTTGAGACGCTCAGTCTCATTTGCCCAGTGTGAAATTCACTAGCTACGGCGCCCTTCAGACCGAAACAAAGTAATGCTTACACATTACTGCTTCACGGCAGAAAAAGGCGCCGTTGTGGTACCCATAATCTAACCGGCATCCTGTGCAAAGGAGCCTCCCACTGGTAAATAGTTTTTAATGCCCCCTCATAGAGATACGTCAGCACTTACTCACCTTTACTTTCAGCAGCTGTCGGAGACTTCTTTGCACAAGATGGCGGATTGTGTTTCGTTTTGAAGGGTGTCGTAGCTAGTGAAATTACTGAGTGCGCCTATAAAATCGCAGTCGGTTATGGAAGCCAACCACACACACACACACAAATCACCCGCAAATATACCCATTCACACACATAAATTTTTATTTGTAGAAATTTATAGATTCGCTGTTAAATTATTGTAGTTATTGAAACAGACTTCAAAATTTACATAAATTTCATTATGCAATATGTAATAATACTCCTTCATTATTAGTCGACTAAGCGGATTCAAATCAATCTAACTTTAAATAGGACAATGGCCGACTATGACGATCTACAGTTTCAATGACTTGCATTTTGAACACAACAGTAATTACTGTCTTAAATCGTCTTGCCCAAGTTGTATATTATCAAATCGAACTTCGGTTGTAATATAATTAACGTTAAAACTTACCAGAGCAAGTCTCTTACAGCTAACGTACAATTGATTTAAATTTAGTATCTTATTGATAGGGTTGTCAGGTTTGTGAATGTTTTATATAAAATTATTTTTCACACGGAATTTAGAAAACCGACAAGTTCCGTACTTTACAGACCTGGCCCCAGCTGAGTTCCATTTTTTACGCCGTTTGGACAATTACATTAAAAAAAAAATTGTATACTTGGTAGTTGGTGGTAAAAAACATGGTAAAATTCATAAATGAATACATACCCACGTATGTATACATAACGAGGAAAAATATTTCGGTTACTTAAATGATGATATAGGTAGTCTGGCCATAAATACTGTTACAATTAAAAATATTATTACATTTGAATTTGGAATCTGTCATTTTTATATGATGATCATTGAGTTTTCTCATTTTGGCGCCAATACATTGTACAATATTTCTGCGATATTAAAATGGAGTGGGGTGATAAAGAGAACCGTATCGCTGTGATTGCATTACACAAAGTAGGTATGGAGTCAAACGCAATTTTTAAAACTCTTCATACTCTTGGTATTAGTAAAATGTTTGTGTACCGGGCTATTAATAGGTACAATGAGACCTCCTCTGTTTGTAAAAGATCTGGCCGTCCACGTAGTGTTCGTACGAAAAAGGTGGTCAAAGCAGTAAGGGATAATATATGTGCCTATAAGAAACGTACTGGTTATTCCTTAACTGATAATTTAAAAAAGTATGGGCTGGTAAAATCGAAACAACTTTGAAGCGGTACGCATATGGAAGTTGCAGAAAAATCTAGTTTACGGATTAGATTTTTTTTACATTTGAGAAACATTTTAACAAACGAAATGACCATATTTGTGCTCATAACTCTAAGGAAGCTTCCAAATTAGTTGACAGAGTGCAACGTGGTTCCGACTTCAGTGATGGTTTGGTGGAGCTTAGAAGGAATGACTGAGCCATACTTTTGTGAAAAAGGTATCAAAATATCGGTACAAGTGTAGATACCATTCTTAAGAATGTGTTCGCCAGATTATTATTTATTGTCAGTTTTAGAGAGTACGGTAACGCCATGATAATTTAGAGTCCCTAAAACAATCCATACGATTGGCAATAAAGAATTTTCCCATGGAAAGAGTACAGGTTTCTATTGATAACGAGCCTCAACGTTTAATGGAGACCACTTCGATTGAGCTTTTTATATTTTAAACTGTTTTACATATTTTATGTATTAAGCTAACACACTGTAAAAGTAATAAATGTTATTTGCAATAGAAATTTTTTTTTCTTTCTTTTCTCAAAAAAAATATTTTCACTACTAAGCGGCAATTTCAAAATTCTAATTCTAATACATATATTACGTAATCACCTTTTTAACAATTTTTTATGTGAATTAGAAATAAAAAAAGAAAGAAAAAAATAAAATAAATGTAAAACTAGCTGCTGCCCGAGATGTTGTCTTTTATTTATTTATTTATTTATTTTATCAAAATACACACTATCATTACAGTATATTCCAATGCGATAGAGGTACATAGAATATTTCACATTTTTACATCCTTAAATTTTATAACATATTATAAATAAAGCTACTCTCGTGAATTCACCCTGAGTGCAACAAAATAGATCCGTCTGTGAGGCTATTTCATTAATTGTACGAAGGGCACGCGTCAGCGCTGCCTGGCTTAACAAGTCTTGTGCAGACGGACAGATAGACAGCAGAATTTATATGCCCTTCGTAATAATATTTAGCCTGTATGTTGTCCCCACCTCTATATTAATATACCTCTGCATTTTTTCCGGACATACGTAAAATATAATATTATAGAAAGTACCTTTTTTGGATTCGGTAATATTGGTAAACACACGACAAGTTTTTTTTTAAATATTCAAAATACAGTGTTTAAGTTCATTGTTTGTTTTATTATAATATTAGAGACTAAATTTTTTCAACTTATGTAAAAATCTTCATCGCTTGTAATTTTTCTTATGTGCCTGAACTTTATTTAAAATTTATTTAGGGCAATATACAGCTTTTATAGTTTTTTTTTTAACTATAATTATTTTTATTATATCTCATGTTATATTCATACATATCTAATAGGGCATCAAAATTATTTAAATTATATAAAAGACTCTTTTTTTGTTTAATTGTAGCATATAATATATAGAACACGTAAAACTGTGGAATATTATTTTAGCATACATCACAAAGTATCCATCATCATCACAACTCAGCATGATATCTTCCTTTATTGTATGTGTGTCGATATTTCTTTAATTAGCTTGGTGATCGTATAGATACAAGGGCAAATTAATCGAAAATTTGCAAGTAAATAGGCTTTCTTCAATTGGGTGAGAAACACATTTAAAGATTCCGATCACGATAGACACAGCGAAGCTATGTAAGGCTATATAGGGCGGGTCTGTTTAAAAGCGTTTAAATGAAATAGTCGCTTGAGCGTTTAATTGGCCACACCCTTTGTCGACGGTTTTTATCGTGACGTTGTCAACAGTTTTTTTTTACTAAGCAACTGGATTTTACTGATTCGATGTTTTGCACTGCCAAAAGAGGTTACATTGTTCCTTAAAGAAATGAAATTTTATTGAGTTGAATACAGTATACATTATAGATCTAGATATCCGATAATCGGATGGAACGAGGATTCAATTCAATGGCCCTTTTAAATAAATGATTAGAGAAATTTCCTTAATGTTACAAAATCAAATTATTTACGGATATGTGGCGTTTACCAATAATGCAGTGTGATGATAGTCTTGCGCTATTTATAACCTAGGTCCTAAAGAACCATTGCGAGCAAAATTCAAAGAAATTAACATCTTGACTGTTGCTTCTCAATATATTCTTGATAGTGTGATATATGTTCATAGGCACATAAGTGAATTTGCTAGAAACTGTCATAACCATAATGTTGACACCAGGAACGTTAGTCCAGTCGAATTAGTAAGTCTTTTGTGGGGCGATGTATATTCTTTTACAACAAGATCCCAGAAAATGTTCAAAACAAAAGTATTACGTTATTTCAAAGAATTGTTAAAAATCGTTTGTGTGGTAAAGGTTACTATAACATAAATGTCTTTCTTAGATTGGGAATGGAGTGACCGCCCTCAGGCTATTAAATAATAAGTTTAATTGTACAATATTACTTTGTAAACATATTTTTTGATGAAAAAAAAGCCTGCTGAGTTGGTTGCGCCCATTCTTTTGTAGTTTTTTTTTGACTTTCAATAAGAGATGTCACATCCTATTTTGAACAAAAATATTTGAATTTGTAAATCAATATCGTCTTCCTCGATATATATGACATGGCAACTTTGAAAACGCGTTAAGGGCCTCTAAAGGGATAAACGCTCTTGATATCCTTATTGTGTTTCTGTATATCGTGGACGGAGGTGATCACCTAGGATCAGGTTCGTTTGTTCTCGTATTATGGTAATTTAATCTTCAATTGCGTCGATTGCGCAGCTAAAGCAATCTTGAGAGCATCTAAATTGCCTCTGAGGGAATTGGCAATTCGGAGCATAATTCTGGGTACTAAAATGGGTTCAAAAATCATATGATCAATTTAAATTACTACAGTCCATTTGATTTTATTTAGATGACTTTGTCTTTAATTAGCCAACACTTATAAAATTTGTTAAGTAGCAAGTTATAACATGGGGCACACTAAAGTTTTGCACTTCTAGCTAAACGGAACTATTTGAATTTCGAATGTTAAATATTTTGAAACGTTGCAACCTTCTTAGTAATAAAATATTACAATTGGCGGGAAATTATTTGTCAATTGTTTTTTATCACACATCAAAGTTCTACGTACGCAACCAAGATGGAATTAAGTCGAAAAGATTTTAGAGCGATGATTTTTTTATGATTTTAAAAGTTCTCTCTCACCGTTCAAAGTGCTTTTGGGAGAGAAGCAACTGGCTTGAGCACCGTGAGGCGATGGTATGCTGAATTTGAGAGAGGTCGGGTTTCTTTACATGACGAATTTCGTGAAGGGCGGCCTTCAACTAAAATAATGTGGCTACTGTTAAGCGGCTAATTGAAGAAAACCCTCGGATTACCTATGAGAAAATTCGAAGACTATTGGGGATTGGTATAAGCTAAATTCAGAAAATTTTATATGAAGAATTAAAAGTTCGGAATCTTTGTTGCCGTTGGATCCCACATGAACTGACAGCGGAGCAGAAACGGGCTCGCGTGGAATGGTGCTCACAGATGCTAATGAAGTACGACCACGGACATTCTAATGCTGTTTATGACACTATCATAGGAGACGAAACGTGGAGTTATTGTTTTGAACCCGAAAGAAAACAGCAATCTTGTGAATGGGTGTTTGAACATCAGAACAGGCCAACAAAAGTGAGGCAGGCGAGAAATGTTGGTAAAAAAATGATCGCATTCTTTTTCTCAGCTACGGATCCCACCTGCATAACTCCATTTGAGATCGAAAGAGTGTTAATGCAGAGTGGTATTCTACCATTTGTTTGCCCAGGGGGTTGAAAAAAGTTTGTGAAAGACGACCAAAAAGCCGCATTCTCCTACATCATGACAACGCTTCTTTATACACGGCCAACAAAACTAAGTCATTTTTACGTTCCGAAAAAGAACAACTCGTCACCCATCCTGCACATAGCCCCGACTTAGCATCCTGTGCTTTCTGTATTTTCCCCAAAATGAAAGATTTGATGACAGCTTTCACATTAACCAATTCCGAAGAGGCAGTGATTGCGTTCAATTAGTACGTAGAAAACATGCCTTCCGATCTGTGGTCCTCCTATTTTAAAAAATGGTTCGATTGCATAAAAAAGTGTTCAAAATGTAAGGGAGAGTATTTTGAAAAGCAATAAATATAATATCTTGGTTATGACATGTTATTTGTTAAAGTTACGCAAAACTTTTATTGTGACCTACGTATACACATTAATATTATATAGATGTGCCGAATGACATTCAACAGGTGAGTTTAAGAGATAAGAGTAAAAACTATTATCGAGGTTCCACAGAACCTGCAATTCCCAAGCGATTTAGCAGCTTAACAAGTCAAATCATGTGAACAATGTCAATCGGTGACAATAGTTTTTTTTTATTTAAAAGGTGGACAAACGATCGTATGGGTCACCTGGTGTTAAGTGATCACCACCGCCCACATTCTGTTGCAACACCAGAGGAATCACAGGAGCATTGCCGGCCTTTAAGGAAGGTGAACGCGCTTTTTTGAAGGTACCCATGTCGTATCGTCCCGGAAACACCACACAAGGAAGCTCATTCCTCAGCTTTGTAATACCTGGAAGAAAGCTCCTTGAAAACCGCACTGTGGAGGACCGCCACACATCCAGATATTGGGGATGATATCCTATTTTTATTTTTAAATAACACTATATTAGGTATAGCATATTTGGCAGCCCTGTACCCAATCGAGACTATATTAACGGAGCTCTTAGCAAAACAGTTTCGGAGTCCATAAAATTAATTAAAGAGATACTTTGTTTTTAACTACAGACTCAACGACGAGACCTTGTATATTATATTGTATGGAATAAGTAGAAGATTGATAGTGAAGGTTATAATGATACTTTTTATGAACTCAAAAGGGTTGGTAGAACTATTTTAGTACTCTCACGTTAAACTATATCCACCTTATTCATACTACAGCGCTAATTGAATAAAACTATATTATACAAATGATTTAAGTTTTCTTCAGTGTTAATTCCGTTAATTGAAAAAGGATTTCGCTTAAATGTGTTAGAGCAATTAGAAATAATAAAACACAAAAATAACATGTTTACATTGTTGAATGAACAAACAAATTTAGTCCAATCACCTTTGTTACGTATCTCTTAAGGGAATAAGCCGACCAATCACACCGAATTTCATAGGACGAGGGTATAAAAGAGTATTTGGTTCAGTCTCGTGCCAGATTTTGGCGAGATAACACGTCCTGAAGATGCCGCGTGTAGAGGCGAAACACGTGTTGAATTGTTTGGGAGCAAATATTGGCGGAATTAACACTAAAGAAAACTTAAATCATTTGTATAATTATGGATTTCCGCAAAGTAACGCCTACTTCAATAAAATTTCTTAAACCTATATTTTTAACGTGTTTTAAGCATGTCTAACGTTCGATAAATTCTGCATTCATAATATTTATTTAAATAAAATAATTTTAAAGGGACTAAAACGCCTGTTTATGTAAATGTCTTTTGCATTCGGTTGGCTTGTAAAAGTTAAACTTTCAAGTAACCCTCTGAAAACGTGATCCTGAAAAATACCTCGAAAAGTAGGAAAAGGAAAAAACAGTTACAATATAATTGTTAAGGTTTAAAATAATTGTATTTAACTTTTGTTAATAATTATTCCTAAGTTCTTTAAGTGTCTATTGTATCGAATAGATTATATATACTTACTTAGTTATATATCTATTGTATTTTGTTGTATTTTCTTTAACTTGTGATATCTATATATTATTTCCAATAAGTAAATAACAAAATACATTACTGGTAAGTCTTAATTTTTTCATTTATATAGCTACCTTTTTAAAAAATATGTGAAGTGTTTTGTACTTACAAGTAAGAGATAGACTGAATATTGGGGACGGCCGTTAGTCAGTACCAAACTCAAGAGATTTAATTATCTATTTTGTGTTGGTGTCTTCTGCACTAACTCAACAATATACTGAGTCAGCTCCTTTTAGCAGGGAATCACGCGCACACAGTAATTTGTTTATTTGTTGTAATATTTGTAACCTTATTTAATTTAGTATTTTATAATTTTAATTAATATTATAAATTGTTGTATTGTGTGTTTTTATGTTGCTAATAAAGTGTTTCTAATAAAGTGTTTTCTACAAAGTTTTTTATTTTACACTTTTACGTTTGGAACATGTGTATTAGTAAATTGCTAATAGATAATCAACTCCACATATAAGACATAATACAAGATTATAAAGATAAGGGAATCTGTAGGATTCCCATATGCGCAAAGGCAAAAACGGCTTTAGAAATAAATGTCGATACCCACCTTCCAGCTTCATCCGGATCAGTTTTTCTAACCCTCTAAAATTCAAATTCAAATTCAAAAACACTTTATTCATGTAGGTTACGGAAATGACACTTATGAATGTCATAAAAATAATAAAAATATTGGTTTCTTATTGAATTTACCGCTACTTCGTAAAGGGTCGAGCTAATGAGAAGAAGTAGCAAGAAACTCATTGCCACTCTTCTAAGTCAAGATTTACATTTTAATTGTTTTACAAATCATTTCAATTACAATATAATATGCAAAGTGACGCAACAAAAGTACTTAGTTGGTTGTATAATATAGTCGTTTGACTATCTTATCACCTCTTATACATTGGTATTAGTATTGACTAATGATTAGGTGAAGGATTAAATAAATAAAAATACTTAAAAATACTCAATAGGTTCTTGTTTTGTTAAATTACTACGGAGACGGAGACAGTCAGAGCGGGACTTTTTAGCGGGAATATATTGACATTTGACAAAGCGTAGTGTAGCGACACTTGACATTCTGACAGCTGGGTGACAGGGTGACGTTTTCTTTATTTCGATGAATTAATTCAACATTAGGAAATTCCAGTGGCCTTTAATGGTGTTCTTCATCAGTTCCATTTCAGCGAACGACAGAAATCTAGATAAATACTTGATTTGTTGCTGAAACATCAAAAGCTATACATAACATACCTATACAATGTTAAGATCTGCCTTATTTACTCTTACGGCCTTACAAATAAACTTGGAATAAAGTTATAACTAAGCATAAACAAAGAATATGCAAAATGTTCACAATATCGTTGACAACACTGTCAATACAATGATAATTCTGAAGTTTTCTGAATGACAAACAGCCTTGCAAATAAACGCGGGAAACGATATATGTCCGAACAAACCATTCATAAGCAAAATGTCTATTTGTAAACATTTTACATAATCTTGGTTTATGCTTAGTTATAACTTTATGCCAATTTTATTTGTGAGGCCGTTAGACTCCATCATTGGATTTAAAATGGGAACAATATAAAAGTATAGGGTATTTTTTCTATGGAAAATGAGAACAAACGGGCGTACGGGTCACCTGGTGTTAAGTGTTCATCGCCGCCCACATTCTCTTGCAACACCAGAGGAATCACAGGAGCTTTGCCGGCCTTCAAGGAAGGAAGGAATGTTGTATCATCCCGGAAACACCGCACAAGGAAGTTCATTCCACAGCTTTGTTGTACGTGGAGCTCCTTGAAAACCGCACTCTGGAGGACCGCCACACATCCAGATGGAGGGGATTATATCCTAATTTGTGGTGTGTCGTGCAAAGGTGGAATTCAGTGGCAGGAATCAGGCGAAACAGCTCTTTGGAACACTCCCCGTGATAAATGCGGTAGAAGACACACAATGAAGCGACGTCTCTACGCAACGCCAAGTGATCCAGCCGTTAACAGAGCACTGCGGTAAACTGTCACATTAAATATAAATACAGATGATAACTTTCTTCTTCTTATAAAAATATTGAAATAAAACATAACACATTAATTTAACACAGGAAATAAATATAACATAAAGAGAATACCCCTGAATTCAATATGCTCATTCTTTGGAGGAGGACTTCACCCACTCAGGTGTTCCTGTAGATATGCATAGTTTAAATCTACCTACTAACAAAATATAATATAATAAATATGAATGTAAGTTTGTTTGTGACGCTTTTACAACGGAGCTACTGAACCAATTTTGATACAGTAATAGACTAGAGCTTGGGAAAAAACATGGTTTCTGCAGGATTTGTGAAAAAACTGAAATTCACGTCGATGAGCCTATGTATATAACTATACCAATGGTATGTTTAAATTGCCAATGCATTCTTCTTCAAATTCAAATTCAAATTCTGTGAACGGCTGGATCACTTGGCGTTGCGTAGAGCCGTCGCTTCATTGTGTGTCTTCTACCGCATTTATCACGGGGAGTGTTCCGAAGAGCTGTTAAACCTGATTCCTGCCGCCGAATTCCACCTTCGCACGACACGCTACAAGTTAGGATATCATCCCCACCATCTGGATGTGTAGCGGTCCTCCACAGTGCGGTTTTCAAGGTGCTTTCTCCCTCGTACTACAAAGCTGTGGAATGAGCTTCCTTGTGCGGTGTTTCCGGGACGATACGACATGGGTACCTTCAAAAAAAGCGCGTACACCTTCCTTAAACGGCGGCAACACTCTTGTGATGCCTCTGGTGCTGCAAGAGAATGTGGGTGGCGGTGATCACTTAACACCAGGTGACCCGTACGCTCGTTTGTCCTCCTATTCCATAAAAAAAAAATCAAATTCAAATTCAAATATTTTTATTCAAAATAGGATGTGAAATCACTTATTGAAAGTCAAAAAACTACCACCCATTCCAAAATGAATGCCTCAGGCTTGAGAAGAACGGGCGCAACAAACTCAGCGGGCTTTTTTATTTCATCAAAAATATGTTTTACTATTAAAGTAACATTAACAAAGTAACAAAGTAACATTGTACAATTAAACTTATTATTTAATAGCCTGAGGGCGGTTGCTCCATTCCCAATCTGTGGTATCATTAAGACAGTCATTTATGTTATAGTAACCTTTACCACACAAACGTCTTTTAAAAATTATTTTGAATTTCGTAATATATTTGTTTTAAACATTGTCTGGGATCGTGTTGTAAAAGCATATACATCGCCCCATTATGGTTATGACATATATGTATATATATATATATATCATATGTTATCATATAATATGTTGGGAACGGGAGCGAAAACGGGAACCGGAACTAGAATAGGACATGAGATAATCTTCAATTTCAAACTTGCTTTTTATTTTTAAAAACTCTTGATCTACGCGGATGAAGTTGCGTGTGTCAGCTGGTAAGAAAAAAGCCGTTTTGCAGTTAATTTAAAAGGGCTGGAAATTAAGGTCACTTATATATAAAGTTCAAAATGATAACTGATGGTAATTTTTAGTCAATAATACTTTAGTAGTAAAAATAATGTTCTGAATGATCCCAAATCCCAATTAAAATATAATCCTGGTTGCTTACGTTCACAAAAGCTTTCGATTTGTGAAAATTATTCAATATTGGCTTTAACTATTTCATATTACTTTCAATACTTATTTATTTCAAATAACCAAGTAAATATTTAATATATTACATATGACCATACGATATATTCTAATCAAATTAAGTCAATAAAACAAATCTTATAACTTATTCACAATAGTATGACTACATAAAACTATCATTACGGGGAAGCGTACCAAGAAGAGTGGGCAGCATTTACTTTGCATAGCTGATCCGTTGACCGAAATAGCTGTCAGTGCTTACGTTTCCAGTAGCCTTATTAAGACACGAAGATAGTACTTTGTACATTCTCCGCGCCTTCGGGCTCCACGGGCCAAGTGTCTCGACACCAAACAACACAAAGATGTAAGACTCACTGAGACCAACATATTTGCGACGCTTGCTGTCTTCTGCAGTCGAAGCAGCAGCCCCAGCACCAACTGACGTAACTTGGACATGAGAAGGAGCCAGATTATTATATTATTATACTATAAAGGCATTTACATAATATTCTGTACATGTAACTATAAACTATAGAGTCTAAATATAATATTGTTATAGCTTCAGCTTGCGATATTTTTATACTGGGCTGTGTGTAGCTTGTACATATTAAATTAATAATATCTTATCTAGTAATACAATTTGAAAGTTTTGATTAAGAGCATTATGTTTTATGTTTTCTTAAAGAAAGTCCTCCAGCATGTATAGTCTTAATCTTTTTAAAAGATGGGCTGGGAGTTTCTTATCAGTTCCTCTCCCCATATCAAAGATTCTTAACGAACTGATGTAGTTGATGTTTCATTATGTTATGTCATTGTCACTCCATGTGGTAAATAAATATTTAAAAAAAATCTATTCGTGGTTTGAGGGTTGGTAAAAGCAATAGTGTACAACAGTTTTTTATTATAAACCCGCTAACAACCATCAATTTATTTGGACATAATGGTTTGAAATGATCAATACTTATTTGTCTACGAACATTAATATTATGACTCGAGATATAATTTATCACTTTCAAGCTAATTAATTAGAAAATACAAGGACCACCCATTGTTTCCCTCCATTCAATTAATGATCAAGTCAGGTGCATACTTTTTGGGTTTAAATTAAAGTTTGTTTATAGTATAAATTCAAATTCAAATAATTTTATTCAAAATAGGATGTGACATCACGTATTGAAAGTAAAAAACATCAGACCTGAGAAGAATGGGCGCAACAAACTCAGCGGGATTTTATTTTTTCATCGAAAAAATATGTTTACAAAGTAATAATATACTATGAAATTTATTATTTAATAGTCTGAGGGCGGTCGCTCCAGTACCAATCTGTGGTATCATTAAGAAAGTCATTAATGTTATAATAACCTTTAACCACACAAACTGGGATCTTGTTGTTAAAGCATATACAGCGCCACACAAAAGACTTTCTAACTCGACTCAGCCGAGTAGCAGACATTATAAGTTATAAGTGTGTAGGTATAAACCAGGTATATCCAATTAAAAAGAATTTTATATTTACTATCTAGACACATTATATTATATTAACATTTAAATAATAAGAGTCCTTAGTAAAGATATACAATATTATGTATTTAACAATTTTCACTTCCACGTTTTATAAAAAAGCTCCATAACATTACATCTATTTATATATTAAGTTACTAAACGTTATTATTATGATTGCGCTGATCCCACAGAGAATCCATCAAGATGGTTTTGTGGGACCATGTTCTTTTTTAGTTATTGTAAGGTCAAAGCTGTAATAAAAAAGGGGGTTTTGCCGGAGTCGACATAAACGAAAACTGATTTCGAAAAGGTCTAAATTACATCCTCTTTTAATTGCCATAAGATGCCATTTGAATCTTTCAAGTTACCTACTGCTTAAGTTCTGTTATGTGTAATAACTTGTTCTAAGAATGAATATTGTTATTTCAGTAGAAAGCATGTCAGCTTGCCACTCAACGGTAGTTTTTTATGCAGACATAATATGTCTGCTTGCCACCTCGGTGGGTTCTCACCACCATTTGTTTGGTCACTAACTACCATTATTGTGCGATCCGAGCGAGGAAAAATAAGACTTCCATTTCTACACAACTAGAAATATTCTTATTATTTCTTTTTTAATAAACAGTAATCCTCCATTACCAACCAGGATTTTTTATTGGTTCCAAGGAGTCTGAACATTATCATTTATTGAACCCTCGTAATAAATTATTATTGATTTTTAATCACTACTACCTTTTTTTTGAAAATAAGGGACGAGAAGAACAGGAAGTTCAGCTGATGGTAATTGGTACGCACTGCCCATTACAATGCAGTGTCGCTCAGGATTCTTGAACAACGCAAAAATTCTGATCGGCACCACAATAACTGCGCTCGTCACCTCTAGACATAAGATGTTAAGTCTCATTTGCCCAGTAATTTTACTAGCTACCGCGCCCTTGAGACCGAAACACAATAATGTTTACACATTACTGCTTCACGGCAGAAATATGCGTCGTTGTGGTATTCATAATCTAGCCGGCATCCTGTACAAAGAAGCCTCCGATTGGTACAGTCTCATTTGGTCCTGTCTTCATCGCTATTGATTAAAACCCCTATCATGTATCATCTATCCACCTTTTACTAGGCAACCTATTGCATTTTTTATATGTTGGTTTAGGCATAAACAGCATAAGAGGCAATTTTCTTTTAAAAAACTGTTCCAGCATTCTTCATTTGCTCATTTTAATAAAAAAATTGTTTTAAAGTTGAGCAACATAATATTATATAAATTGATCAATTTAAAAAGTAGTAGTTAGTTATTACTAATTGAAGTGTGAAAATAAGAAATATTATCTTAATCTTAATATATTATATAAATTACGTGACACGTTGTTTGTCCTCGATGGACTCCTAAACTAATGAACGGATTTTAATGGGGATTACTTTATGGAGTGCAGTATGGTCCAGCTTGAGAGATAGGATAGTTTTTATTTCGATTTGGGGCCCAAAATTATTTTTATTTTCAATATTTGTTTTGTATGGACATATTTTCTATGAGAGAATTGAGTGACGCACGGTTTGACAGTTCCGCTGTGAAACAATTTCATTATAACAACAGGGAGCATTTTTTACGAATGAATTCTTTATGTTTTGAAATATTATTGGCAAATTCCTCTAAAGCAGTATTTTTTTCTTATCTACAGAACAGCGTCTGTCAGGGCAGATAGTATCATATATTTTATGCAACGTGATTTCTTTATATGTATGGAACTTCGTTGATTAAAAGCTATTAATTATAACCAACATGACAGAGTTATTCTATCAAATTGATCATCTACGCCTTAAGATGATTGGTATTGAAAACATTAATGTGGTGGCATTGACCTCTCGAGAGCCATCTGTGTGTCAGTCAACAAATTAGTGAACGTATGTCAATAATGTATTAACGAGGCATATTTATTTTTGGGCCTACTTACTTCACCATATAATTTTAAGAGGGCTGGATGATTGAGTACGGCAGAAAAGTCAATAATTATCTCTCACCAAAACAATTGAGTTTATATTTGATGAAAGTTTTAAAAGGAGGATGCTTTTAACTGGCAATATATATTTAGGATCTTGAGTGACTAAGTTCGATTTTCAATTTCAAATTCAAATATTTTTATTCAAAAAAGGATTATAAAATCACTTATTAAAAGGAAAAAACAACTTCCATTCGGAATTTAATGCCTCAGATTTGAAAAGAACGGGCCCAAAAAGCCTGCGATTTTTTATATAAAATTTCAATACAATCAAATTTATCATTAATATAGACTGACGGCGGTCGCTCCATCCTCAATCTGTGGTATCATTTATGAAGTTATTTATGTTATAGTAACCTTTACCACACAACGTCTTTTAAAAATTATTTTGAATTTCGTAATATATTTGTTTTAAACATTGTCTGGGATCTTGTTGTAAAAGCAAATATATCGCCCCACAAAAAAACTTACTAACACGACTTCGCCCAGTAGCAGCAGTAAAATTATGCCTAATTTTAAAATCACTTCTCCCTGTCATGTATGTCTGTAGTAACAAAGGCAAGATAAAGACAAAAAGTTTTAAATTTGGAATAATTTTTCTTATTAACATTATCTTGGTTAAAAACTTAAAGAGTTTGTTTTAGGGAATCATTCTACCACAGTACGTTTCACAGCCAAACCACAAATGTTTTGACTGTGTAAAGCATTTTACACAAACGCTTTGCATTGAAATCTGTTATCCTGCGCTGGGTTTCCAAAAAAAATGGGTGCACAAAAACAAATGAGACTGAACATTTCTCGTGCTACTTTGGAACTGTTACAACAAGATCTTGAACATTTTTAGCTCAATATAAAACCATGGAAGAAAGGTGGCTTCACCATCATATTATCTCCAAGGTTGAAGAATTATTTGAAAGAACAGAGATTGAAAAATGATTCAGCTGTAGTCGCTACAGTACAGGAATTTTTAGGTGTAATTTATGCAAGGAGTTTTAAGTTTAGAAACAAATGTTCCATATGTACGAGTATAATGTTAAAAGGCGACTTTATCATTAAATAAAATGAGATTTAGTAAAATTTATCGGCAACATACGCATTCGCACTTTTACACAATTTAAAATTAAAACTTAAAAGCCTCGCCTAGTATCGGAATACTGGGTCTCGAAATCTCGAGCGATTGCCAATTCCGTGGCCATCTGGAGGGCAAAGCCAAAAAGGCTTCAAAGAAACTGGGCGTCATTAATAGAGCACGGCAATACTTCAAGCTGGCCCACATTCTAGCGCTGTACAAAGCGCAGGTCCGGCCACACATGGAGTATTGCTGTCATCTCTGGTCTGGCGCACCCCAGTATCAGCTCGATCCATTTGACCGCGTGCAACGCAGAGCAGCTCGAATTGTCGCGGACCCAGTACTCTGTGAACGGCTGGATCACTTGGCGTTGCGTAGAGACGTCGCTTCATTGTGTGTCTTCTACCGCATTTATCACGGGGAGTGTTCCGAAGAGCTGTTTTACCTAATTCCTGCCGCCGAATTACACCTTCGCACGACACGCCACAAGTTAGGATATCATCCTCACCATCTGGATGTGTGGCGGTCCTCCACAGTGCGGTTTACAAGGAGCTTTCTTCCACGTACTACAAAGCTGTGGAATGAACTTCCTTGTGCGGTGTTACCGGGACGATACGACATGGGTACCTTCAAAAAAAACGCGTACACCTTCCTTAAAGGCCAGCAACGCTCCTGTGATTCCTCTGGTGTTGCAAGAGAGTGTGGGCGGCGGTGATCACTTAACAACAGGTGACCCGTACGCTCGTTTGTCCTCCTATTCCATAAAAAAAAAAATTATGAACGATGCGGGACTCGAACCCGCGACCTCTCGTGGTCCGTTCGAACCCTCACAGTGAGCGAATCAGTTTAAAAAAATATCTAATTGCTTAGATTTGAAAGAGCGACATCTCAAGTCAATTTCTTAATATGCAAATATTGGGGTTGAGCAGGTTATCAACTGTTAGGTAGATTAGTAGTACTAGAACCTGGGAGTTGAACAAGACAAGATTTATCAACGATACGTCACTCGAACGGATGGCCCAGTGGAAAGAGCGCTCGCACGGAACGCGAGAGTTCGAGTCCTGCATATTTCATATTTTTTTTCATGTATAATTTGTGTAATTAATCCCAGAAGTGAGGGTTACCACTTTAAAAAAATAACTTTTTTATTGAATGAATTTCGTATCCAATCATCATAATAAATATAACCTTTTGATACAATTAATAAAAATGGATGGAACTATATCTTATATCTTTAAACGAGCAATTCTTGTATGTTTTTTTTTATAGTGACACACTCTTACACAAATTATCTTGGCCCAAATTAGGCATTTAGCCTGTGTTATGGGTTGCAAGACAACGATATATTTTTACAATATACTTACTGAAACATTCATAGTTACATACATAAATACATTTAAACATCCATGATTCGAAAACAAACATCCATATTCATCATATAAATGCTTGCACCTACCGGGATTCGCACTCGGGATCTCTTGCTCAGTATGTAGGTTCGCTAACCACTCGCTAACAACAGGTCTGTATAGCCGAGTGGTTATATAATCTTGGAAACGGCTCGAACGATATTAATGAAATTTAGTATACAGGTAGTTTCGGGGGCGAAAAATCGATCTAGCTAGATCTTGTTTTCAATTTTAGAAAATGTTAGAATTAGAAGACAAAGGTAAATTTTGCCACTACATACAAGACAATAATAGCTCAGATTGGGTGATCCGGAACGCAGAACACCCCGGTTCGAATCCAGATGACCTACTATTTTGTTTTTGTTTTTCTGTTCAAGTTTTGTACCTTCTTAAAAATCGTCGTCCTGGTACTAGATAGTAATAGTAATTGTAATTTAACTGTTGAAGATATGATTAATTAAAAATAGCAGCAAATCATGTATAGGCATCACACTTAATATTTATTACATATTAACTAGATATAAACCGCTAATAGACAGAAAAACAGTCTACCAGCGGGTTTATAAAATTGGTCACCTTGGGAATGAATGAGATGAAAAATCATAATCAAGGTAAACTTTAAATATATCTTCTAGAAAGTTTTAAACTTCGATATTCGTTTTAATTCAATACTATAAATACTAAAAGTACGGATTCATTTATTTTCTTTAATTTCTTATTTGAATTTGGCAGTTAATCAGTTCGAGCCAAGCTCGGCTTAAGTTAAACCACACTTCCTAAACTCTTAATTTTGAAACATTGTTGTTCATCGAATAAGTATATTCAAAAAGGAATCAAAAATAATTCTAAAGGAATCCATTATGATAAATAAATGCCTGCCTAACATATATTGTACGAAAATTATTTTAAGTTGAATAAAAAAAAATAACAAAAAAACAACCGACTTCAAAAAACTTTACCAAAACACACACTATGCACACATAATATGCACTAAAAAGTAAAAAAAAATACGTATTCTTCTACAACGTACGAACACAGTTATTATGATTTTTGGAATCGGTGTCCTCACGCCGCGGCCCCTCTCTCGCCTCTCGTCATGTCGCGTCACGCGTGCGACACAAGCACATCTCACCTATAAATATGTATGTCGTTACAAGCCTGCCTCGGCTGACACCGACTCCAAAAAATTAAAGTTCACAATCAATTGCATTAATTCATTTAAGTTATTTTAGCCGATGTTACAAAAGAGCTTGTACAAAAATAAACTATATTCGGCCTCGAAATGTCCATAAATATTTTTCTTCAATATAGATTAAGATAAAGTTTCCAAGTATGGAAGTACGCTAAGACGTGGGTGGTATTAATGGACGCTAAAAACGATATTTAGCAATAATCTCCGCAGATCATATTGTAAGCTGTGATCACATAAACAGTTTTCTGCATTTTTATTATAAATAAATACATTTGAATAAAATGGTAGTTATTATTGCAGTAAAACTTATTTACGCACGCTTGACTTGGGGAGTAAGCTGGTGAGGACGTGACGAGAGCGTTTCGAACGTATGCTAGCGTTACGCGAACGGTGATTTCTTGATTATAACATTTCGTTCTTGAACATTTTTATAAATTAGTGTTTTGTTTTACTTCAGACGTGTGGTCTAAAACACACTGTTTTTTTTATTTATTATATGTTTATCTGTTTCTAGCAACTCTCTGGAAACAGCTCACGTTAGTCTTGGGAGTGTAGTTTTTTTATATACCTGTGAATTCTTAGACTATTAGGCTTGTATCTTATTAAATGCACCAAAGCCAGGAACAGTCTTGTCACAAAGAAAAAGAAACTGGATGATCTGGTTCAATGATCCCCAGCTGATTCAAGAATTTATGATGGACTGTAAGCTGCGGGATGAGTGAAGGCGTGAAGAAGAGGATTGTTGATTGGAGCAAGTGCACACACCTGGAATATCACAGAGGTTGTAGATAGTATGCGTGTGCGTAGATGAAGTCAAAATCATCTTTGGCGGTGCCCTGCGATTCACGAATGCACTTGCGTATATATCGGTGGCCGGAAGGTAACTGAATTAGTAGTGATTCACGCCACCTTCGGTTAGGTGCAAGTTAAGTCGATATAAATCTTAATCCTTTACTCTACGGCCCTTGAAAAACTTGTATCTTGTTGAGAATCCTACGTTTACATCGGTAACACAGTTTTAGGGGATATTTGTTCAATGTTTATTCAATGATGATTAGTACACGGACTTTAAGGGTAATCGCGAGATTTAATTAACTTTCTTAAACATCTTTGATATTTTAACGCCTGTGTGATGTCAGCAAACAGTTATCTGTTTGCAAACGGTACTCTTGATTGGTGATTTTTGTATTAACTCTCTGGAACTGACGTCACTAAGATGCATTCTCAACCTACATGAATAAAAAATTGTTAATTTGATTTTTCTAAAAAATCAAACAACAAATGTATCTCATACGGTTTCCTTTTTTTTACAGGTATGGAATGACTACAGTACGGTACGATCTTCAAAACAATTTTATAAACCAACACTTTATCATTCACATTATTCTGAAATTCAAATAAGAAACGAAGATCAAATAAACATTACATTATGAGTTCCATTGCGTTGTAATATTGGATGAGAACAAATAACGTAATACTTAAATCACAATATTATCTAAACATAAAAATCCCCGCTGTGAGTGTCTAAGCAATAATGTCTTGCTGTCGTGTGTCAGACCGCATTGACATCTATTACCAAGCCGTAGATGTTACTAACGTCAAAGAATATAGTATATACAATAGTACAAAACATACGTTACCAGCCACGGACGAGTAAAAAAAGAAGGACTCCGCGCCGTGATATTAGCAAGTGAAGCACCGTTATGCTAGTGTGTGTGCGGTTACGGGGGATACTAGTTACACAATTTTTTCTCCCTTAAATAATCATATATGGCCGCAAATACTTATATAGTATCGTTTTTACACTTTTTATTGAGACGCAAACTGATCTGTCACAGACGATGACAATTCTCATAATGGCCGCCTATCGGCCTGTAGTAGTGTGTGTGCGTGGGGCTATGTATTTACACGTAAATCGGCTTGTTTTGGTGCTACACTGTTATGTAAGGTGACACGGAGTCCTTATTTTTTTACTAGTGGTTACCAACATAGAATTAATGTAGTAAATATATTTTTGTGTTGTTTTAACTTTCTCGTGAACTATTAGCATTTTAAACAATGGAAATAATTAATCCTCAAAAATCCTAAATGTAGACACAGCTTTATTATGCGGCATAACGACGTATTACAGAGTAATCCATTGGCCCCTAAAAGTAGGATTAACACAGAGAACCCTTTGTATCGGAATTCATTTGGCACGGAAGTGTGAATCGTTATGTTATTCTTATCTCCTACGCAAAACATTTATTGAAGATGAGATACAAAAAAGTTCAATACCTAATGCGCATCACCTTTAAATATTGTTACAAGATAAGAAACTGAATTTTTTTGAAGTTATACTTCCTCAGGCGCGTTATGAAAAAATGATGAGAGTGAAATTTTAAGATGTAACAGAAGTAACAGGTTGAAGTTGGTTCCTAAAATTTTCTGACGTTTGCGATATTCCTTTTTTTTGGTTTCTTCGTCAATTATTAGGATAGGCAAAGGGTTCAAGCCCATACAGCCGTATTCATTATTTAATAATTAACTGTCAAAGCTATCTATGCAAGATTTTTACAAAATGATTCTTTCTTAAAAACAAAGAAAAGCACGAAGAATAAATAAATAATTTTAATGATTTTTGCTCCGTTAGGCCAAAGAAGTATAGCTTGCGCGCATACGAAGTACACACACACTTTTGAAATTTAAATTTGGAACCCATTTATTATGTTAGACACTTGGGTCATTTCTCGCTATTTCAGACATTATTTTCGTGGTTAATATAAAATCAATAATGGAATTGGTTTTAAAGAAAACATAATTGCAGTGATTGCTTTGCATAAAGTGAGTATCATTTTTCAGTCACTTTAAAGCTGGGTTTATTAGTAAGTTCGCTAATTGTAGTTTCGAGAAGTGTATCAACTAAAACCAAACAATAGGGTCCCAATTGAAAACTATGAAAGATCAGTACGGTGGCGTGCTGTTAGAACTGATAAGGTTGTTAATGATGTAAAAGCAAGAATTTGCCAAAATCCTAAAAGAAAGGAAAGGAAAATCCTAAGGCATCATCAGCTTAGCCACAGTAGACCTACTGTGGCTTAGCGAAACTCTTTTAGAAAAAAGCAATTCACTCGATTTTATGAAACGTGCAGTCATTGACAGATGACGGCTATAATCTTGTAAAAAACGGATATAGCCAAAATCCACTACGTTTTATGCAACTGTTCTCTTTTTTTTTTATGGAATAGGAGGACAAACGAGCGTACGGGTCACCTGGTGTTAAGTGATCACCGCCGCCCACACTCTGATGCAACACCAGAGGAATCACAAGATCGTTGCCGGCCTTTAAGGAAGGTGTACGCGCTCTCTTTCAAACTTAGCCGGTTTTATTTAGTCGCCAATCTTCATACTGTAATCACTATTTGAAACTTATGTCAAATCGCTGCATGTTTCATACAAAACTAAAAAGGTTTCATAAAAAACAAATAGGTATCTTTTATAAGCTATGATGTTGCGATTTAAAAACAACAACTAACAAAAAATGTAAAGGCATATTAAAAAGTCAACTAGAATCAGAATGCGTGCTGATAATGAAACGCTGCAGTATTCCAAACAGAAATGGATGAAAGATAATATGATTACAGAGCGAAGGCCATTTCACGCAAACTGAATATAATTTGGCAATTACACAGCCGAGATGCGGAAATGTCGACGCCTGCAAGTGTACGTGCTTCACGCCATATCTATCTTTAAATATTTACCAGGAAACTGACTAACAAGCTCATTGCGAAAACTGGGATGAAATTAGCATCTTAATGCAGGAAACTATATTCCTGGTTGGAGATATGTTTCATTATTAAACGTAGCAGGGAAACTCACTGGAATACCTGTGGTAAATACATCTTGCAATGTTTGTACTCGGCAGTACTGCCACCAAACTTATTTTTGCAGATAATACTGGTTTACCTATGCTGTTCCATTCCGGTTTGAAGGAAAATTATAAGCACTTTTCGTACATATATTTTTCAATGTAAGGATTCTCTCCGAGAGTTTGGCTTATGTAATTTGCGATGATTGCGTTGCAGAAATAAATCTTTAACTCAGCGCTAATTTGCAAATGTGACCAGCGAGATGCTTCTAATAAGGGGGATACTTTAAAATGGGTTAAGGGACACGCAAAGCGAAGATCAATGTATGAGGCGATTGGCCAAATGCCACTCTTCGACTCACTCGATTCGTTTGCTATAAAAAAAAAAACATTAAATAAGCATCTCTTCACAATCAGCGTAACGGATAGCCCCAAGAGCAGAGGCTCTTTGATCGAAGACGTAATAGTGACTAATTTGGTCCTGGAATGTACAGGAGTAGCTGTACAACAGGGCAGTGTGGTGGCAGCCGCCCAACTGGTAAAAATCATCAAAATTGTGAGGTCGCTCCAAAAAGTCTGCGAAAATCTTAGGAATGTTCTGAGCCCTGCACGAAAATTTAGCCCCATTAAGTTTTACTGCGTAAAATATTCCCTCTAGTTAGTGGAGTGAGCCTGTCTTGTATTTACCTGTTAGTTTTCTTGACAAGGTGTTGTTTAAACTTTCTTGTGCGTGCCAATTAAAATAAATAAATTTAACAAGACTTAAAATTAAGTATTTTATTTTACTGTTTATATTATAATTATATTATATTATTTATTTATATAGAGACATTCGTATAGGAAGATATAATAATAGTAGTTTGACGGCACAAATTTACAGATTTACACTTCACGATCATTGCATACAATGTGAGATTGTATATGAACGTATTGACCTGATTAAAATAAGTCTCGGAAGTAGGTATATGAGGATCGTACAACGTATCTCACTACCATGTACATGTGTACAATGAGGATGTAAATTCTATGTAATAAGAGGCGGGACTGCTTCAGTAAAAATTTGAAATTTAGTTTAGTATGACTCGTGCAGTGATTTGACATAAGTTTGAAATAGAAAAATTGATTGAAATCGCGGTTGGCGACGAAGTATAATCCGGCTAAGTTTGAAAGCGAACAGTTGCTTAAAAAGTAGTGGATTTCGGTAATCTCCTTTTTTATACAAGATTATAGCCGCCATCTGTCAATCTATCAATAGCTGCACGTTTTATACAATCGAGTGAATTGTTTTTTTTTTAGAGTTTCGCTCGGCTGCAGGTGTATAACATATGATGATGTTGAACTTAGTCTGGAACACGCGGTCACATGCCACGCACTACAGTTGGCCCGTTTTATTAAACGTGTACCTGCTACGATGGCTTAGGGTGGATTGCAAGTTTGATGCTTTAGATCTAATTATCATAGGCATAAAAGGCATTTATTTTCTTAAAAACGATTCCTTTAGAATGCTTTTTGATGTCATTTCTAATATACTAGATAGAAGAAGCGGCGCGTGAAATCTTCCAGGATTCTTTTTTTGCGCTTCTTTTAATAAAATATACAATATTGTACTGTCATTGCTATTGCTATAAAATAATCATAATCTAGTCCCAGGCTGTCCGTTACTTAGATATTCAGCTCTAGAGTAGTAGGATTTGCGACAGAGCCATTTTTTAATAAAACCTCTAAATTTATTTATAGATAATGCCGGAATAGTGGCTGGAACTTAATAATAAAAGTGTATACATTTACCCTTAAAGCTATTATGCATCTTATGAAGTAACAAGCAATCTCTTATTTCTGTGTGTTATAATAATGAAAGGTGAACGAACATCCACAAAAACATTGTAATGTATTTTTTTATCTTTGAACGCCAAATCGGTCTATTATGAGCCTTTTCTGTCCACTTATCCGTTGGTATACTGCATGCTGTTAGGTTGCGATTGAGAAGATTATTATTTTCTATCAAATCAGATCACAGTTTCTGAGATAAGCAAAATATATATGCATAAGTATTGCTCGTTCATTTATTATAGAAAACGAAATGTAAATATATTGAGGAAATAAAGATATAGAGACAACAACCTAAGATATTGTTACATCACTTGTTCAATGTCATGAAGCTAAATCAGTCCGTAAAGGGGCTTTGACATGGGGAGAAAAAACTGATAGGAAACTCCTAACCAATCTTTTACATCATATAACAACTTAGCCTATTGAATGTATTATACAATTTAAGGCCTGCGCAGAAGCAGACAAGAACCATGCATCATTATCCTCTATATAATCTACTACACTTATAGAATACCCTTCTTTGTCAAAGAAGTTTTAATATACAAAAAAATACAAGTACAAAATCATTTATTTCGCACTTTACATGTACAAAGAAACATTTTATGCTGAACCCCACACTAGGCGTTGCCTGTCGCGTGGGGGAAGAATATTTATTCAATTTGTGGTCAGGGAGTCTGTACTGTCTGGTATTGTGTGAAAACTGAATAGCAAGACCTATGGAGGAGCCATAGAGTCTAGGTAACTTATAAAATGGCACACGTACAGCGTATTTTTTTAATCTATATATATATAAATCCAGTGTCCTGATGTTTGTTTCCAGTGAACTCCTAAACTAATGAACGGATTTTAATAGGGATTACTTAATGGAGTACAGTTTAGTCCAACTTGAGAAATAGGATAGTTTTTATTTCGATTTGGGCCCAGGATTATTTTTATTTCCAATAATTGTTTTGTATAGACATATTTGCTGTGAGATAATTAATGGACGCACGGTTTGCGAGTTCTGCTGTGAAACAATTTCATTATAACAGCAGGGAGCATATTTTAAGAAACAGTATTACAGAACAACGTCTGTCAGGTCAGCTAGTATATCAATACATAGTATAAAACAAATTCGCTTTCTCTGTCCCTATATTCCTATGTATGCTTAAATATTTAAAACTACGCAACGGATTTTGAATCGGTTTTTTTAATAGATGAGAGTGATTGAAGAGGAAGGTTTATTGCAAACGCAGGCTGAACCCTTCGAGATTTATCAAAATAATGTACTAAGTATTGTACACATTGAAAAGTTCTACAGAAATCTCCACTATGGTATATGTCTACCTCTTATGGATATCCCACAATAACATTTTTTTGTGATTTACTTTTTACGACAAATAATGGCTAATTTTCGAAGCGATTTTAACTACTAAATACCTAAAATACATTGTCGATTTAATATAGATCTATATGGCCCATTACAGCATATGATTAAAATGAATATTTTCGAAGATATTACAGATTTAAAATATGCGGGAATTTTTTAATCGCACAGGTCACGTGATCGTGAATCGTGTGTAATTAAAATTTCATTCGTACCGAGTATTTTTTATTTGTTTATTTTTATAAAAAAATCCTTTAGTTTGTGTTGTTTTTTTTATGTAATAGGAGGACAAACGAACGTACGGGTCACCTGGTGTTAAGTGATCACCGCCGCCCACATTCTCTTGCAACACCAGAAGAATCACAAGAGCGTTCCCGGACTTTAAGGAAGGTGTACGCGCTTTTTTTGAAGGTACCAATGTCGTATCGTCCCGGAAACACCGCACAAGGAAGCTCATTCCACAGCTTTGTGTAGTACGTGGAAGAAAGCTCCTTGAAAACCGCACTGTGGAGGACCGCCACACATCCAGGTAGTGGGGATGATATCCTAACTTGTGGCGTGTCGTGCGAAGGTGGAATTCGGCGGCAGGAATCAGGTTAAACAGCTCTTCGGAACACTCCCCGTGATAAATGCGTATAGTTTATTTTATACAAAAGTTTAGGTATTTTAGTTATCGATTGGGGCAGTACGAAGTCTGCCGGGTCAGCTTGTAGATATATATTATCATAATAAATATAAGATGCGCATATCTTATACTTATTCCGAGTATTTATCGTATGAATGAATGATGAATTTATGTAAACATATATCTCATCTAAACTATTTAATTAAAAGGATATCGATAAACCTGGAGGCATGATAGCCGGGAAGATCAATGTTTCAATTTAAGCCTAACAGGATCTTTTGTAAAACGACGATGTGGGTTGACGGGTATTGAACTATTTGTGATTTAATTGGGTTCTAAACTCGGTGACATTGTCTCCGGCAAACTAATTTTCATTTGACATGCGCGTCACGTTATTAGGGAGATTACTTGGCACTATGTACGATAATCATAAGGGGTAAATATATTTGAAGTAATTCTTCTTATGGGATAACATTTTTGAGAATCATTTTATTTATAACATGTAATGCGTGCACGTAGGTACTAAGCGTCACGTATAAATATAGACAATATCACGATAGTGTAGTGTGAAGTGATAAAATTTTTAAGATATTTACTTAGCAAGTGACTCTCTCAATATATAACAACAGCTGTTAGTATTGCATTAGTCCAGGATCTAAATTCAATGGGTGCTCAAATTCAATCTTCTTCTCGCAGAGATCGTAACAACTATCTCAGAAACATCTGCTTAGAGTTGGAAAAAAACGCAAAGCACCACAAAACAAAAGATTTATTAAAGAAGATTCGTTACATCACTCGTCAAGTCATCAAACCGAAAACCTGGGTTGTCGAGGACTCAAATGGAGCGTCTGTAACGGAAAGAATGGATATTGTGGGCGTGTGGAGAGCATACTGCGAGGATCTTATCACCGACAGCAGTACATCATCGGTTAACAGTAGTGCTTCTTTGGAGGGTACCTATAATGATAAAGAACCCTAGTGTGCTGATGAGTGAAATTAGAGCCGCAATTCATCACCTGAAGAAAAACAAAGCTGTAGGAAGTGACGGCATCCCGATAGAGATCTTCAAAGCAATGGGGGAACACGGAGTTGAAATTATGCATGTAATCTGCAATCGTGTTTGGGACACAGAAATATGGCCTAAAGACTGGGCGCACTCCGTGTTCATACCACTACACAAGAAGGGGTCCACAAAAAAATGTAGCAACTACAGACTCATAGCTCTGACCTCACACGCCAGCAAGGCCTCCTTCATGTCATCAACACCAGACTGCAAACTTTTCTGAATCCAGAAATAGCTCAGGAACAAGCAGGTTTCATCAAGGGTCGAGGAACCAGGGAGCAGATTTTAATACTTCGACAAATCATCGTGAAATTTAGGGAGTTTAACATCCCACCATATATCTGCTTTGTTGACTTTAGCAAGGCCTTCGACAGGGAAATGGCATAAGCTCTGGGACGTTCTACGCGAGATGGGAGTTTCCAATCATTTAGTATGTCTCATACATTGACTCTACGAGGACGAAACTGCGACTGTTCGAATTGATGACGTTGATTCGGAAAGTTTCCACACACGCGCTAGTGTTCGCCAGGGATGCGTTGTCTCTCCACTATTATTCAATATATACACAGAATGCATCATTAGAATGGCACGCCTAGAGACAACTAGCATCTCTTTTGGACTCGCAATCAACAAACAGAGTCAAGACCAAAATGATGACCGTGGTCCGAATGGAACAAAATCAACCTGATATCGCCCTGATTGGCAACTGTGAAGTTGTCCAGAGCTACGTATACCTCGGCTCCACGAGCACGAACACTGGGTGTGAAGACGAGATCCGTAGGAGATGTGCTATCACACTTGCTGTTGACAAGCTGAATAAGGTCTGGTGCAGCCGCAACATCACATAAGCCACGAAAGTCCGCCTGATGAGAAGCTTAGTCTTCCCAATCTTCTTATATGGTGCAGAAACGTGGCCTGAAAGACCGACGCAAAATCGACGCACTAGAAATGTGGTGCTGGCGGCGACTGCTGCGAATTCCTTGGACTGCGTTTCGGACCAATGTTTCGATATTGATAGAACTCAAGGTGAAGGAGAGATTATCATCGACTGTACAAATACGGATCCTCAAGTACTTTGGGCACATTACACGAAACCAAAACTCCATCGAACGACTCGTCGTCCAAGGACGAGTGGAAGGCAAGCGGTCACGAGGTCGGTCACCTACGCGTTGGACAGACCTGATAAGGGCTGCGACACAAACTACCATAGTCCAATGTTCCCGTAACGCTGAATATCGTGGCAAGTGGAGGCGCCACACAATACTTATCTTAATATATAATATCTGGACGAACGAGCCTTGCTCGGATTTTTAAGAATGTACAAAACTTGAAAAAAAAATACTATAGGACATCTGGATTCGAACCAGGGTCTTCTGCTTTCCAGATCACCCAATGTCCCATCTGAGCTATTATAGGCTTGTGTATATAATATATATATATATATATATATAATTACATTTTTTAATATTGTAACCTAGCTAGGTCGAATTCTCGCCCCCGAAACTACCTGTATACTAAATTTTATTAAAATCGTTGGAGCCGTTTCCGTGATTCAGAATATATATATACAAGAATTGCTCATTTAAAGATATTAGATATATATTTCTTTTGCGCGTCTGTTGTAACTGAACTACCTCCTAAACGGCTGGACCGATTTTGATGATGTTTTGTGTGTTCCAGTGAATTTGAGATTGGTTTAGATTCTCAATTCCGTCTATATAATATAATTCTCCTGCTCGTGTGTATGTTAGTGAACTCCTCCTAACGGCTGGACTGATTTTTTAAAATTTAAGACGTGTGTACAGGATAACGTCTGTCGGGTCTACTACAGTTACAATACATAATAAATTGCGTATTCCCTGACTCATGGAAGTCAGCCCTTGTCCATCCGATCCAAAAAAAGGAGACAGTTCGGATCCGGCGAACTACAGGCCTATTGCTATTACCTCCCTGCTCTTTTTTTTTTATATATTGATATTGATAGAACTCAAGGTGAAGGAGAGATTATCATCGACTGTACAAATACGGATCCTCAAGTACTTTGGGCACATTACACGAAACCAAAACTCCATCGAACGACTCGTCGTCCAAGGACGAGTGGAAGGCAAGCGGTCACGAGGTCGGTCACCTACGCGTTGGACAGACCTGATAAGGGCTGCGACACAAACTACCATAGTCCAATGTTCCCGTAACGCTGAATATCGTGGCAAGTGGAGGCGCCACACAATACTTATCTTAATATATAATATCTGGACGAACGAGCCTTGCTCGGATTTTTAAGAATGTACAAAACTTGAAAAAAAAATACTATAGGACATCTGGATTCGAACCAGGGTCTTCTGCTTTCCAGATCACCCAATGTCCCATCTGAGCTATTATAGGCTTGTGTATATAATATATATATATATATATATATATATATATATATATATATATATATATATATATATATATAATTATATTTTTTAATATTGTAACCTAGCTAGGTCGAATTCTCGCCCCCGAAACTACCTGTATACTAAATTTTATTAAAATCGTTGGAGCCGTTTCCGTGATTCAGAATATATATATACAAGAATTGCTCATTTAAAGATATTAGATATATATTTCTTTTGCGCGTCTGTTGTAACTGAACTACCTCCTAAACGGCTGGACCGATTTTGATGATGTTTTGTGTGTTCCAGTGAATTTGAGATTGGTTTAGATTCTCAATTCCGTCTATATAATATAATTCTCCTGCTCGTGTGTATGTTAGTGAACTCCTCCTAACGGCTGGACTGATTTTTTAAAATTTAAGACGTGTGTACAGGATAACGTCTGTCGGGTCTACTACAGTTACAATACATAATAAATTGCGTATTCCCTGACTCATGGAAGTCAGCCCTTGTCCATCCGATCCAAAAAAAGGAGACAGTTCGGATCCGGCGAACTACAGGCCTATTGCTATTACCTCCCTGCTCTTTTTTTTTTATGGAATAGGAGGACAAACGAGCGTACGGGTCACCTGTTGTTAAGTGATCACCGCCGCCCACAATCTCTTGCAACACCGGAGGAAATACAGGAGCGTTGCCGGCCTTTAAGGAAGGTGTACGCGCTTTTTTTGAAGGTACCCATGTCGTATCGTCCCGGAAACACCGCACAAGGAAGTTCATTCCACAGCTTTGTAGTACGTGGAAGAAAGCTCCTTGTAAACCGCACTGTGGAGGACCGCCACACATCCAGATGGTGAGGATGATATCCTAACTTGTGGCGTGTCGTGCGAAGGTGGAATTCAGCGGCAGGAATTAGGTTAGCATTTAGTTAGTAGGCAACGCTCCTGTGATTCCTCTGGTGTTGCAGGTGACCCGTACGCTCGTTTGTCCTCCTATTCCATAAAAAAAGGCATGCAAGAACCCCTCTTATGTGGGGGTGAAGGCCTCCTCCAGACTTTTCCATTTCTCTCTATCTTTGGCAACTGTCTTCCAATTTTTACCAGCTATTTTTATTATATCGTTATCCCAGCGAGTTACTGGCCTACCTTTCTTTCTAACACCAGCAGGGCCCCGCCACAACGTCAGTCTTGAAGTCCATCGGTCATCGTTCATCCTGGCTACATGGCCAGCCCAGCCCATTTTAACATTTGTGAGAAATTAAGCGCATCTGTGACTTTAGTCTTTCCCCGTATGATATTGTGTGGGATTTTTTGTATTTTTCTATCTATTGTAGAATATCCACGTCTAAAACCAGCTTGCTCTGTTGGCTGGTGTTCCTCGATACTCTTACTAATGCGCTTTTCAATAATTGATAAAAAAAGTTTGTAAATTGTGGGCAGCAGGCTGATAGGGCGATAATTTCCTATGTCAGTGGGATCGCCTTTTTTGTACAGTAGAATCATGTTCGACTCTGACCATTGAAAGGGTGTGATGCCTGACTCTAATATAGAGTTAGAGAGCTGCATCAGAGGACGTGCGAGATATTTACAACCTATTTTTGTCGTCTCATTAGTAATTCCATCGCTCACTGGGCATTTTTCTGTTTTCAGTGTTTTTATTCCTTGTATTATTTCTAGCTCGTCTATCATTTTTCTAGACGTCTTCTGCAGGTATTTTTGTACTGGTGCTGACAAATATATTTGTAGAGTTTTGAGCTTTACAATCATACAGTTTTTTGTAGAAATTTGTTGCGGTTTTCATAATATCGGTCCTGTTATGTGATAAATTATTTGTTTCTTTTAGTTGTTTAATCCATATCTTGTGGGTATTTAGCTCCTTGTATGCTTTTTTCATGCTGCCAGTAGTGCTCATGTGTTTTTCTATGGTTTTTGTTCGATGAAGCATGTAGTCTCTCATTATGTGTTTACTTATGAGTTTATATAAAGCTTTTAGCTCACTTTTCATAGCTCTTGTTTTTGGTTTAGTTTCATGCAGCTATTTTCTCCGATCCATGAGTTTCCTGGTATAGGCTGATATTACACTAGGTTTGTTGTTCAACATTTGGTGCGATATGAATACTTTTTTCTATGCATCGAATTATATTATCGTAGTTAGCTTGTATGGTGGCATTCACTTTATGATGAAGTTGGTCTTCGTGCTTTTTCTAAAGATAGTTTATATGCTGATATTTCTGTCTCGTTTTTCAATGATTTTTTTAAACGGTTTGTGTATTTTATACGGCTTTTCTTAATTTTTCGTAGTATAAAAGATATATATCTCGGAGATTTATTTGGATTTAAAATCGGGCGTCACGGTGTTGGTATCCACCATGTTGTTTTAAGTCGATCAGTGCGCACATCCGGCGCGGGCGCTAGCTTGAAGACGACTGCGACTTCTCAATGAGCGCTCTACTGATGGACAATAATAACTAACTTCAATCACGTCACCGACAGTGTCGTACACAGTGACAACTTCAAACACACTTTGAAAGATGACGTTCGCCATCAGTTCAGCCCAATACACATAGTAGAATATAATCATACAGGCCATATTACTTTTATATTTTAATTCTCCGACATATATATAATAGTATATGTTAATCAACACGTCAGAGTACTACTGAGCTTTCGTATTCAATTTAGTTTAGTTCTAACATTTTGTTCCTATGAACTGAATGAATTCTGAACTGAAGGGGAGGACAAACCAGGCTACGGGTCACCTGATGTGAAGAACCACAGAACACCAGAGGAATCACAGTAACATTGCGGGCCTTTTAGGTGTACGCTCCATATTGATGGCACGCTTGTCGTGTAATGCTGGAAACTTTGCCCAAAAAATATGATTCCATAGTTTTGTTATATGGGGCTGATATTTCCTTGAAAATTGTCTTACGAGCTCACTGAAGAACACCTAATGAACCTTGGACTCATTTGCATAATATTCTTTATTGAATTCGAGACGTAATGAATCCGAACGTAAGAGGCGACTAAGGGCATTTACCAGTGGGAGGCTTTTTTGCACAAAATGCCGGCTACATTATGGGTACCCAACGGCGCCTTATCTGCCGTGAAGCAGTAATGTGTAATTCTATTACGGTCTGAAGGGCTAATAGCTAAAGAAATTACTGGGCAAATGAGACTTGACATCTTATGTCTCAAGGTGAAGAACGCAATTGTAATAATAATCAGAATTCTCGGGTTTCCTGTTTGGGTTTTTTTTTGGTTTTGGGAATCCTTAGAGGCACTGCTTTGTAATGGACAGGGCGTATCAATTACCACCAGTGGAACGTCTTGCTCGTCTTCTACCTTATTGTCATAATAAAAGGATTGCCAAAAGATTTGTTACGTGTTCTTCTATTATATAAGTCCCAAAATTTGGGTACCTGGTGGTACTGAATGGATGATAGTTTTTGACTTTCTATATGTGAAATGATATCATATTATCCTATTTTGAATAGGAAAAATTCATCGAAAAAAATGCCAAATAATGCACTTTTTTTTTATTTTACACAAGTTACTATTGCTCAAAATAATTGTCACACTGTGATTGCAGTATGCAATATAAACTCAAAAAATATAAACTCCCACTAAAAGACTTTACTGGAAATGCCCTTAAATGCCCTTTGGTTAACAATATAGAAAAATGTTAATCATAAAATAAACCAATAACTCTATAAACTTATGCTTTTAAAACACCCCATAAAACTACTTTGAAAAATTGCTGATTAAATACACATTATTAATATTTTTACATAATATATACTGAAATTAAATATAAATACACTATGAATAAGAAAAGTCTTGACTTTTCACATAAAATGCGAAGAAATTTATCCCCCAACCGTTTAGTTCTATCTCATCTTAAATGTCACGCCTTAACAAACACATTCTATATATAATAACAAAAACATACAAAGCCAACAATGGGCATACATATGGTTCATATTTAAATTAGAACGCCATTAAGATAATGAAACGTAATAACCAAGACTCCAGTGGAAATGAATAGAAGAGTTAAATTACTCCATTCAAACAAAACCTTTCTTATTATCTGGAGCGGAATATGTTTAAATGAGAGCAATTAATTTGCACCGTTTTATTTTTAAAACACTGAATATGAAAACAATACGGGTATATTGCGGTTTCACATTAGTTATCATAAACATATTTTATAGATCTGTTTGTGATTGGAAAAAGTCGAGTCGTCAAATTTATTAAATTTCTAAACGAAAATGTGTTGAATAAATATGATTATGTGTGCAAATGGCATAGAATCGTGTTTGAAATTGACGACCTGTATAGCCGAGTGGTTAGCGATCCTACCTACTAAGCTTGAGGTCCCGGGTTCGAATCCCGGTAGGTGCAAGCATTTATATGATGAATATGGATGTTTGTTTCCGAGTCATGGATGTTTAAATGTATTTATGTATGTTTATATGAATTTATGTATGTTTAAGTAAGTATATTGTATTAAATATATCATTGTCTTGTAACCCATAACACAGGCTATATATGCTTTACTAGGGGCAAGATAATTTGTGTGAAAAGTGTGTCAATATTAAAAAAAAAATTTGACAAACTTTATTCAATTAGGCTTTAACTGAGCTCTTTTGAATCGTCACTACAAATATTTCTTTTAAATTACTGAGATTACCTTATGTTCGTAAAAGCTTTAGCTCTTGAGAAGAACATATAAGAAACTCAACGGCCACTCTTTTCAATCAAATAGAATATTTTACAATGGCGCTAATATACATAACAAATTAGTTTGTAAGGTGCTGCGTTTTTTTAAAATGAAAATAAGGGATGATACGTGCAGGAATTTCAGTTGATGGTAATTGATGCGCCCTGCCCATTACAATGCAGTGCCGCCCAGGATTCTTGAAAAACCCGAAAAATTCTGAGCGGCACTACAACTGCATTCGTCACCTTGAGATATAAGATATTAAGTCTCATTTGCCCAGTAATTTCACTAGCTACAGCGCCCTTCAGACCGAAACACAGTAATGCTAACAAATTGCTGCTTCACGGCAGAAATAGGCGCCGTTGTGGTACCCATAATCTAGCCGGCATCCTGTGCAAAGGAGCCTCCCATTGGTTAAAATGTGTTCTCTTTACATGACATATCTGATAAAAAGTTATAAAGAATTAACTGTATATAAAAATTATCGTATATTGGATTCATCAACCTTTAGAGCTTGAATCCATTGTTTGTGTAATGATGCTTCGTGAACATAATGGTATTCCGTAAGACAGTTCAGCGATGGCTTCATGTTTCTCTAACAAACACGATTTGAGAAAAAGAAAGACCTACGTTGCCGATTAACGGAGTCGTTAGTAGGCCGATTATTCAGTGAAGGGCGCGTATTACCCCTAAGGGTTATATTTCACGAGGGCATCACGGTGGCGCAACCAGTCACTGCTAACAATAAAATACATACAGCTCTATAGGGAGTTACTCACCTGGTGTCCATATGGTAGCGCAACCACTTTGGTGGCATATTATTAACACTAAAAAAAAATTCATAACAAGTGATTTATTGCAGCGAGTGACTTCCTGCTATTTTGGACAACGTTATTCGGTATTACCCGCTGCGATGGCAAGCGTCCTGATGACATGACATAGCCCAAATGATCGCAAAACTGAAGTGGCAGTGAGCAGGAAAAAATGTTTGACGGACAGACGGCCGGTGGGACGGTAAAGTCTTCGAATAGCGACCACGTGCGTAGTATTGGTAGGTTCTCCACAAGATGGACCCACGATCTGGTCAAGATCGCCGGAAGAGGTTGGATGAGGGCAGCTCAGGGCCGATCGTCGTGGAGACCTTTGTGGGAGGCCTTTATCCAGCAGTGGACGTCTTCCAGCTGATGATGATGAGAGATGATTACAAGAGGCTTATAGTTGCAAAAGTATGATATATGTTGACCAACCAAGGTCAGAGTGTCGAATTTGGGTGTCGGTGGCGCGTGTATCGTAAAAATTAACCCTGATATTCTTTTCCTAACTTGCCATTAGACTTACTAATACAAAAATTAATCTGTATTTTATATATCTTCAGATATAAAAATATTTGAAAACAAAAATTTATGAATGATGCGGGACTCAAAATCGCGACCTCTCGCGTTCCGTGCGAGCGCTCTCCCAACTGAGCCAACCGTTCGAGTGACGTATCGTTGATAACATCTTGTATGCAACTATGTAACTTTTATGTAAATGACGTTCTATGCAACTCCAATATAAAGCACGTTTAGGAAATTGACATAAGATATCGCTCTTGCAAATCTAAACAGTTTGTTATGTTTTAAAGTTATAGCCCTCGATTTTATTTGTCTAATTAATCCCAGAAGTGAGGATTATCACTTTAAAACACAACTAATTTAAAACATTCATCACTTGAATATATATCACCCTACAAATTTTAAATTCAAATTCAAATTCAAATTCAAATTCAAATATTTTTATTCAAAATAGGATGTGAAATCACTTATTGAAAGTCAAAAGAAAAACTACCACCCATTCCAAATTGAATGCCTCAGGCCTGAGAAGAATGGGCGCAACAAACTCAGCGGGCTTTTTTTTTCATCAAAAGTATGTTTTACAATTAAAGTAACATTTACAAAGTAACATTGTACAATTAAACTTATTATTTAATAGCCTGAGGGCGGTCGCTCCATTCCCAATCTGTGGTATCATTAAGAAAGTCATTTATGTTATAGTAACCTTTACCACACAAACGTTTTTTAACAATTCTTTTGAATAACGTAACACCTTTGTTTTGAACATTTTCTGGGATCTTGTTGTAAAAGCATATACATCGCCCCACAAAAGACTTACTAACTCGACTAAGCCGAGTAGTAGGCATCATCAGTTTATGTCTGTTCCTGGTGTTAACATTATGGTTATGACAGTTTCTGGCAAATTCACTTACATAGGCACATGCCTATGAACATACATTACATTATCAAGAATATATTGAGAAGCAACAGTCAAGATGTTAAAGAAGTCATTAGATATTATTATAAATTTTACGTCTGTTTTACGTTACGTTTGAAATACGAGTGTATAACATCTACGAATCTATTCAATATTTCAAAACTCTTAAGAAAAGCAAACATTTCAAGTTCTTTAAAAAGGCCTTAAGCCATCTTATCAATTAATAACACTTTAATAAAACTTCCATAAAATTCCAAATTAGAATTTTACCCTAATTACTCCATTACCGACTCTCGGCTACCAGAAACGTAACGAGGTAATTCTCTATTAAAATGATGTATGGCAACTTAAAGCCTCAATTCGTTTCATTTTTCTTTATAAGCTCCATTTATTGGGGCTAAATGTTCATATTAAAAGTATATGTTGTTCTGAGAGCGCTATAAAGATCAAACTTTAGTCGTTTTGATACACAGTTTGAACTAAATAGAACGCAGAAATTTCCAGTATCTGTTTTGTAATTTGTTCGCCATTCATCATATTAATAAATAGTTTAACTCCGTATTGTCATATGATTTCAGGATTCTTACCAAACATTTTATGTCTGGCTATGGCAGTTATTTAAATCAAAATTGTGTTAGCTGATTCGGTTCCATAGTCTATTGGAGTTTTGATGTTAGGCTTAAAATAAGACTGATTGCAATCATTCATTTATACTGATTTAATACATCATCGGGTCAGCTAGTTTTACAATAATATTGACACTGAAAATTAAATTAAAATACTCTCTATTTTTTATATCGTCCGTGTGTCTATATTTTATCGTCGTGATCATGGTTAGAAGATACAAGATTAATGTAATGAAAATATTTGAAAGTCTTTGCTATGAATGCATTTTTCGAATCAGATGTCTTAAAGATGATACAAATTAAGTTCAAAGATTCAGTTACTTGGACAGATTCAGGTCAGCCTAATACAAAGCATATAAAAAAGTCATATTTGATTCTGATTATTTACAGAGAATGTCTTTAAGCTTCTGGACTGGAACGGACTGGGCACTAATATCAACAATGAATACATATCTCACCTTCGAATCGCAGACGATATGGTAGTCATGGAGAACACTTGATGGCCTCAATACAGCTTCTCAAAATGAACATCGACAAGACGAAGATCATGTCTAATGTCCATGTCACACATAATCCCGTAACAGTTGGACAACTCTGGAAATTGTGACGAGTACGTCTACCTCGGACAAAAAATCCAGTTGGGTAGGTCCAATTTCGGGAAAGAGGTCACTCGTCGAATCCAACTAAGATGGGCAGCGTTCGAGAACCTCCGTAAAATATTCTCGTCCCAAATAATACCACTGTCTGAAGGCGATGGTTCGTAACCAGTGTGTGTTGCTAGTGATGACATACGGAACGCAGACGTGGTCGCGAACTATGGGCCTTATGAGAAATCTCAACGCACAGAGGGCAATGGAGAGGGCTATGCTCGGAGTTTCCCTGCGATAGGTTGCGAAAGAAGTGGCAGTGGGCAGGGCACATAGCTGGACAGATGGCCGTTGGGGCAGTAAAGTCCTCTAGTGGCGACCACGTACCGGAAGACGTAGTGTTGATAGACCTCCACAAGATGGTCCGACTATCTGGTGAAGATCTTTTTACGGTAGAACGAGAGTATTGTTTTGCGTTGCGAGACTTGGTTTTTTTTCATCTCATTTCATTTTGAAGATAATCCAACTATATTCCATTCCGGTACTTTCTACTTCTAGAACACCAACAACAGGGTTTTTCTTAAAGCCCACTTTCTGTCTTATGAGCTTTCCTTATTTTTGTAGGTAGTCTTCCTCCTTTTCTTTTCCGGTACTACTTATTGAGCTTCAGCTACAGTTTTTCTCAAAGCCCACAAATCTCATGGGTTTTTCTCGGAGGCTTTGATTTTACAATTTTTCACAAATGGTCCAGATTAATTTAAATTCACAAATTGAAAATTCCTGCGCCTTAATACCCTCGACATTTATTAGATGTGACTCTCGAAAGTGCCACGTAAACTTGCAAAACAAACACCAACTGCATACACAACTTTGTAATCTCACATATAATATATGCGATAACAAAGTTATTGTTGCAGATGTTTTATCTAGATAACTGTACCGAAATTGCAAATTATTTTTTTCTTAATTAATACACTAAACAATAATTCTATTTCAAATTTGAAGCTTCTATGTCTGCTAGAAGTGCCCTAGACTTTTGATTATTGGTCAGTCAGTCAGTCAGTCAGTAAGTGACAAAAAAATGAAACTTTGACTAGTTCCAACTGGTTCAAATTGACTGAAATACTCGTATAATGTGTTTATTTGTATAAAAAGCAGACATTGTTGTCTGCTTGCTTACTGAAAATTCAGGTTTCTAATTTTATCTAGAACGAAGTAATAGGGGTTTGAAAATGGCCTGAACTAGTTCGAGAAAAGGATGGTACAGTGTTGCCGCTTGTTTTTGCTCAACTTGGCAGTGGCACTGGTGTGCCACCAGATATATTTTCAAACATAAGCGAATTAGTTAGAAACTGTGATGATCACAATGTTAACACAAAGAAAAAAACATTGTTATGCCCTACTACTCGATTAAGTCGAGTTAATAGTGTTTTTAAACGACTTCAAAAAGAAGGAGTTTATCAATTAGATCGGTATTTTTTTTATGTATGTCCACCGATTACTCTGAGATTTATGATCCGATTTTTGATTGCTTTGAAGTCGGTGCCAAGCCAAATGTAATAAAGGTACCTACACTCGCCACGCGTGACTTTGAGCGGGATAGCTTCGTCTGGAGCAAAACAACCCAAGCGGACAGAAACGCGTGGCCAGACAATCTAAATAATTACAGTAAGTAAGCTGTTTATAATATTAAGTTTTATTTTGTTTAGAGCTTGGCACTGACTTAAAACCTATCAATAGGTAGCACATATAAATAATAGTATTTTATTAATATTGAAGGTAAAGGTTTGCATAAGAGGTGTATTAAATTAAATTTTTAGTTATTTGATTCTTTTCAGTTTTTGGAGTCGGTTTTTTTAATCGTAGTTTATTTTTTATTTAGTATTGCAATTTTATTAATAAACGAGGCCGGTGAGTTTCTTGTGCCTTTTTGACGTGGAATAGAAATATTTGAATTTGAATTCCTTCAAATTAAGTATTATATTAAAGGATTCAAATTCACTTTCTCTTTGGTTGTATCAGTTGTCCTATACTGCTGATTTTTTAATGATCCTAAAAATGTTTTACTTGAAAATAGGTCAGGTCATCAACGAAATAACGAAAAAGGTTTGATACAGTGTCCGCAGTACAGAACGTTATTACAAAAAGTTAATGAATCTCGGTTCTTGATCCCTTCCCCATACGCCTGTTCTAATTATCCTTTACATAATAATTTTGGACTCGTTCACAAAAGTAAATGCTTCTTTTATAAGTCAGTCAAATAATGTGGCAACTATATTTGAAGTGTAAACTTCTTTAGCGGGTTGAGCACTTTTCTTGGGATGGATATATAAAATGTTAAACTCGCGCAGTACACGTGACCTGATCGAAAATTCGTAAGACAATCGTTATAAATAAAATGAAAGTTGATTTTTCTGAGAGATTAACTATTCAATGTAACATAATTGTAACAGTTCTGAAGTATTTATTTTTTTATATAATACTAGCGGACCCCACAGACGTGGTCCCGTACACACGTCTTATATTTTATACATCGGCTCAGCCGTAAGTAGGTGTTCAGTTACATGCACATGGGCAGGAGAATTTTATATGGACTGAATTGAGAATCTAAACCAATCTCAAAATCACTGAAACACAAACAACTTAATCAAAATCGGTCCAGCTGTTTAGGAGGAGTTCATTGTCAACACACGTACAGAACAATTATATATATAAAGATAAATTGTCATTTTTGAGTACGATAGCGCAATAAATTAATATAGTAATTTACCACATAAATGCTAGTACTTTAATACTGATTAATAAACCAATTTATGAGAAATTATTCTCTTACCATTCCAAAATATTCAAAAATGCACAACGTTAATGTTCAATTTTTCAGTTCTGCTGGCACTCCCGGAGTGCAACCGAGGAGTATTTTTTTAAGTATTGATGTTGCAAATTTACCGATTTCGTGGGTAAACTTACATTAAACATGTGGTAGTTTAACGCGAATCGGCTTCTACTATCACATTAAGTTAATCATTATTTACCATAGTGACTAGTCTTCGTCGGGGCTTTCTTTCAAGTCGAAGTTACCACTACAAAAATGATTCAACCAAAAACACATTGTATCTATGATAGAATTAATAATGCGGACAATAAAATTGAGACAGTATGGAAGCACGGACTAGTAAAAAAATAAGGACTTCGTGTCACCTTACATAACAGTGTAGCACCAAAACAAGCCGATTAACGTGTAAATACATAGCCCGACGCACACACTTACACTACTACAGGCCGATAGGCGGCCATTATGAGAATTGTCATCGTCTGTGACAGATCAGTTTGCGTCACAATAAAATATTTTAAAAATGCCTTTGTGCGTTGTGAAAAAGTGTAAAAACTATACTTTATAAGTATTTGTGACCATATATGATTATTTAAGGAAGAAAAATTTGTGGAATTAGTATCCCCCGTAACCGCACACACACTAGCATAACGGTGCTTCACTTGCTAATATCACGGCGCGGGGTCCTTCTTTTTTTACTCGTCCGTGGTATGGAAGATTATCAATGCTGAATCGGGCGAAGTTAATACTGATAAGAATAAATATATTACTTTAAATGCAAACGGTACTGAAAGTAATGATAAGAATGAAGAAACTCGTGAGTGACATCTTGACACTCATCTGGCATCTTTAAAATTTTGTAATCTGTAAATTTTGTCTTATTTTCCTCCTATAATATCAATGGTTATTTTACATTGAAATTAATAAAATACAAAATACTTACTAATCTCAGTGTCTTTCTTATTCCTTGTAGTATTCTTTTACAATGTTTTACTACGCAATCCGGCATTTTAGTTTCAAATATTACCAAAGTTTCTTTAACATGAGGCACGTCAACGTCATAGTTCAAGACTGGCTCGAGTACGCCCATTTGGGCGTACTATTAGTTGCCGCACTTTGCGACTTCGCGGTATCAAGTTAGAGCGCAGCGGAGACCAATCCTTAATCAAATATTAAGTATTTAAAAAGTAAAGCTGTTCCTTTTAACGAATTCGTTTATCAAACAAACAAAATCTACATTTAAAATACTGTCAAAACTTTTTGATTTTCATTTTTAACCTATATCATACAGTTCCGAACACACTAACGAAATATTTTTAATTAAAACACGCACCAATCAATCCGTTGAAGTATTCAAATAACACATGGAAAATATTTAAAGTAATAAATAAATAAATTAAAATAATGCCTGTACTATGGGTGCAAGACAACGATCGTCAAGACACTGACGGGATTGAAACCGCGCACCTGTAGGTCTTTTAACTAGGGTTACTAGCCACTACACATAAGGGGCGTTGATTTTAGGTTTACATAAAATCCGTCCTTTTGTCATTATAATATTATAAGAATCATTGCAGTGAAATAAAATTAATTGAAATTGAAGTGAGAATTGTTTTATCTCATTTCTATTTTTCTTGGGTATTGTCATTCATTTAATTAAACTGTATATTCGAGACTAGTCTTGTGCCCGATTTTTACGAGACAACACGTCCCGAGGATGCCTCGTGTAGAGGCGAAACACGTGTCGAATTGTTTAAAGACAAATATTGGCGGAATTAACACTAAAGAAAACTCAAATCATTTGTATACTTATGGATTTCCGCAAAGTAACGCCTACTTCAATATATACACTGTATATTATGATCTATTATATTATGATGTAACTATTTTTAAAAGACTATCAATTGAGTTTCTTGTACGTTTTTCCCACGGGATTAATTAAATTAAATGAGAATGTTATACTGATTTAAAAACGCTTAATGTAATCTCTGGATAAATATTATTTTAAGTTTGATGTTGATTAGTTGAGAGAGATCATCGAACCAATATCAAACATTAAAACAAATTAGCTTGTTTTAACTAGATGTATATAAATCCAGTGTCCTTATGTTTGTTTCCAGCGAACTCCTAAACTAATCAACGATTTTAATGAGGATTTCTTTATAATAATAATAATAATAAGGATAATATTGACACACTTTTTACACAAATTATCTTGCCCCAAGTTAAGCATATATAGCCTGTGTTATGGGTTACAAGACAACGATATATTTAATACAATATACTTACTTAAACATGCATAAATTCATATAAACATACATTTAAACATCCATGCCTCGGAAACAAACATCCATATTCATCATATAAATGCTTGCACCTACCGGGATTATGATTATTATTATTACTTTATGGAGTGCAGTTTAGTTCCAATTAGTGCAGGATAGTCTCTATTTCGGTTTAGGACCCAAAATTATTTTGATTTCCAATATTTGTTTTGTATGGACATGTTTTCTATGAGAGAATTTATTGACGCACGGTTTGACAGCTGTTCTGCTGTGAAACAATTTCATTATAACAACAGGTAGCATATTTTACGAAATAATTCTTGATGTTATGAAATATTATTGAAAAATTAATAAAAACCAGTATTTTATTTACTATGTACAGAACAACATCTGTCGGGTCAGCTAGTAAGAGTATGAATTCTTTATGAGAAATTGTTGACACGAGCATGGTGGTAAGTAATATGATAAGTTTATTATGCAGTGTCAATCGGAATTCCTGAAATAATCAAATTCCTGTGCATCACAATTGATCTCGTCACCTTGAGACATAAGATGTTAAGTCGAATTTGCCCACTAACTACGAAACCCTTCAGACCGAAACACAATAATTTATTAAACCTATTGATGGTTTCGATGAAGAAGCTGTTGAACTACCAGCATAGAGGAGTTTTCAATGTGTATGCCTTTACAACAAGATCCCAGAAAATGTTCAAAACACATGTGTTACGAACTTCAAAAGGATTGTTAAAATACGGTTAAAAACAAAAATGACTCTCTTAATGATACCACTGATTGGGAATGGAGCGACCGCAATCAGGCTTAAATAATAAATTATATTGTACGGTTTTACATTGTAACTTTTTAACATATTTTTATCTCAAAAAAAGAAGGCCCCTGAGTTATTTTGCGCCACCTGTTCTCAGGTCTGAGGAATACTTTTTCGAATGGGTGGTAGTTTTTGACATTCAATAAGTGATATTATATGCTATTTTGAATAAAATAATTGAAATTGAATTGAATTTTAGTAGGTGGATTACGATTTAAGTCCGACATATGGGCTCTACCATAACAGCCTTGATAGGTAAATGTTTTTTCCCCCCACGAAAAAAGCACCAATTCTACACTTCATACTACGCCAAAAGTCTCCTTTTGGAATCAGCTACATAAATCGAACCAGAAATCAAATTTATTAAAAGTATTTATCGTGAAACAAACGATTCCACTATATATTTCTAAGCAAACCTTTCTAATGACGAATACAATTTACAAGAGAACTTCCCCATAATCTCTTCATGTGTAATAAAAACATTAATAATTAATTATATTCTCATCGAAATCGTAAGATTAACCAGTTTTCGAATTTTATTGGAATCGTCCCACGCTTGTATAGGTTCATTAGCTTAATATGTTTACAATCTCATTTATCAAACGGCGTGGTGTTCGCTATACGTCGTGTAATTGTTAATTACTTGTTATGCTAATTAATAATTTAATTTATTGCAATCAAGATACTTTGTTGACAATACATTAATATTTTGTGTGCGGTAGAATTGACCCAATTTCACTCGAATACATATTTTAGACTGACACTGAATAGCAATTCACCAGTTTTCAGGCACCTTTGCACAGGATGTCAGCTAGATTATGGGTATCACAGCGGCGTCTCTTTCAGGCGTGAAGCAGTAATGTGTAAGCATTACTGTGTTTCGGTCTGATGGGCGCCGAAGCTAGTGAAATTGCTGGGCAAATGAGACTTTATATCTTATGCCTCAAGGTGACGAGCGCAATTGTAGTGCCACTCAGAATTTTTGGGGTTTTTCAAGAATCCTGAGCGGCAGTGCGTTGTGATGGGCAGGGCGTATCAATTACCATCAGCTGAACGTCCTACTCGTCTCTTCCCTTATTTTAATGAAAAAGAGTAAGTGCCGTAATTAAAGAATTAGTGCCTTTTTTTAAACGAGCTTAAATGCCGGCACCCCATTTTGACCCCTAGTTTGAGACGGCGGTCACCACTTTTTATCACGTGAGCCTCTTGCACGGTGCCAGGTGTAACCAGCTTACTCCACAAGCCATGAAATAACCGTTCGCGTAACGCTAGCGTTCGTTCATAACGCTGTCGTCACGCATTCACAAGCTTACTCCACAAGCCAAGAAACCGTTAGCGTCACGCTAGCGTTCGTTTATAACGCTGTCGTCACGCATACACAAGCTTACTCCACCAGCTAAGAAATAACCGTTCCCATCACGCTAGCGTTCGTTCATAACGCTGTCGTCACGCATTCACAAGCTTACTCCACAAGCCAAGAAATAACCGTTCGCGTAACGCTAGCGTTCGTTCATAACGCTGTCGTCACGCATTTACAAGCTTACTCCACAAGCCAAGAAATAACCGTTAGCGTCACGCTAGCGTTCGTTCATAACGCTGTCGTCACGCATTCACATGCTTACTCCACAAGCCAAAAAATAACCGTTCTCGTAACGCTAGCGTTCGTTCATAACGCTGTCGTCACGCATTCACAAGCTTACTCCACAAGCCAAGAAACCGTTAGCGTCACGCTAGCGTTCGTTCATAATGCTGTCGTCACGCATTCACAAGCTTGCTCCACAAGCCAAGAAATAACCGTTCTCGTAACGCTAGCGTTCGTTCATAACGCTGTCGTCACGCATTCACAAGCTTACTCCACAAGCCAAGAAATAACCGTTAGCGTCACGCTAGCGTTCGTTGATAACGCTGTCGTCACGCTGTCACAAGCTTACTCCCAAGGTCAAGCGTGAGTAAAGAAGATTTACTTCAAACACGATCTGGTTATCGAAGATAGGTTTTGAAGTTGTTGGTAACAATAGTCGCACGTTGAAATAAACAAGTGGCTTGGGCGAAGTAACTAACGAGTGTTGTTTTCGCCGCCATCCCTCCAGCTATTTACTGAGCCTAATAGCCTCAGCAAGTTATATGGCGTTGTCAGTATGACGCGAGATCTCGAATCGCATTAATAATCAAATCAAATCGAAATCACATTATTCATGTAGGAAATGACTGTAATAAAAATATGTTCTTATTGGATCTACTGCTACTTCGTGAAGGGTTGAGCTAATGAGAAGAAGTAGCAAGAAACTCATTGCCACTCATTTAAATCAACAAAAAAAAAATACATTTCATCGTTTTACAAATCATTTCAATGTAAATTATTACAAAACAAAAGTTATTGAGTACAGTAGCTGCATCATCCAAACACACCGTAAATAAATAAGCATATTCTGAGAGCATTTTATGAGCGGTTATATAAAAAATATATATATTATATATGAAAATATGCGGACTCAGCGGCACAGAATCTTGGCCAAGCAAATATTTCACGATAACAAAAATTGTAACTATTTTTAAGGATTGTTATTTATGAAGATATAACAAATTATAACTCTAAGTTAAATTGCGTAATCCATTAACTTTAAGCGTTCTTTGCAAGAGCTTTTTGAAGTTTAGTCAGGGGAGTCATTAGAGCAATTAACAACAAATTTTGTCATTCATCGTTATTTCATGAATTTGTCTGCTATTGATTTGAAAATAAGTTTTCTAAAGCTATCACAAAATAATATCATATATTTTTTATTCCAAGCCCACGTATTCTTTTTGTTTACGGACGAAAAACGGTGTTTCCTGCCCACATCGGGCAGCTGTGATTTTCACTTTGAATTTCTAGATCGCTGATAACTGCCGCAGAGAGGTCTGGTGGACGTTTTTGTCAGTTAAGTTCGGCCTTAAAAATATTGCACTACTATCATAAATTCAGACTTCAACTTCGGTGTGTGTCTTATACATACACAGTATAATAATAAAGCTATATTTATTCCGAAACATTTTTACATTTCGTATTGGTTAAAATTTGATTTAAATCTTGCTGCTAATAACTGACCTAGTATGTATAGTTATGGTTTGTAACGCGGCCTTAATGAAGTTTATGGCAGCCCTATTTCACTGCGACCAATGTTATCTATTGTTATTGTTTAATAGCTCACTGCTAAGATTGATTCTTTTCATGAATCTTATTATGTATTTTGCAGTAAGCTGACGTATCTGAAGTAGTTGAAGGATTGGACTTCCCAAAGAGATGCTACGTTTACGCACTAAAGGACCACATTCAGAGAGGATGTGTAACGGAGTTTCATCTGCACAATTACAGAATCTACATTTTCTTTAATCCATAAAATAGACAAGTGTTTGTTTATTGTGCTCAACAATGGTGCCTCGTGCGCAGCCTTCTGGATAAATTTAAGTCTTAAGAACTAAGTTAGTAAGTTATTTCTAGTTGATTTAATACGGACCCCTTTCATGTAAAGGGGTTTCCTCCACGTTTTGCCATTTTTCTCTATCCTGCTCTGTTTACGTCTATTCCTTTCCCGTCTTCGACGCACGGTCTCTTGGGTCTTCCGAATTGGCTTTTTCATGTCGGTCCTTTACACTGTGTTACCTTAAACGTCCATCTTTTGTCTTTTATTCTGCAGCCTACTGCTATATTTCTTTGAAGCATGTTCAAGAACATCTGACAACTTGGTTTTTTCCTTGTGATCTGATTTCTGATTTATTGTATTTTCTTTATTAATTATTGTATTTGAAGACAATCGAGCGTATGGGTCACCTCGTTTTAAGTGATCATCGCCGCCCACATTCTCTTGCAACACCATGGGCTTTTCCGGCCTTTAAGAAAAGTGTACGCGATTTTTTTTAAGATACCCATGTCGTATCATCCAGGAAATTAGAACGCACAAGATAAATGTGATCTCACAAATTGGTTATATGTGGAAAGTCCCTTAAAACCTCACTGTAGAGGAACGCCACATATTCAAATAGTGGGGATGATAAACTAATTTGTGCCGTCTCGTGCGAAGGTGAAATTCGGCGGCAGGAATCGGATCAAACAGCTCTTTGGAACAATTCCCGTGATAAATGCGGAAGACACACAAATGAATGACAATGCCCTTCACAGAACACTGGATCCCTGGCAATTCGAGCACCTATATAGATTGAGCTGACACTGGGGTGCACCAGACCAGAGATGACAGCAAAACTAAATATGTGGCCGGACCTGCGCTTTGTAGAGTGCTAGAATGTTGTCCCGCATGAAGTATTGCCGTGCTCTTATTATAACGCCCAGCTCCTTCGAAGCCTATTCTACCAACAAATTGGATAATCTAACTATACGAACTAAATTTCACGGAAATTTGTTTGTTCGGTTATCCGTGAAGCGGAACAAACAAACGCAACGAAGTGTGCGGAAATCAAGTCACGTCCTTTTAATTATTTGAAAAAATACACTGATTGAAGATCAAGCAATCTAACTTAAGACATATTTTCCTTCTGAATAAAAATACATGTTTGTTTTTTACCTTAAAAAGTTTATCTCTCAGGAAAATCAAATTTTATCCATAATTTCAACGACTGTCTTACGAATTTTCGATCAGGTCACGTGTCCTAACGCGATTTTGACATTTTATACCCTGTGTTATCTTTGATTACTGCAAGTGTTACCCATTTAAATAAAACAATTTTATAGGATCAAAACGCGTGTAATTTTAACTGTAATTGTAGTTGAAAAAAATATTTCATCGGCAGTCCCCCTGAAAACGAGATCTGGAAAGGTCTTGAAACGTCGGGTTAGCTAAAATAAAAATGTAAATTTTACGCAAAATCGAATGTAATACAATTATACGCGTTTTAATCCTATAGAAGTGTTTTATTTCAATTTTAAACCCATCCCAAAAAAAGTGCTCAACGTCGCTAAAGAAGTTTTCAATTCCAAAATCTAAAAAAAATATTACCAGTTTAATAATAGTTTGAGGTAGATAGGCACAATTGAATGTTATTTATTCCTTGAAATAGAATCCCCTTTATTGAACCTTAAACTTTGTAAAATGTAATTAAACGTATTTGAACCAATGCTATTAATAGAGAACCGAATAGGAAACCTTTACATTTTAGTTGGCACTCGTCTCGACCCTCGTGATTAGTTCGGCCGATTGTTTTTAGTTGTTAAGCCACTGACCTGATTTCACTTCACTAACTCTATCATGGAGTACAACCGATCGACAATAATTACCTACTGTTAGAACGCAATTATAAACAGGGGAGGTTTTGACTCTAAAACACATATTTGCTTTGCCTAATGTTGTTTGATTAAAAATAATGAGGCATTATCACAATTGAAAAGCTTTATTGAATAAAATTTTCATTTATATTTTAGGGGTCCCGTAGCCAAAAAGCAAAAAAACGGAAAACTTATGGATTCGTCATGTCTGTCTGTCTGTCCGTGTATGTCACAGCCACTTTTTTCCAAAACTATACGAAGTATACTGTTGAAACACGGTAAGTAGATGTATTCTGTGAACCGCATTAACATTTTCACATAAAAATAGAAAAAACAATAACTTTGGGGGTTCCCCATACTTAGAACTGATACTCAAAAATTGTTTTCATCAAACCCATAAGTGTGGGGTATCTATGGATAGGTCTTTAAAAATGATATGGAGGTTTCCGGTGTAACTTTTTCTTAACTGAATAGTTTGCGCGACAGACACTTCCAAATGTGTGTCCCCAAAAGATAATATAGGTAGTTAGATATAAGATATAGGAATGATAAAATTAAAATAAATATATGATGTACATTATTACCATGCAAACATCCACCGGTTGGTGGAAGAAAATTGGTTTGAACGAGATCTAGTAAGTAGTTTTTATTAATACGTATAAATGATGAGAGCTCATTAAGCAAAGATTTTTTGCCTTTTCCGTTTAAATAATTTAGTCGCAGACCACCAGCGACCCGCCGCGTTTGGCACTACATGTCAGCAGATTGAGATGCGTTCCTTTTTTGCATCCTACCCTTGGGGCAATGTTTGTTTCCCTTCGCATGATCCTAGTGCCTGCGCCGTCGCAGTAGCCGGTGTAACACTGCAGGGCATGGATATTTTTATACCAAGCTCTGTAGTACCGATCGGTGGCAGATCACAGCCCTGGTTCGATGCGTCAGTTAAAGCAGCATCTGACAGCAAAACACAGGCGTATTGAACTTGGGTTGCGGCGCTGGGCTCAAAGGATCCGAAGTGCAAAGTTCTAAAGAGGAAATATAACTGTGCCTCCAGATTTTTTAAGCGGCAAATCGCCCGTGCGAAGGCGAAGCACGTCGTCAAACTCGGCGAGCAGCTTTACAGTTACCCGACTGGAACACACAAGTTCTGGTCGTTGTCGAAAGCTGCTCTTGGTAACTTCAACCCTCCCATGCCGCCGTTGCACATGAGGAATGACACCCTGGCCCATAAGGCCTGGCAAAAGAGTAAACCGATCTCCAGTGCATTCCTTTTGCCTCCAACTCGACTCTTGACGACAACGGAAAATCACCGGCAACCATCCCGCGGTGTCAGAGCTCCATACCTGAAGTACGGTTCAGACAGAATACTATTCGGAAAGCTCTGTTTTCTTGGGACGTCAGGAAGTCGAGCGGGCCGGATGGCATTTCTCCAATCGTGCTTAGAACGTGTGCCCCTGAGTTAACGCCGGTGCTAACGCGTTTATTCTGGCACTCTTATTCATAAGGCGTAGTCCCTGACTCATGGAAGTCAGCCCTTATCCATCCGATCCAAAAAAAAAGGAGACAGTTGGGATACGGCCAACTACAGGCCTATTGCTATGACCTTGAGGGTCACCTGTTGATCAATGACCGCAGTAGGTATGGCTTTCGCCATGGTCGGTCGGCAGGTGATCTTCTGGTATACCTAACACATAGATGGGCGGCGGCTATTGAAAGCAATGGGGAAGGCCTGGCAGTTAGCCTGGATATAGCGAAGGCTTTTGATCGTGTATGGCACAAGGCGCTCCTCTCAAAACATCCATCATTTGGGCTTCCCGAGAGCTAATGCAAGTGGACCTCCAGCTTCCTCACTGGGCGCAGCATACAGGTCGTTGTCGACGGTTATTGCTTGAATCCCAAGCCCGTGAACGCTGGAGTGCCCCAAAGTTGTGTGCTATCTCCCACGCAGTTTGTTCTGCATATCAATGATATGTTGGACACCTCCAACACACATTGCTATGCAGACGACAGCACCGGTGATGCCGTATACACGGGCCATGCAGGTCTCTCTCGGGAAATCGTCGACCAGCGCTGGGAGAAACTTGTTTCTGCTATCGAGTCCTCTCTCGAGAAGTTCGCGGAATGGGGTAAATTGAACTTTGTGCAATTTAAGAAGACTCAAGATTGCTCGTTTACCACGAAACCCCATTTGTCGTATCACCGTTCTTCGACAACACTTCCCTCCTACTTAAAGCCTCGCCTAGTATCGGAATACTGGGTCTCGAAATCTCGAGCGATTGCCAATTCCGTGGCCATCTGGAGGGCAAAGCCAAATTGGCTTAGAAGAAGCTGGGGGTCATTAATAGAGCACGGCAATACTTCAAGCAAGGCCATATTCTAGCGCTATATAAAGCGCAGGTCCGGCCACACATGGAGTATTGCTGTCATCTCTGGTCTGGCGCACCCCAGTATCAGCTCGATCCATTTGACCGCGTACAACGCAGAGCAGCTCGAATTGTCGGGGACCCAATGGCTGGATCACTTTGCGTTGCGTAGAGACGTCGCTTTATTGTGTGTCTTCTACCGCATTTATCACGGGGTGTGTTCCGAAGAGCTGTTTAACCTGATTCCTGCCGCCGAATTCCACCTTCCCACGACACGCCACAAGTTACGATATCATCCCCACCATCTGGATGTGTGGTGGTCCTCCACAGTACGGTTTTCAAGGAGCTTTCTTCCACGTACTACAAAGCTGTGAAAAGGTATTAGTGAGCGATTGGAAACAATTTTTTTAAACCGTTCAATTTTTACTGTTAAAAATTTACTGACTTGTTTCTGAAACTCTTTACACGTAGATAACGAAGGTTAACTTCAAAAAATTTATTGCAGCAATAAATACATCTGAGTGGTGGTTGATTATGACGTCACGCCTCAAATTAATGGTAACGGATAATCAACAAAAACTTTAAGCGACGCAGTGATGATTATTGAGCCGTGACGTCATTCTTGTTTCAGTTGACATGTCCGGTTGGCGTATTTTATACTTACTTGTATTTCATTGCATATATTTTAAATTTTAATAATAACATCAAAACTTAATCATTTCATCATTTATTTTTCTTCAAACCAAACACAAATTTATTAGTAGACGTAAGCTACTTTTTTCTTAAACTAAGAATACTAATATACTTTACCTCACCAGTGTGAGGCTCCTTTGCATAGAATGCCGGCTAGACTATGGGTTCCACAACGACGTCTATTTCTGCCGTGAAGCAGTAATGTAAAAATTATTGTGTTTTGGTTTCAAGGGCGCCGGAGCTAGTGAAAATAGCCAGAAACTGGGCAAATGAGACTTATGGTGACGAGCGCAATTGTAGTGCCGTAGAGCGCAAGTTACTTTCATGAGGTATTTGATAGCAATGCTGCGTAGATTATCCGAAACAAACAGACAGACACAAACAAAACAAACATATTTTATAGACATGTTGAAATTCATGTCAGGTAAACCTCCACACAGTTCACAGACTCTGTGAGTCTGTCAATAAAGTTTACGTCGTAGATGCCTAGATGGCGCTAGCTATAGATTAAAACGGACTATGATTGTGCTTTGTGTATTGGGTGTAAGGCTTAGTATTACTATGTCAGGGGTTCGCTAAATTTTTACCACGGCGGTGGATAATATATAAATAGAAGTGTTTGTGTGTGTGTTTCATTGTGAACGTAGATAGTGTATTTAACAAAAATTTGGTGCCGAAACATGGGAAATTCAAAAGGACAACAGATATAAGAAGATAAAGTTTCTATGTGGTAGCGGTGAGTTGAGTGCTAATAAATCAAAGTGAATTTGGACCCTAAAACTGTGAGTAAATTAACTTATAAAATTACTGATATTATTTGAACTTGTAAAATTTTAAAGTAAATTCAAGGACCTAGAATAATTCACTAAAAAGTGCACAGACGGGGAATCCATGCCCAAAATATTTTGAAGTGTTAAATTTTAAAAAAGACTTAGAAAGATTTCGATAAATGCTTCATTGACTTAGTAAATTTTCAACAAATATGTTCCATCGACTTAGAATAATTACCTATCTCATTGAATTAAATTTCTCACAACTGACAATATGAGTGTGGAAAAATCAATTGCCATTCAACAGGAAAGACTTACGAAATTAAATCAAGCTGAGGCTAATTACAGAAAAAGTCCTAAGGAAAGGGTCACAAGAGGTTATTTAGAAACAAGGTTGGAAATAGTTGAAAGCTTGTGGAAGGAGTTTACGGAGACTCATTGGCATATTATTGGAACAGCAAATGAAAGCCAAAGCTCTAGTCTTGACTACTTTACGAAAGGCACGTACGATACGTTTGAAGAAAACTATACTTATTACAAAGGCTGTTTGAAAGAAGCTATTCATGCCATGACTCGTCGTGACGAATCACAAGCATTGCCACCACAGTCGGTGGTTAAAGAGTCTAAGTCCAGTGATGTCAAACTTCCTAAAATAGAGTTACCTAAATTCAGTGGAAAATACGAAGAATGGCAACAATTTTACGATCTTTTTGCTCACTTATTCACAACAATCGGAATTTGTCAGCCGTTGAAAAATTGCATTATTTAAAGAGCACTTTATCGGGTGATGCAGAAGCGCTCATTCGAAATTTACCAACAACTGAACTTAACTACAGCGCGGCATGGAAAAAACTAACAAACAGATATAATAACAAAAGGTACAATTGTAATGCTATTCTCAAGAGTTTATTCACTCAAAAGCATATCACCAGCGAATCTGCCTACTCCATAAGATGTTTGCTAGATGGAACAACATCGTGTATGACGTCTCTCAACAACTTGGGAATTAAAACCAAAGAGTGGGACGCAATTCTCGTTTTCCTAGTCGTGTCCAAACTAGATCACGAGTCACTCCGCCAGTGGGAGATAACTGTCAGTGGTGTTTCATCTGACACATTGCCTAAATGGGATGAATTAGAAGTATTCCTAGAGTCACGGTTTCCTTTCATTCCTAGGACACTGGAAATGATTGATAGTAGCAAACAAATGTCTAAAACTCCTCACAACAATGCAAAACGTATAGAGAAAATTAAATCATTCGCAGTTCATGATGACGCTACGAAATATCAATGTATCATGTGTTCAGGAGATCATTTCCTCTATCAGTGCAAGGGATTTGGACAACTAGCGCCGCAAGAGAGACAAGAATACGTACAGAAAAAATCTCTTTGTTTTAACTGTCTAGCACCCACCCATTCAGTTAAGAAATGTTACACAACAAGCTGTCGTAGATGTGGTAAACGTCATCACTCTTTGCTTCATCAGGAAAGAGAAATACAACAAGGGTTCACAAACACAACAGAGAACCACACATTCACACAATCAAAGCAACCTAATCAAGGAAACAGTCAACCTTCATCACCCAATCAAAGGGTGAATGTCGTTGCCAATTTTGCAAGGGAAGAAACAGTCGTCGGATTGGCCGACGTTCTTTTGGCGACGGCAATTGTGAGAGCATCTTCTGACAGCGGTCAATTCTGTGTTCTACGCTCCTTTATCGACCAAGGCTCACAGGCCTCTTTTGTCACAGAGCAAACAGTAAAAACATTAGGGCTTAAGCGAGTGTCAGTTAGTGGCTGCGTGTCAGGTATAGGGGATGGTCGATTGCGTATAAAGCACATGGTTTCTTTCCAAATAGAGTCGCGTAGGGATCCAAGTAAGTCTATTCAAATTTCTGCATATGTATTAAAATCCCTTATTTCTCGATTACCTACCAACAAAATCTCGTCACCTGATTGGCTAGATATTGAGAACCTATCACTAGCTGACCCAGGATTCAAATTACCTGGTAGAATTGATATTTTACTAGGAGCTGAAGTGTATGGCGAAGTCCTCTTGAATGACATTATCAAACACCCAAAGGGACACTTATTAGCTCAAAACACCATCTTTGGGTGGATCATTTCAGGGAAGGTATCCCAAGTACCTTCAACTGGTGTCAGAAAAATGGTAAGCCTACACGTTCAAGTAAGAGAAGATTTTTTATTAAAACAATTCTGGGAGTTAGAAAATGAACCAAACTTGTTTCAAAAGAAACTTACTAAAGCAGAAGAAAAATGCGAAGAATTTTACGACTCAACTACTTTCAGGAATGAAGAAGGAAGATTTGTGGTCAGATTACCTTTTAAGAGCGATGATCCACAATGTCAATACGGAGGATTAAAGGAGATAGCAGAGAAAAGATTTTATTATTTGGAAAAGAAACTTCAAAGGAATCCAAATTTTAAGGAAGAATGTAATACAAGGTAATGCAAGAGTATCTGGATTTAAATCATATGATCGAAATAAAGGACGAAATGGTCGAGCCAAAGGCAGTATATTTTCCACATCACGCCGTTGTAAGGGAAGATAAGGAAACTACCAAAGTACGAGTTGTCTTCGATGCCTCTTGCAAAGGTAAGAACGGCGTATCTCTTAACGACAATCTTCATGTCGGGCCCAAACTACAACAAGATCTGAGACACATTCTGATGAGGGGGCGTATATTTCCTATATGTATCGTTGCAGATTTAATCAAAATGTACAGGCAAGTGCGCCTTAATGATGAGGACACGCGTTTCCAAAGGATCTTATGGAGATTCAACCCCGATGAACCTCTGGGTCAGTACGAGTTGCTCACACTCACCTTTGGAACGGCATGCGCACCTCATTTGGCCGTAAAGTCTCTGCAACGGTTGGCAGAGGACGAGCGTCTCAATTATCCAACCGCATCGGAAATAACGATGAAGGATTTTTATATCGACGATCTCATGACGGGCTGTCAAACTGAAGAGGAGGCAATTGAAATTTATAAGGGAATGAATAAGCTTATGCAGGCAGGAGGTTTTCAATTACAGAAGTGGAGCAGCAACAGTAGAGCTTTATTGCAGTACATTGACCAAGACAATCAGAGTTCAGCTCCATCTATTCTCATTAAGGCAGACAAAATGGTTAAAGTTTTGGGCATTTGTTGGAACAGAGATTCTGACGAGTTTCAGTACACGGTAGATTTGCCTGAAGTTGACAAATTACCAACAAAGCGTCAAGTGTTGTCCGACATTGCTCGGCTATACGATCCAATGGGCTGGATCGCGCCCGTTGTCGTGACTGCTAAGGTATTCATTCAAAAACTGTGGAAGTCGAGTTTGGCTTGGGACGATGAGCTTCCTGTAGATTTGCTAAATGAATGGCTAAAATACAGATCACAACTCACTGAGCTGAAAACCATCTTAATTCCAAGGTGGCTACATTTTACTCAAGATTGTGAAGTCGAATTGCACGCGTTTGCAGACGCTTCCCAAACAGCTTACGCTGGGGTTGTGTTCTTTCGTTCAGTAAACGAAAAGGGTGATGTTCACGTACATCTCCTAGTCTCGAAAACAAAAGTGACGCCGATTGAGAAGGAGTTATCAATTCCTAGAATAGAATTGTGCGGTGCAGTCCTGGCTACAAAATTGCTGCATGAAGTTGCACAAGTTATGGCTGTGCCTAAAGAAAAGCTTCACGCATGGTCTGATTCAACCATTGTCCTAGCATGGTTGCGAGGATTGCCGTCTAGGTGGACAACTTTTGTAAGTAATAGAGTATCAGAAATTCTAAACATTCTAGACAGTAATCAGTTCAATCATGTTGGAACAAAACTTAACCCCGCAGACTGTGCTTCCAGAGGATTGCAACCTTCCGACTTAAAGAGAGAGATGCTTTGGTGGAAGGGACCTGCATTTCTTCATCAACCATTGATCAATTATCCAATAACAGAATACAGCACACAAGAAGAAGTCAGAGCGTGCAAAACTGGGGAAATCAAGACCTTAGTTGCGTTGAAGAAAGTGGACGCAAATCAACGTTTCAAGCAAGAAGAAAACAATTTATTTTGGAGTAAATATTCGTCTCTGAACAAAATGTTAAGAATTGTGTCATATGTTAATAGATTTTTAAATTTAAAATTAAAAGCGCACGAAAGAAAGAAACATCCGGAGTTCATTACTGCAAGGGAAATTAATGATTCTTTACTAGGTTGCATTAAACAAGTTCAGGCATTAAAATTTAAAGAGGAAATCAGGCAACTAAAGTCTGGAGGTCATGTACAGAAGAAAAATGAACTGCACATTCTCAACCCGTTTTTAGATGAAATGGGACTTTTGAGAGTAGGTGGTCGAATAACTTTATCTAAGTTGAGTTACGTCGAGAAACATCCCATAGTGATGCCTGACGTAAGTCATCTTACCCAGGTCATCGTACAGGACGCTCATATCTCAACAATGCATGGCGGACCTCAAGCAATGCTCAATTACCTCAGAAGTAGGTTTTGGGTAATACATGCCAGGCAGTTAGTTAAAAAATGTTTTCGCCGTTGTGTCGCATGTATAAGATACTCCCAACGCAAAACCACTCCTCTGATGGGTCAATTACCAGAAGTGCGGTTGCAGCCAAGTAAGGTTTTTAAGTCATCAGGTGTAGACTATGCGGGTCCCATAAATTTCCGATTCTCTCCTGGTAGGGGAGGCAAATCCTATAAAGGTTATATTTGCCTTTTCGTGTGTATGGGGACTCGTGCCATTCATATAGAAGCAGTGTCTGACTTAACTTCAAAAGGCTTCATCGCTGCATTTCGTAGATTCGTTGGTCGACGAGGACGTTGCACTGATCTACATTGCGATAACGGCACAAACTTTGTCGGTGCTGATAAAGAGCTGCGAGAAATATTCCATACAACCAAATCAAAAGTCCCTCAAGAAATTGCGGGTGTTTTGGCAATGGAGGGTACAACGTTTCACTACATACCTCCTTTAAGCCCAAATTTTGGTGGAATTTGGGAGGCTGGGGTTCGCTCGGCAAAGACACATTTTAAGAAGGTGATAGGTAATCATACTCTAACCTATGAGGAGATGACCACAGTGTTGGTACAAATAGAGTCTTGTCTGAATTCACGACCATTGAGTCAGTTAAGTGACAATCCGGTAGACCCTCTCCCCTTGACACCCGGCCATTTCCTGGTAGGAGAACCTCTTGTTAACGTTTGTGATAGTTATTACATTAATCATGCTGAAAATGTAAATTTAACAAGTAGATGGAAATTAGTTCAAAAGATTACTAATGATTTTTGGCATAGATGGTCCAAAGATTATTTATTAAATTTAAATAAGAGGTATAAGTGGACCATAAAAAAATCCGAACCTGATGTTGATGATATAGTTATAATTAGGGAGGATAATTTGCCACCAACAAAATGGATTATCGGTAGAATAGTTCAAAAACATCCAGGCAAGGATAATGTCACGCGAGTAGTTACTATTAAATGCAAGGATAAATTGTTGAAACGTCCTGTTAACGAGCTTTGTTTCCTACCTAAGTGATAAGCATTCTGATAAATTGGTTTAATGTTTGTTATTCATAGATTTCTTTTCGTTCTTGTTTCTACCTTGTGTTACGGTGGGCGGTTCATGTCCGTCTTTAAGAGTGTTTAGTTAGTTTAGACTTAATTAGTAAATTAATTAAATTATTTCTTTAGTTTTCAAAACAAATGCTTTCACAAGCTCACGGTGGGGAGTAGTATTGTATAAGTTTATCATTGTTCCAATTACTTATGCATCATGTATTATCTATTACAGTTTGTTATGTTTAGTTATAAGCTGTTACACGTATAAGTTAAATTCTAATGTACATTTGTAGTCAAGTTCCATATATTATAATTTAATTTGAAGGACTCGTCCTTGGTGGGCGGGATGTTGAAATTCATAGGGGTTCGCTAAATTTTTGCCACGGCGGTGAATAATAAATAAATAGAAGTGTTTGTATGTGTTTCATTGTGAACGTAGATAGTGTATTCAACAGACATCCTCTAAATATTTATAGACATTCAGTAAATAAAATGTTATTTTCACATTAGCTGTGCAGGCAGCAATTTAACTGAATTTCATGAGAGCTAATATTTTACTCAAATAAAATAGCCTTATCTACACGAAGTATCTGGCAATGAAAGCCCTATAACAATCAGTCGTGCCATTTCCGAGGCTAGCTTAAGCAAACAGACACACAAGCAAACAATTTAAGCCTAGGTTTCCTGCTAATAGCACCGCATAACATTCATTAACAATTTGTAGAAAGCTGTTATTTCCATAAAACAGTTTAAAGTCTTTTTTACTTCTTCTGTGGTTATTTCCACATTATAATTAGAAACTTATTTTTTTTGTATTAATTAGATGTGATACAGTGAAGTTTTTTTACCGAAACATTATGGGAACGGGACATACATTTAGGTATTTCAATAATTATAAGTTTGTCTAACTTATGCCACCTCGATTTTCGAAGTGAAATCTTATTTAGCATCGTTGTGATTTGAAAATCGATGAAACGAAAAAGAGACAGACACATAAGTTCATAAGATTTAATGTGGGAGAAAATGAGATAGGAAGCAATTTATACAGTTGAATAAGGCATTGTCTTCGGTATATTCGCGTCGAGTATACCTTAGTACATCAGAAGAACAAAAATATGGTAGCGGTGATAGTAATGTCTTTCATAGCGGTTGAAATCATGTACCAGGACTTCATAATATGCAGCATAAAGGTTCATGCACAATGCAGGTTTCGCTTATGACTTTGTACGCAGGCAATTTTTTTTCTAACATGAAACTCAAGTAGCATTAGCAAAAGTCAAATAGCATTAAAGAAACTGTTGATTGTATTAACTTTTTAGAGCAACTCACACTGGAAAGAAAAGGTGTGTTTGTACGTACGCACGTAAGAACTTGTTCTATTTTGGCGTAATAAAAAAAAATCTTAAATAAATATTTATTCCTCATGCTATTTTACGTCGGTAGAAAGAACAATAATAATGTAATAAAGAAGGTATTATATTATACAACCAATGAAAAAATAATCTTCATAACATAATTTTGATATAATAATAATGCCATAGGTATGTATAGATTATTAGAGAGTAGGTAATTATTATGTTCTCAAACAGTGAGTATAAACAGTTTGACGCCGAAGCCAACACAGAGTCATTAAGTTTTCATGCGTGTCGACTTTGCACGGCCAATGTCCACAAATTATGGACATTACTGGAGTCGTATCAATATTTTAGAGCAGAACTTTGAACGTGTCTACGAAGTTACGAAAATTAATGACGTAAATACGTTGAATAACAATATTATGATGTTTCTTAAATAATACTTCTTTAGGCGCGGTAGGGAAAAATTATAAGAGTGGTCAGGTCCACTTTCAAAAGGCACTTATTTTCTCAAAATTGATTCCTTTAGAATTGTTTTTGATTTCACTTCTAATATACTAAATACTACTACCGCTTCGGAAACAAATGGCGCTCTGAGAGAGAAGAAACGGCGCAAGAAACTCTCCCAGCATTATTTTTTTGCGCACTTTTTAATAAAATATACAATATTGTACTGTCATTGCTATTGCTATAAAATAATCATAATCTAGTCCCAGACTGTCGAATCACTTAAATATTCATCTGTGGAGTAGTAGGAACACTCTAGACTTACACTCTAGACACTCTACACTAGAAGGAACTACAGAACCATTTTATAATAAAACATTTAAATTTATTTATAGATTATGCCTGAACAGTGGCTGAGACTTTATTATAAAAGTGTATATATACATTTACCCTTAAAGTTTTTTGAAGCTTACTAGAATTAGTAACAAGCAATCCCTAACTTCTAAGAAGAAAATTATTCAGCTGCCATAGACATCTTTTCAAGAAGGCAACTAATAGGTAATGAGGTAATAATTGAGAAAGTATAATTGGTAATGAGATAGGTGACCGGCTAGCTAAGGATGGAAACTCATCTCCCTTCATAGGCCTAGAACCCTTTTGTGGAGCCGGTGAATCTCTTATCCGCAAGGAACCAAGAAATGCTGGAAGCAGACAGTCATTGGCAGGTTAAGCTGCTATTAGGCATCTATCCATGTAAGCGCGCCAAACAATGCATAGGCTTGGACAGGAGACAACTGAGACTGAACTTACGGGGTTCCTCTCAGGCCACTGCAAGCTGAAGGGGCACCAACCCAGAATGGGTCTCAGTGAATCAAACCTGTGCAGATTCTGCTGTGAAGCCGCTGAAGGCACCATATATATCCTTCTAGAATACGTAGAAGCCATAGCCAGAATCAGACTGGGGTGTCTTAAAACACCTTCACTCAAAGCAGAGGACGTGCCCTGCCTGGACCCTCTAAGGTTCCTGCGATTCTTAAAAGTAATAAATAGGTCTTAGGAATATAATTTTAATCCCGGCACACGTCTCCTAGTCAGTAGCCTCAATTTTTCCGCAGCTCATTTGTTTTATAAACATAGGAAGTCGAGGGTAGACGCGTCAGTGCAAGCAGGGGGCACAAATTATAGGATTTAAGTGAATCTAAATCCCCTACTCATAATAATAATTAATGGACTTACTCCGCTCTCTTTATCCAAAGAGAATTGGCGAAAACCGGTGATATTCAGTACTCAAGATCGCTTGAATGTATGGATAGGAAAAGAGCTTCATGGACGGTTTTACCGGGCTCTCTACGGACCTGATGTAGACACGATTTCGTCTGGCTACGATTTGGTGACCTGTTTGGGGAAACTGAAGGATTTACCTGGGCAATTGCTGATGAAATTATCAAGACGAATAACTACCGGAAATACATCATGAAGGATGGCACAGTAGACATATTATGTCGGGTGTGCCATCAACCTGGTGAGTCTATCAGACATATTATTTCCGGTTGTTCTCGTATGCCAATGGAGAGTATTTGCACAGACACAACCAAGTAGCCAGGATTATCCATCAGCAACCTGCTCTTCGATACAATCTTGTGCATTTTGAAGTCCCAAATTATAAGTATACTCCAGAGCCAGTTCTGGAAAACAGCCGTGCCAAGCTCTATTGGGACCGATCTATCATCACGGACAGAACTAACATTGCTAATAAGCCTGATATTGTGTTGCTAGATCGGTTAGGGCGTCGGGCATTTATTGTTGATATCCTACTAACATTAACGGAAATGACTATTGGGATATAATTGTCCCAATAGTCGTTTCCGTTAACGGTCTTATAACAAAAAGCCTCTACCATCATCTCAAGAGGCTCTCACTTAATAACTGGATGAAGGGTCAGGTACAGAAAGCAGCTATTTTGGGAACGGCACGCGTCGTGCGGAAGTTACTCAGTCTGTCGCCCTAACCACCGGCGGAATTGTCGTGAACCAACGCCGGCGGGACTCTGTTATTTATATTTATATTTGTAATATTATTTTTTATGAATATGTTATATATATAAATGTAGAAAATAAGATGAAATTGTAATAAAGAGAATAATAAAAATAGTCGTTTCCGTGAACGGTCTTATAGCAATTAGTAAATTAAGGGTCAGTTACAGAAAGCAGTTGTTTTGGGAACAGCACGCATCGTGCGGAAGTTCTTTTTTTTATGGAATAGGAGGACAAACGAGCGTACGGGTCACCTGGTGTTAAGTGATCACCGCCGCCAACATTCTCTTGCAACACCAGAGGAATCACAAGAGCGTTGCCGGCCTTTAAGGAAGGTGTACGCGCTTTTTTTGAAGGTACCCATGTCGTATCGTCCCGGAAACACCGCACAAGGAAGCTCATTCCACAGCGTACGTACGAGGAAGAAAGCTCCTTGAAAACTGCACTGTGGAGGACCGCCACACATCCAGATGGTGGGGTGGGGTGCGCCAGACCAGAGATGACAGCAACTCCATGTGTGGCCGGACCTGCGCTTTGTAGAGTGCTAGAATGTGGGCCGAGTGCTAGAATATGGCTTTGCCCTCCAGATGGCCACGGAATTAGCAATTGCTCGAGATTTCGAGACCCAGTATTCCGATACTAGACGAGGCTTTAAGGGAAGTGTTGTCGAAGAGCGGTGATACGGCAAATGGGGTTTTTTTAGTGGTAAACGCGCAAACTTGAGTCTTCTGGGGGTTAAATTGGACAAGGTTCAATTTACCCCATTCCGCGACCTTCTTGAGAGAGGACTCTATAGAAGACACAAGTTTCTCCTGCCACTGGTCTACAATGTCCCGAGAGAGACCTGCATGGCCCGTGTATACGGTATCACCAGTGCTGTCGTTTGTATGGCAATATATGTTGGAGGTGTCCAACATATCATTGATATGCAGAAGAAACAGCGTGGGAGATAGCACACAGCCTTGGGGCACTCCAGCATTCACGGGCTTTGGAATCGAGCAATAACCGTCTCCAACGACCTCTATGCTGCGCCCAGTGAGGAAGCTGGAGGTCCACTTGCATAAGCTCTCGGGAAGCCCAAACGATGGAAGTTTTGAGAGGAGCGCCTTGTGCCATACACGATCAAAGGCCTTCGCTATATTCAGGCTAACTGCGAGGCCTTCCCCCTTGCTTTCAATAGCCGCCGCCCATCTATGTGTTAGGTATACCAGAAGATTGCCATTCGACCGACCATGGCAAAAGCCGTACTGCCGGTCGTTGATCAACTGGTGACCCTCAAGGTATACCGAGAGCTGGCGGTTAATTATGCTCTCCATGATTTTGGAAAGCAGGGAGGTAATCGCTATAGGCCTGTAGTTTGCCGGATCCGAACTGTCTCCTTTTTTTGGATCGGATGGACAAGGGCTAACTTCCATGAGTCAGGGACTACGCTTTGTGAATAAGAGTGCCGGAATAAACGCATTAGCACCGGCGTCAACTCAGGGGCACACGTTCTAAGCACGATTGGAGAAATGCCATCCGGCCCGCTCGACTTCCTAACGTCCAACGAAAACAGAGCTCGCCGAACAGTTTTTTGTCTGAACTGTACTTCAGGCATGGAGCTCTGACACCGGAACCTATGGGTAGGCCTACGAAAGATGCCGCGCGCCTTAAACAATAACGGAATGAAACAGGAACGGATAAAAGGAAATCGACTCCGAAAAAATGTTTTTTTTTTTTTTTTTTGAGAGGAGGATATACTGTTACGTATTTACGCCCCGGAACGGGGCGTCATATGTCGGACTCGAGTGTCCGCGTAAGCGGACGCCCCATACCGACTAAAACCTCCTCTGTGCTGTTAGCAGCCCTGGCTTTCACAGCGAAGTAGGACGTGGGCCGTGGAGGCCGCAAAGACTACGCAACAACAGTCGCGGGGCGTCTCCTAAGGAGACTCGAACCTCAGACCGGCTGTGTGCTTGTGGGAAGGAGAGAGAATGAAAATGAAAATGAAGATGAAAAGATGAGAAGAACACACTCGCCGGCGAGTGTGGTGATGTTTAGTGTAATGTATGTAAGTGTGTATGTATGTGTTTATGATTGTATGTATGTATGTTTGTATGTGTGTAAGTAGTGTAAATGTTAGTGTGCATGTATGTTTGTGGAGTGTGTTTGTGGTTGTCCTTCACTTCCTTCACCCACGGTATGGGTGTTTCATACAATTTAATGACGTCGGTCGGTCGTTTTTTAGCGCGGATGCTATTCGCGTTACCGAAGAGTACCGCTGCACTCTTGGTGGGGTTCACTTCAATCCGCCATTTTCTGAACCAGTTGCCTAGTTCATCGACGGCGGCTTGAAGTACTTTAATGTTCCTGCTCAAGGTTGAGCGGTTCAATAGAGCGGAGCCAAAGTAGAGTGCCCTATCGTCAGCGTACTGAGCGAGCTGGACACTCGGAAACTTGGGAATGTCGCTCGTGAAGAGCGAGAAAAGAGTGGGAGAGAGGACTGAACCCTGTGGCACGCCAGACCTGATGGGTCTGGGTGAGGATAGGGTGCCCTCTACTCGATATCGGAAGGAGCGATCAGTAAGGTAGGCTCGTATGATGCGCACGAGCCTGTCTGGCACTCCCAGTTGATACAGCTTGAATACTAAACCGTTGTGCCATACCTTGTCGAATGCCTTCGCGACATCGAAAAACACGGCTGCCGTGGTAGCGTGAAGTTGACGCCGTACGAGAATGTACTCGGTGAGTCGGTGAGCCTGCTGGGGACACGAGTGAGCGGTTCTGAATCCGAACTGTATGTCGGGTATCAGGTTGAGCTCCGCGATGTAATGATTAAGACGCGCGAGAATTAATCTTTCGTAAAGTTTCCCGATCGAGTTAATTAAGCTAATAGGCCTATAGCTACTCGGATTAGCTTTAGGTTTATTGGGTTTTGGGATACCGATAACAATGGAATCTTTCCATTGTTCGGGGAACGCGCTATTAGACAATAGAATATTAAAAATGGTAACCAATAAAGTAATAAGAGTCGAGGGTAGGATTTTAAGAACCCTATTGTTTATAGTGTCACCTCTTCGTAATAGGTGGGTTTTATTACATCGCCTGAAGGGCTCAGAGCGGAGCGACGTTCAACTTCACGATCAACTTCGTCAACGTGTGTCGGGTCGGCTGCTGCATTTGGAGAGCACTGACTCTCGAGACTATCGGCGAGGCATTCAGCCTTCTCATCGTCATCGAGCGCCGGCTGCAGTCCCGGTCTGTCCAAAGGAGGCATGACAGTGGGCGGCTCCTGTTTGAACGCGCGAGGCAGCTTCCAGAAAACCACATGTGATGGCTTAAGGTTGCCGAGCAAGCGGTCCCAACGTTCGCCGCGGAGTTCCGCGATACGTTCCCGTACCACCCGCTGTAGGTAGCGGAGGTGGCGCCTATTCTCGACCGACGGATACCTGTCGTAAAGTCTAGTGGCTCTGTGCTTCTGTGTGAGTAAGTTCCTGACCTCTGGAGGCAGGTTTAGGCGATGCGGTTGCATCGTCGGAACCTGCCTGGAGCAGGCCTTGATCCTATTCTCTATATGTGACGTCACATGAGAGATAGCACTGTGAGCCGTGTCGACCGAGTCGATGACGTCCGGTATAAGGTCAAGGTCGTCGGACTTGATAGACTCGAGGTCCTTTTCCAGCCGTTGCCAGTCGATCACTGTTTTCGTCGGTGGTTGAAAGTTAACCGGTGGGCCTAGATTTAGGACGACGGGCCGGTGGTCTGTCTCTAATTCGTGAAAAACCTCGATTGAATTTACATTGAGCGTTACGTTCTTAAGTAACGCAACGTCTAGAATGTCGGGTCGGTGCGCGACGTTATCCGAATAATGTGTTGGTTCGTCGGGTGCTATTACTGAAAAGTTCAGCGTGTCTGTCAGCGAATCTAATAAGATTCCGTTTCTATTTGTGGCTCTACTGTTCCAGCTGGAGTGTTTGGCATTAAGATCGCCACCCACTATGACTGCAGCCCCGTGGCCGAGTAATGCTTCTATATCTGTGTATAATACTTTTTTGTTGGGCGGAAGATAAGCTGAAATAACAGTGATCGGCTGGTGATACGCCATACTGACCCGGATGGCAGAGGCCTCGATGTTAGTGAGGACCGGAGGATCTATAGGTATACAGTGTAGAGACCTTTTAAAATAAATGAGGGTGCCGCCCATACGGGTGGTGCGATCATTCCTGACTAAGTTATAATTAGCGATACGCGGATCGCGTATACGTGGTTTTAGAAATGTCTCTTGCACTAAGAATAGGTCTAATTGATGTTCGTGAGCGAACTCCTTCACCAAGTCTAGTTGAGGCTTAAGGCCTTGGGCGTTAAAATACGCTATACGGAGCGTATGTGGTTTAACCCGTCCGCTTACGTAATTAGGCATCGCGAATGTTTTTATACTTTCGCCCTATATCGGTGAGGGCACGGAATATTTTGCCGTTGTCTGCCATAACTTGCAGGAGCGACGGCGGGTCGTCCCGGACCGCATCGAGCCTGCTGGCCAGGGCTGTGATTTCATCAATGTCGAACAGCTCTGAAAGTTCGAACATGAAGGCAAAGGTGCTGCCGCCTTTGTTACCTGTTGTCGCGGACGCGGGCGCCGGTGGCCTCGGTCGCGGGACCGACGCCGCCGGGCGGGACGCTAGCGGTGGCCGGTGGGGCGCGGGGGCCGCGAGAGTGGCCTCTGTGGCAGCGTTGGCAGCCGGAGGAGACCTCGCCCAGGCGTTTACCTTCGGAGGCGGCGCAGGTTTGAAGGTCGGAGTGAACTCCACCTTCTCTGCTCTGCCTTGCAGCTGGCGGCGCCCTGGGTGACGCTTGTGTTTGGGTGCCTTGGGACACCCGCGATAGCTCGCGGGGTGCCCCTTCTCCCCGCACAAGACGCAGGCCGGGGGCTCCGCGCATTGCGCTGGTCGAGGGCACTCCGGCGTACCGAGTTTTCCGAGGCACTTCACACACCTCGGGGTGTGTTCGCAGTTGCGTGCCGAGTGCCCGTATAATTGGCATCTGTGACACTGACCGGGCCCCCCGCGGTTGCGAGGAGCTTCGGTACGATGCCCTGAAGGGAGCAAATCGATTTAATATTGAAAATTTCCTTTCTCTCTTGCGTGAGGTCGAGGACGACGAGAACCATGTTAAATGGTTGTTTGTTGGTGGTACCGCGCATACGGTGCACCTCGTGTGCAGGGTAACCCTGCTCTTTGAGGTCCGACAGAATGTCGGCCTCGTCTAATTCTCTGGGGACGTTCCTACGAAAAAATTCTGTTTGAAACTCTATTTCACGTTCTTATGAGACATAAAAATATTGCGAAGAACGTTAGTTAATTATGAATGAAATTTAGCCTAAGACCCACTTATTGGGACACGAGTTAATATTTAATAATAATATATAATCAACCTAAATGAAAACTCCTAAAAAGCTGTACACAAAATATTTCATCCAAAAATATTCATAAAAAATGTTCCTAAAATGAAATGTACTGGGCAAAACTATGTCAAATTATTATGGCATCACATGGCAACCATTGCGTTGATGCGCAAAGAAGAATCATGTAAATCGGGTCATAAATCTCGGCGTAATCGGTTTACATAAGAAAAAATACCAATCCAATTGAGAAACTCCTTCTTTTTGAAGTCGGTCAATGAGTCGGTTAATGAAAATATTTCCTAAAATATTTATGTTACAAAGCATATCATCCCTACACGTCATACGATGAAGCATGTAGATTTTTTAATATAGACCCATTGGAACGCCACCGAAACCAACAAGATGTAATGTTTTTACATTCTTTATTGTCAGGCAATACAAACTGTCCTGAATTATTAAGTGCCCTATCGTTTAATGTACCACAATATAGAACACGTCATACGAAACTCCTGGTTGCACCACGTACCAAAACGAACTATCATAAAAACTCGATTTTTTGCAGAATTCAAAATAATTACAATAATAACTATGATATTCTAGATATCTTCATGTTAGAAAAGGATTAATTGAAGCGTGAAATTATTAAATTACACCAGTCTAAAGCAGTGCCTTACTCATTTGTTTAAAATAATTAAAATATATACATATTATTATTTACTAACCACACACATACGCTTTCACATCCACACACAACATACACACAGTAAATAAGAAACACAATAGGCAGTTGTTCTCTAATATATCTTGTTGTAAAACTATTGTAAAATAATTTTATCAATATGAGTAATCTGTAATGGCCTTAAGAATTATGTTTTATATTATTGTTTATTAACTTTTACTGTAAAGCTGTTGATTACCAATAAATAAATAAATAAATAAATAATGGGTAAGTAATACACATTATCAAATCAATTATCAAAAAAATACAAGGCAATGATTAAATCCAAGGGTTTCCTGTAGCATATTGAAAATAAATGCATCAGTAGGACGAATCGGAGTGTATGAAAAATTGACAAAGCATAGATTTAATGAAAATACTTCAAACCTGAAATATGCTTTAAATTTTTCAAAATCAGCTTTTGCACAAAATCGTATGGTATAGTACAGTAAGTAATTGAATTTTAATTTGTGTAATACTAAAACATTAAAACAACTTACTAAAATTTCGTTTACAGCCGTAAAAATGAAATGAAACATGTTTTTAGAATATTGCAAACAATTAACGATTTATTCATTATTTAAGAAAATACATCTATAAACCGACCTATCTATAAAGCTACAGTTTCCAACAATAATATCTTATCGCTTGAGTATCACGCCTTGGAATAATGTTTGCAATACTGTCTCGCAAGGATCTATGTCGAATTGAATGGCTGCCTGTAATTGAAATAGGACGAAACTGGATAATCTTGTATAACTTCTTCGATTACTATTATTAAATTCAATCTTACTGATAATAATTACTGTAATAGAGCATTAATATTTTTTTCTAGTATACCGTGGTTGCTAACTATGGGCTTGATGAGAAAGCTCATGGTCGCTCAGAGGGCAATGAAGAGGGCTATGCTCGGAGTTTCCCTCTGAGATCAAATTAGAAATGAGTAGATCCGTTGGAGAACTAAAGTCACCGACATAGCCCAAATGATTGCGAAACTGAAGAGGCAGTGGTCAGGGCACAGACGAAGAGATGGCCGGTGGGGCAGAAAAGTCCTCGAATGCCGACCACGTACCGGAAGTTGCAATGTTGGTAGGCCCCTACAAGATGGACCGAAGATCTGGTAAAGATCACCGGAATACGTTAGTTGAGGGCAGCACAGGGCTGAGTCGTTGTCGTGGAGATCTTTGGGAGAGGCCTTTGTGCAGCAGTGGACGTCTTCCGGCTTATGATGATAATGATGATACCCTGATTAGCTATGTGTCTCATTGCAAGTTATGTTTTTATATAAATCCAAAATATTCCTAAATTTCACGTAAGCCCATGGTATTTTCTGCAAGACATTCCTCTGATGGTATGGTTGGGTTCACTTCAATTCAATGAACAGATTCATTATAATGCAGTCCCGCTCAAGGTTCTTGATGAAACCCAAAATTCTGTGCAGCATCACAATAATTGCACCGTCACTTCGAGACATAAGATGTTAATCGACAAAAAGACGAAATGTATATCTCTCGCCGTTTTTCCATGAGTATTTGTGTGTGTTTTACAATTATTTTTAAATACATTTTGATAAAATATATTGCTACCAATACAATAAAATATTTAAATTATTATGGTCACATGTTCATCGGTTCTGGGGCGAATTTCTACATTGTCTTTTAGCAATTTATTACCATAAAGTCTTAAACAATTTATACTGCAAGGATAAGAAAAATCTGAAAATTACACATTTGTAATAAAATCTAAAAAAACTGGCTTTACTCATATATGCAAGAAACGGCAGTTTAAATTTTTCTTTAGTTTTCGAATTATGACGAAGAATGAAAAAATAACCTTTTTTATTAAGTATATTTAGGTACTTATACTATGTATGGAACTCGCTGGGCGATTCCGATTCGCTCACTTCCGGTTTTTTTAATGCATTTGCCTTTTATTAATTCAAACTAATTAAATCAACGTCACACATTAACTAGTGCAGTGCAAATTACATGAAGATAAATATTAGCTGGAGCTTAAGGTGATAATTAGTGTTCCACTTATTTCTCGGTACATATCAATCATTCAACACTTATGCTGCTACCCCAATTAGGGTGACAATGAGATAGGGAATAAACGGACCGTTTCCGTAAATTAATGACTCTCGTAAACGCGACGCACCCATAACTAACAACACAGCATGACGTGGGCATCTTTGTATCCTTTGTTTCTTACACAAATTGATAATACTTTTACGACAGCTATCAATCAATTTGCGACAAAATAGATACTAATACTTTATTATAATTGTGGGCTTGGGCTTGTTTTTCGTAGTACTACTAGTAAAGTTAGTTACTGCTTTCAATGTCTTCAGCCTTTGAAGGACTACTTAAATAAATTATTGAATAACGTAATAATTTTGAGTTTTGGGCAATTCTTTGAAAATGCGCATATTGCCTCATGTTAGGAGATTGCATAAAAGTTGTGACAAAACGCATTCTTTGAGTAAATTTTACATTGCAGCAAACATACACTTAAAGAAACTGTGCAAGGGAACTATTTTAGTCTTTTACTTTTTAACTGACCGGCGTTTAACATTTTCAGTGAACGGTAATGAAATTTATAGTAAATGGTAATTAGAAAATGGTAAAGGTAATGAGAAATGGTAATTATAAATCAAATAACAAGAAGATAAAAGTATAAACTTTTATTTAAAAATATATTAAATCATTTTTTTCAACAAACTACTAGCCATAGTTCTCACTAAAGTCAATGTGAACTATGGCTTCACATTTCTTCAAGTTAGATTTTAGATCTTTCAAAGCAGTATATTGCCATCTTCTTTTTCCTTCATGCTTCAAAAATTCTGGAATCAGACTTTCAAATATTGCAACAGCTTCTTTTCGATGGGCAGTTACTTTTACCTTTGCGATAACTCTTTTTTTTTCTTTTCCACACCCCTTGTGACGTATGTCTCTTTCTTATGTTCCTATTTACTGTATGTTATTGCTTCATCTTTATCTAACAAGTATTCAAGCTTTTTATCTTTACAGGTACCGCATCTACTCAACAAGCATGATGAATTGGAACAACATAGTCTATTGATAACTTCTGCAGAGTCCTTTTCTTTGATTATTTTACGAGAATGTAATACTCATACATAATTGAGTTTTACACAAATATGTTTCTCTATCACTGACATCTGGTATGAGTACCCAAAATGGCCTTTGCTTGCAAACATATGAATAACTAACTTTGGTATTTTCTGCTTCAAAAATTTTATGAAGATTTTTCATAGAATCTAATAAATATATTCGTTGTTTTTTAGTCTTGTCCCGGGATATACATTCTTTTTTTCCAGCAGTTATTCTTGAAATGTAGTCTCTGTCAAAAAAGGTTACAATATCCTGTTTTAACTTTTGATAATATTTTTTTTTATTGTTTCCTCGTTTCTTTCTCTAACAGAAAAGTGTTTAGTTTCAGACAAGACCTTATGCTCTTTTAGTATTGATGTTTGTTGAAGTATGTGGTCACTAAATATATTTTTTTTCTTTTTTTGATTTCAGCGCCTGATAATTAGTCTCCAACGTTTTTTTCATAGCTTTACCAAACAAAACCTTTTTCTTGACTTCATTTATCTTTGACTTGTCATTTATTAGTCTCAGAGCTTTAGAATTTGGACTTTCTACTCGTTTTTTCAGTCTCTGACAAAGTTTTCTGTAGTTATTTAGTTTTCTCTGAAATTCTTGTTTTTGTAATGTAAACATCTTTTCTTTTTTCTGCATCATGTACTTTAGTTTTGTTATCTTCTTATTTAAATTCTGAAAAATCGGATTGGCCTCGTCATTTCTATGTTCTGGTTCTGGGTTTGTATCGTGGTCTCGTATATCATGCTGTTCATGTTCCTCATCATTATCATTTCTTAAGGGGTCAGTTTCACTATCATTCAGTAATAGTTTCCTTTGGTAAAATTTATTGAAATTTTCTCTCCATTTTTTCCTTTGTAACTTTTTAGCTTTTGGTGTCAAATGTTTAATACTTAAAATTTTCTTACTTTCTTTTCTTTTTAAGTACCTCTGCCCTTCCTTCTCTTTTTCTCGAGCGTATTTTTCTGGATCAGACTTAATTTTAGCGTATCTTTCTCTCCGAGCTAATTTAGCCTTCTCTAGTATCTATTCTTTAGTGCGCGGCAGTGTGAAATTTCTATCAAAAAATAACTAATTTCTTTAAAATTTTCGCGGCTAAAACACATTGAAATATAAGAAATCATACGGTTTTAACGATTAAACGGATTCGATAGTGCACAACACAGGAATCACAATTAAAAATTATTATAATTACCATTTCCAAAATTTACTCATTACCATTTAATTTAGAGTAACGGAAAATAAGGTAATTATGCAACTGGTAATTAGGATTTCAAACATTTTGTTGAATAAAGAGTTCTTTATAAGGATTATGAAATGTTTACCTACTTTGCCTAAAAACGGATCTTATAACAACTTAAATAAACGTTTCAGTTTAAAGAAATAATCATCTACTAACCATAAAAATTGAAAATGGCGATTAGACTATATTTCGACAAAAGCAAACCACGACGAGAAATTTTAATATGGCGCCAAAAAATGCGGTCTATGATGCGTGTAGTTTGGTTGGGCGCCGAGCGCAAACTGGCGCAAACTTGTTAAGGCAGTTAAGGGTATGGAATCCTCAAATTTTTAGGTAGTAAATTAAGGCGAATATTTTTTAAACGGTAATTATAAAGTTACCCGAAGACATACTTTAAGAGCATTCTTTCTACTTAATTTATGTTATTTATGTAAAACAACTTGTGTATAGGGCTAAGGAAACTATTGCTATTTAAGAATATTGATCTATAATTACATTCTTCAAAAGGGATTTAGCTATATTGAACAAAAACTTAATCAAAATGTAAAATGGGACACGAATGGTAATTAGAATCTGGATGCTTGGAACCAAATTTCTCTAAATTAAATAAACAAAATATGGTTTCTAATAGTCTAGTTTAGATCTGTAGTACTTATATTCATATGTAGTTTTATCAAAATTCAAATATTTGCACTGTAGAAGATTCTTTACCATCCGCCGCGTAATATGCACATTCTTAAAGAAATGCCCTTTTACTTAAAACTAATTGTATTTATTCTAGAACTAGCTTTTATTCACGGCTTCGTCCGCGTGCAATATTTTGGCAGCATAACTTATGGCAGTATAATTAATCAACTTCGGGCAGCATTTTTTTATTTTTTAATAATACATTTTTATAAGATACTCACTATAGAACTTTCATCCCTCTTATCATCCCCACACATGTCTTAATTTTAAAAGCGCTAGAACAAATATTAATTTAATTCTTATCACGTGCCTAAATACAAAGTTTCATGGTGTTTGTTATCTTCGATATTGATGAACTTTTATACAAATTTCCACCTCTATTTGAACCCCGCCAAGCCTTTTATTCGCGATAAAAGGCAGTCTATGTCCTTTTCTAAGTTCTTGTCTATCTCTGTACTAAATATCATCAAAATCAGTTCAGTGGCTTAGGTGTGAAAGTGTAACAAAAAACTTACATTCACATTTATACTATTCGTAGGGATGTTGCTGGTTTCTAATACATTAGTATATTATAGGATCCTATTCGATGACGTAAGTTTATATTATAGTTAGTGCTCAATTGTTTAATTAATTGAATTGATAATAAAACTAATTGGTTTATATTTGAATATTTTTATTATGAATAGGTGCTTTATTTTAGTTCAATGCAACAATCCCGTGGGTCTTTATTAATATTAAAATATAGGTTGTATAGTCTATTTTAATAATAAACAGGTTCAATCAATGGAAAAAAGTCTAACTGAATCCCAATTAAATCTGTGATGCCCCGTGGATGCATACTTGGACCATTAATATTTTTATTTATATAAAGTTACTAACGATTATGGATTTATGGTATAGGCTAATAATGTACAATATTTAATCATTAATTCCCATTAATATTGTTTTTATATCAAAAACGGTTCGAACTATTTTAAAAATTACGACTCTATTTATAAATTATATTATGTAGACTATTATAAATGTAAGTACGTAATATTTACTAAAAGAAGGGAAGAAGATTTATGGTAAATATCATTTGGGAGAATCTATTCTCCACTAGATAAAGTAGAGTAGAGTTAAAAAAAATGGCAACATTATTTTAAATTCTCAATTCTACACTTTTACTTTTTTGAGAGACACGAAAAAGCATAAAAGACATAAAAGGCACTTATTTTCTCAAAATTGATTTCTTTAGAATACTTTTTGATGTTATTTCTAATAAACTACATACTACTACTACCTTTTCGGAAACAAATGGCGCTCTGAGAAAGAAGAAGCACACATTGACAACATATTTTATAGAGTCTATATAGTCAAGTTACTACAGGAAACCATAAGTGAATGAAGGTTTTACTCAAAGAATTCAAAAATTTCTCTGCTCTGTGCAACTTGTATCCATAACGGTCCGGCTATATCTTTTACTTGATTCTTCCATCTTCTCAAACATCTGCCACTGTTCCTTTTTCCTGGTGGACCACGAGATGTTATAGTCTCATTCCATCTTTGATCTCTCGTTAATTTAAAATATAAACAAATAATTCTCAAAATTACCTACTTCTGTTTCAGTTTTGTGTATATTATCTCAACGCATCAGTTGCTTAAGTTATGGGTCCTAATCTTATGTCATTATCTACTTTTCGTTCTTAATTGCCAAGGACTGTAGACGTTCTAACAAATACACTTACTTAAGTAACATTCTGATATGCCCCTTCCATATACGCGCCGTTTACATATAAGAAAAATCTGATTGGAAATTTATTTAAAATATATAAATTATCATAGAGTTTGACTGTTGTTTTGTCCAGCTTATCCCCAATAAGGCTAGATTTTGATGAGATTTACATCTGGAAATAATAGGTATGTTAAGGTAAGGAATCTACCAAAAGCATTGCGATCGAAAGGCAAGTGTTTTGCAGCACTGACCCAGATGGTTTTAAGTTTTTTTTTGATAAGTGATGACGAAACGAGCAAGAAGTTGACTCATCTGAGAGTAAGTGAACGCCATGCCCATTTTAACGCAGTGCCGCCTACTGATTTCAAGACCTACGGTGCCCTACAAACCAAACAAAAAAGTGCTTGCACGCTTTTGCATGGCGCCAGAAAAAGGTGCCGCTCTGGTACCGATCTCGCTGACATCCTGTGGTAAGAAGTCTCCATTAGGTAACGACGCGTAATATTAGTTGGCTAGTCAACTAATTTACTACCTATGACTTCATTATATTTTGGGAACAATCTTTGTATGCTTCGTACTAAGCATATATCCACGATATTGTGTAATGTGGGCGGCGGTGATCACTTAACACCAGGTGACACCGTACGCTTGTTTGTCCTCCTTTTCCAAAGTGCATTGCAAGTTAACTGTCATATTAAGTTGAATTTTATTTAATTCATACTCAATTAACTTATTTAAATATACAATAAACACTAATGATTTATGATATGAATGAAACCATTATATCAAACCAAATATAAATCACCATTACTTATGACCTATTGAGTTCGTGATTTGTTAATTTTTTTTAAATTTAATAATGCAATTTAATAATTGTAAATACAAAAATAATGACCCTCTATAAATGCATATTTACATCAATTTACCTATAACCAGTTCTTGGGAAATTATAAAATGACTGGCGATATGATAAGTGTTTAGTAACGCCATTTACACCATAACGATGACTGAAGTAATAAACTTTGAAACAATAATTATCTATGATCGCTGGATAATAATTGACGCAAAGAACCGTGTTTAATGACAGTAAATAATTTCGGAAAGTGTTCTGTTTATTTGGAACATTATGCTCAACCTATAAATACAGATAAATTTTGCGCAGAGAAACAGGACAAAAAATTTCAAACATTCAAATTTTAATAATATTGTTTTTTTTTATTTAGATTTACCCCTACTCAGTGCTATAACATAAAATGACATTCTTCGTGATTTATAATGACAAGGGCTAATTAAATGTCGTAACAAAATCTTATACATAAAAATTAAAAAAAAGAAGCCCGCTTACGTATTTCGCCGGTCTGAGGCACAACATGTTTGTATAGATAGTAGTTTTTGACATTTGATAAATGATTTGATATCCATATCGAATTTGAACTCGAATTTTTGGAATTGATACTGAATAGAGAAGCAAGCATACCGAGGCTATTCCAATTAAAGTATGTGAAGTTGATATTTGTCTGTTACCAGGTAACAGCTAATCTATACTGTGATGACGCTATTATAAGTTGAGTGCAGTTCATTTGTCAACCGGGTTTGGTAGAATGATGGAGTCTGGCTCTCTCGACGATGTTTTAATACCCGAAACCAACAAGTAACTGGAGTTAATTTAGCTAAGGCTAAATTCACCTCAAAAGTCCTCAAAACCACCTTATAAATTATTATGAGATTTCTTGAGTTTGATCTTAATTTATTATAATAGGAAGAAAAATCTACACAAGATCTCATATGTGGCAAACAATAGAAGAGAGATTATCCTTAAAACTTAGGACGAAACTGGATAATCTTGTATAACTTCTTCGATTACTATTATTAAATTCAATCTTACTGATAATAATTACTGTAATAGAGCATTAATATTTTTTTCTAGTATACCGTGGTTGCTAACTATGGGCTTGATGAGAAAGCTCATGGTCGCTCAGAGGGCAATGAAGAGGGCTATGCTCGGAGTTTCCCTCTGAGATCAAATTAGAAATGAGTAGATCCGTTGGAGAACTAAAGTCACCGACATAGCCCAAATGATTGCGAAACTGAAGAGGCAGTGGTCAGGGCACAGACGAAGAGATGGCCGGTGGGGCAGAAAAGTCCTCGAATGCCGATCACGTACCGGAAGTTGCAATGTTGGTAGGCCCCTACAAGATGGACCGAAGATCTGGTAAAGATCACCGGAATACGTTAGTTGAGGGCAGCACAGGGCTGAGTCGTTGTCGTGGAGATCTTTGGGAGAGGCCTTTGTGCAGCAGTGGACGTCTTCCGGCTTATGATGATAATGATGATACCCTGATTAGCTATGTGTCTCATTGCAAGTTATGTTTTTATATAAATCCAAAATATTCCTAAATTTCACGTAAGCCCATGGTATTTTCTGCAAGACATTCCTCTGATGGTATGGTTGGGTTCACTTCAATTCAATGAACAGATTCATTATAATGCAGTCCCGCTCAAGGTTCTTGATGAAACCCAAAATTCTGTGCAGCATCACAATAATTGCACCGTCACTTCGAGACATAAGATGTTAATCGACAAAAAGACGAAATGTATATCTCTCGCCGTTTTTCCATGAGTATTTGTGTGTGTTTTACAATTATTTTTAAATACATTTTGATAAAATATATTGCTACCAATACAATAAAATATTTAAATTATTATGGTCACATGTTCATCGGTTCTGGGGCGAATTTCTACATTGTCTTTTAGCAATTTATTACCATAAAGTCTTAAACAATTTATACTGCAATGATAAGAAAAATCTGAAAATTACACATTTGTAATAAAATCTAAAAAAACTGGCTTTACTCATATATGCAAGGAACGGCAGTTAAAATTTTTCTTTAGTTTTCGAATTATGACGAAGAATGAAAAAATAACCTTTTTTATTAAGTATATTTAGGTACTTATACTATGTATGGAACTCGCTGGGCGATTCCGATTCGCTCACTTCCGGTTTTTTTAATGCATTTGCCTTTTATTAATTCAAACTAATTAAATCAACGTCACACATTAACTAGTGCAGTGCAAATTACATGAAGATAAATATTAGCTGGAGCTTAAGGTGATTATTAGTGTTCCACTTATTTCTCGGTACATATCAATCATTCAACACTTATGCTGCTACCCCAATTAGGGTGACAATGAGATAGGGAATAAACGGACCGTTTCCGTAAATTAATGACTCTCGTAAACGCGACGCACCCATAACTAACAACACAGCATGACGTGGGCATCTTTGTATCCTTTGTTTCTTACACAAATTGATAATACTTTTACCACAGCTATCAATCAATTTGCGACAAAATAGATACTAATACTTTATAATAATTGTGGGCTTGTTTTTTGTAGTACTACTAGTAAAGTTAGTTACTGCTTTCAATGTCTTCAGCCTTTGAAGGACTACTTAAATAAATTATTGAATAACGTAATAATTTTAAGTTTTACTTAAAACTAATTATATTTATTCTAGAACTAGCTTTTATTCACGGCTTCGTCCGCGTGCAATATTTTGGCAGCATAACTTATGGCAGTATAATTAATCAACTTCGGGCAGCATTTTTTTATTTTTTAATAATACATTTTTATAAGATACTCACTATAGAACTTTCATCCCTCTTATCATCCCCACACATGTCTTAATTTTAAAAGCGCTAGAACAAATATTAATTTAATTCTTATCACGTGCCTAAATACAAAGTTTCATGGTGTTTGTTATCTTCGATATTGATGAACTTTTATACAAATTTCCACCTCTATTTGAACCCCGCCAAGCCTTTTATTCGCGATAAAAGGCAGTCTATGTCCTTTTCTAAGTTCTTGTCTATCTCTGTACTAAATATCATCAAAATCAGTTCAGTGGCTTAGGTGTGAAAGTGTAACAAAAAACTTACATTCACATTTATACTATTCGTAGGGATGTTGCTGGTTTCTAATACATTAGTATATTATAGGATCCTATTCGATGACGTAAGTTTATATTATAGTTAGTGCTCAATTGTTTAATTAATTGAATTGATAATAAAACTAATTGGTTTATATTTGAATATTTTTATTATGAATAGGTGCTTTATTTTAGTTCAATGCAACAATCCCGTGGGTCTTTATTAATATTAAAATATAGGTTGTATAGTCTATTTTAATAATAAACAGGTTCAATCAATGGAAAAAAGTCTAACTGAATCCCAATTAAATCTGTGATGCCCCGTGGATGCATACTTGGACCATTAATATTTTTATTTATATAAAGTTACTAACGATTATGGATTTATGGTATAAGCTAATAATGTACAATATTTAATCATTAATTCCCATTAATATTGTTTTTATATCAAAAACGGTTCGAACTATTTTAAAAATTACGACTCTATTTATAAATTATATTATGTAGACTATTATAAATGTAAGTACGTAATATTTACTAAAAGAAGGGAAGAAGATTAATGGTAAATATCATTTGGGAGAATCTATTCTCCACTAGATAAAGTAGAGTAGAGTTAAAAAAAATGGCAACATTATTTTAAATTCTCAATTCTACACTTTTACTTTTTTGAGAGACACGAAAAAGCATAAAAGACATAAAAGGCACTTATTTTCTCAAAATTGATTTCTTTAGAATACTTTTTGATGTTATTTCTAATAAACTACATACTACTACTACCTTTTCGGAAACAAATGGCGCTCTGAGAAAGAAGAAGCACACATTGACAACATATTTTATAGAGTCTATATAGTCAAGTTACTACAGGAAACCATAAGTGAATGAAGGTTTTACTCAAAGAATTCAAAAATTTCTCTGCTCTGTGCAACTTGTATCCATAACGGTCCGGCTATATCTTTTACTTGATTCTTCCATCTTCTCAAACATCTGCCACTGTTCCTTTTTCCTGGTGGACCACGAGATGTTATAGTCTCATTCCATCTTTGATCTCTCGTTAATTTAAAATATAAACAAATAATTCTCAAAATTACCTACTTCTGTTTCAGTTTTGTGTATATTATCTCAACGCATCAGTTGCTTAAGTTATGGGTCCTAATCTTATGTCATTATCTACTTTTCGTTCTTAATTGCCAAGGACTGTAGACGTTCTAACAAATACACTTACTTAAGTAACATTCTGATATGCCCCTTCCATATACGCGCCGTTTACATATAAGAAAAATCTGATTGGAAATTTATTTAAAATATATAAATTATCATAGAGTTTGACTGTTGTTTTGTCCAGCTTATCCCCAATAAGGCTAGATTTTGATGAGATTTACATCTGGAAATAATAGGTATGTTAAGGTAAGGAATCTACCAAAAGCATTGCGATCGAAAGGCAAGTGTTTTGCAGCACTGACCCAGATGGTTTTAAGTTTTTTTTTGATAAGTGATGACGAAACGAGCAAGAAGTTGACTCATCTGAGAGTAAGTGAACGCCATGCCCATTTTAACGCAGTGCCGCCTACTGATTTCAAGACCTACGGTGCCCTACAAACCAAACAAAAAAGTGCTTGCACGCTTTTGCATGGCGCCAGAAAAAGGTGCCGCTCTGGTACCGATCTCGCTGACATCCTGTGGTAAGAAGTCTCCATTAGGTAACGACGCGTAATATTAGTTGGCTAGTCAACTAATTTACTACCTATGACTTCATTATATTTTGGGAACAATCTTTGTATGCTTCGTACTAAGCATATATCCACGATATTGTGTAATGTGGGCGGCGGTGATCACTTAACACCAGGTGACACCGTACGCTTGTTTGTCCTCCTTTTCCAAAGTGCATTGCAAGTTAACTGTCATATTAAGTTGAATTTTATTTAATTCATACTCAATTAACTTATTTAAATATACAATAAACACTAATGAATTATGATATGAATGAAACCATTATATCAAACCAAATATAAATCACCATTACTTATGACCTATTGAGTTCGTGATTTGTTAATTTTTTTTAAATTTAATAATGCAATTTAATAATTGTAAATACAAAAATAATGACCCTCTATAAATGCATATTTACATCAATTTACCTATAACCAGTTCTTGGGAAATTATAAAATGACTGGCGATATGATAAGTGTTTAGTAACGCCATTTACACCATAACGATGACTGAAGTAATAAACTTTGAAACAATAATTATCTATGATCGCTGGATAATAATTGACGCAAAGAACCGTGTTTAATGACAGTAAATAATTTCGGAAAGTGTTCTGTTTATTTGGAACATTATGCTCAACCTATAAATACAGATAAATTTTGCGCAGAGAAACAGGACAAAAAATTTCAAACATTCAAATTTTAATAATATTGTTTTTTTTTATTTAGATTTACCCCTACTCAGTGCTATAACATAAAATGACATTCTTCGTGATTTATAATGACAAGGGCTAATTAAATGTCGTAACAAAATCTTATACATAAAAATTAAAAAAAAGAAGCCCGCTTACGTATTTCGCCGGTCTGAGGCACAACATGTTTGTATAGATAGTAGTTTTTGACATTTGATAAATGATTTGATATCCATATCGAATTTGAACTCGAATTTTTGGAATTGATACTGAATAGAGAAGCAAGCATACCGAGGCTATTCCAATTAAAGTATGTGAAGTTGATATTTGTCTGTTACCAGGTAACAGCTAATCTATACTGTGATGACGCTATTATAAGTTGAGTGCAGTTCATTTGTCAACCGGGTTTGGTAGAATGATGGAGTCTGGCTCTCTCGACGATGTTTTAATACCCGAAACCAACAAGTAACTGGAGTTAATTTAGCTAAGGCTAAATTCACCTCAAAAGTCCTCAAAACCACCTTATAAATTATTATGAGATTTCTTGAGTTTGATCTTAATTTATTATAATAGGAAGAAAAATCTACACAAGATCTCATATGTGGCAAACAATAGAAGAGAGATTATCCTTAAAACTTAGGACGAAACTGGATAATCTTGTATAACTTCTTCGATTACTATTATTAAATTCAATCTTACTGATAATAATTACTGTAATAGAGCATTAATATTTTTTTCTAGTATACCGTGGTTGCTAACTATGGGCTTGATGAGAAAGCTCATGGTCGCTCAGAGGGCAATGAAGAGGGCTATGCTCGGAGTTTCCCTCTGAGATCAAATTAGAAATGAGTAGATCCGTTGGAGAACTAAAGTCACCGACATAGCCCAAATGATTGCGAAACTGAAGAGGCAGTGGTCAGGGCACAGACGAAGAGATGGCCGGTGGGGCAGAAAAGTCCTCGAATGCCGACCACGTACCGGAAGTTGCAATGTTGGTAGGCCCCTACAAGATGGACCGAAGATCTGGTAAAGATCACCGGAAAACGTTAGTTGAGGGCAGCACAGGGCTGAGTCGTTGTCGTGGAGATCTTTGGGAGAGGCCTTTGTCCAGCAGTGGACGTCTTCCGGCTTATGATGATAATGATGATACCCTGATTAGCTATGTGTCTCATTGCAAGTTATGTTTTTATATAAATCCAAAATATTCCTAAATTTCTCGTAAGCCCATGGTATTTTCTGCAAGACATTCCTCTGATGGTATGGTTGGGTTCACTTCAATTCAATGAACAGATTCATTATAATGCAGTCCCGCTCAAGGTTCTTGATGAAACCCAAAATTCTGTGCAGCATCACAATAATTGCACTCGTCACTTCGAGACATAAGATGTTAATCGACAAAAAGACGAAATGTTTTTCGTTTTTCCATGAGTATTTGTGTGTGTTTTACAATTATTTTTAAATACATTTTGATAAAATATATTGCTACCAATACAATAAAATATTTAAATTATTATGGTCACATGTTCATCGGTTCTGGGGCGAATTTCTACATTGTCTTTTAGCAATTTATTACCATAAAGTCTTAAACAATTTATACTGCAATGATAAGAAAAATCTGAAAATTACACATTTGTAATAAAATCTAAAAAAACTGGCTTTACTCATATATGCAAGGAACGGCAGTTAAAATTTTTCTTTAGTTTTCGAATTATGACGAAGAATGAAAAAATAACCTTTTTTATTAAGTATATTTAGGTACTTATACTATGTATGGAACTCGCTGGGCGATTCCGATTCGCTCACTTCCGGTTTTTTTAATGCATTTGCCTTTTATTAATTCAAACTAATTAAATCAACGTCACACATTAACTAGTGCAGTGCAAATTACATGAAGATAAATATTAGCTGGAGCTTAAGGTGATTATTAGTGTTCCACTTATTTCTCGGTACATATCAATCATTCAACACTTATGCTGCTACCCCAATTAGGGTGACAATGAGATAGGGAATAAACGGACCGTTTCCGTAAATTAATGACTCTCGTAAACGCGACGCACCCATAACTAACAACACAGCATGACGTGGGCATCTTTGTATCCTTTGTTTCTTACACAAATTGATAATACTTTTACCACAGCTATCAATCAATTTGCGACAAAATAGATACTAATACTTTATAATAATTGTGGGCTTGTTTTTTGTAGTACTACTAGTAAAGTTAGTTACTGCTTTCAATGTCTTCAGCCTTTGAAGGACTACTTAAATAAATTATTGAATAACGTAATAATTTTAAGTTTTACTTAAAACTAATTATATTTATTCTAGAACTAGCTTTTATTCACGGCTTCGTCCGCGTGCAATATTTTGGCAGCATAACTTATGGCAGTATAATTAATCAACTTCGGGCAGCATTTTTTTATTTTTTAATAATACATTTTTATAAGATACTCACTATAGAACTTTCATCCCTCTTATCATCCCCACACATGTCTTAATTTTAAAAGCGCTAGAACAAATATTAATTTAATTCTTATCACGTGCCTAAATACAAAGTTTCATGGTGTTTGTTATCTTCGATATTGATGAACTTTTATACAAATTTCCACCTCTATTTGAACCCCGCCAAGCCTTTTATTCGCGATAAAAGGCAGTCTATGTCCTTTTCTAAGTTCTTGTCTATCTCTGTACTAAATATCATCAAAATCAGTTCAGTGGCTTAGGTGTGAAAGTGTAACAAAAAACTTACATTCACATTTATACTATTCGTAGGGATGTTGCTGGTTTCTAATACATTAGTATATTATAGGATCCTATTCGATGACGTAAGTTTATATTATAGTTAGTGCTCAATTGTTTAATTAATTGAATTGATAATAAAACTAATTGGTTTATATTTGAATATTTTTATTATGAATAGGTGCTTTATTTTAGTTCAATGCAACAATCCCGTGGGTCTTTATTAATATTAAAATATAGGTTGTATAGTCTATTTTAATAATAAACAGGTTCAATCAATGGAAAAAAGTCTAACTGAATCCCAATTAAATCTGTGATGCCCCGTGGATGCATACTTGGACCATTAATATTTTTATTTATATAAAGTTACTAACGATTATGGATTTATGGTATAAGCTAATAATGTACAATATTTAATCATTAATTCCCATTAATATTGTTTTTATATCAAAAACGGTTCGAACTATTTTAAAAATTACGACTCTATTTATAAATTATATTATGTAGACTATTATAAATGTAAGTACGTAATATTTACTAAAAGAAGGGAAGAAGATTTATGGTAAATATCATTTGGGAGAATCTATTCTCCACTAGATAAAGTAGAGTAGAGTTAAAAAAAATGGCAACATTATTTTAAATTCTCAATTCTACACTTTTACTTTTTTGAGAGACACGAAAAAGCATAAAAGACATAAAAGGCACTTATTTTCTCAAAATTGATTTCTTTAGAATACTTTTTGATGTTATTTCTAATAAACTACATACTACTACTACCTTTTCGGAAACAAATGGCGCTCTGAGAAAGAAGAAGCACACATTGACAACATATTTTATAGAGTCTATATAGTCAAGTTACTACAGGAAACCATAAGTGAATGAAGGTTTTACTCAAAGAATTCAAAAATTTCTCTGCTCTGTGCAACTTGTATCCATAACGGTCCGGCTATATCTTTTACTTGATTCTTCCATCTTCTCAAACATCTGCCACTGTTCCTTTTTCCTGGTGGACCACGAGATGTTATAGTCTCATTCCATCTTTGATCTCTCGTTAATTTAAAATATAAACAAATAATTCTCAAAATTACCTACTTCTGTTTCAGTTTTGTGTATATTATCTCAACGCATCAGTTGCTTAAGTTATGGGTCCTAATCTTATGTCATTATCTACTTTTCGTTCTTAATTGCCAAGGACTGTAGACGTTCTAACAAATACACTTACTTAAGTAACATTCTGATATGCCCCTTCCATATACGCGCCGTTTACATATAAGAAAAATCTGATTGGAAATTTATTTAAAATATATAAATTATCATAGAGTTTGACTGTTGTTTTGTCCAGCTTATCCCCAATAAGGCTAGATTTTGATGAGATTTACATCTGGAAATAATAGGTATGTTAAGGTAAGGAATCTACCAAAAGCATTGCGATCGAAAGGCAAGTGTTTTGCAGCACTGACCCAGATGGTTTTAAGTTTTTTTTTGATAAGTGATGACGAAACGAGCAAGAAGTTGACTCATCTGAGAGTAAGTGAACGCCATGCCCATTTTAACGCAGTGCCGCCTACTGATTTCAAGACCTACGGTGCCCTACAAACCAAACAAAAAAGTGCTTGCACGCTTTTGCATGGCGCCAGAAAAAGGTGCCGCTCTGGTACCGATCTCGCTGACATCCTGTGGTAAGAAGTCTCCATTAGGTAACGACGCGTAATATTAGTTGGCTAGTCAACTAATTTACTACCTATGACTTCATTATATTTTGGGAACAATCTTTGTATGCTTCGTACTAAGCATATATCCACGATATTGTGTAATGTGGGCGGCGGTGATCACTTAACACCAGGTGACACCGTACGCTTGTTTGTCCTCCTTTTCCAAAGTGCATTGCAAGTTAACTGTCATATTAAGTTGAATTTTATTTAATTCATACTCAATTAACTTATTTAAATATACAATAAACACTAATGAATTATGATATGAATGAAACCATTATATCAAACCAAATATAAATCACCATTACTTATGACCTATTGAGTTCGTGATTTGTTAATTTTTTTTAAATTTAATAATGCAATTTAATAATTGTAAATACAAAAATAATGACCCTCTATAAATGCATATTTACATCAATTTACCTATAACCAGTTCTTGGGAAATTATAAAATGACTGGCGATATGATAAGTGTTTAGTAACGCCATTTACACCATAACGATGACTGAAGTAATAAACTTTGAAACAATAATTATCTATGATCGCTGGATAATAATTGACGCAAAGAACCGTGTTTAATGACAGTAAATAATTTCGGAAAGTGTTCTGTTTATTTGGAACATTATGCTCAACCTATAAATACAGATAAATTTTGCGCAGAGAAACAGGACAAAAAATTTCAAACATTCAAATTTTAATAATATTGTTTTTTTTTATTTAGATTTACCCCTACTCAGTGCTATAACATAAAATGACATTCTTCGTGATTTATAATGACAAGGGCTAATTAAATGTCGTAACAAAATCTTATACATAAAAATTAAAAAAAAGAAGCCCGCTTACGTATTTCGCCGGTCTGAGGCACAACATGTTTGTATAGATAGTAGTTTTTGACATTTGATAAATGATTTGATATCCATATCGAATTTGAACTCGAATTTTTGGAATTGATACTGAATAGAGAAGCAAGCATACCGAGGCTATTCCAATTAAAGTATGTGAAGTTGATATTTGTCTGTTACCAGGTAACAGCTAATCTATACTGTGATGACGCTATTATAAGTTGAGTGCAGTTCATTTGTCAACCGGGTTTGGTAGAATGATGGAGTCTGGCTCTCTCGACGATGTTTTAATACCCGAAACCAACAAGTAACTGGAGTTAATTTAGCTAAGGCTAAATTCACCTCAAAAGTCCTCAAAACCACCTTATAAATTATTATGAGATTTCTTGAGTTTGATCTTAATTTATTATAATAGGAAGAAAAATCTACACAAGATCTCATATGTGGCAAACAATAGAAGAGAGATTATCCTTAAAACTTAGGACGAAACTGGATAATCTTGTATAACTTCTTCGATTACTATTATTAAATTCAATCTTACTGATAATAATTACTGTAATAGAGCATTAATATTTTTTTCTAGTATACCGTGGTTGCTAACTATGGGCTTGATGAGAAAGCTCATGGTCGCTCAGAGGGCAATGAAGAGGGCTATGCTCGGAGTTTCCCTCTGAGATCAAATTAGAAATGAGTAGATCCGTTGGAGAACTAAAGTCACCGACATAGCCCAAATGATTGCGAAACTGAAGAGGCAGTGGTCAGGGCACAGACGAAGAGATGGCCGGTGGGGCAGAAAAGTCCTCGAATGCCGACCACGTACCGGAAGTTGCAATGTTGGTAGGCCCCTACAAGATGGACCGAAGATCTGGTAAAGATCACCGGAAAACGTTAGTTGAGGGCAGCACAGGGCTGAGTCGTTGTCGTGGAGATCTTTGGGAGAGGCCTTTGTCCAGCAGTGGACGTCTTCCGGCTTATGATGATAATGATGATACCCTGATTAGCTATGTGTCTCATTGCAAGTTATGTTTTTATATAAATCCAAAATATTCCTAAATTTCTCGTAAGCCCATGGTATTTTCTGCAAGACATTCCTCTGATGGTATGGTTGGGTTCACTTCAATTCAATGAACAGATTCATTATAATGCAGTCCCGCTCAAGGTTCTTGATGAAACCCAAAATTCTGTGCAGCATCACAATAATTGCACTCGTCACTTCGAGACATAAGATGTTAATCGACAAAAAGACGAAATGTTTTTCGTTTTTCCATGAGTATTTGTGTGTGTTTTACAATTATTTTTAAATACATTTTGATAAAATATATTGCTACCAATACAATAAAATATTTAAATTATTATGGTCACATGTTCATCGGTTCTGGGGCGAATTTCTACATTGTCTTTTAGCAATTTATTACCATAAAGTCTTAAACAATTTATACTGCAATGATAAGAAAAATCTGAAAATTACACATTTGTAATAAAATCTAAAAAAACTGGCTTTACTCATATATGCAAGGAACGGCAGTTAAAATTTTTCTTTAGTTTTCGAATTATGACGAAGAATGAAAAAATAACCTTTTTTATTAAGTATATTTAGGTACTTATACTATGTATGGAACTCGCTGGGCGATTCCGATTCGCTCACTTCCGGTTTTTTTAATGCATTTGCCTTTTATTAATTCAAACTAATTAAATCAACGTCACACATTAACTAGTGCAGTGCAAATTACATGAAGATAAATATTAGCTGGAGCTTAAGGTGATTATTAGTGTTCCACTTATTTCTCGGTACATATCAATCATTCAACACTTATGCTGCTACCCCAATTAGGGTGACAATGAGATAGGGAATAAACGGACCGTTTCCGTAAATTAATGACTCTCGTAAACGCGACGCACCCATAACTAACAACACAGCATGACGTGGGCATCTTTGTATCCTTTGTTTCTTACACAAATTGATAATACTTTTACCACAGCTATCAATCAATTTGCGACAAAATAGATACTAATACTTTATAATAATTGTGGGCTTGTTTTTTGTAGTACTACTAGTAAAGTTAGTTACTGCTTTCAATGTCTTCAGCCTTTGAAGGACTACTTAAATAAATTATTGAATAACGTAATAATTTTAAGTTTTACTTAAAACTAATTATATTTATTCTAGAACTAGCTTTTATTCACGGCTTCGTCCGCGTGCAATATTTTGGCAGCATAACTTATGGCAGTATAATTAATCAACTTCGGGCAGCATTTTTTTATTTTTTAATAATACATTTTTATAAGATACTCACTATAGAACTTTCATCCCTCTTATCATCCCCACACATGTCTTAATTTTAAAAGCGCTAGAACAAATATTAATTTAATTCTTATCACGTGCCTAAATACAAAGTTTCATGGTGTTTGTTATCTTCGATATTGATGAACTTTTATACAAATTTCCACCTCTATTTGAACCCCGCCAAGCCTTTTATTCGCGATAAAAGGCAGTCTATGTCCTTTTCTAAGTTCTTGTGTATCTCTGTACTAAATATCATCAAAATCAGTTCAGTGGCTTAGGTGTGAAAGTGTAACAAAAAACTTACATTCACATTTATACTATTCATAGGGATGTTGCTGGTTTCTAATACATTAGTATATTATAGGATCCTATTCGATGACGTAAGTTTATATTATAGTTAGTGCTCAATTGTTTATTTAATTGAATTGATAATAAAACTAATTGGTTTATATTTGAATATTTTTATTATGAATAGGTGCTTTATTTTAGTTCAATGCAACAATCCCGTGGGTCTTTATTAATATTAAAATATAGGTTGTATAGTCTATTTTAATAATAAACAGGTTCAATCAATGGAAAAAAGTCTAACTGAATCCCAATTAAATCTGTGATGCCCCGTGGATGCATACTTGGACCATTAATATTTTTATTTATATAAAGTTACTAACGATTATGGATTTATGGTATAGGCTAATAATGTACAATATTTAATCATTAATTCCCATTAATATTGTTTTTATATCAAAAACGGTTCGAACTATTTTAAAAATTACGACTCTATTTATAAATTATATTATGTGGACTATTATAAATGTAAGTACGTAATATTTACTAAAAGAAGGGAAGAAGATTTATGGTAAATATCATTTGGGAGAATCTATTCTCCACTAGATAAAGTAGAGTAGAGTTAAAAAAAATGGCAACATTATTTTAAATTCTCAATTCTACACTTTTACTTTTTTGAGAGACACGAAAAAGCATAAAAGACATAAAAGGCACTTATTTTCTCAAAATTGATTTCTTTAGAATACTTTTTGATGTTATTTCTAATAAACTACATACTACTACTACCTTTTCAGAAACAAATGGCGCTCTGAGAAAGAAGAAGCACACATTGACAACATATTTTATAGAGTCTATATAGTCAAGTTACTACAGGAAACCATAAGTGAATGAAGGTTTTACTCAAAGAATTCAAAAATTTCTCTGCTCTGTGCAACTTGTATCCATAACGGTCCGGCTATATCTTTTACTTGATTCTTCCATCTTCTCAAACATCTGCCACTGTTCCTTTTTCCTGGTGGACCACGAGATGTTATAGTCTCATTCCATCTTTGATCTCTCGTTAATTTAAAATATAAACAAATAATTCTCAAAATTACCTACTTCTGTTTCAGTTTTGTGTATATTATCTCAACGCATCAGTTGCTTAAGTTATGGGTCCTAATCTTATGTCATTATCTACTTTTCGTTCTTAATTGCCAAGGACTGTAGACGTTCTAACAAATACACTTACTTAAGTAACATTCTGATATGCCCCTTCCATATACGCGCCGTTTACATATAAGAAAAATCTGATTGGAAATTTATTTAAAATATATAAATTATCATAGAGTTTGACTGTTGTTTTGTCCAGCTTATCCCCAATAAGGCTAGATTTTGATGAGATTTACATCTGGAAATAATAGGTATGTTAAGGTAAGGAATCTACCAAAAGCATTGCGATCGAAAGGCAAGTGTTTTGCAGCACTGACCCAGATGGTTTTAAGTTTTTTTTTGATAAGTGATGACGAAACGAGCAAGAAGTTGACTCATCTGAGAGTAAGTGAACGCCATGCCCATTTTAACACAGTGCCGCCTACTGATTTCAAGACCTACGGTGCCCTACAAACCAAACAAAAAAGTGCTTGCACGCTTTTGCATGGCGCCAGAAAAAGGTGCCGCTCTGGTACCGATCTCGCTGACATCCTGTGGTAAGAAGTCTCCATTAGGTAACGACGTTTTTGACATTTGATAAATGATTTGATATCCATATCGAATTTGAACTCGAATTTTTGGAATTGATACTGAATAGAGAAGCAAGCATACCGAGGCTATTCCAATTAAAGTATGTGAAGTTGATAATTGTCTGTTACCAGGTAACAGCTAATCTATACTGTGATGACGCTATTATAAGTTGAGTGCAGTTCATTTGTCAACCGGGTTTGGTAGAATGATGGAGTCTGGCTCTCTCGACGATGTTTTAATACCCGAAACCAACAAGTAACTGGAGTTAATTTAGCTAAGGCTAAATTCACCTCAAAAGTCCTCAAAACCACCTTATAAATTATTATGAGATTTCTTGAGTTTGATCTTAATTTATTATAATAGGAAGAAAAATCTACACAAGATCTCATATGTGGCAAACAATAGAAGAGAGATTATCCTTAAAAATAGTAAAAAAAAATAACTTATAGGTTTCCAAAAATGGGTGAGATTTAATAATAAGTATATCTTATTTATGTGTATATTTTAAGGAAGAAGCAATCACTTTAATATAAGACAGGCTTAGTTATATTAATATATATAAAACAATACTTAATGTAAAACAATTTAAATATTAAAGTTAAACTGGCGTTTCGAAAGAACATAGTAATATATATGTCTTACCTAAATTTTCTTATTTTGACTTTCTTAAATGTATATTTGTCTGATATGTACGTAATTTACGACTATCACTTTAAATACCCTTATACATCTTATTAAGAATCAGGGAAGGTGTGCATTACAAAATTTCCTCACTTTTTCTCTGTATATTTATTACTCTGTAAGTTTGAAAAGCTCGCAAGTCGCAAGTCGCTGACTCGCTGTTAGCGAGAAGCAGCGGAACGTAGAACAGTCGGAACCGAGTTGTACGTGAACACGCACGGTCTGTCGCGTAGTGTGTTTCATCAAACTTCGTCATTCGTGACAAACTAGTTCTAACATTTATTGTTTGACAGTTCTCGTGTTTGTGACCGCAAAGTTTTTGGGATTTATTCGTGTTTATGTTTTATTTCACTATACTTATTCTGTGACATTCGTGGATACTTTTATTTGGATATTGCGTAAGTATTTGATTTAAATTTTTATTTATGTCGTATATATTATACGTACTTGGAACTTGTATTTTATTATTAACTAGCTGACCCAATAGACGCTGTTTTTTCAATAGAAAAAATATGATGTACCTAAGCATTTCGGGAATATTGTAGTCTAAAGCAATCTGAAATTTTATAATAGTATGTTGTAAGAAACCCATAATATTAATATCGTATTTGTGTATACAGCAACTATTATAAAACTGAATATAGTATGTTATCCTTAAGAGATAGACATATGCCATCGCGGATATATGATATAACTATATAAGATACACAATTCCACCATACATTATTTTGTTATATCTCAAAGTGCTTAGACAGCGTTTTCGTTGAAAGCTCCCAGACGGCTTATTTTATTCCAGCACCTCCAATAAATATCGTTAATGTATGCAAAAATATATACATAATTAAAAAATATATATATGAAAACCTTCCCCCAGAAACACGCTATCCATTGGTGCAAATAGCATGGAAATTGGTGGAATAGTTTTTGAGTTTATCGCTAACAGATAGACAGACGCGGCGAAAGACTTTGTTTTATGTAGTGATATTCGAACGTGTAACCTCGTAACTTACGTATAAGTTTTGCAATATTTTTCTATTGGAGTTATACTCGAATAATTTCGGCGCGCGATAAATTCAGCTTTGCTAACGGCTTTACGTAATTTTACGGATATTTTCACATTAGATGTACGATCTACGTATTTCGTTCGAAGCTTTGCCCGAATCGAACATGATTTAAATGTAAGTTTAGTATTTTTGCAATTGTGATCTTTTCTTAACTTGGAATATATGTTCACTTTTTATTTTAAAAGTAATAATTATAGGTAATATTATAATTTACATAATCTGTGGTGAGGTGTGAGGTGACGTGTATTTTCTGACAGATGAAACACGCGACTTCGTCCGCATTGACATAAAAGTAAAAAAGCAAACTTATTTTTAACCTATGTAGGTATTAATCCAGCTAAATTTTTTTAAGATTAATTTAAACAACTCAAAAAGAAGATAAAATGGTGGTCTAACCTACTACTAGATTAAGAAGAACCTAGATTTTTTTGGCCAAACAAATTCCGGCGTTCTTGACCAGATCATCGGTACATCTTGTGGGGGGCCTAACAACACTGCATCTTCCGGTACGTAGTCGCCATTTGAGGACTTTACTGCCCCACCGGCCATCTGTCCGTCGAGCTATGTGCCCTGCCCAGTGCCACTTCAGTTTCGCTACCATCTGAGCTATGTCCATGACTCTAGTTTTCCTACGGATTTCCTGTATAGTGAAAGATGATTTAAATATTCTTATTTTATTGTAATTTGGTTTGAGCTAATGGTCTTGTAAATAAATAAATTAAACACAACAATTAATCCGGTTAATAATCGGTCTGTGTGTTAAATTTAATTGCGATCTATTCTGCCGTGTTGGCATGATTGAATAATAAATAATAATCTTTCAATATTTATATATATCACTTATTGAAAGTCAAAAACTACCACCCATTCCAAAACGTATGCTACACACCTGAGAAGAACGGGCGTAACAAACTCAGCGGGCTTATTTTTTTATAAAAATATTTTAACCGTGTAAAATCGTACAATTTACAATTATTTAATAGCCTGTGGGCGGTCGCTCCATTCCCAATCTGTGGTATCATTAAGAAAGTTATTTATAGTATAGTCTATATAGTAACCTTTACCACACAAACGTTTATTAACAATTCGTAATACTTTTCAATTTCGTAATACATTTTCACTGATTTTCAGCTTGTTGGGACTTTTTGTAACTTCGAATGTCTAAATTGACCGGACTAGTATTTAAATCAACAAGTATTTGTTAGCCATGTGTTATTAAGTATTGCCAAAAGTATTTAATAACCTAAAGTCCAAATTCTCACTAAGTCATAAACTTTAGCTCCATATAATATAAGTATATAACGGTTTTATTTTTTATTGAATTTTCAGGGTTCGGAAACTATACGCGCGTATCATTTTCAGGGTACAATCGCTCAACGCTCAAGGTTAAATCCTATACACATAAATTTTGTAACCCTTATAGCATCTATAAGATGATACATTATTATTATTTTTGAGCATCTACCGGAAAGAATAGTAACGCATCTTTAATCTTATGTGCTACTTCACGTGTAAAAAAAAGAAAACGAGTTTTCACATCTATCGACTTTCAGATATCTGTATATTTAACTGTTGAGGATAAAAAAAAATTTTGAAAAATCTGAAAGCTTAAAACTTTTAGTATTATTATTCATGCATTATTAATTTCAATTCATTTTTAAAATTTATTTCCAATAATATAATAATCAAACAAAAACACTATTTCAACAATGCGCAGTATATACACATTCAACTTTTCACTAAATCAATTCAATTTCACTTATTAGATATAAACAGTACTAATGTTGCGCAATACGTCAGCTGTATAGCTACAGATATACTGCTTTCAGCATTTCGGTGACGCGAACTCACGAGATTTCACCCATCCAATAAGTGTCTAGCTATAATATATATTGTGAATTATTTATTTATCGCGTGCACCAGTCATGAGCATGTCGGAGACGCGAATCCCTAAGATTTTCCCCTACCGAAAAGTGAACAACACGACTAAACAAGTTTTCACTTCCAAAAAGTGAACAGCAAACCCATATTTACCGTGTCATACACCGAGCGGAATTCTGTCACCCAGAAACTCACATCAAATATGTAACATCTAACTCCGAATTTTATCTTGATAATTACGTAACATGTTTCCAAAAGAAAATACGAAACGAAGAAGTAATGTTTATTTAAATGTTCCATTAAACTTAAGTGAAAAAATTAAGATAGATTTGTTATCGATTACATTTCTATCTTGGATGTTACGAAATACAATCCGGTTTCCTTTGATATCACCGCTCCATACATTGTGTGATGAAATGTGGGTTTTATAATGACTTATTCGGTTTGAATGGATTATTTGTTGTTTCTGAAACAAGTCATCTATTTTAAGGCTTTGTTTGCTTAATGGTGGGAACATCAGAGGCAGTGTAAGACCGTTGTAAATATATTTTAATAATTATATCTAATTCTCGTAGGCTTGATAAGGTACAAAATAGATTTTGAGGGATATTTATACACTTTACTTTTACTTATATTTACCAGTGGGAGGCTCCTTGCACCGAATGCCGACAAGATTATGGGTATCACTACGGCGCCTTATTCTGCTGTGAAGCAGTATGATGTATGTGTAAGCATTACTGTCGGTCTGAAGGGCGCCGTGGCAAGTGAAATTACTGGGCAAATGAGACTTTACATCCACCAGAATTTTTTGGTTTTTCAATACTCTTGTGCGACGCTGCATTGTAATGGGCAGGGCGTATAAATTACCATCAGCTGAACGTCCTGCTCGTCTCATCCATTATTGTCATAAAAAAACACTTTTGTAAGGAAGTTTTAGGAGAAATGTCTAGTCTCGCACAGCCACTTTGTGGAATCGATTACCGGCTGCAGTTGCCCGAACCTTCAAGCTCAGATCATACTCGTAACTTATAGGTCGGCTTTTCTTAACTTAATTTGTAATACGACTACTTAACGGCCGGTATATCTTAGCGATCGGACAGTTTCTGACGTAACTTATTAGCTAGATAATGTAATACAAAACTTTAGCCAACACAACATGCCCCACGGGACAAGTGTTTCGACACCAAACGGCACAAAGATGTATGACTCACTGAGACTGAAATATTTGTCACACTTGCTGTCTTCGGCAGTCGAAGCAGTAGCCCCAGTACCAACTGACGTAACTTGGATTGCATGAGAAGGAGCCAGAGTGTCGACGCAAGTCACGTTCCACTCCAACGTCCTTCCCCGTGCCCAAGCCACCAGCGTCATTCCATCAGGACGCTTGCCATCGCGGCGTGTAATACCATTTGGTTCTAAAACAGCTGGTATATTAAGAGTAATATAGTATAATATATAATTATACTAATAGTGTCATCATTATTTTATAGCAATCGAAAAAAAAAAAAACAGAAAGGGTTTCCTGCGCCGTTTCTTCTCTCCCAGAGTGCCATTTGTGAAGTTGTGATAGTGCTTTCATTGACATCAAAAAGTATTAAAGAAGAGGTTTGAGAAAAAAACTTTTACGTCTTTTACTGTTTAATTACTCGTGAAATAACATTAACAAAGACTTTAAAAAAATATCTATAAAATCGAGTATCCTGTACCGGCTCACTTTCAGTTGGTTGAATGAATTGTTTGCTCTCAAATATAGGTATTAGAAGCTTACTGGGTCATAAAGGCGATTATTGAGTAGCTTGAAATAAATAGTCATAACATTTCCATAAAAATATCTTTTGCCGTAAATATTTTAATAAATTTCCACCCTCTAATTGAAAGGGGCAATATTATTTACGCAGAAATTATACGCTGACTATGGATTCGAGCGAAGTCACATTAAAATTTTGTTTCAATGGTAAAATTAACCTTTACCAAACTGGTTCTATAAACATTCGACAAGTCGTTACGTCATTTTGATTTGTTATTATTATTTATCATCTGTGTAGGTAATGGCCACTTCATATTCAAATTATCTATTTGTAGATTCAAGGATTTATTGTAACAATATTATAAATAAATAAAAATATTGACACGCTAACACAAATTATCTTGCCCCAAACTGGGCATAGCCTGTACTATGAGTACAAGACAATGATATATTTAAAACAATATACTTACTTAATACATAAATACTTATAAACATCCAGAACTCGGAAACAAACATTCATATTCATCTTAAGATTTCCGGGTAGGTAGAAACATTTATATTAATATAAATGTTTCTACCTACCCGGATTCGAACCCGGGAACTCTAGCTCAGTAGGCAGGGTCACTAACCACTGGGCTATAGGGGAAGTCAAAGTAAATGTGTCGTATATAATTGCTGACAGCTGAGATATTTTGTCATCTGACATTTTCATGGAACGGGAGGACAAACGAGGTAATATCCCGTATATTACCTCGTTTGTCCCCAGATGGTAGGTGCTCACGGGGGCCCAAACTCTCTTGTAACACCAGAGGAATCACAGGAGCATTGCCAACCTTAATAAGAGTCGAATAAACGCCAGTTGGAGGCTCTTTTCTACAGGATTCCGGCTAGATTAAGGATATCACAACGGTGCCTATTTTAATATAAAATAAAGAAATAAATATTCAGTTAACCACAGCAGTTTGTATGTATATTATTTGTAAATTAAGTTTTCTAAAAAATAATAATTGCTGCCCAAAGTAACAAATGTGTGGGGCGGGGCAAATGCAAGAAAAAAGGATGCTATGAAATCCCCCACCGTAAAAGAGGTGAAAGGAGGTGTCGAAGGTTGTATGAAAGTCATATGTTTTTGAGTTTAGAGACGTGAAAATCGATCTCCATCTTTTAATCCGTCATCTCCACACGGACGATTATCGCGTTCAAAAGCTAGTCATGTTATAAAGCCATTGTCTTTGATGTCACCGACGCTGTATAGTGCACCTTTTTCTACCGTAAAGCAATAGTGTGTAAGCACTATTGTGTTTTGGTCAGAAGGGCGCCGTAGCTAGTGAAATGGCTGGGCAAATAAGACTTAACATCTTATGTCTCAAGGTGACGAGCGCAATTGTAGTGCTGCTCAGAATTTTGGGTTGTGCAAGAATCCTGAGCTGTACTGTATTGTAATGGGCAGGGCGTATAAATTACCATCAGCTAAACATCCTGCTCGTCTCGTCCCTTAATGTCATAATAAGCAAAATTACTATTTAACCCATACAAAATCAGCACAACTAGATTTCATACTGAATAATGCAAAGGCTCCAATTGAAATGTGCGGTATAATATATCAAACTATTAAACTGAAATGACAATTTCAGTTTTTCTTTGACTGGCCAGCTTAATGAAGCCGGTCCACAAAAACTTGAAGTCACATTAAAATTTAAACTCTACGCCTGTATTCATAGTTCCGAATCCAGGGTTATTTCAGTACCTACATTGTATGCTCTACTTAGCAAGTTGACAAACTTGTACCGGTAATTATAAGGCCGCAAAATGTAAAAGCCTTTTTGTAAATTACAATTTTAATGTTGCTGTATAATAATAGTCGGTGCTGCATTATCTGATTCAAAGCAACGATAGAGTAATTAATGTACAGCATTGTATCCACTCTTAACTATAGTTTTAACAAAAGAAATTGTACTTTGTAATATTATATTTTTTACTATTTTCAACCGACTTCAAAAAAGGAGGAGGTTCTGAATTCGCCGGTATGTTTTTTATGTTTGTTACCTCAAAACTTCCGACTGGGTGAACCAATTTTAATGATTCTTTTTTTTTTAAACTGGAAAACTTTGAAAACTGAAAAATTTGCTTCCTGTGTTGTCCCATTACAATTATTTTTATTTTTGAAGTCGGTCTCAGCCAAGGTAGGTTTTTACATAGTTGTAGGTGAGATGTGCTTGTGTCGCACGCGCAACATGACAAGGCGAGCTATATCTATTGATTTGTAAAAAAAAAGTATATTAAATATACCTTTATTATGATGAAATAATAACAAGTATATATAATTACTTTAACAGTTTAACAAACATTTATGCCTTACTCGCTTTTACCCGCGACTTCGTCTACGTGGAATAGTTACTATCGGCAGCATTTTTTATTTGTTAGGATACTTTGCAAATAATACACCACGTAATCTTTTAAAAAGGCTCTTTACGCCCGCTCAGCGCTCTTCTATGATACAGCGGATATCCCTCGTCATTGTGGAACTGTGTTGTGGACAGTCTCTTTAATAGTATTTCCCTGCGAACTTTAATCTCCTATTTCATCCCCATGTAGGTAAATGTTTCAAATATGCTTGAACAAATGGTTATAAATTACTTCTTATCGAGTGCTTAAATCATTTTTTTTCTAAGCTTTCATCCCTTATTTCAACCTGTTTATGCCCTTTTTTTTACAAAAAATTGTAGCTTATGTCCTTTACCAAGGTCTAGTCTTTTTTTGTACCAACTATAATCAAAATCGATTCTGGAGTTAACGAGTTTTCATCCCCTATTACATCTATACACAGGTCGAAATTTTAAAAACGATAGACAAAATATTTATTTACTTACTTCATATAAACTGCCGAAATTTAAAGTTTTATGGTTCATCTTCGATAATGACGAACGTCCATACATACTTTCATACCCTTTTTCAACTTCAAATCACCAAAGTACCTCTAATTTTGACTTAAGAATTATTAACTGTTTACCAATACTATTTAACATGACATAGTTTTGTTATTTTTGTAAAGAAATTGTATAATGTTGGTAATAAATTAAAAATCCGTCTAATTATGAATTAAAACAATGGCGATCTTGTGCGAGAAAGCTAACCTAGCTCCGGTCGATTCCTTCGTTGGCTCGGTCCCCAGCCTTAATGGGGCTTCGATATAATTAGGAACTAATCACATTCTTAAACAGAATGAATGAAATGAATTGCCTAATTCCGAAATCACTATGCACATCAAAAAAAACTTCCTAACCAATTCGGAACCCTTTGTGTGGGAGACCGTAACGAACTCCCAATCGGAGTCATAGATACCACTAAAGCTCGGATAACATTTGAGTATGCAATTCTATAAAACAAACGGCCAAGTGCGAGTCGGACTCACCCATGATGGGTTCCGTAGCAGCAAGTAACAGAATGTAAAGGTTCTTATAGTTCGTTGTAACTTTGATCGATGTTTTAATAATAGTGTTCTTTTTTTCAATTAAGTTATTGATAATACGATTTAAATAAAACTTTACCATTCTCTTATTTTAGAAGTTACAGCTAAAATGTGTGTGTATGTGTGGGGGGCGACCACTTTGGAGGTGTCTCTCGCGCAAACTATTCAGTTTAGAAAAAAATGATATGAGAAACCTCAATATTGAAGGCCTATCCATAGACACGTATGGGTTTGATGAAAAGAAATTTTTGAGTTTCAGTTCTAAGTATGGGAAACCCACAAAAAATTTTTTTTCTATTTTTGTATGAAAATATTAATGGTGTTCACAGAATACTTACCAAGTTTCAACAGTACACTTCTTATAGTTTCGGAAAAAATTGGCTTTGACATACGGACCAATCTATAATAATATAATATAAATTCAGTTTTTTGCCATTTGGCTACGGAACCCTAAAAGTACAAAAAAGCTCGTCATTGTAATCTCTAGTCGGAACCTAAGGGTATTTGCGGCAAATTATAGGAACATCATGCTATAAAACCATTGTCTTTGATGTCACCGACGTTGTATAATGGTAACAAGCAAATCTAATTCAAACCACATCAAGACAAGCTTAGATATTACAGACGCAAGAAATGTGTCAGCTGTCGTTATGTTATCATTAGTCTTATCAACATTATGATGTATTTAATGATATAAAAGAAATATTATACATTTTTGATAAATGATCAATTTCCGTTGGATTGCCGTGTTGTCTAGGTACTGGATGAAGACTATCTATTTTGAAGATTATTAAAGATTCTCAACACCACATTTCACCGTGGGTGATCATTATAGCATTACCAGCTGACCCGACAGACTTTGTTCTGTCAATAAATAAAATTATGTAGGTATTTGGTCTATAATGTAGTCTAAAGCCATCGGAAATATGTAATCAAATTAAATAACTTCAAAATTAAACATTAAAGTGTTTCTGAATCGTATTTGTTAAAACTTTTACATTATCACTTTATAATAATTGTAAATTTTTTAAAGTATTAACATGGATATATGTAGTATGTTTTTATTAAGGGGTGGACATATGCCCTTGCGGAATTTTTTGTATTCCTAGACAAAATACACAATTCCACGATACATTATTCTGTTATATCTCAAGGGCTAGCTCAAACAGCGTTTTGGTTGAAAGCTCCCAAACGTAAAAAAATGTTTCTGACACCTCCAACAAATATCGTTAACGTATACGAAAATTTATATAAAAAGTTAACAAATCATATATACTAAAACCTTCCTCGAAAACCAAGCTATACGGTGCAGTAGTTTTGGAGTTTATCGTGAGCAGACAGACAGACAGACGCGGCGGAGGACTTTGATTTATAATATGTAGTGATTAGCTTCTGACAAACAAAGACTTCCCTTCTAACAAGACCATCGACAAACAAAGAATTTTGTTTCATCCAACTTGTTACATATATTCTGTCTCTTTGTTCTAAAGCTTTCTATTGCCGTTTTAAGTGAGCCTAACATTTTTTTATGACAATAAGGGACAACACGAGCAAGAGTTTCAGCTTATGGTAATTGGTACGCCCTGCCCATTACAATGCACAGGACCACTCAGGATTCTTGCAAAATTCACTTAGCGCAAAAAAAGGCCATTTAGAGCAATTGTAATGACAATTGCGCTCCTCACCTTAAGACATATGATGTTAAGTATCGTTTGCCCAGTAATTTCCTGGCTATGGCGCCCTTCTGACCGAAACACAATAATATTTATAAAGGCTCCGCTGCAACGGAGCCTCCCACTGCTACATAAATTTCGTTTCTCTCTTCTTCAGGGACTATGATTAACTTCGATTATATCTTATATGCTATTCTGTTCTGCATACGGGCAGAACAGAACGGCATTCATGAAAATCGGTTGAGTAATTAAGGTGTGAAAGTGAATCTAACAAACAAATTGTTCGCATTTATTTAGATATTATGAATTAAGAACAAAAAGTTACATCTGATGCTCCTATCGCATCCCAATTTCTACCCATCACAGGATTAGTTGCTGGACGAATCTGATGGTTGCTTGAAAATTTCATTAAAATCAATTCAGGCATTTCGGCGTAGCTGCAATTGATTGTGATCATTTCTTTTTATTGATATTCTTTTGTAATACTCTGTTATTGGAACTTATCTGGAATCATTGGAGAGTTGCTGGCATTTGAACTTATCAAGATATTTTAAAATGCATGCTAATACGATGAAAGTAACTAATTTAACAATTCTCAAATAGTTTAAACTATTTTGTAGTTGAAGTGTTTCTATAGGATAAGCTTAGCATGGTCTGAATGAGAAGCTCCAGCGTTGAAAGATAACTAGGGCGGGATAACATTTGACCAATTGATTGTTTAAGGAGTTATTATATTTTATTTTAGTTTAAGCTATTTCATAATTTTTAATTGAATTTATTTGATTAGCCTAATATACAAATTTGGAAGAAGTCTAGAACTGATGTAACTAATGTGAATTAATACATTATTTTGTAATATATTTTCATAAGCTTATACAGGCCTTATATGAGTAAAGAGCTATGTACTCATTACCAGTTCATACAATAATAATTATTTTGCAATGTTTAAGTGTAGAACGTATGAAATATCTTAAGAGTTACTTTTTCATAAATTATTATGACGCACTTTTGGCCCAATTATCTAACTCCAAATAAGCCTAATAATTGAATAATTAAAAATACTTATATATTGTACACTTACACAAATATACAAACATGCATTATGCGTAATGTATTTATGCATGCATCATTATAATATATTTGGAATTCCAATCCCCAACCAATATGTAAAAAATATTATGTGATATTAAAAATATAACTAAGGTTCTTTTCAAGTTTAATTAAACTGTTTCTAAAAGACTTCATTTTCTTTATGTATTTTTATTAGATTCCCTAACAAGTAGTAATAGTCAGAAAAGTTATTATTACAAATATTTAAAAAAATGAAATGGTACAGAAATGGCACTATTTATTGTTTTGATCGCTACCGCTTGTTCTCTATACCAAAGCCAAACACTTAGTCGAGATATTTCTGTTCAGTGTTCACTGCTGTTTCATTTCACGACATGAGTCTTGCAATTACTTTAGGGGCAACATAAAGATGCCGCTCATAATCCCAGAGATCGTATTGTTGATGATTTTCACGTAACATTGTTGAAGAATTCCTTCGCTTTAAAATTCCTGAGGGCTGCATTAAGTTGCTCGTCGCTGTTGTGTTTTGAACCTTTAATGTAATAAAATGTTAGGGTGATTAAGTTAGCACTTAAGTATACAATTTGAAAACTTGGTTTTCAATATGATTAGAAGAATTTTACCAACCAAAGTTTTAGACGATATAGTCATTTCCTCACAAATACCTACAGACATATAGGTATTGTTAGATGACCTAAAAGAAGATAGCAAGAAAGTAGGACTCATAATGCACATGAAACAACCAAACGTTGAGTTAAATATGAACATAATGATATATGATTATAAGCTAGTAGTAGAAAATAATTACCCATACCTAAGTCAAACAGTAGAATAGAATGCAACTAGAATACAAATTGATTCAACTAGGATAGAACCAATAATATGTGGTACTGATAGATATACTCAAAAACGTCTTGAAAAGGATAATACACCTTTTCATGTCCTAAGCAAAAGCAGTGAGTAAAGAGCTAGCACCATCTGGAGGAATTGCCATCGGAATATGTTGAGGCTTGTACTCCAAGGGACATACTAGCCTCATGAAAATAGTTTACGTAGGAGAGATACTGAAGCACGGGTGGGCAAAAGATACACAACATCCAAAGCCGGTTGTGGATTCAAATGGAAATTACTTAAAATCTTAACTGTAATGGAAATGTTATATAATATCAATGATGGTACTAGTAATATACATAAATGAATAATGCTGCTGCATGCGATGACCAATGAGCAAAGCACTTTCCCCATTCGTCCACTCTCGAGGTATCCATCGGGCACTAAGCTTCCTGATCACTAAACGTTCATGAAGTATTTTGTGCACTTGACTCATTCCGATGCCTAAGCTTGTCCGAATCTGCTCACATGTCACTCTTTTATCAATCTCTGTTATACGTCGCACAACACTGATGTTATCTTCAGCCGTCCCTCACACAGAAGAGACAGTTCCAAGAGATGGGGATTCATTGTCAAAAGCCATTCGTAGTCTTTACTAACATTCCTATTGAATAAAGCTATAAAAATCATTGCACGACAGTTTTATCGCGTTAAATTCATGCTGACGTGCTACAGACAATTTTCAATTTGCCGCTAAACCGTTAAACAAGTGACAAACGAATAAAATACAAAAGTAAACAAAAACAATGGCAAAGAGTTCCATTTTCAAAATTTTAGTTTATTTTTTTACTATATTATTTACATATAGCCAGTTCTAAAAACTTTCAGTTTCATTCATACAGTTACAAATCCAATTACAGACAGTCACAACAGTTAAAGAACATGAAGTTATCTTAACAAATAATATATAATTATTTAAAAAGGCATGATTATAATAAACAGAGTGTATCAGAAAATCATGTCAAGGCTAAGTTCAGGGTTGGGCAGCCCAAGGGGTTATCAAATTTTTTCGTATAAAAAAAACTATGTGTCCGAATTTTCAACAAGACGAGGCTTGTAAAGTTTGAATGTAATATAATACTAACAACTATGCATACCGAGCACAATCCTTTAGTCTACTGGAACCGACTTTGCTTGAACGAACGTTATAATATGTCCCTAACTTATTGTGCTATGATTTGCCTTGTCAATTTTTTTTTTCTCTTCTCTCTTTATTGCACTTGTGAATTCTGTTGGTAATTTCCAACAATGAGCAACACTTTTATCTACTTGCGCTGGGATTTTATCCCATAGTTGAGAGTGACCCATTAGCCACGTGCCTCAATTGTTGGTTGTTTGAAAATGTGTTTGCAAGCTAGTCACACTATGTCTCCTTAGTCGGGTGAACTGAACTGACCACAGTTGCTGTTGATCAGGGCCGAGGCCATTATGTTAGGGTGATTCGAAATCGTTTCGATATATCTTTGGAGATGATTTTTTATTTCTTCTCTTACTATAGGGAATCCTAGATCTAGGTACATATGTCTATTGCTGATATACAAATTGTATAAAATAATTAGTATTTTATTAATTTTACTATCCGGAATACAGCCGGATATTGAATTACTATCTGGTATCCGGCCAGATAGTCCAAACAAGGATGGTTAGGCCAGATACCGGACAGTTACCGGTTATCCGTTTCACCTCAATTTTCAATTTTTACATTCAACACAAGACTAGGCATTGTTGGATGACCTAAAAGATGCTACTAAGAAAGTGGGACGCATAATGCACATGAAAAATAAACAAACGTTGAGGTAAATATGAACATAAAGATAGATGATTATAAGCTAGTAGTAGAAAATAATTACTCATACCTAAGTCAAACAGTAATTAAATTAAAATGGAATATCTGGATTTTTTATTTTTATTAATATAAAACTATTAAAAGTTAACAAAACAGCGACTTCGACGATCAATACATGCCATTTCAGTCTGAGAACCGTGTTGCCCAAGCACGGGGAAAGGCTTGTGCTAAGTCTTGGCACGGTCTACGTTCCTGAACCTAGTCTGTTTATATGACATTCAAATTTGCGACAATAATGCAAAATACAATCGTAAAATATCTATATTATAATGCTTTGTTACTCACTCTGAAATCCACGAATTAAAATGTGGATAGTGGAAAATTATTTTAGGTCTAAAAGTTAGAATGCGAAATGTATTACCGGCGAATTACACCAAACGCACCTACCTAAAAGTCAACTTATAATTTAATTTTTATTTAATCCAACAACTGCTAATTTAATACAATACAATAAATATATTCTAATAAACATAATATTTGCATCAAAAACAAATCTTGAAGCTTATCATTATGAATATTATATTGAATGCTTAGTATAAAACAAATCTTATAACTATATTTACAATACTATGATAATATTAAAATAAAACTATGATTACGTACCAAGAATACTGGTAGCATTTCCGCTTTGGATAGCAAGGCTGATCCGTTGATCAGCCTTGCTATCTTGCTATTTCGGTCAACGGACCGAAATAGCTGCCAGCGCTTGGGTTTCCAGTAGCCCTATTGAGGCACGAAGATAGTACTTTGGACATTCTCCGCGCCTCGGGGTCCAACAGGTCAAGTGTCTCGACACCAAAGGGCACAAAGATGTAAGACTCACTGAGATCAACATATTTGCGAAACAGCAGCCCCAGCTCCAACTGACGTAACTTGGACATGAGAAGGTGCCAGAGTGTAGACGCAAGTCGCGTCCCACACAAGCGCCCATCCTCGTGACCAAGCTACCAGCGTCATTCCATCAGGACGCTTGCCATAAAATACACATTTTAAATTAAAAGAATTAGGACGTGTGTAAAGTCGTTATTTTTATAATCATTATTTTGGAATATAAAAGTTTGTTATTTATCCAGAAGGAATTTTCATGAGTTAAATTTTATTACATTTGCATAACACTTTTATTTTAACACAACATGAGGCTATATTTACATTGCACTTCAAGGTGCTGCCTGGTTGTATTGTTAGTTCAGGGACAAATTGCCTTACCTTGAATACATTTATGGCGTTAAATTATGATGTATAACATTCCTCGTTATCGTGAAAACTGGTTTTATTTTATGGTTCATTCATAACGATTGCGACTTGGAGTGTGCGTATTGAAACGTTTTCTGTGTTATTATTAATTATAATTATTAATAAATGCGAAGTAAAGTTATTCTAATTTTAAAATCATTTTATATGTATATTATAACCTTATCACTACGGAATCACCAGGCAGAATTAAATTTAAAGTTGGAGTAAAGTAGTCCTGCGCTGCCCTCATCCAAAGAAATCCGGCGATCTTGACTAGATCGTAGGTCAAGTTATTATTATTCGTCTGTTTATTAATATTATACCGAAGATTAGTTTTAAAGTTGATTACAAACGTTATAGTACGGAATAAAACTATTTTTTCCTCAATAATCGTAGCAACACATTACTTTTTCAATATACATATATAATTATGAAATATAGTTCTTTGCGCTGACTGATCCCGCCTCCTTAGTGGCACACAAAAATTTTGAGTATAAGATTTTCAAAGCCTTCCCATAAAAATGTTACGCTTCATAATCCATGGCATGATTTTCATCCCATGATTAAAATATCTGAAGTGCAATTTTATATTCGTCGGATAAAAGTCGTGTTGATTCTGTGTGAAGTGTACTTTACTGATATCAATCATTGTGGTCTATACGAGCTCTTTATGAAGTGGTTGTGGTATGCGTCAAATACACAATGCTCATAAATTGAGAAAGAAATATCAAAACCTTCTTTTATGACGAAATGATATTTGTTTCAAATAAGTCTATCATTCATTTAATTGTAGACCATATTCTGTAAATAAATATGATTTAATAATCTTTTATACACCAAAGAAAAAATATCTTGTAAGATATAATATAATAAGAATGATGTAGATAATTAATGTTTTTTAATGAAATCAAAATCACTTCATTCTTGTAGGTTTTACTATACAGGGTGGCCGAGAAGTTGACGTCCAATGCTAAAATTTGAAAGCCTCATGGTGATGAGTATCCGAATCACCCCTATGTATGTTCTACGATTTTGCGTAGTTTAGGAGATAATAATTTTTTTCCCCCTTTTATCCGCTTTTTTCACCTAATTCTGGTTTAGGATTTTTTTTTCTAATTTTATCGAACACTTTTAGTTAATTTAAGTAGTTTTAGTTAGTTTAAGTTCAGTTGCAATAACCACATAAGGAACTATGAATAGTTTAGACAATGCGGAACTAGTTTAGAATTGAGTCGTAAGTTCAAGATAACTGCTCCAGCTTCGTGAAAATGTTCAAGGTATCAAAAAAAAATGGGGAGCAAATTTTAGCTTTGGACGTCAACTTCTCGTCCACGCAGTATAATGAGACGAATTTAAAATTTCGGAAGGAGGATAATTGTAAGTTTAAGTAATGATCATAGTGATACAAAGTTTGATTTACATTTTATTTGTATTACATTTTCGATAAATGATACAAGAAGCTTATGCTAACTAAAGTATGAAATAAATACTTTGGTCTTAATAATATGTTCCATATATCTTACGAATACTGTGTCAATTACTGTTTTTATAGTCTTGTTGTTGATACAGTACGACTGCTGCACATTTTCAAATTAAATTTGGCGTCCAAAAACTCAATCAACGGAATCGCTGTATCCGATGCAAAATTTACATTAAACGGTCCTGGTACATGTTGCTAGGATATGATTTCAACCGCTAAGAAACACACTACTATCACTGCTACCATACTTACCTACGTAGTAAAACGTCATGCGCATGACCTCAGAATATATTAAGGTATACTCGCGTCATACATAAGACAATATCTTCATCAACTATGTCGCCTGGTACCAAAACATTGTATAATGCTTTATATCACACTATCTCCCACGAAATCTTATGAATTTATGTGTCTGTTTCTTTTTACTGTATCGCAATTTCGTTTCATCGACTTTCAAATCATAACGATGCTAAAGAAGTTTTTACTTCATAAGTTGTAAAATTAACTTCAATTTTAAATTATAAACTAGAAAATGACTTTCGATTAAAGATATTATATTATCAGCAAATGGAAGTAACCAGTGTAAAATGTATTTCGGTAAAAGCTTTTAGAAAACTCAATCTCATCTCAAATATAAATTTAAGTGTCCATAATATGTTGTATAAAATTGTATTTTACTACTGAAAATGTGCAGGAAATACTCGAGGCATACAGAAAATGTAACATGCTGTAACTTTATATAAACGGGCGGGGATTTGCAATGTATGACGCTGGGTGGATGCTTTTTGACATTTGAAAGACTCAGATGAATGCGTTTCATGAAGCTATTTGGTTGACAGATTCGTATCTGGCTTGTTTTGAGATTTGTATTTACACTTTCGGGCTTTATCTTCTATATATAGGTAGAATGAAAATGGTCTTTGTTTGAGGCTCTTTAACGCCTAAACCACTGATCGTTTCGACATGAAACTACCGCCATTCGATGCGAAATTTATCCTAGATGTTTATGACTACATTTTTTCGAAATCCAACCTAACTTCCTTTTAAAATTCGTCCAGCGAAGCGGTCAGGAACGGCTAGTTTTGTATATAAAGGTCATAATTTAAAAGTTTTAGATTTATAATATGAATATATATTGCTTGGAATTTCGTTAAACATTTTTTTATATATTTGCAGAAAATTATTTTGCCAGAATATTCGCAGCCTTCGTGGTTATTTACGTGGTTTAATTAACCTTAGATAATTAATTATAAGTCTGGATAAAGCCTCTTGATATTAGGCAACGCATGACCGGCCAGTTTTATTACTTTTGTGTAATTCACAGATTCGTCTTCCACTCTTGTTGGTCACTTTGTTTTAGTGGCCGTGTTTTGTTGAAAATAGAGGCTCACAGCGAGCCGCTATTTTATCGACGCTTTCATAGCATTCGAATCTACAAAAAGAGAGAGGAGGAGCCTGCCTATGCCTGCTGCCGTATGAGTGAGAGGAAGGTTAAGCTAGATAGACTGGCGCCGTAACGCGTTACGTAACGAAACGCTTTATCCTCCCATAAGAAGTTATCACTTCAACATTAAGTGAAATATCACACTTAAATCTATGCAGGCAAAGTCACGGACGAATGCTATTAAATAAAATGATTGCTGCGAACAGTTCAGAACCGTTCCACATAGAAAAACTGTCCAACCCGTAACTATATACTTTAGAAAACTTATAATAAGTAACTCGCATCCCTCAGTGGGTATACATCTCTGTCAAACAAACTTATAATTCCTGTCAGAGTGCGGATTCACTTTGAAATATTTCTTATAGAAACTGTTTTTTGCTGACTTTAAAGAGAACTGATACAATAGCTGGGAAAGATACGAATGTGTCAGTAATGAGGCAACCTTGTGACGCTTCTGGTAAATATCTTTATTAGTGGTATCCATAGAAAGAATTTTACTTTAATTGAACATTATCTTCTATACATATAAATAAAATTGGAGTGTCTGTTTGTAATATTGAAATAACCGTTTTTTACTACGTGTATATGAATATATACACACCAAAATAACATTTTTTACAATTTTTGTCTGTCGGTCTTTTGTTTGTTTGTTTGATCTGTCTGTTTGTTCCGACTAATCTCTGAAATGGCTTGACAGATTTTGACGGGACTTTTATTGGCAGGTAGCTGATGTAATAAGATCCGTCAAACTATGTGCCCTGCCCACTGCCGCTTCAGTTTCGCAACAATCTGGGCTATTTCAGTAACTTTGGCTCTCCGGGAAACTCCGAGCAGAGCACTGTTGCGTGCAAAAACAGCCAAAAACTTACCGTCTAAAATCACAATATAAAGCGAAACATACTAAATTTACGGCTTCAAGAATAAGAACAAGAACAATTGAACTTGAAACTAGACTGGACACATAGTGAGAACAAAAACAGAAAAATAGAATAAAAACGTAATGGAATGGCTGGTATCTAAGAAATGGAAAGTGGCAGAAAAGACTTACCAAAAGATTGGGAAAGGTAAGCTCGCAACATAGATGAGTATAAGAAACCAGAGGATAAAAAAAGGATAAGACAACCTGGCCAAAAAAGGGTTGCTGAAAACAGTAATAAAGAACCTATTTAAATGTCAAACAAAAAATTTCAACCTAATGTATTTAGTCAAACATTTAGTTAACAATTAAAAGGCTTTTTTATTTTTGTTTGAATATATTAATTTAAATAAATTTTAAAGGATTAAAACGCGTGTATTTATTGTAACTGTGTTTTTACGACTTACGTCCAAGTCAGCTGTTTGTGAACACATAACAGACCGTCCTTACCACTACATGCGGTTCAACCAACCAAAAGTTTCGGTAAAAGAGAATAGATTTCTCCCAAGACTGGTACGTGAAGCCATTGAAATTAAAATCGATTGAAGCCGGTGTAAAATTATCTAACACCAATAATCTCTAAATTAAAACCCACATCGACACATACCAAAAAAGAAGAGGACACTATCAGTAAATTTTGCCAGATCTGTGTATACCAAATACCACCTCCGAGGCAATAAATGGCGCTAAACTTCATAATGACAACTATGCCAAATACTATCTTTGACTCATTTCATCTGCAGTCCTCCTGAAAATGAGATTTGGAAAGGTCTTGAAACGTCGGGTTATCTAAAATAAAAAAAATTACCTTCTCAAAATTGTTATGTAAAAATACAGTTACAATTCACAACATTTCAATTTTAAATAAATACTAAGGAACCGACAACCATTTAGAGCTTTATGTTTATGTATTCCATTCTATATTTTTTAGATTTTTTTTATTACTTATTTAACGAAATATTCAAAAAAATCCTCTAACAATCCAGAGTAAGGCATTGTCACCGTGTATGCCTTTGCTCCTAATTAATATGATTAAAAAAAAAGTGGCCAAATATTATTGTCATCTGGCATTGTCAAATATCAGTGTTGTTTGCTGAGGTTATTTTGTTTGAAAACGCCGCATTGTTATTTACTAATAAAAACGCATTATTATATATACATATTATATATAAATTGATTTACCATGAAAGTTTCGGACGGTTATGCCATGGCAGACAGCCGCAACCTTCCCAAGGTGGATTATATGATGTTGTTGCAATACATGCGTGAAAACGACTCGTTTAACGTTGCAGAAATCAGGGGAGCTAAGGTTTTGTTGTCATCAAAGGATGCTTATGTTGAAACAACTGTAGGCGCGTTTTAATCCTTTAAAAATGTTTTATTTAAACGAGTAACACTCGCGTTAATCAAAGAAAATACTATAAATATATTATTATGTACAACAAAATGCGTAGATTTAAAAGATCTAAAGATTTTTAATCACTTTAAGGGATTATTAAACTAGTTTCCTAGATGTTTACCGCTGAAATGTATTAAAAAGTATCTGGGCCCAAAAATTTTTTTAATTTTCGAATCGAATTTTAGTAACGATTTAAAAAACGGTAGAATTTTGTACATAAAAATTATGTTGCTGGAAGTAAACCTTATTATCAACAATGGCAGTGTTAACAATGGCGAAGTTTCATGCAACGAATATTTGAAACGGAACTGTTGCGACTCAAGATCTGACCTGCATTAATTAATTCTCTATAATTTTCTGAATCTACTGATATAAAACATTTTTAATTTGGAACTGGGGTAGTGGAGAAATAAATGTTGTTTGCGTGAGATATGTCTCGATTTTTTTTCCACTTAATCAGATCTCTGAGGTTATTGTGTGTATTGTTACATGTTGATCATTAGCAACTTCAATTCTTTATCTGCCATCGAAACGTATACGATCACAGAAATATGATTGTGCTGATGGACCGTGATCAACCGCGGTAACTATCACCTTAGCGAAACTCTCTAACGGCCGTTTTCAATAACTTTTCTATTTTTAGTTTAACTTACTAGAGGTAGACAAATCTATCTTTTTACGCTTACGTACATTTCAATAACCTATTGACAGATAGCATTGGACTATAACTATATTGGACATAACTATTGATAGAAAAGATCTTTTTTTTGATGACAAACTAGCGTACGGGTCACCTGGTGTTAAGTTATCACCGCCGCCCACATTCTCTTGCAACACCAGAGGAATCACAAGAGCGTTGCCGGCCTTTAAGTAGGTGTACGCGCTTTTTTTGAAGGTACCCATGTCGTATCACCGACATTACGGAAACACCGCACAAGGAAGCTCATTCCACAGCTTTGTAGTACGCGGAAGAAAGCTCCTTGAAAACCGCACTGTGGAGGACACACATCCAGATGGTGGGGATGATATCCTAACTTGTGGCGTGTCGTGCGAAGGTGGAATTCGGCGGCAGGAATCAGGTTAAACAGCTCTTCGGAACACTCCCCGTGATAAATGCGATAGAAGACACACAATGAAGCGACTAACTATGGATAGAAAAGATCTTCTCATTAAACAGTGACAGCAATGTATCCGTAAGTTAAACTAAGGGTAAAAAAATAGCGATTCAATCGATTGTATAAAATGTCATTGATAGATTGACAGATGACGGCTATTATCTTGTAAAAAACGGAGATAGACCCCTACTATCTACAGGTGGACTGGCGGCTGTAAAAGTGCTTTTGTGCCTGTTTGATATACACGATTTTAGCGCTGATGGCCATATAGCGATAGTCTGCGGTACTGAAACTAGTGATGACAACCTCAGCTAAACAAACATCGATACCTATTTACATAAAAAAAATGTGTCCTTTATTACGTTGATTCCTGAAGTACAAATAACACGGAAAACGACCGAAATAAATTCAAAATGCAATAATAATTCAGAGTACCTACTATACGCTTCTCTTGCAAGTTGCAGCCATTTGTATTAATTAGTTCTCTGGACGCTCGCGAGTGGCGCTTCAAATAGACACAAAAAATTTGCTGTCAAACAAATGGAACAGCCTGTCCAGTGGTGGAGATAGCCGAAATCGACTACGTTATAAGCAACTGTTCGCTTTCAAACTTAGCCGGATTATACTTCGTGGCCAATCGCCATACTGTAATAACAACTATTTCAAAATTATGTCAAACGACTGCACGTTTCATAGTAAACTAAATTTCAAATTTTACTTACACAGTGCCGACTCTTATTACGTAGTATTTACATCCTCTTTGGTATCTATAAAACCTAAACTGTACTGATGACTTTGATGAGTACATCATAGATGCTAGATCATAGCCATAGGGTAGATTATCCATTGAAAGTTCTCTCATCACTGTCAGTCATATTGACCGATAGCTTTCGTTGATATAACATAAAATGGATTTGATTTCGTTGTTGCCTTACTAAAACGACAACTTGCTGGTGAAAATCTAAAACACTCTTGCTTAAAAGATTTAAAACTAAAACACTTTTTTTGAATCTCCATATTATACACACCACACACACACACACACACACACACACACAAACAAACAAGACTATAGCAAAGAGTAGGGATAGATACTTATGACTATAGTGTGATATATTCTGAATATGTAATAGAAATATGTTAGATATAGTAAGAATAAATAGTATGATAGATTTTAAAACATAATTATATGAAACTAAGTATAGGTATAATTACAACATTTGAAAGTTTATTGTAAATTTTCTTGATGATTTATATCTGGTGGACGTGGACTCTAATAGTTCCCTAATAACACCTCAGGGAGGGGGGCGGCTGAAACCCAGCGCTGCTTGGAGTAATGTACGCCGAGCAGTAGAAGCTGAGCCGCTACCTTTTGTTTTCATTTTAATTTGTAATCTGTAGCATGTAAGTTATTCTATAATTTTTTTCTTTGAAAACAATAAATGTTATTTTATTTTATTATTGTTATCACAGCATGCATTGAAAAAAATATTTTGTATATTTTCCCGGTTCCTTTTGCTATACAACTTTATCTTAAAAGTATATATTAGTATATACTAAGAATTGGTCTCCACTGCGCTCCAACTAGATACCGCAGGCGTAGTCGTCAAGTGCGTCAACTAATACTACGCCCAAGTGGGCGTAATCAAGCCAATCTCGGATAAGTGACGTTGACGTGCCACATGTTCTGTTAAACTTTACTCATCATTGAAACTAAAATGCCGGGTATAGTAAAACTTTGTCAAAATACAAGAAATAAGAAAGAGACTGGGATCACATATCATCAGTAAGTATTTTGTATTTTATCAATTTCAATGTAAAATAGCACGAAGCATGTGTTACAAAATTTGAAAGATGCCATTGAGTGTCAAGATGCCACGCACACAAGCATCTAATAGTTGCCCTGATAATAAAGCTTTTGTTCTTAGGTAGTGCGGTATGTATTTGGAGCGCAGCGGAGACCAATCCTTAACATAAGCAAAATGTCAATTTTTATTGTGTAGTTTTTTTTTGTAATCATCCTAATCTTAGACAGGTATTCCAACGGTCAGGTAAATTTTCGCCATTGTTCTCTTCCAGCATTGCTGAGTTCGCAAACTGAGGCCGATATATTTTCATAAATTGCACGAATGTTTCAATTCTGAATGACAATGATATTAATTTTTTTTTTGAAGTTATACTTCTTTGGGGGCTTCATGAAAAAAATGATGAAAGTGAAATTTTAGGATGCGCGCGCATCACTGTATCACAAAAGTAACAGGTTAAAGTTGGTTCCTAAAAGTTCCTGACATTTGCGTCATTCGTTTTTTTTTTTTGTTTTCCTCGTAAATTATTAGGACAGACCTATGCCTGTCCTAATGGTTCAAGCCCATACAGCCGTATTCATTATTTAAAATTAATTGTCAAGATTTTTGCAAAATTGTTCACTCTAAAAATGTAGAATAGCACGTGTACTGAATCACTTTAATGATTTTTACTTTTTTTTATTCATAACGACGTGAAGCACTAACGCTGTGAATATAAAATTTGGGTCGAATCAAACAGATTTAAGTCAATATTATAATCTCCTTGGATTGAGCAAACCCAATATGAATTATACAATTCAAACCTTAGGCACATAATAAAACAATTTCTATTGCTTTTTTACATGTTGGACGGCAAACGACAGTACTCCAAATTCTTGTCACGTATTTTATCAAAAAGACAACTCGTATTTTTATGAATTTCCGTCTGCCTCGCGTCCCCATGGGCCCAGAAACTTAACATTAAAATGAGTAAAAATATGAATGTTAAGGTTAACATTTTTACGCTATTTGAACGATGATCCTACGTAAGTAAAATAGTTTTATTTTTATCAAGTTACCAGCGATTTTGAATGAGTTTTAATTAAATAAAATGGTTGTTTTTTATGATAATAAGGGATGACATGAGCAGGACGTTTAGATGATGGTCGACGCTCAGGATTGTTGAAAAACCCAAAAATTCTGAACGGCACTACTACTACTTCTGAATCGCGCTAGCTATTTCGAGACATAAGATATTAAGTCTCATTTGCCCAGTAATTTCACTCGCTACGGCACCCGTCTGACCGAAGCACAAGAATGCTTCACGGCAGAAATAGGCGCCGTTATGATACCCATAATTTTGCCGGCATTCTGTCCAAAGGAGCCTCCCACTGGTGTTACGCTTAGATTGTATTTAGAACTATTAGAAACCGTGGCACTAATGGGCTAATGCACGGCTCAAGTTTCTGGCAATGTTTTTAAATACCAAAGTAATTTGGAAACTATAAATAGAAAATCTTTTCGATATATAGAGTGGAAAGAGGCTGTGCAGTGGGGCAGATGACGCTGCCGGTGATTATGACTTGATTGCTGGCAGAGGAATGTCATCATCATCATCAGCCGGAAGACGTCCACAGCTGGACAAAGGCCTCCCCCAAAGATTTCCACGACGATCGGTCCTGCGCTGCCCTCATCTAACGTATTCCGGCGATCTTGACCAGATCGTCGGTCCATCTTCTGAGGGGCCTACCAAGACTGCGTCTTCCGGTACGTGATACTCGTACGAGGACTTTACTGCCCCAACGGCCATCTGTCTGTCGAACTATGTGCCCTGCCCACCGCCACTTCAGTTTCGCTATCATTTGGGTTATGTTGGTAAGTTTGGTTCTCCTACGGATCTCCTCATTTATGATTCGATCTCGCAGGGAACTCCGAGCATAGCCCTCTCCATTGCCCTCTGAACGATCATGAGTTTCTCATAAGGCCAGAGCAATATAGCAGTTAGCAATTTTGAGTTATTAAATCATAATTATATAATATTAAGATTTTTAATATTATGATAATTATGAAAAAAAAATATAATTTTTCAAATTTTATTTGTGTATTAATCCTAGAAGTGAGGGTTATCAATTTAAAAAAATAATAAATTGTTTAGATTTACATGAGCGACATCTCAAGTCAATTTCCTAGTATGTAAATATTGGGATTGAGCTGGTTATCAACTGTAAAGTAGATCCTGTTGATGAAGCCACAACCTGAGAGTTGAACAAGATTTTATAACGATGCGTCACCCGAACGGTTAGCTAACCGTTCGAGTAACTCTAACCAACTGAGCTCAGTTGGTTAGAGTGAGAGCACTGGCACGGCACGCCAGAGGTTTTGGTTTCGAGTCCCGCTTCGTTCATAAAAAAATTGTTTTTAAAATTTTATTTGTGTATTAATCCTAGAAATGAGGGTTTATAAACATAACAAATTTATTATGGTAATATTTAATTTTAAGATTAATATTTGAATGTTGAAGAACATGTGGAGCTTTTGAGCTGCAATGAACCACAAAATCATTCGAGTATCTAGTTTGATTCGGGTAGAAATACCGTGTTGGCAGCATTACTCATAGTTTGGGGAAAATGAAGCAATTTACACTGTTATTGCAACACAGGTTGCTTTTTTATAGCCCTTTTAATATCAGATGATCCGAGTAACTATGATATATTGATTGAAACCAGCAATATTTTATTTATTACCTATATTTATACGTTCATTTAAAGATGAATACAATAGTGTAGAACCCCGATATTGATCTAAGGTTCGTATTCCAGAATACTTTTCGATTAAGCAGTGGATTTTGACATTAAAATGAGTAAAACAAATATCCAACATTACTAACTAAACAATTTGTTTAAAAATGATAACCCTAACTTCTCGGATTAATTAGACAAATAAAATTTTAAAATAAAATTTTATGAACGATGTGGGACTCGAACCTGCAACCTCTCGCGTTCCGTGCGAGCGCTCTTCCAATTGAGCCAACCTTTCGTGTGACATATCGTTGATAATATCTTGTATGCTTTGTTCAAATCTCAACTTTGAAATATTACAAGTGTAGATTTAAAAGAGCGAAGTCGAATTGCTATGCAAATGTTGGGGTTGAGCAGGTTATCAACTGTAAAGTAAATCATCGCAATAGATGAAGCCATATCCTGAGAGTTGAAAAGGGCATACAAGATTTTACCAACGATATTTTATCACTCGAACGGTTGTCTCAGTTGGAAGAGCGTTCACACGGAACGCGAGAGGTCGTGGATTCCGTTCCCGCATCGTTCATAAAATTTTGTCTTCAAATTTTATTTGTGTTATTACTTTTTACTGTAGACTTTTAATATACAGGATTGGCAATTCGACATACTGCCGTTAGGAAGTGATAAGGGCTAGCTACCAGCATCTTGGCAAACTATATTAAAAGTTTTTATTCCTAAGTTGAAATAAATATGTTTACTCTAATGATTTTAATATGGAAATTTCTAATAAATTTAAAATAATATTTCTATTGACCTACCATTTTTTATGTATTAAATATAAATTTAAATATAAATTTGATGTTTCATATTTAAATAAGATATATAGCATGCAAATACAGGGGCTTAGGCTCCGAATATGATTTTGTCCCATTCGGTGTCGAGACCCTTGGTCCGTGGGGTCCCAGCGCTATAAGGCTTTTTAAGGAAATAGCAAAAAGGTTAGTCACGGCAGAGTCAGCTGGCAGCTACCTCGGACAAAGTCAACAAAATTGGTCTAGCTATTCATAGGGTGATCGCTGCCAGTATCTTCGGAACCTTGCCAAAAGGAACTCCTTTTAATAGTATATTTAAGCTATCATATTATATTTTTTTAGGTTTTTAGATTTCGATTCTGGTTAAATTTATAATTATTAAAATTATTTATTTTAGTTACTTATTTAATGAAGTGTACATCTTATTTAATGTATTTGTTATATATTTTAGATATAAATATGTTTGGTCTTTGTTTTTCTGCAAAACGTTTTGAATCCCTAATTTTATTAAAGCTGATCTAAGCTCCCTTGATCCCTCAACTAAATCCACGCTAGGACAATGGCTACACGTCTTATTAAGCTTGACAAAAAGCTGACGAGGCCCAAGAAAAAGACTACTCTAATAGTAATTTGTACGCTTAGCCAAACATTGGATATTGTCATCAATCATTCGCTAAATAGAAGGCGCTGACATTTCAGATTATGGAACCTTTGTTAAATTGAACAAAGCAGTAGATTTTCATTGCGTTGATGTGGAATAAACTATTTCAATTTTGCGTTATTCACTTTATAACTGGATAAATTGAGTTATTTAGGTCTGAGGCAAATGTTTTTAGGACTACGATTTGCTGTGACGTATATTTTTTGTGTATTTGTGTAGGACGGCAACGATATTTTTCTAAATGTAGGATTTGGTCCCTGTGCTAGAAGTTTTATTAATTATTAATTGCCTTCAACAACCTCGCCCCGTAGATTTTGTTAACATGGTAATCTGACACTTTAATTGTATTTTGTTTTATCTTCATCATCGTCATCATATCAGCTGCAAGATGTCCACTGCTGGACAAAGACATGACAAAGATCTCGAAGATGATCGGTCCTGAGGTTCCTCATCCGACGTATTCTTAGTCTTGACCAAATCGATTGATTTATCTTATATATTTTTAAATTAAATAAAAAAGCAACGCTATATTATAATACAGCTGCCTGCTAGTCCGAAAAATTGTTTCATCCATTCATACAAGACTGAACATTTTTTGGGCCCAGCTGTTACCGATAAAAATCGTTAAAATTAATCTTAAATAAAAAATTATTGGTAGAATCGTGCAATTTATAACATAAAATGGCTGAAGAGACAAATAATTAGTCTATGGTTAGACTTTAGTTCATGTCAATTTACCAGTAGTTAGCGGTCCTTATTGTCATGTGCTCATACTAGTAGTAATAATCTAAGGGTTATACTCAATATAATGTGTTTTAATATTGCGTTTTTCATATTTACTATTTTCGGTGCAATATTTAATATCAAATAACACACATTCATTAACATAACCTTGCTTTCATTCAGTACACATATCTTGACTATGCAAGTAATGGCACGAATTTGGACATTGTAACTGTGTAATTGTGGCGGTTAATCAAAATTTGGGCCCAATAATGTACGAGAGATGGGCAGTCTCCTTTCAAATAGACAGAAATTTAAACAGTGTTCGCGTACACTCCATTATGCAAATTCTTATAAAAAAAAACTACTTTTAAAAAAACCGACTTCAAAATTGAAAAGTATCAAATAACTAAAATTTAATTTAATATACCTTTACCTTTGATATTAATAAAATGCTATTATTTATATGTGCTACCTATTGATAGTTTTGAAGTCGATGAGTTAATAATAATAATATATAATCAAACTAAATGAAAACTCTTAAAAAAGCAGTACATAAACTATAATAACATCATCCACGTAAACAAAAACAAAAACTACTCGGCCAAACTATGTTAAATTTTTATGGGACCAAATGGCATCTATTCTGCATCGAACTTAAGAAAAAATCAAAGAAAATTACGTAAATCAGATCATAAATCTGCAAGTAATCGGTGTACATACATAAAAGAAAAAATACCGATCGAATTGATAACCTCCTCCTTTTTGAAGTCGGTTAAAAAATAATCGTTAACTTTAACTTAGGATAGTGTTAACTATAGGACTCTGAAGATCTGCTAATACTTTTTTGACGTCAGTCTCTCCCATGACATCATGAATAATGTACCACTTGATTGTAGAGAAATGAAAGCAGAAGTATAAAATTATGTCCACACACAATGTGGAGGACTGGGGAGAATAAAATACCAAGGTGAAACCTATTTTACATGTCAAAGCTACGTCATCTAGTGCTGCGACTGCAGCATTGACTGTCGGCGCCGATAACTGCAGATAATAGAAATATGTTAATCCCAATGAGACTTATATGGCAGTATTAAGACAGTTGGTTCATGGGCCCTGAAGTGCTGAGATTTTATTGAATTCAAAGTGAAAGTCAAATAAACTTTATTCAATTAGGTTTTTGATTCGTGACTACAAAAATTTCTTCTTTTTTTTTTATGAAAATAAAGGACAAGGCGAGCAGGACGTTCAGCTGATGGTAATTTATACGCCCTGCCTATTACAATGCAGTGCGTTCAGGATTGTTGAAAAACCCAAAAACTATGAGTGGCAGTAAAATTGCGCTCGTCACCTTGAGATTTAAGATGTTAGGTCTCATTTGCCCAGTGATTTCACTAGCTACAGCGCCCTTCAGGACGAAACACAGTAATGTTTACACATTACTGCTTTACGGCAGAAATAGGCGCCGTTGTGGTACGCATAATCGAGCCGGCATCCTGTGCAAAGGAGCCTCCCACTGGTTTATCTAATGTCCGTAAAAACTTGAGCTCGCAAGAAGAACATACAACAAACTCAACGGCCAATCTTTTCAATCAAATATAGTATTTTACAATGGCTGTAATATACATAACAAATTAGTTTGTAAGGTGCTGCATCCAATATATAGTCGTGTTTAAAAAATATAAACTATTTCACAAAAAGTAATAAAGAATTAACTGTTTAAATGTAAATTATCGTATATTGGATGCATCAACCTTTAGAGCTTGAATTCATTGTTTGTGTAAGGATGCTTCGTGAACAAGATGGTCGTGATTACTGTCACAATTAGAAACTGTATCCAACAAATGCAGTGATTTATTAACTATAACAGGTCGACCTGGCCACCACAAGCAGCACCCGTTTACGAGTTGACGCATAGACCACTTTTAGGCATTATTTTAGGGAAATCTATAATTATCCAATTGTTTTGAGCCTTTTTCAGTGTAAATTCCGCTAAGATTCATCTTCAACAGATTCAACACGTGTTTCGCCTCTACACAAGGCATCCTCAGGAGATGTTGACTCACCATATTCTATCACGAGACTCACTTGAGCGAATGATAGGTGCTGGGATTGTTAAAAACTAGAAAAATGCCTCAACATGATAACTGAAAACCCAAGAGTTTAAACGTATTTCTTGCAGCATATTTTAGAATTTTTTGAAGTATATCAAGGTTACTCCGATTAATCTAACTATTAAGCATTGAATAAAAACCACAAAATAATAATACCTTAAAAATACTATTAATTAATTCAAGAGTTGCGCAGCTCCGTTGAATCTTTCACTAATATTTCGCTTAGAATTTTATACAACCATTGAAAGTTATTTCTAGAAACGTCCTTTGCTCTAATCTAAATCTGTTCCTATTAAATGTGATTAAATAGTTTCCAAACAGTCGTAGTTCCCTTACCAATGTCGATCAATATATAAGTCTAGAAAACACGATGGTAAGAGATTTTTCAATCTTGACCATGCATTTTTAAATCGAAGTGACAGTGGTGTAGCGTGCCTTGGAGGGACCCTGTATATAAAAATTGTCTGAGGTCTTATGAAGGTTAAAGATTTCTCACAAAATAAAAAATTTTTGCATAAAATTAAAAGAAATATTTATTTATCATAATTATCTATCTGTCACTTGTTCGAAAATTTTAACAAACCGTTGTCAATATTTTATTATTGTCCCGTATATAAAAATTGCCTGCGGGGCTCTTATGAAGGGTAAAGATTTCTCAAAAAGGAAAATATTGTTTTGCATAAAATTAAAAGAAATATTTATCTTTCATAATTATCTGTCACTTTTTCCAAAACTTTTACAAACAATTCAAATGAAATATACAATCTCCTTGGCTTTTTTCGGCAAGCAGCAAAACTTTTTATTAATTTTTACTGACAAACGTCGGGGGCCCCGAAAAATGAATATGGCCGATCCGGTTTTAGCTACGCCTCTGCGAAGTCACTATTTGTTCGTGTACTGGACGAATAAATTATATTTATTCGTACAAGTATTCAATTTCTTTTTAAATTACGACATATGTCACAGGTGTATTGTCAAAGCCGTGATATTATAATTTCACAAGTGATATTATAATTAACCGGTAGATTGTCAACCGACTTCATCGATATTGAAAGACAATGATATTTCGATAATTTTACTGGTCGTTAGTTTATGAGGCAGACGCTAATTGGTCTGTTTCTTGTATATACTGAATAGTCATTATTTTACTTATACATTAGTGTAATCAACTAATTGTTATCTTAGCGAATCGGACTTTGTTCAATAGTAGGTCCCAAAAACAGATTAATACTGTTAATCACAACGCAGGAGCTGAGCGTAGCGTGCCGCGGCAGCGGCCGGCGAATCCCAGAACCGAATCGGCCCTTGTTCACTAGTAGCTACCAAAAACAAATATATATAATAATAAATTGTACTAGTACGGTAACCGTATTAATAGACTCAGCCATTATAAATCAACGCATCAGAAGGATTTGTTGTAGAGAAACAAGATAATGAAAAATATTGTTGTTGAGTAAAAATAACAAATATTATTGTCAATAAACTATGACATCAATGATAATAATAAATTTGATTCATCTAAACGAAATATTACAAGATGTTACGGCTTATTGCATGATTCAAACGGGATTTGAATGATTTGTATTAGATCTTATCTTAGATTATTATTTTAAGATCTAATCTAAGATTGCCGTCCTACATTATAAAATACCGTGGCAGTTACAGATGTCAAAAGTTTACTCACAAATTTCTATCTGTTAACAGGTGACAGCTTACACGCCAATTTACTTGTTAAAGTAAAAGTGTATGCGACAATCTATTTCAACTTGGCTATCACAAAAGTTTTTGCATGTTCATTTGTAGTTACAAGATAAATGAAGAAAGTCAAATATAAGAAAAGAACGTAACAAGGAAACCAAGAATTCTTATAAATATTTGAGGGACTTTTTGCAATATTTTTGTGAAACAACCGTAAATGCTTTAAAGTGTATTTATTTGTATTTGAAGCGTTTCTACAGATAAATCAGACGGTCGAAAAGTAGAGCCAAATTATTAGGGTTCCTTTTGATTACCCTTAATGTACGGAACTCTTAAACCTATCATTATGATATTGTATACTTATGAGAGATTAGCTCCTATAATAACCCTATTTTTTATTTATTATAACAAGGAAACATAACAAACACATCACAAGAACTGAACAGTATAGGAAGAAATACAAAATATACATATAGATGCGTCCTAATACATGTTTCACATATACAATAATAACAAAATAAAAATCAAAGGTATACAGTACAGTATACAGTGGTAGGCTCCTTTGCACAGGGTGTCAGCTAGATTATGGATACCACAACGGCGCCTTTTTCTGCCATGAAGCAGTAATGTGTAAGCATCACTGTGTTTCGGTCTGAAGGGCGCCGTAGCTAGTGAAATTACTGGGCAACTGAGACTTAACATCTTATGTCTCAAGGTAACGAGCGCAATTGTAGTGCCACTCCGATTTTTTGTGTTTTTCAAGAATCCTGAGCAGCACTGCATTTTTATGGGCAAGACGTATCAATTACCATCAGCTGAACGTCCTGCTCGTCTCGTCCCTTATTTTCATAAAAAAAAGTCTCAAACATTCACAGAAATAACTAATTTGATTATGCACATTGATACACATAAAAGATCACACAAATTAAATTAAACTTGGGGCAACGGCAACAACGATTTTAATTCTAAATCTTGTCTGAACGCAGCAGGGGAAAAAAAATGTCGATGTCAAGAAAACAATTGGTTATGATTTACACATCCTGTGTAATGGCGCGCGAAACCGAATGTTTGTTTTTGAGGACGATAGTTCTAAAGTGCATGAGCGGAGACACCTGGCTGGGACGTGAAAGCCTACGAGACTCAGCAGCTCAGATTAAGAAGTCAGCTCAACAGTACATGTCTGTCTATAAAGTTACACAGTCTGTTATAGTGCGGCGCTGACATGGCTGAGGAAAGTAATGTTCAAGCAATAAATCATTGTAGTGGGATCAGTTTCCTTTTACTCGATAATTTAATGTGAACTTTTTTTGAACAGTCTCGACTCTTTTTACGTTGATCGGGTAAAAACGATTCCATATTGGGATTGCGGACTTCGGCTATCTTGAATTTTATATATTAAATAGTCAGTATATATCTAAGTAATAATTGTTACGACCTAGCCGTCTACAATAATATTATTTTTTACCTTATTTTTTAGTACTATCATTTATTTATTTATTATTTTTTACATAATTATTGTAGTTAATAATCGAAGTCGCCTTCTTGGAGGTAGCTACTGAAAATCAGAGTTGGGTGATACCCAACTAATATGCTGAGTAGCAAACCTTTTTTGGAAAAAAACACTGCAAACACCACCTTATTATGTTGATATAGAATAAGCAATACTTTAGTTTTTTTTGGTTCATAATGTATGTTAGTTTTAAGTAGATTAGGCATGTTTATTATATTCGTAATTATTAAGATAAGTTTTTCATATTATTTGTTTTTATTTTTTGTAAATGTTTACCTGTATTTGTAGTGTTTGTTCCAAATAAAGATATACTTACTTACTTACTATCTCCCTTTTTCTTTACAAGATTATAGCCGTCAACTGTCAATCTATAAATGACTGCACGTTTCATACAATCGAATGAATCGCTTTTTTCTTAGAGAGCTTCGCTAGGCTGCTAGTTCCTTTTTCGCGTCATGCGGCCAACAGTGCAACAAAGAGATCTCTGACTGGAATAGGACCTCATTGCTACATCTACTCCCTGATAGCATAATATCTGAATCATAAAAAATATACCCACGACGTACATAGATATAATTTGATGTGATCGAACCAATATTAAATAGAAATCAAAATGACATCACTTATAACTTCTTATACCAAAAAAGTTTGTTTCAATGACCTCTGAAGATCCGTGATGACGTAATTCTAACAGTATCTCTTAACTAAGAGTTCGCGTGATTAACAGTATTTTTTTTAATTTAATATGTTCTCTAGAGGACGAATGATAGGTAAGTTTATGTCTTTATTTTTATCAATACTCACACACATTACTGGACATTCCAATGTTTAGTAGTGTAGTATGTAGTATTCTACACAGTGTACGATACAGTTAAAAATGATCTTGAGTTAAGCATAATATATAGCTTGTGTTATGGGTTACAAGACAATGATATATTTAATACAATATACTGTCTTAAACATACATAAATTCATATAAACATACATAAATACATTTAAACATCCATGATTCGGTAAAAAAACATCCTTATTCATCATATAAATGCTTTCACCTACCGGGATTCGAACCCGGGACCTCTAGCTTAGTAGGTAGGATCGCTAACCACTCGGCTGTCGGCTGTAGGTTGTCGAATTATTACTAATCTACTATAGATAGACTATTTAAAAAGTACAGCTCTTGATAATAGTTGTAGTTGAAACAAACATAAAACTATTTGTTTGCCCTGTATATTATTTGCCCATCTCGGATGGAACTTAAAACTGTCAGTGTCAACGTCAGTTCTCAATTTCTCGGTTCCATTTCTCACCCCTCTTTTGGCACCCCGTTCTCTCTAACCCTACCTCGCCCTACACACTCTCTCGTCGGTAGATCACGCGCTCATACGCTTGCACAGCGCTCCGCGACCCGTGTATTCTCATAATTTAATGACGGACGCGCCACCTAACTAACTAAGTGACCTAGCGAAACACGAACTAAACGAAGAGAAAGGATTATTACCAAGGCCAATTGTCTTCCCCGGGGGCTGAAGAGGAGCACCAGCATTTACCAGGTAAGTTCCCTTCGTCCCTTTATATGTTTCCTCACCCACCATTATTAATCTGATTTAAAAAAATCTCGTTTTACTTCAAGTTCAATTGTGCAATAATTTATGATTGAAAAATTTATTACAAGTTTGAATTAGAGTGAATAAAAAAATAATAAGATTATTAAAAAGTATAGGGTGGTTGATATGAAACCTTTCTATTTCAAATTCAAAAATTTTATTCAAAATAAGATTTAAAATCACTTATTTAACGTCAAGCACATTCGAAATAGTGTTCGTCAGACCTGAGAAGAACGGGCGCAAAAAACTCTTGGGCTTTTATTTTTCCTTAGTTTAGTTACAATATACAATATCGTAGAATAACTTTAAACGTAATTTAAAGTAAAATAATCTGAGGGCGTTCCCTTTATTCCCAGTCTGTGGTATCATTAAATATTATTTTTTTATGACAATTAGGGTCGAGACGATCAAGACGTTCAGCTGATGCTAATTGTTACGCTATGCCCATTACAATGCAGTGCCGCTTAGGATTCTTGAAAAATACATATATTCTCAGTGGCACTACACTTGCGCTTGTCTCCTTAAGACATAAGACATCAAGTCTCATTTGCCCAGTAATTTCACTAGCTACGGCGCCCTTCTGACCCAAACACAATAATGCTTTCTAATAAGGCACCATTGTGGTATCCATAATGTACATCCCGAGCAAAGGAGCCTTCCACTGGTAGATTACATTATCAAGAATATATTGAGATGCAACAGTTTTTTTTTTCTTAATGATTCTTTAGGAGCTAGGTTATAAATAGCGCGAATTAATATTAATAGTGCTTCAGTTTGACTAATAAGCACATTGGTAGTGATTAAAAAAACAGTTTTTATTAAAATGAGAAGCAAACAAATGAATATGTTCATGTAATATTTGCTGAGCTTAAAATATTAACTACCATTTTAAATCCTACATTTAATTTTATCACAATTTTAACATATCGTTCGTAACAGCCATACTTAGATAATTTATACGTCTACATAGTCTCTTGCTGTGAGACAACCCATAAAAACATGCCAGGTATATTAGTTTCGTGTGCGTGACAAGCTTCGTCTTACACTCGCGATTTGTATGACACGTTGTGTTCGTGTGCATGAATTGCTCAAAATAAAGGTAACTTCTACACGCAATTTTTTTCGACATTTTCACAGCTGGACTATATGTCTATCTAGATGTCAATTTTTTTTTAATGTAAATAAGGGACGAGACGTTCGGCTGATGGTAATTGATACGCCGTACCCATTACAATGCAGTGCCGCTCAGGATTCATGAAAAACCCAAAAATTCTGAGCGGCATGTTAATTCTCATTTGCCTAGTAATTTCACTAGCTACGGCGCCCTTCAGACCGAAACACAGCAATGTTTACACATTACTGCTTTACGGCAGAAATAGGCACCGTTGTGGGACCCATAATCTAGCCGGCATCCTGTGCACAGGAGCCTCCCACTGGTAAATGATCTAAGCAGCCGTACATAGCGAAACTACATTATTAGTCATCAAAATGTTGATAAAATTAATAAAATCAATCTGCCATTTTATGAGCATGATGACCTCATGGTGAACTCTACAGAAGTGAATCGTCATATACAATGCAAAATTCCCATAACTAATTGGTATGGAAAACCCATTTTTATTGTCAAAGATTAAAGGTTGTTTATGTACCAGTTTGCTTGTCAGCCTTTTAAATTATATTGAATCATCATCCGGTTTTTTCGCAAAGAACAGGTTTAACGTTGCGAATGTTATGTTTAGATGCAAAATATATTTGACGATGTCAGTTTGAACTCGAATGCTGTTTAACAAACTCCTTTACTAAAGTGATGCTTTTATGCAAGAAAAATACTAGAGTCTCGAGATTTAACAGTATTTTAGCCAAATATCTTTTTGCTAGACTGCAAAAGCCTTCTGCAACCTCTTCCATTAGTTAAATTTTGGCCTCTATTCCACATCAACCTTTTCTGACGTCCCACTTTTTTATGGTTTACTGTACCATCTCAGTAATTAGGGTAACTTAGAAAATTTTGCGCCATATATCTTGTCTACTTATCACGTGCCATTGCCGACTGACAAACAGAAAGAAATATATAACATAAGAATATAACATCGTTTATCTGATTAAAAGGCTAATAGTATTATTTTATAATATGTTTGTAAGAAAAACGCAACTATACAAATGATTTTAGTTTTCTCTAGTGTTAATTCCGCAAATATTTGTTTTTAAACAATTCGACACGTGTTTCGCCTCTACACGAGGCATCCTCAGGACGTGTTGTCTCGAGATACGTAACAAAGGTGATGGGATGGACAAACAAATTTAGTCCCATCACCTTACTTAGTTACTTATCTCTTCCGGGGGTAATACGTCACAACAGCCGACCAATCACAGCGCGTCTATTCATGGGACGAGGGTATAAAAGAGCGGCTTCCGGCTCATTTGATTCACCTTTCCTTCCCACAAGCACACAGCCGGTCTGAGGTTCGAGTCTCCTTAGGAGACGCCCCGCGACTGTTGTTGCGTAGTCTTTGCGGCCTCCACGGCCCACGTCCTACTTCGCTGTGAAAGCCAGGGCTGCTTGTTAGCAGCTGTTGCACAGAGGAGGTTTTAGTCGGTATGGGGTGTCCGCTTACGCGGACACTCGAGTCCGACATATTACGCCCCGTTCCGGGGCGTAAATACGTAACAGTATATTTGATTCAGTCTCGTGCTAGATTTTGGAACAAAACGTCCTGAGGATAATCAAATAAATATCAAAAAATAATTATTATGCATAGTTACGCTCGATCTCGCCCATCGTTCGATGCTTTTCGTAGTACGCCCAAACATTGCACTCAAAAAATTCTGCCCAGTAACCTCAGTAGACGTAGGACGCTCCTTTTCCGCTTACAAAAATTTACCAAGCAATCATAGACACAATTTGTCTACAGAACATTTAGAACAGTACTTAGTAGTACATATTTTTAAAGGTAAATCTTAAATTTCATTGTTACCTAAGTAGTTAGGTATATCTTGTAATAGTTTCTTTCACAAATACGATTGCCAGTCAAAGCCCTTATAAAATGAAATAAAAATATGACTTTTTATTCTTTCAATTTTTTCTTTTAAGGATAGATTTGTCTACATCTAGTAAGTTAAAATAAGGATAGATAGGTTACTGAAAACGGCCGCTAGTGATTCAAGATGTTCAAAGGCAAAATCAAAAAAACTTTATTCGTCATTTTAAATATTTAATTTAAATTACTGAATCTACCATACAAGAAACTCAACACCACTAAACTAACTAACTCAACAGTCAACATGAGAAACTAAATATAGTATAAACGGAGTTGACCTCGAAGAAGTATGGCTTATTAGATATCTGGGCCTGATATTAGACACACAACTAAATTTTAAAGCTCATCTTGAACAAATTGTAAATAAATCGTTTAGAATGCTTGGCTTCATTTGGAGAAATGCTAAGAAATTCAATAATACTCTTGCTTTAAAAACACTATATGTGTCTCTGGTACGTAGCCATTTAGAATATTGTTCAGCTGTATGGAGTCCTCACTACAAGTGTGATATGCAAAGACTTGAGAAGATTAAAAAAAAGTTTCATGTTTTTTATGTGTGTCCATCAAAACAAGTTACATCAATAATACAATCATACAATCAGCGCTGTTTCTTTTTTGAATTAACAACCCTCTCGCGTAGACGTTGGAATTCAGATCAGGTTTTTCTTTTTAAAATAGTTAATAATTTGATTGAATGTCCTCAATTACTGGAAAAAATAAACTTCAAGGTTCCTCGTGCTAATGCTAGAGTGAATAACTTTCAGCCTTTTGCAATAGATACTTACCGAACAAATGTATGCCGTCAACATAACGCATGGTTCAACGACATAGATGTTGATCTACATAATATATCTTTAATTAAGTTTAAAAGAGCGTGTTTGGAATATGAGATGGAACACTAATATTTAAATACTTGTTGTATTTGTCAATTTTAATAGAATATATTTATAGATATTCCTTTTTCTTGTTATAACCTGAAGCAATAGCGAAGGAGATATTATATAATCTGTATATTATTATATATTACAACTCTGTTTACAACTAGATAACTAATTTGCTGTGTTTACCCATAATTGGATGTTCACTATAGTTTTTAAGTTGTGTATATGTATTCTAAATAAGTATATGTGTACTATCTGTCGGTAAACCTTATTAAATAAATAAATAAATAAATAACTAAATTAATGATTATTTTACTATAATTGTGATATACCTACTTACATTACAAAATGGTTTGTAAGGCTGTATCCAATATATGAATTATGTTCAAAGTTAAAAAGCATATTATTAATATCAAATAATGCGTTAAAAGTAATAAAAAAAATGTACAAATAAATATTATCGTATATTAGATGCATCAACCTTTAGAGCTTGAATTCATTGTTGTGTTAGAATGCATTGCGAACTAATTTTTTAAATTTAATTATGACAGTAATCACGACCACCATGGTCGTGATTACCTATTTCAGTTCCGGTTCCCGTTTTCGCTCCCGTTCTCAACATATTATATGAATCTTATTTCGAGGAAGATTGCTATGGCAAGCTAAACCTACTATTGGTATAATTATAGCTCATCGACGTGAATTTCAGTTTTTCACAAATCCCGCAGGAACCATGGATTTTTCCGCGATAAATTCTAGCCTATGTCCTTTCTCGAGCTCTAGTCTATCGCTTCCAAATTTCACCAAAATCGGTTCAGTAGCTCCGGCGTAAAAGCGTATCATAAAAAACTTATATTCACATTTATAAAATGAGTAAGGATTAAATGCAGTGAAATTAATTTCGTGACATAAATTTAGGATATTAAGCTTAAAATTGAATAATGCTAAGCCGGTAAGCACCTTGTTGAGAATATTGGTTAATACTTGCATCGGCATGCAGGTAAATTATATTACACGCTGTGGTACTCCGGTTATTGCTTCCTAAGTTTTGGATCCCAGTGCTAGAAATAATACTCGTATAAGTCACTTACCAACTTCGAGTAAAACTCATTTACCAGAGTTTCGGTCACAAATCAATTTAAGGCATAAAAGGCATTTGTTTTCTCAAAATTGATTCCTTAACAATTTTTTTGATGTCATTTCTATTAATCTAGAAAGTACTACCGCTTCGGAAACAAATGGCGCTCTGAGAGAGAAGAAGCGGCGCAAGAAACTCTACCAGCATTTTTTTGCGCGCTTTTGTTCGTCCCTGAAATCCCCTGTATACTAAATTTAATGAAAATCATTGGAGCCGTTTCCGAGATTCAGATTATATATATATTATATCTTTAAACGAGCAATATATAATAATAATAATATATGACAGATAATTTAATAATAATCTTATATGTTAATTATTATTAAATTATCTATCATATATTATTATAATTATACTAAATAACGACTTAAATTATATAAAATGTGAGGAAGAATGCGTCAGATTTATGTTTCCTAACGGGGAAGTATATGATAAAAGGTATATAAAAACCACCATAATTAGTAATTTCTCGTGGAGGCATAAATCATAAAGACGTTTTGTCTAGGATTTTCATTAGATCACAAGAATACGCTTGACGCGGGAGCAAATAATATGACCCGAGTGAAACCCCTATAAATATCCCTATGACAGCTAACATAGAATAAAAATTTCCTTACACTGGATGCGAACCATTTTATTATTGCGGTCATTGACTAATTTCGACCTTGATATGAAAATAATATATAAATAATAATATGAAAATTAATGACTGCGGATTTTCAATCAATTCATCTTCCATGAATAACTGAAGGTAAATGATGTGTAGAAGAATATATATATATATATATATAATAGGTAGCTCCGTAAAATCTTCTCGTCCCAAATACCGCCGATAGATGGCCGGTGGGACAGAAAAGTCCTCGAATGGATACCATGTATAGGAAGACGCAGTCTTGCTAGGCCCCCCATAAGATGGACCGACGATCTGGTCAAGATCGCCGGAATACGTTGGATGAGGGCAGCGCAAGGCCGATTGTCGTGGAGATCTTTGGAGATGTCTTCCAGCTGATGATGATGGCTGGTCATTGTGTTGTGCGTCCCATTGTATTAATTTTTATGTTAAAACCCCGGAGAAACTTATTTCGAGTGTGATCCACTGTATTAGCTGAATCAATACCAAAACGAATACTGTGCGAATAACTATATATAACTCTACACTCATTGTATAATGAAGCCCTTTAGATTAATATAACGTTTAGATAAAAAGAGACGAGAAAATGAAAATGAATTTTATTTATTGCGTCGAATACAGAATACATTATAGATCTTAAATTTATTGTAGTATCATCTATTCGAGTAATTTAAATTAGCATCCAAAAATCTCACAATTTAAAAAATCATAACACTATAAAAAATTATTATCGAGTATTGTAAATTATTTTTCCTGATAATAATATATTATGTTGCTATTTAAACACATGGTCAAAATTCATTCAAATATTAAGATTATGGAATGTAGGCATCATATTCTTATTCAAATAAAAACCCTATTAATAATATCAGTAGACCCTTAAATACTTTAAATTTTTCACTTAAAATATTTGCCACCAATTAACGCTGATCGATGCAACCCGTAAAAGTAAATATCTCTGCATAAAAATATTGTTGTTTCTGTAATATGACATATCCAGTTATCGTTATCTGTGTGCTGAAGTACTCACGATCCATTAGGGACACCTCAGCTCAGTTACAACGCACTATCCGCCGGCACATTGTTTATTTCACTCGCTCGCTACTTTGAAATATCTTTACTGTTGACATTTCTGTTTTACATCTAAATATCTCCACAGAACACTAAGGTCCTTGCTTGACGATCATAAAACTTGTTTTAAAGTTAAATAATATGAGATTATTTCCGTCATCTTTTTCAAAATGATTAAAAAGCAAACGCCCACTTGATTTGGTCGATAAAAAACGAAAAACCATACTATACTATTTGATGAATCATGATATTATAAATTTTTTATTCATTTAGTTTTAACTTTTGATACTATGTAGGTTGCTTAGATAACAGCAATGCTCTTTTCTGTCCTGAAGCAGTAATATATGCAAGCATAGCTAGCATACAGAATTGTTTTTTTATGGAAAAGTAGGACAAATGAGCGTACGGGTCACCTGCTGTCATCACCGCCACCTACATTCTCTTGCATTATCAGAGGAATCACATGAGTGCTGTCGGCCTTTAAGTAAGGTGCACGCGCTTTTTTGAAGGTAAGCTCATTCCACAGATTTGTAGTAGGTGGAAGAAAGCTCCTTGAAAATCGTGCTGTGGAGGACCGCCACACATCCAGATGGTGGGGATGATATCCTTATTGTGGCGCGACGTGCGACGTTGGAAGTCGGCGGCAAGAATAAGGTGAAACAGCTTTTCGGAACATTCCCGTGATATATGCAGTAGACAGAAGATACACAATAGTTGTAATATTCATTCATTCATAATTCGTTGTGAATAACATCTGTATTGCTTTCCACTATTGAAGCTAAATAAATCTACCCTTAGCTTAGGATACATTGCTGTCACAGTTTAATGACAAGATCTTATTTATCCATAGTTATGTCCAATATAGTTATATTCCAATGCTATCTGTAAATAGGTTATTGAAATGTAAGTAACCTTTTCTTATAGTCCACGACTATAGATATAGGTAATTAATCATTTATGAATATCATGTGGCTTATCATGTGCGAGAGACTGGTTTAAGTGCTTTCTCAAGTTCTGATCGACTTGGTCGAATATAGAGTAGAATACAATTAATTATATTATATTATAAATAAGCCACGTTAAAATATCTTAGTCTCTTATGGATGATGCAGTTACTGTACTCAATAACTTTTCTTTGTATTAATTTAGCTTTTTGACTTACGAAGAGTAAGGCATTGACTATTTGAATTTTGAGTATTTTTGTCGCATCACTTTACATATTATATTGTAATTAAAATGATTTTAAAACGATGAAAATGTAAATCTTGATTTAGAAGTGTGGCAGTGAGTTTCTTGCGAAGACCCCTTACGAAGTAGCGGTAAATTCAATAAGAAAAAAAATTGACCTACATTTGTGACCTACATAAATAAAGTGATTTTAATTTGATTTATGGACCTGTGTGAGACTTAGCATATTTAAAGCTTATAATCCTTTTAATAAATAAAACCTAAAATTTAAAGTTTCGAAATAAAATTATTTTGATAATCACAGAAAAATATGACATGTAAAAGCAAGTGGGCAAGTTATGCACCTTATTTATAATAAGACGCTTATCAAAGGTATAAACCTAAATTAGTTAAAATTTCGATTGGGTTGATAAAAAAATTTATTTAAAATTATTTGTTAACCCTCCAATAGCTAATTTGCCTTTATCGTATACAATGTTATCAAAAAGCTGTCAAACAGATAAATTATCACATATGTAAACTTTGTTGTAAATACTTAAAATTAATTATTCGCTTCGTTTAAAAAAAAAACATTCGATGGCTTTATGAGTACCACAGCTTAATATTATAAACTAACTGGCATCGAAAATCAAAGGTCAAATACGAAACACCTGACCTGACGAAACATCCGCCATTTTTTTGCTATCGAAGGCTTAAGATAGATTTTTAGATGGTTCTATAAGTCACATCAACTTTATCAAAGAGATAATGATTGTTTTAAAACTAATAAGCGATTTCGAATACAATTTTTAACAACCGCTTCTTAACGACGTTTTAAAACTTCGATAAGACATAGTGAATAAGACCATTTAGTCACTATCTATTGAAGCATCAATCCACAATACAGTTTTATCCTAAATTGTTACCTGATGAGTTAAGCAGAGACATTTTTATAATGATCGGTATCAATATTAGATTTTCTTTATTTCTTACTGCAATAGTTACATAATTAAGTACAAAACTTAAAAGTATTAGGGAACAACTACATAGTTACATTCATGTAAGCCTTTAACATTATGACCAACGAAGCAACAAGATATCGAATAAATCGCAGTACGACAAAGTTTTCTTATTTTATTTTTATCGAAGAGGAGAACAGACAACGAGCGCAGTGTCTCTTAGTTATATGAGATCACTCTCTTGCGATACCACCGGAATTACAAGAGTTGGGGCAGTAAAGTCTTTGAATAGCAACCATGTACCGAAAGACGCAGTGTCGGCCCCCCACAAAATGGTCTGATCATATGGTCAAAATCACCGGAATGGGTTGGATGAGGGTAACGCAGGACCGATCGTTGTGCAGATCTTTGGGGGAAGTCTTTGTCCAGCGGTGGACATCTTCCGGCTGAAGTGTGTAAAGAATAGGTCCGGCGGTACGAGGGAGAATACCCTGGTAACGTCCTGGGGTAAAATCTCTTGCACTATTTTGTTTTCGGACTAATCGACGAAGTTCGGAACCATAGACAATATTCGTGAATGAATGGTGAACGATTGAAATGAACTTTATCTTTATTCAACTAATTTGAAGAGTTCAATGTCATGCCAACGATGAGTTGATTGAGAGATGACAACCAAAATTATCTGTGTTACACACGCAATGTAAACATGTTAACTTAGTACTTACGATTTTTTGTTTGAATTAAAAGTAAAAAGTTTTTGAAAAATAGTTCTCATTCGAAATGTCAAACAATGACATTCGGGACAATACTTCGGAACGAATGGAACCGTAGTAGGAAACACCCGAAACCTCGATCGAAATTTCGTTTTTCGTTTAATAATAGTAGACATACAGCACCTTTTACTACACTCGTAAAAATTCAATTCAATATCAAGCTAAAATAGTGCTTGCAGATCGATTTTTAATTCAATTTGGACCGGTAGGTAGATTTTGTAAAACCTCAAAACAACTATAAAAAAAATAATTTTCTAAATGTGGTTTTTATAAGGCTTTACCAATCTTTGAAAACTGCGTGAAAATTGGTTTAATTATTCAAAAGTATTAGCGTTTTAAAAATATATATAAAAGGTTTTATTTAACTTTTATCCGACATAACACAAATTATATTTTCATTTCTCATACTCGGAAAGTAATGTTATTTTGATCTGATTATTGGGTGGAAAATTCGAAATGAAAAGTAGAGTGTTTAACACGGGTAAAAGAATCAATTCCTACTCGGACTATAGCCGTCCTTGCTGCGCTCGGGCAGACGCATTTAGACAAATGCATCGGGAATTAATTCTTTCGACCCTCGGTTAACAATCTACTATTTCATTTCTCATACTCGGAAAGTATTTTTTATTTTGTTCTGATTATTGAGTAGAAAATGCTGCTTCCCTCAACAGAGAGGGAATAACTCATACAAATTACTTCCCACCTAAGGGCCGGAATGAACTTTAAAAATAGAACTGTTGTCAGCTGTGAAGAGTTTTATGTAAATGAAAAACTAATAAAAAAAAATGCTGCAGCCATGTGACTTTCTAAACAGCCAGTGCGAACTTAGCGTAAATTCTTTGAGCGGAATAAGCCGCAACAATTACGCGGTGAGTTCCATATTTAAAATTCAAAAAGTCGACATAAATTGTCCTAGTTTGACAATTAAATAGGTACTACTAATATTATTACATTTTATCTATGAATAGTTTAGATAAACAAAAAGTTTTATTTTCCTCATATTCGAAATGAAAAGTAGAGTGTTTAACACGGGTAAAAGAATAAATTCCTACTCGGACTATAGTCGCCCTCGCTGCGCTCGGGCGTCTAAATACCTCGGAAATTGATTTTTTCGACCATCGGTTAACAATGTACTATTTTGAGCCCCAAGAGCTCAAAATCGTTATAAGTACAATTTAAAGCGTTTAGGTATGGAAATAGCGGCAAGTTGCATACATAGCTACAGAATATGACCCTTCTAGTCGGCATCCGGAGAAAATATATCGAATAAATTGGGCAGGGGATATTGTTAAATATTTATAGAATCATCAGCAAACTGCCTTTTATTGAAATCGGCTTAACCTAAAATAACACAAATGAAGAGTATATAACACGATATGAGAACTACAAATCATACCGCATCGTCGCCATAACGCCGGTCCTTCAATAAATCATATCGAAAGGGAAGCTGCGATCCAATACTGTTTACTTGGATGATATATTTGCTGGAATTTTTTTGATGGAATCTCGGGGTCGCTGTGTTATCTTGACATATTTACTTGAATTCAATCGCAAATTGTTTTTATTCTGTGCCGATAAAGTAACAAAAATAAATAAGCTACACAAATGTTACTTATTGCAGCTATTGTGCAGAACTAAGCTCGTCTTATACGAGATCATCAATGTAAAAATAAATTGAGTATTCAAAATATTTTAAGATTTTGTCGAAGTTATTCATGTTGGTCACCGAAATGACACTTATGAATGTCATTAAAAAATATTTTTTCTTATTGAATCTACCGCTACTTTGTAGAGGGTTGAGCTAATGAGAAGGAGTAGCAAGAAAGTCATTGCCACTCTTTTAAATCAAGATTTACATTTTCATTGTTTTACAAATCATTTCAATAATATAATATATAAAGTGACGCAACAAACAAGTATTGTAAATGTAGTTATTTATTTAAGATGTACCAACAATAACTCAACTTAACATTAATAATTGATTTGCACTTACATACTAATTCTAGGTTGGTTATTCTAATTAGGTACATTCATTATTTTAATTTTGAAAAAATTAAGTAACTTAGTAATAAATCTTAATTCTAGTCATTAACAATCTAATACAAACTATTATCTACCGTGGTCGTTATTTTTTCTAAAACTTTATTTCTAAGTGACCTAAACGTGTCGTGATATCATTGAATGTTGTAGATATTCTATTATAAGGACCGTATGGTTTCACATTCGCTCTAGAGTAATTATTTGAAAATATTTTATTAATCGGTTGTCTTGGTAAACATCTTGGAATGGAGAAATTTAAGTTAGATTTTATGTTAGGTTCTAAGGATCCGTGTATAATTTTAAAAAGGCCGCAAAGGTCCAGAAACTTTCGTCTGTTGGATAGAGAAACAATCTTAAAATGATTTAATCTATCAGAGTAACGTGATCGATTTGAGAGGCATCTTTGAATGACAAGAATTTTGTAAGTGAGTTTTGAATTTTTTCCATGCGTTTTATGTGGCATTTATAGAAAGGGTTCCATATCATGCTATTGAACTCTAAAGTACTTCGAACAAGCGTGTTAAATAGACAGATATGAGTAGTTGTGTTTCTGAATTCCTTAGAGTTACATTTTAGGAAACCTAACATTTTCCATGCCTTTATAATAATATGATCATAGTTATGAGCATTTATTACCTGTTAATTATATTTATTTATATCGGCTTTGCGGCACTAGTGCCAGATAGGTCGCGACCGTGAATTCAAAACAGCCCGTGGTCACAGCCCTGTTGAAGAAAATCCGAGTGGTCCAAAACTAGTCGATACCACCACCGCCAAATATGAGTAAAACCGATCCGATTTAAAACATATTGTTAATAATGTCACACGAATGTGTTAATAATATAAATGTACTTAGTTTATTTATACGTCTCGATATACTATGAAAGCTGTGGAAACGTCGAAAATAATTGAGTTAAGAACTAACCTCTATTTTGAGCAACTCACACTTACACAAAGTGTCATACAAATCGCGAGTGTAAGACGTAGCTTGTCACGCACTCTAAACTTTATTCCTGGCCTGTTTTTATCGGTTGTCTAACAGCAAGAGACTCTATCTAGATGTAAAAATTATCTTAGTAATTGTATTGTTGTAAATAAAATGGCAGCATATATCAGGCTATAACTGCGTTTTGTTTATGTTTGTGAAATCGGAATTGAATTTGTAAACTCATTTATCGGTGTAAGTTTAGTTTATAGTGTTCTGATCGCATTCTACTTTCATGGTGAAATCGGCGCTATTGATGATTCTTTGTAGGAGCTGCAGCTGTTCTTATCGCAATGATTTTGTCTCGCCCGCGTTAGTGAGACGGTATTATCATCATCATCATCATCAGCCGGAAGATGTCCACCTCTGACAACTTCCGGTCCACGACGATCGGTCCTCATGCAACGTATTCCGGCGATCTTGTCGGTCCATCTTGTGGGGGGCCCTACCAACACTGTGTCTTCCGTACGTGGTCGCCATTCAAGGATTTTATATTATTCGAGTGATGGTATATTGTTTTAGAATTCCTATATTTCAGAACAGCCTTTGCTAATATTACATCAAAGTCAAATAAATTAAGCCTTAAGCTAAGCGGCTTTGAATCTTCACTACAAATATTTCCTCTAAATTACTGAATTTACCAAATGTTCGTATAAAAGTTGAGCTCGTGAGAAGAACATACAAGAAACTCAACAGACACTCTTTTCAATCAAATAGATTATTTTACAATAGCTGTAATATACATAACAAATAAGTTTGTAAGATATATGAGTTATGTTTAAATATTATAAATTATTTCATTAAAATTAATAAAGAATTAACTGAATAAATATAAAATAACGAATATTGGATGCATCAAACTTTAGAGCTTCGTAAACATGATGCTAAAGCCAATGGAACAAACCTCCTTACTGCGTAGACCGCTGAGATAAACTTAACAAGTGTCAGCTTGATGTGTAAAAAAATATCTACCAATTATTAATAACATTTATTTAACTACTGTTAAAATTGAAATACTATTCAAAATCACTGATTAGAAATAACGATAATAGCATATAATATTTAGATCTATAGTCAACTTGATTCGCGTAAGCTAAATAGTGCGCTTAGTTGGCACTACAGCAGTGCCAACTAAGTCCGGGTAGGCATTACTTATTGTGAATTGTAAGAGACACTATGCCCTAATTGTCTTTTAATTTTTAATAATAAGTGTTTATTGTAATTCTATATTCTATTGTTAAAATTACCAACCCCTTCTACACAAGTAATTGGGTAAATCTCCATCCCTAAATAGAAAATTAAAAAATAATTAACAAGTCATGAAATTACTCGGGGGCAACCCTAGCGTAAAATATTTACGTCAGCCTAAATATTTGTTAAATAAAAAACGCAATTCAAGGGACTCAACAAACAATATTAACGAGCGCTGCGTCGCAACAGCACCACGCATAATTTGTGGTCTTTCAAGTGTTTATGTTGTGAGTTTCATAATCGAGTTTTAGGTTAGCTTTCCAAAACATTTTACATAACGAAATTAGGAAAGGTCAATGCGATCGGAAAACACGAATTTATTTTATTGAGACTACGTCTGTGTTGTGTTGTCTTATGAGGAATCTCGCTGTTGCTAAGCGGGCAATGGAAATGGCTATGCTCGGAGTTTCCCTGCGAGATCGAATCAGAAATGAGGAGATCCGTAGGAGAACCAAAATCACCGATATAGCCCAAATTATTGCGAAACTGAAATGGCAGTAAGCAAGGCACTTAGCTCGGTGGACCGATAGCCGTTGGGGCACTAAGGTCCTCGAATGGCGACCAAGTACCGGAAGGCGTAGTGTTGGTAGATGGTACAAGATGGACCGACGATCTGGTCAAGATCGCCGGAGTAGGATGGATGAGGGCAGCACAGGACCGATCGTCATGGTAATTTTTGGGGGAGGCCTTTGTCCAGCAGTGGACGTCTTCCGGATAAATGATGATGATGACGTCTGTGTTATATTTGTTACTAGCTGACCTGGCAAACGTTGTTTTGCCATATAAATTATAAATGTAAACCTTACTTGAGCTTCAACGAATCTATTACAAAAGATTTCCTTGAGATCGGTCGAATAGTTTAGGAGTTATTAGGGAACATACAAACATACGTTCTCTTTTATATATACCGATTATTTTACAATTACATAAATACTATGGACACGTGGAGCGAATGAGTGAAGAAAGACTTATCGAATATATAAGGCAAGTGTGTGTAGGCAAGACGGTCGCGAAAAACCTGATAGGACATTCGTCGAGCAAATTTGGGTCGTTTTGAGGAAAGGAAAGGTCGAAAGCATCCACAACCGGCGAGCGTATGAAAAGAGTAATAAATGTAGAGAAAGCGCGTCAAGTTTGTAAGGATAGAAGCAAGTAGCATTCTATTGTCTCTGCCTACCCCGACGGGAACAAGGCGTGAGTATGTGTGTGTGTGTGTGTATATTAGTACTGTTTTGATATCAGTAAAACAGTAAGATAGATGTTGCAAGCAGTACAAAGCCACCGTACCGAAATGAGCAACATCTTTGCTACAAGCGTTCTCGCAGATTTAGTGTAGAGCGCATGTAAAGATGACGACACATAGAATCTACAAACAAATCTTCGAGCCATCTCTTTTGTTCGAAAATTCGCTAACATAAATTTGTATTAAACAGACAAAACGGAGGCGACCGGTTTCCCGAGTTGACAGATTTGCCGAGTTTGGAGCACTTTTCTAAGATTCCACGCCAAGCCAACGTCAGATCCCGACAAGGTTCCCATTTTTCTAAGTAATTCCGTTGAAAATCTAGTCTGAATGACTAGAAATTAATTAAACTATGTATAGATAAGTCGTAACTAGAACTTTGATTTTACTGTAAATTAAATGTATACGTGTAATATAACCTCCATATTAGCATATGACTTCTTTACATTACAGATTTCGGGATGCAATCCAAACCATACCTTCTATTATGTTAAATTCTCGTGTCCTGGTGTTTGTTACCAAAGTCCTCCGAAACGTTCTGTATGAAACGGCTTAAACGATTTGTATAAAATTTTGTGTGCATTTCGGGTAGATCTGATAATCGGCCAACATCTATTTTTCATACGATATTCCTAAATGATAAGGATACCTCTAAATATATTATTTAATTTATTGACAATTTTTTTATTTATATTTTACTAGCTGCCCCGACAGACGTTGTTCTGTAGATAATAAAAAAAATATTGTTTTATAGGAATTTGCCATTAATATTTCAAAACATCAAGGATTACGTCGTAAAAAATGCTCGCTGTTGTTATAATGAAATTGTTTCACAGCGGAACTGTCAAACCGTGCGTCACTAAATTCTCTCATAGAAAATATGTCCATACAAACCAAATATTGAAATATAAAAATAATTATGGGTCCCAAATGGAAATAAAAACTATCCTATCAAGTTGGACCAACTGCACTCCATGAAATAATCCCCATTAAAATCCGTCATTAGTTTAGGAGTCCATCGCGGACAAACAACGTGTCACGTAATTTATATATATTAAGAAGATTATGATTCAGCATTAAAAAACACATCCTACTTCAAATTTTTACTCTTCTACGATCAACCCCTATTTTTCCATCACGATTTTTATATTATTCTGTTCCATACACAGATCCGCAATAGGGTTGCAAGATGGTAATCGAATACAATTATTGTAGTACGATAATTTTTTTATACGATATATTTGGTAGATCTGAGAATCGGTCATCATCTATTTTTCATGCCCCAACAATTTGTTATTTTTTTTTAATACTTTCATTGACAATACAATGTTTGCTGGGTTAGCTAGTAATATATATATATCTAGTGTCCTGATGTTTGATAGTTTTTATATCGATTTGGGACCCATAATTATTTTTATTTCCAAGTTTCGAATTTGAACGGTTTGACAGTTCTGCTGTGAAACAATTTCATTATAACAACACGGAGAATATTTTACGAAATAATTATTGATGTTAAGATTATTGAGAAATTCATAAAAAAAATATTTTACTTATTATTATGTACAACGTCAGTCGGGTCAGCAAATGTAATTGTATATTGTGCCTTGAGTATTAAAACATATGATCTGTTTGTTTTGATTTTAAATATATCTCTTTCAGGTGGCACCAGATCTAAAAACCCTTCAGAGAGTTGACATCAAGCAAGAGTTACTATCTGATATCTTCAAGAACACTGAACACCATAATAGTAAGTCTCTGCTATCATATCTAATTAATTTGGAAGAAGATATTATATTCTTATAAATACTAAAAATACAAATCAAATGCGACCTGAGAGGCACTCAGGTAAATGAGACCTGACATCCTATGTCTCAAGGTGACGAGCGCAGTAATTGTGGTGCCGTTCAGAAACTTTGTGTTTTTCAATCATCCTGAGCGGCACTACATTGTACAGGGCGTATTCATCACCATCAGCTGAACGTCCTGCTCGTCTCGTCCCTTATTTTAATAAAAAAAAACGATAACACATTCTATACATATAGACAAATCACGTCATATAAAAACAAAGCCTAAATATGGAACATGCCACAAATGACACCACAATAAGCTTCGACTGCACTTATATCTATACCATGGGTTCTCAACGTGGGTGATAACGCCCCCTTGTGGGCGTTTGAGACTTTCGGGGGGCAGTAGAAGACCCAGAGAAAATAAAGGGGGCATTGTAATGGCGCAGATGGGGCGTGGGTAGATTAAAAAATATAGTCTTAAAAGGCAAAAAAATACACGAAAATACTCTACAAAAAAACATATTCTCAAAGTGGGCGGTGAGCACAATAAGGTTGAGAAACTATGATCTGTACATTGCCGCATTTACTGCAGTTGTTAAAAATATTCTCGGTCAATAAGCAGCAATGTAAAACATTTATTCAGTGTAGGTTCGATGCGGATAGTGACACACGACTAAGGAGAAAAGTGTGTGTCATACATTGTCTTTTAGTACTCTTATGCCCTTCCGCTATCAGACAGCGAATAATAATATAATATTGACACACTTTTCACACAAATTATCTTGCCTACAAGTTAAGCATATTTAGCCTGTGTCATGGGTAACAAGATAATGATATATTTAATACAATATGCATACTTAAACATACATAAATTCATATAAACATACATAAATACATTTAAACATCCATGACTCGGAAACAAACATCCATATTCATCATATAAATGCTTGCACCTACCGGGATTCGAACCCGGGACCTCTAGCTTAGTAAGTAGGATCGCTAACCACTCGGCTATACAGGTCGTCGAATGATATGTCTATCGGCCGTTTTCAATAACGTATCTCTAGTTACGGATACATTGCTGCCACCGTTTAGTGAAAGGATCTTATCTATCCATAGTTATGTCCAATATAGTTATAGTCCAATGCTTTATGTCGATAGGTTATTGAAATGTAAGTAAGCGTAAAAGGATAGATTTGTCTACCTCTAGTAGTTCAACTAAGTATAAATAGGTTATTGAAAACGGCCGTATATGTATAGAACGTCAATAGATTTATTTATTTATTTATTCAATGATCAAAATTATCTTAATATATATAATAATAAAGACATACTCGCAAAACCTCTAAGGTTTATGTGCGAGCGGTAAGTTCGCATTACAATAATTGTTTTAATTACTTAAGACTTAATATAACATATAGTAGTAATATTAAAAATATACATCATAGGTATTCCTGGTTATTAGCTTCTATATAGTATTTTTTTAGCTTTACTTTGAAATTTTTCTTTTGCAGATATATATCTATTAGATCATTACGTAATGTATTTAATATCCTAGGTAATACATAGTTACAGCTTCTTTTACCATATACATTGTTATATTTAGGTAGACAAAACTTATTTAGGTAGGCTAGTTTCCTCATATTTTGTTTTCTTTCATATTTCTTAACATTACAATATGTATTATTATATTCTACAACAAAAATTGCGAATCTTATTTTAGAGTGTATCGACATGACATTACAATAGGAAAATAGTTCTTGTTGGTTATTAGTAAATTTCTATTTAACATGGTTAGGCACAATGGTTTTAAGTAATCTTATTTGTAAGTTATGAATTTTTTCTAAATATGTTTTATACGTTCTGCCATAACAGCACAACCCGTATCCAACAACAGAGTCAGCCAGAGCAAGATATAGTAGACTCAAGATTTTGTAGTTCATTTTGTATTTAAGTATTGATAATCTAGAAAGTATTGACCTTAGTTTATTACATACAAATTCTATATGAGGACCCCACGTAAAGTTATTGTCTATAATTAGCCCAAGGTACATATTATGTTCTTTCACTACATCCAGTGGTGTACAGTTTGTGCTGTTTTGACTTGTATTATTGTGTTGACAGTCGTGACAGTGGGCTGATATCAAAGGTTTATATGAAGATTTGTTATAAGGGGATTCTATGCACATTAACTTGGTGTTTTGCGCGTTAATGGCTAAACCAACATCGTGAGATCATTGACACATAGCGTCGAAGTTTTCTTGAAGTTTTCTTTCTGCTATTTTAATATCAGTGTCGGCCACAACTATACACGTGTCATCAGCATACTGGTATACGGAACCGTGTTTGAATAACCTGCACATATTGTTTACGTATATAAAGTATTCGTTCGTTGCGATAATCGAGCCCTGAGCTGTTCCTCGATCAGTTACAATATTGTTACTGTAGTCGTTTCCAATCTTAACTCTTGTATTTCTATGTGTGTGGTAACTTTTTGGTTTTAGATAACACCATAGAAGTTAAAACTTCATGAAGGCGAGGTAAATAACACTAAACACATCTACAATTTGCACGCCTCATACTCGATGTGTTTGACGAAGTACTCTGCTCTCGACGTGTCAAAAAAGTCAAGCAGTTTTCTCGAAACTGAAATGGATTTTTATCATTTACTAGCTGACCCGATAGACGTTGTTCTGTCAATAAACTGTTCGAGAGATATGGTAAATGCGTGGGTGAGTGCGTGGGTGGCACGACAAACTATATATGTAAACCTTCCTTGAGCTTCAACGAATCTATTTCAAAAGATTTCATTAAGATCGGTCCAATAGTTTAGGAGTTATTTGGGAACATACAAAGATACATTCTCTTTTATATATTAGATATCGCACATACAGGTTAATATTAATCACTTATGTCAAGTCAAATAATCTGTGAGATAAATAAACTTCAATAACATATATTCTGCTTAACATAGTAAATAATAACGTTAAAAATAATATTTTCTGGTCGTCTGAGTGTGGATAGGTTATGTGGCAGGGAAGTTGGTCATAAAATTATCGTACCGGAATAGATTTTAATTTTGCGGCAACTTACGGGAGGTCTCTATTATGAAAATTACTGAAAATAAGCCAGTTTTCCTGAAAATATTAATATAGTATTTCATTGATACTTTTGCAACTTTTCAACTTAATCGGACTTCTTGAAGTAGTTTAAAGTCACATGCAATAAACAGAGTCACAAATACTATTATCTGGTCAAAGAAATTGAAATATTTTTTATCATTGGGTCTCGATATTTGTCCAAGTTTTCGTCGTCCTAAGGGGCACATAAAATATGATTTTAATGTTTTTAACCGACGTCGAAAAGGAAGAGGTTCTCAATTCGATTGGTATTTTTTTATGTATGTACACCGATAACTGTGAGATTTATAATTTTCGTGTTTCTTTAGTTCGATGCAGAATGTTTGCCTTTTGGTCCCATAAAAATTTTACTTACTTTGGCCCAGCAGTTTTTATTTTATGAATATTTTTGTTTATGTGGATGATGTTAGTATAGTTTGTGTACTGGTTTTTTAGGAGTTTCCATTTAGTTTGATTATATATTATTATTATAAACCCGTTTGCCAAGAAGAGGATCTTACGGCCGTTCCCAATATACTATCTACAGATAGAGATAAATTACTACCTTCTACTGTTAGTAATTAGCTGTCAATAATCTGAAGCTGTCCCAATATACCCGATAAGTCATTCTTATCGCCTTATATTGGGACGCGTGAATTCCAATTTCCATACAAACTTTTATCTCTGGTAAGCTATACGTCGTCCCATTGACAGCCAGCGTGTACGGATAAGGTGAGTTACCGTCGATAAGTTTATTGGGACAGAAAAGTTAACGATAGTTACGATTGTCATTCACAGCTAACAAACGTTCTTCACGATATTTCAGTGTCTCACAAGAACGTGAAATAGGGAATCTATATTATTTAGGGCACGTGGATCCTTTTGTAGGCCTACGCATAGCTACTAAAAAATACGTTTTAATATATGACAGTAAAAAGCAACGAAATTTTATAATTTACCTGAGTAATGACACTTAAATTAAAAAAAAACTACGTTTAAAAAACCCAACTTCAAAAACTCAAAAGGATAAAATAAATTTATAGAGACAAAATTTAAAACACCTCTTATGCGAATCATATACCTTTAATATTAATTAAGCCAAGCCAAATGTAATAGTAGGCACTGTAACCTACACTCGCCACGCGTGACTTTGTGCGGGATAGCTTCGTCTAGAATCAAACAACCCAACCAGGCAAGCACCGACTTAAACCCTATTTATTTATTTATTTATTTAATTCAGAGACATCTCCATATATATTAGTAAATGTATTAGTAACAATATTTATTATGAACTACGTTAGTATTATTAGTGAAATATATTTATAAACCTAGAGCTAACTGTATCCAGTGTTTCTGGAAGGAACAGTCAGCTCTGGCAGCAATCATCTTTAGGATGCTGTTACTGCTTACACGTAGACGCTGCAACATGGAGATCGCTTTTTTGCGCATTATGGCATGGAAACCGTCCACACATGCCTCAGCAAACATTCCAGAAGCGCTACAACGCCACGGCAGCCCTAACAGCCTCCTAAACGCATTATTATATGTGACACGTAGAACGCTATAAGCCCCGCGCGAATATGACACCCACAAGCTGCTCGAGTAAAAAGACTGGCAGAATGCTTTGAATAATAACGCTTTAACATTATTTGTGCTTCGTGCAAACCTGCGGGCGAGCATATTACTCCTTACTGATAGCGCTCTACGCTCCCGCTCTATGTCATAGTCATCTCTTAAGTCATTCGAAATGATGTGACCTAAATATTTGAACTTATCAACAATCTCTAGCTTTTTATTTGCGAGAAATAAGCAAGGATAATTTCGTGACTTGTGTTTTGGAGTTCGAAATATCATAACTTGACTCTTTAATGAGTTATATTTTAAGCCGTGAGCCGCTGCATATGTCTCGCAAATGGAAATAAGCTTCCTAAGTCCTCCTATTGAGGGACTAAGCAGTACCATATCATCTGCGAAACTAAGATTATTGCAACAGGTTTCATCTATGTGACATCCAACGTGTGTACTGCTCAGCTCCTCAATTAAGTGATTCATATAAAGATTAAAGAGTAATGGAGACGTTAAACCTCCCTGTCTAACACCACATTCTAATCGATATTCATCTGACAGAGCACCCATCCACCTCAGCTGATTTTTTTGATTGTTATACCAATACTTGATTAGGGCAGTGAACCGGTCTGGCACTCCTGCACTTCTCATCTTGTCCCACAGTACTGGATATGACACCAGGTCAAACGCCTTAGACAAGTCTAGAAAGCAGGCAAATACTGAGGTTTTCCTATTGGTATAGTACCCGACAGTATGCTTCAAGGTTAATATAGCACTTTCCGTTGACGTACCAGTTCTAAAACCAAATTGCGCATCATGGATTTGAATATAATCACCAAGTTGCTTATTGAGCAAGCTGTCAAGTATCTTAGCCGCGGTAGTAGCAAGGGATATGAATAGGTGGCACATACAAATAAAAGTATTTTATTTATATTAAAGGTATATAGGATTCAAAATCATTTATTGAACGTCAAAAACTATCAACCATTCAAAATGGAGTGTCCGCTTCATTCTCAGTCTGAAGTATCATTTAGAAAATCGTTTATGTTATAATAAACTTTCCCACACAAACATTTTTTAAAAATTCTTTTAAATTTCGTAACACACTTGTTTTGTTCATTTTTTGGAATCAGATTGCAAAAGCATTTACATCGCTCAATAATAGACTTTGCGTTCCTTATAAACTGTGTATGAGATTTGAACTCTGTTAATGTTATATAAACTATGCATAGACAATCTTTTTAATATACTTGGTTTTTTTTTGTACATATAATTTATTATAATCAACAGGGAATTGACATTACCTATATTACATAATATTAACAATAATGACACACTTTTACACAAACATCCATATTCATCATATAAATGATTGCACCTACCGGGATTCGAAACCAGGACCTCTAGCTTAGTAGGGAGAATGTTATGATTTGTGTGACAAACAGATGGATAGAAATCTAGGCTTATTATATAACATTCCCATGGTTTCGAACACGAAAAAATAAATTGAATAGTTTCTCATTTCTTGCTCCGGTACTTCAGATCAAAAGTTAACGAAGGAAGGAAAGACAAGTATTTTTATACTCCAGAGTACTATTTACATTTATTCATCCAATAAGCTTTGTTAAGAAACTTCTGTTGCCTCCGCAATACGCAATAGTTATGGTAAAAAATTCCATTAGATGTTATGCGAGGGCCCGCAATGATACCCTATGTTTGCTCGTCATTTGTTTCATAAGAGCTGTACAAACCTTTCTGTATATGAGTGTTTCTGAATATCAAACCTTTTATGAGTGGGAGGTACGAAGTCTATTGTTTTGTTAAGCTTGCTTGTGTGAGTTTTACTAATATCACAAGTTATATTATCTACATATATATAATGAAAATGGTATTTGTTTGAGGCTCCATCACGCCTAAACCACTGATCGTATCGACATGAAACTACCACCATTCGATGCGAAATTTTTCCTAGATGGTTTATGGCTATTTATTTTGAATTCCAACGTTGCTTCCTTTTAAAATTTGCTCAGCGAAGCGGTGGGGAACGGCTAGTTTATTGGAACGAAGTTCCTTTTTACTTATAAAAACAATTTACTTTTCATTATGTAATGTGTTAACAACAGACCCTACCAAGGCGAGCCCTGGGTGATTTTTAGTTATATATATTCAGTAATAGACATTTTATAGTAAGTATTGTTTCATGTAAGACAAGGAAATGATAGATACATATGAAAGTCAAAAGTATTCGTTTCTTTTAACATTTACAACCACTTCGGAAAAGGTTGAGCTTTAATGAGAAGAAGTGGCAAGAAACTCATTGCCACTCTTTAAAATCAATATTCACAGCTCGTTAGCGTTTTACAAATCATTTCAATTACAATATACCTAACATATATGCTTAAATAGCTCCGCCTATATATATGCATCTATACCGACAGGCAGCCTAAGACCCACTTATCGGCAAACTGATTAATAAAAATAATAATATATTATAATCATCCTAAATCTCCTAAAAACTCCTAAAAAAGCCATACGTAAACTATAATAACATCATCCAAGTAAACAAAAATATTCATAAAAACGTTCATAAAATGATAATATGGGACCAAATGGCAAACATTCTGTATCAAACTAAAGAAGAATCACGTAAATCGGATCATAAATCTCAGTGTAATCGGTGTACATACATAAAAACAATACCAATCGAATTGAGAACCTCCTCCTTTTCGAAGTAGGTTAAAAACAGATCTAGCTACTTAGCTAGTCTTAGTTCTGGGAAAAGTTCTGGGAAAACGCATTTTTATGTATTTTCACACTCTTAATAGTTCCAGTTCTATGGATTTTTTTTATGGAATAGGAGGACAAACGAGCGTACGGGTCACCTGGTGTTAAGTGATCACCGCCGCCCACATTCTCTTGCAACACCAGAGGAATCACAAGAGCGTTGCCGGCCTTTAAGGAAGGTGTACGCGCTTTTTTTGAAGGAATTTCACGATGATAGATGTCCCTATATAATTTAATATTCACTATAAAAATTGATATATTCAAAGACTTCCTTATTTTAGGCAAATAAATAAAAGAATATAATGAAAAGAAAACTCCAATCATCAAAACGTCACCCAAAATCCACTTGTAATAAATTTGCTCGCAAGAAAAACCCGTTTAATAAATCACCAATGTCTTTAACATGTTCCGAACAAAAGCACTCGTTACCACTTCCTTCCGGCTTGGAGCCACTCAGAGCGATGAAAATAAATTGGCTCGCTTGATCTAATGTAAAACAATACGAGAATGCAGACAGTTCTTGAAACAACTGCATTCTTTCAACTTAAGATATTACGCGCCCCTCGAAAAATACACAAAGCATAGTTAGACTTGTATTCTTTAGAACTTTCCTTACTTGTTTGTTGAATATCTTATGACGTGTACGAATAAAGAATTTCGTTTTAATTGAAAATTTTGTTTTAAAGCCGTTATTCTGTTATACAAAACATGAAACTTTAACTTTTTACACGTTGTGTTCATTTGGCTTGCTGTGATTAATTAGACAACATTTATTATTATTATGTGAGTCTGTAATTCTTTATTATTTTTCTATTATTATGATAATTAATTTTTATTGTTTCTGACATGTAGATATATCATTATTTATCATATTATTGTAATTGAAATGATTTGTAAATCGAAGTAAATGTAAATCTTGATATAAAAGAGTGGCAATGAGTTTCTTGCTACTTCTTTTCATTAGCTTAACCCTTTACGAAGTTGCGGTAGATTCAATAAGATTATTTTTGTTTGACATTCATTGTTTCCATGACCTACGTGAATAAACTGATTTTGATTTGAATTGATTATCTAATCTTGTTATGTGTTATTTAACTTATACCATTTACTGTATTAAATTAATTTGCATGCCTAGTTTATACGCAAATAAAGAATTTGATTGATTGATTGATTTAAAGAAAATTATATCCCAAATCCTAATATTACACATCTGTATCCCAGAAGCTTAAACAAAGATTTTTATACTCACCAAAGAAATATTTACAAAAAAACAGCCGACTTCACAAAACCTATTTCAAAACAATAGATATAATATGCACTAAAAAAAAAAATTGCTTATTTTTATACATTATTAATTATTCTAATTCTAGTAACAATTATTTTTGGAATCGGTGTCCTCCCGCTGCGGCACCACCGCGTGCGTTTCAAGCATCATGTATATAGTTACAAACCTACCTTGGCTGACACCGACAACAAATCGATAACAAAACATAAAAAAACATACCCAAGAATTGAGAATCTCCTCCTTTTTTGAAGTTGGTTACAAAAGTTTTTGCTTGTGTCTACGTCGCGTGCCAGGTCCTCCGCTTAAAATAAATATGTCCGACATGGAATATGAATGTTGGCTGATCTATGCGTCAACTCGTCAACGCCATCGAGTAATAAACCGCTGTGTTTCTTCAATGTATTTACTAACATTGTCAGTACACAACAATCATAATATTAACGAACATTGAATTCAACATGACCAGCCATCGCATCCCTCGACATCGATATTCTGATTGTTAGAGTTATCTATTTTAGAATTATTTTCCTATTTCAGCCACCTTCAGGTAATTATTCACTATGCGTTATATTGCCAGATCTGGAAATGCTAAAAAGGTTGGGTAAATATTTACTCTCAATGACAGAAGAAGACACCCGGTTCTCGGAGCCTCTTCTCAACACCCTGCCTGAACCAACAGAGTCCTGTGACAACACAATATAATAGGCAAGCGCTTCGATCGTATCAACTCTTTGTGTGATATACAATCATACAATGATATTATATTTATAGCCAGGAGATCTATTCCACTATATGAAAACAGGATACAAAATTTAAAAATATTTGACAAAATACAACTCTCCGATCGAACATAAAAAGTAAAGGTAACAAACTAGAAAGATTCAACATTTATAGGTTATACGGTTATCACGGGCTACTATCTGCAATTCGAGACTACAGCGGGCCTATTTTGCGTGATGGAGTGGGCCGCAAATCCACCCCAGCTCCCCAACGTAGTGTATCAAACCTCTGATGTCACCCATGACTTCGGAGAGAGTCCCCGGTGACCCCAGGTGTGTGGCCCAGTATGCGGCTACACTCCTACACTTTACAATGATGAGTGCGGCTGTTTCTTCTGCCTCCATGCAGGCTCTGCACAGTGGACTGTCGGTGACACCTATATTAAACAGATGCTTGTTAAAAGGGCCGTGACCCGTAATCACATGAGTTATTTTACGAAGTCTTGGTCGTGGGAGTTTTACCAGCTTGCGAGAGAGCTTGGAGTCTATTTGGGGTAGAGCTTCTTTTGCTTATCTACACTCAAGGTTCGTTGGGTTTACAATATTATGTTCAGCATGTCTTAATATGCGCACTGTTGTTAAGGCAAAGTTATCAATTGATCTTTAGGTTAAAGAGGTATAGGTTAAAACGACACTTTTTAATTACGGCAATTTTTAGTGCTTGAAGTTAGTTGTAAGAATTATAACATCTGTGTATAATTTAATGTAATAATTGTTTTATCTTTTGAATAATGGGAATTAATCATCAAAATTGTTTTCTAGTATTGATTGATAGTTAATTTTGATCACTCGTCTTGAAATGCGAGCTTTTCCCCGAACAAGTTTATAGTTCCCGCTAAAAATGGGGAAGTTATTGGTTTTATCCCGTTATTCGAAAATCGAGTATTCATCAGATCTCGACGTTTTAAGGTCCTAGGAGGCTTCCCTGACTAGTCCCGCGATGGTGTACGTCTGTTTATATATGTGTGTGTGTGTGTGTATATATGTAAACCTCTTATAACTTTCAAACGGCTCAACCGATTTAATCGCGATTCACGCCATTCGAAAGGGCTTGACCAAACTTAGATTTTGAATATAATTAGATTCGGATCGGTAGATTTTAAGAAATCCCAAAATAACTACGAATTTTTTTTTTCATTTGTGTTTTTTTTTGGATTAATTTTTAAGCGGCTTTACCGATCGATTCCAAAAACTCATCAGCTTAACAACAAAAAACCACGTCAATCGCCACCAAGTCATCTATCTACTTATAGTTTTAATCACATCCTTTTTGCATGCATTCATGTATGAGTCAGTTTTTGTTGTTATTTGAATTGTAAAAGTATTTATGTTGTGGTATCATCGGAGATTTATAGTTCAGATATAGTAGTGTCAGTGACTCGCCCCAACTTCGTTTCGGTTTTGAAACAAAAATGTAGCATAATTATCGTATTTGAGAGGTCCAGTATACCTTAATTAATTTAAGAATAAAACACAGCCAATGGTACTTGATGCCAATTAATGTAGCTTTCTACAGGTGAAAGAGTTTTAACGACAGGATTAGTAATTTTTGAGTTGAATAGTTATAAACAAACGAAGAAAATCATCTCATCATCATCTAATTTATTCTCTTGTTAATATATGGTAAGATATGAAAGTTCTAATCGAAATAATATAATTTTTATGTTAATATTTAAGCAGTTGGTTCACGAAGCGTCGTATCGATTTATTGGACGATACCTCGAGAGACGGTCATTAGAATAGCAAATGACCAATATCATGTTTCGGGTTCCAAACTAGAATTTCCTAGATATTTTCTAACATCTTTATTTATTGTAATATTGTTTTTACATTAACAGAACATCTACCATGCTTTAAATGTTAATAATATTATACAGTTTTAAACAGTTTACCAGTGGGAGGCTCCTTTGCACAGGAAACCGGCTAGATTATGGGTACCACGACGGCGCCTATTTCTGCCGTGAAGCAGTAATGTTAAAACATTGCTGTGTTTCTTTTTTTTTGGGTTTTTCAAGAATCCTGAGCGGCAATGCATTGAAATGGGTAGGGCGTATCAATTACCATCAGCTGAACGTCCTGCTCGTCTCGTCCCTTATTTTCATAAAAAAAGTACACATTAGACTACCGAAGATGATGATGTCATAGTCATCATATACCCCAAAAAGCTTACTTACGCTCACAGTTTGCACTTTTAATGTAAGTTCCATATCATCAACAAAGAGATATCTCGAACAAAACTTTGCTGCTGGAAAACTTAATTATGACATACTAAGAAAAGTAGTGGTCCTAGTGAAAAGGATTGGTTGCAACATAGAAGAACACTCCGATAATCGAAGCCAAAGGCTTCATCAACACAGAAATCCATCCAAATGAGTGGGATTTCTGTTACACAAATATATAAACCAAACACAGTGAAATTTCAAACTGTCATCAATTCAGTTATGGGAGATGTAGGTCTCATTACCTGAATGGATGATAGTGAAGAAGAGAGGTCAAGCGAAGAAGAAATTGAAAACTTCTATTATCTATACTTCTATAGGTACTTAATATTATAAAGAGAAAATATTTGATTGTTTGTTTGTTTGCATTGATTAGGCTCCGAAACTACTGAACCGAATTGAAAAATTCTTTCACTATTGGGAGCTACACTATCGCCGGGTGAAATAGGCTGTATTATATTTTCAAAAAATTAGGGATCCTTACTAAATCTGCATTAATGTAACCCAAGGTGTAAAAATTACCTAAAATATTCTTTACATCGAGTGCGCTGCGAAAACTATTGATGAGAGTGTAAAATAATGGGCAAAAAATACTACGACTTTGCAGAATACATTATTATCTACAAAAATTGTCGTAACAGCATAATTCAGAAGTGTTTTTTGTGTTCTATTTTAAAGATTTAAGTGAAATGCCGCTCGGTGCTGTGTGTACGCGGACGAAGTCGCGGGGTATCAGCTAGTGATTTATAAAAGCATACTCTTAATGTGATGGTGATAAAGCGATGGTAGGAGATATTAACCCAAAGTTAATTAACCGATAACAAAGAAACAATCCTAGTTAAATTTATTTATGAAACCTGCACTTTAAAGAGATAAATGACTAGTCAAATGTGCTTTGTAAGGAAGTAAATGTTCTGGCGTTTGAAATAGAAAATATCTAAGCTAACTTGGGACAACATGGAATATAGATTAGTAGTTTGCAAACTTCTACACTTAACTATTGTAACTAACGCGTTGATGATTTTAGAACCCACCGTTCTATCAAGATAATATAAATCTTTGTTATGAGTTAGTATCGTTAGCGTTTAGACGTTTAGGCAAGTAAACTTTATCATAATAATGACGTAAAATAATGTAATAAATGTAAAATGTTTAAAAATAATGATTAGATTATTCGGTATGCAAGATGATACAGTGTTGGTTTGAAATATTAATTTGAGCAAAGACATACATGTAAAACAACTCACTTCCGTTACTAAAATATTTCGTTATTATTAAGTATTTGTCTTTAAAGACTCGCTTTCGAGGGTAAAGTGCTATTGACATTATAGGCTCCCTCGAAGATTATTGTATATTTTCCATGGTAGTTGTTAATAAAAACATAATAAGTATTTAGTTTTTTTATAATTTTAGACATAGTTTTTGTTTACTTCAAAAATCTGTTTTTATTTTTATTTTTTTTATTAATAACTATACAATTTTGATAGATCTATACTAATTTGGACGTATAGGTTAAGTTATGATTAATTTATTATTTTTATTGTTAGGTTAATAGTGTTGTATCATAAATAAATATATGGATTAATAATTCAAACACCATTTTAAGGTTATGTTTGCCGCTGTTGACGAAATTGTAGATTCTGATTTACAGTGTAATCTGTTGACAGAACAATCAACGAATTTGTGGTATTACCAATAATTTATTTACTGTGTAACTCATAATATATGATTTCATGTCTATTTTGTAGACTTTTTCACTTTTTACTACAAAAAGACCCGAGGAGTTAACGCTTTCTTCTTAAGTATTTTGTGCCACAAAAGTCATTTTCGTCTACTATAAAGCAAGTTCATCCAACTTGAAACCGAAAAGTTCATTATAAGAAAAACATTGATAATTGACTTATGAGAAACCGGAACTGAAATTCGTTAGGTTTTATTGCACGAAAACTCAAAATGAAGGAAAAATTTTGTAGAAATAATTACACAGAACATTCAATGGCACTATTTAAATATTTGATAAAAGTACTTAGAAAGGGTTTCCGTTCAAACAGAAAGAACAATAATCAGAAAAATTACTAGTCATTGCAGATTTAACAAACATCCATATCCCTGAGATTTCGTTTCTGTCGTGAACAACGTAGCGAAACTCTCTAAGAAAAAACCGATTCATTCGATTGTATGAAACGTGGAGCTGAAATCCACTACGCTTTAAGCAACTGTTCACTTTCAAATTTAGCCGGATTATACTTCGTCGCCAATCTGAATACTGGAATCACTTCTATTTCAAACTTATATCAAAGGACTGCACAATTCATACTAAACTGAATTTCAAATTTTACTTAGGCAGTCCCACCTCTTATTACGTAGTATTTAGATCCTCTTTGGTCGTGATAAGTATGAAACATAGCCAAGTGTGGCTGACTGTTTACGACTTCTCACTCAAAATCGCTTACAGTAACAATAGATTCGCTTTCTTTTTCTATTTTGCTGTATCACCATTAGAGACGTTCTTCTCTTCCTAACGCTTTGTTTATCTAAAGGCTAGTATATTGTAAGTCCATGATTATATCAGCGAATCTGTTTTAAGAGTGCATTAAATTCTAAAATTCTATCTCAAAGGTAATAAATAAGAGAGGTGTCGTCGAATTCTAATTTCTCATCTCAATTGAAAATGTACCTAAGCTCATATTCATGAGACGAATATATTCAAATAAAACTTTTATATACTTACTATGTATTATAATATAAGAAATGTTCAATTATTTGACACTTTAACGTTACACCCACTTAATGTGTTTATGCACTTAAGCGTCCTTACAAATAAACATGGTATAAAATCATACCTAAGTATAAACCCAGAATATGCATAATGTACAAATTTTTAAAGTAAAAAAGAAAAATAGTAGTAAAGAAATTTGCATAGTATTGGTTTATTCGGACGTATAACATTTCCCAGGTTTATTTGCATGGCTACTTGACATGCGGAAATCTTCAGAATTATTATTGTATTGACAACATTTTGCAATTCTTGGTTTATTCTTATGTATAACTTTATATCAAGTTTATTTGTAAGGCCGAAAACCTTTAAATTTGGCTCTGACAAAAAAAATTATAAGTTTAACAGTTACAAATGCTAAAGAAATCTAATTGATAATGAGTTCTTGATGTTAATATTCATCGATTTTTATGTACATATTCGTAGATGTTGGAATAATTACATTTTGTGTAATATGTGAATAATGGTTAGGTTAGCAATTACGATAAAAAATGAATAAAACTTTGTGAGATGTTATGTTGTTATTAGAATTAAGTGGTGTCACTTGAGTATCAATCATTAACTTTAGGACCTTGACTTTCCACGTGATTGGTCTTAAATCTACCTTGACAATTTTTTATATTATTCGTAGGCAGTGGCGTGCATTGGTTTTCTAGAAGGTAGGCACTATAGATATAGTAAACTGTACAGGCTGTTTTGGGTTTTGAGGTCTAAATAATATTGAAGTTATTTGTGTTTCGCATATAGTTTCCGGACTATTTGGCCAATCTAATACTTTACTTAAATGAGTGATTGTTCAATAATTACTATTGAATACAATACTGTTGTATTGATTTTATAAAGTTTGGTTAAAGAATAACAGAACCAAATTGAACAAAAAAATACTTTAGAACTAGTGCTATATTTACCTATTTAGGTTCTTCGCGAGGTAGTCACTGATTAATTGCCTATATGGTATGCACGCCCCTGTTAGTAGGACAAATGGGTTAATTGATCGTAAGTGATATGTGCTTACTCTCTTTCAATGCCAGAGGAACCAGAGGAGCTTTATATTTGCGTTACATCTGGAAATTGGGTAAGAAAATTGATTCCACAGGTTTGTTAGATTACATTGAAAATTATTTGTAAACAGCACTGTCTAGAAACATCATGCAAAAAATGCACTGCAGGATAGTTTGGTCAGATTTGTGCAAGCAATCATATGTGTGATGTTCAGCGGATGTTATTCTCAAGAAAAATTCTTGCCCGCAAAATCCGGGTTGACAATTATTTAGAATCGCTTGCAAATGGAGGTGAGTCATCAATCTGCTTGGTGCGTCACTTTTATAAAAACTTAAGTGAAGCCTTTTCCGTTACATTTGATGGCTTTGCATCAAATCTCTTTTAAATACTAATTTTTCTTTGGCTTCTAATTTGAAATCACCTTTTTTTTCAGAAAATTGATCCCTGTTACCTGCCAACGCTTTTCAACACCGTTGTTTCTTTTAGGTGAAGTTTTCTAGATGAAGAAGATGCCGGCTAGATTGTGGTGATTTTTGCGTTTTCAATAATCCTAAGCGGCACTGCATTGTTATGGGCAGGGCGTATCAATGACCATCAGCTCAACGTCCTGCTCCTCTCGTCCCTTACTGTCATAATAATAATATTTTTTTTTATACGAGACGGGGCAATCGGGCAAGAGGCTCACGGGATGGGGAGAGGTGAGGATGGCCGCCCATGGACATCCGCAACAACAGGTGTGTCAAGAAATGCGTTTTGTGTTGCGTGGCTGTGCGAGGCAAGAAATTTCGAAGAAAACGCGCGGTTGTGGAATGCCAGACGTCTACGTGATGCGGATGGTACTTTGCACGTAATGTCCGATGGTGGAATTCGGCCGCTGGAATCAACCCGAACAGCTCCTCTGAGCACTCCCCGTGATAAATGCGGTAGAAGATGCAGAGAGAACCCACATCTCTACGCAATGCTAGAGAATCAAGCCGATCGGAGATGACTTGGTCGTCGATGATTCGAGCCGCTCTTCGTTGTATGCGGTCAAATGGAAGAAGCTGGTACTGTGGAGCACCCGCCCAGAGGTGAGAACAGTACTCCATGTGAGGCCGAATTTGCGCCTTATAAAGTTGCAGGCGGTGGCTTTTAGTGAAGTACTGTCTCGCCTTACTGAGTACAACAAGCTTTTTAGAGGCCAGTTTGGCCTTCTCTTCCAAGTGACCACGGAACTGAACGTCGCTCGATATATCGACGCCAAGTATGCCAATACAGGCTGTGGCAGTTAGAGGAGTGATCTCGAATCGAGGGGATACGACAAAGGGAGACTTTTTAGTGGTGAACGCACAAACTTGTGTCTTCTTGGGGTTGAATTGGACTAAATTTTGTCGGCCCCATTCCGAGACTTTGCAAAGCATAGTCTCAATTTCAGACACAAGTTTGATCCGGTTCTCGTCGACGCTATCCCGGGACATGTTGGCACGGCCGTTGTAGGAAGCATACCCCATGCTATCGTCTGCATAGCAATGAATATTGCTGATTTGCAGCATATCATTGATGATGCAGAAGAAACAGCGTAGGGGATAGCACACAGCCTTGCGGGACACCAGAGTTTATAGGTTTTAAGTCGGAGCATGCACCGTTGATAACAACCTTTATGCTCCGATCAGCCAAAAAGCTTGTGACCCATTTGCACAACTTCTCGGGAAGCCCATAGGATGGCAGTTTCGCTATAAGCGCTTTATGCCACACCCGATCAAAGGCCTTCAATATGTCCAAACTCACCGCCAACGCCTCTCCCTTCGACTCAACCGCTTGCGCCCATTTATGGGTGAGGTACGCAAGAAGATCTTTTTTTTTATGGAATAGGAGGACAAACGAGCGTACGGGTCACCTGTTGTTAAGTGATCACCGCCGCCCATACTCTCTTGCAACACCAAAGGAATCAAAGGAGCGTTGCCGGCCTTTAAGGAAGGTGTGCGCGCTTTTTTTGAAGGTACCCATGTCGTATCGTCCCGGAAACACCGCACAAGGAAGTTCATTCCACAGCTTTGTAGTACGTGGAAGAAAGCTCCTTGTAAACCGCACTGCGGAGGACCGCCACACATCCAGATGGTGAGGATGATATCCTAACTTGTGGCGTGTCGTGCGAAGGTGGAATTCGGCGGCAGGAATTAGGTAAAACAGCTCTTCGGAACACTCCCCGTGATAAATGCGGTAGAAGACACACAATGAAGCGACGTCTCTACGCAACGCCAAGTGATCCAGCCGTTCACAGAGTACTGGGTCCCCGACAATTCGCGCTGCTCTGCGTTGCACGCGGTCAAATGGATCGAGCTGATACTGGGGTGCGCCAGACCAGAGATGACAGCAATACTCCATGTGTGGCCGGACCTGCGCTTTGTACAGCGCTAGAATGTGGGCCGGCTTGAAGTATTGCCGTGCTCTATTAATGACGCCCAGTTTCTTTGAAGCCAATTTGGCTTTGCCCTCCAGATGGCCACGGAATTGGCAATCGCTCGAGATTTCGAGACCCAGTATTCCGATACTAGGCGAGGCTTTAAGGGAAGTGTTCTCGAAGAGCGGTGATGCGACAAATGGGGTTTTTTTTTGTGGTAAACGCGCAAACTTGAGTCTTCTGGGGGTTAAATTGGACAAGGTTCAATTTACCCCATTCCGCGACCTTCTCAAGAGAGGACTCGATAGAAGACACAAGTTTCTCCCGGCACTGGTCGACGATTTCCCGAGAGAGACGTGCATGGCCCGTGTATACGGCATCACCAGTGCTGTCATCTGCATAGCAATGAATGTTGGAGGTGTCCAACATATCATTGATATGCAGAAGAAACAGCGTAGGAGATAGCACACAGCCTTGGGGCACTCCAGCATTCACGGGCTTCGGGTTCGAGCAATGTCCGTGGACAACGACCTGTATGCTGCGCCCAGTGAGGAAGCTGGAGGTCCACTTGCACAAGCTCTCGGGAAGCCCAAATGATGGAAGTTTAGAGAGGAGCGCCTTATGCCATACACGATCAAAGGCCTTCGCTATATCCAGGCTAACTGCCAGGCCTTCCCCCTTGCTTTCAATAGCCGCAGCCCATCTATGTGTTAGGTATACCAGAAGATCACCTGCCGACCGACCATGGCGAAACCCGTATTGTCGGTCGTTGATCAACTGGTGACCCTCTAGGTATACCAAGAGCCGACGGCTAATTATGCTCTCCATGATTTTGGAGAGCAGGGAGGTAATAGCAATAGGCCTGTAGTTTGCCGGATCCGAACTGTCTCCTTTTTTTTGTATCGGATGGACAAGGGCTGACTTCCATGAGTCAGGGACTACGCCTTTGGAATAAGAGTGCCGGAATAAACGCGTTAGCACCGGCGTCAAGTCAGGGGCACAGGTTCTAAGCACGATTGGAGAAATGCCATCCGGCCCGCTCGACTTCCTGACTTCCAACGAAAACAGAGCTCGCCTAACAGTTTTCTGTCTGAACTGTACTTCAGGCATAGAGCTCTGACAGCGCACAGGAGATCGGCTTTCTCTTTTGCCGTATGGGCCAGGGTGTCATTCCTCATGTGCAACGGCGGCATGGACGGCTGGCTGAAGTTACCAAGAGCAGCTTTCGACAACGACCAGAACATGCGTGTTCCGATCGGGTAACTGGAAAGCTGCTCGCCGATTTTGACGACGTGTTTTGACTTTGCACGGGCGATTTGCCGCTTAAAAAATCTGGAAGTACGGTTGTATTTCCTCTTTAGAACTATGCAGTTCGGATCCTTTGTGCCCAGCGCCGCAACCCAAGTTCGATACGCCTGTTTTTTGCAGTCAGATGCTGCTTTAACTGACGCATCGAACCAGGGCTGTGATCTGCCACTGATCGGTACTACAGAGCTTGGTATAAAAATATCCATGCCCTGCAGTATCACATCGGCTACTGCAACGGCACAGGCACTAGGATCATCCGAAGGGAAACAAACCCTGCTCCAAGGGTAGGATGCAAAAAAGGAACGCATCCTATCCCAATCTGCTGACTTGTAGTGCCAAACGGGGTGGGTCGCTGGTGGTCTGCGACGTGGGCGTCGTATAGGCACTACACTCCTGACCAGGCAATGGTCGGACGTTCCGAGAGGGGCGTCGACAATGACCTGGTATCCATCGGGATGTGTAGTCAGCAGAAGATCTAATAAGGACGGCATGTGGCTATCCACATCCGGGAGCCGCGTTGGCGACTCAACCAATTGGGACAGATCGTACGCCAATGCAAAATTATGCACAGATCCCCTGCGTAGTCTGTGGTACGTGATCCAAGCCATTCGGCATTGTGCCCGTTGAAATCACCCAAGACTACGATTTCAGCGGAGGGGATCTGTGCAAGCACGTCGTCAATTGCCGCTTGAACGCAGCCCATGAGATGATCGGTTTCTGCGTTACCACTATGGGACCTGTAGACACACGCATAGATGCGGACGCGGTCCTCTAAATCTACGCGGAGCCAGAGAGTGGACAGGTCCCTACTCTCAAAATTGCCGAGACGGTGACAGCAGATATCCTCCCTAACGTACACGCATACCCCGGCATGAGGCAAAAAATTGTGCTCAATTTTGTACCCGGGGTACGTTAAATATGACTTATTGCTAGGTAGAGATATCTGCGTCTCCGTAAGGAAACACAAGGCCGGCTTCGCCGTCTCAAGGTGGTGGTGGACGGCGTTTAAGTTGGAGTGAATTCCCCTGATATTGCAAAAGTCCACGTTGAGTGTGGAGCGGGGTGCCGTGGTGTTACTGCCTCGTTTATCCTTGGTCATGCGCGGTACTGTGCCCTCCCCAGAATACGAAGGGCAGCCCGAGCTAGAGTGCTCGGGGAGGGATTCTCCGACTCTGGTAGAGCCGGTACCCTCCTGGGGTACTATCTCTTTAGGGACCGCTTTCATAATCTTTGTTGGGGATGGGGGGGGGGGGGAATGGCCGGCAGGCAGTCGCTGATCAGCTGGTGCGCCTCTAGGTATCCCAAGAGCTGGCGGTTGATGATCGACTACATTACTTTGGAGAAAATGGAGGTAATGGCAATGGGGCGGTAGTTGGACGGATCTGATCGTACACCTTTCTTAGGGATCGGGTGCACTAAAGCTGCCTTCCATAATTTCGGGACTACGCCTGATGAGGAGGAGAGCCGGAAAAGACGGGTAAGGACCGGCGCCAGTTCCGGAGCACATGTCCGCAGCACTATCGGGGGAATGCCATCGGGCCCGCTCGATTTGTGAATATCCAAGGTGAGAAGCGCCTTAAGCACGGCACCATGCCGGATTTTCACCTCCGGCATATATGAATCGCACCGCGGAATATGCGGTGGTTGTGCACCTTGGTCATCCAGAGTCGAGTTGGACGCGAAGAGGGAGCCCAGGAGATCAGCTTTCTCTTTCGCGTCATGGGCCAGCGAGTCATCATCCCTGTGCAGTGGCGGAATGGCTGGCTGGCAGAAGTTTCCTTGGACAGCCTTGGCGAGCGACCAGAACGCACGAGTTCCCGAGGGAAGGCGTGCAAGTCTCTCGCCAATTCTGACAATGTGCTTTGACTTCGCGTCAGCAATAACTCTTTTGAAGGACCTGGAGGCATGATTGAAATGTTTTTTAAGTTCGCTGGAATTCACATCCTTAGATACCACCGCATTGACCCAAGCCTGATAGCACTCCTGCTTTCAGCGAGAGGCCATTTTGCAGGAGCGGTCAAACCATGGTTGGGACCTGCCACCGATAGGCACAGAGGAGGATGGAATGAAGAGTTCCATACCTTGCAGTACCACATCAGCAACAGCGTCAGCAGCGGCATCTGGATCTCCCAGCGAAAAACAGATCTGCCTCCACGGGTAGGATGCAAAAAAGCACCGCATCTCGTCCCACTCTGCTGACCTATAGTGCCACACGCGGCGACAGCCTAAGAAGCGGGGCCGTGTTAGGCGCATGATCGGCACGGTGCTCCGGATCAGGCAGTGGTCCGACGATCCCAGAGGAGGGTCAACGGAAACTAGGTAGCCGTCCGGATGTGAGGTCAACAGAAGGTCCAACAGTGAAGGTGTATGATCTTGCACATCTGGGATTCGCGTTGGCGCAATAACCAGTTGCGTCAGACCATATGCTAAGGCGAAGTTGTGAACAGATCTCCCTGCATGATCGGTGGTACGTGAGCCTAGCCATTCGGCGTGGTGGGCATTAAAATCGCCAAGAAACACGATCTCTGCAGTGGGGATCTGCTCCAACACGGAATCTGTAGCCATTTGGATGAGTTCGAGGAGCCGGTCAGTCTCTGCGCTACCGCTATGGGACCTATACAGGCATGCGTAGATTCGCGGATGGTCATCGCAGTCTACACGCAGCCAGATGATGGATAGGTCCTGTCCTTCAAGAAAACTAAGGCGTCGAGAACAGACATCCTCCCTGACGTAAACGCACACGCCAGCCCGTGGTATAAAGGAGTGTTCCAAATTATACCCCGGGTAGGAAAGGTAAGATGAATCAGCCAGGGAGGATATCTGTGTCTCGGTTAAAAAGAGCAGGGCTGGCTTCGCCGTCTCCAGGTGAAAGTGGACGGCATTTAAATTTGAGCGAAGCCCCCTGATGTTACAAAAGTCCACAGCTAGTGTGGAGGAGGGTGGTTTGGGCCTCCTGCTCTGTTTGCCCCGAGTCAGCGCAGATTTGCCCCCTCCAGAATTCGCGGGGCAGCCTGGGCAACCACTGTTAGGTACAGGCCCTAATTGTGGACGCCCAGGGACGGATTCTCCAGGGCTGCATAGCCTGGTACCGTCCTGGAGTAGTCTCGTTTTAGTCTGTGCTGCCATTTGTATTTGGGAGGGGGGGTGTAGGCCTCCGGATACCCCACTCACCGGACGAAACACAGCGGCATAGCCGCTATTTCACGCCGGTTTCGAGTGGGGGAGTGGTATTTGAGATTTTTTATGAGATCACAATTTTTCATCATATTTCGTGATTTCATAGGTTTCAATCCTCAAACAAAATTGTATTTACTATCGCCTTAATTATTGGTTTTACCCGCAATTTTTTCAGCGTAGATTTTAAATCCATCTCGTCATGTGAAAATAAATTAAAGCGCGTTTTGTCCGTTAGTGTAACAAATTTGGATAGGAACACATATTAAGGTATATTCTATCCCGAATTTTTAAGATACTACAGGTCATGGATATTTTTATACCAAGCAACATTCATGTTTTGTCTGTTATTGTGACAATTTATGGGTATGGAAAGACGTAAGGTATATTCTATCCTGAATTTTTAAGATACTACAGGTCATGGATATTCTTATAGTAAGATCTCAGCTCCAGTTAAATGCGTCAGTAAAAGCAAAGTCAGTCAGAAAAACAGGTGAAATGCAAAATTCTATATAAGAAATACAATTGCGCCTCCAGAATATTTATGTGGCAAATCACCTGTGCGAAGTCAAAGTAAACTTTCATAAGCTGCCCCTAAAAACCATTGCGTTGACACCCTGGCCCACACGGCGAAAGAGAAAGTCGAGTTGGAGGCAAAAAGAGTAATCCCTAAACATGAATAATAATAATATAATATTTTTAGAAGTCGAGCGCGTGGTGGAATTTCTTCCATCGTGCTCAAAACGTGTTCCTCTGAGTTGACCCCGGTGCTTACGCATTTACTCTGGAATTCATACTCAACAGTGCTATAGTTTTAACTTTTTATACTGTTTTATAAATAAATAAATTAAAAAAAAAGACGTAATCATGAAAGTTGGACCTCATCTATCCGATCCCAAAGAAAGGCAGCTCGGATCCGGCTAACTATAGGGTTACTGCCAGTCTGTTCTTCGAAATCATGTTAATGATAATAAACCGCCAGCTCTTGTTATACTCAGAGGTTCACTAGTTTATTCTAAAGTGTTGTAAAGAAGGCTACAGTAAGCTAGGGGGAGGGCTGGCAGTAAGTATGGATTTAGCGAAAGCCTTTAATTGTGTGAGGCAAAAGCCATTTCTGTTGAAAGTTCCATTATTTGGACTTCCGGAGAGTTAATTAACTATATTAATATTGCTGACCAAAAGCAAATTATCCCGATATGGAAATAATCATCGGTCCTTGATACGGACTAAGTATTATATTTATTAAGATGGGAAAAGTGTGATTTAACATTCGTTACATAGATAAAGGCTAAACTGATATTGTGTTTACAGCTTGTAAAATACAACGAAGAATCGACGCGACAAAGTTGTACTGCGCTCTAGCCATTTGAAAACACGCAGAAAGACAGCCATTAAAATGATTGCATGTTTCATCGATATATTTTATATGAGGGCTGTAATAAAGTCATTCACGTCGGTATTGATTTCTTTTATGAGTTAAAACCGGTTCGAATCTGAGTGCTATTATATTTAACCAATTGCTACCGGTTCATGCGATATTCTTGTTCGTTTTAGTTCGATGAAAGCTTTTTGCTTCCATTTCTTTTTGCTAACGTAGCTGTCCTATAGATGTTGCACAGCACTGTATTTAATAAGGTAATATTTTTTACTCAATAATTTGCTAAACAAACGAAGAAATAAATATATTCCTCGACTTTTTTTTACAAAACAGTACCGACTAACATTAAAAGGCATATTTTAAAGATTTGTTCCTGTTTCGCCCCACGTTGATTTTTATTCCTGTGGTATTGAATACTAACTTGTGGAGTTAATTAATAATATTTATCGTCAAAAATATGATTTTTAAAATATTTTGTATGCTGTCCGTACAAAACATGTTGTAAAACACATAAATTACTATCCGGGGTGAATAAGGAACAAAAAGTGGGGCAAAACAAGAATAAAATAATAAATTATTCATTATTCTTATTTTCGAGACGAAACAGGAATAAAATCTGGGACGAAATAAGAATTTTTTGTGTGGGGTGAAACTTTGCGAGGCGAAACAGGAACAAATCATTTTAAATCTGCAATATTTCTTGGCATTACTCTGGATTCCAAATTACAATGGGGCCTCCATATTGAAGGAATGGCGAACAGACTTAGTTCTGCAGCTTACGCGGTTAAAAATATTTGACAGTTAATTATGTTTGTGCTGCAGAAGAGGGCTATTCGCGTTATTTATAACCTTGGTCCTAAAGAATCATGAAGAGCAAAATTTAAAGGAATTAAAATCTTGACTGTGACTTTTCAATATATTCTTGATAATGTAATTTATCTAGATAGGCACGTAAGTGAATTTGCTAGAAACTGTCATAACCATAATGTTAACACCAGGAACAGACATAAACTTATAATGCCTGGGCTAAGTTGAGTAAGTAAGTCTTTTGTAGGTCGGTGTATATGCTTTTACAACAAGATCCCATAAAATGTCCAAAACAAAACTATTACGATATTCAAAAGAATTTTTAAAAACGTTTCTGTGGTAAAGTTTACTATAACATAAATGATTTTCTTAGTGATACCATACATTGGGAATGGATTGACCACTCTACATGGGGATGAAATAGGAGATTTAAGTTCACAGGGAAATACAATTAAATAAACTCTCCACAAAGACAAGGGATATACGCTGTATCATAGAAGAGCGCCGCCAGCAGCGAAAAAATCAGTTTGTATGTGTATTATTTGAAAAGTATCCTAAATGATAAAAAAAAATTGGTCAAGGTAACTATTTAACGCGGTCGAAGTCCAAAGAACAGTGTTGCAAACATAGATAATAATCTAAACTAGTCAGGCCAAATTGAATCTTATGAATGCATTATCCAGAAGAAAGTTGATATGTTTTGTTTGTTATTTCACCGCCAGCTTTCTTCATAATAACCCATTATAGATAATATGTAATTATTAATTATTGTAGTACTAAGGATCACATGTCGTAAAGTATTTAATTATTTCACACTTGCCGACTTTGTAAGACTATCTGTTATTAGACGACCATTTAATGACACCATTTAACAATGTAGTTAATATATTGTCGGCAATGGTAAAGAATCTAGTGAATGCGGAGGAGTTTTTAGTATTGTAATGAAGACTTGTTCAGCTCGTTGGTTGGAATGTTTATGTCTGTCTTCTCATTATAAATACCACATATTATGTATACTTTCGAATTCTTTTTCAAATTCAATTCCTTCGCATACTTTTGCATTATTTGTAAGCAGTTGTTCCAGTCTTCTTAGGGGATGTTTTGAATGACCTCTTTGAACGCATTCACTGCTTCTTCAGTAGAGAATTACCATGAATGAATTTCTTATGTAGTTGACCTATTTCTCATGAAGTTCACTTAAACCAAAAAAAGAAACATAACAAACTTATTATTTACTAAGCAACTAGGCTAGGTCAAAACCATGAAATAAATACCTTACCCAGGTAAATTTAATGTAAAACAAAACCCAATTATATAAAAGCAAATTCGTATAGCCTAATTAAGGCTGTCAGAGATATTTTGCTGCACTACATTCACTGTTATCAAGAGTAAAAAAACCTTTTGTAGTATGTAATTTTGTACGAAAATTTTGCAATTTGTATAGATACAGCGTCGTAAAACATAATATTACGAGCAGTATACTTTTATATATCTGAATCGTTTGTGTATGCATAATACAGTGGTTTTGTACATTTTTATGAATGGTATAAGTCTGTATATTCGCTTTATGAATCAAGTATTTTCCGCGTAGTGCAATCAATTTTCTGACCACCGTTCATCTAAATTATAACCCCCTTATTCAAAATGCTCCGCTAACTTAAAACAACCGCTAAGGAGAGTTTTTTCTCATTCTGACTTAGGTCAATAGCAGAAGACAGAGTGAGAATTAGCAATGCTTTAAGTTAGCAGACTATTATGAATAAGGGGGTAATAATCACTTGTGTTAATGTGTGTATGTTTGTAATCCAATTTCAATAATTTTTCACCATTAGAAAGCTGCATCTTCATTGAGTAATATTGGCTATATTACATTTAAAAAAAATGTTAACAATAAAGACAACCGCCTTCAAAATCCCTATTCCAAAACAATAGATATAATGTGCACTTAAAAGTATAAAAATAATCACGTATTTTTATACAATCTAATTAATTAATCTAATTCTAGTACGATTATTGCTCTAGTCGTCTGTGGAGACTCGGTCAGTGAGCGTTATGTTAAACAAAATAATCAATTCAAAATCACTTTATGTAGGATGCCGGCTAGATTATGGGTACCACAACGGCGTCTATTTCATGCGTGAAGCAGTAATATGTAAGCATTAAGCTGTGTTTCGGTCTGAAGGGCGCCGTAGCTAGTGACATTACTGGGCAAATGTGACTTAACATCTTATGTCTCAAGGTGACGAGCGCAGGTGTCATGCCGCTTAGAATTTTTGGGTTTTCCAAGAATCCTGAGCGGCACTGCATTGTAATGGGCAGAGCATATCAATTAACATCAGCTGAACGTGCTGCTCGTCTCGTATTCTCATAAAATAAATTATATACGATTTCTTCAAGCCGTCATTGAACTTCCAACACTGTAGAAAAAGGTTAGACCAATTGCCAGTAAGGGAACAGATTTTATTGTAACGTCTGACACACATATTGGCCTCAAAAGCCTATAAGTGGTAAATATGATAATGGAATCCCTTTTATTTCCATATTGAGTGGTGCCTATTGTATTTGATGGTGTTATTTACATAGTAAGCTGTATTTGATTTGGTAGTGAGACTCTCAGTAAACAGTAACCCGTGTGGTCTGTTTGTCTCCGTGTACGCTTAATTCAAATATACCTATTCTGTGTTATTAACAAAACGCGAAGTAGTTATTACCAGTGGGATAGGCTTCTTTGCATAGGATGATGGCTAGATTATGGGTACCACAACGGCGCCTATTTCTGCCGTGAAGCAGTATTGTGTAAGCAAAGCATTATGGTGTTTCGGCCTGAAGGGCGCCGTAGCTAGTGAAATGACTGGGCAAATGAGACTTAACATCGTATGTCTCAAGGTGACGAGCGTAATTGTAGTGTTGCTCAGAGTTTTTGGGTTTCACAAGAATCCTTAGCGGTACTGCATTGTAATGGGCAGGGCGTATCAATTCTCATCAGCTGAACGTCCTGCTCGTCTCGTTCCTTACTGTAATAATAAAAAATTAGCTTTTATATTAAGTAACGCTTTATAATTGACAATTTTTTAAAGTACCTATTAAAATGCGTAAAACGTATGCTATCTCAAACACTAATAAGACTATATAAGATACACGATTCCACCATAAATTTTTTTGTTATATCTCAAAGGGCTTAGACTGCGTTGTCGTTAAAATCTCCCAGACGTTATGTATACAAAAATCTATACAAAAACTAAAATAATATGCTAGAACCTTCCTCGAAAATCACGCTATCTATTGGTGAAAACAGTATAAAATTCGGTGCCTTAGTTTTTGAGTTTATTGCGAACAGACAAACTAAATTCCTTTATAATATATAGTGATACTTATAGTGGACCCGACAGACGTTTTCCTGTACACACGGCTTAAATTTGAAAAAGCAGTCCAGCCGTTAGGAGGAGCTCACTACCATACATATACATGGCAGGAGATTTATATTTTATGGACGGAATCGATCCAGCCGTTTAGGAGGTAGTTCAATTGTGAATCTAAACCATTCTCGAATCCCCTTGAACTCACACAAAAAATTTTTTCAAAATCGGTCCAGCCGTCTAGGTGGAGTTTAGTGACATACACACGCGCACAAGAAATATATATATATATAAAGATAAAGATATAAGTTAAACTAAAAATGAATACAGCCCTATTTTAAATTGTCAGAAAAATTCAATTTGTATATTTTCTAAGAATACCAGATATTGTAAATACAATACAAGGCTTACACGAGTCGTAATAAAGTCTCGTCGCAACTCCCAACAAAAGCTATTTCGTACACAGGAATAAATTTTCGGGATGTTTAGTTGCCACTAGTAGTCCTAAAAGGCCGTAATTCTTGTGCTCGTAGAAAGAATTCACTATAAATAATGATAATACATTACGTCACGAAGGCCCTCAGGAGCTTATCCTAATCCAAGGAAATGAGGTAGTTATCTTGGGAGCTTAATTATTAGATATCTCAACCTATTGTAGTAGTATTTGTGAACCCGTTTATTGCAAATGTCCATACTACTGTAACATGTTTACCAGTGGGAGGATCCTTAGCACAGGATGCCGGCTGGGTTATGGGTACGATAACGGCACCTATTTCTGCCGTGAAGCAGTAATGTGTAATCATTACTGTGTTTCGGTCTGAAGGGCGCCTTAACTTAACTAAATGAGACTTAACATCATGTCTCAAGCTGACGAAAATTTCTTATATTTAATTATTTAAAAATTAAAGTTATTATAAGTCTGTACACATCCCAAACTAATGCACTCACTTATAAAAACAACTGTTCACTGAGCGAAGACATTTATTCCAAAAAATACAACTAACCTATGTAACGGCTAAAAATATTTAAAGCGTGTTTAGAAAATACCGTCTTAATAATACAGCGCCATCTAGTTTCACACTCATGGTAACTCACTGTGTAGTTCACGCAGTGAAGTTTACATAATACTTAACATTCCGCCCACCATGGACATCCAACTATGTCCATTATACATAAGTATCACTGTATTTACACAATTTCTAAGTCACAATACAAATATTATAGTTTAGCCGCCCACCCTAGCAAAAGTGAAAGTACAATTAAATATAACATACAGCAATATTGATAGCTACAATAAACACTCCTTAGAACAAATATTATAATAATACATAAGTTAAAATTATACACAGTAACCTTCTTTGATGTAACACAACATACTTAACAAAAATATTTGAAATCTTTAAGGTTTTTCTACAGGCAGCACTATAAGTTTAGATACTGGTCGTTTTATAACAGAATTTTTACATCGTAACGAAACTACTCTTGTCAAACTGTCCGAGCCAGGATGTTTCTCGGTGATAATACCGTACAGCCATCTGGCTGGTGGGAGATCATTTTCCTTAACTAAGACTATATCACCCACGTTTGGCTCTGGTGTTGTTGAAGACCATTTATATCTATGGTGAAACTGCGTCAAATACTCATGTGACCATCTACGCCAAAATTCTTGTGCTAACCGCTGAGAAAGATGCCATCTTTTTAAACTACCAATATTAGAATTTTCATAGTTAATGTCAGGGAGTAGCACTAAGGGTTCTCCAACCAAAAAATGTCCCGGTGTTAATGGAAACGGATCGTCCGGATTAGTGCTGATTTGAGAAAGGGGCCGAGAATTAAGGCAAGCCTCAATCTGCGCGAGGACAGTGGTCATCTCCTCGAAGGTCAGTGTATGATTACCGATAACCCGTTTGAGGTGGTGTTTGGTAGACTTCACTCCCGCCTCCCACAATCCTCCAAAATTTGGAGAATGAGGAGGTATGAAATGCCAGTTGGTACCATTGTTGCTTAACCAGTTAGCTATTTCTGAAGCTATGTTTGACCTTTCTTGGGTGAATAAGCCCTTTAACTCTCTGTCAGCTCCGACGAAAGTGGTACCGTTATCGCTCCATAGATCGGTACAGTGTCCTCGCCTGGCCGTAAAGCGCTTGAAAGCTGCCAGAAACGCTTCTGAAGTCATGTCACTGACAACCTCCAAGTGAATAGCTCTTGTGGCCATACAGACGAAAACACAAATATAACCTTTGGTAGAGCGATAACCACGGCCCTTCGTAGGTCTGACAGCAATCGGACCAGCGTAATCAACTCCACTTTTAGCAAAAGGTCGGCAAGCATTTGCTCTGGCCTCCGGCAATTGACCCATTAATTGTTGATTGGTTTGCGCAGAATGACGGACACAAGTTATGCATTTTCTAACAAATAACCTCACTAGACCTTTTGCGTTGATAACCCAATATTTAGTTCTTAAATAATTAAGCATCAATTGTGCCCCCCCGTGAAGTGTGCGAGCGTGGGCATGAGCTAATAAAAGGTCTGTGAAATGGGATTTGTGAGGAATTAAAATAGGATTCTTCATGTCATCAGATATGTTAGCATGCCGCAGACGACCACCTACTCTAAGGATTCCATCCTCGTCGAGATAGGGATTTAAAGAGGTAAGATTGCTTTTCCTCTTTACTTTCCCAAACATCTTTAATGAATCAATATCGTCTTGAAAACACTTACGTTGGCAGAGTTTGATGCATGCAATTAATGCTTCATTTATTTCCCATGAACTTAACCAACTAGTTTTGATTTTCTTTTCAGACTTCAATCTCAGAAATCTCCTACAGTAAGCGACGACTCTGGTAAGTCTAGTTAGGGAGGAAAATTTTGAAAGGATTTCCTCGTAATTGCAGGTAAGTATATAACTTTTAATTTTTTGTTCTTTCAAATTTGTTTGCTTTATTTTGCCTTTACTGTAATTTATTTCCTTTTTCTTTAACAGCTCATTACTATTACTAGACAACTCCTGAAGGTCAGCGATAGTTCCGGAATCATCATACTTACACTGGGGATCCTCCGATTTAAAAGGTGACTTTACTATATATCGCCCGGAAGAGTACCTAGTTGTAGTGTTCGAGACTATTTTTTCGCATCGCTCCTCATCGTCGGTTAAATATTTCCGACGCTGCGAGGAGTCGCATTCCATTTCGCAGAACCCTTTTAGGAATTGATTATCGTCGTCATGATTGATTTGAACATGCAAACTAACAATCGCATTGTGACATTTCTCTGTTACCGTGTGATAAGGTCCGTGTATGCTTCCAGATAGGATCCACCCGAGTGTCGTTTGCTGTGCAACGAGCGTTCCCGGAGGACCCTTGATTAACCCTTCTAATAAAATCTGGCTATACACGGCAGTCCCTAAAATCATATCAATTTTATTTGGCACACCATACGCAGGATCTGCCAATTCGGTCGCTGAGAGTGTAAATGGAACGCAAACAACTTTTCTTTCTGGAAGCAGTGTCGTAAGTTTGCGTAAAACATACGCATTGGTAGATACCGCAACTGAATGGTCTAGACGTGAGTGAATTTTGACTGTAACCATTGCCTTAGAGGGTAAAGTACCACTCTCCTCATCGCCTAACCTTGATATATCCGCCTTTATTGGAACCTTTCTCAAACCTAGCAACTGTACGGCTGACTCCGTTATAAAAGAAGCCTGAGAACCCTGATCAAGTAGGGCTCTTAATACTATAACTGCCCCAGATGTAGCTTCGACCTTAATTAAGGCCGTGGCCAATAAAGACTGACTTTGGATATCCGAAAAGCATGATACAACCTTAGCGGTCTCGCTCTGTGCATTTGACGTCGCCGTTGTGACGACATCGGCGGTCTGTTTGTGACTATCGACCGATTTATGAGTACATATTTTGGGATGCAAAAGACTGTGATGTTTTTTGTTACAAATACGGCATCTCGTAGACTGGCGACACGAATATACGGCGTGGTTCTCACCTAAACAATTATAACAAAGTTTATTTGCGTTTACAAAGTTACGGCGCGTATCAACATCTTGGTTCGCAAATGTCTTACAATTACATAGCTTGTGAGATTCAGAACAAAATACACAAGATGGTGTGGCAACGTGAAGCGTTTTTACATTTTTAGTAGTGGAGTTTACTGCTTTGGTATCTAGGAATTCGAGGGATCTAAAACGGTGTTCTAAAAATTCACGAAAATCTCCTAAATTAGGTAGAACATCCAAAAGTTCACTAACCTTAACTTCCCACAACTTCCTAGATTCCGTATCTAATTTTAAAGTTACAATATAAATTACAATTAGATCCCAATTACTAATATCAACACCTAAATTTTCCAAAGCATGCAAACATTCATTTGTATTATCTAAAAGTTCCTTTAAACCTGCTGAAGTTTCAGTTTTCAGGGATTGCTGACTAAATAAGCGTTTCAATATACAGTTACAAAGATGTCTTTTATTATTGAACCTTTTTTCAATCTGATTCCAACACTGTTTATAATTAGCTGATGTTATAGGCATTTGTCGTATCAATTGCTCCGCCTCGCCGGTTAAATACCCCTTTAAATAATGTAATTTCTGCACATCATCCAACGAGTCATTTGAATGCACAAGGGACACAAATAAATCTCTAAATGTGGGCCATTCATTGTAGTTCCCTGAGAAAGTGGGTATTGTTATTTTCGGCAATTTAATAGACGAATGAGAACCTGGTTTACTGACGACATTTACTTGTGCCTTTGATGATGTTATTTTGTTTATATGTGATTTTAATTCAGCCTTATAGTCAGTATATTTTTCTTCAGCTTTATCATAATCACCATCACGAATATATGACGATTTATTTAGCTCTTCTTCCGCCATATTACTGATAATACATTCGTGATTATTAGTAAATTTATCCCAAAATTGTTCTAAAGTCTCCGATCTCGTCTCTATATAAGAAATAGTGATACGGTCCTTTGGAGACTTTTTGAAATTTGTAAATGAATTTGCAATGCGTAATAGTAAATCTCTTTGCACCTTAAATTTCGCTTCCATATTGCCAATATTTTTCCAAACTTAAGTTGAAGTTAGATACTTCACAACTAATGCTCAACAAATTGAACTGAGAAAATTACAAGTCCAAAACAGTTTCAAAATATTCTAAGTCCAAGAAATTTTCTAAGTGTTTTATTTAAAGTGCAGTAATATCTACATACAATTGGGCATGGATTCCCCGTCTTTGCACTTTTTCGCAAATTATTCTAAGTCTTTTAACACTTCACAATTATTCTAAGTTGTTAGGAACTTTAACTTTTCACTGAACTAACACATCGAATTTTTTCTAAGTCTTTTTACTTCTAATAACTTGTAAAATTACTCACAGTTTGTCCAGTTCAACACTTATACTTGCGTAACACGTGCCTGCTGTTGCTCCACCGTAGACTCAGGATAGACCACCCGACACCACATAAACTTGAACTCGTAATTTCTTTCGATTCCTTCCGGCAACGATAGGACCATGTACACATCCCAAACTAATGCACTCACTTATAAAAACAACTGTTCACTGAGCGAAGACATTTATCTGGTGGGTCTTCCGCGTAGGTCCTTACGGGCCTCGGGGTAACTGTTCGGGGCGATGGCCCCTTTCAGTAGTATAAACGCCGCCTGCAACTACAGTCGGGGCACTGGGTGGGACCGGTTGGTCCGTGGTGTCATGTCCGGTGGTATCTTGCTACAGTGCGATCAAGCCCGCGTAGTGTCGCGAGCGATCTGCGGACTGCAGCCGGTTTGTAGGTCCGTGGTTAGCTTGCGCCCGCCGCTCAGCGAGGTCGAGCCCGCCGGTAGTGTACCGGTGAGCGCCCATCAGCCAGCGGCGAGGAAGCAGTCGTGTCCTAGGAGACTAGGTCACGTGGTAGTCCTCTTCTGTCCGGCGGTCGTCGATGGTATGGCGCGATGCCACGCAAATGCTGGGATCGCGCTCCATCAGCGCGCGCGAACATAGAGGTGCTCAGGCGACGAACGAAGTCGTCCAGGCTCTCCATGCGCAGGTCTCTGGAGATGACCTGATTTCGTACGAAGCGTGGTGCTCCGGAGATGGTGCGGAGCGTCAGCGACTGCTGCACTCGCAGCGACTTGCGACCCGTCTCGCTTGTCAGCGCAAACAAGGCGGGGGCAGCGTAGGTGAGTCGCGTGCGAACGTACGCCTTGTACAACTTCGTACGGAGAGGCAGGTGGGACGCCAGCACGGGTCGGAGAACGTTCCGTGCGGCGCGCGTCTGGGCAACCACGTTCTTAACATGGGGCCGCATCGAGAGTGTCCTGTCGATGGTCACACCGAGGTATTTGGCCTTCGGGGACCATACGACGGTCTCGCCCATGAGTGACACCGGGGGCGGCAATAGGCGCGCCCGCCCGATGGAAATCGCCTGAGTCTTCGCCACATTGACCTTGAGTCTCCAGTCCTTCAGCCAGGTGGGAATAGCGTCCAGTGCTCGCTGCATCTTCAGCGCTGCATGCGGGGCATTCAGCGAGGTGGTAATGAACGCCGCGTCGTCAGCATACAGCGCTAAAATGGCGCCGTCGGCGACTGGAATGTCGTCTGTGTATCTGCTGTAGCAGACGGGCGACAGGCAGCTTCCCTGGGGCACACCAGCTCGGATGGGGCGCTCCGTGGACAGAGCGTCTTCAACCGCCACTTGAAAACGTCTGTCTTCCAAAAAGGTGGCCACAGTCTTAACTACTCGGCGGGGAGTAGTAGACGTGGACAGCTTGTACACGAGGCCGGTGTGCCAGACGCGATCGAACGCCTTCTCCATATCGAGGAATACTGCAACAGACTGCTCTCGCTTGTTGTAGGCGGTAGCGAGATGGTGCAGTACCCTCGTCACTTGTAAAGTGGTGGAGTGTTCGGCACGGAAACCGAACTGTTCGTCGCGTGGCTGAAGATGCGGCGTGATGTGCAGCAACAGTAGCTTCTCGAAGACTTTCGAGGTGGTGGATAGAAGAGTGATGGGACGGTAACTCCCAGGCAGCATGATGTTCTTGCCTTGCTTGGGAATCAGGATGACTCGGCCGAGCTTCCACGATGATGGAAGACATTTATTCCAAAAAATACAACTAACCTATGTAACGGCTAAAAATATTTAAAGCGTGTTTAGAAAATACCGTCTTAATAATACAGCGCCATCTAGTTTCACACTCATGGTAACTCACTGTGTAGTTCACGCAGTGAAGTTTACATAATACTTAACAAAGTCAAAGTCAAAGTCAAAAAATCTTTATTCACTGTAAAACTATATAAGTTATTTAGTGCAAGTCAGGATGAAGTAAAAAAGTTACAATAGCATTCAAATGAGTATAACAATATTCATTAACAAAATTTAGAACATTAATTCCAACTATCTTTATCATTCAAATATTCTTTCACATTATAATAGGCCTTAGATGTTAATTTATTTTTTACGACACATTAATTTTTTTTAATAGGTAATATTTTAATTTCATTTGGGAGTTTATTATAAAATATAACACAATCCACTTTAAAAGATTTAGCAATTTTACGGAGCTTAGTAGATGGAATTGCGAGTTTATGTTTGTTTCGAGTATTGACACTGTGTACATCACTATTCTTTTTAAATTGGCTAATATTTAATGAGCGTATAGGAGGTTCTCGTATATATACTGGCAGTGTACTGTCATAATATTTATTTCACTAAACTTTTCTCTCAATGAATCCCTTGAACGCATTTTATAGACTGCTCGAATTGCTCCTTTCTGCAGCACAAATATGTTTTCAATATCTGCAGCCCTACCCCACAATATAATTCCGTAAGACATGACACTATGAAAGTAGCTGAAATATACAAGTCTAGCCGTTTCAACATCTGTCAGCTGCCAATTTTTTTTATCGCAAATACTACAGAGCTAAGTCGATTACATAAGTTTTTTATATGAGCACCCCATTGTAGCTTAAAGTCTAATGTAATGCCTAGGAATGTTATCGTTTCTACTACATCAATTATATATTTTAAGGCTCTTAAAATGCCTTTATTTATTTACGGTATGTGTGGATTGATTCTCTAAGGAAATCTGAATTACGAATGAGCTGTATGAACAAAAGACATATTTCAAGTGTAATAATATGATTAACCTATAAAATATTTTTTTTGGATTTGGTATATTACATCAATTTGTATTATATTATAATAGGCGAAGGTCGACTGTTTTTACCTCACTTCATGATCTGTCTCTCATCTCGATTGTTTTCTCATCCGCGTCATTTAACGGCCGTTCCCAATATACTTTTGTCCTGTGCTGCCCCGGGGCGTAAAAAGAATAGGGTAGCCCCAGGTCCAAGGGTGTCGTAAGAGGCGACTACGGGCTTTTTGAAAGTGGGACAGTCACGCTGCCGTCTTATGACGTCAGCACAATCGGACCAGACTCGTCCGGGTTACTTACCACACTCGCACAGAATACCGGCGTGAAGTAGCGGCCTAGTGCCGCTATGTTTCGCATAGGTTAGTGTCGAGGACCGGAGGCCATTCCCCCCCGTCCTTCCCCCCCCAACAAAATATGAGAGCGGTATTGAAAGGGAAACTACCCCAGGAGGGTACCGGATCTTGTAGAGCCGGAGAATCCCTCCCCGAGCATTCGCACTCGGGCTGCCCCTCGTATTCTGGGGAGGGCACAGTACCGCGTATGTCACAGGACAAACAGGGCAGCAACACCACGGCACCCCGCTCCACGCTTAACGTAGACTTTTGTAACATCCGGGGAATTCACTATAACTTAAACGCCGTCCACCACCACCTTGAGACGGCGCAGCCGGCCTTGTGTTTCCTTACGGAGACGCAGATATCTCGACCTAGCGATACATCATATTTAACGTACCCCGGGTACAAAATTGAGCATAATTTCATGCCTCATGCCGGGGTATGTGTGTACGTTAGGGAGGATATCTGCTGTCGCCGTCTCGGCAATTTTGAGGGTAGGGACCTGTCTACTCTCTGGCTCCGCGTAGATTTAGAGGACCGCGTCCGCATCTATGCGTGTGTCTACAGGTCCCATAGTGGTAACGCAGAAACGGATCACCTCATGGGCTGCGTTCAAGCGGCATTTGATGACGTGCTTGCTCAGATCCCCTCCGCTGAAATCGTAGTAATCGTAATTGGTTGAGTCGCCAACGCGGCTCCCGGATGTGGATAGCCACATGCCGTCCTTATTAGATCTTCTGCTGACTACACATCCCGATGGTTACCAGGTCTCTGTCGACGCCCCTTTCGGAACGTCCGACCATTGCCTGGTCAGGAGTGTAGTGCCTATCCGACGCCAACGTCGCAGACCACCAGCGACCCGCCGCGTTTGGCACTACAAGTCAGCAGATTGGGATAGGTTGCGTTCCTTTTTTGCATCCTACCCTTGGGGCAAGGTTTGTTTCCCTTCCGATGATCCTAGTGCCTGCGCCGTTGCAGTAGCCGATGTGATACTGCAGGGCATGGATATTTTTATACCAAGCTCTGTAGTACCGATCGGTGGCAGATCACAGCCCTGGTTCGATGCGTCAGTTAAAGCAGCATCTGACTGCAAAAAACAGGCGTATTGAACTTGGGTTGCGGCGCTGGGCTCAAAGGATCCGAACTGCAAAGTTCTGAAGAGGAAATATAACCGTGCCTCCAGATTTTTTAAGCGGCAAATCGCCCGTGCGAAATCGAAGCAAGTCGTCAAAATTGGCGAGCAGCTTTCCACCTACTCAACCGGAACACGCAAGTTCTGGTCGTTGTCGAAAGCTGCTCTTGGTAACATTAACCAGCCGTCCATGCCGCCGTTGCACATGAGGAATGACACCCTGGCCCATACGGCAAAAGAGAAAGCCGATCTCCTGTGCACTCTTTTTGCCTCGAACTCGACTCTTGACGACAACGGAAAAACACCGCCGACCATCCCGCGGTGTCAGAGCTCCATGCCTGAAGTACAGTTCCGACAGAAGACTGTAAGGCGAGCTCTGTTTTCGTTGGAAGTCAGGAAGTCGAGCGGGCCGGATGGCATTTCTCCAATCGTGCTTAGAACGTGTGCCCCTGAGTTGACGCCGGTGCTAACGCGTTTATTCCGGCACTCTTATTCAAAAGGCGTAGTCCCTGATTCATGAAAGTCAGCTATTGTCCATCCGATCCCAAAAAAAGGAGACAGTTCGGATCCGGCAAACTACAGGCCTATTGCTATTACCTCCCTACTCTCCAAAATCATGGAGAGCATAATTAACCGCCAGCTCTTGGTATACCTTGAGGGTCACCAGTTGATCAACGACCGGCAGTACGGCTTTCGCCATGGTCGGTCGACTGGCGATCTTCTGGTATACCTAACACATAGATGGGCGGCGGCTATTGAAAGCAAGGGGGAAGGCCTGGCAGTTGGTCTGGATATAGCGAAGGCCTTTGATCGTGTATGGCACAAGGCGCTCCTCGCAAAACTTCCATGATTTGGGCTTCCCGAGAGCTTATGCAAGTGGACCTCCAGCTTCCTCACTGGGCGCAGCATGCAGGTCGTTGTCGACGGTTATTGCTCGAATCCCAAGCCCGTGAGCGCTGGAGTGCCCCAAGGCTGTGTGCTATCTCCCACGCTGTTTCTTCTGCATATCAATGATATGTTGGACACCGCCAACATGCATTGCTATGCAGACGACAGCACTGGTGATGCCGTATACACGGGCCATGCAGGTCTCTCTCGGGAAAACGTTGAGCAGTGCCGGGAGAAACTTGTGTCTTCTATCGAGTCCTCTCTCGAGAAGGTCGCGGAATGGGGTAAGTTGAACCTTGTCCAATTTAACCCCCAGAAGACTCAAGTTTGCGCGTTTACCACTAAAAAAACTTCATTTGCCGTATCACCGCTCTTCGAGAACACTTCCCTTAAAGCCTCGCCTAGTATCGGAATACTGGGTCTCGAAATCTCGAGCGATTGCCAATTCCGTGGCCATCTGGAGGGCAAAACCAAATTGGCTTCGAAGAAACTGGGCGTCATAAATAGAGCACGGCAATACTTCATGCCGGCCCACATTCTAGCGCTGTACAAAGCGCAGGTCCGGCCTCACATGGAGTATTGCTGTCATCTCTGGTCTGGCGCACCTCAGTATCAGCTCGATCCATTTGACCGCGTGCAACGCAGAGCAGCTCGAATTGTCGGGGACCTAGCGCTCTTTGAACGGCTGGATCACTTGGAGTTGCGTAGAGACGTCGCTTCATTGTGTGTCTTCTACCGCATTTATCACGGGGAGTGTTCTGAAGAGCTGTTCAACCTGATTCCTGCCGCCGAATTTCACCTTCGCACGACACGCCACAAATTACGATATCATCCCCACCATCTGGATGTGTGGCGGTCCTCCGCAGTGCGGTTTTCAAGGAGCTTTCTTCCTCGCACTACGAAGCTGTGGAATTAGCTTCCTTGTGCGGTGTTTCCGGGACGATACGACATGGGTACCTTCAAAAAAAGCGCGTACACCTTCCTTAAAGGCCGGCAACGCTCCTGTGATTCCTCTGGTGTTGCAAGAGATTGTGCGCGGCGGTGATCACTTAACAACAGGTGACCCGTACGCAGTTTGTCCTCCTATTCCATAAAAAAAAAAATCTTGATGTTATGAAATATTATTGACAAATTCATAAAAAACAGTATTTTATTTATCGTGCGTATCGTATCGTGTATTATTCAGTCTCGTGTCAGATTCTGGCGAGACAACACGTCCTGAGGATGCCGCGTGTAGAGGCGAAACATGTGTCGAATTGTTTTAAAAAGAAAGAAAGATTTTTTTTATTTTGAAACGTATAAGTAAGTAGTATACAAAGACATAACATAAAAAATAAATATAAATTTAAGATTGATAAACAAGCAAAAAACAAAAAGACTGAAACATTTCCATTATTTATTATACGATTCAAAAAATGGTCCCAACTCAGCAAGTTGCTGGTTTGAAAACCAGCGCTGGTCTTCCGTTGGGCCATTTTGTGATGTAAAAACAAATATTGGCGGAATTAACACTAAAGAAAACTTAAATCATTTGTATATATTATGTACAGAACAACGTCTGTCGGGTCAACTACTAACAATATATGATATTTATGTTCAAACCACTCCTTACTCCTCTTTGATTTAACAAAATTATTTTTGAAGGAAGACGGCACTGTCCACACAAGTGGAATATGTGCTGTTTCATTGTATGTCTGTTACCAACGGAGTGTTCACACATTTCCCTTCGACATTTTATAAAATGGCGCCATATCTGATTTAGGTCAGTGCATCATTTAAAGTTAAGAATAGACACGGTCAATTGGAAGGTTTATTAAAAGAGTTTTGTGGTGATGCAGTGAGCTAGGAGACAAATAACTTGTTAATATTTATCATATTCTAACATCAGTTAGCTTCTTTTGCAAAGGTTTTATAATTATGTGACAGTACCTTCCTATTGGTAAATTTTATTCCCTCTCGATAAAGTAACAGGAACATATTACAAAAATTTGAAAACGTGGATACTTCTCCAAATTTTGAAAACATTGTAAAAAAAGGGTTTTTTAATTTGAGATGCAACAATTCTTATAGTCCCTTACATATTCAATACAAAAAAGTTTCATCGCATAGTTACTTCTTGCTTAGAAAAGAATTGCGTCGAGTTGAAGAGGTCCATGTCTGGAACCATCAATATGCATTTTATATGGATTACATGTGAGAAAGTATCCAACGCAAAGGAGGATGGCGAGAATGCATGTATTTTGGGACCCATTGAAAGAAGTGGCGTACATCATGGAAACTTATTAATAATTGTAGGACGTAACGAAACTAAGAAAAAAGCAAATCGTATGTAAGTCTAAAAAAGTGGGAAAAACCTAAAAGTAAAATATAACCTAAAATTATTAATCAATACCTATTATTCAATCAATAATTTATATCTTATGTCAGTGCCTAATACTGTCTGATAAAAGACAATATAATTAATATAAGGAATGTTGGCCAGCAGCTAATAATTGAGGATTAAATGCTTGAACAAAAGGTTGAGGTCACTTAACACAACTAAATTAAAAACTTCACAAATAAGTAGGGAACAGAAAGATCATATATTTTTATACAAAATCATTAATGGCTTAATAGAAAGTCCTTATCATCATCATCATCAGTCGGAAGACATCCACTGCTGGACAAAGGCCTCCCCCAAAGATTTCCACAACGATCGGTCCTGCGCTGCCGTCATCCAACGTATTCCGGCGATCTTGTCCATCTTGTGGGGGGTCTCCCAATACTGGGTCTTCCGCTATGTGGTCCTTAACATAACTCCTTATATATTAAATTAAATAAATACTGCGTACCTAAATTAAAGAAACATAAGTCACGTAAAAGTAATATATTTACACCTGCCACAAAACAATGATGATCAAAATAGATTCATCATTATAGATTGTGATACACTGGTTCCTGAGTCTTTTTTGGAGTCAAAATCGCCAACTTCTGAAGAAAGAAGTAAAATGAAATCATATTAGGGATTAAATCTTCACTCCATATTAATCTCCACCTAAACAATATATCTTCAATTAAGTTTCATCGAACTCAATTTCTATCCAACAAAGATATATGTTGACCCAAATTGCTTTATCTTATCTGAATATTCAAACTTGATTGAATCCATTAGTCTTAAATCAACATTCAGAAATGCCGCTAATTGGTCGATCGTATGGGTAATTGGTAAAATACCACAAACTATAGTAAAACATGTCATAAAGTTTTATTTCTTTGATCGAACGCCTAATTTATCATCAAATTTGCATTTTATGTGTAGAAACTTTAGGGTAAGCGTGTCGAAAATACGTGACGAAAGTTTTGTGTAAGTATTCCCAGAAGGCAACCCGGAAGCAAAGAGCGTCATTCTGCTCCAGTACAATATCGTAAACTCGTTCTCTTTGGACACATTTTAAGGGGAGCAGCCTAAACACTGAGCGACTTTTTGATCAGGATAAGAGAATGGCCTAATGAGAAAGCTCGTGGCCGCTCATAGGAGAGGATCAATGGAGAGGACTATGCTCGGAGCTTCCCTGCGAGATCGAACGAGAAATGAGGAGATCCGTAGGAGAACCAAAGTCACTGACATAGCCCAAATGATGAACGATGAATGTTCGCGAGAATTTAAAGGAATTTCGACCTTGACATCCTAGTTGTTTTCTAAACAATTTGTTTTTCTTTGTATTTGTTTATTTTGACACTTTTCGAAATCATTCGAGAATAATCCTTACGGGTGTAATTAGAGATGCATTTCATTCAGAGAGCCATTCAACATCTGAGCGATAAATTGGACATTTAGGGCGAAATACAAATACTTCACATGGCAGGGCACATAGTTCGACGGACAGATGGCCGTTGGGGCAGAAAAGTCCTCGAATGGCGACCACGCATCGGAAGACGCAGTGTTGGTACTTAGTACCCCCCACACCAGATGGACCGATGATGTGGTAAAGATCGCTGGAATAGGTTAGATGAGAGTACCGCAGGACTGATCATCGTAAAGATGTTTGGGCCTACGTTCTAGAAGAAGAGGAGTTCTAGTAGAAGAGGCCTTTGCAGTAGAAGTCTTTCAGCTGATATGATGATGATGAAGTGGATGGCACTATGGCAGATTTCACGCTAAATCGCAAGATTAGCTATCACTGTGCAATGCAGACAATGTCACGGGATGAATATAATTATCATATTTTATCCTATCCTTTATCATATGATCTTACAATACAAATTTTCATCAAGATCGATCCATTCGTTCTCGAGATATAAAAGCAACGTACAAGACTTCACGTCAAATAAACTTTATTGAATTAGGCTTAAACTAAGCACTTTTGAATCGTCACTACAAATATTTCTTTTAAATTACTGAATTTACCATATGTCCGTAAAAAGGGGAGCTCGTGAGAAAAACTTATGAGAAACTCACTCTTTTCAATCAAATAGAAGTATCTTACAATGGCTGTAATATACGTAACAAATTAGTTTGTAAGCTGCATCCAATATATGAATCGTGTTTAAGTAATATAAATTATTTCACAAAAAGTAATAAATAACTGTTTAAATATAGGTTATCGTATACTGGATGCATCAACCTTTAGAGCTTGAACTAATTGTTTGTGTAAGGATGCTTCGTGAACATGATAGTCGTGATTATTGTCACAATTAATACAATATGTTCATGTCTTCGAGAAGTTTTGGAAGCTATTGCATAGCTCAGTTTACGGTATTGCCACATCTCACTCACGCCAACGTTTTTTTAAAGTTAAACTTTTATTACTCCGTCTAAAACTTTTTCGTCTGTGTGTTGCATGTCGCGTGACAGTCGGGAGGCGCCTATAGTTCGCAGCAGCTAACCGTGTAGTGTATAGACTCATTTGTGCCAGTGCTCCACGCTATTTTGTTTGTTTTTCTTATTTCCCAATATCATTCCAATTTTCCAAGTATATAATTAAGATTGTGAAAGCGATTTTTATACCCTTAATGGAATATTATTACAAAATTTTTTAGTTAAATGCCTATAATGTGAAAAAAAGTTTCACCTTTACCGTGGTTTCATAAAACCACACGATCCTTTTCAATCAGCTATTTAAAATCTACATAGTTTAGTATTTTCCACGGTTGTCTAGCAATGTCAAAATACACAACATTATGTGTCATGTAAAAAATGTAGCTCAATCAAAACAGATCTCACAATTATCTTAAATTACAAACCGCAATACCATTCGTCTGACTCAAGGATCTCTAAGCAGTTATTAAATTTAATTTGTGAGAAAATCAAATATTACAATTGTTACTCATTGAGTTGTTAAATTCAAAACCTGCCTGATATTGATTCTAGGAACATTTTACACAGCTAAAAGACTACATTGAAAATGTAAAATTTAAAATTTATGCATTTGTAATGAGTTCAGTTTTTTTTTTATGATAAGGGACGAGACGAGCAGAACATTCAGCTTATTGTAGTTGATACGCCCTGCCCATTTCAATGCAGTAGGTACCTACCTGCCTAACTTAACATAAGATGTTAAGTCTAATTTGCCTAGTGATTTCACTAGTTACGGCGCCTTTCAGACTGAAACACACACACATTGCTTCAAGGCTGAAATAGGCGCCGTTTTGGTACCCATAATCTAGCCGGCAAAGGAGCCTCCCACTGGTAAAGCTCGAATTATTTGAGCGCGTCCAACTAAAAGCTGCTTGAATTGTTGAAAATTCAAAGCTCTGTAAGCAGCTAGATAACTTGGATTTACGTAAAGATGTTTTACTGTGTTTTTTCTAGAGAGTGATATTCTAAAGAGCTATTGATTCGATTCCTGCCGCCAGTTTCCACCTTTGCACGACATGCTATAAACTTGGATATCATTTTCACCATCTGGATGTGTGGCTTTGCGGAATTCAAGTAACTTTGTTCCACGTACAACCAAACAATATGTTTGAAATGTGCTTGCTAGCGCGATGTTTCCAGGATGATACGATATTCGTAGCTTTAGAAATAGCGTGTACACCTTCCTTAAGGCGAAGAGTAAGCAGAAAACACGCAAACATGGTATTTTTAGTTAAATTTTGTGGTGAAAGTATAGCATTTCGAGCTATGAACACTACTTAATCCTGTTACACATATCCTTAAGTCTTATTTGTAGGTTGCTAATGCTTGCTGTTGGTTATAGTTAACACTGCCGAGCCTCTTTGAACTACCACTTTTCTTTGAAGTTAAACAAGGCATGGCGTGACGCATTTTTTTGGTACTTCTCTCAGAAAAGTTATTCTTATAGCTTGTACTTTTTTGTGTAGGTTCATTTATTCAGATTAGTAGTGAATAACGAGGATTGTAAGCATATAAACTGTTTTCCACGCAAGAATTTTGAAAATATTGGCTTTGTTACATAGATGGTGGGCCGGCAGCCGTGAACTCATATCACTCAAGGTCGCTGGCATTTAGTGTCGCCTTAAGGGGTGCTTGTAAAGTACATTTGATGTAGTCAATATAGTATTCTGTAGAGCTTGACAATGCAGTAATTATTAAAATGTTTGAATTAGGTTGCATCATATATTGTTATAGTTAATGTTTAAGTCAAATTTTACGTTAACAGTAACGATGATTTTAACATAGACTGAATGGGTGGCATTGTATTCCTTGGCATATCAAAGATTAAGTGAAATATCAAGTCAATAACGAATATTGATTTAAAAATTTTGACAGGTCGCTATTAAGCTAATTATTATTAACAATAGCTTTAAAGTTAAAGTAATAGTTAAAGTAAAGAAAATTCGAAAGATTTTTTATTTTAATTAATATTTTATTGTTTCAGGTAAACATGCTAATGTATTTGTAACAGAGCCACTCAATCACTATATAGCGGTGGTTCAATACAATGGACAAAGTATCAAACCAATGACAGACCAGTATTGAGGCATGGATGGCCCGTAGAATGCGCGTCTGTGTGGCGCTTACAACCTTCATGATATTATCGTCTGTTGGCACTTTTATACCTGGAACAGATGGTGAGTATCTTAATACACTAGAAATTAAAATATCAACTATCTCCACCTATATAAATATATATTATGACGACTCAGTGGTTAGTGACCCTGCCTACTGAGCTGAGGTCCTGGGTTCGATTTTCGGTAGGTGCGAATATTTAAACGATGAATATGCACAAATAAAATTTGAAAAACAAAATTTTTTGAACGATGTGGGACTCGAACCCACGATCTCCGGCGTTCCGTGCCGGTGCCCTAACCAACTGAGCCAACCGTTCGAGTACCGCCTCGTTACAAAATTCTGTTTGCTTTGTTCAACACTCAAGTTGTGGCTTCATCTACAGGATCTACTTTACAGTTGATAACCTGCTCAACCCCATATTTGCATATTAGGAAATTGACTTGAGATGTCGCTCTTGTAAATCTAAACAATATGTTATATTTTTAAAGTGATAACCCTCACTTCTAGGGTTAATACACAAATAAAATTTGAAAAACATTTTTTTTTAAAATAGGAACGCCGGAGGTCGTAGGTTCGAGTCCCGCATCGTTCATAAAATTTTGTTTTTCAAATTTTATTTGTGTATTAATCCTAGAAATAAGGGTTATCACTTTAAAAATATAATATATTGTTTATGATGAATATGGATATTTGTTTCCGAGTCATTGGTATGTATTTTTGTATGTTTAAGTAAATATATTGTATTAAATATATGTCTTGTACCCAGGCTTTGCCTAGTTTGGGGCAAGATTATTTGTGTTAAGGGTGCCAATATTGACTTTGCGGTCTTTTTGGTTTGAGAAACAGAACGCATTTTTAGATGCGTGACAGCTATGGGTGACGTTCATAACAGATAACAACTAACTACAACGGTCACTGACCTGTATATATACCACTGGACAGTCTGTTCCATATGTTTGACAGCAAATTTTTTGTGTCTATTTGAAGCGCCACTCGCAAGCGTCCAACTAATTTTGACGTATAATACAAATGGCTGGGAAGGAACGTACAATACTCTATAGTATTTTTGCATTTTGAATTAATATCTTTCGTTTTCCGTGTTATTTATACTTCAAGAATCAACGAAATAAAGTACACAATTTTTTTTGTAGATAGTTCCCCACCATCTATCGATGTTTCCTGAAGTTGTCATCACTAGTTTTAGTACTGCAGACTCTCGCTACATGGCCAACAGCGCCAAACTGGAGTATATCAAACAGGCCCAAAAGCACTTTAACAACCGCCAATCCATATTGTCTACTGTGGTTCAGTGGTATATAGTAGAGATCAGTGATATCGGTGCCTGTAATGTCGAACAACAGTTGTCATGACCACCATGGTGTCCACCATAAGTTTAAGCTTTCCTCACACTCAAAGCGATGCTTATAATATGGTCTTCGACTTATCTCTCTACATTAGTGTGACTAATCTAAGTACGCTCTGTAGATCTGAGCCTCAGAAGACTTACATACAATGTCACAAAGCGACAAGCGCCTTGTCACTTCTTAAAATGTGGTAAGTTTTTATCAATAGTAACATAGAGTCCACTGATTAATAACAATAATACGATCTTTCTTGACTTTATAATGAACCAGAGTGAGCTCGAGCAATTAAAAAAAATACTGTCTACTTTTTTAAACATGTTATTTTTTAACTTCTTTTGAAGTTATACTTCTTTAGGCGCGTCATGAAAAAATTATGAGAGTGAAATTTTAAGGACGCGTTCTCAAAACAGAGAGGTATCACTACACTGACACCGCTCAAAACATACACGAACTTAAAGTTAATTGCGGGAATCAAATGAATTTGATACTTTAGCAAGTTTGAATTTAGTTTTTTTTAATACCTATGTATTTTTGATAATTGTTTGATGTATTCGTTTAGTAGTTAAATATAAGAACTTTAGATGGCGATTCTGTCGCATAACGTCGCGTACAGTAAACGCAGTTTTTTTTAAATCCAAGATGGCTGCCGCGAAAAATTATGATTTCAGAAATATGGTATCGTATCCGAGGTTATCGAGGGTGTAGAGAACGATTTTGGGATCAGTTTTGAAGTGAAACTTGTTTGCCCGCATGAGGGTAAAATTTTTACGGATGAAACGGAATAAAGTGTCACGAAAATGAAGGACGTTTTTATCCAAGAAGAGGGAAGGGAGATTGAGATAGAGTGAGAAAATTCGAATGTAGCATGAAGCAGACGGTACCGCTATGAAGTAAAACAACGTCACTACTAGCGTTGTATCATGCAGGTTTAGCGCGCGGCCGCGAGTATGTAGAACATCTTCCCTGCTAGCTTTGTATAGTGCAGGTTTAATGAGTAATAATAATTCGTAAAACATCTAATGATTTCTAATATTGACAAAAATCAATTGGTTTAGAGAACAGATTAGGATAATTATTAATATAAACAAGATTTAAAAATTGGTTTTCACAATTAAGCTTCACTTCTGACATGTGTACTTTGTACGCACGCCATTTTTTGTGTTGTCTGGTGCTTTGGACGTAGCTTCCCCCCTGAGGGCACCTCCCCTAAAAGTGGAGTTTAAAAAAAATACTGGAGACATATATCTTGTGGGGTATCGTTGGATAGGTCTTTGAAAGTTAGATTCAGGTTTGATACATGACATTTCCTTTGGTATTTTGAAAATAATGCGGGATTAAACAAGATATACGTTACATTTATGTAATATATAGGTATCATTAGATAGGTCTTTCAAAATCAAATTTTGAGATTTTTTAATTAGATTGGTAACGGAATGTGTTTTGTAAATATTGTGGGTGAAAAGTCGGAACGTAAATATTTCTATATTTTTAGGGAATGAAGAATTAATTTAGCATGTGGGATATAGTTAGACAGGCCTTTTATAATATAATTTAAATTTATGAATGAATTCTAATTTTGGCGATGTAAAAGAAACCCATGAAGAAAATTTTGTAGATTTCATAGGCGCCATCTTGACCCATGATGAGAAGTTGGTGAATTTCATAGGCGCCATCTTGAAATTTGATTTTAACCCGAAATTCGTTATTGTTGACCCCGAAAACCATGAAAATGACACCCATGAAGAGAAGTTAGTGAATTTCATAGGCACCATGTTGGATTTTGATTTTGACTCAATATTCGTTATTGTTGACCCCGAAAAGCATGAAAATGACACCCATGAAGAGAAGTTGGTAAAATTCATGGGCGCCATCTTGGATTTCGATTTTGATCCAATATTCGTTATTGTTGACCCCGAAAACCATGAAAATGATACCCATGAAGAGAAGTTGGTAAAATTCATAGGTGCCATCTTGGATTTCGATTTAATATAGACCTTATATTTAGAGATGATTAGTATTAGTGATTTATTTATCACTAATTCTTCAAGATACTAAAATACAGAAACATAATTTTTGAAAATCTGACTGCGTACAAAATATGTAAAGTATCAAAGACAGTATTGTAAAGCTAATAAAAAATATTCATGTTCGTACAGCGATCTTTCCGAGTACGAGCTGCTACTTACAACCGACACAGTGTCTACCCACGACGGCGGCCGAGCGCGGACTGACGTTGTTTCGATAGATCTCTCAGTGCAATGAGTACGGAGCGACAAAAAAATAACCCTTAATACCACATTTTAAAGCTCATGCTTATCAGAAAAATATATGAATTTTAGACGATTCATTTTAATTTTTTTCTGATATTATTTATAACATATTCATTAATTTATTTCCCGTGTTTTTGAAAATATTATATCTGCTTTCCTTACGTAATTTTTAAATGACAAAATTATGTAAGTAGTAACAGAAAACTGATCCTGAATGAAGCCCCATTTCGTCAATTTTGTGTGAAGAGGTAACGGATAATCGTGTTTACGATATAAAATATCAAAACTTTAAAGCAAATATTTCCCGCTAATTGGAGATAAAGAAGTAATCTATTTGTGGTAATTTTTAGTTTTGTTAGATATAGTTTCATTTCATCACAAACTCTACCGAAAAATATCTTATTTTTGTCGGATTCGTAAACGCGTCCTTATGCGCGCGCATCACTGTAACACAAATGTAACAGGGTTAAGTTGGTTCCTAAAATTTTCTGAGTTTTGCGACATTCGTTATTTTTATTTTTTGTTTCTTCGTCCATTATTAGGATAGGCAAAGGGTTCAAGCCCGTTCAGCCGTGTTCGTTATTTAATAATTAATTTTCAAAGCCATCGTTGCAAATTTTTTACAATATTGTTCTTTCTACAAATGTAGTGTAGTTATTGTTAACCCATAAATACCATACTTTGCTGTGGTTCTCAACGAACTGTCTTTCACGTACATCCAAACTACGAAATTTTCCGCGTGGGTCGATACGTCAACGAAAGAAGTGCATAGTTATGGTTATGGTTTTTAAAGTGGCTTTGGTTCAGTTTAGTGCAGCCCTGTTTCACTGCGACCAATGTGATCTATTGTGATAGCCACTGTTAAATAACTCACTGCTAAGATTGATTCTTTTCATGAATCTTATTATATCTTTTGCAGTGAGCTTACAGATCTAAAGTGGTTGAAGAATTGGACTTCCCAAAGAGAACGTACGCTTACGCATCAAAAGACCACATTCAGAGAGGATGTGTAACGGGGTTTCATCTGCACTATTACAAAATCTACACGCTCTGCAATCTCTGAGACCAAAGATTGAAAGGTGTTTGTTTAATCTGAAGTGCCCCGTTAGTGTCCTGGTTAGAATGCGTAAGTTTTCTCTACTTAGCCCTAGTGCCTCATACGCAGCCTTCTTGTTGAAGGCTTGGATTAGGGTTTTGGAATGGGTTAAGCCCGGAGTGTTGCTCCAGAGTTTAGTGCACTCTTGTGAACATGGTGTATCAAGTGAAAGAAGTGCGTACACCGAACTAAAAGACAACCACCGCTCCTTTGAGTCTTCTGACTATATCAAAGGAATAAACAATCTTGTAATCGGTTTGCTCTTATGCCTCGAATAAGACAAAATCCTTAAATTCTTCTTTTCAGGACCGGTATCATTGCAAACCGCGTTAGAAGGCGGGAATGCCGAACTACCTTGTGACACCATACCAGAATCTGTCCACGATGAGCTGATGCTGCTTGTGTGGTACAAGGATGACGTACCTATATACAGGTAAGCATTTTTTCTAATCCGTGTATTTAGAATGTTGTGGGAGTAGGCCTGTTCATTGTCCATTTATGACAATATTATTGTGTCTCATTCACTTGCTGTAAACTTTACCAGTGGGAGGCTCCTTTGCACAGGATGCCGGCTAAATTATGGGTACCACAATGGCGTCTTTTTCTGTCGTGAAGCAGTAATGTGTAAGCAAATCTGTGTTTAGGTCTGAAGGGCGCCCTAGCTAGTAAAATTACTGTTCAAATCAGACTTGACAACTTATGTCTCAAGGTGACGAGCGCAGTTGTAGTGCCGCTCAGAATTTTTGGGTTTTTCAATAATCCTGTGCGGCACTGCATTGCATAATTACAATACGCAGAACGTCCTGCTCGTCTCGTCCCTTATTTTCATAAAAAAAACAACTAGACTCCCAATCGCCTATTAAAAGGTCGTCAAAAATGTCCGAGTGGTGTTGTATATACGTATACATTGACTAATACAGATAACTTTTAAACATTCATTTAAATAAACACCTTATTCCGTAGCAGTGATGCCCAAAGTCTATTTATTGTATACGCTCATAACAAGATCATTTATTATGGTGCGAAATGTGCGAAAAAGATAACAGGCGTCTCTTTCACACCTTTCGTTGAACATGTATTCTGTTTATTTAGCAAAATTAATGAAATTAAATTCATTTATAGGGGTACTTACGTGAAATACTTACCATCCTTTTTAAGTTTAGATATGCTGTTATTTGGACAGTTTTTCACTGAACACTTTGTCATTGCGTGGCGTTGTCTTCAAAGCGCGGTCTAAACATAACTGAACGAAAACTCTGCCTAATAGACGCGTAGGCAGTTTTGTTTTAAACACTTTTTAGCGTGATTGTGAGCCTAGTTGTTTATTGTACGTCATTTTTGACCTTAATAATGATCATCATCATTTTACTCTGTTAGTTATGTTCTTTGTTACCAGAATATAAATAAAGAATTACTTATTACTAATTCTTGTAGGCATCGTAAGATCCAAAATAGCTTTGAGGATTAATGCTCACTTTTGTATTAAAACCCCAACCTATTCAGGCGTTACTTATAAATAAATTGTTTTGTCAAAACCTCTAATGATCATAATATATAAGGGTCTTATTTGTAGATTATGATTTTTATTATTTTTTAATATAAATTGTATTTTTAACGCAAAAAAAGTACTGAACGCTATTTGTTTTTGAAGTCGTGATAGCGCTTTGTTAGTTGACATCCAAATAAATTCTAAAGTAATCTATTTTAAGAAATTGAATGCCATTTTATGCTTACGAGTATTTGGAAATCTACACGGCTTTCGTCCTTCCTTTGACAATACGACGAGGGACTTAGAATCGTTGAAGAGCCCTGTCCTATTTTTCTATTCATCTCATTCTGTCATTGGCCCCTCTCCAAGATGTTTTCTTTCTAAATCCTCTGAGATATTATAACATCAGCCCGTGTACGTTTATCTATTTAAAAATACATTTCTCTATACCCATGCTTTAAACCCTCTATTAAATATCCTAAAACAATTAGCTTATTGCCAACATTAAAACACCCAACGTCCTAATAACCATTACGTCATCCAAACGAGTGTTGTAATGAAATTCAGTACAACATTATATCATCCGTTTTCATAATGCCACTCCTTTGTATGATATTTTAGATGTTGTAGTTGTAGAAGTACATAGTAGGACTGGCTTTTTTAATGTTAACAGTAAGCTAACTGTTTCAGAATATTTTATAGAGAATTCATATTCATAAAGTCTTGTATGCAACTGTTGATAATTAGGTATTAAAACACTCATGTGATACTATAATCACACTCGGCTTCGCCTCGTGTAATTACCCCCATTCGTATTTTAATTTTTTTTATGAAAATAAGGGACGAAACGAGCAGGACGTTCAGCTAATGGTAATTGATACGCCCTGCCCATTAAAATGCTCAGGATTCTTGAAAAACTCCAAAAATTCTGAATGGCACTACAACTACGCCCGTCACCTTGAGACATAAGATGTTAAGTCTCATTTTCCCACTAATTTTACGCGCCCTTCAGACCGAAACACAGTAATGCTTATACATTACTGCTTCACGGCAGAAATAAGCACCGTTGTGGTACCCATAATCTAGTCGGCATCCTGTTTAAAGGAGCCTCCTACTGGTAAATAACAAGTAATACCGCTTATTACACAACAATTGCATAAATAACTATTATATTAAATTAAAACCCATTATTACCTTGAACCGCGAACTCTTCTACAACTTACTTTAATGGATTCAGTGGAATTTAGGAGAAGCACTTAAAAGTTTTACTCAATCAGACCTTGGTAAGTTCAGTCCGAAAACTGTGGAACTGATTCTTTACAAAATTAATGATGAAGTTTTGTTTCTGAGTCATTTTTGTTTAAGACTTAATTAATATGCCCGTTCAGGGTTCAAATATTGTAATGTAGTGTAAATTGTTGAGAAGAGTTATTGCGACTTCACATAAAGATTGAATAAGTCAGTAGTTTGTAGCATATTGCCTTTCTGGAACTTATTTTGCCTTCGCCAAAGATCTCTACGACGATCGGTCCTGCGCTGCCCTCATCCAACCTATTCCGGCGATCTTGACCAGATCATCGGTCCATCTTGAGGTCCCGGGTTCGAAACCCGGTAGGTGCAAACATTTATATGATGAATATGGATGTTTGTTTCCGAGTCATGGATGTTTAAATGTATCTATGTATGTTTATATGTATGTTTATATGAATTTATGTATGTTTAAGTAAGTATATTGTATTAAATATATCATTGTCTTGTAACCCATAACACAGGCTATATTATATGCTTAACTTGGGGCAAGATAATTTGTGTAAAAAGTGTGTCAATATTATTATTATTATTATTATTATATTGTCTACTTGCCTACCAACACTGCGTCTTTCGGTACGTGGTCGTCATTCGAGGACTTTTCTGCCCCAAAGGGCATCTGTCAGTCGCGCTATCTGCCCTGCCCATTTCCTGCTTTATTTATAAGTTAATTATTCGTTACAGCTTCGATGCTCGCATAAACATAGAATGGTCAAGTGCAGTATTCAACATCAGCGGCAGATTGTCAGCAGATATAGAAAAACAACCATCAAAATTGCTGATATCATCGTTAACAGGAGACGACCAGGCGCTGTACCATTGTAGAGTGGACTTCTTGTTGGCACCAACAAGAAATATTGGTGTCAACTTAACTGTTATAGGTAAGTTAATTTTTAAACTTATGAATTAATTATTTTTAAACTGATAACCCTCACTTCTGGCATTAAAAATAGAACTTAAATTTGTAAATTCAAAAAAAATCTCAAGTCAATTTCCAACTATGCAATTATATGGGTTGAGCAGGTTATCAATTGTAAAGTAGATCCTGTAGATGAACCCACAACCTGAGAGTTGAACAAGACATACCAAGATTTATGAACGACACTTACGATCACTCGAACGGTTGGCTCAGTGGTAGAGAGCTCGGATGGAGCCCGAGGAGGTCGCAGGTTCGAGTCCCGCATCGTTTGTCAAGCTTGTCGATGTATGCAGGCTCAAAATTGATTATATTATAAGAAATATAGATTTAAACGCCATATTATGTTAAACAGCAAAGTGTTACAAAAAATTGCTAGGATATTTACCTATTTTTAAAAATTGTATACTACCTGACCCTTGCAGTTCTTCTGTACATAATAAATAAAATACTAGGGTCACCAGTTGATCAACGACCGACAATACGGGTTTCGCCATGGTCGGTCGGCAGGTGATCTTCTGGTATACCTAACACAAAGATGGGCTGCGGCTATTGAAAGCAAGGGGGAAGGCCTGGCAGTTAGCCTGGATATAGCGAAGGCCTTTGATCGTGTATGGCACAAGGCGCTCCTCTCCAAACTTCCATCATTTGGGCTTCCCGAGAGCTTGTGCAAGTGGACCTCCAGCTTCCTCACTGGGTGTAGCATACAGGTCGTTGTCGACGGATATCGCTCGAACCCGAAGCCCGTGAATTCTGTGTCCCAAGGCTGTGTGCTGTCTCCCACGCTGTTTCTTCTGCATATCAATGATATGTTGGACACCTCCAACATTCATTGCTATGCATACGACAGCACTGGTGATGCCATATACACGGGCCATGCAGGTCTCTCTCGGGAAATCGTCGACCAGTGCCGGGAGAAACTTGTGTCTTCTATCGAGTCCTCACTTGAGAAGGTGGCGGAATGGGGAAAATTGAACCTTGTCCAATTTAACCCCCAGAAGACTCAAGTTTGCGCGTTTACCACTAAAAAAAACCCATTTGTCGTATCACCGCTCTTCGACAACACTTCCCTCAAAGCCTCGCCTAGTATCGGAATACTGGGTCTCGAAATCTCGAGCGATTGCTAATTTCGTGGTCATCGGAAGGCAAAGCTAAATTGGCTTCAAAGAAACTGGGCGTCATTAATAGAGCACGGCAATACTTCAAGCCGGCCCACATACTAGCGCTCTACAAAGCGCAGGTCCGGCCACACATGGAGTATTGCTGTCATCTCTGGTCTAGCGCACCCCAGTATCAGCTCGATCCATTTGACCGCGTGCAACGCAGAGCAGCTCGAATTGTCGGGGACACAGTGCACTGTGAACGGCTGGATCACTTGGTGTTACGTGGAGACGTCGCTTCAATGTTTGTCTTCTACCGCATTTATCACGGGGAGTATTCCGAAGAGCTGTTTAACCTGATTCCTGCCGCCGAATTCCACCTTCGCACGACACGCCACAAGTTAGGATATCATCCTCACCATCTGGATGTGTGGCGGTCCTCCACAGTGCGGTTTTCAAGGAGCTTTCTTCTACGTACTACAAAGCTGTGGAATGAGCTTCCTTGTGCGGTATTTCAGGGACGATACGACATGGGTACCTTCAAAAAAAAAGCGCGTACACCTTCCTTAAAGGCCACGCTCCTGTGATTCCTCTGGTGTTGCAAGAGATTGTGGGCGGCGGTGATCACTTAACAACAGGTGACCCGTACGCTCGTTTGTCCTCCTATTGCATAAATAAAAAAAAGGATAATTTCGTAAAATATGCCCCTGTTATTATAATGAAATTGTTTCACAGCAGAACTGTCAAGCCGTGTGTCAATGAATTCTCTCATAGAAAATATGTCCATACAAACAAATATTCTAAATTAAAATAATTATGGGCCTCAAATCGATTGAAATAAAAACTATCCTATCTCTCAAGTTGGACTAAACTGCACTCTTTAAAGTAATTCCCATTAAAATCCGTTTCTTGGTTTAGGAGTTATATCACTGGATTTATATATTTTAAGATAATTCTATTCAGATGGAGGAATAGTTTTGTAATCAGTCGAGTATGTTTGATTTGATTAATTACAAAACTAAACATGATAGTTAGCTTCGGTTGTAACTTCATCTGCATTGAATTAGTTTTGCCCTCAATCAGGAACTATTAATTTCGGTAAGCAAATAACCACCTTAAAGATTTATTTAACAAGAAAGTATATATTAATATTTAAGCATAATTATATAGGAATTGAAAATGTAAGACTAGAATCTTATAACTTTACACTATGGGCAAGCGTACCAAGAATACTGGCAGCATTTCCTCATTGGATAGCTGGCAGCTATTTAGCTGATCCTAGCTAAATAGCTGCCAGCGCTTGGGTTACCAGTAGCCCTATTGAGGCGAGAAGATAGTATCTTGTACATTCTCCGCGCCTCTGGGGCCCAGATAAGTCTCAACACCAAACGGCAGACGGATAGAGTAAGACTCACTGAGACCGATATATTTGCGACGTTTGCTGTCTTCGGCAGTAGAAGCAGCAGCCGCAGCAATAACTGACGTGACTAAATAAATAATAACTATATTAAATACAGGCTCAAAATTGATTATATTATAAGAAATATAGATTTTAACGCCATATTATATTAAACAGCAATGTGTTACAAAAAATTGCTAGGATGTTTACCTATTTTTAAAACTTGTATACTACCTGACCCTTGCAGTTCTATTCTTCTATATATATTCCAACATGGGCGTCATTTTTTTCATTTTGCTATAAAATGATAAAAACATCAAGATATTCATAATTTATAAAGAGAGCGACGGTGAAAAGTGATCGCGTTTTTTATATATATTAAAAAAAAATTAAATAATTCATGGTAGTTCGTTCCTCGTTAACATGAAGGTCGTGATTACTGACATAATAATGGCATTCAACAAATGCAGTGATTTATCAACTATAACAGGTCGACCTGGCACCACAAGCAGCACCCGTTCACAAGTGGACACATGTTTAAATAATTCTGTTATGTTTTTAAATTGATAACCTTCACTTCTAGGATTATTACACAAATAAAATTTGAAAAACGTCCCGTACGGGTTTTTATTGTTTAGATTTGCAAGAGCGACATCTCAAGTCATTTTCCTAATATGCAAATATTGGGGTTGAGCAGGTTATCAACTGAAAAGTAGATCCTGTAAGTGAAGCCACAACCTGAGAGTTGAACAAAGCATACAAGATTTATCAACAAAAATATGTCACTCGAACGGTTGGCTGAGTTGGAAGAGCCCTCGCACGGAACGCAAGAGGTTGCGGATTCGAGTTTCGAATTGTTCATAAATTTTGTTTTCAAATTTTATGTGTCAAATTAACATGGGCAAACTCGCGGGCATTTGCATATGCAAAATATAAGTATGACTGAAAAGTGAACGATAAAGCCTGAGGCACACCTAGCCAATTATATTCGGGGAAAGAGGTCAACAGCGCCCCCTTGTTCTCATTGTTACTTTAACGTATCATTAAATATTCAATTTGTTGATTGCTGATATTCAGTATTTTTAATTTGGCTCAAATGTATTTATTCACTCAAATTTATTTTGAGTTGCGTGTAGGTTTGGTACTCGATTTGGTATATTTGCAATTATTTTCATTCCCTCCTTATGGTTAGTGTAACTCTTGCTGTTTCCTGATATTTAAAGTATTTAGAATATTATTAAGTCTAAATTAAGTAATTTTTAATTTTTCTCGCTGAATTATTATTGATTATTTTAAATAAATTATTAATGATTATTGTAACTGTGTTTTACCATTAGTTTCTTGTGTAAATATTATTTTTTTATTATTATTTTAGCTACGCTACGTTTCGTGACTTTTTCAGTGCACGTTTTCAGGGTGACTGAAACATACAAACTGAACTTTTCGTCACGTACAGTTTTAATTTCCACCGTATTGCAAAGTTTCGCCCAATTGGTTAGTAACAGCTATTCAATTGAATTTAACTTATTACGAGAATACGATTATATTAATTATAAATAAATTAACTTAAATTTTGTTGAAAGAATGGTAATCCATAGTCATTCTAGAGATTTCTAGAATTATTTAGAAAATTGTTCTAATGCAATCTGTATTCAAAAAAAAAAATCTAATTTATTAATTTCTTATATTAAAATTTTGAAGTAAGTAAAATAACTCTACAATAAAAAATTATCCACCGAAGTGGGTATTCACTGTTAGTCAAATATATTTTGGATGTGTGGTAGACTCCAATCGAAATTAATGTCAAGGTCGTACCTACATAAAACTTAAAATTACATTTTACGAACAAGTTATAAAGCTTTGGTCTCGCGAACCTAACCCAGAAACACACGGCTTCGACGCAACGCGGCGTAGCTGACTGCGGAGAAGCCGTTAGTTGAATTTGCCACCATTAAAGTTGATTCACACCAAACCATTATAGTTGAGCAACTTTTATTGATCAACAAAGGTTTCAAATCGAATTCGAATGAACATTGCACAGATGATAACAATATACGGTAACAAAGATGGCGTATTTATTTATTTGGGATTTGGGTACACTTACATCAATGCACATCAGAATATTGACAATATAATATTTTAACTTAGCCATTTTAAACATGCAAACCTATTACACAGCATTCTCATATAACGACAAATTACTTTTATTTTAACATTTTTTTATGATCTTGAACTTAAGTATCAAAACTTTTGATAATATACAATAAAAAAATGACAAACGATAGCAATAGAATTTGACACAATAAATAATAGGAGTAAAAATTTCCCAATATATCTAAGTATGGTTTTAGATATTTATGCAACAATTATGTTGTGTAATAAGGGGTATTAAAACACGAATGTGGGTTTATCACACGAGACGAAGCGAAGTGTAATAGAATCACATGAGTGTTTTAATACCTAATTATCAACAGTTGCATAGAAGACTTAATAGGAATCTGAAACAGTTGCTTTTTGTTATGCCTACTACTCGGTTGGGTCGAGTTAGTAAGTCTTTTGTTGGGCGATGTATATGCTTCTACAATATGATCCCAGAAAATGTACAAAACAAATGTGTTACGAAATTTAAAAGAATTGTTAAAAAACGATTGTGTGGGAAAGGTTATTATAGCATAAACGATTTTCTTAATGACACCACGGACTGGGAATAAAGCGAACACCCTCAGGCTCTTTAATTATATATGTTTATTGTACGATATTACATTGTAATCCATATTTTATATTAAGAAAAAAAAAGTCCGCTGAGTTTCTTGCGTCCATTCTTCTCAGGTCTGAGGCAGTCTCTTTTGAATGGGTGGTAGATTTTGACGTTCAATAAGTGATTTTAAATCCTATTTTGAATAAAAATATTTGAATTTGAATTGTCAGCATTGAAACACCCAATGTATAACCATTACATTATCCAAACGATTGTTGTAATGAAATTCAGTACAACAATACAACACTCGTTTGGATGATGTAATGCTTACTAGGACTGGCTTTTTTAATGTTAGCAGTAAGCTAACTATCTTAGAATCTTTAATAGAGGATTTAAAGCATGGGTGTAGATAAACTTTATTTAGCGTTTCATTATTGCATAAATTATATATTTAATTATTATAGTATTTTAATTATTGGACTAGAAATAAGATAAATAATATTATTACTATTGTCGGACATACGTAGGGATCCGCACCATTCTTCGATTACGATGTATTGTTATTAATTTTGTAATATTTTGATGTAACACGGTACCCATTTTGGAATTTGTCGTCTTATTTACATACCAGTTGGAGGCTCCTTTGCACAGGAAGCCGGCTAGATTATGGGTAACGGCGCCTATTTGTGCCGTGAAGCAGTAATGTGTAAACATTATTGTATTTCGGTCTGAAGGGCGCCGTAGCTAGTGAAATTACTGGGCAAATGAGACTTAACATGTTATGTCTCAAGGTGACGAGCGCAATTGTAGTGCCGCACACAATTTTTGGGTTTTACAATATTCCTGCGCGGAACTGCATTATAATGGGTAATCAATTACCATCAGCTGAACGTCCTGCTCGTCGCGTACCTTATTTTCATAAAAAAAAACATTACACACTTTGTGTATTAATACACATTACACACTTCTTCAAAAATTGTGGTATTTTATGAAAATCAACGGCTGCTCTTTTTAATACACTACAATATTTTAGAATGACTGTAATATTCAATAAGTTTGTAAAGTTATCAGCAAAGAGCCCATAAATTAATAAAATCATAATTCTTCGGCTGGGCACTGAACTATTAGACACAAAAAATTCTAACAAGTCAGTTAATCAAAACAAATCATGCCTTAACTGTAGACAACAAAAAATGAATAAATTACAAATCAGATTACTGATTTAAGAACGAGTAATGAGATACCAAGAACATAATGATATGTACAGACTCAAGCATAATAATGACCGTTAAAAATATGAATCATTAAAATATACAGAGTCCGATACTTACATTATTATACGTCGCAGAATAATCAGACTGACCGGATTATTGAGTAAATCCAAGGATGATTGCAAAGAACCGGATAAATGGAATCTACTTCATTCAGATTTTTGCCAATGTATGAGTTATTATTAGCATCAATGCCTTAATCACAGTCTACTTAGAATAATCGGAAATATCTGTGTGGATTTAAAACAAATATGCCTTTATTGTTGTACTTGTAAAATTAAATTTACTTACTTTGTACGAATTTATACTTTCTAATACAGATATTTTGTAACTAATATGGTACCTACCCAATAAATTATCTTATCCCTCATGTTCATAGAAACTGACAGTTAGTCAAAAAAAAAATTATGTACGGATTAAATGTATAACTTTTACTAGCGCTCGTTTTAAATTTTTTATTCGGGTGCTTATTAAATATATTTGCCAATGCCCAACAGTCTGTCGGATTCAGCATGAATCCTAAATATTTTGTTTTGGTTACTTTTTTTATAGCACGCACGGCTATACTTAGTATAGGACATAATATAATTAGTTTTAAGAGCGTTAAGTGTCAGTAGAATATTTTTTCCCAGCCAATCTCTGTTTCATTACGTATAGACTACCATGTTGTTTGAAAAAATACTGCGATATCATCCACATACTTCGTGGATGTCTATTCTCTCAGAGAACTTCTCGCATATCAATTTCTTGCTTTCGGGTTCTGTAAAACATCAACATGAACAATGTTGAAGGCTTTTTAGGTCTAGATAAACAATTCGATAGGTCTTTTCTTGATTATGTTCATTGACAATAAATAAATTATTGTCATTAGTTAAAAGTTTAATTTATTATTAACTCTGTGATACACAAGAAAATTGAAAGCAAAATTTTATGAACGATGCGGGACTCGAACCCGCGACCTCTCGCGGTCCGTGCGAGCGCTCCTTCCAACTGAGCCAACCGTTCGAGTGACGTATCATTTATAAAATCTTGTATGCTTTGTTCAACTCTCAGGTTGTGGCTTCATCTACAGGATCTACTTTACAGTTGATAACCTGCTCAAACCCAATATTTGCATATTAGGAAATTGACTTGAGATGTCTAAGATACACCTTAAATTTAAGTAAATATAGGTAATTAGACACGGTGTGAACGCGTAACAAACGCGTAAAGTATCGGCAGTCTGTTATTTGGAATATGGCCAATGATGTTCTTTCTATACATAAGAACGTTATTGTACGAGTATATGGCTCATGTCTTAAACATATTTTCTCAGTTTCTCACTGAACTGTGTATCGCTATAGAACCAATTCATGTTTAAAAATTATTTAATAATATAATAATTAATATATAATATTGACACACTTTTACATAAATTATCTTGGCCCAAACTAGGTATAGCCTGTACTATGGGTACCAGGTAACGATATATTTAATACAATATACTTACTTAAACATGCATAAATACATATAAACATCCATGACTAGGAAACAAACATCCATATTCATCATATAAAATGATTGCACCTACCGGGATTCGAACCCGGGACCTCTAGCGCAGTATGCAGGGTCACTAACCACTGGGCTATAGGGGTCAAATTACTATTAATCTATTTATAAATTAATTACAATTTTTTTTCGTCTGTAATGTCTGTTTTCAAATTTATTCCACTTGTTACAAATATTAAAACCATAAGTCTACTTTACTTTCATTCCATAGAAAATGTTGTTTCTCTCTAATCTGCCTCCTGACAACTTAACCTCCTCTTTGTTCAGTAAGTTGTCAATCGGTTACCAACGTGTTTAACACAAACGATCAGCAAGCCAGTTGATCTGCAACAGTTGCCTGGTATGGTTGCCTTCTAATACCATATTCGTACATCAAGTGAAGTAATATGAGAAGTAATTGTAAATTCTAATAAAGCGCTTATTGTGAAGGCGACGTTTTAATTGTACGACCTAAAACACTTGAATCTAAGACTTTAACCTCCTATCATTTACTACAGTCTACATATACTTATAATACATATACTTACGTTTGATGTAAGGTATTCTTTATAAAATAAACAAGAATCCGATATAGTTGGTGTACATCCGTTCACCACCCGCTAAATGTTATCTTTTAACCGTGTTTGTTTTAAACTCAGTGACATCGAGTAAACAAAGAATTCGTGATTGGATTTCGTGGGTATTGTTTTTTTATAACAATAAGGGACGAGATGAACAGGACGTTCAGCTGACAGTAATTTATACGCCCTGCCCATTACAATGCAGTGCCGCTCAGGATTGTTGAAAAATCCAATTATTCTGCGCGGTACTACAATTGCGTTTGTCTCCTTGAGACATGAGATGTTAAGTTACACCTTCCTTTAAGGCCGGCAACGCTCTTGTGATTCCTCTGGTATTGCAAGAGAATGTGGGCGGCGTAGAAAGTAACTTAACACCAGGTGACCCATGCGATCGTTTGTCCTCCTATTCCATAAAAAAAAATGTTTCGTTTGCTCAGTAATTTCACTAGCTACGACGCCCTTCAGAACGAAACACAGTAATGTTTCACGGCAGAAATAGGCGCCGTTGTGGTACCCATAATCTAGCCGGCATCGGCACTGGTCTTTTTTTAGACCCCGAAGCGGGGCCCATATGTCGGGCTCGGGTGTAAACATCTCCTACCGACTAAAACCTCCTCTGTGCTGATAGCCCTAAAGGCTTTTACAGCAAAGCCGGGCGGGGGCCTTGCAGGCCGAAAATGTAACACACAGGCGCGGGGCGTCTCGGAAGGAGAATCGAACCTTGGACCATTGAACCATGGATTATCTATGTGTGTGTTTGTAATTATGTGTGAATGTATATATGTGTATGTGTGTGACTATTTGTGTGTTATTGCAGGTGTGTGTGTGATGTGAGTGTGAGTGGTGTTTAACGATTACAGGGCGAGGACTTCTAATAAAGGGGTAGATATTGTAAAAATATACTTGCTACCATATAAAAGAAATGAAAACTTTACCAATTCGTTAATACGAAATACAACTTTACTCACTGAGTAAATCTTACATAAGCACTCAAGCCGGCCAAACAATCGTTTCTTAGCCGAGCGTGATACTTCATTCAATACTTCTTTTGAAATTTTCATTTCGAGTAACATCTACCCCCTTATTCATAATAGTCTGCTAACTTAAAGCATTGCTCTTTGTCTCACTCTGTCTTCTTCTATTGACCCAATTATGAAATTGTAAAATCTCATTATGACATGAGAAAAAACACTCCTTAGCGGCTTATGTATAAAAAACTCGTGTCCCGGTGCTTGCCACCGAATTCCTCTGAAACGGCTGAACCGATTTGTGTGAAATTTTATGTGCATATCGGGTAGGTCTGAGAATCGGCCAACATCTATTTTTCATACCTCTAAATGGTAAGGGTGACCCACCCCTAAATATATTGTTTTCTGACAATTTTTTTTATTTTTATTTTATTATGATTCAACATTGAAAAATACATACACAAGTACTCTCTACAATCTTCAACTATTTTCGTTTCACATTTGCTGGGTCAGATAGTTATACATAAAAATGTCTGTAATAGGTTGTTCTGTAAACTACAGTAGGTTTTTTCTCGATAACATCAGGTTAACTTGCTTTATATTGTCATATATATTAAATAGTCATTTTTAAGTAGCCTATGGGTAGGTCTAAGAAAGGTGCCGCGCGCCGTAAACAATATAGACCAAAAGAAACGGTAACGGAATAATGAATCGACTCCGAACAAATGCTTTTCGAAACTCTATTTCACGTTTTTTTTTTATGGAATAGGAGGACAAACGAGCGTACGGGTCACCTGTTATTAAGTGCTCACCGCCTCCCACAACCTCTTGCAACACCAAAGTAATCACAGGAGCGTTGCCGGCCTTGTGAGATAATAATATATTATGAAGAACATTTGCAAGCTATCAATGACAGGTAGCCTAAGACCCACTTATTGAGACACGGGTTAATATATACGGGTTAGTTATCATCAACCTAAATGAAAATCCTAATAAAGCCGTCCTCAAATTAAATACATCGTCCACGTTAACAATAATATCATCCACGTAAACATGAATTTTTATAAAATGAACACTACGGGGCAAAACTATGTGAAATTTTTATGGGACCAAATGGCAAATATTCTGCATCAAACTAAAGAAGACTCACGGAGATCTCAGCGTAATCGGTGTACACACATAAAAAAAATACCAATCGAAATGAGAACCTCCTCCTTTTTGAAGTCGGTTAACAAGGCTGAGTTTATCCCATTAAATAATACTACGTTTGATAGAAAATCAGGATTAGTTATTAAGGGTTTGCTTAAATGCAAATTTCCGTTATACACAAGACCATAAGACTGGCGTGTTTAATAAGTACCTTTAATTTGTTATCAATGGTATTAAAATATATTCGTTAACATTGTTAACATATAATATAGTTATATATTGCTTATTAAAACGACCGCGCGGCCCTTGATAGTGGAGTTGCTAGTAAGCTATTACAAATACCCACATTGTAATTATTCTTAAGGAGTCTCGGCCACTCTGAATCGTTCCGTACACATTCCATCAAAAGATGGAAAACATAATCGATTCTTGTGTCTCCACAGTCTGTACAATTTTGTGTTAGCGATCTTTTCATTAAGAATTTAAATTTATTTGATGGAATGTGCCCGGAACGAAGTCGTAAACTTGTTACGATATCCGTCCTTTTAACTTTGGATTCTGTAAACCATCGAGTCGTTGTCGAGGGAGCTGACACACTATTGTTTTATACCATATGCCCTTTTCCCGCGATCTTTCGTCAAAATATTCTTGCCAATCTAGTATACAGTCCTGTTTAAATTTTATCAAATTTTCATTTGGTAATGGGACATGGTCATATGGTACTCCGTCGCCAATGGCGCTTTTGGCTGCCGTATCTATCACTCATTACAAAATATTTTTAAACTAAAAAAATAGCAACTTAAGCTTTAGAAATTGCAAGTAATTTTTTGACAATAAGAAATTATTTTTGATTTGATTTGAGGCTCACTAAAAAATTGTATATGTCATATAAGGCCTAATTTTTATATCTTGCTTTTCAGTTCTACCGAGTCAGCCATTTTTCTTAGATGAAGTTGGAAACAAAGTGGAAAACAAAATCGGACCATATCATGAAGGAGACACCCTGGTGCTGAGCTGTCTCGTGATTGGAGGTTGGTACTCATTTTACTAAGTTTAAATCAAAATCAAATCAAAATCTCTTAATTTACCTAGGTCACAGAAATGAAACTTATGAATGTCAAAAAAATATTTTTTCTATTGAATTCGGGGTTAATTTAAAGGGTTGAGCTAATGAGAAGACATGGCAAGAAACTCATTGTCACTCTTTTAAATCAACATTTACATTTTCATCGTATTACAAATCACTTCAATTACAATATATGTAAAGTGATGCAACAATAAGACTCAAACGTCAAGTACCTAAGTCAAAAAGAAAAAGTAAATATAAATTACTAAGTAAAAACAAGAGTTATTGAGGACAGTAGTTGCATCAATCCACACACACCGTAAATAAAAAATATTATGCGAGCATTTTATTAGCAATTATAAAACAATATAATTACTTTAATGTTCAAACATGAAGAAAAGTGACATTAAGGAGGGCATGACGACCTGTATAGCCGAGTGGTAAGCAATCCTACCTACTAAGCTAGAGGTCCCGGGTTCGAATCCCGGTAGGTGAAAGCATTTATATGATGAATATGGATGTTTGTTTTCGATTTATGTATGTTTATATGAAGTTATGTATGTTTAAGTAAGTATATTGTATTAAATATATCATTGTCTTGTATAACCCATAACACAGGCTATATATGCTTAACTTGGGGCAAGATAATTTGTGTAAATAGTGTGTCAATATTATTATTATTATATATTATGACGAAACATGTCACGAGGACTTCAAAACTAAATGATATCACCCGCAGTAAACGTATATTCCGACACTCTCAAGAGAATCAAAAATTATAGGGTATTTTTGTTTGACCTAGAAACATGACATTTGGCATAAGTAATACTATAAGCATGGGGGAAAGTAAATAATAAATGATCATCAAAATATTAATATGTAAACACAAACCGGTTGCTTATGTATGTTATACTCGACCGTAGTCTGGCATACATAAGGTCGAGATACCCTTACGCTGGTATCCACCTGCTGGTATTACCTATCGAATTTTTGACACTTGCGGCAATACGACATAAAGTCCGTAATAGTATATAAAGATACCATAAGTGGAAATATAATGACGCCCCAATTTAGTAACACCTCGTCCAGGCATGCACTTCAAAAACCAATTCTGTTCTTCAGTCTACGTTGAACGTAAAATAAACTAACAAAATGATTCGTCAGATTACTGTGGTGATCTCAAATCAAACACGACTTAAGAATCTCCTCATTTTAGAAGAGGGTAGAATAGAAAACTGTATTCACTCACTCACAAAGAAACCTCCCTGAAACACTTCCATCCCATTTTCTTGCATTTCAATTAAACCTTTAATTAAAATATCACATGAATTTACTACAAGCATAGGGTAAAGTAAATAATAAACGATCAAAACAAAAAGTAAACACCAAACAGGTTGTTTATGTAACAGCATAGTATGTTATACTCGACCGTAGTATGGAAGACATAAGGTCGAGATTCCCTTACGCTGGTATGCACCTATCGAATTTCTGACTCTTGTAGCATTACCACGTGAACCAACCATAGTTACCAATCTGGAAGTAGAATCTCGCCCCAATTTAGTAACATCTCGTCCAGGCATGCACTTCAAAAACCAATTCTGTTATTCTTAATTTATTATTGTTATTATTAATTTACTTTGCGTTAAACGTAGAAAACGTTTAACGCAAAATAAATTGTCAAAATTGCCTTAAGAGCCTCCTCATTTTAGAAGAGGAAAGTTGTATTCACTTACTCACGTAACAAACCACAATAAAACAATTCCATTACTTGCATTTTAATTAAGCCTTTTACCAAATCACATCAATCAAAGCATTAGACTGCCTGATTTTTGATTAATTGGTTAATTAAAAGCCTATAATTTCGTGCAGTGCATAATCAATTTAGATTTCTTAGTAAACATATTATATATAATATCCTTTAATAACTAAACTGATATCAAATCAGTACACATTGACCATAATACATCAAAGATTTTTTCAAAGAATTGTGAGCCTCGATTTCTTTATATTTTCATACATCCATCATTCATTTACTCAATGTGTTAAAGCAAGCATAAAGAATGCTTGCTTTAACACATTCAAGCATTGTGCGTTATATTCAATTCAACTTCTATGGGCTATAATTTGGTTTAGGCGCTTCCTCCACGAGCGAATATCACGACGAACATCAGTACATTGTTTATTTAGTTTACGCTCACTACGGCTTGCTTGTACTTACGTACTTACGTTTTGGGTATTTACTCAAGGCATTCAAATCAGACAGCAGGCGCTACTTAGCTATTTACTTTTGCCTGTAAAATTTAGGATCAGCGTGCCAAAGCTAAAGCTTACATATGACTCGCAAGAGCTTCGTGGTAATATTTATGTCTCTTTTGTTTTCTAAAACTATTTATTTACCCCTGCTAATTAAATTAAATTGTGTCACTCCGAATAAATAAACAAATAAAATAAAAAAAGCAATTATGTGGTTTTATGAACCTACGATGCAGGTGAAACTTTTTTTTTTCACAGCAACTCTAACATAACTTTGTACCTCTTAAACCGGTTTCTATGTACGGCTTAGCAAACGTAGCTTCCAGCTATTTTAAATTGATTCAAAAAGTAATGAGCAAAACCACCAATCAACATTCTTCATCTGTCATTACCTTCATTAGATAATAAGTTTAGATGTGAAAGACGGTAGATGCTACCGATCGCTACGGAAAAGTTACAGTACGTGACCACAATCACTATAATATTATTATTTTGTTGAAAAACGTTCACTTGACAGCGCGTTAGCAACGCCCTCGCAGCGCGTTCGTTGGAGCGGTCAGCAACATGTCTTGTACTCTTGTAGTCGATATTATCGTCGCTCGTGTAGGTGACGCCTTAATTTCTGAAATGGATTGAGAAATTTGTCATTCAGATGACATCAACTAGCATGAATTAAAAGACCTTTCTACTTCTTTTTTTATATTTCTTATCTTAGAATTATCTCCGCGTCTATCACATACATGACAAGGGGCTATATTAGTTTGTGGCAGCCAAAGAATCCAAAAAAAAAAAAAACAAAATCTTTCTTAACACTTTAATTAACTTTAAATAACAATATATATTAAAACTATAAGTAAAATTATTTTGAATTAAAACCATTGGGACTACTTTGACGCTACTTTGCACAGGATTCCGGTTGATTAGGAGAAACACAACGGCGCCTATTTCTGCCGTGAAGCAGTAATATGTAAGCATTATTGTGTTTCGGTCCGAAAATTACTAGGCAAATGAGACTTAACATCTTATGTCTCAACGCGACGAGCGCAGTTGAAGTGCTACTTAGAATTTTTGGGTTTTTCAAGAATCCTGAGCGGCACTGCATTGTGATGGGCAGGGCGTATCGATTACCATCAGCTGAACTTCCTGCTCGTCTCGTACTTTATTGTCATAAAAAAACACGAGTCGACGAATTGGGGTCAGCTATGAGATATCCGACACATCCACAATAAACGGCGAAAATGCAACGTCAGTGATACTCGTAGGGCTACCACACGTAATTGGCTTATTGATGGTTAGGTGGTTTCATAACACATTGTTGCATATCTTAAGGGCAAAAAGGTATAAAAGGCTTGGCAGTAAGGCTGGCAAATAACATTTAAAATCTAAGAAGATTGAAAAAAGAGAAGGAAATTCATATATGAAAGTCTAATCTCCAAGATAATCAAGAAATTATACATTGAGATATTCAAATCCAAATATGCTGACTATGTATCCATTTAATTATTGTTTTATATAGTCAATTTACTTAATAAAAAAATAAATACATGTTTATTTTTTATATATTACGAAAATAATAAACAACTGTAAAAAAATAAAATATTGTAAATTACATATTTTACCATTTTATGATAGGTTCTCTTCAGTCTTTATTAATGTAATTATTGTTATTTAAATAAAATACTTTTTTATGGATTCAAACGAGTGTACTTCGTTTTTATATTAGATTTTTGCGTAAAAGCTATAATTTTTTTATTATTTTACTTAACCCGACGCTTCAAAATATTCCCAGACCTCGTTTTCATGGTTTTCGTTTCAGTTTTCACTTATACTTCCGCCGGATAATACTTCGTGGCCACTTGCGATACTGAAATTACTTCTATTTCAAACTTATGTCAAATCACTGCACGTTGCATACCAAAATATATTTTAATTTTTACTTAGGCAGTGTATACATCCTAAAACATCCTCTTCAGACTACTGAAGAGGATGTTTTAGGATGTATGACAACAATGTCATTATGAAGTTTAGCGCCTCGGAAGTGGTATTTGTTGGAGACAGATGGTTTTTGGCAAAAAATACTGACAGTATTAGTAACCGTAACCATTACTTACCTTTAGTAACCTACTCGTATATCAACCGCGTGATTATCAATGTTTCTAGTAAATTAGTTACTATACTAAACATTCTTAACAGTATCAAGAATATATGGAGATGCAAAAGTCAAAATGATTATTTCCTAAAAAAATCTTGTAATGTTTCTTTAGGACCTAGATGGTATTGATATCCGCTGAACTGCTCCATAACAATATACCTTTCTGTGAATGTCATTCCACTGGTGAATCTTCCACATCTAAACTTATTATCTAATGAAGGTAATGACAGATGAAGAATGTTGATTGGTGGTTTTCTCAATACTTTTTGAATCAATTTAGAATAGCTGGAAGCTACGTTTGCTAAGCCGTACATAGAAACCGGTTTAAGAGGTACAAAATTATGTTAGAGTTATTTTTATTTGTAGGTGACCTTTACAATCTGATGCGCAGAGGTGTCCGAAATAATGGGTTATATCCTTGATATAATGGATAATAAGGATATAACCCATTAACAAGGGTTTATGATATAATATATCACTATATATAAATATTTATAACTCATGTTACTTTAAAAGTTCGCAAAACTGTTGGATGAATATCGTGTGAATTTACTTATTGAATTATTTACTGCGGTTTTTCGCCGACCTGTTTTAAGTTTATTGAAGTGAAAACTTTCGTGCTTATGTGCTGATTTATCTTGTGGGAATTGAATTATACTTGTGTAGGGTCTAGCTGACTAAAGCAGGGCGATCAGTCACACCAATATACAAAATTATAAATATAATATTTTCTTTGATAAACGCGTGTGTTACACATTTAAATAAAACACTTTTTAAAGCATAAAAAAGTGTGTAATTGTAACTGTGTATTTACATTATTTTGTGCGGAAAAGTTACATTTTTATTATTATTTTAGCTAAGCCGACGCTTCGTAACCTTTTCAGAGCACGTTTTCAGGGGGACAAATATATATATATATATATATATATATATATATTTTAAGCGGTTTTGCTTTATGAAGATACAATATAATTAATATTCATGTAGTAATTCGTATTATTTTATTGATTCGGCTTCCTGAAGTTGTGGTTACAATGCAAAAAGCACTTGTCAGGTGGCTTTTTTCATTGTAGCCACATTTGGGTTTAAATTACCAACTGTACTGTTTAAAATTTAAATTTACATTTGATTTTCTTTGATCTAAGTTCAAGAAATATAAAAATATACTTGAACATCGGGATAGTCAATAATAACAATGTTATAACTGCTAATTTATAAATAATTTAAAATGAAATTCTTAGATGCTGTCTGTACTGACGACTGACTGTCGTCACGCAAAAGCTTGTATAACGAGATACGTCATTGTCTCAATTTCCGGAGACTATAATTTAGGGCTGACGACGCCGCATTGGTCTATTTTCCAGAACTTTCTTTTCTCAACACATAATCTGTCATCAAGTGTAGTTTGTATATTGTTTTATGATAATAAGGGATGAGACGAGCAAGACGTTCAGGTAATGGTAATTGATACGCCCTGTTCATCAAAATGCAGTACCGCTCAGGATTATTGAAAAACTCAAAAACTCTGAGTGGCACTGTTGGTGCTCGTCACCTTGAGACATAAGATGTTGAGTCTCATTTCTCCAGTAATTTCACTAGCAGTGGCGCCCTTCAGATCGAAACACAATAATGCTTACACATTACTGCTTCACGGCAGAAGTAGGCGCCGTTGTGGTACCCATAATAACCCAAACAAAAAACACTTGACTTTGCACTTGCATCTCGTCGCAAAATGTTCCTGTACTTCATGTATTATAACCACGAAATTAAAGTGGTCCCTTCTTCGTCGTTATAACTGAATTCCACTATGATTTATCAACCCCTATAGCCCAGTGGTTGGTGACCCTGCCTACTGAGCTAGAGGTCCCGGGTTCGAATCCTGGTGGGTGCAATCATTTATATGATGAATATGAATGTTTGCTTCAGAGTCATGGATGTTTATATGTATGTATGTATGTTTGAGTAAGTATATTGTATTAAATATATCGTTGTTTTGTTGTACCCATAGTACAGGCAAGTTTGGGGCAGGATTATATGTGTAAGAGTGTGTCAATATTATTATTATTATTATTTAAAATGTCTGCATGTATTTATTTTAAAATTCATTGTCATCATTTCCAGGTAGACCTCCACCTCGTATAAGCTGGTACTCCGGTGAGGATTTAGTAGATGCTTCTGACGGGACCAGCGACATTCCCGGAGTGAGGGAGAACGAATTATATCTACCTCTCACTCGGGATAATGCACAGTCACTCTCGTGCAGAGCTAGTAATAATCAACTGACCCCGCCTGTGATAACTACGTTACAAATAGAATTATATTGTGAGTACCAATAATAGACATATATTCTAAAAAAAGTCGAAAAATACTATCAAATACATCTAAAAAATGCATCACGCTACAGTACTTCAGGCCTCCAAAGCCCCCGCCCGGCTTTGCTGTAAAAGCCTTTAGGGCTATCAGCACAGAGGAGGTTTTTTAGTCGATAGGGGGTGTTTACACCCGAGCCCGACTTATGGGCCCCGCTTCGGGGTTTCAATACGTAAATGTATTATCCTCCTCTCCAAAAAAAATCCCGTCCATTCATCCGTGAACCAGTCACACTCAGGGCTTGTGTTCAGAACAGCGTTGAGCGCGGTGAGGATTCGGGGTATATGTGACTATGCATGCCCTTTTGTGCGCCTCTGCAGAAAAACAGGTCATGCCTACGGTTACGGAGGTATTTGTTCGGAACAAAAAACTGACACATCTTATCACTTAACTTGGGAGCATCGATCTTAGCGTGAAAAACTTTACAGACAGTAGTGAGTTGTCGACACTCCCACCGAACTTCCATAGAATTATAACTTAGAGACCCTAGAAGAAATTTGTTGGTATTATAAGGTAAGCTAAGTATACCCGTATATCCATTTATAAAGGTACCTCATAAAAATACCTTCTGAACTTTTCAAGGAGAACCACATATTAATAAATGATATTAAATAAAATAAATTACCAATGAATCTAAAGGAAAACTAAAGGTCATCAATATCACTTCCAAATACTCGAAATTAAGAAAATCGCCTGGCGCATGTAATAGGGTGATGGCCTATCGTCAAAAACCAACAGAATAGATTGTTAGATAATATAATATGTAATTAAAATATATCCTTTTTTTAATTTGGTTTTTTCTATAATAATATATATTTTTATATGAAAATAAGGGACGAGACGAGCAGGACGTTCAGCTGATGATAACTGATACGCCCTGCCCATTACAATGCAGCGCCGCGGCCGCTCAAGATTATTGAAAAACCCAAAAACTGAGCGGCACTACTACTGCGCACATCACCTTGAGACTTAAGATGTTAAGTCTCATTCGCCCGAAGTTCAGCTGATGATAACTGATACGCCCTGCCCATTACAATGCAGCGCCGCGGCCGCTCAAGATTATTGAAAAACCCAAAAACTGAGCGGCACTACTACTGCGCACGTCACCTTGAGACTTAAGATGTTAAGTCTCATTAATAAGTAATACCTACGCTAGCTACGGCGCCCTTCAGACCGAAACACAGTAATGCTTACACATTACTACTTCACTTTCATTATTCATTAATATTATATTATAAATTTGATTTGAATATAGCATCTGCTCACTGCTGCTCGCCAATGTTTTTATACTTAATATAAAAACTATTTTTACCAATCACCGTCTGTATAAGTTTAGTTAATATAGTTTACACGCGTTTTTAATTTAAAATATTTGTAATGTTTCCAGTACCCGCCTTCAACGTATCTATATACTGGGTGCATGGCACCCTGGGAGATGCTCTGCAAGCTGGAAAACCTGCAGTAGCGAAATGTATAGCACATGGATCTCACCCACAACCTGACGTCCTATGGTGGTTGGATCACAAACATTTGACACAACATAGCAATCAGGTATATTATATTTTAGGCTATCTGTTAGAATAGATGTTAAAATATAAATAAATGAAAATAGTTTATACATAGTATATACATTACAGTGCCGCACAATGCTGATCCTTAACGAACGTCAATTAGTTTTCAAATGTACCAACAGAGTGCGCTAAGTTCAGTGTTGGAAAAAAATTCTTAATTTTAGCAACCTAATAATAAAATAAGATGTCGTCTTCTTCATTTTAATGGATATGTTGCTTTTCACGAAAACATTTATGATTGTGATTTGAAAGCTACCATTGATGGCCTACGACAGAGATTTCAAGTTACACTATTCTGAATTAGCTATCACCTTCCATCACGCAGCGACATCTACATTTTTGTAGTAGAAATAGTTTAATTGAGTATATAGCTTTAAATATATAAAAAAAATATATTACCCCCTTATTCATAATGGTCCGCTAACTTAAAATAGCTGCTACAGAGTGTTATTTTTCATTCTGACTTAGGTCAATAGAAGAAGACAGAGTGAGAATTAGCAATGCTTTAAGTTAGCAGACTTTTATGAATAAGGGGGTAATATTTTTTTTAGAGAAATAACATAAGTTTCCGAATGAGTGAGGATGATTGTTTTCATTCAATAATAACTGTGCACATCTATAATTTATAAATTATGGTTCTCAATATTTCAACTTATTTTTTCAGAGCCTTGACAAAACGACCCGCACAGCGATATCGTTCTTAGAACTAACGCCATCTGTTAGCGACAACGGTGCAACACTGGCGTGTATCGCAACCAACTCGGCAATGACTCCTGGGAGAGATTCCAAAGCAGATGTAGTAGTTTTAAATGTTACTTGTAAGTTGAATAGAGTATTCTTATATAAATTTAAGAAATTTTTCTGAAGCTGAATGACGTTTGGTAATCACCTGCGAAATAATACCGAAACATACGATTAAAACAACTTTTGTTGAAAAACTATAACTATTTGGTATAAACAACTCGGTTTATACTCAAAGATAAAATATAAATAAGAAACCTTTTTTTTCTATGTCGATTAAGACTAGACACTTTATCACCCACTACATTCCAGGAAGCTTCTATAGAGCCCATGACGCTTTTTGTCGTAGTTGTATTGACTGAAGTAAGAAAGCCAGATAGCCTACGTTTCAAGCATAATGCACCCGCTAGAGCGTATAAATGTGTAAAATTGAAGCATTTTAACTAACTTTTTTTTTCATATTTATTATATTAGATTTGAACCGGGGTCTTTTGCTTTCCGGCTATGAGCTATTATAGTCTTGTTTCAAGTGGCGATTTACCTTTGTATTCTAATGTTATTGTAGCTGTTTCTCATTAAAACACGGATAAAACTACATTTTTTAAATAACAATTAAATTACCACTAATAAATCAAATTAACTAACCAGAAATTTTACAAAAACGCAATTATTTATTTAAAAAAAATCATTTTCTATTTTTATCAAGATAGAATAAAATGTCTATCCATCTTTTGAAAATATCGATATTATATACATTGTTACAGACAGTCATTAGAATTTCGTTATTGGAGCGTCTCATTCGATCCCAAAAAGATGCCATTCTTGTGCGAATTATTGTGAAGAAATCGTGTATTCTAGCTCTCACAAACATATTTGTAGCACTGTCATACCTTGGAAGTTTCATAAGAGATCGATAGGAATCATTATATTGGACTCTTAGTTAAGGTCTTGTTTGAATAATCACACCACAGTTGGCAGGTGTACATATACAGGTAATAAGTTTTAAACAGAGTTGTTTTTACCTCATTGCTGCACTTTGCAAAACTTCGTGTTATTATGTTGCTACGTACCGAGAGCGCCGTTCGCTTCCTCTCAATATCGCAGTCGTCTTTCAGATATTCCGTTAAGATATGATAAATAAATTCTTCTCAAGGTTCTTGAGGAGACCTCATTGATACTTCTTTCTGTATTTCAGATAGTCCAATTATTGAAATAACAAGGGTCGGGGATGGAAGACCGGGCGAGGTTGTTGAGCTGGACAGCTTGAAGCTAGAATGTGAGACTAAAGCTAACCCACCAGTTGTAAACTATACTTGGTATTTCAATGTGAGTATAATATAGCTATTCATATGAATGTGTTATTTTATGTCGATATTTTGTTACTTTTGGGATCATTTAGGTTGGTTCTGCGCTTTTAGAAATGATCTCATGCCATATCGACCTGAAAACACTGCGCATGGCAGATATTTCCACAGTTTGAATGTGAGGAAGACAGTTTCCTAAAAATCTGCAAGGTATTACATGCCACACATATTGGCAACAAGGGTTTGAAAAAGAATCAGGTGAAATCGCTCCTTGAGACACATGAAAAGACGTAACTCTACGTAACTCTAAATGATTGAACCATCATTTTCAATCGCACGACGTCCACTGCTGGACAAAGGACAGATCTCCACGACAATCCTGTGCTGTCCTCATCCAACCTTTAGCGGCAATCTTGACCAGATCGTTGGTTCATCTTGTGTGGGCCTACCAACACTACGTCTTCCGGTACGTGGTCGCCCCAACCGCCATCTGTCCGTCGAGCTATATGCCATGCCCACTGCCACTTCAGTTTCGCATGTCGCTATGTCGTTTGTAACTTTGGTTCTCCTACGGAACTACTCATTTCTGATTCGATCTTGCTGTGAACGCAAGTGATCTGTTCGATCATTTAGACTAAAAAATGGTAGCTTTACAATTGGAGCAAGTATGTCTTGTACGTTGTCAAATAGCTCCAGTTGAGACTGAAGTTCATCAAACCGGAGATGAAAGCAATAATCTAAGCCTGCGCCTTTTTGAGTGCTTGTCAGTGGGATGGCTTCAAATTTTGGCTGGCTCTGTAGATATGATAATTTTTTTAGTAGTTTTGTAGTTTAGTTTTAGATCTAGTTTTATAGTTTAACCCATTATAATCACTGCCTTAAAAGTGTAATTATCGATAACTAATAGCCACATGATAGAATTCCGAATGAAGTTATACGAGCGCGTTGTGGTCTGAAAGAAGATGTTGTGACAAGGACTGAGAAAGAAATGCTGGAAGACACGAGGAGCGAATGAGTGAAGAAAGAATGACTTATCAAATGTATAAAAGCAAGTATATGTGGGCAAGTCGGTCGTGGGAGACCTCGTAGATTATTCGTCAACCAAATTGGGGAAGTTTTGAGAAAAGGAATGATCCGAAGTAACCGCAATCGGCTAGCATGTATGAAAAGAGTAATGAATGTAGAGAAAGCGCGTGTGGTTTGTAGGGATAGAAGCAAGTGAATGCCACTTGCTCTATTGTCTCCCCGACGGGGACAAGGTGTGAGAGTGTGTATGTGTGCGTGATAAAAATACACCACACGCTTCCGTCCTTAGCCAACCGTCGATTTATAGTGGCGCGATTAAGGAGTGTTTGACTAGTATATTAACTATCCAACAATTTTGATATGCTAAATATAATAAGGATAAATTATTCGGTTACATAATCTCTAGACCTGATGCCAATGACGTCACATCGTCCCTTTGTTACGGTGTGCAAAACAAGCATCACTAGGATATTATTATTAATAAATAAACAACGATTTTTTTTTTATGGAATAGGAGTACAAACGAACGTACATGTCACCTGGTGTTAAGTGATCACCGCTGCCCACATTCTCTTGTAACACCAGAGTAATCACAGGAGCGTTTCCGGCCTTTAAGGAAGGTGTACGCGCTTTTTTTGAAGGTACCATTTGATATATTTGAAAATGTTCAAATTATATGTTTTAATCGCTTACAGAACATAGAGATAATGTCTAATAGTATTTGGGGGAGTTCCACGAATTCACCTACTTTGTACATAGAAGAGGCTACCAGGAAACATGCAGGGAAATACTCCTGCGCAGCTATCAATGCGGTTGGCGAAACCAGAACAGAATTTATCAATATTATTGTTAACTGTAAGTACCTATTTATCGTTGTCACTATTAAATATTTCTATCTAAAAGTTGAGGACTTCTAGAAGCCAATCTAATGTATCTTATATTACTTACTAGAATAGTTGCGTGTTTCTTTTGAACATCTTCGATAAATAATCGAATAATAACAATGAATAAAAAAATCGGCCAAGAGTGAGTAGGACTCTTATTAAAAATTTAACATCGTATTAGATACCTACTTTTGTAAAAGCAATGTATGTTCTTATGGGGAGAGAATAACATTTTGCACTTTGTCCATCTTGGTTCTTAGGGTCCTTCAAGCATAGAGCATACTGCCACCTTAAAGGCCGGCAGCTCATCCCTTGACACCTTTTGTTGCGGATGTCCATGGACCTCACCACTCCCCATCCCGCAAGCCTCTTACCCGTTTGCCCTCTCTTATATAAAAATGTTGTTAATGAGATACAAACCTCAAAACAGGCAAAGACTTAGTTATAGACCCCTGGCTACCCTTTGGGAGCGGAACCCAAAATCCACATAAAAAACAATGCACTTCAATCAAACGCTTCACTGAACTATAAACTTATGTATTTTTTATGTATAATGAAATTTATGTATTAAGTCCGTGTATTTATTTTTGAGCCAATCATGTATATCAACGAATGTACTGCTAGTATGGAAAATTATTGCAATGCCGTGAGAAATAAATAAGCTTTCTTAATTACATAACCACCATTACATTATACTGAAAAAATCAAGTATTAGTTAAATCATAAACGATAATTTACATCAAATAATAAAAATAAAATATTAAAATCGAAAAATTTAATTGTGGCTGTATTTCGAATACCTGCTGTCGTCACGCGGTTGTTGACAAAGTTCGTCCCTGTCTAGATGTCAAAAAAGGCATAAAAGGCCTTAAAATTGATTCCTTTAGAATTATTTTTGATGTCATTTCTAATATAACAGATATTTCTACCGCTTTCGAAACAAATGGCGCACTGAGAGAAGCGGCGCTAGAAACTCTCACAGTATTTTTTTTTGTGCTCCTTTTAATAAAACTTACAATGTTGTACTGCTATTGCTATAAAATAATCATAATCTAGTCCCAGGCTGTTACCAGGGTGTTAGGATCACTTAGATATTCAGCTGTGGAGTAGAAGGATTTACGACAGAGACATTTTTAGTAAAACATTTAAATTTATGTATAGATAATGCCCGAACAGTGGCTGGGACTTTATTATAAAAGTGTATACATTTACCCTTAGAGCTATGTATCCTATGAAGCCTACAAGATCCTGCAATCCCTTTTTTCTAGTGAGATAATAATAATGAGAATATATTTAAGAACCACGAGTGTCGTTTAATATAAGAATTACTTTCAGATCCCCCCGAATGCTCGCAATCTGGAATAGTTCTAGTAAAAGAAACATTAAAATGCAATATAAATGCTCTACCAGCACCAGATACATACTTCTGGCACATCCAGTCATCAGGTGAAGATGTACAGCACCTCACAACTGGATCACCGCTACTGCCTCTCACACAAATATCCGGTGGCCTTCTAGATGTTTTAGATGCTAGTTGTGAAGCGGGCAATGGAATTGCTTCTCAAGACAAACCCTGCAGGAAATTATTTAGCTTGGAACAGCTCAGGCCTCCTCAACCACAGCAGTGCGATTTAGCTTACGAGTATGAGGAATTCCAAATGAGATGTGTTCCAGGTAATTTTGTTCATAATTTCACAGGTTGTAATTATTAGCACGAAGTCCATTAGGATCCATCACTATAATATGGTGAATGGGTATGAATAATCTATTTATATTCTATAATAAGTCTCCATGTCTTCTTTCGGTACTTCGTGACAAGTAATTTTTGTTATGAGTTATGACACAAGCATTTCGTTTAATTAGTTACTTGATTAGTTAAGTGGTCGGCTAGGGTATTTGTTGAATGCCGGCATTTGATGATATGGTTAATGAAAATCTAGTCCTGAGCGCCAAGTGTGAGATTTTTTACCTATTCGATCGCGTAAAAATTAACTACGGTATGTATGGCGTTGAATAGAGCGCCATCTAGTGAAAGTAGAGGAAAACATCATAGCGTTCTTTCGACGCCATACAAATCGTAGTTAACTTTCACGCTATCGAATAGGTGAAAAAACTGACTTTTGGCACTCAGAACTGTCTTCGTTTAATTTAATGAATATGTACTCTTATGTTAGAGATGGTTATGTTTGGTAAGGTTAGATTAGTTTAAATCAGGAAATACAAAAGAACATAGACTACTAACTAGTATTTTCTTTGACTAACGCGAGTGTTACACATTAAATTAACATATTTTTTTTAAAGCATTAAAACGCGGGTAACTAATTATAATGTGTTTTCACATTATTTTATGCGTTAAAGAACAGGCCAGGCACCTTAAAGCGTTCTCTGAAAAGTCACGAAATGTCGGGATGAATAAAATAATAATAAAATGTAACTTTTACGCAAAACTAATATAAACATACAGTTAAATTACGCGCGTTTTAATGTATTTTATTTAAATTTTAAAGGGCAGCTTGAACCCGCGACCTCTCGGGACTGTTGCGTGACATATCGTTGATAAATCTTGAAATCCACAACCCGAGAGTAGAACAAGACATACAAGATTTATCAACGATACGTCACTCGAACGGTTGGCTCAGTGAAAGAGCGCTCGCAGAGAGTCGGAGGGTTTGAGTCCCGCATCGTTCATAAATTGTGTTTTCAAATTTAATTTGTCTAATTATTCACAGAAGTCAGGGTTATCACTTAAAAAAAAAGATTGTGTGGTTTTATGACACCACGGTCATATTATAGACATTCAACTAAAAAATTTTTAAATAATATTCCATTAAGGGTATAAAAATCGCTTTGTCAATCTTTATTTTATACTTGGAAAATTGGATTGATAATGGGAAATAATAAAAAACAAACAAAATAGCGTGGAGTACTGGCACAAATGAGTAGATAGTAATACACTACACGGTCAGCTGCTGCGAACTATAAGCGCCGCCCGACCGTCACGCGACATGCAACACACAGACGAAAAATATTGAGACGATGTAATAAAAGTTTCACTTTAACAACAAATTATTCGGAAGAAAGTATCTTGGCTACAAAAATTTTGTGAAGTTCAGTATTGGAAAAGGTCTACCTAATTGCATACATGACACCGCGCAAGGTATGATACTCCCAATTTTAGTTGAACCAGCCACCAGTGGGAGGTTCACCACCTCCTTTGCACAGGATAATCTAGCCGTAATGTGTCCAAGCAGTAATGTGTAAATATTACTGTGTTTCGGTCTGAAGAGCGCCGTAGCTAGTGAAATTACTGGGCATATGAGGCTTAACATCTTATGTCTCAAGGTGACGAGCGCAATTATTGTAGTGCCGCTCAGAAGTTTTGGGTTTTTCAAGAATCCTAAGCGGCACTGCATTAAATGGGCAGGGCGCATCAATTACCATCAGCTGAACGTCCTGCTCGTCTCATCCTTTATTTTCATTAAAAAAAAAAACTACAAACAAACCAACCGATCTTGTAACTATCATATACAATTAAACTATATTGCGGTCTTATGACCAAATTATTGCATGTTTTAAAATGTAAAATTAATTAATTTTAAACTAACGAAAACATTAAAACGATTCGATAGAACTTTTGAGGAATCTGTGAATTAATTATACAATTAAATAGTGGTTAATAACCACGAAATTATGGATATTTAGTATCCTCTTTGTACGCATGGGAATACAATAGGGAAAACCATAATCTATATATATAGATTTTCCTTCTTGTGTTTCCATGTCGCAGGTACGAATGTCAGGTGGTACTTGAACTCGAAAAAAATAAATAAATATTGTTTCCAAATTTTCTTTCTTCCATCCGACAGGATGAATCCTCTTATTCCATAAAAGTTATTTTATGGAATAAGAGGATAAATAGGTATATTTAGAGAGGATTCGGACTAGATTATGGGTAACACAAGAGCTCCTTTTTCTGCCGTGAAGTAGTAATGTGTAAGAATTATTGTGCTTCGGTCTGAAGGGTGCCGTAGCTAGTGAAATTACTGGGCAAATGAGACTTAACATCTTTTGTCTCAAGGTGACGAGCGTAATTGTAGTGCCGCTCATAACTTTTGGGTTTTTCAAGAATCCTGAGCGGCACTGCATTGTAATCGAAAGAGTGTATCAATTGCCATCATCTGAACGTCCTGCTCATCTCGTCCCTTATTATCATAAAGAAAAATAGGAAAGTAATCACCGCCGCCACTGGTCCCTTGTTACACCAGAGGAATCAGTTGATGAATTCAGATGATGAGGTTGCTAATTAAGTTTGCAGAGTGTGGTATGAAGATTGAATTAGGTGGTAGGGATAAGGTCCTATATATTTTCGCAATAATGATTTTTTTTTATGGAAAAGGAGGACAAACGAGCGTACGGGTCACCTGGTGTTAAATGATCACCGCTGCCCACATTCTCTTGCAACACAGAGATTCACAGGAGCTTTGCCGGCCTTTAAGAGGTGTACGCGCTTTTTTTTAAAGGTATGCATGTCGTATCATCCCGGAAACACCGCACAAGGAAGTGTATTCCCCAGCTTAGTAGTACGTGGAAGAAAGCTCCTTAAAAAACGCACTGTGGAGGACCGCCACACATCCAAATGGTGGCGATGAAATCCTAGTGGCGTGTCGTGCGAAGGTGGAATTCGGCGGCAGGAATCAGGTGACACAGCTCTTCGGAACACTCCTCGTAATAAAATACGGTAGAGGACACACAATGAAGCGATGTCTCTACGCAGCGCCAAGTGATCCAGCTTTTCACAGATTGATTGTATGTATGTCCGATTCTGAAAACTAATTCTTTTCAACAGTGGAAAACGCAACACACTACGAAGTATCTGTATGGCGAATGTCGACATCAAACTCCTCTCTAGTATTAGAAAGAAGAAGGTCAATGGGGTTTGGTGTAACCCAAGCCCTGGCTCAAGGTGGCGGGATACCCTGGCTTGTGAGGGGCCCTCTTGGAACCTTGAAGATAGGAGATGAAGCTGGTGCATCCGCTTGCAATAGATATGGATGTTCGAGAGCTCTTCTGCTGAGGCCGACGGAGAATCTCTTACATGCTGCTGCAGGGCCCTGGTGGAAATGTAAACTTACTTATTTTTTAGTATGGTGTCTATGCAACGTCTTATTTATTTATTTATTCATTTATTTATTTACTGACACACCAACAGCATTACATACAAAACATTAAATTAATAATGGTCTTATAGATACTGGGTATGAATGCCAGTTACTGGTGCATACACCACTCTCAGTGGAAGACATTAAATTAATTTAAAAATATAGTTCGACCTACAATTTTGACAAGGATTTGAAGCAAATTATTAAAAATAATAGATATAATAAAAATAAGAAATATAGTTTGCATGAATATCAACTAAGATATTATTATATACGAACAGAAATGTGCGGTTAGTTTTTTTTCAGACTTCTCACTGAGTCATGAAAAATATCAAAATATAACTTAACTATATAAGTTATACCTATCCATCTAAATTGTACCAATCACAAGTTGAAAAAGTGTCCATTTAATGTAGTAAATAACAGTTGAAAAAGCTACCACAGCAGCGCTGGTGTAGGCACATGGTACAGTATGAAGTATTCTGAATGTAGCAATTATAAACGAATTGAATTATGCCGAGTTAAAAAAATTAATATTATTGTCGACTAAAGTAGTTAAATAGTGAAAATTTCAACAACTTACGTTATACAAAATAATGTAGTAAATATAACCTTAAAGAGTAATTATGAGAAAACGTGTAAAGTGATTAGTATTATTGGCGCTTCTTTTATGATTTACCCTGATGCTACTGTGGCGCCACCCTAATTTAATGCATTTTGACGGACTCTTTTTCACATACATGATACTGTAATTTATACAAAGCCTTCACAACCACATCACAATAGAAAAACTACACCGTTATTATCGGCACAATGTTTTGGCATCGCTGAAACTGGTTTATTAGTAACCATTATTTTATGAAAAAATAAAGACTTTAAAGAAGACTTTTAAGAATTTAAAATAGCAAACGATGGCAAAATATTTCATTGGCTTTAATCGTGTGCAGATATCCATACGGACATAGGACACACAAAAAATAACAAAGTGTACATAATTCTTGGAGTTATTCAGAAATATATCGCGTCTTTGACCCCTTTCATGGCCCCACATACACCATTATTGATAATCAATACGTAGTACCTACGTTAGTAGTTAGTGAGAATTATGACGGTCATTTGTAAAAAGTTACAAGAAAGTATTTAGGAAATTCAGTATTTTAGGAAATAATAAATTACTTAAAATAAGTTAATACTACTCGCTTGTGTATGCGACTGTCGCGCCTGCGCACGTCTCATTTAACGGTTTTATTCGACGCACTTTTCCACGCACTTTTTTCCACGGATTTTTTCTTACGGTTTTACTATCACATTTTTTTCAGTTCGGTCGCGCAGCAAAATCCCTATCCCCTCCAAGCCTGCCGTAAGGAACTTCGTTCCAATTGTGTTTCTATCCAGTAAAAAAAAACTCACTGTATATTCACGATCTACTTAATCTTCTACATTGTTTTGCCGTGTTTTATTTTTGGTAATTTAAAAATAATAATAATTTAAAAATAGTGGTGTATTTAGCCTCCAGTACATATCTGGATAAGTGTCATTGATCCATTATGTGTTGTTACGACAATAAGGGACGAGAGGTCAGGTTGTTCAGATGATGGTAATCGATACGCCTTGCCCATTACAACCCAGTGCCGCTCAGGATTCTTGAAAAATTCTGAGCGGCACTAGAATTTCATTCGTCTCCTCAAAACATAAGATGTTAAATCTCATTTGCCTAGTAATTCCACTAGCTAAGGCACCCATCAGACCGAAAAACAATAATGCTTACACATTACTGCTTCACGGCATAAATAGGCACTGTTGTGGTACCCATAATCTAGCCGGCATCCTGAGCAAAGGAGCCTCCCACTGACATGCAATTTAATGTTTACGTATTGAAATTCCAGTTTTATTGGAAAAAGATGTGGGCATCTCGGTTGGAGCTACTGTCCTCGTGGTAGCTTTCTTGGCATCAACAGCATTCCTCGTTCGACTCATCCGAAGATCTAGAAGTAAACCTCCAGTACCTGTGATCCAGGTCCTTCAACTTGACGATGTAGCAAGGGACTACTTGGACACAATCGGAGGTAGGTAAGCAAATCATTCATCCCCATTATTCACGTTATTTCTTCTTTGATGCTTCTTCATTTTCGGGTTTCAAATTCAAGTTTAAAAAATTGTGCGTGTGTAGGTACGCAAGAAGTTATACTTCTTTGGCCTAACGTAGCAAAAATCATTAAAATGATTTATTCCTCGTGCTATTCTACGTTTTTAGAAAGAAAAATATTGTAAAAATCTTGCAACGGTGGCCTTGATAATTATTTCTTCTTTTAATCTTACAAAGTAATTAAAAAACAGTGTACTCTTGGTATATAATATTCTTCTTAATATCTGTATATTTAAAAAAAGTTTGAGTGAATTAGACTTCTAAAATATTCTCAGCTTATTTCTTTCTACCTGTCACTAGATCTCATTCATATCCATCTTTTATTAATTATAAGAATAAGAGAATTATAAATTAGTTAACAATGATTTAATGAAAAATTTTGAAGTTTTTAATGTCTTCGATTGTATTGTCAAACAGAGCATAAGGTCCGGGCTTCTTGCAGCTTGAGATCTTGCAGCAGCGGTTACTCAGACGGATCTACAGAAACGGCACCCACTGTTGATCGAAGAAGGAAGCCTCGCACCCTTTGGGGATGGGACCAGCCACCGCCTGACGTCACACTAACTTTACACAGAGAAAGTGCTGTTTGATACTAGTGATCTCCGTCATTATCTGACGAGCCAGGGTCTCAGCAATAAATGACCACCCTCTCACAATACCAAAGTGCGTTTGTAACAGCATCAGGATTGAGGTGTAGAAAACCCTATTATTAAATTATATTGTGATCATGTCATCGAAAAGACAAACTTACAAAATTTCGACGAATTATGAAATGCCTATGTAAACAAATAAAATTTTGTTTGAAAACAAAATTTATGAATGATGCGGAACTCGACCCTCCTTCCTTCTTCTAAACCAACCGTTCGAGTGACGTATCGTTGATAAATCTTGTGTATTATTCAACTCTCATGTTGTGGCTTCATCTACAGGATCTACTTTACAGTTGATAACCTGCTCAACCCCAATATTTGCATATTAGGAAATTGACTTGAGATGTCGCTCTTCCCTGTTGTGCTTGTTCCTATATAAAGTTTTATAGGAATTGGTTCAGCAGAGCTACTCAAAAACTCTGTTCAAATATTTAAAACGAGCAAGATATGAGTGAAGCTTGAAAAAATTCAAGACAGTTGTGATTTTAATTAGGGCCTAGTCTCTAACCATTTACTTAATTGCTTAAGTTTTATGTACTGTCGTAAATATCTCTGAAAGATTGTAAATACTCTGTCTAAGTCTAGTAAGTTATTAATTTTTGTGTAACTTTAAGTATATTATTGTATTTGCGGAAGTTATTTTATCTTGACATAAATAACATTACTTCTATAATACAACATCTTATATTACATATGAAAGATATCTTTTATTTTAAATTCAGACGAATATAATTATTGATTATATTTAACAATGCATAAGAAAAAAAATGTAAATAATATTATGTTCAAAAGTTAATTATAGAAATTATATGAGAAATGAAAAGTTCATCAAGAATATATTTGAGATAAGAATAAATACTAAAATGCCAGTTGATTTTGATTAATACCCACACACAGACGGCTTTACAAATATTTTTTATTATATATGAAAATAAGGGACGAGACGAGCAGGATGTTCAGCTGATGGTAATTGATACGCTCTGCCCATTATAATGCAGTGCCGCTCTGGTTTCTTGAAAAATCCAAAAATTCTGAGCGGCACTACAATTGCGCTCGTCACCTTGAGGCAAAAGATTGAGTCTCATTTTCCCAGTAATTTCACTAGCTACGGCGCCCTTCAGACCGAAACACAGTAATGCTTACGCTATGTACCAATCGTCGGTTTACTGCAAGAACTCATTAACTGACAAAAACAGCAGTATGAATTAAGCCACATTTAGTTAGTTAATGGAAAGTGATCACTGTCGCCCATGGAAAAATGTACCACCGGAGGTGGTGGAGGTAAAGGGAGTGGACCTCCGGGACTCTCACTGACAAATTGAAAGGCGACAACATAGCTGCTACTTGACGCCGATTGTTCGCATGTAGATTTATCTACAAATCATCCGAGCTCTCTTGAAACAATAAAGATACGTTTTTACGCAACGCAAGTTGATCAAACTGTTCACAGAGCACCTTGTCCCCGCCAATTCAAGCAGGCCTGTGTTGCACGGGTTGTCAAATGGTTCGAGCTGGGGTGCGCCAGACCAGAGATGAGAGCAATACTTTATATGTGGCCGGACCTGTGCTTTGAAGGGCGCTAGAATGTGGGTCAGGTATTGCCATGCTCTATTAGTGGCGCCCAGCTTCTTCGAATCCAAATTGGCTTTGTCTTCCAGATAACCGCGGAATTTGCATTCGTTAGAGATTTCGAGACCTAGTGTTCCGAAACTGGGCGAGGCTTTAAGGTAGGTGTTGTCGAAGAGCGGTGATACGACAAATGGGGGTTTTTTTGTAGTAAACGCGCAAACTTGAGTATTCTGGGGGTCAAATTGGACAGGGTTCATTTTACCCTCATTCCGCAATCTTTTCAAGAGAGGCCTCGATGGAAGACACAAGTTTCATCTAGCACTGGTCGACATTTTCCTAAGAGAGACCTGCATGGCCCGTGTATACGGCTTCAACAGTACTGTCGTCTGCATAATGGTGTGACATACAGGAGAAACAGGAAGAACACACAGTGTAGGAGATAGCACACAGCCTTGTGGCACTCAGACGTTCACGGGCTTCGGGTTGGTTTGAGCAATAACCATCGACAAAAATTCTAGGGAAGCCTAAATGATCGAAGTTTTGAGAGATGCGCCTTTTGCCATACACGATCAAAAACCTTCGCTATATCCAGGCAAACTGCCTGACCTTCTCCCTTCCTACCGATAGCCGTTTTGTCAGGAATATTGTCCAAAAACACCTGCGAAGTTGTGCTCGACGCTACTTATCCACTGGCGTTAGCATTTTTTGCATCTAGTGCGCGCACACTTTCTGCATTATACGAAATTCCGCCTTTGCGTTCCATAGAGCTTCAGCTTTCTGCCACAACTTAGTTGAGTGAATAATTTAGTTATTTATTAATATAGTTTGCTTAAATTAAGTGACCGACTATCGAGCAAATGAGCCGGTCGAAGTAGCCCACCCCGCACATTATCCTCCGTTGTTGCACTTATCCCACCCCGCGTTTCATTCCTGAGCTATTACACCAATATTTATCTATTGGTTTTAAGATAACAAAATTCACTAAATAATAATTGGGGGATAATGAATTCCATCATAAGGAACTAACTAATTTAATCGATATAAAAATGCATTTAAATCTTTATTATAAGAGCAATGAGAAATCATAAAAAAAAAAACAATAATTATTTTTTGATAAACAAAATTTAATATTATTGTCATCACTTGATTTGATAGAATCAATTAAAGTTGTTTAATATGTCTTATTAAAACATTATTGTTTATAATAAATAATTAAGTGCAGTTAATGACTTTTTGCAGTTAAAAGTAACCAAGTTTCGTTCTGAAGTGAATTTCGTATGTCATATTTTTAAAAAAATCACTAAATAACATAAATGTGTTTTTTAATAAAGTAATTGTTCATTATTTCACTACTTTGATTTTATTTAAAGTTTACATAGTGATTTAATGATTTTAATAGAACCAATATTGTAATTATCAACTTTATACATACGTAATAACTTCCAAATTAGAACAGCTAGAAATTCGTGAGTTTTGCATTCTATAGAGCTCGTCACGACGCTGCAATTAATGATTTCTTGCATTTAGTGAGTTCTTGCAGTAAACCGACGCAATGTGATTTCAATTTCCGATACTTTTATTCGACGCTTTATAAGATCGGCAACGCTCCTGTGATTCTTCTGGTGATACAAGAAAGTAAGGGCTGAATGGACTGAAAATAATTTCATTAATCTGGACAAAAAATCATTCATCATCCAATTTTTCGGATAAGAAAGTCATGGAATCTTCCATTAGACTGAAGATGAAGCCAGGAGTTTTAGGCGAGAAATCGAGGCGATTCATTTTAGATTTCGAATGATATATTTTCCAAACTTGTTTTTCTTCGAGTGAAATTAGGACGGATTATTAACTGTGAAACTCGTTACGTAAATATTAGGTGTCACTAATGGTGCAATTTTGAAATATGCAATTTTTCTTGTTTTCTCCCTGTTTTCTCCTAAACTCCTAGAAGATTAAAGTAAAGTTTCCATGACTTTACTGGGGCGTTATGTCATGTAATAATTCCTATTTTAACGGCATAAAAGGCAGCATTTATTTTCTCAAAATTTAGAATTCTTTTTGATGTCATTTCTAAGTGCTAGAATGTTGGCCGGCTTGAAGTATTGCCGTGCTCTATAAATGACGCCCGGCTTCTTCGAAGCCAATTTCGCTTTGCCCTCCAGATGGCCACGGAATTGGCAATCGCTCGAGATTTCGAGACCCAGTATTCCGATACTAGACGAGGCTTTAAGGGAAGTGTTGTCAAAGAGCGGTGATACGGCAAATGGGGTTTTTTTAGTAGTAAACGCGCAAACTTGAGTCTTCTGGGGGTTAAATTGGACAAGGTTCAACTTACCCCATTCCGCAACCTTCTCGAGAGAAGACTCGATAGAAGACACAAGTTTCTCCCGGCACTGGTCGACGATTTCCCGAGAGAGACCTGCATGGCCCGTGTATCGCCTCTTACGACACCCTTGGGCCTGGGACTACCCTATTCTTTTTAATAAATAATGTTTTTATGAATTTGTCAATAATATATCATAATGTCAAGAATTGCTTGTAAAAATGCACCCTGTTGTTGTAATGAAATGTTTCACATGATGAATGAGTTTTTCTAACTAAACTTAGAATAAGAGATCATTCCCTATGTGATTGTGGCCTTGATGAGGTAAACATGGATCATTTGTTCTTCAGCTGTCCCTTAATGCAATCTTCTCTGGACAATTATATACCCGCTGCAGTTCCCCGTCCAAGCTCCATTAAATGTCTCCTCTCCCTAGTTTAAACTCCATTTGTAAATATTTTGTGTAAATATATTAAAATAAATAAGATTAAGTTGTAAATATCATTAAGTACTTATATTAATTAATAATTTAAGTATTTCTATTTGTGTATGTCCTATATAGTCCTACAAGCATGTATATTATTTGTTTCAGATATTGTAAGAAAATTAAACTTTATCTTAACTTAACACCGATTATTACCGTTAAACTTAGAAGACACATACTCAAAGCTTGGTAGTCTACTCTAACCTGATTCTGGCAAATCTGTGGTGGGTCTTCCACAGAAGTCACAGTAGGAAGAATAGAATAGAATAGAACTGTCAAACGGTTGCGTCAATAAATTCGACGGGGGACGCATCAAAGAAAAAACAAATTTGTTGTTTTTATTTAATTCCGAACACTTTCATATTTATTCACCTTTGAAACCTTCCCTGGACTTCCACAAATAATTCAAGACCAAAATTAGCCAAACCGTTCCAGCTGATCTCGAGTTTTAGCGAGACCAACGAACAGCAATTCATTTATATACATATATATCTTATCTATATATATATATATATATATATATATATATATATATATATATATATAATATACCTAATAGATAATTTAATAAATAAAATACTTTTTTTTTTAAATTTACAATAGTGTAATTGTAACTGTATTTGTACATTCGGATTAATATTGGTCAGTTACTTTTGTATGATAAAAGTACTTATATTAATATATTTATCTTTTCCTGTTCGACAACTAGTTGGTGATAATTTATGTTATATATAAAGACCTTATGTCTGAATTTGGTTTGTGTTTCGGAAAACGTAACACTCATATGTATCAGCAATTATATTAAAGTCAATGTTTTAAATATATATTTCTACAAGTAATAAGTGTTGAACATAATGATTTGGACAGTGAATTTAATTTTTATATCAATTTTATTTATTGGAGTTTCTAGTATAGGTAAGTACCATAGTTAATTTCTTTAGTCATAAAGGCATACCAAGTAAATTACTATTAACTTATGCACTGAGAATTAAACAAATATAATAAAATATTTTAAATGTACTTTAATTATAGGTAGGCACAACTTTACTATACTAAATGCATGTGATATTTTAAATCTAAAATCTACAAATTTTGGAGAGCAATATAAATTTGTTTATTTTTTTAAATTAAGAAAATTTGAAAATAAATATCAATGTTTTCATCTACATTAAAAATACTATTATATATATGTAACATTCGCTGTAGGGGAGAGTTTAAGCCATAATTACTGTGATGGAATTTAATGTGCATGGGGGAAAAAGTACTAAGCCGACAATTGAATGCAGTTTTTGCTATATTTAAATTTGAATTTGCCAAATGTGATGATAAAGTTGTGTGTAAATAAACTATTATTTAAGGCGTATTGTCAATTTTTTTACACATTTCAACTGTGTACAAGTCAGCATAAAAGAACATAGGACCAGTAGGGTGCACTATAATAATTATGCATACCACCTAATAAGCTTTATTCTTTTAGGCTTATACGACTATTTCGTTTAAATAACTCAATTTACCATATGTTCGTCAAATGTTGAGCACGTGAGAAGACCATATAAGAAACTCCACGGCCACTATTTTCAATCAAATAGAGTATTTTACAATGGCTGTAATACAGGTTGTCCCAAAGTTATGGGACATGAAGAGAAAGTATCTTAAATATCGAAGATAGGCTATTTTACTGAAAGAAGACTTTATGTTATTTTTAAAAGTTAGTAATTCTGCATTCAAAGGTTTTCTAAAAATTACTTGCCTCGTCTGGTTATCGAACCGACTTAAATGTAAAAACAAAACACCCCTACTTTTATGATGCCTATCGAAAGAATGGCCAAAAACTAATAACTCTTCTTAAGGTCTAGCCTATCTTCGATATTTAAGGTACTTTCCCTTCATGTCCCATAACTTTGGGACAACCTGTATACGTAACAAATTAGTTTGTAAGCTGCATCCAATATATGAATCGTGTTTAAATAATATAAATTATTTCATAAAAAGTAATAAAGAACAATCTGTATAAAAAAAAATGTCGTATATTGGATGCATCAACAATCTCGTTACATTAGTCGCATTCGTTTTGGGCTCAAATAAATAATCTATATATATAAATAAAATTGGAGTGTCTGTTTTTAATATTGAAATAACCGTTTTTTACTACATGTATATACGGTACATACACCAAAATATTTTTTTTTTAAGTTTTTGTCTGTTTGTCTGTTTGTTCCGGCTAATCTCTGAAATGGCTGGACCGATTTTGACGGGATTTTTACTGGCAGGTAGCTGATAAGGAGTAACTTAGGCTACATTTATTATTGAAAAATTATTTTATTTTAGAAGAATAAATTAATGTTGCAATGTCCAAGAAACGGTTTAACTCTTAAAATAATTTATATGGCACAACAACGTTTGCCGGGTCAGCTAGTTATGTAATAAAGTCGCAAAGATTCAACCTGAATTTACCGAGCTACACTTAAAACAGCCGTGTATATGTGTATATTGTATAGGTACCCTTTTCTCAATAAGTTTGATGAACTATATATATAGGTCATCGAATGTAATTACCTATATATATGACCGATCAAGGCTCGTCATATGGTCAGGATCTTCGTAGTTGTCTTTTTTTTGTGGTCGTTAATCACGACATCAAGTAATACACAGTCTTATAAGCGTTACAATAGTAACACACAATAGTACACTTCGCAAAGCCTTATGATAATGTAATAAGAATGTGGCGACACAACCACCTCGCTCAATTATTCCTACCTGACTGCGATTCTCGGCGCTCGCCCGGCGCCCGATCTCGACTGCACTCGCACCGCACTTCGATTACACCCGAGCCAAGACGAGTACCAAAACATCTTCATCATCATCATCGACATATATATAGCTGTATTAAAGAGAATAATCGATAGATATCTAATCAGTAATCCCTATCACTATCATTCTCAGATGAATTACAGGTTGTCGGCTTTTGAGGTGCGCTTTGAAGGTACATTGGTACAACGTTTCCAATGTTTGGTTCCGGTATCCTATTTTCTGTATCTTTTATTATGATTTTCCAGAAAACTGTCCAGACTGCATCAAATTTAACTCGTGTCGCTATTCAAGCTCACTGTTTGATCCCGAAACCAAAACAATAACCGAAAAGGGAAAACGACTCTTCAAAATAGCAACATGTGATCGTCTGAACAACAAGGTATTACCTACTATTTACTAAGTATATGATTATTAAGATAATTAACAATTAATACATTTTTGATAAGAAAAAGACAGGAGGGGATGCCACTAATCATTCTTGCTCTGCTATGCTCTCACATCCCGCGCGCCCGCAGACGCCACCTGCTCAGCTGTTTTGGCGCCAAACCCGGCGAGTCGCTATAGCCACTTGTGTTTACTTTAGCCGAGGTATCATTATGCAGTATATTATTATTTATTGCGAGGTATATTATTATATTTAAATTAACGGATTACTAGATAAACAAGCTTGGTTATTGTATACAAAAAAACGTGATTTTTGATAGATTCGTGCTGTAATATCGCGGTTCTTTCAGAGTTGTACGAGAAATTGTTGTTTTTTAATTATTTGTATTATTTTTAGTATAGTGGACACGTTATAATATAATCTTATGATTTTCTAACAAACACTTCACAAATAATGTTCCCGTCGTATGCTAAACAAAAATGGCCGCCGCCAGCTAAATTCAAATAAATACTAAATATATTTTGTCTTCAAAAGCGTTGCGCTTTGTTTTATGGCTCTTGGAACCAAGAGCAATTAATAATAATAATAATAATAATCATTTATTTCGGATTCACTCATGCGATTACATCCATATTTGTTACTACAATTTGCAAACTTACAAAATAGTGATAGTAATTACTTATTAAATCACATATTTAGAAAATAAATAAAATAAAACAGGCTGGTCCAGGAGGACCTCCCGATGATGACGGTAAATTACTATACGATTGCATGCAGCCGTATCCAACGATCCAGCATCGGGGAGTCCCACCGGTCCGACAGCGCATGCAGTATGGTGTTGGGACTGTCGCGCATGCGGCGCATGGTAGAAGCGCACCGCTTGCGCATGATGGCCGCAAGTGTGAGCTGCCGCGAACATAGCGGAGGCGCTGCAGTGGCGCGGCAGTCCCATCAGCACCCGGAACGTGTTATTATATTGAACACGCAGATCGCTGTATGTCCGCAGTGTGTAGTTAACACATAGGCATTTTACACCTGTAAAATGACTGACAGTATGATTTAAAAAGCGCAACTTTAACAGTCTCCGTGCATCGTGAAAACCTGCGGGCCAACATGTTGCATCGGACAGACAGCGCTCTGCGCTCTCTTTCAATATCTATATTGTCATTGAGGTCCTCGGTAACCCAGTACCCAAATACTTCACTTGCTTAACTTTATTTAGAGCTGTACCACATAAGCTGAATGTCGGAACGAATGTGTATCGCTTTTTATCCGGCCAGAAATACATTATTTCACTCTTTTTCGCGTTGTATTTGAGCCTGTGTGCCACCGCATAGCACTCACAAATTCTCAGAAGCCTTCGTAAAGCACCAATCGATGGGCTCAGCAGCACCATATCGACTGCGTAGCTGATATTGTTCACGCATACTCCATCAATATGACACCCGACGCCGGAGCTGCTGAGCTCATCGATCAGTCAACTGACATACAGGCTGAAGAGCTTGGGAGAGGTCAGCCCCCCCTGCCTCACCCAGAATTGGAATGCTCCTGGCTGACTGGAGTCCGTACTGCTCCGAGGCAGAGCCTGCCCATCTTACATAGTTCTTTTGCATATTATACCAATGCATAAATAATAGCACGATTTCCCTAGGTATAGACGTTTCATCCCTTAATTTATCCCACAGAATGTCGTACGATACAACATCGAAAGCTTTCGATAAATCAAGGTAGCATGCGTATACTGGGGTCTTTCTACTAGTGTAATACCGTACAGTCTGCTTGAGGGCCAGGATAGCACTCTCGGTGGAAAGCCCGGGCCTGAAACCGAACTGCGCGTCGTTTAGCGAGACGTATTTATCCAGATGTTTACCGAGCAGACTGTCCAGCACTTTAGCGACCACTGTGGCCAGAGAGATCGGTCTATAGTTGTTCACATCTGATGCATCACCAGTTTTATTTTTGATTATTGGTACAACTATAGTGCGCATCAGATTATCAGGCAGATGGGAGTGACCTAAACACAGGGTAAACAACATAGAAAGCACTCTGGGTAAGTGTACACCCGCGTGCTGCAGGTGCTCGATGCTAAGGCTGCCGTGACGTAAGGGTGTCGTGGGATTTACCTCTCACCATGCCTCTGATCACCGCACGTGTGTAGTAGCGTAGTGTTAATTTTACGGCAGAGGAAGTGTTTCCTCTGCCGTAAAATTAACACTACGCTCACTACCATCCTCTGCATCAGGCTCCTGCCGCGCTGGTCCCAGAGGAGAGTGCACCCTGAACTGGTGGGAGAACATAGTGGCAATGTCCCTAGGCTCGTGTACTCCCGCCAGGCTAATGGGGAGGCCCGGCTTATGATTCATTTTATTTGTGTTTTTCCAGAACTGACCGAACTTCTTGTGTGAGTGTAAGTCGGCTATAATATCCAATTTTATTTGTTGCTGATTATTCTGACACCACTTTAATTTTGACTTAAAAGCGCGCCTTGTTTCACACATATCATTATAAAGACGGCCGGCCCCAGGCCTACCCCCATACAACCAGGCTTGATAACAAAGCCAAGCCCTCCCATGAGCGCCGCGGACATGCCTATTCCACCCGGTAATGTATCTACATCTACGCTTTTGGGTAACATTATAACTACAAATAACGGTCTCCGACAGTATACAAATAACATCGTCATACATGCTATCTAATAGGATTTTATGATTTTTGTTACAACACATATAATCTGAGCAGTTTCTTAATTCTGAAGGAAAATCAATTTCACAAAGTCTAGAGTGACATACATTTTTAAATTTATCTATTTGAGTCGAGTCACGTTGACCCCAGACTATTCTATTTACACTAACATTAGGTGTACAAAGCTTAGGCTTAACTAAATTAAAATTACATTGTTTAGATACAGGGTAATGATCAGACCAATAAGTATTAAGTAAGTATAACACAGAGGCCGCGGACACGGAGTGCCGCGCGGCACAAGTAACAACACAGTGGTCGAGCCATCGCAGACAGCCATGCGCATCACTGACAAATGTATGACTGTCCGGCGGCATCAATTCCAAATCTACACAAGACCACGATTGTTCCTTACAAAAAGTTAAGAGCTCAGTAGCAAATGACTCACCAGGGTGCGCATTGTAGTCCCCTAACATAAACACTGACTCAACATTGTGACTGTCAATTATAGCTGTCATTTCGCTGAGACACTCTGTGAACTCCACTAAGTTTTCATTGGACTCGGTAGGCATATATACAGAAAATATCAAAATAGAACGATCACTTAGCTCGATTTTTATCGCGGCGAGACGCACACTATTGCATTTCACTACAGTTACCGACGGAAACGTAACTTTCCTCCAGAGTAGGGCAACTCCGCCGTAAGGCCTCCCGCGTAAGATCCCCGTCGCTGTATCCACTGCAGAGGTACCCGTGCAGGCGAAGTCGTCATCAATCGTGACCAGATATCCGAGGTCATGCGGCATTAGCCACGTCTCCTGTAACGCCACCACATCAGCCGAGCGACAAAGCTGCCGTACACATTCCACTGATCTCATCACGTTTTTGTTGTTAAAACTTATCAAGTTTATGGTATTCATAATTTAGAGCTAGTAATATTCTCGCTAGTCCCACGGACATTTTGCTTATCACGCCTGATGATGTTTATAAATCGACGATAGGCTACCCCGATAATACACACGACAAAAAATTCTCTTTGGTGTTTTTGTCTAGGGATACGTAGATATTGGCAGTTTTTTGACGGCTGTAGTATTTGTATAGTATAGTTGAGAGCTTAGATATTAAGCCGCAATAGCCCACATACTTTATAGAAACAGAGAGGCACAGATAATGATGATGATGATTTTATCTGAAAATTATTTTGATCTAGCGTTAAAAACAAAGCAGAAAAGAATCAAGAACGTTTGTATTGAAAAATGGAAAAAAAATTACTTACACCTGATTAAGTTTTCGTTTTAAAAACACACCGTATTTTTTACACTCAGGTTTGCTGTTCGTTGCTAAATCCGCACAAAAAAAGGAGACAAGGGAAAGATCGAAGGATTCAAAAGTATTTAGATTTACCAAAACCTTGTGGGGTAATTGATGACAGTACACAGGCTAGAGTTGTGGGCTCAGACATAGCGAATCTGTATGAATTTCCCTGGATGGCTGCCATAGCGGTCAAAGGGAACCATGGTAAGTCTTTTTATTTTATTATTTTACTAGCGACTTCGTCCTCGTAGATAAAGGGTTTTTAAAAATAATAAGCAAGTTTGTAATTGAAGATTATCTCATGTCCTATTTCAGTTCCGGTTCCCGTTTTCGCTCCCGTTCCCAACATATTATATGAATCATATTATTTCGAGGAAGATTGCTATGGCAAACTAAACCTACGATTGGTAGCTCATCGACGTGAATTGCAGTTTTTCACAAAAACCGTGGAAACCATGGATTTTTCCAGGATAAAATGTAGTTTAATGTTAGTAATATTTTCCAACCTCTAGTCTATCGCTGTAGCAAATTTCATCGGTTCAGTAGCTATGGCGTAAAAGCGTAACAAACAAACTTGTAGTAACTTAGCAAGGTCACTCACAAAAAATTCTCTTTCTCTTTGAATATTGTTTGGTAGTTTGTCCATAGGCTAACCCTCAACCCGTAAGAACACACCATGACTCGGGAAGCGCATATTATGCCAGTTTCGCTATAACCGCTTTGTGCTATACCCAATCGAAAGCATTTGCTATGTCCAGACTCACCCTTCGTTTCAACCGCTTGCGCACATTTATGGGTGAGATATACAGGTACATCACCAGCTAAGTGCCCTTGATGGAAAGTTTATTGGCTGATCAGCTGGTGCTCCTCAGGTATCGTAAAAGCTAGTGCTTGATAATTAAAATAATAATCCATTACGTTAGAGAAACGTTTACCAAGTGTTGTTGCAATATGTTAAGTTATTACCTTCTGCCTTCTATCGTAAATAAATATATTTTTGTTATTTTGTACTAACAATTAAATTGAGAAATACGTGACTGTATTCATGCGCAGACGTTTTTCCGCCTCTATCGCAGTAATCTTATACATGGTGCGAACTATAATGTAAAATATGGCTAACCTGGGCGGCGCTCTTTGAGAGTCGAGCGCTCGATTTCAAAGACGAGATGTGGATATTAAGTGTTACTCCAGGATGATTTGGGACGATAATCTAAATTGTTTCAGATAATATTATATATATTTGCTCTGGGACAATTATCGACACTACACATATTCTCACAGCTGCTCATTGCGTCACAGACCAGAATATAGTTCATATTCGTGTTGGAGATTATGATCTTACACAACAAGAGGATTGTCAAGAGATAATGGGAAATTTTGTATGTGAGAATTACGTGCAGGTAATAATATCATCATAAATAGTTCTATCATTGAACTTACTTTTATGAAAACGGCTGTCAGTTAATAACAAGACAGTACTATAATATTATTTTCTATCTTTTCCAGGATTTATTTGTTGAGAAATCATTTGTGCATGAAATGTATGATGGAAAGTTTCACGACATAGCTTTGATAAAATTGAAGACAAAAATTGATTTTAATCACAGTAAGTATTATGAGCAGAATAAAATAATTTAGACCATATTCCAATACACTTATAGAGTAAAATAAGTTTCGCTGGCTCTGATTTGAAATCAGAGTGTAAATTATAAATAGTTTTCTAAGGAATAACCTGAATTTCGGAAACTGTACACTGTAACACAAAAGTAACAGGTTGGAGTTGGTTAATAAAATATGTCTTGTAAACATTGATAATTAATAATTATTGACATTTAACGCATTTCTGACAAATTACATTGATTGGTTGTTTGTTTTATTTATTTAGAGCATTGGTAACAAGACCAAACCAAACCAAAATACAATAAAAGAATATTTAAATCATATTTAAATAGGTTTATAACTGCAAAATTACATTGCGCGCGCACAACGACATCTAAAAATAAAAGTATTAGTTTACATTTTTTTTTGTTTCTTCGTCCATTATTAGGACAGGCAAAGGGCTCAAGCCAATACAGCCATATTCCTTACAATTTTACGATTTTTACAATATTGTTCTTTCTACAAACTACTACTAGAATAGCACGACGAATAAATAATTTTAAGGATTTGTTTTGTTACGCCAAAGAATTATAACTTCTTGAAGTATACACACACTTTTTTTAAAGGTATCAATATAATATCCTCCTGGAAATACCGCACAAGGTAGCTTATGCCATAGTTTGGTTATAGGTCGAAGAAACATTTTTGAAAGTCGCTTTGTGTCGTGTGTGAAGGGGGAATTGAATGGCAGGAATCAGGTCAAATCAATCAGCTTTGCTTACAGTTCCCATGATAAGTGCCGTAGAATACACATAATGAAGCGACGTATCTACGCAAAGCTACGAGATCTAGCAGTTCGCGGACCACTGAATCTTCGACAATCACAGAAATACTACGTTGCAAGCGATCAAGTCGGATACAGTTAGAGAGACCAGAGATGAGCAATATTTAATATATTGCCGGACCTACGCTTTGTAAGGCTGAGTCTACTTATAACCCCCAGTTTATTTGAGGCAAATTTGGCTTTGCTTTTTGTCAAATTGACAATCACTAGAGATTTCGAGATCCAATATTTCCAGGTATTAAGTGGAGTGTTGTCGAAGAGCATTAATGCGACAAAGGGGGTTTTATCGTAAAGCGGTGTGTAAGTGGTGGTGGTAAATCACAATTTTGAATCTTTTGAGGGTTAAATTAAACATGTTCTATTTTACCCAATTCTGCAAACTTCTCAAGAGGGGACTCGATGAAAGATATATTTTTCTTTTGGAAAGCACGATACTATTTCTTTTAATAACTTCTCATTTCGGATCCTATGTGCTAGCACCGCAAACAGGGTTAAATACTCATATTATATTTTGTAGTTAGCTGCTGCTGTAACTGGAGCATCGAACAAAATATATCAGAACTGATTATATGTATGTATTATTACAGAGTTTTTGTATTTATAACAAAGTTTTTAGTTTTTCAATAACAAATCAAGCATTTGTATAAAGAAAGAGTTATGATCCAAATTTTTTTCTACAACATTTCGAACTTAGTCGTAATTACTGCCAGATCCAATGTTTTTGGAATAACGTTCAGTATATATTAAAAAATATTCTGAATTTCGTAATTTATATAATAACTAATGGACCCAACAGACGTTGTCCTGTACACACGTCTTAAATTTGAAAAATCGGTCCAGCCGTTAGGAGGAGTTCACTAACATACACATGAGCAGGAGAATTATATTATATGGACGGAATTGAGAATCTAAACCAATCTCAAATTCACTGAAACAAACAAAAAAGTCATCAAAATCAGTCCAGCCGTTTAGGAGGTAGTTTAATTGTAAATCTAAACCATTTTCGAATCCACCTGAAGACACACACCAATCTCAAATTCACTGGAACACACAAAAATATCACCAAAATCGGTCCAGCCGTTTAGGAGGTAGTTCAATTGTGAATCTAAACCATTCTCGAATCCACCTGAATACACACAGAAAGTTTCATTAGAATCAGTCCAGCCGTCTAGGAGGAGTTCAGTGACCTACACACGCACACAAGAATTATATATATAAAGATAACTTAGCGCCAACTTCAAGTGAATTTTTTTTTTACTTTTTAGTTATCTTTTTATAAATTGTAATGTATGCTTGTTTCAAGTTTATATTTTTAGTAAAGAAAAAAGTATTATAACCTTTAATAGGGGGATTTAATATTACCCATAACTTTAAAAATACGCTTTGCATCGAATTTTATTTAACCTTGAATCCACCATAAACGGCCTTTAGATTTGTAAGTGTTATAATTACAATTAAAACTATTTTCTTTACAGAAAACGTGGCTCCTATTTGCTTACCAATATATGCATATCTTCGCAGAAAGGCTCTGTTGGGTCACAATGGAATCGTTGCTGGTTGGGGTGTAACGGAAACATTTTTTAGATCATCTATTCTACGGAAAGTATCTGTTCCAGTGCAGCATCCCGAAATTTGTGATGTTTTGTAAGTATATTAATTATTATGACGGGTACTCGTGAAATATAAAACGGGCGGTTTAAGTTTTTTCCATCCCTTTAGAAAATAAAGTACTAAAAGAGGTTTTAATCATTTGATAATATTACTGGCACATTTATAAAATGTTGTGGTGCGTAAAAAAGTTTATTCCAAATTTAAATTTAAGGCCGCAGTCCAGCAGAAAACCCGTGGGTTATGCAACTCTATTCAGTGATTCGTACGGACTTTAAGCAAGCAAGCAAGGCTTTAAGAACATAAGTATGTAAGTAATCCTCTACAGCAAAAATAGTCAAACCTGAATAAGCGAGAGTTTCATTAACCAGTAGGAGGCTCTTTTGCATAGGATGCCGGCTAGATTATGCCTACCACAACGGCGCCTATTTCTGCCGTGTAGCAGTAGGTAATGTATAAGCATTACTGTGTTTTGGTCTGAAGGGCGTTGCTAATGAATGGATTGAATAAATTATTACAAAATAGAAAAGAACTTATAAAAGATTTTACCACATTAAGTAAAAAACATAAAGAAAAAAAAGGAAAGAAAAGAAATCGAAAAGAACTGTCGAGGCCCCTTTCGGATCGTCCGACCATTGGCTGGTCAGGAGTGCAGTGCCTATCCGACGCCCACGTCGCAGAACACCAGCGACCCGCTGCGTTTGGCACTACAAGTCAGCAGATTGGGACAGGATGCGTTCCTTTTTTGCAGTTCCGATGTGATACTATAGGGCATGGATATTTTTTAACCAAGCTCTGTAGTACCGTTCGGTGGCAGATCACAGTCCTGGTTCGATGCGTGAGTTAAAGCAGCATCTGACTGCAAAAAACAGGCGTATCAAACTTGGGTTGCAGCGCTGATCTCAAAGGATCCGAACTGCAAAGTTCTAAAGAGGAAATATAACCGTGGCTCCAAATTTTTTTAAGCGGTAAATCGCCCGTGCAAAATCGAGCGATTGCCAATTCCGTGGCCATCTGTAGGGCAAAGCCAAATTGGCTTCGAAGAAGCTGGGCGTCATTAATAGAGCACTGCAATACTTCAATCCGGCCCACATTCTAGCGCTCTACAAAGCGCAGGTCCGGTCCCACATGAAGTATTGCTGTCATCTCTGGTCTGCCGCACCCCAGTATCAGCTCGTGCCATTTGACTGCGTGTAACGCACAGCAGCTTGAATTGTCGGTGATCCAGTGCTCTGTGAACGGATCACTTGGCGTTGCCTAGAGACGTAGCTTCATTGTGTATCTTCTACTCTAGTGTTCCGAAGACCTGTTTAAGCTGATTCCTGCCGCCGAATTCCACCTTCGCACGACACGCCACAAGTTAGGATATCATTCCCACCATCTGGATGTGTGGCGGTCCTCCACAGTGCGATTTTCAAGAAAATTTCTTCCACGTACAACAAGGCTGTGGAATGAGCTTTACTTATGCGGTGTTTCCGGGACGATACGACATGGGTACCTCCAAAAAAAGCACGTTCACCTTCCTGTGATTCCTCTGGTGTTTCAAGAGAATGTAGGCGGTGGTGATCACTTAATACCAGAAGACTCTTATGCTCGTTTGTCCTCCTTTTCAATAAAAAATCTTATTCACTCTATTTATTGTTACAGTACCCGATCACAGAACATCATATGTGCTGGTGACGTGAAGAAGGACTCCTGCAGTGGAGACTCAGGAGGTCCCCTCATGTTTATAGAAACATATGAAAATGAAATTAGATATGTTCAGCATGGCATTGTATCCAGGGGACCAAATATGTGCGGCTTAGTAAGAGCTGGAATTTATACTGATGTTGCTAAATACATGGATTGGATTTTAGCAAAAATTAATAAATAATTATTTTTTTTACTAAAGCTGTTGTTTTAAACTTATTAAAGTTCAGTCAATAAATCATTCTTATTTCTCATTTATATCGGCGTCCGCACAGGGTCCAAGTTCAGAGTGTATTTAAATATTTAAAAAAAACTTTATTTAATGTAACAATTTCATATATTTTTCTAGGATTTTACATCCTTTAAGTTATAAATTATAGTACAGTTGCTGCCTTATTAAAAGATCTAATAATAATATAAAACACTATCTTGGTGTAACTTAATCATGTCAAATTAGGCGTACTGCGTATGCCTTAACTGTTGTTTGATCAGTGGAAGGCTCCCTTGCACAGGATGCTGGCTAGATTATGGGTACCACAACAGCGCCTATTTCTACCGTGAAACAGTAATGTGTAAACATTACTGTTTCGGTCTGAAGGGCGCCTTAGCAAGTGAAATTACTGGGCTAATGAGACTTATTATTTTTTTGTTTATGGAAAAGGAGGACAAACGAGCGTACAGGTCACCTGGTGTTAGGTGATCACCGCCACCCACATTCTCTTGCAAAAACAAAAGAATCACTTTACAGGTTAAACTTACCTCATTCCGCGACCTTCTCAAGAGGGGACTCAATAGAAGACACAAGTTTCTCTCGGCATTGGACTCGACGATTGTCCGAGAGAGACCTGCATGGCCCGTGTATACGGCATCACCAGTGCTGTAGTCTGCATAGCAATGTATATTGGAGGTGTCCAACATATCATTGGTATGCCGAAGAAACAGCGTGTGGGAGATAGCACACAGCCTTGGGGCACTGCAGCATTCACTGGGTTCGGGTTCGAGCAATAACCGTAGACAACGAGCTGTATGCTGCGCCCAGTGAGGAAGCTGGAGGTTCGCTTGCATTGTAATATGGTCAAGGCGTATCAATTACCATCAGCTGAACGTCCTGCTCGTGCCTTTATAATCATAAAAAATGTCGACGCCTGCAGCTTTAAGCCAGCAAAGTTTATATTTACATGTTTAATGTATTTTTGTAAGGTTTTAGTGTAATGTCCTTCTTGTTCAATTACACGTGCGTCAGCAAGCAATAAATTTGTTTCATTTCTTTAATTAAAATTAAAATACTACCTGCTTCTACATGGTCCTAGATCAAGCCAGATATATAAGTTTTACCAATTACTTGGAGTACATTGGAAATTCAGCGATAATTAAAAGAAATTAAGAAGAATTAAAATCACAAGGTCATTGAGGTTACCGGTGTGAATTATTATGAAGAAAGTTCATTTGGATTGGACATAATGCATCAGGATTAAGTTGTGTTAAGCCTCAATTATTCTTTTTATACACCCAGTGTTCGATAACAGGTAGTATTAAGCTTAATTAAAAGGTCAGTACCTATAAATATTACCTACTAATGTTAATTGTGAACTAAATACCTACATTGTCATTGTTAGTTAATAGCAGGTAGCACACGTGCATTATAACTTGGTTTGTGTTAATTAAATATTTTATATTTGAAATTAAGTTAATTTGTGCTTACAAATAGTAATGTTGGTTTAAACCACATCAATTAACTATCTTAATAATTGACACAAACTGTATTGATACCTCATTAACAGTGATTATTATTATAAGCAATAAGTATCTACAGTGCAGATATTATTGTAAGTCTTAATGGAAGGTTGTAACTTAATTTTCTTGCAACTAAAATTGTAACATATAGGTACCGAATGTAAGAAATTAGTATCAACATATAATATTATATAGAGAGATATAAATATATCTCAATTATATAGGTATACTGTTAATTTAATAAAATTTTATTACACATTGCGTTCTAGATTCCTCAAATCTTATTATTTGTATATGTAATTAATTTTAAATAAACTGTAGCAATCAAGGATAGGTACATAGGCACCTTGTACATTGCAATTAAGTTAATTAGAGATAAGACTTTAAATCGAGAGCTAATATTTGTGTAGGTTCTTAAATTGTTAGTTATTACCTATCTTTATTTAATTTGCATTGTATAACGTTCCAGGTTGACAAAGCACTAGTTCTTCCATAATGTCCGAAGAAAAAGAACTCATTAAGAAACGCGGTAGTTTCAAGGGTCGTCTCACGACATTCACCAGCTATTTGAGCACCCTGACTGCCAGTTCAATGACTGCTGCCGATGCAGGCGAGTTACAGTTGCGTATAGGTAAATTGGAATCCCTCTACGAGCAATTTGACGAGGTACAGTTGCGATTAGAGTGTAGTAGTGATCCTGACGGACAGATGATAGAAAGGAATGCATTCGAGTCGCAGTATTATAAAATGCTCGCTACAGCACGCGAAATGTTAACGTCATTAAGCAAAGCTAATGAGGATGGTCAGAGTTCAAAACATACTCGGGCAAACCGCAACAACATTGTTAAATTGCCTACAATTCAATTGCCTAAATTTAGTGGTTCTTACGACAATTGGCTCGAATTTAGAGATACTTTTACAAGTCTGATACATAGCAATGACGACATTGATGAAATAAATAAATTTCATTATTTACGATCGTCTTTGGAGGGAACTGCTGCAGTGGTAATTCAGTCTATTGAATTTTCAACTAGTAATTACAATGTTGCGTGGACGTTGCTGTGTGAAAGGTTCAATAACAAACGGTTACTAGTACAAAATCATGTAACATCTTTATTTAATATTGAACATATAACAAAGGAGTCGTCATTTGCGTTGAAGCGTATTATCGACCAAATAAATAAAAATTTGCGTGCATTAGAATCGTTAGGAGAACCAGTCAAACATTGGGACACTCTTTTTATTCACATTATCACACATAAATTAGATACTAAAACATATCGTGAATGGGAGGAGTTTAAGGGCCGATTAGACAAGGATGCACCTATATCCTTTAACTCCTTCATGAATTTCATACGTAGTCGCGCAGATTTAATTGAAACTTTAGAATTATCTCGAAATAGTGCTTATAATAGTCCCAAAGAGTGCAATAAATCTAATACTAAAATTAAATCTATGATTTCCGTTCAAAATAATCACAACAGATCTAACTCTTCGCTCTCGCTATCTCAAGTATGTCCTAAGTGTCACGGGGAACACTTTAAATAATTGTCCTCAATTTTTAGCGCTTAGTAATAGTGCAAGGTTACAGCTGTTGCCTAATTATAAAATTTGTTTTAATTGTTTTCGCAGTGGCCACTTTTCGAATCGGTGCAAGAAACCAGGCTGTAAGATTTGCAGGCGTAAACATAACACACTAGTTCACGTAGCAGAATTGAAACCGAACCCCATCGCGAACTCGGCGCCGCTGGCCGCTGTACCAACGGCTACCGATGATAACAAACCGGTTTCGTCACGTCCTGCCTCTAGTGCTGTTTGTACTGATGACTCAAGCGCTAAGTTGACTCTTTCAGTACATGTCCCGGGTTCGATTCCCTGTGAAGTTTTATTGTCTACGGCGTTAGTCAAATTATTTGATAGTGAGAATCGTGAGCACATAGCACGTGCTGTACTAGACAGTGGCAGTACGTCATGCCTGATGACGGAAAATTTATGCAAACAGCTTAACTTGCCTTTACATCGTATAGATACATCTATACTAGGCATTAATAATTCTTTGTCGCATACAAGTAAAGTATGCAGCGCACCTTTGAGCTCGTTATGTGAGGATTATACAGTTGATGTTAAATGGTTTATTTTGCCATCCATCACTGATAAGGTGCCTTCAAATAAAATAAGTTTAGTGAATCTGAGTATTCCGTCTGATATTTGCTTAGCCGATCCTAATTTTAATCAGCCTGCAACTGTTGACCTTTTGATAGGAGCTGATCTGTTTTGGGACCTGTTAGGTACTCAACGCGTTAAATTAGGTCATGGAAAACCGGTTCTTTACGAGACTAGACTTGGGTGGTTAATCTCTGGCCCGATTAACAGCGGCTATTTACCAGGTTTTTCTCGGCATATCAAATGCAATTATCTTCAATTAGATATGATGAACGAAAGCTGTGAGGACATTCAAAGCCAACTTACGCGCTTTTGGCAGCTTGAAGAAGTAAGCCCTCAGTCACATAGCTTTTCAGTAGAAGAACGGTTATGTGAAGAATATTTTCAAAAAACAACTTCACGTTTAGAAGACGGCCGTTTCTGTGTTAGAATACCTATTAAACAAGATCCAAATTTATTAGGCAATTCAATAAATCGTGCTAGGCAGTGTTTATTTTCATTGGAGCGCAGAAATAGTAAAAATCATGTATTCAACTAAATGTACCATGATTTTATGTCAGAATATGAATCTTTAGGTCATATGTCTAAGTGCGCGGTTACCGATTCAATATTTCATACATATTATATACCTCACCATGGCATTCTGAGAGAAAGCAGTACGACAACCAAATTGAGAGTAGTTTTTAACGCTAGCAGTCCATCTACCTCAGGCTTTTCTCTCAATGATCTTCAGATGGTCGGCCCTACCGTTCAAGATGACCTCTTATCGATTCTTCTACGTTTCAGGCAACATAGGTACGTATTGTCTGCCGACGTAGAAAAAATGTATAGGCAGGTGGCGGTACATGTTCATGACAGACATTTACAGCGAATCGTGTGGCGTGACGATCCTTCTCAGAATCTCGATGTTTATCAGCTGAACACGGTCACCTATGGTACGGCTAGTGCTCCATATCTCGCCACGAGATGCCTCAAACAGATAGGGTTAGAGTGTCAAGACAAGCGGATTGCAAATATTATCATTCATGACTTCTACGTTGATGATTTGCTCACAGGGGGCGCCACAGTCGATGAACTCAAATTTATACAGCAGGTCATCACCACGGAACTTGCATCCGCCTGTTTGCCTTTACGGAAATGGAGGTCGAATGAGTTATCATTAGTTGGTGAAGGAAATCAATCTTTCGTAAATTTAAATATTGGCTCTCCCGAGCCAAGTAAAACTTTAGGCCTTGGATGGTTGACAGACACTGACAAATTTTGCTTTTATAGTCCAAAAAATATTTCTAACGAAAATACAAAACGCAACTTATTATCAGTTATTGCTCAGATTTTTGAACCGTTAGGAGTCCTAGCACCGTTTGTGATAACCTTAAAAATGGTTTTACAAAAACTCTGGCTATTAAAGATAGAGTGGGATGAACCACTACCACCAGAATTCTCAGATCTATGGTCTAAGATAATTGTAACATTACCTACTCTGAATAACATTCGCATTCCACGTTGTGTTATATGTAATTCACATCAATCTGTAGAACTTCACATATTTACCGACGCTTCGGAGCGTGCTTATGGTTCCTGTGTGTGTGTTCGTAGTGTAAATAGTGTAGGTGACGTCTTAGTACGACTATTGTTCTCAAAGGGTCGAGTGGCGCCAATTAAAACATTGACAATTCCGAGACTTGAATTGTGCGGTGCTGTGATGGGAGCTCGTCTTTATGAAAAGGCTATTGGTTCGTTAAGACTTCAAATTAGGCAAGTGACATTTTGGACGGATTCAACAATTGTTCTTGGATTGCTCAATATGTTACCAAGCAAACTAAATACATTTGTTCGTAATCGCATCGCCGAAATAATAGAAAAAACCAATCCATTTCCATGGAGACACGTTCCAACAGGCCAGAATCCCGCAGATTTCATAACTCGTGGAGTTGGTGCTAATTTGATCAAGTCTTTAGACCCTTGGTGGTGTGGTCCTGAGTTTCTTCAATTAGAAAAATCTGGCTGGCCTAACGTTACCGCGGTCGCAAGCGACTTACCAGAGACTCGCCCAGAAATAACTCTCCATACAATGAAAAGCCAGAGCTCTCAAAACTCAATTATTGAATTTCATCGTTTTTCCAACTTTACTAGATTACAGCGTTCCGTTGCATACATGTTACGTTTCATCAATCGTTGCAAAAGGCAAATCATGCCAACGTCTTATTTAGGTGAAGATGAATTACGGAATTCGTTGTATTTAATCATTCAAATGGTACAGAAAGAGTCCTTTCCTGAATATGAGTTACCTTTAAACAAACAGAAACTTCCTCCGAAGAGCTCTTTAAATAAATTTAATATTTTCTTAGACAAAAACAATATAATTCGCGTTGGAGGTCGCCTTAATAATTCACAGTTTTTATATGATAAAAAATATCCTATTTTAATACAGTCCACACGTCGTTTTACTAAATTATTATTTCAACATGAACATAAACGTTTTATGCATGCAGGCCCCCAGCTTCTTTTGGCCACAATTAGAGAAATGTATTGGCCCATAGGTGGTCGCAACCTAGCAAGGATATGCTACCATCAATGCGTGCTATGTCGCCGCATGAAGGGTCAAACCGTCAACCCTATAATGGGGAACTATCCACAGCAGCGTCTCGTTGTAGGAGAACACCCATTCACTAGCGTAGGGGTGGATTATGCTGGTCCTATCACCGCAGCAAGTCGTCAAGGTCGTGGTTGCAGATTTGTAAAGGTTTACATTGCCATTTTCATTTGCTTTACGACTAAGGCCATTCATTTGGAGTTAGTAGGTGATTTAACGAGCAATAACTACTTGTCGGCATTGCGTAGATTTATAGCGCGAAGAGGAAAACCCTCTAATATGTACCCCGACAATGGTACCACCTTTGTAGGTGCTTATAATGAGCTCTCTAAATTTCTAAAAAGCAACTGTGATTCGATTGCTGAAGGTGCAGTCAATGAAGGCATTAATATTCATTATATACCGGCGTACAGTCCTCATTTTGGCGGATTATGGGAGGCTGGTGTTAAGTCGACCAAGTATCACTTAGTGCGCGTGCTGGGAAATTGTCATTTAACGTACGAGGAGCTTAACACAACTTTGGTTCAAATTGAAGCCCTGTTAAATTCACGGCCTCTGACCCCGCTGTCATCGGAGCCTGACGCCCTGATGCCACTAACACCAGGACATTTTCTGATTGGGAGACCATTCACATCGTTACCAACAAGTGACCTCACAGATCAGTGTACAAGCCACCTAAGTCGCTATCAACGGATTGAGCAGTTACGTCAACACTTTTGGAACAGATGGTCCAAAGAGTATATATCTGAGTTACAGACAAGGTCTAAATGGCAGTTGACGAAAAGTGAGGTGACAATGGGATCATTAGTAGTGGTAAAGGATGATCATCTACCACCATTGAAATGGCGCTTTGGTCGCTTTGTTCACCCAGGATCTGATGGAGTGACAAGGGTCGCAGATGTTAAATGTTCCAACGGGATACTCCGACGTGTTGTCACCAAGATCTGTCCACTGCCAATCTGCACTGAGGATGCTGAAGGTGGTGGGAAATAGGTTTTCCCACGGGTGGGGATATGTCGACGCCTGCAGCTTTAAGCCAGCAAAGTTTATATTTACATGTTTAATGTATTTTTGTAAGGTTTTAGTGTAATGTCCTTCTTGTTCAATTACACGTGCGTCAGCAAGCAATAAATTTGTTTCATTTCTTTAATTAAAATTAAAATACTACCTGTTGAGTGCTTCTACAAAAACGCTTATAAACAATTTAACATCTTATAAATTATAAAATATAATAAAGTTGCCTTTTTAAAACATCTAATAAAAATATAAAACTCTATCTTGGTGAAACATAGTTATGTAGCCTACTGCGTAGCTGATTCTTGAAGTATAACTAACACGGAAAACGAACGTATTGTACGTTCCTTCGCAGCAATTTGTTCTATTGCAATTATACGTCAAAATTAGTTCTCTGGACGCTCGTGAGTGGCGCTTCAAATAGGCACAAAAAATTTGCTGTCAAACATATGGAACAGCCTGTCCAGAGGTATTTAAACAGATCAGTGATTCATACTAACTGCCAATCCTTGTCAATACTCAGTAAAATACAAAATTCATTTGTTTGTCTTAGTGTGCAGTTCATTAATAGAATTCCAAAAAGAATCGCCTTATTCAAAAAGCCTACTTTACGATTAAATAATATATAGAGGAAAAAGAAGTATGGAAAATAGATGCTCCTGGTCCACCTAATAGTAATTCTTCATAATATTAAGATTATATTATCTTAAGAATGTAACATGATTATAATATAATCTTTTGGTTTATTTAGAATCCACTGTAATTGCATTATATAGAATCATTTGTTATATTATGTTCTCCATAAAGTTGAAAAATCATTTAAAGGGCAATGTATACGCTTTTATAATAAACTCCCAAGTGATATGCCTGTAAGATGGGTGAGATAACGTGAAATTTTGCAGGCCTGCTGTGTAAAGTGTTTTTGTGAACATTGAAGAAAATCAGTGCCCTGGCGTGAAATACCCTGGACAATTGGGCTTCATCGTCCGTGGGACCCTCAATTTTCCTGATATAATCAATCCCATTTTTCATTGGCAGTGCGTGGACAGCTATATTCCAATGTGTATAATTTTTGTATGAAATAAAAAAAGGTTTTTGATATTAGAAGCAAATACCATAGTGTGGATCTGAGCTGAATTAGCTCCTCATTAATATACAGTCCACCAAAAATATAAAAATATAAAATAGCTCATTAAAGATCCACCGCTCAGACAAAACTATTTCTGAGGATTGTCACTATTATTAGTATTTTTATGTCCCTCTAAATATACCAATCATCAAGGCAAGTCCATCAATTCAATTTTGTCACTTTCAGATTTAATAATTTGTCTGGCCGATGTAATTTTATCATCACATTTCTTGATTTTCTCTCTGATATATTAAGTAAACCTTTATATATAGTTTGGTTGCAAACTTTATTTAGAAGTTTTGAATAATTTCTGACATAACTATGGAAGTTGATATTAAGGGTGAAAGTGTATAGGACCTTCTGTCATACAATTCATATAAAAGACTATAGTAAAAGACTGTTTAGTTCCTGAATAAATGATTGTGTATTCTATCGAGTCCTCTCTTGAGAACCTTGTCCAATTAACACCCAGAAGACTTAAGTTTGCGCGTTTATCACAAAAAAAAACCATTTTTCGTATGACAGCTCTTCGACAACACTAAGGCGAAGAGTAAGCAGAAAACACGCAAACATGGTGTTTTTAGACAAGTTTATTGGTGAAAGTATAGCATTTGGAGCTATGAACACTACTTAATCCTGTTACACATATCCTTAAGTCTTATTTGTAGGTTGCTGATGCTTGCTGTTGGTTATAGTTAACACTGCCGAGCCTTTTTGAACTACCACTATTCTTTGAAGTTAAACAAGTTTTTTGGCATGGCGTGACGCATTTTTTTGGTACTTCTCTCAGAAAAGTTATTCTTATAGCTTGTACTTTTTTGTGTAGGTTCATTTATTCAGATTAGTAGTGAATAACGAGGATTATAAGCATATAAACTATTTTCCACCCAAGAATTTTTAAAATATTGGCTTTGTTACATAGATGACGGGCCGGCAGCCGTGAACTCATATCGCTCAAGGTCGCTGGCATTTAGTGTCGCCTTAAGTTACTGGCCAAATGAGACTTAACATCTTATGTCTCAAGGTGACGAGCGCAGTTGTAGTGCAGTTTTACGCTTCTTGTCCTGGTTGCCAGATTTCAGAGATGGCAACCCTAGTTGTATTCAAAGCTGTTACAAAAAATACCCAGAAAATATTCAAAACAAATGTATTACGAATTTCAAAAGAATTGTTTAGATATGTTTATGTGGTAACAGTTTCTACAACATAAATGACTTTCTTATAGATTGGGAATGGAGCGACTGCCCTCAGGCTATTAAATAATAAATTTTATTGTACGATTTTATATTGTAACCAATTTTTTTATGAAAAAAGAAGTTTTTTTACGCCCGTTTTTTCAGGTCTGATGTCACACAATAACTTTAACCCGGAATAATAACCCAACTGCGTATCCTTACTCTTTCTCAAGAAAAATTCTTAGCCGCCTCTCATCTGTACCTAATCTTCGAGTTATTTTAAACCTTTAATCTACATTTTTTACGTACATCGAAACTTTAATAATCATTAAAGCATATAAACAAAAAAGGCATTTATTTTGCATCTGTCTATAAGAGACCCATAATACATTTACTACGATATGAAAACAGCTTCTATGAAAGACAGCAAATATCTTCCGTAATGAATACATATACCCCGGCATAAGACAAGAAAATTATGCTCAAAATTGTACCCGGGGTGTTTTAAATATGCTGTATTGCTTGATCAAGATACCTGCATTGCCGTAAGGAATAAAAAGGTAAGGTCGGGTGGCAATGTGCATTTAAGTGGGAGTTGTAGCTAAAGTCCAAATTAAGCGCTGGGGTACCCAGGCGTTGATGCCTCGTTTCTCCCCGGAAGCACGCGGTTCCTTCCCCAACTTTCGATGATTGACCCAACCGAGGATCCAGTCACAAGTGGTTGGAAAAGTGCAACGTCTGCATCATCAACCTGTATCAGTTTACAGTTGTTGTTTGGTGGGGGGTGTCTTACCAAGGAGACCTCACTAACGAACTACCCAAGCTTGATCAACGTACCCGGCTCTATAACAGCTGCAGAATGGCCCTCGTCTTGCCCACATCAAAACCCTTTTGGATAACAAATTATGATCAGTTTTGGAACACAGAGCCTGCTCTGAACGACTTGCTGACATCGAGTAGCTTAAGAAAACTCTAAAACAAGAAATTACTAAATTTGCCACGGGAATAGTGCGTAAATCAATAGTGAGACTTTAATAAATATAAGTTTTATTAAGATTACATTAAGTCACAAAAAATAAACGCATTTCTCTTTTAAGACTTGATAATGAGATCTACAGGGTTACGTCACTGCATAGTAGGTGTTAAAAATAATTGACAAGTAGAACTAGAGATACTTGGACTATTTTTTTAGATGAGACCTTACTTATACTTGTGGAGGTCTACAGGTGAAAAATTTAACGACTGGTAATGGACTAATTAAATTTGAATGGAAAAAAGGAAAGATGTAAATATGAACTTTCGTTCTGTTAAGGACTAGTATTTTGAATATAAAGAGATCTTACTAACGCTTCAGATAGAGTGAATCAATAACTAAATGTGAGGTGGTAGATTTTTAATATAAGGTTACAATGTCGCTCTATTTCTCTATCAGTTCCATTACCAATAAATAGATATAATGTTAGTTTTTATTTAAGGTCAAATGTTAACATAAATACGAATGAAATAATATAAGTGGGCAAAATATGTCGTAACATTCTAGCTTCTAGTTTCAGACTAAGTTCATAGCGGGTCTGATTGCCCGCATAGTGATGTTCATAGGAGTGAGAATCGCTTCATCTTTTATTATTTTCGCACTGAATTAATTTACGTAAGACCCCAATCTTATCGTTATGGAATTACTTCATATCCTACATAGGTTTAACCGTGTTTTCTTTGTGCTGGTATTATGCGGTAATGTGGAAGATATAGTTCTCAAATAGAATAGAATAGTATCTCGAAATAAGACATCGTTTTCGAAATTAACTAGTACTATCCTACCATCATACTTGTTCACTCTTTTGTCCTCCTGATCCCATTAAAAAAGTATGGTCATGGTTTCAGGCAGCCCTGTTTCACTGCAATCAATTTGATCTATTGTGATAGCCGCTATTAAGTATAACTCACTGGTAAGGTTGATGCTTTTCATGAATCTTATTATATCTAATACAGTTACGGTCGTTCCCAATATTCAGTCTATCTCTTACTTGAGATAAAAATCGTAACTATCGATGCCTTTTCTGTCCCAATAAACTTATCGACGGTAACTCACCTTATCTGTACACGCTGTCTGCCAATGGGACGAAGTATAGCTTACCAGCGATAGAAGTTTGTATGGAAATTGCAATTCACGCGTCCCAATATAAGGCGATAAGAATGACTTATCAGGTATACTGGGACGGACAGCTTCAGATTATTAACAGCTAATTACTGACAGTGCAAGGTAGTAATTTATCTGTATCTGTAGATAGTATATTGGGAACGGCCGTAAGTCATCTAACGCACCCAATGACAAAGAGTTCAGTAAAAAACTGTGTATCCATATTGTCTCATGATCACATTGATGAATCATAGTCTGAGAACAGTAAATCCGATAATTACCTTATAAATCCGATAATTAGCTTCAGACCATTAACAAAATCAAATTAAGGAAAATTTTAAGTAAATTATGTTATTGTATCTTAATATACTTCCAAGGATTTTACAGAAGTGTCAAGACTCCAAATTCTGACAGCCGTAATGATAAGTATAATACACAATTCTATCTGTGAGGAATTTAAAGTGTACGTAAAATGTTGATGCTTTTCACGAATCTTACTATCGATACTGATATTATAAAGAGGAAATCTTTGATTGTTTGTTTGTTTGCATTGATTAGGCTCCGAAACGAACCGATTTGAAAAATTCTATCCCCGGGTGACATAGGCTATATAATATTTTCAAAAAAATAGGGAACCTTATTCAAACTCCATAAATGTAACCCAAGGTGTAAAAAAATACCTAAAATATTCTTTACATCGCGTGCGCGTTGAAAACTATTGATGAGAGAATAAAATAATGAGTAAAAAATTACTACGACTTTGAAGAACACATTATTATCTACAAAAAGTTATCGCAACAGCATAATTCAGAAGTGTTTTATGTTACGTGTTCTATTTTAAAGATTCTAGTGAAATACCGCTACTACGTGCTCGGTCCTGCAGTGTGTACGCGGACGAAGTCGCGGGGTATCAGCTAGTACCTTATACAGTTAGTCAGCTAACTGTATAATATATAATAAGATTAGACTATCTCAAGTGGTTGAAAATTTGGACTTCCCAAAGAAGATGATAGATGTGCAACAAGGTTTCATGTGCACTATTACAAAATCTACACGCTTCGCAATCGTTAATGTCTAGGATTGAGAAGTGTTTTGTTAAATCTGCAGTGTCTTGGTTAGAATGCATAAGTTTTCACCACGAGTACGCCACCGACCAACGGGGTAATTAAACGTTCTGTAAACATCGAATCATTATCAGAATATTAATATAATATTATTTAGGGTTTAATGCAACTATCGAGTTATAAGGAAAATTAACTATCTAATTATAGGAAGGTTGCGGTTGTGAATTTGTCCGGTGAATACAAGGAAGGAAGATTATTAGCATGCTTTACCGAAAACATGGATTCTTTTGTATTTCAAACATTCTAAGTCAAATATAATATATATCATGTTCTTGAACGTCACGGGTTATCCTGTCTAAAATCGGCAGGCCGTATCAGTCGTCACGCCAGCATTAATGAAGTCATCCGCAGGGCATTTGCCGCTCTTAATATACCAGCTGTTTTAGAGCCAAATGGTATTACCCACCGCGATGGCAAGCGTCCTGATGGAATGACGCTGGTGGCTTGGGCACGGGGAATGGCGCTGGTGTGGGACGCTACTTGCGTCGACACTCTGGCTCCTTCTCATGTCCAAGTTACGTCAGTTGGTGCTGGGGCTGCTGCTTCGACTGCCGAAGACAGCAAGCGTCACAAATATGTTGGCCTAAGTGAGTCATTACATTAGATTAGTCATTAGATAGCGATTAGAGCTGAAGGCATAATGACCTTTAGGTGCAGGTTGAACACTGCATTTGTTCATTGTACAGATATTAATTTTTCGATCGAAATACACACATAGCTTCAAACACATATGCCAGCTGTGTGGCAGCTGGAAAATCTATATTCAGCTGCTAGCCATTATGTTCAGTCGAAAAAAGACTCAAATGTCAATTGAGTTAGGTTAATTATTTTTATAGTTATAAAATAATTGCGCAGGCGTTCTCTTATTTCAATCAATGTTACGCTTGACAATTTTTAATATTTCAGTCTTTCTTCCAGACAAAATTTATCAAATATTTCGATCGAAAAATTAATATCTGTACAATGAACAATGCAGTGTTCAACCCGCACCTAAAGGTCATTATGCCTTCAGCTCTAATCGCTATCTAATGACTAATCTAATCTAATCTAATGACTCACTTAAGCCAACATATTTGCGACGCTTGCTGTCTTCGGCAGTTGAAGCAGCAGCTCCAGCACCTACTGACGAAACTTGGACATGAGAAGGCGCCAGAGTGTCGACGCAAGTCGCGTCCCACACCAGCGCCCTTCCCCGTGCCCAAGCCACCAGCGTCATTCCATCAGGGCGCTTGCCATCGCGGCGGGTAACACCATTTAGCTCTAAAACAACTGGCTTCATTAATGCTGGCGTCACGATTGATACAGCCTGCCGATTTTAGGCAGGATCGAGGATCGCTTTTAGGAAGAGTATCTAACTGAACGCCATATTTCAGTGGGTTCATTCATTTTTATACCCAGCCTGATACGCTTATTGACAATTTCATATTGTCAAGTAGTGGCGAAGATCGGCGAAGAAGGCAACGCTTGTAACCAAAAGCCCGACTAATTTTGTGTCACGGCTAAAAGACGATCACGCTCAGTTCTGTTAGTAGATGTGATCAAAAGATCGTCAAAGGCTGACTTGAAAAGTGCGTCCCATGCATTTTGACACTTTAAGTCGTCTGGAAAATTTAGAATATTTAGAATGGCATTGATAGCTTCGTTCAAATATGCAATCAATGAGTTACCTGGTACATGATTTACAATTCTAGTAACATTACGAGTACCCAAACCACCAAACCGTATCGGTAAAGAGGCTTGAGACCATGTGCACGATCTGTAAACGGGCAATTCACAACGGTTTCTGAAATATATTAAGATGAAATGTCAATCACATCGAATAAATTTGAAAATTTCCATAAAGATCTTAAAAGTTAATTTTGGAACAAATAAACAAAACCAAATAAAAGTTAAGGCTATATGAGAATTAATCTTAAATAATCTGTCCGAAACGTTATTAAATTTTTAATGTGATCGTCTAAGAGGGTTGGAATTGAAACAGGAAATAATGGAGCTCCAAGAAGGTGAAGTGAATTCTTATTTAATATTGGGGGCCAGAACGTCAAATTCATCAGGTCTGAAATTTAGCAAATATCGGCAATAAAGAGTTCGCATTTCGGAAACTTGAATTTAAGGCCGATTGAGCTAAAAGTTTCTATTACAACTTTCAAATCATGTAAAACAGGTTCCACTTCACCACCCGAAGTACCAAACATAAAATTTTGATTTTAATTTTGTTATGGCGAAACGAATTGCTAGGCTAAAGTTCCCTTACTGATGATTATGATTTTTGAATAATAATTTTGATTTTTTTATATCAACAGAGCTAAGAGCATTTTTCACATCTAATTATATTAATAAATTCATATATTGCTGGTAACATAATATTATATTAAGTTCTAGTCACAATACTTAATCGCCATTTCAACACACTGTCTGCAGCATATAAACTTTGATACCACATAAATATCGCCGGGGAACATAATAATTTGTAGTTGTTTTAGAGTAACCACAGTGAGCGATCTATTCCCAGTCATGAAGTTATTACCAATATTTTTAGTGATATTGTCAACTTTAACGATCCTTGCAGCTGCCAGTAGTGAGTATTTTCATAATTATTTACCAAACTCGCTATGTTAGATAGATATAGATACAAATAATCCGAGGGGTATTAAAATAGGTACCAAATTCGGAGGTAATGCGTTATAAAGCAATTTACAAGATTTTTTCAGTGAGATATGTTGAATTCAAATTGGTAGTTATATATAAAAAACAAATATTTAATATGTTAAAATAATTCACTTTAATGTTAGGACGTATGGACTTGTTTGTTTTATCTGGTATAGACTCTATCCGATTTTATTAAATAGATATGTATGAAAAACCTCAAAATATAATCATTGCTACAAAACTTTTTAAAGTGACTTAAGTTGACTGTAAATTTAAAATGAAAACTGCAAAAGTAATGATCAAGCTTGTAAAAGAAAGTCATGACTGCGCAGGGTTTTTATCATGTAGTCGTACTCTTTCATCTACTACTAGGATGCCAGAATCGCTCGCCGTACCGCTTCGCTGCAGCGTATATTTGAGCGAAGCGAGGTAAACTAAGTCTGTCTACAAAAACAAAACAAAATTAATCCAAACAAAAACAATAAAAATAATCTTTTGGAATTTGACGCCATATTTAAACATGAGGAATTAGTGCCTTATTTGGTCACATGAGAAAATTGTGCTGATTTGTAAATTCAATAGCTAAGAACCTGGCAGTCGTATCACTCTAAAGTTATAGCAGTGATACAATTAAAACTTACTTCGTGGTCTTCTCTCGACGCGCCCACATGGGCGCGGTGGGGGAATGCTGATCAGGACTTTTCGTCCCCTGCAGCAAGGATCACTCGCCGCCCGTTGAAACGGGCGGGTCATTGGGGGTGAGAGTCGTTGCTCTCTGCGGTCGTCTTCTTTAATTTATGGTATGGTTGGGGGAGCGCCCCCCCCTTTGTGGTCATCTTTTTGGAGCTGAGGGAGCGCCTGTTCCCTCAGCTGAGATCCGGTGATTGTTGCCGGTTTGCGCGGGCCTTGACGATCAGCCCCGAAGAAGAGGGAGGGCGATCAGCCGAGCCGCGCGCAAACACGTCACTCTACATCCTCGTCCCGCACGAGATCACGCGGGTAGCGGCGGCTGTCAGGTGGCCGCGCGTGCCAGGGGGCCAGATCTCGCAGATGATGGAGATCGGACGAGTCGGCACGCGCGAACATGTTGACGGCGAGACGACGAGTGAAGTCGTCCAAGCCCTCGACTCTTAGGTCCCTCTGGATTGTTTGGTTCCTCACGTACCATGGTGCGCCCGTGATGCGGCGGAGGATCTTGTTCTGCACGGTTTGCAACCTTTTCCGGTTAGTTAGATTCACGAGCGCGTACCATGCAGGCGCGGCGTACGTGAGTCGGCTGCGTAGGTGGGTCTTGTACACCAAGACCTTCACCCTCAGAGGGAGGCTTGAGGAGAGCACTGGACGAAGTAAGGCCATCGCGACGTTTGTCGACGCGATGGTCTTCGTGACGTGCTCGTTCATGTTGAGCCGGCGGTCGATGGTGACCCCGAGGTACTTTACCGTCGGGGACCACGAAATGTCCTGTCCGTTTAGCTGCAACCTATGCTGGCCAGTGTGCACACTCCCAGTCGCGAGCGCCTGGGTTTTGCCAACGTTCACCGATAGCCGCCACTTCTTGAGCCATTCTGGCAGGGTGTCCAGCTGGCGCTGCATCTTCACGGCGGCGTGCGTTAGGTTGAGTGACGATGTAATATACGCCGCGTCATCTGCATATAGCGCCAGAGTCGCCGACGGTTCGAGCGGGATGTCATTTGTGTATTTTGCGTACAGCAGGGGAGAGAGACAGCTCCCCTGCGGTACGCCAGCAGAGATAATCTTGGAAGCTGAAATGGCATCGTCTACCCTTACTCGAAACCGACGGTTTTCAAGGAAGTTGGCGACTATCCTCACCAGGCGGGGAGGTGTCGAGGTTGCAGCTAACTTGTGCACGAGTCCAGTATGCCAAACACGGTCGAACGCCTTCTCCATGTCCAGGAATACTGCCACAGCTTTCTCTCTTTTGTTGAGAGAAGCGGTGAGGGTGTGCAGTACCCTGGACAGCTGGAGCGTGGTGCTGTGTTCAGCGCGGAGTCCAAACTGTTCTTCCCTAAGCTCTATGTAGGGTCTTAGGAGTAACAGCAGGAGAGATTCGAATATCTTAGACTGGGTCGCCAGAAGAGTGATGGGCCGGTAGCTATGTGCTAGTGCGGTGTCTTTCCCCGGCTTCGGGATCATAATGACGAGGCCTTCCTTCCAGATATTTGGAAAGTACCCCGAGCGCAGGATGCCATTAAAGAGTCGCGTCATCGCCGCGATGGTTTGACGCGGCAGATGACGCAGGGCGGCGTAATTAAAACTTATTATAATTTGATTAATGGGCTCAATTTTTAAATAAATATAAATAGCGCGTGCTTATATTGAATAATTTGTTAATCATGTTTGTTTTGTCATTATAATAATTGAACCAATTCGGAATTCAAAATTCTGTCTCGACAATAACCTAGAAAATTTCGAAAGCTCTGTGTGAGTTCAAAAAATTTTAAAATCGGTACAGAAATGGCCGAGAAACAATTTAACACAGAAATCAATTGGAGTGACCCGGTGGCAACTCCGCTCGCTTCGCTTCGCTCAATAACGCTAATAGAGTATGCTTAAATACTCTTTTTTGTACAATTCTTTTAAAAACCTTGAAAATTTTACCAGTGGCTCCTTTGCACAGGAAGCTGGCTAAATTATGGGTACCACAACGGTGTGTATTTCTGCCGCTTCGCTCTGAAGGGCGCCGTAGCTAGTGAAATTACTGGGCAAATGAGATTTAACATCTTATATTTCAAGGTGACGAGTGCAATTGTAGTGCCGCTCAGAATTTTCGGGGTTTTCAAGAATCCTGAGCGGCACTGCATTGTAATGGGTAGGGCGTGTCAATTAGCATTAGCTGAATGTGCTGCAAAAATTACAAAAATACTTTTTTAAAACTATAAAATAAATGATACTCTTTTTGGAAGTCCGTACTCTTTATTTATATCCTTTGAAATCAGATTTACTCTATTTCTTCTAATAAAATTTGGCAACCCTACGACCGCGTAGAAGCAAGACGCCTAGATGCGAAAGATTTCATTTCGGAATCCTTAAATCATTCCGAATCATAGTTATTGCCTCTGAAATAATGCCACACTTAACAGCTGTATTAAAAACAAGGATTTTGTGGTTTTATGAAACCACAATTTTCACATTATAGACATTTAACTAAAAATTTTTGGAATAATATTCTATTAAGGGTATAAAAATCGCCTTATCAATCTTAATTTTATGCTTGGAAAATAGGAATGACAATGGGAAATAATAAATAACAACATTTACATTAAACACTGGCAAAAACAAACAAAATAACGTGGAGCACTGGCACAAATGAGTAATAGTCTATACACTTCACGGTCAGCCGCTGCGAACTATAGGCACTGCCCGACCGTCACGCGACATGCAACACACAGACGAAAAAGTTTGAGACGATGTAATAAAAGTTTCACTTTAAAAAGTATTTTTGCATAAAATATACTTGTAATAAAAACTTTTTGGCTGTTTCTATAACTATTTACCTACACTAATTTCAAATTCAATTTGAAAAAACTTTATACACTGTAAAACTTGATAACTTATTAAGTGCAGGTCAGGATGAAGTACAAAAGTTACAATAGCACTAAAAGTTTACATTTAAAATAATGTCTAATGTTTCCTTTTAATTTATTTTTTTTCTGTTAAATGAGTAAATCTAATGAAGAAATTCTTTACATTTAAAAAGGTTTTAAGTACAATCAAGGAAAATATGCAAAACGGTGTAAACCACTTTGTGAATTTATATATTATATATTTTATTTTTAATCAACTTTTATTTGACTATATCACACAATAAAAACAACTTATTACTGAACAGCGAAGACGCCATGATGTCAAGAATGTCATTCCCCGCCTCTTTTTAGTTTTTTCATCTTTTATTTATTTGGACTGGACTGGCGGTTGTCAAAGTGCTTTTGTGCTTGTTTGATATTCGCCATCTTGGTGCTGTTGGCCATATAGCGAGAGTCTGCGGTCCTAAAACTAATGATGACTAACTCAGCTAAACAAGCATCGATAGATGGTGGGAAACTATTTACAAAAACAAATAAAAATTGTGTTCTTTATTACTTTGATTCCTGAATCATAAGTAACACGGAAAATGAACGAAATTAATTCAAAATGCAAAAATACTTTAGAGTACTGTACGCTTCTCTCACAGCCATTAATTACGCCAAAATTAGTTCTCTGGACGCTCGCGAGTGGCGCTTCAAATAGGCACAAAAAATTTGCTGTCAAACATATGGAACAGCCTGTCCAGTGGTATTTATACCGGTCAGTGATTTCGTTGGTGTCAAAACTATCCTCTTCCGACGCACACTTTAAATCCTCGCTCCCGATTGGACGGAGCGTTAAAACAGCGAACAATACATGAAGCTAGTTAACTCAAACCGGAAACAGAAGATAATATTCTAGTCAGCCAACAATTTTGACGTTAATGGACTCAATTCGGTAAGCGTAGAGAATTTCGATGTCAAAGATAAACCTCGCTGTGGTCGCCGTGTTTGAGATAAAACGGACACCATTTTTGAAAAAGTGGAGTAAGATCATACTCATTTACGATTCTTCCCAATTGTACTTAATTTGACCATTGTGTCTTCTTTGCAAATGTCTACGCATCGTGTAATATACTCACATAACGTAATAATAAACGCAAGTATTTATGATATTTAATAAAAACAATTGCACTAGAACTATTTACTATCCTGCATAGGTAATATAAAATATGATAATGAAGACATCCGCTTGGCATTTGCTGCTCTTAATATACCAATTGTTTAAGAGCCAAATGGTAGTACCTGCCGCGATGGCAAGCGTCCTGATGGAATGGCATTTGTGGCTAGGGCACGCACACTTGCGTCGAGACTCTGGCTCCTTCTCTTGTCCAAGTTACGTCATTTAGTGCTGGGGCTGCTGCTCTCACTGCCGATAAAGGCAAACGTCATAGATATGTTGGTCTCAGAGATATATACCTAATCTAGTGTCGAGACACTTGGCCCGTGGGGCCCAGAGGCGCGGAGAATGTACAAAGTACTACCTACACGCCTCAATAGGGCCACTGGTAACCCAAGCGCCAACAACTATTTCGGTGAACGGAACAGCCTAGTTATAAAACACGGAAATTTTAATTTGATGTAATCATAGTATTGTTAATATAGTTATAAGATTGGTTTTGTTTGAATCAATAATTAACCTGTCATTTGACAGTAACGTTTCTTTAATGAACAAATTACAATTTTACACTAAAAATCTCAAAAGGATTTTAAAAGAGATCTATTTCATAGAGGTTCGTACAAAATACATGACATATTTTTATTCTAAAGCAATAAGTTGACTAGATAATTTGTCTATAGTGAATAATTACTCCTCAGTTAATATTATTACATTAATTAAAATTTAAAAGACCATGCTTCGTATTCTGAATAAATTCATTACACAGCTTAAAGCTAAATATTTGGCTTTTAAAATTATGTATGACAGGACTATGCTTACATTGGTCTTAAAACAAAAATAAAACTTTCCTTTTTGACAGATGAAAACAGGAAAACTAAGATTGGAAAACATAAAAAGTATTGTGAAGCGGCATTGAAACTTATACATAATGGCGACTGCGATCAAACATTAAGAACACTCATGAATGAGCATTTTGTTAAAAGAGGAATAAAAATAAAGGTATTAAATTAGTTTAAGATAGATTAAGTTTTGTTTGCTTATTTATTATAATGTACTAGCTGATGCCCGGGACTTTGTCCGCGTAGATAAAGGTTTTTTTTTAAAAATAAGCAAGTTTTGAATTGAAGATTATTATTATAATGATTTTAAAATGCACTAAGTCCTATCATCTATTGTGCTAACTCAAAAGTTAAGGAAGAGAATCGAGGCTACTATCTAGGAAACGTGTTGCTGTGCTGAGATTTAAATTATATCCTCGAGTCCTATTACTTTTAAAAGGAGTAGGATCATCAGAGGGTACAGACAGGGCACGTCCTCTGCTTTAAGTGAAGGTATTTTAAGACACCCCAGCCTGATTCTGGCAATGGCTTCACATTCCAGGAGTATATGTATGGGTTCTTCAGCGGCTTCGCAGCAGAATCTGCACAGGTTTGATTTACTGAGATTTCTGGCTGTGTGCCCATACAGTTTGCAATGACCGGTTAGGAACCGGGAATTGAAGATTATCTCATGTCTTATTCCAGTTCTGGATCCCGTTTTCGCTCCCGTTCCCAACATATAATATGAATCTTATTTTGAGGAAGATTGCTGTGGCAAACTTATCCTACTATTGGTATAGTTATAGCTCATCGACGTGAATTTCAGTTTTTCATAAATCCCGCAAGAACCATGCATTTTTCCGGGATAAAATGTAGCCTATTTCCCTTCCCAAGCTCTAGTCTATCGTTGAACCAAATTTCATCAAAATCGGTTCAGTAGCTCCGGGGTAAAAGCCTAACAAACTAACATTACATTGATAATATTAGTAGGGATGTATTTTATGTATAGGATGTCCCGTTATCAAAGATCAATCCTTCAGTAGGTATCTCGTTTAAGCCACTTCTTTATACCTAATATTATTCCTTACTTTAAATAGTAGCGCATAAGGTCACAAAAATGGCGTTAGTGGTTCGCGTTACTCCTTCAATTTACAGAAGGTGAATGCAAGGACGGAGATTGTATTCAAAGTATCATCATCATCATCAGCCAGAAGATATCCACTTCTGCACAAAGACCTCTCCCGAAGATATCCATGACGAACGGTCCTGGGCTGCCCTCATATAACGCATTCCGGCGATCTTGATCAGATCGTCGGTCCATCTTGTATCTTATTGGGGGGCCTAAAAAAACTGTGTCTTCCGGTACGTGGTCGCCATTTGAGGACTTTACTGCGCCAACTGCCATCTGTCCGTCGAACTTTGTGCCACTTCAGTTTCGCAATGATTTGGGCTATGTCGTCGACTTTGGTTCTCCTACGGATATCCTCATTTCTGATTCGATCTCGCAGGGAACACCGAGCATAGAGCCCTCTCCATTGCCCTCTGAGCGACCATAAGCTTTCTCATAAGGCCCGTAGTTATGTATCACCGCATAAACTTATATATTTTTTTAATTTTTAGGAATTATTTCCCTTTATTATTAAATTAGGTATATATAAACTTAACAATTAATAACACTCTTTATATAAAAAATAATAAATTACGTGGTCATTTCGAATAATCAAATTAACCACGTGAATATTGTATTTGTATTGTATTGCCACTTGTGCTTGTCCAGCTGACAGTGCCATGAGAAACGGAACCTGCTCCCTGAATCATCATGGGATGCTGACAAGTTCATGTCCCTTTGTACATAAGTGTTTATTCCAAGGAACAGAATCTATATATCTCGTTATCCCACATCACTAATTAGATTCTGGAGCCCTATTACCAAAATCGAAATACGAAGTTTCGGTTGACGGATCGTATATTTTTCCTATTACGAAAGTTTTTCGGATCCGAAGATCGATACGAAGTTCGCGTTATAAAAAACGTAACTACTACTTCGCTGTATATTATGGTTATGTCTATGGTTCCGATACGAAATCCGGATTTAATGTGTTTTTTGATTTCAGAAATGCAATTCAAAAACGAACATACATAAGGATTTTACACACAACGCTCGTGAAAACAAGAAACCTAAGCTGTCACATTTACCTAAGGACTGTGGGGAAATTGACAGTGACCGAATATTCGGTGGCGAATATGCAAATTTATATGAAAATCCTTGGATGGCACTGCTTTCTAGTAAAAGAGGTAATTAACTTTTTTTTTCGAGAGGAGTAAAATACATTTACGTATTGAAGACCCCGAAACGGGGCCCATATGTCGGGCTCGGGTGTAAACGCCCCCTACCGACTAAAAACCTCCTCTGTGCTGATAGCCCTGAAGGCTTTTACAGCGAAGCCGGGCGGGGGCCTTAGAGGCCGAAAATGTAGCTCACAGGCGCGGGGCGTCTCGGAAGGAGACTCGAACCTCGGAACGCCTGCTCACTAGTCTGGATGGAGAGAAGATCACTAACGATCTAATATATCTGTTAGATGGTAATTAACTATAAATCATAACATTGATAGTGTGAATCACAGATTTATAGCACACAAAATAATTAAAACGAAATATGTTAAATAAGTATAAATATAACAACAAATTAATATAATTACATTATAGATGTCGTAAATATGACCGATTTAAATATTAAATAAAGTTAAATACGTTTCATTTATCACCAGTGGGAGGCTCCTTAGCACAGGAAGCCGGCTAAATTATTGTAAACATTACTGTGTTTCGGTCTGAAGGGCACCGCAGCTAGTGAAATTACTGGGCAAATGGGATTTAACATCTTATGTCTCAAGGTCACGAGCGCAATTGTGCAGTGCAGCTCAGAATTTATGGATTTTTCAAGAATCTTGAGCGGCACTGCATTGTAATGGGTAGGGCGTGTCAATTACCATCAGCTGAACGTCGTGCTCGTCTCATCCCTTATTTTCATAAAAAAAATATTTTCATGCGTCTACGTGGATCTCTGTTTTTCTGAATATTGGCAAAGAGTTTTAGTTTAGTATGAAACGTGCGGTCATTTGACATAAGTTTGAATTAAAGTACCGCAATTGGCCACGCTATACTAGTCCGGCTAAGTTTGAAAGCGAACAGTTTCTTAAAACCTAGGATTTTGGCTATCTCCTTTTTTACAAGATTATAGCTGTCATCTGACCATCTATGAATGCTGCATGTTTCATACAATCGAGTGAATCGTATTTTTCTTAGAGAGTTTCGCTAGCTATATTGGTTCTAAAACACAGAAATGGCCGATTTGAATAGGTATTTCTTTAAATATTTTTCTCTCAACTATACGGAACAGGCCTAAAAATAAAGAAATATAGTGATGAGGCTTCGTCATAGAGAAGGTCGTGTGCTACATACCGGTATTTTGTATTGAAAATCGCATTATATATATCACACCGTCACATTTCCATAATAAACACTTAAGATTTCAATATTTCATGGCAAAATTTACATTCTCTTTCATAGCTCCTTATTTGCGTCAAACATTATAAAATAAATAGATATTTAAAACGTTTCCCGCTGTCTCAGTGTCACACCGTCAAGTTCCATGACAATCAGCGCGCGAAATTTAATTGAAAAATAACTTACTGTGCAGTGAAAGGGTGTCACAACGCGTCTCATAATAAAAATAACGATAAGACAATCACATTTCACACCTTAGTACTATTTCACAACTTATTATATAAGCTAATACATTCGTCATAACTGTAAAATATTTTGTAAACAAAACAGATGTCGTTAAAAAAATATGTTGCCAGCTATAAAAGTAATATTCACCCCGAATTCCACCGTTGGGATTTTTTTTTGTGTTTATTGGTAGATATTGATAGAAGGCTATATATAATATACGACGCCACATGGTGTTGTAAGTATTCAAAGTCAAAGTCAAATAAACTTTATTCAATTATGCTTAAACTAAGCGGTTTGAATTGTCACTAAAAATATTTCTTTTAAATTACTGAATTTACCATAATATGTTCGGAAAAGTTGAGCTCGTGAGAAGAACGTACAAGAATCTCAACGGCCACTCTATTCAATCAAATAGAGTATTTTACAATGACTATAATATACATAACAAATTAGTTTGTAACACGACTCATATATTGGATGCACCAATATATGAATCGTGTTTGAATATTATATATTATAATAAGCAATAAATAATAATCTGTATAAATATTTTATTATTTAAATGATAATATAGAGATCTCACAACAAACTTCACTAAAAACCACCGCCTGCAACTTTATAAGGTGCAAATTCGGCCTGACATGCAGTACTGTTCTCACCTCTGGGCGGGTGCTCCCCAGTATCAGCTTCTTCCATTTGACCGCATACAACGAATACAACGAACGAGCGGCTCGAATCATCGACGATCAAGTCATCTCCGATCGGCTTGACTCTTTGGCATTGCGTAGAGATGTGGGTTCTCTCCGCATCTTCTACCGCATTTATCACGGGGAGTGCTCACAGGAGCTGTTCGGGTTGATTCCAGCGGCCGAATTCCACCACCGGACATTACGTGCAAAGTACCATCCGCATCACGAAGACGTCTGGCATTCCACAACCGCGCGTTTTGTCAGAAAAATTATTGCCTCGCACAGCCACTTTGTGGAATCAACTACCGGCTGCGGTCTTCCCAAACAGATAAGACTTAGGGACCTTCAAGAAAAAAGCATACTCCCACCTTTAAAGGCCGGCAACGCATTTCTTGACACACCTGTTGCTGCGGATGTCCATGGGCGGTTCCCTCACCTCTCCCCATCCCGTGAGCCTCATGCCCGTTTGCCCCCTCTCATATAAAAAAAAACTCAGCTATATATCCAATTATTTGCTGTACATATGTACAGCTTGTGAATATTCACAAGCTTGGTTATGATCTAGGAGACGAGACATTATGCCTCCATTTACTCCTAAGTTATCTATAATATAGCCGTCACTGTCATTCTCATTTGCAGTTGTATTAATATTATGCTGTGAAAAACAACACATAAGAATACTGGCGTTTTCTGGTGGTTCGTGTTCGTTAGCACACAGTTTCCTAATTTTAACGATCTTAGTTCCATGTGGCACAACAATTTACGAAAGATGCATTTTAGTTCTTTAGCATTAGGGTTATCATTATAACCACCCCGCATACTTATAGCCCCAAAAATAATACTGCACGGCGGGCATCTTGGATTTCAAAATTGATCCCAAATTCGTTCAATGCAAGGTGCATTACGAACACGTGAACCTTGGATACGATATCCATATTGACGACATGAAATGACATACTTGACGCGACTATTTATCACTTAAAATTAAAACAATTTTTCTTAGCATACAGTGGAATTATTTTGAAGAAGAAAGTATACCAGTTGGTCTTGATGATGAGAGTAGATTGGTGCCCGTGTTTCAATAATAAGTGTTATCACACACAAACTTGAAGCAGACATTACACTGACACTACCTAAGTCTGAACACATTTCTCGACGTTCGTGTGTTTGTGTACATTGGTTAAGGCAACTGAGTGAAATCATTGTGTGAATATACTAGAAGAATCATAATTCACCAAGAACTAATAACCACAGTGCATAACCATCACTCATGAGGTTCGAAATTAAACTAATTCGTGTCATAGTTTTGTGATAATAAATAAAAGTTATAACGTGAGGGTAATTTTAAATTTTAAATTGCACAAAATATAAGCAACTAATCTCGTAACGTCGTTAAGCTCACGTATTAAAACACACGTTTACAAATTTCATTCAACCAAGTGTGTAGTGTGTAGCTGTGCGGTAAAAGGACGTCTAAACATTGAGGCGAACTTGGTTCAATCCTAAGGTATTATAGTGGACTATTTTAATTTTATTTTATTATTTTCTAAATTCAGGTGTAATATTATTATTTTTGTTTTTGCTCTATTCAGTTTTTTTTTTAAATAATAAAGATAAAATTAATCTATGAACAAAGAAACAATGAACATTGCTGTTCGTAAGAAGACCACACCTCCTTCTTCAGCACCTGATCCTAAAGTGGACCATGAAAATTTAATATCAGCTATAAGTGATCGAGTTTTCACTTCATTTCGGTCTGAGATTCCGCGTATGTTATCTAGCGCTCTCCACAAAGAGTTATCTGAAATAAAGCAAGAACTGCTTGAATATCGGAAGTCAATTGACTTTTTGAGCAGCTCTCACGATGATTTAATAAAAGCCGTGGAGCGTCTAAGTTTCGAAAATACGCAGCTGAAAAAAGAAAACGGATCTCTGAGCTCTACCGTACTTAATTTATCCGAAAGATTGAACAATCTGGAACAACACCTGCGAGAAAATAATTTAGAATTAAACGGTGTACCTGAGAATCGTTCTGAGAGCTTGCCTAATTTAGTACAACAATGTGCAAATGTTATTGGCCATAAATTTAACGATACTGATATCGTTCACTGTACGAGAGTCGCAAAACGGGATAAAGATAGCAAGTTACCTCGTGCAATTGTTGTAAAGTTCAAAAGCCTAAGATGCAGAGATGAATTCTATTCCGCTGTATTTCGGTATAACAATGCGAATCCCAATGAAAAACTAAACACCGCATTACTCGGCATAACTGGACATAAAAAACCTGTATATGTCTCGGAACACTTGTCCCCTCAAAACAAATTTTTACACGCTGCAGCCAGGGAAAAAGCCAAGGAGTTAAAGTACTCGTTTGTTTGGATTCGGAATGGAAAAATTTATGTTAGGAAATCTTCTGACTCAAAATACATTTTGATCAGAAATGAAAAAAGTCTTGAATTAATGAGTTAAAACATCTTATTCCTAACGGTACACTTTTTGCAAACGATACTTATTTGACTTTTCTTTTTGTACAAATGGCTATCTCTCTATATTACCAGAATGTAAGAGGTTTAAAGTCTAAAACGATTGATGTGTATAATGCTTTTTTGTGTAATAATTTTGAGATTGTATGCTTAAGTGAAACGTGGTTAAATGTAAATATCAACTCTTCTGAATTGTTCGATGATCGGTATTTTGTAATGCGCAGAGATCAAAGTGAAAATTTCCTTAAACATTTAAAAAAAACATGGTGGAGGTGTACTTATGGCAATATCTAAAAAGGTTGAATATGTCCTGAGATGCGATTGGCAATCCGACTTGGTGGAGGATTTATGGATTCAAGTAAAAGTAGATCCTGTTACTACTATCAATTTATGTACAGTATATTTACCGGATTACCTACCCACCAGCCTATATGTAGAATTTCTTAATAAATGTCAAAATATTATGAGCAGCCATCCAAACCATAAAATCTGCATTATTGGTGACTTTAACTTGGGTAGTATAATGTGATCGAACCAACCAGGACTTCCTCTAAGCATCGTGTGAGAAAAATCTAGAGCATTGTTTGAGTTTTTCCAGCTGACTTTATCAAAACAACTTAACTACATTCCTAACCACTTAAATAGAATCTTGGACTTGGCGATAACGGATTCACCTGATACTATCTCACTAAGTCATACCATTGCTGTTTGCCGCTTAGACTCACACACCCTCCCTTTGAGCTTACCCTACTTAGTGGTCGAGCCCCGTTGCTTGAACTCAACAACTCTATAACTGAGAAACTCTGTTTTCATAAGACCGATTACGAGAGCTGTAATAGGGAAATTCAAGACTTTGATTGGGAGCAGTCGGCTTTGGAACTTGATTGTGATGAGTTCGTTCATTGTTTTTATAACACTTTGTATGAAATAATTGAAAAGTACACCCCCAAAACCAAAGTACGCAAAAAATCTTATCCCGTTTGGTTTTCTACTGGGCTAGTAAAGTTGCTAAAATCTAAATTTAAATTTCATGTCAAATTTAAAACTTACGGTAATCCAAGAGATTATAATACTTTTGCAATGATAAGATGTAGAGCTAAGGTAGTTTTTGATCAATGTTTTCGCACATATAAACTTAAAAGCGTTTTGACGTTACACTAAAAATAAGAAAGTCACTAATGCCTACCCAAGACAGATGAGTTACAATAACCGATACGCTAATGATGGCCCTGGCATTATGAACTTGTTTGCTGATCATTTCTCGTCGGTTTACTCTATGAACGCTAATAGTAATGTGAACTATATTCCTGACTTTCCTCCTTCGGCTTTTTCAATCTGCCAATTTTCAGTGTCCGTAGAAAATGTTATTCGACAGCTTAAATCCATTGATTTATCCAAAAATTCTGGACCAGATGGTATACCACCCATTTTAATTCGTATGTGCGCTGTGAGTCTCGCCAAACCCCTCGTTCTTATTTACAACAAATCACTACAAAATGGAATCTTTCCTGTTTTTGGAAGATTGCTAAAGTAACACCAATATATAAGACTGGGGACAAAACAGATGTCACAAACTACCGCCCGATAACCATTCTAAGTTGGTTCGCCAAAATCTTTGAAAGGCTTGTGTATGCACATGTCTTTAACCATCTGAAGCCCATTTTAAGCTCACGTCAGCACCGTTTCTTTGCGCGTCGTTCAACTGTTTCTAACTTACTGGTACAGTTAAACTTGGTTAAGTGGGACCTGGATAAGTGAGAAACCTCCATAACTGAAACTCATGCTGAGGTCCCAACACTTTGGCACTGAATTACCTCTGTTAGTGGGACGAGGTAAACCTCTTTATCTGGGATTTGTTCTTTCGATTTATCATCATAGATAACATTGTTTGTTTACTCATTCTTATTCTACCCACAAATTCCACACGTAATTCCAAGTACTATCATACAGATGTTTATTTGAAAAATGTCAAAACGAAAGCTACAATCGTTATCATTACGTGAAAAACTGAAGTTAATATCCGTTTATGAAAGTGGGAAGACACGCGAAGAAGTTTGTGCCGAATTTAATGTGCCAAAATCTACTCTTTGTAGAATAATTCAGAGTAAACATAAAATTGAATCACAATGTTCTGAAGGACAAGGAAAACTAAAACGTGTACGTTTATCAGAATATCCTGAACCTGAACAGTGTTTGCTAATATGGGTTAAGCAACTTCGTAACAAAAACGTTCCGGTATGTGGACCGATGATTAAAGAAAAGGCACAAGATTTCGCGCGAAGGCTCGATATTCATAATTTTTGTAGCAGCAATGGTTGGATGGAAGGGTTTAAGAAAAGAAACGGTATAGTTTTCAAAGCAATTTGTGGAGAAAGTAACGCTGTTGATGTTAACAAACCTACCAGTTCTATTACGCAATTATTCTGCTGATGATATTTTTAACGCAGACGAAGCGGGTTTACATAATATTTTTTTTATTAAAACTCATTTACATACATAACACGTTACTTTATTTAATGATCGCACCTCTATAACTGAAATGAGACAGATATTTATTTATACCTGTATATCTGAGACACTGGGTAAGTGGAATATCTCTATAAGTGAAACGACATTGCAGGTCCCTTGATGTCTCACTTAACCAGGTTTCACTGTATATACTTCATTCTTATGTGACACAATTAACGATAAGAGTCAGGTTGATTCAATATATACAGATTTTGCGAAAGCTTTTGACTACGTTCACCATTCAGTGCTTTTATGTAAGCTACATCACCTGGGAATTCATGGTAATCTTCACAGATGGCTCACATCTTATTTATCAAATCGTACGCAACTAGTTGCGTTGAGTGGCTTCGAGTCAGTCCCATTTCTTGCTAGCTCTGGTGTGCCTCAAGGCTCAAATCTAGGTCCTTTGCTATTTTTGGCATTTATAAATGACTTATTATCCAAAATTCGATGTGAGTGTCTGGCGTACGCCGATGATATAAAAATATTTCGTAAAATAAACGGTGCAGAAGACTGCTCATTGCTGCAAAGGGACATCGAGACTATTTGGCAGTGGTGTAAAAGTAACCGAATGATGCTGAATATAAAAAAGTGTCAAACGATTACATTTACTCGCAAGAAAAATCCATTTGTTCATGATTATGTTATCGACGGTAATGTTCTAGATCGTGTGAATGTGATAAGGGACTTGGGCGTCATCTTTGACTCGGATTTATCCTTCAAAAGCCATTACGATGATATTTGTTCAAAGGCAAATAGGATGTTAAGCTTTGTTATTAGAATCGCCAGACCATTTAAACAGGAAAACTCCTGGATATTATTATACAAAGGCTTAGTGAGAAGTATCCTGGAGTATTGCTCGGTGATTTGGTCTCCAATTTATAATGTTCACCGTGATAGAATAGAGTCAATTCAGCGGCGGTTTGTAAGAGTTCTCTGTAGAAGGTTGGGTGTAGACGTAAAATTCCCGAATACTCTGAGCGCTTACGTAAATTTAACTTGCATAGTCTTGATAAACGGAGATGGGTATCTGATATGTGCGTCTTACATAACATTGCGAATGGTTTTATGGATAGTCATCTGTTAAGTTTGATAAACTTTAAAGTTCCAACACGATCTGTGCGTATTCCATGTTTATTTTCGATCAATTCCTCAAATAATAATGTATCGCATAACAACCCAATTATGAGAATTTGTAGAGAATTTAAAGAAGATTTTGATATATTCTTTACAAATGTAGACATTTTTAAAAATACTCTTTATAAAACTTTCTAGTTTACGTAAAATAATTTAATGTTTAACTAAATTTCGTTATACTGTAATTACTATTGTGTCCACTTATTAATTTTTTAGTTTTTTTACTGTATTTGGTGAATGATGCGTACAATTTTAATTGGATCTCAGGATCATAAAAATATGCTGTACTTGTTATTAGATGATAGTCTTATCTTGTTATCTGTTATTGTACCTACTTGTAAATAAATAAATAAATTCTTGAAATCATAATTTATTTTCTTAATAGAAGGAATGTGTAATGTGCTTACTAAGATTTCCACGGTTGTTATATGATGATCGTTCGTCTTCATAGTTTCCTTGTGAAATCTTTTAGCAGCCGTCTATAATTTCTTTGACTTTTCTTGAAATTCGTCATGTTGGTGGGTCTTTATACAGCTGCACTCGTAGTGATGCAATGACTTAATTGACCTCAATTTACGATTTAATGATATTTACTCTGTGAATCGATTTTGAGTTAAACCATACGGTGTGGAAATATGATGACATGACAAGTAAAATCAAGTGTAAGGATTATGGAAGTATGTCTGTATATATTTTGTTTCCAACATGGCCACCGCGCAATATGATCATTGCAGCACTATGAATAAAGTTTTCAATGTTAATGAGAACGAGGTAAGGAATTTTATTTATTTTTTGTTTTTATGGAAGAGCCAAAAAAAGCGTTTGGCTTTGCTTCCCAAATGAGCGTGGAATTGGCAATTGCTTGCGATTGCCAGACCCAGTATAGATAGATACTAGGCAAGTAGGCCAGGTATTATTAACCTTTCCGTTCCGGGAAACTCTGAACGTGCGGTATGCCTCAGATTGGCGCGATTGTGTCTCTCACGCAGCGTTCTGTCAATGCGTATTATTTTACGTGTAGCAATAAATTGCTTAGAATTAGGATGATTTGAGTGTACTGTATCAGAAAGGTATTGAAACAAGCTATAAGACCATGCAAAATAAACCATCTTATAAGCAAAATAAGGTAGGTGTTCCGCAGGGTTCTATTCTCGGTCATTTCTTGTTTCTTATATATAATAAGGATTTATCGTTTGTAGCCAGAGATTGTATTGTTCGCTGATGATAGCGCTAGTATGTGGGCCGGCTTGAAGTATTGCCGTGCCTATTAATGACGCCCAGTTTCTTTGAAGCCAATTTGGCTTTGCCTTCCAGATGACCACGAAATTGGCAATCGCTCGAGATTTCGAGACCCAGTATTCCGATACTAGGCGAGGCTTTGAGGGAAGTGTTGTCGAAGAGCGGTGATACGACAAATGGGGTTTTTTTAGTGGTAAACGCGCAAACTTGGGTCTTCTGGGGCTTAAATTGTACAAGGTTCAATTTTCCCCATTCCGCGACCTTCTCAAGAGAAGACACAAGTTTCTCCCGGCACTGGTCGACGATTTCCCGAGAGAGACCTGCATGGCCCGTGTATATGGCATCACCAGTGCTGTCGTCTGCATAGCAATGAATGTTGGAGGTGTCCAACATATCATTGATATGCAGAAGAAACAGCGTGGGAGACAGCACACAGCCTTAGGGCACTCCAGCATTTACGGGCTTTGGGTTCGAGCAATATCCGTCGACAACGACCTGTATGCTACGCCCAGTGAGGAAGCTGGAGGTCCACTTGTACAAGCTCTCGGGAAGCCCAAATGATGGAAGTTTGGAGAGGAGCGCCTTGTGCCATACACGATCAAAGGCCTTCGCTATATCCAGGCTAGCTGCCAGGCCTTCCCCATTGCTTTCAATAGCCGCAGCTCATCTATGTATCAGGTATACCAGAAGATCACCTGCCGACCGACCATGGCGAAACCCGTATCATTGTCAGTCGTTGATCAACTGGTGACCCTCTAGGTATACCAAGAGCTGACGGCTAATTATGCTCTCCATGATATTGGAGAGCAGGGAGGTAATAGCAATAGGCCTGTAGTTTGCCGGATCCGAACTGTCTCCTTTTTTTTTGGATCGGATGGACAAGGGCAGACTTCCATGAGTCAGGGACTACGCCTTTAGAATAAGAGTGCCGGAATAAACGCGTTAGCACCGGCGTCAACTCAGGGGCACACGTTCTGAGCACGATTGGAGAAATGCCATCCGGCCCGCTCGACTTCCTGACGTCCAACGAAAACAGAGCTCGCCTAACAGTTTTCTGTCTGAACTGTACTTCAGGCATCGAGCCGACACCGCGGTATGGTCGGCGGTGTTTTCCCGTTGTCGTCAAGAGTCGAGTTGGAGGCGAAGGAAGGAAGCTTCAGTGGGGTCCATAAATTGCCCAACTTGGAGATAGACTCAGCTTTGCGGCATACACCGTTAGAAACATTATAGAGTACACGAATGTTGCGACCGCTAAATTAGTGTACTTTAGTTATTTTCACAGCATCATGACGTACATTATTTTGCTGTGGGGTCATGTTGCTGACATTGATGTAGTGTTTGCTCTACAAAAGAGAGCTGTTCGTGCTATATATCAGCTTGGTTATAGACAGTAATAATATGAGTGTCCATTGTTAGTACATTTTTGAAAATTTAATATGCGTTCACAAAAATCGTCACCTTTTTGCTTAATAGTGATTTTCATTATTATAATAATATAAATAAGGGATTGCTTGTAACTAATTCTAGTAGGTTTCAAAAGATACATAATAGCTTTCAGGGTAAATGTACACTTTTATAATAAAGTCCCGGTCGTCCGTAATCCTAAGCAAATAATTTTGATTATTTTAGTTAAGGAATCCCATCCGTAACTAAATTAAAACTAAAGTTAAACCACCAGGGATCATGATAACCTGTGTCTTCACTCTCAGAGCGCCGTTTGTTTTCAACGACGTCAAACAGAGTTCTAAAGGAATCAATTTTGAGCAAATAAATTACTCTAACTGTATCTAGTAAGTACAGTTTCAATTTCTTGTACTAAAATAGTCCGTGTGATGAAATTATTGATTGTCTTTCAGACAACGGAGAATTTTATTACTGCGGCGGTACTATTGTCAACTCAAAATACATTTTGACAGCGGCGCATTGCGTCCAGGAAAACATTCAGAAAGTACGTGTTGGGGAATTTAGAATTTCTACCGATGCGGACTGTGACGTGAGCGAATACACAATCTGTGACAGCTACAAGCAGGTATATAAAGATATTTTCTTATTATTGAGGTACATGAAAATAATAAGGTTTGAAAGTAGGTTATTTACAAACAGGTCCAAGTTTCCCTGCCTACAGCAGATAATATCAAAATTGTTAATTTTGATTAGATCGATAAGATATTAGTGAGATTTGTGAACAAGATCCAAATTTTTGTTCATCATTTTCAGCTTCATATATCAGTAAGATTAATTTTAAATACAACAAGAGCTCCTTATTCGCGCTCTCTTCATTCTCGTTTATACTGTGCGTGGATTAAAAGAATGCGATCCAATTCCCATATTCTAGGCTAAACATTTCTTTAATCGCGGATCTATTCGGTACTAAATAAAAAGGATTCAAATAGGTATGCAACCCAATATCCTTTGTAAATGTGTCGTTAAATGGACTAATAAAAAAGTAAAATAGACCTTATCACATCCAATTGCAGGCTCTTTAAAAACTGTCAAACAAGAAAAAATTACAAAATTCTATAAACCATTACGTTAGCCTGAACGTAAATAATTAATTGATATACATACTTATTTTATATCTTATAATTACCAGGTGTAACAACAGTATAATATCATAAAGTAAGTTTTACACCATCATATTTTCTTACTACACACCATTTCCTAATTTTTTAAGACGTTGGAATTTATTTCTTATGATCACGATAAGATAGTCTTTCCAGCATAGGCCATACTGGTTACCAGTGAAAAACGGAGCTCAAAATTTTAATATTATATGAGTTTGTTTATCTCTTTATGACTTACCACAGCCAATCACACACCTTAGGTAAGAAAGATTATATTTTATCCCGATAATTTTAAAATTTCCCGAAGTTTTTAGAGATTATGAGATAGCAAGTCCTTACTTCTCTCCACGAGAAAGACATTCATCTAATGGTAAGTGATAGTCCTGCTCATTACATTGCCACAAGATTCTTGATTGAACCCAAGCTTTAGCACAGCATTGAAATACGCTCGTCACTTTGAAATATAAAATAATAAACCTCATAATGCAAGTAATTGCTCTATCTACGGCGCTTTTCCTTAAAGATACGTGAATATGAGTCTTTTACATTCGAACAGACAGAAATCGCAGAATTGACAGTCAGTTGTGAAACATTTATTTATCAATGTACTATTTATACTCTCTAAATTACGACTATTTTAAGGACAGAGAATGGTATGGTATGGTATAGGGGCTCCTGTTTCCGCAATTAAACCACAAGTATGGGTCCATTTTGCGTACAGTATTGGCCAGTTACTCCAACCAGCCCAGCTCCATCCAGAAGTTTCCTAGGGTGTTCGCAAACTTCCTGGAGCGACCTAGTATCAGTTAAGTTTTTTGCCCGTTGGTTGGCCGCCCCCGCACATTCCAGGATTACGTGAGTGACCGTTTCGTCCTCGGCTAGACAGCCTCTGCACTTAAGGCCATTACGCCAATTGTGAAAAGGTGCATGTTTAGTGATGTGTTAGGGTTGGCGCCCCTTAGGGTGCCCAACATTATACGGATGTCATGTCTGTTGAGGCTAATAAGTCTACTGTCACTCTGGGCGACAGTGCAAGTATCACTACTTTCGACTGTCTACAGCTTGAGACATTCATCCATTGGGTATTGTGTAGGTTGCTGGTGAGAGAGCGTATACATGAGCGCATCTGGCTGAAGGGCAGTGGCAGAACTGGCAATGGACAAGTCACTTGGGTTGCAGGATAGAGAATGATGCGACTAAAATAAATATTATAATTACAGTTTTGCCCCATTTGTGGTAACCCTATATTATGGTGTTGTAGAACGCAATCGCCCCCGTAAGACGTTATAAATATTCTATACTATATAAGATATTTATTTTATTTTTCTTTTATGTTTTATATTATTTTCCAAAAAGGAAAATATAAGAAACAAATGCAGATATACAAAATTAATAAAACACCATAAATACAGACCATTTAAAAATATTTCACACCAAGCTACATTATAGTAGTAGTATTAGAAATGACATCAAAAATAATTCTAAAGGAATCAATTTTGAGAAAATAAATGCCTTTATTAAATTACGTACAAAGTATCCGAACATTTCATGAAACAATTTACAGCGTTCTAAATTCAAAATAATCATAGTGGAAGGAACCCATACCACTGTCCAATACTAACAAAATTATATTTACATTATTCTTTGGTTTTTCTTAAGGAATTATAGAAGTACTAGATTTTTTCTTCTTATTTATATTCTGTTTTACCTTTACCGAAATAAAATAATATAATAACCTCCTTTGTGTCTCCTACTAATAACTTGACGTAGTTGTTTGCGCTAATTTAGCACTACGAAAGGGCAAAAACAAAATATGAATTTTTTTTTTCACTTAGTGAGCAAAAATCGTTTTTCTTTTGTCTAGTTTTATGCAGTAAAGGCACCATTTTAGACCCAGCGACGTGAAAATAAGTTTTTTCATTTATAGTATTTATTTACTGACGACATATTTTTACATCGGACTTGTGAATATTTTATTTTATTGCCTTTTCGGTGACATAGGTCTAGTCAATGGTGGACTATTTTACATTCATTTTAAAAGTTCCTTATTTAAGTAAAATATATAGAAAGTACATTACTTGACACAGTCAATGATATGTGGTCAATAATTATGTTTTAACATCAGATATTTATACAACTTATAATAAATAACAGATAGATTATATTTATTGTGTACCTTTGGAGAGATAGGTAGCGCTTGTTAAGTAGAATATTCAAAACGTTTAGCCTAGTATTATGCAATCATTAATTTATTATTAATGGAATAAATGGATGGACGGATGGCAATAGGTTAATCCTAATAATAATTATTGAAGGTAGGTTGAAAATAAAATATTTGTAACGATTTGTTAAAAGCGTTAGCTAAATTAGCTTGTACATATTTCATTGTCCTCATCAAACTGGTTAAGCAAATGGTGATGGGACAGTTTATATCGATTAAACGTTTCTAAAAATGGTAGATCACTATATCTTGCTTTTCCATATTTTCACCATATTTTTTAAATGACCTCATGAATTGTGGGAAATTTTAATTTTAATTTGTTAAGTGTGTTAAGATTCGTTCGGAATACAAGTGGCCAATTGGATAAGGACCCATAATTTTTGTACTTTATCCTCATCTAAAATAAATCATTTTTCATGATAGATTAACTAAGATGTCGAAAATTTCTTGCTTGGAAGCATAGCGTTTTTAAATATGTTTTGCATGTTGCCCTCATTGACATTCCAGGATCTAGATGTAGATGAGATAATTCCACACGAAGGCTATATACCTGCGTCTACTAACGGATTTCCCCCTGTTAATGACATTGCTCTTTTACGAGTAAAAGGAACAATAGATGTAACAAGAAGTGAGTATAAAACATATTATTAAAAAGTACATTAATTCATTTTTTCTACCTCGGTGACAAGCTATCTTTCAGTCCCTTGTACGAGGGACTAAAGTGGCTGATTCTGTCACGGCAAGACGATTTTTGTCCCTCGTACCATGGACTAAAAGCGAGCTTTTCATCCAGGTGGAAAAAAAACCTCACCACGTGAGATAAGTAGAACATTGCCACCCGTGTCAAAATTCCGTGGTCGAGAATGACCTACTTTTCTCACTAGGTGCTTAATTTATTATTATTACAGCAAATAAAGACATTAACAAAACAGTGCATTTTAAAGCATACTATACTGCATGAAGTGCGAGATATAAATCACCATGATTATACCAAAACCAAAACTCTAAACCTAATAAAATTGCGTGCGTATAAAGTACACAATATGTCAGAAGTGAAACCTACATTGTGCATGAACGTCAAAGCTGCATATGAAGTCCTGGTACATATTGCTAGGACGACACATGATTTCAACTGCTATGAAAGACCTGAAACATTATATATTGTTTCCTATCTCATTTTCTCCCACGTTTATCTTATGAATTATTTATGCGTCTGTCTCTTTTTACTGTCGCGCTTTTTGGTTTCATCGACTTAAAAATCACAAAGATGCTAAAGAAGTTTTCACTCCAAAAACCATATGCTTAAATGGAGAAAACGAAAGGGAGCAATAAATATCACAACAACATTCCAATTTCATTTAATGAAATAATTTCTTCATGTGATCACTTTACAAACATCAAAAAAAAGGATTGTTAAAATTGCTGCTAACCGTGACATGTTAAAAATGTGAGAGTGTGAGTGAGATAATAAAACTTAAACGAATTTTAATATCTCAGTGTGTTAGTACTACTACTAATAGTTGAGATGTATTAGGTGTGCTTTGAATATGCTGTCGAAATTAATGCGAAAATTGTATGTAGGAATCACATCCAATGAACAACGGCGACCCAAAGCCAGCGCAATGTCGCCTTTATCCATCCGAAAATCACCAAAATACAAAAACATTCTTTTTCTTATAATCGTTACATTTTGTATCTTAAATTTCTTTAACCTCTATCATGTTTTTCTGAAAATCTGTCGTATTCAAGAAAATTATTATAAAATACACATAAATATCTTAAAATTATAAAAAACATAGCTACGGCCACTTCGGCCTTCAAAAATACATCGCCGCATTAATATCAGTTCGCGAATAAGTACAGCACCTAACAGCATCGTAATACTTCGCCCTACATGGCAACGTCGCTTTTCAATGTTCAAGGATTCAAGTTCATAGAATCATTGACATTAAAATTTAATTCATGAGAGCTATAATATTGTATCAAAATGAAAATTCTTCATTTGACCAAATTAATGAACAGATATCAATACTTTTTTGTTAATCATTTGCAAATGCGATACAAGTATATAGCACACTGTATAGGCAGTTTCTTCTTTTAGATAAATCAATGTGTACAGTGCATCAAGTAATGTGCATATATTTTTAGATAATGTAAAACCAATCTGTTTGCCAAAAACTGAAATTCTACGCGACCTGACGAACATCACTGAAGAAATAGGCTTAGTGACTGGATGGGGGCTAACGGAAACTATCCAAGAATCCGACATACTTCGTAAAGTCACAGTTCCAATTAAGCCGTGCAAAGAAGAATACAGAAGGTACTCTTTAAATGACCTTATAAGCTTCGTTAACCGTTCGTCTGTCTATCAAGACGATCTTTCGCAGGAAACAATGGAACATGGTGTCAAGTAAAATTAATACAGGATACTTGCTTACTTTGCACTCACTTGAATCTGTAAAATAATTAAGCTATGATGAGAATTCTAAAAGTATAAAATTTAAAGAAAAGTTCTCAAACATACTTAATAGTGGCATTTATAAAAATACTCAAATAAAGGTAGTAAATAAAAAAGTATTTGTAGTATGACGTGCAAGCATTTAAGGCAAGTTTAGGTACAATGTGCTGTGAAACAACTTTTTCTTTCTATATCGTTTAATTTTCAGAACCTTCGATTAAGGTAGTCTACTTTTCTATTTTATTATATTCAAAATTCATTCATATTGTTGGACATATTGTGAATTATGTGTATGTTATTTCGTAATTTTTTGTCATGTTGTCACATCATGTTGCGATTTTTGTATTCACTTTTCTTTTTTATCATATTCTAGATTGTTTCTCTCTTAATGGTTTATCTAATGTGACCTTTTTGATATGCCTAATTAACGTCCATTGATTTCTTACTTCAACAAAAAAGCTTTTGATTCGTAGATCTGGCTAACGCTTGTCCACTTTTTTATTTTATTTTATATTCAAGATTGTTGCACTTATATTGTTTAATCTTTTGTGATCCTTTCATATAAATTTTTGTGTTCACGTCACTTAATTTCTTCTATAATATAAGTAAAATTCAGGTGACAATAATAGCTGGAAATAAAACATGAGTACCTTTTTTTTTTTTTTATGGAATAGGAGGACAAACGAGCGTACGGGTCACCTGGTGTTAAGTGATCACCGCCGCCCACACTCTCCTGCAACACCAGAGGAATCACAAGAGCGTTGCCGGCCTTTAAGGAAGGTGTACGCGCTTTCCTTGAAGGTACCCATGTCGTATCGTCCCGGAAAACCCGCACAAGGAAGCTCATTCCACAGCTTCGTGGTACGAGGAAGAAAGCTCCTTGAAAACCGCACTGTGGAGGACCGCCACACATCCAGATGGTGGGGATGATATCGTAACTTGTGGCGTGTCGTGCGAAGGTGAAATTCGGCGGCAGGAATCAGGTTGAACAGCTCTTCGGAACACTCCCCGTGATAAATGCGGTAGAAGACACACAATGAAGCGACGTCTCTACGCAACGCCAAGTGATCCAGCCGTTCACAGAGTACTGGGTCCCCGACAATTCGAGCTGCTCTGCGTTGCACGCGGTCAAATGGATCGAGCTGATACAGGGGTGCGCCAGACCAGAGATGACAGCAATACTCCATGTGAGGCCGGACCTGCGCTTTGTAGAGCGCTAGAATGTGGGCCGGCTTGAAGTATTGCCGTGCTCTATTTATGACGCCCAGTTTCTTTGAAGCCAGTTTGGCTTTGCCCTCCAGATGGCCACGGAATTGGCAATTGCTCGAGATTTCGAGACCCAGTATTCCGATACTAGGCGAGGCTTTAAGGGAAGTGTTCTCGAAGAGCGGTGATACGGCAAATGGGGTTTTTTTAAGTGGTAAACGCGCAAACTTGAGTCTTCTGGGGGTTAAATTGGACAAGGTTCAACTTACCCCATTCCGCGACCTTCTCGAGAGAGGACTCGATAGAAGACACAAGTTTCACCCGGCACTGGTCGACGTTTTCCCGAGAGAGACCTGCATGGCCCGTGTATACGGCATCACCAGTGCTGTCGTCTGCATAGCAATGCATGTTGGCGGTGTCCAACATATCATTGATATGCAGAAGAAACAGCGTGGGAGATAGCACACAGCCTTGGGGCACTCCAGCGTTCACGGGCTTGGGATTCGAGCAATAACCGTCGATAACGACCTGTATGCTGCGCCCAGTGAGGAAGCTGGAGGTCCACTTGCATAAGCTCTCGGGAAGCCCAAATGATGGAAGTTTTGCGAGGAGCGCCTTGTGCCATACACGATCAAAGGCCTTCGCTATATCCAGACCAACTGCCAGGCCTTCCCCCTTGCTTTCAATAGCCGCCGCCCATCTGTGTGTTAGGTATACCAGAAGATCGCCAGTCGACCGACCATGGCGAAAGCCGTACTGCCGGTCGTTGATCAACTGGTGACCCTCAAGGTATACCAAGAGCTGGCGGTTAATTATGCTCTCCATAATTTTGGAGAGTAGGGAGGTAATAGCAATAGGCCTGTAGTTTGCCGGATCCGAACTGTCTCCATTTTTTGGGATCGGATGGACAAGGGCTGACTTCCATGAATCAGGGACTACGCCTTTTGAATAAGAGTGCCGGAATAAACGCGTTAGCACCGGCGTCAACTCAGGGGCACACGTTCTAAGCACGATTGGAGAAATGCCATCCGGCCCGCTCGACTTCCTGACGTCCAACGAAAACAGAGCTCGCCTAACAGTTTTCTGTCGGAACTGTACTTCAGGCATGGAGCTCTGACACCGCGGGATGGTCGGCGGTGTTTTTCCGTTGTCGTCAAGAGTCGAGTTGGAGGAAAAAAGAGTGCACAGGAGATCGGCTTTCTCTTTTGCCGTATGGGCCAGGGTGTCATTCCTCATGTGCAACGGCGGCATGGACGGCTGGTTGAAGTTACCAAGAGCAGCTTTCGACAACGACCAGAATTTGCGTGTTCCGGTCGGGTAACTGGAAAGCTGCTCGCCAATTTTGACGACGTGTTTCGATTTCGCACGGGCGATTTGCCGCTTAAAAAATCTGGAGGCACGGTTATATTTCCTCTTCAGAACTTTGCAGTTCGGATCCTTTGAGCCCAGCGCCGCAACCCAAGTTCGATACGCCTGTTTTTTGCAGTCAGATGCTGCTTTAACTGACGCATCGAACCAGGGCTGTGATCTGCCACCGATCGGTACTACAGAGCTTGGTATAAAAATATCCATGCCCTGCAGTATCACATCGGCTACTGCAACGGCGCAGGCACTAGGATCATCTGAAAGGAAACAAACCCTGCCCCAAGGGTAGGATGCAAAAAAGGAACGCATCCTATCCCAATCTGCTGACTTGTAGTGCCAAACGCGAGGGGTCGCTGGTGGTCTGCGACGTTGGCGTCGGATAGGCACTACACTCCTGACCAGGCAATGGTCGGACGTTCCGAGAGGGGCGTCGACAGAGACCTGGTAACCATCGGGATGTGTAGTCAGCAGAAGATCTAATAAGGACGGCATGTGGCTATCCACATCCGGGAGCCGCGTCGGCGACTCAACCAATTGGGACAGACCATACGCCAATGCAAAATTATGCACAGATCGCCCTGCGTAGTCTGTGGTATGTGATCCAAGCCATTCGGCATTGTGCCCGTTGAAATCACCCAAGACTACGATTTCAGCGGAGGGGATCTGAGCAAGCACGTCATCAAATGCCGCTTGAGCGCAGCCCATGAGGTGATCCGTTTCTGCGTTACCACTATGGGACCTGTAGACACACGCATAGATGCGGACGCGGTCCTCTAAATCTACGCGGAGCCAGAGAGTAGACAGGCCCCTACCCTCAAAATTGCCGAGACGGCGACAGCAGATATCCTCCCTAACGTACACACATACCCCGGCATGAGGCATGAAATTATGCTCAATTTTGTACCCGGGGTACGTTAAATATGACGTATCGCTAGGTCGAGATATCTGCGTCTCCGTAAGGAAACACAAGGCCGGCTGCGCCGTCTCAAGGTGGTGGTGGACGGCGTTTAAGTTGGAGTGAATTCCCCGGATGTTACAAAAGTCCACATTAAGCGTGGAGCGGGGTGCCGTGGTGTTGCTGCCCTGTTTGTCCTGTGACATACGCGGTACTGTGCCCTCCCCAGAATACGAGGGGCAGCCCGAGCGCGAATGCTCGGGGAGGGATTCTCCGGCTCTACAAGAGCCGGTACCCTCCTGGGGTAATTTATTTTTTAGGACCGCTCTCATATTTTGTTGGGGGGGGGGGGAAAGGACGGGGGGGAATGGCCTCCGGTCCTCGACACTAACCTATGCGAAACATAGCGGCACTAGGCCGCTACTTCACGCCGGTATTCTGTGCGAGTGTGGTAAGTAACCAGGACGAGTCTGGCCCGATTGTGCTGACGTCATAAGGCAGCATCGTGACTCTCCCACTTTCAAAAAGCCCGTAGTCGCCTCTTACGACACCCATGGACCTGGGACTACCCTATTCTTTTTACGCCCCGAGGCAGCACACCTTGATAGGTACTCATGTCTTATTATAAATTTGATAATTTCGTTAAGTTCGTCATGCTCACTAAAATGGCATAGCTTGCGGCGACGTCGTCTTCCCTCAAATACCTATTTGTGACTGGAACGATGGCCCGCCCGTGCGTCAATCGTAGACGAGTGCTGCCTGTGTTGTCTGGTCGACCGATACTAAATGATTGTATTTGTTCGATGCTATTGCATGTTCACGAAGCATCTTTACACAAATAATGAATTCAAGATCTAAAGATTGATGCATCCAATATAAGATAATTTATATTTATACAGTTTATTCTTTAGCACTTTTTATGAAATAATTTATATTATTTAAACACGACTCATATATTGAATGCAGCACCTTACAAACTAAATTTGTTGTGTATATTACAGCCATTGTAAAATACTCTATTTGATTGAAAAGAGTGGTCGTTGAGTTTCTTCTATTATGTTCTTCTCGCGAGCTCAACTTTTATCGAACATAATATATAAATAAAGTAATTATAGAAATATATTTTGTAGTAAAGCGGTTCAAAAGCACCTAGTTTAAGCCTAATTGAATAAAGTTTATTTGACTTTGACTTTAATGTTGAATTTAGCTCCAATATTGGCTATTTATCAATTTTATATGTATATTTACTAAAGTAACGACATCTTGAAGTCAATAGTGAAGACAAAAAATTTTAGCGAATACCCTTTCCTATTTTATTGAATTTCTCTTCGCAATATTGCTTATAATACTGTCCGTAATTTCAGATATGATAAAATAATCTGCGCTGGAGACATTAACAAAGACTCTTGCAGCGGAGACTCTGGTGGTCCTCTTTTAATTCAAAAACCTTATGACGGTGCTATGAGATATGTCCAATATGGTATTGTATCTCACGGAGCTACTACATGTGGAACGGAGAGCAATGGAAGTGTCTATACCGACGTCACCAAATATATGGACTGGATTTTAAGCAAAATGAGAGAATAAACTATATAATGTGAAAATTCTTCTTAAAGAGTATAATATAATATTATGAAGACTTAGTAAATATTTTAAATAATAACCATTAACGATTGTATTATTTCCAAACCTATATCTTTATTGTGTTAGTGTGTCATCCATTTGAATTAATATGGCGCTATAGTCCTAAAAAGTAACATTTTTAAAAATCTACTTAAAATACTTCTACAAATACTACGGTTCCAATTTTTTGACATGTTCATCTTCATTTCTTCATCTAAATTATCGCTGTTTCGAAAACACGATTACGAAAAAAAATCTCGATAGATTTATTTTTTTAAAAATAGTCTTTTATATTTGAATTGTTTATATTATCATAAAACTATGATAGCTATAAACATAAAACTTATTTTATTCGATAGTTTATTAGTATTTATAAGTTTTCACTGTGGGATTTATCAATACGCTCTATGTATTATTTTATATTAATTTTTTTCGTAATAAACCAAACGCGACGCCTTGGTTGCATGCTCGCTCAAGCCAGCAGTACGCCCGTGACCACTGTCAAGGAAGGTACAGTGTTCGTGTCTCTCGTGCTCACATTACGTAAGATTTTAGCAAACAAGTACAAAGCGGGAATCATAGTAAAAAAATAATGATGATGCGACAGCGTATTTGTTGAAATATATAGGTAAATGTAAGTCGGAAAGTACTAAAATAAAATTTACGTAATATTATTTTGAATATTATGCCACGCGGGATTTTTGTATAATATATGTACTTTAGGGAAGTTAGATAAATCCAAGATGACCGCCGCACTAAATTATGATTTCAGCAATATGGATATCGTGTCCGAGGTTCTCGAGGGTGCAGATAACGATTTTGTGATCATTTTCGAAATCCAAGATGGCCGCCGCACAAAATTATGATTTCAGCAATATGGATATCGTGTCCGAGGTTCTCGAGGGTGCAGAGAACGATTCTGTGCTCATTTTTGAATTCAAAGATGGCCGCCGCTCATAATTATGATTTCAGCAATATGGATATCGTGTCCGAGGTTCTCGAGGGTGCAGAGAACGATTTTGTGATCATTTTTGGATCATTTAGACCATATTCTAATACACTTATAGAGTAAAATAAGTTTCGCTGGCTCTGATTTGAAATCAGAGTGTAAATTATAAATAGTTTTCTAAGGAATAACCTGAATTTCGGAAACTGTACACTGTAACACAAAAGTAACAGGTTGGAGTTGGTTAATAAAATATGTCTCGTAAACATTGATAATTAATAATTATTGACATTTAACGCATTTCTGACAAATTACATTGATTGTTTGTTTGTTTTATTTATTTAGAGCATTGGTAACAAGACCAAACCAAACCAAAATACAATAAAAGAATATTTAAATCATATTTAAATAGGTTTATAACTGCAAAATTACATTGCGCGCGCACAACGACATCTAAAAATAAAAGTATTAGTTTACATTTTTTTTTTGTTTCTTCGTCCATTATTAGGACAGGCAAAGGGCTCAAGCCAATACAGCCATATTCCTTACAATTTTACGATTTTTACAATATTGTTCTTTCTACAAACTACTACTAGAATAGCACGACGAATAAATAATTTAAAGGATTTGTTTTGTTACGCCAAAGATATATAACTTCTTGAAGTATACACACACTTTTTTTAAAGGTATCAATATAATATCCTCCTGGAAACACCGCAAAGGAAGCTTATGCCATAGTTTGGTTATAGGTCGAAGAAACATTTTTGAAAGTCGCTTTGTGTCGTGTGCGAAGGGGGAATTGAATAGCAGGAATCAGGTCAAATCAATCAGCTTTGCTTACAGTTCCCATGATAAGTGCCGTAGAATACACATAATGAAGCGACGTATCTACGCAAAGCTACGAGATCTAGCAGTTCGCGGACCACTGAATCTTCGACAATCATAGAAATACTACGTTGCAAGCGATCAAGTCGGATACAGTTAGAGAGACCAGAGATGAGCAATATTTAATATATTGCCGGACCTACGCTTTGTAAGGCTGAGTCTACTTATAACCCCCAGTTTATTTGAGGCAAATTTGGCTTTGCTTTTTGTCAAATTGACAATCGCTAGAGATTTCGAGATCCAATATTTCCAGGTATTAAGTGGAAGAGCATTAATGCGACAAAGGGGGTTTTATCGTAAAGCGGTGTGTAAGTGGTTGTGGTAAATCACAATTTTGAATCTTTTGAGGGTTAAATTAAACATGTTCTATTTTACCCAATTCTGCAAACTTCTCAAGAGGGGACTCGATGAAAGATATATTTTTCTTTTGGAAAGCACGATACTATTTCTTTTAATAACTTCTCATTTCGGATCCTATGTGCTAGCACCGCAAACAGGGTTAAATACTCATATTATATTTTATAGTTAGCTGCTCCTGTAACTGGAGCATCGAACAAAATATATCAGAACTGATTATATGTATGTATTATTACAGAGTTTTTGTATTTATAACAAAGTTTTTAGTTTTTCAATAACAAATCAAGCATTTGTATAAAGAAAGAGTTATGATCCAAAATTTTTTCTACAACATTTCGAACTTAGACGTAATTACTGCCAGATCCAATGTTTTTAAAATAACTTTCATTATATATTAAAGAATATTCTGAATTTCGTAATTTATATAATACTAGTGGACCCAACAGACGTAGACACACGTCTTAAATTTAAAAAATCGGTCCAGCCGTTAGGAGGAGTTCACTAACATACACATGAGCAGGAGAATTATATTATATGGACGGAATTGAGAATCTAAACCAATCTCAAATTCACTGAAACAAACAAAAAAGTCATCAAAATCAGTCCAGCCGTTTAGGAGGTAGTTTAATTGTAAATCTAAACCATTTTCGAATCCACCTGAAGATACACACCAATCTCAAATTCACTGGAACACACAAAAATATCATCAAAATCGGTCCAGCCGCTTAGGAGGTAGTTCAATTGTGAATCTAAACCATTCTCGAATCCACCTGAATACACACAGAAAGTTTTATTAGAATCGGTCCAGCCGTCTAGGAGGAGTTCAGTGACATACACACGCACACAAGAATTATATATATAAAGATAAATTAGCGCCAACTTTAAGTGAATTTATTTTTTTACTTTTTACTTATCTTTTTATAAATTGTAATGTATGCTTGTTTCAAGTTAATATTTTTAGTAAAGAAAAAAGTATTATAACCTTTAATAGGGGGATTTAATATTACCCATAACTTTAAAAATACGCTTTGCATCGAATTTTATTTAACCTTGAATCCACCATAAACGGCCTTTAGATTTGTAAGTATTATAATTACAATTAAAACTATTTTCTTTACGGAAAACGTGGCTCCTATTTGCTTACCAATATATGCATATCTTCGCAGAAAGGCTCTGTTGGGTCACAATGGAATCGTTGCTGGTTGGGGTATAACGGACACATTTTTTAGATCATCTATTCTACGGAAAGTATCTGTTCCAGTGCAGCATCCCGAAATTTGTGATGTTTTGTATGTATATTAATTATTATGACGGGTACTCGTGAAATATAAAACGGGCGGTTTACGTTTTTTCCATCCCTTTAGAAAATAAAATACCAAAAGAGGTTTTAATCATTTGATAATATTACTGGCACATTTATAAAATGTTGTGGTGCGTAAAAATGTTTATTCCAAATTTAAATTTAAGGCCGCAGTCCAGCAGAAAACCCGTGGGTTATGCAACTCTATTCAGTGATTCGTACGGACTTTAAGCAAGCAAGCAAGGCTTTAAGAACATAAGTATGTAAGTAATCCTCTACAGCAAAAATAGTCAAACCTGAATAAGCGAGAGTTTCATTAATCAGTAGGAGGCTCTTTTGCATAGGATGCCGGCTAGATTATGCCTATCACAACGGCGCCTATTTCTGCCGTGAAACAGTAGGTAATGTATAAGCATTACTGTGTTTTGGTCTGAAGGGCGTTGCTAATGAATGGATTGAATAAATTATTACAAAATAGAAAAGAACTTATAAAAGATTTTACCACATTAAGTAAAAAACATAAAGAAAAAAAAGGAAAGAAAAGAAATCGAAAAGAACTGTCGAGGCCCCTTTCGGATCGTCCGACCATTGGCTGGTCAGGAGTGCAGTGCCTATCCGACGCCCACGTCGCAGAACACCAGCGACCCGCCGCGTTTGGCACTACAAGTCAGCAGATTGGGACAGGATGCGTTCCTTTTTTGCAGTAGTCGATGTGATACTATAGGGCATGGATATTTTTTAACCAAGCTCTGTAGTACCGTTCGGTGGCAGATCACAGTCCTGGTTCGATGCGTGAGTTAAAGCAGCATCTGACTATCTTTGTCATTTGTCGAGGAATCACTGACTCCGAAGATACAGTTTTAACTAGTTTCGGGGTCAGAGGTCTTTTAATATCACTGCAAAACCAGATTTTCAATGTTCAATGTATTGTTACAATTAGCGATAAAAAGATGAAAATAATTGGTATTATGTAATAAATATTGTACATTTAGTAATTTAAGTTATTTGCAGTGAGTGTAAAAGAAAATGAAATAAAAAGTATTATTATTATTATTATTACTACAAAAAACAGGCGTATCAAACTTGGGTTGCAGCGCTGATCTCAAAGGATCCGAACTGCAAAGTTCTAAAGAGGAAATATAACCGTGGCTCCAAATTTTTTTAAGCGGTAAATCGCCCGTGCAAAATCGAGCGATTGCCAATTCCGTGGCCATCTGGAGGGCAAAGCCAAATTGGCTTCGAAGAAGCTGGGCGTCATTAATAGAGCACTGCAATACTTCAATCCGGCCCACATTCTAGCGCTCTACAAAGCGCAGGTCCGGCCCCACATGAAGTATTGCTGTCATCTCTGGTCTGCCGCACCCCAGTATCAGCTCACGCCATTTGACCGCGTGTAACGCACAGCAGCTTGAATTGTCGGGGATCCAGTGCTCTGTGAACGGATCACTTGGCGTTGCCTAGAGACGTAGCTTCATTGTGTATCTTCTACTCTAGTGTTCCGAAGACCTGTTTAAGCTGATTCCTGCCGCCGAATTCCACCTTCGCACGACACGCCACAAGTTAGGATATCATTCCCACCATCTGGATGTGTGGCGGTCCTCCACAGTGCGATTTTCAAGAAAATTTCTTCCACGTACAACAAGGCTGTGGAATGAGCTTTACTTGTGCGGTGTTTCCGGGACGATACGCCATGGGTACCTCCAAAAAAAGCACGTTCACCTTCCTGTGATTCCTCTGGTGTTTCAAGAGAATGTAGGCGGCGGTGATCACTTAATACCAGAAGACTCTTATGCTCGTTTGTCCTCCTTTTCAATAAAAAATCTTATTCACTCTATTTATTGTTACAGTACCCGATCACAGAACATCATATGTGCTGGTGACGTAAAGAAGGACTCCTGCAGAGGAGACTCAGGAGGTCCCCTCATGTTTATAGAAACATATGAAAATGAAATTAGATATGTTCAGCATGGCATTGTATACAGGGGACCAAATATGTGCGGCTTAGTAAGAGCTGGAATTTATACTGATGTTGCTAAATACATGGATTGGATTTTCGCAAAAATTAATAAATATTTTTTTTTACTAAAGCTGTTGCTTCAAACTTAATAAAGATCAGTCAATAAATCATTCTTATTTCTCATTTATCATTATTCATTTATTTAAATATTAAAAAAAAACTTTATTTGATGTAACAATTTCAATAATAATCTTTTGGTTTATATAGAATCCACTGTAATTGCATTATATAGAATCATTTGTTATATTATCATTTAAAGGGCAATGTATACGCTTTTATAATAAACTCCCAAGTGATATGCCTGTAAGATGGGTGAGATAACGTGAAATTTAGCAGGCCTGCTGTGTAAAGTGTTTTTGTGAACATTGAAGAAAATCAGTGCCCTGGCGTGGAATACCCTGGACAATTGGGCTTCATCGTCCGTGGGACCCTCAATTTTCCTGATATAATCAATCCCATTTTTCATTGGCAGTGCGTGGACAGCTATATTCCAATGTGTATAATTTTTGTATGAAATAAAAAAAGGTTTTTGATATTAGAAGCAAATACCATAGTGTGGATCTGAGCTGAATTAGCTCCTCATTAATATACAGTCCACCAAAAATATAACAATATAAAATAGCTCATTAAAGATCCACCGCTCAGACAAAACTATTTCTGAGGATTGTCACTATTATTAGTATTTTTATGTCCTTCTAAATATACCAATCATCAAGGCAAGTCCATCAATTCAATTTTGTCACTTTCAGATTTAATAATTTGTCTGGCCGATGTAATTTTATCATCAGTTTTGTTGATTTTCTCTCTGATATATTAAGTAAACCTTTATATATAGTTTGGTTGCAAACTTTATTTAGAAGTTTTGAATAATTTCTGACATAACTATGGAAGTTGATATTAAGGGTGAAAGTGTATAGGACCTTCTGTCATACAATTCATATAAAAGACTATAGTAAAAGACTATTTAGTTCCTGAATAAATGATTGTGTATTCTATCGAGTCCTCTCTTGAGAACCTTGTCCAATTAACACCCAGAAGACTTAAGTTTGCGCGTTTATCACAAAAAAAAAACCGTTTTTCGTATGACAGCTCTTCGACAACACTAAGGCGAAGAGTAAGCAGAAAACACGCAAACATGGTGTTTTTAGACAAGTTTTTTGGTGAAAGTTTAGCATTTGGAGCTATGAACACTACTTAATCCTGTTACACATATCCTTAAGTCTTATTTGTAGGTTGCTGATGCTTGCTGTTGGTTATAATTAACACTGCCGAGCCTTTTTGAACTACCACTATTCTTTGAAGTTAAACAAGTTTTTTGGCATGGCGTGACGCATTTTTTTGGTACTTCTCTCAGAAAAGTTATTCTTATAGCTTGTACTTTTTTGTGTAGGTTCATTTATTCAGATTAGTAGTGAATAACGAGGATTATAAGCATATAAACTGTTTTCCACCCAAGAATTTTGAAAATATTGGCTTTGTTACATAGATGACGGGCCGGCAGCCGTGAACTCATATCGCTCAAGGTCGCTGGCATTTAGTGTCGCCTTAAGTTACTGGCCAAATGAGACTTAACATCTTATGTCTCAAGGTGACGAGCGCAGTTGTAGTGCAGTTTTACGCTTCTTGTCCTGGTTGCCAGATTTCAGAGATGGCAACCCTAGTTGTATTCAAAGCTGTTACAATAAATACCCAGAAAATATTCAAAACAAATGTATTACGAATTTCAAAAGAATTGTTTAGATATGTTTATGTGGTAATAGTTTCTACAACATAAATGACTTTCTTATTGATTGGGAATGGAGCGACTACCCTCAGGCTATTAGATAATAAATTTTATTGTACGATTTTATATTGTAACCAATTTTTTTATGAAAAAAGAAGTTTTTTTGCGCCCGTTTTTTCAGGTCTGATGTCACACAATAACTTTAACCCGGAATAATAACCCAACTGCGTATCCTTACTCTTTCTCAAGAAAAATTCTTAGCCGCCTCTCATCTGTACCTAATCTTGGAGTTATTTTAAACTGTAATCTACATTTTTCACGTACATCGAAACTTTAATAATCATTAAAGCATATAAACAAAAAAGGCATTTATTTTGCATCTGTCTATAAGAGACCCATAATACATTTACTACGATATGAAAACAGCTTCTATGAAAGACAGCAAATATCTTCCGTAATGAATACGTATACCCCGGCATAAGACAAGAAAATTATGCTCAAAATTGTACCCGGGGTGTTTTAAATATGCTGTATTGCTTGATCAAGATACCTGCATTGCCGTAAGGAATAAAAAGGTAAGGTCAGGTGGCAATGTGCATTTAAGTGGGAGTTGTAGCTAAAGTCCAAATTAAGCGCTGGGTTACCCAGGCGTTGATGCCTCGTTTCTCCCCGGAAGCACGCGGTTCCTTCCCCAACTTTCGATGATTGACCCAACCGAGGATCCAGTCACAAGTGGTTGGAAAAGTGCAACGTCTGCATCATCAACCTGTATCAGTTTACAGTTGTTGTTTGGTGGGGGGTGTCTTACCAAGTAGTCCTCACTAACGAACTACCCAAGCTTGATCAACGTACCCGGCTCTATAACAGCTGCAGAATGGCCCTCGTCTTGCCCACATCAAAACCCTTTTGGATAACAAATTATGATCAGTTTTGGAACACAGAGCCTGCTCTGAACGACTTGCTGACATCGAGTAGCTTAAGAAAACTCTAAAACAAGCAATTTCTAAATTTGCCACGGGAATAGTGCGTAAATCAATAGTGAGACTTTAATAAATATAAGTTTTATTAAGATTACATTTAGTCACAAAAAATAAACGCATTTCTCATTTAAGACTTGATAATGAGATCTACAGGGTTACGTCACTGCATAGTAGGTGTTAAAAATAATTGACAAGTAGAACTAGAGATACTTAGATTGGACTATTTTTTTAGATGAGACCTTACTTATACTTGTGGAGGTCTACAGGTGAAAAATTTAACGACTGGTAATGGACTAATTAAATTTGAAAGGAAAAAAGGAAAGATGTAAATATGAACTTTCGTTCTGTTAAGGACTAGTATTTTGAATATAAAGAGATCTTACTAACGCTTCAGATAGAGTGAATCAATAACTAAATGTGGGGTGGTAGATTTTCAATATAAGGTTACAATGTCGCTCTATTTCTCTATCAGTTCCATTACCAATAAATAGAAAGGATGTTAGTTTTTATTTAAGGTCAAATGTTAACATAAATACGAATGAAATAATATAAGTGGGCAAAATATGTCGTACCATTCTAGCTTCTAGTTTCAGACTAAGTTCATAGCGGGTCTGATTGCCCGCATAGTGATGTTCATAGGAGTGAGAATCGCTTCATCTTTTATTATTTTCGCACTGAATTAATTTACGTAAGACCCCAATCTTATCGTTATGGAATTACTTCATATCCTACATAGGTTTAACCGTGTTTTCTTTGTGCTGGTATTATGCGGTAATGTGGAAGATATAGTTCTCAAATAGAATAGAATAGTATCTCGAAATAAGACATCGTTTTCGAAATTAACTAGTACTATCCTACCATCATACTTGTTCACTCTTTTGTCCTCCTGATCCCATTAAAAAAGTATGGTTATGGTTTCAGGCAGCTCTGTTTCACTGCAATCAATTTGATCTATTGTGATAGCCGCTATTAAGTATAACTCACTGGTAAGGTTGATGCTTTTCATGAATCTTATTATATCTAATACAGTTACGGTCGTTCCCAATATTCAGTCTATCTCTTACTTGAGATAAAAATCGTAACTATCGTTGACTTTTCCCGTTGACTGTCCCAATAAACTTATCGACGGTAACTCACCTTATCTGTACACGCTGTCTGCCAATGGGACGATGTATAGCTTACCAGCGATAGAAGTTTGTATGGAAATTGCAATTGGGTTTTTGAAAAAAAAATTTTTTTGTGATAAATGGAAAGATTATATATTAGTTTTATAACAAAACTATTTTTTTTTTCGCAATAATTCAAAAGTTATTTCAAAATAAAAAAAAATTTTTGAATCCAGTACCGAAGACACGCCGACAACTCCCGAACAAACCCGAGCGCGTGTGACGTCATAATGTTAGTTTTCACTCATTGCAGTTGATAGAAAAATAATAAATACAGTGTTTTGATCTATTTAATTTTGTTGTCATTATTAAATATTTAAATTTATATTAAAAATGTCGAACCTCAAAAGTTATCGTTCTTGTTTTGTACCATTATGTAAGAATACTACAAAGGCAACTCCTGATAAAATGTTTTTAAATGTTCCCCAAGATGACAAACGTCGAAATAAATGGTTTCAACCAGTGCACCGCGATAATCCCCAAACAAAATCGAATTTTTTTTGTTGTGAAGATCATTTCGATGTAAGTATTTCTTAATACCATTTTTATTAATTATTATTTATCTAAGTATATAAATCAAATAATTATTATATATTTAAGTAAAGTTCAGTAAATAATTTTTTTTAACTGGACTCCAAATCATAACCTTTAAAATCATAGCATTAAAAAAATTTTTTATTGATAAATTAAAGTGCTTAAATAATAAATTTATGTATCTTTATCTAATGATTGGGATTCAATTTGATATATTTATAATTTTATAACGTTCGAAGTTATGTATTTGACTACAGTATGAAATTTTTTAAATTTTATGTTATGGTGGTTTTTCTGTTGTTATAATAACATATAAATAATTCTTATGATTTCTGTTTTTTTTTAGTTGAAAGATGACATGGAAAATTACATTTATTATACAACGATGGGAGGTAAAGCAAAGATTAAAATTGATGTGGTACCACACAAAAAATTTTTACCACACACGGAAAATTTTCAACAGGAGTAGTAGAGGTTTTTTTTGTCAGTTTTTCTGCTTCAATATATTTTATAACTGTACCAATGCCTGATAATCGAGATTTTTTCCAATAGCAAGCGACTTCTGTTGGTGTCGGATCTTCACTTCTACGATGGGTCCACATAAGTAATGCTAATGCATGTTTGCAACCACCTGTAGACACCATATAAAAGATTATTATTGCTTACAACATCAAAAAACTTAAATTTAATAGGAGTATAAATTACCTGCTGAAGCTGCACAGTCATGGCATTGAACATCCTGAATTTTTTTTGACTTTTCATTAATAGTTAAAGTAACTGAATAAGCTTTACTCCGAACTCGGTGTTCTGGACATACCCGTCCTTTCACAATACAAATATTATTTTTACGACTTAGTTGAACATAACCTATAGCTTTGTCGCCGTAACTCTCACGCGATGCTCTGCAATTTATGAAATAAATAATTATATTTAATGTAATGGAGAATAAATAATTAAATATTTTCATTTATTATATTATTTTTTAACAAACTTACCTTGATGCCTTGGCACCGCGAACTTCAGCAGAATTAAACCGAACGTCATTTTTTAAAAAATCGGTGATCATAAATATATCAACATCAGGAATATTATCAGACTTTGCCTTAATAAATCCTTTATCACACATAGCTAATCGAAACCAACTAACTCGTATTTTAGCAATAAATTTTTAATATTATTGTCTAGACACGTGTAATAGCCGTAAACGCTGTACTGTTATTAAATAGCTATAACATTATGACGTCACAACTATGGTGACCAATCATGGCGCGTTTATAGTCACGTGATTTTTATTTAAATTTCATCAATTTTTAATTGTTTATAATTAATTGAAAAAAATTTTTTTTGAAGTTTTTTGCATTAAATATCAATATTATTAATAATAAAGTTTTAAAATACATAAAAAAAAAAATTTTTTTTTTTTTTCAAAAACCCAATTCACGCGTCCCAATATAAGGCGATAAGAATGACTTATCAGGTATACTGGGACGGACAGCTTCAGATTATTTACAGCTAATTACTGACAGTGCAAGGTAGTGATTTATCTGTATCTGTAGATAGTATATTGGGAACGGCCGTAAGTCATCTAACGCACCCAATGACAACGAGTTCAGTAAAAAACTGTGTATCCAAATTGTCTCATGATCACATTGATGAATCATAGTCTGAGAACAGTAAATCCGATAATTACCTTATAAATCCGATAATTAGCTTCAGACCATTAACAAAATCAAATAAAGGAAAATTTTAAGTAAATTATGTTATTGTATCTTAATATACTTCCAAGGTTTTTACAGAAGTGTCAAGACTCCAAATTCTGACAGCCGTAATGATAAGTATAATACACAATTCTATCTGTGAGGAATTTAAAGTGTACGTAAAATGTTGATGCTTTTCACGAATCTTACTATCGATACTGATATTATAAAGAGGAAATCTTTGATTGTTTGTTTGTTTGCATTGATTAGGCTCCGAAACGAACCGATTTGAAAAATTCTATCCCCGGGTGATATAGGCTATATAATATTTTCAAAAAAATAGGGAACCTTATAAAAACTCCATAAATGTAACCCAAGGTGTAAAAAAATACCTAAAATATTCTTTACATCGCGTGCGCGTTGAAAACTATTGATGAGAGAATAAAATAATGAGTAAAAAATTACTACGACTTTGCAGAACACATTATTATCTACAAAAAGTTATCGCAACAGCATAATTCAGAAGTGTTTTATGTTACGTGTTCTATTTTAAAGATTTTAGTGAAATACCGCTACTACGTGCTCGGTCCTGCAGTGTGTACGCGGGCGAAGTCGCGGGGTATCAGCTAGTACCTTATACAGTTAGTCAGCTAACTGTATAATATATAATAAGATTAGACTATCTCAAGTGGTTGAAAATTTGGACTTCCCAAAGAAGATGATAGATGTGCAACAAGGTTTCATGTGCACTATTACAAAATCTACACGCTCCGCAATCGTTGATGTCTAGGATTGAGAAGTGTTTTGTTAAATCTGCAGTGTCTTGGTTAGAATGCATAAGTTTTCACCACGAGTACGCCACCGACCAACGGGGTAATTAAACGTTCTGTAAACATCGAATCATTATCAGAATATTAATATAATATTATTTAGGGTTTAATGCAACTATTGAGTTATAAGGAAAATTAACAATCTAATTATAGGAAGGTTGCGGTTGTGAATTTGTCCGGTGAATACAAGGAAGGAAGATTATTAGCATGCTTTACCGAAAACATGGATTCTTTTGTATTTCAAACATTCTAAGTCAAATATAATATATATCATGTTCTTGGACGTCACGGGTTATCCTGCCTAAAATCGGCAGGCCGTATCAGTCGTCACGCCAGCATTAATGAAGTCATCCGCAGGGCATTTGCCGCTCTTAATATACCAGCTGTTTAAGAGCCAAATGGTATTACCCGCCGCGATGGCAAGCGTCCTGATGGAATGACGCTGGTGGCTTGGGCACGGGGAATGGCGCTGGTGTGGGACGCTACTTGCGTCGACACTCTGGCTCCTTCTCATGTCCAAGTTAAGTCAGTTGGTGCTGGGGCTGCTGCTTCGACTGCCGAAGACAGCAAGCGTCGCAAATATGTTGGCCTCAGTGAGTCATACATCTTTGTGCCGTTTGGTGTCGAGACACATGGGGCCCAGAGGCGCGGAGAATGTTCCAAATACTATCTTCGCGCCTCAATAAGGCTACTGGAAACCCAAGCGCTGGCAGCTATTTCAGTCATCGGATCAGCCTAGCTATCCAACGCGGTAATGCTGCCAGTATTCTTGGTACGCTTCCACGTAATGATAGTTTTAATTTTATGTAGTCGTAGTATTGTAAATATAGATATAAAATTTGTTTTGTTTGAATAATCTACAGGTTAAGTATATAAGGCAACAATATCTTCAAAGTATTTACTTCAAAGTCAAAACAAATAAACTTTATTCAATTAGGCTTAAACTAAGCGCTTATGAATCGTCGCTATAAATTTTTCTTTAAAATTACTGAATCCACCATATGGCTGTAAAATACATGACAAATTATTTTGTAAGGTACTGCATCCAAATTATGAATCGTGTTTAAATAATGTCAAATTATTATTATTATATTAAACTGTTCTTAGAAACATAAGAAAATTTTCAAGACGTGACGTCACCTCTCCCCACTTACAGCCGACAGACCGCTTTATAAGCGGTAGCAGAACAGTTTGTTACCAGAGCTGAAGGAAAAGACGCTTCCTCAGCTCCAAAAGATTATCACAAAGGGGAGCATCCGCTCCCCCAACAAATAAAACCATTTCAAGTGAAGAAGAGGACAGCAAGGAGCAATCGCTCCCACCCCAATGACCTGCCCGTATCCACGGGCGGCGAGTGAATTCTGCTGCAGGGGACGAGAAGTCCAGATCAGCATTCCCCCACCGCGCCCTTGCAAGCGCGGCGAGAGAAGACCAAGACGACGTTGGTGACCATTACTTCGTTCGTCGTCGGACTGTGAACATTTCACCGAAACTCTGTCCGTTTTCGTATTGATTGTTTATAGTGTGTAATTATTTAAATTGTGTTGACAGGGTGAAGACGTCTATAAAAGGCGACGTCTCCCTAGCGTCGACACATTTTTCGCTGCAACCGTTGACTAGTTAGGACATTACTCTACCCGATTTCTATTCGAATATTAGTCATTGTGTTGTTTGAAATTTTTTTCTTAGAAGCTTAAAAACCCTTTTTGATCTTATTTCCTACTTCTTTATATTTAAATTATCGTATATTGGATGAATCAACCTATAGAGTTTGAATTAATTGCCCGTGTGAGGATGCTTCGTGAAGATGACGGTGGTGATTAACTATAACATGTCGACCTGGCACCAGAAGTAGCACCCGTTCATGAGTTGGCGCATGGAGTTGCCATTAATCATTTAGACGGGATTTTAGAAGAGTATTATGTAAAGCAGAACTGCTGATTATAGATAATTTCTAAGCAACATGTGACATACCCAAAAGTAAACAAGACTAACTACAAAGAAAACTAAGCTACCTCCCTCCCCCCGTAAAACATACGCCCCCTACGGTGATGAATTGTCTGAAGAGGCGAAAACTTTACGGGCTCATAACGAAGACGAAAAGGTGGAGTGCCTTGCCGACAGCCTCAAATTCCAAAGGTAAAAATAAAAAAAGTGAAAACAACAAAATTGTAATTGTTGAACTAAAATTACGAATACTCGTACAACTGTCCATACATCATTCCAATATGGCGAACCGGAAAGTTTTTTAATACCATAAAAAGAGGCAATCTCAAATAGGCCAATATGCATATCTATACATCCAAGTCAAAGTATATAGACATTAAATGTACTATTGAGCCCTTACTAATCATATTTCGTAGACATAATAAAAGTATTAAGTTAAAGCATCGACAAGGAAAATAGGCAATAATTATCCTAGCATGACTAACATCTTGACCTATCTTAATTTATGAATCTGTGGTAATTCACGCAAGTTGGGAGAGGGACAGGTCGCCATATTAAATGTAGGTATTTAGTATATACACTGGCCTGCAAAAGTAAGTATCACACTTTTCAAATTAATTTTTTTTCTTAACTATAGAAGGTAGAGATTTAAGATTAAAACGTTTTGTTGCAAATTTTATAGGCTTTAGTTCTTAGAAACTAAAATTATACATTAGTAACATTTTTAACTTAAAAAAGATAAAACAATGAAAATAGAAATTTTTAGTTTCGTGTAAAAAAAATCAACTAAAATGTATTACATGTTATTTAATTTTTAATAACTGGTATTGCCTCCTCGAGCTCTGATTAGAGCTTCGAGCCGGTTTGGCATACTGAACACTAGGTTTCGGAGCCGATGTTGGGGGTTATTCTCTCATTCTTCTACCAGGGCCTGCTTTAGTGCCCTGAGGGTAGTAGGTGGTGGTCTGCGATTTCTGACTAGCCTCCCAAGCTCATCCCAGGCGTGTTCAATCGGGTTGAGATCAGGACTTCTTGATGGCTAAGCCATCACGCTGATACCGACCTCTTGAATATACTCTTGTACGATATGAGCCGTGTGTGGCCGGGCATTATCATGCATCAGCATCGATCCATCACCCATATTTGCTAAATACGGCCCTGCATACTCATTGAGAATCTCTTGAGCATATCTTTGCCCAGTGAGGGTGCCATTTTCTATGGCTACTAGCTCTGTGCGACCTTCTGAAGATATGCCAGCCCATACATGTGCACTGCCTCCACCGTATTGGACTCTTTCTGAGATGCAGGCTTGAAGGTATCGCTCACCAGGTCGCCTGTAAACACTTCGCCTTCCATCAGAAGTGTAAAGGGAGAATCGAGACTCATCTGCAAACAAAATTCTTGACCATTCTTCTTCATCCCACTGCATGTGTTCACGGGCGTATCGCAGTCTCGCTACTCGATGTTTTGGGCCACTCGCTGGTCTTCGGGGTTTCAAATTTGCTTCAGCAAGTCTTCTTCTCACTGTACTGTCACTAATGTAGTCCCTCCGGGTCTGAAGTAGCTGTTGCTGGACTTCAACTGCATTTTGGTGGCGATTTCTTAAAATGTGAATGGTAAAATTGTAATTCGGCAACGTCCACTTTGAAAAAGGAATGGTTTTGTTTTTGAAGTTTTTTTCAGCCAATTCTTAAAAGAAGGTTACCGACTATAAAGTTTTTATGTACAAAATTAAATTCTCTTTGGAGTCCTTTTTATTTCGAAAGTATATCTTGTGAACTTAAAACGTTATCCCAATTTTAAAAGTGTGATACTTACTTTTGAAGGCCAGTGTAGTTGATGGCCTGCTTAAACCCGCTAACTGCATATTATTATTAAATGGATTTGAGATATTGTTCCTAATTTTTTTCAAATCCTACAGATTTAAGCCACAACTGAAGAATTGAAGAAACGTAATTAGATTTATTGACGATGCGTCATCATCGGATTCTTTAGCGATTAGAGCTGAAGGCATAATGACCTTTAGGTGCGGGTTGAACACTGCATTGTTCATTGTACAGATATTAATTTTTCGATCGAAATATTTGATAAATTTTGTCTGGAAGAAAGACTGAAATATTAAAAATTGTCAAGCGTAACATTGATTGAAATAAGAGAACGCCTGCGCAATTATTTTATACTATAAAAATAATTAACCTAACTCAATTGACATTTGAGTCTTTTTTCGACTGAACACAATGGCTAGCAGCTGAATATAGATTTTCCAGCTGCCACACAGCTGACATATGTGTTTGAAGCAGGGTATCTCCTGCGAGACTCGTGCTAGCTGTACCTCCGCGTAATTAATGTTATTGCTCCAAGAGCTTTATGCTAAAGGGAAGTGAAAAACCGCATTAAAGTGGCATTAGCCTCGTCCTGTATCTTTTCCACACCACTTAGGCATACCTACACCAAATAAATTATAAAGCTAACTTTTCTTATTAAAATGTATCGCTGATTATATTCTATTCTTGCAATATTAAAATGATCACTGAACTAAAATTATTTTCTCGTCTCTAATGAACACAAATTATCGGCTGCGTATTAGTTGCCCGGGCTAAGTATGATATTAGCTGATTTACAATTGAAAACAAATTTTATAACTATACTTACAATACTTTGATTGCTTAAAATTAAAACTTTCATTACGGGGAAGCGTGCAAGGAATACCGGCAGCATTTCCGCGTTGGATAGCTAGGCTGATCCGTTGACCGAAATAGCTGCCAGCGCATGGGTTTCCAATAGCCTAATTGAGGTGCGAAGATAGTACTTTGTATATTCTCCGTGCCTCTGGACCCCACAGACCAAGTGCCTAACACCAAATAGCTTCGAGACCGACATATGCAACGCTTGCTGTCTTCGGCAGTCGAAGCAGCAGCCCCAGCACCTACTGACGAAACTTGGACATGAGAAGGCGCCAGAGTGTCGACGCAAGTCGCGTCCCACACCAGCGCCCTTCCCCGTGCCCAAGCCACCAGCGTCATTCCATCAGGGCGCTTGCCATCGCGGCGGATAATACCATTTAGCTCTAAAACAGCTGGTTTTATTAATGCTGGCGTCACGATTGATACAGCCTGCCGATTTTAGGCAGGATCGAGGATCGCGTTTAGGAAGAGCATCTAACTGAACGCCATATTTCAGTGGGTTCATTCAGTTTTATACCCAGCCGGAGTGATACGCTTATTGACAATTTCATATTGTCAAGTAGTGTTCCAATCGGCGAAGAAGGCAACGCTTGTAACCAAAAGCCCGACTAATTTTGTGTCACGGCTAAAAGACGATCACGCTCAGTTCTGTTAGTAGATGTGATCAAAAGATCGTCAAAGGCTGACTTGAAAAGTGCGTCCGATGCATTTTGACACTTTAAGTCGTCTGGAAAATTTAGAATATTTAGAAAGGCATTGATAGCTTCGTTCAAATATGCAATCAATGAGTTACCTAGTACATGATTTACAATTCTAGTAACATTACGAGTACCCAAACCACCAAACCGTATCGGTAAAGAGGCTTGAGACCATGTGCACGATCTGTAAACGGGCAATTCATAACGGTTTCTGAAATATATTAAGATGAAATGTCAATCACATCAAATTAATTTGGAAATTTCCATAAAGATCTTAAAAGTTAATTTTGGAACAAATAAACAAAACCGAATAATAGTTAAGGCTTTATGAGAATTAATCTTAAATAATCTGTCCGAAACGTTATTAAATTTTTAATGTGATCGTCTAAGATCGTTGGAATTGAAACAGGAAATAATGGAGCTCCAAGAAGGTGAAGTGAATTCTTATTTAATATTGGGGGCCAGAACGTCAAATTTATCAGGTCTGAAATTTAGAAAATATCGGCAATAAAGAGTTCGCATTTCGGAAACTTGAATTTAAGGCCGATTGAGCTAAAAGTTTCTATTACAACTTTCAAATCATGTAAAACAGGTTCCACTTCACCACCCGAAGTACCAAACATAAAATTTTGATTTTAATTTTGTTATGGCGGAACGAATTGCTAGGCTAAAGTTGCCTTACTGATGATTATGATTTTTGAATAATAATTTTTATTTTTTTATTTTTTTTATGGAAAAGGAGGACAAACGAGCGTACGGGTCACCTGGTGTTAAGTGATCACCGCCGCCCACATTCTCTTGCAACAACAGAGGAATCACAGGAGCGTTACCGGCCTTTAAGGAAGGTGTACGCGCTTGGATCGTTTACTGTAACATTGCCAAATATAATGATAAATTGAAGGAGTTGCATTTTTTATTTCTTTCAGCAGAGCTCCCCTATCAACAGAGCTAAGAGCATTTTTCACATCTAATTATATTAATAAATTCATATATTGCTGGTAACATAATATTATATTAAGTTCTAGTCACAATACTTAATCGCCATTTCAACACACTGTCTGCAGCATATAAACTTTGATACCACATAAATATCGCCGGGGAACATAATAATTTGTAGTTGTTTTAGAGTAACCTACTGAGCGATCTATTCCCAGTCATGAAGTTATTACCAATATTTTTAGTGATATTGTCAACTTTAACGATCCTTGCAGCTGCCAGTAGTGAGTATTTTCATAATTATTTACCTAACTCGCTATGTTAGATACATATAGATACAAATAATCCGAGGGGTATTAAAATAGGTACCAAATTCGGAGGTAATGCGTTATAAAGCAATTTACAAGATTTTTTCAGTGAGATATGTACCTACAATACCATATGATGTTTTTATTTTGAATACAATATTGAATTATTTTATTTTTAATACATTTGCTCAGGATGGACGTGATGTGTGTTAATCGTACAAAAGGTTTTTCTTTTCCGCACTAGTGGTTTTTGTTTTCCTCTTGGAGGAATGTAAATAATTTATTGTCCTTTTCACTATAGTTGTGGGATTTAGTAAAATACAAATCAAAGAATATATTATGTTTCTTTCAACATACATAGTGCAAATAATCAAATTAACAAACAAAAAAAATATCAGAAAATGGCTCGTTTCTGACACTGGACATCTTTTCAGCAATTGATTTTTGACAAATGTTGAATTGAAGAAAAATAATTAAAATTGGTGGTTAAATATAAAAAACAAATATTTTTCTGCCGCTTCGCTCTGAAGGGCGCCGTAGCTAGTGAAATTACTGGGCAAATGAGATTTAACATCTTATATTTCAAGGTGATGAGATGATACTCTTTTTGGAAGTCCGTACTCTTTATTTATATCCTTTGAAATTAGATATACTCTATTCCTTCTAATAAAATTTGGCAACCCTACGACCGCGTAAAAGCAAGACGCCTAGATGCGAAAGATTTCATTTCGGAATCCTTAAATTATTCCGAATCATAGTTATTGCCTCTGAAATAATGCCACACTTAACAGCTGTATTAAAAAAAAAGGATTTTGTGGTTTTATGAAACCACGGTAAAAGTGAAACTTTTTTTCACATTATAGAAATATAACTAAAAATTTTTGGAATAATATTCTATTAAGGGTATAAAAATCGCTTTATCAATCTTAATTTTATGCTTGGAAAATAGGAATGACAATGGGAAATAATAAATAACAACATTTACATTAAACACTGCCAAAAAACAAACAAAATAACGTGGAGCATTGGCACAAATGAGTAATAGTCTATACACTTCACGGTCAGCCGCTGCGAACTATAGGCACTGCCCGACCGTCACGCGACATGCAACACACAGACGAAAAAGTTTGAGACGATGTAATAAAAGTTTCACCTTAAAAAGTATTTTTGCATAAAATACACTTGTTATAAAAACTCTTTGGCTGTTTCTATAACTATTTACGTACACTAATTTCAAATTCAATTTGAAAAAACTTAATACACTGTAAAACTTGATAACTTATGAAGTGCAGGTCAGGATGAAGTACAAAAGTTACAATAGCACTAAAAGTTTACATTTAAAATAATGTTTAATGTTTCCTTTTAATTTATTTTTTTTTCTGTTAAATGAGTAAATCTAATGAAGAAATTCTTTACATTTAAAAAGGTTTTTAGTACAATCAAGGAAAATATGCAAAACGGTGTAAACCACTTTGTGAATTTATATATTATATATTTTATTTTTAATCAACTTTTATTTGGCTATATCACACAATAAAAACAACTGATTACTGAACAGCGAAGACGCGCTGTCATTCCTCGCCTCTTTTTAGTTTTTTCATCTTTTATTTATTTCACTGACCTCTAGGTACTATTTACCACTGGACTGGTGGTTGTCAAAGTGCTTTTGTGCCTGTTTGATATTCGCCATCTTGGTGCTGTTGGCCATATAGCGAGAGTCTGCGGTCCTAAAACTAATGATGACTAACTCAGCTAAACAAGCATCGATAGATGGTGGGAAACTATTTACAAAAACAAATAAAAATTGTGTTCTTTATTACTTTGATTCCTGAATCATAAGTCACACGGAAAATGAACGAAATTAATTCATAATGCAAAAATACTTCAGAGTACTGTACGCTTCTCTCACAGCCATTAATTACGTCAAAATTAGTTCTCTGGACGCCCGCGAGTGGCGCTTCAAATAGGCACAAAAAATTTGCTGTCAAACATATGGAACAGCCTGTCCAGTGGTATTTATACCGGTCAGTGATTTCGTTGGTGTCAAAACTATCCTCTTCTGACGCACACTTTAAATCCTCGCTCCCGATTGGACGGAGCGTTAAAACAGCGAACAATACATGAAGCTAGTTAACTCAAACCGGAAACAGAAGATAATATTCTGGTCAGCCAACAATTTTGACGTCAAAGATAAACCTCGCTGTGGTCGCCGTGTTTGAGATAAAACGGACACCATTTTTGAAAAAGTGGAGTAAGATCGGCGTATAAGTAGTTAGAACATAGCTTGAGACCTGTTCGTCACAAAACAGTTTTGAGTAAATTAAAAAGTACACAAAAACAAATTGTGAGCGGTCACGGGACGCCTGGCAGATGTGAAACATCGAAATTATTTTGTTCAAGTAATAGGCACAAAAGTACAGATTATGACAGGAATTAAATATGGCACGATAAAAAAATACAATATTACGAATTTTCTCCAGAAAATTATCTACTTAATACTTACATATTTGTTAAAATAATTATGTAAGTTCTGTTTTACTACAATAAACAGAACTTTTGAAATTCGGGTTATAATAAGGACAAATTTTAATAATGTAGGTTACTAGGTTAGAATCACTGTTTAAACATTTACTCAACAAATGAAAGTATAATAATTATTAGTATTACATTGTTAACATAATTATGTAAGTTCTGTTGTACCACAATAAACAGAACTTTTGAAATTCGAAGTTACCACAAGAGAAAGTATTACGTAACACGTATAGATGGCGGTGACAACAAAATAGCGTGGCGAAGCGTCGCCACGGCCTGTATCGCCACGCCAACAATCAGGTTTAACCTCAGCCTATAGATGTTTCACATGAAAAGCTCAATATTTGGATGCCACACGCACTGAAATAAACCTCATTAACCATGTACTCATTTACGATTCTTCCCAATTGTACTTAATTTGACCATTGTGTCTTCTTTGCGAATGTCTACGCGTCGTGTAATATACTCATATAACGTAATAATAAACGCAAGTACTTATGATATTTAATAAAAACAATTGCACTAGCAACCTATGAACTTGTCGAGGTTCACTATTAACTGCAATAATAACTGAACAGACTATCACTTAGGTGTTTGGTTAATGAAAACGACTCACATCAAGGAACTTAACTTATATTCATACCATATTAACTCGTTACATTACATAGCTTCACCAAGCTAAAATCTCTATTGCCAACCTGACGGGCATAATAATAAAAACTTAAATCTAGTGTGGCCAGGCGAAAATATAGTGGCCGCCACAACCATCCCCCCACGGGAAGGATAACCCCATATCTAGAAATAATAAAAATCATCTGAATTTTTTAATCTAACGCGACGACCAGATCGCGTGGTAGGGGTTTGCTTTTCTTCGGGAAAAGCTTCTTGATGGGTGTTATCCGAAGAAGTGTTAGTATTTAAGCCTTGATGATAAGTGTCCTCATTATTGTTATCTATAAATGCTGGTTTAACCCGGTCGATGCTCACCACCACCTTCCTGCCCTTAATATCTAAGGTCAAAGTCTTGCCGTCACGAGAGCGTTCTAAAATCGCGTACGGACCGTGGTATGGTATTTGTAATGATCTTCTGACAGTATCATCTCGCAGGAATACGTGCGTTGCTGAAGACAAACTCTTGAAAATAAATGTTGCAGGTTTGGAGTGGTGAGAAACTGTGAGAGGTCGAATAGTGGTCATTTTCTGTTTAAACTGTACGACCAGATCAGCAGGATCCAATAGATCTGGGCTCGGGCCTGGAGTTATTAATTCTCCGGGTAAGCGCAACGTTTCTCCATAGACCATTTCAGCGACGGTAGCTTTCAAGTCTTCCTTAAAAGCTGTTCGCATTCCGAGAAGAACGAACGGAAGGGATCTGACCCAAGAATCACCATGGCACATCAGAGCTGCCTTTAGTTGTCGGTGAACTCGTTCAATCATGCCGTTAGCACTCGGGTGGTAAGAGGTGGTCCGAATCCGTTTTGCTGCAAAAGTTAGAATTAACCGATTGAACAGATCAGATTCGAATTGTGTTCCTTGATCGGTGGTAACAGTAGTCGGAGAAACCAAATTGTGAAATCCATTCTCGGGTGAAGGTGTCCACCACTTCTTCCGCGGTAATTGACCGCATAGGCCAGACCTCAGGCCATCTTGAAACCCTGTCAATGGCAGTTAAACAATAACAAAATTCGTTACAGACAGGAAGGGGCCCAACAATGTCAATATGGACATGCATAAAACGACCAGAAGGCTAGTTAAACTTGCCGAGAGGCGAAGTGAAATGCCTAGTAAGCTTAGACCGTTGACAAGCAACACAAGATTGAGCCCATAGGCGGCAGTCCTTTCTTATGGAAGGCCACACAAAGCGATCAGTCACAAGGCGAACAGTAGCGCGAACGCCTGGGTGACTCAGGTTGTGCAACTTGTCAAATACCGCACGTCGAAATGGAGGGGTCAAATATGGCCGTGACTTTCCAGTGGATACATCACAGGCAACATTCACGTTCGTACCGGGGATGACGACTTTCGAAATCCGAAGGCTTGAATTTCCATTTCGTAAGTCAGCGAGTTCTTGATCGTTCTCCTGTGATTTTGCAAGTGTTTCATAATCTTGTTCTAACGAGATGGTCTCAATTCGCGACATTGCATCAGCGACAATGTTGTCTTCTCCTCTAATATACCGAATGTCAGTTGTGAATTGCCCTATAAATGAAAGTTGGTTCAATTGCGAAGGTGGCAGTTTTTCTCGCCGCTGTATGAAGGCATACAGCAGCGGTTTGTGGTCTGTAAAAATTGTTACGTGTTGGACCTCGAGTATGTAGCGGAAGTGCTGAACACTGTCATACACTGCTAGGAACTCTCGATAATAGGCGGGCCATTGCGACTGTCGTGGAGTCAACTTGCGACTGAAAAATGCGAGTGGTCGCCATTGCCCGTCCACTTCCTGCTGTAAACAAGATCCAATATGTACGCTGGAAGTATCTGTAAAGAGGGCCAAACGAGCGTCATTCACCGGGTGTTGCAGGAGTGTCGCGTTGGACAAATGATCTGAAGCTTTATGAAGAGCGGGTGTCCAGGGAAAGGGTTTTGCTCCTTTACTTTTGGTGGACACGACCGCATCAATTAAAGGAGCTTGGAATTTGGCAGCATGCGGAATGAAACGTCTATAGTAGTTTAGCATGCCCAGGAAACGTCTCATGCCTTGAACGGTTTTTGGAGGAGAAAAATCTCGCAGATTTTTCTCTACTCGCTCCTTTGGAGGAAACGTACCATCAGCATTTATTAAATGACCTAGAAAAACAACTTCTTTGGAACCAAGGACACATTTGGATGAATTTACGATAACTCCGTAGTCTTGAAAGCGTTTGAAGAGGATACGGAGGTGTTCTTGGTGTGTAGATTCATCGGGAGAAAAAACTAAAACATCATCTAAATACGGAAAACAGAAATCTAGACCCCCATGCGACTTCATCGATAAATCGCTGAAAAGTTTGTCCAGCGTTGCGTAGCCCGAAAGTCATGAAGGGAAATTCAAAGAGGCCAAACGGGGTTACGATGGCTGTCTTCGGTATATCCTCTTTCAGGGATCTAAACAGGGATCTGGTGATAAGCCTTAACCAGATCTAATGTGCTGAAAACCATGGCTCCAGAAAGGTTGTGGGCAAAGTCATTGATGTGCCGAACGGGATAACGATCCGGAATTGTCCTAGCGTTCAGGGCACGGTAGTCACCGCATGGACGCCATGACTGGTCCTTTTTGATGGTCATGTGCAGTGGTGATGACCAAGCGCTTTTAGAGGGCCGGGCTGTTCCATTTTTCACCATGTCCTCAAACTCCTTCTTGGCTGCTACCAACTTGTGCGGAGCAAGACGTCGAGGACGGCAAGAAATGGGAGGCCCATCCGTGGTTTTGATATGGTGAACCGTAAGGTGCTTCGTCACACGAGGAAGACCTGGAGGTCGTGTAATGTCCGGAAACTCTGCAAGCACTTGTACGAAGACTGAGTCCGGGATAACGACTGCCCTGACGCTAGGTTGGCTAGAAGAAGCAGAGGAAACAAGGCGAGATAAACCAGTAGTGCCATCCAAGAGAATTTTACTACTACAGTCGGGGAGCAGTTTGTAGTGTGCAAGGAAGTCCGATCCAATGATAGCAGTTTTGAAATCAGCAAGGACGAACTGCCAGCCGAATTCACGTCGCAGTCTGAAATCCAGCTTGAGAGAGACTTGACCATAGGTTATGATCTTAGTGCCGTTAGCAGCGCTAAGTTCCCAGTCAGTAGGTGTCCTCTGTCCTCGGAACCAGCTGTAGGGATAACAGCAAATATCAGAACCTGTATCAATTAAAAATTGTCGGCCAGTTATTTTGTCTCTATCAAAAAGACGGTGACTGCAGGATCCTACCGCACAGCAATCAGCTCCTGCCTCTACTGACTGCTGCTTTTTGAGTTTTCCGGATTCCAGTTACATGGCTTGAGGCATTTACTCGCCTTGTTACCGAACCGTCTATGATACCAGCATTGCCTGGACATGCCGCCGCCGTTCTATCTCGGTGGTGACTAGAAGAGCGGCTTCGACTGCTTGCCCGCTGTCCTTTTCGCCGCTTCTCTCTTGTAAGACTAGCTACCTGTAAACTTAGCGATTGTACACACTCCATGAATGATGTAAGTGTAGTAGTGGCTGTACTATCTTCCACACTAAAAACCTTAGAGGGGCCTGCAGGCAGCTCCATAATCTTATCAGCTAGCTCTGCTATCTGATCCAAGGTAAGGTCTGCTTGAGCCGCTAAAATAGCTTGTACATTGGTAGGGAGTCGACGAAGCCACAGTTGTCGCAATATATTATCATCCCTCAGAGTAGTTCCAGCGAGAGAGCGAAGGTGCCTAAGGAATGTAGAGGGCTTTCGATCGCCTAGCTCTTCATCACCGAGGAGGCGACGCACTCTCTGCTCCTCCGATGTCGACATACGACGGATGAGTTCATCCTTTAACTTTTCGTATTTGTTATTATCTGGAGGATTCATAACTATGTCTTCAATTTCACCTATAATACGCTGATCCAAGGTGGCTAATATGTGGCTGAACTTAGTAGTATCAGCAACAATACCAGCCAAATGAAATTGTGCATCGGCTTGAGCAAACCTTATTCTGCTCATAATACTGTGATTAAAATCAATTTTTGTCTTCAATTTTATCAAAGCTATGTCGTGAAACTTTCCATCATACATTTCATGCACAAATGATTTCTCAACAAATAAATCCTAGAAAAGATAGAAAATAATATTATAGTACTGTCTTGTAATATTAACTGACAGCCGTTTTCATAAAAGTAAGTTCAATGATAGAACTATTTATGATGATATTATTACCTGCACGTAATTCTCACATACAAAATTTCCCATTATCTCTTGACAATCCTCTTGTTGTGTAAGATCATAATCTCCAACACGAATATGAACTATATTCTGGTCTGTGACGCAATGAGCAGCTGTGAGAATATGTGTAGTGTCGATAATTGTCCCAGAGCAAATATATATAATGTTATCTGAAACAATTTAGATTATCGTCACAAATCATCCTGGAGTAACACTTAATATCCACATCTCGTCTTTGAAATCGAGCGCTCGACTCTCAAAGAGCGCCGCCCAGGTTAGCCATATTTTACATTATAGTTCGCACCATGTATAAGATTACTGCGATAGAGGCGGAAAAACGTCTGCGCATGAATACAGTCACGTATTTCTCAATTTAATTGTTAGTACAAAATAACAAAAATATATTTATTTACGATAGAAGGCAGAAGGTAATAACTTAACATATTGCAACAACACTTGGTAAACGTTTCTCTAACGTAATGGATTATTATTTTAATTATCAAGCACTAGCTTTTACGATACCTGAGGAGCACCAGCTGATCAGCGATTGCCAATAAACTTTCCATCAAGGGCACTTAGCTGGTGATGTACTTGTATATCTCACCCATAAATGTGCGCAAGCGGTTGAAACGAAGGGTGAGTCTGGACATAGCAAAGGCTTTCGATTGGGTATAGCACAAAGCGGTTATAGCGAAACTGGCATACTATGCGCTTCCCGAGTCATGGTGTGTTCTTACGGGTTGAGGGTTAGCCTATGGACAAACTACCAAACAATATTCAAAGAGAAAGAGAATTTTTTGTGAGTGACCTTGCTAAGTTACTACAACTTACCCTACTTATATTATAAATGTGAATTTAAGTTTGTTTGTTACGCTTTTACGCCAGAGCTACTGAACCGATGAAATTTGCTACAGCGATAGACTAGAGGTAGGAAAATATTACTAACATTAAACTACATTTTATCCTGGAAAAATCCATGGTTTCCACGGTTTTTGTGAAAAACTGCAATTCACGTCGATGAGCTACCAATCGTAGGTTTAGTTTGCCATAGCAATGTTCCTCGAAATAATATGATTCATATAATATGTTGGGAACGGGAGTGAAAACGGGAACCGGAACTGAAATAGGACATGAGATAATCTTCAATTACAAACTTGCTTATTATTTTTAAAAACCCTTTATCTACGCGGACGAAGTCGCTAGTAAAATAATAAAATAAAAAGACTTACCATGGTTCCCTTTGACCGCTATGGCAGCCATCCAGGGAAATTCATACAGATTCGCTATGTCTGAGCCCACAACTCTATGTCAATGATGATATACGGAATGCCAATGAGGGCAACATGCAAAACATATTTAAAAACGCTATGCTTCCAAGCAAGAAATTTTCGACATCTTAGTTAATCTATCATGAAAAATGATTTATTTTAGATGAGAATAAAGTATAAAATTATGGGACCTTATCCAATTGGCCACTTGTATTCCGAACGAATCTTAACACACTTAACAAATTAAAATTAAAATTTCCCACAATTCATGGGGTCATTTAAAAAATATGGTGAAAATATGGAATAGCTCTTGCTATTCATGATAGTGATCTATCATTTTTAGAAACGTTTAATCGATATAAACTGTCCCATCACCATTTGCTTAACCAGTTTGATGAGGACAATGAAATATGTACAAGCTAATTACGCTTTTAACAAATCGTTAAAATATTTTATTTTCAACCTACCTTCAATAATTATTATTAGGATTAACCTATTGCCATCCGTCCATCCATTTATTCCATTAATAATAAATTAATGATTACATAATACTAAGCTAAACGTTTTGAATATTCTACTTAACAAGCGCTACCTATCTCTCCAAAGGTACACAATAAAATATAATCTATCTGTTATTAATTATAAGTTGTATAAATATCTGATGTTAAAACATAATCATTGACCACATATCATTGACTGTGTCAAGTAATGTACTTTCTATATATTTTACTTAAATAAGGAACTTTTAAAATGAATGTAAAATAGTCCACCATTGACTAGACCTATGTCACCGAAAAGGCAATAAAATAAAATATTCACAAGTCCGATGTAAAAATATGTCGTCAGTAAATAAATACTATAAATGAAAAAACTTATTTTCACGTCGCTGGGTCTAAAATGGTGCCTTTACTGCATAAAACTAGACAAAAGAAAAACGATTTTTGCTCACTAAGTGAAAAAAAAAATTCATATTTTGTTTTTGCCCTTTCGTAGTGCTAAATTAGCGCAAACAACTACGTCAAGTTATTAGTAGGAGACACAAAGGAGGTTATTATATTATTTTATTTCGGTAAAGGTAAAACAGAATATAAATAAGAAGAAAAAATCTAGTACTTCTATAATTCCTTAAGAAAAACCAAAGAATAATGTAAATATAATTTTGTTAGTATTGGACAGTGGTATGGGTTCCTTCCACTATGATTATTTTGAATTTAGAACGCTGTAAATTGTTTCATGAAATGTTCGGATACTTTGTACGTAATTTAATAAAGGCATTTATTTTCTCAAAATTGATTCCTTTAGAATTATTTTTGATGTCATTTCTAATACTACTACTATAATGTAGCTTGGTGTGAAATATTTTTAAATGGTCTGTATTTATGGTGTTTTATTAATTTTGTATATCTGCATTTGTTTCTTATATTTTCCTTTTTGGAAAATAATATAAAACATAAAAGAAAAATAAAATAAATATCTTATATAGTATAGAATATTTATAACGTCTTACGGGGGCGATTGCGTTCTACAACACCATAATATAGGGTTACCACAAATGGGGCAAAACTGTAATTATAATATTTATTTTAGTCGCATCATTCTCTATCCTGCAACCCAAGTGACCCGAGTTCTGCCACTGCCCTTCAGCCAGATGCGCTCATGTATACGCTCTCTCACCAGCAACCTACACAATACCCAATGGATGAATGTCTCAAGCTGTAGGCAGTCGAAAGTAGTGATACCTGCACTGTCGCCCAGAGTGACAGTAGACTTATTAGCCTCAACAGACATGACATCCGTATAATGTTGGGCACCCTAAGGGGTGCCAACCCTAACACATCACTAAACATGCACCTTTTCACAATTGGCGTAATGGCCTTAAGTGCAGAGGCTGTCTAGCCGAGGACGAAACGGTCACTCACGTAATCCTGGAATGTGCAGGGGCGGCCAACCAACGGGCAAAAAACTTAACTGATACTAGGTCGCTCCAGGAAGTTTGCGAACACTCTAGGAAACTTCTGGATGGAGCTGGGCTGGTTGGAGTAACTGGCCAATACTGTACGCAAAATGGACCCATACTTGTGGTTTAATTGCGGAAACAGGAGCCCCTATACCATACCATACCATTCTCTGTCCTTAAAATAGTCGTAATTTAGAGAGTATAAATAGTACATTGATAAATAAATGTTTCACAACTGACTGTCAATTCTGCGATTTCTGTCTGTTCGAATGTAAAAGACTCATATTCACGTATATTTAAGGAAAAGCGCCGTAGATAGAGCAATTACTTGCATTATGAGGTTTATCATTTTATATTTCAGTGACGAGCGTAATTGCAATGCTATGCTAAAGCTTGTGTTCAATCAAGAATCTTGTGGCAATGTAATGAGCAGGACTATCACTTACTATTAGATGAATGTCTTTCTCGTGGAGAGGAGTAAGGACTTACTATCTCATAATCTCTAAAAACTTCGGGAAATTTTAAAATTATCGGGATAAAATATAATCTTTCTTACCTAAGGTGTGTGATTGGCTGTGGTAAGTCATAAAGAGATAAACAAACTCATATAATATTAATATTTTGAGCTCCGTTTTTCACTGGTAACCAGTATGGCCTATGCTGGAAAGACTATCGTGATCATAAGAAATAAATTCCAACGTCTTAAAAAATTAGGAATTGGTGTGTAGTAAGAAAATATGATGGTGTAAAACTTACTTTATGATATTATACTGTTGTTACACCTGGTAATTATAAGATATAAAATAAGTATGTATATCAATTAATTATTTACGTTCAGGCTAACGTAATGGTTTATAGAATTTTGTAATTTTTTCTTGTTTGACAGTTTTTAAAGAGCCTGCAATTGGATGTGATAAGGTCTATTTTACTTTTTTATTAGTCCATTTAACGACACATTTACAAAGGATATTGGGTTGCATACCTATTTGAATCCTTTTTATTAAGTACCGAATAGATCCGCGATTAAAGAAATGTTTAGCCTAGAATATGGGAATTGGGTCGCATTCTTTTAATCCACGCACAGTATAAACGAGAATGAAGAGAGCGCGAATAAGGAGCTCTTGTTGCATTTAAAATTAATCTTACTGATATATGAAGCTGAAAATGATGAACAAAAATTTGGATCTTATTCACAAATCTCACTTAACAATTTTGATTAGATCGATAAGATATTATCTGCTGTAGGCAGGGAAACTTGGACCTGTTTGTAAATAACCTACTTTCAAACCTTATTATTTTCATGTACCTCAATAATAAGAAAATATCTTTATATACCTGCTTGTAGGTGTCACAGATTGTGTATTCGCTCACGTCACAGTCCGCATCGGTAGAAATTCTAAATTCCCCAACACGTACTTTCTGAATGTTTTCCTGGACGCAATGCGCCGCTGTCAAAATGTATTTTGAGTTGACAATAGTACCGCCGCAGTAATAAAATTCTCCGTTGTCTGAAGACAATAAATATTTTCATCACACGGACTATTTTAGTACAAGAAATTGAAACTGTACTTACTAGATATAGTTAGAGTAATTTATTTGCTCAAAATTGATTCCTTTAGAACTCTGTTTGACGTCGTTGAAAACAAACGGCGCTCTGAGAGTGAAAACACAGGTTATCATGATCCCTGGTGGTTTAACTTTAGTTTTAATTTAGTTACGGATGGGATTCCTTGACTAAAATAATCAAAATTATTTGCTTGGGGTTACGGACGACCGGGACTTTATTATAAAAGTGTACATTTACCCTGAAAGCTATTATGTATCTTTTGAAACCTACTAGAATTAGTTACAAGCAATCCCTTATTTATATTATTATAATAATGAAAATCACTATTAAGCAAAAAGGTGACGATTTTTGTGAACGCATATTAAATTTTCAAAAATGTACTAAGAATGGACACTCGTTTTATTACTGTCTATAACCAAGCTGATATATAGCACGAACAGCTCTCTTTTGTAGAGCAAACACTACATCAATGTCAACAACATGACCCCACAGCAAAATAATGTACGTCATGATGCTGTGAAAATAACTAAAGTACTCTAATTTAGCGGTCGCAACATTCGTGTACTCTATAATCTTTCTAACGGTGTATGCCGCAAAGCTGAGTCTATCTCCAAGTTGGGCAATTTATGGACCCCACTGAAGCTTCCTTCCTTCGCCTCCAACTCGACTCTTGACGACAACGGGAAAACACCGCCGACCATACCGCGGTGTCGGCTCGATGCCTGAAGTACAGTTTAGACAGAAAACTGTTAGGCGAGCTCTGTTTTCGTTGGACGTCAGGAAGTCGAGCGGGCTGGATGGCATTTCTCCAATCGTGCTTAGAACGTGTGCCCCTGAGTTGACGCCGGTGCTAACGCGTTTATTCCGGCACTCTTATTCTAAAGGCGTAGTCCCTGACTCATGGAAGTCTGCCCTTGTCCATCCGATCCAAAAAAAAGGAGACAGTTCGGATCCGGCAAACTACAGGCCTATTGCTATTACCTCCCTGCTCTCCAAAATCATGGAGAGCATAATTAGCCGTCAGCTCTTGGTATACCTAGAGGGTCACCAGTTGATCAACGACTGACAATACGGGTTTCGCCATGGTCGGTCGGCAGGTGATCTTCTGATATACCTGACACATAGATGGGCTGCGGCTATTGAAAGCAAGGGGGAAGGCCTGGCAGTTAGCCTGGATATAGCGAAGGCCTTTGATCGTGTATGGCACAAGGCGCTCCTCTCCAAACTTCCATCATTTGGGCTTCCCGAGAGCTTGTGCAAGTGGACCTCCAGCTTCCTCACTGGGCGTAGCATACAGGTCGTTGTCGACGGATATTGCTCGAACCCTGTGTGCTGTCTCCCACGCTGTTTCTTCTGCATATCAATGATATGTTGGACACCTCCAACATTCATTGCTATGCAGACGACAGCACTGGTGCTGCCATATACACGGGCCATGCAGGTCTCTCTCGGGAAATCGTCGACCAGTGCCGGGAGAAACTTGTGTCTTCTATCGAGTCCTCTCTTGAGAAGGTCGCGGAATGGGGAAAATTGAACCTTGTCCAATTTAACCCCCAGAAGACTCAAGTTTGCGCGTTTACCACTAAAAAAACCCCATTTCTCGTATCACCGCTCTTCGACAACACTTCCCTCAAAGCCTCGCCTAGTATCGGAATACTGGGTCTCGAAATCTCGAGCGATTGCCAATTTCGTGGTCATCTGGAAGGCAAAGCCAAATTGGCTTCAAAGAAACTGGGCGTCATTAATAGGCACGGCAATACTTCAAGCCGGCCCACATACTAGCGCTCTACAAGATAAGTATCATCAGCAAACAATACAATCTCTGGCTACAAACGATAAATCCTTATTATATATAAGAAACAAGAAATGACCGAGAATAGAACCCTGCGGAACACCTACCTTATTTTGCTTATAAGATGGTTTATTTTGCATGGTCTTATAGCTTGTTTCAATACCTTTCTGATACAGTACACTCAAATCATCCTAATTCTAAGCAATTTATTGCTACACGTAAAATAATACGCATTGACAGAACGCTGCGTGAGAGACACAATCGCGCCAATCTGAGGCATACCGCACGTTCAGAGTTTCCCGGAACGGAAAGGTTAATAATACCTGGCCTACTTGCCTAGTATCTATCTATACTGGGTCTGGCAATCGCAAGCAATTGCCAATTCCACGCTCATTTGGGAAGCAAAGCCAAACGCTTTTTTTGGCTCTTCCATAAAAACAAAAAATAAATAAAATTCCTTACCTCGTTCTCATAAACATTGAAAACTTTATTCATAGTGCTGCAATGATCATATTGCGCGGTGGCCATGTTGGAAACAAAATATATACAGACATACTTCCATAATCCTCACACTTGATTTTACTTGTCATGTCATCATATTTCCACACCGTATGGTTTAACTCAAAATCGATTCACAGGGTAAATATCATTAAATCGTGAATTGAGGTCAATTAAGTCATTGCATCACTACGAGTACAGCTGTATAAAGACCCACCAATGACGAATTTCAAGAAAAGTCAAAGAAATTATAGACGGTTGCTAAAAGATTTCACAAGGAAACTATGAAGACGAACGATCATCATATAACAACCGTGGAAATCTTAGTAAGCACATTACACATTCCTTCTATTAAGAAAATAAAGTATGATTTGAACAATTTATTTATTTATTTACAAGTAGGTACAATAACACATAACAAGATAAAAGTATCATCTAATAACAAGTACAGCATATTTTTATGATCCTGAGATCCAATTAAAATTGTACACATCATTCACCAAATACAGTAAAAAAACTAAAAAATTAATAAGTGGACACAATAGTAATTACAGTATAACGAAATTTAGTTAAACATTAAATTATTTTACGTAAACTAGAAAGTTTTATAAAGAGTATTTTTAAAAATGTCTACATTTGTAAAGAATATATCAAAATCAGCACACACTTCGTTAAATTCTCTACAAATTCTCATAATCGGGTTGTTATGCGATAGATTATTATTTGAGGAATTGATCGAAAATAAACATGGAATACGCACAGATCTTGTTGGAACTTTAAAGTTTATCAAACTTAACAGATGACTATCCATAAAACCATTCGCAATGTTATGTAAGACGCACATATCAGATACCCATCTCCGTTTATCAAGACTATGCAAGTTAAATTTACGTAAGCGCTCAGAGTATTCGGGAATTTTACGTCTACACCCAACCTTCTACAGAGAACTCTTACAAACCGCCGCTGAATTGACTCTATTCTATCACGGTGAACATTATAAATTGGAGACCAAATCACTGAGCAATACTCCAGGATACTTCTCACTAAGCCTTTGTATAATAATATCCAGGAGTTTTCCTGTTTAAATGGTCTGGCGATTCTAATAACAAAGCTTAACATCCTATTTGCCTTTGAACAAATATCATCGTAATGGCTTTTGAAGGATAAATCCGAGTCAAAGATGACGCCCAAGTCCCTTATCACATTCACACGATCTAGAACATTACCGTCGATAACATAATCATGAACAAATGGATTTTTCTTGCGAGTAAATGTAATCGTATGACACTTTTTTATATTCAGCATCATGCGGTTATTTTTACACCACTGCCAAATAGTCTCGATGTCCCTTTGCAGCAATGAGCAGTCTTCTGGACCGTTTATTTTACGAAATATTTTTATATCATCGGCGTACGCCAGACACTCACATCGAATTTTGGATAATAAGTCATTTATAAATGCCAAAAATAGCAAAGGACCTAGATTTGAGCCTTGAGGCACACCAGAGCTAGCAAGAAATGGGACTGACTCGAAGCCACTCAACGCAACTAGTTGCGTACGATTTGATAAATAAGATGTGAGCCATCTGTCAAGATTACCATGAATTCCCAGGTGATGTAGCTTACATAAGAGCACTGAATGGTGAACGTAGTCAAAAGCTTTCGCAAAATCTGTATATATTGAATCAACCTGACTCTTATCGTTAATTGTGTCACATAAGAATGAAGTATATACCAGTAAGTTAGAAACAGTTGAACGACCCGCAAAGAAACCGTGCTGACGTGAGCATAAGATGGGCTTCAGATGGTTAAAAACATGTGCATACACAAGCCTTTCAAAGATTTTGGCGAACCAACTTAGAATGGTTATCGGGCGGTAGTTTGTGACATCTGTTTTGTCCCCAGTCTTATATATTGGTGTTACTTTAGCAATCTTCCAAAAAGCAGGAAAGATTCCATTTTGTAGTGATTTGTTGTAAATAAGAACGAGGGGTTTGGCGAGACTCACAGCGCACATACGAATTAAAATGGGTGGTATACCATCTGGTCCAGAATTTTTGGATAAATCAATGGATTTAAGCTGTTGAATAACATTTTCTAGAGACACTGAAAATTGGCAGATTGAAAAAGCCGAAGGAGGAAAGTCAGGAATATAGTTCACATTACTATTAGCGTTCATAGAGTAAACCGACGAGAAATGATCAGCAAACAAGTTCACAATGCCAGGGCCATCATTAGCGTATCGGTTATTGTAACTCATCTGTCTTGGGTAGGCATTAGTGACTTTCTTATTTTTAGTGTAACGCCAAAACGCTTTTAAGTTTATAGCCAGATCAGACTCTATGCGATTTATATATGTGCGAAAACATTGATCAAAAACTACCTTAGCTCTACATCTTAACATTGCAAAAGTATCATAATCTCTTGGATTACCGTAAGTTTTAAATTTGACATGAAATTTAAATTTAGATTTTAGCAACTTTACTAGCCCAGTAGAAAACCAAACGGGATAAGATTTTTTGCGTACTTTGGTTTAGGGGGTGTACTTTTCAATTATTTCATACAAAGTGTTATAAAAACAATGAACGAACTCATCACAATCAAGTTGCAAAGCCGACTGCTCCCAATCAAAGTCTTGAATTTCCCTATTACAGCTCTCGTAATCGGTCTTATGAAAACAGAGTTTCTCAGTTATAGAGTTGTTGAGTTCAAGCAACGGGGCTCGACCACTAAGTAGGGTAAGCTCAAAGGGAGGGTGTGTGAGTCTAAGCGGCGAACAGCAATGGTATGACTTAGTGAGATAGTATCAGGTGAATCCGTTATCGCCAAGTCCAAGATTCTATTTAAGTGGTTAGGAATGTAGTAAGTTGTTTTGATAAAGTCAGCTGGAAAAACTCAAACAATGCTCTAGATTTTTCGCACACGTGGCTTAGAGGAAGTCCTGTTTGGTTCGACCACATAATACTACCCAAGCTAAAGTCACCAATAATGCAGATTTTATGGTTTGGATGGCTGCTCATAATATTTTGACATTTATTAAGAAATTCTACATATAGGCTGGTGGGTAGGTAATCCGGTAAATATACTGTACATAAATTGATATACTCATTAATTCAAGACTTTTTTCATTTCTGATCAAAATGTATTTTGAGTCAGAAGATTTCCTAACATAAATTTTTCCATTCCGAATCCAAACAAACGAGTACTTTAACTCCTTGGCTTTTTTCCTGGCTGCAGCGTGTAAAAATTTGTTTTGAGGGGACAAGTGTTCCGAGACATATACAGGTTTTTTATGTCCAGTTATGCCGAGTAATGCGGTGTTTAGTTTTTCATTGGGATTCGCTTTGTTATACCGAAATATAGCGGAATAGAATTCATCTCTGCATCTTAGGCTTTTGAACTTTACAACAATTGCACGAGGTAACTTGCTATCTTTATCCCGTTTTGCGACTCTCGTACAGTGAACGATATCAGTATCGTTAAATTTATGGCCAATAACATTTGCACATTGTTGTACTAAATTAGGCAAGCTCTCAGAACGATTCTCAGGTACACCGTTTAATTCTAAATTATTTTCTCGCAGGTATTGTTCCAGATTGTTCAATCTTTCGGATAAATTAAGTACGGTAGAGCTCAGAGATCCGTTTTCTTTTATCAGCTGCGTATTTTCGGAACTTAGACGCTCCACGGCTTTTATTAAATCATCGTGAGAGCTGCTCAAAAAGTCAATTGACTTCCGATATTCAAGCAGTTCTTGCTTTATTTCAGATAACTCTTTGTGGAGAGCGCTAGATAACATACGCGGAATCTCAGACCGAAATGAAGTGAAAACTCGATCACTTATAGCTGATATTAAATTTTCATGGTCCACTTTAGGATCAGGTGCTGAAGAAGGAGGTGTGGTCTTCTTACGAACAGTAATGTTCATTGTTTCTTTGTTCATAGATTAATTTTATCTTTATTATTTAAAAAAAAACTGAATAGAGCAAAAACAAAAATAATAATATTACACCTGAATTTAGAAAATAATAAAATTAAATTAAAATAGTCCACTTATATAATACCTTGGGATTGAACCAAGTTCGCCGCAATGTGTAGACGTCCTTTTACCGCACAGCTACACACTTGGTTGAATGAAATTTGTAAACGTGTGTTTTAATACGTGAGCTTAACGACGTTACGAGATTAGTTGCTTATATTTTGTGCAATTTAAAATTTAAAATTACCCTCACGTTATAACTTTTATTTATTATCACAAAACTATGACACGAATTAGTTTAATTTCGAACCTCATGAGTGATGGTTATGCACTGTGGTTATTAGTTCTTGGTGAATTATGATTCTTCTAGTATATTCACACAATGATTTCACTCAGTTGCCTTAACCAATGTACACAAACACACGAACGTCGAGAAATGTGTTCAGACTTAGGTAGTGTCAGTGTAATGTCTGCTTCAAGTTTGTGTGTGATAACACTTATTATTGAAACACGGGCACCAATCTACTCTCATAAATATTCGAAGACCAACTGGTATACTTTCTTCTTCAAAATAATTCCACTGTATGCTAAGAAAAATTGTTTTAATTTTAAATGATAAATAGTCGCGTCAAGTATGTCATTTCATGTCGTCAATATGGATATCGTATCCAAGGTTCACGTGTTCGTAATGCACCTTGCATTGAACGAATTTGGGATCAATTTTGAAATCCAAGATGGCCGCCGTGCAGTATTATTTTTGGGGCTATAAGTATGCGGGGTGGTTATAATGATAACCCTAATGCTAAAGAACTAAAATGCATCTTTCGTAAATTGTTGTGCCACATGGAACTAAGATCGTTAAAATTAGGAAACTGTGTGCTAACGAACACGAACCACCAGAAAACGCCAGTATTCTTATGTGTTGTTTTTCACAGCATAATATTAATACAACTGCAAATGAGAATGACAGTGACGGCTATATTATAGATAACTTAGGAGTAAATGGAGGCATAATGTCTCGTTTCCTAGATCATAACCAAGCTTGTGAATATTCACAAGCTGTACATATGTACAGCAAATAATTGGATATATAGCTGAGTTTTTTTTTATATGAGAGGGGGCAAACGGGCATAAGGGTTAAGGGATGGGGAGAGGTGAGGGAACCGCCCATGGACATCCGCAGCAACAGGTGTGTCAAGAAATGCGTTGCCGGCCTTTAAAGGTGGGAGTATGCTTTTTTCTTGAAGGTCCCTAAGTCGTATCTGTTTGGGAAGACCGCAGCCGGTAGTTGATTCCACAAAATGGCTGTGCGAGGCAATAATTTTTCTAACAAAACGCGCGGTTGTGGAATGCCAGACGTCTACGTGATGCGGATGGTACTTTGCACGTAATGTCCGGTGGTGGAATTCGGCCGCTGGAATCAACCCGAACAGCTCCTGTGAGCACTCCCCGTGATAAATGCGGTAGAAGATGCGGAGAGAACCCACATCTCTACGCAATGCCAAAGAGTCAAGCCGATCGGAGATGACTTGATCGTCGATGATTCGAGCCGCTCGTTCGTTGTATTCGTTGTATGCGGTCAAATGGAAGAAGCTGATACTGGGGAGCATCCGCCCAGAGGTGAGAACAGTACTGCATGTCAGGCCGAATTTGCACCTTATAAAGTTGCAGGCGGTGGCTTTTAGTGAAGTTTGTTGTGAGATCTCTATATTATCATTTAAATAATAAAATATTTATACAGATTATTATTTATTGCTTATTATAATATATAATATTCAAACACGATTCATATATTGGTGCATCCAATATATGAGTCGTGTTACAAACTAATTTCGGTCGTATGTCGTGTTACAAACTAATTTGTTATGTATATTAGTCATTGTAAAATACTCTATTTGATTGAATAGAGTGGCCGTTGAGATTCTTGTACGTTCTTCTCACGAGCTCAACTATTCCGAACATATTATGGTAAATTCAGTAATTTAAAAGAAATATTTTTAGTGACAATTCAAAGCGCTTAGTTTAAGCATAATTGAATAAAGTTTATTTGACTTTGCCTTTGAATACTTACAACACCATGTGGCGTCGTATATTATATATAGCCTTCTATAAATATCTACCAATAAACAAAAAAAAATCCCAATGGTGGAATTCGGGGTGAATATAACTTTTATAGCTGGCAACATATTTTTTTAACGACATCTGTTTTGTTTACAAAATATTTTACAGTTACGACGAATGTATTAGCTTAAATTATAAGTTGTGAAATAGTACTAAGGTGTGAAATGTGATTGTCTTATCGTTATTTTTATTATGAGACGCGTTGTGACACCCTTTCACTGCACAGTAAGTTATTTTTCAATTAAATGTCGCGCGCTGATTGTCATTGAACTTGACGGTGTGACACTGAGACAGCGGGAAACGTTTTAAATATCTATTTATTTTATAATGTTTGACGCAAATAAGGAGCTATGAAAGAGAATGTAAATTTTGCCATGAAATATTGAAATCTTAAGTGTTTATTATGGAAATGTGACCCATATATATAATGCGATTTTCAATACAAAATACCGGTATGTAGCACACGACCTTCTCGATGACGAAGCCTCATCACTATATTTCTTTATTTTTAGGCCTGTTCCGTATAGTTGAGAGAAAAATATTTAAAGAAATACCTATTCAAATCGGCCATTTCTGTGTTTTAGAACCAATATAGCTAGCGAAACTCTCTAAGAAAAATACGATTCACTCGATTGTATGAAACATGCAGCATTCATAGATGGTCAGATGACAGCTATAATCTTGTAAAAAAGGAGATAGCCAAAATCCTAGGTTTTAGAAACTGTTCGCTTTCAAACTTAGCCGGACTAGTACAGCGTGGCCAATTGCGGTACTTTAATTCAAACTTATGTCAAATGACTGCACGTTTCATACTAAACTAAAACTCTTTGCCAATATTCAGAAAAACTGAGATCCACGTAGACGCATGAAAATATTTTTTTTATGAAAATAAGGGATGAGACGAGCACGACGTTCAGCTGATGGTAATTGACACGCCCTACCCATTACAATGCAGTGCCGCTCAAGATTCTTGAAAAATCCATAAATTCTGAGCTGCACTGCACAATTGCGCTCGTGACCTTGAGACATAAGATGTTAAATCCCATTTGCCCAGTAATTTCACTAGCTGCGGTGCCCTTCAGACCGAAACACAGTAATGTTTACAATAATTTAGCCGACTTCCTGTGCTAAGGAGCCTCCACTGGTGATAAATGAAACGTATTTAACTTTATTTAATATTTAAATCGGTCATATTTACGACATCTATAATGTAATTATATTAATTTGTTGTTATATTTATACTTATTTAACATATTTCGTTTTAATTATTTTGTGTGCTATAAATCTGTGATTCACACTATCAATGTTATGATTTATAGTTGATTACCATCTAACAGATATATTAGATCGTTAGTGATCTTCTCTCCATCCAGACTAGTGAGCAGGCGTTCCGAGGTTCGAGTCTCCTTCCGAGACGCCCCGCGCCTGTGAGCTACATTTTCGGCCTCTAAGGCCCCCGCCCGGCTTCGCTGTAAAAGCCTTCAGGGCTATCAGCACAGAGGAGGTTTTTAGTCGGTAGGGGGCGTTTACACCCGAGCCCGACATATGGGCCCCGTTTCGGGGTCTACAATACGTAAATGTATTTTACTCCTCTCGAAAAAAAAAAAAGTTAATTACCTCTTTTACTAGAAAGCAGTGCCATCCAAGGATTTTCATATAAATTTGCATATTCGCCACCGAACATTCGGTCACTCTCAATTTCCCCACAGTCCTTAGGTAAATGTGACAGCTTAGGTTTCTTGTTTTCACGAACGTTGAGTGTAAAATCCTTATGTATGTTCGTTTTTGAATTGCATTTCTGAAATCAAAAAACACATTAAATCCGGATTTCGTATCGGAACCATAGACATAACCATAATATACAGCGAAGTAGTAGTTACGTTTTTTATAACGCGAACTTCGTATCGATCTTCGGATCCGAAAAACTTACGTAATAGGAAAATATACGATCCGTCAACCATAACTTCGTATTTCGATTTTGGTAATAGGGCTCCAGAATCTAATTAGTGATGTGGGATAACGAGATATATAGATTCTGTTCCTTGGAATAAACACTTATGTACAAAGGGACATGAACTTGTCAGCATCCCATGATGATTCAGGGAGCAGGTTCCGTTTCTCATGGCACTGTCAGCTGGACAAGCACAAGTGGCAATACAATACAAATACAATATTCACGTGGTTAATTTGATTATTCGAAATGACCACGTAATTAATTATTTTTTATATAAAGAGTGTTATTAATTATTAAGTTTATATATACCTAATTTAATAATAAAGGCAAATAATTCCTAAAAATTAAAAATATATAAGTTTATGCGGTGATACATAACTAATAAGCGAAGTTATTTGTTGTATTTTTAATGTATCAATGAGAATTTTTACTGTGACCTACATTAATTCTGTTTATTATATTTTATATTATAAAATGAATAGTTTTGTAATTAGTATATAACATTGACACAATTTAATTTAATTATTACTTTTTTTTTTTTTTTTTTTTACTTTTGCATTAACTGTATAACATATTAGTTATGTAATATGTACTATCTTGAGCACCTAATTTTCAGTATTTTACATTTATATAATTATAAGGTGTGTTGTTAGTATCAAGATCAGTACATAAGGATAGTTGTTTTTTTCTTTTTTTCAATTGTATTTATTTTATTATATTCATTTTACCTTTTTGATTTACAATTCTATTAATGCATATTTGTCTGTATGTGTACCTACGGTGAAGGATAACCAGTTTAAATATTTCTACTATACTCCCCTTACTAAAATCTTAGCTCATTGCCTTGAACAACACGCTTAACTTTTGTCGCATCATCATGTCTGAAGAAAAATATAGGAAGGAAATAGAGGCATTAATTCATAAGAATGGGGAGCTCCAAAAACAATTGGAGGAGACCCCAAAACAGATATACAAAGTGTCCGAAAATTACCACCTTTTTGGGTGGAACGCCAACTGGCCGCCACACAAAATTATGATTTCAGCAATATGGATATCGTGTCCGAGGTTCTCGAGGGTGCAGAGAACGATTCTGTGATCATTTTTGAATTCAAAGATGGCCGCCGCTCATAATTATGATTTCAGCAATATGGATATCGTGTCCGAGGTTCTCGAGGGTGCAGAGAACGATTTTGTGATCATTTTTGAAATTACTGTGATAATATTTTTTATGCATTTTTGAAGTAAATCTTTTTTATCGACATATGAGAGAAATGTTATATTACGCGCAAAATTATGATTTCAACATTATGGATATCGTATCCGAGATTCTCGAAGGTGCAGAGAATGATTTTGTGATCATATTTGAAATCCATGATGGCCGCCGCACAAAATTATGATTTCAGCAATATGAATCAGAAATCACAGAATCGTTCTCTGCACCCTCGAGAACCTCGGACACGATATCCATATTGCTGAAATCATAATTTTGTGCGGCTGCCATCTTGGATTTCAAAAATGATCACAAAATCGTTCTCTGCACCTTCGAGAATCTCGGATACGATATCCATAATGTTGAAATCATAATTTTGCGCGTAATATAACATTTCTCTCATATGTCGATAAAAAAGATTTACTTCAAAAATGCATAAAAAATATTATCACAGTAATTCCGTACTCTAGCACAACTGTAAGTTTTAAAAAATATTACGCGGTCCTTCTGGGTCGGCGGTCGTTGACCCGCATCGCTCGGTTCGTTCTCAGCCATGCCCGACGCCCGTGTCCATGCGTACCTATCGAATCTAACGTTCGCGCAATTTTTACCTAAAGTGTTGGGAAAACCTCGCCTTAAGTGAAATTAAAAACTATTCCGATAGTTTGTCTGTTGGAATTTTTCAATTATTAAACACGTCATTAACACCTATTTTATGCACCGGAAGAATCAAGACGTTATTTATGTTAAAAATATTTTTTTACTCGTTCGTGGTTAAAGCAAACTCAATATTTTGTGTTCAAAAATAATGTTTGAAGGCATGACTTAAAATACGTAATCACAAATATTGTCAAATTTTACTAGACAAAAATAAATACGGGTTTGCACCTCAGGAGAGCCAGCAAAAGTGAAAACCAGAACATTAACTTTGTGCATTTTTGAATATTTTGGAATGGTTAGGGAATAATTTCGCACGAATTGCTCTTTTTATCAACAATCTCAATTTATGTGGTAAAATACAATATTCATTTATTGCACTATCGTTCACAAAGATTTCAATTTATATTACATAAAAAAATTAATACTGAAGTATGTAGTTCTGAAGAACTATTACGATTATTTTACACTAGCTGACCCGGCAAACGTTGTTTTGCCATATAAAGTATAATTCACGCGATAGTTTAATAAGTAATAAAATATTGCCTATATTATAGCCTGTACATCATTTTGTTCTATTGTCAATAGTTTTTGCAGCGCACGCAAAAATAGGTTTTCGATTTTACACCTTGTGTTACAAAATAGCAATTTTATTACGGATCCGTAATTTTGAAAAAAAAAACATAGCCTATAGCCTTCCTCGATAAATGGACTACCCAACACTTAGAGAATCATTCAAATCGGACCAGTAGTACCAGAGATTAGCGCGTTCAAACAAACAAACAAACACTGCAGCTTTATAATATTAGTATTTTTACTTTAAAAAGTTTATCTCTCAGAAAAATCAACTTGCATCCATAATAAACTTTATACCAGTGGGAGGCTTCTTTGCACAGGAAGCCGGCTAGATTATGGGTACCACAACGGCGCCTATTTCTGCCGTGAAGCAGTAATTGTTAAACATTACTGTGTTTCTGAAGGGCGCCGTAGCTAGTGAAATTCCTGGGCAAATGAGACTTAACATCTTATGTCTCAAGGTGACGAGCGCAATTGTAGTGCCGCTCAGAATTTTTGGTGTTTTTAAGAATCCTGAATGGCACTGCATTGTAATGGGTAGGGCGTATCAATTACCATCAGCTGAACGTCCTGCTCGTCTCGTTCCTTATTTGCATTAAAAAAAAACTTTAAATATTTCACGACTGAGATTCGATCCCTCGATCTCGCGGTGTTTCAGTTTCGCAATCATAATGATTCAACCACTGCACTGGTCCAATGACCTGGTATGATCATTAAATGGAAATAGCCGAACTATACTTAGCTAGAAGTATAAATCGAAATCATTCATAATTTCAACGACTGTCTTACGAATTTTTGATCAGGTCACGTGTCCTCATGCGAGTTTTATTTTTTATACCGATCCTAAGAAAAGTGCTCAACGCCGCTAAAGAAGTTTTCACTTCACAAATAATTAACAGTTAATTGTATCCAGATTGATAAAATATTATGGTCATGGTCTTAGTTTTGGGGCCGAACAATTCAAACATCACAACCGTTTGCGTAAATCCAAATAAATTAAAATATTGAATTTGGAAATGAAAAAAGAGGACCAATTATAAAATAAGATGTCCGTATACCATTTTCTGCTTAAGGTTTTCGCAATACTAAAATTATTTGACCTACGTGCCATTCCAAAATTGTTACAAAAAGACAAGCTTGCGAAAAAGAAGAGCATCTATAGCGGAAATACAGAATTATTGAAAAAGGAACCGAATATTGTTACTGTAACCAATGTTTAATGACAAGTTGTAAATAGGCACCCAGCTCCATATTTTAATTATTCAACTAGCCAACACATAGTTGACAAATCGAAATTGGTCACGAAAATGATCAAGCAATATCGTGCTTTCAGATATTCTCTATATACAGTATATTTTAAGTCTTTGGTAAAGTTATTACTCCAATCCTTACAAGCGGTACAAGTTGTCCCTCACGGCGTTCGGCGAAAACAGGAAAGACCATTCGTTAGCCGTTACTCCTTCTATGCAAAACTGGAAACTGGCGTCGATGAAGCTGGGCGTCATAAATAAAGCATGGCAATAGTACAAGCCGACCCATATTCCAGCGCTCTACGAAGCGCAGGGATATATATGGAGTATTGCTGTCATCTCTAGTCTCGCTCACCCCAGTATCACCTTGAACCATTTGTCCGCATGCAATGCCCAGTTTTTCGAATTGCCGAGGACCCAGTGCGCTGTGAATTGCTAGATCGCTTAGCGTTGCGTAGAGACATCGCTTCATTGTTTGTCTCATTCGCATTTATCACGGGGAGTGTTCCGAAGAGCTGTTTCACCTGATTGAAGCCACTAATTAGAATATCATCCGATTTACTAGTTGGAGGCTCCTTTGCACAGGATGCCGGCTAGATTATGGGTACCACAACGGTGGTACCCACTATGTCGTTCTTTCACAGTACGGTTTACAAGGAACTTTCTTCCACGTACAACCAAGCTGTGGAATGAGCTTCCTTTTGTGGTGTTTCCGGGACGATATGACATGAGTACCTTCAAAAAAGCGCGTTCACCTTCCTTAAGGGCTTGCAAAGCTCCTGTGATTGCCTTGGTGTTGCAAGAGAATATGGACGGCAGTTGCCGAGCTCTATTTATGACTCCCAGATTCTTCGAAGCCAATTTGGCTTTGCCCTCCATATGGCCGCGGGAAATCGTTCGAGATTTCGAGACCCAGTATTCTGATCCTAGGCGAGGCTGTAAGGGATGTGTTGTCGAAGAGCTGTCTTACGAAAAATGGGTTTTTTTTTGTGGTGAATGTGCAAACTTGAGTCTTCCGGGGGTTAAATTGGACAAGGTTCAAATTACCCCATTCCGCGACCTAGTGTTAGTGCTACTTACCAGTCATGATATATATAAAAAATTGTGTTTACATTTAAAATAATCTTACAGAAAGTTGCAACTGTATCAACATATCGGATTGTAGTGCGGCAGATGCGCTCATTCGTAAAGGACCAGAAACATACGACATTATTTTGAAAGCGATGTGCGAATACGACGTGAAAATGCCAAAGGTAAGTGAGTTTTACAGCCAAATAATTTCAGAGTAACCAAACCTTCTTACCAGTCTACTTTCTTATCAGTGGGAGGCTCCTTTGCACAGGATGCCGGCTAGATTATGGGCACCACAACGGCGCCTATTTCTGCCGTGAAGCAGTAATGTGTTATAATATAACTGTGTTTCGGTGTGAAGGGCGCCGTACAGTTTCCTCAGAACACCGCACAGCAAAGGATTGCATTCCGAAGTAGATCCTAAATTGTTCGTCCCCTAAGTTCATCATCTTTGAGCGATATTTCCGTATCAATACGATTTGGGTTTACAAAAAAAAGCGCACCCTACCCAATACCAACGCTCTTGTTATTCCTTAGGTGCATAAAGAGAGTATAAATATTTTTTTAACCCCGTTGCCCAGTTGACCCGTATGCTTCTCTGTCATAAAAAGGGCCATGGAATTACTTGAGATGATGAGGCTCTCCTCATCCAATTTCTTTTTTTTTTCTTCATCCTTTTTATTAGCTAATAGATAAAAGCGCAAAATAGACGGAAGATTATACGGAGAACCTTTTGTCCCTGATTATGTAAGGGATTAAAGAAATCGTAATTTATAGCAGCCCGATTTTAATGTATTTTGGTGTTTACTCCTTAAGAATCGATTTTCATAAGGCCCGGTATGAGAAAAATATGGAGAGTAAAACCTACTCATCAAATGGGATAATAACGTTTTTGGTGCGCATCATTTCTCGCGCACCTTTCACTTTTCAGTTGTGTGTTTGTGTGTGTGTATATATACTTGTGTGTAGCCAGTATACACAGTATACTGCGTGATAGCTTACTCATGTAGTATAATATACCTATTAAGGTGTGCCAAAATGTAACTTCCTTGATGGACCTTTTAAAATGGAATTTTTAGTTCCGCTTTTAACAGGAGTTGTATTTGGGCATTTCCTGACATATTTGGAGCGTTAAGGATTTATTTGAGTTTTTAATTAATACGCTTTTATTAGCTTCTTCTGTATGTCTGTTTGTAACCGACTCCATTGGGCTTGATTTTGTTTAGTACCTGTTCAAAGACAATCGCTCTTGAGGAGTAAACTCCAGTCGTGCGTCGGAGCTGACACACACACATTTTTTATCTTTAAAATAAACTCAGGTTTTTTTGAATGTTTCAACTTTTATTAAATTTTAGGTGTGCTGCAACAAATTTGTATCAACCGGCTCTAGGAGCGGAATAGATATCACATCAGAGGCATCACTTCTACCCACAGAATGTGGTAACATCAGTGGTGAACGAATTGTAGGAGGCAAAGTTGCTGATATGTATGCATTTCCTTGGATGGCACTAATTATTCACAAAAAACGTAAGAACCATAACTTAAATTAGCATAAGTACCTATTTTCTGTGTGAGTGCCAGGACGTTGCACTCAAGTGGCTCTACCTAGAGGGCTCAATATGTTGGTGGGTCTACAATCATACCAAACGATTGACATTTTTGACGAGTTCAGTCAATGGGAGTTCTGAGTTCGTTAGTGGGGCCAGCCTTTGGACTCTCTAGTGCTATTGTCACCGTGAGAGCAGGTTAGGTTGGGTATTTTAGCAAATCTTCGGATACGTTCAACCAGGACTGTTCATGGGACACACGCGTCTAGAGAATCCCGAGGGGAGATCTGCAGACCAGATAGATAGCAGCTGCCCAAACTCAGCGCCCAAAGATCTGAAGTTCTCTGGCTATTCTAGTCGTGCCAAAGCCAGCTTGGCCAAAAGTCAAGGGAAGTATTGAATGCTGTTATATAATTTTAACCGATACCAAAGGTTTTATTATTATGTTAACATGTTATGTATTAGTTAATGCATAAATCTGTACCGTCGCAGATATTCACTAAGGTACTTAATTGTATTGCCTTTCATTTTTTTTAATTCTAGCTTTAAGTACGAACTGGTTCTTATAGAAATTGTAATTTCTTGTATTTAGAAACCTGGGTCTGTAACTAATGATATTTCGTCCCCATTGTGGATTATAAGATGTAATAATACTTACTGTGAATATCGAAGTTTTACCGTAGATGCCTCATCAAATTGTTAAATGCCACAGTTACTTGACTGCTTTATCTAGGTCTTCTTCCTGTCTTTTTAGCCTCAAACAAAATACCAATTATACTATTGTGATGAATGTACGTATGCGTACTTATTAATTGCTTATATTTCAGGTAATCGTTTTGATTTTGGGTGCGGCGGTACAATCATCAACTCGAAATACATTTTAACAGCCGCGCACTGTGTTGACAGTACCGTTGAAGTAGTAGCTGTTCGTGTTGGAGAATATAATATCGATACAAACCTGGACTGTACCGGATTTGGTGAATATAGAAAATGTGAAACATATGAAGTAAATAGTTTTTATTAACATTTTTTTAAATTAACGATTGCGAAATTGAAGTGCCAGTGGGCGGGGCACATAGCTTAGCGGACAGATGCCTGTTGGGGCGGAAAGGTCCTCGAATGGTGACCACGTACCGGAAGACGCAGTGTTGGTAGGCTGACGAGGTAAGATGGACCGACGATCTAGTCAAGATCGCCGGAGAAGGTTGGATGAAGGCAGCGCAGGACCGATCGTCGTGGAGATCATTGGGGGAGGCCTTTGCCCAGCAGTGGACGTCTTCCGGCTGAAATGATGATGATGATGATGGTGATGAAATAGTTTTTAGCCATCCCACTTTCGGCGTATCTAAATGTGTTTTTCTAAAAAAACATATCCGGGGGTATTTTTGACTTTTGAGTGATTTTATGAGTGGTGTCTTTAGAATTGTTTAGCATTATAGTTTCGTACGCGCTGAATTTGATTCCCAGCTACTCATTTTTATATTAAGGGTTTAGGTTTAGATCCCTAGAGATAGGGGCGTACATATCGTATAGGCAATTAGGCAGTGCCTACCTCGTTATGAACCTATATAAATATAGTGTTAAAGTTAATTTAGTTTAATTTGATTCCGTTATTTTATAACCAAACACTTATGGAACTCATAAATTTTGCTAAATACCTACGGCAAGCAATCTCCAGGCTCAGCTACGACTAGTTAGATCTGCAGTGCCTTGCTAGAAAACCAATGCACGCCCCTGCCTAGAGACTACCATAATCCATAACACTATTATGATCTACTTTTCTTACAGATCCTTTTAAATCCTGTTCCTAAGCTGCAAAAAGAACTATGTCATCTGCGTTACGCATGGTGTTGACTTTTCCATTGATTTAAACCAACTTAGGCCGGTCTTACATTGGAAGCGGAATTTCTCCCGACCAGATGGTCTGGGCGGGTCTGGTCGGGACTGAACAAAACGAACAATGGCGCGCCGTGTCGCGGGGAAAAAGTCTGAACTGGTCTGACAACAACCAAACAGCTTTGTTTTACGTCTAGTCCAGACTCCAGTTGCATGGAAACTTTGGTGGTTTCACACAGTACTGACTCTGGATTCTGACTGGTTCGTCCGCTCCTGTCTAGCTGTAGTGTTGGAGCGCCGAGTCTGGACTGGTCTGGTCTGGCCGTGTCGGGCCTGCTGGCCAGACCGACTCCACTTCCAATGTAGGACCAGCCTGGAAGAGCTGTATATATTGCTTTCGTGTGGATGTTGAAAATCAGCGGTGAACGAAATCAGCCTTGCCGATTCCCGCGACAGATCTCAAAGTCGTCGGTGTCCACATTTTTAATTCCTATTCTGGCTACTTCATTCTCGAGTAAGAATGTTGTAATAATTTTGCGATCTTTACATGGGACCATATATTATGTCACCAGTGGGAAGCTCCTTTGCACTGCCGTGATTTCTGTATTTTCCCGTATTTCTGCCGTGAAGCAGTAATGTGTAAACATTACTGTGTTTCGGTCTGAAGGGCTAGTGAAATTACTGGGCATATGAGACTTAACATCTTGTGTCCCAAGGTGACGAGCGCAATTGTAGTCCCGCTCAGAAATTTTGGGTTTTTCAAGAATCCTGAGCGGCATTGCATTGTTATGGGTAGGGCGTATCAATTAGCATTCAGCTGATGGCAGCTACGTTCTGCTCGTTTCATCCCTTATTTTTTATAAAAAAAATGTCAATAGAATCAGTCTACAGTATACAGCAGTGAATATAAAGGCGACGCCATTTATAATATTATTTTTCAGGATTTCGCCATTGCTAAAACTATTATACATGAAGAATGGACGACTGAACCAGTACCGAAAAATGATATAGCATTATTGAGAGTTGAGGGCGACATTGATTTTACGCATAGTGAGTAAAAGATATATGTTCATAATCGAAGAGCCTTAACTACTGAAGCTGGAAAACTGAAGATTAATTAGAACGATAGGTTTCTTTAATGACTTACGGCCGTTCCTAATATACTATTTACAAATAGAGATAAATTACTTCTACTGTCAATAATCTAAAGCTGTCTCAATATCGGGTATATTGAGACAGCTTCTATCGCTGGTAAGCTATACGTCGTCCCATTGACAGACAGCGTGTAAGGTGAGTTACCGTCGATTAAGTAAGTTTAATGGGACAGAAAATTCAACGATAGTTACGATTTATCTCAAGTAAGCCACAGCCGGAATTAGACTGAATATTGGGAACGGCCGTTAGGCACTAATCTACTAAAGTAATTTTGATATTCCACCTCTATATAATTAATGAAAAAGGGGCCCCTGGGACTTCCAATAAGCTAAACCGCGGCTTGGTGACCAGTTTCCTACCATTGTCAGATCGTTAGTTATACGGCCGTTCCCAATATTCAGTCTATCTCCTACTTGAGATAAAAATCGTAACTATCGTTGACTTTCTCTCCCAATAAACTTATCGACGGTAACTCATCTTATCCGTACACGTTGTCTGTAAATGGGAGGACGTATAACTTACCAGCTATAGGAGTTTGTATGCAAATTGCAATTCACGCGTCCCAATATAAGGCGATAAGAATGACTTATCGGGTATATTGGTACAGCTTCAGATTATTGACAGTTAATTACTGACAGTAGAAGGTACTAATTTATCACTATCTGTAGATAGTATATTGGGAACGGGCATTAAGCGCTTGCTTGTCTTGTCTTTATATGTGAAATAATTATCATTAAGAAGTTCGGATGCATATTTGTGTAAATGATACACGAAAATTAATTTAAATACTACTGCATATTGCTCGTAAAATCTAAATTGTACTTAATTCTTGAATTAACGTGAACGTATTCACAAGATTATACTATCATTTGCAGAAAATGTAAGCCCAATCTGTTTACCAATAGCCGCTGAACTCCGTAATAGGGACTTAACTGGAGCAAAGGCTGAAGTTACTGGTTGGGGCATCACGGATGAAGGATACTCATCGTCAAAACTACAACAAGTTACCGTTTCTATTTATGGTAATGAATTTTGCAGGACCCAGTACATGGGGTGAGTTTTTTATTTTGGAGTTTATTGGAGTTTACTCCTTAAGAATCGATTTTCATGTAAGGCGCCCGGTATGAGATAAATATAGAGAGTTAAACCTACTCATCAAATGGGATAGTAACGTTTTTGGTGCGCATTATTTCTCGCGCACCTTTCACTTTTTAGTTGTGTGTTTGTGTGTGTATGTGAATATACTTGTGTGTAGCCAGCATACACAGAATACTGCGTGATAGCTTATGCATGTAGTATAATATACCTATGAGGATGTGCCAAAATGTAACTTACTTGATGGACCTTTTAAAATTGGAATTTTGAGTTCCTTTTTTAATAGTTGTGTTTGGGCATTTCCTAACATATTTTGAGCGTTAAGGATTTACTTGATTTTTATAGAATTTTTAATTAATACGCTTTTATTAGCTTCTGCTGTATGTGTGTTTGTAACCGACTCCATTGGACTTGATTTTGTTTAGTACCTGTTCAAAGATAATCGTTCTTGAGGAGTAAACTCCGATCGTGCGTCGGTGCTGACTCAAAGGTTCTTGTATAATATATACATTCTGAATCTCGGAAACGACTCCAACGATTTTAATGAAATTTAGAATACAGATAATTTAAGGGGCGATAAATCGTTCTAGCTAGGTTTCAATTTTTAAAAATTTAGTTTTATTCGTCTTTCAATGAGAAAGAGCTACAATAACGTTAGGATACAAAGGTAAATTTTTGCCACTATATATAGACTATGATAGCTCAGATGAGACATTGGGTGACAAGAGAACACGGTTCGAATCCAGATGTCCTATTAGTTTTTTTTTTGTTCAAGTCTTGAACATTCTTAAAAATCCGAGCAGGGCTCGGTCGTCCAGCTATTATATATTTATCAATGAGAATCTGCTTCTATATCACCTGGATGGTAAATTATTACTGCCAGCCACCGTCCCTTACAACACTAAAGGAATCACAGAAGTATTTAAGCCTTTCGCGATTTTTAGTTCTCATTCCCTAAGTTTCACAAGGAGTCACCCGTTCCAATACGAATTGATTTATAGTTCAGGTCGCACCTATTATGTTCTGTTATACATCATGGAAATTAGAGCAAATTGTACCTAAAGTATTAAAAAAAAATTAGTAGTTAAGAATAACAAACTAAGATACACTACCGAAGTTATGTAAGTAAGTAATGAGTTAAGAATAATTTTGCGTCACTGTTAAATCCCCGATTAACGAATTATTATGAGCTAACAGCAGACGGTACAACTCCGCTGAATCCGGTTTTCGAAATTTAAATTTGAACACATCCGTAGTTATATTTTATTTTAATTTCACTAAAATTTTCATTCGGCAGTTATTTAATGTTAATAATTCTACTGAAATAAGAAATAGCTATTTATTTTATGATAATGATGATGAGACGAGCAGAACGTTCAGGTGATGGTAAATGAAACGCCCTGCCCATTACAATGTGGTTGCTCAGGATTCTTGAAAAACCCAAAAATTCTGAGTGGCACTACAATTGCGCTCGTCACCCTGAGACATAAGATGTTAAGTCTCATTTGCCCAGTAATTTCACTAGCTACCGTGCCCTATAGGCTGAAACACAGTAATGTTTACTGTTTACTGGTTTACGGCAGAAATAGGCGCCGTTGTGGTACCCATAATCTAGCCGGCATCCTGTGCAAAGGAGCCTCCCACTGGTAATACCACTCCCAATAGGTTATAACTAACTTTTCTAATCAGCGACGAACCCGTTGCTAGAATATTGTTTGTTAGCTTTTTACTGACGGCCGAAACGAAAAATTCTCGTCCCTTATTTTCATAGAAAAAAACTTTTTCATTTTGCCATGGACAACCATGGCCCGTTGCTAGAACATTGTTTGTTAGCTTTTTACTGACGGCCGAAACGAAAAATTCTCGTCACTTATTTTCATAGAAAAAAAACTTTTTCATTTTGCCATGGACAACCATGGCTAATTGGAATAGTTCTTGGACTGTCTTGATGCCAGTCCACTTCCTTATATTTCCGAGCCAAGACATCTTTCTTCTTCCAACACCTCTTTTCCCAGCAATTTCCCATAATTGTTTGAAGCAGGCGGAACCTATCGTTGCGCAGTATATAATAATAATAATAGTCTTTATTAAAAGATATAAACCCAATACAACGTATTTAACTTAAAAATTAGATAAAATTAAAGATTAATAATTAAAAATGCCCATAGCAATAAGCTTATCATAATTAACATTTTGTCGTCACTCTTCATGCAAAGTGGTCGTACTTGTTTGGTTCCTGTTGTATCAGGGCTATTTTTTGTTCGCCTCCCGGTGCACTGAGTTCCAGTGTTTGAAAATGGAACAGTTCAAATCCTCCGCTAACGTACTGAGAATCTCGTTACTAGAAGTACGGAGACGATTCCAAAAAGATGCTGTTCGTGATCGCGAAGAAGTCTGGTACTCCGGCCTTAGCGAACATGTCCGTGTTGCCACGCTGCAGTACCGTGGCAACTTCATCAGAATACGATACGCGTCATTATACTGCACCCTGATGATGTAGATGTTGTATATGACCGAGGTACGAGTACTACCTTTATTTACCTTAACTATCCGATTTTACGTGATTTCAGACGCCTTCCGGTATACGTAGAATGGAATGTTACCTGTGCTGGAAGTTTCTTGAAAGATTCCTGCAGTGGCGATTCAGGTGGCCCCCTACAGGTCAAATCAAAATATGGAGATACTCATAAGTACGTTCAATATGGCATTGTGTCTTTTGGACCAAGACAATGTGGGGTAAATCCAGGAGTATATACAGACGTCACTAAATATATGGACTGGATTTTGAATAATATAAAGCCATGATTATTACCTATGTATTTCTTTTTGTCTAATAAATTGCGTTCAGTACTATTATTTATATCCTATTTACTACCATGAGCTTGGAATTGTATAAGTAAACTTATTCCAGAGTTAAAACTTTTTGTCTTTATCTTACCTTTGTCACTACAGAATTACATGACAGAGAGAAGTAATTTTAAACCTGGAGTAACTTTACATTGCGTTTATTAATAAGACAGAAAAAATTAATAGCTTCCTACATTATAATATATCATAATCCTTAAATATTGTTCTTAAGCACTTGCAGTGATTTCCCCTAAGTGCATATTGAATTTATTAAAGTCGTTTCATAAATGACTGTTCTAAGATAACAATCCTCTCCATTTTTTTGAAGTCTATTTGAATTTTTCGATTAGGGATGCAAAAATAAAATTCACCTAAAATCTATCAAGTACTGGAAAGCTATAGCGTCTTGCTGATTTGGTTGTGTTTGAAATAAATCCTGAGTTAACGACATAATCTGTGTGAATTCAAGTTTACTCTTGAGTATTGTAATCAAGGGTGCTCTTTTTTCTATTACCTCTGTTAACTACAAAGTTTGTTATGGAATAATTTTTTTAACCAGTAGTTGGTAGTGAGGTCTGTTTATCCACTTCAAGCATTCATGTATAATGACAATCGGTCCTGCGCTGCCCTCATTAACCTACTCCGGCGATCTTGACCAGATTGTCGGTCCAACTTATGGAGGGCCTACTGACACTATGTCATCCGGTACGCCCCAACGGCCATCTGTCAGTCGAGCTATGTGCTCTGCTAACTGCCACTTCAGTTTCGCAACCACTGGGCTATGTCGGTGTCTTTGGTTCTCCTACAGATCTCCTCATTTCTGATTCAATCTCGCAGGGAAATTTCGAGGATAGCCATTGCCCTCTGAGCGCCAATGGGCTTCGACTACTACACACATAGGAATTTTAATCTAATTTATAAAATTCTGATGTCACGGTGTGCGGGACCGAACTCCTCCGAAACGGCTTGACCGATTCTCATGAAATTTTGAGTGCATATTGGGTAGGTCTGAAAATCGGATAACATCTATTTTTCATCCCCCTAAATGTTTAGGGTGGTCTACACGATTTTATTTTGTATTTTTTGACATTTTTTTTTAAATTTGTTTGATTATGAGTCAGCATTAAAAATACATACAACTTCAAATTTTCACTCATCTACGATGAAGAGTTACTTTTGTATCGCGATTTTAATATCGGCAATACAACGTTTGCTGGGTCAGCTAGTTAAATTATATAAATTAAAATATCAATTATATTTTCATTATTTATTATTAAAGAGTATTTCTACAAATAGCTAGCAAACTTATAACTATTTATGGTTAATGGAAGACAATATTATAATGCCTCTTAAATACTAGTTTGACTGTGACTTCAGTAAATGCTGGAGCCATTAATCGACTGCGTAAGTCAGCAAACGGGATGAATATGTTATTTAATGAGTACGAATAAGGGACGAGTTGAGCAGGACGTTCAGCTGATGGTAATTGATACGCCTTGCCCATTACAATGCAGTGCCGCCCAAGATTACTGAAAAACCCAAAAAGTCTGAGCGGCAAACAATTGCGCTCGTCACCTTGAGACATAAGATGTTAAGTATCATTTGCCCAGTAATATACAAAACACTTGGTACGGCGCCCTTCAGACCGACACAAAGTACATCTTCACGGCAGAAATAGGCGCTGTTGTGGTACCCATAATCTAGCCGGCAGTACTTGATAAAATTTAAAATCAATCATCCACACATTTGCCAGAATTGCAATAAATTTTTCATGTCAAACACTATTAACATATCTGACTTCAAATGACAATTTGACATTGCTTTTTAGTTACTTATGATTTTGAATACATTTGAATTTCGACGCTGTCATTGATATGTTCAATGTCTCTTCTAATTTTTACTCCAATTCGTGTTAAATATTCCTGTGATACTAAAATGGAGTGGAGTTATAAAGAGAACTGGATTTCTGCAATAGCATTACACCTTAGTAAGTATGGAACCAAACGAAATTTCTGAAACTCGTCATCAGCTTGGCGCATCCGTTAAAGGTGACAGAAAGATCTGGCTGTTCTCGTAGAAAGAAAGTTCAGCGAAGGAGAGAAATTGAGGAAATCCTCCTTAAAAGCAAAGATGTTATTATCTCGGAAAACGACTATACAACCTAGAACTTATATACAAAATTCTTCATCTACATCTTCTTCACAAATTTTTCCCCAGGATTTTTATCCAACGCGTACAATCAAACTGTACAAAGGGCTTTATTGAAAGGTTTTCTGGTGAATATGTCAGAACCCGAGAATTGAATAAACATACCAAGATTTGCTGATCATGCAGCATGTGGAAGGTTTGCTTAAGTGGTAGAGCGCTTGGAAATTTTCGTACAAATTAAATTTTCATACTTAATCCCAGATATATAATATCACTTACAAATAACGAACTGTTATGAATATGTCACCGGCTGAATAAGCAATGGCAACGCCGACAACGTTTATGTTTTTTTTATTTTATTTTTTTTATGGAAAAGGAGGACAAACGAGCGTACGGGTCACCTGGTGTTAAGTGATTACCGCCACCCACATTCTTGCAACACCAGAAAAATCACAGGAGCTTTGCCGGTCAGGGAGGTGTACGTGCTTTTTTTAAGGCACCCATGTCGTATCGTCCCGGAAACACCGTACAAGGAAGCTCATTCCACAGCTTTGTAGTACGTGGAAGAAAGCTCTTTGGAAACCGCACTGTGGAGGACCGCCACACATCCAGATGGTGGGGATGATATTCTAACTTGTGGCGTGTTGTGCGAAGGTGGAATTTGGCGGCAGGGATCAGGTGAAACAGTTCTTCGGAATACTTCCCGCGATAAATGCGGTAGAAGATACACAATGAAGTGACGTCTCTACGCATCGCTAATTTTATGACCAAACGTTTGTTATTCTTCTAGTGCTACAAGAGCGTATAGTCAACTGATCACGTACCATAGAGTGATATGTCTACTCATAAGACCTCATTTTCCACAAAAAAAAATACAGCTACATAATGTATAACTTATCTGACCCGGAAAAAGAGGAACTAACGACATTTTGAATTGAATTAATCGAAAATGAAATCAGAATGGATATAATCGGTTCAGTTGCTTATATTTTTTTAATGGTGATAGCAAAGGTAACAGCTACTCTCGCACTGGGACAGATAAATTTGTTGGACTATAAGCCTAGAAGAAACAAATACACACTGACCTCTACTATATACCACTGGACTGGCGGCTGTTAAAGTACTTTTGTGCCTGTTTGATATTCGCCACTTTAGCGCTGTTGGCCATGTAGCAAGAGTCTGCGGTACTAAAACTAGTGATGACAACGTCAGCAAACATCAATAGATGGTGGTAAAACTATTTATAAAAAAACTTGTGTAATTTAATACGTTGATTCTTGAAGCATAAATAACACGAAAAACGAACGAAATTAATTTAAAATGCATAAATACGTCAGAGTATTGTACGTTCCTTCGCAGCCATTTGTACCTATTGTACGTCAAAATTAGTATAAAATCTCTGGACGCTCGCGAGTGTCGCTTCATATAGGCACAAAAAATTTGCTGTCAAACATATGGGACAGCCTGTCCAGTGGTATTTATACAGGTCAGTGCAAATACATGGTTAATGATTATGAAGTTAATACAAGTTCTTCATTTGGTATTAAGCATCTGAAATCTTCAAAACCTGCAAAAAATACGTCAAATTTTGACACAAATAAATAAATTAACGATTTGCAAGTCTATTCTGCATTGTTCAAGCACACCATGGTACTTCAGTGTCATAGACCCGTGGTGGATGAAGAGATGCATGCGGAGGATGATGAGGTTGTGGAGATCCATGCAGCAGCTCACACATAAAGCTGATGTATGTGATTGCTAGTCTCAACGTCTCAATCCGTGACAAACGCTTTTCATAAGCGAATGTAGGTACCTGGCGAGAATAAACACATCTTTATCTTATATCTTTAAACGAGCAATTCTTGTATATATATAAACTGAATCTCGTAAACGGCTCCAGCGATTTTAATCAAATTTAATATACAGGTAGTTTCGGGGGCCGGAAATCGATCTAGCTAGTAGGGGCTAACTAGAATTCAATTTTAAAAAATGTAGTTTTATCCGTGTTTTAATGAGAAACAGCTGCAATAAAATTAGTATACAAAGGTAAATTTCGCCACTATATACATTACTATAATAGCTCAGATGGGACATTGGGTGATCCGGAAAGCATAAGACCCCGGTTCGAATCCTGATGTCCTATTAGTATTTTTTTGTTCAAGTTCTGTACATTCTTAAAGTTCCGAGCAAGGCCCGGTCGTCCAGATATTTTTTATAGTTTAAAATCAAACATTACAAACTCAAACAAAAATGCTTTAAAATTATAAGTACAACCGAAGGAACAACACGGAAGAAAGTTTGATCCAAATCGAAAAAAATCTCAATCCTTTACGATTCCGATTTCGATGAGGAAACTTGAACACCCAAGGCATATGGTCCTGGTGGGTAGGCTTATGGTGCTGTAAAGTCCTAAAATAGAAATATCCTATAATAGAATAGATTACCAATAGAAATAAAAGGTGTTTAAGTATGAAATATTTTGTTGAGTCGAGGGTTTTGCCGTAAAGACAAATATCTTTGCCGTGAAATGACACAAATGTGATAGCAAGGGTAAATTTTTAAGGTAAAGGTTTTCGGGAGTGTTAATTCCGTATATGAAGTTATATATTTATTAAAAAAGGCTTACCTATTATTATGCATATGCATTATGGGCATTATGATACTTATATCTGCCTTATTATAATTATATAATATAATTAATAATTAAAAATTATATAATATAATATAAAATAATTTCGAGGTTTACATCTGCCAGCCGTCCCGTAACGGCTTACTTTTTTTAACTTCACGCTAAGAAAATTGAAAATTTCCGAAAATACGGGACGTTACTGGTTTTGCCCCGTTTTTCGAAAATCGAGTTTTCATCAGATCTCAACGTTTTAAGGTCCTAGGAAGCTTCCCTGACTATTCTCGCGATGGTGTCCGTACGTCTGAGTGTATGTACTATGTATACATACATACATACATACAGACGAAAGGTGTGTGTGTGTATGTGTGTGTAGGTATGAATGTATGTAAATCTGTTGTATCTTTTGAACGGTTCCACGGATTTCATCGCGGTTGGTGCCATTCGTAACGGTTTGCTCAAACTTAGATTTTGAATACAATTAGGACCGGTAGATTTTGAGAAGTCTCAAAAAACCTACGAAAAAAACTTCTTTCATGTGTGTTTTTGGAACAATTTTTAAAACGGCTTTACAGTTCGATTTCAAAAATTAATCAGCGCTTATTTTCAAAAAACCGCGTCGATCGCCACCAAGCCGGACAAAATAGGTTGATTCGTTCGTGAGTTATCGTTGACGAAAGAAATCTGGAAAAAGTGTTTTTTCGGAATTACTTTGAAATTCCGAGTTCAAATAATGGAAACTCAAAGATTCTTTATGAGGCTCAAAATAATGTCGTCGACTGTCGCCAACCGCGGTTCATTCATTCAAAAGTTATTGCCGTTTGAAAATTAAAATTTATGAGATAGGATTTTATTTAATACTAGCTGACCCAGCAAACGTTGTATTGCCGATATTAAAATCGCGATACAAAAGTAATTGTTGATCGTAGATGGGTGAAAATTTGAAGTTGTATGTATTTTTTAATACTGACTCATAATCAAGCAAATTTAGAAAAAAATGTCAAAAAAATAAAAAAATCGTGTGGACCACCTTTAACCTTTAGGGGAATGAAAAATAGATTTTGGCTGATTCTCAGACCTCCCCAATATGCACTCAAAATTTCATGACAATCGGTCAAGCCGTTTCGGAGGAGTACGGGAACGAACATTGTGACACGAGAATTTTATATATAAGATTTATATATTTTTTTTAACACAAATTATATTTTTGAGCTCGAAGAGATAGAGAAGTTAACCCTCTGAACACTGAACTGACATGAACGCAAACTTACCTAAAGTGTGCGGTCACTATTAACTGAATCAAGCCCACTTTACCCGAACGAGGTTGAGATGAAACCACAACCTGAGAGTTGAACAAAGCATACAAGATTTCATAAATGAAATGTCACTCGAACGGTTGACTCAGTTGGAAAGAGCGCTCGCACGGAATGCGATAGGTCAGAGGGTTCTAGTCCCACATCGTTCATAAAATTTTCTTTTCAGTTTTATTTGTGTAGTTAATCCCAGAAGTGAGGGTTATCACTTTAAAACCATAACAAATTATTTACATTACAGGACATAACTTCCACCTGTTACTATCATTAAAAAATATTATTTATACCTTCCTCCGCAATTTATCGAATGCTTCGTTTAAATTGAACATTCGCCGTCGTTCGCGAATGTTCGCAGCTCGCCGCTGCGCAATCGATGCTACACGACGCCGCGGTTTTTTGCCTGAAGATGATCGTGAACTTCGGCCACATCCTGCCGCTGACCATACTGTGTAAATAAAAAAAATTATCATGATAACATCTAGTAGCGGTAGAACTGTATTTCTAGGGTTCGTAGGTACGTCCAGCGGTGCTATTCTCATAATTTCAAAATCTTTGACATTAACTTTCCATCTGTCCACTCTAGATTCGTCTTCTTCTAACATTTTCCTACATTTACCAGTGGGAGGCTCCTTTACACAGTGGTGATTAATTTTTCTTTTATTTATTTATTAATAATTGGAGGTTTTTTAATTACCATATTCTGTTAATATTTGAAGTGGACTGTATTTGTGCGTTATTAAACGTTGGTTCAGTGTTTTCCTCCAACATTTTTAGTGACTGACAGAACTAAAGATAAGGTGGTAAAGGACATGCATGCAACTCACTTGTCTCGATGTCTCGAAGACATTGCGCCGCCACGTATTCACACAGCACTAAAAATATATCTTTTCCTACTACGGTTCACTCACTTAGCCGGCCGGCGTTTATATAAAGTATTCTCAAATATCAATTAATTGTTAAAGCACCTTTGATAACTTCTTCTTCAGTAAATAATATGTTGCGCGAGCGTCGAAACGGTTAGGCGAATTTTCAGTAAGTGCAGTAAAAAACTGCTCGTGGTGTGATGCGTCGATTAGCAGCCAATTAACCAATCGAGTGCGAGATTGCATCATATTAGGATGTTGGAAAGGGACAAGATATTTTGAACATAGGTGAACATAGGAAATGAGAAAGGATATGGGAGTAGCCCTGCCATGTCACTTCCTAGATTTAATTTATTATAAAACTGAACACATAGGAAGTCGGCTAGATTATGGATACCACAACGTAGCGTATTTCTGCCGTGAAGCAGTAATGTGTAAATATTACTGTGTTTCGGTCTGAAGGGCGCCGTAGCTAGTGAAATTACTGGGAAAATGAGATTTAACATCTTATGTCTCAAGGTGACGAGCGCAATTGTAGTGCCGCTCAGAATTTTTGGGATTTTCAAGAATCCTGAGTGGCACTGCATTGTAATGGGTAGGGCGTATCAATTACCATCAGCTGAACGTTCTGCTCATCTCGTCCCTTATTTTCAATAAAAAAACGTTAATAGAACCATAGCTGGATCCGAGCGTCAAAAACATTTTAACGACAAGCTCCCTCGAAGTTACCAATATTATTCTACCAAATCTAAAATAGTTCAACTACTATTAAAAGGATTATCTAATCTATATTAATATGATCGTCTAGTTCTTAGCTCAACCAAATGTCAAGACTTTATAGATAAGCATCTCCCAACAATTGACGTTCGAGAGTATACGAACATACAGATTTCCCTAAAGCTATATAGCTTTTAAAAGAAACCGGTGTGTGAGAAAGTGATAACTTCATCAGGGTGAGGTTAATAATACGAAGTAACGGAGACGCAGATATCTCTACCAAGCAACACACATTGAACATACTATGAGCACACATTTAAGCATTATCTCATATATTATGTGTTCGTAAGACAGGACATCCATCTGCTCTATGGCTGTGCGTTGATTTTTAGGACAGCGTCCGCAACTACGCGTAAATCTATATTCTAACAGGTCCCATTTCGGGAAGCCACAATTGACGTCACATATACATATTGAACTAAAAATCTTGGAGAGAGTTGACAAGTACAAATATCTTGGATCATGGCTAACAGATTCATTGTAAAGCGAAACGGAGATCCAAGCTCGCATAGAAATTGTTCGCGCATTTTTTATGAAGATGAGAAAAGTACTTTGCAGCCGTCAACTTAGTCTAAAACTCCGTAGCAGACTCTTGCAATGTTACATTTGGCCCGTTTTTTATACGGTTGTGAGGCATGGACCTTGGTGGAAGACTTACGTAAAAAGATTGAAGCCTTCGAGATGTGGACGTATCGTAGAATGCTCCGCATAAGTTGAACGGCTAAAGTGATCGAACACAGAGATCCTTGTCCGAATGCAGGAGAATAATTAGTTAGTGAGAACTATCAAACAGCGTAAGATCTCGTACCTCGGTCATATACTGCGCAACGATAGGTACCGCCTGCTGAAAACTATTTTGATGGGGAAAATTGCTAGGAAAAGAGGAGAGAGTCCAGCCATAAGTTCTGTTATAAACTAAAATGCACTCTCTTTAATTGTAAATATTGATTTAGGGCATGTCCTGTATATCGGCGATAAGCACCGTGCTTCAGGTCTTGTTTTATAATACGCGACAGAGTCCTAGCGGGAATCTTTTTTTCTCCCTATAAGATTTTTTGCTTTCTACTGGGGTTTCGATGAATTCTGGCTTTAACAGCATTAACAGCCTTTGTAGTTCTAACAACACGCGGCCTCCCCGATTTTTTCTGGCCTTCGGCACACGAAGTGTTGCTGCATCTGTTGATAGTACGATATACGAACATACGTCTGATACCAAGCTAAAGAAGTGTCTGGAATATGATCGACGGCTCCATATCCACTTTGTGCAAGGCGATCACTGCAATCCTATTTTCTTTAACACCCCATTCCATATTGTAATTTGTTAATGAACACGAAAAATATGTGAAATGGCGCAAAATTGAAAAAAGTTTTTAAAATAATATACCAATTTAAAAATAATTAAAAAGTTGAAAAAAAGAATAGTCTTTATGTAATAGTATTTATAGCCAGACTAATGGTGTGGACTGCCATCAAGACAGTCCAAGAACTATTTCGCTTAGCCATGGACAAGGGAAAGTTTAAAAAGCTGACTGCTGACGATCTAAACGAGCTTTACGTAGCGTGGTAGATCAGTCTCACTCAATACACAAATTAAGTTGTCAGTGCGCCAAAAGAAATCTTCACTTCAGAAATGTTTATGTTTCTTACATTAAAAATCCAAAAGTTTCTAATGAGTTACTTATTTCTGATAAAATATCTTGTTACAATAATGAACAACAAATAGGAACCATGCCCTTGTTGTATTCGATTTAACTAATGCTTAGGTAAATATGTCATTTTATGAATGCTATTACAAAAAAGACTACAATATTTTTAATTGCCTGGTTGAATTTTTAACATTGTTCACCAAAGGTAGAATAAGGGGAATTCCTTAGAGCGTTTAGTTTGTATCAAAGGCAAAGCCGAGGCTCTATAGACCTGTGTAGTGGAAACGCACTTTCATTCGATATTGCTGAAATAGTATTAAACACATAAAACGTAGTCATTACGAGATTGATATTATAGTTTGATCAAAACAAAATATCTTTTTAACGGTTCATATACAACATATCTATATATTTACAAAAATAACATAAAACAAACATTTTTTGCAAATTTCGTCTGGTTTCATGTTTGTACTGACATCATGTAGAATCCCACCTGTCTGAAGGGCGCCGCAGCTAGTGAAATTACTGGACAAATGAGACTTAACATCTTATGTCTCAAGGTGACCAGCGCAATTGTAGTGCCACTCAGAATTTTTAGGGTTTTTCAAGAATCCTGAGGGGCACTAACATTGTAATGGGCATAACGTATCAATTACCATCAGCTGAACGTCCTGTTCGTCTCGTCCCTTATTTTCATAAAAAAAAAACACTAATTGGATTTTTCATCTCACCTAAGTCTGATGGTGGAAAAGCCAGAATGTCAGGGTATGGTGCTGGAGGGGCGTCCCACAGGGCTCCGTACGGGGATACTTCACCACCCTTTGAAAAATTACAGAATATTTCACATTGTGAACATACATGATTTTTATTTGTATGAATGAATTAAAAAGTTGTTTCTAAGATTAATAATTCCAAAAAAAACTCCATGAAAAACGTGTGGACTGTTCGAAATAAATCCATTGAACAGCATTTTAATACATATATTGCTTAGTAGATGGATTATGTTCGAAGGACCATGAAAAGGGGTGCACTTAGGGAAAATTATTGGTTTTTATGGTAATAATATTTATTTACTGAAGGTACTAAACTAATCTATGACACTTGTTATATAACTATCATTGGTTCTAATGCTGAGTACGCGGATCTCTACTATTAATTGCTTACAATGGTTGAAATGGTTACTCGGATCGGCCCTGCAATGGTTATAGAAGAATGGTTAATGGTAACTAGGATCGACCCGATCAATGGTTACACTTGGCGTACCTACTGCCTTACTGAAGGCAACACATGGTTAGAAATAATTAATTTTATCTACTAAGCAATATATTATGTAACATAAGGCTGTTCGATGGAATTACCTTGTGAATATAATTCTTTTTGGGTTTGAATTTGAGAATTTTAACTTTAACAGCGCTTTGGGACAACATGGTTGCGCCCAGATCAAAGAGACTCTTATGTTTTTTAATTTGATTGTAATTTTGATGTTGTTTTTGTTATAGTTAAACAACTTTCTATTAATGAAGGTTTATATAAAGTAAAAGATCTTAGGTCAACCATGCAATTTGGAAAGAGAGTAAGCCGCTTGGACCAAGTGTTTCTGGGGGTGTTCTGAGCTGCTTTAACCCGGACGCCACAAGGTTGCCCCAGCAGGTTGGTCCCCTAGGAGGGGAGAAAAGTGCGTCCGGTGAGACTCACACTAATCTTCATATCTGCATACATTTAGCAATTATATCAAGATTGTTGTTTTTTTTATATTACTCCAGGTAAATGAATTTCTTTCTGTAACAATTTTTTATGGAAGGACTAACGAGCGTATAGTTTTAAGTGATCACCGCTATCATCATCATCATCATCTTCAGAAAGAAGATATCCAAGTTTGTGGCAATCTGTGGTAGTCGTGTCTCATAAACACCTTTGGGCCTCCACTATTATTTTTACGCCCCGGAAAGCACAGAGAAAGCCATTCACCCTTACACAAAACTGATGAATAATTGAGGTTTTTTTCTAGAAGAAATACTTTTACAAATAGCTCAGTTTTCCTACTAAATAGTATAATAATTTTGTCAAATATAAACATGAACAAATTTAAATATTTTTATTCAAAATAGGATTGAAAATCACAATCATAATGAACGTCAAAAACTACCACCCTTGCAAAATAGACTGCCTCAGAACTGAGAAGACCGGCCGTAAGAATCTCAGCGGGTTTTTTCTTTTTATAAAAAGAAGGATAACAATGTAATATCGTATAATATACATTTATAATTAAAGAGCCTGAGGGTGTCCTCTCCATTCCCATTCTACGGTATCATTATGAAAATCACTTATGCTCGAATAATCTTTCCCATACAAATGATTTTTAACAATTCATTTCAATTTCGTAACACATTTGTTTTGTACATTTTCTGAGACCATTTTGTAAAAGCATATACATCGCCCAATAAAAGACTTACTTACTCGACTCAACCGAGTAGTGGCATACCAAATTTTTGTTTGTGCCTTGTGTTAACATTATGATTGTCACAGTTTCAATGAAATTCCTTAATGTGCTTATGAATATATTGAACATTATCAATAATATATTGAGATCCAACAGTCAAAATGTTTATTTCTTTAAATTTTTCTCTTAATGATTCTTTAGGACCTAGGTTATAAATAGCGCGAATAGCCCTCTTTTGCAACACAAATATGGTATTAATATCTTTACACTTATTGCAATGATGCTATTTAACAGCCGTTCCCAATATACTATCTACATATAGAGATAAATTACTACCTTCTACTGTCAGTAATTAGCTGTCAATAATCTGAAGATGTCCCAATATACCCGATAAGTCATTCTTATCGCCTTATATTGGGACGCGTGAATTGCAATTTCCATACAAACTTTATATCGCTGGTAAGCTATCCGTCGTCACATTGACAGACAGCGTGCACGGATAAGGTGAGTTACCGTCGATAAGTTTATTGGGACAGAAAAGTCAACGATAGTTACGATTTTTATCTCAAGTAAGAGATAGACTGAATATTGGGAACGGCCGTAAGACGAAGCAAAGCCACAGTATCCACGTATCACATCCAACGAATATTGAATTTAGCGCGACAAGTGATATTTTATTACTGTCAACTATTATTACATTAATAATTTACTTAATTTCGTGCTTTGTAATAAATTGTGACTGCTAAGAAATATACAAAAATTATTGATTCTACAATGTAATCCGAAGTTCCGAACACGATCTGCAATTTCATCCAGTGTGATTTTAGGAGGTTCGTATAGAGGCAACTAAGACAACGCATTTCATGTAAATTTTCACTTGCTACTCAGGAAATGTATTCTTAGTACTTACCGAGGAGCTACTCCAAATATGCGGCGTCTCGCTGCCGTAGGACATCAGCGGGAAATGAATTTTGAGACCTGGATCTTACACGGGTTAATAAAGCACAAGGGCACGGCTAGCCCAAGATAAAGATTTGGCAAATTCACGCCCTCAGAACTGGAGCAGTCCAGGCACTATAATCAACTATATGAAATCTACGACGTATCATAGAATCTTTATTAATAATCATTGCTGAAAGAAACAAGACTCTATCAAGATTGCTTACAGTCCAAATTTATCTAAACATAATTATATCACCCTCTGTAGTTGAAACGTCAGGTTTGAAGTTCGTGATTGGTCTAAATTGGGGTGGTTTAAGGGTGGTGAAAGCTGATTGGCTACAGCAGGTGTATAGGGCGTGTTCAATATTGACACTGTCTCTCATTACACCTTAATATTTTTTCTCAAACTTACAATTCAACTATATTAGCTGTTATCCTTTACAGAGATAAGTTAATCGTACATTAGTATTGAATTCGTAAGAATGAGTATCATTTAGTCAATAAATAGAATAATAATTATTTAAGATAAAAAAAAAGAGTAATATTTTTGTTTAATTCATGTTGACCAAATATACATATATCACCATGTCTTTGATAATATATTCGATGTTTGGATATTTATTTATTTATTCAATCTATATGCGAAGATGTAAATGGTTGGTGTTGTAAACATAGATATACTTACATAAGCATATTATGTGGGTTAGGGTGTTTTCTGTATGATAATTATATATAATATATTATATTAATTATATATAGATACCCCATAATTTGATCAAACACTTTTAATTAATGGCCGTTTAGTTTCTTACAATATTACGTTCTTCTCACGAGCTCTACTTTTTCCGAACGTATTTCAGATTTAGTAATTTAAATTAAATATTTATAATCCGAGCTTTCTCCGACAGTCTGTTTCTGATTTTTGTAACGCCACCGGGTAAGGAGAACGGTCTGTCTTTTTTAACAGTGTCGGCTACGCTCCTTCAATTATTTGAAACTAAAAATGATTACCTACAATATAATAATATCGACAATCTTCTGTTCTTAAGTCTCGACCCGAAATCCCGGGACCCCGAGTCCCTAACTACGTTTAAAAAAACCGACTTCAAAAACAAAAAAGTTTAAAATAATTTAATAGTGATTTAATTAATTACACCTCTTATGCAAGTCTCATACCTTTAGTATTAATAAAATATTATTATCTGTATGTGCGATTGATAGGGTTTAAGTCGGTGCTTACCCGCTTGGTTTTGTTTGGTTTTAGACGAAGCTATCCCGCTCAAAGTCACGCGTGGCGAGTGTAGGTACCGGCTATTACATTTGGCTTGGCACCGACTTCAAACCTATAGGTAGCACCTAAAAATAATAGTATTTTATTTATATTAAAGGTGTAAGATTTGTTAAACAATATAGATCCCATATTTCACGTTCTTGTGAGACACTGAAATATCGTGAAAAACGATTAGCTATGAATGACAGGTAGCTTAAGACCCAGTTTTCGGCAAGCTGGTTAATAATAATAATAGATAATCAAACTTAATGAAATATCCAAAAAAAGCAGTACAATAACTATAATAACATCATCCACGTAAACATAATATTCATAAAAAATGTTGATAAAATGAAAACTACGGGGCAAACTATGTCAAATTTTTATGGGACAAACTAAAGAAGAATCATAAATCTCAGCGTAATCGGAGTACAAACATAAAAAAATACCAAAGGAATTGAGAACCTCCTCTTTTTTGAAGTCGGTAAAAAATTACGAAAATCCCGGGACATGTCATCTTACCTTACTTGCGACCTTTATTAAACCCCTTAAATCAAAGATAAACTTCGCTTTACTAACCCTGAAGTTGTATAATTTTTTTACAGGGATAAACGAGAGTAAAGAACACGTGATTAATGAGTAATTACCGCCGCCCATTGTCTTTTGCAGCACCAGATGAATCACAGGATTAAGCTGATATGTCTTCCAAGATCAAGATTAGCGCTGGTTCGGACACAAAATTATGCAAAACAATGGAGTGAATGCATGCATTTTTCATTTTTTTATTGAAAAGGAAAGCAAACGAGCGTACGGGTCACCTGGTGTTAAGTGATCACCACCGCACACATTGTCTTGCAACACCCACATTGTCTTTAGGAAGTTGTATACGCTTTTTTGAAGGTACCCATGTCGAAAACACCGCACAAGGAAGCTCATTCCACCGCTTTGTAGTACGTGGAAGAAAGCTCCTTGAAAACCGCACTGTGGAGGACCGCCACACATTCAGATGGTGGGGATGATATCCTAATTTGTGGCGTGTCGTGCGAAGGTGGATTTTGGCGGAATCAGGTGAAACAGCTCTTCGGAACACTCCCCCTGATAAATGCGATACAAGACAAACAATGAAGCGACGTCTCTACGCAACGCCACAACGTCCACAGAGCACTGAGTCCCCGACAACTTGGATTGCTCTGCGTTGCACGCGGTCAAATTGATCAACCTGCTACTGGGGTGCGCCAGACCAGAGATGACAGCAATATTCTATATGCGGCCGGGCCTGTGCTTTGTAGAGCGCTAGAATGTGTGCCGGCTTGAAATATCGCCGTGCTCTATTTAGGATGGTTAATAATAATTAATTGTTCATACCGGTTTGCCGGTACTAAACTGTCCAGTATCGCCTATTTAATCTGTAGTTGCAAGACGTAAGACGGCAGCGTGACTCTAAATATCAACAAAATCCCGCCGGGCGGCGCGTTCTTGTTTCGCTTCAACTTACACAGTCGGCGCGAGCGACTTCCGTCCCGCGTCCCGCGCGTTATTCGCCAGTTTGAACAGACTTTTAGTAGTCTCTTACGACGATCATGGACCTGGGACTATAGTCAAATAGTTTAATTTTTGAAGTGAAACTTCTTTATCGACATATGTGAGAAACTTTATAGCAATGTCGTCACGACTTTCGGTTACGTGCAATGTTGTTTTTATCAACGTTCAGTATAGTGACGTAAAGAACAGTATAAATAAGTTTGAAAGTGATAAAATAAAAATAATGAATTTGAGTAAAAATTCAAGTGAATTAATTGTAAAAGCGAGTGTGATTATACATATATTTCGTTTGATAAATCTAATACATGAGCGTAATTTTATTATATATTTGACGTTAATCTCACTTTTTCTATTTACCCAATTTCTGTAAAGTTGTACCTAAATAGCAGAAAAATCATATGTCTTAAAGCAGTTTCACTTCTTACCTGTGCACTCAGGTACACACACATATTTTTTTATTTAATTATTTCAATTTCAGGTCATCCACAAGTAACCCTCCTAAAAATACGACAGTAGTCCAAAAATGAATTATTATTCGTAGTCACCCAGCAAGCTTTCTAAATCAAGTCGGATTTACCCCACTTGCGCTAATTCTGTGTCAAAAATGACAAATCTCCCCAATATAGGCGATATCCATGTCAAATTTACCATCTGCTCGGTAATCGTTCACGCCTTTGATTGTAATGCGATTGAATTATCAATATCACTGTATAATCTATTTTTACTACTTTATTGCTATTTTGATTCAAAAGAGTGGCAATGAATTGCATAATGCCACTACTCTTTCTCTCGTACTCAGTTCTTCTTACTCATTCTTAACTTGTTATGTAAAGTCAAAATTAGATAAAATTTATTAAATTAGGCTTAAAATAAGCGCTAATGAATCGTCAATATAAATATTTCTTTTAAATTACTGAATCTACCATATGTTCGGAAAAGGTAAAGTTCACAAAAATTACAACTGGGAGTCTCATTGCCCAGATTATGGGTACCACAACAGCGCCTATTTCTGCCGTAAAGCAGAAATGTGTAAACATTACTGTGTTTCGGTCTGAAGGGCGCCGTAGCTAGTGAAATTACTGGGCAAATGAGACTTGACATCTTATGTCTCAAGGTGCAATTATAGTGTCACTTAGAATTTTTGGGGTTTTTGAAGAATCCTAAGCGGCACTGCATTGTAATGGGCAGGGCGTATCAATTACCATCAGCTGAACGTCCTGCTCGTCTTGTTCCTTATTTTCATAAAAAAAAGTAGGGCTCGTGAGAAGAACATACAAGAAACTCAACGGCCACTCTTTTCAATCAATAGTTTTACAGCTGCTGTAAAATACAAATTTGTTTGTAAGGTAATGCATGGAATATGTGAATCGTGTTCAATGTTAAAAGCGTTTTAAACATCAAATATTTCTATGTGATAGACATTTTTTCTGTGAGAAAATGTATACACACGGTTTGACAGTTCTGCTGTGAAACAATTTCATTATAACAACAGGGAGAATATTTTACGAAATTATTATAAATATAACTAGCTGTCCCGGCAGCCTTATTACTGCCTCAATCGATAAATAAAAGACCAAAATTTTTGTATAAAATAAATTTAAAACAAACAAAAGGAATCCTTTTTTTATTAAAAAAAATACTCGGTATGTATGAAATAAATATTATTTCCGATTATTCCTGAAATACTGGCTATTTATAAGGTTTCAATTTGATATTGTCAGACACATAGTTATGAACTAATTAGTTATTCATTATAAACTATTATTTTAATTTGATTTCGAACGACGGGGGACAGATCAAAGAAAAATCAAAATCGTTGTTTTTATTTAATTCCGAGCATTTACATATTTATTCACCTTTTAAACCTTCTCTGGACTTCCACAAATAATTCAAGACTAAAATTAGCCAAATCAGTCCAGTCGTTCCCGAGTTTTAGCGAGACTAACGAACAGCAATTCATTTTTATTTATATAGATAGATATAGATCGATATGAAATATTATTGCCAAAATCATAAAAATACAGTATTTTATTTATTATGTACAGAACAACGTCTGTCGGGTCAGTTAGTATAATAATAAAAGTATACTAAGTTAGGGCCTAGGATTTTTCTTTACAAATAAATAAAAGTATTTCATATCAAAGATTATATTTAAATTTCGAAAATCTACAAGAGCAATTTAGAACACGAGGGAGATCTGTGTCAAATTATGAGATTTAGCAAAACATGTCATCCAAATTATTCGCTTCATTTATAGAAAAAGGGGGAATTATTAAATGGGGTTGGCGGGAACCGCACGTGGCCTCGAGGGGACGCGTCAAATATGTTTTGATATGATAAATATTACAACAAAGAATACTTACATTGTTCTCTAATTGGCTTTGTGAATTGGCGCCGAAGAACTACTGCTTAACTTATTTAAAAAAAAATTGACAATTGCAAGTTCAACTCCAGCATCGAAGCAGGAAAGATTTTATACGATGTCTTTTGTTGCAGAAAAAGTTATTTAACATAAGATGTATCTAGAAGGTAGAGTCAAGGATAATCATAGAAGCGCTAAATTTAAAATAATACTAATCACTCTAGGTGCACATTTCCCTATAATAATTCTTTAAGGTTATATTAACTACACAAATAATATTTGAAAAACAAAATTTTATGAACGATGCGACGAAAGGTTCTCAACTGCAAAGTAGATCCTGTAGATGAAGCCACAACCTGAGAATTCAACAAACCAAACAGAATTTTATAACGAGGCGGTACTCAAACGGTTAGCTCAGTTGGTTAGGGCACCGGCACGGAACGCCGGAGGTCGTGGGTTCGAATCCCGCATCGATAATAAAATTTTGTTTTTTAAATTTTATTTGTGTATTAATCATAGAAGTGAGGGTTATCACTTTAAAAACATAACATATTGTTTAGATTTACAAGAGCGACATCTCAAGTCAATTTCCCAATATGCAAATATTGGGGTTGAGCAGGTTATCAACTGTAAAGTAGATCCTGTAGATGAAGCCACAACCTAAGAATTGAACAAAGCAAACAGAATTTTATGACGAGGCGGTACTCGAACGATTAGCTCAGTTGGTTAGAGCACCGGCACGGAACGCCGGAGGTCGTGGGTTCGAATCCCGCATCATTCATAAAATTTTGTTTTTCAAATTTTATTTGTGTATTAATACTAGAAGTGAGGGTTATCACTTTGAAAACATAACATATGTTTATATTAACTACATTATTTTGTACAACGTAAGTTGTTAAAATTTTCAATAATTAACTACTTTAGTCGACAATATTATTAACTCTACTTTTTAATGTAGGTATTGCAATTTTTTACCATTTTGAAATTGCGCGTAGAGTTAGTTATTTAATTTTGTCACAACATAGAACATAAAGAATAGATTTAGTAGTGTAAATATGCAAAATGGAACACGAAAGCTACATACATACGCAAACGCTAGAAGTAGCCGCCATTTTATGACCAGTGGGCAGTGACACAATAATTATAGAAAAGTTGAAAGGTTTTAAAGCGAGTGATATCTGACAAAGCTTTCATTTTCGGGACAACTAACAGATGGCACTACAGTCTTCTGAAAACGTTACTGTAAGGCGTCTGTCCCACCCCTGCTTTTCCCGCATGAGTAATACAAAATTATTATTATTTCCATCCGGACCGTACTGAGGACGACGCGCACGGAAGCAATTCTCCTAACGGACTGTCCAATGGTCGGGCCTCACCAAATCCGACCATGTGCTTAGACTATAAACTTAGGTTGTGAATCGTTTTAAAGGGTGTAGATGCCGATGTACTACATTCCATCTCAAGTGACAGTGAAGTGATAAAAGAGTTACTAGAGTTTAGGCAGGACATGAATGCTCGTTTCAAGGAACAAAAAAAGGATTACAACCTTTTACAAAAAAGGTTTACTACTATGGAAGCAGAATTAAAAGAATTGAAAAAAGTTATGCAGGTAGATCGAAAAAACATTAATAAAGTCGACATGCTAGAAAATAAAATCAAAGCATTGATCGAAGAAAATGAGATCTTTAAGACCTGTATAAGTACTAAAAATTCAAAGTCTAAATCTCAGACCGCATCTAACGAATTGAAATCACCTGAACCATCATTTGTGAATGCCGTTAAGAAAAATTTAGATCGGAAGACTGTGGAGTGTATGGCCACGAAATCAGCAGTGGAAACTAGCTTGATTTATGATGCAGAAAAGCAAAAAGGCAGGCAGGAAGTGGACACGGGTTTTGGTAGTAAATGGACAACTGTAAGTAAAAAAAGAAGAAGTAATTACCCCAACAGTGACGTAAAAAAGGAGAAAGCACAAACGCGAGAGAAATTCAAGGTACGGAGCGTAAAAAATATTTACACGTATGGCGTTTGCAAAAGGAAACTACAATGGAAAGCTTGGAAAGCTATGTAAGGAATCTATATAGGGAAGAAGTGCCAATAAAAGTAGAAAGGATAAATCATAAGAATGAAAGAGATTATGCCTCATTCATTATAGGTGTACCAGAAAGTAAATATGAAAAATTATGCAATCCCGAAAATTGGGCCGTAAATATCGAGTTTTGTGAATGGGTGTGGTTTCGGAGACCGTCAAATAAATCAAAAGTACGGTAATAGACCTTTTGAAATTTTTTACCAAAATGTAAGAGGACTCCGAACCAAACTACAAGATTTTTACATTGGCGTGTCATCAGTAATGGCGGATTTATTTGCCATTACAGAAACAGGCTGCAATGATTGAATTGTTTGTGCAACAGTTTATTTGAAAAAAAGATTCCTATTTACGGTGTGCGTTGTTTATATTCCACCGAATAGCAAAGATAGTGAATACATGTTATTATTTAAAACTATTGAAGAGTATTGTGGCGCTTATAGTGATGTATTAGTGATCGGAGATTTTAATTTGTATTCATGTTCTTTAAACATTGTAAATTATTACGAATACTTTCTAACGTATTGTGGGTTCACAGGGTCAGTGCAACAAAATAGGTAATATTAATAACCGGCAGTTGGATTTAGTGTTGAGTACATTCGAAGGAAGTAAAATTAGTGTATGTGAAGCGGATGAGCCGCTGGTCGCCGTGGACCCTCACCATCCGCGGCTGCTCGTGTCGGCGCAGCCGCGGGTACGGCCTTTTGTCACGATGGCTAGCTCTTCCTACATAAATACAACCGTAAGTTTTTTTTTATGGAATAGGAGGACAAACGAGCGTACGGGTCACCTGGTGTTAAGTGATCACCGCCGCCCACACTCTCCTGCAATACCAGAGGAATCACAAGAGCGTTGCCGGCCTTTAAGGAAGGTGTACGCGCTTTTCTTGAAGGTACCCATGTCGTATCGTCCCGGAAACACCGCACAAGGAAGCTCATTCCACAGCTTCGTGGTACGAGGAAGAAAGCTTCTTGAAAACCGCATTGTGGAGGACCGCCACACATCCAGATGGTGGGGATGATATCGTAACTTGTGGCGTGTCGTGCGAAGGTGAAATTCGGCGGCAGGAATCAGGTTGAACAGCTCTTCGGAACACTCTCCGTGATAAATGCGGTAGAAGACATACAATGAAGCGACGTCTCTACGTAACGCCAAGTGATCCAGCCGTTCACAGAGTACTGGGTCCCCGACAATTCGAGCTGCTCTGCGTTGCACGCGGTCAAATGGATCGAGCTGATACTGGGGTGCGCCAGACCAGAGATGACAGCAATACTCCATGTGAGGCCGCTTTGTAGAGCGCTAGAATGTGGGCCGGCTTGAAGTATTGCCGTGCTCTATTTATGACGCCCAGTTTCTTTGAAGCCAGTTTGGCTTTGCCCTCCAGATGGCCACGGAATTGGCAATTGCTCGAGATTTCGAGACCCAGTATTCCGATACTAGGCGAGGCTTTAAGGGAAGTGTTCTCGAAGAGCGGTGATACGGCAAATGGGTTTTTTTTTTGTGGTAAACGCGCAAACTTGAGTCTTCTGGGGGTTAAATTGGACAAGGTTCAACTTACCCCATTCCGCGACCTTCTCGAGAGAGGACTCGATAGAAGACACAAGTTTCTCCCGGCACTGGTCGACGTTTTCCCGAGAGAGACCTGCATGGCCCGTGTATACGGCATCACCAGTGCTGTCGTCTGCATAGCAATGCATGTTGGCGGTGTCCAACATATCATTGATATGCAGAAGAAACAGCGTGGGAGATAGCACACAGCCTCGGGGCACTCCAGCGTTCACGGGCTTGGGATTCGAGCAATAATCGTCGATAACGACCTGTATGCTGCGCCCAGTGAGGAAGCTGGAGGTCCACTTGCATAAGCTCTCGGGAAGCCCAAATGATGGAAGTTTTGCGAGGAGCGCCTTGTGCCATACACGATCAAAGGCCTTCGCTATATCCAGACTAACTGCCAGGCCTGCCCCCTTGCTTTCAATAGCCGCCGCCCATCTATGTGTTAGGTATACCAGAAGATCGCCAGTCGACCGACCATGGCGAAAGCCGTACTGCCGGTCGTTGATCAACTGGTGACCCTCAAGGTATACCAAGAGCTGGCGGTTAATTATGCTATCCATGATTTTGGAGAGTAGGGAGGTAATAGCAATAGGCCTGTAGTTTGCCGGATCCGAACTGTCTCCTTTTTTTGGGATCGGATGGACAAGGGCTGACTTCCATGAATCAGGGACTACGCCTTTTGAATAAGAGTGCCGGAATAAACGCGTTAGCACCGGCGTCAACTCAGGGGCACACGTTCTAAGCACGATTGGAGAAATGCCATCCGGCCTGCTCGACTCCCTAACGTCCAACGAAAACAGAGCTCGCCTAACAGTTTTCTGTCGGAAATGTACTTCAGGCATGGAGCTCTGACACCGCGGGATGGTCGGCGGTGTTTTTCCGTTGTCGTCAAGAGTCGAGTTGGTGGCAAAAAGAGTGCACAGGAGATCGGCTTTCTCTTTTACCGTATGGGCCAGGGTGTCATTCCTCATGTGCAACGGCGGCATGGACGGCTGGTTGAAGTTACCAAGAGCAGCTTTCGACAACGACCAGAACTTGCGTGTTCCGGTCGGGTAACTGGAAAGCTGCTCGCCAATTTTGACGACGTGCTTCGATTTCGCACGGGCGATTTGGTGCTTAAAAAATCTGGAGGCACGGTTATATTTCCTCTTCAGAACTTTGCAGTTCGGATCCTTTGAGCCCAGCGCCGCAACCCAAGTTCGATACGCCTGTTTTTTGCAGTCAGATGCTGCTTTAACTGACGAATCGAACCAGGGCTGTGATCTGCCACCGATCGGTACTACAGAGCTTGGTATAAAAATATCCATGCCCTGCAGTATCACATCGGCTACTGCAACGGCGCAGGCACTAGGATCATCCGAAGGGAAACAAACCCTGCCCCAAGGGTAGGATGCAAAAAAGGAACGCATCCTATCCCGATCTGCTGACTTGTAGTGCCAAACGCGGCGGTTCGCTGGTGGTCTGCGACGGTGGCGTCGGATAGGCACTACACTCCTGACCAGGCAATGGTCGGACGTTCCGAGAGGGGCGTCGACAGAGACCTGGTAACCATCGGGATGTGTAGTCAGCAGAAGATCTAATAAGTACCAATACTACCGTAGAATGGAATTTTAATAAAGCAGACTTTGTGTCGCTATATTCTAAAATAGGAAACCAAGATTGGAGTGCGTTATATAATTTAGGACTAGATATGAGTGTGAATTATTCCTATGAGGTTCTAAACTCCATTTTTGATGACTGTCTACCGAAGAAGAAGCAAAGTAATCACATATGCTCTAGGTATAGTTATCCAGACTGGTACACTAGAGAAATCATTCGAGATATAAATATTAAAGCCGCGCATCACAAGCGTTATAAGGTAAGCAAATCAAAAACAGATTACGAAGCGTTTAGTTATTATAGATCGAAAGTAAAATACGCGATTGTATTGGCCTATGATCAATATCGTCAGCGGGTTCAATCGAATTTAATAGAGGATCCAAAGTCCTTTTGGAATTTTATAAACAAAAGTAGGGCGAGTGTAAAAAGTAAATCTTTGATTAAAGGCAATGGGGAGGTGATGACTGCACAGCAAAGCGTGGATAAATTTGTGGATTATTTTAGATCAGTTTATATCCAGCAGAAACCAATTTTAGACGTAAACCTAGCAATGAAGGAAGCGAACTATGACAACGGAGCTGCAAGAGTTCACATTGGGGAGTTACAGCTAAGTGACGTGCAAAGTGCGCTAACTCAACTTAAGCCAAAAAAATCGGCAGGTCCTGACTGTATACCTCCATATATATTAAAAGATTGCCGACTGGTGTTGGCGAAGCCACTGCTCCATATTTACAACTTGTCTTTAAAAGCAGCTATATATCCCGAGTGCTGGAAGATTAGTCGTGTAGTTCCGGTACCCAAAAGTGGGGGTAGCAGTAGAGTAGACGAATATAGACCTGTGGCAATCTTGCCAGCACCAGCAAAGGTTTTTGAGTCAGCAATTCAAAAGTGCGTCTTAGCACAGGTACAATGTTACTTGTCAGATGCTCAACATGGGTTTAGACCGCAAAGAAACACCACAAGCAATCTATTAACCCACATGGTAAATATTATTCCAGTAGTTGATGGTGGCGGACAGGTCGATGCAGCCTACTTTGATTTTAAAAAAGCATTTGATCTAGTCCATAACGATGTGCTGATAAAAAAGTTAGCTGGATTTGGATTCACGCCGCAACTATTAAACTTTATGGCCAGCTATATGGCTGATAGACAGCAGTATGTAAATTATGCTGGACATACATCAAAGCCTTATTTTACCAGATCCTGTGTAATTCAAGGCAGTAATATGGGTCCATTAGAGTTTATTATGATGATTAATGATCTTCCTAAGGTAGTTCAGTATGCGAAGTGCTTGCTCTTCGCCGACGATCTGAAACTTTCATTACCAATAAAAGAAAAGAATGACTGTGAGAAATTACAAAGCGACATCGACAGGGTTGTAGCCTGGAGTAAATATAATTTATTGCAGTTTAACACCTCAAAATGTTATGTTGTTAGTTATTACTTTCTCCAAATCTCATAATCCAACATTATTTAACTACCACGTAGACGGGGCGCAGATGACCAGGGTATCTGAAGTCAAGGATCTTGGAGTGATTCTTGATGCCAACTTGACGTTTCGTGATCATGTCACTAAGGTTTGTAAGAAAGCTTTTAGGAATCTGGGGCTTATATTACGTATGGCTCGTAGTTTTTCCAATATTAAGGCAATTATTAATTTATAACGCTTTGGTTAGAAGCCAGTTAGAATGCAACGCCGTTATCTGGGCTCCTCATGAAGCCAAGTACAGTATAATGTTAGAGCGGATACAAAATAAATTTATACGGTACCTGTATATGAGGCTATACGGGGTTTACCCTTTTTATCCACTTATGTACCCGACATTATTTATTTTGGGTATGGTAGGATACAGCGAGCTGAGGGTAAGAAGGGACCTGGCGCTGATCTCATATCTATTCAAAGTACTTAGAGGGAAGGTGCATAATGCGGATATATTGAGTAGACTTTATTTTGTTGTTCCGGATAGGTACGTATGTCGCCGACGTCGGCCGCCGTTGCTGATGGTGCCGTCCGCGCGCACCAACTTGTTAAGCCAGGCAGCGGTGACGCGTGCCCTTCGTACTATTAATGATATAGCCTCACAGACGGATCTGTTTTGTTGCACTCAGGGTGAATTCATGAGAGTAGCGTTTTTTTTTTGTTTTTATTATGAAAAATAGAATTACAATTTATTATTATATAACAGGCCAAAAACCACAGAGGTTTGTCCGGCATGTTAGAAGAAATACTATTATCGTCTACAATAAATATTAATATTAACTTATAAAATATAAATACACAATTTAATAATATAGGTACAATACAAACGAAAAAATTAATGTAGGTACAACAACAACAGTACTTATTGTAGCACGGGTGAGTCGCATGGCCTGCCACCGCAATGTATTGAATTTTTGAGTGACCGTCTGTTTAGATATATTAATTAGTAAACAATACTCAACTTTATAACAAATAGTTAAGTACTCAATTGCGGATAGCGCATCACGCTACGCACTAATCATGGCTTCGACAACGAAAGGCAACTCAAGACATAAAGTTATGACCAATATACAGGTTGTTTAAAAAGAATAACTTTAATTTAGTTTTAATATTTTTTGTATTTATCTTGTTTCTTATTTCTGGATTGATTGTATTAAGTAGGCGGGGTACTAAGTATGCTGTAGTTCTCTCACCGTATACATTTCTGGCTTTCACCGTTTTATAAAATTGATGTGTTTGATTGCGTGTAATGGTTTCATGATTATATTTTTGTAGAATGTTCTCATTGAACATTTGTTCTTTTAATATATTGTAGTAAAATTTAGATTGTTCTGGTAGCACCTTACATGTTTGAATAAATTGAACTCATCATTTTGGTTAGTTTCTTTTATGTTTTTTGAAACAATTGGTTTTAAAATTCTGTTTTGCAACTTTTCGATCTCATTTAAATACGTTTTGTAAGTTCTACCGTACGAACTTACTATTGTATCGGCCAATGTGTTATAAAGCAACAGTAAAATTTTATAAGGTAGTTTACTTTTAATTATTTTAATATTTGCGAGGAAAGCTCTAAGCTTATCACAAACTGAATTTATTTGAGGGTGCCAGTTAAATTTATGGTCTATAATTAATCCCAGATATGTGTGCGTTTTAACCGAGTCAATTGTAGGACAGCTGCAAATACTAGGGTCCAAGTTGTGGTGAAAGCAAATGTGACTATGCGCTTTTACTATTTGGGTAGTATCAATTGTTGATTTTATGTACGGGGATCGAATATGTATTAGTTTGGTTTTTTTAGCGTTCAGGACAAGTCCGTTGTCATGGCACAATTTATTGATTAAATCGAAGTCGCTTTGAAGTTTATCGAGAGCATCTTTGACATTCTTTTCACCTATTAACAGACATGTGTCATCTGCATATTGGTATGAGGTGCAATATTTTAGAACACTCGTCATGTCATTAACATAAGCAATGAAATGAAGCGGACCGAGCACTGATCCCTGAGCTGTGCCTTCAGTGACGGGAATCACCTTGCTAGAAGCATTTCCCACCTTTACATAATATGACCTATTTTTGAGGTAATTTCCACACCATTGAAGTAGATGACCTCTTATACCAGAGTCTTCTAATTTGTTTATTAAGCAACCATGATCTAAGGTATCAAAAGCCCTGGAGAAATCTATAAATAGTGCTAGCACATGCTTCCTATTATCCAGACATTGGTTAACAGTATCCGAAAAATCTGATAGAAGGGATGTTGTGCTCTTTTTTGGCTGAAAACCATATTGACTCTTGCATATTATTTTATGTTTAGAATAAAATGACTGCATCAAGGCACTTATGTATTTCTCCACTACCTTATCGATGGCTGATACTATAGAAATGGGTCGATAATTACTTACTTCATCTTGTTTACCATTTTTATATATGGGGCGAATAAAACTTAGCTTTAATTCGTCAAGGTAGAGAGATTGTACTTGATATTTTGCTAGAAATAGATTTCAAATCTTTAATTTTTATACTGTCAGTACCGGGAGCTTTTGAGTTATTCAAGTTACTGATAATTTTCTCTACTGATTCTTTCCCAGCTTTTCTGAAGTTTAAGCTCACATTAGACATATTGTTAGTTTTATGTTCTAATAATTTCGTAACGTCACAAGTTGGGAGTATAGATTTTACTGCGTCCTAAAATTCGCATGCAAAACGATTTGCAATATCCGAGTGTGATTCTTTTGCTGTATTAAATGCATTAGATATAACATCATCAATACTATGCGAAATTCTACCACAAACAGAATTTATTATTCGCCATAATTCCCTGGGATTTTTTGCATTCATATTAATTTTGTTTTGATAGAATTTACTTCGCTCTAGTTCCACTATTTTATTTATTTTATTTCGAATTTTATTATATCTAAGACGAAAACACATGTTTGATGTATCTTTTTTCCATTCTTTGAAAATATTTTCCTTTTGATTTGATAACTGAGTAATATACGGTTTTATCCATGGTTGCTTAAAATTCTTCACTTTGTATTTATCGTTATTAGGTCTGCGGGATTTAGTATACGAATGTTGAAAACCTGAATTTATTAAGTTATATATTTTGCTTGGACATGTCATATTTACTGTGCTAGACCAGTCTATTTTATTTAATTCTTGTTGCAAGGTTTCACTATCACAATAATAAAGATGTTTTTTTTGTTGGAACACGCTGTATATTGCTCATGCCTGGACACTCGCAAGCTAGTACAATAACACGATGATCTGCCAGAACTGTATCGACAGTCGCCGTACACGGATTCAAATGAATGAGACGCGTAAACAAATGGTCAATGCAACTTTTTGTGACTTTATTTAATCTTAACTCGATTCTAGTGTAATCTGATATTCCCATAATGAATGCGAGTTCGGAGAGCATGTCCAAATACTTAGTTTTTGTGCTGTGGTCACATTTTAAGTTAATATTCGTGTCACCTAACACGAATGCATCATCAGTTTTAATATTACCTAAAATTCGTGATAATTCGTTTATGAAAGTTAATTTATCCGTGTGTGGTGGTCTATATAATGCACAGAGAGTGACCGGGTGATTATTTGCATCAATTAACGTGCCAGTTATTGTCTCAAAGCTTGTTGTTTTGGTGGATATTGTTGTAAATTTAAGATAATTTTTAACGTAGACTATTATTCCTCCTCCCCTTTGTTTAGAGCGAAGCTCACTGTGCATTCTATAGCCTGGTATATTATATAAATTGATGGTACTATTTTTTAAGTTGACCTCCGTTAATACAATTAATTCCATAGGAGTTTTACATGATTTGATCAAGACTAATAACTTATCATAATTCTTGATTAAAGATCGAATGTTTACATGCACACATAACAAGTGAATTTGGTTAAATGGAACAGAATTGACAAATGTATTTATGGTTGAACAATTAAATAATTCAGTACTTTTGAAGGAAGTGCTTACAGTATCCATTATTATAAAGTAATAGTCTTATTGTTAAATAAAATCTAGTGATCTGAAGTAGATACACAGCTAATAATTTATTATTGTTTACTTGCTAGGGATTCAATATCTGATAGAAAGCGTATAATGTGAGGGCGGCTCTTATCATCTGTTTTTTTAACATAAATAGTACCTGATTTACACCAAATGAATTTATAGGTATCTTTCAACTTTAGTTTAGCATTGTATAGTAGATTTTTTGTTCGGTAGGTAAGTGCTTCACGTATAAATAATCGACGAGCAGCTTGTTCTGCAGGAGCTCGCTGTACGATATCTCCAGCTGTAATATCCTTACACTTAGAAGACACCAACCACTGGTTACGCACTAAATCGGACTTTACTTCAACTAATATGTGTCCTGGGTGAGGGTCCTTTGGCTTAGGCATTCGGCGACAGGTTACAATATCAGACTTCCAGTTTTTGAGCTATACATTGCATTACTTGATCCAGACTCATATTAGGGATTTCTGGAACGCCTGCTATTTCTATAGTACTAGCCAACATTTTTTGTTCGATACCACTAATCTGTTGCTCTGTGGCGGCTAGACGGAGTTCTAGGTTTTTGTTTCTATTTATCAGCTCAATATTTTTGGTAAGAAGTGATTTTATGGTAACATCTTGCTGTCTTATAATTTGTTCTAAATCTGTAATTTGGCCATTCATATGGTCCATTGCACTCGTTAGTTCGTATAATTCCGTTTTAATTACTTTTTGCATTTCACGAGTGATACTGGCAACTAGCTTTTTATGGTTAAGTACTGAGTGTGGTCCAGTAACTTCCTCGTCGGAACTGGCTTCAGGAGGTATAAAGATTTATAATATGTTATAAAATTTAAGGATGTAAAAAAGTGAAATATTGTATGTACCTCTATCGCATTGGAATATACTGTAATGATAGTGTGTATTTTGATAAAATAAATATATAAAGTCTCAGGGTGATGATTGGTATTGTGTAATACCACTTTGGGTAAATATAATGGGTAAATATTTAGTTTGGGTAAATAAAATAATGCGCCTGTTTGTAGCTATTAATGACACAGGGTAATCTGATAGTTCTGTCACTTACTCGTGTATCAATACTAAATTACTGGTTAGATTTTAGTAATAATAATTTAATTAAAATATATTATTTGCAGGTAATAATTCTTTGATATGAATATATCTATTAAAAGAGGTTTTCTTGCGCCGCTTCTTCTCTCTCAGAGCACCATTTGTTTCCGAAGCGGTAGTACTATCTAGTATATTAGAAATTACATCAAAAAGAATTCCAAAGGAATCAATTTTTAAAAATAAATGCCTTTTATTATTTCAATTACAACAGAATACCTTGTACTCATGCAAGTAAGTACTTTAAATTGAGAGAATAGAATAGTGCTAATATTTGAAATATAATCTCCACGCGTTGAGAATGGGATCAGCCGCCATCTTATCAATCAATCAATCAAATTAATTATTTGCGTATAAACATATATATAAGTATGTTACGATGGTACAATCTTACAGTTTCACATGTTTCGTCTAACTAGGGATGCAAATTAATTTAATACAATAAATGTTATATGTAATTAAACACACAAGAAAATAAAATGCTGAAACATGTCTGCATCAGGAGCAATAAAATTTTAATAAATTTTTATTTATAAAAAAATACAGACTAATATAATAATAAAATAATAACAGACTAACAATAATAAATATTGTATAATTAATTATTAATAAAAAGTTTCACATTTCATATCATCACATTACTCGCATTCAGAAATTCATTGGTCATATAAAATAATCGCTCACTTAACCACCCTGGTTAAGGTTAAGATTTTTCATAAAAAGACTTTTATTTAATAATTTGAAATTAATGGGCGGTTTCTTTGAGGGTTATTGACGTCTATATTCAGTAGGTACCTAATTGACAAGTTATTTAAATTACCAATGCTATTCGTTAGACTCCTATAATTCACTAAAGAAATCAACAAATGTCAACCTACATTTTCAATAAACCCATAAGTTCCTTATTTTACTGTGCTCTACTACATTGCGTCGAATTCCCCCAAAACTAATATGATTTTAATTAAACGGAACCAAAGATAATGCGCATAACTTACGCAATTTGCACCCCTAATGGTAGGGTGACAACAATTTCAATACAAAACTGTCTTATTATTTACGCTGTCATTAGTTGGTTCTATATTTGACAAAGTGCATCCGCAAGAGTCAGACTTTTTTACTGTGACTATTAGCTAATTGGAAAATTCAATAACTCTCTTTTGTAAAGATTGCGATATCGCCGCCATTATTTCTTAATTTTTGCTTTTCAATGCCGTTCCTCGAAAGCCATGGCCTCAGCTTCAATTTAACGTCTTAAGCCCCGAAGTCTGGCTGAACCACATTTTTGCGACGTTAATTATTATTTTACATGCTTTCATAGATTATAGACTCGTCCAATAGTTTTTGAAATGAAGGCCATTAGATAAATTCGAAGCAATATTCAGGTATTATTCTTTGAGGATACTTACCGAATCACATCCTTCAAATCTATCTCGGTAAAGTCCACTCGTAGGCATAGCTATGTAGAACGATACCTGGTTGGGATTCTTTTGTTTATAATGTGTGCTAACGAAATATTTTATTTCAGTTACCTATGAAAGCAGTTGCTTGAGATTACGTCGCTATGACTAAATAGGTAGTTTGAAGTAGCAGTTATAAGTAGTAGCTATTTCAAAGGACTGGATATTATCAGTGGGTGGCTCCTTTGTAAAGGATGCCGGCTAGATTATGGGTACCACAACAGCGCTTATTTCTGCCGTGAAGTAGTAATGCGTATACATTACTGTGTTTCGGTCTGAAGGGCGCCGTAGCTAGTGAAATTACTAGGCAAATGAGACTTAACATCTTATGTCTCAAGGTGACGAGCGCTATTGTAGTGCCGCTCAGAATTTTTGGGCTTTTCAAGAATCCTGAGCGGCACTGCATTGTAATGGGCAGGGCGTATCAATTACCATCAGCTGGATGACCTGCTCGCCTCGTCCCGTATTATCATAAAAAATACCACATTACGTATTATATATATCTTAGTAGAATGACATTCGACCAGTTAGACATGAGATCCTAAGGTTGACCGGAATTTCCTGAAACATTTGACAGGGATATACGAAAGATTTCCTGAACACTTATAGTATACCAACTGTCTTGTCTGTAACGGTTTGTCTGTTTAAGGTTTTTAAATTAGTTAATTATCAAAACTAGGTAAGTAATATGATGGTTACCCTTGTCAGGGAGTCGAAAAGACACCACATTAATTTATACTGAAAGAACATCTGTGTTAGCGTATCTAAGCGGTTTATGGATACCTACTTCCAAAATGTTTATTGTATTGTCAACCGTTTATGCGTAAAATCGGCCAATATATGACTCTCCGTCCTAGTTTATATAAAAAATATTGCTTGTTGTCTCTACTACCACATAGTTATATATTACAACTTGAAAAGAGATTAACCGATCAAATGCTGCCCAGGCATGGAAATACTTTTATTTTTTTCCTTAAACGAAGAGATGTTAAGAAAAAATAACATCTACGGGTTCATTTAGTACCTACCCTATTATCTTACTATTCTAACTACCGTTAAACGACCTCCCGATTCCAAAAATAAATATAATCGTTACTAGAATTAGATTAATTAATCAGATTGTATACAAATACGCAACTATTTGTTTACGTTTTAGTGAATATTATAGCTATTGTTTTAGAATATATAGGTTTTTTTTGGAGTCGGTTGTTTTAACGTAAGCGCATTGCAATTTTATTACATACAGTTAGAAATTCTGCCAAAGTTTACCTTAGGTAACTTAAATATCCTGATAGCATAAAAATATTCAGCCAAGTAGGTACCTATCGTTAATTTGCTCCTAAGAATTGAAGAGTTAGTTACTTTGTCATGGATCCCATAATTAGAACCTAAATCCAAACCAAACTCTCACCAAACTACCTTTCAAGTATATCCTTTACAGTAAAGAATCATCGACATCAGTTGGCGCAATATTGAGTTATTCGTCCATTTGTCGCGTGCATACTTATAGCAAATTTGAGACTTTTATGGTTTTCTCATGGATGCCAAATTGCAAAGAGACCACACGGGAGCACCAGCTTTCAAATAAAAAAAAATAATCAAAATCAGTTCACCCAGTCGAAAGTTCTGAAGTAACAAAAGTACAAATTCTAAAATTTAAATTTTAAGTATCACTTGTTCTCACTTTGTTGTGTTATTCTAGAAGTTGCATGTGTACTTTACCATAGATTTAACTCATGGAAATATTCGTAGTAGTGACAAAGCTGATTTGCAGAATTCAGTCGGGTCCTCTCATTCTCGCACGTCTAGAGCTGTAGACAGAAATAGCGGTGCTCTGTTCAGTTTGATCGATACAGACAGGCATGTGACCGCTTGATATTCTGGTTTCTTTTGGAAGTTGTAATTATTTAGGCGCGTTATGAAAAAATTATGAGAGTGAAATTTTAAGATGCGCTCGCATCACTGTAACACACAAGTAACAGGGTGAAGTTGGTTCCTAAAATTTTCTGACGATTGCGACATTCATTATTTTTTTGGTTTCTTCGTCCATTATTAGGATGGGCAAAGGGTTCAAGCCCGTACAGCCGTATTCGTCATTTAATAATTAATTGTCAAAGCCATCGTTGCAAGATTTTTTTTTTCTTTCTACAAACTACTAGAATAGCACGAGGAATAAATAGTTTTAAGGGTTTTTGCTTTTTTAGTCGAAAGAAGTATAACTTCTTGCGTGCATACATAAGTATGCACACACACACTTTTTTTCTTTATCTGTATGGACATGAATTAAATACAATCTGACACAAACATTTAAGTGTCAAAAATTAGTTTATTTAATATAGGACGATATGGGATATATTACGTTTATTCTTGAAGTATAAATAACACGGAAAAAGAACGAAATAAACTCAAAATGCAAAAATATTGTACGTTCCTTCGCAGCAATTTGTATTATACGTCAAAATTAGTTCTCTGGACGCTCGCGATTTGCGCTTCAAATACGCACAAAAAATTTGCTGTGAAAGATATGGAACAACCTGTCCAGTGGTATTTAAACAGGTCAGTGGTTGTATCTCAATCATCCACTTACTACCGCAGCAATAGTTATATCTTGCGGTCTAGCTCTACCTATAATAAACTAAGAAGTGAAATAATTAGTTAGATATGTTTATTTATGAGAGTTGAAAAATCCAAAAATACTGAGCGGAACTACAATTGCGCTCGTCTTCTTAAGACATAAGAAGTAACATCTCATTTGCCCAGTAATTTCACTAGCTACGACGCCCTTCAGACCGAAACAGATAATTCACATTACTGCTTCAGGGCAGAAATAAGCGCTTTTGTGGTACTAATAATTTAGCCGGCATCCTGTGCAAAAGAGCCTCCCACTGGTGGTGGCGGTGTTTAATACAACTCATAACGGAATAAAACAATTTATTCTGAAATCATTTTTTGAATCCGTGGACTAACTTGTAAATATTAATGGCCGTTCCCTATATTCAGTCTATCTCCGGTTGTGGCCTACTTGAGATAAAAATCGTAACTAACGTTGACTTTTCTGTCCCAATAAACTAATCGACGGTAACTCACCTTATCCGTACACGCTGTCTGTCAATGGGAGGACATATAGCTTACCAGTGATAGAAATTTGTATGAATATTGAAATTCACGCGTCCCAATATAAGGCGATAAGAATGACATTATCGGGTATATTGGGACAGCTTCAGATTATTGATAGCTAATTACTGACAGTAAGTGTGCTTATAATATTAGAATATATAACTAATTCTTCTTGTTAGTACTTCTTTTGTCTATTAGTCTATCTGTAATTAGCTCTTAATTGTTTATTGTGTTTTTATTTTATTGAAATAACTGTTTATATTCCTAGAAATAAATGAGCAAATAAACAAATAATTATCTGAGTATAATTATATTAATTATTATATATGTACAGACAGCACAATAGATACATTTATATACATAGACCAGTGTCGATAATTTTTGAAACCAAAAAAAATAATAGTAGGATGAAACCCATTGGAAATGGAAGAGAATATAACAAAAATGAAAGGAAAAATAATGATCTTTTTATTACCTACAACTTTACCATTTGACTTATTTCCATACTACTTGCAGTTTTGCCGGAAATCGAGATAAACCTTTTTTACTTTAAAATACCCCCCTTTTCCACTTCCCGACCTCAGATCACCCGTAATTTATTTTTCTTTTAATTTTTGTTATATTCTCTTCCGTTTTCTTTTTATGGAATAGGAGGACAAACGAGTGTACGGGTACCCTGGTGTTAAGTGATCACCGCCGCCCACATTCTCCTGCAACACCAGAGGGATCACAGGAGCATTGCCGGCCTTTAAGGAAGGTGTTTCCAATGGGTTTCATCCTACTCTTATTTTTTTCACTTTTTATCATTTCCAAAGTTTTCATTCAGCACTGGTCTAACAGTAATATTCGCGTTAGCGGCGACAGTGTGTGGTCCAATGTCAGGAAGCTTCCTTGAGCTTTCCGTTCTCGTTCGCTTTCGTAATTCGCTCCATCACTTCATGGTTGTATGTTGAATGTAACATTAAGCCGAGCACGCCAGCCCTGCAACATACAAATTAAAATTTTTTATTCAAAATAGCGATATCACTTAACGTCACTGAACGTCAAAATCTACCACCCATTCCAAAAGGTATCCCTCTGACCTGAGAAGAACTGGCGCAACTCAGCGGGCCTTTTTTTTCATAAAAATATGATTACAAAGTAATATTGTACAATTTTTTTTTATTTTTTATTGGCCAATACAGAACAAATACATATATTTTTATAAAATAAGTACCACGAAAACCTCACCGGTTTATCTGGGTACCTAGCCATTCAATTCTTTTTTCCAAATTCTATTCTTTTTAACCTTATTATTTAATAAGACTTCAATTAAACTTATTTTTTTAATAGCCTGGGGGCGGTTGCACTATTCCCAATCTGTGGTATCATTAAGAAACGATTTAACAATTCTTTTGAATTTTATAATACATTTGTTTTGAACATTTTCTGGGATCTTGTTATAAAAGCATAGTCAACTTGGGAGATTAGGATGCTAAATCTCAGAAGTAATTTCACAAGCACAGCACTGTTCAAACCGAAACGTAAAAGTGTTTACACACATCTACTTTGTAGCAGATTAAATTGCAATGGTGATGGTTGGTACTCATCTAGCATCCTCTGCATGCTGAAACTGTAATAGATTAAAAATAATGGCAATGAGTTTCTTGCCACTTCTTCTCATTAAAACTCAACTTTCCAAAGCGGTGGTAAGAACTTTGACATCGTAAACGCTTCATTTTGACCTAATAAAATAAATCTGTATTTCCTTCAGAACTATCTCTATATCAATATATCTCAAAGAAAAACATATATTATAACAACTAGAAACCATAAAAAAAAATAACTTCTTGCTTGCTTTCTCCTTTAATAACAAAAATAATATTGACACACTTTTACACAAATTATCTTGCCCCAAATTAGGCGTAACCTGTACTATTAATTATGTAATTATTACGGTTGCAAGACAACGATATATTTAATGCGATATACATACTTAAATACATATAAACATCCATGACTCGGAAACAAACATCCATATTCATCATATAAATGTTTGCAGGTACCGGGATTCGAACCCGGGATTTCTAGCTTAGTAGGTAGGGTCGCTCACCACACGGCTATAAAGGTTGTCCTATGATCTCACACTTCACACGAGGTCACCTTTTTTTTTTATGGAATAGGAGGACAAACGAGCGTACGGGTCACCTGGTGTTAAGTGATCACCGCCGCCCACACTCTCCTGCAACACTAGAGGAATCACAAGAGCGTTGCCGGCCTTTAAGGAAGGTGTACGCGCTTTTCTTGAAGGTACCCATGTCGTATCGTCCCGGAAACACCGCACAAGGAAGCTCATTCCACAGCATCGTGGTACGAGGAAGAAAGCTCCTTGAAAACCGCACTGTGGAGGACCGCCACACATCCAGATGGTGGGGATGATATCGCAACTTGTGGCGTGTCGTGCGAAGGTGAAATTCGGCGGCAGGAATCAGGTTGAACAGCTCTTCGGAACACTCCCCGTGATAAATGCGGTAGAAGACACACAATGAAGCGATGTCTCTACGCAACGCCAAGTGATCCAGCCGTTCACAGAGTACTGGGTCACCGACAATTCGAGCTGCTCTGCGTTGCACGCGGTCAAATGGATCGAGCTGATACTGGGGTGCGCCAGACCAGAGATGACAGCAATACTCCATGTGAGGCCGGACCTGCGCTTTGTAGAGCGCTAGAATGTGGGCCGGCTTGAAGTATTGCCGTGCTCTATTTATGACGCCCAGTTTCTTTGAAGCCAGTTTGGCTTTGCCCTCCAGATGGCCACGGAATTGGCAATTGCTCGAGATTTCGAGACCCAGTATTCCGATAGTAGGCGAGGCTTTAAGGGAAGTGTTCTCGAAGAGTGATACGGCAAATGGGGTTTTTTTAGTGGTAAACGCGCAAACTTGAGTCTTCTGGGGGTTAAATTGGACAAGGTTCAACTTACCCCATTCTGCGACCTTCTCGAGAGAGAACTCGATAGAAGACACAAGTTTCTCCCGGCACTGGTCGACGTTTTCCCGAGAGAGACCTGCATGGCCCGTGTATACGGCATCACCAGTGCTGTCGTCTGCATAGCAATGCATGTTGGCGGTGTCCAACATATCATTGATATGCAGAAGAAACAGCGTGGGAGATAGCACACAGCCTTGGGGCACTCCAGCGTTCACGGGCTTGGGATTCGAGCAATAATCGTCGATAACGACCTGTATGCTGCGCCCAGTGAGGAAGCTGGAGGTCCACTTGCATAAGCTCTCGGGAAGCCCAAATGATGGAAGTTTTGCGAGGAGCACCTTGTGCCATACACGATCAAAGGCCTTCGCTATATCCAGACCAACTGCCAGGCCTTCCCCCTTGCTTTCAATAGCCGCCGCCCATCTATGTGTTAGGTATACCAGAAGATCGCCAGTCGACCGACCATGGCGAAAGCCGTACTGCCGGTCGTTGATCAACTGGTGACCCTCAAGGTATACCAAGAGCTGGCGGTTAATTATGCTCTCCATAATTTTGGAGAGTAGGGAGGTAATAGCAATAGGCCCGTAGTTTGCCGGATCCGAACTGTCTCCTTTTTTTGGGATCGGATGGACAAGGGCTGACTACCATGAATCAGGGACTACGCCTTTTGAATAAGAGTGCCGGAATAAACGCGTTAACACCGGCGTCAACTCACGTTCTAAGCACGATTGGAGAAATGCCATCCGGCCCGCTCGACTTCCTGACGTCCAACGAAAACAGAGCTCGCCTAACAGTTTTCTGTCGGAACTGTACTTCAGGCATGGAGCTCTGACACCGCGGGATGGTCGGCGGTGTTTTTCCGTTGTCGTCAAGAGTCGAGTTGGCGGCAAAAAGAGTGCACAGGAGATCGGCTTTCTCTTTTGCCGTATGGGCCAGGATGTCATTCCTCATGTGCAACGGCGGCATGGGACGGCTGGTTGAAGTTACCAAGAGCAGCTTTCGACAACGGCCAGAACTTGCGTGTTCCGGTCGGGTAACTGGAAAGCTGCTCGCCAATTTTGACGACGTGCTACGATTTCGCACGGGCGATTTGGTGCTTAAAAAATCTGGAGGCACGGTTATATTTCCTCTTCAGAACTTTGCAGTTCGGATCCTTTGAGCCCAGCGCCGCAACCCAAGTTCGATACGCCTATTTTTTGCAGTCAGAGTCTGCTTTAACTGACGCATCGAACCAGGGCTGTGATCTGCCACCGATCGGTACTACAGAGCTTGGTATAAAAATATCCATGCCCTGCAGTATCACATCGGCTACTGCAACGGCGCAGGCACTAGGATCATCCGAAGGGAAACAAACCCTGCCCCAAGGGTAGGATGCAAAAAAGGAACGCATCCTATCCCAATCTGCTAACTTGTAGTGCCAAACGCGGCGGGTCGCTGGTGGTCTGCGACGTTGGCGTCGGATAGGCACTACACTCCTGACCAGGCAATGGTCGGACGTTCCGAGAGGGGCGTCGACAGAGACCTGGTAACCATCGGGATGTGTAGTCAGCAGAAGATCTAATAAGGACGGCATGTGGCTATCCACATCCGGGAGCCGCGTCGGCGACTCAACCAATTGGGACAGACCATACGCCAATGCAAAATTATGCACAGATCGCCCTGCGTAGTCTGTGGTACGTGATCCAAGCCATTCGGCATTGTGCCCGTTGAAATCACCCAAGACTACGACTTCAGCGGAGGGGATCTGAGCAAGCACGTCATCAAATGCCGCTTGAACGCAGCCCATGAGGTGATCCGTTTCTGCGTTACCACTATGGGACCTGTAGACCCACGCATAGATGCGGACGCGGTCCTCTAAATCTACGCGGAGCCAGAGAGTAGACAGGCCCCTACCCTCAAAATTGCCGAGACGGCGACAGCAGATATCCTCCCTAACGTACACACATACCCCGGCATGAGGCATGAAATTATGCTCAATTTTGTACCCGGGGTACGTTAAATATGACGTATCGCTAGGTCGAGATATCTGCGTCTCCGTAAGGAAACACAAGGCCGGCTGCGCCGTCTCAAGGTGGTGGTGGACGGCGTTTAAGTTGGAGTGAATTCCCCGGATGTTACAAAAGTCCACATTAAGCGTGGAGCGGGGTGCCGTGGTGTTGCTGCCCTGTTTGTCCTGTGACATACGCGGTACTGTGCCCTCCCCAGAATACGAGGGGCAGCCCGAGCGCGAATGCTCGGGGAGGGATTCTCCGGCTCTACAAGAACCGGTACCCTCCTGGGGTAATTTCTCTTTAAATACCGCTCTCATATTTTGTTGGGGGGGGGAGGACGGGGGGGAATGGCCTCCGGTCCTCGACACTAACCTATGCGAAACATAGCGGCACTAGGCCGCTACTTCACGCCGGTATTCTGTGCGAGTGTGGTAAGTAACCCGGACGAGTCTGGCCCGATTGTGCTGATGTCATAAGACAGCAGCGTGACTCTCCCACTTTCAAAAAGCCCGTAGTCGCCTCTTACGACACCCTTGGACCTGGGCTTCTTGATGAGTAGTTTACTCTCTGGTAATCTCTAACCCACCTGGAAGCCATAGCAAGCCTGATGCTCCTCTCCTGTTCCACCAGTTCGTCCAACTTGAGCCATTGCCGGACCCTCTCCATGTCGATCTCTGCCCTCCTCAGCTTCTCCCACTGATAATGTTTCAGACAAGACTTCTTGGGAGCTCTGCAGAATTCGCCAGTAAGCTTAAACGTGTTCCTCACTAGCGGACACCCACACACATCTGTGTCACTCACTTTTGGATCTTTAAAGTGTTCAGGGCACATTACCTGCAAATAATGATGCAGTTCTAAATATTTTTTATATAAAGGAGGCAAACGGACACGAGGCTCACCCACGGTGGTGGTGGTGAGGCAACCATCCGTGGACATCCGCAACAACAGCTGGTGTCAAGAGATACGTAATCGACCTTTTTTCTTGGAGGTCCATAAGTCGTGTCGGTTCGGGAAAACGGCCGCCCGTAATTGAATCCAAATCAAATCAAATCAAAATCAGTTTATTCACGTAGGTCACGGAAATGACACTTATGAATGTCAAAAAAAAAATATTTTTCTTATTGAATCTACAGCTACTTCGTAAAGGGTTGAGCTAATGAGAAGAAGTAGCAAGAAACTCATTGCCACTCTTTTATATCAAGATTTACAATTTAAGTACATCGATTTACAAATAATTTCAAATTACAATATAATATGTAAAATGTAAAATGATGCAACAGACACACTCAAACGTCAAATAGTCAATGTCTTACACGAGTAAGTCAAAAATGTAAATGTAAATGAATACAAAAGTTATTGAATACAGTAGCTGCATCATCCACATGTACACCATAAATAAATAAATAAAGGTATTCTGTGCGCATTTTATAAGCGATTATAAATAAATAAATATGTATATATATCCATACATATATATATACACACAATAACTTTTAATAATCTGAAACCGAGTCTCCAGCAACAGGACCATCCTGATCATCCACCACAAGCAGCGCCTGTTCACGAGCATGACGCATGAGCCAGCCATCGCCTCCTTCAACCATATTTTAGGGAAGGGGACGACCCATCCCATGTCGCCGCCAATGAATGTGGGAGATGTGTTTATACATGATCCAACAAAGTGTATATTTGTCTCTTTTATGCAGAACTATGACGAGAGTTACAATAACATCGTGGATTACGTATTTAGGCGACATTTTGTTTAGGTGTTAAAGAAGCATGTGTTTCTTCGTCAGGATGATTTGTAAATGATTGTTTTTAAAATGATGAGCTGGATGAGTTTGTCGTTAAAAATACTTCTCTAATTAACAGTGCCGGAAAAAACTTTAACGCTAGTGGTGGTTGATATAAAGAAACATAGAAAAACGTAGTTTTTTGTTTTCTTTTAAGAGTAGAAGTAAATCAAGGCAAACACTCATATGAATTGTAATTGATACATCCTATACATTGCAATGCCTCTCAGGAGTCTGACAAAGTTCTGCGTTTATTTTTTATGAGAATAAGGGACGAGACGAGCAGCACGTTGACATGATGGTATTTGATGCTGCCCTTGCTTATAATGCAGTGCCACTCAGGCTGATACAAAAATCTACCAGTGGGGGGCTCCTTTGCACAGGATGCCGGTTAGATTATGGGTACCACAACGGCGCCTATATCTGCCGTGAAGCAGTAATTTGTAAGCTTTACTGCGTTTCGTTCTGAAGGGCGCCGTAGTGTAATGTAATTACTGGGCAAATGAGACTTAACATCTTATGTCTCAAGGTGACGAGCGCAATAATTGCGCTCGTCTATTATAGTGCCGCTCAGTTTTTGGTTTTTTTTTAAGAATCTTGAAAGGCACTGCATTGTCATGGGCAGGCGCATCAATTACCATCAGTTGAACGTCCTGCTCGTCTCGTCCTGTATTGGCATAAAAAAAAACAAAAAAAAATTCTGAGTGGCATTACAATTGCGCTCGTCACCTTTACACATAATATGATGTTAAATCTCATTTGCCCAGTAATTTCACTCGCTACGGCGTCCTTCACTAGTTATTTATGCAAATGATGTGTAATTAACTTGATTAACCCCTTGTATTAAAACACGAATGTGGGTTTAACTTTATATTATGGCGGGGATTCGAATAACCTAGTTTGTTTTACGGCGCGCGAAGTTCTGGTAGTGTGGAACGCGCGTAAACGAAAATGTTCTTTTTTTGAATTTCATACAGATACCACGCATCGAGCAATAAGAATGTGGCTCTCTGTTGAAACTCTGTGCGCATGAAGGGATCGAAAAAAAACAAAGGAGTGTTATTATGAAATTCAGTACAACAAGCTAACTGTTTTAGAATCTTTAATAGAGGATTTAAAGAATAGGTGGAGATAAAAAAAGAAACTCACCCGCAATCTCTTGCAGTAGGTCCCGTTAGTGGCGTTGTAGTAGTCACAGAACATGCTCTGGCCGTCGATGCGGGTCAAGTGCCGGCTCCCGAACGAAGACTGCGACTCGTATTTGATGAAACACTTCTCCATGTGCTTGACGGCGGTCCGCGAGTGGATCTCGTGGCCGCACGTGATACAATACATCGATGTTTCATCGTCCGCTTCCTACAACACACATCTTACATTAATTACAAAATCACTTTTATTTTAGGGATTTACAAAATCATTTTTAATCACATTCATACAACTTTTGCATCGAAACTATTTGAAGTTATACATCTTTAGGCGTGTTATGAAAAAATTATAAGAATGAAATTTTAAGAAGCGCGCGCATCACTGTAACACAAAAGTAACAGGGTGAAGTTGGTTCCTAAAATTTTCTATCGTATGCATCTTTCGTTATTTTTTTTTTTTGGTTTCTTCGTCCATTATTCGGACAGGCAAAGGGTTCAATCCCATACAGCCGTATTTATTATTCAATAATTAATTGTCAAATCCATCTTTGCAAGATTTTTACAAAATTTTTCTTTTTAAAAACGTAGAATAGCACATACGCACACACTTTTTTTTGTCGAGTTTTGTACTTCTCGTGCTTTCTACTCAACTAAACAGCTTATTTGATGGAGGTGTTACAAACAAAATCAATTAACAAGAAAGTGCTAGTTTGTGCTTTGCTTTATAGACATCCATTCCTCCGATAGCGTTTTTTTTAGATTTATGTCTGAATACTCTTGCAGACTCATTAAATAAAGCGCAGGTCGTTTTTCTACTGCAAAAAGCAAATCAATATAAGTTTTTGTTTGTTTTTTTTTTTTTTTTTCGTCGAGCAACTACTGAAATGACAGACAGTATGTGAGCTTTAATATTTTTCTATAAACAACAAAAAGTTGCTCAACTAAAAATTTTACACACAGGACAGGTAAAGCTATATTAATAATAATACCTTAATAAAAATAACCTAAAAATCAAAGTCTTTTTATTTTTCAAATATACATTTTTTTTAACTGAATTTTTCAAATAAAAAAATTATCTTAAATAAGAAATAAAACTTTAATAACCCTTTCGTGGTCGCACTAGTGGGCATAAAATACCATATAGTTGGTTCTTCTGAAATGACTTATAAAATGAAACATATGGAAAATTCGTTTATTAAGGCGAATCATGTATTTTTTTCAATTTTTTTTATGATTACGGTTAAGTAGTTCTACCCATAGTGTATGTAATTATATGCTGCTAATATTAAGCAATTCTCATAAAAATGTAAATCGAAATTGCTGTGGCTATATAGAAAGTTATGACATGATTCAATAGACTAAAGTATGTGATTTTATTGCCAATTTGACATCAGCGAAAATGGTTTCCCAGTAACGAAAAGAATTGATTTCATCCCCTTGTTCAGGTGACTTAAAGGTTATTATTTTCGGGAGTGTGAAATAAAAATTACTCCTATACTTCGGCCACGTTGCACGCAGAGAAGCCTTGAGCGTTTGACGGGGAAAACTCACCTGGCGTTGCGTAGAGACATCGCTTCATTGTGTGTCTTCTACCGCATTTATCACGGGGAGTGTTCTGAAGAGCTGTTTCACCTAATTCCTGCCGCCGAATTCCACCTTCGCACGACACGCCACAAGTTAGGATATCATCCCCACCATCTGGATGTGTGGCGGTCCTCCACAGTGCAGTTTTCAAGGAGCTTTCGTACGTGGTATACTACAAAGCTGTGGAATGAACTTCTTTGTGCGGTGTTTCCGGGACGATACGACATGGGTACCTTCAAAAAAAGCGCGTACATCTTCTTTAAAGGCCGGCAACGCTCCTGTGATTCCTCTAGTGTTGCAAGAGAATGTGGGCGGCGGTGACCTCTTTACACCAGGTGACCCGTACGCTCGTTTGTCCCCCATTCCCATAAAAAGAAATGAGAGGATAAAAGTGTAAGCATTACTGTATTTCGGTCTGAAGGGCGCCGTAGCTAAGTGAAATTACTGGGCAAATGAGACTTAACAACTTATGTCTCAAGGTCACGAACGCAGTTGTAGTGCCGCTCAGAATTTTTGGTTCTTTCAAGAATCCTGAGCGGCACTGCATTGTAACGGGCAGGGCGTTTCAATTACCATCAGCTGAACGTTTGGCTCGTCTCATCCCTTACTTTCATAAAAAAAATATGTCATACATATACTTATAATTAGTATGTGAAAACGAAATTAAAAGGAGGGAACGACTACGAAGAGAGACATAAAATTGACATAAAAATTATAATCAGTTGGATATATATACCTTCTCTTCGCTGTGTTGTATTGTCCAATTCTTCGCTCTACTCAACAGTGCATCCAATTCCGAGTGTTGTTTATCCAACTCCCGTAATGCTGTTTGAGCCTTGGTGATACCGCTGCGGACCACTTCAAGGGACTTGCGATTGTGTTGCTCAGCCACACAGTTCGACAGCGACCACTCCTGTATACGCTGCGGAAGTACCTGTTTAAAACAAAGGTATCACACAGGTAAAACATAGACAAATAAACTTTATTCAATCAGGCTTAAACTACGCGCTTTTGAACTATTGCGGAGGTATATGTGACTCTTATCAAACTTGTTCTAAAATAATTGGTGGCAGTGTAGACTGCACATACTTAGTTCAAAGTTTACTGCGTGTCAAGTGTCAACTTCGTACGTACGTGCGCGTATGAACGCACTCAAGCGCACAAGCACACGCCCGTACTACGAGCCATCTCTATTCTAAACTCTGTACTTGAGGTAGCACCACAGTGCGAGTTATTTGCCAGATCGATGGGATGTTATGCCAAAGAATGTAAGAAAATATGTAAACTCTATACAATAACATAGTTTTATAGATTCTGATTTTTTATTTCTTATCTTTTTTTATGAAAATAAGGGACGAGACGAGCAGAAAATCCAGCTAATGGTAATTGTTACGCCCTGTTCATTATATTACAGCGCCGCTCCGGATTCTTTAAAAGCCCCAAAAATTCTGAGCGGCACTACAATTGCGCTCGTCACCTTGAGACATACGATGTTAAGTCTCATTTGCCAGTAATTTCTGTAGTGTGCGCGGAGGCGCTAGTTACCGCCTGAGGTATGTGAGCAGCAGGGCGGGGGAGGTAGACAAACGTCAAGCTAACTCAGTCTGCCGTCGACCATATATATCGGGTGCGACTTATCAATAGCACCCTCTTCCGTCTCACCCTCTGCGGTAGGATACCCTGAGTTGCAGACGCTAGGTCCTTCCGAAAGACATTATACATTATTATAGATAATTAGCAAACTCACTAAAAAGAGTAATATATGTGTGCGTGTGTGTGTATGTGTGTGTGCGTGTTTGCGTGTGTGACAAGATTAAATAAGTGTTAGTATTAATAGTAGTAAGTAGTTAGTATTGATGCATAAGTTTTAATTTTAAGAACGTTTTTGTATCGTCGTATTTAAATACTACTAGCCATGATTGTAAAGATTTTGTTAGAGTATTTATTTATTACTTATATTTTTTATTAAATTTACTGAAGTAGGTATAAGCATAAATATAATAATAATGACAATATTCAAAAAATATTATGCTCTCCGAGTCCAATATATTAACATCTTCAGCATAATGTTGGGAGTGCATAGTTACTATAATGCGTCCGGTATGTTTGTGGAGAACCGTGTCGATGGCCGCCGTGTCACCGCAATCATATGAAAAAGAATCGCCTGAGTCAAAAATAGGTTGGAGAGGAGTCCTAATATTATTTTGAAGGTGGTAGACATATTAGTCAGTCGGTCAGCAAACGTTTACTGCCGATATTAAAATCGCGATACAAAAGTAACTGTTAATCGTAGATGGGTGAAAATTTGAAGTTGTATGTATTTTTAATGCTGACTCATAATCAAACAAACTAAAAAAAAATGTCAAAAAAAATAAAAATAAAAAAAGTTAGTGTGGACCACCCTTAACATTTAGGGATTGAAAAATAGATGTTGTTCGATTCTCAGACCTACCCAATATGCACTCAAAATTTCATGAGAATCGGTCAAGCCGTTTCGGAGGAGTTCAAAGTTTAACACCATGACACGAGAATTTTATATATTAGAGAGATTGTATTTACTACCATGGGTTAAGACTGGGGGCAGAGGAAACAGCCGCTCACGTTCTGCTGGAATGCAATGAGGTGGCAAACTACAGGGCGAAGCACCTGGGGTCACCAGGAGCTCTTCGGGAAGTCTTCCGCGACGTTAAGAGGTTGGGTGACTTCTTGGAGGAGCTTGGCTGGTTGGAGTAGCCTTTACCACCCTCGCACGCAAAATAGGCGCATATCGACGTCGAGTTGCGGAAAGCGCCCGTATGAAGAAGAAGACGATGGGTTAAGACTGTTTCACTAACATTTATATATGGACTTATTGTTGTCTAAAATAAATAAATAATTAAAAAAAATTGGTATAAGGAATCTATTCTGTTAGTAACCTCTGTCTAAATACACTGTGAGCAAATATAGTGTACGTAATAGTTAATTAACTCACCTGGTACACTCTAGCGGTTGCCAGCTTCATTCCACACTGCGGAGAACAATACTTGGACCCATACTGAGCTGCTCTGGTGCACTGCGGACCATAGCAATGTCTCGGCTCTACTGTCTGTAAGTGGGCTATAGACTCCTCAGGTTCATATGTTTCTCTTTCGTGATGCTTTTTCTTTGTACGGTTACTGCTGTAATATAGGGGACACGGGAATTAGTCTGATGAAATTCAATGAAAAATTTATATATACATTGAATAATGTAAATTTTTATCCCCCAAAATATAAACAAACCCAAAACTTATTGATAATATCAATATACCAATTATTACTAGTTAGTATATGCAGAAAAATTATACCACTTTTTATGATAATATTGTCAGATTAGAATCAAGAGCAGGCTTACTTTCATTATTATAATATGAATTATGCCGCTTTTTTTTTGCAGTAATTTCACTAGCTACGGCGTCTTTCAGACCGAAACACAGTAATGCTTACACATTACTGCTTTACGGCACAAAGAGGCGCCCTTGGGTACCTATACTCTTTGTACCTTACCTACCGTACCTTTGCACAAGACCCCCCTGGTGAATTTACAAGCTTAAACCGAAATATGTAATCTGTACTAGGTTATTGTGAAATTAGTTAGGTTATAATATAAGAATTAATTTAAGTGGGTAAAAAAAACAAAAAACAGAAATGTACCTAGAAACTCTGGATATCTTTCTATTCTTGATGCAGATCCTTTGTTTACATGTTATCTTGAGTTTTGTACTCCCACCATATTTATACATATCCTCGCAAGCTTCACAGCTGAAATTTTAATAGGCACTTTGATAGGAGTGTTATATTATATCAAATGTGATAACTTCATATACTTAAAAGACTTCATCTCTATGAAGCCCTTTTACTCTATGAAGATTTTGTTTTCATGGATGATATATCAGTAAGCCTGACAAATAATGCGATGGCTATAGATTAAGTAAATTTGGCTATAGATCTCTGTGGCTATCCCTATACTATAGGTAAATACATTTAATAAAAAGTAATTGAAAGGAAATTTCAAAGGGTCAATGGAAACATTAGTAGCGCACAACTAACTAACTAACAAACAACTTTTTCGTATCAAATTGTCAAGTCATATAAAAAATGTGTGAATGCAAAGAAATTCATTTAATATTTTATATAGATGTATATTATAGACAAACTATCTGACCCAGCAAACGTTGTATTGCCATATAAAGTAAATAAATAAATTTCAATAATTATTATTTTTGCGTATAAAAAATAGGTGACGACAAATCCTCAAACCTACCAAATATACAATTATTGTATTCAATTGCCATATTGCAGATCTGTGGATGGAATATAAAAATATAAAAATCGCGATACAAAAATAGTTGTAGATCGTAGAAAGGAGATAATTTGAAATTGTTTGTATATTAAAGCTGAAAAAAATAAAAAAAACTGTTTAAGAAATAAAAAATAATACTAGGGGGGTCGGGGTAGGGGGTCACCCTTTTCATTAAGCGGCATGAAAAATAGATGTTGGCCGATTCTCATACCTACCCGATATGTACACAAAATTTCATACAAATCGTTTCTACCGTTTTGGAGGAGTTCGGTAACAAAACTGCCACACGAGAATTTTATATAATATTGGATATAATAATTTTCCACATCTAGGATTTTTTTAACGACACTTATCTCCTTATTAATTTTACTTATTTTATATTTTCTCAAAGCACTAATGAATTAGTTATAAATAAACTAGCTGACCCAGCAAACGTTGTATTGCCGATATTAAAATCGCGATACAAAAGTAACTGTTGATCGTAGATGGGTGAAAATTTGAAGTTGTATCTATTTTTTAATGCTGACTCATAATCAATTAAAAAAAATGTCAACAAAAATTAAAAAAAAAATCGAGTGGACCACCCTTAACATTTAGGGGGATGAAAAATAGATGTTGTCCGATTCTCCAAACTACCCAATATGCACTCAAAATTTCATGAGAATCGGTCAAGCCGTTTTGGAGGAGTTCAAAGTTTAACACCATGACACAAGAATTTTATATATTAGATATTTAGCATAGAAATAATTTGAAGAAATGGAGATAGGATAGCTGTTCCAACAAATTCAAAATTATTCCATAGGTCAAGCAAATAGTCTCACTTTGTGTGTGTGTGTGTATTGCCATGACACCAATTTCTAACACAATAATCCTACTAATATTATAAATGTGAAAGTTTGTATGTCTGGATGTATGTTTGAACTTCTTTAACGCAAAAACTACTGAATAGATTTTGATGAAACTTTACAATAATATAGCTTACACACCAGAATAACAAATAGGATATAATTTATAAAACTATAGTGTGAATTAAACAAAATATAAAATAAGTGTGATTGTTACTAATGAAAACAACTAGCGCCATCTCTTATCGACTAGCAAGCCAAAGATATATACAAATGAAAACTTAACTAGCGCCATCTCTTATCGACTAGCAAGCAAAAGATATATATACAAATGAACAGTTAACTTTTCTGATACATATTGTGTTGAATAGTTAATTATAAGGGATTACTTCGTTTTTATTTTTATTAACATAGTTTATAGGAGCATATTGCAGTAGCTTCCTATAACTTTTGCATTTGTTACCTCTATCCATCCCTTGAAACTATAGCGTTTATAATTCATTGAAAATTCTGTTACCAATAGAAAACTGCAAATTTTTGAGTATCATAGTGGTAGTCTTTGACATTCAATAAATGATATTAAATCCTACTTTGAATAACAATATTTGAATTTGTATTTATATTTATATAAATATATTACAATACATAAAATAGCAAGAAAACTAAGTACATTAAATTTATCGTACCAAATGTCAAAAATGTAAATGCAAATGTTTTGTTAAACAGAGAGGTGATAGAACCGGTGGAATCTGCTATATTTCTTGGCATAACTCTAGATTCCAAATTACAATGGGGCCCCCATATTGAAGGATTGGCAAACAGACTTACTTCAGCAGCATACGCAGTTAAAAAGATTAGCCAATTTACTGACATAGATACGGCGCGACTAGTATACTTTAGTATTATGTCCTATGGCATATTGCTATGGGGCAACACTGCCGATATTAATACAATATTTGTGCTGCAGAAGAGGGCTATTCACGCTATTTATAACCTAGGTCCTAAAGAATCATTGAGAGCAAAATTCAAAGAAATTAACATCTTGACTGCTGCTTCTCAATATATTCTTGATAATGGCACATAAGTGAATTTGCCAGAAACTGTCATAACCATAATGTTAACACTAGGAACAGACATAAACTTATGATGCCTACTACTCGGCTAAGTCGAGTTAGTAAGTCTTTTGTGGGGCGATGTATATGCTTTTACAACAAGATCTCAGAAAATGTTCAAAACAAAAGTATAACATTATTCAAAAGAATTGTAAAAAAACATTTGTGTGGTAAAGGTTACTATAACATAAATGACTTTCTTAATGATACCACAGATTGGGAATGGAGTGACCGCCCTCAGGCTATTAAATAATAAGTTTAATTGTACAATATTACTTTGTAAACATATTTATTCAATGAAAAAAAAAAGCCCGCTGAGTTTGTTGCGCCCATTCTTCTCAGGTCTGAGGCATTCATTTTGGAATGGGTGGTAGTTATTTGACTTTCAATAAGTGATGTCACATCCTATTTTGAATAAAAATATTTGAATTTGAATAAAGAATAAGTAAGCGCATAACTATATAGAAAGCTGTCAATTTGAGTTTATGATAAAAAACTCATAGCAGCACTGCAGAAGGGTGACCCACAACAGGCCTTTGCCAAGCAGAACACTGAGTTAAGAGACATACTCTAACTCAGAATAAAAGGGCTTAATAGATGACAATTAAATTCTCTTGCTTTACTATTAAATATTTACTCCACATTAAGAGTTTTTATCAGGTAAATTAGTTGTTTGTTTATTGTCAAATAACTAAAGCATATATTGTGTTTTACTCTAATTTCTTAAAAACCCCATTTAAATATTGAGGACATAATCACTTCTACCTTCAAAAAACAATGAATAATACGTAGGGAAAAGAAAAAACTTACTGTCCACAATCCGCTACTTGTGAGCAACCTGAACATTCTCCGCATCCATCTTTTGTGCTTCTTTTCAACAACTTATTTTCTGAGTGATCCTTTTCTTTGCGTTTCTTTTTTCTATCATCTTTGACTGCCGGAAACATGACAACATTTTAATTATAGCAGGTCTTAGTCTAAGCCTAAGTTGAATATATCTGTAATTTATACAGTGTTCCAGTAACAGCAACTTGCCTCTCTCACCATTGCAGGCAGTATGTGACATGCCCATGGTTTTAATGTAGTGTGTTTGAATGCTTAATATTTCAAATTATATAATATGTATGATATGTAAGTACTGTGAGTTATTATTATCTACTCCTTTACGAATATTGTTATATAATTTGTTAAGTTAAATTATAATATGTATAGTCAATGTAAATATGTGGCTGCAGTATGGTACTACACATGCAATATTTTGTTTATTAAGAAGAATGAGGATTGCTTCTTAGTTGTCCTAAGATCTAACAATGAAAGCTACAAATTTTTTTTAAATTATAATACATTAAATTGAAATAAGAGAGTATCTTAGTATTATTATAATACTAGCTATACAAAAATAATTATTGATACCTTCCTCAGGATCATTTTCTCTCTTTTGGGGGCGGAACCTTGTTTTTAATGTAGGATCCTCCTCCCGACATCTTTCACAGAAGTAATTCTTTATGTACTTGGCCTCCTTCTCTGATATATTGATACAATCTCCATGGTACCATTCCTCGCAGGCATCACAAGCTCTAAAATAAATAATGTAATGCTATTGCATAAATATGTGGTTTAAGTTGATAGCATTAACTATGACAAAGAAGATATGAATTTAAAACAAAAATTAATTTTAAGTAATATTATGGCTAATAAACAGTTTAATTTCCAAACACACACGAAAAAAAGGAAAAATATTGAAACAGTTATCAGGATTTCAAAATATCATATTAGATGTCAATGAGAGGAAGAAACAAAAATTAATTTACTCTATACATACATCATAAACCTGGAACTGTCTGAAGATCTGCAGATGCAATATTGTTGGCCAGCCTGGTTTAATAAAGACGTTATTTTTGATTGTCTCTCTGGTAAATCAAATTGCTTAGCGATATCAGCTTTCTGTAAATAAGCAATCAACACATAAAAAAAATCAAACTACATGAAATAATTTAATTTAATTAAATACTTACGCTCTGTTTATACTTTTTATCTCCCATTGTAGCATGAATTTATGAAATCAAAAAAAGATGCATAAACTTCCTACTTAATACCTATAATTATTTACAATATACAATCGGCAATTATAGATAAATACTACAATCTTTGTAGATATTAATAAGTACTTAAAATTAACTATAAAAAGTCAGTAAGTAGTAACTAGTAACCACAGACCTTTTTTTTTTTGGTTCTGTTCGTCCATCTGGACAGGCAAAGGGGTCAAAAGCCCATACAGCCAAGTCTTCATTTTTATTTTTCTATTATTCACGTTACACAGCTTGTTCAAAGTCAAGCTAAGTATTTATATAATCTTCATCTTCAAACATAAATAGTACAATTTCCCATAAAAGTAGTATTTCGTGTTCTTCATGTTTCATTTTCTTCATATACATATAGGTTCGCATGAAAGGCCGAAGCCAAGTCTTTTATTGATAATATTCTTGTTCCAATGAAGATCAAGCTTAGCCCCTTATTTTTAATAATAAACTTTTATCATATAATACTAAAATATAAATCTCATATACGTTATGAGAAATATATTATACATGAATTATAAGTAATAATGATGAATATTATTATAAGATAATATGAAACTAATTTAAGGTATAACTACAAATATAATATTTACATTTACACATTATAAACACAAGTCCAATAATAATTTATGGACGAATATGTTTTAAGTCTGTGTAAGGGATTGTGTCAAAAGCCAAGCCGTATTTTCAAATTTCGCCTACCGTTGAAACTATAAATTTGTAAAGCGGCACGATTCACGAATGACGAAGCAGTCATAAGTTTTCAATAACTGCTGCAGTGAGCGCGGGATGTCTTCAGCATTCTTATAAATATCCAAGAGGCAGTCTATCAATGTAAATCTTTGAAGATTATATTGGGGACAGTCAAAGAAAATGTGTCAAGAGTTTGGATGGATAAATTACAGAATTGACAAGTTGGAGAATCTATAACACCGATCCTAAATAAATGAGCACCACTACGAGAATGTCCCAGACGTAACCGACAAATTGTGGTGTAAAATTTTCTGTGTAAGTATTTTTTCTTTTTAACAGACCAGGGAGGAGAGATTTCGTTTTTAATGTCGGCTAACCATTTGCCCTTTCTTGATGATAGACCAGCTTTTAATTCTTCAATAGTAAAAGGGGCAATCCTAAAAGAGTTGGTGCTATTTAAAGGATGATTATTGTGAATAATTGTCAAATTTGGTACTGTATCTGGAGTATATTTGTGTAAAAGTTGGATATCCAATTATTGCTAGAGAAACAATTATTATTAGAATATAAGTTCTTAAATTTCCTCATTTTTGTCCAAATCTGTTTCATTGGTGTTAACCTATTTATGGTGGAGCAAAAATCTGTCCAGGATTTACGACATTCAAGTCTTAATATACATTTTTTCTTTGCTTGAGCTTGCTTAAAATGAATGTAGTTTTGGATATTGCAATTTGATTTGAATAACAGATAAGCCTGTTTGCAACCTTCTACCACTTTAGTACATTGCCCATTCCAGCAGGGAAGTTGTCGCTTTCTTTTAGGTAGATTAGTAATATTGTTACAGTGGTAGTTGGTTTTAGGTACTGAATTTTCTACCGCTCTAAGAATTATGGAACAGAAGTTATTGTAAGACTTCTGTAGGTTACAATTATTTATATCAAATTGTTTTAACAAGTCATTTACTAAGTTTCATATTGGTCCCAATTTACTATTTTCAGATTACTGTGTGGAGGAATGTTGGATGGAATTGAAGAAGATTCAGTTTCCGACACTACCATGGAAAATTTTGTGATTGTAGGCAAGTGATAGCTGCCCTAAGAGTCCTGATGAACTTGCCATTCACAGCACAGGAATAATGAAGATGATACTATTGTTAGATCTAGTCCATTTGGTCTCCAAGAATTAGTACCCACTGTAGTTGGTTGATCATTATTTAAGAGCATTAAGTCATTATCGTCCATTACATCCATGATGTCTCTACCTCTAGAATTGGTTCTATTACAACCCCAAATGGTATGGTGAGCATTAAAATCACCAGCAATTATTAGTGGTTTTGAAATACTATGCAACAGTCTATTAAATTTAGATTTGTCAAAGTTAGGTACACTGTTGCCAGGACTATAAAAGCTAACAATTGAGATGTCTTTTTGTTTGTATTTAATTTTGATTGCTACATTTTGCAAGTTGTTATCAGAAAATGTTTCTAACTTTTAAAAATAAATGCCATTTCTAACAAAAATTGCTACACCATTGTGATCATTACCACAATCATTTCTTAGTATTGTATAACCTCTGATAGAAAACTGTATATTTGGTTTAAGCCAAGTTTCTGATATAAGTGCTATGTGTATGTCCTGCTCATAAAGTAGGTTTTGAAGCTCAAGTCTGTTACTCAACAGACTTTGAGCATTCCACTGTACTATGTTAAGTTTGTGACAGTTGAATGTGACATTTTATTTTTAATTTGTATGGTATCTTTAATAGCTGAACTAATTGCGTGTGAGCTAATGCTTTGATTCTATGTTTTATTTAGTGTAATGACTTTTATTATTGATTCTGTGATTAGGTTCATTGCCGCTGGATTGGATAAAATTAAATTAATGATGTCTTGTGTGTTCTCTGTCTTATTGAGTGATGGAAAGCTTGTTGGATGTTTAAATAAATCTGATAATGGTGTTTTACTTTTATTTTTACTATCCAATAATTTTTTTTGTTTTATAGGGCATTGGCCTGATACTGCAAGATGGTTACCTTTACAGTGCACACATACTGCTTTGTCAATAGGTATAGTACATTTTTTATATGAATGATTTTCAGTGCAGATTGAGCAACGCTGAGCATTCTTACAGAATTTAGCCAAGTGGACAAACCTAAGGCATCGGAAACACTGCTTAACTGGCGGCACATAAGGTCGCACTGGTAGACGCCACATCTTTAAGTGAACGTAATCTGGGAGTGAAGTAGATGACGCAAAAGTAATGATGACTGCCTGTGTAGGTTGTAATATAAAACCACTATCTTTTTTTTTTATTATACGCCGAACAGAAATAATTTTTTTTGTACTTGACAAAGATTTGAAAATTTTTTTGTTGGAAATATCAATGGGTACGGAGGAAAACACTCCAAACAATTCTGTGGCACCAGCTGGGATGGACGCCTTAATATTTTGTCCCCTTAAAAATGTCGTGTTGTCTAGGAATGTATTAGCTAAATTGGGTCGTTCAAACACTACTCCTATCTTATATTTGTTGAGTTTCTTAAGATATTTAATGCGTTTAATGAAGCGCGATAAGTAGCTACTAAGAGTTAGCATGTCACGACTACCAAGTGGCTGTTCAGTGACACTCTCCATGAAGACTATAAATTCATGACCGGCACCTGCGTCTTCCGGATATCGGCGACAATAGTCGGCCACCCTATATGGCAAATAAAAGTCCTCGTGGTCTTTCAAAACTGTACGTGAATCTGAGTATTCGCTACTTTCAGAGGTGGAATCTAAAATAGACTCACCTTTATCTCGTTCCGGCTTTGGGTTTTTTTCCGCCTTTTCGACATCTCTTAGCACAAACCTAAATCACTAAATATATAGACTTTTACTTATACTAAACAAATTAAATGATAAACATATACAAATACTTATATACTTTTCAAAAATATGAGGATTATATACAATATAAAAGAAATATTTAATTTTATAGTTAAAAAGACCGCCCTAAGCAATCAAGAGTTCCCGCGCTTCGTAACCACAGACCTAGTAACACAGAACCCTTTTACTCTCGGACTCGGGGTCAGCAAAGAGAATTTAAACACGTACTCAGCAATTTTATGTCAATTGTCAAATGCTCAGAATAACAATAAGTTGAATATTGGTCAAATGTCATCTAAATTCTATTTTTTTTATTCTTTGGAACTGCACAGTACCTACATGCGCAATTTTGCTTATATCGAATTATATTTTATAGCTGTGGAGGGTAGAGGCAAGGAGAATCATTTGTGTTTATGAAAAAGTGTCGGACAAAATGCGTTCAAATTAATTTTGAATAAAGACTATGAGAAAATAATGCGGACACGATACAATTATATGACAAATTCCGTCTGTCACAAATAGCTATTTTCATAATTCCTATTATAATTGCAGAATTTCAATATTTCTAACGATTTAATCAATATTCTCAAAATATCAAAATTGCAATAAATTGAATACACAAAAGTCCAACTTACTGTAATAAAAAAAAAAATCTTGTCACAGTTCTATTCAAATGATTAACTGAAAAGTAGCCCCTACACATTATTTAACTCTTTGCCCTACACCGATCTCGCGGCGCACCCGCTTCACTCGCTCGCCTTCGTGCTTTACTTTTCAAACCCACAGTTCAAACCCAAACTTACCCAAATTATTCACTGAAAACTGAGAGGATCCGGCGTTAATGCCCACTATTCTAACCTAATCCAAATTGAATAATAACTTGAACAAGAAAATAGCAGTAGACGCTACCCGATACCTAAGGAGAAGAGGAAAACACAATAAAATCATATTAATAGTTATTTATAGATATTAATAATAAGGTAGAAGATTTTAAATAAAATTAAACGTCAGTAATTGAAGATTTTGACAAACTTATCTGACCCGGTGACCAAAAGTAGAACTAACGTCGCCATTTTGAAATGTCTATCAGCCTGTTATTCCATGACATTCCCACCATTGATTGTTTGTTCCGTGTGTTTATTTTTCTTTTTGTGGTTTTAATAAGTGAAAAATGCCGAAAGCTTTAAAAAGTTGTAGCTGTACCTACAACCAATAATATCAATTAATACAAATGTCTAATATCCAACTTGTAACGTGCATTATATATCGTAGAAATAGTAATCGTGCATAATAACTGTAATATGTACCGAAAGATTCGTTCTGACAAGAACATTTTATTTTATATAACGTAATATTAGCTCTGATAAGAACATTTTATTTTGTATAACGTAATATTAGCTCTGATAAGAACCATTTCATAATGCTGTACATAATCTCATAGAATCATACAGATCACCAGTAGTCATCTCAGTGAAGTTTCAAGCATCCTACTTTCTCTCGACGACCGCAGATATACTAACGTGATCAGTCATATGCTCCGCGTTACACAACCGTACAGCAAGACCGAGCGTCCTCGAATGACGCGTCGGGACTCGGGCGTCGATCGCTATTCATACAATTTTAATCAATGAGCAATATGGTAGGTGCGGAATGCTCATTGACATCGTATGATCGAGGTTCGACGCGAGTTTACACAAACTGCGATAGCATTAGTTTTAGAGCGAGATAGAACATATAATATTATTCTCAAATTCTTATTGAATGAACGTAGCTTAGTTATTATCTGTGTTAATTACCCGGTTTTACGATCGTGTTGGTTAGCACCTGTGCTGTGTTTCGCGATTCTGCACGCTAATCGTGTGTGTTGTGAGTGTTGCAGATCGTGCCGTGTGTGTCTTCTCCGTGGGGGCCTGCACAGCGTGCATCGGGGTTCCGGCCCAGCCAGTCTACATCCAGCAAAGCTAAGTCTTAGGCTTAATTATTATTATTAATAATTTCTCTTAATTTTGCATACTTTATTATTATTAATAGTATTTTATTAATGTGCAAGTGTACAACTAAACTATAGTTGTCCACTTTATTATTATATTCCCCCTCTGCCTGACTCGGGCAGCGGGGGTTGCCACTCGCTTAACCTAATTAATAACAACCATGGCTTCACCAATTGTTGCCGACAAGGGCCTTCTACGCGCCCTGCTAGATGAGTTATTTACGGAGAAGATCTACGAAATTGGTGTGTATTTTCTGAACTTGTAAATATTTTTAAGGTAACGATTGTAATTGGGTAACTAGTTTTAAGGATTTTGTATATATATCGTGTAACCTTTTAATAAATCATTACTTCCACATACATTAATCGTTGTTTTATTTAATCGCCAAACGCTCAGTCTCTTAAAAGTGATGCGAGGAACGTTACATTACAAGTTGTGAATTATATGAAGGAAGAAAAACGCCTTCAGGCACCAATTATATCCTTCGATAAGTTGTATGAACGCGTTGCTGCTGCCACAGATTAGTGTTGTCAGCTTCTAAAAAAATACCACCACGCACTTTAAATTAAAATACATATTTTTAAATATTATTTATTTACTGTTTGTTATTCCTATTGTAGGTGTTGGGGAGCGATTTGTAAGAAAACTTGTAAAAGAAAAAGAGCAAGCAGATGAAACTGGAACAAAGAGTTCCACTCCAGGAAAAAAAAGGAAAAGGACTAAATGCAAAATTGAAGTGGACAATTTTGATCTCGGTGTCATTAGAAGAAAAATTCATGAATTCTACAGCACAAAGAAATTCCCACATTAGCAAAGTTGTTAAATGTGCTCCAAGAAGACATTGATTTTAAAGGGAGTCGTGAAACACTCCGAAAAATACTCACTAAAATTGGATTTCGTTACAAGAAATCAAAATCTAATCGAAAAGTACTTATTGAACGTAATGACATATCAACATGGAGAGCTTTCTCTTAATTATCTACAAAAAATTTATGAAAATGAATGCGTTGAAAAAAAACCAGTCATATTTTTGGACGAGACTTATATTCATTCGTCTCATACAGCTGGACGCTGTTGGCAAAGTGATGAAGTTGATGGTGTGCTTAATCCAGTCTCGAAAGGAAACAGATCAATAATTGTTCATGCGGGAGGACAAGCTGGCTTTGTGGAGAATGCATTATTAGTTTTTCAATCAAATACAAAAAACGGTGATTATCACGATGAAATGAATAGTACAAATTTCAAAAAATGGGTGACTGATAGACTTCTACAAAATCTACATCGGCCAACATTAATCATAATGGATAATGCCCCATATCATAGTATTTCTATAAGCAAATGCCCTAATTCAAATTATAAAAAGGCTGATATGCAAAAATGGCTGTCAGAAAACAATGTTGAATTTAGTGAACATTTTACAAAACCGCAACTCTACGAATTAATCAAAAGGCACAAACCAAAATCTATTTACGAAATAGATGAATTATTGAAAAGTATTGGAACCAGCGTGTTAAGGTTACCACCATACCATTGAGATTTAAATGCAATCGAAATGATTTGGAGCTCTATGAAAAGAAATGTAGCAGATCAGAATATTGGTAGATCAAATTCTGAAATGCCTACATTGATTGCAGAAGCTTTTGATAAAATAACAGTTACGGAATGGCAAAAGCATTGCAATCATGTAAAAAAAATTGAAAACGAGTATCGAAAAAGGGATGAATACTTAGACGAGGCTTTCATCATTAATTTAGGTAGTGATAGTGAAAGTGAAAGTAGTGACTCTGATAACGATGAAATGACTTATGAATTAAACAATTCTGGTGATATAAGAATACCTGGGATATCTCCGTTACAGAACACTCGGCATACATTTTATGTAAATGATCATAATTATTGTATAAAAATATATCTTTATATTTTATATACAAATAGTGCCATTATAAAATCTTTTTTTAATGGCACTATTTGTTTACTTTTTCTTGACGTAACATTTATGTTACATAAGGCATGTTCAGGGAGTTACTATTAACGCTACTTTTGCTATTTTCTGTCAGATGCGTGAACAAAAAATAGCGAAAGAAAGCGAAAGTAGTGAAAACCGTGACACCCTGAACACCTCTAATATGTGCATATTATTTTTACCCACTTTATTGCAAAAAATATTTACTAGCAACACTAAATGCGATAACAGCGACGCTGCCAGCGGGCCAGATAAGTTTGCGGGACTGTATTGAAGATTTGAATGTTGTTTTTCACACCGAGAATCGGTAAATTTACGACTTTCGGTAAAATAACTTTCATATTTTTTATAATAAACATTGTTATTCTTAGGTACCTAAGTAGTATGAAATTCCGATTTTGAAAATAATGAAATGAAATGATTTAAAAGCGAATTCGCAGTACGTTTGTCAAAAACATGAGACTTAGGCCCAGTCGTTGATAAATAAAAAAAAAAAAACAAAAAAAGTTGTAGTTTCTATGGCGACGTGATTGTTTACAAATTACATTTAATAATATAACCTCCTGGGACTGCTTGTCATATTAAATTAAATTATCGAAAATTTAGTTATTGTTCCACTTCAATTGACAAAAAAAGACTTTCGTATTTTAAATGGAAGACCAGGATACTCCTCAAATTATAACACACATTGAACACAATTTAGATCACTCACTATTTGATTGTAAGTGGATTCCATGTTCAGCTAAGTTTGTTGTTATTGGATCTATTCCTAAGGGCAGTGGCACTCTCGAAATTTTTGAGATAACAAATGGACAATTTGATAAAATAAAGACCATAGAGAGACCAAATTCATTTAAATGTGGTACCTTCGGTGCCAGCAACGATATTGAAAGAAGGCTTGCTACTGGTGACTTTAAAGGCACATTAGAGATATGGTAAGTAAATATTATTATTATTTTATTACAAACTAGCAGCTGTTAGCTGATTTTTCACATCTAGTATTAACATTAATAATATAATAGTCTTTGAATTGTTCCATCATAGCCAGTTGTCGAGTCTATTGTTAAAAGGATTGTAAGTTGTGCCAAGACAAAATCTGGCAGTGAGTGCCAATTATTAACCACACTGTTTGTGAAAAAATGATGAGTAGAGTGATAGTTTGATCTATCAAAGGTAGATTGTGCCCACAGGATGGTCTCTGATTGTCTTTTTTAGGAAAGATGTATGCAGGTTTTTGTGGTGAGGTCATTATAGAGGAATCTTTCTCAAGAGTAGTCAGATTAAGCTCATTTAATCTTTGCTTGTAGGACTATCAACATAGAGCCTGGGCTTCTTTTTGGCTTTCCTCTGGACACATTCTAGCTGTTATATATCCCTATGTAATAAGGACCTGAAAACCATATTTTAAGAGTGGTCTTAGAATAGTTTTTTTTAAAGGGACCTTAGCATCAAATAATTGCAATTCTATTTTATGCTAAAATATTTGTTTACTTTTATAGGGATTTGGAAAAGAGTTGTCAAGTGTACATAACGAAAGAGCACTCAGATATAATAAATTCCATAGATGGTATGGGTGGTAGCAGTGCCAACTGTGGAGCGCCGGAAATTGTAACGGGAAGTAGAGATGGTAGGACTTATGTGTGTTATTTATGGTTTAAATATCAAATATTGTTTTTATGGTGTAATTCACATTATTATGGAAGGTCTACCATTTTTGTAGTTTTACTCAGTTAGACATCTGTTATAAATATTATTTTGAGTGTAAAATTTACACAACCTTAGAGTTGAACAAGACATACGATTTCAAGATTTATGATCCATGTGCCAATTGAACAGTTGATTCAATTGGTAAGAGTGCTCAAACGGAACCCGAGAGCCGCGGGTCCAAGTCCCGCATTGTTCGAAAATTTTGGTTACAAAATTAATTTGTGCAATAAATCCCACCGTGAGGGATATCACATTAAAAATAACAAATTATTTATTACACATTAGGCACCGTCAAAGTGTGGGATCCTCGACAGAGAGGCAAGCCAGTGGCCAACATGCAACCAATAAAGGGAGAAACCAGGAGAGATTGCTGGGCTGTTGCTTTCGGCAACTCCTTCAATGACTCCGAGAGAATTGTCGCAGCAGGTTACGACAACGGAGACTTGAAGATGTTTGATCTGCGTACCATGTCGCTAAGATGGGAGTGCAATTTGAAGAATGGGGTGTGTTCTTTATATTGTGTGTCTTTTACCTTATTGTTAAGTTGTTAGGTAATGAAGTTGTTTTGAGCTACAATTTATATTTAGGAGTGGTAGTGCCATGTTGGTGCTGATGGACACAACCGAATTGGGCTGACACGCCCGGAGAAATACCACTCCCCCACTCTAAACTGGCGTGAAATAGAGGCTATGCCGCTGTGTTTCGTCCGGTGAGTGGGGTATCTGGAGGCCTACACCCCCCCCCTCCCGAATACAAATGGCAGCATGGACTAAAAAAAATAGACTACTCCAGGACGGTACCAGGCTATGCAGTCCTGGAGAATCCGTTCCTGGGCGTCCACAAGTAGGGCCTGTACCTAATAGTGGTTGCTCAGTCTGCCCCGCGTATTCTGGAGGGGGCAAATCTGTGCTGACGAGTCAGGATGCACAGGGCTCGGGGCAAAGCAGGAGGCTCAAACCACCCTTCTCCGCACTAGCTGTGGACTTTTGCAACATCAGGGGGCTTCGGTCAAATTTAAATGCCGTCCACTTTCACCTGGAGACGGCGAAGCCGGCCCTACTCTTTTTAACCGAGACACAGATATCCTCTCTGGCTGATTCATCTTACCTTTCATACCCGGGGTATAATTTGGATCACTCCTTTATACCACGGGCTGGCGTGTGCGTTTACGTCAGGGAGGATGTCTGTTCTCGACGCCTGAGTTCTCTTGGAGGACAAGACCTATCCATGATCTGGCTGCGTGTAGACTGCGACGACTATCCGCGAATCTACGCATGCGTGTATAGATCCGATAGCGGTAACGCAGAGACTGACCGGCTCCTCGAACACATCCAAATGGCTACAGATTCCGTGTTGGAGCAGATCCCCAGCAGAGATCGTGTTTCTTGGCGATTTTAACGCCCACCACGCTGAATGGCTAGGCTCACGACTTCGCCTTAGCATATGGTCTGACGCAACTGGTTATTGCGCCAACGCTTACCAAGATGTGGAAGATCATACACCTTCACTGTGGACCTTCTGTTGACCTCACATCCGGACGGCTACCTAGTTTCCGTTGATCCTCCTCTGGGATCGTCGGACCACTGCCTCATCCGCATCACTGTCCCGATCACGCGCCAAACACGCCCCCGCTTCTTAGGCTGTCGCCGCGTGTGGCACTATAGGTCAGCAGAGTGGGACGAGATGCGGTGCTTTTTTGCATCCTACCCATGGAGGCAGATCTGTTTTTCGCTGGGTGATCCAGATGCCGCTTCTGATGCTGTTGCTGTTGCTGATGGGGTACTGCAAGGTATGGATCTCTTTATTCCATCCTCTTGTGTAGCTATCAGTGGCAGGTCCCAACCATGGTTTGACCGCTCCTGCAAAATGGCTTCTCGCTGAAAGGAGGAGTGCTATCAGGCTTGGGTCAATGGCGTGGTATCAAGTATGTGAATTCCAGCGAACTTAAAAAACACTTCAATCATGCCTCCTTCAAAAGAGTTATTGCTGAAGCGAAGTGGAAGCATATTGGCAGAATTGGCGAGAGACTTGCAACGCCTTCTCTCTGGAACTTGTGCGTTCGGTCGCTGTCCAAAGAAACTTCTGCCAGCCAGCCATTTCGCCACTGCACAGGGATGATGACTCGCTGGCCCATGACGCGAAAGAGAAAGCTGATGTCCTGGGCTCCCTCTTCGCGTCATACTCGACTCTGGATGACCAAGGTGCAAGGCGTAGTCCCGAAATTATGGAAGGCGGCTGAAGTGCACCCGATCCCTAAGAAAGGTGTACGCTCGGATCCGTCCAACTACCGCCCCATTGCCATTACCTCCATTTTCTCCAACGTAATGGAGTCGATTATCAACCGCCCGCTCTTGGGATACCTAGAGGAGCACCAGCTGATCAGCGACTGCCAGTACGGTTTCCGTCAGGGTCGCTCAGCTGTTGATCTTCTTGCATACCTCACCCATAAATGGGCGCAAGCGGTTGAGTCGAAGAGAGAGGCGTTGGCGGTGAGTTTGGACATAGCGAAGGCCTTCGATCGGGTGTGGCATAAAGCGCTTATAACGAAACTGCCATACTATGGACTTCCCGAGAGGTTGTGCAAATGGGTCGCTAGCATTTTGGCCGATCGGAGCATCAAGGTTGTTATCAACGGTGCATGCTCCGAATTAAAACCCATAAACGCTGCAAGGCTGCGTGCTATTCATATATATAAAAAAAAATATATAACTCCAGAAGCGTGAAAGAGGGAAAGTTACTGGTTCCAAAGATTAAAAATTACTACGGCAAAAGATTGAATGAATATGTGGTGCCAGTCATATACAACGAGATAGCGTGGCTGAGGAGTGTTCCCAAACTAAATAAAAATGCAGTTAAATTTAAGATGAAAAATGCGCTGTTGAATAGCATTGAATAACTCTCACTGAATGTTGTTCAATGTTATTCAACAATGCTATATGCTAATTTAGTATATAGATTTGGTAAATCTTTTCTTTTGGCTTATATTAATAATTCCAATAATGTTTAGTTGTAAGTCCTAATAGCTTAGATTAAAGTAAGTAGTAGTTAAGTATGTACATATAATTAAATGTTTTTTAAGCGCACTAACTTGCCAACAAACTGTTAAAGTTTGGCAAGATATATTAATAAGTTAAAAGTGTACTTATTTAAATTAAAAAAAAAAAAAACCTACACTGTTTCTTCTTCATACTGCTGATATGCTCCAAATCAGCAGTATTCATTGCTATGCAGACGACAGCACAGGGTATGCTTCCTACACCGGCCGTGCCAACATGTCCCAGGATAGCGTCGACAAGAACTGGAACCAACTTGTGTCTGAAATTCCGAGACTTTGCTTTGCAGTCTCGGAATGGGGCTGACATAATTTAGTCCAATTCAACCTAAAGAAGACACAAGTTTGTGCGTTCACCACTAAAAAGTCTCCCTTTGTTGTATCCCCTCGATTCGAGATCACTCCTCTAACTGCCACAGCCTGTATTTGCATACTTGGCGTCGATATATCGAACGACGTTCAGTTCCGTGGTCACTTGGAAGAGAAGGCCAAACTGGCCTCTAAAAAGGCCCAAGTGGCCTCGTTAAAGCTTGGTGTACTCACAGGCGAGACAGTACTTCACTAAAAGCCACCGCCTGCTACTTTATAAGGCGCAAATTCGGCCCAGTCTGGTACTGGGCTTCTTCCATTTGACCGCATACAACGAAGAGCGGTTCGAATCATCGACGATTAAGCCATCTCCGATCGGCTTGATTTTTTGGCATTGCGTAGAGATGTGGGTTCTCTCTGCATCTTCTACCGTTTTTAAACGGGGAGTGCTCAGAGGAGCTGTTCGGGTTGATTCCAGCGGCCGAATTCCACCACCGGACATTACGTCCAAAGTACCAACCGCACCACGTAGACGTCTGGCATTCCACAATCGCGCGGTTCGTTAGAAATTTCTTCGGAAGTAAATATTTATATATTGTTATTTTTGTAAATATTTTATATTATTTTTTTTTTGCATTATTCAATTTAAAAAATTTGAAATGTTCTAAATACGTACAAATCTTGAATAAATTTATAATTCGAATTAACTCTTCAGTTAATATTAAGTTAAGTTGGATTTGTCAACTTATGCAGCATGCTTTGTACAAAAATATTTACGTAAATTTTCCCGATTCAAATAAGTAACTATGGATAAATATTCATTTATTCAGGGTCTACCATTCTAACTATCACTAAGAATGGTAGACCATGAAGTTCATTCTTCTTTTGCAAATTCATATTATTATTCAGAACGTTATAAGCTTTTCACTTCATCTTTCAGGTTTGTTGTGCTGAATTTGATCGTAAGGATATTCCGATGAATAAATTAGTGGCCACAACATTAGAGGGCAAGTTTCATGTGTTCGATGTCAGAACACAGAATCCCACTAAAGGTTTTGCGCAAGTATGTATTATTAACTTGATTAAAATTAATTATTTTTTCTAAACTCGACATCTCTGAGAAACTACTGGTCCCAAGTTCATGACGTGCTAAACACATTTCTAGCTGGGATTAAGTGCATCGTTTGACATTTACCATAATATAATATTCGAAAGTTCAATTCATATATTTTTGTTTGTTCCTAATATTTAGGTACATTATAATATGTTTTCTTACTTGAAATCACCACACCAGAATATGAACCATTACATTACCATGAAATGTTACCTTTTCGTATCGTCTTGGAAACACCGCACAAGGAAGCTCATTCCACAGCTTGTTCGTACGTGGAAGAAAGTTCCTTGAAATCCGCACTGTGACGGAACGCCACACATCCGGTTGGTGGGGATGATATCCTAATTTGTGGCGTGTCGTGCGAAGGTGGAATATGGCGGCGGGAATCAGGTCAAACAGCTATAGACACGCAACTATTACCCCAAGACTAACGTGCTGATGTCTAAATCCCATGTTTCGTAGGTACTTGACAACACTACGAAGAGCGGTACAATATGGGTGTCCCGCCATCTGCCGCAAAACCGGGACCTGTTCATTACCTGCGCTGGAAACGGCCAGGTCTCCTTGTGGAAATAGTAAGTATTTACACGAAAGAAGTGGCCGTAGACTGTTAGGGTCAAGTAAGCGGGTGATTAGGCCGCTGTACCCTAGCCTAGGTGAGGCTGCCAGCTCAGAGCTATAGCTGATATTCGCCTAGGAGCAGAATATTATATAGAAGACTGCATCTTGTGAAACAGTCTTCAGGAGAAAGAGTGGAACATAAACGCGGACAATCTAGGGGTCTGCTTTGCTTGTCTGTCTATCGCTAGGAACATCACAAAAGCCCTTTGCAATTTTTAGGCAATGCTATTCTCTCTGTCATCTATTCCTTCCATTTATTACTACTCATAGTTGCCGTAATTTTAGGTAATGTTATAATATTAGGTTATTTTATGAGATCCTCTCGAGAACACCAATTGTTCATAATTATTTATTTAATCTGCAGCCAGTACCCAGAACAGCGGGTGCACGTGGACGCTCAAGGCGTTGCGGTGGGAGTTCCCGGGAAGCTGAAACATCTTCAGCGTATGGTGATCAGCTCGCAGCCGATCAACGCGCTCGAATGGAACCGCGACCATCTCGGGCTCGCTATAGCCACCGCTTACGACCAATATGTCCGCGTACTCGTTACAACCAAACTCAATTTACACTGAAATGCCTTTGAAGGTTCACGAAACCGGACAACGATGTTGGTTGATCAACCGCTACTAAAATTGCGATTTGAAGTGAATTCAAAAAATAGTGCTACAAAAAATGTTTTAAAAAAAAATTAAAACCTTACCTTATTTCGTATTTGTTTAAAGACATAATAATTATTAAGGCAAAGGTCACCTGAATAAAAATGGACGGTAGTATTTAAAATTGATCAAAATATGATATTTGCAAGCCATTTTGTACGTATCCAGAAATATCTTCAGATTAGCCCTTCCGTCAGAAACAAATAAGATCCTTCCAATCTAGATTTCTCCGAAATCCAGTCTCGTGGAAAAGTGATTTTTACCAGATTTATATCTTATTTATGTTCAATCTCTCTTCTTTTCAAATATTCTAAAATACTAATAATTACAGATGGCCGTAATTTTTCAATGTCGGCCATCTTTGCTATTTCGTAGCATAAGATATAGATCTTCGCGTATAGCATTCAAATTCAACAGACGCTCACCTAAAATCACTCCGTGTGAACCTGTTGCCAGGTAAGGTACAATAACATAATAATTTTATTGTATTTTAATGAAACCAAACTTAGTATCGGCCCTAGTCACTATGCCGGCTAGCCTTTGATATTTTTTTAATGGAATAGGATGATACAGCGTCTGGTCACTTAGGCTGAGATCTATAGGGCGAACTTAGCCTTTGCTTAGACTTACTAGCAAGTTGATTCGAAGTCGTATTTATAAACATCGCTTTATAGAAAATTGAAGTTTTACATTTACTATTTACGATTAACCATGGTTGCCAGTTAAATAATGCTTGCCATGACTTTAATATACGTATCTCGCTCCAGTCAGCCCTTGTCCATCCGATCCAAAAAAAGGAGACAGTTCGGATCCGGCAAACTACAGGCCTATTGCTTTTACTTCCCTGCTCTCCAAAATCATGGAGAGCATAATTAGCCGCCAGCTTTTAGTATACCTAGAGGGTCACCAGTTGATCAACGACCGACAATACGGCTTTCGCCATGGTCGGTCGTCAGGTGATCTTCTGGTATACCTATCACATAGATGGGCGGCGGCTATTGAAAGCAAGGGGAAGGCCTGGCAGTAAGCCTGGATATAGCGAAGGCCTTTGATCGTGTATGGCACAAGGCGCTCCTCTCAAAACTTCCATCATTTAGGCTTCCCGAGAGCTTATGCAAGTGGACCTCCAGCTTCTTCACTGGGCGTAGCATACAAGTCGTTGTCGACGGTTTTTGCTCGAATCCCAAGCCCGTGAACGCTGGAGTGCCCCAAGGCTGTGTGCCATCTCCCACGCTGTTTCTTCTGCATATCAATGATATGTTGGACACCTCCAACATACATTGCTATGCAGACGACAGCACTGGTGATGCCGTATACACGGGCCATGCAAGTCTCTCTCGGGAAGACATCGACCAGTGCCGGGAGAAACTGAAGTCTTCTATCGAGTCCTCTCTCGAGAAGGTCGCGGAATGGGGTAAATTGAACCTTGTCCAATTCAACCCCCAGAAGACTCAAGTTTGCGCGTTTACCACAAAAAAATCCCCATTTGCCGTATCACCGCTCTTCGACAACACTTCCCTTAAAGCCTCGCCTAGTATCGGAATACTGGGTCTCGAAATCTCGATTGATTGATTCCGTGGCCATCTGGAGGGCAAAGCCAAATTGGCTTCGAAGAAGCTGGGCGTCATCAATAGAGCACGGCAATACTTCAAGCCGGCCCACATTCTATATTTAATATTTGTAGAGACAAAGCGCAGGTCCGGCCACACATGGAGTATTGCTGTCATCTCTGGTCTGGCGCACCCCTGTATCAGCTCGATCCATTTGACCGCGTGCAACGCAGAGCAGCTCGAATTGTTGGGGACCCAGTGTTCTGTGAACGGCTAGATCACTTGGCGTTGCGTAGAGACGTCGCTTCATTGTGTGTCTTCTACCGCATTTATCACGGGGAGTGTTCCGAAGAGCTGTTCAACCTGATTCCTGCCGCTGAATTCCACCTTCGCACGACACGCCACAAGTTATAATATCATCCCCACCATCTGGATGTGTGGCGGTCCTCCACAGTGCGGTTTTCAAGGAGCTTTCTTCCACGTACTACAAAGCTGTGGAATGAGCTTCCTTATGCGGTGTTTCCGGGACGATACGACATGGGTACCTTCAAAAAAAGCGCGTACACCTTCCTTAAAGGCCGGCAACGCTCTTGTGATTCCTCTGGTGTTGCAGGAGAATGTGGGCGGCGGTGATCACTTAACACCAGGTGACCTGTACGCTCGTTTGTCCTCCTATTCCATAAAAAAAAAAGTTAGGTGTGAGCAGGAATATGATTTTTTAATCAATTTTTCTGTAATTTTAAAGGAAATTAAGTAAGGAATTGAAAAAAAAGTGGAGCCGAGGAGATGAACAATTTCTTGCATCATCACAACAGCAGTTGTTCGAAATTTAAAAAAATTCCTACTACTACCTAATTACTGTCTGCTGTCACCCATAGCTGTCACGCTTCCAAAAATGCGTTCTATATCTTATACGAAATAAGTTATCAAGTCCACATTTTACATAAATCATTCATCATTTTCCACTTATTTAAATAAAATTAATAAACAGATAAGTTTTGGATGCTGTTATAATTTAGTATACTTTTTAAAGCAAAAGTTTGTTTAATAATACTCGACAATTTATAATGAATCGTGCGCTTGACCTTTTTATTGGGCTGGCTTAGGTTAAGCTATGGAGGGTAGAGGCAACGAAACAGAGAGAGGGCGTCAGTTGCCCTTCAGAGGGCAGTAGGACGGGGCAGGAGGGGAAGAGGGGTCAAAGAAGACCTCTCAACACCAGCCCCGACTGGCAGTTGGTAGAGGGCGACTGATGGCCTCTTCCCCGAGGTTCTCCGGTGAAATGGCCTGCAAAGATCCCGGAGAACCTCTCAAAAAGGGGAACTCTCTGATTTTGAGGAGGTTTTAGTGGGTATTACCAAACTTGGTCGACTTCTACCTGAGTAGAAGATGGTCTAAGTGGTTGAGTCCCACACTCCCTGTGCCACATACTGCACCGGGGTAGTACGTAAATGTATTTCCTCCTCGTTAAAAAAAATGGAGGGTAGAGGCAAGGAGTATCATATCTCTCATAAGGGAGAAAAGTTGAAAAGGTGTCCAGCTTATGTAATTTAGAACTGTTCAAAAAACTTCCCACAATGGCGCTGGTGTAGGCACAGGTATGGTATAAAGTATGATGAATGTAGCAATTGTAACCGAATTGAAGTATGCCGAGTTAAAATATTTAATATTATTGTCGACTAAAGTCGTTAAATAGTGAAAATTTCAACGACTTACGTACAAAATAATGTAGTAAATATAACCTTAAAAAGTTATAATGAGAAAACGTGTAGCCTTGCCTCTACACTCCTTGTGTTAAGCCCAGCATAATCTCAGCTGTCTAATGACTATAAATATCAAATCAAAGTAAGTAAAGTTTGAGCAAAATCAGTACCTACGCTCTATTGATCTCAGCCTTACTGTCAGATAACTACCTATTGGAAACACAATGAATTGCTGCTGTTAACGAAAGTGACATTAAAATATATTCTTAAAATAAACATCGTCTTAGTATGTTGCTGGAGGTGTATTTTAATACATAGTAGTTGTAATATTGTTAATTTAGTTGTTATTTAATAAAACGAATGTGATTTTATTTAAGTTTTAGCACCAAATATCAATTAAATATATTATTATGAGTAATGTGTGTTTTCTTGCTATTTCCTTTCAGCAATAATCAAGAGACAGCCGTTCCGATAAGACTTATAATTATTTTTATCCGTCTCCTAACCATAACCCATTTAAAACCCATGGTTTGTAATTATATTCGGTTGGCACAAATTTTACTTCGGTAGTTTTACCATCAACTTAGATTATACTAGCGTTATAGACGATCTGACAGCTCGATATTGCGTGAGCAATTTTGATTTGTCAACTTGTGCGTTGCCAGCCACTGGTTTAATATTCAAAATACTACGGACGTAATGTCAAGCGTGGCTTACTGTTTACGACATGTAAATCAAAATTGGTTACTGTCAATAGATTCTCGTTCCTTTTCTATCTTGATGTATGTTATTAGAGATGTTCACCTCCCACGCTTTGCCTATACAATGATATGATCAGAATTCCTGTACCGATCCGAATCGAGGGACGGGGAGGCTATTACTGATTCTTCTTAGGATTGTGTTCTGTATTGTTCCTTTGATGGAGGAAGGAGTTAGTGTACAACTCAGTCCATCATGGTTCGCGCCATGGCTGGGAAGCCATTCATCCCATCAGCACGGTCCACACCATGCTATTAGGGTGTTTTATTATTGAGGCTTCCGTCTACTCCCAGGCGGTGAAATCAAGGACCTCCTGGCCTCAAGGCACAAGTCAACAAGGTAACGAGTGTTGTGAGGTAATTCCCTCCATTTGGATGAACTGGTAGGAACCAGATGGCCAGGATATCAGCCGCCCAACACTCGGCTTTGCTGCTCATTAAGCACGACCCAAGAGACACGGATAGGTAATTCTCACGGACGCGAATATAGCACCCTCCCCACTTACTGTCCATATATCAAATTCTATATTCATATGTTATTGGTATACGGTAGACAGGCTATCACGTACAAACCCACTTTTTCTGTCGCATTGAAGGACTACGGTGAGTGTGCAATAAAACTACATATTCTATAGTTTGTTATGCTCGCTTGTATTAAATTGCTTGTTCCTTAAGATATGTGCGAAGGATGGTCCTAATGGGAAGTGATGGATGGTGATATGATGGTGAACGGGCGATACTTGTGGTGCCTGGACAATCCAGTCATTGGGAACTTATTTTTGTAACAATGTTTTAAATTTCTTTTGATTGTGTAGTTATTTTAATTTGATGAAATTCTCGCATAGTAACCTTTAATTATTTACAGTGTATGCGGATTTACGTATCAACTACTTACTTTCTTGAGTTTTAATATTATATTTAATTAACTTGAACAACAATAAGCCGAAACATTTGAGTACCATTGTTCAGAAAAAACAATTGATGATTGAATTTAAACTTTCGCCAACATTTAAAGATTGATAAAGACTGGCGATGACCTGCTCGACTTATGTGATTGATATAATGTCAGTAGTTTTTACGTTTTGTGTCTATTAAATAACGCTTCAAGGACTTAGTAGCGGCAGATTAAAATCCATCTTCCAAAAAGCTTCTCAACATATAATACGTCATCGAACTATCACTGTCACTGTCTCCACAAAACACACTTGATCACTTACGTATTGCGACGCCAACTGGAACATAACCCTAAGAAATGGGTAAAATAAAACAGCGCGTCAATTTTCTAACTCCAAAAGAGCATTTTATTAACCTAGCACTTATCATAGATAACCGTTAAGGCTAGCATTCAGTTCTTTTTACTTTAATGTTGTCGTGGTAAAGTATCTGATCGCAGAACTAGTCTTGTCTGAAGTTGTCAACAGGTGTTACGACTTGTGTTCATACCAGCGACAACAGTAGCTCTGTTAATTTTGGTGAATATAAACACTATAGACTTGTCAAGCTTTCATTAAACTGAGTATCTTCAATTATATACAACATAATAATGTTTTGCTTAAATTATATAAGGCATATTATGATATTATTCAGAATACTATTGTAAAGAACAAGTTAGTTAACGGTGGTTTTACATTATTCTGGCATTAAATAAAAGCCAAATAAATCGGATAGCAATCTGGTTTACTCTGGCATTAACCGGACACTCATGCAATATGCTAATCAAACATTAAATTAATCTCTACAGCATTGAAGCGCGAACCAGACAAATTTTAATCGAAGCTTAAGGAACACTAACTGACGTTACAAAACTACATCAAAAACGGATTATTACATATCTATTTATATATCGTTACTATCACCTTTTGCTTCCAACTTAAAAATAACTCATTCACACGTCGATCGGGTCAAGAAACGTAACAGTTCCTCTACTATTTTAACCGCCAGGTGCGCTGTTTGCCATACAAATACTTGACAAGTCACTTTGAGCCTTTCCGAGAGAGTAGGGGAGCTGATACGTTAAACACAAAAAAAAATATATATAATAATCATTACCTAAGCGGTTCTCAACTATCAACGAACTAATCTATAGTTATATTCGCGGTAAAGGCAATACGTGTACTACACAACTATGTGTTTCCAATTGTAGAAAAAACTATTCCATCAAATTCCATAAGCTATTCTACATCTATAAAACTTACATATTTATACAATTTAAACTACAGTAGCTTGAATACATCCGTGGAATTGTTGGACATCAATGAGATCCTCACTATATACTCTGTAGGTCGCGTCAACTCAAATTTATAAGGCTGAGTTTACACTTAGCGAACTTTACTGTAGTCCAGCAATTAATGTTCGCATACGCAATTAATATAATTCACAGCGAACGAACACGTATTCTGCTCGTATTGTCGAAAGATGCTCGCTTTCCCACAAAAAATAAACCAACAGCGAGCGAGCATTCGCACCGAGCGACGAACTACAACGAACATCATTCGTTTTGAGCCAGTGTTTGTTGTCTCATTGTAATAATTCTGTTTCTATTTAGACCATAGCCTCACGTAAGAACACTAGATCTGAATATTTTCTTCGAACAAATGACTTACTTAAACAGATCCGAATTTGCAAACAATAACACATATTAAATTCATTTACATCATTATACATCTTTTTCTCGTTTTATTTCTAGATAACTCCAAACTTGTACACCTCCGCTAAACTTCATACTTTTAAAACACTCCCTTTTTTAATTCATGATATAATTATAATATTGTATTACGATAATCTTAAATTAAATCATCTCTGTATGTACATAAAACAAACAGAAGTAAATAACACACGCATTTATATTGACTGTTATTTCTTTACATTATTCGACTAGTAATGCAAATGATGGAATATGGAAAAGGAGGGCAAACGAGCGCACGCATTACTTAGTGTTAAGTGATCACCGCAGCCCATATTCTCTTGCAACACCAGCGGAATCACAGGAGCGTTGCCGGCCTTTAAGAATATTCATCATCAGAACCAAGCGTCAGTTCTAATGAAATACAAATGATTTTTTTTTATAATTTAGATTTTAGATAATGCAACAAATGGTATTCATTAGTTTAACATTACAGCTGTTTTGTCTTTAATTAACGTCTTATTTGGAATTAAAGATGGCGCATAAGAGACAGTTTTAAGGCTAGTAACATTTGAGCAGTGCTTTCACAAATTTATTATTGTATCTCTGTGCCATTGGCTCGCTAAAACACTTATTCGTTTGTATATTATGTCATCTTTTTGTATAAATTCAAGTCAAATAACTATGGACGTGAAAAATTGTATGACGGTATAAAATTTGCATCTACCCTCCTTTCCACACAAGAACTATGTAACACCAAGTTTCTCCCGATCTAAACAAAGTTCAAAATCTGTTATCTGTAGGTTTGTTGCCTCTATGTTGCTCTATGTTTACATTTTGCGTTCAAACAAAGCATCTTCAAGTATTAGTAATTTAACTGTAACGTATTCGCGGATCGTGCTTACCGTACCATATATCACTTATCAACTAAAAAGTCACACGAAAACGATAAATAACCAAACATATATTTACATACAACGTCACCTAACCAATAATTGTTTTCACCGAACGCTGCGATCGTGTATCAATCTGTCGAGCAATATACAAAGCGTTATTTTATTCCAACTTATCTTACATTCGAGTTTACTTCAATAAATATTGTTTTTTTAAATACATCCGATTATATCTCCTATGTGGTCACGCTTGCACGATTATTTAATTAACTGACGGCCATTACGACTAACTTCTAATGGCCGTGAGTTATATATCCTGCTATATTAATATGATATCATTTACTAAAATTTCAAGTTCTGTGATATATCAACGTTTACTTCGTGACACATGTAAATATTTGTTTATTAGTACGGATTTTTGTATATTTTCAATATGTAATTAAGTATTAAAACATGGTGATATAATGGTATTATAGTCTGGTCGCCGATAAGAGAGAATTTCGGTCAGTGACCTATTAATACTTTCTCTGTCACTCTTATATAACCATCTTTTCGCCTCGCTCACACAGTGATCGTATAATCACGATATATCAATCAGTGTCGTCAAAACGTGCAAGCGTCATACATTGGATAAGATTTACATGTTCGATAATATATTGTGTAATACACATTATTAGATTTCTATTGTGAATCAAATTAATATACAAAACCTTTTATTTCACACCAATTTATATGCAGTAGTGTATATATTGATCCTATCATTTTATTTTTGAAATAATTTCTTAATAAGCATTGTAATTTTTAATTTTTTACGTGAATAATTTTGGTCTGATTGAAGTAGACAATTCACAAAAAAAATATTATTTAAAACTATATAATCGGTATATATCAAACTGATTAACACAGAAAATCAGAAAGTAGATATAGAAAAAAGTGAGAATTCATCAAAATATTGGAATATTAAACTGTAGTTAAAAATATATATACAAAAATTAAAGGCTTCCACTTAAAATGAAAAGAAATTGTAATGTTAATTGTTAGGTTAAATATAGACTGGTGAGAAATATAAAAAAAAATTGGTACCAATTAGTAATATTTTATGAGATATATTATCGTTAATGTTATGATCATTTGTGGAAACTGTGGTGGGTTTCTTTGTAGATCAGTGTGTTTAAAACTGTCATAAATACAGTTTTATTACATTAATTTAACTGTACTGCTTCAGTGCCCATTTTTAATAAATCAAATTCCTGATCGTTATAAAGTGGAAGCTATATGGTATGCGTCGACTCGCCCTAACCATTGCAACAGCATTTCATATACTTTTGTTTATATTACAATGTTTTTCTTTTTGACATATACTATATCAGTAATTAATTTTGATACTTTTAAAATAAACTTAACTTAAATGATTATATTATATCGCCATTTTAAGTCTTAATTATATTTCAGTCATAATTAGCAATAATTTATTTCATATGTTGGTAGTCAACCCCAGCAAGAATCTTAAGCAGAGTCGATGAATACTTAAAGAAAAAAAATTGCGTCTCACAATAAGAGGCGAGGCGTTATATCCTTTCGCTCACCGCTAAGTTCCTTAGCTGGTATATATATAAAGGAAAATGAGATAACTAACTACAATCAATTCTCAACCAATTAATTTGCCATTGCACGCCTGTTGCAATTAAGTTGAATGACATATTGTTTTCAAATTAATTCATCATATACATTTATTTACAATATTATTTGTTAAAGGCCAGTCGACGCGTACCCTTATAAATAAAGCATTGACTCAAAGACTAACAAATTGAGATTCCATAAGCTTGTAAGCTGTTAGTGGACACACTTATACTGCCTGTGACGTACTTATATATAACTAAGTCGACTTGGTAATTATTCGCTTAATCCTCTGTCAGTTAATCTTCTGCTAAGTACAACACGGGACCTGTAAAGTAAATAATATCCTTTAAATATGAAGAAAACACTAAATTTAATATAAATAATTGTTTACAACTTTTTTTTTTCACACAATTGATTCCTTTAGAATTCTTTTTGATGTCATTTCTAATATACTAGACACTACTACCGCTTCGGAATCAAATGGCGCTCTGAGAGAGAAGAAGCGGCGCAAGAAACTCTCCCAGTATTTTTTTGCGCTGGTGGTTCTGGTCAATCTTCAAAACGACTACACCTAAGCACATGTTATAGCGTGTGACGTTTACTTTCTTCTTTAATTAATGAAAACCACTAAAACTGTAAAGCAGATAGAATGGAAAATATCAATAAGTTCGTCAATTCTATTAAAACTTAATGAGTGTAATGCTTAAATCCCTAAAAAAAAGAACAAATGACGCAAACGTCAGAAAATCTTAGGAACCAACTTCAGCCTGTTACTTTTGTGTTACAGTGACGCACACGCATCTTAAAATTTCACTCTCATCATTTTTTCATAACGCGCCTAACAGAACAGAAGTATAACTTCATAAATATTTAAATTTAACTCTTGCGGTTGATGGGGTTGCGGGAATACAGACAGACGTGAGAAAGAGTTACCTGGTCGCGAGTAAGATTCAGTCGAGGTTGTCCTGGAAGATGAGGCGCACGTATCCGGGCGAGCCCTGCAGCGGCGCGGCGCAGAACGGGCAGATGGCGTGGAACCCGTTGGTGCCGTGGGGAATGTCCACACTCGCCCAGTACCTGCGGACAGACAGACGGAGTATCACGGGTTAACTTTAATCCTGCATATAATTTTCATTTATTAAACGAATGTGAAGGTCGCTTCCTATTCGGATTTCTATAAATATGAATTTATATTATATATAGCCACCTGGAGAGCAAAGCCAAATTGGCTTCGAAGAAGCTGGGCGTCATTAATAGAGCACGGCAATACTTCAAGCCGGCTACATTCTATCGCTCTACAAAGCGCAGGTCCGGCCACACATAGAGTATTGCTGTCACCTCTGGCCTGGCGCACCCCAGTATTAGCTCGATCCATTTAACCGAATTGTCGGAGACCCAGTGCTCTGTGAACGGCTGGATCACTAAGGCGTTGCGTCGCATACATAGAGCCGTCGCGTCATTATGTGTCTTCTACCGCATTTATCACGAGGAGTGTTCTGAAGAGCTGCTTAACCTGATTCCTGCCGCCGAATTCGACCTTCGCACGACACGCTGACACAAGGATATCATCCCCAACATCTGGATGTGTGGCGGTGCTCCACAGTGCGGTTTTCAAGGAGCTTTCTTCCACGTACTTCAAAGCTGTGGAATGAGCATCCTTGTGCGGTGTTTCCGGGACGATACGACAGGGGTACTTTCAAAAAAAGCGCGTACACCTTCCTTAAAGGCTGGCAACGCTCTTGTGATTCCTCTGGTGTTGCAAGAGAATGTGGGCGGCGGTGATCACTTAACACCAGGTGACCCGTACGCTCGTTGGTCCTGCTATTCCATAAAAAAAAAATTTTGTTACTGTTTCACGCCTTAACTACTCGACTGACATCACATGTTACACTAACACACACTTACATGAAAGGATACATTTTATTACAAATTTATTGAAATTCAGAGAAGGTGATACGAATATAGCGCGAAATTTTTAGTTTAATGCATTTCTTCATACAAACTCCTACTACAACATAACACGCTTCACTGTGAGTAAAATTCTTAATCATGTAACTGATGGTTGGACGTCAGGTGGAACAGGAATAGAACCTTTTCATACTAAGCTCTCTGGGACGTCATTTTGTAAACAGTACCTTTGGTTGGTGATTTTTGAATTGTATGTATGACGTTTCATAACGGTTTTTTTACAGTTTTGTTTCGGTCTAAAGGGCGCCGGAGCTAGTGAAATTATTGGGCAAATAAGACTTGACATCTTACGTTTCAAGGTGTCGGGCGCAGTTGTAGTGCCGCTCAGAATTTTTGAGTTTTTCAATAACCTTGAGCGGCACTGCATTGTAATGGTAAGGGCGTATAAATAACCATCAGCTGAAAGTCCTGCTCGTCTCGTCCCTCATTATCATAAATAAGCTACCATCGTAGTGTATTCCAGACTCACTTGACAGTGCGCTCGGAGGCCATGTGCCCGCACGGGTTGAACGCGTAGGTGGGCGGGCTGCAGTCCACGTAGAAGGCGGGCTCGATGCCCATACACAGGCGGCCCACGGGCCCGTCCGCCAGGCACATGGGGCAGCGGCGCACGCCCTCGCTGCCGTCCGCGCCCCACGTGTGCTCGCCTGACATCACGACTGTTACTGGTGTGGCCCCACTGGCGCCACGTACTTACTAATACAGGGTGGCGCAATAGAACGTGCATATTGCATCATCTTTTTTCGCGGGGTAGAAAGTGCGCGGGCGGGGGGAGTCTGCATCGTTGGGTAGGCGGACTCATAGAGTTTTAGTCACTATGAGTCACTTCGACGGGAAGCGTCGCGCATTTTACGAGAACTCTCGTTCATACATCGTGACTAAGCGTTTATATTGTTCTGAATATGGACTACGGCAAATTAGTGAAGCTCTGACTGCTAATTTAATTAAATATGGGTACAGCGTTTTGAAGAGACTGGTTCAACGTTTAAACCACAAGCAAAAGGTCGTCCAAGAACATCTAGGACCGACGACAATATTGAGAGAGTTATGCAGTCTGTACGAGGAGATCCACAAATGTCTACTCGCAAGAGATCCTCTGTCTTACACTTATCGAGACGAAGTTTGCAACGAATTTTAAACTTGGATCTTAAACTGCATCCTTACAAGCTGCAGTTAACACAAGAATTGAAAGTCTGACTTCGGAGCAAGGCTCGCATTTGCTAATGAAATGCGTAATCGATTTTCTAATTTTGACAATATCCTTTTCTCAGATGAGGCCCACTTCCATATCAATGGGTTCGTAAACCGTCAAAATTGTCGTTACTGGAACAGTGAGAATCCCAAACTCAAGCACCAGAAACCACTGCATAGTCCTAAAGTGACAGTTTGGGCAGCAATCTCTGGTAGAGGAATAATTGGACCGTTTTTCTTTGAAAATGCGTGGGGGCAAAACGTCACTGTTAATACCGAACGCAATGTTGCGATGTTGGAAGGTTTTTTGGCTCCAGAGCTTGAAAATTCAAGAATAGTGAATTCTAGGACTTGGTTTCAACAAAAGGAGCTACTTGACACATATCAAATGACTCCATGGCGGTTGTGAAACAGATGTTCCCTGGCAGACTGATTTCGAAGAGGTGATATGTCATGGCCCCCACGTAGTCCAGACGTGACGCCTCCTGACTTTTTTTTGTGGGGATACCTCAAGAACAAAGTCTACAGCAATAATCCGAAAAACATCGATCAGCTCAAGGAGAATATCTGTGGTGAAATGGCAGCAATGACACCAGCATTACTGAAGAAAGTTTTCAATAACTTCCGTTTGCGATTAGAGGAGTGTCGTCGTAGAGAGGGTCATCATTTAGACGATGTTATTTTTAAAAAATAAACTTCAGTTATTTCTTAATAATACCTCATTTTTATTTTAACTATACCTTTTGTATTTATTTTGTAATCAATATTTTAAATATGCACGTTCTATTGCGCCACCCTGTATATAACACCGCCAACTTAACTCAGACCTTATTATATATGAAAAGTACTCATCGTAATCACTAATGTTATTGATATGATATTTTAATGTAAGCTGCAGTTTGTGAATAAAACTTAAAGATTATTCAACCTGTAGATATCACATAGATATTAAAATCGTGAATTTATTTTTCTTTATTATTATTTTTGTATTTTTATTTTCACATTTACCTCTCATTATATAAATTTAACATTTACATAACTTTATTTAGCCTTTACTTATTATATAAATTTTTAGGACAGTTTTTGCAGGGCAGGGCAGGAGGTCGACAAAGGCCACGAGCGTATTGTGCTACGCAACAAGAACACTTGTGCGTCATATAAAGAATAAACGTTTTTAAGTTGACGAGTAAAATGAATATATAGAATTAGGATGAGGTGAGCGATATATGCTTTTATCTACACCCATGCTTTAAATCCTCTATTAAAGATTCTGAAACAGTTAGTTTATTGCCAACATTAAAACATCCAATGTTCTAATAACCATTACATCATCCAAAATAGTGTTGTAATGTTGTACTAAATTTCATAACATCACTCCTAATTTTTTTTTTCAAACCCTTCATGCTCAAAGAGTCTCAGCCACATTCTTCTTGATCGATGCGTGGTATCTGTATGAATTTCAAAAAAGAACATTTTCGTTTACTCGCGTTCCACACTACCAGAACGCCGTAAAAAAAAGTAGGTTATTCGAATCCCCGCCATTTTTCTTCGATATTTTTATTGTTTTGTTTACAAAAAATGAGCGTTTCATTTTAAACACTGCAAAAGAACTTTCTATACGAGTGAATTTTAATTATTGCACTATACAAAATGTAAATTACTACTAAAATAAATAATTGTTTCATTAATATTTAGTTTATTTGTATATAATCAGTAATGAATGATATTAGGTTACTACTAGGACTGGTGTTTTAATGTTAGCAGTAAGCTAACTGTTCCAGAATCTTTTAGAGGAATCATATTCTGGGTGTACATAAAGTCTTGTATGCAACTGTATAGCATAGCCTGTACTATGGGCACAAGACAACGATAATATGTTTAATACAATATACTTACTTAAACATTCATACATACATATAAACATCCATGTCTCGGAAATAAACATCTATATTCATCATATAAATAAATTTGCACCTACCAGGATTCGAACCCGAGACCTCTAGCTTAGTAGACAGGGTAACTAACCATTTGGCTATATGGGTCGCCATAGGAATAAGGTTCACAACGCATTAATTCAATGAAATGATCTGTAATTGCAACAAAATTAAGAATTAGCGATAAAAACATGCACAAATCGCTCAGAAATCTTTGCTGGCGCCACGAGACGCAGACTAGTTTTCGTCTCAGCTTCGCTTAGCCTAAACGTATGTTATTGTAACGAAGTGTTACGTTACCTTGTACATGGCCGCAGTTGAGATACACGTAGGGTTGGTTGAGGTCGTCGCGCACAGAGGACAGCTTGCGAGGTATCACCAGGGTATTGAGGCCTACCGGACACTGTGGTCTGCCGGCGTTCAGTTCGTCAACTAACGCCTCTAAGTCTCGTTTTGTCTGGAATAATAATGATTTTTGATCAGCAACACGGAAATTGCTCTCGAATAATGTTACAACTGGGCTAAATACAATTTATCATTAGTTGTAGTAGATTATATTTGACAAGTTACATTAGGTTCTAAATAATAAGTATCAAAAAAGCACGAAAATTATATTATTGTTCGTATTTTTTTTGTTGTTAGCGAGATTTGTAAACTATTAATTATATTATGAAATTTTGCAATTATTTTGATAAAATTATATTAAAAGAATATTTTAAGTTATTGTCTGAAAAGTTAACAAAAGTGTATATATATATATATATACTATGATTACTCTTAAATAATTATAGTATAAATCAGAAGAAAGCGCAATTATCCTACTTCGTTGTATGAGACCCTCGGCTTCGTCTCGGGCCTACAAACTACACCCTCGTAAGCATCCGACAACATTCGTCCCATGTCGACCATCTCTATTTAAACAAAATCCAATTATCCGAATGCAATGGTATATATATAGTAAAACCGTATGTGTCCCATCATATAAATATCAGTATTACTCACTGGTGAGTTTTTGAGTCCTTCAGCGCTCCGCCACAGCAGCGTCGCCCCACACAAATCAATCATAGTCCCGTCTCGTAGAACATTTGTTTCAGCCTGACACGGTAGTCCCTGTAACGTGGTAACGAACAGTCAATACATGATCGTAAATTATGATTACCTTATACATATAAATAGAAAAAACAAAGAAATAGTACGCAACTAGGTGGCGCTTTTCCCTCGAAAGAAATAGTGCCAATATCAATGCGTCAACAATTTCAGAGGCGCGAATAGTGACACTTTCCTCCCAGAAAACAGGGTAAAAAAGAGAGCTTTCTGCGATAATGTCGTAAAAAATATTATTTTAATGGCTCCTTAATGAGAATTTCATGCGCCGTTTATTCTCCCTCAGAAAGCGGTGGTAGTGCTTAAATCAACATTAAACCTAATTCCAAAGGAATTTATATTGAGAAAAGAAATGCTCTTGGCTCTTGTAATAGTATATGGCAGTACTGGACAACACAACTCAGCTCTACTTATAAATACAATCTTAACATATTAGAAGCTAGTGTATAGATAACATACTCCTCACGAGACATGCAACGCGAGTGGTGGTTAGTATAAAGTGTAATTGTGGTTATGTATGTAATCTCTGAAATAAACGTAAAATTTATCTTATTTGGATGCAGGGCCAAAGGTAATAAATTGTGTACTTAAATTGTATGCTTAAGGGCGCACCCTACCTCAAATTGCTTAGTAAGATATGGAACTGTATCAACAAATGTTTAAATTCAGAATATGATCTATCATGTAGTACCCATTATGTATATATTTAGTTACAATATATTCTTATGTAACGATACGACCTATATAATCACAAAATAAATCTCATTTTTGTTTAGTAGGTTGTCGTCACACCATGTTGAATTTTTCAGAAACCGTAATATAATATAAGGGAAACCGTTGTTATTGGCATTATTATTGTAAATTATTATTAATTATTTATGTAATCTGTAATATGCTGCTTTATTAATAGAAACAATCATGATTGTGATTCCAGTCGGTGCAATCATTTATTATTTATTTAAAGTATGGGTTTCGATTCACCCTTTAGCGTTAGTATATTATTACTAATTTAGGCTTGCGATTTTTTATTTTATCTCTCAAATATCGTTTTTTTGCAATCAAATTAAGCGGGTATTAATATATATTATATACTGCGATAAAGAAGCGACTGTGAACAAGAAGGTTTACTAATAGGCAACGCCATACCATCCCTAATGCGTGGGACTGGTGAAGATCATATAGTATCTAGGTTAAAATTAAAAAATACTAAAAAATACACTTTTATAGAAAATCCCACAAAAAAATAGAAGATGAATGGTACCAATAGTTATAAATATTTTATGAACAGATATGAGTAGAAAGGTTATTTTAATAATATTCTTGAAAAGCGCCCTACGCATTTTTTTACAAGATTTATTTTCTTTTTTTAGTGGGATTTTCTATAAAAGCGAATTTTTTTAGTTTTTTTTTTCAAACTATTATTTATTTTTCAATTTTTTAGTTTTTTTTTGTTATATTGAATTGTCATCGGGTCTTACTAAGCAAATTTCGAGTTAATCCGAAGTTTTGAAGGGGGTCATAATCATGTTCAAAGATTCCGTTACATACTAACATACGTATGAAGTTAATAAAAGCGGATTAAAAAGGATTTCCCTTACCTTTTGCTGTGCAGAGCGGCTCTCCCTGAGGGAGAACACGGCTCCGCCGACGGAGGTCTCGCGCCAGGGGCCGCACGTGGCGTCACCTCCGCAGAAGTCACCGCGAGGGTGCATGATGAGCACCCCGTTCGTCGTGAGCCCGTCGATCTCGTGATTCTCCGACCATTTCGTCGCTTTCTCCTGTAAATGATAGACAGGGATTTGCATTAGAATTCATTAAACTGCCAAGCACTTAGCTGCATGAAAGCAGTTTGTCTGGGGAGATGCGAAAGAGGACTGAAGATCAAACATTACATTTACACACGAATAAAAAATTTCTGCTTAGCGTTATAAAAACAAAACATGCCTGTGATTCTCTGGGACGACCGAAATCACTTGGTATAATGATTTAGCCCTCAGTGCAGTCTCAAGGAACTTTCTTCCACGCCCCATTAAACCATGGAAAAAGCTTCACAATACTTCCAAGTCTACATGGCGTATTAAGCTGGCCCATTTTCGGTAGGAGCATCTCTCATTTGATTCTGGATTGCACGTCTAGGTCAACCTACTACTACTATAAATCTACATTCGTCGAACCTCTCAACATGACCAAACCACCTGTACTCGCTTTATTTTAAATTAGGTATATAAAGCAAACCTCTAGAATCGAATATTAACGTATCCCCCTAAGTTATATTATGATTTAAAAGATGGGCTGAAAGTTTTATATCAGATCTTCTCCCCGTGTCATAGACCCTTTACAAACTTATGTAACTTCATGACGTTAACCAATTGCGGTTGCAATATGTTATACTATTGTCACACCCTATTTATTTTTATTTATTTATTTAAGATGTACCAACAATAACTCAACTTAACATTAACAATTGATTTGCACTTACATACTAATTCTAGGTTATTCTAATTAGGTACATTCAGCAATTTAATTATGAAAAAATTAAGTAACTTAGTAATTAATCTTAATTCTAGAAACTATACAATGTAAATAATTATAAAGTGGTAAGTGTGGAATTACAAATTATTACAATTAACAATCTAATACAAACTATTATCTACCGTGGTTGTTATTTTTTCTAAAACTTTATGGTAAATAAATATATTTCTATTCTATTTCTAATCATTTATTTACTCTGTACTACACTCTTCACAAAAAGTCATTGTCGAAAACTCATATACCTACGCTCCCATCGATGGGCTGTAAGCCTATCCTGAATTGGGAAGATCAGACCTAGCCAATCGACCACACTGGCCTAGGTCAACTCTACGGTCCATATTCTAGAAGGCGTCACTACGTAAACCACGGTCAACTGAATAGTTGTCACTGTCTAGATTACTATGCATAAAAGAGACAGAAACATGGATTGCGTGCATACTGGGACGATTTTTGAAACTTTTTGACCTACAATTCGAAATTGCAGAAGATCAATATTTATTACAAAGAAAGGTTCTACTGTACGACATGTTATGCGTGACAATGTTGCCACTTTTTCTATCTAAATAAAGCACATTGGCTGAAGATTGTTTTTTTCTTTTTATAAAAAATGTCCGACCTTATGCATGTACGTTTAAATAATTACCTTCAACCAAAATTCTTAAAACAAACTGGCAACTTTGAGCACTTACCTAACTGTCAGTAATGCACGACAACAATCGCTATTGTCAGTTCGGAAGCCATGATAAAGGTCTTTGTCAAGGAAGGTTCACTTACATTGTACTCGTCGCAACGATAAAAATCAACAAAGCAGACATTTTACTCAAGATAATAACGGCTTTCAATTTTAATATAAACTTGCTACATAATAACAGCTATTATATTAGTTAAAATTCAAGGTATCTCATTATTGTAATAATTGTTAATATTTGTATCCTCTTTGTCTGACGGCCATTGTGAGCGTATCTACTTATTTGGTTGTCACTTTTTAACGTTAGGAATTCAATTTCCTACGTACCAAATAGTTTAAATTTAAATTCCACTTTGAAAGCATCTATAGAAATTCAGAAATTAAGTGGCTCAGAGCGGAAAAGGACGAGCGGTAGAAACTTGGCGGGATTTAATCTTTTTTATAGTAAAATCCATCTTGTACCATCACAGAATTGAATATTGATTGATTTTCATTGAGAACAGAATCGGTGCTTCGGAGGAAACGTTTAGAAAATAGCAGATTCGAGAAGTGCAAGACGAGAAAAGCAAGGAGGAGGTGCACTGCATGCCCATTCCTAAATGCAGCGCTTCTTAGTATTCGTGATTGAAATTGTGCTCGACATTTTTATGCAAGTTATACCTCATTCATACCCCAGTAATTCTACAAACTTCGGCGCCCTTCATACCGAAAGAGAATATGCGTGCATATTACTAGATAGAAGGCGCTGTGGTACCCACCTAGCCGGGATATTTAACTCTTGGATTGTTGTAATGATTTATTCACTTTTTTTACCTATATATAGGTACTAGTGTATATTTGTTGGATCGCTTTGCATTGATAGATTTAAAACATTTAGTGAAATGATGAAGCTGTAAGAAATATATTTGTTTTTTGACAATAAGGGACGAGACGAGCAAGACGTTCAGCTGATGGTAATTGATACGTCCTGCCCATTAAAATGCAGTGGCTCTCAGGATTCTTGAAAAACCCAAAAATTCTAAGCGACACTACAATTGCTCTATTAGTCTCCCTGAGACACAAGATGTTAAGTCTCGTTTGCCCAGTAATTTCACTAGGTATGGCGCCCTTCTGACCGATACACAATAATGCTTGCACATTACTGCTTCGCGGCAGCAATTGACTCCGTTGTGGTACCCATAATCTTTGGCTGTGCCCGCATCCTGTGCAAAGGAAGTGCCAATGAGTTTTCTGCCGATTCTGTATAGTTTTGACATTCATAACTATAATTTTTTGACCTAAATCAATACATTTTGTTTTGACTTATACTTACACCGAGAAAGATATTTCTGGAAGAGTCGAATCCCGCCGCGTAGATGCGACAGTTGTTGACATCGTTCCGGTCGGATATGATGCGGCACGCGAACCGCGATATCGTACTCTGCAGCACCTTGGACTGTCCATTCTTGTCTCCGGCAACTGTGTCCATCACCACGAAGTCTATGGGGGGTTCTGATGAGCGACCGATCTGCAGAACAAATTGTGAAATTAAGTTAGTTTTAAATTCATGCCTGCAGCCCTATTACCAAAATCGAAATACGAAGTTTCGGTTGACAGATCCGTACATTTTCCTATTACGAAAGTGTTTCAGATCCGAAGATCGATACGAAGTTCGCGATTAGACATTTTGTCTTTCGTTTACCTTATTCCCAAATTCACTTGACATTTACAGTATCGTTGAGGAGGACAAACGAGCGTACGGATCACCTGGTGTTAAGTGATCACCGCCGCCCACAATATCTCATGCTTCACATTATTATGATCGTAACTACTTCACTTTTTATAGTTATGTCTATGGTTACGAAATGAAATCCGTCCGTACAGTCGGATCCGAAGTACTTTGGTAATAGGATTTAATTCAAAGTTCGTCGTTTTTTCGTTACGGACCGAAAATTCGGCTTTCGATTTTGCTGCATGCGTGCATAAACAACTAACAATTTACATTTTATAAATAAGGGCACATTGATCGATCCTTTACGTACTTTGTATCAGCACTACGAATGGCGATCTAACGCTAAGGATTAGGGGTACGACAACATTTCGCGTTTGGCAGGGGCGGATTCGCCGCGTCGTTGCGAAAGGAAGAGTACCAACGTCATGCCATATTTTTCGCTCAGTCAGTTTTTTTTATGTAAAGGGGGGGCAAACTCTGGCAAGTGGCTCACGTGATGGATGAATGGTGAAGCAACCGCCCGTTGACACCGCAACACTAGTGTTTAAGATGTTTTGCTGGCCTTTAAGTTGGAGTATGATCTAAGCTTGAAGGTCGTATCGGTTCGGGAAAATTGCAGCCGGTAATTGATTACACTAACTAGCTGTGCGAGGCAAAGAGCTTCTCGCATGTAGGTATGGAGAAACCGTCGAAGAATGTGGCCTGATGCTAAACGATATACCTGACAGAAAAGGGATTAAACAGAATGATGTACACTTTGCCGTATGAATTATTTAAGGCCTTACGGTTTTATTTTCCCACTCACATTTCACTTCAGGTTTTAACACGCTATGCGGATGGGACGTGAAGTACTTCTGATTGAAGGGACATGACGTCAATAAGATGGCGGCGTCTCCCAATTTCAACGCGCGGGGATTATGTTATAACAACTAATGATGATTTACTGGTTGTTTCCTTTACTTGTGCTGTGAGACCTGTGTGCTACTCGACTAGTTTGATGACAGGTTATGATTTTCCCGCATAGAATATTAGGTTTAAATGGCCGTAGGAATTTTAGTATTTTAGTGTTTCAAGGGATCGCGAACTTAAGTATTTGATGCTATTTTTTTTCTTACATATTCCTGTGAAATATAACCAAAAGTAATATACGACGAAGTTATCGTATATAGCTTCCCATTTTTAGAGGTGTGGTTAGTAGTTATGTAACTTATTCAAGTAGGCTAACGCCTACTTTTGCGGAAATCCATAATTACCCAAATGTTTTGAGTTTTCTTGAGTGTTAATTCCGCCAATATTCGTCTTCAAACAAGTCGACACGTGTTTTGGACGAGACTCAGTCTCGTGCCAGAGATTGGCGAGCCAATATGAAGCCTGAGGATGCTTCGTGTAGAGGCGAAACACATGTCGAATTGTTTGAAGACGTATATTGGTGGAATTAACACTCAAGGAAACCCAAATATTTGGATTGTATTAATGTACCTAAAGCAGTATATAATACTGCGTATCTACCGCCTCGCTTCGCTTCCCACGTCCATCAAACACAGTCCACCAACGATACGAAAACAAGTAACATTTCTTAATATTCGAGCAGCGGCTCAGATGATCGAGGAGTGTGAAGGTTGCGTTGCGTCACCAGTTCCGCTCAACGGCGCCCGTGCCGCTCTGATAGTCTCCGGGAGACTAGATCCGAGGGGATTCGACGATGTCCGAATGTCTTAAACCTTGACTGATTTGTAATAGAACGTAGTTTTAAATTATGACGACCTCATAGCCTAGTGATTAGCAACCCTGACCGCTGAGCTAGGGGCCATGGGTTCGAATCCCGGTAAGAGCAAACATTTGTATGTGAGTTTTCTTTAGTATTAATTATATAATATATATATAGAAAATTTTAAATTAGTGTTAAAGAAATACAAATATTGGCGGAATTAACACTAATGAAAACTCAAAACATTTGGATAAATATGGATTTCCGCAAAGTAACGCCTACTTCAACAGATTTTCTGAAATATGAATGTTTGTTTCGAATATCTTATCTTAATATATATATATATATATAAATCCAGTGTCCCCATGTTTGTTTCCAGTGAACTCCTATTTTTTTGGGGATTATTCATGAAGAGCAGTTTAGTGCATCTTGAGAAATATAATAGTTTTTATTTCGATTTGGGACCCATAATTATTTTTATTTCCAATGTTTGGAATGGTCCGTTGTGGAATGAGCTTCCTTGTGCGGTGTTTCCTGGACGACACGACATGGGTTCATCCAAAAAAAGCGAGTAGGTACACCTTCCTTAAGACCAGCAACAAGGGGCGTGCATTGGTTTTCTAGCAAGGTAGGCACTCTAGATGCCTAATGGCCTATATGGTATGCACGCTCCTGTGATTCCTCTGGTGTTGCAAGAGAATGTGGGCGGCGTTGATCACTTAACACCAGGTGACCCGTGCGCTCCTTTGTCTTCCTGTTCCATAAAATAAAAAAAAAGTTAGAAGAACATAGAGATGAAAAAAACTGGTGACGTTTTGTTACGACTTGGCGAATTATATATATGCCTAGAGTTTTATATAATTTAAGTATACTGCGATAACGTATGCAAAAGAAAATAATGGCTAAGTTAGCTACACTTTAAAATAATTATATTTTTTGTTTATATTATTGAATCATAATTTTATAATGTAAGTAATATGTAACGTAAAAAAATTATATTTACTGTTGTTTGTGAATTGAATTGTGCTTTGCAACTACCAATTATAAGAACTATGTTAAGTAATGCAAATATAAAAAATTTGATTTACCTGATAAAACAACAGCACGGCTAAATAACTCACTATAACAGTGTTCTGAAGAATTGAGATAACGACGTACACAATTAACTTAATTAATTAATGGATCTTTAAAATTGTTTTCCATTTAAATTTTTACGACTATCTCAAAGATACATTATTATCACCTTCATCAAGTGATAATTTGTATCTAGAAGCCCATTATGGGCAAAAATATGGCTCCATCCCGCTGCTAATTGGTTTATCTTCGAGTTATATTTAGATGTATGAAGAAGGTTCGTAGTAGCATTCTAATTTTAATTATCACGAACAAACCTACCTTCCGAATAATATTACTAAAGACAAAAACTAGATGCATATTGTAACAAGGAGTTCTTACTCGTATATAAGAACTCTTTTGTTCTATGGTTGGCCGTCAAGCTAAAGAACAGAAAATGATTCAAATATAAAATATTGACGCGGATGAGATAATAATCGAATAGAAGAAGAGATTAGAGAATGAAGTAAAGTAAGAACGGTTGGCCCTCGGCTTAATATTTTGTATTAAGTAGTGTAATATATTATAAAAGATAGAAAAAGTATAAAGTTATATACGTATTAAAAGAAGAAGAATGTTTTATTGTACAACGATCCCGCGTGTGAGGGAGGACCCACGCGCTACAATTATTTTGTTAAACCTTCTATGCGAGCAGCCTGTGGGTCAGATATACTCAAAGAACAAGTTTAAGGTTGATGTTGCGGCTGCCCCGCTTTTGCAGTGCTTGGGCAATCTTCGCAAATGCGAGGGTTCCATGCCATCCAACGCAAAAGAACCGCGTCATTGCTGAGGAGGTTGCGGGTTAGCCCTAAATTCATTCTGCAAACCATAATTAGTCATAACATGCAAAAGGCATGCGGCTTCATGTGCCAGTTTAATTATAATTATATTCTAACATAAATTATTAAGGACATTTTACATAGAAATGGCTTCGAAAGGCTGTCATAGTAATTGCAACGACAGCCTCGACTAAACGCACGGCCGTAACGCGTCGATGGTTTAAGGCCATCCTTATCTACGCCGTCTCTATTCTTTATATAGCACGACGTAAAACATTACGATCTTTTGTTTTGTATTGCGGAAGAGCAACGGTATGTGTATGCGTTCGTATGGGGGCAAGAACCTATTAAAAATACGCTTCCTGTTAGGTCTGTTGATGGTAACGTGCCTACGTAAGTTTTTTTTAAAGAAAATAAGGGACGAGTCGAGCAGGACATTCAGTTGATGGTAATTTATACGCCATGCCGATTACAATGCCATACCGCTCAGTATTCTTGAAAAACACAAACATTCTGAGCGTCACTAGAATTGCGCTCGTCACCTTGAGACAAAAGATGTAATGTCTCATTTGCCCAATAATTTTCTGACCGACACACAATAATGCTTACACATTACTAAAATTTATTGAAGTTGGCGTTACTTTGCGGAAATCCATAATTATACGAATGATTTAAGTTTTCCTTTTTTTTTTATGACCAGCGTACGGGTCACCTGGTGTTAAGTGATCACCGCCGCCCACATTCTCTTGCAATACCAGAGGAATCACAAGAGCGTTGCCGGCCTTTAAGGAAGGTGTACGCACTTTTTTTGAAGGTACCGATGTCGTATTGTCTTTTATTATTTCTTTAGTGTTAATTCCGCACGTCTGCAAATCGCAAATCTGGCACGAGACTCACGAGATGTCTCTGACGAGATTTTGGTGAGACAACACGTCCTGAGGATGCCTCGTGTAGAGGCGAAACACGTGTCGAATTGTTTGAAAACAAATATTGGCGGAATTAATACTAAAGAAAACTTAAATCATTTGTATACTTACACATTACTGCTTCACGGCAGTAATAGGCGCCGTTGTGGTACTCATAGTTTAGCCGGCATCAGGAGCCACCCATCTTGCTTGTATGTTTTCACCAACTTAAAAACTATAGAAGTGTATTAAAATAAGCTTAGATTTATAACTCTCTCTAAGTTTTCAAATGTGAAGTTTTTATAAATCGAATAATAAATTATTCTGTAGCTAGTTTTTTCTGCGCACTAAGTTAATACGTTCTGGTAAACCCGATGAAGTCACGCTACGGTGAAACATGCAAACCGATTTATAACTCCGAATACATCAATATCGATAAGCTGAATAAGACACGGGCTGTGGATTATTATATATATATATATAGAATTTTATATAAGATATAAAATTGTTTTTTTCGTCCATTTTCCAGAATTGTCCCTGATCATATGACCTGTCCATCGCCATTTTTGCTGTTTAATAATTTTGCTTACATTTTTAAATTTTATTTTTTCTTTTATGTCCTGCAGCTTCATTCTGTCTCTTAATCTAACACCTAGGACGCTTCTTTCCATAGAATTTTGGCAAGTTTTTAGAGTTGTGAGATTTTTCTCGGTTAGGGCCCATGTTTGTGATCCATAAGTTAAACATGGTAGTATGCAAGCATTAAAAACCTTTCTTTTGTCCTTAATGAGAATATGCTTGTTCTTCATCACTTCGCTGAGCGACCAATATCTTTTCCAGGAGTTCGTGACCCTTCTATCGATTTCTTTTGTCATACAGTCTTTGATTGATAATAAATGCCCCAGGTAAATTGTTGTAGCATATATATGCTCTTGTTTCTTTGAAGACTCAGAAAATAGTACTATATCGTCCGCAAATCGTAGATGGTTTACTTTTTCCCCATTTATATTAAGTCCCTCACTTTCCCATTCAAGATTTCTGAATATCATTTCTAATACTGCTGAGAATAGTTTGGGAGATATAGGATCTCCCTGTCTGACTCCTCTTTCTATTGGGAACTCGCTGCTGGCCTTATCCAATTTTATTCGAGCTGTGCTTTTGGAGTATATATTCTTTAAAATATTTATTATTTTTCCATGAACTCCTTGAACTTCAAGAGAGTTCCAAATTGCATCATGTTCTAGCGAGTCAAAAGCTTTGTTGTAGTCGACAAAACCTAGATAATATACACAGTTGTACTCTTTAAATTTTTCTAATATTTGTTTTACCGTGTGTATATGGTCTACAGTCGAGAATTTTGTCCTGAAGCCTGCCTGCTCTTTGGGTTGGTTCTCGGCTAATACCTTAGAGATTCTTGATAGTAATATCTTGGAGAAAATTTTATATATGTTTGCCATCAAACTTATCGGTCTATAGTTTCCAATATCGTTTTTGTCACCTTTTTTATAAATTAGTACTATAGTTGATTTAGTCCAGTCTGCCGGAATGCTTTCAGTTTTCAGGATTTGATTAAATATCGTATACTCGTTGGCAGTTGGCAGCTCACCCCGCTGTCAAGTGCTTGCTAGTAAATGTCAATGCTAGCTGACAGCAGCGGTTGGTGATTATTGATGATTCATGAATAATAATCTAGAAAATTGCATAATAGTGATTTTTTTATCGTGGTTTGAATGAAGTTTCTCTTGTTTAAACTAGTGAATTTAATAGCAATTCAATGGATTGGCACTTGCACTACTTGTTTTAACATAAATCACAGGTTTAAAAGTACTTTTAACCACTTTTTACTATTTAAAACTATTAGAGCTTCAATGTTAAATCTTGACACTTTGACAACCAAAACTTATATAAGATATATATATATTATTATAGTTAAACATGTAAAAATATCAGAACAACAACAAAAAACACATCTTCAGCTCAATTCTGAAAATTGTTTAACAAATATAATATTACATCAGGGTGTTTTGAATGCAAAAAGATCAGAACGTGCCTGAGTCGGTAAAACGGAGATTGCTTCGATGAACACGCAAACTTGGTGCGATAAGATACAGATTGAAATGTAAATATATTTAAATGTAAGTCACTCGGGAAATTGCCAATTTACTAAAAAAAAAAAAAACAATTATATAATCAGTTACCAGTGGGAGGCTCCTTTTCACAGGATGCCGGCTAGATTATGGGTACCACAACGGCGCCTATTTCCGCCGTAAAGCATTAATGTGTAAACATTAGTGTGTTTCGGTCTGAAGAGCGCCATAACTAGTAAATACTGGGCAAATGAGGCTTAAAATCTTATGTCTCAAGGTGACGAGCGCAATTGTAGTGCCTCTCAGAAATTTGCGTTTTTCAAGAATCCTGAGCGGCACTGCAATGTAATGGGCAGGGCGTATCAATTGCCATCAGCTGAAGTACTGCTCGTCTCGTCCCTTACTTTCATAAAAAAAAAGGTTTTAATGTAATAGACTTACATAATATAATCCAATGATAATAAAAGATGACTAGTTCATTTCTTAAAAAGTATTATCAAGATGCATCTATTGCAGAGTAATGAATAGTTACAAAGTTATAAAGTATGCCATAATATCAGAGCATAAGTGTAAATATCCATTTATCTTGTTAGAATAACGAAAATTATATATACATTAATTGAGTACATAGTCTATTCAGACATTTCATTCATAAACACAATATGATATTAATAAATACCATTGAAATCCAAGCAAGAAGGTAATAAAAATCTTATCAGTGCTAATTCCTTACAGGACTAGCTCTCGTTCCAGAATTCGGCGATTTAGCATTTCCTGAAGATGCCTCGTGTCTATTTTGTTAAAGACAAATCTAAGATTATTAAATCAGAATGTGTCTTTCGCCTTCTATATAATGCGCTAGTTCGCAGTAAATTAGAAGCAAGCTCATGTCCATGTGTTTGGAACCCCCATTATTCCACCTATGACAGGCTACTTGAAAAGGTACAAAAAACTATTCTCAGGTTTGTGTACAAACATAACTTTGGATACTACCCATTCATGTATCCTACAGCATTCCTCCTGGGCTGCCTTAGTTACAACTCGCTCAAAGGAGAGGAGAGCAAATGATCAATTAGTCATGGTATGCAAAATAATCCGAGTTCTGATTGATTCTCCGCATCTACATGATCAGCTGGCCAGGCTCTATACTCCAGACAACTATTACCGATCCCGGAAGCACAGTCTCCTTGCTGTCCCTTTCTGTCGGACGGTTGCACGGGCTAGCTCCCCCCTCAATGAGCTACTGGAAGCCTTTTCTGACTTTATCGGAATTAACACGCAAGAAACTTTGGATAATTATGGATTTTCGCAAAATAAAGCTTAATTCAATAAACTTCCTTGCGGGACGACTGTCGCTCAATATACTATATATTAATTCATTTTCTTTACAGCCGACGACCTGTATAGCCGAGTGGTTACCGATCCTACCTACTAAGCTAGAGGTCCCGGGTTCGAATCCCGGTAGGTGAAAGCATTTATATGATGAATAAGGATGTTTTTTTACCGAATCATGGATGTTTAAATGTATTTATGTATGTTTATATGAATTTATGTATGTTTAAGACAGTATATTGTATTAAATATATCATTGTCTTGTAACCCATAACACAGGCTATATTATATGCTTAACTTGGGGCAAGATAATTTGTGTAAAAAGTGTGTCAATATTATATTATTATATTATATTATTCGGAAAACTTACAGTATAGTAATTACCCTTTAAGTTTAAAATAATATTAAGGAAGTATTTATTAAATACTGTTAGGTTCTATATATATCTTACATTGCTATGTATACGCTTGCAACGCTGCGGATATTGAGGAACTTGTGCAGAATGACAGCAATTCGAATAACCTGATACCTCTTAGGAAAATTGATCGCCACATGTTTAATTTAAAAAAAAAAACAGCACTTTTGTTAAAAAAAATATTACCATTGCCAGACAAATAAGCTATTGACCAGAGGAGACCAATCCTTAATCTATGGTCGTGACATGTTTCAACTTGCAGTTTGTTAACCGACTTCAAAAAAGGAGCAGGTTCTCAATTCGTCGGTGTTTTTTGTATGTTTGTTACCTCACAACTTTCGACTGGGTGAACCGATTTTGATGGTTCTTTTTTTATTTGAAAGCTGGTGATTCCCATGTCCAAATCTGACAGGCACGAGTAAACCATAAAAGTGTTAAATTTGCTATACGTATGTGGATGATAAATTTAAAATAACTCAATATCGCGCCAACCGATTTCGATGATTTTTTTAATGGAAAGGATATTATACTTCAAAGATAGTTTGGTGAGAGTTTGGTTAAGATCTGATTACAGAATCCACGACAAAGTAACGGAACTCTTCAATTCTTAGGAGCAAATTAAATTTTTAACTTTTTTTTAAATTTTACGAATGCCCAAAATATAACTCGATCGGCGACTACTAAAACAATCAAACAAACGGAAGCACCTACCAATAACTAAACCCAACAGTTCGCTGACGGATGTCATAAAAAAAACAAAAACGTGACAATAATTAAGCACGCGAAATGCTCAAGTCGACTGTTCGCGTCATTTGCGCATGACAAATCGAAGTAACGGTTCACCCACATTTTTCACAAGAAACAAGGTTACTCCGTCGCGTTCAACTTCCGAAATTGAACGATGCTAATTTAACCAGTATTCCTTTGAGTGTAAAGATTCTATTGTTGTGCAGTAAACACAGTTACTTGGCAGTAATTGATGGTTACTCCTACATTTTACATACATACTAATCCTGGTCAATTTAAATGTAGTTTTTTGGTCATTAACCTTAATACTCGTTAAGGCTATCTGCTATGACCACCTGATTGTAAGGTTACCAACTCTTTGTCGATCAATAATAGTAGTTAAAAATTGTTAACCTAAAAAAATAGTAGATTTTTTTATGATAATAAGGGACGAGACGAGCACGTTCAGCTGATCGTAATTGATACGCCCAGCTCATTACAATGCAGTGCCGCTTAGGAATATTGAAAAACCCAAAAACTCTGAGCGGCACTACAACTTTGCTTGTTACCTTCGAGACATAAGATGTTAAGTCTCATTTGCCCAGTACTTTAACTAGCTACGGCGCCCTTCAAGCCGTAACATAGTAATGCTTACACATTACTGCTTAACGGCAGAAATCGGCGCCGATAAGTAAAAGATAAGATAACGAAAAGATGAAAAAAAATAGTAGGTTCCAAAAATAGTACATACTTTATTTCTTATAAGAATATTTTTTTGCTACTTTAAGATTTAGGCTGGCTCTATTGCGCTCACCTCGCCATTTGTTATATTACAGAAATGAGAAAATATACGCTCTGTATAAGCTGTTGTTGCCTGAATTGAGAAAAAAAATTATACTATGTTAAAAATTTTTGTGCAATCTTCATCACTGAGAACTTGCCATTTTCCATCTGTAGTATTGTCTACTATAGTACTACTATTATTATTAAAAGGTATAAAAAGGCATTTATTTTCTCAAAACTGATTCCTTTAAAATTCTCTTTGATATCATTTCTAATATACTAGATACCACTACCGCTGCGGAAACCAATGGCACTCTGAGAGAGAAGAAGCGGCGCAAGAAACTCTCAGCATTATTTTTTGCGCTCTTTTTAATAAAAATATACAATATTGTACTGTCATTGCTATTGCTATCAAATAATCATAATCTATCCAGGCTGTCCGATCACTTAGATATTCAACTCTTCAGTAATAGCTTTTGTGGAGGAGATAGAAATATAGTTTCACCTGCTATATACTTTTTTTAGTAATATAGTAGTCGAACCTCATAATATACAGTAGGTAGTATTATATAGTAGGGCTGGCAACTTTACCTCATTATGCGTACATATCTATGAGAACGAAAAGTAAAAAACGGCGTATGTTTAAGACCACTCATCAAAGTGAGTTTAATAATATGAGCTTAGATCAGTGGTCGGGAAACTTTTTGGGAGGCAATTGTAAACATTACAACAATTTAAAAAAAATTGGGAGCCAATTCTGCTTGTTTAGTAATTTTTTATTTCACTAAATAAGAAGTACACTAAGGGTATGTTCTGATATGCACTGCGACCACTGTACAGTGTGACGTCTATTTAGTATACTGTGAAGCCGTTCCTTTATAGCCAGTTATATAGGTTACTATTTAAAACGGAACGCAATCCCGTATACTGTCAGCCGCATTTTTTGATGCAGCATTCAAATGAGTGTTTTAAAGTTTTCTAGTTCATTAAAAAAAACTGTTGTTGGAGTAGGTACTTTCAAATTAAAAATATTTGGGATTAAACTGTAGGTATTGTTTATAAAACGTTAGGCACTCGAGTGGGTTTGACTGATCACGTGATCAAAGCACTGCGAGAAAACGCCAGTGCTCACAGTAGAATATGGCGGCGATTTATGACGTCATTTATTTCCCTAGGGTACTGCGGCAGTATACTGGCAGTCCACAACGGAACGAATTTTTCTACAGTAAAAGCACTGTGCAGTGCTCGCTGTGCAAATCGGAACATACCCTAAATAAAACTAAATGTGCTCGCATCTCCTTGGAATGTAGAGTCAGATTTGAATGTTGTTGTTTTTAATGTTAGGTAAGCATGATTCCAAGTTCTCATCAATAAGACGACTTCTCAGTTAACTCTTGATAATGTTTATGCTTGAAAAAGATTTTTCGCAGAAATATGTAAAACCGAAAATGGAAAGAACAAAAACGCTTTTTCAGCTGATCGTAAGAGTCAGTAGCGTTAAAAATGATCATGTCATGTTTACCAGTGGGAGGCTCCTTTGCACAGGCAGCCAGCTAGATTATGGGTACCACAACGGCGGCTATTTCTTCCGTGAAGCAGTTATGAGTAAACATTACTGTGTTACGGTCTGAAGGGCGCCGTAGCTAGTGAAATACCTGGGCAAATGAGTAATATTACTGTATTGTAAATAAGGGACGATACGAGCACGACGCTCAGCTGATGGTAATTGATACGCCCCACCCAGTACAATGAAGTGCCACTCAGGATTCTTGAAAAACCCAAAATTTCTGAGCGGCACTACAATTGCGCTCGCCTCCTTGAGACATTAGATGTTAAGTTTCATTTGCCCAGTAATTTCACTAGCTACGGCGCCCTTCAGACCGTAACACAGTAATGCTTACACTTTACTGATTCACGGCAGAAATAGGCGCCATTGTCGTACCCATAATCTGGCCGGCATCCTGTGCAAAGGAGCCTCCCATTGGTAAACTTATTAACTTTTCCTCATGCTCCCATTAAGTCATCTTCTTGTCTTCCACCTCTCTTCTTCAACATTTAAACTTCGATCGGCTCACCCGGCCTACAACCAACAAGCGAGTGAAATAATGATCTGTTTCATCCTATTATTCTTAGTACTATTAAAGTCACTTCTTTCTAAATGAACAATATTGTCCTACAATCTATTCTGTTACTCGAACTGAAAACGGACATAAGAATCCTCTTAAACAAATTCTTTAGAATAACATCTTACAATTCTAAGCAACCTTTTAACGCTGATACATAAATAGATGAGATTTCTCGCCACGGTCGCATTTCGTTAAGGCGCCAACTGTATCTCTTGAGCTTGCTATTAAGGTGCATCGCGTGATGTATGTATTGACAGACGGAACACAACGCTATTCTTAGAAGGCCCCATATGTGTTCCTGGTACTGCGGATATAGAGAGGCGCCCATCGAACGAATTCTTATGCACCCATTGCAAGTTTGGGTCGCCATTGTGAGCGACAATACGAAACTCAGGTAAAACCATAGATTTTATTTTATGAAAATACGGGACGAGACGAGCAGGACGCTCGGCTGATGGTAATTGATACGTCCTACCCATTACAATTCAGTGCCGCTCAGGATTCTTGAAAAGCCCAAAAATTCTGACCGGCACTACAATTGCTACCTTGACACAAGATGTTAAGTCTAATTTACCCAGTAATTTCACTAGCTACGGCGCCCTTCAGACCGAAACAGATTAAAGTTTACACATTACTGCTTCACGGCAGAAATAGCATCCGTTGTGGTACCCATAATCTAGCCGGCATCCTATGCAAATGAGCCTCCCACTGGTACTTATAATGAACTAGCGTCTTAGATAATTTATACGTCTCTTGTCTAAACAACCGATAAACTACACTCGCGATTTGTATGACACTTTGTGTTAGTGTGCGTGAATTGATCAAAATAGAAGTTAGTTATTATTTCGACGTTCTCACAACTGTCATAGTCTATCTAGACGTATAAATGATCTAAGACTAACGTATAGACAAACTAAGCATGCGGCGTCTCTAACGGAGATACTGATTTTGATTGAAAGTCGTTAGCAGTCAGCCAATAGGTAACGCACACATTCAATCATCAATTCAAATATCAAACTTGGTCACGTATTATCGTTTTTTTTATGAAAATAAGGGACGAGACTAGCAGGACGTTCAGCTGATGATAATACGCCCTGGCAATTACAATGCAGTGCCGCTTAGGATTCTGGAAAAACCCAAAAACTTTGAGCGGCAAAAACGTTCTGCAAAAAAGGTAACTTGAAGTCTGTAAAAGAAGCAGGTAAGGGCAGCAGAAAGAGAAGCCAAAGCCAAGAAAAAAAAATGAATTTGGTGTTTAAGAAAATAAAAACCTAAAAAAATATATTTTCGTTCTATCATAGCAATTGTCCCACTAGGGAAGTAACCTGACGCATCGGGAACAGCTAAGAGACAACAGTAGGTATTGTACAAACGACACTAACATGAAGGAAGGGAAATAGAACGTCAAGCCGTCTGACGCTTGGTTCAATATCCCGCCTCACAACAGAAAGGTCATCCATTCTATAGCTGAAAATAAATGGGTAGATTGAAATAAAAATAATTCCGAGGATTTCGGTGATAACAGTCTAGAGCAGCTTGTGTCGATTGCTTTCTACGAAACATAATATTGTAGTATATAAATAAATTACCAGTATTAGTAGCATATTATGTAGAAGAGTCAAGGTCAGAATTTTTTCCTCCAATGCTACCAGCCATGCTTCGAGGCTTCTTTGAAGTTCCGGAAGTTTGTCTACTAGGACTGAAGATTGAAGAGATGAAAATACATGTTTGAATGTATGCCCGTATTTTATTTAAATCATGTCTTCGAAACACAATGTGACCTTGAACTTACCCCAATAAATATTATAAATGTGAATGTAAGTTTGTTCGTTACGCTTTTACGCCGGAGCTACTGAACCAATTTTGATGAAATTTGGTACTGTGATAGACAAGAGCTTGGGAAAGGACAAAGGGCAACATTTTATCCCGCGGGCTTTTGTGTCAAAATGAAATACGTGAATTTCGATGAGCTAAAGCAATCTTAATCGACAATAAGATCAATATAATATGTTGGGGACGGAAGCGAAAACGGGAACCGGAACTGGAATTGGAAATGAGATAATCTTCAATTACAAACTTGATTATTATTTTAAAAAACCCTTTATCTACGCGGACAAAGTCGCGGGCATCAGCTAGCATTGTGCATAATTTAATAAAGAATATATTGTAATAACACTATGTACAGCACTGTAATAATATTATAAAATACACTAACTTGTGTAGGTATACGTATCTTTAATTAGTGAGCGTCATAAAAGCGTGCTCGAAGATTAAATCGATAGTACTCTTTCCTACTTTCACTTCAAAGATAATCAAACAATAGAACAATAATTAGTAATTAAATATAGTATATAATATAACATTGTCTGAAACAGGTTAATCCTCCCATTTCATTACAAAACTTTGAAGGCCCGGAAGCTATCTCAATAGATACGTATCTAATCCGTTATCAAGTGTGTGTCGTCATAAAAGTGCATATAAGAGACAAAATACACTTGACCACGGATATTGCGACGCCTACTGAAATACAGACCTAACAAAGACTATCTTCATGGCCCTGACTTTGTCGGAATGGATTCCAAAGTTCCTACCAACACATCGTCTTCGTCCGGTACGTGGTCGCCATTCGAGGACTTTTCTGCCCCAACGGCCATCTGTCCGTCGGACTATGTGCCTTGCCCACTGCCGCTTCAGTTTCGCAATCATTTGGACTATGTCGGTAACTTTGGTTCTCCTACAAATCTCCTCATGTCTGATTCCATTGCCCTCTGAATAACTATGAGCTTCATACAAAAATCAAACTAAATACAAAACAAAAAAACTTTGAAATTCTTCATGCAACAGCGAGTAGCTATCATCTATATATAGTACAAAATATTTGGTATAGATTTAAATATGTCATGGAACAAAGGTAATACAAACAATATAGAATACGCCCAACATAACTTTCTAGCATAAAGAAATGTGCGTAGGTGGTATTGAAATGACAAACGATGTCATTGACACTAACAGCCATAAGTAATAAAATATTTGCGACTATAAAAAAAAGAATTAAATGGATCTCATTGGACGTGTCTCTCGAAAAACGGTTTCTGGTTCGATCGCCACTGGGCACATCTAATTTTTTTCCACAACTGATTATTCGGACATATATCGACCGTTAGAGAGATGTGTGTATATTAATTAAATTCCAACAGAACGCTGCCCTAAAAGGCACACACTGTGTAGTGCGGCCGTTTCGGTTTTAGTAGTTGAAGTCTGTACCTTCTTGAAGTATTAAAAACGAGATCGGAAGGGTATTATGCGTACTTCCTACCTGGGTGACCAAGCTCCGCTTGCTGTAAAGGATAATGGTTTCACTACAGCAAAAAATGCATACGAAGCTCTCTTCGTTCACTCATCTTTAAGTTAGTACGTCTCTACGTACTAACTTAAAAATGAGTGACGTGCTCGGTAGAAGGCGTATTACCAGAGGTGACACCGGCTTGAAACTGAAGATCGGTTTTTCACTTCAATCTGTACCTAAATAAACCCTTCTTGTTTTCAAAAAGCAAAAAGATCCAAGTAGAATAGTTAGAAGTTCGCAATTGTGCAATCAGTTTATGTACTGGAAAATAACATGTAAAACATTTTTAAATCCTGCCTAAAATTATGATAAAATTATAATACCGGCTAAGGACATAAAAAAGCAGATAGAGAGGCAAGTTTACCCAGAGATTTATATATAAATGTTTTGACATGACATGACAGTTTTGTTAATTTGAAAATTAACAGTATAGGTACAGTATGCATATTAATATTATAATAATATTGACACACTTTTACACAAATTATCTAGCCCCAAACTAGGCATAGCCTTGTACTATGCGTTCAAAACAACGATATATTTAATACAATATACTTACTTAAACATACATAAATACATATAAACATCCATGACTCGGAAACAAACATCCATATTGATCATATAAATGAATGCACCTACCGGGATTCGAACCCGGGACCTCTAGCTTAGTAGTCAGGGTCACTAACCATTCGGCTATATGGGTCGTCATATTGGACTAAGAGCCCGAGGACCCCAACCTACGTTATTTAAATAAAAACTGAAAGTTTATCAGCGCATGCTCCCAACACAGGTAAGAACGATGGACCATTATGGAGTTTGTGTTACAGTGGCTTTGGCAGGTAAACGATACTAAATGTGTGTAAAATACCGATCTAAATACATCAAATAATAAAGTGCAATTTTTCGGTATTACGTAGAGAATATTATTAAAATTGGATCCCGTCCACGGACTTTTGCTCTATATATTTTACCAAGAATAATTCGTTTTCATAGTATAAGATGTATTTATTGGCCAGGGGTGAGATTCTACTATAAAGTCTATAAAAAGGTCTGAGCGGTATTAGTAAAGACCAATTCGGACACAGCGCAACTTCATAACAACAATTCAACACTGTTATCGAGTAGGATCGACCATTCCATTTTTCACAGAGTATTTCATACTTCATCATCATCGATAAAATTCGAGTGCTGCACGTTGATATCGTAGCGGTGTTGCGACACGCTATCCACGTGCAAAATCTTAAACAATTCCGATACAGAAATGATCTAATACTATTTACAAAACTACAACCAACGAACTGTTTGGAAAACAATGGTGATGTAGTAGATATACAATGAAGGTCCGTCGTATCTCCATAGGTGAACACAATTGTTCATACTTCTTGCCTCAACTGGCAGCCAATATTACAAGAAGTACATTTAAAACTACTTTGACTCAGACTCAATTCGTCAAATCAATGAAGACGTCCACTGCTGGACAAAGACCTCCACGTCGATTGGTCCTGCACCGCCCTCATGCCGCTCAAACCTATTCCGTCGATCGTAACCACTGCCCCGTCGCTTATGTGGTTGCTAACGAGACCAACACGAGCGGGGCCGCCGGGGACTAGGGGCCAGTGTCTGTCATGTTTTCCTTTCGCCACAACCGCCACGACTGGAAATCGCAGTTGATGATGGTGCGCTCTCTGAAAAATGCTGTTGCTCATCCTCCGTTCTTTGTATCCCTTAGTCGCCTCTTACGACACCCACCGGAGGATATTGCTTGGGGCTATTCTGGTGCGACACCACACGTAATTTAAGGATTTATGTTCAATGTTAGAACCCACTCGAAATCTTTACTACAATCAACTGAAGACACCATCATCAGAATAAGTCAGACCAGGTTAAATGTTAAAATGAAAAGACTACCATATTCGCCGCCGCCGTAACGATACAAACGCACGCAATATACTACTGTAAGTTAATAGTACCGGAGACAAATTTATTGAAACGAATGATGAATGTAAATAAATGACTAATGGTAAGTGGTCGCCTGGATTTAAGGAGGCGATGGACAACTATTTAATAAAGGTACTAAGCAAAACATTACTCATAAGAAACTTAAGTGTGGAAGAAGTGAAACTTAAGAGATATGGCGTTCAAAAATATGAAGTGACGTATGAGACAGTAAAGTGACAGGTTTGGTGAAGCAAAGAGGTTGACTGAAAGAAAAACGACTGCAAAGATATAGAATAAAAGAGATAGACAGCTCGTATAAATGCTGTATGGCTATAATATGTATGTATCGGTACGTAAAAGATGAACATAACATCATAATGATAATACTATTACTTCTATAGCATAGTAATTAAACCGATGGTTAATCTTTGTGAACTGATTTGACCTTTAACACACAATTAACATCAAATATTTCACTAGATAGGAGACTAATTAGGTTACGTATAAGTTGGCCAATGTAAATGCCACTTTAGCGAGACATATACCGACTCCCACAGTCGGTAAAATCAAATTGCATTACTCACATCCTCATGTCCGAACATGTCCAATCTCATCCAAGAATGTCTGAGCGTATAATTCACGGAACTCATCCATAAAATTCGAAGAATGGTGTATATATTAACAGGAAAAGTTCATTTAGATTTTGAAGGAAGGGAATTCCAATCCCTATAAACCCTAGCTTTAAGGGTAAATGTGTACACTTAAAGTCCCAGCCACTGGTCAGCCATTATCTATAAATAAATTTATTTTTTTTATTAAAAAATGGCTCTGTCCTAAGAACTCCACAGCTGAATATCTAATATATCTGACAGCCTGGGACTAGATTATGATTATTTAATAGCAATAGCAATGACAATACAATACAAGTATATTTTATTAAAAATAACGGAAAAAATAATCCTGGGAGACTTTCTTGTGCCGCTTCTTCTCTCTCAGAGCGCCATTTGTTTTTGAAGCGGTAGTAGAATCTAGTAAAAAATTCTATAGGAATCAATTTTGAGATAATAAATGTCTTTTAGCTGTGATCTATGTTGATAGCCATTAATAGCCATAGCTTACTGATCACAGCGATTCCTGTCATGAATGTTATTATATCTTTCGCAGTGACATGACGTATCTCAAGTGCATTAAGAACTGGTTTAGTCTTGATCATGTACAATTATATCGTGGAGTAGAGTATAATTAGTATTTATTTTTGTACAACATAATATCTGTCAGTAGGTACATGTTATCAGACATAAGTATTAATCGAATTTAACCATCTCATTTTATGAAAAATTGTTCATTCTAAAGTAGATATAAATTTTAATACATTGGGCAGATTTGTGAATCCTAAAAATTTTGATTTAATAATATATAAAAAAAGCAATATGCAAATCTTCAATAATAATTATTGGCCATATCTACTATGCTAATCTGATAATATGTATATAAAATTCTCGTGCCGAGGTGTTTGTTACCAAACTTCTCCAAAACAGCTAAACCGATTTGTATGAAATTGTGTGTGCGTATCGGGTAGGTCTGAGAATCGACCATCATCTATTTTTCATATCCCTCTAAGATAAGGGTGACCTCTAATTATTTTTTTATTCTTATTTATTTTATTATGATGCAGCATTGAAAATACATACATACAATTTTTACCTCTCTACGATCCACACCTATTTCTGTATCGCGATTTTTACATTATTCTGTCCCATCCACAGATCCAATAGAGAGCAATAATTTGGTAGATCTGAGAATCGGTCGTCATCTATTTTTTAAACCCCAAAAAATTTGAATTATTAAAATACTTTTTTTACTTTATACTTATGGCAATACAACATTTGTTGGATCAGCTAGTAGACATATAAGTTTAAGTATGACATACAATATAATAACACGTCATAGTTTGATTGTATATCTAGTTGGGAAGCCTTTTAAAAATAAAGATATAAATCTTAAACTAAGTATTTCGGCAAATTGCGTTCCTGAAGGTCAAAAAGGGTGACAATGCAAATGTGAATGAAAAACTGCTGAAACAAAGCTGTGGAATGAACTTCCTTGTGCGGTGTTTCCGGGACGATACGACATGGGTACCTTCAAAAAAAGCGCGTACATCTTCCTTAAAGGCCGGCAAGGCTCCTGTGATTCCTCTAGTGTTGCAAGAGATTGTGGGCGGCGGTGATCACTTAACAACAGGTGACCCGTACATTCGTTTGTCCTCCTATTCCATAAAAAAAAACAACAGCTAACAAAGCGTAACTAATTTCAACTTCAGATTATTCTATTCTTCTATTAGTAGAGTCGACAGCTGAGTGAAAGTTAAATGAGAACTTGTGAAGCTTACTTCTTTGTTTAATTTAACTTAAATATTGAATATTCAAATAAACGGAGATCGGCTCTGTTTACGACGTACTTAGACGTAGTAGCTAAATCTATTTTTAAGTACTGGTGATGAAGCTATATGAAACACGAGATCGATATAGAATTAAAAAAAAAAACTTCACTATTTTATTCATGTAACATTTATTATAAAACTAGCTATAATATAAGTACTAAAAAAATTGTTCAAGGGTAGGTCCAGAGAAGAACCGCATTCAAATAAACACAGGCATAAACAAAAATAACCAAAAGATTTTTTTTATGTGATTGTCTGTGAAGTTCTGTAGGCTTTTTTATATGAAAATAAGTGACGAGACGAGCAGAACGTTCAGCTGATGGTAATTGTTACGCCAAAAACTTTTGAGCGGCAATACAACTGCGCTCGTCACCTTAAGACATAAGATGTCAAGTCTCATTTGCCCAGTAATTTCACTAGCTACGGCGCCCTTGAGACCGAAACACAGTAATGCTTACACATTACTGATTCACGGCAGAAATAGGCGCCGTTGTGGTACCCATAATTTAGCCGGCATGCGGTGCAAACGATCCTGCCACTGGTAAAAGCACAACGTGAGATGGGCGACGAGAGATTATAACAAACGTAGCAAGACTTATGAATAGTGCAGGTGTCGTAACAATTGGTAGTTGAATCCCGCATCTTTCATAAACTTCGGCACAAATAAAAAACAGCTTCTTCAGCTTTCTTATATTGCCCGGTAAACGTTCGGCTTTAGTTCGTCTAATTAAAACCTGCTGCTCATGTTATAATAATTTCAAAACGAACGATTAAAAACTTTAAGAAATTTGCCACTATTAACATCTCACACAAATAAATTTTTTAAATAAAATTTACGAACGATGCGGGACTCGAACCCGCGACTCCTTGCGTTCAGTTCGAGCGCTGTGCCAACCGTTCGAGTGACGTATCCTTGACAAATCTTGTGTCTTGTTCAACTCTCAGGTTGTGGCTATTATTTGTGTAATTAATCCCAGAAGTGAGGGTTATCACTTTAACAAATAACATATTGTTTAGATTTCACACCTTATGAAATATACTTAAGAAGGATTATAAGGCTGAATCCTTGAAGCGGTAACTCGTCGGCATCAGCGACCTCCGCAGTAAATTACCCACGTATTGTCTACCGGACAATGACCACGAGAATTGGGATACGCACGGCCGAAGCGATGCATCAACAATTGGCTATTCATTGCTAAATTACTGCGCATGCATTGTGGGATGTAGACATAGGATTTGTGTCACGCCTTGTTGAGCACAGCACTCGACTCAGTTAGGGATTCTGTGGTTACCACGATATTATTGACTTATATTCGAATGTGGCGAGCTGCTATCGATGTACGGTGGAGTTTTTATCAGAAAATGCCTTGAAGTAATCCGAGTAAAGCTGGAAACATTATCGAATGCGATGGTAACATACGTGGGTAACACTGAAAATGTTTAGAAATGGCCAGTTAGAAACATTGCTAATGAAAACTTTTTTGAATTTCAATTTTAGAATTCTTTGGTTACCTAATGTAGTATATTGCATTTGTCATTTGTTTTTGTAAATTGGCGGCAAAGCTAAAACTGTTGTTACACGTGAAAATGAACCGATCGCGATAAATTTTTCGGTCAATGATTTATTGACTTTCGTTGTTGTTCGTTGGGCATACTCAACAACAAAGCTGTGAAAGGCTGCGATTAGCATTTCTTAATGGACCCCCATCTGGTGCCACTATTTACAATTGGTTTAACAAGTTTAAGCGTGGACGTAGCAATCTCAATGATGATCCGCGTGAGGGACGACCTTTAACAGCAACTACTGAAGATAACATCAGTGCTGTGCGTCGCATGATAGAGGAAGATAACGAGAGTGACCTATCAGCAGATACGGGTAAGCCAAGGCATTGGTATGAGTCAAGTTCAAAAAATATTTCACGAACATATAGGCGTCACGAAGCTTTGTACCAGATGGATTCCCCATACTTTATCCTAGATAAATGGTTAAATATATCTTACACTTTTGAACGAGCAATTCTTATAAAAATATTAATATAAGTTTAGCTGACCTAGCAAACGTTGTATTGCCATATAAAGAAATAAAAAAAAAATTAATATATTCGGGATTTTAGGAATGAAAGTGACCTAAAATTAACTTTAAAATACGATGCACGACACACTTCATCAACCAACGTAATATTTGACGTAAGCCGACATTAAATATTCAAGGCACGCCCGGCCTCGTTATAACGGCAGTCTTAAAGATTGTCTAAAAACCAACCCATTATTATTAAAGCGGTTACAATTACAGCTCTTCATTGTTTCTGCTAATTGTTCTTCTTGAAGGTCGTAGCTTAGGCGTCCTGACGACAAATATTTAGAAGGTTATGACGTTAAGAACGTATATAGCAGGTACAAATATGATGCACCCCACAATATTTTCACCATCAATGTCTAAGATCACCCTCTAAAAGCGCTTCCGCACTACGTCCGATCCGAATCCGATCCTTATCCGTGAAGACACGGTCCTGTGTAGTCGTAGAACTATTTCTACGGTTGACGGAAAGAAATAGGATGACGGAAGCCGGATCTAGTGCGAAAACTACAATAGAAACAGTTCTACGACTACTTCGTACCGTGTTTTCAAATCAAATCAAATCAAATCAAAATCAGTATATTCAAGTAGGTCACGAAAATGACACTTATGAATGTCAAAAAAAATATTTCTAGGATACGGATCGGGCTCTAATCGGACGTAGTCAGAAAGCGCTCTAAAGCTGATTTTATATGATAGTTTTTGACTTTTAATAAGTGATACTATGATATATCTTATTTTGAATAAAAATATTTGAATTTGAGTTCCACCGCGTCTGCAGAAAGGTGCTGCTTGATACCGAGTTCTTGAAATAACAGCAGTAGCCATTTTTTGTAACTTTGAAAGTTTTTGATTATTATTAGTCTGAAATACGATGGTAATAAAAATATAAGAAGGTTAGAGAAACATTATAAACTACGGTAATTCCTTACGGGACGAATATCGTTACGTACGAATGCAACGCTGCTGATATTAAGAAAGTTCCTTGAAAACCGCACTGTGGAGAAAATTCACATATTCAGATGGTGAGGACGAGTGATATTGAAGCTGGTAGCTACGATTTTGTCCATGATGATTGATGATTCATTTGTTCATTCGACTCTGGTATAATAATACACTTAAATTCACAATATAATGAAACTTCTCAAGGAAAATAATACGCAGCAAGCGTAAATGTTATTAAAGCGACGACATAACAAACAAGAACATCAATATTTCCGATGAATGCAAAACAATCGATAATATATCTCAATACGCAGACATTAAATAGTCATTTACCACTATCAATAATTACTAAGACAATATACTTACCGTTGTAAACAAGTCTCGCTATCTTAAAAGAGAAAAATGAAATGACATAATCGTAAAGGAATAATAGACGAATTCTGATAATATAGGTTACTAGCCGTTGGAAGTAACGTTGGAATTCGTATAAGTAATCTGGTGTTGCAGGAGAGTGTGGGCGGCGGTGATCACTTAACACCAGGTGACCTGTACGCTCGTTTGTCTTCCTATTCCATAAAAAAAAAAGTAGCCATAAACCATCTTGGATAAATTTCGCATCGAATGGTGGTAGTTTCATGTCGATACTTAGGCGTGATATAGCCTCAAACAACGACCATTTTCATTATATCTATATAATATATATAAGAGAGTTCCACGTATATAGTCACTCATCACGATATCTCTGGAAGCATTAGAGCTAAAGACTTGAAATTTGGTAGGAATATTCTTTTCACCGAGTAGAGGTCAGCTAAGATCGGATTTTCCAAAATTCCATCCGCAAGAGTTTTTTTTTATTATGAACAGAACAACGTCTGTCGGGTCAGCTAGTATATATATATATATATATAGATTACATTGCAACCTGACAGAAGGCAAGTTGAGCGAGGAAAATAGAAGACGCACCTGGTAGCGAATTAGAGGCTCCTAAATTTATGGAAATAAAAATAGTAGTGAGATTATAACATTAAAATTCTGTCTATCCTGGCGAGATGAAGCTACTTGATAAATATCTGTTCGAAAACTCGATAATGTTAAAGAATAGTAATGAGACAGATGAGAGAAATGTTGAATACGATGGTATCTCTGATCCAACATCGCCAGTATTAAGAATAAATTGAGAAACAATCGATAAGTCTATTTCGCGTGGTGGATTTTTTATACACAAAATTATTTAATATATTAATTGTTTTTTCTAAACAATTTGTTATGTTTTTAAAGTGAAAACCCTCACTTCTAGAATTAATACACAAATAAAATTTGAAAAACAACGAAATTTTATGAACGATGCGGGACTCGAACCCACGACCTCCGGCGTTCCGTGCCGGTGCTCTAACCAACTGAGCTAACCGTTCGAGTGTCGTATCGTTATAAAATCCTGTATGCTTTGTTCGCCGCGTCGTTTATAAAATTTTGTTGTTTTTCAAATTTTATTTTTTCTAGTTTTCCGCTGCATCCTTTGAACAATATTAAAAGTATGTAGTTTACATAAACTAATTATTGATCTTGATGATGAGATTTATCTATATCTGTGTTATTACGGCTATAAATATTTTTATTACTAGTTGTAGAACAGTTATTGAAAGATGATATACCAATGTAAAATTGTTAAATATTAAAAAAATATTTGTATTAAGAGCTTAATTACGCTGTCTTGTCTCTAGATTTTTTTTTATATCTACGTAATGATGTAATCATTTATGTAGTCTATTTTTCCTATGACAACTTGTTAATTTTTATAATAATAATTGTTACTGATGAAGTCGAATGGTGTAAAGGTGTTCGCACATTACACCGATTCAACGGCGACTCCAAACAAACAAAACTCCAACTCAACTCACTAGGTATAGCAGTAGTAGTATCACAGTAGGTATAGCATTGAAATGTAAGGTTTATGTTGAACGCAACAAGTTAAGTAAAAGCTTAAGAGTGTATGTGTCAAAAAGTAACTTGAAAATATACCACGTGTGTACGACGCATGGTACACGACTACATTACAGTCACCGTCCCGTTTGCCCCTCGTTGTGTCGGGCACGAGTTGACAATGTGCTTACTTCTTAATTCTTTGTCTTCTTAATTCCGCATTGGTTCAGACTTGAGGTCGAGCTAGTGGAAGACGCGCTTCCCATTAATTGACGACGCATTGCGAACTCATTTGGCCACGTTCAGATGACAAGCGCTCAACGCGCGTTGAAATTTTGTATTGTAATGTAAATGTAATGGTGTGCCGCCCTGTTTTAGTTTGAGTACTACATTTGTCGAAGATTGCCGTAGAAACAATTTCTTCATTGTCATGTCCTTTACAGAATATAAGGAAGAGTTCTTTCCAAGCCCGTCTTCTTAAATTCTTATCTGAATAATCGCTAGTTGTCATGTCCCAAATCGCAGGACGTTTCTCTATTTCATCAATTAATAATTCCGTATTAAAAGCTTCGGTTTCCATTTCGGACGATTTCCGGACGAACTAGATGAACCCTAAAATATGTCTATCCACGTCGAAACATAGAAAACCAATGATCTCAAAGCGCGCGTTGAGCGCTTGTCATCTGAACATGGCCTAAGATTTATGTTCAACGGATCTTATACTACAATTTACCAATGCCAAAATCTTCTTATATTCATAAATATTTTTCGTAACGTATAGATCACTCAATTCTCTCTTAGAAGACTCTTTTAGAAGTGGGAGAGTCACGCTACTGTCTTATGACGTCAGCACAATCGGGCCAGACTCGTCCGGGTTAATTACCACACTCGCACAGAATACCGGCGTGAAGTAGCGGCCTAGTGCCGCTATGTTTCGCATAGGTTAGTGTCGAGGACCGGTGGCCATCCCTTCTTTTCTAAGTTCTTAAGAGGAAATATAACCGTGCCTCCAGATTTTTTAAGCGGCAAATCGCCCGTGCGAAGTCTAAGCACGTCGTCAAAATCGGCGAGCAGCTTTCCAGTTACCCGACCGGAACACGCAAGTTCTGGTCGTTGTCGAAAGCTGCTCTTGGTAACTTCAACCAGCCGTCCATGCCGCCGTTGCACATCAGGACACGACAACGGAAATACACCGCCGACCATCCCGCGGTGTCAGAGCTCTATGCCTGAAGTACAGTTCAGACAGAAAACTGTTAGGCGAGCTCTGTTTTCGTTGGACGTCAGGAAGTCGAGCGGGCCGGATGGCATTTCTCCAATCGTGCTTAGAACGTGTGCCCCTGAGTTGACGCCGGTGCTAACGCGTTTATTCCGGCACTCTTATTCCAAAGGCGTAGTCCCTGACTCATGGAAGTCAGCCCTTGTCCATCCGATCCAAAAAAAAAGGAGACAGTTCGGATCCGGCGAACTACAGGCCTATTGCTATCACCTCCCTGCTCTCTAAAATTATGGAGAGCATAATTAGCCGCCAGCTTTTAGTATACCTAGAGGGTCACCAGTTGATCAACGACCGACAGTACGGCTTTCGCCATGGACGGTCGGCAGGTGATCTTCTGGTATACCTAACACATAGATGGGCGGCGGCTATTGAAAGCAAGGGGGAAGGCCTGGCAGTTAGCCTGGATATAGCGAAGGCCTTTGATCGTGTATGGCACAAAGCGCTCCTCTCAAAACTTCCATCATTTGGGCTTCCCGAGAGCTTGTGCAAGTGGACCTCCAGCTTCCTCACTGGGCGTAGCATACAGGTCGTTGTCGACGGATATTGCTCGAACCCGAAGCCCGTGAATGCTGGAGTGCCCCAAGGCTGTGTGCTATCTCCTACGCTGTTTTTTCTGCATATCAATGATATGTTGGACACCTCCAACATACATTGCTATGCGGACGACAGCACTGGTGATGCCGTATACACGGGCCATGCAGGTCTCTCTCGGGAAATCGTCGACCAGTGCCGGGAGAAACTTGTGTCTTCTATCGAGTCCTCTCTCGAGAAGGTCGCGGAATGGGGTAAATTGAATCTTGTCCAATTTAACCCCCAGAAGACTCAAGTTTGCGCGTTTACCACTAAAAAAACCCCATTTGTCGTATCACCGCTCTTCGAGAACACTTCTCTTAAAGCCGCGCCTAGTATCGGATTACTGGGTCTCGAAATCTCGAACGATTGCCAATTCCGTGGCCATCTGGAGGGCAAAGTCAAATTGGCTTCGAAAAAGCTGGGCGTCATCAATAGAGCACGGCAATACTTCAAGCCGGCCAACATTCCAGCGCTCTACAAAGCGCAGGTCCGGCCACACATGGAGTATTGCTGTCATCTCTGGTCTGGCGCACCCCAATATCTGCTCGATCCATTTGACCGCGTGCAACGTAGAGCAGCTCGAATTGTCGGGGACTCAGTGCTCTGTGAACGGCTGGATTTCTTGGCGTTGCGTAGAGACGTCGCTTCATTGTGTGTCTTCTACCGCATTTATCACGGGGAGTGTTCCGAAGAGCTGTTTAACCTGATTCCTGCCGCCGAATTCCACCTTCGCACGGCACGCCACAAGTTAGGATTTCATCCCCACCATCTGGATGTGTGGCGGTCCTCTACAGTGCGGTTTTCAAGGAGCTTTCTCTCTCGTACTACAAAGCTATGGAATGAGCTTCCTTGTGCGGTGTTTCCGGGACAATACGACATGGGTACCTTCAAAAAAAGCGCGTACACCTTCCTTAAAGGCCGGCAACGCTCTTGTGATTCCTCTGGTGTTGCAAGAGAATGTGGGCGGCGGTGATCACTTAACACCAGGTGACCCGTACGCTCGTTTGTCCTCCTATTCCATAAAAAAAAAACATATTGTTGACATGTGAATTTCAAATACGAAATGCTAAACTTACTAAAATATACACAAAAGATATGCCTGTTAAATACTGATTCTTCACTGCTAGTTAAATTTTCAAATATTCCCGAATTTTGGGCAAAAGTAAATTCAAATTGATGTATGGATTCTCATCACGATCACAGAATAACTTGTAACGTAATTAGAAACAAGTCAAGATATGTAATATCATAACAGTCGACGCTATTGAGAAGTAAATTGAGTTAACTCGGGCTGAGGTTAAATGTATTACGGACGATATTGTATGTAAAACCGATACACTTAAAACGTATTATAGACCTTTGTACGGCCTCCTGGTACGAGTGAAAATGAAATATAATATTTAACTCGCTGTTACAAACGCGTTTAGTTAAGGATTACGTATGGTTGGGTCTTGAGCTTCTCTAAGTTGTTTCAAGCATAGATTCTACTATTTTTATATAATACTAACTGATCCGGCAATCGTTGTATTGCCATATAAAGTAATAAAAAAAATATTTTAATATTTAAAATTTACCAAATATACCTATCGTACTACAATTATTATATTCGATTGCCATCTTGCAACGAAAAGAATAATATAAAAATCGCGATACAAAAATAGTTGTAGATTTAAGAAGAGCGAAAATTTTAAGTTGTATGTATTTTTCAATGCTGAATCATAATAAAATGAAAATAAAAGAAATTGTCAAAAAAAATTAAAATTAATTTAGGGGTGGGTCACCCTTATCATTATGGTATGAAAAATAGATGTTTGCCGATTCACAGACCTACCCGGTATGCACACAAAATTTCATACAAATCGGTTTAGCCGGTTCGAAGGAGTTTGGTAACAATCACCGGGACACGAGAAGTTTATATATTAGATAAATGAAGGCAAAGAGCAAGCAAGGCATGCATGAGATGGAGTGGGAGAATGCATTAAGCTTGAAAATCTCATTCAAATTGGTTAGGGATTCCACAATACATTGGTTGTGCGAGGCGAATAGGCTATTGCGGCCTCATTTTGCGAGTTATTATATATTTTCTAGTTCCCACGTAATGGGGGCGATCCCCTGTGACGCCACTGAACAATCTTCCTTACAGAAAACCCAATAACACTGTGCACAATCCGGGAATAAAATGAATTAGTACCAAGTTCCATCGACCAGAAAACATTGCTGAAGATATTGTTTAAGGTAGTAAGTTTGAAAAAAAGGAAATATTTAATCAAGGTCATTTTCAAAGGCCCAAGGTGTTTTTCCAATTATAAGAATTGATTTTTGCAATATATATTGGCTATACAATATCCAGCGCCGTAGCTAGTGAAATTACTGGGCAAATGAGATTTAACATCTTACATCTCAAGGTCGTCACCTTATTGCTACCCAACGCAATTGTGGTACCGCTCAGAATTATTGGGTTTTTCAAGAATCCTCTTAATTACTCAATTACCATCAGCTGAACGTCCTGCTCGTTTCTTATTTTCATTTGAAAAAAAAACAAAAAGTTTTGAACTTGGGAGTAATTTTAACAGCGTTTATTAATAAGATAGAAAAAGTATATTGTCCAGCATACAGGGATTAAAACTTTTTACATCACGTATTAATTAATATATAAAGTCATCTCTACAGATAATATTCGTCTAGACAAGATAACTACGCAGCATCCCCTTCAAGGCCACAGACCGACGACCTGTCTCGCTAAGCGTTCCCGACTTATTCCATATCTCATTCACATATTTAGTAAGATTCACTGCTTCTTACAATAATATACCAGTGGCGATAATTTTTGAAACAAAAAAAAAATAATAATAGTAGGATGAAACCCATTGGAAATGGAAGAGAATGGAACAAAAATGAAAGGAAAAATAAATTGCGGGCGATCTGTGATTTAATTAGGGAATTAGAAAGGGGGGGGGGGGGCGTTTCAGGGTAAAAAACAGTTTATCTCGATTTCCGGTAAAACTGCAAGTCTTATGGAAAAACGTCAAGCGTCGAACTTGTCGGTAATAAAAAGATCTACGCCTTTTGTTTTCACACTTTTTTCACATAACCTCAAAATTAATACAAACAACCTTTTCCACTTCCCGACCTTAGATTTCCCGTGATTTATTTTTTGTGTTATATTCTCTTCCTTTATTCCAAATAGGTTTCATCCTACTATTATAATTTTTTTCACTTTTTATCATTATCAACATAAGATTACGACGAAGTGTATAATAAAGCCTAGTGTATTTGCAAAAAAAAACCGAGCTATTGATAATGAAATAGTCACTCAAATAACAAGTCAAGCGGACGTCCAAAACCAACATAACATAATATAATGTATCTAATATATAAAATTCTCATGTCGCGGTGTTTGTATTTAAACTCCTTCGAAAGGCTTGACCGATACACATGAAATTTTGAGTGCATATTGGGTAGGTTTGAGAATCGGACAACATCTATTTTTCATCCCCCTAAATGTTAGGGGTGGTCCACGACAACTGTTTTTTTGACATTTTTTTTTAAATTTGTTCAGCATTCAAAAATACATACTACTTCAAATTTTCACCCATCTACGATCAACAGTTACTTTTGTATCGCGATTTTAATATCGGCAATACAACGTTTGCTGGGTCAGCTAGTAATAATATAATATTGACACACTTTGACACAAATTATTTTGTCCCAAACTAGGTATAGCCTGTACTATGGGTACCAGGCAACGATATATTTAATACAATATACACGGAATCAATTTTGAGATAATAAATGCCTTTTATAAAACCAACATACATAACCTATAAGAAAATGCAAAATATCGAATTATATTTGATCGAAGCAGGAAAACAATACAAAAGTTGCACAGACTTGCAAACAGTTATCAGCGTAATCTGGATCGTTCGAGTTTGCGGCCTCCACGGTTCATTGAAAAAAAAAAATGAAACAGTTTATTCAATTGCAATGATGGTATTAGCACACAATGAGTTCAGACCAATTCATCTATCAGTACTGTTTCTTAGATGCATGTCGGATATCTTACCGATCATTGTTTGTGAAAACTCTTTACTGATTCAACGCATACTCTTTGAAAATTGAAAATATATATAAATGATTTGAGTTTTCTTTAGTGTTCATTCCGCCAATATTTGTCTTCGCCTCTACACGAGGCATCCTCAGGACACGTGTCAAATTGTTTAAAGACAAATATTGGATTGGGTTATTATAAAAAACTCAAATCATTTATACAATTATGGATTTCCGCAAAGTAACGCCTACTTCAATAAATCGAAAATATGTCGATATTCGAATATTCTTACTTTGTACTGCAAAGTATATTTAAGTATTTTCTTTGCTTAACGCGAGTGTTACAAATTTAAATAAAAACCTTTTTATACGATTACAACGCGTGTAATTGTAACCATATTTTTTACATAAGGTATTTGCATGAAAGCTAAATTTTTATAAGTAATTTATTTAAACCAACGTTTCGTGAAATTGTCAGAGCACATTTTCAGGGGGACTGCGGTTGACAGGAGACGAGACAGTATTTGTCATAGAGTTGTCATTGTGAAGTTTACAGTTGTTGCCTCGGAGGTAGTATTTACAGTTACAATTACACGCGTTTTAATCCTTTAAAAGTGTTTTATTTAAATAGATAATTTGTGTAATTTATTAAATTATTTTACCATTCGGAGGTCCATTATTGGGGTAAGTATAGTCAGTTCGCAGTGACGTCCCAAACTCACTACACTCATTCTCACATGAAAGACGTTCCGATCCGTAACTAATCGGTACCAACACCGATAAACTGTGAGCAAAGCCGATTGTGGGAGTGGGAGGCCAGTGGGAGGCTCCTTTGCGCAGGATGCCGGCTAGATTATGGGTCCACAACGGCGATTATTTTAGCCGTGAAGCAGTAGTGTGTAAACATTACTGTGTTACGGTAGCTAGGGAAATTACTGGGCAAATGAGACTTAACATCTTATGTCTCAAGGTGACGAGCGCAATTACAGTGCCGCTTAGAATTCTTGGTTTTTTCAAGAATCCTGAGCGGCACTGCATTGTAATGGTTAGGGCGTATCAATTACCATTGAATGAACGTCCTGCTCGTCCCTTATTTTCATTAAAAAAAAGATTTAAATAAGTAAATAATGTCTCACGAAAGTTTTAATTACTAAATTATTATAATTAGAAAAGTTGAAGCTAATAATGAATAATGATTACCCACAATCAATTGAACCTTACACGAAACAATAAGTCAATCAGCGAACAAAAAGTCATTTGAAGGACGTGTGAGATGACATTGTCCCGACAGAGGTTACACTAGCGCTAAATATAAGAAAACAAGTGTACTCTTTGGCAATGTTTCCTCATTGGTATCACTAATATAGATAAATACTTTTATATTCACATCTGAGAAATACCCACGGTAGCTTGACGACCGGTCTGATGGTAACCCAATATCGAAGATATAATATTATGTTAAATTTTAAATATCAAATGAGGAAAACGCAAGCAGTTTTAAGACAAATTGAAAAGATTATCTTAATGATATATTATTATCGATTAAAAAAACCGAATAAGGTTTTTTTTAATATATATTAAGAGGGGCGAGACGAGCAGGACGTCCAGCTGATATTAATTGAAACGCCCTGCCCATAACAATGCAGTGCCACTCAGAACTCCTGAAAAATTCTGAGCGGCACTACAACTGCGCTCGCCACCGTGAGTCATAAGATGTTAAGTCTCATTTCCCAGTAATTTCACTAACTACGGCGCCCTTCAGATCGAAACACAGTAACACATTACTGCTTCACGGCAGAAATAGGCGCCGTTGTGGTACCCATAATGTAGCTGGCATCTTGTGCAAAGGTGGCTCCCACTGGTAAAGGTGTAATCGATATACCGATAATCGATGGACAATTGTAACCACAAGATGGATTAGATCAACATTTGGCAAACGAAGAGTCGGCAGACCATCCAAATGGTGGACTAATGACATAATAGAGATTGCAGAAAAAAAGTGGATGCATAAAAGCTGGATGTAAAAAAGTCTTAGTGGAGTATTATTGATATAATAATAATAGTCCACTAAGATTTTATCAAACCATAATAAAGTAGTGGAATTATTTTTTCCTTTTTAAAGCCAGCTATGTCAGTTTTTTTAAATGTCAAGATAGCGACTAAGACTGAGATTTATACAGCCTACTTAGACTTTGCTCAGACTTTACTAGCGTATTCCTTAACTGAGTGTTATAGTTAGTAGAGTAGATAGTTGATAGAGTTTATAGTCATGTAACAGCTGAAATTATACTGAGCTTAAGCTATGTCTCGCCCAATTCAAAAGTCAAGTTCGCATTTCATCACAATCAGCAAAGTTTTACGAAAGTCAGAGCAAAGTCTTAGTACGTCTATAGATACACAAATTAAGTTTGAAAACAAAATTTATGAGCTCTCGTGTTCCGTGCGAGCGCTCTTCCACTGAGCCAACCGTTCGAGTGACGTATCGTTGATAAATCTTGTATGCTTTGTTCAACTCCCAGGTTGTGGCTTCATCTACAGGATCTGATTTACAGTTGAGGTTCTTCCCTACTCGCACATATTGAAGCCCTCGGCTTCGCCTCACCTTCAATGCCGGTGATACATAAAATACATATCGATTGGTAGATAATGTTGCGAAGTCATCGGCCCGGCGACGTCCTTGGCCATACCACGCGTCACAATATATACCAGCCAGCCCAGATTATACGGATTAGAATTCAGACCGTTTCATTCGCATATTACATCCCATTACGCGTTAAGGACATGCCGCGATAGTGATATGACTTCAAACACTCGAGAAATGTTAAACGCGTCGGTGACAGAATAATACATTCATATTTAATAGGAACGATAAATACATAGTTCACGTGGCAATCCGATAAACAATATAATTGGATTTTGTTCAAAATAGCATGGGATTCAATTCTTTAGACATCTTAAATAATTTTGTAAAATAAACCTCAGCGATCTACTGTTCCGTGCAATGCTGATCAGGATGACTGACAAACCCAAAAATTCTAAACGGCATAACTATTGCTCTCGTCACCTTGAGACATAAGATGTTAAGACTAATTTGCCCAGTAATCTCACTAGCTACGGCGCCCTTCAGACCAAAACTTAATAAGGCCCGGTATCCACCAAAGCGGAGGAGAGGAGATGTATTATTTCTCCCCTTAGCTTCGGTGTCTTATATCTCATTTTTCTATAGAGTTCTGTGCCGCGTCGAGCGATCGCCGACCCGCGTGTAGGCGGGCCTTTCATAGGCACTTGACTCGTTACAGAGCTATACACAACTATAGGATACACAGCTAACATCATCTCTCCGCTTTGATGGAAATAACCTGATAGTATTGCGGCTTATCTCCGCTCGTCTCCTCTCCTCTCCGCTCTGTTGGATACCGGCCCTTATACTTACACATTACTGCTTCACGGCAGAAATAGGCGCCGTCGTGGTACCCATAATCTAGCCGGCATCCTGTGCAAAAGAGCCACCCGCTCGTAATTATTTCGGAGATTAGCCAAAAATAACAGACAGATATGCAGAGAAAAATGTAAAAAAAATTTGAGAGTAACGAGTAAGCGACATCAACAATTTTTCTATTACAATGTATAAAGAAGAGAAAATGGTAATATAAATAAGAGACGATGATGATGCATATTGTTCGTTTATGAAATAGATTCGTGTTGGGCTGACCTCCTTTGAGAATCTAAAGACACAGTACTGATAACAAACATCGCTAAACTGCGTATTATACTATTTAAAGTACTACAATCAAGTTTATCACAGTGTGGCAATTTGTCAAATCGGTCAGCCTTTATCGGCGCGCGAAAAATTGGACGATAACGTTCACATAGGGGCGCCAGCCGAGCTCTTAATTTTTTTTAATGCCAAAAAGGGACGAGACGAGCGGCACGTTCAACTGATGGTAGGTGATATGCCCTGCCCTTTATACAATTCAGTGCCGCTCAGGATTCTTGAAAAACCAAAAAATTCTGAGCGGCACTACAAATGCGCTCATCACCTAGAGACATAAAGTTAAGTCTCATTAGCTCAGTAATTTCACTAGCTACGGCGCCCTTCAGACCGAAACACAATAATGTTAACACATTACTGCTTCACGGCAGAAATAGGGGCCGTTGTAGTACTTATAGTACTCATTGTCTAGCCGGAATCCTGCAAAGGAATCTCCTACTGGTATTGATTGAGTGATGAGTCCCGCCGATCATGCTTGCACAGTACCAGAGGAACACAGGAGAGTTGCTGGTCTATGAGGTGTAACCTTTTATGAGCTTTTACAACTCAGCTGAAATATATACAGGATGGTTTTTTGACAAGGGCGGTGATGGCAAAGTCGGAATCTGCGAGACTTAGAGAAAAGTCGTGAAAGGTTTATTTTTTTTAATTAGTCTTTTAATATTTCTTGAACTTTGACGGAAATCGATCCGAATGATTTTTTAAAAAAAAAAATATATCCTGTATTATTGGACCAATGGACTCTGTTGCTGATCTGAGAATCAATCTTTGCAATGAAATTAATTACTAAAAATGAAAGGAAATACCAAATTCTATATTCCAATACTCCTATTCAAACTAAGGTCATTCGAGAGACGCATAAACTTTTGCATTGGAGTCAAAGGAGACCATTTTGAGCAACTTATTATTAAGTTAAAAGTGAGATATGAAAAAAAAATTGTAAAATTTTTCTATTACTAGTCTCGTAGTTTCCGACTTGGCCGTCACCGCCCTTCTCCACCACACTGTATAGGCCAAGCAAATGAGTTTACAGACACAACAGACCAACAATTTGATTTCCTTTACCTCCTAATTGCTGACACAAAAACCTTCGGCACTACCAAAGTAGTGTTCAGAACATGTGACTTATTTTTTACGACGACACAAAAGATCTCAAAATCGGTCAACATAAGATATAATGTGTACGATAACGTGTACACTCTACAGCGTGCGGAAGAAATTGCGTAGTATGTTTATTTTTCGAAACAGTTGTGTTTACCCGACGATAACTCCAGACAATGTCGACAAAAGAAACTCAGGAAACAAATGTGGCAACAACAATTTGCGGTTGAACGTGGACAATATTAAAAAAATAATGGAAGTTTAGACGCGGCGCGGTTTGCGAACGGGTTGTGGGACAATAAAACCGCTTCGACAGGACCGGATGATGTTAACTTGGGTGATTGTTTTAAACATACAAGTCTCACTTTATGAAATACTCGCTTCTTTGTCGACGGATCAATTAAAACTAGTTTTTTACACGCCTTTTATTAGCTTCACCTGTATGTATGTTTGACATTGTCATTTTAAATCTTTATTTGCATTTAATCTCCACACAAGCCTTAACTAGGCCATATCGCAAAGAACAATGTATGGCATTTTTTTAATGAAAATTAGGGACGAGACGAGCAGGACGTTCAGCTGATGGTAATTGATACGTCCTGCCCAATACATCCCTCAGACATAAGATATTAAATCTCATTTGCCCAGTAATTTCACTAGCTACGTCGCCCTTCAGACCGAAACACAGTCATGTTTACACATTACTGCTTCACATAATATAGCCGGCATCGTGAGCAAAGGAACCTCCCACTCGTAGGAACGGTATTGAAATATACTTTACACTTTTTTCGCGAAAGTTTCTAGACCTGGACTCTCTGTTGTAAATCTATTTCTGCATTTAATCTCCACACAAATATTAACTAGGCCATATCACAAAGAACACTGTATATCATTACGCTGATACGATCAAACCTTCCAAAGTGCATACCAGGCTGTATCCTCTGTTAAATTAACAAAAATCTTGTCTAGAAACTTTGACGAGGATTGTAAAGAATTTTTTAATACCTACAGTTGTTAAATATGGCGTACACTTTCAGAGGCTATAATTATGATTCGAAAATTAAATCATTCGCATAGGCATCTTACTTTTACGGGCTCGATAATTACTTTTACAGTTCTCTTTTAAATTAATTCAAATTATATTAAAATCTTATGTATGTTATATTGTATGTTGGATGAGGGCAGCACAGGACCCACCGTCGTGGAAATCTTTGGATAAGGGCTTTATCCAGCAGTGAACGTCTTCCGGCCGAAATGATGATGATATTAAAAACCCTCAGGTACTACTCGGGCTTGATAATGACGTCTCGATGGTCTTCTTTCCACCATTGTTTCACAATGAAATATTGATCAGATGTCAAAATTTAATAATCAACTGTTATAGATTTATCATAAGTACCTAACCGCAATAAAGTCCAGTTTAAAAATAGTCCATATAGATAATTAATGAAAGGTGCTCTTATGGTATTTATTACCCTTAGAAATATTTTTGTCACCGTTCCGTCTAATATGACCAAAACTAGAATTTTCTTTGTTTAACGCGAGTTAGATTAGACATTTACATAAAACACTTTTAAAAGGATTAAAACGCGTATGTAATGGTGACTGTGTTTTCATTAGATTTTTATGTAAAAGTTACATTTTTATTAGCAGCAGAGGCAATAAATGGCGCCAAACTTCATAATGACAACTATGACAAATACTATCTTTGACAAATGACCTGTATAAATACCACTGGACAGGCTATTCCATATGTTTGAGAGCAAATTTTTCGTGCCTATTTGAAGCGCCACTCGCGAGCGTCCAGAGAACTAATTTTGACGTATAATACAAATGGTTGCGAAGGAACGTTCAATACTCTGAAGTATTTCCGAATTTTGAATTAATTTCATTCGGTTTAACGTAATAAAGTACACAATTTTTTTTGTAAATAGTTTACCACCATCTATCGATGTTTGCTGAGGTTGTCACCACTAGTTTTAGTACCGCAGACTTTCGCTACATGTCCAACAGCGCCAACATGGCGAATATCAAACAGGCACAAAAAGCACTTTGACAGCCGCCAGTTCAGTGGTATATTATAGTAGTGACGTCTTTGACTCATTTCATCCGCAGGCCCTCTGAAGACGAGATCTTGAAACGTCGGGTTGGCTAAAATAAAGATTAAAATGTAACTTTTTAGCAAAAATCTAATGTAAAAACACAGTTACAATTAGAAGCGAAAACTCCAGAACGGCTGGACCGATTTGGCTAATTTTGTTCTTGAATTATTTGTGGAAGTCCAGAGAAGGTTCTCGGAATTAAATACAAATAACAATTTTGTTTTTCCGTTCATGTGTCCCCCGTAGTTCAGAAACCATTTTGAAAGAATAGTTTGAAATGAATAACTAATTAGAATATTTGTATCTTTCTAACTTTCTCAGGAGGTAAAAAACAAACTTAATTTTAGCTACCTATACTTGGTAGATTAACTACAGTTGTTAACTATGATGGCAATACAACGTTTGCTGAGTCAGCTAGTTTATTTATATTTTTTTGACTTACACTTGTAAGGCATTTAATAATTGACGTTTGTGTATTTTGTTGCATCACTTTGCATTTATTGTAATTGAAATGATTTGTAAATTTTATTGAAAATAAGAACCTATAATACCATTCTGTTTTGAAAAGAGCTACCTTAGAGTATCTTGCTCGTTCTTTTCTAAGGAAATCTGCCTTCCGAAAAATGACATATTTCAATTTACCTACGAAATAAAAAAGGATTGTGCGGTTTTATGAAACCACGGTAAAAGTGAAACTTTTTTTCATACATTAGTAGACATTAAACTAAAAAATTTTGGACTAAAATTCCATTAATTTTATACTTGGAAAATGGGAAAACATACAAAAAAAAATTGCGTGGAGCACTAGCACAAATGAGTAATAGTCAATACACTACACGGTCAGCTGCTGCGAACTATAGGCGCCGCCCGACCGTCACGCGACATGCAACACACAGACGAAAAAGTTTAAGACAATGTAATAAAAGTTTCACTTTAAAATATTTTTGATTTGATTTGACCAAACCTTTAAAATATATAATGTAACCTAAGAGATGTGTGGTTTGCGAACGTGTTTGGGTCGACAATGAATGGCGTATAACAGGATGCGGTGCGGTGCGTCGACCGCGCAACGAACTTCAACGCCCCATAGGAATTACTTGCAATTGGCTGAACAACGACTTTTAAGACCGCCAACGATAAATACGCCCGAGTTTTTATATTAGCCAACATACGAAACAGCGGAATTATATTTTTTTTTTAATTATGATAGATGAATTAACTTCAGCCGAGCCTTTCAACTTTAAAATGTTTTTGAAGTAAAACTAAATGATTCTCAAAAGATGAGGCGTAAAGATCACAAGCACAACTTTTATTTTATGTATTTATTATATGAAGAGTATAACAAAGTACAATCAAAGTGATCATGGATTATGTATTATGACCGCATCACACTGAGAATAGATATGTATATGTGTGTGTCATATTCGAATTGTAATTTAATCGTGTTTCGGTTTAAAGGGTCAGTAGACGTTAGAAAAACCCATAAATATCACGGTACAAGTAAGTGATATTTTTGGGAGAAATGTAAGCAGTAACAGTGTGGTAAAGCCCTGGGTACTGACGCTGCATAAACATCAATTATAGTCAACAATAATAACGCTACATTAAAAAATCTAAATGAAAGCTTTCATCACACCCTGGGCTAAAAAGCTCACAAAAATCATATCCGGCCATTTGTTTTACTATTTACCAATACCACAATATGAGCTTAAACTTTCGAATCATTTATACTAGTGGGAGGCTCCTTTGCACAGGATGCTGGCTAGACTTTGGGTATCACAACTGAGCCTATTTCTGCCGCGAAGCAGTAATGTGTAAACATTACTGTGTTTCTTTCTGAAGGGCGCCGTAGCTAGTGAAACCACTGGTTAAATGAGTCTAAACATCTTTTGTCTCAAGGTGACGAGCGCAATTGTAGCACCGCTCAGAATTGTAATAGTCATGGCGTATCAATTACCATCAGCTGAACGTCCTGATAGTCTCGTCCCTAACTTTTCAAAAAAAAAAAAACAATTGTTAACATTACAAATACCCAGACAAGATATGTTTAAGAAATGTTTATAGCATCTGACATCATCAAGATAGCTCCTAATGTCTTAATTGGGAAAGCGAGTGAGTTAAGCAGGGGTAATTGTGTCGGCGGTTAACTTGTGTGGTATCGTGTTTGTTTGTGGAGATGTTGCGATAGGGTCGTCGTCACCGGCTGCGAGCTGCTGCGACCAACGCATTGTGTCACTCCAGGGGGCACTAACCCACATGTGCGATTAGATACGAGCGCTCTCCGCGTGCATGTGCCGGCGTAAACTTTACGCAACTGCTCTAAATCTACAGCGTGTATGTTTTTATTGAAAGCCGAAGCTGTGCTAACAGTTACATCATAAACACGTGCTGTTGGCGGATTACCAATATTTAAAAACTACGTCTATTTTAGACGTTCAACAGTCTGTGTATTATCTTAATTATAAATTACATGTCATGTTGTTTGTCCGCGATGGACTCCTAAACTAATGAACGGATTTTAATGGGGATTACTTTATGGAGTGCAGTTTAGTCCAACTTGAGAGATAGGATAGTTTTTATTTCAATTTGGGACCCATAATTATTTTTATTTTCAATATTTTTTTGTATGGACATATTTTTTATTAGAGAATTTAGTGACTCACAGTTTGACAGTTCCACTGTGAAACAATTTCATTATAACAACAGGGAGCATTTTTTACAAAATAATTCTTGATGTTTTGAAATATTATTGGCAAATTTCTATAAAACAGTATTTTTTTTACTATCTACAGAACAACGTGTGTCGGGTCAGCTAGTTATTATATATTATTTTGTAAGGCCGTTCGTCAAATATTCATATTTATGCTTAAATTACGTGATAAGTCTGGTGCAGCTTACACATACAATACTAATAACGTTACACGGTAAAGACGTTACCTACTTTGTATCGTCCTGTCTTTCAACCAAGCGTTTTTATATTCGAAAGTAGCGAATTATAATCCTTTACATAAGCCTCACCTGTATCTATATTTATGTATGTATAGAAATCATTTAGCATGTTTTTTAAAATTTTATATTAGATTTCCTTAGATATTTACAATATTATATTTCAGCATATTATTACTTTAGGTGCAACAAAAGATGCCAATTATATTGCAATGAAGTATCATGTCTGTTTTCATGACGAGCAACTAATACACCAAACAAAATCTTTAGATATCCTGCTTACTTACAAATCTATATAGGAAAGCTTTCCAAATGTTTGCTACTATCGCCAGAATCTTTCAACAGTGAATGTGAATGGATAAGCCGACGTCGCCGTATCTCCAACCGCTGAGCGTTATTGTCTGGCGTGTATTGTTGATCACGTCGCGTATTGTCTGAGCGAACCTCTCGAAACAGTGAAACAAACAGAGGGTGTCTCGGGAACCATACCAATATAAATCGTGTGATTGAACCATTTCGAACTTTTGCACTTACTGCTTCACATGTGAATATATATAACGGAAAGGTGATGTTATTTTAAAAACTTTTATCAAAAATGTAAGTGAAACATATTCAAAATACATACATATATTATAACAGATGAACAAGACATGGTTGACGACTGCGCGACGAGTATAATTACGTGAATAAAAACTTCAATACAATATGTTAAAGTGAACCCTTTTCGGTCCTGTCTATCGTCAGCACAAACATGGTTCAAAAGCATGTTTTTTTATCCAACGCAAAACGCCTGTTGACGACAACCAAGACAAAGCAATAACATTGATTCCATAGAACTTCTTCCAGGGAATACGTGTTTTTAAGTTATCCTTACAAATTTGTTAGGTTACTTTTACAACAACGATCTCTATAGCCCAGTTAGTGACTCTAGCTAGAGGTCCTGGCTTTGAATCCCGGTAGGTGCAATCATTTATAAGATGAATATTTAATCGGTAGGTAACCCGGTAGGCGCAATAATTTAACCAGTGTGAGGCTCCGTTGCACAGGATGCCGGCTAGATTATGGGTACCACAACGGCGCCTATTTCTGCCGTGACGCGGTAGGTAATGTGTAATCATTTACTGTGTTTCGGTTTGAAGGGCGCCTTAGCTAGTGAAATTAATGGGCAGGGCGTATCAATTACCATCAGCTGAACGTCCTGCTCGTTTCGTCCCTTATTTTCATAAAAAAATGAATATTTATGAATGTTTGCTTCAGAGTCATGGATGTTTATATGTTTAAGTAAGTATATTGTATTAAATATATCGTTGTCTTGCACCCATAGTACAGGCTATGCCTAGTTTGAGACAAGATAATTTATGTAAAAGTGTGTCTGTATTATTATTATTACAAATTATGAGAACAGTATGAACGGCCAAAGCTCAGGCAAAATTTCTGCAAAAAAGCAGATATTGGGAGGGTTATACAGTTATTTGTTTCTTGAAACTTGTATTTTCTGTATCGATAGAAACCTAGACACACAAGATACATATCAGTGATATATTTTTAAAGGATTCTTACTCTTACTGACTGTGTCAAGACTCAAGAAGCGACGAGACATTTCTAAAATCAAATAAAATTAGTTAATTTTTGTTACTTAATTCATTTAATTCATTTTTTTAGATTGTAATTAATACTGTAAATCGAAGTTGCGTGTTTTTTATTGATAATAAAGAGTTTCTATTCTTATTCTATTCTAAAATTTAATCCAAAAACGACTTTAATGATCCATATCTAAATTATAATTTACGGTGGACCATATTAAGGAATTGGTTAACATGGAGTATATAATACAGCAGCCGGGTCAAAATGCCTAGCATAAATTAATTTGTAGTTATCTAGTAACTAGCTGTTCCCGCCCGCTTCGCTGGGCGAATTTTAAAAGGAAATAAAAATCTTATGCACCTTATTACAAATACAATAAAAATATAGTCCATCTAGGATAAATTTCGCATCGAGTGGTGGTAGTTTCATGTCGATACGATCAGTGGTTTAGGCGTGATGGAGCCTCAAACAAAGACCATTTTCACTATATATATATAGAATAGCCATTCCCGCCCGCTTCGCTGGGCGAATTTTAAAAGGAGGGAACGTTGGAAAAAGAAGTAGCCATAAACCATCTAGGATAAATTTCGCATCGAATGGTGGTAGTTTCATGTCGATACGATCAGTGGTTTAGGCGTGATTGAGCCTCAAACAATGAACATTTTCATTATATATTTATATATATAATTAGCCAAAATACCTGAAACATGTCGGTGTCAGAGTCTTCCGTGTACTCCACGATGACTGCGTGGCTGCGACTGAGCGTGTAGGAGATGGAGTGCTGGCTGGCGTCGAGGATGGCCTTGCTGCTGTGAGGGGTCTTCACCACGTAGTGCTTGGAGCGTCGCACGCCGTTGGCCTGGGGTCGCCGGTACAGCACGAACTTACTGCGGCGTCTGCCGCGCTCACCGGCCGGGAGGAACCCATTGTACCTGGGGATACAAACACTTTGTTCAGTTCTGTCGATGATTGATAAGATGCTCTTTAAAAGATTATTAGGCGAAAAGTGTTTCACAATATTTGTTTATATGCTGCTTTTAGCATATATGCCTAATTTTAAACTAAGATTCTATGGTGTATAAGATTTTATTTTAACGCAAATTAGAATATGTTTTTAGCTGAAACTGCTAATTATAAATACATTTTGTCGTGTAGTTGATTTTACAAATGTGTAATGTAAAAGGGATGGATTGGGAAAGATCTACCTAGGCAATCCAGAACCAGATCTTGCACTTGCATTGAAAAGTGTCAAGAACAGAGGAGCTATGCTTTAACTTACTCCCTTCTTAGTCGTTCCCTCACTCCTGAGGATCGTGACTCACATTCAATTGGTCAACGGGCTGCTTCGGTTTCGGGATCTTCAGAATTTCTGCTATTCGATCTATTCTATCTTGAGCTGCTTTAGGATGCAGATGTTTGCGGGCCGTCCATGGTATTCGGAGCATACCACGCCAACACCAACAGTGGTGATGGCATGTAGGTATAAAATATGTAGAATAATAAGGATAAGGTACCTATTGTGATTTACCTTTCTACTACGAACTTGAATTGGAGGTGAAGAATCTTAGTAGTTAAAAATAATAAGAATACGTAGTAGCAAAAGACTAAATGTATGTGGTAGCAGAACTAATTATATTATATGCAACGTTCATAGGGGTAGCAGTCTAGCTAGCATTTGAAAGGTGTTGGTGTCAAAGATTGACAGGCACAAGGGCCAACAAACCACCATCACGTAGCGCGTTTTAATGACATAATAAGACGGGATGATTACTCATCGTCAAGTGAACCCTGTTCTTGTCTGATACAAATTAAATCAAACAACTTGAAAGCCGAATGGTTGCTGATACCGGCCTCTGAGGAACACTTACTTCGGATTTGAATCCTGGTAGGTGGAAACATTTTTGTGATTAATGGATGTTAACTTGTATTCATATCATGTTAAAGCAAATCTATACTAATAAGATAGCCTGTTTTTTTCTTCGGTTATACTGCGAAAACTACTGAACCGACCGGAATAATACTTAAAATAATGCAGCGGGTATCGGAGAAAGTTTTAGTATATTATATGTTGTTGGTGATTACTTATTCGGAATCTTAATTTTTTTCGGTTTAGTAATACCTTAGATATATTTGAAATACAAATAATTCACTCAATGACATTTCATACAATGAGCGGGCGAGTCAGCACTTGTAATAAATATATCGTTGTATAGCATAGACTATGCTACAGGTTTCTCCTACATAATTTGTGAGACTAATACAATTATTTAATTAACCACTAAAATCATGGCGTGCTCCATCTGGCGTGTGGACTAGGGTGGACTGGGCACGCGACAGATAGTAATACTGCTCCATTAACATTATTAAACTTAAAATAAGTAATTACATGGAGTGTATGAAGCAATCTGTTCTCGTTTTTCTATATGTTAGCTCAGGTCAGCTCGCCGACTTTTAGATTTTTCGATAATCTATCTATATATATAAAAATGAATTGCTGTTCGTTAGTCTCGCTAAAACTCGAGAACGGCTGGACTGCTTTGGCTAATTTTGGTCTTGAATTATTCATGGAAGTCCAGAGAAGGTTTAAAAGGTGAATAAATATGAAAATGCTCGGAATTAAATAAAATAATCAATTTTGTTTTTTCTTTGTTGTGTCCCCGAGTCGTTCAGATATGAAATTGAAAGAATAGTTTAAAATGAATAACTAATTAGAATTTATATCTTTCTAACTTTCTCAGGAGGTAAAAAATAAACTTAATTTTATATACAGAACCAACGTCGGGTCAGCTAGTATAATTTAAAAATGTACAAGAGCCCAAACAAATTATAGATGCATACAAATTTTTTCAATAGAAAACGAATATAGACTAACAGTATTTAGAGTTAAATATAAGATTTTTTTACACACGAGCGTAAGGGTCATCTGGTGTTAATCATCTTCCTGTGATGTTATCACTTCATCAGGAAGGTGGACATGCTTTTTTTAAGGTTCCCATATAGTATCGTCCTTGAAACACCGCGCAAGGGAGTCATTCCCTTGTTTGATTGTACGTGAAAGAAAGTTCCTAAAAAATGCTCTACAAAGGATGGCACACATCCAAATGGTGAAATGGTACTGTAACAAGGAATTGTTATCCGCACATAAGAACTCAATGTTATGCGGTTTTTCTAATGGAAAAAGGAGGACAAACGAGCGTACGAGTCACCTGGTGTTAAGTGATCACCGCCATCCACATTCTCTTGCAACACCAGGGAACCACAGGAGCGTTGCCGGCCTTTAACGAAGGTGTACGCGCTTTTTTTGAAGGTACCCATGTCGTACCGGTAACGACGCACAAGGAAGCTTATTCCACAGCTTTGTAGTACGTGGAAGAAAGCTCCTTGAAAACCGCACTGTTGAGGACCGCCACACATCCAGATGGTGGGGATGTAATCCTAACTTGTGGCGTGTCGTGCGAAGGTGGAATTCGGCGGCAGGAATCAGGTGAAACAGCTCTTCGGAACACTCCCCGTGATAAGTTCGGTAGAAGACGTACAATGAAGCGACGTCTCCACGCAACGCTAACTGACCGTGGATTGTTGACCGTAAAGATTAACCCCCTTATTTATAATAGTCTGCAAAATTAAAGCATTGCTAATTCTCACTCTGTCTTCTTCTATTGACCTTAGTCAGTATGAGAAAAAACACTCCTTAGCGGCTGTTTTAAGTTAGCGGACCATTATGAATAAGGGGGTAAGAATATAATTTAAATAGGTTGAAGTGACGCGAAGAAGAAAATCGAATAAATAGATTATATCATGAAGTGAAAGTAAGAACGGTCGGCCTTCGGCCTTATATTTTATATCAAGTAAAGTAATTTAAAAAATTAAAGAATAATAAAAGAATACATGTATTAATTCTATTCCAGTCTACAACCATCCACGTGTGTGGAGGACTCACGAGCCACAGTATTCAAGTTAAGACCTTACTGTTTTTTATTAAAGCGGGTAAATATGTTCACAAATAAAATTGAAAACAACATTTTATGAACGATGCGGGAGTCGAACCCGCGACCTCACGTCTCATGCGATTGCTATTTCCAACTGAGCCAACTGTTAGAGTGACGTGTCGTTTATAAAACCTTGTATGCTTTGTAATACTCTCAGGTTGTTGCTTGATCTACAGGATCTATTTTACAGTTGATAACCTGCTCAACACCAATATTTGCAGATTAGGAAATTGACGAGAGATGTCGCTCTTGCAAATCTAAACAATTTGTTATGTTTTTAAAGTGATAAGCCTCACTAAAAATCATAAAAATTGTATGAATATATTCAATAGATTAATTTATATAATCACAAATTGCCCTATAACCAAAATCGAAACACGAAATTTCGGTTGACGGATCGTACATTTTCCTATTACGAAAGTGTTTCGGATCCAAAGATCGACACGAAGTTCGCGATTACACATTTTGTCTTTAGTTTAACTTATTCCCAAATTCACTTGACATTTACATTTTTTTATGGTTCCGAAACGAAATCCGTCCGCACTATTTGGATCCGAAGTACTTTGGTAATAGGATTCAATTTGATGTTCGTCGTTCTTTCGTTTCGGACGAAACTTCGGCTTTCGATTTTGGTAACAGACCTCCAGAGTCCGATCCGTACCCGTGAAAACACTGTCCGAAGTAGTCGTAAAAATATTTCTATTGTAGTTTTCGCACTAGATCCGGATTCCGTCATCCGATTTCTTTCCGTCAACCGTAGAAATAATTCTACGACTACTTCGGACCGTGCTTTCACGGATACGGATCGGACTCTGATCGGACGTAGTGCGTAAGCGCTCTTATACGTAACTTGATTTTGTACTGTCAATCCGATAGCAGAGTGTAACAGCGTTCTCGTTCAATACCTACAAAATAAAGTAATCAACGCGCGAAAAGAACTTTACTTTTTTATATGATAATAAGGGAGGAGACAAGCAGGACGTCCAGCTGATGGCAATTGATACGCCTTGTCCATTACAATACAGTGCCGTTCAGGATTCTTGAAAAACGCAAAAATTCTGGACGGCACCACAGTTGCGCTCGTCACCTTGAGACATAAGATGTTAAATCTCATTTGCCTGGTAATTTAATTAGCTACGGCGCCCTTCAGACGCAAACACAGTAATGATTACACATAACTGCTTCACGGTAGAAATAAGCGCCGCTGTTGTACCCATAATCTAGCCGGCATCCTGTGCAAAGAAGCCTCCCACTGGTATTCACTTCAAAAACAACAATAGCAGCTCCACGCAATTCGCGGTGACTGTGTCGTCGTCACAGAAATAGATCGAGGCTATAGAGTTAGCAAGAAATTAGACAATGTGGATCCGATACGGCCTGGGAAACCCAACCGATGCCGTGTTCGTTGTGTAAGCCGATGTAACTGTCACATAACCGTCGCAGACACAACGGCACTCGCAGGCGTCTCCGCTATAAATAGATCGACGAATGTCAACCTGGAGTGCATCTGATTTTACTGGAACACTGCTGACAGATGAGATGATAATACGACAAAAAATCTACGATCGCATATCGCCATGACGTATATCAAAGCATACAAGATTTTATGACGGTACGTCACTCGAACGGTTAGCTCAGTTGGAAGAACTGGTCGTGGGTTCGAGTCCCGCATCGTTCATAAAATTTTGTTTTAAATTTTTATTTGTGTATTAATCCTAGAAGTGAGAGTTATTAGTTTAAAAACATAACAAATAGTAATAATATTACATATACATATTTAAAGCATCCTATCATGACATACTAGTAACCATAATTTTGTATATTACTAGCTGACCCAGCAAACGTTGTATTGCCGATATTAAAATCGCGATACAAAAGTAACTGTTGGTCGAAGATGGGTGGAAATTTGAAGTTGTATGTATTTTTTAATGCTGACTCATAATCAAAAAAAAAAAAAAAAAACAAGAATTTTATATATTAGATTAAGGAATTTTTCATTTGAAGTAAAGTCTTTTGCATATAAATTGAAGTATATCTATTTACCATGGGGAACAATAACATAACATATCACAACAACACTAATTGATAAACGTAATGAGGCTACATCAGTTCGTAAAAGGGCTTTGACATGCAGAGAACAACTGTTAAGAAACTCCCAGCCCATCTTTTAAATGATAGTACAACTTAGCCTACTAAATATAATATTACTTATACAATTTTAGGTGGCCATCATACAAATTGAAATTACGCAAATAAAATTTGAAAAACACAATTTTATGAACGATGCGGGACTCGAACCCACGACCTCCGGCGTTCCGTGCCGGTGCTCTAACCAACTGAGCTAGCCGATCGAGTACCACCCCGTTATAAAATTCTGTTTGCTTTGTTCAACTCTCAGGTTGTGGCGTTGAAATTGAAATTAGCCGAGTAGAAGACACTAAGGTACTATATATTAAGGCTCTATAATGTATGTTCGACGCAAGAAATAATAATAATAATACTAGCGGTCCTCCACAGTGCGGTTTTCAAGGAGCTTTCTTCCTCTTACTACAAAGCTGTGGAATGAGCTTCATTGCGCGGTGTTTCCGGGACGATACGACATGGGTACCTTCAAAAAAAGCGAGAACACGTTCTTTAAAGGCCGGCAACGCTCTTGTGATTCTTCTGGTGTTTCAAGAGAATGTAGGTGGCGGTGATCACTTATCACCAGGTGACCCGTACGCTCGTTTGTCCTCCTATTCCATAAAAAAACACACTCTTACACAAATAAATTATTATATATATAATATATCTTATATCTTTAAACGGAATTTAATGAGAAACAGCTACAATAACATTAGAATACAAAGGTAACAAAAGGTAATCTCGCCACTATATACTAGACTATTATAGCTCAGATGGGACATTGGGTGATCAGGAAAGCAGAAGACCCCGGTAGGAATCCAGGTGTCCTATAACGTTTTTTTTGTTCAAGTTTTGTACATTCTTAAAAATCCGAGCAAGGTTGTCCGGATATTATAAAATAAATGAAATAAATATTATTTCGTTTCATTACGTATTACGTCTACCATTAAACGATTCGATACGATCAATACATACACTGACAACATCAACATAACTCCAATTCATCTAGTCTTAACCAAACCAATGCAAACCGTAGCAAATTTCATTACTTCCAATTTCATTAATCAGCTGAGAGGAAGCTGCACTGAATTCTAAATTGAACAATGAGATACTCGAGTTGAAGATCTGTGAGGCTTAAATAACCGTCTAATTGATTTTATATTGAACGATACTAGCATTGCGAAGAATCTAGAGTTTCAAAAAAGGAAAACATGTTTCAGAGGAGATATTATTTAGTACAGATATTTAATATGTCCTTACTTAGTATGTACATCAATGATATTTTCTTTGAGTTTATATTTTATTTATTTATTTCTTATTAACAAATTACATATTTAAGGTAACAATTATTGTACATACATAAACTCATTTGAGTTTTACCGTGTACAATAAGGTCGTCGGAAGTCATATAATATTATTTAAATTTAAAGTTTAATACTTAATTAACTACTTAAATTAAATTACTTATTTTTAAAGAAAAATGAAACAATTTAAAACTACATACAAATATTAATTATACAGAAAAAAAAAACAAAACAAAGGCACAAACATTTAGGTGCTAAGAAATTTTATGAACAACATTACAAACTAAATAACTTACAAATATATTTATATATAATCTGAATCTGGAAACGGCTCCAACGATTTTAATGAAATTGAATATACAGGTAGTTTCGGGGGCGAGAAATCGATCTAGCTAGGTTTCAATTTAAAAAATGTAGTTTTATCCGTGAAGAGAAAATTCTACAATATCATAAGAATACAAAGGTAAATTTCGCCACTATATATATATACAAGACTGCAATAGCTTAGATCGAACATTGGGTGATCTGGAAAGCAGAAGACCCCGGTTCGAATCCAGTTGTCAGATTTTTTTTGTTCAAGTTTTGTACTTTCTTAAAAATCCGAGCAAGACCGGATATTATAATATTTATATTATATGACGACCCATATAGGCGAATGGTTAGTGACCCTGCCTACTAAGCTAGAGGCCCCGGGATCGAATCCCGGTAGATGTAAATATTTATATGTTGCATTAATGGTGAATGTTTGTTTCTGAGTCATGGATGTGTTTATATGTATTTATGTATGTTTAAGTAAGTATAGTGTATTAAATATATCGTTGTCCCGCAACCTTTAGGCTTTGCCTATTTTGGGGCGAGTTTATATTATCATTATATCAATATTATATTATTTCTCTAAACGAAATAACCGTAGTACCTACTCATAGAGACACAGACAATAAAGATAAGGTACGTACCAAAACTAAAACTGCCAATTCAAATTCAAATACTTTATTCAAAATAGTATTTAAAATCAATGAGCATCAAAACTACCACCCATTGGATAAAGTATGCCTCAGAACTGAGAAGAACGGGCGAAAGAAACTCAGCGGGCTTCATTTTTTCATAAAAATATCGGTACAATATAATATCGTACAGTAAAATTTATTATTTAATAGCCTGTCGGTCGCACCATTCCCATCTGTGGTATCATTTAAGAAACTCATTTATGTTATAGTAACCTTACTACACAAACGTTTTTAAACTTAACAAATTATTTTCAATTACGTAGCACATCGCCCCACAAAAACTTATTCACTCGACTTAGCCGAGTAGTAGGCATTGCAAACAATTACATTTGAAACTTCAAGCGAGTTTTAAAAAGTCCTATTAAAGGAAAGCCTAAAATATGAGTGTTTAACTGTGGAATACTAAAAGAAAAAATAGGAAGGTAGACGAAATGGTGTCTCGGCCCAACATCATTTTCAGCTTGGCCAAAGAACTTCTTCCAGGTCAATCAAGTGGAAGATGCACTGTTTCGGACAAAATTATTACAACTATATTTTACTAATATTTTTGAGCCAGCTTTTAAGACAGAAATCACGAAAAATAGTGTTTAATCACAATAGTGCACTCCGCCCAAGTATTCTTAAACCGATTGTGACTTAAGGAACATAAAGCGAAGAGCCAACATTCACTACCTCAGGCGGTCTCGGTGAGCCATATTCTGAACATTAGATCATTACCGGCCGTCAATATTCAGTCAATCTCTTACTTGAGATAAATTCTGTCCCGATAAACTTATCGGCGGTAACTCACCTTATCCGTACACGCTGTCTGTCAATGGGACGAGACGTATAGCTTACCAGCGATAGAAGTTTGTATGGAAATTGCAATTCACGCGTCCCAATATAAGACGATAAGAATCACTTATCGGGTATATGGATCAAAATAAACTTTCATCCATAATAAACTGTAAAAACATTTCACGGCTGAGATTCGATCCCTCGACCCCGCGGTGTTTCGGTTCGTATTCACAATGATTCAACCACTCGTCAAATGACCGTTTAAATTGTAATAGCTGAACTCTTATTAGTTAGAAGTATAAATCTTGCATCTATAATTTCAACGACCGTCTTACAAATTTTCGATCAGGTCACGTGTCCTGACGCGAGTTTAACATATTATACCCATCCCAAGAAAATTGCTCAACGCCGCTAAAGACGTTTTCACCTCAAAGTTCTCAAGACCAGCCCACAAGTCCTGTCACTCAACCGCTTACCACCAACCTATTCAAAACGTTTTAAATAATAACAAAAACTACACAATGTCGGCGGCAGCACGAAACCCACATTACAATAAAGCCCCATTCCTCAACAGGCGATGTTAATGAACCCTGAGACCTCATTTAAATGGAACACGAAGGAATAATTTGTTTTAAATTTTATTTAAGCCGTTGTAACGTTGACAAGTGCAAAAAAAAAACAACAAATGTAAATTCCACGAATCCTGGCTTTATACAACGGGGAGAAATAAACGGAGAATTTATAATGAAACAGTAATGGGCCAGCAATGATCATTTCAAGAATAATAATATGTTAATTTCATGGCGATTAATTTTGAATATGGTTGTCTGTCATTAAAAAAATCATTTATGTTAACTATTAATTTATTTATTAACCAGTGGGAGGCTCCTTTGTACCGGATGCCGGCTAGATTATGGGTACCACAACGGCGCCCACTTTTGCCGTGAAGCAGTAATGTGTATTACTGAGTTTCGCTCTGACGGGCGCCGTACCTAATGAAATTACTGGGCAAATGAGACTTGACAACTTATGTCTCAAGGTGACGAGCGCAATTGTAGTGCCGGTCAGAATTTTGGGCAGAGCATATCAATTACCATCAGCTGAACGTCCTGCTCGTCTAGTTCCTTATTTAAAAAAAATGTTATAGTAACCTTTACTATACTCTTTTGAATTTGGGGTACACATTTGCTTTGTACATTTTCTGGGGTCATGTTGTAAAAGCACATACATCGCCCAATAAAAGACTTACTAACTGGACTTAACCCAGTAGTAGGCATAACAAGTTTATGTTGTTATGTTCTACATTGTTTCTAATAATGTTCTAGCTATTACAACATAATCCCAGAAAGTATATCATGTATATAAGAAATATGTTACAAAATTCAACATTAATTCTTAAATTAACTCAGGTCTTAAACATAAATTTTCGAATCGAATTTGGTTGGTAGCTTTGTGACATTCAATGAGTAAAATCTACATAAAATTATATAATCTCCAGGAAGTCTGCGAACACCTCAGGAGTGTTCTGAACTTCTGGAAGGAGCTGGGCTGTTTGGATTCACTGGCCAACACGGCACGCAAAATAGACCCAACTAAGCGGTCTAATTGCGGAAACAGGAGCCCAATACCAATATGATATAATATGTAGTCATAGTCAAGAACGTCGAGCCAAAAATCGAGTATGAAGATGATTCGGTATTCGTCTTAGCTCGGGTGTAATCAGCGTGCAGTGCGAGTGCGGGCGCCGGGCGAGCGTCGAGCAGCCAGCTGTCTGTGTCAGTTAGAAAAGAACTATTGAGCGAGGTGGTTGTGTCGCACGCGCATTCCGGGAACACCACGTTCTTATTACATAATTATAAGACTTTGTGAAGTGTAGGCACCTAACATTACTATTATAACGTTTGCTAATAATAATACCGTGTGTTTTTGTAAGACTGTGTTTTACTTGCTATCTTGTTAAGCACCCACAAAAATGGACAACAACGAGGATGATGACCACGTGACCAGCCTTGCTCCGTCTTATGATTAAAATTTAGAATTTAAATCTGCGGTAATCGCTTAGCATCATTACCTGCTCGTTTGTCCTCCTTTACACATGTAGATCTACATGAGGTAACTATAGTTAAGCATAATCATAAGAGATCAATAGTTACCCGAGTATGACTAGTTCTCCGTATTTGACGAGGGGTTTCGGTTTCTGCTCGGAGCCGCTCTCACCGACCTCCTCCAGTATGGGTGACTCGGTGCTGTCCGCAGGACTGCAACAAACGGAATAAAAACTCTTTAGTTATACATAGCTAGGTAATTATTATGTATGTATGTGTCACTCATCGCCCTTATTAAGGCGGGGATCCACGTGCCAGTAAATTGGGAAAGTTACTGGCATGTACGAATAACTAGCACACTACGGATACATTTGCAGGTAATACTGGCTTGCAAGTTGTGCCCTTGCATGGAAGTAATACTACGCATATACACAGGACAGTTCGTGAGAGAACTCCTACCTATTCTTGCGCGCTAAAAATGGATAACAATCGAAGCGAATTAAAGAAAATCGTGTTGTTGCTACTGGCATGGCTGTAACTGTTGCGTCTGTTCACATGTGCAAGTTTGGCAAACATCCGCGGCCCCTCCCTCAACGGGCATGCAAGCAATCAAATGTTGTGCTAGCTCCATGTATGCCAGTTACATGCATGCAAGTTAGCGTACATACGACAGTAGCTGGCACGTGCAAGGATCTGGTATGCTAGTGAGCAAACTACGGGCATGTGTATTTATAACTTTTAATGTAGCTTCAAACATAGTAAACTCCTAATACCTTAAGATCTATATTATTAGCAATGTAAACAATACACTTTGTAGGAATAAGATTACAAAATGCGTGTCCAACTCCAAAGATTTAAATAAGCTGAGATATTCGCACATGAAGTATTTGAAATTTGTACTTCAGAACGAATTTAATTGCCTTTAAATGACTTTTTGAAGCTTCAACTAAGCGCCTTTGAATCGTCATAATAAATATTGTATTTAAATTACTGAATTTTTAATTCGTATTTATGCCGTGAAGCAGTGATGTGCAAACATGTGTTTCGGTCTGAAGGGCACCGTGGCTAGTTAAATTACTGGGCAAATGAGACTTAACATCTTATGTCTCAAGCTGACGAGCGCAATTCTAATGCCGCTCAGATTTTTTTAGTTTTTCAAGAATCCTGAGCGGCAGTCCATTGTAATGGACAAGGCGTATCAATTACTATCGGCTTAACGTCCTGCTCGTCTAGTCCCATATTTTAATAAAAAAAACTGTATCTAATTTATGTTCGGAAAAAGAAGAGCTCGTGAGAAGAACATACAAGAAACTCAACGGCCAATCTTTTTAAATGGAATTCATGTTCATTGGCTGTAATATTCGTACAAAAATAGCTAATAAGGTGCTGCGTCATCATCACTACATAGTATAAAACAAAGTCCCTTCCCGCTGTCTGTTCCTATGTATGCTTATCCTATTATGCGTATCTTTAAAACTACGCAACGGATTTGATGCGGTCTTTTTTAATAGATAGAGTGATTCAGGAGGAAGGTTTATATGTATATAATACATGCATAATAAAGAAAAGAAACACTGATAATTTTAGACGTTTCTTATGTGATGTCGTAAATGAACACATATTTTTCGCTTACATTGCAATTACTTAAGACGCATCAAAAAGTTATGTTTCGCCTTTTTTCTATAGCAAAAGCAACAACAACCCATGGCAGGGTAAAATTTAACTAAACCTTTATAAATTAGGTTATTTAATTAAACATTGTCAAGTATAAGATGTAGTAGGTATTTAAATTATAAATTTAGTTAATTTTATATATATAAAATTCTCGTGTCCCGATATTATGTTACCAAACTCCTCCGAAACTGTTTTTTTGATTGTTTGAAAATTTGTGTACATATCGGGTAGGTCTGAGAATCGGCCAACATCTATTTTTCATACCCCTTAATGATAAGGGTGGGTGGGTCACCCTTACTTCATATTTTTTATTTTATTATGACTCAGCATTGAAAAAAACATACAACTTAAAATTTTCGCCCTTCTACGATCTACAACTATTTTTGTATCGCGATTTTTATATTATTCTGTTCCATTCACAAATCGAATACAATAATTGTAGTACGATATATTTGGTAGGTCTGAGGATCGGTTGCATCTATTTTTTGTACCCCAAAAGTTTTAATTATTGATTTTTTTTAATTACTTTATATGGCAATACGTTTGGTGGGTCAACTAGTAATATATAAATATAACTAGATGACCCTACAGACGTTGTTCTGTACATAATTATAAACAAAACATTGTTTTTTATGAATTTGTCAATAATTTTTCATAATATCAACTTTTTTCTTAACGTATTCTCCTTGTTGTTATAATGAAATTGTTTCACAGCAGAACTGTCAAACCGTGCGTCGATAAATTCTCTCACCGAAAATATGTCCATACAAAACAAATATTGGACATAAAAATAATTATGGGTCCCAAATCGAAATAAAAAGTATCCTATCTCTCAAGTTGGACTAAACTGTACTCCATGAAGTAAACCCCATTTAAATCCGTTTATAACTTTAGGAGTCTATCGCGGACAAACAACGTGACACGTATTTTATATATATTAAGATTAACTAAAACAATATACTTATTATGTTTTAAATATAATCTAAGGGTCTTATGTTTAAGCGAACTAACACTTGAGTGAAATTCTTCATAAGATGGAGACACAGCAACCTTGAAAGTATCGAGTACGGTGACTATGAAATCTATCACGAAACATCATTATAAGTGACAAGTAAGGAGCAGGCTATAACATACCATTATATGCTTTCAAATAAGACCTTCATGGTGTCATCACTATACTTCTAAGTAAAGCCTTCAGTTAGAGCGTAAAATAGCTTCGTAGTATCATACCAGTGTGAGGCTCCTTTGCACAGGGTGCCGGCAGATTATGGGTACCACAACGGCGCCAATTTTTGCAGTGAAGCATTAATGTGTAAACATTATTGTGTTTGGGTCTGAAGGGCGCCGTAGCTAGTGAAATTACTGGGCAAATGAGACTTAATATCTTATGTCTCAAGGTGACGAACGCAATTGTAGTGCCATTCAGAATTCTTGTAGATTTTTCAAGAAGCCTGAGCGGCACTGCATTATAAGGGCAGGGCGTATCAATTACCATAATTGACGTCCTGCTCGTCCCGTCCCTTATTTTCATAAAAAATCTATCTGAAAATTAAAGTTAGTAAGAATATAATTATAAGGAGAACATCTTCGCGATAAACAGGCGACAAAAGTGGGAAGAGGCGGTGCAGCGGGGGCAGAGGACGGGTTTGTAAATCTAATTGAAAATAAGAAATTGTAATAAATACCTAATTTGTTTTCAAAAGAGCAATCTTAGAGTTTCTTGCTCGTTCTTCTCTATGGAAATCAGTCTTCCGAATTAGCTCTATGAAACAATGACATATTTCAAGTGTAACCTAATTTTCCCTATATCAGTTATATAGATAGACTATGATAGCTGTGAAAACGTCGATGAAAATAGACTTTAGAACTAACCTATATTTTGAGCAATGCACGCACACTAACACAAAGCGTCATATAAATCGCGAGTGTAAGACGTAGCTTGTCAGGCACACTAAACTAATATTCCTGGACTGATTTTATAGGTTGTCTAACACCAAGAGACTCTATCTAGACGTATAAATTATCTATAGTTATTTGTTCAACAAGTGAGCAAACTTATCTTTTGCTGCCAGTGCTGACTTTAAATCACGAATTGGCCGAAGTAGTCTAGAATTGAATCACGAATCGCGTAGCGAGTGATTCAATTCTAAAAAGTGATTTAAAGGCACGATTTAAAAAAAAATTTGCTCTCGTGTGAAACATACAACTTCTCACCTCGGCTAGCGAAAAGTGTTATAGGTAAGAGAAACAATTAAGATAATCAATTTTTGTGACAATGAGATAATACGCTAGGCTAAAATGAGTTTCGGAACGCACCGGACCGCATTGTTTATTTTTTTAACGCGGAGTAATTCCCGGATGTATGGTCACGTGGGGTTCGAAATTTAAATCACTGCCTCACGCGCGCAGCAGAAAGCGCGTTCTTCGGCAGAACAGTCGGAGTTACATACAATAATTTTTTAATAGGTAAAATAAGGTTGTTACAGTGGGCCTGTTAATTTAAAAAGGTAGTTAAAAAAACAAATTTATTTTTATACACGTAATTATTTTATGTTGTGTACGTTAGGTGTTCATGTTAAATATTAATATGTTAGTTACTTTTTAGTAAAAAGGTAACAAAAATTCACAGAAGTGTACGTACGTCTTTTAAATTTGATATTAGCGAAGCTAAGATCTAAACAAGATCGATCGAAGATTTTTTTTTTATGGAATAGGAGGACAAACGAGCGTACGGGTCACATGTTGTTAAGTGATCACCGCCGCCCACAATCTCTTGCAACACCAGAGGAATCACAGGAGCGTTGCCGGCCTTTAAGGAAGGTGTACGCGCTTTTTTTGAAGGTACCCATGTCGTATCGTCCCGGAAACACCGCACAAGGAAGCTCATTCCACAGCTTTGTAGTACGTGGAAGAAAGCTTTTTGAAAACCGCACTGTGGAGGACCGCCACACATCCAGATGGTGAGGATGATATCCTAACTTGTGGCGTGTCGTGCGAAGGTGGAATTCGGCAACAGGAATCAGGTTAAACAGCTCTTCGGAACACCCCCCGTGATAAATGCGGTAGAAGACACACAATGAAGCGTAGTCTCTACGCAACGCCAAGTGATCCAGCCGTTCACAGAGCAGATTTATTTGTAGATGCGATATCAACCGTCTCCCGCTGCGTGAATCGACTCTAGTATTGAAGATGTTCTACTTAATCGGGGCCGTACGCACCAAGTACTTTGTTAATTCGCCATACTGTAAGTTCCTGAATTGTTGTATTTATTTATTTGCTTATAGAATATCGACGATGGCGACCACGTACGGGAAGACGCAGTGTTGGTAGGCCCCCCACAAGATGGACCGAAGAAGATGGCGGAAGATCGCCGGAATACGTTGGATGCGGGCAGCGCAATGCCGATCCTTGGGGGAGGCCTTTGTCCAGCAGTGGACGCCTTCCGGCCGAAATGATGATGAGGATGAATGATGATATAATATCAAAAAAAAATATTTCGCATACAACGCATAGTTTTCAAAATATTAAGTTGTTAAACTAGGCGCTGAGGAGCGGGGTCGTTGACCGCAGTGACGTCACGCGGGCCTTTCGCGTCGCATGAAATTTTTAAATATAGCGAAAACGAAGCTAATTATTGTAACTAAAAAACCACTCACTTGATTTTATTGAAACAAAAACTAAAGTATGTCTAGGATCGTGATTTGACGGACTTAGTAAATATTCTCCATTATAGGTAAACACAAAATTTCTTATTTGTTCTGTTGGCCGATAAATTGTTCCTCTACGTGGAGCTAATCCTGGATGTCGATCGAAAATGCACTGTCATTGGAATTGAACTAGCATGCAATTTTCCACTCAATCAGTTGAGAATAACGGATACCTAATTGAAGTCTAAAATGCGAGATTTGACCCAAACAAACAAGCATTGCAAGTTAAATAAAAGCTTGAAGAGAAGCCGCAACTGATGAAATTATATATTAATATATGTACTACTACATGGTTGTACGACATGGGAATAGGACTAAATAGTATATTACGCACAGGGTGCCATTCGCGGGTGGCAATGTCCTACTTATCTCACGTGGTGCGTATACGTTTTTTTTCCACCTGGACGAAAAAGCTCGCTTTTAGTCCCTGGTACGAGGGACAAAAGTCGTCTTGCCGAGAGAGAATCGGCTACTTTTCTCTTTCGTACCAGGGTCTAAAAACGAGCTTTTCATCGAGGTGGGAAAAAAGTAAGTTTTCTACTAGTCACTTCTTGAAACCGCGGGATATTACAAATAAATTTGAGCTAATGCAAAGTACAGGGTCGTATAGACTCGAGAAATGAACAAGTCATTGAACGCGCTGAACATAAAACATTGTGGTCTTACTGGCGGGGGGCACGGGGTGAAGAGCGTACCCTTCATAAAATTTCTTTCGTTGTTCATTATTTTCACTCAGCGATTAAGATGCCTGGGTTTATATGATCATAGCCCACGCCCCACAATAACCGCGGCAATCTTTTAATCTGAATCTCAGGATCTCGTAAGTGAAGGGCCGTGTCGTGTTTTGTTGGTTTATCATTTAGATAAAATAATGTTAACCCAGTATTTGGGACAGACATTTAACTAAAACGAGAACATTACGAAAGAGATTTGAAAAACTATCTCAGTGCCTTTTCTCATCCTACCATTACCTTCAACGAAAGGGCCGAAACCTCAAGTCAATGATAAATTCCTACTGTACTAGTGGTAAGTACCACTGTCATAGTACAGTAGATGTTTCTTTAGTAATGATTATCTAGCAATGAATTTATATCACAATTTTTCTTGAATTCAGTAATGTTTTTTTAACATACATAATTTTATATATATATATATAGATACTAGCTGACTCGACAGACGTTGTTCTGTACAATTAATTTTGTCAATAATACTTCATAACATAAAGAATTATTTCGTAAAAAATGCTACCTGTTGTTATAATGAAATTGTTTCACAGCAGAACTGTCAAACCGTCCGTCAATAAATTCTCTCATAGAAAATATGTCCATAACAAAAAAAATGTATTGAAAATAAAAATAATTATGTGTCCGAAATCGAAATAAAAACTATCATATCTCTCAAGTTGGACTAAACTGCACTCCATGAAGTAATCCCCATTAAAATCCGTTCATTAGTTTAGGAGTTCACTGGAAACAAACATCAGGACACTGGATTCATAAATATTAAGATACATATTTATATGTATTTTGTGGGACCAAACAAAGGTAGGTATAAACGTTTGTTCACAAAATATTGTATCAACAAAAACACACGGGAAACACGTTTCAAAAATATAAACAATATCAATTCTTTGGCATCGCATCAGATACGGGCATACGCCCCGCCCACTATCTTTAAGACTTCCGTTGGTTGATATTTATTGCTCTCGAGGTCAAGACTAAGAACACCAGAAACTGGTTCACGATAGCTGTAGGTCAAAACTCGCCGAAGTTAATTATGATCAGGGAAACCGGTTGTGTTAGACGTGCCACAATTGTTGGCTTACGTAAGTCCGAGACGCCTACAATGCACCACATATATTATATCTTTAAACGAGCAATTCTTTTATATATATATATATATATACATATTCTGAATCTCGGAAACGACTCCAACGATTTTCATAATATTTAGTATAAAGGGGATTTCGCGGGCAATAATCGAAGGAACCTAGCTAAGGTTTCAATTTTAAAAAATTTAGTTTTATCCGTGTTGTAATGACAAACACCAACAATAACATTAGAATACAAAGGTAAATCTCGCCACTATATACAAGAATATAATAGCTCAGATGGGACATTGGGTGATCCGGAAAGCAGAAGACCCCAGTTCGAATCCAGATGTCTTATTAGTTTTTTTGTTGAAGTTTTGTAAATTCTTGAAAATCCGAGCAAGGCTCGGTCGTCCGGATATTAGATTATTAAACAAGGAATTATCTGATTATTTCAAATTACAAGATTGTTGAGACTATGTCAAACGTACTGACGTATATGTCTAACAATCGTTGCAAATTCTATGTCATCTAAAATTAGAATCTATTGGCGGCATTCTCTTGTGTTTCTCTTACAGTTTGAAAATTTCATTAAAATGACACATGAATGATTACAATAACACTATAAATGCTTCTTGCTGTTAAGGTCGTAAAAATAAAGAATAGACATGAAATTTCATTTGGTGGGTATCAACAGACTGTTTGCTGGATTAACAGACACTGACAGGATATAGTAATGGCGTTTAACCCACATGGTTATTTGAAATTAATAGATCGCCATCAATTAATTCAAATTCAAATATTTTTATTCAAAATATGATATCACTTATTGAAAGTCAAAAACTACCACCCGTTCCAAAAAGCATGCCTCAGACCTGAGAAGAACGAGTGCAACAAACTCAGCGGGCTTCTTTTTTTTTTTCAAAAAATATATGGTTAAGTAATATCGTAAAAATAATACTTAATAATAAGTTATTTTTTAATAACCTGAGCGCGGTCGCTTCATTCCCATTGTTAGAATGAAAAAGTTTACAACAGTTAGGTATAGGTATAAGACAGAAAATGTATCAAGGGGTTACGCCGCTTTTGTGCCGACTGCCTCATATCTTATCACACTATCAAGATTCTTGCATTCAGGTAAATTATATTTATACACGCTGTATATTGCACACCTGGCAAATAGTCAAGGCGTTGATACCGGGCGGAAGACTCATAGTAATTGCTTCCCTCTCTAAAGCGAGACTGAATTAAATTAAAAGACAATTCTAGGTCTAAAATTGGTTAGGTAGTCAGCAATTAATAATTTGAACATACATAAAAAATGTATCGGTTAAAAAATTATACGAACTTACTTTAAACAGCCAGTGTGGATTAAAAAAAATATCATGGCCCGCGGCAGTGACGGTCGTCAATATTTAAAAAAAAAACTATATTAATTGGCAGGATAGTACCTCCAAAAGGAAAAGAATTCAAGCGATTGGAAATAGACTATATATATATATATATACATATATAAAAGAGAATGTATGTTTCTATGTTCCCAAATCACTCCTAAACTATTCGACCGATCTCAATGAAATCTTTTGTAATAGATTCGTTGAAGCTCAAGGAAGGTTTACATATACATATAGTCTGTCGTGTTACGATCCCACACACGCATTTACCATATCTCTCGAACCGTTTATTGACAGAACAACGTCTGTCGGGTCAGCTAGTATTTAATTAAAAATAAGTTCAATCGAACCTGATATGCTTCCAGCGGGTTCCATTTCATAAAGCACAACCAGATTTGACATAATATAACAAAAATCGTGTATTTTATTGTAATATCTATTAATATTTAAAATAACTAAGTAGTTAATTAGCAAAAACACAATTTTCCTTGGACGATAAGCCACTGAAAACAAATGTATAAGAAGATGCAGCAAGTAAACATAACTTCCTTTTTCACTTAAGGCCTCAAAATCTCGAGCGATTGCCAATTCCGTGGTCATCTGGAAGGCAAAACCAAATTGCCTTCGAAGACGCTGGGCGTCATTAACAGGGCACCGCATTCCCACCACCACACTCTAGCTCTGGTCTGGCGCATCGAATTGTCGGGGACAAAGTGCTTTGTGAATGGCTAGATCTCTTGGCGATTTGTTGAGAAGTCGCTTCATTGAGTGTCTTCCACCGCATTCATCATTCCGGAGAGCTGTTCGACCTGATTCCTGCCGCCGAATGCCACTTTCGCACGATCACCAACAAATTAGGATATCATTCCCACCATCTGGATATCTGGCGATCTTCTACAGTGCGGTTTTCAAGGAACTTTAGGTACGTAACGTACAACCAAGCTGTGGAATGAGCTTCCTTCTACGGTGTCTCAGGACGATAGGACATGGGTACCTTAAAAAAAAACTTGTACACCTTCCTAAAAGGCCGACAACGCACCTGTGATTGCACATGTGTTAATCACGTGACCCGTAAGCTCGTTTGTCCTCATCTTCCATAAATTTTTCCCCACCCATTCCATGTTTAAGGACGCGTTTACGAATCCGACAAAAATAAGATATTTTTCGGTCGAGTTTGTGATGAAATGAAACTAAATCTAACAAAACTAAAAATTGCCACAAATAGATTACTTCTTTATCTCCAATTAGCGGGAAATATTTGCCTTAAAATTTTGATATTTTATGCCGTAAACACGATTATCTGTTACCTCTTAACACAAAATTGACGTAATTGGGCTTCATTCAGGATCAGTTTTCTGCTACTACTTACATAATTTTGTCTCTTAAAAATTATGAAAGGAAAGCAGATATAATATTTTCAAAAACACGGGAAATAAATAAACGAATATGTTATAAATAATCTCAGAAAAAAATAAAAATGAATCGTCTAAAATTCATATATTTTTCTGATAAGCATGAGCTTTAATGTGTGGTATTAAGGGTTATTTTATTTTGTCCCTCCGTACGCATTCCACAGAGAGATCTATCGAAACAACGTCAGTCCGCGCTCGGCCGCCGTCGTGGGTAGACACTGTGTCGGTTGTAAGTAGCAGCTCGTACTCGGAAAGATCGCTGTACGAACATGAATATTTTTTATAAGCTCTACAATACTGCCTTTGATACTTTACATATTTTGTACGCATTCAGATTTTCAAAAAATTATGTGTCTGTATTTTTTTGAAGAATTAGTGATTTATTTTCATCTCTAACTATAAGGTCTATATTAAATCGAAATCCAAGATGGCGCCTATGAATTTTATCAACTTCTCTTCATGGGTGTCATTTTCATGATTTTCGGGGTCAACAATAACGAATATCGGATGAAAATCGAAATCCAAGATGGCGCCTATGAATTTTACCAACTTCTCTTCATGGGTGTCATTTTCATGGTTTTCGGGGTCAACAATAACGAATATCGGGTCAAAATCGAAATCCAAGATGGCGCCTATGAAAATTACCAACTTCTCTTCATGAGTCTCATTTTCATGGTTTTCGGGGTTAACAATAACGAATTTCGGGTCAAAATCGAATTTCAAGATGACGCCTATGAAATTCACCAACTTCTCATAATGGGTGTCATTTTCATGGTTTTTGGGGTCAACAATAACGAATATCAGGTCAAAATCGAAATCCAAGATGGCGCCTATGAAAATTACCAACTTCTCTTCATGGGTCTCATTTTCATGGTTTTCGGGGTTAACAATAACGAATTTCGGGTCAAAATCGAATTTCAAGATGACGCCTATGAAATTCACCAACTTCTCATAATGGGTGTCATTTTCATGGTTTTTGGGGTCAACAATAACGAATATCGGGTCAAAATCGAAATCCATGATGGTGCCTATGAAATCTACAAAATTTGACGATGTAAATGACTTACATCGCCAAAATTAGAAATCATTCATAAACTTAAATTATATTATATCCCTAAAAATATCGAAATATTTACGTTTCTACTTTTCACCCACAATATTTACAAAACACATTCCGTTACCAATCTAATAAAAAAATCTCAAAATTTGTTTTTGAAAGACCCATCTAATGATACCTATATATTACATAAATGTAACGTATATCTTCCTTAATCCCGCATTATTTTCAAAAGACCAAAGGAAATGTCATGTATCTAACTTTTAAAGACCTATCCAACGATACCCCACAAAGTGGTACCAGTGGGAGGCTCCTTTGCACAGGATGCCGGCTAGATTATGGGTACCACAACGGCGCCTATTTCTGCCGTGAAGCAGTAATGTGTAAGCATTACTGTGTTTCGGTCTGAAGGGCGCCGTAGCTAGTGAAATCACTGGGCAAATGAGACTTAACATCTTGTCTCAAGGTGACGAGCGTAGTTGTAGTGCCGCTCAGAATTTTTGGGGGTTTCAAGAATCCTGAGCGGCACTGCATTGTAATGGGCAGGGCGTATCAATTACCATCAGCTGAACGTCCTGCTCGTCTTGTCCCTTATTTTCATAAAAAAAAAGGTATGTCTCCAGTATTTTTTTCAACTGCACTTTTAGGGGTGGTGTCCTCAGGCTACGTCCAAAGCACCAGACAACACAAAAAATGGCGTGCGCACAAAGTATGAAAACGTATGCATGCGTGTGAAAACCAATTTTCAAAATCTCGTTTATATTAATCATTATCCTAATCTGTTTTCTAAACTAATTTATTTTTGTCAATATTATTTCTATTATTTCGTATTAGATGTTTTACTAATTATTATTACTCATTAAACCTGCACGATGCAAAGCTGATGATGTAAGTGGGAAGATGTTCTACATACTCGCGGCCGCGCGCTAAACCTGCATGATACAACGCTAGTAATGAAGTTGAATTACTTCATAGCGGTACCGTCTGCTTCATGCTAGATTCGTATTTTCTCATTCTATCTCAATCAGACTCAATCTCCCTCCGCTCTTCTTGGATAAAAACGTTCCTTCATTTTCGTGAGACTTAATTCCGTTTCATCCGTAAAAATTTTACCCTCATGCGGGCAAAGAAGTTTCACTTCAAAAATGATCCCATATTCGTTCTCTGCGCCCTCGAGAACCTTGGATTCGGTATCCATATTGTTGAAATCATAATTATGCGCGGCGGCCAACTTGGATTTCAAAAATGATCCCAAAATCGTTCTCTGCACCCTCGAGAACCTCGGATACGATACCCATATTGTGGAAATCATAATTTTGCGCGACGGCCATCTTGGATTTCAAAAATGATCCCAAAATCGTTCTCTGCACCCTCGAGAACCTCAGATACGATACCCATATTGTGGAAATCATATTTTTGCGCGGCGGCCATCTTGGATTTCAAAAATGATCCCAAAATCGTTCTGTGCACCCTCGAGAACCTCGGATAGGATACCCATATTGTTGAAATCATAATTTTGTGCGGCGGCCATCTTGGATTTCAAAAATGATCCCAAATTCGTTCTCTGTACCCTCGAGAACCTCGGATTCGGTATCCATAGGTATTATTGAAATCATAATTTTGTGCGGCGGCCATCTTGGATTTCAAAAATGATCCCAAAATCACCCTGCACCCTCGATAACCTTTGATACGATACCATATTGCTGAAATCATAATTTTGCGCGGCGGCCATCTTGGATTTAAAAAGTGATTCCAAAACCATTCTCTGCACCCTCGATAACCTCGAATACGATACCCATATTGCTGAAATCATAATTTTTCGCGGCGGCCATCTTGGATTTAAAAAAAACTGCGTTTACTGCACACGACGTTAATCGTTATGCGACTGAATTCTCATCTAATCCCGCAATTAACTTTAAGTTTGTGTATGTGTTTGAGCGGTGTCAGTGTAGTGGTGCGATTCGATACCTCTCTGTTTTGAGAACGCGTCCTTAAAATATAAACTTTTATTGAATGGGATTATCTACTTACTTATATAGCCATTTTGGCCTGTGGGATACGTATATAACACACTAGCTATAGAATAATAGATTTATCGACGAAGCGCGATAATACTTCATCAAATCTGGCACATTATTTCCACTTCAGTCAAAGAAGGCAAGTATATTGATCGCTGAGATAACGCTATCGATGTTTGACCACTGCTCTTTATCGATGAGAATTGGGTCGCTTTCAGCTCGAGCACAACACTAGTAAACTCATCGATTAACTAGCTGACACATATTCTCTACATAAAGACGTTTGTTGCTGTCAAAACACTTACATACAACTAAACTGTTTCTTTCCAAGTCTTCGAGCGTCTGGATACATAGAAAACTACTTGTACTGCGTCCATATAAAATTCATTTAGATCGGTTGGTAGTAGAATATATTGACATCGTTGCCTTCTCTTATAGAAACCCTTCATTTACATTATGCTCTTCTATATTATGTGTTTATCTACCTCTGTCTATGTTATTTAAATTTTTAATTTCCGCACATTGTATGCCGCTGGGATTTATAATGACAACAATTTTACACTCACTCTCGATACGCATTTTAAATAAAATCCAACCGGGAAACAAAACAAACTCACATAAAGGGGTCTCTAAATGCAAAATACACAATTCCGCTTTGTTTTATTACTAATTTAAAAATATATAATAATATGTTTTATTACTCATAAGAAAAATCGTACAATAAGATTAAAATACGATATATAACAATCGTCAATATAAGGTGTCATTAAGGACAAATAAAAAATTTAACCATGACTTAGACACTTGTTTTGTTAGTCGGTGACCTAACTAAACTCTAAAATAGAGTTTATCTTTTTCTATTAGAAAACTGTGTTTAACTTGTGTTTAAGCTATGTCTATATTTAGACATAGCTTAAACACAAGTTAAAACAATATTATTATTATTATTCAACAATATTTTGTTGAACGCTAAACAACAGAAAGACACATATTATTTGTAATAGAAACTTTTTTAAAACAAAAGGTAAACATTAACTTTTTTGTAATAACACAGTAAATAGATTATAATATACTCAAGCTAAATTGACATTCGAAAATAATATTCAAATTCTGTAAAGTAAAAGGAACTGTAAATTTTCTGAAGCAAAAGATGTACCTACCAACGTGTTGTGCCCATAGACTTTACGTATCTAGATAGTACTAGTAAACAGTATCGACCCTATCAAAAAAGAACAATCTAAAATCACCCTCTCTGAATATCTTAAATACGAAAGGCTTCACGAAACAAGAGGAAAACACAACAACGTGGCGAGTGACCTTGAATTCGGTCAAATATCCCAGCAACGATTATTCTCAGCGGCCAAGCCGTTTGATATCCAAAATTACTCGTAATTGCGAGAGCATTTCCAATCGGCCATCAATATCTACGCTATACAACAACAAATTTAATTAGATACGTTTTCTAATTGTTATAATAACTTTAAGATCGTGCTCAAAAGCAACCGAATGAGATGATTTTGTTACTATTTCCTTACTGAAATTATCTCTTTTTTTCATCTCATTCTTCCGAGATATATAGATAGATATCGCCCGCCTGTGAGTAAGTTTAGGAGTATGAGGGAGGTGGGAGGCTCAGGATGCCGGCTAGATTATGGGTACCACAACGGCGCCTATCTCTGTCGTGAAGCAGTAATGTGTAAGCATTACTGTGTTTCGGTCTGAAGGGCGCCGTAGCTAGTGAAATTACTGGGCAAATAAGACTTGACAACTTATGTCTCAAGGTGACGAGCGCAGTTGTAGTGCCGCTCAGAATTTTTGGGTCTTTCAAGAATCCTGAGCGGCACTGCATTGTAATGGGAAGGGCTTATCAATTACCATCAGCTGAACGTCTAACTCGTCACGTCCCTTATTTTCATAAAAAAAAAAGTTCAAGCCAAGATTATGTGTAGAAATGTTTAGGGTATCTAACCAACCAAGGTATAGTTATAATTGGAACCTGTTGTTAAGAAGGGCCAAACTGTCATTTGTCATACAAAAGCTCGTACGTGTATCTGATCATATTAACGAATTTTTCTTAAAATAAATTACTAATAGGTATCTTGCGTATTAATATCTAGGTTTCTATCGAATTAGAAAATAAATTCTGTATAACCCTCCAAATATCTGCACCCTAAGACTCCGGTGGATATCTGACGGTCTATCAGTGTGTGTCATCTATTATATAATATATATTTACCCTATGGATTTCATTTTGCAGTATGGGGACAGTATAATGAACCCGCCTCATCCGATTCTTTATAATTTACTGAAGCAAAAAGCCTTTTAAAAATCGAAAAATAAATATTCAAAAATTGGGAAAATTTCGTACTAAAAGACGAATGACACTATCCATCTCTTGTTACCATAGTTGTGTGGTGACCATAGTGTATAGACTACGTATCTAGATGACCTGACAGCTCCATATCACATGACTGATTTCTGTGTATGTGCGTTACCTTGTTGTTTAATATTCAAAATACGAAGGAGCTTTATTCAAGTGTGGCTTACTGTTGAATATCTACTATATGAAATTCTCATGTCGCGGTGTTTGTAGTTAAACTCCTTCGAAACGGCATGACCGATTCTCATGAAATTTTGAGTGCATATTGGGTAGGTCTGAGAATCGGACAACATCTTTTTTTCATCCCCCTAAATGTTAGGGGTGGTGCAATTTTTTTTTAAAGTGTTTTGACATTGTTTTTTTAAATTTGTTTGATTATGAGTCAGCATTAAAAAATACATACAACTTCAAATTTTCTACGATCAACAGTTACTCTTGTATCGCGATTTTAATATCGGCAATACTACGTTTGCTGGGTTAGCTAGCAATATAATGTAAAATATATTGTGACTATAACTTTGCGTTTTCTATCTTACTGTATCTTTTGATTTTCTTCTCTCGCTCGGATAGTGTATCTATAATATGCCTATTGTGTATTCGTAATAAGACATACACGGTTACGATACACTGTGGGTGCAGCAATTCCCGGCAATTAATGTCCTGTGAGATTAATTGCTCTTGGTTTTAGTGCAACAGCACTTGTCTCGCCGCTGTCTACATTTAATGTTAGTTTAGGATTCACAGTTTAAATTTATATAATATTATTAGCTGACTCGACAGACGTTGTTCTGTAGATGATAAAAAAATTCTGTTTTATAGCAATCTGCCAATAAAATTTCTAAACATCAAGAATTACTTCGTAAAGAATGTCACTGTTGTTATAATGAAATTGTTTCACAGCGGAACTGTCAACCCGTGCGTCACTAAATTCTCTCATAGAAAATATGTCCATTCAAAACAAATATTGAAAATATAAATAATTATGGATCCCAAATCGAAATAAAAACTATCCTATCTCTCACGTTGGACCAAACTACACTCCATGAAGTAATCCCCATTAAAATCCGTTCATTAGTTTAGGAGTCCATAGCAGACAAACAACGTGTCACGTAATTTATATATAATAGAATAGGTGACCTGGCAAACGTTGTTTTGCCATATAAATTATTTTTTAGAGACATACCGTTTCTTGGACATTGCAACAATACTTTATTTTTCTAAAATAAAATACTTATTCTAAAATAAACGTAGCCTAAATTACTCCTTATTACATCGACTACCTGCCAATAAAAGTCCCATCAAAATCCGTCCAGCAATTTCAGAGATTAGCCGGAACAAACAGACAGACAGACAAAAATTGTAAAAAAAAAAAATGCTATTTTGGTGTATGTATCGTATATATACTATAGTCATCATATACAATTTCAATATTACAGACATTAAAATTTTATTTATATGTATAGGTGTATAGAAGACTAGCTGACCCGACAGACGCTGTTCTGGCAATAGAATAAAAAGATGTAAGTGTTCGAAAAAATTTAAGTCTAAAAGCCTAAAAAATATGTAATAACTATTTATAATAATGTGTAGTAATAAAATAATAACGATTAATATCGCTTTTGTATAAGCAGCTCTTACTTTACCGCTTTATAATTGCCAATTTTTAATAGTTATTTATGCAACTGTTGTGTATAAGGGGTATTAAAACACTAATGTGATAATAGTATCACATGAGTGCTTTAATACCTAATTATCAACAGTTGCATAAAAGACTTTATCTACACCCAGAATATGAATCCTCTAAAAGATTCTGAAACAGTTTGCTTACTGCTAACATTAAAACAGCCAGGCCTAGTAGTAACCTAATATCATCCCTTACTGATTATACACAAATAAACTAAGTATTAATAAAAGAATTATTAATTTTAGTAGTAATTTTGTATAGTGCAATTATTAAAATTCACTTGATTATTATGTTATTTTGCAGCGTTTAATATTTCCGGCGGTGTGCTGTCAAAACTTGAATCGCTCATTTTTTGAAGAAAAATGGCGGGGTTTCGAATAACCTACCTTTTTTTTTACGGCGCGCCATGTTCTGGTAGTGTGGAACGCGCGTAAACGAAAATATTTTTTTTTAATTCATACAGATACCACACATCGAGCAATAAGAATGTGGCTGTTTGTTGAAACTCTTTATGCATGAAGGGATCGAAAAAAAAACCAAAGAGTGTTATTATGAAATTCAGTACAACATTACAACACTCGTTTGGATGATGTAATGGTTATTACGACATTGGGTGTTTTAATGTTGGTAATAAGCTAACTGTTTCAGAATCTTTAATAGAGGATTTAAAGCATGGGTGTAGATAAAAGTATTAACATGCATAAATAGTATGTTATCCTTAAGAGATAGACATATGCCATCGCGGACCTTACTGTACATCTATGTCCTATATAAGATACACAATTTCACCATACATTATTTTGTTATATTATCTCAAAGATTCTAGATCTAGACAGCGTTTTGTTGAAAGCTCCAAGATGGCTTATTTTTTGCGACACCTCCAACAAATACCGTTAATACTTACAAAAATGTCTACAAAAACTTACATACTAAAACCTTCCACGAGAACCACACTATGTATGGAGGAAAACATCATGAAAATCGGCTCAGTAGTTTTTGAGTTGGTCGCGAACAGACAGATAGACAGACTGACGCGGCGGAGAAATTTGCTTTATAATGTGTAGTGATTTAGGAACTCATCTAAAATTGCCAATTTACCGCGGCCTGCGTTTGGAATAAATTCCTGCGACTTGCTTCAAAATACAAATTTTCCCTGACATGAGACTAATAGTACTGATTTATGTTTTCAACTTTATCAAGAGTCTATTAATGATCTATAAACAGATCAAAATACATTAATAGACTATATCTGCAATAGTAATTGATAGAATTTCCGAAGATCTGAACATACATTTTAGGACAATATTGGTAGGTGATTTTTTTTATGGAAAAGGAGGACAAACGAGCGTACGGGTCTCCTGGTGTTAAGTGATCACCGCCGCCCACATTCTCTTGCAACACCAGAGGAATGACAGGAGCTTTGCCGGCCTTTAAGGAAGGTGTTTACGATTTTTTGAAGGTACCCATGTCGTATCGTCCCGGAAACACCGCACAAGGAAGTTCATTCTACAGCCTTGTAGTACGAAGGATGAAAGTTGCTTGAAAACCCCACTGTGGAGGACCACCGTCCACCACACATCCAGATGGTGGGGATGATATCCTGACTTGTGGCGTGTCGTGATAAGGTGGAACTTGGCGGCAGGAATCAAATGAAACAGCTCTTCGCAACATATATATGATAAATGCGGTAGAAGACACACAATGAAGCGATGTATCTACGCAACGCCAAGTGATCCAGCTGTTCACAGAGCACTGGGTCCCAGAAAATTCGAGCTGCTCTGCGTTGCACGCGGTCAAATGGATCGATTATAATATTCAAATTAACGCTCATGTAACAAAAGAAAAATAACAAACAGTGGACGCTTTTCTATGTACTATACGGTTCAATGTATGAATGAATCAATCGAAAGTAGTTACTTTTAAAACAATATGCAAAAAATATATGCGGGATTGACGTAGGTGCTAAGGACGACGTCGGGAACAAAAGCGGTGTAAAAATAAATCCTTGAAGTGCTCCGATAAATATTAACCGGAATAAATAATTGATGGATATGGTAAAGTTACCCGTTATGACGCAGAGATGTTTTAAATTAAAACTTCTTTGCGTCATGAAAAACACCAAATATTACAGCAAACTTGCCACAGTCCGTCAGTGAGAACCATATTCAATTAGGTTTAGCCGGTACTGAGATTAGCGTTGAATGGGCAGGACATAATAATTGACCATCAGCTGAGCGTCCTGCTCGTCTCGTCCCTTATTTTCATTTTAAAAAAAAGTGTAGGTGTGAATAAAACCTGTACTATGTACTTAAACAATACACCGAGGACTGCTCATTCCTCGGTTTAATTGCACTTTGGAAAGTGGTTCCATGGAAACCGCACTACGCAGCAAGATACGTCAAATCATAAAAGTCCAGATTTAAATTATGCTTTAAGGAGTTGTTCTTTAAACGAAATTTATTCAAATCGTTATTGACATTTATTTCGCTATCACGTTCATCATCTAAGCATGAATTAAAAATGTCTTACTGTCTTCCCGTTTTGAATGGCCAATAGTTTGAGCCTACTCTTCTGACGCTTAAAAAATACTGGCCCTCTCGTTCGCACATTTCATTGAGCAACATTATCGCTCGATTCCAAGAACGATACCTACTACAGACGGTGATTCAATCACACGTCACGACATTCGTAGTAGCATCGGCAGGCGTGGCACGTGGCGGTACAGTACAGCCCAGTATCCGGTTTTGTTTTAAACCGCCGAGCGTCGAGAATTTGGAAACAGCGGAAGCAGCGCTGACGCAACTGGCGACGCGTACGCTAGCGTCGGAAAAAATAGCTGGTTTTTGTTTTTCCAGTGAACTCCTAAACCAATGAACGGATTTTAATGGGGATTACTTCATGGAGTGCAGTATAGTCCAACTTGAGAGAAAGGATAGTTTTCATTTCGATTTGGGATCCATAATAATTATTTTTATTTCCAATATTTTTTAGTTGTGAAACGCTTTCATTATAACAACAGCGGAAGAAGCGCTGACGCAACTGGCGACGCGTACGCTAGCGTCGGAAAAAATCGCAGTTTTGTGCATCGTTATCGGAAATGCGGAATCGAATTGACATATTACATTACCTACATCTAGCGTCAAGTCACTCAAAAAAATCTTCTATATATATATATATGTGGGTAACACTCAAAATGTTTAGCACTGGCCAGTTAGAAACATTGGTAGTGAAAACTTTTTTTGAATTTCAATTTTAGAACTCTTTGGTAACCTAATGTAGTATATATTGCATTAATTTGTCATTTGTTTTTGTGAATTGGCGGCAAATCTAAAACTCTTGTTACACGTGAAACGTTGGAAAGGTCATTTCGCGACAGTTGTGCTGGAAGATGGAAGGACAGTTACTGCAGACTGTGACATACCAGTCTGCTGCCAGATCGCTGTTTGTCTTGGAAAATATTCGACAGCAGCGCCCTCGAAGCAGGATCCTCCTTCACCACGACAATGTTTCAGCGCACTCCGCGAACCGGACTGTTGAATATTTGACTATGGCAGGTGTCGAGATAATGAGTTATCTGCCATACAGTCCTGACCTGTGGCCCTGCTACTTTAATTTATTCCCAAGAACTAAAGATAAAATTCGAGTTATTCGCTTTACGAGCCCTGAAGATGCGGTGAAAGCGTACGAAAATGCCATAGAAGAGAATACGGAAAAATGGGCCCACTGCTTTTCTCAGTGATTCCATCGAATGCGACGATGTGTAGAGAGGAACGGAGATTACTTCGAAAATCAAAAGTATTGGCAACTTTCTACATTAAGCCATTTTTAATTTTCTGAACATTTTCAGTGTTACCTAGGTATATATGCAATAGGGGTCGTCATAATTTTGTCTCCTGAAAATCCCCAAGGTTGCTTGGATTTCTTAATATCCAACGATATATATAATAAACAATTGTTTAACAGAAACAAACAGGATTAAACTTAGTGGTAAATGGTATTAGTCATTGATTTCTACGTCATTCGGTCAAGGACTCAACACGCTGCATACTTACATCACTGCAGTAAATTATGTAGTTCAATGCGACACAAGTTAAAACCATTAGAGTACAGTTTATAATGTAGGCTAAAATGTCAACTGGGGCTTATCTGATGGGGATTATCACTAGGGTTGTCAACCGTACTCTAAAATAGTACATTTATACACATAGTACATATATATATTATAAAGTATAAGGGGTCACAAATTAGTTTCGCTCGGTGTCCGTTTTAAGAAACGAAATGATCATCGCGGTCCGCACAACATTTTAAACTTGTGGCGTGTCGTGCGAAGGTGGCATTCGGCGGCAGGAATCAGACCAAACAGCTCTTCGAATCACCCTCAAAGTAGTCTCTGTAGAAGACACACAATGAAGCGACGTATGGGTACATATAAACACTTTTATAATAATGTCCCAGCCACTGTTCAGGAATTATCTATAAATAAATTAACTTAAATGTTTTATTAAAAAATGGCTCTGTCGTTAATACTACTACGCCATAGCTGAATATTTAAGTGATCCGACAGCCTGTGGCTAGATTATGATTATTTTATAGCAATAGTATTGACAATACAATCTTTATATATATATATATATATATTTCTTGTGTGCGTGTGTATGTCACTGAACTCCTCCTGGACGGCTGGACCGATTTTGATGAAATTTTTCGTGTGAGTTCAAGGGGATTCGAGGATCGTTTACATTAACAATTCAACTACACCCTAAACGGCTGGACCGATTTTGATGATATTTTTGTGAATTTGAGATTGGTGTGTGTCTTCAGATGGATTCAAGAATGGTTTAGATTCACAACTAAACTACCTCCTAAGCGGCTGGACCGATTTTGATGATTTTTTTGTTTGTTTCAGTGAATTTGAGATTGGTTTAGATTCTCAATTTCGTCCATATAATATAATTCTCCTGCTCATGTGTATGTTAGTGAACTCTTCATAACGGCTGGACCGATTTTTCAAATTAACGACGTGTGTACAGGAAAACGTCTGTTGGGTCCACTAGTATTGTATATATTTCATTAAAATGAGCGCAAAAAAATGCTGGGAGAGTTTCTTCCGCCGCTTCTGTGAGCACCATTGTTTCCGAAGCGGTAGTAGTGACCAGAATATATTGGAAATGACATCAAAAAGAATTCGAAAGGAATCAATTAAGAGAAGCTAATTGCCTTATTTGCCTCTTAACAAAACAATAATAATTGTTGCGCAATACTAAAACCCTTTCTACTTTCCTTATTCGCACGCTCACGAACTTGCGGCCATTATTGCCTGCACTTTCTACATCAATAGCCTGATGGGCTTAGGCAAGATAACTTCGCCACAAATTAGTTTAATATAACCAAATTGATTTTACGGTCGGTGAACAATCTCATTAACCCGCGTCGTCTATCACCGATACGAATTGGCTTCGAAGCGGAAATAATTACCAAGTTTTTATTTCGCTCCTTACATTTTACAACGGCAACCACCGACTGTTTTCATAAACTTTATATTATTCCAAAGTGTTGACACGGGGACGAAAGCTTGTGTCATGATTTTCAAATATTAAGTAGGTACTTTTTAAGGGCCGAGACAGGACGTTCAGCTGATGGTAATTGATACGCACTGCCCATTACAATGCAGTTCCGCTCAGGATTATTGAATAACCCAAAAATTCAGAGTGGCACTACAATTGCGCTCGTCACCTTGAGACATAATAAACAGATTAACAGATGTTAAGTCTCATTTGCCCAGTAATTTCACTAGCTACGGCACCCTTCAGACCGAAACACAATAATGCTTACACATTACTGCTTCACGGCAGAAAAAGGGCGCAGTTGTGGTACCCATACTCTAGTCGGCATCCTGTGCAAAGGAGCCTCCAACCGGTAATACTTATATTACTAACGCCTTATTCATTGTAAAACGTATAAACCTATGATAGTTAAAACGTGTTTTAAGCCTATCGAATGTCCGACAAAGTTCCTCATTCATAGTCACTATAGTACCGCACCGCAATGTTGCCATTTCGTACAAAAACATGATTTTAATAGATTTAACGAGGAACTGTCCATGGAGACAGACATCTTAATGTCAATGACTTGTCAGTTGTCAAAAATTCCTTCAAAAATCAAGGTTTTGAGTAGCGAACCTAGTCTGCAGGTCCAATAGGTACCAATCCTTAACGGATAAACGTCAAATACGAGACAGCTGATCGATGTCGGCCATGTTTTTTGCTGTCGAGGTATTAAAATAGGTTTATAGAAGCGTCCTAGCTACAACAAGTTACGTAAGCTTTATCGAAGAGATGATGAGCGTTTTAGCTGTAATATGCGATTATGAATACCATGACTATTAGCGATGTTTTTAGCCTCCGATAAGTTGTGTAATGAATAAGACCGTATATAATCATAGTAATTTTAATATTTAATGATAGCGATATATTTTTGAATATATTTTTCATTGAATTAAAATAACAGTATCTCATTTGACTTGTATGAATAAGTGATGGAATGTATTTAATCCCTACTAACATTATAAATGTGAATGTAAGTTTGTTTGTTACGCTTTTACTCCGGAGCTACTAAACCGATTTTGATGAAATTTATCAAATTTGTAAATCTTTAGACAGCGGACAAGCATGAGACAGAATCACCTTCCTCCATTTACTTCTAAGATAATTTGTATGTCTAGAGGACAGTGACAGCTGTGAACATGTCGAAAAAAATAGCAGCAAATCGTTAGCCTCTATTTTCAAAACAAAGTGACAGCGTATCGCGAGTGTAGCTGTCATGAACACTAAAGTAATAAACCTGGCCTATTGTCGTATGTTGCCCTCAAGCTATATTATTAGTATTTTCGAACACATGTAAAATTTATAAAGTGAGTCCTAAATGTACAATTAGTACTTCATAGCCGCTATATTCAGATTTCATGAATATTCTTAATATTAAACAAATCATATAAATACTCTAGGCACTTTAGGAAATCTTCATCAAAGCATATTATCTTTTATTCTTTTTTTTATGACAGTAAGGGTCAAGACGAGCAGGATGTTCAGCTGATGGTAATTGATACGCTCCGCTTATTACAATGCAGTGCCGCTCAGGATTCTTGTAAAACCTAAAAATTTCTGATCGGCACTACAACTGCGCTCGTCAGCTTGAGACATAAGATGTAACGTCTTTTTCATCTTCCGATCGAAACACAATAATGCTTACACATTATTGCTTCACGGCAGAAATAGGCGCCGTTGTGGTACCCATAATCTAGGCATCCTGTGTAAAGGAGCCTCCCACTGGTATATTATGTACGGTCTAACAGTTCATAAAATGTCAACCAATACATGAACATAAACCGGGATAATCTACGAGTCTAGACAATTAAATACGGCTAACATTAAAATAAATAATATTATATAATTTATTATTTAATTGCTCTCAATTATAATGAAGAAGCCATAAAATGTGAGGAACGAGAGTTTCATGACTGACATAAACATTAATATTATAATAATGGTTATTGTACTATCTACTTATACACTATAGATATGTATATATATATATATACTTTCTAGATTAGAATTCCATTATTAATTATATTATACTAGCTGACCCGACAGACGTTGTTCTGAATATAATAAAAAAAATAGTGTATAGGAATTTATCAATAATATTTCAAACATCAAGTATTCTTTCGTAAAAATGCTCCCTGATGTTACAATGAAATTGTTTCACAGCGGTACTGTCAAACCGTTCGTCACTAAATTCTCTCATAGAAAATGTGACCATACAAAACAAATATTGAAAATAAAAATAATTATGGGTCCCAAATCGAAATAAAAACTATCCTATCTCTCAAGTTGAACCAAACTGCACTCCATGAAGTAATCCCCATTAAAATCTGTTCATTAGTTTAGGAGTCCATCGAGGACAAACAACGTGTCAAGTAATTTATATATATTAAAATAAGGAAATAAAAATAATTATGAGTCCCAGATCGATATATATAAATTATCATATCTCTCAAGTTAAGACTAAACTGTACTCCATGAAGTAATGTCCATTAAACTACATTCATTAGTTTAGGGAGTTCACTGGAAATAAACAAAACATTTTAATAAAATAATATTGGCCCCAAATGGGAAAACACAATGAACATTCATGTAAGATTGACAGGTTCCAAATACAAACGTAAAATCATATTTTTTTATCGTAATATCCATTTTTTTTTAATTAATATAAGTGAATATTAATTTTTACATAAATGTAATTTCACATATTTTAGTCATTGTGTTCTTAGAAAATAAAAACCACGAAAGTAGTATTGTAGACATACCCCCTTATTCATAATGGTCCGCTAACTTAAAACAGCCGCTAAGGAGTGTTTTTTCTCATTCTGACTTAGGACAATAGAAGAAGACAGAGTGAGAATTAGCAATGCTTTAAGTTAGCAGACTATTATGAATAAGGGGGTCAGTATTTACCTGTAAAATGTTTCTTTATTTGGATTGTTGCTGTATATGAGTATAAGACAACACAGTCTAATACAGAACACGACACCATTATATTTTTTATTTATATAAATATACATTAATGTATATACATTAAAACTGGATAATTTCGATAAAAACAGTAAAATTAAAACGCGGTCCAGTCTGACAGGAGACTAATGGACACTAAATTGTTTAAAAACGATTTCATGGTCCATCTATTCCGTCTATTTCTCACACCTAGGTTTTTGTGTAAGGATAGCTATCTCACTATCACACAGGGTTCGACTATTACGTTAGTATGTTTATGATTCAAACACCAAAACGAATAACTCTTCAGCTTAATTATTGGTGTTGATAATTATTATCTTTAATTCATTATTAGTGACAATACTTGCTTGTCCTCCTTTCGTCTAAAAAATAAATAAGATAAAACATTATCTTACATATTTCCGCCTCCCAATAACTCACATCCGTATTTAGTACGAAAGAGTCGTTAAAGTTTTACAGCGACAGAGCCCTCAATGGATCTATCTGTACAAAGTGCTGATTCCATGTTAACAGCACAGGTTCAACTAGGGTTGCCACGTTAATTTAAAAAAAAATGGAGTATATCTGATTTCAAAAGAAGTAAGTAAGTGAATAAAGAGTACGGACGTCCAAGAAAGAGTATCAATAATTTTATATATAAATAAAAGGTATTTTATTTGTACTTTTTGCAGTACATTTTTTTATGGTTATTATACCGCAACGGCGCTTATTTCTTCCGTGAAGCAGTAATGTTCAATAATTATTGTGTTTTGGTACAAGTTTCCAATAAAAATCATTCCCAAAGTAATATTTATTAATCAAGTGGATTTACAATCGTTCAACATTTTCTTCGGGAATACAACAATGGTGTGATATCTGGAATTCAGCTCAGCTCCCAAATTCCTCTACGGAAACAGTCCACAATCCTAAGGGCTTGTTCACACGCGTGACCAACAGTGTTTACGCCATTATGACACGTGGTATACAGATCTATAAGGGTGGAGATTGCAGAATCATCTAAAAACATATACTATTTCTTAGTAATTTTGCACCCGCCACTAAAATCATCAAATTTTAACAACCTGGTTTGTCATTTGATTCATCAAAAGTCAAGAAAATTTAAAATTTTTTTTAGCAATTGGTTAATTAAAAAAAAAAAAACGATTTATTTATCTTTATGAAAGTCGTTTACACTATTGCAAGCCTTTTTAATTATACTCTACTTAAAAAATTTCTTAAAATGATCAAGTGGCAGGCTTAACACAATATTTTCTGATAAAATATTACAGAAAGTAATATTTAAACCTTATGTTCTTTTTCTGTTCTTTTTTTTGTTATCGTTCTCATACCACACCAATTAATTCCCAATTCATTGAGAAATTTTATCGAAACGAATATTTTTGAAGTGAAAGCTTCTTTAGCGGCGTTGAGCACTTTTCTTGAGATGGGTTTAAAATGTTATACTTGCGTCAGGACACGTGGCCTGATGGAAAATACGTAAGACAGTCGTAGAAATTAAGAATGTGTGTAAAATGATAAGCTCGCGTCAGGACACGTGGCCTGATGGAAAATTCGTATCATAGTCGTTGAAATTATGAATGGGTATAAAATGTTAAGCTCGCGTCAGGACACGTGGCCTGAAGGAAAATTCGTATCATAGTCGTTGAAATTATGAAAGGGTATAAAATGTTATGCTCGCGTCAGGACACGTGGCCTGATGGAAAATTCGTATCATAGTCGTTGAAATTATGAATGGATATAAAATGTTAATCTCGCGTCAGGACACGTGGCCTGATGGAAAATTCGTAAGACAGTCATTGAAATTATGGATGAAAGTTGATATTTCTGAGAGATAAACTTTTTAATGTAAGATAATTGTAATCGTTCTGAAGTGTTAAATGTATATTGTATTTAACCACATATATGCTAGTACTTTTATAGTATATTATTTTGTATAAATAAAGCAATTTGTGCGATTTTTTTTTAAATAAGCTGTGTTACTTGCGCCCTTTTTATCGGGTCTGAGGCATATATTTTCGATTGATTAGATTTATTTACTAACGTTAAATAAGTGATTTAGAAAAATCCTACATTGAATTAAAGACTAATGACAAGCCGCATCGATAATAATTAAATTAATTTTATTGTTAAAAATTAGTCAGTTTTCTAGACCTCAATTATATTTATATTTTGATGTATTTATTGGCTTACAACATTTATTGATTGTTCCATTTGGCTTGTAATAATTTAAGTTTATTCTATTGGACTTTCATCGGTGTGCACCCAAAGTGACGAGCGCAATTGTATTGCCGCTCAGAATTGTTGTTTTTCAAGAATCCTGAGCGGCACTGCATTGTAACGGGCAGGGTGTATCAATTACCATCAGCTGAACGTCCTGCTCGTCTAGTCCCTTATTTTCATAAAATTATCATTTAAAAAAATCCTTTTTTGGTTATAATAATGGGTTTGCATAATATTACATGGCTGACCCTAGTATAGTAAACTTGTGTAAAAAAGAGTATTTTAGCATAGGTACTCTATTAGTTTTATTCATTATAGAGTACAATAATCTATTTCAGAGTACGGTTGACAACCCTAGGTTCAACGCACTCGGTATGACAACCCAAGTTTTAGTGCACTTGGAGGGGTCCTTAATGGCGCCGATGCCGAATACTAAATCGATGAATTAAATTAACCCCACATTTGAACCGGGCAGCCAGCGGGCACGCGTGTAGCATTCGGCACTTGTTTCGGAAACGCGACGTTGCAACACAATCGAAATATTGAAGCATTATCATTTGTATTTGAGGTTAAATTTATAATTAAGACTAATGACCGCTCACGAATGACTTTGTCGAGTATATTTTGTCTGATAAGAACTCTAAAATAAATTTCAAAAATATAAATATAAACTAAGATATCCTTACAAAATGAGGGATCTGCCAGTGATAATTGCCTTTAGCAAGGTCAGGTGGATAGACTAAGCAGAAAAGTCTGAACCTATACCGGTGGGCTTTGCACAGGATGCCGGCTAGATTATGGGTACCAAAACAGTGCCTTTTTTTGCCGTGAAGCAGTAATGTGTAAGCATTATTGTGTTTCCGTTAAAGAGGGCGCCGTAGGTAATGAAATTACTGAGCAAATGAGAGTTTACATCTTATCTGTCAAGGTGACAAGCACAATTGTATTGTCGCTCAGAATTTTTGTGTTTTTCAAGAATCCTGAGAGGCACTGCATTGTAATTGGCAAGGCGTATCAATTACCATCGACCGAACGTCCTGCTCGTCTCGTCTCTTATTTTCATAAAAAAAACTAAATGTAATATGCCGAAATCTACCCCAAAAAAGTTGCGAGCGCCAGTTATCCTATAATATACGTATATATATGCCGACCCGACAGATGTTGTTCTGTAGATAATAAAAAGAAATACTGTTTTATAGGAATTTGCCAATAATATTTCAAAACATCAAGAATTATTTCGTAAAAAATGCTCCCTGTTGTTATAATGAAATTGTTTCACAGCGGAACTGTCAAACTGTGCGTCATTAAATCTTCTCATAGAAAAAATGTCCATACAAAACAAATATTGAAAATAAAAATAACTACGGGTCAGACCGTATCCATACTAAGTTTCATCAAAATCAGCTCGATGACAGTGAAAGACTTACAAATAGCAGTCAATTGTTATCACATCAATAACATTAATATGGTTACAAAAAAAGAAAAATCTTTAGCGCAACACTAAATAGAACGCGAAGCTATCAATATAAAATGCTCTCAGAATGCGACACCATTTTTTGTTCGTACCATTAGAGGTATTAAGTTTTGGCTACATCTGCCGCGCAGGTGTTCCCGGAGGAAAGGCAGGTGTGTCGCCGCGCTTGCACGAGAGCGGATGCTTGAGTGGGAGGCCGACAAACGCCGGACTGAACTACACATTTATGAGGTCAAACTTGAGGGCGAATTTCCGGATTCTATTCACGGTTAAGGCGCGGAATGACTAGAAGACTGAAGATTGTAAACGCTACAACCAACCCTACAAAATTTGTGTTGATCATCTGGCTAAGCTGCAAATGGGCATTTATTTTACAGATTTTCTTTTGTTAAAGAGTTGAAACAATAGAAATTAAGAGTGAGTGGTGGTTGAGGGTGAGAGGGAGTGCAACCCGGTTTTTGTTTATAGAAAAGGAGGACAAATGAGTGTACGAGTCACATGGTGTTAGATGACCAGAGGAATCACAAAGTTTTACAAAAGTGTACAAGCCTTTTTTGAAGGTAACCATGTCATATCGTCCTGGAAACACGACACTAGGAAGCTCATTCCACAGCTTCGTTGTAAATGGAAGAAAGTTCCTTGAAAGCTGCAATGTGGAGGACACATCCAGATGGTGGGGATTATACCCTAATTTGTGGCATGTCTTGATAAAGTGGAATTTGAAGGCGGGCATCAGGTGAAACAGCTCTTCAGAACACCCCCCCATGATAATGTGCAAGATTTGTTCAATGCCAAAATGAACCTATCAAATGAAGTCCAGTACCTGGGATTATACTAGACGGTAAGTCACTCTGGAACAAGGATCGAACACAAGCTGGATCTTTAGCAGTGCAGAAGGGTCATAGTTCCATAGGAAAGTTATAGTGTATGAGCTCTCAAGCAGGGGCTCATCGACACAAGTGGGTAGCCTTATGCCTCTGCCTTTCAACCAAATATGATAATGAATATGCTCTCTTTGCAACAACCTAGAATTCCAAACCCAAATTTTTGGCAGTCAACAGTCAAAAAAAGAGATACCCACACTAATGCCTGGAGTGACTCTAAAGGAACACACCACTAAACAAATTTTCACATTTGAGTCTAGTATGAGAGTATAGTTAATCAAGGATGCCTCATGTAGAGGCAAAACACATATTGAATTGATTGAAGACAAATATTGGCGGAATTAACACTCAAGATAAATCAAAATATTTGGACAAGAATTCACATAACAAACAGCCTAAAGTGCAGAGGATGTCTGGTTATGCATCAAATTGTCAATTAAACAAAGAACATACAATATTGGCTGACTGGCAAATATTCTAGGTAATATGAGGTCACTCCAAGAAGTTTGTGATCATCTCATCCATGTGGTTGAAGTAACCAGTGACACTTGCATGCAAAATGGACCCAATTAAGGGATCTAATTGCATAAGCAGGAGACTGTTACCATACCATAGTATCTGCTGATACATTATGTAAGTTATTCACAGATAAACCTCTTTAGGTTAAAGGTCTCTGCCTGCTACACAGTATCATACCATGACCGTGCTAGGAACGTATCTGGCATGAAAAGGAACACGATACACTCTACTATGCCCAATGAATAGATCGACGGCGTTCTGTGCCTTTATACATCCCATATGATGTCAATATGCAACATCCACCAAAACCAATAGGAATCCGTTTCTTTTCACCTGCATGCAGCACAATATTCAAATAGCATATCAATAATATTAGTGATTAGGCTGAGTATTTTGATTTGCCTTGCTAGTAAAAATCACAATTAACTGGCTAAAAATACAAACGTTTTCAAATACCCACTTAATTTCATTATAAACCCGGGCTAATATAATTTTGAATTATTTATTATCTATATGTTCAGTGTTATTGACTTAAAATTTTCAATCATTACCTTCAATAAAATTATTATCCTTACACAAAATCCACACACATTTTGAAAAAGGAATCAGACAAATCCATGACCATTTATCAATTAAATACTGGGTAAACATACATGGAAACAAAGATCGTATGTAATAGATAATAATGGATACAAAAAATATTTTTTAATTATTATTACATTTCATATTTATTAAAACACGTAATGCTTTATTTTCGTTAAGAATACACTTTCAACTGTAAGCAATATTAGGAAGTAGTTTCAAAAACACTGTAAGCTTTGTGAGAGAAACAAAACATCGCCGTAGCCATTACGAAGCTATACCTAGCTATAGAAACGATCCGATGTAAACACAAGTCATTGTCCTATATTGCTGATTGTCGTTGAAAATTAAATATTTAACTGATTCCTCAACAAAAATCAAGCAATTGTCTTAAGTGCAAAACATTGAATCGCTACCACGTTGTATTAAAAAATACGTACCGTTTTACGACCATGATAGAATCCGTCTCCTCGTTTGTGGACCCTATGATTCGGACTAAACTTTATACACCAAACTAATAATTTTGAAAACACCATGAATTTTATAAACACTCTGAAATCAATACACACATCGCTAAGGAGCGATAAAAACACAAATCTTCATTACTACACTGACCCTGGGTAACACGCACTGCACTATAATAAACATGTATTTCACAAAGTCTTTGTTGTTTCTTGTTTAAATTGGTTTTAGTATTATTTGCATTTATCATGAAATAATTAAATATCGCTTTCAATGCCACTAGAATAATACTGTAATAATAAATGCACCTCACGGCACTAGTAAACAAACCAATGATATATTTGTAAATGTTTGACTTTGGATGTTACGGTGCTACCACTGCACCACAGAGTACCTTTGTATATAACTAGTACTGCACAACTTTACAAAGAGAATATATTCACTTTGATAAAGCCACCTGCCTGTGATAGGCAACTCAACTTTACGTATAAACTAAAGACTAAATAAATTTATCGTAAAATAAGCGAATAAAGTATTAAATGATGGAAAAGGATCACGTAAAATAAAACAAAGTACTGTGCACATATGCTAGTAAGTTAGACTCCTATGTCGGAACATAACAAAAGTCCTTAAAAATTTATAGTCGTGCTACTTAACGATTGTAGAAAGAACAATATTATAATAAAGAAGGTATTAAATATGGGTTGGAGTTAGTATCCCGTAGCACGAATTAGGAGGTAAAAAATATTGTACTTGATAGAGCTTTAAAATGACACCACTCTTATTACAAGCTAATGCACCGTTCCAGAAAAAAAAAACACCCATACAATGTCCCAGCCCTTAAAAATTTCATAATTGGAGGTTAGGGTATAATGCTTTTTACTCTGCATTACCTTGCAATTACAATATTTTTTACCTCCTTATTCGTGCTACGTGAGAGTGATGAGACTAAGTTTTAACCTTTAATACTAACGAAAAGTTAAATAACGTTTATTTAATTATCATTGAATATTTTTTATAAAATTAGAAATGATTTTTTTTATTTATTTCTCTTCCATTGGTTGTGGTTCAGTAGACATGAGTTACATGAGGCTGGTAGCTGAAGCATGATGCAAATGTGCTAGTTGACAAACTAACATTAGGGTGTCGAATTTCTGCATCGTAAAAATTCTGTCTGATAATTTATCCATAATGTGCCTAAAGAAGTATAACTTTATCAGGAAAAAAGAAGACGGCTCTCAAACAATATAAATAACTTAATGTCAAACACATACCGAATTAGGATTACTTTGATTGGTTGATTTACAGTTCAAGCGATCTGAAATGTCAGTATTTCTTATTCTATTTGCTTGGTGATACTACATATTTCATATAGTTGACTCTTCAGTCAACTGTGCCTGTGCGTAGTGCGGCATTGTCACTTTCAGGCGCTACTCATAAACTTGTTTTTATCGCAAAAAAGGAGGGCAGATAAACTGTTTAAAGGGAGTATTTGCCAGTGAAATTCTTAAGTCTCAATTGACATATTGCGCTATGCATTGCGTTGTTTTTATTGCATTTCGACTCGATTCATAACGTTTTGCTATTCGCAGATGATCAGCAAGTTGATCAGCTACTCGCTCTATCACTCGCATCCATCACAAAACGGAGATAAAGATTCTTAACAGACGACGAGGCATTGTAGTGTATTCGTAAATGTCGCCAATTCAGGGCTCTCAACATCATCTTTTTCTGGATGGATGGCACAGTACAAGAGGACTTTATATTGTTTTATCTTAGCCCACACAATTCTCCCCAAAAAAGATGCTCAATCGTTTTAAAACGGAAGTGTACTTACGTCCTACGATAAAGTAAGACACTTACCCCTTACTGATATGAAAGTTCTTCACCTTGTAGTTTTGTAAATAAAAAAACACAGATGGAATTATTTTACACTTCGATCTAAAATACACTTTGATTTTATTCACACGAACTATAATTCTATTTTTCAACCTTCTTCTTTTATTTGCCTCTGTTATGCATAAAAATCCCATAACAAACAATAATTAGTATTGAGGAGGAAATATAATTTGAATATGGAACGTCGACTTTTCTAATATGGAACGACTGTGATTATAGCTTGAAGGGTAATGATTATTTTCTCTTTGTCGATATGTCTGAGAGTGCAACTACAGATGCAAGCAAAAATACTCTTAACATTTACCAAATAAAGTTGTTTATTGAAACGCAGATATATTATAATTCAACTAGCGTGTCTTGACAAGTTTGGATTTCAGGTACCTTACTACATTCAATGCACTGTTTAGAGTTTTGTGCTTTGGCCAGGGCAAGGACCTTGTATTACATCATAGCACATAGTAACAAAAAAGATAGCACTGAGTTTTAATCATTTAACTTTAAGCTTACGTAGATACTGATGCTAGGCATCTCATAACATTAAACTTATGTAAATTTAGGTACATTGAAGACTCCTATGATCTTTGCATGATTAGTACTTACGTCACGTCTCCCATTGGCTTTAAAATTCAAAATTAGGTGACGGTATTACGAGTTGGAAGGTGACCTTTAAGTTCTAAATTATTCTTAGTAATGTTATTCTGCTATTTCTATCCCATATCAAAACCATAAAGGCATAAAAGGCATTTATTTTCTCAAAATTGATTCCTTTAGAATTCTTTTTGATGTCATTTCTTATACTACTAGATACTACTACCGCTTCGGAAACAAATGGCGCTCTGAGAGAGAAGAAGTGGCGCAAGAAACTCTCCCAGCATTCTTTTTTTTGCGCTCTTTTCAATAAAAATATACAATATTGTACAGTCGCTATAAAATAATCACAATCTAGTCCCAGGCTGTCCGATCATTTAGATATTCAGCAGTGGAGTAATAGGATTTACGACAGAGCCATTTTTTTTATAAAACATTTAAATTTACTTATAGATAATACCTGAACAGTGGCTGGGACTTTATCGTAGAAGTGTATACATTTCCCCTTAAAGCTATTATGTATCTTATGAAGCCTACTAGAATTAGTTACAAGCAATCCCTTATTTCTAGTGTTATAATAATGAAAATCACTATTAAGAGCAAAAAGGTGACGATTTTTGTGAACATATATTAAATTTTCATAAATGTACTGACAATAAACAGTCATAATATTTATTTCTTTAAATTTTTCTTTAAGAGACTGTCTATAACCAAGCTGATATATAGCACGAACAGCTCTCTTTTGCAGTGCAAATACTATATCAATATCAGCAGCATGACCCCATAGTAATATACCGTACTAATATACCGGCAGATGATAATATAGCAGATGGAGTATTGCTCTCATCTCTGGTTTGGTACACCAAAATTTCAGCACAAACCAATAATTGACCGCATGTAATTCACACAAAACTTTAATTGTCCCACATGAACGATCTTGCCACAAACGTGAAGCGGCTCGGTGTGGTAACAGCCAGTGGTGGTTTACCATATTGGCTGGAGTTTTGGTAGGGGGGCAGACTATAGGGGCGGAAAAAAAGGAGCCAATTTTTTCATCTTCCAGATTTTTTTATTATATTGTTTACACCTAGTTATATTATGCCTACTCCAAAAGTTGAACTATCATAAATGTAACTTCTACGAGTCGTCATTAAAGTTGATGGAAGTCCCTGCCCCTAGGATAACCCACTATAGAATTTTACTCACTTCATTTTTATATTTAGTTAATATTCAAAGTGAAAAAAACTTTATTCAATTAAGTTTAAACTAAGCGCTTTTGAATCGCCACTATAAATATTTATTTTAAATTAATTAATTTACCATATGTTCGTATAAGTTGAGCTCGTGGGAAGAACATAATATAAGAAATTCAACGGCCACTCTTTTCAATCAATGTGGTAATTACTAATGACCATCTGAACACAATATATCATAATGTATTGTCACATCTCACAGAGAATATTATAATACTTCGCATTGTCTCAATGTACCGCAGCGACATATTTTTTGCTGAAAACGGATAAAAATTATCTAAGACCTGCCTTACCTAAGCTAGGAAATGCAAAACAATATTGTGTAGGTACTGCACCGATGCATTCAATTGCAAATCAGTACTAGTATTTAGGCATGTCAAGTACACGAAATCGTTTCGAAAAGTTGCACGCGTTAGTTGTTCTCGTGCAAAACACGTCTTCCCTAGCGAAAAATAATTATCAAATACTTAAGTTATTTTTGACCTATGTGCACCGTTCAATATTTATTCTTATTAGGTTAACTTAAGTTTTTGTTACAGCCCTTTGCGTATTTTTTAGCAACTAGACGTCGAGACAGTGTTATATGTACCTATTTAGCGGCAGGACAAACGAGTTAACCCCATTTTTATATTTATTACACATGATTATGTAAATACCCAATTTTTCATTGTACTTATATTTTTTTACTTGGCGGTTCTTTGCTCTATCGGAATTTATTAATTAAACACTGTCGCCACCAGAATGTAGAATATACCAACAAGTAGCATATTTAGTGTTTAATTTCGATTTACTTTCGATAATAAATAAAATGATTGAAAATAAAAACACAACAATTTATTGGAAAACAATGAATTTATTTAGTTACCTTCATATTTATTTATTTTGTTCGTACCTAAATAACAAACGAATACCGAAGAAAAAATATATCGAGTTTCATAGTGCACATAATTTATTATAATGCAATCCCTAAAATTCCCATAAAAACAACAAAAAAGTGCCACTATTTCCATTAATTGGAGAATGTTTCCAACGATATCTTCATCAGAATATTACATAACGACCACTTTGCCCAGTGCTTAGTGACACGATTACTAAAGTAGAGCTTCTGCGGTAGAACCACATTTGTATGATGAAATAATGTTTGGTGCAACAATCATGGGTGTGAACACTTTTACCGCTAGCCCTAGATGGTGCCCTAGCTAAGCCGCGCGGCGGCAATCACTCTAGGCGTGCAAACAGCACAGTTGTATTGTATTTAAAAACACATAAGTCTTGTATTTCAGCAGCTAATGTGATGTATTGTATTAAACAGATCGTTGTGCGGCATCCATGGTTTGCGAGCTACATCAAGTTTAAGGCTAAATAATTTGTATAATAGTGCTATAATTATTATGAAATGTTTATGTAGACCTAAGGTCTAGGCACTGCCCTGTATAAATACCACTGGACAGGCTGTTCCATATGTATGACAGCAAATTTTTTGTGCCTGTTTGAAGCGCCACTCGCGAACGTCCAGAGAACTAATTTGACGTATAATACAAATTACTGCGAAGGAATATTATAAGAAATACTTTGAAATATTTTTGCAGTTTCAATTAATTTCGCTCGTTTTTCGTGTTATTTATACTTCAAGAATCAACGTATTAAAGTAAACATTTTTTTTGTAAATAGTTATCCACCATCCATCGATGTTTGCTGATGTTATCATCACAAGTTTTAGCACCGCAGACTCTTGCTACATGACCAACAGCGACAAAATGGCGAAAATCAAACAGTCACAAAAGAACTTTGACAGCCGCCAGTCCAGTGGTATATACTGTAGAGGTAAGTGGGTCTAGGGATTTAAAGTGAAATAAAATTATAGCTACTTACAATACCGCTACACAATCTCTCATATAAAATGTTTACTAACAATTATTCAACTATACAAATTGTTACATGGTATGAAAGAGTACATAATTTAAATATTTATTTAAAATACAATGAAGTTAATAGCTTTAAACATAATAACAAACACATAAACTTTAAGAAGCTTATCTGTGTGTGAAGGCGCTTTAAATTAAATTACACAAATATTTAAAAAGAAAACAATAATTATTTTCAATTACAGCTATTACAACATAGATCTTATTTTAAACAAAGTATTATAGAAATCAATTAACCGCAAATAATAAATAATAATCAAACGTTAACAATTACAAATTAGTTGTCTACTTAGCTAGCCGCAGATAAAATTATATTAATGAAGGATTTTTGTAAGGAGTAGATACTATTTTATAGATACAAATCTGACATACACACGGTTAACACAAATGCTTAATACAACTTTACATGCAAAAAAAAAGTAATATTTAATGTTATATAATGTTTTGAAACACGAGAGATATATTTTGCGTCATGAATACATTAAAATGAGATCAGTATTTATAATTATATTTGAATTAAAGCAGACAGTAAAGTAAAGTAAAAAAAAATAAAAAAACTTAATTTTTTTTTTTTTTTATTTCAACAAGTAATTAATTATTCGAAGGCTGTTTATGGAATTTTATGAATTTAAACGCGAGAATCATAGAAATGCTGCGAACTTTCTATCTCCAGTACTATTTGTATTTGACGACTCCTACAGCCCAGTGCTTAGTGACCCTGCCCACTGAGCTAGATAGACGTCCCGGGTTCGAACCCCGGTAGGTGCAATCATTTATATGATGAATATGAATGTTTGTTTCCGAGTAATGGATGTTTATTTGTATTTATGTATGTTTAAGTAAGTATATTGCATTAAATATACCGTTGTCTTGTACCTATAGTACAGGCTATGCCTAGTTTGGGCCTTCAAGAAAAGCGCGTACACCTTCCTTAAAGGCCGGCAACGCTCATGTGATTCCTCTGGTGTTGCAAGAGAGTGTGGGCGGCGGTGATCACTTAACACCAGGTGACCCGTACGCTCGTTTGTCCTCCTATTCCATAAAAAAATGATAATTTGCGTAACAGTGTGTCAAATAAATAAATAAATTTGTATGGACGCGAGTTGTCTATAGATCATAGACAGCGTGGCGTTACAATGACGACATTAAATAAACACACGGATAGAACTACTTAGCCGTTATCATAAAAATATTAAGAAATCAAATACAAAATTCACCTAAATTAATAAATTTTCCATAATAACATTTTGGAACAACCTGGTAGCCGCGTGCTAGGCATGGACACCAACTTCGTGCCGTATTGTGCGACCACGTAAAGTTGATTAAAATTTTGTTTAATGAATATGTAATTTGATTGTTTGAAAATTTCAATTATTTACTTTAAAATTTTAAAATTATTTTTTGTGTTCATTTAATGTCACCATTATAGCGCCACGCCTTAGGTACCACTGGGAGGCTCCTTTGCACAGGATGCCGGCTAGATTATGTGTACCACAGCGGCGCCTATTTATGCCGTGAAGCAGTAGTGTGTAAGCATTATTGTGTTTCGGTCTGAAGGGCGCCGTAGCTAGTGAAATTAGTAGGCAACTGAGACTTAACATTTTATGTCTTAAGCAGACGAGCGCATTTGTAGTACCGCTCAGAATTTTTTGGGTTTTCAAGAATGCTGAGTGGCACTGCATTGTAATGGGTAGGGCGTATCAATTAGCTTCATCCTGTTCGTCGCGTCTCTTATGGTCATATAAAAAACTCATTTTATTGTTATCACCTCTTTAAAAATATTATATTAAGTACTTATAAGTATCGATTAAAAATAATAACCTACAATTATAAAAAATTAAAGTCTAAACTGCATTGAAAAACGTCTAATACCTACGTATGGGCTTGCTTTCAAACCTTGTATCACAATGTACTATATAACTTTAATATACCACTTACGGCATATAGTACGCTCTCTAATAATTATTCTAGAGGGTGACTTTTTTATTTTCTAATTAATTAATTCACTAACAGTATTAACATAAAGAAAAACGGCGGTCGAAAGCCATCGAAAGGTTTTCTTACACTCGCCTCGCTAATTTTCCTCAGAGACTAATGCCTGTACCACCCGCTTAAATAAGTATTTTTATAAAATACTTTAAGTACTATAGAAACACAGTTACATACATGTATTTTGGTGTTTGCCCGGTTACTTATAAGCAATGTGCCGTTTCGTTGAAACTTCCAACTCTATTATGAATTCTTATCATTTAAATAAATAAAATCATCTAAAAGCTGCAAAGTTGTTAATAATTTCGTTTTCAATTTCGATACATATATAAATAAAGGGTTCACGACTATTACTAATACAATTGATATTCAAGTAAACATAATTTCGAAAAAACAATTATTGTTAAAGAAAATTCACTGCTTTGAACCTCTGTGGCGCTTGGCTTGTTCAAATAATTCAAAATTCATTCGAGATCAAAGAGAGTATAACAATTAAGTGAACAAAAAGTGACGATAAACAACTTGTGTTACGTCACTTGAACGGTTGGCTCAGTGGCAGAGTTGGAGAGACAAATTTATATTTTATTCTAATTCTCATTACCATTCAAACCAGATGCGATTTCACCATAGTCACACATAACCATAGACTTTGTTCTCACGTGTTCTTACGATAATTTCTATCACTGTAACGGCCAAGACGAACTAACGTACATACCTACTATGAAAATAGAGTGATATGTAATTTAAAACAAATACAATATTAAATGCGAAACTTATTATAAGATATGTCGTAGCAGCACTGTGTCAATGAACGTTAAATGCTTGAATTATACAGGATGTTAAAAATTTTTGTTTAAAAAAATCTCTATCTATGAGTCTCTATCTTGAGGCGTATATTGGTAGGCGTATATTAAGTAGTGAGAACAAATAAATATTGATTTTCAGGATTATTTCCTGCACATTAAAAAAAAGTTAAAAAAATATTAACGTACTCAATTATAAACGTTTAGACACTTTTCCCCGCCCACACATTTATTTCATTTATGTACCCTGCGAGGGCGCGCGGGCGACGGCAAAAACGAAAGTTTTGTATTAATAATAACCATCGGCCGCTATATTCGTTTGACCTGCCGTGCCGCACAGTTGCTATACGCAATTGGACTGAGGCCAGGGCAATGGGAAATACCTTAGTTTACTGGTAGGATATATAAGTCAGGAGTTCTGAAGATTTTTGAAATATTTAATATGAAATGTTCTTTTTATTGTAGCATTTAATCTAAGGGGTTTTGATTTTTGATTTTATTTTTAGTAGTGTCTCCGCATTCAACTTCATATATGTGTAAATATCGTACAGGTTTTTTTTAACATAGTGTTATACAAAATAGTATATTTCAATATTTCGGAGTGTTGATACATATTGCTGTGAATCGCGCGGTCTTTTAGAATATACCGCATGAAAATCCGACTGACACACTTTGTTTTATAATGTACTAAGTACTATACCTACACTACTAAACAATACTGCTGTGTATTGTACAAACAAGATCCAATAAGATAATAATTATAAATTTGGTCTGTTTGTCCGAGCAAAACGCAAAAACTATTCAATAGATTACAATTCAAATTTTGCATGAATTGTTAAGGAGAGGTAGGGACAACATATTGTAAGCTATATATTATGGTAGATACAGGCGTAGTATTTTTGCCGCTTTACAGCGTCCAAGCGGACGGCATTGCTCGCAGCAGCTAGTAGATATAGAAAAGCAAGATTCACTAAAGTAAAGCAATATATTATTTTATATTATACTAGGTTTTGGTTTGGGCAGCATTTTTTATTGAATACTGCTGTAGTGAATACGTTTTTGTTAACTACCAACTATAGAACTTACATCCCCCTTTTTCATCCCACACAGGTCTAAATTCTATAAACTAGAACAAATATTTAAAAGTTTCATGATGTTATCTTCAATAATGACATACATCTGTCATAGAAATTTCCACCCCCTATTTCAACCCCGCCAAGCCTTTTATTCGGGATTAAAGGTAGCCTATGTCCTTTCCGAAGCTCTTGTCTATGTCGGTACTAAATTTCATCAAAATCGTTTCAGTGGTTTAGGCGTGAAAGAGTAACAAAAAAACTTATATTTATAATATTAATAGGGATAGCCATATCACTTAGTTCGTGGCACCCATGTTGTCAATACTTATATACCTATTCATAGGTGGGTGTTGCGTTTCTCTACTAATAGGTACTTTTATCCAAATGTTTTGAGTTTTCCTGGTCAGTCTCGTGCCAGAGCTTGGCAAGTCAATATCTCCTGAGGACGCCTCGTGAAGAAGCGAAACACCTGTCGTATTGTTTGAAGACGAACATTGGTGGAATTAACACTCAAGAAAACTCAAAACATTTTTATAGTTATGGATATCCGCAAAACAACGCCTACTTTTTCAATAGGTACTTTGATTGTTGAGAGATTTTACTAAAAAAATAAAGAACTATCTAACACTTTGAATCATATTAAGAATCATTTGGGTTTTCCTTCTTTATCAGTAAGTATATGCGATTTGTAAAAAGTCTGTTATCCTGGCCAAAGTAAGTATATGAACAAATAAAATAAGAAAAAAAAAAATTATGAACGATGCGGCACTCGAACCCACGACCTCCGCCGTTCCAAGCCACAACCTGAGAGTTCAACAAAACATACACGATTGTATAACGATAAGTTACTCGAACGGTTGGCTCAGTTGGTTAGAGCACCGGCACGGAACGCCAGAGGTCGTGGGTTCGAGTCCCGCATTGTTCATAAAATCTTGTTTTTTAAATTTTATTTGTGTATTAATCCTAGAAGTGAGTGTTATCACTTTAAAAACTTAACAAAGTATATGAATTTTCATAATTGAAACAGAAAAATTACCGCCAGCCATATTCTCTTGAAATATCTGGGAAATTACGTTGTAAAAGAGCTTCCTAGTTGAAGACTAGTCTCAACGACTGAATAAGCCATAGAAAAGGAAACATGATCAAGATTTTGCTAATCCTGCGAAATATTATTTTCAAACTAACTAACCACATCGGCGCCTATTTCTGCCGTGAAGCAGTAATGTGTAAGCATTACTGTGTTTCGGCCTGAAGGACGCCGTAGCTAGTGAAATTACTGGGCAAATCAGACTTAAAATCTTATGTCCCAAGGTGACGAGCGCAATTATTGTTGTGCCGCTAGGATTTTTTGGGTTTTTCAAGAATCCTGAGCGACACTGCATTAAAATGGGTAGGGTGTATCGATTACCATCAGATGAACGTCCTGCTCGTCTTGTCCCAAAAAAAAAACTAACCCGGATTAGCATTACGCACTTGTCCACTTATTAAATACCATAATATATACAAATCCGTTTAAAGGAACAGATTTCTTTTCCTATCTTTACAATAGTAAACAGACTATGTGACGTCACGTCCATGATTCAAAATGGCGTCCACAGTCAATGTTAATATTCCTCGTAGCCGTAGTAATCGTCTTCCTGCTCGTTCTGCAACATGGCCGCCAGCGAGAACTCGTTCTCTGCTTCCGTCACGTCCGCATCCAGATCATCCTCGTCTTCTTCCAGTTCTGCCAACATTAGAAATAAATCGTACACTGAAGCGGTACGCTCACAAAATCAGTGATTCTAGTATTGTATTTTATTACGACAAGTATAGCAAACAATATAATACTTAAACATATGAAAACTATATATTACTATTTGAGACACGTAAGAAAAAATATTAATTATTAACAACTATACATATAATACAAGTGTTCAAATATAAAAAGTGTGTTAAACACTGTTTCTTCTATGCATCTACTGTACTCAATGACTCTTTTTTTGTGATAATCAGGGACGAGACGAGCAGGACGTTCAGCTGTTGGTAATTGATACGCCCTGCCCATTACAATGCAGTGCCGCTCAGGATTCTCGAAAAACCCAATTCTGAGCGACACTACAATTGCACTCGTCACCTTGATACATCAGATGTTAAGTGTCAATTACCCCGTAATTTCACTAGCTACGGCGCCCTTTAGACCGAAACACAGTACACATTACACACATGTTTACACATTACGCTTAGCCGGCATCCTGTGCAAAGTAGCCCCCCACTGGTCTTGGTTTACGTATCAATTTACATTTACTTTTTTTTGACTTACTCGTGTAAGGCGTTGAGAATTTGACGTTTGAGTATTTTTGGTGCATCACTTTACATAATATATTATAATTGAAATGATTTGTAAATAGATGAAACTGTAAATGTTGATTGGCAATTGATTTCTTACCACTTCTTCTCATTTAAGCTCATTTTTTCCGAAGTGGCGGTAAATACGATAAATTTCTATCCCTACAGCCCAATGGTTAGTGAACCTGCCTACTGAGCTAGAGGTCCCGGGTTCGAATCCCAGAAGGTGCAGACATTTATATGATGAATATGTATGTTTCCGAGTGATGGATGTTTATATGTATTTATGTATGGTAAGTAAGTATATTGTATTAAATATATCGTTGTACGTACCCATAGTACAGGCTATGCCGAGTTTGGGGCTAGATAATTTTTGTAAGAGTGTGTGAAAACTTTTCATACTCATAAGTTTCACTTCCTAGACCTATACGACAAAAGTGATTTTGATTTGATTTGATCAGAAAGCCCCAAGTCGTACCAGTTCGGGAAGACTGCTGGCAATTATTTATCGATGATAATTTCTCAAATAATTTTAGTCAAAGTAATACAATAATTACCTGCATCTTTTTGTGATGGCGTAGCTGGTGGGTTAGGGGTTGCGGGTTCTTGGCTGGGGGTGGCTGGTGTAACAGGGGTTGTTCGGGCTTGACTCGGAGATGGAGGAACAGGGTCGGTTGTAACAATGTTTAGGTTTGCCGTTTCTTTCTTCTTTCGTTTCTTTGGTGCCGGCGAATACGATACTGCTTCCGTCGGCGTGCTTATTATTGGTCTGAAAATATATTTATTCAATTACGCGTTATTTTGCGGAAATCGATAATCATCCAAATGTTGTGATTTTAATTGAGTGTGAATCCCGCTAAGTTTTGTCTTTAATCAATTCGACACGTCTTTCGGCTCTACACGAGGCATCCTCAGCAGATGTTGAGTCGAGACTGAGTCACGTGCCAGAATTTGGCGAGACAACAATCACAACATTTGGATGAGAATATTGTAGTGAAAAAAAAAGTGTACAAATAAATTTAATCATAATAATTTAATTTAAAGATATTATTACAACATAAAACTTAATTGACTTAAATTATATTATCTATTATTGTATACAATATTAATATCTTATATTACTACAACTTTATGAAGATTTATTTTCATACAAAATAAATATAATGTCAACGTACAAACAAACATAGCGCACACAATTTTGCTATAGCGATTAATGCAAGGAAACATTAGTTACTATCGGCTATTGGTTAACGTGTATTGAAAGGCATAATAAGTATGTCTGCCACAGTGATCGACGAAAGACATATATTTTTTATGGAAAAAGGAGGACAAACGATCATAAGATAAGATTTAAGGAAGGTGTACGCGCTACTTTTGAAGGTACCCATTTCGTATCGTCCCGGAAACACCGCACAAGGAAGCTCATTCCACAGCTTTTTAGTACATGGAAGAAAGCTGCTTGAAAAGCGCACAGTGGAGGACCGCCACACATCCAGATGATGGGACCTTGTGCAGTTATATCTAATCTTCTTATCATAGTAGTCAATAAGTTTTATATGTATATGTGTGTTTCGGCTTATCTACCTATCGCAATTCTGTCAAACCTTCTGTGTGTATGCTATTGTGTAGTTTATTCTATTTTGAAATTAAAAGCCGTTTAAAAGTTTAAAATCCTCAAACCAGCTAAAATATATTATTGTAAAGTCAGGGTATAAATAAGCAAGTAAATAAATCAGGTGTACCAGTGGGAGGCTCCTTTGCACAGGAAGCCGGCTAGATTATGTGTACCACACCGGTGCCTATTTCTGCCATAAAGCAGTAATGTGTAAACATTACTGTGTTTCGATCTGAAGGGCGCCGTAGCTAGTGAAATTACTGGGCAAATGAGACTTAACATCTTATGCCGCTCAGAATATTTGGGTTTTTCAATAATCCCGAGCGGCACTGCTTTGTAATGGGGCAGGGCGTAAAAATCACCATCAGCTGAAGGTCCTGCTCGTGTCGTAACCACTAGACAACACATATTTGTAATTAATTGTAATTACATGAGACATGTTCCATGTTTTTCACAACTCTATCCAACCAAATGGTACCACTACAAGCAAACTTGAACTTACGTCGCAGCAATATCCTCGATCTTAGATTTAACGTCAACTGGCACCGAAGTCCCCGGTTCATCTAAACTCTTCAGTATATCGTAGTTGATCTTGGCGCTGATCTTCTTCTCCGCTAACATCTTCCCGAGGGCCTCTCCCGCGGTCGCCGCGTTACAGTTCACCTTCTTCCTGTAAGCTCCACGAACCTTTTTTTTCTTGTCCTTTCCTTCGTCACGATCTCTTGCGCGAAGTTCGTCTTTTACTGAAAATAAAAATGTACTGATACCCTAAAACCTTTCTTAATAAGCGATTTAAACATCTCCAAGCGAACGAATCAAACAATATCAATTCGTAATTTCGTAACTTAATGCACTTTAATATGAACTCCTTTGCGAAAAGACATCGAATCGTTCGATGGAGAAAAAACGATTTATTCGATTACTTTTATAAAACCCTGTTCGTTTAGTAATTAAGTCAAACTGCGAACAAACAGAGCGAATAGAATAATTTTGAAATAGCGTAGAAAATTTCAAATTTGGAACATTTTATTTTACCTATTGCCGGTACTTTATAATACATAGACAATTGTTTCTAATTAGTTGAATGCATATAATATGTAAAACCTCTGTTGTATAAGATTTCAATGAACAGAAAAGTTTTGGGTGCCCGTTATTTTGCAAATGGGTTTACTTAAAGGTCGATAAATCATAAAAAAAGCAGCTCGTGGTGGCCGGATGAACCTATCATCAGAAATAAAAGATTAAGATTTAACGTTCAACTTTTTTTTCTACCAACAAAAGAAGAATATGCGGTGATGAATCGGTCACCTCAAGCAGCGCTATTGATCGTAGGACATATTATTTGTATATTAAGTTCAAGAACTGTAAGGCTAAGATCTATAATAATAATAAATAATAAAACTTTTATTTTGAACAATTTAACAAAGATAATATAAACAAGGAAAAAACGATGATTGCTGCAAAAGTATAAACTGCAGCGCAGCTAACAACGACCTTCTCCGAATACAATAAGGAATGATGTTCCATGCACAAAGACCTAAATAGTAAACAGAGTACGGTAATTGATGACAAGATATTAAAAAAATAGTACAGGATATGTGATTTGAAATATATACATTATTATTATTATATTATGTGTTTAGTTTTGGGTGAGTGTTATAGATATGTATATACTGATTGTGAAATTTGTTACATTTGTGCTGTGTGTGGTTTTCTTAGGTGTGTGAGGGAGTGATATATAATATTTTACACATCCACAAGTTTCTCTGTATCTTCATAATCTAGTGTTTTTAACCAGGAGCCAAGTTTCGCTTTACATTTCCTCTTGGAATATAGAGCGTACTTAGACGTTGCTCAGACTTTACTTGAGTAAAACTTAGCCGAGTGTGATATAAGGCGAAGCTGTCTTAGCTCTAAATATTCTCTAGTCGTAATTAAAATTGCGTAAGTAAAGTCTAAACAAAGTCTTAGTACGCTCTTTAGATCTCAGCTTAGGAGATTTATAAACTGAGACCTGCGCACTAAGCGGTTACATCACTATGAATATTATGCTCAAAATGCAGGTATTTTCGTATATTTTGGATTCTTTGTAATATATAAGTCATTACTCAATAAAAAAATCTAACAAGCGGGAAAGCCTAGGCTGCAAAATTGATATGTTTGTCGTTTTCTTTAAATAATTCAAACATCACATTTTTTTAGACTTTAAAATTTTTTATGGTTGCTAAATACATGTAATTAAAAGTTTTGATGTTTATGAGGTAATAAAGTTTTTTTTTAAATGAAAATAAGGGACGAGACAAGCCGGACTCCCTGACGGATACACCCTGCAAATAACAACGCAGTGTCGCTCAGGATTCTTGAAAGACCCAAAAATTCAGAACGGCACTACAGCTGCGCTCGTCAACTTGAGACATAAGATTTTAAGTCTCATTTTCCCAGTAACCTCACTAGCTAAGGCGCCCTTCAGACCGAAACACAGTTATGCTTACACATGACTGCTTCACGGCAGAAATAGGCGCCGCTGTGGTACCCATAAACTATCTTTCATTCCACCAAACACATGATAGGCAAAGTCTTTTCAAACAGCTTGCACAATATCTCAATAGCATGCGAATATAGTTTTTAATTTACAAGCCAAACTAACTCTTTTGCTCCTTCAAATAGTGCGCATTGACGTTTTTCCACAGTTTCGACTTTTGTATGGTTTCATCGTCCGACATTATCAACGAGTCGATGTAGTCTTCATCCTTATCACTCATGACGAGCTCGTCAGGATTGTGGAGATCTTTCACTTGTTGCCACTTCAGTTCCGGTTTCAGGAACATATCTGGTTTATCATCGCTCGGACCTAAGCCAATCACGGCAATTTCCGGACCTAAAATTGCAAAAGAAAATAATCATAAAAAGTACAGCAGAAACAATTGAAAAACACAAAATTGTACAGACTGTGGAGACAAAAGAGTCGATGATGTTTTCCATCTTTTGATGGAATGTGTACGGAACGATTCAGAGTGGCCGAGACTCTTAGAGAAAAATTACAATGTTACACATACGTAAAAGCTTACTAGCCACTCCACTATCAAGGGCCGCACGGTCGCTCGTTACGATGTATTAATAATGTGTTTGTAATTTTTTGGTCATATGTGGCTGTCTATGTTTTTTATATATTGAATGAGGTAATTAAGGATTTTTTTAAGCTACGGGGGTGACATAGTCATCTTTGACTAAACCCCAAAAAATAAAGAATGAAAAAAAAATAGATGATGCCTATAAGGCCTTTAAGCCCTCGTTATCACTTATTATATTAATAGTTAATGACAAACAATATGTAATAGTACAAATACAGAAGGAAATCACTCCGTAAAATCAATTAAAGAAATAGGAACCCTTTCGGCCATACAATAGGGTGCAATTCAGTTTTTTTCACCTAGAAGTCTGCCTCTCTATCCTTGCCGACATTCTGGTTGTCTTCTTTATCTAAAACTCTACCTACCTAGTATAAGGTCATCTTATAAAAATAGCTCAGTTTTTTCTATAACGTAAATAGTTATGTAATCGTAACTTTAAATCAATATTATTTCGTTGTCAAACCTACAGTAGTAGCATATATGCATTGGAAGACCACGTCATATTCAACATAGTTCCTTTTTCCTTTAGAAAGTAGGAACTCTAGCTAGGATCATTGTTCTATTTTTTTTTTATGAAAATAAGGAACGAGACGAGCAGAACGTTTAGCTGATTTAATTGATACGACCTGCCCATTACAATGTAGTGCCGCTCAGGATTCTTGAAAAACACAAAAATTCTGTGCGGCACTATAATTGCGCTCGTCACCTTGCCACATCAGATGTCAAGTCTTATTTGCCCAGTAATTTCACAAGCTACGGCGCCCTTCGGACCGAAACACAGTTATGCTTACACATTACATTAAAAAAAACTTCATTAAAAAAAAACTCAAATAAAAGTTCTTCCAACTGCGGACACTGCTCGAAGTGAGTGTATAGTTAACAATTTACCGAGCAAAATAGAATATAATATGGCCATCAACATACATAGTACTCAAAAATAAAGTACCTAAAAATTTTGAAATAAATATTCTCTGTAACATTTATAAGTTGTTGGATGGATACTGTAATGGCATAAAACGTCATTTATTTTCTCAAAATTGATTCCTTTAGAATTCTTTTTGAAGTCATTCCTAATATACTGACACTACTACCGCTTTGGAAACAAATTGGCGCTCTGAGGGAGAAGAAGCGGCGCAAGAAACTCTCCCAGCATATTTTTGCGTTCTTTTTAATCAAATATACAATATTGTATTGTCATTGCTATTGCTATAAAATAATCATAATCTAGTCCCAGGCTGTCGGATCACTTAGATATTTACGACATAGATAATGCCTGTACAGTGGCTGGGACTTTATAATAAAAGTGTATACTTTTACCCTTAAAGTTATTATGTATCTAATTTTAATTAAGCCGAATAAATAAAATAACTTAAAAAATTATACCTAGTCCCTTCTCCAACTTCTCCTTATCAAGGTCAGTAAAGTTAGAACACGGTTCATTTTCAATTGCGATGCTTCCTATAACGTTGATTGACTCCTCTGTCGCAAAACGCGTGGCCTCCGCCGACTCCTCATCAAAATCTGCAAACAAAGCGGGTGCACCAGCTTTAACTGTCGTTATTTGTGACTCTTTAACCAACTTTAAAAATGGAGGAGGTTCTCAATTCGGCGCTATGTTTTTTTTATGTTTGTTACCTCAAAACTTTCGACTGGGTGAACCGATTTTGATAATCATTTTTCTGTTTGAAAGCTGGTGTTTCCCGTGTGGTCCCATTGTAATTTGGTCCAGATCTGGATAGCATCCATGACAAACCCATAAAATTCTTAAATTTGCTATAAATACGTAACAATACGATTCCAAAAATAACAATAATCGTAACTAGAGTTAGATTTATAATTAGATTGTATAAAAATACGCAATTATTTTGCGTCGAACCAGCCATGTTGCGACTATTCCTCTTGAGGGACAAAGAACGGTTAATTCAGAATGGTATACTAGCATTTATTTGCCACAGGTCGTTTCTGAACTCCGTAAAGAGAACTGCAACCGCCGCATCATCCTCCATCACGACAATGCGAGTTCTCACACCGCGCACACAACAAAAGAGTTTTTAGAGCAAGAAAATATAGAATTATTAGACCATCCACCGTACAGCCCCGACCTAAGCCCTAATGATTTCTATACTTTCCCTAAAATAAAAAATAAATTACGTGGTCAGAGATTTTCATCACCTGAAGCTGTGGACGCCAACAAAACGGCCATTTTGGAGACCCGACTTCCGAATGGAATGGTTGCTTCAATGATTGGTTACATCGTATGGAAAAATGTGTCAAATTTCGCGGAGAATACTTAGAAAAGCAACAAATACATTTTTAAATAGTAATGTTATGTCACTTCCTTGATTCCCGAAATTTTCAGTGACGCCCTCGTAGTAGCGATAGTCAGGTTCGACACAGTAAGCAATTATGAGAAAAGACAGACTTAACTGCCAATAACAACATTGTTTATTACTTTACTAGCAGTGAAACGCGGCGTTGCTCGGGTTAAATTACATCGCATGTTTAATTTTCAGAATTTTGTAGACCGTTTCGCATTAATTATACACATTTTGGAACTTTCTAGATCATTCCAGGAAATCCTAGAACTTTCTACATCATTCCAGAAAACCTTAGAACTTTCTAGATTGATTATATCAGTTGCACACATTCTGGAACTTTCCAGATCATTCCCGAGATTTTCAATATTTTACAGAAGTTCACAATAGTTAGAGAAGGACAGATGTATATAACTTCACATTTTTGCTACCCACAACCACCCACTTCCACCCATCCCAACCAAACTCCGAGGGGTATTTGCCATCCCAACGGGAATTTGATCGAAGTTGCGGATCATAGAGAAAACCGTAGACATACTTACGAACATAAGCATTTTATATAATATATATTAAGATTATTATGCTTTTTATTGAGCTAATATACATAGTAAACTTTTGTACACATAGACTACATTCTGTCATCTTCGTCGATTTGCCCTTTCTTGGCAAAGTCCTGTGGTAGTAACCCGGTTTTGGCGATGATGATGATTATTTTTAGCTGATGCCGTATAGCGGGACCGCATTCTAAGTGTGAGTGTATATGTTACCCCCAAACCCAATTTTGGAACAAACTAGTTTTTCCTAGACCAAATCAGTTCATCCCTTAAGGCAATCTGGTACAGACTAGGTTAAACTAATTTCTCCTGTTTTGCCTAGGCTGAATTAGTTGAGTCTAAGTACACCTCAAGATTAACTGGTTAGGCCTAGTCTCTACTAGTTCTTCCTGGTCTAATCCAGATCTCTTCGGAATGGGGTTTGGCCGGTATCATATTTCTCTGACTCTAGGCCACGGCAGGTAGTGATTAGTTTGACTGTAATAAAATTAAATTCATTCCATACACAATAATGAACTCACCAAGCCCTTTTTTAGGTGTAAAATATTTTCTCCGTTTAATTTTGGTCTCACTATCTAAATGTAGTTCTATCTCTTTCTGTAACTCGGTCAACTCCTTTTCGCCATCTTCCTCTTCCAAAAGCTGTGGAGGAAAATATAAATCATTATCAATTTAAGCGGGTCTAAAGTGGATTTAGGAATTTCATGGCTCCAACATCGATTTCAAGTCTTATAAACCCAAACCACAAAAATTAATATAAAATCTACAAAAATAAAATAAATAATATTCATACTGAATTACAAACTAATATAAGCGGGTACACAGAATTCAAATTTGCACACTGAAGAATGTAAAGCTATTTTCTTTTTGCATCTCAATGTGTCGAGATCCAATACGCAAACTTTCCCAGAAGGAAGGGAAGATATATGAGCTCTGATACTCGTAACAGCAAAGAAATCGGGCATTCTCGCCTTGGCGAACATGCTCGACACGCTGCAGTACCTCGGAAACTTTATAAGAATTCGTTATGCATCATTATATTGCATCCTTATGGTGCTAAAGGACGAAAATGAAATGACGAACTTTCTTATGCTCTACACATTCGCGAAAATGGCATGTCATTAAGAGGTAAGGACTTCTGTAACTCCGAGTAAAAATCTTGGGTATAAAACTGAAAAGCCAAGGTTCTGTTCTCAACTCTTTCCTCCCTTCAAAACATATCCAAGCATATCGAAATTTTGGAAACTGTAAGGGAAAAAATATTATATATCGGACTGTTTAAATTTTTCCGCTCATTATTTTCAATTTGTATCCTATTTGATTAAGTCGTTTTTAGTAATGTTTGAAGTAATCTAGAGCTCACATAAACAATAATATCAAAAAGAGGAAAAAAGACAGACACATATTACGATGATGATGATCTAATTTGAAGGAAAATATTGATGTGGGTTTTTTCTTATTTATGACGGGGAAAAATTCGAAGGTTTTCATCCAATTTTTCCAACCTCACCTTGATAAAAAATTCAAAATCTGTTCAATAGGATTAATGTTGAAATTTGAATAGTTAGGATACTTCTTCTTCTTTCTTTATATATAATATCAATCCTTATTCCCTATGTGTTTTAAAACCATTGATCAGATTATGATGAACCTTTGATAGACTGTTGTCAAACTTTTCTGGCCTGGCGTATCAGTTACTATCATCTGAACTTCCTGGTCGTCTCGTAATAAAAAAACATTTTTTATCAAACAGGAAGGTTGCAGATCACCTATTGTAACTCATCTCAAGCCGGTCAACCTAACTCGGGACCTGAGTCGAGAGGCGATCATTCTCCCTCTCCGCGTTCCCCACCCCGCCCTCGTCCAGTTAGTAGCGTCAGCAACTTAGCATACTAAACACCCGTATATTACTATTCATTATTATACTATTAAGCTCGTTTTCTTATTATTTTACTCTAGCATCTGAACATTACATAATTAATAATAATAACTAAATACTTTTTAATAGTACGGAATATGATAAAATAAAATAAAAAGTCGAAGAAGTTCTTTGAAATGACATTTTAATATAAATAAACAATAAGGATATATTTTTTAAATAATCCATTATTTCTCGTAAAAAGTAAAGGAAAAAAATGGTTACTGTGGGATATCCCTATGAGATAGACATAAACCATCGGGGAATTTCATGTAGACCTCTTTAAGGAGTACAATACTAAATAAATTATTTTGATCTATCTCATAGCCAGCATTCGCAATATAAGCTAAAAAATGTGTTTATTGATGACATCACATTAGAAACCTCTGAAATTATCAGTGTATCTCTGTTATATTATGCATATGTTTAAAATTTAAACCTTCATCTACTAAAAAAAAAACTGCATCAAAATCCATTCTTTAGTTTTAAAGATCTAAGCATACATAGGGACAGACAGCGGCAAGCGCCTTTTGAGTGTAGAAGATTGAGTCTCGAGTCCATACCTTCTGAAGACGCTCCTTATCTTTTTTCCGGGCAGCCCTGAAAGCCGGCGGATCCTGTTCTTCTTCGAGATCGACCGTCATGAACTCGTCTAACGTCAGCGCGCTCGACGGAGTGTCTCCGAACTCCATCAGTCTCTTCCGAAGCGTTGACTCGTGCACTTTAACGATGCGGACCACGTCTGCCGGCGTCCGGGAGAAATCATGAAGTCTCGCGGCTATTAAAAGTGCTGAAACGCAACATTATGTCGTTACATGTCATATTTTCAATTTGGGAAAATCTTAAACATTAAATTCAAATGGTCTAATTGTAGCTTAAATTAATTTAATGATTTACGGTAACGGCATCTGTCATCAAAGTTATATTTTTTTATGACAATATGGGTCGAGACGAGCTGGACGTTCAGCTGATGGTAATTGATAAGCCCTGTCCATTACAATGCAGTACCACTCAGGATTCTGAGTGGCACTACAATTGCGCTCATCTCCTTGAGACATAAGATGTTAAGTTGTTTGACCTGTTATTTCAATAGCTACGGCGCTCTTCTAACCGAAACACAATAATGATTACACATTACTGCTTCACGGCAGAAATATTGTTGTACCAATAATCTAGCCGGTATCTTGTGCAAAGGAGCCCCCCGCTGGTAATCCCATCCTTCCATATTCTTATCGCCTCTGTATTAAATTTACTAATATATTTAATGGATACTTACTCGTTAATTCCTATAGATTATGTAGATATATATGTCATCCAATTACTAGCAAAAGTGTATACTGACTGTCCCCAGAGGACGAACAAGAGGATTATACTAACCAGCGCCACATATTCCTGAGGGTCTCCGTCCTGAGTGTATGGAGTCCCTCTTCATCCGCTGCACGAGACGGAGCGCTGTCATGCTGACCTCGTGCTGTTTCTCTTCGAACTGCAGCTGAGATGAGAACCGTATTATGTAGAGACACGGATCTGGAATGATAAAATAAACCTTAAGGGGCTTCGTTTGATATTTAATCTCATATACTTATACAGTGAAACCTGGTTTATTGGGATCTCAAGGGACCAAGGAATATATATATATATATATATATATATAAGAGGAGGCAAACATGCAAGAGGCTCACGGGATGGGGAGGGGTGAGGCAACCGCCCATGGACATCCGCAATAACAGGTGTGTCAAGAAATGCGTTGCCGGCCTTTAAGGTGGGAGTATTGAGAGTATTGAGGGTTTCCAATAATCACGTTTTCTAATAAAGCAGGTTTAAAATTATAGTTGTCTCATTTACGAACTCCCCGCTTTATATTTACGTTTGGACATTTTGTACACTTTTATTCCCTTGTTTGTAGGTCCTAAAACCTGAGATAGTACTGACAAACTAAGCATGCGCGAAAGTAAACGCGAAATGTATGTACAAACATGTTAAAACCACGGGACGAGTAAAAAAAGAAGGACTCCGTGTCAAGTTACAGAACAGTGAAGCACCAAAACAAGCCGGTAAACGTGTAAATACATTACCCCACGCGCACACTTACACTAATACAAGCCGCCATTATGAGATTTGCCATCGTCTGTGACAGATCAGTTTGCATCCCAATAAAATATTTTAAAAATACCGTCGTGCGTTGTGAAAAAATGTAAAAACGATACTGTAAAAGTATTTGTGGCCATATATATGACTATTTGACGGAGAAACATTTGTGTAATTAGTATCCCCCGTAACCGCACACACACTAGCATAACGGTGCTTCACTTGCTAATATGACGGCGTGGAGTCCTTCTTTTTTTACTCGTCCGTGGTTAAAACCTGAATGATTTGTCTCACTTATAATTGTCTCAATTAGTAGTTGAGCTACAGAGTCTCAATAGAGGTAAACATAGAAAAAGTCTTAGAATTCAAATCTCATTTAACCAGGTTCAAAAAGTCCAGTTTATAGAGGTAATTTAATGAAAATGAACCAGGACCTCATTGCAACTCTCAATAATAGAGATTTCTCACTTATCCAGGTCCCACTTTAACAGGTTTAACTGTACAAAGAGCTTATTGTCTCTTAAAGGAAACTCAAAGAGGATCCTTCGCCAAACGACACAAACTCGATTATAATCCTCACCACCTGCATGTGGTTATCCACAGTGCGGTTATCAAGGAACTTAAGTTCCCTGCTAGGTATAGTTTAGTTTAGTTGTTATTTGTATACAGATAAGATTTTAGGTTGCTTTTTAGGAATATTATGAATTAATAACTAAGTAATGTATTATGTGTGTATAAGTTATAGTGTAGATAACTTACAAATTAGGTATTGTTTAATTTATTATAGATGCACGATATTATAATATAGTTTAAGAGCGTAAACTGGCCAACAAACTGTTGCAACAGTTTGGCGAGATGTTAAATTTAAGTACCAACTGTGCATACTTTAATAATTAAATAAATAAAAAAAAAGGTGTTCCCAGGATCGACATAAAAGCGCGTACAAACATTAAAGATTGCCAACGCTCCAGTAATTCCTCTCATACAGTGCGAGCGGATATCACTTACCATCAGAAAAGAAAAAAGAACATGCGAACACAGAATCACGTTTCTCATGATTTTGTTCACATAAATCAAATGAGTTTTTTCTTAAAAGTAATATCAAGGGGCCAGAATATAATTATTAGTTCTGTTTCATTTTAAATTTTCTCTTTTTTACTCGATCAATGATGATTTTAAGAAGAAAAAGGCATTTTCAATGGCAACTATATATAGTGATAATACCAGAAATATGTTAAGTATATTTATAAGTAACCTATAGTAAACTTACTTAAAATAATTTTAACGCGATTTTAATATCGTTAATTAAATCTTATTTGCAGACTCTCCGATTTTTTTGTTTAATTATTTAATCAGCTACACTTAAAAAAGCACTTTAATATGCGGAGAAAAAAACATAATTTGAATAAAATGTATATTTATTGCCAAAATCAGTCGAGTTATTCAGTATATTTAACTCTCAAACATTTTATTAATTATAAAAGGTTGATTCTGTCATTATTCAACAATTTTTAATGCTTAACAGTTTTTACTGTTTGTATGATACATAAACACGTCGTCCAAATCGGCGAGCAGCTCTCAAGTTACTCGACTGGATACCCAAGTTCTGGGCGTTGTCGAAAGATGCTCTTGGCGTATCCAGCCGTCCTTGCCACCGCTGCACATGGAAATGCATGAGGCACGCTGGCTGTATAAGGTAAACAAAAAGCGAATATTCCGAGCACTCCATTTGCCTCCAAATCGACACTTAACGAAGAAGGAAAGATACCGCCCGGATACCGGAATTACAGTTCAGACAGAAACCTGCTGGGCGGGCCCTTTTTTCCTTGGACATAAAGCAGTCGAGTGGGCCGGTCGGCATTTTCCACAGTGTGCTCAGAACAGCATTTATTCAGATATTCATACTCAAAAGCCATAGTGCTAGAATTATGGAAGTCAGCTCTTGCCCATCTGATCCCAAAAAGTAGACAGTTCGGACCCGGCTAACTGCAGGCCTTTTGCTGCTACCTCACTGCTCTAAAAATCATGGAAAGAATTATTAGCCGCCAGGTCTTGGTAAACCTAGAGGTTCACCAAATAATCAATCACCGACAGTATAGCTTTCGCCATGATCATTCGGTGAGCGATCTTCTGGTAATCCTAACACATAGATGGGCAGCGTCAGTCGAAAGTAAGGGAGACGAGCTCTCAGTTAATCTGTTTGAAGGCTTATGATAGTGTACGGCAAAAGGTGCTCCTCTCGAGCCTTCCATTATTTGGGCTTCTCGAGAGTTTATGCGAAGGGACCACCAGCTTCCTGACACTGCACAGCATACAGATTGTTGTCGACGGATATTGGTCGAAAGCGAACCCCGTGAACTTTGGAGTTCCCCAACGGTGTTTGCAATCTCCTACACTATTCCATCTGCAATGATCTGTTTAACGCCTTGAACATGCATTGCCCCGTGTATGATAGTAGACATGATATCCATCATCATCCGACATCGCCCGAAATGCAGCTATATCTCGGAAAATCGTCGACTAGGGCCGGAAGATACTTGTATCTTCTATGAAATCCTCTCTTGAGAAGGTAGTGGAATGGTTAAAAATTTTGGAAAGTTTAGCCCCGACGTCGACGATGCCTCATTGTGTGTCTTTTACTGCATTAATCGCAGGGAGTGTTCCGAAGAGCTTTTTGACTTGATTCCTGCCACCGAAATTCATCCGCACCATCTAGATGTACATATGTCGTTCTTCTACAGTGCGGTTTTGAAGGAACATATTTCCACGCACAACCAAAGTATGGAATGAGCTTTCCTGTGCGGTGTTTCTGCGGTGTGGCAGGAGAATGTTTGCGGCGGTGATCACTTAACTGGTTTGTCCTCTTCTTCCCTCATAAAGTAAAAAATACGGAACACTTATGTAGCATTGTTTTATTTTATATTTTATTTGATAGAAGAATATTTAATAATGAAAAAATAATAAACACAGTTGACCGACACTAAAAGCCTGTTATTTTGGCGCTATTGTTGGCGCGACCAATGACGTCATTGTTTATGACAACAAACAAATCAACTTGTAGAAAGTTTACTTTTACTGCTATTTGTTTATTTCAAATTGGCTCTAATGGAAATAATGGCGAATTAGGAGATTCGAATAATCGAAAAGAATACAAAATTTTACGCTTCATTTACTTACTTAAATTTAACAATGCCAAATCTCACACGTTTTGTCTTACTGAAGTTATCTTCTATATATAGGATATATATATCAGAGATTTCAACCTATATATTGATTCATCACGATATCTCTGGAACCATAAGGCGTAGAGACTTGAAATTTGGTTGGAACATTCCTTTTCTCTGTCTGTCGAGTCAACTAGTATAACATATAGATATAATTATGTACCTACTATTGAGAAGCGGAACTCAATAATCACTTTCTAATTTACAATATTAATCTATTGACGCACCTTCACCTCAAAGTTACAGAAAATATCGATAAATTGGATCTACCATTGACCTATCCTGAAAGGAGAATGGGACTTTTGGGCCTAATGGTTAACATGTTGAAATATACTTTAAAAAAAAGGTATATTTATCTGATGTAAAATACAAAAAACTAGCTCATTTGGCAATCTACAAATCGAAAAATCATTAAAATAAAGAAAATCGGTTAAAATATAATCGAATAAACATTTAATCGATTAAAATAACATTTAGATCCAGTTATTTTATTTAAATAATATTAGTTAAGAGCATAGTTTATGTTTGAATGACCATATTATTATGAATAAAATATAATTAGGAAATAAGATCAAAAAGGTTTTTTAAGCTTCTAAGAATAAATTTAAAACAACACAAAGACTTATATTCGAATAGAAATCGGGCAGAGTAACGTCCTAACTGGTCAACGGTTGCAGCGAAAAAGTGTCGACGCTAGGGAGACGCTGCCTTTTATAGACGCCTTCACACTGTCCACCTGTCACTGTCAACACAATTTAAATAATTATTCAATATAAACAATCAATACGAAAACGGACAGAGCTTCGGCGATATGTTCTGCTGCCGCTTATATAGCGGTCTGTCGGCTGCAAGTGGGGGAGAGGTGACGTCACATCTTGAAAATGTTCTTGTGTTTCTAAACATATATTATTTTCTTAGGAGAAAACAGAACTGAGCAATTATATTATTATTATTACATAAATCGATTGACATAAAAAATCGATACTAGTGAAATCCTTGTTCCTCAACGCTAACTACTCTTTGACAATGACAGTCTGACAGATCATTTCATTTCTTTTCATCGTCATTGTCACTTCGTTTCTTGTTGTATTCGTTAAGTTACCGGCTTGTTAACTACCTATCCAATTGAATTCCAAGGAAAGTTGTCACCCAGGAATGTATGGAAGCGTTTCAATCTCCTTTCCTGAATATATGGATTTGGGGAAGGGACTGCGAATATTCAATTAATTAATTATATTAATAACTTTTTGAGTGCAACAGATTATTAATACGTACAGAATTTAAAAAATATCGCCAGCAAACTGGCGATATTTTAAATGAAGGCCGATTTGCAATACACACTTTACAGTGTCACATTTAGGTCGTTAGTTCGTTGCCCTTCTGTAATTTATTTAAACACGAGCCAACACCCGCGACTTTGTCCGCGTAACTAGACATGATGCAGTTTAAAATTTTTTGGTTAGTTATGATTAAAACCGGTTTGTATCGAATACATCCTTTAGTTTGTAATCTATACTATTATAATATTATAAAGCTGCAGCCTTTGTTTGTTTGTTTGTTTGAACGCGCTAATCTCTGGTACTACTGGTCCGATTTGAATGATTCTTTCAGTGTTGGGTAGTCCATTTATCGAGGAAGGCTATAGGCTATGTTTTTTTTTTCAAAATTAGGGATCCGTAATAAAATTGCTATTTTGCAACACAAGGTGTAAAATCGAAAACCTATTTTTGCGTGCGCTGCAAAAACTATTGACAATAGAACAAAATGATGAGGCTATAATATAGGCAATATTTTATTACTTATAAAACTATCGCGTGTATTATACTTTATATGGCAAAACAACGTTTGCCGGGTCAGCTAGTAGCAGTATAAACGTTAAAGTAGAGTCGAAACGTAACAAGCGTACTCAAATGGTAGACCGTTACAATCGTTTGTGTACAGGCTAATGACGACAACCACATCGTTGGACCTAGCAGAAAATTTCTTATTGCGGCGCCTCTTCACAATCGGCGATTAAAGGCGAATACACGCGAGCACGATCGTGTGAAGGGCTTATTCGCTCAAGTAGTTGATAATGGTCTATAATCGACAAGGAGATAGCGGCGATCGGTGACTTGCCGGTTTTTGCGGGCACGCATCAAAGGGAATTCGCGTGTAGTTGCGTGCGAGTGCATTTGCTTGCGCGTGCCAATACGATCGCCGGTCATTCATTCACTACAGGACACTGGACAGTGAGCAAAGCTAGTTACTGGGATTACATAATAAGTTCAATTTACTTACTACAAATAAGTATATTTACTTTGTTGTTCGTTGTTGTATTAAGATGAATGCCCAAAGACCACCATCTTCTCTTCTTCTATTTTATTTTTCACAGCTTGAACAAAGTTCAACAAATGGACAAAATGATTGTATACTGAAACTAAATGAATGGTAGCAGCAGCTAAATACTCCACGTCCATCTTGAAAGACTGCCGCTCAATAAATGATCACTGACGATCGTGTGGTTGCTTACACGATGATCAACGATTAACTTATACAAATTATTTAAGTTTTCTTTAGTGTTAATTCCGCCAATATTTGTCTTTAAAACAATTCGACACGTGTTTCGCCTCTACACGAGGCATCCTCAGGACGTGTTGTCTCGCCAAAATCTGGCACGAGACTAAAGGAATTAACACTAAAGAAAACTTAAATAATTTGTATAATTATGGATTTCCGCAAAGTAACGCCTAATTCAATAAATTTTCAACGTTTAACTTGCCGATGAGACGATCATACAAGTAACGATCATCGCCGGTAGTGAAAGAGAGGCTCTATAATATCGTATGATTAAGATCACATTACAATACTTTCTTTATTCAAATTCTTTGCGTATACCATAAAATTGAGGTATTAACTGAAGTACTATTAGTTTCCACCATCATATCTTAAATATTTTTTCCAAATGTGTCAAATGAGAGTATAACATTTTAACGAAAAGCTGTGGAGATATGAGGTGACAAATATTAAAAAACTCACGAATTTATAGGCTCCCCCATTTTGTGAAGCCGATTTAAAATGTAACAGCATTAATAGAATATTGTATTTATCGATACGAATGATGAAGCAATACAATACCAGATCTTGTAGAAGTTCTTGAACCTTTATATGTCAAGGGAACTTGATTCTCGTCACGTTCACATATAACATGCTCGGCCCAACATTTTTGGCGAACGACAAGACACAATCGATACGAGATATATTTGGTTATTCGTGAATATTACAGGATTAACAGACCCATATAAATTCCACAGGAATATCCAAGAGATTCACTAAACAAAGTAAATTATTTGATTGACTCACAAATATTCTACAGAAACTGCAATTAGAAACCATTCCTCACCCTCCTTATTTGCCAGACCTTGCTCCAACGGATTACAACTTTTTGCGTGATTCGGATAATTTTCTACGTGATAAAAAGTTTTCTTCTCATTTTAAAGTGAAACTTTTATGATCGTCTCAAACTTTTTCGTCTGTGTGTTGCATGTCGCGTGACGGTCGGGCGGCACCTATAATTCGTTCGGCGGTGTAATGTATAGACTTAAGATTAGTTAAGATAAAATATTAGTTGGAGACTTAGTCTACTTTTATTATTTCCCACTATCATTCCAATTTTCCAAGTATAAAATTAAGATTGATAAAGCGATTTTTATACCCTTGATGGAATATAATTCCAAAAATTTTTAGTTAAATGTGTATAATGTGAAAAAAAGTTTCACTTTTACCGTGGTTTCATAAAACCACAAAATCCTTTTTTTTATGGAATAATTTATGGAATAGGAGGACAAACGAGCGTACGGGTCACCTGGTGATAAGTGATCACCGCCGCCCACTTTCTCTTGCAACACCAGAGGAATCACAAGAGCATTGGCGGCCTTTAAGAAGGCAGTTCAAAATGTTTTCGCACAGTTTGTCGAATCTAGACCACCACTGTTGTATCGCAAAGGCATAAATGACCTTCCTTTTAGATGGCAGCAACGTATAGATATTAATGGTAATCATTTTGATTAAGTAAATATGTTAAATTAAAATAAACATAATTTCAATATCAGTTCAAATCGGCAATTTCATACTTTAACCCCAATTCCTATTTAGTACTTTTAAACTCGAAGTTATTTGTGACCTAAGGGTAAACAATAAAGTCGAGACTTTAACTACTCCAATTTTACAAGGAGTACTAGAGTACTAGAATTACCAACCAAACATATTGTTCTACGGAATAAAACTGTACATTCAGGTAACCAGAGAGTCACAAGAGCTTTATTCCTGTTTAAGGTAGCAGTATATACACGTTTATTTAGATTAGCAATATTTTTGGTGGAGTTAATAACAAGGGGAGGCTCTTTTGCACTGGATGCCGGCTAGATTATGGGTACCACAATTGCACCTTTTACTGCCGTGCAGCAGTAATGTGTAAGCATTACTGTGTTACGGTTTGAAGGGCGCCGTAGCTAGTGAAATTACTTGGCAAATGAGACTAGACAACTTATGTCTCAAGATGACGAGCGCAGTTGTAGTGCCTTTCAGTTTTTTTGGGTTTTTCAATAATCCTGAGCTGCACTGCATTGTAATTGGCAGGGCGTATCAATTACCATCAGCTGAACGTCCCGCTCGTCTCGTCTGTATTTTCATTAAAAAAAATAAACAGATGATCCAAGAAAGCTGCTACACATTCATTCAGAACTATACAAGTAGATTGTATATTCTCTCACTAAAACCCTCGTGTAGTAAATTTCATTGATACTGTTAGAGCCAATACATAAGATAAAATAGGAAGATATCTACATTTTTTTGGATGTTTCTAAAGTAAAATCTTTTTCAGTTTTATTTACGCAAAATTTTGAAGTCTACACAGACGAGGTCGCACAGCACTTTTTTCACAATTCGAAAATGAATAATAAATGTTTGCTTATAAATAAAAATTTATAACGGAAACAGTGGTTATTGACATCAGATTTTACCTGCCCATTGAGAATAATTATGGTTAACGGTGAAACTGATTGCGACACGAGGCTTACGCAAACAAAAATAACATTAAGCAAATATATTCTTATAAATAAAGTGTTTAAAGGTGCCTTTGTGATTAAGAAATAAATATATTATAGCAATAAGATATGACATGAGGCCATTTATTAGTGAATCGTTTTTCGGAGGATATACAGTATTTCTTATGAAACAGGCGACGGTTTCTCTCCCGCTACAATACGCAACAAAAAACAACCATAAGTTAAAGACCCTCATTTTTGGTATAATCAAATTCAAATATTTTTATTCAAAATAGGATGTGACATCACTTATTGAAAGTCAAAAAAACTACCACCCATTCCAAAATGAATGCCTCAGGCCTGAGAAGAATGGGCGCAACAAACTCAGCGGGCTTTTTTTTCATCAAAAAATATGTTTAAAAAAGTAATATTGTACAATAAAACTTATTATTTAATACCCTGAGGGCGGTCGCTCCATTCCCAATCTGTGGTACTAAGAAAGTCATTTATGTTATAGTAACCTTTACCACACAAACGTTTTTTAACAATTCTTTTGAATAACGTAATACTTTTGTTTTGAATATTTTCTGGGATCTTGTTGTAAAAGCATATTATAAAAGAACCTACTTTTTTTATTAGCAACTCTGTGCTCGCGGAGTAACTTAGGGCCTCGGGCTAGACGGTGACGTCATATATTGGCAGCAGTCATAAGCTGGTTTGCACACCTAGAGGAAGTGATTCCTCTCGGGCCTTTGAGCTCGACATATGAAGATTTGCGATTTCTCAATGGCTGGTTCACTAAGAAGCGGTCATCTCGAGCTTCTCTGCATGATTTTCATCCAGGCCCAGGTCTTCTACTGACACCATCTGTCTTTTGATATCGTTGCCAAGTCCACTGGACAGCCGAACGACTCACATTAAGCCATAGAAGGAAAGGAAGGACACATAGCGTTGACTACACCCTTCCTCGTGTAGCGCTTATAATTTTGCTCAATGTTTTCGTTCAATCAACCATTTTAGACACCGCTAAATAATGGTATCTAGACTTAAAAATGCAAATAGGATAATCCGAAAATAATTATCTAAAAATAATTTTGAGTTAATAAGAACTATCAACGATTCCCGCCACGATACGCAAAAATCTGCAATATTTGTTAAAGTCCAACTATGTCTTGAAATTTGAATTTGGAAAACAGTTTTTATGCACCACAACACTTCATAAACGTGCCAATAATATTCTGAATTGATTGAAACCTCTTTTGGTATTCTATTTTCTAAAAGGACGGAAAAAATTAAAATCACCCGTTTTTTGCATATGAGATTACAATATCATGCGATAAAAATACAACTTAGTAATACTTTCTCCCACCCAGCTACAACTGCTATGCAAATTGAATCAAGTTCTGAAATAATATACATAAATAAATATTTTCCTTATGTTATTCTACAAAGCAAGGCCGTGCCGCGTGCAATCTTTACCTTTACCTGCCCACCGGATTTTAGGTTACGGCCACTTTATTTAAAATGCTAAAATACGAAATACTTTTAGATGCAAGGACGCAAATCAATACTTGTTATTCAAGACTACCTGTTTTGTCTTTCCCCGCATAGTTTTCACAAGTGGGAGGCTATTCCTCATATACTACCAACAGGTGACCCGTTTGTCCTCTTATCCCATAAAATAATTTTTATATATTTATGAAAATAAGGAACAAAACGAGTAGGCCGTTCAGCTGATGGCCATTACAATGCAGTGCCGCTCAGAATTCTTGAAAAACGCATAAATTCTGAGCGGCACTACAATTGCGCTCGTCACCTTGAAACATAAGATGTCTCATTTGCCCAGTAAATTCACTAGCTACGGCGACCTTCAGACCGAAACACAATAATGCTAACACATCATTGACCCATAATTTAGCCAGAATCCTGAGCAAAGGAGCCTCCCACTTGTATTACAACATGTAGGTACGTATTAAAACGAAGACGAAAACCAGTAACTATAATTACCAGCTATCGATAAACAAGATGTGAGGAACTGAACTTAAAAATACCACGTCATAGCCTCACTCCGCATCTCAGTTGCATATTTATTATCTGTTTATGCGCCGATGGTCGTGCTGGGAATTGTGAATTGATATTTAGATCACAAGAACATCTTTATTCTATCCACTGATCTATATAAATACCACTGGACAGGTTGTTCCATATGTTTGACAGCAAATTTTCATTATCAACTCGTGATCAAACCAGTTTGTCACACCAGTGTGACTACGAGTAATTTTTTTTACTCGTCGTCACACCAAGGGTTTTACTACACCCTGTTGGTAATTGATATAATATGTCATGTGTCAATTTCTATTCTCATGATCTCGACATTCTCGATAATTTAGATAACGAATGATTATGGACGGAAAATGTTTTTTTCCTAGTCTTAACACCACGGGTTTTACTCATCTACATCTTTTATATCTCAACGTTAGTGGTGTGATAAGTACAATCTGCCAAAATAGGCAACTTGTATAACTTTTGTACATAGGTATATTAATTAACGTAGTATTTCCATAAAATGGCCTAAAGATATATAATTATTAATCTAAATAATCGAGAATGTCGAGATCATGAGAATAGAAATTGACACATCACATATATCAAATATCAACAGGATTGGTATTTGATGGAGGATGTAAACCCTTGGTGTGAGTCGGGAATGCAATATTTTGTGCCTATTTGAAGCGCCACTTGCGAGCGTCCAGCGAACTACTTTTGACGTATTATACAAATGGCTGTGAAGGAACGTTCAATACTCTGAAGTATTTTTGCATTTGGAATTAATTTTGTTCGTTTTCCGTGTTATTTATACTTCAAGAATCAACGTAATAAAGTTCCCCTTTTTTTTTGTAAATAGTTTCCCACCATCTATCGATGTTTGCTGAGGTTGTCATCACTAGTTTTAGTACCGCAAACTCTCGCTACATGACCATCAGCGCCAAAATGGCGAATATCAAACAGGCACAAAATTACTTTGACAGCCGCCAATTGAGTGGTATAAAGTAAAGGTCAGTAATTCTATCATATCTCATCTTTCCATGACAAATGTCATGCCGAATACAACTCCGAAACGACACTGATGAAACGTTCGACACATTAGTACTCCGAATAAGAACCGACATACAGCCATGCTTTTAAAGAAAGACATATTACCTGTGGGTAATAGTTATTTATGCAACTGTTGTGTAATAAGGGGTATTAAAACACGAATGTGATAATAGTATCACATGAGTGTTTTAATACCTAATTATCAACAGTTGCATACAAGACTTTATCTACACCCATAATATGAATTCTCTATAAAAGATTCTGAAACAGTTAGCTCACTGGTAACATTAAAAAGTCAGTCCTAGTAACCATAATGTCATCCAAAGGAGTGTTATCATGAAAACGGATGATATAATGTTGTACTGAATTTCATTACAACACTCGTTTGGATGATGTAATGGTTATTAGGACATTGGGTGTTTTAATGTTGGCAATAAGCTAACTGTTTTAGAATATTTAATAGAGGATTATAAGCATGGGTGTAGATAAAAATTAAAAATGTTCTGTCAAGACATTTGTACACATTATTACAGTCATTTATATAGGAGAAAAATAACATGCCAATCGAAAGTTTCAAGCCAACAGAATATCATGCAAAAGTTAGATTGTATTGCGTTCGCAGCTATACAAGATAAAATATATTAATTTATCTAAGTGTTTACGTAAATCTTAAAAGGTAATGAAGTACTTAATATTTAGCCACCCATTTCAGGCATAATAAATATTAAGGTAAATACCTAAGCAGGCAATTTAATAATTTATCTAATAAAGGTGGTACAAACAATATGAGGATAGTGATACAGGGTTGTGTTTGCGAAAAGACTGTCTTAGATTCGAAATGATATTTAAATTTATCACGGGGAGTGTTTCGAATATCTATTTCACCTGATTCCTGCCGGCTTATTTGTGGCGATCCTCTACAGTGCGGGTTTCAAGGAACTTTCTTCCACGTACTACAAAACTGTGGAATGAGCTTCCTTCTGCGTTGTTTCCGGGACGATACGACATGCGTTCCTACAAAAATAGCGCGTACACCTTCCTTAAAGCCACCATATAAAATATAAACAAAGAGAAGCACTTTACAATGCATGCTTCCAAACAATTGCTCATTAATTAGCATTTAAATGAATAGTCACACATTATGATATAAATGATAACAATAACGAAATACGGCTACTATTGGCGAAATAACAGAAATGATTATAACGAAACATTTACAATGAAATTATATAAGTATACGAGCGGGCAGCCGCGATCTAAGAGCCCGTATAGACTGGGCGTATTATTTCAAAAACTTGACTATGTATTTTGTGTGGAAACGATTGGAGTAAAAAAACACTAATAATTACGGGGCACCACTATAGATTCGTCAAAAGCATTTCTATCCGTTTCTGAGAAAAACAGAAAGACACACCAACAAACACAAAGATTTTAAACAATATTTTTGGTTTATAATGAGTGCAATGTTATTTTAAAATTTTCCACGGCAAAAACAAATCATCACTTAAAGGCAGCAATTAGGCATCCAACGAAGTAAATTATTGTACTGTAGGTATTATTGACCGTAAATCACAACTTTCACTTGAAAACAAAATACTGCCTTATAAGGCAATTCTGTAATCCCTACCGTACCTACAGTATTGCAAAGATTTCAGAAATACTCCGCGATTTGTATCAAATGTAGACTATTACACCATGACCTCGGAATACCAATCGTCAAAGATGAAATAGCAAAATTCGATAAGACACACATAACTAGATCAGACAATCACTTTAACATACTAGCAAAAGGCTTTATGAACACAAGAACAGTAATAAAAAGACTGAAACGCAAAATAGATCAAGATGTCCTTACTACCGGATACTTAGTTATTATGCCTTTCTTCAATCAATTTCAATCAAGCTAATTAATAACATGTAAGACACATAATATATTAATGAATGTCCCAATGAAGGAGACAGATTACAATAAAATGAAGAAATAAAAGTTTTTTAAAGTAGAGACACGGCGCGCTTACAATATCATCATGTATAGTCTATACCTAACAGTTATTACAACATTTATAAATGTCATAATTATATTGTATAATGTCTGCATTGTGAATGCATATATCACTATCAATGAATTAAATAAAAACATAATAATTAAATATAGTGTATAAATTAAAATAGTAATATCTAAAGGAAACGGATATTCCGAAGAGCTGTGGCCTTCATTCAGTGTTAATAGGAGTTTTACAAACATCAAAACAAAAATACTAGTAAATTCAAAAATAAATAACACCTTATAATCAGATTCATGAGATCGGTGTTACAAGAAATAAAATACCCGCAACTTGAACGGTGTCGTTTCAATCTGTGTAGAATTCTTAAATAGGACTGGGTATCTATTATGTAACAAATTACCAGTAGTTGCACCATTTCGTTAACTTCCTTCCATCTAACCGAAGTTTTAATATTGCGAACAAGATTTAGTTTTATAACACAGCTATTAAAATGTGGTTAATTAATTTATTTTTTATAATAAAAATTTATGAGACGAGTAGGACGTTCATATGATGGTACGTACGCCCGGCCCATGCATAACAATGCAGTGCCACTCAGGCTTCTTGAAAAACACAAAAATCTGAGTGGCATCGCAATTGCACTTGACATCTTGGGTAACACACGTAACACGTTAAGTGTCAATACCCATCAATACTCACTAGCTACAGCGCCCATCAAACAGAAACACAAACTACTGCTTGGCGGCAGAAAAAGGCGTCGCTTTAGCACACATCTTTTTTTAGACACAAAAGAAGGGGTAAACGGGCAAGAGACTCAAATTATGAGAAGTGGTGCGGCTACCACCCATGGAAATGCGTAAAAAGAGATGCTTAAGGCAGACCTTTAAGGTAGGCTAGTAAGCACTATGCTTGAAGGTCCCTGAGTCGTACCAGTTTGGGAAAAATGCAGCCGGAACTGATTCCACAAAGTGACTGTGCGAGGCAAGAAGGTCCTCGCAAAACTCGCAGAATGCCAGACGTCAACATGATGCGGGTGGAAAGATAAATAGCCTCATAGGTGGTCCCTTCATTCCCAAAGAAGATACAGAGAGAACCCACATCTCTACGCAACGCCAAAGTTGATGATTTGAGCCGCTCTTTGTTGTATGCAGTCAAGTGGAAGAAGCTGGTACTGAGGAGCACCTAGAGAGGTGAGAACAGTACTCCATGTGAGGCCGAGTTTCCGCCTTATATAATTGCGGGCGATGGTTTATAGTGAAGTACTATCTTGCCTTACTGAGGACACCAAGCTTTTTAGAGGCCAATTTCCCCTTCTCTTCCAAGAGACTACGAAAGAAAACGTCCGCGTCACTCGATATATCGAATACACTAATTGTGGCAGTTATAGGAATGATCATCGGCATCCCGTGCAAAGAGGCCTCCCACAGTTGAAATATAAAAAAAAAGTTGGGGATGGACGATGAACAAATTTTTTACCATGTTCTTACGTAATACATAGTAACTGCAGGTATATTATGATTAGGAAACGAAACACAGAAATACATAAAGAAATTTCAAAACTTCAGTTCAAACGTGTCAAAACTGAAGAGTTTATTGATCGCTGATCTATCTAAATACAATCTGAAGACTTTCTTTAATTTCTTAAGGTGTGTTAAATTTTGTCAGTGAAACTAATGACAGTAATAAAAAACCTATCACGTAACAGAACCGACGTCCTTCGACAACATTCAATAAAAGCGCGTACTCGGCTATATGCAATCGGCTATCAGCATCATAATCAGATGTTTTCTGGCATATCATTTGAATTTCTTGCGATTCCATAAAGCCACACCGTTAATGTTGGTAGAAACAAAATAATCAGTTTCATTATTCAGATTTAGCATTGGCCATATTTTTAGGCAAATTGCATTTTCCTGTGAAGTTAATAGGCCCACGTTCCGAGCATTAGAGTGTTTATTTAGACATTCATCGTGCCTATCTGCTGTCTGCTGCTATTTTTGCAAACCTCTTCCTCTGCCATCGTAAAAAATAAACTCTAATTTAATTGTTTCATGCGTCACCAGCAAACGAACTAAAATATTAACAAGTGCTGATGTTAGATAAGCATATTAGCATTGCATTGGTCATCAGACAGGATACGTTATAGTATTATACATACTCGTATGTGTACTGTGAATTCGCGACTTTTGGATGACTTGTGACTTGATGATGTCTAACACGTCTCATGTGAGACTATTAATTACATGAAATAATATTTTATATGCTCCAATTTGCAAGCGCTTTCATAAAATTGCTCCTTTTTCATCCCTGAATATTAAATCTTTCAAATATAGATATGTAAATGAACTGAGCGGACAAAAGAAAGTGAAAAAGAAGCGAGTCCAAAGTTTGGTTATTTCTGTCTCTTTTCTGTATAAAAATTACAGAGAATGGATATGAGGTGGGCCAATGCGAATTCTACTAACCATAAGATATTATACTACTTTCAATACTCTTCTAAATGAACTTCCTCGAGGGTGCTCGAACTTCCAATGATATCGTTGGAAGTTCGAGCACCCTTACTCGACGGTTTTCCGAGAGAGCCTGCATGGCCGTGTATACGACATCTGCAGAACAGTCATATGCATAGCAATGTAGCCTTGGGGAACTCCAGTGTACACAGGCTTCGTGTTCGAACAATATCCGTATGCTGCGCCCAGTGACGAAGCGTTAATAATTATGGAAGTTTGGAAAGGAGCGCCATGCACGATCGAAGGCCTTTGATATATCCAGACTAATTGCCAGCTCCCGTGCTTTCGTTCATCTATCACCAGTGGGAGGTTCCTTTGCATAGATTATGGGTACCACAACGGCGCCTTTTTCTGCCGTGAAGCAGTAATGTACAAGCGTTACTGTGTTTCTGTCTGTTGGGCGCAAACTACTAGCACTATTGTATTGCCGCTTAGAATTTTTTGTTTTACAAGAATCCTAAGCGGCATTTACAATGAGCAGGGCGTATCAAATACCATCAACGGAACCTCCTGCTCGCCTCGTCCCTTAATTTCATAAAAAAAATCTATGAGTTACCAAAATAACACCAGCCGATCGACGACGATTAACTTTCACCTTACGAACAACTTTATATTAACACGACTGATGTGAAAAGTGAATGAAATTTGTGCATTTCTTCATTCACGGGGCCAATTTTTTTAGCAAATTATTAACTATAATTAGCTAATTAATAATCGAACATATTTTTGTGCCACTTCGTTATATTGTGACGTTGGAACGCGTTGTTATAATGTTATTGAGTGACCGTGATAAGGAAAATCAATATTGATATCAATCAATTAAGATAATTAATATGCAACGATTACAACAAATACATTAAATTTATACTAAATATATTTTAATCGAAATAAAGGTCACTTAATGTTTGAATACCTTTGGAACAAATCGAATAAGGATTAGGAAAGAAAATTTTGTAATAGTAATTAACTTAGTTGATATTTTTATAGAAGAGGAAGATCGGGGGTTCCGTGGTGAGAGTCAACAGTTCAACCTATTATTATATTTATAACTGAAGGTCCAATGATCGACTCTAAGTTTCACAAAACTTCGACCCGTGTTTCACCTCTGCATGGCATCTTTAAGAACTGTTGACTCGTCAGACGCTCGAATGAAGGTCAATTTGACTTTCGATTGTTGAACAATATGTGAATCACAGAAACCGATAGTCATAGTGGCTGGTCTACGGCGCGGTTGGTTTAACCTAGCGCAGTAAAAATACACAAATACACTCATTTCGATGAAAAATTCTCAAAAGTATACAGAAAAAAGATGTGCGCTTGAGACAATATGGCAGAAGTGAAAACTTTACAAAATACAACAGTGCACACCGAAATACTCTCACTTAGTCAAGCCCACTTTATCCGAACAAGCTTTAATATCCAATCGTGTCGGCTCAGTCTCATTCAAAACTCAAAATAAAATTCTCGGCACGCCTAAAGAATTTTCAACTTTAAAAAACAGCTTAAGTATAAAGCAAAAATGATATTATTTTAACTAAGTCACTGCAGAAATAAATACAGTTATCGACTCGATTCGTCATAATTACATTTTTAAATGTAAAACAATAATAATATATAAACAACAACTAGGAAATTGTGAAAATAACAAAACAAGGTTACAATATTGTTTTTAATATTGCATCACAATATAGTAGTACATACCTTACAATTTTTTTTAAATAAACGTGATCATAGGCTTTTTATTTGACGCGACTGTGTCTGAGAAGACGACTGATACTATTCTTATTTAGACCCCTATTTATTAGCGAGCAATTAACACGGGCACGACACCTGACAGAGTTTTTCATCATCAGAGATAAAAAGAGAAAAATATCTGGTCATCCACGTAGTATTCGTACTTTCAAGATTAAAGCAGTGAAGCTAGAACCCCTTCGCGTATTTGTCATTATTTAACCGATATTTAGCTGTGGAGTATTAGGATATACGACAGAACCATTTTTTAATAAAACATTCAAATTTATTTATATATATCAATAGTATAAACAGGGTTGAATGCTAATAGAAGACCCCAGGAAAGTATGTCTAGACTTTCAAATAAATGTTTATTAGCAATCTGTGATGTGTTAATTTAAGCTTTGCCTTTCAAGGCTGAATTATTTCCTGTCTGGCGATGACTAGCCAATATCAATCAGCTTTCGTAATCCTTAAAGTATCCATGAGATAAATAACGTGTTCTGACGATATGACGTGGGTATCATCAAGTATTTCTTTCAAAAAAAGCGCTTCAATCGAATTTTTGATATTGCAAAAACGCGTAACTGCAGCGATCTTCCCAGCTTCACAAAAATCGTCACCTTTTTGCTGTTAATGGTGATTATCATTATTATAACACTTGAGATAAGGGATTGCTTGTAACTAATTCCAGTAGGCTTCATAAAATACATAATAATAGCTTTAAGGGTAAATGTATACACTTTTATAATAAAGTCCCAGCCACTGTTCAGGCATTATCTATGAATAAATTTCAATGTTTTATTAAAAAATGGCTCTGTCGTAAATCCTACTACTCCACAGCTAAATATCTAAGTGATCAGCCTGGGACTAGATAATGATTATTTTATAGCAATAGCAATGACAGTACAATATCGTATATTTCATTAAAAAGGGCGCAAAAGAATGATGGGAGAGCTTTTTGTGCCGCTTCTTCTCTCTCAGAGCGTCATTTGTTTCCGAAGCGGTAGTAGTGTCTAGTATATTAGAAATGACATCAAAAAGGCATTCCAGAGGTCAATTTTGAGAAAATAATTAATGCCTCTTATAGCCTTGAAGTAATTATTGCTCTAAGGTCCGTATTGCAGAAGTGTATCGAGACGTTGTCCCTATTCAAGTATGTTATATCACTGTCAACATAACTGAAACAAAATACACTCGAACACGGATACCGAATTGGAGCTCAGAGAGTAAAAACATTGTGCACACTGCACACCGTATGGCCATTGTGTCCGCGAAAGTCGTAACCAAATGTGATTGTAGGTCGACGAGGGACGCAGCTAAAAGCAAGCATTTCGTGTACGCTGCGGTCTGCGAGGAACAAAAGTGAGCCAGTCGAGTTCTAGTCATCGTGCGATGTGTTCCGTGCCGTGCTGTGTTCTAGTGTCACGTTATGATAATGCAGCCTAAAATGAGATGAGGGGTAAAGTTGTTACACTGCCGCACAAGTTACCTGTTGTCCTCGGAAGGATTTTCCTGCGTTGGGTGTTCACTAAAGCTGGTTTAGTGCTTTTCGTCTACCGGTTAGTAGAGAGATTATCATTGTTGTTCAGTACTCGAGTTAATTAAGACTATGAAGCGATAAATAAATCCATCTGTTTATGTCTTTAGCGCATTGCCAGACACAAACCAGCTTTTTAGTTTTATAGTGAATAATCAACTGGCTGATTCACAAACAAAAAATTAATTAGATATTAATAATCTTGCATTGTTGGAGATATATTCGTACACATATTCTTCACAACCTCTGTTTACAACTAAGATAACTAATAAACACTATAGTTTAAAGTTGTGTATATGTATTCCAAATAAGTTTCTGTGTGCTATCTGTCGGTAAACCTTAATAAATAAATAAATAAATACGTTGTACGCATGCATGCCGACGAGGACGAAAGAACTACATGTATTCAGAACCTTCTAGAATATAGACCTAAGTGATAGAGAATATGAACCCAATATTCTGAGCGCTATCGCAATTGCAATATTCACTTTGAGATATAAGATTTTAAGTCTCATTTGCCCAGTAATTTCACTAACTACGGCGGCCTCTAACCAAAACACAATAATGCTTGCACATTACTGTATCTCCGCAGAATGGCGGGCCACTGTAATACTTACACTTTTACCAAAACTACAAATTTCAATAAAAACACGAGTCGAGTCTTTAGTAATATGAGAGTTTCTTTGTTTGTTAGTCATTATTTCACACCTTAACTACTAAATCGATCATCAGGAAATTATGAACACACGTTGTCAGAGATATAGAAAAGGATTTCGGTAACATTATATCGAGAAATTAAGAGTTGCTAAACTAATTTTAGCTCTATGTCCAGGTACTTCAAATCCAAGGCCAATCATGTCAATCAGCCATATCGAATATATATAAATTAGATGACACGTTGTTTGTCCGCGATGGATTCCTAAACTAATGAACAGATTTTAATGGGGATTACTTCATGGAGTGCAAGTTGGTCCAACTTGAGAGATAGGATAGTTTTTATTTCGATTTGGGACCCATAATTATTTTATTGTTTTGTATGGACATATTTTCTATGAGAGAATTTAGTGACGCACGCAGTTCCGCTGTGAAACAATTTCATTATAACAACAGGGAGCATTTTTTACGAAATCATTCTTAATGTTTTAAAATATTATTATATATATCCTATAACACAGATATTTTTTATTATCTAAAGAACAACGGCTGTCGGGTCAGCTAGTATTATATAACTTTCACTGACATGTCATCTAACGGGAATACCGTGACGCTTTTATTAATAAGAGTTCCCATGGGAGAATGATACTAATTTAACGCAAAGCCGCGGACACAAGCCTGTAGTAATACTATGAAGGTCGTTGATGACAGACATTAAAATATATTATGATGTAGAAATAAATTTGAAATACCTTGTTGAGCATGTATAGTATGCAATTTAATTTATAACAGCGAGTTTTTATCATATAGGTACTATTACATAACGAATAAATGGAACATGAACCAATCGTATATCTATACATATAAATAAAATTGGAGTGTCTGTTTGTAATATTGAAATAACCGTTTTTTACTTCATTTATATGAATATGTATACACCAAAATAACATTTTATATAATTTTTGTCTATCTATCTGCCTGTTTGTTCCGGCTAATAACTTGACGGGACTTTTCTTGATTAGCTGATGTACTAAGGAGTAACTTAAGCTACTTTTACTTTAGATTTTTTTATTTATTTAGGAAAAATAATGTTTCAATGTCCAAGACGCGCTTTAACTCTAAAAATCCCTTTTAAAATTATAAATGTGAATGTAAGTTTGTTTGTTACGCTTTCGCGCCTAACCCACTGAACCAATTTTGATGGAATTAAATACAGAGATAGAATAGAGCTTGGAAAAGGACATAAGCTACCTTTAATTGCGAAAAAATAAATGGAGGGGTTGAAATAGGGGATGGAAGTTTGTGTGGGAATTAGTCATTTTCGGAGATAAAACCATAAACTTTGTATGTAGGCACTTGATAAGTATGAATTTATAAATATTTGTTCGAGCATTTTTGAAACTTTGACCTACATGGGGATGGAATCAGATATAAAAGTTCGTAGGGAAATACTACTGGAGAGACTATCCACAATGACAAGGGATATCCGCTGTATCATAGAAGAGCGCAGCAAAAGAGTTTGAATGTGTATTATTTGCAGACTCCTAAAAAATTAAAATACTGCCGAAAGTAACTATTCCACGCGGACGAAGTCGCGAGTAAAAGCTAGTAATTTATATGGCAAAACAACGTTTGCCGAGTCAACTAGTATTATAATATATACCTACGTATATAAGCTAAGACAGGTTCTATTAAAAAGTTATGCTCACGTACATTATAAATGCGAAAGCAATTTATTTAGATAAAAGAAAGTATCTGTACAGTTGCTACAGGTATTATGAATGACTAAATATTATCTGACGAGGTCGATGATCAACCGGCAGGGCTTTATGGGGGTTTATTTTACGCCTCACAGGTCCTTTTTAATGAAAATAAGGGATGAGACTAACAGTACGTTCAGCTGATGACAATTGCGCTCGTCTTCTTGAGACATAAGATGTTAAGTTTCATTTGCCCAGTCACTTCACTAGCTACGGCGCTCTTCAGATCGAAAAACGGATATGTTTACACATTACTGTTTCACGGCAGAAATACGCGCCGTTGTGGTACCCATAATCTAGCCAGCATCCTGTGCAAAGGCCTCCCACTGGTAAAACCAACTAGTCCTTAAACCAACCGCAGAGGAGGAAACAGGAGTCAACACATGACCTAATGGTAAGTATTCTCCGACACCCAACATTACAGTAGCTAATCACACAAACGAGGCAACATTTATATCAACACACACCCAAATAACAAAATGAAGCATAACAACGTGTGGTGTTTAAAAAGGAGCCACTCAGCATATTGTGTTTCAACACAAGTGTGTTGTAACGCTGATCTTCTGTGACCCCCGCGTGACACATGAACCTCAAGGGCGACACCTCGCCTGAAATAAATTATTAATATACTTATTAAACTTACAACAATTAACTACTAAACTAAAATTAAAAACAAGAACAAACAGAAAAGGAGTAATAATAATTAATAATAACTAATAATTACAAAAAATAAAATAAAATAAAACAAAACAAAAACCTCCTAGTCTCTTTGGACGCAACTAATACTGAAATACTGACTCCGATATTCATTTAATAGATCATTTTTAATTTAAGGCGCGGTCATATTTCAATATCCACAAAAATTGGTGTCTTTGAGAGTCAATTACAACATAACGCAATGAAAATATTCCGACGCAAAAAATACATTGCATAAATAAGTACTTAAAGAAAATTTTTAACCGAATTGAATATATATATGTATATATAATTTGCAATATCCAATAAAAAATTTGGAAATTGCTTCCCAAAAATAAACTTTGGAGTCAAAAATCTCCGAATTTTGAGCGATAAAAACATCCTTTTTTAAAGAATTTAATAGAATTAGTACTTTACTAAAACTTAAACCGAACAATTATTCAATTTAATATGTAAATTTTGAATAAACAAAAGAAAATCAGTAAATAAAATGCCCATTTGCAGCTTAGCTAACTTTGATCAACGTAAATATTTTAGCGGCATTTACAATCCTAGTCAGTCCGCGCCTTAAGGGAATTAACAGATAAGGAGGCTTTGAAAGGTGGCGGTATATTGTTCGTATATTTATTTGAAGGTGCCCTCTTCCTATCGACCTGGAAACACCGCGTAAGGAATCTCATTTCATAGTTTAGTGGAAGAAAGTTCCTTAAGAATAGTGGTGAAACGCCACACACATCCAGATTGTGGATATGATACTTAACTTTACTAACGGCATATCTAAACACCATTGATTACGTATGATCTGAAGAAATAATAATAAAATAAAAATTTAATAATCTATTTATGTAAACATACAAAAATTTCACCAAAACACAGACACAGGCATGCGTGCATATTCACACAAAACACACTTTCCGCAGCATTTAGGGGAAGCTTTAAATACAGCGCCTCCAAATGCTGGAATGATTTGCCGCCACCTATTAAAGATCAAAAAAAGTATGATCTCTTTTAACAACGAACTGAAATATTTTCTAACAGAGATACAAAAGTGTTCAGAGGCATAAAAATAATTATTATCAGAATATTTTCAATCAGAAAGCTTCAATAAATAAAAAATCAAAAGAATTATATCCTATTTAATGTTATAAAAAAAATCTTTTAAGACTCCCATTAGAATTCAATCTTTTTAGTTTCTTCTCTTTTTGTACTGTTTTTAGACGGTTACTTTTAAAACAAAAGGAACCGTGGTGTCTACGGCTGCTGTCATCAGGTCGACATGGTTGGTACCTCCTGATAATCAGTTTTGGAATTGGGGTGATCCTTATTTCAATTCCAAAATGCTGAGTGGGTGTTCTTTTCATGACATCCTATTCTTAATTTATTAATTTTACTATGTATATAATATGTTTTGTGTTGTCATAAATAAATGCATACTATACTTTATATACGTGTTGCACGCACACCAACACAAACACACAAACACACATAGATTAATTTTCAATCAATAAATTAAGTAGTAATGTAAACAAAGATTATGGTCGTATACCTTTACAGTTAATTCGTTAACATTAAGAATTAAAATTTAGGAAGAGCGGTGCCTTTCAATACAAGTATTAATTAATTACCGGAGGACACTAGCCCAAATTATGGTAATGTATGTTTTGAATAAAGTAAATAAATATATTTTTGATTTATTTTTGATACTTTAGTTTGTCATACATAGCATTTCAACGGCAAGGGCGGATACGATACGATGATTCAAAAACTGTCTAAACGTTTTCATATTTGCTTTATTCGGGTATTTCTCGGAATTTTGTATAAACTCCCGACGTTACAGCGGCTTTAGTGAATTGATATATAGTGTCGATTGGACATGCAGCACCTTCTAAAACCTCATGTTTGTGTTATAAAATATTTGCTTACTGAAAATATTTTCCGATTTCAATAAGAATAAAATGGCCTATTTATATCTTGCATCACTGCTTCGTAAAGCATGGTATTTTTAAGCAATAGTAGGACGAACGAGTAGATATAACCTTAAATTAAACAAATAGAAAAACACAAAACCAAAGAAAAAATACTATGAGTAGTTGACCTGTTGATAAGTGATCATCGCTGCACAACTGATCGGTGATTAAGGACGTTGCTCTTAAGTTAACGTGCGAAACGAAAGAAACAGAAAAATATACGAATTTTATAATAATACTAGCTGACCCGGCAAACGTTGTTTTGCCATATAAAGTATAATTCACGCGATAGTTTTATAAGTAATAAAATATTGCCTGTACATCATTTTGTTCTATTGTCAATAGTTTTTGCAGCGCACGCAAAAATAGGTTTTTGATTTTACACCTTGTGTTACAAAATAGCAATTTTATTACGGATCCCCAATTTTGAAAAAAAAAACATAGCCTATAGCCTTCCTCGATAAATGGACTACCCACACTCCCTGAGAACACCAGAGGACTTACAGAAGCGTTGCCAGCATTTTAGGCTTCCCATGTCATATCGTCATAGATATCGCTCATGAAATTTTACTCCACGGTTTCGTTGTACGTGAAAGAAAGTGCCTTAAAAACCGCACTGTAGTCCTCTATCAATCTATCAGGATGGTGAACTCATTGAAATTATGAAAGAGTAAGTATTTACGCCATACAAACTCTTGAAACACTTGACACATGGTTTAATCACGTATAGGGATGACAATATTGAAAGACCTAAAGAATTGAAGTGCTAATAAACGGCAAGGTCAAAGATACTCAGTCCCCTCGTCTATATGCACCTTACCCTCCGAGACCTCGGCACACACAACAAACAGCTTCCGACAAGCAACAAACATGTTATACAAAATAACCTTGCCGTATGCCAATCACTTTTGACCTATTGTATCCCTGTTTGGGATGGAGCCCGCGTAACTATTATGTTAAGTCTGGAAAGAGCTCAAAGAGCTATTCTAAAGATAATGCTTTATAAACCTATCAGATAATCTACCAACCTTCTTTACTCAGAATGCCAAGTTTTAACGGTCAGACAACTATATTTTCTTCGGGGTATATTAAGAAAACATGCTACGCTACCCCTCAACGTAACTGTTCTTGGATAACGCCGCACCCAAATATGTCCCATAAAAAATGTAAAACGGCCTTCGCGAAATGTCAATATGATGCTCTCTCCTCTAAACTTTACTAGTTTTCCCTACAAGTAAGACTTAAGGGTATGTGTAACAGGATAAAGTAGTGTTCATAGCTCCAAATGCCATATTTTCACCACAAAACTTGTCTAAAAACACCTTGTTTGCGTGTTTTCTGCTTACTCTTCGCCTCAATGATAAGCCAACAACATCTTTTTATTACCTCATCTTGCAAATAAAGATGATTTGATTTGATTTGAAAAGAGCTGGCATGCAAGTAATGTACTCAAGTTCAAAGGTTATATGTCAGACAATGAGTCTTGCACTTGATTCCTAATAATCAAGTATTAAAGTGGATTTTTCACATTTTGTTCATAGCGGTGTTTTATTTAATGGTACATGGTAATTGATACGCCCTGCCCATTACAATGAAGTGCCGTTAAGGATTCTTTAAAATCTCCAAAAATTCTGAGTGGCACTACATAGCCGAGATGAGCGCCATACCATCTGCTAAACGTCGTGCTTGTCTCGTCCCTAAGGGCTAGCGCATACATACAACTTTCAGTTGAACAACTGTTTTGTTGTGTATCATATGTTTAAAGAATATATTAAACCGCACATACTGTCAACTCGATAGTTGCTCGACAAAAAAGTCAAAAAGCTTTATCGATTTGCATTTGATTTAAAGTGGGAGTGAAAGAGTGGCAATGAGTTTCTTGCTACTTCTTCTCATTAGCTCAACCCTTTACGAAGAAGCGGTAGATTCAATAAGAAAAATATCTTTTTGACATTCATAAGTGTCATTTCCGTGTCCTACATGATAAAGTTATTTTGATTTGATTTGAAGGCGGTTGTTTTTTGTTCAAAATTTTTTTACAATAAAATACCAGAAAGTATAAATAAAATACCAGAAAGTATAATAATAATACCAGAAAGTTCAAATAATAAGTTTAATTGTACAATGTTACTTTGTAAATGTTACTTTAATTGTAAAACATATTTTTGATGAAAAAAAAAGCCCGCTGAGTTTGTTGCGCCCATTCTTCTCAGGCCTGAGGCATTCACTTTGGAATGGGTGGTAGTTTTTTTTTGACTTTCAATAAGTGATTTCACATCCTATTTTGAATAAAAATATTTGAATTTGAATTTGAATATACTAGGACTCACTGACCTACATGAATAAAGTGATTTTGATTTGATTTGGAAGTTGGACAACTATCGATCAAGCGCTCAATTTGTATTGATGTGTGCAGACCATCGACTGAACAATTGGTCCGTGACTGCCAGTCTCGAATAATTTCTTGTTAATTGACATTGTTTGTAAACACCTTGACTCGAGCGTTGCTGAATTAAGACTGGTCGATTTGAGGAGATAAAAAATCGATTGTATGCACACTTCCATCAACTAAACTGTTTAGTTGAAATCATGAAAAGTACAAAACTCGAAGAAACAGTTTAGTCGATGCAAAATCCCCTTCTGTCCATGTTAAAAAAACATGTGACGTTTTAACGTGTTTTGTCAAAACGTTTTCCAGAATGGTCTTTTTTAAGTATCTATTAACGCTTGTACCTTAAATAATTGCTTTTAAAGTTACTGGAATTTCTATTGTCTAAACATCTTTACCATTTAATTAAAAAAAAAGAAATAATTTCCTGACATAAACATATTTTTTCATTGAACTGAATAAAAACGGATAAACTGAATATAACATCTCGCAAAGCACTCATGGCCCATGGTGTTGCGGATATCCATGGACGGTTGCCACACCACTTCACATAACGTGAGCATCTTGCCCGTAAGCCCCCTTTCTTATATAAAAAAAACACAAACAGATTCCACTGTAAGGATTGCACATGTCAGTTGTAGGTTGCCAAACCGCCCAGCTTTTAGGGTTAAACAACATTAAGATAGGTTGAGGTTATTCCCTCGGAAGTGCACTTTTTGAAGTGGACAATGTTTAGGTTACTTGTACATATATGTCTGCACCGGATTGTCCCTAATCGTGTGCCGTCATACGTATAAAAGTCATAAAAAGAATTTATTTTCTCATTTTATCTAGTCCCATGCTGGCGGATCACTTATATATTCAGCTGTGGAGTAGTAGGATTTACGACGGACTCATCTTACTAATAAAGCTATGCCGAATGAAAATCAAACGAACCGATAATGTACCTATATTATTAAAATCTAGAATGTTCTAGTTGTCATGTGACATGTGTTTCATACTCTCGCACATCTGGCACCAAATACCCCTTGGATTTGTTTTAATAATAATTGTTTTAAAGCAAAGCAGCCAGTACGCTAAAACGGCAATTTCATACCCCTATCGTATTAAACAATACTAGAGCTTCAAATTTCAATGGTTCGTATAAAGATATTTCATGTAATTAATGTTAAACATTTGTTTCAGTGTAGTTTGGTATGCATTTAACACCCGGTCATCAATGAATGCTAGCGTAGATTTTTTTGAAAGTCTTATCGATGAAGACGGGCGGTTTTCCGAAGTGAATACGTGCCAAGAACCTTCACAGCGAGTTCATCGCCAAAGGATCAGTATTCAGAGGATTCGACCACAAAATTTACAAGGTACAGTTGAGAAGTGTTTTGTAAAATTAATAAATATTAAAAGAAATTTAATCCATTCGATGCCAATTCTTTTTGTAAGTTGATCACCAGGTGCCACTATTTTTTATTATGAATTATGGTTGTAAATAGATGACACACCACACTAATTAATTATTTAAGAGTATAAAGTGGATGGTTTTATGCATGACTGAGAAACATGGACAAAGGTAGATTGTTACGTCGCAAGTTATAGTAATAAAGATAACGAAATAAATTCTAATCAGTTTTTAAATTTAATTTATTTGTTATATACATAAATGCAATTCTTTTGATTAGGTAATAGTCTGTATCTGTTTTTGTAATTTATATGGGTGATATGTCTGAAATAACTTTTACTGATTTTTTTTATTTATTTATAAAAAATAAATAACCAATATTTATACATCACTCATAGAAAATATTTGTGCCTCAAATTTTACACATAAATAAAGTACAAAATAAAATAATTTTCTTAGTATTATGTACTTTACAAAATTAAAAAATATTATCGTTGGTGAATTGTAGATATGTAATAGGAACACAAAAATAATGTAGTAAAACATCTCAAGTAATAAATTGTAAGAACAGTAGTTGGTAAGATTGATCGACTGATTATTGTATATCAACCACGAATGAAGTTATTCCTAAATGCAATTGAACGCATTATCAGCTATTATTTAATGTTACGTTGTTTCCATAATTAAATAACTACATTTTACAAAATAATCAAACTAACTTACTAGTTAACACATAAATTACAGTTAAAACTTGAATTATATTCCCAGAAAAAATCATAAGTATACAATTTAAAATTAACTTATTCCGTATTCCGATTACATATGACTTGATAATTAGTAACACTATTTATATAAAAAATAATAAAATAAAACTTAAATAACCTATTAAAATTAATTAATTACAATTTTATTAATAGAATATCGTATAGTGAAGATCGCGGTTGGCAGTTACCTTTTTGTATAACCAAAGTTATCCTTTGATTGAATTTGACGTACCAGACCTTAGGTCACCTAATAATTTATTAAATAATACAAGTCAAAGGTTAGGTAAATAAAAATTGCAATGGAGCTTGTTAATCTTTTTTTTTTCTCTTTTTATCGAAACAATATTTATTATTTACATATAAAAAAATGTGACATCTATTTTAATTTATTTAGTGGCACGGGATATCTATTTTAATACTGTAACAGTATTGCAATATGAGAAATATAATTTAAATATAGGGAAATTAAAAAACGGCAAGGTACATAATTTAAATGGAACTTAGCGCCAAAAAATTAAAATTACTTCTCTACGTTTCGCACAGCGTATAGGCCATCTCTACTCTCTGGTCTGTGTTGTCGTCTGACGTCTGTCGACTCGTGACAAAAACAAAATGGCGCTTTGATGTCACGGCGTTCTACATTCTCTGTTGTTTACAATATAATAAAATATTTAATAATTCCGAAGAAGTGGTCAAAATGTCAATAAGTTCAAGAATCTTATCTAAGCCTCCAAAAAGATTACAAGACGGTCGAGATAACAATATACTTTCCGTAACACAAACAAACACTTGGATGAATGGTAAGAAATTGTCATTAGCAATATTGATTTACTCGACTACAAGTGACGCAGTTATTCAAGAAAACTGGTTTAATTTATACTTTCAAATTAGTAATATATAAAGTGTTGGCATTTACTCGAAATAATTATTTCAGCTGAAAATATCAATAATGCTGGAGGACTGTCACCACCTAATACGATATCGCAAAGGGAGAGGGGAACACAAGTGTCTCAGTGCTACAGTGTGCCTTCTTCGCCATGTGGCTCAACCAGTTCAACACCCTCACCGACTGTGTCCTCAATACCCGGAACAGCAACTCATGATCCTGATTGGCAGGCAACAAAAACCACCATTCGAGACAGAAATGCTGCCATGTTCAACAATCAATTAATGGCTGATGTGACCTTTGTTGTAGGTCCACCAGGTAATCATTAAATTATTATTAACAAGAAAAATTGTTTCTTTGCATAATTTAAAAATCATTTTGAATTTTTTTATGAAGTATGGTATTGCTGTTGAAGGGTCAGAGTATCCAAAACTGTTTTATGTATTACAGGACACACACAAGTGATTCCAGCACACAAATATGTTTTGGCAACTGGCAGTTCAGTGTTCTATGCTATGTTTTATGGTGGCTTGGCTGAAAGTAAACAAGATATTGAAGTTCCCGATGTTGATCCTTCAGCATTCCTCACCTTACTGAAGTAAGTTCATTTCATAATATTAACAGCATGCATTCAACCTGTATATTAATTAATACAAATTATCTATGCCTTCTACCTGTACTGTTCAAGTATACAATGAATTTTTCCCTTAAAAGGAATTTTACAGTATGAAATTATTTGTTTTCTGTTCCAGATATTTATACTGTGATGAAATCCAACTAGAAGCTGACAATGTTTTATCAACCCTCTATGTTGCCAAAAAGTATTTTGTACCACATGTTGCAAGAGCCTGTGTCAATTATCTAGAGACAAGTCTAACAGCTAAGAATGTCTGTCTACTTTTAAGTCAATCACGTTTTTTTGAAGAGCCAGAACTGATGAACAGATGCTGGGAAGTAATTGATGCACAGGTATGTGAATCAACAGAGAATCTCACATTGAGTGTGGAATCATCTTCATCCTATAGTAGTTTATTTATGGAACTCACCAAATCTTCTAACCTTAGTCTTTCTAGCATAGAATAGAAATGTGTATTTTTTTGTAAATAAATTATTATTTATGTCAAACTAATCTGTAATTTGTGTGGTATCTATTTCTTGGTTGTGAATTAATTGCCATAATCTTAATAATTATTTAAGATATAATAATACTTGTCATACTACATTTTGTGTTTTTCTTTAACATACATGTTCACATTCTGTTCTTGAAAGCATATAATAATATGATTTATGTGGAATATATTATAAAGAGAAAATAAAAAATTAACAAAGCTGCATTGCAGTTTTTATTTACCTAACCTTTGACTTGTATATTACAGGCAGAAATGGCACTCACATCTGATGGATTTGTCGACATTGATGTATCTACTTTAGAGTCTGTGTTAGAAAGAGAGACTTTGAATTGCAAAGAAATTAATTTGTTTGAAGCAGCTTTATCATGGGCTAAAGCTGAATGTGTGCGTAGAGAAATAGAACCTACACCTTCAAATAAAAGAGCCATGCTAGGAAGTGCTATTCATCTGATACGATTCCCAACAATGACCTTGGAGGAATTTGCTAACAGTGCTGCTCAGCTTGGAATACTGACTCCACAAGAAACTATAGATATATTTTTACACTTCACTGCCTCAACTAAACCACAACTATCATATCCTGTCAAAGCGAGGACTGGTCTTAAGGCACAGGTAATGAATGTTATTTCTTAAAACATTATAAGTTGCTTCAACCTTATTAAATTTTCATAAAAATATTATTAAATTCAAATTAATTTATTTTTAATGAAAATAAGGTTTTAAATTACATATTCATGATCATGTCTCTATTTTTCAGATATGTCACCGATTTCAGTCATGTGCATATAGGAGTAACCAATGGAGATACCGGGGAAGGTGTGACTCAATACAATTCTGTGTCGATAAAAGGATTTTTGTTGTTGGCTTTGGCTTGTATGGATCCTCAAACGGTGCAGCTGATTACAATGTAAAGATAGAATTAAAACGTGTGGGAATAGTTCTGGCAGAAAACAACACAAAATTCTTTTCCGATGGATCGAGCAGTACATTCCATGTTTATTTTGAAAATCCAATTCAAATTGAACCTGATTGCCTTTATACTGCATCGGCCATTCTAGATGGAAGTGAATTAAGTTATTTCGGACAAGATGGCTTAAGTGAAGTTTACATGGGCACTGTTACATTCCAATTTCACTGTTCTTCTGAAAGTACAAACGGCACTGGTGTCCAGGGTGGCCAAATTCCAGAACTAATTTACTACGGACCAACAGTTAACACTGCTGTAAATACAAGCACGGAAGAGGACTGACAATTGAGGCAACAATGCCCCATGAACTATTACTCCTTGTAGTGTTTCAGAGATCTGATATTAGTTGTAACAAATGGCATTTGCACTAAATTATGAATATATAGATATATATTAATATTTGTTCCATTTGAAGTTATTTGTTCATTGTAAATATTGTGTAAATAATTAGTAAATTCAGAATGTGATATGGGTGTTGTAAAGCTCTCTAAAAGATTGATTCATTGGTAGCTTAACTTAGATTATACTGAATAATTATGAGAATTTTATTGTAATAAAACCTAATAACTAGCTTGATTTCTATTTCATTAATTAGTTCTTTAAGTAGAATAGAAATATATTTATTGACCATAGGGAGTGATAACATAACATATGGCAACAACACTAATTGGTACATATCATGAAGCTACATTAGTTTTTTTTTTAAATGAAAATAAGGGATGAGATGAGCAGGACGTTCAGCTGGTGGTTATTGATACGCCCTGTCCATTAGAACTCACAAGAAACTCCAAGCCCATCTTTTTAATCATTTATAAACTAACTGCCAATTGCAGAAAGCATATTTAAATATTTTGTTATATCACATGCTATCTTTGACTGTCGAAATGATAATTAAAGTGTCAGTATTATAACTAATGAAACATTAACTTTAAGGATGCCTTCTGCAACTGGCGGTAAGCCTACTTAATATATTCTGCACAGAACCAGACAAGAACCATGCATCATTATCCTCTTAGGAAGCTTTCTTTGTCAAAGACTAGTCGCGCCATATCTATGTCAGTTAACTGTCTAATTTTTTTAACCGCATAATATGCTGCAGAACTCAGCCTATTCGTCAATCCTTCAATATGGGGGCCCCATTGCAATTGAAATCAAGAGTAATGCCAAGAAATATAGCAGGTTCCACTGGTTTTATCTATAATATTAGCATCTACATTTTGAAATTTGGCGCGGTAAATTATATTAATTTAGTTTTATGACTATTTAACAATAAGTTATTGGCGCTAAACCAGTATACGATGTCATATAGAGCATTATTTTCTTCGTCATTTGAAACTTGGCTTCTTTTCACTTTGAATATGAGTGAAGTGTCATCCGCAAACAATACATTGTGATTTTTTTCTACAAGGTTAGGTAGATAATTTATATTAATTAGGAAGAGTAAGGGTCCAAGAATAGACCCTTGTGGTATCCCCATAACGCGAGGATTCCCAGGAGATCTCCTGCCTTTCACAACTACCCTCTGAATCCTATTATTTAAATATGAGATCAGAAGATCGAGCGCAGATCTTCTTATACCATATCAACATGAATATTTCCCGCAGCGAGTCTCTTCCGCGAGTCCTTCCATATTATAAATTGCTCTAATAGCTCTCTCTTGTAAAAATATTATGAACATCCGCAGTATTTCCCCACAATACCAAACTGAATGATTTATGCTATGGAAATATCTACGAAAATAGCCCAAACGAGCTGATGTGAAATCAGTTAACTGCAATTTTTTTAACAGCAAAAGCTGCAGAACTCAATCTATTTGAATCTTGAATTACCATAACGTCTATTTGTTTCACACTTGGTAGTTGAAATCGAATACAATTGTTTTTTTAACTATTTAACAATAGGTTATTATGTATGAACCAAATTAATACTTTTAACATAGCATTATTAAGCATTTTGCTATCCACCATATTGTCTTTCGTTTTATTTTGAGTAAAATTTTCATAAACAAATAAAACTATATCCAGGAGTTTGCCTACCATAAATAGAAGATCGTTAATATAGACTAAAAAGAGAAACGGGGCCAGGATCGAACCCTGTGGCACGCCTATCTCTACATCGGAGTCTTGATTGTATACCGCAAATATCTACAAACTGTTTAAGTAAGAAGACATTAATTTTAAAGAATGGTAAAGAACTTAGTAAAAAAAGTACTAAAATCTACGCAATCAAAGCTTTCGAAAGGTCACAGAAAATAGCTATTGCATCATAGAAGTCCTACCAAACTCTAGTTCGACTCTTTCTCATCTTTAACAAGTGCCATTCCAGCATTTATTGTTGACTTTCCCCTCGTAGAGCCAAATTACAATTGATTTGGTATTTGTTTTTCAAAGATTGTACTCAACACCGGTAGAATTGCTACAGGTCGGTAGTTTATGGTATCCTCGGTGGCCCTGACTTAATTAGTAATTTAATTATACATAATTTCATCAAGTTCTCTATATTACCTTTTATATTTTAATTTCATTTATAAGTATTAATTTCATGTTTTTCAATATTTCTTCTCAAATAACAGTTTTTGTTTATAGGATGTCATTATATTATGATTAATACTGCTTACTTGGATGTGCTAATAGATCAAAAATAATTATTACTATGGAGCCAAGAAGTAGAAAAATCTACAAGTTTTCCAAAATTCATTGTTATCAATAAATTATTAAAGTTGTTATAAAGCATTAATAGATACTATTATAACGAAAGTTTAATCGTCTAATAATATATAATAGAAAACAGTACTTACCTGTAGGTGGAATGTTGATGCAGAGGGCCCTAGATAACTTGAAGTAAGCGCGACCCAGCTGATAACAGCATATCTGTAGTGCATCACTTATGTCTATCAAAAGATCTGATGAAGTTAGTTAAGAAATTAGTAGTTAGAAAAAATGATTATAAAATAAATAATAAATTCTTTAACAACTAGTTTATTTAGGTTGTAAATAATAACTCCACATACAACTCTTAGATCATTTACACGTCTAGATAGACCGTAACAGATGTGAAAACGTCGAAAAAAAAATTAAGTTTAGGACTAACCTCTATTTTGGAAAATTCCCGCACACTAACAAGGAGTAGCTTGTATCGCAGACTTAACTAATATTCCTGGCCTGTTTCTATCGTTTGTAAATTATCTAAGATACAACTACTAATATTATTATGTCAAAGTGAACGCTTTTGCAAAGTTTTTCGTCAAGCATTAATGTGCGTAAGTATTATTGTTTCTGTTCGAAGGGCGCCATAGCTAGTGAGACTTAACATCTTTATGTCTAGTGAATAACGTAATAGCCATGCCACTCAGAATTTTACAACGGATGTTGTGATAACTGATCATAAGGTAGCATGGCCTGACATGGTCATTCAAATCAACAAGTACTCTTTTCTATCCATGTTTGTGTTATTACGACATGGCGTAGCAGTGCCATGTTCCGTCCTAAGGGTCGCCGAATAGGGCGGCACAACTAGGAATTCTGGAGAGAATGAAAAGAGTAGAAGATATCTGTTCTTGACGGTTGGGGCGGCGTCATGGGGCGTGTTGTTCCCTACCCCTAAAATATGGTCAAAGGATGGCCGGATCATTCATCATGCTCGTGAACGCTAGCTACTTGTGGTAGCAGCATGATCATGTTACCAGAAGCTCACATGAATATAAAATAAAATTTAAGACTTACACACATCAATTTTATATAAGCATATTTCACATTTACATAATGACCAGGATAAATAATTTATTAAGTGAACCAATGACCTATACATATGGACATATCATTCGCAGTCTGATAACGGAACGGCAAAAGTGTGCTTAAAGACAATTTAAGCATACTTTTCTACTTAGTAGTATGTCAACTGTGTATCAATCAACAAGCCTGAGTGTGATATAAAAAAGTGCTTAAATAATACATTAACGACTCAAAAAAATATCATCGGTAAGGTTATTTTATTTATGTGAGATTGATATGCAAAAAGCGTTAGTAATTTAATAAAACGAATATTATTTCATTAAATATGGCACAATTATTGACAAGCCCCCAGACAAGACCCGCTTATCAGAATGGGACAGATGAAAGGACGCAGTCAGAAATGAACACAATAGAGTCGCTCTTTTTAACCGACTTCAAAAAAGGAGGAGGTTCTCAATTCATCGGTATGTTTTTTTTTTATATTTTTTACCTCAGAACTTTCGACTGGGTGAACCGATTTCGATAATTCTTTTTTTATTGGAAACGATGTACTTCAAAAGTTGTGTTTTTGGTGATAGTGTGGTTAGGTTTTGCTTATGGGATCCATGACAAAGTAGCAGAACTCTTCAATTCTTAGGAGTAAATTAACGATACTAAGCCGAATCTTTTTTATTGTAGGTAATAGGTAATTGTCGTAGTAAAATATGATGATCAATGGAACTCCTTAACTCACAGTAAGGGATCTGTGGCAGAACTGTCTGTAATAAAATTGCAGTGTGACTTCGATCATTGCTGCATTCAAAATTTAGTAGATCTACATAAATTTAGACAAATTATTAGTTAGCGTACTTAGTTCAGATTCACTAATAATCTAAAAATAAAAATAAATTTAACAAAAAATAACCGACTTCAAAAACACTATTCCAAATCAATAGATATAATGCACTAAACAGTTTAAAAATAAATGCGTATTTGGAGTCGGTATCAGCCAAGGTAAGTTTGTAACTACATGAATAGTTATAGGTGAGATGTACTTGAGTCGCACACACGACGTGAGGAGGCGAGAGCAGGGCCGCGGCGGGAGGACACCGGTTCTAAAGTAACAATAATCGTTACTAGAATTAGATTTATTAATGAGATTGTATAAAAATACGCAATTATTTTTATACTTTTTAGTGCATATTATATCTATTGTTTTGGAATAGAGTTTTTGAAGTCGGTTGTATTTTTGTTAAAAAAATTGAATTCAAGGAAGTTAACATTTAAATACCCAGTTTAACTAATTATTTTATGTAAATAAAAATATTATATTTGAGTATTAGTTTCTCTCATTAAAGGTTACCTTAACTTATTAAATCCAAATCCCTTTAGAACGTAAATAAGTAGCAAATATAAACACAAGCCAATAAATAAACACACACACTTTCCCCTTATGGTGCTCCCACATTGCCGTTAGAAAATGTTTAATAACGTTAGTAAACATTTGTTAGCAAACATTTAATCACAAATAAATTTTCATGTTAGAAAATGTTTAGTAATGTTAGTAAAATGTGTTATCTTTTGTTTGTAAACATTTTATAAGGGTGATGGCGGGATAGGCGGTGCGGTGCGGTGGGGGTTAGAGTACGCAGGTCGCTGCGCGTGGTGTCTCGCTTGTCAGTTCCTTTGTGTCAGCGTGCATCGCTGTGCGTGTGTATTAGTGGTTGCGCGTGCGCCAAGCAATAAAATATGTCCGGTAATTGGAATAACGATGATGTTTACAAACTGATTGAAATGTTTCAAGCAAGAGAAGTACTATGGAACACGATGTCAGAGAGCTACAAAGACCGAAATAAAAAACACGATGCTTGGATGGAAATTGCCAGTGAATTTAATATGGATAAAAAAGTAATTGAAAAAAAGATTCGATCACTCGTAGGTCAATTTAACCGAGAATGTAAATCTAATAAATCTGGTGCAGGAGCTAATGAGTCAAGTAAATGGTTTGCATTTAAAAAACTCATGTTCCTTAAAGGCAAAAATATTCCAAGTTTAACTGTCGATGGAGGGTTGCAGGTGAGTTTTATTTTAACGTCTTTTAATAATATTTAGATGCCCAGTCCAAAAACCCTTCATTTGAAAAATATTCTGCGAATTCTTTTCTTATTTCTTTCCCATCATCTGTCAGGGATTCACATGCTTCAAGTGGTGTTAATTGCTGCTGTTCTAATCTCCATTGTCCATCGATACGTGTACCAGTTACTATGTCATCTCCATCATAGTATTGAGATGGAGCGTAAATCATGCTCGATTCAGTTTTTCTTATAAAATTATGCAGTAGCACGCATGTCATAATTAAAGTAGTAGTTTTTTCTGGATCTAATAATATTGTAGTTCGTAAAACTCTAAATCTGGCTGACAAAATCCCAAATGCGTTCTCTACTGTTCTCCTCGCACGACTCAGTCTATAACTGAAGATTCTTTCCTTAGAATTGCTATCCTGTGGTCCTGGAAAAGGTTTTAATAAGTGTTTTTGTAAAGGGAACGCATCATCTGTTACGAACACATAAGGAAGAGGTTTGTTTCTGCCTGGTAGTGAGCTGTCACTGGGTATTTTTAAACTATTGTCGTTAATTTTATTTCGAAATTTTGTGTTTGCGAAAACTCCGCCATCACTTATGCGTCCTTGGCAGCCAATATTCACGTACAGAAAGTTGTATTCTGCGTCCACTATCGCTAAAAGTACAACGCTGTAAAATCCTTTATAGTTGTAATATTCACTGCCGCTATCAATTGGCTTTTGTATGGCTACGTGCTTTCCATCGATACTTCCTAAGCAATTTGGGAAATTCCATTTTTCTTCAAATGAATTTGCCACGTGTAGCCACTCTTGAGGTGTTGTTGGTATCTGGAACAAAAATAGAAGATTAAGAAATAGGCGCGAAAAATAAATTTATAACTCGTTATTCTAACAAATTTTATTGGATATTTTTATTAAGTATGAAATATTAATAGAATACACTATAAAAAAATATGATTTCAGTTAAGGGTTGTTAAGTAATAGAAAAAGAAAATCGCGGTTATAGATTTTTTTACAATTTTAGCTAATTTGACGCGCCTATAACTTGAAATTATCGTTTAGTTCTATTCTTTCAGGGTAACGAAGAAAACAGAATTGCTTCAGAAAACACTCTCAGTTTGAACGAAACAGGAAATACTGTCACTGATGAAACTACGGGCACGCCTTTCGCCACCCCAAAACCATTTCGGAAAAGAAGACGGCCTGAAGTAGAACAAGATCCAACACAACAAGAAGCTGTAAATATTTTACAAAGAATGTACGAATCTAGAAAAAGCAGGGATGAAAATGACGCATTTGGAGAGTATGTCTCGATGAAACTGAAACAAATAAAAAACAGTCATGCTAAGAATACTGCTCAACATCACATTAACAATATTTTGTACAATGCGACAATGGGACAATATGATTTTCCAACAACCTTTACAGACCCAACCGCTAGTAGTTCCTGGGGATACAACTCTGAACCAAATCTATCCACTTTTTCGGAAAATAATGCTGACTGTAGCTCGAGAGGATACTACACCGCACCGAGTCCCTCGGCTTCATTTGAAACCAGTTCTTCGGATAACTCCAGGACACATACTCGTACCAGCGCAAGAACACAGAGTCCGTCTAATTTATCGGAATCAAGCCAAGATTCGACCCAATCATTAAACGATTTGTTGGAATCAATCAAAAATTAAAAAATACATGTTTGGTTTGTTAAGTATTAAAAAAATTATTAGTAAGGTAAGATAGGTACCTACCTAAAGTATGATTAGATTAGATCATATTAAAAGTAAATAAAAAAATAATTAAAAATGTTGTTTGACTTACCTGTATGTATTCCTTTAAAACCTCATTGAGAGCCTCGCACACTTCTGGTACGATAATAGATATCACTTGGTCTGACAACTTGAACACATTTCCAAGACTTTTATAACTGCTACCAGTTGCCAAAAATCTTAACGTTACCGCAAGTCTTTCCGTCACACTTACAGATTTTCTAAATGTAGTGTCTCGTTTGCCTATTTTTGCCCCAATTAAATTTTGTAGATATTCAAATTCGGAACTGTTCATTCTTATAAAATCTTTTAAGCAACCATCAATACCTAAATCCTTGAGATAGTCTGTGGCACTATATTTTCCTCTAGCTTTTAGCGTTTGGCGCATCCAATAAGAGCGCTTTTTCTTCTTTTTTAAACAAAAAATAAAAGCTATTCCAATGAGCAAATCTTCTTCCATTTTCGTGTAGACGTCCTCAGCCCTCAGAAGGCGAAACCAAACTGCGAGCCAATACTAGATGTTATAAAATGTTTAAACATTTTCCATCAATGTAGGAGCACTTATAACATGTAACAGTTTCTAACAAAGTGCAACAATTGTTAACATTTGTTAGTAAATGTTTTGGTGTTATAAAATGTTTACAAACATTTTATAACGGCAATGTGGGAGCACCATTACTCACATTACGAGTGTGATTTTTGATTAAAAACGTAAAAACCTCCGACTGAACAGGTATTGATCGGAAAATATGGACAAACTGACGAACGTAAAACTTATAGCAACCCTCTTTTTCGTCTGGGTTTAAATACCTAACTGCTACTCCACTGATGTCACTATCCAAATCGGGTTCTAAATTCAAAATACGCAGCTGAAACTGAAATAGTGTTTACATTGCTGCCTATTGACCAATAATATTTAAAAAAACTGGAGTAAATGCAGAAATGTATAGACAAAGCATTCGAAAGTTATTATGGTGTCATTTGTGGTATGTGCCATATTCGGCTTTCATTTTGTATGTCTATATGTATAGAACGTCATTGAAGTGAACGAAACAACAGCTAGCAGGTCGTTTTGAATGTTTTTATTATGTAAACAATAATCTTGAATTTTGACTCATTGTACACGTTAGATCTTAATAAGTGTAACGCGTGTTTTTTGAAGGTACCCATGTCGTATCGTTCCGGAAACACCGCACAAGGAAGTTATTAATAAAATATCCTTACATAAAGATGACGTGTGTATTTATATTTTTTATAATCGCTAGTAAATTGCTTGCATAATATCTTTATTTATTCATAGTGTGTGTGGATTAATGCACCTACTGTACTCAATAATTCTCGAGTCATATTTATTAATTACTTATAATTAATTGTTCGAGTATTTTTATTGCATCACTTTACATATTACTTATATTGTATTTAAAGAAAAGCTGTAAATGTTGATTTAAAAAGAGTGGCAATAAGTTTCTTGCCACTTCTTCTTATTAAAGCTCAAGCATTTCCACCACTGGGTGGTAAATGTGAAATGAAAAACCATCTCCGCGAATCTACTCATGCTTGTATAGGTACCATAGCGGTAACGCAGAGACCGACTGGTGTCTCCTGGACCACATCCAATAGCTACAGATTCCGTGTTGGAGCAGAACCCCACCACGGAGATCTTGATTTATCAATTTCAAGACAAAGAGCTGTAGTGTGTTGTACCTCACATCCGGACGGCTACCTAGTTTCCGGTGACCGCCCTTTGAGGTCGTCGGGCCATTGCCTGATATGGAGCACCGTGCCAATATCGCGCCTAACAGGTCTCCGCTTTTTAAGTTGCCGCCGCGTGTGGCACTAAAAGTCGGCGCGTCCTCCCTCGGAAACTTGTGCGAACTGGTCACTAGGCAAGGCTGTCCAAGGATATTTCTGCCAGGCTGGCAGTCAGAAATCCGCCACAGTGACGATGACTCATTGGCTCATTGCACGCGAAAGAAAAATCTGATCTCATGAGCTCTCTTTTCCCATTCATCACAACTCAACTCCCGATACCCAAGGCGCTACACAACCGCCACTTATTCCGTAGTACGACTCAAACACCAACTTGAATATTCACATATCGAGCGGGCCTAACAGCATACTCCCGGAACTGATTGTACACTCAGATCCGTCCAACTACCGCTCTATTCCTCACACCTCCATAGTTATTGAGTTATTTATCAACCGCCAGCTCTTGAGACCGATAACCGACTGCAGTTTTTCTAATCTGATATGACTTAGGGACGTACAAGCTTGGAGCATACTCCTAAATTAAAGGCTGGCAAGACATCTCATGACCGTTTACGAGCCACGTGTATGCTATTGTCTCACTACTTCCCATCATATGATCCTCTTGCCCATTTGCCCCCTCTTATATCAAAAATAACTCTGTCTAGAATGGGGCTTTTCATGTTCTTTTTTTTCAATTCATGATGTCACTAACATATCAAAAATGTCCTTCTCCTTTACGAACTTCTCATAGATGATGACACCATAATATTTATTAAATTTACTTTAATGTACATTTTTCCCATATAGTGTAAGATTGAACTAATCAAGTGTTTGATGTAGACTTCGCCGACTGAGAAATTTGTTTTGTGAGACTGAGCCATCACACTTGGCTACGTAATACTCATTTGGGTAAAGTCTGCATTTTTTTTATGACCATGATTAATTAACTCCTCTTCACCTCTATCACAGCAATTCCTAGATGATACTATGTGGAATCTTATTGATACTTATTTTCTAGAATAGCCTGAGCTTATCGGAATTACTAACTGATACCTTAGAATATTAGTTCAAAATTTTAAAAGGATACGAGGAGTGCCTTCTGTTCTGCAAGTCATATACACACATGCAGCTTGTGTTTGTGCAGCTGGCCTTCCAATAGTAAGATGCCTGCTAAGAGCCATTTTAAAAAAGTTGCATGCAATATCTATGCACTGTTGATTTAACCTAAGCTGTTGACACAGGGCATTGATGCCATCTCTTGCCTTCCTTATTGTGATTTCCCGAGACTCTTGACCAATGCCTACATTAAATGCTGCAAAATAAAATAAAATGGTAATGCATTATGAAATTTAGTATAATAGAGTTTTAGTTCTGCATTTTTGATGTGTTACAATTCATAATACTGTCTAATTGTCCAATGCTTTCTTTTAACATCAGCTAACTTATTAGAAAAATTAGCATATAAAGGCACACATGGTGATCTTTGGCGATGGTTTAAATCATACATCTCAAATCGTACTCAAAGAGATATCATCAGTGGCCATGAATCGAAAATGGTAATGATTACTTCTGGAGTTCCACAAGGGTCAATTCTTGGACCTCTTTTATTTATTATATTCATCAACGATATTCATACATGCTTTAAACATAGTAATTTTCTACTATATGCAGATGATCTTAAAATATTTAAAACAATTGAATTACAAGATAATCATTACCATCTTCAGGATGATTTAAATAGATTTACTAAATATTGTACAGAAAATAACTTAATCTAAGCTTAAGTAAATGTAAGCATATCACTTTTACTAAAAAGAGATCCGCTAGCAACTGTACATATTCACTTTATGGAGAGAGTCTAGACAAGGTTAGTAATATTAAAGATCTAGGAATAACATTGGATAGTAAGTTACATTTAGACACGCATACACAAAACATTGTAAATAAAGCTTTTAAAATGTATGGATTTATAATGCGGACCGGTATTAATTTCAATAGAGTTGCTACATATCTAAATTTGTATAAATCGCTGGTTCGCTCACAACTCGAATATGCTGTTTGTATCTGGAATCCCCATTATAATAAATATGTTAAGAGAATAGAAACTGTACAGAAAAATTATTTACGGACGATGCACTATAAATGTACGGGAAGCTACCTTCCTTATGACCAGCTTCTTGAAAAATATAGTATACTTGACTTGCAGTCAAGGCGCAAACAACTTGAAGCTATGCTCTTATTTGATCTGTGTCATAATAAATACGACTGTATTCCTTTAACTCATAAACTCTGTTATAAAATACCAGTTAGAAGTCATGTACGCAATAATCAAACACATAAACTTTGTGATACTATAAAATGTCGTACAAATTCTGGCGAGCGCTCACCACTATGGAGAATGACACACTCATATAATGCGTGCTTTGGCAATATTGATATTTTTTCCACTCGTGTGGGCTCTTTCAAAAAGCTGGTCATGGATTATCTTAAGAAGAATATTACTATATTAGACTAAACCTGTAGAATAATAACAATAAAACTAAACGAATATATTTTTTATATCTACACTTATATTCATACATGTAACTTTTGTAATTAAGTATTAATCAATAATTATGTGGTTGACGTAGTGGGTAGCATGTATAGTATTACTGTGTTATATTATTACTGATTTTTTTCTAAGCACTGCATGCTACTGTTTGTTGACCCGAATAAATAAAATAAAATAAAATAAAAAATAAAATAACTGATGTTAAAAGAAAGCATTAGAAATCTAAGCATACAAATTAAATTTATAATCATGTTCCGTGCGAGTGCTCTTCCACAGAGCCAACCATTCAAGTAACATTGTTGATAATGTTGAGTCCCACAGCATTAATAAATTTTGTTAATAAATTTAATTTGTATAATTAATCCCAGAAGTGATCACTTTAAAACAACAAATTGTTTAGATCAGTTAGGTAGTTTTTCTTCTCCTCTTCTTGTCATTCCAACACTCGTTCCTTTTATAAACACTTTTTTAAATGACTTTCTAAACAATTCATAATATAACAATAATGTGGCTGTTCAAAATACTGTCTCTTTTTGAAAAATGTAATTCTTTTTATTGGACCTCTAATAAATAATATTAAAAGACATCTAAATACCTCGTCCGAAGCCAGAGGCACCTCCTTTTGAATCAGCAGACACAAACTGTCCAATCACAGAAGAACCACCGTGAGATGTTTCTTGAAACTCTATATCAGCTACTATTATGTTATCTTCTAATACAGAACCACAGTTGGTGCATACAGCATCTCCTCGAGCTGGATCAACTTCTATCTCCGATGATCCGCAATGTTTACATTTTTTACCCGACATAGTTGCAACAGTTTTATTGAAATAAATAATAATTAACTAAAGTTATCACTTAAAGTATACACGAAATGGTCATCATAAAGTCAACATCGTAACTTATTTTGTTATAATAAAAATACAAGCATTGTTACACAAGCTACTTCTAAGAGGCTAAGTCCATGTGAAATTGAAGCTAGATTTCTATTTTGTAATTATTTACTTTATCCTCGTCTCTCAAGTCTCAATTGACAATTCTCAAACTAATTATCAAGTGTCAACGTCATAAGTGAATCTTACACTAAATGTCAAATTTGACAATAAACACAGAATATCTACATGAAATTCTAAAATTTTGCTATTGCCATATTGTTTTCTAAGGCCCGCTCCACATTCACACGAGAATCTCGCGAGTAAAACACGAGACACGCGAATGTGGAACATATTCACAAAGTCTTCGCAGGTTCTTGCCTTGTTCTCCGAATCGAAATATTTTGTCGGATTTTTGGCGCGAGACAATTTACTATTGACTCCACACTCGTATATTTCTTAGTGTCGGTTGCGACAGACTCGTCTATTTATATTCCGTTTGGCGTGACTGATCATTAATTTGATCTGGATTTGGACGACCTAACTAATACTTAACCTAAAGAAGCTCTCGCCGAGAATTTCGCTGAGATTCTTGCTTAGCAGGCTGACGAGTGAATGTGTAATGGGTTTCTATAGAATAATACATGGATAAACATACTCAATATAATATTCTATATCTATAGGGATAAACGGGGAAGTTAACCTGATCGAAACTGTTTTCTAGGTGCCCATGGATGTCTGCAATACACGTATATGCTTACAGACTGGAACTTACATAGTTTAAAGTTTGAAAATACTACAAGTGGCAGATGATATGCGAGGCAAGAACTTGCTTGTGGACGTTGTTTTCTAATACGTTGTACATATCCAGAACGAGAACATAACATACTTGACAGACTATTGCTATCTCATTTACAAACGCTGACAGCGACTCTAGTATCCCTATCCTATCGTAATTAATCCCTGTTCTGCGGTAATGTCTTTCTGAATAGCGGTTGAAATCATGGGTCATCCATCAACATGTTCCAGGACTTCATAATTCATATAAAGGTTCATGCACAATGCACATCTTAAAATTATTATACAAGTGCTGACCAGTTGCTGTTGTTCGTTGGTGTTCTGAAATTATAGATGAAAGTTGATTTTTCTGAGAGATAAACTTTTTAATCTAAAATAATTGTAATAGTTCTTTATTTATTTATTTATTTATTTATTAAAGCACACCACATCATATACAATACAATTTTCTTAATCACTGTTACAATTAGTAGTTCTAAAGTATACGACAATTATGGTGAACATAAAAATTACAAAGAATACTCCCTAAATACTTCTAAAAAATAGAACTAATACTATCTAAACTATAATAAAAAATGAAAGTACAAATTATAACTTTAACTTATTAAAATAATGAAAATAATGAAGACGAAAAAAAATAAAAACTACTTATTTGACAAATGCGATTGAGTACGAGCTAAGTGTTTAACAACACTTTCTTTAAACCTGACCAGCCCACCACCGAATATATCAAGTTCTGAATTGGTATCGTTTAACTTATTGTACTCGCGAAGAATTCGAGCGAGAGGCGCCGGAACTCCCAGGTTGGTTTTTACAGAAGGAACTTGGAAGATTCTCTTGATTTTGAACCTTGGGAATAAATATGGGACAGCAAGGTTAACATTCTGCAAGATGTTACTACATTGTATTTGACCGTTTAAGAGTTTGTACAAAAATATTACTCCGGAAAGAGATCTCCGATCGAGCAATGCAATCATATTAAATTTCCTGAGGCGCTGATGGTACGGGTGTCTATGAGAGAATCCAGTACTAATGTATGCAAGGTGTCGCGTGAATGCTCTTTGGATACTCTCGATGCGTTGCGAATGGATCGTATATAGGGGATTCCATATAATACTACCATATTCGATATGACTGCGCACTAGAGCGTTATATAGAATTGTTTTCGTTTTGGAGCCGAAACAATTCGAGTTTCGCTTTAGAAATCCTAACATTTGTGTGGATGTGGTAACTACTTTATTAACTTGTGCAATAAACGTTAGTTTGCTATCAATAGTTACCCCCAAGTCACGAATCTCCTGCACTTCTTTTAATGGTGCGCCATCGAGCTCATACACTGTAACAAGCGGTTTTTTTTTTCTAGTGTACTTAATATGAAAACATTTGCTTGCATTTAGAATTATACCATTTAATAGGCACCAATCTTTTATACCATTGAGATCACTTTGAACAAAAGCAGCCTCAGAGGCAGAGTTGATAACTTTATAAATTTTTAAATCATCGGCGAAGAGAGAAGCTTTACAATATTTGATATGATTCCTAACGTCATTCACAAATATCAAAAAGAGCAACGGTCCTAGGTGGGATCCCTGGGGAACACCAGATCGCGCAATATATGAATTAGATTCAGTGCCTCCTGCAACTACTGACTGAAGTCTATTATGAAGATATGACTCGAACCACTTCAGCAAGTTTCCTCCAATTCCATAATTACTTAGCTTCTGAATCAATAAAGGGTGACTGACTTCATCGAAGGCATTACTAAAATCTGTATATATCGCATCAATCTGGCGCCCATTGTCCAATTCTTGACATACTTCGGTGACAAAAGAGATGAGGTTCGTTTGAATTGAACGGCCCTTCCTGAAACCATGTTGCTCATCGGAGATCAAACTGTCAATAGTTCTGAATCGTTTTTATTTTTATGTATTTTTTTTTTAATTTTTTGCATAAAATGATAATGCTATAAATAAATATTGTATTGAACCAAACACATGCTTGTACTTTTATTCTGATAAATAAAACTATTCGTCCGATTCGTCGATATTCCCTAACCATTCCAAAATTTTCAAAAATATACAACGTTAATGTTAAAGTTTTATCTTCTACCGGGACTCCCGGAGTGCAAACCGTTTTTTTTGCTGCTGTTCGTACACGATTCCTGCAAACAACTCCCGTTAAATACATATTTATAGAGGTTCCTGATCACGACTCATCACCAAACCAATCGAAAATGATTTGACCGTGATAGGAGCTGATACTGGGGAGGCTCCACTCAGAGGCTTGAGAACAGTATTTCAAGTGAGGTTGAATATTTGCCGTTAAATAGTTGCAGGCTGAGGCTCGAGGTGTGACACTAAATAGATAAAAGGGTGTGCGTGTTATCGTGTGTAAAATGAGTTTATATTAATATTTAATAGCTTAATTTTTTTCGATACATAAATTTTTTAACTTATATCCAATTTAAAAATTTACTAAATGAAATTAAGGTATTAGGGGTATGAAATTACGTTTTCTATTGAAAATTTCAATTTTTTTTTAAGGAAATATATATAATTTAATCGAAATTTTTACCCCCTCCCTTCACGGTAAGCTTATTATAGGCATATATTTTCTCAAAATCGATTCCTTTAGAATTCTTTTTGATGTCATTTCTAATGCTACCACCGAAAGAGTAATTTTTTTAATAAAACATTACATTTATTAGATAATGCCTGAACAGTGGCTGGGACTTTATTAAAAAAGTGTATACATTTACCATTAAAGCAATTATGTATCTTATGAAGCCTGCTGGAATTAACTTCAAGCAATCCCTTATTTCTAGTCTTATAATAATGAATATCTCTATTTAGCGCAAAAAGGTGACGATTTTTGTGAACGTTTATAATTTTTTTACCTTTGTGGTATAAATCTGGGGACCTGACAACAAATTCTGTGACAGCATCACGTCTATAGAGTTATAACAGTATATCGAACTGTGTGAAGAATACTTCACATGATACTCTTCTAGATAAATAATGGCGAAGATTGGATGACGAGCTAGAGCCGCAAACTGCGAGTTTTGCAATCATTGTTCTAAGTTAAGTGCTGCTATTGCTTGACCGGAGCTGAAGCAGCTGTAGTGAATTATATTATGATGTTATATGTTATAATGTGTGTCTAAGCTTCGACTTATTGCAGTGTCGCAGCGCTTTACCTGGAGTGAGCCAATGCAATGTTGCCTTGCAGTTATCGTGTACCATCCACTTTTCATGACACATCTCGAAATCTTTACATATCTGTGTCGGTTTAATATGGTTATTCAAGCACTGTAGATCAGTTACTTAAATGATGGAGCACCCATTTATAATCTTTTATATTACACCAATTTCATGTTGTCTGTTTCTCTCTTTTTCAGCAATCCTTAACTACTTTAGTTTAGGCCTCCTTTTTTCCAATTTTAAGCAAATGTGTTAATATTGTTGGTATTCAACAAGAAACCTTGCGTAGACCTATTATTTTTAAACTCGTGATTATTCATTTAAAATACTTAGTTCATAGTTTCTTGTATAAAAATACGAGTTTATTTGAGTAATGTATCTATTTACAAATAAATTTATTCATTTAAGGTGTAATAAATTCTATTGTTGCTTTATTAAATTTTTTCGTTTGTGTCCGTCCTAAAATTCCTTCGGAGCAAAAACTATTATGGCGTCACACGAAAGCTGGCATATCATTGGTGGAATATCACGTCATATTCTAAATTTAGCCAGTGATATCACCCCTGAAATTTATGAAGCTGAAGAACAATACCCAAAAAGTACAATTGAACAAACTAAGTGTAGGCGTTTACGACATTTCGTAGTGAGAGCTAAGAAATTCTCAGGAGACTGGAGGTGGAGAAGGGCATCCCCGAAGAGGCGACGACGTCATCGCATAATTTGAATTGATGACTCATCATTGTTATGTTCTTGTTTGTTTAGTAATGCTGCTTAAATATTTTTTATGGTGCAAACTGCAGCAGATTTCCAAATCCGAAAACAAATTGATACGCAACTAAGATCTGTGAAAATCGTTAACTGACAGTGAACTTGTGCTTTATTGATCGCTTTACAATCGGACTGATACTTAATTGCAATGAAGCTAAAACTAGAAATGAGTGATAGTCAATCAAACCATTCAGATTTCTCGTGTGATAGTCAATCTTCACAAGGATCGTCTACAAATGAATTCCCTCCGATATCATCACGGTCACTTCTTACGGTACGTAAAAACTGATTCTTTTGTTCTTGATTGAAGTCCATTTAAAAATCAATACTTGGTTGAATCTTCAATTCAAGCAAATAATGTACTCTACTTGGATTTAATATTTACCTACGACTTGTATTGACACTATTTAATGGTTTATAATATAAAGTATACAATTTTCTTAATAATTATCATGCTACAAGCAATAGAATATTATAATAACATGAAGCTGTGTGTCCTATATGGTGTTCTTGTATAAATTATGTGAGAATTATTTATATTTCCTTTTACAAGCTAACAGGAAGGTAATTGTTATTTATTTGGATTGTGTTGTTAATCAAATTATGTCAACTCAACAACAACAAAACATTTGAAATTTAAATTATATTATATAATTAGTGTTCTATTCATTTATATTATTAAAATACTGCATTTACTCATTCTCACTTGCTGTTAAAGTAAGATTTAATTCATAGGTGCTCAATATTATTTATATGTTGGTTCTAAGTGTAATCCCCTGTCATTATACTTCCTTTGTATGGATTGCCCACATTCTTCTTCATGTGTTATGTGTATGGTTGTATTAAAACTGTCAAGTAGGGGTTATTAATAAATTCTATAATAAAAAATATACATGTTATGTATATATATATTATAGATAGGGATTGATCCAATTTGATATGATTTACTTTATGACTTGACTTATGACCCACACACTTTCTCGAGATATATGGTCTTGACAGATAGACAGATGGAGAGACAACAAAGTGATCCCATAAGTGTTCTTTTTTTTCCTTTTGAAGTATGGAACCCTTAAAACGAAAGTAACTTTGTCTATCTGTCACAATTTGTAGTCTATTATGGGGTCCGTTAAGATATTATGCATATGATAAGAGCAGATGCATTCTAAGATTTGTAACAATCAAAGTTGAGTCCTTGTGAATATTCTTCACAACATAACACCGGAAAAATTAAATTTTATATTTGTCAGTTGTGAGACATTCACAACTGAGACATAATTCAAATAGTCAACATTTCATCCATGAAAGCTGGCAAAAGTCCTGCAATTTAAGTGTGGTACAGGAGTATGGGTGAAGACTTACCACCAAGCAAGCTCACTTTTTAATCCAATTATAATTGCTTATTATGTATAATAATGCCTTTCCAAAGAACCTAGCCTCTGCAACTCAGGGTATCCTACCGCAGCGGGTAGGGCACAAAACATTCGGTACCACCTATTATTAGTATTGAATAATTGATTATTATTATTATTAATTTATAAAAATACTTCGTGCCTTATTAAGTGTAAAAAAAAGGTGGGTGCAGTGAAAGTTCCATTCACATAATGGCTCCTAGCTCAACAACTCTGAAATAAACTCACTGTATCAAGTACATGAATTATATTATGTTATTTAATATGTGGTAATAATTTTGCTTGACATGTTGAAATTTACATTAGGGTCCTATCAATATTATGATATTGTAATGTAATAAAACATTAAATTATGCTCAATGTTTTGAATAAGGAAACAGGTGTGCAGTTGTTATTAAAACTAACTTGTTTTGTTAAAATTTTCCTTTAAATGTGTATTTGTTTCCGACTTGTAATAGCACAGGCATTATTGTATTTATAACTGAGTTCTAGAGTAGAAGAACTTTGCAGTGGCGCAAATATTGTAATATTATTTTATACCTGTAATACAGTTTTTGCACACAATGATAAATCATCTGAATTATATTGCAGACTCTTAGTTCAAAAGATCTGGCATGAACAACTGGTATAAATTGATCGTCCCCTATCCTATGCTTGCCGGCTTGGGTTGTTTGGTCCTTGAAAAGCTATCCCACTCAAAGTCACATGTAGCAAGTGTTAAGTGTGACAATAACTGCTATTAGATTTGGCTTGGCACCGACTTCAAATCTATCGATAGGTAGCACATAAAAATAATTACTAATATTGAAGGTTTGATTTGCATAAGATGTGTATTAAATTAAATCTTTATTAAGTTATTTTACACTTTTGAGTTTTTGAAGTTGGTTTTTTTAAACAGTTTTTTTTTTACTTTTTAGTGTCATTAATCAGGTAAACTATAAGATTTCGTTGCTTTTTATTGTCATATATTAAAAAGCTTTTTTTTAGTAGCTATGTGTAGGCCTACGAATGGATCCGCATGCCTTAAGCAATATAGATCCAATATTTTACGCTTTTATAAGACACTGAAATATCGTGAACGTTTTGTAAGCTATGAATGACAGGTAGCCCAAGAGCCACTTCGGCAAACGGGTTAATAATAATAATATATAATCAAACCAAATGAAAACCCCTAAAGAAACAGTACACAAAGTATAATAACATCATCCTCGTAAACAAAAATATTCGTAAATTAAAACTACTGGGCCAAACTATGTCAAATTTTTATGGGACCAAATGGCAAACATTTTGCATCAAACTAAAAAAGAATCACAGAAATCGGATCATAAATCTCAGCGTAGTCGGTGTACATACATAAAGAAAATACCAATCGAATTGAAAACCTCCTTTTCGAAGTCGGTTAACAAAACTATTTCATGTTAAATAGTATTGATGTACAATTAATTAATTTTCGTAAGTAAGTTTTTTTCTTATATTCTTTATATATAAAAATATACGCTTCATATATTATAGCGTCAAGAAATGGTTTTAATTATGCGCTATTTTGGCGATTTCTTGGGATAGTGGCCTTAAATGAATTAAGTATATCACAGTCATTGCATCGCCAGCTCGTGGTAAGTACTAAGTGCTACCAAAGTCTGGTACGAAACATAAATACTTCACACAAAAGTCACCTTAGTAAATAACAGGAAAATGGCTGTAGAGCAGCCATTGACCGAAGTCTCTGACGTCATGTTCGTGGAAAACTCGCGGGCTGCGTGTGCGCTACAACACATAGCTAGAAACAAGTTGCGCATTCGCTTCCATATTACCGTGCGAATTAATTAAGTATATATTTACATAAACATATTGTTTTTTTTTGAATAAACTTGCTAAAACTTTTCACACACTCACGCCTGCTTCCCGTCGGGGTAGACATAGACAACAGAATACAAACATCACGCGCTTCCTCTACATTCATTACTTTTTAATAATTTTTTTCTTGAATTTGATTGAGAAAATGCATGAAAAGTTAAGTAATTATATTTTGACAGACGATTATAGTAGCTATAAGCTGTAATCTTAAGATGGAATTATTAGTGACGGCTTTAGACTATATATATAATATGTTTAATATTAATTATATATTTATAGTTATTGTATATTATCTTTTATAAAACGTATTACTAACTTCAAAAGGGCTTGTGCACACGTAAAGGGCCGGCAACCGTTTTGTGATCTTTTACATCAAAACTAACACGATTGTGACCTGCAAGTTCTTTTTGTCCTTGTAAAAACTGAAAATAATTAAATGACACATTTGAAGAGTAATAATAATAATATCCCACATAATCCCATAAAAAAAGCGCGTACACCTTCTTTAAAGGCCGGCTACGCTCCTTGTTGCAAGAGAGTGTGGGCGGTGGTGATCACTTAACACCAGGTGGCCCGTACGCTCGTTTGTCCTCCTATTCCATAAAAAAACATAGTTTGAGAGGCAGCTTATGAAACAGTGTAATTCAGCAAATGTCCACTTAATAAAAGGTGAAAAGGGAAATTTTATGTGTTTTAGTAATGATGAGAGGTTTTTATTTAAGTGACGTTCACCTGATGGTAAGTGATACGCCCTGTCGCTCTTGATTCTTGATTGAACCAATACTCCACTCGTCACCTTGAGACATGAATGAATGTAGATTGATTCCACAAATACGTTTATAGTGCAAACGTGAATTGAGAACTGTCAGAAAATGGCAGAGCGAGGATGTAGGTACTAAAACAGACAGGTCATTAAAATCTAGAATAAGCCTGAAGATTGAATACCAATGTCAAATATTGAATAATAAAACAAACAATATCAAATCACACCGTTTATTTCTATGCTATTTTCAATGTCTGTTTAAAATATTATCAGTATGTAAAACTAATAGAAAGTATTTAGTCCCTATGTCCCTATGTCAATAAAATTTGAAAATGCATAGTGATGTGGCTACTATCGATACTAGTGATGCACTTATAACCGATTAACGCCCAGAATCGAGAAACCCGTTCATTTGTTTCTTTGAATCGCTTCATAGACCTTGAGTTTCATATGCCCTTGTTAGTTCCGTGGAACCCTGGTTGACCCAAGGCTTGTAACCATGGATACGCACTTCAATCTAAGTTACCGTTTATGACCGTCGTTGGTAGGGTTTCATGGAAACGTGGAACTATTGCGTGACTGTCGCAGTAGTATCAGACGTCCTTGAACTTATTGACTTTGTTTACGTTGCACGGGTCACTAAGGATATTATCTTGTTATTAAACACTTAATGAACAATTATTGTTATTTTAATACTTTTATAACAATAACTAGTTCGATGCAATCACTGTAATTACGAAAATATTTGTACAAAGTATTAATTAATAATAAGTAAGTATATGTATATTTGTGTAAGTATTAAATACAGTGCTTAACTTATTTCCATATATATATAATATAAGTAATTAAGATGAGATGTCGAGATGAAAAATAGGAATAATGAAACAAAAAGAAATTTACAAAGTCATCCAGGAAAAAAGAACCTTTAATTTTATTTTAAAAAATAGATGTAAGCATATCTATTTAACTATAATATAATATGATATAATCGTTTTCCTTTATTCTCTCCAATATGTTGTTGAAATGGTTAATGCTTGTTATGCTGACATTTACATGTGCAAAAAGGATTTAATTTATGACTCCTAATAAAAGAGAACAATTAACGAAATTTGCGAAAGTGTGAATGGTGGACCGGAAAAATCCTCTAAGAAACTCAAATTTGAAGGGTTTGGAAACGTAATGCGTGATTATCAGGACACAGCCTCACGGATTGCAAGCTGCACTCGTCAATTACAAGCATCGAACCATTCTCGTGGTCAGTTTTTTCTCTGTGATGATAGGTGAGATACGTGTATACCGTACGTCAACTGCCTTCACGGGGAAAAATATGACCGTCTTAAGAGCACTCCGAGGAAAGCAGAGATGTTTGGAAAGAAACTCAAATGATCGGAATTATAAAGTACTGCGTTATTGTCTATTTGTGTGTGCGTTTTAAAATGTGTTGTATTCACCTTTTTGCAATATGTTAACTCGTGTCTCTGTAATTTGTTAAAATTTCTGTAACCCTAAGACTACTAAAACTTAACTAGTTAAATTTTAGTAATTTTAGGGTCCTATGTCACTAGAGCACATCACCCAAATGCACTATCTCGTCGCTTGGCGTCCATTCGTTGTAGACAGGCTATACTACGGCTGAATGTCACATTGTCTTCCAGTAATCCTCGCATGGTGTTTTAGATAAGGCTCGAATAGATTTTCGGCTGGATGAAGAAGAAATAAGCCTCTATTGTATCAGTCTTTGATTTTCTATTACCTACCAAAGACCTTTACGTTGCGAGATTAACGTAAAGCAAAACCTTTTCTATCACCGAGTGTTACACTCCCGTCCGGACGTAGAAGTCTTGAGTTTAAGCTTAGTAAACGCAAATTCATATAAATCCATGTAACAATGGTAACCGCATGCGACAAGCTGGTGCGGAACAGGTGCTGGGGCGCTCTAGTGACCTACGACCCTTAAATCATTTTATAACATTGCTATCGAGTCTTTCATAGCAACTGACCTGTATAAATACCACTAGACAGGCTGTTCCAATATGTTTGTCAGCTAATTCTTTATGCCTATTTGAAGCGCCACTCGCAAGCGTCCAGATTACTAATTTTGACGTATAGTACAAATGGCTGCGAAGGAATGTACAATACTCTGAAGTATTTTTGCATTTTGAATTAATTTCGTTCGTTTTCCTTGTTATTTATACTTCAAGAATCAACGTAATGAAGTACACAATTTTTTTTTGTAACTTGTTTCCCCACCATCTATCGATGTTTTCTGGGGTTGTCATCACTAGTTTTAGTACCGCAGACTTTCGCTACATGGCCAACAGCGCCAAAATGGCGAATTTAAAACAGGCACAAAAGGACTTTGACAGTCGCCAGTCCAGTGGTGTATAGTAGAGGTCAGTGTTCATTGCTCAGTCTGTACCAGTAATCATAAAATTAAGTTTATTTGTAAATGTTTTATACACCTAGTCTCCTATTATCGATTACGAGGATTAGTACATTTCTTTAACAATTCAGCCGATATTTGTCTTTAAACAATTCGACACGTGTTTCGCCTCTCCACAAGGCATCCTCAGGACATGTTGACTCGCCAAAATCTGGCACGAGACTGAATCAAATGAGCCGGAAACCGCTCTTTTATACCCTCGTCCCATGAAATAACGAGCTGTGATTGGTCGGCTGTTGTGACGTATTACCCCCGAAAGAGATACGTAACAATGGTGAAGGGCCCAAATTTGATTGTTCATTCAACAATGTAAACATGTTATTTTGTGTTTTTTTTACTTCTAATTGCACTAACACATTCAATATCAATCAAATATTGGCGGAATTAACACTAAAGAAAACTCAAAACATTTGGATAATTATGGATTTGCGCAAAGTAACGCCTACTTCAATAAATTTTCCTAATACATATCTGTATTAATACATCGATAAAAATATAAACGGAAAACAATTGTGTTATCATTAAAAGAAACAGGAAACTGTAATATTTACTAAAAGCATTTCATACTCTTATCAGCCTTATTATATGTAATTGAGCACTTTTCTTATCAGATTGATTTCCAGGATATGCGTTTTCAGTGTATTTGATGATGTAATACGTATTAAGAAGTGCCGAATTGTCTAGATTTTACCGATGGTTTATGTACACGGGTTAAGTCACGTAGGCTTTTTGTTTGTGTAGAAACCAGAGTTATCTAGTAAAAGCGTACATAGAGCGATTTCTTAAGTGCTTACGAATTTGAGAAAACTCAATGGGTAGATAGGGATGTATGAAAGCGGGAAGGTTTCTTTGCATAATTTGCCATCAAACAGTGGTGTGAACACTGAACATGTTCCAATTCAAATATTTTTATTTTAAAATAGGATGTGACATCACTTATTGAAAGTCAAAAACTACCACCCATTCCAAAATGCCTCAGACCTGAGAAGAATGGGCGCAACAAACTCGGCGGGCTTTTTTTTTTCATCAAAAAAATATGCTTACAAAGTGATATTGTAAAATTAAATTTAATAGCCTGTGGGCGGTCACTCCATTCCCAATCTGTGGCATCATTAAGAAAGTCATTTATGCTATAGTAACCTTTACCACACAAACGCCTCATGTTTCAAAGTGGCGAGTGCAATTATTGTGATTCCGCTCAGTTGTGTAATGGGCACGGCGTTTAGCTAACCGCCAGCTGAACGTATTGCTTTTCGCCACTTTTTCTCATAAAAAAAAGTACCTTGATATTAATGTAATGTAAAGAGAACACGCCAAGAATAGAAAGAATAAGAGAGCTTTTATGAAAGACCTCTGTCGTAAACAGGCGTGTTCTTAAGATATTTTTTAGTATGGAAGAGATTTTACTTAAGCCTACAGGTATAGAGATTAGATGATTTATGATAAGTACATAGGTAACCTAGATATTGATTTACAAAAGTCAGCATTTGTATGCGATAGTATTTCAATATTTACAAATATATTCTTTCGATGCGACCTACATTAGCGTCCGTATCATATGTTAGAATTAATACATTTTCGCGAATTGTTTTCCTCGGAATTTCCGCTCCGATATGCTCGGGTACCTTGCCAAGTTGTAGCATCATCGCCGGCGAAAGAAAAGCCGTTAATCTTTGTAAATATTATCCCCGGGCGTGTCGTGTCATCGTTCATTGAATCCAATGAAACGCCGAATAACTATTTGGCTGTATAGCTGAATTGCTAAAATTCTCGTCACTTACGGCCTTCTGGATCTACGGTTTCAATGCGCGTGCGCGATTCGGTCGTACAAAACCAGCTTCGAACGCGCCAAATGACTCAGTACGATATAAAACATTCTAGCCACGCGAACGTAGCACACTCGTTTGATACGAAACCTCATGAGTCATCGTGTTATCAGCTAGAGTTTTTCGCTGAAACATTTGCCTGTTATTGTGAATAGAATTAGTGTGTTCTCTCTAAGAGCAGCTCAGGAAGTTGGCTTGATGTCTCAATTGGTGCCCTATCACCTCCTCAGCAGCGACCAAGACGACAGTCTTATGTTCGCAACTATGTTTGACTATCAGAACGAAGACCACGCTAAATCAACGGTGAGTTATTAAACTATTATGTCATTATATATCACAAACAGTTACTTATGTCTCAGATTGAACTTTGATCCCACAATTATTACTGTTTTATTAAAATTCTTAAACGTTCAAAGTTCGATATATTCGTATCACTTCCGCTTGACTGTCTGTGACATTAAAATGTCAATGCTATCTAGTTATTACTTAATGCACGAAACTTTATGAATTTTCGATTTTTCTTCAACAAGTTACCAAACTTTTCGATAGATGGCGTTAATCGGTATGGCTTCAGTGATAACAATTCGTAATTGCTGATAAAGCGAGCATTATCAATTAGGCAATCTAATACATGTTTTGTCTACTCGAGGCCAGAGAAGGGTGTTTGATTCCGGCTCGACTTAAAGAAAAACCCAGCCCAATTATTGCAATCGTTTTGAATTATAACTATACACATATATCTTTGTACAATATTGTATAGATAATTTAAAGTGCCCGAAGTTTATCTAGATCGTTTTAAATATTATATTATTCGTCTTCCGAAAGTTGGGGGATTCTTCGTTCAATTATAAAGTTTGTCTTTTCACGTCCTACCCTCATTAAACATGAATTTTTATAACTTTCTGTGGATAATAGTGGTTCAGCAAATACCACCACCAGAGGCCATTCAGTTGTTGCATTCACATACACCAGTGGAAGGCTCCTTTGCACAGAATGCCGGCTAGATTATTAGTACCACAACGGTGCCTATTTCTGCCGTGAACCGCCGTAGCTAGTGAAAGTACTGGGCAAATGAGACTTAACATCTGATGTCTCAAGGTGACGAGTGCAATTGTAGGGCCGCTCAGAAATTTTGGGTTTTCCAAGAATCCTGAGCCGCACTGCATTGTTATCTGCATGGTCTGCCAGGGCTCGTCCCGTCCCTTATTGTAATAAAAAAAAAATAAGTTGAAGTTAAAACAATAACCAGGACTGCAGAAGTATGAAGTAACTAGTTGTTTAGTACAGTTGTAAATTTCGTGTATTTAACTCGCATAAGTGGGTTACGTCATCCAATATGTTGTCAGACGTCACCGCGCTCCCCACCATGACCGCTGCCAATTGAGTTCCTCGAACTGGTTGGCAGCTGTTCTATTTACATGGTTTCTCATTTTAAATTTCGTGTTAATTCAAGGATGGATTTTGCTAATCATTAGAATACACCTTACGAACACTAGATTCTTGGATGAGTTATTTTTTGACGATTTCACAAATGGACTTCTAATATTTTTCGCATGATCCCTACTAATGTTATTAATGTGAATGTAAGTTTGTTTGTTACGTTTTTACGCCAGAGCTACTGAACCGATTATGATGAAATTTGGTGCAGCGATAGTCTGGAGCTTGATTCCCGCGGGATTTGTGATAAACTGAAATTCACGTCGATGAGTTATAACTATACCAATAGTAGGTTCGGTTTGCTATAGCAATCTTACTCGAAATATGATTAATATAATATGTTGGGAACGGGAGCGAAAACGGTAACCGGAACTGAAATAAGACATGAGATAATCTTCAATTACAAACTTGCTTATTATTTTTAAAAACCCTTTATCGACGCGGACGACGTCGCGTAACCCGTTATTTCTTATAAAGTAAAATGTTCAATGAATTTTAAATTTCTAACATTATTGTGTTTCGGTTACAAATGCGTTGTGAAAGCTTGCGTAATCACTGGTCTTTTGAGAGTCTTTTTTATTATTTAATGGTTCGATAAAGAATCAGGAACAGGATGCTATCTATACTTATAATAAAAAGTAAGCACTACACATTTATTTAAGAAAAATACTACTTCTTACGTTACCGTGGCCAAAATATGGTTTCCAGAATTTGTATCTGATTCTCTGTACCATTTTGAACTCTGATCTGCCCTCACCCATTTGAACGCGATTTTTACTGGTGATGAACTCCCCCTAATATTTAATGATTGTTTCCTTTCACAATTTGTTCACAAACAAACGTTGTATTGAACTACTAAGCTAACATTTTAACAAAATCTACGCGAGTATTGTTGCGGATACACGCTCGTTAAATAATATATTAATTACTTAATATCATCTCTTACGGCCGTTTCCAATATACCATCTACAGATAGAGATAAATTACTACCTTCTACTGTCAGTAATTAGCTGTCAATAATCTGAAGCTGTCCCAATATACCCGATGAGTTCGCCCATTCTTATCGCCTTATATTGGGACGCGTGAATTGCAATTTCCATACAAACTTCTATCGCTGGCAAGCTATACGTCGTCCCATTAACAGACAGCGTGTACGGATAAGGTGAGTTACCGTCGATAATTTTATTGGGACAGAAAAGTCAACGATAGTTACGATTTTTATCTCATGTGAGAGATAGACTGAATATTGGGAACGGCCGTTAGACAGTTACTCACCTACTGTCCATTTACCACGTACGTTTTATATAGTTACAAACCTGAGTTACATCCAATACCGACACTGGAAGTATGGTTATGACTTGGTGTTATCGTAGCAGCTGCTCGAATTGTCATAGATTCAATGCTCTATGAACTGATTGATCACTTGGGGTCAGGTTAGAGACGATCTTCAGCCTGGACCTGTTCCACACGCCACATAACAAAAGATATCATCCTCAATATCTGGATGGGTGATGATCCTCTACAGAGCGATTTCGAGGAGCTTTCTTTCACGTACTTCCAAACTATGGAATGTACTTTTTTTATTGAAAAGGAGGACAAATGAGCGTACGGGTCACCTGGTGTTAAGAGATCACCGCCGCCCACATTCTCTTGTGACACCAGAGGAATCACAGGAGCGTTCCAGGTCTTTGAGGAAGGTTTCCGCGCTTTTTGGTACCCATGACGTCTATCATGTCTATTCTATTTACGCGGTATTTCCAGGCACGATTCGACAAAGGTTCTTTCATAAAAAGCACATGAACCCATCTAAAAGCCTCACAAGTCGCAACGCTCCTGTGATTCCTCTGCATGCATGGGCGGCGGTAATCACTTAACATCAGACTACATGCACGCTATTTCGTTGTTATAATGTCAATAACATGACTATCTAATATATAAAATATCGTTAAAAGAAAGTCACCGATGTGGATAATTTTCCAAAGCAAATCTCAATACAAAAGTTGATCCAAAATGCTCGTTTATAAAATCTCATTTTTAACCTCCAAATATTCATTAAATCTTGTTATACCAGATTTTTATTGCATATTGCATAATGCGATTGGTAAATGTGTATTAAATACCTGCGGGGAATTCCGATTGTCCTGCATGTTGATGTAAAGTTGTTTTCTTGGAATATTTTTATAGTTTACCTTAATAATATAAGGAGGGTAAATTGAAAACGTCCGTTTCATTATGAGTTGATATTTTAATACTATCGTGCAGTAATATTGCATAAAATTAGGCAAACATTCGAGTTTATGAAATATCATTTTTCATACTCATTGTATTCTTCGCAAAGTGCGGCAACTTTTACTATGCCCAAATGGAAGTACTCGAGCCAATCTCGAACAATGTGTCACGTTGACGTGCCACAATATGTTCTGTTAATCTTTAATAATATACACTTAAAATAATACTACAAGAAATAAGAAAAACTGAGATATACATCATCAGTAATTATTTTGTTATTAATTTCAATGTAAAATAACACGAAGCGTATGTTACAACATTTGAAAATTGCCATTGAGTGTCAAGATGCCACGCACACAAGCATCTAATAGTTGCAGTAATAAAAAAGCTATTGTTGTAATCTAGAAAAAAAAAAATTAAAAGCTATTAATTAATTTGAATGTGTGACTATTAATTTGTTTGTATCAAGTTACATCAGTTATATCTAGAAGTGTAAATCTCACAGGATCTGATAGTGCAAGTCGTATCAATGATTGCGCAAGATTCGAACCGGACTCTGCGTTGGAGGGGAGAGGCGGGCCGCGCTAACCTTTGCGAGACGAGAACCTCAAGTCTTGACCTACATTCCGCTTGTGAAATTTCTCCTGCCTCGTATTAATAGTTCCAAGAACGCGCGCCTGGGAATTCCCACCCGCCGATTGACTTTACCTGTTTACAATTTTCATTGGAATTCAGTAATTTTGTAATTTTTGGAAGCGCGTTCAATGATGAAAACTTTAATTGACTTTAATTAACTAAAACTTTAATATAGCAATGTGATGGAATATTTTATCAACAAGAGGTCATTATTTTGAAGTGGACTCATAAATCGCTTAGCTCATTCGATAGTAGGATTTTGAGTTATGATTAGCGGGTTTTTTAGGAAGTTAAATCAAATCATTAAATAAAAAAAAAAGTCCATTGACTTTACCTGTTTACTATTTTCAATTGGAATTTTGTAATTTTTGGGAGCGTCTTCAATGATGAAAACTTTACTTGAAACGTATAGCAATATTATGCAATATTTTATCCGATGAACAAGCGGTTATTATTTTGAAGTGGACTCTTGCATAGCTTAGGTCATTCGGTGGTATTTTGAGTTATGTATAGCGGGTTTAAAGTTAAAAAATCTTTTAATTAAAAATAACGGTCTTTTTCGAGCTGAAGAAGTGCCCGAAGATTTCGTACCGTTTCAAAAAAAAGTATGTATGCGTTTTTTACTTCTGTAGGTGGAATCGTTTTATGATTTTTTACTATGTTGACATCTATTTGTATCACAAAAAGCTATTTACTAGTTTTCTCATATATAATTCTTATTATTTTAAAAAAATTACTAAACGTGCTTAGTGATTTTTAGTGTTCAAATTCGAGCTATGAGTTTAGGTACAAAATTCAAGTTATCCTTAAGTTATTATAGGAATATCACGCAAACCAGTAGACTTTATAATATATTCAATGTTAAACCATTATTAGAAATTATTCACACATTACTTAAACGCGCAGTTAATTCACCATAATACACTATCATAAAGTAGGTAGGTGTCCTTTAAGACAGAAGGCGGTTATTGTTTTCAAACTGCCGAGAGTTTTAGAGGTATACTTGTGAGTGGAGGAGAGCCTTCACAAAGATCAACTATTTTTTTTAACAGTAAGAGACGAGATGAGCAGGACCATTACAATGCAGTTCCGCTCAGGATTCTTGAGAAACCCAAAAATTCAGAGCGGCACTACAATTGCGCTCGTCACCTTGAGAACTACGATGTTAAGTTTCATTTGTCCAGTAATTTCACTAGCTACGGTCGGCTTCAGACCGAAACAATAATGCTAACACATTACTGCTTCACGGCAGAAATAGGCGCCGTTGTGGAACCCATAATCTAGCCGGCATCCTGCACAAAGGAGCCACTGGTAATGTGAAAGAAAGACAATTTTAGTATCATAATTAATTTATTTATAAAAAGATTAAATTTTGCTCTTATGAATGTCATTAGACATGTTAATCTCCTGTCAAATTAAACTACTAGATAGTAATCCCAAGCTGCATAAAATATTAAAAGCTGTAAATGAGTTAAGTAGTTGGTAACTTAGTTGAGTCGAGCAGATGTGTTCGGTTAGACGACACCTATTAAACTGAATTCTGACCAATAAACGCCGGATGTCAACAATTTGTACTAATTGTACCGGGCTAAGATCAACTGCCACGTATGGCATTAAGGAAATGTATGATTCAATACATACACTCGGCTGTATGACAATTTGATTCTAATTCATTGTGTTTGTTTTGCTTTTAGGAGCTCTGTTACGGCCATTCCCAATATTCAGTCTATCTCCGGCTGTGGCTTACTTGATATCGTTAACTTTTCTGCCCAATAAACTTGTCGACGGTAACTAATCTTATCCGTACACGCTCTCTGTCAATGGGAGGACGTATAGCTTACCAGGGATAGAAGTTTGTATGGAAATTGCAATTCATGCGTCCCAATATGTATAAGGCGATAAGAATGACTTATCGGGTATATTGGGATAGCTTCAGATTATTGACAGCTAATTACTGACAATAGAAGATAGTAATTTTTCTCTATCCATAGATAGTATATTGGGAACGGCCGTTACTCTATTTGGTTTGCTTACGAGCTTTGTTAATGTATCGGGGCGATATCACAGAAGTTTGTCTGCACAGAGAATCCCAATACATGTATCGAATTTGGTCCCATTTAGTTACAGTGGTTTTGGTAAAAGTGTCAGCCGAAAAACTATTGCTATATTCTAGTAGAACTTCTTTAAAGTTTCTAATTATTACAGCGCGGCTATAGGGCCAAGGATTATTCCAGGGATTCAATTTTTATTTTGAAAAAAATTGCTGAACATGCTTGTAAAGCAAGATTTACCCGAGGTATTTACAATTGTATATATTGTGATTGTTTTTATTTTAGGAATAGATATAAAACTAAAATAATAGTTGTATTTCGTACTACCCACCTTTCCTTGATAAACGGATAAGTAAATAACTTCTGTCTTAAGCACGTACACCGTTTTCGTTTTAACAATTAACTTTAACGTAAGACGTATGATTCATTACAGTATTATTTTATTAATATCAATGGATGTGGTGGTATTAGAGTAAGTCTCATAGAAGTGTGACTTATGTAATCTTTTGTACATATATTGTGCGACTACGTTTCTGAGAAAACAACATGAGTCATAACGCAAGACGTCGCGGACTCGGAAGTAATCACTTATGGCGTTATGGGTGTATTAATAAAAATCGTTATGTGAAGCTACTAACAAGTGCTGCGTTTTACATCTTAACAAAGTACGTACCAGTGGGAGGCTACAGGATACCGGCTAGGTTATGGGTACCACAACGGCGCCTATTTCTGCCGTGAAGCAGTCATGTGTAAACATTATTGTGTTTCGGTCTCAAGGGCGTCGTAGCTAGTGAAATTATTTGGGCAAATTAGACTTAAAATCGTATGTCGTAAGATGACGAGCGCAATTGTAGTGCCTTTCAGAATTATTGGATTTTCTAGAATCCTGAGCGGCACTGCATTGTAATGGGCAGCGTGTAACAATTACCATCAGCTGAACGTCCTGCTCGTCCTGCTCATTTAAAAAAAATACGGCCCAGCGGTTAGTGAACCTGCGCGGTACTCACTGAGATAAAAAGTTCGTTTTTTTCCCGGGTGATGAATGTTTACGTGTACTTATATCATAAACTTAGTATACTAAGCAATAGATAGACTACATTTAAAATGTTCATGTGTGATAGTTTTACAGATACAAATACAAATATTGAATATTTAGTATTTTAGTGCATATGTTCCACGAAACTAAACATCACGAGAGTAGTATTGAAGAATCAGTATTTAGATACCTGTGAAATGTTTCTTTAGTTAGACTTTTGGTATAAGTAACAACACAATTTAATACAGAACACGACACCATTATTATTTTTAATTAATATCCGTCAAAACACAGAACAATAACGATAAAAACACTAAAATTAAGAACGCGTTCCAATTTGACAGGAGACTAATGGACACTAAATTGTTTCAAAATGGTTTCATGGTCTTCATATATTCCGTCTCCTTCTTACACCTTACTAAGTTTATGGTGTATTATATGTTTAAGTATGTTATTGTATTAAATATATCGTTGTCTTGTATCCATACCACAGCCTATGCCCAGTTTGGGGCAAGATAATTTGTGTAAAAGTGTGTCAATATAACTATAATTATATTATTTTATTTATGAGCGCCTTAATCTCTCCGAAAATGTGACCTCTACAATCTACATTATTTCTGTTTTATTCTCAGATATAATTTCTTTCTGTATCTACATTCGACAGATTCAGTAACTTAATTGCAAAATAATAGTTATTTATGCAGCTTTTGTGTAATTCCCACGTTCGTGTTTTAATACCGTTCGTGTTTCAATGAGTGTTTTAGTACCTTACTATCAACAATTGCATACAAGACTTTATCTACACCTAGAATATGACTCCTCTATAAAAGATTGTGAAGCAGTTAACTTACTGCTAACATTAAAAAAGCCGGTCCTAGTAACCATAATATTGTCATCCAAAGGAGTGTTATTATGAATATACGGATGATATAATGGTATACTGAATTTCATTACAACATTAGAACATTGGGTGTTTTAATGTTGGCAATAAGCTAACTGTTTAAGACTTTTAATAGAGGATTTAAAGCATGGGTGTATACAAATTAAAATAACAATTGAATTGCAAACGACATAGTGTAGAGTTAAAACAACGGTACAGGACAATAAAATCGGTTCAGTAATAATTGTTCAATCGTAAACAGTAATGTTCGGTAGTGACTTCTTTATTGCCTCCGTGGGAGATAACTTAAACAACGTTATCCATTTCGGTCCATTACGCAAAGTGTTGTCCATTGTCCGCGGAGAACTTTCCTTACTTAACTACCAGGCTGCACTTGAGACGCCCAAGAATGCTTTATGATAATACAAATGGCTCTAAAAGCCTTAAAACACAGTGTAGCTACAGCGCCTTGGTATATGGCCATTGTATGCTTTTAAGTCTATTATTGTTGAAACTTTAACTGTGAACGATTGTGTTTTTATACTTTTAGAAGGTGCCTTCTTTTTAGGGTTCCGTAGCCAAATGGCAAAATACGGGAACCTTATAGATTAGTCATGTCTGTCCGTCCGTATGTCACAGTTGCAACTGTCACTGTATACTGTTGAAACTTGGTAAGTAGATATAATATGTGAACCGTCTTAAGGTTTTTACCCAAAAATAGAAAAATAAAATCAATAAATTTTGGGGGTTCCCCGTACTTAGAACTGAAACTCTAAAGTTTTTTTCATTAAACATATACGTCTGGGGTATCTATGGATAGGTCTTCAAAAATGATATTGAGGAATTTTTCTAAACTGGTAAGTTTGCGTGAAAGACACTTCCAAAGTGGTTTAAAGTGTCGTCGTCGTCCCCCGTCCCATACATAATTTATAGCTGTCTTGATTTAATATGAATCATGTCGAAATGATACTTTCATTTTATTTGCTAAAATAAAAAAAAAATTTAAGTATATCTTTCTCGTAGGTGTAGTAAGCACTCTGTATCACTCAGAGAAAGAGCAATTGCATTAATTGGGTGTATTGAGGTCCTCGACTTCGTTAGGAACGCCCAACTTTGTTCCTCTGAACAATATACTGTTTTCTTACGGCCGTTCCCTATGTTCAATCTATCTCCGGTTGTGCCCTACTTGAAAATCGTAACAATCGTTGAATTTTGTGTCCCAATCAATTTATCGACGGTAACTCACCTTATCCGTACACGCTGTCTGCAATGGGAGGACTTATAGCTTACTTATAGAAGTTTGTATGAAAATTGCAATTCACGCGTCTCAATATAAGGCGATAAGAATGACTTATCTGGTATATTGGGACAGCTTCAGATTATTGACAGCTAATTTCTGACAGTAGAAGGTAGTAATTTATCTCTATCAGTAGATAGAATATTGGGAACGGCCGTAAAAGACTTAACGACATGATCATGTGAACGATGTATTAGATTAAAGCTTGATCGATTTTACAAATTTAACTGGTCGACTTATTACTAAATTAGTAACCTCCGCCCGGAATTTTAATATGCCAGTGATTGATGGTTTCGTTCGTATACTTTAGTTACACTTGCCTCGCTGACAAACAGTCTTCAATTAGAATTTAAAAACAGTTCGAATGGCTTTGTAAGTGACTCGCCTCGACTTGAGTTGACAGCTCTTAAACTATGTAACTTATAGTGACGCACGCATGTAGCATTTTTTGATCATCACACTTGCGCTTAAGACATTTCTTAAAGTTTAAATTTACTAAAACACTAGTAGCTTGCCCCGACTTCGCCTGAATAAGGCGCATTTGTCTAGGTTTTTTCATTGTACAATTTTTATTTATTCATTTATTTTATCAAAATACACACTATCATTACAGACTATTCCAATGCAATAGAAGTACATACAATATTTAACTTTACATTTTTACATCATTCAATTTTATAATATATTATAAATAAAACTACTCTCATGAATTCACCCTGATTGCAACAAAATAGATCCGTCTGCGAGGCTATTTCATTAATTGTACGAAGGGCACGCGTCACCGCTGCCTGGCTTAATGATTATTCGTCTTTAAAATCTTATCAATATAATATCCTAAGTACACATGTATTAACTTTTTTTATTAAAAACTGCATGTTGTTGTTTTTGTTGGAAGGAAACACCATCTATCTAAGAAACAAATCTAACTCTATTTGCTTAAAATCAAAAGGCTTAAGTTCTCCATAATCGCCTTTAACTTAGGAATAGCCTTCCTTCTCTGCTGAGCAAGCTTTTTTTTAACTGCAGAAAAAATCTGCAAATATTGTGAGCATCGTAAATGCCTCACGCAGAAAAGTCGCCTAGATATCGAGTCAATGCCGTCTCCATTACGTTAAATATTAAAAGCTTCGAACGTTTCTAGAAATGCGTATTTCCGTGTAAAGCCACAATAGGCACTGTTAATTTATATCGTTTTCTTTTGTCTGTCAAGTATGGCTAAGTGTCAGCTAATTGCCGCCACCTTCTTGCCTCTTTAGAAAAAGTATAACAAAGGCGTAAACCGTTGACAATAATTTAGAAATGCTTTACCATCATGAAGTGATGAGAATTTTGTTTTTATGTCGGCTATCATTAGGATCATCCTTTACGAGAGTTTTCGTATCACAGAATGGGTTTTGGGGAGTATTGCCATAATATGGTATGGTATAATCGGGCTAATTTCCGCAACTCGACGACTGCGCGCCTATTCTGCGTGTGTGGGAATATATTTGTTATTCCTGCCACCCCAATTCCTCCAGAAACCTTAGCAATCTCCTCTCCTTCCTAAATCCTTCTGGGAGTGTGTTTGGGGTACCAAGATGTTGAGCCCTGAACAACCAAGAAGTTGCTACACCTGGATAACGCAGAAGTACATGTGCAAGTTTCCTTTTTCCATAATAATAGATGTTGATTCTTCTCGCAAGTATGCTGCTAACCATCATCCGTTCTATGTATCCCTCAGTCGCCTCTTACGACACCCACAGGAGTAGACAGGCTGCTATTGTAGTGTGACACCACACGCATCAATGTCGGTTAGCTGGGTTAGTACAGCGGCGCCTTATTCTGCCGCCGCTAATGTGCAACCTTTAGATGTTTGTCCGGGTTCGTGCGAAAATTATAGTGCCAAAAATTGCTCGACAACATATCTTTGTATTCGAGGATTCGAAACTCAAAAAAGGCTGCTACGATCTTCGATAGGCTAGTTAAAAGTATTGAACTCATCACAAAGTGCAGTTAGAAATTACCTAGAAGTCGCTTCTTTACCTCGGCATGGCATCCGATGACTCACGGCTTCGGCCCGCTTAGCCCTTGACTGGCATTCCAAAAATTTAACGTCCACATTATCTTTTTGGAGTGGACGTAAAGTGTAAACGCACCGCATACCGATAACTCCTGTGCACCTACAATAGGTAGGACAAAAGGCTCTCTTTTCCTGTTGATCCTTTGTTGCAATAACATTACGTCATACCAGTATTTACAAGAGCCGAGTCCTTGTACCTATTACGGTAATGAGTCGTGCTCGAACCTAGATATTGTACTGACATTTTCTATGTTTCCGCCTTGATTGACTTTATATAGAACGTCGTAAGTGCAGCGAATGCACGTGCGTTTCGATACAATTTCGCCTTGTACATTTAGGTGACCTATTTAATTTGTAATTGTTTGTCGATTATGGCAAACAATAGCGTGCTTCTGTTGAAAGTGTAATGTAGGCTCTAGTATATCTTGAGCGGTGTTATTAAGTGTAACATGTATATGTATATGGAGGTAAAAAAATAAGGTCTTAATCCGAAGAAGCCAGGGCGATTAAAACTAGTTAAAATAGAGCGTGGTTGAGGTTATTTGTTCAAACGTACGTAAATAAATATCTCAATTCTTGCACTATTTCGTCCTATATTGTGATATACTTCGATATATTATGCAAGTACTATGATAGATAGATAGAAACACACTTTATTGCATACCACACGTACGTAAAAATTAAAAATTTATATAAAAAAAAGATTTTTAGCTACTTACAGTAATAGGTACACAATGGGCGGTCTTATCGCTTGAAGCGATCTCTTCCAGATAAACGAAAAAAATACAGGATGCAATAAGTTATTATAACAGGTATCTTGAAAATAATGTCTGTAAATATTCCTTTACTTTATTTAAGTTATATAATAATTACAGTAATATTAAACACATACTTATGTTTATTGAAAAAAAAAAGTAATTTTGTGTACCTTTACTTAATACAAAAATAAATATAAAATAATACTACTAAATACTATTTAAATACAATAGCTTCAAATTGATAAACCTAATATATGGGGGGATGCCTAAACTAATGAACGGATTTTATTGGGGATTCCTTCATGGAGTGCAGTTTAGTCCAACTTGAGAGATAGGATAGTTTTTATTTCGATTTGGAACCCATAATTATTTTTATTTTCAATATTTGTTTTGTATGGACATATTTTCTATGAGAGAATTTAGTGACGCACGGTTTGACAGTTCCTCTGTCAAACAATTTCATTATAACAACAGGGAGCATTTTTTACGAAATAATTCTTATGTCTCAAGTTGGACTAGACTGCACTCCATGAAGTAATCCCCATTAAATTCCGTTCATTAGTTTAGGAGTCCATCGCGGACAAACAACGTGACACGTAATTTATATATATTAAGATGTGACTCTATATTACTGTAAGTACTATAATATATTCCTATCATTTCACGTTAATACTATTCAGTTTTTATATTTTTACTGCGCGTTACTTGAAGTGACAGCAGAGAATACCTTGCTTAATTGAGGTTTTGGTTAGTTCCTATTTTAATTATGTATATTTTTTGGTTATTTAAAATATTCCTAAAGAACTCCTTGATTACCCTAATAACAAAATAAAGGGCCAAGGTAACGAGAAAAAACCTATCTCGAGAAGTTAATACATCAAATTTTGTTTTCTTTATATTACATGAACAATAAATCCCCAAGTTCAAGCGTTACATTTATGATTAAATGATGAATTCGAAATGCATATTGTGCATTAAATAATTATAACCCTTCGGCTCAGGTTAATAAGTGTCTGTGTCGAGTGACGAGTGCACTCCGGCTACCTCCCACAACAAAAAATCGTGATAGACGGCACAATAAGCACACTACCAATACGGACGCCATTATTTAATGAACCCTCGTCAGATGAAAAGGTCAAATTATTTGAAAAGATTAATCTCGTCATTTATGTGGGCCTAATGCGTCTCGCGAGCTTTTTGACGTGCACCGTTGTGACAGTCGTGTGTTTACTGTTGGACCTTTGGAAGTCGAAGGGTCGACAATGTCTCCTGAATCCTTTTCTCTTTTTTTAGGGTTCTGTACTTAAAAAATAAGATAGCATTCCATTTTTCTCACAGATAGGACTCCGTGCAGGTTTATAATGATAGACAATATTTTTCCCATCGACTTTGAATTATTAGGTTGAGTACCCTCGGTACTTACTGAACAATATCAAATGAATATAATAATGGATTAATCACCATATGAAAATGTATTATGTTCCATATTATATTCTTCTGTAATAAGGCCGCTTTCAATATGCAATCTTTAATCACGGACGAGTAAAAAAGAAGGACTCCGCACCGTGATATTAGCAAGTGAAGCACCGTTAAAAAAGTGTTGTGCGGTTACGGGGGATACTAGTTACACAATTTTTTCTCCCGTAAATAATCATATATGGCCACAGGTAACTTATGTAGTATCGTTTTTACACTTTTTCACAACGCACGACGGCATTTTTAAATATTTTATTGAGACGCAAACTGATCTGTCACAGACGATGACAATTCTTATAATGGGCGCCTATCGGCCTGTAGTATTGTAAGTGTGTGCGTGAGGCTATGTATTTACACGTTAATCGGCTTGTTTTAGTGCTGCACTGTTATGTAAGGTGACACGGAGTCCTTATTTTTTTACTAGTCCGTGTCATTAATTTAAGATTATTTGAGACTCCAGGTTTTTATGTTGTCCGTTAATCTATCCCATTTTTCAAAATGTCTATCCTAATACAAATATGTATATAAATAGTAACTGTCATATACATACAAATACCAATTTAAAAATAATTAACGCCAGCTCATAGATGGATTGTAAATAGATCATACAAATGTTCTAAGATCGGTTATTGAAATAACAAAAACAGGAAGTGGATTAAAATATCAATCTCGGACATTTAATATTGAAACAGACAGATAGCTGTGATGATATTTAATACGAACGCTATATGTATTTTCACTGCAGACTTGCATGATGGTTTGAACCTAGCGAAACTCTCTAAAAAAAAGCGGTTCACTCGATTGTATGAAACGAGCAGTCATTGATAGACTGACAGATGACGGCTATAATCTTGTAAAAAACGGAAATCCACTACGTTTTTTGCAACTGTTGGCTTTCAAAGTTAGCCGGATTATACTTCTTCGCCAGTTACCATACTTTAATTACTAATATTTCAAACTTATGTCAAATAACGTTTCATGCTAAACTAAATTGCAATTTTTACTTATTCAGTCCTGCCTCTTATTACGTAGTATTTAAATCCTCTTTGGATGGTTTAGTTTATATATCGGCTGTCATAATTGATTCTTTATGGCTCTTTTTCTCGTGAAAAGAGCGTTCCTCAGCTGTCAACTTTATGATCGGTGGGATGGCTATAAATGTGATATTTAAAGCAAAAGCAATAAAATCCCTAAACATATTTGATTGAAGGATTTGTTTCGCCCGTCTGTGAGGGGAGTAATGTACTCGTAAACGTTTATTACTCTATTTGAGAGTCGGTCATTTAAAGCGCATTTCATATTTTTATTTTTGAGCAGAGGAACTGTTGACTTTTGACATTCACGATTAGAAACGGCATTCCGACATGAGAATAACATTTCGGAATTTGTGAAAACTTTTATGCTCAAATTGATTCATGTACTTTTTAAAAATTAACGAAGATGTAGACTTATAAACGTATTCAGATAAAAGAAATGGTTCAGTAGGTCTATATTTTTTTATAACAATAAGGGACGAGACGAGCAGGACGTTCAGCTGATTCTGAGCGGCACTACAATTGTCCTCGTCAGCTTGAGACATTAGATGCTATAAGTCTCATTCGCCCAGTAACTAGCTACGGCACCTTTCAGACAGAAACACAGTAATTAATAATTTACTACCACTATTCTTTCTTTTAGATATTTATCATTAAATAAATCATTATTGTGTAATATGTTTGTCACACAATAAATTATATTAAAAGCGATAATGCCGCTATGGATATGAACGTGTTTGTGCTTTGTATGTTGAATTTATCCTCAATGTTTCTTTGTCAGTAAACATCAGACATATTGTATTTAATTACATTACGTTTGTCTGGAGTCTGTATTTTCCTAATTAAATCTTATACATATATTAATAATTCGTATCGTTATAGTTATGCGGGCGGGAGTTTATCGAACCTGCTAAGTGTTAATTAACAATTTAACGATGAGGTTAATGTCTTTTGTTGGCGCGAGTTTTTCAATTAAGAAGCGTTTGCATGTTTCCTTGTTTACTGCTCGAATCGCTTATTACTATTCCTTGTATGTATGTACCACCAGTACTGCATTGAATATTGTTTAGTTCAATAGTCGTTGCAGTCCAATTAGGAGTATACTAAAAATGGTTGTGTTCGCGAGTACGGCCGCAGCCATTGCGCTGCAATTCATTGTTCTCGATTGTATCTGGGCTACCAGCCCTGTAGTTTCGTAACGCCGCTGTTTCCATATCTTTTAAAGGAGTTGAAAGTTGATTCTGCCGTAGTGCAACTGTATTGTGAAATGGTGCGTAGGCTTGGCCCTAAACGTGAAGTTTCTTCCCTCTTAGAGCGCCAATTGTTTCCGATTTAAATGACCCCAAAAAGTATAATTAATACAAACAAAAGAATTGCCAATAGACTTTAAAACTACCTACCTACTACTACCTCTATTTTGAGCAATTTACGCACACTAACACAAAGTGTCATACAAATCGCGAGTGTAAGACGTAGCTTGTTACGCACACTAATTGTTTTTACCGGTTGTCTTACAGCAAAAGACTCTATCTAGACGTATAAGTTATCTAAAGTTATTTGTTGGTGTTAATACTAACACAGTAATGCCATTGTATGTCCAATGTGAGTACACATATTATCATGTTCAGTTTGCTAGTGCAGTTTCAGCGGGTCCGAGGGGTGGTGTGTCTACGATGCATGGTCTAGGGCGCCGAGTGGGGCGTAGGCGTCGCCGGGGGGCGTCGCGACAGGCTTATCAGCCGACGGCGGGTCGACGTGCGATGCGAGCCTCACTCCACACTCCACGTTCCAACGCTGCCCGCGTCTCTCGTGTGCTAAACGCCCGCTGACATCGTTTTAGATAACAAAAACCTTTGTCCAGCCGAAGCATAATATTTACATTGCGCGAAGTTACCGGAGTTTTCCCACCCGCTCCTCATCTATAAGTGGATCGATTTTGTTGCGCGCGCGCCGTCTTGTCGTGTCAAGTTGTGACAAGTTTGTTTTGTTTTTTGTGTTTTGGTGTGAGTGCTGATACATTTTGGATTGCCATTTGCGGCTGATACTTCGGTAAGACTTGGTATTATTCCACATTACTTTCTAGGTTATAGTTACGAACAGACTTTTCCTTGTATGGGTCATGTTGCAACATGCTGTGAATTCTTGCGTTAGGTATAAGCTAATTTAATTTTTGCATTATTACAGAGTATTTGGGAAAGACACGCAACTGAATATTAAGACAGCGAGTTGCGCGGAGTTTTTGTATTAAGACGTTTTATTGGTTCAAATTTTGGGTGTCGTACTTTATGTTGCGCAGAAATTTTGGTTGTTGATGTTTGTTGCGCAGGCGCAAGTGACGCCGCGACGCCCCGTGTCATCGTTCGCGGTCAGTTGAACGAACCCTCAGACGACATCAACCTTGCCAGAATCAAGATTATTTTTGCATCGTCTATAATCTAAATTGTGCCCAATGACCATCCTAGTTCATAACTATATCAGCACTTCCTATATTATGACTGATTTTCGAAATAATTTCAACATCTACCTACATACCTACATACCTACCTATTTCTACTATTTTTGAGAATTTTAGTTACATCCGTATACTTTTATCTTTATCGGATTATTTATTTATTATTCATTTACGTCGTAACAACGAGATATCATACCTACCAACATTATTGAATATTTAATATAAATAACAAATTCCATGTATAGATATTGGTTTATCGTTGATCCTATTTTTATGTAGGTTACATGGAAAGATAAAATACAGTAGGTAAACAACTTAATGAAAAATGGACTTTATGAAGGTGCACGGAAATTAGAATTTGGTAACTTTTTATATATTTATTATTTATTATTATTATTTTGATTAACATAATGAATGGGGTTTTTAGTAGCATTCGAAAACATATTATTGTGAATTTTAGGGAGTAAAAAAACCTTTTCTTTCAAATGTATCTGAGTTAATTTAACTCACTATATTATATCTATATATATATAGGTATTGCCTTAAACTTTCCTGTGCTATATCCTTTGAAAGTTGTTTACAAGTCCTGTGGAAAATTTCTGTTCTGAATGTTTTGTTGTTGTTTTGTCAAACAGATCATCAATTATTGTGGTAATTGTTTGGACGTGTTTTCATGAAGTTATCCTTATAATATATATTATGTTTAATTTTATAACTTAACGTAGATGTATGTTGGTAATTTAAGAATTTGGTGGACGAAACTGTTTTAATATTGTCATCAACCGTGACATTTCATTCGCAACAACAAAACACTTTTATAAAGTGTTGCTTAATTCGCAATCAATGTTAAAGATTTACATACACACACCTATATGGCTATATACCGTTTGTCCTCGTGTTTTTTCTATAAAACTAGCTGACCCGATAGACGTTGTTCTGTACGTAATAAAAAAAATACTGTTTTTCATGAATTTGTCAATAATATTTCATGGCATCAAGAATTATTTCGTAAAATATGCATCCTGCTGTCGTAATGAAATTGTTTCACAGCAGAACTGTCAAACCGTGCGTCAATAAAATCTCTCATAGAAAATATGTCAATACAAAACAAATATTGAAATCCAATTGGTCCCAAATCGAAATAAAGACCATCCTATCTCTCAAGTTGGACTAAACTGCACTCCATGAAATAATCCCCATTAAAATCCGTTAATTAGTTTAGTAGTTCACCGGAAACAAACATCAGGACACTGGATTTATATATATTGAGATGTCCAAACGTAAGATAGAAGGCAAAGATTTAATTATGTTTTTGATAGTGGTTATAATAATTAATTTAATAATGGTAAAATTGGTCTTTACGTTGTTAGTGTAAATAAAATTGCCATTAATATAATCGAAATTAGAACACGAAAGGCTTAACAAGGCTTGTGAAATATTTTGCGATAAACGTAAGTGTTTGGTTTACTGATGAATTCGTGGAAGGCTGATAAGCCAGTCACAACTGTTGGCAGACCTTTGCCTCGCTATCAGCACCCGATAATACCCAATGTCCTTTTTACTGGATGTTTTTACGACACTACTATATCAGTACACTAGCAAGCTTAATTGAAAACGGTAAATAAATCATACCATTCTCATGAAATGTGGATGTAGCTTCTGTCATTTTTATACTTCGGTGAGTTTTAATAACACGCTTTTTGTTAGCTTCACCTGTATGTATACTTGTTAGTAACCGACTCATTTCGGCGCGATTTTGACCCACTTTAAACGGTCAGATTTCGTTCAAACTTTGTAGATTTATCGAGGACCGATGACGATACATTCAATTGATAAAATTATTTCATTTTTCAATTTGCAAGATAAGTTTTTTGTTCAGCTATATATTTCTAAATCTATCGTCGATAGGGCAGTAAATGATGTTCATTTTGAATTTCAACCATTATCTTTAACCGATTTATCTCATATTAAGAAATTTTCGAATACCAAAGAGAATTTTGTGGTTTTTAGTGTGTTTTTTAGTTTTTTGTAAACTATTATAAGATACTATTTACTTATTTGTTTTATTGCTTAAAAACCTAAGTACTTGAATATTTCAAATAATAACCAAAGAGTAATAATTTATTTCATATACAATTCTATTTTACTATTCTACTCGAACTAACAATAAATGATACTAGCATATCAAATTACTTAATAGCCATTTTACAACAATCGTTAAGTAATTAACCTTTATGTTCATTAATTTATAATCTATTATTTTACTTTAACTCATTTATATTATTATATTTATAGCAATAACAAAGACAGTACGATATTGATATTTTATTAAAAAGAGCACAAAAAAGAATGCTGGGAGTGTTTCTTGCGCCGCTTTTTCTCTTTCATAGCGCCATTTGTTTCCGAAGCGGTAGTAGTATCTAGTAGTTATTAGAAGTGACATCAAAAATAATTCTGAAGGAATCAATTTTAAGAAAATAAATGCCTTTTATGAATATATTTGGAGCCCTTTAAGATGAAGTAGCTGGAAGTTCTATACAAAAACATTATATTTTTAAACAATTTTTTTAACATAATTTAAGGGAAATGCATCTTTAATTTAAAAAAAAAGTGTTATTATGATTTCTCAATTTTGATTATTTGTTACAATTTAAATTATTTATTCAACTCGAAATGTAGTCCGTGTAAGAACAAACAAACAAGGGGGACTGACATATTATGTATTTTATTTTGTAGAGGCAAATATATTTGTTACTAAACTATGGTATATTGCTCCCATTACAGGGAAAATGCAATTATCCTCAATGCAAACATAATTCCAATGGGCGTAGAATGTAGATTTATCTCGCTTGGTTCCTGCTGGTAACAGCCTCTCGCGTAACTCAACAATTATGTATTGCCAAAAAATGTGGAGCTGTTGAAATACCGCCGATAAAATTAATTCCGTGTATTTGATGTGTTCATCCCAACTGTATTTTGGTTGACTATCGCGAGTGTTACACAAGTTAAATATTTTTAAAGGATTAAAAGCAATTTTCCAACGGTTCGTTGTTTCCAGAGTAAGTACCAGTGGGAGGCTCCTTTGCACCGGATGCCGGCTAGATTATGGGTACCAAATGGGAAATGAGACCTGATTTATTATGTTTCAAGGTGACGAACCCATTTGGAGTGCCGCTCAGAATTTTTTGGGTTTTTCAATAATCTTGCGTGTCAATTACCTTAGTTGGAATGTCCTGCTCGTCTCGTCCCTTATTTTCATAAGAAAAATGTAACGTTTTTAAGGGGATTATAGCAGACAGGAGTAGAGAAAGTAGTAGCAAGTTTGCTTGGGAGATGGTATTTGTTGTAGAGTCTTGATGGATGGGTTTTGACAAGACATACTCATAGTGTCTTCTTTTTTTTATATTGACACACTTTTTACACAAATTATCTTGCCCCAAGTTAGGCATATATAGCCTGTGTTATGGGTTACAAGACAATGATATATTTAATACAATATACTTACTTAAACATACATAAATTCATATAAACATACATAAATATATTTAAACATCCATGACTCGGAAACAAACATCCATATTCATCATATAAATGCTTGCACCTACCGGGATTCGAACCCGGAACCTCTAGCTTTGTAGGTAGGATCGCTAACCACTCGGCTATACAGGTCGTAAGGCTATACAGGTCGTCGTCTTCTTACTTAGTATGTTTATTTTTTGGTTTTAAATTGGGGTGCCAGGTGTTGAATATTTTTCGAAAGTCTTCAATAGTGAAACTTGAAATTATTTTCCTAAACAACGTTGGTGATACTTAAAAAATAACAAGCGTATTCATTCGTTAAAAAGTGTATTATTTACTGCTGTTCAACAATTGTAAAGTTCAAGATGGAAAGGTTTCTGTGATTGCAAACATTTATGTAAGATGAATATTTTCCAACCGTTGACATTCTGTTTTTATGTTTTACTAGCTGATACCCCGCGACTTCGTCCGCGTACACACTGCAGGACACGGAGCACGTAGTAGCGACATTTCACTTAAATCTTGAAAATAGAACACGTAACAAAAAACACTTACTGAATGTGTGAATTATGCTGTTGTGACAGTTTTTGTTGATAATGTGTTCTGCAAAGTCGTAGTACATTATTTTACACTCTCATCAATAGTTTTCGCAGCGCGCGCGATGTAAATAATATTTTAGGTAATTTTTTACACCTTGGGTTACATTAATTGAGTAAGGATCCCTAATTATTTTTTAATATAATATAACCTATGTCACCCGGCGATAGTAATAAAATAAAGAATTGTTTAAATCGGTTCAGTAGTTTCGGAGCCTATTCAATGCAAACAAACAATCAAATATTTCCTCTTAATAATAATAGTATAGATTAAAACCACAAGCTTAATAAAGCCTTGACCAATTATAATAAAGTTTCAAGTTTAATTATTGAAATGCAATACACAGAGCTCGAACTGTATAAAATTTTGTTCACACGTAAAATGATTCTGGCTAATATGGACCTAATGATTGTACGAGGGTTCTTTGTGTTTAGTGTCATCGACCGTGGCAATGTATCGCGCTAAACGTAACAATATTATGTTCTTATGAGGAGGTTCAACAGTGTTATTGAAAAGAAATTAGCATAAGTGCTTGCCAGAGGCCGCGCAGACAATGCCTTTGTCTACTGACTACTCACTTGTACGTGTCTGCCGCCTTTGACAATTATTATGTTACTACTAGTATTACTAAGTAATTGCACTTTGAAACTTACGTGTGTGATAATAAAATACAGAATTGCGAAACTTTAATGGGAATTGCGTTTGTTTTCATTGCTTAAATGGCTTGTGTCAAGGAGGATTTTTATGTCTGTTTAGGGTTATTATTAATTTAAAGTTTTCAAGATTACTACTACTAATTAAAATGGCGTTGGTCATGTTGTTTGTTTTTAATAAGTCTTGAAGTTACGGTCTGGTTTGACCGTAACCAGACCGTATAGTCGTGATATATTATTTTATTAAATCAATTAAAATTGAAACACAATAATTTGCACATTACCGCTTCACGTCAGAAAGGTGCCGTTGTAGTACCCACCGAATGCAATAAAGCCTCTCATTGATAATTTGAATGTACGTTGTTATCAAATGTAACCTATTTTTAGATTAAAAACAATAGTAAACAAGAAGTTGAGGAAGTAACTAAGTACCCAGTGGTTAATAATAAAACCTTAGCTTTGCAGACGTATTGTTATCTTATAAGGAATCTTAACATAAAATGTTTGTGATTACAATAAAGTTCTTTGTTCAATGTGTTTGCTGTTGTAGATACCTACAGGTTACGACACTTTATGGACTATAAAAAAAGGTAACCAAATGCAATGAGCACGTTTACTTATACATGGACAGTATTTTAATTTACTGCGAATTTATTTAATACATTTACATTTTTTTATGACAGTAAGGGACGAGACGAGCAGGACGTTTAGCTGGTGGGAAATGATTTTTGAAAAACCCAAAAATTCTGAGCGCCACTACAATTCTACAATTGCGCTCGTCACCTTGAGACATAAGATGTTAAGTCTCATTTGCCCAGTAATTTCACTAGCTACGGCATCCTTTAGACCGAAATACACTTATATAATATACTTACAGATTACTGCTACACGGCAGAAATAGGCGCCGTTGAGATACCCATAATCTAGCTGGCATCCTGTGCAAAGGAGCCTCCCACTGATATGTTTCGCCTTTGCTGTAATCTATATATATATAAGAGAATGTATGTTTATATGTTCCCTAATAACTCCTAACTATTCGACCGATCTCAATGAAATCTTTTGTAATAGATTCGTTGAAGCTCAAGGAAGGCTTACATATTATATAATTTATATGGCTAAACGTTTGCCTGGTCAGCTAGTAAGTCCATAAAATCCTATAAACAGCCAACATAACACACGTAACACGTAGGGCAGACACACAGATTTTTTTTTAAATTTCGACCATTAATTCACAAGTTCATTTGAGTGGACTGTATTGAGATTTTGGTTCAAGTAAGTTCACTTGTATTTTTTGCTGCCGGTATACGATATTTGAGCTCATGTGGGCGATGCAATTAAAAAATTAAATAAACGAAGCGGCAACACGTGCGTGGGTTCACAGCGTGTACTTACATCTCTATACTCAGATTTTATACTTATGTGAGAACAATTTGTTATGTTTTAAAGTGATAACCCTCACTTCTGGGATTAATTCGCATCGGTCTGTAGGGCGCCGTAGCTAGTGAAATTACTGGGCAAATGAGACTTAACATCTTATGTCTCAAGGTGACGAGCGCGGTTGTAGTGCCGCTTAGAATTTTTGGGGTTTTTCAAGAATCCTCAGCGGCACTGCATTTTAATGGGCAGGGCGCATCAATAACCATCAGCTGAACGTCCTGCTCGTCTCGTCCCTTATTTTTATAAATAAATAAATAATAATTACACAATTAAATTTCGTAATACGCAGCTATTGGGGTTGAGCAGGTTATCAAATGTAAAGTAGATCCTGTAGATGAAGCCACAACCTGAGAGTTGAACAAGGCATAGAAGATTTTATGACGATACGTCACTCCAACGGTTGGTTCAGTTGGAAAGAGCGCTCGCACGGAACGCGAGAGGTTGCGGGTTCGAGTCCAGCATTCATAAAATTTTGTTTTCAGTTTTATTTGTGTACTTATGTGAGAAGTTTTATTTTGTCTGTGCTCCGTATGGTGTCTTTTTTTATGATAAGACCAGTAAGACGTAAGATGGAATGTTTCTTCGCTCTGCCTCAGGATTAATGAAAATCCAAAATTTTGAGGCTCACCGCGATTGTATCAATAATCCATTGTGTATAGATCATTAAGGCTACATTAAAAATGAGACAAAGCTCTTGCTATTCCTCTATCAATAATTCTATTTTATTAAAATATAAAAAAAAAACAAAATCAAAACCATCCTTAACATTTGTAAATGATCGTTCGTTGACCGTCGGATTGTATGAATGACTGCCAATAGCTTCTGCTTGCTTCTTTGTATATATCATGGCTCCTTCGGAATGTTTTGAATAACCAGGATAAATTGTCGCTACCTACCCTTTTGTAACCGTGCCAACGTGAGTGCAATCTAATATATAAAATTCTCGTGTCATGGTGTTAAACATTGAACTCCTCCGAAACGGCATGACCGATTCTCATGAAATTTTGAGTGCATATTGGTTAGGTCTGAGAATCGGACAACATCTATTTTTCATCCCCTAAGTGTTAAGGGTGGTCCACGCCAATTTTTTTTTTGTTTGATTATGAGTCAGCATTAAAAAATACATACAACTTCAAATTTTCACCCATCTACAATCAACAGTTCTATCGCGATTTTAATATCGGCAATACAACGTTTGCTGGGTCAGCTAGTATTATAATTAGAAATTACTTGTTGTGACAGTAATCACGACCATCATCATGTTCACGAAGTATCGTTACATAAACAATGAGCTCAAGCTCTAAAAGTTGATGCATTCAATGTTAATTTAATTCTTTATTACTTTTCATGAAATAATTTATATTATTTAAGCACGACACATATATTGGATGCAGCTTACAAACTAATTTGTTACGTATATTACAGCCATTGTAGAAAGAAAATGTAGTTTTATCCATGTTTTTATGAGAAACACCTACAATAATATTAGAATACAAAGGTAAATTTCACCACTATATACAAGACTATAATAGCCCAGATGGGACATTGGGTGATCCGGAAAGTAGAAGACCCCGGTACGAATCGAGAAGTCCTATTAGTTTTTTTTTGTCCAAGTTTTGTACATTCTTAAAAGTCGAGCAAGACTCGGTCGTCTGGATATTTAAGTATATATATATATATATATATATATATATATATATATATAAATGTTAAAGTTATTGTAATTGCATCACTTTCATATTTTATATTTCGTCTTAGCTATCACTAAATTGCTATATTTACACCCACAGTTATCGCAGTCGGTTTACTTATCAGAGCTATTTTTGTAATAAATATGATTTTAAGCCGAGCTAAGCCAGACACAAAGTACTCAAATGGTTGTCCTCGGACGTGACAGATGTATAAAACACGATGATAATACTAGTATTAAAAATTACGACACAAAATTATTAATAAGCGATAATGCACATATTGTACCGTTACAGCGCCACGTTGGGTTGGTTAGCTGTTTCTTTATGTGGAGTATGATTTGCGGAACATTTTGACGCGGACGGATAACATCTCTTTGTCCTGCGCGCAATCGCAGCAGCTGTTCTGTTATGCTTATCGCTGACAAATAATTAATATTATACATTTCGAATTGTTGCTTACGAGATAACCTGTAATGACCTTTTTTTAATGAAAATAAGGGACAAGACGATATGGTGGTAATTGATACGCCCTACCCATAACAATGCAGTGCCGCTCAGGATTCTTGAAAAACCCAATAAATCTGAGCGGCACTACAATTGCGCTCGTCACCTTGAGACGTAAGATGTTAAGTGTCATTTGCCCAGTAATTTCACTAGCTACGGCGCCCTGCAGACCGAAACACAGTAATGCTTACACATTACTGCTTCAAGCAGAAATAGGCGCCGTTGTGGTACCAATAATCTAGCCAGCTTCCTGTGCAAAGGAGCCTCCCACCTATTTGCTTGCAGTTTAGTTTAATAATTTAAAGCCGTGATTACCTACACCTTGGCCTTCAAAGTTTTTTTTGTTTGACGACCTTGATAAAAACAAGAGATACTGTTTCTTTTGCAATTGCGTAATATATTTCATCTATTGCGCAAATAAAGGACAGATTTCATGGTGCTTGATGAGAAATCTATCACAAATAGAATAAAATGGTGCATGTTAGTAATATGAGTAGGATTAGTAACTATCAATAGCAGTAGGATGTCATGTTATTGTAAGTGTAACGGTTGAATATTAATAATAAAAAAATGATAATTGGGCATTGGAGACAATCAAAAGCTGAAGCTTAAAATGCAATTAGTAAAACCAAAGTTTTCAAAAAACTAAAATAAATAAATCTCTTACCATGTTTAGAGAGGGGATCGACTCGCACTACGACGCAGCCACAAGCAATGACCCAAGATCGGTTGCAATAACAATGGACATCCGTTTACCTCGGGTCTCAATTGCTTCCCTTGCTTTTTCTATAAGTACTTGATATTTATATACTACTCATCTCTTATTGTTGCAACGTTTGAGCCAGCCTGGCGAAAAATTAATTATTGCTAAACATGTTCAAAATTTAGGAATAGGCACTCTGTTTCAAATTAACAGGAATGCAAATATTTTGCTGTTTACCTTGTAGAATTAATAAAAATATCCGGACGACCGAGCCTTGCTCGGATTTTTAAGAATGTACAAAACTTGAACAAAAAAAAACTAATAGGACATCTGGATTCGAACCGGGGTCTTCTGCTTTCCGGATCACCCAATGTCCCATCTGAGCTATTATAGTCGTGTGTATATAATGTATATATATATATATATATATATATATATATATATATATATATATATATATATATATAAAACACGGATAAATTACATTTTTTAATATTGAAACCTAGCTAGGTCGAATTATCGCCCCCGAAACTACCTGTATACTAAATTTTATTAAAATCGTTGGAGCCGTTTCCGAGATTCAGAATATATATATACAAGAATTGCTCATTTAAAGATATTAGATAAAGTTATAAATGGTCCAGTTAAGTTGGTTAACGTAAAGTTATGCTTAATTAACCTTACAATATACAATAACAATTCTTTTAAATAAATAAAATGTTAAATGAGACAACATATAATAATAATCTAATAAGATTGGTGGCGCAGTTACCACCACGCATCCTTCATCAGCATTATTGTATCACCAACTGCTTCGCTCGCTGCCTCTTTAACTCCATTATTTTTTATGAAAATAAGGGACGAGATGAGCATGACGTTCAGGTGATGTTAATTGATACGCCTTGACTATTACAATGCAGTGCCCCTCAAGATTATTGAAAAACCCAAAAATTCTGAGCGGCACCACAATAATTGCGCTCGTCACCTTGAGACATTAGATGTCAAGTCTCATTTGCCCAGTAATTTCACTAGCTACGGCGCCCTTCAGACCGAAACACAGTAATGCTTACACATTAATGCTTCACGGCAGAAATAGGCGCCGTTGTGTTACCCATACACTAGCAGGCATCCGGTGCAAAGGAGCCTCCCACTGATTGCTCTTTTTCTTAATCTGTCATGTTAAAAATACAAGCCGATTGCAAAAAGCGTTTAGTAATATTTTCGTGTGGTCGCGCCTACCTTGTGAGGAATGTTCGCAATTTCCGGACGACATCCGGCCCGACGCATGGCGCCGTGCTCTCGTGTGTGCCGGCTTTAGATAAGTCGCGACTTACAACACGATTCTTTTGATAAACTGTCAACATAATATCTTTAATGATAATTAGTAGTATGTGCCTATATCCTCTTCGTTATAAAACAATACAAAATTTATATTTTTTTATATTTAAGAACTAGGTAACTAATCAATTTTTAAATAAATATAAATATGCGCGCGTGCTAATTTAGAATAATTTGTAAATCATGATTGTTTTTAATTAGAATAATTGAATCAATTCGAAATTCAAAATTCTGTCTCGACAATAACCTAGAAAGTTTCGAAAGCTTTCTATGAGTTCAAAAAATTTTAAAATCTGTCCAGAAATGGCCGACAAACATTTAAACACAGAAATCAATTGGTCGAATTAACCGAATCAACCTGGTGAAGGTCCGCTCCGCTTCGCTCAATTAAATATCTTGATTTACAAACGTCGATTGGGAAAGGTGATATTGACGTTTTTAAACCAGGAATACTTCGTAGCGCCGTAGTCAGCCTACGGGACTACAGCGAAATAACTGTCTGATAGCGCAAGAAATCTATTATTGAAGGAATAAATAAGAAATAGAGCAGATTTATCATTCGACCAACATCTAAGGTTTATTGGTCAAATACTTATTGGTCAAATTTTAGGAAATCCTCAGATAATCCTTGCTTGGATATTGTGAAATTGTTAGCAATCAATAATTACAATTTATTTTGTTTTTTGGCATGATCGTTGTTGTACCTACTGAAATAATTAATTTATATGGTTCACCAACATGACGTTCATATATTTAAATTTGTCTGCACTACCAATTATATCCATAACATTGTATAATTAGCCTATAAAGTGACTAAAACTACTGAATGACTACAGAGAAACACTTAATCGATGTAATATGAATTTTCAATACGAATTGAAATTTTAAATGTATTTATACGAATTTAAATTTATGTACATATATATCTTAGCGAACCTTGTACGTAAATGTATGTAATTCCATGGCTTATATCAAACTCATATATTATGTTCAATATTCATGGACTAATATATCTAATTTTACTTCATAAAATAGGAAATTACAAATAACCTCCAATTTGAATTAGTTGGTAATTGGATTATAAATCATAATAGCATCACTTATATTACTAAAAACGTGCCAAATTTATTCAATAAATCACAATAGGCTTAGTTGTTGACCTTCGAGCCAGCACGCCTAAAATTCTCAGTATCAGCTGGCTTCGGTTCAAAAGAGAGATCGCGAACGCTTTCCTTAAAAATTTTCACCGCGCGCTGATTCATGCGACGCGTGAATCATACACGATCGAGGCACGGAATCAAACCCGAGTACGCACGCGTTACGGTTCAGAGTGCGGCGCCGGCAACTATTGAGCGGCTGACTCATGCGGGTTTTCCGAGAAACGCTACGGTTTTCGTGAAAACGGTCGCGGTTACTTGTAATGCCTTAATCGATTATAGAACTAACCTATTGCTTGCGTAATAGTGAAAATGAAACTCCGTTATACATCCTCTCTAAATATCCTTTAAGGCGTAAACGTAGCATCTCTCTGGGAAGACCAATTCTTTAACCAATTGAGATACTTTTTTGTCTTTTGGGATTTAACTACACAAATTAAATTTGATAACAAAATTTATGAACGATGCGGGACTCGAACAATCGTGTGACGTAGGTAACTCAATGAAGCCACAACCTGAGAGTTGAACAAGACATACGAGATTTATCAACGATACGTTACTCAGATGGAAGAGCTCTTACGGAACGCGAGAGCACACGGGTTAGAGTCCCGCATCGTTCATAAATTTTGTTTTCAAATATTTGTGTAACATTTTACACAAATAATCAATGTTCATCACAACAGATTATATTGGTCACAGTGAAACAGGGCTGCCGTGAACCTTACTAAAACCGCTTGACCACCAATAACCTTAACGAGTATTATAACACTTAAAGATAGGAAAATGTGAGGGATTTCCCGTGTGCGCTCGATAGTGATATGTAAATGATATTTTTTTCATATTCCATGACGTCACTGATTGTTGTCAAATATCATTAGCGCTTGTTTGTTAATTGATAATAATTTAATTTCAAATAAAAGTGTTTATATAATGCAATTAAATCAGGGTAGTTTTATTAAAATTAGATAGGCTGTTTAATTGTGGCCAGACACGGTAGTAATTTTAGAGTGTTAATTGAGTTAATTTTAATTATAATATTAATTTGATTTTTAAACTAGAGAATAATATTTTTTTGCATAATAATACCACTTTTTTGTTAAGCGACTCTTTTGTTTGTAGATAATTATCCCCGGGCCGATAACATTAAGGTTTAAGAATTATTTTTCACTTCCATTGAAAAGGTTCTTAAACTAAGAAACTAGTCATGGTTACACTTTATAAGTAATAATTATATACCGAATTAAAAAAATCGAATCGAAAATCGAATAAAAAAGAAGAAGAGAATTTCTAACATCAGTAATCATTGGAATTTAAGGGTTCGATCTAAATCGCCCGACCAATGGCATCGTAGAAGCTGCAATTAATTCAAAACAGCAAAATTTCCCACCCTAAAGAACAATGACCAATAATTGAGGGTAAACTCCACTTTCCGTAGTCATATCGGATGCGCCACACTTAGGGTTGTCACTTGCCAGGTAATGGTGTTTCGATTATCAAATACCCACATTTGTAGGGTTATAAAAGTATTTATGTTTTTAGCAGTGATATTTATATAGTTACACCATCAAGACCACACCATAGAATTATAATTTTAGTAAGTACATAAAGGAGTGTACAATAAGACATAGTAAAAAGCATTTATAATTAATGTGATTACCATTATAAAGTTTGTCAATATATAAACGTCTTAATTATTAAAACTTTCGTGAGACATTTACAAACTTTATTGGTCTAAAATGGCTTTCCTCACGGAGTTTTGGACCTCTCTCTCTCTATTTCTCCCTAAAACTGTTTGAGACGGGTCAACACCGCGAACTCACTACATTCACCATGATGAAGGACCTCCGAATAGTCTGTAACTAGTCGGTACCAACTACTTCAGTAAAACCGTTTTAGACATATAAAATGATATTACGTCGCTGTGACAACCCTACCAGTGACAAAGGTATAGTGTGCACGAAGGGCCGTTGGAACGATGCCAGCGCTTGGTTTATTATGTGCGATGTGGCGGTCAATGTCGCCGTGCCAGCGCGAGTCGCGACGCTTCGGCGACTCGCCTACAGGGGCCCAACTGTGATTGAACACTCAAAACACATGTGCTACGACCATTGTTTAGTCCAGTTGTTTCTTCAAAGTTAATCCAAGTAACTTAGCATTCACGCCGTTTAATATTTTATTCACCATTAGTCCGAAAAAGCAGAGCCCGTGAAAAGAACGTAAAAAAACTTCTGTATAATTGTCAAATATCTATTTGTACATTTAATTTAAGCAGTCGCAAAGGCAATTTACGAAATCGTACTCAAATTTAAAGCGTTTTTATATCACAAACACAAAGCAATGCGGAAATTGTGTAAATGAAGTTCGTAGCTCTTCGGGAGTTCAATAGTGAGATACAATCTTGTTAGAGATGCTATGTTCTTATACTTTCTTATATAATCTAATAAGTTTTTCCATTTGACCGCATACAACGAAGAGCGGCTCGAATCATCGACGATCAAGTTATCTCCGATCGGCTTGAGTCTTTGGTCTTGCGTGGAGATGTGGGTTCTCTCTGCATTTTCTACCGCATTTACCACGGGCAGTGCTGAGAGGAGCTGTTTGGGATGATTCCAGCGGCCGAGTTCCACCATCGGACATTACGTGCAAAGTACCACACGCATCACGTTGACGTTTGGCAGTCCACAACCGCGCATTTTGCAAGAAATTTCTGGCCTCCCACAGCCACTTTGTGGAATCAATTACCGGCTGCGGTTATCCGAACCGATACGACTTAGGGACCTTCAAGAAAAGAGCATACTCCCACCTAAAAAGACGGCATCTCTTGACACCTGTTGTTGCGGATGTCCATGGGCGGTTGCCTCACCTCTCCGTGAGTATTTTGCTAGTTTGCCGCCTCTTATATAAAAAAAAGGTAGCGCTTGTCATTTTGTCACACGAGACTCCTTTCCATTCAATTCTTACACATATCTGAATGTCGGGGTATGCATTGGCTCTGTAATTTGGACCTGATGAATGTTAAGCGCCTAAATTAAAAACTGAGAAAAAAATTGAGAAAATGAGACAGACCTTACTTATTATTTACTAGCTGATCCGGCAAACGTGGTTTTGCCATATAAATAATTTTTAGAGTTAGACCATATCTTGGACATTGCAACATTACTTCATTTTTCTAAAATAAAACGATTTTTTCTAAAACAAACGTAGCGTAAGTTACTCCTTATTACATCAGCTACCTGCCAATAAAAGTCCCCTTTAAAATCGGTCCAGCGATTTCAGAGATTAGCCGGAATCAGCAGGCAGACAAAAATTGTAAAAAATGTTATTTTGGTGTATGTCAGGTACATACACCAAAATAACATTTATATATTCATATACATGTAGTAAAAACGGTTATTTCAATATTACAAACAGACACTCCAATTTTATATATATGTATAGATTATACTTCATACTCGTAACACGAGCGTTGTCTTGTGTTAACTACGACTTGGCACGACACACGACCTTGCCGCGTGTTGTATTTTCCTTTGAAAGCCAATAACTAAAACATATCCGTGGCTGCGGTCAACGCTATTATTTCACATGTCACAAAAACAATACAAATATTCACGGACGAGTAAAAAAAGAAAGGACTCCGCGCCGTGATATTAGCAAATGAAGCACCTTTATGTGTGTCCCTTAAATAATCATATATGGCACAATTACTTTTATAGTATTGTTTTTACACTTATTTTATTCTTGCCACGCAAACTGATCTGCAAGATGATGGCAAATCTCATAATAGCGGCCGATCGGCTTGTATTAATGTGTTAGTGTGTGCGTGGGGTGCTGTGTATTTACTCGTTTACCGGCTTGTTTTGGTGCTTCATTGTAATGTAAGGTGACGCGGTGTCCTTCTTAAATATTATGATTTTAATCTAATTGTCCTAATCTGATCTAATTGTCCCATTAGAGGTTTTTTTATGATGAAGAGTGACCAGACAAACAAGACTTTTTTTTTAATTTTGTATGGCATGCGCTCGTAATTTTAATTCTGAAACATAACAATACTTCACATCAGAAAATGGCTCCGCTGTGGTACCCATCTAACCAGCATCCTGTGGGAGGTACCTTCCTTATAAAAAATATTTATTTTAGTGTAGGTATCATCTAAAAGTTGTTGTGAGCAAGCTATTCGATTTGGGTATATCAGATTGAAATGATTTGTTAAACGATGAAAATGTAAAAATTTATTCAAAAGATCCTATTCAATAAGAAAAAAATTTTTTTTGAGATTCATAAGTGTCATTTCCGTGACCTACAGTGATTTTGATTTGATTTGAGCTCAGGCCAAAGTAACAAAATTATTGTATTAACATCGGCTCGACTGCGTTTGTGTCGAAGAATATGTCGTACGTTTCCTTGTAATAAAACGCATTTTATTATTAGATAGGTACTATTGAGAATTTTTACTAAACGTCTCTCTATAGAATACTGTTGTAGGCATTTTCTCAATCGACATAGCGTGCCTCGCTATTAGCACGAACAATTAGCGCTGCGTTAATAAGACAGACAGCCCCCGGATACTAAGTGTTGGTTTTAGAGGTCAAAATATATACCGCGCGTGACCTTTATAACTTATTAGCTTTATACTGTTATTAAGACCATAGATTTAGAATACTATTTTTTTATGACAATAAGGGACGAGACGAGCAGGACGTTCAACTAATCTTATATCTTAAAAAAAAGGGAAATTCTTGTATATACATATAAATACAGGGGATTTCGGGGGCGATAAATCGATCTAGCTAGGTTTCAATTAAAAATTAGTTTTATCCGTGTTTTTATGAGAAACAGCTCCTGTAACTATAATATATACTGTGACTATAATAGCTCAGGTGGGACATTGGCTGATCCGGAAAGCAGAAGACCCCAGATCGAATCCAGATGTCCTATTAGTTTTTTTTGTTCAAGTTTTGTACATTCTGATAAATCCGAGCGGTCGTCCGGATATTGGTAATTGATGCGACCTGCCCATAACAATGAAATGCCGCTCAGGATTCTTGAAAAACCCAAAAAATCTCGTCACCTTGAGACATCAGATGTTAAGTCCCATTTGCCCGGTTATTTCACTAGCTACGGCGCCCTTCAGAAATAGGCGCCTTAGTTGTACCTATAATCTAGCCGGCATCCTGTACAAAGGAGCCTCCAACTGGTAAATAATAATAATTCGCTGTTCTTTTCAATCTTGGTATATCTCCATTAGAGTAAATTGTATTTTTAAATTTATAATTTTATGTAAATATAAAGTATCGGTAATATACAATATACATGTTGTAGATAAATCTCAAATATTAACAAATTAATGAACAATAATATCAACAGGCGTGGAATAAAATATTATAACTCAAGAACTTGCAGGTCAGTGATCACACTGGTAGTGGGGTGTAAACATGGTCAACAGTGGGAAGGTACTTCGCACCTTTCTGTGTTTGTTTTTAACAATAAAGCCCGGTATCCACTAATGCGGAGAGGACAGGAGAGGAGATGTATTTCGATAATCAATCAGATTTCGTTATTTCCACATCTCCTCTCCGCTTGGTCTGGGTGGAAATGGATCAAGCTGAGAGGAAAGGAGATGTCTCATCAAGAATGAAACAGCTATTTGTTTTATGCAAATAAGGGACGAGACGAGCAGGCCGTTCAGCTGATGGTAATTGATAAGCGCTGCCCATTACAATGCAGTGCCGTTCAGGATTCTTGAAAAACCCAAAAATTCTGAGCGGGGCACTACAATTCTGCTCGACACCTTGAGACATAAGATGTTAAGTCTCATTTGCCTAGTAATTTCACTAGCTACGGCGCCCTGCAGACCGAAAAACAGTAATGTTTACACATAACTGCTTCACGGCAGAAATAGGCGCCGTTGTGGTACCCATAATCTAGCCGGCATCCTGTGCAAAGGAACCCCCCACTGTTAAAACCTCTTAGAATTGTCTACCGCGTCCAGCGATCAAGCAGCGCGGCAGAGCGGATATAGTTTAAATCTCCGCTATATACAGCTTACATCTCCTCTCCGCTTCGTGGGTTATCTTCTCCCTTCTCCTCTCCTCTCCGTTGTGGTGGATACCGGGCCTTATTTACGGCGACCGAGACGAGGGCGTTGACCTTATCGCCGCGCTCACGGAAGACACTATTGTTGTAAATTTTCACAGGAAAATCCTTGAAATGTATTCGTTGTTTGTAATCAACTGTAGTTTACACAGTATGGATTATAAATTGGGAAGTTCCGTGTTTCAATATAGGTTATTGGTAGCAAACATTTGCATATATACAAATTTAATTTGTAACCAAAATTTATGAACTATGCGTGACTCGAATCCGCGACCATTTTCGGGTTCCATCCGAGCGCTCTTACTCACTGAGTGAACCATTCGAGTGACGCATGGTTCGTAAATCTTGGTATGTCTTGTTCAACTCTCAAGTTGAGGCTTCATCTACAGGATCTACTGTTGATAACCTGCTCAACCTCAATATTTGCATATTAGTAAATTGACTTGAGATGTCGTTCTTTCATATGGTATATATGTGCATATAATAATTTAATATAATTTAAAAATCTTAGTTTTTTTTTAAATAATCCGGCAAGGCTCCTGTGATCGCACGTGCGTGAGAGCGTGTCCTACATTTAAATATAAATAATTAGTTATTTTTAAAAGGAAGGAACATTGGAATACGAAAAAAAATAATTTTTAAAAGGATGGAACATTGGAATTTGAAAAAAATAAGTACTTACCTAGCCATAAACCATCTAGGATAAATTTCGCATCGAATGGTCGTAGTTTCATATCGATACGATCAGTGGTTTAGGTGTGATTGAGCATCTAACAAAGACCATTTTCATTATATATATAGATTCAATGGCTAAAATGTAATAAAGCCGTCATTCAATTTGAAAACAAAGCAGAAATAGGTTCATGTTTGCTGTGGAATAGTTTGGTAATGTTTGGTCTAAATTGCATCATCTATAATGTATCTCTGTCTTTCTTTTATCACAATAATACGGTTATACTGTTCTAATATGTACTAACTTATTACAAGCTAATTTTGTAGAGTTTTTTGAATCTATATTTCATGTCAAATGTATTTCCCACATTTCACACTCTTTCTAATACTGTACATTAAATTTTAATCTGAACTCTTTACTAAACAACCAAAAACCATAAAAATTCGGTTAAAGAGAGAACCTAAATAAAAGTTCTCTATGTCTCTATCTTTTAAAAAAATTTTTTTTGGTTTCCAAGCGTTGCGCAGCTAGATAAAAGGCATTTTTTTTTTTTCAAAATTGATTTCTTGATGTCATTTCTAATATTCTAGACACTACTAGCGCTTCGGAAACAAATGGACAACTGAGAGAGAACAAGGGGCGCAAGAAACTCTTCCAGCATTTTTTTGTGCTCTTTTTAATCAAATAAACAAAATTATTCTGTCAATGTTATTGCTATAAAATAATCATAATCCAGTCCCAGGCTGTCGGATCGTTTACATATTCGGCTGTGGAGTTGTAGGTTTGACGACAGAGCCGTTTTTTAATAAAACATTTAAATTGATTTATATTTAATGCCTGAACAGTGGCTGGGTATAAGTACAACTATGTACAATGAGAATCAGTTTTGAACATAGCATTTTCCTTATTTTTCACAAGCGACTGTGATAACTGTATAGATAAGTCGCGTTGGAGAGCGTAGCGGCCGCGGGCGGACACCTGTCGGATCACGCGGTGACCACGTGCTGGTATAGTACGGCACTCGTGCGACGTGACTCGAGACACCAAAGAGTATGTAAATACTATCTACGTAATAAGAGACTGCCTGAGTAAAAATTGATCATATATTTTATTTTATACTATCGAGATCTGTCTGACTATACAGGTGCATTTATATACAACGCTATATGTTGAATTGAAGCTGAGTCAAAAGCAGTTTCAAAGCAATTTTTAACAAAATTGTCATTACAAAAGCGCGACAAACATAATTACTATTCCATTGTCATTGGTGCTTGATAAATGTGCAAAGTTTCACTTCAATCGGACGCTTCAAAGTGGGTGAATTACGTTTCATAGATAGGTATTAAGCTACTAAAATCGTGTTTTTAGATAAGTATTTTCTTTGATCAAAAATTAACTAACACCTGGGATCTAATCTCTAAATTAAAACCCACAACTACACATACCAAAAACAAGAGGACACATAATATATATTATACAATTCAGTAAATTTTTCCAAAAACCACCAGTCTACAGCAAATACCACTATATAGGCAATAAATGGCGCTAAACTTCATAATGACAACTATGTCAAATTGACTCATTTCATCTGCAGTCCCCCTGAAAACGAGATCTGGAAACGTCTGGTTAAATAAAATAAAAATAATGTACCTTTTGCGCAAATTACCTTCACGCGTTTTAATTTTTAAAAGTGTTTTATTTAATTAGTTTAATCTTATTTAATTCACATTTCTTACAACAATAATAAATCCGAGAATGATGAATTACAAGATAAAAAATGTTATATGTTCAATATGGTAATATGTTAATAACACTTGTAATTGTGGCCATAAAATATCATATTTAATAGCGTGTCGTTAGCGTATGCAATGAATGCATCGCCCTTATGCAGACAAGATCCTGTTTACTTTTTATCAGAGAGTATGTGGTATCGTTAACATAGTCCTCTGTGTTACTCAGTGTGATATCCTTGGGCCTTTGTTTTATATTGAGCGTAGTATTAGCTGCGTTCAGTGTTTACGTAACTGTTAGCCTGGTTATCAAGGATACTATATGTATTGTATTTTATATATATCAAGGCTGAAGGAGATTAGAAAATAATTGATAGAAGATAGATAGATCGATACTAGGTAGATACATTTTTAGGTAAACAATTCAACCCTTATGTCGTCAGAAGAGGTAAGAGTCACGCGATAGAAAGAGACGCAACTTCTTGGTGAATAAAAATGTAGGTTAGTAGCGCTGTACGATCTGAATTACACCTAATTGTCTGACCGCAAGAGTCCCTATTTCTTTAATTGATTGTGTGACACTTCCGTACTTGTATACAACAACTTGTATATTCTTTGACAACAGTGAGAAAATATTTAACGCCCTTACTTATGTATGGCAGGAAGCTTATAAGCTAAAACACCAGACGTCAGTTTATAAAAATAAAATAAAAATCTTTATTAGTTTTTTACACAGTCTTATTATCAAATAGAGACAAGAACGTCCTTTTAAGCATATAAAGAATTATTTTGCCAGGAGGCTCTGCTCTTTCTTAGCCTTCAAGTTAAATAAATTATTCCTAAATAGTCTTATTATAAATTCAACGTAAAAATCAAATTATGTTTCGCTAAGATTGAAAATTGGTCATTAATATTTTTTTGGAATAGAGGCGGCTGATGTCCTTGCACCAGTTCTTCTCAGGTCTGCGGTAGTTCCTTCAATAAGTAATTTTAAAGTCTTCATCATCAGCCGGAAGAAGTCCACTGCTGGACAAAGGACTCCCCTAACGATCTTCTATAACGTAACTTATATTAGGAATATGTTATTCCGGCTTATAGTCCGTGTTGTAATAATTAATTTATTAATAATTTCAAACACTAAATATATATATTCTATATTTTAGTATAGTATATATTATGCGTGTGTATATTTTTAACACTTTTCTTACCCTTTTAATGTACTGTCTTTCTCTTTTATTTTATTACGAATGGTTGCCTGGAGGAGATCACTATATAGCGACAAGGCCGCTATACATATATGATGTTATTATGTATGTTAGTTGTTAAGTTATATTTTGTTAATGTGGTGTCAAAAAGGTGTAATAAATAAAAATAAACACACATAAAACGTTAAGAGCCGTTTAAGCGTCGAGCACCGAACTTGTACTTTGAACTCTATAATTAGCTAATGCAATGAGGATTAACAACAGCGCCTACTGGAATCGGCTGCCGCCCGCACCACGTCGTCGCGCACACAAATAGCGGTGACCTCATGTTCCACGCGATACTGCCTCTTGATAACAGCGAAGCCGATATGCAATGAATCGTGCTCCAAGTGATGACACTCCACGATACTTAGAAATACTGTAAAGTCCGCGGGACACTGCTGAAGTGGTGCACTATTTTTTTATGACGGGGACGAGACAGCCGGGTCTCTCAGCTGATGGCAATTGAAACCCTTTCAAATTCAAATATTTTTTATTCAAAATAGGATGTGACATCACTTATTGAAAGTCAAACACTACCACCCATTCCAAAGAGAATGCCTCAGACCTGAGAAGAATGGGCGCAACAAACTCAGCGGGCTTTTTTTTTCAATAATAATATTGTACAATTAAACTTATTATTTAATAGCCTGAGGGCGGTCACTCCATTCCCAATCTGTAGAATTATTAAGAAAGTCATTTATGCTCTCGTAACCTTTACCGCACAAACATTTTAATAATTCTTTTGAATAACGTAATACTTTTGTTTTGAACATTGTCTGGGATCTTGTTGTAAAAGCATATAATAAATATACCTACTTTTTTAACATCAGCAATACTTCCATAATTGTTTTCTATTAGAAACTCTACTACTGGATACAAAATTGGCCTCATTAATGGTTCATATTGAAGAGTTAAAGTCAGAATATCAAAACCTAAAGGAAAAAATAAACCCAAAAACTCTGAGCGGCACTACGATTGTTAAGTCTCATTTGCGAAGTAATTTCACTAGCTACGGCGCGCTTCAGACCGAAACACAATAATGCTTACACATTACTGATTCACGGCAGAAATATCTCAGATTTATCTTCTAGGTGGTGTAAGTCATGTATTGTTACTAAAGAAGGTTAATAAAAAAATACTTCAATCGTTAAATACATTTAATCATTCACAAAATAAGCGAATTAAAAGAATTGATGTGAATTTTACAAAGTATTTAAATTTTGCTCTAGTTTGGGATCTTTTAGAAAATGCATGCGTAATCTACATCCCCAAAATTTTATTGGTTTGAATAAATATTTCCCTACCTTTGATTTTGGCGGGAAATAATAGTGCAATTGTATCGTCAAGTAAATTATAGTCTTCTGAATTATATTCAGGTAAGCTTCACGCCTCCCGAAGTTTATTTGATTTTTTTGTAGAATTTGTTTTGCAAATATGATTCGGTCATATACGAAATGTTGAAACTGTGTAATTGGAATAGTAAATGCCGTGACCAGCTAGCGTATGTATATAAGCTGCACAGGCTCAGACAGAAATAATTTAAGTAATTATTATAATTTCTCGGAGATCCAGCCTTCCGGACCAGTTGCTTCTCTGTCCTCCTAACACAGTAGCATACTCCTGGCACAATGCTGTTGCGTGGCAGTTTTGCCTATCGAATTCGAATTACACAAAAGAGAAATATCTACGTATGGTTCTAGATTGTGTTAAAAATATCCAGGTATATATTATAATATGATATGTATATAATGGCTATAAAAGAATATGTACCTAGTTTATTTAAGAAGTCCTAGCAGTAACAAATACTTGTGTAGATGCATTTACCAAACTTAAGCACCTATGTAGACTTCTTCTTAATGTTTGTACCTAATGGTTGTGATGTATAATGTTGTGTAGTAGGTATTATGAGTATGTAGTAACTTGTACGTGTTTTTTTTTGTATAATACGTTTTCTATTGAGACAAAATACAATATATGTATTGTATTGTGAAAGACTTCTGTGACAAGATAATATATATTTCGTTGGCAATATTTAAATAGACAGCCGCTGGGTTAACTTAATTCAAAACGAACTAAAATATTAATATATCTATAACCTAACCCAGTATTATTCGTATTTATATGTTATTAATAATTATTTCGAATGTTTTGTTTTATAAATATAATAAACTATTAAATATATTTCACGTAGAATTTTCCTTGTGTCTTATTAGTCGCTCGAAGTTATTGGCGTCGTTTTAGTTTTAAACCGTAGTAAGTCCTTATTTAAACGTCTTTCGGTGTAAATCCCTATAAGGCTCTCACTGCTAGCCTCGCCCACGGATCCTCAGACGACCTCCTCACCGCGACCAGCAAGGTCCAAACTTGTTTGGCACTATTTGGAGTCAATATTACGTCGCCGACACAAATACGTAGAAGTGACATGCGAAATGTTTATCAATAAGATTTGTGCTCGATTAATATGAAATCTTATCGTCGCGAAAATACTATTCACCTTTTACGAGTACTTCTGAGTTCTGACGTGTTGTTTTCAATCTGATTAGTGATAAAACAGCACCGTGCGATGCGAAATGATGCGAAATATTTCCGGAGTTAGAGGAGCGTTCTATAAATATATGATTGGACGGTCGTGGGCGAAGATTTCGGGCGAGGGCGCAGACGGCGGTGGGGAAAGGCAGTAGCGCGCGATTCGCCGCGGCCGGCCGCCGTACGCCGCACGCGCGCAACGAACGAACGACCCGCTAACCCGCGACGAATACATTGCGATAAACCGCGGTTAAAACGATACCGATCCGCCCCTTAACTCGAAATATTCAAACAACATCGATCGGCTTAAAAATATCTATATTTTGCGAGGGCGGATTTTAACGAACAAATCGACTAACTAATTCGAACTGTAGGAAGGTGTCGTGTCGCAAAAAGCGCAACACAATAGAGTAAGCGTCTAATAATAAACGTGGTTGAGTTAGCACTTGGTACCGACAGCGACCGTCACCATGCAGAACATTGATCCGCTGGAGTTCGCCAATATGCTCGCCACCGAGCTATGGTGCCAACAGGTATGGTACACAACCACTAATTGTCTCAATTATACATGATCAAGTTTGTTTTCAAGTGATAACCCTTATTTCTGGGATTCTGGGGTACGAGCGCTCTTTCCAACTGAAACAACCGTTCAAGTGATGTATCGTCATAAAATCTTGTACACAAATTGTTGAACAAATTCAACTGTTTGTTGTGGCTTCATCTACGGGCTACTTTACAGTTGATAACTTGCTCAACCCCAATATTTGTATATAAGGAAATTGACTTGAGATGTCGCTCTTGTTAATCTAAACAATATATGAACAAAAATGCAATTTTACGAAGAGATAAAATTCAGTTTTCCACACATTGCGTATTATCACGCCCTTCTGCCTTAAAGGTTTTACTACCTATTCCCATATTTGATAATAAACAAATTATGTAAAACTAACTGACTATGTAAACTAGCTGACCCAGCAAACGTCGTATTGCCATAATATAACATATTAAAAAAAAACAATTATAGCATTTTGTTGCAACCGATTCTCAGACCTACCAAATATATCGTACTACAATTATTGTATTCGATTCCCATCTTGCAACCCTATATCGGTTTGGTGGATGGAACAGAATAATATAAAAATCGTGATACAAAAATAGTTGTAGATCGTAGAAGCGCGAAAATTTAAATTTGTATGTATTTCTCAATACTGAATCATAATAAAATAAAAAAAAAAAAATTTTGGGGTACCCTTACCCTTACTCTACCCTTAACATTTAGGGGGATGAAAAATAGATAGTAGCCGATACTCAGACCTACTGAATATGCATATAAAATTGTGACACGAGAATTTTATATATAAGATTATATTGGATGCTTTGTACTTTCTAAAATACTTGCTACGTATTAACTGTACTATTTTAATGATGACATTATTTCCATTTAATATCTAACCTGACCATCAATTGTGAAGATAGAAAGATATCCTACAATCCTCGATCGTCTATACACCTATCAAAGATACAATTAACTAATTGACCAATTAGTTAATATTAGTCAGAAATCATTAAGCGCTACTTAATGATCGATGCCGATCTTCTGTTCCTAATATTTGTTATATTTTGTGAACGTGCCCAAAGCCGCTTAACTATTGGTAATTAAGATATCATACCTGTTGTCATTAATAGTGATGTCATTTAAAGTAATTATATATCCCAGTTCTGTGGACTAGTGCTGTTCGTAAAGTCTGTCAGTTCGTGTGCTAGTACAGACTTGTATCCATTGGATCAATCTTATATTTAATTCGTTATTCTAAAGTACTGGCACGGAAGAGTGTCGTAAGTGTTAGTCTTTGAAGAATATAGGAGGAGATAAACTAACTTCCCAATAAACCACATTGCATCGTCGTTGCAAGTAATTACTTAAATAGTATAGGCATTTTGTGAAGTTACTGCTCTACAGTAATAATGTGGGTACAGTACAGGAGACCTAGTATAGGTCATACTCCCACTTCAAACTAATCTCTAATACAGTGTAAGTCAATTATACCAGGCCCCTTTAGCACAGGAAGCCGGCTAGATTATGGGTACGCCGTGCCTATGTGTTTAGGTCTGAAGGGCGCCGTAGCTAGAGAAATTACTGCTCAAATGAGATTTAACATCTTATGCCTCAAAGTGACGAGCGCACTTGTATTGCTGCTCAGAATTTTTCGGTTTTTCAATAATCCTGAGCGGCTCTGCATTGTATTGGGCAGGGCGTATCAATTGCCATCAGCTGAACGTCCTGCTCGTCTCATTCCAAACTGTCATAAAAATACATCTAGTCTTGCGGATGTCAAGTTCCCTAGGTGTTACGAGAAAGTATGGACTGTGTAAATCACTAACCATGGTGTCTTCTTCTTTATTCAATAGAACTAAATTAGGCCTAAAGCAATTATTTCCAATTTAATCTTCATTGCTATCCATCCCCATATTTAATACTAGCGGACCCAACAGACGTTGTTCTGTTATAAAAAAATTCCTGCGGATGGAATTTCTTTAAATCCGTTCTTAGCTGATCTCTACTCGGCGAAAGGAATATTTCTACCAAATTTCAAGTCTCTACGCCTTATGGTTCCAGAGATATCGTGATGAGTGACTATATACGTGGAAATCTCTTGTATATAATATATAGATTACGTTTATTTTCTCAATAGAAGCGAAGTATACGTGAAAGATTTACGAGCTCTTTCTTTCAAACTCTAATGGATCATCCGAACGCACATGTCAAACCGTATTATAGTTTCTATAAATATTTGTAAACACACTTTCTCTATGCATCCTTTAAAGCCGATGATCCTTCAGTGCGTTTAAGCGTTGTTTATGTTGTGTCCATGTTATTGTAACAATCACATTTTGTTGATAAAGCTTGGAATGTGGAAGTTGTATCAATATAAAACACTGCATGCCGACATTGCATAATTATTATAATACAAGTAATGCCCCGCGGTTTCACTCGCTTAGATACCGATCTCGTGTTAGTGGCAAATCTACTAAGTCGGACTATAAATTTTAGTTTTATTTTACTAAATTATTATTCTCTTTAGATTGACATTTTTAAACTCGTTATATCTTTTAAATGGAATGTCCGATTTTAATCATTTAAAAAGTATTTTAGAGGTATTTTTATATTGCAATATTTTATATTTAATGGAATAAGGCATAATACAGAGGTATGAATAATATGGTTTGATTATTGTCGGCTTGAACTTTTAAAATGTAAAAAAGTAGTTATAGTGACATAAACACAGAGTAGTTGGACATATTATGGTTCCGCGGACTTTTTTGTAGATATTTATACGAAAATTTATTGAAGTAGGCGTTAGTTTGCGGAAATCCATAATTATATAAATGATTTGAGTTTTCTTTAGTGTCAATTCCGCCAATATATATTGTCTTTAAACAATTCGACACGTGATTCGCGTCTACACGAGGCATTCTCAGGACGTGTTGTCTCGCCAAAATAGAGAATCTCATGCCAGATTTTGGCGTGTGCACGTGTCGACTTGTTTAAAGACAAATATTGGCGGAATTAACACTAAAGAAAACTCAAATCATTTGTATGATATTGATACGTTCTATAAGATGCACATATCTAATGGTGAAATAATTTTTGAAATCGGTCCAGTAGTTTTTGTGTGAAAACATTACAAATATACATACAAAAACACAAATGTTTCCTCTTTTATATATTGGCTTATATTATTCTATCGAAACGATATTTTGTTTCGTCAGTAATATGTACTTGGATTCAAGCGGTTTGTCTCGCGTGGGCTGAGACTATAATATTGTGTAACGAAATTATTAAGAAGCTCATGGGCCTTGCATAAATCATGAACATTTGATTCTTTACATAAGTATATCCATGAAATTCGCGTGTTGCTGTGGATTTGGTTATACTATAGTAAATTATTATTTAGGCGTTTAGAGTAATTTTACTCCCACATCAAAGGCAGTCATAGTCCATTTTATAACAGTAATTTAGCATGAAATATTTGAAAATGGGATAAGCCAGTGGGAGGCTCTTTTGCACTGATGCCGGCTACATTATGGGTACCACAAGTACGCCTATTTCTGGCGTGAAGCAGTAATGTGTACGAATTACTATGTTTTGGTCTGAAGGGCGCCGTAGCTAGTGAAATTACTGGGCAAATGAGACTTGACATCTTATGTCCCAAGGTGACGAGTGCGGTTGTAGTGTCGCTCAGAATTTTCGTTTTTTTAAATAATCCTGAGCGGCACTGCATTGAAATGGGCCGGGAGTATCAATTACCATCAGCTGAAAGTGCTGCTCGTAAATACGAGGGCGATAAAATTATCGCCCTTATTTTCATTCATGTCACTTTTAAATCAACAATCAAAAGTTACCTTTACGTGCTGACGACAGCTACCTGCACACGTTAATATGATATGGTTCTCTCCCTGTTTCAACGTACTGGGCTATAGAAACCACTTTAATTCTTAAGGTCGGAACAGACAAATCATCTACTATCCGTAAGCCTATGCACAGTTTGCATGCGAGCTACCTGGTGTGGTGAGGGTACCTGGGTGTGTAAGTCATTAGGCAAGTCATCAAATGTTTCAAAGTTTCATTCTCAGCAGAAATTGGAATTTTAACATATGGGGCCCTATATTGTAGGGGGTGGGGCGTATCACTTACCATAAGATGAAGTCTTGTTCGCCTCCACACTTCACCAGATATCTCCCTCTCATATAAACAAACTTAACTATCTTAGTGATCGGACAGCCTGGGATATGATTATTTTATTGACAGAGCAATATTGTATATTTTTATTAAAAAGAGCGCAAAAAAACGAATGCTGGCAGAGTTTCTTAGGCCGTTGCTTCTCTCTCAGAGCGCTATTTGTTTCCGAAGCGGAGGTAGTACTTAGTATATTAGACATGCCACCAAAAAGGATTCTAAAGGAATCAATTTTGAAAAAATAAATGCCTTTTAACCTAATAAGTGATTCTTTATTCCAGTTGGCAAACCTCGAAGGCCTCCAGTCGGGGGTCCCAACTCGCACGACGGCGACCATCACTCCAACCCAGTTGCGTAACTTCGAGCAGACTTACATCGAGTTGAACAACTGCCACAGCGACCAGGCGAACCACGCAGGATTTGTACCACCATCAGTCACGCAGTCCAATTACGGTAACAATAAAGATATGCTTATTATGTACTTTTTGTAAATCATTTTTTTTTATAAAAGAGGACACCTGGTGTTAAGTAATCACCGCCGCCCACATTCTCTTGCAGCACCAGTGGAATAAATAACAGGAGCGTTGACGGCCTTTAAGTAAGGTTTACGCACTTTTTTGAAGGAACCCATGTCGTATCAAATTCAAATATTTTTATTCAAAATAGGATTCATAATCCCTTATTGAACGTCAAAAACTACCACCCATTCAAAATAGACTGCCTCAGACCTGAGAAGAACGGGCGCAAGAAACTCAGCGGGACCTTATCGTCCCGGAAACGCCGAACAAGGAAGCTTATCCCACAGCTTTGTGGTACGTGGATAACAATTCCATGAAAACCGCACTTTGGAGGAACACATTTCAGCATTACAATCCAATGGAATATAAAAATTCTGCTGAAATGTTTGAAATGAGGATCAGGAAAACAGATGCTTTAATCTTATTTTAACCATGCACTCCAGATATGGATTATGTGTTATTAAAGATAACTAACTAATCGCTAAAAGCCGTTTATTTATAATATATTTGTGTGTTTATAATGGCAAAATACAATCTTACGCTTGATTGCAAGATTTTAAAACATGTAAAATGTCTTCCGCTCAAGATATCTCACTTAATTTGTTAGTTGATTCAAATGTTAATTGCGCGAAATCCGACATGAGACCGGTTTCCGTTTCATTTGCCAATACAAAACCTGTTTCTATTACACGTCTATAAACCGCATTTAATGTTGTTTTTTGTGTTTTCAGGCATACTGAATCCGGTGGGCTACTGCGATTCGGGTCCGACGACACTCCATGTGTCGCCGGGCCCGTTCTCAGCAAGCGGAGACAGTAGCTGTAGCCCTGGCCCGCCAGCACCAAAACGTCGCAATATGGGCGGCAGAAGACCGACAAAAGCACCACAAGACATTTCACCAGAAGAAGAAGAACGCAGAAAGATCCGCCGCGAACGAAACAAAATGGCCGCCGCTCGGTGCAGAAAGCGAAGACTCGATCACACGAACGAGCTTCAGGAGGAGACGGAGAGGCTGGAAGAGAAGCAACAGCTGCTGCAGGACGAGATAAGGAAACTGAATCAAGATAGAGACCAACTGCAGGCCATATTACACAACCATCTACCGCTCTGTCGGTTGAGCAAGCGATCTGCGAGTCCAGACGACGTGAAGCCCTTTCAGGACACGTACGCGATAGACCTGCCTGATGACGGTGTGAGGGTAAAGGTGGAAGTAGTGGACCCGGTTCTCGGACTAGATAGCGATATCTTTACCTCGCCGGAACAAGACAGAAGGTGAGAATTATTAATTATTAGTTTTGAGTTGTTTGTATTCGATAAACTGCAGTGGAGGATTTGTTTTTACCTTAGATCATTGGACGTCTTGATAGACTCTGACACAGCTGTGCAAACGTCGAAAAAATTTACTTTAGAACTTACCCCTATTTTGAGTGTCATACAAATCGCGAGTGTAAGACGTAGCTTGTCACGCACACTAAACTAACATTGCTGGCCTGTTTTTATCGGTTGTCTAACAGTAAGAGACTATCTAGACGTATAAATTATTTAAGGTTTTTACAAAGATCTACATCCGCATGTTGCTTTTGTACTTTATCTATTCTATATAAAATATGATTGGCGATAAAATAATTATGGAAAACTAATGTTCAAGTCATTGTTAATATGATTGAAACAGTAATAACATCAACAGGTGAGAAGGGCACTATTGTAAAGATATCCCCCGACTCCATCAAAAGTATCCCATAGTTCTTTTTAGAAAGTTTATTGCGCCGTTTCTTCTCCGTCACATCGTCAATTATGATGTCTTTAGGATTTAATTCAATCCTACCTATTTACCCCTTAAATAGGGCAAGTAGATTATTTTTTTATGAAAATAAGGGACGAGACGAGCAGGACGTTCAGCTGATAGTAATTTATATGCCCTGCCCATGCATGCTGCACAATTCAGTGCCGGTTAGGATTCTTGAATAACACGAAAACTTTGAGGGGCACTACAACTGCGGACGTCACCTTGAGACATAAGATGTCAAGACTCATTTGCCTAGTAATTTCTATAGTTACAGCGCCCTTCAGAACGAAACACAGTAATGCTTAAATATTACTGCTTCACGGCAGAAATAGGAGCCGTTGTGGTACCCATAATCTAGCCGACATCCGGTGCAAATGAGCCACTAGTAAATTCCTCATTATTAACATCGCCTTCACCGTTTTTTTTTAATATAAGGAACGTGCAGGTCATCGTTAGTTTAAGTGATCACCGCCGCCCTTAATCTCATCGACACTTATCTTTCCAAAACCTACAGGCGGTCGCTCCTACTTCACGTTATTTTTCCGTCGTAATATGGTACAAATCCATTCGAGTACCGCCCATTCATGCTGTCGTCATAATACTGGCTGCCACTGAGACTTTTCTTGTCAAAAAGCCTATAGCTGCCTCTTGCGATACGCACATGGACCTAGGAAATTCAGTATTCTTATATCATCATCATCGTGTCAAATATATATATGTCAAAATAATGTCAATCATCAGTCGGAAGACGTCCACTGCTAGACAAAGGCCTGCCACAAAAATTTCCACTTATTTTTTTATTAATTATGTACGTAATAGGTGTAACTCAATTTGTTTGTTTTCAGAATAATGTTGTCGGCGGCGAACCTGGCGGTCGTGACGAGTGCGTCGATGACGTCACTGGACACGCCCCCCGCACAGACCGCCCACCCCTCAGTACCCAACCGACCTAACCGACCGAACTTCTTACAAGTGCCGCTCACGTTAACACCCGCACAGGTAATTATTACATATACCTACCTACGTTAAGATCACCGCACCCTACTGTCTCTGCGATCTTATTAACTTTTTGACATTTTTGAATCTACTACCTAGTTGACACCTTTCAAGATCCGTGTGAAAATTTGAAAAAAAAAGATGCTGTATATAGAACAGCATCTTTTTTCTTGGACAACTTTTTGCCAAAATAATATGCCACTATTGTCAAATGAGCATCATAGATTGCCACCGATATACTGCCATAAACAGTTTTATATCAATAAACGCAAGATGTCACTTCTTAAATACTTAAGTGACTTAAAAAAAAATAACAAAAACAACTGACTTCAAAAAATCCATTTAAAAACTATATCATAAACAATATAATGTAGTTACAATTATTGTTATTTTACAAATTTAAGACTTATATGGTTTTCTCATGGATGCCACTGTCGGGACTGGACCAAATTAATATGGGACCACAGGGGAATGGCAGCTTTCAATTAAAAAAGATCATCAAAGTCGGATCACCCAAGGTTCCTAGTTAAAAAACATTAAAAAAATACCGTTGAATCGAGAACCTCATCCTTTTTTGAAGTCGTTTAAAAATAGTGTATGAGTAATAGAACACATATGTGTTGAACATTATGTAATGTTTCCGTGTGTGTTCCAGATCCACAACAACAAAGCACTCGGCAAGCAGATCGTGGGCGTTGAGATCAGCACGCCGAGCAACGGCATTCCGTTCAACTTCGACAGTCTCATGGAGGGCGGCACGGGGCTCACCCCCGTGCACCCGCACCCGCACCCGTGCGCACACCCGCACCCGCACCCGCACCCGTGCGCGCAGCAACAGAGGGCCGCGCCAGACCTCGCCTCGCCCGACGCGCACGGCAGCCTCGTCTCCCTCTGAGCTCAGCTTGACGCCGCCTTTGTTCAACTCCTAGCTGAACTGTAGGTGGCGTTGCCATCGTTAAAGTATTCAAATTAAGAACACGATTGATCCATTACATTGAAATGGTTTCACTGCTGTCCTGTAGGTGGCGCTGTAATGCAAATAAAGTTGATAAGCAATTTGTCTATGATAAAGCCAGGGTGGCCTCGCCCAGTTACAGGCGAAGTAGATGTACAATATCTACAAAGAGAACACAATTTATAAAAAAAAAAATGTATTTATTGTCTATGGATTAGTCTGAGATGCCCGTCGACTTTCTTGTGGTACATTCAAAGTAACCTAAGTGCAGTTAAACTCGCTTCTCGCTATCTTATAGTACATATATTTATTTTCTATTTTCATAACCCTCTAATGTACATTGTATTTATGTATTTTGTCTATTCTTTTCTGTAACCTTTCTTGTCTATCTAATTATTTCTTCACCTACAGTGTCGCCTACTCGTAGCCGTCTAGATTCTAGAATATCATTAAAATTAAGAACACTCGAGTGTAGATTTGTCAATGCCTCGTTTTACCGAAACCTGTAACTAATTATTTAATATACATAATATACTTCATGTATCTAGCTCTAACTAGCTCCAACAATTTTGAGGTTGTTGTACGCAAAGAAACAATTTAGCAATTTCGTAATGGTTGTTTTGTAAACTTGATCCACTTTTTAAATAATAGTATTTTCTTCAAGACATGAAAGATTAAGCATTTTGAATAAACTTAAATCTATCTAAAGATATGTAGTTATTATTTCGTTTGACGTGCAATATTACGTCGCTTTTCCCGTAGTATTTATTACGACATTGTTCTTATTAATACAGTGTGTAGGCGGCTTACTGTGCCTTCAGCATCGCGTCTAACGTGAACACACGAACCTAGTTCGTCTTTCAAATTAACTATTGTGTTGTTCGTTACGGAATGTGTTGGTGCCTTTACGTGTCGACCAATCAAATGCCGTATTTCAAATAGGCTCATGTGATTGGTCAACACAACTTCTATGATACACACGTCCTAATTGAGACTATCGTTGCAATGGCGGCCTAATCCACAATTTTGTTGTGTTTGAGTTTAAATTGAATAAGAAATTATTTTTTTAAAAACAAATTTGTCAATAATAGTTCGAAGTTATAAATTTGTAATTGCTCGGGTTAAGCCACATTTGCTTCGATATGAGCTCGCGGAAATCCGTCTATATTTAATTTATATTTAAAATCGGGGGTTTGGAACACTTGCTCACTATATTCTTCGTATCTAGTTAAGATGTCGTCTACGTTGTCAATTCGAAGAGCTGTATAGCGTACTCAAAATATTTTTATACACGTATATCTGTGTTATTGTGATGTTGAATAAAACAGAGTTTTATTTGAGCATTTCGTGTTGTGGTTTATCTAGCGAGGCTAGAATAGTTTACGTAGCGGCCGGCACGTCTGTAAAGGGCCTTGTCAATCTTGTCATAATAATACTGTGCCATTCACAATCTACCCTCAGAAATACAATAAAAATTTAGTTAACCATAGTCTAACAGCAATATTACTTAAAATAATTTTAATTATATATAAATCTAGCTCAATGTTTAATACCGTTCCAATGGATTAGGTACTGGTAGAGTAAAAATTTTTATTGTAAGGTGTAAATGTGATATGTCCAGTGAGCAGGCTCCCTAAGGAGTCATATCGAGTTATGTTGCATTCATGCCTTTTGTTTAAAAATATTAATATATTTTATATTCACTATGTATACATAGACAATAGAGGGATGTATAGATATTATTTTAATTTATTTATGGCATGAGTGATATATTAAACGGAAACCATATAGAGTTAACGCAATAAATAGGCTTAAGTGCACTTAACAGTTATAACTATTTACGCATAAATTAGACCAAATTATTTTATGTGCTTTATGATATAGATTTAATTAAAGTGTAAGCCAAATATTGATTTTATTTTAATTTTTAGGCTAGGTATTGACCGCTGTTCCGAAAAGTATTAATATTGGTTAAGACGCGGATTATTGCGGAGTATTTATTTGAATTTGTCGACTCACAACGAATTATTAAGAGTGCCTTTTACAGTCAGTGCTTTAGGGTGAAAATAGTAAATGCCTGACGCATTTAGTATTTTATTTTTATTTTACAATGTGCCTGTTGTGAGCCGACGAAGAGTATGAAACCAATTGTGCGATTAATATTTAGACATTTTATAATAAAACATTTAAAACATTTTGCATAATATGAACATATAGGTTATTATTGTATATTTAGACGTTTTTGTAACGCCTTTCTAGATACTTTTGTATTTTTTCATGTAAATTAAGGAAATGTTAGCAAAGCAATATAATTGATAAATTGATACTACCAACACAATATGTAGTGACAGTATTTGTAGTTCTGAATCAGAAATATACACATGTTTACGTACACCTGACACAGTGGCTTTTATTTCATTTAATAATTCCTTTTCAAGCACATTATAATTAATAATTTTTAAACGCCCCCACGCATAAGGAGGGGGTAATAACTTGTCTGTCTGTCTGTAGCATCTACTGAACGAATGGACCGATTTTTTCGAAGTGAAAAGTGAAAAAGCGAGACGATAGAGACACAAACCGGTACAGGATTCAGCCGGTGAGAGAATGAGACAGACACATAAATTAATAAAATATAACGTGGGAGAAGATGAGATAGGAAGCATTATACAGTGTTTTGGTACCAGGCGATCATACTTGAAGAAGAGATTGTCTTATGTATGACGCGAGTATACCTAATATATTCTGACGTCATTCGCACGACGCGGACGACACCAGGAGAACATAAATGTCTTTCATAGCGGTTGAAATCATGTGTCAACCTAGCAACATGTACCAGGACGTCATATGTAGTTTAGAGGTTTATGCACAATGCACATCTTAAAATTATTATACTAGTGCTGACCCGTTGTTGTCATTGTTCGGTGTTGTTCGTGGTTTTCTTTGTGCTCCAAAGGCAAACTCCCACAGTTTGCTTGAGCGTTGTACGTGTGTGGTTGTGCGCGCATGCGTAGTACAAAGTTTGAGAAAAATCATCAATTTTGTAGAGATTTTTCATCATTTTTATAATAAAATTCTTCATTATTTTTGATAGTTTCTCTTCAACCACGTGCAATTCACATATGTTTTTATTATTAAAGCTAACGTGATCTTGAGGTGGTTCTTAGCTATAATTTATGAAGATCTGATTGGCGACATTAAATGAACACACGGACGAACTAACCTTAATCGTGAAAAAAAAAATTCTAAAAGTTAAAGTAAATAATTAAAATTTTGGAATTTTCAAACAAATTATATATTTCGGAAGCAAAATTTTATTCATCCCTTAATAGGTCGCATAAGACACGAACTAGGTGTCAATGCCTATGCTAGCTCGCAGCTACTAGATTTCTTACAGGTCGTTCCGAAATGTTATTATGGAAAATCGATTTATTTAGATTAATTAAGTATGTATTTTATTTCTGAATATACTTTTTAAGATTACGGTTAAGTTGTTCTACCCGTGTATTTATTTAATGTCTGTATATGGGTGACCTTACATTTGATATGCCCATTTACTAGCCGGTTAGATTGGTGACGTCACATCGTCGCTTTGGTACGGTGTGCAAAATAAGCATCACTAAATAATATCCAATATTCATATAATATTTATTGATGTAAAGGTGTTGTGTTGTGATGCTGATTATTATTATTATAATGATGAAAAATTTATGAAAGAATCTAGTTCTAAGTTAAAAGATAATTTATTTTACCGACAGAACTATTATAGCGACACAGAACTACAGAATTATTAATAACAAAAGTCAAAACGTAACAATGAAAACTTCAAAATCAGAGCAGTGATAGTGCACCAAAATATCACGACATGTACCTCTAACGGTAATGTAACCGCATCACGTTCGAGTATGTAATTTAGGGGCATCACGTTCCAGTGAGGTCCAGAGTTAATCTGACAATCTGACCAACTAGTTTGTTGGTGCCACTGATGATGGAATTCGAAGGTAGGAAACGAAATCCTGGATTGCCTATTAGTTAACACTTGTGTGGTGCACACTTGCAGCACCAGAGGAATAAACATAGATAGTATATACGTTTAGATAGAGCCTCTTTCTGTTAGGCAACGCATGACAACAGGCCAGGCTTAGATTAAGGATTGGTCTCAGCTGTGCTCCAAGTAGATACCGCAGGCGTAGTCGCAAAGTGCGGCAACTAATACTACACCCAAGTGGGCGTTCTCGAGCCAGTCTCGAAGAATGTGTGACGTTGATGTGCCACATGTTCTGTTAAACTTTGCTAATAATTCAAACTTAAATGCCGGGTTGCGCAGTAAAACCTTATTAAAATAATACATAACAAAAAATAAGAAAGACACTGGAATTACATAATCAGTAAGTATTTTGTATTTTATTAATTTCAATGTAAAATAACACGAAAAGTATGTTACAAAAGTATGTTAAAAAATCAAATAGTTACTGTAATAAAAATGCTATTGTTCTAAGGTAGTGCGGTATCTAGTTGGAGCGCAGCGGAGACCAATGCTTAATCTAAGAGGCCACGTTATATATTACTAGGTTATATTACATTTTTGTTTGAGTATTTCACAAAATAAACCTAGGTACAAATAAATAACATACACACCAACAGATTTAATTTATAACTTATTTATTTATTTTAGTAGGCACTTCAACATAATACATATTAATACATTTACAAATATAAAGTTAATTATTTTAGTTAAGTTCTAATATGCACACTTATATAAGAAATGCACAGCATTGACTCATAATATTATAAAGTAAGTGTTTTATTACTAATTACAAATAAAAGTAAATGTGAAAATTAATTTAAGTTCAAAAGCGCGTACACCCTCCTTAAAGGCCGGCAACGCTCTTATGATTCCTCTGGTGTTGCAAGAGAATGTGGGCGGCGGTGATCACTTAACACCAGGTGACCCGTACGCTCGTTTGTCCTCCTATTCCATAAAAAAAAGTTACAAGGTTGATATTCTGTTAGTTTTTAGTATGACTTAAAAGTGTGTTAGTACTTTATTCTTAAGTGGTAAGTATTTGCAAGCATTAGGCCAAGACAAAATAAGATAATAATTAGTGTGACGGTACAATATTTTCAGATTACTCTATATAGTGACCAGATGGATATTTCTCCGGCCTTGGGTTATGAACTTTGTTTTTACGTTTTTGCTTAAATGCCAGATGTATGTAGAAAAATATCTCAAAGATAGTGATCACGCTGCAACCAAGGCAGAGGCCGAACACACCTCCCAAATTTGCTGAAATGCAAAGACAAGAGTTATTTATGCAACTGTTGTATAATAAGGGGTGTTAAAACCCAAATGTAAGTTTATGACACGAGGTGGATGTGTGATAATAGTATCACGTCAGTGTTTAATACCTAATTACTAGACTATATTATGATTGTTTTATAGCGATAGAAATGACTGTACAATATTGTATACTTTTATTGAAAAGAGCTCAAAAAATAGAATGCTGGGAGAATTTCATGCGCCGCTTCTTCTCTCTCAGAACGCCATTTATTTCCGAAGCGGTAGTAGTATCTAGTATATTAGAAATGACATCAAAAATAATTCTAAAGGAATCAATTTTGAGAAAAAAGGGAGCGGCACTGCATTGTAATTGGCAGGGCGTATCAATGACCATAAGCTGAACGTCCTGGATTCTTGAAAACCCTAAAACTTCTGAGTGGCACTACAATTGCGCTCGTCACCGTTGAGAAGATGTTAAGTCTCATTTGCCCAGTAATTGCACTAGCTACGTTCGGCGCCCTACCGACCGAAACACAGTAATGTTCACACATTACTGCTTCACGGCATAAACAAGCGCCGTTGTGGTACCCATAATCTAGCCGGCTTCCTGTGCAAAGGAGCCTCCCTCTGGTTCGTCAACCCATGTTTATAATTGATGTTAGTCTTGACAGTTATTTGATTTGAGCCAAATTGCGACTTGTATCTATCTTTTCCTAAATCCTTAACGTCTTAAGAGTAGGTAAATAGTGTTCTGCCAACAAAAATTGTTCGTTCACGGAGTGTTGCAAAAAAAATGGTTGCCACGTTTGTCTCCAAAACCGGCCATGTTGCGACTATCCCTCTTGAGGGACAAAGAACGGTTAATGCAAAATGGTATGCTAGCATTTGTTTGCCACAGGTCATTTCTGAACTCCGTAAAGAGAACTGCAACCGCCGCATCAACCTCACGACAATGCGAGTTCTTACACCGCGCACAGAATAAAAGTTTTTAGAGCAAGAAAACATAGAATTATTAGACCATCCGCCGTACAGCCCTGATCTTAGCCCTAATGATTTCTATACTTTCCCTAAAATAAAGAATAAATTCCGTGGCTAGAGATTTTCATCACCTGAAGAAGCTGTGGACGCCTACAAAACGGCTATTTTCAAGACCCCAACTTCCAAATGGAATGGTTGCTTCAATGATTGGTTGCATCGAATGGAAAAATGTGTCAAATTTCGCGTAGAATACTTCGAAAAGCAATACATTTTTAAATAGTAATGTTGTGTCACTTCCTTGATTCCCGAAATTTTCAGTGCCGCCCTCGTAAAGGTTCTAAAACAGTTAGCTTATTGCCAACACTAAAACACCCAATGTTTACATCATCCAAACGAGTGTTGTACTGGAATTCAGTACAACATTATATCACCAGTTTTCATAATAACACTCCTTTTGATGATATTATGGTTACTAGGACTGGCTTTTTTAATGTGAGCAGGAAGCGTAACTGTTTCAGAATCTTATTAGATTCAAATTATGGGTAAATAGAGTCTTGTATGCAACTGTTGATAAAAGGCATAAAAGGCATTATATATTATTTGTTCCTGCACTGCTAAAACTTATTTAATATTCTAATCAATACGTCTTAAAGACACCATAGCTTATAGCATGGGTACCAACCCACACATCCATTCTCATCGGAACACATGTATGAGACCTCTGATATAGCATACGTACCTGCATCTTACGTACGGAACCTGTTGTACCTTGGCACTATGTGTACCTAGGCCACTATTTAGGCTCGTTTCGAAAACTACCGCGATGTTTAATTGTATTGTCTAGTGTATTCTATACGATCACTACTGACTATACAATGTGAATGTAGTCGCTTATCGCCATTAAGCCGGTATAACACTAGAGTTATTGGAGTTAAAAAGGTTTTTGGGAAAAAAAGTAATTATTTTGAATATACATACTTTAAAGTCTGATAGTTTTAAAAGTTTTATAATAGTCACTGAACTTTTGTATACCGTTGGTTCTTTTCTTTAACTAGTATTAAAACAATAATACAGTTACAAGATAAGTAGCCTCAAATTGTTATAAATCTACCATTTGTTGAAGTGTGAGTAGTGTTGTACCCCGGTTACTGTCAATCAGCTGTACCTTGGTCAGTATCCCAGGTACATTTAGATGTTGTTTCTACATACTAGTAACATATGGAACTACTAGACACGTCACTTTTCGGGCCTATCAAGATTTATTTTAACACAGCGACTAACAAGGTAAGGTCTTCAGTTTACCGGGGAAACCATTAACTATTTCCATAACAAAAGTTTATTAAACTTAATTTTGTTATTTTAAAAGTTATTTTCTTTAAAGATATTGTCTCACAAGAAAAAAGAAACTATGAATATCATTTTGATTTTGTTCAGAATTTGTGAGTTATGTTTTGTTAAATATGTTATTTAAACGAATAAATCGGTTTTCGTTAAGAATAGTTATATTTTCACAAAATTACCCCCAATTCCTCAATGCGTCCTAGGTACACCATAGTACTGGCCTAGTTACATAGGGTATGTTGTACCTTGGCCATCAATCCCTTTTTTAGTTTTTATTATAAAACACATGTAAGTACGAAATATATATTTTTCATGTTTTGGTGTCAAATAAATAATATAGATATATAATTAACTGTCCTAGGCACAACAGGTTCTCCTATAATATATTCATCACTATTCTAATATTATAAATAATACATAATTGAACAAGTACCAAAGAAGTTGATGAGTGACATTACTGTCTCCTGTTTCTGAATCACGTACACGGACTTCGGCATGAAGAAGTGCATTATGGACGAGCTCTTGTTGAAGGTCATATTGCCACTAAAACAATGGAATATAATATGTTGATTTAAAAAAATATAATCAATTAATTTTATATCTACATAGGTATCTTTAGGAAAGTCATTTATGTTATAGCAATTCCGCCGTATTTCACCTTCGCACGACACGCCACAAATTAGGATATCATCCCCAATATCTGGATGTGTTGCGGTCCTCCACAGTGCGGTTTTCAAGTAGCTTTCTTACAACAACCGGGACGATACAACAACGCTCCTGTGATTCCTCTGGTGTTTCGAGAGAATGTGGGCGGCGGTGACCACTTAACTCCAGGTGCCACCGTACGCTCGTTTGTCCTCCTTTTCGTTAAAAAAAAAGTAAGCCCTTACATTTAGAATTTGATTTGTACATTTCCTGGGATACATAAAAGCATAATACCTAGGTAACAATGAAAATGTTTAGAAAATGAAAAAGGGCTTAATGTAGGTTGCCAATACTTTTATTGTTTTTCGAAGTAATCTCCATTCCTCTCTACACATCGTTGCATTCGATGGAACCACTGAGAAAAGCAGTGGGCCCATTCTTCCTTAGGGGTCTCTTCTATGGCATTTTCGTACGCTTTCACCGCATCTTCAGGGCTCATAAAGCGAATACCTCGAATTTTATCTTCAGTTCTTGGGAATAAATAAAAGTCGCAGGGCGCCAGGTCAGGACTGTATGGCGGATGACTCATTATCTCGACACCCGTCAGTCAAATATTCAACAGTCAGTTTTGTGGAGTGCGCTGAAGCATTGTCGTGGTGAAGGAGGACCTGAGGACTGCTTCGGGGCGCTGCTGTCGAATTTTTTCCAATCGGTTTTTTATTATATTTTATAATTTATCGGTTGCACTGCCTCATAACAATATACAATAGGATTTTGTGGCCGTTTGATATTCGCCATTTTGGCGCTGTTGGCTATAGCGAGAGTCTGCGGTACTAAAACCAGTATTAACCTTAGCTAAACAATACCTACTATGAAAATAACTAAAGTAAAATCATACCAATGTGCTTTCCAAAGCGTATTCGATTTTTAATAAGATTCCAGTACAAAAACTGACCCGTATATTATTATTATTAATTAGGTGTTGTCCTCGTCACATATAAAGTATATCGATCTAGTTTCATCCACTGTAACTACATCACCAATTGATAATTTTATTATAAACAACTAATTACCACCTACTATAAAAAGTCGAAACAAAAACTCACTATGGGTTTCGTATTTGGTACGGCAGTGCATCTAGGTTCCCGAGGATCATGTTCACTCGATATCTGTAGGAAACACAATCTCGAGGACAATTACACTCGCTACGTCTGTATTCCTCAGTTGATTGTACTGAAACATTAAAATAATAACTAAATAGACAAGACTAGACTTTTCGATTTTCATAAAGTGACTTTGCCGTTTCTCTGTCATCCTCACTCACCTCTCCTATATACCACTGGACTGGCGGCTGTCAAAGTGCTTTTGTGCCTGTTTAATATTCGCCATTTTGGCGCTGTTGGCGAGAGCGAGAGTCTGCAGTACTATAACTAGTGATGACAGCCTCAGCAAACATCGATAGATGGTGGGAAACAATTTACCAAAAAAAAATTGTCTACCTTATAACGTTGATTCTTGAATCAATCACTTCAAAAAGCACGGAAAACGAACGAATTGAATTCAACATGCAAAAATACTTTAGAGTATTGTACGTTCCTTCGCAGCCATTTGTATTATACGTCAAAATTAGTTCTTTGGATGCTCGCGAGTGGCGCTTTAAAAAGGCACAAAAGTTTGCTGCCACACATATGGAACAGCCTGTCCAGTGGTATTTATACAGGTCAGTGGTTTAGACACATTCCTTACTATCATATAAGTATTCAGCGCACCCAATGAAGTTGTGAAGGGATCAAGGACATAATTTATTCTTACTTCACTATATCAATAAGGAGTAGAAAATCGTGTTATTAGCCCAGAAAAGCTTGTTGATGCATGTGATAGAAAGACTTACGCTTGACTTCAATAATGCACTTAATGTCGGATATGTCACATATCTGCGACATCTTGACGTGGGGGATGTACATCATGATGCAGCCGCAGTGCTTTTCCACCCGCTTCACGTGGCACAGAAGGTCGCAGTCAGAGTTGTGGTACTCGTTGAAGTAACGAAGCGGTTCCTCATCCACGAAGTAGCACTCCCGACTGTGATGGACACATTTTTATTACGCAGACATTTTTTTATGGAAAAGAAGGACATACGAGCGTACGGATTACTTGATGTTAAGTGATCACCGCCACCCATATTCTCTTGCAACACCAGAGGAATCACAAGAGCGTTGGCGGCCTTACCGAACACGCTTTACTTGAAGGTGCCGATGTCGTTTTGGAAATACCTTGGTTGTATGTGGAAGAAGTGTTAATGAAAATAAGGGACGAGACGAGCAGGACGTTCAGCTGATGGTGATTGATACGCCCTGCCCATTACAATGCAGTGCTACTCACGATTATTGAAAAACCCAATAATTCTCAGCGGCACTACAACTGCGCTTGTCACCTTGAGACATAAGATGTCAAGTCTCATTTGCCAAGTAATTTCACTAGCTACCGAAACACAGTATTACTTACACAATACTGGCAGAAATAGGCGCCGTTGTGGTACCCATAATCTAGCCGGCATCCGGTGCAAAGGAGCCTCCCACAGGTGGAGATGATATCATAATTACTGGCGTGTCGTGCGGAGGTGAAATTGGGCGGCAAATTTAAATTTCATAGGGTAGGGTTTAAGTTTCAAAAGGTTTATTTAGATTCGCATCATTGCATTCGAGCTCCCATATCAAAAGCTTATAAATAGTATTTATTTTTCTCAAAATTTATTTCTTTGGAATTAATAATAATAATAACTTTATTTCTAAACATTACAATAATTAATAATTTATTTATTTATATTTATTTATTAACGCATTAAAAATATGTTTCAAAATTATATTATTAACTAGCTGACCCGACACACCTTGTTCTGTACATAATAAATAAAATACTGTTTTTATTAATTCGTCAATAACATTTGATAGCAACAAGAATTATTTCGTAAAATATGCTCCCTTTTGTTTAGTGAAATTCTTTCACAGCAGAATTGTCAAACCGTGCGTCACTAAATTCTCTCATAGAAAATATGTCCATACAAAACAAAAATTGGAAAAAAAAGGGTCCCTGATCGAAATAAAAACTATCCTATCTCTCAAGTTGGACTAAACTGCACTCCATGAAAATCTGTTCATTAGTTTTGGAGTCCATCGCGGACACACAACGTGTCACTTAATTTATATATATATTACTAGTTGACCCGACAGACGTTGTTCTGTATATAATAAATAAAATAATGTTTTTTATGAATTTGTCAATAAAATATCATAACATAAAGAATTACTTCGTAAAATATGCACCCTGCTGTCTTAATGAAATTGTTTCACAGCAGAACTGTCAAACCGTGCGTCAATAAATTCTCTCATAGAAATTATGTATGGAGACATCAAAGGAAAAACAAATTTATTATTTTTAATAAATTCCGAGCATTTTGCTATTTATTCACCTTTTAAACCTTCTCTGGACTTCCACAAATAATTCAAGAAATATATTTTCCAAATCGGTCCAGCCGTTCTCGAGTTTACATAGATTTACATACAAAACAGGGAGCAAAGACAGCTAAACTAGTATGAACTGTGTTGCAGCTGTCAGTGACTTCTCGGTACCAGACATAATTACCTACATAGTCAAATCAGATGAAATAAAATAAAAATACTGTCTTAATACAAAAGTGAGATTAAAAATAAAATGAAAGTGTAACTTCTAAGAATGTGTGTATGTGTGTGATTTCGCTATGATTATATTAAGAATGGAGTCAGCACTAGCGGGGTAGACTCGTTCGGATTCAGTACCACAGTCAGACACAGTAGACCAACATGAAGTAGCGGCCTAGGTTCAAGTGTCTCAGATTTTATGCCACATTTTCAAACTTTCAAAAGTGCAGAATGTAAAGTCTAATCATCCGTCTCTACATTCCAAATATGACTCAATATAGATTAAATACGACTTATTAAGACTATCGTAAATACGGCACAATTAAAACACTACCACTGCTTCGAAGAAAATGGGCACTCTCAGAGAGAAGAAACAGCCCGATAGAGAATATAACTAACTGGTAACGTTGGCTTACTCTTGGTACTGCGGGATTGACCTTTCTGCACATTGTACGATCATTCCACGAATAGACAAAATACTTTTTGTACCAATCTTTTAATTTATTTTTAAAATATAACTTTAATAAAAAATAAGAATTTTAAGGCCTACTCCAAAACATAATTTTCTTAATGTCACCACACACTGGGAATGAAGTGAATACCCTCAGAATCTAATTTTAAATGTTTATTGTACGATACTCGTATTAGATTGTAATCCATATTTTTATAAAAAAAGGCCCGCTAAGTTTCTTGCGCCCATTCTTATCAGGTCTTAGCCTGAAAGCCTGGTATGAATCGGTCTTGTTTTGGATAACTTCACACAACATTCATTTTTTCTATGGACCTACCTGACCGCTGGCAGCGCCGTTACTCCGTCGGAACAGTAGGTGTATGAGGTATGAATCAAATGGTAAGATTCTGTATATGAATGTACCAAACTCGATTCATCATCCGATGGAAACTCATCCATGTCCATAACCAGTACCTGAAACAGTTAATTTTTTTACACACTTTTTACACAAATTATCTTGCCCCAAACTAGGCATAGCCTGTAATATGGGTATGGGTATAACAGAACAACGATATATTTAATACAGTATACTTACTTAAACATTCATAAATACATGTAAACATTCATTCACTCGGAAACAAACATCCAAATTTCATCATATAAACGATTGCACCTACCGGGATTCGAAGCCTGGACCTCTATCTAAGTAGTCACTGACCAGTCGGCTGTATGAGTCGTCAAAATTTATCTCACGCGAACCTGACCTGAACGTGCCATGGAAACCGACATTGATAATCGCATCAACAATGCATGGTCAACTTTCGGTTAGCTGAGGTTAAGTATATGAGGTTTCATGAATATGTTAGTTAGATTTAAACCTCAAGACTATTTTAATACAAGAGTGAGTTGCATTTCAGAAGTTTAACATGTTATGGTAGCCCTGACGATATGTTTATTCCTCCTATTTATTATTAATATTAGTGAATTCTAATATTTGTTAGTGTTGTTGCAATTTCAAACTGCCTTTATTAATAGGTACTCAACTAATTGGGTATCCTTAAGGAAATATGTGAATAATATGAAATATTTAAATATAAAAATTTATAAATCCTCATAGCATCATCTGCTTAAGATCTTCAGAGATAAGTCACCCGAGTAAATGAGTGTATAATAACATCTCAAAGACGAAACTCATGGTCATATCTAAGAAAGAAATTGCCGACTTTGACATTACAGTAGCTCAGGCCAAAAACTAGAAAAAGTGCGCAAATACAAATATTTAGGTACGTGGTTAAATGGGAACTAAGAAATTAATAAGAAATCAAGACCAGAATTGAAGTGGCTCGAAGCACCTTTAGCAAAAAGAAAAAAATATTTTGCAACCGCGTTCTTAAGATATCCTTGCGCACTCGTTTACTGCGCTGTTACATGTCGCCAATACCGATGTGAGGCGTGGACTATTAAAGAAGACCTCAGGAAATGTATAAAAGCTATTGAAATGTGGGCATATAGACGTATGTTGGCCATTAGTTGGACTAACAAGGTCGCGAATGTGAAAGTTCAGCGCCGCGTCAAACAAAAACGCGAACTCATGCCAGCCATCAAGATGTGGAAAGTCGCATATTTGGGGCACGTGCTTAGGCAAGAGAGGTACGAAATCTCATGATGGAAAAAGTTGACTTATTTAAAAGGTATTTCCATTATGAGTTCCTTTGCTTATACAAACCCGTATTGCCCCAGCATTAACAATAGTGCCATCGATAGCATCCTCAGGGTTATAGTCAGAGACAACCGTCAAACCATTGTGCGGTCCTGGCTTCTTTGCTTTGTGAATAGTGATGTTAGTCTTCCTTATATTCCTAAAATATTAAGCTGTCATTAATTGCGTTTTAAATATTCATACAATAGGGTAATATAGACTTCACTTTAAAACCACCTAAGTGATTAGGATGTAGGTCTATTACCAAAATGGAAAGCCGAAGTTTCGGTACGAAATGAAAGAATGACGAACTTCGAGTTAAATCCTATTATACAAATAAAATTTGAAAACTTAATTTTATGAACGATGCGGGACTCGAACCCCGACCTCTGGCGATCCGTGCGAGTGCTCTGCCAACTGAGCTAACCGTTCGAGTGACGTATCGTCATAAAATCTTGTATGCTTTGTTCAACTCTCAGGTTGCGGCTTCATCTACAGGATCTACATTACAGTTGATAACCTGCTCAACCAAAATATTTGCATTTTAGGAAATTGACTTGAAATGTCGGTCTTGCTAATCTAAACAAGTATCTTTGTTTAGTTTTGTTTTCAAATTTTATTTGTGTATGAATCCCAGAAGTGAGGGTTATCACTTTAAAAACATAACAAATTATTTAAATCCTTTTATCAAAGAACTTCGGATCCGGATAGTGCGGATGAATTTCTTAAACTTCGACTTAAACTTTGGTGGTTGATAGAAGAAGCAATTTTGATGAAAATGAAAAAGCAAGAAAAGCAAAGATTTTTAATAAGGCCTTATTGGGATGATCTCTTACCAAAGTTTTTCAAATTAACTTCGACAAGGCGATAATTCAAAACAAAATGCACATTGGGAATTTGCTTACATAATATCTTATTTGTTTTTAATTATAGATTTTAATTTAATAATTAATAATAATTAGAATTCCATAAATATCGCCGAAGACGACGTTGTTCTTTTGCTCTTTCAAGATTTTCGTCGTAGAAGAAGACCTCTTCGTACAATAAAAAACGTGCCATTTTAGAATAAAATAAATGTTTATTATATTAAACGAAACCTATAACGGCCGTTCCCAATATTCAATCTATCACTAACTTGAGATAAAAATCGTAACCATCGTTGACTTTCTCTCCCAATAAACATATCCACGGTAACTCACCTTATCCGTACACGCTGTCTGCCAATGGGACGACCGCGACGTATAGCTTACCAACGATAGAATTTTGTATGGAAATTTCAATTCAATTCGCGTCCCAATATAAAGCGATAAGAATGACTTATCGGATATATTGGGACAGCTTCAGATTATTAAAAGCTAATTACTGACAGTAGAAGGTAGTAATTTATCTCTATCTGTAGATATTATATTGGGAACGGCCGTAAGGCTGTCGTAAAAAGAGTGGTTGTAGTAAAAAAAAAACTTAATAATAAAAGATAAAAGTCCAGGTTATGATGGCATACGAGCCTATGACCTAAAATATATTTCAGAAAAGATGGTCCCAATATTAACACACCTCATAAACTGCTCCATTAAAACTGGCATTTATCCAGACCTGTTAAAGATAGGAATAGTACGACCAATATCTAAAAAAGGCGAAAGGAATGATTACAATAATTATCGTCCAATAACAATTTTATCGAGCAGAAATAAAATAATAGAGCGATATATTTGAGATAAAATAAATGCTTTTCTAACCAAAAACAATATAATAAACGAAAATCAATTTGGTTTTCAAAAAAACAAGAATACTTCGCAACTTTTAGAAAAATTCTCTAATGAAATAAATGGTCACCTAAATAATAAACTAAATATATAAGTGATGTTTATTGATTTCAGCAAGGCTTTTGATGTTCTAAATTACGACATACTTTTTGAAAAGCTCTCGCAAAATGGGATACAGGGACCATTTCTTAACTTAATCAAAAGCTATCATAATAATCGTTGTACATCAGTGAAAGTATTATTAAACACTAAAAGCACTATGATACCTACACTAAGCGGCTGTGCTTAAGGCTCAATCTTAGATCCTTTAGAATACTTACTATATGTAAGTGATATGTGTGGTGTAATCACAAAAGCCTCAGTGTACCAATTTGCAGATGACACTTGTTTGGTTGTTGCAAACAAAAACCTTAAATTAGCAGAACATGATATGCAATCAGATTTCAATAATATGTGTATGTGGGCTCATGATCTCGGATTGGTTATTAATATTGACAAAACTAAACTTATGTTTGTACATTCGTCTCATCATAAAACACAAAATGAACCCGCTATTATCGCCCACAACCACCGTTGTTTCCACAATCCAATACAGACGTACGCACAGACGATGATTGTATTAAAATAGAAAATGTACAAGAATACTCGTACCTTGGGCTTGTGATTGATAATAGACTCAATTGGGGACTTCATAAAAACCATGTTTGTGCTAAATTGAGATCGGTGCTTTGTAAACTTGCATATTTAAAATATAAGTTACCTTATAGTTACCCTAAGATTATTATATATGGCTCTGGCGGATTCCGTTATAAACTACGGACTAAGCAGTTACGGTAGGACGTACAAGTCATATTTAGAGGATATATACAAATTACAAAAAAGAATTCTTAAAACTATCGTTCCAAATTATTTTTATAAACACAAAGAAAATACGGACCTTGCACCTATTTAAACATGGCAAGGTTATAAATGTCTTTGATAAAGTGAAATTCCGTATATTGTCAGATATAAATGAATCTAAATTCCTTCGAGAAATTCAAAGACTGCCTCATCTAAGACAATTTACAGGAACAAACATGTCATTTAAATTACCTAAATCTACAAATATATATGGCATCAGAGCAAACAACTACGTCATTCCTCTATACTTAAACGAGACTACCTTAGAGATTCAAAAATTATATATAAATAAAAATAAATATAAGTCATCGTTAAAAAAGTACTTTTTACAAAATCCTTCATTAATATAATTGTTTCTGCGGTAAGCTAAGTAGACAACTAATTTGTAATTACTAACATTTAGTTGATAATTATTTTTTGTTTTGCATTTTATTGATTTCTATACTACTATGTTTAAAATTGTAATTTAACATCTTGTAATAACTGTATTAATTGAAAGTAATTGTTGTTTTCTTTTTAAATATTATGTAATTTAATTCTAAGCGGCTTCACACACAGATAAGCTTCCTAAAGTTTAAGTGTGTGTTATTATATTGTAAGGTATAACTATATTGTATTTTAAATAAATATTCAAAAAAAAAAAAAAGTTACGATCATAATAACGTCAAACGGCGAAAAAGTATATGTCAAGTGAATTTGGGAATCAGGTAAATGAAAGACAAAATGTGTAATCGCGAAAAAGTCTCCGTCACAGAAACTTCGTATATCGATTTTGATAATAGGGATCCTGAGACCCAACGTACATGTTAGGGAAATTACAATCAGCGGATATTTATTTAATAACAAGATAGTAAAACGTTCGGCAATGCATTAGTAATAATAATAATAATATTGACACACTTTTTACACAAATTATCTTGCCCCGAGTTAAGCATATATAGCCTGTGTTATGGGTTACAAGACAATGATATATTTAATACAATATACTTACTTAAACATAAATAAATTCATATAAACATTCGTAAATACATTTAAACATCCAAGACTCGGAAACAAACATCCATATTCATCATATAAATGCTTGCACCTACCGGGATTCGACCCCGGGACCTCTAGCTTAGTAGGTAGGATCGCTAACCACTCGGCTATACAGGTCGTTAGTAGAGGCGCATAAGATACTAGGCATAAATACCATCTCTAGTTTAGAGTCTTACAAATAAGCTTTGACATGCATGTATAGCTTATATCTTTAAACGAGCAATTCATGTATATATATACATAATCTGAATCTCGGAAACGGCTCCAACGATTTTCATAAAGTTTTGTATACTTCGGGGGCGATAAATCGATCAAGCTAGGTTTTAATTTTAAAAAATGTAGTTATGTCCGTGTTTTAATGAGAATCAGCTACACATTAGAATACAAAGATAAATCTCGCCACTATATATGAGACTATTATAGCTCAGATGGGTGGGACATTGGGTGGTTCGAAAAACAGATTACCCCGGTTTGAATCCAGATGTCCTATCAGTTTTCTTTTGTTCCAGTTTTGCACGTTCTTAAAAAACCGAGCAAGGCTCGGTCGTATGGATTTTACTTACCTAAATCTGAAAATCACATTTATTTATCATTCAGTTCAAATAATATAGGAATTGCCTCAATACTACCAATCAAATATAAAATAAATTTGTTGTGATCATTTTTAGTCAGTGCAAAATTTTTAAGTCTAACCGAAAATTGCACTAAGCCATCGATAAACTCAATAAACACGATACCATATAAAAGTAAAGCTTGAAACTGACATCTATACCATTTAATATATAAAATTCTCATGTCGCGGTGTTTGTAGTTAAACTCTTTCGAAACGGCTTGACCGATTTTCATGAAATTTTGAGTGCATATTGGGTAGGTCTGAGAACCGGACATGTTAAGGGTGGTCCACGCCAATTTTTTTTTTAATTTTTTTGACATTTTTTTTTAAATTTGTTTGATTATGAGTCAGAATTAAAAAATAGATACAACTTCAAATTTTTAACCATCTACGATCGAAAGTTCTTTTTGTATCGCGATTTTAATATCGGCAATACAACGTTTGCTGGGTCAGCTAGTATTGTATAAAAATAACACTTTTTAAATTCAAACATTTTTATTCAAAATCACTTATTGAACGTCAAAAACTACCACCCATTCAAAATAGACTGCCCCCGACCTGTTAAATTATAGATAAATTAGAGGGTGTTCGCTTCATTCCCAGTCTGTGCTATCATATCATATCATTAAGAAAATCGTTTATGTTATAGTAACCTTTCCCACAAAAACGTTTTTTTTTAATTCTTTTAAACCGAGTAGTAGGCAGAGCAAGTTTATGTTTGTTTCTCGTGTTAACATTACGATTGTCACAGTTTCTAGCAAATTCCTCAATGTGCTTATGAACATATGGCAAATTCCTCAATGTGCTTATGAATATATGTTCAATGGATATCATCAAGAATATATTGAGAAGCAACATTCAAAATGTTAATTTCTTTAAATTTTTCTCTTAATGATTCTTTAGGTGGGGTAACCTAGGTGGTTATAAATAGCGGGAATAGCCCTCTTATGCAGCACAAACATGGTATTAATATCGACATATTGCTTCCGAGAGTTTTTGGTGCCAGACATATTGTTAAGTTTCGACTCACCTCTTATGATCTCGAAGCTCATAAACACTATTAAATATACAGCAATAGCCATGTTGCGTCAATATAGGAAAGAACAAATTTCTGCAGTTCGGGTACAGCTTGCCATTTAGGTAACATAACTTGAGAAAGTCGTCACATTGCTGAGGCATAAAACTCACCACTTCAAAAGCCTAAAAATTGTTATAGTTTTATAATAATAATCAGTCGATATTAATGCAATATGAAAATGGTATCCTTTTTTTATAGGAAAAGAAGGACATAAGAGCGAACGGGTTACTTGATGTTAAGTGATCACCGCTGCCCACAATCTCTTGTAACACCAGAGGAATCACAGGAGCGTTGCCGGCCTCTAAGGAAGGTGTACGCGCTTTGTTTGAAGGTACCTATGTCGTATCGTCCCGGAAACACCGCACAAGAAAGTCCATTCCACGGCCTAGCGGAAGAAAGCTACTTGAAAACCGCACTGTGGAGGACCGCCACACATCCAGATGGTGTGGATGATATCCTAACTTGTAGCGTGTCGTACGAAGGTGGAATTCGGCGGCAGGAATCAGGTGAAACAGCTCTTCGGAACACTCCCCGTGATAAATGATCTGACTATCAAAATTAGTATATTACGCACCTAGGGAGAAAGGTGGGTGATTCACACCCGCGGAATATTGACAATTTCCTTCTTATCACACGTGTTGCGTATACGATTTTTGTTCTCACCTGGATGAAAGCTCGTTTTTAGTCCCTGGTACGAGGGACAAAAGTCGTCTTGCCGGCAGAGAATCGCCCACTTTTGGCCCTCGTACCAGGGACTAAAAGACAGCTTTTCATCGAGGTGGGGAAAAACATATTTAATATGGATCCGTTAGCATTACAAATGTTGCACAGGCAAGAGCGCCTGTGTGTTTAGACCGCGTTGATTGAGGCGTAGGTATAATTTAAATCTACTTAATTTTCTGGTTTGCGAGGAGTTTGTCACACGTCAGTGAGAACCATCATTAAAATCAGTTCAGTCGTTTCTGAGATCCATGCCATTAGTTACATGATGATGATAAAAAATGTTCAATGAATAGTCGGAATAACGGCATTTTATAAATTGCTCTCTTCTTGGCTCCATACCTACTTTGGCTAATGCAATCACAGCGATTCGGTTCTCTTTATCACCTCACTTCATTTTAATATTGTACAATGTATTGGAGCCAAAATGAGTAAACTCAATGAACAAGCATATAATGAAATGAAATGATTTATTTGTACGAATCGTGGTAACATTGTGGTTAATAATTAATTGGTGTACAGCACAATTCGCCAATATATCGGCATACGAATATTTGATTGTCAATATTTTAGGAATTTTTGTATTTAAGCGTCATTAATACACATTACATAGCTTTAATTCAATAATATAAAGTAAACATTAGTTTGTAGGTATCTCTCAAAAAATAACATTTAAATACTATTATTTTTGGCTAAAGAATTCTTTTAAATCTATTAGCTATAATATTAATTTTTTATGCTTTAATGTTTTAGGCATCTCTGTAGTTTTCTTTGGATAGTGGTTAAAGACCCTAATACACTAACATTTGCGTTATTTTGATGAAGCGCTGTTCTACAGTATGGCATCAGAAGACGAGTTGGATCTCTTAATCCTAATATGGAATAGTCCTTTGCTGGTTTAAAAAGTTCACCATGTTTTTTAATGAACATACAAATTTCTAATATATATAGACCAGTAAGCGTTAACAGACGGTGCTTTTTGAATAATGGTCTACACGATTCTAGAGGACTGACATTGCATAAAGCTCTTATACATTTTTTTTGTGCCAGAAAAACATTTGAAATATTAGTGGAGTTTCCCCATACTATTGACAGATTCCAAATTCAAATGTAATATTTTGTTTTTTTTTTTTAATTGTAACAATATTTATGGCCAGACTAAGTATGTTTATAAATATAGATATACAGCGAGGTGTTTCAGTGGACACATTAAATGAAGGCACCGATACAGCTGCCTTATCGTTATCATAAAAAAATAAATTAAAAATTAAAAATACCTAATTTAATTAATAAATAAATTTTCATAGTATCAATTCGCAACACACCTACAGGAGGTAATCTCGTAGCCGCGCGCTAGCGTAGGCACTACCTATTTCATGGATATTTTCCTACGTCGCGCCGTAGCTGTTCAGAATTCGTAGGTGACAAGCACTCATGAAGTACGTGGTTATAATTTTGTTTCCTAGATGTATAATTTGTTTTTGTGAAAGGTTCAAATATTTACTTTAAATTTTAATTTTTTTAAGATAAGATAAGCAGCTCTACCCGTGTCTACATTTAATGTCGCCATTGTATAGATATAGTGTACACTAAATACTAGCAAAGAATATTTAATAGTACAAATACGGAGGTTTCACTCCGCAAAATCAATTAAAGAAATAGGGAGGACTCTTGCGGTCATACAATAAGATGTAATTCAGATTGCATAGTGCTACTAACCTACATTTTTATTCACCTAGAAGTTGCCTCTCTTTCTATCGCGTGAGTCTTATCTCTTCTGACATTAGGGTTGACTTCTTTACCTAAAACTGTACCTACCTAGTATAAGGTCATCTTAAAAATATAGCTCAGTTTTTTCTATACTATAAATATATTATTATCGTAATTTTAAATGAATATTGTTTCATTGTCAAACCTGCATAAGTTGCAGATAGTAATATATGCGTTGGAAGATCACGACAAATAAATAGGTAGCTATCATGAATGGTCATTTCATTATAATCATTATTACTTTTAATAAGATTGTTTCAGCATCTTTAGGAAGCTTACAAAATTTAAATTTGGATCTGCTGATCAATGACCTGCTTTACTTTATTTATGTTTTTTTTTTTATATTTAATTTTCCATTTTTAATATATCGGTTGGACCGGTGAAGTAGGTAGTATTAGTAGACAACAAAGCTCGCGCGTGCGTCACTTGCTTGCTCGTGATTTCCTACTGATTGGCCTGTTCTGTAGAGGCCGCCACACGTACTTACGATTTCAATACCTACTGGAGGTCTACTCGCAAAATCGACAACGATACATTCGGAACGATACGATAATACTCCGAATATATCGCAACTACCCTACTCTAACAAATTTTCGAATTCCTTATTGTTTATCGTTACCATAGACTAATATTTTGATTCTTTTACGATATTAGTGTGAATGAAATATGTTCAAACCTAAACATTATCTGTGCTACGTCGCTGTTAGTGTCAAAAGTCAAAACTTAGTTTACGCGCTAAGGACCATGCCAGACTCTGGACCACCAATTTGGTATCATTAACACATAATGTAAATGTTTAAAAAATATGTAATGAATATAATATGACCATTTAAGATTGAATAAATAATACAAAACTCGCGGATAATAAAATGTAAAAAAAGTAACTCAACCCTTCTCGTCGACTTCCTATTTCTCAGGCGGCCATTTGCATTATTTCTACGCATAAACGATCAACAAAATGACTTAAATGACTTAGTAGTAAAAAATCCTGTTGAATAGTAAATCACATATAATTATTTAAATAAGATTTATTAAGTATGTACATTGTATGGCAAATATATCTATACAACTTGAAACAATATTAGCATCGACAGCCTAGAAGGTGTCGTTGAGATTATCGTAAAAGTGACGTTTGATTATTTGTGAAATTCGAATATTCGTCTCTGACATTTTCAACTAAGAGTAGGGTTAGGGCCGATAATATCGAATAATGTTTCGTTCGTTCAATCATCGTTTCGACATTGAATACGATGTAACTAAGAGTAGGATTCGACACGACTAATGCCACGATTAATCGAATATCGATTTTAGGAGTAGGCCCCCTGGCCGCTCGCTAGCGTAGGCACTGACACCAATTTCGTCTCTATTTTCCTACGCCGCACCGTCTACTGTGGCACCGTAGTCGTCCAGAATTCGTAGGTGACTAGCACTCACGTAGTACGTGATTATAATTTTGTTTTCTAGATGTATAATTTGTTTGTGTGGAAGTTTCAAATATTCAATTTAAATTTTAGTTTTTTTTTATGACTATGGTTAAGTTGCTCTACCCATGTCGACATTTAATGTCACCATTGTATAAATATATTGTGCACTATAGCGCCATTGAGCGATTAGGGAGGAATGCAATATGCTAAATTAAATTTTCCATAAAGATTACGTAATATTTGTAAAAAAAATCTCCTAAAGGCCCAGTTTAGCAATAAAACTGAAACATAAATATCTTTAAATTAATTGTCAACACATTAAATAGAAATAATATTTTCTGTTGTCACATCTAGTGACTCGATATCGATGAATCTAAGTAATCGCGTCGACTGTTGACGTCGACCGGCCCGGGTCGGTATGATGTTGATGCGATGGTGTTTTAAAACTACCCACTAGTATTATAAAATATTTGTATTACAATTTTTATTCAATATTTGTATTAGATAAGCTATACTTACCTAATTAGCCTATTTTAATTACTTTATATTTACTGTACGCTTTAAGATGCAATTTTGTTACCCACTTTTTATAAAATAGCCTGTAAGTTCCATTTAAGTGGAAATTCCTTTGTGGAACAATAAATGTCTTAAACCATATTACGAAGGTCAAAGTTTTACTAGTCGCTTAATTAAAGAGTTGTACCCGGCCCCAATTAAGATAAAATTAGTTATGGCTCGTGGAATAACTATCAAATAACGAATTCAAATTCAAATATTTTTATTCAATATAGGATGTGATATTACTTATTGAAACCCAAGTCTTCTGTTTTTTTTTCATAAAAAATATGATAACAAAGTAATATCGTACAATTAAACTTATTTTTATAGCCTGAGGGTGAGTGCTCCATTCCAAATGTGTGGAATGATAAAGAAAGTCATTTATGTACCGTTACCACATAAACGTTGTAAACAATTCTTTTGAATTTCGTAATATATTTGTTTTGAACATTTTCTGGGATCTTGTTCTAAAAGCAAATACATCGCCTCACAAAAGACTTACTAATTCGACTTATCCGTGGCATTTATAAGTTTATGTCTACTACTGGTGTTACCATTATAGTTATGACAGTTTCTAACGAATTCTCTTATGTGTACATACATAACATTATCAAGAATATATTGAAAAGCAAAGTCGATATGATAATTTCGTTAAGTTTTGCTTCAATGATTCTTTAGGACCTAGGTTAGATAAATAAAGAAATTGACATACGTTGTATCGATTAACTTCTATCAGCGTTTGTAACTGAGAAAGACCAGCAACATCCAAGTCTCCAATAAGTTCTTGAAATCCCAATAATTGCTTTATGATGTCCTGCACGAGTACTGTTCTGTTGCCATCCCTAAAATGATTATTTTCTATACCTAACCAGTGTTATTAAATAAACGCGAAGTAAAGTTATTCCAAATTTAAAACTTTTTGTCTTTATCTCACCTTTGTCACTACAGAACTACATGACAAGTAGAAGTAATTTTAAAATTGGAGTATCTTTACATCGCGTTAACTTATGTTATCATAAGACAGAACGTATTTTTTGTATACCCTAAAGGCCGGCAACGCTTTTGTGAATTTACTTGTATTGACATGGTTGGAGGTCAGCAGTAATTTCAGTGACCCAAATGCTCATCATCATCAGCCGAAAGACATCCACTGCTGGACAAAGGCCTCCCCCAAAGATCTAAGTAGTCGCTATTCGAGAACTTTGCTGCCCCACCGGCAATCTATCCGTCGAACTATGTGCCCTGCATACTGCCACTTCAGTTTCGTAATCAATTATTGCTTTGTCGGGACTTTGGTTCTCCTACGGTTCTCCTCATTTCTGATTCGATATCGCAGACAAACTCCGAGCCATCTCCATTGCCCTCTCCCTAGCTTTCTCATCAGGCTCATAATTAGCGACCACGTCTGCGTACCGTAAATATTCGCTGGCAGCTGCAACACTGGTTGAAGCCACAACCTGAGAGTTGAACGAAGCATACAAGGTTTTATGACGATACGTCCCTCGAACGGTTACCTCAGTTGGCAGAGGACTGGCACGGATCGCGAGAGGTCGTGGGTTCGTGTCCTGCATCATTCATAAAATTTTGTTTTCTAATTTTATTTGTGTATGAATCCTAGAAGTAAGGGCTATCACTTTAAACACATGACAAATTGTTTGGTTGAAAACCTTTATATGCAGTACACTGCGGTATTTGGGACGAGAAGATTTTACGCAGTTTCACGAACGCTGCCCATCCGAGTTGGACTCCTATTCAATAAGAAACTTGTAATAGTGTGAAATTTAGGCCGTGAGGAAGACACTAAAAATCTTTAAATACTCACACGAGCGTTCTGTTAAAATGATTCATCGAGCTGATAGTCAGCTGGTTGGGTGTGCATATAGCGATGGAAGGATAGGGCAGATTGTTCGCCACCTCGTACTGATTCTCAATCGCAATGCGCGTCGGCATGTCATCGAAACGCGTGTATAGGAGATAGACCAGCACATACGCCAATATGGTCACGGCTGTCATTGAGACCGTCCAGAAACATCTGTGAAGAGATTCGCGTGTTTTTCGTCATCATTACAATGTATACAAAAAATCACACGGTCTGTCAATAGTAAGAAGACCCAGAGTCCAGAAAAGAAAATATGTGTAAGATTCTACATAATGTAAATAATATTGTGAATCAGCATCATCATCTGCCGGAAGACGTCCACTGCTGGACAAAGGGACAAAGGTCTCCTCCAAAGATTTCCACGACGATCGGTCCTGCGCTGCCCTCATCCACAGTGTTCCGGCGATCTTGACCAGATCGTCGGTCCATCTTATTGGGAGCCTACCAACACTACGTCTTCCGGTACGTGGTCGCCATTCAAGGACTTTACTGCCCCAACGGCCACTTCAGTTTCGCAACCACTTGTGACTGTGTGTGGTGACTTTGGTTCTCCAATGGATCTCCTCATTTCTGATTCGATCGCAGGGAAACTCCGAGTGTAGCCCTCTTCATTGCCCTCTGAGCGACGATGAGTTTCCTCATAATAGCTTCATCTAACGTTATTCCAAGAAAATACAGTAGTAGGTATCGACTAGTTTCTCGTTCTGTAATCATTTGTGACTAGCCAAATATTGGGTTAGCAATTGTTTTTAAATACATAATATATTTATATAATTGATAAATATAAATTAATGTTTACCTAAATTTAAAATAGCATAAAAATAGAAATACATACCTGCTTATCCAATCAGGATAAAGATAAAAATATTTGAGTCCTAAAAAGCTACTTTCCAAACAAAATTTTCGCAACAACGTCTTATACGTATTAATCATGTTGATTTAAAAATTATTTGAATATAAAAGCCAAGATTATTCAGAGTAAATGCTACTTTGTGTTAATGCAATTTTTTATCTTCGTTTACTTACTATTCCCGCGTTGCGTTGTTAATAAAAGTTTGAAAGTTCGATCGTGACACTCTCGGCTTCATAATTTAGCTTATCTGCGGCTCGGACATACAGCAATATTAATTATTGTGTATACAGCAAATAACTTGTAACACAACTAAATCTAATTGCTTTTTGATCTTTTAGTATCGAACTCCAATTAGATACCATTCCATGAGCTGTTATTAATAATTATGGTTATTAATATTGATGCTCAATTAAATTCTAACGTGTATCTTTCAAACAACTCCTGCAATGCATGTCGAAAAGCATATGGAATACAATTTTTGTATGATAATTGCAGTAATTGAGATTTGCGTGGCGATATTCATTTAAACATGTTAAACTATTATTTATTCCGGAGTAATTATCATAAAATAATGGAACTTGAACTGTAAGTACATGAAAAAATGTTAAAAAGTGTGTATGCGTGTTGTTGTATATATTATAGAAATTAACTATCGCTATAAATGTCGATATACAGGGTGCTAAAAAAATCATGTACTAAATCTTGAGTCGTATATTGGTATCAAGTAAATATTGGTTTTCGGGAAATAGGCACATAAAAAAAAAGATTAGTAACGTACCCAATTATAAAAGTTAGGACACTGCCTGCTCCCATTTGAATTCTTCCCGCCCACACACCCTATTCATTCAAGTAACCTGCGAAGGGCGTGCAGATTTATCTGTGTTCTGTGATCACTTTGTTATTTTTAAAGTGATAACCCTCACTTCTGGGATTCATTACACAAATTAAATTTGAAAACAAAATTTATGAACGATGCGGGACTCGAACCCAAGACGTCTAGCGTTCCGTGCGAGCGCTCTTCCACTGAGCCAACCGTTCGAGTGACGTAAGGTTATGGCTTCATGAGAGCTGTACAAGACATATCAAGATTTATGAAAGTGTCGTCAGTCGAACGGTTAATAATAACATTATCAATAACATAATATTAAGAAGCAAAAGTTAAAATGTTTATTACTTTAAATTTTTCTCTCAATGATTTTTTTAATGAAAATAAGAGACGAGACCAGCAGGACGTTCGGCTGATATGGTAATTGATACGCCTTGGCTATCACAATGCAGTTCCGCTCAGGATTCTTGAAAAACCCAAAATTCTTAGCGGCACTACAATTGCGCTCGTCAAATTGAGACATAAGATGTTAAGTTTCATTTGCCCAGTAATTTCACTAGCTACGACGCCCTTCAAACCGAAACACAGTAATGTTTACACATTACTGCTTCACGACAGAAATATGCGCCGTTGTGGTACCCATAAACCAGCCGGAATCCTGTGCAAAGAGCCTCCCACTGGTGGCACTGAAGTTTTAAGTTTCACGCATGTAGTGTATTTATTCTTAATTTAATAACAATGGTTTCCCAATAAAACGCAGAAAGGAAAATGTATAAAGTGATTTATTAGAACATATTGATTTAGTAAAATTGTGATATATTGTGGTTTAAGAGATATTTAGTAAAACTTATGTATATAGATAATATGTTAAAATGTCGTGGGTATCTGAAAATTACAATAGAGTAAATATTGATTAAATGATTAATAACTGTGTGAATAATAACAAAATACAATTGTACATATTATACTATTAGATACTTCGATATGAATTATAATTAAAATAAGTCATCATCAATCAAATAATAGATAACAATAATTATTCGAAAATGCAGATTGGAGAGAATGATACATAATAAAATATGAAAAAGTTTTTCTTTAACTTTATTATTTAGTACAATGTTGGATTTATTTAGAAAAGTCATATTAAGAACATGTATTCCTCTATGGCTAAAGTATCCAATCGAAGTTACGTTTCATTTGAGTAAAACTGGTAATAGTAACTTTATATTTTGAACAGTATCTAACATTCAACTGCAGAAATTATATTGCACCCGAGCAGTCATGGAAGAGGTATATGATAGCCGCATAAAGGGTTGGAAGATGTTCTGCTAAAAGGATGACAAACGCCGAAGAGAAGAGGATTGAGAAGAGACCGTCAAATGGCACAAAAACCCGCAAACGGGACTAGACTTAATAGAGCAAGAGCCCGTGGACCCCAGACCTACGTTTTTTTTATAAAAGCTGAAAGTTTGTCACCGCATGCTCGCTGTAAGTAAAATTATAATTTCATGAACATTAAGGGTGTCTGGCAAGGGGTTGCCACGATGTTAAGTGTCTGGTAATGACTAACGCGATTTTTAATAATATTCTGAATGTAATACCGAAAAATCGCAATTTATTGTTTGATGTTTTTAGATCGGTATAATACACACATTTAGTACCGTTTACCTGCCAAAGCCACTGTAACCCAAACTCCATAATGGGATCGACCTTCTTATCTGTGGTGGGAGCATGCGGTGAGAAACTTTCAGCTTTTATTCAGAATTTTTTGTGATTGACGTTGACGAGCAGTCTTTTGATTTTATGTCAATAAAATATTTTGACTTTGACCCTGACTTTATAAAATAACGTAGTTCCGGGGTCCACGGGCTCTTAGATCCATAAGACCCATAATAAATGGCAGTGATATCAACACTAGGCCGTCGAAACACAATATGTTGGTTGCTGTACTGCACCAGGATATGTACCACAAAAATGTTTTTCGTCGGCAGTAGGATAACAGTCTAAATACTTTTTCGGGCGATCTCGAAAATTCATATTAGTTATGTACGACTTGTTTTAGTATAAAGTAGTAGTAAGTAGTGATAAAAACGCGTTATTTCATGGCAAGCAACAAAAACAAAATAATATTTCCTAACGTACATAATACAGTTATATAATTATGTATTATATTTGCTTCCGTGACTATATTTTAATATTAATAACAATTGTATTTAATGATATTTTATAATTTGTGCGTAAAAAGTTCACAAAGATGTCGGTATTATTAAATTATACATGCTATAAATAAACTTACGTATATAATAATGACATTATCGATAAACATATTTTGTCGTGAAATCAACAATCACATGGAAAACAAAAAAACAAACACGATTTTTAACGCCCCGGCTGTGTTTTACAGCTACAAATGTACACTAATACACAGGCAGGCTTGTATCAACTAACTTTAGCAATAACATATTGTGTTGAACCATTTGACATTTAACTGTTAACTATAACAATCCAACCTTCGCTGGTTAAAGCTATTGTTAATGTTAATAGTGAACTGTAAAAATTTTCAAATAAATATTCGATATTGACTTGGTTTTTAACTTTTAATACCAAGGAATACGACGGTGCAACACATTTCGCAGTCTACGTTAAAGTCAGTGTTACTGTTAACGTTGAATTTGACTTAAACCTTTACTAAAACAGCTAAAAATATGATGCAATCTAGTCGTAGTGTTTGAGCAGTATCGGTCTGCTGGTTTATTTAACCAGGTTTCATTGAACAGGATTGTTTTATAAGAATACTTATTCTTGTCACTTGACAAGTCCACCAAGAACTGATAGTAAGTGATACGCCATGTAATTCTGGGCTGTAAAGACCTGACCATGGTGTTTGAAGGTGATGAGGGCAATCGCATTTAAATTCAAATATTTTTATTCAACATTGGATTTAAAATCCCTTATTAACGTCAAAAACTACCAACAATTCAAAATAGATTGCCTCAGACCTGAGTAGAACGGGCGCAAGAAACTCAGCGGACCTTTTTTTTTATAAAAAATGTGGATTACAATGTAATATCGTACAATAAACATTTATAATTTGTGAGCCAGTTTGTGTGCGCTTCATTCCCAGTCTGTGGTATCATTAAGAAAATCGGTTATGTTATAATAACCTTTCCTACACAAACATTTTTTAACAATTCTGTTATATTTCGTAACACATTTGTTTTGTACATTTTCTGGGGTCATATTGTAAGACTGTAGACTTACTAACTCGACTTCACCGAGTAGTAGGCATAACAAGTTTATGTTTGTTCCTCATTGTCCATTAGAATCTTGGATTTTTATGAAGCGAGCACGACAATAACTAAAGCCGAATGTCCAGCTGGACTCGTTACTTCCAAATTTATAAAATAAATGTAGTTTTTTGGCATTCACGGGCTTTCTCATAACGTATCATCTTATATGAAAAGTAACAAAAGCTAAACGATTCTTCATGGCTCTGTAAGCAGATGATTGTTTACATTATCATAGTGCACTGATTTCATAGCTTACATTAATAAATATGTGACAGTAGAACGTTAGTGATTCAATAAATACATTAGGTATGTTACATATCTGCTTGCTGCAAAGTATTTTTTTTACTTCTAAAAAGTAGCAATACATCCCATCAAAACCTGAAAGACATAAGACGACATACAACAAACATATGAGGACTTTTAACATTATCAAAGGGTTCTCGGGATACGGCTATTTATTACTTACTAAGAAGACTGATTTGGAGGAGTTCTTGAAATAATTTGTAAGGTCTGATGTCATAGAATAATAATTAAAAGGTTTATTTGGTTCAAAAATATAACAGAAATCTTATAACTTATAACAATAATGGACATTACAGAACCAAAATGGTGTCTAGTCAGCATTATGTTGGGAATTTTACTTCTCAATGCTGGTACTCTCTAGACACCGAGACACAGACTTCGAGAATTAAATATTTATATATTTATAATCCCCCAAGTCTACTGCTATCATAAACATTGACAATGAAAATAATAAAATTATATATATACTTATACCAAAAAAAAAGTTTAAACTGTTATCAATTTCAGGAATTTAAAGGTACTTCATTCATTTTGAGGCTCTCAAATATCATGAAAGCACATTTGGTTTCATGTATAATATAAAAAGATTAAAGGAAAATAGTGGTAGTGAACTTTTGAAGCAATGCAGTGACTTGCAAATATCTATGACAGTAGGAAAATCGTGTGACAGAATGGACATGGAGTGTACGAAGAACTAAATATGTTCATCCGTGTTTATGAAAGAAACCACGACATAATATGTATCATATGGGTGTTATTTTAATGGAAGAGAGGCATGCTGTAATAAGAGAGGAATCACAGGATTGTTGCCGACTTTATAAAGCGTCGAATAAACCTATATATGATTTCGAAAACACATTCCTATGTAGCTGGTGAGGATCGAACCGGGGACTCTGTATTGAGAGTCATCGGTTCAACCTATTGTGGCACCGACGTATTCAAATTATATTATTATTAGTAGACACAAAGCAATTAACGGCCGTTTTCAATAACGTATCTCTAGTTACGGATACATTGCTGTCACCGATTAATGACAAGATCTTATATATCCATAGTTATGTCCAGTATAGTTATAGTCCAATGCTTTATGTCGATAGGTTCAATAACATTTCAATAAATGTAAGTAAGCTTAAAAGGATATATTTGTCTTACCTCTAGTAATTTAAACAAAGGATAGATAGGTTATTGAAAACCGCTGTAAGTTAAATTATAATATAGTTGTGGCAATGAATGTATTAAAAGCTATCTATCTACTATCTACTTTATGAAAACTACAATACAATATATTGGTCAATTCGTAATAGGTAGGGTTGGACTCTACAGTTATAGAAACTAGTTATATCGGTCAGTTTTGCAGTTTCAACAAAGCATTTATATAAAATTTTAAAAATAAACAATATGTAATAATATATATCCTCCTAGCTATTGAAGGCATAGCTCGCTTGATAGAATTTCTAGCGATTTTAATATTACAATAATATACATTTACAAAGGTATAAATTGTAACTTACGCTGCTTGTAAAAACATGAGAGTTCCATTCAATTTAACCTCGAAATTGTAAGGAAAAAGTTTTGAAAATATATCTAATAATTACCTACGTCTTTTCTCTTTTTTCAAACGTTTAAGCAATAATTATGTTATTAGTAAGCAAAAGCAAAGAAATTTTCATTTCTATAGTTGACATATTTGGTCGTAATTAGTTAAATATGACATGGCCTCGTATATCGTTATAACATTCAAAAAAACCTAAATTTATTCAGTAAATACATACACCACACACAGTTAACTAAAAAAAAGCCTCATCCTAAACTCTATCGTCTGCAAAGTAACAAATATAGCCAATATTGAAGATTATATTAGTTCTACAAACATAATCGAAAATATTTCTAACCGATAAACGTTTAAGTTTTAGTTTAAGCCTTTAACCAAAATTTACGGTATTATTTTTTATTATTTGTTAGAATTTCGTGTTTTTTTCATTGTCGAGTAATCAGACGGAGCACATTACCTAATATATGTTAATGAACATTTTGTAGGTACACTATACTCGTTCCAACTATTGTGGAATTAACTGGTTCATAAGGGTTATAAAAAACTCCCAAAAAGTTTACACTTCAAACTAAATTATAGATACAAACCGGCTTTAACCGGTAATAACAGAGCCTTCGATATATAATTAAGCTAGTACCACAATTTGTATCCATACACTAGAAAGCAGACGAGCCTTACCTAAAAAACCAATAGTTTTATATGTGAAGAAAATAAAGAATGAATAAACCATGGAATATACTTTCCCTTGAAATACACAAATGTCTCGAGTTAGTGAGTCTTAAAGTAATCTAACAAGTGAATAGTAAACATAAAAGATATTATACATATAGAAGAGCTATAAATTGGTACATCATAAATTGCAAAAATACTGAAATCTCATATTAACAGTAGCAAAATACACGTAAATATAAAATGTATTCTTATATATTTCTACAATGAAACATTTAAAAGCATAATTATCGTACTAAGTAGAAATAGAGTAATAACTTGGGACATCCAACGAAGTACATTTGTTATAACTAGGGTTGCCAACCGTCCGGGATTCCCCGGATTTGTCCTAGTATAGAAGGCGTCCGGGGAGCGTCCGGGCTTCAATTATAGTCCGGGTTTAAAAGTTGTAAAGTCACTTCCATGCGAACTTCTGATGTCCTGCAAACACGATATCCTCGAACAACCGACTCTCCAAGAGGAGACTAAAGAAATTAATATTTTATTTTTAATTTACGGAATAACTTAAAAAAATACTGTTGACATGTCCGGCTTTTAAGGTCCTAAGTCCGGGGTTTTCACGCTTCTCGTCCTGGTTGCCAGATTTCAGAGATGGCAACCCTAGCTATAACCCATATGGAATAAAAACAGTTTTTTTTTCATAGCTTTTGCCCATAATTTTTTTATGTAGAATAAATTTTAAATACGATGATCTATAATAAGAACTAAGACAATAGAAAATCTTTGGTTTTATTTTAAAATATAATCACTCCTTTAAAGTATATATACTTGATACACTCAGAGACGGAACAATCTTAAAAATACAAAAAGAAACAAATATTTTATCTGTTGTTTATAATATTTTTTATAAATATAATATAACTATACCTATATCTAATGTAGATAGATACAATTAGAATCATGATAAATTTCTGATTAAGCTGTTGGTATGAAAATATGAAAAACTAATGCTATTAATAAATATCGAACAGGTAAATATATAACTTTATATTAATAACTAGAGTTTCTCACAAGAGTTGTGCGCTCCGAATCTCATCCATTACCTACACTACGAAACTTTTACAAAGTTTCCTCATTTTAATAATCTAGGTGATAAAACAAACAGCGATATACATTAAAACAACATCGATATAAATTGAGTATTTTCATAAGAATTTTGCTGATTTACGGCCGTTCCCAATATACAATCTACACATAGAGATAAATTACTACCTTCTACTGTCAGTAATTAGCTGTCAATAATCTGAAGCTGTCCCAATATACCCGATAAGTCATTCTTATTGCCAGTTCACTGTTGTAATTTCCATACATACTTCTATCCCTGGTGAGCTATACGTCCTCCCATTGACAGACAGCGTGTACGGATAAGATGAGTTTCCAAGGATAGTTACGATTTTTTATTTCAAGTAGGCCACAACCGGAGATAGACTCAACATTGCGAATGGCCGTAAGCAAACATCCGAAAGAATAACGTTAATAATAGAACATAGAGGTAGACATAATAATTATAATACTTGAACAATACTCTCCAAACCTAACGTTTTGTAGGAACAATCATAACCCACAAAGCTTTTTGCTGAAGCCACCTGCGAACATCAAACATAGAAGAGCATCAGGAAAACACACACAGGATGCAGTAGCGCTGATTTCATCAGCAATATGACGTCACCAATGACGTGTACACTCGAGTGTGTAGGACCGGCGGACGCGGACAGGGTCGCAGCGTAAAAGCACCTCGCGGTGCGGTCGGTCGGGAAGGTCGCCGATTGGCTGAAAAACTTCAAAGAGTAGCGCCCGCTGCGCCTTACGTCACCGAGCGTCAAGAGTCTAGCAGCACGTGCCAACGTTGTACCTACAATGCAAATACAGAATATAACATAATTTTTCAAAGGATTAAAAAGGAAAAGAACGAAAAGTTACATAAACGGAAGGAAATTGCGGGCTAATGCAAGATAATTATTCCACAACACAAAGAGGTCTTGCGAACTATTTTTAATATCTCTGTAATATATAAAATTCTCCTGTCATGGTGTTAAACATTGAACTCCTCCGAAACGGCTTGACCGATTCTCATGAAATTTTGAGTGCATATTGAGTAGGTCTGAGAATCGGAAAACATATATTTTTCATCCCCCTAAATGTTAAGGGTGGTCCAACGTCCAACGTACACGAAATTTTTTTTTTATTATTTTTTTAATTTGTTTGATTATGAGTCAGCATTAAAAAATACATACAACTTCAAATTTTCACCCATCTACGATCAACAGTTACTTTTGTATCGCGATTTTAATATCGGCAATACAACATCTGCTGGGTCAGCTAGTTAGTGCATAATATAGCTTTATTATATTACTTGGCATGTTAGCACAGTCTGTTGTACGCAGATATAAAACTGGAAACTATTAAGAAAGAAATAGAATAATTCAGTTGAGGCTACCAGTGTAGACTTAGCGGTCTCAGAAACGAACTTGCTTCTGAAATTCAGGAACCCGGGAGCCTTCAATTCTTTAGGCTGAAGCGAACAGTATTCAGGGAATAGCAGCAAGATTCGTGTACTAGGAGTGAGAGACTTCTCACTGGAAAAAATTCTTAAATACAACACCATAGTGCAGAGATCAGCAGAGATATTCAGTCAGCACATGAGATCATTGTTGAACGAGAGGTTGCCAAGAAGCGCAATACAGAGGGAAAGAAAAAATAGCGTTTACTATTATTTATATGTGGAAGGTACGAGAGCAAAAACAAATTAATGTTTTCGGGTACCTGTTCTCCCTGTCTCTCGCAGAGTTCCTGCCAATGCACCTCCTCCTCGCGCCCAGACGAGCTGTGCCCCAGAGAGAACCATCCCACCATCTCGTTGCGTTTCACGCTGCGTCGCCACCATACCGACACCATCAGTGTAACTTCAGTTAGTTGGAATAATGCCACCTGGAACAATAAACAGGGCGTATACTACTGTCACATTCAATAATTTCCCAAAATTGCGATCAACTTTCGCAGTTGGCAATTGAGACAATAATTATACATGAAACTTGAAATCTCATTCCCAACGTTTAACATATTAAACTTAAATATAATGAGAAAAAATTATACTAGTTAGTTCTAAATTCAATAATCATGTTATCAATATCACCACTAGAGTGATTCCACCCGTACTTGAATTTAATAAGTTAAACAAAAACTAGTTAAATATATTAAATTTCGCAACGCACGCAAAATAATGACTCCATGTATTGCTCCACCGACGATCAGCGCTGACGACGGTCAAGCGTATCTATAACTATAAAACATAATAATATGAACGCGTTCAGTCCAGCACTGATAACTTGCTTGAAAATCATCGGTTGAGCTCGTCGGTACGACGTACGTCGTTCCGCTGACGCGCTATAGCGATAAATTTGTGCGTTCAGTGCGACCGACCATACGCGCGTGTTACATCGTCATCAAAAATCTTAAGCAAAAATTCGTGTTCTTGCATGTTCGAATAAATTGCTTAAATTTCTCCTTCAATTTGACGCTCTATAATAATCGGGTAAACATATTTCTCCGTCTTATTCCGTAGTTGTTTGCGTAAGTATGACGCACATTAAGAAAGAAAGAAAGCGGTACGCGCTACGTATGATCTACGTCAGCACTGATCGTCGCGTCGGTCGAGCACTAAATGAAGCGTTAAAGACAACATTTTGATACCTTGGACACTTTTGGATTACATTGTTCCAAATTAGGCAAGGCACAAGGCAAATCTCTAATTATTTTGAAAATATAATTATATTTTTTAATTAAGCCTATGTTAGTCAGTAAAGATGCAGCTTTTTAATGGTGAAATAATTTTTCAAATCAGTCGAGCAGTTTTTGAGGTAAATTGTAAAAAACAAACAATAGCATCAAATGTTTGATTGGGAGTCTGCTTTTCATTTGTTAGTATATCTCTATTTTCAAATAATGTTGTACTAGATTCACATATCTTGTTTTATTTCATTTTAAAACTTAGTTTTATATAAGAATCGAGGTGCGGAACTTCCCAAGCATAGTTCTTTTCATGGGTTGGATTGTCAGTGCACAATGTTTATATCATCCCCACCATCTGGATGTGTGGCGGTCCTCCACAGTGCGATTATCAAGGAGCTTTCTTCCACGTACTACAAAGCTGTGGAATGAGCTTCCTTGTGCGGTGTTTTTTCAAGAATCCTGAACGGCACAGTATTGTAATGGGCACGGCGTATTAATTACCATCAGCTGAAAGTCCTGCTCGTCTCGTCCCTTATTTTCATTAAAAAAAGTAGAGCATGATTTTTAAATGCCTTCGTACAAAGCTTGGGACCATTACATTATTAATGTTACATAATATGTTCAACCCCTTGCCTCAGACTATATACAAACTAAATTCTAATATCGGTTGAGGGTGATATTAATAAAAGGGCTGAGTAAAAATAATAATGTAAATGTGAATCCATTTATGAAAAGCTTCGAGGAATAAAAAAGGAATCCATACATTGGTTAGTTATTAATTAGTTATTAAAGTTTTTGAAGTATATTTTGTATTATTATTATTATTAAACTGTAATTTTTTTTAAAAAATTACAATTAAATCGGATCATAAATCTCAGAGTAATTGGTGCACATACATAAAAAAAATACAGATCCAATTGATAACCTCCTCCTTTTTGAAGTCGGTTGAAAAAATAAATAGCAGTTTAAACCAGTTCTCTTCATTGCTATATGACAGAATGTAAAACAATAAGACTTGAAGTACCTGAAATATAAAGACTTCTTTGTAGAGTGGGTTGGACTGGGCACGCCTCGTGGTGGACTTGCAGCGTCCCATCTCCATACCAAGAGAGCTGATGAGGCAGAGCTTCACATACGTATCAGGGGCCTTATTGGGTGATAGCTTGCGGAAGTGAGTACCTTTGATTATCTGCCAATGAAAAAGATGAATGCTTACTGAATGAAAAAAGAGTATCAATTTTATAAAAGGGTGGTACTAAACACCATTTCAAAAAGGATCTAAAGTTTCTAAAATATGTTTCTGCTGAACTGACAAAAAAACTAAGTTAAAACGAAAGTGCAGTAAGTAATAAAAATCATTTCACATGCTCGAGGAAATCTTTTATTTATTTAAAAACGCCTACAGTTGAACACAACAAAGATAACTTCGATATTTATTTATATTTGTTATACTTATTTGAGTAAAACATTTAAAAGTAGTGAAAATTTTTTAACATGTCTGGAGTATCAATCTTTGCAAGCAAACATCATCATCAGCCGGAAGACGTCCACTGCTGGAAAAAGGTCTCCCCCAAGGTCTCCACGACAATCGGTCCTGCGCTGCCATCACCAGCGTATTCCGGCGATCTGGACCAGATCGTCGGTCCATCTTGTGGGGATCCTACCAACACTGCGTCTTTCGATACGTGGTCGCCATTCGAGGACTTTTCTGCCCCATCTGCCACCTGTACGCACATGTGTCCTAGATAATTAAAGATACTGGAAGCTAATTAATCATTACCTCAACAGACAAATGGCCGGTGGTAGGGTTGTACTGCAAGCCAAGCAGTAGTTCTGGTGCAGAGCGCGTGCTGCAGCAGGACGAGGCGGAGTCAGACCTGGCCAGGCTGCAGGCCTCGCCTCCCGCACCCCCCGGGACTGACACCGTCGTGATTGATGAAGGACTCGCCAGCACGCCCGATATTATGTGACTTGACTCCAGCTTGGGAAGCTTAAAGAAACACGTACACTCTTGTGTATTTTGATTTAATAAAACACTTTTTAAATGATTAAAACGCGTGTAATTATTTGATAAATGGCGCTAAACTTAATACTTGTGTAACAAGCAGTTCCCCTGAAAACGGGATCTGGAAAGGTCTTGAAACGTCGGGTTAGCTAAAATAAAAATGTTATTTTTACGGAAAAATCTAATGTTAACACAGTTACAATTACACGCGTTTTAATATTTTTAAAAGTATTTTATTTAAATGACAAGTAATAGTAGTATTTTTTCTTAAATTGTTGCTTTACATAATATTCTAACTTGCCTTGCCTCTAATGACCTTTTGATAAAATTCTTTCTTCATATTCGTTTGTTAAACCTCCGATTCGCCTATATAAATTACTATTTAAAACATTAACTCTAGGATACTTCCTAGAGTTAATGTTTCGTATCGCTGTTATGTAACCATTTTGGCTAAAAATCGTAATTTTAATGTATTTATCGAAGTAAGCTGACTGGCATCGAAAATAAAACGTCAAATACGAAACAGCTGACCGGGGTCGGCCATTTTTGCAATCGAGGGCATAAAATAGGTTTACATAAGGTTCCTAAGCTTCTTTATGTCACATTTACTTTATTGGAGAGATAACGAGTGTTTTAACACTAATATGCGATTATGAATACAATTTTTAACGAACGTTATTTAACGAGGTTTTATACCTCTCATAATTAATTATGAATAAGACTGAAATGTTAAGGATTTGTTAGTTTTAATTCGCTTTAGTAAAACAAACTTTACAAGTACCCACTATAAATTTGTGGAACGAATATGAACGTACGGTTAATAAGACTATGAAGGTAGATTCAAATTAACGTAATAGGGCGCGGTTCGTATGATAATAAGACTGATGAATAGTAAAGGTAGGTATATTAGGTATGTCTATTCTAAATAAAAACGGTTCCGGAATGAATATTAAATAAAAATGCGGTGACCAAGTAAAGAGCATAAGTTACTTAGTTAATTTAAATAAATGCGACGTGGTAAAAACATAACATTTGATTATGTTCTATGCAATACCATCAATAAAAATGTAACGAGTAAACGTACATAAAATGATGCTATTTATTAAAATAAATAGGTAAAATGCGATGCGGTATGTACTATGTACAATTAAGAAATGCGTATATTAATATTAACTAGTTAGTTACGAATGCTTGGTCAATATAAAACATAAATTAAATGAAAATGGTATCCAGTGATGCAATATTTTATGCGAATGGCACGTGGCGTTAAGGATATTAAAAGGATTTAGGATACGGGTCTGAAGGGCCAAAAATGGTCGCGCGGGTAATCTAAAAGATTATTTTGAGTGGACTGTATGGAAAAAAAGGTAGCGGGGTTCGTCTCCTAGTAATACCAATTAGCTCAATGCAGTAAAATTCCAGGGACTAACCTTGATATCTTCTGCAGGCCTCGCCAGGACGTCCTTCACTTTATTACACCACAGACAGCTTATTTTCAAATTAATGTAAATTATGAAGAGCTCAAAATATTAAATGAAAAGTTTATAATATGAGGTAGTGGCGCGGGCGCGTATCGAACGCACGTTTTGAGATGCGGGGGTCGACGTATACTCTTCACGGTCGCTTCGCGAATAATGCTGCGATCCAAGTTAGCCCTTTCATCGGCTTAGTCGAGTTAGTAAGTCTTTTGTGGGGCGATGTATATGCTTTTACAACAAGATCCCAGAAAATGTTCAAAACAAAGGTGTTACGTTATTCAAAAGAATTGTTAAAAAACGTTTGTGTGGTAAAGGTTACTATAACATAAATTACTTTCTTAATGATACCACAGATTGGGAATGGAGCGACCGCCCTCAGGCTATTAAATAATAAGTTTAATTGTACAATGTTACTTTGTAAATGTTACTTTAATTGTAAAACATACTTTTGATGAAAAAAAAAGCCCGCTGAGTTTGTTGCGCCCATTCATCTCAGGCCTGAGGCATTCAATTTGGAATGGGTGGTAGTTTTTTTTTTGACTTTCAATAAGTGATTTCACATCCTATTTTGAATAAAAATATTTGAATTTGAATTTGAATTCTACGGAATGAAGCTAATTGGCGCAACCAAGCTTCATTGGCTTTGACTTTATTTTATTATTGTCTTGCCCCAAACTAGGCATAGCCTGTACTATGGGTACAAGACAATTATATATTTAATACAAAATTTACGAACTTAGTCATATATACCTACATATATATGCACCCATGAATCGGAAACAGACATACATATTCAACATATAATTGTGCACCTACCTTGATTCGAACCCGGGATCTCTGGCTTAAAAGGTAGGGCCACTAACCACTGGACTATATGGGTCGTCGTTTACTTAAGTTTTACTTAAGATACGCCTAATCATTGATTTTACTCGAATTCCTATAAATAAACCTGACACAATGATGAATTGTTTACCTACTATCTTTAAAGTATATTTACCTGTAAGGTAGTCTGATGATGATGATGTTGTCGTGGAGTAAGCTGCAACCATAAGCTGTTCTCAAGTTCGAAGTTCAGTGTTGCGAAACTCACGTTGGCCTCCCCCAAAAGCCGTTGACGTCGCATCCTCTCGCATCCATAAATGCGTATACGTAAACCAAGACCATGAACATCTTCTGCAAATTGATAAGAAAAATTTAACTTATTGATAACAATTATCTTGCCCCAAACTAGGTATAGCCTATGCTATGGGTACAAGACAACTTAAACATACATAAATACATATAAATATCCATGACTCGGAAACAAACATCCATATTTAATATATAAATGATTTTACCTACCGGGATTCGAACCCGGGACCTCAAGCTTAGTAGGTAGGGTCGCTAACCATTCCGCTATATTGGTTGTCAGTTAATTAACTATTATAGTCTATTAGTGATTTAAAATCCTATTTTGAGTTATTGCTAAGGCAAAGTCGGCACATTGAGAGAATTGGCGAGAGACTTGTACGTCTTCCAAGGTAACTTCTGTCAGCCTGCAAGAGGGATGATGACTCGCAGGCCCATGACGGGAGAGAGAAAGCTGATCTCCTGGGCACCCTCTTAGCATCCAACTGGACTCTGGATGACCAAGGTGCACCACCACCGCATATTCCGCGGTGCGAGTCATATTATGCCGGAGGCTAACTTCCGGCATGTTGTGTGCTTAAGGCGACTTTTCTCCATGAAGATTAATAAATCGAGCAGGCAAGATGGTATTCTTCCGATAGTTAGACAGGCAAGAGACTCACGTGAAAGCTGCGTACAGGCTGTGGCAATTTTCCACTTTTCCATTAACATCAAACCTTTTTAAAATATTCTTATAAAATTTTCGTATGTATATTTTCTTCAATACAAATTAAATTTGTAACCATAATTTATGGACGTAGCGCTACTCAAACCCGCGACCTCTTAGCTTCCGACCGAGCGCTCTTTCCAACTGAACGAATTCGAACGGTTGGCTCCCACATCGTTCATAAATTGTGGGTACAAATTTAATTTGTATAGTTATTACCAGAAGTGAGAGATATCACTTTTAAAATAACAAATTGTTCCTTCTTATATATAAATATAATATTAAGTTTTCCTTAGTCCTTACAAAATAATACTTACCAGGATTAATTTTGTGGAGAACAAAGCTTTCCATGTATTGTGGATTTTCACCATTGCGGATTTTAGATTTATACTTTTGTTTTTTTAGCGGCATGAGAACAACGCGAACCTGAAAATATTACGATATACAAATACAAAATCCAAGTTAACATACCAGAAATTGGAAGCCATAGACAGCCTATATGAAAAAAAAAAGATTGAACTTAACGAATGTCTTTCATCCATAATAGTGCCAAATGATCTCATGGGATTAAGGTTTATAAACGAGACACCTTGACATCAAGCATACTTCTAAGCCACTAGCCAAACTAAACATTTATTATTCACACACACATTACGTGAATAGCTACAAAGCTTAGTCCCAAACGGATTGGACGACTTTACTTGGTACATAGCTATGAACTGTAAATCATTTTTATTTGGACCTATCAAACTTTAAAAAATTTGCAAACGTTAGTTTGCAACTCATACCTTTGGTGAATCTAGAAGTAATGCCTGACACTCAAGTGTCACTGACGTTAATAAGATTGCGATCATTCGCAATCTTTCTCGCACAAAATTAATTTACTTAATAACAATTTTCCGTGTTTCCCGGGTTCGAGGGTGTCGTAAGAGGCGACTAAGACTATTACCAGGGAGGCTCATTTGCACAGGATACCGGCTAGATTATCTCTTTCTGCCGTGAAGCAGTAATGTGTACCTAAGCATTATTTTGTTTCGGTCTGAAGGGCGCCGTAGCCAGTGATATTATATTACTGCGCAAATGAAAGTTAACATGTCTCAAGGTGACGAGCGCAATTGTAAGGCCGCTCAGAATTTTCGTACTATTCAAGAATCCTGAGCGGCACTGCATTGTAATGGGCAGCGTGTATGAATTACCATCAGCTGAACGTCCTCTTCGTCTCTTCCCTTACTGTCTTAAAAAACAGCTTTAATTTCATTAGCTTCATGAGGCTTTTTGACTATTTATATATGACGCGTAGTGGATAGATACTATTTTTATCTGCTTTTAATTTAGTTTTGTATGCCTTTTTCAGCCTTCGTTTTCACTAATTGGAAGCAGTATTTGTGTTTCGATTTGAAGCTCATCATAGTGACTGAACGTACTAGCTTACTGAGACGTAACATCTTGTATCTGTAAATATATGTATGTAGGGTGTAGGGGCTGCGGTAATCAGATACTATAAGGTATGCTCGATTGTACTCCTCTTCCATAAAATAAACGTGAAAAATAAAATCTAAACATTGGGTTTTCAATAATCGTACCGACACTGACTTGTGGTAGTCGACGTGTTATTCGTCTTGTTGCATGTTATCACAAAAAAAAAACAGTTTTCAAGCAGCTTACGGTACGCAGACGTGGTCGCTAACTATGGGCCTGATGAGAAAGCTCAGCATGGTCGCTCAGAGGGCAATGGAGAGGGCTATGCTCGGAGTTATTCGAGATCGAATCGGAAATGAAGAGAACCTTAAGAGAACTAAAGTCACCGACATAGCCCACATGATTACGAAACTGATGTGGCAGTGGGCAGAACACATAGTTCGATGGACAGATGGCCGCTGGAGCAGTAATCAAATGGCGACCAAGTACCGGAAGACGCTGTTGGTAGGCCCTCCACAAGATGGACTGATGATCTGGTCAAGATCGCCGGAATACGTTGGAGATCTTTTGGTTAGAGTGGACGTCTTCTGGCTGATATGATGATGATGAAAAAAAAATTAAGTGGGTACAGTCTATAATATCATCTAGCAAGGTGATTACAATTATTGTACTATCTGTTGCCAAGAACCAAGTCTTAGGGTACTTACCATAACCAAATAATTCTAATTTCGAATTAGTCCTACTGCTATTTGTTGCAATGTTAACATCCTTAATTAAAATACAAATTATTTCTTTTTAATATACCTGACTTTGTAGAATTTGCCCCTGAGTTTTTAGCGGCAAAGAGCGTGCCTGCAATACATGTACCGTCATACTCCTGACGGGGGCGTCGTACAGCAGGGTGAGCTCCACTGAACCTCGTTCTGAGCTGCCACTCTCTCCGCAGAGCAAAGACGTGTCCTGAGGAACATTATTTGAATTATAAAAAGTGATTTTATAGGTCTCTTTTCGCTGTTGAACGTTAAAAATTTTCGACTTTTCGGCTGAAGACGACGTAGGAGTCTAAATAAATATTATACCTTTTTTGTGTTGGTATAAAATGTTAAAGAATTTAATTTTTTTTTAGCAATGAAGGAAGGAAAAAATTAAGAAAATGGTTTTTGAAAGCTATGATTATAAAAACTTATAAAGAGCATGGATTTACTTATTTAATAAATGGTTTTTTTGCAGAAAATAAAAGGAGAAAAATGTTTTCTCGTCCGATGCTTTTGCGCTACATTTACATTTATGTTTAAGTTTTAAAATTGTTATGCAGCAATTTTTTTTATAATTTTTTATTAATAGCCATTAAATTTTAATAATTGTATAATTTTGGACCCGTTAGCAGAGCGAACGAATAGAAAGATTTCCGCACAAGAAATATTCGCATATTATTGTGTTTAAATGTGTATTTATATCGCCAGCTTGCTCTACGAGTGAGTCAAAGGTCAAACTGTTGCAACATTTCCGCCAAAGAAAAATTGTGTACAGTGCCTATGATAATAGGTACTGTTCACAGTACCTAACAGTACCTAAGCCTTCTCTATTTAAAAGACATCTTAGAAATTTCAGTTTCGAAATGCTTCGTTTTACCCGATTTTTTTAATTACACTAAGTGTAAGAATTAGTTATAATATAGAAATAAATAGTTATACTAATAATAATAGTGGTATTGTCTGTATTTTTAATATCATAAAAATTTATAAAATGTATAAGACTTATTTATTTTATATAAAACATTGCTGTGCCCTTGCAGGGCGTCACATACTGTCTTCCCAATTAATGTATGGGTGGTACATTAAATGGTAATTGTAAAATGTGACTTGCAATAAAATATTTTGATTTGATTTGATTAATATAACTAATGTAGAGTACGACGGGTTCACTAGATGTGACAACGGCTGAAATCATAATATTAATATTTCTCAAGAACTTAAAAACTGAACCTAAACAATTAATTGATTGATTCGTTAAAAAGTAGAACTAGATCTCGATAATTTTATGGGGACACTTCTATTGTTTGTAATTAAAACCAAATGAAAAATGATCTCTCAAATAACAGCCACAACTTATCATAACAATTATACGATTGTCAAGTCAAGGTTTTTCTTTAAACTAATTTATTCAGAATTTTCTTGACGTCAATTTAAACACCACCACCGTTTCGGAGGTGTCAGAGGAAGATACGTTGGAATAAACTCACCCAGTATGTGGAGTCTTTTCAAAATAGGTACGTAAATACTATTCCAATCTCCATTTAACCACAAATTATAATAATTAAAAGATCTTACATTATGTGCGATGACGTCACTATCCACGCTGCTCTGCGCCTCCAACGTGTGTATGTACTCCGTCCTCTGAGGAACCACCTCATCAATCCTCGTCTCCCTCAACGAGCTCTCAATCAAGTCCACTTCCACTTTCGACTGATTCTCGTTCTTCTCTTCATATCTGCACTCAATTTCCTCCTTATCCTGATAAAACATTATTAAATTAAACCACACTATACCGTCGCTAATTAAATTGTAAATTGTGCTATAACGTACCACATCGGGAACCATTGTGCTCCGAACTAAGCTTGTGAATGAAGTTTATAAGCTCGCGCGGATGACATTAAGGAGAATGTGTGACTGTCGACATTTCTAAGAAACAGTATTTCTAGATTTACTAATGCATGCCATTCATGTTGTTTTAGTCACAAAGCTGCAGACGCCCGCGCCCTTGCGATATCTCGGAAATTGAAACGAAATCCTATATTTATAACTGGGACGATGGAATTTCCCCGCATTCACTTCATTTTGGATAGCACTGGCGATTGATAATATTACGGTCGTGAATCTATCTTTAGATTGCCTATATTGTGCATTATTTGCTTGCTAAATGCGCTGCCCTTCACTGAGCGGTAAAATTTAACTACAAAAACCAATAACATTCTACGTCATTAACTTAAACCATTAATTATAGATTAAAGGATTACCTATTTAAAAACTATAACAGCTAAGATAATATGAGCCAGCTAAGTAATATTAATTCGTTTTAAGTCGCACAACATTTTCACTGTTGTTAATATATATGGCTTAGGAATGGCGCTAGTATACTTTAATATATTCTGACTCCAAGCGCACGACCGACGTATTACTACATAGACACCAGGAGAACATATTATAATGTATATTAGCGGTGGGAGGAATGTCTTTCATAGCGGTTGAAATCATGTGTCATCCTAGCAACACGTACCAGGAATTCATATGCAGTTTAGAGGTTCATGCACCATGCAGGTTTCACTTCTGACATGTGTACTTTGTACGCACCCAATCTAGTTGACCTAGTTTGTATATCAGTAATACGTAATATATTAAAAAAAAATTATGTGCGTGCGTAAAATCTTTACGCGCGGTTGAAGTAGAACTTAATAATAATTAACAGATACTTAATACATATTACATCAATTTACATTAAATAAAGCCGTATTACCAACTAAGCACTCACGTATTAATGAAGAGGTAGTTGTTAGATACAAATTATACACTTGGAGACTTAAAAAAAATATTACTGAGCAATTTGAAATATTTTTAAAAAAATATAAAATTATAACGGTTTAAAAAATTGTTTCAATTGACTTTTTTACTGAGCGTTACTTCCGTCAGAAAAAATTTCTGAGTGACTACCCAAGTCACGCCTTACGAAGTTTAACTTCAAAAAGAAATAAAAAAATAATTATATTTGAATATTGAAGTCATTATTATTGAATAGTTTTGTTGTCCATTATTCAATTAAGTATGTTCTATGATTAAATTTTTTGAAAGTAAATGTATTTTGATTACTACTACACTGGCCTTCAAAAGAAAGTATCACACTTTTAAAATTGGGATAACGTTTTAAGTTCACAAGATATACTTTCGAAATAAAAAGGACTCCAAAGAGAATTTAATTTTGTACATAAAAACTTTATAGTCGGTAACCTTATTTTAAGAGTTGGCTGAAAAAAAATTTCAAAAACAAAACCATTACTTTTTCAAAGTGGACGTTTCCGAATTACAATTTTACCATTCACATTTTCTTTCTGTTTTAAATTTTTTTCAAGATCGATGGGTCTTGTTTTAAAAATTTATGCTAAAAAGCACATAACATTTACTTATCATGCCTCTTTCAGTTGAAGAATGTGCTAGGATCATGGCTTTTCTGGAACTAGGCATCAGTATGCGTCGCACTGCAAGAATGGTGGGTGTGACGGTACGAACGGTCCAGAAGGTAAAGCGAAGGTACGAAGAGACTGGACACCATCTGAGGAGACCTTGTAATGGCAGACCCAGGTGTACCAGTGCCCGAGAAGATTGTTATATTATTTCCACTGTGTTAAGAAATCGCCACCAAAATGCAGTTGAAGTCCAGCAACAGCTACTTCAGACCCGGAGGGACAACATTAGTGACAGTACAGTGAGAAAAAGACTTGCTGAAGCAAATTTGAAACCCCGAAGACCAGCGAGTGGCCCAAAACTCGAGAGACAGCATCGAGTAGCGAGACTGCGATACGCCTGTGAACACATGCAGTGGGATGAAGAAGAATGGTCAAGAATTTTGTTTGCAGATGAGTCTCGATTCTCCCTTTGCACTTCTGATGGAAGGCGAAGTGATTACAGGCGACCTGGTGAGCGATACCTTCAAGTCTGCATCTCAGAAAGAGTCCAATACGTTGGAGGCAGTGTACATGTATGGGCTGGCATATCTTCAGAAGGTCGCACAGAGCTAGTAGCCATAGAAAATGGTACCCTCACTGGGCAAAGATATGCTCAAGAGATTCTCAATGGGTATGCATAGCCGTATTTAGCAAATATGGGTGATGGATCGATGCTGATGCATGATAATGCCCGGCCACACACGGCTCATATCAACAAGAGTATATTCAGGAGGTCGGTATCAGCGTGATGACTTGGCCATCAAGAAGTCCTGATCTCAACCCGATTGAACACGCCTGGGATGAGCTTGGGAGGCTAGTCAGAAATCGCAGACCACCACCTACTACCCTCAGGGCACTAAAGCAGGCCCTGGTAGAAGAATGGGAGAATATTCCCCAACATCGGCTCCGAAACCTAGTGTTCAGTATGCCAAACCGGCTCGAAGCTGTAATTAGAGCTCGAGGAGGCAATACCAGTTATTAAAAATTAAATACATTTTAAAAATGTAGTACATTTTACTTGAATTTTTTTACACTAAACTAAAAATGTCTATTTTCATTGTTTTATCTTTTTTAAGTTAAAAATGTTACTAATGTATAATTTTAGTTTCTAAGAATTAAAGCCTATAAAATTTGCAACAAAACGTTTTTAATCTGAAATCTCTACCTTCTATAGTTAAGAAAAAAAAATAATTTGAAAAGTGTGATACTTTTGCAGGCCAGTGTAGTTTAGCTTACAATTAAATTTAAATAAATAGCCAATTCAGTTATTATTGAACACTTTCATTATGATTTTAAATTGAAAAATTTAGTTTTTAATTTTTCCTCACAGCGTGATTTTGATAACATAAATATAAAACAATTTAAAATATTAAAAGCTTATTCGAAGTGGTTTCCATTGGCTGCAATATAGTCCATGTACGTTGAGGCCAGTTATCAATAGAAGCACGCACTCTTTCCATGGGAAAATTCATAGTGATGAATTTACCCATGGAAAGAGTTAGGCAGTGGCCCATCATACGGATTGTTTTAGGGACTCATAGGTTTTATCGTGGTGTTTAGAGCAAGCTGTACTCTCTAAAACTGACCATAAATCATGATCCAGTAGATTAAGATCGGGACTAGACGACGGCCTGTCTTCAGCTCTGATGAAGTCCACAAAGGTTCGATTCCAACCAAGACTGCGTAGACCGAGCTTTATGACCCGGCACCGAGTCTTGCTGGAAGGACCATTCTTGGTTATTGAACATGGTGTTGTTAAGGGGCTTCCTACCTTCTCAAGAATAGTATCTTGATACACTTGTGACGATGTTTTGATACCTTTTTCACAAAAGTATGTCTCAGTCACTCCTTCATAGCTGATATCCCACCGAACCATCACTGAAGTCGGATAGTGCCCACGTTACACTCGGTCGATTTATCACCCCATTGCATTTTAATATCGCAAAATATTGTACAATATATTGGCGCCAAAATAAGAAAACTCAAAGAACAATCATATAAAAATGAAAGATTCCAAATTCAAATGTAGATAATACCTAATTTTTGTTCATTTTTAATTGCAACAGTATTTATGGCCAGGCTAGGTATATTTTAAAATGAATGCTGTATGTAAAGGTATATCATATCGAGATACTCCTTCTGTAATTTATAATGTTATGTTTAAATATTACGTATGTTTAATAATAAATACATAATTTCATGTCGTTGGTACTAATTATTAATACTAAGTATACTAAGTACTAATTATAATATTATTAACTAATTGTATGAATAAGTAATGCAATGAGCTTTAGAGAGAATCAATTAAAATGTAATTCTTCTTTTATAAAAATAAAATTGTATAGGATATTTTTATGTGTATAAAAGACTATAAAAGCTCATATAAATTGTTAACGAAGCCAATATCATATCTACAAGCACGTCATCACACAACTTGTCTATCTCACCTGTTGGATGCGCAAACGCAGCTCTTCATCGGTGTCGGAGGTCTCGAACGTGAAAATTCGTTCGGGGTATTGGATGGGTTTCGACAAAGCATCTATAACAACACACGTTGGAACAAATTCAATCAATATAGATATACATCTACTAACCAACTATGGGCTAAAAAACTATTGCGAACTATGACTAGTTACTTCTACGGTCTATTGCGTTTTATGATCTTTATTCGATTCGTTAATAAATTGAGCATAATCTAACTATTGAAACCGACTCTTAATGCGTCTTTGGTTTGACTACGAAACACGTCTAATAAAATATTTAACAAATTAGAAATGTATATGACTTTCTTTTCTCTAGGACGAACGTGTGCACTAATTATTTCGTACAATCACTAAGTTATGCGGTTAAAAGTATTATAATATGTGATATTGAAGAAATGTTTTTTATTGCACGGTCGTCTTACCAAATTGAGCATCGTCGAGGGGTAGCCTGTTGTTGTCGACATTGGCGTCTACATTGAGGATACCGTTCCGTTTACGCCCAAGGCCAACTGCGTAGCACTTTTTGCCGAGGAATAGAAGTACAACTAGCACCACAACCGCGAACGCTGCCACAGCACTGATATACGCTGTCGCCTCCACTGCATCAAACAAACAATTAGAAATTACTCAAACAAAACCACTCGTGTTTGTCGAAGTATATTACCGTTCGACGTGTTTGCGCCAAGGTTAGCCACCATCATGATTAAGCGACCATTGCTACATGGTAGTACCGCTTTTGTTGAAATTTATTACGAGCACTCAATATGTTTTCGAAGGGATGAAAAAAGCTCGAATGTAGTGGCTGTCATGCACATGCGCAGTAGATGAGGGGCTTGGCGGGGTGTGTTAGATACAGGGAGCCGATAGGGCGCAGGACCTACAAGTACTTGTGTTGCCCAGGGCAACTAAAGGACCACAAGGTCACCTTTGACCTGAGCGCGTTGTAATTATTAAATATTAAGTACTTAATGCTGTCTCGCATACATATTTCATGGGGACTAGAAATATATAGCTATGAGTTCTATTTTTTTGTATTTATGTCATAATATATTACCGAGACTTCAAAAAAATATTTAAATTTTATGATAAATACTGCATATTATAATATATAAATTACATGACACGTTGTTTGTCGGGACCCATAATTATTTTTATTTTCAATATTTGTTTTGTATGGACATATTTTCTATGAGAGAATTCAGTGACGCACGGGTTGACAGTTCCGCTGTGAAACAATTTCATTAAAACAACAGGGAGCATTTTTTACGAAATAACTCTTGATGTTTTGAAATATTATTGGAAAATTCCTAATTCAAAAACACTTTATTCATGTAGGTCACGGGAATGACACTTATGAATGTCAAAAAAAAATATTGTTGCTTATTGAATTTACCGCTACTTCGTAAAGGTTTGAGCTATTGAGAAGAAGTAGCAAGAAACTCATTGCCACTCTTTTAAGTCAAGATTTACATTTTAATTGTTTTACAAATCATTTCAATTACAATATATGCAAAGTGACGCAACAAAAATACTCAAATGTCAAAAACTGAAAGGCTTACACGATTAAGTCAAAAAAAAAATAAAAAAAAGTAAATTAATACTTATAAACACAAGAGTTATAGAGTAGAGTAGATGCATCAATCCACACATACCGTAAATAAATAGAGGCATTATGTGAGCATTTCATAAAATAAAATATATAATAACTTTAACTTTAAACGAAATAATAATAATAAAAACACATCAAGCAGACCTCCCGGTAACAAAATCATCCAGCCACCACGAGTAGCACCCGTTCACGAGCATGACGCATGGACTAGCCATCGCCTCCCTCGACCATATTTTAGGGAAGGGAACGACCCGCCCCACGTCGCCGCCACAAGCAGAGGCATTTAAGCGAGCATGACGATGCCTGTCACGAGAAATCTACCGAATAACAAAACAATGTTCATCTGTATTTTTTTATTATCTACAGAACAACGTCTGTCGAGTCAGCTAGTATATATATATAAAATATGTGTACAAGAGTATTCAAACTATCCGTCTGATTTTGATAATTTTTATCTATATTATTTAGTATCTGTGTGTTTGATACCATTTGAAAAAAAAATACACAGAAAAGCGTAGAGAAAATGCTGTACTATTGCTCAGATTGTAGTACTTTATTATTTTTGCTGATTAAAGCCTTTTTGAATGAATATGAAATTATTTATACGATCCATTAGGGTTCTAAAAGTACAAATGAAAAGAGGTCTTACATATTTCTAAACCAGCGACATCTTTGTATTTGCTTCAGTACTATGTAGGTATGTGATAGCAGTGAGGGTTGTGGGGAGAAATTGTCAATCAATTGGACGTAGTTAGGTAGGAATGACTCAAACCACACAAATTTATAGGTATTTGAAGTTTCAGCTCTAAATAATCTTACATATAAATCTTATATATAAAATTCTCGTGTCACAATATTAGTTACCTTACTCCTCCGAAACGGCTTTATTGATTTTTGCCAAATTTTATATGCGTATTCAGTAGGTCTGAGAATCGGCTACTATCTATTTTTCATCCCCCAAAATGTAAAGGGTAGTCCACCCCAATTTTTTTTTAATTTTTTGTCAATTATGTTTATTTTTATTTTATTATGATTCAGCATTGAAAAATACATGCAAATTTAAATTTTCGCCCTTCTACGATCTACAACTATTTTTGTATCACGATTTTTATTTTTGATTTTGTTTTTTCTGTTCCATCCACCAAACCGGTATAGGGTTGCAAGATGACAATCGAATACAATAATTATTGTAGTACGATATACACACATCAAAAAAGTGTGAGCAACATGTACTAATTTAAATTTTAGGATGGTTTAACACATTATAACGTTGTATTTTATTTTTAAAATAATATTTTTAAGGTTTTATGATGTAAAAATAACAGCTGTTGTCTTTATAAGTTCTTTTAATAACAGAAATTAACAATATTAGAACATTCTTTTTAACAAAATGAAATTTCGAAAGAAAATGAATTTATTGTGAAAGAATAGGATAATTTAATACAAAATATGGCCGCCTCTATTCAGAACTATTATTCATTGAATTAATGAGACTGTTTATGTCATCTTGCGGTTTTCGCTCCCAATGGAATTGTAGCAAATCCTTCAGCTGTTGGGTTGTTGTCACTCCGTCCAAGTCCTTCAAAACACGTCTCTGGAGCATGTCCCATGCGTGCTCGATGGGGTTGAGGTCTGGCGATTGTGCAGGCCAGGGCAATACCCGGACGTTCTCCGTTGCCAAATATTGACTGGTTCGCCGAGCTGTATGTGAACACGCATTGTCATGCATTAACGTAAAATCGGAGCCAAAGGTTTGTGCAAATGGATGGACATAAGGTCGGAGAATATCCTCAACGTAATTTTCAGCGTTCATGTTTCCATTTACAAAAACGAGCTAAGTTCGCCTGATCTTCATAATACCCGCCCATACCATAACTGTTGAGCCACTGTATGGATGAACTTCCTGAATGCATCTGAGCCTTTCAGTATTTCCGGGCCGACGGTACACTCACACCATTCTTGTATCAAGCCTAAACCCGAATCGCGACTTGTCGGAAAACAATTTTATCCCATTGGTCCTGGGTCCATGTTCTGCGTTCTCTACACCATTCATTTCGAAGAGCGCGATTCCCGTGACGTATCGGTGGGCACCTAATTGGGCGTCGAGCTCGTAGGCCGTACTCATACAGTCGATTTCGCACAGTTTGGGGACTTATATCAACACCACTTGAATTTTGTAGCCTCAAACTTATCTCTCGAGCGGTTAACATCGGCTGGCGTCTTGCAGTCAGTTGTATGTACCGGTGTTGCCGAGTGGTTGTACTCCTTTTACGTCCTGAATGCTGTTCAGCGGGGTCCCTTGTATTATTGTAGCGCTGCCAAAGACGCCAAATAACTATTCTATGAATGCCAAAAAGCTGAGATTGATAATTTCCCGCTTGCTGAGTAGGACCTTCAGCTAATGGTAATTGATACGCCCTGCCTATTACAATGCAGTGCCGCTCAGGATTCTTGATAAATCCAAAAAATCTGAGCGGCACTACAAATGCGCTCATCACCTTGAGACATAAGACGTCTCATTTGTCCACCAATTTCACTAGCTACGGCCCGGCGCCCTTCAGACCGAAACACAGTAATGCTTACACATTACTGCTTCACGGTAGAAATAGGCGCCGTTGTGGTACCCATAATCTAGCCGGCATCCTGTGCAAAGGAGGCTCCCACTGGTGTAGAAGAAAATATAATAGTACAAGTACTTATACTTACTTGCCTTTTCCTCTCATTAAAGCTCAACCTTCTCCGAAGTGTTTGTAAATGATAAAATGTATAACTTTTGACATTTTGAATAAGTGTCATTGTGTTAAATGATTAAAGTGATATTGACTTGTATTTAACTTTTTATTTACCGTACTTACAGGAAACTATGAATTTCGTAGTACCAATGTAGTTAAATATTAAATTAAACGGCACCATAAATAAATCTGTTCAGATATTTCACAACAGTTGACCTACGCAGAAATCAGGACTCGCGCCGCTGGCTCGATGCCAAGATGCTCCGAAAACTCCAGTGCACTTTGTCATAATTATAATTATCATTATCATAATCTCATGATACAGGCTTTGGTAAATCACAACAGATGCATTTAGTTTAAATTCGTGTAATTACCTATAATAATGGTCGAGGTAAGTTATGGCTGGCCCATGCGTCATGCTTGTGAACGGGCGCTACTTGTAGTGGCAGGAACCCTATTACCGGAAACTCTGCTTCAGATTCTTAGAAGTTATTACATTTCTTTTTTATTACCGCTTATAAAATGCACGCAAAATACCTTTATTTATTTACGGTGCGCGTGGATGATACAGAAGATACTGTACTCAATAACTTTTGTATTAATTTACATTTACTGTTTTGACTTACTCGTGTAAGGCATTGACTATTTGACGTTTGAGTATTTTTGTTGCATCACTTTACTTATATTGCAATTGAAATGGTTTGTAAAACGATAAAAATGTAAATGTTGATTTAAAAAAGTGGTAATGACTTTCATACGACTTCTTCTCATTAGCTCAACCTTTTACGAAGTGGTAGGAAATTCAATAGGAAAAAAATTTTTTTAGACATTCATAAGTGGCATTTACATGACCTACATGAATAAAGTGATTTGATTTAAGTATTGTTTAGGTATCAATTATTACTACCTTATGATAATAGGAATTTCATGACATTCAGCTGATGGAAATTGTTACGCTCTGCCCATTACAACTCAGTGCCGCTCAGGGTTATTGAAAAACCCTAAAATTCTGAGTGGCGCTACATCTGCACTCGTCACCTTGAAACATAAGATGTCAAGTCTCATTTTCCCAGTAATTTCACTAGCTACGGCGCCTTTCAAACCGGAACACAGTAATATTTACACGTTACTTCTTCATGGCAGAAATAGGCGCCGTTGTGGTATAATACCCATAATCTAGCCGGCATCCTGTGCAAAGAAGCCTCCCACTGGTATGAATGTACAACATATCTACCAGACGGCATCTCAATATGTAGGACCTACCGAATCTATGATCACTTATTGTATTGCTGTCTCTTTTATGCAAAGTTGTGAAGAGTGAGTCCGCGCATAATTTCTGATTGCCTATGAGATTATTTTCCTGCTGGAAGGGCAATCAAACGTATCGACAAAAGTCCTACCGCTAGCAAAAACCGCACTTCATAGTTCATATCTAAAGAGGTCGTAATTTAATTTTCAACAGTTCTGTTCTTTACAAACTTCGGCGTAAAGAAAATTTAAATTTAAATACGTATTGTAAAAATCCTCCACGTACCAACTGGTCGTGAAAGAAACAATTTTGCAGATGTACACCGGCTGTTTTCAAGGTTTGGTTCTGGCTTTATTATAATAAGATTTCGAGTAGCATTTTTTCTTAACTACAAATTGTTGCTATGTTTAAATTACAATTGGTAATCCGATGGTATGGAAAAAAAAGAATTGACAGCCCTATTTTTTATAAAACTTCCCTGTAAACAACATTTCATGTTCTTCTTTCGGGTTGAAGAAAAATCTGGTGAACAGACTCTGGAGCACGCCACATACAACTGGCCATGCAAGAAACAATCAATTCTGAGATCTGTACCGACTAGTTTTAAAATTTTGCCCTGTGCTTTATTAATTGTCATGGCGTAGCATAGTTTAACCGGAAATTGCAGTTGCATTGCTTTTCAATTAAAATTGGTACTCAAATTGATATCAAGGGAATCCTAGGGATAAAGATTGCTTCCCCTTAGTTTACGCCAGTAAAAATGGTGGCTTCGATCACATGTTTATGATAGGTCTTAACCTGAAGTTTGGTTCCATTGCAAAAATTTGTGAAGTGGTATTCCTGGTGGCTAAAGAGTGTGAAGAAACTATACAGGATAATGCACAGCATCATCGACCTCCAATACAGTGTCTAAAGATTCATATTTTATTTGAACTGTCTAGAAAAATATTAATACTGTAAGCTTTGTCGTTTCCCGGAGAAAGAATAGCTCTTTCTCTGTGCCATGCAGCGCAATTTACTCTAGATTGAACAATACTGGTGTAGATTCTGTCTGTTAAGCTAGTCAGATCTCTCACAACATGACCAAGATTACTTGGAATGTTTATTTTACATCCCTCCTCCAAAATGTTTTCATGACCATTATCTAGCAACAAATTGGAGAAAGAAGAATGAGTCGTCTTGCCTCTATCAAGCAATCCCTCTTCTAAATGACTAAGTATAACAATTTTTTATTTAATAATTATCATCGAAAGGCGTAGGTGTCAAAGGTATTTTAATTATATAGGTACCTACCTATACAAAAAATACCACTACGGCCAAACTTCAAAAGACTTTCATCCAACATATCAAACCCAATTTCACCCCCTTAGGAGGGTTTTCGTAAAATCTTTTCTTAGCTGATACCTACTCTCTAACCTACCAAACTTGAATTTTACAATAATTTAAACTTTCCCATACAAAATTTCATACCCTATTTAACCACCCTTAAGTGAGTTAAGAGAGATTTTCCGTAATAACGTATAGGTACAATTTTCATTATTTATAGCGAGTACCCTAAATTACGATTTATACGTCTCTAACATAGGTTTACGGCTTTAATTCAAAAACATATTTGAATACAACCTTCCAACCCCCGTTTCACCCCGTTTGGGGTGGGGGATTATCAATGCATTCTTTTTACTTGCACTTGCCCTCTATAAAGAGCCTACATTTCAAATTTCAAGTTGAAATAACTATAGTTACAACTTTTCTATACAAACTTTAGCCCCCCTATTTTACCACCCTTAAGAGGGGATTTCCCAATATAACTTATACAGATTTTTTTATTTAAATCTATTAACCTAAATGTCGTTTTACACGTCTCTAACTTCAAAAACATAGGACTTTCACACAACTTTCGACCTCCCATTTCACCCCCTTAGGGGAGGAGTTACTCAAATCCGTTTCTTAGCTGACGTCTACGTCCTAGAAAGAACCTACTTTCCAAATTCCAAGTTTGTAGGCTTTGTAGTTTCTGAGATTTCGTGATGAGTCAGTAATCGGTTGAAATCTCTTATATATAATATATAGATAATAGTGACACATTCTTACACAAATTATCTTGCCCCAAACTAGACATAGCCTGTACTATGGGTGCAAGATATATTTAATACAATATACTAACAATACACTTGAACATGGATTACTAATTCACATGCCTTTTGAAATACAGAGTACAGGTGAGGGAATAGGGCGGGATCTCGTCATAATCCAAATCATAACAAGGTTTAGCATTAGAATAATTTAATGATTAAAGCTATCAATGAAACATCGCAATAATATTTTGAAAATGTTTTTTTTATTAACACTTACATTTTTACAGCGCTCCTAGCCAACAGAGTAATACTATGAAATGAAAACGGTGTAAAGAATTACTGTCGAACGCAAAACAAACGTTATACCTACAGTGTACGTACGTCAAACAAACATACAGCTCCCATACGACCTCAGCCGTCTAACAATTACATCGACAATGATGAACGGCTATTGTCACTGAGTGTACAGTTCATACGAACAAGCACGGAAAGTTCACTCTAAACAAACAGACAGACAAACAAACAAACATCACTTTAGATCTATAAACATTTCATATAATTTAGATTTATTAGTTACTATAATGTTATATATTACTTCTGTAACCATTATATGTTTATATGTATTCGTTACCAAAATTGGAATCAATCGTCGCTCGGTCCCTCTGTCACGCCCCTGTCCACCCCAGGCCCTTGGCACCATATCCTATCCACAAGCTAACCCCTCACCAACCCTTACGCTCCACAGGTAGAAGACTCGAGCGTCAATCAATAAGACTATAATAACTGGTATAATTTTAAAAATCTCTAATTACGCATCTCTACATTTTGTTTATTATCATTTAAATAATTTAAGAAATAAAACTCTTAATTACCATGAGCAGCCTATTATAAATATGAAATTCACTAATGATCTGATTAGTTTAGGAAAAGAAAAGCACAGTGTCGCGAGTGCGGCGAACGACGCGTGCTGCGGCACTGGCCGTCGTCCGGCGCGACTGTGTAACATGCTCCGACTCTACATTACGATCGAAAATATGCTTCAAAATTTCAACTACCTACCTAACAGTAAGCGGTAGTACACTAGACTCACTCACTCAACATTTAGCTCGCACGCGCCACGCATTCGATCGATAACTAAACATTATTCATACATAAAATCCAACTTAATCTATATTCACTATAAATAATAATGGCTTAAATGTAATTTTACAACAAATGCTTTCGTTGGCCGCCGACCGCGGAGCGCGTGGTGTCTCGGGGACTGTGTCCGGCGCACGTCGGAACTAACTCTACTACTTTACTTACTGTATTACGTGAAAAAACCTCGATATTTAATTACATTAAGAGTGAATTAGTGGAATATGAACGCAATCGTCACAGTCATAGGGTTGAGTTTGAGATGCAGCGCGCTCCGCTTGCCCGCACGCGACCGCGCTCGCACGCACCGCCTAACGTACACGAGATTCTATAAGACGAGTCCGAAATCAGTAAACAATACAAAAATAACATGATTTCGATAACAGTACAATTTGAACGTCACACGACTGCATATATATACATATATAAAGGTGATTGCGGCGCGTTCGCCCGCGGACACTCGACGGGACACGGTAACAAGCGGTGAGAACAAGCGTACACGACAGCGATTACACATACACTGGATGTCGGCTCCGAACTTACGATCGGGCAGATCACGTGCCTAAACGTCAAATTATTCAAAATGGCCGGCATGTGTCATGGCGGCTCAAACAAATTATTGAAGGTAGTTTAATTTTGGATATGTATCGTTTTTAAGTAGAACAATATTGGATACATGGATATTAATAAAAACGTTTAAGAGATGTTATAGGTCCTAGAACCGGCCAGAGCGTACGATGATCTGCCCAATGTTGGAGTGGAGCGACATTTGCACCGCAACTGTCAGTCTGTCGAGAGCTGGAATATTACGCGGTTGCGAGTGCGGTGGGAGGATCTAGTAGTAGGTCTCCTGCTCGAGCCAGCCGCCCGGGTTGCGGCGCAGATAGAAGCGCCGGATCTCGTCGTAGATGAAGATGGACAGCATGAACGGGATCGCGGGCAGCCACCACACAAACCTGTTCAAAGTTATATTATTAATCACCATGAGAAAAACTAGAAGACCCATTTGATGTTAAGCTATATTATCTGTCCATGAATAGAATATCCCATGTCTTATACAATACATTTATGTATGTGATAAACGTAGACGTATGTGTCATTTTACAAATCTGACTGTGGTGGAAGAAAAAGGCAGGAATTAAATCCGTATGGACGGCATCGGTGGACAGCGATATGGGGTATGGTATTATATATATTTACATCTACAGCGATGGGGTTAGTGAAATAAGTTTCATATTCAACTACATTCTTCATCAGAACAACTTTTATAAAACTATTTTATCAAACAAATAAAATTTGAAAACAAAATTTTATGAACGATGCGGGACTTGTACCCACGACCTGTCGCGTTCCGTGCGAGTGCTCTTCGAACTGAGCTAATCGTTCGAGTGACGTATGCTTTGTTCAACTCTCAGATTGTGTCTTCATCTACAGGATCTAATTTACAGTTGGTAACCTGCTCAACCCCAGTATCTGCATATTAGGAAATTGACTTGAGATGACGCTTTTGCAAATCTAAACAATTTCTTATGTTTTTAAATTGCTAAACCTCTCTTCTATGATTAATACATGTATATTTTATCCAAGTTAAAGGCTTTTGTTGTTTTCTGTTAAAAAAGGCATAAAAGGCATTTATTTTCTCAAAATTGATTCCTTTAGAATTCTCTTTGATGTCATTTCTAATAACAAGATACTACTACCACTTCGGAAACAAATGGCGCTATGAGGGAGAAGAAGCTTTACTTACTTGAGTGGGTACATTCGTAGACCCTTGTCCATGCCGGGAGTGTAAGACAGGAATGCAGCGAGAGCGGTTTCGAAGATGAGACCGAAGTTGAGGGCCCAGTTGCGCATGCCCTGGTGTACGATGGAGTTGCGGCGGGTCTTGCAGATGATCAGATCGGCCCATTGCACCACCACGATGGACACGAAGAAGGCGGTGTGGCATGTGAACTCCAGAGCTTTACGATCGCGGTAGGTCTGGAAATTTATTTCAAATATGCCATTTCCAGTCCAGCAAATTCAAACTAGATACAGCACAAACATTTATCATACATAGCTCGGTAGATATATCTATAGATTTATTTTTAAAGATCGAAAGACAAATAAAGTACAAAGTTTGAGAGAACCTGTAAGGGCCCAAGTCTACTTTGAGTGCTTTTCTCTATTCTAGTTTCGGATTTGGTTATTCACACCCACTAGAAAAATTTACCCAATATATGTCAAAAGCGGGGCACATATAGGTTCATAATCTATGCCTAATAATCCTCTAGGAGACATGCGTGATTTGTTTGTATAACCGCGGATTATACATTGGCAAAGTAACGGGTCCTTATCTCGTTCATGATTACGATGATTTTGAACTGTATATTGGACCTGGCATCATTTTGTCCCTAACTTATCGAGAAGGAATTATATGCATCTTGTGTCGAGATGGAATCTGGTCAAGATCGCCGGAATAGGTTGGGTGAGGACAGCGTAGGATCGATCGTCAGGGCGATCTTTGGCGGAGGCTTTTGTCCAGCAGTGGACGTCTTCCGGCTGAAATGATGAGTTACTAATAAGTAACGCAATCATGCAGGCGGCAACTCAAATTTGAATTTAAAAACCGTACCCATTCCTGTCCATACGAGTCGGTGAGATCATTGATCGCCTTCGAGTCCCACTGCTTCCTGATTCCAAACAGCTTGGTCGGCAGGAATCCATTCTCAGCCATGATCACAAAGTACACGAAGAATCCGGCCGCGGCCTGGATCATTCCAATCTGGCCGTACGCCATCGAAATCAACCTATCCGATATTAAAATATGAATTACTATCAACTCTTGCGTAAACAACGTCAAAAGCGTGTTTACAATCATTCTGCAGTTAGAGATATAAACTTTATAAGATCTTTCATCTTTCAACAAAATCTAGCATATTGTTTATTTCACATTACAAACATTTTTTCTTGAAAGTAAATTCTAGACTCATGATTCGTAAGGAATAGCAAAGTACTTTAAAATATCATTGAATAAGCCTTGTTTAAGCATGCATTACGGTTTTCTCGAAAATATTGCTGAATTTATTATTGTCGTACTTTTCATGCTTTATTGCAATCTCAATTGTTACTTTGTGTTTTATTACGTCAGCGTACCACGTGACAGATTTGGCTTTAACACACTGACCTGTATAAATACCACTGGACAGGCTCTGTTCAATATGTTTGACAGCAAATTTTTTGTGCCTATTTGAAGCGCCACTCGCGAGCGTCCAGAGAACTAATTGTCGTATAATACTAATGGCTGCGAAGGAACGTACAATACTTTGAAGTAGTTTTGCATTTTGAATTAATTTCGTTCGTTTTCCGTGTTAATTATACTTTAAGTAACAACGTAATAAAGTACACAATTTTTTTTTTTGTAAACAGTTTCCCACCATCTATCGATGTTTGCTGAGGTTGTCATCACTAGTTTTAGTACCGCAGACTCTCGCTATGGCCAACAGCGCCAAAATGGCGAATATCAAACAGGCACAAAAGCACTTTGACAGCCGCCAGTCCAGTGGTATATAGTAGAGGTCAGTGCTTTAACACTAAGCATGTATACTCACACATTGATGTATTTGCATGCCGAAAGAACATAGAAGGGAGAAGCATTAGCGAGTTCAGCTATAACTTAGAGGTAAGAAGCACAGTGAAGGGTGTGTGGCAGTTGCATTTGCAGAGTGTTAGCCGAAGCGGTGTGCTAGTATTTATATTCAGTACAAAAATCTATACAAAATAAATATATAAATAGAGAATTGTTACGCTTCATCTCTCCGAAGTCATTCTTTTTAAAACAAAAACTATATTAGAAATCTAGTTCTATTCCAATCACTAAATCTAGAAACACACACATTTAGTCGCTAATACTTCTATGGACACTGTTCCTCTAACTTTCATTTAACGTGCATTCCTTGTCGTATGCCCTTTGAAATATGGAAGAGTGAAAATTTATAAGAGAGAAAGTTCTAAATCTAATCTATTTGATAAACTAAGGCTAGAATAATTAACTTCAAAAACATTCTTAAGATATAAAAACTCTAAAAAAGTATGCGTCAATAACATATTAATTTATTTAAGGGTAGTTAGTTCTACGAAATATGAAATCGAAAAAGAATTTTATGATTTTCTAGTCAATTGTAAGTCTGTAGTGTTAAGTTGTCCTCCGTAATCACTCTTCCACATCGTTTAATGTATCTGTTGAACCAAAACAGCCCGCTATTCTCAATTTGGATTTTTTATAGCCAATTCAAATTGTACAGTCTGCAACATACACTCATAATAATTTGAAAATCGAACTGGGAAGTACAAATCGTAAGCAATCCGTTTGAGTCTTAGATCATTTATACGTCTAGTTAGACTATGACAGCTGTGAAAACGTCACAAAGTGTCATACAAATCGCGAGTGTAAGACGTAAAGTTAGTATTAAGCCTGGTCTGTTTTTATCAGTTGTCTAGGAGTAAGAGACTCTATCTAGACGTATAAATTGTCAAAGGATTGAGTGTTTCTGGTGATTATGCTGACTGTACGAATAGCGGGCGCATTGTTCGTCGCGTCAACACCCATAATGATATCTAATAAGCGTCCGAACGGCCACTCGGCGGCGGCTAGTGCTGCCCAACCTTCTGTTGACGAGGTTGTCGCGGTAAGGGTCCCGGGGCTGCCGCTTCATAATATCTGACTCGGGCGCCTCGTACGCCAATGATATAGCAGGCACCTTAGCAAACACCAACCAATCAGGATAAACCGACACACGCCGCGCCAATCAGTGACGCGGGCACACATACAAAGTATCCAATCCAATCGCCGCACACTTACACGTACAATAAAATACATATTATAATAGATAATACAACTATAATTACATACTTCAGTAACAACCTGCTAAGTATTACGGAATAGGGTAGCGTGTTAATATAAAATATATGTACTATTATAGCTTTCAACGTTGTAAATTCTACTACTCAAGAAATAAAGATGTGATGTCTAAAATGTATATAATAGAAAATATGTTTACGGCGCAGCGGCCGAACTACACCGGAGCGGAGACACGGGCTCTCGAGAGAACCTTGTTGTAACGAATGATAGCGATTTTGTGTTTTGTGTGCATGGGGGTTATGAGGAAATAATACAGTAAAAATACGAGATATCAATAAAAAAACAAAGTGTAATATGCAATAAATACATGCACGATAGATGGAGAGACAGAAACATCAAACACTTACCTGCTACCAACAAAGTACTACAAACCACACCAAGTACAAATGATGCAATGGAAAAATGTGTTTGAGAACAAAGCGAAACACGTTATTCCATGCAACATTAAAGTATAGATAGGAAAGGGGAAGAGTTAGTAGATAAAAAATATGAAAGACAACGCTAGGCGGAAACAGATACGGTGCTCAAGTCGCCTTCAATATCCACGCACAAGACGTGTTGTGGCGTGGGAGAGGCGGGTGGCCACACACTGCAGGCAACAACCAAACCTCAATACTGAAGTGTAACACGTGTAGCAAGCAAGTAGCGGAAACAAATAGTTGGTTAGTGAGCGTTGTTCGCTCGTAAGTATTTTACCTCTCGTTAACGAGTTTATCACAGAAAGGATTACGCGGCTGTCGCTTCATTATGTCAGATTCGGCCTCCTCGTAGGCCAGGGATATGGCGGGCACCTACACAGACACTAGCTATGAGCGAGAATTGGGGGCACGAATGCTCCAACCCTGCCCATCAGCTCACGAACGACAAAGCGTGGTGCATTCACTTGATTACAACACCGAACATACAGCAAGCCGTTGCAAACATACGTGGCGAGAGGCTATAACACGCAACAACACGACTACACACTCCCCTCAACATAAATAAATCATGAGCGCGTCCGATCACGTATATTTACATCGACTTGATCAACTTAAACACTAAAACTAAAATGTTCTCGACACATAACAAAATTATATCACAAAAGAATGGCGTATGTTGCTTCCCGAAACGTGAAACAAAACTGAACTGTAATGAACGTGAATGGTATACAATGAGTGGGAGCTTCGCTCTGTTGGTGACGTTTCAGTGAACGAATGATAAAATGGATGATGAATATATGATGACTGTAATTGTAAAACAGTGTATTGTGTTCATCTGTACCAATATTTATATATATATTTAATCTAAATTATGTTATAGGCAAAATTCGTAGTCAACTCTACCTGCACAACATCACAAATGGCCAAAATTATTTTAGTTAACACACGTAATACCATCCTTCGTAAATTACTATATTAAAGTTACTCAAAAAGCAACACAATAGATTAGTAAAAACTCTCCAATTATAAAACCATTCGATATCATTTAGGCTTATTTTTAACATAATACAGCTTAGACTGTGTAATTATAAAAATCGTTTTCAAAACTTTTTGATATAAATCTCAATGTAAATCAATTTGTACCTTATAGTTACACAGACTAAGGTTTAAATTAGACACGCACGGACGATATCGAGACAACATCGAGGTTATTAGCTGAAAATTGTTGTTAGATGTATAATTGAGCAACACACTGGTAAATAATATATTAAAGAGACCTCTCGTTCACAAGTTTGTCGCAAAACGGATTCCGAGGTGGTCTTTTCATAATGTCCGATTCGGCTTCTTCATAAGCCAGAGCAATGGCTGGCACCTATTGTGAATATCTTATTAAATAGTTATACAGGCTTGATTGTATTACAACATGAATGTTAGGTATGAAATGTAACCCAGGTTCTGTAAAAATGAAAATATTTTAACATGAAAAATAATTTCTCCTGTTAAAATATAGTAATTATTAATTCTAAATATACCTTCATTACATTTCCACCTAAAGTCAAAGAAAGACAACAAAATTTTTCGTATTTTGACAAGAAAACAAGAATAAAACTTACCATGTCAGTTCCAAGATCAATGCAGAGGATAGTAACGGTGCCCAAGGGCAGGGGGATGTCACAGAGGATAAAGGCGAGGAAGGGAGATATCTCAGGAATATTCGATGTAAGAGTGTACGCGATGGATTTCTTCAAGTTGTCGAAAATCAAACGGCCTTCCTCGACGCCAGTCACGATAGAAGCGAAGTTGTCGTCAAGCAAGATCATGTCGGCAGCCTGTAACACGTCTTCAATTAATACAACTCATAATCATAAAATAGTTTGATGAGGGTAGTTTGGAAAAAGAACGAGATCGCTATATACCTATACACATAAAGTGAAAGCTTTTATTTTGTTTGTTATGTGTGTGAACGCATGTGAACGTTGCGACTACCTAATTGGTAATAATCGTAATTTATTTGTAAATTTTACGTGATTGACAGTAATTTAAGTGGTAACACTAAATGTTGCTTATAACCCATCTCTTGACATTTTTCATAAAACATGGTAAATAATCAATTAAAACTTATCATACACTGGCCTTCAAAAGTAAGTATCACACTTTTAAAATTGAGATAACGTTTTAACCTCACAAGATATACTTTCGAAATAAAAAGGACTCCAAAGAGAATTTACTTTTGTACATAAAAAACTTTATGGTCGGTAACCTTCTTTTAAGAGTTGGCTGAAAAAAAACTTCAAAAACAAGACCATTTCTTTTTCAAAGTGGACGTTTCCGAATTACAATTTTACCATTCACATTTTTCTTTCTGTTTTAAGTTTTTTTCAAGATCGATGGGTCTTGTTTTAAAAATTTATGCTAAAAAGCACATATCATTTATTTATCATGCCTCTTTCAGTTGAAGAATGTGCTAGGATCATGGCTTTTCTGGAACTAGGCATCAGTATGCGTCGCACTGCAAGAATGGTGGGTGTGACGGTACGAACGGTCCAGAAGGTAAAGCGAAGGTACGAAGAGACTGGACACCACCTGAGGAGACCTTGTAATGGCAGACCCAGGAGTACCAGTGCCCGAGAAGATTGTTATATTATTTCCACTGTGTTAAGAAATCGCCACCAAAATGCAGTTGAAGTCCAGCAACAGCTACTTCAGACCCGGAGGGACTACATTAGTGACAGTACAGTGAGAAGATGACTTGCTGAAGCAAATTTGAAACCAGGAAGACCAGCGAGTAGCCCAAAACTCGAGAGACAGCATCGAGTAGCGAGACTGCGATACGCCCGTGAACACATGCAGTGGGATGAAGAAGAATGGTCAAGAATTTTGTTTGCAGATGAGTCTCGATTCTCCCTTTACACTTCTGTTGGAAGGCAAAGTGTTTACAGGCGACCTGGTGAGCGATACCGTCAAGCCTGCATCTCAGAAAGAGTCCAATACGGTGGAGGCAGTGTACATGTATGGGCTGGCATATCTTCAGAAGGTCACAGAGCTAGTAGCCATAGAAAATGGCACCCTCACTGGGCAAAGATATGGTCAAGAGATTCTCAATGAGTATGCAGGGCCGTATTTAGAAAATATGGGTGATGGATCGATGCTGATGCATGATAATGCCCGGCCACACACGGTACATATCGTACAAGAGTATATTTAGGAGGTCGGTATCAGCGTGATGGCTTGGCCATCAAGAAGTCCTGATCTCAACCCGATTGAACAAGCCTGGGATGAGCTTGGGAGGCTAGTCAGAAATCGCAGACCACCACCTACTACTCTCAGGGCACTAAAGCAGGCCCTGGGAGAATATTCCCCAACATCGGCTCCGAAACCTAGTGTTCAGTATGCCAAACCGGCTCGAAGCTGTAATCAGAGCTCGAGGAGGCAATACTAGTTATTAAAAATTAAATAACATGTAATACATTTTAGTTGAATTTTTTTACACTAAACTAAAAATGTTTATTTTCATTGTTTTATCTTTTTTAAGTTAAAAATGTTACTAATGTATAATTTTAGTTTCTAAGAATTAAAGCCTATAAAATTTACAACAAAACGCTTTTAATCTTAAATCTCTACCTTCTATAGTTAAGAAAAAAAATTAATTTGAAAAGTGTGATACTTACTTTTGCAGGCCAGTATAGTAACTTCAAACTATAATAATTCATATTTAAATTCATGTATTTTTATTCAAAATAGGATTTTTTGAACTTATTCAACGTCAAAAACTACAACAACATTCTCGGAACAAAGGCCAAGCCATGTTTCTGCTTTTTAATTTATCCGGGTTATAGGAATGTTTGTCCATGACAAATGCAGTTGATATTTCATCCTAGTCTGGATAGGCGAAACTTCTGTACGTTTGAAAGCTTCAGTTCAACATGCTTACCCCCTTATTCATAATAGTCTGCTAACTTAAAGCATTACTAATTCTCACTCTGTCTTCTTCTATTGACCTAAGTCAGAATGAGAAAAAACACTCCTAAGCGGCTGTTTAAAGTTAGCGGACCATTATGAATAAGGGGCTTTATCTCTAACATTTTGTTGATTTTGTCGGTAAATGTGATTTCGTGTGTCGTGCAATTAATTTCTCTGCACTTAGATTTTCTTAAATGTGTTGTCTTAAATTGTTTATTGAAATATTGTCTTTTAGTTTTCGAAGTTAAAACTTCTTTGAGCGCGATGAGAGATTTATGGTAGGGGAAAATATCACATGAGTGTGACAATTTTTTACTTGTTTTCACTTACATCTGCAGTGCCTGTATGGCAACCAAAATATATTTGTAGATTTTCTTATAACATAAGTAATATCTATCTTTTTAGGTACAAGGTTATTACAAAATAGTAATTTTTTATTCAGTTACATAAAATTACAGGAAACAGTCCACAAAGTATTATATATTAGTCGTAATATGCATATTATAGTTATATATATGGGTTCGAATCCCGGTAGGTGCAACCATTTATATGATGATTATGGATGTTTGTTTCCGAGTCATGGATGTTTAAATGCATTTATGTATGTTTATATGAATTTATGTATGTTTAAATAAATATATTGTATTAAATATATCATTGTCTTGTAACCCATAAAACAGGCTATATATGCTTAACTTGGGGTAAGATAATTTGTGTAAAAAGTGTGTCAATATTATTATTATTATAATATATATAATATATTATAATAATAATAATATTGACACACTTTTTACACAATAAAACAAACAAATATAGTTACATAAGTGTATAAAATATTTTCTATATTATCTGACACCTGACGAGTAAGATTTATAATAAAAATAATAATAATAAAATAAATTCCTTCTATGTGGAGTTTACCAGACTTACTTTGTTCGAACTTAGCTTTTGCGTTATCGGTTAAATTTAGTAGGCTTATATTTGAAAGTGCTATATACATATATTATATTTATTTGTCAAATCACAAGTAGCACTAACCTGCTTAGAGACGTCAGAGCCAGCGATACCCATGGCAACACCGATGTCGGCCTTCTTCAACGCTGGTGAGTCATTGACTCCGTCTCCGGTGACAGCCACGATGGCTCCCAGGCGCTGACAACCCTCCACAATGATGAGCTTCTGTTGGGGCGATGTACGGGCGAATACGATCTCCGTGTGGTATCTGGATAACCATTAACTTTCTTAATATAGTTGTCTTTATAATCAGCGAGCGGCATTAGAGTTATCTGGAACTCGCATGTTCTGGGCGTTGTCGAAACCAGCGGTCCCTACCGCCACTGACATGGGGTTTGACACTCTAGCCCATACGGCAATAGAGAATGCCGACCTCCTGGGTACTCCTGGGTTTTACTACTGCAGCTCGTCTCTTAACGACGATGGAAAGACATCGGTGAACATCCCTTGGTGCCAGACTTCTATATCAGAATAGATTTCAGTCAAAACTATTCTGTGAGCTCTGTTTTCTTTGGACGTTAAGAAGTCGCATGGGCCGGATGGCATTTCTCCCATCGTGCTCAGGACGTGCGCTCCTGTGTTGTCCCCAGGTGCTTACGCTTTTTACCGCCACTCATACTGAAAAGGCGTTAGTCCCGGACTCACAGAAGTTAGCCCTTGCACATCCGAGTTGAAAAAAGCGGCCAAGTGGAAGTGGGATCCGTAGCAGCAACAAACATTATATAAAAGTTATATAGATAGGAAAATGACATTAAATTATTTAAATGGAAAAGGCAACACAAATTTTACCAATTTGGAAGAGTCTCTCGCGCAAACTAGTCAGTTTAGAAAAAAATAATTTAGAAACCCCAATATCATATTTGAAGCCCTATCAGCAAAAGCATATCCCACACATATGGGTTTCATGAAAAAAAATTTTTTGAGTTTCAGTTCTAAGTATTATAACCCCCAAAATTTAATGTTTTTTTTTTCCTAATTTTGTGTGAAAATGTTAATGCGGTTCACAGAACACATCTACTTACCAAGTTTCAACAGTATAGTTCTTATAGTTTTGGAAAAAAGTGGTTGTGACGTACACGGACAGACAGACCGAAACCGGATTTGATAAGTAAAAAACAATAAAGGTGCACAGACATGACGAAGCTATAAGAGTTCCGTTTTTTGCCATTTACCTACGGAACCCTAAAAAGATGATGGCTCTGATCCAACTAACCACATCATTTGGATATTACCTCCCTGCTCTCCACATAATGGAAAGCAGGAGAACATTAGCGGCGGTGTTCACAAAAAAATCAGGTGAACCTAACGCTCGTTAGTCTTCCTCTTCCATAAAAAAATTAAAAAAATTTAAGGGACACGTAGAACTGTTTTTGTGTGTATTTACACGCTTTGTATTTGCTTCACTTGTATGTTTATTGTATTCTTTACCAGTGGGAGGCTCCTTTGCACAGGATGCCGGCTAGATTATGGGTACCACAACGGCGCGTATTTCTGCATTGAAGCAGTAATGCTTAAGCATTACTGTGTTTCAGTCTGAAGGGCGCCGTAGCTAGTGAAATTACTGGGCAAATGAGACGTAACATATTATGTCTCAAGGTGACGAGCGCCGTCGTAGCGCCATTCAGAATTTTTTAGGTTTTTCAAGAATCCTGAGCGGCACTGCATTGTAATGGGCAGGGCGTATCAATTAGCATCACCTGGACGTCCTGCACGTCTTGTCCCCATATTTTCATAAAAAAAAATATTCGTTTGTATGTTCCTTGAAACGCGATGTTGTTGAGTACTATGTCTCGAAGGTAGTCAGTCATAAACCTCTGGCAGTGGTAGTGGCCTATCATCGGCGATCGGTATGGTAAGGCCCCCCAATCCATAATTTAGGACATCATTTATTTCTCTTCAGTTTCAATTAGTATTGCATAAACACTTTTTCTCTGTACCTAACATTGAATACCTTAAAGTTTTACATAGTAAGATGTGGATAGCGTATCTGACTACAATTTTATTTGACTTATATATGTTATTTCTTTATGTACCTACTTTGTAAGTTGTAGTTGTTTGCTTTTCCTAATAAAAAAAAACATAAACCATTGTTATAACATGTTCACACATGTTATATACATATATACCTCTAATATAACTCATATTATTATACAGGTTAATATAGTCTTGTCATGTAGTGGCTTTTATTGTAGACCCTTAGTTAAGTTGTTTTTCAAATTAGAAAATTATAAACTATAGTTTACTAACTTTAGAATCTCGTCCAATTGATCCGAATTCAGTTCACGTAGCTCAGTTCCATGCACGACAGCAGCCTTCGCTTCACGCGGGTTCACCTCCGACACTGGGATGTTCAGACGAGCAGCAATGTCCTCCACGGTTTCGTTGCCCTCCGAAATGATGCCCACGGACTTGGCGATAGCCTTCGCTGTGATAGGATGGTCACCCGTCACCATGATAACCTGAGATAAGTTACAATGTTAACAATCTTCATATAACTGCATCAATCACGGCCCAAGAAATATTAAATACCTACAGAGATAACTCGATCAAATTAGTATTTCAAATGCTTCCCACAACTTATATCTTTAGTAAAATTTTAATGTTTTCTTAAATAAATTAGTCTATAATTTTCACTTTAGTTTTCTTGTAGTTGTTACTAACCAGTGGGTTTAAGAGTCTAGCTCAAATCTAATTTCGAATTATATGTACCTTGATACCAGCTGATCGGCATTTAGCAACAGCGTCGGGCACAGCCGCACGTGGTGGATCAATCATACTCATGAGGCCAACGAAGCGAAGGTTGTCCAGGGGGAAGTTGGGGTCGTCAGTGTTGAACTTGTAGCCGATGGGATATTTATCGGAGGGTAGTTGAAGATCGCAGAATCCCAATACACGCTCACCTAGACCACCCAGTTCTAAATACGCATTGTTGAAAGCTTCCTTCATTTCTTCGTCTAGTACCTATGAGAGATAGGACAATTTTAGAAAATATCTGACAAATTTAGACCAAAGCATTATTAGTATAGTATTATAAACTATAAGAAAACCATACCTTTTCCTTTCCGCCGATGAAAATAGTGCTACACCGTTCCAAAATCCTTTCAGGAGCACCCTTCATCACAAGCAGGTGACGGGGATCGCTGGGGTCATCACTCTCATGAATGGACACTTGGTATTTATTGGTCGAATTGAAAGGAATCTCGCAAACTTTCTTATTCCTCTTCCTGATAGACAAGACATCACCGAGAGCAAGTTCCATGCATTTCAACAGAGCCGCTTCAGATGCGTCACCAGCTACCTCCTTCTTCAAAATTGGCACACCATCCTGACCACCTTTGAATTCGGCTCGGTTGCACAAGGTTGCAATTTTAGCGAGTGCCTTAAATCCTGGACTAGTGCGATCTACAGAATAAAACAACAATTAATACTAATTTAGCCCGATATATTAAGCTGGATCATTATTTAGCCAAACTTACCATATTGTACGCCAGATTGATCCTCAGTCGTGTCAGCTTCAATAATCTGGTTGTCAAACCACATGTGAGCGACAGTCATCCTATTTTGGGTCAAAGTGCCAGTCTTATCAGAGCAAATGGTCGAAGTTGATCCTAAAGTTTCGACGGCTTCCAAATTCTTAACCAGACAGTTCTTAGAAGCCATTCGTTTGGCAGTGAGAGTCAGACATACTGTTACAGTAGCAAGTAAACCTTCAGGTACATTAGCGACGATGATACCTATAGTAAAAGAATGTTTTATTAGAATCAGGTTTAAAAATAAATATGTATATGAAAACTTGTGAGATGATATGACATGTACTTACCAATGAGGAAGATTACGGCATCGAGCCAATGGTAGCCGAGAATAAAAGCAATTACGAAGAATGTAACACCAAGGAAGACAGCAACACCAGTAATCAAATGAATAAAGTGATGAATTTCCTTGGCAATGGGCGTTTCTCCCGTGTCCAAACCCGAGGCCAAACCAGCAATACGTCCCATAACCTACAATAAATTTGGAATATTTACGTCTTACGAACTCAAGTATTCAATATTGCGAAACAAAAGAAGTTTTATATACCGTGTTGTCACCGCAGCAAATCACAACTCCCTTAGCAGTACCCTCAACAGCGTTGGTGGAAAAGAAAGCCAAATTCTTTGTCTCCAGAGGATTTTCATTCGTAAATTCAGCTCCACGCGATTGAGGTTCAGATTCACCAGTTAAACTTGAATTGTCAACTTTGAAACCTCGAGATTCTATAATCCTAATATCAGCAGGGATCCGGTCACCGAATTTAACCTTTAAAATATTATACGTATAAGATATTAAAGTAATTTGCTTGTAACTAATAAAAAAAACCTCAGAAGAAAATATTAATGACGAATTCAAGTTATTACCTCAACAATATCGCCAAGTACAAGATCTTCAGCGCGCAACGTTAACTTTTCACCTTCACGAATTACCGTCGCGAATTGAGGCACCATGTTCTTGAACGATTCCATAATTTTGGATGACTTGCTTTCCTGATAGTATGAGAAGATACCCGTGACAATAACCACAGCTGCCAGTACAATACCCAGATACAAATTGTCGTCTGACGGTTCTTCGACAGTACTCGCCTAAAATATGTATGTAGTTTATTAGTAGGCTGTTTTCACGGATTAAATAAATTTATTTTTTTATGTCTAGTACTTACCTGGATTCCGTAGGCAATAAAGCAAAGAATAGCACCAATCCACAGTAATAATGCGAAACCACCAAATAGATTTTTACAAAATTTCACCCATTCGGGCGTTTGTTTAGGAGGTGTGAGTGCATTTGGACCGTCTCTTTCGAGATTCTCTTTCGCTTTTGCATGACTAAGGCCCTACAATACACAAATGTTATTATATTATCAATAAAATACCACAAGTTAATATTGTAATAACTTCAAAATATCTGAAGCTCTTACATTTTCTGGATGAGTCTGAAATCTTTGGTACAGTTCCTCAGGAGATACTTTATGGAAATCAATATCCAATTCCTGTTTTAGGTCATCAAGATCTCCTGGTTTTCTCTTCTTCGCAGGAGGTTTTCGCCGTGTCTAGATTAAAGATAAATCAAAGTGAATACATTTTCATATCAAAATAAAAAAGAGCCAAATAGAGTAGAAAGCAAGAAAAGATACTGTTACCATCACCGACGATCGAAATATCATAGATTTTAAGAAATAGTAAACACAAATATTTAAATTGATCACACAAGTCGATGAAAAATGATTAATGTAGCATGCAGTTGCATGACGATTGACGATTGTTCTCATACACATGGGTATTCCATTGAACAGACGTCAGTCATCAATGTGGAAAATGAGATGATAATGCAAATTAAAAACCTTGTACTGTCCATCAGCTGTTCTATTATCGTCCTTAATGGGAGCGATGGTTGCGACGCGGTACGAGTCGGTACGGCCATGCTGCAAACATAACTATGGGCTAGACACATTCTACTAGCGGGCCATGGGCCGTGCTGTGGAAATCTAAGAGCTATGATGAGGTCCACAAAATAAATATGCAATGTCAAAAAACCAAGTGTGATATAATTTTGTATTTAGACGACTATTTTCATTTGTATAATATATTTAAGATGTAACCGTTGCAATAGAAGATTTCACACGTGGTTGTTTTCTTAAATAAAAAAATATGATCAAAAAGGTATGAGCACAAGGCATTACGGAGCAGTAAACGTTTAAAACAAAATGCTATGGGTATTGATGAAATGAAGACGATCCTTCCACGCCGAGGTGCAATTGTAACCTTGATGGGACCGCTGCGTGTACGCCCGCTAGGGATCACTAGCTCAATGGCGCTCAATTGATATGAACTAGTTACGTTCGCATGTGAACCTGTGTGCGATTGAAAGGACAATCGCATTAATCTATATTCATTCGTTGGACAAATTAACGAACCATCCTAAACTTAAGACAAAAAATTCACATTCATGCAAATATTTTGCAGCCATACAGAAAATTAGCAAATCTATCGCAGTATAATTATATATATTTCTGGTTTGAAAAATTCAGGTAGGTAATAAATGTATTTTAGTTTTAAGTATATACAGCAAGGTAAGTTCTTATTGTTTTGTAATGAAAGTCAGTACATAAGTTGCAATAATGTCCACCAAGGACTAACGAACGCCTAATGGCCCCTTCACTAGTTCTAAAAGCGTCCACATTTTGTAAGCAAGTCAGCCATCGAAGTCGATAATTGATTAAACGTTTTCGTACCGCCGTCATTAAAATACGCCACAAATATCCCACGAAGGCCGCTTTGTACTTGATAATAGATCGCAGGAATGGAAAATTTTGAAATACAAAATCTTAGTCATACTAAGACTTTGTTTGCAGCAGTTAAGCACAAAGATACGTTAAAACTATTATGCATGCACATAAATATGTTAACGAGTCAGCATTATGATCAGCAGATTTGAATTTCATGAGACAACTGGAAACAAAAATGTTTCTAGGAAGGCGTGATCGGCGCTGTTACATAACCCTCGCAGCACGCGTGCGCGTTTTGGTCCAACCCCCGCTTTCGACCCTCGACATAAATAGATAAAAGACAAGGTTGCCACCCCCAGACTCTAGCGGCCGCATTCTATAATCTTTGCAAAGGTTAAACCGGAATATGTGATGGAAAATCGAATCCGGTTTCAGTCTGAATGAAGTAGACAGCCCCTCAAGATGCGATCAATACTTTTTAGGCTAAAGAAGTCCAATAAACGGGGAACCACTTTTGTTAAACCTCTCCCCAATATTGTGCTCCCCAATCTATTTGTGCTTATTAAATCTTTTAGCAATCTTACATTATAAATAGATACAATCGCATGTAAAGTACTAATTTGGTTTACATTTTTTTCTCAATGTTCAATTTTTCATATCAGTACTCATTGTCGCCAAGTCTGACATTGAATGCTCAATTTCAAATTTAACAATATATATTATCCCTAATTATATAAATTATTATCGTGGCTTGAATCCAATATTAATATGTTAATGCGTCTATTGACTGATCACTTTTAAATTATAAAATCAAGATAACATCTCGCTCGAAATTTCTCGAATGCCGACCAAATTTCATTGTCATGGTCATGACGCCAGTTTCAACCGAAAATTAGTGGTTACTATCGTAGTAGCTAACGAGCACATGTGAATGAGTCTATTATTTTTAACCCATGCGGCGTCCACGTCGTGATGAGCTATCTCTGACGTGCAATTATACGATTTCAGTGCCAAAACACGTAAGAAACGTTCGCTTCTCACGTGTTTTTGTAAATATATAAGTGACTATACCATGCGGTGCATTGCAGGTGGACTTGTCTCGATCGGAGTGTTGGTTAACCCAAAAATAATCGCACCATAATTATAATGAAATACGTAATACGTATCATAAATCAATCTTGACCGGACTAATGTAATCATTATAAACGCTCCTTTTCACTAACAGATTTTACCTTTATCTAAAGGCGAAGCAAATTTTTTGTGACGAATTGGATAGCTCACACTAGCTAAATACATATTTTGTAGTAAACAGATCATAAAAAATTATTTATATTTACTAATTTGTATAAAATATTTTACGACTTAGCCAATTTAAAACAATGTACAATAACAATAAGAGTTCGTTGTACTCAATACTGATAATCATAAAGGACACATAATGTCACATAAATTTTATAACCTTTTACTACTTGTTATAATATTTTGGAATATCTTTAATGTTCCAGATATGCCTAGGTTCTCGATCTCTATTATTTTAATCAAAACGCATACAGTCCATGAAATATTTGTTTCTTGTAAGTTAATTTTATCATATTGGGGTTACTTCAAATTGGTCAAAAACTGAACATACTCATGTGATGCGAGAGTTCTTTCAAAATGCGCTGCGGTGTTTGTTGATTAACTAGCCGTTTAAAATATAATATTTATATACCGCCTTAGCTCGAGAAACAACTTCTCAAACGAGACTTAACATCTTATGTCTCAAGGTGACGAGCGCAATTGTAGTGCCGCTCGGAATTTTTGGGTTTCTCAAAAATCCTGAGCGGCGCTGCATTGTAATGGGCAGGCCGTATCAATTACCATCAGCTGAATGCCCTGCTCGTCTGGTGCCTTCTTTTCAAAAAAAAATACCAGCTCATTCTCAAAATTAAAACTATAATTTAAATAATAATTTATTGTGTTGTTGCTTCAGTTGAATTCAGATTATTATTTCTATCGTAATTTCAACAAGATATATTGAATCCTACTAAATATTAAAGTTCAGATTTACTCATTACATAAGACCTTGCGTCTTCTATTATATCATTAGATATTAATGTCATTACAAGCAATACAATTTTAAATAAATATAATGCATTGTATTGTCGAATTAGATTTCCGTTATGTTGTCCTTTAAAAACTTGACTGCAAAATTCAAAAAATCCTCTTGAAATATCATTTAAAAAACATCATATTTCGCACACGCGCACAAAATTTTTCACTAGTTATTAGATAACCATATCTAGAGCGACAAATTCAAATTGTCCGATAGAATAAAAGCTAACGGATTTTAGATAATTCAATTCATTTTAATGTTGGATAGTGATATCAGAACTGTAATGCTATAGGTTCGCTAGATTTTTTTTTCCGTTTTAGATACCTAGTACTGGATCTGGCAACCTAATTGATGTGTGCGTGCTATTGTCATAAAGGATAAAGGAAATACTCCAATAGAGCGACCGTACTCTATGCGATTTAAATGACATAATGACCTAGCAATTTCCTAATAAACCTTCAGTGCTCTTACACTTGGCGGTCGGGTTTCCAGCCGCCTCCCGCAACTACCTGGTTACTGGTTAGTCACATCCGCAAGAACACCTTGGAGGAATTTATTCTAATCTATTAAAATAATCTAGAAAGTTGCTCGTTCATGATCTTCGCATTACATTAAATTCTTGTAATATGCCATGCTATCGTAGTATGGTAGTAGTATCTAGTAGTATAAGAAATGACATCAAAAAGAATTCTAAAGGAATCAATTTTGAGAAAATAAATGCCTTTTTATCTGTGAGAATAAATGGTAAGCAGATATATGGTATATTATGTAAAGATGACAATAATTATTAATTATATGAACTGTGATGATTTTTTCGTCTCAGTATTAATTTATTATGTTTCCTCTTTATTAAACGACTCGGAAGACAAAATATTACAGCTCAGTGTGAGTACGTTGACATAGAAAAAAAAAACGGCGATTTCTAGTATTAGAAGTTATTGATAAAATCCTTTGTTAGAATTATAAATTTATCAAAGGCTGGAGAAATTTGAATACTGGAAGCTTATAAAGTGAGTGGCAACAGGGCTAAGGGAAACCACAAAGAGTAGTGTGGAGTTACGAGTCACGACCGAGATCAATACCAAAAGTTACGCAACATGCCGGAGGACGTCTTACGTTTTATAAATTTTTATAACATATAGATTATAGACTCTAGGCCGAATCTAGAAGGAAGCCTTAATTACGACTGTGGAATAGTTTGAATATGATCTGGATGAAGCTAGTTGGCTATTCTATAAGGGAAAATCTAATTATAATAAGTGCAGTTTGAACTGGATGTAGCAAACGGTGATTGCATGAATGCTTGGATTTGTAATAATATAGAAATCATCGGAAATATGGGTTGAATCACAAATCAAATTACATGCGGCAGAACTGAATGTATGGGGTCTACAAGATCTACAAAAAGCTAACGCAAAACTATCTTTTGCAAGCACCGTTGCACTCACCTCGCCCATTTTCCCTTGTCTTTATACAAAAGCGGTCTTAAATGAGCAAGCCGCTCGGGTCTCGCCTGCTTCCTTCGGTGGAGGGGAATGGAGTGTCCCTAGTTCTGCAACAATGGAGACCTTTACGACTTCCTCGTTCCAACGGAAAAACTTAAAAAAATTGTGTGCGCTTTCACGTTGGTATGTCGCACGGCACTGAGACTATGTCATCGTGGTACAAAACTGAAACCCGGTATGAGAGGAATGCCAACGGACGGCTGAGGCACAACTCTTGGCGGCCTGCTTCGGGCGGCGACTGACTGGTGGATCGTGGGGCCGGCCGCTATCGAGCCGAGGATGCAGTGACGTCACACTGCGTCACGACGCCAGCGCCGCTACGGGCGAAGAGCGCTCCCGACTGCGCGCGCAAGCCCTTCCCGCCCGCCCGCGCGCTCGTAACCTTCCACAACCGACCCGAGTTGGAGCCGAGCGCGGCCGAGTGCCGACGACGAGCGCTATTACTCGACACCATTTCCGTCGCCATCATCCCCTATCCAACTGTCAAATCCTAATCAATGCTTTCAGCTTTACCCCATTTATATTGGTTATACTGCAACTAGACATATCTTAGACAAACATCTTATCGGCATATAAATTGAATTATGAGTGAAATAGCTTTTTCTATCGACGTGAAAATTCCATGAAACATACATTTTAATCACTTGCTAGCTAGCGATTATTTAGCACTTCAATTATGTGCCTTAGAGTTTTATAATACAATTCATCAACTCTAGAGTAAACCTTTGTTCTTTTTTTAATGAAAATAAGGGAAGAGACGAGCAGGTCGTTCAGCTGATGGAAATTGATACGCCGTACCCATTACAATACAGTGCCGCTGAGGATTCTTGAAAAAACCCAAAAATTCTGAGCGGCACTACAATTGCGCTCGTCACCTTGAGACATAAGATGTTAAGCCTCATTTGCCCAGTAATTTTACTAGCTACGGCGCCCTTCAGACCTAAACACAGTAATGCTTAGACATTACTGCTTCACGACAGAAATAGGCGTCGTTGTGGTACCCATAATCTAGCTGGCATCCTGTGCAAAGGAGCCTCCCACTGGTAATTGATAATGATATATAATAACTACCCCCATACCTACTCCTCCAATAGTAAATATTTTACTGATCTATAGATAAAACTATACTCGCACAAAATTATTTTAATATTTCAGCAGTCTCCACTTCGATACGAAATTGAATACGCCAACGTCATTAAAAATACATTTCAGACGAGAGTACGTTCGAACGCTTTTAAACCGTTTTTATGACGACGAGTAGATGTATATGCGAAGACATTTTAATCATTTTTGGTACTCCGATACTATCATGTAGTAACAAAATTATAATGGAAAAAATTTGTATATTTTTTTAAATAAAAAAAATATAAGAAATATAACAAGAGAATGATAATTAAAATTTAAAATAAAATTTATTTAAATTAATTATTGTGATCTTTACAAAAATTGTTTCAATCTCTGAAGAGAATCAAATCCACGATCTGAATGAAGAACAATAGGAATGATAAATTCTATGTTTAAGCTTCGTCATTCTCAGTTCATTTAAATATGTAAAAAATCCTTTTTCTCAAACTATGGACTTTCTTAATAAACAATATCAGAGTTGTAGACATGTTTGAAAAATAAATTTCGTCGGGGCAGCGATTTCTAATTTGGTAAAGCATACAAAGCTTTCGATGTGATTTCAAACTCCCCAACAATTCGAGCTGCTCTGCGTAGCACGCGGTAATTTAATAATAAATTCCTGATAGAGTAATCCACCATCCCACCAATCCTCTCAAACACACATCATACTCATATGCAGTGCAGGTCTCAAGAGCGCCCACGTGGAAACAACTGTGGAATTCAAGGGAACCTCAAAGGTCACAATCCTATTTCTGCCGTGAAGCAGTAATGTGTAAACATTACTGTGTTTCGGTCTGAAGGGCGCCATAGCTAGTGAAATTACTGGGCAAATGAGACTTAACATCTTATTATCTTAACATCGAGCGCAATTGTAGTGCCGCTCAGAATTTTTGGGATTCTCAAGAATCCTGAGAGGCATTGTAATGGGTAAGGCGTATCAATTACCATCAGCTGAACGTCCTGTTCGTCTCATCACTTATTTTCATTAAAAAAAACCCTGCGATTCCCTTGTTGTAGAAATACCAATAAAATGTTTGATCCTTACAAAATAGCCTGGAAAATGCTCGAAGCAAACAAAACATAGTCGATGTATCATGGCGGTGGTCGTTCGTGTAATCGGCAAATGTGGTCACATACCATGTAGTGAGATAAAATAGTCCCTAGGCAACACAGCTAATTTCCGCATGCGGACTTCATTTCCTACCCCAACATGCGATTGCGTAACACCAATGACTCTATTAGCGAAGCAATGCATGACAATATGTTCGCATTACAATATCACAATTATTGTTCCCGCCCGCTTCGCTGGGCGAATTTTAAAAGGAAATAAATTAAATTTTATTATACATATTAAGATAATTTTGTTCATTGAATAAATAAATAAAATAAATAAATAAAATGTTCGGATTAAATGCTTCATATTTTATATCTATCTCGTTAAACGAGCAAATTTTGATTATATCTTTCGATAGATTTCGATAAAATTACACGAAGGTTTTGAGGTCTATCTATGGGAAAACGTGTATGCTGTCACATTATCAAATAGTTTTATTTAAAATACATAACACACTTATTGATGATGAACTAATTTTCATTCATCATTAGCCGGAAGACGTCCACTGCTGGAAAGGCAAGGCCTCCCCCAAAGGTTTCCACTACGATCGGTCCTGCGATGCCCTCATCCAACGTATTCCGGCGATCTTGACCAGATCGTCGGTCCATCTTGTGGGGGTCCTACCAACACTGCGTCTTCCGGTATTAACACGATAAACATATAATATCCCAAAACTAATCAAGAGCATATAATATATTGATAAACAACACAGTAAAAACACTTTAAAACAAAACTTAGCTATTCATTATAAGTGGCTACTAAATAACGTAGAGGCATTGTGGAAGAAATTAAAAACAAAAGAGCATCGACGTTTTTGTTAGCAGCCAATTAAGTGAGCAAGAAATAAACACCCGAATACAAAGTGATTAATGAATTTTCATTACTTTCTAATTACTTTCTGTAACACATTATAAGCGAGAAGGATTATATCATTTTTGCTAATTATTATGTTAACGTTGTGTAAGTACCAGTCTTCTTTGAAAAAAAAAAAACTGATAATCTGGTACACGATTCACAATAGTGAAATAAATTTACTGTGAGGCAATTGTCGTTAGTACATTATATTTCTGTCTGGGAACTATCCAAAGACTTAATTTGGGACCACTACTCTATAAATATATATATTCGAGAGAAACTCCTCAATTAACACTTATATTTTTATTTATTAAATACAAATATTTAGAACTGTTTAAGCATCAAACTCTACGGCATTTTGACTTAACGAAATTCAAGCAAACCCTATTAACTACATTAAAACATAAAAAAGTAACTTCAAAAGATTAAGTTGTAATTGAACACTAGCCGTTCCCGCCCGCTTCGCTGGGCGAATTTTAAAAGGAAATAAATTAAATTTTATTCATCTTATTACAAATACAATAAAAAATAAGTAGCCATTAACCATCTAGGATAAATTTCGTATCGAATGGTGGTAGTATCATGGCGGTAGGATCAGTGGTTTAGGCGTGAAAGAGCCTCAAACAAAGACCATTTTCTTTATCTAATATATAAAATTCTCGTGTCACGGTGTACGTAATTGAACACCTCCGAAAAGGCTCGACCGATTTTCGTGAATCGTGCACATCGGCTAAGGTGGAGAATCGGACAACATCTATTTTTCATCCCCCTAAATGTTAAGGATGGTCCACCCCAAATTTATTTTTAATTTTTTGACTTTTATTTTTAAATTATTTAATTATGATTCAGCATTAAAAAAATACATACAACTTCAAATTTTCACCCATCTACGATCAACACTTACTTTTGTATCGCGATATTAAGATTATTCTAATCCATCCACAGACACGCAATAGAGTTGCAATATGGCAATCGAATATAATGATTATTTTGGTACGATAAATTTTATGTATGATATGTTTGGTAGGTTTGAGAATCGGTCGTCATCTATTTCAATACCCTAAAAATTTTAATTATTGAATTTTTTTATTACTTCATATTACAATACAACGTTTGCTGGGTCAGCTAGTATATATATATAGAAGATAGTAGTAACTACAATTGCATCAAGACTCTAGCGAAAAATAAGCCTAAAAGCTGTTATTCACTTTATATTCTTTTAAATGTTAGTATCAAAGAATAATAATGAAACAAAACCACAATCCCTGCGGTGATATATTCCAATGAAGTAGAGCGTCCTCGTTTCTCTACGTCCTACTAAAGCCTACTGTTCATTTGAAGTTTCAGCATTCGTACATTTATTTAGAACACCCGTATCTAAAGTTGGTATTACATAAATAGAATTTCTATTTTCTTGTTCAATATTATTGAGGATATGTTTTATGCAGGGGCGCAGCTTGCCTTGGCGGGGCCCCGTTTATAAATTTGCTGGGGGGACTTTATGAAGGCTAAAGATTTCTCACAAAAGAAATATTTATTCACCATAATTATATCTCGTCTTTTGTCTCCCGCGAGAGTTTGGCGAGTCAACATATCCTGAGGATGCCTCGTGTTGAGGCGAAACACGTGTCGAATTGTTTAAGGACATATATTGGCGGAATTAACACTAAAGGAAACTTAAAACACTTGGATAATTATGGATTTCCGAAAAGTAACGCCCACTTCGATAAATTTTCATCATAATTATCTATGTCACTTTTTCCAACATTTTTACGAACAATTCAAAGTGAATATACACTTTCCTTGCTTCTCCTCTCTTTCAGCAAGCAGTGTAAGTTTTTATTAATTTTTGTCTACGCATGTCGGGGGCCTCCTTATCCCGGGGGCCCCATATGACCGATACGGCAGATACGGCGGTAGCTACGCCCCTGGTTTAATGTCATCTAAGAATATAGGTCTCACAAGTATGTATATGACCTCTCAATTATTTATTTCCGACTTAGCATTGCCAGGATTTAATCCGCACTTCTTTTTGGTGTTGCTGCTGTACCATAACTCTCGGTAAGTAGGATGCAAATACAATTTGTCTCAGTTTCAAGCGTGCCGTATCTAGTAAAATTACTTAGCTAATGTATTATCATGACTAAGCGATATCGTGTTCTCTCAGAATTTTAAGAATCTTGTTTGTCTTTTTTTTTTTTAATTTTTACCATCGGAATAAAAAGTTTTACAACCCTAATATTAAACCACCTCGAGGTTGACAAGGAGTTATTTTTTAATTTATTTTATTTTGGAAGTTATTTTATTTGATTTATGTCTCCTGAGATAACGCATTTACAATTAAATCTCAACGCATGTGATTTGAACATTTTCTGAGATCCTTTTGTAATACTATCACTATCGATTGAGAGTATGTCCTAAGAATTGGCTGATTCTTTCTATACACCCCTTCTCGTATTTCAGTAAGTGATCCCCTTACTGAAATAGCCTCAAACCCTATTGATAATTCCATATAAATAACGATTTAGGGAATATTTCATCAGTCTTCAGTATATAGAGACGACTTTAGAACTTAGATAATTCTAGATAGAGTCTCTTGTTGTTCGACAACCGATAAAAACAGCAAGGAATACTAGTTTAGTGTGCGCTAAAGTCTATTTTTTTCGACGTTTTCACAGCTGTCATAGAATAAATGACCATTTATACTACACGTATAAATGATCTAAGACAATGTATTTGTCACCAGGCATTATTAACACATATTGAACCCGCGACCATTTGGCTTGCAAATCACTCGGAGCGCGTAGCATACGGGCAAGTTCTATAATTTTATATAACTTTAATTTAATCATATTCGTATTGGTGCGATAAATTAAAGCATATTAATTTCACACATGCACTGCTCTGCAAGTCCGTTGGATGTAGGTAGGTCAGGTCCGTACGCCATTTTAAGTCTTTGACGTTTTTCCATATTTAAATTTTACGTATCCAATTAATTTTCGATGTTTTTGATAAATTCGTTTTATTTATTGCTAACTACAATTTAATATTTTTCTTAACAAGACGATATCCATAATTTTATGTTATAAAGCTTACATCATTTATACGTCTAGATAGACTATGACAGCTGTGAAAACGTCGAAAAAATTTGAGTTTAGAACAAACCTATATTTTGAGCAATGCACGCACACTACACCAAGTGTCATATAAATCGCGAGTGTACGTCATAGCTTGTCACGCACACTAAACTAATATTCCTGGCCTGTTTTTATCGGTTAAAAATTATCAAAGCTATAAATTCGTCTCTATACACTGAAGACTGATGAAATATTTCCGAAATATTTATTTAGATGGGATTATGAATAGAGTTTGAGGCTATTCTCGTATTTCAGTAAGGGGATCACTTACTGAAATACGAGAAGAAGGGGTGTATAAAAAAAAGTCAGCCAATTCTAAGGACATACTCTCAATCGATAAGATCTGTGGCTGAAATATCATTATATTTCAGTGATTCGCCGTCACGGCCAAACCTCGTTCACTTGTCAGCTACCTTAAAGCAATTACGCTTCCGAGACATCAATTTGGCACATGCACGACGAATGTAGGCATTTGAATCAGACAGAGAAACGCCATAGTAGTCTAGCTGATATGAAAATTGGTGGAGCGGTTTGCGAGCGGGGAAGGAGGCAGGAGGCTAGGGGGTGAGTTGGGGGGTGTAGGAAGGGGGCACCAGGCTCTATTTGGGTCACCCCGGGCAGGCCTTCGATCAATATGAGACCCGGCGCGCGCAACTCCCTCCCTGCCTGCGCCGACCACGAAACGTGTCTTGCAATGTCCCATCAACATTAATTAACATTAACAATTATTTTAACATGTTTTACTAACTATTGGTCGCAAACTACATGTCGTATAACACCTAATAACTGAGGTTAAAACTAAATTGACCTTTAATATCGCCGACATAGTCACGTGATCAAACATAATTCTATTTGCAATAGCAAAATATTTCTAAAGTTATTTAAACGCGTAAGACCACCAGGAGGCTCCTTTGCACAGGATGCCGGCTAGAATGTATGTATAAGTATTACTGTCTTTTGGTCTGAAGGGCGCCGTAGCTAGTGAAATTACTGGGCAAATGACACTTACTATCTTATATCTCAAGGTAACGAGCGCAATTGTAGTGCCGCTTAGAATTTTTGGGTTTTTCAAGAATCCTGAGCGGCATTGCATTGTTATGGGCAGGGCTTATCAATTGCCATCAGCTGAACTTCCTGCTCGTCTCGTCCCTTACTGTCATTAAAAAAACGATTGGTCGCAAACTACACGTCGTCAAACAACTATTAACTAACCGCTAATATCGCCGACATAGTCGCGTGATAAAACATAATTGTATTTTATTGCAAAGTATTTCTAACGTTATTAAACGCGTAAGAATACACACTATACAGAATTACAGTAATAGGATACTGTCCGACATTAACGAGGTTATCTCACTTTGAAATGAATCTGAAGATAAATCTATTCGCGATTTATAATCCGACAGTAATATTTTATTGCATTTTTGCTACTACTCCACAGCTGAATATCTTAGTGATCGGACAGCCTGGGACTAGATTATGATTATTTCATAGCAATAGCAATGACAGTACAATATTGTATATTTTATTATTGGAACGCAAAAAAAATGCTGGGAGAGTTTCTTGCGCCGCTTCTTCTCTCTCAGAGCCCCATTTATTTCCGAAGCGGTAGTAGTATCTAGTACATTAGAAATGACGACCGCATAGCCTGACTACTAAGCTAGAGGTGCAATCATTTATATGATGAATATGGATGTTTGTTTCCGAGTCATGGATGTTTATATGTATTTATGTATGTTTAAGTAAGTATATTGTATTAAATATGTCATTGTCTTGTGCCCATAGTACAGGCCATGCGCCAAAAAGAATTCTAAAGGAATCAATTTTGAAAAAATTAATGCCTTTTTATGGCTTTTACATCTGGTAGATGGATTTTAACGTTAAAGTTGTCAGGGAGAGAAATAATGTCGAACAATTTCCAGGCGAAATATCCCGGAGAACGATAGCGCCATAAATCAACGGTCAGCTCAAAATCTCAAGTGTCTCACATTAATTATTAACGGTTAGCTGACTCGTGTAAAATTACTTTCGTTCGACAAAGCCCTTTCAGTACTTAATTAATGGCAGTCCTTTATGCTTATCATCTCATTAATCCGTTATATAATTACCTCTAAGTGGGACAGATGGTCAAACAAGAGGGTTCACTTGATGATAGGTGATCGCCGATCCAGTTTACATTTTAATTTTATGAGAAAAAGGGACGAGACGAACAGGGCGTTCAACTGATGGTTAGAGGTACACCCTGCCCAATACAGTGCTGCTAAGAATTCTAATATTCTAATAAATAAAATAAATCCCGTATCCCATTTTACCAGTAGGAGGCTCCTTTGCACAGGATGCCGGGTAGATTATGGGTACCACAACGGCGCCTATTTCTACCGTGAAGCAGTAATGTTTAAGCATTACTGTGTGGTACGAACTGAAGGGCACCGTAGCTAGTCAATTCATAGTGCCGCTCAGAATTTTTGGGGTTTTTCAAGAATCCTAAGCGGCACTTCATTGTAATGGGCAGGGCGTATCAATTACCATCAGCTGAACGTCCTGCTCATCTCGTCCCTTATTTTTCATTAAACAATATTCAGAGCGCGTCGCAATTACGCTCGTCACTTTGAGACATAAGGTCTCATTAGCCCAGTAATTTCCTAGCTGCTAATTTGAAACAGAAACACACTAATGCTGGCTATTAACACTACAGAACTGCTTGACGGCAGAAAAAGGTGCACACATGGTACCCATTTAACCGGCATTTCGTGCACAGAAGTTATAAAATTGTAATTCCTTCAGATTATTAAAAGCATGAATATTTAATTGCACCTCTTTGATTAGCTAATTGTAACTTTTCTCTTTTTTTCATTAGGTAATTTAGCACTTAAACATCCTTCATGTTACTGGGTACATTAGTAAATTACATAATGATCTGCGAAACCTAGCTATATCTGGTAGATAGTAAGATTGATGAAACACGCAGCATAAAATTCAGTGGATTTAAGTTAAATAAATAACACAAGCTACGGAAATCCCGCTCGTCCAAACACTTGTTTTTCCCATATTTTTGTATGCTGCAGAGACGTGGAATTTGTGACAAGTCGAGAAAAAGAATATTAATGCTCTGGAGATGTGGTGCTGTCCTCCAGCATGCAGAATCTGGGAGAATCCCAGAATTCCAGAAAGCTGTCATGAACCGAGTTTTGCAGCATAGTCTCCATTCTCTAAGAACTTGGCATAAAACAACGTCTTTCGGTTTTAGTACACAGTCGCATACTTAAGTTATTTCGGACACGTCTCCCGGAGCGAGAGTGAATCCATCCAGCGCCTTGTCGTACAGGGCAAAGAGGAGGTCACCAGAGGCGAGGAAGGTCGCCCATGCGATGGACCGACCAAATAAAGTCTGCTGTGGGCGATTGAACGAGTGTACCAGGCTGTCAGCCATAAGGGAAAAGTGGCGAATGCTCGTGGGGTGAATCACATCTGCCCCAAAAGATGTCACATCGTGATGACCACGTCTGCTCTGTCAAGAGTGTCACGAAGAAGAAGTGAAATATAGATTGCACTATAGAAAGCCTTATTTAAAATTATAACAAATGCACAGATGGAAACCAAATAATTTTTCTGATAAAAATATACAAACAAATCGCGTCACCTAACTGTAAAGCCGGCATCGAACCTATCATTCTTCTTGTGTTGCAAGAAAGCATAGGCGGCGGTAATCATGATCATCCGTTTAATGGTATTAGTTATATTTAAAAATCGAAAACCCACCCTCATACGATCACCCACAAATTATTATCCTAACACAATTCTTACAAGTTTTTAAGAAAAACTTATTCTGAGATTATTCATCAAAATTCTCTATCCATTTTGTAGCATAAACTACTTTATATTATTTATTGTTACATTATTAGTAAGAAATAAAACAGGAAAATAATTTGCTTAATTCGCTCAATTTGTAATACGCATAATATATGTTTTATTTTCTGCGCTTCTGATCCACATAAACTTATGTAAAGAACATTACTTAAGAAAAGTTATTCCAAATTTAAAACTTTTTGTCGTCTTACCTTTGTCTCAACAGAATTACACGACAGGGAGAAGCAATTTTAAACTTGGAGTAACTTAACATTGCGTTTATTAATAAGAAAGATCAGGTACTATGCCAAAATCGGAAGTTCGTATTCAATATTTAGCTAGAAATAAAACAGAAATTACTTATATTAATAAAAATAGAGTATGAATCGAATTATATAGTATGTTTTAATAATATCAAGAGACACTGTGCTCTCTTAATAATACTCATCTATATATTTATGATGAAAATGGTCTTTGTTTGAGGCTATTTCACGCCTAAACCACCGATCGTATCCACATGAAACTACCATCATTCGATGCGAAATTTATCCTCGATAGTTTATGGCTACTTATTTTCTATTGTATTTGTAATAAGATGAATAAAGATTAATTTATTTCCTTTTAAAAATCGCCCAGCGGGAATAGTGTATTTATAAAGACATATTTCGTGCTAGTATATTTATAAAGACATATTTCGTGAACCGGATCCACACAACACGATCCCCTTATAAATCTCTACCAAATGACTTGTACCTTCCTAACATTAATCTATCACACACTACAGACGCGAGGGAGTGCCCGATTTATTCATTTAATTCTTCAACACCTGAGATATCATACAATATTCAACATCATTATATACTAGATGTAAAGATATGAGAATCAATTTGGTATAACAAAACTGGACTGGACACACAATTCGGGGTATAGACAAATGAAATCAAACCAAAATAACTTTATTCATGTAGATCACGGAAATGACACTAATGAATGTCAAAAAAATAAAATATCTTTTCTTATTGAATCTACCGCTACTTCGTAAAGGGTTGTGCTAATGAGAAAAAGTAGCAAGAAACTTATTGCCACTTTTAAAATCAATATTTACATTATCATCGTTTTACAGTTGATTTCAATTACAATATAATATGTAAAGTGATGCAACAAACATACTCAAACGTCAAATAGTCAATGTCTTACACGAGTAAGTCAAAAAAGTAAATGTAAATTTATACAAAACAAAATTTATTATAGAACAGTAGCTGCATCATCCACACACGCAGTAAATAAATAAAAGTATTGTGTGAGCATTTTATAAGGGATTATAATATATAGAAATGGAGCAAATGTATCACAGACTGGCACCCCAGAAACCTAAAAAGGAAACGGGGGGGACAATACAGGAGATGGTCAGACGAACTTAGGACGATAGCAGGCAAGACATGGTCTAGGATAGCTAAATACAGTGGAAAAAGTTGGAAGAGGCGTTTGTCAATAGACAAACCGATAGTGATAAATACTTAGTTAAGGATGGTATGCAAGTATATATCTAAATTCTACTATCTGAATAAAGGCTATATTATTATTATTATGAGAATGAATTTAGCTCAAAGTAATCTATCTATTGTAGACTTACATTTATGCCGGAGCCTGGTCCCACTTAAATTGGGCAAATTGGAAATCCAGACAGAAATTGTAATGGATAACTTTCTCTTGAAATATATTTGCTATAATATGAGATTAAAGCTAAAGCTAGGTATAGGTATATATAAAGTATTATTAAGTATTATGTAGTAATTACAAGATGTAGCAAGAGTAACGAAAATAATGAAATGGAACTGGGCAGGACATATATCAAGAAGATCTAGCAATAGCTGGAGTAGTCTGGTCACATCATGGTACCGAGGGACGCAAAACGAAAAAGAGGCAACCCACCACAAGGTGGATCAACGAATTAATTTCCTATGAAGGAGTACTCTGGACCCGATCAACAGCTGACAAAATATTGAGGAAGAAAAAGGGGGAGGCCTTCGCCCAGCAGTGTGATAGAATAACAGTTTTATATAGTTAAAAGTAGTTTTAAGGCTTAAATAAATAAAAGATATAGGTACTAACTATAGGATTAATTTGAATTTTAGTATAACCTTTCGTGGAGAAATAAAGGTATCTAAATAGTATTTTACTGGGTTGCAGTGTGTTTTTTCTGATTTAGAATATGTAAATACTTTATCGTGTAAACCGCATAGCTGTTATTAAAGGCATTAAGGAGAATCTATGTAAGTACCAAAGAAATCATGAAAATCCATATAGTTCGAAATGTATAGAGTCGTTTAACATTTTCTAACGGCCGCTCCCAATATACTATCAACAGATAGAAATAAATTACTACCTTCTACTGTCAGGAATCAGCTGTTTATAACCTGAAGCTGTACCAATATACCCCATAAGTCATTCTTATCGCCTTATATTGGGACGCGTGAACTGCAATTTCCATACAAACTTCTATCGCTGGTAAGCTATACGTCGTCCCATTGACAGACAGCGTCTACGGATAAGGTGAGCTAACGTCGATAAGTTTATTGGGACAGAAAAGTCAACGATAGTTACGATTTTTATCTCAAGTAAGAGATAGACTGAATATTAGGAACGGCCGTAAGACTATATTTTAATAAAAAACAAATATACGATTTCAAATTACATCTAAAAATTTACTGCCTATTCCAACATTGGAACTACAAAACCTCTACAATGGCCACCTAAAGCAATTATGCAGTAAAATAGAAAACGAAAACAGGGCTGCTTTTGAAAAGTAATTTGTTATGCGGGCATAAATATATCCAGAAGCGAGTTATAACTAAAACCTATATAGATGTGAAGGAATCAGAAATAGAACTAGTGCCGCGTCCAAATGGAAAGGAAATGTTAAAACAACGCACGTTACATATTCGGTGCCAAAACGTGACCATAAAACTCCGAAGTTCCCAACACTAGCAAGCGGTCTCGATAAAGTTATCCATGAAAACTATTATCAAGTAAGTAATGCTTTACGATAGAAACGACCATCGAAAGACGAGACGATAGTACGTGATCCAAAGTTTTCCACTCAAACACTTATTAAACAATTATTGCATTTATTGTTTCTTTAACTAAATGTATTGTTATAAAGAAATATTAATTACTTGCTGTTATCAACTATGCTTTCAAGCACATTACTCATCTGTCTGAGATAAGAAAATTGGCACCAAAACTGTATTATATCACGTACACTCATTTAGATATTAAATAATATGAGTTAATCCGAGTTAAAAAAAACAACAATTATTGAATAAGTAAAAGAATATTTTCATCACAGACGCATAATATCCGGACGACAGAGCCTTGCTCGGATTTTTAAGAATGTACAAAAATTTAACGAATAAAAGTAATAATAGGACATCTGGATTGAAACCGGGGTCTTCTGCTTTCCGGATTAGCCAATGTCCCACCTGAGCTTGTACATAGTGGCGAAATTTACCTTTTTATACCAATGTTATTGTAGCATAATCTCATTAAAACACGGATAAAACTACATTATTTAAAATTGAAACCTAGCTAGATTGATTTCTCGCCCCCGAAACTACCTTTATACTAAATTTCATTAAAATGGTTGGAGCCGTTTCCGAGATTCAGATTATATATATACAAGAATTGCCTGTTTAAAGATATAAGAGATTATTATACATTTCACAAGTTCTACTGTATTTCATAGTTTAAAATTTTAATTAAGTTTCATGGTGTCAATTGGTATTTGATCAACTTGAACGCCTCTCGTTATTTAGCAATGAATATTAAATTCAATTCGGGCATCCCCAGTCCCCACACACTTAGGCATGAAAAGGACAATGTCTACAGAGTACATATGCGACAGTGTACAAAGAATTGGTCTGATTTACGTTGGCTCCTTGATCTCAGACAAGCCTACGCTGCATCGAACCGCTTTGAAGAGGTTACACGTGTAGCACCAACAGCCCTGCTACGACGACGTCATTTATAAGATTAGTTGCTCCTGTTGTATTCAGATTTATTACATCTTTATAACTGTATTTATTACGCAAATATGGAGCGTATTACAGAATTATTTATTATGCGATAACTTTAATAATGCTTTTATGATCCTTTGAGATCGCAAAAAAACTATGTTCAAAAAAAACCGACTTCAAAAACTGAAAAGTATAAAATAACTTAAAAAAATTTATTTAATACACATCTTATGCAAAAGTTTACCTTTCATTTTAATAAAATACTATTATTTATATGTGATAGGTAGAGAGTAGATATTTATATTGATAGGTTTTAAGTCGGTGAGGCCAAATGTAAAAGTAGGTACCTACACGGGCCACGCGTGACTTTGAGCGGGATAAGAGACAAAAAAATTTTCATAAAAAATGTTCATTAAATGAAAACTATTGGGCCATTTTTATGGGATCAAATGGCATCTATTCCGCATCGAACTACCGAAGAATTACGTAAATTGGATCATAAATCTCAGCGTAATCGGTGTACATACATAAAAAAAGATCAATGAAAAAACGAGAGGTGGGTACCAAAATAATGAGAATATCGACGTGTTAAACAACTATAGTCAAAGGGCTGGGTGTAAGCCTTACTTTTATACCTTCGTGAAATTTTAATTCTTCTTAATACATATACCACGGACAAGTAAAAAAAGAAGGACTCCGCGCCATGATATTAGCAAGTGAAGCACCGTTATGCTAGTGAGTGAGCGGTTACGGGGGATACTAGTTACACAATTTTTTCTCCCTTAAATAATCATATATGGCCACAAATACTAATGTAGTATCGTATTTACACTTTTTCACAACGCCCGAATATTTTATTGAGACGCAAACTGATCTGTCACGCACGATGACAATTCTTATAATGGCCGCCTATCGGCATGTAGTAGTGTAAGTGTGTGCGTGGGGCTATGTATTTACACGTTAATCGGCTTGTTTTGGTGCTACACGTAATGTAAGGTGACACGGAGTCCTTATTTTTTACTAGTCCGTGATATATACATGTAATTTGTGTTTGTTTCCCTTGGAACCCGTAACTATGTCAAGTAGTGTCACTATTTGCTTTCATATTTAAAGCACTGCACATAAAACCACGAGAATCAAACAATCACGATGTTTCTCTTGTTAATCTCCAAATAAATAGACATAAAGTAAGTATGTTTTTCTAACAGATGAGTTATTACAATAGAATATAACAAGCAAGCATAACTAATTGTTTAACCTTTATAAAGATTACTAGTTTAGATTCCAGAGTTGTGTGCATAGCCAAATTGTATGAAAACTGTTTTTTAAATAATCACATAATACTTAGAAATAGAATTCGTATTACAAATTTGATTGTACATGCTGATAAATTTTTTGCTCATTATTATAAAATTGCTAAAATTTCTAATAACGCTTTTGAATATTGTAATGAAAAGATACAACCATACATTAAGGATTGGTCTGCAAAGCTCCAATTAAATACCGCACGCGTAGTCGCAAATAAAAATAATACTACAAGAAATAAGAAAGACACTGGAATTACATATCATCAGAAAATAACACGAAGCATATGTTACAAAATTTGAAAGATGCCAGTGAATGTCAAGATGCCACACAAGCGTCTAATAGTTGCCGTAATAAAAAAAGCTTTTATAACAAGAAAAGAATATACAATATAAAATATAAATAAAAAGAATCAATTTCAAATTATTGTATAATTTGTCTCAAATTACTAGTTTCTCAAACGGAGCGAATATAATCGACGGACGTAATGTTTGTTACCATGGCGATACTGTTTGATACGCTCGCATTTATTTTACGAAACCAAGATGGCGGAAGTTTATTGGAATACGTACAAACCGGCTGATAAGATTTATGGTTCAGAGAAATATTCTTAAAACTGCACACGTCTCTAACATAGAATAAGATACGATCAATAAATCTGATTAATATGAAGAACAACTCACGAAACAAGCGATTTACCACAAAAATAATGATAAGCATTTAAATAAGTACTGTATGAGGTTTGAAATAAAGTGTTAAAAAAAAATACGTTTACAAAAACCGACTTCAAAAACTGAAAAGTAAAAATAACTTAATAAAGATTTAATTAATACACGTCTTATGCAAACCTTATAGGTTTAATATGAATAAAATAGTAACTATTGATAGGGTTTAAGTCGGTGCCTGCCCGCTTGGTTTGCTTTATACTAGAATAAGCTATCCCGCTCAAAGTCACGCGTGGCGAGTGTAGGTACCTGCTATTACATTTGGCTTGGCATTGTGGCAAACATGTAAATCGGATAATAAATCTCAGCGTAATCGGTGTACACAAACATAAAAAAACCGATCGAATTAAGAACCTTATCCTTTTTGAAGTCGGTTAAAAATACAATTGACTATTGATTAATTGTAGAGATTAATGACGCCCGCGAATAAAACGTGAACTTTGAAGATGTTCGTATAGAAATTCGTGAATATAACATATGCGTGAATGATAGAGAAGATCGAAAAAATACTGATGTCATTTGCCACTAGAGAATATATTATACCCTTAAATTAAGGATTGGTCTCCGCTGCGCTTCAACAAGATACCGCACAACCTAAGAACAACTTTATTATTACGGCAACTATTAGATACTTGTGTGCGTGGCATCTTGACAGTCAATGGCATCTTTCAAATGTTGTAACATACGCTTACAAAATACTTACTGATGATATGTGATCCCGGTGTCTTTCTTATTCCTTATAGTATTATTTTTTTAACAAAGTTTTAGTATGCAACAGAGCATTTTAGTTTCAATTATTATAAAAGTTTAACAGAACATGTGGCACGCCAACGTCATACATTGTTCGAGACATGCTCGAGTACGCACTTGCGACTACGCCTGCGGTACCTATTTGGGAGGCAGCGGAGACCAATCCTTAACCTTAGATTATACAACTCATAATAATGCTACAAAATAAAAATCTTCTGAATATAAAGTGCGGAAAATTACTTCCATCTCTATGTAAATGAAGTCATTCGAAATAGACCACCACCGCATTGTACGTTTTCATCCGTTATTCGAGACCTGCGGTAAGTATGTAATGCAGTATTCAAAGCTGATTAAAGCGACCACGAGTCACACGAATGAAGCCTAAATGAGTGTGGAACAAGTTCTACGACGGTGGCATTAGCAATACTTAGATGAAACTTTGAAGAGGGCTCAACTGCATAAAATTATATCGTGGATAGTTAAATCTTTAGCAGAGCGCAGTCGCAAATGTGTTTTAAACTAGGGTAAAGTTGAATGCTCTTCTTGGCAATTGATTACTGGAAGATAGAGAGAACGAAGACTGCCAAGCCAAGTCACGTGCAAGTGTTACGACGATTTTAAAATGTTTTTCCGATATCCAGACAATTTATTATTGTGCATTGTGCCAAACTTCTGTACAATAAAATCATAAATATGGATATTATATCATCCGTTCATACTATACTTAAAATTATTTATGTAATTGAGTTCAATGCCTCTAAAATTATATACAACTAGCAATGTCCCGCGGTTTCACTCGCGTAGATACCGATATCGTGGTAGTCTTCTAAGTGGGGACCATAGATTTATTATTGCTAACATAAAAGTTTTATTTCACATAGTTTTATTAGTTTTTAATTACTTCCTGTTAGATCATTAGACACACACTTACATTCATAATCTAATCATATCTATATCACAGATATCGATGCCCCTTTCCCCCCACTCCTGCAGCGTCACACGCTACGCTGCGCGGGGCCACCCGCACCGCATTATTTATTATTGCATTTTCTTTAGATTGACATTTTTAAATTCGTTGTATCATTTGAATGAAATGTCCGATTTAAATAAATTAAAAAGTATTTTACAGGTATTAAAACGGTCTTTAATATCATTAAATTCCGAGTCCGACTCGCACTTGTCCAGCTTTTTATTTGGGACATTCATTCGTTGGCCAGCAAAAAAAGCGTATCATTCTATATTTAAAAAGGACAATATAATGCAAAAATTATTAATGTGACAACTTATTTAGCACAAAATCTAGATAGGTACGAAACAATGCAGAAAATACTTTTCCCACTTGTGTTTTTCCTTTTAGCCAGCCAGCTATTTGTGCAGCCTGTAGAGATCTTGACACGTTTCTGATTCCGCCAGTTACGCAGAGTGGATAAAGTTATTTAGATTTATGGACGTAAAAGCTTCACTCTACACTATAAATAATATTGGTATCTAGCACAGGGTCGGGTGCTGCTAAGTGAAGTCCAGGGTATTTGACGCAACGTACATTTAACCGTGAATCAGCCGATACTAAGTGCACGCGAGAATTGTCGTGCTCGACATAATTAAATTATGAGCATGGCGGTTTGTCGCAAAGGCATTTAATGCACCGGATTTGCTAACGCTACATAAAATATTAGATTCGTGGGAAAATAATGCCACTTGGAGCAGGAAATAAACACTTCTTGGCCATTTACAGTTGTCGTAAAACATAATGGTGATTCAGCTATGGGCTTTTTACGTTAACCATGGATGTGTTGATAGTCACTCTACCTTGATGTGGTGATAAGAGCACTGGCAAAAGGAAAGAAACTGCTATTGTAATCAGTAACCGGCATTGCAGATCTGCTATCAGATAGTGGGTCGATGACATAAAAGAGATAGCAGGAAAGGAATGGATGAAAACAGAACAGGCTAGAGAACAATGGAAAAATATGGAGGAGGCTTTTACCCGAAAAGGGTGCGAAATAAACCAATAAGTAGTATTAATTGTAATAAATTAGTTTACTTTTGAATTAACTGTTTTAATTCAAGTTTGAAATCTTATATATAGAAAACATAATGTAAACAGTGATTCGAAATAAATAAAGATTTATTATTATTATCTGGCGCGTAGACAGAAATTTAGAAGCATGATTTTTTATGAGACACTAAGTTGCAAGTTAATCTAAATATAATCTATATTTCTCTCCATAGCTTTTATAAAAATTCCGTAAGTGCTTGCTAAAGGCCATTATAGGTTTCCGTGTCAATGTCAGGATAGGTGAGGTAAATCACTTCACACATTTCTTTACCCCTTCTATAAAAAAGTGTGCATTTCGCCAGGATTGGGTATAACAGTGTAATACGAAAACAGTCTGTGAAATCGGTATAATCCTTCACCCACTGCTGGATGCCGGTGCTATCCGCTTACACGAGCCATTGGACACACCCTGACTTCCGCTCGCAGCTCGCATTAGTTCAATGACCAATGATTCCATGACAATTTTTTGTCTCATAAAATTACTATGTCGTTTGTTATTCAAAATCTTAACTATTTTTTGTAATGATACATTATCTGATAATTCATCAAAGAAAATACTATAAATTACGTAAGACTGGCTTTTAAGGGAATTTCGATTTTGAACCGAATTTTGCCTTCCAGCGATTGGTAGATTAATAATCGCACCGAGTCATACAGTGAAATTAACACCCTCCACTCTCGTTGTAAATTATCGTTCAAGATTCTAACAATATCAAAACGCGTTGATGATGATGATGATGCATAGAAAGTAGATTGTACAATCGCTGCAGACAGAAGTGTAACTACGAATACATTTCATGATTAAATCGGGGATGTAGGGAAAGAGGTGGGTCAAGAGATCCAAGAATAAGAAAGCTTGTATGAAAAAGTTGACAAGAGTCGGAAAACCAAGACAATCATGGAAGATTGCGCAATTGGTTGTGTGATTTTTGTTCTTATCAATCACTAGCTTTTATACGTGACTTCGTCCATGTGGAATAGTTACTTTGTGCAGCATTTATTATTTTTTAGGATACTTAATTAGGCTCAAAATATTCCGGTGCAACGTGAAGACCGTATTAGTGTATGGGTGTGAGACGTGGAAGGTCAACAAGCTCATCTCTCTTCAACTTCAGGTTTTCGTTAACCGATGCCTTAGAAATATCCTCGCTATTCACTGGCCCGACAAAATTTCCAACGATCATTTTTGGCAACGCTGTCATGAAGTCCCAATCGACCAACAAATAAAACGCCGCAAATGGAGCTGAACAGGTCACACACTCCGGAGGGATCCCAATCTTATACCGAGGCAAGACCTAGATTGGAACCCTAAAGGAAAACGCAAACGTGGCCGTCCTAAGCGAACCTGGCGGCGGACTGTCATTGACGAAGCGAAAGACATCGGAAAGACCTGGAGTGAAATTAAGAGAGATGCTCAGGACCGATCGCGATGGAGATGCACTGTGGATGCCCCCTGCCCCAGCAGGGATACAGGAATTTAATGATTATTTAATTTAATTTACATGGTTTTATCTCCGAAAACGACGAAAACCTTCTTTTAGCGACAAATGGTAGCGTATCTCCTTTCCGAGGCTTTAGTCTATCTCCTTACTAAATATCATGATAATCGGTTGAGTAATTTCGGCGTGAAATCGTAACAAACAAACATACATTCACATTTATAATATTAGTAGGGATTAGTAGACTAATGCGTCTGGAAGAATCGGCGAGAATCGAGTATTCGATCCGTGGGCTACTAAGCAAAGACAGCTATAGTATAGTACACACCTTCGTAATTACATAATCTACTAATGTGCTTAATGAAAACTTTATCAATGAAACGTATTATGTTCATTATCTCAGTGTATTTTACTATGAAAATTTACTGCAAACATACATTTTATACAAACAGCTTTGTGCGAGGAGTGGCTACAACAATTGGAACGTTTTAGATACCTTGATGTTGACCTTCTTGTCATTATTCTATTATTATCTTTTATAGTAATAAATAGCAATTTGTACGCGAGTGCAATTTTGTACTTTGATTATTTAATTCATACAATTGTAGATATTTATTAGGCCGCATCTGTCTATTGCTCAATTTCATTCGTGTTCTCTTTTTTTGTATATTTAGTTTACTTTACCAGTGGGAGGCTCCTTTGCACAGGATGCCGGTTTGGGTACCACAACGGCTCCTATTTCTGTCGTGAAGCAGTAATCTGTAAGCATTACTGTGTTTCGGTCTGAAGCTAGTGAAATTACTGGGCAAATGAGACTTGACATCTTATGTTTCAAGGTGACGAGCGCTGTTAGAGTGCCGCATAGAATTTTTGGGTATTTCAAGAATTCTGAGCGGCACTGCATTGTAATGGGCAGGGCGTATTATTTACACACAAAAAAAAAGAAGATTTAATAGCAGTGGGTTCTAGTTTTTTTTGGGTGTCATTTCTAAGGAAGTAATCTCACGCTTCTGATGGAAGCTGATACCCGGATGGAACATAATATGTGTATGATAGAACAAATTCACATTAGTAGATTGACAAAACAACGTCACCCCGAAGTTGCCTCACCCCTCACCATTACACGTGAGCCTCCTACCCGTTTGCACCCTCTTATATAAAAAAAAACCATTTATTAACTTTAATTAAAACGGTTAACACCAATTAAATTAATGAAAGACGACTCATTATTAATTTAGAGATTTATCTCGCTTACAGTAATTCACATGGGGCATCGAAGCACCTTCACAATGTGCGTGAAATGTAAGTCACAAATGTCGGTATAAATAATTTTACTAATATCGAGGACCTTATTAAACTCTTAGCTGCACATGTACCCTTGGTGTACCGTTGGTGCGATAGCTCAGAAAAATAAAATATTTATTCTATTTGAAGTTATACTTCTTAAGGCGTATTACGAATAAATGATTGTAAGGTTGAAATGGGTTCCTAAAATTTTTTGACGTTTGCGTCATTCGTTATTTTTTTTTGGTCTCCTCGTCCATTATTAGGACAGGCAAAGGGTTCAAGCCCATACAGCCGTATTCATTATTTAATAATTAGTTGCCAAAGCCATTTTTGCAAGAATTTTTAGAAAATTGTTCTTTCTAAATACGTAATAGCACGAGGAATAAAATATTTTAATCATTTTTGCTTACATACATTAGTACACATACACTTTTTATTCTATAATGGACATAGAATTTCAATTTGTATCTAAACTAAATCTGTTCTTGACACTGATAAAGGCTGGTACACAAAATTTGAAACGATGAAAGGGATATTTGAATAAGTAAAATAAATACAACCGTAATTATAATTCAAACTAAGAACAACTACAAATAATGCACACACATACACCCACCTACTTATTTCTCTCCCCAAAAAAATGCACCTAAAATTAGGACAAGCTTTCGCTGGTTCTTAGTTCTAAAACTCTTTTAATGAGCGCAATACTATCATGCCACGGGTTAACAAGCAGCCTCCAGCTTCGTTGTTCACCGCCTTAACTTTTAGGAATAAATGACATGTCGGCTACGACGTGACCAAAAGCCACAATAGCAGTAGTCATTACCGTGGCCTACATGAATAAAGTGGTATTGATTTGATTTGACAATAAATGTAATGGAGAAGAGGTGTTAAGGGTTAGTTATGTACGTTAACAGATTGAAACCAAATTGTTGATTGTTACCATAATTCTAATTATCAGGTTGTATCGATCGCTTATTCACATTCATTTGAAATTTTCACGGCTATTTATCCAATTATGATTCAATTAAATTATTAAATAATCAATTAGGCTGTCCATTACTTCTATTGAAGATTGGATTATGTGTACCACTTTATCGTTGTCGTATTAGTACATATCTGCTAGTACATGCACGATTTTTCAGAAACAATTATGGCTCAAATTCACCTATCCAACTTATTCGAAAATGATATAACAGTAATATTCCATAGTAATAGTAGTATATTTTACATCATAAGTAGTCGTAATATTAAATGTATATCCAGTTGGTAAGCCTTTTTTAATAAATATAAACAAGATGGCGATCCACTAATTATCAAGCCAGTACATTGAGCACCATTCCAACGTGGTCATCAATATAGTAGTTTAGAGTGGGTAATTCCGAAGCATAATCGCCTCATGTTTCGGCTACGCTCTTTCCTGATTAAGCTTTAATCTAGTGATCAAGCAAGTTGTGTAGATTGAGCGTGGGCGTGCCGCCTCAATGAAATTTGCGAACGACTCTTGGACATTAACAATCGTGTGTTAACCAGTTCAAACAAACGATTCACTTCAATGGAGCATTGTGTGTTAGATGAGGGTAGGCCAACAATAAGAATTAATACGTTCTATAACATCGTACAATTACTGATTCAAGAGCTATTCGTTTCGCTGATGCTATTATATGACAGATTCTTACTAAATTCTAAGAAAGAAGAGAGTATATCTGGATCTAAGGAAATCTCACGAGAAGGATATTGTAAATATTTCGTGCAATAACAATTGATAATTTTATAAATGAGTTTCTGACCTCTTTAAATAACTAATATAAAAAAATCAACGTAAATAAAAGGCAATTTAACATATTAAGTATCGTTAGCTATCTATAGAACCAAGAACTAAGAAGATTGCCCTACACAATACGCCAAAAGAGAACATTCAAAAACAGTCAAAAACTTGTGACAACAACAGAAATTAAACCAAAATCCATTTTTGATTTTACAAAACCAGAACTTTACTCTGTCATACCAAAAGGCAATCAGACTGAAACAGATTCGTCCGGATGTTAAAATTAATAGGATTACCCCGTACTGTCACTTCCGAATCAGTCGTAGTTCAAACCGGATTTAATTTTAATCTTCGCAACGTAGGAATGCACTAAAGGCGACTTAACGACTTATCTTAATTGCTTGTATGTGATTAACATGGAGCAAGTGTTTTTACCAAATGATAAGGTTGAAGAACGAACATTTTTTTTATGAAAATAAGGAACGAGACGAGCTGGACGTTCAGCTGATGGTAATTGAAGTATTATTGAAGAACCCCAAAAATTCTGAGCGACACTACAATTGCGCTCATCACCTTGAGACATAAGATGTTAAGTCTCATTTGCCCAGTAATTTCACTAAAACAGTAAACCATAATATTAACACCAGGAACAGACAAACTTCTAATGCCTACTACTCGGCCAAATCGAGTTAGTAAGTCTTTTGTGGGTCGATGTATATGCTTTTACAACTAGATCCCACAACATGTTCGAAGCAAAAGTATAACGTTATTCAAAAGAATTGTTTAAAAACGTTTGTGTTGGTTATTATAACATAAATGACTTTCTTAATGATACCACAGATTGGGAATGGAGCGAACGCCCTCAGGCTATTAAATAATAAGTTTAATTGTACAATATTCCATTGGAAACATATTTTTTGATGAAAAAAAAACCCACTGAGTTTGTTGCGCCCATTCTTCTCAGGTCTGAGGAATTCGTTTTGGAAATGGTGGTAGTAGTTTTTGACTTTCAATAAGTGATGTCAAATCCTGTTTTGAATAAAAATATATGAATTTGAATTTGATGGGGGAATGGAGATTGTGGAATTTCGGGTAACTCATTATTATCAAGGCGTACAATAGGATTTAATTCTATAAACTTTTTAAAGTAAAGTCTTTGTCTCTAAAGAGTTTGTCAAGCGAAAAGGCGAAAGCCATCCGAAATGTAGCAGTACGAATGTATTTGTTGGACGCGGATAAAGCTGGTTTAGAGAAGGTAGCTGAACATAAGCCGAGAGAATATTGTATTTTCCGATTTGAAAGACGGGACAAAAGTGATTTGAATTGAGCAAATCTACGCAATGCGGTAAAATCTGGTCCTAACTAGTTACCCAAGCCGTATACACACTAAACAGGTCTCACAATTGGGCTATTTCTGTTGAAGCGATTTGTGCACTTAGATATATTATATAATACATTGGTTGATCAGCTTTTGGCTTGCAGATAAATAAATCTTCCGTTATATATAGCAACGAATAAGAAAATTTATTGAAGTAGGCATTACTTTGCGGTAATCCATAATTATGCAAATGTTTTGAGTTTATTGTTAATTCCGTCAATATTTGTCTTTAAACAATTCGACACTTGCTTCACCTCTACACGAGGCATCCTCAGGAAATGTTGACTCGCCAAACTCTGGCACGAGACTGTCTCGTGCCAGAGTTTGGCTCGAAACACGTGTCGAATTGTTTAAAGACAAATATTGCCAGAATTAACACTAAAGAAAACTCAAAACATTTGGGATAGCAACGACTAAGTAAAACGGAACGTAAAAAATACTTGTTGGTGTTTAAAGAAGTAATCTCATTTATTCCTGCTAGGTCCTAATAAGTCTGTAAACACAAAGAATAATATGTATTGTAGAAATTATTGCTGTTGGCCTAAAACAATAACTAGAGTAATACGACGCGACGACGGAATCGCATGCCTGACGACATCTAATATTAAAACCCCTTTCATACCATGCTCGTCAAACTACGCCTCATAAAGAGCTTCCTTTGTCTTCGTGTGTAGTTATATCTTTAATTATATTCGGAAAGCGACCATTTATTTATAACGTCTATTAGTTTTAACAATGTGGTCGAATCATCGAAATGGTATCATGTATTTACATTATTTTACCAGTATGGTACCATTTCTGCCGTGATGCTGCAGTAATGTGTAAGCATTATTGTGTTTCAGTCTGAAGGGCGTCGTAGCTAAAGAAATTACTGGGCAAATAAGACTTAACATTTTATGTCTCAAGGTTACGAGCGCAATTTTGGTGCCGCTCAGAATATTTGAGTATTTCAAGAATCCTGAGCGGCATTTCATTGTAATAGCAGAGCGTATCAATTACCATCAGCTGAACGTCCTGCTCGTCTCGTCCATTATTGTCAATAAAAAAATGTATGTATGTAGACAGATCGTTCCCATTCCCTATAGCGCTAAACAAATGTAACCATAAAACGGATAAATTCTTTTTCAATTCAAATTAAACAAAGCTTTAATAGGGTATCAAGGTAGGGTATCTCAAATATTAATTATCAAAATATTAGAATCAGAAAAATGTCAACGTAATCTCAAAGCACGATAATACTTTGGATATATGATACAAAATATAATCACTTGGCTTTCAGACAGGATCAAGAGAGAAACGAATAAGCCAATACGGAGCGACAATTTTCAGTTACGAAGTAATATTGAATATATCGAACGAACATGATATCTGATTGATTATAAACTCGGAAATGAGTTCAGCGGGGATTTCAATCCCTCTTTTAGTGCCATATAAACTCGCTTTACAGTCTACTATTGAATTGAATTTCATTTTACAGGGAAAACTTTTTTCTGCTCTGAATATACATGAAAAACTTGAATTAGTTCCGAAGCGGAGCAAATCCGAACTGGCCCCGTCGTTGATTGTATTTGTTCGGTCGCGCATTCATCGCACAAATTCATAGATAACCCCGAAACATAGAATAGAATAATTCTCAACATCAATAACTGTGTCGCTCGAATCGGGGATTTCAAAATTCGTACAATTCTTCGTAGTGCCGAAATTGGCAGACACGAAGCACTGATATTTTCGTTGCACACATGACATATTGTTTCATACACGAATAAAATTCAAAATTTTATGAACAATGAGGGGCTCGAACGGTTAGCTCAGTTGGGAGAGCACTCGAACGGAACGCGAGAGGGTTCGAATCCCGCATCGTTCATAAAATTTTGTTTTCAAATTTTATTTGTATATTAACCCTAGGAGTGACGGTTATCACTTGAAAAACATAACAAATATATATATATATATATACTGATATATGTGTATATATATATATATATATACATACAATATATATACATAATGCATAGCTCGACGTGACTAGACTCTATCTATACCTAATATATTATTTGCGAGAGAATAAAATCCGAAGCAACTTTAAGCTTGGAAAATTATTTTACCCGCTCACCCAATCGTAAGAATAAAGTAAGGACGAGTAGGCCTTCACTGCATAAGAGATCAAATGAGAGTTTACCAGTGGGAAACTCCTTTGCACAGGAAGCCCGCTAAATTATGGGTAACTACCACAATGGCGGCTATTTCTGCCGTGAAGCAGTAATATGTAAGCATTATTGTGTTTCGGTCTGAAAGGCGCCGTAGCTAATAAGACTTAACACCTTATGTCTCAAGGTGACGAGCTCAATTGTAGTGCCAGCCGAATTTTTGAGTTTTTCAAGAATTCTGAGCGGCACTGCATTGTAATTGGCATGGCGTATCAATTACCATCAGCTGCACGTCATGCTCATCTCGTCTGTTTTCATAAAAAAAGTCACCTTATGTAAGTGACCTAAGTTTAGATGTTGAGGTATAAGGCATATTAAAATTTATCGTATTACGATAACTAGAGTAACTAAGCCTATTTATTAGTTCCTGTCAAATAAAGATGACATGCATTGGAAACTATCGCCGAATTTCTATAACCTACATCGATTTGAAAATCTAAACACCCCTAACAGGAAAACTAACAATGTGACATTAAGCCCAACAACAACAAAAAAAACCCACGATTTTCAGTATAATGTAACAAATAATTAATTAATGGAGCTGGGGCTGCTGCTTCGACAGCCGAAGACAGCAAGCGTCACAAATATGTCGGTCTCTATGAAATGAGTCTTACATCTTTGTGCCGTTTGGTGTCGAGACACTTGGCCCGTGGGGCCCATAGGCGCGGAGAATATACAAAATACTATCTTCTCGCCTCAATAAGGCCACTGGCAACCCAAGCGCTAGCAGCTATTTCGGTAAACGGATCAGCCTAGCTATCCAACTTGGAAATGCTGCCAGTATTCTATGTACGCTTCCCCGTAGTGACAGTTTTAATTTTATGTAATCATTGTATTGTATTTTTTATTTATTTATTTTATTTGCTCTTAATAGTGATTTTCATTATTATAACACTAGAAATAAGGGATTGCTTGTAACTAATTCTAGTAGGCTTCATAAGATACATAATAGCTTTAAGGGTATACACTTCTATAATAAAGTCCCAGCCACTGTTCAGGCATTATCTTTAAATAAATTTTTATGTTTTATAAAAAAAATGGCTCTGTCGTAAATCCTATTAGTCCATAGCTGAATATCTAAATGATCGGACAGCCTGGGACTAGATTGTGATTATTTTATAGCGATAGAAATGACTGTACAATATTGCATATTTTTATTGAATATAGCGCAAAAAAAGAATGCTGGGAGAGTTTCTTGTGCCGCTTCTTCTCTCTCAGAGCGCCATTTGTTTCCGAACCGGTAGTAGTATCTAGTATATTAGAAATGACATCAAAAATAATTCAAAAGGAATCAATTTTGAGAAAATAAATGCCTTTTATGCCTTTTTATTGTAAGTATAGAAGATTTGTTTAAATTTAATAAAAGAATCAAATTAATGTAACAATTACAATTCTACATATGAATGATAAAACAATCGTGTACAAACTTGAAAAACAATGGCATTATCTAATAACATTAACAAGATTACTTATTCGGTAGGGCGTATACAAGAGACGAAATATACGTATTGGGAAACTATGTCAATGAGAAACAAACACGATAGTAAACTTCACAAATTGGAGTGTAGCTACAAGCTTTCCACAACGATTTTTGAAACGCTGATTTATACAAAAAAAGACATCTACGTTTCGTACTCGAAAATTTGGTGTATAGAACATTACCCAAACGTTAAAGACAGTGGTATTATGTCTTTAAACGAGCAATACTTGTATATAAGTATATAATTTGAATCTCGGAAACGGCTCCAATGATTTTCATAAAATTTAGTATGCAGGGGATTTCGGGGGCGATAAATCGATCTAGCTACGTTTCAATTTAAATAAATGTAGCTTTGTAGAATATAAAGGTAAATTTCGCCACTATACACAGGACTATAATAGCTCAGATGAGACATTGGGTGATCCGGAAAGCAGAAGACCCCCGTTGGGATGTAGATGTCGTAATAGTTTTTTTTTTGTTCATGTTTTGTACGAGGGGTGGCTGATATAAAATCTACTTTGTTAAAGAAAGTTTTGAAAATCGAACTGGCCACTGCAAAATCATATTCTATATTTATTCCTTTTTCAAAATTATGACGCTTATTTTTTTCGCTTGCTTTTGTTTTTTTGGCGCGGCTTTGATTTCACCATGTCGAAAGAAAATTGTAAAATGATGAAATTTGAACATCGAGCAGTGATTAAATTCCTAAGTAAAGAAGGAAATACGCCTACGCAGATCAGAGAGCGTAGGCGTATTTCCTTCTTTACAATTTAAAGGAGATTTTTACTTTGAAATTTAAAGGAGAAAAGCCGCCAAGGAAGTTCAAGGTTCGGCCGTCGGCTGGAAAACTAATGGCCACCGTATTTTGGGATGTCGAAGGGATTTTGATGATAGATTATTTGCCTAAAAATACAACAATGAATGCTGAATATTATGCAAACTTGCTTGACCAGCTTCGTGAACAAATCAAAGAAAAGCGGAGAGGCAAACTCAGCAAAGGTGTTCTGATTTTACAAGACAATGCTCCTGTACACACAGCCTTAACGGCGAGGTCAGCCCTGAGCAAAAACGGCTTCACAGAAATTAACCATCCACCTTACAGTCCAGATCTGGCTCCCTGTGACTATTTCTTATTCAAAGATTTAAAGAAAAAATTGAGGGGTCGCAGATTTTCGACGATATTTTTTTGCAAAATAAAAATTACTATTATAACGGCATGATGTCACTTATTTGCAAATGTCATAAGTGTATTTTACTTGCAGGAGACTATATAGAAAAATAAAAAAAAAACTAGCCATCAAAGTCTTTTCTTTCATAGGTAGATTACTTATCAGCCTCCCCTCGTACATTCTTAAAAATCCGAGCAAGGCTCGGTCGGCCGGATATTTAGGACTTATTTTATAGTATTGATTTCACTAGATACGTTTCTTGCTGCACCTATGCAGATCATAATTATCTATAAATTTTCTTGCCTAAATTGTGGCCATCAATTTCAAACAAAATTAAATCATGTTTACTTACGCAACACAGTGCCTCTTACCAGGATTGACCGAGGGGGTGATCTTACCTTTAGTGATATGGCCGCATTATAATTTTTAAATGTGGTATTTTTTTTATTAATAATAAAAAAGTATCATTATTAAATAAATAATAAGAACTCCTTTTCGCAGCGCCGGCGATAGTCTAACAACCCCGGGGACGGGGTACTAAAGATCAGCCAGTAGCGAGCTGCAATTGTCTCACGCGTTGCCCTTCCCCGCAAAACCACCTGCTACCCGCTGATATCTTTAATACGCCGTCCCCGTCTGTCCCCCGTGGGACGGTCGCGCACGAAGTTGACGGACTATAGATACCTCTACCCTTCTGACTTATCGACTGTAACCTCTTAATAGGGTACCTCAGCAGCGCCTTTATTTCAGCAATGTGCAAGTACTTGTGGTTCAGTTTGAAGTTCGCCGCACCTTATGAAATTACTTTGCTTTAACATCTTTATCTCGTGGTAACGAGCGGCATCGCAACTTGCAATGGCAGTTTTTATGCATTATTTATGAAATTTTTGTGTGAAAACTATACATTTTCACTTGTAATTTTTTCAGATATAATATTTGAAAATCTCTACACTCTAAGACATTGTTCTTATGAAAAAATATTAAATTGTAATATTCTATTAATTGTTATGGTATGTTCACTGGTTTGTAGTTTGTAGACCACCTCACAATACATAATATATCATACATTCGAAATGAAGGACAAAACGACACAATGCCAGTAACCTCGACGGGTAATAGATATACAATCATACGTGCATGAGATAACATTTTACGATGCAGTTTAAACAAATTAAAACGCGTGTTAAATGTTAAGAATTGTTTCCAACTACCTGATATTATAAACAAATAATACCCGAGACGCGATCGTAGATACGAAATGTCTTGGCGCACAGAAAATTTATAAATGACGGCAACACGCGCGATTCTTAAATTGAGGATTCCATAGTATAAATGTTAAACAAAAAAATTGTTATATTTTTTAAACTTCGCACAAAAATGTAGTTCTATAAAGTATATACCTAGAAAATGAATAAAAGGTGTTAATATATACTAAGCACTCAAGCAAGAGTTTTAAATTTACAATTTTTTTTATGACAATAACGGACGAGACGAGCAGGCCGTTCAGCTGATGGTAATTGGGCAAGGCGTATGCCCATTACAACGCACTGCCGCTCAGCATTCTTGAAAAACACAAAAATTCTGAGCGGCACTACAATTTCGCTTGTCACCTTAAAATATAAGATGCTAAGTCTCATTTGCCCTTCAGTAATGTTTACACATTACTGCTTTACAGCAGAAATAGGCGCCGTTGTGGTACCCATAATCTAGACGGCATCCTGTACAAAGAACTGGTAAAACACATAATTTTGTATGGTGAAAAAAAAAATCTGCATGTGACTCTATCTTAAATTCTTATGTAAAGCCAGCTCCACACTAGATTACTATTTGGAAAAAAAATTTACGTCTTGCGATCCCAAATATTCGCTTCCCATATTAACGTAATTATCTAATGACTAAATGATATAAATATATTCTCTAATGTATTTCGCATCGATCACGCCCCTCAACCTCGATGAAATTAATCTCCAAAGTAAACTGACCTTTCGCTTCTAATTGGTGGAACAGTTTACGAACGTACAAGTAAACAATAACTTAATTAAAATAACACTCAGCCAGATGAACCGTTATGAGCTGCGTGAGAATGAACACTTGGGATTTATTAATAAACCATTTTCTATTTCAGGAAGACGCCGCGACAGTTTCACCTTTGGCATTTCCATATTACTTCGTCGCATAACCTAATTAACATATGATTATTGTTATCTGCGAGATCGAATTAGAAATGAGGAGATTTGTAGGAGAACCAAAGAACAAAGTCCAATGATTGCGAAACTGAAGTGGTGGTGGGCAGGGCACATAGTTCGACGGACAGATGGCCGTTGGGGCAGTAAAGTTTTCGAATGGCGACCACGTACCGGAAGACGCAGTGTTGGTAGGACATGATGCACCGATGATCTGGTTGAGATCGCTGGAATACGTTGGATGAATGCAGCGCAGAACCGATCATCGTGGAAATCTTTGGGGGAGGCCTTAGTTCAGCAGTGGATGTCTTCCGGCTGATGATGACGATGATTGTTATCTGCTCTGCTCTCTCATTACTGTGTTTCGGTGTGAAGGGCGCCGTAGCTAGTGAAATTACTGGGCAAATGCGACTTAACATCTAATGTCTCAAGGTGACGAGCGCAATTTAGTGCCGCTCAGAATTTTTGGGATTTTCAAGAATCCTGAGCGGCACTGCATTGTAATGGGCAGCGCGTATCAATTACCATCAACTGAACGTCCTGCGCGTCTCGTCCCGTTATTCATTTAAAAAAATCAGCTGTTAAATTACTATAAAATCGAAACCCAAGATTACGCTTAGCTTATACTCAGCTGAGTTTCCCGTAAGTAAAGTCTGAGCAAAGTATGTACGCTCTATATAGCTCAGCCTAAGACTGCATTCACCACGCATTACTATAAAAGTATATTTATACTAACTTGATTATAATTATAATTAATGCCTACTACTCGGATAAGTCGAGTTAGTCTTTTGTGGGGCGATGTATATGCTTTTACAACAAGATCCCAAAAAATTTTCAAAACAAAAGTATCTATTACGATATTCATAAGAATTGTTATAAAACGGTTGTGTGGTAAAGGTTACTATAACATTAATGACTTTCTTAATGATACCACAGATTGGGAGGGAAGCGACAGCCCATAGGCTATTAAATAATAAGTTTAATTGTACAATATTGGAATATTGTAAACATCTTTTTTGATGAAAAAAAACCCGCTGGGTTTGTTGCACCCATTCTTCTCAGGTCTGAGGAATTCGTTTTGGAAAGGGTGGTAGTTTATGACTTTCAATACGAGTGTCACATCCTGTTTTGAATAAAAATATTTGAATTTGAATCTGAATCTGAATTTGAATTCACACACATCGTTTTCAGCTCTAAATATTTCAAGCTTTATTGAGGTGATGTCATTCGAATTTCAGAAGTACCTACGTAGATGCAAGTTCTGCAAATTCTCACATATCTAGGGAACAATGAGGTAGCGACGCCTTCAGATCGATAGCGACCCGCTTATCGACCGATGCACCGGCCGGATTGGACTGAAACACCACATCGTAGCGCTTTTCACGCATACAGCTGTTTTCGAACAAATATTTGCTATGCATGCTATGGTGCTAGCATGGGAAAGTTAAACTACTAAGTTATTTGATCGATTTCATTGATGCCAAGCAGATTCATATGCAGCGGAGCGAGAATACGATAAAGACTTTGGGGGGATTAAGGCATGGCTTGCGGCGGCGTCGTGTGCCGGGTCGTCTCCTTCCTTCAAATAGATATGTGCGAAGGGAACAATGACTGGCCGACCTGTTATAGTTAATAAATCATTGTATTTGTTGGATGCAATTACTTATTGTCACAGTAATCACGACCATCATGTTCACGAAGCATCCTTACACAAACAATGAATTGAAGCTCTAAAGGTTGATGCATCCAATATACGATAATTTATATTTATACAGTTAATTCTTTATTACTTTTTATGAAATAATTTACATTATTTAAACACGACTCATATATTGGATGCAGCACCTTACAAAATTTGTTATGTATATTATAGCCATTGTAAAATACTCTATTTGATTGAAAAGATATGTTCTTCTCACGAGCTCAGGTTTTTATGAACATGTGGAAAGTAATTTAAAATAAATATTTTTAGTGACGATTCAAAAGCGCTTAGTTTAAACCTAATTGAATAAAGTTTATTTGACTTTGACTTTGAAAGACACATGCGCGCTTACTCTTCTGTAGGGAACCACAATGTTTTAAACATTGCTACACCACGCATCCATCCATATAAGAGAACCTGTATCCAACAGTGCTATACTGTGTGTAGCAATGAATATGATTGGTGGATATCAGACGCATCCATAACAAAGTAGCACAACACACCTCTCTGTAGGGAACCACAATGTTCTAAACATTGCTACACCACGCATCCATCCATATAAGAGAACCTGTATCCAACAGTGCTATACTGTGTGTAGCAATGAATATGATTGGTGGATATCAGACGCATTCATAACAAAGTAGCACAACACACCTCTCTGTAGGGAACCACAATGTTCTAAACATTGCTACACCACGCATCCATCCATATAAGAGAACCCGTTTCCAACAGTGCTATACTGTGTGTAGCAATGAATATGATTGGTGGATATCAAAAGCATCCATAACAAAGTAGCACAGCACACCTCTCTGTAGGGAACCACAATGTTCTAAACATTGCTACACCACGCATCCATCCATATAAGAGAACCCGTTTCCAACAGTGCTATACTGTGTGTAGCAATGAATATGATTAGTGGATATCAAAAGCATCCATAACAAAGTAGCACAGCACATCTCTCTGTAGGGAACCACTATGTTCTAAACATTGCTACACCACGCATCCATCCATATAAGAGAACCCGTTTCCAACAGTGCTATACTGTGTGTAGCAATGAATATGATTGGTGGATATCAAAAGCATCCATAACAAAGTAGCACAGCACATCTCTCTGTAGGGAACCACTATGTTCTAAACATTGCTACACCACGCATTCATCCATATAAGAGAACCCGTTTCCAACAGTGCTATGCTGTGTGCAGCAATGAATATGATTGGCGAATATCAAACATATCCATAAAAAAGTAGCACAGCACATCTCTTGTAGATAGGCATTTATATACAGTCGAGCTACTGTATGTAGCTAAAATGTTTCAAAATTTTATTTTTATTTAAATCGTATTTAAAGTAACCAACTTATGTTTCAAATGAATGTAGATAATTTTTTTTCGATTCATTTTAAATGGAACGGGTATTTCGGTTATATTTTCTATTCGATATATTATGTAGGTACTAACATGTATTTTCGTCAGTCGCGTAACATGTGCATTCGATATTGTTTAGGCAAAAACTTTCTGTAATATATTTCCACCGAGCGCTCATAAATATATATTTCACAAAACAATACCAACAAATATAGATTTCAGTTCGTATAATCAGCTATTGTCTGTGATCAAAGCTTTATGGCGGTAATTCAAAGTTCTTTATTTGCCAGAAACATTCACAAGTGAAGTTGTTACAAATTTAAGAGTAGGCACATGTTTCGTCTTGACAGACATGCAAATATATCGTTTCGTTTCGGTTTCGTTTTATAATACTATAATAACCTAACACAATCAATAATTACTGCTACATTTAATTTGAACAACAGCTATACCTAAAAGACAATATACAATTACAATAATTAAAGAACTGTTGAGAGATAATGTAGTAAAAATAATTACAAAAATTATAATCTAAGCAATTTGTTAGGTTTTTAAAGTGAATACCCCCACTTCTGGGAATAATACACAAATAAAATTTGAAAACAAAATTTTATGAACGATGCGGGACTCGGATCACGACGACCTCTCGCGTTCCGTGCCAGTGCTCTGCCAACTGAGCTAACCGTTCGAGTGACGTATCGTCATAAAATCTTGTATACTTTGTTGAACTCTCAGGTTGTGGCTTCATCTACAACCTGAGAGTTGAACAAAGCAAATTGTTTTCAAATTTTATTTGTGTAAAAATTATTACAATAAAAACTAAATGAATGAAATTCATAAAAGTAATATGTCGAAGTGAGTGCAACCTGTGCACACATTCACTAGTGTAGGGAACAATGAACGAGCGATGCAGTCGGATCACCGGCGCCATCTTTATCGACCGCTGCACCGGCCGGTCACCCGGGACAGTCACTCCGTAGCAGTTTCCCAGCATTATGCAATAGGTATTACGCAAGCAGCGTTATAAGCCACCATACTGTGTAAAGAGCTTCCGCGTTTTTTTCAGGTTGAAACGACATGATTTGAAGGTATCAAATAATGTGCGCACGAATCGTCTAAATAAATTTGATGCGAAAAGGCTACATGGGACAAATTTATTTAAAATTTTCTCAGATATCTTACAAGCCAAACTTCTTAAGAAAATGGAAGCGAAATATAATTTATGTATAAAAAAAATTATGACCGATGCGGGACTTGAACCCGCGACCTCTCGCGTTCCATGCGAGCGCTCTTCCACTGAGCCAAGCGCTCGAATGACGTATCGTTGACAAATCTTGCATCTCTTGTAAATCCTGTAGAGTGTAGATGAAGCTACAACCTGAGAGTTGAACAAGACGTACAAGATTTATCAACGTTACGTCACTAGAACGGTTGGTTCAGTGAACGCGAGAGTTTCGAGTCCCGCGTCTTTCATAAATTTTGTTTTCAAATTTAATTTGTGTAATTTATCCCAGAAGTGAGGGTTATCACTTTAGAAAAAAATAAAAAATTGTTTCGATTCCTCAAGAATAATTATAATAAGGACACAATTTAGATTTCTCGAAAAGACCTTGGTTATATTATATACTTTTTTTTCTTTCTCGCTTTGCTATATTTGTTTTATCTCGAGTAGATTTTTTTATTTTATTGTTTTGCCTATATAATATAAAATCACTTGTCAATGTTTTGTGCTTAATTACCTATCTAAATAATTACCTATCTATCTATATAATATAAAATCACTTGCCAATGTTTTGTGCTTAATTACCTAGCTAATAAGATATGTTATGTGCTGTAGATTTTATGAAATAAGTAAATAATCATCATCATCAGCCGGAAAACTTCCACTGCTGGACAAAGGCCTCCCCCAAAAATTTCCACGACGATCGGTCCTGCGCTGCCCTTATCCAACGTATTCCGGCGATCTTAACCAGATTGTCGGTCCATCTTCCATATCCAGATATAGAAAACAATAATTATAAACAATAATTCAACCAGCTCTGGAACCTTAATAATATCATAACACTTGTTAGAAGTTCGGCTACAACCTATTCTAGTCAAATTTTATTGTGTAACAGCTCTCTCCCCGTGTTTTCTTTGAATTTTTGATGCCCCGTTTAGATCATTTTAGTTGAGTTGCGACCTCATTCTATCTGTCCGACGATGTTTTCCAGATTAAAATAATATTTTGTGTTGCCACAAATGCTGATTGTGCAAACACGTACACAAATGCCGAACTCCAACAATTACGCAAATTGTGAACCATTCACAGAAACATTAATATTACACTCGCAGTTATGATTTGTATACTAATATTATAATGACTTGCATATTTTTAGCGTAGATACTAATAATAACAAGTGAGTTATATTACGTCAAGTTACGGCCGTTCCCAATATACTATCTATAGATAGAGATAAATTACTACCTTCTACTGTCAATAATCTGAAGCTATCCCATTATACCCGATATGTCATTCTTCTCGGCTTATATTGGGACGCGTGAATTGCAATTTCCATACAAACTTCTATCGCTGGTAAGCTATACGCCCTCCCGTTGACAGACAGCGTGTACGGATAAGGTGAGTTGCCGTCGATAAGTTTATTCGGACAGAAAAGTCAACGACAGTTACGATTTTTATCTCAAGTACGCCACAAACCGGAGATAGGCTGAATATTGGGAACGGCCGTCAAACAATATGGTCAAATTTTAAGTAAAGGCATTTAGTGAGTATTGCATAATATATGCAATACTCACTAATAGTAGTAGATGAACATTATTTTTTGTTATTTGGTAGAGATCTCGTGACAGGCATTGTCGTCGTCTTGTGGTGGCGACGTGGAGCGGGTCGTTCCTTTCCCTAAAATATGGTCGATGGCGATACGTCATGCTCGTGAACGGGCTCTACTTGTGGTGGCTGGATGATTCTTCCATAAAATTTCAGGTTGTGACTTAATCTACAGGATCTACTTTACCGTTGATAACCTACTCAACCCCAATATTTGCATATTAGGACATTGACTTGAGATGTCGCTCTTTCAAATCTAAACAGTTGAGAGTTGAACAAAGACATATCATGATGAACTTTACGTCACTCGAACGATTGACCCTGTGGAAGAGCGCGGAACTCGAGAGCTCGCGGGTTCGAGTCCCACATCGTTCATAAATTTTGTTTTTAAGTTTAATTTGTGTAATTAATCCCAAAAGTAAGGATTATCACTTAAAAATAATAAATTGTTTGGAACCTTTAATCAATCTTGTACCGAAACTCAACATGGTCCTAATACACATCAAAACCTTCTTTTTTAAACCAAATTCTACCAAAGATATCGTTAGTCAGCCCTAAAATTAAAACAACCTGTTATTGGAAAAGTTAATAATATTATTTCTATTTAAAAGTTAATAAAATATTATTTATATGATGAATTTTGATTTTTTTGATTTGTTCCTTTAGAATTCTTTTTGATGTCATTTCTTATACTACTAGATACTACTACCGCTTCGGAAACAAATGGCGCTCTGAGAGAGAAGAAGCGGCGCAAGAAACTCTCCCAGCATTCTTTTTTTTGCGCTCTTTTCAATAAATATTTTTTGCGCTCTTTTCAATAAAAATATATAAATAAATAAATAGTTGTCTTGTACCCATAGTACAGGCTATGCCTAGTTTCGGGCAAGATGATTTGTATAAAAGTGTGTCAATATTATTATACTATACGAAAAACCGTATATGTACTATATTTACACAAATTTTACAAACCATATTATACTGATCCGTCTCGTCATAAACATGTCGAAATTATTCCTTATCATGTACCAGCTACTGTTCGTAGCTAAGGGACAATAAATCGTTCCTTGCATAATACGAATTACAAATACAAGCCGCGATATTATTGGCTAGTCGAGCCCGATCGATACTAAAGCACTAGAAAACCCACCCCAGCTCAGACTTGAGGATCGAAAACCAAAGAGGGTGGGGCATTATTACGTTCAATGTTGATTCATTTTTAAACGGAAAGTTCGTACTTGCGCTATGATATTCTATAATTCTAATACTAGCTGACCCAGCAAACGTTGTATTGCCGATATTAAAATCGCGATACAAAAGTAAATGTTGATCGTAGATGGGTGAAAATTTGAAGTTGTATGTACTTTTTAATGCTGACTCATAATCAAACAAATTTAAAAAAAAAAATAAAAAATAAATTTTGACGTGGACCACCCTTAACATTTAGGGGGATGAAAAATAGATCCCATCCTCAGACCTACCCAATATGCACTCAAAATTACATGAGAATCGGCCAAGCCGTTTCGAAGGAGTTTAACTACAAACACCGCGACATGAGAATTTTATATATTAGAAGATATATAAATCCAGTGTCGTGATGTTTGTTCCCAGTAAACTGCTAAACTAATTTATTATTTATTTATACTATTAGTCATTTACAGAAAGAATCTAAAAACCTAATATAGTCCCGCAAAACTGCTTGGACAGTTTGTCTGCAGGATCAAGTTTCTTGTTATACATTAATGCTTATTAGAACATTGATTTTATAAAGTGTAATTAACAAATATTGATAAAAAATATAATAAAAAAATCATTTTTTTATTAAAAGGCAGTGTTGACAATAAATATTTCTTAAGTTTAGTTTTAAATTTTCTTTTACTGGTTTCTAGTCGGATGTCCTCAGGCAAGCTGTTTAATAGACAAGGTAGGCGTTTTTTTCAAATGAACGGATTTTAATAGGGATTACTTCATGGAGTACAGTTTAGTCCAACTTGAGAGATAGCATAGTTTTTATTTCGATTTGGAACCCATAATTATTTCAATTTCCAATATTTGTTTTGTATGGACATATTTTCTATGAGAGAATTTATTGACGCACGGTTTGACAGCTGTTCTGCTGTGAAACAATTTCATTATAACAACAGGAAGCATATTTTACGAAATAATTATTGATGCTATGAAATACTATTGACAAATTTATAAAAAACAGTATTTTATTTATTATGTACAGAACAACGTCGGTCGGGTCAGCTAGTTTTTTCAGTTTCAAATGTTTTCGTCATGCACACGATAATTATTTTTTTTATTACGTAGGAGGACAATCGAGAGTAGGAGGAAACGATTAATAAATTTCATTCTTAAATCCAATAACTACTAACCAACATCTTGTAACCCTAGATTTACGTAAAATTATTATGATTAATAAATTTTGAGGCTATTCAGTTAAATGATGAAAAAATAATGTTACATTATTAGTTAATGGATGACTGACATTATACGATATGTGAATTAACATAATTAACGCATTTTATCAAAATAAAATAATGCGATTATGCAAGTTAAAATATGTTTAAAATCTCTCATTATTAAAACGTTTTGATTCGATTGTGATTTAATTACAAATACTTTTCAGACTTTTCCCTGTAATTGTAGTATAAGACAGTATTATTTGCCAGATTTCATAGTTCCAGGTCAACGGAAAATATTCTACAAATTTTGACTCCCTTGAAATTGTTTAAATAAACTTTTTTAGCGGCATAAACAGTCGTATCTTTTTTTACGTTACATTAGAAGTTTAAGTTTTGCACAGCTTCAAAAGACTGTAGACTTTACTATATATAGTTATATATAGTTTTATTTTCAACTCGATACTTCCACGCATTCCCGAGATAAAAGGTCTCGACAGATAGACAGAGAGACGCGGGACGTAAAGAACACTTTAAAAACACGCTTTAATTGAAAACCTAACTAGAACGTAGAAAATATTTATCAATAAGGATAAAACAAGAAATAAGTAGTGATTAACAACAAAAAATATATTATTTAAAAAAATGTAGAGCCCTTTTTTCAATATTTTCAAAAAGACTACTTATACCAATGTCTGTCAATAAAATATAACAATTGTTATTCTTTCATCATTTTTCGTTTTATGGAAGAGGATGACAAGACCAGGTGACCCACCTGGTGGTAAGTGATCACCGCAGCCAACACTCTCTTGTACCACCAGAGGAATCACAAGTTGTCCATCTTATAAAGAGTCCAAGAAACGTACATATGGATTCTAAAACGCATTAGTACATGGCGGGTGAGGATCGAACCGTGGTCTCCGTGGTGAGAGTCAACAGTTCAACGTATTACAGCTGACCCAGCAAACGTATTGCCGAAATTAAAATCGCGATACAAAAGTAACTGTTGATCGTAGATGGATGAAAATTTGAAGTTGTATGTATTTTTTAATGCTGACTCATAATCAAATTTAAAAAAATGTCAAAAAAAAAAAAAGGAGTTTAACTACAAACACCGCGACATGAGAATTTTATATATTAGATATATTTTTGTTAGTTGAAATAAACCAGCTCTTTTATAACATTAGCGTTATTAGATTCTTCAGTGCAAATAAAAATGTACCTTCAGAAGGCAAGAACATAATATAAGCCAAAATTAGGGTTGACACTTTCCTTTCACAGCCCCTTTCGGCTCCCGCCCTGCAAGCACTGTAAGCAAGTTGAAACATGACACAAGACACACATACTCCCATTGTGAAGCCTTAGCCATCACTAAATATGTATGTAATTCAATCATTTACTTCCTTGACGATTTTCGCCAAACAGCTTCCAAACCGGTACAAAAAAAATATTAACAATTCAAATTATGATTCGACTCAGTCCAAAGAGAAGATAAATATTCAAAAATTGATTTACCTAATCCTTAATGATATCAGCAACATATTATGAACACATCTGTGACTTAGACTTGGGTGAAAAAACTAGAGTAAATAGGTAAGTATTTCCACTTCACGTTAATTAACTTATTAATGAAATTTAGTAGGGGAGATAACTTTTTAATGATACGTCATACAATAATAGTTTAAAATACTAAAAAACACGCTTTCTATAGAAAACCGAACTAAAAGCGATAGATGAAATTTACTAATATATAAAAATCGTGTAAAAATTAACGTTTTGTACAAATTTTGAAACTTAGCTGTAATTCACTGAAGAAACAGCTCTTTCAAATCAGTGACTTTTTAAAAGGGCCTTTGTAACTTCAGAACAATGATGCACTAATGTCATTATATCTAAATATAGAACTGCATTTGTTATATATAAGAGAGGGCAAACGGGCAAAAGGCTAGGTAAAGGTGAGGTAACTGATGAAGCCCATGGACATTCGACATTTTAAGCTACTTTTAAAAATATGAAGTTTTTTCTTTAGATCCTTATCACAAAATCTGGCATCCCTAAAGATATTGATCGGGGCTTGAACAAAAATTGTATTATTATGTAGCTCTATCGAGTTGACTCTATTGAGTGTCGTAAAAGTTCGGCGAAGCTCTGGGCCGTACGAGCGTGGCTTATGTAACGAGTCTTACGTAAGTCTGCGTCTGGCAAGCACAACCCCTATTCGATAGATGTTTAAACTCTTGCCTAAGTTATTATTTCTTATTGCTAGGATTATACTGTATTTATTTCAAACCCAAGAATTTACAAAGTCAGGTCGCATTTAAATGCATAAATTGATGCCTACAGTAACTTTAATACTAATTTACTGTTTCCGGAGCTTATTACATAAGTGTATTTTTAAGTTGCATACAATTGTAACTGACAGGTGGTGCAATTTTAATACTAATATAACAAATTAATTTCAGATTGTTGATCTTCAATTTCCGTAATCAGTTTTATTTTTATGAAAATAAGGTCGAGACGAGTAGGACGTTAAGCTGATGGTAATTGATACGCCCTGCCCTTTACAATGCAGTTCCGCTCAGGATCTTGAAATACCCAAATATTATGAGCGGCACTACAACTGCGCTCGTCACCTTGAGACGTAATACGTCAAGTCTCTTTTGCCCAGTAATTTCACCAGTTACGGCGCCCTTCAGACCGAAACACAGTAATGTTTACACACAACTGCTTCACGGCAGAAATAGACGCCGTTGTGGTACCCAAAATCTAGCCGGCTTCCTGTGCAAAGGAGCCTCCCACTGGTAAAATATATTCTATAAACCCAAGATTTGAGGGTTTCATGAAAATGAAATAGAATAAAGATTCAGGAAACTCAACATCGCTTAGGGCGAACGAAATCCTTCGAAAAAACAGGTAATTTTTGCCGGCACTAATTTATCGTCTCTTGGCGTAGATTTAAATGAGAAATTGCCATCTCGAACTGTAGAAGCAAAAAATGCGTTATTATCTGGTAATTGGTATGCAGCGAAATATTCAACATATTTTACCGTAGGCAAAGGGACGAATAAGACACCTTCTTCCATTTCCTTTTCTACCTTCAATTATAAAATAACTAGCCGTTCCCGGTCGCTTTGCTGGACGAATTTTAAAAGGGATTAAAAAAATAGCCATAAACCATCTAGGATAAATTTCGCATCGAATGATGGTAGTTTCATGTGGATACGATCAGTGGTTTAGGCGTGATTGAGCCTCAAACAATGACTACTTTCATTATATATATTCATATATACGTTTACGGTTTAAACACTTAAACATCACTTATCAACATAACTTTGTCGTATCATATTGTCACAAATTTCCAGTCTAAGAGGAATAACGACTTAGCAAATTTTAATCTACTTTCGCGACGTCCACAAAAAGCGCTTCTAATGTACTTTTTTATAGGATTCAGGTCATTATTGTGAACAGAAATTAAAATCTCGGCGCCTAATCGAGTCCATTATCCATTATCATTAACACAATCGCTTAACGGGCGAAATCTTTTGATTGTCGTGCTTCCCGTATCTGTGAGGAAATCTTCTGTCACCAGAACTTTTGTTTTATTAGAGGGAACAAATGGGTGATCGGTTCACCGTTGAAGTGGGAGTAAGCTCTAAGCTTACTAAGGGACGAGACGAGCTGGACGTTCAGCTGATGGTAATTGATACGCCATGGCCGTTACAATGCAGTGCCGCTCAGAATATTTGGGTTGTTAATGTTAAGTCTCATTTGCCCAGTAATTTCACTAGATACGGCGTCCTTCAGACCGAAACAGAGTAATGTTTACACATTACTGCTTCACGGCAGAAATAGGCGCCGTTGTGGTACCCAAAATCTAGCCGGCATCCTGTGCAAAGGAGCCTCCCACTGGTGACTACTATATACTTCAGCTTAATTAATATGTTTACGTTGCTAAGAACATAGCACAATAAAAAATGTACTGTCTTTAGATATCTCGTTATTGATTGACAACCAGTGCAATTGTAATATAAAATATTATGCAGCGTGGTAATTGAGTCGCCTACATAGGTTGATAAGCCTTTACATTGTAAATAAGATATTTCAAGCTGTAGTAATTATCTGCGACAAACTAGCTGGAAGACCTATATGAGTTATATTACGAGAATATAAAGTTTTAGCAAAGTCAAAGTTTTTATTCGCATAAACATGTTAGATTGATGTTACATAAATATTATAAAGTACATGTTTGCCACATTTATGAAAATACATTTTTAAATCATTAGTTACAATAATATCAATTTAACAAAAAAATATAGTATATAGTCAAGTTTTTAATCTAAAATATTAGTTTAATCAGCTAATGAATATAAGCAGTTTTTACTAAGGTATATTTTCAATTTAGATGAGAAATTCCTATTTGACGATACCTCTCTTATTATCTTTGGGGTGTGATTATAGATTTTTATGCACATACAAAAACAGTTTCTCTGAAATAATGTAGTTCTACAGCAAGGTACTTGTAGTTTGTACCTGGATGGGAAAAGAGAAGTGTTTTCATGGTTACTGAATTCGGTAAATTTTTTTCGAACAAACATACAGCACTCAAATATATATAATTCAAGAATTGTTAATAGGTTATATTTTTTTAAATACGGGTCTGCCGCTTTCAAGGGGTCCTTTTCTCGCTGCAGCCCTCAAACATTTTTTTTGCGCTATTAAGACTCTATTTATTACTGCCGAGTTACCCCATATTATGATACCATAGCATATCTTGAAAGAAATGCATATTCCAATTTGGGCTAAAAATGTGTACAGCAATATTTTTATCGGGGTTTTATGTAACTAACATCAATTATAGAAATAAAATTAACCGAATAAATTGCTTCATTATTAATTCCTGAAACTAGTTAAAGACTTAGTATTCATAGCAAAAATGTGCATATTCCTATCCAACTAGAGTACTTTCTCATACTTATATTTTTTTCTGTATAATGAACATTTATACACGACGTTACAATCTTTTTTGGAACCAATAAATTTCTGACACATGCTTATAGTTTTAAATTTGGCGAAGCCTTAATACAAGGATATAGTTTATTCGTAAAATATACTCTTTTTTAGAGATGACACGTACAAGTGTGCTAAATGTTTGACATCATCACACATCATCATTGAAAGACTGACGAATTTACGAATCATTCAGCTGCATTTAGAAAATCAGCAGATCTGAAAGTGTTCCGCGCCCTTGGAGCAGTTTCCTCTCCACTCAAGATTGTAGTTAGCATGCACGAATAGCCACCTGAAATTAATACCCCAACTAGAATATAATAAGAAATTAAAGGTTCCAACAGGACGTTCTGAAAAGTATCTCGTAATGAATCTCTGAAATTGACTAGCTGATCCTACATGCATTGTTCTGTTCATAATAAAAAAATATACTTGCGGGTGGAATTTCGTAAAATCCGTTATTAGCTGACCTCTACTCGGTGAGTATTCTTACCAAATTTCAAGTCTCTACGCCTTATAGTTCCAGAAATATCGTGATGAGTCAATATACAGGTGGAAATCTAAGACAATCAATTTTGTCATCAATACAATAATATTAAAACAACACTACACAATTTAATACATAATTTTCCATTATTAAGTGATCAATTAAGTTTAAGTTTCAACCACACCAAAGAAACTTACAACTCTGTTCTAGTTAGCTTAAAGTTTCCCATGAACCATTACAACTCAGCATCCACATCTATAGAGTAAACAAAAAAGTCTTGACTACAATATTAATGACAGATAATAAAAAATTTACTCACAAAGATTTCCTTAGCGTACAATAAATAATGGCACAATAAAGATTATCTTGGGGATCTAACCAAGTGTTGGAGAGGAATAAAGTTGATAGAGATTAGTATAATTTTGTGGCTGCGCTCAGCAATTTAATGACTCTATGTACGAGGGGAGGTCAAAAAGTTCGCGGAATGACTGGGAAAAAAGATGAAATGATACATTATGTTATTTTTCCTTTTCAATATATTCCCCCTTAACACGAATACATTTTTGGGATCTGGCATATAACTTATTAATACCGTCGAAAAAATAGGTTTTGTCTTGGGCGTCAAAATACGCCGAAATCGCCGACTTGACTTCATCATCGTCTCTAAATTTTTTTCCACGCAGCTCTTTCTTCATCTTTGGGAATAAATAAAAATCGCTAGGGGCCAGGTCTGGACTGTAGGGTGGATGGCGTAGTTGTTCAAAACCGCATCGATGAATGGCAGCCGTCGCAACATGACTCGTGTGAACGGGCGCGTTGTCGTGCAAAAGGAGTACACCTTTTGTCAGTTTTCCTCTTCTTTTTTCTTTAATAGCTTCTTTTAATCGGTCCAATAGGGAAGCGTAGTACTCTCCCGTTATAGAAACACCACGTTCTTTATAATCGATCAAAAGAATACCTTCAGTATCCCAAAAAATAGTCGCCATGATCTTTCCGGCCGATTGCGACACTTTAAATTTTTTTGGGGGTGGTGTGCCTTTTTTGTGCCACTGCATCGACTCCTGCTTTGACTCAGGCTCATAGTGGTGAACCCAAGTTTCATCACCGGTTACAATTCGGGCCATAATTTCTTCCCTAACTTCTCCACAGCGGTCCAAATACTCGCGGGAACAGTTGACGCGCTCACGTTTTTGCAGCGGCGTGAGCATTCTCGGGACCCACCTTGAACACACTTTACTCATGCCAAGATGTTGATGAAGAATATTTAAAATTGTGGTTTCTGATACTCCAACTGATGCTGCAAGTTGTTTCTTCTTCAACCTTCCGTCTTCCAATACAAGTTTTTCAACTTTTTCAATGATTTCCGGCGTAGTGGCCTCAATGGGCCGTCCAGGTCGAGGATCATCTTCAATTGACTCCCTTCCTTGCTTGAAAAGGCCGTGCCATTTGTAAATCATGGTTTTACCAGGAGCAGAGTCTCCGTAAACAGCTAACATCTCTTGCAAAATAGTTTGAGGCGTTTTTCCTTGTTTGGTGAGGAACTTTACGACGGCGCGATGTTCAATTTTCTCCATAGTGGCTAGTTTGTTCCCGATTTACTTGTTCACTCGTTTGTAACTCGAAAGCTAATGACCCAATTAGGCTAGAAATTGGCATATATAGTAATTATGAGTTACTCAAGTAGCGGCTACCTGGAGGAGCGACCTCACCCCCGCCAACCCCGCCATTCCGCGAACTTTTTGACCGCCCCTCGTATTTACAGTACTAACGTTTGCGACGCGACTTTGCATGTAGAATTTTTAATAAAGTATTGGCCAAATGGGCCTATACAATACATGGCAAATGATAGCTGTAACATTAGTATAAGTTTTTATAGAACATACACATTGAAGGCGCAGAATTGAACTTCAATGAGTTCTCCAAGTATCTTAGAAGCCTTTTTAAGTTGAAGGGGAGGAGAGGGAGGCATGTGGATCACATACTTCTTCTCAGGTCCAAGTTATCTAACTTCAACTTTAAATAAGTAATTTAAAAATCCTATTACGAATTAATATATTTGAACTTCGTAGTGAGGGATCACCGCTCACATGCAGTTTACAACACCACAGCGTCACCTACACTATATATCTCCCTAAATTACAATTTCTTTTACTTCGAACAGAATTAAGATCACAAACTGAGGCCAAGAGATGCAATTCCCACGTCACCGTATCAATATTCTTCTACATTGGAATCGACGAAAAGCTTTACTCTCCCAACTGATTTAGCTATGTTTCATTTCCATATAATTATGATCAAATTCCGAAATATCAACAGCACTAAACTTTTTTGCCTTTAGTCTACTGCCACGCAATTTGCCAGGCAGACCATATTACCACTCCCGTCACTGACCGAAAAACGTATCTCCAGCTTTTTTTATGAAATAAGTAATGAGACGAGCAGGACGTTCCGCTGATGGTAATTGATACGCCCTGCCCATTACAATGAAGTGCCGCTCAAGATTATTAAAAAAACCAAAATATCTGAGCGACAATACAACTGCGCTCGTCACCTTGAGACATAAGATGTCAAGTCTCATTTGCCCAGTAATTTCACTAGCTACAGCGCCCTTCAGACCGATACACGATAATGCTTACACATTACTGCTTCACGGTAGAAATAGTCGCCGTTGTGGTACCGATAATTAAGCCGCAATCCGGTGCAAAGGAATCTCCAAGTGGTAGTAAGTAAGCTGTAGTATTTATTTTATATCAGATGTCCATGGGGTATTTATTCAAGTGCTAGCAAGCTAACATACAAAAAAAACTGCAAACGGACAAAGTCGCGGCCATCTAGTGTAGCACATAACGAGCGCTAGGGTCCACACATCATTTGTTGCCACCCACGAGCGTCTCTAAGGACACGGTCTCATTTTCCACATCCGACGGGAAGTGCGGCCGCTTGCGTCAGCGAGACCTTACGAGACGACGACTCAGACACCTATTACATAGAACTACTTGATCATAATCCATTCATCTTGCAGCACCTTGCTTATTTTATAACTAGTCAGGACATAAATACTTCCAATTTTGTATTAATTAAAACTCCAATCCTTTCAACTTCGAGCTTTTGATGCCATCTCACATAATATTATAGAGCTTAATATCAAATTACAATAATGAAATTGTGTTGAACAAGGGATTATTAATCGCAGTGTTTGCCTTGCACAAAGTGGATATGTAGTGGTCTGTTATTTTCAAAATTTTCCAAAAGCGATCGAAATATATTATATTAACATATCCTCTGGCGTAGACCATAGAAATGGGGGCGGCTGCGTGCTGCTAGAAATGAAAAGGCTGTTAAGGCCTGAATCTGTCGAAATCATTTGAGGAAACAAAAAAAAATTATCGCAAGAACTACAGATTCCCGCAAGGAATCATCAAAGAAAAAGTAACGCTTGGTGTTTATCGTCGATATACATAACATGTCTTTAATGAATCCCCACAGTTAAACTGAGTAGCTCTACCAACAACTACTGAAACAACATCTACAACTGATGAAGATGTAGTGAACATCTTAATTAACTCCCTCTGCTCTCAAAAATAGCACTATCAGAAGAAAAATTGCCCATTTTGATACAAGTGCAGAAAGTATGTCATTCTTTCACGAATCCCAGGCGCGAATCGACAATAGGGACGAGTTCAAATGACAATTTGCGAAAAAAATACAACAACGAAACGAAATCTACGAAAAACAGTTTAATTCTTGGGCAAGTAGTTAATAATTACAGTTCGAACAATTGCTGAGGAATAAAGTTGAAAAACACCAATTCCTTATAACTAGAGACCGGATTATATGATTATATCATATTGCATATGCTTTTGCATAATTAGTACCTTTTCAGCGGTAGTTGCATATTTTAGAAAAAAAAATAATATTTATCCATTTTTACGCTCGATCTCGCTCATCGTTCGATGCTTTTCATACATTGCACCCAAATTTAAATTCTGCCTAGTAACCTCAGTAGACGTAGAAAGCTCCTTTTCCGCTTACAAAAATTTACTAAGCGATCGTAGACACAATTTGTCTACAGAACATTTAGAACAGTACATATGGTGCTCCCACATTGCCGTTAGAAAATGTTTAATAACGTTAGTAAACATTTGTTAGCAAACATTTAATCACAAATAAATTTTCATGTTAGAAAATGTTTAGTAATGTTAGTAAAATGTGTTATCTTTTGTTTGTAAACATTTTATAAGGGTGATGGCGGGATAGGCGGTGCGGTGCGGTGGGGGTTAGAGTACGCAGGTCGCTGCGCGTGGTGTCTCGCTTGTCAGTTCCTTTGTGTCAGCGTGCATCGCTGTGCGTGTGTATTAGTGGTTGCGCGTGCGCCAAGCAATAAAATATGTCCGGTAATTGGAATAACGATGATGTTTACAAACTGATTGAAATGTTTCAAGCAAGAGAAGTACTATGGAACACGATGTCAGAGAGCTACAAAGACCGAAATAAAAAACACGATGCTTGGATGGAAATTGCCAGTGAATTTAATATGGATAAAAAAGTAATTGAAAAAAAGATTCGATCACTCGTAGGTCAATTTAACCGAGAATGTAAATCTAATAAATCTGGTGCAGGAGCTAATGAGTCAAGTAAATGGTTTGCATTTAAAAAACTCATGTTCCTTAAAGGCAAAAATATTCCAAGTTTAACTGTCGATGGAGGGTTGCAGGTGAGTTTTATTTTAACGTCTTTTAATAATATTTAGATGCCCAGTCCAAAAACCCTTCATTTGAAAAATATTCTGCGAATTCTTTTCTTATTTCTTTCCCATCATCTGTCAGGGATTCACATGCTTCAAGTGGTGTTAATTGCTGCTGTTCTAATCTCCATTGTCCATCGATACGTGTACCAGTTACTATGTCATCTCCATCATAGTATTGAGATGGAGCGTAAATCATGCTCGATTCAGTTTTTCTTATAAAATTATGCAGTAGCACGCATGTCATAATTAAAGTAGTAGTTTTTTCTGGATCTAATAATATTGTAGTTCGTAAAACTCTAAATCTGGCTGACAAAATCCCAAATGCGTTCTCTACTGTTCTCCTCGCACGACTCAGTCTATAACTGAAGATTCTTTCCTTAGAATTGCTATCCTGTGGTCCTGGAAAAGGTTTTAATAAGTGTTTTTGTAAAGGGAACGCATCATCTGTTACGAACACATAAGGAAGAGGTTTGTTTCTGCCTGGTAGTGAGCTGTCACTGGGTATTTTTAAACTATTGTCGTTAATTTTATTTCGAAATTTTGTGTTTGCGAAAACTCCGCCATCACTTATGCGTCCTTGGCAGCCAATATTCACGTACAGAAAGTTGTATTCTGCGTCCACTATCGCTAAAAGTACAACGCTGTAAAATCCTTTATAGTTGTAATATTCACTGCCGCTATCAATTGGCTTTTGTATGGCTACGTGCTTTCCATCGATACTTCCTAAGCAATTTGGGAAATTCCATTTTTCTTCAAATGAATTTGCCACGTGTAGCCACTCTTGAGGTGTTGTTGGTATCTGGAACAAAAATAGAAGATTAAGAAATAGGCGCGAAAAATAAATTTATAACTCGTTATTCTAACAAATTTTATTGGATATTTTTATTAAGTATGAAATATTAATAGAATACACTATAAAAAAATATGATTTCAGTTAAGGGTTGTTAAGTAATAGAAAAAGAAAATCGCGGTTATAGATTTTTTTACAATTTTAGCTAATTTGACGCGCCTATAACTTGAAATTATCGTTTAGTTCTATTCTTTCAGGGTAACGAAGAAAACAGAATTGCTTCAGAAAACACTCTCAGTTTGAACGAAACAGGAAATACTGTCACTGATGAAACTACGGGCACGCCTTTCGCCACCCCAAAACCATTTCGGAAAAGAAGACGGCCTGAAGTAGAACAAGATCCAACACAACAAGAAGCTGTAAATATTTTACAAAGAATGTACGAATCTAGAAAAAGCAGGGATGAAAATGACGCATTTGGAGAGTATGTCTCGATGAAACTGAAACAAATAAAAAACAGTCATGCTAAGAATACTGCTCAACATCACATTAACAATATTTTGTACAATGCGACAATGGGACAATATGATTTTCCAACAACCTTTACAGACCCAACCGCTAGTAGTTCCTGGGGATACAACTCTGAACCAAATCTATCCACTTTTTCGGAAAATAATGCTGACTGTAGCTCGAGAGGATACTACACCGCACCGAGTCCCTCGGCTTCATTTGAAACCAGTTCTTCGGATAACTCCAGGACACATACTCGTACCAGCGCAAGAACACAGAGTCCGTCTAATTTATCGGAATCAAGCCAAGATTCGACCCAATCATTAAACGATTTGTTGGAATCAATCAAAAATTAAAAAATACATGTTTGGTTTGTTAAGTATTAAAAAAATTATTAGTAAGGTAAGATAGGTACCTACCTAAAGTATGATTAGATTAGATCATATTAAAAGTAAATAAAAAAATAATTAAAAATGTTGTTTGACTTACCTGTATGTATTCCTTTAAAACCTCATTGAGAGCCTCGCACACTTCTGGTACGATAATAGATATCACTTGGTCTGACAACTTGAACACATTTCCAAGACTTTTATAACTGCTACCAGTTGCCAAAAATCTTAACGTTACCGCAAGTCTTTCCGTCACACTTACAGATTTTCTAAATGTAGTGTCTCGTTTGCCTATTTTTGCCCCAATTAAATTTTGTAGATATTCAAATTCGGAACTGTTCATTCTTATAAAATCTTTTAAGCAACCATCAATACCTAAATCCTTGAGATAGTCTGTGGCACTATATTTTCCTCTAGCTTTTAGCGTTTGGCGCATCCAATAAGAGCGCTTTTTCTTCTTTTTTAAACAAAAAATAAAAGCTATTCCAATGAGCAAATCTTCTTCCATTTTCGTGTAGACGTCCTCAGCCCTCAGAAGGCGAAACCAAACTGCGAGCCAATACTAGATGTTATAAAATGTTTAAACATTTTCCATCAATGTAGGAGCACTTATAACATGTAACAGTTTCTAACAAAGTGCAACAATTGTTAACATTTGTTAGTAAATGTTTTGGTGTTATAAAATGTTTACAAACATTTTATAACGGCAATGTGGGAGCACCAATATAAACCCTTGAGGGTTTTATTAAAAGATATGTAATCCACCACTTTTGGCGGCCATTTTGGATTTACTATGATACTTAATATATTGTTGTTTTGTCATCGGAACTAAGCGTATGTTATAAATATCGGATCATTTTAGTAACATGAAAGGGGTAAAATTTCAATCAATAAATCTGACCCAAATGCTCGAAGCTTTCGAAGTCCATTAAATATGCCAGATAAACTAACCATCCGTGATTTATCTCAACATTCTGGCGTGGCCCACCAGCCCAGCACTAATTATTTTGTATAACAAACACAGACCTCATAATTCTTAGCTTCCCAACATCACATTCCGCCAAAATGTTAACGTTAGTATATTATTTTGTAACCTAATTTTCCGGAGCGACTTCGAAGATGACTCTTGACCGACTATAGCTGAAGTATTGTAGCTCATTAGCTTCTAAAGAAAATAAACAATAGAGACGCTCAGGGTTTACACTAGGGTTGCCACACAAATTAATTTTTATATTATATAGTATGCAAATTAATATACCACGGAACTTATTCGAGAATCCTAATCGACTGAACCTACTTTGACAAGACTTTCACAGGCAGATAGCTCATGTTAAACAGAGTTGCCCAGGTTATATTTATACGAGAAACTTTTCGAGTTTCGTAGAAAGATTAACCGTCATAATGTCACGTAAAATAATTGTAACCCTAATGTATCTATTCCAATTTTTGAACTAACAATAAAATATTATAGAGATTAGATAATTGTACGTGAAATCAAAGCATTCTTTACTGTATAATGAAATAATATATGCGCAATAAATGTAATAATATATGCGCAAATCAGACTCCACATATTATGTTGAATAGTATCATTTCATGCGCAGTAGTCAAAAATATGGTTCACTGGCGAAGGGAGGGGGAAGGACATGCGCAGATCGCACCTCGCGTAAAGCGATAGTCGCGCAGTGCAATACCAGTGCAAGAGACTGTAAATATACCTATTAGATAAGCGCATTAATAGACCTTAAATTCCAACAATCTTCTGGATTTATGATACGGTCTATGCAATAAGTTACCTAAAACCAGGAGCGCGCATTGGTTTTCCAGCAAGGTAGGCACTCTAGATCTTACTAGTCATAGTTACGCTTTAGTCCGACAGTAATAGACTTTGAGGTCTAAATATTGAAGTTGTATATCGAATATGCAATCTGGAGACTGCCTACCGTAGGTATTTAAGATCCAGGGTAAGGAAAGATTTTATGAGTGGGTGTTCCATAGTTTGTTTAATGGTAATGAATTTCAGAACTAAATTAAACTAAATGAACTTTAACACTAGTACTATATTTATGTATGTTAGGAAGGTACTGACTAATTGCTTATATGGTATGCACGCTCCTGCCTAAAACCATGAAATTTGCCATTTACCGGAGGGAATGTTTTCCACTAGAATGCCGGTTAGATGCACATCACAGCGGCGCCTTTTTCTGTCGTCAAGGTCCCTGAAGTAATAAGTCCCTGCTAGATCGAATCAGAAATGAGGAGATCTGCAGGAGAACCAGTCACCGATATATCCCAAATGGTGCCTGCCACAGAAAATTTTGGATTCTCAAGAAACTTGTTGGAAGCCCGATCATCATTTCGTCCTCACATCACTTAGAGTTTCATGTGCGGCCAGAATCGAGACAGATCAATAACTATTATTGACAAGATTTAATAACGATTGAGTGTACGGATCAACTGGACATAATCATCACATCGGATGATCTTTTGCAAATCGACAGGAGACGCAGCGGCTGAAGAAAGCGGATGTGTGGAGGCAGACGGCGGAGTTGCGAAAAAAGAGTTGGAGGCACTCCGCCGAATAGTCAAATTCGACATATGTAATTGGAGAGATGGGCAAGAAGGCCTTCTAGAAGAGTTAAAAGGGATGCATAAGGATACTGTAAGGATGCTGGATGAGGTGCACAAACTTGCTGAACATTTCATATATTTTATTAGCTCCCTTTGCCAAGTTGATCATAACACATTTTTATTTGGAAAGACAAAGTCTGTCGAGTCATTTAGTAGTTTCTTCCTTTATATTTTCTCGACAAAACCAGTAAAAATCATTTTGTGGAGTGGTAGCCCTAGATATACCATTACATTATTCAATTAGTAGAAATCTCATTAGTCGGCTATCTAGTGAAAGAATCGTAGACTCTAATGTGCAGGCCACGCCCTAACACAACTAAGGTATAAACGTAGTAAGTCATAACGAACATCTTAAATTTTACTATATCAGTGAAAAGATTTTCTTTCCTCCGGAACATAACAATAATATATTTAGTATAATGTTGCTCCACTTGCATAACAATCTAGCCTTAACTTAAGTCTTAGGCTAATAAGAAATTCTACTCTAACTTAAACTGCTACATAGACTAAACGAAGAATGTGTTCATTAACACTTTCTAAATGTCTCTATAAAGGCGAAGTCACTTTGTCTTTAAATTATAAAAGCCTTATAAGATTAATTATAAGAGCCTCTTACTTTTCATTATTGTTAATCGAAATGTGTATCTTTTCTTCTACAAACCAAAGGGAAACTTATTTCCATTCTTCCGCAGTCCGTCTGTCTGTCAGCGGACTGTATTTCGTAAATCGCAATTGGCAGATTTTTTTTATGAAAATAAGGGACGAGACGAGCAGGGCGTTCAGCTGATGGTAATTGACACGCGCTGCCTTTTACGTTTCGATAGAGCCTAATGCTCTAGTGTGTGTTACAAGCTACGTCTTTCGCTCGCAATACGTGTGACACTTTGGTAGAAGATGCAGAGAGCGCTCACATCTCTACGCAACGCCAAAGAATCAAGAAGAGCGGAGATGACTTAACGCTCCGGATATCGAGGAACTAGTGCAGCAATGGTGAGCCTACGTAGCCGACATACTGTGCTACGAAGCCTACCACTAAAGCCTACTTTCTTAACCTTTATTTTAAAACCAATAATATCGTTTCACATCATTTCTACAATCGAAATATCAAAGGAAACACAGTTTTTAAAGAGCTATTATGCTTTTGGGCTAGTGAGTATTTTTCCTAGAGGTAACCTTGTACGAGCGCGTCTTGAAGTGTGTTGTGTCCTCTAATATAAATGCGGATGCCGTCAATTGGCTGGATCGTCGTTATCAAACCGCTCTAAACAACAAAATGCTTCAAATATTCGAAAAAAAAAATTAAGTACCTTATAATTGTCAAAAAAAATTCGCAGTATCCATCAATGAGTCTAGCATATTTTTACCCGATATTTTAAATTTAGTCTTTCTTCTTTGGTTGTTTTATATTCTATAAACCAAAACTTTTGGGCCGGCCCTATTTTAATGATTCTTACGTATATCGGTTTTTCTTATAACAAAGATACAAAAAAGAGTTAATGACATGTGGGCGGCTATTGTTCCCAATGATCGCCCGAATAATCTTCTCAGTTAGATACTGCATCTATGAACAAAATTTTGTGAGATTCGCAATACCTCATTTAATAGAGCTTCTATGTCAAAATATATGCCACCCCGCATCAAAATCAGTAGGTACAGATCTATTTGGTCCAGGTTCACCCCGAAACAACAGGTGAGAATATAGCCTTAGCTGTGTTTAGAGAATTCAAAATTGTTAAGTCGCCATAGAGTAAACAATGTTACAGAGCTAGTCTCACATCAGAGTCCAATCAAAGCATAGATTGATTGCTACATGTTATTAATATCATAATGTAAAAACCATAGAAGAGTATGCACAGAAAGATCTACCATAGGATAATCATTAATAATTTCTTGCAGCTTGAATGTGTTATAAGCTCCTTATGTAACATTAATATTAATCCTGCAGTTATAGAGATACTGACTATAATGCAATCCATTTTGGATGGTAAGTTTTTGACTTTGAATAAGTAATATCATATCCAGTTTTGAGTAAAATATTTGAATTTGAATTTTAACTATATTATTGATCCCTGTTAAAGTAGAACCCTACATTATTAAACCATTAACTACATGTAGAAGAATAACTTTGAATCTGAAAACATGTCTCATTGGATGGAGAAGTACTTCCACATTTATTAAGTGAAATAAATAATGGGTCTGGATCTAGATAGGAGATTTACTAGATCTTAATGAAAGGATGATATTCAGAAGTACCACATGAAAACATGGTTATCAGCAACAAATGCATATTTAAACCTATATCCCCGACAATTAGATATGCTGTGTTGCATGTGGACAAATTGATTGTACTGATGCTGTCTCCCTGAATATAATAACAACTCATATTCTTAATTCAATACAAAGATAAACTTCCAGATTAATATACCTACTTGGTGAGACAATAATATGTGTATATATGACACTACAACTTACAAGGGCATTCATAGAAAATAGGCAAAAGTTTTACTTTAAAAAAGTTTGAAAACAAAACAAGACAGGGGAGAAGTAACTGAGTAACTTACTAACTAAGAATCTTTGTCTCATAACCACTTTTTACTGCTATCTTGTGTGGCTTGCAGACAAATACTAATTGGTTTATATATCATATATCACTCCATTCATGTTTCAGGGCTTCATGTGACACTGTGATCACTTACCATTAAGTAATGCAAAAACTATTATGTGCATTTCTGATGTAACAATTTTCGCAAAAGCCCTACAAGAAATAAATGACAAGATTTATGCTCATAGCTTCTAAGGAAGCTTTGCAAGTGGTTGGAGAGTCAGTCTGGTTTAGATGTATTTGTAGAATAATTTAAATAAACCAATTCACTATTATAATAAATTAAAAAACTTCAACAATTATTTTTTCAAGTTCTGAAAAATGAAATGTACATAATATTTTAAATTTTGTACACTGTAAACCGCCTGGGTGTGGTCAATTGTACATATGATAGTACAATAAATTCAGCACTTTTTTAATGGCAGGGTGATAGTCTAATACATAACAGACGTAAGCTTGTACACAATAATGCCTTATCAATCGTTAAAATAATTAAAATAGCACTTACATCGAGAGATTCCTTAGACGCCATCGTTCACACAAATTGTTTGACGTTTAAATTTGAATTTGACATATTTTGAAAATCAATAAACAAAGCCCTTGAAATGTGAAGAATGCATGGGAATTAGGAATGTGTCAGGTGTCTAGAGAGTATATAGCAGTACCTTGGTACTAATTCATGATTATCAGTGGAAATGGTGTATCACCGAGACCTATTAGATAATTAAAAAAAAAACATTTATTTATCTGCATTCGTTACATAAAAACATGTTACGTCGTATACGCATCATAAAAATTAAATGTATGATTAAGAAGTAAAGAAAAATTATGTTTTTAAATAGATCTTTGGATTGAGAAGTAAAATATAGTAACACTATCTAATTAATCATAATTCTTGCGAAGAAAAATTAGGCAAATTAAGGGTTCCTACTGTGTCCGCATTGGTGCCAGTATTTTTGTAATTTAATGCTGAGTTGGTTTGGTTGCAATCACTTCGTTTTTTTACTAAATTTCATTTATTTTTATATTTTGTTGTATTGGTTGTATTTATTCTTGTCGTACTTTCCTAGTAAAACAATAGAAGCACAAATGAGATATAAATCTCGTGATGTCTATTTATTTTTAATTTATACTCTAATATAACGACGTGAGCTAATTACAATATTAAAGCCAGTAATTAATTAAAACAAGTTAGGACAAAAGTTACCGTTGTTAACCAATACATAGACATCTCACGACTATCCAATGATCCCTCTCACAAAAGCGCACACTAGTAATATTGTCTGACATACATCCTATACATCACAATCGGGGTTAGCTTTTAAGTAGAGCATTGAGAACAGAGAGACCTCATTATAGGTTACTCTCGGTATGGTGCGAGCCATGGTACGACGTGCCGGACTCGCAAACTGCTGACTGCGTCACGAACATTAATTATCCGGTTCGAAAATTCTACAGAACTTACCATGCAAGCTCGGCGGCTCTTCATCACCTCTAAGAACCTTGCACGTAACTATGAGCTGCTGCCGCTTACTTAGAAGATATTTCGTTGGATATATATGGGAATAGTACCGTACATACGTTTGTAAAGGCTTAAAAACCTAACAAATGCTTTTTTGTAAATTTTCAGTGTACAAGTACTTTCACGGGGACTCCATACACACATAACAGTTTCTAGCTTGCACTGCACTAAAGAACTAAATAAAAGCCGTAAGATGTGAAATCCCCAGAACTCCCAAAATAAAGCCTTATTCTATTATATAGAATTCCTGTATCAGAGCGGTAACATTATGGTTATGAAAGTTTAATTTTCAATTGGATGTGACAAATCAGGTCTTTGATAGTTTCTGAGCGACTTATTGAATCATCACCTATTTTATGATCGGAACACTATATGGTACCTACTACTTTCGACGGAAAGTCATCGTATAGCATTTGAATACTTCACTCGAACACAGCCTGCACGTCATTTTAGAAGGTAAAGTAATCATGATTTGGAGGTAATGCATCAGATTTAATCTCTGTGATGGGTTTTAGGTCATCACCATAAAACAGGCACCGCGAATTCTCAATCACCTCAGGAAGATTGCTAATCATTAGGAGAAACAGAAGAGGCGCAAGCTTCGACCTCTGACTAATCCCAGACTGCGTGTAATAAGGGCTAGACTCAAACACACCAAACCAAACTTATTGTTGACGTTACCGGAATAGTACGTGATAAGTCTTAGTCGTAAAATCCAAAATTTATCTAAAAATTATTAAGCTTGTTAAACGCTTGCCAAAACGTACGGAGAACTGGAAAATATAAATAAGAGTTGACTTCATCCTTAAAAATATTTTTTATCACACTTGACATGCGAAAAACTTGCATTAAAAAGAAGAAGAAAGCAAGTCTTGGCTGTATGGGCATGAATCTATTGTCTCTCGTACTAATAACGAAGATTAAGAAAATCAATTTGATATTTGTCATTTATTTTGTCAATAAATGTCATTTGTCATATGTCATATGTGGCAAGTTGGCAAACCGCAGGCCGGAGTCAATTGGCAAATTGTTGTTTTTGAATGTTGTTCAGTGATTATAATATTTACATTTTGCCGAATTGAGTGCAAAGTTGCAAATTAATAAACCTCTTTTTATCTCAAATAGATATTAAATAAAAAAGCTATCATGCAACAATTGGTCACTGCAATAATGTGTAATTATGAAAAGAGTTACGAGTCATAAATACACTTACAACATGCTATACTTTATTTCTTTTTTTGTTATCAGATAATGAGTTAAATTTTCATACTGTTACAAAAAAAACGGAGTATCGTGTGCTAACAAATTTATAATTTAGATACCGACTTTAAAAAAATCAATTGATAATAAACTGAAATTGTTTGTCTCATAAGTGTTAAAGTACTGAAGTCTGCATTTATAATGAGGGTACGGAGGCTGTCGGCGTTTTTCTGGGCAGCATGTATTATAGTTTTTTTATTAATTCTCTATATTGTTACCGATTTAACATTCAAGTTGCCAAGTATTAAGCCGGCAATGGTTGAGTTTGATGATGTAAGTAATTAAAGAAAATGTTGTGAATTCTTTTAGTTACTTTTGCAATATGCTTATGTTTAAACTGACAAATATGGAACATGAACAAATGATAAATTAATAAATTGTAAGCCCCCATTAAGAAGACTTGTGTAAGTAGCAACTTTTAATTTTAGAATAAGTGGTCTTCATTGGAATCGAAGCTTCGTCATATTGAAAATGAGCTGAATGAGCACCATGCTGTAGTGGGAGAGATAAAAACTGCTATGGATCAAATAGAGCAATCTGCTGAAATACATTCTGTGAAAAAACCGACAAATAGTTTGAAGCAGCAGAAAGCTAAAGAATTCAAGGTAGTTGGTGATGAACCCCCAAAAATGATTTTTAAAGTGCAACAAAATAATGAACCCCCAAAAATGATTTTTAAAGTGCAACAAAATATGTCTGAATGTCCAATATATCAAACATCATCTAAAACAGATGTTCAGGTAATATTATTTTACTTTATAAATTATCTACTTTTAGATTTAGATTGTTTGTGGGCATCAATGATAGAACAAGCCAATAACCCACCTGATGTATGTTATATATATTATAGGTTGACAATTTAACAGTTTTTTCAACCTGTTGACCATTGACAAAAAACAGTTAAATTAAATTAATATAAAAACCTTCAATGACACACCTCTACTGGGTTGTAACACAACACTAAATGTTTCATGCACTAGTGTATAAAGAATGTTGGTGGGGCAAAGGCCCAGCCTTACCTCTCATGAGTGAGGCGCCCATTCAATCTCAACTAGTAGTACTAATTTGTTTTTGATTTTCAAGGAAAAACACACAAAGCAAAGTAATTCAAAAGGTTGTGAGAAGAGTACAACTATACATTTATACATCTAGGTAGAGCCTCTTGAAGCTAGACAAGCAATGAAAACAGGCCAGGTTTATTACTTTAGTGTGTGTGACAGGCTATGCCTCTCGCAATTTGTATGTCATTTTGTGTTAGTGTGCATGCATTGCTCAAAATAGAGGCTAACTGTCAACCTCAATTTTTTTTGCATTTTCATAGCTTCACAGCAATCTAGATGTATAAATGATCTAAGAGTACAACTATATCACTAGGCTTGAAAAGATTACAATTAAAACATAGAATTTCATTGTTTGCTTTATTCTATATATACAAATGTCACACATTCACTTTATCTTAGAATATTCCACATATACTTAATTTTCAGGAAATTCGTTAAAATTTCTTAATTGAACTATAGAGAATGAAATGCAACCTTATTTTATGCTTGAATGGGGCAACACTGCCAATATATATACAATATTTGTGCTGCAGAGGACGGCTCTTTGCTCTATTTAAGGAAATTAACATCTTGACTGTTGCTTCTCAATATATTCTTCATAATGTAGTGTGTGTGCATAGGCACATAAATGAATTTGTTACAAACTGTCGTAACCATAATGTAACCATAAACAGACAGGCTAAGTTGAGTTAGTAAGTCTTTTGTGGGGCGATGTATATGCTTTTACAACAAGATCCCAGAAAATGTTCAAAACAAATGTATTACGATATTCAAAAGAATTGTTAAGGAGTGTTTGTGTGGTAAAGGTTACTATAACATAAATAACTTTCTTAATGAGACCACAGATTGGGAATGGAGCGACCACCCTCAGGCTATTAAATAATAAGTTTAATTCTACAATATTACTTTGTAAACACATTTTTTGATGAAAAGAAAAAGCCCCCTGAGTTTGTTGCACCATTCATCTCAGGTCTGAAATTGAATGCAAACATTGTTGGAATGTTATACAAAATGAATTTGAATTTAAAGATTAAATGAGAGATCAATAATATTTTATATTAATTAAAACATACATCATATCCCAATTATAAAAACAATTTTTAAATTACTTATACATAGTACAATGTAAAAACATTATAGTACAATGTTAAAATACACTTAAACATACGAATTTTTATTTATTTTAAGAATATAAATGGAATAAGTTATGTCTTAATAACCAAAGACCATCCGAAAAAATATCAATATCAACTAATATGTATTGTTCTTCATTTACTTTCAATACATTTCATATTATGTGTTAATTTATGCATAGCATTTTAACTCAACATCAATCTATTAATTGTAGAATAGTGTCCTTGACGTGAGTGTGTACTTTTTTCTACGAATGGTAAAAAAGATGACCGCCTAATTGTCTTTAATGGGGCACGAATATTTGATTGAGCTATTTACACAGGAATTATCAATGACGCCATTCACAAACGTATATAAGAAAGTAAGATCGAGGAGCTCCTCGATTCGAGAGTGACTTAAGAGTTTTAACTATATTATAATAAACAAATAAAACAATCCTATTCAAATCAATAAAGTTTGCGCTGTTAACAACAACAACAGAACAAGAATTAACTTTTCAATTGTGAAATTCGCAATCCGTATCCGTTTTCTTTTTCAAATTTCGAAAGAAGAGCAATTACCAAAGATATTCATTTTTGTAGTCCAAATAGTTTTTGAGGTATTAAGTTACTAACGAAATGTCCTTACATAAAGTTGATGTGTGTACACAAACATACTAAGTCTCGAAATCTCGAGCAATTGCCAATTCCGCGTTCATTTGGAAGGTAAAGCCGAATTGGCTTTCAAGAAGTTGAGCGTCATAAATAGAGCACGGCAATACTTCAAGCTGGCCCACATTCTAGCGCTCTACGAAGCGCAGGTCTCATCATATCTGGTCTGGCGTACTTCAGTATCGGCTCGAACCATTTCAGCACGTACAATGCAGAGCTGCTCTAATTTACGGGGATCCAGTATCTACCCCGTTTATCACGGAGTGTTTTCGCTTGGTATCATACTGGATGTGTGTCGTTCATCCACAGTGCGGTTTTAAAGAAACTCTCTTCCACGTACAACCAAATTGTGGAATGAGATTCCTTGTGCGTTGTTTCCTGGACGATACGACATGGGCACAAAGAAGAGCGTACAGCTTTCTAAATGGCCGGCAACGCTCCTGTGTTTCCCTTGTTCCAAGCGAATGTGGGCGCCGGTTAGCTTAGCATCAGTCATCTCTTCCATAAAAAAACACATATTTTTACCTCATATTATTTTGTGTAGATGTTGTCCATGTATGAAAGGATTATGTTTGACGACAAAGATGGTGGAGTATGGAAACAAGGTTGGGAGATTGAGTACAAAGACAACCAGTGGAGCAGTAAACACAAACTGAAGGTCTTCATAGTACCTCACTCTCACAATGATCCGGGTAAGATTCATAAATGATTACTTCTCTCCTTTTTTTTTGTAAACTGTACTAACCATAAGTTTTTTTTAATTATTTAAAATAATATAATGTAAGATCAATATACATTTAAATACTTTCCATACTAATGTTTTAAATATAATATTATGTAATTAAGGGATTGCTTGTAACTAATTCTAATAGACTTCATATGATACATAATAGCTTTAAGGGTAAATGTATACACTTCTATAATAAAGTCCCATACACTGTTCAGGCATTATCTATAAATAAATTTAAGTTTTATAAAAAAATGGCTCTGTCGTAAATCTTTTTACTCCACTGCTGAAAATCTAAATGATCGGACAGCCTGGGACTAGATTGTGATTATTTTATAGCGATAGATATGACTGACAATATTGTATATTTTTATTGAAAAGAGCGCAAAAAAAGAATGCTGGGAGAGTTTCTTGCGCCGCTTCTGCTCTCTCAGAGCGCCATTTGTTTCCGAAGCGGTAGTTGTATCTAGTAGTTATTAGAAATGACATCAAAAATAATTCTAATCGAATCAATTTTGAGAAAATAAATGCCTTTTTGTGCCTTTTTTAATAGTAAAATAGGTGTAGATCTATCTATAACTCTTTCACATCTAAAGTAGCCAACCAATTTTCGTAATTTAGTATGGACAGAATCATTTCTTTTTGAAAGTCAAAGTAACTTTATTCTATTAGGCTTAAACTAAGCGATTTTGAATCCTCTCTATAAACATTTTTTTTATATATTCGTAAAAAGTAATGTTTGGTATTTAAACCGACATAATATATGACATTCCAGGATGGTTGAAGACATTTGAGAACTATTATAAAACGCAAACAAAGGCAATATTTACTAATATGGTTGAAAAACTATCGGTTGGTATTGGAAGGAAGTTTATTTGGGCGGAAATAAGTTTTCTATCACTCTGGTGGAATTTGGATGCAAGTGAAACTGAGAAGGCAGCATTTATACAGTGAGTATATTGTTAAAAAAATAAATGAATGGGTGGAACTTAACTCTATGATTAAAAATGAGACTTCCTAATGCATGTAGATAAATTAATAATAATTAAATATGCGATTACAAGTAGAAGTGCTTTACTTTGATTTCCGTAAGACCTTCGACAGGGTTAATAATGATCCTGCTTGCTAACTTTGTGTTATAGGCTTCTGTCCAAAGCTTCTTATTCTCTTGTCTGACTATCTCCCTGATCGGCAGCAGATTTTTAGACATGGAATTTATGAACCGAACCCTTATCATACCCGCTCTGGGGTGAATCAAGGCTCAATCCTAGGACCTTTATTATTTTTATTAATGGTAAATGACTTACCTGAGATTCCCAAATATGCGTAATGACTTTTCAGTACCGCATTAATGGTAAGCTCATTAGTAGATGAAATTCAATAAAAGATCTGGGTGGGACATTTGACCAAAAGCTTCCCTTCCCCGACCATATAATAATAGTCACTCAAGAGTTGTTTATGAGACTAGGATTCGTATTAAGGAATGCGCGCGATTTCCACAGCATCAATATAATACAACTGCTTTACATCGCCCTTATGCGTAGTAAGCTTGAAGCGACCTCGCGCGTATGGAATCCCTATGAAGTAACCTTTTCCCTTATGCTGGAGAAAGTACAAAAAGCATTTTTGAGTTTAATGTATAAGCGGAAACTGGGTTACTACCCGTACTTGTACCGTCGGGTTGCCTGGAATACAACACTAGTAACCAGACGGGCTCTCGACCAAGCAACTACCTTACTTAAAGTGAGCCGGGGCTTAATAGATGCCCCTGATATTCATAATGAGCTTTCGATTCGATTGTTTACTCCTGACAATTATAGTCGTAGCAGAAATCACCGTCTTCTGGCGGTACCAGCGTGTCGCACGGTCGCACCTACTGCGGCGCCCGTGCCGCGGCACGTAGGCTCGCGAGCCTTGATATTGTTTAATCGCCTCGTAGAAGCCCGCCCTGATTGTGATCTATTTGCTAATAGACTTAAGGTGTTGGTGCACTTGCTGTCCAACTTTGTGAGTCCATAATAGTGTTAAGCAATAGCTATGTACTTGATTAATGTAATTGGTATTGTAACAGTTTTAATCAAAAAATAAAAATAAATATATAAATAAAATTGCAATTATACAAGAGTGAATGGAAGAATCATTTTGTGACTTTTTTATAGGCTATAAATGGAGTTGTTTTTACTCGTTGGCGTTTTGTCCATGACTAAGGAATCTGGTTCTACGTAGTGAACTTTCTTTTAAATTAGTCCACAATGCGTGGAGTTAAATGGAATCCATTTCTTGTGTCTGCAACCCTCATGAAGTCTATGTTAACACGTCTCCTCGCTAATCCTAGAGAAAGTGCAGATATTTTTTTATTTTAATTAGGTTATGTGTACCACAACGGCGCCTATTTCTGCCGTGAAGCAGTAATGTGTCCCTTTAGAATTTTTGGTTTTCTCAAGAATCCTGAGCGGCAATGCATTGTAATGGGCAGGGCGAATCAATTACCATCTGCTGAACGTCCTAAAAAAAGACACTTTTGCAACTGGTCTGCGAACTTACTATTTAAAATAAATATTTTTTTTACGAGGAGTGACGATATGATCCAGACTTCATGGTAGGTGATATGAACATTACAATGATTCTGATTGGCATTGCAATTACGCTCGTCACTTTGATATAAGATATTAAGTCTCATTAGCCCAGTAATCCTGTGCAATAATGAAGAGTATTTCAATAAATAACTCAATTTTATAAAATGTTATATAAGAAATTAAATTTATTAGTTAGTAAGTATCGTCCACCTGACTGTACAATACGCGAGTTAAACGGCCTTTAAGTTTCGCGAGAACTTTACCAGTCCTTTTTTTGTCCAGTCTCCATTTATTATTGTATGGTATATATTGTATATATTTATCATGTAACATGAAAAATCTGCAGACTCCGTTGTGTTGTCGTCCAAGACGTCCAAATGTTTAGCAAAGCATTATCTTCGGTGAGGCTTCCGTTTAGCCCTAGTATTCCTAATTTGAAAATACAAACAAACGTTTAAATTTTTTATCTATATACATATTAAAAATTTGTTAAAATTTTAATTACAGACTCTTGAAAGCTGGGAAAATTGAAATAGTCACAGGGGGTTGGGTAATGAATGATGAGGCCAACTCTCATTGGTTGTCTGTCATTCAACAGCTGACAGTAGGCCACCAATGGTTGATTGACAACCTTAAATACATACCCAAAAACGCCTGGGCTATCGATCCCTTCGGCCACTCAAGCAGCCAACCATATTTACTGAAGTTAGCCGGATTTGAGAACTCTTTGATCCAACGAGTACATTACAGGGTTAAGAAAGAACTTGCTATGAATAGACAGTTGGAGTTTAAGTGGAGGCAGTTGTGGGGTAAATTTTTATTTAATTCAATTACATACATTTTTATAAGTGTAAACAAGTATTAGAGAGTTGGTCTCTCGAATTTTCTAGATCTTTCACAAAATTTTTCAGAATGATATCGACGACTGTGAGGACAATTATTGTCCTTTTAGCCTAACGAAGCAATTGGGATGAAAAATATTACACAAATAAAATTTGAAAACATTTTTTATGAACTATGCGGGACTCGAACCCACGACTTCTCGCGTTCCGTGCGTGTGCTCTTCCAACTGAGCTAACCGTTCGAGTTAACGTATCGTCATAATATTTTGTATTCTTTGTTCAACTCTCGGGTTGTGGCTTCATCTACAGGATCTAGTATACAGTTGATAACCTGCTCAACCCCAATATTTTCATATTAGGAAATTGACTAGAGATGTCGCTCTTGCAAATCTAAACAATTTGTTATGTTTTTTTTAAAGTGATAACCCTCACTTCTAGGATTTATACACAAATAAAATTTGAACTTCATCATTATTCGCTTATGAACGATGCGGGGCTCGAACCCACGACCTCTCGCGGTCCGTGCGAGTGCTCTTCCAACTGAGCTAACTGTTCGAGTTACGTGTCGTCATAAAATCTTGTACGCTTCGTTCAACTCTCAGGTTGAATCAAAAATATTTTTAGTGCTGAAATAAATAATTTTTTTTATGTTTTTGATAACAAATGTTTACTATCCGTAGATGGTGTCGGCAAGACGGATATGTTTACTCACATGATGCCTTTCTACTCGTACGACGTACCGCACTCTTGCGGCCCCGATCCCAAAGTAAGTTTTCTTTGACACAATGTTTACTACTGTACCTCTGTTGGATCGATTGTTTTCATATAAATTAAATTCTTTCGATTGATATCACATGTTAACCTTAAATAAATGGGATATTATTATTACTCTATTAATAAATTATAGAAGCATGCCCAATATATTAAAAAAAAACTACGTATAAAAAACATTTTTAACAACGTTTAATATACATCTTATGCAAACCTTTACCTTTAATATTAATAAAATACTACTATTTATATGTGCTACCTATTGATGGGTTTTAAGTCTGTGCTAAGCCCTAAACAAAATACTTATATTATATTATAAACAGCTTACTAACTGTAATTATATTATTATGTAATTATTAATTTTTTTACTTTTTAGTGTCAGTTAATAATAATAATATATAATCAACCTGAATGAAAACTTCTAAAAATACGTACACACAAAATAATTACATCATCCACATAAACAAAAATTTTCATTAAATGAAAAGTACTGGGCCAAACTATGTAAAATTTTTATGGGACCAAATGGCAGCTATTCCGCATCGAACTAAAGAAGAATTGAAAGTAGAATCACGTAAATCGGATTATAAATCTCACCGTAATCGGTGTACAATACATAAAAAAAAATACCGATAGAATTGAGAACCTCCTCCTTTTTGAAGTCGGTTGAAAAGTGTTAATAGTCCAAACAAAACTAGTAATATCTACAGACAACAAGGGTGGGGATTACCAAAATCTTGATATATTTAGATTTTTGTTTCGTGTTAATATAATCTGATGTAGATAATCTTAACATCAATTCCCACTGATTAGTATCAAATGTAGCACTAAGTACCCACTCAACCAGTAAAAAGCAATATCTGTATCTTTACCAATATTGATTAATGGAAGTCAGTAATGTTCATCATTATGACTTACGTTCATACAAAAAATAATAGGGGTTTAAGTATGAACTGAAGTGGAAATTGTCATTAACACTATAGTTAGATTGTTGCAAAGAACACCATTACTATAATAAGTTTTAATAATATTATGTAAAATGCTAACAAAGTTTAGAATTCTGGGTTATAACAACAGAAGGCTTTGAATAAGAAAATTTGAGAAGCCCATTTTTGAAAAATTTAACAATTCGATCCCAAGCTGTGCCTTATTGGTTTAATTCTGTTGATATAATATATAAAACGAGTTTTTTTTAATATAACAGTATATTTTAAATCGGTACTAACTCCTAAGCCTTGGCCACATATAGGATCCAGGTTCCAATATGACGCCCATTGCGTAAAACATGCTTTCCCCTATTCCCTAGAATGCCCTAGATGTATTTTTTTCACTATTATTTATGCTATTTTTCCTGCCATACTTTCGTTTTTCATGTAATGGTTATATAATGACATTTATATTTTATTTGCAGGTATGTTGTCAATTTGACTTCAAAAGGCTGCCAGGAAATGGTGTCACATGTCCGTGGGGCATCGCGCCGAGGAAGGTGGTTCAAAAAAATGTTGCCGAGAGGTAGGTTCTATACATTGGTCCAATTAATGCCTGCAATAAAAAAATTGTTTATTGTTATGGGATGTATGTGTTACGATTATGGCGACGAAGAGAGAATATCTAAAATATTTTATAAATTGTATAAGGAAATTATTTAATTTATGAACGCCATATTAGTCAATGTGTTTGAAAAATTTAATGTGTTATTTTCAACCCGAAATCGTACTTACGATTTGAAAGTGTAAATTAAGGAAGAAAACTTTTCCTTTGAGATTTTTAAATATACACTAAAACTATATTTCAATTATTGTATTATGGAAGCCATTCCTCTATAAATGGATTCCATTTTTAACCGACTTCAAAGAGTAGAAGGTTCTCAATTCGATTGGTACTTTTTTATATATGTACACCGATTACGCTGACATCTATGAACGTATTTACGTGATTCTTCTTCAGATTGATGTGGAATAGTTGCCAGTTTGATCCCATAAAAATTTCACATAGTTTGACAAAGTAGTTTTTTTTATTTATGTTTACGTGGATAGTGTTATTGTTAATGGATGATGTAATTTTATTTTGTGTACAGCTTTTTTAGGAGTTTTCATTTAGGTTAATTGTATGATATATTATATACAAACAACAAAAAGCTAACAAACTAGGATATTTCATTATCTCACAAGAACGTGAAATAGTTTCGAAAAGCATTTTTTCGGAGTCTATTCATTTTTCCTATTAGAGACATTAAAAAATAAAAAATAAAAAAGTACGCTTAAAAAAACTGACTTTAAAAAACTAAAAAGTATAATTTATTAAAAGTATGATTTAATTTAATGCACCGTATATGCAAACCTAATTTAATAATAAATTATATTGATGAAAAATCAATGAAATAATCTGGGTTATGTAAAAAAAATATTTATTTTTATAGCAATACTATTATAGCGACACAAAACAACAGAAACTACAGAACTATTAACAACAAAAGTCTAAACGCAACAATGAAAACTTCAAAAACAAAGCAGTAATAATGCACAAAAATATACGAAAGTACCTAACGGTAATGAAACTCTGTGAACTGTACTGACGCAACATGACGAGCGCGAGGGAGTGAAAGGGAAACGGGAGGGGGCTTCACGTTCCAGTGAGGTCCAGAGATTATGTGGCCGTGTAGTAACTACTATTACAAAACCAGTATATTTTTACTTAACGCAAATTGGTGTATTTGACAGAGCATCTGTAATACTTGACCAGTGGAGGAAAAAGGCACAACTGTATCGGAGCAACGTGGTTCTGTTTCCGCTAGGCGATGACTTCCGTTACGACCGCGCCAACGAGTGGGACAACCAGTACTCCAACTACGAGATGCTTATCGACTATATCAACAACAACGACGCCTGGAACGCTGAGGTATGGAATTTAAATTTAATTTAATTCTCTTTATTAAATACGTATTACAAAAATCACTTTGATACGTTCCACACTTGGATACACTTATTTCAGTTTGTTTTTCAAAAATCACTTTGACATGTTCCACACATAAATACACTTATTTCAGTTTGATCTACAAAAATCACTTTGATACGTTCCACACTTGGATACACTTATTTCAGTTTGTTTAACAAAAATCACTTTGACACGTTCCACACTTAAATACACTTATTTCAGTTTGCTCTACAAAAATAACTTAGACACGTTCCACATTTGAATAAAATTATTTCAGTTTGCTCTACAAACATCACTGATACGTTCCACACTTAAATACACTATTTCAGTTTGATTTACAAAAATCACTTTAACACGTTCCACACTTGAATACGCCTTTTATTGAACGCTGATGGTATAGTGATATATATATGTATGTATGTATGTATGTATATATATATATATATATATATATATATATATATATATATATATATCTAATATATATAATATATAAATTTTTGATTTTTTTTTTTTGATGGGTTAAAAAAAATCTATGGCATTATGGCGAATCACAAAGTTTTTTATTTCTTGATTTTTGTCTATAAACTCAAAAACTTCTGCTGGGGCTCAAATTTGAAAAGCTTTTTTACGTTCAAAGGACCTAGCGATACTTTTTGGGACACGTAGAGGCGTCTATTTAAGTAAACAGCCAGTTAACAATCGAACTACATACTTATTCAACGTTGTTTAGGTTCAATTTGGAACGCTGAGTGACTACTTTAAAGCGGTCCATGAGGAGGTGAAACTATCGGACTTCCCAGTTCTATCGGGAGATTTCTTCACGTATGCTGACAGAAATCAGCACTACTGGAGCGGTTACTACACTTCCAGACCTTTCTACAAGAATATGGATCGAGTGCTGTTGGCTTATGTGAGGTAATGTGGGCGATTAATTTACTGTAACATCATTCTGGTCGAAACTGAGGCAGTGTATAAGCGTTTTATAAATAGCGTTGGTTTTTAAACGTAGTGTCATGAAATAAACTTTGCCTCTCAGTAAAAAAGTTAAATAATTTGAAAAAAAAAATATCAAGAAAACTTCGATGATGGGAAAAAATGAAGTGCTTTTCTTTATTTTAGTAATGATAAATGAAATCTCTCCCAACTGTACCATTGCCTCAAAATATTTATGTAAATCAAGTACACTATTCGCGAATATGGACCTTTTACTTTTGATGTATCTACTGTTGATCGCATTTATTTGTTTTAAGTACGAAAATTTATCGTCTTCATAATCTTTTTTTTAAATACCTTTTTTATGTCTTGTACCTACGTGGTTGTTCAAGAATTTTTGCATAAAATAAGTGCCTATAGAATGCTTCGTTTGCCACTTACGATTTCAGTTTTGAATATATGCGCTGCCGATACACTTTTAAAAAAATACTCGGATATGAAGTTGAATGCGAATTGAAGAGGCGAAACACGTGTCAAATTGTTAAAAGACAAATATTGGCGGAATTTACACCAAAGAAAACTCAAATCATTTGTATATTGTAAAATTATTGTTGCTGAAAGTAGTTTCTGGAAATATCTGAAAAAAAGTTTGCCTGTAAAATCAGAAAGTCATTCGAGTGTATTTGTACAGAATTTTATCTCGGCATTGCGGGGATGTTCTCACAATTTATTTTTGTTTGTTTTGTAAATAAATTTTAATAAAAATCTTTTTAAAGTATTAAAACGCGTGTAATATTAACTGTGTAATTTTCATTCGTTTTGCGTAAAAGTTACATTTTTATTATGATTTTAAGTAACCCGACGTTTTGAGACCTTTCCAGGTCACGTTATCGGGGGGACTAGAATTGTTTTTATGTTTGTTCACAGAGCGGCTGAAATAATAACAAGCCAAGCGGCTTCGTCGGGCTCCGTGTCGTACATAATGTCGCTGCAACTGCGCGACAGTGTCGATAGTGCGCGGCGAGCCTTAGCGCTCTTCCAGCACCACGACGGAGTCACGGGAACCTCCCGGGACGAAGTCCGCGAAGACTACGCTAAAAAGTACGTATAAGCCGTTAGAAATATCACTGAACCCCCTTATCGCAATTCGTCTAGCACATCCTTAAGTACAGTCACCGTCGTAAATCGCGGTAATCCTCTAGGTTATCTGTTTTGAAGATATCGAAGAAGCTATTTATATGTAATCTTTTTGATGGTTGAAATAATAATAATAATTAATATAATTACGTTTATTTATCAAATATTATAATAATATAGTTGGGACCACTTTGTGACGAATAGAAAATAATATTTCTCAATTTTCTTTTATGTTTTATTGTACTATATCGTCATGAATAAACTTTTTTTTCTTTCTTTTATTATTAGTACAAGTTTAAAATCTGTTTCTGAATTATATTAATAACATGCAGGTAGCAAAGACCGCTAAACTAGTATCAACTGGATTTCAGCTGTCAGTCACTTCTTTTTTTTATGGAAAAGGAGGACAAACGACCTGGTGTTAAGTGATCACCGCCGCCCACTTTCTGTTGCAATACCAGAGAAATCACACGAGTGTTGCCGGCCTTTAAGGAAGATGTACGCGCTTTTTTGAAGGTACCCATGTCGTATTGTCCCGGAAACACCGCACAAGGAAGTTCATTCCACAGCTTTGTAGTACTTGGAAGCAAGCTTCTTGAAAACCGCACTGTGAAGAGCCGCCACACATCCAGATGGTGGGGATGATATCCTAACTTATGGCGTGTCGTGCGAAGGTGGAATTCGGCGGCAGGAATCAGGAGAAAAAGCCCTCGGTACATGCCCGTGATAAATGCGGTAGAAGACACACAATGAAGCGACGTCTCTACGCAACGCCAAGTGATCCAGCCGTTCACAGAGCATTAAGTCCCCGACAATTCGAGATGCTCTGCGTTGCACGTGGTCAAATGGATCGAGCTGATGCTGACGTGCGTCAGACCAGAGATGACTAGCAATACTCCAAATGTGGCCGGACCTGCGCTTTGTATTTCTCCTCGATACCAGATATAATTACATACCTATGTAACCTGTTAGATAGTCCAATCAAATTCTTAAATGAAATAAAATATAAAAATACTGTCTCGTACTAAAGTGAAATTATAATAAAATTATAACTTCTCATCAGCGGAAGTTGGCAATAATCATGCTAATTATCACTTTGGGCTTAGCAGTATAGAACATAGATCCACTACCATATTTTTTTTAAGAAATTAAGGGACGAGACGAGCAGAACGTTAAATTGATGGTATTTGATACGCCCTGACCATTACAATGCAGTGCCGCGCAGGATTCTTGAAAAACGCAATAATTCTGAGCGGCACCACAATTGCGCTCGTCACCTTGAGACATAAGATGTTAAGTGTCATTTGCACAGTAATTTCACTAGCTACGGCGGCTTACACATTACTGCTACACGGCAGAAATAGGCACCAGTGTGTTACTCATAATCTAGCCGGCCCATGTGATACCCCTAATATACCCATAATTGTTTCGCAAAGGAGCCTCCTACTGGTAAAATGAAATATATGTGTATCTGTCTTAAGTCATGGTGAATTATTTTTATATAGACTGCTGGCAGCAATAAAGCAAAGCCAATCAGCAATCCAAAAGGCGGCTTACTTCCTGCTGAAGCAGCCGGTAATACAAGAACAGACTCAAGAGGACATATATTTCGACGTGGACGACATCTGGAGACGCCACGACGAGATTCCGACGAGGATCACGATCGCGCTGGACGAGGTGTCACCGTCCAGACGACTGGTGCTGTACAACGCGCTCGCGTTCAGGAGACAGGAGATCCTCACGGTGCTGGTGTCGTCGCCTCATGTTGAAGTACGTGACTTATTATCCCAGAAAATGTTCAAACCAAAATATTACGTTATTCAAAAGAATTGTTAAAAAACGTTTCTGTTATAAATGACTTTCTTAATGATAGGTACCACAGAATGGGAGTGGAGCGACCGCCCACAGGCTATTAAATAATAAGTTCTATTGTACAATCTTACTTTGTAAACATATTTTTTCGATAAATAAAAGTGCCCGCCAAGTTTGTTGCGCCCGTTCTTCTCAGGTCTGAGGCATTCGTTTTGGAATGGGTGGTAGTTTTTGATTTTCAATACGTGATGTCACATCCTATTTTAAATAAAAATATTTGAATTTATAAAATACGATCTCTTTCTCTATATATCAGCCAACTTCCAGATTATCCCAGCGAGTGATTTCGTTTAATAGTAATCGGATTTATAATATACTAGCTGACCCGACAGACTTAGTTCAGTACATCTATACAAATAAATAAAATTGGAGTGTCTGTTTGTAATATTGAAATAACCTTTTTTTACTACATGTATATGAATATTTATACGGCACATACACCTAAATACCATTTTTTACAATTTCTTTCTGTCTGCCTGTTTGTTCCGGCAAATTTTTGAAATGGCTAGACCTATTTTGACGGGACTCTTATTTGCCTCTTATTTGGTTGCTGATGTGATAAAGAGTAACTTAGGCTACGTTTATTTTAGAAATGTAAAGTTATGTTGCAATTTCCAAGAAACGCTCTTAATTTATATGGCAATACAACGTTTGCCGGGTCAGCTAGTAATAAATAAAATACTGTTCTTTATTAATTTGTCAATAATATTTCATAACATAAAGAATTATTTCGTAAAATATGCTAACAACAGGTTGTTATAATGAAATTGTTTCACAGCAGAACTGTGAAACCGTGTATCAATGTATTCTCTCATAGAAAATATGTCCACACAAAGAAATATTGGAAATTAAAATAATTATGGGTCCCAAGTCGAAATAAAAACTATTATATCTCTCAAGTTGGACTAAACTGCACCCCATTAAAATCATTAATAATTCACTAGTTTAGGAGTTCACTGGGAACAAACATCAGGACACTGGATTTATATATATAATATATTTTAGAGGTTTTTTGGAAACAATTTTAATATCTCGTATTATTAAAACTACTTACCCACATTTTGTAAATATAATTTTGTTTCTCACATATGGCCAAAATTTAGAACAAGAATTTTATGTAAATGCAATAAACTAAAAATTTTGGGGATAAATTTCTGAATGGCTTAGCATATGAAAGTGCTTTGTGTTTGTAAATGTACCTTTATTAATATTAAAACGTATTTTCTTAAAACTTACATAAACTTGAACTAATAATACATATATAGGACTTCTCTATTTATACACATAAGGAGCAGCTGCAAATAATTTATGGAATAGGAGGACAAACGAGCGTACGGGTCAACAGGTGTTAAGTGATCAGCGCCTCTCACATTCTGTTGCAACACCAGAGGAATCATACGAGCGTTGCCGGCCTTTAAGGAAGATATACGCGCTTTTTTTGAAGGTACCCATGTCGTCTTGTCCCGGAAACACCGCACAAGGAAGTTCATTCCACAGCTTTGTACTACGTGGAAAAAAGCTTCTTGAAAACCGCACTGTGGAGGACCGCCACACATCGAGATTGTGGGCATGATAAGTTGTGGCGTGTCGTGCGAAGGTGGAATTCGGCGGCAGGAATCAGGTGAAAAAGCCCTTCGGTACACTCCCCGTGATAAATGCGGTAGAAGACACACAATGAAGCGACGTCTCTGCGCAACGCCTAGTGAAAATTCGAGCTGCTCTGCGTTGCACGCAGTCAAATGGATCGAAGTGATACTTGGGTGCGCCAGACCAGCAGACTGCATGTCAACATGCAAAATGGTGAAAGTGGATGTTCGTTTTCAGGTGTTCGACCCAGATGGAGTTCATATGATGGCGCAGATATCCCCGGTGGTTGCCGGGGAGAAGCGGCTCGGGTTTGCAGCCAACAAGTTCCAACTGTCGTTCCCCGTTACTGTGGAGCCACTGGCCATCACCATCTACACGGTGTCCTTGAGGGACATTATGAGTCTCAATAAGTAAGGACTTCAGTTATTTTTGTATGAAATAGAAAGGTGGGTCGTGGGTGGGACACACGAACAGGCGAGTCATGTGAGCCATGTCAACGGGTGTGATGATGGCAAAAACAAATAATTATTACAAAACTTTTATGTGGTTGTGAGGGGCTCCTTTGCACAAGATGCCGGCGACATTATGGGTACCACAACCGCGGCTATTTCTGCCGTGAACGAAAAATGTGTTAAGTATAATAATAATAAATAAATCATTTATTTTCAGGCATTTTATCCATCCTAAATCTACAAATTACATCGACAATCTTATCTTAAATTACATTATACTTTGATTTTAATTAAATTGCAGATAAAAAAAAATAATGTATGTTATATTTACAATTAAAAAGAAAATAATAAAATTATACAAAGAAAAACTTAGAAAATTAATATAGTCTAATACAATTCAATGATGTTAAATTTAATTTCAGTTCTTACATTATTAATAACATTATTGTGTTTCGGTCTTAAGGTCGCCGTAGCTAGTGAAATTAATGGGCAAATGAGACTTAACATCTTGTCTCGAGGGCATAAGTAAGACAAGCGCAGTTGTAGTGCTTGTTGTAGCGCTCAGAATTTTTGGATCTTTCAAGAATTCTGAGCGGCACTGCACTGTAATGGGCAGGGCGTATCAATTACCATCAGCTGAACGTCCAGCTAGTCTCTTCCTTTATTTTCATAAAAAAAACTTCAGTTCTTTTTGTATGGAATAGGAAGACAAACCAACAGATGGGTCACGTGAGCCATGTCAACGGGTGTGATGACAGTATATGATGAAGTTATTCTAATAAATGTCCCAATTTTGTGTAAATATTGATAATTATAGGTATAGGTACTAATTACGTTGGTTGCAGCCAGGAGATGCAAAAAAATGCAAATTTACTTCAACTTATTTATTAAAAGAAAGTTAAAACTAATTACAATTAATTATCCTAATGTCTACTGATCGATGCTAGATCAAGTAATGAATTCAATTATATTTCCCATGATCGGGTAAACGCCGTCATGATGTCACCTAAGTCACGTTTCTGCTGCGCTTGCGCCTCGTGCTTCGAGTGCCGTGTGCAACGTTTATGGGACTATGCTTATGCGGCGCTTCGCTAGGGTTAGCTATGCGTAACACCTCCCCCCGTAGAACAGCGACTATTGCAGGACGTCTCCGAGATGGTCGCTGGTAGGCATCCATGGTCAACTTTTATTTGGTTAGGGTTGATTATCCTGGGTGCCGGAACAGCATATGTTGCATCAGGGGTGCCGCTGCAGGTCTTCGTGGTTCCATTGGTTTCGTTTCTTCTATGTAATTGGAGATATGATAAAGTTCCAATAAGTGCACATGTACCCAATAGTATAAGGTACATGGGTATTGTCGTGTGATAGATTACTGGATCGGTGAAGCTTTCTTGATGTATCAATGATTGAGTTGCTATATCATTTTTAAAAGTATGGAGCTTGTGTAGACTTGGTGAATTTAGAATAAATTTTGGTAAAGATTTGGGCTCTGGTTCGATGTACTGGGGCATTTCAATTATTCTTACGACATGTCCTTTGATATGATCGTTTGAATTGGAGATCGTGAAGGTAGGTGCTTTCAAGTTGCAATTCAGTGGGATAATTGCTAAGTAGCTGCCATGTAAAGTTCGATACTGTTCTTGTCCGCAGGATATCTTTACTTTTGTTGGAATAGGGAAGCTCATGGTGTAATGTTTGTCGTCAAGTGCTTCCAGTGCTTCGTTGTTCAGAGTAACTGACGTTAATTCACAGGATGGCGGGAGTTCTTGATTAGTAATAAGCTGCTGGACACAATCGGGCTTTTCCTGTATCTGTAGGTTTGATTTCGATTCGCAGAGAAATAGTGAGTTTAACTTCGGACATTCTGTCTCTATGTACCGAGAATCTTTGCTAGAGATTGCTACGAATGGTAAAGGTGGGATCAAGGTCTTATGGTTTCTGTTAGGAACAAGGGAAAGCTTATAGAAGTCGTATAGTGAAGGATCCACAATCGGTACTTTAATAACAATTACTATTTGTTTATCTAGATAAAAATAACCTAATTTAATAACTTCATAAAAATTTCTAATTTCAAAGTCAAGGACTTCCTTATTAGAATATAAAATCCTAAGCTTACTTAACATATCCTTAACATCACTAACACTAAATATAGAGTATGGAGTGCTCGATGCACGAATAAACGTTAACGTATTTTCTAAGTTCTGTAACTCTTCACACAGATCTTCTACATTATCTCCTAAGATCAGTAAGTGTTGTGCCATATGTGCGTACTTTATTAAGTCAGTGTCCTTTCTGGCGTCGCTTTGTAATATTAAATTTAATGCTTTATTCATTTTATCTTGATTTGATACAATACTACTTATTATTTGAGTGCTCTCGGAAACAAATTTCTTATTTAAGCTGACATGATTATTTAATTCTACTTCTAATTTCTGTTCATTACTGTGCAAGATCTTAATAGCGCGATCGTACTTTAACGCGTCTGTGTAATCCAAATTACCAGAAATGCTTTTTATGACGGAACCGAGACCGTCGATGAGACCTCTTTTATTTCGTGATGATTGAAATATGTTGAGTTTATTTGTAATTGATGCAATTTTACTATTGAGATGTTCTATGTGTGGGTCAAAAAGGAATACAGTTTTATTATTTAATAAGGGTCTTAATTCGGATATCTGGCTTTTCACTAATTCTATCTGTCTATGAATATTTTCTAAGTCTATATGGCTAAGGAAGGCGTGGTAATGTGAGACGATTCTTGCTACTCCTAGTTTGAAAGGAAGTAATCCTGGTCCATTGTCAAGTGAGTCAATCGTTACTTCTTGTCCTAAGGTCGTGCGGAGTACTGTCAGCCATAGAAATATCCTGCAACAAGGTGAGGTTTTTAGGGCTTCGCTTAAGGCGAGATTTGGCTACTGGACCGCGTTTTTTCTTTGTGTAAATGTGGATTGGAAGGTCTGCAAGTACAGTATCCTGCGTAAAGCGAGGGGCTAGTTTTTGTCGGGATGCCAAAGGATTTTTTATAAAGACTTGCTGGTCAGGGGTATAGTCTATCTCCGGTTCCCTATCCTTGTTACGATTTTCAGTCAGTTGGGTGCGTTCGTGTAAGGAAATCTCATTAATCATATCATATACTTGAAGCATTCGTTTCCTATGGTCTTGTGAATACTGCTGAAATAGATGTTCAGTTAAGTCAATGTCAATTGGGTCACGCGGGTCAAAATGTCCTGTTATCAAGTCCAAAGGCCTACACCTCGTGAAACTATGGATGGAACTATTGTATGCTAAGATAGCATAAGGCATGAGATTAACAGCTGGTTCATTCCGTTTCTCAAGTTTCAGTATCCTGAGATGTTCAAGGATAGTGGAATGAAATCGTTCTACTATACCATTGTCGTTTGGTGAATGTGCTAGTATTTTATGATGTTGCATCTTATGGATCCGAATGAATTCTGCAAATAACTGATTTGTAAATTCAGGTCCACCATCTGTCACTACTGTCAATGGGACACCGTGATGTGTGCAAAATATTAATAATGCTTGTACGACACTCAGAGCAGTACTATCCCTTAAGTGGTAGGCTTGCGCGTATTTAGAAAACGCATCTACAATTGTTAAAAATTTTTCGTTTTGAGCTGTAAAAAGATCAAGATGAATTATCTGAAACGGTTTAGAAGGAGGGGAAACTATTAAAAGTCTCTGTTTAATTGGATTTCGGTCATATTTAGCCTGTCCACAAATGCTACATTCATTTATATATTTACTTATACATTCTTTCATCCTAGGCCAATAGTATTTAGATGATAAGGCCAAGTAACATTCAGTGATACCACGATGGTTTGTTTTACCCTCATGATATTTTTTTATGATGTCCTGTTGTCGCAAATATTCCTTAACGTTTTCTAATTCGATTTTTGTCAAGATGAGATTCATCGAAGAGCTTTTAAAGTTATCTTGTATAATTGGAATAATCTTATACATAGCGAGAGGTGGATGGATTATTATACCTGTTCTTACTTTTGGATTAATATATTCCTTAACTGCATTAACAACGTCATTAGTCAAGTTAGATTCGGAAAGTTGTATAGTAGTCCGGGTGTGAGTTTCAAAGGGTTTAGTCACTACTGGTCTTTTCGTAATATCGCCTACTAAAATGAAACAAATCTGTCTACTGAATTTATTTAGTGGTTCATCTGAAATTGGGACTTCAAGGATTGGAATTTCGTTACTAGTGTGAACAGTCACTGTGTCTGAATTAATCGGTAATCTGGAGGGAGCCGATAGAGTTTCAGACCCCGCAACTGATTGAGGCTTTTCGGATACATTAACAACTATAGAACTAGTGTCTTCATTATTTAATTCAACACGAGACAAAGCGTCTGCATTGGTGTTATGTTTGCCTTGCTTATAGACTGCGGTGAAATTATATTCACTCAACTTAAGTCTCCAACGGGTGAGTCTAGAGCCAGGCTCCTTAAGGCTCATAACCCATTGTAGAGGTCTATGGTCTGTGACTATTTTGAATTTTCTACCGAATAAATACGGACGAAAGTATTTTGTTGCCCAAACGATGGCTAGCAGTTCCTTTTCGATTGTACTGTAGTTAGTCTCACTCGAGTTTAAAGTCCTGGATGCGTAAGCTATTGGTTTGTCGCTACCAATAGGTCCTTGAGAAAGAACAGCACCTATCGCGAAGTTAGAAGCGTCAGTTGTTAGTACAAAGTCTTTAGTGAAGTCCGGGTATTGTAGTATAGGGTCGTTAGTCAAGAGTATCTTACATTTCTCAAAACAGTCAATGTATTTGGGATCGTTGTAGGTGATTTTTGAACCTTTTTTTAGACATTGCGTCATGGGTTTAGTTATACGAGCAAAGTCTGGAATAAACTTCCTGTAATAACCGAGCAAACCGAGGAAACGCTTAATCTCGGAAGCAGTTTTTGGAATGGGGAATCTCTGGATGGCAGTGATTTTATCGGGATTAGGCTTTATACCATCTTTACTTATTACGTGTCCTAAATATGAGGTTTCTAACTTTAAGAATTCTGACTTATCCATTTGAATTTTGAAGTTAGATTCCCTTAATCATTTGAAAACTTTTTCTAAATTAACTATGTGTTCCTGTAATGAGACGCTAAACACTATTATATCATCCAAATATACTAAACAGATAACATTCTGGAGATCCCTTAGGACATCATCCATCACACGTTGAAATGTGGATGGTGAATTTTTCAGACCCATTGGCATTCGTAAAAATTCGAAATGCCCATGTTCTACGTTAAATGCCGTCTTGTGGATGTCAGAGGGGTCCATTTCTACCTGATAGAATCCACTTGCAAGGTCTAAAGTGGTGAAATAATGACAGTTACCAAGCTTATCCAAAATATCGTTAATGTTGGGGATGGGGTATTTGTCATCTATAGTTTTTTCATTAATTTTACGGAAATCAACAACAATACGCCATTTAATTTTTCCAGAGGCATCGCTTTTCTTTGGAACTACCCATATGGGGGAGCTCCATGCTGATTGTGAAGGACGGATTATCCCTTGCTCAAGCATTTTTGTAATTTGTTCCCGTACTTCCTGTCTGTGAACGTAAGGGTATCTATAGGTTTTAGTATAAACGGGTAATTCATCTGTGGTACGGATTTTATGTTTAATTTTATTGGTGAATGTCAAGGGTTCACCATCAAGATAAAAAACGTCAGCATATTGTGCACAGAGAGATTCTAAGTTAGCACGTTCTTCTGGATTCAAATGATTCGTTCGTAATCGCGAAAGAACTTCCGAAGCACGATCACTAGGTTGTTGAGTGTGCGTGCATTGCTCATTAAATAGTTCTGCACTAACCGGTTTATCCATTGAGAACACTATATCATGCTTAGTGGGGTTTACGATCTCTATTATACCGCGATTGTTCTTGACTGTGGTAATGCAATCGCGAATAGTACAGTTGGATATTATTTGTTCTGTCACTAAAACGTCACCATCATGAAAATTAATAGGTATGCGGATCAATTTGGATGTGTTAGCCGGTATTATATCTTCATAAAGATTACAATTTCGTGAATCATACATGCATAACTGGTTGGTCGACTTACGTGTAACTAAGACTTTATTTTTTAAATCTATGCTAGACTCTAATTTTTCTAATAAATCTAAGCCAATTAAACCATCAAAATAGTTATGAAATTTATATATAAAAAGAGTAATCTCACTATCTTCGTTAAACTCAGAAAAACACGGTATGGTAATTGAATAATTATTCCTAGTGGTCGCATGAATATTAGTTACCTCAAAGGGTTCATAATTACACGGAACATTTGAAAAAAAATTTTTGACAGCTTCAGGGCTAATAAAGGACTTATTCGCGCCTGTATCAATTAATAATTTTAAGGGTGGATCTGCTATTTGAATAAATGGAAGTTGTCTCTGAGTTTGTAGATTAATTTCTATTTTGGTTTTTCTGATTTTTGAGTTTCCTGAAAATCCTGATTATCAGAAGAATGTTCATCATGGTGCTCTTCAACGTAAGCGGGAGTATGAGCACTATACGCTTGCTCGTACATTGGCTCATAATATAAAGGTTCTGAGTACGTCTGTTCGTAATAGTCATAGTCATATTCAGGGTATTCGTAATAATTGTAATAGTCAACGTCGTTTAAGTTTATTTCACGCGTCTTGAAATAATTAGATGGGGGTGGATTTCCATGTTGTCTCCAGTCACGTCCTATCATCGGTCTAGGCAATGGCTTAGTAACATAGTGGCTTACGCCACTCATGGGTGTAGGACCGTTATTATTAGGTGTGTGTCCTAACCTTTGCTGAGGGACTCTAAACACGTTGCTTTGCGGTCTGTAATTAGGTGGAGGTGCGCTGAAAATTTGTTGTGTACGCGTAGGGCCTCTGTTAGGCGGTGCTTGGGGTTGCCAGACTTGCAATGGCCCCGGTGGCTGAAAATTATGCTTTGGAGTTCCTGGTGCGACATTGAATGAATTAAAAGTAAAAGGCCGCGAGGGTGGCAAATTAAAAGGCTTCACATTATACTTATTTGTTGCGTCATATGAAGACGTAGACTGCACTCTGCGTTCACCTGGTAATTGGTCATTGCGCTGCTGTAAATATAAGGTGTTGATTTCCTCTTGAACGTACTCTAATGCCTTCTCTATTGTATCCGGTCGCATGCACCGAATACGTGAACCTAATGGGTCTTTCAGACCTCGTACAAACGCTTGTAGGGTTAACTTTTTATATAATGTACGCTTTGCATCTACGGTAGTGGTTATCGTTTCATGAAATGTAACATAGGTCATTATTGTACTAAACAAACTCTGACATTTTTCATAAAATTCTTGAGGTGATGAATTTTTCTGGGTTAAAAGTGCTAAATCATTATACAAAGCGGTCTCATCTCGCTGGTCAGCAAAATTATTAATTAAGGCATTTCTAATACCCTGCCAATTTTCGGGGATGCCATTTGAATTTATTGTGCGCGCGGCATGTCCGGTAATTTTATTAAGGATACCATTTAATAAGGAAAGGTTACTGAGTTCATATCCTGGCTCCGCTCTAATAAATTGGGCTACCAGTTGATCACACAAATGCACGAACCGCGTAAGTACGTTCGGATTTCCATCGAACTCGGGTAACAAGCGTAAGGCCTTGAAAACTTGGTCTACTAAATCTACACTCATTTTTGAATTAATATTATTATGCAAATTAAATAAACTAGAAAATTCTATGCTATCGCTACTTTCTAATATATCCTCTAAATTCCTACTTGCATCAATTTGCGAGATTCTACTAATACTAATTGACCTAGCGGTCCTCGGTTTCCGTGGATGGAAAATTTTTAAAATTTAATAGGTACACAGAGGAAATTACACTGGAAAACAAAAGGAAAGAGAAAAAAAAATCACAGGAAAATTACAATTAAAAAGGGTGAGCAACTCTAGTAAGATCTAGGTACTTACCAAATCATCTGCATTTCTCTGCTGTATCGATTTTCGGATACTCTACCTCGCCGCAACTCAAGTAGGTTCTAATAGCCCTTATCGGTGATCGATTCACTGACTCTATTATTTTAGACTATCCTACCGACTGCGCCAATTACGTTGGTTGCAGCCAGGAGATGCAAAAAAATGCAAATTTACTTCAACTTATTTATTAAAAGAAAGTTAAAACTAATTACAATTAATTATCCTAATGTCTACTGATCGATGCTAGATCAAGTAATGAATTCAATTATATTTCCCATGATCGGGTAAACGCCGTCATGATGTCACCTAAGTCACGTTTCTGCTGCGCTTGCGCCTCGTGCTTCGAGTGCCGTGTGCAACGTTTATGGGACTATGCTTATGCGGCGCTTCGCTAGGGTTAGCTATGCGTAACATACTTACGTATACAATACAGCAATAATTGACAAAAAAAAAATAATAATAAGTACAAAACGTTTAGGTATGTGGTTGTGTGAGACTCCTTTGAACAAGATGCCGGCTAAATTATGAGTAGGTACCACAGTGGGACCTATTTCTGCCGTGAAGCAGTAATGTGTAAGCATTATTGTGTTTCTTTTTTTATACTACATGTATTCTTGATTTCTGAGAGTGATATCACGAGCATTCTCGCGAGCACTTTTAGTCCAATATTTCTCGTCATAAACATCATCAGTTGACGCTGTGAGTTGTGACGTATGTAGGTACAATCAATAATGAAGTAATTTTGGATAGATACACGTCATTCTCCCACGTGATGATTTACAACGCGGACTACTGGAACATAGACCTGCTGAACGTGTTTATGGTTGAGCAGCAGACCGCCAGGTTGAGTGAGGACTTCACCGTGCAAGCTGTCAATGGCACTAAGCTGCTCATCAACAAGCATGGCTTGCTGAAGGCCATCACCTCTGCAGACGGTCGGACCACGCCTGTGCATATGGACTTCGTGCAGTGAGTTAACATTTCTGCATATTTAATTTGGGAGGCTCCTTTACACAGGATGCCGGCTAGATTATGGGTACCACAACGGCGCCTATTTCTGTCGTGAAGCAGTAATGTGTAAGCATTACTGTGTTTCGGTCTGTAGGGCGCCGTAGCTAGTTAAATTACTGGGCAAATGAGACTTAACATCATATGTCTCAAGGTGATGAGCGCAGTTGTAGTGCCGCTGGGAATTTTTGGATTTTTTCAATAATCCTGAGCGGCACTGTTACCATCAGCTGAAAGTCCTGCTCGTCTTGTCCCTTATTTTCATAAAAAAAGGAAACTTAAAAAATACGTCATCGTGGCTATTCTATGAATGCAAAGATTAATAATTACTACAGATACGACACACAGAAGAGTCCGGACAATAACAGCGGCGCGTACCTGTTCATCCCCGACGGACCGGCACAGCCCTACAATCTAGACGCGTACCCCGAGATCGTCGTCACCGAAGGACCTTTCAAGGCCACGGTCTACGTGGGGCTTATTGGACCTAAAGCTGCCGAAATACTTCTTGCTGTAAGTAATTTTACCCCTGATTGACCGACATTGCAGTTGAATAGGGCACCATGATGCTTCGTGAAATAAATGATTTTTTGTAGTGCTATTTATTTCAAAAAAGGATGCGCATGTTGTCAGCATAAAAAATAAAATAACTCCAAAACTGATATAAAAATATAATACGTCAATTGCTTGTCCGATCATGAAAGTGTCGCGATATAAGACCAAGATTGGCATTGCATTTTGTTTTCAAGTTCCCAAAAGAAATATACGTACTTGTCAAAGTACGTATTTTTCGTTGTTAAAAAAAAGTAGGACATGCTGGAAATAGTTATATAAGGCGGACATGTCGACTTATTAATGAAAAACTTGCCCACTTTGATATTTAAACCTTATCCAGTTTCCAAAAGAATGTTCTAACAGTGCTAAGAAAAAGTGAGATTAGAACGATTGCAATATAACTACTTATCAATAATTTATTTTATTATATAGTAAACTAGCTGATGCCCGCGACTTCGTCCGCGTAGGTAAAGGGCTTTTTAAAATAATAGGCAAGTTTGGAATTGAAGATTATTTCATGTCTTATTCCAGTTTCGGTTCCCGTTTTCGCTCCCGTTCCCAACATATTATATGATTCTTATTTCCAGGAAGATTGCTATGGCAAACTAAATCTACTTTTGGTATTGTTAAAATTTATCGACGTGAATTTCAGTTTTTCACAAATCCCGCGGTAACCATGGATTTTTCCGGGATAAAATGTAGCCTATGTCTTTTCCCAAGCTTTAGTCTATCGCTGTACCAAATTTCATTGGTACAGACAACAAAATCGGTTCAGTAGCCCCGGCGTAACAGCGTAACAAACAAACTTACATTCACATATATAACATTAGTAGGAATGATTATCTTAGTTTATTATTAACTTTGTATGATTTATTTTTCTCTGCTGTTAATCTTGTCATAAAATATTAATTTTAGGGAAACTGTAGAACTACTTTTGTATTAACAAACCTAAATATATATGTGACTGTTTGTTTCTAAATAAATAAATATACCTATAAAGATTCGCATTTATAGTAGGTATATATTGTATACAAAACTCTACAGCATTCTGGCGTCTTGGTTACCATAGATACGTGCCATTTTGTATTGACAACACTTGAAATCACTTCACACTATACTAGAGGGAGATTATCAACTTACTTCGCGATGTTAGATATTCGTGTCGCGTGTGAATCATAAAAAAATAACTTTTATATTTTTATCTGGAAGTGGTCCTCCGCAGTGCGGTTTTGCAGGAGCTTTCTTCCACGTACTTCAAAGCTGTGGTATTAGCTTCCTTGTGCGGTGTTTCCGAATTGATACGACATGGGTACCTTCAAAAAAAGCGTGTACACATCCCTTAAAGGCCGGCATTGCTCCTGTGATGCCTCTGGTGTTGCAAGAGAATGTGGTGCGGTGGTGATCACTTAAAACCAGATAACCCGTACGCTCGTTTGTCCTCCTTTTTGTGTAAAAAAAAAGTGGCATTTGAATAAAATTAATAGTTTCGTTCATTTCCAGATAACCGTACATAACAACCCGTCGCTACCGCAGAGTGAGGTGGAGATCAGCAGCACGGTGCTGATAGATCCTCAGGTGGATGACCTGGAACTCGCTATGAGGTTTTCCACGGGAATCAAGAATGGAGATGTCTTCTTCACAGACTCTAACGGCATGCAGGTAAGTGAATGAAATAATTACTTTTGTGTATAAATAGAAACTCAAGTGTTTTTTATGAAAATAAGGGACGAGACGGTCAGGACGTTCAGCTGATTGTAATTGATACGCCCTGCCCATTACTATGCAGTGCCGCTCAGGATTATTGAAAAACCCAAAAATTCTGGGCGGAACTACAACTGCGCTGGTTACCTTGAGACAAAAGATGTTAAGTCTCATTTGCCCAGTAATTTTACTAGCTACAGCGCCCTTCAGATCGAAACACGGTAATGCTTATACATTACTGCTACACGGTAGAAATAGGCGCCGTTGTGGTTCCCATAATTTAACCCGCATCCGGTGTAAAGGAGCCTCCCACTGGTAAATATGGCTTCTTTACTAACGTAAACTGACATATGTATGGTATCCCATGCCTATAATATTTATGAAATTGTACAATTGTGTGTGTAAAATTGAGAAGTGTACGAACATAAGAAACATAGTAAAAACATTTGCGAAGAATTTTTTTTTTATTGATAAACTAGCGTAGAGCAGTTTTCACGCAGATATGCGCACAATGCACGACTTCTGCCTAATACATTTCGTGCGAAATATATTGCGTGCGCACAATATTCAAATAATGCTCCTCACAATTTGCTTATTACCTTAAATCATTTATGCATCTAGATAGTGTGATAGCTGTGGAAACGTCGAAAAAAATTGTGGTTGTCAACAGACAACCACCACTCAAAATAGAGGTTAATAACAATTAACCTCTATTTTGAGCAATTCACGCAAACTAAAACAAAGTGACATACAAATCGCGAGTGTAAGACGTAGCTTGTCACGCACACTACTGTAATAAACCTGTTGATATGTTTTAAGTTTTCTTTAGTATTAATCCGAGAAATATTTTTCTTTAAAAAATTTGACACGTGTTTCGCCTCTACACGAGGCATCCTCGGGAGATGTTGACTCGCCAAACTCTGGCACGTGACGTCTCCATATTGGCGAAAATTAAAACTAAAGAAAACTCAAAACATTTGGATAATTATAATGGATTTCCGCAAAGTAACGCCTACTTCAATAAATTGTAATAAACCTGACCTGATTTCATCGGCTGTCTAGCAGCAAGTGGCTCATAGACATATAGTACATTGTCGATGTTTTCAGATGATCAAGCGGCGATACTTCGACAAGTTGCCTCTGCAGGCCAACTTCTACCCGCTGTCCGCCGCTGCCTACCTTCAAGATGACTCCACTCGCTTCACACTGCTCACGTCCACACCACTCGGGGTTGCCGCCCTGCAGCCTGGACAGATCGAGGTAACCTTTGATAGCCAGGGACGAGACAAGCAGGACGTTAATCTGATGGTAATTGATGCGCCATGCCCATTACAATGCCGCTCAGGATTATTGAAAACCCAATAAATTCTGTGCGGCACCACAACCTTGAGACATAAGATGTTAAACCTCATTTGCCTAGTAATTTCACTAGATACGGCGCCCTTCAGACCAAAACACAGTAATGTTTACGCATTACTTCTTCACGGCAGATATAGGAGCCGTTGTGGTACTCATTATCTAGCCGGCATACAGTACAAAGAACATTCTTTTTGTGACCAGGGGAAGCACAGAGCAGAGGCACAGTGTAATAGGCACTCTCCCAAATGATATTACAACATTACCAATTAAAAAATTTAAATGTATCGTAAAAAATAATTTAAATCTAAACAATATAAAACAAAATTTTATGAACGATGCGGGATTTAAACCCACGACCTCCGGCGTTCCGTGCCGGTGCTCTAACCAACTGAGCTAACCGTTCGAGTACCGCCTCGTTATAAAATTCTGTTTGTTTTGTTCAACTCTCAGGTTGTGGCTTCATCTACAGGATCTACTTTACAGCTCAACCCCAATATTTGCATATTAGGAAATTGACTTGAGATGTCGGTCTTGTAAATCTAAACAATATGTTATGTTTTTAAAGTGGGTAACCCTCACTTCTAGGATTAATACACAAATAAAATTTGAAAAAACAAAATTTTATGAACGTTGCGGGATTCGAACCCACGACCTCCGGCGTTCCGTGCCGGTGCTCTAACCAACTGAGCTAACCGTTCGAGTACCGCCTCGTTATAAAATTCTGTTTGCTTTGTTCCAGTCTCAGGTTGATTGTCTCTCAATTTAAAATCTGATGAACTAACTAACATCTTAATTGACAGCCTATTATGATGTGAAAGATTGATTGAATGATAAAGATAGTTGAGATTGATGTTTCTAAATTTATTGTTAATGAATATTGTTATACTCAGTTGAATGCTATTGTAAATTTGTACTTCATCCTGACTTGCACTAAATCTAATATATTAAATTCTCATGTCGCGGTGTTTGTAGATAAACTCCTTCGAAACGGCTTGACCGATTCTCATGGAATTTTGAGTGCATATTAATCGGACAACATCTATTTTTCATCCTCCTAAATGTTAAGGGTGGTCCACGCCATTTTTTTTTTAATTTGTTTGGTTATGAGTCAGCATTAGAAATACATACAACTTTAAATTTTCACCCATCTACGATCAACATTCACCTTGTATCGCGATTTTAATATCGGCAATACAACGTTTGCTGGGTCAGCTAGTAACTTATAAAGTTTTACAGTGAATAAATATTTTTTTGAATATGAATTTGTGTTATGCTATTATTAACTCAAACTGAGAAATTCGTTTGATTTACTATTTTATCTACACCCATGCTAACATTAAAAAAGCCAGTCCTAGTAACCATTACATCATCCAAACGAGTGTTGTAATATTGTACTGAATTTCAATACAACACACGTTTGGATGATGTAATGGTTATTTGGACATTGGTTTCAGAATCTTTTAAAGAGGAGTCATATTATGGGTGTGGATAAAGTCTTGTATGCTCACACTCATGTGATACTATTATAACCCACATCAAGGGGTATTAAACCCCTTATTACACGACAGTTGCTTAAATAACTAATAATATATGTGACAGGTGATGCAAGACCGTCGATTGTCCCGCGACGACAACCGTGGTGTGAATCAAGGTGTTCTAGATAACGTGCGGACCAGACATACGTTCAAAGTTATCGTCGAACACGCACACAAACCCTGCTATGTAAGTGGACTTGTGATAACTAATTGCTTGCGGCGGCGTCGTGTGCCGGGTCTTCTTTTTTTTTTAATGAAAAAAACGGACGAGACGGGCATGACGTTCAGCTGATGGTAATTGATACGCCCTGCTCATTACAATGTAGTGCCGCTCAGGATTCTTGAAAACCCAAAAATTCTGAGCGGCACAACAATTGCGCTCGTCACCTTGATACTTAAGATGTTAAGTCTCATTTGCCCAGTATTTTGACTAGCTACGGCGCCCTTCAGACCGAAACACAGTTATGTTTACACGTTACTGCTTCACGACAGAAATAGGCGCAGAAGTAGCCTCCCAGTGGTAAAAATGTGACGAGCAAATTCCTTAAATATGTGCGAAGGGAACGATGGCTGGTCGACCTGTTATAATTAATAAATCATTGTATTTGTTTGATGCAATTACTTATTGTGACAGTAATCACGACCATCATGTTCACGAAGCATCCTTACACAAACAATGAATTGAAGCTCCAAAGGTAAAATGTATACTTATACAGTTTACTCTTTATTACATTTTATGAAATAATGTATCTTATATCTTTAAAGAACAATTTTTGTATGTATATATAAATATATATAGAATCCCAGAAACGGCTCCAACGATTTTCATAAAATTTAGTATACCTACAGGGGATTTTAGGGGCGATAAATCAATCTAGCTTATCTAAAAAAAATTAGTTTTATCCGTGTTTTAATGAGAAACAGCTATAATACAATTAACATTAGAATACAATTTTAAAAAGTTAAATTTGGCCACTATATACAAGACTGTAATAGCTCAGATGGGACATTGGGTGATCCGGAAAGCAGAAGACAGATATCCTATTAGTTCTTTTTGTTCAAGTTTTGTACATTCTTAAAAATCCGAGCAAGGCTCGGTCGTCCAGGTACTATTATTTAAATACGACTTATATATTGGATGCAGTACCTTACAAACTAATTTGTTTTGTATATTACAGCCATTATAAAATACTCTATTTGATTGAAAAGTGTAGCCGTTGAGTTTCTTGTATGTTCTTCTCACGAGCTCAACTTTTTTTTTTAACATGTTGTAGTAATTTAAAAGAAATATTTATAGTGACGATTCAAAAGTGCTTAAAGTTTATTTGACTTTGACTTTGAAATGATAATTTTAATGACAGCGTAACTTTTGTAGACTTTTATCTCTTGCGTCACTTATTTCTTGCAATATACGAAATGTTAATACTTTCAAAGCCTTGTTACGGAGTAACCGTGCAAATGTACGCGTAGGCTTTTCGTCGGGACTGTGTGTAAGAAATTCCATTTTTTTTTGTGGCCCAAACAGAGCAACTATTTGTGTTTTTTTATTTGCACTGTAATTGCTTCATATAAGCTCAAGATTTTAAAATTGATCTAGTAGTACAAACACAAAAAAACCAAGTGTCCAAAATTTGTCTAGATTTTAATTAAACGAAATTTGGCTACCGTCGATTGAACCACCCTTAGATCATTTATGTCATGTTCATTTATACGTCTACAAAGACTGCGACAGCTGTGAAAACGTCGAAAAAAATTGAATTTAGAACTAAAGTCTATTTTGAACAATTCACGCACACTAACACAAAGTGTCATACAAATCGCGAGTGTAACACGTAGCTTGTCACGCACACTAAACTAGTATTCCTGGCCTGTTCTTATCGGTTTCTAACAGCATGATACTCTATCTAGACGTATAAATTACTAAGGAAACAGAAAAGGATGTGTATTTTAACAAATAATTGTTCAAATGTCTGACATGTTGTGAAGACGAGCGGAGTTGTAATACTGCTCGGAATTTTTGGGTTTTTCAAAAATCCTGAGCGGCACTTCATTGTAATGGGCAGGGCGTATCAATTACCATCAACTGAACGTCCTGCTCGTCTCGTCCCTTCGTGTAACTAAAAAAAATTGTTAAAATTACACGCGTTTTAATCCTTTAAAAAAATATTTTACTTTTATTGTAGCGCGAGATAAGCGAGCACGCAAACGGCTTCCTGAGTTTGGGCAGTCACGTGGCGCAGCAAATGTTGCTGCAGCCAATAGTGGTGATGCACTACACGGCCAATGAGAACTCGCCCAGGACCACCTACTCCCGGTCCTTGTACAGCGCCGCTGACGTCATCCTGGCTTCGTACCGTTCGCACGTGGCTACCAAAGTAAGACTTGATAATCATACTTCTTGAGGAATCAAGTTGCCTCGGGATTTAATAAAATTTTTACTTAAATTATTTACGAGAATGGTGTGAAAAACGATTAATACTAGTTGAATATAATTTATTGCTTTCATCATCGGCTGGAAGACGCCCACTCCTTTACAAAGACCTCCCTCCAAGGTCTCCACGACGATCCTGCGCTGCCCTCATCCAACCTATTCCGGCGATCCTGACCAGATCATTGGTCCTTCTTGTTATTTGAGGACTTTGCTGCCCCATCAGCCATCTGTCCTTTATTGCCTTTAAAAAAAGCAAAAATTTAAAAAGATTTTAATAAACTAAATGAAATAGATTGACACAAAGGAAGTAGGCTCAGCATATTATGCTGCTCGCAACAATATTTTCGAGCAGCGCTGGTTATCAATCATCTCCGTCTTCTTAAGCTGGAATGCACAGTAAAGATAGGATTCATGTAAACAAGAATCTCTCTCAACTGATACTTTTAGACAATTACCACAGTGTAAATAATTACAATGGGGCGTTCCAGACATACGTTATTCTGTCAGGGTTGTCACACTTCTTTTATTTTTTACTTTGTTTGTTCCTTATTCCTATCTGTTGGGTGAATGTGTGTAGGGTACTCGGAAAATAAATAATACAACAAAATAAAAATACATAATTCACCAAAATAAATCAATTTTCCATAACGTCATTTCGGATCATCCTGTAAGTAGCCGCGAGCCACCCGCCAGCTTTCGCAGGCACTGACTTATTAATTACTTACTTATTCCACGTAACGCCGTAGCCGTTCTGACGTAGGTGATAAAATTACAATTAAAATTACACGTTAATAAAACAATCCGAAATGATAGACCAACTCATTCAACAGATAGGTACTCTCTTAAACCTATTGACGTCCGTTGTCTCTAAACTACATTCGTAATCCCCTTACGTATAGCAACGTGGAACATCAATGGGCTGTCATCGAACATACTTGAACTTGAAGAAGTAATTAAAAATAATAATCTTGACATAGTTCTTATCTCCGAGTCACATTCCTCAAAAAATAGTCTCTACCGAATGAAGGATTTCAACATCTACTTTACGCCTCATCCTGACATAGGCAAAGCTCATGCGGGCACCGCAATAGTGATAAGATCAAACCTTAAACATACCGTGCTGGAGGCATACTCTACCCAACATATTCAGGCTACTACCATAAGACTTGATGACCGAGCAGGTCCGATTACATTGTCCGCCGTTTACTGCCCACCTAAGCATAAAATAACCTATCAAATGTTTCAAGACTACTTTTCTCACCTTGGAACCAAATTCATATCAGGAGGGGACTGGAACGCTAAGCATACATATTGGGGTTCTCGCATGACTCTTCCTAGAGGCCGAGCGCTTATAAGCTGCTTTGATAGTCTCCACCTCACTCCAATATCCTCGGGAGAACCGACGAGCTGGCCAACAGATATTAACAAGACTCCAGATTTGTTGGACTTCTTTGTAACCAAGGGGATCAGCCATCTTTACTCCACTGTAGAATCGAGCCTTGACGGTTCATCTGATCATGCGCCGGTAATCCTCACCTTAAGTACTTCAGTCATTCATGCCGAGCCATCTGACTCCTTATCTAGTGGAAAAACTGACTGGCATGGCTTTCGTAATTTCTTGGACGAATATATCCAGTTAAATGTTCCTATGAAAACTCCGGAGGATATTGACAATGCTTGCTTGTACCTCACAAACCTGATCCAAGTATCGGCGTGGAAAAACTCACCAGTCTCCACTCGCCTTCCAAAGATGTCACTACAATCAGCAGATATTAAAGAAAGCCTTAGAGAGAAACGAAGACTACGAAGAATCTGGCATCAATCTCGCCATCCTGCAGATAAAACCGCCTTCAACCGAGCTGCAAAACAGCTAAAGAAGCTATTGCAAGATCAGGCAAATTCTTCATTTCGAAATACTCTCGAAAGATTGTCACCTCAGGGAAAGGGCGAAACGTCGCTTTGGAAAGCTGCTAAATCCTTTGCAAAGCCGCAAGAACATCACGCTCCCCTCAAACAATCAAACTCATGGGCTCGAACGGACGCTGTGAAAGCAGAAGTATTTGCCAATTATCTTGAAAATGTATTCAAGGTGAATGATGGTGGCGATGAATCTGAGATTGATAAAGTACTTGGACAAGATCTCCAGCTATGCCTGCCTCTCCGACCCACATCTCCAAAGGAAATCGCGTATGAGATTAGACGACTGAATTCCAACAAGGCACCTGGATTTGATTTAATTACTCCCACAGTTCTTAAAAATCTTCCCAGAAAATGCATAACATTTCTTGCCTCACTCTTTAATGTTACCATGAGAACTTCATATTTTCCCATAATCTGGAAAGTATCGGAAATTATTATGATTCACAAAGCTGGAAAACCTCATGAAGCTTCATCATTCCGACCAATAATTTTAACTCCAGTGATATCAAAATTATGGGAAAAAATATTTTTAGTCCGCTTGAATGAACTCATGGTAAACTGCAACATCATTCCAAAGCACCAGTTCGGGTTTCGGAAACAGCACTCGACAATTGAGCAGATGCATCGGGTTCTCTGCGGCATTTTTAGACGTTCACCAAGCATTTGACAGAGTCTGGCACAAAGGGCTATTGTGCAAAGTTAAAGACAAACTTCCACACTCTCTCTACCTCATCATCAAGTCCTACCTAGAAGACTAGCTTTTCCAAGTCAAACAGAGAGATGCCAGATCTACGTTACGAAAAATTGTAGCCGGCGTTCCACAGGGTTCAGTACTTGGTCCCGTAATGTATAGCATATTTACTTCAGACTTACCGGTATCTGAAGACGTCACCGTAGCAACATATGCCGATGATGTAGCCTACCTTGCAAGCGATGAAGACCCAGCACAGGCTAGTAATAAGCTCCAACACCTTTTAGACGAGACCCATGCATGGATGAATAAATGGCGCATTCGGGCAAGTGCTCAAAAATCGAACCACATCACCTTCTCGTTAAGAAGGGGAAATTGCCCTCCTGTCAAACTTGGCTCTGATGTTCTACCAGATTCTGAGAAAGTGAAATACCTAGGCTTTAACTTAGACAGAAGATTCACCTGGATTTCTCACATAAAGAAGAAACGGGATGAAATTAATCATAGGTTCCGAAACCTTCACTGGCTCATGGATAGAAACTCTGTCCTGTCTACTGACAATAAGCTTCTAATCTACAATGCTGTATTGAAGCCCATCTGGACCTACGGAATCCCACTGTGGGGCTCTGCCAGCAAAAGCAACATCATGCTCATCCAACGTGTGCAAAACAACATCCTGCGTACCATCACAAGTGCCCCATGGTTTTCCAGAAATGACGAGATCCATCAATATCTTGGCGTTCCCAGTGTTCAGTGGGAAATTGATAAATTCAAAAGGAAATACGCTGATCGCCTCTCGGTTCACCCGAATACCCTGGCTAATGATCTCCTAATCCGTCCCAGAGCGATGAAAAGGCTGAAAAGGAAGGATGTGTTATAGGAAGGCAGATGAGACACTGGTCTCTTCGTCTAAACGTCATACTCACCCAACTCATCCGCTTATAGTCTTGTGACTGATCGCAGATCCGACTTAGATAAAAAAAAAAAAACACGTTAGGGTGATTAAATTTTTCTTTTATAAATGTATAATTTGTTTTTGTGAAACTATCAAAATTTCAATTTTTTTTTATGTTTACGGTTAAATAGCTCTACCCCTGTGTTCATTTAATGTTGCCATTATTACTTTAATTTATTTTACTAGACGAAAGAAATACTTACCAAAAATACAAGTCCTCATACCGGTATAATCTGATTAGTGGTCGTGGTGTATTTAATGCAGCATTGAGACAGTAATACTCCTAAAGAATTCGCTCTATAGAAATGTAACATCCACTGAGATTTTTTTAAATTACAATAAGCAAGTGGACTTAAATAAATGTAGATTTAGTGCAAAAATAATTGCTCCAACTGAAATTTTGCAGAATAAATCGGGTGCAGTAGTCCATGGAATGGGCATGACTTTCCAGCGAGTACATTTGGACGGCTGCTTCGGTAACAAGGCTATCAAGAATTTCTACAAGGTTGGGAACGGGCAGGTAATTAAAAAAAATATAATAAAAAGTGTGTGCGTGTATCTAATCTTAATGCGCCATTGAAGTAAAGCTTACGAATAATTTACTTTCGGAATAATTAACAGATACATAAATATATTACAAAGGGTAATTCCGGGGTAGATGGCCATAAGTGAGAGATGGCCCATCGAAAGAATTCCTGAACTGTTGGCTAGATGGCACTTGTAACAGTTTAGCTCGCTTCGTGACGCGCGTGAGAGCAAAGGTGCGTGTAAATTTTTAGCGAAATAAAATCACAAAGTAAGTAAAATTGTTGTTATTTGTTTTGTGCTGTGGAAATATTTTTAGAGGGTTCTTGTTTTAGGCTGTAGTGTTATTTTTGTAAAATAATGGTTATTTTTGGTTTTATTGCAAAGTATATGAGTAACAATATGCCATAACCTCGAAATTACTCGCATCGTGTCGCGACCTTTGTTTATTAGCTGTGATCATCTCTCCCGGAGGAAAAGGTGAGATGGCCAGTGTTAGTCGGTATATGATGGCCATATGGCAATACAAGAAACTTTTCGACGCGTTAACAAAATAAAAGCTATCCGAAAAACTATCTGATAGTAGTGACGATGTCCCATTAAAAATGATAGCAAATAAGAGTAAGAAGTTAAATGAAAGAGATAATTGTCGCGGATGTGGAGAAAATTATTATGAAACTCGTCTCTGCACCAATGCACGGTGTGCCAGTTTTGAGTACACGAAAATTGCACTGAATTCGAAGACATGTGTTCCAAATGTGGTGCAGAGAAAAATAGGCTGTCGAAAAATAAGAAATAAGACCAAATATTATGCTACGAATAGAATTAAGGATATGGCCATCTTACCTCTTATGCCATGGTCATCATACCCGGACACCACGGGAGAGATGGCCAATCGTAATTAAAAAGATTTTTTTTTAAATTTAAGCTCATTAAAAATTCTTATTTTTGTGTCTATAGTTCCAACGTTGATTGTTTAAAGTTTTATTACAAATAAAAATATGTAAGGTTTTTTTAACAGCATTTAAAAATAACTATAGCCAACTACCCCGGAACTACCCTAATTATATAAACAGTAATTAAAGCCGTGCTCACGAGCTAGGAGCACAGCTATTTTGGTATGCTATTTTTTTTTAGCAAACGCTGACGATATAACCTCATCTTTTGAGTAAAGTTGGCATTTTCTCTACCTAAAATAAACAAAAACCCTTTACAATTATTATTTTAACAAGTGAGATTTTATACTTTACAAACAATGATTTAATGTTATATTGTTATTATTTATTCATTAAAAATGAACAAATACATTTTTTACAGTTATTATAAGAACCTGTTCTTAATTTATGAAATGAAAGACTAAAATGTTCCTGCGACTCCGCCATTTAATTTAACTGATTATTATTATCATTCTATATCCTATACAAAAGTCATTAATACAGTTATAATTTTCTTCATTAAAAAAATTATTGAGAATAATAAATTGAAGATTATTATGAGCACATATCAATAAAATGTTGTTATTAAATACTATAGAATATGTTGGCTTTATGGGCTCCAACAATATGCCTATTCTAATAATGGACGAAACCAAAAAAAAATATGAATTTCGCAAACAGCCTAGCGAAACTCTCTTAGAAAAAAGCTTTTCACTCCATTGTATGAAACATGAAGTCATTGATAGATTGACAGATGACGGCTTATAATCTTGTTAAAAACGGAGATAGCCGAAATCCACTACGTTTTAAACAACTGCTTGCTTTCAAACTTGGCCGAATTATATTATATTATCCGTCGTCGCCAATCGCCATTCTGAAATTACTACTATTTCAAACTTATGTCAAATCACTGCACGTTTCATACTAAACTAAATTAAATTTTTACTTAGGCAATCCCGTCTCTTATTGTGTAGTATTTACATCCTCTTTGGTTGCAAACGTCTTATAAAATTTCTGGGAACTTTTATTTTTTACAAAAGTAATAGTAATAGAAAAACAAAAACACTTGGAATTTTCAAAAATATTACTGAGCAATTTGAATATTTTTTTTTAAAACCATTGATAGGTAAAATTACATTAGTAAGATAACGGTTAAAATTGTTCATTTGATTTTTTTCTTACTGAAGTAACGCTCAGTACTTTCGTTAAAAAAATTCTTACTTATTCCCAAGACGCGCCTAGCCTAGTTTATTCTGACTACTGATTAAAGTAAAAAAATTTCAGTATAAAATGTTTTATAAAACCATTTAGATTTTTCTGTACCTACCCCTAAGAACGTGTGAACTAAATCACCATTTAATTTCGAAAATAGATGGGATGGTCCAGTGGGAGGCTCCATAGCGCATGATGCCAGCAGGTATATTTCTACCGTGAAGCAGTAATGTGCAAGCATTCGAATTGTCGGGGACCCAGTGCTCTGTGAACGGCTGGATCACTTGGCGTTGCGTAGAGACGTCGCTTCATTGTGTGTCTTCTACCGCATTTATCACGGGGAGTGTTCCGAAGAGCTGTTTAACCTGATTCCTGCCGCCGAATTCCACCTTCGCACGACACGCCACAAGTTAGGATATCATCCCCACCATCTGGATGTGTGGCGGTCCTCCACAGTGCGGTTTTCAAGGAGCTTTCTTCCACGTACTACAAAGCTGTGGAATGAGCTTCCTTGTGCGGTGTTTCACGGACGATACGACATGGGTACCTTCAAAAAAAGCGCGTACATCTTCCTTAAAGGCCGGCAACGCTCCTGTGATTCCTCTGGTGTTGCAAGAGATTGTGGGCGGCGGTGATCACTCAACAACAGGTGACCCGTACGCTCGTTTGTCCTCCTATTCCATAAAAAAAAAGGCAGTATTGTGTTTCGGCCTGAAGGGCGCCGTAGCTAGTGAAATAACTGGGCAAATGAGACATAACATGTCTCAAGGTAACGAACGCAATAATTGTAGTGCAACTCAGAATTTTTGGGTTTTTCAAGTATCTCTAACGGCACTGCATTGTAATGGGCAGGGCGTATGAATTACCATCAGCTAAACGTCCTTCTCGTCTCGTCCCTTATTGTCATAAACAAAATGCGATCCTGTATTATATGTTAGTGCCTTTAGTATACTTTATAATTTAACTCTTTGTCCACAGATCCAGCTAACGGACCTAGTGGACGTCGACCCGGACCGAGTGCTCGACAGTTCGCTGACGTTCGTCCACGTTCGCGACGCGCTGCCGGCCGCAATGCTCGAGCTGTGTCCCATGGAGGTGCGCTCTGTGTTTCTGAACCAAACGGTTAAACAACGATAAACGAATGTGCCGACGGTACCTCTACATGTTGAGGGGAGATGTTAAACTTTCTGTAGATAAAAAGTGTCCTTCAAATAGGATTACATTGTAGGACCTATTTTTGTCAATAATCAGTGGAGTGACGTATCTAACTGCCGAGTTAACCGTTCGATACCGCATTGTTCATAAATCGTGGTACATGTGATCAACTCTCCAGTAGTGGCTCCATGGAATCCAATTTGTATAATTCGGTAATAAATAATATCTAAAATACGAATAAACTATAATTGGAAACTGCACTGAAATATTCGGAATTAACCGTGATATCGAAGCTGTATTATTAATAAACACAGTGTAAAGTTGCTCCAAGTTTAAAATTACTTCTCCCTGTCATGTAATTATGTAGTGACAAAGGTGAGATAAAGACGAAAAGTTGTTTATTTTGGAATAACTTTACTTCGCATTTATTAATAACACCGATTAGGTATAAAATGTTCGCGAGTTATTAATACCAGAGAGAATTTTTTATCGGGTGTTTTATTAATTGCTCTTGGTTCTAAGAGCTATAAAACAAAGCGCAACGCTTTTGTAGACAAAATATATTAGTATTTATTTGGATTTAGCTGGCGGCGGCCATTTTTGTTAATAACATATAACACAATATTATTTTGTGAAATTTTATTTTGGAATAAAAATATTTTTTTTAAAGAAATCATATCATATTCATTATCATATCATGATTTAGTAAAATATTCAAAATTTCTTGTTCAACTCTGAAAGAGCGGCGGTATCACAGCACGAATCTATCATAAATCACGTTTTTTTGCTTACAATGACCAAGCTTGTTTATCTAGCAACCCGTAACATAAACCGCATAATAAAACCTGGACTATTGTAAACACATGTAGATATAGTGTCCCGATTGGCCAGCGGCGGGTTTGGCGCCAAAACATCTCAGCAGGTGGTTTGTACCCGGAGTTTATTAACTTGCAGTATGATTATTTTGTAATGACGTTATTTTTTTCATTTGCTGTAATTAGTTCATCACAAATGAACATATTTAATTACCTCGTCTTGTTTAAGCTTTAACTGTTTTTCCAATTTATTTGAAATGCAAGCTCTCTGCACCAACCACACCTCTCCCTTTATATACATCTATTATTTATCTACTATCATCACGAAAACTCATTTTTAATTACAAATAAAAAAATGTTAATTATATTTTACTAACCTATTTAAGTTTTAATTTTAGTGTATCTAGATTATAAATTGTTGAAAATTACTTTTATGCATAGTAGGTACTTTTTTTTGGGTGTCAACTGATTATAAGTATATAATATAAGTTACCATCATAGCGAAACGGTGAGTCAAGGCTCAGTCGGACCTCTCTGTAGTCCTATATGGACATAGGCTGGCTTAGTGTGCATTTATTTTATTTTCTACTTTTTTTTTACAAGAATTTAAAACAAGATGTTTTTCATTCATCTTCTTCTTCATAACACTCTTGGCAGAACGGTCGTGGTCATCACGATGTGACATCTTTTGGGGCAGATGTGATTCGCCTCACGAGCATTCGCCACTTTTCCCTGCTGTTCTACCGTCTCATACACTCGTTCAATGGACCGCCCACAGCAGGCTAAAAATAAATATTAAGAATAAATATGAGCGCGTGTTGTAAACAGACTGGGTCGTTATGTATCGCTCCGAGTGAATAAAGTCAAATTCCTAATTAAATACTATTAAATCCGTTTTAATAGTATCCAATAGAGCACCACCCATCTACTTCATTTAATCGATTTCAGCTGGAAGACGTCCACTGCTGGACAAAGGTCTCCCCCAAAGATCGACATGACGGTCGGTCCTGCACTGCCCTCATCCAACGTATTCCGGCGATATTGACCAGATCGTCGGTCCATCTTGTGGGGGGCCTACCAACACTACGTCTTCCGGTACATGGTCGCCTTTCGAGGACTTTACTGCCACAACTGCCCTGTGCGCCCTGCACATTGCCACTTCAGTTTTGCAACCATCTGAGCTTTGTCGGTAACTTTGGTTTTACTACGGATCTCCTCATTTCTGATGCGATCTCGCAGTGATACTCTGAGCATAGCCCTCTCCATTGTCCTCTGAGTGACCATGAGCTTACTCCTTATTTATTACTATTACAAAAAACTTTGCATCTATATTATATTTCACTTCAGGTTGTAATTATTACCTCCTGTATTAATTGTTGTATGTACCTATATATAAAAAAGCGTGGGGTGTAGAAGAATTATTATTTTAATAATATCTAAAAAAGCACCCCACGCTTTTTTTACAATAAAATATATTTATTTTCACTATTTTCAATTTAAATTTATTTTCTATTTTTTAGTTGAATATTATATAAAGCGTGCTTTTTACATTTTTTTTTAAATATTATTTATTTTTCATTTTTAGTCAAATTAGTGTAATGTCATCGGTCCTCGATAAATCTACAAAGTTTGAACGAAATCTAGCCGTTTAAAGTGGGTCAAAATCGCGCCCAAAGAAGTCGGTTACAAACATACAAACATACAGGTGAAGCTAATATAAAGCATATAAAAACTACAATATGCATGGAATTAATGATATCTTATATAATTTATACGTCTAGATAGACTTTGACAGCTGTGATCACGTCGAAAATAATAGCGGCGAACTGTTAACCTCTCGCCCACTTAAACACTAACAAATCGCGAGTGTAAGACATCACACTAACGGCCGTTCCTAATATTCAGTCTATTTCCGCTTGTGGCCTACTTGAGATAAAAATCGTAACTATCGTTGACTTTTCTGTCCTAATAAACATATCGAAGGTATCTCACCTTATCCGTACGGGCTGTTGGCAATGGGACGACGTATAGCTTACCAGCGATAGAAACTGTATGAAAATTGTAAGTCACGCGTCCCAATATAAGGCGAAAAGAATGACTTATCGGGTATATTGGGACAGCTTCAGATTATTGACAGCTAATTAATTGCTGAAAGTAGAAGGTAATAATGTATCTCTATCTGTAGATAGTATATTGGGAACGGCCGTAAAGTAATAAACCCTTAAAAGAGGCGCTGTCTAGACGTATGAGTTATCTAAGAATAAAATATATAATTCCATAGACAATATAGCATAATAAATAACAAGTAACAAAAACTCATATTAATATCTATTATATATTAAAGTTTTATTTTATTATATTTCACAGTTTTTCTGTATACATAATAATAAAATTATTTGATCTCGGATAGTCATTATACTAAGTAATAATAATTTTGAATATGATATTTATGTGTAGAATGGTTGTAAACTACGGCACCTACTATATGTTGTGATTGTGTTATTATTGTAAATATATTAATGTACAATAAAATATATTTAATAAGAATGTGTTTCTTTTTCTGTAGTTTTATAATACACTAGCTGACCCGGCAAACGTTGTTTTCCCATATAAAGTATAATTCACGCGATAGTTTTATAAGTAGTAAAATATTGCCTATATTATAGCCTGTACATCATTTTGTTCTATTGTCAATAGTTTTTGCAGCGCACGCAAAAATAGATTTTCGATTTTACACCTTGTGTTACAAATTTTGAAAAAAAAACATAGCCTATAGCCTTCCTCGATAAATGGGCTACCCAACACTGAAAGAATCATTCAAATCGGACCAGTAGTACCAGAGATTAGCGCGTTCAAACAAACAAACAAACACTGCAGCTTTATAATATTAGTATAGATTGATTCAAATACCTATATATTTGAAGTCATGATGTAAAGACGTGTTTGTTGCATAGCCTTAAAAGTGTGTTTAGAATTTATACTTACTAATTTAAAACAGGCACTTGGATACATTAGTTGAATTTAAATGCGACGCTTCCTTCCGATAAAATCAAGCATTAAATCTCCAATTATCACATACATGTAAAATATGGGGTTAAACTCGATATTGAAATAATAAAATATTCTAAGAAGTTTAATAGGAAATATGGTTTTAGACTAGGGCAAGTATGGAATCCCGGAGTATCACTCTGCTGTAAAAATACAACAAAAAGACCCGAATATTTCGACGTCGTTAGTAGTGTGTCGTGAATTAGGGAATCATAGACCCAAACGTAGATTGATGGACTATTAGTGTCACGTGTCAATGATGTATCAAGAGTTTGTCGCCGCCTCAGCAGTTCCGCCGTAACCATAATTATTCTACCAATTAGATCGAAATATACGTTTTGCATAAAAAAAAATGTGAGTACCCGGCGTTATAATAACTAACGTATTTCTTGCTGCTACCCGCTTAGTATATATTATGTAGGTATGAGAAATAATCATTGAACTTTATAAACTTTTTTTGCAACGAGGATAATCAAGCATACATACAGGTCACCTACCATGCTATGTTATCACCTCGGCTCATACACCGTTGTAACAGCAGACAGTTTTTTACCAGTGGGAGGCTCCTCTGCACAGGATGCCAGCTAGATTATGGGTATCACAACGGCGCCTATTTCTGCCGTGAAGCAGTAATGTGTAAACATTACTGTTTCGGTCTAAAGGGCGCAGAAGCTAGTGAAATTACTGGGCAAATGAGACTTAACATCTTACGTCTCAAGGTGACGAACGCAATAATTATAGTGCCGCTCAGAATTTTAGGGTTTTTCAAGAATCCCGAGCGTCATGCTTCATAAAAAAAGACAACTCGCACTTAAAGCGTCTAATACACTTACCTACACATAAATTCGAAAACACGCTGAAACGTCTCGGGCGAGCATCGAAGCGGAGATGCCGAGGTCAAAGTCGACGTTTCTATCTATTACGCCACTGGTTTTTAAATAATCAAAGTTACAATGGATGTAATGCTAATTCCAGTAAAAATCATTCATTGTGATATAACCAGTTTGGAATAAATGGTTCTCATGGCCTCATAAGTTATGTTATGAATACATTCCCTTTATTATTTTTAACATCGGCTATATATCATTTCGGTTTGTGCCCTAGTAGACACACACACGCATTTGACTTGGTGCGTGAAAATAAAATATATTATGTTCCTACAGTTTTCTATAAAAGTCATAACAAAGTAAGGCTTTTTTCTCTCGAAAATCGTTAGTGGTCCATAGCAAAGAATAAATACTATTATCACTACAACGATTTTAGCAGCATTTGTTTTTTCACCAAAATTAACAAGAAAAATATACGTCGTGTGGTGTATTTAGGCAACCAGGCTTATAAAACATTAAAGCAGATCCCAATTTAGGAATGTTTAGTAGAAATAAGACATCCATATATTTAATCATTATTTATTGTAAAAGAAATGATAACAAAATGTCATTAACAATGAACCAACAAATAATACCATTTATAAATACAAGCAAGCGTCTTCTAGTGAATTATCACAGTTTTGTAAATAATTCCTAACGTTTTAATACTAACAAATACACAATAACTAATTTGAACACATTTCTGACTGGTAACTGGTATAGCTTATTAATTACTTTGGTAAAACAAATCCTGAAATACAATGGATAGTATCCAATAAATTATAAGGCTGCATTTAGTGCTCGACTGACGGTCACCGCTGATGTCGATTGAGCGTATCGCGTACCGTACGCAATGACCATGTTGCGTTTAGTGCTCAGCTGACAGCAAACTTGATTGCGCGTGTACAATGGCGAAGAAAAATGAATTCATTTTTAACCTCTTTAATATGTGCGTACAACTTACGTACGCACACGATTACGGGTTAAAAGACTGAGAATATATCATGTTGATCAAATTATTATAGAGCGTTAATAATTCGAACATGCCAGAACACGAATTATTGTTCACGATATTTGATAACGATGTTACGAACGCGCGTACGGTCGGTCCCTTGGTCAGTATCGCACTGTACGCACTAAATTGGTGCTATAGCGCATCAGCGGACCGACCGACGATTCTCGTTAGTTATCCGCGCGTAACAATTTTTCAGCGCTGAATTGAACGCGATATGTTTTATACATATGTTTTCACTGTTATAGCTACGCTTGACCGACGTCAGCGCTGACCAGGGTCGAGCACTAAATGCAGCCTAAAGTGTTGTATAAACGCTAATAAAGTTATTAACTCAAATCTAAATAAGCTAATTATTATCTTTCCATGCAGAGAGAAGGACAAGAAAAAATAATCACATTGGCTAATCTACCGTAACGGTTGCAATATAATCTGTATCGTCACATATCATAAAGACTTAAGATGAAGCCCACAGCGATACCATTCTCATCAGATCGCATCACGTCTTCACTCGGAGAATTAATATTGGAATGTCTCACCAACCTATTAAAATAAAAGTGGGAAAGGAACCATACTGACTCAACTAGCGTTTTTCATAAATTTCACTGACTCGCAGAACGTAGGTAATTTAGTAATTTATTGTTGTGCACGAATATCATAATTAAGAAACACCTGATTACTTTATTTTCATCATCTTGAGGTGAACTTAACAAATTTAAGTGTTTACCTCCACCCATAACACAACCCTAAGTCTAACATTATTATTTGATCGTTTTTTTTAATGGAGGACAAACGAGCGTACTACAAGTGTACACGTTAAGACAGTAAATCTGTTATTACAAAAAAGTTAAACATGTGTTGAACACTTGTTTTAAAAAGTTCTATTACAAATCAATGTCTTTCTGTTGTTTAGCGTTCAACTATCTTTAGACATTGCTTATATTTAAACACTCGTTGAAGTTTGTCTAAGGTGTGTCTAACGGATAGATCATAAATTCATAATATGGAAGATTTTGATTATTTGATGACAGATAAATGACAGCTGTCAAAAATTACGTTCCATTCCTTTAATTGTTCCTATACACTTCAGTTTATGTTGTGCTTAACGATGTTTTATTTAAGCATACAATAAACACTATTTTGTAATAGAAAAAGAAGTCCATTTAACACTTCCATATTTAACAAAGAACGTCCCATGTTTAAATATTCTTTTTGTAAAAATCCGTAAATATCTAAACTATGCAATCTTAAATCATTCAATTTATTCATTTAAATAATCTCACACAGTTGAGTAGGGTTCAGATTCATTAAAAAAATGCGTAGGTACATAATAATTACCAGAGTATCATTGTGAAAAATGTCTTTTAGTTTTATTATGAAGTAACGAATTTATAATGTATTAACTTTATTTCTTCGTCTATCATCTTACTTAGAGCCTCTTTACAGCAAGTCAAGTATAAATTGGCGTGTAAAAAAATGGTTTCTTGTAATGTTTCTTGTCTATTAATTAAATAAATATTAAGTATATATTTTCCAAAAAATTTGAGGTAAAGATTGAGAGCAATATTCAAATTAAGCATGAAAATAATATTTATCTTTATATTCACACTTTTTTTTATTATTTGCTCTATAAATCGAAAACACGACATTCGTAAATTGGTATATTTAAACTAACTACTACTACTACACATACACACACACACACACCTCATCATGAACCGTCTCGCTGAATTGAATGACCCGATGTATTTTCAAAGAATCGTGGCCAGCTATTTCTCAAACGGTCCTGGAATATGACACCGAGTCTGACCTATTCCAGTATAAGATCATAGGAGGAGTACCCCAAGGCTCTGTGTTGGGCCCGCTCTTTTGTAACAACATGTACGATGGGGTATTAAAACAGGATCTTCCACTCGGTACAGAACTTGTTGCTTTTGCAGATGACTTGGCAATTGTCATCGTATCAAAATACATTGAAGAAATTAATTGTAGATTTGATGAGACCTTTGCTGTAGTGCGTAGATGGATGAAGCCGTCCTCATCACCAGTAGGAAAAGGATAGAAACAGTATCCTTAAAAGTAGGAAACCACGAGATCACCTCTCAACCTTTCATACGATACCTCGGGTTGATGATAGACACACGCCTAAATTTTAAGAAGCAGGCCGAGTATGCTGCAGACAAAGCGTCTGCCGTGGTACCAAAGCTAGCTAGGCTCATGCCAAATGTAGGAGGTCCAAAAAAAAAGAAGAAGGGTTCTTACATCGGTTGTTACGTTAATACTGATGTAGGGAGCAGTCACCTGGTCTACACCTGGTTTACAGACTGAGTGCTCTGCGCGTAGCGAGCGCTTTCCGTACAGTCTCGGGCGAAGCTGCATTTGTCATAGCAGAAACCCTACCCCCAGACATACAGGCTGAAGAACGTATAGCGATGTTTTATCAACGAAAGATGGAAACCTCAATGTTGCCAGCTGAACTCAAAAACAAACAAAAACAGAGGAGTTTGCAACGATGGCAAGAACGCTGGAGTACTTCGAGTAAGCACGAGGACTCCCCAGATTGCCCAAACTACACAGACGCATCCTAAGATGAGAATCATGTATTTTTTAAATGCCATCGATACATAACCCTTCGGGACGAATTCTAGAAGACAGTAGGTAGTGTAATGCTTACTTCTGAAGTAGCCTGGGATGCAACCAGTGCATACACTGCAGAAATTATATCCGAATATCAGGCAGCCTACCAATTAAACGCGGGAAACGTTGTACGTCCGAATAAGCCAATCATAAGTTAAATGTATTTTTGTAAACATTTAGCATATTCTTGGTTTATTCTAAGGTATAACTTTATGCCAATTTTATTTATACGTCTAGATAGACAGTGATAGCTGTCAAAACGTTAAAATAAGTAGAGCTTGAGAGAAAGCCTCTATTTTGAGTAATGCACTAACTCAACGTGACATTAAAATCGCAAGTGTAAGATGTAGCTTGTCACGCACACTATATTCAACCTGGCCTGTTTTCATCGACTGTCTAGCAGCAAGAGGCTCTATCTAGGCGTATAATTTTCTAAGACTTAAGCGTCACTAGCCCCCCAATGAAACGCAAACTTACACTTGACGTGGTGAATGACATTAGTTAGCTGTAATAACTTTGACAAGTTTCTCAATGTGATTATAATAATTAAAATAATATTAAGTTATACCCGTTTAGTGTCATATAACATTGACACACTGTCATTTTGACACTTTATATCTTTATATATATAAACCCAGTATCCTGAAGTTTGACAGTTCTGCTGTGAAACAATACCATTATAACAAAACGAAGCATATTTTACATAATAATTCTTGATGTTATGAAATATTAGGGGCCGTTCATAAAATACGTCACCCTAAAATCAGCTTATTTTGACCCCCTCTCCCCCTATTGTCACGCTGTGTCACACTTTCTGACGGATCGCAACGCCGCTAGAGTCGCGCCAGCGCTTATGTCAAAAAATAATAAACGGCGAACGTCACGTTGCGTGTACCCCCCGTCCCCACTTGTCACATCTTGTCACACTCAGCCAGACCCCCCCCCCCGTCCCCCCTGTATGCGAACGTATTTTATTAACGGCTTCTTATTGACAAATTCAAATATAAATAAAAAACAGTATTTTATTTATTATGTATAGAACAACGCGTTGTTAATAAATACAGACGTTGCAACGTCTGTCGGGTCAACTATTAGTTATATATAAGTAAGTAGAATTTATACAGCTTTTTCGTTTCATCTGTCATATTGTTTAGCATATGGCACGGGCGCGTTCACAACCTAGGCGCGGTTAGTATTGTCGTTTTTTATCTCGCTCCTATTTGAAATGACCACTCTTGTCTTGACTCATATGAACACATTACTTATAACGTCAGACTCAAATATTTAAAACACCGTAGATACGCCGTTCATAATATTTTTCATAAATGTATTTTATGATAAATGTCGCGTTTTCTACCCAACAACTTCTTTTCATCATGATATCACTCCGAGCGTAGGTCATGAACACGCCTTTGTAGATACGAAATGAAAATTAACGAGTTAATTTAAGCCATTTATGTAAATGCTGAAACTGAAGTGGCAGTGGGCAGGGCACATATGGCCGTTGGGACAGAAAAAACCTCGAATGACAACCATGTTACTGGAACACGCAGTGTTGGTAGACCCCCACAAGACAGACGATCTGGTAAAATCGCCGGAATACGTTGGATGAGGGCAGCGCAGACCGATCGTCGTGGAGATCTTTGCGGGAGGTCTTTGTCCAGCAGTGGACGTCTACCGGCTGATGATTATGATGATTTAAATGCGTTCAGTCATGTTAGAGGCGTGATTTCTCACAGTGTTGCAATATGACAGCGCTGCTAGCAAGCACAATGTTCATATCGGGAAGCACCGACTGGACTAGTTGTCGGTACGCCCGCAGCTTATCAGGAACTGCTTCGTACAGCACATCATTGGCTCTGGAAATTAAAATAAATGATATTATGTACACAGAATAGGTCAAAAAGGCTGGATAGGTTATGTGGGCGTAACAGCCGCGCCGTCACTATGAGTACGTCTCGCCTATCTAACTAGCTAACCTTAGATTTAGGATTGGTCTCCGCTGAGCTCCAACTAGATACCGCAGGCGTAGTCGCAAAGTGCGGCAACTAATACTTCGCCCAAGTGGTACTCGAGCCCGTCTCGAACAATGTGTGAGGTTGACGTGCCACATGTTCTGTTAAACTATGCTCATAATTGAAACTAAAATGACGGGTTGCGTAGTAAACCTTTATAAAAGTGATAAAACAAGAAATAAGAAAACACTGGGATCTCACATCATCAGTAAGTATTTTGTATTTAATTAATTTCAATGTAAAATAAAACGAATCGTATGTTACAAAATTTTAAAGATGCCATTGAGTGTCAAGATGCCACAAGCATCTAATAGTTGCCGTAATAAAAAACGATTCTTCTTAGGTAGTGCGGTATCTTGTTGGAGGGTAGTGAAGACCAATCCTTAACCTATGTAGCTAACAATAATTGTAAATAAAATATGTTATCGTAGTAATTTTATTTATCTATTTTTATTTTCATTTTACTTATAAGAGAATTCTAAATATATAATTCTAAAAAATAAGCTGACGCTAAAAAATAAGAAGAATATCTTCTACAGCTTCATAGTCAATCAAAAAGTTCAATTATTTTAATGCATATTAAAATTTTTTAACCGACTTCAAAAAAGGAGAAGGTTCTCAATTCGTCGGTTTTTTTAATGTTTCATACCTCAAAACTTTCGACTGGGTGAACCAATTTTGATAATTCTTTTTTTATTTGAAAGCTGGTGCTTCCCGTGTGGTCCTAACTAGAATTAGATTGTATAAAAATACGCAATTATTTTAATACTTTTTAAAGCAAATTATATCTATTGTTTTGGAATAGTGTTATTGAAGTCGGTATTTTTTTATAATTTTTGTTTATTCTTGATTTTTAAGCTTGTAGGCATCAAGTTTAAAGAGCGTATATTGCCATTGCCAACGATTTTGCACAATGTATTTAATAAATGCATTTATCCACTCAGCTCTTAACTAGAATAATAAAGTATTAAATTTATTTTACACAAATTATACAAGAGTTTGTAAAATACATATTCATTTGTCAGTTGTCTGTAATAAAGTGAAATAACGAAAGATATGAAGCACAAAGAGTAAAGAAAGTTAATGTATCGCTTTTATTACAATTAGGACCTCCAACAACAATGGGAGGATCCTTTGCACAGGATTCCGGACTGGATTATGGGTACCACAACGGCGCCTATTTCTGTCGTGAAGCAGTCATGTCTAAACATTATTGTGTTGCGGTGCGAAGGGCGCCGTAGCTAGTGAAATTACTGGGCAAATTAGACTTAACATCTTATGTCTCAAGGTGAATTTAGCTCCGCTTAGAATTTTTGGGTTTTTCAAGAACTCTGAGCGGCACTGCATTGTAATAGGCAGGGCGTATCAATTGTCATCAGCTGAACATCTTGCTCGTCTCATCCCTTATTTTCTTAAAAAAAATATTGTACTAATAGTCCACCATTAATGTTGGAGAGTGTGCGGCACAGCACCCCCCCGCCCCCCTCCCCCACTGTACTCACATCTTCCGGCGCGCGGCAGCGCCCGCCATCACCAAGCCCTGCAGACAGTTCCCAGCGGCCTCCAGGCTGAGGCAGTAGGGGTGGAGACCACGTTCCTCCACCAGCTCCTGAACTCGCTTCACAGCGCGCTTGTGTTCACACTGCTCATACTGAAATAATATTTACCATGAACAAGGACTGGCGACGAATATAATAATAATATTGACGCACTTACACAAATTATCTTGTCCCAAACTAGGCATAGCCTTTACTATGGGTACAAGACAACGATATATTTAATACAATACAATTCCTTTAACATACATAAATACATATAAACATCCACGACTCGGAAACAAACATTCATATTCATCATATAAATGATTGCAACTACAGGGATCCCTAGCTCAGTAGGCAGGGTTACTAACCACTGAGCTAAAGGGGGTCTTAATATTTTGTTATTTACTTAAGTGACCGTGTTGTAATTCGACATACTCATTTTTCTATCGAAGAGGAGCACAACACCAGAGGAATCACAGGAGCGTTGCCAGCTTTTTAGAATGGTGTACGTACTTTTTTTAAATCATCCTTATCCAACCAAAGAAAAAACCAACTTTAATATCCAACTGTGTTTTTTAAACTTTATCTCGGTAGACATCATGGTTTGGAACGTAAAATAAACCAATGTAACGGAAGGCGTTATATTGTGAAAAAACTCATTAGCAATGTGATTCACATCAAACTCAAAGGCAAGTTCATTCATGTGTCTTCTATCGCATTTATCACGGGGAGTGTTCAGAAGAGCTGTTTAACCTGATTCCTGCCGCCGAATTCCACCTTCGCACGACACGTGTCAAGTTAGGATATCATCCCCACCATCTGTATGTGTGGCGGTCCTCCGCAGTGCGGTTTTTAAGGAGCTTTCTTCCACGTACTACAAAGCTGTGGAAAGAGCTTCCTTGTGCGGTATTTTCGGGACCATACGACATGGGTACCTTTTTTTTTATGGAATAGGAAGACAAACGAGCGTACGGGTCACCTGTTGTTAAGTGATCACCGCCGCCCATACTCTCTTGCAACACCAGAGGAATCACAGGAGCGTTGCCGGCCTTTAAGGAAGGTGTACGCGCTTTTTTTGAAGGTACCCATGTGGTATCGTCCCGGAAATACCGCACAAGGAAGTTCATTCCACAGCTTTGTAGTACGTGGAAGAAAGCTCCTTGTAAACCGCACTGTGGAGGAGCGCCACTAATCCAGATGGTAAGGGATGATATCCTTATTTGTCCGCGTGTCCCTAATTTTTTTCTTAAATGTCAATGCTTGTGACGGCGTCGTGGGCCGGATCGTCCCCTTACCTAAAACATGGCTAGGGAGGCGATAGCTGTCCATAAAATATGCTCATGAACGGGCATTGCTTGGGGTGATCTAGTCGATTTGATCTTCCTTGGTATCAATATCAAATAAAAAATTATTGCACAGAAGAGTTTTCAATGAAGATGATATATAATATCATCAAATTGATATTTTTATGTATTTAATAATCTAATTGACTTTAAAAAGATTATATGCTCCTTTAATCTTATTATCTACTACACATCATAATAATACAATTTCAATCAGAAATAAGATTAAGGTTATGCAATGTTGTGATTAGATACAGCATTCTCTTAATCTTAATATAATATACTAGCTGACCCGGCAAACGTTGTTTTGTCATATAAATTATTTTAGGAGTTAAACCGTTTCTTAGACATTGCAACATTACTTTATTTTTCTAAAATAAAAGATTTTTTCTGAAATAAGCGTAGTTACTACTTATTACATAAGCTGCCTGCCAATAAAAGTCCCGTCGAAATCGGTCCAGCCAATTCAGAGATTAGCCGGAACAAACAGACAGACAGTCAGTCAGACAGACAGACAAAAATTGCAAAAAATGTTATTTTGGTATATGTACCGAATATATATTCATTTACATGTAGTAAGAAACGGTTACTTTAATATTACAAACAGCATTCCAATTTTATTTATATGTATAGATAAATCCAATGTACTGATGTTTGTTCCCAGTGAACTCTTAAACTAATGAACGGATTTTAATGGTAATTACTTTATGGAATGCAGTTTAGTCCAACTTGAGAGATAGGATAGTTTTTATTTCGATTTTGGACCCACAATTATTTTTATTTCCAATATTTGTTTTGTATGGACATATTTTCTATGAGAGAATTTATTGGCGCACGGTTTGACAGATCTGCTGTGAAACAATTTCATTATAACAACAGGGAGCATATTTTACCAAATAATTCTTGATGTTATGAAATATTATTGACAAATTCATAAAAACATATTTATTGTCTACAAAACAACGTCTGTCGGGTCAGCTAGTATTATTAACGATATAGGACCACAAAAAAAAATACATCATTAATATTTTTTGTCTGTGTTTTTGTATCCGAAGTGGTAGTAATTTTACTGGCACGAAAAACATTTTTTAACGATTCAATTCGATACAGCCCTTAGAGGTCCCGGGTTCGAATCCTGGTAGGTGCAAACATTTATATGAGAAATATGGATGTTTCTTACGAGGCATGGATGTTTTATTGTCACAGCAAAGGTAATGCCTAGTTTGGGCCTAGATAATTTGTGTAAAACTCATCTATTACAAATAACATTTATTACTTTTACAGTGTGTTAGTTTAATACATAAATATAAAACAATTTAAAATATAAAGAGCTTTTCGAAGTGGTCTCCATTGGCTGCAATACAGTCCTTTAAACGTTGAGGCCAGTTATCAATAGAAACACGCACTCTTTCCGTGGGAAAATTCTTCACTGCCAATCGTAAGGGATTGTTTTAGGGACTCCAAATTATCATGGCGTTTAAACCAAGCCGTACTCTCTATAACTGAGCATAAATCTAATCGAGCGGATTAAGATCGGGACTAGACGACGGTCTGTCTTTTACCACCCTATTATTTTTAATTATCAGTTAAAAAATGACCAGTACGTCTATTATAGGCTGCAAGTCCTAAGTGATCTTTTAAAATACGCGACATGGTTCTAGGTTCTATCTTCATCTCCCGAGATAAATACTTTTGCTTTCGGACAGGATTTCTTCGAATTCTTTCCCTTACTGCTTTGACCACCTTTTCCGTTCGAAGACTACGTGGACGGCCAGAACTTTTTCTATCACAAACAGAAGAGGTCTCATTGTACCTATTAATAGCCCGGTACACAAACATTTTAGAAATACCAAGAGTATGAAGAGTTTTAAAAAAGCATTTGGCTCCGTACCTACTTTGTGTAATGCAATCACAGCGATTCGGTTCTCTTTATCACCCTACTCTATTTTATATTGTATAATGTATTGGCGCCAAAAAGAGAAAACTCATGAACAATCATATAAAAATGACAGATTCCAAATTCAAATGTAATATTTTGTTATTTTTAATTGTGTATTTTTAACAGTATGTATGGCCAGACTAAGTATTTACCTCGATCATGACATCTGCACAAGTTAGTAGTGTGGTGAGGGCTGGTACCACCGCCCACTGCAGTAGATCCTGCAGCCTCTGGTCCGTCCCGTCCGAGAACGTGGTGCCGGATGCCACTACCACCTGGTTCTGTGTGCAGTACTCGAGCGCCTTGTTGAACGTCTGCCAACAATAAGTAGTCATTGAAATAATGATATACATCAATATGCATTGAAATTGTTAAATTGGAATATATAAGGATTGGCTCATAGACATAGTTCTGCAGCATACGTAGTTAAAAAGATTAGACAATTTACTGACATATATACAGTTTTTTGCATAGTATTATGCATTATTAATATGGGGCATTGCAACCGATATTAACACTACTGCATAAGAGGGCTATTAGCGCTTTGTATAACTTAATCTATATAAAATATAGATATAATATTTTAACTGTTGCACCTCAATATTTATTTATTTATTTATTAAAGCCTATTACAATATTAAAACTATTACTAATTTATTTACAATATTTTTTATATATCATCCCACTGCTGGGCAAACGCCTCCCCCTTCTTTTTCCATTGGTCCTTATTGTATGTTGTGCGCGACCACATCACTCCTTCGTAATTTACTAGGTCGTCTCTCCATCTAGTACCAGGTCTACCTCTTCTTCTTTTGGTGTCTAATGGGTACCAGTTTGTTGCACCTCAATATATTCTTCATAATGTTATGTATGTTCATAAGCACTTATTAGCGAATTTTTTGGAATTAAAAAAATGCAGGAGGAATTTCAGAAAGTCCACATCATACACATTGCATAATTATATAAAAAAACCTATCGCTTAGATTTTGTACATTATATTGGAATTCCCATAATTCTTGAATGGAAACCGCCGATATATTGAACAACTGATAAAATCAAGCATGAATCGATCAATACAAACGGTGTGGTATTATAATGATAGCGTTAGAACACTCATATCTTTAGCTCCTCGACTACTTGTACTATTTCATATTCTTTTTTTTATGGAAAAGGAGGACAAACGAGCGTACGGGTCACCTGGTGTTTTATCACCGCCACCCACATTCTATTGCAACACCAGAGGAATCACAGTAGCGTTGCCGGCCCGGAAGGTGTACGCGCTTTTTTTGAAGGTACGCATGTCGTATCGTCCCGGAAACACCGCACAATCAAGTTCATTCCACAGATTTTAGTACATGGAAGACATCTCCTTGAAAACCGCACTGTGGAGGACCGCTACACATCCAGATGGTGAGAATGATATCCTAACTTGTGGCGTGTCGTGCACAGGTGGAATTCTTTGCCTCAACAAAGAAAGAAACTTGATAATTTCAATCATGCCCTAGGTGTTTTATAGAAAACCTGAAACGTACAGATTGCCGGTAACACAATATTATTATACACGAAGAGCAAAAATCATTTAAACTTTTTCAATGTGTTTTTGCATGACAGTGCGCAGCGCAGACCAAAAACAATATGGAAGACAGGTATTGTTATCTTGAATATGAAATTACTTCTTAAAGTCAGCCATTATACGAGATAAAAAAAATGTAGTATTGCTATGAATAAATTTATAACGTCAAAATCAAAATTTTGTTATTAGGTTTGTTTTTGGTCTACGTAAATATGACCACATTTCCGATTATCGTATGAAGCTCAAGTGACTGCCAATCCAACTTCGCCGGAATACGCATATCCTTCATATACTGTTCCATTTTACATTCCATTCTTCTTCTCCTTCATATCTAAAAGATCGTTTTACCTTTACTAAATCTATCAGATCTGCCAACAACCTATTTTATGAGAAGTCTTTTGCTGTGACTGCAGTGAAGTGGTGGAACAGTTTACTACTCTATTGGTCTAAGAGCCCGTGGACTCCAGACCTACGTCATTTTATAAAAGCTGAAAGTATATCAGGGCATGCTCCCTACACAGGTAAGAACGATGGTCCATTATGGAGTTTGGGTTGCAGTGGTTTGGCAGGTAAACGGTACTAAAGGTGTGTAAAATACCGATCTAAATACATCAAATAATAGAGTGCTATTTTTCGGTTTACCTTCAGAATATTATTACAAATCACGTTATCCATTGTCAGACACTTACCATCGTACAACTCCTTGCCAGACACCCTTAATGTTTATGAAATTATACCTATTTCAATCCACGGGCTCTTGCTCTGAAGCGAGCTCAAAATTTAAATTCTTTCAAATGAATGCTTTCCAAACACTATTTCACAAGTATATCAGATGTTATGTAACTGTCAGTGCGTACAATACTATTATCAATTTGAAGATTTTTTTGTGTTTTGTATCGGTACGTAAATTAACATATTCTTTATTTTTTAGATTAAACATAAGAATGCATGTAATATTATTGTAATTATTATATAACTTAAATTAAATAAAGGAATATTTACAGACATTATTTTCAAGATACCTGTTATACGTCCAAATTAGTTCTCTGTACGCTCGCAAGCAAGAATAAGTCACCCTAAGACTCTTGAAGCAATGTCTCATGTGTGTGTTTTTTTTTTATGGAATAGGAGGACAAACGAGCGTACGGGTCACCTGGTGTTAAGTGATCACCGCCGCCCACATTCTCTTGCAACACCAGAGGAATCACAAGAGCGATGCCGGCCTGTATCACAAGAGCGTTGCCGGCCTGTAATTAAGTAACTGTGTATAATTATTATTAAATTATCACTTACCCGATCTTCATTTTCTTGTAAATGGTAAAATTCGTTGCTGAGCATTCTTCTGATGTCTTTGTAAGTTGATTGCAATTCACCTGATAAAAGAAATAGTTAATAAATCGAAAGGTAAAACCTAATTGATATATTTTTAATCTAAAAGGAGGATAAACCAGCATACTGAATAAGGTTAAAATATTACACTTATTTAATGTCAATCAAAATAGATTTATTTTTTACATTCATCACTAGAGTTATTGAGGATTGTATCAATCCGTCGTAAATCCCATTACTCCACAGCCGAATATCTAAGTGATCGGACAGCCTGGGACTAGATTATGATTATTTTATAGCAATAGCAATGACAGTACAATATTGTATATTTTTATTAAAAGGAGCGCAAAAAAAGAATGCTGGGAGAGTTTATTGCGCCGCTTCTTCTCTCTCAGAGCGCCATTTGTTTCCGAAGCGGTAGTAATATCTAGTTTATTTGAAATGACATCAAAAAGAATTCTAAAGGAATAAATTTTGAGAAAATAAACGCCTTTTATGCCTTTTTATCCACACACATACTGTACATAAGTATACTGTACAGCAGTATACCTATACTCTCTATACCATCTGGGTGGCCGAGAAGTTGACGTCCAAACCTAAAATTTGAATTTGGATCATTTTATTGGCCAATGGTTCTGGGAAGTTTTTAAAAATAGAAGCCATAGGCTCCCCATTTTTTTTTCGATACCTTGAACATTTTCATGAATTTAGCTGGAGCTGTTAGTTATCTTAAACTTACGACTCAATTCTAAACTAGTACCGCATTGTATAAACTATTCATAGTTTCTTATGTGGTTATTGCAACTGTAGTTAATAATTATCAACAATAAAATTAACTAAAAGTGTTAAAAAATTTGAAAAAAGTCCTAAATCACAATTAGGTGAAAAAAGCGGATAAAAGGGGAAAACAATTATTACTACGCAAAATCGTAGAACATACATAGGGGTGATTCGGATTCTCATCACCATGAGGCTTTCAAATTTTAGCTTTGGACGTCAACTTCTCGGCCACCTGTATAATTCTATCCGATAGTATCGCGGAACTAACTTCCCTGGGCAACAACACCCTAATACCCACCCACACATTAATCAGCGCTAATATACGAATGTCACCAGTCCTTGGAACGAGTTGGCTCTAACAACTGGGTAACTCTGCAATGGATCACACACACCGGGTCGTTGGGGAATGATGCAGCGCATGAACTTGCAAGGCAGGTGTCAGACACCCAAGTGAATGAATGAATAAATGATTGATTAAACTAAAACTTTATTAATAACAAAAACAATCTCAGGTTGTGGCTTCATTTTCAGGATCTACTTTACAGCTGTTGACAACCTCCTCTACCCCAATAATTGCATATTAAGAAATTAACTTGAGATGTCGCTCTAGAAAACCTGAGAGTTGAACAAGACATATCAAGATTAACGAACCATGCATCACTCGAACGGTTGGCTCAGTTGGTAAGAGCGCTCGGACGGAACCCGAGAGGTCGCGGGTTCGAGTCACGCATTGTTCATAAATTGTGGTTACAAATTTAATTTGTATAATGAGGGATATCACTTTAAAAAGAACAAATTGTTTATTATTCATAATTAAAGTTGTAAACAGTCGCATTCGACTTTGATTACCAACGTTCCGACCTTGCTCATTGGCTCATCGCAAGACCGTGACTTAATGAGTATTTATAGTTATTTTCTGTTCATTATTTGTGATAATTAGGAAGTACTTCGTACGTTAACCTGTTATTACCTATCTCTGTCACTCCCGCGTAAATGTAATGCGTCACGCTCGCACATATGCAATGCCGCCACAATGTGAGAGCGGGACGCATTATATTTAGGTATATTTCTTTTTTCTGTATTCCACCAGAACAAAGTTGTCATTTTCGGTTTTGGAACTACTTGGTTTTTTTAGGTTCGGACTTGCCGCTATATCTCTATGCGATGGTGTATATTATTAAGGCGGCACTAAACGCCAGCGACCTTGAGCGATATGAGCTCACGGCTGTCGGCCCGCCATCTATGATCAAAGCCTATATTTTTGAAATTCTTGCGTGGAAAACGTAATATTTTAACAGGCGCAAACAGTTTATATGCTTACACTTCTCAAAAAAGTACAAGCTATAAGAATAACTTTTCTGAGAGTCGTACTAAACAAATGCGTCATGCCGAGAAAAAACTTGTTTAACTGCAAAGAAAAGTGGTAGATTAAAATAGCTCTGAAGTGTTAACTATAACCAACAGCAAACATTAGCAACCTACAAATAAGACATAAGGGTATGTGTAACATGATAAAGTAGTCTTCATACCTCCAAGTGCTATATTTTCACCACAAAACTTGTCTAAAAACACCTTGTATTCGTGTTTTCTGCTTACCCTTCGCCTTAATAGGTTGTAAAATGTCTTCATTGCGTTCACTAATATAATAATATAATATTGACTCACTTTTACACAAATTATCTTGCCCCAACAAAACAACGATAATATATTTAATACAATATACTTACTTAAACATACATAAGTACATATACGCATCCAAGACTCGGAAACAAACATCCATATTCATCATATAAATGATTGCACCTACCGGGATTCGAACCCGGGACCTCTAGCTTAGTAGTCAGGATCACTAACCATTCGGCTATATGGGTCGTCGAACTCTTAGGTCCGAGTACGAATCCATCAGTCCAGAGATTAAGTGCTATTTGTTTTATTATCCGGCGCGCATGAAAACCAAATAAACACTAAAAGCCTCTGCAGTTGTCTGAAAAACTGAGTCTTGCGAGGTAGTCCGTTGTTGTTATTATTAAGGTCGCTGCGGTGAGATTGTTCACAACAGTTTGCCAGTGGGAGGCTCCTTTGCACAGGATGCCAGCTAGATTATGGTAACCACAACGGCGCCTATTTCTGCCGTGAAGCAGTAATGTGTAAGCATTACTGCGTATTGGCCTGAAGGACGCCGTAGCTAGTGAAATTACTGGGCAAATGAGGCTTAACTAATATCTTATCTTGAGTCTCAAGGTGACGAGCGCATTTGTAGTGCCGCTCAGAATTTTAGGGTTTTATCAAGAATCCTGAGCGGCACTGCATTGCAATGGGAAGGACGCATCAATTACCATCAGCTGAACGTCCTGCTCTTCTCGTCCCTTACTGTTACTCATAAAAGCCAATGATAGGTTTTCAAAATAGTTTAGAAAATGCTCGCAAAATACCTTAATTTATTTACGTCGTGTGGGAGATGCAGCTACTGTACTCAATAACTTTTGTTTTGTATTAATTAACACTTATTTTATTGACTTACTCGTGTACCTAAGGTTTAATTGACTACTTGATGTTTGAGTATCTTTGTTGCATCACTTTACGTATTACATTGTAATTAAAATGATTTTTCAAACAATGAAAATGGATAAACAACATCTACATGAGATATTATTATGTACGTATAACTTGGATAAATTATAAAGTTTAACCCCCTTATTCATAATGGTCCGCTAACTTTAAACAGCCGCTAAGGAGTGTGTTTTCTCATTCTGACTTAGGGCAATAGAAGAAGACAGAGTGAGAATTAGCAATGCTTTAAGTTAGCAGACTATTATGAATAAGGGGGTAAGTCAATACCGCACCGGACGACGTATTGTAGGTAGGCCCTCCACAAGATGGGCCGACGATCTGGTCAAGATCGCAGGAATAGGTTGGATGAGGGCAGCGCAGGAACGATCGTCATGGCGATCTTTAGGGGAGGCCTTTGTCCAGCAGTGGACGTCTTCTGGCTGAAATGATGATGATGAGTCAATATATCTAAGCTGAACAAATAATATAAACATAACATATTTTTTTTATTTGTTGATAAATTGATGTCCCACTTTTGGACGCAGTCTGATTGGCAAGAATAAAAGTTTGTTATAAATAAATAATATAATTATAAATAAATAAAAAATCAGGAGTTATCTCAATTTTATAGGTACATTCAATTATTAATTAATTAATTTCAATATGGAGATGTACCGTTTGAAATGAAAAAAATATGTTGGTTTATTTTATTTTAATATGCAAAAATTAATCTTCAAGAGAATAGGTTGTCAAATGTCAACAACAGTAAGAATGACATAGGTGTCAAATGTCAACGTACAGTAAGAGTGACAACTATCATTTTTATTTTACCCTACCTCACGTCATCGCTATAAAAGTAGCTTACTCTGTTGCTTGTTGTACAGAACGGACGTAATACTTCCTAGTGATACAAGTGATTAAAATCAGTATTTACAGAAATTATTTTGTTTAATTTCATGCCCATATAATTAGTTTTTCAATAAAATACATACACATGAATTGATAACCTCCTCCTTTTAAGTCGGTTAATAATCACCTTTCTCAATGCTGCCCCTCCGTACAATAAGGTACAAAATAGCGGGTGGCACTAAATAATGCAACACAGGGTTTACGTAGAGCTGCAGCTGAACTATTGGCACTGCGCTCACCATGGTTTGTGCTTTCAGGATGTGACCTGTGGAATAATATGTAGATAGTAATATCTTAATGGGAATCGACAAACAGGTAAACCTTATATTAATTATCATCAATATTTTTTTATGGAAAACGGGGACACACGAGCGTACGGGTCACCTGGTGTTAAGTGATCACATTCTCTTGCAATGCCAGAGGAATCACAGGAGCGTTGCCGGCGTTTAAGGAAGGTGTACGCGCTTTTTTTGAAGGTACCCCATGTCGTATCGTCCCGGAAACGCTTTGTAGTACGTGGAAGAAACCTCCTTAAAAACCGCACTGTGGAGTTTAATTTATTATGAAGATACGAACAAATTCATATAGAGATTTGTATATTAACTAAATAAAATACTTACTAAGAAAAATAGAAACAAATATACAAAATGTAGTTCACAAATTTACGCGGGAACAGGGAACCTTAAAATTATTATAAAATAAAAGATGGACAACACACAAAAATCGTTAAAGCGGTTTTTATATTATTATACTTTACTAGACCGACCCGACAGACGTTGTTCTTTTCATAGTAAAAAATACTCTTGTGGGTGGAATTTCGTAAATTCCGTTCTTAGCTGAACATCTACTCAGCGGAAGAAATATTCCTACCAAATTTCAAGTCTCTACGCGTTATGGTTCCAGAGATATCGTGATGGGTCAATATATCATTATCAGATATATTATTATGCGTGGCAGAGGTTTGCCTGTGGCACTATGCCTCAGGCACTTAATACACCAATTTATGGGAACAATAGGGTTTGCCGTCTGCTATTATCCAATGACAACCGATTCTCACTTATTTATTTATTAAGGCTTACCAACTAGATACATAGTTTAACATATACGAATAAATAAATAAATATCTAAATTAAAGGTATGCACAAAATGACTAAACTAACTAGTGCTAAAAGCAATGGTAAAAACAAATAAAAAAAAAATTATGGATAAGTATTGAATGTCTCCGATTGACGAAAATCCCGTAACGTAAATATTGTTTGTGTTTGCTAAGCGCGCTCCGTTGATTTCTATTACAAACGAGTTGAAGGAATATTTTTTTGGAATATTTAATCAGTGAAAAAATACGATATTGCACTTTTTCTCCCCCCATAACACCACACTAATCCGCATGCTAAGCTATGCTAAAAATACTAGCGATACATTAAAATAATCTGAAAAAATACGTAGATAAAGTTTGATCCCAAAGTTGTACGATATTAAAGAAAAATGTCTCAATTTAGCAAAACTCACCCTTCATGTTCATCTGCACACCAGAATCGACTTCCCTCAGAGCGCTGGACACCAGCCTCAACTTCTTATCCTTGTCCAGTGTCACCATAGACCTATGAACGACCAGAACTCTCTCCACGCTGCTGCGAACATCATTCTCAAACACAGACGCACCAAGCGTTCTAAGAACTTTTATAACCCACCCCATTTCAACCAACACCTCTTCGAAATCCAGCAATTTATTTTTGTACAGACTTCCCATTAGCACTATGGATAGAAGGTTCGATATTGTGACAACTGTATTCTCCTGTTGCATAAGAACGGCCTGATGAGCTACATTCTGGACACTTTTCAGTTGAGCGTCTGTGAGTTGTTGAAATGCACTAGGTTTGGATAACTCTGTCGAGAACTCCGGACGTCCTATGAATTTTTTTAAGGACAGCGGTTCGCCAACACTTATATATACGTTTCCGAAATGATCGTTTAAACTGCGTAGAGCCTTTAATAGTCCCTGGAAAGAAATTGCAAGTTATTTTTTGATGATCGAGTTGTACATATAGAAGGGAAGGTAGACCAATTACTGTCAAAAACTGGAATTGCGCGAGATGGGTGTATTTTCGAAAAATAGACCTCGAAAGTAATATTTTTATCATTTATGTGCCTAACTTTTTAATTTTTTTAATGAACAAAATTATTTAATATATACATTTATAAAGACATACTCGCAAAACCTCTAAGGTTTATGTGCGAGCATATAGTATTTTATTTACTTTACTTTGAAGTTTTTTCTTTCTAGATATATATCTATAAGATCATTAGGTAGTGTGTTTAATATCCTAGGTAATACATAGTTACAGGTTCTTTTACCATATACGTTGTTATATTTACGTAGACAAAACTTATTAAGGTAGGCTAGTTATCCAATAGTTAGCCTTTTTTCAAATTCACGAATACTAATTTTCAAGATACGAATGTACCAATGCGAATACGAATGTTTGGAAATAACTTAAAAAAAACTATAATCAGCTTAAGTCATTATTTTACGAACGCTAAACAACAGAACGACACAGATTTGTAACAGAACTTTTTAAAAACAAGTTTTCAACACATGTTAACCTTCTTTGTAATAACACAGTAAATTAATTAGTTATCGGTGTTAACTAAGCTAAGAAAGGTACACCAAAACTGATGTGCCTTTTTTTAGCTAGACAGGATGGTGCACTAGTCCTCAACAGCCCCCCTGCCCTGATTTGCTGGAAAAGCTGTTGTTCTTGACCTACTACCGACACTACTTCAGCCCTGATTTGCTGGGAAAGCTGTTGCTGTTGAGCTACCAGCATAGAGTCGACAGTGAATCTCGATCTCATTCTGATATATATGAGCTGCTTAGTAAGCATGCGACCTAAATTCGGAAATGTATTTTTCCGCCTCTCGAAAAAGAAATAATGCACTGTGGTACACAAAGAGGTAGAAAAAATGTTTACCGACTAACTTTGAATTAAGATATTAATGTAAATTGTAACTTATAACAACGTTAAGATATGTATGCCGTCTTTTTGAAGGAAAAGTGTCGCTCAGCAGCTATGTCTGGCTACTAAATGACTATATTGGCACTGTGATTGTTGACGCATATAATTATTGAAAGCGCCAAACCTCAGTTGAATAAAAAGATGAAAATGAAAGTTGAAGATGATAAGACACAGTGTGGACATGAATAAACAATTTTCAGCTAAAAATTCCCTGGGTGGAAAAAAGATGGAGTGCCATGGAATCGAACGTTTAATAAATAATTAATTAACATTAACGTAACAAAAGGAATGCAATGCATGTATAAGTATATGTAGATAGATATAGAGACAAGGTCACTTGGCGAGGCAAATGTACGTGTTTACGAATGAATTTATTCTCAACATATATTTTGATACATATAAGGTTTACGATCTGGTTGGCCTTACGCCCCACCAAACTACAAGTACCTTGCTGTAGAACTACACTATTTCAGAGAAACTGTTTTTGTATGTGCATAAAAATCTATAATCAAATCCCAAAGAGATGAGAGAGGTGTCGTCAAATAGGAATTTCTCATGTAAATTGAAAATATACCTTATTAAAAACTGCTAATATTCATTACACGAATATTTTCAATTAAAAACATTTTTTTTTTAAATAATTTAATATTAATAAATAATACTGCTACTAATCTTTTGTTAAATTGATATTATTATTGTAACTAATGATTTAGAAATGTATTTTATAAAATTTTCACGTCATAAATGTGGCAAACATGTACTTTATAATATTTATGTAACATCAATCTAACATGTTTATGCAAATAAAAACTTTGACTTTACAATGTATATAATAATAATAATATTGATACACTTTTTACACAAATTATCTTGCCCCAAGTAAAGCATATATAGCCTGTGTTATGGGTTACAAGACAATTATATATTTAATACAATATACTTACTTAAACATACATAAAGTCATATAAACATACATATAAACATTTAAACATCCATGACTCGGAAACAAACATCCAAATTAATCATATAAATGCTTGCACATACCGGGATTCGAACCCGGGACCTCTAGCTTAACTTAGGATCGCTAACCACTCGGCTATAGAGGTCGTATTCGAGGTGAAAATCAGCCCTACAGTAACTACATCTCTTTGTGATCACAACTCAATATTTATATTTAAGTTATGGATTTAAATTATTAAACAAATTGAATTTTTAGCGCTTAAAATTGTAAATAAATATTAATTGTATTGTAAATTTAATAGTTTCTTTCCTCTTTGCAAAACTGTTTATAAAAGAAACAGTCCACCATATTATGGTAAGTAACAACAACCAATAAATGGTGGGTAAATGTTTGGGGGGCGTCCATAAATTACTTGAGATATTTAAGGGGGGGAGGGGGTCGAGTCAAATCTCATCTAATCTTACGTTGCAGAGAGGGGGGTCTCGGCAAATAACACGCAAACAGAAATTTCAAAAAAATACCTCACATAATTTATGAGCTGAGGGTTGAATTACACCGTGTTTAATTGGTGACATCTGACGGATGACGAGCTAATGTTGACCGGTATATAAATAATTTTTTCACTTCTCATGCTCTGAAATTGCTTATTTGTGCACGATATAGGCTGCACAAAATCGATTTTTGTGCAGAAGTGCCTTAATATATTAAGGCAAAGAAAATGAGCCATACAGCCAAACACAATAAAAAGTTCAGAGATAGAATTTGTTATTTTCATCATCATCAATGTCGTAAGATTAAGTAAGGTCTTGTTTTTTCATGCGTTTATTAATTTTGTCAAATTTGCTAAAATTGTTAAACATGTCCCATGTTAAACAATTTTGTTTATTTCCTCGCAATCGAAATGAAAAGCAGAGTTTATAACTCGTCCACAAAACCATTTCATCCTCGACATTACTAAAAGTCTCGGATAAAAATGGTTCATTTTGTGCACTCGTTGTAAAATTTACTATTGTTTTTTTTTATATTATTGTGTTGCGACACTTTAATTTGTTGTACACTAACTCATACTTTGTCAATATTCAATAGAAAACAGCCAGGTTCTCCCAGTTTCCTGAATTTCCCCCCTGGATTTATAACTGGATAAGCACAATAAAATTTTATCCCTCAACACGTAGACAGGGTTATTGGAATAAGTTTCTGAGACCTCTTAATTGTAAATTGCTATAATAAGTAGATTGCTAAACAGTAGTTTTGTACATATTTTAATAGTTAATATAGATATTTGAAATTTGTTTTAGTAGCTAGCGTAGCTAAAATCAATCACGCTTTTCGCTTATAACTTACATTTATAATTATGATGTGACGACATCAATACATCCACATAAACAATGTCATTTAAGAATGCAACCAACCGGTTATCTCCATTTAATATTTACACAAGAATTGTTGAAGTTAATATTCAATTATACACAGCACATAACTACGCAATGGTAATGAGAAAAGTTGCATAATACCTACTTGTAAACGACTTTTAAAAACAATCTAAAGACTCTACCTAACTGTTTGGGGAAAAAGTCTTATTCATGTACAAACTTGTAATAACGACTCTTTGACTTTACCTACTATTAGAATCTGGCTAATTTCGATGACGTTAAAAAGGTTACATTTAATAAAAATAAACAAATTATTAAATTATTAGGAGCAAATTCTGAAAAAGTGGAGCTAGATCGGCAAATCAGTAGTTAAAACATAGCTGAAGAATGGGGAATTGACCACAAAACAATACATATATATATATATATATATATATATATTCGCAATGCAAGCAATTCGGTCGAGCAACTGAGGTGAGCGGACGCGAGTACTGAACGCTCATTGGTCAGTTAAAAACAAAGTAAATTATCGCTACTGTAGATCTATATAAGATTTATGTTACTCATGTGGTAAGCGTTCGCCTTTTATTTTGAGTCTATAAGTAGAATACACAATAGTACACCTTCCTTAAAGGCCGGCAACGCTCCTGTGATTCCTTTGGTGTTGCAAGAGAACATGGGCGGCGGTGATCACTTACCACCAAGTGACCCTATACGCTTGTTTGTCCTCCTTTTCCATAAAAAAGAATATAATTTCGGTATACATTAAATTTGTATATTAAATATCAGACATGAACTTGTAACAAATTGCTTAGATTTGAAAGAGCGCCGTTTCAAGTCAATTTATTAATATGCAATTAATGAGCTTGAACAGGTTATTAATTAGATGGAGCCTTGAACAAGATTTCCGGTCGATACGTTACTCGGACGGTTGGCTCAGTTGGTAAGAGCGCTCGGACAGAACCCGAGAGGCGCGGGTTTGAGTCCCACATCGTCCATAAATTTTGGTACAAATTTAATTTGTAGAATACTACAGTGCAAGTCCAACGCCATTTTGCGGAAGAAATATGTGTAGCGGCGATCTTATCTCGGACTGTATACTATACTAAAGGTACATGCATATTTTGTCTTTATATGGACCGTACTTAGTCTGGTCATAACTAGTGTTACAATTAAAAACAAACAAAATATTACATTTGAATTTGGAATCTGTCATTTTTATTTGATTGTTCATTGAGTCTTCTCATTTTGGCGCCAATACATTGTACAATATTTTGCGATAATAAAATAGAGTAGGGTGATAAAGAGAACCGAATCGCTGTGATTGCATTACACAAACTAGGTATGGAGCCAAATGCAATTTATAAAACTCTCCATACGTTCGGTATTAGTAAAATGTTTGTGTACCGGGCTATTAATAGGTACAATGAGACCTCCTCTGTTTGTGACAGAAATAGATCTGGCCATCCATGTAGTGTTCGTACGAAAAAGGTGGCCAAAGCAGTAAGGGAAAGAATGCGAAGAAATCCTGTCCGAAAGCAAAAGATTTAACTAACATACTGTAAAAGTAGGTAATAAATGTTATTTACAATAGATTTTTTTTCTTAGTTTCAGTTATTATAGCAAGACTAGGTATAAGACTACTATACTGACTGATGCTGTACATGCATTTAGTTCTTGTACTTTTTTACATAAATACATATTAATACGTCTCCATACCCCTGTGGTCTCTTTCGGCTTGGGTACACCCAAGTGTTCGTACGCGAACAGTCCCTGCTCCATGAGCCGGTCGTAGCTAATGTTGACCGGCACTATAGTGATGTCATCCACTTCTCGAGTGAAGTACGGTGTTAGTGTCATCGTCAATATACCTGACAAACATATATCTATGTCTAAATTGTTGTATTAACACTATTTTAACAAGATTATTCAGAACAGGTACTTTAACAGCGTAAGGAGAGTTAATATTTAGTCATGTGAACTTTCGATAGGCCATTTCGGCAGGGTTGCAGGAGGCATTTTTTTATGGAAATAAGGGACGAAACGAGCAAGACGTTCAGCTGATGGTAATTTATATGCCCTGCCCATTATAATGCAGTGCCGCTCAGGATTATTGAAAAACCCAAAAATTCAGAGCGGCACTACAACTGAGGTAAGATATAGGCGCCCTTGTGATACCCAATCGAGCCGGCATCCGGTGCAAAGGAGTCTTCCACTGGTAAAGCAATATTAGCCCACGAAGTTTAAAAAATATTGCTTCATTACCAAAACACTAATGTTTAGCGCAATTATTCCAATACTTAGGCGCGCCGAACAAAAATACTTGCAGATAAAAGATACTTTTGCTTGAAACATAATTCATGGTATTGAGTAAAAAAGTTTAATTTCAACTCGGTATATCGATATATATAACAATTTATAAGGATACACCGATGTGTATCCTTATAAATTGTTATTATACGAATCGCTATCAATATTATTATTATTTGATTAGAATTATTAATAGATACGTACGATAATTTGAACGATGACTATAGAGATATAAATTTTTGTAATCTCTACAATATTAGGAAAATATTTACAACATATTCAACCGATTGCTACATACACTTCCTGCACGCTTCTCTAAGTAATGCATTAAGAGGAAACATAAAAGGCATTCTTGAAGTTAGTTCCTTAGCGTTATATCTCAAACATTTTATTACCTGCGCTACCTGTAGTATTTATTACTATGATTTATTTTTCATGAAATAGAAAATTTGTATTCTACGCCCTTTAACTCTCAGGACAAAATGCCTAGTGCGTAGGGCTGGTGCCCTGGTCAAGGCATGCGTTGTTTATTGAATGTAGCCATGTCCTATCGATCATAGGTAAATATCGCTAAAGGAAAATCTTTCTACAGTTTACAGTCACCCACACATTGCGGAGATGCTAAAATAAAATGAATAACAGCAACATGAATTGAAGCGCGTTATTGTTTAAGTGTAATAAAAAATTAGTTGTCTGTCGGTTTGCGGACGAAAAATCCGTTTATACGAGTCATAATAATTTTCTAATAAAAATTGTAACATAATGACCGATGCTACTTTTATATTAATCAAAGAACAAGATGCGTCATAAGCCGATCGTATCTCTCTATCGCTTGTTCCGTTGGTAAGTGACACTTTTTAGCGCGAGTTGCCAGCGTTCATCGTTTTACAACATAAAATATTCAAATTCGACCTTTTATTATTCAAAATAAGATTTAAAATCACTTAATGAACTTCAAAAACTACTTAACTTTTTATGCAAATATACAAAGTGTTATAGTTTAATATTTTGTTCGTCGTATTATAAGGTGCTGCTAGTTTATGAAAAACAATTTTATCAACATACCGTACTTGGGCGGTAAACTTTTGTTGCTCCTGCTCCTTGTGCCTTCGACGAAGAACTCCACAGGCAATGTGTACTTGGAGACCAGCTCGTGAATGTATTGCCGCAGCGTGGACGCGTACAAGTGAGCGCCCGCCAGCGAACGACGGATGTAGAAGGCGCCTGTCTCCCGCATACTCTGACCGACCACCGCCATCGAGTAGAAGTCTATAAAATACTTAATCTATGGAAGCTATCATGCAGTAACGTGCACCTCAGATGTGCTGATAGAAAAGGGTGATCAAGACTGTATGAGATTTTTTTGGACGTATCATAGATATCGAAATATGAAGGTACTAATGTGACACAGCCGTAAACATGTCGCCTCACAGCTGGTAACTTATAGAGTTTTCATTGTATTGCTGCACAAGTCCCTCGGGGCTCCTTTTTTTAATTCTTTTTAAAATTAAAATAAAATCTCGTAATTTGTTACCTTGTTTGTCAATGCTATAAATTTAATTAAAAATTTAAATTACTTCAAATGATCTCATAATCATTAAAACTGTAGTTAGATTTAAAATTTACTAATTAACCAAACTGAGTGATCATCTTAATAATAGTCATGTGCATCAGTCTTTGTTCCTTTATTACCTAAAACTCATTAATGATGTTGATGATAAATAAATTTGTCTAGTGGAGAATATAGCTTCGTTTATAACTTATATGCATTGAAAAACACGTTTATGCTTGAAAAAAAATCAAGCAAGTAGTTTTCAAGTTAACAATATTTTATGAAACTGATTACGCATTGTATTAAAACTATATTTAACCACGAGCATACTGGAAGATAAAAATCTTATTGTGATTCTACATAACTGTTTCAAAAAGACCAAAAGTACGAATGCCAAAGTAAAATATTGTTGTAAGTTTGTTCGTGAGCTTGCGCACGGTAATCTCAGAAGCGGCTAAACCGATTTGAAAGTGGTACTCACTGATGTGTAGGGGCGTGAAATTTATGTGTGTCTTTCATTCTAATTCCAACAAACAATAACAATAAATGACACGGGCAAGGCCCGGGCAGAAAGAGAGGTTTCACTACCCGCCTAGAGTTGTACGAGCTAAACAGCCTTGGACTAAAGTTGGATCAAGTAGTCCGTGCGAGCTACACAGCATAGGAGTGGTGGGAGTTGTAGAAAGTCAATAATATATACTAAGAACAAGAAAGTGCCCAGAATTGAACCCTGCGGAACACCCACAGCGACCACTGACCACTAAGAGACCTCTTTCCATTGACGCCTACTATTTGGATTCTATCACTTAAATACAAAGCAAGAACATCCAAAGCAGTATTTCTAATTCCCTAGTGGTGTAATTTACTGATCAATGTCTAGTGAAAAACGCAATCGAATGCCTTAGACAAAACACAAAATATGCCGAGTGCATTATGTGAACCCTCTCAGGTGTCGAAAATATGATTTAGAAGCTCAACACCAGCATCGGCTGTCGAGCAACCCCTTATGAAGCCGAACTGTTTCGAATGTAATAGTTGGTTTTTACTAATAAGGATGGTATGAGTTGCCTTGAAAAAAACAACAAACTGTAATGTAATTCAATTTAAGTGGCAACTAGGTCGTTTGAGGTTAAGATTAATATTAAATATTATATTTATGAAATTACGCAAATATATCGACTGTCGTAAATGATTATACAAGCATAATAATATTACCAAGGAGAAACTTTTGATTTACTTACGTGAAATAACACTCAACAAAACAGATTTATGACTGGTCTCTCCAAGATTTTAATCTTGAAAAGACCAGTCTCTAATTGACCTAAAATAAATAGACCCTATAGAATTTATTATTAAGCCCTTATCTAAAACATAGAAGTGATGATATCGGTTTTTATACATTAAATTGAGACGCAACATTTAAAATGTATATTTCTTCAACATATCGAGGCTTCATCGTTACCCGGTGTTAATATTATATACCTATGATTGTCCTCCGTTATTTTTTATATTATACACTATAAATGGCCTTCGCTATATCCACACTAACTGCCCGGCCTTCTCGGTTCTATGTGTTAGGTCTTTGATCAACTGGTGACCCTCTAGGTATTCCAAGAGCTGACGGGTAATAATGCCTCCAAGATTTTAGAGAGCAGAGAGGTAATAAAAACAGGCCTGTAGTTAGCCGGATCCGAACTGCCTCCTGTTTTTTTTTGGATTATATGGAAAAGGGCTGACTTCCATGAGTCCGGAACTACGCCTCAACATAAGTGCTGTAATAAACGTTAGCATCGGCGTCAACTCAGGAACACACGCTCTAAGCATGTAGGGAGAAATGCCATCCGGCTTCTTTGAGTCCATCGAAAACAGAGCTCGCAGAATAGTTTTCTGTCTAAACTTTACTTCAGGCGTAGAGCTCTGAAACCGCGGGAATAAAATAAAATGAAATTTATTTATTGTGTTGAATAGAGTATGCATTACAGATCTTAAATTTATTGTGGTGTCTTCTATTCGGGTTATATTTCAAATTAGCATAGCAAAAAGTGTACCTACTTTAAATTTAAAAAATCCTTAACACTAAATATTTTTGTCGATTAACCATTCAAACAGGAGTCCAGTAAATCGTTTCTGTGGTAAGTTTTTTTATTTCTAGAAGTAGATAATTGAATAATTTTATACACATTGCGCAGCTACTATTTACGAATAATGTTGTTCTGAGACAGTGGCCATAAACTAGTCTATGTTAAGGGAAGCTCAGTGATGTTTTTCCGTCGTCGGCAAGACTCAAGTTGGAGGAGACTATTCAATTAACATTAAATAGAACAAAAAACTCACCCATTCCGGCAGCAACAGCAGGCAATTCTATATCATAATGGTAGCACAGGTATGTCATGAGACAGAAATCAGCATAGCTCCTGTGAGTTGGCAGGAACAACACTGGATTCTCTCCTAATGTCTCTCTCAGCTAAAAGATATATTATATGTATTCACATTACAATTTAAATATCTGGTGGATGAAGCCTCGCTCGGATTTTTAAGAATGTATAAAACTTGAACAAAAACAAAACTAATGGGACATCTGGATTCAAAATGGGGTCTTCTGCTTTCCGGATTACCCAATGTCCCATCTAAGCTATTAGTCTTGTATATAGTGCGAAATTTACCTTTGTATTCTAATGTTATTCTATCTGTTTCTCATTAAAACACGGATAAAACTATATTTTTTTAAACCTAGCTAGATAGATTTCTCGCCCCCGAAACTACCTGTACACTAAATTTTATTAAAATTGTTGGAGCCGTTTCCGAGATTCTGATTATATATATATATATATATATATATATATATATATATATATGTGTGTATATATATATATATATATATACAAGAATTGCTCGTTTAAAGATAAAGATATAAGATTAATTGAAGACTCCATTTTAGGGTTGCTATACAATCTATCATTATTTAAATGAAAACTTCTTAAAGCTCTGTTGGGACTATGCTTATATTATTGTGATATATAGTACAGCAAATAAGGACCTAATGCTTAGCATATTACACGATATAATCTCAAGTATTTATAGTACCTATATGGCAAGCTCAGTTGACGGCAATTGTTGAAGAGTGTGCACAAGATCGACACAATGGATTTAATGCTGGATAGTCTTGAAAGCTCATCAAGTGATGATGAAAATGGGGAATTTGACACTATCTTGTCATTATTGCTACCAAAGAAGAAAAATGCCAGACCATGGATATCAAATCATATAAAGTTCAGAAGAGAATACGGTGATTTCAAACTTTTTGAAGATGGGAGAAGGAGGAAGAGGTTGGCTCACGATATAGCACAGCATGAGCTCAGCACACGCTCAATTTTATAGCATATAGTAAGCTAATAATATGCCGTACAGTAAAGTGTGTCAATGTGCTATGAACTATATTATGCTATTATATCATATTAAGCAAACTTGAAACAAGCACCTGTGTCTTGGAACCTTACGAGAAAAAGTACGGACTATTATTAAAAAAAAGTGCAGAAGGCCTTCCTAAGATACCTGTACTGTTATAATGTTGCTATGGATATTATCCTTTCATGTATCCAACCAAATATCTCTTAGGTTGTTTAGGTTTCACTTTCCTGAAGGTCAGGCGGACTTGCGACCAGCTAAAAATTATGTGTCGAATTTTACGAGGAGACGTTGATGCTCCAGATCTTCATGAGCAAATGTGTCGTTTACGTGTCTCTTAATTCAAAAAACAAAAAATAAACTTTTCATGGTCCCGCTTCATCGCACCGTTGCCCGAGCCATGGCACCTATACCGCGTTCATTGGCATCTTTCAACGAGCTCTTGGACAAGAATACTCAATGGGATCCATTCAATGATGGGTGGACTTCCCTAGTTTCTGTAATATTCAGGTACGCGGAGAGCATTGAAATTGTATAATTAATTCGATTATTCCTTAATATTCTTTTTTTGTTTGTAATTTATTCTTTTTGTGTTTCGTCTAATTAGTGTAAGTGACACTGCCGTGCTAGTTAGATAATAAATAAATAAAATAAATAACGTAGTCTGAAAAGAGCTTAAGGCTTATTGAACATTATTTTGTGGGTATTGAAAAACTGACACATCATGCTCGGCTGTATAATGCCGACTTGTGTATAACATCTGCTAGAGTTAACAAAGTAAGACTCGCTTGTTTGATACAGGTGAGCAATACATACTAATAGAATAAGTTATAATTATAAATGTTCTTACTTTAAATATAGAGCAAATAAATTGTTGTATTTCATATTATTTATCTCTCCTTGTTGAGGTTATTATGTTAATAAATAAAAGGTATAACTTCTGTCAAATGGTTTTAAGCACACCCCGTTATAGTATACTCCTGGCATGTATATGAATGGTCTACCAAAAATCCGATCTTGGGAAATTTTATAAAATACTATTCCTCTATGACAAATTCACACAATGCATTGATTACCTAATAACTCCTTGTATAACAATTTTACACAGATAACTGTTAGTTAATGGTATCAGCAATTTACTTAAAGGATATATATTATTTAACAAAAGTTACAGTTACCTTTAAAACTGATGCCTCATTGACAAATATCCCAATCTTCATCATAAATGCCATTTTTAGAAAGAATACACCCATCCAACGGACAACATGCATCTTCTTATCTAGTGCTATTTCATCTAAATATGTTGCAATTTCCTTTTTTAGCTGCTCCTTACAAACTCCAGATTTTGCACTCTCCTGTTATTTAAAAAAAATGTTTCAACATATGTTCTGCTTGCTCATAGTGTAAATATTTGTTTTTAAATTATTTGTAACAAATACATTTTAGGCATATAGAATGTAACATATGATAAGTTTATTAAAATATTACAGGTTTGTGTTTGCTTGTGACTTTTTTATGAAAATTAGAAATCTCTCATTTCTAATCGAGCAGGACATTTAGTTGATGGTAATTGATACACCCTGTCCATAACAACACTGTGCCACTCAAGATTCTTGAAAAACCCAAAAATTCTGGCACTACAATTGCGCTCATCATCTTGTGACATAAGATGTTAAGTCTCATTTCCCCAGTAATTTCACTAGCTATGGCAGCCTTCAGAGCGAAACACATTACTGCTTCGCTGCAGAAATTGGCGCCAATGTGGTACCCAAATCCTAGGCGGCATCCTGTGCAAAGGAGTCTCCCACTGGTCTTTCGAAATGGTACCACAACTCAAGAATGAAGGTTTTTATGACAAAATGAGATTAGCAAGACTTTTGCCTGATGGTAAGCCCATTGTAATGCAGTATCACTCAGGATTCTTTAGAGAGATGAGATAAGGTAAAAAATACATGTTTGTTTTTTTGTTTATGACCTGATAAACTTAAATTAAGGGTTGGCCACTAAAACTCTAGACTTGGTTATTAGAAGTAAAGAGAGTAAGGTGGCAGTTATAGCATATAATGTGACTTTTACAAGTTTTCAACCACCAATGTAGGTATGTCAAATGTTATAAAGATGATATTCCAAATATTCACAGACTGAATAAAAAGAAAAACGGGGAAGCACATAGGAAAATGAAAATATATTTCAAATAATATATTACATGCCACTTGTGAAATGTTCCATGCCTTTGTTGTCTACTAAAGTGTCATTACTACAGACCGGATTATATGCAAATGCATATTGCATATGCTTTTGCATATTTAGTACCTTTTCAGCAGTAGTTGCATATTTTAGAAAAAAAAATAATTATTATGCATATTTATGTTCGATGCTTTTGATAGTAAGCCCAAAGATTGCACTCAAAAAATTCTGCCCAGTCACCTCAGTAGATGTAGAACACTCCTTTTCCTCTTACAAAAATTTATTAAGCAATCATAGACACAATTTGTCTACAGAACATTTAGAACAGTACTTAGTAGTACATATTTTTAAAGGTAACCTAAATAGGTACATCTTGTAATAGTTTCTTTCACAAATACGATTGTCAGTATACATCTTTTATAAAATAAAAATATGACTTTTTATTTGTCCTGTTTAATTGTATGCATATTTTGATCCTATTTATGGATTTTCGTGCATATTTGCATGCATATTTCGGGCATTTTTTGAAGCATAATATAATCCGGTCTCTAGTCATTACATTAGTATATACATATGATAAGTAGAAAACATTTTTTTGGGAGGTACTGTGACTGGAGGGTGAGATTATACCTTAACTATTGGTTTGGTAGACAGTATATTATATTTTTTTTTCAATTGAATGTTATTATTTTAATCTCATACTAAGGCGAGTTATTAATTTGGCACCATATAAACATTAAAATGATAATAAATATTACCGCTTCTATGATAGAATCCAGGAACACCGACTTTGAAACAGCATTTTTTATTTCTTCAGATGAATAATTCAAACCGTTGCTTATACACTTTCTTGGTGACCACGAACGGGTCATAAACTTTACAATACCAAAATGGGTGTTACGGGGTTTCAAAATATCTTTAAACGTTTCTTCTCGCTTCATCCTTTATGCAAATTAAATGATTTATAAAAGATACAAAACTATCAATTCAATTTCTTTTGTTAGCCGTTCTATTGCTTATTTTATTTTATAAAATACCAAATTCTTGAAATACAGGTCGTAAGTTTATTCGTCAAAGTATCATTTCAGGTTGTAGAAATTAGAAGCATGACAAAAAAGGTTAACAAAAATAATGACTTATTAACTAATTCATAAACATTTTAGCTAAACGTTAAAGTTAGCACTCAGCATATCTCCACACTCCACAGTACACTCTCATCCACAACCTCGTTGTAAATGTAAATATTAAACACAGATGACAGAAGTCAGAACTCTTTTTTTTTTTTTGGTTCTGTTCGTCCATCTGGACAGGCAAAGGGGTCAAAAGCCCATAAAGCCAAGTCTTATTTTTATTTTTCTATTCTTCAATCTTCACTTTACACAGCTTGTTCAAAGTCAAGCTAAGACTTTATATCATCTTCATCTTCAAACATAAATAGTACAATTTCACATAAAAGTAGTATTTCGTGTTCTTCATGTTTCATTTTCTTCATATACATATAGGTTCGCATGAAAGGCCGAAGCCAAGTCTTTTATTGATAATATTCTTGTTCCAATGAAGATCAAGCTTAAACCCCGGGCGGGTTTAATAATAATAAACTTTTATGATATAATACTAAAATATAAATCTCATATACGTTATAAGAAATATATTATACATGAATTATAAGTAATAATGATGAATAATGGTTGAATATAATAATTATAAGATAATATGAAACTAATTTAAGGTATAACTACAAATATACTATTTACATTTATACATTAAAATTTACATTATAAACACAAGTCCAATAATAATTTATGGACGAATATGTTTTAAGTCTGTGTAAAAGGGATTGTGTCAAAAGCTAAGCCGTATTTTCAAATTTCGCCTACCGTTAAAACTATAAATTTGTAAAGCGGCACGAAGCAGTCATACGTTTTCAACAACTGCTGAAGTGAGCGCGGGATGTTTTCAGCATTCTTATAAATATCCAAGAGGCAGTCTATCAATGTAAATCTTTGAAGATTATATTGGGGACAGTCAAAGAAAATGTGATCAAGAGTTTGGATGGATAAATAACAGAATTGACAAGTTGGAGAATCTAAAACACCGATCCTAAATAAATGAGCACCACTACGAGAATGTCCCAGACGTAACCGACAAATTGTGGTGTAAAATTTTCTGTGTAAGTATTTTTTCTTTTTAACAAACCAGGGAGGAGAGATTTCGTTTTTAATGTCGGCTAACCATTTGCCCTGTGTTTGAACAACTTGTTGCCAATAATTCTGAAAGTCTTGCAAGAATGTACCTTTAAAATGAGACAGTGCATCTGTATGTGGTATGGGAATGTTCAAAGCAGTATGTATCTGATTACTATTCACAATAGATTTAGCAAGATAATCAGCTTGTTCATTTCCTTCCACGCCTATGTGTGAAGGAGTCCAGAATAAAACAATATCTTTTGTTAGGGATAAGCATTGATATTTGTCTCTAATATTGTAAATGATGAAATTAGTTGTAACATTACATTTAGGATATTGTAAAGCTTTTAAAACACTCATGCTATCCGTTATAACAATCCAATTATTATATGACTGTTCTCCAATATATTCTAGAGCAGCACATATGGCAGCACATTCTGCTGTGTATATACTAGCCAAGGTATTTAACCTATGACCAAACCCACTCCGCAGTTGTATGTCATAAACTGCCATAGAGACAGCAGTATTACTTTTAGATCCATCAGTATAAAGTTGGTTATAATTTTGCCACTATGACAGCGGACTATATACATCTTCTTTATATTTTAATGATTCATTAATAATTACTTTAAAAAGGTGTATATTTTGAATTATAAGAATTTAAATAACATGGCCAAAGAATACTAGAAAATAGATTATGATCACAAGAAAAATGTAACAAATCAGAGATGCCTTCTGCTTGATAGTAGGAATTATTGTCAGTTTGGTTAATATAGTCCTGTATCTTTAATAGGAGTGGATGATTATTAATAGAAGTTAATTTGAGAAAGAATTTTGTTTGTAGATATTTGAATCTAAGAGCTAGTGGGGGAATATTACATTCTACTTGTAATGATATAATAGGAGTAGACCTAAAAGCGCCTGTTATGATCCTTAAGCATTTATTTTGTATTTTTTCTAATTTATTCACTAATGTAATTACTCCACCATAACAAAAGAAGGCATACTCAAAATGGCTATGGACTAATGACTTATATAGTGTTAGCAAGATGCGTGGGTCTGCACCCCAATATGTACCAGCTAATGATTTCAGAATATTTCAGGCCTTTAATACTCGATTTTCGAATATTTCAACATATTTGTGCCATCTAAAATTACTTAAAAACGTAACTCCTAAAAACTTTATTGAATTATCTATTGAAATTTCCTGAGTACCATAATATATTTTTGCATCTCTTATTCTTATAGAATGCTTTGAAAATATTACTACTTTGCTTTTGTCAATACTGACCTCAAGACTAAGATATTGAAAATAAAGCTCCAATGTTTTGAGTGCTACATTAAGATCTAACACAACATTTGATAAATTAAGTCCTGAACTATACACTACTAGATCATCAGCAAATTGGAGGTTAGAAACTCTATTACCCAAAACAATAATTATTTGATTTATGTAGATTATAAAGAGCAATGGACTCAAAATTCCGCCCTGCGATACGCCTCTATATGAATATCGAGGACCTATTAATTGGTTATTGACTCTAACATAAAGTTTACGACCATGCAAGAAATTGAATATCCAACTAACTATTTTTTCAGGGACATTTAAGGATAGAAGAATGGATGATAATTGTTCTAAATCAACATTATTAAATGCTCCTACAACATCCAAAAAAACACCAGCCAATATCTTATTAATAAATGCCGTATACTCTCACAAGCAGAACAACCACATCGAAATCCAAATTGATTATTAGGTAAGAGGTTGTTACTTTTAATATAAAATATTAATCTCTGTTTTATTAATTGTTCAAAAATTTTACCAACACACGAGCTTAGTGTGATAGGACGATATGAATCAGCTGAACTAGAATCTTTCTCATGCTTTAAAATTGGAATCAGACAGTCTGTTTTCCATTCTTCTGGAATAGTGGAGTTCTTCCATAGGAGATTTAATATTTTTAGAAACTTATTTAAGTTAGAAGAGTTTAGGAGTTTAAACATTTTATAGGAGAGCCAATCCAAACCGCATGCAGAGTCCTTTCTTGATGATAGACCAGCTTTTAATTCTTCAATAGTAAAAGGGGCAATCCTAAAAGAGTTGGTGCTATTTAAAGGATGATTATTGTGAATAATTGTCAAATTTGGTACTGTATCTGGAGTATATTTGTGTAAAAAGTTGGATATCCAATTATTGCTAGAGAAACAATTATTATTAGACTATAAGTTCTTAAATTTCCTCATTTTTGTCCAAATCTGTTTCATTGGTGTTAACCTATTTATGGTGGAGCAAAAATCTGTCCAGGATTTACGACGTTCAAGTCTTAATATACATTTTTTCTTTGCTTGAGCTTGCTTAAAATAAATGTAGTTTTGGATATTGCACTTTGATTTGAATAACAGATAAGCCTGTTTGCAATCTTCTACCACTTTAGTACATTGCCCATTCCACCAGGGAAGTTGTTGCGTTCTTTTAGGTAGATTAGTAATATTGTTACAGTGGTAGTTGGTTTTAGGTACTGAATTTTCTACCGCTCTAAGAATTATGGATCAGAAGTTTTTGTAAGACTTCTGTGTAGATTACAATTATTTATATCAAATTGTTTTAACAAGTCATTTACTAAGTTCTCATATTGGTCCCAATTTACTATTTTCAGATTACTGTGTGGAGGAATGTTGGATGGAATTGAAGAAGATTCAGTTTCCGACACTACCATGGAAAATTTTGTGATTGTAGATAAGTGATAGCTGCCCAAAGAGTCCTGATGAACTTGCCATTCACAGCACAGGAATAATGAAGATGATACTATTGTTAGATCTAGTCCATTTGGTCTCCAAGAATTAGTACCCACTGTAGTTGGTTAATCATTATTTAAGAGCATTAAGTCATTATCGTCCATTACATCCATGATGTCTCTACCTCTAGAATTGGTTCTACAATTGGTTACAACCCCAAATGGTATGGTGAGCATTAAAATCACCAGCAATTATTAGTGGTTTTGGAATACTATGCAAGTCTATTAAATTTAGATTTGTCAAAGTTAGGTACACTGTTGCCAGGACTATAAAAGCTAACAATTGATATGTCTTTTTGTTTGTATTTAATTTTGATTGCTACATTTTGCAAGGAGTTATCAGAAAATGTTTCTAACTTTTGAAAATAAATGCCATTTCTAACAAAAATTGCTACACCATTGTGATCATTACCACAATCATTTCTTAGTATTGTATCAACAGACTTTGAGCATTCCGCTGTACTATGTTAAGTTTGTGACAGTTGAATGTGACGTTTTATTTTTAATTTGTATGGTATCTTTAATAGCTGAACTAATTGCGTGTGAGCTAATGCTTTGATTCTGTGTTTTATTTAGTGTAATGACTTTGATTATTGATTCTGTGATTAGGTTCATTGCTGCTGGATTGGATAAAATTAAATTAATGATGTCTTGTGTGTTCTCTGTCTTATTGAGTGATGGAAAGTTTGTTGGATGTTTAAATAAATCTGATAATGGTGTTTTACTTTTATTTTTACTATCCAATATCTTTTTTTGTTTTATAGGGCATTGACCTGATACTGCAAGATGGTTACCTTTACAGTGCACACATACTGCTTTGTCAATAGGTATAGTACATTCTTTATATGAATGATTTTCAGTGCAGATTGAGCAACGCTGAGCATTCTTACAGAATTTAGCCAAGTGGTCAAACCTAAGGCATCGGAAATACTGCTTAACTGGCGGCACATAAGGTCGCACTGGTAGACGCCACATCTTTAAGTGAACGTAATCTGGGAGTGAAGTAGATGACGCAAAGGTAATAATAACTGCCTGTGTAGGTTGTAATATAAAACCACTATCGGATTTGTTTTTTTTTCATTATACGCCGAACAGATATAATTTTTTTGTACTTGACAAAGATTTGAAAATTTTTTTGTTGGACATATGAATGGGTACGGAGGAAATCACTACAGACAATTCAGTGGCACCAGCTGGGATGGACGCCTTAATATTTTGTTCCCTTAAAAATGTCGTGTTGTCTAGGAATGTATTAGCCAAATTGGGTCGTTCAAACACTACTCCTATCTTATATTTGTTGAGTTTCTTAAGATATTTAATGCCTTTAATGAAATGCGATAAGTAGCTACTAAGAGTAAGCATGTCACGACTACCAAGTGGCTGTTCAGTGACACTCTCTATGAAGACTATAAATTCATGACCGGCACCTGCGTCTTCCGGATATCGGCGACAATAGTCGGCCACCCTATATGGCAAATAAAAGTTCTCGTGGTCTTCCAAAACTGTACGCGAATCTGAGTATTCGCTACTTTCAGAGGTGGAATCTAAAATAGACTCACCTTTATCTCTTTCAGGCTTGGTTTTTTTCCGCCTTTTCGACATCTCTTAGCACAAACCTAAATCACTAAATATATAGACTTACTTATACTAAACAAATTAAATGATAAACATATACAAATACTTAGATACTTTTCAAAAATATGAGGATGATATACAATATAATAGAAATATTTAATTTTATAGTTAAGAAGACCGCCCTAAGCAACCAAGAGTTCCCGCGCTTTTTTTCGAAGTCATAACACTTACTCATATTTGATATTTAAAACGGTATACAGATTCACAAAACACGACTTCACAGACTGACTTGTAAGTGGCTCATCAAACTTAGCACCCCAAAAAAAAATTTTTTTCTATTTTTGAATTTTCAATATCGCATATCGTTAGTTCGTAGTTTGTTCTTAATTGTTCGCTATAAATAATTGTTTGTTCTTTTGTTGTTTATTTAAAAACAATTAATAAAAAATGGGGGGATTATTAGTAAATAAATAAATAAAAATAAAAAACGCCTACTATTTGGTTCTGGCACTCGCCGGGCGCTGCCGCGGCACGCTACGCTCGGCTCGTGCGTTGTTTTTACTGTTCTAACATAACCTAACCAATTTTAATGAATTGCAAATTTTAAGAAAAAAAACGAGAACAAACAAATGTTTATAGAGAACAATCAAGAACAAATGGCGAACTAACGATGTAATAAAAAAAAATAAAAAAAAATCTTGAGCTCTTGTCAGTATAATAATACTCTTATCTATGGACTGACTACAGTCCGTTCACAGTTATGTATTTTACCTCTGACAGAAGTCATTATATGTTTTCTTTATGTTGGTGTTCCTGTCGAGTCGTTCTGTGAAGTTCCTAGCGTTTTTCTTTCATATTTGTGATATTTCATCTGTTAGCATGCCGAAAAGAATTCAAAGTAGCGTAAGTAGTAGAGTAAAAGTGTTCTGTGAGACTACTTCTCTCTTAGTTGTTTCCAAAGCCAAAATATAAGTTACATGCATATACCCTATACTAAAAAATGCATAAAAGCAACAGAACGGACAGATTTATTGGAACCAAATAATTTCTTCAGTCCACTTTGATGCGACACAAATAATAACAAAAAATAAAAACAGCTCATTGAAGTAGCAGGTAAAATTTATTCATGGAAGTGAATAAATTTCCCGCTCTCACCTCGTCACGTCGCAGTTACAAACCTACCTTGGCTGATACCAACTCCAAAAATAACATTAATTGTAACTACATCATACTGACGTATTAATTTGATTATAATTTTAGGCAGTCTAATATTTATCAATTCATTTTACATAAGAGAGTTCTAAAAATAATTTTAAGATAAGAAGTGGGTTATTTTATTGTATTTTTTTTAGGTATTTAGTGAATCTGAAATACAACTAATTTGTCTGAATAATATGTGAAGACCTATTAAACGTGCTGCTCATATAGGACAGCGCTGCTTAATGAAACCAACGAAGTCAGGCAGATACTCTACGAAGAGTGCAAAAATAGATAGAACGTTGCGTCATGGTGCAATGCATCAACGAATACAAGCGCATTGCAATATGATTACAGTTGGAAATTCTGCTATACAGAAGGAGTAAAGTAAGTAAGCAACTTAGGCCATTGATCGTCATATTCGACCACGATAATTACTTGAGCATACAGACGTTACGGTAAATGACTGAAATATCTCGATAGCATATAAAAAATTCGGCCGAGTATCGTTAATTTGCCCCTAAAAAATGAGGATTTCTGTTACTTTATGATAGATCCCATAGAACTTTATCAAACTCTCATCAAACTACCCTTGAATTTTTCTTTCCAATAAAAAAATCATCAAAATCGGTTTGCGTGATATTGAATTATTCTTCCATTTTTCACGCACATTAAGTATGCAAATTTAATACTTAAGTATATGGTTTTCTCATGGATACCATTGTACGAACTAGACTAAATTAAAATGGGACCGGACCATTTCCTGATCATTATTAGAGTTCTGACTGTAGTATATTTTAATCATAAGTGATTTTATGAAATTATATTTCATATGTTACGGTCCTATAGTAAATTAATTATCATATACAAAACTTGTAGAATACTTGCCAAAACATAATTATTTGTTTTAAACATATATCGCAATTGTCTGAAACATTCTTGCGCTCACACTGTGTTGCCAACAAGTTTTTATACAATTATAAAACACATGTGCGTTCACATATAGATCTGAGACATGTTTGATACAGTCTGATATATTGGCAGCCTACACACCAACATAAGACATACATGTTCTTAATAAGTATTGTTAATTTTATTGAAGTTTATGTATAATACTTATTTAAAACAAGTTTTATACTCTATTCATGCTTGGTGGATAAAGTTTTAAACATTTACCGGACGACCTCTTTTTTTGTGGAAAAGAAGAAGATAAATGGAGTGGTCAAAGACATAAGCTTTATTAGCAATATTTATCTCGGCTTATAATATTAAGATATTCTTTATAATCGTCTATGCATTAACTACATTTTACCTTTGATAACCGATGCAAATACAAAGAAGAATATGAGTCACCAGTAGCTAGAAATCTCAAATAACCAGCTAACAAAAACAAAGCGCGTACGGTTTCCTTCAAGGCCGGCAGCGCTCCTGTGATTCCTCTGGTGTTGCAAGAGAATGTGTGCGGCGGTGATCACGTATCACCGGGTGACCCGTGCGTAAGCTCGTTTGTCCTCCTTTTCCATAAAAAAAATATAGCTCTGCTGGAGTGATGGCATCTCGGTACTTTGAATTCTGCTAAGAAAAGTATGGTGCAACTTTTTGAAGCAAATTTTCCAAATTTACTGGTCTCATTCTAACAAAATTTCTGAATCCACTTCTGTCTTCTATTCTTAAATCATTCAATAAGGAACGATAGGCCCCGTCTTGCTGTCGTCTCCTCAAAAATGATCGCGACCAGTACTTGCGTGGTTTTCTTGAATTTCCTTCATTCTGTATGATGTACAAGTATACTGCACTCATGAAGCAAAGTTGTTGTCAAATACGTGTATAATACCATGGTGTGAACGAGGGGTAAGAAGGCTACAGAGTACCTACCTACGATATACTTCCTTCTTGCGCCAGTGTACTAAATTTATGGTTCTGTATCGTGTGAGCCCTTCCTTCCCTCACAAGTGGGATCGTTTTAGAATAAAATATGATTATTCTGTATTAACATTATTTACTTTATATATAATTAAATATTTTGTATAATAATATATATTAGGCCAAAGACTGACCGTTCTACAAAGTCCGTTTCCAGAGTTGGCAAAGGCTCCGTCACGTCTTCAGGCAGCTCCACAGCAGAATCTTAATCCTCATTGTAAGACTCTGTAATTATAAAAATCTATAGCACAATTATACACATACAGAAAGAAAATTTTATTACTAATGCTATCGCAGTTTGTGTAAACTCGCGTCGAAGCTCGAAAATACGATGTCAATGAGCATTCCGCACATACTCAGTTGCTCATTGATTAAAATTGCATGAATAGCGATCGACCCCCGAGTTCCGACGCTTCACTCGTGACTCGTCAGTCGAGTCCGGTCGGCCTTGCTGTGCCTTTGTGTAACGCGGAGCATATGACAGATCACGTGAGTATATCTGCGATCGTCGCGAGAACGTGACGATGCTCGTACATTGATGAGATTATTACTGGTGATCTGTATGATTCTATGAGTTGATGTACAGCATTATGAAATGGTTCTTATCAGAGCTAATATTACGTTATATTAAATAAAATGTTCTTATCAGAGCTAATATTACGTTATATAAAATAAAATGTTCTTTTCAGAACGAATCTTTCGGCATACGCTTATTACAGTTATTATGCACGATTACTATTTCTACGATCTATAATGCTACGTTACAAGTTAGATATTAGACATTTGTATTAATTGATATTATTGGTTGTAGGTACAGCTACAGGAGTCCCCGTCAAGTGAAACGCATCGGCAACTTGATGAGTCAGCCTGTCCTTGACATTTTGATAGGCTGGGACGTCAAGTTGTTCGTAGGGTCTGGTAACGTGGTATTTCGGGTATTGGTGGTATGTTTTTCAGGTATGGTATCGGTAAGGTTTTGAGTAACTTGTACAGGTAAAGGTAATGAATATAATGTATTGTTTTCTTCAGTTTCATTTAATAAATATGCAGGTTTTAAACGGTCGATCGATATGTTTGTTTGTCGACCTGGTAACTGAATGGTATAAACTTTACCGCTTCGTTTGATAACACGGTACGGTCCTTCATATGGTGTTTGTAATGGTGGTTTTCCTGAATCTATTGTAATAAACACATGACTGCATGTATGTAAGTCTTGATGAACAAATATGTGTTTGTTATTACGATGTGAAGTAGGTGAGTGTGGTTTATTAGCTGCGATATGGGTACGTAATTTATCAACGTAGGTATGATCCAATGAGGTAGATGATGTTTGTGTGTTTATGTCGAAGAAATCACTTGGTAGACGAAGGTTATAGCCGTATGTTAGTTCGGCGGCGCTAACGCCTGTGTCCGATCGTAGAGCTGCGCGCAGGCCTAATAATACGGTTGGTAGTTCATTGACACATGCACAGGTGTTCCTTAACCTTGAACGAAGGGCTGTCTTCAAGCAACGATGAAAGCGTTCTACCTTTCCGTTACTCTTTGGGTTATAGCTAGTACTTCGTATCCGTTTAACGCCCATAGTTTTCATGAGGTTGGTAAATAGAGAGCTTTCGAATTGTCGACCTTGATCACTTGTTAGTGTCGCTGGGCATCCAAATCTCGAGATCCAGTGATTGTATATGATATCTGCAATTGTGTCGGCTATAATATTGTCGCTAGGGATTGCCTCAGGCCAACCAGTATGTCTGTCGATCATTGTTATCAGATAACGATGTCCTTGAGCAGAGGTAGGTACAGGTCCAACAATATCTATGTGTATATGCTGAAAACGATCGCTTGCGTCAAAACATTCAATTTTGCTGACTGTGTGGCGTTGTATTTTACTTTTCTGACAATTTATACAAGTTTTACTCCACTTCCCGATGTCGATATTCATTGATGGCCATAAGAATTTTTGAGATATTAATTTACGTGATGTTCGTATTCCTGGGTGAGTAATATTATGTACACTATTAAAAATTTGTTAGCGGAATTCTGTAGGTATGTAAGGACGTGCATGACTTGTTGATGTTTCGCAATATAATTCTAGGTTCGTGTTAGGTACATTTATTTTCTTGAAGGTTAAGTTTGGTTGTTGAATGAGTTGTGTTATGCTGCTGTCTCGCTCTTGTGCGTTTGCAATCTCGCTGTAGTCGATCGTAGGTGACACTGTTATTGTTTCTATTCGACTTAATGCGTCGGCAATAATATTGTTTTTTCCACTGATGTGTCGAATATCGGTTGTGAATTCACTGATGAATAATAATTGGCGCGTTCGGCGTGGCGTTTCGTTTGCAGTATGTGTTTTATTCATAGCGAATGTGAGGGGTTTGTGGTCTGTGAATATAATTAATTCACGTCCTTCAAACATCTTACGGAAATGTTTCACTGACTTATAGAAGGCTGAGAGTTCTCTGTCATACGCTGAGTATTTCTTCTCCGCCTCTGAGAATTTCTTTGAGAAGTAACCGAGTGGTTGCCAATTATTTTCGATGTATTGTTGTAGGACTGCACTTACTGCATTGTCAGACGCATCGCAGAATATTGCGGTACAACCACCCCCTGTGATGGGTGAGCGAGTAAGGTAGCTTTGGATATTCTTGCACTCTTCGAATGATTGTGATGCTTCGTCGGTCCATTCAATTATTGTTTTATCACGTTTCTTGACATGGTGTAGGTAAGCGTTTAGTGGAGCTTGAATTGATGCAGCATTCGGTATGTGGTCACGATAGAAATTTAACATGCCTAGAAATCGTCTTAAACCTTCTATAGTTTTCGGTTTTGAATATTCGGTAATGGCTTTAATCTTCTCTTCTGGTGGCTGTATACCGTTTTTGATACGATGTATCCAAGAAATTTGACTTCCGTTTTGCCTAAGTTACACTTCGCGGGGTTGATAGTGATATCGTTTTCTTCCAATCTTCTAAGAACTGTTCTTAGGTGATCACGATGCTCAGTCTCGTTTGCTGAGGCTATGAGCAAATCGTCGATGAATGGGAAAACGTAGTCTAATCCACGGAGCACTTCGTGAATAAATCGCTGAAAAGTTTGTCCCGCATTCTTCAGACCAGGACACATGCGAGGAAATTCGAATAAACCCATTGGTGTGATGATAGCTGTTCTCTATGTCCTGTTCCCTGGTCTTCAATTGTTGGTAAGCGCGGTTGAGGTCGATTGTGGAGAATATTGTTTTGCCAGACAGATGATGAGTGAAGTCCTTGACTCTGGGCACTGGATAACGATCGAGTTTGGTTATGCTGTTCAATCGTCTATAATCACCACATACTCGTATATCTCCATTCTTCTTAGGTACTATATGGAGTGGTGAAGACCATGGACTTTTACTCGATCTGCAGAGTCCTTGTTGCATCATGTTTTCGAATTCTTACTTCACTATTTCATAACGATGAGGTGGAATGGGACGAGCATGGCAATGTAATGGAGGTCCTTGTCTTTCAATATAATGTTCCACGTTAATTTTTGGCGATAATTGCATCGATGTTAATCTCGTGGTATCGGGGAATTCGGCGAGTATCGCGTGGTACGGGGCCTGTATATCAATACTTCGTATTGAGGGTGAGGTCGTTGACATTATTGGCGCGTTAATTTTAAGACTTGTGACGGCATCAATTAATCTTCGATTTTTTAAGTCTACGATAAGTTGATGGTGGTTGAGAAAATCGGCACCTAATATTGGTTTCGTGACGTCAGCTACAATAAACTTCCACTTGTATGGTCGACGGAGGTTGAGATCGAGTTCTAATGTTTTCTCACCATAAGTTGAAATTGTTGTGTTGTTTGCAGCGTACAATTTAAATGGTAGAGGCGTTGCTTTCAGGCCTATTTTTCTTGGTAGGACGGATATATTAGCACCGGTATCTACTAAGAATGACATCTTTGTTTTCTTGTCTGTGACAAAAAGGCGGTATGAAGTGTGAAGGACGCCGGGTTCGCCGCAGCTAACGTCCGTTCTAGTTTCCCGATGGCTCTTTCTTGAAGCTGCAGGGCGTAGTACAACGTCGTGCTTCACTACCAAATCGGCGATGGTAAAGTGTTGGTGAGCTATTGAGTGTGCGGGAACGGTGTTGTGACGAAGTTCTATTGCGAGATGACGAGCGAAATCGGTGGCGATGATATTGTTGAGATGGCCTTGACTTGAGTTCGGCGACTTCTAGTGATAGTTTTCGTATCTCGTTAATAAGGAATATACAGCATTATGAAATGGTTCTTATCAGAGCTAATATTACGTTATATAAAATAAAATGTTCTTATCAGAGCTAATATTACGTTATATAAAATAAAATGTTCTTTTCAGAACGAATCTTACGGCATACGCTTATTACAGTTATTATGCACGATTACTATTTCTACTATCTATAATGCTACGTTACAAGTTAGATATGAGACATTTGTATTAATTGATATTATTGGTTGTAGGTAGAGCTACAGTAGTAAGTACAAGTGTGCTTAGGGCGGAAACGACAAATAGTTGATATAACTGTCTTATCTGGAATCTTAAATTTGAAGAACCAAGGATTTTGAGGGATTTCAGGTTTGAGTTCTCCATAAAATTTACCTTTTGAATTTTAGGATACTTGCCATAAATTGGACCAACTCTCATACATCCTGGGTTACAGGATAGCGCGCAACTCGTGAGAGAATATTTCAAAACATTGGAGGAAACCTGTTTTAGGCTTTTTAAAGACATCTTCAACCTGTTCACAGTCTTTGCTTTTATCTTTGCTACGCACTACGCCACACTCACTACTGGACATAGTATTTAAATTCTCTTTGCTCACTACTGTTCACATTCTCTTTGGTTAGAAGTGATTTGGTAGTGATTATATTCTCTTTGCTTTTTTTCTCCGCGGTACGGCAGTAGGTACTGTACCTACGCAGTTAAGTTTGAATTTAGATTTTTGCGAGCCATCAGTCAGCAATAAGTAGGTGTTATATTTTATTGAGGTAAATTGTAAGGTGTAACATTTGGAATTAATTTTGGACATTGGTTTTCGTTCCTTCATCATGAGAAACACCTTAGAAAAACATCGATATCATCCTAAGAGATATATATAATAATAAATATATTCTAAATGAGTTATTTCATTACTTATTAGTTATAGAAAAAGTATTCTTTGGTAACAATAGATTAGTATTAAACCTTAGCACTTATAATTGATCTATTTGTAACATTAATTTTTTTACGGTTCGCAATTCTCATGATCGTATGACAAAAAAGTGGCTTGTGCCCACAAATCATTCAGTACTTTATTAAAGTGCTGAGTAAAGTAGTTAGCTTCACTTGCTACATTTATTCATAATCAATTCCAAACTTAACAAACTAAGCAAACCATTAATTTAAACATATTCAAGACAGGTAGTCATTGTATAAAATTAATATAATAAAATATTCTTTATATTTTTCTCAGGTACAACTATCATGATGTTTTGCAATGTTTGTGGAGTAGTTGATGAATATTATGATGAAAATTCAGAGGCTGAACATAATGCTACCCAAAAACACATTTGTAACACAATTTTACTAAATTACAATAATAATAAGTAAGTTTTCTTAAGCTTTATGTTGAGAGCTTTAGCATATTTTTAATTTAACCCCATACGAGGTATTTCCTATTGAATTAATTTCTAAAATTGTTTCAGACGTTGTTTTGCAAGTAACAGAGATGGTGTTAAAATTGTGTGCCATTCGGAAAGTCTTCCATTTGGTGATGCTAAAATCATGAAGGTTGAAAATATATACCACCTAAAGATTAGAATGACTGTAAGTACTTACCATCTTGTTGTAAAAACAGAATTTGAAATGCATTATTATATTCAAACTGGTTTTTTATCACTACTATTGTGCAATGAGCACATGCATTCCGAGGTGAATGGTATATTTTAAATTGTAATTATTAAGTACAAAACTATGGCTCACTTCTTGCATTAAATTCAAATGTAATCTCGGATAGACATCTAGGATGTCTCCTTTTTAAATTTATACATAACTATTATTAAATTGATTGTTAATAATACTTTATGAATATAGGAAAAAATGATGTGGGTTGTAATATAATATTATATGTAATGCCCATATTTTGTTGATACACCAATCAATACAAGGCTTTTGATATATCTGGTATTGTAAGTGAGAAAAGGTCGCAGTAATCTTCATGATCCTGCAACTTCTTGCACAAACCAGTGCCGGCTATCCCAGAAAGTCGGCAAACCTGCTAGGCATCAGAGAGGGTTACTGGAGAATTTGTGCTCATTGGCCACAAATTCCGGAATTTGTGGCCATAATACTACACTACATATCAAATGCTGTGGTATTTTTTCTGCCTCCATGCATCTTCTGCTTAAAGAACTCTCTCTCATATCTATGCAGTACCTAAATAGGTGCATGTGGGCAGTGGCCGGTTTTAATATAATTTTGTCCCTGTATAGTCTGATATGGATGTTTGGTGATAGTTGATATTCGATGGGACTTATTTTTTATACAGCTTTGGTCTAATTTGGATGTTTGGTTAGTGGTTCCATTCCATATAATATAGTTTAATATCTTTTGGCCAGTTCATCTGCAGTGTCAACCATTTAAATGCTATGTACTTTGCTGAATTGTAGGGTACTCTTTACATTTGCAATGAATTCAAGTCAAGGACTATGGGGGTGTTATATTTTAACACTTAAAGTATAGATTCCTTCTGCATAATATTGTTTGGAATTAGTGTACTATCACCGCATCTTGTGAGAGTGCAACTACATTTTCATTTATCTTGCAACTTAATTAGAAGCTGTATTTGGTTTTGAAATTTAAATTAAATTAAGAAAGTGTGCTCCCATGCATGAATTTGTGTTCTCGTCTCATATCCTACATACATACTGCAAACAAAATCTAGTACTGATATTTTAGATGAGAAATCCAAAATCTGTTATTGTGTTTATTGTGACAAAAATTACCCAAACTTCAAAAAAAAGTTACAAAAACTAACCTTAAGAGCTATTGTTTAGTTTATATTTATTATAAGTGACACTCCGCAACATCGTTCATGTCATAGTAGCGACATTTCAATAAAATGTTTGAAATAAAAGAATGTTTATAAAATATGCTGTTATGACATTTTTTGTTCATAATGGTGTGTTTTGTTACATTATTTTTATTCTTACATCAATAATTTTCGCAGTGCATACAATGTTAAAAATATTTTAGGTAATTTTTTTACACCTAGGGTTACATTATTGGAGTTTTAGTAAGGAAATTTTTATTTTTTTGAAATATAATATAGCCTATGTCACTTGAGGATAGTGTAGCTTCCAAACAGTGACAGAATTTTACAAATTGATAGTAGTTTCGGAGCCTATTCATTACAAACAAACAAATCTTTTTTTTTTATATATTAGAGGGGGCAAACGGGCAAGAGGCTCACCGGATGGGGAGAGGTGAGGCAACCGCCCATGAACATCCGCAACATCAGATGTGTCAAGAAATGCGTTTCCGGCCTTTTAAGGTGGGAGTATGCTTTGAAAGTCCCTAAGTCGTATCACTTCGGGAAAACCGCAGCCGGTAATTGATTCCATTGTGTCCGGTGGAATGCTAGATGTCAACGTGATGCGGAAATTTCCTATTTATTATATTAGTATAGAAGAATAAAACTGGATTAAATTCTTTAAATACAGGCAAAACCACAACAGAATGTCAAGTTTACATTTGATGTTACTAATGAAATGAAGAAAGAAGATCTACTCTTTCATGGAGTTCAACTGGCTCACCCGCAAACACAGTTCGAAATGGAACCACACCGGTTCCTGTTTGAAAATGAACCTCATATAATTAAAAGAAGTAAGTACTCTTATTATCTTAGATACTTATACGTCTGTATAGAGCCTCTTGGTGTCAGGCAACACATGACATTTACAGGCCAGGGGTATTAGTTAAGTCTCCATGACTGCTACATCTTTAAATTCAAATATTTTTATTCAAAATAGGATTTAAAATAACTTCTTGAACGTCAAAAACTACAACCCATTCGAATTAGTATGCCTAAGACCTGAGAAGAATTTGCGCAAGAAATTCAGCGGGCTTTTTTTGTGCATTGTTTCCTCCATTCCCAGTCTGTGGTGTCATTAAGATAATCATTTATGTTATGGTAACCTTAACCACAAATGTTTTTTTTTAAAGAATTCTTTTGAATTGTTAAATTATAACAATCTCTAAAATGAAACTAAATAAAACATGCCTGATGAAAATTTTTTACAAAAACACACACTTTTATGAAATAAATATAAATTATGAAGGTATGTTGATTAATGAATAGAAGTCCACTAAATTCTTGGGCATTCATCTTTACCAAAATCTGTACTAGAGAACACACATAGATTATGCCATTAAAACTTATAGGTTCTCATTTGCTCTACATGTAGACCGCGAGGAGGCTGTTAAGTGTGAAACTCGTAAACAGTTCTGAACAGTATCCTGCGGGCCTACCATGAACTCTTATTGCGATTCAATTGACGACTTAAAATTAACTGCTTTTCTATTTCATACCACGACGTCATTAGAGCTATTGAATTTAGGTTGACGTCAAATTAAGTAGGAAATTGAATCGCATACTGTTTTAGTTCGTTCATTCATTCGTACCATGTGGTAACATATCAACCTAATTTGGATAGCTTTGGATGACTTTGACACATCAAAGTGAGCGATTCAAAAAATGTTGCTATATATTAGCGGAAAGTGAATCGTGTTGTTAATAACCTTAAAAAATAGCTAAAATACAGAAAAGGAAAATGGAGTAGACGAAAGATGAGATGAGGATTGGTAACGCCAATTGTCCTTAATAACACACAACCTTTTCCTAAACCCCTTACACCTTTATCCTAGCAACTTAGCCGGTACAAGTTAAGAATAAACCGCGAGCCGCGACATCTATGGTCGTATGGCGTAACACACATTCCGTCAAGTAACCGCACGCGAAGGTTGAGCTACCGCAATATTTAAGCATAAATCCAGGAAATCCTCATTCCTGTCGATTTGCCGCCGTGAGATCGTAGTGATTTCTTCGTTAAGTGTCCCGCGATATATATATATTGTGGTTCGCCAGCACACTCAGGCGAATATAGAAGAACCCAGGATCTTGCAGAAGAGGTGAGTACCGGCTATTCCCTTTAATCCAATGATTCCTGTTCTGTTCATCTGAGTACCCCTTTTTTATTAATACAGTCCACTTTAAATTCCCTGGCGCAACCAAGGATACTTTATTGGACTTTTTGTAAAACAAAATACTGAAAATAAATACCGAAAATGAAAATACTAAAGACCGTAAGGCTTCTGGCCTGTTGGCAAGAATGAATTAAAAAAAATGTACTCTGTGCTCCTGTCAAATCAAACCTGAATGGAGGTGTGTTCATAACCTCGTTTTAATCAGTTCATTTTTACGTACGCTATAAAGCGCACGTTTGTACTATAAATGTTCCGAAACGCAATGCATATGGTTCGAGTAAGTGAGACAGACTTATGCAACTACTGTAGCGTTATCTCTTTCTCACACCGCGGACCACAGACAAACTCGTTCATTCTTCCATAAACGAGCCAAACGCCTTTAAGTTATCGGCACTTCATGTTACGAAACTCAATTCAATACGATTCAGTTTAGGTACCTAAACGGAACTGCATCGGAATTGAATCGCTAATTAAAAGTTGATGGCAGGCCTTCTGGACTTTCGGACTGCGCGATATATTATGTATAGCCCCGCACTGACTGAGCGAGTCTGAATTGACATTTAATTTACTAATTGTTCCAGAAACGACTATTAAGAATGAAATCAATATAAAATTTTGTGCTCAGGACGTGGGTCAATTTGAGATGCCCATTATGTTTACAATCATTAGGAAAGCGCAGGAGAAAAAACAAGGAGGAAGAAATGAGAAAACTTTAATTTTCGTCAGGGAAATGGTAAGTTGATTCCCTTTTGCAGGTCACTTTTGGCTGGTGGCTTTTGATTTTCTCTTTGACTATGTACAAAAATGAAACTTGGCTGACAGTTGGAACAACTTAGATAAATTCATTAATGTGAAACAGTCAAACAATTAATTGACTGCAATAATAATTATGAAATAAATTTTGTATTTCGCATTGGATTTAAAAAAAAAAGTTGTTGGCACCTATTTTATTTTACATTTTAATGATTTCCTAGATTTTTATTAATACTGTAAATTGAAGGTATTGTGTGTTTTTTGTTTCTAATTCAGTGTTTTCTATCCTATTCCGATTGCTTGGTTTGTGTATCTCAAAGTTTCACTCCCCTTTGTTGGTCTATAAGGTACAAGGTCGTGACAATCTTACTCCAGATTTGGTAACACGTACAGATCATGTCCATCGCTATTTTTGTTGTTCAATAATCAGTGTTACGGTTATTTTAGTCTTCTGTTTAAGGTCTACATTTCTACATTTGTCTTTTTTAGTGATTACTACTATGATCCTTTTTATCGCTGTTTGACAGTGTGCAAGTTTGTCCCTGTGTAGTTTTGTTAAGTCCATGTCTAACAGCGACATAATATATACACACACACAAACTTTATGTAAGGATATTTCATTAATAACTTCATACCTCAAAAACTATTTGGAGTACAAGAATGAGTTGTATGCCAAAATGAATGTCTGTGGTGGCCACTTTCGAAACTTAAAGTAAAAAAAGGAAATAGAAAAAAAATCGCCCGGCTCATTACAACTTGGGCAATATTGAGTGGTCTGTCCAGTCATCGACATGAATCCTCTTCCACATGCATGGGACGTGTGACAAAGACAAGCTTTAGCAACTGTATCTCCAAACCAAACTTCAACCGTATTTGGTATCATTGTCCCATTTTTAAAGGTTTTAAGATGAAGATCTAACTTGTACTATGAGTTGAAATTCACACTTTTTAGAAATATAGTAATCATATACAACGTCGCCTATTTCTGCCGTGAAGCAGTAATGTGTAAACATTACTGTGTTTCGGTCTGAAGCGCGCCGTAGCTAGTGAAATGAATGGTCAATTGGGTTTTTCAAGAATCCTGAGCGGCATGGCCTTGTAATGGGTAGGGCGTATCAATTACCATCAGCTGAACGTCCTCCTCATCTCGTCCCTTATTTTCATAAACAAAATCATAATTAAAAACATTTTAAACGATGCTAGCTGTTGTATAATTCAAGCATAAAATTAGTTTCATTTCATTTTTGCTTATTAAGGAATTATTTATAGATGTCCTGAAATCCTTAAATAAAGTCAGTGTGTGTATATACGCAAGGACATTATTAGCTTCATGGAGTCTGAGAGTAATACTGTAGCAGCATGAATGGGCAAGGATAGATAATCGATATATAGATCCGAAAAGAGCTTTCGTGACCTCATGAGTATTCGTTCACATTTGAAAGTTAGAATCTACCAGCGTTTCGAAAAAATATGCCTCAGACCTGAGAAGTCCAACCGCAGGAAACTTAGCGGCCTCATTAAACAGTCTTCACCATACTTACATATGCTCTCTTAAATAGTGTTAAAAATGGGTACATAAAAATATAATCTGACAGCCAAAGGGGGATTAACATTTTAAAGGCCTGAATTGTTGAGCAATCAACACAGTAAAACACCATGATTGTATTCGGATAGATGGTAGTCAGTATGTGTGTTTGTGAGTGTGAGTGTGAAGGTGGGAATGTGAGTGTGTGTGTATTCGTGTTAATGTGATAAAGAATAGATATAACCTGATAATAAATTGTCTTAAATTACATATAATATTAAGATATGACAATTAAATAGTTTTGTTTGGGTTTTGTGTAGGTTGTTTCAGTGCAAGAAGAAGAAGGGACCAATACATTTGTAAAGTCTCCATATACAAATGAAAATTGGCCAGACAAGGATGTTTATCTGCCGTTGCTGAATCAACCGTAATTATATTGTTTTTTTTTCTGCTTGTTTTGTTGTTTTTGTCTGTCTGTCTTGCTGTTGAGTGTATGGGTGTTGTTGTTGCTGTTGAGTGTAACGTTATCGAGTGCCAAAAATAGAATTGCGGTTTTAAACTTTACAGTAAACTATTAAACTAAATATTATAAAAAAGCGCACAAGTGGATAGTCTTTATTTAATTTCAATAGTACTCACAAAAATCACAATTCCAAATGCCGCCATGTTTTAATAGAATTTACATAAATCACAATTCCAAATGCCAAAAATTCAAATTTTTGATTTTCTTACAGTGCCTTCGTCTTGTTTCTTTTACAAAAGCATGTAAAAAGTCGTGTCGTAACTTCTTCTTAATTGATGTATTAAACTTTATGTAAGAATATTTCATTAACAACTTCATACCTCAAAAACTATTCGGAGTACAAGAATGAGTTGTATGCCAAATAAATCTCTGTGGTGGCCACTTTCGAAACTTAAAGTAAAAAAAGGAAAATTGAAACAAAATCGCCTGGCTCAATACAGCTTGGGCAATATTGAGTGGTCTGTCCAGTCATCGACATGAATCCTATTCCACATGCATGGGACATGTTACAAAGACGAGCTTTAGCAACTGTTTCTTCAAACCAAACTCCAACCGTATTTGGTATCATTGTCTTTATTTTATTTCAATAGTACTCACAAAAACCACAATTCCAAATGCCGCCATGTTTTAATAGAATTTACATAAATCACAATTCCAAATGCCAAAAATTCAAATTTTTGATTTTCTTACAGTGCCTTCGTCTTGTTTCTTTTACAAAAGCATGTAAAAAGTCGTGTCGTAACTTCTTCTTTATTGCAGAGTGGAAACGAATTTTCGTAACGAACTCGTGCATAGTAAACATGTGTCTTATGGTATGAAAACATTGTAAAGTATGTCACCACAATTTAACGCAATATATATACGTATAATATGTGGTATGCGGCTCGATGATTGTAGTGGTTTTTGAAAATCCTATTTTTATTTCAAATGGTGAATCGCGCGATTTAAAAAAAATGCCTAATCTAGTCAAGCTTCAATCAACATTGGAATGAATTTTTTATCTCCTTTCCATTTATTATTCAATTGTATTTCTTTTAAATTACAATATTAATTGTTTAAATATCGATTTATGAGGTCTTTATTTCACCATTTATTTTATACTTTATTTTTAATATTTTATTGCTTTTTGGCTTCAGTGGAAGTATATTTTTTTTCTGCACAATTAAAGTGTTTATTTATCTACCTATCTATGTGCAACCAGTAATTAATATATACGAATAAAATTATAGACAAAAAGACGCGAAAATTATTTCAGTGGTACTTGAAATCTGAAAACTAAACAGCATTGTAAATAACTTTATCTACTAATACTATGTCAATAGGTGTTGGCTTGATTGTCTAAGAAAAACATATGATGTGCATGTTCATTTATTAATATATAATACATAACACCGGACACCGGTTACAATCAAAAGTGTAAGACGAACTAACTGAAGCATATATTGCGCATGCGAATTGCTAATATACTGCGAATTTCTGTGCATTGCATGCTGTTTTTTCTTTATATAAGAAGGTGCAAACGGGCAAGAGGCTCACGGGTTGGGGAGGCAATCAAATCCATGGACATCCACAACATCAGGTGTCAAGAGATGAGTTTCCGGCCTTTAAAGTGGGAGTATGCTCTTTTCTTGAAGGTCCCTAAGTCGTATCGGTTCGGGAAAACAGCAGCCGGTAATTCAATGACGCGTGTTCTTTCAGTATGTGTTATTGAATTCGCGCTGTCTTATTATAAATATTATTATTATACTAGCTGACCCAGCAAACGTCGTATTGCCATATAACATATAAAAAAAAAACAATTATTAAAATTTTGATGGAACCGATTCTCAGACCTACCAAATATATCGTACTACAATTTTTGTATTCGATTGCCATCTTGCAACCCTATATCGGTTTGGTGGATGGAACAGAATAATATAAAAATCGTGATACTAAAATAGTTGTAGATCGTAGAAGGGCGAAAATTTAAATTTGTATGTATTTTTCGATGCTGAATCATAATAAAACAAAAATAAAAAAAAATTGTCAAAAAATTCAAAATATAAAATTTTGGGGGATGAAAAATAGACAGTAGCCGATTCTCAGACCTACTGAATATGCATGTAAAATTTGGTAAAAATCAGTTAAGCCGTTTCGGAGGAGTAAGGTAACTAACATTGTGGCATGAGAATTTTATGTATTATATTAATAAATGTTTATTATTTTATACTTTATTTGTTTATTATAATTATATTAAATGTTTATTTATGTTGATAAAGCTTTGAATGTACAATTTGAAGGGATTTGTGTATTTAGAGATTATTATTAGAGATATATTGATGCGAGAATCTGGTATTTGCTGTATTATTTATTATCTATACTAATATTTAAATTGTGAAAATAAATCTGTATTTATCATTTCAAGCTCAACTGATTTCAATATAATCAATTATGGACATAGACAAAGGTAAGAGCTTTCCATTCGTTGTTACTTCACGCTTAATTTTTCCCTCAATTTTTTTACCAGGACCGGATAAATTGTACCGGATGACGGCTATTGACCCGTCCCCATACCCCGTACCCTAGTGAGTACCACTTGGGTATAGGGACAGGGACGGATTTTTTTTATTTAGGGATTATACATATAAATTTTTGAGGATTAGAGATTTGCTGTATTATTTACCTATAATAATTTTATAAAAGTGAAAATAACTCTGTGTGTATTATTTCAAGCTCAACTGGTTTTAATGAAATCCAGTATGGATATAGACGCAGGTAAGAGCATTCTATTCGTTATTACTGCAGGCTTAATTTTTTCCTGAATTTTGTTTGATGACGGCTATCTAACCGTCCCTATACCCCGTATCCATGTGGTATCTACATGGGAGTATGGGGATGGGGACAAAATTGTGTATTTAGGGATTATTATTAGAGATATATTATGTGAGGTTTTTGAGGTTTCGGGATTTGCTGTATTATTTATTATCTATACTATTATTATAAATGTGAAAATAACTCTGTATGTATTATTTCAAGCTCAACTGGTTTTAATAACACCCAGTATGGAAATACACGAAGGTAAGAGCTTTCCATTCGTTATAACTTCTTAACGCTAACACTTCTTTTATTTCCCCGAATTTTATTTACCTGTAAAAGGCCTCCTACGTACCTGATGACGGCTATCTACCCGTACCCATGTATGTACGGTACAACTTGGGTATGGGGTATGGGGACGGGGACGGATTTTTGTATTTAGATCCCTAAATATTAGTTATACAGTATGGATTGCATAACTATGAAATAAATAAAAATATAAGTAATACTAGTGCTTAGAAGTAACGCGAAAGTAATCATTTATTTAAAAAGAAAATATAAAATATTTAAATAAATTTAGAAAGACTAAACTCTCTGTACTGACAACGTACATTAACCTTTGGATCGATGCACGATTTTGGCTTTTGAAGTCACCGCAAGATATGGCAAGGAGAGAGAAGCAAACAGACGGCAACGTTGCTCGATAAACGACCAGCTACTTTGAAATTGAAGCGCGCGGGACGGCAACATCGCTTTTTGATGTTGAAATTTGAAGTTCATTGAATCATTGACCTAGTGACTCAATTCTACACTGCGTTCATATTTGCTCAAAATTAAAAGTCATTCAGTCAACATTTTGATCTAATTGTAGTAATAGTGCACTGATTTTGTTCATTTTTTGTGTATCGTCAGCAAATGCATTAATATATGCAAAATCCATACTGTTCTTTACGGATTCGAGATTTTACTGTATAAGTCTATGTCTTATTTAAAGCTCAACTGATTTTAATCAAATCAAGTATGGAAATAGACGAAGGTAAGAGCTTTCCATTCGTTATAACTAAAGCCTTAATTTTTTCCCGATTTTTTTTTTTAATTATACAAAGAGCCAATTATTTTTTCATTAATTTGTTGAAAATATTTTTTTTTGTTACAGTAAAATAGAGTAAAAGTGTTATTAACTTAATTTTAGTATTTAGTTATTTAGTAGTAAAACTGTAAATGATTTTTTTGTATCGAGAAAGTTCATACAATTCGGTTTCCGATTCAAGCAATATATAAAACTTGATGATCCGACAGACGTTGTTCTGTTCATAATAAAAAAAAACTTGTGGGCGGAATTTCGTAAAATCCTCGTTCATGACCTGTACTCTACTCAGCGTAAGGAACACTCCTACAAAATTTCAAGTCTACGTCTTATGGTTCCAAAGATATCGTGATGAGTTTCTATGTAGGTGGAAATCTCTCATATACGGGACGTCCCACAGTTATACCATATACGAGAGAAGAACCTTAAATATTGAAGACTAGCTGACCCGGCAAACGTTGTTTTGCCATATAAATTATTTTTACAGTTAAACCGTTTCTTGGAAGCAACATTACTTTATTTTTCTAAAATAAACGTAGCCTAAGTTACTCCGTATTACATAAGCTACCTGCCAATAAAAGTCCAGTCAAAATCGGTCCAGCCATTTCAGAGATTAGCCGGAACAAACAGACAGACAGACAAAAATTGTAAAAAATGTTATTTTGGTATATGTTCATTAACATTAACATGTAGTAAAAAACGTTATTTCAATATTACAAACAGACACTCCAATTTATATGTATGTATAGATGTAACATTTTACTGAAAGACTTTAATTAAAAAAATAAATTTAAAATGCATTCACAGATTTTTAAAATTGTTTCCTGATCGAACCGGGAATCGAACATGAAATACCAGTTGTATAACCTAACGGCAATGTCAGCTTTACATATATTTCTTAACAAAATTTTACATTAAATGTTTTAAATTAATGATGCTATATTATTATGTTGTAATGTAAGCCTTATGATGAAGCCTTTCGATCGGAATGATAAAGTCAGTGGTGTGTGTGAGTGAGGCTCGTTTGCACCGGATGCCGGCTAGATTATGGGTACCATAAAGGCGGCTGCCGTGAAGCTGTAATGTGTAAGCATAACTGTGTTTTAGTCTGAAGGACGCCGTAGCTATTGAAATTACTGTGCAAATGAGACGTGACATCTTATTACTTGCCGTAACACCTGTATCTGTTTAAATATTAATAATCGCGTTATAAATTCGGAAATAGAAATTGCAGATAAATTTGATAAATACTTCTCCGAAATCCCGATTATCACGACCAAATACCTTAACTCTTCACCAAAAGCAGCACATGATATGCTTAAATTACAAATTCAAATATTTTTATTCAAAATAGGATTAAAAATCACTTATTGAACGTCAAAAACGACCACCCATTCAAAAGAGACTGCCTCAGACCTGAGAAGAATGGGCGCAAGAAACTCAGCGGGCTTTTTTTTATATAAAATATGGATTACAATGTGATATCGTACAATAAACATTTATAATTAAAGAGCCTGAGGATGTTCGCTTTATTCCCAGTCCGTGGTGTCATTAAGAAAATCGTTTATGCTATAATAACCTTTCCCACACAACGTTTTTTTACAATTCTTTTAAATTTCGTAATACATTTGTTTTGTACATTTTCTGGGATCATATTGTAGAAGCATATACATCGCCCAACAAAAGACTTACTAAATCGACCCAACCGAGTAGTAGGCATAACAAGTTAATGTTTGTTCCTCGTGTTAACATTATGAATGTCTCAGTTTCTAGAGAATTCCTCAATGTGCTTATGAACATACAAAACATTATCAAAAATGTATTGAGAAGTAACAGTCAAAATGTTTATTTCTTTAAATTTTTCTCTTAATGATTCTCTAGGACCTAGGTTATAAATCGCGCGAATAGCCCTCTTCTGCAGCACAAAGATGGTATTAATATCGGCCGCACTGCCTCATAACAATATACCATAGGACATAATACTATGAAAATAACTAAAGTATACTAATCTCGCCGTATCTATGTCAGTTAACCGTCTAATTTTCTTAACCGCATGCATATGCTGCAGAACTAAGCCTATTCGCCAATCCTTCAATATGGGGGCCCCACTGCAATTTGGAATGAATAGTGATGCCAAGAAATACAGCAGATTCCACTGGTTTTACCACCTCTCCATTTAATAAAATATTCGCATCTACATTATTGACATTTGGCGCGGTGAATTTAATATATTTGGTTTTATGGCTATTTAACAATAAGTTATTGGCGCTAAACCAGTACACGATGTCAGATAGAGCATTGTTTACTTCGTCATATAAAACTTGGCTTCGTTTCACTTTGAATATAAGTGAAGTGTCATCCGCAAACAATACCACCTTGTGTTTTTTTTCTACAAGGTTAGGTAGATCATTTATATAAATTAGGAAGAGGAAGGGTCCAAGAATAGACCCTTGTGGTACCCCCATACCGAGAGGAGTCCCAGAAGATCTCCTGCCATTCACCTCGATTCAGAAATCCTATTATTTAAATATGAGATCAGAAGATCGAGTGCAGATTCTCTTAAACCATAGTGACATAGCTTCCTGACCAGCGTTGAATGTTGAACACAAACAAAAGCCTTAGATAAATCACAGAAGATTCCAAGTGCATTCTGTGATTCCTCCCAGGCCTCAAAAATATTCCTGATGAGTTCAACACCTGCATCCGTAGTCGAGCGTCCCTTAGTAAAGCCAAATTGTTTTATATGAAGTAACTTATAAGTGTTAAAGTGAGTAAGCATTTGGCTTAAAATAATTTATTCAAATTTTTTTGCATATTTTAGCGAAAGAGTTCAGATAGTCGATGTAAATGGCAAACGGTCTTCGGGTAAACCTGTGGGAAATAGGTGTTCCACAGGGTTCTATTCTCGGTCCTTTCTTGTTTCTTATATATATTAACGATCTATCGTTTGTGGTAGATGATGATAGCCATGAGATTGTATTTTTTGCTGATGATACTTCACTTATTTTTTAAAGTAAAGCGACCTGCAGATATTGATTACGAGGTAAACAATGCACTCTCAAAGATAGTGCGTTGGTTTGAGACGAATAATCTGCACTCAAACAGTAAAAAAAACAAAGTGTTTACGGTTCATTACACCAAACACAGCGCAGGTACAAACCAACGTACTTATAAATGACCAGAGATTGGAACTTGTGGACACTATGGTCTTCTTGGGTATCACGTTAGATAAAAAGCTTCAGTGGGGTCCACATATTGCCCATCTAGCAGATAGACTCAGCTCTGCGGCATATGCCGTTATAAAGATTCTCTTAGAAAGTACACGAATGTTGCGACCGCTAGATTAGTGTACTTCAGTTATTTTCACAGCATCATAACGTACAGTATTTTACTATGGGGTCATGCTGCTGACATTGATATAGTGTTTGCTCTGCAAAAGAGACTTGCCCTCTTTGCACTGTGCTTTCCCGGGGCGTAAAAAGAATAGGGTAGTCCCAGGCCCTAGGGTGTCGTAAGAGGCGACTACGGGCTTATTGAAAGTGGGAGAGTCACGCTACCGTCTTTTGACGTCAGCACAATCGGGCCAGACTCGTCCTTACCACACTCGCACAGAATACCGGAGTGAAGTAGCGGCCTAGTGTCGCTATGTTTCGCATAGGTTACTGTCGAGGACCGGAGGCCATTCCCCCCAGCAAAAAATCAAAAAATATGAGAGTGGTATCAAAAGATAAATCACCCCAGGAGGGTACCGGCTCCTGTAGAGCCGGAGAATCCCTCCCCGAGCATTCGCGCTCGGGCTGCCTCTCGTATTCTGGGGAGGGCACAATACCGCGCTTGACCAAGGACAAACGAGGCAGTAGCACCATGGCACCCCGCTCCACGCTTAATGTGGACTTTTGTAACATCAGGGGAATTCACTCCAACTTAAACGCCGTCCACCATCACCTTGAGACGGCGCAGCCGGCCCTGTGTTTCCTTACGGAGACGCAGATATCTCGACCTAGCGATACGTCATATTTATCGTACCCCGGGTACAAAATTGAGCACAATTTTATACCTCATGCCGGGGTATGTGTGTACGTTAGGGAGGATATCTGCTGTCGTCGTCTCGGCAATTTTGAGGGTAGGGACCTGTCCACTCTCTGGCTACGCGTAGAATTAGAGGACCGCGTCCGCATCTATGCGTGTGTCTACAGGTCCCATAGTGGTAACGCAGAAACCGACCATCTCATGGGCTGCGTTCAAGCGGCAATTGACGACGTGCTTGTACAGAAGCTGCTCTCGGTAACTTCAACCAGCCGTCCATGCCGCCGTTGCACATGAGGAATGACACCCTGGCCCATACGGCAAAAGAGAAAGCCGATCTCCTGTGCGCTCTTTTCGCCTCCAACTCGACTCTTGACGACAACGGAAAAACACCGCCGACCATCCCACGGTGTCAGAGCTCTATGCCTGAAGTACAGTTCAGACAGAAAACTGTTAGGCGAGCTTTGTTTTCGTTGGACGTCAGGAAGTCGAGCGGGCCGGATGGCATTTCTCCAATCGTGCTTAGAACGTGTGCCCCTGAGTTGACGCCGGTGCTAAGGCGTTTTATTCGGGCACTCTTATTCCAAAGGCGTAGTGCCTGACTCATGGAAGTCAGCCCTTGTCCATCCGATCCAAAAAAAGGAGACAGTTCGGATCCGGCAAACTACAGGCCTATTGCTATAACCTCCCTGCTCTCCAAAATCATGGAGAGCATAATAAGCCGCCAACTTTTGGTATACCTAGAAGGTCACCAGTTGATCAATGACCGACAATACGGCTTTCGACATGGTCGGTCGGCAGGTTATCTTCTGGTATACCTAACACATAGATGGGCGGCGGCTATTGAAAGCAAGGGGGAAGGCCTGGCGGTTAGCCTGGATATAGCGAAGGCCTTTGATCGTGTATGGCACAAGGCGCTCCTCTCCAAACTTCCATCATTTGTGCTTCCCGAGAGCTTGTGCAAGTGGACCTCCAGCTTCCTCACTGGGCGCAGCATACAAGTCGTTGTCGACGGTTTTTGCTCGAATCCCAAGCCCATGAACTTTGGAGCGCCCCAAGGCTGTGTGCTATCTCCCACGCTGTTTCTTCTGCATATCAATGATATGTTGGACATCTCCAACATACATTGCTATGCAGGCGACAGCACTGGTGATGCCGTATACACGGGCCATGCAGGTCTCTCTCGGGAAAACTTTGATCAGTGCCGGGAGAAACTTGTGTCTTCTATCGAGTCCTCTCTCGAGAAGGTCGCGGAATGGGGTAAATTGAACCTTGTCCAATTTAACCCCCAGTAGACTCAAGTTTGCGCGTTTACCACTAAAAAAAAAAACAATTTGTCGTATCACCGCTCTTCGATAACACTTCCCTTAAAGCCTCGCCTAGTATCGGAATACTGGGTCTCGAAATCTCGAGCGTTTGCCAATTCCGTGGCCATCTGGAGGGCTAAGCCAAATTGGCTTCGAAGAAGCTGGGCGTCATCAATACAGCACGGCAATACTTCAAGCCTGCCCATATTCTAGCGCTCTACAAAGCGCAGGTCCGGCCACACATAGAGTATTGCTGTCATCTCTGGTCTGGCGCACCCCAGTATCAGCTCGATCCATTTGACCGCGTGCAACGCAGAGCAGCTCGAATTGTCGGGGACTCAGTCCTCTGTGAACGGCTAGATCACTTGGCGTTGCGTAGAGGCGTCGCTTCATTGTGTGTCTACTACCGCATTTATCACGGGGAGTGTTCCGAAGAGCTGTTCAACCTGATTCCTGCCGTCGAATTCCACCTTCGCACGACACGCCACAAATTAAGATATCATCCCCACCATCTGGATGTGTGGCGGTCCTTCACAGTGCGGTTTTCAAGGAGCTTTCTTCCACGTACTACAAAGCTGTGGAATGAGCTTCCTTGTGCGGTGTTTCCGGGAAGATACGACATGGGTACTTCAAAAAAAGTGCGTACACCTTCCTTAAAGGCCGGCAACGCTCTTGTGATTCCTCTGGTGTTGCAAGAGAATGTGGGCGGCGGTGATCACTTAACACCAGATGACCCGTACGCTCGTTTGTCCTCCTATTCCATAAAAAAAAAGAGAGCTGTTCGTGATATATATCAGCTTGGTTATAGACAGTCTCTCAAAGAAAACTTTAAAGAAATAAATATTATGACTGTTCATTGTCAGTACATTTATGAAAATTTAATATACGTTCACAAAAATCGTCACCCTTTTGCTCTTAATAGTGATTTTCATTATTATAAAACTAGAATTAAGAGAATGCTTTTAACTAAGTCTAGTAGGCTTCATAAGATACATAATAGCTTTAAGGGTAAATGTATATACTTCTATAATAAAGTCCCAGCCACTGTTCAGGCATTATCTATGAATAAATTTAAATGTTTTAAAAAAAATGGCTCTGTCGTAAATCCTGTTACTCCACTGCTGAATATCTAAATGATCGGACAGCCTTGGACTAGATTGTGATCATTGTATAGCGATAGAAATGACTGTACAATATTTTAATATTATTATTGAAAAGAGCGCAATAAAAGAATGCTGGGAGAGTTTCTTGCGCCGCTTCTTCTCGCTCAGCGCCATTTGTTTCCGAAGCGGTAGTAGTATCTAGTAGTTATTAGAAATGACATCAAAAAGAATTCTAAAGGAATCAATTTTGAGAAAATAAATGCCTTTTATCCCTATATCTCAAGGTGACAAGCGCAGTTGTAGTGCCAGTCAGAATTATTTGTTTTTTTTCAATAATCTTGAGTGGCACTGCATTGTAATGAGCAGGGCGTAGCGTTTCCTTTAGCCGAACGTCCTGCTCGTCTCGTCCCTTATTTTCTCAGGTTATCAACTGTAAAGTTGATCCTGTAGATGAAGCCATAACCTTGTTGACCAAGACATACAAGATTTATCAACGATACGTCACTCGAACGGTTGGCTTAGTTTGAAAAGCGCTCGCACGGAACGCTAGAGGTTGCGGGTTCGGGTTTCGCATCGTTCATAAATTTTGTTTTAAAATTTTATTTGCGTCTTTTGTAGTGTTGGTCCTCCCAAGGATCCAAGATCTAGTCAAGATCGCCGGAATAGGTTGGATTGGAGGGCTGCGCAGAACTGATCATTAAGGACTCTACCCACTACAACGTATCATATCATGACCGTGCTATGAACGTATCTGACACGACATGCAACACGATACGCTCTACTATGCCCACTAGAGCGTATCAATTCACTCAACGCACCGGCGTGTCATGCACAGAGCGTGTCGCCACCGGTAAAATATTCTCGCCGACAATACTTGCCGCTCCGTGCATGGCACGCTACGGTGCTGGTCGGTAACGGAACGGGCTAGCGAGCATGGTCTCATACTTTTTAATACAGAGAATATTTTTTTGTCTGACACGTTCATAGCACGGTCATGGTATGATACGTTGTAGTGGGTAGAGTCCTTTAGGCGATCTTTGGGGGAGGCCCTTGTGTGGCAGTGGTAGTTTTCCGGCTGAAATGATGAATGATGATATTCGTTTCACCTTTGTACTTATGACAATATCTCCGGAACCATCACGCCCAGTAATTTCATGTACTTATTCCTTTCGTCGAGTAGAGATTAGATTTGTTGCAGGGCCACTAATTATAACATTTAATATATTTTAAACAATTCTGTGTTTTCTATAAATCAATACCGAAGCCTAATAGTACCTACTTTATGGAACTTCTGCACGTTTGTTCATTTTTCGGTTTGCATGTAGTTCTGTCTGGGCAAATTGCAAAATAATAATATTGGCACAATCTTATACAAATTATCTTGCCCGAAAATAGGCATTTAGCCTGTGTTATGGGTTGCAAGACAACGATATATTTAATACAATATACTTACTTAAACATAAATAAATACGTATAAACATCCATGACTCGGAAATAAACATCCATATTCATTATCATAACATCCGCTTCTTCTCTCTCAGAGCGCCATTTGTTTCCGGAGCGGTAGTAGTATCTAGTAGTTTTTAAAAATGACACCAAAAAGAATTCTAACCGGGATTCGAACCCGGGACCTCTAGTTTAGCAGGTAGGATCGCTAACCACCCGGCGATACAGGCTATACTAACATGTACAGTTATTCAAATTTTTGACCAACATTAACAAGAGACTGTATATTATGACGATAGTATCCGGACGACCGAGCCATGCTTGGATTTTTAAGAATGTACACAACTTGAACGAACAAAAAAACTAATAGGACATCTGGATTCGAACCGGGGTCTTCTGCTTTCCGGATCACCCAATGACCCATCTGAGCTATTATAGTCTTATATATAGTGGTGAAATTTACCTTTGTATTCTGATGTTATTGTAGCCGTTTCTCATTAAAACAGGGATAAAACTACATTTTTTTTAAATTGAAACCTAGCTAGATCGATTTATCGCCCCCGTAATCCCCTGTATACTAAATTTTATGAAAATCGTTGCAGCCCTTTCCGAGATTCAGATTATGTGTCAGTATATGTATATACAAGAATTGCTTGTTTATAGATAGAAGATATGCCGACATAGTATTTTAGTTCCTTATTAACATCTAGTTCTATATAATACAATAACCGCCTGTTGTTTCAGTACGGACAGTTCATTGTTCAGAATTCCGAAGTTGATGAAGACTTTAATGGCAGTTGGCCTCAATGAGGATTCACTTGACCGACATAGGGCAGGTGATGAAAAAATGCGGAACCTTAAGAAATTGCACGCGGTAACTAAGTAAGAATCGCTATATTTTTTACGCTTTATATTCGATTTGCTTATTTATGTATTTATCGTAATCTTTGAATTGATTTTCACTCAATTGAGATTTCCGATTTACATGAAAATTTGCCCATGTATGAGGGAAAGATGACAATACAATATTAAGCTAATAATAAAACTGATGCTGTTTATCAAATTATAATTTAAAATAAAGTATATATGTTGGTTAATTTTTTTTATACATACATGTTTGTACATCCATGGATACAGTTGTAGTTAGAAGGGTCTAACTCAACCGCTGATAGGGATCCGCTGGAGAGGCTAGGAAAAAGAAGGAACGACTTTTTAATGTCTTAACAAACATAACAACATAAAACTGGTTTGACAATGTATACCTGTTAAAATTACTTAAAATAAATTGCGACAAATAAAGTATTAAAACATGTTGAAGTATGTAAAATACTAATGTATTTTTTCCGATCTATTATTAATATTTGTATTTATACCACTCGCCAAGCTTCTAGTTCGCTCCGAAATAACTGCGAATAGTTGGTAAATGTATATTTTGTGGAGTGGCGAAAATGGAATTTATCAATGTATGCGGACTTCAGGGCGTTCTACAAGTTTGGCGTGGGGTACACTAAACGTGGAGTGCTCTAAAATAAAATAATTTTGCAGCGAAATATTTAACGATGGCATAACCGTGAAAAACTACGCAACCTACTTCCGCCATTTGCTTTGGTGGGAGGAGCTTATTAACCGTATCAACTTGAAGGTAATTTTATTCATTTAATAATTTTTCATTTTATGATATTCTTATTTTTTATGGGAGAAATGATAGAGCGAAATGATGGTCCTCCAAACATAGTGTATTACACTCTGTACTCTACGACCCCACTCACTTCACTCTGCGTCCGTGGAATAGAGGCTAAGTTGATTACGTATTGTCACACGCGTTTAATGGGGGTGTAGAGTTACCTTTATATTAATTTACATTTATAACAGTGATTCAATTTTTTTAATAGTTAATTATCACAGCTTTACTCCTTATCATACCATTGTTTACTTAAGTTTATTTATGGAATGAAAATACTCAATAATTACCCTAAATATTACATAAAGGTGCGTAGAGGCTGGTGAAACGCTACATGGAATGTATCATTCTACCTTTCATTGCATATTCGCTCCAAGCGTGGACGCATAGCGAAAAGCACTACGAATCTCCCGCTGATTACTACCTACTAAACTACGTCTGTTTCCGCCATTGAGCCGCGAGCGCGCCGACAAACCGACAAATCACGGGTCTCTCCGCGCGCGGCTTGTTATGCTCGTAGCGTGCGCTTTTTTTTTGCGCGCAGACGAAGGGAAAGGGTTTACCTCCAGGATAAGGACGGTAGGGAAAGGTGGTGAAAGCAAGTCTGCGTTGGTTATGTGGGACTCACGTAAAACCTAGGTGCCTACCCACTAATCACCACCTGAGGTTGGCTTTGGGCAAGTGCCTTCTAAGCCTTCATCGAAGGTGACCTTCTCTTGGGGAGAGAGAGGCGCAAGCGTGGGGAGTGCCCTTATGAAGTATTGTTAAATGCAAATTTTGCACGAACAAGACGTCCAAACTATGAGAAATTGTTACAAAGTGTTTTACAAATTGTTACAAACCTTTCATGATTGCACGGCGAATTATTACCTTTCACCAGTCTGTACGCACCACACTGTTACGAGAGTCACGTTGAATGTTCGCGTGAGTTAAAGAATTCGGTAGGTACTTACCGGCGTAAAGGAATCTTGACCTTGATATACTGTTTTTATGAACTGTAGTTCTATTTTCGTAACAAAACGAGAACAGGATCAAAGCGACCTTATGTCAAAACGATAAATTTCGTTTTCTTGTTACACAAATTTACGGTTCAGTTACGATTGTGATGAAGTTATGTTCCGATTTAGGGAAATTGCACGATGCGTATTTTCGTTACAAGATAGAACGTTAATGGTTGGGAGATGCTTATTTTGCAAAATTCCCTGATAGAGGATAGATAACCCTTTTTATAGTAGTAGAAATATTTTAGTTTTCTTAGAACAACAATATTGGTAACTTAGAGCGAGCTAGTTGTTCAAATATCGTTGACACGCGGCTCCGATCTAGTTATAGGGAAATTATAGAAAAATACCAATCTAAAGCAAAACCTGAATAGAATCGAAACTTTTTTTTAATGGAAAATGAGGACAAACGAGCGTACGAGTCACCTCGTGTTAAGTGATCACCGCCCCCCACATTCTCTTGCAACACCAGAGGAATCACAGGAGCGTTGACGGCCTTTAAGGAAGGTGTACGCGCTTGTTTTGAAGGTACCCATATTGTATCGTCCCGGAAACACCGCACAAGGAAGCTCATTCCACAGCTTTTTAGTACGTGGAAGAAAGCTTCTTGAAAACCGCGGAGGACCGCCACACGTTTGTGGCGTGTCGTACGAAGGTCGAATTTGGCGGCAAAACTTAACTTCCACGATTTTGAAATTACGAGAATAGCACCGCAGTATAGGTTACAAAAACATGTATTGTTATTGTTACTAACAAGACTGTTAGAAAATATTCGAATATTAACAATAAAATGTATAAATAGAAGGAGAATAGTCGAACCACTTGACGATTATATGATTTATATATTTTCAGAAATATAATATGTTTGGAGTACAAATAAAAAAGGGCCACTTCTATAGTATAGATGTGCCTGGGCTGGCTGAGAAAAGACCATCATTGATAAAAGGTATGATATGTTTAGTCATTACTAGCTAAAATATTCAAGGGAAAATAAGGTTTAATGGCAGCTATATTTCATATTATTTTTAAAATGAAAGAGGTGCCTTTTACTCAATCACATTTAATTATACAAATTAAAATAAAAACAAACTTTTATAAACGATGCGGGACTCCAAGACGCCACCTCTGGCATTCCGTGCGAGCGCCCTTTCCAACTGAGCCAACCGTTCGAATGACGTATCGTTTATAAAATCTTGTTCATAAGTTCAAATGTTTTATTAGAAAATGTCTCTATGTGTATGTAAATTTTACTACTCCACAGCTGAATATCTAAGTGATCCGACAGCCTGGGACTAGATTATGATTATTTTATAGCAATGACGGTACAATATTATATGTTTCATTTAAAAGAGCGCAAAAAAAAATACTGGGAGAGTTTCTTGCGCCGCTTCTTTACTCAGAGCGCCATTTGTTTCCGAAGCACTAGTAGTGTCTACTATTTTAGAAATTGCATCAAAAAGAATTCGAAAGGAATACATTTAAGAAAATAAATACCTTTACAGCTTAATTATTACCAAGAACGTCATATTTAAATATGGCGTACTCTGCGAAATGTTATTATGTTATGTGAGTCAGTGATTGTTTATCTGTAATTTAACACCGGCCCGTTGTATATTTCATATGAGAACGAAGCCGGCTTAGTGTTTCTGAGAATTAAAACGAAATACTAAACGCAAAATTAATTCCCATTTCGCCTTTGCGAAATAAGTTCTGTTGGGTTTCATACTTTCATTGAAACACCTATTGTTAAGGTGCACGTTGTTGAAGGATGTTTCTTAACTTCGGACTCAAAAGAGATCTCCAATTATTAGATGGTGAAATACTGGATTGCTGAATGAAAATGAGATTTTTTCCGCATAATTAAATTACAATCTTGAATTATATAGATATAGCCGAATGGTTAGTGACCCTGACTACTGAGCTAGAGGTCCCGGGTTCGAATCCCGGTAGGTGCAATCATTTATATGATGAATATGGATGTTTTTTTTCGAGTCATGGATGTTTATATGCATTTATGTATGTTTAAGTATGTATATTGTATTAAATATATCGTTGTCTTGTGCCCATAGTACAGAGATAATTTGTGTATAAATGTCTAAATATTATTATCATTATATTAGTGGTGATAGTATGACGTAAATGCCGTTTTATACTTTTTTGTAAGATAAAATATTTAGGATCATTATCTATTTATTTCTGCCACTACACGGGAAGGTATAACGGGAACCGTGGGTATCTGGACTGTAGTCAGTTGGGGCTCAGTCTGGCGTTATCGGAGGATATCGAAGGTCTTAATTCTTATGCATGCTAAATACACCATGGCAATCGATTCAATGGGTGTTTGACCCAAAGGCAGCCATTGCTATTATAGGATCCACTGTAATCATGCTTCAAATCGCTCACAATTGGAAATTGTCGAATGTCAATATTCCATGAAATAAACGAAAATATAAAGGTTCCTTTCGCGCGTAGATAAATGCATTAATATACATTTACAACAAAAACGGTAACGAATTGAAACGGGTCTATCAATTTAAGTACCTCTTGCGGTGTCGCGCCAGCTCTAACTCCAGCTTAAAAACTATAGCAGGGAGATTTGTCATTCTGATCTCATCTTTGATCATTGCTGGGAACAAGAATTGTATCATTCAAGTATGCATTACTGGGAACGAGAATTATATCATTCAAAAATGCATTACTGGGAACGAGAATTGTATCATTCAAGTATGCATTACTGGGAACGAGAATTATATCATTCAAGAATGCATTACTGGGAACGAGAATTGTATCATTCAAGGATGCATTACTGGGAACGAGAATTGTATCATTCAAGAATGCATTACTGGGAACGAGAATTGTATCATTCAAGGTTGCATTACTGGGAACGAGAATTGTATCATTCAAGGTTGCATTACTGGGAACGAGAATTGTATCATTCAAGTATGCATTACTGGGAACGAGAATTATATCATTCAAGAATGCATTACTGGGAACGAGAATTGTATCATTCAAGGATGCATTACTGGGAACGAGAATTGTATCGTTCAAGAATGCATTACTGGGAACGAGAATTGTATCATTCAAGAATGCATTACTGGGAACGAGAATTGTATCATTCAAGAATGCATTATCGGGAACGAGAATGGTATCATTCAAGGATGCATTACTGGGAACGATTTGTTGCTTGTCTCTAATCACTAGAATTTACTAAAGTAGTTGTAAGAACTGTTTCTACTAACATACTATGTTTATTTCAGATAGGTACTTTGATAAGTTCCTACCTACGAGGGCGGCACTGAAAATTTCGGGAATCAAGGAAGTGACACAACATTAGTATTTAAAAATGTATTTATTGATTTAAAGTATTCACCGCGAAATTTGACACATTTTTCCATACGATGTAACCAATCATTGAGCAACCATTCCATTCGGAAGTTGGGGTCTCCAAAATGGCCGTTTTGTAGGCGTCCAAAGTTTCTTCAGGTGATATAGGAGGAAAGTATAGAAATCATTAGGGCTTAGGTCGGGGCTGTACGGCGGATGGTCTAATAATTCTATGTTTTCTTGCTCTAAAAACTATTTTGTTCTGTGCGCGGTGTGAGAACTCGCATTGTCGTGATGGAGGACGATGCGGCGGTTGCAGTTCTCTTTACGGAGTTCAGAAACGACCTGTGGAAAACAACTTTTTTACACCTAATTGTTCATGCAAGATTATTTGTATTTGACTCATGCCAATGTCTGAAGTTGCCTGAATTTCGCGGTATGTCACATGTCGATCTTCCTCAATCAGCTTACGCACAGCATCAACGTTTTCTTTGGTGACTGCAGTTTTTGGTCGACCATGACGGGGAGCATCACTGAGCTTGATACGTCCACGTTGAAATTCCGCAAACCAGCGATAAATTGTGGTTTTGGATGGGGCTTCATCACCAAATGCAGAAATCATCCGGTCAACACGCTGTTTTTGTGTTAAACCACTTCGAAAGTCATAATGAATCATCGCTCTAGAATTTTCTCGAGTCAATTCCATTTGCTCAACGACTAAACAAGTTTGAAAAGACCTTGTGACAAGACCGAGAATCTTTTTTTAAATAAATAAATGGTATTCGATTTTTAAAACCAAGGAGTTTTCAATTAAAAATATTTTAATATGGCGGGAATAGTGGAAATATTCCATTCCTGATACTATTAGTGCAGCCCTCGTATCTGAAATAAACTATATTTTATTTATATTTCAAGAGTGCTAACTCCGAGTGCTTTTCTGGCACTCGCTTAGTGATCGCCGGCAAGCGTGAGTTTTTAAATTTGCTAGGAATGAGCGTGCTTGTTTTAAGCCAAATATAATAATAGTGCTTATAAGCATACTGACACGAGAGTGGGTCAGGGATTGGAAATAGTACTCCGCTTATAGGAACGAGTATTTATTTGCGTCCACTTTTTCTGAACTTGCACTACGCCGGTCTGCCGCTGTTCCTCTTGTGGGCGGTGGTACCTTCAACGCGTCACACCGCACCGAACACCAAGTCTCTTCTATCTTCTTCTTCTTGGAACACTTCCACTTTTCACCACTTCTTCTTTTCTTCTTCTTTTTACACTTTCGAGTCAGAACACACTGCTTACACTGCTTACACATTTTCCATCCCTATTTTTCTGTTCGATTTGATCCTGAACTTACTAGAAATTTCCATTAACTTTACAAAACCCAAAAAATTCCATACACTCGTAGGTGTATCGAACCCGGGTCTACAGCGTCTAAAGTAAACACTTTTACGCTAGAGCTACGAGTATTGCTGACGGAGCTGTTGAAATTATCAATGTCTTGAAGTTTAACAACTCTCGTCATGTACGTTGCTGCACGATATGACGTTTGACAACTCTCGTCATATACGTCGAAGCGTTGATACGCGACAATACCTACATCTCCTTCACTCGCGCCGCTAGTATCATGGTTGATGCTTTCATGCTTGTAATGAGTACGTCTGACCGAAGTATTATTACCAGTGGGAGGCTCCTTTGCACAGGATGCCGGCTAGATTATGGGTACAACAACGGCGCCTATTTCTACCGTGAAGCAGTAATGTGTAAGCATTACTGTGTTTCGGTCTGAAGGACGCCGTAGCTAGTGAAATTACTGGGCAAATGAGACTGAACATCTTATGTCTCAAGGTGACGAGCGCAATTGTAGTGCCACTCAGAATTTTTGAGTTTTTCAAGAATCCTGAGCGGCACTGCATTGTAATGGGCAGGGCGTATCAATTACCACCAGCTGAACGTCCTGCTCGTCTCGTCCCTTATTATCATAAAAAATAATAATAATATAAATTTTAAACTTGATAAATTTTGTTCTTATATTATTTTTTCAACTTGTTTTTATAATTTTAGGTGATCGTCTCCTTATTTACTGCAAGGACAACAGCTTTATTTGCGACGGCACCATATCAGAAATTCAAGACAGCGCTATTGTTATTAAGGATTTCTGTATGAGGTAAGTAATTCCAGTTAATTTTTCAATTAAAGACTTGGTTGTTGTAGACAAAGAACTTTGAAATAAACTCTTTTGCAAAAAAAAAGGGCACCTAGGTAAATAACCCGTTAATAATAATCTTCAGATTATTTCATAATTCTAAGTAGCTTGTATAATAATACTATAAATAAATGAGCAAAAAGTAGTTTCTGTCAATGAAAAATGATCCCAGGGTCTAAACAGCTACTAATCGCCGCCCACAACATAACTCAGTATCCTCTATAAGGCGGTATTTCTTCAAAGAAAACCTCTGCGAAATGTTCCCTTCGCGGTGCTTGCTGACGTAGATCCTCACCATATAGTGATGTTCTGGCTTCACTAGAGGATAATACTCTACCCCAGTCCACGTCGCTCAAATTCGAGCGAAACTAAGTCTAGCAACTCTGTGCTCGCGGAGTAATTTAGGGCCACGGGCTAGACACTGCATATATTGGCAGCGAGAAGCCTCCTCACTTCCTCTACAGTATTTTAGTGGTCGACATAAGAAGATTTGCGATCTTTTAATGCCTAGTTTATTAGGTTGCGGTCATTTCGAGTTCTGTGCATGGTTTTCTTTCAAGCCCAGGCCTTCTACTGACGTCGGAACCAGTCTCTATATATCGTTGCCAAGTCCTCTGGACAGCCGAACGACTTACATATTTTGTTCACTGGGACACATAAGATGGACTACGCCCTTCCTCATGTAGTGCTATAATTTTGCTCGCTGTTCTGTCAACAATTTGGTATAGAGACCGCTATATAATGCTATCGAGACTTAAAAATATCAAGGAAATAGGACAATCCGACAATAATTATCTAAAAACGATTTAGAGGTAATATGAAGTATCAACGATTCCCGCCACGATGCGATCTGCAAAATTTGTTAAAGATATAATCGATGTCTTAAATTTGAACTCGGAATAAACTTTTTTATGCACCACAACACTTCACAAATGTGCCAGTAATATTCTTAAATGAATAAAACCTCTTTTGGTATTGTAAAGAGACGGAAAAATCAAATTAGCTAGGTTATTTTTTGCATATGAGTTTATTACATAAAATTATATGTACAAGACATGTGCTTCTACCTTCTAAAATATTTTTCCATTAAATAAAAACAATTATTAGAATAGCCTTTGTTAGTTTTGAATAAAAATATAGATATAACTGTAGCGTGTCTGTTAAGAGATATCGACAGTAGTGTTAAATACGAAAGTACAAAAAACGACAAGGTAAATTGTTTCACATGTCTTGCGGCCAGGGCTTTTAATTGAACCTGGCTTGATAAAATCTGAGTCTGATCAGTCGTACCACAACGGAGTCTGTTTCTGTCGTGAAGCAGTAATGTGTTAGCATTTCTGTGTTTCGGTCTGAAGGGCGCCGTAGCTAGTGAAATTACTGGGCAAATGAGACTTACCATCTTATGTCTCAAGGTGACGTTGTAGTGCCGCTCGGAAATTGTGAGGTTTTTCAATAATCCTGAGCGTCGCTGCATTGTAATGGGCAGGGCGTATCAATTACCATCAGCTGAACGTCCAGCTCGTCTCCTCCCTTATTTTCATTAAATTAAAAAAGCTCTCAATGTGCTCTCGTTATCAATAAACGTTGAAGTGTGTGTGTTTCGTTTTCATAGCTGTTGTTCTGTGCAAATGCCTTTTTAGTTGTATCCATTAGTCTTTCTTCTCCTAGTGCCATCTCCTATTGGAGGTTGACAATCATTGAGGCTTTTGTTATGAAAATAAGAGACGAGACTAGCAGGACGTTCAACTGATGGTAATTAATACACCCTGCCCATTACAATGCAATGCCCCTCAAGATTATTGAAAATCCGAAAAATTCTGAACGGCACTACAACTGCGCTCGTCACCTTGAGACATAAGATGTTAAGTATCATTTGCACAGTAATTTCACTAGCTAGAGCGCCCTTCAGACCGAAACAGAGTATTACTTATACATTACTGTTTCCTCTCAGAGCCTCCCACTGGTAATAAGCCGCCAACTGGATTTTGTTCACCGCTGCCCTAAACAGTGATTATGTACTCATATTGAACCACTGGCGAAGGTTCTTAAGCCAGGTCTTCGTTTGCCTTTTGGTTCCTTGTATTATGTGCGTGAACTCAGGATCTCCTCGCGATTGTCTTCCGAATGTCTGAGTTCCACAGAGTTTTAGAATACTTCGGTCACATCGCAAGGAAGGACGATGGAAACCTTGAGAGGCTCATTGTTGTCGGCAAAATAGATGGGAAGAGGCTTCGTGGACGCAGTCCAACACGATGGTCCGACCAGATCCGCTCCGTCCTCGACTCTACGGTTCACAATGCCTTTCACATCGCCAGAGACAGGAATAGATGGAGAGCGATCATACATGAGAAAGTGATACAGAGGGGTGGTCACGACCCTCAGTACTGAGGATTACGACGCAGGGAGGAAGATTATGAGCTGTAGCAGCATATTTAGAATTTTACAATATACGGCCCAGATATTCAAGCTTTCAAACAAATAAGTCTTACCTTTTGGTATTTTTTCAGATTCACTGCGCTCTACAGACCCCACTTCTTATACAATGTCCGGTTCATGCCGTTACGTTTGCCAATGGAGCGCATGCATGAAGCGGTAGATAATGTATTTGCCAACAAGCAAATGTGTCGCGTGTTCCCTAAACCGAGCATTAAACAAATTCCTGTCAAGGAGATCACAAGGTGAGTTGGAGGATCTAGGAGGATAGAGGGTCAAAAGGCTTATTATAGTATTATATTACTAGTTGGAGGCTCTTTTGCACATGGTGCCGGCTACATTATGGGTACCACAACGGCGCCTATTTCTGCTGTGATGCAGGAATGTGTCAACATTATTGTGTTTCGGTCTGAAATGCGCCGTAGCTAATGAAATTACTGGGCAAATGAGACTGGACATCTTATGTCTCAAGGTGACGAGCGCCGCTCAGAATTTTAGGGTCTTTCAAGAATCCTGAGCGGCACTGCATTGTAATGGGCAGGGTGTATCAATTACCATCAAGTGAACGTGGGGCTCGTCTGGTCCCTTATTTTCAAAATAAAAAAATTTTTGAAAAACGTTTATGTGGACAAACATTACTAGGTTACTATGACATAAATGACTTTCTGTATGGTACCACAGATTGGGAATGGAGCGACCACCCTCAGGCTATTAAATAATAAATTTTACTGTACAATATTACATTGTTACCAAAGTTTTATGAAAAAATAACACACTGTGTTTCTTGCGCCCGTTCTTCTCAGGTCTGAGGCACTCTTTTTCAAATGGGTTTTTGACGTTCAAAAAGTTATAACCGAAAAAAAATCTACTATAATCATGCATAATAATTTAAACTTAGTTGAGGATAATCCAGTCTACACATAGAAACATTTGTAATTTACTTAATAAATATTTCAGACCATTTTTATTTGGTTTTAAGAATTGGCTCTAAATAAAGCTGCCCATGGTTCTTTGACAATGTCTATAATAATTACATAACCAATATTGAACAGGTTCTACAATCCTTTGATAAAGGACAACAAGGAACAGAAATCAGCAGTGGAACATATTGTCTCTGGGTCTTCGGGGCTAGCGCCTTACATTGTCTTCGGACCACCGGGGACTGGGAAAACAATGACTATAGTTGAAGCAATAGTACAGGTACTTTATGCGATAAATATCTTGTTTCTCGTTATTTTTATCATTAATTTCAGCCGGAAGACGTCCACTGCTGCACAAAAGCCTCCCCTAAAGATCGTCATGACGATCGTTCCTGCGCTGCCCTCATTCAACCTATTCCGGCGATCTTGACCAGATCGTCGGTCCATCTTGTGGAGGGCCTACCAAAACCACGTCTTCCAGTTCGTGGTCGCCATTCGAGGATTTTACTGCCCCAATGGCCATCTGCCCGTCGAGCTATGTGCCCTGCCCACTGCCTTTAGAGTTTCGCTTTAGGGAAACTCTGGGCAAAGCGTTCTCCATTGCCCTATGAGCTCCCATGAGCTTTCTTATAAGGCCTTGTTTCTTTTAAATTGAAATATATATGCCCATGGGCGACTGTCACACTCCCATATCCTTAGAAATAATAATCTTAACATTATTAAGTTTATTTTTTTATTTTAAATTCAGTTATGAATGCTTTTAATCCATATATTTTTTTCATTCTATTATGTGATACTTCCATATTTAAAGTAGTAGTTCTGTGTACATGCACCTTATTCATAATGGTTCGCTAACTGAAAACAGTCACTAAGGAGTGTTTTTCCTCATTCTTACTTAGGTCAGTAGAAAAAGACAGTGAGAATTAGCAATGCTTTAAGTTAGCAGACTATTATGAATAAGTGGGGTAATCTTTATTAATTTTCGCGTTATTCCTAATAATTTATCGTAAGTATATGGTATGGTATGGTATGGTTTAGGGCTCCTGTTTCCGCAATTAAACCACTAGCATGGGTCCATTTTGCGTGCAGTAATGGCCGGTTACTCCAACCAGCCCAGCTCCTTCCAGAAGTTCAGAACATTCCTGGGGTGTTCACAGACTTCTTGGAGCGACCTTGTATTGGTTAAGGTTTTTGCCCGTTGGTTGGCCACCCCCGCGCATTCCAGGATTACGTGAGCGACCGTTTCGTCTTCGGTCAGACAACCTCTGCACTTAGGGCTGTCCGTTACGCCGATTGTGAAAAGGTGTTTGTTTAGTGATGTGTGACCCGTTAGGGTGCCCACCATTATACGGATGTCATGTCTGTTGAGGCTCATAAGTCTACGTGTCAGTTTGGGCGATAGTGCAGGTATCGCCACCTTCGACTGTCTACAGCTTGAGACATTCATCCATCGGGTGTTGTGTAGGTCGTTGGTGAGAGAGCGTATCCATGAGCGCATTTGGCTGAAGGGCAGTGGCAGAAGTGGCAATGGACCAGACACTGTATTTGCCGATGCCCGCCTTGCAAGCTCATCCGCTGCATCATTACCCAACGAACCACTATGTCCCTTGATCCATTGCAGAGTTACCTGGTTATAAGAGGCAACTTGCTCCAGGGTTTGGTGACATTCGTGTATTAGTGCTGAGTTGTGTGTGGTACCCTTCAGCGCTGTTAGTACCGCCATACTGTCAGAAAGAAATCTGATGTTGTGGCCATGTACCTTTCTTCTTAATATAGCGCTGGCGGCTTCCTTGATGGCTACGCACTCACATTGGAAGATGGAGCTGTGTGTGCCCAAGGGTATGGAAATGTGTATGTTTAGTTCCTGTGAGAATATGCCGGCACCAGTTCCAGTAGCCATTTTCGAGCCGTCTGTGTAAATTCTTAGTTCGTTTACACCTGACTGGTCAGCATCTTTCTCATATAGCTGTATGTGATAGTTTTTATGGAAGGTATTTGTTTTAGTTATCTTATCACATGGTGCCTCACAGAGTGGATAATCCTTTGTTACCCTATTCCAGAGCTTATCTGTTAGGCCGTCTTCATTCTTCCATACACCCAACAGCTTTAGACGTAGAGTCGCCATTGTCGCTTCTTGTTGAAAGTGTATGTCGAGTGGTGTTAGCCCTAGAATAGTTTCAAGGGCCGAGGAAGGCGTGGTGCGCATGCATCCTGTTATGGCTGTGCAGGCCAGCCGCTGGAAACGCTGCAGCTTGGCTTGCACTGTCACAAGCTCTGTCCTGGGCCACCACGCTATTGCTCCGTAGGAGATAATTGGTCTGATGACTGCTGTATAGAGCCATCTGCTTATCTTTGGAGCAAGACCCCAGGTTCTGCCTATGAGTCTTCTGCACTGCCAAAAGATGATGCATGCTTTTTCCAGTTTGTTTTCAAGGTGTTTGTTCCAAAGCAACTTACTATCCAGTATAACCCCCAGGTATTTAACTTCTTTAGTAAGGCTTAGTTCGGTGTTGAACAGCTTTGGTAATGTTAGATTACCAAGGCTGCGTTTGTTAGTGAATAGTATTAGTTCCGTCTTTGACGGATTAGCTGTGAGTTTGTGTTGCGCGCACCATTCTTCCAAAATCTTAAAAGCAGATCTCATGAGGCTACATAAGACGATCTCGACTGGTCCTGTTATTAGAATGGCGAGGTCGTCAGCATAGCCCACTGTGTACAGTTTCTTTTTGTTTAGCCTTGTGATGAGCTCATCTACCACAAGGTTCCAGAGTAGCGGCGAGAGTACCCCTCCTTGTGGGCAGCCCGTTGCCACCACACATCTAGTACTGGTGTTCACAGTAAATCGTATCGCCCTATGCCTCAACATGCTGTCTATCCACCCGGCAATTGTAGGATCTACATCATGAGCGGCTAGCGCTCGGCCTATGCTAGTGAAAGGGGTTTTGTCGAAGGCGCCTTCGATATCAATAAAAGCACCTAAGGTTGATTGTTTACGTGATAATCCTTTCATTGCGAGAGATGTTACGCAATAGAGTGCGGATTCGGTTGATCTGCCCTGAGTATAGGCGTGTTGGTTGTCATGTAGCGGTTTTTGTATGAGGGCATTTTCCCTAATATCCCTATCGCAGAGTCTCTCTAGAGTCTTCAACAAAAATGATGTGAGACTGATTGGCCTGTACGATTTGGGATTTGTGTAATCACTTTTGCCGGGCTTAGGGATAAATACCACTTTTACCTCCCTCCACTGGAGCGGTATGTATTTGTAGGCCAGGCATGCCCTATAGATTGCAGTTAAATGCGCTACTAGCGGCCCCATACCGCTCCATTGTAGCAGTCCTGGGAAGATCCCGTCCAGGCCTCCTGATTTAAATGGAAGAAAGCTGTTAATTGCCCACATTACCTTCTCTTTGTCTACCACCCTGTGAGCTGTGGTCCAATCCGTTTGATCCGGTGTGTTGCTGTGCGACGCCACTTCCTCCTGGTTGTTGGTGATGCGGCATCCAGGGAAGTGAGTTTGCAGGAGTAGTTCGCAGGTCTCGGGGTCGGATTTGGTGTATGTGCCGTCAGATTTTTTCAAGCAACCTAGATTACGCTCTGGGTCGCGTGAAAGGATGTTTTTTACTTTAGCCGCTTGGTTTGTGGATTCAATGTTAGTACAGAAGCGTCTCCAGCTTTCTCTCTTCCTTTCGCGGATGCGCCTCTTGAAACGATATTGGGCCTGTTTATATGCATCCCAGTCGTCTGGTGCCCGAGTATTTTTGGCTCTGTAATTCTAGTAATTTTTGGATCCTAAGTATATTAATAGCAATGATGTAAAACAATGATTCAGTGAGTTCAAAATCTAGTTTGTTTTTATTATTTATATTCAATTTATAATTCGATGACTGTAATTGATTCATATGTTTTATTCTTTCCTTCGGTGACTTTATGTAGTTCTTTTCAGCATTTTTTAAGTTTTCTAGTAGCTCCCTTTGATACACTAGAAGGTCCCCAATTAACACCATGAACAGACATAAACTGATGATGCCTACTACTCGGCTAAGTCGAGTTAGTAAGTCTTTTGTGGGGCGATGTATATGCTTTTACAACAAGATCCCAGAAAATGTTCAAGACAAAAGTATTACGTTATTCAAAAGAATTGTTAAAAAACGTTTATGTGGTAAAGGTTACTTTAACATAAAAGACTTTCTTAATGATACCACAGATTGGGAATGGAGCGACCGCCCTCAGGCTATTAAATAATAAGTTCAATTGTACAATGTTACTTTGTAAATGTTACTTTAATTGTAAAACATATTTTTGATGAAAAAAAAAAACCCGCTGAGTTTGTTGCGCCCATTCTTCTCAGGCCTGAGGCATTCATTTTGGAATGGGTGGTAGTTTTTTTTTGACTTTCAATAAGTGATTTCACATCCTATTTTGAATAAAAATATTTGAATTTGAATCCCAATATTTGACATCATAATGTTCACGAAACGCACTCAAATTCACTACTTATACAAGTATGTATTAGAATAAAGTATCTCGAGTAGTTCCTTATCGCTGTGGAATGCGGGTTCCTATAATTGTTCTAACGGCTCGCTTGCGACGGCCGGCCGGAGATCAATCCTCGAATTGAACCAAATGTTTATTGAGTTAAGGTGCACTTTTGCTTGAGGGTTATTTTGTGAATAAGAAGACATGTTGTTTGTATAACAGATGATTTAATACTGCTCACAATACTGATTTTAACAAATGTGTTGCCTTAAACTAAGTGGACTGTATATAGATATATATTTGTTAAATATTAAACGACGAATTGTGTTTGTCACCGCTTTGGACAGTTTTGATCGATATTAGTAAGTTGCTCGATTCGAAATGCCGTTATGTTGGTAGTCTATGGAGAACGAAAGGTATATATTCGATTCTTTTGAAAAAGTGGGGGCATTCTGATCAAGCGTCTAGTTGGAGACAGACGTTGAATATTAAGCTATGCAATTGTTAGTAATTGTGGAAGAATAAGCAAGTGTGATTAAATCACTGGGCAAATTAGACTAAACATCTTATGTCTCAAGGTGACGAGCATTGTAGTGACGCTCAGAATTTTTAAGTTTATAACAAATCCTGAGCGGCACTGCATTGTAACGGGCAGGGCGTATCAAATACCATCAGCTGAACATCCTGCTCGTCTCGTACCTTAATAATTCCCTTTCATAAAAAAATATATAATTGTTGTCATGAAGCAAGCAGTTCTATTGTACACCAGTAACTTGATTATGAGAATTCGTAACAATAATAATGACAAGTTCGATATTCACTCACAGATTGTGGCTCAGAGCCCGCGTCATCGCGTCATGGTGTGCACGGATTCCAACATGGCCGCCGACCACATAGCGCTCCAACTGTTACAATATAAGAAGCAGCTCAACATCAATAACTTTATGTTGAGGGCCAACTCACAAACACGAGAATGGTATGTTCTGTCTGCCAACTTCCTACATTTATTTATTTATCCCGCACGAGTTAACTTTTATAAGAAATGAGCTTTTACATAATATGTAACCTATGAATGATATAATTAGCAATGGGAGGTTCCTTTGCACAGGATGCCAGCTAGATTATGGGTACCATAACGGCGCCTATTTCTGCCGTGAAAGTTATGTGTGAATATTTCTGTGTTTCGGTCTGAAGGGCGCGGTAGCTAGTGAAACTACTGGGCAAATGGGACTTACACCTTATGTCTCAAGGTGACGAGCGAAACGGTACTGCATTGTAATGGGCAGGGCGTATCAATTACCATCAGCTGAACGTCCTGCTCGTCCCTTATTTTCATAAAAAAAATGTGTAACCAATTTTGATTTGTATGTGTATATATATGCGTTAGCTTATAGTTTATTACCTTGCCCTGTGCTTCCCCGGGGCATAGAAAGAATAGGTAAGTCTCAGGCCCAATGGTGTCGTAAGAGTCGACTAAGGGCATTTACCAGGCTTCTTTGCACAGGATGCCGGCTAGATTATGGGTACCACAACGGCGAGTTTTTCGTCCGTGAAGCAGTAATATGTAATCATTATTGTGTTTTGGTCTTAAGGGTGCCGTAGCTAGTGAAATTACTGGGAAAATGAGACTTAAGATCTTATATCTCAAGGTGACGAGCGCAATTGTACTGAATAATATTATATAGAAACTGATTTTAACTGTTGACTTTAAAACCGGTTCCTTGTAGCCAAAACTGAAATACATTCTGATGTTTTTTACTATCTTCTATGTGTTATAGGAAACTGATGCCGCCTGCTCTCGCCAACGTATCTAACGGTACCAGCTTCGACACATTTTTCTCCGTGAGCAACGGGAAAGCAAGCACGTACCGGGTGCTAGTGAGCACGCTGTTGCACGCCGCTAAATACTGCAAGTAAGTTGTTTGTAATAGAACAACAGGACAAACGAGCCAATTAGTCTCCATTGGTCAATTGATAACTGCTAATATTATTTTATATCACAAGAGTGATGCGGACTCCCAAATAAATCTAAATACAGCGGTTACGCTTAAATTTCTGCCTATACTTCGCGACTTAATATTCATAGGTACTTGACAATCAATGGTTTGGATTTCAAAAATGATCCCAAATTCGTTCTCTGCACCCTCGAAAACCTCGGATGTAGCTGGCACCTGTATCGTATCGCTTTTTCGTTTCATCGAGTTTCAAGTCACAACAATTCTAAAGTTACACTTCAAAATTTGTTGCAACAATAATAATTATACGTGTTGTTTTTATTAAATCCCTAATTTATATTTTATTTCTTCTTTCTTATTACATATAATCTAGTACTTCATTACATCATTACCATGTATGTGCTTTGGGGGCCCGGTGACTTGCGGCACAGATATTCGTTACCTACTTCAAGCACCGGTCTCTCACGATTAAAACAATGTTTAAATATAGATTTTAGTCAATTGTATATACTCTGTGATTGTGAGAGATAATAAATATGTTTGAATTTGAACAATGTAATTATTAATTGGGATATCTTTTGACTCCATGATACTGGTAGCGCTTGTTAACACATATTGACTAATCAATATAATAGTATTGCTCACAATTGATACACCGATAATATCAAAGCCAAGTCAAAAATATTTTATTGACATAAAATCAAAAGATTGCTCGTCAAAATTCAAATACATGTTAATTACACATAAATGTAAACATAATATATATTTTAAAAATAATGCAATCCAGTAAAACAATACAAGGCTAAACCATTAAATCCATAAAACAAAAACAACTATAATACTATTCAATTCCTCATAGTAATATCGTTTATGTAATCTTCAATACTGTAATAAGTAGAGACTGGATTATATGCAAATGCATATTGCATATGCTTTTGGGTATTTAGTACATTTTCAGCGGCATTCGCATATTTTACAAAAAAAAAATATGCATATTAACGCTCGATGTCGCTTATCGTTCGAAGCTTTTCATATTAGGCGGGACGTCCGATTGCTAAGTACGCGGCCACGCGGCTAGCGGACTGAACGACTAGCTACATCAAAGCAGCTTAAGCCCTCCAAGTATTTTATCACAATTTGATTCATGTGACGTGTTTTGCTCACGGAGTACACAGACTCGCCGAAGAAGAACGATCCTCGTATGGGAATGTAAATAAACTTGATTTCTTCAACAAAGAAAGTGTTCCTTAAGGCGCCTGCACGTATTAAGGCTTACAAAGTAAAACTACCAAATGTCCCTTTACCTCCCGAGCCAGTGGTTACACCTGGATTGAAGCTGCGATATTTTGCAATGAACATTTCAACGCTATCAAGGGTGTAATCCATGACTTCAGCAGTGCAGAGGCTTTGGCTGTTTGGCAGTGTAAGGAAGCATTTGACGATGCTAGTATTAAAAAGAACCGCGAGTATAAAAACCCTTGAGTTTCGAACTCAAGGATTGCAGTTGAATGAATCTATTCAGCTTATGAACATATTTAGCAACAACCCATGGTTTGAACCCTTGTGCGAAACTGATAGTTTCATCAACGGGATGGATGAAAATTTGCCCGGCACAGTAAGCCCAAACATTGCACCCAAATTTAAATTCTTCCCTGTAACCTCAGTAGACATAGAACGCTCCTTTTTCGCTTACAAGTATAAATTAAGCGATAAAAATAAAATATTTAAAATTTAACTTTATTTTTCTGCTTGATTATACAATCAAGCATAATTTGGCCCTTTTTATGAATTTTCGTGCATATTTTAGCTATTTTACTTGCACATTTTGGGCATTTTTTGAGGCATATATTCCGGTCTCTAGCCTTCGACATAAGTTTAATAAAAGATTTTAATTTATTTATAGATCTTAAGTGAAAATTATTGTTGATGACTTAAACAGGGCTGATGGTAGAGGAAACAGGCTGCAGTTGACACACTTGTTCATCGACGAAGCCGGGCAAGCCTCGGAGCCGGCCGCTCTGGTGCCCATATCAGGGTTGCTGGCACCCAGCGGGAACCTCGTCCTAGCTGGAGATCCCAAACAGTTGGGGCCGGTTTGTCACTCCAAAGATGCCAAGGCGAGGGGATTGGGTGAGGTTTTGTACTTATTCTCCTCTGGCCTCTATGACCAGTCGTTATACATTTATTCCTGAGTGAGATGGCAAGTGTTCTGAAATTATTTTACCAGTGAGAGGCTCCTTTGCACAGGATGCCGGCCAGATTATGGGTACCACAATGGCGCCTATTTCTGCCGTGAAGCAGTAATGTGTAAACATTTTAGTGTTTCGGTCTGAAGGGCGCTGTAGCTATTGAAATTACTGGGCAAATGAGACTAAACATAACGCGATAGGTCGCAGGTTCGAGTCCCGCATCGTTCATAAAATGTTGCTTTCAGTTTTATTTGTGAGTCTTAATATCGGTGACGAGAGCAAGTGTAGTGACGCTCAGAATTTTTGGGGTTCTTCAAGAATCCTGAGCGGCATTGCATTGTTATATGGACAGGACGTATCAATTACCATCAGCTGAACGTCCTGTTGGTCTCGTCCCTTATAATCATAAAAAAAACGCAGGTGCGAACTGAGTACGACTTCAAATGAAGATTATAAGCGAGCTGCTAAAGTAGCTTCTAAAGTTTAATGACAAGCAAGCAGTATATAACGTCTATTCTATGTAACTTGCTGCTTTTTTTGTTATTGAAATACCCAAGTGGCACTTTGTGTCCTACGGGTAAAATGAATATCTTTGAATCTTCTGCCTATTTCTTTTAAATATGTTGACTAACGGCCGTTCCCAATATACTATCTACAGATAGAGATACATTACTACCTTCTTCTGTCAGTAATTAGCTGTCAATAGTCTGAAGCTGTCCCAATAGACCCGATAAGTCATTCTTATCACCTTATATTGGGACGCGTGAATTGCAATTTCCGTACAAACTTCTATCGCTGGTAAGCTATACGTCGTCCCATTGACAGTCAGCGTGTACGGATAAGGTGAGTTACCGTCGATAAGTTTATTGGGACAGAAAAGTCAGCGATAGTTTAAATTTTTATCTCAAGTAAGAGATAGACTGAATATTGGGAACGGCCATTAGTGAAACTAGTGTATGATTTATCTTTATTCTGTGCTATCGGTATAGTATTTCCGCAATAATATGATTTGTTTTTCAGGCACATCTCTATTGGAACGCTTGAAATCAACATACCAGAATATGTATGAATCCGACCCCAATTATATCACGATGCTGATCAACAATTTCCGTTCGGACCCGGACATATTGCGCATTCCTAACAAATTGTTCTACGGAAATAATCTCAAAGTGAGTTGTTATTAAATTATTAAAACTTTCGTGAGACATTACATACTTAATATCCGGACGACCGAGCCTTGCTCGGATTATTCAGAATGTATGAAACTTGACCAAAAAATAAAAACTAATAGGACATTTGGATTCGAACTGGGGTCTTCTGCTTTCCGGATCACCCAATGACCCATCTGAGATATTATAGTCTTGTATATAGTGGCGAAATTTACCTTTGTATTCTAATGTTATTGTAGCTGTTTCTCGTTAAAACACGGATAAAACTGCATTTTTTTAAATTAAACCTAGATCGATGTATCGCCCCTGAAATCCCCTGTATACTAAATTTTATGAAAATCGTTGAAGCCGTTTCCGAGATTCAGATTATATATATATATACAAGAATTGCTCCTTTAAAGATATAAGATTTATTAATACGGCTTTTGGCTCTGCCACCAAATTAGAAATCAGTGTTACAAAACGCACAAGACGCATAGTGCTGATGATCACGTAGTGGACATTTTGTGCACCCGTGGACACCAATAGTTATATAGTGTCAGTTCGAATGCTTTCTATGAGTTTTTTAAATCGGTCCAGAAATGGCCGAGCAACAATTTAACACAGAAATCAATTGGAGTCACCCGGTGAGCTCCGCTCAGCTTCGCTCAATGAGTTGTTATTATTTTTCAGCATACCTATTTGAAAAACTGTTAAAGGAGTTTGAACTTTCTCTGTTCCGAGTCCTATGTGCTTAGTAGGTTTGTGTTTATTATTAGTTTACGAAAGAGGTCCAAAACTTATGAAGAAACTATTGAAATGACAAGAGTGATGTGCAGTGTGCATTCAGCATTAAATTTTCTTACAAAATTTTACGTGTGTGTTTCTCGGGGTCAAAATGTTCAACTATAGAATCCTTAGGTTTTGCTTTAAATTCAAAATAATGCCTCGAGGAATAGATTATCACTTTGGTCTTTTAATTCGACATTGATGTTAAGTTCAATAATTTACTTATTAAAAAAGTATATATCGGATCATATTTATATTATCGTTTATAAAATCTTGTATGCTTTGTTCAACTCTCAGGTTGTGGCTTCATCTACAGGATCTACTTTACAGTTGATAACCTGCTCAACCCCTATATTTGCATATTAGGAAATTCACTTGAGATGTTTGAGATTAATTACACAAATAAACTTAATAGACTCAAGCATATATAATATCAACAGTATAAGTATAATATTGAGGTGACCAGACAGTGGAGGCTCTTTTGCACAGGAAGCCGGCTAGATTATGGGTACCACAACGGCGCCTATTTCTGACGAGAAGCAGTAATGTGTATACATTTCTGTGTTTCGGTCTGAAGGGCGCCGTAGCTAGTAAAATTATTGGGCAAATGAGACTTAACATCTTATGTCTCAAAGTGGACGAGCCCAATATAATGTCGCTCAGAATTTTTGGGTTTTTATCAAGAATCCTGAGCGGCACTGCATTGTAAAGTCCCCTATTTTCATAAAAAAAGGCGTACTCGAGTTGGCTTAGAACTATCGATTATTATCTAAGAAGAACTGAAGCTTGGTGCTTATCGTCGATATACAAGGCCCTAAATCAATCACTATAACATAACTCTAACATTATTTGATTTATATAATTATATTTAATGGTTTTAGCCTCTAGCAAAGCCAGATGAGTTGAGTAAAGTGAGCATCCTTGGCTTACCCGGCGGTAACAAAGCTGCTATTTTCCACGCGGTACATTCCCACGAACAGAGAATGGGAGCAGCACCAAGGTAACTAAATTAATTTATATTCTCAAAACTGATTCGGTCAGAATTTTTTTTTAACGCCAATTAGCTACCGCTTCGGAAGCAAATGACTCTCGTATATTGGTCTGACGTCACTAAGATGGCGAAACGTATTAACACATTGATATACAAAAAACTATTGGGTTTTTTGTATATCAATGTATTAACTGCATCTTTTAGTAGACATTGTTATAGCATGTCTATGAAAATATATAATAAATTGGCTAATGAACTATAAGATTACCTTTCAAGGTTTTTAAAAGAAGACTGTATCAATGTTTAATAAATTAGTGCTTCAAATGAATTTTTCAATATAAAATGAATTACTATGAACTTGTCTATTTGATAATAATATATGTAAATTAAAAACTTTTTTATTGACATTATACATAGGTACGAAATGAATTATTAAATTATTTACGTCTTATAATAATCTTTAAATTTTAATTTTATAAATATTAATGATAGCATTGTGAAATCCGACATGTTTCAGTATAACAGTAGCGTGTACTGGTACTTAGACGACTCTATAACATATGTTGCATGTCAATTGACGAAACACATTGGACTATCAATAATATTATGTTAACATCTTAAGTACAATGTTTCTTGCAAATAAAATTTCATTTCATATCACAATACAGTTATAGTACAGTAGCGTAACTCAGGGGTCTCCTTGAATTTTATATCTACGCCTGGACGGAGCATTAGGGTTGACATACAAAAATATTGATGATGCAAACTGTGCAGCGCAGCTAATTTAACTCGGACAGTACGTCGCGTTTGGGACTGTAGCACTGCAGTACGAATAAAACTAGCACCAAACCCACATTAATACACCATAATTGCTCAATTTTTATCACAGCACACGTGATTGCGTATTAAACGTTCTATTCTATTCTTTTCTATTCTTCCTACTGTGGCTTCTGTGAAAGTTACATTTAGAGGATTTTTAAAGTATCAATTTTGCACATAAACGTCATTGTCGAGTGACGTACGCGTGCGCGCCAACTTCTAAGGGCCTCCACTAAGCCTTAGGGAATCCTTAATGAATAGGGTGTATGCATGAATTTAAAAATACTTAAATTTGATTTTTTACATCCTAAAAATTATCAAACACATCAAATTATAGATAAAAACATTCTTATTCAATTAAAAAATAAATATTCGTTCCTGGCAAAATATTTCGGCTATTCAAACGCGCCATTTTTCGCGGGGTTTCTGTGACGTCAGTCTATCCCAACAATCTATATTGTACTAATAAATGTATGGCCGGTTTTTTCCTTCGGTTATACTGCGAAAACTACTGAACCGATCAGAATAATTCTTGTACCATTAGATTCGGCGTGTTTCGGAGAAGATTTAATTATATAATATGTTGGTGATTACTTATTTAGAACCTATTTTTTTTTTTACCTAGAAATGCCTATAAATTCGCAATACAACTAATTCAGACCATGACATTTCTTTACATATAGTGATAATTCATACAATGAGCGGGCGCAGGGTATTGTCGGGTCAGCTTTTGTCATGTGTAAACAAATTTGTAACAATTCTGGTGAAACGTATAAAATTTAATTACATTTTGTGATTTATAAAATAATTCTATGAACTAAAAGCACTGTTCTATGACTATATTGTCGTATTATTCCTGGTTGGATCATATTCGAGTGCTTAATATATTTTTATTTTGACAGCTTCTACAACGATAAGGAGATAGAGTTAGTGCGGAAATACGTGACGGCTCTGGTAAAAGTTCACAATGTGTTGCAGAAGGATATTGGAATCATCGCACCGTATATTCGACAAGTATGTTTTTGAACTTACTAAGAAAACCAAAATAACTATTTATATCTTACACTCAAATGGAAAACTTCTAGTTTACAATATAATAGTTATTTATACATATGTTGTGTAATAAGGGGTATTAAAACACGAATGTGGGTGATAATAGTATCACATGAGTGTTTTAATACCTAATTATCAACAGTTGCATACAAAACTTTATCTACACCCAGAATATGAATCCTCTATAAAAGATTCTGAAACAGTTCGCTAAAAACTAACATTAAAATAGCCAGTCCTAGTAACCATAATGTCATCCAAAGGAGCGTTATTACAAAAACGGATGATATAATGATGTACTGAATTTCATTACAACACTCGTTTGGATGATGTAATGGTTATTAGGATATTGGGTGTTTTAGTGTCGGCAATAAGCTAACTGTTTTAGAATCTTTAATAGAGGATTTAAGACATGGGTGTAGATAAAATCTAATATAATTTCTAGTTTTTCTGTTAATCTCTTTGCCAGTCAGCAAATGCCTCCAAAAACCGGCTCCAACTGCTGCCACTTTCATTGTCTCACCTTTTTTGTGGTTCGCCTTTTCTTATATATCCTCTGTGGTATCTTAATAAAATTTTCCTCCATTAGTTGTATTTTCCATTCTCTGTCCTGCCATCGCTGTTGTGTTTCTCTTTTCTATATTTTTTCTTTTTTTTTATGAAAAAATGTGGCAAGACGAGCAAGGCGATCATCTGATGATTTTTAATACGCCCTGTCCGTTACAATGCAGTGCCGCTCAGGATTCTTGAAAAACACCAAAAATTCTGAGCGTCACTACAATTGTGCTCGTCACCTTGATACATCTGCACAGTAATTTCACTAGCTACGGTGCCCTTCAGACCGAAACAATAATGTTTACACATTACTGATTCACGGCAGAAATAGGCGCCGTCGTTGTGGTACCCATAATCTAGCCGGCGCCCTGTATAAAGGAGCCTCCCATTGGTATATATTTTTGAAGGAGTACGATTCATTATTATCTCGGATAAATTTTAATGAATTATCTTGTATTATGTTATTCTTATGATAATTTGTTTTTTACTTTATATTGAACACACTTCTTTCCATTGCGTACTTACCCAAGCACTCTTGTAATTATTTTAACGGCTTCCTTTGCTAAGAAGTCTCGTACATCTCAAAAAGCTACGCTATACCACGGGACACAATCTCTGTCTACCCTCTTAAGGGCGTATTTGTCTGTATTCTAATGATTGTTAATGTTTGTTTATAAAGGTATATAAAATAAAAGGCTGGCTCATGAGCGCCAAGTACGACGAGATAGAAGTGGGAACCGTGGAGTCGTTCCAGGGCAAAGAGAAGCGAGTCGTGATCGTGTCGTGTGTGCGCGCCAACAGCCATCTCCTGGACTATGATTTCAAGTACACTCTGGGCTTCCTCGTTGACGACAAGGTGACAATCCGCTGTACAATTTATGATTTCAGATGGATCCCGAGTATTCAGCCTCAAACAATTGTATGATCTTAACTATATCTAAAGGCGACAGCAGAAGATAATGATATGGAAGTATAAATTATCTAAGTAATTTATACTTCTAGGTAGAGAGCCTCTTGCTGCTAGGCAACCGATGAAAACAGGGCAGGTTTATTACTTTAGTGTGCGTGATCAGCTACGACTTACACTCGCACTTTGTATGTCACTATGTGTTAGTGAGCGTGCATTGCTCAAAATAGAAGTGAGCTGTCAACCTCAATGTTTTTTCGAAATTTTAACAGCTGTCGCCTTTTAGCAAAGCCTAGTATGGTCGGCACTTATCACTTAAGTAAATCTTTTAACGACCGGTTCCGGATTGGATTTCCTATAGACGCAATCATTTGTATGATGAATGTTTCCGAGTAATGTATTATTTATATGTGTTTATATTTTATTAGATATATCGTTGTGTGGCACCTATAGTCTGTAGGTACAGTGCCTGTGCTTTTTCTACTTTGGTGCTAGATAATATGTGCGTCGGTCATACTTATAGCTAGCTACTTATATTGTAATCTTATTTTTATTCCTATTATTATGCGCAAAGTTCGATTTTGCGTATGCATTTGCGTTCGCAAAGTACCACTTTCCCACACGTTTACAAGAGCATGCGGGAATGTTGTGAGCGTGCAAGAATGTTTGAAAATAATTATATCGGTCAAACTTTGCGCAACTTAATAAGAAAAATAGTACACGATACTAGTGCGCACGTAGATATACTTTGCGCACTTGTATCGTAACGTACTATTAACATCATCATTATAAATATGTAATAATATGTAACACTTTTCCACAAATAATCTTGCCCCAAACTACTAGGCATAGCCTGTACTATGGGTACAAGTAAACGATTTATTTAATGCTTATAACGTATTAATATACTTACTTAAACATAAATAAATACATAATATTATAAACATCCATGACTCGGAAACAAACATCCATATTCATCATATAAATTTGTGCACCTACCGGGATTCGAATCCGGGACCTCTAGCTCAGCAGGCAGGGTCACTAACAACTGGGCTACATGGGTCGCATACAAATACCTATAAATTACATCATCATAGTTGCGTTTCAGTCTGAAGGGCGCCGGCATATTATGTCTCAAGGTGACGAGCGCAATTGTAGTGCCAGTCAATTGTAATGAGCAGGGCGTAATTACCATCAGCTCAACGTCCTGCTCGTCTCGTCCCTAACTGTCATAAAAAAATATTTTATACCTATAATAAATAGAACTCAGAGGGTATATCTACTAAGTTGTGATTGTGGTTATCAATGGTTGATTTAAATTTGCAGCGCTTCACTGTTGCTGTGACGCGCGCTAAGGCAAAGCTGATAATAATCGGCAACCCGACATGCCTCATCAGAGACAGTAAGTGGCGCGAGTACATGGAGTTCTGTTTTGACAACCAATGCTACTTCGGCCAGGAGTCACAGCAGATGGAGCGAAACACGGCCCTCCTCACGGAGATCGCTAAAACACGTTTCGAGAGATGTCGCCTGGCTGACGTTCTTCGACAAACCAGCGAGGTGCTTCAGAATTAATTTTAAAATGCTTAAGACTTGCATTGGTTGCGCGAAGTCTAAATGTTGGCGCGGCAAGGGATCTGATTACCTGGTTGTCGAGAGTCCATATATAACTGACACACACATTCACGATTGTTTTCGCAAACACCTAAAAGGAAATAAGTTGGGAAACAAGTTTTCACTCCAGCAATGCCGGCAGAAGTGAAAACTTGAACATTAACGTTGTGCATTTTTGAATATTATGGAATCGTAATAATTTCGCACGAATTGCTTTATTTATGAGTAGTTATAAACTACTAACATTTATGTAGTTAAATACAACATTCATTTATTGCGCTATTCTACACAAAAATGAAAATTTATGTAACATAAAAAATTAGACACCAGACCTATTACAATTATTTTACATTATAAAGTTTTGTCCATAATTTCAACGACTTTCTTACGAATTTGTGATGTGGCCACGTGTCCTGACGCGAGTTTAACATTTTATACCCATCTCAAGAAAAGTGCTCAACGCTGCTAAAGAAGTTTTCTCTTGAATAATTAACACATTTTAATTAACACTTAATAATAACAATAACAATTTATACTTACGTTCAAGCGACTATGATCCCGAAATATTTCGTGAGTGACAGTTAAGCTAAAACACTCGTCTTTTAATTCAATATCTCTAATCGCTTAGCGTGGCCGTACACATACGTTTTTCGATTCGATTATCCGATCGGTAAAATTAACTGACGTCCATTTGGATTCCGATTCGAATAAAATAAATCTTTCCAAGCACGATTATCTCATAGCTGATATGTAACTCCACACTGTTAGGAAATTTTTATTCTATCCGATTCCGCACATAAAATAAGCACGGTCGTAGTCGAACCATTCCGAAAATTCTGATCAGTAAAATTAACTGAGGTCCATTTGGATTACGATTCGTATAAAATAAATCTCTCCGAGCACGATCTGATACATACCTGATATGTAACACCACACTGTTAGGAAATTTTTATTCTTTTCGATTCCGCACATAAAATAAGAAAGGTCGTATTCGAACCATTCCGAAAAATCGAATCGGAAAAAGTATGTGTGCGCCCGCGCTAAAGTTTGCTCACACAAGGTGCACCCTGTCTTCTCGTCCCAGGGCGGTGCCGTAAGATGAATAAAATAATGGCTTAAAATGAAGGTTCTGTGCTTGGACTTTTGGAACGCGCAATCAATACAAGTTAATTCGAGAAGACTAGAGATCAGGGTCGATAGTTAAAAATCTAAGTCAAGCATTACAAATATGTCGATTTGTCAATATTGAAATACACTTTAAAGCTGATGTTTTGATTATGTATACTCTTGTGAGCACATTTTGTGCGATTCAGTTCAGAATGAAAAGAGTACATTTTCTATTGAAACTAGATTTCAAATAGAATTTCTTTTACATGGCACTTTCATCTGCCTACTAATATTTCTTTGTTTTTGTATATCCTTAAACACACTGACTGACACGCACGCAATGTGCGCACTTGTACGCTGCAATTTGCGTTTCTTTTTACGCATTTCTGCATAAAATGCATGGACAGTTTTAAACTGACTGACACGCACATAATGTGCGCACTTGTACGTTGCAATTTGCGTTTCTTTTTACGCATTTCTGCATAAAATGCAGTGACAGTTTTAAACTGACTGACACGCACACAATGTGCGCACTTGTACGCTGCAATTTTCGTTTCTTTTTACACATTTCTGCATAAAATGCAGTGACAGTTTTAAATTGGCTGACACGCACACAGTGTGCGCACTTGTTCGCTGCAATTTTCGTTTCTTTTTACGCATTTCTGCATAAAATGCAGTGACAGTTTTAAACTGACTGACACACATGCAATGTGCGCACTTGTACGCCGCAATTTACATTTCTTTTTACGCATTTCTACATAATATGCAGTGCCAGTCTTAATAATACACCCTGAGTTAACATCTAAATAAATATCGTAGAACTAGTAATATAAATTGACGATGGATTGCATGTTCAAAATTTAGACAAAATTATTGTACGATAATTTTGTAATGGCATCATTTTAAATAAGCTCTTCTTAACCATATTGAAAATAAATAGTATTTATTTTATCTATATTCCTGTACTGTAAAATAAACCATATTTATTTTTAAAATGTCGGCAATTTCTTAACTTATTTTAAATTATGTCGTTACATAAATATGGATATAGTTTATAAAAGTTAAAATTCGATTCATTGATATGACTTACTGTCATCTTTTTAAATTACTGGAACTATCGCATCGTTTATTTAATTTACTGTCTGAATATATTTATAAAACTGATTGCATTGTGTAGTTCTTAATACTTTAAATCGAATAATTAAATATGTTGTTACCAAGAAAGTTAGTTCAATGTGGCCAAAAATAGATTATATAATTTCATAGTAGGAAATTTCTTCTCTTGTACGTTGATCCATGAATGATCTCAAAGAAATTGTATTTTGAAAATGTCGTCAATTATTATTTAAAATGCTCGGGTTGCTATTTGAGTAATCAAACAATACTGTCTGTAGTCTATTATTGAAAACAGTAACTTTTCCTTCAATCTTTCTATTTGCTTTATTAAATCACTGTATTTTTCTTACGTTTTCTCTACATTTTCATTGAAATATCACACCTGATAAAACTTTCCTTTTATCTGTCGCAGTATTATTTATCTCGCAATGTTTAAGGATAGTTTTGTAATCATTGATGTTATAGTCTTAGTCGGTAGGTATATAATCTTAGATAATTTATACGTCTAGATTGAGTCTCTTGCTGTTAGACAACCGATAAAAATTGGCCAGGAATATTATTTTAGTGTGCGTGAATAGGCCAGTTTCATCTATCAAAATTAAATTATGAAAGTTTGTTATTTATAGAGATTTTACCTTTTTATATTTTCAAAATTAAAATCATAGTTTTATTATCTGTATGTCACGTGACCGAAAACATCGACAAAAGGTCATTTTTATATTCATAAAAGTTAATAAGGTTTGCACTGGACTTTGGTTGCTTTGTTTATGTTATTAAGACGTCACGATCATGGCTGCTCTTTTTTTGGCGCGACTATTGATCGTTTAAATTTAAAACAATTTTTTAAGGAATTATTTTGAGGATTAAAAAATACTAGTTGGCTATCGAATCTTTACGATTATTTTTGAAAATATTTTAAAAATTCCAAGGGCTTTCTTCTTATTGCTCAAATTGAAGTTGGTTCTAAACCCAATGTTTTTCGACGTTTTCACAGCTATTTTTTTTGACGTTTTCTATCTAGACGTATAAATAATTTAAGTACATAATGTTAAGATGTATTGACAAACAATTGTCATTTTAGTGATTGTAGCATTTAGAATCTCACTGATATACATACATAATTATTGCACATTAATTATGTAGAAGATTTTGTTTTACTATTATAGTTATTATTCAAATGCTTTTTCGGGAACTATCCAAGACAAATTTCACAGAATGTCCAAAAAAATAACTCAATACTAAGTTGAACCTTTTACTTATGACGCACTTGAACTGAAGTTAATTTTTAGGCAAACTAAGTTGGTGTTAGTATTTAGTAATATAGTTATTGGTAATTATGATTACTCACCATAATATGAGCTCTTTAGTATTGGGCGTAGTTTTTGAGATTTCAGTGTATAGTCGTAATTGTTCTCAGTAGAAAAGTCATAGACATAGAGTACTTACATAACGTAGACACCCCAAATTCCATTTATATTATTGTACGATTTGTTGAGATTTAAATTATAATAATTTGTCACACATAGCCTAAATTTCTGTGATTTTTTTTTGGTGCTGTGATTTTTTATATTTTGACGTTATCAAACAATTATTAAGAATAATCTAATTATAGCTACAGTTCCGCGCGGGACCATTACAATGCATTTAAGTTTTGAATTTGACATAATCCAATAGTTTTTAGAATTAGAAATGTTTAAGTTCGATTTAGTTTTTCTATGATTTACATGGTTATATCTTGGGCTTACTTGGTGCCAATGACAGAAGCCAGGTGACAAATATATCCAACATTTATCACCAGTGTTGTGTTTATATCTAAATTATAAATATATGATTAAATGATTGGTTCCTTTCTAAAAACAATAAAATTTATCAAAAAAGTGTGTGCATTTATGTATGTACGCAAGAAGTTATACTTCTTTGGCCTAACGAAAAAATCATTAAAATGATTTATTCCTCGTGCTATTCTACTTTAGAAATAATAATTTTGTAAAAATCGTGCAAAGATGGCTTTGACAATTAATTATTAAATAATTAATGCAGCTGTGTAGGCTTTAACACTTTGCCTGTCCTAATAATTGACGAAGAAACCAAAAAAAAAAACGAATGACGCAAACGTCAAAAAATTTTAGGAACCAACTTCAACCTGTTACTTTTGTGTTACAGTGATGCGCGCGCATTTTAAAATTTCTCCTCATCATTTTTTCATAACGCGCCTAATGAAGTATAACTTCAGTATAATGCATTCCATAATTGTCTGTTCGAAGTTTTGACATTGAAAGTTACTTAAAGTGAAATACAATAATTATTATTTTTCTACAATTACTAGTTCCTATTTTGATTACTCTCTCTTTCTACATCTGTCCGCCTCATATGTGATACTCATATTAGCGAAATTATATTTAGTTAACAGTCGACGAATTTTTGTTATTATTATTAAAATAACAATATATTTTGTTACCTATATATTTTATATTAAATTAAGTATTATCTTTTTATATTTTTATAATCCTTAATTATTTTTTAAGTAATTCCTCAATAAAATTGATTGAAAAAATGTTGTTTGTTATTTATTACTGTAAAAGTCCCTTCAGAACCTTGGTAATATTATTTTAATTAATATTTAATTTAATTACTAATATTAAATATACCTACCATGTCAAGCACAATATTTCGTTGCGTGACGCAGTAAGTTAACTTGAGGTACAAGGACGCGATGTTTGTATTTCGAGCGCTAGAAACCAAAGGTCGTATTTGCGCATAAACCCAGGGCCGGATTTAAGCTTAATTCCGCCCCTGGGCACCGGAAAAAATACCGCCGCAATACTGGAATTTTACTTTACTTATAGTTTATATATTTTATTTTTCAAAACTAAAATAACAGATTTATTGCAGAAACTTTATTATATGTTACATATTCTAAAAACGAATAAGTATTTGTTTTTTTCTAACAATTATAAATTTGTTAAAATTAAATTCATAATAATTATATTACAAAAATTTTTTCACAGGCAAACAGGTCTGACTTTTTGAATTGCGAATTAATCGATAAAATCTTCGCAATTTAAACGTTCAAGTACGTCGGATTCGATGTATAGAATAGCTAAGCTATTGAGTCTATTAGCTGTCATTGTAGAACTCTCTTCAAACATTAAAGCGATCGTTTTGCGCTACAGTTTGTTACAGCTAATGTCATAAATATTCGAGAGGCGATTTTAACGCTTGGAAACTCTGTGTACAAGTCGTTTGGATGCAACAATTTCAAAATATCATAATTTTTTCAGTGCAATAAGCACGGAAGTGCACAAATTCGTCAATTTAATGAGCACTCGAGATCTGAAGCATAAACATTTCTTAAACGTTCAGCTCTTTTACGAATTTCTCTTTTACCCAAGTGGCCAAATTTAGTGATAACTGAGAACTTTTCCTGAATTTTTTCATAAGCTGCACATCTTGTGCGCAATTCAGAATCCAGATTGTCAAGAATGACATTAAATGTATTAACTCTAAAATGGTCCCGACCTGACAGTTGTACATCTCCATCCCGCGATTCATCACCATGTAATTTTTTTTTTCTAGAAACTTTCTTAATTCTTTACTTATTTTCAAATAATGAATAAATATAATTTCTTGAATTATCAATTAAACTAAAAATTATTAATTAACAGAATAAATTAATTATATTGAGCAATATTGATAAGACTAAAAAAATTTTTTTCACTTTCAAAATTTTGCCGCCCTGTGCACTTGCCTAACTGCCCCTAGTGAAAATCCACCGCTACACAAACCCATGAATAATGCACATTTATGTGTAATAAATAGAAATGTATATATATATATATGTATTCAAATAAATCCATTTTTGTACATCGAAAATATTTACAAAAAATAATAGCCAGGGCAGTAAAGAACAACCAACAGAAACCATTCACATAATTTTTAGATTTTTTGTCTGTTTGTCCGTTTGTTTATTCGTGCATCACGTTAAATGTGCGAAAGAAATATAGATAACTTTTATACGCAATAATTGTGCGTAACTTGAAGTAACATTTAGTTTTTGTTTTATTGCAAGCGCTTCACTCTTTCAAAAGATATTTTAATTTAAAGAAGTAGTATAGTATATTTATATATATATACTAGCTAGTCCCGCCCGCTTCGCTAGTCGAATTTAAAAAGGAAATAAATTAAATTTTATTCATCTTATTACAAATACAATAAAAAGATAAGTAGCCATAAACATCGAATATAAAATAGCATCGAATGGTGGTAGTTTGATGTCGATGCGATCAGTGGTTGAGACGTGATTGAGCCTCTAACAAAGACCATTTTCATTATATATATAGATATATCTATCTATAAGGGCAGTGCCCTAGCTGTGATCGCGCTGAGAAATCGTTATAAATACGGTTAGGTCACTAACTATTAATCTGGCAGATACTCGTAGATTAGCTCTTGGGAAGCAGTTTGGCGTATTTTAAGTTTCCCAATACACGAATGACATTCACCAGTAATCCATCTTAATGTGCACCGTAAATGCGGGCAACGACTGTGTTTTTAGTCTTAAAATATAACAGACAGGTTGGACAACCCGAGGCCAACTTGATGGTATTTGTCGTCTTTGCGAAACAGATAATTTGCGATATCAATTTTATATAATGAGGTTTCATCTTATTACACGCATAACAAGCAGCAAGGTGTTTGGAATGGTAAAATACGCGGATAAGTTGTGGAACACACTCTGCAGTGTTGACCTCGGGTGAGATCCTATTTTAGACGCACCGGGCGGAATAGGTAAAACTAGATGGACCTAAGTATTATTACAAAAAAACCCAATAACCTTTTTGTGTATGCTCCAGATGGCTAATAGTGTATATAAAGAAGCACTTGCATAGAGAAAATAAAATTAATTGGCGGTATCCTCCATCAGTGCTTTAAACATTAACTTCAAACATATTAACTCATCCACGCTTACAAAGTCGCGGGCACATCTAGTAATAAATATGTTGCTTCAAGATATCAAAGAATATTTTGTATTATTTAATATTATTAGGAAATTAAATAGACACGTATTTAAAGTTATAATGTTTATAATTTTTTTTTTTTCAAATTATAATTTATTCGTTGTATATACTAATCGCAGCCGCGAGTAAGTTTGATACAACGCTCGTAGGGAAGATGTTCCCTTTACTCGTGGTTGCGCGCTAAAGCTACATGAAACAAAGCTAGCAGGGAAGATGTTGCGCTATGTCCTTCATACTACGTTCGCCCTTTATCACTCTCTCTCAACCGGACTCATCGCTCTCTCTTTTTTCTTGGTTAAATACGTCCCACATTTTTGTTTCACAATTGCGTTTCATCCTGTAATGGTTATTCGACATTCCAACATTCAGTTATGATAATATTAATAGAATCATTTGTATCTGTTAATATTATATTGTTTTAGTAATGATATTTAATTATTATATTTAGTATATTTTTAGTAATTGTAATATTATATAATCACATGCAAAATCTTAGTGATGTCTCTTTATTATGATGTTGGTAGTTTCGTATTATTAAGGTTGGTAGTAGGGTAACTGTTAGGAATTGCTCTCGACTATTGGTCACTTCTTGTTGGGGCAGTCGAAAGTATCGGACGTGCTAGCTGCTGGTCATCCTACTGCCCAATTGTTTTAAATCATTTAATGTTACTTGTATATAGTTGTGATTATAGTGAAATAATTGAATATATATATATTCTATTCAAGTGGTTCGTAAAAGTGATTTTATTATAATCCGTAAAAAGCTACCCCTCATGAGCGCCAAAATTTTTCACTTCAAAAAAAAATAAACACAAACCTATCACGGTGGCACAAGCTTCATTTATGTATCTAGTATTCTGCCCTTCACGGCCAGCAAGGGAGGGGGGCTTTTTAAAGTAATAAGTATGTCTAACTTTAAAGATTATAAGTACGAGTTCTGACCATAATTAAGGATGATAATATGACATTAATAAAAGATTTTACGGCAAGGATTACTTTGATTTGAAACGTTTGAATGAAATGAAAAAAATTACAATTGTGTGAGTATTGAAAATGCAAACCGGCATTTTATGTCATTTATTCGAGTAAAAAAGTATCAAGCAGTTGTCTATGGTTCCAGATGTCATGTTTTTTTTATTATTAAAAAATTAAGCTAGTAGCAACATGGACTTCTGCGGAGAGTCTTCATCAAGGTTGGGGTGGAGAGGGTATCGGAATCCTTGAAGGTCGTTGAGCAGAAGCCGGATTTTGCTGTCGATAGTGTAGCCCAATCCTGTGCAGACGTGGAGGGTTCTGTCGCAGTAGTACCCGTGCCCGCATTTCTGACCATACACGTCGAAATCCATTTTCTCTGTGCACTGCTCATTTGGGCCCTGTAGGAAACATGCAGTTAAGAATACAATACTGGTTTTGTTACTTTAATTTTATATAAATCAAGTTTTTCTCTCTAATAAATACGTGAGAATAAAGAAGTGAGGGTTATCACTTTAAAATAACTTTTGGGATTAATAACACAAATTATAAACAATGTATTCACGATGCGGGCCTCGAATCCCGTGATTCCACAATTTCCTAATATGCAAAATATTGGGGTTAAGCAGGTTATCAACTGTAAAGTAGAACCTGTAGATAAAGTCACAACCTCGACTCGAACGGTTGGCTCAGCGAAGGAGCACTCGCACGCAACGCGAGCGGATGCGGGTTCGAGTCCCGCATCGTTCAATTAACTAATTGTTTGGTAATTATATAACCAAATAGTGTATCGAAGGAAGTTTTTCTATTAAAATAGTTCCCCAGACAAGATTTTATTTTGTAAGATGAGGAAAATCTACAAAAACCATAAATAAAGCTAAGATGCTGTTTGAAGCGTGGGTTTGTTGCCCACTAAAAACCTCTTTAAGGTATCTGGTAACACGGGACCGCTTATCATTCATCGGCAGCACAGCACAGGACTAATGTCCTGTAAAAATTTTGTGGCATTAAATTTGCGTTATTTATTAATCGTTAATACACTTTATCTATGCGAGCTATGTGTGTGTGTGTGTCTACCTAACTCTCGATGCTCGAATCAACTTACCCGGTAACAGTCGAGACGATTACCACAAACTTCGTTGACGTACGTGCCTCTCTCACATTTTTTATATCTCTTATTTCCTTTGACTATGTTACACTGTTCGCGACTTGGCAGCCATGATGTGTTCTCACAGACGGGACATTCTACAAGAGTCCTGTCAACGAATTCAATAATTTAAAAAAATAAAACAATATTCCAGTCTATTGTATAAATACTAGTAGTTGCCGGTTGCATTCGCAGCTAAAGGTTTCATCTCAATAAAATGTTTAATATTAGAATAATTATGTCATAAACAGTGGCCAGATGCCTCAATTTTCATCGAGTTGTCACACTGAAACATGTAAGAATACTTGAATTTAATATACTAATACCATGAAATATAATATGCAGATTTAAATTCATTTCCTTTACCGTAAGCTCATCTCATTATTAAGTTAATATAGATTCGTTAGAATGTAGTATTTACAATGAAATAAATTGTCTGTCAATACCAGGCTTTTATTTTTTCCGTTGTAATATTATTTAATTTGGCAACAGATCGTGAGTTGGATCGTGGCTTGGAACCTTGCATATTCACGTAGACTTAGATTTTATTCGAGAATATCCGGGTGTTAAGAATGCTTAACTATGAGCCTTACGAGAAAGCTCATGGTCGCTCAGCGGGCAATGGAGAGGGCTATGCTCGGAGTTTCCCTGCGAGATCGAATCAGAATACGACGGACAGATAGCCGTCGGGGCAGTTCAGTCCTTGAATGGCGACCACGTACCGGAAGACGCAGTGTTGGTAGTTGGTAGTACCTACGTATTGCAGCTTTCAAATCTCTGGACACACCCTATGAACGGAGCCTGTCGTCAGGATGCAAACTGTAATTTTCATTGGTGATTTTGAAGTGTATGCCTAGACCCGCCTTCACGATGACACTGTCACAACTTACAGGTAATTTAGACTAATGGACGGGGACGAATATCAAGCCGTACACGTGCATTTTTGACGAATATGTTATAAAATCATATTCTACTTACCGCGTCCTTATGCCCTTGCGTAGCTTCAGCTGTTCCACATTAATTGTATCTTGTATAACTCCAACATAATTTCGCTAGAACTTATATTTGCGAACAATAAAATAATATGTGAAACTAATAAAATAAAAACAACAACATGCAAAGCCAAAATTAATTTGAATAAATAAATAATTTATAGCAAGTTTTACTACTCATATTTAATACAGGCAATTATTTTTTGGATGTCTATAAATGCATACAACGGCTGTCTCCCAGAGATAACATTGAACATTTATAAGACTTTTCTAGCGTAGGTACCCGTCAGAAATGTTTGGTTCGTCTCTTTCAATAAGGTTCCTGTCTTCATATCCTCTGTAAAGAGCAGTCGATGATGCGAGTAACGCTAGAAGTATGCACAGAATGGGCTGCATCTTTGGAGTCCTGAGGGAATAGAGTGATAAAATAAATAATTGATTTCTGTAAAATCGTTCAACTGAAGCTACCAGTGGCAGGCTCCTTTGCACCACAACGGCGTCTATTTCTGCCGTGAAGCAAACAGAAATTTACTACAAAAATTCAACTTAGAATAATACAGATATTGCTTTGTGTTCAAAATTGCAGGAACGATGCTTTATTTGGAGCGCAGTAATCATAATAAACGAAATATTAAAATAAACACACAGGCTCCAGAAGTCACTGACATTGATTCAAAATAACCTTTGATCGAGACCAAATGCAATTGGCTTTAAACTACCAACTTAAATAAGCTTGTTCATGTGATTATTATAATATTTTTACTTTAGATTATTTTTACCAGTGGGAGGCTCCTTTGCACAGGATGCCGACTAGATTATGGGTACCACAACGGCGCCTTTTTCTGCCGTGAAGCAGAAATGTGTTAGCATTATAGTGTTTCGGTCTGAACGGTGCCGTAGCTAGTGAAATTACTGGGCAAATCAGACTTAACATCTTACTTATATCTTTTTTTTTTATTTCCAATGTTTGTTTTGTATGGACGTATTTTCTATCAGATAATTTATTGACGCACGGTTTGATAGTTCTGCTGTGAAACAATTTCATTATAACAACAATGAGTTATGAAATATTATTGACAAATTCATAAAAAAAAGTATTTTATTTATTATGTACAGAACAACGTCTGTCGGTTCAGTTAGTATTCAATGAAATTTAAGAAGTACAGTAAAATACTCATACAAAAAAAAAACAAACATTCAAAATACAGTAATACTACTCGTATCTAATTTTTGAAATAGTTTATAGCCAACCGCACTTGAAAAATATCGGATTAAGAAGTAAAATTCGATGGATGTTTTTTTATATTCTTATATTTATTTTTTGAAGCTTATAAGTTATATTACAATTATTTCCAGCGTAGACTCTATCTGTATTTTTAAAGACTATAAGAGATCACGTCAGTGTTGTTGTAAAGGAAAAATAATAAAAATTAATTGGCAGTGTGAATGTAAATATGCATTAAAGAAAATGCGCGCACGCCGCCCGCCCTACGTCACAAACCTCTCCCCCCGCCCGCTTCCCTCCCGCCGCCTGCTGCCATTTGAGTGAAAATCTTGGTGCAATTCGAGCGTATTTTCGTCGTGTAAAAACTTTAACAAATTTAATTATTGCCAAAGTCTTTATTATTATTTGATAAATAATTGTGTAAAATGGGTATGATATCTAGAGTGCGCGGGCGTATAAGGAGTGACTCTTTCTCGAAGATTCACATAAAATCTGAAGACAAAATTGCAAATATCGGTACGTAGTAATCACACCATTTTAATGACTAATGTTGGTCACGAAGTCCGTTTCTCATTGCCTAAGCTCGTAGAGAAAGTACGCAATATTTTGAATCCATTGTTTGAATTTGGTGATTGTAAACTTTCTAGAAATTTCTTGTAATAGAATCGATTAAAATGTAAAATTTTGTAAACATTTAATATTAATATTGTCTCTTCTAGATTTAGTTTTTCTCGGATTTACATCGTATCGAATTGCTCGTAGCGACGTAGTTTACATCACGAGCGATTGAATACATCGTAGTAATTTGAATGTAGCAAATATTGACACAGTTGAATGTAAAATTAACTTAGCCTAAACAGCTGTTCACTAGAACCGTAAAATGAATTTATCAGGAGGTGCGGAGAATGTGCTAAGTAATATCTAAGCTCTGGCAAAGAATATATAATAGTACAAGTGGCAACATTTCGGCCAACGGATCAGCCTACTTCAGATCTTCCTTGTGATACATATATGTATTGTTTTGTTGTAAATAAATATATGCGATATATGATCTACTAGCGGACCCAACAGACGTTGTTCTGTTTAAAAAAAAACCTTTTGCGGATGAAATTTCGTGAAATCCATTCTTAGCTGAACTTCTACTCGGCAAAAGGAATATTCCTACCAAATTTCAAGACTCTACACCTTAATAAAAGTTCCAAAGATATTGTGATGAGTCATATATAGGTGGAAATATCTCTTGAATAAATATATAGATTTGTATTTTTTTTTATGAAATGACGGGATGAGACGAGCTGGACGTTCGGTTGATGGTAATTGATACGCCCTGCCCATTACAGTGCAGTGCCGCTCCGGATTCTTGAAAAGCCCAAAAATTCTGAGCGGCACTACAATTGCGCTCGTCACCCTGAGACATAAAATGTTAGGTCTCATTTGCCCTGTAATTTCACTAGCTACGGCGCCCTACAGACCGAAACACAGTAATGTTTACACATTACTGCTTCACGGCTCCTTTGCACAGGATGCCGGCTAGATTATGGGTACCACAACGGGGCCATTTCTGGCGTCAAGCAGTAATGTGTAATCATTATTGTGTTTCAGTCTGAAGGGTGCCGTAGCTAGTGAAACTACTGGGCAAATGAGACTTAACATCTTATGTCTCAAGGTGACGAGCGCAATTGTAGTGCCGCTCAGAAATTTTTGGGATTTTCAAGTGCCCTAAGTCTGGTCAATATGACCTAGCGATCCCAATCACATGACACCGCACGACAGTGAGACTTAAGGTGGATTGCGTCATGTGATTAAATATTGATACGTGGGGTATTTCAGTATGGCTTATATCCCTGGTGCTGCTGCTGCCATATTGGGCTCCTCGTGGTCTCCTGGTGGCTCTGGGAGGTGCGTGGCTCATGGCCGCCTACACGTGCCTGGTGTTGCCAGTGCTGATCTCAGCTAACTACAAGTATCCAGCGAGGTGGTACCCTGCTGTCGCGAAGATTGCCAGAAGTAAGTGGAAAAGGCGACAGTCTTGAAAACAAACTCTTATTCTTGAGTAGGGAAATAGGAGAAGAAAATTATTGTGAATTTCTATTCATTTATTTAATTTTTTATTGAATAAAATGAAATTATACAAAAAAGACATCACTACACAACACACATCACACACAAACCGACTAACAAATAAATATTCCTGCTACAGTCTACAAAGCGTACACAATTTGTACTTATTTTTGAAAAAAAATATTTGAAGTTGATTTTACTATGTATATAAATTTAGCTATAAACATCACCCTCACTAACAACTATTACTTTCTTTATCTAATTAAGTTTTCTTTATTTGAGTTAGGTACATTATAATATTTTTTTTTATATCCTTTCCATCATTATAACCATGTGCATGTGCTTTGGGGACCTGGTGACTTGTAGCACAGGTATTCATTACCTATTTCAAGCACTGCCATCTCACAATTAAAACAATGTCTAAATATTGATATTAATCAAATCAAATCACAATCACTTTATTCATGTAGGTCACGGAAATGTCACTTATGAATGTCAAAAAACATTTTTTTTCCTATTTAATCTACTGATACTTCGTAAAGGGTTGAGCTAATGAGAAGAAGTAGCAAGAATCTCATTGCCACTATTTTAAATCAAGATTTACATTTTCTTCGTTCATTAATAAACTTTGTCTACTATGTGATTGTGAGAGAAAATAGATCACATATTTTTAATTATTAATCATTTCAATCTATTCACAAAAAGTAATACGGACAGAATATTGATTCTTCTTCTTTTATATACTTTTCCTTACCCACCTTGAGTTTATAATTTTATTTTTATTTTATATTATTGTGTTCTTGGTGTCACGGAAGTGAAGACTATGCATATTGTGACACCTTAATTTGTTGTACATTCAACTCATACTTTGTTAATATTCGATATATTTTAAGCGTATTAGAATGTAACAACCACTGGTTGTACTATAAATAAATAGATAAATAAATAAAAATATGTGAACACAGTCGCGGCTGTGTATTAGTTAACTACTAATTCAATATTTGTCTGTTATTCTCCGACATATTTTAACCACGGACTACTAAAAAAAATAAGGACACCGTGTCACATTACATAACAGTGTAGCACCAAAACAAGCCGATTAACGTGTAAATACATAGCTTCTTATACTACTACAGGCCGATAGGCGGCCATTATGAGAATTGTCATCATCTGTGACAGATCAGTTTGCGTCTCAATGCAATATATTAAAAATGCCATCGTGCGTTGTAAAGAAGTGTAAAAACGATACTATATAAGTATTTGTGGCCATATATAATTATTTAAGGGAGAAAAAATTGGTGTACTAGTATCCCCCGTAACCGCACACACACTGCATAAAGGTGCTTCACTTGCTAATATCACGACGCGGTGTCCTTCTTTTTTTACTCGTCCGTGATTCTAACGTTGTTGACGAGATTATTGAATGAACGTAAATACGTACAACTTAAATATAGATCAGTGTTTAAGAACAGACACAACATAAACATGGGGAAGAGCCAAACTGACCTATGCAGTGGTTATGCCACAGGAATTTAGTAAACAAACAATACCTACGGTTATTAAATTTATTATTATGATCGTTTGTATTATTTTTGTGATTCTTATTCAATTTTTAAGATCGTGTCACACGCGCCTTTTGCAATTTCCCAAATCTAATATAAAATATGCCCAAAATTTCTTAATTCCGCGTCTGTCACGACCTTATAATAAACAGTACGCTGAGTTTGATGTACATATTTCACTTATCAAGAATTAAGTTAAAAAACGGAAATAAAAACATTTTCGTAAAAATAATAATATTACGTAACGCATAAAAACGCAGTACTCACACACTCTAACTTTCTCCCTCTCTCTCTCACACACACACATACACACACACACATGAATACACACACATGAATACACACACACACACACACACACACGCGCTCTTCTAATCTTTTATTTGTTAGTATATTATATTATTTCCTCCAGTCCTAACAAACGCGCTCATTTATACCTGGTATTCATTACCTGGCCCAGTACGCTAACCTTAACGTGAAAATATGTACACCTAGTTCCATCTCCATCCCAACATTTCCACCATCCTTCCTAACATCCCTACAAATATTATAAATGTGAATGTTGAACTACATGTTTGTTACACTTTCACGCCTAAACTACTCAACCGATTTCGATGAAATTTAATACAGAGATAGAATATAACTTTGAATAGGACATAAACCCTTTTATTGCGAATAAACTTTCGCTTTCACGCCTAGCTCCAAATTTGAGTTTGATTATTTTTGGTACAAAAATAGACTAGACTTTGGAAAAGCTAACATTTAAAAAAAAAGACATGAATGGGTTGAAATAAGGGATGAAAATTTGCATGGGAATTCGTCATTTTCGGAGATGAAACCATGAACCTTTGTATTTAGGCAGGCAAATTTGTTCGAGCCTTTTTGAAACTTAGTCCTACATGGGGATGAAATACGAGATTAAAGTTCGCAGGGAAATACTATTAAAGAGACTGTCCACAATGACTGACACAATGAGGGATATGCGCTGTGTCGTAGAAGAGCGCTGAGCAGGCGTAAAGAGCAGTTCGTGTGTGTATTATTTGCAAAGTATCCTAACATATAAAAGGTCTCGGGTAAAAGCTAGTATTTCACAAAAAAAAAATACATTAATTATTAGTATAAAGATTTGTGAATTCGTTTTGAACATTCCAATGTTCAATGGAAAGACGACCATTCTAATAATATACCGGATCTAGGAAAGGAAGTTATTTGACATTGTTCCAATGGTCGGTGTTCGGTTTAATATATTATAGTGGGCGGAACGTCGAGGGCAAAGTCGCTTTATGCTGTAATGTATACACATTAACGACTTATCTACAAGCCAATGTATTCATATATGAATTCAAAATAGGGTGTGATACCACTTATTGAAAGTCAAAAACTACCGCCCATTCCAAAAAGTATGCCTCAGACCTGAGAAGAATGGGCGCAACAAACTCAGCAGACTTTTCTATCATAAAAATATGGCTACAAAATATTATCGTACAATTAAACTTACTATTTAATAGACTGAGGGTAAAAAAATATTCAATACCTTAAATAAATTAATTAATGTGCCGTACTCGCTTTTGACGCCACGCGTGCAACCTAAACATGTCGCGCGCAGACCTATTTTCAGCGTTAAATTAAAATCATAAATAATGGAGACAGTGTTCCGGAAATGTGGAGTTTTTAATTGGAAATTTCGTCCTCTTTCAGAATCTTTTTTTGAAATTTCTTAAATATTAATAGTTTATGAAAAATTTACAAAAACTTAAATACCATTTTTTTTCATCTTTAATTTTTTATAACTTTTGCAGTTTTTACATTTTTCTAGGCGTCATTCCGGATCTATCTAATGAGCTATCGCACATAATTTTAAGAGCAGTATCTCTATTTTGTACCATTTTCAACTTGTCGACTAGACTACTAGATAACACTATCTATACATTGTGGAACGCAAAAAAGCAGAATATATTTTGAATCGTACACTAATTATTGTTTACACATAGTATGTGTTGTGGTCGGAAAGTCAGGTCATTGCCGATTCCGAGCTCAATGGGCGACGGAAATTGGCGTAACGCCAGCAGACTTGCGTCAAATATACCTTTTTCATATTATTTGCCGTTCAAAATACATGGATTATTAGCTTTCTTTTGTAAAGCTCCACAATGTAGGTACTTCAACATTTATATTTGAAAAAAAATCAGTTGGTTACTGGGGCTACTTCGACTGCATCAAGAGAATGTAAAATGTACTACATTGTTCTCAACACGTCTCAATAGCCAAATTGGGATACTGAAAATCCAAGCGCTTATATATTCTTACTACACTTAATTATAGATTTTTCGTCATGTAATCATATTCAATATTGTATACAGGATATTACAAAACCACTCGTAAAGCCGAAAGGAGGTTAAATGTGGCCTTATAAAGAGTCCATTCACGATACTAAAGAACCGTAGTAACGCTGTATAACAGGTAGCAAACATTTATGAATGAAAAGTAGAAAAACAAAGTAGACAATTATTAGTAAAATAGGTACGTAGGCCTTTCTAATTAATAATCTGGTTCGTTGACATGACAGGTTACTAAGGGTTGACTAAATTAAAAATTTTGGCTGTGTTATTTAATTATGTTTTTACGGGGTATTTTCTAACACGTTGTATATGTTTACAAAATAATTAATAACTCAAAAAGCCAAGTAGTAGGCATAACAAGTATATATTTGTTTCTTGTAATAAACGTTATGATAAAAACACTTAATAGAAAATTCGCTAATGGCACATAATATACAATTTTATTTATATTTACTTTTCAACTAATTTCACCCGATTCTCCAGGATGAATGATGAATAAAACCCGTTTTGCAGCACAAAGATGATATATAAGATGGACTTAATACTACCGTTATACCCCTTAGTCGTTACCCACCTAGATGAACAGAACCTACTTTGCAAAATAACCAAAAAACTAAATACAAAAATTACTGCACAGGTTTATGAAGCCAATCAATAACACGAACATATCGAGAATTAATTGTTTTAAGAAAATCAGAGATATGAAATGTATTCAGCGAAATATTTGAATTTGAAAAATACGAAATTTAAAAAGGAATAAAAGGCATCAAAATTGATTCCTTTAAAATTATTTTTGATGCCATTTCTAATATACTAGATACTACTACCGCTTCGGAAACAAATGGCGGTCTGAGAGGTAAGAAGCGGCGTAAGAAGCTCTCCCAGCATTCTTTCTTTCGCGCTCTTTTTAATAAAATATACAATATTATACTGTCATTGCTATTGCTATATTATAATCATAATCTAGTAGCCCCAGGCTGTCCGATCACACAGATATTCAGCTGTGGAGTAGTAGGATTTACGACAGAGCCATTTTTATATTAAACATTTAAAATTGTTTAACTTAATGCAACAGTGGCTGAGACTTTATTATAAAAGTGTATGAAAAAAAAGCTACCCTTAAAGCTATTATGAAGCCCACTAGAATAAGATACAAGCAATCCCTTATTTCTAGTATTATAACAATGAAAATTACTATTAATAGCAACTAGGAAAGGAATAAATAACTATTAAGAGCATAAAGTCTGAAAAGTACATCGTATTAATCTTCCAAATATAATAGAAATGTTAAAATTCTATATCTACACACTTTTTAGTACTTAAGAAGTTGAGTTTATTAAAATAAATTGTTTAGGAATTCTGTATAAAAATAATTACTGCGACCTTAGTAAAATGGACAATCTGGTTATAATAACCTAATATTAATAAAATAAGTGTCGCTATTGTGTGTAAATAATACTGTAAATTTAATACTCTAATAATAATTACATTTCATCGGTAAGTCTATTTACTCGTGTTTGATTATATAATATCTGGACGACCGAGCCCTGCTTGGATTTTAAAGAATGTTCAAAATTTTAACAAAAAAATCTTATCATCGGACATCTGGATTCGAACCGGGATCTTCTCTGCTTTCCGGCTCACCCAATGTCCCATCCGAGTTATTATAGTCTTGTATATAGTGGCGAAATTTATCTTTGTATTATGTTATTGTGGCTGTTTCGCATTAAAAGATCGATTTCTCGCCCCCGAAACTACCTGTTTACTAAATTTCATTAAAATCGTTGGAGCCGTTTCTTAGATTCAGATTATATACAATAATTTCTTGTTTAAAGACATAAGATTATATATACGTGATTATTACTCCGCAAGGAATTAGCATTTTAAGCATTTAAGCATTTCTTTTACCTATTTATATTACTGTGGTAATAATTTTTAATATCGAAACATGTAATCTGATTAGCTACCAACTTAGATGTGCTTCGTAGACCGGTAGTATCCCCTATATAAACTATCCTTAGTATACGTACCAGAAATACTGTGTTGCTGTGTCTTCAGATGGAGTTGAGCTCTGAACTGATTTGCTTTCGCCTGCGGTTCCTTTTATATCATAAATTATCTTGTACCCTTTCTGTCAAGATATCAAAGGAGAGGCTTATGCTAAAGAGAAACATTCACGTTAAATTTTATTATACACAATTTTATTTTATTTTCGAAATTGTCCATTTACTGATTTTAAAAATTATTTCACCAGTAGAATGATACCTTATCACAGAGCTATATTTTATTAAAAAATCAAACCCTCGTAAGTTGTAATAATGTTAAATTAGGTACCCAATTATAGTTTTTACGCCTAAAATTTCTGCCTGAACAATGTCAGGAAGAGCATCTAGTATAATATAAATCTATACTGCTTATAATTTTTAATCAATATTTGTACCATATCTCAAACTGCGAACGAATTTACCGCTGGGTTAAAGACCTCGGAAATCGTACGGTTTTGATGATAATTTTAGCGCATTCCATCGGATATTTTATTATGCCAGGAAATATTTGAGATTTCAACTTAATGGAATCACAAATCAATTCTTACACGAACTCGAAACTTGATTCACTCATCCAGAATTTTGTGTAGTTTAATTTGAGAACGAATGTTTCACATTTTTAACCGACTTCAAAAACGGAGGAGGTTCTCAATTCGTCGGTATTTTATTTTTTATGTTTGTTACCTCAAAACTTTTGACTGGGTGAACCGAAATAGATAATTCTTTTTTTATTCGAGAGCTGGTGCTTCCCGTGTGGTCCATTGTAATTTGGTCCAGATCTGACAATGGCATCCATGAGAAAAACATAAAAGTCTTAAATTTGCTATAGTATGATAAATTAACGAATAACTCAATATCGCGCCAATCGATTTCGATGATTCCTTTTTTATTGGAAAAGATATACTTCAAAGATAGTTTGGTGAGAGTTTGGTTAGGTTCTGATGCCGGAATCCATGATTGAATTGTTAGTTAGTGTAATTCAAATTCATCAAAAATCATAAAATATATTTTTTTAACAAAAAAAACCGACTTCAAAAACACTATTTCAAAACAATAGATATAATATGCACTAAAAATATAAAAATAATTGCGTATTTACACAATCCAATTAATTAATCTAATTCTAATTACGATTATTGTAATTTTTGGAGTCGGTGTCATCTAAGATAGGTACATACCTATCTAGTTACATAACTACATACATAGTTATAGGTGAGATGTGCTTGAGTTGTGAGGAGGCGAGAGGCGAGAACGAGTCGCGGCGGAAGGACACCGATTTATTGTTTTGAAATAGGCTTTTGAGTCAGTTGTTTTTCTGTTATTTTTTTTTGTAAATATGAACTGCGTATTTCACCTTAGTTTGTGGTCCTTCTAACTATTATACGTTAACAGAGAAAACAGCGGTAGTGTTCACTAATTTTCAAGTGAGCCTCATTATTAAGTACTAGCCTATGCCCGTCACAATATCTGCGTGGAATTCCGCTTTTGGTCGAGGGAGAAATATAAAATGTACCAATAAGTACAGAAAATATCATTATCCGGGATAAACCAGTGCGCTTCTGAGTGACTTATGCTTTTAAAACGTTAAAATACTCTTTTTGGGAAAAAGGTTATTCATCATCGCATATTAGAGATAATATGTCCCCTCGATAAGATGCTAGGACCCTTCTATAAGTCAACTGTTTCGTATTTGACAGACAGCTTAGTATAATCAGTTAATTTATAATATCAAGTTAGGGTCTTAATGCTTAATGATTAATTGATTTACTCTTAGATTAAGAATTCGTCTCGGCTGCACTCACACTAAATACCGCACTACCTAAGATCAATAGCTTTTTTTTTACGGCAACTATTAGATGCCTGTGTGCTTGGCATCTTGACACTCAATGGCATCTTTCAAATTTTTTAACTTACGCTTCGTGTTATTTTACATTGAAATTTATAAAATACTTACTGATGATATGTGATCCCAGTGTCTTTCTTATTTCTTCTAGTAGGTATTATTATTACAATGTTTTACTACGCAACCTGGCATTTTTGTTTTAATTATTAGCGAAATTTAATATAACTTGTGGCACGTCAACGTCACACATTGTTCAAGACTGGCTGGAGTACGCTTGGGTGTAGTATCAGTTGCCGCACTTTGCGACTACGCCTGCGTTATCTAGTTGGAATGCAGCGGAGACCAATCCTTAAGCTATGGCTTTAATAAAAGAAATAAAAAAATGATGGTTGAATGAAATTAGATAAATCTGAACGAACCGACTTCAATCGACGTGTAATTGTTACCGCTTTATCTAAAATTGAACAATGTGAAGTGACAGCAAAACATAAAAGACGTTCTCGTGTAAATTTTGTTTACTTTTTAGACAATTTTTCTGATTGATAACATTTTCACGTTGAGAGTAGTGTATTTGGAAATCCGAAATGGTAACATTGTATCCGATAAAGGTATATTAGTTACCGGAGGTGTAATCTGCCATTATTTGTCGACATCAAACAATTTTCAAATTTCATAACATTTATATTGTATTAAAAGCAGTCTTGGAAAAAAGAAAAAAAAAATGTTGATACGACAGCTACCAAACTCGAGAATATCACTCAGTATAATAATTCGAACATTGACTAAAAAACATCGTACCAGCCATTTTAGAGTACATACACTTTAATCACTTTAATTTAATATTGATTGTATTGAACATAATATATTTATAATAAGAATAAATAAAATAATTACGAGTAAATTCAGCATCTTGTATAAACCATCCGAGAGAATTTTCTAAAAAATAATATTAATTCATTCAAATCAGTAGAAGTAATGGGTTGGAAACTTGATATTCTAGAGAATAATCGGTAGTGACGGATAAGTTTCCATTTTTCTCAGTTAAATCTGTTAAATTTTATTAAGTCCGTCTTCTATCGTCATTACATTTATTGGTACAAGCATGTACATAAAATATAACAGCAGATTCTAGTGTGTTTATACAGTGAAAGATATATGCTCTGTGAACGACTGGATCACTTGGCGTTGCGTAGAGACTTCGCTTCATTGTGTGTCTTCTACCGCATTTATTGTGGGGAGTGTTCCGAAGATCTGATTCCTGCCGCCGAATTCCACCTTCGCACGACACGCCACAAGTTAGGATAGCAGGCAACGCTCCTGTGATTCCTCTTGTGTTGCAAGAGAATGTGGGCGGCGGTGATCACTTAACACCAGGTGATCTGGACGCTAGTTTGTCCTCCTTTGTCATAAGAAAAAATGAAATAAATGTTATATACTTAAAAACAAAACAGTGACAAAGTAAGATAAAACAAAAGAAAGTAAATCAGTGATTTTTAGTAATCTTTCCTGTGTTCTGTTAGCCCACATCTCCGAATTTAATGTAGTTTTCACGGGCAGAGAGTAATTTAGAGCAGAATATAAATAAGGCTTTGTTTTAAAATATCTAGTCATTTTTATATATTTGTAATATACCTATTAACATACACCTATGGTGGTATTTTCGTGATAAAATTTAATTATTTTCAATGAAAATCAGCATTTTTTTCTGAGATTTCACTGTTCGACCAGAGATTTTTTGTTGTTGACTGAATTGTTTTTGATGAACCTACATTTTGTATGATAGTAAGGGACGAGACGAGCAGGACGTTCAGTTGATGGCAATTGATATGCCCTGCCCATTAAAATACAGTGTCGCTCAGGATTGTTGAAAAACCCAAAAATTTTGAGCGGCACAATTCTACTCGTCACCTTGAGACATAAGATGTTAAGTCTCATTTGCCCAGTAATTTCACTAGCTACGACGCCCTTCAGACCGAAACACAGCAATGCTTACATATTTCTTTCATACTTTAAGGCAGAAATAGACGCCGTTGCCGACTATCAACTGTTTCTCCAGGAGTCAATTGTAGGAGCTTCTGAAATCCAGTACCACATTGGTGCCACGCCAGTGCATCTAACACTGAGTTACCTCCTTTTTATGACCGTCATTGCAGCACAGTACCCATTAACATAAGTTAATTAATTTTATATTAAGTTAATTTTATTTTAGCATTTAGTATCAATTTTGCTTTGTTATTTCATTGTGTGGTGGTGGTTTGTTATCAATAAATTTTTATTCTGTTCAGGCGCATTGGTTTTCTAGTTAGGTAGGCACCGTACATGCAAGTACCTACCTTAATAATAAAATATTTAGTAATTGCACACATAACGAGAAGAGGTCGACGTTGTGATTTACTCTCGACATGTCAATTTTGTAGTTTTAACAGTAAGTAAGCTAAAACTTTATACTGGGTGTGCAATAGAAATTTGGTAATAGAATATGGGAACTAAATTAACTTTAACACTAGTGTTTTTTTTTTCGAGAGGAGTAAAATACATTTACGTATTGAAGACCCCGAAACCGACTAAAAACCTTCTCTGTGTTGATAGCCCTGAAGGCTTTTACAGCGAAGTCGGGCGGGGAACTCTAGTGCTATATATTAATTTAGGTTCTTATTAAAGTAGGCACTGCCTATTTAGGCATTTGCCTATATGGGAGGCACGCCCCTGATTCCATTCTATTCCATTGTGGTACCCATAGAAGCGATCACCCATTAGCGATTTCTAACAAAGCTTTTTATTTTTATTTATAACTTTTCAGAGGTAGCAACAAGACTTCAGTCTCCAGTGCTACGGGTCTGGAGTGTTGTGAAGGTGGCCTACTCGCCGATAGACAGAGCTGAACGACTCTTCCTGCAGCTGAATAACCTGTCCACGATGATAAGTCAGGTAGCTGGTCCTATCCATTTCAGTTCATTGTTGGGTTATTGGGTTACATGTCTTGTCCTACTAATATCTTCCCTTTCTTTTCGTGCGTCCGTGCAGAATGGGATGTCGCTATGCCAACTTAATGGCTGACAGGCTTGCCCTGCATGTTTCAGTATGACAACTCTCTCTGTTATCTCTACTTAAACATTTTATTGAGATAAAACCTTAAGGATACATATTGATAAAACCAACGGGCAACTACTAGTTTTATTATAAATTACTTATTTTATCTATGAACTATGAGTGTTGTCTTACAATTATTCACACTTTTATTTTTGTTTTGAAGATCTGATTTATTAAGTTTACTTACCTAGCAACCAACCCCTAGGTGTGTACAGAACACCAGCGCTGTGGACTAGTTTCACAACATAAGGCTGAGAAGAAGTTTTGGTTCAAAGTTTTTGTCCTAATTTGTATATTATTTTTTAGTGTTTGTAAATATGATTTAAAAACAAATAAATATAGTTTCTTTATTAAGGCCAGGTATCCACCAAAGCGAAGAGGAGAGGAGATGTATTTTGATAACCAATCAGATTTAGTTATTTTCACATCTCCTCTCCGCTTAGCTTCGGGGGAAATGGATCAAGCTGAGAGGAGAGGAGATGTCTCCTTTTGATTTTCTGTAGAATTTTGTGCACCCGAAAGCGTTACTTGACGTCTAATTTCGTTGGTCACATCAGTTGACTGATTTTGATCACTCACAGCTCACATAGAGATATGGCATAGCAGAGGCTATGCACAGCTCACATCTCTGCGATTTGGTGGTGATAAGCTGACAGCTTCGCGGCTTACCAGTGGGAGGCTCCTTTGCACAGGAAGAAGCGGCTAGATTAAGGGGACCACAATGCCGCCTATTTCTGCCGTGAAGCATTAATGTGTAAACATTTCTGTGTTTCGGTCTAAAGGGCGCCGTAGCTAGTGAAATTACTTGGCAAATGAGACTTAAAATCTTATGTCTCAAGGTGACGAGCGCAATATTTGGATTTTTCAAGAATCTTGTTGTAATGCGTCTCGTCCCTTATTTTCATAAAAAAAATCTCTCGTCTTCTCTCCTCTTAGGTTTGGTGGATACCGGGCCTAACTTAGTCGGTCGGTAAGGGGTTCAGCGTGGACCGATTCTTCAGTGGAGGGCGCGTATAACCCCTAACCCTAAGCCGTGCTTTAGGTCCATTCTGCATGTAGACTGTAGTCCGGCAACTTCGTGCGCGACCGTCGACGGGGTGACAGGGGGTGACGGGGACGGGATACTAAAGATGTCACCTCATGGACGGTCGAAGTTATCGGACTTTAACAAATCATTCATAACATTTTTATATTTATGGATTTCCGCAAAATAACTTATTCAACTAATTTCCTAAGTGAAGTTTGTTTGTAAGTAATAATGTAGATAGTAGGTACACTAAAACTCAACTTGACAAAATTTTTAAAATCATTCAGTAGAATGGTATATTATCACTCATTTTACTTAGAGATCATTAAATACTTTATCCTTCAAAAGATTCCAAGAAACGCGCTAAGAGGTTTATTAGTGGATATTTTTATGGAAAGGATGACAAACGAGCGTACGGGTCACATGTTTAGTGATCACCGCCGCCCACATTAAATAAAGCCAGCGGTATATAAAAGCCAGCTTGTGTAAATGTATCTAAATCACTTTGATATTACTTTGTAATAATACCAACCTTTCAATTACATATGTTTACCATTGGGTCGCTTCTTTACACAGGCTGCCAGTATGATTGGTCAAAAACTACTACTGTTTGGGTTTGAAGGAATATTTCCTTCATCATCAGCCGGAGGACGTCCAATGCTGGACAAAGGCCTCCCCCAAAGATTTCCACGACAATCGGTCCTGCGCTGCCCTCATCCAACTTATTCCGGCGATCTTGACCAGATCGTCGGTGCATCTTGTTGGGGGGCCTACCAACACTGCGTCTTCCGGTACGTGGTCGCCATTCGAGGACTTTATTGCCCCAACGGTCATCTGTCCGTCGAACTATGTGCCCTGCCCACTGCCACTTCAGTTTCGCAATCTGAATGCCACGTTTTGATGTGGTATATAAATAATACTATAATTACTGTTTAAATGTATCGTTTACTTTGCTTGACTCTTTGACAAAAAATATAATTATTTATTTCAGTTGCTGATTTTCGCTGCCTGCGACCGTCTCTTCGTGTCTCGAGGCCGACTAACCTGCCTTTACTCGCTCATGTTCTACAATGTCATCACATACTCCGTGAACTATATCCGGGAAATCTGCACAAAGGAGGACTGGTCACCGTACGTTAACGTAACTCGTCACTCCAGGGTCAAACATCTCGCTATGTCCGCGACTAAGATTGTCTTGGAATGGACAAAAGCTGTCACATTCGTTGTGACAATGACGTTTATTCTTTTGACTCTAGGTTTAGAGCAGGGCTTGGATCATTACAAGCCTAACTTTTTGTACACAATTATAACTGCGACGTATTATTTGCTGACAGAAAAGACATTCCTTGAGCTGTGGCCGCTGGCTTTGGCAGCTCTGAAGTTAGAAAGACTGGAAGGTATGGAGGTATTGTATTCTGGTGTTTGGGCAAGGGGTGTGACTACTGCTATAGCAGTTCCATTAGTTCCAGCTCTTTCTTGGCACGAGAGGTACAGATTAGCTTTTTTGTTAGCGTATATTTGTGTATACGTACACGGGAGGCATAGACTTGGAGAGGCTTTAGTTAAGTTCAATGAGGCGTGCGATTCGCTGGCGAGGTTTCGAAGAGCGACTCCAGAGGAGCTTTCTACGTTGGAAGATGTCTGTGCTGTGTGTCTGGGTACCATGAAGTCTGCAAGAGTCACGCCGTGTGCGCATTTCTTCCACGCAGACTGCTTACGGCGATGTCTGGCTACAACAGACCGCTGTCCGATCTGTGTCAGACCGTACGTGTTTTGTTGATCTGTGATTGGCAATAGACTTGCGAGTTGGGACTGAGCCACTTGGATCAGTATTATTTCTAGCACTTGGTTCGCTTTGTATGTCACGGACGGGAAACTGGTTTACGAATTATTTTAATCGATTCGTAATTATACATAGTCTTCAGTAAATTAAGTTTTATATGCCTATATAATACATCAGTATAATATAAATTTTCCATGTAAGTATTCAACTAATTTGGCGATAAAAGTATACAGGACTATCGTTTATACTTATTGCAATGTCTTAGATCATTTATACCTACGTCTAGATAGTGACAGCTGTAAAAACGTCGAAAACATTGACTTTAGAACTCTATTTTAAGCAATGCACGCACACTAACACAAAGTGTCATACAAATAGCGAGTGTAAGACGTAGCTTCTCACACACACTAAACTAGTATTTATATATATATCTGTATTTATAGCCTGTTTTATCGATTGTCTAACAGCACTATACTCTATCTAGACGTATTAATTATCTAAGCAATATGTATATGCACAATTTATATTCCTTTTATGTATTTGTATTGTAATTAATAAATATGTAGATGAAAAATGTATATAAGTCATAATTGAAGCTAAAATAGGCCAAGATGTGTATATTGTCTTGATAGATTCTAATGCACATTAATATTGATTTATATTTATTTTTAATTTTAAGATAGTGCACTATTTAAATTCTATAGGTATCGCAAATTTGTAATTTTGTATCAATAAATATGTCTAAATTCACGCTTTGTTGTTTTTTTTTATGAAAATCACACAACGACAACGAACGTTTACGCCCCTTGACGAATAGCGAGTCAGCGTGCATACTGTCTTAATACGAGCACTCGAAGCACACGAAGATAAATCTTACATGAGCTTCGTCGACTTCGTTAAAGGGAATTCGCAGAAAATAATCTAACTAATCTGTTATAAATATTGTATGCTCCGAGTTTAAACTCATATACGTATCATATGGTGTCTATGCGGATGACAACACAGGGTATGCTTCCTAGACCGGCCGTGTCCACATCTCCCGGGCTAGCGTCGACGAGAACCGGAACAAACTTGTGTCTAAAATCGAGACTATGCAGTCTAGGAATGGGGCCGACAAAATTTTGTACAATTCAACCCTAAGAAGACACAAGTTTGTGCGTTCACTGCTGAAAAGTCTCTTAACCTATTCCTGCTGGTCCCTAAACTATACCCGAATGTTTTAAATTACGACTTAGGATGGACTTGAGAACCTGTCGGTCGAGGAAAGCATTGTAGGTTCGATTCCCGCTCAGAATTGATAAATTTTTACCACTTCTGCACAGCCACATCTAAGTAAGTAAATATTTATATAGGATTATAGTAATTATTTAGTCGATTGCTGTTCTATAATATAAAGCGCTATATCTGAATGCTTTTAAATAATAAATCTTTTTAAAAGTGCTCCATCTATTTCTTATCTCTTATACTTCGACTTACATCCAAAGCTTTATCGGTAAAATGTTTGCTTTGTGCTATGGGAAAGGACGCCTATAATATTTTTAGATTATATTAGTTCTTAAACGTACCGATAGATGGTGCTGGTTTCGGTGATATCATATTGATACTGACGAATTAAGGCGACTTATAATATGTGGCGTAAATAGTACCTCAGATTACCATAGCACTATCCCTTTCTCTACTTTGGATAAACTGCAACAAGGCATTTGCTGTCTCGCCTCTGTAGAAAACCTGCTCGAGCCTCGACACTTCCCGCATCACGCTTCAGTACAAAGAGAATTTAAACATGCTTCAGTAATCGCGAATTAATTTCGGACAGTGTACGTGTTTGTTATTTAACTGCTTTGTTTTGATGAAATTTTCGTCGTAAATCCAATAACTGAAAATGTGATATAAATGTTTTTAATAAATTTTAGCATAAATACGCAATGAAATGTTGGATTTTTACTATGACATGGTAAGCTTTAACTATAAGTTACAGAAAGTTTAAGAAGAAGAAATAATGCATTCCAACAATGTTATCAGCATACCTAGATTTTTCTTTTTTAATCTGAGTAATATTCGTAAAGCAAACACTACAAGATGTTTTATTTAAAAATAAAATAATACTAATTGATATTAAGGTAGAATGGTAGATGCATAAAAGTTATTTGAAACATATAAAAAATGCGCAGGAATATATTATTATTATAATTAAACGTAGATAAGTGTTTATTCCTATGCAATCTTAAGTTGATGTGTTTAATTAAAAGTATCCAATTGTAACAAACAATAGTCGGTAGGTAAGTACATATACTATAAAAATAATTAATGATCAATGTAATGTCTTTGAAACTTGGTCCTCAGAATTAATTTATTTCCGTCACCCAAACTTAAAATATATAAAAATCCCGTGCTTGTTACCTGCGTAACTAGTAAAGCCCGTACTACATTAATTATATTGCGAATTTGTTATCAAAAATAGGTACTCAGATTTTGGTGGATTATATATTACTGTATGTTAGTTGGTATATACGTATAATTTTCCTGTTATGATTAATTTAATAACATAGCACCGAGGGCATTCGTATGTACTGTCATTGTCAGATTATTGTTTCATATTGGTGCTTGCCATGTTTTCAATAAATTCATCAAGCCGAGTGTGACTTCATTTGACGGTTTTTCTAACATCCATCATAAGGCCTTATATTAAAATACGCAATGCATTGCTCGAAAGCCATACCATTTAATATAAACGTAAGTTTACTTGACGTTATAACTCAACGAACTTAAACAGCAATCACTATGCTATCTGATATCTCCACCATTTTTTCTTCTGCATATCAATGATATGTTGGACGCCTACAACATTCATTGCTATGCAGACGGCAGTACTGGATATGCCGTATACACGGGCCATGCAGGTCTCTGTTCGGAAATCGTCGACCAATGCCGGAAGATACTTGTGTCTTTTATTGAGTCCCCTCTTGAAAAAGTCACGAAATGGGGTAAATTGAACCTGCTCCAATTCAACCCCCAGAAGACTCAAAACTACGCGTTCAGCACTAAAAAACCTGATTTGTCGTATCACCGCTCTTCGACAACACTTCCATTAAAGCCTCGCCTAGTATTGGAACACTGGGTCTCGAAATCTCGAGCGATTCCCATTCCGCGGTCATATGGCAAATCCAAATTAGCTTCGAAGAAGCGGGGCGTCATAAATAGAGCACGGCAATACTGAAGCTTGCACACATTCTATCGCTCTATGAAGCGCAGATCCGGCCACATATTGAGTACCTATTGCTGTCATCTCTGGTCTGGTGCACCTCAGTATCAGCTCTAACCACTTGACCGCGTGCAGCGCAGAGCTGCTTGAATTGACGGTGATCTAGTGCTCTGTGAATGGTTAGTTCACCGGGGTTTGCGTAGAGACGTCGCTTAATTATGTATCTTCTACCGCATTTATCAAACCTTATCCTATTATCACGGGGAGTGTTCCGAAGAGCTGTTTGACGGGATTCCTGCCGCGGAAAACCATCTTCGCACGACACACCAAAAATTACGATATCATCCCACCATCTGGCTGTGTAGAGTTCCTCCACTGTGCGGTTTTCAATGAACTTTCTTCCACGCACACCAAAATAGCTTTTGTGGAGTTTCCAGTGCGATACAACATGGGTATCTTAAAACAAAACGCGTACACTCTTCTAAAGAGCCGACAACGCTCCTGTGGTGTTGCAAGAGAATGTGGGCGGAGGCGATCACCAAAAAGAATCAACAACAAGATAAGATCGAAATAATGACGTACCGCATTATTCTCAATATAAAATTTTAGCATATTACATTACATTTTACACACAACTCCAAAATTATGGAGAGTGTGCTACTGTGTGCATTGCAATGAGGTGACCCGCTTAGGACATTTAAAACAATAAAGTTCTGAACAGCTACGCGATTGCACACGTCGCCTTGAGACAAAAGCTCAGTAATTTCAGTAGCTGCGTCACGTAAAACCGTACTATTTATTTTATTGCGCTTTGAAACTTCTGAGCTGAGCACTTTATTTTGTGTTTAACAAACCTACGTCAAGGGAGGACTTATGTATACGGGTATATGAAGATGCAGACCAGAGCCCCGTGGATAAAAAGGGCCTCCAGAGCCCATTAAAGTTGCACAATTATTTTTTTAACTTTTGTTGAATGTCTAAGAGTTGCTGTTTGGGTTTATGCTATGATGTCTTCCAAATCGATCGACTTCGGCGACTGTTACCTGGACTTTCAAGCAACATTAAGATTTATGCTTTTTTAACTAAATAAATCCCCCTTTTTTTCAAATGCTGTGTGCATTAAAGAAAAAAAAATTCGGATTTAATTGCAATTAATTTATTGATAAGTCAGGCCTCTTAGTAGTATTTAGCCCAGGACCCCGCGAACTAATGGTCCGCCGTGCGATAGCCGCGAATGCGGTCCCGTGAAAATAAAGAAACTTCTTAATGAAGCGTAATACAAAATCCATAGTCTACTTTCAATTCATCATTAAATTTGCAGAGTACCTAACTAGCTCCCAAATGACAAGGATTTACAAGAAAAATTAAACATAACATTGAATGTATTATTTCTTTCAATTCTTTCAGTTTTTCTTATTAGTACCTACTAATTAGTATATATAAATAGGAACCTTCCTATTTATAACTAAATCACTATCCATAGAAAGGCAGACTCGCATTAAATCCCTTTTCTTTTTATGTCATATATCCATATTCCATTTCAATTTTCCTTTATTTTGTCATCATTCCCATTCAACACGAACAAGCTATAAGATGTTATGTGAAGTGTGTGTTCTGTGTGGTAAGAATTCGTGATAAAGAATTACGTCATTCAGTTGATGGGATTCAAGTTGAATATATTTATAGCGAGTGACGCGTCTAGCGACGACCATCAATGACAACATGGCATTCGACCCGAAACTATGGCATTGGCTATGATCTTTTAATGATTGTTATTGATTTACTAAAAAGTTTATGTTAAAAATGAAATATACCATACGGCTTGGAAACTTGACCATATATCTAAAAATTTATTGTTTCTTTGTTTGCAATAAGATGTGCTAATGCGATTTTAAAGAATTGTGTTCTGTTTAGACTTATTGTATGGTACATTGGATGCTGTTTCCGTAACTAGACCCCAATGGTCCATTTTGTGAGTATTGTTGACTCCGGCTTGAAGCAGTCGAGCTCCATCAAGTTCTTCCTGATATTTAGGATGTTCACAAACTTGTCGAAGTGAGTTCCTATTTTTCAGGAACTTTTCATGTTCGCGTTTTCTTTAGATTTAAGGTTTACATGACGTTTCATTTTCGACCAGATATCATCTGAATGTTAAGACTGTCTGTCACGCCTGTTATGTAAAAGGTGCTTGTTTAGTGGTGTGGTTTTTTCTTGTTTACTTACTGTGCTCACCATAATATGGATATCGTGCGTGCTTAAGCTAGAGAATCGACGTGTCAGTATTGTAGTTATATAAACTTTTATGTAGCAATCGGGACACAACTTTTTATCAATTCGCGCACACAGACAGCGCGAGCGTCACGATTTTCCGACACATAGTAAATATTCGCGATAATCCTATTTGTTACTTACCACCTTAAGATACACAGTTTTGCAAACGTCACTGAGTGCAGATTGCTTGTAGATTAACTAAGATTAGCTTGACTTAGACTTAGCTTGTGGTTGGATAGTTTAATATTCGTATTACTAAGAAGCTATTGCCAAGCGTGGCTGACTGCTTACGACTTTTGAATCAGTTAGAGTAACAATTAATTCGCTTTCCTTTTCTATTTTGGTGTATATCCGTTAGAGATATTCATCTCTCTTGCACGCCTTGTTCAGATATGCTAGTATCGATAGACAAAACTTGTCGTAAAGCCATAAATAGTTTTATGAATGATTTTACCGGAGCTTGGTAAATAATTCTGTTGAAACAAGCTCGTGATCATAAAATATTTGATAGGACTGGGTCTGTGCCATAGTAGTAGTATAAAGAAAAAGAAGAGAAATAAAACATTGAGAAGATAAGAAAAAAGAACGCAATAATTTGTTTGGAGATGAAGTACATAAAGCAATAAAACACATAATAATTATACCGACGTAATTATTAGTGTTTTAATAAATACATCTCAATAATGGCGCAATTATAGTAATTGTAATTATAATAAATGTATGTAATATAAATATGTAAATGTAGTCAATATATTAACGGTTTTCTATAAAAAATATTTTTACGATGGCAACATTCACAATTTCAAAGCATACGTATGACGCATCTGCGATGGCTAGTTCATAGTTGTGATGACTGGTCAACGTCTTATCGTGATTACTTTTATGTTATATACAATTTTTTACAGTAATCTCGACAGACATCTATGTTTACATACAACCAGCGAATTCAAGGTTTGAAGGTCGATGCTGCGACTGTACCACTGTACAATGATTTACAAAACTCAAAAAATAAAATTAAAGTCAATGGGATATAATAAAGATAAAAGGAAGTCGTGTAACTAATTCTAGTAGGCTTCATAAGATACATAATAGCTTTAAGTGTAAATGTATACACTTTTATAATAAAGTCCTGGCCACTGTTCAGGCATTTTCTATAAATAAATTTAAATGTTTTATTAAAAAATGGCTCTGTCGTAAATACTACCACTACACAGCTGAATATCTAAGTGATCAGACAGCCTAGGACTAGATTATGAATATTTTATAGCAAAAGCAATGACAGTACAATATTATATAATGTTATAAAAAAGAGCGCCAAAAAAAGAATGCTGGGAGAGTTTACGAAAGCTACCACATTATGATATAACAAATCATTTTATAATTATCTTATTAATTTGACTAATAATTGTTATCATAAATGAAACAAACAGTATAAATACATAGTAAATTCAATAAATAATGGTACATTTCTCTCTCCATGTTCCGAGAACGAAGTATTAAGGATAATAAATCCTCTTAAAAATATAAATGCAATAGGTTATGATTCCATATCTACACAATATATAGGTCCCAAACATTGCAAGCACAGTATCTCTCATATATTTACTCTCCTAAATATATTTTTCAGAGGTTGTCTTTCCAGAAAGTTTTAAGTTATCTGTTATAAAGCCTATAATTATCTAGCCTATAAAAATCTATAATTATTGTCCAACTACTCTTTTCTCTTTTTTTTTTTCTTTTTCAACGCGGCAAGCGGCAACGCCGCCTTATGATGCCGTGCAAAAGTTGAATAGCAGCGCTAGAAAAGATGCCTTTGAATTGCGCCGCCCGCGGCCGTCAAAGAGATACCGCCGGCACGTGTATTTTATAGCCTAAGCACATGGTCGGATTTGGCCCGGCTGAACTAGCGGACGCGGTCTGGTACCGGAACATTCTTTTTTATTTATGGAAAAGGAGGACAAACGAGCGTACCTGGTGTTAAGTGATCACCGCCGCCCACATTCTCTTGCAACACCAGAGGAATTACAAGAGCGTTGCCGGCTATTAAGGAAGGGGTAGGTACACGCTTTTTTTGATGGTACCCATGTCCTATCATTATATAATATTATATTTTTATATTTGTGTCGAAACACCGCACAAGGAATCTCATTCCACAGCTTTGTCGTACGAGGAAGAAAGCTCCTTGAAAACCGCGCTGTGGAGGACCGCCACACATCCAGATGGTGGGGATAAAATCCTAACTTGTGGCGTGTCGTGCGAAGGTGGAATTCGGCGGCAGGAATCAGGTTAATCAGCTCTTCGGAACACTCCCCGTAATAAATGCGGTGGAAGACACACACAAGCTCAATGTGATATCAAATAAACAACTTTGTGTTAGCTTTGAGAACGCTCTGACAAACTGTAGCCTTTAATGCTGCACTTATTGTATACGACGGTTATATTGCTTTAGTTTTACGGTATAGTAAAATTTGTCACACACAAAAGACAGTCAGCAAAGAATATGCAATACTGTCAGTAAGATACATACCTAATACACTATCGTAAAAGTGTGCGAGCAAACAAATTTTAATGATCTTTACAAAATATCTCATAGCCAACTGATACAGAGCCGATAAAAATAATGTTTTTAATGCACTCATGTTCATAGCCATTGTTATCTTTTGTTATTGGTTTTGATAACGTTCAATGTACCGCTTTTAGGTGCAGTAATATTTGTTTTAAATTCACATTTTGTGCAATAGTAACGGTTAGTAGTGAATTATCATAAAAATATAATTATATGACATTACTTATTATATTATTTAATAATATGCTAAAATATTAAATATACATAAATTAAATGTATATTTCTTCGATTAAGGATTGGTCTCAGCTGCGGTCCACCTAGATACTGTAGGTGTAGTCGCAAAGTGCGGCAACTAATACCACGCCCAAGTGGACTTATTCGCGCCAGTCTCGAACAATGTGTGACGCTGACGTGCCACATGCTCTGTTAAACTTTGCTTATAATTGAAACTAAACTGCCGGATTGCGTAGTAAAACTTAACTTTGTAAAAGTAATACTACAAGAAATAAGAAAGACACTGGGATTACATATCGTCAGTAAGTATTTTGTATTTTATTAATTTCAATGTAAAATAATACGAAGCATATGTTACAAAATTTAAAAGATGCCATTGCGTTTCAAGATGCCACGCACACAAGCATCTAATAGTTGCCGTAATAAAAAAGCTATTATTAGGTAGTGCGGTATCTATTTGGAGCGTATCGGAGACCAATCCTTAATCTAAGGTATATTAATTTGAATTTTAAAGTTTACGAGAAACTGGGCAAGTACGTTAGAATTATACACACATCAAAAAAGTCTAAGCAACATGTACTAATATAAATTTTAGGATGGTTTTCACATTATAACGTTGTATTTTATTTTTAAAATAATATTTTTAGGGTCCTAATATGTAAAAATAACAGCTGTTGTCTTTATAAGTTCTTTTAATAACAGAAATTAACAATATTAGAATACAAGCAACTAAACATTTTTTTAACAAAATAAAATTTCTAAAGAAAATTAATTGTGAAAGAATAGGATAATTTAATACAAAGTATGGCCTCCTCTGCTATTCAGAACTTGTCGGCAACGATTATTCATTGAATTAATGAGACTGTTTATGTCATCTTGCGCTTCAGCTGTTGGGTTGTTGTCACTGCGTCCAAGTCCTTGATAACACGTCTCTGAAGCATGTCCCATGCATGCTGGCGATTGTGCACGTCAGGGACCCGGACGTTCTCCGTTGCCAAGTATTGACTGGTTCGCCGAGCTGTATGTGAACGCGCATTGTTATGCATTAACATAAACTCGGAGCCAAAGGTTTGTACAAATGGATGGACATAAGGTGCGAGAATATCCTCAACGTAATTTTCAGCGTTCATGTTTTCTTTAGCTCAGTTTGCCTGTTCTTCATAATACCCGCCCATACCATAACTGTTGAGCCGCTGTATGGATGAACTTCCTGAATGCACCTGAGCCTTTCAGTATTTCCGGGCCGACGGTACAATCGCACCCTTCTTGTATCAGGCCTCAACCCGAATCACGACTCATCGGAAAACATAATTTTATCCCATTGTTCCTGGGTCAATGTTATGCGTTCTCTACACCATTCATTTCGACGAGCGCGATTCCCGTGACGTATCGGTGGGCACCTAATTGGGCGTCGAGCTCGTAGGCCGTACTCATGCAGTCGATATCGCACAGTTTAGAGACTTACATCAAAACCTCTTGAATTTTGTAGCCTCAAACTTATTCTCAAGCGGCTAACATCGGCTGGCGTCTTGCAGTCAGTTGTATGTACCGGTCTTGCCGAATGGTTGTACTCCTTTTACAGCCTGAATGCTGTTCAGCGGTTTCCCTTGTATTATTGTAGCGCTGCCAAAGACGACAAATAACACTTCTATGAATGCCAAAATGCCGAGATACCTGAGATTGATTACTTCCCGCTTGCAACATCCCTACAGCTCTTTGCATTTCATTTGCCTTCAAATGACGTCGCTCCACGACGTAAAAAATATCTAACAATTCAATTTTGTCGCTAACTATATTTAAATGGTTGGTAAAATTATAAAATCAAGACTAAACGTGCCAATAAAAACGCGCTTAAATTCAATTAAATTCCCTTTCATTTAATTTTATGAAAAAAACAAAACGTAATCGAAATTTCTTTTTACAACCAGCCAGTATGTCATCAATAACAAAAAGTACCTATACCTATGCACTTTGAGGGAATAAAGACTCAGAAATTAATTAATATAAATGGTAAATTTGTAATATCCATGCATGTTGCTTAGACTTTTTTGATGTGTGTATGTATTATGTAAGGTATACAAGTTTACATAGAAGAAGTGCCGAATGCTAAAAGAATAACATTGAAGCATGTACAGTTAAACCTGTGGGACCTGTATAAGTGAGAAATCTCTATTATTGAGAGTTGCAATGAGGTCCTTGTTCTTTTTCATTAAATAACCTCTGTAAATAGGACTTTTTGAACCTGGTTAAATGAGATTTGAATTCTAATACTTTTTCAATGTTTACCTCTATAATTGAGACTATGTAGCTCAATTGCTCGTGAACGGGTGCTACTCGTGGTGGCTGGATGATCTTGTTACCGGGAGGTCTGCTTGATGTGTTTTTTTATTATTATTATTTCCTTTAAAGTTAAAGTTATTATATATTTTATTTTATGAAATGCTCACATAATGCCTCTATCTATTTACGGTATGTGTGGATTGATGCATCTACTCTACTCAATAACTCTTGTGTTTATAAGTATTAATTTACTTTTTTTTTTTCTTTTTTTGACTTACTCATGTAATGCCTTTCAGTTTTTGAATTTTGAGTATTTTTGTTGCGTCACTTTGCATATATAGTAATTGAAATGATTTGTAAAACAACTAAAATGTAAATCTTGACTTAAAAGAGTGGCAATGAGTTTCTTGCTACTTCTTCTCTAATGAGCTAATGCTCAACCCTTTACGAAGTAGCGGTAAATTCAATAAGAAACAATATTTATATATTTTTTTATTGACATTCATAAGTGTCATTTTTGTGACCTACATGAATAAAGTGTTTTTGAATTTTGAATTTAACTGTATAAATGGTTTTAACGTGTTTGTTTACATACATTTCGCGTCATCTTTCGCGTATGCTTACTTATTAGTACTATCTCAGGTTTTGACCTATAAACAAAGGAATAAAAGTGTACAAAATGTCCATAAGTATATATAAAATTGCCTCTGTAAATGAGACAACTAAAATTTAAACCTGCATTGGAAAGCTGTATTATTGGAAAACTCAGTAATTGGTACTTGAGATTCCAATTAACCAGCTTTTACTGTATTAAATAAGCCTAATGTAAGTTTTTCCATCATTGTTTACATACTTAGTAACAATGTCAAATGAAGGGTCGTATAAATGTCTGATGACAACATTCAGTAAGTACCTATTACATAATTATAACACATAGCGCTTTACTATTGAATAAAAAACCTTACTAACGTTTATATATTGAAAAGAAATTATATTCTTTTTATGTAATATCAGCTCCTTTGCACAGGATGCCGGCTAGATTATGGGTACCACAACGGCGCCTATTTCTGCCGGGGAGCAGTAATGTGTAAGCATTACTGTGTAGTTTACTTTCAGTCTGAAGTATGCCGTAGCTAGTGAAATTACTGGGCAAATGAGACATAACGACATGTGACAAGCGCAGTTGTAGTGCTGCTCAGAATTTTTGGGGTTTTTCAAGAATCCTGAGCAGCATTGCATTATTATGGGCAGGGCGTATTAATTACCATCAGCTGAACTTCCTGCTCGTCTCGTCCTTTATTTAAAAAATACTGCAGGGTGACTCCAGGTGATAACCTTACGTCAACTAATTATTTCAAACAAATACATATCTAAATGGTAATGTAATCGCACACAACTCTCCGAGAATCAAACTCCCAAGATTGTTATATTAAACAGTAGGGTATAGGTAATTATTGTTGATTGTATCATAACGCTGTGGGTAAATAGTATAGGTACATTCACAAGACAATAATTGTTACAGTCTATTGCACAACAACTGCTGTGATCGAGGTACCTATCTATCTATAGCTAGCTGACCCGGCAGACGTTGTTCTGTACATAATTAAAACTAACGTACTAAATAAAATACTTTTTTATGAGTTTGTCAATAATATTCCATAACATCAATAATTATTTATAAAATATGCTCGCTGTTGTTATAATGAAAGTGTTTCACAGCAGAACATTCAAACCATGCGTCAAAAAATTCTCTCATAGAAAATAAGTCGATCTGGAGGGCAAAGCCAAATTGGCTTCAAAGAAACTGGGCGTCATTAATAGAGCACGACGGCAATACTTCAAGCCGGCCCACATACTAGCGCTGTACAAAGCGCAGGTCCGGCCACACATGGAGTATTGCTGTCATCTCTGGTCTGGCGCACCCCAGTATCAGCTCGATCCATTTGACCGCGTGCAACGCAGAGCAGCGCGAATTGTCGGGGACCCAGTACTCTGTGAACGGCTGGATCACTTGGCGTTGCGTAGAGACGTCGCTTCATTGTGTGTCTTCTACCGCATTTATCACGGGGAGTGTTCCGAAGAGCTGTTTTACCTAATTCCTGCCGCCGAATTCCACCTTCGCACGACACGCCACAAGTTAGGATATCATCCTCACCATCTGGATGTGTGGCGGTCCTCCACAGTGCGGTTTACAAGGAGCTTTCTTCCACGTACTACAAAGCTGTGGAATGAACTTCCTTGTGCGGTGTTTCCGGGACGATACGACATGGGTACCTTCAAAATAAGCGCGTACACCTTCCTTAAAGGCCGGCAACGCTCCTGTGATTCCTCTGGTGTTGCAAGAGAGTATGGGCGGCGGTGATCACTTAACAACAGGTGACCCGTACGCTCGTTTGTCCTGCTATTCCATAAAAAAAAAGAAAAGCCCAGCCGAGGAAGTGTGGTTCGGTGGAAACAGAAAGCTCCACTTTGTTAACTCGCAAGAGACACCCTTCCTTCCTGAGGTGCGATGTTATACATCAATCAAACTACTCCGGACTTTCGTATGCTGTTGCAGACAAAAAATGAACAAATGGGAGACACACCCTTAATAGATTTTTTTTTTATGGAATAGGAGGACAAGCTAGCGTACGGGTCACCTGTTGTTAAGTGATCACCGCCCCCCATACTCTCTTGCAACACCAGAGGAATCACAGGAGCGTTGCCGGCCTTTAAGGAAGGATATTATATATTATATTCTTGGAAAAAGGGTTTTTTAGAACAAATTTTAATACCATCTACTAAAATCACAAACGTGCTAACATCTAAATAAGTACTGTAAAATTAAATAAAATAGTGACGACGCCAGGGAGACTTCGCCTTTTATAGATATGCTCCTACCGACCGGTCACTGTCAACAATATGAATATAGAAGAAGAAGAATGTATAGAAAGTCGAATATAAATGGAACCTACATATACATGGAATTACCAGCGATTAAAACGTGGAATTATTTAGGGCAGGATATCTGGCAAGCCGCCTAATGTATAGTAGATACATAAACATTTAAGAACACAATATTACGAGTATGTAAACAGATTAGAAATAATACAAATTTATCCACTGTGAGTTTGATCAGATGAACACAGCTCTGAGTCCACATATTTGTGTAAAGAAAGAAATTATATACCTACTCGTAAATAGCATAGGCATAATCCAAATAATTGCAAAACTGAAGTGGCAGTGGACAAGGCACATACATAGGACAGATGGCTGGTGGGGCAGAAAAGTTCTCGAATGGCAAACACGTACCGGAGGGCGCATTGTTTGTAGGGCACCCACAAGATGGACCGACGATGGACGATCTTGTAAAGATCGCCGGAATACTTGGATGAGGGCAGCGCAGGACCGATCGTGGTGGAGATCTTTGGGGAGGCCTTTGTCCAGCAGTGGACGTCTTCCAGCTGATGATGATAATATAAATAGCATTGTGTAAGTGCGTGATGTAGAATGTCTAAAACTTATTTTTAAGTGCAAGCAAACTCAAAAGACTTCTCGAATAGGTAGCAATGATTAAAATATTATAATTATACATTACATTAGAGTATGTCAGAATAAAAAAAAAATTTTTGAGTAAATACATATGAAAAGTTTCTTTGTTAGACACAAAAAAACCTCCTAAGAGATGAGCTTGATATCTTGGGTGCTCCAATTTCCCCAACTAGATTGACCAGAGGGGTCACTCAGCAAAATCGTTAACTACTTTAATATTTTTGACAGACTAAATATAGATATATAAAGGAAAGATTTTTACGAAATAAAATAATTCTTTGTCGAAACCAAAAGAAAAATGTTATTTTTGATTTTTTATATTTTTCGTCTCTTAAAGCCCTGTAACTTTTTTCCTATGCATTTTAGCGAAAAATGAAAGGGACCTTTTTTGTAGAGAATTTAATTTCCTATAGATAACGAAAAATCAAGTTCCAAAACCGCGGGTTTTGTTCGAAACTTCTTGCCTCGCACAGCCACTTTGTAGAATCAACTACCGGCAGCGGTCTTTCCGAACAGATACGACTTAGGGACCTTCAAGAAAAAAGCATACTCCCACCTTAAAGGCCGGCAATGCATTTCTTGACACACCTGTTGTTGCGGATGTCCATGGGCGGTTGCCTCACCTCTCCCCATCCCGTGAGCCTCTTGCCCGTTTGCCCCCTCTCATATAAAAAAAAACAAACAAACAAAAAAAACATACCGACGAATGGAGAACCTCGTCCTTTTTTGAAGTCGGTTAAAAATAAAAATAAAAGTTTAAAAACTAAGGATAAAAACTCGCTGAACACTATGTGTGTGTGTGTGTGTCTGTATGTATGGATAAACTCTAATAACTTTTGAACGGCTCGACCTATCGGCTTAGTCAAATTTAGATTTTCAATACAATTCGGACCAATTCGGACGGGTAGATTTTATGTAATCTCAAAAAAAACTACGAAAATATATTTTCATATGTGTTTGCAGGGATGGCCTTTAGGGTCAACCCTTTTTCCTAATTTTTTTTTAATATTTGTTTGCTATGTCATATTCCATGAGAATAGTTCTCTAGCTCTATTGCAGAGACTTGCAAATATATACTTTGACTCTTTACATGTTTTGTTTCAAATAGATATTAAATATTGTATTGTATATTATGCATTAGCAGAATACCATCTAAATATGTAATTGGATATATTTTCAAACAAGTTAACCGTGACGTAATCGAAGTTTACGAATATTCGTAGCGTGGGCGACAATCAATACAACGATAGTAAATAGTCCAAGAGCCGAACAAAAAAATTTTATCAAAGCTTTTCTTTATCATGGTGTTAACGTTTCTGTACGTATTAAAGTACAAAGTAACCCTTATAGAATGTCCGAAGGTGTGTATCGTCATAAATATCCACTTAGTTTGGCACATCGTACAGTCTACCGAAGCCCTAAGTACTCTACGGTCAAAATAAGTAGAACTTTCTGGAAGCAGCTCCGACTAAAAATCGTGAGTTAAAATAAAACTCAAAAATTGTAGTTACGTCTTACTCCTACAAAAATTTAATTATATTAGGTTATTATTTAAAATCAGTCCACTGTTACTTTTTATATTATATTTATTATAGTCTGTAGCACGCAAACATAATAAACATAAATATAATGGAAAACTGTAACTTAATCTGTGTGTATATCACTGTAATGAACTCTTTGGACAGGATGATCTACGAATAGAAAACGTTAAACTTACAAATGAAAATCTCACACGAATCAAAAGACCGATATTTTCATTACATTTTTCTCGTTCACGCCGCGGCCGTAGCCAGGATCATAACAAAAAAAACTAACATAATAAGCCTTTTAATTATACTTTTGTTGCTGTTTTTAATACTAAAATATAAATAAAATAAACTGTAATAAAAGTGTAAGATTTCAGGTAAGTAGGTTTATTATTATTAAAAAAAAATATCCGGACGACCGAACCTTGCTCGGGCTTTTAAGAGTGTACAAAACTTAAACAAAAAAAAACTAATAGGACATCTGGATACGAACCGGGATCTTCTGTTTTCCGGATCATCCAATGTCCCATCTGAGCTATTATAGTCTTGTATATAGTGGCGAAATTTACCTTTGTCTTCTAATGTTATTGTAGCTGTTTCTCATTAAAACACGGACAAAGCTACATTTTTTTAATTTAAACCTAGCTAGATCGATTGACCGCCCCCGAAATCCCCTGTACACTAAAGCTTATGAAAATGGATGGAGCCGTTTCCGAGATTCAGATTATAATATATGTATATACAAGAATTGCTCGTTAAAAGATATAAGATAAAGATATATTTATTAAATTTAATGAAAGCACAGCCAGGCTAAGTTATGTTTGATATGGTAATTGTCATATTTTATTTTAATTCAATCGTTGTCTCTTTTATTTTCCCCTTTAGTTAATTTTAAAGTTCTTGTTAATTTATCAGTACGGAACCCGATGTAGATCAGAGTCGTACTTGTCCACTTTTTAATAGTAAGCCGAAGACGATCGATCATTGTGTTATGTGTTATTAATTTAGGTTACTTTCAATGTTGGCTATTTAATTAACTGTTATCAATTGTGTGTGGTAATGTTTGGGCTTGTGGTGCCGAGGGTATTATAAATAATGAATTATTATCACATAGCATGTAGGTACCTGCGCCATTGTTGATATATATGTAGGAGTGAGTCGTTTCTATGGGCAAACCCACTGACAGACTAGACCACTGCTAGTCTCACATATTGACACCGAAGCTCGCATTTTTGTTATTTTTAAATTCCCGCTAAGAAATTGATAATTATTGAAAATTCGAGAAGTTATTAGTTTTACCCCGTTTTTCTAGAATCGAATTTTCATCAGATCGCGACGTCGCGACTTTTTAAGGTCCTAGGAAGCTTCCCTGACTAATCCCGCGATGCTGTCCTTACGTCCTGTATATATGTGCATGTGTGTGTGTGTGTGTGTGTGTGTGTGTGTGTGTGTGTGTGTGTGTGTGTGTGTGTGTGTGTGTGTGTGGTGTGTGTGTATGAATGAATGTATACTCGTAGTAGTAAGTATTTAGAGTTAACCGTTTTCCTATGTTTTTAAAGGAAAACTCACCTCTGGGATTGATTATACAAGTTAAGTTAGATTTTTTATATTTTGTTTTCGAATTTAATTTATGTAATCAATGCTAGAAGTATACTATAAAAAAATAATATATTGTTTAGATTTGAAAGAGCGAAATCTCAAGTCGATTTGCTAATATGCAAATATTGGAGTTGAGCGGGTAAATAGTAAAGTAGATCCTGTATATGAAGCCACAACCTGAGAGTTGAACAAGACATATCAAGATTTATGAACATGACGTCACTCGAACGGTTGGTTCAGTGGAAGAGCGCTCGCACGAAACGCGAGACGTTCGAGTCCCGCATCGAAAGTCGAAGGGCGAAGTTCATTCCGAGAGTAATTCCGACGATCACAAACAATGCGTGTTCTATTTTAATGAATTCAATTTCCGAATCATTCCGTCATGAACATCAACAGGTTACAAGGTTCGCCTTGAATTTTTCTCTCGCGATCAAATACATCAAACAAATCAACCTAAATCCCCCTCTTCTGTATTCAATCAATCAAAATTTGTACGTTGTAAAAGTTTTTGTTTTATTCAAAATCTATCTATATATATAAAAGAGAATGTATGTTTTTATGTTCCCTAATTACTCCTAAACTATTCGAACGATCTCAATGAAATCTTTTGCAATAGATTCGTTGAAGCTCAAGGAAGGTTTACATATATAATTTATATGGCAAAACAACGTTTGCCAGGACAGCTAGTAAATTAATAAAAATAATACAATTTAAGCTAAACTCACTTCACAAGAAATTGTTTGAGCTAAAGCTCTGATCGTACTGGTGAAATTCTCTTCGTAAAACTCGTACAAACATAATAATTTGAATTTAATGATAAGCCAGCTTATGACATAATCAAATTGAAATAGTACATTTTTCTGTCATCCATCCTCTATAGTCGCTTCGACCAAACTACTTCAAGGACAAAGCAATGGTATATTGAACAACAAGTCACACGAGTTGCACATACTATTTTGTATTACAAATGCGACGATTTATTTATTATTTCCGACTCCATATTCGTCTTTAAACTTTTGTAACTTAAATTATAATTTTATTTATTAAATTAAACTGTCAGACGCGTCAACCTCAATTCAGTTTTGATATTGCAAAATTTGCGTGTGCCAAGCACGGACGAGTAAAAAAAGGACTCCGCGCCGTGATATTAGCAAGTGAACCTTTATGCTAGTGTGTGTGCGGTTACGGGGGATACTAGTTACACAATTTTTTCTCCCTTAAATAATCATATATGGCAACAAATACTTATATAGTATCGTTTATACACATTTTCACAACGCACGACGGCATTTTTAAAATATTTTACTGAGACGGAAACTGATCTGTCACAGACGATGACAATTCTCATAATGGCCGCCTGTCGGCCTGTAGTAGTGTAAGTGTGTGCGTGGGGCTATGTATTTACACGTTAATCGGCTTGTTTTGGTGCTACACTGTCATGTAAGGTGATACGGACTCCTCATTTTTTTACTAGTCCGTGGCGACAAGTAAACTTTTGCACTCAAACAACATTTGCGTGCGACAAGTAAACTTTTCGCACTCAATGCACGCACCTTATTTAAAATTGCGGTTGAAAAATAGCCGTTTGCCGGCTCTTTTCCAACCGCAACAACGATCGCCAAGATACTACTTTTCCCGCATGAGTAATAAAACATTTATTTTTTCAGGATAATAATGTGACTGAATAATATGACTGTTCTTCTCTACGAGTACTTCCAGCTGGAAGAGAGAGCCGCTCGCCATCTTAGAGTATGGAAAGGTAATTAATATTTAAATAATAATGTGAGGCACAAGACTTTATTTTAATAAGAAAAAACAATTTTAAATGCATTCATTTGCTTGATTGAACCGGGAAAGGACACCGCACCATAAGTTTTTTTTTATGAAAATAAGGGACGAGAGAAGCATGACGTTCAGCTTCTGGTAATTGATACGCTCTGCCCATTACAATGCAGTTCCGCTCAGGATTCTTGAGAAACCCAAAAGTTCTGAGCGGCCCTACAATTGCCCTCGTCACCTTGAGGCATACGATGTTAAGTCTCATTGCCCAGTAATTTCACTAGCTACGGCGCCCTTCAGACCAAAACACTATAATGCTTACACATTACTGCTTCAGCAGAAATAGGCGCCGTTGTGGTACTCATAATCTAGCCGACATCCTGCGCAAAGCATCCACTGGTACTCATAAACTTATGGTTTTGTTTAGACATGTTTGAGTCTTTTTTTTGTTGCATCAATTCACATACATTGTAAATAAAATAATTTGTAAAATCATGAAGCTATAAATAGTGATTTAAAAGAGTGCCAATGGGTTTCTTGACACTTCTTCTGGTTAAAACTCGACCTCCATTAGAAGTAATTGATGGAACTTGTAAAATGATATAAAAGTAGTCTCGAAACAATCCATTCGCGGGAAGTGCTGTGTTATCGGAGTAGGCCATCGATAAGTGTTTGACAATAGTGTTGTTGATAACGACGAAGTAAAACGATAAAACATCAGTTCAATCACATTACTCAGTGCTTAATCAATATTTTTGTGAGCCGTTTGTCATTTTCAGTTCAAATTAACAATAGTTTTTATTGTAATTGAAAGGAGGACAAACTTTATGGAAACCAACGTACGGGTCATCTTCAACCGCCCATATTAGTACATAAGAATCACAGGAGCGTTGCCTGCCTTTAAGGAAGGTGTACGTGCTTTTTTTAAAGGTACCCATGTCATTTCGTCCCGGAAATACCGCACAAGGAAGCTCATTACACAGCTTTGTAGTATGTGGAAGAAAACTCCTTGAAAACCGCACTGTGGAGGACCGCCACACATATTTAGGATACTTTTGGTTTGATTTTTAAAAAGTTATTGATGTTATTTTCCTAATCAGGGTATCAGTCTAAAGCTTTTTGATATCTGTAATAGTTACGGATTAATCGCCTGGTCATACTTAACGATTACATCCTGTATAAATATAAATAGACATCCATGTCTTTTAAAAAAACATCTATTTTATATTCATCATATAAAGTTTGCACCAACTAGAATTTGAACCCGGATCTAGCTCAGTGGGCAGGGTCACTAACTAACTAACTGGACTGGGTCATCGTAGTTATTAGCCCAAAGCTTTTCAAACTGAACATTAAGGCTGGGTTGCACCATATAAGCTATTCTTAACTATTTCAGGTTTATAACGTTAACAGTAACGCCAACTTCAACATAGACTGCGGCATGTGTTGCACCATCGTATCCCTTGGCAAAGTTAAATTTAAAAAGTGAAGTATTAAGTCAATATCGAATATTTATTTGAAACTTTTGATAGGTCGCTTTTAAACATTAACAATAGCTTTGACCGGCGAAGATTGGACGGTTACGGTTAAAAGTTAAAGTTAAGACGTCATCTAAAATTGTCAAATGGTGCAACTCAGTTTTGCTTAACCGGTACTTTAGCATGTTTGTTGTTGCTGAGCCTAATACTTGCACATTATATGACATTACTGCCTTACGGCAGAAATTGGCGCCGCTATTGTGCCCATCAAAGTAGTATCCTGTATAACGAATACAGATACGATACGATATATAAACGAATCCAAAATGGCGGCGATACAAATCGGTCCTTCAGCGAAATAGGGATGGCAGATAGGTGAAGTTACATGCGTGAGTGAGGGCGAATCGTAAATGGCTGCCATTTTCAATTCGTTTCTTTATTACGGGTTATATCTATCTTATATCAACTTGAACATTGTAAAATGTAAACAATGACTAATATCGCAACCGAACACCCAGGTGCGGGGCCGGCTAGATAACTGGTTTTGTTTATTTAAGTCACTAGAAACAATAACATCATTATTTTAAGTTTTAAATACATATAAGTTGCTTTGATTTAGTTAGTTAGTCAGTTTTATATGTCAAAAGTAATTAGGAACTTATTAAAAAGGCAACAGTAAATATTAATACTTACTTTAGTATTTATTAACGGGTAACATATTTTTTCATCTGGTATCTCTGTCATGGATGTACAATGTTTCCTGTGTACATGAAAGAAAATAATTAATAAAGCTGATAATGATAAGTAGTCTTCTGATTCTCCAATTTAGGCTTCGAAACTTCTCTTATAAAAGAACTCAAGAACAACAAATTGCAGCATAAGACTTGGTGTTTTTTTTTATGGAATAGGAGGACAAACGAGCGTACGGGTCACCTGGTGTTGAGTGATCATCGCCGCCTGTGAACAATGGGTTATTGTAGATCTTAATAAGTTTTATACACCATCATATCACCAATAGGGGCGTTTTAAAAAAAAACATAAGCTACGTTTGTTTTAGAAATTTTATTGGGGTTCCGCGGAAATAAATTGCAAGCCTTAAAACTCGGAACATAAGCCGATCTGACATGGTGTTGTTACAGGCCTCCTATTGTCCAAAATATAATTCTTACACTTAAATCTATACCCGAAGTTAAACAGCAAACACTTGTGTTGAAACGTGGCGAGAATCTCGGTTGAATGGGCACAGACTGCGCCAAACTACGTAAACATTGGATGATTTATATCGCGCGTAAATCATCGTTCTAAATTAAAGTTAAAAATATATCTAGAGCAACACGAGCCGGTCGGCTTGCTGCCGCTATATTCATATAGTAGACTGCGTGTGTGTGTGTGACTGTTCGTGTTGTTGATTGTAATAGCTCAAACACATGTTCGGATTTGGTCCGACCGAACCATCGAACGCAGACCATACTCTAATTCAAAATTTTCATTCAAAATAGGATTTAAAATCACTCCTTGAACGTTAAAAAACTACCACCCAATCGAAATCAAATCAAATCAAAATTATTCATGTAGGTCACGGAAATGACACTTATGAATGTCAAAAAAATATTTTTCTTATTGAATCTACTGCTACTTCGTAAAGGGTTGAGCTAATGAGAAGAAGTAGCAAGAAACTCATTGCCACTCTTTTATATCAAGATTTACGTTTCCATCGATTTACATTTCAATTACAATATAATATGTAAAATGATGCAACAAATAGTGTGCCACAGACCAGAAAGGAACGGGCGTAAGAAACTCAGCGGGTTTTTGTATAAAGCACCTATGGATTACAATGTAATATCGTACAATTAAAATTATAAACCTAAACACATGATCGGTTTTAGTACGGCCGGACCATCGGACGGTCCGGTGCCATTTAACGTGGCCATTTAACGTGTTTAGGCTATATGCCGCATTATCCATCGCACAAAATCTGATAATAATAATAACCCGCGAGGTGCCAATCAGACATATTAGCTCTTTTAAAAAAACTACCGTTGAGTGCCAAGCAGACTATTACGTCTGCTTGCCCCTCAACGGTAGCAGATATTTTTTCGTTAAATATACACAGAGTAAGACAAGCTACACGACAAGAAAGGTAATTTAACAGACTATAAAAGTAAAAATATTTAATTTTAAAACTTTATCTGTGTAAAATACGACAAGCCGTCAAAATGCGGTCAGCCTAAAAAATTCTCTGTAGCAGTCGATTTAAAAATTCTTTTTTGTATTATATATGATGTTTTAATCACTATTCTATTACTAATTGGTAACATTGAAGTATGATTTAGTTATAAAAAATAACTACATTCATTAGTAATAATCGAAATGTAGGTAAATCTAAAAAAAATCATAAAAAATGCATGACAGCCCTACTTTAAACGAAATTTCTTTAAATTACGCAGTATCTATTGTTTATGTTATCTAACAAAGCGCTAGCTTGTTTAATAACAAAAGCATTGACGTTAGTTTTTATAAACAAGCCGAAACACAGCAATAAATTTTATTGTGTAACCCGAGCCCGTTGAACTTGGCGTCGGTAACGTGCGGCGGCTTAAGACTGGCCATGGCGCCACGCGCTTTCTGGCATAGGCCGCCCAACGGACGGGTTTTGTGCGATGGACGATGCGACATACCATCAATTATGGTAAGCTAACGGACCGCGTGTCCGATGGTCCGTCCGAACCAAATCCGACAATGTGTTTAGGCTATTAATGTACAGCGACTGGGATGATGTCATTAATTTGTTTCGTTGTAGATACTGAGTAATTTTAGTCCAAATTTGAATGATGTAAATTGGTGTATAAATTCTACGTTTATCTGTGGTGTGTTACCACAACCATCGTCTTAGCGAACTCATTAAAATTCTAATATTGTTTATAATACTGTTGTCGAATGTAGATGCGGGTCGTTACCATACATAAAATATGTTCGAGGGAACCGATGGCTGCTCTGTGCGGCATGCTCATGAACTGCTTGTGATGGCTAGATAATAAATCGCGAAGCCGGCTTTTGTTTTTAAAATTAAAGTAATATATATTTACTAGTAATATACAATACATACATAATATACACTTGATAAGAAATAAATAAATATTTGTTTTAGCGTTTTTTAAATTTAGACTTGTGTGGGGTGAAAATGGGGGATGAAAGTTCTATAGATGGTAGCTTATAAAAGTGTATTACCCACAGCAGTTTGTAGTGTATTACTTACAAAGTGAGTATATTGAAAATAAAAAATGCTGCCCAAAGTAAGTATCGCGGACGAAGTTGCGGGTAAAAGCTAGTATTATAATAAAATCGTAACAAAGAAAAAACTGTTACTATAATGAATATTCTTTTAAAGAATTTTTGCATGTGCATAAAACAAACAATACCATGCCAAAAAGTAGTATCCCGGGTGTAAGAAGACAACCTCCGAATACAGAACGGACGGTAGAGTTCCCTATAACTGAATAACTATTGGCATTTTAGTTTTTTTTACTGTAGCTGCATAAAAATTCTTTACCTTTCTGATAGCCTGTATGTTTACGTAAAAACTATTTTTCTTATTTTTTATTCAAAGTTCATCATGCAACATTATTAACATGTGGTTCTGACAACATATGGGCTACATATAATTGTCAAGCTTGGTATAGTATTTTTGCTGATTTATAGCGTCCACATGGACGACATCGCGCGTAGCAGCTATTAAAAAAATAAAAGTATAAGCATATTTTAACATAACTGACAGACGGAGAAAGAACAAAGTGGTAACTCTTATGATACATATAATATATACATATATTCTTGCGTTGACACTCTGGCTACTTCCCTTGTCCAAGTTACGTCAGTTGGTGCTGGGGCTGCTGCTTCGACTGCCCAAGACAGCAAGCGTCGCAAATATGTCGTTCTCAATGAGTCTTACATCTTTGTGCCGTTTGGTGTCCAGACACTTGGCCTGTGGGGCCCAGAGGCGCGGAGAATGTACAAAGTACTATCTTCTCGCCTCAATAGGGGTACTGGCAACCCAAGCGCTGCTATTTCAGTCAACGGATCAGCCTAGCTATCCAACGTGGAAATGCTGCCAGTATTCTTGGTTCGCATAGTTTTAATTTTATATAATTATAGTATTGTAAATATAGCTATAAGATTTGTTTTGTTTGAATAGATTTATAATATGTTAAAATGTTATATTATATATGATAATGTGTTATATTTCAGCATGGCATTTAATAATATTCGCTCTCGCTGCTATATTCGGCGTGTTGAACTACTTACTACTGTTGAACACCATGCAGCTTGTGGACAATCATTGTGTGTTGTTCCCGAGAGAGCTCGCCTTTAAAACGATTGACGTGCCAACCCTAGCAGCCTCAACAAACACACAGTCGCTCTATAACGACACTGCTCAAGATGCTCGCGAGGAATCAAGTGATTCTAGTTCGAATTTAAAATTAGATATTGTTACAGGTACGTATTACAATGTAAGGTTAATGTTGAATGATAAAAAGGTTTTATCATGCAGATACGTTTGAATCGGCTGGAAACACCGTGCAGCATCACTGCACATTTGTCAAGGACGCAAATATTCAATCTTGCAGTTTCTTCTGTCAAGCGAGTCCAACACGTCCGTCTGATGTCAGTTTGGTCTTATATCACTTACCTCTACTATATACCACTGGACTTGCGACTGCCAAGTGATTTTGTCCCTGATATTCACCATTTTGGCGCTGTTGGCCATGTAACGAGAGTCTGTGGTACTAAAACTAGTGATGACAACCTCAGCAAAAATAACTGCGATAGATGGTGGGAAACTATTTACAAAAAAAAATTGTACTTTATTACGTTGATTCTTGACGTATAAATAACACGGAAAACGAACGAAATGAATTCAAAATGAAAAATACTGCAGAGTACTGTACGCTTTTCTAGTAGCCATTTGTGTTATACCTCAAAATTAGTTCTCTGGACCCTCGCTAGTGGCGCTTCAAATAGGCACAAAAAATTTGCTGTAAAACTTATGGAACAACCTGTCCAGTGGTATTTATACAGGTCAGTGTCGTATAAAAACAGACACTGAAAGATTTGCTGGTCTTCTGCTTCAATGATTTGTGTTAGTAAAATCTCATTGAGTTCAGACATTGACTTAGGCTGCATTTGGTACTCGACCGATGGTCAGCGCTGACTTCGGTCAAGCGTAGCCATATAACAATGAAAACATAATATTATGATCGCGTTCAGTCTAGCGCTAATGAATTGCTACGCGCGGATAGCTCCGTCGTGCTGACGAGAATCGTCGGTCGAGCTTTTCGGTCGGTCTGCCGACGCGCAATGGCGATAAATAAGTGCGTTCATGCTACGCTGACCAAGCGGACGAACGTACGCGCGTGTGTAACGTAATCAAAAATTCGTATTCTGGCCATTTCGAATATATTGTATAAATTTCTTCTTCAAAACTACGCTCTATAATAATTGGGTAAACATGATATCTTCTCCGTCTTGTAATCGTTTGCGTAAGTAGTACGTATATATTAAAATTCATTCATTCATTTTTCTTTGCAATTGTACGCGCGCAATCAATTTTGCTGCCAGCTGAGCACTAAACGCAACATGGTCAGGTTACGCGCAACGCTCGACCGACGGTCAGCGCTGACGTCGATCAACACTGGTGCAGCGTGAAAAGCGTTAAAAAGGTCTGTGCACCTATCATTCAAGGCGCTACCTTCCGCCAGAGACATCCTTTTTTTGATTTTTGCGCATTTACAGATACTGCCTAAGATCTGAACCTGGACCTTTACCAAAATGAATACCGCGCTAGTTCAGGCTTTTTATATTATGCATTGTTTTACATTGCTACAGAGTAAGATATTTTTAGATGACGAAAAGCGTACCGTTCTTGACACGACACGCTCCCTGTTCGGAACGGACAGCGATTGCGATTACGCCGAATATATCCCGATAATATCATTTATAATGGCGATTATTTGGTCCACGATGTTCACTATGTGTCCTGGAGGAGGCCACTCCAGATCCGGGTAAGTTTCATACCTGTACGAGATAATAAAATGTGTTGACAAAGATTTCATACTTTTATCACGTGATACTAAGAATGCGGTCTTGCTCAGGTTTGGGTGTTTTCAACGGTACCTTCATTATAGATTACATCAATTGCATCTTGCCCGCGAATATTTTAAAAGTAGTTTTGAGGTGAATCTACGAGCCATGTTGTTGATTACTTAAAAAAAACTATTAAAATTCCGTATTTACCAGTCCAACCATATTAGTTGGGTTTCCAATGCTGCCATGTGCACATATACAAAACAATCAATTAACTCTCATTGTTAGAGCAGCTTTCATAAGAATCATTTTCTATCGACTCTATTTTCTCCGAATTACTTTGCAAATCCGACCACGGATCTTTTAATTTTTCGTGTTAATAAATATAGATTGGGGATATTGACGTACAATAAAACAACAAACTCCCAATCGCGTATTAAAAGGTATATAATATATATATATTAACCTATACAGATAACATTGAAACATTCATTCAAATTAACACCTTATTATGTGGCAGTAATGATGAGTTTATTGTACACGCTCATTAGAAGTAGTAACACTACGTCACGCGCGAGACAAACGCGAACACGAGGCAAGAACATTTTGTTTTTGCAATTAAAATGTAATTATTTAGCAAAATGGTTAAAAACGTCAAGTTAGTTAAACAATTTTGTTAATTTAAAGGGATACTTACCTGCAATTATTATTTGCTGGGACAGTTTTACACTGAACACTTTGCGTGGCATTGTATTCAAAGCGCGGTCTAAACATAACTGAACTAAAACTCTGCCAAATAGACTTTGATAGTTTTGCTTCAGACAATTTTTGAGCGTGATTGTGAGACTAGTTGTTTATTGTTCGTCACTGATTGGGGACAGAAATAAAGCACATTTATAGACAGAGCATTCGCGTCGACGATCCCCGAAAACCAACTATTCAAAATGAAATACGCATCCAGTACTCCTACAGCAATTTCATTGATTCTCTCTGTGGTATTTTAAGGTTGCAGCAACCTTGGACAATCCTTCCACCAGCGCTGATCTTCTCCATCATCATGGTGGGTCTCACTGGACACAGTTTCACCACTACCAACAAAGGCATCGATGGCTTCTGCGCAGCCTTCTACAACATCACAAATTCAACGACGTAAGTTAAAAATACATATAATCTAAATATTATTCTTCTGTATGTGTGTTTGTCACTCCACGTTCCAACTAAAAAAATTATGCAGTTGAACAGACAAAGCAAGATTTTTTTTATGAAAAAGGAGGACAAACGAGCGTAGGTACGGGTCACCTGGTGTTAAATGATCACCTCCGCCCACATTCTCTTGCAACACCAGAGGAACCACAGGAGCGTTGCCGGCCTTTAAGGAAGGTGTACACGCTTTTTTTGAAGGTTCCCATGTCCCGGAAACACCGTACAAGAAAGCTCATTCCACAGTTTTGTAGTACGTGGAAGAAAGCTCCTTGAAAACCGCACTGTGGAGGACCGCCACACATTCAGATGGTGGGGATGATATCCTAACTTGTGGCGTGTCGTGCGATGGTGGAATTCGGATTTTTAGACAATCCTCATAGCAGTAATTGGGTTAAAAGTGTTAGTCTGTTATCTCTGGAGGCAGGGGTTCGATTCCTGCATCGTCCATAAATTTTAATACTTATTAGGAAAATAAAACTGAAGTTGTCTAAGCTGCGAAACAGCTATTTCTGCCGTGATGCAGAAATGTATAAACATTACTGTGTTTCAGTCAGGGCGCCGTAGCTAGTGAAATGACTGGGCAAATGAGACTTAACATCTTATGTCTCAAGGTGACGAGCGCAATTGTAAGGGGTATGGCGTATCAAACACCATCGGCTGAACGCCCTGCTCGTCTCGTCCCTTATCTGCATAAAAAAAAACAGCTCGACCGAATTAATTTACTTTGAGGTACTGATACATCCTTGATACCTACGTTTTGTTAACAGTTGTTCATCAGTGGAGCCTCACTTGGAGAGTTCGTGGAGCGGCCCGTGGGGTTTCGGGTCGCGGACAGCTGCCACCCGGGCCGCTAGTGCTGGCACCTGGGCCAGTTGGGCCTGCGCCTTCGCTCTCTTCATGGCGCGATGCCTTGTTGCGCCTGACTTCGACATGAAGCGGACTGGGGCTTATCTACATGACCCTGAAAAGGTCTATACTATATTCAAATTCAAATTCAAAAACACTTTATTCATGTAGGTCACAGAAATGACACTTATGAATGTCAAAAAAAAATATATTGTTTCTTATTGAATTTACCGCTACTTCGTAAAGGGTTGAGCTAATGAGAAGAAGTAGCAAGAAACTCATTGCCACTCTTTTAAGTCAAGATTTATATTTTAGTTGTTTTACAAATCATTTCAATTACAATATATGTAAAGTGACGCAACAAAAATACTCAAATGTCAAAAACTTAAAGGCTGACATGAGTAAGTCAAAAAAAGAAAAAAAAAGTAAATTAATACTTATAAACACAAGAGTTATTGAGTATAGTAGATGCATCAATCCACACATACCGTAAATAAATAGAGGCATTATGTGAGATATTACATCCAATATTTATATAAATAATTCTTCTGCACGTGTGTTGACAGTTAACTCCTCCTAAACGGCTTTACCGATTTGAATGTTTTTTTTTGTGTGTGTTCAAATAGATTTGAGGATGGTTTAAATTCACATTTGAACTACCTCCAAATCGGCTGGGCCAATTTTGATGATTTTTTTGTGTGTTTTAGACAATTTGTAATTGGTTTATTTAGATTCTCAATTCAGTCCATATATAATTTCTCCTGCCCATGTGTATGTTAGTGAACACATACTAACGGCTGGACCGATTTTTAAAATTTAAGACGCGTGTACATGGCAACGTCTGTCGGGTCCGCTAGTATAAATATTTATAGTATAATATTTTTCGCGAGAATTATTTTTATCACTCTTATAATATCCTTGTGTATTCTCATAACTATATATAAAACGTTAAAAAATATGATATGATAACCAAAATATATTATTAAAAGGAGTCCCTTTAGGCAAGGTTCGGAAGATACTGGCAGCGTTCCTTCTTTGAATAGCTAGACTAATTCTTTGTCCGAGGTAGCTGACAGCTCTTCGGTCTCCTGTGATGGCGACTTACCTTTTTGCTATTTTCTCTAATGTAAATCCACCGTTGGATGTGTGCCATGCTGCAACTAGTGTATGGGTGCTGCTCTATTCTATGAAAGAGGAGGAAAAACGAGCGCGCGGGTCACCAAGCTATAAGTGAACACCAACACGGACTTTCCAAAGTGGCAGTTGCAGAGCAAAGACATATTATATAGGTACCTTTAAAAAAATAAAAGTAAATAATAAAATTGTACTACATTTTTTACAATGACAGCGTTGTAATATTATTTTGATCAATTATAATTTGTACCAATAATTTACATCGTTACCTTCACAGAAATTGACGCCATATTTGAAAAAATCTCGACGACAAAAGCCAGCAAAATCGCCAACTACGCGAGACTCTACCTCAGTTAGGTCTGAACCTACGGGCACTACAGAATTAGTCACAGTTTCCATTGAACAAGGTCAAGACACTGCGCCTACTTCGCTTCAGACCACACCGGCCAAGATTACGTTTAAAGAAAACATTGAAATGGTTTATGCACCTTCTAACGGATCCATTTTGTAAAATATTACAGCTTTCCATATCCGACTTAAGATGTTTCTTCCAAACATTAGTTGAAGGCACTTTCCAGAGCGTCTCTTCATAATAGTTATTACTTATGTGTTTTATTTATAAAGAAAAATCTTTAAGCTATTTAAGTAAAATGTAAACTTTTTAATTGGTAAAATCAATACCAAGAATTTAATATTTATTTATTCGGAAACCCAACAATCGCACACTAATACATAAATGACATACAAAAATAAAAAATATATATATCTAAGTGTACAGATAACTTACAGGGTATCTGTTACCTTCCCCACCATACTATACAACTTGTTTAAAGTTAAATATTATGTTAGTAAAATTACAGTTTATCTAAATATTATGTTAAAATTAAAATTAAGTCTAATACAAAACAACAGCATTTAAATCTTATAAATTCTAGTACATTTATTTATAAATGTTGTAAACCCATCTGCACCAATGTCCAAGTCTGGTATTTTTTTTAGGTACTCATTATATTCTCTTGCCATTCGCTCGATTGGAGAATTTTTACCCAGGTTTGTATTTACTTTCATTAGTGCAAAAAATGGACGTTGGCTTCGAGGGGCACTTCGAGGTACATAAATACAGAATTTCGTCAGCAAGTCTGGGCTATCAATTAAGTTGTGAAACAGTTTATGTAAGAACTTAAGTCTAACAATTTACGCCTCTCTTGCAAACTCTGTATTTTAAAGAACTCAAGCCGGCTACAGTAGCTGTCCAGTATTCAGGGTGTATGAAAGTTATAAGTTAAATATCGTAAGAATTTTTTTTGGATACTTTCTATTCTTTTGATGTGGATATTGTAGCACGGGGACCAGACTTGACAACAATATTCGAGCTTGCCAATTGCAATATTGTTTCAAATGTATTTTATGGGGGGGTGACTGTTGTCGTAAGCGAGTAAGTTCTCAGTATTTTACTGCGTCGAACGTTGTATCAACCACTCGCGAATATATGTTTCGAACAGCGTTAAAATATCGGAAAACTCAAAATCCTTTAAAATTAAATGTAGGTTTGTATCTCCATTTAATTCGTACGAAATTATCGTTAATATTTAAGTAGGTACTTATATAACAAAATTATCACAATTATCGCTCAAAATATGTCAAAATTTAAAATATTTCTATTAGAGTTCTTTTTATGATATTGTTATGTAATTATTAAAGCTTTTAGCAGCGTTTATTATTATTATGTTACTTACTAAGTTGTCTACAACATATTTTTAAAGTAAGATTTTGAAGTTTGTACTTATAATAAATATTTAACAAATAATAATATTCTTTAATTGCTTAGAATCTAGATGATAATAATCTATGTCTGGGTGTTAGAGTTGTTTTTGGGAGTATTTTATGTTTAAATTTTTGTTTACAAGAGAATATAGAAACGTTCCAAAAAAATCCAAAAAAGTATCAAATAACTAAAAATGTAATATAATACACTTCTTATGCAAACCTTTACCTTTAATATTAATAACATACTATTATTTATATGTGCTACCTATTGATAGCTTTCAAGTCGGTGCCAAGCCAAAAGTACCTACACTCGTGTCATCCAAGATATGTTTGTTACTACAGACATAGTTATAGGTGAGATGTGCTTGAGTCGTGAGGAGGCGAGAGCGGGTCGCGGGGAAGGACACCGACTCCAAAAATAACAAAAATCAATAAATTAAGTAGATTATATAAAAATACGCAATTTATCTTTATACTTTTTAGTGCACATTATATCTATTGTTTTGGAATAGTGGTTTTGACGTCGGTTGTTTTTTGTTCAAATTTTTTTTAGTTTCGTTCGTTCGTTACTAGATTTCGGTTCTGTGGTCTGGAACCCTCAATACATGTGACATCAATCGAATTGAGAGAATTCAAAAAGTGTTTTTAAGGTCTCTCGAGTACAGAACCGGCTCTGGTAGTATATCTTATGCTGATTCACTTAAGAAACATAAAATGTTACCCGTTCACCTTAGGCGAAAACAGTTCGACTTGATGTTTCTGTGTAAAATTATTAACTTTGTAATTGATTCCCCTAACCTTGTAGAAAATATCAAAGTCAGAGTCCCGAATGAATTTCTTTCACCGCTGTTTGAAACTTTAAAATAAATCAAATGTCTCACTTGGATCCCTTTAACTAATATAGTATATACCCACGACTAGTCCGTGGTATATTAGTTATATATATTAGTTAAAAAAATAAAGACTCCCTGTCACCTTACATAACAGTGTAACACCAAAACAAGCCGATTAACGTGTAAATACATAGCCCCACGCACATACTTACACTACTACAGGCCGATAGGCGGCCATTATTATTATGAGAATTGTCATCGTCTGTGACAGATCAGTTTGAGTCTCAATAAAATATTTTAAAAATGCCGTCGTGCGTTGTGAAAAAGTGTAAAAACGATACTATATAAGTATTTGTGGCCATATATGATTATTTAAGGGAAAAAAAATTGTGTAACTAGTATCCCCCGTAACCGCACACACACTAGCATAACGGTGCTTCACTTGCTAATATCACGGCGCGGAGTCCTTTTTTTTTTACTCGTCCGTGATTAGAACCTTTTAAAAATCATTAATTAACGATTTTTACAAAAAGCAGTTAAGTAATTTTTGTTTTCTTTTCTTTTTGTATTTGCGTTGTGTTATTGTTAATTTCCTAATACTTCCTGAATATTTACATTAATTATTATTAACTTCATTATAATTCGTTGGCACACAAGCTCTATCTCTATTAGGAATTGAATAAGATTTTTTTTGTACATGACTGTTTGCTGCCAAAATAAAATAATATATGTACTTTGAGATGGGATTATATTCTAAGCTTGGAGGTCCATAAATAGGAAATAGCAATGTAGGGGAGAGTAGTCGTTCAAATTGAAATTCAAATATTATTAATAAAAAAAAGGATATAATATTACTTATTCAAAGTCAAAAACTACCACCCATTCGAAAAGGTCAGACTCCTCAGACCTTTTCGAATGGGTGGTAGCTCAGTGGGCTTCTTTTTTTGTAGTAGGTTGGGAGGTTAATTAGCTTTCATGAGATTTATAGTGTGATCATGTTTATTGGGGGCTTATCTCTGTTCTTTAACGTTGAGGATTTGGTATGTAATCTCTCTACCAATGCTGTTACTCTGCTCTGAGCCTTAAATGCAGTATTTCTAATTTCACTGGGGACAGTCCCATTTACTTCTATTTCTCTCAAACATGCTAGGGTGGAATGATGGTGGAATTTCATTTTCAATATCCATGTTGTTTCTATGAGTATCGATATGAGGGTTAATTTAAAAGGTCGCAAGAAGGGTGACGCCCATCCCACCAAGAAGGCACGCACAAAGTTTGCCAGGTGTGCGGTAGGTGTTCACTAGTTCACTAGCAATTCATCGTCTAGGCACTTATCCCACCAATGCATTGGGGTGATTTATTAAAGAGATTTTCTTTCTCATGGTCCAAGCAATAAAGCCAAGACACTCGATCGCTAAGCGGTTGCGGGATGGGTTGATCATTTCCTACCAACCTCTCGTCAGGCTTCTTAGACCGAGACTATTATTTGACCGCCGCCCGACGTTAGTGTAGGGATACTTACAATAATTTTTAGCAATAAACGCAAACCTTTTATGACTTCAACTTATCTTTTGCGAGAAATACCTTTTATCATTGCTCAAATTAAATGATCTTGCTTAGTTGTTACCTATATTAACTTAATTAAAAAAAATACATTCTTGCAATGAGACAATTATTCTAGATTTAGCCTCATTTAATAACCAAAAATGAGACGGTTATTATTCTCATTTCGCTGCCTAAAAGGGGCCTACGTGAACAGATATGTTAGGTAGTTTAAACTCCGGGACGCGTCGAATTCGCCGCAGTCTTCTATCTTCAAGGTCACCGATCATGAGATAATCCCAAAAATTAAACTGATAGGAGTAGGTGTATAGGTACGTACATGACAGATATTTCGAACATACCTTTTATTTTTTGGAATATTTAAATAAAATATTTTGATTATTTATAATTTAAATATGATTAAGAAAACTATATATACATAATATATTTACTATAGGTTCAGCGTACGGGCTCTTCACGACAGCTGAGCAGTGAGCAGTGAGCCAATGAGTTAAAACTTTAACGACCACTTTTTGGAAGTTATTTTTCAGTTTCCGTATATTATGCCAGCGGCCCATAAAGGTTTGACAATTAAAAAATACTGAAATGTTTGTCAGTGACAGTGACGCAATCGATATTATAGTTTTCACTTTTGATGTTAGATGTCAAATCTTAGAGTTCTCACTTCACTTTTTTCATGTTTGTTCTGAGTTCAGACCAGAATAATTGTTTACATTATTCATCGCTTAAATTATTTATTCAAATACAGCTGATAAAGCTGAAATTTCTAAATAAAAAAGCAAAATTTCAGCTTATAAAATTGTGTTGTAACATCTTGGACAGTATGACTCAATAATTATGTTATTTAATCAGGTAAACAAATATATTTTAAAAAAACGACGATGCTTTCAGCACTTCTTACGTTACATGCATATTGTAAAAAAAACTTCACAAGAGGTTTTATATCCTCTCGATTCAAGAGGCTTACTAAAAGTAACCGGTAATGAATCTTCAGTCTTCCTTCAAGGTCTTATTACAAACGATATGCAGCATTTTGAAGAAGGTGCCAAATCCATGTACACAATGTTTCTTAACAATAAAGGCCGGGTACTTTACGACACTTTAATTCACAAGTGGGGCGAAGAAAATTCATATATGATAGAATGTGATAAGCAAGTAGTGAATTTGCTCCAGAAACATTTAATGATGTATAAGTTAAGGCGAAAAGTTACGATAGAAGATGTTCACAAACAGTTTAAAGTATGGGCTTTAATTACCAATTCTGATGGTACAGTTGACAAAATAATTGATGGTATAAATGATATAAATCTATACAAAGACCCAAGACTACCAGAACTGGGATGCAGGGTAATCTCAATTGCAACTTTAAGTGGGCATAAAATAGCAGAGATTTTTAGTAAAGATATTAATGCTGAAAGTAAAGATGATAATTACAGGTATCTGAGGTATACATTAGGTGTAACTGAAGGTGCAGATGATTTACCACCAGGGGTAACATTTCCCTTGGAAGTTAATTGTGATTACCTTCATGGAGTGAGTTTTCATAAAGGATGCTACATTGGACAGGAAGTTACAGCAAGAGTTCACCATACTGGTATTGTCCGTAAAAGAATCATGCCAATAAAATTTGACAAGCCAGTTGTGGATGAAATTGAAAGGGATTCCTTAATAAAGGCAACAAATAATCCTAAATTGAGTCTGGGAAAACTTAAGGGTGCTTTAAATGATTATGGGTTAGGTTTAGTTAGAATAAAAGAATGTTTAGATGCTAAGAGTCTAAGCATAGGAAAATATACAGCACAAGTAGTCAAACCAAATTGGTGGCCTACTGAAGCCCCTAAAGAAGTTTCCAAGATTGACAAGGAGTTAGAAATGTAATTGTTGAATCGAGTTTTGGGCTCTGTATGGTCAATATATTTGTACATTGTAAAATGTTTATGGAAGTAAAATGATTTTAAAACAAATTGTTACAGAATAATGAAGATGGCACAAAAAACAAAAGAGGAAGATCTTGTTGTCTATGATTTTATTTGTACAAGTTGTAATCTAACAGAAAAAGCACATTATAAAGGAACAAACCCCCCATTCTCACGTAACATATCTTTGAAATATCCCAGTTATATAATGAAGGATCCATTTAGTCCACCAGGAAAGGGTGAAATCTTGGTGCTAGGAGCTGACTGTGCTTTCTGTAATAAGGCTGTGTGTATAAATAAAGACTGTAGCATATTTTACTGTAAACTATATTGTTTAAATTGTGTTCAAAATTCAATTGATAAATTTCCTGTGGAAATTAAAAACAAGCTTGCTAGGAAACAGAAATAAATTATTTATCAACATTGGTACATATTTTATTTAGATGTGGATTGTGTGCATGATTGGGGCTTGATGTGGGCACAATTTTTATATATTTTAGTCAATTGATTTTATTTTAAATATCACCGAGTCCTAGATGGTACACCTAGAACCTTAATTATATTTAAGCCATGGCTAATAAATTATTTTAATCCATAACATATATGTACAAGCTTTTATTTTTCAATTTAATGACCAATTCATTGAGTTTCATCAAGAACAATTCAGTGGTAGTTAATTGATTGTAACCTAGTTCAGTCTGACTTATATTCAGAAGACTAACCACGACCTGTTTCGGAAGATGTGATGGCATTGTTGAGTGTTGTGACTATTAGCTGTTGCTTCACTCAAGTTTGTATCAACTTTGAACATTGTCTGTAACATGCATTTTGTATGTCACAACCAATCCTTGAGGAAAAACCTCAGATTTTATGTATCAAATTCGGAAGTAAATTGAAACAAAACCCGGGCAGACACCTGTAGGTAAGCCCACTACATATTTTATTTTAACTATAATCAAAGTCCAAATATTGATGGAAGGAAACAAAAAATTAATTAATTATAAACATTTATTGGTATATAAACCATTTAAAAGTTAAAGAGGGTCTCCTCTATTGCCTTCTCTGAATCCCATGTTTCATTGCAATTGGGGTTGTGTTTAGCTCTTTTTGCTTTCTTAGGTGATCCACAATTCTTCTCACTGTGCTTCCTCTTCCTTTTATTTTTTATTGACAAATCATCTTCCAACTTGATTTCTGGTAATGTATTAATTTCTTCATCAATATTTTCCGATTTTTTCTTTTTGTGCTTTTTTCTCTTTTTACGTTCACTTTGTAATGTTTCTAATTCTTGATTTTGAGCTTTCATGCATTCTGCAACATCTGCGGGGACATCAATAGCCTTTTTATAGTTTGCACCAAACAGTGGATGCCTTAATTTAGTTTCTGGTAGTGTTAAGAGGTTGTTTGAACCCAAATCACCTGTGATCTTATCATGTTGTGGAATTTGTTTTGGAATCCGTTTTCGAAAATATATGCAAGCAGTTATAGGAAAGGTTTTTATGTACATTTTAGAATCTCTGCTTGTTACTATTGGCAATTTGGTATTACTACTTTCTAAATAGCCATCATATGTTTGGCCATTTATTTTAAGTTTAGTTTTGCTGTCTATGTTTAGGCATTTTTCCTTGAAATATTTTATATCTATGTCTTTGGGACATTTTATTACACAAATTTCATCATCATCTGATAAACCAATACCCTCAGAAATGTTTATAAAAGATTTTAAATTATTTTTTGTTTGAATGTATTTGTTTAGCTGACAAGATGCATCTGCATTGGCTCTATCTTTGTTTGAAGTGAGGCTCTTTTGAAATGTGTTTATCATTAAGTCTGTAGCATCATCTTCAAACCGGATTCTGTCTGACATTTTTGTATGACTTTTAGAAAGAGAATTATCTTGAACAAGATTTCCTAGTACACTTTCAGATATATGGTTATTTATTTCAGCACTTTCATTGAAATCAATCCTACTGATACTATGTTCTGCCTGAGTTGTTTCATTCCTATCTGAATATAATTCACATTGTGTTTCATCAATTAACTTTTTATTTTTCTTCTTTTTCTTTTTTACAGGTGTCTCTTGCTCATTATAACTTTCAAATTTTTGTTTAGTTAAACATGTTTCTTCAATAGTTAATTTATCATCAACATATGATTCAGATAATAACGCATCTTTTATTTCTTGCTCAGATGATATTAATTCGTCACATTCATTTCTTTCATCTAAGGAATGTTTCTCCTTTTTTTTCTTTTTCTTTGATTTTACAATTGATCCATTTGTAACAGAGAGTTGTTCTTCCTTAACTTTCATATTCAGATAACTGTCATCTGACTGTTCATATAGTTTGCCCTTATCATCCTCAACATCTCTTTCTGTTTTAATTGTATTTTTGTCTCTTCTACTAATTATTTCTTCGGTATCACATTTTATTTTATTTTTTCTTTTAGAGACACTACATGAGTCTTCTTGTAATAATTTTGAATTTATATTCTCCTTAACAGATACCTGGGGTTCTGTTTTGATCTTAATTGCAGAAGAGTTCTCTTTAGCTTTCATATTATTTACTTCTTCAAATCTAAAACAAAATCAAACGATCAAGTCATTTAATTTTTTTAAATCATGAGACAATTTACGATAGAAGACTAAGAGTAAGTATTAAAGCCTCCTCAAATAGGTGTATGTATTCATTTTAACAACAGATTTGCTGGTCAATAGTATTTCAGAATACATTTGATTTATCCAAAACATCTTTACAATGGACATGAAGATCTGGTATATCCAATCATATTATGAATATGTTACCATCCAAACCCAATTTTAGGACAAAATAGTTTATCTTAGGCCAAACACATTCATCCTGTAGACGAAAGAAAAGATATTGAAGAGAATTCCAATCGTAACCAAATTGACTATGATTATGGTATTGTAAAAAGGTTTTATAAGGTGCAGCTGTGTAAAGATTTACTTGCAAACAAGTGTAATTACAAGAAAAAATCATTCTTTGAAATTCCAAATGCCATCAGGGTTCCCCATGTAAAAATAGTGAAATTGATTTTAATTCATAAATGTTTTGTATATATATATAACTGGTATGACTTGGCCAAACCAGTTTATCCTGAAATGTGCTTATTCATTTTAGGCGCAACTAGTTCAGTCTAGTGTAAACAGGTGTCCTAGGGCCGATAGGAGAAATCAGTTTATCCTAGTCTGTACCGGCTTATTGTATCGCCTATTATACACATGTATTCTATAGAATGAACTGGTTATCCTAGGCCAAATAAACTAGGTGGTCCTAAGATCGGGTTTGGCTGATAACAAATGTAAGTATTTAGTAAGACCCTTTACTCCTAATTATCCCTTTCTAACAAAAAATAAATAACTTAATGAATTAGCTCTGACAAAACAAATTGAAATATATGGTATATAATATAAGTTTATTAGGTTATAATATTAACCTCAAAAGTTAAATATTTACAAATTGTATTCATATCCTCAGGGTGCAGTTGTTAAGATTTTTGCAAAAGGTTTGATTTGTATTATTGGGTCCTTAAGTTCGGTATAGTATCTCTAATCTTATCTAGATTTTGTTATTACAAGTGTTACTGTAACTTTCTATTTGTGCCCTGTCCCATGTGTATATATAATATTCTAATCTACGTGTATATAATATTCTAATCTACGTTTATTTTTTGGCAAAAGGTTTATTTATTAGTTATCTTAATTAATTGGATTCTATTATTTTAAATATCGTAACCTAAAAATTTAAACTTAATTACAATAACTTGAGTTTAAAATAGAAAAACATACACCTTACATACTTGCTATCTTTAGAACTGTGAGTATCACTATCACTATCGTTAGAAGCGGTAGTCCACACAAAACTTTCGTCCGAGGATTCCATTAATCATTTACTTCAATTCTAAATAAGCCTTTTTGTTATCACTTCTAAAGCTTTTAGTTTTGATAGTGAATATCAAAGAGAATTTAAAGTTTAAACACTACGTGACGGGAGTGCACAGAACACTGGGAGTGCCATATAAAATAATGAGAAATGTCGCTACTCGCTTGTATTGTATTCAGGGGTGAAACGTATTTATCGTCACAGGTATTTGTAACAGGTATTAATATATCACCACAAGTATTAGGAGTATTTTGTAACAGCTAGTATTTTGTAACAACTAGTATTTTAGTAACGACTGTTATTTGAGTAACACCTGTTACTGAACAAGTATTTGATAACAACTAGTATTTTAGTAACAACTGTTACTGAACAAGTATTTAATAACAGCTAGTATTTTAGTAGCAACTGTTATTGAACAAATAATTAGGAGTATTTAGTAGGTATTTTTTTAGCAGTATTTTGATACAGCTATAATTGTGTGATTTGTAGGTCTGTTGTATTATTTTTAATTCAATAGGTAATAAAATAGTTATGGTTCAACTATTCTTTTAAAATATGTGGGATAAGAAAAACCCTGTTTACTTTTATTGTTTACTGAATATTTTTCTTTTAGATACATTTGTAAATAATAGATACATCACTTTCATACATTTATTTAACATACTATTGTTAAGATAAGATAGGTAGGTACCTAATTAAAATATTGAAGTAAATTTCAAATGGAAGACCCTGTCTCTGATATCATTTTTCGTAATCGTATTTATTCACAGTTATATTGTGCCTACGAGCAGGAAAATACGGTGCACCTCTTCGAATGAAAAACCCTGTATTGGTAATTTGATAGTACCTACTGAATAATATATTTTTATAATATTTATTTCTACTTTATTGTTGAATTGTGTACTAGGTAAGGATCGCTGTTTAAGCATAGCTAGTATTGAAACATAATGAATACGAAAGTATAATGATTATTTTTATTACATCAAAACTATAAAAATAATTAATAGATCTGTACAGCTTTACCTAAACAGAACTTTTGAAATTCGAAGTTACCACAAGAGAAAGTACTATGTAATACGTATAGATGGCGCTAACAAGTAACACCAAACAACGAAAAATATACGCCTCACTAGAGCAGCTAGTATATTATCACAGATAGTATTAAAATAACAGCTAGTATTTTGTAACAGGTATTTGTCGCTGTTACTTTTGAGTCACAGTCACCGTCATACCTACTATTGTATTTGGCCTAGTACGTCTCAACTCTAATTGTATTGTTCTAAATCTTGATACCAACATAAACAACTAATGAAGTATTATCAGAATAATTAATTTAATGTATATTAATATAATATAATATACATATATATGTATTAATATACATAATGTCTACTTTTAAGGTCCTCTTTTGTTAATTTTAAGATGGACCTAAGCCAAGTCTAACTAGTTTAAATTAGGATACGTCTTAATTATCTCAAAAAAAAAACTATTTAAATAATTAATACTTTATTAACAGTTTTGTTTTGTGTTGTGTAGTAGTTTCGGCTTACACATTTTTTGGTATTCGTTTTTCAGATGTTGCAATAAATGTTTTTGAAGTCGTAGGCGTGGGTCCTGAACCCTTAAATTATAACAGAAATAATTCGTTAACCCTAATTTTTAGGCTTTAAATATTTTTTGCACATTATGTATAATATAATTTAATAAAAATAATTTTAATAATAATTTAAAATAAAATATCGACAATCGATAAAAAAGTGTCAAACACTACAGATACATTAAAATATTATAATTTGTACTCCAGATAAATTAAATCAACACTCTATCAATTTTAATCACTTTAAGCATTCTTTATTAGCTTATTAATTGTTCTTTAGTGCTTACCTTTCTTTATCCAAAAATAATTTAGCAATGAAAATTCTCTTACTTCCATCCCACCAGCCAGATTTTAAAACACATATTTTACAACATTTTTATTACATTGTATAGCTTAGAAATGTCTTACGCAATTATTCTACAAATAATTAAGCAAATTTCCCTGAACAATACACGAATAAAGTAAAAGAAAACGACAATTCGTAACAAAAATTATTAACAGTCACTTTTATTTTGAATGAATGACATGTCACATGACATTCAAATCAAAGTGTCGAATATATATTAGAGCGAGACACCGTTTGCCGCCATTATTTTTAGTACAATGCAAGTACAATATCATACATTTTCAAGTTTATTAGGGAGTTGCGCCAGGCTGGTGATTGGTGAATACCATGTGAATACTACTCGTATAAGCAATACCTATTACCTACCTATCAGTTATCGTAGACCTATGTGACACTGACAGATGACTGCTGAGACAGTGACAGTCTAAGAGCTGTGAGTGTTTGACAAATTACTTTACTGGAGATTGGACAACCTTACAATAAAACAAATTACATGATTATGGGTTATGATAGGATGATAACCTAACTTGTGGCGTGCCGTGCGAAGGTGGAATTCGGCGGCAGGAATCAGGTGAAACAGCTCTTCGGAAAACTCACCATGATAAATGCGGTAGAGGACACACAATGAAGCGATGTCTCTACGCACAGCCAAGTGATCCAGCCGATCACAGAGCACTGGGTCCCCAACAATTCGAGATGCTCTGCGTTGCACGCGGTCAAATGGATCGAGCTGATACTGGGGTGCGCCAGACCAGAGATGACAGCAATACTCCATATGTGGCCGGACCTGCGCTTTGTACAGCGCTAGAATGTGGGTCGGCTTGAAGTATTGCCGTGCCCTATTTATGACGCCCAGTTTCTTCGAAGCCAATTTGGCTTTGCTCTCTAGATGGCCGCAGAATTGGCAATCGCTCGAGATATCGAGACTCAGAATTCCGATACTAGGCGAGGCTGTAAGGAAAGTTATGTCGAAGAGTTTTTTTTAGTGGAAAACGCGTAAACTTCTTCTGGTGGTTAAATTAGACAAGGTTATATTTACCCCATTCCGTGACCTTCTCAAGAGACGATAGAAGACACAAGTTTCTCCCGGCACTGGTCGACGATTTCCCTAGAGAGACCTGCATGGCCCGTGTATACGGCATCGCCCGTTCTGTCGTCTGCATAGCAATGTATGTTGGAATGTAAGAAACAGCGTGGAAGATAGCACAAAGTCTTGGGGCACTCCAGCGTTCCCGGGCTTGGGATTCGAGCAATAACCGTCGATAACGACCTGTATACTGCGCCCAGTGAGGAAGCTGGAGGTCAACTTGCATAAGCCTTCGGGAAGCCCAAATGATGGAATTTTTGCGAGAAGCGCCTTGTGCCATACACGATCAAAGGCCTTCGCTATATCCAGGCTAACTGTCAGGCCTTCCCCCTTGCTTTCGATAGACGCCGCCCATCTATGTGTTAGGTATACCAGAAGATCACCTGCCGATCGACCATGGCGAAAGCCGTCCTGTCGGTCGTTGATCAACTGGTGACCCTCTAGGTGTACCAAGAGCTGGCGGTTAATTATGCTCTCCATGATTTTTTAGAGCAGGGGGGTAATAGGCTATAGGCCTGTAGTTTGCTAGTTGGATCCGAACTGTATCCTTTTTTTGGGATCGGATGGACAAGGGCTGACTTCCATGAGACAGGGACTACACCTATTATTGAGTGCCGGAATAAACGCGTTAGCACCGGCGTCAACTCAGGGGCACACGTTCTAAGCACGATTGGAGAAATGCCATCCGGCCCGCTCGACTTCCTGACGTCAACAGTTTTCTGTCTGAACTGTACTTCAGGCATGGAGCTCTGACCCCGCTGCTTGCCATTTTTGACGACGTGCTTCGATTTCGCATGGGCGATTTGCCGCTTAAAAAATCTTGAGGCACGATTATATTTACTCTTTAGAACTTTGCAGTTCGGATCTTTTGAGCCCAGCGCCGCAACCCAAGTTCGATACGCCTGTTTTTTGCAGTCAGATGCTGCAGTCTCCAGTCCTCGACACTTACCTACGCGAAATATACCGGCATTAGGCCGCTACTTCACGCCGGTATTCTGTGTGAGTGTGGTAATTAACTCGGACGAGTCTGGCCCGATTGTGCTGACGTCATAAGACAAATTTATTACTGTTAAAATAATAAGTTCAATAATTGATGTCATAGCACCATATCTTGCAATAGTCTTTAATAATTTTATTAAGCATGGCGTGTTTCCTGACCTTCTGAAACATAGTAAAATTACAAGAATATAAGTCGGGATGTTCTTCTGACCCAAATAACTATGGTCCTGTGTCGGTTTTGCCGACCCTTAGTAAAATTTTTGAAAAAATAATTTTAAGCCAAATGCTTACTTACTTTAACTCTCATTATGTTACTTCATTTGAACCAATTTGCCTTTACTAGGGCACGTTCAAAACGGATGCAGGTGTTAAGCTTATCAAGAATATTTTTGATGCCTGGGAAGAATCGCAGAATACGCTTGGCATCTTCTGAGTACCCTTGGCTTTTGACTGTGTTCAACAATGAACATTGGTCAGGAAGCTATGTCACTATGGCATAAAAGGAACTGCGCCCAATCTTCTGATTTCATATCTAAACAATAGAATTCAGAAGGTCGACGTGAATGGCAGGAGATCTTCTGGGTCTCCTCTCAGTATGGGGGTACCACAAGGGTCTATTCTTGGACCGTTCCTCTTCCTTATCTAATCAAATGATCTTCCTAATCTTATAGAGAAAAACAAAGTGAAAATAAACCAAGCTATGTTTGACGAAGTCAACCATATTCTATCTGACATCGTGTACTGGTTTAGCGCTAATAGCCTATTGTTATACAGCTGTTCAGAATGTATTCGTTCATAACGCTTTAATCAGTATTATCCAAAATGTTTACACTTCCACTTGATAGATGGCGTTGTATTTAATTGTATTCACTTTGCATCGCGCTATAACTATTTTCTATGAAAGAGTGTGTAAGGCTGTTATTTGTGTAATAAATTTGTCTCGCTGTAAGGTACTGAAGTTTTATTGATAGTGTCACTGGATTGTGATGTATCTAGTACCGGGATTGTACATGGTCCTTCGAGCCGGATGGAATTTTGAAGAATAAGTGGTTACGCTAGTCAATACAATATTTAAATTACAAGGTGGAACTTAAAAATGCATTGTCTCAGTTAAAGTCCCACAACGCCCATGCAGAAACTTGTGATGTTGCCAAAGTAAGACTACCAAAAATAATCCTACCCACTTTTAGTGGGAAATACACTGAATGGTCATCATTTCGCGATTTGTTTATATACCGGGATTGTACATGGTCCTTCGAGCCGGATGGAATTTTGAAGAATAAGTGGTTACGCTAGTCAATACAAGGAGGCGCAATTGAATTTGGGAGCTGCGGATATTGTTACTACGGTGGAGTAAGAAGGATTAATTCGAATTGAGTGCGTGAGTAGTGAAATAAAACAAGGGACGGATCTATCAACTGTGAGTACATTTTAAAGTGTTTAATAGTGCTAAATTAGGGAACTTAGAGAAAATTAAATTAATGCATTGACTTAGAAAAGTTGAGTGATTGTCATCTGACACTTAGAATAGTTTGAATAAAAACGACAGAACGAGGAATCTATGACCGATTTCTAAGCGGTGTACAAGTAATTAAAACACTTAGAAAATTTACTCTTGTTGACACTTAGAAAAAATCTCACAAGACATCTTTAATAATTAGAACAGATACAACAAGGAATTAAGAAAGTTAAAAGATATTAAGGGACAGATTGAGAAGGGATTTATTAACTTTAAAAAATCACCAAAAGAACGTATTACCCATAATTTTATAGACACACGACTGGAATTATTGGAGAATCAGCTGAAGAATTTTACTGCTCAATACGAAACAATAGTTGGTGAGGGCGAGGAGTTCTTCGACTATTTTCAAGAGGATATAAATGAAAAAGTATGTAAAATTTATTTAAATTACAAGGTGGAACTTAAAAATGCATTGTCTCAGTTAAAGTCCCACAGCGCCCATGCAGAAACTTGTGATGTTGCCAAAGTAAGACTACCAAAAATAATCCTACCTACTTCTAGTGGGAAATACACTGAATGGTCATCATTTCGCGATTTGTTTATATCACTTGTGAATAATAATAAAAAGTTAGATGACGTCCAACGTCTTCATTATCTGAAAACACAGTTGTCAGGTGAAGCAGAACAGTTAATTTAACACATTCCTATAACTGATGGTAATTACAAAAAGTGTTGGGAAATGTTAGAACATAGATTTAATAATAAGAAATTCATGTCAACTTGTATTTTAAAAAGATTGGTCAGTCAACGTAACATTGTGACAGAATCATCTAGTGCTTTAAAAAACTTGCTCGATGTAACAAGCGATTGTTTACATGAGCTAACCAATCTTGGTATTGACGTTAGTTCATGGGATATAGTTGTTATTTATATCATAAGTTTGAAGTTGGATGTAGAATCGAGAAGGCAGTGGGAATTACACGTTAGTAAATCCTCCAACGAACTGCCATCTTTTCAGCAATTTAGCGAGTTTATTGAGACACGTTTCCGAGCCCTAGAATTCATTGAACCAAACAGTAAAACGAAAGTGATTCCCTCTTCAACATCTCCGAAAAAAAAAAACTCATTCCAAAGTATTGCAAAGCATTATTGAAGTTTCATGTCCGCATTGCTCAGAGAAGCATAAATTATCTAACTGCAAAAAGTTCAGTAATGCAAAAAGTGACGAGCGCCGTGATATTGCAAAATTATTAGGCGTATGTTTTAAATGTCTAGCAAGTCATCACACTTCAAAAGTATGTAGAGTTCTTTCTAAATGCCGAATTTGCCAGCGAAAGCACCATACGTTGCTACACCCAAAAATCTCCAGTGGCACTAGTGCGATGGCCACCCCTTCAGTGACCACCTCACATGAAAATAATTCTGAGACCCCACTATGTGGTATAAGTATAAAATATATCAACTCATTGAGTGAACGAGCACAGGGTCAAGTCCTGTTAGCCACGGCTCTAATAAATGTCGAGTCACAAGATGGATCTTTGCAAATTTTGAAATCGTTGTTGGATCAAGGATCGCAAGCATCCTTTATAACCGAGGCAGCCGTGCAATTACTTCGGTTGAAAAAGGTAGTTTCTAAACTACGAATACTGGAATAGGAGGTCGTCATGGCAATATTGTCTCTAGACACATAGTTAAGATTAATATGCAATCGTTGCATGACCCTTCATTCTCCTTAAAAGTAACGGCGCATGTGTTAAGCTCACTGACCTCAGTTATGCCAGATACAAAATTTGAAACTCACGATTGGCCAGAAATTCACACTATGAATTTAGCGGAGCCATGTCAAAACGATTATGGGAACTAGATTCAGAACCTGATTTGACTAAAAGGCTTCTCACGCCTGAAGAACAGGTGTGTGAGGACTTTTATGCGACTACCACTAAAAGAGATGAAAACGGTGGATATGTAGTCAAACTGCCTTTTCGTTCTGAAGATCCGCTTTGTAAATATGGTCATTCCAAAAATAAAGCAGTCAAATCATTGCATCAAATTGCTTGCGATGAAGGTAAAGATTATCCATTAGCTGCTGAACGGATAAAGACAGACTATTACATGGACGATTTGATGACTGGCTGCCAATCTGAAACAGAAGTAGTAAGAATTTACAATGAAATGAACAATTTTTTAGAGAAAGCAGGATTTCGGCTACAGAAATGGACAAGTAATAATATGCACTTATTGGAGGAATTAGAAGAAAATTCAGGAAAGGATTTGGAAATAAAAATAGATAAAATAACTAAAATTTTAGGACTTTTCTGGAACAGAAACACGGATGAGTTTGATTACTCAGTAAAAATGTTACCACTGACAGAATCTGTAACAAAACGTACCGTGATTTCAGAAATATCACGACTTTATGACCCGTTGGGATGGATAGCTCCGTGTATAATAAAATCCAAGGTTTTTATCCAAAAATTATGGATCACTGGAATAGGCTGGGATGAGGAGTTGCCATCAGAACTTCTACAAGAATGGATATGTCACAAGGCAGAGCTGGAAAAGCTGGTTGACTTCCACATTCCAAGATGGATAGGCAAAGGGGAAGGAAATGCGGTCATAGAGCTGCACGGATTTAGTGATGCATCTAATGTAGCATATGCAGCTGTCGTGTATTTTCGAGTTGTCAATAGTGATGGTGAAATACACTCACACCTTTTAACCGCCAAAACAAAGGTAGCTCCGATTAAACAACTGTCCATTCCTCGCTTAGAATTGTGTGGCTCTGTCTTAGTGGCAAAATTGTTAACCGAGGTATCGGAAGTCATGAATATTCCAAAAGCCAATATACACGCTTGGACCGATTCTTCTGTTGTCTTAGCCTGGTTAAGCGATCATCCAAGTCGTTGGAAAACTTATGTAGCTAATCGCACGTCCATGATTCTTGGCTTATTGGATAATACTCAATGAGCTCATGTGCAGACAACCCGGCAGATATTGCATCTCGTGGAGAATCGCCAGCTGGTCTTCTTTATAGTGATCTTTGGAAGCAAGGACCAAGTTGGTTAAGAAGCGACCTAATACGACATACAAGACCTCCTGGAATACGCACCCGCGAGGAGATAAGAGCCAAGGTACATACAGTCAATCTGGTATCGGATTATGATCTTAACTGGGTATCGCGATTTTCATCTTTAAAAAAGCTTATTAGAATAACAGCGTATTGCAGAAGGTTTTTACAAACAATAAAACGTCGCAAAGCTAATATTAAAATTTCAGATTACCTTTCAGTTACAGAGCTTAGTGAAACCCTAGATCAATGCATCAGACAAAGTCACCACCAATGGTTCCATGCCGAAATTGTAGCGCTGGGAAATAATATCCCGTTAGATAAGAAAAGCCCATTGTATAATTTAAATATTTTAATTGATGTTAATGGAATATTGCGCGTAGGAAGTAGACTGCGAAATTCATTACTTCATACTAATACGAAGCACCCAATTGTTATTCCTCATGATTCAATATTAGCCAAATTAATCATTGGTGACGCACATGAAAGCACCTTTCATGGAGGACAACAGCTGATGCTTAATTTAATACGTACCAAGTACTGGATCAGCCGGCTGAAAAATATGGTTCGAGCTCATATACGTTGCTGTGTTTCCTGTATACGGTATTCTGCTACCACAAAACATCAAATGATGGGTGACCTTCCACCTTGCAGAGTGACCCCAAGCAAACCATTTCTAAACTTTGGTGTCGACTATGCAGGGCCTATTAATATGAGAGTCTCAAAAGGTCGCGGACATCGGTCATTTAAGGGATATATCTGTCTGTTTGTGTGCATGGCCACGCGCGCCGTACACATAGAAGCTGTTTCAGATTTAACTACAGAAGGGTTTTTAGCAGCCTTTAAGCGTTTCGTCTCCAGACGTGGTCATTGCCGGCACATCTGGAGCGATAATGGTGGTAATTTTGTAGGTGCTGCTAAAGAACTACGGGTACTTTTTGCACAAGAAAGATCCATGTTTAAGGATATCGCAACTACTCTAATTGCTAATTCAGAGACAGATTTTCATCCAAGTCGCGAGCCGAGCGACCTCGCTCGATATCATACTCGCGACCGAAAACGCCGGTCGCTGCACATGCTACCACGACCACTGAAGTTGGCCTGCCTTGGGTCGACAACAGTCCAGCCACTTGCGAGCGCCCAGAGGAGGAGTCCCCGCATACATCAGGGAACAACAGTATGGTGTTATTAGCTTCCCTACTCACCTCTGGAAATCTGACGACACCTCTGTACGAATACCTCAAGCTGTCTGGGCCTGTGCTCGAGTTCTTCGAATACCAGCAGAGTATTGGCCAACCGCTGACCATGCAGGAATGCACGAAAATACTCCATTCGCAAGGCCTATTGCGCCTGAGCCCGCGACCAGAGCGTCACGCCGGCCACGCCCCTCACCGAGCCCGGAGGCAGTGGAATCGAGTAAGAGGTATTGTGTAATACCTCCTCCGATTGCGCTACCATACGAGAGCCAGCAGCAGGGGTACGCCGCAACACCGAGGGCACAGAGAGACCCCTGCACATTCCGCAGCCAACGTAGCATCGACGTAGAAGCTACGGCTACGCTTACGCCTGCTGTCCCGGTGATATACGCTGCCGTCGTCACCATACCGCCGGCGTCTTCAAGTGCGGTGAGCCCACAGCAACTGTCGACAGCCGGGTCAACAGATACCACCACATTGACCACCGCCGCGCCATCCAGAAAAGTGCCTCAGCCGGCAAAAATATTCCCGCCGCTCATTTGTGAGATCCTCCCAAACTGGGTGCACCACTTCCGTGCACTCAAAGAAAAGTTGGGAAGGGCTCCTAACGCCCGCCCCTTTGGGGAAGGGTACAGATTCACCCCGGCAGATGAAAATGAATACAGAACCATCCAGAGATACCTAAGCAAACTGGAGAAAAGTAGTAGGATCTCTTGGTTCAGCTATTCGCTGCCGGCGGAGAAAAGCGCGAAGTTCGCAATACGAGGGCTACCTGCGACAACTGAGCCCAATGAAATTGAAGAGGAGTTACTCGGGCTCGGCTTCGAGCCCGAATATGTGAGGAAGATACGGGCCAGACAAGGGCGTCCGGGCTGTATCTTCTTCGCAATAATGAAGAGGACGCCCAATCTTACGCCCGGCATATTTGAGATTAACGACCTACTGTGTATGCCTGGTGTAAAATTCGAAGCCTGGAGATCAAAGAGGGGGCCGGCACAATGCCACAGGTGCCAGCAGTTCCGTCATTCATCGCATGGGTGTCACAGACCACTGGCCTGCGTGCGTTGCGGTGGGGAACACACAGCGAAGGACTGCCCGCTTACTCTCGGAACCCGCAACCTGTACAAATTGCGGGGGTCCTCACCCAGCAAACAACTCTCGATGCCCTGTTTTCAAGGAAGAATTAAGAAATAAGAAAGCAGGGCCAATCGCCAAGACTGGCAAAAAGGCCAAGCACCCCCAGCCAGCCCGGGAGCCAGCTCCAGCGGTGGAGCAGCCTAAGGAGGCAACAATCCTTATAGCCCCGGCAAACGAGGCGATACTCAGGCGCCAAGCACCACCCACGGTTGCTGGGGCCAAAAAGAAAAAGAAGAAGGCCAAAAAGAAGGAAAAGAGGAGCCTAAATGAGAAGCCGGCAAATGAACAGGCCAGGTTCGGGACAAGGCCTCAAACCACGGCCACAAAGAAGCCAATGAAGGGCAAGAAAGACCTAATGATCAAGGCCGCTATGGAGATCTTCCAAACGGTCATTCTTGCCCTTCAAAAGGAAGATGATCTGGCTTCAGTCATCCTCAGCGGGATGAACAAACTATGGATATAATAACCGCATAAATGGACAACTCGCTGAGAATTATTCATTGGAATATTAGAGGCATTAAGAAGAAGCTGCCATTGCTGAAGAACCTCCTTCGAGACCAGAACATAGACAGCCCTCATCAGCGAAACACTGATGTCGAGGGCGGACACACTTCGGGTCTCAGGCTTCATCACTTACCGCAAGGATGAAGTCGGCGAGCGTGGTCTGTACAGGGGATTGGTCGTGCTCGTCAGGAGGGGGTTGCTTCACCAACCGCTCCCGATGGTGGACCTGAATAGTCTACAGCCCTCGGTGTTGAGCTCCAGATAAGCGGCCAGAACTTGCGCATTTTCGCCATTTACAGGCCGGCAAACGGAAGGCTCGTCCCCAGAGACGTACGACAGTTACTTAACTCCCCGAAAGCAACTCTCGCCGCCGGGGACTGGAACTGCAAGCACCCTGCCTGGAATGCCAGAATGGCCAACACCGCGGGCAGAACACTTTTTAACGACTACGTTGTAAAGACAACACGGATACGAGGTCCACGGCCCGGAGGTTCCAACCCACTACCCGGACAACCATGAATACCTTCCGGATGTGATTGATTTCACTGTCCTCAAGAACTTGGGCTGCCAGCTGACCCAGGAAACTATTATCGATGAGCTTCTGTCAGACCACCTTCCAGTCCTTCTTACCATAACTGCCACCGCAACGCGAGCACCATCATGACCATCACGCCGGGTTACTGACTGGAAGGTGTTCGCGGAAGAGTTGGCATCCAACACTTCATCCCGGAAGTTAGAGACAACTGCCGACGTCGAAGCCCTCGCCGTGGACCTCACGGGAGTAACCAGCGGTCGCTGGCCACCGCGACAAAGGAGACCGAGTCCAGAAAGATGCCGGAGTTGCCCGCAAGACTGCGGCAACTCATCCTCGAGAAACGAGCTTTACGCCGCAGATGGCAGGTGACCAGATGCCCAACACTCAAGACTCGTCTTAATAGGCTGGGCAGCTTAGTCAAGAAGAAGCTCGAAGAGGATGCCGCCGAGAGCTGGGAGGAAACGATTGGCGAAGCCGCAGATGTATCGCACGTGACAGCACTTGAGAGAGAGGTCGCCGAATATCTATAACGGCCGGTAGAGGCACTAGAATGCGATGCGGTGTTCTTCTCCCCAACTAAAGTGAGAAGCTACATCCTTCGGACGAAGCCCAAACAAGGCCCCGGGCGCGGATGGTATCACAAACGCCGCCCTGCGTCATCAAACGCGACTCTTCAATGGCATCCTGCGCTCGGGGTACTTTCCAGATATCTGGAAGGAAGGCCTCGTCATTATGATCCCGAAGCCGGGGAAAGACACCGCACTAGCACATAGCTACCGGCCCATCACTCTTCTGGCGACCCAGTCTAAGATATTCGAATCTCTCCTGCTGTCACTCCTAAGACCCTACATAGAGCTTAGGTTAGAACAATTTGGATTCCACGCTGAACACAGCACCACGCTCCAGCTGTCCAGGGTACTGCACACCCTCACCGCTTCTCTCAACAAAAGAGAGAAAGCTGTGGCAGTATTCCTGGACATGGAGAAGGCGTTCGATCGTGTTTGGCATCGTGCACAAGTTAGCTGCAACCTCGACACCTCCCCGCCTGGTGAGGATAGTCGCCAACTTCCTTGAAAATCGTCGGTTTCGAGTAAGGGTAGACGATGCCATTTCAGCTTCCAAGATTATCTCTGCTGGCGTACCGCAGGGGAGCTGTCTGTCTCCCCTGCTGTACGCAAAATACACAAATGACATCCCGCTCGAACCGTCGGCGACTCTGGCGCTGTATGCAGATGACGCGGCGTATATTACATCGTCACTCAACCTAACGCACGCCGCCGTGAAGATGCAGCGCCAGCTGGACATTCTGCCAGAATGGCTCAAGAAGTGGCGGCTATCGGAGAACGTGGGCAAAACCCAGGCGCTCGCGACTGGGAGTGTGCACACTGGCCAGCATAGGTTGCAGCTAAACGGACAAGGACATTTCGTGGTCCCCGACGGTAAAGTACTTCGGGGTCACCATCGACCGCCGGCTCAACATGAACGAGCACGTCACGAAGACCATCGCGTCGACAAACGTCGCGATGGCCTTACTTCGTCCAGTGCTCTCCTCAAGCCTCCCTCTGAGGGTGAAGGTCTTGGTGTACAAGACCCACCTACGCAGCCGACTCACTTACGCCGCGCCTGCATGGTACACGCTCGTGAATCTAACCGGAAGGTTGCAAACCGTGCAGAAAAAGATCCTCCGCCGCATCACGGGCGCACCATGGTACGTGAGGAACCAAACAATCCAGAGGGACCTAAGAGTCGAGGGCTTGGACGACTTCACTCGTCGTCTCGCCGTCAACATGTTCGCGCGTGCCGACTCGTCCGATCTCCATCATCTGCGAGATCTGGCCCCCTGGCACGCGCGGCCACCTGACAGCCGCCGCTACCCGCGTGATCTCGTGCGGGACGAGGATGAAGAGTGACCTCGATCGCCCTCCCTCTTCTTCGGGGCTGATCGTCAAGGCCCGCGCAAACCGGCAACAATCACCGGATCTGAGCTGAGGGAACAGGCGCTCCCTCAGCTCCAAAAAGATGACCACAAAGGGGGGCATCCGCTCCCCCAACATATATAGCATAAATTAAAGAAGACGACCGCAGAGAGCAACGACTCTCACCCCCAATGACCCGCCCGTTTCAACGGGCGGCGAGTGATCCTTGCTGCAGGGGACGAAAAGTCCTGATCAGCATTCCCCCACCGCGCCCATGTGGGCGCGGCGAGAGAAGACCACGACGTCGTAATAAATTTGTCTCGCTGTGATGTACTGAAGATTTATTGATAGTGTCACTGGATTGTGGTGTATCTAGTACCAGGATTGTACAACAGCAAGAAAACGAAATATATAAAATTTACCGTACCAAATCTCAAAAATGTAGATGCAAGTGTTTCGTTAAACGGAGAGGTGATAAAACACGTGGAATCTGCTATATTTCTTGGCATTACTCTGGATTCCAAATTACAATAGGGCTCCCATATTGAAGGATTGGCTAACAGACTTAGTTCTGCAGCATACGCGGTTAAAAAGTTTAGACAATTAACTGACATAGACACGGCGCGACTAGTATACTTTAGTTATTTCCATAGTATTATGTCCTATGGTATATTGCTATGGGGCAATGCTGCCGATATGATAATAAGAGGGCTATTTGCGCTATTTATAATCTAGGTCCTAAAGAATCATTGAGAGCAAAATTCTAAGAAATCAACATCTTGACTGTTGCTTCTCAATATATTCTTGATAATGTAATGTATGTTCATAGGCACATAAGTGAATTTGCCAGAAACTGTCATAACCATAATGTTAACACCAGGAACAGACATAAACTGATGATGTCTACTACTCGGCTTAGTCGAGTTAGTAAGTCTTTTGGGGGGAGATGTATATGCTTTTACAACAAGATCCCAGAAAATGATCAAAACAAAGGTGTTACGTTATTCAAAAGAATTGATAAAAAACGTTTGTGTGGTAAAGGTTACTATAACATAAATGACTTTCTTAATGATACCACAGATTGGGAATGGAGCGACCGCCCTCAGGCTATTAAATAATAAGTTTAATTGTACAATGTTACTTTGTAAATGTTACTTTAATTGTAAAACATATTTTTGAAAAAAAAAGCCCGCTGAGTTTGTTGCGCCCATTCTTCTCAGGCCTGAGGCATTCACTTTGGAATGGGTGGTAGTTTTTTTTTTTTGACTTTCAATAAGTGATTCCACATCCTATTTTGAATTTGAATATTTGAATTTGAAAGTTTGACTAAGTCGTGGTGTTCCTCAAGCATACTCTACTTTCTGCAACTAATGTAGGTTTGACAACGAACTAATATAATTTAAAATTACAATTACATACCAATTTATATTAAAGTAAAAACTGAGCTATTTTTTTAACTTCACCTCATACTAGGTAGGTACAGTTTTAGGTAAAGAAGTCAACCTTAACGTCGTCAGACGAGGTATGAGTAACGGGATAGAAAGAGAGACAACTTCATAAAAATGTAGGTTAATAGCGCTGTGCGATCTGAATTCACCTTATGACCGCAAATGTCCCCATTTCTTTGATTTTGCGGAGTGAGCCTTCTGTACTTGTAAAATACATCATAGAAAATGTTGAATAGAACAATTGACGTCCATCATCATTCGTCAGTCATACTACATATCATTATAGATACTACAGTAGACATGTGATTTAAATGACAAATACTTATTTTAGGAACATTATATTCATATCAAAATATTCTTAATTCATATTTTGCATTCATAAACAGGTAAGTATACTTTTGTCTTACTTAATCGAATTTCCCTACGACAAAACGTTACAATATTCATCAACTATTCACGTGCCTGCCCGCTTGGATTGTTTGGTTCTATACGAAGCTATCCAGCTCAAAGTAACGAGTAGCGAGTGTAGGTACCTGCTATTACATTTGACTTGGCACCGACTTCAAACCTATCAATAGGTAGCACATACAAATAATATTAATATTAAAGGTATACGATTTGCATAAGAGGTGTATCAAATTGCTGGGAGGCAAGACAATATGCTGGGAGAGTTTCTTGCGCCGCTTCTTCTCTCTCAGAGCGCCATTTGTTTCCGAAGCGGTAGTAGTATCTAGTAGTATAAGAAATGACATCAAAAAGAATTCTAAAGGAATCAATTTTGAGAAAATAAATGCCTTTTATGCCTTTAAATTAAATCTTTATTAAGTTATATTATACTTTTCAGTTTTTGAAGTCGGTTTTATGAAACAACAAACAAATATTTAAATGCCTTATTGACGTAGATATAAAAAATACACATGTAGTTTTGTCCCTTTCCTAGCGACCGGGGTGTTAAATGCTATCTTCTCGTTTTGGTATCACATCAACGACTAATACGGAGAAAAACTGTGTAAGCAGGCAGAACAGTCTCTTATATCTTCTATTCAACACATTTGGTTTATTTATATCTTTGCATCAACACTTAATTAAACGGAAAGATTGACGTTCTCTGTAAAGGATAATAATAAATTAAACGACAAATATAAATCACTGTTTACTTTGGCTTTTCAGTCAGATTTACAGCAGTTTTTACAAATGAACGTGAGCCACTCTAGTGATGTATCATTTACAAGTGACAGAACTGACACTTGAAACCTCACCGACACAACATACAATGATTATACAGAGCGAGAGATCTTACAATAAACTGATAATTAACATAGCTATATAGTTATATAATATATTAATAAGCTCTAAATCAGGACCAAACACAATATTATACATTTATCTTAATCCATTCACTCGACTCTGAATGCTAGCACCAAGATAAAACCCTCTTACATCAAACCAATGCGGCTCAACAATCATCCAATACACTATTAAATGGCAGCAACTGTCAATTACTGCGTAACAAATCTAGAAAAAAGTATTATGACGTTATTGCTTTCCGTGTTCCCTATGTGTAGACTTTAAAAAAATGTTTATCTGTAATTTTACTCTAAAAACACTCATGAATTTATCTAAACTACTCTGTGCTTGATTCTGGTTACAAAAATTGAGTCACTAGATACAATAATTACTGTGTATTAATACAGAACTTACTTTTATTCGTATTATAATGTTACTAGAATTTCCTATCTAATCTAATAATTTCCAAACTAATGTAATTATTACTTATATTTAGATGCAGCCAAACCCGACATGCGCAACCCCGCTACGTGGGAGCAGTTGTCCCGATGTCGTGCGCTCTCTCGCACTTACCTGGTATGTCAAATGCGTGGGTTTGCGCATTTTCGCTATTGCGATGGTTAGGGCCTATTTCTTACATTAAAATATAATAAAAATCCTTTTAATAAGTTGTAAAAAAGGTAGAAATAATCAAGACTACTCACCTATCTTATACTACCTTATGATTGCGAGCAAACACCAGAAATCGTGACTGCTAACTTAGGCATATCTTATTATTGTATAATTGTCGATTCACACACAAGGACAAACATTGGATATACAAACCGACAGAATCAAAACCAACAATTAATGGACGGGTGTAAACTTACTGTAGGTTTGTCTCTACATAATATTAGCACTGGGTTTATCAAAAGGGACCTATCCTAATTTATAATTTTAAGCAACGCACAATTTAAAATAACGAATCACTCACAGCCTAAAATAAAAAATGACAAAGCATCATTACCCATTAAAAAATCCTGTTGTTTTTAATGTAAGATTATATATTAAAATATAACTGAGTTTGTCTGTTTGTCTGCGCATACCTGTGAACCTACAAACATTACACTATAACCTTACTAGCCTTATGTACCCTTAAAAAGGAGCATTCATTAAGTGTTAGAGAAACTGTTCAGCGAGAATGAAGTAATAACCTGCGCTAATTTATTTATTACAATCAATAATAACAATAGAAGATCATATTTTATTTTTTCTTTCAAGACTATATTCTAAATATTATTAAAATTTTAGGAATAATTATTATTACTGCCTTTAAAATGTCAAAAAAAAATTACATTATATTATGACGCAACTTTGACAGTAATCATGTATGGTGATGCAGCCGAACGACTTGCGGTAATTGAACTTAGTACAATACAGTCCATTGTGACGCCACTGCCCACTACCATGGGAGCGATAGTACAATAATAATTTAATGGTGGATGGCATTTTCATTCTAAGATGCGTATCCCAATCGTATCTATACTGTCAGTATTTGGACCACGCTGTTTATCAAAGATAACGATATCGTTCTCAATCTCCGAAGTACTTGTAAAATATTATTTATTGTGACGCTTTTGCACATACATACAATCTATACCTTAAAATCGTAACAGTCTTAAAAATAAAATTCAATTCGAAATAAATTAATGAATCATTGATAAGTGGACGTAGACCAAAGTGTGGTTTGAGTCCAAGCCAAAAGGACTCAAACCACACTTTGGTCAAAATAGAGTTAGGTATGCCATCGTATTCCTGAAGGTCAAATCTGTCATGTAGCCTATATAAACATGATCACGTCTATTTTTAAAATGTACATGGAATCTGTTTTTTTTTTGATGTTTATATGGAAGATTATTTAGAGCTAAAATATCAAATACTTATAACTCAAAAGTGCCTTTGTGTGGTTTGAGTCCTTTCTGCATAACTACGTCCAAGTAATAAGATTGCAATATATTATAAGAAGTTATAATTATTTGAACATTGCTATTGAATGCCACTAATTCATATATCTAAGTCAGGGTAGGCATGGTAAGATGGTACCATTTTTGTGATATTGGAATGTACTATTTTTTAGTCAAATAAATCAGGGGAAATTTGTTACAACCTAATTATGCACATTTATAATTTTTCACCCAAATTACTACAATTAAGTTTTGATCTATTAACTTTTAATTATTGTACAACATTGAATCTATAATTGAATCGTTGACAGTATAGCCCAGTATTCTCCTACTAACCATATAATATATTAGCGATGCAAACAACTGTGGAATCTGAAAGCTATTGTCCTTTATTAGGCGTCTAAAGAACTTGAAATTCACTTATGTTGTAATATACTCAATTAATTGACGATACAATAATAATTCTAATAGGTACATATAATACTGTGTACCTGTTTAAAGTATCTAACATAATTATAGTAATAAAAGGAGACAATTTTTCCATTAATGGAGAATGGGCCCACCATAAATCGTAGCATATAATTTTAATAACTCATTTATGTCAATCGTCGCCATCTCGAAGTGGAAAGGATTTCTAGTGGGCCCAAAAAATTGTCTCCTTTAATATATACACGTACATTGGTTGGATTGAACATTGGTGTGCTATAATCCCCACAAGTCGATAGAGGGACAGGCCGCCATCTTGGTGACGTTTGTATCCGATTTTTCCTGTTCCTGTTGCAACCCGCGGGGGTTATGTTATCACTATAAATTCATTGTGTCATAGTAAACATCACTGGAACGTAAGGGGGATAGTAATTTCATTTTTTAATTATCTTATAATAACATGATATAAAGCAAGAAAGAAATAATTAATTTAATCATAACATATCTGATATGCATTTTAACATAGCACACACAACAGTAGCAAGCAATCACAAATAACGTTCTAATAACATTCATTGAATCCAAAATACTTAATCCATTCTTATTCATAGCCTTCTACGTTGTATTTGACGAAGTTAATGATATAGTTTGATTAGTAAAAGCTGTTTAGTTCCATCAATAGCATCACATGATCCGTCGATAACGGAAACAGTCTACACTTGGAGGTTATGGAGATCAATAATCCTTAAGATAAGTCAACACACAGTTTAAAACCACTAATGACTCGAGTGCACATGTTGTATGTATCGTACATCACACACATCACACAAGTGTCACTCGCGTCAGCCGCGTACCTTCAGTCGACCGCTTCGTGCGCGTTGTCTTGGTCGCTACGTGACTGTGGCGTGTGCTGCGTGACTCGCGCCGCCAGCGCAGCGACCGTGCCCCGCAGCAGCGCGGGGGCGGCGGGCCCGCGCGGGGGCGGCGGCGACTCGTCGTCCTGCGACTCGTCTGTGTCGGGCGGCACGTCGAGTGTGTCCTCAGGCTCGCTCTCCTCAGGGGTCGGACAGCGAGGTACCGGCTCTACTGACGACTCCGCCTCAACATTATCTTCATCTGTGTAAATACAAATTAAAAAACAGATTTCATAAGATATTATGAGATTAATGAGGTCTGTCTGTCCCCCACCTCTTCTTTATTAAATTAATTTCAAAGAAAAGTCATCATTCCCTTTCACCCTGCCTAAGTAAAAATTGAAATTAAGTTTAGTATGAAACGTGCAGTGAGATTTGACATAAGTTTGAAATAGTAATTACAATATGGCGACGAGTAATTCTGCTAATTTTGAAAGCGAACAGTTGCTTAAAACGTAGCAGATTTCGGCAATCTCTGTTTTTTTTTACAAAATGCTGTGCACCCGTGGACACCAATAGTGATATAGTGTCAGTGATACCGTGTTCGTCATCACTACCGGCGCCCCCCGCCCTGTCATACCGTGCACTACGATCCCAAGTCCGTAGTAACAGACGGGACATAATCCCGAACCCGCTACATTCACCCTCGTCCAAGGACCTCCAAATGGTCCGAAACAAGTCGGTACCCACACCAATAAAACGTGAGTAAAGTCGTAAATACATAAGATTATAGCCGTCGTCTGTCGATCTATCATCGGACTGCACGTTTTATACAATCGCTTTTGTCTTACGGCCGTTCCTAATTACTTCCTTCTACTGTCAGTAATTACCTGTCAATAATCTGAAGCTGTCCCAATATACCCGATATGTCATTCTTATCGCCTTATATTGGGACGCGTGAATTGCAATTTCCATACAAACTTCTATCGCTGATAACCTACACGTCGTGCCATTGACAGACAGCGTGGACGGATAAGGCGGGTTACCGTCGATGCGTTTATTGGGACAGAAAAGGCAACGATAGTCACGATTTTTATCTCAAGCAGGCCACAACCGGAGATGAACTGAATATTGGGACCGGCCGAAGTGTAACGTACCGGAGTCGGTCCGCTGCTGCAGCGCATGCAGCGCGGCTCGCAAGCTGGGCGGGGCTGCGGGCGCCGCGGGCAGCAGCAGCAGCAGCGCGCGCACGCGGCCCAGCAGCGAGCCGGGCGGCGACTGGCTCAGCTCCGCACACAACGACTCCGCCGCGCTCGCCGCGCCCGCAGCACTCGTACTCGCGCCGCACAACTTCATCGAGCACACCTGTTCATTGTGTAGCGCAAATATTGTTTTAAATGATACATACTATGTAAGCATAATAATTGGACGTAAATCCAGAAAAACGTTCCAAACCACAATTAATCATTTAACAAAGTTTTTAGAGGCGATCAAAACCGAAGGTTTCAGGTTAAAATTTACCAAATGCACATTTGCATCAAACTCTGTCAAATACCTGGGCCACAAAATATAGAATAATTCTGTGAAACCACTAAAAGATAACCTAATTTCTATAAAGGATTTTACAGTTCCACGAACACAAAAGAATGTAAGACAATTTCTGGGAAAAATAAACTTTTACCATGAGTATATACAAAAAAGGGCAATAATACTTGAACCATTGCATAATTTACTCAGGAAAAATCAAAAAATTGGTTGGTCAGACAAATGCCAAAAAGCATTTGACATGATAAAAAACTTGCTATGCTCTCAACCAGTTCTAGAAATATTTGACCAACATTTGTCAATCAACATCTATACTGATGCTTCTATATGCATTGGAGCAATTTTAAAACAGACACAGCCTGATAGAAGAGAAAAACCAGTTGCATACTTTTCAAAAAAACTAAATGAAGCCCAGAAGAAAAAGAAGGCAATATACATAGAATGTTTAGCTATAAAGGAAGCACTGAGATACTGGCAGTACTGGCTAATAGGTAAATTATTTACAATTTATTCAGATCACAAACCACTAGAAAATATGAATCTGAAATCTAGAACTGATGAAGAGCTGGGTGATTTGATGTATTATGTTTCTCAATATGATTTTAAAATTAAGTATGCTCCAGGAAAACAAAATTTGGAAGCAGACGGTCTAAGCAGAAATCCAGTATTAGAGTCTGAAGAAAATACAGATGAACAATTAAAAGTTGTTAACTTTGTTAAACTCAAAGATATTTTAACAGATCAAAAAACAATGAAGAAATACAAAATCAAAAAAGCAAATTGATTGAAAAGAACATGGTCTACTTAAAAAGGATAAAGAAAAAAGAAAAAATTATTCTATCAGAACAATTCAGCATTAAATTATTGGAAAATATACATAAAAACCTGTGCCATATTGGAATTGGACAAATGCAGAAAACAATTAGTCCACACTATGTGGCCAAAAATCAAAAAAGTTTGTAGTAATTGTGAAATTTGTATTAAAAATAAATCAAGAGGACATGACAAATTTGGACTTATGTCTCATCTGGGTCCAGCCAGAAAGCCTTTCGAAATAATGTCTATAGACACAATTGGTGGCTTCGGGGGCTTAAGATCAACAAAGAAATTTCTTCATCTCTTAGTAGATCACTTTACAAGATATGCATTTATTCTAACATCAAAAACGCAGACGGCAGACGATTTTGTAAAACTAGTCATGAACATATCAGAGGTGGAGAATATTGGCATGCTTCTCACTGACCCGTATCCAGGAATAAATTCGAAAGAATTCAAGAAATTCTTAAAAGACAAGAGAATCCCAATTGTCTTTACAGCAGTAAATGCCCCATTCTCAAATGGCTTAAATGAAAGGCTCAATCAAACACTAGTAAACAAAATCAGATGTAAAATAAATGAAAAAGGGAAAAAGAGAGCATGGACAACAATAGCCTTAAAGGACAACAATAGAATTAAAGCAAGAGATATCCAATAGTGATTGGATAGGGGACAGAAAACACAATAAAGTCACACAACTATAACAAAACACTATTTGATAAAAATCGAAAACACTATGAATTTAATGTGGGAGACATGGTTTATGTGGAAAATGGAAATAAGCTAAACAGGAAGAAATTAGGTGAACTAAAAATTGGACTTTATGAAATAAAAGAAAAAATATCAAACTCAATTTACAAAATTGATACAGGGCACAGAAAACTGAATCAAACCTTTTTCATGTTACAAAACTTATACCAGTCCCTACATTAGTTGTTTAAGGTGCTGCTGGATTTGAGAAAATTGGGAATTTTCTTCTCTGGGAGGGGTAAAGGAGATGTAAAGAAAACACATTCCTATTTTTTTAATTACCTTTAATGTGTATTTTACCACAGTGCCTAAAGGAATGTCAAAGCATTTATGAATGTGTTGTCAATGTCAGTGACTTGTGTCTAATCTGTGTTTGAAAGTTTTATCACATTTTACAAACTTGGAGGTTAGAGGTAAAATAGAAAAGATTAGAATTGAAAGTTGAAACTATCAATATTAATAAATAAGGAGTTGGCATATTTAAAGAATAAACTTTAATGTCGTTTCTTTTATTATTTCAGGTTTGTTTTAATATGGTGATGTCATAAATTAAGTGTGTTAAAAACTATAAAGCATAATAAATCTTTTATTATTTCAGAGCAACACATTATTGTTTTATTAATTGGCCGATCCTTAAAACTATCATTATATATATAGGAAGATTACCTTAGGATAGTAATGTTGCATGAATTCATAAATATTGGGGTCTTCTAAAGAGTCCCTTTCGTCCAGTAAAATCGCGTCGATGTATTCTGATAGCGCACTGCATTCCAATAATAATTCTTCCAGTTTAGCATCCGCCTGTAAATTTTATAAATACTTAATGTTACATATTAGGCTTAGTACCAGTTTGTTTTATTTGTACCAAAACTGGAAATTTATTTTTTACCAACAGCAAGCTTAAATTATCTGGAGTTGTAATCATCGCTATATATCGGGGATAGTTGTAGACCGTAAACAGGAGAAAAGTTGCATATCTGGGTCATGCACTGACCTCTAATATTTACCACTGGACTGGCGACAGTCAGTGCTTTTTTGCCTGTTTGATATTCGCTATTTTGGCGCTGTTGGCCATGTAGCAAGAGTCTGCAGAACTAAAACTAGTGACAACAACCGAACTAATCAAACATCAATAGGAAAACTAATTAAAAAAAAATTGTGTACTTTATCACGGTGATTCCTGAAGTATAAATAACACGGAAAACGTCCGAAATTTATTCAAAATACATTCTTGCTTCAAAGTATTGTGCGTTTCTCTCGGAGCCATTTGTATTATACGTCAAAACTAGTTCTCTGGACGCTCGGGAGTGGCGCTTCAAATAGGCACAAAAAAATTGGTGTCTAATTTTATGTCTAACGTCATAACACATAAGGCCTTCTGCACATTTAAATGAACAAAATGAAGCCGCTTAGCTAGGCACGAAAAGAAGTCGAGACTACGAAAGATCTGGGAATAGATCAGTTTCGACAGAGTCTGTCTTGATCGGCATAAACTACAGTAATAAGGACGCACCTGAAGAAAAAAGAAAAACGTGGCTACCTATCTGAACAGCGCTCACGTTTTTATAGAAGTTTTTGTCCAGGAAGTAATCGAATCATGTGATTAATATCAATGAACACCCAAAAAATAAAATTTTGAGATGAGATCAAATTTGCTAGTTGGGTCATGACCGCGGGGTGACTGGCCAACGTCACAATATTACGTGGAAAATCCAGTAAATTGACTGTTAATTCAAGTGTAATCTGAAATGTTAATAATGTTGATACAAACCGGCGTGTTTGCGACGTCCCGCCAGAACGCCGCGAAGTAGCTGAACCGTAGATGCATGGCTTCAAGCGCGCACAGCACCGACAGAAGCACGAGTTGTTCCGACATGCAGCGCTGTGAGCGAGCCACACGGCAGCACGTGTCTACAAACAATACAAATTAAAATATTTACTGACCATCGATCGTGGTGTTTTTGTTGTTATTAATCGCCCTGCTTTTAGGGCAAGGATTGACAAAGCCAACAAAAAATTACCTGTGTAGAAGGGGTTGGTAATTTAAACGCACTTAAAATTTAAATATCTGTATTTTATAGTTTCCACTAGTAATTATAATATTATTTAATACAATTAGGGCGTTACTCCTTTGAATTCAGAAAATGTAATGTTCTCTCGAAAGAAAAAAAATCAAATTTCAGATTTCTATATTTGTTACTAAAAATATATACAAAATTACTTATAATCTACTTATTATACTTATAATCTACTTATTATACGAGGGCGGCACTCAAAATTTCCGGAATCAAGGAAGTGACACAACATTACTATTTAAAAATGTATTTATTGCTTTTCGAAGTATTCTCCGCGAAATTTGACACATTTTTCCATACGATGGAACCAATCATTGAAGCAACCATTCCATTCGGAAGTTGGGGTCTCCAAAATGGCCGTTTTATTGGCGTCCACAGCTTCTTCAGGTGATGAAAATCTCTGACCACGCAATTTATTCTTTATTTTAGGGAAAGTATAGAAATCATTAGGGCTTAGGTCGGGGCTGTCCGGCGGATGGTCTGATAATTCTATGTTTTCTTGCTCTAAAAACTCTTTTGTTCTGTGCGCGGTGTGAGAACATTGTCGTGATGGAGGATGATGCGGCGGTTGCAGTTCTCTTTACGGAGTTCAGAAACGACCTTTGGCAAACAAATGCTAGCATACCATTCTGCATTAACCGTTCTTTGTTCCTCAAGAGGAATAGTCGCAACATGGCCGGTTTTGGAGACAAACGTGACCACAATTTTTTTTGCAACATTCCGTGAACGAACAATTTTTGTTGGCTTTAACTCATTTTCGAACACCCAAACTGACTGGTTTGACTGACGTGACTGGTTTTTTGTTTCGGGTTCGTACGCGTATATCCAGGATTTGTCACCAGATACGATGTTGTATACAGCATTTGAGAATGCTGCGTGGAATCTTTCGAGAGTTCTGACGCACCAAGTAACGCGAGCCGCTTTTTGCTCTTCACAGAGCAAATGCGGTATCCATCGGGAAAACAACTTTTTTACACCTAATTGTTCATGCAAGATTATTTGTATTTGACTCATGCCAATGTCTAAAGTTGCCTGAATTTCGCGGTATGTCACATGTCGATCTTCCTCAATAAGCTTACGCACAGCATCAACGTTTTCTTTGGTGACTGCAGTTTTTGGACGACCATGACGGGGATCATCACTGAGCTTGACACGTCCACGTTGAAATTCAGCAAACCAGCGATAAATTGTGGTTTTGGATGGGGCTTTATCACCAAATGCAGAAATCATCCGGTCAACACACTGTTTTTGTGTTAAACCACTTCGAAAGTCATAATAAATCATCGCTCTAGAATTTTCTCGAGTCAATTCCATTTTCTCAACGACTAAACAAGTTTGAAAAGACCTTGTAACAAGACCGAGAATCTTTTTTTAAATAAATAAATGGTATTCAATTTTTAAAACAAGGACTTTTTAATTTAAAAGATTTTAATGTGACAGGAACAGTGGAAATATTCCATTCCCGATACTTTTAGTGCAGCCCTCATATCAATTTACAATTAATCCTCATATATGTAGGTATCAGAAAATACTTATTACAGCAATTTACAATTAAGAAATACAATTCAGAAAAAAGAAAACTTTTTTCGGATTAAATCAGAAAAACTGATTTTATTTTATTTCTGATTCCTACATATATAAGGCTTAATTGTAAATTGCTATAATAAGTAGATTATAAGTAATGTTTTCTCGAACTGAGCGCTCTGGCTTATATAGGGCACAACCGTCACAGTGATGATGCTACCAACTAACTTACACGAATCAAGTTAACCAAAGATCTGAATATAATATGCTATTATAGTTATTTCTAAAATTATAGTTATAATTATATAACACAGTACATACACAGTACTATTAAAACTTATATAAAAAATATCGGTGGGAAGTTATCACTGCCAGCTCCCTTATTAGTTTTTAAAGCTTTCAACAATTTACGAAACTCATTTTCACTTATAGTAATTTTGCAAATGGTTTCATTATGATTCAAGGTTTTACAAAGAAATAAAAATAAAAAATAAAAAAAACAACCGACTACAAAAACACTATTCCAATATGTATTTAAAAGTATAAAAATAATTGTGTATTTTTATGCAATCTAATAAATTAATCTAATTCTAGTTACGATTCACATACCGACTTAATGAGAACCTCCACCTTTTTTGAAGGCGGTTGATAAATAAATAATGAATTACCGATGAACTTGTGGTAGGGCCGGTAGAAGGGCACGTGCGCGCGGGTGGCTGCGACGAGCGGCGCGCGCGCCGGCCGCGCGGCGCCGTGCGCGCTCACGGCCAGCGGCACCAGGGCGCCCAGGGCCGCGCCGCCGCCGATCATGACCAGCTCGCGGAGCACGCCTGCACACACGGTACTACTGACACAGGCTGCCGGCACATTATGGCTACCACGGCGCCTACTACTGCCGTGAAGCAGTAACGTGTACTGTGTTTCGGTCTGAAGGGCGCCGTAACTAGTGAAATTACTGGGCCAATGAGGCTTAACATATTATGTCTCAAGGTGACGAGCGCAATTATACTGCCTCTCAGAATTATTGGGCTATTTAAGAATCCCGAGCGGCACTGCATTGTAATGAGCGGGGCGAATCAATTACAATCAGCTGACCGTTCTCCTTATCTCGTCCCGTATATACAGCATGCAGTATACGTCAGGTCGTCACACAACTAACCGAGTGCGGCGTGCGCCAGCGCAGCAGACCGCTGGTGCAGCGTGAGCAGGGTGAGCAGGCGGCGTGCGCACTCGGGCCAGTCCTTGCACGCCAGCAGCAGCGAGCGCGCCTCCTGGTGGTCGCGCCGCGCCCGCAGCGTGCGGCACACAGTATACGTCAGGTCGTCACACAACTAACCGAGTGCGGCGTGCGCCAGCGCAGCAGACCGCTGGTGCAGCGTGAGCAGGGTGAGCAGGCGGCGTGCGCACTCGGGCCAGTCCTTGCACGCCAGCAGCAGCGAGCGCGCCTCCTGGTGGTCGCGCCGCGCCCGCAGCGTGCGGCACACAGTATACGTCAGGTCGTCACACAACTAACCGAGTGCGGCGTGCGCCAGCGCAGCAGACCGCTGGTGCAGCGTGAGCAGGGTGAGCAGGCGGCGTGCGCACTCGGGCCAGTCCTTGCACGCCAGCAGCAGCGAGCGCGCCTCCTGGTGGTCGCGCCGCGCCCGCAGCGTGCGGCACACAGTATACGTCAGGTCGTCACACAACTAACCGAGTGCGGCGTGCGCCAGCGCAGCAGACCGCTGGTGCAGCGTGAGCAGGGTGAGCAGGCGGCGTGCGCACTCGGGCCAGTCCTTGCACGCCAGCAGCAGCGAGCGCGCCTCCTGGTGGTCGCGCCGCGCCCGCAGCGTGCGGCACACAGTATACGTCAGGTCGTCACACAACTAACCGAGTGCGGCGTGCGCCAGCGCAGCAGACCGCTGGTGCAGCGTGAGCAGGGTGAGCAGGCGGCGTGCGCACTCGGGCCAGTCCTTGCACGCCAGCAGCAGCGAGCGCGCCTCCTGGTGGTCGCGCCGCGCCCGCAGCGTGCGGCACACAGTATACGTCAGGTCGTCACACAACTAACCGAGTGCGGCGTGCGCCAGCGCAGCAGACCGCTGGTGCAGCGTGAGCAGGGTGAGCAGGCGGCGTGCGCACTCGGGCCAGTCCTTGCACGCCAGCAGCAGCGAGCGCGCCTCCTGGTGGTCGCGCCGCGCCCGCAGCGTGCGGCACACAGTATACGTCAGGTCGTCACACAACTAACCGAGTGCGGCGTGCGCCAGCGCAGCAGACCGCTGGTGCAGCGTGAGCAGGGTGAGCAGGCGGCGTGCGCACTCGGGCCAGTCCTTGCACGCCAGCAGCAGCGAGCTCGCCTCCTGGTGGTCGCGCCGCGCCCGCAGCGTGCGGCACACAGTATACGTCAGGTCGTCACACAACTAACCGAGTGCGGCGTGCGCCAGCGCAGCAGACCGCTGGTGCAGCGTGAGCAGGGTGAGCAGGCGGCGTGCGCACTCGGGCCAGTCCTTGCACGCCAGCAGCAGCGAGCGCGCCTCCTGGTGGTCGCGCCGCGCCCGCAGCGTGCGGCACACAGTATACGTCAGGTCGTCACACAACTAACCGAGTGCGGCGTGCGCCAGCGCAGCAGACCGCTGGTGCAGCGTGAGCAGGGTGAGCAGGCGGCGTGCGCACTCGGGCCAGTCCTTGCACGCCAGCAGCAGCGAGCGCGCCTCCTGGTGGTCGCGCCGCGCCCGCAGCGTGCGGCACACAGTATACGTCAGGTCGTCACACAACTAACCGAGTGCGGCGTGCGCCAGCGCAGCAGACCGCTGGTGCAGCGTGAGCAGGGTGAGCAGGCGGCGTGCGCACTCGGGCCAGTCCTTGCACGCCAGCAGCAGCGAGCGCGCCTCCTGGTGGTCGCGCCGCGCCCGCAGCGTGCGGCACACAGTATACGTCAGGTCGTCACACAACTAACCGAGTGCGGCGTGCGCCAGCGCAGCAGACCGCTGGTGCAGCGTGAGCAGGGTGAGCAGGCGGCGTGCGCACTCGGGCCAGTCCTTGCACGCCAGCAGCAGCGAGCGCGCCTCCTGGTGGTCGCGCCGCGCCCGCAGCGTGCGGCACACAGTATACGTCAGGTCGTCACACAACTAACCGAGTGCGGCGTGCGCCAGCGCAGCAGACCGCTGGTGCAGCGTGAGCAGGGTGAGCAGGCGGCGTGCGCACTCGGGCCAGTCCTTGCACGCCAGCAGCAGCGAGCGCGCCTCCTGGTGGTCGCGCCGCGCCCGCAGCGTGCGGCACACAGTATACGTCAGGTCGTCACACAACTAACCGAGTGCGGCGTGCGCCAGCGCAGCAGACCGCTGGTGCAGCGTGAGCAGGGTGAGCAGGCGGCGTGCGCACTCGGGCCAGTCCTTGCACGCCAGCAGCAGCGAGCGCGCCTCCTGGTGGTCGCGCCGCGCCCGCAGCGTGCGGCACACAGTATACGTCAGGTCGTCACACAACTAACCGAGTGCGGCGTGCGCCAGCGCAGCAGACCGCTGGTGCAGCGTGAGCAGGGTGAGCAGGCGGCGTGCGCACTCGGGCCAGTCCTTGCACGCCAGCAGCAGCGAGCGCGCCTCCTGGTGGTCGCGCCGCGCCCGCAGCGTGCGGCACAGTGAGCGGGCCCAACGCAGCGCGCCCGTCAGCTCGCCGCGCACGCCGGACGCCGCAGGACCCGAGCCCGCCCCGCCTTCCACGTACACGGCGTGCAGGCTGTGCAGCGCCTTCATATACATAAAAAATAGCTTTATTTAATTCGACAATAGTTACATAACATTACCTAGTTTTGATATTTAATAATTATAATACTAATTAACTTTAATAAATCTACTACAAATGCAATTTAATCTTCTTCTTGTGTGAACCCCCTCAGGGTAAATCCTCCTCTAAAAATTCCATTATTCTCTATCTTGAGCAATGGTCATCCAACCTCCCTGCTTTAGATACAATCCGGCCTGCGTATGCATGCAGAACATTTATTCATGAAAATGAATAGTGTTTCAATGTCCCCTTTTGCTAAAGGCCTAGCACGCCCAGTAAAATTCATTTAACACCCGTTTTAAATTCGCGAGAATATTTGTTTTCTACGTTATCCTTGGGTAAACACTAAAAAAAGATCGCGCGGTATTTAATGTACATGCATGTTTGTGTGTGTAATAGTGATTGCCCAGGCTGCCCCGCGTATTCTTGAGGGGGCAAATCTGTGCTGACTCGGGGCACAGAGCAGGAGGCTCAAACCACCCTCCTCCACACTCGCTGTTGACTTTTGCAACATCAGGGTGCTTCGCTCAAATTTAAATGCCGTCCACTTTCACCTGGCAACGGCGAAGCCGGCTCTGCTCTTTTTAACCGAGACTCAGATATCCTCCCTGGCTGATTCATCTTACCTTTCATACCCGGGGTATAATTTGAAACACTCCTTTATACCACGGGCTGGCGTGTGCGATTACGTCAGGGAGGATGTCTGTTCTCGACGCCTGAGTTTTCTTGAAGGACAGGACCAATCCATCACCTGGCTGCGTGTAGACTGCGATGACCATCCGCGAATCTACGCATGCCTGTATAGGTCCCATAGCGGTAACGCAGAGACTGACCGGCTCCTTGAACACATCCAAATAGCTACAGATTCCGTGTTGGAGCAGACCCCCACTGCAGAGATCGTGTTTATTGGCGATTTTAACGCCCACCACGCCGAATGGCTAGGCTCACCGATCATGCAGGGAGATCTGTTCACGATTTCGCCTTAGCATATGGTTTGACGTAACTGGTTATTGCGCCAACGCGAATCCCAGATGTGCAAGATCATATACCTTCACTGTTGGACCTTCTGTTGACCTCACATCCGGACGGTTACCTAGTTTCCGTTGACCCTCCTCTGGGATCGTCGGACCACTGCCTGATCCGGAGCACCATGCCGATCACGCGCCTAACACGGCCCTGCTTCTTAGGCTGTCGCCGCGTGTGGCACTATAGGTCAGCAGAGTGAGACGAGATGCGGTGCTTTTTTGCATCCTACCCGTGGAGGCAGATCTGTTTTTCGCTGGGAGATCCAGATGCCGCTGCTGACGCTGTTGCAGATGTGGTACAGCAAGGTATGGAACTCTTCATTCCATCCTCCTCTATGCCTATCGGTGGCAGGTCCCAACCATGGTTTGATCGCTCCTGCAAAATGGCCTCTCGCCGAAAGCAGGAGTGCTGTCAGGCTTGGGTCAATGCTGTGGTATCTAAGGATGTGAATTCCAGCGAACTTAAAAAACACTTCAATCATGCCTCCAGGTCCTTCAAAAGAGTTATTGCTGACGCGAAGTCGGAGCACATTGGCAGAATTGGCGAGAGACTTGCACGCCTTCCCTCGGGAACACGTGCGTTCTGGTCGCTCGCCAAGGCTGTCCAAGGAAACTTCTGCCAGCCAGCCAATCCGCCACTGCACAGGGATGATGACTCGCTGGCCTATGACGCAAAAGAGAAAGCTGATCTCCTGGGCTCCCTCTTCGCGTCCAACTCGACTCTGGATGACCAAGGTGCACCACCACCGCATATTCCGAGGTGCGAGTCATACATGCCGGAGGTAAAAATCCGGCATGGCGCCGTGCTTAAGGCGCTTCTCACCTTGGACATTCACAAATCGAGCGGGCCCGATGGCATTCCCCCGATAGTGATGCGGACATGTGCTCCGGAACTGGCGCCAGTCCTTACCCGTTTTTTCCGGCTCTCCTACTCATCAGGCGTAGTCCCGAAATTATGTAAGGCGGCTTTAGTGCACCCGATCCCTAAGAAAGGTGTACGCTCAGATCGGTCCAACTACCGCCCCATTGCCATTACCTCCATTTTCTCCAAAGAAATGGAGTCGATCATCAACCGCCAGCTCTTGGGATACCTAGAGGCCCCACCTCCTGATCAGCGACTGACAGAACGGCTTCCGTCAAGGTCGCTCACCTGGTGATCTTCTTGCATACCTCACCCATAAATGGGCGCAAGCGGTTGAGTCGAAGGGAGAGGCGTTGGCGGTGAGTTTGGACCTAGCGAAGGCCTTCGATCGGGTGTGGCATAAAGCGCTTATAGCGAAACTGCCATCCTATGGGCTTCCCGAGAAGTTGTGCAAATGGGTCACTAGCTTTTTGGCTGATCGGAGCATCAAGGTTGTTATCAACGGTGCATGCTCCGACTTAAAACCCATAAACGCTGGTGTCCCGCAAGGCTGCGTGCTATCCCCTACGCTGTTTCTTCTGCATATCAATGATATGCTGCAAATCAGCAATATTCATTGCTATGCAGATGACAGCACAGGGTATGCTTCCCACACCGGCCGTGCCAACATGTCCCGGGATAGCGTCGACGAGAACCGGAAAAAACTTGTGTCCGAAATCGAGACTATGCTTTGCAAAGTCTCGGAATGGGGCCGACAAAATTTAGTCCAATTCAACCCCAAGAAGACTCAAGTTTGTGCGTTCACCATTAAAAAGTCTCCCTTTGTCGTATCCCCTCGATTCGAGATCACTCCTATAACTGCCACAGCCTGTATTGGCATACTTGGCGTCGATATATCGAGCGACGTTCAGTTCCAAGACAATACTTCACTAAAAGCCACCGCCTGCAACTTTATAAGGCGCAAATTCGGCCTCACATGGAGTACTGTTCTCACCTTTGGGCGGGTGCTCCCCAGTACCAAGCTTCTTCCATTTGTCCGCATAAAACGAAGAGCGGCTCGAATCATTGACGATCAAGTCATCTCCGATCGGCTTGATTCTCTAGCATTGCGTAGAGATGTGGGTTCTCTTTGCATCTTCTACCGCATTTATCACGGGGAGTGCTCAGAGGAGCTGTTCGGGTTGATTCCAGCGGCCGAATTCCACCACCGGACATTACGCGCGTTTTTTTAGAAAATTCTTGCCCCGCACAGCCACTTTGTGGAATCAACTACCGGCAGCGGTCTTCCCGAACAGATACGACTTAGGGACCTTCAAGAAAAAAGAATACTCCCACCTTAAAGGCCGGCAACGCATTTCTTGACACACCTGTTGTTGCGGATGTCCATGGGCGGTTGCCTCACCTCTCCCCATCCCGTGAGCCTCTTGCCCGTTTGCCCCCTCTCATATAAAAAAAATCGCATCGCATTGATATTAATTAAATACACTGGGCCATTGTGTTCTAATTGACGATAACGAGATCAGTTCGATATTCGTAGGAGCGATGGCCAATTAGGACGACGTCTACCAGCACAAATGGTCTTTAACCACTTTATTGATCACCCTTCCCTTCTTTAAGAGCAATACTTACCTCAAATGTCATCTGTAGTCCTCCATTGTACACCACGTATAATCTGTCGTCACCGTTTTCCACCAGCGTACAGAAGGCAGATATGAGCGTAGACCACGACGTTCGTCCATTTAAACCTGTCCAATGTCAATAATTTGCAATGGGATATGAGATAATCAATAGAATACCTACACTTACTTATTCGTACGTAGAATAGTACTTTATTGTGTTCAATACGATCGACGACGACACTTGGAGGAATCAATTAGTATGTAGTTATAGTATATAACAAAATCGTTTCTAGACTTTTTATATGATAGTAAATTTATGGTATTGAATTTGTATTCGTTGTTATTTACCCAGTTAATGTAAAATATTAAATTGTAACACTGACATTAATTGGTCGCGATGGGTAATCTTAAAGATTATTTCAGTGGACAGTATGAAAAAGGTCGCATGATTCGTCTCCATATAACACCAATTAGCTCGATTAAGTGAGATTCCAGGGACTAACCTTGATATCTTCTGCAAGCCCCACCAGGACGTCCTTCACTTTATTACACCACAGACACAGCTTTTTTTCAAATTAGGTTAGATTATGTAGAGCTCAATATATTTAATAAAAAGTTTTAGAAACAAGGTAGCGAATGTACGGTTTTAGATGCGGGGTCGACATACACTCTTCACGGTAGCTGCGCGAATGACGTCTCGGTCCATGTTAGCCCTTTCATTAAACGCAATGAAGCTAATTGGTGCAACCACTAACGTTAGATATAAATGTTTTTTTTATTTTGTTTTATATTAATTTTAAAAAACATTGTCAAGTCAATGAAGCTGAATTACCTTGTAAATAAGCCGTCAACGTGCTTCGTCTGAAGGCTGCCGCTTCTCTCTCTTCTATCTCATTGCTGTTGTTGTTGGTACTGCTATTGCTGCTGCTACTGCTGCCGTTGTTGCTGCCGCCGCTGCGGGAAGCCAGTATTCTTGCTAATCTATAAAGAAAATTTATATAATGATTATTGTAATGAGCATACTTGAAATTTACCAATATTTGATTTTAATTCATATTTATCCGAAACAATTCAATATTGGATGGAAGATGGCGGCGTGTGTCATTCTCTACGAGCGGAAATTGTAAAGAATACCGTAGCAGTTCGTCGGCAGCGCTGGGGTAGAGGTGCGCGTGTGGCGCGATGTTCCGGAAGGCCCAGTGCAGGTTCTGGTGCTGCGCCAGGGAGCGCGCGAACGAGCCCGAGCGGCGCGCGCACAGGCGCAGCAGGGCGTAGTACGCAGGCAGCATGGCGCGGTTGTACGACACCACCTCGCCGTCGTCGTGGTCCGCTCTGCAACAAGCAATACATCAACACAATCCCGCGCAAAAATAATCCACATTTAAAAAAAATATATGAATGTTGGTTAGGTCGCTTTTGCGCTGACTATTACTGTATGTTATAAACACAGAACAGAAAAAACTAGTAGAAGTGGCATCATGACATCTTAGTATGGAAACCGATGTTGCCAAACTCACACATTTATCTATTAAATATGTAATACACAGACTTAATTCCGGCTTTATGATAGGCCTAAATTCACAATCACGAAAAGTCATAACTACAAATTTATTTACATCAATTTCGATCTTAATACAATTACGCTAATCTCAAGTGATTATGACGACCCAGAAATTTTTCTTAAATTGCGAAAAATAACATATAAAAACTTGAAGTTTTAGGAACTCTGTAACCATAGATATGACTTCTGTCAAAATACCTAGTGTTGTACAAAAATAAATAAACATATCGATAAGTTAGTGAAAACTAGAAAATATGATGTAATCAGGGTTGATAAAGTATATTAACTATAAAGTACGTCTTAAGCTAAAATAATAATAGGCCAATATTTTTTCTTAGGTATAGTTTTTTTTTAAAAGATAAGGCCAATATTTAGCTCAATTCAAATAAAATCAAGACAGCGTACACGAATAGTCTTGGCAAGTTACAATATCAATATTATATTTACCTGGGAAGCAATACATGTATAACAAAATATAGCTTTTTTTTATACGTATTCATCGTTATTCTTTATAAAGCCAGGGGCCAGCTGTAAGACATGAGATTTTACAAAACGTACTGCTTCCATACGTAATGCGCGAGCGGAAAGAAAATTTCCAAAACACGCAGTAACGAATGATTAATAAAAAGAGAAGCTATAAGTACTGACGAAGTACACACATCAAAAAAGTCTAAGCAACATGTACTAATTTAAATTTTAGGATGGTTTTTCACATTATAAGGTTGTATTTTATTTTTAAAATAATATTTTTAGGGTCCTGTGATGTAAAAATAACAGCTGTTGTCTTTATAAGTTCTTTTAATAACAGAAATTAAGAATATTAGGTACATAAGCAACTAAACATTTTTATAACAAAATGAAATTTTTACAGAAAATGAATTTATTGTGAAAGAATAGGATAATTTAATACAAAGTATGGCCTCCTCTGCTATTCAGAACTTGTCGGCAACGATTATTCATAGAATTAATGAGACTGTTTATGTCATCTTGCGGTATTCGCTCCCAATAGAAATGTAGCAAATCCTTCAGCTGTTGGATTGTTGTCACTCCGTCCAAGTCCTTCAAAACACGTCTCTAGAGCATATCCCATGCGTGCTCGATGGGGTTGAGGTCTGGCGATTGTGCAGGCCAGGGCCATACCCGGACGTTCCCCGTTGCCAAGTATTGACTGGTTCGCCGCTGTATGTGAACGCGCATTGTCATGCATTAACGTAAAATCGGAGCCAAACGTTTGTGCAAATGGATAGACATAAGGACCGAGAACATCCTCAACGTAATTTTCAGCGTTCATTTTTCCATTTACAAAAACAAGTTCGCTTGTTCTTCATAATACCCGCCCATATCAAAACTGTCGAGCCGCTGTATGGATGAACTTCCTGAATGCACCTGAGCCTTTCAGTATTTCCGGGCCGAATGTACACTTCGCTCTGCGCACCCTTCTTGTATCAGGCCTAAACCCGAATCGCGATTCATCGGAAAACATAATTTTATCCCATTGTTCCTGGGTCAATGTTCTGCGTTCTCTACACCATTCATTTCGACGAGCGCGATTCCCGTGACGTATCGGTGGGCACCTAATTGGGCGTCGAGCTCGTAGGCCGTACTCATACAGTCGATTTCGTACAATTTGGGGACTTACATCAACACCACTTGAATTTTGTAGCCTCAAACTTATCTCTCGAGCGGTTAACATCGGCTGGCGTCTTGCAGTCAGTTGTATGTACCGGTGTTGCCGAGTGGTTGCACACCTTTTACGTCCTGAATGCTGTTCAGCGGGTTCCCTTGTATTATTGTAGCGCTGCCAAAGACGACAAATAACACTTCTATGAAAGCCAAAATGCCGAGATACCTGAGATTACTTCCCGCTTGCAACATCCCTACAGCTCTTTGCATATCATTTGCCGTGAAATGACGTCGCTCCATGACATAAAGAATATCTAAAATTCAATTTTGTCGCTAACTTTATTTAAATGGTTGGTAAAATTATAAAATCAAGACTAAACGTACAATAAAAATGTACTTAAATTCAAACAAATTCCCTTTCACTTAATTTTTCGAAAAAAAACAAAACATAATCGATTTTTATTTTACAACCAGCCAGTATATCATCAATAACAAAAAAGTTTAGGTACATACCTATGCACTTTGAGTGAATAAAGACTTAGAAATTAATTAATATAAATGGTAAATTTGTAATATCATGCATGTTGCTTAGACTTTTTTCTTCTTGTTAGTCTTATGATATATGATATTTTATATTATGATCTACATATGCTACAATTATGGCAAATATTCCCAGAATTAGTCAATTTCGATCTCTTTTTTACAATTCTATGACGTATTCCCTCTATTCCATGATGTGATGAGGTTTTTCTTCTACTTCACCTCGACTCAACCTTATCCGTGTAACCTCAATATATGCCAAATATTAAAATTATAGATAAAAAAACATTCTCCATATTTAAAAATTAACGCTCTTTTGGTTTAACTGAAATCTTACACATATTTGCTAATTAATAATTAGCTGTACCTAAGAGACAATTAAAACTATTAATTTGAATTCATGGTAGTCTCTGTTGTACACAATTACCACAAGTATATTATAACATAAGCAACATGTTACACTTACACCCTTATCGCATGATGCATGGAAAAGAGCAGTACTTACTTGAATATAATTTATAAAGATAAAATTTATTTCATTAAAATTATATGACATCGAATAAACGTAAAGGCAAATGAAACATATGTCATAATATTATGGTTCATTTTTAATTGTATATTTTGCACAACACATAAAAAATATTAATTGTATTTAAATCGGAAAATTATGATTACCGATGATAGGAAATCCCTTCGTCGGACATATTTTTATTGCGGCTATGATTTCTACAGTCCAAAATGTCACAATAAGGACTTATTTGTATTTTTTTAAAAGATAATTATGCATCACTTGACATCAAATGACTGGTCAAGTGAGACTCGAGTAGGTACATTTGTACACAATAGTGGCGATAGGGTAACGCCCACATGCCACTTCCACTAGATTTTTTCTGTTCCGTGGTTATAAAAATACGACACAATTATTTCTGCTTTCTCATTGTTATGATAAATCTTTAATATTTAATTAAATTGTACGGTTTACCAATCATATTCAAATATTAGAGGGCTATAATTATTTAATATTCAAATATTATTATGTCCATGAAATGTTTAATGTAACCGACGCATCTGATTGGAAATGCTTAGTACTGCATCCGTATAAATAGCTTTCCAATTAGCATATTATATGCGACCATGCGACTTCACAGTGCGATTTTCAAAGAATTTTCTTCCACGTACAACGAAGCTTGGAATGAGCTTCCTGTGTTTCAATGACGATACGACTTGGGTGCCTTCAAAAAATGCGAGTACACTTTTCTAAAAGGCCGACAACGCTCCTGTAATTCCTCTGGTGTTGCAAATGAATGTGGGCAGCGATGATCACTTAAAACCAGGTGGCGTACACTCGTTCATCTTTTTCTACCATAAATATTTTTTTTTTTTTTCAAGAAAATAGAACTAAGCATAGCGGCACGGCAATCGCGCTTCTTAGTCGCAATACTAATAATTTTTTTCCTACAAATTCACCAATCAACGTCATATATCCACCATTATACACAAAACGTTAAGCCACCACCATTCCGTCTTTCAGTGAAAACCGCATTAAAATGAGTTAATAGCTATTGAGTTTGTCGCCAATAGAAAGGGGACAATCGCGGTGTACGGTCTACTTATTTTATAAATGGACTGTATTAGGTCGCTACTAGATAGAAATTAAATGTGCTAACTTTAACTACGATTTTATTAAATTACTGCGAAATTAAGTCTATATGAGCTGATATAATGAATGAGAGCACTCGGTCGCTGCCGTGAGTGAGCTGCTCTTACGCGGTTAAGATTGCTGATCGGGCGAATAGCTATTCGACCTCAATTACATTATTAAGATGCTCGAAGTTCGAAAACGCGGCAGGTTACTTTGATTTATAATAGGAAGTGATAGCGCGTGTACTCACAGTATATAGTTGAAGCCGATGTGTTTCACCACCCTCGGGTTGGACACTATGAGCTGCACATTCTCCGGGCAATCGACACACACCGTGTGCCAGAACGTGATGAGTGCCTGCTTGTTGGGGTGCACTGCGACGGAAGGCTCCGATATGCCCGGGTGATACAGGTCCCACAGGTCGTTGAAGTATTGGCCAAACTGACAATGTATGATGATGATGATAAACTGACTATTGTCTGAGGTACATAATATGTTGTATTTCACAAATTAAATTTGTAAACAAAATTTATGAACGATGCGGGACGTTTGTGGTGCGAGCGTTGTTCCAATGAGCCCTATGTAATCGATTTCATCTTATTTTGTTTATGCGTTGATATTTTTAATTATCCTGGTGATCTTTAGTGATTCATAAGCTCATTGAAAAAGTTACTTTTGGAAAAACGTTACTATTATATTAATGAATACTAAGAGGAAAAAATATTTGGATGTCTTCCTCATTGTCGTTTACTGCTATGCCTTACGAGGTGCATGTGATAACTATTTAGTACTACAATTTTTTTAGTAACTAAGTCACTAAAATTAAAATATATACTCAGGACGTGTTGTCTCGCCAAAATCTGGCAAGAGACTCACTTGAGTCTCAACTCAGACAACACGTCTTGTCGTCGTCGTCGAATTGTTTTAAAAATAAATATTGGCGGAATTAACACTAAAGAAAATTTAAATCATTTGTATAATTATGGATTTCCGCAAAGTAACGCCTAATTCAATATTTTTTTTTTAATTAAAATATAATGAACCTGTATTCTGTCAAAAAACTGACCATTAACTTCTCAACTCTGCTGACGACGCAGTAGGACATAACACCGAAGTAAGCCGTGAGCTTCATAGTCCCGTGCACCGCAATGTCAGTGTACTTGCGCGCAGCCTTCAGTTTTCCAAGTAACATCGTGTACACCTAATGACAACAATTCAATAATTAATACATTCAGTTGAATAGTAATGAAATGCAAGAAGTGATAACAAAGAGTTGTACATTGAACAAAGTCTGTCTAATTAATAAATGCAATGTAAATTACTTCAAGTTTAAAATTGCTTCTCACCGTCAAAGAGTTTTAGTAAAATAAAATTCTAAAGATGATGAGATGTAACGTACTTTAGAAGTGGAATAGGTGCGATAACAATAAATCCAAAGAATAATTTATTTATTCTTTGAAATGCGCCTTGCGGCTTCTCCGAGCATTGAATTTACGCAAGATAGTATTAACGTTTAACGTTTTTAACATATCGGACTCTATGTAGAGTATCGATAAATTATCGAGCCTTTCTTGGATCGTGTTTGTTCTTTTTTAATTTTTTACTATTCTCTATTTTACTTTACTAGACTCTAGGTCGGACTCAATGTCAACTTAAAACGCGCGAATTTTGGGTCACACGAGAGTGAGACGTGATGCCCTAAGGACGGATTTTTTTGTGCTTCTTCTGTTGCCCCCTCAGACGGGATGCCCTGGGCGATTGCTCAATTTGATTAAGGGTTAATCCGCCACTGCGTGTAATACTGTTTGATTTCCTAATAAAGTAAAATAAACATTCTGTTTTAATAGTAGTTGAGGGCGCCAGTGACCTGGTGCAGCGAGTGGTGCGCAGTGTCCGGCAGCTTGGCGTGCGCGGGCGGGTGCGCGCGGGCCCGGCCGTAGCCCGCACGGAAGTGCTGCGAGGGCACGAGCGCCACCAGCAGCAGGGCGGCCGCCGCACGCACGCGGCCCGCGCCCGACGCCAGCAGCTGCGCCTCCACCCAGCGGTCGGCAGTGCGCAGCGCCCACGCGTGCGCTGCCTTGTTGCGAGGTACCTAATTTTTTTTTTATGGAATGTAGTGTAATTCTAGTGCAGTGTAATTAGTGGGCAAATGAGTCGCAACATATTTTTTTGGGTTTTTCAAGACTCCTGAAGGGCACTGCATTGTAGTGAGTAAGACGTATCAATTACCATCAGTTCAAGTGTCACGCCGACCATATTCTCTTGCAACACATGAAGAAGAAACACAGGAGCGTTGCTGGCCTTCAAAGAAGGTGTACGCGCTCTTTTTTTTAAAGTACCCATGTTGTATTGTCCCAGAACTGGTGAGGTAGATATCCTATATTGCGGCGAAACAGCTCTTCAGAACACTCCCCGTGATAAATGCTGTAAAAGACACACAATGAAGCGATGTCTCTACGCAACGCAAAGTGATCCAACCATTCACAGAGCACTGGGTCCTCGACAATTCTTGCTGCTATGTGTTACAAGCGGTCAAATGGATCGAGCTGATACTGAGGCGCACTAGGCCAGAGATTACAACAATAATCCATATGTGGCCAACCTTTGTAGAGCGCTACAATGTGGGCCGACTTAAAGTAATGCCGTGCTCTATTTAAGACGACCAGCAACTTCAAAGACAATTTGACTTTGGCAATACCAAGAATTGGGAATCGATCAACATTTTGAGACCCAATATTCCGATAGAAAGCCTCCTAAAAGTGAAAAATTCAATCTTTTGATGAATAAAAATATAGAAAATAACTGTAAAATTGGAAGGTTTGTCACTAGAAAACATAAATAGACTGATAAATTATTGACAACAAAGAGGCTCATATGCGATCGTGGAGCCAGAATATGCTGACTATAACTGGTATTGTATTACATTATAATAATAATATTTTTTATGTGCATTTAAATAAGGTCAGTTTTACAACCGGTCTTATTTTGATTAATCTTAATTTCTATTTGCATGCCTTGTAAGCATTCTGCCTATACTACCACGCAAATGTATATCTAATATAACACTTTATTATAAACAAAATTGAACATAACTAATAAGTATTATAAAGTTCTAATAATAATTAAATGTAAAATTTTCTTAAATTTAATTATTTATTAGCGATATTGTTAATTTAGATTTAAGTTGATTACATATCATGTCTTTTAAATAGTCGGGTAACTTATATATAAAATTCTCGTGTCACAATGTTCGTTCCCGTACTCCTCCAAAACGGCTTGACCGATTCTCATGAAATTTTGTGAGCATATTGAGTAGGTCTGAGAATCGGTCAACATTTATTTTTCATACCCCAAAGTGGTAAGGGTTGTTCATCCTTAATTTTTTTTTAATTTTTGGACGAAATTTTTTGTTTTTTTTTTATAATGTGGCATTAAAAATACATACAACTTCAACTTTACATCCATCTACGATCAACAGTTACTTTTATATCGCGGTTTTAATGTCGACAATACAACGTTTGCTGGGTCAGCTAGTTATATATATTTTTATCTCCATGTTATTAACATATTCTTAGTAAAGTGTCAATTGATATTTTTTTATGAAAATAAGGGACGAGGCGAGTGGGACGTTCAGCTGATGGAAATTGATACGCCCTGTACATTACAATGTAGTGCCTCTCAGGGTTCTTGAAAAACACCGAAAATTCTGAGCGGCACTACAAATGCGCTCGTCGCCTTGAGACATAAGATATTAAGTCTCATTTGCCCAGTAATTTCACTAGCTACGGCGCCGTTTAGACCGAAACACAATAATAATTACACATTACTGCTTCACGGCTGAAATAGGCGCCGTTGTGGTACCGATAAACTAGCCGGCATTCTGTGCAAGGGAGGCTCCCTTGGTAAAATAATTGGGTACAAGTAACTTGTTTGTTATATATAAGTTTAATTTTAACCTAAGTCCTATTATGGTCCGTTAGTTACCTGCATGGCGAGCCACTCGAGCGCGGCGTGCGGACACGTGTCACTCAGGTCCCACAGCCGCGACAGGACGGGCTGCGTGAAGCACGGCAGACCTGCCGTGGAACCCGACCCGCTGCCGCTGCCCTCCACCAGTAATGTTATTAGCTTAAAAAATGGCCCCGATGCCTGTCAAAACCAAATTTTATATTAATTTAAAGAAATATTTACTGTCATCGTTCATAAAATTTTGTTTTCAAATTTTATTTGTGTATTAATCCTAGAAGTGAGGGTTATCACTTTAAAAATATATTATAATATTTATTGTATCACCAAAACCAACCGGCTGTCCAAAAACCCATACAAATAGACTTCTTGGTTAATCGAAAGAAACACACAAATTAATTTGTACCAAAGTTTTTGGACGATGCGGAACACAAATCGCACCACTCGGATTCCGTGCAAGCACTCTTACCGACTGAGCCAACCGTCCGAGTGACGCATCGATCAATTGTCTTGGTCAACTCTTTAGATTTTCAAGAGCAACATCTCAAGTCAATTTCCTGATAAGCAATTATTGGGGATTGAGCAGTTTATCAACTGTTGTACAAAGCAGATCCTGTAGATTGGGCCATAACCTGAGATTTAAAAAAGACATGAAGATTTATGATCGATGTTTATCACGGCCGTTTAGCTCAGTTGGTAAGAGCACTCGGATATATAGAAGAACTGAGGTATATCACTTAAAAATTACAAAATGATTCGAAACAAATACGTTACTAATTGAAATAGCCGTCGAAAGTCCTTGCTGATTGTTGAAAAATTCTTTAAAAATATATATAGGCTGATGTACACTCAGGTATAGATATCTCATGGCATGTCAATGTGGAGCATATGAGGATTATACTCCGTGTGCATCAATGAGATCTTATTTAAGATCAGTGTCGGGGGATATGTATATATATAAGTATAAATAATATTAAGTAATATCTTAGGTATTGTACAAAATATAAAACGTACTTCGGAATGCTTAGCAATCGCCTGAAATATCATGTTAACAATCTTCTGCGCCAGCGGCTCGTTCCAGCGACACAGCGCGAAGATGAGTGAGCGTGTCTGTTGCAGGTTCATACAATCTCGCGTTTGTTGATAGATGAAAGGAAACCCCTGTCAATTAAACAAGGTATAAGATTAACAATAATCACAAAATATTACACATTGTTTCTTTCCCTTCCATTTATTTTCTAAAACCATCACTCGAAATAATCAGTATTTTCTAACAAAGCATTTTTTATTTATTTCACTAGCTGAAATTTAGACAAAAACTTAAATACACTTGGAAGTCGAGTATTTACTCTATAAATTACATGAGAGTGTATTACTACATACATCTTATAGTAATAATTAAAACTAAGTTATCTTGTATGACGGTACGTAGCCCTTAGTTAGAGGGACAAACTCGGACTGTTTGTAAACGCCTTTTCATCTGCAGTTTTAACCGTTACACTATACGAATAACGGCCGTTCTCAATATTCAGTCTATCTCTTACTTGAGATAAAAATCCTAACTATCGTTGACTTTTCTGTCCCAATAAACTTATTTACGGTAACTCACCTTATCTGTACACGCTGTCGACAGACAAGGTGTACAGATAAGGTGACAAATGGGACGACGTATATCTTACCAGCGATAGAACTTTGTGTGGAAATTTAAATTCACGCGTCCCAATATAAGGCGATAAGAATGACTTATCGGGTGTATTGGGACAGCTTCAGATTATTGACAGTAGAAGGTAGTAATTTATCTCCACCTGTAGATAGTATATTGGGAATGGCCGTAAGATGGACATTGAGCCTACTCAGGTCTACTCGCAAAATCGACAACGATATATTCGGAACGATACGATAATACTCCGAATATATCGCAACTACCCTACTCAAACAAATGTTTGAATTCTTTTATCGTTTATCGTTATCATAGACTAATAAAACTCGCGGATAATAAAATGTAAAAAAATAGTAACTCAACCCTTCTCGTCGACTTCCAATTTCTCAGGCGGCCATTTGCATTATTTCTACGCATTAACGATCAACAAAATGACTTAAATGACTTAGTAGTAAAAAAATCCTGTTGAATAGTAAATCACATATGATTATTTCAATAATATTTATTAAGCATGTATATTGTATGGCAAATATATCTATACAACTTGAAACGATATTAGCATCGAAAGCCTAGAAGGTGTCGTTGAGATTATCGTAAAAGTAACGTTTGATTATTTGTCAAATTCGAATATTCGTCTCTGACATTTTCAACAAAGAGGCCGACAATATCGAATAGTGTTTCGTTCGTTCAATAATCGTTACGATTTGTCGGCCCCCTGTGCCCGGCTCCGACGCGGCCCGGAGTCACCTTGGCGTGCAGCAGCACGTCGGCCTCGCTGTCGGCCAGCGCGTGCGGGGCGGCGCCGCGCGCTCGCTCCACCAGCCCGGCCACGAGCGCCACCATCTTGTCGAGCGCGCCGGGCCGCAGCTTGTCACCCGCCTCCGCGTGGCCGCTGCTGCTGCTGCTGCCTGCCTCCTCTGTCGGTGATTCTACCTGCTGTGTCAACAAGCTTATAAATTAATGTTATCTTTACAATGCCGGCACTGCCACATAATCTAATTTCGCTTGCATTATCTTCTATCGAGAGTTTCTATAAACAATCTATAAAACTGCATATTTAAAACGTCGCGCTTGTTCAACTGATTCAACACTAATAACTTTATTATTATTACTTATTACTTATAACGTATACATTTGAACGAAATACTTATATTACAATATTCTAAAATGCCAACGAACCAAGTCGCAACTGTTTGTTGAACTGTAAATATAGGGTATTCGTGTAAATGTCTCGTGATGAATATTAATTTTGGCAATAGGTAAGCAACCTTTTCAATAAAAACTGCTGCACACCGACAGCACACTATTATAATAATAGTTGTTAAATCATTTTCCTAGTTGACCACGAAACTAAAATGGCAGCGTCAAAGCAATAAATCTTTCAACTCAGACGAATGACTCTATCGCTCACCCACGTTGGCTTGTATTGGAGCTTTGATTCCAGACCTTATATCTCCTTCTTGTCTATTGAAACTTCACATCACTTATTAAAAAATTACAGGCTTGACCAACAATTAAAACATTAAATTAAATTACATCTTAAATTGCTCCATCAGTTTAAAAGTTACAATATCACATACACATACACACGATAACCTTATCGCTCGCTTTTGCGTCTGGTATTAAAACTACATAGCTTTGTACGTTTCAGCTTGCCCTCTTCTCACACCCTACGCCACTGTACTAACTAGTGTAAATGAACGGAAGTATCAACAATTAAACGAGCCCCATCGATCGACCGTTGATGTATAATGTATGACATTAAATGTAAAACTGCTTCGTAAATAATTATTTCTCTATTAGAAACCGTCGCTTTATTGCTAACCATAGAACGAAAAAAAACACCCTAGCTGAGCGCTAATAATATTTTACGAAATAACCAATCCTGTAGGGATTCTTCCATGCAATACCAGATGATTCACAGGAGCGAATTGGTTTTAGTTAATAATGCATGCACACCACCATTAACTCGTACGCGACTAATAATAATAATAACCATACACGATTATTTGTTTTAACATAAGGTTGTACCTCATGGAGCCACCTCTACCACTTTACCTGTGTCGAATGATGTCCGAGATAGAAATTGATCATAGTGGAGATGGCGTTGGCACGCAACATGAATCGCCCCTCCTCCTCGCCCATCTTACTGAACTCGTGCAACAAGCTGAAGTACTCTGTGAGGTGCCGCAGGTGAGACCGCGCGCCCGACTCCATCTAAGAGGACGTGCATACATTAGCAGTTAAGAGTCAGTAGAACATTACAACAATTTCAGACGTCGAACTTATTCTAGCTATTTTGGCAACATTGATAAAGGCTCTAAAGGTATTGTCAAATATAAATACGAACCGAACCGAACTGAGAGCATGGAGTATGCGAACCGAAGCGAAGACATCAAACTACAAAGTAGGCACCGCAAAGCGAAAGCGAGTTGCAGGACGCCACTCGCGTCAAAATTTTGTAAATAAACTCAACCGTCACGCTACGCTCTTGCTTCGCGTCTCGTATTCGGTCTCTGTTTGACGTCGTGCATACAACTATCTCGCTCACGCCTCGCTTCGCGCGCTCGCATTTGTTTTGTCCTGGCGTGAAACGACTTTCGGTTCGCCACGCATTTCGTTTGTTTTCGCATTTGTATGTGACGAAATTCAAACAATACATAACAAAACGGAAACGCTTCGCCACGCTTTCGGTTCGCTGTCTGTTTGAAAATAGCTTAAGTAAATTTATTGAAGTAGGCGTTACTTTGCAGAAATTCATAATTATCCGAATGTTTTTGAGCCTTCTTTAGTGTTCTCAAGGAGTCTCGTGCCAGAGTTTGGCGAGTCAACACGTGTCGAATTGTTTAAAGACGAGTATTGGTGGAATTAACACTAAATAAGGCTCAAAAACATTTGAATAATAGCTTAAGTATTGTAACGTATTGTTTTGGATGTAAAATCAGATATTGCCATACTGCTATCAGGTCCGATTTGAAGATTCCATATATATTGTTAAAAAAATGTGCTTAATAGTTTGCATTTAATAATATAAAGATGAAGGCAGTGGTTTTAAAATTGTCATTTACTCCAAAGAAATAATATGAACGGCAAAAGCAAGTGTAGTGATGGCGAAAAGTTACGAGATGTGATTTTTTTTTCTTGTATTAAGAGACGAGACGAGCAGGACGCTCAGCTGATGGTAATTGAAACGCCCTGCCCATTACACTGCAGTGCCGCTCAGGATTGTTGAAAAACCCAAAAATTCTGAGCTGCACTACAACTGCGCTCGTCACATTGAGACATAAGACGTTAAGTCTCATTTGCCTAGTATGTTCACTAGCTACGGCGCACTTCAGAGCGAAACACAGTAATGTTTACACATAACTGCATCACGGCAGAAGTACGCGCCGATGTGGTACCCATTATCTAGCCGGCATCCTATGCAAAGGAGCCTCCTACTGGTAATTAGTGACGGGCTACATACAAATAATTAATTTATTAGTGTGAAACGTAACACCAACTAGTGATGCAGCGAGGACTTTTATTAACATGCATGTCAGATTAATAATACAATTACCAGAGACAACAGCATCCTTATAAATTTAGTAACACAGCTCGCTTCTCCTAATTTACTATTATCACCATCTTCTGAACCTTGCAGGTACAACGCGCAATGACTAGACCTGTGAAACACAAAAATATATTTTACATTAAAAATTCAGTACTACATATTTCCCTCCTAGTGGGCGTTGACATAAACTACTTTAATCCCTTCATCTCTTTTACTCCATAACAAACTGGGAATGTTATCTTTTCTAAGAGCCACGTATTTTGGAAAACGCATGATAGGAATACAAAGCTTTGTGTCAATTAATAAAAAAAAATACGGGTTGCACTCCGGGAGTACCGGCAAAAGTGAAAACTTATAAATTAACGTGCATTTTTTAATATTTTGGAATGGTTAGAGAATAATTCCGCACGAATTTCTTTATCAGTATAAAATTACTCGCATTTATGTGGTTAAATACAATATTCATTCAGCGCATATCGTACCCTAAAATAACAATTTATATTACATAAAAATTTAACACTTCAGAACTATTACAATTATTTTACATTTAAAAAATTTATTTCTTAGAAAAATCTATTTTCATCCATAACTTCAACGACTCTTTCACTATCTTCGTTACCAGCATCATCATCGTCCATCTCTAAAACTGATACTATAGGTTTATGGTAGCTGAAGTAAGTAACAAAATAATAAGTAACGAAGAAATACAACTATAACTATCGCCTTAGGGAGAGTCTTCGCTGATAACAAAGCTTAAAAACCAAATAATTAAACTGAAATAATATTTCGCTTAATTAATTAAGCTGAGATTCGATCCCTCGACCTCGCGGTGTTTCGGCTTCGCAATCACAATGATTGAACCACTTTAGGACTAGTAGTTATGATATTAAGTTGAAATAGCCGAACTGTAATTAGTTAGAAGTATAAATCTTTCATCCATAATTTCAAGGACAGCCTTACGAATTTTCGATCAGGCCACGTGTCCTGACGCGTTAAACATTTTATACCTATTCCAAGAAAAGTGCTAAAAGCCGCTAAAGAAGTTTATTGTTAGCAGTTACTGCCGGTACTATATCTATAACACTAGAAAAACGGGATTGCTTGTAACTAATTCTAGTAGGCTTCATAAGATACATAATAGCTTTAAGGGTAAATGTATACACTTCTATAATAAAGCCCCAGCCACTGTTCAGGCATTATGTATAAATAAATTTTAATGTTTTATAAAAAAATGGCTCTGTCGCAAATCCTATTACTCTGAATATCTAAATGATCGGACAGCCTGGGACTAGATTGTGATTATTTTATAGCGATAGAAATGATTGTACAATATTGTATATTTTTATTGAAAAGAGCGCAAAAAAAGAATGCTGGGAGAGTTTCTTGCGCCGCTTCTTCTCTCTCAGAGCGCCATTTGTTTCCGAAGCGGTAGTAGTATCTAGTAGTTATTAGAAATTACATCAAAAGGAATTCTAAAAGAATCAATATTGAGAAAATAAATGCCTTTTATGCCTTTTACTGTCTGTACTTTAAGTGTTTGCATATTATCGGATTTTAAAGTGTCACCAATAACATAATATAATGTATATAATTTGAAAAACAAAAAGTTTTAAACCAACATTAATGAACGAACTTAGTAAAGTAAGTATATTTATATCACAAAATATTTTCAAATTATCATCTTTAAAAAAAATTAATGGAACCTTTAATAAAACAAAATATATTATTTAACAATAGTAGTTGCTCAATGGATCACCAGGGGCCAACGCAGCATGACGCTGAGGGTAACTTCTTTTGATAGCAATAACTGCTACACAGTACGTATAAATTAAGATAATCACAATAATATTATACATATATTATTTGTATTTTCTACTTTTTGTATTTTTTTATGTTATTAGTTCTTAATTGTTATTATTTTTTTACCTCTGTAAGTTTTTTTTACTTGTATTATTCTGTGTGGTTTGCGTTTGTTATTAATAAAGTTTACATTCATTCAAAATAATACATTCGATATACTTGTATATAACTTGGTTTCGTAAAATAATATAGTTAATAATATATTTACCTTAGCCTCTGTATGACATGCATGCATAGCCTCTGGAACATCTGCCGCACCATTTGGTTTGGACACTTTATTAGGACCTGAATAATAGAATATCGATAAATTTATTGTAAGATTTATAAAACTCATATACGCAAATAAAACGAATAGCTGCCTCACAGTGGATTAATAAATATTTTCCCGAATCTTATCAAAGAGACATTGTACAATGAAAATGTATCTTTTTTTTTACATAATATATAAATATAGCCCCTATAATTGACAGGCTTATGTTGTGATAATATCTAAAGTTAAACTATATTAAGTAATTTTTTTTCTACATGTAAGTATGTAGGGACAACCAGCGGGACGCTCCTTTGCACAGGATGCCGGCTAGATTATGGGTACCACAACGGCACCTATTTCTGCCGTCAAGCAGTAATGTGAAACCATTACTGTTTCGGTCTGAAGGGCGCCATAACTAGTGAAATTACTGGGCAAATGAGACTTAACATCTTATGTCTCAAGGTGACGAGCGCAATCGTAGTGCCGCTTAGAATTTTTGGGGTTTTTCAAGAATGCTGCAGCGGCCATGTAATGGGCAGGGCGTATCAAATACCATCAACTGAATGTCCTGGTCGTCTCTTCCCTTATTTTCATAAAAAAGGTAATGTTTCATTAAAAAAAATAATGAAAGGAACGCCTGCATGTTCAGAAATTAATGTACATAACAGACTTTGCCAGTTTGCCAGTGGAAATATTTTTTTTTGCAAACTGATCTGTCACAGACGTTTGCAAATCTCATAATGGCGGCCGATCGGCTTGTATTAGTGTAAGTGTGTACGTGGGGCTATGTATTTGTACGCTTACCCGCTTGTTTTGATGCTTCACTGTTATGTAAGGTGATACGGAGTGCTTCTTTTTTTACTCGTACGTTCCTTCTACTGTCAGTAATCTGAAGCTGTCCCCATATATACCCGATAAGTCATTTTTATCGCCTTATATTGGGACGCGTGAATTGCAATTTCCATACAAACTTCATTCGCTGGTAAGCTATACGTCGTACTATTGACAGACAGCGTGTACGGATAAGGTGAGTTACCGTCGATAAGTTTATTGAGACCGAAAATTCAACGATAGTTACGATTTTTATCTCAAGTAAGAGAGACTGAATATTGGGAACGGCCCTTAATCTGTTAGAAAATATATTGTTAATAAAATATTTTAAAAATATAATATGATTAACCTGCATGGGCCACCACGTGTCGACGGCCATGTGTCCAAGGAACCATTCTGACGCGGCGGCCGACGCGTTGAACTGCTTCGTCACCAGCTCTACCCACGATACCATTGTTGGCTATCAAATAGAATAAAAAAATATGAATTAATAAATTACTCTTTATTATTATCATAGAAACAATAACATGAGATCTTAACAATCAAACAAGTATACAAATTTACAAATTTTGAAATAATAAATAACGGTTTTTTTTTAAACATTTGAATCATTTTTCATTAACATTATATGAATAAGAAAATTTTGAATGTTGTTTGTTGTTTGATAAAAATGAAGCAACAGCTTAAAGTATAACATAAAATTAATTTTGTTTAAATTACGATCATCGTAAAATAATAGCCAATATAATGCAGATGCTAAGGCGGATTTAAACAACATATAAAAATTTATAAATATGTTCGCGCATTCACCGATCGGAAAAGCTAAGATTTCAATAAACATCTCACCTTTTCCTTAGCGTGTATAAAGGTCTCTATGAAGAATGAGGTGGAGAGCCTAGCAGCAACCTCCGTGATCTCCGGCCGCAGGGTGAGCAGGGACTGAGGCACAGAACTGCACATCTGGCCCATGAATCTGCCACCAAATAATTATAACTAGATGATGAACTATGGATATGATCCTGAAGGTTGATGAATCATGACAAATTTGCTGGAGGGATAGACGCCAGTATATTAGATAGTTGAGAAGAAATCTATATATATATATATATATATATATATATATATATATATATATATATATATATACATATATATATATATATGTATTATGAAAATGGTCTATGTTAGAGGCTCAATCACGCCTAAACCACTGATCGTATCGACATGAAACTACCACCATTCGATGCGAAATTTATCCTAGATGGTTTTTGGCTACCAATTTTTCGTTCCTCTCACGTTCCTTTCTTTTAAAATTCGCCAAGTGAAGCGGGCGGGAACGGCTAGTATATTCATAAGAGAAAAGTTCTTTTTGGTTACGGAGTTGTTGGATAAATGTAAAGTACCATCGATAATAATAAATGAATCATGATCCACTTCGCTTTTTAAAACCGTATAAACAGAGTTAGACTGTAACAAAATGACATTAATGTGGGTCACGATTCAATTATATAGACATTACATAATTTGACGTAGAAAACTATACTGGAAATATCGACTAATTCGAAGTATGTGATAGCGTAGCTGTAGTTAAATATTATAATGTTCATTCAGTAATTCTCAAAACTGAGAAACCTTAGAAGCAATCAAATAATTTATGAGTGAATTTCTCAGCACCGATATTGAGCGATGTCCATGAATATGCAGAATTAAAAAAAATAGTATACCAATCAATATGTTATGTTTTTAAAGTGATAACCCTCACTTCTAGGATTAATACACAAATAAAATTTGAAAAACAAAATTTTATGAACGATGCGGGACTCGAACCCACGACCTCCGGCGTTCCGTGCACCGTGGTTAGAGCACCGGCATAATTCAATTAATCCAATGGCTTCACGTACCATTTTTGGAAGAAATCAATTCTCTTTAGCCAAAAATTTTGGTCGGTCAAAGCGGATGTAATTTATATACATTACAATAACACGTGTTTTAATCCTTTAAAAAGTATTTTATTTCAATGTGTAATGGCGTTAATCAAGTTAGTACTCACGTGAAGTAGGCGTGCTGGAATATGTTCTTGTCGTGCAGGAAGTGCATGTTGTCGTCCCAGATCCACTTGAGCAGGTCGGGCGGCAGTGTGACGTCATCGTCGCCACTCTCGCCGCCGCGGCGCTCGGCCCCGCCCACACTCTCGTCGGCCGTCGACGCCTGAATTAATACTATCTTATTAATAACGCAATCTAAAGTTACTCCAACTTTACAGTTACTTCTCCGTCATGTAATTCTGTAGTGACTAAGGTAAGATAAAGACAAAAAGTTTTTAAGTTGGAATAACTTTACTTCGCGTTTATTAATAACACAATTATAGTTTAGTCATACTATATCACGATATCTCTGGAACTACTAGAGCTTTGAAATATGGTAGGAATATTCTTTTCAACGAGTAGAGGTCGGATTTTCCAAAATTCCATCCACAAGAGTTCTTTTTTATTACGAACAGAACAACGTCTGTCGGGTCAGCTAGTATATATATATATATATATATATATATATATATATATATATTACCTTATTATTGCCACAAAATGATGTTATTCAATCTATAAACGTAATAAAAGGTAAACGAAAATCTATATAAGTAAAACTGTATTGAAAACTTACTGCTTTGTAATTATATTATTGTGCTCATTAATTGCCAGTGAACTAAACTAAAAGGCATACAAATTTATTTGATAAGCCTATCATTCGAATGCTAACACTTATAATCACACACACAAGCTGCCGTCCTCGTTAAATAATTCATGATTAATATTAATTTTTGGCGTGCTCTTCTGTACGTGTGTTGACACAACTCCTCCTAAACGGCTGGACCGATTTGAATGAAATTTTCTGTGTGTGTTCAAGTGGATTAGAGGATGCTTTATATTCATTTTTATATTCAATTGAACTACCTCCTAAATGGCTGAACCGATTTTGATGATTTCTTTAGTGTTCCAGTAAATTTAAAATTGGTTTTCAATACAGTCGACATATAATTCTCCTACGTATGTTAGTGATCACCTCCTAACGTCTGGACCGATTTTTCAAATTTTACACGTGTTTACAGGACGTCTATCGGGTCCGCCAGTAATGTATTAAATTAGAATCGTTGAATACGAAAGTATAAAGTAGGAGGCTCCTTTGCACAGGATGCAGGCTAGATTATGGTACTAGTACCACAACGGCGCCTATTTCTGCCGTGAAGGAGTATGTGTAAAGCATTACTGTGTTTCGGTCTGAAGGACGCCGTAGCTAGTGAAAATACTGGGCAAATGAATTTCTGGGTTAATAATCCTGAGCGGCACTGAATTGGAATAGGCAAGGCGTAAGAATTACCATCAGCTGAACGTCCTGCTTTCATTTATATTTAAGAAGTGTAATTTAGACAACATTTACAAAATACTACAAATAATTGTAAAATAAAACAGAAAGACAGTACAGATATAGGAGTACACATTACATTACCTGCGGCTCCTCTTGCTGTCCGCTCTCGGAGCTGCGCTGGTTCTGCGGTGGGCTCAGCTCGTAGAACAGCATGTACGCACTGTTCGTCTTCTCGAAAGAGAAGTCCATGAATTTATCGGTCACCGAGTCGTATGTTTTACTCTGTAACATTGTTTTAGGTGATTTTATACATATACTCACACCTTTACGGTCACGCAAATATATTCTAGAGGATAGTGGGGACTCTATGCAGCCATTACGGATCTCTAAATTTTACTTTTCCACTCGACACTGTTATAAATAAGCTCTCTTACTATTAATACTAGTAAGGACTGGTGGTGCTTGGCCGCTTGCTCGTGTCTAGTGAACCGTTTCGTGTGTCTCGTTGCTTTTTCACAGTTAGGTATTATACTACAATACAATAACCCAACTGTTTGGTTTAATTACGGAAAAAGGAGGCCCTTTACCTTAGGTATTGTACCTACACATAGGTGTTTGTAACAAATACCAATAATTAAAGATTTGTTCATATAAATGAATAAGAAAAAGCTCTCATAATGTAAATTTACTTGACTTTGTTTGTCATTTTATTTCTTTTTATGTTATTTTTATTAATTTTAATAACTATATTTATAAACTAGGTTAATAGGCTAATAAGGCTGTAAATCTTATCTGTAATAAAGAATATTTGAAACTAATAAAACTGAAAATACACCAAGGATGACCTTTACCAACAAACTTCAGTATAATTTCTATGCATAAATTTGTGCAGTTAGTCTACTTTCATCCATTTATACACGACCAAAGATTTCAATTGTAATATTTCCCCTAGTGACGAATGTAATCAAAGATGTAGCACATTTATTATACACAAAAAATAAGGCCATGTAGAATAGTTAAGAGATCGAAAATAATGTATTTATTTTATTTTTATGTAGTAGTTTTTTCGTTATAGAAAATTATAATATATTATTTAACTTTTCAGAAGTCTTGCCTAAAATTACATAATAATTATTAAAATGAAAGTGTGCCAATTTAGAAATCGGGGCAGTGGCGGGGAGTATAGGAGAGTGATTTTTTATATTTTTTTGGTATAATATTTTGATTTTGTTTTCATTAACGTTCAGTTATGATAACTGATCAATTTAAAAATGACGGTGTATATTTTAAATAAATATATATTTTCTATCATTTTAATTAATATCATTGCTATTCAATAAAAAAGTAAATTTTATTTAAGTTGAGTTTAAGTGTGAGGTGTTCTGTGGTAAAATACTTATACAGTAATTCGATAGGTCGAAAACCTCCTGAACTCGAAATTAGGATTCAAGATTCGAGTTAAGAAAATACTGTATCATCATCGGTCCTTGATCAAATTTTTAAGTAAATCGGAATTCTTGAATCGGGTAAGAATCACGTCCAAATCTTCATAAAGCTAATATAAACAGTTATATATGTCGCGTTACATTCCCTTTAAACGCTAAAACCTCCAAACTTGAAATAAGTCGTTCCCAATTAACAATTTAATAGGTATTTATTTTATGTCCACATCACGAAAATTTCAATTTATTCACAATGCCAACACAAAATTCGAGTTGGAGTTCGTCTTATAGAAGATATTCTACTGTATCAAAAAAGTCTCACCGTCATCTCTCCGCCGAAGCACTCAGCGGCCAGATGCGCGGCATCGAACACCTTGACTTCAGCGTCGTTGAAGAGCAGCCACCGGTCGTGGTGGATCTCTCTGTCGCGGATGAAGGAGTAGTAGTGTCCGCCGTCTGCGGTGCCCGTGTGTACCGTCACGCCGATCAACTCGTACCTACGCAATGTTCAATTATTATAAGTAGGTACGCCACAAATTAGGATATCTTCCCCACCATCTGGATGTGTGGCGGTCCTCCATAGTGCGATTTTCAAAGAACTTTCTTCCTACTACTACAAAACCTTAAAGGCCGGCAACGCTCGTGTGATTCCTCTGGTGTTGCAATAGAAAGTGGGCGGCGGTGATCACTTAACACCAGGCAACCCGTACGCTCGTTTGTCCTCCTTTGCAATAAAAAAGGTCCGCATATTTTAACAAAAAAATATTGTACATCATTTACTATACATTCAGATTTTCTTCTTACGTTAATTTTCTTTTCTTTATTTTTATAATTTTTTAGAGATAAATTAAAAAAATATATATCTATAAGTACTTCCTTTTTTTACTGATTTTAATTTCTGTTCAATTATATTCATAACTATATTAAAAAAAAAATACTAGTCGCTGCAGCTACTCCAGGACTCAATAATGTTGGGGCTACGAAAACCAGTGCTACATTGGCGCCACGCCATTGCAGCTTATTACTGAGTTAGCCCCATTTGGTGACATTCACTGCCGCACAGTACCTACTTTTTCGTTTTTAGTAATAAATGGTATTATTTGTTTTATTAGTTAGTTCCAAGAATTTATTACTCATTCTGGTTTGTTATTTAATAATTGTGTGGTGGTGGTTGTGTGTTATCAATTAATGTTATTCTTTTCTATTCTATTCTATTTATAAACAACTGCCACACTGATATACTTTTTAAAAAAGTTTACTGATTTATAATATATAGTACAGTTAAGTCTCCCTTCACGTGCAAAGTCTACAGACCGAGCATTAGATTTTTAAACTTACTCGTAATATTCTTCATCAGGACTTTCATCGGTATCGTTATTTTGGTCGCCATCTTTCTTCAACTCAGCGGATTTCCTCTTCTCCTCTATAAAAAAGGTGGAGTTACTTTCAGATAGAGTGTAAAAAGTGAGTGAGGTGGAGTTAAAGACTATGTGGTAAATGTTAAAAAATGTTAGGATAGTTGGTAGATAGAGTAGAGTTTGCATAAAAGAATTAAGTGCAAAAAAATAAATTATTTTTCATGGTGCTCCGGTGCAATCCTCGTTCTCCATGTAGGTTTACTTGATCAAAGATGATGCGTTTGTCCTTCTGTTCTATGTTATATTTTCTATGTTAACAGAGGTTAATGTAATTAGCCAACAAGATTTCACAACTCTGGATTTTGTATTGTATTGTCTGGAATAAATCCGACTATTTTTCTTGGCATTACCATAGATAGTAAGCTACAGTGGGTCCCACATATCAGTAATTTAGCAAATAGATTTAGCTCTGCAGCTTTTGCCATTAAAAAGATTAGACAGTTGACTGATGTGAACACCAAAGCTCTTGTGGTCTATTTTGCGTACTTCCTTCGTTTTGACGTAGAATAAACTTCAATAACTTCCATAGCATTATCTCATACCGATGTGACAAAAAAAATGTGTTTTGAATTCATTCAATTCAAGAAGAAAGAATAAACTATACGTGCCATGTAATAGATTAGCTTAAGGTTAAGGGGGTAAAGACAGTTTTACAGTAAAATACCAGACATTATACTAGGACTCACTGAGCACAAATACTTTGACAAGTGAATTAAAATTAAAACTTAAGAATTCATTTTGATGTCAATTAAAGCGCATCCACCACTTCGGAAACATATGGCGTTCTGAGAGAGAAGAAACAGCGAATTAGAGGTTTTTATCAGTGCGGGAGGGCGTATAGCTACCTTGATAGTGCGCAGGCATGAGATGCTTCTCGACGTATCCGGACATGTCCAGCCGCATCGGGAACGAGAAGTGAGTGTTCACCTTCTCCTTGAGCATTGTGAGCATGTTGAACGTGTATCGCATCGTGTTGAAACACAAGATTCGCGGCAACTTCTTGAAACACGCTCTGAAATTGAAATATTATGTTATGTACTATCGCCAAATTGAATCGTGACCCACCTTAAGGTCATTTTCCAACAGTCATAATCGCTAAGTCTATATTCGCTTAAACATACAGTCGTGGTCAACTAATGGACATTCAAGATAGTGAAGAGAAATAACCGGTTATGTACATATAAATATAAAATCCTATTGATTTCTCAGTAACTATTATTTGCATAGTTTGGTCCAACTATTATGCAATAAATGGCTGTAAATAAAAGATTAAATGAATTGAAAAAAGTGGTTAATATCCAAGGTTAACCATGTATTCAATTTAAGGTATAATTCTGTAGCTGCACATTTAATTAAGGACATTAAAGTAAAATGAAAAATAGAGTTAAACAAAACTAGTAATCTCCAGTATTTTAATTTAACAACTCCATTTTATTACGTGTAAAATTCAGTACCCAGTAGCAAAACCTTTGTTAGTTATTATCGCTAGACACCGGTGTGGCATAGACATTATCAGCTTCTGACATGTTTCGACAGGAATGTTTGCCCACGCCTCACAAAGAGCTTCATTAAGTTCATCTAAAAATATGGTACGATAAGAGTTATGTATCGGGCGTCGGGAATTAAGTTTTTAAAAAGCACTTTATTTAACAATATTTTATGTTACTCACTTTAAAATTGGAACAAGACTGATTAATCAATATTATAATTACACTAAAGAAATCTATAAGACAATGGGTGCTCGAACAGCACTACGTCGAGGTACGGGGTGGCAACGTATGCAGGTTTAGCCGTGTTGGGCCTGCGTAACTTAAGTGGCAACTTTTTTCTCGATTTCGTGTCAAAGGTGCTCGATTGGGTTGAGGTCCGGGCTATTTGCTGGCCAATCTAGCACTCATACCGACTGACTGTTATGAAACGACTTGACTGAACGGGCGGTATGTTTCGGGTCATTATCATGCTAAAACGTCCATATAATAGGGAGATATTCCTCAGCGTAGGGAAGCATAGTTTCCTCTAATATTTCCTTGTATTGATGTTGGTCTAAATTACACTGAACTTTCCTCACAGGTCCCACTCACGTCCAGAAAATGAACCCCACATTTTAATGTTTCCACCGCCATGTTTCACCTGCTTTTTTGTGAATCTTGGATTCATTTCCGCTTTTACAGGACGCCGTACGTATTTCCTTCCATTTGAAGAAATCAAATTAACCTTGGCCTCGTCATAGAATAATACATGTTGCCATTGGGCATAGGTCCAATGTAAATATTTACGTGCAAACGTCAAACATGCATTTCAATGTTCTTTCTTCAACAACGGTACTTTGCGAGCCACTCCTTCGAACAACCCTGCTTCTATCAGACGTCGTCTAACGGTCCCCGCTGTAACAGCGGCTCTTTCGTCCGCCCTAAAGACTTCGTGTTTAGTTAAAAAAGAGCCTAAAAATGGATCTTTCTTAGCTAACCTGGTTATCTTTCTATCTTGTTGCGGATTTGTTTTTCTCGATGCTTTTTTCTGGGCACATTTAAAGCTGTGTTGTTGCGCCTGAAATGTTGCACTGCATTGCAACCCATAGTTTTTTAAATATTCTGCTATCCCTCGGTATGACCAACCACGCTCGACAAACTTCATGATGATTTTTCGTAGTGTTGTATCGCAACTTTTATTTTTGCCCATTTTTCTTCAAAATAGTTCACAAAACTTAAAATTAATAATCTTGATTGGCGCCAAAACTACCACGAAACAATAGGAGAAGAAATAAAAAAATATTGAGATTCAGATTTTGAAAATAAAACGGAATATCTCAGTGTCCCTAATTAAATGACCAGCCATAATTTTTGAACAATTAGCACTGTGATAATCTATCAGCTATACTGTAAAGAGTTTTAATGTTTAGGACGTTGGTATAGTTTGTATAATCGGGCACATAAATGACTAATTCTACTTAAATGTAAGGGATATGAAATCTTGTTTAGACTCGTTGGAAAATAAAAAATAAATTCACAATTTGGTTTAACTACAGAGTGTCCGTAATTAGTTGACCACGACTGTATATTTTCTAAGTAACTGTTATCATTATAATAGACACATTCCACCAAATGTTTTTAAAAGAATTATCAGCAAAGTGGGTCATGAATCAATTTTGTTGATGGTACATGCGAAAATATAATAAATACACTCGGCCGTCAGAACTATTTTTAAGATCATAATATTTTCATTGTTTCGAATGTAAATATTCACATGTATATCAAAATTGTAGATTACCCGTGAAAAAGTAACAGACAGACAAATCCTTTTTTTTTAGGTTCATCGCACTAAATTCTTTATGTTAGGATGAGCAAACGGGCAAGTGCCTTATTTAAAGTAAAATGAGAAGAGGTGTCGTCAGGGTTTCAGCTATCCTTTAATAGTAAAGTTTTCGATACATACAGCACAAGTCTACAACATAAAATTTTATAACAAATATTGAATTTATTAAATTGTAGAACGTACTAAAGGTCATTGAAATAAACAATATTATTTCAAATTAAAATATGAAAGAAAAAGAAAACAACTTAAAACTACATACTAATATGAATTATGTAAAAAAAAGCTTAAGCATTTAGGTACTAAGACATATTATGACAACATTACAATAAATAATTTACGAATACCCTCAATATTACCAATAAAAGTATTATACTGCATATAATATGTTCGTCTCTTACTCCCATTTTCCGTTATGTATCTTTGCGTCCTTGTTAACGATTTAATTGATTTTTATATACAGTGAATTTTTTGTTAATCCACAATATAACACTACAAGAACGACGAGGAGGGTGAAAAGTATTTTCTATTTATATGAATGTTACCGTTTCTCGGCGCGCACTTTGTTGGAGCAGTGCGAGCACGTGTAGCAGTTGTCGCCCTCCAACGTGTCCTTGACGGTGACCTCGTCCAGACTCTGGTGCAGGTTGCGCATGTCCGCCACCTGGCACCGCACCGTGTAGAACTCCTCCAGCGTGCGAGACACGTGCCCGCAGTCCTGACCGCGTGCAAACAACTCACATCACAATTTGTTATTTTAAAGTGATATCCCTCACTTCTGGGATTGATTATACAAATTAAATTTGTTACCTCTGGGGCGCTCTTACCAACTGAGCCTACCGTCCGAGTGACGCATCTTTGACTTGTTCAACTTTAATTAATATGATCAAACCACTTTAATTACATTTATGAGGAAGGTCAAATAAGATTTTCTATTTCATTGTTAAGACTCAATTCCAATTCATTTGAAGTCATCAATTTAGTCATTCATACAATCAAGCTCTGCTACATTGCTTTAAACTTAGTCATTTTTAATTCTCAGGTATAACATGAAAGTAAGCTGTAGTATAATACTGTTTTGTTTCAAATCTAGTAGAATCGAACAAAAATATATTTTTTTAGTTTAGATCAAATCAGGACATTTGGCCTTGGTCTAACTAATTACCACCATTTCGGAAGTAGAGCTTTGATGATAAAATGGTTGCAACCATTTAAACAATTATTTATGATTTGCACCATCATTTTAAATGTGAGTAAAACTCTGCAAGGCGGTGCAACAGATCAACACAATTACTCTTTACTTTTACATTGAGAAAGCTTCTCACAATCTTCTTGCCTCCCACTTACCGGTAATGTTCGTGCTGTAATAAGTGGGATTACTTACTTGACACTTTCAGTATTGATAGTTGATGTTATGTGCTCAAGTAACTTTACAATGATACTTACCAACGAAACAACGTTGTTGCTAAGAACGCCACAGAACAGAGTTTTGACCAGATTCTTTAGCTCAGGTGTCATCTCCTCGATTTTGGAGACCAGGTCGATAAAGAACTCCGCCATGTCTTTCTGTTCGCCAGTGTTCAGCGGCTGGTGATCCATCTGATAAACTTTGCAGAAGCTGCGCGGGTTGTAAGCTTTCCGTTCACTCTCCTGTTTTAACGAAACAATTAATTTTTTTTTTTTTGGATACGCTGTTTATTATTTTTTGACTGTTGACAGCTCATCTCAACTTATAATATCATAATGTTAAATAGCACGTGTCGTTCATGGACCTAATTTTTTTTTGATTCCCACTTTGACTATGCATATACCAAAAATAGTAACTTTTTTCTTATATTACCATAAAATGTTTAACCTTTCAAAATCGATCTGTCATATACACCAAAATCGGAAGTGCCGTTCGACACACTAAGTCCTGACCAAGTTCTGACTCTCATTATGTTTGTAAGATAGTTTATTCTGCGTACTCTTATGGTTTGTTTCAATAGTTTTAATATATATTCTCTCATATCATCCTAATTATAAGCAATCTATTAATACACGTAAAATGAATGCGCTAAAATAAACGCTGCGCACGCGCCAAAATGGCGCCGATCTATGGCAAATCACGGCGCGGAGGCACTTACCGATCATGAAAAAGAAGCAAAAGCTAAAAAAATCTAAATAAAATGTAAAACAGCTTTAAAATGTCCCCCGACGGCACGTACCGTGAGGTAGGCAAACATGCGCTGCATCTCCCTCAAGACGGGCGCGTGCCGCGAGCGGGCGGGCTGCGCGCGCAGCACGGCGGCCCGCGCGCGAGGCATCATGTACAGGTGCTGCATGCACGACGCCATGTAGCACGTGGCGCCCAGGTTGGTGAGCCCCACGTGGCCGCACTCCGAGCGGGACTCCTCGGCCGGCCAGTAGTCCCACGGGTACACGCTGTCGCCCGCTACACCCAGTTAAGTAAAGATTACAACGGAGCCCGGCGAGTGTTTGAGTCGCTCCGAGTCAACCGGACGAACTTCATTGTACGGTAGAAGTACCGTACGACAAAAAAAAGAGTATTTTCTTTAATTTCACAAAGCCGTTTTCTTGAGTTAATGTTTTAGCGCAAGGGTTGTGGTTATCATCATCATACCAGCCGAAAGACGTCCACTGCTGGACAAAGGCCTCCCCCACAGATCTGCACGATTATCGGTCCTGCTCTACCCTCATCCGACGTATTCCGGCGATCTTCACCAATTCATCGGTCCATCTTATGAGTCCTACTAACACTGCGTCTTCCGATACGTGGTCGCCATTCGAGGAATTAACTGCCCCAACGGCCATCTGTCCGTCGAACGGTATGTATGTGCCCTGCCCACTGCCACTTCTGTTTCGCATAAATTTGGGCTATGTTGGTAACTTTGGTTCTCCTACGGATCTCCTCATTTCTAATTCGATCTCCCAGGGAAACTCCAAGCATAGCCCTCTCCATTGCCCTCTGAACGACCATGTATGTGTACCGTAAGTCATAACTGGCAACACACAAGAGTTGTGGTACATCTACCTAATTGACAGGGGGTGACAGAATTTAAGGATAGAAAAAAAAGTAAGTATGAAAAAAAATTAATAGTAGTAAGTGGGTTATACATTGATTGTTCAATAAAAAAACAAATTACAAATGTTTTAATTTGTTTAATTACAAATGCTTTCAAGTAATAAGGAATATTGAATTAGACATTCTTCTGAGAAAATCCATGATTAATTAAAGAGTTATGAAGTTATTTTATGTATTAATTCCGCTATGATTTGTTAATCTACATGCAGAATGCATTTCCCGCAACGCCAAATATTTAAGAGTTAGTAATTATACGCGTACTCCAGTGAAGAATCATCCCTCACTGAACCTCTGACTAAACGACCGTAAATTTCTGTGAAACCGAAACTGATTCCAGGTGCATTCTTCATGCATAAACTAACAAATCCTAGCGAAACTTAGATAACTCATATCCTTAACTGAAAGAGGTCATCAAATCATATAGATTCAGAAACAGAGACAACACATCTGAGTATAGATAACAGCAAATACGAAATTGTAATCAATAATGTTACCTGGTTTATGGTGTTCCATGAGCTTATCGTAGAGTATCATGTAATTATCGGGCGCTCCGCGAACGAGCTCGATGAGAAGATCATACGCGGCCGCGCGAGATTTCTGCGACTTGCACTTGGGCAGGTTGCGTTGGTTTGGATTCGGCACGTAAAATAGAAATCCGAACACCTGAAATAAATACGCCAAAAGTTTTCTTTGATGTCTTTAAAGCGCAAAACGACGCAACAAACTCTTTCAGTATTATTTTTTGGGCTGCTATATAAAATATAACCTCAATTTTGGACTATATCATATATAATCTTGTTATAGGCTGTCAGGTCATTAAGATACTATGCTATTGAGAAAGACTTGCAGCAGTATTTTTTTTTGGGAAAACCACCCGTGCGACATCCGCGAGCAGCTTTCTAGTTACCCAACTGGAACATGCAAATTCTGGTCGTTGTCGAAAGCTGCTCTTGATAACTTCAATCAGCCGTCCATGCCGCCGCTGTACATGTAGAATGACACCCTGGCCCACACGACAAAAGAGAAAGCCGATCTTCTGAGCACTCTTTTCGTCTCTAACTCGATTTCGTCTGCGGTCTTTTATGCTAGACTAAAGTATCTTCAACATACAAAGAAAGGCGACGAACGAAAGCCAACAAAGTCTCACTTCTCTTTCACTCGGCTCGCAACACGCTTTCTCTTTCGTTCCATAGATAGCTTAAGTCGTCGCTCGTTACATGTGGACAATTCCTTAGCAATAGGGTTCCTGATGGTTAAACGTCAGGTACCTAATAACCTTAAAGAACCATACGCACACTATCGACACACACTCACCGCTTCCAAGCACCTTGTGCCCTGCTCCGACGTCTTGAACGGCAGTGGATGTTTGAGCAGGTGCGTCAGCAGGCTGAGCTGACCATAGAGGCCGTCATCGGGTACGCACGGCTCGCCTCTCTTCTCTATGATCTCACGCTTCTCGAGAGAAGTACTCAGCTGTTCGCACAGTTCGTTGAGGTCAGGCGCACCGCTATCCTCTGTCAATGCACCTTCTGCAATATAGTATGTCCGATTAGTTTCCTTAGTAGAAGTTCCTCACTTCGTCAATAAGGAACGCCACGCTTCACGAGTGATACTTATGTTACAATATTATAATCGCACACCATTCCCGTGAATAGACTCAATACAGTATTTTCTTTGATTGACACGAGTTTTAAATATGAACCTACAATCATGAAATGTAAGATTTACGCAGAAACCCAATGTGAAAATACAGCTACAAAAAGACACTACTCAATTATTTAAGTAGTGTTTTTAAAAAAAGAGGCAATAGTGTCTCGTTTTTTTCTAAATACTAAAAACTAACAAATACGTAAAAGGCATAAAAGACATTTATTTTCTCATAATTGAATCCTTCAGAATTCTTTTTCATGTCATTTCTAACACTGGTAGTGTGTCTATTCGGAAATAAATGGCACTCTAAGAGAGAAGAACCGGCGCAAGAAACTCTCCCAGCATTATTTTTTTGCGTTATTTTTAATAAAATTCACAATATTCTACTGTCATTGTTATTGCTATAAAGTAATCATAATCTAGTCTCACGCAGTCCGATCACTTCTATGTTCAGCTGTGGAGTAGTAATATATACAACAGAACCATGTTTAATAAAACATTGAAATTTATTTACAGATTGTGCCTGAAGAGCGACTGGGACTTTATTATAAAAATGTATAACATTTACCCTCTTTAGTATGTATCTTAGGAGAGGTAGACATAGAGGGGCCCAACCTCGACAGACACGGGTGCAGTCCTCGAACCAGGCTCCTATGGTGGCAATGATACACCTCTGGATGTATTAGATGCCTCATATGCCTCAACCCACACAACTAATGCAGGCACAAACAAGATGCCAGAGCTGAGCGCTATGCATGGTATCTGCGTATGTTCAACGGTGTGCTTACAAAAGCTGCTACATAGATAACGCGAGCTGAAAACACTTGGTAAAGCACATTCCTATACCCTAATTTGACCTGAAGATTTCCATGCTCAGTGGTGGCAACCTGACTCAGAGGACAAGTTGGGTCAAAAATCACCCCGTCGTGTTTTTTGAATTTTCAGTTATGTATCTCTCACGTTTAGATCAGCACATCTGCAAAATGTTACCTTTGAAGTAGTCTTCAGGTAGCCCATCGATAAGCCGGCAGACGAGCCAGAAATAGTCCCGACAGGCCGGTCCGTACGGCTCTTTACCTTCTTCCGTATGGTGATGCACAGCCTATATAGATAAAAATGTTTTAATACTATGTTTCACCATTTAAAAAGTTTTAACCCTACGAGGTAGTATTATATGTACCAAAAATGTTATAAATAAAGTAGTATATAAATACAGCAATGTGCAACCGTGGTCTTAATTTCCTTGCGCACTCTTTTACTGCACTGTTACATCTGGCCAATACTTTCTATACGGACGTGAGGCGTGGACTATTAAAGAAGACCTCAGGAAACGTATAGAAGTTTTTGAAATGTGGGCATATAGACGTATCAAAAACGCAAACTCATGCAAACTATCAAGATGAGGAAAGTCGCATATTTGGGGCACGTGCTTAGGCACGAGAGGTAGGAACTCCTACATCTCATCATGATGGGAAAAGTTGCCGGAAGAAGAGGCGTAGGGCGCAGAAAAGTCTTGGCTGCGCAACATCCGAGAGTGGACTGGCATCGCGAGTGCGGCAGAACTATTTCACCTCGCGAAGGACAAAAAAAACTACAAAGCTGGCCGCCAACCTTCGCTTGTCGGAGAGGCACGCGAAGAAGATATACTACAGCTGATATTATTACACGAAAGTTGAAGTAGACTAATCTCACTCTAAATATATTGGAGTGTTTAATATTAAAAATTTATATAATATTAAACATCTCGTTTGTTTTTAAAAGTTATTTTACTCATTAGGTATCGTGCGTTCGATATCAGTTTAAAGTTTTTTAATGTCTGTAATAGTTACGGAATAATCGCCTGGTCACACTTAACAATTACGTCCATACTTTCGGGTCTTCAGTAGGGTGTGTCGTGAATTAGGGAATCAACGACCAAAACGAATTAGGCGCCACGTGGACATATTGATGTACTATAAGTGTCAAGTGTCAATGTGTCAAGTGTTTTCCGCCGCCACCGCAGTTCCGCCGCGACCACGATTCATGCAATTGGATCGAAATATCGGCACCAAATTAATAAAATATGTATGGTGAGTACACATCATAATAATTACAATGTTAAAGTTCCGCAAGGATAAAGTTTAAAAACATAATATAATAGTAATTAGTGGTGAAAATTATTTACTACAATATTTCTTCTAGTAACAGTTAACAGATGTCAACAATCGATAACTGTGTAATCGCAAGGTCATGCTCTAGGCAATTTAATATTTGATCTTTTTGTATTACTGCCTGCATACCTACTAGATGAAGTAATACTTAAACTTTCTAAAGTAATATACAGACCTACGTGATAATGTTAATTAGATGGAATATTGAGAAAAAGTTGAAAGGTACGAACAGATAATACGACAAGAAATAGTCACTTTCAAGTATGATTTTCTTGTGAGACTACAATTTGTAGTTTCGGGTAATAATTAAACCAGGTGCTTCTCGTTTAAGCAAGACTCAATCTACCGATTGTAAGCGAGACAGATTAATACACACGAATAAGCTATAGCAGACAACACGAACCGTTGTTACTTGTTATTGAGTAGTAAAGGCATAAAAGGCATTTATTTTCTCAAAATTGATTCCTTAAGAATTCTTTTTGATGTCATTTCTAATAACTACTAGATACTATTACCGCTTCGGAAACAAATGGCGCTCTGAGAGAGAAGAAGCGGCGCAAGAAACTCTCCCAGCATTTTTTTTTGCGATCTTTTCATTAGTAGTAGTGTACAATGCAGATTCATCGTCGTCATTGAGTATTGTGTAATGTGAATGTTATTTCTTAACAGATGTATCTGTAATATAATAATATATTGAATAACAGTTGTTATTCAGTATTTATGAATAGTTGTGATTTGTATTTGTTACAATAAATACGCCTTACTCCTAATTACCCCATTGAGTAATTCATATCTGTAGATTTTTTCACTATTTGGAAAAACCGCAACTAATATCTCCAATTAATTATAAATAAATAAAAAACACAATTTAGTATTGTATAATAGGAGTTTGTATTACTCATGCGGGAAAACAGTAGTATCTTGGCGCTCGCTGATGCGGTTGAAGAGAGCCGTTTAACCATTTTAAAATTACGTGCGTGCATTGAGTGCGAAAAGTTTATTATTAAAACTAAATTGAGGTTGACGCGTCTGAGAGTTTAATTTAATAAATAAAATTATAATTTAAGTTACAAAAGTTTAAAAAAGAATATGGAGTCGGAAATAATACATAATTCGTCGAATTTGTAATACAAAATAGTATGTGCAACTCGTGCCACGTTGTCGATTGTGCACGAAAGCGAAGTTGAACGGTCACTCGCTTGAAACTTGTCGCACAATATACTATTGTAGTATTGTGTAGGTATGTTAATAACAAGTTTTTTGATTTGTATGTTGTTTATATCGTTACCTTATAACTAAAAGTATTGCATACGTTTTGGAAACCTTACTCTTGAAAGTGTTATTTTTAAGTTTTGTTACTATTTATTAATATAATACTGTTTTCTCTACATAAATAAATAATAATGAATAAATATTACTGATATTTTATTAGAATCATTCAACTCGTTTTGGATGTCTAAGAAGTAGGGTCTATTCTTTTATTTATGAAAATAAGGGACGAGACGAGCAGGACGTTTAGCTGATGGTAATTGATACGCCATGCCCATTACCATGCAGTGCCTCTCAATATGAGTGGAAAACCCAAAAATTCTGAGCGGCACTACAATTGCGCTCGTCACCGTGAGACGTAAGATGTCAAGTCTCATTTGTTTAGTAATTTCACTAGCTACGGCGCCTTTCTGACCGAAACACAGTAATATTTATACATTACTGCTTCACGGCAGAAAGGAGCGCCGTTGTGGTACCCATAATTTAGCCGGCATCCGGTGCAAAGGAGCCTCCCACTGTAAAAAACTTAAAATTTATACGAGTGGAAAAAGGGATAGATTATATGTATGGAGGTGTTGGATGTGGTGTGAGGACCTCGTGATGATGGAGAGGCAGCGCGTGCGGCCGCATGTCGGCGGCGCGCGGCAGGTGCTGCAGCAGCAGGTGCAGCATCGGCGCTAACACCGACACCTGGCCGCCCGCGCACAGCCGGTACAGCGCCGACCCCGCCTCGCGACGGACCTGCCGCAACGAGTGTCACATTGTGGGCATGGTGTCAACAGGTGACAGAATATATTTTGACAGCCATCATCATTCTCAAAATACAATTTGAAAATCAAAATTTTAAGAACAATGCGGGACTCGAACCCACGACCTCCGGCGTTCCGTGCCGGTGCTCTAACCAACTGAGCCAACCGTTCGAGTGACGTATCGTTATAAATCTTGTATGCTTTGTTCAACTCTCAGGTTGTGGCTTCATTCATTATTTTATTTCAGTAATGGCCGTAATCTGTATCGTCATCGGTACTGACCGCCGGGTCGGCGTCGTCCAGCAGCAGGCGCGGCGCGGCCTTCCGCAGGGCCCAGGCCAGCGACCCGCCCCGCGCCGCGCCACAAGCCCCGCCCCGAGCCCACACCACGCACAGCCGCATGGCGTGCTGCACCACCTGGACACATAACATATCATCTTATATCTATAAACGACCAATTTTTGTATTATAGTTAGGATATAAGAATCCCAAATATACGAATTATGTAACTTGATCTACCCTTTCATCTTCAATCGTATCTAATATTACACTCAGTCGACCTTTCTTCCTTCTCAAATACCATCACTTTCGTCTTTCTTGCATTGACTTTCAAACCTCTCGCTTTAAAGCCCCCGTTCAAGCAGACCATCATTTATTGCAACTCATCAACCGATGATGACTTGATCATCGGCGGACAAGAAACACTTAACAAATAATAAACTAAATAATAATGATAAATAATATATAACTTAATATTAATAAAAAAAAAATCTGATCCCGATTTTGATGAAACTTTCACCATAGAACATTAGTACGTCTAGATTAATTTGTATGAACTTTGTGTATATATATTCTGAATCTCAGAAACGGCTCCAACGATTTTAATGAAATTTAGTATACAGGTAGTTTCGGGGGTGAGAAATCAATCTAACTAAGTTTCAATTTAAAAAAAAATGTAGTCTTGTCCGTGTTTTAATGAGAAAAGCTACAAATTCTTTAATTCCATAACATTAGAATACAACGGTAAATTTCGCCACTATAGCTCAGATGGAACATTGGGTAATCCGGAAAGCAGAACCGAAGAAGAAGTTCGAATCCAGGTGTCCTAATAGTTTTTTTTGTTCAAGTTTTGTACATTCTTAAAAATCCAAGCAAGGGTCCGTTGTCAGATATTATACTAACATAGATATTCGAGGCTAATCCATTTTGCGATAGTTGTTGGAGCACCTTTAAATAAATATATCTTCTATACAGGTGGTTTTCTGAGAATGGCGGTGAACACCAAATCGGAAACTACGAGACTGTGTGAGAAAACAATAACTGCATATTATTTTTAATTTTCTTAAACTTTTGACAGCAATCGAACTGAATGATTTTTCCAAAAAAAAATACATTCTCTATTATTGAACCAATGGACTCTGTTGCTGATAAGGACTAAACTTTGGAAGGCAGCTGATGATAAAAAAGGAATTATTTCCACACTTCAATTCATCAATCAGAATACGTAAAATGTGGATTTTACGTATTCTACCCCTAACCTAACCCCTATAGGGGTCGGATTAAAAGAGGGCAGATTAAAAGTACTGAATACCAAAAATTAAAGAATCATGCAAGTAGCCCGAAGTATGTTTAGGAACAGATATAATATGGTATTATGATGAATTAATATTAATTATATATTGTGTATATAATATAATGATCAATGCAGCAATGATAATAGCAATTCTTCAAGATCTGCAGCCACAACTTCATGAACATTTCGAGCATGCGAGTTAGCCCGTAAATCTTTTCTTTCCGATCCGTCTCGCATTCGCCCTGACCGTTAAAATCTTAAGCCATTGGGCTGAATGGTCAGGCCTTGAAAGTTTGTGGTCTGAATCTAGAATCCATTTCCCATGTTCAATTAATTATAAGTGGCATGTTCACGGGATGGTAGACCATCTGTGTTATTTGCTTTTGCGCATGATAATAAAACGGTAAATTTCGTCTATCACAAGGTGCATCACTGAAGAGTGCAACCCTAGCACAAAAATACACAGCCAAGAAAGAATCATTAACGAACACGATTTTTTTATTTCCTTATATTTATTATCCTATTAAAATATTGAAATTAATTAAATCCAAAATCTGCTCATTTATTGCCTCTATCGCGGGACAATGTTCGCCGGGTCAGCTAGTATAATATAAATGTAGAATTAAAATAATTGTATTTACCTGTGCTCGACCCCAGAATCCCGTTTTATAAGTGACAGGCTCCTTGATAGTGGCCGCTTCACAGAGTATAGATATCAGCCGATCTGTCGTCTCTTCTATGCTTAGCAACGATTGTAGAGCCTACAAAAAAAAATACGAACGGATGTAATCTACATCTTTATGACATAGAAAAAAATATAAAGAAGATTGGAAATAATCAAATCATTTTAAACATTTAATTAATTTAAGCCGTTGAAACGCCACCATTTAGCGCGCTCTTTCGATGACATCATTGCTTGTTGCTATAACTTATTAGTTTATGGTAGCATTTCAGTTTTCTTTTAATCATGGAGGAAGTTAAAAAAACATTCTAACAAGTATTGTATGGTACTGGAGTGAAAATCAATATAATTATATTGGCATTAGCATTAGAATTGTGCTAATTAGCACACCCGATAAAGTATTTTTTCGTTTTTAACGCGATGCGAAAGTACGAGAAAAATGGTGTCAGATGATGAAAAGGGATAATGTATATCCATTTTTGGTTAAATTTTATTGTACAGATCATTTTAATATAAGTATGTTAAATTTATATACAAATAGGATGAATTAGATATAAAGCAGTAGAAGATTCGGTCTAAGACTAACCAAACCTAGTTCACAAAAAGTTTACTGAAAATTTTTTAGGGATAAAAATGTTATCTACGCTTAAAGAATGGAAAATAAAAACGGAATAAACCACCGTAGACCACCGTAGGCCGTAGTTATAAGGCAAAGAGTATCACTGGTAAATGAAGCTCTTTCAGAGTATGCTATCAGGATAATAATTAATTGAAGAATATTACTACAATATTTTAGTAATCGGTGAACCTCCACAAAGAAGTAATTACGAAACAAGTCGAAGTAGTTCCAATACATATGTATGTGATATTAATCATTAACATCACATTTCTTTTCGAGCAATGTTGATGCGTTTCAAGTTTAAATTTTCCCGCCTTATTTGTCAGTTAAATAAAATGTAATAAAGAAATCCATATTAAGCATACTGTTAAGAATCTAGGAAAAAATATTTGTGACAAATTTAAATATTATGCATATTTCCTTATGTTGCGTTTCCAATAGACACGTGATTTAAAGTAAATCTTATATATTCCAATACAAACATTAAGATAAACCAAAAAATCTGATCACGGGGATGACTATTATAGGAATTGTGAGGGGAATCTATTGTAGTAACTCAATCTATCTTAAATTCGATATTACTAATTTACCCAAAGGTTTGCCCACTATTTGGGAAAAGTTTTGGGTAAGAAATACAAGGCGTTACAACCCCAAGGAAGACCAAATATATACCGGATGTAGTCTCGGCGTCTGTCCCGTCTCCGTCGATGGCATTGTCCCAATACGGCACACCAACTGTAGCAACAGCGCCAAACAATCCTGTCGCCATTCGCTATCATCACTTCTCTGTAGTACACCTATAATTACCAGAACTATTATGTTTTAAAAGGCATTTATTTTCTCAAAATTGATTCCTTTAGAATTCTATTTAATAACACACTTGTATTGCCGCTCAGAATTTTCGTTACATTAGCTGGACGTATCAATGACCATTTACTGAACGTCCTGCTCGTCTCGTCACATATTTTCATAAAAAAATTCAATCTAGAATACGTATTACTCACCCGACATGATGATATCATACAGCAATCTCAGGCCACCCTTCTTGATAAACAACTCATTCCAATTCTCTACATTGGCTTGCTCCTCGGTCTCTTCAATGTTAGTAATGACTGCGGAGGTTTCCTTCAAATTAGGGTTTCCATTACACAGGCTCAATTTATCAATTATATGTAGTGAGTACATGAGTTTCTGTGGACTGGTCGGGTCCAACAGCTCGGGCAGTTTGCCCTCGGTGGGATTTTGGAATGCTTCTAGTAGAGTTGGGTTGAGAGGCACAGCTTGCAGTATATCCCAAACGCGACGGGATTGCAACTGCGCCTTCATATGAGCTACCATTTCCTGAAACATTTAAAGACAATATATAATGATTTAATGACAATACTTCTTTTGGGCATGTTGGGCACATGTGCGGCGGGTAAAAAGCACTGAACTCGAGCAAGCAATGAAATAATTAATAGTGTGTGCAAGAAGAAGAAACAGGTTTAATTTTTTCAGCAGTAAAATGAAAACTGACTATTACTAGAAAATTAACGACACAATCTAAAAAAACTAGCACTTAATTGATATCTCTTTAAAGATTATGAGATTGATAACAACAAAATAGGAATACGAAGTTTTATTTTAGCTTATAGTATCTTATATGCGAAAACTGTCAATGGTAAATACATGTACACTTTTTTAACCTATTTCTGTCATGTATGCTTGCTTTCCTGATAAAATAAAATAAATAAATATTTCGATCAATTTGATTTTGAACTTGGGTTTACGATAAACAACAATAAATTTTTCTTTTTTAAAATTAACACATGGTTCAGTCGTTAATAGAACATAATGATAATTACTAGTACTTTTATACCGATAAATAAATCAATTCATGCGAAATTCTTCCCTAACCATTCCAAAATATTCAAATATGCACAACGTCAATGTTCAAGTTTTCACTTGTGAGGGCACTCCCGGAGTGCAACCCGTATTTTTTTTATTGTAGTAATAAAACATAGATTACGATCCCAGCGTCTTATCACAGTATGTAGCGAATCACAACTGAGCCAAAGTTAAAAGCGGACCCCAGCATAATTATCACACACGGGCGAAAGCTGTTTGGCACTTGCATACGTATTTTTTATTTCGTGGTCTCATCCCTTATTTGCGCGTGAACACGCCTTTGTTTTCTATTTTATAACTACCCAAAACTCACCACGTTAGATTTTGGCTCCATCAGTCCTATTAGCATTATTATCGGCGCCTATTTCTGCCGAGAAGCAGGCATGTGTAAACATTACTGTGTTTCGGTCTGAAGGACGCTGTAGCTAATGAAATTACTGGGCAATTGAGACTTAGCATCTTATGTCTCAAGGTGACGAGCGCACTTGTAGTGCCGCTCAGAATTTTTGGTTTTTCAAGAATCATGAGCGTCACTGCATTGTAATGGGCAGGACGTATCAATTACCATCAAGCTGAACGTCCTGCTCGTCTCGTCCCTTATTTTCATAAAAAAATATTATCGACGGGTCTATATGTCTTAACAATACTCATAAGCTCACCCCGTTGGGTCCAGGCTCCTTCATCTGCGCCAGAGCCTGCATGAGCGTGAAGAGATGGTGGAAGTATGTGGGGTCCAGCAGCAGGTGTGTCGGCAGACGAGCCCGAGCCGGCGCGGGCTGCGCACTCGGCCAGTCCGCCCACGAGCCCCGACTGCCCACGCCCACCGAAACGAATACCAACTGCAGATAAAATCACATGGACAAATATGTATGTGTACTTATGTATGCACGCAACAAGTTATACTTCTTTAATAACATAGCAAAAAGTACTAAAAAGAACTATATTGTAAAAATCTTACAGAGATGGCTTTGACAATTAATTATTAAATAACGAATACGGCTGTATGGGCTTTAACCAAAGGCAAAAGCCTAATAATGGACGAAGACACCAAAATAAATAACGATTGTCGCAAACGTCAGAAAATTTTAGGAACCAACTTCATGCTGTTACTTTTGTATAATAGTAATGCGCGCGCATCTTAAAATTTCACTCTCATCATTTCTTCATAACGCGTCTAAAGAAGTTTAATTTCAAAAAATCCTTATTTGGTAAATACCAAGTGTTTAGGATTTTTGACGTTTCTGAATATATACAGTGTCAATAAGAGTATGCATTTAATAGAAACAAATATTGAAAATAAAAATAATTATGTGTCCAAATCGAAATAAAAACTATCCTATCTCTCAAGTTGGACTAAACTGCACTCCATGAAGTAATCCCCATTAAAATCCGTTCATTAGTTTAGGAGTCCATCGCGGACAAACAACGTGACACGTAATTTATATATATTAAGAAGATAATTAAAAATACTGTTATTATTTTTATGGGCAATAATAAATCGACATAAACAGACCTGGTTATCCTTAAATCCCATATCAAATAGCGTACGCTCGTCGTAATCGATAGTGAGCTCTTGTCCCTGCGTGATCATTCGCAGCGGTCCATCCGTTGCTAATGACGTCACTGCGTCTTCACCTTGAATCTGTAAACAATCATAATACCTTATTTGAAGATGCGTTGTTGAAAACCCGAAGACGCTTTATTATGTATACCTAAAAATAAATGGGAATTTCTTCAACTACCAATAGTTTCCATTAATCTATCTATCGAGATCTTAACCTATTTTTAGAATGGTATCTGGAAATTTTTGAAATGTTTTTTTTTTTATCGGCTAATAAGGAATGGATTAGAAGATTGTAACCAAAATAAAATTTTATGATTTCCTCTCTTTCAACCTATCCTATTTTTATAGTGGACCTAGAATCTTTTGAAATGAAATAAAAAAAACATTGCATGCGTACAAAGTACACATGTCAGAAGTGAAACCTGCATGGTGCATGAACCTATAACGTGCATATGAATTCCTGGTACGTGTTGCTAGGATGACACATGATTTCAATCGCTATGTAAGACATTCCTACTACCACTAACATATATAATAATATGTTCTCCTGGTGTCAGAATATATTAAGGTATACTCGCGCCATACTTAAGACAATCTCTTCTTTAACCATGATCGCCTGGTACTAAAACATTGTATTATGCTTCCTATCTCATTATCTCCCATGTTAAATATTATGAATTGATGTGACTGCTCTTTTTACTGTCACTTTTTCGTTTCATCGATTTTCAAATCACAACGATGACAAAGAAGTTTTCACTTCAATAGTATGCATATTTCTGTCTCATTCGTTTCGTCTTCATCCTACACATATTTGTATTTGTGTCTCTTACCTGTCGTTTTTTCCGTTCCATCCGGTTTGAAATAACAACTTGAATTAAAGAAGTTTCACCTCAAAAATTCATCGGCTAATAAGGAATGGACTAGAAGAGGGTAACCAACATAAACTTTGATAATTATGTAAAATTTTAAATTCTTACAGCGTAGCTGATATTGATATATTTGCCGATTCCTTAGCCAAATTCCGCAAGAGCATTTGCAGCACCATTGGTAATCTTTAATAAAGTTACAATTGGAAAATTTATGTAACTGTGTATAATTCACTTATTAATTTAAAAAAATGTTTAATTTGTAACTTATTGTATATAATACTTAAAATTTATTACTTCTATGCATGCTGTGTTTATTTGTAAGTAATCACTACATTTAGTTCCTGGTTTTTAGTTCTACTATTTATATTTGTGATTGTAAATAAACCTAATAAATAAATAATCTTCTATTTCATTGATAGTGGTGAGAGACAATGGCGCACCTGCTTCTCCCACCAGACGTGCACGTGCGCTCGCAGGTGCGCCACCAGGTCACACTGGTGCATGGTGACCACCGCGCGGGGACCCGCGCCCGCCGGCTGCAGCGTCACGCGCACGCCGCCCGCGCCCGCGCCCGCGCCGTCCCACGCGCCGGACTCCGCCAGCGACCACCGCCGCAGGTGGTACGCGTACCTGCGGAATGTTCAATATAAATTCTCATTATAATATAACACCTGCACATTAGAACAGGAGCTCTATTACCAAAATCTAAATACGAAGTTTCGGTTTCGTATATTTTCCTATTGTGAAAGCGTTTCGTATCCGAAGTTCGCGATTGGACATTTTGTCTTTCGTTTACTTTTTTTCCAAATTCGCTTGACATTTACTTATTCGTTATTTGACATTATTACGATCGCAAATACAACTTCACTTTTTATGGTTCCGAAACGAAATTCGTCCCCACTATTCGAATCCGAAAAACTTTGCTAATAGGATTTAATTCGGAGTTCTTTCGTTTCGGACCGAAACTTCGGCTTTCGATTTTGGTAATAGACCTCCGGGACTGTTCCCGGGTTATTCAATTAACGTATTCGTGACATCAAATGGAATTTTTTGTTGGTGTTATTGAACTGTGTCCCTGAAACTGACGTCGGCAATATTCCTTAACACTCGGGAGCACATCTCATAAGGCCAAAAATAAGAATAGTTTAGAAAGTATAAGTATTATTTAATTTAACTTACTGTAATAAGATTACTAAATACTAAAGATGTGCCTAGTGTTCATTTGATATTGTGCTTCGTATTAATTCCGTGACGTCAAAACTGTCTACTAAGCATCGAAAATATATTGGCCAAAATAAAAATTTCAACTTTTTTTTTTTTAATGAAGCTTAATATTAAACAACAAAGATAGGGTTCTTAAAATCTTAATCCAGCCAGCACAAGTATAACTCACCTTCTTTTAAAAGTATCCAGATGAGTTTTAAGCAACAATAGCGCTCTTTGTATGCACTGAAGCGCGGCTTCCTTAGTCATGTGTTCATATATATTCTGTTTGTTCGTTGATTTCTCTACAGCTTCTTCCTCTTCCTTTTTAGTATCTTGTGAAGAGGTACCCTCCCCATCCCGATTCTTGGATATCAATCTTTCAGCGGCAGAGGAGAGATGGAACATACATTTGGAAACAAAATCGTCCTCTTGTTGTAACTGTTGGCCCATATAGTAACTGTTCAAATATTGTATGGCACCCATTGAGACGTCTGTAAGAAAATAGTGGTAAATATCAGTTCAATAATAACAGTAATTTCTATGGCACCTCTCAAATCGAAACACAAAATAGAGTTTGCATTCAGCAGTCATGAGTAAATCGTTTGTAACTTACGTAGAGAGAGAAAGTAGCCGGTACTGATCAATAGAAAGGGTGAGATCTTTCATCACAATAACGCTAGACTTCTATCGGAAGTTACGTTAAGAAAGGGCTACCAAAACTATTAGTCACAATATTTGTATAAGAAATCCCAAAATTTCTATCAAACAATCAAATTATTTATTTGCCTAAAAACATGGTAACTCAAACGTCAAATAGTCAATGCCTTACACGAGTAAGTCAAAAAAATAAATTTAAATTAATGCAAAAGTTGTTGAGTACACTAGCTGCATCATCCACACACAGCGTAGATAAAATAATCAACATAATATATTGTTTGATTAATTATTAATAAAAAGTTTTACATTTCATTTCATCACATTACTCGCATTCAGAAAAATATTTTCTGTTTTTTTGTTTAAGTATTTTCTTAAGTCTTTTATTTAATCATTTTGAATTAATAGACAGTTTATTGTACATTCTGATATAGCAAGATAGCTTTTGTCATACTGCAAGGTCAGTGGGATTTCGTCGAAAATTAGTCTCCCATACACACATACGCAAACACACAGACATCCTGTTTGTATAATATTTTTCTTTTGTTGCATTATATTTTTAGACTTAATTTGTGATCCCTAGTTTTTGGTACTGTTAATTTTAATTGATATGGAAGAGCGTGGCCTTCTGGCACAGGTGTTCCTCACTTAATAGGTCACATCCAATATTATGTTTGTACCATTTTTGTTACTGAAATAAATATTTTTTCATTTTTCAATCATGTCTACCGATAAGATGGCAAAAAGTGATGGAAGAAAATACACTTACCTGTGCTGATAGCCCGGAGCGCGATCTTCCACAGATGGTCCATGGCCAGCGTGTGGGGGTGGTGGGGGTGGTGCGGGTGGGCATCTCCCGCATCTCCCGCACCCAGCGCCATGCGAGCCAAGTTACACAGCTGCTGGTACAGGCTGAGGCCCATTATACTTATCGTCTGAAAGATATATGAGCCGGTCAACAAGAAGGGTTCCGTACCATCGTACAAAATACAATTCTTTATACTTATTATGAAATATTATTTTCACTTCTTATGCTCTGAAATTCCTTATATGTGCACGACATAGGCTGCCCAAAATCGATTTTTGTGCACAAGTGCATTAACGTATCTACTCATAAATGTATATTTTCTATATTAAGGCAAAGAAAATGAGCCATAAAGCCAAACCAATAACAAGTTCTATCAATTTGTTATTTTATAATATTTACTTTAATTTATTTGCCTCGTGTGTTTTTAAGACATAAAAGATATTAAAATTTAAATTAAAATACGGTAGATTATTTAATTAATTAATTTAATAGTAGGCTGTAAAGGTCTGGAGCCCAAGCCTAATATCAATTTCGTAAGATTGAAAAAAAGGCGACGGGAAGCAGGTCTTGTTTTTTCGTGTGTTTATAAATTTTTTCAATTTTGCTAAAATTGTTAAAAATGTCAATGTTAAAGTACTGTTTTATTTCCTCGCAATCGAAATGAAAAGCAGAGTTTATGACTCGACCACAAAACCATTTTATCCTCGACATTACTATCAGTAATAGTAATCAGTAATGCTAAAAGTCTCGGATAAAATGGTTCGTTTTGTGCACTCGGTGTAAAATAGATTTTAAATAGATAGTAGACTATTAATTTATAAGACGGCGATTTTAGGGTTTGGAAACTTAATTTTCTTTATTTGTTGTTGTAGAGGCAAGAGTATTTACACATTCTGTTGAAATTTCAGTTGCTAAAAGTTACTTATTGAAATACAGCCTAGGACCCGTTCAAGTACGGAAACGAAAGAAAAATTTACAGCAACAGTGTTTTCGAATAACAATTTTGACATGCATGTCGCATTCCTCAATTCAATCATTTACATCATATTGATTCCTCTCTGAAGCCTCAGAAAAATCGGCAACAACTTGGTCTTAAATTTTTGTTGTTATAAATAAAATTAAGTTAAAGCTCCATTTCCTTTTGTTTAGGATATACATTTCATTATAATTAATTAGGGAGCATACCTCCGGATCTAGCGTAGGCATCTTCTCGACGTACAGGAACCTCAACGCATCCAAGCCCAGAGCGTGTTGCTCAGGTGACTTGGTGTGAGAGAGAAGCCACGAGTAGAGACAGTCTGCGCACTCGCTGCCACCCTCTACCACCAGGCACTGCCAAAGCTCCTCCACTTGGTCCACAGTCAGACTGTCAGAATAAATACAGACATATTTTATTTCGAAGCAGTGTTTGTGCAGTTAATAATAATAACATACCATACATACCTTAATTCAACGAATCGATTATGCTCTGTACATTCATTTATTTCGAATATGGACACACTGTCATTAAAATCCCACCTATCAATAAATGCTATTGAATTGATTTGGGCACAAATCAAAGGGAAGGCAGCAAGAAATAACACAACGCTGGCGTTCACAGTGAATATAATAATGCAATTATTATATAGAGCCGCGGGAATGGAATAGAAATGCGTGTGATGAAGTCAACATCAAACGAGACTTGACTTGAGCTTTTGAGACTTGACTGGCGGCTGTCAAAATGCTTTTGTACCTGTTTGATATTCGCCATTTTGGCGCTGTTGGGCATAGCGAGTCTGCGGTACTAAAACTAGTAATGACGACCTCAGCTAAACAAACATCAATAGATGGCTGGAAACTATTTACAACAAACAATAATTGTGTACTTTATTACGTTAAATCCAGAAGTATAAATAACACGGATAACGAACGAAATTAGGTCAAAATGCAAAATTAATTAATTAGGTGCTGTGGGTAGATATAGGGGAGGATTAAACCGTGATAGGAATGCAATGCAAGAGGGAGAGAGATCGAGCGAGTAAGGAGGAATGGTGACACTACTAAGTTTACGGCTAGGAAGAGTTTAGCGCCATTCGTGCGGCGTGCTCCGTTTTAGCTAAGTGTGGTAAAGTATTAATTTCTTTGGAATAATTTGTCGCAGATTTTTTTAAATAACAATAAGGAACGAGACCAGCAGGACGTTCAGCTGATGGTAATTGATACACCGTACCCATTACAATGCAGTGTCGCTTAGGATTCTAGAAAAACACAAAACTGTTGAGTGGCACTACAATTGCGCTCACCTTGAGACATAAGATGTTAACTCTCATTTGCCCAGTAATTTCACTAGCTACGCCCTTCAGACCGAAACACAGTAATGTTTACACATTACTGCTTCACAGGCTAGCTTCTACATTTCCATACCCATGAATTAGCCGGCTACCTGTGCAAAGGAGCACTTTAAATGGGGCACTGGTAAGAATTTAAAATCACTTGTTTGCTCTTGTACGTGATAAAATGAAAAGTACCGGAAATGATGCGGCGATCCGACGGGCGAAAATATGGCGGTGAGGAAGTGGAGTCGCACGGTGAGCTCGGTAATGTGAGCGTACGGGTCGGCGGGCGCGCGTCGCACGAACTGACGGAGCTCCTCCAGGAACAGGCGCATCATGCCGCGCTCGCGCTCCGCCCACATCACCACCTGGCCACATAACACTCATTAATATGATATTATTATATTTTCTATAGGATGACGACCAACAAATTCAAGTCCAATTTTTTTTATTCAAAATTGGATGTGACACGACTTATTGAAAGAAAAACAAAAACTACCACCCATTCCAATGAGCGCAACAAACATACGTGTCTACTGATGTTCGCAAAATTCATTAAATCTAAGTACTTACGTAAACACGTTGTGACTAATTCTAGTAGGCTTCATAAGATACATAATAGCTGTAAGGGTTAATGTATACACTTTTATAATAAAGTCCCAGACACTGTTCAGGCATTATCTATAAATAAATTTAAATGTTTATAAAAAAATGCCTCTGTCGTAAATCCTATTACTCCACAGCTGAATATCTAAATGATCGGACAGCCTGGGATTAGATTATGATTATTTTATAGCAGTAGCAATGAAAGTACAATATTGTATATTTTTATTAAAAAGAGCGCAAAAAAATAATGCTGGGAGAGTTTCTTGCACCGCTTCTTCTCTCTCAGAGCGCCATTTGTTTCCGAAGCGGTAGTATCTAGTATATTAGAAATGACATCAAAAATAATTCTAAAGGAATCAATTTTGAGAAAATAAATTCCTTTTAGAAAAAACGATATTTGGATGCCTTATTTTGCCATTTGCTATTCTTTATTGAGACATAAGGAAACCGATCCCCTTTTGAAGAAATCGTTGTTGTCGTAGATGATCAAAATAGATCATGTACGACAATAACGTATGAAAAATGCCATGGTCTAATGTCGGTCAGGCTTCATAGATTGTGACAAAACCCGGGTCAACTCGCAATAAGGTGTATATATACGATACCTGTAGCTATTCAAGAACTCCCTTTGAACAAGTTGACCATAAGACAAGAAGTATACATCAAAGACTACTATACTATTCATGACTTTTTATGAGACAAAGAAGCGTAGAAGTTAACTGCTCAGCCCAACATAGGCAACCAATAAAATTTTTAATTCTAGCCCGTAAAATACAGGTTGGCCGAGAAGTTGAAGTCCAAAGCTTAAATATGAGAGACTCATGGTGATGAGTATCACCCCTATGTATGTTCTACGATTTTGTATAGTTTAGGAGATATTTATTTTCCGCTTTTTTCACCTGATTGTGGTTTAGGACTTTTTTCTCAATTTTTTTCGAACACATTTAGTTAATTTTATTGTTGATAATTATTAACTATAGTTGCAATCACCACATAAGAAACTATGAATAGTTTAGACAATGCGGAACTAGTTTAGAATTGAGTCGTAAGTTCAAGATAACTGCTGCAGCAGAATTCATGAAAATGTTCAAGGTATCATAAAAAAATGGGGAGCCTATGGCTTCTAACTATATTTAAAAACTTCCCAGAACATTGGCCAAGAAAATGAGCCAAATTTAAATTTTAGCTTTGGACGTCAACTTCTCGGCCACCTGTATAATTGTATTAATGTTGTGCTGGGTTTTTCTTTACAGTTAGATTTTCGTTACATTAGATATTATTTTCGATTTTTGTTGGTTATCGACATACCCAAGTGGCACTTTGTGTCCTACGGGTAAAATAAATAGCTTTCAATCATTGAACATATCATCGAGGGACAAAAGACACTTGATCGCGGATTAAGTATATTAAGAAGCCTTCTGGAATACGGACCTATTCAGTTAAATAAAATTTACACATACTTGGTGCATATCCATTCCACGTAGTTGTTGAAAAGATGAAAATAACTTCGGTAATAGTCTGAGTGACACCGCGACAGACCTGCAAACATCAAAATATGATATAAAAGTTTGACTATTCATGAGCTCAATTCTCATAGCTTCACTTGTGGCGATATTTAATATTTGGGAATAAATTCGCACGAATTGCTTTATTTATCAGGATAAAGTACTACAATTCACGTGGTTAAATACTAGTACTTTATCCTGATCGTACACAAAAATGACAATTTATATTAAATAAAAAATTTAACACCACAGAAGTATTACATTTATTTTACATTAAAAAGTTTATCTCTCAAAATCAACTTTCATCCATAATTTCAACGACTGTCTTACGAATTTTCGATCAGGTCACGTGTCCTGACGCGAGTTTAACATTTTATACCCATCCCAAAAAGAGTGCTCAACGCCGCTAAAGAAGTTTTCACTTTCACGGAGTGGGACTCAAGGAAATAGCTTGAGTTCTCAAAAGATCAATATTGTGGCAACAGATCTTGCGATATCTAGATATAGAAATGTTTTGTCAAAATTCAATAAGTAAACTACAGCTATTCTGTTTCATTCTACTTCATATTCCATTTCGATATTAGAACTTGACTCAGAGTACATTCATAGACCTTTGGCTCGAACTTACTCGAACGGTTGGCTCAGTTGAAAAGAGCGCTCAGACAGAGACAGAGAAGTCGAGTAGTCCCGCATCGTTCATAAACTTTGTTTACAAATTTAATTTGCATAAAAATAATAGCATTTAGTAAATTTTGTTAACCTGTGATTGGCCAGATTATCGAGGCAGCCTTCTATGAATTTGATCCTTATAAATTTATCAGTACTGAAACACAGCAGTGCGCATAGAGCCTTTTCTGCTTCCAAAGCAAGACCGTCTCCAAGTTGCTCCTGAAAAATACAAATTTACATTTTTATTATTATTATATGATACAAACTTGCATCACCAGAGTTATCACAAAAATGTTAGCAGAATGAAAATACGTGTTATTTCAATAATCCAATCAAGAATTAGATTATTCAAAATGGCTAACTAAAAATGACTAACAATGGCGCCATCTTGCAGCAGGTCCCAGAGGAGCGTGTTGCCGGGCCGGCACACGTCGTCCACGTTGAACGGTAGCGTCCCGATCCCCGCGCCCGCGACTATCGTACCGCTCACTAGACCGCCCACGTTATATTCCGATAAACATTGAGCCTGAAATCATATTTAATATAATATTATAGTAAGATAAATTTGTTACCAAAATTTATGAACGACTCGAACCCGCGACCTCTCGAGTTCCGTGCGAGCGCTCTTCCAACTGAGCCAACCGTTCGAGTGACGCGTGGTTCGTAATTCTTGGTATGTCTTGTTCAACTCTCGGGTTGTGGCTCCATCTACAGGATCTACTTAACAATTGATAAACCAGCTCAACCCCAATAATTGCATATTAGGAAATTGACTTGAAATTTCCCTCTTTCAAATCTAAACTTGCCCTGTACTTTTCCCGGGGCGTAAAAAGAATAGGGGAGTCCCAGGCCCATGGGTGTCGTAAGAGGCGACTAAGGGCTTTTTAGAAGTGGACGAGTCATGCTGCCGTCTTTTGACGTCAGCACAATCGGGCCAGACTCGTCCGGGTTAATTACCACACTCGCACAGAATACCGGCATGAAGTATCGGCCTAGTGCCGCTATGTTTCGCATAGGTTAGTGTCGAGGACCGGTGGCCATCTCGGCAATTTTGAGGGTAGGGACCTGTCCACTCTCTGGCTCCGCGTAGATTTAGAGGACCGCGTCCGCATCTATGCGTGTGTCTACAGGTCCCATAGTGGTAACGCAAAAACCGATCATCTCATGGGCTGCGTTCAAGCGGCAATTGACGACGTACTTGCACAGATCCCCTCCGCTGAAATCGTAGTCTTGGGTGATTTCAACGGGCACAATGCCGAATGGCTTGGATCACGTACCACAGACTACGCAGGGCGATCTGTGCATAATTTTGCATTGTCGTATGGTCTGTCCCAATTGGTTGAGTCGCCAACGCGACTCCCGGATGTGGATAGCCACATGCCGTCCTTATTGGATCTTCTGCTGATTACACATCCCGATGGTTACCAGGTCTTTGTCGACGCCCCTCTCGGAACGTCCGACCATTGCCTGGTCAGGAGTGTAGTGCCTATCCGACGCCAACGTCGCAGACCACCAGCGACCCGCCGCGTTTGGCACTACAAGTCAGCAGATTGGGATAGGATGCGTTCCTTTTTTGCATCCTACCCTTGGAGCAGGGTTTGTTTCCCTTCGGATGATCCTAGTGTCTGCGCCGTTGCAGTAGCCGATGTGATACTACAGGGTATGGATATTTTTATACCAAACTCTGTAGTACCCATCGGTGGCAGATCACAGCCCTGGTTCGATGCGTCAGTTAAAGCAGCATCTGACTGCAAAAAACAGGCGTATCGAGCTTGGGTTGCGGCGCTGGGCACAAAGGATCCGAACTGCATAGTTCTTAAGAGGAAATACAACCGTGCCTCCAGATTTTTTAAGCGGCAAATCGCCCGTGCAAAATCAAAACACGTCGTCAAAATCGGCGAGCAGCTTTCCAGTTACCCAACCGGAACACGCAAGTTCTGGTCGTTGTCGAAAGCTGCTCTTGGTAACTTCAGCCAGCCGTCCATGCTACCGTTGCACATGAGGAATGACACCCTGGCCCATACGGCAAAAGAGAAAGCCGATCTTTTGTGCACTCTTTTCGCCTCCAACTCGACTCTTGACGACAACGGAAAAACACCGCCGACCATCCCGCGGTGTCAGAGCTCTATGCCTGATGTACAGTTCAGACAGAAAACTGTTAGGCGAGCTCTGTTTTCGTTGGACGTCAAGAAGTCGAGCGGGCCGGATGGCATTTCTTCAATCGTGCTTAGAACGTGTGCCCCTGAGTTGACGCCGGTGCTAACGCGTTTATTCCGGCACTCTTATTCTAAAGGCGTAGTCCCTGACTCATGGAAGTCAGCCCTTGTCCATCCGATCCAAAAAAAAAGGAGACAGTTCGGATCCGGCAAACTACAGGCCTATTGCTATTACCTCCCTGCTCTCCAAAATCATGGAGAGCATAATTAGCCGTCAGCTCTTGGTATACCTAGAGGGTCACCAGTTGATCAAAGACCGACAATACGGGTTTCGCCATGTTCGGTCGGCAGGTGATCTTCTGGTATACCTGACACATAGATGGGCTGCGGCTATTGAAAGCAAGGGGGGAAGGCCTGGCAGTTAGCCTGGATATAGCGAAGGCCTTTGATCGTGTATGGCACAAGGTTCCTCTCCAAACTTCCATCATTTGGGCTTCCCGAGAGCTTGTGCAAGTGGACCTCCAGCTTCCTCACTGGGCGTAGCATACAGGTCGTTGTCGACGGATATTGCTCGAACCCGAAGCCCGTGAATGCTGGAGTGCCCCAAGGCTGTGTGCTGTCTCCCACGCTGTTTCTTCTGCATATCAATGATATGTTGGACACCTCCAACATTCATTGCTATGCAGACGACAGCACTGGTGATGCCATATACACGGGCCATGCAGGTCTCTCTCGGGAAATCATCGACCAGTGCCGGGAGAAACTTGTGTCTTCTATCGAGTCCTCTCTTGAGAAAGTCGCGGAATGGGGAAAATTGATCCTTGTCCAATTTAACCCCCAGAAGACTCAAGTTTGCGCGTTTACCACTAAAAAAACCCCATTTGTCGTATCACCGCTCTTCGACAACACTTCCCTCAAAGCCTCGCCTAGTATCGGAATACTGGGTCTCGAAATCTCGAGCGATTGCCAATTTCGTGGTCATCTGGAAGGCAAAGCCAAATTGGCTTCAAAGAAACTGGGCGTCATTAATAGAGCACGGCAATACTTCAAGCCGGCCCACATACTAGCGCTCTACAAAGCGCAGGTCCGGCCACACATGGAGTATTGCTGTCTTCTCTGGTCTGGCGCACCCCAGTATCAGCTCGATCCATTTGACTGCGTGCAACGCAGAGCAGCTCGAATTGTCGGGGACCCAGTGCTCTGTGAACGGCTGGATCACTTGGCGTTAGACGTCGCTTCATTGTGTGTCTTCTACCGCATTTATCAAGGGGAGTGTTCCGAAGAGCTGTTTAACCTGATTCCTGCCGCCGAATTCCACCTACGCACGACACGCCACAAGTTAGGATATCATCCTCACCATCTGGATGTGTGGCGGTCCTCCACAGTGCGGTTTTCAAGGAGCTTTCTTCCACGTACTACAAAGCTGTGGAATGAGCTTCCTTGTGCGGTGTTTCCGGGACGATACGACATGGGTACCTTCAAAAAAAGCGCGTACACCTTCCTTAAAGGCCGGCAACGCTCCTGTGATTCCTCTGGTGTTGCAAGAGATTGTGGGCGGCGGTGATCACTTAACAACAGGTGACCCGTATGCTCGTTTGTCCCCCTATTCCATAAAAAAAAAATCTAAACAATTTGTTACTTTTAAAGTGATATCCCTCCATCCATCGGGTCCCGCATCGTTAGTAAATTTTGGTTAGATATTCAGCTGTGAAATAGTAGGATTTCCGACGGAGCGATTTTTAATACAACATTTAAATTTATTTATAGATAATGCCTGAGCAGTGGTAGGGACTTCATTATAAAAGTGTACACATTTACCCTTAAAGCTAGATTATGTATCTTAAGAAGCCTACTGTTATAATAATGAAAATCACTATATAAATACAATTCGTTACCTCTCCCATTCCATAACTTTGATACATCATAGTAAAATAGAAAAGTAATTGTAATACACTATGGCAAACACTGACCTGAGCAGCGAGTCTAGCTAGCTCCTCCTCGCAGGCGGAGTCATCTTCGTCAAGGTCAGGTAGGTGTCGATGCGAGTGAGTCGAGGTGGGGGACGAAACACTGTTTTCCTCCTCAGACCTACGCTTATAGCTCTCCAGCAGACGGAGCTCCATTAACCTCCTACAAAACATATCACAAAATTAAAAAAAAAAAAACAATATTGTGCATTATTTGTGGCAGTACTAATATCAAAATCTCTCCTGACAGTATTGAATTACATGCATATAAATTTTATGTTTTGTTTACTTATTTTTTACAAAAGACGAAAACTATGAACGTGAAAGTAGGTAGCTAGGTAAACGATAATAAAACGCAATAGCTGTAGCGACAAGACTGACAGTTTTATTTCATAGCAGCACGTGGATACAAAACATAGACAAGTCCATAGAGAATCAATCTACTTCTGTTCTATTACATTAAGATACTGTCTATATTATATATTTTGATAATATTGTAACAAACGGAACCTTATTCGCTTTTATACGCAGCCACAACTTAAAACAAAACATTTCTAGCTATTCATAGATTATATTATATTAGAGCCGAACAAAAACCTAGAAAAAGTATAGTAAAGAAACGTGAATGAACAATTTGTTATTTTTATATAAATTATAAGTCTTGTTCAACTCTTAGGAGGTCTGCTCGCAAAATCGACAACGATATATTCGGAACGATATGATAATACTCCAAATATATCGCACCTACCCTACTCTAACAATTGTTCGTATTCCATATCGTATATCGTAATAACATCGTAACCTTAAACTAATATTTTCATTTTTTTACGACGTTAGAGTGAATGAATTATGCGCAAACTTTGAAAAACTAAATATTATCTGTGCTGTGTCGGTGTTAAGTGTCAAAAGTCAAAACATAATTTAGGCGCTAAGGACCGTACCAGGCTCTGCACCACCAATTTGGTATCATTTACACAAAATGTAAATATTCAAAATTTCTATAATGAATATAATATGACCATTTAAAATTGAATAAATAATACAAAACTTGCGGATAATTAAATGTTAAAAAAAGTAACTCAACCCTTCTCATCAACTTCCTATTTCTCAGGCGGCCATTTGCATTACTTTCTGCGCATAAACGATCAACAAAATGACTTCAACCGATTTGAAAGACATTACTATCACCACTACAATATTTATGTTCTGCTGGTGTCTATGTAGTAATATGTCGTGCGCATGACCTCAGAATATATTAAGGTATACTCGCGTCATACTTAAGACAATCTCTTCTTCAAGTATGATCGCCTGGTACCAAAACACTGTATAATGCTTCCTATCTCATTTTCTCCCACGTTAAATCTTATGAATTTATGTGTCTGTCTCCTTTTACTGTCTCGCTTTTTCGTTTCATCGACTTTCAAATCACAACGATGTTAAAGAAGTTTTCACTTGAATAAATTAAAATTGCTTGTTTCTATAAAATAAATAGAGAAATTCCATAATGTTGTCAGTCCAATGTGGCAATAAAAGTTAATAGTAATTAAAATATTATTCACCTTGCATCTACACTATCACAGATCAGCTGGCAATGTGCTGTTTCACTCCCGGACGATTCCTCCTCCACCTCAGACACTGATTCAGCCAGCTCTGAGTTCTTCATTGGTGGTGCTGTATACACAAGAATAATTAAAACAAAAAGTGAGCACGTGTTTAAGTGTGACTTAAGCTTCGGTACTGACGACATAACAAGAACAAGTACTTCCAAATAGAATTCCGAACCTAATAGAAAAAGAAATTTAAAAAAAATTACAATTTTACAACTTTAAAATTAGATAAATATTGTTTAAGTGTCAGTCTTAGTTCTATTTCATTAATTATTAACATTAAATAAAATTACATAGCAGACGGTAACCACTGGTTGGCTCTGCACAGGGTTTCCTAGTGAGCCATCCAGGGGAATTTAATATAAAGGTGCCTCTTTGTTTCTGTTTTTGAGACTGAGACTGTAAATTTATATTAGGCATGAAGAACAATGTATGTAATTATAATAAATAAATAAATTTAATATTTTAGTAACTGGGTGACGAACCTAAGGTCATTGAAAATTAATCAGCTCGCTGTTATTAAAAAAAATTACACAAGACATTGAAAGAGATAAAGTATCATAATATGAAGAAAGAGAGTAAACTTAATATGTGAAAACTTGGTAAAGCGCGTTCAAATTTTTCATCAAAATCGATAGCCATAAAGTCATCAATTAAATGTCATTGAGTAAATATATTTACAAATATTGCTTGTTTTATAGCAACATCTAATAGTGTACTGATGTTTGCCTTAGCTCTTATCTTGTTAGTCATCTCATTTTAACAGTCTAGGCTAGGCATTAGTTCCCAAAGTGGTCTAGGTACCCAGGGGTCCAGTCCGGTGGTAGTTTTTGGCGTTCAATAAGTGATTTCAAATCTGTTCTGATTAAAAATATTTGAATTTGAACATGCAAAAAAGTTTTAAGTGATAATGACTCTTATGAAACCTTCAAAGCTCGAAGATCATCTAAAAAGGTGTCATGCGGATAAAATAGCTAAGGATTTGAAATATTTTCAAGCATTGAAGGAAATATATAAAGAGACTCGACACAATGTTTCGTTTTAATATCTGAAAGAACGACTCTTTAATGTCTTTTACATAATTGATTGAAACAAGTTCAACATTTAATTGGCTTGCATAAAACTTCAAAATCAGCTTTGAAAATAATCTGATGATGGAAATACCACCACGGATGATAAGTCATTTTGAAGAAACTGAAGTAGAGAATGTGAATTCTTTTCTAATGTTTAAAAATACATACATTTATTTTTGTCAATTGACAAAGTGCAATATTTATCAGAATTGCAATGTTTATTTAATTTTAGGGCCGACTGACAGCAATATTCATTAAAGGTTTTAATACAATGCTAATACCACCAGAACTTAACCAGGCTCCTTTGCACAGGATGCCGCTAGATTATGGGTACCACATCGGCGTACCTATTTCTGCCGTGAAGCAGTAATGTGTAAGTATTACTGTGTTTCCGTCTGAAGAGCGCCGTAGCTAGTGAAACTACTGGGCAAACATCTATCAAACATTAACATCTTTTGTGTCAAGGTGACTAGGGCTGTTGTAGTGCCGCTCAGAAATTTTTGGTATTTCAAGAAGAAGGTAATGGGCAGGGCGTATCAATTACCATCATCTGAACGTCCTGCTCTCGTCCCATATTTTCATACAAAAAAAGAACACTACAAAGCCTGGCAGAACACATTCCTTCTGATCAGCTTTTTCAAATAAATAACACATCAATGGCTGAAGGATAGGACTAAGACGTCCCTTGATTAAAAATTCGTAATTTTGATCATAAGGGCCAGTTAAAAATAGGAGATCATTAATTACAATTTGTTACTTAATTTAGCACAGCTGAAATACAACTTTCGTCTGTATTTTTATCTTTAGCTCGCCTAAAATAATGACACTGAAGACGCCTAATCATGTAACATTCTTAAACATAACTGATAGTTGATTGACTAGTTAATAAACCACACCATGCACTCACGGAAATGTCTAGATTTTCCAGTCTTCTGTCGTTTCTTATACAGCTTCTTTTTGCGTGGTCTCAGCATCTCTTCGGCGCCGCTGCTTGCACTGCCGCTGCTCCCGGCGCGTTTGCTGCGTCTACACATGTTAAACAACCATATAAGAGCCAATAATAAAATTGGTAGGCATAGTGAAGGAGCCGAAAAATAAAAACAGAACAAAATAGTCAGTTTTAATGTACGTTTGCGTTTATTATTTATTTGGCGATCGCTCGAGATTTTTAGACGCAGTATCCGATACTAGGACTTTAACGGTAATACGACAACTGGGGTTTGCTGAGTGATAAATGCGCAAATTTGAGTCTTCTGGGGGTTAAATTGGACAAGGTTCAACTTACCCCATTCCGCGACCTTCTCAAGAGAGGACTCGATAGAAGAATAGAAAAGATAATGTTTATAATATTGTGTTACATAGAATTTATTGTAATGTAGTTTTGTCTGGTAGTGATTTTATTTTTAACGTCGCGGCTGTGCAGTCGTCAGTCCTATATTACTTCTACTGAATATCAAACACCACTACTTCTTTATTTCCACTTCGTATGCTTTATTATTATGCTATTTCCAATTCTGAATCTGTCTCAATCTCACTCTACTTCCACCGCATTTATCTGCTGCCAATCTTTTTCTGTCGCACCCTGCATTCACTACCACGTATTAATAATATATTAATTGATAGATATTGAAGTCAACTTCAAATATTTAATAGAGACAAGGGTTGGGCTCAGTCACCAACTTGGAAACCTGTGTTACAAAACGCGACGCGCAATAAGTGCCGATGAACACGTAGTGGATATTGTGAGTACATTCTGTGCACCCGTGGACACCAATAGTGATACAGTGTCAGTGATACCGTATTCGTCATCACCACCGGCGCCCCCCGCCCTGTCCAGCCGCGCACTACAAGCTCAAGTCCGCAGTAAGAGGTGGGACGTTATCGCGAACCCACCACACTCACCCTGATGAAGGACCTCCGAATGGTCCGAAACTAGTCGGTATCGACACCGACAAAAACGTGAGGAAAGCCGTTTTAATAGCTAATTTAATAATGACTCACGAAAGTTTTAATAATTTAACTTCACATACGTGTAGAATATGACATAGGCGCGTTTTTTTGGTTTAGTGCTACGTCAACCATAAAAGATGAGCATTGAATTGAATTTACTTTGACAATCACAAATAGTTGAAACTTACTTTTGACATGTTTTCTTCGCCAACTCTTCGCCTTCTCGAAGCCATTCCTGTTCAGCTGTTATGGTAAAATATAATAAATTAGATTTGGTGATATCATATTAATATAAATAAGAAGATACTGGGAACGACACAATCGCGTGAAATATATCGCCACAAAGATGACTTATAAACCATCAGCAAGAAAGTAGCGACTTTGTATTGTTCGGTAACGAGAATCACTGCGTAAATATATTTCATTTCAGTATACAATAAATGGAAACTTTACTCAATCTGCAACTATACCAATTACAAACTAACAATTCATCGGTAAGACTTTTTTTTAAACTAAACTGTTGTTTTTTTAATTAAGATACATTGCGATCATTTTCCGCTATGAGATTCAATTCGTATTGCGGTCATTTTCAACATTCCTGCACAAGTTACTCAATATCCTGAACGTGGTAAGCATTTATATGACCTATTAATTGACTTATTCTTAGTACATATAAATAGTAAGACTGTGTATCTATTAATAATAATAATAGTAAATTCTTTATTGCCATACAAATCATTACAAATATAAAATGAACAATTAGGATACGCGATGAAACAAAAGGCAAAAGGAAAAGGCTCAGCTTCACCTGACATGGAATCATGGATTTATGTTTCCATGCAGTGCTGTTTTTCAGCCATCCCCTCCTCCCTAAGGTGTTGAGCGGGATCTATTGTGGCTCCCCGATTACCTACTTAAGCTATCTTTTTTTTTATAAAATGTAATATGAGAAAAAAAAAGTGTTCTGATTACCCTTGCAAGTGTATGTAAGTATTAATTAACATAAACTAGATGGTTAACATTGATACCTGTAAGTTCACGCTGATGTTTGCTCTGCTTTCGCGGTGTAGGACCGGCTTCCTCCCCCGATGTGCTTAGCTCCTCACACTACAAAATCAAGCGGGAATGTCTCATACTGTTGCAATTTCGACACGCTCTTGTTTATAAGTGTTGAAGTTTACGGTTTATGGCTAGAATTTCTTAATTCCTTATTGAATAAGTGACAGAATTAAGGAATTCTAGCCATCTCAGAAAATATTTTGATTCAACTGTGACAAGGGAAATCGGCTTAGTATTATATAACTTAATACTATATAAGGCCGAGTTTCAATTATATTCTATTGGTTCCATTTTCAAACGCCCAATCACAACCCCAAGAGGCAAAGTGCACAAAAGGTCAGAGAAAAAGTATTTTCGCGTGTAGTATGTACATATAAACTTGTATCATCTGTGGCTGTACTATTTGTATGAGTGGTTTGGTGACATATTATTGTCATGTCAAGTTAACATTTCAAAAAAAAACAAGTTAGTAATATGTTTAACCCCGTTATTATTCATTTGTTTTTCTTTCTGGCAAATTCAAAACGATCTGATCATGAAAATATTTGATACATTTTAAAATACAGTTACAAAAAAAAGAACCTAACGCTGTGTCAGTACGAGTACATGCACTTCTCTCTGGTCGCCCTGTTACCCACATTGCCCACAGATAAAATGGACATCATTATTGACTTAACACCAGGTGACCCGTACGTTCATTTGTCTTCCTTTTCCATAAATAAAACCGTGTACTCATTTCAGAGTCCTTATTGAGACATAATGAAGATGATGAAAAATAGATAAGGCTTCATATACTGTGACAAAATCCAATTTAACTCAAGATAATGCTGATGGGTTTAGAACAATGCCCATTGTTCATTATGATTATGATGAGCTTTTACCGCAGGAAGAGTGTATTCTTTCATTTCATTCAATCGATGTTTCAATTATTAGCAGAACCCGAAAACGTCACTATCATAAAATCAAAATATCATAGTAAATATTAAAAAACATATGAAGAAGCAATAGCTGTTCTGCGTGATTTTTATTTTATATATTGATAACTTGAGTTATGAGTTTAAATATATAATTGTTCGCATAATTTTACTTATTTACAGTGTTTACTTTATTACATTGCTACATCTACTGCACTCTACTCAGTTTTTTTATGATTAATAACTTCTTATTTGTTTTTATTAACTTTCATGAGTCAAAACTTTTTTTTTTTATGGAATAGGAGGACAAACGAGCGCACGGGTCACTTGTTAAGTGATCACCGCCGCCCACACTCTCCTGCAACACCAGAGGAATCAAAGGAGCGTTGCCGGCCTTCAAGGAAGGTGTACGCGCTTTTTTTGAAGGTACCCATTTCGTATCGTCCCGGAAACACTGCACAAGGAAGTTCATTCCACAGCTTTGTAGTACGTGGAAGAAAGCTCCTTGAAAACCGCACTGTTGAATGTTTGGTTGTAGTGTGCATAGTGAGAAAGGGGATTATGTTGTATATTCACTTTATGGTAATATGATTAAAGAAACTTACCGGATCCTCATCAGAATTAGTCTGATCCATACTGACACTGGCTTCTGATGAAGACCTATGTGGTTTACAAGCCGGAGGTGGCAGCCGTGGGGGCTCCCCTACAGGACTGCTGACACCTCCCGATACACCTGTTCGTCCTCGAGACCACATCGCCCGCATCAGTGCAGATGCCAAATAAAGACTCTGTAATCAATATTATTTCATTTGAAATATATGTGTATGGTTAAGGTAATCAATACTTGTTGAACATGAGGGTACAGAATCGGAGCTAGGTGTTCTGGTGAAATCATACATATTCCGAAAATACTTAGTAGACATCACAAAGCTACATCAGATTGTAAAGGGGCTCTGTCTGAAGATATACAATTGTAGGTGACCTGGAAAGAATCAAACAAGAACCATGGCTTATTATTTTCTATATAAACTGCTATACCTTCAAACCTTGTCAAAGAAGCATTAATATATGTTTTAAATCAGCTGCTCAGTGATTCCTTGTTACTGATATAGTAGATACAGCCATCCATAGAGTTTTATATAAAATAATAGTAACTGTGAGGTGCAGATGGTTGGGTGTTAGGTTGATCTAATGATGCCATCGGATGATCTAGTCATGTTTACCCTTTGTATTTACTAACCTTACTGATATAATTATATTTTCTAAAATTATAATATCAACTGCTTAGATATATTAAAAGACTAGCCCCCTTATTCATAATGTTCCGCTAACTTTAAACAGCCGCTAAGGAGTGTTTTTTCTCATTCTGACTTAGGTCAATAGAAGAAGACAGAGTGCGAATTAGCAATGCTTTAAGTTAGCAGACTATTATAAATGTATAATGTACAATGGACTTCAATGTGTGAGTTCAGGTTTCATAATAAAAATAAATTTTTACAGCAAATAAAAATAGATACTGAATTATTTATTCTTGTTAAGGTCTTTACCTGCTCAGTGTGTTCCTTTGGAGGTAGCGAACAAAGTAGGCTGTAGAGATGACTACAGGGTTTAGGAGACAGTGCTCTTATAAATCCAGGTAGTAAATCATACACTTGACGTCCACAATGCTTCAGCTGCGCTGCTGCCCACACAAGCTCTATATGTTCAGGTGTTACTCTCCCTTCAACAGCCAGAAACTTGAGAATCATATGTGATTGTTTTATAACCTGGAAGATGAAGACTTTGTTGTTAAATTTAAGTATGTATTTATTACTAATAATAATTTTTGACATCTTAGATTTAAAAGTATCACAAAACGTTATTAGTATAAAGAATAAATTTTCGTTTTTTAAAGCCTTGTGATTTTTTTCCTACGTGTTTTAGCGAAAAAATGAAAGATATGGTATCTTTCATTTTTTGTAGAAAATTTCGTACAATATACCAAAGAGGAAAAATTTTTTTTTGACGATTTACAATGAAAATAAAGACAAAAGGTTTTTTTTAATGTATTTTCAATGCTCATCTTTTAGTAGGCTTTTTTAGATGTACTTACTCAAAAAAAAAAAGATTATTCTGATGCAGTCTAATATGCTACATACAAACTTTAAATTATTTTTTTTCAATTCAGTTTTTAAACATGGCATACTTTCAGAGGCTATAATTATGATTCGAAAATTAAATCTTTTGCATAGGCATCTTTCTTTTATGTGCTTGTAAAGAAAGTTAACAACCTTGCTCGTTACTTTCAGTCTAGTTTTTAATTTATAAATCAATCTCAATAGTTTTAATACCAAGGAGTTTTCACACATAGAATAAATCAGATATATTTCGTACGATAAATAATGAGACCATCTTAGCATTGCATTCTCAAATTCTTTTAAATGGTTGTCTGTTATATTAAATTACCAGTGTTAATTACTATTTTCGCATCAACATATTTGTGAAAAAAAAAGTTTTCATTTTCTGAAAGTATGTTGAAACAAACATATAGGTACTGTATTGAAAAATGTCATGTGATATGGTTGTATAGGCAATTGCAAACTCATTACATTCAAAAACCTCGCTTTCAGCTTGGGCCTATTAACAATAACTTGTTTGCAATATCCTACTTTCCAACCTTGTATCACAATGTACTATTACGGGACATTGAGTGTTGAGTCTGTTTTACATATGCTACAGTTTAATGATTAACATATTAATAGAAAAATATAGAACACATTTAAATAGAAAGCATTTTGTAAGCATAAAATAGTTTTAACTGAAGAAAGACCTGATCTAATATAATATAATATTGATATACTCTTACACAAATTATCTTGCCCCAAAATAGGCATATCCTGTACTATGGGTACAAGACATTGCTAAATTTAATACAGTATACTTACTTAAACATACAAAAATATATTTAAACATCCATGACAAGGAAACAAACATTCATATTCATCATATAAATGATTGCGCCTACTGGGATTCGAACCCAGGACCTCTAGCTCAATAGGCAGGGTCACAAACCGCTGGGCTATAGGGGTCATCAATCTGACATTGACATTAATAAATATATAAATAGATTATATACTTAACAGCACCTAACAACTTATAAATAAGGTGTGTGTGTGTTTAAGTTAGATCTACAAACCTCAACATGTAAATTAGGGCCAAACAAATGCTCAATGATTTCATAAGCAGTCAACCAGGTTGCAAGTTTTTGTCCAGCTATCTCAGCATCAGATGCTAGGTCCCCAGCACACAGCTCATTGTGTGCTGCTATATGAGCATTTATTTGAGCTATTCCGGCTAATCTCATGGTCAAAGTACTGCTGTTAAAATACTTAAAAGCCAGAGCTAGTCCGTCTAGATCAATGCTTAAAGGTGACTCAATAGGTTCTTTTGAGGCTCCCCACATGAAATCTGTAAGTCAAATAAATGGCTTGAAAAAATTACCAGTTGCCATCAGAGCAACATCATTTTACACTCCTTTGAAGGTATATGTATTTAAGGATAAGTGTTTAAGTACAATAGATCTACAGATTTAAGTGGTTAAATTTCATAATATGTAAAAATATCACTAATTATTGCATATGGGACATTATTTGGATATTTCATACCTGCCATGGATTTTACTGCTGGTACCCTCAAATCCTTATCTTCCAAGCCGCACATGTACTGTAATATTTTACTTCGCAGAGGCCAGAAGTATTGTGTAACCATTCTAAAGTTTAACCAAATTTTCAGATTCCCTATAGTGGCTACTATTGCATGAGCTAAAGACACCGGTAAGCTGCTACTATTGGCATGTTCAAACACTGTTAACATAGATGTCACACCACCCAACTTACAAAATAAATTCACATTTCTCAAAAGGTATGGTGGAATTTCTGTATCATGAAGATCACAGTAAGAACTTAAGTTAGATATTTCTAATGCTGAAAGGTCATCAAGCCTATTCAATATTGAATGTTTGCATACTAAGTACAACGGAAAATGGAGTAGAAACACTTTTGAAACAATGTGTAGAAGTCGTTCTCTCTGTTGAGTTGTCCATACTTCAACATTTGTACTAGTTGAGGGCTTGTCAATTTGAATGTCATCTTGGCTTTGATCATTACTTAAAGATTTTTCACTTTCTACTGTCAAATCACTACTTTCCTTTTCATTTATTTCTATATCACTCCTACTGCTAACTATTTCATTTTCTTTTACGTCAGATACTGGTGGGGTTTTATTAGAAGCACTTACAACCTCATCTTTCAGAAGTTTGAGTTGGTAAACAGAGAGGCATATGATACTTTGTATAACAAGGTAGAATCTCTCATAATTCTTCACATCTCGATAACAGCACATACATTGTCTGTAAAGTGAATGTAATAAAGATTTATTGTAATTTTTATGTATTTAGATGATATATATAAAATAAAATTGTCATCAAACAACAAAATTGTCTAATAGAAAAGTTCTAATTATATACTTAAAACAATAATTATGTTAGGAAAGAATCTTATTTACCTTTGCGGCCACGAATGAATATAGTTTAATACAACTTCAAGCTCGTTTTGGCTTATTGTCGGATATTGGGAAACATCATCTGATAATCTTGCTTCGCCTAAAATATATTTAAAGAATATTAAAAGTTACTATCACTCCAACATAAAAACATTATATTTTAATGCATTTCTATCAAATCAAAGCAAATAATTCGAATTCCAAAATTTCGAAACAATGTTACTTACAATTCAATAAAAGTTGAGAAAACTCTGAACAAACATCACACATCCTAAATGTTTTATGCTAAAGAAAAGCGATATATTGTTAGAATATTATCGCAACTTTTGTTATGTTTAAGTTATTGATCATTATTGATATTTTCGTATCAGAAAACGACCACTACCTTTGATATGTCAAAAAAATAATTCCTCCATTTTTGACGAAAACTGTCAAATTGTAAGAACTATGAACCACAGAACACTATTAAAGTAGATAAGAAATGAGAAGAACCAAGAGATAGTGGTTGAAACTTAGAAGCTACAGAAATAGCGTCGGTAACTTCATTACAAATAGAAAGGACGAGCGATATACAACTAAGGCTGCGATAGAATGGGACAAAGATATTGATCTATATTGTGTATCCCATTTTTCGGTTTGGCCCAATGTCAACTTTTGGGACAAATAAACAAAGATTTGTCATGTCGTCAAGCTTGCGAATAGTATTTTTGTGAATTTATTTATTTTGAAACATATTTGGTGTGAAAAACCGATACCTTTCATCTTATAACCGTTTAATTACAATATAATAGATTTATAGCTTTTGTGTTGTGGTTGTGAGTGTTAAAGGGTGTATGCGTATAAGTGTGTACATGTGCGATTATCTTAAGTAATTATCAACTACTCGATCACTCGCTTTTTGAAAAAGTTTTAAAGTAACAAATTCTTTAGCCATATTGGACACTTTTTGGCAGGGAAAATCTTTTGTATTTGCGTCACCAACATGCACATATCATCAGCAAAAAATAATATGTATAATTAGACACTTTTTGGACCGGTGAGTTCGCCTCACCGAAAAGCTTATAGCAGTATATCTGTTGCAACACAGCTGACGTATTGTGCAGTATTATTACTGCGTATATCTTATAAGTTATATTCGATGGATTTAGTGAAAAGTTCAATGTGTTTATAGTGTGTATGTGATTATTAAATTATTGAAAATAAGTTTTAAAAATAAATTGAGATTAATAATTTAATTATCTTAAGAATTATGTAATGTCTAATTTAAACAATTACTTTTAGTAAAAGTTCTAAGTATTCACTTCTATCGGCAGTCTACAATTGCCAATTTTTTTTCAAAGCAAATTTGACCTAAGTATTCTTGGATAGGGCGTTTTCCAATTACAGAGCGTAATCCGACTCACTGTCACATAGAAGCCATGTCTCCACGCAACGCCAAAAAAGCCGATCGGAAATGACTTGATCGTCGATGATTCGAGCCGCTTTTCATTGTATGCGGTTGAATGGAAGAACTTGGTACAGGGCGTACGCCCAGGTCGTGAGAACAGTACTTGATGTGACGCCGAATCGTCTTATTTTGTTGCAGTCGATGGCTTGAAATGAAATACTTTATTGCCTCACTGAGTACACCAAGCTTCATAGAGGCCAGTTTGGCCTTGTCTTCCAAGTATGCTGCAGACTGTGTTATTTAGGTAGTAGAGTAGGTGATCAGTATACTTTAGTTATTTTCATAGTATTATGTCCTATGGTATATTGTTATGGGGCAGTGCGGCCGATATTAATACTATCTTTGTGCTGCAGAAGAGGGCTATTCGCGCGATTTATAACCTAGGTCCTAAAGAATCATTAAGAGAAAAATTTGAAGAAATAAACTTTTTGACTGTTGCTTCTCAATACATTTTTGATAATGTTTTGTATGTTCATAAGCACATTGAGGAATTTTCTAGAAACTGTGACATTCATAATGTTAACACGAGGAACAAACATAAACTTGTTATGCCTACTACTCGGTTGGGTCGAGTTAGTAAGTCTTTTGTTGGGCGATGTATATGCTTCTACAATATGATCCCAGAAAATGTACAAAACAAATGTGTTACGAAATTTAAAAGAATTGTTAAAAAACGTTTGTGTGGGAAAGGTTATTATAGCATAAACGATTTTCTTAATGACACCACGGACTGGGAATAAAGCGAACACCCTCAGGCTCTTTAATTATAAATGTTTATTGTACGATATTACATTGTTATCCATATTTTATATTAAAAAAAAAAGCCCGCTGAGTTTCCGGCGCTGAGCGCCCATTCTTCTCAGATCTGAGGCAGTCTCTTTTGAATGGGTGGTAGATTTTGACGTTCAATAAGTGATTTTAAACCCTTTTTTGAATAAAAATATTTGAATTTGAATTTGATCTCGAATCGAGGCGATACGACAAATGGAAAGTTGTTAGCGGTGAACGCACAATATTGGTGTCTTCTTTGGATTGAATAAGACTTAAATTTTGTTTCAGTTTCGGCGTTACTGCTTACTGCTATGGGATCTATACAGGCTATCAGTGGCATACGTAGATTCGTGGATGGTAATAATTGTAATCTACGCTCTTTCTCTTTGTACACTGCTTCCTACTTTCCCTCTGTATACATATTACTTTCCTTAAATATACTCTTTGCCTCATAGCAGCTGATTATGACAGCACTTTGCAGTGTCATTGTCAGATCAATTTGTCAAGTTTGTCAAATTGAAATCTATTTTCGTTTCGTTAAAACTTGAGTTGGTGCAACGATCGCGAATTGGAGGATGGTGTAGTAATAGCGATATTTTTCTGTGTTGTATATTAATTGTAAATAAAAGATATGGTTCAGTTACTGTATATAGTGTCTAGCTTACATGTTTTACTGTGTCCATTCACCAAAGTTGAGGAAAGTTTCAATATACAAGCTTTTCACGACATATTGTATCACCGCTTTAACTTATCACAGGTATATAAATAAAGTCTAATTTTGGATACATAAACTTGTTCTAGCGGAAGAATATAATTCTATTTTTTCCAGTACGATCACAATGACTTTCCGGGCGTTGTACCCCGTACTTTCATCGGTCCACTTGCGATTTCTGCGTTATCTTCGCCCGTTGTAGGAGTATTATATTTATTAGGCATAAATAAATTCTGGACGCAATATGTAGGTGAGTAATAATTGTCTTGATGTGAGTGACCTATTTTAAAATAGGATGTACAATATGTTTCACAAATAGCTGTCTATTTTGATTAATAACATGTTTCAGTTCGGCTAACCTTAGCATTAACAGTGATAGCAGCATGGTCTCGCCTTCGGAACACACTTCAGAAACTATTTGGCAGCACATTTGCTTGGTGGTTCACAATTATTACTGTTTCCCAGTACCATTTTATGTTCTATTTGAGTCGCCCATTACCTAATATTATGGCAATGCCTATGGGTGAGTAATTTATAATAAATATATAAGATTTTCTTCATGTATTCTGTCCCCAGGAGTTCTGATCCATGTACCAAAAAATTAATATTATAGTAATGTGATCAATAAATTTGTAAACCAAATTTTATATATCTTTGTTATATTTAACTATACAAAAAATCTTATGGTCGGTATTTATTAACAAATATTTGATTTAATTTTTAAACAGAGTTTTTGGCACAACCAATAATTTATTGTTACAGTACTTTTTTCATTGGATGGTTGGTTATCTGGAAGACGGAAACAATTTGTTGTGTCGGCAGGTGCAGCTATTGTTATATTTAGATCTGAACTAGCATTGTTATTTGGATTATTCCTACTGATTGATTTTTACTTTAAAAAAATTAATATTGTTGAGTAAGTATAAAACATACTTGAAATCCTATGTTTCATATGAAGATCATATTGCAGGGTGTATCAATTACCAACACCTGAACGTCCTGCTCGTGTTGTCCCTTATTTTCATAAAAAAAAAAGATCAAAGGATTCCTCCTCATCCTCCACGCCACCTCCATTTTACACTTCACCACCTTAGTTTGACTTGCAGACTTCATCTCTTTATTTTAGTGTAGACATTTTCTTCCACTATAATGTAGTAAAATTTGTATTTCTAATAATTGAAAAAAATATTGGTTCTGTTTAAAAATTTTAATACCTTTTTTTCAATACAAGTGAAGAACAAACAATAGAACTAAACTATTGCACCATTACGAGCTTTTTAAAGACTAGTTATTCCAACACAAACCACACTTAAGGAGATAGGTGTAGTGGGCCGCCCGCTACACCTATCTCCTGTCTACCCCGGTCTGCTAGCTGTCTCTTTCTTGTATCTCAACGTCTTAGCATTACACCCCAATATACAATATACAACACACATTCACATTTGTATCTACTATACATGAAAGATTTCATTCAGACACAGGTCTGGCGTGCATAGCCACCAATGCCCCTCTGTACGGGTACTATTCCGATCGCTTCAATAGTTTTTACAGCATAACCGAAGGAAAAATACGGCTCTCCATTTATTAGTACTTCAATAAAAAATAGTAATTAAGTCAATCATTTTATAAATGCGATTTTGTCTGGACATATTTAGTGTCTATGATTGAGTGCAAAAATTAAATACAAAATACCAGTGGTTTGGTCAATATTGAACAGTTTATAATATGTAACAGTTATCAGCAGACATGAAATTATTATTCGATGTGGCTTACTCTTTAATAGATTGTTCGCTTTTGACCGAACGGATCGGAGTACACGGAGTAGACGCCTTTACGACGTTGGCCAGCTGCGCACTAACTATGGCCGACATTCTGTTCAGGATAGTAAATTTATACGAAAAAAAATGGAAAAGATATTGACATTTTTTTCATCAGCCATAATAAATTTTACTAACTCAGTGATCGAGCACATGTCCCAAGCTGAGAATGATGCCCATTAGACTGAACACTACACACTACTCACAACTCATAACACTCTCACATATTAAGAACATGTATTCATACACACTATACGCATATCTATTTAATAATAATTTATCACAAGCACACCAGTGGAAGGCTCCTATGCGTAGGATACCGGCTAGATTATGGGTACCACAACGGCGCCTATTTCTGCCGTGAAGCAGTAATGTGTAAGCATTACTGTCTTAAGCTCTGAAGGGCGCCGTTGCTATTCAAATTACTGGCAATGACAATGACACTTAACATCTTATGTCTCAAGGTGACGAGTGCAGTTGTAGTGCCGCTCAGAATTTTTGGGGTTTCTCCAGAAGCCTGAGCGGAACTGCATTATAATGAGCAAGGCGAATCAATTACCATCAGCTGAACGTCATGCTCGTTTCGTCCCTTATTAAAAAAAAAACATTATTCAGGACTTCTTTTTTTTATTATTTTTATTTTATATAATTTTTTGACCAACATTTTCATTATAATTTTACCTGTCAAACTTTGTTAGCAAGCCTGTTCATACTATTTATGTAGCATATTGTTTATACTATTAATTTGTAGAATAGAAATGCTGTAAAGTTTGCTTATTTAAATAAATAAATATTAGAGTTTGAGAACTTTGAGATTTTTATTGAGTGTTCAGGGTTTAAAAATCTATTGAATGTTTCTAAGATGGTTTTAAATATGAATAAAAATCCGTTTTTTTCATTGTCAGTACACTCTTTAAGTTCTTCTCTAAACTGGCCACTATTTTAATTTTCAATTAAAATAGTGGTCATTTTAAATTACTTGTACATTCATCTATATTGTATGCATTCATTAAAAATTTTACAATTTCAGGTTAATGAAAATAGTGATCCCATCTGGTATTGGATTGATATTATTTACAGTTACTGTGGATTCCATTTTCTGGGGTCGGCTGCTTTGGCCCGAAGCTGAAGTATTTTGGTTTAACACTGTGTTGAATAAAAGCTCTGAATGGGGTGTATCCTTTATAAAATTATAAATAATATGTGGTCTAAATTCAAAAGCCATTACAACTTAATCACAGAACAGTTAAAATTGATGTACCTCCTTTATAAAATAATTTTATATAAAATATTTTATATTTTTATACCTATATTAGGTATGCAAAGTGATGCTACACCAATGATAAACAAATCAAACATAAGCAATGTCTTTTTATCAAGCAAACCTCAAAAACAGAAACAAAAATATAATAGATAGATAGATAAATTAAAAACATTTAATATAATAGGATTTTTTCTTGCTATCACCCCATAGGGTTATTGTATGGTATGGTGGCTCCTATTTCCATAATTGAACTCCTTAATTGGGTCCATTTTACCTGCTTGCTTTCTTTCTAGAAGTTCAGAAATTTCCTTGGGTTGTTCCCTTCCTGAAGTGATCTCGTATTTTTGAGGGTTTTTGCCTGTTGGTGTTCCACTCCTGTGCATTCCAAGATAACATGAATAAGTATTTCATTCATTCAGGGCTGTCTGTGACTCCAATTGTATGATGTTTTTTTATTTATATATATTGTCCTATTAGGGTGCCAATTACGTTGGTTGCAGCCAGGAGATGCAAAAAAATGCAAATTTACTTCAACTTATTTATTACAAGAAAGTTAAAACTAATTACAATTAATTATCCTAATGTCTACTGATCGATGCTAGATCAAGTAATGAACACACTTATATTTCCCACGATCGGGTAAACGCCGTCATGATGTCACCTAAGTCACGTTTCTGCTGCGCTTGCGCCTCGTGCCTCGAGTGCCGTGTGCAACGTTTATGGGACTATGCTTATGCGGCGCTTCGCTAGGGTTAGCTATGCGTAACACCTCCCCCCGTAGAACAGCGACTATTGCAGGACGTCTCCGAGATGGTCGCTGGTAGGCATCCATGGTCAACTTTTATTTGGTTAGGGTTGATTTTCCTGGGTGCCGGAACAGCATATGTTGCATCAGGGGTGCCGCTGCAGGTCTTCGTGATTCCGCTGGTTTCGTTTCTTCTATGTAATTGGAGATATAATAAAGTTCCAATAAGTGCACATGTACCCAATAGTATAAGGTACATGGGTATTGTCGTGTGATAGATTACTGGATCGGTGAAGCTTTCTTGATGTATCAATGATTGAGTTGCTATATCATTTTTAAAAGTATGGAGCTTGTGTAGACTTGGTGAATTTAGAATAAATTTTGGTAAAGATTTGGGCTCTGGTTCGACGTACTGGGGCATTTCAATTATTCTTACGACATGTCCTTTGATATGATCGTTTGAATTGGAGATCGTGAAGGTAGGTGCTTTCAAGTTGCAATTCAGTGGGATAATTGCTAAGTAGCTGCCATGTAAAGTTCGATACTGTTCTTGTCCACAGGATATCTTTACTTTTGTTGGAATAGGGAAGCTCATGGTGTAATGTTTGTCGTCAAGTGCTTCCAGTGCTTCGTTGTTCAGAGTAACTGACGTTAATTCACAGGATGGCGGGAGTTCTTGATTAGTAATAAGCTGCTGGACACAATCGGGCTTTTCCTGTATCTGTAGGTTTGATTTCGATTCGCAGAGAAATAGTGAGTTTAACTTCGGACATTCTGTCTCTATGTACCGAGAATCTTTGCTAGAGATTGCTACGAATGGTAAAGGTGGGATCAAGGTCTTATGGTTTCTGTTAGGAACAAGGGAGAGCTTATAGAAGTCGTATAGTGAAGGATCCACAATCGGTACTTTAATAACAATTACTATTTGTTTATCTAGATAAAAATAACCTAATTTAATAACTTCATAAAAATTTCTAATTTCAAAGTCAAGGACTTCCTTATTAGAATATAAAATCCTAAGCTTACTTAACATATCCTTAACATCACTAACACTAAATATAGAGTATGGAGTGCTCGATGCACGAATAAATGTTAACGTATTTTCTAAGTTCTGTAACTCTTCACACAGATCTTCTACATTATCTCCTAAGATCAGTAAGTGTTGTGCCATATGTGCGTACTTTATTAAGTCAGTGTCCTTTCTGGCGTCGCTTTGTAATATTAAATTTAATGCTTTATTCATTTTATCCTGATTTGATACAATACTACTTATTATTTGAGTGCTCTCGGAAACAAATTTCTTATTTAAGCTGACATGATTATTTAATTCTACTTCTAATTTCTGTTCATTACTGTGCAAGATCTTAATAGCGCGATCGTACTTTAACGCGTCTGTGTAATCCAAATTACCAGAAATGCTTTTTATGACGGAACCGAGACCGTCGATGAGACCTCTTTTATTTCGTGATGACTGAAATATATTGAGTTTATTTGTAATTGATGCAATTTTACTATTGAGATGTTCTATGTGTGGGTCAAAAAGGAATACAGTTTTATTATTTAATAAGGGTCTTAATTCGGATATCTGGCTTTTCACTAATTCTATCTGTCTATGAATATTTTCTAAGTCTATATGGCTAAGGAAGGCGTGGTAATGTGAGACGATTCTTGCTACTCCTAGTTTGAAAGGAAGTAATCCTGGTCCATTGTCAAGTGAGTCAATCGTTATTTCTTGTCCTAGGGTCGTGCGGAGTACTGTCAGCCATAGAAATATCCTGCAACAAGGTGAGGTTTTTAGGGCTTCGCTTAAGGCGAGATTTGGCAACTGGACCGCGTTTTTTCTTTGTGTAAATGTGGATTGGAAGGTCTGCAAGTACAGTATCCTGCGTAAAGCGAGGGGCTAGTTTTTGTCGGGATGCCAAAGGATTTTTTATAAAGACTTGCTGGTCAGGGGTATAGTCTATCTCCGGTTCCCTATCCTTGTTACGATTTTCAGTCAGTTGGGTGCGTTCGTGTAAGGAAATCTCATTAATCATATCATATACTTGACGCATTCGTTTCCTATGGTCTTGTGAATACTGCTGAAATAGATGTTCAGTTAAGTCAATGTCAATTGGGTCACGCGGGTCAAAATGCCCTGTTATCAAGTCCAAAGGCCTACACCTCGTGAAACTATGGATGGAACTATTGTATGCTAAGATAGCATAAGGCATGAGATTAACAGCTGGTTCATTCCGTTTCTCAAGTTTCAGTATCCTGAGATGTTCAAGGGTAGTGGAATGAAATCGTTCTACTATACCATTGTCGTTTGGTGAATGTGCTAGTATTTTATGATGTTGCATCTTATGGATCCGGATGAATTCTGCAAATAACTGATTTGTGAATTCAGGTCCACCATCTGTCACTACTGTCAATGGGACACCGTGATGTGTGCAAAATATTAATAATGCTTGTACGACACTCAGAGCAGTACTATCCCTTAAGTGGTAGGCTTGCGCGTATTTAGAAAACGCATCTACAATTGTTAAAAATTTTTCGTTTTGAGCTGTAAAAAGATCAAGATGAATTATCTGAAACGGTTTAGAAGGAGGGGGAACTATTAAAAATCTCTGTTTAATTGGATTTCGGTCATATTTAGCCTGTCCACAAATGCTACATTCATTTATATATTTACTTATACATTCTTTCATCCTAGGCCAATAGTATTTAGATGATAAGGCCAAGTAACATTCAGTGATACCACGATGGTTTGTTTTACCCTCCTGATATTTTTTATGATGTCCTGTTGTCGCAAATATTCCTTAACGTTTTCTAATTCGATTTTTGTCAAGATGAGATTCATCGAAGAGCTTTTAAAGTTATCTTGTATAATTGGAATAATCTTATACATAGCGAGAGGTGGATGGATTATTATACCTGTTCTTACTTTTGGATTAATATATTCCTTAACTGCATTAACAACGTCATTAGTCAAGTTAGATTCGGAAAGTTGTATAGTAGTCCGGGTGTGAGTTTCAAAGGGTTTAGTCACTACTGGTCTTTTCGTAATATCGCCTACTAAAATGAAACAAATCTGTCTACTGAATTTATTTAGTGGTTCATCTGAAATTGGGACTTCAAGGATTGGAATTTCGTTACTAGTGTGAACAGTCACTGTGTCTGAATTAATCGGTAATCTGGAGGGAGCCGATAGAGTTTCAGACCCCGCAACTGATTGAGGCTTTTCAGATACATTAACAACTATAGAACTAGTGTCTTCATTATTTAATTCAACACGAGACAAAGCGTCTGCATTGGTGTTATGTTTGCCTTGCTTATAAACTGCGGTGAAATTATATTCACTCAACTTAAGTCTCCAACGGGTGAGTCTAGAGCCAGGCTCTTTAAGGCTCATAACCCATTGTAGAGGTCTATGGTCTGTGACTATTTTGAATTTTCTACCGAATAAATACGGACGAAAGTATTTTGTTGCCCAAACGATGGCTAGCAGTTCCTTTTCGATTGTACTGTAGTTTGTCTCACTCGAGTTTAAAGTCCTGGATGCGTAAGCTATTGGTTTGTCGCTACCTATTGGTCCTTGAGAAAGAACAGCACCTATCGCGAAGTTAGAAGCGTCAGTTGTTAGAACAAAGTCTTTAGTGAAGTCCGGGTATTGTAGTATAGGGTCGTTAGTCAAGAGTATCTTACATTTCTCAAAACAGTCAATGTATTTGGGATCGTTGTGGGTGATTTTTGAACCTTTTTTTAGACATTGCGTCATGGGTTTAGTTATACGAGCAAAGTCTGGAATAAACTTCCTGTAATAACCGAGCAAACCGAGGAAACGCTTAATCTCGGAAGCAGTTTTTGGAATGGGGAATCTCTGGATGGCAGTGATTTTATCGGGATTAGGCTTTATACCATCTTTACTTATTACGTGTCCTAAATATGAGGTTTCTAACTTTAAGAATTCTGACTTATCCATTTGAATTTTGAAGTTAGATTCCCTTAATCTTTTGAAAACTTTTTCTAAATTAACTATGTGTTCCTGTAATGAGACGCTAAACACTATTATATCATCCAAATATACTAAACAGATAACATTCTGGAGATCCCTTAGGACATCATCCATCACACGTTGAAATGTGGATGGTGAATTTTTCAGACCCATTGGCATTCGTAAAAATTCGAAATGCCCATGTTCTACGTTAAATGCCGTCTTGTGGATGTCAGAGGGGTCCATTTCTACCTGATAGAATCCACTTGCAAGGTCTAAAGTGGTGAAATAATGACAGTTACCAAGCTTATCCAAAATATCGTTAATGTTGGGGATGGGGTATTTGTCATCTATAGTTTTTTCATTAATTTTACGGAAATCAACAACAATACGCCATTTAATTTTTCCAGAGGCATCGCTTTTCTTTGGAACTACCCATATGGGGGAGCTCCATGCTGATTGTGAAGGACGGATTATCCCTTGCTCAAGCATTTTTGTAATTTGTTTCCGTACTTCCTGTCTGTGAACGTAAGGGTATCTATAGGTTTTAGTATAAACGGGTAATTCATCTGTGGTACGGATTTTATGTTTAATTTTATTGGTGAATGTCAAGGGTTCACCATCAAGATAAAAAACGTCAGCATATTGTGCACAGAGAGATTCTAAGTTAGCACGTTCTTCTGGATTCAAATGATTCGTTCGTAGTCGCGAAAGAACTTCCGAAGCACGATCACTAGGTTGTTGAGTGTGCGTGCATTGCTCATTAAATAGTTCTGCACTAACCGGTTTATCCATTGAGAACACTATATCATGCTTAGTGGGGTTTACGATCTCTATTATACCGCGATTGTTCTTGACTGTGGTAATGCAATCGCGAATAGTACAGTTGGATATTATTTGTTCTGTCACTAAAACGTCACCATCATGAAAATTAATAGGTATGCGGATCAATTTGGATGTGTTAGCCGGTATTATATCTTCATAAAGATTACAATTTCGTGAATCATACATGCATAACTGGTTGGTCGACTTACGTGTAACTAAGACTTTATTTTTTAAATCTATCCTAGACTCTAATTTTTCTAATAAATCTAAGCCAATTAAACCATCAAAATAGTTATGAAATTTATATATAAAAAGAGTAATCTCACTATCTTCGTTAAACTCAGAAAAACACGGTATGGTAATTGAATAATTATTCCTAGTGGTCGCATGAATATTAGTTACCTCAAAGGGTTCATAATTACACGGAACATTTGAAAAAAAATTTTTGACAGCTTCAGGGCTAATAAAGGACTGATTCGCGCCTGTATCAATTAATAATTTTAAGGGTGGATCTGCTATTTGAATAAATGGAAGTTGTCTCTGAGTTTGTAGATTAATTTCTATTTTGGTTTTTCTGATTTTTGAGTTTCCTGAAAATCCTGATTATCAGAAGGATGTTCATCATGGTGCTCTTCAACGTAAGCGGGAGTATGAGCACTATACGCTTGCTCGAACATTGGCTCATAATATAAAGGTTCTGAGTACGTCTGTTCGTAATAGTCATAGTCATATTCAGGGTATTCGTAATAATTGTAATAGTCAACGTCGTTTAAGTTTATTTCACGCGTCTTGAAATAATTAGATGGGGGTGGATTTCCATATTGTCTCCAGTCACGTCCTATCATCGGTCTAGGCAATGGCTTAGTAACATAGTGGCTTACGCCACTCATGGGTGTAGGACCGTTATTATTAGGTGTGTGTCCTAACCTTTGCTGAGGAACTCTAAACACGTTGCTTTGCGGTCTGTAATTAGGTGGAGGTGCGCTGAAAATTTGTTGTGTACGCGTAGGGCCTCTGTTAGGCGGTGCTTGGGGTTGCCAGACTTGCAATGGCCCCGGTGGCTGAAAATTATGCTTTGGAGTTCCTGGTGCGACATTGAATGAATTAAAAGTAAAAGGCCGCGAGGGTGGCAAATTAAAAGGTTTAACATTATACTTATTTGTTGCGTCATATGAAGACGTAGACTGCACTCTGCGTTCACCTGGTAATTGGTCATTGCGCTGCTGTAAATATAAGGTGTTGATTTCCTCTTGAACGTACTCTAATGCCTTCTCTATTGTATCCGGTCGCATGCACCGAATACGTGAACCTAATGGGTCTTTCAGACCTCGTACAAACGCTTGTAGGGTTAACTTTTTATACAATGTACGCTTTGCTTCTACGGTAGTGGTTATCGTTTCATGAAGTGTAACATAGGTCATTATTGTACTAAACAAACTCTGACATTTTTCATAAAATTCTTGAGGTGATGAATTTTTCTGGGTTAAAAGTGCTAAATCATTATACAAAGCGGTCTCATCTCGCTGGTCAGCAAAATTATTAATTAAGGCATTTCTAATACCCTGCCAATTTTCGGGGATGCCATTTGAATTTATTGTGCGCGCGGCATGTCCGGTAATTTTATTAAGGATACCATTTAATAAGGAAAGGTTACTGAGTTCATATCCTGGCTCCGCTCTAATAAATTGTGCTACCAGTTGATCACACAAATGCACGAACCGCGTAAGTACGTTCGGATTTCCATCGAACTCGGGTAACAAGCGTAAGGCCTTGAAAACTTGGTCTACTAAATCTACACTCATTTTTGAATTAATATTATTATGCAAATTAAATAAACTAGAAAATTCTATGCTATCGCTACTTTCTAATATATCCTCTAAATTCCTACTTGCATCAATTTGCGAGATTCTACTAATACTAATTGACCTAGTGGTCCTCGGTTTCCGTGGATGGAAAATTGTTAAAATTTAATAGGTACACAGAGGAAATTACACTGGAAAACAAAAGGAGAGAAAAAAAAATCACAGGAAAATTACAATTAAAAAGGGTGAGCAACTCTAGTAAGATCTAGGTACTTACCAAATCATCTGCATTTCTCTGCTGTATCGATTTTCGGATACTCTACCTCGCCGCAACTCAAGTAGGTTCTAATAGCCCTTATCGGTGATCGATTCACTGACTCTATTATTTTAGACTATCCTACCGACTGCGCCAATTACGTTGGTTGCAGCCAGGAGATGCAAAAAAATGCAAATTTACTTCAACTTATTTATTACAAGAAAGTTAAAACTAATTACAATTAATTATCCTAATGTCTACTGATCGATGCTAGATCAAGTAATGAACACACTTATATTTCCCACGATCGGGTAAACGCCGTCATGATGTCACCTAAGTCACGTTTCTGCTGCGCTTGCGCCTCGTGCCTCGAGTGCCGTGTGCAACGTTTATGGGACTATGCTTATGCGGCGCTTCGCTAGGGTTAGCTATGCGTAACATGCCCACCATAATTCCGTTGTCATAGGCAGTGTAGGTTTAAGATTATTTTCAACTGTTTGCAGCCCTTGAGATTTGCCCATTGCATTGGCATTATTTATTTAGGTTGTTAGTCAGAGTAACATGTGTCCAGCTACCTGATCACTGAGCCCTAACCTGCTAGTTCATTCGCGTCAATGTTATTCATTGAATGACTATCCTTCATTAAAGAGTCCACAGTCTTGTCAGGGGCAACTAGTTCATGGCGATTCTTGTGAATTAATACTGAGATAAAGAGGTATCTTTCGAGTGCCGTGGCAACATATCAAACAATTTCACAAAACAATGATCTACAAGCAATTTTTAAGTGTTCATTAAAAAAATCAATATATTACACGTATTTATAATATTATTCAACCGAACTATCACACATTAATAATAATTATAAATGATATGAACACCTTAACAATTTTCTTCAGACCTCACCCTTTCTGTGGTATTTTTACTCAGCTTTGCCAAGAGGACTAGGCCCAAGTATTGTTTTGGTACCTGTTGGCCTTTACCTCGACCGACGGCTGCTCCAAATAGTCGCTCCAGCTTTGGTTTATATACTGCTATTTTCATTTTTACCACACAAAGAATTAAGATTCATCATTTATGTCTTTCCTTTGCTCAATGTGGCTTCTGCTGTAACATGTTCATACATGTAAGTTACTATTATTCCTTTAATCTGATTTAAAAATATTATCAATACTTACGAAATTGTAATGTTCATTTTATTTTTAGATACATTCGGAGGTCAAAAGCACCAATATATGAACTTTTGTTTTGGGGCTCAGTTCTTTTAATTGTTTGCAATTTAATATTTACTACGACATTAGTTTTGGTCGCCATGTCAAATTATCCAGGAGGTGTAGCAATGACAAGGTATAACTGTTTATCCCTGATTAGATACTTTATCTTTTATATCACAAATACTTATCACTACTTTTTTACAGGTTTCACAAGTTACTGAAGCATGAGCCTTATGTTCACTTACATATAAGTAACTTAGCTGCCCAGACCGGTGTGACCAGATTTACCCAAATACAGGACCATTGGATGTACAGTAAAAATGAATCACTTAGCACAAATCAGTTGCAACACTTCACACACCTACTTGTAGAAGCTAAGAGCAAATACTCTCCCAGTATAAAGGCTTTTGTTCAAACACATGATATATTAGATAGCGTCGAATCATTTTCACAAATAGCTGTTAGTTATAGACTAATACCACCAATAAAGATTAAAACGAAACAAGCTTTATTCATTTTAGAGAGGAGAAAATTCAGAGATGATCCTCAACCCGCGTTTAATGACGTTATAAGTGATGATGACGAAAACAAACAATTTATTAATGAAGGAGAAATGAATGTGTACAATTACGAGGAAGGGGACACAGCACCTGATGAATTTGTACCTAATCAAAAAGCTGCTAACTCTGATGAAATAGCTGATGTTGTATCTAATAGCGAAGAAAATGTTTCTCACGAAAATTTTGCGACTATTGTAGACGATGAAGAAACATTGGCATTTCGAAAAGAAATTGAGGATTCTATAGCAAACATTGAAACACCTCAAACGAACACCAGATACGAACGAAAAATGAAAGCTATTGCGAAAATAAAATCAGAAACGAGAAAGGAAGTAGTTGCCTCAGCCAAAGAAAAGTTAAAAGAGATAATGAGGCGACATAAAGACATTGCTAAGGAGCTTTCAGATAATGATATAAGTAATAAAGTAAGTGACATCGATAAAGAAACAAATCGTGGTGATATACCCGAAACAGAAGAATTAGAAGACATAAATACAAATAGTGAATCAATTCCTATTAATAATATTGAAGACAATCAATCAATCCTTGAAAACCAAGTAAATATAAATGCAATAAGTGAAGAAGCTGATCCAAATAATATTATAATCAATCGTACAGAAGAAAATATAGACTCAATTGTGGAGGAAGTTATACACAGATTAATAGATAGAAAAATTTACGACGACAAAACAAAACCAGACGACATAAAAATTGAAGACAGAAGGATAATACAAAAGATAGTTGAAGAAATTTTGTCCGAAAGAATGAATTATTCTAAGTCAGATATAAAATGATGTAAATGTAATTTATAAAATATGTAAATAAAATTGTTTTAATTTTATGTGCGTTTATTTTGTATATGTCAAGAATATACCTATTTATGGTCAAGCAATAACGGTAGATGTCCTCATATAGCACGAGAAACCGTTTTAACTCTACAGGAAATGCAGTAAGAAACCAGTTGTTCCAACGTACTACCATTATTTTGTGATTTGGACAATTTTCTATGTGATAAAAAGTTTTCTTTTCACGAGGCAGTACAAAGTGCTTTCACACAGTTTGTCTAATCTAGATCACAATACTTCTATCGCAAACACATAAATGACCTTACTATAATTATTTTGATTAAATAAATATTTTAAAATTAAAAATAATTTAATTTTTTTACTACAAAGTGGCAATTTCATACTTTAATTAAATTTATATTGCGTTGGCTTGCAATGGGGCGTGCATCACAATTTTTTTATACACCGTAAGAGCGTTTAAGAAACCCCGAAATGAGATTAGAATTTTATAATCAAAAACAATTTGGTATGTGGTGGGCGCGATCGAACAGGCTACTTCCGGATCGGTGTCAAAGGCTTCTCTTTGCGCCATCTATGTTCGTAGGTACATTAAGTTGAAGACGCATAGGCACAGTGATTAGGTATTTTATATTATATAAGTGGGAACATGCATTAAAAAAAATAAACTTTGAAAAATACGATTTATTATTCAATTTTAGATTTCTGTAGGTACATTTTTTACAAGTTCACTTGAACAATATCTTAAATAAAATAATAATATAAAACATTTGAGGCATATTAAGAAACTATTCTTGTTTATTATCTTCATGATTATCAAATGATATGTGTCAACACATCAGATAACTCGATAACATGTAGATAACAAATTTTTCTATTTCCTTGATTTAAGAGAACACATTCAAAATAGATTGAAGCTGTATTAACTTAATTGCGCGGTAGTAATATGGTAGTGCATAAAAGCGTCACACAGTAAACTTAAGTAACACTTTAGTACAATTAACAAGCATTTTGCCAATTTTTGATTTCGAATCAATTATTCATGTTTTGTTACAAGTACAAGCTATATAAGGTGCGTACTTAATTTGAAACTTTAAATATTAAATGTACGTAAATAAATAAACAAACATGTATTAATAGGTGTTCACAATAAAAATAAGATCCGACTGTCGATACGCACAATGCACATAAGGTGTACGAGACTGCACTAATTTCGCTGAACGTCTAAGGTTAGTGATTCAGCCTATATTAAATTATATATTCTTATATTATTTTGTTACTTCACAAACATTTGAATATTTAAAAAAAAATTAGGCAATACCAAAGAATATACTATAATAGTACAAGTACAGAAGTCTCACTCATACAATAAGGTGTAATTCAGATCATACAGCGCTAGTAACCTACATTTTTATTCACCTAGACATTAGGGTTGGCTACTTCTTCTCATTAGCTCAACCCTTTACGAAGTAGCGGTAAATTCAATAAGAAACATTTTTTTTTTGATATTCATAAGTGTCATTTCCGTGACCTAGATGAATAGTGTTTTTGAATTTGAATTTGGCTTCTTTACCTAAAACTGTGCCTTACCTAGTATAAGATCATCTTATAGAAAAGCTCAGATTTTTCTATAATATAAATAGGTATATAATCGTAATTTTAAATCAATATTCTTTCGTTATCAAACCTACTTAAGTTGCAGATAGTGATGTATGCGATCGACGACCACGACATAGTCAAACCTACTTAGTATAGGTAATAAATAGGTAGCTATTATGAATGGTAATTTCATTATAATAATAATCACTGTAATTCAATTGTTTCAGCATCTTTAGGAAGCTAAAAAATTACCGCAATGATCTTTAATACTTTATTTATGTTTCTCAATTTTTTTAATATCGGTCGGATCTGTGAAGTGGATGTGTCACTGCTCGATCGTGAGTCCCTACTGGCTGGCCTGCTCTGCAAAGGCCACCGCAAGTACTTACGATTTCGATACCTTCACGGAGAGTGAGACAGGCCTGGCAATACTTAGAATAAAAATAAGTACAATCATATTACGTGTATACAAGTTAAATTTTAACTTTCAAGAGTTACAACTTACCTATTATCATAGTTTATGAGGTAGGTACCTACATATATTTTATATATGTTTAAGTAATATTAAAATTAAAAAACAATGTGTGCGTGTTATCTTACGCGCGATTAAAGTAAAACTTAATAATAATGAAAAGATATATAATTATAAGACAAGTATTTTTTTTAGTTTCAATCATTTATCGTATGTTAAAAGGTGATCAAACCAATGAAGGAAAGAATTCGAAGAATTCCTGTTTGAATCCAATAACCTGCCTCAACTTAAAAAATATTGTAATAAAATGCCAATTTAATTTAAATTGGTCTTTTTAGTCCTTTTATTTTTAAATATTGCTCAAGGTGACAGTTTCACATTTGACAGATGTGAGTGATTGTCATCAGCTATCGCTATTAGATATTATCTGTATCTTATCATCATAATTGAAATAGGTAATCATTTTGAATTGTAAAAATGTTTTAGGTATCTAAATAGTGAAAAAAAAAACATTTGCAGAAAAAAATATTTAATCGTGAAATAAAGACATTAAATGTTCCTTCTTGTGTTTCAGAAAAACGCAATTACGTCTTTGTTTAATTACTATTGTTGTAAGCAAATAAAATCATATATATTTTTAATGCTATGTGTAAACCAACAGAGACAACAATGGTAAATTTATTTTAAAATATAAAAAAATCTTTGCTGTGTAACAATATTAATGGCAACATTAAGTATACAAGAAATACTCGTTTTACTGTTTTAGTATTATTATTATTAGTACTATTATTGAATAAAACTTCAAGACCGGCCAAGTTAACCTATAGTCCATTTCAAATGGACCAATAACTCTAAAATAAACAAATAAAAACAAAAAAAACTAATAAAAATATTTTTAATAGAAAATCCCTAGGAGAAAAGGAGGTCATCCTCACCCGCGAAACATTGACAATCGCGGGTGGCAATGTCCTACTTATGTCACGTGGTGCGTTTACGGTTTTTTTCCCCACCTGGATGAAGAGGTCACTTTAGTCGTCTTGTCGGGAGAGAATCGGCCCCTTTTGTCCCTCGTACAAGGGACTAAAGGACAGCTTTTCATCGAGGTGGAAAAATAAAACTTTTTGCTCTTTATTTGTAATTTATTTTCATAAATTACAATAATTTATTTACTATTAATTTTTGTTAACTTCGTAGGTGTAGTTAACTAGTATAAACCATTTAAACACTCCATGTGTATGGTGTGATTCCAATGCTCCGGTACTTAAAGTTCCATTTGGTATAAAGGTTTCCTAAATTATAGATCTAACACCCTATATATCTAGAAGTGTCTTCCAATCAAACCTTCCCGAGCTGGAGTTGATAGATGGGGGACAGGGTGGACTGACCACCTCCCAGGGGTTCTCTCTCATCGCCCCCAGGGCGCAGTAGGGAACCCGCAGTAGATGTTTGCTAATCTGGTAGTTTAGATCCTCGTTGTCTCCTGCAGCTAGTCGCTTCATAGCGTGCACCATTACGTCTAGTGTTGCTGCGTGCCCGACGAACATTATGTTGCCACCTGTAAAGACATTTATTTTCTCAAAATTGATCCTTTTGGAATTCGTTTTGATTTCAGTTCAAGCACTACCACAGCTTCGAACTCTGTGGTTACCATTACAATTAATGTGTAGTTTTATAAGGTGAAGAAATTTTATCCGAATTTCCAAATTAAAATTTGTTTAATTTTTATTGTAATTTTATTTTGTTGCAAGCAAAGCATATTCATTCCTATTTTATTATTTTCATGATTATTTTCATGAGGATTATTTTCCTATGGTGGGACTGGGTTAAAATCTGCTAAAACAATGCTAAATGTATTCTCTCTTTGACTGGTATATGGAATTGATTAGACGCGTATTTATGTATTTGTAGTTATTTATTATAAATTTTGAGTGTAATATTGATTATAACACCAATATTAATTATTAAATTATTGATGGTAGTTTAGACACCAGATATTTATTATAATTCAAAATCTTAAGAGTCCTACAAATAAATTGAAGAGTAACAGTGACAAGAGATAGTTAATAAATTGTATTAAATGATATTTGTATAACCCTTGTTAAGAAGACCAACAAGATAAATACGTAACCTACCCTATACTTTATGGATTCGAAACTAATCATTAAATATATTTCCAATCACATGCTCAATAGCGACAATGTCAAAAGACGAGCAGTAACGCAGTCGCTAATGCTTCTATGAAAACGGACGTTATTTAGTTTATGATAAGATACACCATTGGAAAATTGTAAAAATGTTTTTCCCTCTGGAAAACACGGTGCTTGAAACTCTCCAGCATTATTTTTTGCGATCTTTTTAATAAAATATACAATATTGTACTGTCATTGTTATTGCTATAAAATAATCATAATCTAGTCCCAAGCTGTTGCTTAGATATTCAGCTGTGTAGTAGTAGGATTTACGGCAGATCTAAGAAACATTACTTATAATGACAATACATGGACAACAAATACACAGGGTAGTGATTTTTGGAATTAGACGAAAAATTACCAACACATTTTTTCCACATGGTAAAACTTGGCACTTTAATTGAAGCAACATTAAACTTTTTTATAAAACTCTAAATAGTTCGATACGAATTTTCTCGTCTACCTAGTATACAAACACCATCCAGAAGCACGGACTAGTAAAAAAATAAGGACTCGGTATCACCTTACATAACAGTGTAGCACCAAAACAAGCCGATTAACGTGTAAATACAAAGCCCCACGCACACACTTACATTACTACAGGGCGATAGGCGGCCATTAAGAGAAATGTCATCGTGTGTGACAGATCAGTTTGCATCTCAATAAAATATTTTAAAAATGCCGTCGTGCGTTGTGAATAAGTGTAAAAACGATACTATATAAAAGTATTTGTGGCCATATAAGGTTATTTAAGGGAGAAAAAATTATGTAACTAGTATCCACCGTAACCGCACACACACTACCATAACGGTGCTTCACTTGCTAATATCACGGCGCGGAGTCCTTCTTTTTTTACTCGTCCGTTCCCAGAAAAGACTTATTTTTATAATATTATAAATTAATTATTATTATTATAATATTATAAATGTGAATGTAAGTTTTTTTGTTACGCTTTCACGCCTAAACCACTGAACCGATAGTTTAATTGCTTCGGTGTAACAACCAACTTTATCATAATTACGTTTTCAACTTTTCTAGGTTTGCGATAAATAAAATTTAAGTTAAAAAGCAACTGTATGTCCTCTTCTTTGTATTAATTACGAGATTTTTATTTATATCAGCATTGTGGACTATTTTTGGAGTTACTCAATATATGAATGTGAAGTTATACTTCTGCGCGTTAAGAAAATATGATGAGAGTGAAATTTTAAGATGCGCGCGCATCACTATAACACAAAAGTGACAGGGTGAAGTTTTTTTTTGGCATTGCACTGTATGCGCATTCAACCAAGGGTGAAGTCGGTTCCTAAAATTTCGTTCGTTATTTTTTTTTTTGGTTTCTTCGTCCATTATTAGGATAGGCAAAGGGTACAAGCCCGTACAGGTGTATACGTATTTTTACAATATTGTTCTTACTTCAAACGTAGAATAGCACGAGGAATAAATAATTTTAAGGATTTTTGCTTTGTTAGGCCAAAGAAGTATAACTTCTTGCGTGAAAACATAAGTACACACACACTTTTTTTACCTTGAGCAACTGTGTCGTTTACTGCAGACTGCATTGCGTACTCGTTTCTCTTGAAAAAATCATCCAACGTCTCCGGAGTGTTTATTTCTAAGTCTGTATATGGTTTATAGCTGAAAATTAAATTAGACCAACATTAATTATTTCTTGTATTGTGCTTTATTTAAGAAAGATGTTTTTTTATATTTTAGTACAAAGACGGTATACATTATTTTCTCTGTAATTTGCATCTAAGGAACTCAATCGGACTCACAAACGGTTGTTTACTTTTAACAGAAGTATACTGAGAGTGTAACGCGCCACATTTATGGACGAGACGAGGAGGACGTTCAGCTAATGGTAATTGATACGCCCTTACAATGCAGGGCCGCTCAAGATTATTGAAAAACCCAAAAATTCTGAGCGGCACTACAACTGCGCTCATCAACTTGAGACATAAGATGTCAAGCGTAATTTGCTCAGTAGTTTCACTAGCTACGGCGCCCTTCAGACCGAAAACACAGTAATACTGCTTCACGGCGGAAATAGGCGCCGTTGTGGTACCGATAATCTAGCCAGCATGTTGTAGTTGTATTAATGTATAGTGAAGTGTGAAGTCATAAGCATATTGTGATCTATTATACATTTTTATGGAGAGGTTATAATGATAAACTTATCATCTCAATACTAACTTGAGGTCGACATTCAGACCCGCCTTGTGAAGCTCCAGGGGTGTCATGAAGGGCGCCATCCCCCTCGCGAGGTGCCACCCTTTGTACTCGAACAAGCCGGGTTCCACTCGCACCTTCACTGACGCGTCTGCTTCGAGACCTGAAGATAAATACAATTACAACTACAAATCAGGCGGCAGAGATCAATCACGAAACCTCAGTGAATCCAGCGAATGCAGATTCTGACATTAGGCCACCAATTATCTGTACTCGTTTCTTGTAATTTGGTTTTGGCAAATTGTAGTGCAGACGATTCCCTGTTGATAGAGAAATACCATAGACAACAGACTCATTGCCATCTGAGAGGTTTCTTACATAGTAACGTAGTGTTTAAATTCTCTTTGGTCACCGAGCAACACAGTTCGCACGCAAATCTCAATATACGCATAAATATATAAGCAAATTGAGACTTCATCAGTGATCAACGATCTAATCGCATCAAATTAAGTTCTCTGTGTAACGCAACGCATAAATCCTTTTCCTACACACGCCGAGAGGAAGTAACACGCACGTTAGCACCAGGAGTTCCTAGAGGACTAGCGGGGGCCCCCAGCTTTAGACCATCGCGCATCGTAAGCTCAGCCGCATATGATTTATCCATAACTGATTGCAATTTTATTTTAATATGTATAATATGTTTTCCTACGCACGCGCTAATACACCACGTGTAAAGCCGTTGCTATCGCGAGCGCCCTGCCTAATACCGTTACACTCCAGGCAGGGGACTTATCCTAATTAAGCCCCCTGAGCATTCTACGCCTCTTAAAAGCAATAAGTGAATTAGGTGAAGTTAAACTCCAGCTGAGCTGCAAGGATGTGGGAATCGCTAAGACGTGCTCAGTACTGTGCTCATGTAGGTAAGTGGCACAGAACATACAATTACGCAATTATAAATACAGCGCAACAAATAGTACCTCGCTAAGTAATTTGGACCACTGAGTATGCTGGTAGGTAGTAGTACAAATCAAGTACTTCCAAAGAATATATAATAGTACAAGTATAGAAGACCCAGTCTGCAAAATCAATTTAAGAAATAGGGACTCTTGCAGCCATACAATAAGGTGTAATTCAGATCGCATAGCGCTACTAACCTACATTTTTATTCACCTAGAAGTTCCCTCTCTTTCTATCGCGTGACTCGTACCTCTTCTTACGACATTAGGATTGACTTCTTTACCTAAAACTGTACCTTACCTAGATAAGGTCATCTTACAAAAATAGGTATTTCTATAATATATATATGTATGTAATCGTAATTTTAACTAAATATTCTTTCGTTGTCAAACCTACATTAGGTGCAGTCTGCAGAAGACCACGACATAATCAAACCCAAATAGTTTAAAGGAAATAAATAGATAGCTATCATGAATAGTAAGTCGGACGCTCAGAGGGCAATAGAGAGGGATGCTCGGAGTTTCCCTACAAGATCGAATCAGAAATGAGGAGATCCGTAGGAGAGCCAAAGTAACCGACATAGTATTACATAGTAGTACCTAATTCTCTTTACAAGTATATTATTGTGAGTAGCACTCAGTGTTCGTCACCTAGCAGGAGATGGTGCGCGGTCTCCGCTGAGCGCAGTGCGGCGGAGCAGTACACGTGGCGCAGGGCCACCCCGGCTGCTCGCAGCCCCTCGCCCACCAGCCGCGCCTGGAGCTGACCCACGCGGGTCAGGGGCGTGTCCAGCGCGTACGACTCCTTGCCACCAGTCCTGCCGACCGACATCCTTACATCATTTACGGTCGTTTTCAATAACCTATCTATCCATATTTATGTCCAATATAGTTTTAGCCCAATGCTATCTGTCAATAGGTTATTGAAATGTAAGTAAGTGTAAAAGGATATATTTGTCTACCTCTAGTAAGTTAAACTAAGGATAGATAGGTCATTGAAAACAGCCATTATACGTCTAGATAGACTATGACAGCTGTGAAAACATCGATTATATATTTATATACAGTATGGAGTTTGCATTTTTAAATTATAAACCTTTAAAAACTTAGTGCGTAGTATTTTTAGGATTTTACAATATTTCTAGAAACACTGTGCACTAAGTATTTAAAGTTAAATAGCTTTTTGTGTATCGAGTATTATTCCTCATAAAAGAATCTATTAACCGATAGATTGTGCCTTACCCTATATCCATTCGCGTTTTTCGCTTTATTTATTTATTTTTATTTATTACACTTTTTTGACACCACATTAACAAAATATAACTTAATTACTAACATACATAATTACATGATATGGTGCAAATGGCGGCCTTATCACTATATAGTGATCTTTTCTAGGCAACCATTTGTAATACAATAAAAGAGAAAGGCAGTACATTAAAAGGGTAAGAAGTGTCAAAAATATAGACACACATAATATATACTATACTAAAATATAGATAAATTTATAAGAAAGTAAAATATGTAAAAAGTAGGAACAATAATTAACATTTCAGAATTGTTGAATTATGTTGGTGGATACATACAGATAGATTCTATCAAATCGAGGACAGATAATGTTTTTTTAGTTGATTTTTAAAGGATGCTAATGATTGTGCTTGAAGGATAGTAAGCGGCAGTTGATTCCAAAGAGTGATGGCATTAATGGTGAAAGAAGAGTGATAGCTATCAGATTTATGGAAAGGAACATTTAGTATTTGTTTCGCAGCAGAGCGCAACGAAAGCTCATGCTGAGACCCTAGTAGCTCAAATCTGTCTTTAAGGTAAAGAGGAGTGTTTTGGTGAAAAATTATGGAGTAAAGAAGGTGTAGAATGTGGGAATTGCGACGTAGACGTATAGGAAGCCAGTTAAGTTTTTTTCGGTAGGAGGAGACATGATCGTATTTACGTAGGTTAAAAATGAAGCGAATACATAAATTTTGTAGGCGTTCGAGTTTATCCAGCTGAGCCTCGGTAAGGTCGGGATAGCAAATGTCTGCATAATCAAGAATGGAGAGCAGGCAAGTCTGCGCAAGACATATTTTACTAGGTACTGGGAGAAGATTACGTAACCGGCGCAGGGATCCATGTGCGGAGAAAACTTTTTTACTTAATTCATTCAGTTGCGTCTGCCAAGAAAAATTTGAATCTATATGTAAGCCTAGATTTTTGACATTACTACTAAAAGGGATTAAAACATCATTGACACGAGGTCTAGGCAGTACATCCCAGCCAATTTTAGAGATCAGATGTTGCCTGCCTATGATAATTGCCTGCGTTTTTCCTGGATTTATCATTACACCATAATTTTTACACCACTCGCATATGGTAGCGAGATCCTTATTAAGACTATGAACTGTAGATTGTAAATCAGATAACGTGGAGTGCCTATAAATTTGAACATCATCCGCATATAAGTGGAAAGAAGAATTTTGATTGCTAGTGATAGAGTTTATAAATATTGAAAAAAGCAAGCTTTAGCACCGTCGAAGTTTAGAAGTCACCGCGAGAAGCGAGAGGGAAACAAGGCAACGTCGCTTCTGTTCTGTCCGACAAACCACCAGCGACTTTCAACTTGAAACGCGCGGTACGGCAACATTGCTCGTCCCCCGTCTCACGCAATATGCGCCAGCGGTGATGAACACCGTGAACTCATCACGCTCTGTTTTTATTATGTAATGTATCATCATCAGCCGGAAGACGTCCACAGCTGGACAAAGGACTCCCCCAAAGATTTCCACGACGATCGGTCCTGCGCTACCCTCATCCAACGTATTCCGGCGATCTTAACCAAATCGTCGGTCATATTGTTGGGGGCCTACCAACACTGCAACTTCCGGTACGTGGTCGCCATTCGAGGACATTACTGCCCCGATGAACATCTGTCTGTCGAACTATGTGCCCTGCCCACTGCCACTTCAGTTTTGCAATCACTTCGACTATGTCGGTAACTTTGGTAATGTATATTTTTATAAAAAAAAGCCCGCTGAGGTCTGAGGCAGTCTATTTTGAATGGATGGTAGTTTTTGACGTTCAATAAGTGATTTTGAATTAAAATATTTGAATTTGAATGGCATTGGAGTCTCGATGCACACACTCTTCAGGGTCCGGAGTCGTATCAGTCGGCTATTCAGACATATATTACCGTTCTCCCAAGGTGACGGGCATGTTGAGGTCCTTCCTCACGTAGGTGCCGTTCTCGTCGAAACAGAACGGGACCCAGGGCCCGTACGTCAGGTCCACTCGCTCGCCGTGCCGCATCGCGAATATCCATCGGCGATCTTTCTTTACTCCGTTTGACGACGTCTTCTGGACAAAAATTTGGTGTAAATTAAAAGCTGTTGTGTGACAAACAAGTTTCGAACACTTTTAGAGAATACCGGAGTTTTTCTATATTTCAAAGTTGTTTCAAACATAACGCTAAGTCAAGTTAAAGTCATTTCGCAGAGAGCGTTATTTCGAACGTTCAAATCTCGCATTGTAATCTTGGAAATAATAAAAATTTATAGATTTCATCTCGTCGTTCGGTCCCACATCGGGTGAGTGTAGTGAGTTCGCGGGAGTGCGACCCGTTTCAATGAATGAATGTTTCAAAAGATATGAAACGTAAACGATATAAAACAATACTTACGGCCGTTCCCAATATTCAGTCTATCTCTTACTTGAGATAAAAATCTTAACTATCGTTGACTTTTCTATCCCAATAAACTTATCGACGGTAACTCACCTTATCCGTACACTGTCAATGGGACGACGTATAGCTTACCAGCGATAGAAGTTTGTATGGAAATTTCAATTCACGCGCCCCAATATAAGGTGATAAGAATGACTTATCGGGTATATTGGGACAGCTTCCGATTATTGACAGCTAATTACTTTCAGTAGAAGGTACTAATTTATCTCTATCTGTAGATCTGTGTCTAATATACAATATATAGGGAACGGCCGTTAGACGTAGCAGTTTCGCAGGTCACTTTCAAACAAAATTTGTTCGATTGTGTAAGAGTCAACAAACATCTTATTTTTTTTAAAGAAGTTCTAAAATTAAAGTATCAGTATCTTCACATTTTCACCATTTTTTCTAAAGTACATCCATGCGAAGTCGGAGCGGTTCGTTACTTTTATAAAAAAAATATTTCCATTAGTTTAGGGCCTCTAAGGTCTGAAAATGCTAAACTTACTTATTTGAGTTACATGAGTAACGAAAAATGAGAGGAACTCTGTTGTTTACAAGAGAAAGAAGATACGGGGAACAATAGGAGATGGAACAATTTTAACTTGAGCGCTTATATAAGTTCTTTTCCTTCTTTCTTGAAGAAGTAGTTTATGATACACAAATAAAATTTGAAAACATTTTTTTTACGGGAATCGAACCCACGACCTCTCGCGTTCCGTGCGAGTGCTCTTCTAACTGAACTAACCGTACGAGTGACGTATCGTCATAAAATCTTGTATGCTTTCTTCAACTAATATGTCGTGGCTTCATAATCGTGAGGTAAAGTGAGGATTATCACTTTAAAAACATAACAAGTTGAGTAGTTTATGAAGTTTTTAGCACGTTAATGAGTAGTTGTTTAAAAATGATTTACACTTATAGTAGGTACTCAAAAAAAGGCCTTATTAGCTTTTTTCAATGAATAGTCGATATTATTTTCACATGTCAATTAGGAGTCATGTAAGATCGCGTATCTCATCAGCACGTTTTAGTTTTTGGTTTTTTCGTTTATATTCAAAATGTATCTTAAATTCATATTATAGAAAGTGCATTTCGGCACATTTAAATCCAGTTTATTTAAAGATGGTTTGTATATTTTTCAGCTTGTCGTAACTTGCTACTAGCGTAACAGGCCATTTACTTTTACAATAGTTCAAACAAGTTCAAACGATTATCGTGAGAAAGAGTAGTCATAGATATCAAATACAACAAATACGGATTTTATTTTACTATAAATGGATACAAGACTGATATAACAATTCGTTATTGAATAGGTCTTTAACTTCAGTACTATATTATTACCTTAGTGTCGATGTCTGCTTGAGCATCACCCTTCCCATTCGTCTCAACTGACTTCCAATCTGTACTTGTTACTAGAACATATAACATTGTAATTGAAATTAAAGAGTCAGGCGATAGAGAGGCAATTTCTAGGTGAATAAAAATTGATTTTGCGGAGTGAGGCTTCTGTACTTGCACTATTATATCTTACTAGCAGACCCGACTGACGTTGTTCTGTCAAGAAACGGTTCGAGAGATATGATAAATGCGTGGATGAGTGCGTGGGTGGGATCGTGACACGACAAACTATATATGTAAACCTTCCTTGAGCTTCAACGAATCTATTACAAAAGATTTGTTATAGATTCGATTGAGAATTGAGATCGGTCGAATAGTTTAGGAGTTATTAGGGAACATACAAACATACATTCTCTTTTATATATATAGATTTGACAATGTACGTTAAACTTTTAATACTTGTCTGCCAGACAAGCGGACGTTTAGAAAGGGGTATGGACAAAGCAATCCACGGAAGTGTTGAAGCATAGAGTTAGAAATATAAGTTATACAATCATTGAAGGGTTAACTGCTGATGAAATGGCTATAGCCGTCGTAAAGAATATGACGCTGAAAACTTAGTTAGGCACGTTGATATTCTACGCCAGTAGAAGGAGTAGAAGAGGCTAAATAGGGCATAGCATAAACCGCAATTTAAAATATTATATCGTTGACTTTCGATGGATGCGCTGCAAATATAGCAATGATGAAATGTCTGGACTATCCTATAGAAAATCGAAATATTAAAAAGATCTAACTTTGCTTATATTGGATCCATGTCACATGATGAAATTATTGCAGAACGCTTTTCAAAGCTATAGAACATTTATAGATCCAAATGGAATTAAAATAGAGAAAGAATATAGATACGATACTATAACGACCAGTTTAAAAATCAAAAGATGAAAGTAAAGCTCATAACACAACTATTCAGCCTTAGTGTTGTAAATGAACCACCACTCCACTCTGCAGTGGGAGGCTCCTTTGCACAGGAAACCGGCTAGAATATGGGTACCACAACGGCGCCTATTTCTGCCGTAATGTGTAAACATTACTGTGTTTCGGTCTGAAGGGCGCCGTAGCTAGTGAAATTACTGGGAAAATGAGATTTAACATCTTATGTCTCAAGGTGACGAGCGCAATTGTGGTGCCGTTCAGAATTTTTGGGTTTTTTAATAATTCTGAGCGACACTGCTTTGTAATGGGTAGGGCGTTTCAATTACCATCAGCTGAACGTCCTGCTCGTCTCGTCCCTTATTTCCATAAAAAAATGCACATCTGCAACTACAAAAACCACGTGCATGTAACAGCAGTGCAGCAACAATAAAAGCTTACCATGCGTAACGTTCAGTATACTCTCAGTCTTGTCGAGGTGCACTGTATTCCAATAATTCTGCCACTCCATGTAAGTCTCCTCCGACTTCTCGTAACCAAGTTTCTCTGCGTCTTCGTGCGGATGCGACATCTCCGCATCCGTCGAATCCGATTCCAAATTCGAATCAGCGCCTGCACACAAAATAACCGTCAATAATAGAGCAATGAACCATCTCATATCGTGGACATGACTAACCGCATGATATCGCACCACAAGTTCGGCCACTTATCAACTGCAGCGGAACTTGTTTAGAGAAAACAGTGTTCTGTTTAGAGAAACAAGTGACAATCTAAATAATTGAATAGTTTTTGCAGATACGGATTGCGGGTTCAACAGCATTTAGGCTCTGCCGCTAGGTTCCGTAGCATAAATTTGTATCAGTTAAATACCAACAGGGCAACATACACAAAATGTAAAACGTAAAATGTAAAAGTCGATAGATATCAAAATCTTTCAATTATTAAAACGTTTCGTATTTCGACAAATCAAATCAAATTAAAATCAGTAGGTCAAGGAAATTACACTTATGAATGTCAAAATAAAAATATTTTTCGTAGTGAATCTACCGCTACTTGGCAATGGGTTAGCTAATGAGAAGAAGTAGCAAGAAACTCATTGCCGCTCTTTTAAATCCAGATTTACATTTTCATTGTAGATAGAATTAATAAGCCCCGTTTTCTTCAGACTTAACTGCAGAATTCTAAAAAGCGAATTTGTATCGAAGTTTGTATAAGAATACTGACGTCAATCAGTTACACACCCGCATGTTTCACTAGAACTTTTTGCCTCGCACACCCACTTTGCAAAATCATTTACCGACGGCTGTGTTTCCGATCCCATACGACTTAGAGATCTTCGAGTCTAGAGAATACTGCCTACCTATAAGGACGATAACTCATCCCGTGACCTCTTGTATAGCTCATGTCCACGTGCTGCTGTTTTTTTTTCACTTTCCGTCACGCGAGCCATCTTCCCCCTTTTCGCAAGGTGCTGAAAAAGGTCGACTTAGCTTCGAGATATTTTTGCTGTAAGTAGGTATGTGATAAATTTGTAAACTAAGTATTTTTTTATTTCCAAGATATTACATTAAGAGACAAAGAAGAGAAAGAAGGACTTTTTTATTAAACAGATGGAGTTTTCAGGACTAATTGTAAAGGGCCTATTGAGTTTATTCTTTGTTCTTCTCACAGGCGATATAATAGTTTATCTACGGTAGATTCAGAAAAGGGGCAAGGTCAGCTTAGTACCAAGAATACGAGAACTTATACGGGAGGGTTGAGGCGTGCGACTTCAGTGTGTTTGAAAAACACAATATTAAGACACAAACTTTATTTTGTTTTCACAATTATAATTAAAACTCAACTTGAACAGGGATTCGACCCCTGAACCCCGCACGTTATTGTTGTACTTCCTACATCAAGCGAAGCCGGCAGATCTAACCCTACCGTAGCTATGGAGGTATGGCGACCATTAAGAGAGAAGCTCTTACTAAAGGAAACAAGTCATTATAGAGCCACCATACTTCTTTCATTCATTCTTTATATCATATAATAAAATAGTAAGAGTGCCCTATGTGTAGATTAAAAAAAAACACATTATAATTACGTATTGTGTTGGCCACGCAAAGATTCCATTCCAAGCATACTTCAAGCAGGCTTTTCCCATTTTCATTCACTCTCTCGTCCCCAAACGTATCCAGAACTCCATACCCATCACGCTTTACTCCAACCCACCCATTAAAATACCCTAACATCACGATCCGTTCATTTTCTCCGCATTTATTCAAGACCATTCTCATGCCGTCTCAAAATTCCTCTGATGCTGAGATGGTTTGGACATGTCGAGAGAATGAATGAAGAACGATTGACGTAGAAAGTATATAAGGCCAGTGTGAATGAAAGTATTGGAAGGGATAGACCTAGGCGGACGTTTCAAGATCAAATCAGGGACGTCTTGAAAAAAGGCCAGGTCAAGAGTACCCTAAACCGGAGACCATGTATGAAAGGAATAATGAAAGTAGACGAAGCGAAACAAGTATGTAAGGATCGTAGCAAGTGGAAAGAAGTGGTCTCTGCCTACCCCTACGGGAAAGAGGCGTGATTTTATGTATGTATATGTAATTACGTTGCTGATGCCAAAATTTTGTATCTGTTTGTCTGTTTGTGTTCATTAACCTAAGAAAGTTGTCGATGATATTTATAGTGTTAGCTTCCCGTACATTTGGTGTTTGTTTCATTCCAAATGGTTCACAAAAGAAAAGTTACGACATTTGAATTAGTACGTACGCCGAAAACTAAGCGGGCAGTCTCGGGCGGACAAAGTAATCCCACACGCACGCTTTCGTCTCAACTATTTTTTGCTAAATTAACGTAATTGAAAAATTAACTATTCATACGCAAATACGATTTCAATACAAACACAAAAAAGTGAAGTAAGTAGATATAAACTGTATGTAGATACTTTTAAGTGTGGTTTTTGTGAAATGATTGTCTATTTGTATTTAAATTTATTTTTTTACCAAGCCAGTACCTACATATTCTATTCTATTCTTGTATTTCTCTTCGACTTGGCGAAGCGATAAGTAGGTACCTACTATGTGTTCTTAGCTTAGACTAACTATACAAATTAACTCACGGTGTGTTTTGACTTGCATATGAAAAGTTCTCTCATGAATTCGATACTTTTCAAAATACAAATATTTACATAAGTATATATTGTAGCAGAAACAAATTTAAAATTACTTATAATAGAAGAGTGGACATGCGATGATAGGCACCAGCGGGAAATGGTGATAAAGTGAGAGTTGAGAGAGTGAGTACAACAGGAGGGCCAATACAGTGGGAAGATGTCTTTCAAACCATATACCAGAAAAAATCAGTCATGGAAACGATTTATCGTTCACACTGACAAACAACAATGAAGCTACATTGTGAATTTACATTACAATTTGAATTTATGGTTAGGTACCATTTTTGACAGGGTTTGCTACCCCTGACTTGGAGACAGAAAGAAAAGGCTAATCCGTTAATGTTTAATTACATCGAGAACTTAAGGTTCGATTTAGAAATTTTAAATAATAATTATTAAAATGATTTATTTAGTAACTAGCTGACCCGGCTAACGTTGATATGCCATATAAATTATTTTTAGAGTTGGACCGTTTCTTGGACATAGCAACATTACTTTATTATTCTAAAATAAAATAATTTATCTATAATAAACGTAGCCTAAGTTACTCCTTATTACATCAGCTACCTGGCAATAAAAGTCCCGTCAAAATCAGTCCAGCCATTTCAGAGATTAGCCGGAACAAACAGACGGACAGACAAAAATTGTAAAATAATTATTTTGGTGTATGTTACGTATATATACGGTTATTTAAATATTACAAACAGACATTTCAATTTTATTTATATATATAGACTATGTATAGATGTGTCTCAATTTTAGCAATATTCAACTAATCTTTGTATAGCAACACTCACCCCTGCACCGCACAAGACCAGCGGTGGATTTATCATTTTGGTAACCGGTTAGTAAGGGTTGTAAAATAATCCCTTTAAGTTGACACTTCGCACGAAATTTTTAATATATATAAAATACGTGTCACGTTGTTTGTCCGCGATGGACTCCTAAACTAATTAACGAATTTTAATCGGGATTACTCCATGGAGTGCAGTTTAGTCCCAACTTCAGAGATAGGATAGTTTTTATTTCGATTTCGGAGCCATAATTATTTTTATTTTCAATATTTGTTTTGTATGGATATATTTTCTATGAGAGAATTTAGTGACGCACGGTTTGACAGTTCCACTGTTAAACAATTTCGTTATAACAACAGGGAGCGTTTTTTACAAAGTAATTCTTGATGTTTTGAAAAATTATTGGCAAATTCCATTTTTTAATATCTACAGCACAACGTATTTCTGGTCAGCTAGTAATATGTACATATCCATAATAACCGTTACATTTAAAACCCTATTCAATGCTAGCAGACTGTATAGACTGTAGAGTATACAGTGCAACAGAAAGATATTCATTATTTCATCCTTTTTACAAGTACCTACGCTAAGACGTCGCCAAGGTTTCTGTGAGTCTTTCTTCCACGTACAACCAAGCTGTTGAATAAGCTGGAAACACCGCACAAGTAATGTACGGTGTTTGTTAAAAAAAGTGCGTATATCTTTCTGAAAGGCCGACATCGCTTCTGTAATTCCTTTGGTGTTACAAGGGAATGTGGGTGGTGATGTTCACTAAAAATGTGATGAACCTTACGCTCGTTTGTAATCATTTAGCTTCAAAAAAATCAATGAAATGCTTACTAACCCTGTGTGTTTCCTGTGGAGATGGCTCGCTGTAGGGTCCACGCATCAGACTCGCCCGTACGACGCGTGTACACTGCAGGCAGATATCCGCTCACCCCTGCACAAACATATTTTATACCATAGACCAAGTATACTAACTAGACATCGGTTTGGCGTGGCCAAAATGAAACAGGTAATCTAATCTAATATATAAAATACTCATGTCGCGGTGTTTGTAGTTAAACTCCTTCGAAAGGGCTTGACCGATTCTCATGAAATTTTGAGTGCATATTGGGTAGGTCTGAGAATCGGACAACATCTATTTTTCATCCCTCAAATGTTAAGGGTGGTCCACGCCAATTTTTATTTTTTTATTTTTTTGACATTTGTTTCATTATTTCGTTATTATGAGTCAGCATTAAAAAAATACATACAACTTCAAATTTTCACCCATCTACGATCAACAGTTACTTTTGTATCGCGATTTCAATATCGGCAATACAACGTTTGCTGGGTCAGCTAGTATCCTAGTATATATATATAGGTACATTATATAACACAAGTGTTCTTTCACTGTCACTTTTAAATTCAAATTCAAATATTTTTATTCAAAATAGGATTTAAAATCACTTATTGAACGTTAAAATCACAAACCACCCATTCAAAAGAGACTGCCTCAGACCTGAGAAGAATGGGCGCAAGAAACTCAGCGGGCTTTTTTTTTAAATATAAAATATGGATTACAATGTAATATCGTACAATAAACATTTATAATTAAAGAGCCTGAGGATGTTCGCTTTATTCCCAGTCCGTGGTGTCATTAAGAAAATCGTTTATGCTATAATAACCTTTCCCACACAAACGTTTTTTAACAATTCTTTTAAATTTCGTAACACATTTGTTTTGTACATTTTCTGGGATCATATTGTAAATGTAATTGTAAGTAAACGTAGAATTAAAAATTCAGATATTATACATAATAAAGTCAATTGGGGAAACAGAACTAAAGAACAGATAAATAAATATACAGAATTATGTAATTGTAAATTTCAGATTCTACATTTTCCAGTAGAATTACATAAATGTAGTTTTGGCTTATGTTATGAAGGGGAACATAAAGATAGACTAGATAAATTTTATAATAGTATTATAAATGTATTATCAGAATCAGCTATTAATAGTTACCATTCCAAAAAATGTAAGTCACACTCAAAACGGTATGTGGTGGGGTGGAATAAACATGTAAGTGAAGCGCACAGGCAGGCCAGGCTTTCTTTTCAAAATTGGGTTTGGCACAATAAACCAAGGTCTGGAAATATTTATAATGATATGTGTAATACACGGAAAGAATTTAAAAAGAGATTGAAATGGTGTCAAGATAACAAAGAACAAATAAAAATGAATATAATTGCGGAACAACGAGCTGCAAAAATTTTTTGTTTGAACACTTTAAAGTGTGTTCACCCTTGGGTTCTTCTAAGGAAGCGCTGAATACTGGGTCCGTCATGTCCGGTGAGCTGTTTAATGTGTCGGCCAAACAAATAGCTAATATAATTGCCAAAATGTCATGTGGCAAATCGCCAGGTCATGATGGGCTCAGTATAGAGCATTTGAAGAACGCAGGAGTCCATTTACCCAATGTACTTGCCACATTCTTTAATCTCTGTCTTAATCATTCGTACCTACCTGCTGCACTCATGAGGACTATTGTTGTACCAATAGTTAAAAACAAAACGGGTGACTTATCAGATAAGCGCAACTATAGGCCCATTTCTCTGGCGACTGTTGTAGCAAAGGTGTTGGATAGTGTGCTTGACTCAGAACTGCAAAAACATGTGCAAATTCATGCGGCGCAATTCGGTTTTGTACCCGGACTTTCTACTGAAACTGCCATTCTGAGTCTCAAGCACACTGTCCAATACTATACTGATAGGCGGACGCCTGTGTATGCCTGCTTCCTTGATTTATCAAAAGCATTTGATCTTGTTTCGTATGATCTTTTATGGAAAAAACTCGATAAGACTGGTGTGCATACACAGGTGCAGCGTCTCTTTCAGTACTGGTACGCTAACCAGACCAATAATGTAAGATGGGCTGGCAGCCTCTCGGATGCATACAGGCTGGAGTGCGGGGTGAGGCAAGGGGGGTTGAGCTCACCCATGCTCTTCAATCTGTATGTCAACGAGCTCATAGTTGGGCTCAGCAGCGAGCGTGTCGGCTGCTCGGTTGATGGTGTTTATATAAACAACATTAGCTACGCGGATGACATGGTGCTGCTCGGTCCAAGTGTAGGCTCTATAAGAAGGCTGTTAGCTATCTGTGAAAAGTATGCGATGCAAAATGGGCTCAAATATAATTGCCAAAAAAGCAACTATTTGGTCTTTAGAGTCCCTGGTAAGAATATATGTAATATTCCGCCAATGAAACTGAATGGTGTTGAGCTTAAGAAAGTTCAACATTTTAAGTACCTTGGACACTACGTCACCGAAGACCTCGAAGACCAAATGGATATTGAGAGGGAACGCAGGGCACTGGCGGTGAGGAGTAATATGCTGGCTCGCAGGTTTGCACGATGTAGCAGTGAGGTAAAGATAACGCTTTTCAAAGCATATTGTCAAACCTTCTATACGAGCAGCCTGTGGGTCAGATATACTCAAAGAACGCTTAGTGCCTTTCGCGTTCAGTACAACAATGGTTTCAGGTTGATGTTGGGGCTGCCCCGCTTTTGCAGTGCTTCGGCAATGTTCGCGGATGCGAGGGTGGACGGCTTCCATGCCATCCAACGCAAAAGAACCGCGGCATTGCTGAGGAGGTTGCGGGGTAGCCCTAACATCATTCTGCAAACCATTGCTAGTCATTATGATGCGCCAATTATAAAGGCATTTATGCGGCTTCATGTGCCTGTTTAGTTATAATTATACTAATATAATTTAGGACATTTTACTAACAATTATTATGGATATCTTTTTTTTTTCCCGAATTTAAATTAATAATATTATTTAATTATTATTCCTAATTTATTAAGTATTTTCTTATTAATTGTGATTATGACATATCTTAAATTTTAAACTGTAATTTTATCTGTAATTTAATTAATATCAAATTAAACTCAACAGTATTATGTAATTTTGTAGTTAAGATTGTTTGTATATCTATGGGTAATGCCTGAAAATAAAATGATTTATTATTATTATTATTATATTGTAGAAGCATATACATCGCCCAACAAAAGACTTACTAACTCGACCCAACCGAGTAGTAGGCATAACAAGTTTATGTTTGTTCCTCGTGTTAACATTATGTATGTCACAGTTTCTAGAAAATTCCTCAATGTGCTTATGAACATACAAAACATTATCGAAAATGTATTGAGAAGCAACAGTCAAAATGTTTATTTCTTTAAATTTTTCTCTTAATGATTCTTTAGGACCTAGGTTATAAATCGCGCGAATAGCCCGCTTCTGCAGCACAAAGATATTATTAATATCGGCCGCACACTTTACATCAATTCTACTTAAAATTATCACTCATGTTGAATTAATAGTGGATATTTCACACGTTTCACAACAATAATAGCTGTTTATAAATAACGCACATAAAAGTAAACAAAATATCTGTGCAGCGCTGTGAAGTTTGTTTCGCACACCGGGTGTGCTGACCTTGAAAAAACCGGCACGCATGGCGAAACAAAAGATCTAATCACTCTCTCTAATCAATCTCATTTCTTCGCATAAGTTTTAGTTTTTCTCGTGTGAGTGAGACGGAAGCTATCAATTAGTCTAGTTACTATACTCGGTCTATGCTTTATACCAAAGACTTTATGAGAAAGCGAGAGAGAACATCTCTACCGGAAATACAGCAAGATAGAAAAGGTAAACAAATCTATTGTTACTGTAAACGATTTTAATTTACAAGTCGTCAGTCAGCCGCGCATGACATTGACAGGCTCCATAGTATTTTTAATGATGAATGGCACATTAGGTTTTCTTTCCTTATTGTCAAAGTATTCATAATACATTTAACAGACCTCTTAAAAGATCAAATTTTTAAATTCCCCAATTATCAGATCTGGTGAACAATATAGCCTGCTTGTTAGAAAACACCCAAATGTAGATAATAATATGTTCAATGACTCTCATGGCTCACTTAAAAACAGAATACTAACATACTTTTAAGTCATACTATAAACCTAGTAACTTAATTAATTGTCATCAGGTACAACTAAAAGTATATGTAGGTACTTTCATTTGTACTTAGTTATAAAACACTTACTTTAAATTATTATTAGTCAATGCTGTGCATTTCTATTATAGGTGTGCATATTAGAATTGTAAATAAAGTTAAGTTTATATTTGTAAATGTATTAATTTCTATGTATTCTGTTGAAGTGCCTAATAAAATAGATAAATAAATTATTGAAAATAAAGGCCGGCAACGCTCCAAGTCGCAAAGCGCCTCGATTCGTTTAATTTATGTTGCCTAAAAAAAACAGGAAACAGTCCGAATAAACGACGGAATGAATGAATTATTTATTTATTCAACAAAATAGGTCGAAATAATGTCTAATGAGCCTTATACATTTTACCAGTGTAACTGGTTTTTGAATATTACCTTAAATTAAATTTAACAAAAAAAAAGAAACAAGGAAAAATGTCAAGTTATACATAGACTTTATGCAAACAAAGCATAAAATAATCAGCCTAGCGAGACTCTTAAAAAAATGCGATTCACTCAATTGTATGAAACGTACAGTAGGTAAAATGATAAATTATTGAAAGATGACGTATTGTAAAAAACGGAGATAGACGAAATTCAGAAATATTATAATAGCGTTTATTTAAAAGCAACAAAAGTAAAAGACATAAGGTGAAATTCTTTTAGAATTCAAGGAAACCATTCAAATGTCTCTTATCTGGGTAACCTGATGCGTCCTTGAAATGTAACGTTACAAAGAACGTTACGTAACTATACCTAATTATGTAATTCGAAAAAAGGTTACAGTGATAACTTCTTACTAGCAATAAGTATTTGATTATTATTATGCGTTGATGTGGTTTATCATGCGAAACCAAACATTAATGGTAAACTCCAAACAGTCCAATCCAAATTCGGTCGTAAGGCTTAAAATGCTCATTGGTGTTTCAGGAACGCAGATCTTCAACGGAACTTAGAGCTCCCCACCATCCAACAACACATTCAGTGCTTGTCTGAAACTTACTTCAAGTCCTCAGACAATCACCGTAATCCCCTGATTATGGAGACAGCGGATTATACCGCCCTCCTCTTTCCCATTACCAAGTCAGGAGGACCAGAAACTGGATCGCCACTTAGCATCCGGGGATAATTAGACGCACAAGGAGTAACCTCCAGTTTGTGATCATCCTTCTGATCCTACTAGTCCTAATTAGATACCTTCTGTGCTACATCCTAGCGGATACTCCCAAGAGAGTAGCTTACGTCTCTCCAAGAGAAGGTTGCCTTCGATGAAGACTTAGAGGGCACTTGCTCAAAGGCAATCTCAGTTAGCGTTTAGTGGGAAGGCACTTTGGTTTTTACGTGAGTCCCACATAACCAACGCACACATAGGCTGCGTTGGTATGTATGGGCATTCACTACCTCCATCCCATCTTTATCCTGGAGGTAGCCTATTCTCTTTGTCTGGGCGAAAAAAAAATCAAGTGACGGTAAATCAACTGAAGAAACATTTTAGAACGAATGTAGGTGAAAGTTTTCGAAATAACCGATACATAACCGTAGATACATTCCACGGGATCAGGTACTAAAAGGTGGCAGTTTAAGTGAAGTAATCCCCATTAAGATCCGATGATTAGATTAGATAGTAGTTTTGGCATCAAACATCAGGACACTGGATTTATATATAATAAGATATACTCAAAGGTTCTGTGTAAAGTTAACCAACTTGGTTTACAAGGGCTTGAACCCAGGGTGCTCTAACAGGCGCACAGTAGACGTCGAGTTGAAGAGAAAGCCCTTTACCAGCAGGTGTAGTTCAATAACAAAACGGGGAGTCACACGTGCTCCCAGAGGTAGGTAGAGGCTACGAACTCCGAGTTACTACAGTTTTAATATTGTCGCCGGCTTCTCCCATTCGCGTCAATCCATCCGCTCTCTTCTTGTTGTACCTTTTAATACATCCCGACCTAATCGTAGAATATACGTCTTGGTCCACATTTTCCATCTACATTAGCTCTCTTATTTATAGTATACTAGCATTGCCCCGCGGTTTCACTCGAGTAGATACCGATCTCGTGGTCGGTGGTAGAGTCTACTATTTATTTTTGTTAACATAAAAGTTTTATTTCTCTTAGTTATTGCATTATTTTCTTTAGATTGACATTTTTAAATTCGATAAGTATATCTTTTGAATGGAATGTTAGAGTTTAACATTTTTAAGTAAATAATTAAAAAAAAGTTTTTTAAAGGTATTGAATCGGTCTTTAATGAACTATTATTTAATGGGAATTGGATAAGGATTAACATAGAGGTATGACTTATATGGTATGATTATTGTCGGCACTTAAATGTAAAAAAGTAGCTATAGTGGCATGACTACGTTAGTTGGACATTTGGTATCGTGGATTTTTTTGTAAAATATATTGGTACGTTCTATAATACTGTAGAACATTTTTTTTGTTCTATCATCAATAGTTCCCGCAGCGCACGCGATGACAAATTTTTTATGACAATTTTTTACACACCTTGGGTTATATTAATGCATTTTTATTAGGGATCCCTATTTTTTTTAAATTTTATAAAGCCCATGTGACTCAGTGAAGATGCAGCTTTCTAATGGTGAAAGACTTTTTGAAATCGACCCAGTAGTTTTTGTGTGAAAACATTACAAACATACATACAATAACACAAATGTTTAATTTTATAACTGGCGATAATGGCTAATGATATAAAATACTTGTTTTATACCTAATTATTGATTACAATTAAATACTATTATGCAATATAGATGTATAAACGTTTAAACTTTTGTTTATATTCGTACCGCTATTGTTAACAGCCATATATTGTGCTTGATCACTAGATCAAGATCTTTACACTAGTTAAGAATAAGGAATGTCTCGAAGTCTATTAAAATATTCTTATCTTAAATTTAGTTAAACAAATGCTATACGTACTTTACACTTTCACAGGAACATTGGAACAAAATAACCACAAAACGACACGTCATGCGTTGCCAAACTTCTTCGCTACCTACGCTAGGTAGGTAAGTGTTACAATTTACAAATTGAGCTTACAGTGTTATATACACAAAGTACCTAAAGACTTCTTAAGTGAGTAGGGACTCCTTTGAGCTTATAACAAGTTGTTTACATTGTGTTGTGATAACTGTCAAAATCGCGCGACGATATAATTACATCATCGCTTATCAGTTTAGTGATCCTACGCGAACATTGATGACATAATTTCCTGGTACTCAAAATACGTGTATTAATATTCAGACATTAATATTATGACCAATAAGACTCACCAAACGTTTGATGTTGTCTTAGACATTTCAGCGCACACCTCATAATTTTCGGTAACTTTACTGGAATGAGTTCAAGGTAAACTACGTCTACAAGTATAATAGATACACCGAGTATGTTTACCTGTAAGCCACGACGTGCCGAGTAACCAGCTGTCAGGCGAGCTGTCAAACTGTTTCCCCCCTCGACGTATACGTAATCGCCGATTAGGTACGAGTTCAAGGTCGTCGCTCGCGTTCGGCGCGAATTCTTTATCACTTTATTGACCGAGTTTAAATTAAACTCATTATTATTACTTTAAATGTTTTAACTTTTTTATGACTATAAGGGAGGAGACGAGCAGGATGTTCAGTTGGTGGTAATTAAATTACACAAAAAAAAATTGAAAACAAAATTTTATGAATGATGCGGGGTCAAACTCGACCTTTTTTGTTCCCTGCAAGCGCTCTCCTGACTGAGCCAACTGTTCGAGTGTCGTATCGTTGATAAAATCTTGTATGGTAAGTAATGTAGCCCAGTAATTTCACTAGCTACGGCGCCCTTCAGACCTAAACACAACTTTACTAGGTATTTCAGACAGAAATTGAATAATTGACACATTATTGTCTTAAACATAATATTGTTTAGGTATCGAATATTTTGATGTGCCAAAGGATGCAGCTTTCTATGCCTGCTAAGAAAAATACAAATAAGTATTTCTACTTCTGAATATTTTAAACGTAAATTAAGTATTTTTCAAAAAGATATTCCAAAGCTTTCCATAACATAAACAAGCATTATCAAAAAATATATATTTAACTTACAGCTATAAGTAGGTACTTAACAATGCTTAGTCGGTACTTGCAAGTTATGCACTTAGGCTATACCTTTATTTATTTATGGTGTATGTGGATGATGCAGCTACTGTACTCAATAACTTTTGTATTAATTTACATTTACTTTTTTGACTTACTCGTGTAAGACATCGACTATTTGACGTTTGGGTGTGTCTGTTGCATCATTTTACATATTATATTGTAATTTGAAATGATTTGTAAATCGATGTACTTAAATGTAAATCTTGATATAAAAGAGTGGCAATGAGTTTCTTGCTACTTCTTCTCATTAGCTCAACCCTTTACGAAGTAGCGGTAGATTCAATAAGAAAAATATATATATTTTTTGACATTCATAAGTGTCAGTTCCGTGACCAACGTGAATAAACTGATTTAGATTTTGGCTGAAATCTATAAAGCTTACTTAGACTTGTAAGCTTAGCAAAATGTATGATTTCATTTATATAGTCATTATGCAGCTGAAATTTTTCCTGAGCTTAAGCTAAGACAACCGAATGCAAAAGTCAAGTTCCTGTTTTATCACAATCAGCAAAGTTTTAGGCATATATTGCAGCCTTAGTTTTTGGTAAGCGGAGCCTCAAATCACCAGTAACTAACTGTTAATGTGAAATAAAAAATACTTAAATAATTCGTTATGTTTTAAAAGTGTTAACCCTCACTTCTAGGATTAATACACAAATAAAATTTTAACTTTACAGTCGATAACCTAAAGTGGATCCTGTAGAGTGTAGATGAAGCCACAACCTGAGAGTTCAACAAAGCATACAAGATTCTATGACGATACGTCACTCGGACGGCTAGCTCAGTTGGAAGACCACTCCCGCAGTCCTGCATCGTTCATAAAATTTTGTTTTAAAATTTTATTTGAATACTTCAATAATAATGTATCAACCGATGATTCACAAATCTCGGATCCCTTGAGTACAGTCTCAGCTCCCAGCCGCGCCGGTTCGTCCGATGGGCAGCATCTCATATACAAGGGCTTTCAGTTCGTCAAACACCGATATATCAAAGTGGTAGGCCAACGTAATGTGCAATGAGAGCTCTTCCACTAAGCCAATCGTTCGAGTGACGTATCATCATTAAATCTTGTATGCTTCGTTCATAAAACTTGACATGTCTTGTGGCTTCATCTGCAGGATCTACTTTACAGTTGATAATCGTATATATTTGAAAGAAAGGTCGTGGGTTCGAGTCCCGCATCGTTCAAATAATCATCAAAGATGATATTGTTGAAGTTATACTTCTATTGGCGCGATGGAGAAAAATGATGAGAGTGAATTTTTACGATCCGCGCGCACACCGACACCTGAATTCTACATCGTAAAGTTAGTTCTAGGTGGCATGAAAATTGATAACTATGTTCAAGTTGAATATTCTAGTATTTTTATATTTAGAACACGTGTTTCGTAACAGTACAATTAAACAGTGTGAATAAATAAATATTATTTTGGTGTTTTTATTAAATTAATTTGTGATAGTATTTACTAATAATTTATATATATTGAATATTAGTGATAAAACTGATTTGAATATACTGATTTGAATATAATGCACTCACATTTATAGATTTGAGTTTAATTGTCGGTATGTATCATTTATTTACATCGTTAATTAAAAATTATTAAGTAATTATTATCTAAAAACTTATTTTTCGTTTTGTTTTATTTCTGGTATATTTACAAATTATATGTATAAATAAACAAAAATTCAAAGTTTTTATTTAGATTATAGATATATATAGAAGTTTTTACTTAGATTATTGACACTATTAATATTCTAAGGCTAGATTGTTGTTACATAAATATTATAAAGTACAAGTATTTATGACGTGCAAATTTTAAACTACTATACTTATTATTTTTATTAATAGTATCAGTATTATTTATTATTATATTCCAAAACAAATTTAATATTTCGATTGAAAATGTTTTTACTAAGGTATATTTTCAATTTAGATGAGAAATTACTATTCGATACATCTCTTATTATCTTTGCTGTGTGATTTTTTATTCACATAGCAATGGAAATTTATACAAATATAATAATAATACGTTAATTTTTTAATGGAAATTAGTGATAGAGCGGGTACATGGCCCTATTTGATTATTAAGCTCGGTAACGTAACGCAACATAAAATGATTTGCGACAGGCCCAGCATTTAAAGTAAATTATGCTCCAACGATACTGGTGAATGATCTAGCAACTTCCACAAAAATTATTAGTGTTAAAAATCTGCACTATAATATAGGGAAAAGTGTTTTTAAGGTTAAATGGCATAATATTTAATTTTTAAACAGGGCTAGATAGCAATTTACTTGCATATGAAAATACTTATCTACACTTTAAAGTCTATAAGTAATTAACTAAAATTCAAATACAAGAAGTATTTAAATTTTATTTTCATAGCAGAGCAAGGGCCTCTCAATAGAACTTGCTAATGGCCCCGCGTTTAGTGTACTGTTTTGGGGTACTGCTCAATCATGGACACATCAGTACAAGTGCAGCCCTTTCTTGCAGCAGAAGTAGTGGTGGTAGCAGTTGTGGAAAGTAACGAACAGATATTAATATAACAGATATATATGGTAGGTATTAAACAATTAAATACATAAAAAAAAGAAACTGAATAGTGCAGTTATTTTTCTCCTGTAAAAATGGGTGAATCTTATGAAAAAAGTAGATACATTTAGCGATTATTTATAGAGACGTAACGAAACCGGACCGTTCTTGAAGAGAACTGGTGATGAAGAGTGGATCACGTATAAGAACTTCTTAAACAGGTTGGAATCACATGTCGACCAGGGTACACAGACTATGGCAAAACCTGGGTTAACTCGCAATAAGATGCTGTAATAAAATATGCTGTATGTAGGCACTGTTTATTACGGATCTTTACTGCCGACAAGTGATTAGATAAAAGCAAGAAGAGAAAGCGACTTATATCATTAGCCCCTCAGCTTAATAATAAGCAATACAATAATAATAGCAAATAAACTTTAGTTAGCAGCTGTTAATAGAGCTGCTATCTGTGGGGCATCCAACGTTTGTTAAAATAGAGCGGAATCTTGATATTAGGATAGTGAAGGCATGAAATTTTATTTTACTAAATGCAGTGCCGGATTAAGCAAACGCGGGGCCCGTAGCAAATTCTTTCAAAGAGCCCTTGATCTGTTTTGGAAATAGTCTGTTATCGAGTGTCTGACGTGGATTGTCTCAGTTGGAAAAGTGTTAGGTTTTTATGACATCAAGTAAATTCAATATACCACATCTTAATAAGTTTCATTAAAAAAATACGCTCAAGCAGAGATGAGTGTGCTTAAATATGCGAGGCCCCCTTTCGAGCGGGGCCCGTAACAATTGCTACTTTTATTATGTCGTTAATCCGGCACTGACTAAATGGACTTCGCATAAAACCAATAGATATACTTAATTATTTTTTATTATTTTCCCGCACTTCATTACCTTTTTAATACATAATATAATTGTCTTATTCTTACTTCAATGGGTGATAATTTTGTACATACATAATGTTCTAAACTTAGATTAAGGATTGGTCTTCGCTGTGCTCAACTAGATACCGTAAGCGTAGTCGCAAAGTGCGGCCACTAATACTACGCGCAAGTAGTCTCGAGTCAGTCTCGAACATTGTGTGGCGTTGACGTGCCACATGTTCGGTTATACTTTGTTAATAATTGAAACTAAAATGCTTGCGTATTAAAACTTTGTAAAAATAATAATACAAGAAATAAAAGAAATACACTGAGATCACATAATCAGAATATTCTATTTTATTAATTTCAATGTAAAATAATACGAAGCATGTTACAAAATTTGAAATATGCCGTTGAGTGTCAAGCATAGGCGTGCATATCATTATAATATTGGCAGTTAGGCAGTGCCTACCTCGTTATGGACCTAAATAAATACAGTGTTAAAGTTAATTTAGTTTGATTTGGTTCTATTATTTTATAACCAAACTTCTATTGAACCCCCCACTCATAAATTTCCTAAATACCTACGGTGAGCAATCCCCAGGCTCAACTTCGACTAGTTAGATCTACAGTGCCTACCTTGCTAGAAAACCAATGCACGCCCCTGGTGTCATAATGCCACGCACACAAGCATCTGATAGTTGCCGTAATAAAAAAGCTATTGATCTTAGGTAGTGCTGTATCTAATTGATAATCCAATCCTAAATATAAGGTTCTACATCGAGTAAGAACGTCGCTCATCGTAATAGGCAGGATAGTTCTTTTTTAAAAATCTTGAAAGTCAGTCGGGACAAGCACATTGAGATACTACTAGACATAGAGACAGTGTTGTAGGTGTTCAGAGGCAGAGGTAAGGAGTTTTAACTACTGTCAGTATTTATTACACATATATTCTACTCAACTGATTTAGAGGTTTAGTATGAACATGGTTTGAGGTAAGGGGATGGATATAAGCGACATTTATTTGTTTCTTGTAGAGAGCTGTTTAGAGAACTTAAAATCATGCCTCTACCTTGCAAGCTGATTTATCAAATAGCACTGTACACGTATAATAATATAAACCTCTTCCGACAGAAAGGTGTTAATACATCTAGATATTTACGCAGCAACAATCTCGCACATTTACTGGTCACGCCAGACCATAAGCTGCGTAAAACGGAGAGGACAGTATACATAATGGGTCCATCTGTGTATAACAGGCTGCCGAACTCGATCAAGAAAGATGCAACTTCCACAACGGTGTTTAAGACACAACTTCGAAAATGGCTTCTCGAACATACGTTTTACTCAGTTGAGGAGTTTTACAAGATGCCAGTTATTTGACTAGGTAAAACTTATTTTACAATACGTAAAAAAAAATTCTTTATATACATAACAATATATAATTACATAATACTGTATTATTGTGAGGTAGGACTTCCCTATCTATATAAAATGATAATTTGAATTTTAAATTGACCTATTTTTGCTTCTTGACTTGTAACATGGTGTTATTAATAAATGATTTGATTTGATTTAATCGCGAAGTTTTGAAGAGATGTAACGAACTCTATCTACCCAGTCTTGCCATAAATACTGTAATATCAAAGAAAAAAAAATCTATTGCAAATAACATTTATTACTTTTACAGTGTGTTAGTTTAATACATAAATATAAAACAATTTAAAATATTAAAAGCTTATTCGAAATGGTCTCCATTGGCTGCAATACAGTTCTTTAAACATTGAGGCCAGTTATTAATAGAAGCACGCTCTCTTTCCATGGAAAAAATCTTCACTGCCAATCGTACGGATTGTCTTAGGGACTCAAAATTATCATGTTATTGAACATGGTGTTGTTAAGGAGCTTCACTACCTTCTTAAGAATTGTATCTTGATACACTTGTGCCGAATTTTTGATGCCTTTTTCACATAAGTATGGCTCAGTCACTCCTTCATACCCTACCAAACCGTCACTGAAGTCGGATAGTATCCACGTTGCACTTTGTGGACTAATTGGGAAGCTTCCTTAAAGCTTTAAGCATAAATACGGTAATTTTTTTTGTTAAAATGTTGCTCAATTGTGACAAAATTCTCATCCGTAAACAAAATTTTTTTTTTGACCTCCCTTGTATACCGCTTCCGTAGTTGTTTCGATTGAACCACCCTATTCTTTTTTAAATTATCAGTTAAGAAACGTGCTGGTCGTACGTCTCTTAGGCTGGAAGTCCTAAGTCATCTTTTAAAATACGCGACATGGTTCTAGGTTCTATCTTCATCTCCCGAGATAAAATCTTTTGCTTCCAACAGGATTTCCTCGAATTCTTTCCCTTTGACCACCTTTTTCGTACGAACACTACGTGGTTGGCCAGATCCTTGTCTGTCACAAACAGAGGAGGTCTCATTGTACCTATTAAAAGCCCGGTACACAAATATTTTACTAATACCAAGCGTATGGAGAGATTTAAAAATTGCATTTGGCTCCATAACTACGTTGTGTAATGCAATCACAACGATTCGGTTCTCTTTATTCATCTATTTTAATATTGCAAAATATTGTGCTATGTATTGGCGCCAAATCGAAAAAACTCAATGAACAATCATATAAAAATGACAGATTCCAAATTCAAATGAAATTTTTTGTTTATTTTTAATTGTCACAGTATTTATGGCCACACTAAGTATAATGGGAGCGTGATATAACGAAGGTTACATATTATTTAACTACAATTTATTAATTAACGTACCATTACTCATTTTGCATTAATTAGACTCCATCTTATTATTGTCTGAAAAAATTGCTAGCTAGCTAAAAATCATTTTTTTTTTAATAATTTGTTATTAGGTATTTGTTTGATGATTGTTGTTATTTTCATTTAGATTTAAAAGAGTGACAAAGTCTAATAAGCAATTATTGACAAAAAACAAAGTGTTTACGGTTCATTACACCAAACACAGCGGAGGTACAAACCAACGTACTTATAAATGACCAGAGATTGGAACTTGTGGACACTACGGTCTACTTGGGTATCACGTTAGATAAAAAGCTTCAGTGGGGTCCACATATTACCCATCTAGCAGATAGACTCAGCTCTGCGGCATATGCAGTTAGAAAGATTAGAGAGTACACGAATGTTGCGACCGCTAGATTAGTGTACTTTAGTTATTTTCACAGCATCATGACGTACGGTATATTACTATGGGGTCATGCTGCTGACATTGATATAGTGTTTGCTCTGCAAAAGAGAGCTGTTCGTGCTATATATCAGCTTGGTTATAGACAGTCTCTCAAAGAAAAATTTAACGAAATAAATATTATGACTGTTTATTGTCAGTACATTTATGAAAATTTAATATATGTTCACAAAAATCGTCACCTTTTTGCTCTTAATAGTAATTTTCATTATTATAACACTAGAAATAAGGGATTGCTTGTAACTAATTCTAGTAGGCTTCATAAGATACATAATAGCTTTAAGGGTAAATGTATACACTTCTACAATAAAGTCCCAGCAACTGTTCAGGCATTGTCTATAAATAAATTTAAATGTTTTATAAAGGAATGGCTCTGTCGTAAATCCTATTACTCCACTGCTGAATATCTAAATGATCGGACAGCCTGGGACTAGACTGTGATTATTTTATAGCGACTGTACAATATTGTATATTTTTATTGAAAAGAGCGCATAAAAAAAGAATGCTGGGAGAGTTTCTTGCGCCGCTTCTTCTCTCTCAGAGCGCCATTTGTTTCCGAAGCGGTAGTAGTATCTAGTAGTATAAGAAATGACATCAAAAAGAATTCTAAAGGAATCAATTTTGAGAAAATAAATACCTTTTATGCCTTTCATTGGGGTTGAGCAGGTTATCAACTGTAAAGTAGATCCTGTACATAAAGACACAACCTAAGAGTTGAACAAGACATAATATCAAGAATTATGAACGATGCATCACTTGAACGGTTGGCTCAGTGTAAGAGCGCTCGCACGGAACGCGAAAGGTCGCAGGTTCGAGTCCCTCATCGTACATAAATATTGTTCAGAAAGATATGTGAAACATGCAATCAAAATTTAACTAATAGCAAATTTATTGTAAAGACATTAAGATTTTCTCATAATAATTTTAGATTTGTATTCCAGAAGGTATCTCAATACTTAAACTATGATCAAGTTTATTGTTGTATTTGTTTATTTATTTATTATTACAAGGAAACATAACAAACACATCAACTGAACAATATAGGAAAGAGATACAAAATATAAATGTAGATGCGTCCTAACACATGTTTCACAAATACAATAATAACAAAAAGAAAAATCAAAGGTATACAGTCACAAACGCAAACATTCACAGAAGTAACTAATTTAAAAGATGTAGACAAATGAAATTAATTAAAACTAAATTTGGGGCAACGATAAGAACGATTTTAATTTTAATTCTAAACTGTGTCTGAACACAGCAGGGGAGCACGAAAATATGTCGATGTCGAGAAAACTATTGTTGTAAGATTTACACATTCTGTGTAATGGCGCGCGAAACCCAATGTTTGTTCTTGGGGACGATAGCTCAAAAGTAATGCATGTGCGGAGAGACCTGGCTGGGACGTGAAAGCCTACGAGACTGAGGAGCTCAGAAGATGTCAGCTCACCAGTACATATTTTCTTTAAAGTTACACAGTCTGTTATAGTGCGGCGCTGACATAGCTGAAGAAAGTTGTATTCACGCAACAAATCATTATAGTGGGCTCGATTTCCTTTTACACGATAATTTAATGTGCGTTAGAACTTTTTTTGAACAGTCTCGACTCTTTTTTCGTGGATCGAGTAAAAAGGATTCCATATTGGGCTTGCATATTCTAGTTGGGGTCGCACGAGGGACTTATAAAGATATGTGTAAGTACACTTGTCCTTAAATTGCTTGGACACACGTGTAATAAAGCCTAGCATGCGAAGAGAGCTATTTAGAATATGGTCTATATGGGTGCCGAGGGTTAGTGTGCGGTCTAAATGAATACCCAGATCTTTGATGGTAGAAACTGACGTCAGCTGTTGATTGCCGAGCTGAAAATGAGTCGTGATAATATTTTTATTTCTGGTGAACACGATATGTTTACACTTTTTGTATGCCAAGTATAGTTTATTACGTGTGCAGTATGCATCAAGTCTGTTAAGATCCTCCTGAATACGGACAGCGTCAGATGGACAAGTAACTGTTTTGTACAGCTTTAAATCATCAGCGTAAAGTAAATAATGACAATGTGAAAAGCACTGAGATATGTCATTGATAAAAATAGTGAAGAGCAAGGGTCCAAGAATAGAGCCCTGCGGTACACCGGATGTCACGCGAACTGGAGAGGAACGATATCCATTAACTATTACCGACTGAATGCGGTCCTGCAGATAGGCCGCAAACCACCTCAAGAGGTTACCTTTAATGCCATTGAAAGAAAGCTTCTGTAAGAGTAAGTAAGTAAGAGTAATGGTCAACCTTGTCGGTCTTGTTATACACAGCTAAGAAGACACCAATACACAAGTATCTTGTATTACATAATATGGGATGCCTTTTTTAATGGAAATAAAGGACGAAACGAGCAGGACTTTTAGCTGCTGGTAATTGATACGCCCTGCCCATTACAATGAAGTGCTGCTCGGGATTCTTGAAAAACCCAAAAACTCAGTGAGTACATATTATTATATACAAACTAGCTGACCCCGCAAACTTTGTATATTGCTATATAAAGTAACCTACCAAATTTATCGTACTACAATTATTGTAAGTACCTATTGATCCATTGTAACCCTGTGTAAGCGGATTTGTGGATGGAACAGAGTAATATAAAAATCGCGATACAAAAATTGGGGTTGATCGTCGAGGGTTGAAAATTTAGGGTTGTGTGTATTTTTTAAAGCTGTATTATAAAAAAAAAAAAAAAAAAACAAAAAAATACGTCCAAAAAAATTCAAATAATTTAGGGGTACCACCCTTAACATTTAGGGGGATGAATAATAGATAGTAGCCGATTCTCAGACCTACTGAATATGCATATAAAATTTGGTAAAAATCAGTAAAGCCGTTTCGGAGGAGTAAAGTAACTAACATTGTGACAAGAGAATTTTATATATAAGAAAAACAATTTGTTATTTTAATATAATTATATAAACTACCTGCTCACTGATGCTTTGGAGTATTTCCAATTTGCCCCCTCATAATTTAGAATATTCAGGGAAATATTGTAGCTTATTTATTAAATAATGGTTCATGGGAGTCCGGTCATATGTGGAGTGTTGTTGTCATCTCTGGTCTGACGCACCCCTTAGGATATCATCTCCACCATCTGGATGTGTGGCGGTCCTCCACAGTGCGGTTTTCAAGGAGCTTTCTTCCACGTATTACAAAGCTGTGGAATGAACTTCCTTGCGCGGTGTTTCCGGGACGATACGTCATGGGTACCTTCAAAAAAAGCGCGTACACCTTCCTTAAAGGCCGGCAACGCTCCTGTGATTCCTCTGGTGTTGCAAGAGAATGTGGGCGACGGTGATCACTTAACACCAGACGACCCATACTCTTGTTTGTCCTCCTTATCCATAAAGAGTATGCAAAGTGACAGGTCAGTTCTATTTTATTGTTAAAATTAATTATATATAGCACACATTAGTAGACAGTGCATTATTTTTTTGGTACCTATATAATAATTATTTCATTTACAAAAAGGCTCCAGGTTCATTAGTGCTGTCAACCAAACCAATCTTAAGCATAAATTATTATTTAGACTCATAAACTGATGACACTTCTTTAACAAAATGCATTGTTATTTTTCTTAAAATATATTCTGCATGCTCTTCAGATATTAACAGGCCCATAATATTGTGAGACATGTATGGTACGAGTTTTGGCTAACAGATTGGAGGGTCACCAACAAATTCAACAATATGTTCCACTGATTTTGTCAACTGTATGGATGCTTCATCATTTTGTTTTTTATATATTTTTTATGAAGATATGTATGTATGTTTACAATGTTTTCACACAAAAACTACTGGGCCAATTTCAAAAATAAATTCACTATTAGAAAGCTGCATCTTCCCTGAGTGACATAGGCTATATTACATTTTCAATAAAAATAGGGAACCCTACTAAAAATTTAATAATATAATCCAAATTTAATAAAAATTCAATAGATACAAAATAGCTATAAAATACTTTTTAAATTATTAAAATCGGACATTCCATTCATAACATATAAGGAATTTAAAAATGTCAATGTAAATAAAATAATGCAATAAAATAAAAACTAAGTAAAACAAAACTTTTATCTCAGTAGCAGCGTTAGCAACTTGAAGTGGACTGACTATCGTACCAGGGGCGTAAAATAATCGTACATGGATCGAAATTATCGTATTTTTTAGGATAATGTCTATTATAGATAAATAATCATTGCTGCTCTAGAAAATTACTTCTTTCTTCACTTAATTTGAATAATTCCGTTTGTCAGAGCGAATACAGACATGTAATCATAATAATATAACGAAATAACTGCCAACTTTTCTACACAAAATATACGATACATATGAAGTGTGAACATAATCGAAATATCGAACTTATATTCTCTTGTTCGCATTGGTAGATGCTATACTAACCAATAAGAAAGCGTGTACAGCAGGCGCTGGATAAAGTTACAGTATCGGCAGTGGTGAAACTTAGTAGAGCGGATCGTAAGGACCAATAGGAATAGAGACCTTGTATTTCCCGGTATATTCCCAAGATTTTATTGGACAAAATAAAATCATGCTACTGCGATTTAGACTATCAACGCATGAGTGAAATAATATAAATTCTCAAATTTTGCATCATGATAGAAATTATCGTACAATCTGCGTACGATAATAATATGCTATCGTACATCGTACGTAGGCACAAAATTATCGTATGTGTACGATAATTATCGTACGGTTCCGAACGCTGCAGTCAGTAGACTTTCCACTACCACAAGATCAGTATCTACGCGAGTGAAGCGGGGCATGGCTAGTTGCATATAAAATTTAATAAAACAAAAATATATTAGAATTAGATTTATTGGTGAATTGCACTATGCAACTACCAATTTTAAAAACTATGTAACCAATTAATACAAATAAATAAACTTCAAAATTTCATGTAACTTTTACATAGTTATGGGGAATTTCAGGTACCTTAAAGAATGAAACAAGTGTAATATGTGGTGGGAAATTATGTGCACCATTCTAACCCACTGAAGTCTTAGTTTTATCTCAGAAATTAATAAACTGTGCAAGGACAGGCCCTGTTGGACTGGCATTAAATATATATTTCCTAGCCTGTTAGTATCGATTGAACATCATTAACGTGACTCGTGAGTCAAGAGCCAGTCGGATGCTAATTGAACGCTACGGTTTCATGTAGGCTGTAGCTGCTAGGGCTTTTAATCTTAAACACTAAATTTATCAGATTACATCACTATTAAATGACCAGTCCCCAGCAAAATAAATACCCAGATGTTTTCGTATAAGGACTTTTACTCACGCCCGATTTATTTGAAAACCCATTTGCAGAAGAATCTGTAGTGGAGGTGAGTCCTGCTTTGAAATTTTCGAAGAACATTTTCTTGGTGGTAAACATATTGTCAATTTAAGACCAGAAGAAAATTTAAATAAATAATAAAATGTTGATTTAATGTATTTGCGATCTGTATTGCCAAATTGAAATAAAGCAATAGGTATCTAATTTCGTTTATATGCACTGATTTATTTGTACCCGTTGTTTGGTTTTATGTAAGTTTTATTTGTTAAGAGCATTGGTAACAAGACCATCAGATCAAATCTAAATACAACAAAAGAAGAATATTTAAAATTATTTTTCAATATTTCTATAACTATTAATTTGTAGTTTGTACTTATTTAATTATTCATGAAATATATAGGTATCTATTTTGGTAATGGTAGTACAGTGTCAAGTACACTGTAAACATGTTTTTTTTTAATTTTATGACCTGGTAAAGACCGTTAAGTCAAGTTTTCAACTTGTGGTTTTGTATACTAACGGAGCAAGGCGTCTAGCGCTTCCCCGCTATAACTCAAAGTCGTAAATTACAATAAGTTTTTATAGCATTTATCGTTTTTTTATTTAAATAAAAATTCTACTGCTTAATTTCGTCCTCAGGTATGATTTAAGACAGTTTAATAAAAAGGGCTACAGATCTAGTTCTTCAGACTATACACTTCCGTAGTCCATAACCTTCAAAACCTACAACTTATACTCCACAGCAGGGGTGGGACATATATTATTATACTCATTGGGTGGGACAGGCCTTAAAGTGACGTTTTCAGAAGACTGTAGTGCCATCTATTAGTTCGCTCAAAAATGAAAGCTTTGTCAGCGGTCACTCGCTTTAAAACCTTTCATCGTTATTTGTGTCATTGCCGGCTGCCCAGTGGTCATAAAATGGCGGCTACTTCTAGCGTTTGCGCATGTATGTAGCTCTCGTGTTCCATTTCGCATATTTCCATTTTGCATATTACTACTAAATCTAACCTTTATGTTCTATGTTATGACGAAATTAAATAACTAACTCTACGCCCAATTTTAACATGGTAAAAAATTGCAATATCTACCTTAAAAAGTAGAGTTAGTTATTTAATTGCGTCACAACAGTAAAAATGAATTTTATAAATTCGAGCTTATACAGTATGGAAGCAGCTTATATGAAATAAATGTAGGTACATACTTGTTAGTATATTAGCTGACGATATACCAAAAATTAACGAAATCCGTGCAGTGGTTTTGTCAAAAAGTAGGCTTTTCATTTTGAACAAATTTAAACGTCCTGTAAGATTTGGGGGACTGGGTCAAATATTCAATGAACTTGTATATTTCAATATCATAAGACGTTGCCGCTTTGCCTGGCTGCCTTTGAATTGCGCAGCCCGCGCCCGTCAAAGAGGTACACGTGCTGGCGATGTCTCTTTGACTGCGGCGCTATTCAAAGTCGGCGTAGGGAAGGAGATCTTCAATTGATAATTAGCTTTCTATAAAGGGAGTTGTAATAGATAAATAATAAGTTGTTTAGGTCTATTTTGAAATTGTTCTGTAATTATTATTGTAAGAATACTACACCTACCTAAGTAATTAAAACTAAGCAGCTTCAGAATTTTTATTTTTATAAATTATGAAGTAGTTTAGAGATAATTATCGTGAATAAGGAAGAAATAAACAATAACAATTAATTACTTGTTTGTAATTTGAAAGCCACCTATTAAAAATCGTACCAACTTGCTTTATTCATTTATTTATTTGATGAAAATAAGGGACGAGATAAGCAAGACGCGCAGATGATGGTAATGGATACGCCCTGCCCATTACAATGCAGTACCGCTCAGGATTCTTGAAAAACCCCAAAAATTCTAAGTGGCACTACAACTGCGCTCATCACCTTGAGATATAAGATGTTAGGTCTCATTTGCCCAGTAATTTCAATAGACTAGAATTGTGGGGTATGCCCTATTTACACCTTTATTTATTTTCGCCATTTTATTTAAGTATTTGTAATTTGTTATTCAGTTTAACGCGATCTTTCGTAATGTCTGGAGTGCTTTACAATTTAAAAAGTTAAAGTTGTATTTATTAATTTAACCTTCTTAAAGTTCAAGTGAAACGTTTCAATCAATTTTTATTTCTTCGCTTATAATTATGTTATTGTTAAGAGCTTGTTTACGAAAAGAGAAGTTACAGCCAACTCACCGCCGTGAGCTACGTTGTCGTTCCTCGGGGTCAAAGTACGTAGCCTAAACAGACTGTTTTATTTTTTAAAATTTAATTCGTTTCTTTGAAAATGTATTTTTTATAATTTAGGGATTTGAATTTAATTATTAATTTTACTATACTTCTATGGACCAATATGACTTGTATTTTCATTTATTTCATATAAGCTGTTTCCATACTATGTAAAGTTATTTTCGGGGCCAATCTCCAGATCGCGCTAGTTTTCAAATAGACAGCTCATAAATGCTTCGAGAGGGATCTCTTTTCCCTATATATTATTATATTCTTTGCTCCACAGTTATGTTTAAATTCTCTTTGCCACAGTCCACACAGTTAGATAAGTGTATTATTTCTGGTCCACACTCCACAGAGGCACAGACACAGACTAATATGATGCTGACACAGAGTACCTTTGTACCTCGTTAGAGTAAATATAATCTTTGTACACTAGCATCGTGCTGCCAAAAATTGTACAAATATTCAAATATTGTATTATAATACTGAGGGAGGTTATGTTATGAAAATATAAATTAAATTGAATTGCCATTTCCTCAGTAAGAATATACTTAAATTCTTGTTATAGTAAATTAAATATCTGTTACGAAGTGCGAAAAGTGAAAACAGCAAAAAGAGGAACTTAAGCAAATTAACCATGTATTTGAGATATTATTTGAACGAAAAAGGTGATCGTGAATACACATTAGCCGTACGTATCATTTCTAAAGAAAGAATCTGTTTTAAAATCAATAATTTAATTTAATTAAATAGTGAAAAAGCTATGTTTTTGGAGTGGCATGTTCAAAGTACAAAATTATTTCTATAAAAATCAATTAACACGTTAAAATTGGTTTGAAAAATAATAATACCCACTTATTTTCTGCGATTATCTCCAATTTTATTTGATACTTGTTTGAATTTTTCACAGACAAAATAATAATAAAAAATGTAATTTTAATAAATTTGACTCATATTAATGGTTTTGGTCTGATTTAGAAGTATAAACATGGAATAATTGCAATAATTATTATTGAACACACTGTGGGTCTGGAGTAAACAACACAAATGGGCCTAGCAATGAATTTGTTAATAATATACATTATAATGACATTTCTGTTTTAAACTTTTATATGGTTAACTTACAGACAATTGATCCACATGGAAAACCAACATTATCTGCCCATCCAGGTATATCAAAGATAATTTTATTAGAAACTATTATTTTTATTTTCTTCCGAGACTTGTTATCAGATGGTCTAAACCAGTGTTTCCCAGCGTGGGGCCCACACCCCACAAGGTAGCAATTTAAAAAATAATAAACCTCTTTGCTTTGGGTTATTTAAATGCAATGCTAGATATTGGTGACAAAATTAAAAGAAAGAGTAAAATCCAAGAATGTGAAAGTTATTTTTCTACCATATCGAAATTAAGCTAAATGTGGATTTAGTGTAAATGATTTACTGATACAAAAAATAGACCCACTTGATATAAAGCTAAGTAAATTAGAACACAATATAAAATCTCTGTGCAGCAAGCATCAAGCTCAAAGATCACACTTAATGAATATAGCAAAATCAATATTAAAATCATTTTGAATTACAGTTTTTCATTATATGTTTTGAAATTTTACTTTGATGTTTTAATAACAATTTTATAGTGATTTCTACCTAAAACTTATCATTTATATTTCCTAAGGGAACATAACAATTTTTAAAGGTTAAAAATTATGCAGGCTTAAAAATTTTAGAAATGTTAAGGTGGGGCATGGCTTAAAAAGGATTGGGAATCACTGGTCTAAATTCAACAGACTATTTATCTTCATTAGTAATGTGATTATATAATTTACTTTAATTATTAATAATAATGGATGATGATGCCTGTTTGCAGAAGCACCAAGCATTTATTCTTTATTTTTATTTTTAGCTCGCTTTTCACCAGAAGACAAATACTCCAGACAAAGAATTACTATAAAGAAGAGATTTGGCTTACTATTGACACAGCAACCAGAACCTATACACTAGTTTAGAATTTAATTCAGGAAATAAATTTTTTGTGACGGTATAAACTTGTTTATTTATCTAACTCTCATATTATAATTGTGTTAATTTTTCTACATTATTTTTGCAAAACTTTCCTTCACAAAGTCTTGAGTGTGGGGCATGTATTAAGTTATTGATAAGTTCTCTAACGGCCATTCCCAATATACCATCTACAGAATTTTATTGAGACAGAAAAGTCAACAATAGCTACAATTTTTATCTCTTGTAGGCGACAACCGGAGATAGACTGAATATTGGGAACGGCCATTAGTCTGCTAAAGGTACAGATTAATAAAATATTATTGATTTTAGATAACAGGGGTCTAACTTATATTTCAATAAAGATAAAGACTGGTTTAAAATTAATCCTTTTTTGAAGTGAAACTTTTACCCCAACCCGAGTACCTTTTCCCCAAGAAATAACTAGATGATAATATAATCAGCTCACAAAATCTTAATTTTTGGTACTATATGGATGCAGGTAACTAAATGTAAGTAGTTAACTACATGCATCTAGTCTATGACCAGAGAGTGTAGAGATGTCCCTTCATTGTGTGCTAATGCATTTATCATGGTGATGGTCCTGAGCTGTTTCACCTGATTCCTGCTGCTAAATTCCACCTTTCAACAACACACCACAAACTAGGATTTCATCCTCACCATCTGGATGAGTAGTGTATAGCTAAATGACCCTATGGGCTATACACAGCCATTGAAAGACCACTAATATCTTATGGCACTATGGTCTGGTACAGCTATAATTGCCCAAAAGATCGTAATTGCAAAGCTAGATAACCTTCAAACAATTGCAAGCGCTATAACAAAAGGAGCCATGACGGCGACACCGCTAGCAGCTCTTTTGTGCGCTCTTCAACCTGCCGCCCCTTAACTTTATAGAATACGCGAAAGAACTGCCTCTAATCCGCTGTGGCTATTTGAACAATGTTTACTGAGAAGTCCTGTACTAGACATGGTGAGTGACGTCATGTTAATGAAATTCGACTTCATCAGCAGCTTTACTACTGAATTCCCCTCAAGATAGGACTGGCTAAACAACCGAATTATTTGAAAAAAACGGGAGCCTTAAATGGTATACCCATAAATCCAAGTCAAGGTCTGGCATTGGCTGTGGAATCTACGGAGAGTGCCCCAAATTTGGCAAATCTGTCACCTTGGGGTACCTCGCCTCCGTTTTCAAGCCAGAGGTATACGCCATAATATTCCGAATAAAGGCTACGTCGGCAAGTGTATTTACAACCACACAGATAGTGAGTCAAGGCCTTCTGTGATGTCCCAATCTTGTTGAGTCAACCCTTCATACATTATGTTCACAACAGTGAAATAAACTCGGGCTTAACTCATTCCAAAACCCTAATTAAAGCCTTCAACAAAATGGCTGCACATGAGGCACTAGTGCCTAATGCCACCCTAGGGTTAAGTAGGAAAATGTTATGATTTCTTACTGGTTAGAATGCGAGTTTTCACTGGGCACTGCACATTAAACAAACACCGCTCAACCCCGTTAGTTACACATTCTCTCTGAATGTGGTCCTTTAATGGGTAAAAGGAGAATTTCTTTGGGAAGTCCAATTTTTCAGCCACTTGAGTTACGTCAGCTCACTGCAAAAGAAATAATTACAATTATGATTCATGAAAATAACCAATCTTAGCAGTGAGCTGTTACAATAGATCACATATTGGTCGCAGTGAAACAGGGCTGCACTGAACTGTAGTACAGCCGCCATACATGCCATTATTATTTTGTATTATTCACGGCTGCTATAGGTACCTGGAAGAAAGGATGCCTAGCAAAGTGAAGACAAAAACCTTGGTGTGCAGTTGGTTAGACGTAAGTAATAGTATTCCTAATTTACCGAGACAGAATCTTTTTTCCAATAGAAATCAATATTAAATTTAGAAAGCTCCCAAAACACATCCTCGTCCACTTTATGATAAATCATATAATTATATGTGTCGGTTGTAAGAAATACGTACATAAGTTAAAACATTCTAATAATTGTTTTATGTAACCAATGTATTGAAAATTATTTCTATTAAGTACAATTGTTCGGTCTTTGCATTGTATATTGTTTGGTAAAGTGCCAGTTAATTTCAACTGTGGAGATCGAACTTGCTAAGGTGCCATCTATCGCTACTGTACTTCAACCCTAAGTTGAAACCGGTAGCAAACGGTGGCGCTTGTCACGACAATCGCGTGACGTACGCGTGTGTGGGCGCAACTCATAATCCTACGCAAGCTCTCTTCCGCTTCGACCGCCGTACGAGAAGGTGCCGTCCGAGACGTTCTGGGCCGCCCCTCAAGCTTCGAACCATGTGGGTTCCTGTAGTGCAGTGCACCAGTGGATGCTGTGTGGCGAGGAGCAGTAAAGGTAGGTGGCATATGCATTGTCCTTTTTTCACGTTTGTTTTATTGCGCCTACCAAATAATATATAGTCCATTCTTAAAATCGAACATTTTCTTTATTTCAAGCTTAAAGCGATTATAACATATTGACACGAGAGTGGGTCAGGGATTGGAAATAAAACTCCGCTTATAGGAACGAGTTGCTACGCAACCAATGATATTTAAAAGTATAGATAGGTTACGCAGATAACATTCGGTGTTTGAAAATGATACACTAACGCACACATGAATAATTTAACATTGCAATAGTACACTAGTTACATTACAATTACACGTCAAAGAAGGATAATAAATGCAATTATCGCAAGCGAAAAAGAGATTACTCTAATTTGCTATTGCTTCGTATTTGTATAGAGAAAATACAGTTAATTCACCAGATATGATTTTATACCGTACACCGTGATTTATGCCTAAATTACGATTCATTCATGAGTTCATGTAGTAAAAGCTATAAAGCAGTAAAGCTGCATTGAAATTTGGTAGATAATGTGTCATAGATTATAAAAAAATAATTTAATATTGATTATAATATATAGCCACATTGATGATATTAATTATTTATATATAAAATATTAAAAAAAAACATACAGACACCAAAACAAAACCGAAAGGTATCTACAGTAAGGGTCACATTTTTACAATTTTTCTAACAACGGCTCCCAATAAGTTTTAAGAATGTCTTTTTGTTGAGGGTTTATTACAATAAGGTAATGGGAGGAGAAAAAAATGATCCATTGATTGTTCTGCAGTTAGCAAGAGATATACGAAAAAACTCCTACGTAAACAAATGGCACTCACTGTCTACATCCGATACCTACCCTAAAACTTGTTTTAGTAGTTTGATAGTTCAGCTACCTATATACGCACTTGTTTATTAAAAATTATTACATTCACTGCAACAATGACTTTTTTTACATCATTTCCTAAAATATTCTACCTCGATCATCCCGCAACAGACAGCATCAATATTTTGTCATTTCTGTACGTTAATCTATGATCGCCTTGGCGGCGATCGGCGTTGTTATGACAACATATTTATTTTGTTAGATAAATAATGAAATCAAATAAAATGTTATAATTCATGATTTCTTAACTGTGTATGTAATTCTATGATTTTTTTACTTTCGTTATTAGGCGATTGATTTTCGGCGCGCTGGTGACATATCTACCTCTTTTAATACTATAATATCATTGTACGCGACAATATTTTTGTTTAATTTTATCTCAAATTGTAGTAGTACCTTAGGTTATACAGTTTAAGACTCCACAATATTTTTTAAGTTTCTTTGTTTTTAAAAGTTCTGCATCAGTGGCATTGGTTAGCTAGGTGACGAACTGGCGCGTGCGTCACTGCTACTACCTACATAAAGAGTGAGACGGGCCTGCCGATTGATACGAATACGACTTACGAGATACTCATTAATAAAATGCCAGAATTGGTTATATCAAGACCAAATGCAGATCAAAACCTAGGTGCTATCGGTGTGCTCAGCCTCATACAGGAAAATCTTGTATGATTTAGAAACGGATTCTACTACAAATTGTTCCGGGCAATACTTTGCCACTAACAAGGGATGCTCTGAGCATGGCAGACAAGAAAAAACATAAAAATTATAATGGATTAAGAAATATATCATTTGAAGAAGCATCCAATCGCTGTCTTAAATCTATCAGAGCTTAGACCATATGCAGAAATTATCCAAAAAGGTTTTGTCATCCCAAAATTCTCTTCTTTTTCAATTTGGTCTATCCAACATTTCCATCCCCACAGTGTCTTACAGAAAATCAGTAAATTATTCTCCGTTCTAGAGCCCCTCTAGGTATCTTATGACAGAGCTGCTGATCAAGCTATTTTTGCGGATGTACCTTCTGTCTTCTCACCAGTTCACGATAGTAACCTCTTGGAGGTTCTATTGCTTATCATTTTACGTCTCATCTCTACAAATAATTAAAGTTTACCGTCCATCGTTGCCCATCAACTCACTCAAATCCTATCTTTCTTAAATAACAATGGCCCCGGTATCCAATCTTCGATGGAACTCGAGAAACCCAAGAAACATCAAACGTCTCTTTCATCTTTTGAATAAATTTCATTCAGCTGCCATGGCTATCTCGGGGACATGCTTAGCTCCAGGAACGAATTTTTGTATCCCTGGATATGTATGCCTCCGGAATGATCAGGCTGATGGAGTTGATGCGGGCTGTGCCTTATTTATAGGGCGCACCCATCCCTTTTCCGCTATCGTCCGTCTTTATCCACATATGATACGTCCTTATCCATTGAAATGATAAGGTGATGATCAACTCTTTGGTTTCAAATTATATCCCTCACCCTCATTCAAGCATGATCGCAGATTTATCCCTTTTTACCCTTGTGACCATTATGACATTGGTATGCGATAAGGACCATCGAGTAATGTAAAGCGACGCGCCGCTCAATTGCGGTTCGGCCTTAAAATTGAAATGCTCTTCAACACCCCTACATTTACTCATTACTTGGTAGCCTACCTCAACCTTACATAGGCTCAATCTCTTGGTGATCTTGCCACAAAAGCCACTATTTACAAAAAAAAAATAGGATCGAATTGTGAATAAAATAGATTAGATAGAAAATAGTGATTATAATATTATCTTTGGAATAGATGTAATTCTGAAGCATATCTCCTATGGTCTATTAATAATACTCCACCTCCTTAGAATATTATCTTTATTTTTACTTCTTGAAAATAGTAAGAAAGTTAAGTTCGCCTGTTATTGTTTTCCCGTGACAGGTGGGTCTCATGATTTGCTTAAGAATAATCAGTTGCGATTACTTTTCTCAAACTATTTTCAAGTGAAACAACACTATAGACTTGCTTTTTATGAGAGCGACAAGACAATAGCTATGAAATGGCAACCGGCAGTATGACGTATAGATTAAATCGTAAGTCGTGACATAGTCTTTCTAGGCCAACCTGGGTAAAGAATACCATGCGGAGTATACTATCTATGCCAGTATGAAATGAACGTAGTGGTTTAATTCTCTTTGCTATGGTGTCTCCTATATAGTCTGTGGTTTATATATATTTGCATAGTTGATGGCTCTCAAACGTAGTGATTATATTCTCTTTGTGGCTCTCGTTAGAGACGGAGGTTTGATTTTTGAATAAAATGTTCTTTTTGTTAATTAATTTATAAGATAAGAGTATTTGTAAATTCTGCCTAAAATCTTAACACCTGGAATAGATTTTGTAATTTGTACATTTCCTATAGTATATTGTTATTCGTATCATGTCGCTTATAAGTGATGAACACAAAGTGTATTGGAATAAAATAAACTACGCATTTCCAATCTTAAATGATACCATCGTGAGTGACTGCACTGATTTGGAATATATAGAAGTCCAACAAATTATTACAGGATTAGGAATTCAAAATAAAATCCGTGATTTAATTGTCACACATATCGAAAAATATGTAAGACAGCAGGTGGCACCACAGTTTTGGGCAAAGTTTAGTAAAGTTGAAGAAGAAATAAAGGGTTTTCAGCTTTTTAAATCTGCTGTCAATGATTTATATGATGCTGTTAATAAGTTCTCTGGGATGTTAAGGAGACTGATAATATTAAACAACAGCTGCAGTGATAACAAAACTATATTTGGAGAACGAGATGTTATTTCTGGTTTCATATTAATAATTCGCGCAACTCTACTTTCTCAATTGCCTGTGGATTTCAATATAATAATATTCCATTTCTATAAATTATCTTTTAATGTATTTGATAATGAGTATGAATCTCCAGATATGAGTGAAGATGTTATGTGTTCTGGTTGTTGGAATGATTATTCCGAGTGTATCTGTTCTTATGTTGTTAAGGTTTTTTATGAAACAAATAGAAAATTAATGGAAATGCAACTACTAGAAAGGTTAACTGGACAAGTTTTAACTAATTTCATTCAAGTAAGAGTTGAATCACATATACAGCGGGTTTGTACTGGTACTTTTGATGTGTCACACATAGCACACTTAGAAAATTGGCTTGAGACTACAGTCATGACTTGGTTAACAAGGATATACTGTGGTGGGTCATCAAAACCACCCCCTGATAATAAAAATATCCAAAATGCTATATATAAATTCAAACAAAAACTTCATTATTTCTTGTATCATACCTACACAAAATTAAGGATTGATCAACTGTTCAATATTATTATTGAATATCCAGATTCTCAGCCTGCTATTGATGATTTAAAGCAGTGTATAGATAAAACAGATTTGAGACCAACTCTATGTAGAGTATTACAGTCAGCTTTAGAAACAAGATTATTGCATCCAGGTGTAAACACTCCAGACATCCTTACAGCATATGTCGCAACAATAAGATCTATTAGACACTTAGATCCATCAGGAGTGATTCTGGACACTGTTACTAAACCAGTACGTAGTTATTTAAGGAACAGGGAAGACACAGTCCGAAGTGTTGTCAGTAGTTTAACAGAAGAAGGGTCTGGGAGTGAACTAGCTGAAGAATTAGCCAAATTTTCTGCTGAAGTTGATGATGATGGTGAGAAGGAAGAGGCATGGGACGAGTGGGTACCAGATCCTGTTGATGCCGATCCTAAAGTAAATGCCTTTAACAGAAAGACTAGTGATATAATTTCAATGCTTGTCAATGTTTATGGAAGTAAAGAGCTGTTTGTAAATGAGTACAGGACTCTTCTGGCTGATAGATTACTAGCACAAGGTGTTATAAATACAGAAAAAGAAATTAGACATCTTGAATTATTAAAGTTACGATTTGGTGAATCTCAACTGCACAACTGTGAGGTTATGTTGAAGGATATTTCTGATTCTAAAAGAATAAATGCTTTGATTCATCAAGATCAAACATTCCAGGAATTAAATAATAAATTTACTGCAAATGCCATGATAATGTCTGCTCAATTCTGGCCACCATTTAAAGATGAAAGTTTGGAACTGCCAGAGGAGATTAAACAACATTTTGACGCATATACAAAGTCTTACGAGGCATTAAAAGGAAATAGAACTCTAAATTGGAAACCACATCTAGGAAATGTTAATATAGAGATTGAAATAGGGGAGAAAAAGTTAGAACTTACTGTTTCACCTTTTAACGCTACGGTGATAATGCATTTTCAATCAAAACCAGAATGGTCCCTTGATGAGCTGCATCAAGTTATGAAGGTACCAATAACGGTCCTCAGAAGAAAGATCACGTATTGGCAATCGCAAGGCATTATATCTGAGAAAGGTACAGATTTGTATGTGTTAGTGGAGGGTTCCGATGCCAAATCAAATGTATCTACTAATCAGGTGCAAGAAATGATTTGTGAAGATGACGAATCAGAGAGTGTGATGGCATCAGCACATGACCAAAGAGAGGGTGAGCTGCAAGTGTTTTGGTCATATATTGTGGGAATGTTGACTAACTTGGATTGTCTGCCGTTAGATCGGATACATCAGATGTTGAAGATGTTTGCTGCATTAGCTCCTGGCACAGAGTGTAGTGTTCAGGAGCTGAGACAGTTCTTAGATACTAAAGTCAGAACACATCAGCTAGTCTTTCAAGGAGGCATGTATAAGTTACCAAAAACTTGAGGTCATGTTAAAAAATATGAGCGTAATCAGAAATGGCCGCCAAGTTGTAGGTATCATGAGTGTCCTCTTTAAATTTTATTGGCAAATTCAAGATCAAATAAAAATATTTGTACTTATAGGAAATCATGTCTTACGGATGATTAGTGCAAGAAATTGATCGAACAATTGGATATAGTTCCTTAAAAAACGTTCTAAGCCACAAACTTCACAATTTATGGAATTTGTGTCAAGTTTAATAAATATTAGTGTATTCCATACATGTTGGTTGGGCTACTAAGTCATGATGTCATTTATAGAGTGACAATAGGGCTGCCATTTTTTGTCAGTCTGTTAATATGGATCATGTGACCAGTTTGTGTTCATAACTCAATTACATGGTTGTGGTTTGGAATGTTTTGCTGAAATAATGTCCAATTGTCTGAACTAGCTTTTGTGATAGTGTTAGTAGAAACTAAATAAAACTAATTAGTTCAATTTTGAAGGTTTTTTTATTCACATTTTACATATAAAAATTGGTTACATTTTATTTAATAACAATTATTGTAATCAACAATATATATTTTGTTAGTACAACAATTATTACCTACTGATGTATTATATATATATTATTATAACTTTGAAGCCCAATTAAACTGCAATGAATTGAATGCAAAAATATAATTTAACATCAATTTAATTTGACGGTCACATGTTTCTTTACATTAATACTTAAATGAACCTTCAATACACAAAACATCAGTCTTCCAGTTTATGAAATACTGCTTTCAATAAGTTAAAATGTAAAAATATGTATACATAATGAATTAATATGTTACGTACTTGGAATGCCTTCTAGTAAACAATATACAAAAATAAAATGCAAGCAGATTATTTTATTTCATCACGGACGAGTAAAAAAAGGACTCCGCGCCGTGATATTAGCAAGTGAAGCACCGTTATGCTAGTGTGTGCGGTTACGGGGGATACTAGTTACACATTCTTTTCTCCATAAATAATCATATATGGCCACAAATACTTATATAGTATCGTTTTTACACGTTATCACAACGCACGACGGCATTTTGAAAATATTTAACTGAGACGCAAACTGATCTGTCACAGACGATGACAATTCTCATAATGGCCGCCTATCGGCCTGTAGTATGTAAGTATGTGCGTGGGGCTATGTATTTACACGTTAATCAGCTTGTTTTGGTGCTACACTGTTATATAACGGAGTCCTTATTTTTTTACGAGTCCGTGTATTTCATAATCTCAAGGGAAAGCTTAAAACAAATTATAGAAACATTCTTGGAATGCAATAAATAAGAAGTTGAACTCAATTATATTATGATAAAACAATGACTGCTTTCAGTTGATGGATTTATTGATTGAGTATAGCTTAACATAATTTTCTATAGGTACCCATTATTATAATTACTAGCAGTATTCAAAAATAATTAAGAAGTTTTATTAACACAAAAAAATATAATTTTCTTTTTAAAAAGACAAGGTTTTTTCGATAGATATTCGACAAAACATTATCACAAGAATTTCATATTTTAAAAGTAAGTACATTTCTTGGAATATTTATGACCTGATCAATAAGATGAAACTGAATCTATGTTAGTGTCTCGAGTCCCTGTTGGCTCTATTATTCATATTCCTGTATTTTGTCCTTGAATCCCAGCTCCTTTTTAACAGGCCATTATGAATTAACATAGGTAGAGTGCTGGTAAAATAAGTTCATATTGATATAATCTTATATATAGAATTCTCATGTCACAATGTTAGTTACCTTACTCCTCCGAAACGGCTTTACTGATTTTTACTAAATTTTATATGCATATTCAGTAGGTCTGAGAATCGGCTACTATCTATTTTACATCACCCTAAATGTTAAGGGTACTCCACCCCAATTTTTTTTTAAATTTGTTGCCAATTTTTTTATTTATATTATAAAATATTATATGATTCAGCATTGAAAAACACCTACAAATTTAAATTTTCACCCTACTACGATGTAGGTACAACTATTTTTGTAACACGATTTTTATATTATTCTGTTCCATCCACCAAACCGATATAGGGTTGCAAGATGGCAATCGAATACAATAATTGTAGTACGATATATTTGGTAGGTCTGAGAATAGGTTGCATCAAAATTTAAATAATACATTTTTTTAATATGTTGTATTGCTGGGTCAGCTAGTATTAAATTAAAATTTGGAATCCCCCAGAATAATTTAACAGAAGTAATTTAGATTTGAATGATGTTTTTACATCTGAGATTTACAAAGATTACAAAGCAAACAAATTGAATACAACTTTCTGAACAAATGCATTAATAATCAAATAATATTAATAAGAAACAAATTATCTTCCTCTTTTGTAAATAACAGGTACCTAACACATAATAGGTAATAGGTATGTACTACTTTGTTCCAGTAAGTTTTTCCGATTTATATTCTTAGCAGCAATGTGGGAGACATAATATAATCCTGAGTCCAACATAGAACAGATACAATAACATTAATATTACTAATCAAACAAAAAATCTTACAATACACAGATCTATCAAACAGTTTAACAAAATATAACACACTGATACTTAGTTGGAGGTAAAACGTTTTAATAAGTTTAGAGCCATAATTTATTAGAAACACTTAAATTTATTATTATATATAAAATAAATAATATTTCAATATTGTAAAACTATAACAGTTAAAGCTCTATAAGTAGTTCACATACTATGTACACTCATTACCTCATTTTCATGATATAGTTTATCATTTATTTCAAATTCATCTGTGGTCGCGAAGCAGATAGAAATTCGGTCAATGACCTTACGCACATGTCGGTAGCGCATTTTATAATTGGCAGAAATGTCATAAGTCCGAAATTATCTCTGCTTTATGACCAGATAAACAGAAATCGATAAAAAGTGGCATTTACGATGTACATTTTGTATTAACAGTATCTAATACCAAATATACATACTTATTCTATACACAAGCCATGTTTTTGCAAATTACAACAATGATTTGACTTTAGATTAAGGATTGGTCTCCACTACGATAACAAGATCCAACTAGATACCGCAGGCGTAGTCACAAAATGCGGAAACTAATACTACGCCCAAGTCGGCATACTCGAGCCAGTCTCGAACGATGTCTGACGTTGAGGTGCCATATGTTCTGTTAAACTGTGCTAATAATTGAAACTAAAATGCCGGCCGGGTCGCACGCAAGCATCGAATAGTTGCCGTAATAAAAAAAGCTATTGTTCTTAGGTAGTACGGAATCTAGTTGGAGCGTAGCGGAGACCAATCTTTAATCTAAGGATGTGGCAATTTCCATTTATTACCGAAAATAATTCAATGAACAGTTACGTACATGACTATAACTCGAAGTTTGACATGTTTCACCACTTTTATAAGTAAATGTTATTGTTAAGGCGCAGATACTTACTAGTAATAAATTAAATGCATTAACCATCTATTATAATATTAAACTTAATTTACAATTTTTAAGTACATAAAATTTCATTAAGTCATTTCTCATTACACTAAGAATCTCTTTATTCTTTATTATAATCAATATTATTACGTTGCCTCCTCTGTCTTGTGTCAAATTACAATCGCACGTCTATTTTTTTATGAAAATAAGGGACGAGACGAGCAGGAAGTTCAGCAGATGGTAATTGATACGCCCTACCCATAACAATGCAGTGCCGCTCAGGATTCTTGAAAAGCCCAAAACTTCTGAGCGGCACCATAATTGCGCTCGTCACCTTGAGACATAAGGTGTTAAGTCTCATTTGGCCAGTAATTTAACTAGCTACGGCGCCCTTCAGACCGATACACAGTAATGTTAACACATTACTGTTTCACGGCAGAAATAGGCGCCGTTGTGTTACCCATAATCTAGCCGGCTTCCTGTGCAAAGGAGCCTCCCACTGGTCTACCAATAGATACTTAAGTCGCATACTAAATGAATGTTTTATTTTATTAAAATAAATACTATGTAAATAAAACTTATGTTATATTATATATTATGATCTTTAAAAAAAACTATTGTCAGAATACCTACATGTTATCATGTAAGTAAACTTTATTAGTCTTTCATATACTTGATAATTAATATAAAAAAGAATAAGTAATATGTATTTAATACTTCCAATATTGACGCTTTTATGCTGAGTGACATTACTAACAATACAATATGACCTAAGTATGTTTAATCTCATCTTGTAGTAATAATATTCAATCTTAGTAGAAACATGATTGTATCTCCTCAAATCAAAGTAAAATATTTTTCTACACACTTGCTCGTAAAGTGAGCCTTATTAAATCGTTATTAGAGCCATAAACCGAACTATAACACACACGTGCATTATAGAATTATCCCTACAAAGTTAGTACCTAAGGTAATACACCTTTTTTTTAACAAAAAAGAGGTTTTATGAGTTTTATCACTTAAATTATTTTTGAATTAGGCTGTATGGCTATATGTAATCAGTCACCTTACATAAGGCGCGTGCTTAAAAAAAAAACCTTGCGTTCCATTTCCTGTAAAGGCGGATGGCGAGAATGGACCATCATAATTTAAAAATTAAGGAAGCATCGTACAAGTACAAGTTTATATTAATTATAAACATAAGTTTATAAGATGTTTATACAAAAATTATTGAGGCGCTAAGATATGGGAGTCAAAAGATATAAATAATTATAATTTATTAAAAAATAGGTCATCTTGCACTAACGGAACGTTTTACGCAATTGATTATTGACATCTACATTTTTTTGACATGACAGTCATTTTTATATGGATGTTCCGACACCATGAAACTATCAATACCTATTCAAATCAGCAATTCACAATGATTGTGAATTACAGATTCAATAAGATTATTATCGTTTTTGATACTAAAATCGGTAGGTATATTTAAAAGATTCGATACCTGCTTGAAAAAAGAATGAATTGTGAATCGTCAATTGTTAGCTGCTGGTCAACCTCCCACATAAATATTATATTATATTCAAGCAGACAGTAATTAGGCATAGACATAAGATACAAATAATGGATTGAACGATAGATATGGATTAATAATTTTAGGTTATATTTTACTTTTAGTTTTATCTTTTATCTCCCACTTTTTTAGACTTACTAACCATTTGCTTTCTTCTTAGTTTTGTTACGTTCTACAATTATTAATAAGTTTCCATAATGTACCTACGCCACATATTTCAGTGGGTCCCAAAATATATGCATTCTCGCCATCCTCCTTTTATATTTTGTTTGAACGATTTATGCGAAACATGTTTGTTTTTTACTCGCAAGTGTGTTGAAAAAATGCGTATGAAACTCGTGAGTAACTCACTAGACACTCGGATGATGATATACGATAAGTGCAACCCACAGCCTCGTGTACAATAAGCAACTTAGCCCACCTGTTTCATAATATACTATTATTAAGTTGTAGTAATACTGCTTATCTGTTTCTCCTGGGCGTCGGCTGCGGGTGAGTCACCTGGGAGTTCTGCGAGGGAGCGTTCTGCAGCGGTCGCTTGAACGGTCCGAGACGTTTGATTGGTCGCGGCGATATTGTTTGTGGCTCGCTCGGCCACGTGGTCGTGCCGTGGTCGAGTAGCGCATTCGCTAGGCGACCGCTACTCTGATCTGATGAAGACCATTCGCCAAAAGTTAGCATAAAAAGTAAAAGGTACAACATTCAGTAAATCAGTTGTTATCCCATACAACCAGAGCGTTATAAATTATGACAAAAATAGTTTATTTTAAACTTGTAATTATTTCTTCTAAATTCTCAGGGAGAGAAACAAACAAATCAACAAATTAGTTTTAATATTCAAAGTCTTCATACCCCGAGATAGACTTCTTTGTTCTATTTGTTTCTCAAGACTTCTTTGTTCTATTTGTTTCTCAACTTTCTCTAATACATTTGTTTTGTTGCAATACAGGTACGAAACGATTACAATTTTATTGTAGGTACGTATAAAGGAGCATTGTGGTCGTGAATAAATGTATTTAAATATAAATTGCTATATCATATATTACAATAAATAACGGCGTTTGAATATGACCATTCGACAAGTTTATCCAGCAAAGTTCATTATTAATTAAGTGTATGGAATTTTTTGGGTTTTGTAAAGTTACTGGAAATTTCTAGTAAGTTCAGGATCAAATCGAACAGAAAAATAGGGATGGAAAATGTGTAAGCAGGATAAAAATAGTTAAAAGAATTTTCTTAAATTTAAAGATAGAATGGGAGAATCATTTTGAAAATAGAACAGATCCGGGGGTATATAAGCCGTACTAAGCGTGGCCTACGGCAGTTCTAGTCCTGACTCGACAGTGTAAAGAAGAAGAATAGAAGAAGTAGTGAAAAGTGGAAGTGTTCCAAGAAGAAGAAGATAGAAGAGACTTAGTTTCGGTGCAGTGTGACGACGCGTTGAAGGTACCGCCGCCCACAAGAGGAACAGCGGCAGACCGGCGAAGCGCAAGTTCAGAAAAAGTGAACGCAAATAAAGACTCGTTCCTATAAGCGGAGTATTATTTCCAATCCCTGACCCACTCTCGTGTCAATTGGTGTCAGAAGTGGGATTGGAAAGATGCCATTAGTGCTCAGGTACGAGAAGGGAGTGACCACGCGAGAGGGAGCAGCTGCAGCGGTAGAGGACGAGTCACAAGAAGCATCCGGCTCTGGACTCAGTGCGACCGTGTCAGCACCGCGGGCTCCTGCCGTACACATCAGCGCGCTCATGCAGCAGATGGCCGCCATTATGCAAGAGCAAGCGCGCCGACAGGAGGAGCAGCTGCGGGGCTTGCAAGAGGAACTAGCGCGCCGTCAGGAGGAACAAGCGCGCCGGCAGGAAGAGAAGGGCCGCCGACAGGAAGAACAGAAAGCTACAGGGCTTGAAAGAGGAGCAAGCGCGCCAACAGGAGGAACAAGCACGCCGACAGGAAGAGCAGCTGCGAGGCCTGCATGAAGGCCTCTCCAAAGATATTTTATCAGTTGTGCAGTTGTGTGGAAAAAGAGATCGCCCGGATTGACAGTGTGGAAAAGAAGATGGACAAAGTTGAAAAAAACTTTCAACGGAAGATGGGACAGATGGAAGTAACCATTCGTCAGCTCAGTGGGAGGGTCGTGTGTCCTTCAAACAACACAGGAGTCACCTGCGGAACCACATCGACCAGAAATTTAAAAGTACCTCCCTACGACAGCAAGTCTTCCTGGGCTAACTTCAAGCTACAATTGGAGACGGTCAGAAGAGCCTGCGGTTGGAGTGACCAAGAAGCGCACTCTGCCCTCACACTAGCCCTCCGTGACGATTCACTCTCCGTATTGGAAGCACTCGGCGCTGAGAAGCAGGAAGTGACCTACACAGACCTTCTTGACGCGTTGGAGGCAAGTTATGGCGATAAACACCTTGAGCATGTGTATCGGGCGCAACTAAAGTACCGCAGTCAAAGGGCCAACGAAACTCTGCAGCAGTGGTCCGTGGAAGCTAAGAAGCTAGTGCGTAAAGCATATCAGTCGTCACCAGCTGCAATAGAAGAAATGTTGCTCCAAGTGTTAATCGATGGAATACGGGACGCCGAAGTAAGAGCAGCCGTACGATTGAGTCATCATACTAGCTTGAAGGAAGCGGTGGCACATGCGTTGGAACTGGAAGCGGTTCGCCACGATTCTCGGACGTTGAGACTCCGCAAAATTGTACCAGCAGATTCCAGACGAAGGCAAGCATATAACCCAGTATGCTATGGGTGTGGGGAGCGAGGACACATTAGGAGCACTTGCCCCAGGTGTGAGAGCAAAACGCAAGGTAGGAAGGATGCGGCGGTCTCAACATCACCGCTGGAGCAGCAGGAAAACTAGAAAAGGCCAGGGCAGTGGGGATGGCGCTGGCCGGTAGAAGCAAAGCCCCAAGGATCTTCGTTAAGCAGACATGTGACGGAAACACTTTAGTTATAGTAGGAATGATAAATGGAAAATCTTGCCGTTTCACTTTGGATACGGTAGCCTCACGTACAGTCGTTAGCCAAAGAAGACTTGAGAGCATCGGAAGACGACATATGCGAGAAAATGTAAACTTAACACTCACAACAGCTACCGGCTTTAAATCTGAGATCGCAGACCCTAGTCCCGGTAGTCCTGCCAAGGTATCAAAGAGGAAGACCTTGTAAATGCGCTATAATAGAAAGACAGACATCGGATACGACATGGATCCCAGCCAGGACTGTTGTGGGAAACTCCCAAATAATGATGGTTCCCATGTTTAAACCTCATGAGGACAAGCAATTTATTAGGAAGGGAACAGTGATCGGAGCTTGTGAGGAGATATCTTGGTTAAGAAAGTGTGAAGAAGGGAGGAAGACCGTAGCTGCAAGCCAGCATGTGAACATACAGAAACTTCTGGATGGCTGAAAGGACAATCTTACCAAGCTACAGTTAATAAAAGCGAAAAATTTCTTGCTACCCTACGCCGGGATGTTCTCGAAGAACGACGGGGACATCGGAAACACTGGTTTGGTGAAACACAAGATCGACACAGGAGACACTGTTCCGATACGGCAAAGACCAAGACGTATTCCGTTTGCATGCGAACAAGAAGTGGAAGACATGATTCGGGATATGAAAGAAAATGGTGTGGTAGAACCATCATCGAGTCCATGGTGTTCTCCAGTGATTCTGGTGAAGAAGAAGGATGAATCAACTAGATTTTGTGTGGACTATCGGCGTTTGAATGATGTAACTAAGAAAGACAATTATCCATTGCCAAGAATCGATGACGTCATAGATTCACTTTGTGGCGTGGTTCTCTACTCTGGATTTAAAAAGTGGCTACTGGCAAGTCGATCTGGACTCTAAAGACAAGGAGAAGACGGATTTTTCAACCGGAAAAGGGTTATGGCAGTTCAAAACAATGCCCTTCGGATTATGCAACGCTCCAGCTACTTTCGAAAGGTTGATGGAGCATGGCAGGTATGTTGGGAGAAACCTGCCTTGTCTACTTGGATGACATAATCATTATGAGACGAAGTTTTGAAGATCATCTTAAGAAACTCGAAAAAGTCTTCGCAAAACTGCAGGGTGCCAACTTGAAGTTGAGTCCAAAGAAATGTTCCTTCTTTCAACGTCAGATGAATTACTTGGGGCGCGTTATCTCGGAGCAAGGCGTTGTGACGGATCCTGCCAAGATAAGTGCTGTCAAGGATCGCGACGCCGACAGAAAAGACACATGTGAGAGCATTTCTAGGACTATGCTCTTATTATCGACGCTTTGTGAAAGGGTTTTCCGATGTTGGTAAGCCCTTACATCGACTGGCGGAAAAGAGCCTTTTCCTGGGGTGAAGAATGCGAACAAGCTTTCTTAGAGTTGAAGAAAAGACTACGTGAATCACCTATCCTCGGATATACTGACACAGAGGGAAGATTCATAGTGGATGCTGATGCTAGCAACACCGGAATTGGTGGAGTACTATCTCAGAAGAGAGGAGACCAAGAAGTTGTAATTGCATACTTTAGCAAATCTTTATCGAAGCCGGAGAGAAACTACTGTGTAACTCGTAGGGAGTTACTGGCCGTGGTAAAGACATTACAACATTTCAAAAAGTACTTGTTGGGTCGCAAATTCCTCGTAAGGACTGATCATGCCGCCTTGAAGTGGTTAATAGAATTCAAGAATCCGGAAGGACAAGTGGCCAGATGGATTGAGCAACTTCAAAAGTATGACTTTGAAATCGAGCATCGAGGAGGAAAAAGTCATAGAAATGCAGATGCTTTATCTAGAAGACCTTGTCCGATGGAATGCAAACATTGCATTCGTCAGGAGGAGAAAGAGAATTTTATGATCCGGCTGATCAGAACAGATTCGATCGACGAGAACTGGAGCAACGATGCAAATGAGGAGAGCTCAGGAAAATGATAAGGATCTTCAACCACTTTTACATTGGCTAGCAAGTGGATCACATAAAACAAAATGGTCTGAAGTGGCTAGACACAGTCCGGCTCTTGGTAGACTCTTGAGTCTCTGGGCACAATGGAACAGTTTGGTGAAGCATGACGGGTTGCACTGCCGGAAATGGGAAACCCCGCAAGGAAAGGATTGCCATCTACAACTGGTCGTTCCCAAGGAGAAGGTGAACGAGATCCTGAGAGCTTACCACGATGGTTCTTCAGGTGGACATTTGGGAATAAGAAGAACTCTCACAAAAATTAAAGAACGATTTTACTAGTTGCATTGCCGTGATGATGTGGAAGACTGGTGCCGAAAATGCAAGAGTTGTGCAGCTGTCAAAGGACCTCAGACCTGGAGCAGAGGAGCTATGAAGTTGTACAATGTTGGGGCTCCGTGGGAAAGAGTAGCTCTGGATATGGTCGGACCCTTCCCAGTCACCAAATCTGGAAACCGTTATATAATTGTGATGATGGATTATTTCACGAAGTGGCCGGAAGCATTTGCTCTACCGAATCAATTTGGGTTTTGTAAAGTTAATGGAAATTTCTAGTTAGTTCAAGATCAAATTGAACAGAGTAAAGAGGATGGAAAATGTGTAAGCAGGATAAAAATAGTTAAAAGAAATTTCTGGTACAATTTAAATTTAAAGATGGAATGGGAGAATAATTTTGAAAATAGAACAGATCGGGGGGTATATAAGCCGTACTAAGCGTGGCCTACGGCAGTTCTAGTTCTGACTCGAAATTGTAAAGAAGAAGAAGAAGAAGAAAAGAAGAAGTAGTGAAAAGTGGCAGTGTTCCAAGAAGAAGAAGATAGAAGATACTTAGTTTTCGGTGCGGTGTGACGCGTTGAAGGTCGCCTCCCATAAGAGGAACAGCGGCAGACCGGCGAAGCGCAAGTTCAGAAAAAGTGAACTCAAATAAAGACTCGTTCCTATAATCGGAGTATTATTTCCAATCCCTGACCCACTCTCGTGTCAATATATAACAAAATAAGAATAAGAATTGTAATTATAATTCTGTAAAAATACGCTGACTTTACATAGTTGCGCGTGGCAACTTAGTCTTATTCCAGTATACACGAAATAAAGTGCTCATCGCGCGTAAAGATGTTTTAACTACACCCATGTTTTAAATTCTCTATTATAGATTCTAAAATAGTTAGCTTATTACCAACATTAAATCACCCAATGTCCTAAGAACCCATCATCCATTGAGTGTTGTAATAAAATTAAATAGAACATTACATCACCCGTTTTCATTACAACACTCCTTTGGATGATATTATGGCTACTAGGACTGGATTTTTTATGTTAGCAGTAAGCTATTTCAGAATCTTTTATAGAGGATTCATATTATGGGAGTAGATAAAGTCTTGTATAATGAATATTATATATATATCCATTCATTCATTTATTAAAACACTATTATCACTGTGTGATAAACCCATAAAAAGTTGCATAAATAATGTATATAACTATTTGAGTAGTCAGGAGCACTCGTTACCGGGTGGCGTGTCGCCGGTGGAGTTGGTAGAGGTGGCGGAGTGTGCGGGCAGCGGGTCCCGCACGCGCGTCACGAAGTGCTCGAAGGTGGCGGGCAGCGTGTGCGCGGCCCGCAGGTGCTCCAGGTCACGCGCCCGCTCGCTGCAGGCGTGCTGGTACAGCGGCATGGTGGCACTATGTTAGTAGCCAGGAGCGCTCGTTACCTGGTGGCGTGTCGCCGGTGGAGTGCGCGGACGGTGCGAGCAGCGGGTCCCGCACGCGCGTCACGAAGTGCTCGAAGGTGGCGGGCAGCGTGTGCGCGGCCCGCAGGTGCTCCAGGTCACGCGCCCGCTCGCTGCAGGCGTGCTGGTACAGCGGCATGGTGGCACTATGTTAGTAGCCAGGAGCGCTCGTTACCTGGTGGCGTGTCGCCGGTGGAGTGCGCGGACGGTGCGAGCAGCGGGTCCCGCACGCGCGTCACGAAGTGCTCGAAGGTGGCGGGCAGTGTGTGCGCGGCCCGCAGGTGCTCCAGGTCGCGCGCCCGCTCGCTGCAGGCGTGCTGGTACAGCGGCATGGTGGCACTATGTTAGTAGCCAGGAGCGCTCGTTACCTGGTGGCGTGTCGCCGGTGGAGTGCGCGGACGGTGCGGGCAGCGGGTCCCGCACGCGCGTCACGAAGTGCTCGAAGGTGGCGGGCAGCGTGTGCGCGGCCCGCAGGTGCTCCAGGTCGCGCGCCCGCTCGCTGCAGGCGTGCTGGTACAGCGGCATGGTGGCACTATGTTAGTAGCCAGGAGCGCTCGTTACCTGGTGGCGTGTCGCCGGTGGAGTGCGCGGACGGTGCGGGCAGCGGGTCCCGCACGCGCGTCACGAAGTGCTCGAAGGTGGCGGGCAGCGTGTGCGCGGCCCGCAGGTGCTCCAGGTCGCGCGCCCGCTCGCTGCAGGCGTGCTGGTACAGCGGCATGGTGGCACTATGTTAGTAGCCAGGAGCGCTCGTTACCTGGTGGCGTGTCGCCGGTGGAGTGCGCGGACGGTGCGGGCAGCGGGTCCCGCACGCGCGTCACGAAGTGCTCGAAGGTGGCGGGCAGCGTGTGCGCGGCCCGCAGGTGCTCCAGGTCGCGCGCCCGCTCGCTGCAGGCGTGCTGGTACAGCGGCATGGTGGCACTATGTTAGTAGCCAGGAGCGCTCGTTACCTGGTGGCGTGTCGCCGGTGGAGTGCGCGGACGGTGCGGGCAGCGGGTCCCGCACGCGCGTCACGAAGTGCTCGAAGGTGGCGGGCAGCGTGTGCGCGGCCCGCAGGTGCTCCAGGTCGCGCGCCCGCTCGCTGCAGGCGTGCTGGTACAGCGGCATGGTGGCACTATGTTAGTAGCCAGGAGCGCTCGTTACCTGGTGGCGTGTCGCCGGTGGAGTGCGCGGACGGTGCGGGCAGCGGGTCCCGCACGCGCGTCACGAAGTGCTCGAAGGTGGCGGGCAGCGTGTGCGCGGCCCGCAGGTGCTCCAGGTCGCGCGCCCGCTCGCTGCAGGCGTGCTGGTACAGCGGCATGGTGGCACTATGTTAGTAGCCAGGAGCGCTCGTTACCTGGTGGCGTGTCGCCGGTGGAGTGCGCGGACGGTGCGGGCAGCGGGTCCCGCACGCGCGTCACGAAGTGCTCGAAGGTGGCGGGCAGCGTGTGCGCGGCCCGCAGGTGCTCCAGGTCGCGCGCCCGCTCGCTGCAGGCGTGCTGGTACAGCGGCATGGTGGCTCGCACGGCGCGCCCGCCTGCGAAGGCCGCGCCTCGCACGAGGGCGGCGCAGCAGCTCACGCGGACGATACACTCCTCCCACAGCGGACCGAATACGCCCACCTGCCCGCGGACGGTTAATCGTTATTTATTTTAACTACACCACTGACCCCTACTAAGTACCACTGAACTGGTTGCTGTCAAGGTGCTTTTGTGCCTGTTTCATATTCGCCATTTTGGACATGTAGCGAGAATCTGCGGTACTACAACTAGTGATGACAACATCAGCAAATATCGATGGATGGTTAAAAAGTATTTACAAAAAAATTGTGTACTTTATGACGTTGATACTTAAAGTATAAATAACACGGAAAACGAACAAAATTTATTCAAAATGCAAAAATACTTCAGAGTATTAAACGTTCCTCCGCAGCCATTTGTATTATACATCAAAATTTCTTTGGACGCTCGTGAGTGGCGCTTCAAATAGGCACAAAAAATTTGCTGTCAAACATATGGAATAGCCTGTCCAGTGGAATTTATACAGGTCAGTGATCTACACCCATGCCCTAAATCCTCTATTAAAGATTAGAAAAAAATTAGCTTATTGCCAACATTAAAACACCCAATGTCCTAGTAACCATTAAAACGAGTGTTGTAATGAAATTCACTACAACATTACAACACTCGTTTGGATGATGTAATTGTTATTTGGCTGGCTTTTTTAAAGTTAGCAATAAGCTGTTTCAGAATCTTTTAGAGGATTCATATTATGGGTGTTGATAAAGTCATGTATGTCAGTTCCGATCGGGCCGTGTTGTTGAGTGGACGTGCGTCGCAACGCTTGAGCTTCGCACTGTAGTTTAGTTCACCGTGTACATAATGTTATCTTAGACGCTGGCCCAATTCATGAGATATGGCGGGCCAATTAATTATTATTAATGAGTTTCTAACGTTTGTACAAAACAAATTGGATATAATAGACGAACAAAGTATCACTCAGATTTATGCTACCAATTTTACAGACACAGAAATTGAAGATGGAAAAAGTATTCTGTATAAATCGTGTGGTGATAAAGTGAGACATGTGCAGCGTAAAGGAGATGACAAGAAAAAACGGAATATCAAGGATGTTATTAGGTTATTGAAGGAAGTAGACCCCGATGCGCAGCCTAACTTTGTTGCCAAGGACTTAAACCGGTTACCACCGGTTTTGTTTGACCATGTTGATGTTACACGAATTTTGAAGGATATGTTGAATATGAAAAACGATCTTGTAAAATTTCAGATAAAAATGAGTGCGGAACTTGCTGAAATACGCAACTCCATTCAACAAATAGAACAAATTAATGTGACGACTCCCCAAAAGAGGAATTCTTCATTAACAGCTGCGACTCCGCCATCACTGCAACCTACTCCTGAAAGAGTAGCACGGAGTTCGATTACCCCGACCAACCGTAAAAACGTGCATAAGAGAGCAGACTTATCGCTTCCGCCGGTGAAAATACCACCGCCTGCACGCACACACGCACCCTGCGCTGTAAATGCGTATACGCCGACCTATCGCGATATCGTGTTCGAAACGGCCAGACCGCGGCAAACAAGAAGCGCCCGAATGGCACATGTGAGTGCGGGTCAAGCTAGCGTAACAGCTTACGCTGCGCTTGCCGTGGTGAGCAATGCATCGAGTCATAACGAAACAATGACGCATGGTAAAAATGCGACATTTACGGTTGTAGAAAATAAAAGAAATTGAGCAAATTGGAAGATTTTCCTTCCTTTTTGAGTCTCATGGAACGACCAAGTGGCTGGATCATTGCCTGACAACTATTGCTGCACAAAATACAGTTGTATGTGTGTATGTGGATAACAGTGTTAGTTGGTCTAATCATTTCCCACTGTTTGTTAACTGTGATATTAAGCTTATAACTAAAAAAGTAGATAGTAAGGTATGTAATAATGATAATTTAAATAAGGACGTCAGATGGGGACAGAGAAATGCAGATGAAATAAATATGTGTACTAATCTATGTACTGAAAATCTTAATAAGTTACTTGACTCTAGTCACTATAATGCAAACAATTTATATAGCTCTAAGGGTGTTTTAGATTTTATTAATAATTTTTACAATGATGTAATTGGTATTTTAAAATATGCAGCTATTAATAGTAAGTATTCGGGATCTGGTGTGCACAAATCCCGCCATAAAAAACAAGTAGTTGGCTGGAATCATCACGTAAAAGATAGTTATCAAACTGCAAGATTGTTTTTTAAGTTTTGGGTAGACTGTGGTAGGCCTAGTAGTGGAGACATATATAATGATATGGCGAAGACCCGCGCTATATTTAAAAAGAAATTAAAGTGGTGCCTGAATAATGAGGAATCTATAAAAAAGGACATTTTAGCGACGCATAGAGCTGACAAAAATTTTACACAGTTTTGGAAAGCTACTAAGTCATTAAATAAAAAAGAAAGTAGGCCACTAAATGTCAGTAACATACAGGATAGCACGGAGATAGCCAACATGTTTGCAAAACATTTCTCCGTGAAACCATTAGACGTGGCGCATGTGCCTGACTCCCAGCCATTGACACCATCGTCTGAAATAGTAAACTTTAGTCCAACGGTTATATTCCGAACGATTAAAGATATGAAACGCGGTAAGTCACCAGGCCATGATGGTCTGGGTGTTGAGCACATGCTCTATGCTGGAAACAAATTGTATGAGCTATCTATGAGTATCAAGGCTATTTAACATTCTTTTTTTATTTATTTATTTAGAGACTTAAAAAAGTGAAAACCATTTACACCATAATTTATAGACCAAAGCATTAGACTAAAACTTAAGGCTGGTGATTGCAACTGGCAGCCCAATTAGACCTAAGCCTGTGCTAGGCCTGTCCAAAAGTACTCGGCCTAATTGTGAAAAAATAAAATATTAAAGTTTTCTAATTTAATCTAAAATTTTAATCTTATGAATTATTTACCTAACTAAACTTAATTGTTATTAGTTTTATTTGGATTATCATACATATATAAGAAACAATAAGAAAAGTTATAAAAAAAGAATAATATATATAAAATATAAGTAATATTAGTAATATTAGTGCAACAGTGTTATTGTATTAAGTTTGAAGTATAGTTACTTGTACATAGTAAATATGATAAAATGTCAGTGATAAATACAAATAGCATAGCATCAACAAATCTTGTCATAAAGACATTTAAAGTTTTCAAAAGAGCAGACTAGCAAATATTTCTTCATATGTGTATTAAATATGGCTATCTTCCTGCAGATATGTTAAAGACAGTAGTGGTTCCTGTGCCGAAAAACAAGACGGGTGACATGTCCAGTATAGCTAACTATAGGCCTATTTCACTTGGGACAATTGCTGGTAAGGTACTTGAGCGGTTGTTGCAGCCTGAACTGATGAAGAATGTACAGATTAATGATTCTCAGTTTGGTTTTCGTCCCGATCTCTCTACAGACTCGGCAATTTTGTCTCTAAAGCATGCCGTGAATTATTATAAAAGTCGTGAGACATCAATCTATGCGTGTTTCCTGGATCTGAGTCGCGCATTTAATCTTGTTAATTATAATATATTATGGAGAAAAATGCGTGACTCAAACGTCCACAGCGGTAGTGTCGGGCTGATGAGATATTGGTACGAGAATCAAACGAACATTGTGCGTTGGGGCGACACAGTCTCTAGTGAGTTTAGATAAGAGTGTGGTGTACGTCAGGGGGGGCTAACCTCTCCGGACCTGTTTAATCTTTACATTAATGACCTTATTGGGGAGCTAAGTGGTACTGGCATCGGTTGTCATATTGACGGAGTTTGTTTTAACAACTTAAGCTACGCTGATGACATGGTGCTACTTAGCCCCTCAATAAATGGTCTTCGTAAATTAGTATCGATTTGCGAAAGTTACGCCTTAAGACATGGATTAAAATACAATGTACGCAAATCAGAAATGTTTATCTTTAGAGCTGGTAAAGGTCCGGAGAGGATGCCACCAGTTTTATTAGATGGGTCACCAGTTCGGGTTGTGCAACAGTTCAGGTATCTCGGACACATGTTGACGGGGTCCCTGAGCGACGACCAGGACATAGAACGAGAGCGAAGGTCTCTGGCAATAAGGTGCAACATGATCGCTCGCCGATTTTCTCGGTGCACTGAGGATGTTAAAGTTACGTTGTTTAAATCGTACTGTATGAGTTTTTATACTTCCCAATTATGGATCAACTACACCAAGAGATCCTTTAACATCCTCAGGGTTCAATATAATGGTGCCCTACGCATTTTATTAAAAATGCCGAGGTATTGTAGCGCGTTCGGCATGTTCGCCGACGCTGGAGTCCCGGACTACTACGCTGTTATAATAGCGGGTTTCTGGGAAACCGTCCGTAATTCTAATAATAAGATGATTAAAGTCGTCGCTGAGGCATCCCTTGACAATGTGTTTTACAAACACTGGCTAAGGGTACACCAGATCCCTATCTTTTTTATAATTTTAAATATTTTGACTACCTACTTATATGTAAACATGTTTTATATGGGTCCCTGACCTGCAATAAAATGATTTTATTTTATTTTATTTATTTATTATGCAACTGTTGATTATTAGGTATTTAAATACTCATATAATACTATTAATATAATATATATATATATATAAACCCACATTGGTGTTTTAATACCCCTACACAACAGTTGCATAAATATTTATTAAAATTTTATTTTCTAAGTAATATGGGGCGACCGTCACCAAATTATTTGATTGATTTTTTTATGAAAATAAGGGACGAGACGAGCAAGACGTTCAGCTGATGGCAATTTTTCATTACACTAAGAATCTCTTTATTCTTTACTATAATCAATATTATTATGTTTCCTCCTCTGTCTTGTGTCAAATTACATTCGCACGTCTATTTTTTTATGAAAATAAGGGACGAGATGAGCAGCAAGTTCAGCTGATGGTAATTGATACGCCCTACCCATAACAATGCAGTGCCGCTCAGGATTCTTGAAAAGAACAAAAATTCTGAGCGGCACTACAATTGCGCTCGTCACCTTGAGATATAAGGTGTTAAGTCTCATTTGGCCAGTAATTTAACTAGCTACGGCGCCCTTCATACCGAAACAGTAATGTTAACACATTACTGCTTCACGGCAGAAATAGGCGCCGCTGTGGTACCAATAAACTAGCCGGCATCCTGTGCAAAGGAGCGTCCCACTGGTAATTAAAGTAGTTGGTTGTAAATTATAAGGGGTAACGCTGCCCAAATTGTATTAAAAATAATAGCTCCCACTCATTACGACGGATTACAATAAAATATTGCATCAATTTATCAGTCCAGAAACCACATAACTTATGATTTGTTTTGATTTATATCCAAAATTTAATTTTAATTTTTTTTTCACTCGTTCACTTCTACATTACAATAGTACAATACAATATATTTTCATTGTAAACTTGCAACCCCGCACTTGTGCAACTCAAAAATGCATGCCGGTTTGCCTGTAATTGGATTTACACCATAATTTATGCTTATTTTGTTATTTTTATAAACTAGTAATAGTGTGACGGTGAACCTAAATAAATAAATAAATAATTATTAGTGGAAACTGTAAAATACAGATATTTAAATTTTGAAGTGCGATTAAATTAGCAACCCCTTCTACAATAATGAGATAGGATGGTTAACGTACGTCTGGTTTCCTGGAGACGGTGCATCGCAGCAGGCCGCCCGGCAGCGGGTACAGCACGATGAGCACGTCACAGAACTGCGTAGGAAGGGTGTCCCTCTTGTACGCACGCCAGTGTTCACTCCACACCACGTGTACTTCATCGTTGCCGAGGTGCCGGGTCTGTAGTTAATTCAGGGTTTAAATATACGTTTAGACAAGTCAGGTGTAGCAAACATACACATATTTAAATTTAAATATTTTTACAAAAATAAAAACGATGCGGGACTCCAACCTACGACCTCTCGCGTTCCGTGCGGGTGCTTTTCCAACTGAGCTAACCGTTCAAGTCGCGCATCGTTCATAAACTTTTGTTTTCAAATTTTATTTGTGTATTAATCCTAGAATTGCGGATTATCACTTTAAAAACATAACAAATTGTTTAAATAGTTATATTCAAAATAGACTATGATATCACTTATTGAAAGTAAAAAACTATCACCCATTCCAAAAAGTATGCCTCAGACCCGAGAAGAAAAGGCGTAACAAACTCAGCGTACTTCTTTTTTTCATAAAAAAATATGGTTACAATGTAAAATAAACGTTGAATTAAAGATATTATTAAATAGCATGAGGACGGTCGCTCCATTCCCAATCTGTGGTATTTTGAATGTCATTAAGAAACTCATTTATTATATAGAGTCATATATATATTTTTTTATTTATATATATATTTAGATACTATTTCAAATATCCTGTTTAAGTGTTGAAGGTTGAGAAGGAACGACCAACGCCTAATGTTAAGATCCACCATCTGCCGGTATCAGGGTCAAGTTTAAATTTAGAAATTTGTGAGCCTGCGACAAACAACATTACTAAACCTATTTCTTCAATAAAATATTGATGGACAATATTGTAACCTGCGGGCCTACCATGAACTCTTATTGCGATTCATTTGACAACCTAAAATTAACTGCTATGCTATTTCGTAACGCGACGTGATTAGAGGTATCAAATTTAGGTTGACGTCAAATCAATTGATTAAATCGCAATGATTTCAATTGAATGTCAAAAATGATGTCAATTGAATTGCAAACTGATTTAGTTCGTTCATTCATTTGTACCATGAGGTAATATTTCAACCTAAACTTGATTAAAAGATAGCTTATGTGTCAAAGTGAGCAATTCGAACAAAGTTACTTCTTTCTTAGAGGAAAATGAAGCGTGTTTTGTAGTAACTTTTAAAAAATAGTGAAAACATACAGAAAAGGAAAATTTCAATGAAAAATCAAACATTGATGGAGGTGCGTTCATAACTCGTTATTTTTACGAAAACACCTAAGCAAACACTTAATTTGTAATTCAAAGAACTTTATTTATTTTTATTACTATTATTTATTAAGCACAAAGAAGGGCTCAATAGCATATAATTTGACGCTATAGAGCGCAGTTTTTTTTAGTATTTTCTTCGCTAAAATCATATCAGTTTAGATTTCGAAACGCAACGCATATGGTTCGAGTAAGAGAGACAAACTTATGCAATGACTGTAGAGCGTCATCTCTTTCTCACACCGCGGACCACAGAAAAATTTATTTCGTTCATTCTTCATAAGCGATCCAAACGCCATTCAGTAAAAGGCACTTCATGGTACGAATTTTAACGATTCATTTCATTCAAAAGTTGATGGTAGGCCCTCTGTACTTTATGTTCCGGTTTGAGAAAATTGTAATCTTATTTTTTTCGACGTTTACACAGCTGTCTGAGTCTATCTAGACGTATAAATGATCTAAGCTAAATAAATAATAAATAAATATATCAAGCAAATTAAAATTTCTAAGCCCACGGGATTTTTTGATCCGCCAAATTCCATGTTTCCAAGTTACTAGGTGGCACCCTACAGGTTTTGTTTACCTGTGATGTTTTAAGTAAGACTCGCACCTATAAACGTCACCCAATGGGGTCACTGAAAATCAGTTTTGTGCTCAATCAGTATGTATGGAGACAACTATAACTGAGTGGACTACAGTTTTGGGAGACCACTGCCACATATAGTACCAACTGCTTTTTTCTTTACTTTTGTATTAATTAAGCATTAAGATTATGTATATATTTTGTTTCCATTACCTTCATCCAAAATAAATTCAATTTCATTTCAGTTGACCGGTTGTTATAGAAGCTTGGAATAGTAAAAAGGTTCGTGTGACGGTCACCTTGTTGAGGATAGCGTCAGGTGTGTCGGCGGGCATGCGGGTGGCCACGTGGAAGAGCGCCTCGAGTGTGAGCGTGGCGAGGTAGGGCGCGGTGGAGCCGCCGCCCCCGCCGCCCCGCAGCCCGCCCGCGAAGCCCACGTGGCTCTCCAGCTCCACCTCCCACGCGAGCGCCGCCAGGAATGCCTCGTAGGCCGGGCTGCCGCACCGGTTCGACAGGATCTCGTTGCGGCCCTCCTGGCCCTTGCCCACGTAGATCACCGCCACCTTGTGGGTCTCGCGGCATCTGACAACACCCAGTGACAAGCTTATATAACATAGGAGGACACACAAGACAACGGGACATCTGATTTATTTTGTCAACATCGCCTCTAGCACTCTTGCGAAACCAAAGCACCCGCGCTTTTTTGTATTGCATTGAAATTGAATGTTCCCATGTTGTGGAAAATGGCCTGGATAACCCGTGCAATTAAATTCGTTCCATAAAAGAGCGTGGCCAAATCGTACTTGTAATACATTAAAAAAATTGTTTTTTTTTTTTTTATAATTTTCTAAAATATTAAAATTATATTACAACAATGCCACAAAAAATTATATTTAATAAAAAGTAGGAGCTGTAGGCTGTATGGTGTACCTGCATGTGTTTGACTTTTGAATGTCAACCGTCAACTGTATTCTATGATGACCATTTTATCTATTGTTCTACAAATATTTTGCAATTTAAGTAATCAGCAGGTACATAATCACTTTCTTTTGCCAAACGTCAATTTGATATATTTGAATGGCCAAAACCAAGTGTATGAGGCTGCATTTAGTGCTCGACCGACGGTCAGCGCTGACGTCGGCCGAGCGTAGCTATAACTATGAAAATAAATGAACACGTTCAATCCACGTGATGAATAGCTACGCGCGTAGAGCTACGTCACGCTGACAAGAATAGTCGGTCGAACTCGTCGGTTCGCTTACGCGCTATGTCGATAAATTAGTTCATCCAGTGCGACGCTTATCGAACGATCGGCCGTATGCGCGTGTGTACAACATTGTAAACAAAAATTCATGTTCGAATACATTGTATAAATTTCTCTTTCAATTTGACGTTCTATAATAATTGGGTAAACATGATATTTTCTCCGTCTTTTATTCCGTATTCGTTTGCGTAAGTAGTACGCGTATATTAAAGAGGTTTAAAATGTATTCATATTTCTTCACAATTGTACACGAACAATCAAGTTTGCTGCCTGCTGAGCACTAAACACAACATGGTCAGTCATGGTCATGACCGACGCGTACCTCAGCGCTGACCGTCGCTCGAGCACTAAATGGAGCCTAATAGAAAGAAAGAAAGATTTTTTTTTTATTTTGAAACGTATAAGTAACTAGTATACAAAGACAACATAAAAATAAATATAAACTTAAGATTGATAAACAAGCAAAAAACAAAAAAGACTAAAACATTTCTATTATTATATATATGATACAAAAAATAATCTATAGAATACAATAATGTTCTAGTCTACATAATTTAACCTCAATAATCAAAGATATTTATAACTATATTGAAAGATTTTCAGGTACAAAATTGAAACTGAATATTATTTCTTACATCAAATCGAATCAGTCTTTCTATACATTTTTTAACATTTGTAAAATACGCTTTAAGATTTATTTTAAGAGACTCGCTCAATCCTGTAGACAAACTGGGTAAACAATTTTACAGGACTTTGTATTATTTTAAGAAGAAACTGTATGTTTATAATATAAAAAATATAAGTGGACGTGCAAAATAAAGTTGAAGTCCAGCATGTAAGGGAAAATGGCCAAAATTCTTTGCTGTATGTGAATGAAAGTCCCATGAAAACCGCCTGTGTAAGAACGCTAAACAAGCTGATGGTTAGGATGTTTTTTTTTTTGCGTTATATAATATCTACATTCACGAGTAGTATGAGGTTCGACTAAATTTTGAACAACTATAATGAAGGTCGATAAAGTAGCACGTACACAAACAAACAAATAGAAAATAAGAAACACAAGAGGCAGTTGTTCTGTAATATAACTTGTTGTAAAACTATTGTAAAATAATATTGTCAATGAGTAATCTATAATGGCCTTAAGAATTATGTTTTATATTATTGTTTATTAACGTTTACTGTAACGCTGTTGATTACCAATAAATAAATTTAAGCCAATTATATAATTGTTTTCTGTGTATTGCATATACATTTTAAATGGCAAGTGTGAGTTTTGGCAAAATTGGTTCCCTTTTTAAGAAACACTTGTCTGAACTATTTATTTCCTGGATTTTTTTTTGACAATAAGGGGCGAGACGAGCAGGACGGTCAGCTGATGGTAAATGATACGCCCTGCCCATTACAATCCAGTGCCGCTCAGGATTCTTGAAAAATCCAAAAATACTGAGCGGCACTACAATTGCGCTCGTCACTTTGAGACATAACATGTTAAGTCTAGTTTGCCCAGTAATTTCACTAGCTACGGTGCCCTTCAGACCGAAACACAGTAATGCTTACACATTACTGCTTCACGGCAAAAAGGCGCCGTTGCCGTACCCATAACCTAGCCGGCATCCTGTGCAATGGAGCCTCAACACTGGTGATCGAGCTCATTTCAATATTTTGCCTTTGATGGCTCACCTCTGCGCGTCCAGGTTCCTCAGCTCGCGCAGCAGCCTGTCACTCCGTCGCAACAGATGCGCGTGCGCACGTCGTGCCGGCGCCAGGATACCCAGTTGGGTGATCAGCTGCCGTGACACCGCGAATACCTGCTCATCCTTCTCTGCGGCCGGGTGTGAACTACACACCACGGGGTAATCTTCTACCTCCCTGATAAAAAGTTATACTTATGACATAGCAGAAAATAAATAAGTAGTCAGAAAATTTTCACTTATTATTAAAATATCCTTATATTTAAACCCTTTTATCATCAATTTAGGTTATTTTGATATAACTTGATTAGCTGTCTCATCAGGGATTCAACAAATGCAATCGATAAAAATTTAATTTAACAAATTTGACAGCTCTCTTGGTTAATGAAATTCGATTCGTCTAAACTTTTGGCCTTCAACCTATTTATTTACTCTTTAACGTAACTTGTTAAAGTGAAACTTTTATTACATCGTCTCAAATTTTTTTCGTCTGTGTGTTGCATGTCGCGTGACGGTCGGCCGGCGCCTATAGTTCGCAGCAGCTGACCATGTAGTGTATAGACTATTACTCATTTGTGCCAGTGCTCCACGCTATTTTGTTTGTTTTTAACAGTGTTTAATGTTAATGTTGTTACTTTTATTATTTCCCATTATCATTCCAATTTTCCAAGTATAAAATTAAGATTGATAAAGCGATTTTTATACCTAAGGCCATATGAGTATAAATGGAATATTTATCCAAGAATGTTTAGTTAAATGTCTATAATGTGGAAAAAAGTTTCACTTTTACCGTGGTTTCATAAAACCACACAATCCTTTTAATTTAGTTTTGTCGTGAGCTACGTGACATCTCAACATAAAATCATTTTTACATTTCTGTAATAAGATATATATAATTATCATATTAATAACTGCATATAAAACAACCCAAGTATTTATCCATGAATTTTTCACATTCCGCCAGCTTTGCCACCAATTTGAACGGCTTTATTTGAATTCGTTTCTGAATTTTTTGTTGAGTTGAACACGTTGCTAGTCAGGTAAGCCACTTTGAAGATTGCCCCTTTACATAATAAGTACATATTCACACCTCTCTTTGTTCTGCAGGTAGCTTCTCTCTGCGTTCCGATGTGCCACAAGCGCACATACGAGCTCGTCTTCTGCACCAGGCGGCAGCGGCGAGGGGCCGACTTCATCCAGTCTTCTACCGCACGTCACTTCCGGAGACGTGTGGCCTATATAGGCTAGAACCTGTGCAATCATTTAGATTTTAGACCATAGATCATTTATACGTCTACACTATGACAGCTGTGAAAACGTCGAAAAAAATCTATTTTGAGCAGTGCATGCACTTTAACACAAAGTATCATACAAATCGCGAGTGTAAGACGTAGCTTGTAAAACACACAAAACTATTACGACAACCTGTATAGCCGAGTGGTTAGCGATGCTACCTACCAAGCTAGAGGTCCCGGGTTCGAATCCCGGTAGGTGCAAGCATTTATATGATGAATATAGATGTTTGTTTCCGAGTCATGGATGTTTAAATGTATTTATGTATGTTTAAGTAAGTATATTGTATTGAATATATCATTGTCTTGTAACCCATAACACAGGCTGTATATGCTTAACTTGGGGCAAGATAATTTGTGTAAAAAGCGTGTCAATATTATTATTATTATTATTAAACCTGGCCTGTTTTTATCGGGTGTCTAACTGCAAGATACTGTCTATTTTTATATATATATAAATCTGATGTTTGTTTCCAGTTAACTTCTAAACTAATGAACGGATTTTAATGGGGATTAAATGGAGGGCAGTTTAGTCCATCTTGAGAGATAGGAAAGATTTTATTTTTAAGACCAAATAATCCCGAACCGAAAAGTAGACAAAACAGTTATTATTATAATACCACTGAAATGTATCAATATTTAGTTATGTTATGATAACACACGTTAATAAAATATTCCTCCTTTGAGTATGGACACTCAGTTCAGGATGATTCCATTCTTCGAAAAGTGTTAATACTATTAATATTATAAATGTGAAAGTTTGTGTGTCTGGATGTATGTTTGTACTTCTTTAACGCAAAAACTACTGAATGGATTTTGATGAAACTTTACAATAATATAGCTTACACACCAGAATAACACATAGGCTATTATTTATAAAACTATTGCGTAAATTATACTTTATATGGCAAAACAACGTTTGCCGGGTCAGCTAGTATATAACACAGTAAAATCTGAAAATCAACACTCGGTGGAAAAATCTCGTGTTTACAGAGAAACCTAGAGGAACGTTGGTCAGACTTCACAGGTCCTCCTTATATTAAATAAACAATAATTTGCTTCATTAAAACATTTTTCACAATTAAGCAGACGAATTCAAATGTAATGTTTTAAATACCACACACTTTTCTTAATTCATTTATATTGTTATAGATTTTTCTTTATTACACTGAAAAGAAAATTTTATGAACGACGCGGGACTCGAACCCGCAACCTCACGAGCGCTCTTACCAACTGAGCCACCAATTCAAGTGACGTATTGTTGATAAAATTTTGATTTTAAATTTTATTTGTATAATAAATTTTCTTCCAGAACTTTAAAACAAAAAAAATTGTTTAGATTTTTCTGTGTTTGTAAATATAACTGTCTTAACATAATAATAATAAAATATTTACAAATAATCGTATTAAAAAGGTTACGTTACATGATCCAATTGGTGTTTATCGGGCGGTGAATTTTTGTAGTCCGGCAACATATCTGGCGGTAGAGGCGGTGGTAATGACGACAGCGTGTTATCTCTTGGACTATCGACACTGAAACAATTAATTCTCTATATATATACATCATTAAAATGGTCTTTGTTTGAGGCTCTTTCACGCCTAAGCCACTGATCGTATCGACATGAAACTACCACCATTCGATGCGAAATTTATCCTAGATGGTTTATGGCTACTTTTCGAATTCCAACGTTCTTTCCTTTTAAAATTCGCCCAGCGAAGCGGGCGGGGACGGCTAGTTCTCTATATTATTATTTAATAGGAAAAAATTAGGCCCGTTCCACATATGTCTGACGATGGCGAAAGAAAGCTATCCGATCACTGACCTCTACTAATAACCACTGGACTGGCGGCTGTCAAAGTTATTTGTGCCTGTTTGATATTCGCCATTTTAGCGCTGTTGGCCGTATAGCGAGAGTCTGCGGTACTAAAACCAGCAATGACAACCTCAGCTAAGCAAACTTCCATAGGAAAACTATTTGCATTAAAAAAAAATTAAAGTAACTACAAAGCTGTGGAATGAGCTTCCTTGTGCGGTGTTTCCGGGACGATACCACATGGGTACCTTCAAAAAAAGGGCGTACACCTTCCTTAAAGGCCGGCAACGCTCTTGTGTTGCAAGAGATTGTGGGCGGCGGTGATCACTTAACAACAGGTGACCCGTACGCTCGTTTGTCCACCTATTCCATAAAAAAAAAAATTGTGTACTTTATTAGGTTGATTCCTGAAGTATAAATAACACGGAAAACGACCGAAATTAATTCAAAACGCAAAAATACTTCAGAGTATTGTACGCTTCTCTGGCAGTCATATGTATTATACGTCAAAACTAGTTCTCTGGACGGTCGCGAGTGGCGCTTCAAATAGGCACAAAAAATTGTTGTCAAACATATGGAACAGCCTGTGCAGTGGTATATAAACAGGGCAGTGTATCCAACGATGAAGAAAGAGTATGCTCAACGAGACGAGTGGCATAGTGACGAGTATGGCGTCGCCGTTCGTTATATTTGGACCCGCCGTATTGAAAATAGGTCTTATACGGATAAAACATAATTATTGTTTTTGTAAACATTCTCTATTCATACATCGGGATCTACTAGGCAAAGTGTAAATGTAAAACTATTTATCATTTTTGAAAAACACAAAAACTCACTTTTATGCCGTGAAGCAGTAATGTGTAAGCATTATTGCTTTTAGTGTAAAGGGCGCCGTAGCTAGTGAGATTACTGGTCAAATCAGACTTAACATCTTATGTCTCAAGGTGACTAGCGCAATTGTAGTGCCGCTCAGATTTTTTGAGTATTTCAAGAATGCTGAGCGGCACTGCATAGTATTGGGCACGGCGTATCAATTACCATCAGCTGAACGTCCTGCTCGTATCGTCGCTTATTGTGATAAAAAAACTAAACTTCATTCATTCATGACTTTGATAATTATAAAAAATATAAAACGAGAAAACGATATAAATTAAACATTATTAATAAGATATGAACGGAGAAATAATAAAAAAGATCCAGAAACGGGGTTATTATGAGGCAACAACCATAAAATACAATAAACGCTATTTGTAATAGTGACGTACACATCGGGTAGGGGCTGCGGGTCATCGACGTCGGGCTGGCAGGTGGAGGGCCGGTCGAGGGCGGTAGGCTCGTAGTACAGAGCGGACGCGTCCCAACACGCCTTGCCCGTGATGTCACGGAGTATCACGCGCACTTGCCGCTCCGATGTCATCAGACCTGCGACGTCGGGAACCATTCGTTAATAGTTATTTACGCAACTGTTGTGTAATAAGGGGTATTAAGACACGAATGTGGGTTTATTTTTTATGGCAAGTTTTCTTTTTTGCACGCGCCATACGCGGTGACTGATTACATATACAACAGCCTAAATCAAAAATAATTTAAGTAATAAAATGCATAAGACCTCTTTGTTGTTAAAAAGAAGTGTATTACCCATTAAATTGAAAATACTCTGTTTACTCTTATATAATTTGCAGTTAGGTACTAACTTAACTTTGTAGGGATAATTCTATAATGCACGTGTGTTATAGATCGGTTTATGGCTCTAATAACGATTTAATAAGGCTCACTTTACGAGCAAGTGTGTTGAAATAGTTATTTATGCAACTGTTGTGTAATAAGGGGTATTAAAACACGAATGTGGGTTTATCACACTATGCGAAGCTGATTATGATAATAGTATCATATGAGTCTTTTAATACCTAATTATCAACAGTTGCATACAAGACTTTATCTACAGCCATAATATGAATCTTCTAAAAGATTCTGAACTGATTATATACAAATAAACTAAGTATTTATGAAATAATTATTTATTTTAGTAGTATTTTGCAGCGTTTAAAATATCTGGCGGTGTGCCCACACACATTAAAACTTGAATCGGTCATTTTTTGTAAACAAAAACTGGACTCAACAAACTCTGTGAAAGCAATTTGTATTAGTTATCTCGGAAAATATGGTAGTCGGTGGGGTCCGGAGGTCTACTCTCTTTATCCCAAACGAAACTTCGTAAACGAACTAAATTTCGGTGTGGAATGAATGTCATAATTATCCGACTTATTTGAAGAATATAGTACTCTTCAAATAAGTCGGATCATGCCAACGATGGGTAGTACTAATGACAACTAAAAATAGCTGTATTACACACGCAGTGTAAACATCTCAAATTAGTACTTACGATTTTTGGAATTCTTAAAAAAGATTTCTGAAATTGTCTCTCAAATATGTTGTTATAAATCATTTTTTAAAGTGCTTTTTAACAAACCTAGCAATCACGATACAGATTCCAAATTTCAAGTAATATCAGTAATATACTAAAAGGCGTAAAGTTTAGAATCATTTTTGATGGCATTTCTAATATCTAGTATATTATATACTACCACCGCTTATGAAACAAATGGCGCTCTGAGAGAGAAGAAGCGGCGCAAGAAACTCTCCCAGTATTATTTTTTTGCGCTCTTTTTAATAAAAATATACAATATTGTACTGTTCTTTTGTAAAATAATCATAGTCCCAGGCTGTGGGATCACTTAGATATTCAGCTGTGGAGTAGTAGGATTTACGACACTGCCATTTAATAAAACATTTAAATCTTTTTATAGATAATGCCTGAACAGTGGCTGGGACTTTATTATAAAAGTGTATACATTTACCCTTAAAGCTATTATGTATCTTATGTATCCTACTAGAATAAGTTTCAACCAATCCCTTATTTCTTGTGTTATAATAATGAAAATAGCACTATAAAAAGCGGAAAGACGATTTTTGTGAAAGTATATTAAGTTTTCATAAATATACTGACAATGAACAGTCATAATATTTATTTCTTTAAACTTTTCTTTGACAGACTGTCTATATCCAAGCTGATATATAGCACGAACAGCTCTCTTTTGCAGAACAAACACTATATCAATGTCAGCAGCACGACCCCACAGTGAAAAACCGTACGTCATGATGCTGTGAAAATAACTAAAATACATTAACCTAGCGGTCTCAACATTCGTGTACTCTCTAAGAGAATCTTTCTAACGGCATATGCTGCAGAGCTGAGTCTATCTGCTGGATGGGCAATATGACTAAGACCCCACTGAGACTTTTAACAGACTCTTCCCAGGCGTCAAAGATGTGTTCAATGAGTCTAGTACCCATCATTTACATCATTTCAAATGGCTGCATAAACGATCATAAAACTATACCTTATGAATTGATGTGTTAGTTCTCTTTGTTAGCTGTAAGTTTCCTAACTTCATAGGCACACTTTAATCAGTACGAAAGTCACACAGAGGTTAATGCGACATGGTTGAGAGGTGGCGGTATACCTGGCGTGGTGCCGGCGTGGGGCTGGTCGAGCGCGGGCAGCTCCACGAAGGAAGCGAGCGTGGTGTCGCTGATCCTCATGAGCTGGACGTGCGGCGCAGACAGTACGGCCGCCCCCAGGTCGCTGCCCAGTGGTGGCACGCTGTCGTGCTGCTCGCACACGCCCGACGACAGCTGGCAGCCGGGCCACAGCGGCCAGTGGCCCAGGTGCACCACCAGTTGGGAACATATCTGGAGGCAGTGCCACCTTCGGTTAAAGAGACTATCGCACGTTAACCTTATGTATATATAAATAGTTATTGTATTACTCATGCGGGAAAAGTAGTATCATGGCGCTCACTGTAGTGGTTGAAAAAGAGCCGTTTGCCCATTTTAAAAGTACGTGCGTGCATTGAGTGCGAAAAGTTTACTTGTCGTACGCAAATTATACTTGGCACACGCAAATTTCGAAATATCAAAACTGAATTTAATTTAATAAATAAAATTATAATTTAAGTTACAAAAGTTTGCCCTGTACTTTTCCCGGGGCGTAAAAAGAATAGGGGAGTCCCAGGCCCATGGGTAGCGGCCTAGTGCCGCTATGTTTCGCATAGGTTAGTGTCGAGGACCGGTGGCCATTCCCCCCCCCCCCCCCCTCCACCCGAATATGACCGCGGAACTTAAAAAGATTTTACCCCAGGAGGGTACCGGCTCTACCAGAGTCGAAAAACCCCTCCCCGAGCACTCTAGCTCGGGCTGCCCTTCGTATTCTGGGGAGGGCACAAAACCGCGCATGACCAAGGACAAACGAGGCAGTAACACCACGGCACCCCGCTCCACACTCAACATGGACTTTTGCAATATCAGGGGAATTCACTCCAATTTAAACGCCGTCCAACACCACCTTGAGACGGCGCAGCCGGCCTTGTGTTTCCTTACGGAGAGGCAGATATCTCGACCTAGCGATTGATGAATTGAGCACAATTTTTTGCCTCATGCCGGGGTATGTCTGTACGTTAGGGAGGATATCTGAGGATATTTTGAGGGTAGGGACCTTTCCACTCTCTGGCTCCGCGTAGATTTAGAGGACCGCGTCCCCATCTATGCGTGTGTCTACAGGTCCCATAGTGGTAACTCAGAAACCGATCATCTCATGGGCTGCGTTCAAGCGGCAATTGACGACGTGCTTGCACAGATCCCCTCCGCTGAAATCGTAGTCTTGGGTGATTTCAACGGGCACAATGCCGAATGGCTTAGATCACGTACCACAGACTACGCAGGGCGATCTGTGCATAATTTTGCATTGGCGTATTGTCTGTCCCAATTGGTCGAGTCGCCAACGCGGCTCCCGGATGTGGATAGCCACATGCCGTCCTTATTGGATCTTCTGCTGACTACACATCCCGATGGTTACCAGGTCTTTGTCGACGCCCCTCTCGGAACGTCCGACCATTGCCTGGTCAGTAGTGTAGTGCCTATCCGACGCCAACGTCTCAGACCACCAGCGACCCGCCGCGTTTGGCACTACAAGTCAGCAGATTGGGATAGGATGCGTTCCTTTTTTGCATCCTACCCTTGGGGCAGGGTTTGTTTCCCTTCGGATGATCCTAGTGCCTGCGCCGTTGCAGTAGCCGATGTGATACTGAGGGCATGGATATTTTTATACCAAGCTCTGTAGTACCCATCGGTGGCAGATCACAGCCCTGGTTCGATGCGTCAGTTAAAGCAGCATCTGACTGCAAAAAACAGGCGTATCGAGCTTGGGTTGCGGCGCTGGGCGCAAAGGATCCGAACTGCACAGTTCTTAAGATGAAATACAACCGTGCCTCCAGATTTTTTAAGCGGCAAATCGCCCGTGCAAAGTCAAAACACGTCCTCATATTCGGCGAGCAGCTTTCCAGTTACCCGACCGGAACACGCAAGTTCTGGTCGTTGTCGAAAGCTGCTCTTGGTAACTTCAGCCAGCCGTCCATGCCGCCGTTGCACATGAGGGCTGACACCCTGGCCCATACGGCAAAAGAGAAAGCCGATCTCTTGTGCACTCTTTTCGCCTCCAACTCGACTCTTGACGACAACGGAAAAACACCGCCGACCATCCCGCGGTGTCAGAGCTCTATGCCTGAAGTACAGTTCAGACAGAAAACTGTTAGTCGAGCTCTGTTTTCGTTGGACGTCAGGAAGTCGAGCGGGCCGGATGGCATTTCTCCAATCGTGCTTAGAACGTGTGCCCCTGAGTTGACGCCGGTGCTAACGCGTTTATTCCGGCACTCTTATTCTAAAGTCGTAGTCCCTGACTCATGGAAGTCAGCCCTTGTCCATCCGATCCAAAAATAAGGAGACAGTTCGGATCCGGCAAACTACAGGCCTATTGCTATTACCTCCTTGCTCTCCAAAATCATGGAGACCATAATTAGCCGTCAGCTCTTAGTATATCTAGAGGGTCACCAGTTGATCAACGATCGACAATACGGGTTTCGCCATGGTCGGTCGGCAGGTGATCTTCTGGTATACCTAACACATAGATGGGCAGCGGCTATTGAAAGCAAGGGGGAAGGCCTGGCAGTTAGACTGGATATAGCGAAGGCCTTTAATCGTGTATGGCACAAGGCGCTCCTCTCCAAACTTCCATCATTTGGGCTTCCCGAAGGCGCAGCATACAGGTCGTTGTCGACAGATATTACCGAAGCCCGTGAATGCTGGAGTGCCCCAAGGCTGTGTGCTGTCTCCCACGCTGTTTCTTCTGCATATCAATGATATGTTGGACACCTCCAACATTCATTGCTATGCAGACGACAGCACTGGTGATGCCGTATACACTGGCCATGCAGGTCTCTATCGGGAAATCGTCGACCAGTGCCGGGAGAAACTTGTGTCTTCTATCGAGTCCTCTCTTGAGAAGGTCGCGGAATGGGGAAAATTGAACCTTGTCCAATTTAACCCCCAGAAGACTCAAGTTTGCGCGTTTTCCACTAAAAAAACCCCATTTGTCGTATCACCGCTCTTCGACAACACTTCCCTCAAAGCCTCGCCTAGTATCGGAATACTGGGTCTCGAAATCTCGAGCGATTGCCAATTTCGTGGTCATCTGGAAGGCAAAGCCAAATTGGCTTCAAAGAAACTGGGCGTCATTAATAGAGCACGGCAATACTTCAAGCCGGCCCACATACTAGCGCTCTACAAAGCGCAGGTCCGGCCACACATGGAGTATTGCTGTCATCTCTGGTCTGGCGCACCCCAGTATCAGCTCGATCCATTTGACCGCGTGCAACGCAGAGCAGCTCGAATTGTCGGGGACACAGTGCTCTGTGAACGGCTGGATCACTTGGCGTTGCGTAGAGACGTCGCTTCATTGTGTGTCTTCTATCGCATTTATCACGGGGAGTGTTCCGAAGAGCTGTTTAACCTGATTCCTGCCGCCGAATTCCACCTTCGCACGACACGCCACAAGTTAGGATATCATCCTCACCATCTGGATGTGTGGCGGTCCTCCACAGTGCGGTTTTCAAGGAGCTTTCTTCCACGTACTACAAAGCTGTGGAACGAGCTTCCTTGTGCGGTGTTTCCGGGACGATACGATATGGGTACCTTCAAAAAAAGCACGTACACCTTCCTTAAAGGCCGGCAACGCTCCTGTGATTCCTCTGGTGTTGCAAGAGATTGTGGGCGGCGGTGATCACTTAACAACAGGTGACCCGTACGCTCGTTTGTCCTCCTATTCCATAAAAAAAGTTTAAAAACGAATATGGAGTCGGAAATAATACATAAATCGTCGCATTTGTAATTCAAAATAGTGTGTGCAACTCGTGCGACGTTGGCGACTGCCAAATTAAAGTTAATTTCGAAGTAATTCTTAAATTATTATTCATGCAATAAACATTCAAAAGTACTGAATGCAATGTGTTACCGTTTGGGCCCACAGTTTGACGTCAATATTAGAAGCTGGAGTGGACTTGGGGCCGAGGTTATCCAGCTGGATATTGGGGTCGAAGTCTTCGTCCTCCGGCAGCGTCAGACCTTCGATGTCTGACCCATTGGTACCGTTCATTACAGCATATAACACCTGAAAAAAATCGAGGCATAATAATTATGTTGATTCTTTACACTAACACTTGCATCAAGTTATTATTTTCTAATGTATGTGTTAGCAAATATTAAAATATAGGTGTGCGTAATATTATTATATGCCGCTCTTAATATACCAGCTGTTTGAGAGCCAAATGCCGCGATGGCAAGCGTCCTGATGGAATGACGCTGAGGGCTTGGACAAGGGGAAGGGCGCTAGTGTGGGACGCTATGCGTCGACACTCTGGCTCCTTCTCATGTCCAAGTTACGTTAGTTGGTGCTGAGGCTGCTGCTTCGACTGCCGAAGACAGCAAGCGTCGCAAATATGTTGGTCTCAGTGAATCACACATCTTTGTGCCGTTTGGTGTCGAGACACTTGGCCCGTGGGGCCCAAAGGCACGGAGAATGCTCAAAATACTATCTTCGCGCCTCAGCCTTGCTATCCAACGCGGTAATGCTGCCAGTATTCTTGGTACGCTTCCACCTAATGACAGTTTTTAATTTTATGTAGTCATAGTATTGTTAATATAGTTATAAGATTTGTATTGTTGGAATAATAAATATATAGGTGTATAATTATAAAAAACCATACAAAACTAAACGCGCGCGGGCAGCGACACTGTCTGATGTGACACTTACAGGATAAACCTATGCCATCAAAAGAGAGTGATCGCAACTCAGTACTTCTACCGTAAAAAGTTAATGAGATCTATGTAATAGCAAGTCTGTCAATTTATTTAGTTAAGGATCCTTCTGTGTTAAGTTATTACGTAATTAGCTAACCTCACAATATTTTATAGTGACCATATCATAATTGAAAATATTTTATGTTTTAAATAAATAAATAAACTTGGCCATAGCACTAAACAATCTAATTATATGTTTTAAGAATAGAAAATGCTAAGATAAAACTTGCAGGATAATAAATTTATTATTATTATGAAATATACATAATAATAACTACATGACAATGAGTTAAATATAAGATTTCTATGAATAAATAATACATGGAATGGAATCTCAAACAGTTTTAAATGATTTGGAATGGGGAAATCTAGATTAAAAATATATTTCAATAAGCCAATTTAAAAGAAAAGTCGTGGCTAAATTATCATTTCATAACTATAGTTAACTGGGCTAACAACTAACAGGGTGAACTACCCCTTTAACTGTTTTCATTATTAAAATATGGAAAAACTAGATTCTTATCTCGATATTTTTTGCGTGGAATTCACTTAAGTATCGCGCTCCCTTCAAAAGGGAACTCTTCTTAATTTGGGGATTAATTGTAACCTATTGTTATTCACGTCATCATAATCGATTCGATAGTTTTGCCGTGAAAGAGTAAAATACAGACAGGCAGTCTTACTTTTCTTAATAATACTCCGAGCTACTTTTCACTATCATAGTAGTTATATTCTGTACTAGCTGACCCGGCAAACGTTGTTTTGCCATATAAATTATTTTTAGAGTTAGACCGTTTCTTGGACATTGCAACATTACTTTATTTTCTAAAATTAAAGAATTTTTCTAAAATAAACGTAGCCTAAGTTACTACATATTACATCACCTAACTGCCAATAAAAGTGCCGTCAAAATCGGTTCAGCCATTTCAGAAATTAGCCGGAACAAACAGACAGACAGACAGACAAAAATTTGAAAAAATGTTATTTTGGTGTATGTACCGATATATATTCATATACATGCAGTAATGTATAGATATTACTAATGAAAATGGCCTTTCTTTGAGACTCAATCACGCCTAAATCACTGATCGTATCGACATGCAACTACCACCATTCGATGCGAACTTTATCCTAGATGGTTTAGGGCTACTTATTTTTCCAACGTTCCTTGATTAATTTATTTCCTTTTAAAATTCAACCAGCCAAGTGGTCGGGAACGGCTAATAATCTATATTTATAATTTTACTAGCTGACCCAGCAAACGTTGTATTGCCGATATTAAAATCGCGATACAAAAGTAACTGTTGATCGTAGATGGGTGAAAATTTGAAGTTGTATGTATTTTTTAATGCTGACTCATAATCAAAGAAAATTAAAAAAAATAATGTAAAAAAATTAAAAAAAAAAATCGTGTGAGGGAGGGAGATGAAAATGTCCAATTCTCAGACCTACCCAATATGCACTCAAAATGTCATGAGAATCGGTCAAGCCGTTTCGGAGGAGTTCAATGTTTAACACCATGACACGAGAATTTTATATATTAGATAAAACATGTGGAACACTACAGTAGGTACTAAAAATATAGTGAAGCTCCTCGTACACTGCCAGTTGCGAAATGTATCAAATTTAAGCCAAGGCTTCTCTCACTTACGCAAAACAACGTAATTGAACATTGGCCATATTTGTTAGACTCCATCGCGTATTTCATTAGCACCATATTACATACGCGATAGGAGATAGTTTTGTGACCAAACACAGCTACCGTTTATAACGCGCCTGTGCTATCGAATATTCACATTCAACAATAGACTTCACCGGGAGTTACTTGTCCAGTTAAATAAACTAAATAAAAAAATCTAATCACCATGCAGAAATTCGTAAGTGTTGAATCATGAGTTTAAATATATAACCTGCCGAACATTAAACCCGCTATGTAAAGTTCAATGGTACTGAATTTTTACTTTATCTAAGTTTCAATCGGTTTAAATAATTTGAACAATTTGTTATGTTTTTAAAGTGGTAACCCTAACTTCTACGATTAAATCACAAACCCAATTTGAAAAAAAAAAAAAAATGTAAATTTGAACGTGAGAGAGAGGTCGTGGGTTCGAGTCCCGCATCAATCATGAAATTTTGTTTTCAAATTTTATTTGTGTTTTAATAATTTGTTTTATATTTAGGTGTTAGTTGCCCTGGCTTTGTTCGCCGTGGCCGCCGCCGCTCCCCAACAAGCACAGGAACCGACGTACATCCTCAAACAGGACTCCGATGTGAACCCCGAAGGATACCACTTCGAGTAAGTCATTTAAAATGATAATATCATTATTATTATCGTTTTATGGAAAGATGTTATTATCGCTATTTTAAATAAATATCCAATTATTGGTATGTAGTGTTGGTACAAAGACATTTAACTAAGTCAGCTTAAATAAATTATAATTCATACATACTAGCTTCAATTTTCAAATTGAGTTACATCAAAAGGTTACGTTGTTTTTGAATAGAACTTCTCAACGATTTTGTATTAATACTAATACCAAAACATTACTTCGGAAACTGAACGGTATAATAGAAAGACTTCCATAAGTCTTATTTGTTGAAACTTGCTTTTGCTTTTATAATTTTTTTTGTTTTTCTTTTGTTTTAGTATGTATGTACATGTAAATAAATAAAGAAAAAATAATAATAGAAAGACATGCGTAATGTGTTGAACGAATAGTATTAATTAAGCTGAAATATATATTTAATCTACAATGTTGATATTTATTACCTGATACATTAACAACCAAACTTCTGGCCCGAACTATTTGTTTTCACGATTCGGGATACAATGAATTATCCAAATTTTGTGAGCCTTCTTGAGGGTAAATCTCGCTAAGATTTATCTTTTATAAATTCGATACGCGTTTCGCCTCTACACGAGACATCCGCGGGAGATGTTGACTTACCAAATTCTGTAACGAGGCTCACAACATTTATATAGTTATGGATTTCCGCATTGTAACACCTACTCCAATATGTTAATACAGTGAATAATTTAGACAAGAAAGTACAAAATACAAAGCACAAAGTATAGATAGTGCACTTCACGAAGACGCGCCCCAAGATTCCACCTAATTATTATATGTGTGCAAGCTTCCGTCAATGTTTGAGTGTAATCGGTACACACACACACACTACAATGAACAGACTAATCAGAAGAGAGTGTCATCGTCAAAGTAAAAGATACTCTACTTAAATTTTATATTTTTTAACCGACTACAAGGAAAGGGTTATGTTAAATTAACAGGTTCGAAACGAGTGACGGCACTCAGCGCCAAGAGCACGGCAGCCTGAAGCAGATATCGGAGGACGTGAGAGGGCTGGAGGTGCAGGGCAGCTACAAGTACTCCGCGCCCGACGGCCTCGTGTACACCGTCACGTACGTGGCTGATGAGCACGGCTTCCAGCCACAGGAGCGAGTCGAACATCCGGGACAATAAATACGAGCCAGTGCGGTCGACATTGAATGTCAGGAGTAGCAGCACGCTATGACGGCCGTATTGATACATTACAATAGTCATGATATTATAGGGTATGTTCCGATATGTACTGCGAGCACTGCACTGTTCTATCACTGTAGAAAAAAAATTTCCGGTATGGAATGCCAGTATACTGCCTCAGTACCCTAGGGAAATATATGACGTCATAAATCGCCGCCATATTCTACTGTGAGCACTGGCGTTTTCGAGGTAAGGTACTCGCAGTACTTTGATCGCGTGATCAGTCAAAACCACTCGAGTGCCTAACTTTTATAAACAATACCTACAGTTTTATCCCAATTATTTTTAGTTTGACAGTACTCCAACAACAGTTTTTTTTAATGAACTAGAAAACTTTAATACACTCATTTGAATGCTGCGTCAAAAAATGCGGCTGAGAGTATATGGGATTGCGTTCCGTTTTTAATAGTAACCAGTATTACTGGCTATGAAGGAACGGCTTCACAGTATACTAAATAGACGTCACACTGCAGTGGTCGCAGTGCATATCGGAACATACCCATAATAATATACTCCGCCTGGTATTCTATTCCTGTTACAGCTGGGTCACGTGAATGGCCAAAGAATATGTCATCAGTTGCGATGTCAGTTGTCAAACTATTTTTGACACGACAATGGCGAGCTGTCACTATGACATATATTATAACGTGACATAGTTATAAGCCATCGTGGGAAGAGACTATCAGACGGAGTATATAATTATTATACTACGACAGTAGTGAATGAGAAAAATTATACTAAACATTCAAACTGTCAAAACGGCCATCATTGCGCGCAGCTCTGCGCTGCGATATATATATGCAATATTGTGTGTTTCGATCTAAATTTGCTATTACATTAATGGCAAATGATCACTGTTATGTTTATTATTTTTTTATCATTTTTATATTGTTCTTTAAATAAATTTTTATATTGTTTGAAGAAAAACTATTTTATTGCTGCCTGTGTAACGATTAAGTAATTAAGATTTTTGGAAGTTTTTTTTTAAATATTTATTAAGTAGAAACAAAAAGTAAGGGATTAAAAATATTATTAGAATTATATATTGGGCTGAACACTGCTTCGCATTTTTAGATTGATCTAGTGAAAGATAAATTAATAAATAATTGATGATTCTTATATTTAATTTAATTATTCATAAAAGATAAATTCATCCATCATTTTCTTATAAATATTTTAAGTTACTTTTTTAATCACTGAAGCTTTTTACAAAGTACTTGCATAAAAATATCAAATTGATGTCACATAAATATTATTTATAAAGTACATGTTTGCCATATTTAAGACGTGCAAATTACACAAAATAGACATAATAAAGCCTATTTTCATAAAATTATTAGCAGTTTTTACCAAAGTATATTATCAATTCAGATGAGAAATTAATATTTTATTTTAAAATTATAAGCGTGTGTTTTAAACAGCTTTAGAAGGTGGGTCAATGTTTTATCGTAATAATTAATCGGCACTGGCGAAGCAGACATATTTTGTACCGGGAGATAGGAGCTTAATAACATCGAACTGGCGAATTGTTAGCTGCTCACTTATGTAATTAGCTATAACTTAAATATAATAACTTTCTATAACTTTTTTTTTATGAAAATACGGGACGAGACGAGCAGAACGTTCAGCTGATGGTAATTGATACGCCCTGCCCATTACAATGCAGTGTCGCTCAGGATTGTTGAAAAAACCAAAAATTATGAGCGGCACTACAACTGCGCTCGTCACCTTGAGACATAAGATGTTAAGTCTCATTTTCCCAGTAATTTAACTAGCTACGCTCTTGAGACCGAAACATAGTACATATTACTGTTTTAGGGCAGAAATAGGCGCTGTTGTGATACCCATAATCTAGCCGGCATCCGGTGCAAGGGAGCCTCCCACTGGTATTGTCCTGTTGTACGTAATATTGGTACGCTACCTTGAATATGATGAGCAGCGGGGTGTTTGGTTGGTCTTTGAGGAGCAGCGCTGGTCCGCAGCGGACGGCAAACTCCGCCAGACATAGCAACAGCGAGCCAGCCAACGGCTTCACTGAATTGCTGCTGCTTGCTGATGATATTTGCGCGAGACATGCGCATAACCAAATTATGATTTTCTCTGTGGAAAAAAGAAGACGGATTACTAAAACTTGTTTGTGTATATAATATCCGGACGACCGAGCCTTGCTCGGATTTTTAAAAATGTACAAAACTTGAACAAAAAAAAAACTAATTGGACATCTGGATTCGAACCGGGGCCTCTGCTTTCCGGATCACCCAATGTTCCATCTCAGCTAAAACAGTCTTGTTTATAGTAGCGAAATTTACCTTTGTATTCATGTTATTGTAGCTGTTTCTCATTAAAACAAGGATAAAACTACATTATTTTAAATTGAAATAGATCGATTGATCTAAATCGATTTATCGCCCCCGAAATCCCCTGAATACTATGAAAATTGATGGAGCCGTTTCCGAGATTCAGATTATATATATGTATATATATACACAATAATTGCTCGTTTAAAGATATAAGATATAATAATAGTTATGTAATCTCTGCAGGTTGAGAGAGAGATGGGGACAAGCCGCCATGTTAGTGACGTCAGGCCCACTTCTAAAACTGCCAACTAAAAATACCGTTTCTGGCGTCATGCAGACGTTTATATGACAAGGTCCTGTCTCAGTTCGAACATGCGTGAGTTAAACTGTCAAAAAATATAAGTTCCTACATTGAATATTTTTCCACGTATTTTCACGTTGGTAATATTAATTGTATATTGAACTGGAAATATAGGATGGTTTTATACAATAGTATACAAATTTAGATTTTTTTTATTAATAAGGAAATATAAAACTAAATTAAATACATATGTTCTGTATTAAATAAAACGATTTTCATAAATACAAGTATCTACTGTTTATCCAGTAAAGTTTTGATGCCCATCCTGCTCATATTGCCCATTCCGTCGGTGTACCGGTGAATATTTCTTATAATTCCTAATAGTTCCAAATACTTACAAATAAATTCCGAGGAACTATGAATCACCGTTCACAAGTGGAAGAGCCATCAAGTGGGAAGTGTACGTGTAGGCTATAGGTAGTATACCGCGCCGGCTTTTGAAGTTAAAATAAAAACGACTACGAGAACCATCGAGAGTAGGTTAAAGGAAGACCGCACTGTTGAGTAACTCCACTCATCCAGATGGTGGGGATACTATTGACCTTGTAGCCTGTGGTGCGATACTGGAATTAGCTTTACGCAAATCTCTTTGTAACACAAGCAATAGAAATAAGGTGTAGGTATCTTTGTTATTATTTATTAATAATTTATTTATTATTATTAAAAATAAAATCACTATAGCCATTCCCTATTATTTATAACATATTACAAAAAAAAGCAAAATTGTTATGCTATTATTATTACTACTCGATTAAGATGAGTTAGTAAATCATTTGTTGGGCGATGTATATGTTTTACAACATGATACATCCATAATTAAATACGTTTATGTGGTTAAAGGTGCCTACAACGTAAATAACTTTAAAAATTACCACAGATTACGAATGGTGCGGCCGCCCTCAGGCTTTTTAATAATGAATTTTATTGTACGAAAAAAAAAAGAAAAAGTCCGCTGAAAAGTCTTGTGCCCATTTATCTTAGGTCTGAGGTATAAATTTTCAAATGGGTGGTAGTTTTCGACGTTCAATAAATGATTATTACGCCTATGTAAAATAAAATATTTGAGCTAGAACTAGCGAATTGTAAATTGTTTTAGTAATTGAAATAGTTACCTATAAGCCCCGGGTACATCTCTACAATCCGGTCGGTATAATCGGCTAATACTAATACAGCATCACTAACAACTTTGGCAATTACTTTGTTTTTCATCTGGAACAAAAGAAAAAAAATATTATGTATTTCTACACATTTGGGATGTAATGATACCAGATATAACAGTCGTTACACAGGTGTAACGGTGACATTGAATGCGGAGATGTCAAAAATGGGATCTCATTGGTGACAGGAGCGGGGGGCGGGGAAAGTAGCGACAGCATATACATAGCATACAGTTTGTGATTTGATATAAAATACGGGAGTGTAAAATATGCACATTATTCATACAAATTATAGATCTTGACGTGGGTCCACAATACGATTAGTTGAAGTTTCTTACAAGCTTTACCATCTTGTGTTACAAGGTATAAATCGATTCACAAAACTTCACTACAAAAGGCGGTTATCTGCGCATGTATACTCATGAAGAAAATACTTTAGACCAAATCATAATTTAATGTTAGTAAAATTATATAATTATGTAATATTGTTTTTCTACTCCTCTAATTTGATCAGTAATATAAATACATATTTTATTAAGTCTTTAAAAAAGTCAATACTCTATGACCTAAAAAAGTATTGTTATTAATGTAATGTCGTTAAAAAAATCACACTTGTTTTGGTGCCACAGACGACTAAATTTAGGTTAGGTACGTTACTACTACAAACTATATTACAATCATAATATTCTCATGTAAATTTAAGAAAAAATGTAATTTTAATGTAAATTTTAAGAAAAAACTTGATAATATAATTGGGCAAGATGCTCCAAGGTGTATTTCGTAAGCTTCAGTTTTCCCGCGTTGGCTGTATGGATGTACCTTTGCCATTACTTGAAGGAAAAATTAAACCATTCACCAGAGATAAGTATACAGTATTAATTATAATATAATACTTGTCCCGTCCTTTTAAGAGGCAATTAGAAAACGTTTTAATAAGGCAACTTTGCTAGGAATTAAATTGCTATTTCTGCCGTGAAGCAGTAATGTATAAACATTACTGCTGATGGGCACCGTAGCTAGTGAAATTACTGGGCAAATGAGACTTAACATCTTATGTCTCAAGGTGACGAGCGCAATTGTAGTGCCGCTCAGATATGTTGGGTTTTTCAAGAATCCTGAGGGGCACTGCATTGTAATGGGCACACGTATCAATTGCCATCTGAACGTTTTGCTCGTCTCGTCCCTTATCGTTATGCCACACAGCGGGTGTGTCGGTGTACTCGTACTGTCATCATCCGCAGCAGGCACGTGACGTAGGCGGGCAGGCGCGGACACTGCGTGCGCGTCGCCAGCTGGTGCGCCACGTGCGCCGCCAGGCCGCATGCGCCGGCGCAGCGGGCCGCGGCCGCGCCCTCCCGCCGACACACGCGCACCACTATGTTGAGCACGTGCTCCTGTGGGATACAACCATTAAAACATACTTACTAATACACAAATAAAATTTGAAAAACAAAATTTTGTGAACGATGCGGGATGCGAACCCGCGACCTCCGGCGTTTCGTGCCGGTGCTTTAACCAACTGAGCTAACCGTTCGAGTACCGCCTCGTTATAAAATTCTGTTTTGCTTTGTTCAATTCTCAGGTTGTGGCTTCATCTACAGGATCTACTTTACAGTTGATAACCTGCTCAACCCCAATATTTGCATATTAGGAAATTGACTTGAGATGTAGCTCTTGTATATTTACTAATAATAATAATATTGACACACTTTTACACACATTATCTTGCCCCAAACTAGGCATAGCCTGTGCTATGATTTGCAAGACAACGATAAATTTAATACAATATACTTACTTAAACATACACGAATACATATAAACATCCAATGACTTGGGAACAAACATCCATATTCATCATATAATAGTGTGCACCTACCAGGATTCGAACCCAGAAGCGCTAGCTTAGTAGGCAGGGTCGTTAACCACTCGGCTACATAGGTCGTCTATTTTATTAACAAATTTGTTATGTTCTTCTTCTGGGATTAAATACACAAATAACTTTTGAAAACAAAATATATGAATTATGAAGTTATTCGAGTGCCGCATCATTCATAAATTTTGTTTTCAAATTTTATTTGTGTAATATTTTAATAAAAGCAGTCAACGACATGCCTCAAATTTGAAACTCATACCCACCATCTGGATGTCTAGCGTTCCAGTTTACAAGGAACTTTATTTCACGTCCAACCGAACTATGGATTAAGTTTGCTTGCACGATGTTTCCAGGACGATACTACGTGGGTTCTCGACCTAAAATATAGCGCGTACACTTTTCTAAAAGACCAGCTACGCTCCTGTGATTCCTCTGGTGTTGCAAGAGAATTTGGGCGGCGGTGATCACTTAACATGAGGTGAGTCTTCGCTCGTTTGTCCTCCTCTTCCATAAAAAAGATTTGCATGAAGGAAGCGCAGGTGTCACACATAAATATGTAATATAATTTAAGGAGATTTTTTTTAATCGACCGGTCCTACGCTGTCCTCGTCCAAATTATTCACTCCCGGGGCCTACCGACACTGCGTCTTCCGGTACGTGGTCGCCATTCGAGCGCTTTTCTGCCCCACCGGTCATCTGTCCGTCGAATTACTATGTGCCCTGCCCACTGCCACTTCAGTTTCGCAATCATTTGGGCTATGTCGGTGACTTTTGTTCTCCTGCGGATCTCCTCAGTTGTCGACCTTACCTTAGCTTAAATGCTGTGGACCTTTACAAAACAGTAAAAACTCACCTTAAGATCTGGACAAGACACAGTGTTGTACTGGTGAGGATAGGGTTGCAACATTGGCGCACTCATCAAGCTATCAGGGAGAGACAGCAGGGATCCAAGAAACGTGACGGCTGCCGTTCGAGGACACTATTTAAAAAAAAATAATGATACATAAATTTTAGACACAATTTTTACGTGCGTTTTATTTTCAACCGACTTCGAAGAGGAGGATTTCAATTCGATTGGTATTTTTTTTATGTAAGTACCTACACCCGCCACGCGTGACTTTGAGCGGGATAGCTTCGTCTAGAACCAAATAACTCAAGCGGGCAAGCACCGACCTAAACCCTATCAAAAGGTAGGACATATTAAAAATAGTATTTTAATAATATTAAAGGTATAAGATTTGCATAAGAGGTGTATTAAATTCAATCTATATTAAGTTATTTTGTACTTTTGAGTTTTTGAAGTCAGTTTTTTCAAAAGTAGTTTTTTTTTAAAGAATAAGTTTGAGAATTATAAAAAAATGGAAATGAAAAGAAATAACAAATCGTACTGGACTAGTATTAAAAAAAAATGTTTTGTTAATATTAATAGATATTATGTTTCTTTAAACTTTAAAAGTATTCGACAATATTTATGTTAAAATATTTTATTTATGAAAATAAGGGGCGAGACAGGCAGGACGTTCAGCTGATGGTAATTGCTACGCCCTGCCCACTACAATGCAGTGCCGCTCAGGATTCTTGAAAAACCCAAAAATTCTGAGCGGCACTACATTTCCGCTCGTCACCTTGAGACATAGGATGTTAAGTCTCATTTGCCCAGTAGTTTTACTAGCTACGGCGCCCTTCAGACCGAAACACTGTAATGTTTATACATTACTGCTTTCCGGCAGAAATAGACGATATAGATAGATAGATAATTTAATTCCTAGAAAAGTTGCCATATTAAAACAACGCATTAACTTTTACTTATAAAATATCGAAAGCATAATGTACTTATAATACTCACGGAGGGTCCCATATCTGAAGAGTTGAGGACGACAGTAGAAGCGTGAACGAAGTCAAGAAGCAACAAGGAGTAACCGTCTAATGCAAGTGAGAGATAGCGCGGGGCTGCATACTCTACTAGTACATCCACTACTGAACGATCTTCGCCCGTCAAACCTGGAAACAGTCACTGGGTTAAAACATGTATATATTACAAACAAACCTTATAATGAACTATACGACGAGCCGTGGTTAGTGACCCTACCCACTGAGCTAGAGGTCCCGGTAGGTGCACACATGTATGATGAATATGGATGTTTGTTTCCGAGTCATGGATGTTTATATATATTTACTAGTGGACCCAACAGACGTTGTCCTGTACACATGTCTAAAATCAGTCCAGCCGTTAGGAGGAGTTCACTAACATACACATGAGCAGGAGAATTATATTATATGGACGGAATTGAGAATCTAAACCAATCTCAAATTCACTGAAACAAACAAAAAAATCATCAAAATCAGTCCAGCCGTTTAGGAGGTAGTTTAATTGTGAATCTAAACCATTCTCGAATCCACCTGAAGACACACACCAATCTCAAATTCACTGGAACACACAAAAATATCATCAAAATCGGTCCAGCCGTTTAGGAGGTAGTTCAATTATGAATCTAAATCATCCTCGAATCCCCTTGAACTCACACAAAAAATTTCATCTAAATCGGTCCAGCCGTCTAGGAGAAGTTCAGTGACATACACACGCACACAAGAAATATATATATATAAAGATGTATGTTTAAGTGAGAATCTGGTACCAAATAATCGTATTAATTAAAAAATGGCTCTGTCGTTAATCTAGGCCAGGGACTAATACATAATAATAATATAGCCTTTATTCAGATCCTTACTAACATAGATAACTAACAATACTCAAACATAAAACATTAGAAACAAAATAACTTATTCTAGTATTTGTATTTTTTTTATTTTTTGTGGATCTGTTTGCCAATCGGCAAAGGCCTCCTCCAACCGTTTCCATTCGTGTCTTTCTTGAGCCACTCTATTCCAAGTTACTCCTGCCACTTCCCTGATATCGTCCTCCCATCTTTTCTGGGGTCTACCTGTTTTCCTTTTCCCTTCCCTGGGATACCATCTTGTCACTTTCTTACTCCATTTGTCATGTCCACTTACCATGTGCCCAGCCCATCTCCATTTGAGTCTTCTAATTTTGGATTTGACGTCAATGACTTTTGTTTTACTTCTGATGACGCGGTTATTTAGTCTGTCTGATCTTTTCACGTTCAGAATACTTCTCTCCATAGCATATTGGCAAGTTGCGAGTTTGGTAATCATTTCATGAGTTAAAGTCCATGATTGGCAGCCATACATCAGAACGGGTAAAATACAGGTGTTATACAATTTGCTCTTTATATTAATATTAAGTTTTTCGTCTTTCATAACCTCTCTCAAACTCCAATATCTTCTCCAGCTGTTCGTAATTCTTCTCTTTACTTCCTCGCGCATAGGTTCTTTTTGAGTTATGAGCTGTCCCAGATATATGAATTCATCAGTATAGTTGATTTCAGTATTTCCTAATTGTATCATGTCTTTTTTCCCATTTGTCATCACTCTAGTTTTGTCTGGATTGAGTTTTAACCCTATTTTTTCACTTTCTGTTGCAAGTTCTTCTATCATAGTTTTCATATCTTCGGATGTTTTAGCGAATAGCACTATGTCATCAGCGAATCTCAAATGCGTTAATGATTCGCCATCTATATTGATCCCGAAATTTTGCCAATTGATTCGTCTGAAAATTGATTCTAAAACAGCTGAAAATATTTTTGGAGATAAGGGATCTCCCTGTCTAACGCCTTTTCCTACTTTGAATGGATGACTCTTCTTTTCTAGTTGTATTCTGGCTGTACTTTGACTGTATACGTTTTTTATTAATCGAATGTATTTATGCTCAATCCCTTGTTCTGCTAATGCTTCCCATATATTTTTGTGTACTAGAGAGTCAAATGCCTTACTGTAGTCGACGAATGCTATATCGTATGTAAGCTGGCATTCATTGTACTTCTCTAAAACTTGACGAACTACATGGATGTGGTCAATCCGCTCAACTCAGTAGTAGTCCTTACGAAAACCAGCCTGCTCTATCGGTTGATGTTCGTCCAATGTCCTTTCAATACGTTTTAAAATGATCTTAGCGAAGATTTTGTAAATATTTGACATTAGGCTGATAGGGCGATAGTTACCAATATCATGTTTATCTCCTTTTTTATAGAGCAGAATAATGTTAGACTCTGTCCAGTATTATTTCAGTGTTTAAGATAGTGTTAAACATCTCTGTAAGGACAGGTATTAAAACTTCCTTGTAATTTCTCAGGAATTCGTTGCTTATGCCATCAGGACCCGGTGTTTTATCTACTCTTTGGCTTTTTCGACTTCAGCTTGAAGAATGCTAGAAACGCTTGAAGTACCCAGCAGAGTGTTTTCACATGTTGTTGGGTTGCGTTTGTACAATTTCTTGTAATAAGATGTTGCAATTCCCAATATGTCGGTTCGGCGATGATTCCATTTTCCAGTATCATCTTTCATTTTAACGATCCAATCATTTGAATTCTTCAATTCTTTGTATGCTTTTTTGACTCCACCCGTTTTACTTATATACGCTTCTATGATTTCCATTCTTCTTTTTTTCTTATCCTTCCTTATGCTATCTTTAATTTCTTTACTAATCTTCGTTAAATTTTTTCTTCTATCTTGTATATCTTTGGCTTTGATGAAGTGATTTCTCTCTTCTAGCAGTCTTACGGTATTTTTTGTCATCCAATTTCTTGGTTCATCTTTGGTATTTGCATTTAGTTGTATTTGGGTTTTTATGGTGTTTTCTATCCAGTTGTATTTTTCTTGCGTACCCATCTCCTTTGCGTTAGATTGAAAGTCTATGAATTTGTCCCTTAGATTAATTGTTATTTGTTCTAACTGATATTTCCCGAGCTTTATATTTCCTGGGCCTCGTCTTGGTCTAGACTGTTTTGGTTGATTTGCTACCAGTTCTGTTCTAATTAATCTATGATTAGTGTTAAAGTTCAATTTGTTAATCACGGAGAAGTTAGAGAAGTAGCTATTTCTGTTAGTCATTATAAAATCAATTTGATTTTTTGTTTTACGATCAGGTGAGATCCAGGTCCACATGTTTTTATTGTTTTCCTTGAACAGAGTATTTAAGATGGTTAAGTTGTTTTGTAGTGCAAAGTTAGTGATATGTTCTCCATTTCTACTTCTAGTTTTGTGCCTAGGCCTGGGACTAGATTATGATTATTTTATAGCAATACCAATGACACTACAATATTGTATAATAATTCATTAAAAAGAGCGCAAAAAAAGAATGCTGGGAGAAGTTTCTTACGCCGCTTCTACTCTTTCAGAGCGCCATTTGTTTACGAAGCGGTAGTAGTATCTAGTATATTAGAAATGGCATCAAAATAATTCTAAAGGAAGGAATTTTGAGAAAATAAATGCCTTTCATGTCTTTTATATATCGTTGACTTGTACCCATAGTACAGGCTATGCTTGGGGCAAGATAATTTGTGTAAAAGTGGGCACTAGGCAACACAAATCTACACTGACACCACTTTGACCTCTCCCGTATATGTGAATATAAACACGCACACCATAGACACAGTAATGCTTATGCATTAATGTGTTTCGGTCTGAATGAGACTTAACATCTTATATCTCAAGGTGACGAGTGCAGTTGTAGTGGCGCTCAGAATTTTTGGGTATTTCAATAATCCTGAGACTCCATTGTAATGGTTAGGGCGTATCAATTACCATCAGCTGAACCTCCTGCTCGATTCATCCCTTATTTTCATTAAAGAAAAAACCAGATACCATGATGAAGAGCTCTTTGGTATAAGTTCAAGTGAGCGAGGTGCAGGCGATTGTTGCAGGAGGAAGGTGCCCCCGGGCCCTGCGCCTGCGTCGACTCGCACAGAAGCCTCAGCGCCAGTAACTTTCCCGCCCTGGACATAAAATGAAAAACATGTGAATAATTTGTTATTTTTTGAAGCAACAACCCTCACTTGTGGGATTAATTCCAAATTAAATTTATAAACAAAATTTATGAACGACGCTAGACTCTGAATCTGAGAGTTGAAAAAGACATACCAACATTTATGAACGATACGTCACTCGAACCGTTGGATTAGTTGGAAGAGCGCTCGGACGGAACCCGAAAGGTTGCGGGTTCGAGTCCCAGTTAAAATATTTTGTTTACAAATTTAATTTGTTATTATTTGAATATTTGAGATCCCTTTAGGAGTGTAACATTTGTCAAAGATACGGTTTACTGTTTTATTGCTAAAGGGCAACGCTGCTGATATCAATACCATATTTGTGCTGCAGAAGAGAGCTATTCGCGCTATTTATAACCTAGGTCCTAAAGAATCATTTAGAGCAAAATTCAAAGAAATTAACATCTTGACTGTTGCTTCTCAATATACTCTTTATAATGTAATGTATGCACATGGGCACATAAGTGAATTTTCAAGAGACTGTCATACGTACAGACATAAACCTATAATGCCTACCTACTACTCGGCAAAGTCGAGTTAGTAAGTCTTTTGTGGGGCGATGTATATGCTTTTACAACAAGATCTCACAAAATGTTCAAAAAAAATTATTACGTTATTCATAACATAAATGACTTCTCTTAATGATACCACAGATTGGGGATGAAGCGACCCTCAGGCTATTAAATAATAAGTTTAATTGTAAAATATCACTTTGTAAACATTTTTTTTGATGAAAAAAAGCCCGCTGAGTATGTTGCGCCCGTTTTTCTCAGGTCTGAGGCATTCGTTTTGGAATGGGTGTTAGTTCTTGACTTTTAATAGTGATGTCACATATAATTTTGAATAAAAATATTTGAATTTGAATACATAAAAAATCCCGAATAAAAAAATCCCAAAATATTAAATTCTCAAAAAAAAAATCAAAATTCTCGAAAAAAAAAATTCTCAAATAAAATATTAAATTCTATCATGTACTGCAGCTTCTACCCGCGACTTTGTTAGCATGAGGCCCTCCATGAACAAAGAAAGACAGGAAACGAAAGCCAGACACTAGTCTCTCTTCTTTTCCTCTCCCCTCGCTACCTATACTCACTCTCTTTCGTTCAATAGCTTTATTTTTCCGTCTTTTGTTATATTTCGTGTAGCGCTACCTCGGCTTCTAACTCTTAAGTTTTAATTTACAATTTAAGAGTTAGAAGCCGAGAGTTTTACAAAGAAACTCACATTCCCATTTATATAATTAGGAGAAAAAAATATATAAATTGAATAATCCAATCATTGTTTACGATCTGTTTCTCTGGTTATCAATTTCAAACGCGAGTCACAATTACAGAGAAAAATAATGCAGATGACGAAATTCAGTCTTTACGATATACTAAATATTTCAATTTTTTTTGCGAGGTGTGCATAAAAATTTCAATTGGTAGCTTAAATCTTCTTCTTTTAAGCCTGTTTCTACTAAAATGATGTAGGCCTGCGTCTGTCGCCAGTTAGTATATAGATACTCCCCCCCCAAGATCATCCTGCACCCGGAATCGTCTGTTCTGTCGACGTGAGCAGTAATAGTGATAGAAATACTCCAAAACTTATTTAAAACCAACAAATCAACAGATCTAGTTTTAAAAACTGGTGTAGGTAGTTTGTTTATCATGACTCCTGAAGTGACTCATGATAAATGCAATTAAATCACCGAGACATAATAAATATTAATGTTAAACTATACGACATTATAATTTATACCACGACTCATAACAGTCATTACTGGTATTACAACACGAACAACAATTGCAATATATTAATGTAGATAATTTCTGCTTAGACCAACTGCGTTTTTGTAGTATGTAGGTACTCTATTACAAAATACGAAATTTGTTTAATAAGCATATTTTAGCTCATAATTTTTATTTTTTTTTTCAGACAGGTAAACCAGAAATATCGATTTTTTTCAATTCCCAATCTTATTATTACAAATTTAAAATCGTTTCGGATTTGAAATAATCAAGAGCTATATATATATAGCTCTTGTATTTGCTGACCCAGCAAACGTTGTATTGCCAATATTAAAATCGCGATACAAAAGTAACTGTTGATCGTAGATGGGTGAAAATTTGATGTTGTATTTTTTAATGCTGACTCATAATCAAACAAATTAAAAAAAAACCTTTACATTTAGGGAAATGAAAAAGACGTCAGACCTACTCAATATGCTCACAAAATTTCATGAGAATCGGTCAAGCCGTTTCGGAGGAGTACGGGAACGAACATTGTGACACGAGAATTTTATATATATGATAACCATCTATGGTATTATTAGATATATTGTATAATTTAGTAGCCTGAGCATTAAATTATTCAGAGGCAATTTAGTTCATGTAACTTTAGATTCAATCACTGTGTTTTATTTTCGATTATTCAAAATTGAGGAATCTTCAGATTTACCTTAACAGATAGAAGGTCCGCACCGTGATATAATTTTATTGTATTGTACAAACGATTTCTACTTAGCATATATTTAATTATTGCTCTCTAGTCTCTGTGCTCGTTCATTGCTCAAAAATTGAGTTTAGAATGTGTCACCCCAGATTCTTATATAGATGTTTGTATCACAAATAGATGAATGTCCAGATTTATCTGATTGTTCTGTTTGCACTTGATTTAATTGAGGACAACATGATAGGTTCTTGTCAATTATTATCCCCAGATATCTGGTGGTATTTACACTTAACACCTTTAGGACAGAAACAATTTTCTGTATTAGTAATGTTAAATGTATGAGCAGTTAATAGTTAATATGTAATATAATTTGCTTTTGTTAGATTAAGGGTAAGTTAATTAATTTTAGCCAGTCCTGTATTAAAAGCTGCCCTTTTTCCGATGAGGTAAAAACCTAAGCCCAACTCTGTCTCCATGAAGTTAGCAAGGCAGTATCGTCGGCAAAAGAGAAGGCTTGACTATTGTTCGATTTACATTTATAAAGTATTACAGTTTCGCATTTACTTTTAATAAAGTTTTTTTATTATTTAATTATTGCAAAAATTGCGATATCGTTGGTAGTTATTCTAATTCATTGGATTCATTACTTCTTAACTATTATTGTAATATATTTCTTGTTCTGTTGCATTTTAAAATGCCATATAAGATCTATCTATAGCCACATAAATATTTAAACAGATGTCTTGCTATTTTTCAGTCTTTCTTCTTTTTCTATTCTATTTTAATTTGTAAGCCGTATCGATGATTAATGAGGTGTCAAAATGAATTCAACTGACACATTATTATTTTGTTAGGGCTTACCGCCAGTTACAGAAAGCATCTTTAAAGTTAATGTTTCATTATCAGCTGTTTTCAAGAAGCTTTCTATCTTTAGATTAACTTACTAGAGGTAGACAAATATATCGTTTTACGCTTACTCACATTTCAATAACCTATCGTCTAACATCTAACCTATATTGGAAATAACTATGGATAGATAAAATCTTGTTATTAAACGGCGACAGCAATTTATCTGTAACTAGAGGTATGTAATTGAAAACGGCCGTTAATCATATGCTATCTTTGGACTGCCAATATGAAAAAGAAAGTGACGGTATTCCATTTAATGAAACATTAACTTTAATGATGCTTTTTGCAACTAGCGAATAACCTTTCTGATTAAATATAATAATGAAGTCAAAAATATGTTTTCTTTTTGGTTTTAGCGCTGTTAAATAAGGAATAATAGATTAACTGGTTGTCTTATTATATGGGTACGTCACGACAAATAACAGCAAAAATTCATAGACAGACCTTGGCTTGAGGTCAGTCTTCTATGTGGTGTATGACGTATAAATAGCGCTATTACATAAACAGACAGAGCCGTACTACATAATATCTATTGAAATAGTATTTTCTGTTATTTTATATTCGAGCAATGCATAAATAAATAAAAAAAAATGTTCTTTGTCGAGAAAAACGACAACATGCATTTTAAATGATGACACTCTGAGAAGCAAAACCAGAGGGTTTTCAACCCTTTTGATACATCTCGATTCGTAAAGAGGGGGAAAAAATTATATACATCCAATAGAAAAATATAGATACAAATGCCTTGGAAAAAATATATAATAATATAATATGCGCGTCAAACAGCATTTTAAAATTACCGACGTTGGACAGTGAGAATATTATTACAATTAAAAAATTAAACTGCCCACTTATATTCAATTTTTAATGAAAATAAGGACGAGCAGGACGTTCAACTGATGGTAATTGATACGCCCTGCCCATCACAATGCATAACCGCTCAAGATTATTGAAAAATCGAAAAATTCAGAGCGGCACTGTATTGTAATGGACAGGGCGTATTAATTACCATCATCTGAAAGTCCTGCTCGTGTTATCCCTTATTGTCATAAAAAAAATAAGACTAGTCGGTTTAGTGCGTGGTGGTGGGGAGAGAGAGAGATATGAAGAGATATTAAAAGGTTACATATAAGGTACATTAAATCTACACAAATAAAATTTGAAAAACAAAATTTTATGAACGATGCGGGACCCGAACCGACGACCTCCGGCGTTCCGTGCCGGTGCTCTAACCAACTGAGCCAACCGTTCGAGTACCGCCTCGTTAAAAATTCTGTTTGCTTTGTTCAACTCTAATTTTAGAAGTCATCACTTAAAAAAAAGACGTGTGGCACTCGGGGACTGCCGCAGTAAAGCTATTGCATAGCATTTTTTATCAACTTATGCAATTATAATTATTTATTTATTTTATTTATGCGGTATTTTTTTTGATAAAATTAACTTTAAAAAAAGCAAACGGGAAGTGAGTAAAATTTAACTTGCAAGATTTGATTACAGACAGACAACGGGACAGGTGAAACTAAATAAAAATGCTTGTCATAATAATAAAAATTAAAAAACAGTGATAAAAAAAATAAAGAAATTAAAAAAAATTAAGATGTACCCCAGGCTCGAACTTGGGACCTTCTGCACAAAAAGCATACGTGATAACCGCTGTTCCACGGCAACTGTAATGACCGTGCCGAAATATCTATATACATCTAGTAAGTAACTGTTAGGTTATTTTCGTTACGGAATTTCTGGATTCGGTCTCCACGCTCAAGGCCCGCGATAGAAGCTATGCAATGGCCTAAAAACATAACATATTGTTTACATTAAAATCTGCCCCTACTACCATTGCGATAAATAAAGTTCAAAGAAATACGTTACCTATGTGAAGGTGGTAATGCCTCCGCCTCCAAACACCAGCCGGCCACCAGATTGAACGGAACATGTATTTCCGTGTTCCCATTGAGCGCCTGATTCGCGCTTATCTACGACAATAATAACAATGTTACGTTCTCGCTCGACACACCTCGTGTATTAAACTAAGATAAAGTTTAACAATAAATAGAATCATAGCAAAACAATAATATAATATTATTGACACTCTTATACACTATCCCCCTTATTCATAATGGTCCGCTAACTTAAAACAGCCGCTAAGGAGTGTTTTTTTTTCATTCTGACTTAGGTCAATAGAAGAAGACAGAGTGTGAATTAGCAATGCTTTAAGTTAGCAGACTATTATGAATAAGGGAGATAATATCTCGCCACAAACTAGACAAAACCTGTGCGATTGTGCGTGGGTTGCGAGACAACGATATATTTAATACAATATACTTACTTGAACATACATAAATTTACATATAAACATCCACGCCTCGTTAACAAACATCCATATTCATCATATAAATGTTTGCACCTACTGGGATTCAAACCCGGGATCTCCTGCTTAGTAGGCCGAGTCACTAACCATTCGGCTATATGGGCCGTCAAACTATTATTAAAGAGCCCTTAGTTATTTAATATAATTTTATATTGACAAAGTAATGCCGAAACGTGCGTCACTAACAGCACTTACATTAATTTAAATAAGCAATACTCCCAGCGGGATCGAACCCACGTCCGTTATTCAAGAGTGTAAAACTTATTCCATACGACCTGCGCATTGCATTTCTTTCTCAAAACAGCCCCATGGCTACACAATCCTGTTTTAATGTTGCTCGAGACTCTCCGCCATGGAACCGTTTATGTTTTAAATGAATATGAAATTTCATAAAAGTGCACTTTTTGCGACAAATACATATCAAATAAATGTAATCTATATATCCATCTTATCTTCTTCCTAAAATAGTACAGATGTTTGTTGAATGGTTGTTACCAGTGGGAGGCTCCTTTGCACAGGATGTCAGCTAGATCATGGGTACCACATCGGCGCCTATTTCTGCCATGAAGCAGTAATCTGCGTTATTGTGTTTCGGTCTGAAGGGCGCCGTGGCTAGTGAAATAACTGGGCAAATGAGACTTAACATCTTATGTCTCAAGACAAGCACAATTGTAGTGCCGCTCCGAATTTTTGGATTTTCAAGAATCCTGAGCGGCACTGCATTGTAATCGGCAGGGCGTATCAATTACCATCAGCTGAACGTCCTGCTCTTCTCGCCCATTACTGTCATAAAAATAGAAGTCTTCTTCGTTGCTTGTCCAGAGATATTTTCAAGAAATAGGTATAGATGAACAATAACATGAAGATATTTTTCGAAATGCATGCAACACCAATATTTAAATGGTTACTAAACTAACTAACTAACTAAGTTAATCAAACGCTTATTTACTTCCAAAATCAAAATTTATAGGATATAATATCATAAATTCACAAATTCTTATTTACGAAAAAAAACTTTCATTTCACAAAAAAAAGTGTTTTTATGTATGCACGCAAGAAGTTATACTTCTCTGGCCTAACAAAGCAAAAATCCTTAAATTATTTATTCCTCGTGCTATTCTACGTTTGTAGAAATAACAATACTGTAAAAATCTTGCAACGATGGCTTTAACAGTTAATTATTAAATAACGAATATGGCTGTACGGGCTTGAACCCTTTGCCTATCGTAATAATGAACGAAGAAACCAAAAAAAAAATCACGAATGTCGCAAACATCAGAAAATTTTAGGAACAAACTTCACCCTGTTACTATTGTGTTACAGTGATGCGCGCGCATCTTACAATTGCACTCTCACCATTTTTTCATAACGCGCCTAAAGAAGTATAAGTGTTTTCTGTGCTACCCTTAAAACCATTGTTATTTTACAAATCACAACGAACCCATCTCTTCCGCAGCCTCCGCAGAAGCCTTCTTCTTCCTGGCCCTCTTTCGCATTGGCAGTCCTTAAATAGTTTTGTATTGGACAACAGTTCGCACAACCTGAGCAGCACCATACACTAACACTGTCCGCGCAGTTTGAACAATAAACACAGAACGAATCAATGAACGAGATAACAGCCTTGTAAAATATCGTATTTCGCCATCTGTCAAATGTTACGAGATATCAACTGATAACTTGAAATTATTACACTCAAAATAATATTTATATTTTTCTAGGGCCAAACACTCCATAAATAAAAATATGTTTCTGGAGTCTTCTCAAATTGCAACACGGCATCTTAAGTACCAATTATATTATTTTTAATACACATAATATATAGCCACACTCACACGCGTTTTTGTAATTGAGTTGATAGAGTTCTAACTTAGTATATTTCTCATGAAACAAAACCATTTATGAGTAGTTTTATTACACTGTCACTTTGAAAATGTTCGAAATATTACCGTTGTGCATCTCTTTAAGTTATCCTCAAGAGTCAACAGTAAATTTATTATTACGATGTATAATAAATCACACATTAATGTGTCGTAGGTGTACACGCTTCGGGTCGTAAGCCCACACTGTTTACATTCTAATTTGAACATACATCAACTTGTTCTAATCATTTTACAGTTTACACTCAAGAAAGAGCCTTATGTTATGTCTCAATATTAACATTATACGTTTCTTGTATTACTTCATGCTAGTAGCATAGTTCATGGTTCTATCGTTTACGACTACAATACAACTGTAAAATTAAACCGTGGATTTTTTACACGTGTCACATAAGTAGTTTTTTTAATGAAAATAAGGGCCGAGGCGAGCAGGACGTTCAGCTGATGGTAATTAATACGGCCTGCCCATTACAATGCAGTGGTGGCCAGGATTATTGAAGAAGACAATTTTTTAGAGCGGCACTACAATTGCGCTCGTCACCTTGAAACATAAGATGTTAAGTCTCATTTGCCCAGTAATTTCACTAGCTACCGCGCCCTTCAGAGGGAAACACAATAATATTTTCACAATATTGCTTCACGGCAGAAATAGGCACCGCTGTGGTAGGGAACCTCCCCCTGGTAAACTGGGAAACACAATTTTTTCAAAAAAAAAAAAAAACAAAAGACAATTTTTGTAAAACTAAATACGTACAAGGTTGGAGGGATTGCAATATTTTATGACAGTTTTATCGCTTGCAGGCCATTGAAATGTATTATGATAATAAAAAATGTATTTAATTACATAAGAACTTATTTCATTCTTATTAAACAAATTAATTATAGAAAAATCTTTGCTACTCTATAACCCTGTCCTTTTAAAGTTATAAAAAGTCTTTTTTTTTTAAAGATAAGCAAGTAATTTAGATATTAAAAATGTACAATATAATTTCATTTAACAATGTTTAAAAATGGAGGTTATCAAGACAAGGCTAAGTATGTTTTTATAAAATAAAACTACCAAAACAGTGGTGTAAAAAAATAACCTACTTCTGTTAACAAATTATAAATAAGGTGATTTTCTTACTAAGTAAACTCTTTGGGTCTCAAGGTCCTATTATTTACCCGGTACACTTTCACCGAATAATATTTCGATTTTTGATTAGAAACTAGCTGACCCAGCAAACGTATCGCGACACAAAAGTGACTGTTGATCGTAAATGGGTCAAAATTTGAAGTTGTATGTATTTTTTAATGCTGACTCATAATCAAACAATTTAAAAAAAAATGTCAATAATTTAATAAAAAGATTTGGCGTGGAACACCCCTTAACATTTAGGGGGATGAAACTCTCTCAAAATTTCATGAGAATCGGTCAAGCCGTTTCGAAGGAGTTTAACTAAAAACACCGTGACATGAGAATTTTATATATTAGATTAATTTCGACGCCTATCTATCCGAAAATTACCAACCACACCGGATACAAATGTGTTTCGTAGGTCTTTTAGGATTTATTTTGTATTTTATTATTAATAGCTGACCCGACAGACGTTCTTCTAAATTGTACATAATAAATTAAGTACTGTTTTTTATGAATTTGTTAATAATATTCCATAAGATCAATAATTATTTCGTAAAATATGGTCCCTATTGTTATAATGAAATTGTTTCACAGCAGAACTGTCAAACCGTGCGTCAATAAATTATCTCATAACAAAACAAATATTGAAAATAAAAATAACAATTATTGGTACCAAATCGAAATAAAAACTACCCTATCTCTGAAGTTGGACTAAACTGCACTCCATGAAATAATCTCCATTAAAATCCGTTAATTAGTTTAGGAGTTCACTGGAAACAAACATCAGGACACTAATTTTTTATATATATTACTAGCTGACCCAGCAAACGTTGTTTTGCCATAAAAGTAATGAAAAAATTCTCCGACGACCGATTCTCAGACCTACCAAATATATCGTACATAAAATCTTGCAACCCTATTGCGGATCTGTGGATGGAACAGAATAATACAAAAATCGCGATACAAAAAATAGTTGTGGATCGTAGACGGGTGAAAATTTGTATGTTTTTTTTAATGCCGAATGATAATAAAATAAAAGAATTGAAAAAAATATATAATAAAAATAAATATTTAGGAGTGGGTGACCCTTATCATTTAGGGGTATGAAAAATAGATGTTTGCCGATTCTCAGACCTACCCGATATGCACATAACATTTCATTCAAATCGGTTCAGCCGTTTCGGAGGAGTTTGTTAACAAAACACCGCGACGAGAGAATTTTATATTTATTATTAAAATGTTTAAGCATTCAAATTCCATTTGCGACATAACCACGCTAGGTTTTAATTAAGCATATAAAATTGGAAAGAACACGGTCACGCTCATGTGCACGTTCAAAACACAATATTTCTAGATGTTTCTGTAGAAATTATGTACCGATAAGAAAACGAACAGTTAGGACATATTCAATGGTATTGCAGTATTAAGCAATCTGTGGTTATAACAAATTACATTATAATAATTACTGTGTTCGGGGAAAAGTGCTCGAGTATTGTTGTTTATCAGTCGCTAACCAATTCCTTGACGATATGAAAAGTGATCTTGGCTTATTATGCAATAATACCAAAAATATTTTCTCAAACTTAAAATAATGTTATCTCAATTAAATGAAAAGAAACGATATAGGTATACTATATCGTTTCTTGTGACGGGTGACTCTTTAGCGTCTTCTTCCAGTGATACTTTTTTTTTAAATTAGTCATACAATTTAGTGGCTGAAGTTTCCCCGTAAGTAGTGGGAGGCTCCTTTGCACAGGATTCCGGCTAGATTATGGGTACCACAACGGCGCCTATTGCTGCCGTGAAGCAGTAGTGTGTAAACATTACTGTGTTTCGGTCTGAATGGCGCCGTAGCTAGTGAAATTACTGGGCAAATGAGACTTTACATCTTATGTCTCAAGGTGACGAGCGCAATTGTAGTGCCGATCAGAATTCTTGGATTTTTCCAGAATTCTGAGCGGCACTGCGTTGTAATGGGCAAGGCGCATCAATTACCATCAGCTGAACGTCCTGCTCGTCTCGTCCCGTATTTTTATGAAAAAATCTTTACACACGACAGGTATAACAGAGATGCGTTGCCGGCCTTTAAAGTGCTTATTATGCTGTTTTCTTGAAGGTTCCTAAGTCGTATCTGTTCGGGAAAACCGCCGCCGGTAGTTGATTTCAGGCTGTGCGAGGCAAGAAATTTCTTTCAAAACGAGCGCTTGTAGAATGCTAGACGTCAACGTGGTGCGGATGGTATTTTGCACGTAATGTCCGGTGGTGGAATTCGGCCGCTGGAATCAACCCGAACAGCTCCTCTGAGCACTCCCCGTGATGAATGCGGAAGATGCAGAGGGAATCCACATCTCTACGCAACGCCAAAGAATCAAGCCGATCGGAGATGACTTGATCGTCAATAATTGGAGCCGCTCTTCGTTGTATGCGGTCAAATGGAAGAAGCTTGTACTGGGGAGCACCCGCCCAGAGACGAGAGCAGTACTCCATGTGAGGCCGGATTTGCGCCTTATATAGATGCAGGCGGGGGCTTATAGTGAAGTACTGTCTCGCCTTACTGAGTACACCAAGCTTTTTAGAGGCTAGTTTGTCCTTCTCTTCGAAGTGACCACGGAACTGAACGTCGCTCGATATATCCACATTGATTTATCGTGTATGACAATACAGGCCGGTGTATGAAGATACACCGTATGTACCGATGTATTGTCATCTGCATAGCAATGAATACTGCAGATTTACACCATATCATTAACAGCACGCAGCTTTGCAGGGTAACCCTGGTAGGGTTCATGGGTTTTAAGTCGGACCATGCACCGTTGATAACAACCTTGAAGCTCCGATCGGCCAAAAAACTAGTGACCCCTTTGCACATTAACCTCTCGGAAACCCATAGGATGGCAGTTTCGATATAAGCGCTTTATATCACAGGCGATCGATGTCCAAACTTACCGCCAACTCCTTCGACTCAGCCGCTTGCGCCTATTTGTGGGTGAGGTATGCTAGAAAATCACCAGTTGAGCGATCCTGACGGAAACCGTACTGGCAGTTGCTGATCAGCTGGTGCTCCTTTTCTACATTACATTACTTTTGGAGAAAATGGAGGTAATGGCAATGGGACATTAGTTGGACGAATCCGAGCGTACACGTTTCTTAGGGATCGGGTGCACTAAAGCATAATAAAAAGCTTTCCATAATTTCGGGACTATTTCAACTATTATACACAAACCCTTAATATATACAGATATTGTAAGCCTTATTCATAAATAACCGCATTGTTTTAAATTCAGGCGTTTTTGAGTTTATCGCTATCGCTAAGTTTATAATATGAAGTAATAATGTGTCATGACAGTTTTACAATTTAAGTTACGACAATATCGCCCCGCAACTTTTTTATTCATTTCCGAGTCATTTCGAATTCCACCTACACGCGGTGCACTAAGGGAGCTTTTCTTACGGCGGATAACTGAACATTTAATTGATCTTTTAACCGCAGAACTGACGACAGGTGAGCATCGCGTCACGTGTATCAGGCTTTCTTCTTACTCCTGAACCGTCGATAACTGCGTATCCTAGAATTCTCCGCAAAATGCGATTTTCAAGGAACTTTCTACAACAGACAACAAACCTGTGCAATAAGCTTCCTTGTGCGGTGTTTCAAACTACGATACGACAAGGGTATCTTCAATATAAAGCGCGTACGTACCACGAAATACATGATATTTTCTTGACACACTTTAGGTACACCGAACGGTAATAAATCTGCAAACCGTACTGACGGAAGGTTGAGCGTGAGGGGCTGAAAAGGAAACGAGAGAGGGCATTTCGTTCCAGCGAGGTCCAGAGATAATCCGTGCAGTAGTAAAATTACTGTTTTAATAAGAATTTTCAATGACTGTTCTTGTGAGCGTTCGAAGAATTCACAAATAGGATTCCTACCATTCCACCGCTACGACTCCTACACTGATAGACTTTAGATTTATTTACGCACATAGTAATTTATTTGTTCTTAGTGACTCCTAATTCTCTCCTTACGTCTCCTTAGTGTCTCTAATTAATTCATTTATATCGTTTGATGTAAAATACTAATGAGGCTATAAATGACAGAATCAAGGTCAATAACGTACTGACCTTCATAAGCGTGGCGTTCAGGTGTATCAGGTAGTTGAAGAAGTGCTGATGCGCCTGCGGGTCGCTGAGCGCGTTGGGGTCTCCGAGCGAGGCCAGCATCCTCCTCCACAGCACCCAGGCCACGTCGGGCAGCCAGCCCCGCGCTCGTCCACCCAAAACCACGCCCACTCCCCCCACTCCCCCCGCCCCGCGCGCCTCACCCTCGGCGTTCTCCCCGCCCTCCGTCTCTGACCACTCCGCGCAATATAAGTTACCTTGGCCAGAAGCAAACATATCTCAAGCCCATCGTAAAATAAAACAGGATAATGAATGACTAATAAATTCCTTCTTTGCACAGGATGCCGGCACGGATTATGGGTACCACAATGGCGCCTATTTCTGCCGTGAAGCAGTGATGTGTCAACATTACTGTGTTTCGGTCTGAAGGGTGCCGTAGCTAGTGAAATTACTGAACAAATGAGGATCAGTGACGAGCGCAATTGTAGTGCCGTTCCGCTTTTTGGGTTTTTCAAAAATCCTGAGCGGCACTGCATTGTAATGGTCAGGGCGTATGAATTACCATCAGGTGAACGTCCTTCTCGTCTTGTCCCTTATTTTCATAAAATAAAATAAATAAATAAATGAACATCTTAGATAATTTATACGTCTAGATAGAAATCTTGCTGTTAGACAACAGATTAAAACAGGCCAGGTTTAAAACTTTAGTGTGCGTGACAAAGCTACGTCCTACACTAGCGATTTGTATGAACACTTTGTGTTAGTGTGCATACATTGCTCAAAATAGAGGTTAATTTGGTTTAAGTAGGTTTTCACAGCTGTCATAGTCTATCTAAACGTATAAATGATCTAAATTTAATTTAAATTTAAAAATTAGAAAGAAACACAAAAATATATAAGTATGATCCCGGTATGGATCTAGAGTGGGGTCATTGAAAGTGCAGAATAAAAAAATATCGTGTTATTAGGAGACTCAGCTTACGTGAAATTATTATCTATACATACATACATATAATCACGCCTCTTTACCGTAGGGGTAAGCACTAGGCACAGATCACTTCTTTCCACTTGCTACGATCCTTACATACTTGTTTCGCTTCGTCCACTTTCATTATTCCTTTCATACATGCTCTCCGGTTTAGGGTACTCTTGACCTGGCCTTTTTTCAAGACGTCCCTGATTTGATCTTGAAACGTCCGCCTAGGTCTACCCCTTCCAACACTTTCACTCACACTGGCCTTATACACTTTTTTCGTCAATCGTTCTTCATTCATTCTCTCGACATGGCCAAACCATCTCAGCATAATTATTGTCTATGGCGTTTTGAAACGCGGTACAGTATCAATGTATGGACACAACAACAGTCACCACTCCAGATCCCAGTCAGGGCCTGTATCAAGCCAGCCACATATAGATGTAGAAAAAAGAATATCATACCCACATTGCCGCCATCCGAAGCCAAATCAATTTGCAATGGTGAATCTTTAATCGAACTGCTTTCGATGCCACTAGATGGGGCGGGTGATGGTGATCGTGAACCTACGACACATTTAATTACTCTCCATTTAACATTCTTCGGTAGGAGTCAGGTAACTACAGCTGGCACGATCACAAGTAACAACAGTAAAACCAGGACGCTCTGTTACTCTAATCAAAGAATATGTAATGGTACAAGTACGAAAGTCTCACTCCGCAAAATCAATTAAAGAAATAGGGACTCTTGCGGACATACAATAAGGTGTAGTTCAGATCGCACAGCGCTACTAACCTACATTTTTAAACCCCTAGAAGTTGCCTCTCTTTCTATCGCGTGACTCTTACCTCTTCTGACAACATTGGGGTTGTCTTCTTTACCTAAAACTATACCTTGTATAAGGTCAACTTATAAAACTATATCAGTATTTTCTTTAATAAATAGGTATGAAATCGTAATTTTAAATCAATATTCTTGCGTTGTCAAACCTACAGTTGCAAATAGTTATGTATGGAAGACCACAACTTAGTCAAACCTACTTAGTATAAAAAAATAGGTAGCTATCATGAATGGTAATTTCATTATAATAATAATCACGTTAAATTAGATTATTTGTGCGTCTTTCGGAAGCTTAAAAAAATAATTTTGGATCGCAATGATCTTTAATATGCTTTGCTTTTTTTATGTTTCTCCATTTTTAAATGATCGGTTAGACCGGTGAAGTAGGTGACGAATAAACTCGCGCGTGCGTCGCTGCTCGCTCGTGAGTCCATACTGGATAGCCTCTCTGTAGAGGCCGCCGCGCGTACTTACGATTTCGATACCTACACGGGGAATGAGACAGACCTGCTCCAATAAGAATATAATGTGCTAGAGAGAAGAAAGAGTGTCATAATATGTGAATATTTTATACGTGTCAGCTATAGTTATCTGACCTCTATAGTGATGAAATGTAAATATGAAAATATTGCTGCATTCAACGAAAGGAAACACGTCAGATGTCAATTTTCTTTAACAGGTAGGTAATGTACCCATCATTTCTATTTACTCATGTGCGTACTTACTACTATCTTTTATGTATTATCATTGGCTAGCCTATATTATTACATTAAAAAAAATCTATTTATGTATACTTTTACTGCGTAGAGCAAAAGTACTTACTTAAAAAGGCCAACATTAATTTAAATATATTTATGTCAAATACGGCAATATGGCCAAAACAATAGTGCTAATGTCAAACACTAATTGACCGCAGAGCCACAAAATATCATTGGTGTGACAAACCTCAATGATTGTAACAAATTTAATTTTCTTTCAAAAATTCCTAAATATTTATAAATAAATAAATATTGTTATTAATGTTGTAATCTGTCATAAATTCCTGGTCATGCTTTTTAATCTTTCTACTACTCTAAACGTCTAATAAATCACAAATATATTCAATAAACTTTATACAGAACAACGGCTAATGCATAACATAATGACGAGGTAAAGATGAAATCAAAGTTTAACAGCTGTCAAGGACAAACTTTTTGAGACAAGAATAATGGCCCCGATAGAATAATAATAATAATAATTTATTCCATAACCCTGATTTTAAATCAAATGTTAGTAATATAAAGTTCTTAAAATCTAGTGTTAGTTTTATTTAAAGTGGACCTTTATTTTTGTTTTTAATTTTGGTTATGGACCCCATTTTGGGTATGGGCCTACCCCAACTTTTTCCACTTTTCCCTATTCTTCGGCCTCGATAGAATAGTAGTTCGGAAATATTAAAACCGACCAAATAATTCTCTATCTGTCCACTACTGGTAGGTACCACACTGCTAAGTATAAATTGGGAGTACTAAGAGTACCTAGACATTATGTAACACTCAATTCGACACAATAACATAAGCGATTTTAACAAAATAAATGAAAAGCGCCCATGACACGCCTAAAGGTTAAAAACACCACACTTACCACTGGCCGAGTCCCGTTCTTCGTGTTGTGACGATTGTCTAATAGAGTCTAGTGAATACCAACGTCTTGGTTTGTTCTCTGATGGGACTTTTTCTTCTAAAATAAAAAAATTTAGGTATAAAGTGTTGAACATAATATATATATATATATATATATATATATATATATATATATATATATATATATATATATCGCTTTACAAAATCACACAACACAACAAAGCTCCAAGGGATTTATAATTAACTTAATAATTGTTTTCATGTTACGACTTACGCATCAGAATGCGTACCGTACACGCAAAATGTGCGTGTACAAGTACGTGCGTAAATTATTTTGTGCTATTCTTCTGGAAGTTGATGAAAGACCGATATTTCCGATAATCTACGTAAACTATTTACAACGACAAAGTGAATAACAACATATTAACTACTAGAATTTGCCCGCGACATCGTCCGCGTTCAATGCGTATTGCTCTTAAAAAAGATGTCATGGTATGTGTGGTAACAGATATTAATATGGCATGAATGTAATAATATCATTGTCATGAAATACAACATTTTCGCTGCGCAAAATTGTTAATATTATTTGAATTCGATCGGAGTCGTCCCAAGATTCGGAAAACTTTTATTTTGACATGAGTGAGTTTAAATCCTATTTTTAATAATGACATATATGAAAATGATTAAGTATACATATACAGCCCATTTTAGATTTCATTAGTAATCGCAAATTCGTTCTACGCCATTCCGACAATTTTAGAAGTGATTCTCTTTCCTTCTACAGCACTCTTTCACCTTCATTCCTTGTATTATGAAGACCAGACATGAAATTAATAGCGTGCTCCCCCAGGCACTCTTAAGTTGTGGATAATAAGTACTCTACGTCCTTGCCAGGAGACAATATGTGTACTTTTTTATGTATGATCGGTTGAGTAGTTAACCCGTGGAATTGATAAATTGCATAATTTTATAAACATGTGCGGGATTATGTTAATGTCTCTAATAAAACTAACACCATGTTTGACACCTTTTAAACTGCTTTATATTCTGTATTATTTTTCGCAGACAAGGATATAGAATATGTGTGCTTTTATATCACTTGTCAATTCGGTGTTATAACAGATTTTGAGTGCAGTCCACAAATACATAATGGCCTTACCCGTGGAGTTGTGCGTCCGTATGTTAGCCGGCGTGCGCGAGTGTCTGTCGAGGTGGGGGTCGCTGCGACACCGCGCTAACGCCCGCCGAGATGTTTCCTTGCGGGCCTGGGCGTCAGGGTTCACCCGACTGGATTTACCTGATTGAATCAAATATAATAAATGTTTAGTAGAGATTTTGAAGAACATGTTTCTTGTCCATAAAGCAGTAGAGTATAAATTGTCGATTGGACGTACTTCCTGAAAAACGTTGCAAACCACAAACATCTTAAGGAATTTGTGTTTAAAGTTTAATAAACATTAGTCTATTCCATACATGCGTGTTGGGCTACTAAGTCACGATGTCATGTAAAGAGTGACAGTGGGCTGCCATTTTTTTTTCAGTTCGTTTACCAGTTTTGTCTATATTTTAACTAAATTTCGACATGATTGTGGTTTGGAACGTTTTTCTGGAGCTATGTCCAATTAGAGTTAAAATAATCTAATGAAACTCAGTACCGGGTGTCCTGGTGTCGTGCTGCAAGGGTCGCCTCAGCGGGGGCGCGCGGGGCGGGTAAGAGACGGGTGCTCCCCCCACTCCCCTCCGGCCGCGGGCTCCCCTCGCCTCTGGTCCCACTGCAACCGTGTCCGAAAGCTCCAACGAGTACACGTGCCGCGCGAGCACACGAGTTAGCGTCTCCATAGTTTTCTGGTTCATATAATTTTTTTTGTTAGTTGAAATTGTAACATAACACAAAAGTATATAGTATAATCTTTATAAAAAATGGTATCCTTTTTTATATAACATCCGAACTGCTTTAACATAACACAAGATTAATCTGGTCGTCACGTCTGCTAATCATATCTGGTCGTTAATCCACCGCCTGTCTGCCAACCATTTGTTGTGAAACCATTGTAGAGCTGTAAACTTTCTTGAAAGAATTTGGAATCACGTATAGCGGCAACTAAATTGATAATGAAATATAAGAAATGTACCGGGCCCCAATGGGTACCCCAGCGCGCACCCGAAGAAACTGCAAAGAGTTTAGATTCTTTGCCAAATACGGCGCAAACCATATCAAGAAGAGACACTAAGGTGTCTATGGCAGTCTCTTGCGATTTAGTTTACATATTAACAAGCAGTTGTCAACCTTATCGAAGGCTTTGGTTATGTCGGCATAGACAGTATCTACTTGCAAAACTGTTGAGTGTCGCAGAAATTTGAGACATGTAACATACCAAGTTTGTTGTAGTAGACATTTTTTTTAATATTTTTTTAGTAAATTAATTGAAGGTTTATTTGTCGCGTAACGGGTTGCCCCATTCCACGTTCTTCATAAAAGAGAACTCGAACAAGAAGAACAAGCTTGTTAAGGCACTGGTCGAAGATTTCCCTAGAGACCTGTATGGCCGTTATAAGCGGGAAACTTTCCGGCGGTTTTCAGTGCGAGTGTGTTATTATTCTGGTCAAGTATTGACCATTTGTGCTATAGTTGCTAGGTTGTTAGAAGGCAACGCGACATTTCCACATCAAAAAGACCTTAGTCACCTCTTACAACAGCCACTTTCCTATTATTTTTACTCCTGGGGTGACGCAGTGTAATACTTAAGTGTTATTTTTCTGACCTAAATGAATAAATTAAATTCGATATGATAGCTCGGTTCTAACGAGTACTTGTTACTTACAGCCCATTCCTTGATCAAATCCTCCCAATGAGTGAGTCTCGTCAACAGCTCCATAAAGCTCTGCCACAGCTCCGGTTTCACAGCGACATTCAGATTTGCTTTGATCCACGTCACAATGAGTGTTTGAAAAAGCGCTGGCGCAAGGAAACCACCTACAATTAGAATTATTTGTATTTATTATTTAATTTCATGCATAATAAGGCTCAATCGTTGGTAGGAACCATTTCATGACGTGACTTGTGACGTAAGCAAGACCTTGGTCAGCTCACATCATCACAATCTATGTAGTATATATTTCATATTTTATGTATATTTTATAAATATTTCATTATTTAAAAAAATTATGCAAATTGTATTGTGTGAATTCAATACAGATAGACGGGGACGCCATTACCAATGATGGGCTGCCGATAGAATGTAAACTTTAAGTACTGAGAAGCTTAAACTAAACTACAGACAATCAAGTGTCAAAGGCTATCGAAATATGGATCAATACCATGACGGAAATCTTTTTTATAGGAATCAAAGATGCAATGAGCAAATGGCCAACACGACAAATTAAGCAGCGTTATTTCCTCTTAAGAATGACGATATGATCTGAGTCGTACGCTACAGAACGACGTGGGACCCCGTTTATATCACTTTGCCTGTAACTCACTGATGGGATACTTTATACGAGAATAATATATAAAATATGCAATTGAGATAGCTTAGGCAATGAGTAGCCTGAAAATTTCGGTTTCAGTTTACAAAATAAATTTCATAATTCATTTCAAACTTAATTTTTTTCATTATGCAAAATGGTAGCTGCCATATTACTTTATTTATTTATTGCAGTAGGGTCAGGCTGCTTTTTTTCTTCTGCAATCTTTTTGATAAATTCGGTTGAATCTTTTATTTTTTTTATAAAGATTATAACCTTAATTACATTGTTAATTAATATAACCTAACATACAGAATGTTACGTCGTTTTTTTACTTAAGAGCTAGGATTAGACTTACCAAGTGTGTCTTGTTTCTTCTTCGGCGGAACTTTTGTCAAAACAATCGATGTAATTTGTAGTAGCACCACCAGAAGTTGTTCCCTATTAACATACATAATATTAATTATGATTTATTTTATAGATATCCACCATTTGATATTAAAGAAGCAGTAATTGATTCACACTATTGTGTAAAAAAAACTACGTTTAAAAAAACCGACTTCAAAAACTGAAAAGTATCAAATAACTAAAAATTTACTTTAATACACCTCTTATGCAAACCTTTACCCTTAATATTAATAAAATACTATTATTTGTATGTGCTAACTATTGATAAGTTTTAAGTCTCAGAGTAATCGGTGTACATACATAAAAAAAAATACCGATCGAATTGATAACCTCCTCCTTTTGGAAGTCGGTTGATAAGAAAAGTTTTGGGTTCTACATAATTTCTATTAGGCTGGTCCCTCAAAATCTCCCCAGCTGTTGATATAAATCAAAACAGGAGATTGAAGATTTGTTCTCGTGTATTTAGTAAAGAGCTGTTATTACATTACAAAAAGCCATTCCTATTTCATGTGTATGCGTAAATTAATTTATTTGGGTGTTTTTCCGTTTACTGTCTGTTAACTCCAAACTATTTTATATGGAGTTAATAATATTTAACACTTATATTAAGGAGGAATTTGGAGTTTATACTATTTAACACTCAGATTAAGGATTGGTCCCCGCTGCGCTTCAACTAGATACCGCTCTACCTAAGAACAATAGCTTTTTTATTACGGCAACTATTAGATACTTGTGTGCGTGGCATCTTTCAAATTTTGTAACATACGCATCGTGTTATTTTACATTGAAATTAATAAAATACAAAATACTTACTGATGATGATTGATGTATGATCCCAGTGTCTTTCTTATTTCTTCTAGTATTATTTTTACAAAGTTTTATTAAGCAACCCAGCATTTACTTCAATTATTAGCAAGTTTTATTAACAAATTTATAAAATTATTAACAGAACATGTGGCACGTCAACGTCACACATTGTTCGAGACTGGCTCGAGTACACCCACTTGGGCGTAGTATTAGCTGCCGCACTTTGCGACGACGCGCCTGCAGTATCTACTTGGAGCGCAGCGAAGTTTAATCATTAATCTAAGATTTAACATTACTAACTTGGTTATAATTAACATATTAAAGGAAAACAATGAATATGTCACTGTCTAAATAATATATGACTATTAATTTTACCATTCAGTCCATTGTTTAGTTTTCTCATAATCTATTATCACATTAATTTAATCGAATACATTTAGGAAATTAACTCTTAATTTAAAAAAAAAAATGTTTTCAACGCAAACACTCCTATTAAAGTGAGATATTAGTGTCGTAAGTTCCAGCCAAACACTTCAAAAAAATCAATCATTTTCAAATAGCCTACAAATTTAAATTGAAACATTGTAGATTTTTTTTAATTAAATATTGTTATTTTCATAGTCTCTATCAAAACTAATATTAATGACATTTAAAAATACCTACTCAATACGTATGAAGCTCATGAGGGACAAAATATAAGATTATTTTATAATGATAATAGGTATATTAAGTATATTAAATAAAGCATAGTGACAAAAATAAGTATTTCGCTACAATAGAGAATTAAAAAAAATATTCAAAATAAAATACACTGATATAATATGCTGACTGTACTGTATGCCTGATGACGTTATACAGACGTCAATATGAAAAATTCCATCGCTGTACCATTTTGCGGGGATTATTGTAATCATTACCAGTGGGAGGCTCCTTGGACAGGATGCAAGCTAGTTTATGGGCACCACAACGGAGCCTTTTGTGCCGTGAAGCAGTAATGTGTAAACATTATTGTGTTTCGGTGTGAAGAGCGCCTTAGCTAGTGAAATTACTGGACAAATTAGACTTAACATCTTATGTCTCAAGGTGACGAGCGCAGTTGTAGCGCCGTTCAGAATTTTTGTTTTCTCAAGTAGTAATTGGTACTATATCATCCCCACCATCTGGATGTGTGGCGGTCCTCCACAGTGCGGTTTTCAAGGAGCTTTCTTCCACGTACTACAAAGCTGTGGAATGAGCTTCCTTGTGCGGTGTTTCAGGGACGATACGACATGGGTACCTTCAAAAAAAGCGCGTACACCTTCCTTAAAGGCCGGCAACGCTCCTGTGATTCCTCTGGTGTTGCAAGAGATTGTGGGCGGCGGTGATCACTAAGCAAAAGGTGATCCGTACGCTCGTTTGTCCTCCTATTCCATAAAAAAAAGTTATACAAATAAATACACAGTAACACTTGTTTACGTACACACTGAGTATTACACGCAAGATTATTTGCTTTAACAATTAAATTTAATAAAATTAATTGGGAGAAGCTCAATTTCGAACTATGCCTTAGGGTTGCCACAGCAAAAAAAAGAGGATGATGTAATGGTTATCGGGACACTGTAAATATTAATAAATGAGCAGGGCGTATCAATTACCATCAGTTGAACGTCCTGCTCATCTCGTCCCTTATTTTCATAAAAAAAATCAACACGCATGTCATATATAGCTTATCAAGACATGTTAAAGTAATGTATAAACTCACCACGAGCGGCCGTCCATAGCGACATGCATGACCATGTATCTATAAATATTCAGCACACGTTTACACGTGTCGGTTTGTTCGTCGAGCAACAGTTGTGCGTTCGCGGACACCGCGGGCGAACACGACACAAACACGTTCGCCGCTTGCGTCATGAATACTTGTAACACGTTCTGTGAGAAAAATAATTTTAATTAAAGTGGCGTCAGGCGTGCAAATATTATGGACAAACAGCATACATACTAAACAATTTGTTATGCTTTTAAAAGTGACAACCCTAATTTCTAGGATTAATACACAAATAAAATTTGAAAAAATCTGAAGAGCGACTTGTGCAAAGACTGGGGTTGAACAAAGCATACAAGATTTTATGATGTCACTCGAACGGTTAGCTCAGTTGGAAGAGCACTCGCACGGAACGCGAGAGGTCGTGGCTTCGAGACCCGCATCTTTCATAAAATTTTGTTCTCAAATTTTATTTGAGCATACATACTGGTCACCTATTTTAGATGATCACCGCGACTTATACCATCTTGTATATTACTGTAACACCATAGGAATTACAGGAATTTTTATTGCTAATTATTTATGGAGATGTTTTTAAAGGAATCATATAACATAACTATTGTAACAGTAGTGCTGGGTACCGCGATATATGACCTCCGTCATATCGCATCACCGCTCGAATTGGATCATAAAAGTGCACTACCATTTTATATAAAAAAAAAACTATATGGCAAGTTTTAACAGAATCTATTCATAATAATGACATATTACAATAGAGTTATACCTGCAATCCAGCTCGAACCATCACATTGTCCCTGCCCAGCGCCCCTAGGTAAGAGTCATTCCTCAACCTTCTCGGAGGCACCTGAGGTTCACCAGCTCCCGCTTCGTGTGTGCTTTCCAACAAAAAAGGTGGGATCTCTGTTACCTAAAACACACACAAATTTATTACAGCTTATTCATTTTGTTGTTAAATACTGAAAGACATGCAAACACCATTCATCTAATATATTTTGTGTGAGAGTCAATCAAAATTGGTTTATTCATTAAGGTGAAATGAAACTCTATCTTTTGAATGTCAAAAGATAGAGAAAAGGTTGCGCTGTAATTTTTTTTATGTATTTATGTATGTTCATATGAATTTAGGTATGTTTAAGTAAGTATATTGTATTAAATATATCATTGTCTTGTAACCCATAACACAGGCTGTAGATGCTTAACTTGGGGCAAGATAATATGTGTGAAAAGTGTGTCAATATTATTATATTATTATAAATTGTACGTCGTAAAGTCAACACCTATCATTATTGTATCTAATAGCGTAGTAATGAGAAGTGACAAGAAACTCTCATTCCCCCTCTTTTAAATCAATGTACAGTATAAGTTTTAAGAATTATTTTCACAAAAATCTCTCTAAAAAGTCATGCTAAATACTCTAACGTTTCAATTAACTTGAAGGAATTAAATAATAAAAAATGTTATTATAAAAAAGAACCAAAGATTTTAAATCACCTCAGCACCCAACGTAGTTCAACATTAAAACAAATTTAAAAATTATCTAAACGCGATCCTGAATCGACTGGCACTATATTTTCCAGAGACTACTGAGAAAAATTTAACACACTACTTGTTGTTGGTTAATATGTTTACGTAGATATATATATGTGATATAATTCCTGGTGGTATAAATGTTTGATTGATAAATTTGTAAGCGGCAAGGTGCACATGATTTTAGGAGGTTTTGCCAAAATCGCCTGAGAAATAGATAAATAGAAATAGATGCAAAGATCTTTTGCAATAGTAATAAATAATGAGGAAGCTCATGGTCGCTCAGAGGACAGTGGAGAGGGCTATGCTCAGAGTATCACTGCGAGATCGCATCAGAAATGAGGAGATCCGGAGGAGAACCAAAGATACCGACATAGCTCAGATGGTTGCGAAACTGAAGTGGCAATGTGCAGGGCGCACAGGGCAGTTGCGGCAGTAAAGTCCTCGAATGGCAACGACGAACGAAGACGCAGTGTTGATTGGCCCCCCACAAGATAGACTGACGATCTGGTTAAGATCGCCGGAATACGTTGGATGAGGGCAGCGCAGGACCGATTGTCGTGGAGATCTTTGGGGGAGGCCTTTGTCCAGCAGTGGACGTCTTCCGGCTGATGATGATGAAGGAGCTCATTACACCTTACAACATACATGTGAATTTCCCTAAAACTCGATGTAGAAACAGAAACTTATGGACGGGGAGTCGGAAACCCTGTCATATTAACGTCTGCGTGACGCCAGCAGCCATAATGGAATCTGCACTTTTAATTGGTGATTTGGTGCCGCGACCATCACTAAGCTGCGGGCGTGTCCCGGTCTCAAAGCGCGGCGATGGCAACCGTTACAGCTGTTACCAATATTCAGTCTATCTCCGGTTGTGGCCTACTTGAGATAAAAATCGTAAATATCGTTGACTTTTCTGTCCCAATATACTTATCGACTGTAACTCACCTTATACACGCTGCCTATCAATGGGAGGACGTATAGCTTACCAGCGATAGAAGTTTATAGGGAAATTGCAATTCACGCGTCCCAATATAAGGCGATAAGAATGACTTATCGGGTATATTGGGACAGCTTCAGATTATTTATACCTCCTGAAATTCCCCGCCCAACTTCCTTTAAATGTCTCCTCTCCCTATATTTGTGTATGTCCTTTATAGTCCTAACAGCATGTATATTTGTTTCAGGTATAAGAAAATAAAACTTGTTTCAATCTTAAGCACCGATCACTACCATTAAATTAGTAAAAGAATACTCTAAGCTTGGTGGTCTACCTTAACGTGACATTGGCAAACTTGTGGTATACCTTCCACAGGAGCCATAGCAGGAAGAATAGAATAGAAGGTAGTAATTTATCTCCATCTATATTGGGAACGGCCGTTAGAAAATAATGAATTAAACATACATTCATTTGTATCCAGTCTTTGTACAGCGCGATGACACGGCGGGTCGCCGCTGCGTGTATGAAGGGCAGGAGGAACGCTTGCCTCAGGATCTCCACGGTGAAGTCCACGTGCTCCCGGGACGAACAACACAACACATCCCGTACGACTTGTTCAGGCGATACCTCTTCGTATATTCCAGTACCTAGAAATTAGAGAAAATTTAATTTTTAGGTTAATTTAATTTGAGAACAAAAAATATAGTTAAATATTTGATTGTAATCTTGCAACAAAAACAGGCGTTGATCGGAAAAAGCTGAAAATTAGAAGTTGTGTGTATTTTTTAATGCTAAATCATAAATAAAAATTTAAAACATTGTCGAAAAAAAAAATACTTAAGGGCGGGTCACCCTTATCATTTAGGGGTATGAAAAATAGATGTTGGCCGCTTCTCAAACCTACCCGATATGCACACAACATTTCATACAAATCCGTTCAGCCGTTCTTCCGTATGATGTTTAAATGTATGTTCTCGATATATTTTTGTATTAGAGGCGCAATACGGCAGGATTACCACATAAAAAGTAAAATACAAACATAAAAAAACAACAGCTATATCAGAATACCAAAGGTAAAAAGATATCTGTTTCTTGCCTTTGAGATGGGCGCTTGTAAGTTCCTAAATCAATAATCCTACTGTGATGAACTTCCATGTCAAAGTCATTTTAATCATGGTTTTCTATGATATCCATCTTTGCAATACACCAATATACAAATAATTCATACATTCAAATACAGAGAACTTTACGTTAACCTGCTGGTGCAGCAAATTCAAATTCAATTATTTTTATTCAAAATAGGATTCAAAATCACTTATTCAAAGTCAAAATAGACTGCCTCAGACCTGAGAAGAACGGGCACAAGAAACTCAGCTGACTTTTTTTTTTCAAAGAATCATGTTCCGCGATGATTCTCGTTATTAAATGAATATCATTATAAGCTAGTCCTGTATAAAATGAGAGTAAGTAATATTAACCTGATTCAAGGCTAGGATGTGGGGTATTAGAAGCTGAATCATGAGATGATGCTCTACTGGAGTCCGATGGATGTCCAACAGTGAACGAAGTCTCCTCCTCGTGGTGCAAGGATGTGGCAGGTGTAGGTGTGTTCGAATGAGCCATGTGGGAGCCCGTACTTGTCATGGATGAAGGTTGGCCCTCACTTCCTTGTTTCTTCATGAAATGCACATAATTTGCCACCCATTTAATTAATGTCACCCGGCATAAGACATAACTATCTTCTAATATATTGTGTTGGACTGGTAATTCTAAAAAAATAAATCAAATATGACAAATGATAATATGTTATGTTTTTAAAGTGATGACCCTCACTTCTAGGATTAATACACAAATAAAATTTGAAAAACACAGATGAAGCCACAACCTGAGAGTTGAACAAAGCAAACAGAATTTTATAACGAGGCGGTACTCGAACGGTTAGCTCAGTTGGTTAGAGCGCCGGCACGGAACGCCGGAGGTCGTGGGCTCGAATCCCGCATCGTTCATAAAATTTTGTTTTTCAACTTTTATTTGTGTATGACAAATGATATCAAGCGAGAGTCAAAGTCAAATAAAATTTATTCAATTAATCTTAAACTAAGCGCTTTTGAATCGTCACTACAAATATTTGTTTTAAATTACTGAATTTACCATATGTTCGTAAAAAGTTGAGCTCTTGAGCTCGAAGAGAACTCGAACAGTAAAGAATTTTAACATCAATGGGATCATATTTAACGGATTTGAAAAATTCCATTTTTTAAGTTATTATTCGAATATCACAATACTTCATTTAAAAAATCGCCTCTTTTAATGACATGATTAAGATGCCTGTATGTTTCATTTTGGATACACATATATAGTGAAAAATCATATTGGGTTAAAAATTATGTGAAAAATAGATTTGAATAGGATTTATAGATGAAATTTAACAACTTATTTTCCACATTGCAGTGGTCTATCATGCAGTATTCATTGGCCATGAGATCAGTATAATAAACATATATTTTTGTTTCCATCTGTGATTAAGTTAAGACGCAATGAAAATAAGTGTTGTGTACACATTTGTTCTGTAAAAAAAAGTGAATTCTGTGCTAGTGTTCATGAGTGGAGTATGGTAAATTGTCAAACATGAAATCTAGTTTAAGGCATACAGCCATTCAAGGATTCGATAGACAGACCGGCTTTATTGTTAGTACAAGAAAGAAATCACAAGCAGGGGCGTGCATTGGTTTTCTAGCAAGGTAGGCACAGCTGTAGCTACAAGTACCTATTATAACAGCAAGAAATTTAGGCATTGCACACATATTTTTTTTTATGAAAATAAGGAACGAGACGAGCAGGACGTTCAACTGATGGTAATTGATACACCCTGCCCATTACAATGCAGTGCCACTCAGGATTCTTGAAAAACCCCAAAAATTCTGGCCTGCACTACAACTGCGCTCGTCACCTTGAGTGACGTCATTTGCCCAGTAATTTCACTAGCTACGGCGCCCTTTTGACCGAAACACAGTAATGTTTACACATTACTGCTTCACGCCAGAAATAGGCACCATTCTGGTACCCATAATCTAGCCGGCATCCTGTGCAAAGGAGCCTCCCACTGGTAGGCACACATAAATTACTGGGTGTTCAATAGAAATTTGGTTATAGAATAACGGAACTAAATTAACTTTCACACTAGTGGTATTTATTATATATATTAATTTAGGTTCTTAATAAAGTAGGCATTGATTAATTGCCTGTATGGAATGCACGCTCCTGATCACAACATTGAACTTAATTATTGCTTCTATCAAATAAATAAGTGACTAAAACTTACCCAAATTTGGTTTGTATAAAGAGTTTTTATAATTAAACTGTGGACATATTACTGGCAGGTAATACATTTTAAACTTCTCTAATAAAAATGCAAAACTTCTCATAGACTTCGCGTGGGATCTGTCCTTCCAATGCACTTTTGTTATAGAAGTAGCCATAGCGTCGAGTAATATTTCAAAGAAATATTTGGTTTCATTCTCAACTAGTTTCTCACTTGCACTGGGCGGGAGTAGGGGCTGAATATCAACGCTTTGGACTGGATTTAAAGCATTTGTGTCATGGAATATTGAAGAGGACACAGTAGTAGCAATCCCAGTCGAAGTATGTTCAACTACAACTTTTTTAGTATCTGCTACGGATGTGAAGTTTGGATGCTGCATGAGGTCATCGACTTTGAAATCGCTTGTATCTTGTGATATATTTGTAACGACGTCAAATACTTTTGGTTTGAATGGTGAGCCCGCAGGTGGTAAACTGGATTCGGGTAAGCCGGGCACAAGTGACGCAAACATTCTGTTAACCTCCGGTGGAGCATTGTCACCTAATGCTTGAAACCACAGCAGGAAGTATCTGAAAATATTACAACAATCTTTAACATTGTGTTATAATTTAATAATCAGGGACACCTAGTGTGACCCTTGCTTGTCCTGTGAATATCGGCCATATTAAGATAATCAAGTATGATTACAACTGAAGCACTGGTTGTTAGGTAGAAGCGTTGACCAACATAACAGTGCCCTTCAATTCGATTATTGCCCGTTTTAGAATACATATATTTGACATGTTATAAAGTCAGCAACGCTCTAGTCATTTTTCTGGCATTACAAAAGTGTTATGGGCTGTCAAGATCACATACATACCATCAGGCTACCCGTATATTAGGTGTTCGTACTCCTCTTATAAAAAAAAAGTAATAACGCGTCAGCTGACACCAGGAATCTACTTTATAATGTCGAATAAAAGCCTCGATTTACTCGTCAGCGCTGCTCGAATTGTCACGGATTCAGTTGTAGTGTTGCGTAGGCCCATCGCTACATCGACAGTTTTTCAAAGAGCTTTTCAACATGATTATTCCAGCATCACATCCTACCCTACATTTTCAGTTATTGTATCTGTACTTAAAATCTGGATGTGTTCGTCTAGTGCGGTTTTTATAGATACAAAGTGGAACTGGCCCCTCAAATAACTATTATTTGAAAAATAAATACAACAATTGAAACTGGTTCCTCTTTTAGACTTTTTTTGCTATTTCTATTTGTTTGTTATTTTCATTTGTTTTGGCATTGTGTCCTTTTAGAAATCGCACACAATGGATTTAAATCGGGAAAAAATTCATGGTAGATTTTCTACGATTGTGTAATTTGACAGCTCAGCAGAGCTTTGCTCGACTGCAAACTACGTTTAGCGATGAAGCACGAACAAAACAACAGCCAGTAATTGATTTTAATTAGCTTAATTTAAAATGGTGGTTAAAAACGAGTACTAGAAAGAATATACATCAACAGTGTTTTATATTTTTTAGTCAAATGCGCAACAAAATGTTGTCTAATGTACGAAAATATAATTAAAATATAATATATAGCGATTGCACGGCAAATTTGGGTTGACATTAGAAATACGCATGCAGAATTTTATGGGGGTTGTTTGCCCTTTTCAGAAACTAATCAATGGTCTAGGATTTCTTCAACGATTGGAGTTGCCCCTACTCCTAGAGTGTTTTATGAGGGTCAAACACTTGCTGCATATAATCCCCCAATTTGACCCTTGTAAAAGCTCTTAAAACTTTAAACATAATGGAAGTTGGGGTTAATGACCTAATGGTTAAGGTTACATCAAAAAACTCTACTTTTAAATAAATAGCAATGTATTAAGAACATAAATTGTTGCTAAAATTAAAATGTTTTGAGGTAATATTTTGCTGTGCAATTAGTATTTGGATTTTTTTAATACAGAAGAATTGCTGTTAAATTCAGCCACACACAATGCAACTGTGGATTGAGTTTCTTTGCACAGTGTTTCCAGCACAATATGATATAGAGAACTAAATAAAAAGTGTGTGCACCTTTCATCTAGTATTGCAGAATTTTGGCTGTTTTGATCACTTAACTTCAAGTGATTATACACTTGTTCATCCAACTTTTCTATAAAAAAATATATGCTCCAAATTATATACGAAATAATACTATAAATATACCTTATAGCCTCTGCTCTTAACTTTTGTGAATTGCCAAAATGAAGGAGTTTTGAAAATATTCTCGATAGAGAGTGCAACTGCCATCTTCTGCTAATTAACTCCGGTAATAATGATAATACTTTTTCTAAGAGACATAGAGCACCCTCTAATTCCTCTCTACCAGCTTTATGAACTAAAATATAAGAGAAATTAATATAGAAATTCAGCAATCCTTAATAAATATGATATGATAGCACTCCAAACTTAAAGATGAGGATATATTATTGAAGCAATGTAGGTAAGTAATTATGCATTGTTAATTTAATAATGATATCGGGTAAAATTTTCAATTATACACATATTATTTGTATTACAATTAATTACAAATAATATATATAATAAATTGGTAATTTTTTCGCACATATATATCTGAATAATCAAGAAAACTTTCAACTTTCTAGGACTTACTAAATATCAATATTGCTTAAAATATATTGTATCAATAAAATATATTTTATAAAGCAAGTTATTTATAAGTTAAGCCTCAATGGGTGACCTGACCTAATGCATAGAATACAATAGGTTAAATTTTTATTATTTTCTTAAGAACTAGCTTTGGGGTGTAATATAATAATAAGTAGATATTCCATGATCAATATTTCTATATCTAGATGGGATATTAATGTATTTGTTGAAATAATTCAACTTGATAAACAACAAAAATTGTTTTTTTATGACAATAAGGGATGAGACAAACAGGATGCTCAGCTGACTGTAATTGATACACCCTAACCATTACAATGCAGTGTCGCTCAGGATTCTTGAAAAATCCCACAAACTGCGCTCGTCACCTTGAGACATAAGATGTAGTCTCATTTGCCCAGTAATTTCTCTAGTAATAGTAGACAGATAATAATAAAAAAATTAAATAAAGTAACTCTTCATATAGCTTATTTCTGTTACATTCACATAAGAAGGCAAAGCTGCTAAAGCTATATCAGATTCATATTGAAGCAACTTTTTTTATTATTCTTATCAAGATTATTTAAAAAAGCCAATGATAAGCAGATGCACCTAACACACATGACTATGAAATGTGTTGCATTGTTTTTTAGTATGTAGTGATTATAAGCTACTGATTATATGAATGCTGTTGAAGGCTCAGCCACTTATAATGGAAATATTAACACCAAAACTCACCAAGGTGGAACGGAAGTTCTGTACAAACAAGAAAAGGATACATTAACTACAGGCAAATTCATATCCATATAATCAAGAAACAAATATTTTTAGTAAATTATTTACCCTAAAAGCATCTTCTATTCAGATCTGAATTCATTGATTTATATTATTTCTATATTAATTAAGAATAAAGACATACCTTTTTGTCGTAAATTATTCTCAGCTAGTATGAAATTATCATATAAAATAAAATAGACATGACTAAAGTTTGCTTCAAAATAGTTTTTAGCCTCATCAATATCAAAATGTTCTGTAAAAAAAAAGATTATATAATAATTAATACTCATACAACATTCATCAAAATATTTTGTGATGTCTTAATCCCTCAACTCAATTTTGCACAAAATTGTGTCTAAATTGACATTTTTTATTAGTCAATACAATATATGGACACAGGAGAAGACCCCACCAAAGATGGGAGGACAACCTTGGCAAATTTTGCAGGAGTGACCTGGAGCCGGGTTGCCAAGGACATAAAGGAGTGGAAAAGGTTGGAGGAGGCCTATGCCAACTGGCAAACAGCTGAAACTGGATTTTATATAAGTTAGATATAATAAATTGTTTTGTTTGTTTTTAGTTGAATAAAAGGCTTTATTATTATTATTATAATTTATGGACAAGCCACAGTGAATAATAGCTGGGTTTAACTAGTTTTATGACAGATGACCATAATTTTGTAAAAAAAAAAACAGAAATAGCCAAAATCCAGTATGTTTTAAGCAACTGTTTGCTTTCAAACTTAGTCGGATTACTTTATAGCCATAATATTGTAATTAATATCTCAAACTTATGTCAAATTACTGCCTGTTTCATACTGGAGTAAATTACAATTTTTACTTAGGCAGTCCCGCCTCTTATTACATAGTATTCATCTACATCCGTTCTTGAGTGCTGCTTTTGAGACATGAGGGAACAAAGTCAAAATTATATTATACCATATCATAACTAAGCTATTAAATTTTTCACTGAATTCAGTTGGTTTCATATAAGTATTATCACATACATTTCAAGTAAACATTGTATTTAAATACATATTAGTGAATATTGTCATGTACCTATATACATATGATATAAACAATATTTTAGTTATTGAAGTCCTACAGAGCAAGACACAATTTGGTTTTATAAAAAATAACATATTATTTTGTTACTATTTCTGATAACAGTATTACTAAGTTTTACATAAACTCTGTTCAGTTAATTTATAGTATCCAGTTAGATAAAGGAGTTTTGCTGATACATTAATATTTTCCTTGAGTCCATAAATAAGGTCATAAATATTGAAATTATTGTTCTTTTTTCCTTATTTCAGTATTCACGAAATGAAGATAAAAACGTACTTTTCAACAAGTCACAAACAAACAAACTAAATTTAACGTTCCGCTTTATAGAACCCAGTTTTTACTACATCATAGAGTAAGTGTGTGAATTACAGTTATGTACTTCTTCCTAATAATTATCATGTTATACGAAATGTTACGGTGCGAGAAAGACTAAGAATAGTATATGTAAGAATGGGGTGTATCTTCAATTTACAGTTAACTCACCTAAGACTATTTTCAAGTGTTTTAATCGGGTTGTAGAATCCTTTTTTGAATCCTGTATTTTAATACTTGATTTTTTGACATCTTGGTGGGATTTCTTGGTAAACATGTCGCCAAATGTAAAGGAATTTATGAGATGATTGTTTTCATTGCTGTTTTCGTGGTTTTCACATGATGATATTTTATTTGAGGATAGTACCAAGCCTATAAAAGTTTAAAGTTTCACTCTCACAAGTCACAATCACAAAAACCTTACTTTGTAGCACTGTACCTATAAATTTGATACAGTTGTGACTTGTGAGTTGACGCATAGTTGACGTAAGACTCGTTTTTTTCTTCGTCCAATACTAGGACAGACAAAGGGCATAAGCTCATACATCCAAGTCCTCAGGAGGTAAGCTGTAGGCCTATTCTCGTAACAAAACGAGGATAGAATCGAAAGGACCTTATCTCGAAAAGTTCGTATTCTCGTAACTCAAATTGATGGTTCATTTTTCATTGTGATGAAGTTACGTCCCGATTTAGGGAAATCGTACCTCAGGGTTCTCATTTGGGGCCATGGCTGTTCAATTTATTTATTAATGATATTGTATCTCACATCCAACACAGTAGCACTTATCTCTTTGCAGATGACCTGAAGTTATGCAGAACTATAACAAGCCCTTTAGATTGCGATTTATTACAAGAAAATCTTAATGCAATATACAAATGGTGTACTAGTAATAAAATTACATTGAACACAAGTAAATGTTACTCTATCACATTCACTCGCAACTGTGATATACTCAGAACTCAATATAGCATTAATGGTTTAATTCTAGAGGATAAAACTGATATTAGAGACTTAGGGGTTTTTTTTTGATAACAAATTAACGTTTCTGCCTCATATTGATAATGTTTATTAATAAATCTTCAAAAATGCTAGGCTTCATCATCCGTAACTGTAAAAAATTCCGCAATCCAACAACTAAAATAACCCTGTATAATGCTTATGTGCGCAGTAATCTAGAATACTGTAGCATCGTTTGGTCTCCTCAATACAACATTCACCAATTAAGAGTTGAACGCATTCAAAAACGGTTCTTATGGCACCTTGCTTTTTCTTGTGGGGTACATAAGCAATTGCCATCGTACTGCGATAAGTTGAGACACTTTAACTTGAAAAGTCTTTCTGTTCGACGACAAATGCTAGATCTAATATTTTTATACAAAATAATTAGAAAACAGTTCGACAGTCCATCACTCGTGCACTCCATCAGCTTACGAGTTCCCCGCCGAGTATCAAGGCGTGCGCAGGTCGGAGCTGGCCTGTTCCATCAGCCATTTGCCAAAACTAACCTTAAGCAATTTTCTCCCATACCACGTCTATCAAGAACTTATAACTCCATCTGTGGTGAAGTAGATATTTTTAAAGATTCTTTACCTGCTTTTAAAAAAATATTACGAGATTGTTAGGCGCCAAAATATGATTAATATTCTTCTTCTTCTTTTTTTTCCTTCTTTTCAAATTCGTATCTTGATTTTATAATTTTTGCTTTATTTTATATAATTGTTTTCTTGGTGTCACGGAAGCAAAGACTGTGCATGTTGTGACACCTTAATTTGTTGTACATTCAACTCATTATTTGTTAATATTTGATATATTTTAAGCATATTAGAATGTAACAACTACTGGTTGTTCTATAAATAAATAAAATAAATAAATAAATAAATAAATCGTATGATGCGTATTCTCGTAATAAGATCGAACGTCAATTCTTGGGAGGTGAGTATTCATGCAAAATTTTGACCTTTGGTTGAATTTACAATATAAATCACCATTTAATAATAATATAGCATAGATAACCCTTTTAATCGAGTAACTACAAAAATTTTATATTTGGTAGAGCAGTGTTGGTAACTTTGTGCGAGCTTGTCGTTCAAATAACGTTGACGCGCAACTTCGATTCGGGTTGATTCCAGCGGCCATCTTAGTTAATACACTTATATAACAAGATACCAAATTTCACCACCGGCCTTTACATCAAAATGCAAAATACCACCCGCATCACGTTGACGTCTGGTATTCCACAACCGGAGAATACGACTCTAATGCGAAACTTGGATAAGATAGAAACTTAACACCAACGATTTTGAAATTACGTGAATAGCACCGCTGGATGGTAAACCACACAGATACGTTTGCAAATTGACCATAAACCATCGACATATAATATACAAGCGGATAGACTACCAGACAGCCCGATAATGTGTGACAAGTGCGTGACCAAGTTTGATTAGTCAATGTGTAAATCAATCTAATTGAATAATATTCAAAATGCTAAGAAGCTAATTAGAAGCGTGGTTGACTGTTCACAATTTGTCAATCAAAATCAGTAACAGTAAAAATAGATTCGATTTCTTTTTCTATCTTGTTGCATCTGCGTTAGAGATGTTCTTCACTTTCGCAAGATTTGTCTGTGAACAATGAAATGTAGGTCTAACCTACATTAAGATTTTTTTTTGCAAATAGACCTAATGATTGAAAAATGATTTAAATATTCTTCTTTTATTGTATTTTGGTTTGAGATGATGATCTTGTTACCAATATTGGCCATGGTAACTAAAACTATACCTACACACTGACACTGACACAATATTTCTACTATCACCTACTTTAATTTTTGGAGATAATTGTGTCGATTAGTGTAATAATTGGCGCTTATTTATACGCAGGTCTATATAATAGTCCGTGTTGTAGAACAGGAAGAGGACAAAGAAAATATTGCAAATACTGAGGATTTCAATTTCAATTTAATTTTCAGCTACTATGTTGTGTCCTCCGGGCCTACCAGAAACTCTTATTGCGATTCAATTGACAACCTAAAATGTACTGCTTTGCTATTTCGTACCACGACGTGATAAGAACTATCTAATTTAGGTTGACGACAAATCAACTGTTTAAATCGCAATGATGTCAATTGAATGTCAAAAATGATGTCAATTGAATCGCAAACCGATTTAGTTCCTTCATTCATTCGTACCATGAGGTAATATTTCAACCTAAACTGGATAGCTTATATGTCAAAGTGAGCGATTCGAAAAAAGTTGCTATTTCCTTAGAGGAAAGTGAATCGTGTTGTTAATAACTTTAAAAAAATAGTGAAAACATACAGAAAAGGAAAATTTTATTGATGAAAGATGAGATGAGAATACTTTATTGGACTTTTTTGTAAAACAAAATACTGAAAATAAATACCATAAATGAAAATACTAAAGACGAGGTAGTAAGGGCCCGGGCTATAGCCTGTTTGCAAGAACGAATTAAAAAATGTACTCTGTGCTCCTGTCAAATCAAACATCAATGGTAGTGCGTTCATAACTCGTTATTTTTACGAAAACACCAATGCAAACATTTAATTTGTAATACAAAGAACTATATTTATGTTTTTTTTCTTATCTAAGTCGGATCTGCGATCAGTCACAAGACTATAAGCGGATGAGTTGGGTGAGTATGACGTTTAGACGAAGAGACCAGTGTCTCATCTGCCTTCCTATAACACATCTTTCCTTTTCAGCCTTTTCATCGCTCTGGGACGGATTAGGAGATCATTACCCAGGGTATTTGGGTGAACCGAGAGGCGATCAGCGTATTTCCTTTTGAATTTATCAATTTCCGACTGAACACTGGGAACGCCAAGATATTGATGGATCTCGTCATTTCTGGAAAACCATGTGGTACTTGTGATGGTACGCAGGATGTTGTTTTGCACACGTTGGATGAGAGATGCTTTTGCTGGCAGAGCCCCACAGTGGGATTCCGTAGGTCCAGATGGGCTTCAATACAGCATTGTAGATTAGAAGCTTATTGTCAGTAGACAGGACAGAGTTTCTACCCATGAGCCAGTGAAGGTTTCGGAACCTATGATTAATTTCATCCCGTTTCTTCTTTATGTGAGAAATCCAGGTGAATCTTCTGTCTAAGTTAAAGCCTAGGTATTTCACTTTCTCAGAATCTGGTAGAACATCAGAGCCAAGTTTGACAGGAGGGCAATTTCCCCTTTTTAACGAGAAGGTGATGTGGTTTGATTTTTGAGCACTTGCGCCGTTTATTCATCCATGCATAGGTCTTGTCTAAAAGGTGTTGGAGCTTATTACTAGCCTGTGCTGGGTCTTCATCGCTTGCAAGGTAGGCTACATCATCGGCATATGTTGCTACGGTGACGTCTTCAGATACTGGTAAATCTGAAGTAAATATGCTATACATTACGGGACCAAGTACTGAACCCTGTGGAACGCTGGCTTCAATTTTTCGTAGCGTAGATCTGGCATCTCTCTGTTTCACTTGGAAAAGCCTGTCTTCGAGGTAGGACTTGATGATGAGGTAGAGAGAGTGTGGGAGTTTGTCTTTAACTTTGCACAATAGCCCTTTGTGCCAGACTCTGTCAAATGCTTGGTGAACGTCTAAAAATGCCGCAGAGCAGAAAAGTTTCATTTCAAAGCAGCGTCTGATCTCGTGATGAACCCGATGCATCTGCTCAATTGTCGAGTGCTGTTTCCGAAACCCGAACTGGTGCTTTGGAATGATGTTGCAGTTTACCATGAGTTCATTCAAGCGGACTAAAAATATTTTTTTCCATAATTTTGATGTCACTGGAGTTAAACTTATTGATCGAAATGATGAAGCTTCATGAGGAGGTTTTCCAGCTTTGTGAATCATAATAATTTCCGATACTTTCCAGATTATGGGAAAATATGAAGTTCTCATGGTAGCATTAAAGAGTGAGGCAAGAAATGTTATGCATTTTCTGGGAAGATTTTTGAGAACTGTGGGAGTAATTAAATCAAATCCAGGTGCCTTGTTGGAATTCAGTCGTCTAATCTCATACGCGATTTCCTTTGGAGATGTGGGTCGGAGAGGCAGGCATAGCTGGAGATCTTGTCCAAGTACTTTATCAATCTCAGATTCATCGCCACCATCTTTCACCTTGAATACATTTTCAAGATAATTGGCAAATACTTCTGCTTTCTCAGCGTTGGTTCGAGCCCATGAGTTTGATTGTTTGAGGGGAGCGTGATGTTCTTGCGGCTTTGCAAAGGATTTAGCACCTTTCCAAAGCGACGTTTCGCCCTTTCTCTGAGGTGACAATCTTTCGAGAGTATTTAGAAGAATTTGCCTGTTCTTGCAATAGCTTCTTTAGCTGTTTTGCTGCTCGGTTGAAGGCGGTTTTATCTGCAGGATGGCGAGATTGATGCCAGATTCTTCGTAGTCTTCGTTTCTCTCTAAGGATTTCTTTAATATCTGCTGATTGTAGTGACATCTTTGGAAGGCGAGTGGAGACTGGTGAGTTTTTCCACGCCGATACTTGGATCAGGTTTGTGAGGTACAAGCAAGCATTGTCAATATCCTCCGGAGTTTTCATAGGAACATTTAACTGGATATATTCGTCCAAGAAATTACGAAAGCCATGCCAGTCAGTTTTTCCAATAGATAAGGAGTCAGATGGCTCGGTATGAATGACTGAAGTACTTAAGGTGAGGATTACCGGCGTATGATCAGATGAACCGTCAAGGCTCGATTCTACAGTGGAGTAAAGTTGGCTGATCCCCTTGGTTACAAAGAAGTCCAACAAATCTGGAGTCTTGTTAATATCTGTTGGCCAGCTCGTCGGTTCTCCCGAGGATATTGGAGTGAGGTGGAGACTATCCAAGCAGCTTTTAAGCGCTCGGCCTCTAGGAAGAGTCATGCGAGAACCCCAATATGTATGCTTAGCGTTCCAGTCCCCTCCTGATATGAATTTGGTTCCTAGGTGAGAAAAGTAGTCTTCAAACATTTGATATGTTATTTTATGCTTAGGTGGGCAGTAAACGGCGGACAATGTAATCGGACCTGCTCGGTCATCAAGTCTTATGGTAGTAGCCTGAATATGTTGAGTAGAGTATGCCTCCAGCACGGTATGTTTTAGGTTTGATCTTATCACTATTGCGGTGCCCGCATGAGCTTTGCCTATGTCAGGATGAGGCGTAAAGTAGATGTTGAAATCCTTCATTCGGTAGAGACTATTTTTTGAGGAATGTGACTCGGAGATAAGAACTATGTCAAGATTATTATTTTTAATTACTTCTTCAAGTTCAAGTATGTTTGATGACAGCCCATTGATGTTCCACGTTGCTATACGTAAGGGGATTACGAATGTAGTTTAGAGACAACGGACGTCAATAGGTTTAAGAGAGTACCTATCTGTTGAATGAGTTGGTCTATCTTTTCGGATTGTTTTATTAAGATTTGTTCAATCCGACTTTGTTGAGGGTTGGGTTCAGTTTCACAGTCAGTGTTAGGGGTGCCTCTATTTGCTGTAATATCAGAGTAGCTTCGCTTGTCACGGAGTTGGGTGGGATTAGGTGCTAGCGAGGGTTTGTTGGGGTGATCTTGTGGTTCAGTTGGTTTAGTTAATTTCATGTCGTTCATAGAAGGTCGAGCAGGGTGTTTTCTGTTTTTGTTTGCCTTTCTGGACGCGATTTCCAAATAAACCTGTCAGCCTTTATAGTTTGCAGGATGGTCGCATGTGCACAAAGCACACTTTGCTGGAGATTTGCGATCTTTCTTTTGACAATCAGCGGTCTTGTGTCCTTCCCCACATTTAACGCATCTATAGGGCCGCATGCAGTTATTTTTGGAGTGACCATATTGCTGGCAGCGCTGGCATTGAACAATTGTTTTATATCTATATTATATTATATCTATATTTTTCACTGCATTGTTGTTATTATTTGGTTCCAAATTGACGAAAAATGTAAAAGATGGAGTTTTGTCTGGACCATATCGGGCGTTAATTATTTCTCCACGGACCTTATTACCAGTAGCTTCTATCGCATCGATTATTTCACTATGAGGTGTGGTATAATGAAGTTTCTTTATTACTATGCGATATGCCTTCTTTTCTTTTGGCGTAAACGTGTGACCTATCAAACCTTTTGTACTTATTGCCGATATCACATCCTTGTAGGTTTCCGGGCAATCTACAAGACCTCGCAGTAAAGTTTTGTTTGCTATCCTTATTTTAAATAGTTTGGCATCACATACTGATTCTATAAGTTTAGACAATTCATTTACGTCTTCTATACCATATAGAACGATAGGCGGAGGCTTATTCGTTTTTAGGTTCGGTGTGGAGTTCTTCTCATTTAAGGCTAGAGGAGAAAACCTATTTGATACTGGCACGGGAGTGCTGTTTGGTGGTGAATCGCTTGTTCTTTTCCGCTTGTTAGTACCTGGCACCCACTGCCAGGGTGGAGGTGCTTGCTGGGTGCATGGGTTATCAGTCATATCCAGTGTGTCTCTTGATTGTAGTTCTGATTGGTTGACAGATTTAGACATATCGCTAAGAGAAGCTGAGCGTGTTCTATTAAATTGTCCGGAATGGAATACTTGTTGAGTGAGGGTTTTTTGATTGGTTTTGGGTGAGGTAGTTTTGTTTTCGTTCATATTAGTTTTTATTCCCACGAGTAAGGTCGAATTTAGTAGTCACTCTCAGGATGACGCCTATTCCTGAGAGAAGGCATTGGTTCAACGACACGTCGCCCAGTGTGTCGAGGTTGGTCGCTAAAGACTGAGTTAACCCATCAGTCATTCATCCTATTAGCGCGTGCCTCACTGTAGGATTGGGGGATTAGTCAGAGAGGTTACCTTCCTCGCGGTCCGAGTGGCAAAGCTCAGACCCCCGTTCCTGCAAAACATGACCGCAGGTATCCGGTCTGGGGTAGCCGGTTAAGGCTACACTTCGGTTTTTCTGTCGAAGTTGTCTCCCTTATCTAGAAAGTCGGTTTTAAGGCGCCAACAATTCGCCTGTGCCCTTCATACTTCGCTATTACAGTCATGAGGTAGGTGAAGATGTGTGACACTCATAAGGGACTGTAACATTGCCCGGGGTAGGCGAACCACCTGAAAGTTCACATGGATCCACCCCTAGCCTGTACGTCGGCAGAACTAGAGGCAGCGAGGACGTGTATGATCGGACTGGATGATGCGCGCCAGTAGCCCAGTGCCACACACCTGAGCGTACGCTATTGGCTCTATCTCAGCATTTATTTGATGTATATCTTCTAGAAATGATAAGAATATACACCACCGAGGCCTGACATCATCTTCCCCCCCATATATTTATATTTAACCCTATTCTTGGCAATGTATCTCTGTAGATACATTAAAGTTTGAAAAATTCTGTCTATAATTTTTTCGCTAAAACAAAAAATATCTATGAAAATATTTAGACATTTTTATGCTTTGCGAACGTAACTTATTTTTTTAAAGTAGGCAACACGAGTGAACTGTAAAAACCCTTTAATTTTCAACGGACGACATGCTCCCGCGCAAACAGGTAAGAAAAAATTTAAAAATATTGTATTTTATGGTTATTATATGCATGTTTTTGTGAATTTAAAAAATATAATTGTTTTTCTAATAAATTAAATAATTTGCAGTATAAATAATCATCTGGTTGGTGGTTTTATTCACGTTTTAAATGGGTGTATCTCGTCGTGCACATTACCAAGTGTGCAACAGTTTTGTGTTTATTTGGGATGTATCTCGTAGTACACATTGCCAAATCCATAACCGATTAATTATGCTTACAAAAGCTTAGCTTTGTTTATGTTTTTAGGTAAATAAATTGCATGTGCTTTCAATGGGCAGGAAAATACTTGCTTTGGTCCCAGAACCCAATCAATCATCAAATGATGAGAAAAGTTCGGAGTCTGACTGAATTTGGTAATATTATTTTTCAAAAGCACTTCAGTAATGGTTCTTCACCGAATCCTTCGTTTCAAAATCTTCACTTACTTTCTGACGGTGAATGTTACCTTGCAAAAGTGCAAACGATATTTGATTCCGGCCTGAACTCTTCAGCTCAAGATTCTCTTCTTTCATCCATTCCTCCATCACCAAAAGACCTAGGATTAACCGAATAGTACCTGTTACACCTGAGCCATCGCCACGTACAGTAGTAGCTTCACCATCATCATCCAACATAGAGAATACGCGTTCTAAACATGACATGCCAAGACATGCTGTTAAAGACCAGCGCCCATAAAAAGGAAGCATTTAAATTTCTATTGGATAAACAAGAAACTTGAACAAGAGGCCGAAACGCCAGTTAGACCAACTGGCGCTGTCATCTGTCCTGACATCATCAGGCACTGCAACGCGCACATGGGAGGTGTAGATCTTACGAACATGTTGCTTGCCCTCTACAGAACTGCAATGAAAAGTCGTAGCAAATATTTGCCAATATTTTCACAGATCTTGGATATATTATTATCATGTATAATACAAGGGCTACTGAATTTTGGAAGACAACAACTATGAAACAAATGATTTTATGCCACCAACACCAAAGAAAATTACCAAAAAACCTCGTACTGCAAAGCCAACTACTACGTCAGATTTGATGGATATAATCATTTTCCGACATTTGGGGCCAAGGGTCGATGCAAACTTTGCATAAAAGGGCAGACCAAGGTCTTGTGCTTGAAGTGCTGTATGAGACCATAACTACTGGACGTCAGAATTTGTTATTTTTTTAATTTCCATAGCAAGCATACCTAAGGAAATCTCACTTTGTCATATTGTTTCTCAGAGAAGCTTTAGTATTTTTGTTTATTTTATTGGTTTGTCAACAGGAATGATATTAAATGTTATTTTTTTTGCTTTTTAACAAGAAGTACAGATTTTTGATTAAAAATGCGATCATTTTTCTTATTTTCCTAACCAAATTATTACACAATATGGTCATAGGTAACTTGGCTATGTATCTTTAGAGATTCATTGATATCTTAACATATTATCAAGGACTCTTGGCACTGTACCCTACAGGACACATGTGTGACAAAAACTACTCTCATCGGATATTTAACTACATTTTTCTATACAAATGATTTAAGTTTTCTTTAGTGTTAATTCCGCCAATATTGGTTTTTAAAACGTGTCGAATTGTTTTAAAAACAAATATTGGCGGAATTAACAATAAAGAAAACTTAAATCATTTGTATAATTATGAATTTCCGCAAAGTAACGCCTAATTCAATAAATTTTCTTGCATTTTTCTAGGCATCTTTGGGTTATAAATATCACGCCATATGAAAATTATTTTGATATTCAAAGATTTTTTTTCTCTGCCAAGTAAAGGGTTAATAAGTACAAAAAAGGGCTTAATTGTTTATAATTTGACGATATAAAGCGCAATTTCAAAATATATTTTTTGTATTTTCTATGCAAAAAAAACCGCTAAAATCATATCATTTTAGGTTTCGAAACGTAACGCATATGGTTCGAGTAAGAGAGACAAACTTATGCAACGACTGTAGAGCGTCATCTCTGTCTGACAAATTTATTTCGTTCATTCTTTATAAGCGATCCAAACGCCATTCAGTAAAAGGCACTTCATGGTACGAATTTTAGTGATTCAGTTTAGGTACCTAAACTGAACTGCATTGGAATCGCATCGCTTATTAAAAGTTGATGGTAGGCCCTCTGTTCTGCAACACATACCTCGGACGCTCTACTTTCTCACTCGCACCTATCAGATAGCTAAAACTGTAAAAGTTTATAGTTGTTTGATTTTTGCAGGCAAGCCTATATGATTGGTTTTGTAATTAAAATATATAACCTTTGATATCAATTTCGATTTGTTAGCAGATCGGTGTTACCTATATTGACTTACCTGATGTGCAATCATTAGCTAAAAGAATTTTGGCTAACTCAGGGCTAGATCCTAAATAGGATTGTATTGTGTATCATCTACACTATAAGTTTTAAATCTCCCAAATGTTATACTTAGAGTTAAGTGTTGTTTGTAGTAATGTTTTACTTGTGGAGCCTCATTTACTTATTAACATTTATCTCTGTAATAAGGCTGTCAGCACCACTTATATAAATAAATATGTTAAATTTATATATAAAAATAAACTTTACAAGAAAAATCACAACACCTCAAGTAAGACGTATTGTGATTTATTCAAGTAAAAGATAGATAGAAAAAACTTTCGTCGATTTACATAATTATAATAATTATTACGCGAGGTATGTATTTTGTGGTTTCCTTACCTGTGCTAAATTTATTTTAACTTTAACTTAAGTACACGCAAAAACACACCATTTAAAATATGTAAAAATACATAAAGGTACTCAAAATAAACATTGAATTTGACTATTTTAAAACTTTACCATTTAATTATTTCGGCTGAAGAATACGCATCCATGGTCTTTAAATAAATTATTAAAAAAGATGTGTGGCACTCGGGGACTGCCGCGGTAAAGCTATTGCATAGCATTTTTTATCAACTTACGCAATTATAATTATTTATTTATTTTATTTATGCAGAATTTTTTCCTTTGTTTTTTTTTTCTTTGATATTAATTCAAGTTACACTTTTTGAGCGTGGTAACCGATAAGAAAACATTTTTTTTCTTTTATTAAATAAATGAGAAGTTAATATTGTTCAAAATATTTTTATTATCTTACAATACATTAGGTTATTCAGGAATACTTATCATTGAAACTATAGGTATATGGTAACTGAAATAAGAAACATAAGTTTCAGACTTGATATCTTCTAAATATCTGGAAAATACCGCGTGAATATTTTGTTGTGGATTCTTGTGGATCATTATTCATTTTCAAATTAAATATTTTCGAAAGAAAAGTTGTCAACCGCTCTGATTTTTAGTCAGCGAAGTTGATGTTGAAATCGCCAGCCAAAATAAGTGAAAATTTATTACCATTTGTACCAAGTATTTTCGACCCTACATCAGTGTACTCCAGTTGCTCGAATTATTTTTTGGATAAACTAAGTGATCCAAAAAAGTGAAAAGAAACAGATAAATTTATTTATCGTAGTTTAATATTTTAACACAAGATGGCACTCGTTTCCCATTGAATTGACCACAACTATCGACTGGCACATTTTCATATTATTAATATTTCAAAAACAACAATGAAAATAAAAAAGTAATAATATTGAGTATTGATAAAATTAATTAAAAAAAAAGCAAACGGGAGGTGAGTAAAATTTAACTAGCAAGATTTGATAACAGACAGACAACAGACATAAAAATAAAAATTAAAACAAAGTGATAAAAAAAAAATAAAAAAAATCAAGACGTACCCCAGGCTCGAACCTGGGACCTTCTGCACAGAAAACCGCTGTTCCACGGCAACTGTAATAACAGTGGCGAAATATCTATAAACATCTAGGAGGGGATGTTAGGTTATTTTTGTTACGAAATTTCTGGATTCGGTCTCCCCGTTCAAGGCCCGCGATAGTAGCTATGCAATAGCTTAAAAAACCTTTATAAACCCCGTGAAATAAAAATGTTCTCGAAAACTTAGCATTCCAATACTTAAAATGCGTCACACTATTTGACCGTATAATAGTCGATAAAAAATAGAGATGAGATGTGCCTAATTGAAGAGCACTGTCGTTCTCCCGTTAATCACCGTAACTGGATATCCACCGAATGTGATACGTAATACCAATGCTATGAAATTGTTAGTTATCATCAAAGTTCGGTGTACAACCAGTGTCGGTTAGTCACTGATATTGACAAAGATACGCAATAGGCCTGCTGGTCACATCTGCTTGTCAGATAGCCATACACAGAAATGGGCTGGGGCTTAGAATCCATTGGCACGATTTTTGATAAAACAAGATTACGAATAGTAATATCACAAAAAAATCAGGAATCCAGCGGTGGTATTCATTTTGCGAGGAAACGTCTGAATTTTTAAAGTTTTAAATATTTCATTGATGATCCTCTTTATAAAGTTTGACTTTGACAGTTAGTGATTGCAATGAGAAATATTTTATGATACATCCGACTCCAAAAATGACAATAATCGTAACTAGAATTAGATTAATTAATTAGATTGTGTAAAAATACGCATTTATTAGTGCGTATTATATATATTGTTTTGGAATAGTGTTTTTAAAGTCGGTTCCTTTTTTGTTAAAATATTTTTGATTTTTTTGATTTTTAGTAAATTTTAAGTACACTAACTAACAATTTGCCTAAATATGTGTAGATACACAAAATTTTTCAATGCAGCAATGAACGTAAGAGCTTTGCAGTTTTATTACAGATAGAAATTCTGCCATCGCACCCTTACTGTTAGTCGTTAAGGAGATCATTGCTCATCATATTCGTCTACGAAAATTACTTGACCATAAGTATGTTATGGTGGATGACTTAAATATCCGGATAGCACAAAAAAGAATCGGCCGAGTATCGTTAATTTGCTCCTAAGAATTGAAGAGTTCCGTTACTTTGTTATGAATTCCGTTATTAGAACCTAACCAAACTATCTTTGAAGTATATCCTTTCCAATAAAAAAAAAGAATCATCGAAATCGGTTGGCCCGATATTGAGTTATTCGTAAGTTTATCACCCATTTTGCTATACGTATAGCAAATTTAAGACTTTTATGGTTTTCTCATGGACCATCGTCAGATCTGGACCAAATTACAATGGGACCGCACGGGAAGCACCAGCTTTCAAATAAATTGAATTATCAAAATCAGTTCACCCAGTCGAAAGTATTGAGGTAAAAAATATAAAAAAATTCCGACGAATTGTGAACCTCCACCTTTTTTGAAGTCGGTTAATAAAATATACGCACAGATACACTCTTACACGCGTAAAATTCGTGCATTAAAATCGCTCGGTAATCAACGGAGTCCATTGTTCCATTATATTTTATTCGCCACCACTGTTTGCTATTTGAGACAGTCTTTGAGCGCCAGCTTCTATGCTCAGCTCTTGTTCACCGTGTTCTTGTATGTACCAGATAGCCTCCTGCTCTCTACATTTTTCGGAGCAAAATATGTGCAGACTATCTCGATTTTTGTTGGTCAACGTGATAGGTTTCTGTTAGTTTTGTTTTATGCCTGACGTTAGTCCTGACTGTGTCTTATAGATTTTGTATCCTCCTTTCAATGGCTTTCTAATATTGATGTAGGAGAGAACACAGCCATCGATAGTCTTTTCTTGATCTTAAAGCTGGGGACCGAGCCAATGACCTTGAAGCATCGAGCGGAGCTACGTTACCTCTCTCGGACAAGATCGCCATAGTTTTAATTCGGAATTAGAAGCATTTGTAATTTATTACAACCATTATACATTTTTTTTAAAAAGTATGTCATGTTAAATAGTATTGGTGTACAATTAATAAATTTTCGTACAATTTTTATCTAGATTAAATGATGTCTCTAACTGTAAAAGTTAGGAGTATTTTGGTGATTTTATTCGCAATGTCTAGAAAAATAGAAATGTAAAGAAAATTTGAATTTTCTTCTTATATTCTGTAGATATATCATTATTTTTTTGTAAAAATGTAAGCTTTATACAAACCGTCAAGAAATGGTTTCAATTATGCGCTTTTTGTCGTTTTCTTGGGACAGCGGCTTTAATGCTTCCTTCCTTTTTATGAGTGTCCATTGACGATTATGTCTATTTATTTTTTTATTGGGAAACTAACAGCTTAAGTTATGTACACATTGTAACACATAATTTATAGTACACGAGCCAACAAAGTTTCCACTTAAAGAAGACCAAAGTAGGAGTCAATAAAATTTCTAACATTAGATTTGATATTATATCTACATATTGACCACATACCTATTCATGGAATTCCGTCTTAATTTGTTGCAAAATAAATCCTGCCTCGATGCCTTGTGTATAGGCGAAACACCTGTCAAATTAGCCGAATTTACACTTATTCTCAGACATTACATTACACAAGAAAACTCATTTTACTCATTCAACATTTGGACACTTATTGCAAGTCAAAAACATATACCCATTCACTACTCCCAACCAAGGGGTGGCTCCTTGCACAGTATGCAAGATTATGGGTACTACAACGGCGCCTATTTCTGCCGTGAACCAGTAATGTGTAAGCATTACTGTGTTTCGGTCTGAAGGGCGCCGTAGCTAGTGAAATTACTGGGCAAATGAGACTTAACATCTTATATCTCAAGGTGACGAGGACAGTTGTAGTGCCGCTCAGAAGTTTTGGATTTTTCAAGAATCAGGATTCTTGCACTTGGCAGGGCGTATCAATTACCATCAGCTGAACGTACTGCTCGTCTCGTCCCTTATTAACATAAAAAAATCAGAAATGAATGCCTCAGACCTGAGAAGAACAGGTGCATTATTAACTCAGCGGGCTTCTTTTTTTAAATATAATTTGCAACAAGAGTTGCAAATTAAGAACGGCGGTCGCTTCATTCCCAATCTGTGGTATCATTAAGAAAGTATTCTTGGTACCGTTCCACGTAATGATAGTTTTAATTTTATGTAGTCTTGTAAATATAGTTATTAGATTTATTGATAAAAATTATTAAATAAAATATCCTTTAAGAAAGTCATTTGTGTTATTGTAAGCCTTACCACATAAACGTCTTACAGTTCGTTTAAATTTCGTAATACATTTGTTTCGTACAAACATTTTCAGGAATCTTGTTGCAAAAGCTTAAAAATCGGCACACAAATAACTTTCTAATTCGACTTAGCCGAGTAGAAGCGTAATAAGCAGTGAACACATATAATAAGTTTAGGTTTGTTCTGGTGTTAATATTATTATTATGACAGTTATTAGAAAGTTCACTTTTGTGTCTATGTACATGAACGTAGTGTTTAAATTCTCTTTGTATGTACATACGTCATAACAAACATAACATTTTAAAGAATACACTAAGAGGCAACAGTTTATTATGTTTATATCTTTTAAATGGCGTGAATAGCCCTCTTCTGCAGCCTTAATATGGTATTAATATCGGCATTAATACAATACTATGAAAATAACTAAGCTAGTCGCACCGTATCTACGTCGGTTAATTACCTAATCTTTTAAGCGCGTGTGTAAAGAACTAATTCTATTAGCCAATCCTTCAATAATCCCATTGTAATATAGAATCCAGATTAATGCCAAGAAAAAACATACATAGGTAATTAAATTATTTTGATAATTTGATGCGACGGTATTCCCAATGCAATTATGTTTTAAATACGTGGAAAAACCAACGATCTTGCGATGCTTAAAAACCTTTAAACTTAATTACTAGTCGGATTTTACAACAGATGTTGTTTTTATAATGGAACCAAAAAATAAATAATAGTTTAAAAGAAAACTAAAAAAATACGATTTTATATAAAATCCCACTAAAAATTAGAAAATAAATCTTAATAAATTTGAATTAAAAATAGTGTAAGAAAAAATGATTTTATTCTAATAAAAGCGCGGGGTGCATGGTGTCAATAGTTATAAATATTTTATCAACAGATTTGAGTAGAAAGGTTATTTTGATAATATCCTGAAAAGCACCCCACGCTTTTTTTAACAATAAAATATTGTTTTCTTATATATTATAAATTTGAATTTCAAATTAAAAAAATTAAAATTCAAGTTTATTAAGATTTATTTTCTATTTTTAGTGGGATTTTCTATAAAAGCGTATTTTTTAATTTTTTTTAAACTATTATTTATTTTTCATTTTTTAGTTTTTTTTTGTTGTATTGAATTGTCATCGGTCCTTAATAAATATGCCGAATTTCAAGTAAATCTGAAGGGGGTCAAAATCATGTTCAAAGATTCCGTTACATACTAACATACGTATGAAGCTAATAAAAGCATACTAAAAATCAGTGCCGATCTCGTCAGAAGAATATTGCTGTGGTACTGGAGGGGTTTATTTTTTTTGTATGGAAGAGGAAGACATACGAGCACACGAGATGTTAAGTGATCTCCACCGTTCACACTCTTGCAACACCAGGCAAATCATAAGAGCGTTTCCGGCTTGTTAGAAAGGTGTAAACCTACTCTTTTTTTAAGGTACGTCCTGCAAACAACTGGCCATTTTGTTTGTGTGTAAGAGAAAGTTACTTGTAAGCCGCACTGCTTAATCGTTGGCTGTATCTTTCCATCATCGTCAAGAGCCGAGGCAAAAAAAGTGCCAAGAAGATTTCCGAGTGTCATTCTCCATTGAGTAGTTATGATCTTTTGTATCCACAACCTGTGTATAACACAAATTAAGAACGTCTACTGTTTGCAGTCTGCTGTTTTAAGAGACAGTATTCGAGGCTATCCATGAACTTTACAAGGGACTCCATCCAACCTTGAAACGACGCAGCTGATAAAACAAAAAAATATATGATTTCCATGCAAGCTTCCACTTAAAATTGGTTTGAACGAGATCTAATAAGTAGTTTTTTTAATACGTCATAACGTTTCATACGTTACAACGAACTACAACAACTTTCATATTATGTTACTTGCTGCTACGGAACCCTTCATGGACGAGTCCGACTCGCACTTGGCCGCATTTTTACCTTTGGTGTTGCGGATTCTGTGTGCGGTTGTCTCATTTGTTTGTAGTCCCATCACGTGAGATTCTTGCCCGTTTGCCCCCTCATATAAAAAATAAATAGAATAAGGTAAATACTTCACGAAATTGTGAACGAAATACAAATCAAATGTCAAATAGCCACGTAAACGAAATTTGTACGGCCAAACTCGCGGGCGCCCGCTAGTATATCGTGTCGAATCTATTTACACTAGCATGGATGAGTACGTGCGATTCGATCTTGTTTTTATTAGAATTTGCACAACTGGTTTCGTTGTTCGTTTTTTATGTGTTTTGATTGACGACTTATTATTGGCCGCGGGTTCATCTCACTCCGATAACAATTTAGTTATCATTGTGCGTCTTCTGCGAACACTCGTTGCTATCAATATTTAATTAATCTATGACTAAGCACACCATGTACTTCTCCACTTTTTTGTTGGTGTGTCTGTTGTTTGGTGTTAAATCACAAGATAATAATATGAAGGACGCTATTGGTTTCCCTGAAGTGGACGAAAATCTTAACACGGTGAATAAACAGGTAATTAATATCATTGACATAATTAACAGCTGATATAACAACGGATTTAAACAATGATTATTTGTATTACGTAATGTTACAATTTGATGTAAATAACTTGATTAGATAATATTATGCTTTATAACCTTTGCGCCCCCCCGTTGTTCAAACTTTTAATGCTTAGATGATTTACACGTCTAGATAGAGTCTCTTGCTGTTAGACAACCGATAAAAGCAGGCCAGGTATATTAGTTTAGTAATTTTCTTTTTTAAGAGTTTCTTGCGCCGCTTCTTCTCTCTCAGAGCGCCATTTGTTTCCGAAGCGATAGTAGTATCTAGTAGTTAAAGAAATGACATCAAAAAGAATTCTAAAGGAATCAATTTTGAGAAAATAAATGCCTTTATGCCTTGCCTTTTAATTATATTATGTTTTTAATGATTTTTTAATCTACTGGAAATCATTTTATAATAGAAACTAGAAATATGATGACCTAGTCACGTTTACGAACTCACAGCTGTACCGTTGTAATGTTGTCGATATAAATATAATTTATGTATTTTAATTTTATAAAAAAATATTTAATAAGCATACCTTATCAAGTACAAGTCTCTAAAACGCTAAAACTTTGTAATAGTTTGTATAAATAGTGATTTAACAAATTTATGCACTACGTTTTAAGAAACCATGAACAACGTAACGAGTTATAGGTAGGTACTAATATCTAATTTTTTTTCTTTAAATATTTTTTTTTTTTTATTTATTTATTTGGAAACAAATACAGATACATCCTTAAACATAAAGTAGATAAAGTAAAAATAGAAATATGGACACAAGGATGTCTCCTTAAACAGTTTCACTAAGTACACTTAATATTTAAATTTACACTTACACTTAGTTGCAGACAACCAGTTAATACATAAATGTAACATAATGCAGTTGTAGACATTGTTACAATTTAGATGAAATTACGTGATTTCTAACTTACTCTGTTTGTGCCAGGATTTGTTTTATTCTGAGTTTGTAAGTTTTAGAGGAACACGAAAACATATCTACATCATTAAATCTAGAATTATGGAGAGCAAACATTCTGTGCAGTGGCGTACGTATACCAGTATTTGTCCTGGTTTTAGAGAGATGAAATAAATTATTAGAGCGTGTAGCACGGGCTGGTATATGAAAATCGAATAGCAATTCTGAGGATATGATTCCACTCGTACATATTTTTCTCAGAGTGACTAATTCAATTAAACTCCGTCGCTGGCTTAATGAAAGAATATTAAATTGTTTTAAGAGATTCTTGTAGTGGTTTCGACGTCCACCCAAGCGAAAGTTTAGGATACGCAAGAATTTCTTTTGTATCATCTCGACCTGATGGTCATATACCTTATACAGCGGATTCCATATTGGGGTGACATATTCAAGCTGCGACAGCACAAGTGTTCGATAAAGACACATATATGTATCTTTATCTTTAAATGCCTTAGAGACGCGTGTAATAAAGCCTAACATACGATATGCATTATTCGCTATGTGATCAATGTGGTCATTAAGTGTCAACTTGGCATCAAGGTATACCCCAAGATCACGAATACAGGTAACTGTTTCAAGTTCTTGATCGCCTAGTGTAAATCTCGTTTCAATTTTATTTTTGTTTTTCGTAAAAGAGATATGCTTACATTTAGTGTAACTTAAAAATAGTTTGTTACTTTTGCAATAGACATCTAATCTATTCAAGTCTTCCTGCATAAGCAGGACATCATTGAATTCAACAATATGGGAATACAATTTTAAATCATCTGCATATAATCAAAACTTACAAGACTTAAAGCAATCAGAGATGTCATTAATAAAAAGCGTGAAAAGCAATGGACCGAGTATAGAGCCTTGAGGTACGCCTGACGTTACGTTAACTGTAGGGGAGATGAAACCATTAATAACTACCGAACTGTACTCGGGCACTTAGGTAAGCAGCAAACCAATGCAAGAGGTTACCTTTTATACCGTTGCATGATAATTTTTTTAATAACAGTATGTGGTCCACCTTGTCAAATGCCTTTTGGAAATCTGTGTAGACTGTTTCAATTTGGTTTTTATTATCAAGGCCTTTAAATAAATAATCAGTAAAAACAAGTAGATTTGACAAAGTAGATCTGCCAGCCACAAAACCGTGTAGCTGTTCTATGATTGTGTGTTTTAGCTTTGTGTATACGACTTGGTGTACCAATTTCTCAAAAATTTTTGGAATAAATGACAGTATAGAGATCGGACGATAATTTGCGACTTGATTTTTTGCTCCTGCTTTAAATATAGGCGTAATATAAGCTATCTTCCAGATACTAGGAAAGTAACCAGAGGATAAAAATTTATTAAAAATAATTTCCAAAGGAATAGATAGCGTTTTGCAAGTACGCTTTAGAAAAACCGGATGAATGTTATCAGGACCGGCGCCTTTGTTGGGGTCGATATTTTGGAGTGCTGCTAAAATATTGGGTCTGTGGAGACGTACATTGTCAATTATCGGAGTATGATCGTCGTCGCAACTTATATTTTCAAATTGGTCAATACTATATGCTCCATCGAAACCGGGTTCAAAGACCGAGTGAAAATATTTAGAGAACATATTAGCTATGAATTTAGGATCATCAGATTCGACACCGTCATACCACATTACGCGAGGATAGCCTGAGTTAGACTCTTTTAAAGAAGATACATATTTCCAGAAAAATTTAATATTATTCTTCAAGGAGTTTTCAACGTTGTTAATGTACTTATTATGACATGTAGTAAGAAGCAATTTAACTCGTTTACGTAATAGTGAACATTCCTGATAATCACGCAGGTTTTTGTAAGATTTCCAACGGGCCCATATTTTGAGTTTGCGTTTCAAACATTTTATTAAAGGTTTAGAGAACTAGGTGGGGAATTTAGATGAACTAATTTTGGCAAAAGGAACATGAGAGTTGATGATTATTTGAATTTGTGTGTAAAAGACATTCACGGCTTCTTCGGCTGAAAGAGAAGATAGGAGAGAAAACCAGTCCACTTCTTCTATTGCGCTGTTAATTAGATAATAGTCTGCTTTATAATAATTCCTTTTAATGTTAGCAATACAGGGCATAATATTATTATTTAAAGTATACTACACGATATGTCCAAAGGTGGGTGATGAGGTACCGTATTAAGCAAAGGATCATCCGAACGCTCGATACGGTTTGTTAAAGTAGATAATACTAAATCAAGGAGTCTTCCATTTTCATTTTGAATATTATTGGTTTGTCTTAAATAAAGGACATAGTGTATATTAGTAGTTTAGATGGCTCGCACTCGGTGAAGAATAATAAAGTGTCTTGACAAATGGAAGACCAGTTCAGATGAGGTAAGTTAAAGTCTCCAATTATAAGAAAATTTTGGTAACGTGCACTAGAATATACATCGTGAAGTTTATTAAAATATTGGTTATTTAAATTGTTGCTAGCGGCCGGTGGAACATATAACACATTTAATAACAGTCCGGAGAGTAAAGAAAAGTATATATATATATATCTCTCTTCTAAGTTCTCAGCTTCAATATCAGGTATTCGGAAAGCCTTTAGATATTTCCTTACCATTACTAATACGCCCCCTCCCCCTTTTTACCAGACAGTGCCAGATTTCTATCATGTCGAAATAGAACACAATTATTATCATTATGAATTTCCTCATGTCGAATTGAGCCAGTTAACCAGGTTTCTACCAGTATAATTATGTCATAGTCGCAAGATAACATATTGAGTGTTAATTCAGAAAGTTTGGTTTTAAGCCCTCCACAGTTTTGGTAAAATATAGTAAGGTTATTTGAGTTAATTTTTTAAGAAGTATATCATTTTCATAAATATTTTTAATTAATAATAATACGTTAACAATTCTTTTCAGTAGATAGTGTGCGTGTTCCTCCATGTGGTGAATAATTATTATAATATATGAATCTAATTTTTCTAATACAGTACATGATGTGTAGATGATTTTAAAATATTGTGTCAATAACAACCTTATAATAATATTCAAATTCAAATTCGAATTCAAATATTTTTATTAAAATAGGATTTATAATCACTTATTCAACGTCAAAATCTACCACCCATTCAAAAGAGACTGCATCAGACCTGAGAAGAATGGGCGCAAGAAATTCAGCGGGCTTTTTTTTTATATAAAATATGGATTACAATGTAATATCGTACAATAAACATTTATAATTAAAGAGCCTGAGGGTGTTCGCTTTAATCCCAGTCCGTGGTGTCATTAAGAAAATCGTTTATGCTATAATAACCTTTCCCACACAAACGTTTTTTAACAATTCTTTAAATTTCGTAACACATTTGTTTTGTACATTTTCTGGGATCATATTGTAGAAGCATATACATCGCCCAACAAAAGACTTACTAACTCGACCCAACCGAGTAGCAGGCATAACAAGTTTATGTTTGTTCCTCGTGTTAACATTATGAATGTCACAGTTTCTAGAAAATTCCTCAATGTGCTTATGAACATACAAAACATTATCAAAAATGTATTGAGAAGCAACAGTCAAAATGTTTATTTCTTTAAATTTTTCTCTTAATGATTCTTTAGGACCTAGGTTATAAATCGCGCGAATAGCCCTCTTCTGCAGCACAAAGATAGTATTAATATCGGCCGCACTGCCCCATAACAATATAAAATTAAAACATAAATTAAACACCGTAAAAAAGGAAGTATAGTTGTAAAAGCGTACATAAATTAGTATCCCGCGACATAAAGTGAATTCTAATAAATAAAATTTGTACATATTTCTTTCAGCTGATGTACATAAGCAATACATTAAATCAATATGATTTAATAAGCTTAAGTAACCGTGTATCGTCATCACCTGAGTCTTTCCATAGCACTCATATATATATAAAGAACAAAATGTAATAGTTTGCAGTGACGACAAAAAACAAGAGATATAGAAGGTCTACCAATAAACATGTGATAATAATTTGTAGGAGTCATGATATTTTGGCTAAATCATCAACGCATCGCACATGAATTATCCTTGAATCATCTTTCTTACGTAGTAATATATTACTAGTTCTTACCCATACATATTTATAACCCTTTTCCTTAGCTAATGTGCGAGTCTTACTAAAAAGAATTTTGTTTTTAAGAGTTAGGTGTTCGTTTATAAAGAAGCGGGAATTGGTGGTGGAAACGGCCGCGGCGGCACTTGTTGGTGTACCAAACAGTTGAGCGGTCGTAAGTGACCTTCGCGATCGCGCGGCACCGATTAGGTCGTCACGTTGCCGTCGAGTTGTCAGTTGCAATATAATGTTCTTGGGGCGGGTCGTGGGTAGGCCTGGAGCCACGCGGTGCACGTTCCTAATATCACTATGATTCAACTGGACGCCTAGGAGCTTACTAATTTCTAACGACAATTGTATTAGATTTTCGCCTTTCCGCTCTGGTATGTTTTGTATCTCGACGTTACAGCTACGAGAAGCCTGGTCGAGCTCATCAAACTTTGTCGTCAGTAAATGTAGGTCTGTGCGAAGCGCGTTATTTTCTTGCTTCATATCACTACCTAATGCTTCATTTGAATGAAATGAGTGATCCCTCTCCAGTTGCGATAACCGTTCATCCCAAGAGTCCATACGCTGCTCGAGCTTGTTAATATCATATCTAAGTGCTTTAGAAACTTCCAAAACAGCCGAGCTGATGTCTTCACGCAGTTGCTGCCTGAAGCTCGCCAATTTAGTATCTATGTATCGGGTGAGGGTCTCGGTGTCAACATTCAAAACCGATGACGATATTATACCTCCTTTAGGTGAGATGGATGTAGGAGCACTAGTATTCTTTTTACCCTTGCATGTAGGACACTTCCATTTAATTTTGTTCATGGGTAATATCATTTTGAAGTCCGTTTCAGTAAGTTCCACGCAGTAATAATGTGTACTCATACTACATATAGAGCATTTAATAGTATCCTTGTCGTTAAGATTTTTTAAACATTTAAAGCAATCCATGTTCAAATATTTATGGTGATTGTTTATTTGTAGAAAAGCCACGAAATACTTTTTCGTGAAATATTGTTCAAGTATATCAAATATAAACTTTGAGGGTAAGTTAAAATAAAAACGTCACGCAAGGTTTGTCGTCGCTTATACGTTTTGTTTGTGTTGTCACTTTATACGAATTATAAAGTAAAATAAATGATTAAAAACACTTACAGAGACTGTTTATATATAGATATTTCACAGAATAATTGTAGGTGAATGATTGAACTTGTGTTTTTATCACTAAAAACTCGTAGTTATCACTTTAACTGAATTATTTTTAATTTACTGGTTGATCGCAATGTTTCGTGTGTGAGCGCGCGTTGATTGTTTTTGAATTGAGTACGATAAAAATAAAATAATAAATTTCGTTTATATCAAAGGTTACATATACATTTTTAGTGGTCGAGACTTCCCAGTAAGTTGTCTTAGGGCACATGTATTGGGAACATCTCGCAACTTCCTTAGCAGATACCATATTATTTAATAAACAATATAGAAATAAACAGAAATTATTAAAAACCAAATTTTACAATTATCGCACAATGAAAACAAGTCTGAAAACTGTGTGTGTGTGTGTGTGAGTGAGTGTCTGCATGTGGGCTTGAGTTTCGACCGATAAGCCGTACGATATGAAATATAGTGTAAGATAATATGAATATTGAAATAATAATTAATATTTTCCTCTCTTTAGTACCACTTTCATCGGGTATTTCCTAATGACACTGTCTAAACTTCTACCGATCGGTTGCTTCATGAATCATATTAATAATATAATCGTAATTAAGGTTAGGGGATAACGAGCTTGTTAGGCTCTTCGCACACGACAGCAATAATATAAAGATGAACATTATAGCACGATACACCTCATTACATCTTTTCATAGAAATCAAGAGAAGACCACACGCGACAGCTATAATGTATATTTTCACATCTACAGAGCGATACGAAATTAGACATTTATATGTATTATTTTAATGAAAATAACGGATGAGACGAGCAGGACGTTCAGCTGATGGTAATTAATATGCCCTACCCCTTAACAATGAATATATATTTCGATACATCTTCAATAATCGGGTCGTATATCAATAGATTGAAGGGAAAGAATCATTATATTATCTGTTACATATATACAGATATATTAAGAAAACTCAAAGCTATACATCCCAAATTGTAATGTAACAAATACTCACATAAATCGCCACCTGTAAAATATTAAAAAGCTGATATAGCTATTGGCATATTTATTTTTTCTATAACCTCTTGATATTTGATGTAATGTTACGTTTTTCAATTTACAGAACAGAAATCCTGTGTTCCTACCATCTCGCTGCAAGGAGAACGAACTGTATTATCCGGGTGACCAGCCCGACGACTGGATATGTGACTGTAGACCTGGTGATTTATTGTATTTATTAAATAATTTTCTTTTGATTTCCTGATTTGAGTAGATATTTGTTTTATATTATCGTGTGTTATATATTCTATATATAATTTTAATTATATATAATTTTAATTATATATAGAATGTACATAGGCACATAAGTGAATTTGCTAGAAACTGTCATAACCATAATGTTAACACCAGGAACAAACTCGGATAGTCTAGTTAGCAAGTCCTTTGTGGGTCGATATGCTTTTACAACAAGATCCCAGAAAATGTTCAAAACAAAATATGTGTTACGAAATTTAATGGAAATGTTAAAACAGATTTGTGTGATATAGGTTACTATAACATAAATGACTTATATCATATCCTATTTTGATGAAAAATAATTGAATTTTAAATAAATAATTTGATGTTGCCCATTAGGGCAATTATGCATTAGCATAATTACTCTTCCTTGAGTTTGTAATTTGGCATACCTATCTTCAATATACCTATATAATATATATATATATTTCTGTAACTGGCAGGGTTATAACTACTAAGTGAGAGTAGAGAATAGCAGCTGATTGTAGATATAAATAAATAATATTTATAACAGTTTCAACATAAACGATGTAAGAAGAAAAAAACATAAAAACAAATATTTCCATTGACGTATACAGTCCACTGGTATACTAAAATAAAAAAAGTTAATGTTCTTTATATCATCATAGAACGAACTCGTCAAACAATAATTATTTTCTTAAAAATATTCTTCTGTAAAATGATTGCGTACTTGCTTACAACTTTTCAAAGTGTATTATTATAGCTATTGTTAGATAATTTTGCTTGTATGCGGAACTACCTCGTCTTCAACGCGTCTCGCTAACCGGTATTGGCAATAATTTATTATTTGTGCTGAGCGTTGTCAGTTTGACGTCTGTATTCTTCCTGTACGGTAATTTGCCTTACAAAGCTTAAATATTTGCTATTCATTCAATTTGTTAGATATCTGCGTTATTTCGGGCTCGGTGTCGTCTTAATAATCTTAGTAGCGAGCTATATTTAACAGTAATCTACTCTAACTCTATCTACTCTAAGATTACTGTGATCAAAAGATCACATTGGTCGCAGTGAAACAGGGCTGCAATAAACTGGACTAAAGCCGCTGTACAAACCATAATCATAACCTTAAATAACTGTCGAGCAATTTTAGTTTTACTTCACCCCGCGGGACAATTTTATTTTAATTTATGTAATAAAAGATTTGTAAATAATAATCACCAATTGATACCGGACCTAATCGTATTTTATATAACAAATAATTACGAGTTTCGGAATTGTTATTTGATATATTAATAATAAAAATTGCTATTTTACCGATTATTTTAAAATTGACCGACGATCTTGTCATGATCGCCGGAGTAGGTTAGATAAGGGCAGTGCAGGAACGGCGATCAGGCGATCTTTGGGGAAGGCCCATGTCTTTGTTTCTGTCTAACTATTCATAGTCAACACTTTGACAGACCGACAGCCTAAGAGCGCTTTCGCACTACATCCAATCTGAATCCGATCTGTAACCGTGAAAACACGGTCCGAAGTTGTCTTAAACCTATTTCCATGGTAGTTTATGCACTAGATCCGGCTTCCGTCATACGGTTTTATTTCCTTTAACCGTTAGAAATAGATAGTACACGACTACAACACTGGACCGTATTTTCACCGGTTTGAATCGGATTCGGATTGACTATAGTGTAAAAACACTCTAACGGACAAATGTATTCTCCAAAGTCTTAGTAATAGCGTGCCAATTGATACCCTTGGAGTGTGTAACCATAAAAAGTGACTATCAAATCCAAATTGAATGAACAGTTATCTTTTAACAATACACACAGAATTATAGCACTACTAATATAAGACAGACCAATCAACATACCAGACAACCCCATAGACTTATAGTGATGCTAATAAATGTAATATTTCAGGTTATTTATATCATCCAGAAACAGATTCCTGTTGGATGGCATTCAGACGTGGTCCGTGCCGCCATGACGAGTTTTTGGTGCTGCCCACTAATTCTATCATACCGGAGTGTGAGAAGAACCCCTGCAAAATGGACTCCCTAGTCTCTTGGAACGGAAAATGTGAACCATTAGGGAGTACAAATGCTTGTGGAGACACATTTCCCCCAGTTATTCTCTGGGTAAATGCAACCACTATTTCATTAGAATGTCTAGTCATGGATTTCGATTTTAGATTTTCTGATATCGCGCCTAAAATTTGTCCACCGGGCTGCAGAAGAAGCGTTCAGAATAAATGTCGTCCTGGTAGCCCTAACGCTAACAAAACATAAAATTAAAACATTTAATATTATTGTGTGTTTCATTATAGACTTATATCTGACGCGTCACTTCGTCCGCGTAGATAAAGGGTTTTTAAAAATAATAATAATAATAATAATAATAATAATAATAAACTTTTATTTCAGGCCATTAGACCCATAACTGTGTTAGTATGACAAATAACTTAAAACTATGTTAGTAGGTACTTATTTCTAGCTTAACAACTAATTCTATAACTAAACACTATAACTAAAAAACCCGAGGGAGCCTCTTGGCGCCTATGTGCGCACCCCCCCAGCACCTCCAGAGAGGACTATCTAGTTTCCTGGCCAATGCGCTGAGAAGAGTGTTGGTACTACTCATTAGCCTGCGCATCATGGACGCGGCACGCTTGCGCATGATCGCGTAGAAATCATCCACGCGAGCATCCGCAAACATTGCCGACGCACTGCAGTGTCGAGGCTTCCTCAACACCGCTCTCAGCACATTGTTATATTGAACACGCAAGGCACCATAGGTCCGCTGCCTGTAGTCCATCCACAGACTGCACGTGTAAAATGACTGGCAGTAAGCCCTGAATAAGGTCAGCTTTACTTGCCCAGTACAGCGCGCAAATCTGCGGGCTAACATATTGCCTCGGACCGACAGAGCCCGGCGCTCTCGTTCCATGTCACTATCATCCCTCAGGCTGTCGGTTACTACATGACCGAGATACTTGAACTCAGTCACTTGCTTCAGGGGATTACCACATAATTGTATCTTTGGTTTAAAGCTGGATAGTTTGTTCTTTCCCCTGAAAATAAGGAACTCGCTTTTTTTGGCGTTGTAACTGAGTCCATTCATCCCGGCATACTCCTCACAGAGTTGCAGCAACCTTTTAAGACCCCCAACTGAGGGGCTCAGTAGAACCATGTCGTCGGCGTAGCTAAGGTTATTCATGCGTATGCCATCTATTGAACACCCGACACCAGCTCCACCGAGCCCCTCAATCAGCTGGTTCACATACAAATTAAACAGCCCAGGGGACGTCAGCCCTCCCTGTCTCACTCCACACTCCATTTTATATGGGTCACTAAGTTCATTACCCCACCTAACCACATTAGTTTGGTTACCATACCAGTATTTAAACAATGAAATCAGTTCGGGTCTCAAAGCTGATTCCTTTTCGAGCTTATGCCACAAGACGTCGTAAGCTACTAGGTCAAAAGCTTTGGATAGATCCAAAAAACAGGCATAAACAGGAGTTTTCCTGTCGGTATAGTACCGCACAGTTTGCTTGAGGCACAGGATTGCGCTTTCCGTAGAGAGTTCAGGCTGAAAGCCGAACTGAGCGTCGTGTATTTTAATTGATTTACTTAGCTGTGCATCCATCAAACTGTCCAGCACCTTAGCCACTATCGTCGCCAGCGATATCGGCCTGTAGTTGGATCCATCCGCCGCATCACCTGTTCTGTTTTTGATAATGGGCACTACTACTGTCTTCATCATGGCTTCTGGCAGGTAACTGTGGTTAATACATAGGTTGTAGAGCAATTTGAGGACTCTGGGAAGGTGCGAACCCGCATACCTTAAGTGCTCGATGCTCAGGCCATCGTGTCCCGGTGACTTTCCATGTTTCATACTCTTTAGTGCTCCCTTGACTTCAGTAAGCGTAAAACGCACCAAGACTTCCCTGTTAACCACGATGTCCTCAGCATCGTTGTTCGTAAAGGGTATTTTAAGAGGCTCCACTTTAAATTGCTCCCTAAACATATTAGCAATCTTTTGAGATCCGCTCACTCCACCTACTTCACTCGGAAGATTCGCCCTTGCATTCAGTCTATTGGTGTGCTGCCAGAACTTGCCGAAGTGCTTAGTCTCGTACGATGTGGCTAACATGTCCATTTTGATTTGCTCCTCGTTGTTCTGGCACCATTTAAGTTTATTTTTAAATACCTTGCGAGATTCCCGCATCTCGTCGTACAAGACCCCACAAGACGGCCTCCCAGCCCACACCCATGACTGAAAACAGAGACGAGCCTTCGCATGAGCCGGTCTCACATGCTTGTTCCACCCAGTGATATATCTTTTTTTATGTCGCTGGGTAGCTCTATGACTATATATTGCCGCATCCTGTAGTATGCTTGTAATATCCTCGTACCATTGTTCTAAGATCCGTTTATGTTCCGGGTCGTTACATAGTTCATTACAGCAATCTACCATCTCTACGGGAAAGTCTACCATCTTCAACCTATTGTTACAAAACTCAGTATACAGACTAATCTGATCAGTGTCCCTACGTCCCCAACTTATTTTATTAAAAGCCGTCGATTGCGCGCTTTCTAGACGAGTGTGAAATAAATTGAGTTTACAATAAACCTCTACAGGATAATGATCAGACCACGACACATTGTTCACTATGTTTATACGATCAACGTATTTTCTAGCCATACTCGTTACAAGGCAGTGGTCTAGCCATCGCGAGCAGCCGTGAATATCACTAGTATATGTAAATACATCGCTTTTATTTGACAACAGTTCGTAGTCGGCACACACCCATGATTGCTCGCCACAAAACTGTATCAATTCATTAAAAAATAATTCCCCAGGGTGTGCGTTAAAGTCGCCTAACATAAAAACCATACTAATACCGCAGTCTTCAATAATTGCATTAATTTCACTCAAGCACTCTGTAAATTCCGCTAAATTATCCGGGCAGTCTGTAGGCATATACACAGAAAAAAATAGCATCGAGTGCTCACGTACCTGACATTTGAGGGCGCACAACCTAACGCTGTCGCACTTCACTATAGACACGGACGAAAACACATTCTTACGCCATAACAGCGCGACTCCTCCGTGGGGACGGCCACGTAGAATGCCGGCTCCCGTATCCACAGCCGATGTACCCGTAGACTCAAACTCGTCGTGAATGGTGCTAAGGTAGGTAAGTTCAAACGGCAGCAGCCAGGTCTCCTGGAGTGCGACTACATCCGCAGATCCGCATAGGCTCCTCACGCTGTCCACCGACCGCTTCAAGGACTTACAGTTATAGCTAACTAGCTTTAGTGTATGTTTGTTCCCTCTAATTTTGTTTAGATCCATTATTAATGTCCACTTTTTCTGGATTTACTATGGCCTTTTTTCCATGTCTAAATAATATATATCTTCTAAAATATATACCTTCTGGCCATAATTTACTGTCCGTAAATAATAATAATTTACTTCTAGGTATATAAAATTTAAAAGAATTGTAATCTCTAGACGATTTCATAGGTACCTTTTCAGGCACAATATTTATCTGCGTCTTTCCATATACATATTCCGCGACATCACGCTCCGTGTTTTCCTTCGAAACATTATAAATATATAACGGGATTTGTAAGTCCGCTGCTTTTAGTTTTGTTGAGGAGTCTACCGTCGCTGTACCTCTCGTTCCTTTAAATCGCGATGACTTACGCCTTACGACACGAACCCACTCTCCTTCGTTGTTATTTTGCGTTTCCGCGCCACTCGGTTCGCAATTCATTGCATTACATGACATCATCGCATCAGCTGGCGGTGACGCGTGCGCTTCTACTTGATTCACTCGTTGAACGGGCGTGACAGAGATAGGTTTACTGGTCGGCACCGCTGCCACACACGCGTAAGACGGTGACGGTTGCGCGGGAACTCGTTTTTGCATTGTCACGTTCGGCGGTGTGCCATTTGAAAGGCCGGTCATTAACCCCATCGGGCCACTTGTTGAGTCGTAGCTATCTTGCAAGCAAAAACCGCCTCTCTTGGTATTGACATAAGGTTCAGTCTCTCCTGCTTCAGCCTCAGACACAATTTTCTTCTTTTCGTAGTCTCTAACGGAAATTTCAAAATCTTTTTTTGTCATATACTCCTCCTGCTTCTCTTGAAGAGCCCGCACCTGACTCTGCAGGGTAACAATATCCTTCAAAAGGCGTGTCACATCAATATGATCGAAAGTAACGGGCGGCAGCTTGTGTAGGTCTTTAGCCACAAAAGTTGGAATATCATCGGGCTCTGTACTTCGTAAAACACTAATGATATCCTCTATATTTTTCTGTTTTCGATCCTCACCCTTTCTTTTGACGAGTCTCTGTGGAATCGTCTCAAACAGCAAGCGTTTCGCCTTGAAAATTTCCTCTTCGTCGAATGATTGCCTACAAAGAAGTGCTAAACTGACATTATCAATTGAATCTAGGGTGTTAACACAAAAACTCAGGCACTCATTCACGACCAACCGGCACTTGTCACAAGATAAGGTATCCATCTCGCAAGAGGTCTCGGAACCTCTGACCGACCGCGCGTGCTGTCAGCCAGCGACTGATAATAATAATAAGTAAGATTGGATTTGAAGATTATCTTATGTTCTATTATAGTTCCAGTTTCCGTTTTCGCTCCCGTTCTAAACGTGTTATATGGATCTTATATCGAGGAAGATTGCTGTGGCAAACTAAACCTAGTAAAGGTATAGATATACCTCATCGACGTGAATTTACGCGCGGGAAACATGGATTATTCCGGGATAAAATTAAGCCTATGTCCTTTCCTTTAGCTCTAGTCTATCGCTTTACCAAATTCATCAAAATCGGTTCAGTAGTAGCAGTAGCGTAAAAGCGTAAGAAACAAACTTACATTCACATTTATGATATTAGTAGGGATTTGTTTCACGTATAATAATTAGAAGTAGGCATATGGTATTTTGGTATTGCGTATACCAAATAGATATATATTATAGAGGCTTCTTTGCACAGGATGCCGGGCATCACAGCGGGACCTTTTTGTGCCGGACTATTATTGTTTCGATTTGAAGGAGGCCGTAGCTGGTGGAAATATTGGGCTATTACCATTTTAAGTCTCAAGGTGACTGAAGTTTTTCAAAAATCCTGAACGGGACTGCGTTGTAATTGGTCATTAATAATTTCATAAAAAAACATTTCTTAAGATATTTTGGTAATTTTTGTTAGGCGGCTTAAATATTGTTCTGGGTAACCCAATATCACTGCAACCAATATAGTGTTTTATTACAGCTATTACGATTGCCTCCATTAACTATTGCGGCGGCGACTCATGTCAATGAAGGCAAGGCATATAGAAACGACTTATTAAGCAAGCCCACAAGACAATAAAATCCCATCTACAACCGACCCGCGCGCGTTCTGTACGCGTGATAGGAAACAAATATATAAAGTAATAGGATGCGGGTGCTCCGCATGCGGATTAAATTCCGTGTGACAGGAATAAAGTCCTATCACGCCTGCTCCACCCGCACAATATTTTTGGTATCATTAACCACATAAACGATGCTTATTTTTAGGGATTTGGTAATTTGCTTGAAAACTACATCTTCCATAAAAGCGAAAAAAATACTAGTACATAGAAATAGTACTAATAGAAGTTATCTGTGATCAATGGCAAATTTCCCCAGGTTCTTTAGTATTGCCATAATTCGAAACAGCATCCAACATTACACGCTGCAAGTCAAGCAAATTGATTGCTTAAAGTGATACTCATTGATACCTGACTATAGCTTGATTAACTGTTTCAACAAATTCAACTTAGATATGCACATTATGTGCTATATTTATCGAAACATTCTTGTTAATTCTTTTGCCAGATATTTCTACAAATGAGAGACAATTACAAGTACACGAAAACGATTCTTTGGTCACTTTGTGTTCATTCGATACCAAATTAAAATGATCAAATTGAAAGCGATATTTTAGTCAGCTGTGCATTCGAAGTCGTGAATCTAACCATGTTGGTGTAATGAAATTAAATTAAATGAAATTTTATTTGCAAGAAACATTGTATTTAAGATGTTAATATAATATTATTGATAATTCAATATGTTTCGTCAATTGACATGCAAAATATGTTATAAAATTGTCTAAATAACAACACACTCCTGTTATACTGAAACATGTCGGATTGCACAATTCTATCACTAATATTTATAAAATTTAAATTTAAAGATATTAAAATATAAGACGTAAATAATTTAATAATTCATTTAGTACCTACGTATAATGTTAACAAATTCAAAGTCATAAAAGTATATAATTTACATATAGTATTATCAAATAGACTAATTCATAATAATAATTCATTTTGTATTGAAAAATTCATTTAAACTATAACTATAACTAAGCACTTATTTATTAACCACTGATGCAGTCTTCATTTAATCTTTCAATTCATTAGGCAATTTACTGTATATTTTCATAGACATGCTGTAACAATTTCTACTAAAAGATGCAGTTCTACAGAAGGGAATTATGAGTCTATTTGGATACCTTTTGTATAAAACCTTCTGGTTTTTTTTTGTATTGTAGTTACACATATTTTTTTGAACAAATAGGCTTATCTCATAATTGTATAGGCATGGCAGCGATAGAATTTTAAATTTTTTAAAAAGAGGTCGACAAGAATCTAGGGGGCCGGCTCCACAAACCGCCCTGATACACTTCTTCTGTCCAATAAATAAATGCCCTATGCATATATAATCACCTCGGTGAGCATAGGGCATTTATTTATTTAGGGCATCTCGATGCCCCATATAACCAATCCTTTTTTTTTTTTTTGAGAGGAGGAAATACTGTTACGTATTTACGCCCCGCAACGGGGCGTAATATGTCGGACTCGAGTGTCCGTGTAAGCGGACGCCCCATACTGACTAAAACCTCCTCTGTGCTGTTAGCAGCCCTGGCTTTCACAGCGAAGTAGGACGTGGGCCGTGGAGGCCGCAAACACTACGAAGACTACGCAACAACAGTCGCGGGGCGTCTCCTAAGGAGACTCGAACCTCAGACCGGCTGTGTGCTTGTGGGAAGGAGAGAGAATGAAAATGAAAATCAAGATGAAATGAAGATGAAAAGATGGGAAGAACACACTCGCCGGCGAGTGTGGTGATGTTTAGTGTAATGTATGTAAGTGTGTGTGTATGTGTTTATGATTGTATGTATATATGTTTGTATGTGTGTAAGTAGTGTAAATGTTAGTGTGCATGTATGTTTGTGTTTGTGTCTGTTTGTGGAGTGTGTTTGTGATTGTGTAAGTGGTGTATGTCAGTCCGTCAGTCAGTCCGTGTGTGAGTGAGTGTAGTGAAACGATTACAGGACGAGGACTAACGTCTCGTCGGGTATCAAAACAATGTGTGGTGTATCTAGGGTGCGGGCCGCTGGCCATCGTCAGAGTGACGAGTGCCAGTAGTTTGCGGTGGTTGACCGCGCCTACGCCTGCGAAGGCGGCGTGTGCGTGTCTGTGTCGGTGTTTGTGTGGGTGTCGCGTTCGCGATGGTGATGTCGTCATCCAGGTCTACCGTTACGTGTCTGGGACGTCTTATTGGGTTGAGACTATGGTGAAGGGGGGTGTACCCGCATGCCTTTCTAACCAAGATGTTGGGATGGTTAGGCGCCTTGTCAAAGAAGCGTCGCGAGATCTCTTTAAAGTGTTGAGCTATCGTCGGAAGCTCTAGGTCGCGGTGAAGGTCAACGTTTCGGATGAACCACGGGGCTCCGGTTGCCATGCGCGTGAATTTATTTTGAACTACTTGCAAACGACGTAAGTAGCTCGGTCGGGTGTGCGCGAAAACGACGCTTGCGTATGACAGTATGGGCCGTACGATGGTTTTGTACAGCGTCACTTTGTGTTTGAGCGGAAGTTTGCTTCGCCCACACACAAGTGGATAAAGGCGACTGAGGACAAATCGGGCTCTATTGCATACCGTATCAATATGTTTCTTGAAGTTCATATTGCTGTTGAACGTGACTCCTAAGTATTTGTAATCCTTCACCCACGGTATGGGTGTTTCATACAATTTAATGACGTCGGTCGGTCGTTTTTTAGCGCGGATGCTATTCGCGTTACCGAAGAGTACCGCTGCACTCTTGGTGGGGTTCACTTCAATCCGCCATTTTCTGAACCAGTTGCCTAGTTCATGGACGGCGGCTTGAAGCACTTTAATGTTCCTGCTCAAGGTTGAGCGGTTCAATAGAGCGGAGCCAAAGTAGAGTGCCGTATCGTCAGCGTACTGAGCGAGCTGGACATTCGGAAACTTGGGAATGTCGCTCGTGAAGAGCGAGAAAAGAGTGGGAGAGAGGACTGAACCCTGTGGCACGCCAGACCTGATGGGTCTGGGTGAGGATAGGGTGCCCTCTACTCGATATCGGAAGGAGCGATCAGTAAGGTAGGCTCGTATGATGCGCACGAGCCTGTCTGGCACTCCCAGTTGATACAGCTTGAATACTAAGCCGTTGTGCCATACCTTGTCGAATGACTTCGCGACATCGAAAAACACGGCTGCCGTGGTAGCGTGAAGTTGACGCCGTACGAGAATGTACTCGGTGAGTCGGTGAGCCTGCTGGGGACACGAGTGAGCGGTTCTGAATCCGAACTGTATGTCGGGTATCAGGTTGAGCTCCGCGATGTAATGATTAAGACGCGCGAGAATTAATCTTTCGTAAAGTTTCCCGATTGAGTTAATTAAGCTAATAGGCCTATAGCTACTCGGGTTAGCTTTAGGTTTATTGGGTTTTGGGATACCGATAACAATGGAATCCTTCCATTGTTCGGGGAACGCGCTATTAGATAATAGAATATTAAAAATAACCAATAAAGTAATAAGAGTCGAGGGTAGGATTTTAAGAATCCTATTGTTTATAGTATCGGGCCCCGGGGCCTTCTTGGAGTGAAGCTCCTTAATGATTAGCTTCACCTCTTCGTAAGAGGTGGATTTTATTACATCGCCTGAAGGGCTCAGAGCGGAGCGACGTTCAACTTCACGATTGTTCGAGATAGATTGCGCAGAATCAATATCGGCACTATGAATGTCTACATTGTTTGCCGATAGATGGCGCTAGTACCAGAATGTATGTACTTAACACGCGCCTTAAGTATTAGTTTAGATATAGTGACTATATTTAATATTGTTTATGTTAATGTGGGCTAGCAACTAGTAGTAATAAGCTAGGAGCTAGAAACTAGAATAGTTCATTTGTTAATGGTGTTATTATATATTATAATAATAGTTCAAGTGAATACGTGAAGTTTCATTTAACTAGTCTAAGTCTAGTAAAAGTTCAAACTGAGCTATCATTAAACATAGTTTTTGGTCCAAGCGTGCCGGATCCCGTTAGGGGTAGGGTCAAGATTAGGACATCCCCCGAACTCGCAGTGGATCGCTGCAGCAAGAGTACGGGCACTAGTGGCTGTGGTCATCGCTCGCAGTAAAGCGGCGCTGTCTATGCTATGGTGGTGGATGGATGCTGACGGAGCATCATAGGAGTGAAGTGAGTGGTGAGCAGAGAGAAGAGCTACACTGAAGAGGACAACACGAGTTGATGCTGGTGGTGCAGTAACGTCGAGGTTCCACAAAGTTCAATAGTGAGTGATCAAAGTGAAAACGTGAGTACAATTTTGAGTTGTGAATTTGCCAAGAAATTTTGAACTTTATATGTATCAAGAAAATAACTTTGAAAAATTCAGCAAATAGTAACTTAATGAATTTAATAAAGATTTAAACTTAGAAGAAATAATTAGTAATTTTGAGCTGTCAGTATATAGTAATATATTTTAAGGACTTAGAATAATTTTACAAAAAGTGATGGTACGGGGAACCTATGTCCGATTTTCCTCAGTATGTCTTAATTGTCAAACACTTGTAATTTTTTAAGCGTTTAAAGAAACTTGTATACTTTATTTTTGTACATATATTTCTATCATAAATAGCAAGTTAACTTACAATAATAGTCAAACACTGAATTTGTATAGTTTTGACTTTATTAATAATTTCATTTACTGTGTATTGTATAAGCATTTCTGTTTAGTTTGATAGTTTATCGAACTTCATTTATTTATTGTGAACTCTTAGGTCATAGTAGATTAGTTATATTCTGGGTTAATATTTGTAGTCATGGAGGGACTTATTAACGTTCTGAAAAATAATCAAAATGTAATTTCTAAGGGATTAACTAATTTTAGAAAGAGTCCGAAAGATAGATTAACCATAGAATATATCGAGACAAAACAGGACTTACTGGAAAAAAGTTGGGTTTCATTTATAGACACACATTCTAAACTTTACGAGCGATTTTCATTTGAAGATGTCGACCAAAAGATAAGTGATATTTATGACAGTACTGAAGATACTTATATAACATATAAAAGTTTAATGAAGGCAGTAATTAATAAGATCAATGTCGACAAAGAACCATCGCCAGGTGGTCAGAATCCTTCTAATAATCAGTCCAAATCATCTAGTTCTTTAATTAAATTGCCGAAGATCTCGATACCTACATTCTCTGGTAAATATTCTGAATGGACAACTTTTCATGATCTTTTTACATCATTAGTTCATAATAATGATTCGCTTGATAATGTCCAAAAAATGCACTTTTTAAAAAGTCATCTTACTGGTGAGGCAGAACAACTAATAAGGCATGCCCCAATAACTGATACAAACTATAGTCAATGTTGGACTCAATTAAAAAGTAGATATAGCAACAAAAAGTATCTTAGTAATTGTATTTTGCAAAGATTATTTGGTCAAAAGCGTATGCATGTCGAATCAGCGACATCGCTGAAAGAACTGATTGATACTACTTGTGATTGTTTAAATGCACTCAAAAATTTGAACATAGATGTATCTACCTGGGATGTTATTATCATTCACATTGTGACGTCAAAGTTGGATAGTGAAACACGAAAACAGTGGGAGTTGAGTGTCTCCAATATTGATTCAGGGAATGAACTGCCAACTTTTGATCAATTAAAACTTTTTATTGAAAATCGTTTTCGCGCATTAGAGAGCGTGGAGCCCAAAAAGGCTACAGGTCAACATTTAAATAATAGTTCTCAATATGTTAATAGGCCTCGCACAATGTTAGCTACGGGTACACCAAAAATACGATGTGAGTTTTGTTCGGAATCCCACAAACTCTGTTTTTGTAAACAGTTTGCCAAACAACCATCTAATGAAAGACGTAATTTTGTATCCAAAAATAAAATATGTTTTAATTGTCTAGGCAGTAACCATATCGTATATAATTGCAAAAAATCAACCACATGTAGATATTGTCAAAAACGTCATCATTCCTTACTGCATCCTGTTGATGGATCTGAAAATAGAAACCAAACAAATGTAGCACGAACAGGTAACGAAAGTACTGCTGCGTTAACGAGTACTGATCAGGTAGTTTCATGTTTGTCGACAGAGAAGATTGCCAAACCGAGACAGGTTTTACTAGCCACCGCGCTAATAAATGCTGAGTCCAGAACAGGACAATACCAAACCCTCAGAGCTATGATCGATCAAGGCTCTCAAGCTTGTTTTATGACAGAGGCTGCTGCTCAGTTTCTTAATCTAAAGAAGATTGCAGTTCAAGGAGTCGTTTCAGGAATAGGACATACTAGATCAACCGTCGTGAGATATATGGTACATTTATCAATTCAATCAAGGGCAAATCCCGACTTCAAACTACGGTTAACAGCTTACGTATTAAGTAAAATAACATCATACTTACCTGAGAAATGCACTGATTGTAATGCTTTTGATTGGCTAGATATCCACGGTCTATATTTAGCTGATCCGAAATATAATACTCCCAATAAGATAGATGTTTTGTTGGGCGCGGATGTGTATAGCTATATCATTAAGGAGGGTATACTAAAAGGTCCTTCTAATTCTTTAATTGCTCAGAACACTGAATTTGGCTGGATCCTTTCAGGCGTTATTATTTCCAAAAGTGAAGATGATAAGAGGTCAAATAATATTTTTACAATGCATGTACATTTGAAAGAGGATGACGTGTTAAAGAAATTCTGGGAGTTAGAAGAACAATCTAAAACTACTAATATATTTACCGAAGAAGAACAGAAATGCGAAGATTTTTATATGAGAACAACCAAAAGAGCGAAAGATGGTCGATATATTGTAAGATTACCTTTTCGAGATGAAAATATGGGATGCAAATTTGGAAAATCAAGAGAAATAGCATTAGCCAGATTTAATTCATTAGAAAGAAGATTAAATAGAAATGAAGACTTAAACATAGAGTACAACGAAGTTCTTAAGGAGTATGTAAAGCTAGGACATATGAGAAAAGTGCAAGAAAAAGACAAGAGAAGGGATGAAGCTGTATACTTACCCCATCATGCTGTCATAAGACATGACAAGAGTACTACAAAGGTGACAGTAGTTTTCAATGCTTCGGAGAAAAATAAAAATGGTGTATCTCTTAATGATAATCTAATGGTAGGGCCGACACTACAAGCAGACTTGCGTCACATTGTACTGCAGTGGCGAGAGTATCCTATAGCGCTAGTAGCCGATATTATCAAAATGTACCGTCAAGTGTGGATCGCAGAAGAAGATACAATTTATCAAAGAATATTATGGTGAGAAGAATCTAACCAAGAAAAAGATTTTGGTTCTAATAATCAATCGAGTGATGAAATACAAGATTATGAATTACTTACAGTTACTTTCGGGACTGCCGCGGCTCCGTACCTAGCTGTGAAGACATTGCAACAAGTCGCACTCGATGAAGGCTCTAACTATCCTCTCGCAGTCAATAAAGTTTTAAATAATTTCTATATGGATGATCTAATGACAGGTTGCTATAAACTAGAAGAAGGATTAGATATATACAAGGAAATATCAGATTTACTAGAAAAAGGAGGTTTTAAACTTCAAAAATGGGGAAGTAACAATAGGGAATTAATAGAACAAATCGGAGACATAGAACAACAGAACAAACGCGAGAAGGTTATAGAAGGTCAAGCAAAAGATAAAGCAACTAGAAATAATACAAATACAGATAATTCAAACAAGGGTAAGCACAACAAACCTAAAAGAAAAATGAAGGAAAATCAATGCCAGGACAAGAACATAACGAGAAACAGAGACAAACAAATAGAAGCAAAATTAGACACTACCATAAAAATATTAGGACTTACTTGGGACCGCGAGGGAGATAGCTTTACATACACTATTAATCTTCCACTGATAATATCTACGCAGGTGACGAAAAGAAATGTCATATCAGAAATTGCTAGGCTGTTTGACCCGCTTGGGTGGATTGCGCCAGTTATTATTAAGGCTAAAATATTCATACAGACACTGTGGTTAACTGGTTTGAATTGGGATGACGTGCTACCCACAAATTTAACAGACGCATGGAATTCTTACCGCAAAGAGCTAATGCAAGTAAACAAAATAAAAATACCACGATGGTCTGGTGCATCACATAACGATGTTGTCAAAGAGTTGCACGGATTTTGCGATGCTTCAAAGGCCGCCTACTCTGCAGTAGTATATTTAAGAATAATAAACGGTTCAGGGTCAGTTACAGTTTCGCTCTTAACGGCCAAAACAAGAGTAGCACCCATTCGTCAACAAAGTATTCCTCGATTGGAATTATGCGGTGCAACTCTTTTAGCAAAACTTATGCAAGAAGTAGTTCAGGTATTAAATCTACCAATGGAAAACATTCGGGCTTGGACAGACTCCATGGTAGTCCTTGGGTGGCTAAACAGCCATCCAAGTAGATGGAAAACTTTTGTAGGAAATCGTGTCTCGGAGATCATTTCGGCAATTAGTCCAAAGCAATGGTATCACGTACAATCGAAAGATAATCCAGCAGATGGTGCTTCCAGAGGAATGTCAGCGGAAGCACTAGCAAATCAGGATCTCTGGTTTAACGGGCCTGAATTTCTAAGAAAACAAAATATTGAGTACAATAAAAAATATTTGAATCAAGTTCAAACCGATTTCGAAGAAGCAGTAAAGGTTCATGTTGCAGTTCAAGATTCAGATGAATGGATATTTGAAAGGTTTTCCACTTTACCGAGAATGCTAAAAGTAATCGCTTATTGTCGGAGATTCATGAAGAGAATTCAGAAAGAAGAGAGAACAAAATATATACAAAAAGAAGAGATAGAAGCAGCATTAAAAATTTGTATTAAGAAAGTACAGAGAGAAGCGTTTGCAGAAGATTGTAATGCATTGGAGCTTAAAGGAGTTATTAAAGCTAAATCTAGCAAGCTGAAGGCATTATGTCCATATATTGATGGTGATGGAATTATGAGAGTCAGTGGTAGACTGCACAAGTCTCTATTTAATGAAGCAGTTAAGCATCCGATTTTGTTGCCTAGTACATCCCGTTTAACAGATTTATTGGTAGCCGAAGCCCATGCAAAAACTCTGCATGGAGGTCTGCAAACTATGCTGAACTATCTGAGAGCAGCGTATTGGATACTTGGTGTCAGAAATAGTATCAAACGATACATTTACAAATGTGTCATATGCACACGTTACAGAGGTCATGTACAAACGCAACTAATGGGGTCACTCCCAGCCGTAAGATGTACTCCGGCAAGGCCATTTCTTCACAGTGGCGTCGATTATGCGGGACCCATAAGTATAAGGACATCGAAAGGTCGTGGGCATCATGCACAAAAAGGTTACATATGTCTCTTTGTGTGTATGGTTACGCGTGCTGTACACTTGGAAGCTGTCACAGACTTGAGTACTCAAGGTTTTCTAGCAGCTTTTAGGAGATTTGTAGCTAGGCGTGGCCATTGTGCTCAAATATGGAGCGATAATGGAACCACATTTGTAGGTGCAAACAGGGAATTGCAAGAATTAATATCAGTTCACAAATCTTTACCGGACATTTTAGAGGCCAATGGAACTAAATGGCACTTTATTCCTCCTCGAGCTCCAAACTTTGGTGGATTATGGGAAGCTGGAATAAAGGCGACTAAATTTCATTTAAAGAGAGTGATTGGTGATTCGTGTTTAACATATGAAGAACTGAGCACACTCCTCACGCAGGTAGAAGCATGTCTCAATTCTAGACCAATGAGTGTAATCAATCATTCAGATCCGAGTGAGTTATTGCCATTAACTCCAGGTCATTTTTTAGTAGGCGAACCATTAATTGGGGTTCCTGATGATAGTTATACTCATTCAAAAATCAGCTTATTAACCCGTTGGCAGTTAGTACAGAGAATGTTGCAAACATTCTGGAGACGATGGTCTCAAGAATACTTGGCTAACAGCTTGGCTAGGTATAAGTGGAGAAATAAATTACCTGAGCCAAAAATTGGTGATATTGTTCTTGTTAAGGAAGATGACTTACCTCCTGGACGTTGGTTATTAGGACGAATCTTAGAGAAACATCCAGGAAAGGATAATATTACGCGTGTAGTCACACTACGCACCAAAAATGCTGTTGTTAAGAGACCAACTTCCAAAATGTGTGTGTTGCCAATTAAAGAATGATTGGGCAAATTGTTTAATTTTGAAATAATTTATTATTATTTTAAGAAAATATAATAGGTTATTTGTTTATTTTTTCTTTGAAAGGTTTATATAGAGTATAGATTTTTAATTTAATCATAGGACAACTTTCTTTTTAGTTCACATGAAAATAGTAGATATGTAATTTTAATTTAATAGTAATTTGTGAATCATCGAATAGTTCTAACTCATTAAGGACAAAGTTCTGACCAGTTATTTTTGTTATTGTTAAGGTCATTCCGGCATTGAATGTCCTTGGTGGGGGGAATGTTCGAGATAGATTGCGCAGAATCAATATCGGCACTATGAATGTCTACATTGTTTGCCGATAGATGGCGCTAGTACCAGAATGTATGTACTTAACACGCGCCTTAAGTATTAGTTTAGATATAGTGACTATATTTAATATTGTTTATGTTAATGTGGGCTAGCAACTAGTAGTAATAAGCTAGGAGCTAGAAACTAGAATAGTTCATTTGTTAATGGTGTTATTATATATTATAATAATAGTTCAAGTGAATACGTGAAGTTTCATTTAACTAGTCTAAGTCTAGTAAAAGTTCAAACTGAGCTATCATTAAACAACGATCAACTTCGTCAACGTGTGTCGGGTCGGCTGCTGCATTTGGAGAGCACTGACTCTCGAGACTATCGGCGAGGCATTTAGCCTTCTCATCGTCATCGAGCGCCGGCTGCAGTCCCGGTCTGTCCAAAGGAGGCATGACAGTGGGCGGCTCCTGTTTGAACGCGCGAGGCAGCTTCCAGAAAGCCACATGTGATGGCTTAAGGTTGCCGAGCAAGCGGTCCCAACGTTCGCCGCGGAGTTCCGCGATACGTTCCCGTACCACCCGCTGTAGGTAGCGGAGGTGGCGCCTATTCTCGACCGACGGATACCTGTCGTAAAGTCTAGTGGATCTGTGCTTCTGTGTGAGTAAGTTCCTGACCTCTGGAGGCAGGTTTAGGCGACGCGGTTGCATCGTCGGAACCTGCCTGGAGCAGGCCTTGATTCTATTCTGTATATGTGACGTCACATGTGAGATAGCACTGTGAGCCGTGTCGACCGAGTCGATGACGTCCGGTATAAGGTCAAGGTCGTCGGACTTGATAGACTCGAGATCCTTTTCCAGCCGTTGCCAGTCGATCACTGTTTTCGTCGGTGGTTGAAAGTTAACCGGTGGGCCTAGATTTAGGACGACGGGCCGGTGGTCTGACTCTAATTCGTGAAAAACCTCGATTGAATTTACATTGAGCGTTACGTTCTTAAGTAACGCAACGTCTAGAATGTCGTGTCGGTGCGCGACGTTATCCGGATAATGTGTTGGTTCGTCGGGTGCTATTACTGAAAAGTTCAGCTTGTCTGTCAGCGAATCTAATAAGATTCCGTTTCTATTTTTGGCTCTACTGTTCCAGCTGGAGTGTTTGGCGTTAAGATCGCCGCCCACTATGACTGCAGCCCCGTGGCCGAGTAATGCTTCTATATCTGTGTATAATACTTTTTTGTTGGGCGGAAGATAAGCTGAAATAACAGTGATCGGCTGGTGATTCGCCATACTGACTCGGATGGCAGAGGCCTCGATGTTAGTGAGGACCGGAGGATCTATAGGTATACAGTGTAGAGACCTTTTAAAATAAATGAGGGTACCGCCCATACGGGTGGTGCGATCATTTCTGACTAAGTTGTAATTAGCGATACGCGGATCGCGTATACGTGGTTTTAGAAATGTCTCTTGCACTAAGAATAGGTCTAATTGATGTTCGTGAGCGAACTCTTTCACCAAGTCTAGTTGAGGCTTAAGGCCTTGCGCGTTAAAATACGCTATACGGAGCGTATGTGGTTTAACCCGTCCGCTTACGTAATTAGGCATCGCGAATGTTTATACTTTCGCCCTATATCGGTGAGGGCACGTAATATTTTGCCGTTGTCTGCCATAACTTGCAGGAGCGACGGCGGGTCGTCCCGGACAGGCTCGAGCCTGCTGGCCAGGGCTGTGATTTCATCTATGTCGAACAGCTCTGACAGTTCGAACATGAAGGCAAAGGTGCTGCCGCCTTGGTTACCTGTTGCCGCGGACGCGGGTGCCGGTGGCCTCGGTCGCGGGACCGACGCCGCCGGGTGGGACGCTAGCGGTGGCTGGAGGGGCGTGGGGGCTGCGAGAGTGGCCTCTGTGGCAGCGTTGGCAGCCGGAGGAGACCTCGCCCAGGCGTTTACCTTCGGAGGCGGCGCAGGTTTGAAGGTCGGAGTGAACTCCACCTTCTCTGCTCTGCCTTGCGGCTGGCGGCGCCCTGGGTGACGCTTGTGTTTGGGTGCCTTGGGACACCCGCGCTAGCTTGTGGGGTGCCCCTTCTCCCCGCACAAGACGCAGGCCGGGGGCTCCGCGCATTGTGCTGGTCGAGGGCACTCCGGCGTGCCGTGTTTGCCGAGGCACTTCACACACCTCAGGGTGTGTTCGCAGTTGCGTGCCGAGTGCCCGTATAACTGGCATCTGTGACACTGACCAGGCCCCCCGCGGTTGCGTGGAGCTTCGGCCCGGATGCCCTGAAGGGAGCAAACCGATTTAATATTAAAAATTTCCTTTCCCTCTTGCGTGAGGTCGAGGACGACAAGAACCATGTTAAATGGTTGTTTGTTGGTGGTTCCGCGCATACTGTGCACCTCGTGTGCAGGGTAACCCTGCTCTTTGAGGTCCGATAGAATGTCGGCCTCGTCTAACTCTCTGGGGACGTTCCTAATAACGACCCTCAGACGCTTCTCCTCAGGCAGGGCGTACGTGCGGAAACCCACACTCAGCGCGCGTCAAAGTAAGCCTGAAGGACAGGCGGGCGGGCTGATCGGGTGATCACCTTTCTCGGTTTGACCGAGGCCACGGAACTTACATCGGAGGTGTTGCCTAATTCCATTTCGGATTCCCCGTCGGAACCCGAAACGTCAGACGACGAGTTATAGTTTTTGGATTTCGCTTTGATAGCGGCATCCACTGTCTTATTTATTGTCTCAGTCATTAGCGGAGCGATCTTCTATAACCAATCCATATCTTAAAGCTGAAACCACGAATGCATGATATGCCATTAGCGCTGTTTTTTCACCTATTGTTTTTGATAAGCGTCTTAGGACAAATACATGTTGGTTAATTTTTTTTCTAATCTTGTCAACATGTGACTTGAAGGACAAGTTCTTGTCTAAAGTAATACCAAGAAAATTGACAAGTTGTGCTTCTTTAATATTCTCAGTATGATAATTAACATTAATATCTTTTTCTTTCCCATTCTTATTATAATACTGCATATACATTGTTTTTTTTTATATTTACAGTCAGGTTATTTTCAGTAAGCCATTCAATTGTGTCCTTTATTGTTTTATTAATTTATATATCATATGTCAATTCATTGTTACATTTTAGTACAATAGAGATGTCGTCAGCAAAAAGTGTACAGTTATAAGTAGTAACGCTAGGTAAGTCGTTTATGTAGATTATGAATAGAAGTGGACCCAGTATACTTCCTTGTGGTACACCTTTTATTTTTTTTATGGAATAGGAGGACGAACGAGCGTACGGGTCACCTGTTGTTAAGTGATCACCGCCGCTCACACTCTCTTGCAACACCAGAGGAATCGCAGGAGCGTTGCCGGCCTTTTTTTGTTTTTTTAAGTCTAAGTTCCGATCGATAAGGTATTATACTTGTTTTTTATTTAATTTAGCAATTTCAACGTATTGAGTGCGGTTTAAAAGACAACTTTTAAGCCAGTCATTTGCTAGACCTCGAATACCATATTGAGTGCATTTATCTAATAGTTTTTTATAACAAACATTGTCAAAAGCTTTCCTCATATCAAAAAATACTGATGTTACAGGATTTTTTTTTGTCCATGCATTCCGATATTTCTTTTATTAGCGAAAAACACGCGTGTTCCAATTAATAGTAGCTTGATGTGATTCACTTTCCTAATATTTTTATTAAGATTTTTTTTTTTATGAAAATAAGGGACGAGACGAGCAGGACGTTCAGCTGATGGTAATTGATACGCCCTGCCCATTACAATACAGTGCCGTTCAGGATTCTTGAAAAACCCAATAATTCTGAGCGGCACTACAATTGCATTAGATATTATTAATAATATTATGAACAAGCAAGTATTGTGGGCCCATTTATAAATTATAAATGTTTCTATACATCATGGATTTGAAAAAATGGAATAAATTGTTCACCTTATGGTAAATTATCACCTCTGCTTTAAAAATAAATTATAGGAATAGTGGTGGTTAGGGAGCCTCGGCACCAGTGATTACGTAATATCTAGTTAATCCCATGGTGGTCAGTAGATAGCTAACAAAAACCATATAAAACTAATTATCAAGCGAAGGCGATCGATAAGGATTAAAATCATTTGCGTCAGTGAATAAACTATTTCAACCCTCACAGAAGCGTCTAGTCTGGTTTCCATAGCAACGCTTATCTGTATACTACTGTGCTTTCTGTGAATGTGGCCTTTTGTTAGCGCCTCGTAATTTATGTTGTTATAAACTGTTAGTGTGATATTTAAAATGGAGACAGTGTAATCAGCGAGCTACATGAAGATAGAAGATTTGACAATGAACATAGTTGTCTCAAAATTTTAAACAGTAGGTAATATTTCAATTTGTTTTATAAGTGTTCTTATTCTTCGGCGTTACACTCTTGCCAGAGTGGTCGTGGTCGTCACGTCGAGGTTAGTGGACTGTTTCACAATGCGCCACTCGTTGCGAACTGCCGCTCTTCTCGTGCATTCATGCAGAGTACCGTCGACAGCTTGCCTCACCTGGTCCGTCCACCTCATTGGGGACCTGCCTCGTGGTCTAGTGCCCTCGACAGTACCCTGCATTATGAAGCGTTCTATGGAGTCGCTTCCACGCCGCGATACATGCCCGAAAAAAGTGAGAATGCGAGCTTGTACGGTAGTAGACAGTCTCTGTTTGATGCCGAGCTCCCGAAGAATGGACTCATTGGTTCGGAATATATCGGATACACCAAGCATTCTTCTCCAGCACCACATCTCAAGAGCGTTGATCTTTTTCTTCTCACTTACTTGTAGGGTCCATGTCTCAGCAGTATAGAGGAATATGGGGAATATGAGGGCCCTTACAAGTTGTATTTTATATTTATAAGTGTTACCGACAAAAAATGTTTGACATTTTATAGAGACTAGACCTAATGATAAGTGATCACCGGCACTCATGCAGAAGATTAAAGAGCGTTGCTGGCCTTTTAAACTTTTTAATAGACTTCAAAAAGGAGGAGGTTCTCAATTCGATCGGTATATTTTTATGTATGTACACCGATTACTCTGAGATTTATGATCCGATTTACGTAATTCTTCTTTAGTTCCATGCGGAAAAGATGCCATTTTACATAGTTTGTCCCAGTAGTTATCATTTTATGAACATTATTTATGAAAATTTTTGTCTACGTGGATAATATAATTCTTTTTTGTATACGGCATTATCAGGATTTTTCATTCCGGTTGATTATATATTATTATTATTCACTGACACTAAAAAGTGAAATATTAAAAAAAACTACGTTTAAAAAAACCGACTTAAAACTGAATAGTACCTATCAAATAACTAAAAATTTAATTTAATACACCTCTTATGCAAACCTTTACCTTTAATATTAATAAAATACTATTATTATTACTAAATATACTATTTCTATTATTAAATGTAATATCAAACTGGAACTAAAGATAATTTCAACAGACACATCTGATGAACCAGTTACTGTTATATATTATAATTATTGTTAATTTTTTAAATCAGTGTCTCTCTCTTTGTACAGTAAAGCCAGCTCGCATTATATCAGCTGTTAAAGTTAATGTCAAATTAAACGTTAACAATAACGCTGCGTCAGCGTCGCTGACTTTAACATAGACTGTGGAATGTGGTGCTCCATCGTATTCCTTGGCATAGTTTAAGTTACAAAGGGAAATACAAACTTTTGACAGGTTGCTATTTAGCTATTTAACATTAACAATAGCTTTAACCGGCGAAGATTGGACGGTTACGTTTTATAGTTAAAGTTATAACGTCATCTAAAAATTGTCAAATGCTGCAACATATTATTTGCTTAACCGGTACTGTAACATGATTTTATTTTACATCACATGAAAGATAATATTTTGCGACAAGACTCAAAATTTAGACAATGTATACCGGCAGAAGAAATGCTTGCAGTCATATTAAGGTAAGTAAAAGTAAGTAAAATTCGAATCGGACGCAGTGCGCGAGCGTTCATATAAATAATACTACCTATGGCTTCTTCACTGCACTGATGCATAGGACCTTTATTATATTCTCCGGAACGGAGATTAATGGTTGACGAAAAGAAATGGGATGATTCAGCTGGATCTAGTGCGTAAACTACAATAGAAATAGTTTATTTATTTATTTAATTAAATTGCGTTACATGCGACTTAGTTACTAAAAAAAATTGTAATACTAAATAATTATCACATGCGCCTCGTAATAAGGCATAGCAATGAACGACAGAGGGGCAGACATTCAAATATTTTTTTCCTCTAAGTATTCATTAATAGAATAGTAACTTCGTTCCAAAAGTTCTACAACTATTCCGGACCGTATTTTCACAGTTACTCGTACGGATCGCACGTAGTGTGAAAGCGCTCTTATAGTTAGTTTAGATTTACAAAACTCTCGTGTTATTTCATGTTGCTTTTAGAACGCGTTCTCCGATAATTTGTAACGATAGGATCGATTGTAAAAGTTACGACGTAGATTACATAAACGAAGGTCGCAGGGCGGGCTCGGGTCGCTAATCAGAGCTGATGGGCAGTCCCCACGAATGTGGGTCAGCGATCAATTGTGATAGCGAACTCACTGGCTTGCCATTTTATGGAAATTAATTATGTTGTGGCCAAAGCTTCTTAATTCTTAATGTTTCTTACGCGACCTATATTACTTTAATTGAGAATGTAAAGGTTATTAAGGTCATGTATAGGTAACAAGTCAGTATTCATGAATATCGAACATTAAAGTTCAATTTTATTGTTTTCGCTCCAACATTTTCTGGGATCTTGTTAAAGCATACAAATCGTCCCACAAAGACTTTTTAAACTCGACTTAGCCGAGTAGTAGGCATAATAGGTTTATGTTTATTCTTGGTGTTAACATTATGGTTATGACAATTTCTAGCAAATTCATATATTCAATATATTGAGATGCAACAGTTAAAATGTTTATTTCTTTAAATTTTGCTCTCAATGATTCGGTAGGACCTAGGTTTTAAATGGCGCGAATAGCCCTCTTCTGCAGCACAAAGATGATATGATATAAATGGCAGCATTGCATTGCAGTCTTGGATTGAGTAGATATGTCTTCTTTTTGCAGAACCTGTGGCTTATCTCCTCGATTTGAGAACACACCCGTAATTATCCACAGCCTGCATTGGGAATTGGGATACTTTTACTTACAATTGAGCGACGTTCACTGGGACACTTGGAAGATAAGGCCAAATTAGCCTCAAAAACACTTGGCTTGCTCAGTAAGACACGAAAGAGAACTTCACCTTCTCTCGTTCTTCTTTCTCCACGTTAAGTCCGCGCCTGCAATTAAATAAGGCGCAAATTCGGCCACACATGGAGCACTGTTCTCACCTCTGCACGGGGACCTCCTGCTTCTTCTACCACACATAACAGGGGGGGGGGGGGGAGTCAGACAATCTGCTGCCAGTATTACGCTGAACAACACATTCTTTAAGACTAGAGCACACTCTCATCTTTAAGGCCGGCAACGCATCTTTTGATCACTAGTATTGCAGATGTTCGCATGGGGTTGGTTTTAAACTATCCCACTCTGTTTGGGTTTACCTCCTCTTATATAAAAATGAACTTCTGGACAATCTCGCGTAAATTCCACGTATTTTCCTTTCTTTGCATGATGCTTCATCTGCCCTACTATTTTAAATTAACCTTTTTTATCTAGCAGCAAACCCTTTAAAATCAGCAATCAGAGCTCGGTCACGCGGGTATTATTAAACATAAATTGAATGATCTGTTTACATAATTATTAAAGATTAAGCATCATAAATTAATCTATCACGGGATTTCCTCAAAACAGACGGGGATTTCCTACAACACTCGCATCCTTGTACACTTGAGTGCAAAAGTGAAAAAGCAAGTAATAGTTAATTTCATTTTTATTTTGTGTTTTTTAATAATGTATATACTTCCAATACTTCCAACCATTCAATTGCTTTTGATATAAATAGTAATAATCTATTTCCAGGCTGTCCGATCGTTTAGATATTCTGCAGTTGAATAGTAACATTTGCACTGGAGTTTGTTTTAATAACACGTTGAAACTTATTTAATATATTCATACGCTTAAAGCTATTTCAGTGTTTCGCACCAATAAAATAAAAAGGAACCACTAAAGGATTGCTTTGTAGTCCAACTGTCTTTACTGTCATGACCCTTCTTTAAATATCGCGTAGAAACCCAAACTTGAAATTAACATCAAATACTGACGTCTGTAGTCCCTTGAAAATGTCATAATCAAATTTCTAAATCAAACAAAACAAAAATCCATCAATTTAAATTTTTAACACTCGACTCATATTTTAATGCTTTTGTAAGTCACTCTCAATCTGAAATAATTCATAACAATTCAATAATCTCGTATCGTCTCTTATTTTCTTTAAAAAAAAATCGCTCATCGGTGACTTGGCTTTGAAACCCACTTGGGAAAAAGTTAGCTAATTTGCTTATTAATGCAATATTAAAAATTGATTATCTCTGTCTTTGACAGTACTAGAGTCATGCGTTGTCATGGATAACGTCATATAAACATTAATTGACGATTCTGATGTTAATGGCTATAAACTTAGGATTGGTCTCCACTGCGCTCCAACTAGATACAGCAGGCGTAGTCTCAAAGTGTGGCAACTAATACTACACCCACGTGAGCGTACTCGAGCCAGTCTCGAACAATGTCTGACGTTGACGTGCCACATGTTCTGTTAATCTTTGCTAATAATTGTAACTAAGATTACGGGTTGCGTAGTAAAACTTTTGTAAAAATAATACTACAAGAAATAAGTATCACTAAGTATTTTGTATTTTATTAATTTCAATTTAGAATAACACGAAGCGTTTGTTACAAAATTTGAAAGATACCGTAATTTGCCGTTGCCGTAATAAAAAAGCTAATTTTCTTAGGTACTCCAGTATCTAGTCGGAGCGCAGCGTAGAGTTATGAGTTATTGAATTAATGAATTATAACGGGACAGGTGGGGACAACCATAAACTTACAATTGAAAAAACACCCCTAACGGAGCTTTATGGAAATAAGGGACGAGATGAGCAGGACGTTCTGCCCATTACAAGGCAGGGAATTGCCGCTCAAGATTATTGAAAATTTGCCCAGTAATTTCACTAGCTACAGCGCCCTTCAGACCGAAACACAGTTATGCTTACACATTACTGCTTCATGGCAGAAATAGGCGCCGTTGTGGTACCCATGATAAAGCCGGCTTCCTGCAAAGAGCCTCGCACTGGTAAAAATGGATAAAATAATTTACAGAATCTTTTCAAAGTCTCTAGTCTCCACCAGCTTCTATCTCTCAAAGTCTACAAAGTCTCATGTGTCTAAACCACTTTTTTTACACTTTTTCTAGTTTGCCGCACCTCTTCTACGGCCTTCTCGAACGTTATTAGCGTATCTTCCAGCGACGAAAACTGGATCCCTTTCAGTTTATATCTTAGGGAATAAAAAGAACTCACACACTGCTAGATGAGGACTTGTACCTTTGAACTGTGTGGTGTCCAGGAAGTCCCTTGTTTTGAGCGCTCAGTGCGCGGACGCGGAGCTCGGTAATCGGTTCCCTGTCGCTCATGGCAGTGAAAATTTCTGCCAGGCATTTTGTAGTATTACAATTCAGCGTTATTCAGCTTTGATTCCGTGATGGCATCGACACTTAATACCCTAGTGAAGAAAGTATCGATAAAACTTTTTTTTATATTTATTGATGACACGGCATCAAGAATCTGAAACAGAGTTTCTGGTAAAAGGATCATCCTGCTGCCACAAGTAGCTCCCGTTCACTAGCAGGACGCATGGAACAGCCATCGCGTCCGGGACTACGCCTGATGAGTAGGAGAGCCGGAAAAGACGGGTTTGGACCGGCGCCAGTTCCGGAGCGCATGTCCGCAGCACTATCGGGAGAATGCCATCGGGCCCGCTCGATTTGTGAATGTCCAAGGTGAGAAGCGCCTTAAGCACGGCACCATGCCGGATTTTTACCTCCGGCATATATGATTCGCACCGCGGAATATGCGGTGGTGGTGCACCTTGGTCATCCAGAGTCGAGTTGGACGCGAAGAGGGGAGCCCAGGAGATCAGCTTTCTCTTTCGCGTCATGGGCCAGTGAGTCATCATCCCTGTGCAGTGGCGGAATTACTGGCTGGCAGAAGTTTCCTTGGACAGCCTTGGCAAGCACCAGAACGCACGAGTACCCGAGGGAAGGCGTGCAAGTCTCTCGCCAATTCTGCCAATGTGCTTCGACTTCGCGTCAGCAATAACTCTTTTGAAGGACTTGGAGACATGATTGAAGTGTTTTTTAAGTTCGTTGGAATTCACATCCTTAGATACCACCGCATTGACCCAAGCCTGACAGCACTCCTGCTTTCGGCGAGAGGCCATGTTGCAGGAGCGGTCAAACCATGGTTGGGACCTGCCACCGATAGGTACAGAGGAGGATGGAATGAAGAGTTCCATACCTTGCAGTACCACATCAGCAACAGCGTCAGCAGCGGCATCTGGATCTCCCAGCGAAAAACAGATCTGCCTCCACGGGTAGGATGAAAAAAAGCACCGCATCTCGTCACCACCACTCTGCTGACCTATAGTGCCACACGCGGCGACAGCCTAATAATCGTGGCCATGTTAGGCGCGTGATCGGCACGGTGCTCCGGATCAGGCAGTGGTCCGACGATCCCAGAGGAGGGTCAACAGAAACTAGGTAGCCGTCCGGATGTGAGGTCAACAGACTGTAAAGGTGTATGATTGGCGCAATAACCAGTTACGTCAGACCATATGCTAAGGCGAAGTCGGGAACAGATCTCCCTGCATGATCAGTGGTACGTGAGCCTAGCCATTCGGCGTGGTGGGCGTTAAAATCGCCAAGAAACACTATCTCTGCAGTGGGGATCTGCTCCAACACGGAATCTGTAGCCATTTGGATGTGTTCGAGGAGCCGGTCAGTCTCTGCGTTACCGCTATGGGACCTATACAGGCATGCGTAGATTCGCGGATGGTCATCGCAGTCTACACGGGGCCAGATGATGGATAGGTCCTTATCTTCGAGAACAGACATCCTCCTCGTAAACGCATACGCCAGCCCGTGCTATAAAGGAGTGTTCCAAATTATACCCCGGGTATGAAAGGTAAGATGAATCAGCTAGGGAGGATATCTGTGTCTCGGTTAAAAAGAGCAGGGCCGGCTTTACCGTCTCCAGATGAAAGTGGACGGCATTTAAATTTCAGCGAAGCCTCCTGATGTTGCAAAAGTCCACAGCGAGTGTGGAGGAGCCTCCTACTCTGTTTGCCCCGAGTCAGTGCAGATTTGCCCCCTCCAGAATACGCGGGGCAGCCTGGGCAATCACTATTAGGTACAGGCCCTAATTGTGGACGCCCAGGGACGGATTCTCCAGGGCTGCATAGCCTAGTACCGTCCTGGAGTAGTCTCATTTTAGTCTGTGCTGCCATTTGTATTTGGGAGGGAAGGGTGTAGGCCTCCAGATACCCCACTCACCGGACGAAACACGGTGGCATAGCAGCTGTTTCACGCCGGTTTCGAGTGGGGGAGTGGTATTTCTACAAGCGTGCCGGCCCAATTCGGTTGAGTCCATGAGGACCCAACATGGCACTACCACTCCAATATTATACTCCTATATTAGTTATCTTAAACAAACGATAAATAGGCACCTTTTTACATTTACCAGTGGGAGGCTCCTTTGCACAGGATGCCGGCTAGATTATGGGTACCACAATGGCGCCTATTTCTACCGTTAAGCAGTAATGTATAAGCATTACTGTGTTTCGGTCTGAAGGGCGCCGTAGCTAGTGAAATTACTGGGCAATGGGACTTAACATCTTATGTCTCAAGGTGACGAGCGCAGTTGTAGTGCCGCTCAGAATTTTTGGGGTTTTTTCAAGAATCCTGAGCGGCACTGCATTGTAATGGGCAGGGCGTATCAATTATCATCAGCTGGACGTCCTGCCCGTCTCGTCCCTTATTTTCATTAAAAAAATTAAAAAAAAAAAACCTATATGTTTAAACAAAATTTAAAGATTCTACAGCTTTCTTAAAATATTGTAGATGTCTTATAATAATTAATTACGTATTTGTTTTTTAATAATTATATTATACTATATTTCGATTTCCAATTTTTTTGTTTATCAATGTAACATGGAATCTTACGGTTTTTCGAGTAAATAAAGTGTAAATTTTAATAAACAGCTCAAAATAGTACATGTAATAAAATTGCGAACACTGAGGGTTTATAGCTTTTGCGGTCTCAACTATTATAAATTGAACCACGAATAATATATTTTTCAACCTAATTTGTGTAACTTATTTTAATACGACGCATTAATAGTCTGAATATAACATAATTATTCACGTTTTACTGTTTGGGGAAATGTAATGTTTTGTCGCTTGATAAAATATTTGGGACACTGGGTCAGCCGTGTTGAACACAATAATTGCGGTGATATTACAATATATATACAATACTTATAATAAATAACAGGAGTGCGAACCATAGATGCTTAGATAAGTTATACGTCTAGATGGAGTCTTTTGCTGCTAGACAACCGATAAAAACAGGCCAGGTTTAAGGCGAAGAGTAAGCAGAAAACACGCAAACAAGGTGTTTTTAGACAAGTTTTGTGGTGAAAATATAGCATTTGGAGCTATGAACACTACTTTATCCTGTTACACATACCCTTAAGTCTTACTTGTAGGCTGCTAATGCTTGCTGTTAGTTATACTTAACACTCCAGAGCTATTATGAATTACCAGTTATGTTTGCAGTTAAACAAGTTTTTTCTCGGCATGATGCATTTGTTTAGTATACTACTCTCATAAAAGTTGTTCTTATAACTTTTACTTTTTTGTGTTGGTATATTTATTAAGATTAGTAATCAATAATGAGGATTGTAAGCAATTAAACTGTTTACGCCTGTTAAAATGTTAAATTTTCGACGCAAGTATTTTGAAAATATTGGCTTTGTTACATAGGAGCCGTGAACTAATATCGCTCAAGGTTGGCGGCATTTAGTGTCACCTTAATAGTTTAGTGTGCATGACAATCTACGTCTTACATTCCCATTAAGTATGACGCTTCGTGTTACTGTGCGCGCATTGCTCAAATAGAGGTTATATCTAAACTCAATTTTTTTCGACGTTTTCACAGCTGTCATAGTCTATGTAGACGTACTCGTATAAATGATGTAAGCATAGATGATTAGAGAGGCTCACGAAACAGAAGGTGATACGCAAAAAGCTTTCAGTTTTAAGGAACCTACCTTCGCACCTTCGCACGACACGCCACAAGTTAGGATATCATCCCCACCATCTGGATGTGTGGCGGTCCTCCACAGTGCGGTTTTCAAGGAGCTTTCTTCCGCGTACTACAAAGCTGTGGAATGAGCTTCCTTGTGCGGTGTTTCCGGGACGATACGACATGGGTACCTTCAAAAAAGCGCGTACACCTTCCTTTAGGCCGGCAACGCTCTTGTGATTCCTCTGGTGTTGCAAGAGAATGTGGGCGGCGGTGATCACTTAACACCAGGTACGCTCGTTTGTCCTGCTATTCCATAAAAAAACCCTACCTCATTAAAGTAAAAAATAAGAATAAAGAAATATTTGCGTAAATATTAATTAGTAAAATTGTTACAGATTTAATGGAACGTACCTACATGCTTGCCAAACATTATTTAATCTATGTTAATTACTGGTAGTTTGTCTCCGCTGCGCTCCAACTAGATTCCGCACTACCTAAGAACAATAGCTTTTTTATAACGGTAACTCAATGACGTTCTATACATAAGAACGTCATTACGGCAACTATTAGATGCTTGTGTGCGTGGCATCTTGACACTCAATGGCATCTTTAGAATTTTGTAACATACGCTTAGTGTTATTTTACATTGAAATTAATAAAATACAAAATACTTACTGATGATGATTGATGTGTGATCCCAGTGTCTTTCTTATTTCTTGTAGTATTATTATTACAAAGTTTTACTACGGAACCTAGCATTTAAGTTTAAATTTTTAGTAAGGTTTAACTGAACATATGGCACGTCAACGTCACACATTGTTCGAGACTGGCTCGAGTAGGCCCACTTGGGCGTAGTATTTATGACCCCGTGCAAAACAGAGCAGCTCGAATTGTCGGGGACCCAGTGCTCTGTGAACGGTTGGATCACATGGATCAGAGACGTCGCTTCATTTGTGTTTTCTACGCATTTATCACGGGAAGTGTTCCCAAGAGGATTCATCTGATTCCTACCACCAAATTCCACTTTCGCACGACACGCCACAAATTAGGATATCATCCTCACCATCTGGATGTGTGGTGGTCGTCCACAGTGCGGTTTTCAAGGAGCTTTCTTCCACGTACTACAAAGCTGTGGAATGAGCTTCCTTGTGTGGTGTTTCCGGGACGATGCGACATGGGTACCTTAAAAAAAGCGCGTACACCTTCCTGAAAGGCCGGCAACGCTCCTCTGATTCCACTGGTGTTGCAAGAGAATGTGGGCACAGGCACAAATCACTTAACACCAGGTGACCCGTACGCTCGATTGTCCTCCTTTTCCATAAAAAAAAAATTGCGACTACGCCTGCAGTATCTAGTTGGACGCAGACATGGATAAGGTGCACTCATATTAACCTGTAAGTGCGATATAACAACATATTTTATATATACCAGTGGGAGGCTCCTTTGCACAGGATGCCGGCTAGATTATGGGAACCACAACGGCGTCTATTTCTGCCGTGAAGCAGTAATGTGTAAGCATTACTGTGAATTGGTCTGAAGGGCGCCGTAGCTAGTGAAATTACTGGACATCTGAGACTTAACATCTTATGTCTCAAGGTGACGAACGCAGCTATAGTGCCGCTCAGAATTTTTGGGAATTTTCAAGCATCCTGAGCGGCACTACATTGTAATGGGCACGGCGTATCAATTACCATCAGCTGAACGTCCTGTCCGTCTCGTCCCTTATTTTCAATAAAAAAAATGTCATGTCGAGAATAGAACATTACCTCAAAGCTTCGCTTATGAGTCGTGCAAAATGCTTTGTTTGTTTAAGAATATTCTTATCTTTGAAATCGTGATTCAGTGTATATCGTGCGATTACTAGCAGTAGGTGTGGGTTGGCATGCTATAGTGACGTCACCCATCAAACTCCACCACGCGATAGCTCAAGCACTACCCCTTCGTCTAAATGACTACCTAATAACTATAATGACTGTTATAACTCCTTATTCAAACTTTTCCCTCTGCCCTTGGCTGAAATCTTGTGTGGCCAAGGCTAGGTGCTATGAACATACTAAAACGTCTTTACGTAATAAAATTTAACTGAACAAATTATAGCTCGTAATTGAAATAAAACTATACCAAATTTACTCAATTCACATCATTATCTAAAAACAAAATCTAAAGTCTAAAACGCAATATAACAGTCACGTGTAAGTTCTAATGAAGATCATGCTTACTAGTTGCAGAATCGAAAAAATCTTTAATTCATTTATAGTTTCCTAAAGTGTTTACGAAGTTAAGGTGTGTACAACTAAGAGTTTAATGTGCAGTCATAGAAAGACAAGCTGCAAGTGGAAAAAATGTTAATATGCATTTTCATGTTCATCTGTATAAAAATATTAATTTAAAAAAATAACTTCCAGAAGCTGTTGGGCCTCTTAATGATTTACAGTCTGGTGAAATGCTTACCGCCAAAACATCTCTCCTGAAAAAACATATTATAATAATAAATAGCTTAGAGCAAAAAATATTTGAATATGAATTTTGGCCACGGTTTTACAAAACAAAAGCAGAAATTATCGATTTAGAATTAAGGTTAAGATTTACTATAAATATATAAGGTGACCTGGTTTTGGGTAATAAGAATGGGTGGTTATTGCGTGCCACCTAAAGTCATTTACGTTAAATGGGCACTGGTTAGTGGGTGGCCACTTGGGCAGGTGGTAGCGACTCAGCGGTCATCAGTCAGTCGGAGCTTCGCGCCCCTAGCGACCACTCGCTTCAAGACTCACACACGCGACGCCGAACACATGGCATCGAAACTCCTGTGATTCTTTGTTATGGAAAAACGTGTTACGAGAATACGGGTCGACCCAATGCCTAGTATTCTAAAGAAACCACAGCCACAACCGAGTGATCTTCTTGACAAAAGTAACAAACTGAAGCGGGAGAGAGCTAGAAAAAACGATGTGAGCGTAAAACTTCCACAAGGGTGTACGCCTCTCATGTACGCTTGCCAGCAGGCAGACTATAAATCAATTGTTGACATCCTCAATAAAGACGTAAGTAAACATTAGCGTATTGCACGGACGAGTAAAAAAAGAAGGACTCCGCGCTGTGATATTAATAAGTGAAGCACCTTTACGCTAGTGTGTGTGCGGTTAGGGGGGATACCAGTTACACAATTTTTTCTCCCTTAAATAATCATATATCACAAATACTTTTATAATATTGTTTTTACACTTTTCCACAACGCATGATGGCATTTTTAAAATATTTTATTGCGACGCAAACTGATCTGTCACAGACGATGGCAAATCTCATAATGGCGGCCGATCGGCTTGTATTAGTGTGTGTTCATGCATTGAATTTACATGTTCACCGGCTTGTTTTGGTGACACGGAGTCCTTCATTTTTTTCTCGTCTGTGGCGTATTGTAGTTGCAGTATAATTGGTTGTTTAAATAGGAACAAAAGAAAAAGGTAACAGTGCAGATTTGTAAAAGCTAAGGGTTGTTAAAACACGCGATGTTCGCAAACCAGCACACTGACAGCACATTGTAAACAACACGTCACTCATCTGATAGAACATACAACGTTCCCCTCCTAATAATAATAATAATATGTAATGTTATTGTCACTCCCTATAATAAATAATAGATATGAATCATTTTTCGTACTTTTAAATAACGAAATGAAAAGATACGACAAAATTGGTATTTTTTTTTAATAACTGGCTCCGACGACTGAATGTCGACGATTCGGCCAACGTCAAAGTGGAGAGATTTTTTATTTTAATTTAGCTGATTGAGGTATATAAAGAGCTGATTTAAAAGGAAATGATCGGTTGATATAACTGTGTTTTTTTTTGTGAACTGAAGAATAGGCAACAAGAGTTTGTACGGTTAGTAATAAACACCTATTGTATTAACTACCTTGTTAGTATCTAATCTAAGTTTAAGGGAGAAATGTGTGAATGTAAGTTGAAATATGTGCCTAATAGAAGCGTAGAAAGTATGGAGGATAGAAATTACAATTTAATATTATTGCGGGAAATAAATTTGTAAAGAATCGTTATGAAAGGGGAATGGCATAAAGTAAGAAGAAAAGGGATGTTGATGGGGCGAGGGATATCCTTCGATAGAAGGTCATATAAAGGAGTTGACAATTTAGGGCAATAGAAAAAAATATGTTCAAGACTACCTTCCTCAAGGCCACATTCACATATAGAATGGTCCCTTACCCGGATCTTGGCCAAAAATACTGGGGAACAGACAAATCCCAAGCGAAGTCGTATGATGACGGAAGTGAAAAGTTTATTTTGTTTTTTTTTGAGGAAATAACCAGGGCTTAGAGGGGATAATGGGTTGGATAGAACCATAGAATTTACCTTTAGTTTCTTTTGTGGTTTGCTATAAAGCATTCCATGAATCAACCAGAAAGGGTTTATTTAATGAACTTAGTGTTGTATCTGCCAATTTCACCTGACAGCTGTCAACACTGTCATATCGACAATAAAAACAAAATGGCGCGTTATCGAAAATCGTGACGATTTGCTATTATAAAATTTCTCTCATGCGTCCATAAAGAAGTTTCACTTCAATAATGAAATTTATTGCCTTGAAGTAAATTTAAATATACAAAATCAAATCTTTATAAACATATATTAAGACAAAGGGGAGTAGGCTTATGCTGCCTGAAATAATTATTTCATGCAGCGCTGGTTTTCAGCCATCCCCATCTCCCTAAGATGTTAGGTGGGATACATAGTAAAGGGAGGGCAAACTAATAACTATTACAATGTAGATAAAGAAATCGATTTTTTTTAAATGTATCAATCTCTGTATTTATGAGTGCATTTGTAAACGTGAGTGTGTGTATTGTATAAGTATATGAGTGTATTTCAATGTGTCAGTTTATATCTTATCTTATATCTTTAAACGAGCAATTCTTGTATATATATAATCTGTATTTCGGAAACGGCTCCAACGATTTTCATAAAATTTTGTATACAAGGGATTTCGGGGGCGATAAATCGATCTAGTTAGGTTACAATTTAAAAAAATTGTTTTATCCGTGTTTTGATGAGAAACAGCTACAATAACATTAGAATACAAAGGTAAATTTCGCCACTATATACAAGACTACTAGAATAGCTCAGATGGGACATTGGGTGATCCGGCAATTAGAAGAACCCGGTTCGAATCCAGATGTCCTATTAGATTTTTTTTGTTCAAGTTTTGTACATTAAAAATCCGAGCCAGGCTCGGTCGTCCGAATATTGTTATATAAATCGAGTTGCAAATGTTAATGGTTGAATTATGAAGTATATTTATTTAATGGAAGTTCTATCCACACACAATAATTGAAATTTTCCGCTTACTGTTGTTTTTAATTAAAGCTATTTTATATTTACCCTTAAACTGATTTATAGTTTTGCCAGTATGTATCATCATCTTCAGTCTAAGATATTTTTTCCAATAAAACCATCTAGAGGTTGAAACAATGGACTTATTCTTGTATAACTTGTAACCGCTATTGTAAACAAGTCAATCAATATGTGAATTGGTACCGCAATACACGGTGCTATCACATTCTGAAATTGTTACCGGGGTGAGACCTATTTGTAGTTCTTTTAGTAAATTAATAGTCGACTGTTGCGCGATGATATAGTTATGTTTGAGTTTATTGCTTCATTATTTTGAAACCACACATAAAATTTGTATTATATTCTTTATCGATTTGTTTTGTCTGCTATGACACACCATGATATTACTACTACATTTGTGGAGAAACAGCTTGAATAGTTGTGACAACTCGGCCGAAGCATAGTTAATTATTTCATAGGTTATCCGCACAAATATGTCTGATTGATTTAACTAATCAAATAAAAAGCGGCCAAGTGCGAGACAGACTCGCCCTTGAAGGGTTCCGTAGCAGCAAGTAACATAATGTAAATGTTCTTGTAGTTCGTTGTAACTTTGATCGATGTTTTAATAATAGTTTACTTTTTTTAAACAAGTTATTGATAATACGACTTATGACGTATTAAAAAAAACTACAAACTAGATCTCGTTCAAACCAATTTTCGGTGGAAGGTTGCATGGTAATGTACAATTTTTTTTTAGTTTTATCATTTTTTAGATTTTATTATCTTATTTTAGAAGTTCCAGGGGGGGGGGGGGACACATTTTGTGTCTTTCGCGCAGTTTAAAAAATTATATTAGAAACCTCAATATTATCATTTTTCAAGACCTATACATAGATATCCCACACGCATGGGTTTTGATGAAAAAAATTTTCAGTTTCAATTCTAAGTATGAGGAACCCCCAAAATTTATTGTTTTTTTTCTATTTTTGTGTGAAAATCTTAATGCGGTTTAAAGAATACATATACTAACCAAGTTTCAACAGTATAGTTCTTATAGTTTCGGAAATAGGTGGCTGTGACATACGGACGGACAGACAGACATGGCAAATCTATAAGAGTTCCGTTCTTTTTCAATTAGGCTACGGAACCCTAAAAACGTAACGTGGTAAGTAAAGCGAAAAATGTATGAAATTCAGTTTTTTTTTTATTTTATTTTTTTATTTATTTATATAAGGAACAAACAGTTTCATACAACTATCTTAATAACTATGAGTTAATATTAACCTTTACTTCCCTGTGTTATATACAGGTTATGGCGCATTTATATACATAAAGTTTTTACGTGTAAGAAGGTGAATTTTATAAAGTATATAAAATATGTATAGATACTATAATATCTTATAGGAAAGTATGTTACTTATTTAAATTATTACTTTTGTTTTTGATTTTAAGGTATCTTTTTAATTTATTTATGGAGTTACAAAATATATCAATATGATTAAAGGAGTTATTATAAAGCCGACAGGCACGTCTTATGAAACTATTGTGGGTAAAACAAGTTCTACTAATCGGAATTGAGAATAAAGGTTTTTCTCTACTGTTGCGTTCACACATACGAGGTATCCTAAATGTGGTCTTCTGTAATAACGCAGGGGCGTCAATAACATAACTTATGATTTTATATAATATGGTTATATCGAATTTGTCACGACGGTATGATAGAGATTCTATTTTATGTTTGTCTAATGATAATTGGTAATTAATGAATTCATCATGTCCAGTTTTAAATTCTAGAGCCTTAATAAACTTTTTTTGAATTCTTTCTAAACGATCAACGTGAATTTGATAAAAAGGTTTCCAAACTACACATGCAAATTCCAAGTGGCTTCGTACAAAACTATTAAATAAAATTTTATAAGTTAAAGGATCCTTAAATGGTTTTCCAGCGCGTAAAATGAAACCAAGTTGTTTATATCCTTTATTTACGATTTTATAAATATGATTAACATATGTGAGTTTCGAGTCTAAAATTACGCCTAGATCCCTAACTTCAGTGACTCTTGTGAGTTCTTTACCACGAAGATTATAATTGTAAAATATTGGATTGCGTTTTCTTGTAAATGTAATAATATGACATTTTTCTGTATTTAAAAATAAATTAATGTTTGTGCAATTAACTTCAAAAGTATTTATATCACTTTGCAGTGCAATGCAATCATCTATAGTACGTATTACTTTATATATTTTGGTATCATCTGCATATAATATTGAGTTAGATTTCTTTAGAATCTCAGAAATATTGTTAATATACAAAATAAATAATAGAGGGCCCAAATGCGATCCTTGTGGAACACCAGAACTTATTGATTTAAAATCAGAAACGAAACCACTAGTTACAACAGCCTGACTCCTTTTAGTGATGTATGACTTTATCCATCTAAAAAGATCACCATGTATACCGAGTTGCCAGAGCTCATCAATAGAGTATCATGACAAATTTTGTCAAATGCTTTGGCAAAATCGGTATACACAGCATCCACCTGGTGTCCCTTGTCCATAGCATCTAACAAAAATTCATTAAACACCAAAAGATTACTATCAACACTTCTACCTTTAAAGAATCCATGTTGATTTGGGCAAATATGTTGACGGACAGCTACAGATAATTGGTTCGTTACTATTTTTTCAAATATTTTTCCAAATTGACATAATTTAGATATTGGCCTATACTTTTCTATATCCATGCTAACAGAACCTTTCGGTACAGGGGTTATATACACTTGTTTCCAAAGGTTCGGCATACATCCTTCATCAATAGACTGCTTATATATTAAGAAAATAGGAAGTGCTAATGATCTAGCACAATTTTGTATAAATAATGGATGAATGCCATCTGGACCGGCTCCTTTATTAGTATTAACTGATTGAAGATATTTTAGAACCATATCCATACTTAAACTGACTGTACTAATTTCTACTATTGCTGAGGGATTTATTTCATTGTCATTATAGTGGCGTGGATGATCTTTAGGCTTTTCAAAGACTGATTGAAAGTGTTCATTAAACATGTTACAAATTTCTTTACCATCTGAGGACGTCGATCCTTTATATTGCATAGTTTGTGGCAGACCCTGATTAGCTAAAATAGATTTAATATAAGACCAAAAAAAGTTTGGATATTTCTTGATATTTTTTTCAGAAAATTCAATATAACAGTTATAACATTCCATTTCTAGTTTGCGAGCTCTTCTTCTTAATAGGAAGTAACTACTATAGTCAAGGGGATTACCATATAGTTTCCATTTTTTGTGTACTTTTCTTTTCTCATTTAACATTTTTTTTAAGGCATTACTGTGCCATATGGGCATTGAGTTAGAAATACGGTTCTTACGATAAGGAATGAATTTAGAAATTAAATTATTAATTATATTATAAAATTTTAAGACACAGTTTTCTACATCTAATGATTTAAAAAGCGCAAACCAAATAACAAATAATAGCTAATAATTCTTGATTAATTTCATTGTACTTACCCAAATGAAAATTGTGTATGTAACTAGATTTAGCTTTAAAAGGAAAAAGATAATTTAATGTGAGTTCTATATACAGGGATCTGTGATGTACATCTTCATTAGTGAGCGGGTGTTCACATTCCTGAACAGTACAATTTGTGTTACATAATACCAAATCAAGTAATCGGTTGTTAATATTTTTTATTCTATTATATTGTTGCAAATTAGAAAAAGCAAGGAATTCAGAGAAACATTGTATAACTTGGTTACCACTGGGCATTAGTAACAGATTATTACTTTGTAAATCGTGCCACTGTGCATTAGATAAATTAAAATTGCCGGTTACTAAAAACAAATCGTGTGGTCTTTCTATAATTATTTTACCAGTAATTTCAGTAAACGAAATCATAGTGTCTTTATAAGAAGGTCCTTGAGGGATATAGATGCAGGCTATATTTACATAACGTGTCGGCCTACTTTGCGTATCATGTAAAGGAATCGTGATCCACACACAGTTACAAGTAGCAGCTGGCGGGACCGGCCAGTCTCGCTGCACTGGCTGTAGGTCGGCGCGCACGGCTACTGCCACGCCACCACCGCGGGCCGCACCGCTCGCCTCCCACGACCTGTCGCTACGATAAACATAATACCTACGATCGAAATACTCACCGCTATGAAAGTCAGCTGTTAGCCAAAAATGTTATGTATATAAATGTTAGCTAAAATTATGTCATAACTATTTATTGATACTTCAGAAATGAATTCATTTGATTTTGTTCTTAAACCCCTAACGTTCTGGTAGTAAATTTGAAATGATTGTTGAGTCAACATTTTATTAGCCTAAATTTAATTAAAATAAATAAATACCCAACCAATATTTGTGTATATTTATCGTATTTACCTTAACCTCGTATACGTGAATAAAAACTAAGTTTATACATAAGACGTACCTGTTTACCACTACAAGTATATACAATAATAAATTTTAATGCGAAAAAGTTTAATGTGATGTTACTATAATATAATGTAAGGAGAATTAGTCACTTCAGTTTATTTAAATCTTGATCACTTGTTATACGGAGAGCCTTAGATTTATCATTCTTTCTAATAAATAATTTACAGTCACGAATCCATAAATAAGAGTAGTGTAAATCTTCTTTCATTTTCCTGGCCTTCTTCAGAAGTAACTTATTAGATGGAGTAAGGTGATCTGACACATATAGGTTCACTGTGGGTCCAGGCAAACCTATATCAGCTGTTGTAAGGCCGCGGCGCGCGCGCACCGCTGCTATCAGCGTATCCTTGCGGAGTCTCCTGCTAAACCTGACTATGATCGCGGGGGGACGGCTGCTAGAAGACTGTGTTAGACATTCACAAAACGACGAACACGATGGATGTAATCTACATCAGATTCTTGTAATTGAAACGCAACCTTATGACAGATATCACGTACAATAGATAGCAGATTTACACCAGTTTTTTAAATATTTTGTATTTCTTTAATTTTTTTTTGACTACCTTTATTTTATTACATTTTCATTATTACACTTGCTTATTATCTTTAATTATTACATTTTTACCAGTGGGAGGCTCCTTTGCACAGAATGCTGGCTAGATTATGGATACCACAACGGCGCGCCTATTTCTGCCGTGAAACAGTTATGTGTAATTACTGTGTTTCGGTCTCAAGGGCGCCGTAGCTAGTGAAATTACTGAGCAAATCGCAGCTGTAGTGCCGCTCAGAATTTTTGTGGATTTTAAAGAATACTGAGCGGCAGGGCGTATCAATTACCATCAGCTGAACGTCCTGCTCGTCTCGTCCCTAATTTTCATTAAAAAAAGATAGTATCTGTTAGATCTAACGTAATTGCTGTCAACAGCCATCATCAGTCCGGGTCCGTGACCGCGGTCTCCGGAGCGCGCTCCATTACTGCGCATCGGGTGGAGCGGGAGTGACTCCGGCGGCGCGAGCGGCGTGTGCTGACCGCGTGCTGATGGCAGCGCCGCAGCTGGCCGGCGCCCGCGATGCTGATGGCCTGACCCCGCTGCACCTGGCCGTGGTCCACGGGAACGTGCCGCTGGTGCAGACACTGCTGGCTGCCGGCGCTGACGTCAACGCAAAGGACGACGAGCACCACACCGTCGTTCATTGGGCTACAGGTAACGTGTGCTCATGACAAGGAGTAGCGAGCAAGACGCTCAAATGTTAGTAACAAATGCCCACTGTCCACAACTGCAGGGCCAACCTGAGACACTTGGGTAAGTGTCAGGAGCCCAGTCAAATCAAATACGTATATTTCTCCCAATATGTACTATAGTTACAATAGTACAGCAATACTTATTCTTAAAATGTTAAACTACAGTTGGGAGACAGGAGCTCAAAATAGGTAGAACCTGTGCTATGAGTCTCCTGGCCCCCTCCACTCTTAACTAATTATATCATTGCATTTTATTGTCTTCATTATTGAGACTAAATATAAAATATGTTTTGTGCTTCCAAGAGAGTGTCATTATCTTTTCAGTTTGTCTGTGTGTTCATTGTGAGTAAGGATGATATATATTATATGAACCTATATGTATCTATATCTATTTATTTGTATTATAGTAACATTGGGGCTAAAATATTTTCTGTTTAATCATAATTGTGTTTCTAGTAATTTTTCAGTGCCCCACACTTCTTGGCGGCAGTAAGAAGCTCTTTTTGCTTCCCTTATATCTCTTGACTTACGGTACGCAGACGTAGTCGCTAACTATGGGCCTTACGAGAAAGCTCATGGTCGCTCATTGCCATATAACGGAGACGGCTATGCTCGGAGTTTCCCATAGAGATCGAATCAGACCGTTGGAGAACCAAATTCTCGTCAAAACCAAGTTATCGTCGAGCTATGTGCCCTACCCACTGCCACTTCAGTTTCGCAACCATCTGGGCGTTATTTACTATTTATCACTGTTTGACCAGATTCCCGCCTTTGCAACATACGCTACTTTGTATCGTCACTATTTGGATGTGCGGCATTCCTATACAGTTGGTTTTTAAGAAAATTTCTTTTCAACCATACCTAATGCGCGGTGTTTCTGTTCAACAGAAGCGCGTAAACATTTCTAAAAGATCGGCAACGCTCCTGTGATTCCTCTGGTGTTGCATACAATATAATAAATGTTATAAGTAATTAAATAAGCTAAAATATGTTATCATGTCAAGAGTAAGTTAAGTAAGTTTCCGAATTGGTGTTAAAATCTTTAACATTCAGAAGTGCAATTTGGACCTACTTGAATAAATGATTTTTCTTTCTTCTTTCTACGTAGACAAACTCTATGTTATTGAATCTCCTATATATTATGTCCCTATGTCAATATGTAGATGTAGATCTAATTTGTAGAAATTATTATAATTGTTACACAACTTAAAATAATTTGTATGTCTCTTAATCTTTTGTACATTCCTGTTAATAATTGATATTTACGCTAAGTCTCTTTGTTGATATTTTTAACCAACTTCAAAAAAGGAGGAGGTTCTCAATTCGTCGGTATGTCCTTTTTTTATGTTTGTTACCTCAAAACTTTCGACTGGGTAAACCGATTTTGATAATTCTTTTTTTATTTGAAAGCTGGTGCTTTCCGTGTAGTCCCATTGTAATTTGGTCCAGGTCTGACAGTGGCATCCATGAGAAAATCATAAAAGTCTTAAATTTGCTATACATACGTATATCAAAGTGGATGATAAATTTACGAATAACTCAATATCGCGCCAACCGATTTCGATTATTCTTTTTTTTTGGAAAAGATATACTTCAAATATGGTTAGGTTCTGATTACGGAATTCATGGCAAAGTAACGGAACTCTTTAATTCTTAGAAGCAAATTAACGATACTCGGCCGAATCTGTTTTATGCTATCCGGATACTTAAGTTATCTACCATAACATAGTTATGGGCAACTAATTGTCGTATTCTAATATGATCATCAATGGGACTCAATCATTAACGACTTCACATATTTACACAAATTGGTAGTTAGTGTACTTCAAATTCACTAAATAAAAAAACCGACTTCAAAAACACTAGTGCACATTATATCTTTTGTTTTGGAATAGTGTTTTTGAAGGCGGTTGTTTTTTTGTTAAAAAAAATTTTTAACATTTGTGCATGAATATTGTTGATATGTCAAATAGAGTAAAATAAAAAAAATACCACCAACATAATATACAATTCGCACTAAGATCTATTCACAGATTTATAAAACGCTATTCAGCAGTTAAGGCAAAGCTATTGTGGTATCAAATGGTGTCTGTCACTTGGTGGTTTCCATTTATCACCGCGAATTAGCACTCAAGTGGATTGATATGTCTCACTCCGCAATGCAATGGTGATCCGGATATATGGTAACTTTACATGTAGATCTTACTTTATCACTATTGCAGAATATTTATTTTATTTTAAGTCTTGTCAACAAAAAATAATAAATATACTTACGAACTTAATGGAGACGTAATATTCTATTTTTTATGAAAATACGGGACGAGACGAGCAGGACGTTCAGCTGATGGTAATTGATACATCCCATTACAATTCAGTGCCGCTCAGGATTCATGAAAAACCTAAATATTCTGAGCGGCACTACAATTGCGCTCGTCACCTTAATGCATAAGATGTTAAGTCTCATTTTCCCCGTAATTTCACTACCTACGGCGCCCTTCAGACCGAAACACAGGTTACTGTGTTTAGTTGAAGCAGTAATGTGTAAAAGTTATTTTACACATTACTGCTTCACGGCAGAAATAGGCGCCGTTGTGGTACCCATAATCTAGCTGGCTTCCTGTGCAAAGGAGCCTCCCACTGGTGACTATAGTTAAGTTAGGTAATAATTTGATAATAGGTGGTAGTATCTGTATTGCGATATTAAGATTTGAAAAGAGCAATTATTGAGTTCCTTGCTGGTCCTCAATATAGCAGTGTGACGAAACAGTTGTAGTTTAACAAATTAAATTGTCTGTTCAAGAGTTTATAATATAGGCCTACTTGACTAACAAAAAGCGTAAAAGTTTTAACAAGAAAACAACTGACTTTAAGAACACTATTCCAAAACAATAGATAAAATATGCACTAAAAAGTATAAGGAATAATTTTTAAGAATTATATGAAGATAGCTGACCCGACAGACGTTGTTCTGTACATAATAAATAAAATACTGTTTTTTATGAAATTGTCAATAATATTTTATGAAATCAAGAATTATTTGAACGTAGTGTTTAAATTCTCTTTGAATAATTTCAAAAATTATGTTATAATGAAATTGTTTCACAGCGAAAATGTCAAATGTCAAATGCGTCAATAAATCACGGACGAGTTAAAAAAATAAGGACTCCGTCCTTACATAACAGTGAGGCACAAAAACAAGCCGGTAAACGTGTACATACATAGCCCCACGCATACACTTACACTAATACAAGCCGATCGGCCGCCATTATGAGATTTGCCATCTTCTGTGACAGATCAGTTTGCGTCGCAATAAAATATTTTAAAAATGCCATCATGCGTTGTTAAAAAGTGTAAAAACAATAATATAAAAGTATTTGTGGATATATGATTATTTAAGGGATAAAAAATTGTGTAACTGGTATACCCCGTAACCACACACACACTAGCCTAAAGGTGCTTCACTTGCTAATATCACGGCGCGGAGTCCTTCTTTTTTACGGGTCCGTGCAATAAATATGATAAATAGAAAAACTCATAGAAAATATGTATATTCAAAACAAATATTAGAAATAATAAATAGTACTTACAAAAAAGTACAAGTTACAATTTAGTTAGAAAACCGAACTAAAATATAGAAAATTTATTTTTAATTTAAAATTAACATCATTTCCTGCCTTATAGACGATAGATGGAAATTATAAAAAGTACCAAAAATCTTAATTTGGAAATTGAAAAATCAAATAAATTTTATCTAATCAATGTATTGTCATCGGTCCTCGATAAATCTACGAAGTTTGAACGAAATCTGGCCTTTTAAAGTGGGTCAATATCGCGCCCAAATGAGTCCGTTACAAACATACAGGCGAAGCTAATAAAACGCGTGTAAAATTAAATAAACAAACACATTGGATATATATCTATCTATCTAGACTAGCTGACCCGGCAAACGTTGTATTGCCATATAAAGTAATAAAAAAATAAGTTTTTTTGGGTATAAAAAATAAATGACGACCGATTCTCAGACCTATAAAATATATCGTACATAAAATGTTTGATTTTTGATCGTAGACGAGTGAAAATTTGAAGTTGTTTGTCATTTTACATGTTTAATCATAATAATAATAATAACTTTATTTCCCAAACATTACAATAATTAATAATAGTTAGTAGTTACAAGTTACAAATAGTTCTAAATTATATTATTAATTATTTACATACAAAACAGGGAGCAAAGACAGCTAAACTAGTATGAACTGTGTTTCAGATGTCAGAGACTTCTTGGTACAAGACATCATTCCCTAGATAGTCAATCAAATTATCAAAATCAGATAAAATAAAATAAAAGTATAACTTCTAAGAATGTGTGTGTGTTTAGATATGTTATTATGATTTGTTTATATTTATTAAGTTGTTTTATTGTGTAAAATTCTCGGTCTCATGGAAATTCAGCCCATGGAGCCAGTTTTTGGTTGTTTTTTTGCATTGTAATAAAGTCTGTGGGTATATGTTTAGTCTTGCGTTGGCTGCATTATATATCTGGTTACTGTAAATATAGAATTGTCGTCTTGCCAAAATTGTTTTATGTGGGGGAATTTTACATACTTCACTTTTATTTCGTTTCAGAATAGGTCCGAATGTTAAATTTCTATGCTTCTTTAACATAGTCATTTGCAGATAAAGTTGGCGGACCGTAAGTACACCTGATTCTAAATATAATAATAAAATAAAAATAAAAAAAATATCATATAGGGGTATGAAAAATAGATGTTGGCCGATTGTCAGACCTACCCGATATGCACACAAAACTTTATATTAATCGGTTAAGCCGTTTCGGAGGAGTTTGGTAACAAGCATCGCGACAAGAGAATTTTATATATAAGACTAGCTGACCCAGCAAACGTTGTATTGCCGATATTAAAATCGCGATACAAAAGTAACTATTAATCGTAGATGGGTGAAAATTTGAAGTTGTATGTATTTATTAATGATCAAACAAATTTAAAAAAAAAGTCATATAAATTTAAAAAAAAATTGACGTGGACCACCCTTAACATTTAGGGGATGAAAAATAGACGTTGTCCGATTCTCAGACCTACCCAATATGCACTCAAAATTTCATGAGAACCAGTCAAGCCGTTTCGAAGGAGTTTAACTACAAATACCGCGACATGAGAATTTTATATATAAGATTGTGTCCACGGGTTGTGTTCGACGCTGACGTTCGCGCTGTTACTTTCATTTGTTTCATAGGCAAAACAACAATTCGTACAAAACATTTGAACAACAAACCAAGGTATTATAATCCGTAATATTGTACTCACTAGATTTGTTTGTGTTTCGGGTGTCCAGCGGCTACGGTATCGAGCGGTTTACTCGTGCAAGGTTCAACCTTGAACTTTACTCGCCCAAATCTAGGACTCAATCATTTCACATGTTTGAAAAGGTCAGCACAGAAAAGGCTATCTAGAAAGTTTAACTGCAATAATTATTTCTTGATATTCGCATTTATCTTTTATATTTATACGAGCAATTCTTGTATATATATACATATATAATCTGAATCTCGAAAACGGCATCAACGATTTTCATAAAATTTAGTATACAGGAGATTTCGGGGGCGATAAATCGATCTAGCTAGGTTTCATTTAAAAAAATGTAGTTTTATCCGTGTTTTAAAGAGAAACAGCTACAATAACATTGGGAGGGAGTGGGAGGCTGCTTTGCACAGGATGCCGGCTAGATTATGGGTACCACAACGGCGCCTATTTCTGCCGTGAAGCAGTAATGTGTAAGCATTACTGCGTTTCGGCCTGAAAGTCTAACATCTTATGTCTTTAAGGAGACGAGCGCAATTGTAGCGCCACTCAGAATTTTTGGGCTTTTCAAGAATCCTGAGCGGCACTGCATCGTAATGGGCAGGGCGTATCAATCACCATCAGCTGAACGTCCTGCTCGTCTCGTCCCGTATTTTCATAAAAAAAAACATTAGATTTCAAAGGTAAATTTCGCCACTATATACAAGACTGTAATAGCACAGATGGGACATTAGTTGATCCGGAAAGCAGAAGACCCCGGTTAGAATCCAGATATCTTATTAGCTTTTTTTTTTTCAAGTTTTGTACATTGTTAAATATCCGAGCGAGGCCACCAGGAACCCATGGTGCAGGCTTATGCCTTCTCTGGTGAAAGATAATTTGTGTAAAAAAGTGTCAATATTATTATTATTATTTATCTACGTATTAAATAAGAACAAAAACATAATCAACTTACTCCTTTTAAACTTTAACATCTACAGTCATCACGTATTTATATGATTAAGTTTTAAGAAATCTAACGATACTATTTAAGTATTTGTGGCCACATATGATTATTTAAGGGAGAAAAAATTGTGTAACTAGTATCCCCCGTAACCGCACACTAGAGATGAAACGGATATCCGGTAACTATCCGGTATCCGGCCTATCCGGCGGCCTTAATACTATCCGGCCGAATACCGGATAACTACCTATTATTCGGCCGGATAGGCATCAGGCCGAATTAAAAAAAAACTGTATAAAAATATTTTTAAGTAATTATTTGCTTTATTCAGTTAGTTTTAGTATCACTAAAGAAACATAATTAGTTTGAGTTGTTAATTTTTAATTTTAAAATGTATTAGAAAAAAAATAATTAATTAGTACTCATACTGCACTAAAGGCAAATTATGGTTAAATACTAATTTCTCTGCATTGAGAGGTAGCAAGCGGTTTCGCTTCTCTAAACCGAATCTAACCGAGTCTACTCGAACCGCCTACGCAAGTCTGTGTTTGTGTGTGCGATACACCAAACGGCTAAGTTCCGCACGATATCCGGCGGCCGAATATCCGGTATCCGGTATCCGGCCAAACTGCTATCCGTTTCATCTCTACCGCACACACTAGCATAACGGTGCTTCACTTGATAATATCACGGCGCGGAGTCCTTCTTTTTTTACTCGTCCGTGCATAAACCCTGGAATGAAACAAATATTAACATTAATATTACGGGGAGCTTAACACAATCCATCGGTACCGTACTGTGTCGGAATTTTTAAATATGGAGTAAATCGGTCTAACAACAAATTTGGCACAAGTTATAACTGAGAATAAACCAAGAATATTCAAAATGTTGACTATATCGCTGAAAACACTGTCAATACAATTATATAATAATTATAGCCTTGCAAATAAACGCGGGAAACGATATAATCGTAAGCAAAATGTCTCTTTGTAAACATTTTTTATATCCTTGGTTTATTCTCAGGTATCACTTTATGCCAACTTGATTTGGACATAGTTCCTGAAAAACGTTCCAAGCCACAAACATCACATTTTAAGGTATTCGTGTTTAAAGTTTAATAAATATTACTGTATTCCATACATGTGGGTTGGGCTACTAAGTCATGATGTCATTTAAAGAGTTGACACTAGGGCTGCCATTTTTTATCAGTTCGTTAAAATAATCACGTGACCAGTTTTGTGTTCTTAACTCGATTTCGACATGATTGTGGTTTGGAACGTTTTTCTGGAATACGTCCATTTTAAAGTTCGAATGAGATTATAGGTATTAAAATGTAGCGGCGCTCGCTGCCCGTTCTCATGTGCCTGCCCGGGGCCATGCCCTACATTGCCCCCCTACGCTACGCCACCGTTTCAAGTGTACCACTGTTTCAGACGGAAATAGGTGTTCAATAAATGGTGATGTATAACAACATTTATTGCGCATTTGCTTGCGCATAAACATTCTTGAATTGACTATGTTTAGTTTGCGGAGAGGTTGGTGCTTTGAGGGCTGTACTAGCCGGAGGAGCGGATGCAGAGACCCCCGATCAGCACGGCGGCTACCCACTACACTACGCTGCGCAGATGTGCGGCGCCCCTGCTGCTACCGATCATCAAGTAATCATCAGTTTTTATAATCAGAGACATCTATTACCTAGATCACATTTTTGAAGTGAAAATTTCTTTAGCCGCGTTTTGCACTTTTAGGTAGGGTAAAATCTTACGGGTTCGCGTCACCGACATGCTCATGACTGGGGCACTTAATAAATATGTAGTTAAAAAAGTAAAAAGTAATATACATAGACAATTTTGGGATGGATGAAATCTCGTGAGGTCGCGTCACCGAAATGTTTATAGCAGTATATCGGTAGCTATACATCTGACCTATTGTGCAACATAGGTGCTGTATATATTATCTTATAAGTGGAATTGAATGGAATTAGCCAGACGTTTAATGTGAAATAAATTGAAATTAATACTTTAATAGTTTTGTAACATTATGATTTTAATACTAAAAGTTCTAAGTGTTCGCTTTTATCCGCAGTCTCTACAACTGCCAATTTTTTTTACAAGAACTCATTTGTTACTAACTATAGGAAAAAGACAGTATATAAAAGTACAGTGGTACTTCTTATAATTACGTATAAGTACGGTATTAAAGTAATGTTATATATTGGTCATTACGCTATATGTATTATGCGTGCGAGCCACTGGGAAGCACGAGATAGGAACCGAGAGTGGCATGATCAATATACACGCGTTGTATACATCATTTTAAACAGATTTGCGAGGAATAAACAGATTTCTTAATTATTAACTTTTGGCGGGTATGAAAAAACTCTAAGCAAGGAATGATTTATTAACAAATTCAATTTGCATAAAGCATATGTATGTTGAACACAACTATCTACCAACAATCTCATAATATGCTAGGAAGAGCGGAGGCTTACCTCAAGCGTTATTATGCTAATAAATAAATAAAAAATAAAAATGCTCCGAACAACATTTTGAATGCTTAAGATATAATAAAAATATATTAAACATATTCCTCATCCCCAAGTAACAATTTGAAAAAATATTATGTATTTATTTTTTATTCAAAATTCAGAATTTTCTTTTACTTTACTTTATTCGCCTACAGAGTCGTGGTGCGGCTTTGGAAGTTTTACGCGTTTTAGTCAACGAAGGTCACACAAGTGTGGATGTCAGAGATGCTGACGGCCGTACTCCACTGTTGTGGGCTGCATCTGCGGGTTCAGCAGCTGCTGTGTTAGCCTTAAACCAAGCCGGGGCAAAGGTGGATGACGCGGACAGGTAAATTAAATGCGTTGCCCTTCAAACCTTTATCATGGTTGCCTATTGAATTCTGTTTTTACAGTATTTTACTTCTGTTTTAAGAGATGGATTAACTGCGCTTCATTGCGCGGCAGCAAGAGGTCACACAGAAGCCTTGGAAACCTTAGTAGGACTTTGTGGTGCCAAGGTTGACGTAGCAGACACACACGGTTGTACACCTTTACATTATGCAGCAGCTCTTGGCCATGCAGATGCAACATCAGCGTTGTTAGAACATGGGGCAGATTCACATCGTCAAGATCGTAGAGGTCGAAGTCCTGCACATACCGCTGCCGCCAAGGGGCAAATTGAAACGGTTCGGATTCTCGGTGTGTATTAAATCTTTTTCGATATGAAGAAACATTCAAAATTCAAAAAATACAATTTTATTTTAGGTGCAAGAGGTGCAAATCTGTGGCTTCGAAATTCAAAAGGAGATTTGCCGCTACATGAAGCTGTAACATCAGGTCGCCGAGAACTCGTCAAATGGTTGTTAGATGGAAGACCTTCGCAAGTAAATGCAACAAATCATGAAGGCCGAACACCAATGCATGTTGCGGCAGCTACTGATAATGCTGATCTTTGTAGATTATTATTGGACCGCGGTGCTGAGGTAAATTCTATTGCAAGATCATCAAGAAACGAACCACTAACTCCTTTAGATTGCGCTATAATTCGTGGCCATAGATCCACCGCTAAATATTTACAAATGCATGGCGGCGTTCCTTCGTCAAAGCTTGCAAATACTGAAATTGTTTTTGACAGTGCGCCAATATCAGGACTAGCAAAACGGCGTGTAACAAGCACGAAAATTGATTTACAAGACAAAATAAAAATTGAAAAATGTGAAATAGTAGAGCTTTCAAGCCCTGGAAAAGTAAAACATAGCAAAAGGTTCGAAAGCGATGCTACTTCTGATAGTTGCTCCCACGATGAAATTCGAAACCGAAAGAAATGTAAACAAAGGAAATCCTCTCGAACCCGCTTCAACCGAAAAAAAGACTTGGCTGATTTTAGACAAAAAAGCTTTAGTGATGGTTATGACACTGACGTCGAAGGTAATCGTAAAGAAATACCAAATAGAGTAATATCCAAAAGTCATAAACAGAAGAAAAGTAGATCTAGAAGTGAACCGTCAAGACGATCAAGATTAAGTCCAAGGCGTCGCCATAGATATCGGTCAAGCTCAGAAAGTTCATCTGATATTTCAAGTTACACGGAAAAAAAGATTAATAAACGGCACAAGAAAAGGAGTAAAAGAAGAATATATGCCACCTCTCAAAGTAGTTCAGAATCTAGTGAAAGGAGAAGTACTAAGTATAAGGGTAAGAAAACATCAATACATATAGAAAACGATGACTTAAAACAGAGTATAAATATAGTAAAATATAAAAATACTGACACCACACAAAGTGGAAAAATGGATGAAAATGTGTTGAATCATAAATTATCTCAAGCATCAAACAGTGTTGACACTGAAGTAATAGACACTCAAAATGTAAAAGATAAGACTTTAAGTGAAACAGAAACCGATACTGTTTCCGTTAAAACAAATATGGTAACAACCGAAGCTCAAATTCACATGGAGAAAGAAAACAGCCAACATGGGAGTTCTGAACTCATTGTTACAGTTGATTCACAAAATAATGTTTCAATAGAAGCTTCTAATATGAATGTGTTACAAATGACTGAAAATGATAAATCCAAATCTGATACGGAACAAATCCACAATGATAATAAAGAAGCAGAATCTGCTAACAATACTGAAAAAGAAACCACAAATAATTCAAAAGAAAATGTAGATGAATGTGTAAATGAAGAATTTACCAATAATGCACCACCAGCTGTACATATTGATGATTCTCAGAAAGAAACAAATGATATTGAAGTTATCCAAACAGAAAATAAATTAAAACCAGATCCCGATAATCTGACTGAGAATATTAATCCGTCAGAATTGCGCAAAAGATCCTTTCAAGTAATATCTGGTCCTAAAGAAATAAACAAAGAAAGTCTTGAACACACAAGTTCTCTGGAGAAAAGTTCTCCTACTGTTTCTTTTTCCCACAAACATGAAGTAATAAAAATAAAAGATTTAAATATGTCATCACAGGAGTCTGAAGAAAAACTAGAAAATGTGACCCATGAGCCTGTAGAAGAAAATACATCAACTCATAAAATAAGTCAAGACCAATCGACAGCACGTGTTGAGACTAACCAGAGTAAAGATAAAGGTCTTATATCAATATTAAAAGATCATGTCGATTCAGAAACTTGTAATAAAAATATATCAGTAGACACAAACGATACAATATCACCTGATTTATCTCCCCGGATACATAAAACAAGTAATGATAGTCAAATAGGAAGTAGAAAAAGTAGTATTTATGAAACCGAAAGTTATAAAGTTCTATCCGAGACTGCTGATGGACATGATTCTAGTGGGAGTATTTTAAAGCAAACAAACTATGAACATGATTATAATTATGACAATAGTCAAGATAATAAGAAAATAGAAGACATTGAGAGGCTACCACGCCAGACATCCTATGGCAGAATACCTAGTGTTAGTGACAATGAAATATATTATAGTCAATCAGAAGCTAATGGAAAGCGTAAGAGATTTCGTAAAAAAAGTAGGTCAAGTAGAAGTCGCATACAAGTCAGATCCAAAAGCGAAAATTCTGAAAGAGGTTATGAATCTAGTGGATTTATGGATTCTGGATTTGAGCCAAGTCCCAGAACCGTTCAACGCTGTGTTAGTCCTAGAGTTAATGCTTACTATCAACAAAGGAAATCAGGTCGATTGGCATCAGGAAATAGTAAGATTCCGATAAGGAAACCAGGAGATAGAAATGCAGTAGATATGACATCAGTGACTCAAAGGATACAGACCAATATAAGACGGTAATAATTTTTTTTAACAAGTAAAGTTTAATTGTTTTAAATCCTTGCTGTTAATTTTGTTGAAGTCACTTGACAAAATTATTTTTCATCTCTGAGCTATGTTAATATTATAATGTTGATATTTAAATAGAATAACCAAAATTGGTTCAACATCAATAACACATCTGTAGCAAATTTTAATGAAAATATACGCAATTTATTTGCAGATATTATTGTGAGAGAAAGATATTTCAACATTTATTAGAACTAAAGCGACTCCAGATACGAACAAGCAAAGCAAATGAGGCGGTTTTGGTTAAACGAGCAATTGATGAATACAACAAATCAAGCCTTGCACAAGTTGGTTTAGGTGCATACAGCAGTATTGACTATTCATTCAGCAGCTTCGAAAAATTTCTTTACGAAAGTTTGAGAAAGTTGCAGAAGAGTGGAAAAAGGCATTTGAGCAACTTACCGGAGAAGCCTATAGACTTTGATTATGGCGAGAGTGAATTGTATAAAATGAGTTCGATTCCGGACAATCCTTGCTTATGTACTAGTAAAACACATCGATGCTTTCATGCTGTTCATGCTTACACTGGAATACCTTGTTCTGCATACAGTGAGTATATAATGACCTCTTTTTATACTAACCTAGTCTAGTTTGGTACTGATCCGACTGTTTCGTATAGATCTGAATAGGGCGGTATAAAAATGGCATTTTTTACGGTTTTTGAGGAGTCATATTTTCTTATGTCGTTAGATGATTGAAAAAATAAAACGTTGAGACCTAGCTCTAGCATGCCTAGATTTTGAAACAAAAATTCACTGCTCTAGAAGCATTATCCAGGGAGAAAAAATGGGAATATGTTTGTATGGAATAACGCTGCTAGCGTCCCCTCTTAAGGTGACTGTGGCGAGTAATGAACGTGTCAGTAATATGTTAAGTTTAATTTTTTTATTTTATGAGTCACTTTTGTATCTGTTTCATAGAATAAAGATAATATCACGTTGACAATTTAATGCCTTTCGGTTTGAAATATTCAAATTCAAATAACCTCCTCAGAAAATTGAATGTAATTGCTTCCATTAAAACTAAGAATATCTATTTTTATTTCAGTTCCCTATAAGTGGAATCATCACACCATGCCAAAGCCTGCTACTGCAGGCCCGCAGACAAAGAGCAAGAGCTTCTTGCCCAAGATTAATCCAAAGCCATCAACGAGTTCTGGAAAAGCACATGTAACTCTGGAAGTTTCTCATGGTTCTGAAAAGCAGTTGATAGCTATACCAGCTGAAAAACTTGATAAAAACAAAAGATATTATGTAACCTTTACCGTTAAGGGTTCGGAACCTCCATCAGATGATAACAGCTCACCAATTTTTCCGAAGACTGTTAGGAGTGGTTAGAAATGGTTAGGAATCAGAGAAGAATTAGTAATGAATGAGTTTATGAAGCTTTATAAGGCTTAAATGGTTATCAAGCTCAAAGCACTGCCTGTTATATACTCTTGTGATTTATGTCCCAATTAGATATAGACGATACCGTCCTTCAAAATATTATGATTATATAATATTACAAATAACCTATTTTTTTCGATGAAACTATTTTTGTAAAATGTTATTAAAATGTTGGGTTTGTCTTCCTGTTGTAGTATACTTGTGGCACGTAGTAATAAAACACATCACTATTAGATTTAAATGAATAAAAGGATATCTAAAAAATATTGTTTTTGGTTTCACGGCTTAAATTGGATCTTTTTTGAAGTTATGTGCGTATTCAAGTTAATCTGCCTATCATTTTAACTCACTCTGCATTTTTTGGACAATTAAGGTATTCTTCTTTTTCTTATTTTTGTACAAATAAAGTCCTTACACATGAAATTGGCGTTGTGTATGGTCGGTACACAAAGTCGATTTTATTATATATAATATATTTAATTAATCAAAGTATGTTCCATTGCTATCTATGCACTTATGCCATTTTATAGGTAGTTTATTGATACCTTTACTATAAACACCATTTAGAGGGGAATATTTGAAGGCAGTTTGGACTGCCTAGCCTTCAATTCTTCATTATCAACTTTGGTTCCCGGCCTTCCACGGGGCTTGTTCTGCAGGTCAAAATTTCCAGAACGAAAACGTTGGAACCAAAAACGCACTGTTTTCTTTTGCGACATCGTAACCATACACATCATTTACTCTTCAAGTCGTTTCTGCAGCACTAGTGTCATGGTGGAACTCGTACTCGTAAATAACAGGATAATTAAAGTTTTCCATTTTGTGAACTGTGCAAGATGAAAAATAAAAGAGGAAAAAAAAAACAAATGAATTCCAGTTTTCGAAATGCAAATGCATGAGTAAATAGTTGTATATATTTGAATTTGGAATTCTTAAACAAAGAGGAAATATTTGTGATCAAAGCGGCCAGTACGACGAAACGCCAATTTCATATGTAATCTCATATTTTTTTCTTAAATATTTAATTTACAAAGTCTGGGCGTACCCCGTGCAAGAAAGAGTCATCGCAGGTCCATAGGTGTGTAAGGTACTTAAAGTTTAAAGAATTAAATGTTAAGGTTACATTGGATTCTTCGTACTCTCGCTTGAAAAGCCTTAAAGTAGCAAACCAGAGTAGTTAAGCGACTAAAATGCTCAAAAAGAATTCTGAAGATTTAAGGAAGCAACTATTTGACGATTATTGGGCTATGGCTTCATTGATACGGCAAAGGGAATATCTATATATTCCCTTTGCCGTATCAATGAAGCCGAAATATTGAAGAAAATAAACCAAAGTATCAATACAAGAGACTGGATTCAAATAGAAAGTTAAAGAATGATTTCTTTTTTTATTTGAATGGTACTAAAACCAAAGTGTGTAAAACATTCTTTAAAAATACCCTAAACATAACGGACAGATGTATTAGAACTGTGACAGAAAAGAAGAATAATATAACTGGTGTACTAAAAGGAAAACGTCTAAAAGCTCGAGTGAATCTATAGCTGTCTTAAAGCTCGAGTGAATTTATAGCTGTTTTAAAAGCTCGAGTGAATCTATAGCTGTTATAAAAGCTCGATTGAATCTATAGCTTTCATTAAAGCTCGAGTGAATGTAAAGCTGTCATAAAAGCTCGAGTGAATCTTAAGCTGTCTAAAAGCTCGAGTGAATCTATACCTGTCATAAAAGCTCGAGTGAATCTTAAGCTGTCTAAAAGCTCGAGTGACTCTATAGTTGTCATAAAAGCTCGAGTGAATCTATAGCTGTCTAAAAGCTAAAGTGAATCTATAGCTGTCATAAAAGCTCGAGTAAATCTATAGTTATCTAAAAGCACGAGTTAATCTATAGCTGTCTAAAAGCTTGAGTGAATCTATAGCTGTCATTAAAGCTCGAGTGAATCTATAGCTGTATAGTAGCTCAAGTGAATCTATAGCTGTTATAAAAGCTTGAGTGAATCTGTAGCTGTCATTTTATTTTATTTATATTTTATTTTATTTATTTATACTTTAATAAACGGCGTAAGCCAATTACAATATTAAAGTAAGAATTAATTACAAACTAGACATATTACACAAATAATAGTTAATAAATACAAAGTTTACTGTAAATAACTAACAATTAATTAACATCCAAATACCGTTCATCCATTCCTCTCACAAAAACGCAAGCACTCTGTTAAAATCGTCTGCCATACATCCGCAAATAAATCACAAGCAGGGTTGGCTTCGAGAAGAGCGTTGAGAGCAGAGAGAGACCTCGGTATAGGTGAGTAGGTGCGAGCCACATTACGACGTGTCGGACTGAAGAACAATCAATGCCTGCGCCTCGAACAGTAATTGTCCGGTACAAAGATTCTACATAGCTCAACATGCAAACTCGGCGCATCTATATCAACTCTGAGAACTCTGCACATAACTGTCAGCTGCTGTCGTTTTCGCCTAACCTCGAGGGAGTTGTAGCCTAATGTACCCAGAAGAAATTTGTGGGATACATATAGGGTAGTATCCATGCGTACGTTTGTAAAGGTACCTAAGAAAAGCTTTTTGCACCTTTTCGAGAAGGAGTACATAAGTACTTTCATGCGGATTCCACACACACATAGCTGTTTCTAGCTTGCTGCGCACTAAAGCACCAAATAAAAGCTTTATGACTGGTTCAGATGTGAAATCCCCAGAATTCCTCAAAACAAAGCCTAAAATTCTATAGGATTCCTTGGCCAGACTGGTAATATGATCATGGAAGGTTAACTTTCGATCGAATGTGACACCCAAGTCTTTGATAATTTCTGGTCGAGATATCGAATCACCACCAATTTTATAATCAAACTCTATTGGGCACCACTTTCGACCGAAAGTCATGGCATAGCATTTGGACGTATTAATGCCATACGGTTCCTCAAGCTCCACTGGAACACAGCTTGCACATCATTTTGGAGTGCCATGCAGTCTGAATCAAATTTGATTTCTTTGAAAAGTTTTAGGTCATCAGCATAAAGGAGACACCGAGAATTATCAAGCACATCTGGAAGATCATTTATCATTAAAAGAAACAGAAGAGGCCCCAGTATCGATCCCTGACTAACCCCAGATCTTGTGGTAATTATTGGATTCGAACAGACCAAGCCGGACATATTGTTGACGGTCACGCAAGTAGTCTGCGATAAGTTGGAGAAGTCTCGGTGCAAAGCCAATAGCGCTAATCGAATCACCACCAATTTTATAATCAAACTCTATTTGGCACCACTTTCGACCGAAAGTCATGGCATAGCATTTGGACGTATTAATGCCATACGGTTCCTCAAGCTCCACTGGAACACAGCTTGCACATCATTTTGGAGTGCCATGCAGTCTGAATCAAATTTGATTTCTTTGAAAAGTTTTAGGTCATCAGCATAAAGGAGACACCGAGAATTATCAAGCACATCTGGAAGATCATTTATCATTAGAAGAAACAGAAGAGGCCCCAGTATCGATCCCTGACTAACCCCAGATCTTGTGGTAATTATTGGATTCGAATAGACCAAGCCGGACATATTGTTGACGGTCACGCAAGTAGTCTGCCATAAGTCGGAGAAGTCTCGGTGCAAAGCCAATAGCGCTAATCGAATCACCACCAATTTTATAATCAAACTATTTGGCACCACTTTCGACCGAAAGTCATGGCATAGCATTTGGACGTATTAATGCCATACGGTTCCTCAAGCTCCACTGGAACACAGCTTGCACATCATTTTGGAGTGCCATGCAATCTGAATCAGATTTGATTTCTTTGAAGAGTTTCAGGTCATCAGCATAAAGGAGACACCGAGAATTATCAAGCACATCTGGAAGATCATTTATCAATAAAAGAAACAGAAGAGGCCCCAGTATCGATCCCTGACTAACCCCAGTTCTTTTTTGCCAGCTTTAGAACTGCAGGAGGAATACAATCCGGTCCTACGGAACTGCTCTGCTTCAACTCGTTGATTCCACCTATGACATCATCAGGTGTAATATGAAAGATGTTTACATAATTGCATAAATCGAAACCATAAGCTTCATCTGTATCGAGTACAGGTACATCTGGCAAAAATGTGCTTGAAAAAAAGTTGGCGAAAGCATCTGCAGCAGCAACACCTGGAAAAGTTTGCCCCTCAAAAGTCACCCTAGGTTTAAATCCACCTTTGGTGCGAAGGCTTGAAACGTGACGCCAAAAACCGCGAGGGTTGGCTTTGATGTTAACTTCAATATACTTAATATAGTCGCAATAGGATGACTCTATTCGGATTTTAAGATCTGCTCGAAGTTCTGAGAATCTTCTGTATATTTCTGGTGAGTTAGAACATTTCCATAATCTATGCAACTTCATCTTACACTTGATATCTCGGATAATATCACTCGTAAACCAAACAGGGTAACGTTTACTATGGCATGCTTTACGTCGTTTCCTAGGCATGCAATGGTCAAAGATATTATAAACGGATTTATAAAAAAATTCAGTTGCATCTCTCACAGTATGGGCCTGCAGAATTGTACGCCAAGAATTTGCCTCGATTAACGCAGAAAAAAGCTCATAATCGCATCGACCAAAATTCCAGTCCCTGCAAGGATTTATATTAGATGGCTCAAGAAAATCTGAACGGCGACATGTGTCGAGCCTGACTTCAATCTCTAATGGTGGATGATACGCGTCGGGCAGAACTATACCTTCAGCAGTTATAACACGCACCTCTCCACACACATCGCTCTCTTGAACCAGAATTACATCAAGCATACCTCCAACATATTTTTGATAATGTTGTTCTCAGACAGATTACAATATGATAAAAAATAACAATAATAATTATTAATATTTACGGATGCACTATTTAAATTGAGATCACTTAATATTAGAAGTGGTGCTTTTAACACAGTAATTGTGTGCTCCACCTTACAAAACCACTCCATATAATCACAGTCTCTAGCACTAGGTTTAATGTATACAACACATAAAATTGTTGTCATAAAAGCTCGAGTAAATCTATAGCTGTCATAAAAGCTCGAGTGACTCTATAGTTGTCATAAAAGCTCGAGTGAATCAATAGCTGTCTAAAAGCTAAAGTGAATCTATAGCTGTCATAAAAGCTCGAGTGAATCTATAGCTGTCTAAAAGCTCGAATGAATCTAACGCTCTCATAAAAGCTCGAGTGAATCTATAGCTGTGTAAAAGTTCGAGTGAATATATAGCTGTATAAAAGCATGAGTGAATCTGTAGCTGTCACAAAAGCTGGAGTGAATATATAGCTACAGAAAAGTTCTTCATAGCTTACATTAGGTATTTTAAACTTAAAGCCTAGATATCGTATAAACTTCCGCTGAACCCTTTCAATTCGATTAATGTGTTCAACATACATTGGGTTCCATAATGCGTCCGACGCAAGTTCTGTGGCCTCGGTCAAACCGAGAAAAGTGATCACCCGATCAGCCCGTCCGCCTGTCCTTCAGGCGTACTTTGACGCGCAGGCGACCCCTAAGGTCCCCGCGGTCAGTCTGACCGCACGGAAGCGGAGAGTATCGCGTCGGGTGCTGACGGCTTCATCACCGTCAGTCGCAAGAAGAAGCGCAGTCGTGAATCGCCTTCTCTTGATGGCACACCCGCGAAGAAAGCCGCGGCCACGACTGGCTCCGCTCCCGCGTCCGCGCCCGCACCCGCTAAAGCCCGCGTACCGCCTCCGACCAAGCGCCCGCCTCCTATTTTTATAGGGGACCGAGGCCGATGGTTAGTCATCAAAAATAGGATCCCGAAGACGCTCTCCTTCCAGGCGAGGGCGTACCAATCTCTCATCAAATTAGAGACCAGAGAGGTAGCGGACCACCGCGCCCTGACATCTCTTCTTAGAGAGCTGAGTGTGGGTTTCCACACGTACGCCCTGCCTGAGGAGAAGCGTCTGAGGGTTGTTATTAGGAACGTCCCCAAAGAGTTAGACGAGGCTGACATTGTCGGACCTCAAAGAGCAGGGTTACCCTGCACACTAGGTGCACCGTATGCGCGGAACCACCAACAAACAACCATTTAACATGGTTCTCGTAGTCCTCGACCTCACGCAAGAGTGAAAAGAAATTTTCAATATTAAATCGGTTTGTTCCCTTCAGGGCATCCGTACCGAAGCTCCTCGCAACCGCGGGGGGCCCGGTCAGTGTCACAGATGCCAATTATACGGGCACTCGGCACGCAATTGCGAACACACCCCGAGGTGTGTGAAGTGCCTCGGGAAACACGGCACGCCAGAGTGCCCTCGACCAGCGCAATGCGCGGGACCCCCGGCCTGCGTCTTGTGCGGGGAGAAGGGGCACCCCGCGAGCTATCGCGGGTGTCCCAAGGCACCCAAACACAAGCGTCACCCAGGGCGCCGCCAGCCGCAAGGCAGAGCAGAGAAGGTGGAGTTCACTCCAACCTTCAAACCTGCGCCGCCTCCGAAGGTAAACGCCTGGGCGAGGTCTCCTCCGGCTACCAACGCTGCCACAGAGGCCACTCTCGCGGCCCCCACGCCCCTCCGGCCTCCGCTAGCGTCCCGCCCGACGGATTCGGTCCCGCGACCGAGGCCACCGGCGCCCGCGTCCGCGGCAACAGGTAACAAAGGCGGCAGCACCTTTGTCTTCATGTTCGAACTGTCAGAGATGTTCGACATTGATGAAATCATAGCCCTGGCCAGCAGGCTCGATGCTGTCCGGGAAGACCCGCCGTCGCTCCTGCAAGTTATGGCAGACAACAGCAAAATATTCCGTGCCCTCACCGATATAGGGCTAAAGTATAAAAATAACATTCGCGATGCCTAATTACGTAAGCAGATGGGTTAAACCACATACGCTCCGTATAGCGTATTTTAACGCCCAAGGCCTTAAGCCTCAACTAGACTTGGTGAAGGAGTTCGCTCACGAACATCAATTAGACCTATTCTTAGTGCAAGAGACATTTCTAAAACCACGTATACGCGATCCGCGTATTGCTAATTATAACTTAGTCAGGAATGATCGCACCACACGTATGGGCGGCACCCTCATTTATTTTATAAGGTCTCTACACTGTATACCTATAGATCCTCCGGTCTTCACTAACATCGAGGCCTCTGTCATCCGGGTCAGTATGGCGAATCACCAGCCGATCACTGTTATTTCAGCTTATCTTCCGCCCAACAAAAAAGTATTATACACAGATATAGAAGCATTACTCGGCCACGGGGCTGCAGTCATAGTGGGTGGCGATCTTAATGCCAAACACTCCAGCTGGAACAGTAGAGCCACAAATAGAAACGGAATCTTATTAGATTCGCTGACAGACACGCTGAACTTTTCAGTAATAGCACCCGACGAACCAACACATTATCCGGATAACGTCGCGCACCGACCCGACATTCTAGACGTTGCGTTACTTAAGTACGTAACGCTCAATGTAAATTCAATCGAGGTTTTTCAGGAATTAGAGTCAGACCACCGGCCCGTCGTCCTAAATCTAGGCCCACCGGTTAACTTTCAACCACCGACGAAAACAGTGATCGACTGGCAACGGCTGGAAAAGGATCTCGAGTCTATCAAGTCCGACGACCTTGACCTTATACCGGACGTCATCGACTCGGTCGACACGGCTCACAGTGCTATCTCTCATGTGACGTCACATATACAGAATAGGATCAAGGCCTGCTCCAGGCAGGTTCCGACGATGCAACCGCATCGCCTAAACCTGCCTCCAGAGGTCAGGAACTTACTCACACAGAAGCACAGAGCCACTAGACTTTACGACAGGTATCCGTCGGTCGAGAATAGGCGCCACCTCCGCTACCTACAGCGGGTGGTACGGGAACGTATCGCGGAACTCCGCGGCGAACGTTGGGACGGCTTGCTCGGCAACCTTAAGCCATCACATGTGGCTTTCTGGAAGCTGCCTCGCGCGTTCAAACAGGAGCCGCCCACTGTCATGCCTCCTTTGGACAGACCGGGACTGCAGCCGGCGCTTGATGACGATGAGAAGGCTGAATGCCTCGCCGATAGTCTCGAGAGTCAGTGCTCTCCAAATGCAGCAGCCGACCCGACACACGTTGACGAAGTTGATCGTGAAGTTGAACGTCGCTCCGCTCTGAGCCCTTCAGGCGATGTAATAAAACCCACCTCTTACGAAGAGGTGAAGCTAATCATTAAGGAGCTTCACTCCAAGAAGGCCCCGGGGCCCGACACTATAAACAATAGGGTTCTTAAAAACCTACCCTCGACTCTTATTACTTTATTGGTTACCATTTTTAATATTCTATTGTCTAATAGCGCGTTCCCCGAACATTGGAAAGATTCCATTGTTATCGGTATCCCAAAACCCAATAAACCTAAAGCTAATCCGAGTAGCTATAGGCCTATTAGCTTAATTAACTCGATCGGGAAACTTTACGAAAGATTAATTCTCGCGCGTCTTAATCATTACATCGCGGAGCTCAACCTGATACCCGACATACAGTTCGGATTCAGAACCGCTCACTCGTGTCCCCAGCAGGCTCACCGACTCACCGAGTACATTCTCGTACGGCGTCAACTTCACGCTACCACGGCGGCCGTGTTTTTCGATGTCGCGAAGGCATTCGACAAGGTATGGCACAACGGCTTAGTATTCAAGCTGTATCAACTGGGAGTGCCAGACAGGCTCGTGCGCATCATACGAGCCTACCTTACTGATCGCTCCTTCCGATATCGAGTAGAGGGCACCCTATCCTCACCCAGACCCATCAGGTCTGGCGTGCCACAGGGTTCAGTCCTCTCTCCCACTCTTTTCTCGCTCTTCACGAGCGACATTCCCAAGTTTCCGAATGTCCAGCTCGCTCAGTACGCTGACGATACGGCACTCTACTTTGGCTCCGCTCTATTGAACCGCTCAACCTTGAGCAGGAACATTAAAGTGCTTCAAGCCGCCGTCGATGAACTAGGCAACTGGTTCAGAAAATGGCGGATTGAAGTGAACCCCACCAAGAGTGCAGCGGTACTCTTCGGTAACGCGAATAGCATCCGCGCTAAAAAACGACCGACCGACGTCATTAAATTGTATGAAACACCCATACCGTGGGTGAAGGATTACAAATACTTAGGAGTCACGTTCAACAGCAATATGAACTTCAAGAAACATATTGATACGGTATGCAATAGAGCCCGATTTGTCCTCAGTCGCCTTTATCCACTTGTGTGTGGGCGAAGCAAACTTCCGCTCAAACACAAAGTGACGCTGTACAAAACCATCGTACGGCCCATACTGTCATACGCAAGCGTCGTTTTCGCACACACCCGACCGAGCTACTTACGTCGTTTGCAAGTAGTTCAAAATAAATTCACGCGCATGGCAACCGGAGCCCCGTGGTTCATCCGAAACGTTGACCTTCACCGCGACCTAGAGCTTCCGACGATAGCTCAACACTTTAAAGAGATCTCGCGACGCTTCTTTGACAAGGCGACTAACCATCCCAACATCTTGGTTAGGAAGGCATGCGGGTACACCCCCCTTCACCATAGTCTCAACCCAATAAGACGTCCCAGACACGTAACGGTAGACCCGGATGACGACATCACCATCGCGAACGCGACACCCACACAAACACCGACACAGACACGCACACACCGCCTTCGCAGGCGGAGGCGCGCCAAACACCGCAAACCACTGGCACTCGTCACTCTGACTATGGCCAGCGGCCCGCACCCTAGATACACCACACATTGTTTTGATACCCGACGAGACGTTAGTCCTCGTCCTGTAATCGTTTCACTACACTCACTAACACACGGACTGACTGACGGACTGACATACACCACTTACACAACCACAAACACATTTCACAAACAGACACAAACATACATGCACACTAACATTTACACTACTTACACACATACAAACATACATACATACAATCATAAACACATACATACACACTTACATACATTACACTAAACATCACCACACTCGCCGGCGAGTGTGTTCTTCTCATCTTTTCATCTTCATTTTCATTTTCATTCTCTCTCCTTCCCACAAGCACACAGCCGGTCTGAGGTTCGAGTCTCCTTAGGAGACGCCCCGCGACTGTTGTTGCGTAGTCTTTGCGGCCTCCACGGCCCACGTCCTACTTCGCTGTGAAAGCCAGGGTTGCTAACAGCACAGAGGAGGTTTTAGTCAGTATGGGGCGTCCGCTTACGCGGACACTCGAGTCCGACATATTACGCCCCGTTCCGGGGCGTAAATACGTAATGGTATTTCCTCCTCTCAAAAAAAAAAAAAACATTGGGTTCCAAATTTGTGAACCATATTCAAGATGGCTGCGAACGAAAGAACAGTAGAGAAGTTTTAATGTTTTCATACTTTTGAAAGGTTTGGCTGTACGAATTATGAAACCTATTGCTTTAGACGCTTTAATAATTTATTTATTTATTTTATTTTATTTGGAAAACTTACAGTGTTACAATAACTTAATTACTAAATAATAGTGTGAACATTTTACACCATTTAATAGTTTTCGCATTTTGTTTCTAATAACACATAGTGTAATATAGGTACGTCTTTTTTATTTATTTTTTCTTATACAAGTATTATATATTATATGTTAATAATTACATAGGTATTACATTTATTATGTTCAGAGAGAATTTAAACACTACGTTCAATTACGTTTATAGTAACAGTTAGGGAAACACATTAAACCAGTTTTTAGTAATTTTTGATCTGATAGAATTTGTGGATGAGTTAAACAGGTCAAAATCAGGAAAGCCTTTAAGATTATTTATGCAGTGAGATGCTCTTGAGAAGAATGAGTTTTGTTTGTAATTTGACGCACAGTGGGGTATATGTAAATATTTAGGATGTCTTGCAGAGATTCTGGGAATATTTAAATTTATATTCGAGAGAAGATGGGAAGCGTCAATGTGACATTGTGCTAATGATGATAGCGTTAATGATGATAGCCTGATCAATATCTGGTAAGAAAAATATTTTGCTATCATGGACAACACCTAGATCTCGTTCGATTCGTTTACCACAGATAGACGTTCCTGTTTTAAAATATTTTTTTTTTTTTTTTTATTGAATAGGAGGACAAACGAGCGTACGGGTCACCTGGTGCTAAGTGATCACCGCCGCCCACATTCTCTTGCAACACCAGAGGAATCACAAGGCAAGTAATAAAAGCTTAAGTGAATCTATTACTGTCTAAAAGCTCGTGTGACACAATCGCTGTCATTAAGCACGAGTGAATCTATTGCTGTCTGAAATGTATGCTGAACACATTAATCGAATTGAAAGGGTTCAGCGGAAGTTTATACGATATCTAGGCTTTAAGTTTAAAATACCTAATGTAAGCTATGAAGAACTTTTCTATAGCTATATATTCACTCTAGCTTTTGTGACAGCTACAGATTCCCTCAAGCTTTTAGACGGCTATAGATTCACTAGAACTTTTACACAGCTATAGATTCACTCGAGCTTTTATGAGAGCGTTAGATTCATTCGAGCTTTTAGACAACTATAGATTCACTCTAGCTTTTATGACAGCTATAGATTCACTTTAGCTTTTAGACAGCTATAGATTCACTCGAGCTTTCATGACAACTATAGAGTCACTCGAGCTTTTATGACAGCTATAGATTTACTCGATTTTGTAGACAGCTAAAAATTCACTCAAAATTTTATGACTGATTAAGAGTCACTCGAGCTTTTAGAGCAAAAGATTCACTCGAGTTTTTAGACAGCTATAGATTCACTCTGGCTTTTATAACAGCTATAGATTCACTCGAGCTACCAGACAGCTATAGATTTACTCGAGCTTTTATGACAGCTATAGATTCATTCGAGCTTTTAGACAGCTATAGATTCACTCGAGCTTTAAGACAGCTATAGATTCACTCAAACTTTTTTGACTGCTATAGATTAACTCAAGCTTTTATAACAGCTATATAATCACTCGAGTTACTAGACAGCTATAGATTCACTCGAGCTTTCAGACAGCTATAGATTCACTCGAGCTTTTATGACAGCCATAGAGTCACTCGAGCTTTTTGACCGTTAAAGAGTCACTTGAGTTTTTATTACAGCTATAGATTCATTCGAGCTTTTATGACAGCTATAGATTCACTCGAGCTTTAAGATAACTATAAATTCACTCGAGATTTTATAACAGCTATAGATTCACTCAAGCCTTAAAACAGCTATAGATACATTCGAGCTTCAAGACAGCTTTAGATTCACTCAAGTTGTATGTCAGCTTTAGATTAACTAGAGCTTTAAGACAGCTATAGATTCATTCGAGCTTTTAGAGAGCAACAGATTCACTCGAGCTTTTATTACAGCTATAGATTCACTTGAGCTTTTAGACAGCTATAGATTCACTCGAGCTTTAATGACATCTAGTAAGTCTTTCGAGCTTTTATGATAGCTATAGATTTACTCGAGCTTTTAGAGAGCTAAAAATTCACTCAAGCTTTTATGACTGATTAAGAGTCACTAGAGCTATTAAAAAGTAAAATATTCACTCGAGCATTAAGAGAGCTATAGATTCAATCGAGCTTTTATGACAGCTATAGATTTATTTGAGCTTTCATTACAGCTTATGATTCATTCGAGCTTTAATGACAGCTATAGATTCACTTGAGTTTTCAGACAGCAATAGATTTACTCGTGGTTAATGACAGCCATAGAGTCACTCGATATTTTAGACAGTAAGAGATTCACTTGAGCTTTTATTACAGCTATAGATTCACTCAACCTTCTATGACAGATTCACCTGAGCTTTTAGAAAGCTATAGATTCACTCGAGCTTTTAGAGAGCTTTAGATTCACTCGAGCTTTTATGACAGCAGTAGAGTCACTCGACCCTTTAGACAGTAATAAATTCACTTGAGCTTTTATCACAGCTTTAGATTCACTCTAGCTTTTAGATAGCTATAGATTCACTCAAACTTTAATGACTGATTTAGAGTCACTCGAACTTTTAAAAAGTAAAATATTCACTCGAGCTTTTAGAGAGCTATAGATTCTCTCGAGCTTTTATGATAGCTATACTAATTTGAGCTTTTATTACAGCCATAGATTTATTCGAGCTTTTATGACAGCTATAGATTCACTCAAGCTTTTAGACAGCTACAAATTCACTCGAGCTTTCAGACAGCGATAGATTCACTCGAGCTTTAAGACGGAGTCACTCAAGTTTTCAGACAAAAATAGATTCAGTCGTGCTTAATGACAGCCATAGAGTCACTCGAGCTTTTAGACAGTAAAAGATTCACTTGAGCTTTTATTACAGCTTTAGATTCACTCAAGCTTTTATGACAACTTTAGATTCACTCCAGCATTTACGCAGCAAAACATTCTCTCGAGCCTTAAGACAGCTATAGATTTACTCGAGCTTATATGACAGCCATAGATTCATTCGACATTTCAGACAGCTATTGATTCACTTGAGCTTTATAAGACAGCTAAAGAGATATTCGAGCTTCATGACAGCTGTTTAGGCCAAATATGCCTAAAGGGTTTTTATAAATAGTGAAACAGTCACCGCATTAATTAATTAATTTACTAATGAATTAAATATTGTGGGTGCACAAAGAGTTGCACTAATTCCTTCTCTTTCCTACCTGCACCCTATCCCTCCCACTTGCGGAGTAGCGCGAGCGCAGCGGATCGATGCGTTCCGCGAGGAGTAATTACTTAGTTAGTATTGAATGAGTATTGAACTTGTATTGAGCAAATATTGAACTTGTCAACGCCGTGATAACTCATTAATTCGTCTCCTTACGTGTAATCTCGTGATCAAGTGTCTTGTGATCCCTAGTTTTACTATTATCGAATTCGGGAAGAAAGAGTGGCCACTCAAAGAAAACGTCTACAAAATAAAGAGGGAAATTCGCGACCCGGCACGTGGTGGAAGAATCGCTGCTGCTCTGGTAAGTCCTCCTGTCTTATTTCATTACACCGGCTTCCTAATAAAAATTTCACCTAGATCCAGCGCATACTTATTTTTTGGTCACTTCGGACAGGGATATCTAACTTAATTAAATTTGTTAATTCTGTTAGCCGGCTGCCATATTAAATTGTTAATACTTAATACGTTGGCTGTTTCACTGTTACTTACTTAACATTACATCAATCAGTAGATATCTAATTAACGATGGCCACTTCTAAATCACAAGAACAAATATTTGACCGTAATTTACGTAGGTTAGAAATTAAAGTAAAGGCCTACTTTACACGTATGCAGGATATGTACGATAGTATTGCGAAGTTGGATACTGCCGATAAAATAGACACATTTTTGTCTAAGGCTAGTACGATCGACATTATTCGATCGGACTTTGTACGTACATTTGACGAACGTAATGAGTTGTTTCAGAAGTAAACGCTGGTGAGCCAAATTATGCAGCCATGCTCGCTTTTGAAGACCTATATGCGTCTGTTAGATTCAAATACTCGCAGTTGTCATCGCGTCCCAATACGCACAATACCTGTGAACCCAAAATGGCGTTTCACAAGTCAAGCCCAAAATTACCGAGGCTTGAATTAATGTATTTTAATGGCGAATTAGAAAATTGGCCAATATTTTATGAAACATTCAAGTCAAGTATTCACGAAAATATAGAACTAAATGATAGTGAGAAAATTCAATATTTAATGGGTAAATATATAGTTAACGGGAAATAGGTAACGGGAAAGGCATTAACTATTTGTCAGGGTTTTATGCCAACGGCTGAAAACTATTCTGTTCTCTGGCAGACATTAATTAATAAATATAACGACAAACGCGTACTGGCTGCATCGTACTTCGATAAGCTTTTAAACTTACCTTCCGTTAACGAAGATTGTTCTAATAGTCCAGATAACTTCATAGATAAATATTCATCTCTAATTAGTTCGTTAAAACAATTAAATTTAGATAGTTTGGAAGATTTTATTTTTATTCATTTAGGTTCAAAAAAGGTTGGCTTAAATATTTTGAAATCGTTTGAAATGCATCACGGTACTTCAGTTAAACTTCCGTCATGTTCGCAATTTATAGACTTTATTCGTAATCAGTCACATATTTTACAACGAGCTAATAATATTGTAGGTACGAGGCAGTCTAGTAACAAGTCGGTAAAGAATAGTACGTCCGTTTCAACTTCTCGTCCCAATAGTAATAATTATAATAAAATTAGTAAGACTTTTGTTATTAAAGATCAAAACAAATGCTATTGCTGTGGTAATACAGAACATTTTCAGTTGCGGTTTTGTAAGAAATTTAATGCATTATCGCCCACGGAGCGTTTTGATTTTATTAAATTAAATAAAGGCTGTGTCAATTGTCTAAGTAAAGAACACACAGTTCGTCACTGTACTTCTAAATCGACGTGTACGCAATGTTCACGGAGTCATCATTCACTTCTTCATTTTACGTCTGAATTAAATCGCGAACCTCACTCGAAAATACTGAGTGAACGGATAACAAATGCCAGCTTTGCCACTAATGTTAGTTCATCGCAAGCTGCGCATGCGACGGCCGCATCGCCACAATCTATTTCTTTGTGTGCCATTAATCCGAGCGCCGACGTACCGCGCGCACTATCGCCTGGTCATACTATTCTACTCGGTACCGCGCAATGTAACGTTATTGATTGCGCGGGAAATAAAAACACCGTTCGGATTTTAGTGGACAGCGCGTCGCAAAGGGATTTAATTACACTTAATTGTTGTAAGAAATTAAATTTACAACTATTGCCCTCCCCCACAAAATATGTTTATGGAGTAGGTGACTTAACGAATCCTATTGAAGGATATACTAATATTACTTTACGTTCACGTTTGGACGATTCCATTTCTTTTACTATTAAGCCTTTAGTGACTCATCGTATTACCGGCGAGTTACCGTCCGCTACAATTGATTGCGAACGTCTAGAATATTTAAAAGGCATTCAATTAGCCGATTGTTCTTATTCAGAACCTAGTGATATCGACTTACTAGTTGGGTCCGATTTCTTCGCTCGTATAATACGACCAAATATTATTGCCCGTGGTATGAACGAACCCGTGGCTATCGAAACCTAATTTGGGTTTAAAATTTACGGTCAGGCTCCGGTTTTATACCCCGAGACTGATATTCACACTTATTGCACATTAGATTACAATAATTCTTTTGAAAAATCCGTTGGTCGTTTTTTCGAATTGGAAGACGTACCTAAAGCGAATATACTTTCGTCGGAAGAACAAGAATGTGAGAATTTTTATTCCGAGACCACCGCGCGTGATCATTGCGGTCGCTACATTGTTGCATTGCCGTTCAAGGATGATCCGAGTAAATTAGGGAACTCGTTACAGGCAGCTACGCGTCGGTATTTGTCTTTAGAGCGTAAATTATTATCGAACGTAGATATTCATTCAGAATATCATAGAGTATTTAGTGAATATTTAGAAAAGGGCTATTTAGCACCCATCACAAATAATAATTCGTTTAATTCTCATTATGTCATACCACATCACGTTGTCTTGCGACCTGATAAAAGTACTACAAAATAACGTGTGGTACTCGATGCAAGTATGAAGACATCATCAGGGTTGTCACTCAATGATATGTTGCATGTTGGACCAAATCTTCAAAATGATTTGTTTAAAATTATATTGAATTTTAGACTGTTTCCAATAGCGATCAATGCTGACATTAAACAAATGTTTTTAAGGATTTTAGTGAAAAATGAAGATAGACCGTATCAAATGGTTTTATACCGAGAAAACAATAATCAGCCGCTTCGCTTGTTTCAAGTAACGAGGGTACCATTCGGTTTATGTTGTAGCCCGTACCTCGCAATACGAACGGTTCGTCAATTGATAACCGACGAAGGCTCGCTTTTTCCGGCCGCGGCTCCCGTTGCTGAGCGTGACATATTTATGGATGACCTTGCCACCTCTTGCGGAACCCCTCGCGAAGGCATCGAGTTATCTCAACAATTAATTGAGTTGTTCCATGCTGGCGGGTTCGATTTAGTTAAATTTTCTAGTAATTTGGTTGAAGTTATGGAAAGTATACCATCCTCCGCGCGGGTCTCGTCTGATGTCGAGTTCAGCCCTGACGATTCGATAAAAATATTAGGCCTACGGTGGCTACCGTCTGAAGATGTTTTTGCGTTCACAGTAAACATTCGTGAATATGAATGCACGAAACGTAATATTTTATCCACTATTGCCCGAATATGGGACTTAATGGGATTGGTGGCCCCAGTCACTCTACTGGGAAAATTAATTATTCAATCATTGTGGAGTGAACACATTGATTGGGATGAAAAGCCACCACAAAAAATAGTTTCTTTGTGGCGCCAAATTGAGTCGGAATTACATGTTCTGGAAACCGTTAAAATTCAGCGTTTTGTAGGATACGACCCACAGTGCGTTGTTAGTGTCTTAGGCTTCGCGGACGCTTCCGAGAAAGCCTATGGTGGAGTCATTTATCTTCATTTTTATTTTCCAAATGAAAATAAATTCTTAACTAATTTAATTTGTGTTAAATCTAGAGTAGCTCCTATACGTACCGTTTCATTGGCTAGATTAGAACTTTGTGGTAATTTAATTTTAGCTAAATTAATGCGTTCAGTTATCGAGACATATTCGCAGCGTATAAAAATTAATAATATTTATGCATTCACGGATAGCATGGTAGCTTTAGCATGGATCAATGCACCAGCATCTCGTTGGCATACATTTGTGGCGAATAGGGTTGCTAAAATTCAAAGCCTGTTGTTGCCTAGTAACTTCTATTTTATATCAGGTAAAGAAAATCCTGCCGACTGTTTGTCGCGTGGCCTTACTCCAGCACAACTGGCTGCTCATACACTGTGGTACCATGGTCCGCGCTTTGCCGATCTGCCCATGTCCCAGTGGCCTATTAGCGAGTATAATCAGACTACTGATATTGATGTCCCTGAAAGAAAGCCTACTGTTTTAGTTTCAGTAGATAAGATTGAGCTTCCTCTTATACTTTCTCTTGCATTAAGAGTTTCGTCTTGGAATAAATTAATTAGAATTGTAGTTTATATATTACGGTTTTTGAAGAAATTACCCAAAACCTTTCAAGTTACCCATTTAGATTACGCGGAATTAACAATTATAAAGGAATTGCAACGTTATTAATTTCATGATGAATTCAGTAAAATACAGTGTAATAAAACAATGTCACCTGCCTTTCAAAAATTGAAAACGTTTGTGCATAATGGTATTTTCCGCGTCGGCGGACGTTTGAGTAATGCCGATTTGCCCTACGATAGTCAACATCCTATATTACTTCCCCCACGTGATCATATTGTAAATTTAATAATAAATCATTATCACCAAAAATATTTGCATACTGGACCTCTATTATTAATGTCAATATTACGTCAAAAATATTGGATATTGTCTGCTCGAAATATTGTTCGTAAACGAGTACAATTATGTAATATTTGTTTTAAATTTAAACCTAAAAATGAATTTCCTGCAATGGCAGATTTGCCTGCAGCCAGAGTACAGGAAGCTAAGGCATTCTTTCACACCGGAGTCGACTATGCGGGTCCCTTACGCGTTATTCCTTATCGTAAGCGTGGTGTTCGTAGTCAGAAGGCCTACATTTGCCTTTTTGTGTGCCTCGTCACTAAAGCGGTGCATATAGAATTGTCGAGCGACTTAAGTACAGAATCATTTTTAAATTCTTTTAAACGTTTTATACCACGACGTGGCCCCATTAAATTCGTTAATAGTGATTGCGGTACTAATTTTATTGGCGCCAAGTCATACTTGGACGAAATATACAAATTAACGTCATCACAAGAATATAATAATAAGCTAACATCAAAGCTTTCAGGCAATGCAATTGAGTGGAAACTTAATCCACCTGCATCTCCACACTTTGGTGGTACATGGGAAGGTAATATTCGGAGTGTAAAAATGCATTTGCAAAAGGTAGTTGGTCTTAAGCTACTTACTGTAGAAGAAATGAATACCCTCTTAACGCAGATCGAGGCGGTGCTGAATACCAGGCCTCTGTCTGTCCTTAGTTCAGACCCTTCTGAGCCGTTGCCATTAACCCCGGCTCATTTTCTAACTTTAACGCCCTTAAAGTCGTTTCCTTCTGAATCGATTCCTAGAGATGTGAATATTATAGACAGGAAGCGTATGATTGACAGTCTATTGCAGTCATTCTGGAGACGATGGAAGTTAGAGTACTTAAATACATTGCAGTGTCGTAATAAATGGTTGAGCAATACGTCAAAAATTAAAGAACGAATTAAGTACCATTGTATTGTTGTACTCAGATAATAGTCCACCTTTAGATTGGCCTATGGGTATAATTGAAAAGATATTTCCCGGTAAAGACGGCGTTGTGAGGGTTGTCGATGTACGTACTAAGTCCGGTGTATATCGCCGACTGGTAGTCAAATTATATCCACTTCCATCTCAATAATAACATACAGTCCACTTAGTATTAACATAAAATAATAGTAGCTTAAAATAAAAATTAGATTATTATATTAAATAAGTCAATAGTTATAAGTAACATTGTTGTACAATTAACTTAAATTACCTTTTAACTTAATTAGGTTGGTTGAAAGAACTGGGTTCCATCAAACTGGGGGGCATGTTTAGGCCAAATATGCCTAAAGGGTTTTTATAAATAGTGAAACAGTCACCGCATTAATTATTAATTTACTAATGAATTAAATATTGTGGGTGCACAAAGAGTTGCACTAATTCCTTCTCTTTCCTACCTGCACCCTATCCCTCCCACTTACGGAGTAGCGCGAGCGCAGCGGATCGATGCGTTCCGCGAGGAGTAATTACTTAATTAGTATTGAATGAGTATTGAACTTGCATTGAGCAAATATTGAACTTGTCAACGCCGTGATAACTCATTAATTCGTCTCCTTGCGTGTAATCTCGTGATTAAGTGTCTTGTGATCCCTAGTTTTACTATTATTGAATTCGGGAAGAAAGAGTGGCCACTCAAAGAAAACGTCTACAAAATAAAGAGGGAAATTCGCGACCCGGCACGTGGTGGAAGAATCGCTGCTGCTCTGGTAAGTCCTCCTGTCTTATTTCATTACGCCGGCTTCCTAATTAAAATTTTCACCTAGATCCAGCGCATACAACAGCTTTAGATTCACTCAAGTTGTATGACAGCTTTAGATTAACTAGAGCTTTAAGACAGCTTTAGATTCACTCGAGCTTTTAGACTGCTATAGATACATTCGAGCTTCAATACAGCTTTAGATTCACTCTAGTTTAATGACAGCTTTAGATTCACTAGAGCTTTAAGAAAGCTATAGATTCACTCGAGCTTTTATGAGAGCGTTAGATTCATTCGAGCTTTTAGACAACTGTAGATTCACTCAAGCTTATATGACAGCTATAGATTCACTTTAGCTTTTAGACAGCTATAGATTCACTCGAGCTTTTATGACAACTATAGAGTCACTCGAGCTTTTATGAAAGCTATAGATTTACTCGAGCTTTTATGACAGCTATAGATTCACTTAAGCCTTTAGACAGCTATAGATTCACTCGAGCTTTTATGATAACTTTAGAGTCAATCGAGCTTTTATGACAGCTATAAATTTACTCGATTTTTTAGACAGCTAAAAATTCACTCAAAATTTAATGACTGATAAGAGTCACTCGAGCTTTTAGAGCAAAAGATTCACTCGAGTTTTTAGACAGCTATAGATTTACTCTAGCTTTTATAACAGCTATAGATTCACTTGAGCTACCAGACAGGTATAGAATTACTCGAGCTTTTATTACAGCTCTAGATTCACTCGAGCTTTTAGACAGCTATAGATTCACTCGAGCTTTAAGACAGCTATAGATTCACTCAAACTTTTATGACTGCTATAGATTAACTAAATCTTTTATAACAGCTATATAATCACTCGAGCTACTAGACAGCTATAGATTCACTCGAGCTTTCAGACAGCTATAGATTCACTCGAGCTTTTATGACAGCCATAGAGTCACTCGAGCTTTTAGACAGTTATAGATTCACTTGAGCTTTTATTAAAGCTATAGATTCACTCGATTTTTTGTGACAGCTATAGATTCACTCAAGCTTTTAGACAGCTATAGATTCACTCGAGCTTTTATAATTTTATAATAGCTATAGATTCACTCGAGCTTTTATTCAGCTATAGATTCACTCGAGCTTTTATAATATCTACTAAGTCTTTCGAGCTTTTATGATAGCTATAGATTTACTCGAGCTTTCAGACAGCTAAAAATTCACTCAAGCTTTTATGACTGATTAAGAGTCACTAGAGCTTTTAAAAAGTAAAATATTCACTCGAGCATTTAGAGAGCTATAGATTCAATCGAGCTTTTATGACAGCTATAGATTTATTTGAGCTTTCATTACAGCTTATGATTCATTCGAGCTTTAATGACAGCTATAGATTCACTCAAGCTTTTAGACAGCTATAAATTCACTCTAGCTTTTAGATAACTATAGATTAACTCGAGCTTTTAGACAGCTATAGATTCACTTGAGTTTTCAGACAGCAATAGATTTACTCGTGGTTAATGACAGCCATAGAGTCACTCGATCTTTTAGACAGTAATAGATTCACTTTAGCTTTTATTACAGCTTTAGGTTAACTCAAGCTTTTATGGCAGCATAAGATTCACTTAAGCATTTAGGCAGCTATAGATTCACTCGAGCCTTAAGACATCTATAGATTTACTGGAGCTTTTATGACAGCCATAGATTCATTCGAGCTTTCAGACAGCTATTGATTCACCTCAGCTTTTAGACAGCTATAGATTCACTCGAGCTTTTAGAGAGCTTTAGATTCACTCGAGCTTTTATGACAGCCGTAGAGTCACACGACCTTTTAGACAGTAATAAATTCACTTGAGCTTTTAGATAGCTATACATTCACTCAAGCTTTAATGACTGATTTAGAATCACTCGAACTTTTAGAAGTAAAATATTCACTCGAGCTTTTAGAGAGCTATAGATTCTCTCGAGCTTTTATGATAGCTATACTAATTTGAGCTTTTATTACAGCCATAGATTCATTCGAGCTTTTATGACAGCTATAGATTCACTCAAGCTTTTAGACAGCTACAAATTCACTCGAGCTTTCAGACAGCGATAGATTCACTCGAAGTTTAAGACGGATTCACTCAAGCTTTCAGACAAAAATAGATTCACTCGTGCTTTATGACAGCCATAGAGTCACTCGATCTTTTAGACAGTAATAGATTCACTTTAGCTTTTATTACAGCTTTAGATTAACTCAAGCTTTTATGGCAGCATAAGATTCACTTAAGCATTTAGGCAGCTATAGATTCACTCGAGCCTTAAGACAGCTATAGATTCACTCGAGCTTGTATGACGGCCATAGATTCATTCGAGATTTCAGACAGCTATTGATTCACTTGAGCTTTTAGACAGCTATAGATTCACTCGAGCTTTTAGAGAGCTATAGATGCACTCGAGCTTTTATGACAGCCATAGAGTCACTAAAGCTTTTCGACCGTTAAATAGTCACTTGAGTTTTTATTACAGCTATATAGCTATATATTCTCTCCAGCTTTTGTTTCAGTTAAAGATTTAGATTCACTCGACTTTAAATGACAGCTATAGATTCACTTGAGCTTTCAGACAGCTATAGATTCACTCTAGCTTTTATGACATCTATAAAGTCACTCGTGCTTAATGACAGCCATAGAGTCACTCGAGCTTTTAGACAGTAATAGATTCACTTGAGCTTTTATTACAGCTTTAGATTCTATCAAGCTTTTATGACAGCTATAGATTCACTCGAGCATTTACGCAGCAAAACATTCACTCCAGCCTAAAGACACCTATAGATTTACTCGAGCTTTTATGACTGCCTTAGTTTCACTCGAGCTTTCAGACAGCTATTGATTCACTTGAGCTTTTAGACAGCTATAGATTCACTCGAGCTTTCAGACAGCTATTGATTCACTTGAGCTTTTAGACAGCTATGGATTCAATCGAGCTTTTAGAGAGCTATAGATTCACTCGAGCTTTTATGACAGCCATAGAGTCACTCGAGCTTTTTGACCGATATAGAGTCACTTGAGTTTTTATAACAGCTATAGATTCACTCGAGCTTTTATGACAGCCATAGAGTCACTCGAGCTTTTTGACCGATATAGAGTCACTTGAGTTTTTATAACAGCTATAGATTCACTCGAGCTTTAATAATATCTACTAAGTCTTTCGAGCTTTTATGATAGCTATAGATTTACTCGAGCTTTCAGACAGCTAAAAATTCACTCAAGCTTTTATGACTGATTAAGAGTCACTAGAGCTTTTAAAAAGCAAAATATTCACTCGAGCATTTAGAGAGCTATAGATTCAATCGAGCTTTTATGACAGCTATAGATTTATTTGAGCTTTCATTACAGCTTATGATTCATTCGAGCTTTAATGACAGCTATAGATTCACTCAAGCTTTTAGACAGCTATAAATTCACTCTAGCTTTTAGATAACTATAGATTAACTCGAGCTTTTAGACAGCTATAGATTCACTTGAGTTTTCAGACAGCAATAGATTTACTCGTGGTTAATGACAGCCATAGAGTCACTCGATCTTTTAGACAGTAGTAGATTCACTTTAGCTTTTATTACAGCTTTAGGTTAACTCAAGCTTTTATGGCAGCATAAGATTCACTTAAGCATTTAGACAGCTATAGATTCACTCGAGCCTTAAGACATCTATAGATTTACTCGAGCTTTTATGACAGCCATAGATTCATTCGAGCTTTCAGACAGCTATTGATTCACCTCAGCTTTTAGACAGCTATAGATTCACTCGAGCTTTTAGAGAGCTTTAGATTCACTCGAGCTTTTATGACAGCCGTAGAGTCACTCCACCTTTTAGACAGTAATAAATTCACTTGAGCTTTTAGATAGCTATACATTCACTCAAGCTTTAATGACTGATTTAGAGTCACTCGAACTTTTAGAAGTAAAATATTCACTCGAGCTTTTAGAGAGCTATAGATTCTCTCGAGCTTTTATGATAGCTATACTTATTTGAGCTTTTATTACAGCCATAGATTCATTCGAGCTTTTATGACAGCTATAGATTCACTCAAGCTTTTAGACAGCTACAAATTCACTCGAGCTTTCAGACAGCGATAGATTCACTCGAAGTTTAAGACGGATTCACTCAAGCTTTCAGACAAAAATAGATTCACTCGTGCTTTATAACAGCCATAGAGTCACTCGATCTTTTAGACAGTAATAGATTCACTTTAGCTTTTATTACAGCTTTAGATTAACTCAAGCTTTTATGGCAGCATAAGATTCACTTAAGCATTTAGGCAGCTATAGATTCACTCGAGCCTTAAGACAGCAATAGATTTACTCGAGCTTGTATGACGGCCATAGATTCATTCGAGATTTCAGACAGCTATTGATTCACTTGAGCTTTTAGACAGCTATAGATTCACTCGAGCTTTTAGAGAGCTATAGATGCACTCGAGCTTTTATGACAGCCATAGAGTCACTCGAGCTTTTCGACCGTTAAATAGTCACTTGAGTTTTTATTACAGCTATATAGCTATATATTCTCTCCAGCTTTTGTTTCAGTTAAAGATTTAGATTCACTCGACTTTAAATGACAGCTATAGATTCACTTGAGCTTTCAGACAGCTATAGATTCACTCTAGCTTTTATGACATCTATAAAGTCACTCGTGCTTAATGACAGCCATAGAGTCACTCGAGCATTTAGACAGTAATAGATTCACTTGAGCTTTTATTACAGCTTTAGATTCTATCAAGCTTTTATGACAGCTTAAGATTCACTCGAGCATTTACGCAGCAAAACATTCACTCGAGCCTAAAGACACCTATAGATTTACTCGAGCTTTTATGACTGCCTTAGATTCACTCGAGCTTTCAGACAGCTATTGATTCACTTGAGCTTTTAGACAGCTATAGATTCACTCGAGCTTTCAGACAGCTATTGATTCACTTGAGCTTTTAGACAGCTATAGATTCAATCGAGCTTTTAGAGAGCTATAGATTCACTCGAGCTTTTATGACAGCCATAGAGTCACTCGAGCTTTTTGACCGATATAGAGTCACTTGAGTTTTTATAACAGCTATAGATTCACTCGAGCTTTTATGACAGCCATAGAGTCACTCGAGCTTTTTGACCGATATAGAGTCACTTGAGTTTTTATAACAGCTATAGATTCACTCGAGCTTTTATGACATCTATAAAGTCACTCGTGCTTAATGACGGCCATAGAGTCACTGGAGCTTTTTGACAGTAATAGATTCACTTGAGCTTTAATTACAGCTTTAGATTATATCAAGCTTTTATGAGAGCATTAGATTCACTCGAGCATTTACGCAGCAAAACATTCACTCGAGCCTTAAGACACCTATAGATTTACTCGAGCTTTTATGAATGCCTTAGATTCACTCGAGCTTTCAGACAGCTATTGATTCACTTGAGCTTTTAGACAGCTATAGATTCACTCGAGACTTAAGAGAGCTATAGATTCACTCGAGCTTTTCTGACAGCAATAGAGTCACTCGAGCTTTTTGACCGATATAGAGTCACTTGAGTTTTTATAACAGCTATAGATTCATTCGAGCTTTGATGACAGCTATAGATTCACTCGAGCTTTAAGATAACTATAAATTCACTCGAGATTTTATAACAGCTATAGATTCACTCGAGCTTTTAGACAGCTTTAGATACATTCGAGCTTCAATACAGCTTTAGATTCACTCTAGTTTAATGACAGCTTTAGATTCACTAGAGCTTTAAGAAAGCTTTAGATTCACTCGAGCCTTTAGACTGCTTTAGATTCACTCGAGTTTTTATTACAGCTATAGAGTCAATCGAGTTTTTATATAGCTATATATTCTCTCCAGCTTTTGTGTCACCTAGAGATTAAGATTCACTCGAGTTTTAATGACAGCTATATATTCACTTCAGCTTTTGTGACTGCTAGAGATTCACTCAAGCTCTTAAACAGCTATAGATTCACTCGAACTTATAGACAGCTATAGATTCACTCGAGCTTTATGACAGCTTTAGATTCACTCAAGCTTATAGACAGCTAAAGATTCACTCGAACTTTTAGACAGCTATAGATTCACTCGAGCTTTTATGTCATCTATAAAGATTTTTTAAGCTTTAATGAATGCTATAGATTTACTCGAGCTTTTAGACAGCTAAAAATTCACTCAAACTTTTATGACTGATTAAGAGTCACTCGAGCTTTTAGAGCAAAAGATTCACTTGAATTTTTAGACAGCTATAGATTAACTCTAGTTTTTATAACAGCTATAGATTTACTCGAGCTTTTATGACAGCTATATATTCATTCGAGCTTTTAAACAGCAACAGTTTCACTCGAGCTTTTATGACAGCTATAGATTCACTTGAGATTTTAGACAGCTATAGATTCACTCGAGCTTTTATGACAGCCGTAGAGACACTCGACCTTTTAGACAGTAATAGATTCACTTGAGCATTTATTACAGCTTTAGTTTCACTCGAGCTTTTAGACAGCTTTAGATTCACTCGAGCTTTGAGACAGCTACAGATAAACTAATGTTTTTTTACAGCTGTAGATTCACTTGAGCTTTTATAACAGCTATAGATTCACTCGATTTCTTATGATAGCTAGTAAGTCTTTCAAGCTTTTATGATAGCTAGAGATTTACTCGAGCTTTTAAACAGCTAAAAATTCACTCGAGCTTTTATGACTGATTAAGAGTCACTAGAGCTTTTAAAAAGTAAAATATTCACTCGATCATTAAGAGAGCTAAAGCTTCAATCGAGCTTTTATGACAGCTATTATTATATAATTAATATATATTATTTGAGCTATTATATATATTTAATATATATAATTTGAGCTTTCATTACAGCTTATGATTCATTCGAGCTTTAATGACACCTATAGATTCACTTAAGCTTTTAGACAGTTATAAATTCACTCTAGCTTTTAGATAACTATAGATTAACTCGAGCTTTTAGACAGCTATAGATTCACTTGAGTTTTCAGACAGCAATAGATTTACTCGTGGTTAATGACAGCCATAGAGTCACTCGATATTTTAGACAGAAATAGAGTCACTTTAGCTTTTATTACAGCTTTAGGTTAACTCAAGCTTTTATGGCAGCATAAGATTCACTTGAGCATTTAGGCAGCTATAGATTCACTCGAGCCTTAAGACATCTACAGATTTACTCGAGCTTTTATGACAGCCATAGATTCATTCGAGCTTTCAGACAGCTATTGATTCACCTGAGCCTTTAGAAAGCTATAGATTCACTCGAGCTTTTAGAGAGCTATAGATTCACTCGAGCTTTTATGACAGCCGTAGAGTCACTCGACCTTTTAGACAGTAATAGATTCACTTGAGCTTTTATTACAGCTTTAGATTCACTAGTGCTTTGAGACAGCTATAGATAAACTTATGTTTTTTTACAGCTGTAGATTCACTTGAGCTTTTATAACAGCTATAGATTCACTCGATTTCTTATGATAGCTATAGATTCACTCAAGCTTTAATGACTGATTTAGAGTCATTCGAACTTTTAAAAAGTAAAATATTCACTCGAGCTTTTAGAGAGCTATAGATTCTCTCGAGCTTTTATGACAGCTATATTAATTTGAACTTTTATTACAGCCATAGATTCATTCGAGCTTTTATGACAGCTATATTCATTTGAGCTTTTATTACAGCTATAGATTCATTTTAGCTTTTATGACAGCTATAGATTCACTCAAGCTTTAAAACAGCTACAAATTCACTCCAGCTTTCAGACAGCTATAGATTCACTCGAGCTTTTAGACAGCTATGGATTCACTCAAGCTTTCAGAAAAAATAGATTCACTCGTGCTTAATGACAGCCATAGAGTCACTCGAGCTTTTAGACAGTAATAGATTCACTTGAGCTTTTATAACAGCTTTAAATTCACTCAAGCTTTTATGACAGCTTTAGATTCACTCGAGCATTTACGCAGCAAAACATTCACTCGAGCCTTAAGACAGCTATAGATTTACTCGAGCTTTTATGACGGCCATTGATTTATTCGAGATTTCAGACAGCTATTGATTCACTTGAGCTTTTAGACAGCTATAGATTCACTCGAGCTTATAGAGAGCTATAGATTCACTCGAGCTTTTATGACAGCCATAGAGTCACTCGAGCTTTTTGACCGTTAAAGAGTCACTTGAGTTTTTATTACAGCCATAGATTCATTCGAGCTTTTATGAAAGCTATAGATTAACTCGAGCTTTAAGATAACTAAAAATTCACTCGAGATTTTATAACAGCTATAGATTCACTCGAGCCTTAAGACAGCTATAGATACATTCGAGCTTCAAGACAGCTTTAGATTCACACAAGTTGTATGACAGCTTAAGATTAACAAGAGCTTAACTTAACTGACAGCAATAGATTTATTCGAGCTTTTAGAGAGCAACAGATTCACTCGAGCTTTTATGACAGCTATAGATTCACTTGAGCTTTTAGACAGCTATAGATTCACTTGAGCTTATATGACATCTAGTAAGTCTTTCGAGCTTTTATGATAGCTGGAGATTTACTCGAGCTTGTAGACAGCTAAAAATTCACTCGAGCTTTTATGACTGATTAAGAGACACAAGAGCTTTTAAAAAGTAAAATATTCACTCGAGCATTAAGAGAGCTAAAGATTAAATCGAGCTTTTATGACAGCTATAGATATATTTGAGCTTTCATTACAGTTTATGACTCATTCGAGCTTTAATGACAGCTATAGATTCACTTAAGCTTTTAGACAGCTATAAATTCACTCTAGCTCTTAGATAACTATAGATTAACTCGAGCTTTTAGGCAGCTATAGATTCACTTGAGTTTTCAGACAGCAATAGATTTACTCGTGGTTAATGACAGCCATAGAGTCACTCGATATTTTAGACAGAAATAGATTCACTTTAGCTTTTATTACAGCTTTAGGTTAACTCAAGCTATAGATTTACTCTAGCTTTTATGAGAGCGTTAGATTCATTCGAGCTTTTAGACAACTATAGATTCTATCGAGCTTTTATGACAGCTATAGATTCACTTTAGCTTTTAGACAGCTATAGATTCACTCGAGCTTTTATGACAACTATAGAGTCACTCGAGCTTTTATGACAGCTATAGATTTACTCGAGCTTTTAGGACAGCTATAGATTCACTTTAGCCTTTAGACTGCTATAGATTCACTCGAGATTTTATGACAACTATAGAGTCACTCGAGCTTTTATGACAGCTATAGATTTACTTGATTTTTTAGACAGCTAAAAATTCACTCAAAATTATTTATGACTGACTAAGAGTCACTCGAGCTTTTAGAGCAAAAGATTCACTCGAGTTTTTAGACAGCTATAGATTCACTCTAGCTTTTATAACAGCTATAGATTCACTCGAGCTACCAGACGGCTATAGATTTACTCGAGCTTTTATTACAGCTATAGATTCTTTCGAGCTTTTAGACAGCTATAGATTCACTCGAGCTTTAAGACAGCTATAGATTCACTCAAACTATTATGACTGCTATAGATTAACTCAAGCTTTTATAACAGCTATATAATCACTCGAGCTACTAGACAGCTATAGATTAACTCGAGCTTTCAGACAGCTATTGATTCACTCGAGCTTTTATGACAGCCATAGAGTCACTTGAGCAGTTAGACAGTTATAGATTAACTTGAGCTTTTATTAAAGCTATAGATTCACTCGATTTTTTGTGACAGCTATAGATTCACTCGAGCTTTTAGACAGCTATAGATTAACTCTAGCTTTTATAACAGCTATAGATTTACTCGAGCTTTTATGACAGCTATAGATTCATTCGAGCTTTTAAACAGCAAGAGTTTCACTCGAGCTTTTATGACAGCTATAGATTCACTTGAGATTTTAGACAGCTATAGATTCACTCGAGACTAAAGAAAGCTATAGATTCACTCGAGCTTTTCTGACAGCAATAGAGTCACTCGAGCTTTTTGACCGATATAGAGTCACTTGAGTTTTTATAACAGCTATAGATTCATTCGAGCTTTGATGACAGCTATAGATTCACTCGAGCTTTAAGATAACTATAAATTCACTCGAGATTTTATAACAGCTATAGATTCACTCGAGCTTTTAGACAGCTTTAGATACATTCGAGCTTCAATACAGCTTTAGATTCACTCTAGTTTAATGACAGCTTTAGATTCACTAGAGCTTTAAGAAAGCTTTAGATTCACTCGAGCCTTTAGACTGCTTTAGATTCACTCGAGTTTTTATTACAGCTATAGAGTCAATCGAGCTTTTATATAGCTATATATTCTCTCCAGCTTTTGTGTCACCTAGAGATTAAGATTCACTCGAGTTTTAATGACAGCTATATATTCACTCCAGCTTTTGTGACTGCTAGAGATTCACTCAAGCTCTTAAACAGCTATAGATTCACTCGAACTTTTAGACAGCTATAGATTCACTCGAGCTTTATGACAGCTTTAGATTCACTCAAGCTTATAGACAGCTAAAGATTCACTCGAACTTTTAGACAGCTATAGATTCACTCGAGCTTTTATGTCATCTATAAAGATTTTTCAAGCTTTAATGAATGCTATAGATTTACTCGAGCTTTTAGACAGCTAAAAATTCACTCAAGCTTTTATGACTGATAATTAGTCACTCGAGCTTTTAGAGCAAAAGATTCACTTGAATTTTTAGTCAGCTATAGATTAACTCTAGTTTTTATAACAGCTATAGATTTACTCGAGCTTTTATGACAGCTATAGATTCATTCGAGCTTTTAAACAGCAACAGTTTCACTCGAGCTTTTATGACAGCTTTAGATTCACTTGAGATTTTAGACATCTATAGATTTACTCGAGCTTTTATGACAGCCGTAGAGTCACTCGACCTTTTAGACAGTAATAGATTCACTTGATCTTTTATTACAGCTTTAGATTTATTCGAGCTTTAAGACAGCTTTAGATTCACTCGAGCATTGAGACAGCTATAGATAAACTAATGTTTTTTTTACAGCTGTAGATTCACTTGAGCTTTTATAACAGCTATAGATTCACTCGATTTCTTATGATAGCTATAGATTCACTCAAGCTTTAATGACTGATTTAGAGTCATTCGAACTTTCAAAAAAGTAAAATATTCATTTGAGCTTTTAGAGAGCTATAGATTCTCTCGAGCTTTTATGACAGCTATATTAATTTGAGCTTTTATTACAGCCATTGTTTCATTCGAGCTTTAATGACAGCTATAGATTCACTCAAGCTTTTACACAGCTACAAATTCACTCGAGCTTTCAGACAGCGATAGATTCACTCGAGCTTTAAGTCAGCTATGGATTCACTCAAGCTTTCAGACAAAAATAGATTCACTCGTGCTTAATGACAGCCATAGAGTCACTCCAGCTTTTAGACAGTAATAGATTCACTTGAGCTTTTATTACAGCTTTAGATTCACTCTAGAATTTACGCAGCAAAACATTCACTCGAGCCTTAAGACATCTATAGATTTACTCGAGCTTTTATGACAGCCATAGATTCACTCGAGCATTTTGACCGTTATAGAGTTATTTGAGTTTTTATTACAGCTATAGATTCATTCGAGCTTTTATGACAGCTATAGATTCACTCGAGCTTTAAGAAAACTATAAATTCACTCGAGATTTGATAACAGCTAAAGATTCACTCGAGCCTTAAGATAGCTATAGAGACATTCGAGCTTCAAGACAGCTTTAGATTCACTCAAGTTGTATGACAGCTTTAGATTAACTAGAGCTTTAAGACAGCTATAGATTCACTCGAGCTTTTAGACTGCTATAGATTTACTCGATTTTTTATGACAGCTATTGTGTTTATCGAGCTTTTAGAAAGTTATAGATTCACTCGAGCGTTTATATAGCTATATATTCACTCCAGCTTTTGTTTCAGCTAAAGATTTAGATTCAATCGACTTTTAATGACAGCTATAGATTCACTTGAGCTTTCAGACAGCTGTAGATTCACTCGAGCTTTTATGATATCTATAAAGTCACTCGTGCTTAATGACAGCCATAGAGTCACTCGAGATTTTAGACAGTAATAGATTCACTCAAGCTTATAGACAGCTAAAGATTCATTCGAGCTTTTAGACAGCTATAGATTCACTCGAGCTTTTATGACAGCTATAGATTCACTTGAGCTTTTGTGTCACCTGAAGATAAAGATTCACTCGAGTTTTAATGACAGCTATATATTCACTCCAGCTTTTGTGACTGCTAGAGATTCACTCAAGCTTTTTAACAGCTATAGATTCACTCGAACTTTTAGACAGCTATAGATTCACTCGAGCTTTTATGACAGCTTTAGATTCACTCAAGCTTATAGACAGCTAAAGATTCATTCGAGCTTTTAGACAGCTATAGATTCACTCGAGCTTTTATGACAGCTATAGATTCACTTGAGCTTTTATAGAGCTATAGATTCACTCGAGCTTTTATGTCATCTATAAAGTCATTCGAGCTTTAATGAAATCTATAGATTTACTCGAGGTTTTAGACAGCTAAAAATTCACTCAAGTTTTCAGACTGATTAAGAGTCACTCGAGCTTTTAGAGCAAAAGATTCACTTGAGTTTTTAGACAGCTATAGATTAACTCTAGCTTTTATTACAGCTATAGATTTACTCGAGCTTTTATGACAGCTGTAGATTCACTCAAGCATTTAGACAGCTATAAATTCACTCTGGCTTTTAGATAACTATAGATTAACTCGAGCTTTTAGACAGCTATAGATTCACTTGAGTTTTCAGACAGCATAAGATTCACTTGAGCATTTAGGCAGCTATAGATTCACTCGAGCCTTAAGACATCTATAGATTTACTCGAGCTTTTATGACAGCCGTAAATTCATTCGAGCTTTCAGACAGCTATTGATTCACTTGAGCTTTTAGAAAGCTATAGATTCACTCGAGCTTTTAGACAGCTATAGATTCACTCGAGCTTTTATGACAGCTTGAGATTAACTCAAGCTTATAGACAGCTAAAGATTCATTCGAGCTTTTAGACAGCTATAGATTCACTCGAGCTTTTATGACAGTTATAGATTCACTTGAGCTTTTGTGTCACCTAGAGATAAAGATTCACTCGAGTTTTAATGACAGCTATATATTCACTCCAGCTTTTGTGACTGCTAGAGATTCACTTAAGCTTTTAAACAGCTATAGATTCACTCGAACTTTTAGACAGCTATAGATTCACTCGAGCTTTTATGACAGCCGTAGAGTCACTCGACCTTTTAGACAGTAATAGATTCACTTGAGCTTTAATTAAAGCTATAGATTTACTCGAGCTTTTATGACTGCCTTAGATTCACTCGAGCTTTCAGACAGCTTTTGATTCACTTAAGCTTTTAGACAGCTATAGACTCACTCGAGTTTTTAGGGAGCTATAGATTCACTTGAGCTTTTATGACAGCCATAGAGTCACTCGAGCTTTTTGACCGATGTAGAGTCACTCGAGATTTTATAACAGCTATAGATTCACTCGAGCTTTTAGACAGCTATAGATACATTCGAGCTTCAATACAGCTTTAGATTCACTCTAGTTTAATGACAGCTTTATATTCACTAGAGCTTTAAGAAAGCTATAGATTCACTCGAGCTTTTATGAGAGCGTTAGATTCATTTGAGCTTTTAGACAACTATAGATTCACTCGAGCTTTTATGACAGCTATAGATTCACTTTAGCTTTTAGACAGCTATAGATTCACTCGAGCTTTTATGACAACTATAGATTCACTCGAGCTTTTATGACAGCCATAGATATACCCGAGCTTTAATGACAGCTATAGATTCACTTAAGCCTTTAGACAGCTATAGATTCACTCGAGCTTTTATGACAACTATAGAGTCACTCGAGCTTTTATAGCAGCTATAGATTTACTCGATATTTTATACAGCTATAAATTCACTCAAAATTTTATTACTGACTAAGAGTCACTCGAGCTTTTAGAGCAAAAAATCACTCGAGTTATTAGACAGCTATATATTCACTCTAGCTTTTATAACAGCTATAGATTCACTCGAGCTGCCAGACAGCTATAGATTTACTCGAGCTTTTATTACAGCTATAGATTCATTCGAGCTTCTAGGCAGCTATAGATTCACTCGAGCTTTAAGACAGCTATAGATTCACTCAAACTTTTATGACTGCTATAGATTAACTGAAGCTTTTATAACAGCTATTTAATCACTCGAGCTACTAGACAGCTATAGATTCACTCGAGCTTTCAGACAGCCATAGAGTCACTCGAGCTTTTAGACAGTTATAGATTCACTTGAGCTTTTATTAAAGCTATATATTCACTCAATTTTTTGTGACAGCTATAGATTCACTCGAGCTTTTAGACAGCTATAGATTCACTCGAGCTTTTAGACAGCTATAGATTCACTCGAGCTTTTATAATTTTATAATAGCTATAGATTAACTCGAGCTTTTATGACATCTTCTAAGTCTTTCGAACTTTTATGATAGCTATAGATTTACTCGAGCTTTTAGACAGCTAAAAATTCACTCAAGCTTTTATGACTGATTAAGAGTCACTAGAGCTTTTAAAAAGTAAAATATTCACTCGAGCATTTAGAGAGCTATAGATTCAATCGAGCTTTTATGATAGCTATAGATTTATTTGAGCTTTCATTACAGCTTAAGATTCATTCGAGCTTTAATGACAGCTATAGATTCACTCAAACTTTTAGACAGCTATAAATTAACTCGAGCTTTTAGATAACTATAGATTAACTCTAGCTTTTAGACAGCTTAAGATTCACTTGAGTTTTCTAACAGCAATAGATTTACTCGTGGTTAATGACAGCCATAGAGTCACTCGATCTTTTAGACAGTAATAGATTCACTTTAGCTTTTATTACAGCTTTAGGTTAATTCAAGCTTTTATGGCAGCATAAGATTCACTTGAGCATTTAGGCAGCTATAGATTCACTCAAGCCTTAAGACATCTATAGACTCGAGCTTTTATGACAGCCATAGATTCATTCGAGCTTTTAGACAGCTATTGATTCACCTGAGCTTTTAGACAGCTTTAGATTCACTCGAGCTTTTAGAGAGCGTTAGATTCACTCGCGCTTTTATGACAGCCGTAGAGTCACTCGACCTTTTAGACAGTTATAAATTCACTTGAGCTTTTATTACAGCTTTAGATTCATTCGAGCTTTTAGATAGCTACAGATTCACTCAAGCTTTAATGACTGATTTAGAGTCACTCGAACTTTAAAAAAAAAATATTCACTCCAGCTTTTAGAGAGCTATAGATTCTTTCGAGCTTTTATGATAGCAGATATTGATTTGAGCTTTTATTACAGCCACAGATTCATTCGAGCTATTATGACAGCTATAGATTCACTCTAGCTTTTAGACAGCTACAAATTCAATCGAGCTTTCAGACAGCGATAGATTCACTCGAGCTTTAAGACGGATTTACTCAAGCTTTCAGGCAAAAATAGATTCACTCGAGCTTCTAGACAGTAATAGATTCTCTCGAGCTTTTATGATAGCTATATTAATTTGAGCTTTTATTACAACCATATTTTCATTCGAGCTTTTATTACAGCTTTTGATTCACTCAAGCTTTTATGACAGCTTAAGATTCACTCGAGCATTTACGCAGCAAAACATTCACTCGAGCCTTAAGACAGCTTATAGATTTACTCGAGCTTATATGACAGCCATAGATTCATTCGACATTTCAGACATCTATTGATTCACTTGAGCTTTAAGACAGCTAATGAGACATTTGAGCTTCAATACAGCTTTAGATTCACTTAAGTTGTATGACAGCTTTAGATTAACTAGAGCTTTAAGACAGCTATAGATTCACTCGATCTTTTAGACTGCTATAGATTCACTCGAGTTTTTATGACAGCTATTGTGTCAATCGAGCTTTTAGAAAGTTATAGATTCACTCGAGCTTTAATGACAGCTATAGATTCACTCAAGCCTTTAGACAGCTATAAATTCACTCTAGCTTTCAGATAACTATAGATTAACTCGAGCTTTTAGACTGCTCAAGATTCACTCGAGTTTTTATGACAGCTATAGAGTCAATCGAGCTTTTAGAAAGTTATAGATTCACTCGAGCTTTTATATACCTATATATTCTCTCCAGCTTTTGTGTCACCTAGAGATAAAGATTCACTCGAGCTTTTATATAGCTATATATTCTCTCCAGCTTTTGTGTCACCTAGAGATATAGATTCACTCGAGTTTTAATGACAGCTATATATTCACTCCAGCTTTTGTGACTGCTAGAGATTCACTCAAGCTTTTAAACAGCTATAGATTCACTCGAACTTTTAGACAGCTATAGATTCACTCGAGCTTTTATGACAGCTTTAGATTCACTCAAGCTTATAGACAGCTATAGATTCACTTGAGCTTTTAGACAGCTATAGATTCACTCGAGCTTTTATGTCATCTATAAAGATTTTTCAAGCTTTAATGAATGCTATAGATTCACTCGAGCTTTTATGTCATCTATAAAGTCATTCAAGCTTTAATGAATGCTATAGATTTACTCAAGCCTTTAGACAGCTAAAAATTCACTCAAGCTTTTATGACTGATTAAGAATCACTCGAGCTTTTAAAGCAAAAGATTCACTTGAGTTTTTAGACAGCTATAGATTAACTCTAGTTTTTATAATAGCTAAAGATTAACTCGAGCTTTTATGACAGCTGTAGATTCACTCAAGCTTTTAGACAGCTATAAATTCACTTTAGCTTTTAGATAACTATAGATTAACTCGAGCTTTTAGACAGCTATAGATTCACTTGAGGTTTCAGACAGCGATAGATTTACTCGTGGTTAATGACAGCCATAGAGTCACTCGATATTTTAGGCAGTTATAGATTCACTTTAGCTTTTATAACAGCCTTAGGTTAACTCAAGCTTTTATGGCAGCATAAGATTCACTTGAGCATTTAGGCAGCTATAGATTCACTCGAGCCTTAAGACATCTATAGATTTACTCGAGCTTTTATGACAGCCATAGATTCATTCGAGCTTTCAGACAGCTATTGATTCACTTGAGCTTTTAGAAAGCTATAGATTCACTCTAGTTTAATGACAGCTTTAGATTCACTAGAGCTTTAAGAAAGCTTTAGATTCACTCAAGCTTTTAGACTGCTATATATACATTTATGCTTCAATACAGCTTTAGATTCACTCTAGTTTAATGACAGCTTTATATTCACTAGAGCTTTAAGAAAGCTATAGATTCACTCGAGCTTTTATGAGAGCGTTAGATTAATTCGAGCTTTTAGACAACTAAAGATTCACTCGAGCTTTTATGACAGCTATAGATTCACTTTAGCTTTTAGACAGCTATAGTTTCACTCGAGCTTTTATGGCAACTATAGAGTCACTCGAGCTTTTATGACAGCTATAGATTCACTTTAGCCTTTAGACAGCTATAGATTCACTCGAGCTTTTATGACAACTATAGAGTTACTCGAGCTTTTATGACAGCTATAGATTTACTCGATTTTTTATACAGCTTAAAATTCACTCAAAATTTTATGACTGACTAAGAGTCACTCGAGCTTTTAGAGCAAAAGATTCACTCGAGTTTTTAGACAGATATAGATTCACTCTAGCATTTATAACAGCTTTAGATTCACTCGAGCTTTTAGACTGCTCAAGATTCACTCGAGTTTTTATGACAGCTATAGAGACAATCGAGCTTTTTGAAAGTTATAGATTCACTCGAGCTTTTATATACCTATATATTCTCTCCAGCTTTTGTGTCACCTAGAGATAAAGATTCACTCGAGCTTTTATATAGCTATATATTCTCTCCAGCTTTTGTGTCACCTAGAGATATAGATTCACTCGAGTTTTAATGACAGCTATATATTCACTCCAGCTTTTGTGACTGCTAGAGATTCACTCAAGCTTTTAAACAGCTATAGATTCACTCGAACTTTTAGACAGCTATAGATTCACTCGAGCTTTTATGACAGCTTTAGATTCACTCAAGCTTATAGACAGCTATAGATTCACTTGAGCTTTTAGAAAGCTATAGATTCACTCGAGCTTTTATGTCATCTATAAAGATTTTTTCAAGCTTTCAATACAGCTTTAGATTCACTCTAGTTTAATGACAGCTTTATATTCACTAGAGCTTTAAGAAAGCTATAGATTCACTCGAGCTTTTATGAGAGCGTTAGATTAATTCGAGCTTTTAGACAACTAAAGATTCACTCGAGCTTTTATGACAGCTATAGATTCACTTTAGCTTTTAGACAGCTATAGTTTCACTCGAGCTTTTATGACAACTATAGAGTCACTCGAGCTTTTATGACAGCTATAGATTCACTTTAGCCTTTAGACAGCTATAGATTCACTCGAGCTTTTATGACAACTATAGAGTCACTCGAGCTTTTATGACAGCTATAGATTTACTCGATTTTTTATACAGCTTAAAATTCACTCAAAATTTTATGACTGACTAAGAGTCACTCGAGCTTTTAGAGCAAAAGATTCACTCGAGTTTTTAGACAGATATAGATTCACTCTTGCATTTATAACAGCTTTAGATTCACTCGAGCTGCCAGACAGCTATAGATTTACTCGAGCTTTTATTACAGCTATAGATTCATTCGAGCTTTTAGACAGCTATAGATTCACTTGAGTTTTCAGACAGCGATAGATTTACTCGTGGTTAATGACAGCCATAGAGTCACTCGATATTTTAGGCAGTAATAGATTCACTTTAGCTTTTATTACAGCTTTAGGTTAACTCAAGCTTTTATAGCAGCATAAGATTCACTTGAGCATTTAGACAGCTATAGATTCACTCGAGCCTTAAGACATCTATAGATTTACTCGAGCTTTTATGACAGCCATAGATTCATTCGAGCTTTTAGACAGTAATAGATTCACTTGAGCTTTTATTACAGCTTTAGATTCACTCGAGCTTTTAGACAGCTTTAGATTCACTCGAGCTTTGAGACAACTATAGATAAACTAATGTTTTTTTTTACAGCTATAGATTCACTCGAGCTTTTAGACAGCTATCGAAACATTCGAGCTTCAATAAAGCTTTAGATTCACTCTAGTTTAATGACACCTTTAGATTCACTAGAGCTTAAAGAAAGCTTTAGATTCACTCGAGCTTTTAGACTGCTATAGATTCACTCGAGTTTTTATGACAGCTAAACAGTCAATCGAGCTTTAAGAAAGTTAAAGATTCACTCGAGCTTTTATATAGCTATATATTCTCTCCAGCTTTTGTGTCACCTAGAGATTAAGATTCACTCAATTTTTTGTGACAGCTATTGATTCACCTGAGCTTTTAGACAGCTATAGATTCACTCGAGCTTTTATTACAGATTTAGTTTCACTCGAGCTTTTAGACAGCTTTAGATTCACTCGAGCTTTGTGACAGCTATAGATAAACTAATGTTTTTTTTACAGCTGCAGATTCACTTGATCTCTTATTACAGCTATAGATTCACTCGATTTCTTATGATAGCTATAGATTCACTCAAGATTTAATGACTGATTTAGAATCACTCGAACTTTTAAAAAGTAATATATTCACTCGAGCTTTTATGACAGCTATATTTATTTGAGCTTTTATTACAGCCATAGATTCATTCGAGCTTTTATGACAGCTATAGATTCACTCAAGCTTTTAGACAGCTACAAATTCACTCGAGATTTCAGACAGCGATAGATTCACTCGAGCTTTAAGACAGCTATGGATTCACTCAAGCTTTCAGACAAAACTAGATTCACTAGTGCTAAATGACAGCCATAGAGTCACTCGAGCTTTTAGACAGTTATAGATTCACTTGAGCTTTTTATTACAGCTTTAGATTCACTCAAGCTTTTATGACAGCTTTAGATTCACTCGAGCATTTACGGAGCAAAACATTCACTCGAGCCTTAAGACAGCTATAGATTAACTCGAGCTTTTATGACAGCCATTGATTCATTCGAGATTTCAGACAGCTATTGATTCACTTGAGATTTAAGACAGCTATAGATACACTCGAGCTTTTATGACTCTACTAAGTCTTTCGAGCTTTTATGACAGCTATAGATTTACTCGAGCTTTTAGACAGCTTAAAATTCACTCAAGCTTTAATGACTGATTAGGAGTCACTAGAGCTTTTAATAAGTAAAATATTCACTCGAGCATTTAGAGAGCTATAGATTTACTCGAGCTTTTAGACAGCTTAAAATTCACTCAAGCTTTAATGACTGATTAGGAGTCACTAGAGCTTTTAATAAGTAAAATATTCACTCGAGCATTTAGAGAGCTATAGATTCAATCGAGCTTTTATGACAGCTATAGATTTTTTTGAGCTTTCATTACAGCTTAAGATTCATTCGAGCTTTAATGACAGCTATAGATTCACTCAAGCTTTTAGACAGCTATAGATTAACTCGAGCTTTTAGATAACTATAGATTAACTCGAGCTTTTAGGCAGCTATAGATTCACTTGAGTTTTGAGACAGCAATAGATTCACTCGTGGTTAATGACAGCCATAGAGTCGCTCGATCTTTTAGTCAGTAATAGATTCACTTTAGCTTTTATTACAGCTTTAGGTTAACTCAAGCTTTTACGGCAGCATAAGATTCACTCGAGCCTTAAGACATCTATAGATTTACTCGAGCTTTTATGACAGCCATAGATTCATTCGAGCTTTCAGACAGCTATTGATTCACCTGAGCTTTTATTAAAGCTTTAAGTTCACTCGATTTTTTGTGACAGCTATAGATTCACTCAAGCTTTTAGACAGCTATAGATTCACTCGAGCTTTTATAATTTTATAATAGCTATAGATTCACTCGAGCTTTTATTCAGCTATAGATTCACTCGAGCTTTTATGACATCTACTAAGTCTTTCGAGCTTTTATGATACCTATAGATTTACTCGGGCTTTTAGACAGCTTAAAATTCACTCAAGCTTTTATGACTGATTAAGAGTCACTGGAGCTTTTAAAAAGTAAAATATTCACTTGAGCATTTAGAGAGCTATAGATTCAATCGAGCTTTATGACAGCTATAGATTTATATGAGCAATCATTACAGCTTTAGATTCATTGATTTACTCGTGGTTAATGACAGCCATAGAGTCACTCGATCTTTTAGACAGTAATAGATTCACTTTAGCTTTTATTACAGCTTTAGGTTAACTCAAGCTTTTATGGCAGCATAAGATTCACTTGAGCATTTAGGCAGCTATAGATTCACTCGAGCCTTAAGACATCTATAGATTTACTCGAGCTTTTATGACAGCCATAGATTCATTTGAGCTTTCAGACAGCTATTGATTCACCTGAGCTTTAAGACAGCTATAGATTCACTCGAGCTTTTAGAGAGCTTTAGATTCACTCGAGCTTTTATGATAGCTATATTAATTTGAGCTTTTAGTACAGCCATAGATTCATTCGAGCTTTTATGACAGCTATAGATTCACTCAAGCTTTAAGACAGCTACAAATTCACTCGAGCTTTCAGACAGCGATCGATTCACTCGAGCTTTAAGACGTATACACTCAAGCTTTCAGGCAAAAATAGATTCACTCGTGCTTTATGACAGCCATAGAGTCACTTGAGCTTTTAGACAGCTATAGATTCACTTGAGCTTTTATTAAAGCTATAGATTCACTCAAGCTTTAATGACAGCTTGAGATTCACTCGAGCATTTACGCAGCAAAACATTTACTCGAGCCTTAAGACAGCTATAGATTTACTCGAGCTTATATGACAGCCATAGATTCATTCGGCATTTCAGACAGCTATTGATTCACTTGAGCTTTAAGACAGCTAAAGAGACATTCAAGCTTCAAGACAGCTTAAGATTCACTCAAGTTGTATGACAGCTTTAGATTAACTAGAGCTTTAAGACAGCTATAGATTCACACGAGCTTTTAGACTGCTATAGATTCACTCAAGCTTTTACACAGCTACAAATTCACTCGAGCTTTCAGACAGCGATAGATTCACTCGAGCTTTAAGTCAGCTATGGATTCACTCAAGCTTTCAGACAAAAATAGATTCACTCGTGCTTAATGACAGCCATAGAGTCACTCCAGCTTTTAGACAGTAATAGATTCACTTGAGCTTTTATTACAGCTTTAGATTCACTCTAGAATTTACGCAGCAAAACATTCACTCGAGCCTTAAGACATCTATAGATTTACTCGAGCTTTTATGACAGCCATAGATTCACTCGAGCATTTTGACCGTTATAGAGTTATTTGAGTTTTTATTACAGCTATAGATTCATTCGAGCTTTTATGACAGCTATAGATTCACTCGAGCTTTAAGAAAACTATAAATTCACTCGAGATTTGATAACAGCTATAGATTCACTCGAGCCTTAAGATAGCTATAGAGACATTCGAGCTTCAAGACAGCTTTAGATTCACTCAAGTTGTATGACAGCTTTAGATTAACTAGAGCTTTAGGACAGCTATAGATTCACTCGAGCTTTTAGACTGCTATAGATTTACTCGATTTTTTATGACAGCTATTGTGTTTATCGAGCTTTTAGAAAGTTATAGATTCACTCGAGCGTTTATATAGCTATATATTCACTCCAGCTTTTGTTTCAGCTAAAGATTTAGATTCAATCGACTTTTAATGACAGCTATAGATTCACTTGAGCTTTCAGACAGCTGTAGATTCACTCGAGCTTTTATGATATCTATAAAGTCACTCGTGCTTAATGACAGCCATAGAGTCACTCGAGATTTTAGACAGTAATAGATTCACTCAAGCTAATAGACAGCTAAAGATTCATTCGAGCTTTTAGACAGCTATAGATTCACTCGAGCTTTTATGACAGCTATAGATTCACTTGAGCTTTTGTGTCACCTGAAGATAAAGATTCACTCGAGTTTTAATGACAGCTATATATTCACTCCAGCTTTTGTGACTGCTAGAGATTCACTCAAGCTTTTAAACAGCTATAGATTCACTCGAACTTTTAGACAGCTATAGATTCACTCGAGCTTTTATGACAGCTTTAGATTCACTCAAGCTTATAGACAGCTAAAGATTCATTCGAGCTTTTAGACAGCTATAGATTCACTCGAGCTTTTATGACAGCTATAGATTCACTTGAGCTTTTATAGAGCTATAGATTCACTCGAGCTTTTATGTCATCTATAAAGTCATTCGAGCTTTAATGAAATCTATAGATTTACTCGAGGTTTTAGACAGCTAAAAATTCACTCAAGTTTTCAGACTGATTAAGAGTCACTCGAGCTTTTAGAGCAAAAGATTCACTTGAGTTTTTAGACAGCTATAGATTAACTCTAGCTTTTATTACAGCTATAGATTTACTCGAGCTTTTATGACAGCTGTAGATTCACTCAAGCATTTAGACAGCTATAAATTCACTCTGGCTTTTAGATAACTATAGATTAACTCGAGCTTTTAGACAGCTATAGATTCACTTGAGTTTTCAGACAGCATAAGATTCACTTGAGCATTTAGGCAGCTATAGATTCACTCGAGCCTTAAGACATCTATAGATTTACTCGAGCTTTTATGACAGCCGTAAATTCATTCGAGCTTTCAGACAGCTATTGATTCACTTGAGCTTTTAGAAAGCTATAGATTCACTCGAGCTTTTAGACAGCTATAGATTCACTCGAGCTTTTATGACAGCTTGAGATTAACTCAAGCTTATAGACAGCTAAAGATTCATTCGAGCTTCTAGACAGCTATAGATTCACTCGAGCTTTTATGACAGTTATAGATTCACTTGAGCTTTTGTGTCACCTAGAGATAAAGATTCACTCGAGTTTTAATGACAGCTATATATTCACTCCAGCTTTTGTGACTGCTAGAGATTCACTTAAGCTTTTAAACAGCTATAGATTCACTCGAACTTTTAGACAGCTATAGATTCACTCGAGCTTTTATGACAGCCGTAGAGTCACTCGACCTTTTAGACAGTTATAGATTCACTTGAGCTTTAATTAAAGCTATAGATTTACTCGAGCTTTTATGACTGCCTTAGATTCACTCGAGCTTTCAGACAGCTTTTGATTCACTTAAGCTTTTAGACAGCTATAGACTCACTCGAGTTTTTAGGGAGCTATAGATTCACTTGAGCTTTTATGACAGCCATAGAGTCACTCGAGCTTTTTGACCGATGTAGAGTCACTCGAGATTTTATAACAGCTATAGATTCACTCGAGCTTTTAGACAGCTATAGATACATTCGAGCTTCAATACAGCTTTAGATTCACTCTAGTTTAATGACAGCTTTATATTCACTAGAACTTTAAGAAAGCTATAGATTCACTCGAGCTTTTATGAGAGCGTTAGATTCATTTGAGCTTTTAGACAACTATAGATTCACTCGAGCTTTTATGACAGCTATAGATTCACTTTAGCTTTTAGACAGCTATAGATTCACTCGAGCTTTTATGACAACTATAGATTCACTCGAGCTTTTATGACAGCCATAGATATACCCGAGCTTTAATGACAGCTATAGATTCACTTAAGCCTTTAGACAGCTATAGATTCACTCGAGCTTTTATGACAACTATAGAGTCACTCGAGCTTTTATAGCAGCTATAGATTTTTTCGATATTTTATACAGCTTTAAATTCACTCAAAATTTTATGACTGACTAAGAGTCACTCGAGCTTTTAGAGCAAAAAATCACTCGAGTTATTAGACAGCTATATATTCACTCTAGCTTTTATAACAGCTATAGATTCACTCGAGCTGCCAGACAGCTATAGATTTACTCGAGCTTTTATTACAGCTATAGATTCATTCGAGCTTCTAGGCAGCTATAGATTCACTCGAGCTTTAAGACAGCTATAGATTCACTCAAACCTTTATGACTGCTATAGATTAACTGAAGCTTTTATAACAGCTATTTAATCACTCGAGCTACTAGACAGCTATAGATTCACTCGAGCTTTCAGACAGCCATAGAGTCACTCGAGCTTTTAGACAGTTATAGATTCACTTGAGCTTTTATTAAAGCTATATATTCACTCAATTTTTTGTGACAGCTATAGATTCACTCGAGCTTTTAGACAGCTATAGATTCACTCGAGCTTTTAGACAGCTATAGATTCACTCGAGCTTTTATAATTTTATAATAGCTATAGATTAACTCGAGCTTTTATGACATCTTCTAAGTCTTTCGAACTTTTATGATAGCTATAGATTTACTCGAGCTTTTAGACAGCTAAAAATTCACTCAAGCTTTTATGACTGATTAAGAGTCACTAGAGCTTTTAAAAAGTAAAATATTCACTCGAGCATTTAGAGAGCTATAGATTCAATCGAGCTTTTATGATAGCTATAGATTTATTTGAGCTTTCATTACAGCTTAAGATTCATTCGAGCTTTAATGACAGCTATAGATTCACTCAAACTTTTAGACAGCTATAAATTAACTCGAGCTTTTAGATAACTATAGATTAACTCTAGCTTTTAGACAGCTTAAGATTCACTTGAGTTTTCTAACAGCAATAGATTTACTCGTGGTTAATGACAGCCATAGAGTCACTCGATCTTTTAGACAGTAATAGATTCACTTTAGCTTTTATTACAGCTTTAGGTTAATTCAAGCTTTTATGGCAGCATAAGATTCACTTGAGCATTTAGGCAGCTATAGATTCACTCAAGCCTTAAGACATCTATAGACTCGAGCTTTTATGACAGCCATAGATTCATTCGAGCTTTTAGACAGCTATTGATTCACCTGAGCTTTTAGACAGCTTTAGATTCACTCGAGCTTTTAGAGAGCGTTAGATTCACTCGCGCTTTTATGACAGCCGTAGAGTCACTCGACCTTTTAGACAGTTATAAATTCACTTGAGCTTTTATTACAGCTTTAGATTCATTCGAGCTTTTAGATAGCTACAGATTCACTCAAGCTTTAATGACTGATTTAGAGTCACTCGAACTTTAAAAAAAAAATATTCACTCCAGCTTTTAGAGAGCTATAGATTCTCTCGAGCTTTTATGATAGCAGATATTGATTTGAGCTTTTATTACAGCCACAGATTCATTCGAGCTATTATGACAGCTATAGATTCACTCTAGCTTTTAGACAGCTACAAATTCAATCGAGCTTTCAGACAGCGATAGATTCACTCGAGCTTTAAGACGGATTTACTCAAGCTTTCAGGCAAAAATAGATTCACTCGAGCTTCTAGACAGTAATAGATTCTCTCGAGCTTTTATGATAGCTATATTAATTTGAGCTTTTATTACAACCATATTTTCATTCGAGCTTTTATTACAGCTTTTGATTCACTCAAGCTTTTATGACAGCTTAAGATTCACTCGAGCATTTACGCAGCAAAACATTCACTCGAGCCTAAAGACAGCTTCTAGATTTACTCGAGCTTATATGACAGCCATAGATTCATTCGACATTTCAGACATCTATTGATTCACTTGAGCTTTAAGACAGCTAATGAGACATTCGAGCTTCAATACAGCTTTAGATTCACTTAAGTTGTATGACAGCTTTAGATTAACTAGAGCTTTAAGACAGCTATAGATTCACTCGATCTTTTAGACTGCTATAGATTCACTCGAGTTTTTATGACAGCTATTGTGTCAATCGAGCTTTTAGAAAGTTATAGATTCACTCGAGCTTTAATGACAGCTATAGATTCACTCAAGCCTTTAGACAGCTATAAATTCACTCTAGCTTTCAGATAACTATAGATTAACTCGAGCTTTTAGACTGCTCAAGATTCACTCGAGTTTTTATGACAGCTATAGAGTCAATCGAGCTTTTAGAAAGTTATAGATTCACTCGAGCTTTTATATACCTATATATTCTCTCCAGCTTTTGTGTCACCTAGAGATAAAGATTCACTCGAGCTTTTATATAGCTATATATTCTCTCCAGCTTTTGTGTCACCTAGAGATATAGATTCACTCGAGTTTTAATGACAGCTATATATTCACTCCAGCTTTTGTGACTGCTAGAGATTCACTCAAGCATTTAAACAGCTATAGATTCACTCGAACTTTTAGACAGCTATAGATTCACTCGAGCTTTTATGACAGCTTTAGATTCACTCAAGCTTATAGACAGCTATAGATTCACTTGAGCTTTTAGACAGCTATAGATTCACTCGAGCTTTTATGTCATCTATAAAGATTTTTCAAGCTTTAATGAATGCTATAGATTCACTCGAGCTTTTATGTCATCTATAAAGTCATTCAAGCTTTAATGAATGCTATAGATTTACTCAAGCCTTTAGACAGCTAAAAATTCACTCAAGCTTTTATGACTGATTAAGAATCACTCGAGCTTTTAAAGCTAAAGATTCACTTGAGTTTTTAGACAGCTATAGATTAACTCTAGTTTTTATAATAGCTAAAGATTAACTCGAGCTTTTATGACAGCTGTAGATTCACTCAAGCTTTTAGACAGCTATAAATTCACTTTAGCTTTTAGATAACTATAGATTAACTCGAGCTTTTAGACAGCTATAGATTCACTTGAGGTTTCAGACAGCGATAGATTTACTCGTGGTTAATGACAGCCATAGAGTCACTCGATATTTTAGGCAGTTATAGATTCACTTTAGCTTTTATAACAGCCTTAGGTTAACTCAAGCTTTTATGGCAGCATAAGATTCACTTGAGCATTTAGGCAGCTATAGATTCACTCGAGCCTTAAGACATCTATAGATTTACTCGAGCTTTTATGACAGCCATAGATTCATTCGAGCTTTCAGACAGCTATTGATTCACTTGAGCTTTTAGAAAGCTATAGATTCACTCTAGTTTAATGACAGCTTTAGATTCACTAGAGCTTTAAGAAAGCTTTAGATTCACTCAAGCTTTTAGACTGCTATATATACATTTATGCTTCAATACAGCTTTAGATTCACTCTAGTTTAATGACAGCTTTATATTCACTAGAGCTTTAAGAAAGCTATAGATTCACTCGAGCTTTTATGAGAGCGTTAGATTAATTCGAGCTTTTAGACAACTAAAGATTCACTCGAGCTTTTATGACAGCTATAGATTCACTTTAGCTTTTAGACAGCTATAGTTTCACTCGAGCTTTTATGGCAACTATAGAGTCACTCGAGCTTTTATGACAGCTATAGATTCACTTTAGCCTTTAGACAGCTATAGATTCACTCGAGCTTTTATGACAACTATAGAGTCACTCGAGCTTTTATGACAGCTATAGATTTACTCGATTTTTTATACAGCTTAAAATTCACTCAAAATTTTATGACTGACTAAGAGTCACTCGAGCTTTTAGAGCAAAAGATTCACTCGAGTTTTTAGACAGATATAGATTCACTCTAGCATTTATAACAGCTTTAGATTCACTCGAGCTTTTAGACTGCTCAAGATTCACTCGAGTTTTTATGACAGCTATAGAGACAATCGAGCTTTTAGAAAGTTATAGATTCACTCGAGCTTTTATATACCTATATATTCTCTCCAGCTTTTGTGTCACCTAGAGATAAAGATTCACTCGAGCTTTTATATAGCTATATATTCTCTCCAGCTTTTGTGTCACCTAGAGATATAGATTCACTCGAGTTTTAATGACAGCTATATATTCACTCCAGCTTTTGTGACTGCTAGAGATTCACTCAAGCTTTTAAACAGCTATAGATTCACTCGAACTTTTAGACAGCTATAGATTCACTCGAGCTTTTATGACAGCTTTAGATTCACTCAAGCTTATAGACAGCTATAGATTCACTTGAGCTTTTAGACAGCTATAGATTCACTCGAGCTTTTATGTCATCTATAAAGATTTTTTCAAGCTTTCAATACAGCTTTAGATTCACTTTAGTTTAATGACAGCTTTATATTCACTAGAGCTTTAAGAAAGCTATAGATTCACTCGAGCTTTTATGAGAGCGTTAGATTAATTCGAGCTTTTAGACAACTAAAGATTCACTCGAGCTTTTATGACAGCTATAGATTCACTTTAGCTTTTAGACAGCTATAGTTTCACTCGAGCTTTTATGACAACTATAGAGTCACTCGAGCTTTTATGACAGCTATAGATTCACTTTAGCCTTTAGACAGCTATAGATTCACTCGAGCTTTTATGACAACTATAGAGTCACTCGAGCTTTTATGACAGCTATAGATTTACTCGATTTTTTATACAGCTTAAAATTCACTCAAAATTTTATGACTGACTAAGAGTCACTCGAGCTTTTAGAGCAAAAGATTCACTCGAGTTTTTAGACAGATATAGATTCACTCTTGCATTTATAACAGCTTTAGATTCACTCGAGCTGCCAGACAGCTATAGATTTACTCGAGCTTTTATTACAGCTATAGATTCATTCGAGCTTTTAGACAGCTATAGATTCACTTGAGTTTTCAGACAGCGATAGATTTACTCGTGGTTAATGACAGCCATAGAGTCACTCGATATTTTAGGCAGTAATAGATTCACTTTAGCTTTTATTACAGCTTTAGGTTAACTCAAGCTTTTATAGCAGCATAAGATTCACTTGAGCATTTAGACAGCTATAGATTCACTCGAGCCTTAAGACATCTATAGATTTACTCGAGCTTTTATGACAGCCATAGATTCATTCGAGCTTTTAGACAGTAATAGATTCACTTGAGCTTTTATTACAGCTTTAGATTCACTCGAGCTTTTAGACAGCTTTAGATTCACTCGAGCTTTGAGACAACTATAGATAAACTAATGTTTTTTTTTACAGCTATAGATTCACTCGAGCTTTTAGACAGCTATCGAAACATTCGAGCTTCAATAAAGCTTTAGATCCACTCTAGTTTAATGACACCTTTAGATTCACTAGAGCTTAAAGAAAGCTTTAGATTCACTCGAGCTTTTAGACTGCTATAGATTCACTCGAGTTTTTATGACAGCTAAACAGTCAATCGAGCTTTAAGAAAGTTAAAGATTCACTCGAGCTTTTATATAGCTATATATTCTCTCCAGCTTTTGTGTCACCTAGAGATTAAGATTCACTCAATTTTTTGTGACAGCTATTGATTCACCTGAGCTTTTAGACAGCTATAGATTCACTCGAGCTTTTATTACAGATTTAGTTTCACTCGAGCTTTTAGACAGCTTTAGATTCACTCGAGCTTTGTGACAGCTATAGATAAACTAATGTTTTTTTTACAGCTGCAGATTCACTTGATCTCTTATTACAGCTATAGATTCACTCGATTTCTTATGATAGCTATAGATTCACTCAAGATTTAATGACTGATTTAGAATCACTCGAACTTTTAAAAAGTAATATATTCACTCGAGCTTTTATGACAGCTATATTTATTTGAGCTTTTATTACAGCCATAGATTCATTCGAGCTTTTATGACAGCTATAGATTCACTCAAGCTTTTAGACAGCTACAAATTCACTCGAGCTTTCAGACAGCGATAGATTCACTCGAGCTTTAAGACAGCTATGGATTCACTCAAGCTTTCAGACAAAACTAGATTCACTAGTGCTAAATGACAGCCATAGAGTCACTCGAGCTTTTAGACAGTTATAGATTCACTTGAGCTTTTTATTACAGCTTTAGATTCACTCAAGCTTTTATGACAGCTTTAGATTCACTCGAGCATTAACGGAGCAAAACATTCACTCGAGCCTTAAGACAGCTATAGATTAACTCGAGCTTTTATGACAGCCATTGATTCATTCGAGATTTCAGACAGCTATTGATTCACTTGAGATTTAAGACAGCTATAGATACACTCGAGCTTTTATGACTCTACTAAGTCTTTCGAGCTTTTATGACAGCTATAGATTTACTCGAGCTTTTAGACAGCTTAAAATTCACTCAAGCTTTAATGACTGATTAGGAGTCACTAGAGCTTTTAATAAGTAAAATATTCACTCGAGCATTTAGAGAGCTATAGATTTACTCGAGCTTTTAGACAGCTTAAAATTCACTCAAGCTTTAATGACTGATTAGGAGTCACTAGAGCTTTTAATAAGTAAAATATTCACTCGAGCATTTAGAGAGCTATAGATTCAATCGAGCTTTTATGACAGCTATAGATTTTTTTGAGCTTTCATTACAGCTTAAGATTCATTCGAGCTTTAATGACAGCTATAGATTCACTCAAGCTTTTAGACAGCTATAGATTAACTCGAGCTTTTAGATAACTATAGATTAACTCGAGCTTTTAGGCAGCTATAGATTCACTTGAGTTTTCAGACAGCAATAGATTCACTCGTGGTTAATGACAGCCATAGAGTCGCTCGATCTTTTAGTCAGTAATAGATTCACTTTAGCTTTTATTACAGCTTTAGGTTAACTCAAGCTTTTAAGGCAGCATAAGATTCACTCGAGCCTTAAGACATCTATAGATTTACTCGAGCTTTTATGACAGCCATAGATTCATTCGAGCTTTCAGACAGCTATTGATTCACCTGAGCTTTTATTAAAGCTTTAAGTTCACTCGATTTTTTGTGACAGCTATAGATTCACTCAAGCTTTTAGACAGCTATAGATTCACTCGAGCTTTTATAATTTTATAATAGCTATAGATTCACTCGAGCTTTTATTCAGCTATAGATTCACTCGAGCTTTTATGACATCTACTAAGTCTTTCGAGCTTTTATGATACCTATAGATTTACTCGGGCTTTTAGACAGCTTAAAATTCACTCAAGCTTTTATGACTGATTAAGAGTCACTGGAGCTTTTAAAAAGTAAAATATTCACTTGAGCATTTAGAGAGCTATAGATTCAATCGAGCTTTATGACAGCTATAGATTTATATGAGCAATCATTACAGCTTTAGATTCATTGATTTACTCGTGGTTAATGACAGCCATAGAGTCACTCGATCTTTTAGACAGTAATAGATTCACTTTAGCTTTTATTACAGCTTTAGGTTAACTCAAGCTTTTATGGCAGCATAAGATTCACTTGAGCATTTAGGCAGCTATAGATTCACTCGAGCCTTAAGACATCTATAGATTTACTCGAGCTTTTATGACAGCCATAGATTCATTTGAGCTTTCAGACAGCTATTGATTCACCTGAGCTTTAAGACAGCTATAGATTTACTCGATTTTTTATACAGCTTAAAATTCACTCAAAATTTTATGACTGACTAAGAGTCACTCGAGCTTTTAGAGCAAAAGATTCACTCGAGTTTTTAGACAGATATAGATTCACTCTAGCATTTATAACAGCTTTAGATTCACTCGAGCTTTTAGACTGCTCAAGATTCACTCGAGTTTTTATGACAGCTATAGAGACAATCGAGCTTTTAGAAAGTTATAGATTCACTCGAGCTTTTATATACCTATATATTCTCTCCAGCTTTTGTGTCACCTAGAGATAAAGATTCACTCGAGCTTTTATATAGCTATATATTCTCTCCAGCTTTTGTGTCACCTAGAGATATAGATTCACTCGAGTTTTAATGACAGCTATATATTCACTCCAGCTTTTGTGACTGCTAGAGATTCACTCAAGCTTTTAAACAGCTATAGATTCACTCGAACTTTTAGACAGCTATAGATTCACTCGAGCTTTTATGACAGCTTTAGATTCACTCAAGCTTATAGACAGCTATAGATTCACTTGAGCTTTTAGACAGCTATAGATTCACTCGAGCTTTTATGTCATCTATAAAGATTTTTTCAAGCTTTCAATACAGCTTTAGATTCACTTTAGTTTAATGACAGCTTTATATTCACTAGAGCTTTAAGAAAGCTATAGATTCACTCGAGCTTTTATGAGAGCGTTAGATTAATTCGAGCTTTTAGACAACTAAAGATTCACTCGAGCTTTTATGACAGCTATAGATTCACTTTAGCTTTTAGACAGCTATAGTTTCACTCGAGCTTTTATGACAACTATAGAGTCACTCGAGCTTTTATGACAGCTATAGATTCACTTTAGCCTTTAGACAGCTATAGATTCACTCGAGCTTTTATGACAACTATAGAGTCACTCGAGCTTTTATGACAGCTATAGATTTACTCGATTTTTTATACAGCTTAAAATTCACTCAAAATTTTATGACTGACTAAGAGTCACTCGAGCTTTTAGAGCAAAAGATTCACTCGAGTTTTTAGACAGATATAGATTCACTCTTGCATTTATAACAGCTTTAGATTCACTCGAGCTGCCAGACAGCTATAGATTTACTCGAGCTTTTATTACAGCTATAGATTCATTCGAGCTTTTAGACAGCTATAGATTCACTTGAGTTTTCAGACAGCGATAGATTTACTCGTGGTTAATGACAGCCATAGAGTCACTCGATATTTTAGGCAGTAATAGATTCACTTTAGCTTTTATTACAGCTTTAGGTTAACTCAAGCTTTTATAGCAGCATAAGATTCACTTGAGCATTTAGACAGCTATAGATTCACTCGAGCCTTAAGACATCTATAGATTTACTCGAGCTTTTATGACAGCCATAGATTCATTCGAGCTTTTAGACAGTAATAGATTCACTTGAGCTTTTATTACAGCTTTAGATTCACTCGAGCTTTTAGACAGCTTTAGATTCACTCGAGCTTTGAGACAACTATAGATAAACTAATGTTTTTTTTTACAGCTATAGATTCACTCGAGCTTTTAGACAGCTATCGAAACATTCGAGCTTCAATAAAGCTTTAGATTCACTCTAGTTTAATGACACCTTTAGATTCACTAGAGCTTAAAGAAAGCTTTAGATTCACTCGAGCTTTTAGACTGCTATAGATTCACTCGAGTTTTTATGACAGCTAAACAGTCAATCGAGCTTTAAGAAAGTTAAAGATTCACTCGAGCTTTTATATAGCTATATATTCTCTCCAGCTTTTGTGTCACCTAGAGATTAAGATTCACTCAATTTTTTGTGACAGCTATTGATTCACCTGAGCTTTTAGACAGCTATAGATTCACTCGAGCTTTTATTACAGATTTAGTTTCACTCGAGCTTTTAGACAGCTTTAGATTCACTCGAGCTTTGTGACAGCTATAGATAAACTAATGTTTTTTTTACAGCTGCAGATTCACTTGATCTCTTATTACAGCTATAGATTCACTCGATTTCTTATGATAGCTATAGATTCACTCAAGATTTAATGACTGATTTAGAATCACTCGAACTTTTAAAAAGTAATATATTCACTCGAGCTTTTATGACAGCTATATTTATTTGAGCTTTTATTACAGCCATAGATTCATTCGAGCTTTTATGACAGCTATAGATTCACTCAAGCTTTTAGACAGCTACAAATTCACTCGAGCTTTCAGACAGCGATAGATTCACTCGAGCTTTAAGACAGCTATGGATTCACTCAAGCTTTCAGACAAAACTAGATTCACTAGTGCTAAATGACAGCCATAGAGTCACTCGAGCTTTTAGACAGTTATAGATTCACTTGAGCTTTTTATTACAGCTTTAGATTCACTCAAGCTTTTATGACAGCTTTAGATTCACTCGAGCATTTACGGAGCAAAACATTCACTCGAGCCTTAAGACAGCTATAGATTAACTCGAGCTTTTATGACAGCCATTGATTCATTCGAGATTTCAGACAGCTATTGATTCACTTGAGCTTTTAGAAAGCTATAGATTCACTCTAGTTTAATGACAGCTTTAGATTCACTAGAGCTTTAAGAAAGCTTTAGATTCACTCAAGCTTATAGACAGCTATAGATTCACTTGAGCTTTTAGACAGCTATAGATTCACTCGAGCTTTTATGTCATCTATAAAGATTTTTCAAGCTTTAATGAATGCTATAGATTCACTCGAGCTTTTATGTCATCTATAAAGTCATTCAAGCTTTAATGAATGCTATAGATTTACTCAAGCCTTTAGACAGCTAAAAATTCACTCAAGCTTTTATGACTGATTAAGAATCACTCGAGCTTTTAAAGCTAAAGATTCACTTGAGTTTTTAGACAGCTATAGATTAACTCTAGTTTTTATAATAGCTAAAGATTAACTCGAGCTTTTATGACAGCTGTAGATTCACTCAAGCTTTTAGACAGCTATAAATTCACTTTAGCTTTTAGATAACTATAGATTAACTCGAGCTTTTAGACAGCTATAGATTCACTTGAGGTTTCAGACAGCGATAGATTTACTCGTGGTTAATGACAGCCATAGAGTCACTCGATATTTTAGGCAGTTATAGATTCACTTTAGCTTTTATAACAGCCTTAGGTTAACTCAAGCTTTTATGGCAGCATAAGATTCACTTGAGCATTTAGGCAGCTATAGATTCACTCGAGCCTTAAGACATCTATAGATTTACTCGAGCTTTTATGACAGCCATAGATTCATTCGAGCTTTCAGACAGCTATTGATTCACTTGAGCTTTTAGAAAGCTATAGATTCACTCTAGTTTAATGACAGCTTTAGATTCACTAGAGCTTTAAGAAAGCTTTAGATTCACTCAAGCTTTTAGACTGCTATATATACATTTATGCTTCAATACAGCTTTAGATTCACTCTAGTTTAATGACAGCTTTATATTCACTAGAGCTTTAAGAAAGCTATAGATTCACTCGAGCTTTTATGAGAGCGTTAGATTAATTCGAGCTTTTAGACAACTAAAGATTCACTCGAGCTTTTATGACAGCTATAGATTCACTTTAGCTTTTAGACAGCTATAGTTTCACTCGAGCTTTTATGGCAACTATAGAGTCACTGGAGCTTTTATGACAGCTATAGATTCACTTTAGCCTTTAGACAGCTATAGATTCACTCGAGCTTTTATGACAACTATAGAGTCACTCGAGCTTTTATGACAGCTATAGATTTACTCGATTTTTTATACAGCTTAAAATTCACTCAAAATTTTATGACTGACTAAGAGTCACTCGAGCTTTTAGAGCAAAAGATTCACTCGAGTTTTTAGACAGATATAGATTCACTCTAGCATTTATAACAGCTTTAGATTCACTCGAGCTTTTAGACTGCTCAAGATTCACTCGAGTTTTTATGACAGCTATAGAGACAATCGAGCTTTTAGAAAGTTATAGATTCACTCGAGCTTTTATATACCTATATATTCTCTCCAGCTTTTGTGTCACCTAGAGATAAAGATTCACTCGAGCTTTTATATAGCTATATATTCTCTCCAGCTTTTGTGTCACCTAGAGATATAGATTCACTCGAGTTTTAATGACAGCTATATATTCACTCCAGCTTTTGTGACTGCTAGAGATTCACTCAAGCTTTTAAACAGCTATAGATTCACTCGAACTTTTAGACAGCTATAGATTCACTCGAGCTTTTATGACAGCTTTAGATTCACTCAAGCTTATAGACAGCTATAGATTCACTTGAGCTTTTAGACAGCTATAGATTCACTCGAGCTTTTATGTCATCTATAAAGATTTTTTCAAGCTTTCAATACAGCTTTAGATTCACTTTAGTTTAATGACAGCTTTATATTCACTAGAGCTTTAAGAAAGCTATAGATTCACTCGAGCTTTTATGAGAGCGTTAGATTAATTCGAGCTTTTAGACAACTAAAGATTTACTCGAGCTTTTATGACAGCTATAGATTCACTTTAGCTTTTAGACAGCTATAGTTTCACTCGAGCTTTTATGACAACTATAGAGTCACTCGAGCTTTTATGACAGCTATAGATTCACTTTAGCCTTTAGACAGCTATAGATTCACTCGAGCTTTTATGACAACTATAGAGTCACTCGAGCTTTTATGACAGCTATAGATTTACTCGATTTTTTATACAGCTTAAAATTCACTCAAAATTTTATGACTAAGAGTCACTCGAGCTTTTAGAGCAAAAGATTCACTCGAGTTTTTAGACAGATATAGATTCACTCTTGCATTTATAACAGCTTTAGATTCACTCGAGCTGCCAGACAGCTATAGATTTACTCGAGCTTTTATTACAGCTATAGATTCATTCGAGCTTTTAGACAGCTATAGATTCACTTGAGTTTTCAGACAGCGATAGATTTACTCGTGGTTAATGACAGCCATAGAGTCACTCGATATTTTAGGCAGTAATAGATTCACTTTAGCTTTTATTACAGCTTTAGGTTAACTCAAGCTTTTATAGCAGCATAAGATTCACTTGAGCATTTAGACAGCTATAGATTCACTCGAGCCTTAAGACATCTATAGATTTACTCGAGCTTTTATGACAGCCATAGATTCATTCGAGCTTTTAGACAGTAATAGATTCACTTGAGCTTTTATTACAGCTTTAGATTCACTCGAGCTTTTAGACAGCTTTAGATTCACTCGAGCTTTGAGACAACTATAGATAAACTAATGTTTTTTTTTACAGCTATAGATTCACTCGAGCTTTTAGACAGCTATCGAAACATTCGAGCTTCAATAAAGCTTTAGATTCACTCTAGTTTAATGACACCTTTAGATTCACTAGAGCTTAAAGAAAGCTTTAGATTCACTCGAGCTTTTAGACTGCTATAGATTCATTCGAGTTTTTATGACAGCTAAACAGTCAATCGAGCTTTAAGAAAGTTAAAGATTCACTCGAGCTTTTATATAGCTATATATTCTCTCCAGCTTTTGTGTCACCTAGAGATTAAGATTCACTCAATTTTTTGTGACAGCTATTGATTCACCTGAGCTTTTAGACAGCTATAGATTCACTCGAGCTTTTATTACAGATTTAGTTTCACTCGAGCTTTTAGACAGCTTTAGATTCACTCGAGCTTTGTGACAGCTATAGATAAACTAATGTTTTTTTTACAGCTGCAGATTCACTTGATCTCTTATTACAGCTATAGATTCACTCGATTTCTTATGATAGCTATAGATTCACTCAAGATTTAATGACTGATTTAGAATCACTCGAACTTTTAAAAAGTAATATATTCACTCGAGCTTTTATGACAGCTATATTTATTTGAGCTTTTATTACAGCCATAGATTCATTCGAGCTTTTATGACAGCTATAGATTCACTCAAGCTTTTAGACAGCTACAAATTCACTCGAGCTTTCAGACAGCGATAGATTCACTCGAGCTTTAAGACAGCTATGGATTCACTCAAGCTTTCAGACAAAACTAGATTCACTAGTGCTAAATGACAGCCATAGAGTCACTCGAGCTTTTAGACAGTTATAGATTCACTTGAGCTTTTTATTACAGCTTTAGATTCACTCAAGCTTTTATGACAGCTTTAGATTCACTCGAGCATTTACGGAGCAAAACATTCACTCGAGCCTTAAGACAGCTATAGATTAACTCGAGCTTTTATGACAGCCATTGATTCATTCGAGATTTCAGACAGCTATTGATTCACTTGAGATTTAAGACAGCTATAGATACACTCGAGCTTTTATGACTCTACTAAGTCTTTCGAGCTTTTATGACAGCTATAGATTTACTCGAGCTTTTAGACAGCTTAAAATTCACTCAAGCTTTAATGACTGATTAGGAGTCACTAGAGCTTTTAATAAGTAAAATATTCACTCGAGCATTTAGAGAGCTATAGATTTACTCGAGCTTTTAGACAGCTTAAAATTCACTCAAGCTTTAATGACTGATTAGGAGTCACTAGAGCTTTTAATAAGTAAAATATTCACTCGAGCATTTAGAGAGCTATAGATTCAATCGAGCTTTTATGACAGCTATAGATTTTTTTGAGCTTTCATTACAGCTTAAGATTCATTCGAGCTTTAATGACAGCTATAGATTCACTCAAGCTTTTAGACAGCTATAGATTAACTCGAGCTTTTAGATAACTATAGATTAACTCGAGCTTTTAGGCAGCTATAGATTCACTTGAGTTTTCAGACAGCAATAGATTCACTCGTGGTTAATGACAGCCATAGAGTCGCTCGATCTTTTAGTCAGTAATAGATTCACTTTAGCTTTTATTACAGCTTTAGGTTAACTCAAGCTTTTACGGCAGCATAAGATTCACTCGAGCCTTAAGACATCTATAGATTTACTCGAGCTTTTATGACAGCCATAGATTCATTCGAGCTTTCAGACAGCTATTGATTCACCTGAGCTTTTATTAAAGCTTTAAGTTCACTCGATTTTTTGTGACAGCTATAGATTCACTCAAGCTTTTAGACAGCTATAGATTCACTCGAGCTTTTATAATTTTATAATAGCTATAGATTCACTCGAGCTTTTATTCAGCTATAGATTCACTCGAGCTTTTATGACATCTACTAAGTCTTTCGAGCTTTTATGATACCTATAGATTTACTCGGGCTTTTAGACAGCTTAAAATTCACTCAAGCTTTTATGACTGATTAAGAGTCACTGGAGCTTTTAAAAAGTAAAATATTCACTTGAGCATTTAGAGAGCTATAGATTCAATCGAGCTTTATGACAGCTATAGATTTATATGAGCAATCATTACAGCTTTAGATTCATTGATTTACTCGTGGTTAATGACAGCCATAGAGTCACTCGATCTTTTAGACAGTAATAGATTCACTTTAGCTTTTATTACAGCTTTAGGTTAACTCAAGCTTTTATGGCAGCATAAGATTCACTTGAGCATTTAGGCAGCTATAGATTCACTCGAGCCTTAAGACATCTATAGATTTACTCGAGCTTTTATGACAGCCATAGATTCATTTGAGCTTTCAGACAGCTATTGATTCACCTGAGCTTTAAGACAGCTATAGATTCACTCGAGCTTTTAGAGAGCTTTAGATTCACTCGAGCTTTTATGATAGCTATATTAATTTGAGCTTTTAGTACAGCCATAGATTCATTCGAGCTTTTATGACAGCTATAGATTCACTCAAGCTTTAAGACAGCTACAAATTCACTCGAGCTTTCAGACAGCGATCGATTCACTCGAGCTTTAAGACGTATACACTCAAGCTTTCAGGCAAAAATAGATTCACTCGTGCTTTATGACAGCCATAGAGTCACTTGAGCTTTTAGACAGCTATAGATTCACTTGAGCTTTTATTAAAGCTATAGATTCACTCAAGCTTTAATGACAGCTTGAGATTCACTCGAGCATTTACGCAGCAAAACATTTACTCGAGCCTTAAGACAGCTATAGATTTACTCGAGCTTATATGACAGCCATAGATTCATTCGGCATTTCAGACAGCTATTGATTCACTTGAGCTTTAAGACAGCTAAAGAGACATTCGAGCTTCAAGACAGCTTAAGATTCACTCAAGTTGTATGACAGCTTTAGATTAACTAGAGCTTTAAGACAGCTATAGATTCACTCGAGCTTTTAGACTGCTATAGATTCACTCTTGTTTTTATGACAGCTATTGTGTCAATCGAGCTTTTAGAAATTTAAAGATTCACTCGAGCTTTTATATAGCTATTTATTATCTCCAGCTTTTGTTTCAGCTAAAGATTTATATTCACTCGACTTTTAATGACAGCTATAGATTCACTTGAGCTTTCAGATAGCTATAGATTCACTCGAGCTTTTATGACATCTAAAAAGTCACTCAAGCTTTTATGACTGATTAAGAGTCACTAGAGCTTTTAATAAGTAAAATATTCACTCGAGCATTTAGAGAGCTATAGATTCAATCGAGCTTTTATGACAGCTATAGATTGTTTTGAGCTTTCATTACAGCCTAAGATTCATTCGAGCTTTAATGACAGATAAAGATTCACTCAAGCTTTTAGACAGCTATAGATTAATTCGAGCTTTTAGATAACTATAGATTAACTCGAGCTTTTAGGCGGCTATAGATTCACTTGAGTTTTCAGACAGCAATAGATTTACTCGTGGTTAATGACAGCCATAGAGTCACTCGATCTTTTAGACAGTAATAAATTCACTTTAGCTTTTATTACAGCTTTAGGTTAACTCAAGCTTTTATGGCAGCATAAGATTCACTCGAGCCTTAAGACATCTATAGATTAACTCGAGCTTTTATGACAGCCATAGATTCATTCGAGCTTTCAGACAGCTATTGATTCACCTGAGCTTTTGGACAGCTATAGATTCACTCGAGCTTTAAGAGAGCTTTAGATCCACTCGAGCTTTTATGACAGCCGTAGAGTCACTCGAGCTTTTTGACCGATATAGAGTCACTTGAGTTTTTATAACAGCTATAGATTCATTCGAGCTTTGATGACAGCCATAGATTCACTCGAGCTTTAAGACGGATTCACTCAAGCTTTCAGACAAAAATAGATTCACTCGTGCTTAATGACAGCCATAGAGTCACTCGAGCTTTTAGACAGTAATAGATTCACTTGAGCTTTTATTACAGCTTTAGATTCACTCAAGCTTTAATGACAGCTTGAGATTCACTCGAGCATTTACGCAGCAAAACATTTACTCGAGCCATAAGACAGCTATAGATTTACTCGAGCTTATATGACAGCCATAGATTCATTCGGCATTTCAGACAGCTATTGATTCACTTGAGCTTTAAGACAGCTAAAGAGACATTCGAGCTTCAAGACAGCTTTAGATTCACTCAAGTTGTATGACAGCTTTAGATTAACTAGAGCTTTAAGACAGCTATAGATTCACTCGAGCTTTTAGACTGCTATAGATTCACTCGAGTTTTTATGACAACTATTGTGTCAATCGAGCTTTTAGAAATTTAAAGATTCACTCGAGCTTTTATATAGCTATTTATTATCTCCAGCTTTTGTTTCAGCTAAAGATTTATATTCACTCGACTTTTAATGACAGCTATAGATTCACTTGAGCTTTCAGATAGCTATAGATTCACTCGAGCTTTTATGACATCTATAAAGTCACTCGAGCTTTTATGACAGCTATAGATTCACTTTAGCTTTTAGACAGCTTTAGATTCACTCGAGCTTTTATGACAACTATAGAGTCACTCGGGCTTTAATGACAGCTATAGATTTACTCGAACTTTTATGACAGCTATAGATTCACTCGAGCTTTTATGACAACTATAGAGTCACTCGAGCTTTAATGACAGCTATAGATTTACTTGAGCTTTTAGACAGCTAAAGATACATTCGAGCTTTTAGAGAGCTATAGATTCACTCGAGCTTTTATGACAGCCAGAGCGTCACTCGAGCTTTTTGACCGATATAGAGTCACTTGAATTTGTATAACATTTTGATTCATTCGAGCTTTGATGACAGCTATGGATTCACTCGAGCTTTAAGATAACTATAAATTCACTCGAGATTTTATAACAGCTATAGATTCACTCGAGTTTTTAGACAGCTATAGAAACATTCGAGCTTCAATACAGCTTTAGATTCACTCTAGTTTAATGACAGCTTTAGATTCACTAGAGCTTTAAGAAAGCTTTAGATTCACTCGAGCTTTTAGACTGCTAAAGTTTCACTCGAGTTTTTATGATATCTATTAAGTTTTTCGAGCTTTTATGATAGCTCTAGTTTACTCGAGCTTTTATGACTGCCTTAGATTCACTCGAGCTTTCAAACAGCTATTGATTCACTTGAGCTTTTAAACAGCTATAGATTCATTCGAGCTTTTAGAGAGCTATAGATTCACTCGAGCTTTTATGACAGCCAGAGAGTCACTCGAGCTTTTTGACCGACATAGAGTCACTTGAGTTTTTATAACAGCTAAAGAGTCAATCGAGCTTTAAGAAAGTTAAAGATTCACTCGAGCTTTTATATAGCTATATATTCTCTCCAGCTTTTGTGTCACCTAGAGATTAAGATTCACTCAATTTTTTGTGACAGCTATTGATTCACCTGAGCTTTTAGACAGCTATAGATTCACTCGAGCTTTTATTACAGCTTTAGATTCACTCGAGCTTTTAGACAGCCTTAGATTCACTCGAGCTTTGTGACAGCTATAGATAAACTAATGTTTTTTTTACAGCTGCAGATTCACTTGATCTCTTATTACAGCTATAGATTCACTCGATTTCTTATGATAGCTATAGATTCACTCAAGATTTAATGACTGATTTAGAGTCACTCGAACTTTTAAAAAGTAATATATTCACTCGAGCTTTTATGACAGCTATATTTATTTGAGCTTTTATTACAGCCATAGATTCATTCGAGCTTTTATGACAGCTATAGATTCACTCAAGCTTTTAGACAGCTACAAATTCACTCGAGCTTTCAGACAGCGATAGATTCACTCGAGCTTTAAGACAGCTATGGATTCACTCAAGCTTTCAGACAAAACTAGATTCACTAGTGCTTAATGACAGCCATAGAGTCACTCGAGCTTTTAGACAGTAATAGATTCACTTGAACTTTTTATTACAGCTTTAGATTCACTCAAGCTTTTATGACAGCTTTAGATTCACTCGAGCATTTACGCAGCAAAACATTCACTCGAGCCTTAAGACAGCTATAGATTAACTAAAGCTTTTATGACAGCCATTGATTCATTCGAGATTTCAGACAGCTATTGATTCACTTGAGATTTAAGACAGCTATAGATACACTCGAGCTTTTATGACTCTACTAAGTCTTTCGAGCTTTTATGACAGCTATTTTATTTACTCGAGCTTTTAGACAGCTTAAAATTCACTCAAGCTTTAATGACTGATTAGGAGTCACTAGAGCTTTTAATAAGTAAAATATTCACTCGAGCATTTAGAGAGCTATAGATTCAATCGAGCTTTTATGACAGCTAATGATTTTTTTGAGCTTTCATTACAGCTTAAGATTCATTCGAGCTTTAATGACAGCTATAGATTCACTCAAGCTTTTAGACAGCTATAGATTAACTCGAGCTTTTAGATAACTATAGATTAACTCGAGCATTTAGGCAGCTATAGATTCACTTGAGTTTTCAGACAGCAATAGATTTACTCGTGGTTAATGACAGCCATAGAGTCACTCGATCTTTTAGACAGTAATAGATTCACTTTACCTTTTATTACAGCTTTAGGTTAACTCAAGCTTTTACGGCAGCATAAGATTCACTCGAGCCTTAAGACATCTATAGATTTACTCGAGCTTTTATGACAGCCATAGATTCATTCGAGCTTTCAGACAGCTATTGATTCACCTGAGCTTTTATTAAAGCTATAGGTTCCCTCGATTTTTTGTGACAGCTATAGATTCACTCAAGCTTTTAGACAGCTATAGATTCACTCGAGCTTTTATAATTTTATAATAGCTATAGATTCACTCGAGCTTTTATTCAGCTATAGATTCACTCGAGCTTTTATGACAACTATAGAGTCACTCGAGCTTTTATGACAGCTATAGATTTACTTGAGCTTTTAGAGAGCTATAGATTCACTCGAGCTTTTATGACAGCCAGAGAGTCACTCAAGCTTTTTGACCGATATAGAGTCACTTGAATTTGTATAACAGCTATAGATTCATTCGAGCTTTGATGACAGCTATGGATTCACTCGAGCTTTTATGACAACTATAGAGTCACTCGAGCTTTTATGACAGCTATAGATTTACTTGAGCTTTTAGAGAGCTATAGATTCACTCGAGCTTTTATGACAGCCAGAGAGTCACTCGAGCTTTTTGACCGATATAGAGTCACTTGAATTTGTATAACAGCGATAGATTCACTCGAGCTATAAGACAGCTATGTATTCACTCAAGCTTTCAGACAAAACTAGATTCACTAGTGCTTAATGACAGCCATAGAGTCACTCGAGCTTTTAGAAAGTAATAGATTCACTTGAGCTTTTTATTACAGCTTTAGATTCACTCAAGCTTTTATGACAGCTTTAGATTCACTCGAGCATTTACGCAGCAAAACATTCACTCGAGCCTTAAGACAGCTATAGATTAACTCGAGCTTTTATGACAGCCATTGATTCATTCGAGATTTCAGACAGCTATTGATTCACTTGAGATTTAAGGCAGCTATAGATACACTCGAGCTTTTATGACTCTACTAAGTCTTTCGAGCTTTTATGACAGCTATTTTATTTACTCGAGCTTTTAGACAGCTTAAAATTCACTCAAGCTTTAATGACTGATTAGGAGTCACTAGAGCTTTTAATAAGTAAAATATTCACTCGAGCATTTAGAGAGCTATAGATTCAATCGAGCTTTTATGACAGCTATAGATTGTTTTGAGCTTTCATTACAGCCTAAGATTCATTCGAGCTTTAATGACAGATAAAGATTCACTCAAGCTTTTAGACAGCTATAGATTAACTCGAGCTTTTAGATAACTATAGATTAACTCGAGCTTTTAGGCGGCTATAGATTCACTTGAGTTTTCAGACAGCAATAGATTTACTCGTGGTTAATGACAGCCATAGAGTCACTCGATCTTTTAGACAGTAATAAATTCACTTTAGCTTTTATTACAGCTTTAGGTTAACTCAAGCTTTTATGGCAGCATAAGATTCACTCGAGCCTTAAGACATCTATAGATTAACTCGAGCTTTTATGACAGCCATAGATTCATTCGAGCTTTCAGACAGCTATTGATTCACCTGAGCTTTTGGACAGCTATAGATTCACTCGAGCTTTAAGAGAGCTTTAGATCCACTCGAGCTTTTATGACAGCCGTAGAGTCACTCGAGCTTTTTGACCGATATAGAGTCACTTGAGTTTTTATAACAGCTATAGATTCATTCGAGCTTTGATGACAGCCATAGATTCACTCGAGCTTTAAGACGGATTCACTCAAGCTTTCAGACAAAAATAGATTCACTCGTGCTTAATGACAGCCATAGAGTCACTCGAGCTTTTAGACAGTAATAGATTCACTTGAGCTTTTATTACAGCTTTAGATTCACTCAAGCTTTAATGACAGCTTGAGATTCACTCGAGCATTTACGCAGCAAAACATTTACTCGAGCCATAAGACAGCTATAGATTTACTCGAGCTTATATGACAGCCATAGATTCATTCGGCATTTCAGACAGCTATTGATTCACTTGAGCTTTACGACAGCTAAAGAGACATTCGAGCTTCAAGACAGCTTTAGATTCACTCAAGTTGTATGACAGCTTTAGATTAACTAGAGCTTTAAGACAGCTATAGATTCACTCGAGCTTTTAGACTGCTATAGATTCACTCGAGTTTTATGACAGCTATTGTGTCAATCGAGCTTTTAGAAATTTAAAGATTCACTCGAGCTTTTATATAGCTATTTATTATCTCCAGCTTTTGTTTCAGCTAAAGATTTATATTCACTCGACTTTTAATGACAGCTATAGATTCACTTGAGCTTTCAGATAGCTATAGATTCACTCGAGCTTTTAGGACATCTATAAAGTCACTCGAGCTTTTATGACAGCTATAGATTCACTTTAGCTTTTAGACAGCTTTAGATTCACTCGAGCTTTTATGACAACTATAGAGTCACTCGGGCTTTAATGACAGTTATAGATTTACTCGAACTTTTATGACAGCTATAGATTCACTCGAGCTTTTATGACAACTATAGAGTCACTCGAGCTTTAATGACAGCTATAGATTTACTTGAGCTTTTAGACAGCTAAAGATACATTCGAGCTTTTAGAGAGCTATAGATTCACTCGAGCTTTTATGACAGCCAGAGCGTCACTCGAGCTTTTTGACCGATATAGAGTCACTTGAATTTGTATAACATTTTGATTCATTCGAGCTTTGATGACAGCTATGGATTCACTCGAGCTTTAAGATAACTATAAATTCACTCGAGATTTTATAACAGCTATAGATTCACTCGAGTTTTTAGACAGCTATAGAAACATTCGAGCTTCAATACAGCTTTAGATTCACTCTAGTTTAATGACAGCTTTAGATTCACTAGAGCTTTAAGAAAGCTTTAGATTCACTCGAGCTTTTAGACTGCTAAAGTTTCACTCGAGTTTTTATGATATCTATTAAGTTTTTCGAGCTTTTATGATAGCTCTAGTTTACTCGAGCTTTTATGACTGCCTTAGATTCACTCGAGCTTTCAAACAGCTATTGATTCACTTGAGCTTTTAAACAGCTATAGATTCATTCGAGCTTTTAGAGAGCTATAGATTCACTCGAGCTTTTATGACAGCCAGAGAGTCACTCGAGCTTTTTGACCGACATAGAGTCACTTGAGTTTTTATAACAGCTAAAGATTCACTCGAGCTTTTATGACAGCCATAGAGTCAATCGAGCATTTTAACCGATATAGAGTCACTTGAGTTTTTATATCAGCTATAGATTCACTCGAGCTTTTATGACATCTAGTAAGTCTTTCGAGCTTTTATGATAGCTATAGATTTACTCGAGCTTTTAGACAGCTAAAAATTCACTCAAGCTTTTATGACTGATTAAGAGTCACTAGAGCTTTTAAAAAGTAAAATATTCACTCGAGCATTAAGAGAGCTATAGATTCAATCGAGCTTTTATGACAGCTATAGATTTATTTAGAGCGTTCATTACAGCTTATGATTCATTCGAGCTTTAATGACAACTATAGATTCACTCAAGCTTTTAGACAGCTATAAATTCACTCTTGCTTTTAGATAACTATAGATTAACTCGAGCTTCTAAAAGCTAGCTACTCAACTCAAGTGAATCTATAGCTGTCTAAACAGCTATAGATTCACTTGAGTTTTCAGACAGCAATAGATTTCCTCGTGGTTAATGACAGCCATAGAGTCACTCGATATTTTAGGCAGTAATAGATTCACTTTAGCTTTTATTACAGCTTTAGGTTAACTCAAGCTTTTATAGCAGCATAAGATTCACTTGAGCATTTAGGCAGCTATAGATTCACTCGAGCCTTAAGACATCTATAGATTTACTCGAGCTTTTATGACAGCCATAGATTCATTCGAGCTTTTAGACAGTAATAGATTCACTTGAGCTTTTATTACAGCTTTAGATTCACTCGAGCTTTTAGACAGCTTCAGATTCACTCGAGCTTTGAGACAGCTATAGATAAACTAATGTTTTTTTTTACAGCTATAGATTCACTCGAGCTTTTAGACAGCTATAGAAACATTCGAGCTTCAATAAAGCTTTAGATTCACTCTAGTTTAATGACACCTTTAGATTCACTAGAGCTTTAAGAAAGCTTTAGATTCACTCGAGCTTTTAGACTGCTATAGATTCACTCGAGTTTTTATGACAGCTAAAGAGTCAATCGAGCTTTAAGAAAGTTAAAGATTCACTCGAGCTTTTATATAGCTATATATTCTCTCCAGCTTTTGTGTCACCTAGAGATTAAGATTCACTCAATTTTTTGTGACAGCTATTGATTCACCTGAGCTTTTAGACAGCTATAGATTCACTCGAGCTTTTATTACAGCTTTAGATTCACTCGAGCTTTTAGACAGCCTTAGATTCACTCGAGCTTTGTGACAGCTATAGATAAACTAATGTTTTTTTTACAGCTGCAGATTCACTTGATCTCTTATTACAGCTATAGATTCACTCGATTTCTTATGATAGCTATAGATTCACTCAAGATTTAATGACTGATTTAGAGTCACTCGAACTTTTAAAAAGTAATATATTCACTCGAGCTTTTATGACAGCTATATTTATTTGAGCTTTTATTACAGCCATAGATTCATTCGAGCTTTAATGACAGCTATAGATTCACTCAAGCTTTTAGACAGCTACAAATTCACTCGAGCTTTCAGACAGCGATAGATTCACTCGAGCTTTAAGACAGCTATGGATTCACTCAAGCTTTCAGACAAAACTAGATTCACTAGTGCTTAATGACAGCCATAGAGTCACTCGAGCTTTTAGACAGTAATAGATTCACTTGAACTTTTTATTACAGCTTTAGATTCACTCAAGCTTTTATGACAGCTTTAGATTCACTCGAGCATTTACGCAGCAAAACATTCACTCGAGCCTTAAGACAGCTATAGATTAACTAAAGCTTTTATGACAGCCATTGATTCATTCGAGATTTCAGACAGCTATTGATTCACTTGAGATTTAAGACAGCTATAGATACACTCGAGCTTTTATGACTCTACTAAGTCTTTCGAGCTTTTATGACAGCTATTTTATTTACTCGAGCTTTTAGACAGCTTAAAATTCACTCAAGCTTTAATGACTGATTAGGAGTCACTAGAGCTTTTAATAAGTAAAATATTCACTCGAGCATTTAGAGAGCTATAGATTCAATCGAGCTTTTATGACAGCTAATGATTTTTTTGAGCTTTCATTACAGCTTAAGATTCATTCGAGCTTTAATGACAGCTATAGATTCACTCAAGCTTTTAGACAGCTATAGATTAACTCGAGCTTTTAGATAACTATAGATTTACTCGAGCATTTAGGCAGCTATAGATTCACTTGAGTTTTCAGACAGCAATAGATTTACTCGTGGTTAATGACAGCCATAGAGTCACTCGATCTTTTAGACAGTAATAGATTCACTTTACCTTTTATTACAGCTTTAGGTTAACTCAAGCTTTAACGGCAGCATAAGATTCACTCGAGCCTTAAGACATCTATAGATTTACTCGAGCTTTTATGACAGCCATAGATTCATTCGAGCTTTCAGACAGCTATTGATTCACCTGAGCTTTTATTAAAGCTATAGGTTCCCTCGATTTTTTGTGACAGCTATAGATTCACTCAAGCTTTTAGACAGCTATAGATTCACTCGAGCTTTTATAATTTTATAATAGCTATAGATTCACTCGAGCTTTTATTCAGCTATAGATTCACTCGAGCTTTTATGACAACTATAGAGTCACTCGAGCTTTTATGACAGCTATAGATTAACTTGAGCTTTTAGAGAGCTATAGATTCACTCGAGCTTTTATGACAGCCAGAGAGTCACTCGAGCTTTTTGACCGATATAGAGTCACTTGAATTTGTATAACAGCTATAGATTCATTCGAGCTTTGATGACAGCTATGGATTCACTCGAGCTTTTATGACAACTATAGAGTCACTCGAGCTTTTATGACAGCTATAGATTTACTTGAGCTTTTAGAGAGCTATAGATTCACTCGAGCTTTTATGACAGCCAGAGAGTCACTAGAGCTTTTTGACCGATATAGAGTCACTTGAATTTGTATAACAGCGATAGATTCACTCGGGCTTTAAGACAGCTATGTATTCACTCAAGCTTTCAGACAAAACTAGATTCACTAGTGCTTAATGACAGCCATAGAGTCACTCGAGCTTTTAGACAGTAATAGATTCACTTGAGCTTTTTATTACAGCTTTAGATTCACTCAAGCTTTTATGACAGCTTTAGATTCACTCGAGCATTTACGCAGCAAAACATTCACTCGAGCCTTAAGACAGCTATAGATTAACTCGAGCTTTTATGACAGCCATTGATTCATTCGAGATTTCAGACAGCTATTGATTCACTTGAGATTTAAGGCAGCTCTAGATACACTCGAGCTTTTATGACTCTACTAAGTCTTTCGAGCTTTTATGACAGCTATTTTATTTACTCGAGCTTTTAGACAGCTTAAAATTCACTCAAGCTTTAATGACTGATTAGGAGTCACTAGAGCTTTTAATAAGTAAAATATTCACTCGAGCATTTAGAGAGCTATAGATTCAATCGAGCTTTTATGACAGCTAATGATTTTTTTGAGCTTTCATTACAGCTTAAGATTCATTCGAGCTTTAATGACAGCTATAGATTCACTCAAGCTTTTAGACAGCTATAGATTAACTCGAGCTTTTAGATAACTATAGATTAACTCGAGCATTTAGGCAGCTATAGATTCACTTGAGTTTTCAGACAGCAATAGATTTACTCGTGGTTAATGACGGCCATAGAGTCACTCGATCTTTTAGACAGTAATAGATTCACTTTACCTTTTATTACAGCTTTAGGTTAACTCAAGCTTTAACGGCAGCATAAGATTCACTCGAGCCTTAAGACATCTATAGATTTACTCGAGCTTTTAGGACAGCCATAGATTCATTCGAGCTTTCAGACAGCTATTGATTCACCTGAGCTTTTATTAAAGCTATAGGTTCCCTCGATTTTTTGTGACAGCTATAGATTCACTCAAGCTTTTAGACAGCTATAGATTCACTCGAGCTTTTATAATTTTATAATAGCTATAGATTCACTCGAGCTTTTATTCAGCTATAGATTCACTCGAGCTTTTATGACAACTATAGAGTCACTTGAGCTTTTATGACAGCTATAGATTTACTTGAGCTTTTAGAGAGCTATAGATTCACTCGAGCTTTCATGACAGCCAGAGAGTCACTCGAGCTTTTTGACCGATATAGAGTCACTTGAATTTGTATAACAGCTATAGATTCATTCGAGCTTTGATGACAGCTATGGATTCACTCGAGCTTTAAGATAACTATAAATTCACTCGAGATTTTATAACAGCTATAGATTCACTCGAGTTTTTAGACAGCTATAGAAACATTCGAGCTTCAATACAGCTTTAGATTCACTCTAGTTTAATGAGAGCTTTAGATTCACTAGAGCTTTAAGAAAGCTTTAGATTCACTCGAGCTTTTAGACTGCTAAAGTTTCACTCGAGTTTTTATGACATCTATTAAGTTTTTCAAGCTTTTATGATAGCTCTAGTTTACTCGAGCTTTTATGACTGCCTTAGATTCACTCGAGCTTTCAAACAGCTATTGATTCACTTGAGCTTTTAAACAGCTATAGATTCATTCGAGCTTTTAGAGAGCTATAGATTCACTCGAGCTTTTATGACAGCCAGAGAGTCACTCGAGCTTTTTGACCGACATAGAGTCACTTGAGTTTTTATAACAGCTAAAGATCCACTCGAGCTTTTATGACAGCCATAGAGTCAATCGAGCATTTTAACCGATATAGAGTCACTTGAGTTTTTATAACAGCTATAGATTCACTCGAGCTTTTATGACATCTATAAATTCACTCGTGCTTAATGACAGCCATAGAGTCACTCGAGCTTTAAGCCAGTTATAGATTCACTTGAGCTTTTATTACAGCTTTAGATTCTATCAAGCTTTTATGACAGCTTTAGATTCACTCGAGCATTTACGCAGCAAAACATACACTCGAGCCTTAACACACCTATAGATTTACTCGAGCTTTTATTACTGCCTTAGATTCACTCGAGCTTTCAGACAGCTATTGATTCACTTGAGCTTTTAGACAGCTATAGATTCACTCGAGCTTTTAGAGAGCTATAGATTCACTCGAGCTTTTATGACAGCCATAGAGTCACTCGAGCTTTTTGACCGATATAGAGTCACTTGAGTTTTTATAACAGCTATAGATTCATTCGAGCTTTGATGACAGCTATAGATTCACTCGAGCTTTAAGATAACTATAAATTCACTAGAGATTTTATAACAGCTATAGATTCACTCGAGCTTTTAGACAGCTATAGAAACATTCGAGCTTCAATACAGCTTTAGATTCACTCTAGTTTAATGACAGCTTTAGATTCACTAGAGCTTTAAGAAAGCTTTAGGTTAACTCAAGCTTTTATGGCAGCATAAGATTCACTCGAGCCTTAAGACATCTATAGATTTACTCGAGCTTTTATGACAGCCATAGATACATTCGAGCTTTCAGACAGCTATTGATTCACCTGAGCTTTTAGACAGTTATAGATTCACTCGAGCTTTTATATAGCTTTAGATTCAATCGAGCTTTAATGACAGCCGTAGAATCACTCGACCTTTTAGACAGTAATAAATTCACTTGAGCTTTTATTACAGCTTTAGATTCACTCGAGCTTTTAGATAGCTATAGATTCACTCAAGCTTTAATGACTGATTTAGAATCACTCGAACTTTTAAAAAGTAAAATATTCACTCGAGCTTTTAGAGAGCTATAGATTCTCTCGAGCTTTTATGATAGCTATATTAATTTGAGCTTTTATTACAGCCATAGATTCATTCAAGCTTTTATGACAGCTATAGATTCACTCAAGCTTTTAGACAGCTACAAATTCACTCGAGCTTTCAGACAGCGATAGATTCACTCGAGCTTTAAGACGGATTCACTCATTTGAGCTTTTATTAAAGCTATACATTCACTCGATTTTTTGTGACAGCTATAGATTCACTCAAGCTTTTAGACAGCTATAGATTCACTCGAGCTTTTATAATTTTATAATAGCTATAGATTCACTCGAGCTTTTATTCAGCTATAGATTCACTCGAGCTTTTATGACATCTACTAAGTCTTTCGAGCTTTTATGATAGCTATAGATTTACTCGAGCTTTTAGACAGCTGAAAATTCATTCAAGCTTTTATGACTGATTAAGAGTCACTAGAGCTTTTAAAAAGTAAAATATTCACTCGAGCATTTAGAGAGCTTTAGATTCAATCAAGCTTTTATGACAGCTATAGATTTATTTGAGCTTTCATTACAGCTTAAGATTCATTCGGGCTTTAATGACAGCTATAGATTCACTCAAGCTTTTAGACAGCTATAGATTAACTCGTGCTTTTAGATAACTATAGATTTACTCGAGCTTTTATGACAGCTATAGATTCACTTTAGCTTTTAGACAGCTATAGATTCACTCGAGCTTTTAGAGAGCTATAGATCCACTCGAGCTTTTATGACAGCCGTAGAGTCACTCGAGCTTTTTGACCGATATAGAGTCACTTGAGTTTTTATAACAGCTATAGATTCATTCGAGCTTTGATGACAGCCATAGATTCACTCGAGCTTTAAGACGGATTCACTCAAGCTTTCAGACAAAAATAGATTCACTCGTGCTTAATGACAGCCATAGAGTCACTCGAGCTTTTAGACAGTAATAGATTCACTTGAGCTTTTATTACAGCTTTAGATTCACTCAAGCTTTAATGACAGCTTGAGATTCACTCGAGCATTTACGCAGCAAAACATTTACTCGAGCCATAAGACAGCTATAGATTTACTCGAGCTTATATGACAGCCATAGATTCATTCGGCATTTCAGACAGCTATTGATTCACTTGAGCTTTAAGACAGCTAAAGAGACATTCGAGCTTCAAGACAGCTTTAGATTCACTCAAGTTGTATAACAGCTTTAGATTAACTAGAGCTTTAAGACAGCTATAGATTCACTCGAGCTTTTAGACTGCTATAGATTCACTCGAGTTTTTATGACAGCTATTGTGTCAATCGAGCTTTTAGAAATTTAAAGATTCATTCGAGCTTTTATATAGCTATTTATTATCTCCAGCTTTTGTTTCAGCTAAAGATTTATATTCACTCGACTTTTAATGACAGCTATAGATTCACTTGAGCTTTCAGATAGCTATAGATTCACTCGAGCTTTTATGACATCTATAAAGTCACTCGAGCTTTTATGACAGCTATAGATTCACTTTAGCTTTTAGACAGCTTTAGATTCACTCGAGCTTTTATGACAACTATAGAGTCACTCGGGCTTTAATGACAGCTATAGATTTACTCGAACTTTTATGACAGCTATAGATTCACTCGAGCTTTTATGACAACTATAGAGTCACTCGAGCTTTAATGACAGCTATAGATTTACTTGAGCTTTTAGACAGCTAAAGATACATTCGAGCTTTTAGAGAGCTATAGATTCACTCGAGCTTTTATGACAGCCAGAGCGTCACTCGAGCTTTTTGACCGATATAGAGTCACTTGAATTTGTATAACATTTTGATTCATTCGAGCTTTGATGACAGCTATGGATTCACTCGAGCTTTAAGATAACTATAAATTCACTCGAGATTTTATAACAGCTATAGATTCACTCGAGTTTTTAGACAGCTATAGAAACATTCGAGCTTCAATACAGCTTTAGATTCACTCTAGTTTAATGACAGCTTTAGATTCACTAGAGCTTTAAGTAAGCTTAAGATTCACTCGAGCTTTTAGACTGCTAAAGTTTCACTCGAGTTTTTATGATATCTATTAAGTTTTTCGAGCTTTTATGATAGCTCTAGTTTACTCGAGCTTTTATGACTGCCTTAGATTCACTCGAGCTTTCAAACAGCTATTGATTCACTTGAGCTTTTAAACAGCTATAGATTCATTCGAGCTTTTAGAGAGCTATAGATTCACTCGAGCTTTTATGACAGCCAGAGAGTCACTCGAGCTTTTTGACCGACATAGAGTCACTTGAGTTTTTATAACAGCTAAAGATTCACTCGAGCTTTTATGACAGCCATAGAGTCAATCGAGCATTTTAACCGATATAGAGTCACTTGAGTTTTTATATCAGCTATAGATTCACTCGAGCTTTTATGACATCTAGTAAGTCTTTCGAGCTTTTATGATAGCTATAGATTTACTCGAGCTTTTAGACAGCTAAAAATTCACTCAAGCTTTTATGACTGATTAAGAGTCACTAGAGCTTTTAAAAAGTAAAATATTCACTCGAGCATTAAGAGAGCTATAGATTCAATCGAGCTTTTATGACAGCTATAGATTTATTTAGAGCGTTCATTACAGCTTATGATTCATTCGAGCTTTAATGACAACTATAGATTCACTCAAGCTTTTAGACAGCTATAAATTCACTCTTGCTTTTAGATAACTATAGATTAACTCGAGCTTCTAAAAGCTAGCTACTCAACTCAAGTGAATCTATAGCTGTCTAAACAGCTATAGATTCACTTGAGTTTTCAGACAGCAATAGATTTCCTCGTGGTTAATGACAGCCATAGAGTCACTCGATATTTTAGGCAGTAATAGATTCACTTTAGCTTTTATTACAGCTTTAGGTTAACTCAAGCTTTTATAGCAGCATAAGATTCACTTGAGCATTTAGGCAGCTATAGATTCACTCGAGCCTTAAGACATCTATAGATTTACTCGAGCTTTTATGACAGCCATAGATTCATTCGAGCTTTTAGACAGTAATAGATTCACTTGAGCTTTTATTACAGCTTTAGATTCACTCGAGCTTTTAGACAGCTTCAGATTCACTCGAGCTTTGAGACAGCTATAGATAAACTAATGTTTTTTTTTACAGCTATAGATTCACTCGAGCTTTTAGACAGCTATAGAAACATTCGAGCTTCAATAAAGCTTTAGATTCACTCTAGTTTAATGACACCTTTAGATTCACTAGAGCTTTAAGAAAGCTTTAGATTCACTCGAGCTTTTAGACTGCTATAGATTCACTCGAGTTTTTATGACAGCTAAAGAGTCAATCGAGCTTTAAGAAAGTTAAAGATTCACTCGAGCTTTTATATAGCTATATATTCTCTCCAGCTTTTGTGTCACCTAGAGATTAAGATTCACTCAATTTTTTGTGACAGCTATTGATTCACCTGAGCTTTTAGACAGCTATAGATTCACTCGAGCTTTTATTACAGCTTTAGATTCACTCGAGCTTTTAGACAGCCTTAGATTCACTCGAGCTTTGTGACAGCTATAGATAAACTAATGTTTTTTTTACAGCTGCAGATTCACTTGATCTCTTATTACAGCTATAGATTCACTCGATTTCTTATGATAGCTATAGATTCACTCAAGATTTAATGACTGATTTAGAGTCACTCGAACTTTTAAAAAGTAATATATTCACTCGAGCTTTTATGACAGCTATATTTATTTGAGCTTTTATTACAGCCATAGATTCATTCGAGCTTTTATGAGAGCTATAGATTCACTCAAGCTTTTAGACAGCTACAAATTCACTCGAGCTTTCAGACAGCGATAGATTCACTCGAGCTTTAAGACAGCTATGGATTCACTCAAGCTTTCAGACAAAACTAGATTCACTAGTGCTTAATGACAGCCATAGAGTCACTCGAGCTTTTAGACAGTAATAGATTCACTTGAACTTTTTATTACAGCTTTAGATTCACTCAAGCTTTTATGACAGCTTTAGATTCACTCGAGCATTTACGCAGCAAAACATTCACTCGAGCCTTAAGACAGCTATAGATTAACTCGAGCTTTTATGACAGCCATTGATTCATTCGAGATTTCAGACAGCTATTGATTCACTTGAGATTTAAGACAGCTATAGATACACTCGAGCTTTTATGACTCTACTAAGTCTTTCGAGCTTTTATGACAGCTATTTTATTTACTCGAGCTTTTAGACAGCTTAAAATTCACTCAAGCTTTAATGACTGATTAGGAGTCACTAGAGCTTTTAATAAGTAAAATATTCACTCGAGCATTTAGAGAGCTATAGATTCAATCGAGCTTTTATGACAGCTAATGATTTTTTTGAGCTTTCATTACAGCTTAAGATTCATTCGAGCTTTAATGACAGCTATAGATTCACTCAAGCTTTTAGACAGCTATAGATTAACTCGAGCTTTTAGATAACTATAGATTAACTCGAGCATTTAGGCAGCTATAGATTCACTTGAGTTTTCAGACAGCAATAGATTTACTCGTGGTTAATGACAGCCATAGAGTCACTCGATCTTTTAGACAGTAATAGATTCACTTTACCTTTTATTACAGCTTTAGGTTAACTCAAGCTTTTACGGCAGCATAAGATTCACTCGAGCCTTAAGACATCTATAGATTTACTCGAGCTTTTATGACAGCCATAGATTCATTCGAGCTTTCAGACAGCTATTGATTCACCTGAGCTTTTATTAAAGCTATAGGTTCCCTCGATTTTTTGTGACAGCTATAGATTCACTCAAGCTTTTAGACAGCTATAGATTCACTCGAGCTTTTATAATTTTATAATAGCTATAGATTCACTCGAGCTTTTATTCAGCTATAGATTCACTCGAGCTTTTATGACAACTATAGAGTCACTCGAGCTTTTATGACAGCTATAGATTTACTTGAGCTTTTAGAGAGCTATAGATTCACTCGAGCTTTTATGACAGCCAGAGAGTCACTCGAGCTTTTTGACCGATATAGAGTCACTTGAATTTGTATAACAGCTATAGATTTATTCGAGCTTTGATGACAGCTATGGATTCACTCGAGCTTTTATGACAACTATAGAGTCACTCGAGCTTTTATGACAGCTATAGATTTACTTGAGCTTTTAGAGAGCTATAGATTCACTCGTGCTTTTATGACAGCCAGAGAGTCACTCGAGCTTTTTGACCGATATAGAGTCACTTGAATTTGTATAACAGCGATAGATTCACTCGAGCCTTAAGACAGCTATGTATTCACTCAAGCTTTCAGACAAAACTAGATTCACTAGTGCTTAATGACAGCCATAGAGTCACTCGAGCTTTTAGACAGTAATAGATTCACTTGAGCTTTTTATTACAGCTTTAGATTCACTCAAGCTTTTATGACAGCTTTAGATTCACTCGAGCATTTACGCAGCAAAACATTCACTCGAGCCTTAAGACAGCTATAGATTAACTCGAGCTTTTATGACAGCCATTGATTCATTCGAGATTTCAGACAGCTATTGATTCACTTGAGATTTAAGGCAGCTATAGATACACTCGAGCTTTTATGACTCTACTAAGTCTTTCGAGCTATTATGACAGCTATTTTATTTACTCGAGCTTTTAGACAGCTTAAAATTCACTCAAGCTTTAATGACTGATTAGGAGTCACTAGAGCTTTTAATAAGTAAAATATTCACTCGAGCATTTAGAGAGCTATAGATTCAATCGAGCTTTTATGACAGCTAATGATTTTTTTGAGCTTTCATTACAGCTTAAGATTCATTCGAGCTTTAATGACAGCTATAGATTCACTCAAGCATTTAGACAGCTATAGATTAACTCGAGCTTTTAGATAACTATAGATTAACTCGAGCTTTTAGGCAGCTATAGATTCACTTGAGTTTTCAGACAGCAATAGATTTACTCGTGGTTAATGACAGCCATAGAGTCACTCGATCTTTTAGACAGTAATAGATTCACTTTACCTTTTATTACAGCTTTAGGTTAACTCAAGCTTTTACGGCAGCCTAAGATTCACTCGAGCCTTAAGACATCTATAGATTTACTCGAGCTTTTATAATTTTATAATAGCTATAGATTCACTCGAGCTTTTATTCAGCTATAGATTCACTCGAGCTTTTATGACAACTATAGAGTCACTCGAGCTTTTATGACAGCTATAGATTTACTTGAGCTTTTAGAGAGCTATAGATTCACTCGAGCTTTTATGACAGCCAGAGAGTCACTCGAGCTTTTTGACCGATATAGAGTCACTTGAATTTGTATAACAGCTATAGATTCGTTCGAGCTTTGATGACAGCTATGGATTCACTCGAGCTTTTATTACAACTATAGAGTCACTCGAGCTTTTATGACAGCTATAGATTTACTTGAGCTTTTAGAGAGCTATAGATTCACTCGAGCTTTTATGACAGCCAGAGATTCACTCGAGCTTTTTGACCGATATAGAGTCACTTGAATTTGTATAACAGCTATAGATTCATTCGAGCTTTGATGACAGCTATGGATTCACTCGAGCTTTTATTACAACTATAGAGTCACTCGAGCTTTTATGACAGCTATAGATTTACTTGAGCTTTTAGAGAGCTATAGATTCACTCGAGCTTTTATGACAGCCAGAGATTCACTCGAGCTTTTTGACCGATATAGAGTCACTTGAATTTGTATAACAGCGATAGATTCACTCGAGCTTTAAGACAGCTATGGATTCACTCAAGCTTTCAGACAAAACTAGATTCACTAGTGCTTAATGACAGCCAAAGAGTCACTCGAGCTTTTAGACAGTAATAGATTCACTTGAGCTTTTTATTACAGCTTTAGATTCACTCAAGCTTTTATGACAGCTTTAGATTCACTCGAGCATTTACGCAGCAAAACATTCACTCGAGCCTTAAGACAGCTATAGATTAACTCGAGCTTTTATGACAGCCATTGATTCATTCGAGATTTCAGACAGCTATTGATTCACTTGAGATTTAAGACAGCTATAGATACACTCGAGCTTTTATGACTCTACTAAGTCTTACGAGCTTTTATGACAGCTATTTTATTTACTCGAGCTTTTAGACAGCTTAAAATTCACTCAAGCTTTAATGACTGATTAGGAGTCACTAGAGCTTTTAATAAGTAAAATAATCACTCGAGCATTTAGAGAGCTATAGATTCAATCGAGCTTTTATGACAGCTATAGATTTTTTTGAGCTTTCATTACAGCTTAAGATTCATTCGAGCTTTACTGACAGCTATAGATTCACTCAAGCTTTTAGACAGCTATAGATTAACTCGAGCTTTTAGATAACTATTGATTAACTCGAGCTTTTAGGCAGCTATAGATTCACTTGAGTTTTCAGACAGCAATAGATTTACTCGTGGTTAATGACAGCCATAGAGTCACTCGATCTTTTAGACAGTAATAGATTCACTTTACCTTTTATTACAGCCTTAGGTTAACTCAAGCTTTTACGGCAGCATAAGATTCACTCGAGCCTTAAGACATCTATAGATTTACTCGAGCTTTTATGACAGCCATAGATTCATTCGAGCTTTCAGACAGCTATTGATTCACCTGAGCTTTTATTAAAGCTATAGGTTCACTCGATTTTTTGTGACAGCTATAGATTCACTCAAGCTTTTAGACAGCTATAGATTCACTCGAGCTTTTATAATTTTATAATAGCTATAGATTCACTCGAGCTTTTATTCAGCTATAGATTCACTCGAGCTTTTATGACAACTATAGTGTCACTCGAGCTTTTATGACAGCTATTGATTTACTTGAGCTTTTAGAGAGCTATAGATTCACTCGAGCTTTTATGACAGCCAGAGAGTCACTCGAGCTTTTTGACCGATATAGAGTCACTTGAATTTGTATAACAGCTATAGATTCATTCGAGCTTTGATGACAGCTATGGATTCACTCGAGCTTTAAGATAACTATAAATTCACTCGAGATTTTATAACAGCTATAGATTCACTCGAGTTTTTAGACAGCTATAGAAACATTCGAGCTTCAATACAGCTTTAGATTCACTCTAGTTTAATGAGAGCTTTAGATTCACTAGAAATTTAAGAAAGCTTTAGATTCACTCGAGCTTTTAGACTGCTAAAGTTTCACTCGAGTTTTTATTACATCTATTAAGTTTTTCAAGCTTTTATGATAGCTCTAGTTTACTCGAGCTTTTATGACTGCCTTAGATTCACTCGAGCTTTCAAACAGCTATTGATTCACTTGAGCTTTTAAACAGCTATAGATTCATTCGAGCTTTTAGAGAGCTATAGATTCACTCGAGCTTTTATGACAGCCAGAGAGTCACTCGAGCTTTTTGACCGACATAGAGTCACTTGAGTTTTTATAACAGCTAAAGATCCACTCGAGCTTTTATGACAGCCATAGAGTCAATCGAGCATTTTATCCGATATAGAGTCACTTGAGTTTTTATAACAGCTATAGATTCACTCGAGCTTTTATGACATCTATAAATTCACTCGTGCTTAATGACAGCCATAGAGTCACTCGAGCTTTAAGCCAGTTATAGATTCACTTGAGCTTTTATTACAGCTTTAGATTCTATCAAGCTTTCATGACAGCTTTAGATTCACTCGAGCATTTACGCAGCAAAACATACACTCGAGCCTTAAGACACCTATAGATTTACTCGAGCTTTTATTACTGCCTTAGATTCACTCGAGCTTTCAGACAGCTATTGATTCACTTGAGCTTTTAGACAGCTATAGATTCACTCGAGCTTTTAGAGAGCTATAGATTCACTCGAGCTTTTATGACAGCCATAGAGTCACTCGAGCTTTTTGACCGATATAGAGTCACTTGAGTTTTTATAACAGCTATAGATTCATTTGAGCTTTGATGACAGCTATAGATTCACTCGAGCTTTAAGATAACTATAAATTCACTCGAGATTTTATAACAGCTATAGATTCACTCGAGCTTTTAGACAGCTATAGAAACATTCGAGCTTCAATACAGCTTTAGATTCACTCTAGTTTAATGACAGCTTTAGATTCACTAGAGCTTTAAGAAAGCTTTAGGTTAACTCAAGCTTTTATGGCAGCATAAGATTCACTCGAGCCTTAAGACATCTATAGATTTACTCGAGCTTTTATGACAGCCATAGATACATTCGAGCTTTCAGACAGCTATTGATTCACCTGAGCTTTTAGACAGTTATAGATTCACTCGAGCTTTTATATAGCTTTAGATTCAATCGAGCTTTAATGACAGCCGTAGAATCACTCGACCTTTTAGACAGTAATAAATTCACTTGAGCTTTTATTACAGCTTTAGATTCACTCGAGCTTTTAGATAGCTATAGATTCACTCAAGCTTTAATGACTGATTTAGAATCACTCGAACTTTTAAAAAGTAAAATATTCACTCGAGCTTTTAGAGAGCTATAGATTCTCTCGAGCTTTTATGATAGCTATATTAATTTGAGCTTTTATTACAGCCATAGATTCATTCAAGCTTTTATGACAGCTATAGATTCACTCAAGCTTTTAGACAGCTACAAATTCACTCGAGCTTTCAGACAGCGATAGATTCACTCGAGCTTTAAGACGGATTCACTCATTTGAGCTTTTATTAAAGCTATACATTCACTCGATTTTTTGTGACAGCTATAGATTCACTCAAGCTTTTAGACAGCTATAGATTCACTCGAGCTTTTATAATATTATAATAGCTATAGATTCACTCGAGCTTTTATTCAGCTATAGATTCACTCGAGCTTTTATGACATCTACTAAGTCTTTCGAGCTTTTATGATAGCTATAGATTTACTCGAGCTTTTAGACAGCTGAAAATTCATTCAAGCTTTTATGACTGATTAAGAGTCACTAGAGCTTTTAAAAAGTAAAATATTCACTCGAGCATTTAGAGAGCTTTAGATTCAATCAAGCTTTTATGACAGCTATAGATTTATTTGAGCTTTCATTACAGCTTAAGATTCATTCGGGCTTTAATGACAGCTATAGATTCACTCAAGCTTTTAGACAGCTATAGATTAACTCGTGCTTTTAGATAACTATAGATTTACTCGAGCTTTTATGACAGCTATAGATTCACTTTAGCTTTTAGACAGCTATAGATTCACTCGAGCTTTTAGAGAGCTATAGATTCACTCGAGCTTTTATGACAGCCATAGAGTCACTCGAGCTTTTTGACCAATATAGAGTCACTTGAGTTTTTATAACAGCTATAGATTCATTCGAGCTTTAAATAACGCACTATCTTTGAGAGTGCATTGCTTACCTCGTCATCAATATCCGCACGTCGCTTCACTTTAAAAATAAGTGAAGTATCATCAGCAAACAATACAATCTCATGGCTATCATCTACCACAAACGGTAAATCGTTAATATATATAAGAAACAAGAAAGGACCGAGAATAGAACCCTGTGGAACACTCATTCGCACAGGTTTACCCGAAGACCGTTTGCCATTTACATCGACTATCTGAACTCTTTCGCTTAAATATGATTTTAACAGATTTAAGGCTCTATTTTTCACTCCATAATGCTTTAGTTTTAGGAGTAAAGTTTCATGGTGGACGCAGTCAAATGCTTTTGACAAATCACAAAAAATGCCCAATGCATCCTGTGACTCTTCCCAGGCGTCAAAGATGTGCTCAATGAGTCTAGTACCCGCATTAATTGTTGATAAACCCCTAGTGAAACCAAACTTATTTTTGTTCATTAATTTACAAAAATGCATTTGTAGCTGTTGAAGCAAAAGTTTTTCAAAAATTTTACTAAAAACAGGCAGCACTGAAATAGGTCTGAAATTAGCAGGGACAAAAGAACTGCCCGATTTAAACAAAGGTATAACTTTGCTGTATTTCATGAGGTCAGGGAACACACCCTCATCTATGCATTCATTAAATATTATTGCTAATTCAGGTGCTATAATGTCAAGTATGTATTTAACAATATTAGTCGAATGGCCCCATAGGTCTTTTGTATTTTTTAGGTTAATTAATTTGAAGATTTTTATTATATCGCTACCTGTAACATACTTAAATTTCAAGTCAGTAGAAGATACTGGTACGTGTAATTTAAGCATATCATATGCTGCTTTTGGCGAAGAGTTAAGGTATTTGGTCGTGACAATCGGGATTTCGGAGAAGTATTTATCAAATTCATTTGCAATTTCTATTTCCGAATTTATAACGCGATTATTAATATTTAAACAAATAGAGGTGTTACGGCAATTCGATCTACCAGTTTCATTGTTAATTATACTCCAAGTCGCTTTTACTTTATTATTACTGTTTTTAATTTTATCTGCAATGAATTCTGTTTTTAATTTTATCTGCAATGCATTCGAGCTTTAATGACAGCTATAGATTCACTCAAGCTTTTAGACAGCTATAGATTAACTCGAGCTTTTAGATAACTATAGATTAACTTGAGATTTTAGGCAGCTATAGATTCACTTGAGTTTTCAGACAGCAATAGATTTACTCGTGGTTAATGACAGCCATAGAGTCACTCAATCTTTTAGACAGTTATAGATTCACTTTAGCTTTTATTACAGCTTTAGGTTAACTCAAGCTTTAACGGCAGCATAAGATTCACTCGAGCCTTAAGACATCTATAGATTTACTCTAGCTTTTATGACAGCCATAGATTCATTCGAGCTTTCAGACAGCTATTGATTCACCTGAGCTTTTATTAAAGCTATAGGTTCACTCGATTTTTTGTGACAGCTATAGATTCACTCAAGCTTTTAGACAGCTATAGATTCACTCGAGCTTTTATAATTTTATAATAGCTATAGATTCACTCGAGCTTTTATTCAGCTATAGATTCACTCGAGCTTTTATGACATCTACTAAGTCTTTCGAGCTTTTATGATACCTATAGATTTACTCGAGCTTTAAGACAGCATAAAATTCACTTAAGCTTTTATGACTGATTAAGAGTCACTGGAGCTTTTAAAAAGTAAAATATTCACTCGAGCATTTAGAGAGCTATAGATTCAATCGAGCTTTATGACAGCTATAGATTTATATGAGCAATCATTACAGCTTTAGATTCATTCGAGCTTTTAGACAGCTATAGATTAACTCGTACTTTTAGATAACTATAGATTAACTCGAGCTTTTAGACAGCTATAGATTCACTTGAGTTTTCAGACAGCAATAGATTTACTCGTGGTTAATGACAGCCATAGAGTCACTCGATCTTTTAGACAGTAATAGATTCACTTTAGCTTTTATTACAACTTTAGGTTAACTCAAGCTTTTATGGCAGCATAAGATTCACTTGAGCATTTAGGCAGCTATAGATTCACTCGAGCCTTAAGACATCTATAGATTTACTCGAGCTTTTATGACAGCCATAGATTCATTTGAGCTTTCAGACAGCTATTGATTCACCTGAGCTTTAAGACAGCTATAGATTCACTCGATTTTTTAGAGAGCTTTAGATTCACTCGAGCTTTTATGATAGCTATATTAATTTGAGCTTTTAGTACAGCCATAGATTCATTCGAGCTTTTATGACAGCTATAGATTCACTCAAGCTTTAAGAAAGCTACAAATTCACTCGAGCTTTCAGACAGCGATAGATTCACTCGAGCTTTAAGACGTATTCACTCAAGCTTTCAGGCAAAAATAGATTCACTCGTGCTTAATGACAGCCATAGAGTCACTTGAGCTTTTAGACAGCTAAAGATTCACTTGAGCTTTTATTAAAGCTATAGATTCACTCAAGCTTTTATAATTTTCTAGTAGCTATAGATTCACTCGAGCTTTTATTCAGCTATAGATTCACTCCAGCTTTTATGACATCTACTATGTCTTTCGAGCTTTTATGATAGCTATAGATTTACTCGAGCTTTAAGACAGCTAAAATGTCACTCAAGCTTTTATGACTGATTAAGAGTCACTAGAGCTTTTAATAAGTAAAATATTCACTCGAGCATTTAGAGAGCTATAGATTCAATCGAGCTTTTATGACAGCTATAGATTTTTTTGAGCTTTCATTACAGCCTTAGATTCATTCGAGCTTTAATGACAGATATAGATTCACTCAAGCTTTTAGACAGCTATAGATTAACTCGAGCTTTTAGATAACTATAGATTAACTCGAGCTTTAAGGCGGCTATAGATTCACTTGAGTTTTCAGACAGCAACTGATTTACTCGTGGTTAATGACAGCCATAGAGTCACTCGATCTTTTAGACAGTAATAAATTCACTTTAGCTTTTATTACAGCTTTAGGTTAACTCAAGCTTTTATGGCAGCATAAGATTCACTCGAGCCTTAAGACATCTATAGATTTACTCGAGCTTTTATGACAGCCATAGATTCTTTCGAGCTTTCAGACAGCTATTGATTCACCTGAGCTTTTGGACAGCTATAGATTCACTCGAGTTTTAAGAGAGCTTTAGATCCACTCGAGCTTTTATGACAGCCGTAGAGTCACTCGAGCTTTTTGACCGATATAGAGTCACTTGAGTTTTAATAACAGCTATAGATTCATTCGATCTTTGATGACAGCAATAGATTCACTCGAGCTTTAAGACGGATTCACTCAAGCTTTCAGACAAAAATTGATTCACTCGTGCTTAATGACAGCTATAGATTCACTCGAGCTTTTAGACTGCTATAGATTCACTCGAGTTTTTATGACAGCTATTGTGTCAATCGAGCTTTTAGAAAGTTAAAGATTCACTCGAGCTTTTATATAGCTATTTATTATCTCCAGCTTTTGTTTCAGCTAAAGATTTATATTCACTCGACTTTTAATGACAGCTATAGATTCACTTGAGCTTTTAGATAGCTACAGATTCACTCGAGCTTTTATGACATCTATAAAGTCACTCGAGCTTTTATGACCGCTATAGATTCACTTTAGCTTTTAGACAGCTTTAGATTCACTCGAGCTTTTATGACAACTATAGAGTCACTCGAGCTTTAATGACAGCTATAGATTTACTCGAACTTTTATGACAGCTATAGATTCACTCGAGCTTGTATGACAACTATAGAGTCACTCGAGCTTTTATGACAGCTATAGATTTACTTGAGCTTTTAGACAGCTAAAGATACATTCGAGCTTTTAGAGAGCTATAGATTCACTCGAGCTTTTATGACAGCCAGAGAGTCACTCGAGCTTTTTGACCGATATAGAGTCACTTGAATTTGTTTAACAGCTATAGATTCATTCGAGCTTTGATGACAGCTATAGATTCACTCGAGCTTTAAGATAACTATAAATTCACTCGAGATTTTATAACAGCTATAGATTCACTCGAGTTTTTAGACAGCTATAGAAACATTCGAGCTTCAATACAGCTTTAGATTCACTCTAGTTTAATGACAGCTTTAGATTCACTAGAGCTTTAAGAAAGCTTTAGATTCACTCGAGCTTTTAGACTGCTAAAGTTTCACTCGAGTTTTTATGACATCTATTAAGTCTTTCGAGCTTTTATGATAGCTCTAGTTTACTCGAGCTTTTAGGACTGCCTTAGATTCAGTCGAGCTTTCAAACAGCTATTGATTCACTTGAGCTTTTAAACAGCTATAGATTCATTCGAGCTTTTAGAGAGCTATAGATTCACTCGAGCTTTTATGACAGCCAGAGAGTCACTCGAGCTTTTTGACCGACATAGAGTCACTTAAGTTTTTATAACAGCTAAAGATCCACTCGAGTTTTTATGACAGCCATAGAGTCAATCAAGCATTTTAACCGATATAGAGTCACTTGAGTTTTTATAACAGCTATAGATTCACTCGAGCTTTTATGACATCTATAAATTCACTCGTGCTTAATGACAGCCATAGAGTCACTCGAGCTTTTAGACAGTAATAGATTCACTTGAGCTTTTATTACAGCTTTAGATTCTATCAAGCTTTTATGACAGCTTTAGATTCACTCGAGCATTTACGCAGCAAAACATTCACTCGAGCCTTAAGACACCTATAGATTTACTCGAGCTTTTATGACAGCCATTGATTCATTCGAGATTTCAGACAGCTATTGATTCACTTGAGATTTAAGACAGCTATAGATACACTCAAGCTTATAGAGAGCTATAGATTCACTCGAGCTTTTGTGACTCTACTTAGTCTTTCGAGCTTTTATGACAGCTATAGATTTACTCGAGCTTTTAGACAGCTTAAAATTCACTCAAGCTTTAATGACTGATTAGGAGTCACTAGAGCTTTTAATAAGTAAAATATTCACTCGAGCATTTAGAGAGCTATAGATTCAATCGAGCTTTTATGACAGCTATAGATTTTTTTGAGCTTTCATTACAGCTTAAGATTCATTCGAGCTTTAATGACAGCTATAGATTCACTCAAGCTTTTAGACAGCTATAGATTAACTCGAGCTTTTAGATAACTATAGATTAACTCGAGCTTTTAGGCAGCTATAGATTCACTTGAGTTTTCAGACAGCAATAGATTTACTCGTGGTTAATGACAGCTATAGAGTCACTCAATCTTTTAGACAGTTATAGATTCACTTTAGCTTTTATTACAGCTTTAGGTTAACTCAAGCTTTTACGGCAGCATAAGATTCACTCGAGCCTTAAGACATCTATAGATTTACTCGAGCTTTTATGACAGCCATAGATTCATTCGAGCTTTCAGACAGCTATTGATTCACCTGAGCTTTTATTAAAGCTTTAAGTTCACTCGATTTTTTGTGACAGCTATAGATTCACTCAAGCTTTTAGACAGCTATAGATTCACTCGAGCTTTTATAATTTTATAATAGCTATAGATTCACTCGAGCTTTTATTCAGCTATAGATACACTCGAGCTTTTATGACATCTACTAAGTCTTTCGAGCTTTTATGATACCTATACATTTACTCGGGCTTTTAGACAGCTTAAAATTCACTCAAGCTTTTATGACTGATTAAGAGTCACTGGAGCTTTTAAAAAGTAAAATATTCACTCGAGCATTTAGAGAGCTATAGATTCAATCGAGCTTTATGACAGCTATAGATTTATATGAGCAATCATTACAGCTTTAGATTCATTCGAGCTTTAATGACAGATATAGATTAACTCGAGCTTTTAGATAACTATACATTAACTCGAGCTTTTAGGCGGCTATAGATTCACTTGAGTTTTCAGACAGCAATAGATTTACTCGTGGTTAATGACAGCCATAGAGTCACTCGATCTTTTAGACAGTAATAAATTCACTTTAGCTTTTATTACAGCTTTAGGTTAACTCAAGCTTTTATGGCAGCATAAGATTCACTCGAGCCTTAAGACATCTATAGATTTACTCGAGCTTTTATGACAGCCATAGATTCTTTCGAGCTTTCAGACAGCTATTGATTCACCTGAGCTTTTGGACAGCTATAGATTCACTCGAGCTTTAAGAGAGCTTTAGATCCACTCGAGCTTTTATGACAGCCTTAGAGTCACTCGAGCTTTTTGACCGATATAGAGTCACTTGAGTTTTTATAACAGTTATAGATTCATTCGAGCTTTGATGACAACGATAGATTCACTCGAGCTTTAAGACGGATTCACTCAAGCTTTCAGACAAAAATAGATACACTCGTGCTTAATGACAGCTATAGATTCACTCGAGCTTTTAGACTGCTATAGATTCACTCGAGTTTTTATGACAGCTATTGTGTCAATCGAGCTTTTAGAAAGTTAAAGATTCACTCGAGCTTTTATATAGCTATTTATTATCTCCAGCTTTTGTTTCAGCTAAAGATTTATATTCACTCGACTTTTAATGACAGCTATAGATTCACTTGAGCTTTCAGATAGCTATAGATTCACTCGAGCTTTTATGACATCTATAAAGTCACTCGAGCTTTTATGACCGCTATAGATTCACTTTAGCTTTTAGACAGCTTTAGATTCACTCGAGCTTTTATGACAACTATAGAGTCACTCGAGCTTTAATGACAGCTATAGATTTACTCGAACTTTTATGACAGCTATAGATTCACTCGAGCTTTTATGACAACTAAAGAGTCACTCGAGCTTTTATGACAGCTATAGATTTACTTGAGCTTTTAGACAGCTAAAGATACATTCGAGCTTTTAGAGAGCTATAGATTCACTCGAGCTTTTATGACAGCCAGAGAGTCACTCGAGCTTTTTGACCGATATAGAGTCACTTGAATTTGTATAACAGCTATAGATTCATTCGAGCTTTGATGACAGCTATAGATTCACTCGAGCTTTAAGATAACTATAAATTCACTCGAGATTTTATAACAGCTATAGATTCACTCGAGTTTTTAGACAGCTATAGAAACATTCGAGCTTCAATACAGCTTTAGATTCACTCTAGTTTAATGACAGCTTTAGATTCACTAGAGCTTTAAGAAAGCTTTAGATTCACTCGAGCTTTTAGACTGCTAAAGTTTCACTCGAGTTTTTATGACATCTATTAAGTCTTTCGAGCTTTTATGATAGCTCTAGTTTACTCGAGCTTTTATGACAGCCTTAGATTCACTCGAGCTTTCAAACAGCTATTGATTCACTTGAGCTTTTAAACAGCTATAGATTCATTCGAGCTTTTAGAGAGCTATAGATTCACTCGAGCTTTTATGACAGCCAGAGAGTCACTCGAGCATTTTAACCGACATAGAGTCACTTGAGTTTTTATAACAGCTAAAGATCCACTCGAGCTTTTATGACAGCCATAGAGTCAATCGAGCATTTTTACCGATATAGAGTCACTTGAGTTTTTATAACAGCTATAGATTCACTCGAGCTTTTATGACATCTATAAATTCACTCGTGCTTAATGACAGCCATAGAGTCACTCGAGCTTTTAGACAGTAATAGATTCACTTGAGCTTTTATTACAGCTTTAGATTCTATCAAGCTTTTATGACAGCTTTAGATTCACTCGAGCATTTACGCAGCAAAACATTCACTCGAGCCTTAAGACACCTATAGATTTACTCGAGCTTTTATTACTGCCTTAGATTCACTAGAGCTTTCAGACAGCTATTGATTCACTTGAGCTTTGAGACAGCTATAGATTCACTCGAGCTTTTAGAGAGCTATAGATTCACTCGAGCTTTTACGACAGCCATAGAGTCACTCGAGCTTTTTGACCAATATAGAGTCACTTGAGTTTTAATAACAGCTATAGATTCATTCGAGCTTTGATGACAGCTATAGATTCACTCGAGCTTTAAGATAACTATAAATTTACTCGAGATTTTATAACAGCTATAGATTCACTCGAGCTTTTAGACAGCTATAGAAACATTCGAGCTTCAATACAGCTTTAGATTCACTCTAGTTTAATGACAGCTTTAGATTCACTAGAGCTTTAAGAAAGCTTTAGGTTAACTCAAGCTTTTATGGCAGCATAAGATTCACTCGAGCCTTAAGACATCTATAGATTTACTCGAGCTTTTATGACAGGCATAGATACATTCGAGCTTTCAGACAGCTATTGATTCACCTGAGCTTTTAGACAGTTATAGATTCACTCGAGCTTTTATATAGCTTTAGATTCAATCGAGCTTTAATGACAGCCGTAGAATCACTCGACCTTTTAGACAGTAATAAATTCACTTGAGCTTTTATTACAGCTTTAGATTCACTCGAGCTTTTAGATAGCTATAGATTCACTCAAGCTTTAATGACTGATTTAGAATCACTCGAACTTTTAAAAAGTAAAATATTCACTCGAGCTTTTAGAGAGCTATAGATTCTCTCGAGCTTTTATGATAGCTATATTAATTTGAGCTTTTATTACAGCCATAGATTCATTCAAGCTTTTATGACAGCTATAAATTCACTCAAGCTTTTAGACAGCTACAAATTCACTCGAGCTTTCAGACAGCGATAGATTCACTCGAGCTTTAAGACGGATTCACTCAAGCTTTCAGGCAAAAATTGATTCACTCGTGCTTAATGACAGCCATAGAGTCACTCGAGCTTTTAGACAGTTATAGATTCACTTGAGCTTTTATTAAAGCTATACATTCACTCGATTTTTTGTGACAGCTATAGATTCACTCAAGCTTTTAGACAGCTATAGATTCACTCGAGCTTTTATAATTTTATGATAGCTATAGATTCACTCGAGCTTATTCAGCTATAGATTCACTCGAGCTTTTATGACATCTACTTAGTCTTTCGAGCTTTTATGATAGCTATAGATTTACTCGAGCTTTTAGACAGCTAAAAATTCATTCAAGCTTTTATGACTGATTAAGAGTCACTAGAGCTTTTAAAAAGTAAAATATTCACTCGAGCATTTAGAGAGCTATAGATTCAATCAAGCTTTTATGACAGCTATAGATTTATTTGAGCTTTCATTACAGCTTAAGATTCATTCGAGCTATAATGACAGCTATAGATTCACTCAAGCTTTTAGACAGCTATAGATTAACTCGTGCTTTTAGATAACTATAGATTTACTCGAGCTTTTATGACAGCTATAGATTCACTTTAGCTTTTAGACAGCTATAGATTCACTCGAGCTTTTATGACACCTATAGAGTCACACGAGATTTTATGACAGCTATAGATTTACTCGAGCTTTTATGACAGCTATAGATTCACTTTAGCCTTTAGACAGCTATAGATTCACTCGAGCTTTTATGACAACTGTAGAGTCACTCGAGCTTTTATAACAGCTATAGATTTACTCGAGCTTTTAGACAGCTAAAGATACATTCGAGCTTTTAGAGAGCTATAGATTCACTCGAGCTTTTATGACAGTCAGAGAGTCACTCGAGCTTTTTGACCGATAAAGAGTCACTTGAGTTTCTATTACAGCTATAGATTCATTCGAAATTTTATGACAGCTATAGATTCACTCGAGCTTTAAGATAACTATAAATTCACTCGAGATTTTATAACAGCTGTAGATTCACTCGAGCCCTAAGACAGCTTTAGATACATTCGAGCTTTTAGAGAGCTATAGATTCATTCGTGCTTTTATGACAGCCAGAGAGTCACTCGAGCTTTTTGACCGATAAAAGAGTCACTTGAGTTTCTATTACAGCTATAGATTCATTCCAACTTTTATGACAGCTATAGATTCACTCGAGCTTTAAGATAACTATAAATTCACTCGAGATTTTATAACAGCTATAGATTCACTCGAGCCCTAAGACAGCTAAAGATACATTCGAGCTTCAAGACAGCTTTAGATTCACTCAAGTTGTATGACAGCTTTAGATTAACAAGAGCTTTAAGACAGCAATAGATTCATTCGAGCTTTTAGAGAGCAACAGATTCACTCGAGTTTTATGACAGCTAAAGATTCACTTGAGCTTTAGACAGCTATAGATTCACTCGAGCTTTTATGACATCTAGTAAGTCTTTCGAGCTTTTATGATAGCTATAGATTTACTCGAGCTTTTAGACAGCTAAAAATTCACTCAAGCTTTTATGACTGATTAAGAGTCACTAGAGCTTATAAAAAGTAAAATATTCACTCGAGCATTAAGGGAGCTGTAGATTCAATCGAGCTTTTATGACAGCTATAGATTTATTAGAGCTTTCATTACAGCTTATGATTCATTCGAGCTTTAATGACAGCTATAGATTCACTCAAGCTTTTAGACAGCTATAAATTCACTCTTGCTTTTAGATAACTATAGATTAACCCGAGCTTTTAGACAGCTATAGATTCACTTGAGTTTTCAGACAGCTATAGATTTCCTCGTGGTTAATGACAGCCATAGAGTCACTCGATATTTAAGGCAGTAATAGATTCACTTTAGCTTTTACTAAAGCTTTAGGTTAACTCAAGCTTTTATAGCAGCATAAGATTCACTTGAGCATTTAGGCAGCTATAGATTCACTCGAGCCTTAAGACATCTATAGATTTACTCGAGCTTTTATGACAGCCATAGATTCATTCGAGCTTTTAGACAGTAATAGATTCACTTGAGCTTTTATTACAGCTTTAGATTCACTCGAGCTTTAAGACAGCTTTAGATTCACTCGAGCTTTGAGACAGCTATAGATAAACTTATGTTTTTTTTACAGCTATATATTCACTCGAGCTTTTAGACAGCTATAGAAACGTTCGAGCTTCAATAAAGCTTTAGATTCACTCTAGTTTAATGACACCTTTAGATTCACTAGAGCTTTAAGAAAGCTTTAGATTCACTCGAGCTTTTAGACTGCTATAGTTTCACTCGAGTTTTTTTGACAGCTAAAGAGTCAATCGAGCTTTAAGAAAGTTAAAGATTCACTACAGCTTTTATATAGCTATATAATCTCTCCAGCTTTTGTGTCACCTAGAGATTAAGATTCACTCAATTTTTTGTGACAGCTATAGATTCACTCAAGCTTTTAGACAGCTATAGATTCACTCGAGCTTTTTTAATTTTATAATAGCTATAGATTCACTCGAGCTTTTATTCAGCTATAGATTCACTCGAGCTTTTATGACATCTACTAAGTCTTTCGAGCTTTTATGATAACTAAAGATTTACTCGAGCTTTTAGACTGCTAAAGATTCACTCGAGTTTTTATGACATCTATTAAGTCTTTCGAGCTTTTATGATAGCTCTAGTTTACTCGAGCTTTTATGACTGCCTTAGATTCACTCGAGCTTTCAAACAGCTATTGATTCACTTGAGCTTTTAAACAGCTTAAGATTCATTCGAGCTTTTAGAGAGCTATAGATTCACTCGAGCTTTAATGACAGCCAGAGAGTCACTCGAGCTTTTTGACCGACATAGAGTCACTTGAGTTTTTATAACAGCTAAAGATCCACTCGAGCTTTTATGACAGCCATAGAGTCAATCGAGCATTTTAACCGATATAGAGTCACTTGAGTTTTTATAACAGCTATAGATTCACTCGAGCTTTTATGACATCTATAAATTCACTCGTGCTTAATGACAGCCATAGAGTTACTCGAGCTTTTAGACAGTAATAGATTCACTTGAGCTTTTATTACAGCTTTAGATTCTATCAAGCTTTTATGACAGCTTTAGATTCACTCGAGCATTTACGCAGCAAAACATTCACTCGAGCCTTAAGACACCAATAGATTTACTCGAGCTTTTATTACTGCCTTAGATTCACTCGAGCTTTCAGACAGCTATTGATACACTTGAGCTTTTAGACAGCTATAGATTCACTCGAGCTTTTAGAGAGCTATAGATTCACTCGAGCTTTTATGAAAGCCATAGAGTCACTCGAGCTTTTTGACCGATATAGTGTCACTTGAGTTTTTATGACAGCTATAGATTCATTCGAGCTTTGATGACAGCTATAGATTCACTCGAGCTTTAAGATAACTATAAATTCACTCGAGATTTTATAACAGCTATAGATTCACCCGAGCTTTTAGACAGCTATAGAAACATTCGAGCTTCAATACAGCTTTAGATTCACTCTAGTTTAATGACAGCTTTAGATTCACTAGAGCTTTAAGAAAGCTTTAGGTTAACTCAAGCTTTTATGGCAGCATAAGATTCACTCGAGCCTTAAGACATCTATAGATTTACTCGAGCTTTTATGACAGCCATAGATACATTCGAGCTTTCAGACAGCTATTGATTCACCTGAGCTTTTAGACAGTTATAGATTCACTCGAGCTTTTATATAGCTTTAGATTCAATCGAGCTTTAATGACAGCCGTAGAATCACTCGACCTTATAGACAGTAATAAATTCACTTGAGCTTTTATTACAGCTTTAGATTCACTCGAGCTTTTAGATAGCTATAGATTCACTCAAGCTTTAATGTCTGATTTAGAATCACTCGAACTTTTAAAAAGTAAAATATTCACTCGAGCTTTTAGAGAGCTATAGATTCTCTCGAGCTTTTATGATAGATATATTAATTTGAGCTTTTATTACAGCCATAGATTCATTCGAGCTTTTATGACAGCTATAGATTCACTCAAGCTTTTAGACAGCTACAAATTCACTCGAGCTTTCAGACAGCGATAGATTCACTCGAGCTTTCAGACGGATTCACTCAAGCTTTCAGGCAAAAAAATAGATTCACTCGTGCTTAATGACAGCCATAGAGTCACTCGAGCTTTTAGACAGTTATAGATTCACTTGAGCTTTTATTAAAGCTATACATTCACTCGATTTTTTGTGACAGCTATAGATTCACTCAAGCTTTTAGACAGCTATAGATTCACTCGAGCTTTTATAATTATATAATAGCTATAGATTCACTTGAGCTTTTATTCAGCTATAGATTCACTCGAGCTTTTATGACAGCCATAGAGTCAATCGAGCTTTTATGATAGCTATAGATTTACTCGAGCTTTTAGACAGCTAAAAATTCATTCAAGCTTTTATGACTGATTAAGAGTCACTAGAGCTTTTAAAAAGTAAAATATTCACTCGAGCATTAAGAGAGCTATAGATTCAATCGAGCTTTTATGACAGCTATAGATTTATTAGAGCTTTCATTACAGCTTATGATTAATTCGAGCTTTAATGACATTTATAGATTCACTCATGCTTTAAGACAGCTATAAATTCACTCTTGCTTTTAGATAACTATAGATTAACTCGAGCTTTTAGACAGCTATAGATTCACTTGAGTTTTCAGACAGCAATAGATTTCCTCGTGGTTTATGACAGCCATAGAGTCACTCGATATTTTAGGCAGTAATAGATTCACTTTAGCTTTTATTACAGCTTTAGGTTAACTCAAGCTTTTATAGCAGCATAAGATTCACTTGAGCATTTAGGCAGCTATAGATTCACTCGAGCCTTAAGACATCTATAGATTTACTCGAGCTTTTATGACAGCTATAGATTCATTCGAGCTTTTAGACAGTAATAGATTCACTTGAGCTTTAATTACAGCTTTAGATTCACTCGAGCTTTTTGACAGCTTTAGATTCATTCGAGCTTATATGACAGCTATAGATTCACTCAAGCTTTTAGACAGCTACAAATTCACTCGAGCTTTCAGACATCGATAGATTCACTCGAGCTTTAAGACGGATTCACTCAAGCTTTCAGGCAAAAATAGATTCACTCGTGCTTAATGACAGCCATAGAGTCACTCGAGCTTTTAGACAGTTATAGATTCACTTGAGCTTTTATTAAAGCTATACATTAACTCGATTTTATGTGACAGCTATAGATTCACTCAAGCTTTTAGACAGCTATAGATTCACTCGAGCTTTTATAATTATATAATAGCTATAGATTCACTTGAGCTTTTATTCAGCTATAGATTCACTCGAGCTTTTATGACAGCCATAGAGTCAATCGAGCTTTTATGATAGCTATAGATTTACTCGAGCTTTTAGACAGCTAAAAATTCACTCAAGCTTTAATGACTGATTAAGAGTCACTAGAGCTTTTAATAAGTTAAATATTCACTCGAGCATTTAGAGAGCTATAAATTCAATCGAGCTTTTATGACAGCTATAGATTTTTTTGAGCTTTCATTACAGCTTAAGATTCATTCGAGCTTTAATGACAGCTATAGATTCACTCAAGCTTTTAGACAGCTATAGATTAACTCGAGCTTTTAGATAACTATAGATTAACTCGAGCTTTTAGGCAGCTACAGATTCACTTGAGTTTTCAGACAGCAATAGATTTATTCGTGCTTAATGACAGCCATAGAGTCACTCGAGCTTTAAGACAGTAATAGATTCACTTGAGCTTTTATTACAGCTTTAGATTCACTCAAGCTTTTATGACAGCTTTACATTCACTCGAGCATTTACGCAGCAAAACATTTACTCGAGCCTTAAGACAGCTATAGATTCACTCGAGCTTTTATGACATCTATTAAGTCTATTGAGCTTTTATGATAGCTTTAGATTTACTCGAGCTTTTAGACAGCCAAGAATTCATTCAAGCTTTTATGAGCTTTTAAAAAGTAAAATATTCACTCGAGCTTTTAGAGAGCCATAGAGTCACTCGAGCTTTTTGACCGTTAAAGAGTCACTTGAGTTTTTATTACAGCTATAGATTCATTCGAGCTTTTATGACAGCTATAGATTCACTCGAGCTTTAAGATAACTATAAATTCACTCGAGATTTTATAACAGCTATAGATTCACTCGAGCCTTAAGACAGCTATAGATACATTCCAGCTTCAAGACAGCTTTAGATTCACTCAAGTTGTATGACAGCTTTAGATTAACTAGAGCTTTAAGACAGCAATAGATTCATTCGAGCTTTTAGAGAGCAACAGATTCACTCGAGTTTTATGACAGCTATAGATTCACTTGAGCTTTAGACAGCTATAGATTCACTCGAGCTTTTATGACATCTAGTAAGTCTTTCGAGCTTTTATGAGAGCTATAGATTTACTCGAGCTTTTAGACAGCTAAAAATTCACTCAAGCTTTTATGACTGATTAAGAGTCACTAGAGCCTTTAAAAAGTAAAATATTCACTCGAGCATTAAGAGAGCTATAGATTCAATCGAGCTTTTATGACAGGTATAGATTTTTTTGAGCTTTCATTACAGCTTATGATTCATTCGAGCTTTAATGACAGCTATAGATTCACTCAAGCTTTAAGACAGCTATAAATTCACTCTTGCTTTTAGATAACTATAGATTAACTCGAGCTTTTAGACAGCTATAGATTCACTTGAGTTTTCAGACAGCAATAGATTTACTCGTGGTTTATGACAGCCATAGAGTCACTCGATATTTTAGGCAATAATAGATTCACTTTAGCTTTTATTACAGCTTTAGGTTAACTCAAGCTTTTATGGCAGCATAAGATTCACTTGAGCATTTAGGCAGCTATAGATTCACTCGAGCTTTTATGACATCTATTAAGTCTTTCGAGCTTTTATGATAGCTTTAGATTTACTCGAGCTTTTAGACAGCCAAAAATTCATTCAAGCTTTTATGAGCTTTTAAAAAGTTAAATATTCACTCGAGCTTTTAGAGAGCCATAGAGTCACTCGAGCTATTTGACCGATAAAGAGTCACTTGAGTTTTTATTACAGCTATAGATTCATTCGAGCTTTTATGACAGCTATAGATTCACTCGAGCTTTAAGATAACTATAAATTCACTCGAGATTTTATAACAGCTAAAGATTCACTCGAGCCTTAAGACAGCTTTAGATTCACTCAAGTTGTATGACAGCTTTAGATTAACTAGAGCTTTAAGACAGCAATAGATTCATACGAGCTTTTAGAGAGCAACAGATTCACTCGAGTTTTATGACAGCTATAGATTCACTTGAGCTTTAGACATCTATAGATTCACTCGAGCTTTTATGACATCTAGTAAGTCTTTCGAGCTTTTATGATAGCTATAGATTTACTCGAGCTTTTAGACAGCTAAAAATTCACTCAAGCTTTTATGACTGATAAAGAGTCACTAGAGCTTTTAAATTCACTCTTGCTTTTAGATAACTAAGCTCAAGTGAATCTATAGCTGTAAAAAAAACATTAGTTTATCTATAGCTGTCTCAAAGCTCGAGTGAATCTAAAGCTGTCTAAAAGATCGAGTGAATCTATAGCTGTCATCAAAGCTCGAATGAATCTATAGCTGTTATAAAAACTCAAGTGACTCTATATCGGTCAAAAAGCTCGAGTGACTCTAGGGCTTTCATAAAAGCTCGAGGGAATCTATAGCTCTCTAAAAACTCGAGTGAATCTATAGCTGTCTAAAAGCTCAAGTGAATCAATAGCTGTCTGAAAGCTCGAGTGAATCTAAGGCAGTCATAAAAGCTCGAGTAAATCTATAGCTGTCTTAAGGCTCGAGTGGCTCTATGGCTGTCATTTTCATCTCTGTCATTCACGCTTTAAGAAAGCTATAGATTCACTCGAGCTTTTAGACTGCTATAGATTCACTCGAGTTTTTATGACAGCTAAAGAGTCAATCGAGCTTTAAGAAAGTTAAAGATTCACTCGAGCTTTTATATAGCTATATATTCTCTCCAGCTTTTGTGTCACCTAGAGATTAAGATTCACTCGATTTTTTGTGACAGCTATAGATTCACTCAAGCTTTTAGACAGCTAAAAATTCACTCAAGCTTTAATGACTGATTAAGAGTCACTAGAGCTTTTAATAAGTAAAATATTAACTCGAGCATTTAGAGAGCTATAGATTCAATCGAGCTTTTATAACAGCTATAGATTTTTTTGAGCTTTCATTACAGCTTAAGATTCATTCGAGCTTAAATGACAGCTATAGATTCACTCAAGCTTTTAGACAGCTATAAATTAACTCGAGCTTTTAGATAACTATAGATTAACTCGAGCTTTTAGGCAGCTATAGATTCACTTGAGTTTTCAGACAGCAATAGATTTACGCGTAGTTAATGACAGCCATAGAGACACTCGATCTTTTAGACAGTAATAGATTCACTTTAGCTTTTATTACAGCTTTAGGTTAACTCAAGCTTATATGGCAGCATAAGATTCACTCGAGATTAAGACATCTATAGATTTACTCGAGCTTTTATGACAGCCATAGATTCATTCGAGCTTTCAGACAGTTATTGATTCACCTGAGCTTTTAGACAGCTATAGCTTCACTCGAGCTTTTAAAGAGCTATAGATTCACTCGAGCTTTTATGACAGCCGTAGAGTCACTCGACCTTTAGACAGTAATAGATTCACTTGAGCTTTTATTACAGCTTTAGATTCACTCGAGCTTTTAGACAGCTTTAGATTCACTCGAGCTTTGAGACAGCTATAGATAAACTAATATTTATTTTACAGCTGTAGATTCACTTCAAATTCACTCGAGGTTCAGACAGCGATAGATTCACTCGAGTTTTAAGACAGCTATGGATTCACACAAGCTTTCAGACAAAAAACGATTCACTCGTGCTTAATGACAGACATAGAGTCACTCGAGCTTTAAGACAGTCATAGATTCACTTGAGCTTTTATTACAGCTTAAGATTCACTCGAGCTTTTATGACAGCTTTAGATTCACTCGAGCATTTACGCAGCAAAACATTCACTCGAGCCTTAAGACAGCTATAGATTTGCTCGAGCTTTTATGACAGCCATAGATTCATTCGAGATATCAGACAGCTATTGATTCACTTGAGCTTTAAGACAGCTATAGATTCACTCGAGCTTATAGAGAGCTATAGATTCACTCGAGCTTTTATGACAGCCATAGAGTCACTCGAGCATTTTGACCGTTATAGATTCACTTGAGCTTTTATTACAGCTTTAGATTCACTCAAGCTTTTATGACAGCTTTAGATTCACTCGAGCATTTACGCAGCAAAACATTCACTCGAGCCTTAAGACAGCTATAGATTTACTCGAGCTTTTATGACTGCCTTAGATTCACTCGAGCTTTCAGACAGCTATTGATTCACTTGAGCTTTTAGACAGCTATAGATTCACTCGAGTTTTTAGAGAGCTATAGATTCACTCGAGCTTTTATGACAGCCCTAGAGTCACTCAAGCTTTTTGACCGATATAGAGTCACTTGAGTTTTTATAACAGCTATAGGTTCATTCGAGCTTTTAGACAGCTATAGATACATTCGAGCTTCAATGCAGCTTTAGATTCACTCTAGTTCAATGACAGATTTAGATTCACTAGAGCTTTAAGAAAGCTTTAGATTCACTCGAGCTTTTAGACTGCTATAGATACATTCGAGCTGCAATACAGCTTTAGATTCACTCTAGTTTAATGACAGCTTAAGATTCACTAGAGCTTTAAGAAAGCTATAGATTCACTCGAGCTTTTATGAGAGCGTTAGATTCACTCGAGCTTTTATGACAGCTATAGATTCACTTTAGCTTTTAGACAGCTATTGATTCACTTGAGCTTTAAGACAGCTATAGATTCACTCGAGCTTTTATTCAGCTATAGATACACTCGAGCTTTTATGACATCTACTAAGTCTTTCGAGCTTTTATGATACCTATACATTTACTCGGGCTTTTAGACAGCTTAAAATTCACTCAAGCTTTTATGACTGATTAAGAGTCACTGGAGCTTTTAAAAAGTAAAATATTCACTCGAGCATTTAGAGAGCTATAGATTCAATCGAGCTTTATGACAGCTATAGATTTATATGAGCAATCATTACAGCTTTAGATTCATTCGAGCTTTAATGACAGATATAGATTAACTCGAGCTTTTAGATAACTATACATTAACTCGAGCTTTTAGGCGGCTATAGATTCACTTGAGTTTTCAGACAGCAATAGATTTACTCGTGGTTAATGACAGCCATAGAGTCACTCGATCTTTTAGACAGTAATAAATTCACTTTAGCTTTTATTACAGCTTTAGGTTAACTCAAGCTTTTATGGCAGCATAAGATTCACTCGAGCCTTAAGACATCTATAGATTTACTCGAGCTTTTATGACAGCCATAGATTCTTTCGAGCTTTCAGACAGCTATTGATTCACCTGAGCTTTTGGACAGCTATAGATTCACTCGAGCTTTAAGAGAGCTTTAGATCCACTCGAGCTTTTATGACAGCCTTAGAGTCACTCGAGCTTTTTGACCGATATAGAGTCACTTGAGTTTTTATAACAGTTATAGATTCATTCGAGCTTTGATGACAACGATAGATTCACTCGAGCTTTAAGACGGATTCACTCAAGCTTTCAGACAAAAATAGATACACTCGTGCTTAATGACAGCTATAGATTCACTCGAGCTTTTAGACTGCTATAGATTCACTCGAGTTTTTATGACAGCTATTGTGTCAATCGAGCTTTTAGAAAGTTAAAGATTCACTCGAGCTTTTATATAGCTATTTATTATCTCCAGCTTTTGTTTCAGCTAAAGATTTATATTCACTCGACTTTTAATGACAGCTATAGATTCACTTGAGCTTTCAGATAGCTATAGATTCACTCGAGCTTTTATGACATCTATAAAGTCACTCGAGCTTTTATGACCGCTATAGATTCACTTTAGCTTTTAGACAGCTTTAGATTCACTCGAGCTTTTATGACAACTATAGAGTCACTCGAGCTTTAATGACAGCTATAGATTTACTCGAACTTTTATGACAGCTATAGATTCACTCGAGCTTTTATGACAACTAAAGAGTCACTCGAGCTTTTATGACAGCTATAGATTTACTTGAGCTTTTAGACAGCTAAAGATACATTCGAGCTTTTAGAGAGCTATAGATTCACTCGAGCTTTTATGACAGCCAGAGAGTCACTCGAGCTTTTTGACCGATATAGAGTCACTTGAATTTGTATAACAGCTATAGATTCATTCGAGCTTTGATGACAGCTATAGATTCACTCGAGCTTTAAGATAACTATAAATTCACTCGAGATTTTATAACAGCTATAGATTCACTCGAGTTTTTAGACAGCTATAGAAACATTCGAGCTTCAATACAGCTTTAGATTCACTCTAGTTTAATGACAGCTTTAGATTCACTAGAGCTTTAAGAAAGCTTTAGATTCACTCGAGCTTTTAGACTGCTAAAGTTTCACTCGAGTTTTTATGACATCTATTAAGTCTTTCGAGCTTTTATGATAGCTCTAGTTTACTCGAGCTTTTATGACAGCCTTAGATTCACTCGAGCTTTCAAACAGCTATTGATTCACTTGAGCTTTTAAACAGCTTAAGATTCATTCGAGCTTTTAGAGAGCTATAGATTCACTCGAGCTTTTATGACAGCCAGAGAGTCACTCGAGCATTTTCACCGACATAGAGTCACTTGAGTTTTTATAACAGCTAAAGATCCACTCGAGCTTTTATGACAGCCATAGAGTCAATCGAGCATTTTTACCGATATAGAGTCACTTGAGTTTTTATAACAGCTATAGATTCACTCGAGCTTTTATGACATCTATAAATTCACTCGTGCTTAATGACAGCCATAGAGTCACTCGAGCTTTTAGACAGTAATAGATTCACTTGAGCTTTTATTACAGCTTTAGATTCTATCAAGCTTTTATGACAGCTTTAGATTCACTCGAGCATTTACGCAGCAAAACATTCACTCGAGCCTTAAGACACCTATAGATTTACTCGAGCTTTTATTACTGCCTTAGATTCACTAGAGCTTTCAGACAGCTATTGATTCACTTGAGCTTTGAGACAGCTATAGATTCACTCGAGCTTTTAGAGAGCTATAGATTCACTCGAGCTTTTACGACAGCCATAGAGTCACTCGAGCTTTTTGACCAATATAGAGTCACTTGAGTTTTAATAACAGCTATAGATTCATTCGAGCTTTGATGACAGCTATAGATTCACTCGAGCTTTAAGATAACTATAAATTTACTCGAGATTTTATAACAGCTATAGATTCACTCGAGCTTTTAGACAGCTATAGAAACATTCGAGCTTCAATACAGCTTTAGATTCACTCTAGTTTAATGACAGCTTTAGATTCACTAGAGCTTTAAGAAAGCTTTAGGTTAACTCAAGCTTTTATGGCAGCATAAGATTCACTCGAGCCTTAAGACATCTATAGATTTACTCGAGCTTTTATGACAGGCATAGATACATTCGAGCTTTCAGACAGCTATTGATTCACCTGAGCTTTTAGACAGTTATAGATTCACTCGAGCTTTTATATAGCTTTAGATTCAATCGAGCTTTAATGACAGCCGTAGAATCACTCGACCTTTTAGACAGTAATAAATTCACTTGAGCTTTTATTACAGCTTTAGATTCACTCGAGCTTTTAGATAGCTATAGATTCACTCAAGCTTTAATGACTGATTTAGAATCACTCGAACTTTTAAAAAGTAAAATATTCACTCGAGCTTTTAGAGAGCTATAGATTCTCTCGAGCTTTTATGATAGCTATATTAATTTGAGCTTTTATTACAGCCATAGATTCATTCAAGCTTTTATGACAGCTATAAATTCACTCAAGCTTTTAGACAGCTACAAATTCACTCGAGCTTTCAGACAGCGATAGATTCACTCGAGCTTTAAGACGGATTCACTCAAGCTTTCAGGCAAAAATTGATTCACTCGTGCTTAATGACAGCCATAGAGTCACTCGAGCTTTTAGACAGTTATAGATTCACTTGAGCTTTTATTAAAGCTATACATTCACTCGATTTTTTGTGACAGCTATAGATTCACTCAAGCTTTTAGACAGCTATAGATTCACTCGAGCTTTTATAATTTTATGATAGCTATAGATTCACTCGAGCTTATTCAGCTATAGATTCACTCGAGCTTTTATGACATCTACTTAGTCTTTCGAGCTTTTATGATAGCTATAGATTTACTCGAGCTTTTAGACAGCTAAAAATTCATTCAAGCTTTTATGACTGATTAAGAGTCACTAGAGCTTTTAAAAAGTAAAATATTCACTCGAGCATTTAGAGAGCTATAGATTCAATCAAGCTTTTATGACAGCTATAGATTTATTTGAGCTTTCATTACAGCTTAAGATTCATTCGAGCTATAATGACAGCTATAGATTCACTCAAGCTTTTAGACAGCTATAGATTAACTCGTGCTTTTAGATAACTATAGATTTACTCGAGCTTTTATGACAGCTATAGATTCACTTTAGCTTTTAGACAGCTATAGATTCACTCGAGCTTTTATGACAACTATAGAGTCACACGAGATTTTATGACAGCTATAGATTTACTCGAGCTTTTATGACAGCTATAGATTCACTTTAGCCTTTAGACAGCTATAGATTCACTCGAGCTTTTATGACAACTGTAGAGTCACTCGAGCTTTTATAACAGCTATAGATTTACTCGAGCTTTTAGACAGCTAAAGATACATTCGAGCTTTTAGAGAGCTATAGATTCACTCGAGCTTTTATGACAGTCAGAGAGTCACTCGAGCTTTTTGACCGATAAAGAGTCACTTGAGTTTCTATTACAGCTATAGATTCATTCGAAATTTTATGACAGCTATAGATTCACTCGAGCTTTAAGATAACTATAAATTCACTCGAGATTTTATAACAGCTGTAGATTCACTCGAGCCCTAAGACAGCTTTAGATACATTCGAGCTTTTAGAGAGCTATAGATTCATTCGTGCTTTTATGACAGCCAGAGAGTCACTCGAGCTTTTTGACCGATAAAAGAGTCACTTGAGTTTCTATTACAGCTATAGATTCATTCCAACTTTTATGACAGCTATAGATTCACTCGAGCTTTAAGATAACTATAAATTCACTCGAGATTTTATAACAGCTATAGATTCACTCGAGCCCTAAGACAGCTAAAGATACATTCGAGCTTCAAGACAGCTTTAGATTCACTCAAGTTGTATGACAGCTTTAGATTAACAAGAGCTTTAAGACAGCAATAGATTCATTCGAGCTTTTAGAGAGCAACAGATTCACTCGAGTTTTATGACAGCTAAAGATTCACTTGAGCTTTAGACAGCTATAGATTCACTCGAGCTTTTATGACATCTAGTAAGTCTTTCGAGCTTTTATGATAGCTATAGATTTACTCGAGCTTTTAGACAGCTAAAAATTCACTCAAGCTTTTATGACTGATTAAGAGTCACTAGAGCTTATAAAAAGTAAAATATTCACTCGAGCATTAAGGGAGCTGTAGATTCAATCGAGCTTTTATGACAGCTATAGATTTATTAGAGCTTTCATTACAGCTTATGATTCATTCGAGCTTTAATGACAGCTATAGATTCACTCAAGCTTTTAGACAGCTATAAATTCACTCTTGCTTTTAGATAACTATAGATTAACCCGAGCTTTTAGACAGCTATAGATTCACTTGAGTTTTCAGACAGCTATAGATTTCCTCGTGGTTAATGACAGCCATAGAGTCACTCGATATTTAAGGCAGTAATAGATTCACTTTAGCTTTTACTAAAGCTTTAGGTTAACTCAAGCTTTTATAGCAGCATAAGATTCACTTGAGCATTTAGGCAGCTATAGATTCACTCGAGCCTTAAGACATCTATAGATTTACTCGAGCTTTTATGACAGCCATAGATTCATTCGAGCTTTTAGACAGTAATAGATTCACTTGAGCTTTTATTACAGCTTTAGATTCACTCGAGCTTTAAGACAGCTTTAGATTCACTCGAGCTTTGAGACAGCTATAGATAAACTTATGTTTTTTTTACAGCTATATATTCACTCGAGCTTTTAGACAGCTATAGAAACGTTCGAGCTTCAATAAAGCTTTAGATTCACTCTAGTTTAATGACACCTTTAGATTCACTAGAGCTTTAAGAAAGCTTTAGATTCACTCGAGCTTTTAGACTGCTATAGTTTCACTCGAGTTTTTTTGACAGCTAAAGAGTCAATCGAGCTTTAAGAAAGTTAAAGATTCACTACAGCTTTTATATAGCTATATAATCTCTCCAGCTTTTGTGTCACCTAGAGATTAAGATTCACTCAATTTTTTGTGACAGCTATAGATTCACTCAAGCTTTTAGACAGCTATAGATTCACTCGAGCTTTTATAATTTTATAATAGCTATAGATTCACTCGAGCTTTTATTCAGCTATAGATTCACTCGAGCTTTTATGACATCTACTAAGTCTTTCGAGCTTTTATGATAACTAAAGATTTACTCGAGCTTTTAGACTGCTAAAGATTCACTCGAGTTTTTATGACATCTATTAAGTCTTTCGAGCTTTTATGATAGCTCTAGTTTACTCGAGCTTTTATGACTGCCTTAGATTCACTCGAGCTTTCAAACAGCTATTGATTCACTTGAGCTTTTAAACAGCTTAAGATTCATTCGAGCTTTTAGAGAGCTATAGATTCACTCGAGCTTTAATGACAGCCAGAGAGTCACTCGAGCTTTTTGACCGACATAGAGTCACTTGAGTTTTTATAACAGCTAAAGATCCACTCGAGCTTTTATGACAGCCATAGAGTCAATCGAGCATTTTAACCGATATAGAGTCACTTGAGTTTTTATAACAGCTATAGATTCACTCGAGCTTTTATGACATCTATAAATTCACTCGTGCTTAATGACAGCCATAGAGTTACTCGAGCTTTTAGACAGTAATAGATTCACTTGAGCTTTTATTACAGCTTTAGATTCTATCAAGCTTTTATGACAGCTTTAGATTCACTCGAGCATTTACGCAGCAAAACATTCACTCGAGCCTTAAGACACCAATAGATTTACTCGAGCTTTTATTACTGCCTTAGATTCACTCGAGCTTTCAGACAGCTATTGATACACTTGAGCTTTTAGACAGCTATAGATTCACTCGAGCTTTTAGAGAGCTATAGATTCACTCGAGCTTTTATGAAAGCCATAGAGTCACTCGAGCTTTTTGACCGATATAGAGTCACTTGAGTTTTTATGACAGCTATAGATTCATTCGAGCTTTGATGACAGCTATAGATTCACTCGAGCTTTAAGATAACTATAAATTCACTCGAGATTTTATAACAGCTATAGATTCACCCGAGCTTTTAGACAGCTATAGAAACATTCGAGCTTCAATACAGCTTTAGATTCACTCTAGTTTAATGACAGCTTTAGATTCACTAGAGCTTTAAGAAAGCTTTAGGTTAACTCAAGCTTTTATGGCAGCATAAGATTCACTCGAGCCTTAAGACATCTATAGATTTACTCGAGCTTTTATGACAGCCATAGATACATTCGAGCTTTCAGACAGCTATTGATTCACCTGAGCTTTTAGACAGTTATAGATTCACTCGAGCTTTTATATAGCTTTAGATTCAATCGAGCTTTAATGACAGCCGTAGAATCACTCGACCTTATAGACAGTAATAAATTCACTTGAGCTTTTATTACAGCTTTAGATTCACTCGAGCTTTTAGATAGCTATAGATTCACTCAAGCTTTAATGTCTGATTTAGAATCACTCGAACTTTTAAAAAGTAAAATATTCACTCGAGCTTTTAGAGAGCTATAGATTCTCTCGAGCTTTTATGATAGATATATTAATTTGAGCTTTTATTACAGCCATAGATTCATTCGAGCTTTTATGACAGCTATAGATTCACTCAAGCTTTTAGACAGCTACAAATTCACTCGAGCTTTCAGACAGCGATAGATTCACTCGAGCTTTCAGACGGATTCACTCAAGCTTTCAGGCAAAAAAATAGATTCACTCGTGCTTAATGACAGCCATAGAGTCACTCGAGCTTTTAGACAGTTATAGATTCACTTGAGCTTTTATTAAAGCTATACATTCACTCGATTTTTTGTGACAGCTATAGATTCACTCAAGCTTTTAGACAGCTATAGATTCACTCGAGCTTTTATAATTATATAATAGCTATAGATTCACTTGAGCTTTTATTCAGCTATAGATTCACTCGAGCTTTTATGACAGCCATAGAGTCAATCGAGCTTTTATGATAGCTATAGATTTACTCGAGCTTTTAGACAGCTAAAAATTCATTCAAGCTTTTATGACTGATTAAGAGTCACTAGAGCTTTTAAAAAGTAAAATATTCACTCGAGCATTAAGAGAGCTATAGATTCAATCGAGCTTTTATGACAGCTATAGATTTATTAGAGCTTTCATTACAGCTTATGATTAATTCGAGCTTTAATGACATTTATAGATTCACTCATGCTTTAAGACAGCTATAAATTCACTCTTGCTTTTAGATAACTATAGATTAACTCGAGCTTTTAGACAGCTATAGATTCACTTGAGTTTTCAGACAGCAATAGATTTCCTCGTGGTTTATGACAGCCATAGAGTCACTCGATATTTTAGGCAGTAATAGATTCACTTTAGCTTTTATTACAGCTTTAGGTTAACTCAAGCTTTTATAGCAGCATAAGATTCACTTGAGCATTTAGGCAGCTATAGATTCACTCGAGCCTTAAGACATCTATAGATTTACTCGAGCTTTTATGACAGCTATAGATTCATTCGAGCTTTTAGACAGTAATAGATTCATTTGAGCTTTAATTACAGCTTTAGATTCACTCGAGCTTTTTGACAGCTTTAGATTCATTCGAGCTTATATGACAGCTATAGATTCACTCAAGCTTTTAGACAGCTACAAATTCACTCGAGCTTTCAGACATCGATAGATTCACTCGAGCTTTAAGACGGATTCACTCAAGCTTTCAGGCAAAAATAGATTCACTCGTGCTTAATGACAGCCATAGAGTCACTCGAGCTTTTAGACAGTTATAGATTCACTTGAGCTTTTATTAAAGCTATACATTAACTCGATTTTATGTGACAGCTATAGATTCACTCAAGCTTTTAGACAGCTATAGATTCACTCGAGCTTTTATAATTATATAATAGCTATAGATTCACTTGAGCTTTTATTCAGCTATAGATTCACTCGAGCTTTTATGACAGCCATAGAGTCAATCGAGCTTTTATGATAGCTATAGATTTACTCGAGCTTTTAGACAGCTAAAAATTCACTCAAGCTTTAATGACTGATTAAGAGTCACTAGAGCTTTTAATAAGTTAAATATTCACTCGAGCATTTAGAGAGCTATAAATTCAATCGAGCTTTTATGACAGCTATAGATTTTTTTGAGCTTTCATTACAGCTTAAGATTCATTCGAGCTTTAATGACAGCTATAGATTCACTCAAGCTTTTAGACAGCTATAGATTAACTCGAGCTTTTAGATAACTATAGATTAACTCGAGCTTTTAGGCAGCTACAGATTCACTTGAGTTTTCAGACAGCAATAGATTTATTCGTGCTTAATGACAGCCATAGAGTCACTCGAGCTTTAAGACAGTAATAGATTCACTTGAGCTTTTATTACAGCTTTAGATTCACTCAAGCTTTTATGACAGCTTTACATTCACTCGAGCATTTACGCAGCAAAACATTTACTCGAGCCTTAAGACAGCTATAGATTCACTCGAGCTTTTATGACATCTATTAAGTCTATTGAGCTTTTATGATAGCTTTAGATTTACTCGAGCTTTTAGACAGCCAAGAATTCATTCAAGCTTTTATGAGCTTTTAAAAAGTAAAATATTCACTCGAGCTTTTAGAGAGCCATAGAGTCACTCGAGCTTTTTGACCGTTAAAGAGTCACTTGAGTTTTTATTACAGCTATAGATTCATTCGAGCTTTTATGACAGCTATAGATTCACTCGAGCTTTAAGATAACTATAAATTCACTCGAGATTTTATAACAGCTATAGATTCACTCGAGCCTTAAGACAGCTATAGATACATTCCAGCTTCAAGACAGCTTTAGATTCACTCAAGTTGTATGACAGCTTTAGATTAACTAGAGCTTTAAGACAGCAATAGATTCATTCGAGCTTTTAGAGAGCAACAGATTCACTCGAGTTTTATGACAGCTATAGATTCACTTGAGCTTTAGACAGCTATAGATTCACTCGAGCTTTTATGACATCTAGTAAGTCTTTCGAGCTTTTATGAGAGCTATAGATTTACTCGAGCTTTTAGACAGCTAAAAATTCACTCAAGCTTTTATGACTGATTAAGAGTCACTAGAGCCTTTAAAAAGTAAAATATTCACTCGAGCATTAAGAGAGCTATAGATTCAATCGAGCTTTTATGACAGGTATAGATTTTTTTGAGCTTTCATTACAGCTTATGATTCATTCGAGCTTTAATGACAGCTATAGATTCACTCAAGCTTTAAGACAGCTATAAATTCACTCTTGCTTTTAGATAACTATAGATTAACTCGAGCTTTTAGACAGCTATAGATTCACTTGAGTTTTCAGACAGCAATAGATTTACTCGTGGTTTATGACAGCCATAGAGTCACTCGATATTTTAGGCAATAATAGATTCACTTTAGCTTTTATTACAGCTTTAGGTTAACTCAAGCTTTTATGGCAGCATAAGATTCACTTGAGCATTTAGGCAGCTATAGATTCACTCGAGCCTTAAGACATCTATAGATTTACTCGAGCTTTTATGACAGCCATAGATTCATTCGAGCTTTTAGACAGTAATAGATTCACTTGAGCTTTTATTACAGCTTTAGATTCACTCGAGCTTTTAGACAGCTTTAGATTCACTAGAGCTTTGAGACAGCTATAGATAAATTAATGTTTTTTTTTACAGTTATAGATTCACTTGAGCTTTTAGACAGCTATAGAAACATTCGAGCTTCAATACAGCTTTAGATTCACTCTAGTTTAATGACAGCTTTAGATTTACTAGAGTGAATCTAAGGCTGTATTGAAGCTCGAATGTTTCTATAGCTTTCTAAAAGCTCAGGTGAATCAATAGCTGTCTGAAAGCTCGAATGAATCTATGGCTGTCATAAAAGCTCGAGTAAATCTATAGATGTCTTAATCTCGAGTGAATCTTATGCTGCCATAAAAGCTTGAGTTAACCTAAAGCTGTAATAAAAGCTAAAGTGAATCTATTACTGTCTAAAAGATCGAGTGTCTCTATGGCTGTAATTAACTACGCGTAAATCTATTGCTGTCTGAAAACTCAAGTGAATCTATAGCTGCCTAAAAGCTCATGTTAATCTATAGTTATCTTAAAGCTCGAGTTAATCTATAGCTGTCTAAAAGCTTGAGTGAATCTATAGCTGTCATTAAAGCTAGAATGAATCTTAAGCTGTAATGAAAGCTCAAAAAAATCTATAGCTGTCATAAAAGCTCGATTGAATCTATAGCTCTCTAAATGCTCGAGTTTATATTTTACTTATTAAAAGCTCTAGTGACTCTTAATCAGTCATTAAAGCTTGAGTGAATTTAAAGCTGTCTAAAAGCTCGAGTAAATCTTTAGCTATCATAAAAGCTCGAAAGACTTAGAAGATGTCATAAAAGTTCGAGTGAATCTATAGCTGAATAAGCTCGAGTGAATCTATAGCTATTATAAAATTATAAAAGCTCGAGTGAATCTATAGCTCTCTAAAAGCTTGAGTGAATCTATAGCTGTCACAAAAAATCGAGTGAATCTTAATCTCTAGGTGACACAAAAGCTGGAGAGAATATATAGCTATATAAAAGCTCGAGTGAATCTTTAACTTTCTTAAAGCTCGATTGACTCTTTAGCTGTCATAAAAACTCGAGTGAATCTATAGCAGTCTAAAAGCTCGAGTGAATCTATAGCTTTCTAAAAGCGTGAATGACAGAGATGAGAATGACAGCCATAGAGTCACTCGAGCTTTTAGACAGTAATAGATTCACTTGAGCTTTTATTACAGCTTTAGATTCACTCAAGCTTTTATGACAGCTTTACATTCACTCGAGCATTTACGCAGCAAAACATTCACTCGAGCCTTAAGACAGCTATAGATTCACTCGAGCTTTTATGACATCTATTAAGTCTTTCGAGCTTTTATGATAGCTTTAGATTTACTCGAGCTTTTAGACAGCCAAAAATTCATTCAAGCTTTTATGAGCTTTTAAAAAGTTAAATATTCACTCGAGCTTTTAGAGAGCCATAGAGTCACTCGAGCTATTTGACCGATAAAGAGTCACTTGAGTTTTTATTACAGCTATAGATTCATTCGAGCTTTTATGACAGCTATAGATTCACTCGAGCTTTAAGATAACTATAAATTCACTCGAGATTTTATAACAGCTAAAGATTCACTCGAGCCTTAAGACAGCTTTAGATTCACTCAAGTTGTATGACAGCTTTAGATTAACTAGAGCTTTAAGACAGCAATAGATTCATACGAGCTTTTAGAGAGCAACAGATTCACTCGAGTTTTATGACAGCTATAGATTCACTTGAGCTTTAGACAGCTATAGATTCACTCGAGCTTTTATGACATCTAGTAAGTCTTTCGAGCTTTTATGATAGCTATAGATTTACTCGAGCTTTTAGACAGCTAAAAATTCACTCAAGCTTTTATGACTGATAAAGAGTCACTAGAGCTTTTAAATTCACTCTTGCTTTTAGATAACTAAGCTCAAGTGAATCTATAGCTGTAAAAAAAACATTAGTTTATCTATAGCTGTCTCAAAGCTCGAGTGAATCTAAAGCTGTCTAAAAGATCGAGTGAATCTATAGCTGTCATCAAAGCTCGAATGAATCTATAGCTGTTATAAAAACTCAAGTGACTCTATATCGGTCAAAAAGCTCGAGTGACTCTAGGGCTTTCATAAAAGCTCGAGGGAATCTATAGCTCTCTAAAAACTCGAGTGAATCTATAGCTGTCTAAAAGCTCAAGTGAATCAATAGCTGTCTGAAAGCTCGAGTGAATCTAAGGCAGTCATAAAAGCTCGAGTAAATCTATAGCTGTCTTAAGGCTCGAGTGGCTCTATGGCTGTCATTTTCATCTCTGTCATTCACGCTTTAAGAAAGCTATAGATTCACTCGAGCTTTTAGACTGCTATAGATTCACTCGAGTTTTTATGACAGCTAAAGAGTCAATCGAGCTTTAAGAAAGTTAAAGATTCACTCGAGCTTTTATATAGCTATATATTCTCTCCAGCTTTTGTGTCACCTAGAGATTAAGATTCACTCGATTTTTTGTGACAGCTATAGATTCACTCAAGCTTTTAGACAGCTAAAAATTCACTCAAGCTTTAATGACTGATTAAGAGTCACTAGAGCTTTTAATAAGTAAAATATTAACTCGAGCATTTAGAGAGCTATAGATTCAATCGAGCTTTTATAACAGCTATAGATTTTTTTGAGCTTTCATTACAGCTTAAGATTCATTCGAGCTTAAATGACAGCTATAGATTCACTCAAGCTTTTAGACAGCTATAAATTAACTCGAGCTTTTAGATAACTATAGATTAACTCGAGCTTTTAGGCAGCTATAGATTCACTTGAGTTTTCAGACAGCAATAGATTTACGCGTAGTTAATGACAGCCATAGAGACACTCGATCTTTTAGACAGTAATAGATTCACTTTAGCTTTTATTACAGCTTTAGGTTAACTCAAGCTTATATGGCAGCATAAGATTCACTCGAGATTAAGACATCTATAGATTTACTCGAGCTTTTATGACAGCCATAGATTCATTCGAGCTTTCAGACAGTTATTGATTCACCTGAGCTTTTAGACAGCTATAGCTTCACTCGAGCTTTTAAAGAGCTATAGATTCACTCGAGCTTTTATGACAGCCGTAGAGTCACTCGACCTTTAGACAGTAATAGATTCACTTGAGCTTTTATTACAGCTTTAGATTCACTCGAGCTTTTAGACAGCTTTAGATTCACTCGAGCTTTGAGACAGCTATAGATAAACTAATATTTATTTTACAGCTGTAGATTCACTTCAAATTCACTCGAGGTTCAGACAGCGATAGATTCACTCGAGTTTTAAGACAGCTATGGATTCACACAAGCTTTCAGACAAAAAACGATTCACTCGTGCTTAATGACAGACATAGAGTCACTCGAGCTTTAAGACAGTCATAGATTCACTTGAGCTTTTATTACAGCTTAAGATTCACTCGAGCTTTTATGACAGCTTTAGATTCACTCGAGCATTTACGCAGCAAAACATTCACTCGAGCCTTAAGACAGCTATAGATTTGCTCGAGCTTTTATGACAGCCATAGATTCATTCGAGATATCAGACAGCTATTGATTCACTTGAGCTTTAAGACAGCTATAGATTCACTCGAGCTTATAGAGAGCTATAGATTCACTCGAGCTTTTATGACAGCCATAGAGTCACTCGAGCATTTTGACCGTTATAGATTCACTTGAGCTTTTATTACAGCTTTAGATTCACTCAAGCTTTTATGACAGCTTTAGATTCACTCGAGCATTTACGCAGCAAAACATTCACTCGAGCCTTAAGACAGCTATAGATTTACTCGAGCTTTTATGACTGCCTTAGATTCACTCGAGCTTTCAGACAGCTATTGATTCACTTGAGCTTTTAGACAGCTATAGATTCACTCGAGTTTTTAGAGAGCTATAGATTCACTCGAGCTTTTATGACAGCCCTAGAGTCACTCAAGCTTTTTGACCGATATAGAGTCACTTGAGTTTTTATAACAGCTATAGGTTCATTCGAGCTTTTAGACAGCTATAGATACATTCGAGCTTCAATGCAGCTTTAGATTCACTCTAGTTCAATGACAGATTTAGATTCACTAGAGCTTTAAGAAAGCTTTAGATTCACTCGAGCTTTTAGACTGCTATAGATACATTCGAGCTGCAATACAGCTTTAGATTCACTCTAGTTTAATGACAGCTTAAGATTCACTAGAGCTTTAAGAAAGCTATAGATTCACTCGAGCTTTTATGAGAGCGTTAGATTCACTCGAGCTTTTATGACAGCTATAGATTCACTTTAGCTTTTAGACAGCTATTGATTCACTTGAGCTTTAAGACAGCTATAGATTCACTCGAGCTTATAGAGAGCTATAGATTCACTCGAGCTTTTATGACAGCCATAGAGTCACTCGAGCATTTTGACCGTTATAGATTCACTTGAGCTCTTATTACAGCTTTAGATTCACTCAAGCTTTTATGACAGCTTTAGATTCACTCGAGCATTTACGCAGCAAAACATTCACTCGAGCCTTAAGACAGCTACAGATTTACTCGAGCTTTTATGACTGCCTTAGATTCACTCGAGCTTTTAGACAGCTATTGATTAACTTGAGCTTTTAGACAGCTATAGATTCACTCGAGTTTTTAGAGAGCTATAGATTCACTCGAGCTTTTATGACAGCCCTAGAGTCACTCGAGCTTTTTGACCGATATAGAGTCACTTGAGTTTTTATAACAGCTATAGATTCATTCGAGCTTTGATGACAGCTATAGATTCACTCAAGCTTTAAGATAACTATAAATTCACACGAGATTTTATAACAGCTATAGATTCACTCGAGCTTTTAGACAGCTATAGATACATTCGAGCTTCAATGCAGCTTTAGATTCACTCTAGTTTAATGACAGATTTAGATTCACTAGAGCTTTAAGAAAACTTTAGATTCACTCGATCTTTTAGACTGCTATAGATACATTCGAGCTGCAATACAGCTTTAGATTCACTCTAGTTTAATGACAGCTTAAGATTCACTAGAGCTTTAAGAAAGCTATAGATTCACTCGAGCTTTTATGAGAGCGTTAGATTCACTCGAGCTTTTATGACAGCTATAGATTCACTTTAGCTTTTAGACAGCTTTAGATTCATTCGAGCTTTTATGACAACTATAGAGTCACTCGAGGTTTTATGACAGCTATAGATTTACTCGAGCTTTTATGACAGCTATAGATTCACTTTAGCCTTTAGACAGCTATAGATTTACTCGATTTTTTAGACAGCTAAAAATTCATTCAAAATTTTATGACTGACTAAGAGTCACTCGAGCTTTTAGAGCAAAAGATTCACTCGAGTTTTTGGACAGCTATAGATTCAATCTAGCTTTTATAACAGCTACAGATTCACTCGAGCTACCAGACAGCTATAGATTTACTCGAGCTTTTATTACAGCTATAGATTCATTCGAGCTTTTAGACAGCTATAGATTCACTCGAGCTTTAAGACAGCTATAGATTCACTCAAACTTTTTTGACTGCTATAGATGAACTCAAGCTTTTATAACAGCTACATAATCACTCGAGCTACTAGACAGCTATAGATTCACTCAAGCTTTTATGACAGCCATAGTGTCACTCCAGCTTTTAGACAGTTATAGATTCACTTGAGCTTTTATTAAAGCTTTAGATTCACTCGATTTTTTGTGACAGCTATAGATTCACTTGAGCTTTAAGACAGCTATAGATTCACTCGAGCTTTTATAATTTTATAATAGCTATAGATTCACTCGAGCTTTTATTCAGCTATAGATTCACTCGAGCTTTTATGACTCTACTAAGTCTTTCGAGCTTTAATGATAGCTATAGATTTACTCGAGCTTTTAGACAGCTTAAAATTCACTCAAGCTTTAATGACTGATTAGGAGTCACTAGAGCTTTTAATAAGTAAAATATTCACTCGAACATTTAGAGAGCTATAGATTCAATCGAGCTTTTATGACAGCTATAGATTTTTTGAGCTTTCATTACAGCTTAAGATTCATTTGAGCTTTAATGACAGCTATAGATTGACTCAAGCTTTTAGACAGCTATAGATTAACTCGAGCTTTTAGATAACTATAGATTAACTCGAGCTTTTAGGCAGCTATAGATTCACTTGAGTTTTCAGACTGCAATAGATTTACTCGTGGTAAATGACAGCCATAGATTCACTCGATCTTTTAGACAGTAATAGATTCACTTTAGCTTTTGTAACAGCTTTAGGTTAACTCAAGCTTTTACGGCAGCTTTAGATTCACTCGAGCCTTAAGACATCTATAGATTTACTCGAGCTTTTATGACAGCCATAGATTCATTCGAGCTTTCAGACAGCTATTGATTCACCTGAGCTTTTAGACAGCTATAGATTCACTCGAATTTTTATAGAGCTTTAGATTCACTCGGGCTTTTGTGACAGCCGTAGAGTCACTCGACCTTTTAGACAATAATAGATTCACTTTAGCTTTTATTACAGCTTTAGGTAAACTCAAGCTTTTATGGCAGCATAAGATTCACTTGAGCAATAAGGCAGCTATAGATTCACTCGAGCCTTAAGACATCTATAGATTTACTCGAGCTTTTATGACAGCCATAGATTCATTCGAGCTTTTAGACAGTAATAGATTCACTTGAGCTTTTATTACAGCTTTAGATTCACTCGAGCTTTTAGACAGCTTTAGATTCACTAGAGCTTTGAGACAGCTATAGATAAACTAATGTTAAAGCTGTATTGAAGCTCGAATGTTTCTATAGCTGTCTAAAAGCTCAAGTGAATCTATAGCTGTAAAAAAAAACATTTGTTTATCCATAGCTGTCTCAAAGCTCGAGTGAATCTAAAGCTGTCTAAAAGATCGAGTGAATCTATAGCTGTCATCAAAGCTCGAATGAATCTATAGCTGTTATAAAAACTCAAGTGACTCTATATCGGTCAAAAAGCTCGAGTGACTCTAGGGCTGTCATAAAAGCTCGAGTGAATCTATAGCTCTCTAAAAACTCGAGTGAATCTATAGCTGTCTAAAAGCTCAAGTGAATCAATAGCTGTCTGAAAGCTCGAGTGAATCTAAGGCAGTCATAAAAGCTCGAGTAAATCTATAGCTGTCTTAAGGCTCGAGTGGCTCTATGGCTGTCATTCTCATCTCTGTCATTCACGCTTTAAGAAAGCTATAGATTCACTCGAGCTTTAAGACTGCTATAGATTCACTCGAGTTTTTATGACAGCTAAAGAGTCAATCGAGCTTTAAGAAAGTTAAAGATTCACTCGAGCTTTTATATAGCTATATATTCTCTCCAGCTTTTGTGTCACCTAGAGATTAAGATTCACTCGATTTTTTGTGACAGCTATAGATTCACTCAAGCTTTTAGACAGCTAAAAATTCACTCAAGCTTTAATGACTGATTAAGAGTCACTAGAGCTTTTAATAAGTAAAATATTAACTCGAGCATTTAGAGAGCTATATATTCAATCGAGCTTTTATAACAGCTATAGATTTTTTTGAGCTTTCATTACAGCTTAAGATTCATTCGAGCTTAAATGACAGCTATAGATTCACTCAAGCTTTTAGACAGCTATAAATTAACTCGAGCTTTTAGATAACTATAGATTAACTCGAGCTTTTAGGCAGCTATAGATTCACTTGAGTTTTCAGACAGCAATAGATTTACGCGTAGTTAATGACAGCCATAGAGACACTCGATCTTTTAGACAGTAATAGATTCACTTTAGCTTTTATTACAGCTTTAGGTTAACTCAAGCTTTTATGGCAGCATAAGATTCACTCGAGATTAAGACATCTATAGATTTACTCGAGCTTTTATGACAGCCATAGATTCATTCGAGCTTTCAGACAGTTATTGATTCACCTGAGCTTTTAGACAGCTATAGATTCACTCGAGCTTTTAAAGAGCTATAGATTCACTCGAGCTTTTATAATTTTATAATAGCTATAGATTCACTCGAGCTTTTATTCAGCTATAGATTCACTCGAGCTTTTATGACTCTACTAAGTCTTTCGAGCTTTAATGATAGCTATAGATTTACTCGAGCTTTTAGACAGCTTAAAATTCACTCAAGCTTTAATGACTGATTAGGAGTCACTAGAGCTTTTAATAAGTAAAATATTCACTCGAACATTTAGAGAGCTATAGATTCAATCGAGCTTTATGACAGCTATAGATTTATATGAGCAATCATTACAGCTTTAGATTCATTCGAGCTTTAATGACAGATATAGATTAACTCGAGCTTTTAGATAACTATACATAAACTCGAGCTTTTAGGCGGCTATAGATTCACTTGAGTTTTCAGACAGCAATAGATTTACTCGTGGTTAATGACAGCCATAGAGTCACTCGATCTTTTAGACAGTAATAAATTCACTTTAGCTTTTATTACAGCTTTAGGTTAACTCAAGCTTTTATGGCAGCATAAGATTCACTCGAGCCTTAAGACATCTATAGATTTACTCGAGCTTTTATGACAGCCATAGATTCTTTCGAGCTTTCAGACAGCTATTGATTCACCTGAGCTTTTGGACAGCTATAGATTCACTCGAGCTTTAAGAGAGCTTTAGATCCACTCGAGCTTTTATGACAGCCTTAGAGTCACTGGAGCTTTTTGACCGATATAGAGTCACTTGAGTTTTTATAACAGTTATAGATTCATTCGAGCTTTGATGACAACGATAGATTCACTCGAGCTTTAAGACGGATTCACTCAAGCTTTCAGACAAAAATAGATTCACTCGTGCTTAATGACAGCTATAGAATCACTCGAGCTTTTAGACTGCTATAGATTCACTCGAGTTTTTATGACAGCTATTGTGTCAATCGAGCTTTTAGAAAGTTAAAGATTCACTCGAGCTTTTATATAGCTATTTATTATCTCCAGCTTTTGTTTCAGCTAAAGATTTATATTCACTCGACTTTTAATGACAGCTATAGATTCACTTGAGCTTTCAGATAGCTATAGATTCACTCGAGCTTTTATGACATCTATAAAGTCACTCGAGCTTTTATGACCGCTATAGATTCACTTTAGCTTTTAGACAGCTTTAAATTCACTCGAGCTTTTATGACAACTATAGAGTCACTCGAGCTTTAATGACAGCTATAGATTTACTCGAACTTTTATGACAGCTATAGATTCACTCGAGCTTTTATGACAACTAAAGAGTCACTCGAGCTTTTATGACAGCTATAGATTTACTTGAGCTTTTAGACAGCTAAAGATACATTCGAGCTTTTAGAGAGCTATAGATTCACTCGAGCTTTTATGACAGCCAGAGAGTCACTCGAGCTTTTTGACCGATATAGAGTCACTTGAATTTGTATAACAGCTGTAGATTCATTCGAGCTTTGATGACAGCTATAGATTCACTCGAGCTTTAAGATAACTATAAATTCACTCGAGATTTTATAACAGCTATAGATTCACTCGAGTTTTTAGACAGCTATAGAAACATTCGAGCTTCAATACAGCTTTAGATTCACTCTAGTTTAATGACAGCTTTAGATTCAATAGAGCTTTAAGAAAGCTTTAGATTCACTCGAGCTTTTAGACTGCTAAAGTTTCACTCGAGTTTTTATGACATCTATTAAGTCTTTCGAGCTTTTATGATAGCTCTAGTTTACTCGAGCTTTTATGACAGCCTTAGATTCACTCGAGCTTTCAAACAGCTATTGATTCACTTGAGCTTTTAAACAGCTATAGATTCATTCGAGCTTTTAGAGAGCTATAGATTCACTCGAGCTTTTATGACAGCCAGAGAGTCACTCGAGCATTTTAACCGACATAGAGTCACTTGAGTTTTTATAACAGCTAAAGATCCACTCGAGCTTTTATGACAGCCATAGAGTCAATCGAGCATTTTTACCGATATAGAGTCACTTGAGTTTTTATAACAGCTATAGATTCACTCGAGCTTTTATGACATCTATAAATTCACTCGTGCTTAATGACAGCCATAGAGTCACTCGAGCTTTTAGACAGTAATAGATTCACTTGAGCTTTTATTACAGCTTTAGATTCTATCAAGCTTTTATGACAGCTTTAGATTCACTCGAGCATTTACGCAGCAAAACATTCACTCGAGCCTTAAGACACTTATAGATTTACTCGAGCTTTTATTACTGCCTTAGATTCACTCGAGCTTTCAGACAGCTATTGATTCACTTGAGCTTTGAGACAGCTATAGATTCACTCGAGCTTTTAGAGAGCTATAGATTCACTCGAGCTTTTACGACAGCCATAGAGTCACTCGAGCTTTTTGACCAATATAGAGTCACTTGAGTTTTAATAACAGCTATAGATTCATTCGAGCTTTGATGACAGCTATAGATTCACTCGAGCTTTAAGATAAATATAAATTTACTCGAGATTTTATAACAGCTATAGATTCACTCGAGCTTTTAGACAGCTATAGAAACATTCGAACTTCAATACAGCTTTAGATTCACTCTAGTTTAATGACAGCTTTAGATTCACTAGAGCTTTAAGAAAGCTTTAGGTTAACTCAAGCTTTTATGGCAGCATAAGATTCACTCGAGCCTTAAGACATCTATAGATTAACTCGAGCTTTTATGACAGCCATAGATTCATATGAGCTTTCAGACAGCTATTGATTCACCTGAGCTTTAAGACAGCTATAGATTCACTCGAGCTTTTATGACAACTATAGAGTCACACGAGATTTTATGACAGCTATAGATTTACTCGAGCTTTTATGACAGCTATAGATTCACTTTAGCCTTTAGACAGCTATAGATTCACTCGAGCTTTTATGACAACTGTAGAGTCACTCGAGCTTTTATAACAGCTATAGATTTACTCGAGCTTTTAGACAGCTAAAGATACATTCGAGCTTTTAGAGAGCTATAGATTCACTCGAGCTTTTATGACAGCCCGAGAGTCACTCGAGCTTTTTGACCGATAAAGAGTCACTTGAGTTTCTATTACAGCTATAGATTCATTCGAAATTTTATGACAGCTATAGATTCACTCGAGCTTTAAGATAACTATAAATTCACTCGAGATTTTATAACAGCTGTAGATTCACTCGAGCCCTAAGACAGCTTTAGATACATTCGAGCTTTTAGAGAGCTATAGATTCATTCGTGCTTTTATGACAGCCAGAGAGTCACTCGAGCTTTTTGACCGATAAAAGAGTCACTTGAGTTTCTATTACAGCTATAGATTCATTCCAACTTTTATGACAGCTATAGATTCACTCGAGCTTTAAGATAACTATAAATTCACTCGAGATTTTATAACAGCTATAGATTCACTCGAGCCTTAAGACAGCTAAAGATACATTCGAGCTTCAAGACAGCTTTAGATTCACTCAAGTTGTATGACAGCTTTAGATTAACAAGAGCTTTAAGACAGCAATAGATTCATTCGAGCTTTTAGAGAGCAACAGATTCACTCGAGTTTTATGACAGCTAAAGATTCACTTGAGCTTTAGACAGCTATAGATTCACTCGAGCTTTTATGACATCTAGTAAGTCTTTCGAGCTTTTATGATAGCTATAGATTTACTCGAGCTTTTAGACAGCTAAAAATTCACTCAAGCTTTTATGACTGAAGAGTCACTAGAGCTTATAAAAAGTAAAATATTCACTCGAGCATTAAGGGAGCTGTAGATTCAATCGAGCTTTTATGACAGCTATAGATTTATTAGAGCTTTCATTACAGCTTATGATTCATTCGAGCTTTAATGACAGCTAAAGATTCACTCAAGCTTTTAGACAGCTATAAATTCACTCTTGCTTTTAGATAACTATAGATTAACCCGAGCTTTTAGACAGCTATAGATTCACTTGAGTTTTCAGACAGCTATAGATTTCCTCGTGGTTAATGACAGCCATAGAGTCACTCGATATTTAAGGCAGTAATAGATTCACTTTAGCTTTTACTAAAGCTTTAGGTTAACTCAAGCTTTTATAGCAGCATAAGATTCACTTGAGCATTTAGGCAGCTATAGATTCACTCGTTCCTTAAGACATCTATAGATTTACTCGAGCTTTTATGACAGCCATAGATTCATTCGAGCTTTTAGACAGTAATAGATTCACTTGAGCTTTTATTACAGCTTTAGATTCACTCGAGCTTTAAGACAGCTTTAGATTCACTCGAGCTTTGAGACAGCTATAGATAAACTTATGTTTTTTTTACAGCTATATATTCACTCGAGCTTTTAGACAGCTATAGAAACGTTCGAGCTTCAATAAAGCTTTAGATTCACTCTAGTTTAATGACACCTTTAGATTCACTAGAGCTTTAAGAAAGCTTTAGATTCACTCGAGCTTTTAGACTGCTATAGTTTCACTCGAGTTTTTTTGACAGCTAAAGAGTCAATCGAGCTTTAAGAAAGTTAAAGATTCACTACAGCTTTTATATAGCTATATAATCTCTCCAGCTTTTGTGTCACCTAGAGATTAAGATTCACTCAATTTTTTGTGACAGCTATAGATTCACTCAAGCTTTTAGACAGCTATAGATTCACTCGAGCTTTTATAATTTTATAATAGCTATAGATTCACTCGAGCTTTTATTCAGCTATAGATTCACTCGAGCTTTTATGACATCTACTAAGTCTTTCGAGCTTTTATGATAACTAAAGATTTACTCGAGCTTTTAGACTGCTAAAGATTCACTCGAGTTTTTATGACATCTATTAAGTCTTTCGAGCTTTTATGATAGCTCTAGTTTACTCGAGCTTTTATGACTGCCTTAGATTCACTCGAGCTTTCAAACAGCTATTGATTCACTTGAGCTTTTAAACAGCTTAAGATTCATTCGAGCTTTTAGAGAGCTATAGATTCACTCGAGCTTTAATGACAGCCAGAGAGTCACTCGAGCTTTTTGACCGACATAGAGTCACTTGAGTTTTTATAACAGCTAAAGATCCACTCGAGCTTTAATGACAGCCATAGAGTCAATCGAGCATTTTAACCGATATAGAGTCACTTGAGTTTTTATAACAGCTATAGATTCACTCGAGCTTTTATGACATCTATAAATTCACTCGTGCTTAATGACAGCCATAGAGTTACTCGAGCTTTTAGACAGTAATAGATTCACTTGAGCTTTTATTACAGCTTTAGATTCTATCAAGCTTTTATGACAGCTTTAGATTCACTCGAGCATTTACGCACCAAACATTCACTCGAGCCTTAAGACACCTATAGATTTACTCGAGCTTTTATTACTGCCTTAGATTCACTCGAGCTTTCAGACAGCTATTGATTCACTTGAGCTTTTAGACAGCTATAGATTCACTCGAGCTTTTAGAGAGCTATAGATTCACTCGAGCTTTTATGAAAGCCATAGAGTCACTCGAGCTTTTTGACCGATATAGAGTCACTTGAGTTTTTATGACAGCTATAGATTCATTATAGCTTTGATGACAGCTATAGATTCACTCGAGCTTTAAGATAACTATAAATTCACTCGAGATTTTATAACAGCTATAGATTCACCCGAGCTTTTAGGCAGCTATAGAAACATTCGAGCTTCAATACAGCTTTAGATTCACTCTAGTTTAATGACAGCTTTAGATTCACTAGAGCTTTAAGAAAGCTTTAGGTTAACTCAAGCTTTTATGGCAGCATAAGATTCACTCGAGCCTTAAGACATCTATAGATTTACTCGAGCTTTTATGACAGCCATAGATACATTCGAGCTTTCAGACAGCTATTGATTCACCTGAGCTTTTAGACAGTTATAGATTCACTCGATCTTTTATATAGCTTTAGATTCAATCGAGCTTTAATGACAGCCGTAGAATCACTCGACCTTATAGACAGTAATAAATTCACTTGAGCTTTTATTACAGCTTTAGATTCACTCGAGCTTTTAGATAGCTATAGATTCACTCAAGCTTTAATGTCTGATTTAGAATCACTCGAACTTTTAAAAAGTAAAATATTCACTCGAGCTTTTAGAGAGCTATAGATTCTCTCGAGCTTTTATGATAGATATATTAATTTGAGCTTTTATTACAGCCATAGATTCATTCGAGCTTTTATGACAGCTATAGATTCACTCAAGCTTTTAGACAGCTACAAATTCACTCGAGCTTTCAGACAGCGATAGATTCACTCGAGCTTTCAGACGGATTCACTCAAGCTTTCAGGCAAAAATAGATTCACTCGTGCTTAATGACAGCCATAGAGTCACTCGAGCTTTTAGACAGTTATAGATTCACTTGAGCTTTTATTAAAGCTATACATTCACTCGATTTTTTGTGACAGCTATAGATTCACTCAAGCTTTTAGACAGCTATAGATTCACTCGAGCTTTTATAATTATATAATAGCTATAGATTCACTTGAGCTTTTATTCAGCTATAGATTCACTCGAGCTTTTATGACAGCCATAGAGTCAATCGAGCTTTTATGATAGCTATAGATTTACTCGAGCTTTTAGACAGCTAAAAATTCATTCAAGCTTTTATGACTGATTAAGAGTCACTAGAGCTTTTAAAAAGTAAAATATTCACTCGAGCATTAAGAGAGCTATAGATTCAATCGAGCTTTTATGACAGCTATAGATTTATTAGAGCTTTCATTACAGCTTATGATTCATTCGAGCTTTAATGACATTTATAGATTCACTCATGCTTTAAGACAGCTATAAATTCACTCTTGCTTTTAGATAACTATAGATTAACTCGAGCTTTTAGACAGCTATAGATTCACTTGAGTTTTCAGACAGCAATAGATTTCCTCGTGGTTTATGACAGCCATAGAGTCACTCGATATTTTAGGCAGTAATAGATTCACTTTAGCTTTTATTACAGCTTTAGGTTAACTCAAGCTTTTATAGCAGCATAAGATTCACTTGAGCATTTAGGCAGCTATAGATTCACTCGAGCCTTAAGACATCTATAGATTTACTCGAGCTTTTATGACAGCCATAGATTCATTCGAGCTTTTAGACAGTAATAGATTCACTTGAGCTTTAATTACAGCTTTAGATTCACTCGAGCTTTTTGACAGCTTTAGATTCATTCGAGCTTATATGACAGCTATAGATTCACTCAAGCTTTTAGACAGCTACAAATTCACTCGAGCTTTCAGACATCGATAGATTCACTCGAGCTTTAAGACGGATTTACTCAAGCTTTCAGGCAAAAATAGATTCACTCGTGCTTAATGACAGCCATAGAGTCACTCGAGCTTTTAGACAGTTATAGATTCACTTGAGCTTTTATTAAAGCTATACATTAACTCGATTTTTTGTGACAGCTATAGATTCACTCAAGCTTTTAGACAGCTATAGATTCACTCGAGCTTTTATAATTATATAATAGCTATAGATTCACTTGAGCTTTTATTCAGCTATAGATTCACTCGAGCTTTTATGACAGCCATAGAGTCAATCGAGCTTTTATGATAGCTATAGATTTACTCGAGCTTTTAGACAGCTCAAAATTCACTCAAGCTTTAATGACTGATTAAGAGTCACTAGAGCTTTTAATAAGTTAAATATTCACTCGAGCATTTAGAGAGCTATAAATTCAATCGAGCTTTTATGACAGCTATAGATTTTTTTGAGCTTTCATTACAGCTTAAGATTCATTCGAGCTTTAATGACAGCTATAGATTCACTCAAGCTTTTAGACAGCTATAGATTAACTCGAGCTTTTAGATAACTATAGATTAACTCGAGCTTTTAGGCAGCTACAGATTCACTTGAGTTTTCAGACAGCAATAGATTTACTCGTGCTTAATGACAGCCATAGAGTCACTCGAGCTTTAAGACAGTAATAGATTCACTTGAGCTTTTATTACAGCTTTAGATTCACTCAAGCTTTTATGACAGCTTTACATTCACTCGAGCATTTACGCAGCAAAACATTTACTCGAGCCTTAAGACAGCTATAGATTCACTCGAGCTTTTATGACATCTATTAAGTCTTTTGAGCTTTTATGATAGCTTTAGATTTACTCGAGCTTTTAGACAGCCAAGAATTCATTCAAGCTTTTATGAGCTTTTAAAAAGTAAAATATTCACTCGAGCTTTTAGAGAGCCATAGAGTCACTCGAGCTTTTTGACCGTTAAAGAGTCACTTGAGTTTTTATTACAGCTATAGATTCATTCGAGCTTTTATGACAGCTATAGATTCACTCGAGCTTTAAGATAACTATAAATTCACTCGAGATTTTATAACAGCTATAGATTCACTCGAGCCTTAAGACAGCTATAGATACATTCCAGCTTCAAGACAGCTTTAGATTCACTCAAGTTGTATGACAGCTTTAGATTAACTAGAGCTTTAAGACAGCAATAGATTCATACGAGCTTTTAGAGAGCAACAGATTCACTCGAGTTTTATGACAGCAATAGATTCACTTGAGCTTTAGACAGCTATAGATTCACTCGAGCTTTTATGACATCTAGTAAGTCTTTCGAGCTTTTATGAGAGCTATAGATTTACTCGAGCTTTTAGACAGCTAAAAATTCACTCAAGCTTTTATGACTGATTAAGAGTCACTAGAGCTTTTAAAAAGTAAAATATTCACTCGAGCATTAAGAGAGCTATAGATTCAATCGAGCTTTTATGACAGGTATAGATTTTTTTGAGCTTTCATTACAGCTTATGATTCATTCGAGCTTTAATGACAGCTATAGATTCACTCAAGCTTTAAGACAGCTATAAATTCACTCTTGCTTTTAGATAACTATAGATTAACTCGAGCTTTTAGACAGCTATAGATTCACTTGAGTTTTCAGACAGCAATAGATTTACTCGTGGTTTATGACAGCCATAGAGTCACTCGATATTTTAGGCAATAATAGATTCACTTTAGCTTTTATTACAGCTTTAGGTTAACTCAAGCTTTTATGGCAGCATAAGATTCACTTGAGCATTTAGGCAGCTATAGATTCACTCGAGCCTTAAGACATCTATAGATTTACTCGAGCTTTTATGACAGCCATAGATTCATTCGAGCTTTTAGAGAGCAACAGATTCACTCGAGTTTTATGACAGCTATAGATTCACTTGAGCTTTAGACAGCTATAGATTCACTCGAGCTTTTATGACATCTAATAAGTCTTTCGAGCTTTTATGATAGCTATAGATTTACTCGAGCTTTTAGACAGCTAAAAATTCACTCAAGCTTTTATGACTGATAAAGAGTCACTAGAGCTTTTAAATTCACTCTTGCTTTTAGATAACTAAGCTCAAGTGAATCTATAGCTGTAAAAAAAACATTAGTTTATCTATAGCTGTCTCAAAGCTCGAGTGAATCTAAAGCTGTCTAAAAGATCGAGTGAATCTATAGCTGTCATCAAAGCTCGAATGAATCTATAGCTGTTATAAAAACTCAAGTGACTCTATATCGGTCAAAAAGCTCGAGTGACTCTAGGGCTGTCATAAAAGCTCGAGGGAATCTATAGCTCTCTAAAAACTCGAGTGAATCTATAGCTGTCTAAAAGCTCAAGTGAATCAATAGCTGTCTGAAAGCTCGAGTGAATCTAAGGCAGTCATAAAAGCTCGAGTAAATCTATAGCTGTCTTAAGGCTCGAGTGGCTCTATGGCTGTCATTTTCATCTCTGTCATTCACGCTTTAAGAAAGCTATAGATTCACTCGAGCTTTTAGACTGCTATAGATTCACTCGAGTTTTTATGACAGCTAAAGAGTCAATCGAGCTTTAAGAAAGTTAAAGATTCACTCGAGCTTTTATATAGCTATATATTCTCTCCAGCTTTTGTGTCACCTAGAGATTAAGATTCACTCGATTTTTTGTGACAGCTATAGATTCACTCAAGCTTTTAGACAGCTAAAAATTCACTCAAGCTTTAATGACTGATTAAGAGTCACTAGAGCTTTTAATAAGTAAAATATTAACTCGAGCATTTAGAGAGCTATAGATTCAATCGAGCTTTTATAACAGCTATAGATTTTTTTGAGCTTTCATTACAGCTTAAGATTCATTCGAGCTTAAATGACAGCTATAGATTCACTCAAGCTTTTAGACAGCTATAAATTAACTCGAGCTTTTAGATAACTATAGATTAACTCGAGCTTTTAGGCAGCTATAGATTCACTTGAGTTTTCAGACAGCAATAGATTTACGCGTAGTTAATGACAGCCATAGAGACACTCGATCTTTTAGACAGTAATAGATTCACTTTAGCTTTTATTACAGCTTTAGGTTAACTCAAGCTTATATGGCAGCATAAGATTCACTCGAGATTAAGACATCTATAGATTTACTCGAGCTTTTATGACAGCCATAGATTCATTCGAGCTTTCAGACAGTTATTGATTCACCTGAGCTTTTAGACAGCTATAGATTCACTCGAGCTTTTAAAGAGCTATAGATTCACTCGAGCTTTTATGACAGCCGTAGAGTCACTCGACCTTTAGACAGTAATAGATTCACTTGAGCTTTTATTACAGCTTTAGATTCACTCGAGCTTTTAGACAGCTTTAGATTCACTCGAGCTTTGAGACAGCTATAGATAAACTAATATTTATTTTACAGCTGTAGATTCACTTCAAATTCACTCGAGGTTCAGACAGCGATAGATTCACTCGAGTTTTAAGACAGCTATGGATTCACACTAGCTTTCAGACAAAAAACGATTCACTCGTGCTTAATGACAGACATAGAGTCACTCGAGCTTTTAGACAGTCATAGATTCACTTGAGCTTTTATTACAGCTTAAGATTCACTCGAGCTTTTATGACAGCTTTAGATTCACTCGAGCATTTACGCAGCAAAACATTCACTAGAGCCTTAAGACAGCTATAGATTTGCTCGAGCTTTTATGACAGCCATAGATTCATTCGAGATATCAGACAGCTATTGATTCACTTGAGCTTTAAGACAGCTATAGATTCACTCGAGCTTATAGAGAGCTATAGATTCACTCGAGCTTTTATGACAGCCATAGAGTCACTCGAGCATTTTGACCGTTATAGATTCACTTGAGCTTTTATTACAGCTTTAGATTCACTCAAGCTTTTATGACAGCTTTAGATTCACTCGAGCATTTACGCAGCAAAACATTCACTCGAGCCTTAAGACAGCTATAGATTTACTCGAGCTTTTATGACTGCCTTAGATTCACTCGAGCTTTCAGACAGCTATTGATTCACTTGAGCTTTTAGACAGCTATAGATTCACTCGAGTTTTTAGAGAGCTATAGATTCACTCGAGCTTTTATGACAGCCCTAGAGTCACTCAAGCTTTTTGACCGATATAGAGTCACTTGAGTTTTTATAACAGCTATAGGTTCATTCGAGCTTTTAGACAGCTATAAATACATTCGAGCTTCAATGCAGCTTTAGATTCACTCTAGTTCAATGACAGATTTAGATTCACTAGAGCTTTAAGAAAGCTTTAGATTCACTCGAGCTTTTAGACTGCTATAGATACATTCGAGCTGCAATACAGCTTTAGATTCACTCTAGTTTAATGACAGCTTAAGATTCACTAGAGCTTTAAGAAAGCTATAGATTCACTCGAGCTTTTATGAGAGCGTTAGATTCACTCGAGCTTTTATGACAGCTATAGATTCACTTTAGCTTTTAGACAGCTATTGATTCACTTGAGCTTTAAGACAGCTATAGATTCACTCGAGCTTATAGAGAGCTATAGATTCACTCGAGCTTTTATGACAGCCATAGAGTCACTCGAGCATTTTGACCGTTATAGATTCACTTGAGCTCTTATTACAGCTTTAGATTCACTCAAGCTTTTATGACAGCTTTAGATTCACTCGAGCATTTACGCAGCAAAACATTCACTCGAGCCTTAAGACAGCTATAGATTTACTCGAGCTTTTATGACTGCCTTAGATTCACTCGAGCTTTCAGACAGCTATTGATTAACTTGAGCTTTTAGACAGCTATAGATTCACTCGAGTTTTTAGAGAGCTATAGATTCACTCGAGCTTTTATGACAGCCCTAGAGTCACTCGAGCTTTTTGACCGATATAGAGTCACTTGAGTTTTTGTAACAGCTATAGATTCATTCGAGCTTTGATGACAGCTATAGATTCACTCAAGCTTTAAGATAACTATAAATTCACACGAGATTTTATAACAGCTATAGATTCACTCGAGCTTTTAGACAGCTATAGATACATTCGAGCTTCAATGCAGCTTTAGATTCACTCTAGTTTAATGACAGATTTAGATTCACTAGAGCTTTAAGAAAACTTTAGATTCACTCGATCTTTTAGACTGCTTTAGATACATTCGAGCTGCAATACAGCTTTAGATTCACTCTAGTTTAATGACAGCTTAAGATTCACTAGAGCTTTAAGAAAGCTATAGATTCACTCGAGCTTTTATGAGAGCGTTAGATTCACTCGAGCTTTTATGACAGCTATAGATTCACTTTAGCTTTTAGACAGCTTTAGATTCACTCGAGCTTTTATGACAACTATAGAGTCACTCGAGCTTTTATGACAGCTATAGATTTACTCGAGCTTTTATGACAGCTATAGATTCACTTTAGCCTTTAGACAGCTATAGATTCACTCGACCTTTTATGACAACTATAGAGTCACTCGAGCTCTTATGACAGCTATAGATTTACTCGATTTTTTAGACAGCTAAAAATTCATTCAAAATTTTATGACTGACTAAGAGTCACTCGAGCTTTTAGAGCAAAAGATTCACTCGAGTTTTTGGACAGCTATAGATTCAATCTAGCTTTTATAACAGCTACAGATTCACTCGAGCTACCAGACAGCTATAGATTTACTCGAGCTTTTATTACAGCTATAGATTCATTCGAGCTTTTAGACAGCTATAGATTCACTCGAGCTTTAAGACAGCTATAGATTCACTCAAACTTTTATGACTGCTATAGATGAACTCAAGCTTTTATAACAGCTACATAATCACTCGAGCTACTAGACAGCTATAGATTCACTCAAGCTTTTATGACAGCCATAGTGTCACTCCAGCTTTTAGACAGTTATAGATTCACTTGAGCTTTTATTAAAGCTATAGATTCACTCGATTTTTTGTGACAGCTATAGATTCACTTGAGCTTTAAGACAGCTATAGATTCACTCGAGCTTTTATAATTTTATAATAGCTATAGATTCACTCGAGCTTTTATGACTCTACTAAGTCTTTCGAGCTTTAATGATAGCTATAGATTTACTCGAGCTTTTAGACAGCTTAAAATTCACTCAAGCTTTAATGACTGATTAGGAGTCACTAAAGCTTTTAATAAGTAAAATATTCACTCGAACATTTAGAGAGCTATAGATTCAATCGAGCTTTTATGACAGCTATAGATTTTTTGAGCTTTCATTACAGCTTAAGATTCATTTGAGCTTTAATGACAGCTATAGATTGACTCAAGCTTTTAGACAGCTATAGATTAACTCGAGCTTTTAGATAACTATAGATTAACTCGAGCTTTTAGGCAGCTATAGATTCACTTGAGTTTTCAGACTGCAATAGATTTACTCGTGGTAAATGACAGCCATAGATTCACTCGATCTTTTAGACAGTAATAGATTCACTTTAGCTTTTGTAACAGCTTTAGGTTAACTCAAGCTTTTACGGCAGCTTTAGATTCACTCGAGCCTTAAGACATCTATAGATTTACTCGAGCTTTTATGACAGCCATAGATTCATTCGAGCTTTCAGACAGCTATTGATTCACCTGAGCTTTTAGACAGCTATAGATTCACTCGAATTTTTATAGAGCTTTAGATTCACTCGGGCTTTTGTGACAGCCGTAGAGTCACTCGACCTTTTAGACAATAATAGATTCACTTTAGCTTTTATTACAGCTTTAGGTAAACTCAAGCTTTTATGGCAGCATAAGATTCACTTGAGCAATTAGGCAGCTATAGATTCACTCGAGCCTTAAGACATCTATAGATTTACTCGAGCTTTAATGACAGCCATAGATTCATTCGAGCTTTTAGACAGTAATAGATTCACTTGAGCTTTTATTACAGCTTTAGATTCACTCGAGCTTTTAGACAGCTTTAGATTCACTAGAGCTTTGAGACAGCTATAGATAAACTAATGTTAAAGCTGTATAGAAGCTCGAATGTTTCTATAGCTGTCTAAAAGCTCAAGTGAATCTATAGCTGTAAAAAAAAACAATTGTTTATCCATAGCTGTCTCAAAGCTCGAGTGAATCTAAAGCTGTCTAAAAGATCGAGTGAATCTATAGCTGTCATCAAAGCTCGAATAAATCTATAGCTGTTATAAAAACTCAAGTGACTCTATATCGGTCAAAAAGCTCGAGTGACTCTAGGGCTGTCATAAAAGCTCGAGTGAATCTATAGCTCTCTAAAAACTCGAGTGAATCTATAGCTGTCTAAAAGCTCAAGTGAATCAATAGCTGTCTGAAAGCTCGAGTGAATCTAAGGCAGTCATAAAAGCTCGAGTAAATCTATAGCTGTCTTAAGGCTCGAGTGGCTCTATGGCTCTCATTCTCATCTCTGTCATTCACGCTTTAAGAAAGCTATAGATTCACTCGAGCTTTAAGACTGCTATAGATTCACTCGAGTTTTTATGACAGTTAAAGAGTCAATCGAGCTTTAAGAAAGTTAAAGATTCACTCGAGCTTTTATATAGCTATATATTCTCTCCAGCTTTTGTGTCACCTAGAGATTAAGATTCACTCGATTTTTTGTGACAGCTATAGATTCACTCAAGCTTTTAGACAGCTAAAAATTCACTCAAGCTTTAATGACTGATTAAGAGTCACTAGAGCTTTTAATAAGTAAAATATTAACTCGAGCATTTAGAGAGCTATAGATTCAATCGAGCTTTTATAACAGCTATAGATTTTTTTGAGCTTTCATTACAGCTTAAGATTCATTCGAGCTTAAATGACAGCTATAGATTCACTCAAGCTTTTAGACAGCTATAAATTAACTCGAGCATTTAGATAACTATAGATTAACTCGAGCTTTTAGGCAGCTATAGATTCACTTGAGTTTTCAGACAGCAATAGATTTACGCGTAGTTAATGACAGCCATAGAGACACTCGATCTTTTAGACAGTAATAGATTCACTTTAGCTTTTATTACAGCTTTAGGTTAACTCAAGCTTTTATGGCAGCATAAGATTCACTCGAGATAAAGACATTTATAGATTTACTCGAGCTTTTATGACAGCCATAGATTCATTCGAGCTTTCAGACAGTTATTGATTCACCTGAGCTTTTAGACAGCTATAGATTCACTCGAGCTTTTAAAGAGCTATAGATTCACTCGAGCTTTTATAATTTTATAATAGCTATAGATTCACTCGAGCTTTTATTCAGCTATAGATTCACTCGAGCTTTTATGACTCTACTAAGTCTTTCGAGCTTTAATGATAGCTATAGATTTACTCGAGCTTTTAGACAGCTTAAAATTCACTCAAGCTTTAATGACTGATTAGGAGTCACTAGAGCTTTTAATAAGTAAAATATTCACTCGAACATTTAGAGAGCTATAGATTCAATCGAGCTTTTATGACAGCTATAGATTTTTTGAGCTTTCATTACAGCTTAAGATTCATTTGACCTTTAATGACAGCTATAGATTGACTCAAGCTTTTAGACAGCTATAGATTAACTCGAGCTTTTAGATAACTATAGATTAACTCGAGCTTTTAGGCAGCTATAGATTCACTTGAGTTTTCAGACTGCAATAGATTTACTCGTGGTTAATGACAGCCATAGAGTCACTCGATCTTTTAGACAGTAATAGATTCACTTTAGCTTTTGTAACAGCTTTAGGTTAACTCAAGCTTTTACGGCAGCTTTAGATTCACTCGAGCCTTAAGACATCTTTAGATTTACTCGAGCTTTTATGTCAGCCATAGATTCATTCGAGCTTTCAGACAGCTATTGATTCACCTGAGCTTTTAGACAGCTATAGATTCACTCGAATTTTTATAGAGCTTTAGATTCACTCGAGCTTTTATGACAGTCGTAGAGTCACTCGACCTTTTAGACAGTAATAAATTCACTTGAGCTTTTATTACAGCTTTAGATTCACTCGAGCTTTTAGACAGTTATAGATTCACTTGAGCTTTTAGGTAACTATAGTTTAACTCGAGCTTTTAGGCAGCTATAGATTCACTTGAGTTTTCAGACAGCAATAGATTTACTCGTGGTTATTGACAGCCATAGAGTCACTCGATCTTTGAGACAGTTATAGATTCACTTTAGCTTTTATTACAGCTTTAGGTTAACTCAAGCTTTTATGGCAGCATAAGATTCACTTGAGCATTTAGGCAGCTATAGATTCACTCGAGCCTTAAGACAACTATAGATTTACTCGATTTTTTGTGACAGCTATAGATTCACTCAAGCTTTTAGACAGCTATAGATTCACTCGAGCTTTTAAAATTTTAAAATAGCTATAGATTCACTCGAGCTTTTATAATTTTATAATAGCTCTATAGCTATTCTATAGTGAATCAATATTCACTCGAGCTTTTATTCAGCTATAGATTCACTCGAGCTTTTATGACAGCTACTAAGTCTTTCGAGCTTTTATGATAGCTATAGATTTACTCGAGCTTTTAGACAGCTAAAAATTCACTCAAGCTTTTATGACTGATTAAGAGTCACTTGAGCTTTTAAAAAGTAAAATATTCACTCGAGCAATTAGAGAGCTATAGATTCAATCGAGCTTTTATGACAGCTATAGGTTTAGTTGAGCATTCATTACAGCTTAAGATTCATTCGAGCTTTAATGACAGCTATAGATTCGCTCAAGCTTTTAGACAGCTATAGATTTACTCGAGCTTTTAGGTAACTATAGTTTAACTCGAGCTTTTAGGCAGCTATAGATTCACTTGAGTTTTCAGACAGCAATAGATTTACTCGTGGTTAATGACAGCCATAGAGTCACTCGAACTTTGAGACAGTTATAGATTCACTTTAGCTTTTATTACAGCTTTAGGTTAACTCAAGCTTTTATGGCAGCATAAGATTCACTTGAGCATTTAGGCAGCTATAGATTCACTCGAGCTTTTATGACAGCCATAGATTCATTCGAGCTTTCAGACAGCTATTGATTCACCTGAGCTTTTAGACAGCTATAGATTCAATCGAATTTTTGGAGAGCTTTAGATTCACTCGAGCTTTTATGACAGTCGTAGAGTCACTCGACCTTTTAGACAGTAATAAATTCACTTGAGCTTTTATTACAGCTTTAGATTCACTCGAGCTTTTAGATAGCTATAGATTCACTCAAGCTTTAATGACTGATTTAGAGTCACTCGAACTTTTAAAAAGTAAAATATTCACTCGAGCTTTAAGAGAGCTATAGATTCTCTCGAGCTTTTATGATAGCTATATTAATTTGAGCTTTTATTACAGCCATAGATTCATTCGAGCTTTCAGACAGCTATTGATTCACCTGAGCTTTTAGACAGCTATAGATTCACTCGAATTTTTATAGAGCTTTAGATTCACTCGAGCTTTTATGACAGTCGTAGAGTCACTCGACCTTTTAGACAGTAATAAATTCACTTGAGCTTTTATTACAGCTTTAGATTCACTCGAGCTTTTAGACAGTTATAGATTCACTTGATCTTTTAGGTAACTATAGTTTAACTCGAGCTTTTAGGCAGCTATAGATTCACTTGAGTTTTCAGACAGCAATAGATTTACTCGTGGTTAATGACAGCCATAGAGTCACTCGATCTTTGAGACAGTTATAGATTCACTTTAGCTTTTATTACAGCTTTAGGTTAACTCAAGCTTTTATGGCAGCATAAGATTCACTTGAGCATTTAGGCAGCTATAGATTCACTCGAGCCTTAAGACATCTATAGATTTACTCGATTTTTTGTGACAGCTATAGATTCACTCAAGCTTTTAGACAGCTATAGATTCACTCGAGCTTTTAAAATTTTAAAATAGCTATAAATTCACTCGAGCTTTTATAATTTTATAATAGCTCTATAGCTATTCTATACTGAATCTATATTCACTCGAGCTTTTATTCAGCTATAGATTCAGTCGAGCTTTTATGACAGCTACTAAGTCTTTCGAGCTTTTATGATAGCTATAGATTTACTCGAGCTTTTAGACAGCTAAAAATTCACTCAAGCTTTTATGACTGATTAAGAGTCACTTGAGCTTTTAAAAATTAAAATATTCACTCGAGCAATTAGAGAGCTATAGATTCAATCGAGCTTTTATGACAGCTATAGGTTTATTTGAGCATTCATTACAGCTTAAGATTCATTCGAGCTTTAATGACAGCTATAGATTCGCTCAAGCTTTTAGACAGCTATAGATTTACTCGAGCTTTTAGGTAACTATAGTTTAACTCGAGCTTTTAGGCAGCTATAGATTCACTTGAGTTTTCAGACAGCAATAGATTTACTCGTGGTTAATGACAGCCATAGAGTCACTCGATCTTTGAGACAGTTATAGATTCACTTTAGCTTTTATTACAGCTTTAGGTTAACTCAAGCTTTTATGGCAGCATAAGATTCACTTGAGCATTTAGGCAGCTATAGATTCACTCGAGCTTTTATGACAGCCATAGATTCATTCGAGCTTTCAGACAGCTATTGATTCACCTGAGCTTTTAGACAGCTATAGATTCAATCGAATTTTTGGAGAGCTTTAGATTCACTCGAGCTTTTATGACAGTCGTAGAGTCACTCGACCTTTTAGACAGTAATAAATTCACTTGAGCTTTTATTACAGCTTTAGATTCACTCGAGCTTTTAGATAGCTATAGATTCACTCAAGCTTTAATGACTGATTTAGAGTCACTCGAACCTTTAAAAAGTAAAATATTCACTCGAGCTTTAAGAGAGCTATACATTCTCTCGAGCTTTTATGATAGCTATATTAATTTGAGCTTTTATTACAGCCAGAGATTCATTCGAGCTTTTATGACAGCTATAGATTCACTCAAGCTTTTAGACAGCTACAAATTCACTCGAGCTTTCAGACAGCGATAGATTCACTCGAGCTTTAAGACGGATTCACTCAAGCTTTCAGGCAAAAATAGATTCACTCGTGCTTAATGACAGCCATAGAGTCACTCGAGCTTTTAGACAGTTAAAGATTCACTTGAGGTTTTATTAAAGCTATAGATTCACTCGATTTTTAGTGACAGCTATAGATTCACTCAAGCTTTTATTCAGCTATAGATTCACTCGAGCTTTTATGACATCTACTAAGTCTTTCGAGCTTTTATGATAGCTATAGATTTACTCGAGCTTTTAGACAGCTAAAAATTCACTCAAGCTTTTATGACTGATTAAGAGTCACTAGAGCTTTTAAAAGTAAAATATTCACTCGATCATTTAGAGAGCTATAGATTCAATCGAGCTTTTATGACAGCTATAGATTTATTTGAGCTTTCATTACAGCTTAAGATTCATTCGAGCTTTAATGACAGCCATAGATTCACTCAAGCTTTTAGACAGCTATAGATTAACTCGAGCTTTTAGGTAACTATAGTTTAACTCGAGCTTTTAGGCAGCTATAGATTCACTTGAGTTTTCAGACAGCAATAGATTTACTCGTGGTTAATGACAGCCATAGAGTCACTCGATCTTTTAGACAGTTATAGATTCACTTTAGCTTTTATTACAGCTTTAGGTTTACTCAAGCTTTTATGGCAGCATAAGATTCACTTGAGCATTTAGGCAGCTATAGATTCACTCGAGCCTTAAGACATCTATAGATTTACTCGAGCTTTTATGACAGCCATAGATTCATTCGAGCTTTCAGACAGCTATTGATTCACCTGAGCTTTTAGACAGCTATAGATTCACTCGAATTTTTGGAGAGCTTTGGATTCACTCGAGCTTTTATGACAGCCGTAGAGTCACTCGACCTTTTAGACAGTAATAAATTCACTTGAGCTTTTATTACAGCTTTAGATTCACTCGAGCTTTTGGATAGCTATAGATTCACTCAAGCTTTAATGAATGATTTAGAGTCACTCGAACTTTTAAAAAGCAAATGCAAGATGGCCGCCGCAAACAACTATGATTTCAGCAATATGGATGTCGTGTCACAGGTTCTCAAGGGTGCAGAGAAAAATTTTGGGATCATTTTTAATTCCAAGATGGCCACCGCGCAAAATTATGATTTCAGCAATATGGATAACTTATCCGAGGTTCTCGAGGGTGCAGAGAACTATTTTGGGATCATTTTTGAAAACGAAGATGGCCACCGCACAAAATTATGATAACAACATTATGGGTATCGTATCCGCGGTTCAATAAGGTGCAGAGAACGATTTTGTGATCATATTTGAAATCCAAGATGGCCGCCGCACAAAATTAAGATTTCAGCAATATGGGTATCTTACCCGAGGTTCTCGAGGGTGCAGAGAACGATTTGGTGATCACTTTTCAATTCGAAGATGGCCGCCGTAAAAAATTATGATTGTTCTCTGCACCCTCGAGAACCTCGGACACGATAACTATATTGCTAAAATCATAATTTTGTGCAGCGGCCATCTTGGAATTGAAAAATGATCACCAAATCGTTCTCTGCACCCTCGAGAACCTCGGGTAAGATACCCATAATGTTGTTATCATAATTTTGTGCGGTGGCCATCTTCGTTTTCAAAAATGATCCCAAAATCGTTCTCTGCACCCTCGAGAACCTCGGACAAGATATCCATATTACTGAAATCATAGTTTTGTGCGGCGGCCATCTTGCATTTCAAAAATGATTACAAAATCGTTCTCTGCACCCTCGAGATCCTCGGGTATGATATCCATATTGCTGAAATCATAGTTTGTGCGGCGGCCATCTTGAATTTCAAAAATGAACACAAAATCGTTCTCTGCACCCTCGAGAACCTCGGACACGATATCCATATTGCTGAAATAATAATTCATTGCGGCGGCCATCTTGGATTTCAAATATGATCACAAAATCGTTCTCTGCACCTTCGAGAACCTCGGATACGATACCCATAATGTAATAATCATAATTTTATGCGGTGGCAATCTTCAATTTCAAAAATGATCCCAAAATCGTTCTCTACACCCTCGAGAACCTCGGACACGATATCTTTATTGCTAAAATCATAATTTTGTGCGGCGGCCATCTTTGAATTGAAAAATTATCACCAAATCGTTCTCTGCACCCTCGAGAACCTCGGGTAAGATACCCATATTGCTGAAATCTTAATTTTGTTCGGCGGACATCTTGGATTTCAAATATGATCACAAAATCGTTCTCTGCACCTTCGATAGCCTCTGATACGATACCCATAATGTTGTTATCATAATTTTGTGCGGTGGCCATCTTCGTTTTAAAAAATGATCCCAAAATCGTTCTCTGCACCCTCGATAGCCTCGGATACGATACCCATATTGTTGTTATCACAATTTTGTGCGGTGGCCATCTTGTATTTAAAAATGATCCCAAAATTGTTCTCTGCACCTTTGAGAACCTGGGACACGATATCCATATTGCTGAAATCATAGTTTTGTGCGGCGGCATCTTGCATTTCAAAAATGATTACAAAATCGTTTTCTGCACCCTCAATAGCCTCAGATACGATACCCATATTGTTGTTATCACAATTTTGCGCGGCGGCCATCTTGTATTTGAAAAATGAACACAAAATCGTTCTCTGCACCCTCGAGAACCTCGGACACGATATCCATATTGCTGAAATAATAATTCATTGCGGCGGCCATCTTGGATTTCAAAAATGATTACCAAATCGTTCTCTGCACCCTCGAGAACCTCTGGTAAGATACCCACATTGCTGAAATTTTAATTTTGTGCGGCGGCCTTCTTGGATTTCAAATATGATCACAAAATCGTTCTCTACACCTTCGAGAACCTCGGACACGATATTCATATTTCTGAAATCATAATTTTGTGCGGCGTCTACCTGGATTTCAAATATGATCACAAAATCGTTCTCTGCACCCTCGAGAACCTGGGACACGATATCCATATTGCTGAAAACATAATTGCGTGCGGCAGCCCTCTTGGATTTCAAAAATGATGACAGAATTGTTCTCTGCACCCTCGAGAACCTGGGACACGATATCCATATTGCTGAAATCATAATTTTGCGCGGCGGCCATTTCGGATTTCAAAAATGATGACAGAATCGCTCTCTGCACACTCGAAAGCCTCGGATACGATACCCATATTGTTGTTATCACTTTTTTGCGCGGCGACCATCTTGGATTTCAAAAATAATCCCAGAATCATTCTCTGCACATTCGAGAACCTCGGACACGATATCCATATTGCTGAAAACATAGTTATGTGTGGGAGTCATCTTGGATTTCAAAAATGATCACAGAATTGTTCTCTGCACCCTCGAGAACCACCGACACAATATCCATATTGATGAAATCATAGTTTTGTGTGGCAGCCATCTTGGATTTCAAAAATGATTACAGAATCGTTCTCTGCACCCTCGAGAGCCTCGGATACGATACCCATATTGTTGTTATCACTATTTTGCGCGGCGGCCATTTGGATTTCAAAAAAAATCCCAGAATCATTCTCTGCACATTCGAGAACCTCGGATATGATACCCATAATGTTGTTATCATAATTTTTCTCGGCGGCCATCTTGGTTTTCAAATATGATCCCAAAATCGTATTTTGCACCCTCGAGAACCTCGGACACGATATCCATAATGATGAAAACATACTTGTGTCTGGCAGCCATCTCTGATTTCAAAAATGATCACAGATTTGTTCTCTGCACACTCGAGAACCTCGGACACGATATCCATATTGCTGAAATCATAATTTTGCGCGGCGGCCATCTCGGATTTAAAAATGATCCCAAAGTTGTTTTCTGCACCTTCGAGAACCTCGGATACGATATCTATATTGCTGAAATCATAATTTTATGCGGCGGCCATCTTGGATTTCAAATATGATCATAAAATCGTTCTCTGCACCCTCGAGAACCTGGGACACGATATCCATATTGCTGAAAACATAATTGTGTGCGGCGGCCCTCTTGGATTGCAAAAATGATCACAGAATTAGTCTCTGCACCCTCGAGAACCTCGGCCACGATATCCATATTGCTGAAATCATAATTTTGCGCGGCGGCCATCTCGGATTTAAAAATGATCCCAAAGTTGTTCTCTGCACCTTCGAGAACCTCGGACACGATATCTATATTGCTGTAATCATAGTTTTGTGTGGCGGCCATCTTGGATTTCAAAAATTATTACAGTATCGTTCTCTGCACCCTCGAGAGCCTCGGATACGATACCCATATTGTTGTTATCACCATTTTGCGCGGCGGCCATCTTGGATTTCAAAAATAATCCCAGAATCATTCTCTGCACATTCGAGAACCTCGGACACGATATCCATATTGCTGAAAACATAGTTATGTGTGGGAGTCATCTTGGATTTCAAAAATGATCACAGAATTGTTCTCTGCACCCTCGAGAACCACCGACACAATATCCATATTGATGAAATCATAGTTTTGTGTGGCAGCCATCTTGGATTTCAAAAATGATTACAGAATCGTTCTCTGCACCCTCGAGAGCCTCGGATACGATACCCATATTGTTGTTATCACCATTTTGCGCGGCGGCCATCTTGGATTTCAAAAATAATCCCAGAATCATTCTCTGCACATTCGAGAACCTCGGACACGATATCCATATTGCTGAAAACATAATTGTGTGTGGCAGTCATCTTGGATTTCAAAAATGATCACAGAATTGTTCTCTGCACCCTCGAGAACCTCCGACACAATATCCATATTGCTGAAATCATAATTTTGTGCGGCGGCCATCTTGGATTTCAAATATGATCATAAAATCGTTCTCTGCACCCTCGAGAACCTGGGACACGATATCCATATTGCTGAAAACATAATTGTGTGCGGCGGCCCTCTTGGATTGCAAAAATGATCACAGAATTAGTCTCTGCACCCTCGAGAACCTCGGCCACGATATCCATATTGCTGAAATCATAATTTTGCGCGGCGGCCATCTCGGATTTAAAAATGATCCCAAAGTTGTTCTCTGCACCTTCGAGAACCTCGGACACGATATCTATATTGCTGTAATCATAGTTTTGTGTGGCGGCCATCTTGGATTTCAAAAATTATTACAGTATCGTTCTCTGCACCCTCGAGAGCCTCGGATACGATACCCATATTGTTGTTATCACCATTTTGCGCGGCGGCCATCTTGGATTTCAATAATAATCCCAGAATCATTCTCTGCACATTCGAGAACCTCGGACACGATATCCATATTGCTGAAAACATAATTGTGTGTGGCAGTCATCTTGGATTTCAAAAATGATCACAGAATTGTTCTCTGCACCCTCGAGAACCTCCGACACAATATCCATATTGCTGAAATCATAATTTTGTGCGGCGGCCATCTTGGATTTCAAATATGATCATAAAATCGTTCTCTGCACTCTCGAGAACCTGGGACACGATATCCATATTGCTGAAAACATAATTGTGTGCGGCAGCCCTCTTGGATTTCAAAAATAATCCCAGAATCATTCTCTGCACATTCGAGAACCTCGGACACGATATCCATATTGCTGAAAACATAGTTATGTGTGGGAGTCATCTTGGATTTCAAAAATGATCACAGAATTGTTCTCTGCACCCTCGAGAACCACCGACACAATATCCATATTGCTGAAATCATAGTTTTGTGTGGCAGCCATCTTAGATTTCAAAAATGATTACAGAATCGTTCTCTGTACCCTCGAGAGCCTCGGATACGATACCCATATTGTTGTTATCACAATTTTGTGCGGTGGCCATCTTGGATTTCAAAAATAATCCCAGAATCATTCTCTGCACATTCGAGAACCTCGGATATGATACCCATAATGTTGTTATCATAATTTTTCTCGGCGGCCATCTTGGTTTTCAAATATGATCCCAAAATCGTTCTTTGCACCCTCGAGAATCTCGGACACGATATCCATAATGATGAAAACATACATGTGTCTGGCAGCCATCTCTGATTTCAAAAATGATCACAGATTTGTTCTCTGCACACTTGAGAACCTCGGACACGATATCAATATTGCTGAAATCATAATTTTGTGCGGTGGCCATCTTCAATTTCAAAAATGATCCCAAAATCGTTCTCTACACCCTCGAGAACCTTGGACACGATATCTATATTGCTAAAATCATAATTTTGTGCGGCCGCCATCTTTGAATTGAAAAATGATCACCAAATCGTTCTCTGCACCCTCGAGAACCTCGGGTAAGATATCTATATTGCTGAAATCTTTATTTTGTGCGGCAGCCATCTTGGATTTCAAATATGATCACAAAATCGTTCTCTGCACCTTCGAGAACCTCGGATACGATACCCATAATGTTGTTATCATAATTTTGTGCGGTGGCCATCTTCGTTTTAAAAAATGATCCCAAAATCGTTCTCTGCACCCTCGAGAACCTCGGACACGTTATCCATATTGCAGAAATCATAATTTTGCGCGGTGGCCATCTTGGATTTAAAAATGATCCCAAAATTGTTCTCTGCACCTTTGAGAACCTGGGACACGATATCCATATTGCTGAAATCATAGTTTTGTGCGGCGGCCATCTAGCATTTCAAAAATGATTACAAAATCGTTCTCTGCACCCTCGATAGCCTCGGATACGATACCCATATTGTTGTTATCACAATTTTGTGCGGTGGCCATCTTGGATTTCAAAAATGATCCCAAAATCGTTCTCTGCACCCTCGAGAACCTCGGACACGATATCCATATTGCTGAAAACATAATTGTGTGTGGCAGTCATCTTGGATTTCAAAAATGATCACAGAATTGTTCTTTGCACCCTCGAGAACCTCGGACACAATATCCATATTGCTGGTATCATAATTTTGTGCGGCGGCCATCTTGGATTTCAAGTATGATCATAAAATCGTTCTCTGCACCCTTGAGAACAATTGTGTGCGGCAGCCCTCTTGGATTTCAAAAATGATCACAGAATTGTTCTCTGCACCCTCGAGAACCTCGGCCACGATATCCATATTGCTGAAATCATAATTTTGTGCGGCGGCCATCTCGGATTTAAAAATGATCCCAAAGTTGTTCTCTGCACCTTCGAGAACCTCGGACACGATATCTATATTGCTGAAATCATAGTTTTGTGTGGCGGCCATCTTGGATTTCAAAAATGATTACAGAATCGTTCTCTGCACCCTCGAGAACCTCGGATACGATACCCATATTGTTGTTATCACTATTTTGCGCGGCGGCAATCTTGGATTTCAAAAATAATCCCAGAATCATTCTCTGCACATTCGAGAACCTCGGATATGATACCCATAATGTTGTTATCATAATTTTGCTCGGCGGCCATCTTGGTTTTCAAAAATGATCTCAAAATCGTTCTTTGCACCCTCGAGAACCTCGGACACGATATCCATAATGCTGAAAACATAATTGTGTGTGGCAACGATCTTGGATTTCAAAAATGATCACAGAATTGTTCTCTGCACACTCGAGAACCTCGGACACGATATCCATATTGCTGAAATCATAATTTTATGGGGCGGCCATCTTAGATTTCATATATGATTACAAAATCGTTCTCTGCGCCCTCGAGAACCTTGGACACGATATCAATATTGCTGAAAACATTATTATGTGCGGCAGCCCTCTTGGATTTCAAAAATGATCACAGAATTGTTCTCTGCACCCTTGAGAACCTCGGGCACGATATCCATCGTCCTGATGGAAGGGCGCTGGTGTGGGACGTGACTTGCGTCGACACTCTGGCTCCTTCTCATGTCGGAGTTACGTCATTTGGTGCTGGGGCTACTGCTTCGACTTCGACGAGGCAAAATCCTCAATTACGCTACTGGAAACCCAAGCGCTGACAGCTACTTCGGTCAACGGATCAGCCTAGCTATACAACGCGGAAATGCTGCCAGTATTCTTGGAACGCTTACACGTAATGATAGTTTTAATTTTATGTAGATAGTGTAGAGTTTCATTCAAATATTGCGCGAATCATATCGATATCGAAATATCGAGTGAATAAGCTGCCTATGCGTCGATTCCTTGCTCATTCTCCTTCCCTAGGACAGCCAGTACGTCGCTCGCCACTAATCACGAAACACCTGTGTTTGGTGTCTGTAAAAACCTTAATGGCCACCCTCGTTTGACGCGAAATCTATAATCGATCCTAATTAATCCCGCTGAATCTTGTGCAAAAGCTTAAAAATATAGTGCGATTCTACTTAAAACATTATAAATTGTTTGAGATACAGTGAAATTCAGCAGGCCTGCTATGTAAAAGTGTTTTTAGTGAAACGGAAGAAAATCAGTTGCACTTGGCGTGAACAATTGGACTTCAGCGTATTACGTTAGTCCCTCAATTTTCCTACTATAACTATCCTATATTCCTATCTTATTATTCATTCTCCTGGCAGTGCGCGGACAGACATATTCCAGTGTGTATAATTTTTGTATGTTAACATTGTATGAAATAAAAAGGGGTTTTTGAGATTACATGCAAATACCGTAGTGTGGATCTGAGCAGAATCAGCTCCTAATTAACATATAAATAAATAAATAAAATAAATAAGCCATTTATTTCTTGCTTTTACAAAGTTTTTTAAATATTGTAAGTAAATTAATAATTATAACTAAATTTGCTAGCAAGAACCCCGGATTGGGTAAACAAAATTTTCACTCGAACGGCTCGCTAGCTCAGTTGGTTAGAGTACCGGCACGGAACGCCGGAGGCCGTGGGTTCAATCACCGCATCGTTCATAAAATTTAGTTTTTGAAATTTTATTTGTGTATTAACCCTAGAAGTGAGGATTATCACTTTCAAAAAATGACAAATTGTTTCAATCACATTCTTTTATAGAAGAGTAGAATTAATGAGCGTCCAGGTGACCTGGTGTTAAGAGAGTATCACCGCTAATATTCGCTTGCAACACGAGAATAGCAATAGGAGCATGTGTACATCTATCTAGCCGTTATTTGTAGACTTACCTACGTCATATCCTCCTGGAAACACAGTTGTAAGTCCCATGAAAAATGAACTCATGAGGAACGCCACACATTCAGATGGTGAGGAAAATAACTAAGCGTGTGGTGCTAAGGTGGAATTTGGCGATAAGAATCAGATTTATGATTTTACCAGTGGGGCTCTTTGCACAGGATGCTGGCTAGATTATGGGTGGTACCCTAACGGCGCCTATTTCTGCCGTGAAGCAGTCATGTGTTAACACTACTGTGTTTGGGTCTGAAAGGCGACGTAGCTAGTGAAATTACTGGGCAAATGATACTAAACATCTTATGTCTTAAGGTGACGAGCGCAATTGTAGTGTCGCTCTGATTTTTTTTTAAGAATCCTGAACGGAACTGCATTGTAATGGGCAGGTGGCATCAATTACCAACAGCTCATTGTCCTGTTCGTCTCGTTCCTTATTTTCACTTTAACACTCCCCGTGATAAATGCGGTAGAAGACACACAACGTAGCGATATCTCTAGGTAGTGCGAAGTCATCGAGCTGTACACAGAAATTACACACTTAGTTCATATTTATTAATTTACTAATCTTACAGCATAATTGCTTTTTTTTTTAAATTTCTGTTATTGATCTTCTATACTTATCTAAGTTATAAATAGTGCAACTGGCCCTTTTTATAATATCATATACCTATATTGTTACGTCGAAAATTTTACATTATTGAGTATTACGTCAAAGTCAAATAAACATTATTCAATTAGGCTTAAGCTAAGCGCTTTAGAATCGTCACTACAAATATTTCTTTTAAATTACTGATTTTACAATTGTTCGTAAACACAATATGTAGATAACCTGCCCGCCGAAAGGTAAGAATTTGTTCTTACCTTAAAAAAGTAACCATGCATATAATTACATTTCTGAAACATGAAAAAAAAAATTTTGCTACACCAATAAGTATGTATATGAATTAGGAGGTTGCTTAGAAAGTAATTATTTTATATAAAGTATAGCATGAAGTCTATACTTTTATAATAAAGACCCAGCCACTGTTCAGATATTATCTATAAAAAAATGTTTTATTAAAAAATAGCTCAGTCGTAAATCCTACTACTCCACAGCTCAATATCTAGGTGATCCGACAGCCTGGGACTAGATTTTGATTATTTTATAGCAATAGCATTTACAGTACATTATTATATATTTGATAAAAAAGAGCGCAAAAAAAATGCTGGGAGAGTTTCTTGCGCCACTTCTTCTCTCTCAGAGCGCCATTTGTTTCCGAAGCGTTAGTAGTGTCTAGTATATTAAATATGACATCAAAAAGATTTCTAAAGGAATCAATTTTGAGAAAATAAATGCCTTTTAAGTACTGTAGCTGCCGATACAGTAATAGTAAGTCAAATCGTTGAAGATTTGAGTTATGTTGCAGTGTGTTTTTAGTTTCTAGTTTCTTTCCTGAACAGTTTATATATAATAAATAGCTGACAGACTTAAAAAGATTACAATCCAAACGTGATAGACAACAACTGCTATTATTATGTTTGTTTTTAGTTCTTTATTAAGAATTCAATTTCTGTTTCGAAATAATTTGTGATTTGATAGTAATATCTCTCACTTCTGGGATTAATTATACAAATTAAATTTGTAACCAAAACTCGATGCGAAACTCGAACCCACGCCTCTCAGGTTCCGTCCGTGCGCTCTTATCAACTGAGCCTACCGGCCGAGTGACGCATCGATCGTTAATCTTGGCATGCCTTGTTCAACTCTTAATTCTGTTTCCAGTTTGGCAAAATGTTCTTTACAATCAGGTGACACTCAGCTCGCTTGTACGATTGCATTTGATAGAATAGCTGTAAAGTACTTAAGTTTGGCTGAATAATTAATAAAACGACTCTTAGCACAGATATCTTGACACTCTGTTTTGCGCCAATCAGCAGATGTCCTTTTCATACTTACGTTCGAGCTTTGGACTTCCATTCCTGCGGAAAATCTTCACGATGTCTACTACTACTACTACTACTACTACTACTACTACTTACGTAGGGTAGTAGTCGTAGTAGAAGGGGCGTAGTCTTTGGGACTCGTTTGTTCTCTGGGGGTTCTTGTCAGTAATTTCCCTCACTGCTGAGGATCGTGACTCCTTCTGATCTTGTCCACTAGCTGTCGCCATTGGTTGCGTTCCGTTGCCTGATGTATTGCAACATTCATTGGCACCTCCAGCTCTTTGAAAATTACATCAGGCCACTGTATCTCCGGCCTCTCGGTCTCTTTCCTTCTACCTTCCCTGTCACCATAAGACGCTCTAAATTATTGGCATTTCTGTGAGCAATGTGGCCAAGGTATCGCACTATTCTTTGGAGGCAGATTGTGGACAAGCGCGGAGTTTTCTCTATTTTCAGCTTATATTTCTATTTTCTTGGGGTATACGAGTATATCTTTTTTTTATCGCTTTGTGTCAATAGGTCCACGCTTGACAAGGTTTAAGGCCAAAGATTTTTGGTTGCTGTACTTTTCTGCACCCTGTACTTAATTATTATGACAAGATTAAACTGGCGCAGCGGTGGAATGAAGTAAACTATTCACCTTAGAAGTGATATCACTGAGACGTAAAAATAACTGTTTATATCTCTTTAAATCTAATGAAGCAATTTTGCAGGTAGCAGAACAAACTATGAATATGATAAAGGAAATTGTGAAATCCGACGATGTGTCGCCAGATACTTCGTTAATATTAATTAACGCTATTTACTTCTTATTAAGTGTTATTTTTTGTTTCATACGTTAAAAAATGTAGATACTAAAGTAAGTATAATGGATTTTAATGTAGTGCACCAAATCAAAAGATTTGTGGACTGAAAAATTAATTTACTTTAGATGATAATTATGGGCATCATCCATCATCCAGTAATGTGAAACTAGAATACATAGATTTCAAAATTGAATTAAGCACCATGATTATAATGTTTATATTAAAAAAATTGTGTTACGTTTTTTTGTCTGCGATGAACTTCTAAACTACTGATTGCAATCAAATTTTGCACACTGTGTGCAAATGCAGTTTGATCCAACTTAAGAGATAGGATGGTTTTTATTAAGATTCGTGACTCTAAATATTTTCTTAAATTTTATTTAAATATTTTTTTGATTTCAAATTTTATTTCTGTATGAATAGTTCTGTGAGATGAATTTTTGATGTTGTTTCACAGTTGTTATGCTGTAACATTATTTCATTAAAAGAACAGGGAAAAACGAGATAATTATTGTAATGATTGAACTTCTGCAAATTTTGTAATCAACAAAAATATTTTAAATTTTGAATACATAAGAGCGCTTTCGCACTACGTCTGATCCGTACCCTTGAAAACACGGTCCGGAGTAGTCATAGAACTATTTCTATAGTCGTTAACGCACTAGATCCGGTTTCCGTCATCCGATTTCTTTCCGTCAATCGTAGAAATACACTGGCTTTCAAAAGTAAGTATCACACTTTTAAAATTGGGATAACGTTTTAAGTTCACAAGATATACTTTCGAAATAAAAAGGACTCCAAAGAGCATTTAATTTTGTACATAAAACTTTATAGTCGGTAACCTTCTTTTAAGAATTGGCTGAAAAAAAAAACTTCAAAAACAAAACCATTCCTTTTTTAAAGTGGACGTTTCCGAATTACAATTTTACCATTAAATTTTTTTCAAGATCGATGGGTCTTGTTTTAAAAATTTATGCTAAAAAGCACATTACATTTATTTATCATGCCTCTTTCAGTTGAAGAATGTGCTAGGATCATGGCTTTTCTGAAGGCATCAGTATGCATCGCACTGCAAGAATGGTGGGTGTGACGGTACGAACGGTCCAGAAGGTAAAGCGAAGGTACGAAGAGACTGGACACCATCTGAGGAGACCTTGTAATGGCAGACCCAGGTGTACCAGTGCCCGAGAAGATCGTTATATTATTTCCACTGTGTTAAGAAATCGCCACCAAAATGCAGTTGAAATCCAGCAACAGCTACTTCAGACCCGGAAGGACTACATTAGTGACAGTACAGTGAGAAGAAGAGTTGCTGAAGCAAATTTGAAACCCCAAAGACCAGCGAGTGGCCCAAAAACTCGAGAGACAGCATCGAGTAGCGAGACTGCGATACGCCCGTGAACACATGCAGTGGGATGAAGAAGAATGGTCAAGAATTTTGTTTGCAGATGAGTCTCGATTCTCCCTTTACACTTCTGATGGAAGGCGAAGTGTTTACAGGCGACCTGGTGAGCGATACCTTCAAGCCTGCATCTCAGAAAGAGTCCAATACGGTGGAGGCAGTGTACATGTATGGGCTGGCATATCTTCAGAAGGTCGCACAGAGCTAGTAGCCATAGAAAATGGCACCCTCACTGGGCAAAGATATGCTCATGAGATTCTCAATGAGTATGCAGAGCCGTATTTAGCAAATATGGGTGATGGATCGATGCTGATGCATGATAATGCCCGGCCACACACGGCTCATATCGTACAAGAGTATATTCAGGAGTCGGTATCAGCGTGATGGCTTGGCCATCAAGAAGTCCTTATCTCAACCCGATTGAACATGCCTGGGATGAGCTTGGGAGGCTAAAGTCTCAGGGCACTAAAGCAGGCCCTGGTAGAAGAATGGGAGAATATTCCCCAACATCGGCTCCGAAACCTAGTGTTCAGTATGCCAAACCGGCTCGAAGCTGTAATCAGAACTCGAGGAGGTAATACCAGTTATTAAAAATGAAATAACATGTAATACATTTTAGTTGAATTTTTTTAAACTCAACTAAAAATGTCTATTTTCATTGTTTTATCTTTTTTAAGTTAAAAATGTTACCAATGTATAATTTTAGTTTCTAAGAATTAAAGCCTATAAAATTTGCAACAAAACGTTTTTAATCTTAAATCACTACCTTCTATAGTTAAGAAAAAAAAATAATTTGAAAAGTGTGATACTTACTTTTGCAGGCCAGTGTAGTTCTACGTGTACTTGGGACCGTGTTTTCACGGCTACGGGTCAGACTCTGATCGGACGTAGTGCGAAAGCACTCTAATAATGCATACCTTCGAGAAAAATCTGAGAGCCTAATATACCTTAAAAATTTAATATTGAAATGGTTGAACCATGGTTGATCTGTAACTGTCATAATGATAATTTGTTAACTTTCAGGGTAAATGGAAGGATCCGTTTGTATCAGTTCAAGCTTCCACATTTCACACGCCAACCGACGTCCGCAGAGTAAGCATGATGTCTATTACACGGGAATTCAACTTTACTGACTGTAAATTTTTGAATACAAAAGTACGTACCAATATTAAAAATTCAGTATCTATTATCGTACTTTAATAATCTACTTAGCGCCCCTCATTAGAGAAACGTTGAAGTAGTGGTCTGATCTCGATATGTCAAAATAGCAGTTTTCTCGAAACTGAAATTGTTTTTTTTTTTTTATTTATATGGCATTTACAAGTTAATAATAGTGGACTTATATCAAGACAAATATTTTTTTTTTTTATTAAAATAGAGACGTGACGAGCAGAACGTTCAGCTGGTGGTAATTGATACGCTCTGCCCATTATAATGCAGTGGCGCTCAAAATTCTTGAAAAACTCAAAAAATTCTGAGCGGCACTACAATTGCGCTCATCACCTTGAGACAAGATGTTAAGTCTCATTTTCCTAGTAATTTCACTAGCTACGGCGCCCTTCAGACCGAAACATAATAATGCATACACATTAATGCTTCACGGCTGAAATAGGCGCCCACACATAATCTAACCGGCATCCTGTGCAAAGGAGTATACTACTGGTAAATTTTGCAGTATTATCATCCTAGATGACGAAAATGTATATTTACTATACTAATAACGACAATTCGAAGAATCATCGTGCATGAATATAAATACCATGAGTTATGGAATCCGCGCTAAGTAATCTCTGCATGCGTCATTAATGCCATTGAAAGGGTAACCTATAATTAGGTGAAACTAATGGCCGTTGGTATACACGCAGAAAAAAAAAGGACATCCAATATTACATTATGGAATTCAGAGAAGCGATGAACCCTGAATTTAATTATTTTCAACAGCTCGTTATGATACCCTACGTCGGTGGTAAAACCTCATTCCTGATCGTCGTACCAAATGCTATAAATGGACTTAAAGTTCTATTGGCACAACTGAAGTTAGCTCCGGAATTGCTGAACAAGGCAATCGATGAAATGAAGCCGAAAAAAGAAGATATAGCAATGCCCAAATTTAAAATAGAATCAAAAATGGATCTGCGTAATATGCTTGAGAAGGTAGGGTATTTTATTAAAAATAATACATTAATTATAATTTTAAGGGTAAGAGGTGGAACGTTTTCGCGAACCCAAAGAGTATCATAATATATAGGGAAAAGAGAGCCCTTTACGCATTGTGAGCTGTCTATTTGAAAACTAGTGCCATCTGGAGATTGGCCCCGAAAATAACTATATATAAGCTCCAAATTATAATATTTTTTTAATGTTGTGACGCAATTAAATAACTAATTCTACTTTTTAATGTAGGTATTGCAATTTTTTACCATGTTGAAATTGCGCGTAGAGTTAGTTATTTAATTTTGTCACAACATAGAACATAACGGATAGATTTAATAGTGTAAATATGCAAAATAGAACACGAGAGCTACATACATGCGCAAACGCGAGAAGTAATTTAATTACATTAATTATAATCGTATTACCAACATATTACTTTACTAAGTAATTTTGTGATTAAAGCACGTATTCAAGTTTTTGAACTTAATGCACTTAAAATTTTTATATTGCTTTACTTACCTGAGACTTTCAGCCAAATCTAGAATTTTACCACAATAAAACAAAATTAACTCATTATAGGTATAAAACCAATAAAAAATTTAACTGAAAAAAAAGCAAAATATCCGTTTATGAGCCTATTAATGTGGATACAAAAGCTGCATTATGATTATGATATATAAGCTGTGTATGTCAAATTGAAACTGAACATTGTAAAGTAGATCCTGTAGATGAAGCCACAACCTGAGAGTTGAACAAAGCATACAAGATTTTATGACGATACGTCACTCGAACGGTTAGCTCAGTAGGGAGAGCACTGGCACGGAACGCCAGAGGTCGTGGGTTCGAGCCCCACATCGTTCATAAAATTTTGTTTTCAAATTTTATTTGTGTATTTATCCTAGAAGTGAGTGTGTATATAACCTTAAAAACATAACAAATTGTTTACATTTAAAAGTAATTTGATCGTTTCTAGTTTCCTATCCTGCCCTCTCTCATAGTCGTAACTGCGAGAAATTACTAAGTCATCATAATATTCGTATTAATAGTTCATAAATGATTTAAATTAATATCCAATATGATAAAATTGGAGTCGTTGCTGTTATTATCAACACGTGTATAGATAGGTTTATGTAATAACTATAAATCGTCATTTTTGGAAATAACATTCCTACTTGCACTAGACCTAATGCAATTCAACAGTTGGCAGAAAAGTATGAATTTGAATTCATAATAATTATACCCGCGTATGAAATCTCAGGATTCAGTTAACATCCTATATGGTCTGTATGGTATGGTGGCAAATTATGCAATAGAAATATAAATATATATTAATTTACCACAGGAAGTTACAATAGAATAACATATTGCAACAACACTTGGCAAATGTCATTAAGCTACATGAGTTCGTAAAGGGGCTATGACACGAGGAGAAGAACTAAAAATAAACTACCAGCCCATCTTTTCAATCTGGCCTGCAATTGTTTTAGAGACCTTGCCTATTGTGTGCTATTATATAATTTTTGTTTCACAATTTTTCGAAATTAAGAAGCCTTAAACTATTGGATTTAGTTTTGGCTTTACCTGTTACATTGTTTCAGGTTGGTGTAAAGCGCATTTTCAATAAATATGAGTCAGGCTTGAGTGGCATGGTAAAGGATAAGAAAGTTTTCGTGTCGAAAGCGACAAAAGCAATTATTGAGGTTAATGAATTTGGTACCGAGGCTACGGCGGTATCAGGTTAGTAAAGTCAATCTATTAAAAAATTTCTTTAGAAATATTTACTCAAATAGGCTTAATTGGTCATGGGCTCATTCGTTCCCCGTTCTCGTTTTTGTTTGTTGTGTTATATTAAGTTATATGCAAATCGCAGAATGCGGATCACGTCCCGTATTGGAGCATTCGCGCTGTCCTTATAGGACCTTAAAATTTAAACTTGCTAGAAGAATATATTAGCACAATGCTATAGTTATGTTAAATACTAGAGTAGTTGATCGTTATAATTTATTATTTATGGCAAACTCTTGAATGCAATGATAAGCACGGCTAACATGCGGCCTAACCTCTTCGAACTTCTCGGACATTGCAAGTTACTATGATGATACTAAGGTACTAATTATTTTTGTAGTTCAAGGTTTTAAAATGTTATCAAAGCATTTTCGGGTTGATGGATACGCTTAACAAATAAATACCGATTAAGTATAGCACTTTTCGTATGTGCCATAACTGTTCAAAATATAAAACAACTTCGATAAAATTATTGAAATCAGCGATACAATTTGGATGTTTTGCGTTCTTTTGTAATTGCTCTCATGCAACTAAATTGTGGAACGAATTTCTTTCTGAAATATTTCCTTGATAGCGATGTCTTTTTATTAATGCTTAAATCCCCGCGACACTTTTGCGCATTAGAGTTTCAAGAAATGTGGGTGAGCTTTGATTTTTTTTTTGTTGACGTACAGTCCCCTAATGTCCATGTCCTACAGATACCCCCTAGTTTGTCCTTTTATTCCATTTCAAATATCTATAATGCACCTATTATATATTTTCAGCTATCCATGTTTCAAAGCTTGCGCTGCTGGGTATAACAGAACATTGTCGCGCCGACCGTCCGTTCCTATTTTATGTTCTCGCGTACAGGCATCAGTTATTTGCTGGAACACTTATCCTTCCGGTTGATTTATTAAATAAAATTTAGCTTGATATATTTTTATTTATTACTACAATAACTATCATAACCTAAACTAACAAACCAAACATTATAAATTCATCAATGTTCAGTTTTAACTAAATGGCTAAGCGGCTTGCTATTTAGTTAAATGTACAAGCACTACATGTTTTTCAGCCATTCTATTATTAGAATCTAGAAATGACATCAAAAATAATTCTAAAGGAATCAATTTTGAGAAAATAAATGCCTTTTATGCCTTTATTTGCGAGTATAAGTTGAACTTGCTGATATAACCAGATGACTGCAACATATATATTTGGATTAACATTATATTATAATACGTTCATTATAGTATGCTATTTTTACATTATTCGCTACAATTTAAGCAAATAATGTTTGAGCCTAATTAAGTAAATTTTATTTATGTTTGAAACGATTGTAAACAGATATATCTTATTTATCTTTCAGTTCAATTTCAAATATCTAAAACATGTTCAAATATTTTCAGCTGTCCATATAGAATTGCTATCGCTGCAGTTAATAGAACATGTTCATGCTGATCATCCGTTTTTATTTTATGTCCTCGCGCACAAACATCAGTTATTCGTCGGTACAGTTGTTTATCCATCTGGTTGATTTGTTTAACTATTATATAGTCTAAGAGCTTGTGAAGATTCTTCTTTTTGTATATAATATGTAACAAAGGTTTAAAGAAATCAGTTGTCAAAAAGACCTAGACTTGTCTTGACAAAGCAACCGAATCATGTAAATCTCACTTTATTAAATTAAATATTCTTAGCATGCCATCAATATATATTTATGAAGTAGCAGTTATGGTAATAATATCAATAAATATGAAACCCTAATTTCGAAACGAAACGTCAACAAATTACGACCTTTGAAGTCCAGAACAGAGTTGTATCGAAACAGCATCTTTTGCATGGGACCAACAATTTACAATTAACAATATTAAGCGCGAAAATATATTCTACTTTTAGAAGTCACTCAAATCTTACTTAATAAAAAAAGCATATTACTTATTAAAAGATTTTCTTGACGATAAATACTAAATAATAAAAATTAACTTCGACTGAACTCAACATCATTGTGTAGCTAATGACATTATACTATTAATTAAAATGAATAAGCCTTTGAAATAATAACTATTGTATGATTGATGTTAATCTTAAGTTTGCTTGCGATGTATATCTTTTTTTAGTATAGTACCGTATATTATAATTGTTACAAAAATTAAAACGTGAACTGACTATGTATTCCACTATAAGTTTGCATGCCTTATAGGTTAGGGTAAGAGCAGCTGTTAATTATAAGCCAACAACATCTTATTATTACCTTATCTTGCAAATAAAGTTGATTTGATTTGATTTGGTACTTATACAAATAAGTATTTAAATACTATTAGCACAAAAACAAAATAGTTACTGTGCGGCTTTGAGAATACCAATGATAGGTGTAAAAGGGGGGATTTAAACACACAATATAAAAAAAATTAAATATCTGTATTTTATAGTTTCCACTAAAAATAACAATTTGCGTTACCCCTTAGAATTCACAATAAGTAATGCCCACTCGAAATTAGCGCTCTGGCTTAAGTAAATTTATATTATATTTACTTCAAAGACAGTCAACTCGGGTGGTCTCTTGTCATTTAACAACTGGGCAACAGCTGGTATTCATAGGAGCAGACAACGGTTATATGAACTATATAGTGAGAGATCATCATGTAATCATGATGTATCTTTTCTTCTATATGTGAAAAATATTCAAAATTATTATTTAAGAAAGTATGTACTATTGCTAAGTCAATGCATATTAGAGAAATAATTAAAAATGCTTCAAATAAAATAAAAATGACTTGGAAAGTTATTAACTGTGAATCTGGAAGAGTGAAAGACTGCAAGTTTGAATATAATCTAATAATAAACAATACAAAAATCCACTCTGAGCAGGAAGTAGCTTCTGCTTTTGAGATTTTTTTTCTGACATTCCAGTTTCCATCTCAAGCACCCTTGTCTCCTCCACCAGTGCTGCCGAGTCACTTCTTTTGGAAAATGTTAAGGAATGTAAACAAAATTTCAAATTCAGTGTTGTTAGCCCAGCAGAAATAATTAAAACTTTCAGATCCTTAGAAATGAAAAAAACTGCTGATATATATCTGTAAAAATAGTAAGTTCTGTTATTGACGTCATAGCAACATATCTAGCACTAGTTTTTAATAGCTGTATTAAACATGGCGTGTTTCCTGACCTTCTGAAGTATAGTCAAATTACACCAATATTTAAATCGGGACTCACTTCTGACCCGAATAACTATCGCCCTATTTCAGTGTTGCCGACCCTAAGTAAAATTTTTGAAAAAAATATTTTAAGCCAAATGCTTACTCACTTTACACTTATAAGTAACTTCATATAAAACAATTTGGGTTTACTAGGGGACGCTCGACTACGGATGCAGATGTTGAACTCATCAGGAATATTTTTGAGGCCTGGGAGGAATCACAGAATGCACTTGGTATTTTCTGTGATTTATCTAAGGCTTTCGATTGTATGGTATAAGAGGATCTTCTAATCTCATATTTAAATAAAAGGATTCAGAGGGTCGAGGTGAATGGCAGGAGATCTCCTGGGACTCCTCTCGGTATGGGGGTTCCACAAGGGTCTATTCTTGGACCCTTCCTCTTCCTAATTTATATAAATGATCTACCATACCTTGTAGAAAAAAAACACAAGATGGTATTGTTTGCGGATGACACTTCACTTATATTCTAAGTGAAACGAAGCCAAGTTTTATATGACGAAGTAAACAATGCTCTATCTGACATCCTGTACTGGTTTAGCGCTAATAACTTATTGTTAAATAATCATAAAACCAAATATATTAAATTCACCGCGCCAAATGTCAAAAATGTAGATGCGAATATTTTATTGAATGAAGAGGTGGTAAAACCAGTGGAATCTGCTGTATTTCTTGGCATTACTCTTGATTCCAAATTGTAGTGGGGCCGCCATATTGAAGGATTGGCGAATAGGCTTAGTTCTGCAGCATATGCGGTTAAGAAAATTAGACGGTTAACTGACATAGATACGGCGAGATTAGTATACTTTAGTTATTTCATAGTATTATGTCCTATATCGATTAGCGATTTATAACCTAGGTCCTAGAGAATCTTTAAGAGAAAAATTTAAAGAAATAAACATTTTGACTGTTGCTTCTCAATATATTTTTGATATATTGAAAATATTCAATGAAACAAATGTGTTACGGAATTTAAAATAATTGTTAAAAAACGTTTGTGTGTGAAAGGTATAGCATAAACGATTTTCTTAATGACACCACGGACTGGGAATAAAGCGAACACCCTCAGGCTCTTTAATTATAAATATTTATTGAACGATATCACATTGTAATCCATATCTTATATAAAAAAAAGCCCGCTGAGTTTCTTGCGCCCATTCTTCTCAGGTCTGAGGCAGTCTCTTTCGAATATGTGGTAGTTTTTAACGCTCAATAAGTGATTTTAAATCCTATTTTGAATAAAAATATTTGAATTTGAATTTGAATTTATTGGTACTGCTGTAATGCCAACTAACTTACATGAATCAAGTTAACTAAAGATCTGAAAATTATATGCTATTATAGTTATTTCTAATTATAGTGGTAATTATATGAAATAGCATTACTAACACAGTAACTAGTTGAATAAATATAATTATTAATTGGGATATCATAAGGCAGCTCAAAACGTTATCACATCAAGCCGACATAGATAGCAATCGCATCTTATACAGCATATATCACGGGGAATGCTCAGAGTTGTTGAGGTTGATACCAGTAGCTGATTTCAACCACCGAACGTGCGTTTTGCAAGAAAAATCTTACCTCGCACAGCCACTTTGAGGAATAAATTACACGCTGCGGTTTTTCTGAACCGATACGACTCAGGGAGCTTGAAGCTTGGAAGCATACTCAAACTTTTAAGCCGGCATTGTTTTTCTTGGCCCCTGGTTTTGCAGATCCATTGGCGGTTGCCCCAACGCTTCCCATTAGGTCCCTTGCCATTCTATTCGTTATTTAATTGTAATGTTTGTATTATAATTGTAATTAATAAGTACTAGTTGCCGCACTTTTCGACTTCGTCTGCGGTATACAGGGTGTCCCAAAGTTATGGGTCATGAAGGGAAAGTACCTTAAATATCGAAGATAGGCTATTTAACTGAAAGAAGACTTTATGTTATTTTTAAAAGTTAGTACTTCTGCATTCAAAGATTTTCTAAAAATTACTTGTCTTGTCTGGGAATCGAACCGACTTAAATGTAAAAAAAAACACCTCTACTTTTATGATGCCAATCGTAAGAATAGCCAAAAACTAATAACTCTTTTTAAGTAACATAGTATTTTAAAAGAAAGTAGTCAATTAAGAGGGTATTATTTATAAATTAATTAATTACATGCTCAAAATGTGATATCTCTTGTCTTACGCAAATCGCCAATCTTTTAATGAGTCCACTGCCTGTTGATTTTCTAATCATTTTATGGTAAATACTCGATATGCTATGGCACAATTCTGTTTGTAACTCGCCCACGTTCTCGTATCGCTTTTTGTATAGCATATCTTTCACGTATCCCCAAAAGAAGAAATCTAATGGTGTAAGGTCCGGGGATCTGGCCGGCCATCTAATCGGTCCATTCGTACCAATCCAAGTAGGAAAACATTCATTTTACGTTGTTCCTTTCTTTTAAAATACTATGTTACTTAAGAAGAGTTATGAGTTTTTGGCCATTCTTTCGATTGGCATCATAAAAGTAGAGGTGTTTTTTTACATTTCGGTCGCTTCGATTTCCAGACGAGGCAAGTACTTTTCAGAAAATCTTTAAATTTGTACTAACTTTTAAAAATAACATAAAGTCTTCTTTCAGTAAAATACCCTATCTTCGATATTTAAGGTACTTTCCCTTCACGTCCCATAGCTTTGGGACACCCTGTATAGTTGGAGCGCAGCGAAGACCAATCCTTAATCTAAGATCATCAAATTATACAAGTGTTTAATTTTAACATAAGAGTATAATCTAAAAAGAGGACGGCTATTATTGCTCTAAAACAAATAGTGATGGACTCGATTCTCTCTGGTAACATTTATTGACGCCTGAGTATACGTGTTTCTGTCCGAGTATTTCGTGCGGTAAGGTGATTTATAAAATATGTTCCACCGGGGCTACAAACCATCGTTCATAAATTTTAGAGCCGCTGAGTGCATGTTACGCATTTGGGAATCATCCAGGTGAAGGAAGGTTTAAAAATCAGGATATATAATCCCAGTTGTGAGCGTAATCTTGTGTTCTCCCCTTCCTTAAAAAAACAATACTTTGATCTATTCCACACGTTGTTAACACATACTTATTGAAAAACCAGACGATAGAATGAAAACTTTGTCAAGGTGAGATTCTTACGAAATACAACATTTTTTTGTATTAAACAATAATAAAAATATTATATTCAGTGTTGGTAGGCCCCCCACAAGATGGACCGACGATCTGGTGAAGATCGCCGGAATACATTGGGTGAAGGCAGCGCAGGACCGATCGTCGCGGAAATCTTTAGGGGAGGCCCTTGTCCAGCTGCTGCACTGCTGCAGTGGACGTCTTCCAGCTGATGATGATTATGATGATATTGAAAATAGAATAACATTCACAACAAATTGTGTATAAATTACTCTGGTACATTTTCTTCTGATTGATCGCTCTCCCTTATTCGACTCGAGCTGATTTTTCCTGATAGAGTATCAATATCCACAAATAAAGTGATATGCTTGCCTCAAGAAGTTTTAACTTAAATAATAAAAAATGTTTAGGTTTGAAAGAATATCTCAATTTAATTTCCTAACTTGCAACTTTTGGGGTTGAGCAGTTTATCAACCAGTAGTTTCTGTAGATGGAACCACAAATGTAGAATTGAACAGACATACTATATTGTCAATGGTACCTTCAAAATTAACGCCTTCGCCTTGCTAATGGGCTGGCAACACAGGATTGTGACTTTCCAATCCCCCACCGTCTACAAATTTTGGTATAAATGAAAATTTATATATAAAATAATAAGACCATAAATGAGATTATATTATTTTTTGAAATCAAATCAAAATTAATTTATTCACGTAGCTCAAGAAAATGATGCTCATGAATGTGTAAGTTTTCTTTTCTTTTTATATTTACCACCACGTCGGAAAAGGTTGAGCTTTAATGAACAGAAGTGGCAAGAGTTTTATGAATTATTTCCTTGTCATTTCAATGACGATATATGTAAAGAGATGCTAAAAAAATACTCAAAGCTTCAACACGAGTAAGTAAAAAAAAAGGTGTGTGCTTGTAATCTTTACGTGCGATCGAAGTAAAACTTAATAATAGTTTACTTTAGGAAATAATTAACAGATACATTAATATATGACATTAAATAAAGTCTTGTTACCAAATAAGCACTCACGTATTACTGAAGAACTTTGTTAGATTTTTTGCTATTTTTTTTCTCGGAAACACTCACGATATAACTTCATCTTTTGAGCAAAGTTGGCATTTTCTCTATCTAAAATAAAAGAATGCCTTTATAATAAAGAATATAATTAATCAAGTGAGATTTTATATATTTTGCAAAGAATGATATAATGTTATATTTTGATATTATTATTCATCAGAAAATAAAAACTTAAACTTTTTACAGGTCAGGTCATTATTAGGTCCTTGATTTTCTCTTTTTTGCTTATTTATTGATGAAAGAGTAAAATGTTCCTGGGATTCCGCCATTTTATTTGACTCATTATTATTTTCATTTTATATTCTATTTATAAATCAATAATACCATTCGCACATTTTAAAATATTTACTCATTAAATAAAATAATTGATAATAAGAAAATTAAGGTTATATTAGCACATATTAATATGACATTGTTATTGAATATTAACGAATATGGCTGTATGGGCTCGGACCCTTTGCCTATCCTAATAATAAACGAAGAAACCAACAATAATTAACGAATGTCGCAAATGTCAGAAAAATTCTGATAACTTATATATTATTTATTACAAAAGTAGTAATAAATAAGCAAATTATACACTTGGAGATTTTTAAAAAATATTACTGATAATATTGAAATGTTTTTTTATATTGTTTCAATTGACTTTTTTACTGAGCGTTACTTCCGTCAGAAAAAAATTGTAAGTTACCCCCAAGCGCGTAAAGAAGTTTTACTTCAAAAAGTAAATGTAAATCAATTAGTAAAAATACAAGAGTTATTGAGTACAGTAGATGCAACCACACACACTGTAAATAAAAAAAGTTATTTTGGGCCGTGATTTTGAGAGCATTTTATAAGTGAATATAAAAGAAAATATATTATCTTTAATTTTTAAAATATCAAGCAGAGTTTCTGGTAACAGGATCATCCAGCCACCACAAGTAGTTCCCGTTCACGTGCATGACGCCATTATCTCCCTCGACCATATATTAGGTAAGGGAAATAATATTTATTCGCACAATGTATACTTTTTTGCATTTGAAACACGTAATGACGCTATTTATATAAATTAACTAGCCGCTCCCGCCCGCTACGCTACGTAAAAATGAAGGAAAGTTGGAATTAAAAAAATAAGTAGCCATAAACCATCTAGGATAAATTTTGCATTGAAAGGTAGTTTCATGTCGATACGATCAGTGGCTTGGACGAGATTGAGCCTCCAACAAAGACCATTTTCATTATATAATATATATAAATAACTAAATTAAAATATACAACATCGTATATACTAAAATATAAAAACTCGACAAAACGTTTGCAACTTAACTTCAATTCATCAGCGTTTATCACGATTCAAACTTTGACGATTAGGGGAAAGTTTTCACGCATGCGCCTTAAAAAGCCTAGTTGTATCCTGTCTTCCTGTCTCTGCTTAGTATGACTTTGATATTCGCGGTACGAACACATTTCTCAATAATACAACACAGTAAAACTTTTACGTAAAGATTGAGTTTACTAAATTGTGTATAAGTCTGCCTTTTTTTGCAATAGTACAATGTGATTTTGAAAAAGCAGTTATGGAACAAAATGTTGCCAAGTTATATTGTGCTGTTTTTGTGAATTATTTAGATGGATTTGAATTCATAAATGGAAGTGAAGTTTTCGTTCTGTCTACTGTTAATACAGATAGTGTACGTAACAGGGAAAGTTGCTTTGGAAAGTAAGTATTTGCATATCGGTATATATTTAATAATATCCTGTCACCAACTAGGCTCTGAGATAAATTATATAAATTTAACATTAATTTATTTAATTTAACATTACATGTAAGCAATTATGATACATTTAACATGTTTTCTTTTATTTCTTATGAAATAACCTTTATTGTAGGTCTTCAAACAATTGATGATAGTTCGACTGAAAAAAACACGAAAGATAATGAAAAACAATTAGACTTTCTCGTAGATTCTAAAAATGACATTAAAGATTACTTCTTGCCAACTATATTTGGCAACAACGAAGAAGTCGATGAAGATGAAGAAGAAGAAGAATCGGAACATTACAGTGATTATGATTATAAAGAGGCAAACTATAAAGACTCCTCTGATGTAGCTGAAACGAAAGCTGATGATTTACCAGTAGATGACAAAATACCTCTGCATACACCGAAAGATAATTTACCTGTGTTTTTATTAGAGCCGGAAAATACATATGTAGTTAAAAACAAACCCGCTATTTTAAAATGTCGTGCTGCTAATGCTTTAGATGTAAGTACAAATAGTCATTTAATTGAATTATATTAATAGTGTGGTAGTTATTTACACATTATTTTTATTACACTACAAAGTAAATAAAAATAATTAGTGCAATTAAAGAAAGAATATAAAATATATTCGTATCAGTAAGGTTATAAAGTCAGTTAATAAAGTTCAAAATCAAATCAGCGTCAAATAGGTTTAAAATAAGAAAAAATCATGTTAACAGTAAATAAATAAAACAATATATTTTTACTTAAATAGCGGCTTCAAAAACTTCAAACATATTTATTTAAAACAGGGTAACTTTAACGAAAAAAAATTTTTTTTTTTCTTCAATAATTTGACGTTGGTGCAAAGTTACGCAGCTGTTGTAGAAAACTTAATATATTGTACATTTTAGCTTACTTTATAAGTCTTTTTTACTGCGAGAACAATTATTATACCCTTTAAGTTATGAATAGAGGTAGCCCTCGCACGACAATGTGTCGCGAACGACATGGCGTTTCCAATAACCCTTAAATATTTTTATTTTAATGTTAAATATTAGTCTCACATATTGATTGTGAGAATCTAATTAAATACATATTATAATTTCAAAAATATTAATTCTACAACCCGAGAAGAACAGGCAAGAAACAAGAGGGTTTTTTTAAAGTTACAATTGTATTATATAGCATTTTTATTTTATGAAATAGCCAATATCAAAATGTTTCAAAACAGTACCAATGACGTCAATTTAAAGCATACAAAATTTTCAACAAATACAAAGCTCAAATCAAATCAAATCAAGTCATTTATTTGCATAGATTGAGTGGGTACATTGGTGTTACATTATAATCATAGGTGCTAACAATTTGCCGGGTAGGCATGTAAAAAAAATATTTACAATTCTTACTCTAAGTTTACAGTGAAAACACACAACATAAAAACGTCTACTATCCATCATAATATTATTAAAATGTGAAAAATAAAAATTACTAAAAATGTCAATTTGAAATATCTAAATTAACTTATTCTAATGACTATACAAAGATTCATGCATGTTAAATACTCTTTACCTGAATAATATTTCTTCGTCATTAAAAAATTCTTAATTTTATTTTTAAAAGAGTTAATATTTAAGTTCTGGTCCGCTAATGATGCTGGTAGTTTATTATGCTCTGATAACGAGTTTATGTAGTCGTCTAATCTAAATAGGTGAAAAGTACAAAGATACCATTTTTAACACTGAAATATCATTCAAAAGTTTTCTTAAAGAAACGAAAGCCTCTTTAAATAATATCAAACCATTTTAGGTGTATTTCAACTGCAATGGAGTAAAAACACCCGGTCTAAATTTTGAGTTTGTGGATCCTCAAACTGGTGTTAGGATTATAGAGGGGGAATACAAAGTGCAGAGGGACAAAGTGGAAGAGTACTTCGGAAGTGAGAAGTATCAATGTTCTTGCTATGCTTGGACAAGTCGAGGTCATATTTGGAGTCAACCAGCGACTATTGAGCTGGCTTGTAAGTAATAAAAATAATATAGTGTTATTCATAACTACAATAATACATCATTCCTGCCAAGCCAAATCAAATTAACCGGAAGTAAATTAGTGAGTTCCAATTTTGTGATTAAAAATATCTGTTGCATTTTTTCTAATCCGCCACCTTCCCAAGATCTGCTATCATCATGCTGTTCACACATCCTTGTGAGTTTGCGGTCTATCCATATCTAACTGTTAGTTCACCAGATAGTTTTGTTCTTTTTGTAATTCATTAACTGTAACAAAACAGTTGCTTTGTTTCTTTGTTCTCGACTATTCTTTCTGACTGTGTTTTTAGTTCATTAAATAATTCTTTTGGAGTACGGCCAATTCATGAAAGGAAGTTAAGGGTTGGATTTTAAAAACATATAACAGACAATTTGTTATTTAACTTTATTTTTCTCACTACTGGGAAAATATTCTTTGAATTTGTACCAAAATTTTGGACTATCCGATTCGAACGTCTTCTGATCCATCCGTTACTTAGTAGATCATAAATCTTTGCTATATTTGTTCTGCTCTCCAAACATGGCATCATACAGCAATACCCAAATAATTGCTTTCAAATCAAGACATTTTCAAGCGCGGTTTTTCGTATCGTCCAAAAATTTTGGTACAAATCAAAATTTAAATTTATTCATAATAGAGTTACGCCGTAGAAAATGTAGACCAGAAACTTGGTGAATGATTGATTACAATTAATTTGCAAAAAATCAATATTTTTAATAATATATTTTATTAGCAATAAAGACCTTTAACATTTCTCAATATCTATAGATATAAAGAAGCACTTCATAGAAGCACCACAGTCTCAGCTAGTCAAACTTGGCAGTGGCGTGACCTTCAGATGTGACCCACCGCAAGCAGCGCCCTTCGCACAGCTATACTGGCTGAAGAACGGCGCACCACTTGTAGTGGACGACAATGTCCAGATCACGAAAGAGAGTAGCTTGGTCTTCAAACAGGCAACATTGCTGGTATGTTTACTTAACCACCAATATATTTTCAGCTAGAGGTAGTTTAGGCGTAAGAGACAGATGGCCCTGTTGTATCGAGCGAGCAGATGGCACCATTTGTAAAATTACAAATGAGATAAGACATAATGAGACTTAAAAAAAATGTGTATTTCTTATATTGACGTCCAATACAAGTAGACTGAGAAGCATGCTCAAAAATTGTCTGAGACAAAACTCTGTGTACGCGTCTATAGGGCAGAGTTTTCGTTCAGTTATGTTTCGATCGCGCTTTGAATGCCGAGCCACGCAATGACAAAGTATTCAGTGAAAAACTGTCCAAATAACAGAATATTCCAGTTATAAAGAAGGATTTCAGCTAAGTGCCCCTTTAAATTAACAAAATTGTGTAACTAAGTTTACAGTTTTAATGATTTTGCTAGATGATTACATTTGAATTGCTAAAACAAAATGTTCTTGCCTCGTGTTCGCGAGGTGTAACTAATTCTCATGTGCGTATACAATAGACTTTGAATATTATTTCCACGAAATAAGGATTAAATTTGAATGAATGTTTTAATGTTATCTGTATATATAAATGTATACGTATATACAACGCCGCTCGGACATTTTTGATGTCCTTTTAATTTTTTTTTTTTATGGAATAGGAGGACAAGCGAGCGTACGGGTCACCTGTTTTTAGGTGATCACCGCCGCCCACACTCTCTTGCAACACCAGAGGAATCACAGCAGCGTTGCCGGCCTTTAAGGAAGGTGTACGCGCTTTTTTTGATGGTACCCATGTCGTATCGTCCCGGAAACACCGCACAAGGAAGTTCATTCCACAGCTTTGTAGTACGTGGAAGAAAGCTCCTTGTAAACCGCACTGTGGAGGACCGCCACACATCCAGATGGTGAGGATGATATCCTAACTTGTGGCGTGTCGTGCGAAGGGCAGTCTAGTTAATGAGTTTTTTTTCATAATATTAGCAACTTAAATAACACGCAACAACCAGCACAAGTGCATCGCTTAATGCACAGGATGAATTTTTCAATTGAAGGTGGATGTCCGAAACTTTGATGTCGTGATAACTGTCAAAATTACTAATTGAGACAGTGACGATCACAGTAATCACGACTATCATGTTCACAAAGCATCCTTACACAAACAATGAATTCAAGTTGTAAAGGTTGATGCATTCAATATACGATAATTAATATTATTTAAACACGACTCATATATTGGAGGCAGCACCTTACAAACTAAGTTGTTGTGTATATTACAGCCATTGTAAAATACTCTATTTATACGCTTTATATTAGCTTCACCTGTATGTTTGTATGTTTGTAACCTTTTACTTTTTTTTTGACCCACTTTAAACGGCTAGATTTCGTTCAAATTTTGTAGATTTATCGAGGACCGATGACAATACACTAATTTGATAAAATTATTCAATTTTTCAATTTGCAAAATATGATTTTTGTTAATTTATATAATTTTCATCTATAGTCGATAAGGCAGGAATTGATGTTAAAGTACTTAATAGTTTTAAAAATACGCTTCAATAGAAAATTTAACTAAAAAATGAAAAATAAATAATAGTTAAACAAAACTAAAAAGCACGCTTTATATAAAATTCAACTAAAAGGTGTAAAGGGTGTAGAAGAATTATAATTTAACTAATATCTTAAAAAGCACAACCGTGCCTCCAGATTTTTTAAGCGGCAAATCGCCCGTGCATAGTCAAAACACGTCGTCAAAATCGGCGAGCAGCTTTCCAGTTACCCGACCGGAACACGCAAGTTCTGGTCGTTGTCGAAAGCTGCTCTTGGTAACTTCAGCCAGCCGTCCATGCCGCCGTTGCACATGAGGAATGACACCCTGGCCCATACGGCAAAAGAGAAAGCCGATCTCTTGTGCACTCTTTTCGCCTCCAACTCGACTCTTGACGACAACGGAAAAACACCGCCGACTATCCCGCGGTGTCAAAGCTCTATGCCTGAAGTACAGTTCAGACAGAAAACTGTTAGGCGAGCTCTGTTTTCGTTGGACGTCAGGAAGTCGAGCGGGCCGGATGGCATTTCTCCAATCGTGCTTAGAACGTGTGCCCCTGAGTTGACGCCGGTGCTAACGCGTTTATTCCGGCACTCTTATTCTAAAGGCGTAGTCCCTGACTCATGGAAGTCAGCCCTTGTCCATCCGATCCAAAAAAAGGAGACAGTTCGGATCCGGCAAACTACAGGCCTATTGCTATTACCTCCCTGCTCTCCAAAATCATGGAGAGCATAATTAGCCGTCAGCTCTTAGTATATCTAGAGGGTCACCAGTTGATCAACGATTGACAATACGGGTTTCGCCATGGTCGGTCGGCAGGTGATCTTCTGGTATACCTAACACATAGATGGGCAGCGGCTATTGAAAGCAAGGGGAAGGCCTGGCAGTTAGCCTGGATATAGCGGAGGCCTTTGATCGTGTATGGCACAAGGCGCTCCTCTCCAAACTTCCATCATTTGGGCTTCCCGAGAGCTTATGCAAGTGGACCTCCAGCTTCGTTGTCGACGGATATTGCTCGCACCCGAAGCCCGTGAATGCTAGAGTGCCCCAAGGCTGTGTGCTATCTCCTACGCTGTTTCTTCTGCATATCAATGATATGTTGGACACCTCCAACATGCATTGCTATGCAGATGACAGCACTGGTGATGCCGTATACACGGGCAATGCAGGTCTCTCTCGGAAAATCGTCGACCAGTGTCGGGAGAAACTTGTGTCTTCTATCGAGTCCTCTCTCGAGAAGGTCGCGGAATGGAGTAAATTGAACCTTGTCCAATTTAACCCCCAGAAGACTCAAGTTTGCGCGTTTACCACTAAAAAAACCCCATTGGTCGTATCACCGCTCTTGGACAACACTTCCCTCAAAGCCTCGCCTAGTATCGGAATACTGGGTCTCGAAATCTCGAGCGATTGCCAATTTCGTGGTCATCTGGAAGGCAAAGCCAAATTGGCTTCAAAGAAACTGGGCGTCATTAATAGAGCACGGCAATACTTCAAGCCGGCCCACATACTAGCGCTCTACAAAGCGCAGGTCCGGCCACACATGGAGTATTGCTGTCATCTCTGGTCTGGCGCACCCCAGTATCGGCTCGATCCATTTGACCGCGTGCAACGCAGAGCAGCTTGAATTGTCGGGGACACAGTGCTCTGTGAACGGCTGGATCACTTGGCGTTGCGTAGAGACGTCGCTTCATTGTGTGTCTTCTACCGCATTTATCACGGGGAGTGTTCCGAAGAGCTGTTTAACCTGATTCCTGCCGCCGAATTCCACCTTCGCACGACACGCCACAAGTTAGGATATCATCCTCACCATCTGGATGTGTGGCGGTCCTCAACAGTGCGGTTTTCAAGGAGCTTTCTTCCACGTACTACAAAGCTGTGGAATGAGCTTCCTTGTGCGGTGTTTCCGGGATGATACGACATGGGTACCTTCAAAAAAAGCGCGTACACCTTCCTTAAAATCCAGCAACGCTCCTGTGATTCCTCTGGTGTTGCACGAGATTGTGGGCGGCAGTGATCACTTAACAACAGGTGACCCGTACGCTCGTTTGTCCTCCTATTCCATATAAAAAAAAAAGAAAAAAAAAACACCCCACGCTTTTTTTTACAATAAAATATATTTATTTACACTATTTTCAATTAAAATTTATTTTCTTTTGTTTAGTTGAATTTTATGTAAAGCGTGCTTTTTAGTTTTTTTTAACTATTAATTATTTATTGTAAAGTGTGGCCATTGAGTTTCTTGTATGTTCTTCTCACGAGCTAAACTTTTTATGCACATGTGGTAAATTCAGTAAATTAAAAGAAATATTTGTAGTGACGATTCGAAAGCGCTTAGTTTAAGCCAAATTGAATAATGTTTATTTGAATTTGACTATGAAAATGAGGAATAGCGAAAAGGCAAAAGAAAAAATGAGTCTTAGGTTCTATCCTGAAGATGATTAAAACTACATCTTTGAACTTTTAAAGAATATATATTTATATTTTTTGCCGTAGCTCATTACTTCCCATATTTCATAAATAATTGGCAACAATATCAATTGTGTTTTTTTTAATCAACAGAATTCATTCCTATCTAGGAATATTGAATGTTTCATGTTTAATATTAAACTTTCTTTTAAATTTCTATCGATACATCTTTAATATTATTTGATATTAATTCACCTACATTTTAGATTAATATTTTGCTTTGTATACATTGTTTAATTATTGACGCTTTTCGCATTTATTTTTGTAATGGAAACAAGTTCTTACTAAAACAAATACTTTCATAAGTTTATTAAATTTTGATTTTAGTAGAGGTCTATGTTTATAATTGTTGATTTTAATTTTAATTTTGCAATTTGATTTCAATGTGAACTTTGAATTTGATTTTATTTTTAAATTAATGTTTAATGTTGATTTGATTCTTAATTATAACTTTATATTTGGATTTAAACTTAATTTTGATTTTAATGTAATTTAAATTTAGTATTGTGATTTATATAGACAAATGTCTGATTATATTATTATTATTATAAAAATTAATTAATTTTCAGTTTCATTCACTCTGGCGCATCACTTACCGAGTATCTTTCTAAAATAGAGGTTAGGATTAAAATGCCTATCATAATACCACACAAAACGACCCGTACAGAATCTAGTATACTGATTTCATAAAACATAATAGCCACCGCAATAAATAAATGATTTAATTTCCACCAATATCCCTCCATGTTACAGTCGTTGCAAGACATAAAAATTCTAGCTCGTAAATGAACAATTTAACTTCAATTTATATTGTATTCGATCGCAGAATCCCGTTGTTGTCAGAGTCTCGAGTCTAGACGTAAAGTGATTTTCCAGGATATGGCCAACTACACCTGCGTCGCTGAGAATTTGGCGGGAAAGAGAATGTCTGAGCCAGCGCTACTAACGGTTTTCGGTAAGGTACAAGAATAGCATATAACTCTTTACATTACGGTCTATATATATTATATTTGAATTGAATTATACTTTACATGCACACATAATATCTATAATATTGTGTTTGAATTGAATTATATTTAATATTGATAGGAGTTAATTTAACTACATTTTTAGTAATAAAACTATTAATAATTTAAAAACTAAAAATCTATAAATATTGTTATATTTGATTGTAAAATAAAAATTAAATATGAAAACAAAGTACCTAAATCACTTGTGTTAATTTTATATTCAGCATGCGGCAAGGATAAATAATCAATATCATGCGAATTGGTTTTTTATGTTAGTTTATGTTAGGTAGTTTTGTATGACCTATAGAGGCTAGAAATAGCTGCGTTTTGAACATATTGTTTTAAACATAATATATTATATATATACGTAAACATAAATACTCGCGGTATTTTTTGAGCAAAGGCAATTTACATTTCGTAATTTCAAGTAATCTTCGTATGTAATATTTTTCACAAGACAAATATATAAAATAGTTTATAATCAAAGAAAAAAACAACGCTTCTTTATCATCATCATTAAATTTAAGGCATATATATATCTATGCAAAACAAGTTCATTATATGTTTTTAAGGGACTTCATCCGAGTTAAAATATCGCGTTACCTCGCGTTACCCTTTATTCTTATCTGTAGCCCTGATGTGTGTGCAAATTATCACGAAGCCTGGTTGGGTATTAAGGTGTTAAAACAATTAATTATTTTTTAAAGTGATTACCCTCACTTGTGGGATTAAATAAACAAAATTAAATTTGATAACAAAATGAAGCCACAACCTGAGCGTTGAAAAAGACATAGAAGATTTATGAACGATACGTCACTCGAACGGTTGGCTCAGTGGAAGAGCGCTCGCACGGAACGCGAGAGGTCGCGGGTTCGAGTCCCGCATCGTTCATAAATTTTGTTTTCATATTTTATTTATTAGATATTGACACGAGAGTGGGTCAGGGATTGGAAATAATACTCCACTAATAGGAACGAGTCTTTATTTGCGTTCACTTTTTCTGAACTTGCACTTCGCCGGTCTGCCGCTGTTCCTCTTGTGGGCGGCGCGACCTTACCTTCATATACCTTCAACGCGTCACACTGCACCGAATACTAAGTCTCTTCTGTCTTATTCTTCTTAGAACACTTCCACTTTTCACTACTTCTTCTTTTCTTCTCCTTCTTCTTTACACTTTCGCGTCAGAACTAGAAGTGCCGTAGGCCACGCGCTTAGTACGGGTTAAATACCCCCGGATCTGTTCTATTTTCAAAATGATTCTCCCATTCCATCTTTAAATTTAAATTGTACTAGAAAATTCTTTTAACTATTTCTATCCTGCTTACACATTTTCCAACCCTTTTTTTTTTGTTCGATTTGATCCTGAACTTACTAGAAATTTCTATTAACTTTACAAAACCCAAAAACTTCCATACACTGGTAGGTTTATCGAACCCGGGTTTTCAGCGTCTAAAGTAAACACTTTTACGCCAAGGCTACGAGTATTACTGACGGAGCTGTTGAAATTATCAATGTCTTGATGTTTGACAACTCTCGTCATATACGTCGAAGCGTTGCTACGCGACAATATAAGTAATTAAACTTATGTAAACTACTTAACAATTATGAAAATAGAATATATACTTTTTCGAAATGAATGTTTGGGTTTATTTGTTCTACATTTTTACATTTAAAATATTTACTTAAATGGTAAAAATAAAGAATTTGTTTTAGTTTTTATTATGTTTGTTATAATTATATACAACATTAAACAGTCAGCACATATGTTATTGCGAAATGTTTTAAACATAAAATTTACGATGTAGTTAAAATCGTTAGTACTAAGTAAAAAAGACAGTTTATAATGAAAGGTAATGGATGTATTTACCAATAATAAAATTATAATTTTGACGTTCATACAATTACTTAAAACATTAGTGATTGCGGTTAAGTCTTAAATAGTTCGACGAAATAGTATTAATTTTTATTATATTTTTGAAATGTATAGAAGTATTTTTGAAATGAAATATTTCTTTCGTAATTAGTAGGTAATATGTTAATAACATGTTCGACCATTTAGTTTAAATAATTCAATATTCTTCTTTAATAACTTTAATTGTACAGGCTTGTAATTGGCCTTGTAAAAAGTTAACGTGGTATAAAGTTAATATACCTGAGAATAAAACAAGTAAATACGAAATGTTGACTTTATCGCTGACTACACTGTCAATACAATTATAATTCTGAAGTTTTGGAATGTCAAGCAGCCTTGCAAACAAACTCGGGAAACATTATACGTCTGAATAAACCATATTCTTGGTTTATTCTCAGGTATAAATTGATACTAAGTTTTTTTGTTAGGCCGAATGTGTTTACATTATTCTTTGATGAAGTGTAGTAAGTTCATTAGTAACAAATAAAATAAAATGAGTGTAAAGTAATAATTCTGCCCTCATATTCGACTAGTTAACGGAGGTTGGACGTCATGGTCTGCTTGGAGTGACTGCTACTGCTCTGGCCAGCCTAGAGACCAGGGTCGGGGAAGACGAAGAGTCCGCAGTTGCACCGCGCCCAGACCATTGAACGGAGGACAACCATGTATAGGTCCTAGTGTGCAGAAGACGCAGGAATGTTTCGACTGTGATTTAGGTTGGTTGAGCTAAGGAATTTAAAAAAAAAAAACAAACATTGACTCGCAAAGGAAAGTACTTACTTCTGCTGTAAAAGGGCATTTAATAAGACGAAATAAAAATAAACAAAGCTAGACGTTTCTTACCATAACGGATTAGCTTAGATTTTTTTAAGTTTTATGCAGGCTGAATTTGTTTTTAAAAAACTCCGTAATAGTAACGCTTTAAATATTTTTTAACGTGTTTAAGATCAAATTATTTAAGTTTTCTTTAGTGTTAATTCCGCCAATATTTGTCTTTAAAACAATTCGACACGTGTTTCGCCTCTACACGAGGCATCCTCAGGACGTGTTGTCTCGCCAAAATCTGGCACGAGACTGAATCAAATGAGCCGGAAGCCGCTCTTTTATACCCTCGCCCCATGAAATGACGCGCTGTGATTGGTCGGCTGTTGTGACGTATTACCCCCGGAAGAGACACGTAACAAAGGTGATGGGACTAAATTTGTTTGTTCATTCAACAATGTAAACATATTGTTATTTTTGTGTTTTATTATTTCTAATTGCTCTAACACATTTAAGCGAAATCCTTTTTCACATGTATGCAAAATATTAAAATTATTATTGTTTCCGAGTGAGTGACCTGTATCAATTAAATGTTTCGCGAAGTTTGATTTTTCGGGATGATTATTCGTAAATGCGGCAATATGTTCCTTTAATCTAATTTCGAAATTTCGACCTGTTTGACCTATATATACCCCGTTACAAGTGTCACAACTTAGTTTATAAACGCCGGATTTTTCGGAATTATTTAATCGATCTTTGCCATTACATATTCGACTGACACTGTGATTCGTTCGGAAGGACACATTAATATTGTTTTTCCTAAATATTTTAGCTATTTTATCCGATATTGGACCAATATATGTCAAACTACCCACATATTTAGTATTTGATTGTGGTGGGACGGGATAAAGTTCTGAATTAATTAAACGTTTTTGTTTATTTTTAATTAATTTGTTCACTAACTGTTTTGTATAGCCGTTGGAAACCTCGATTTGGTATATTGTATTAAGTTCTTTCGCGAAGCTGTCACGGGACAGTGGGACTGACATTAATCTGTGAACATAGCAGCGGAAGGCCGCTAGTTTATGTTGTACGGGGTGGCAAGATGACGCGGGAATAGCAATATCTGTATATGACGGCTTTCTATAGATTTTGAATTCTAATTTATTATTTACTCTTGTTAATGTTAAATCCAAAAAATTTAGAGATTGGTTTGATTCGAATTCCAATTTAAACTTTATTTTTGGGTGGATCTTATTAATTTTATTAATGAATAGATTGATTTGACGTTCGGTGCCTGTCCAGCAAATTATTATGTCGTCAACTTATCGGTAATAAAACAGGATATGTGGGTCTCTCACCACGTAATTACACTCAAAATTATCCATAAATATTTCAGCCATAATTGGACTTAATGGTGATCCCATTGCTAATCCTTCCTTTTGGCGATAGAATTGATTTTTAAATTTAAAATAATTTTGTTTCATACATAACCTAGTAAGATTGATGATGTCATCCTTTTCACCGGGATGTATCCTCTGTTTTTCAAAGAGATCATCAAGGATAATTAAAGTTTGTTCATATGGAACATTGGTAAATAAACTATCTACATCGAGAGACAATAATTTGGCATTTGGTGGAAGGTTGGTATTTTTTACTTTATTTATCAAATCTAGACTATTTTTCAAACTATACTGAGGATTGAATAATGATTTGTTTTTTATTATTACGTTAAGTTTTTTGGCAAGGTCGTACGTCGGGGCACCGATATAAGAAACTACTGGACGGACAGGATTATTTTCTTTGTGAATTTTAGGTAAACCGTATAAGATGGGAGGTCGCGGATTCATGGGAACTACGTATTTTAATTTACTTGGAGAAATAAATGACAAATTTTTAATGGACTCTTTTAATTCTGAAGTAAAGTTTTTAGTGGGGTCCGAGTTCAGACGTTCAAAATCGTCGGTTTGTATTATATCATTTACTTTCTGTTCATAATCGTTTTTATTTAGAATAACAATGCAATTACCTTTATCGGCTTTTGAAATGACTAAATTTTCTTGATTTAATTTATTTTGTAAAGAATTAAAAACATGTTTATCTGAAGTGTTTTGGTTATATGTGGTACACGATGGTTTTTTCAAAAGGGTCGAAATTTGATATCTGACGGCCATATCTTGTTGACTTCTAACACACGCCACTTCTGAATCTACTGCCAATGTATCAAGGGTTTTTTGGTTAAGACCCGGTCTGATATTGTATTTAAGGCCTTTTTGTAGTAATGAAATTTCAGGGGGAGAAAGTTGTGTTGTTGATAGATTTTTGACGCGCGTATAGAATTGGTGGACCGTGTTTTGTGCATCATCGTGATAGGAGTTATTGTTTTGACTATCCCGTAATAGCTGTGTCAATTTTCTAGACTGTATTTGATATTTTTCTTGTACTAGTCTATTGGCTAATTCCCGCGCTTTATTGTCTAAAATGTCAAACTCGATATTATGTAATTTGAATGTCAATTCGCAATATAACACTCTCAAGTGAAGCTTGAGATTGTCTCTAACTGAAAACCAATATCGGCACTCTTCGTTTAACCATATTTGTTTACATTTATTTACGGCTATAGTACTTGCGCGTGAATGTGTTTTAGATCGAATGTTGATGTAATTAGGGATGACTTTTAGATGTTTACTTTTTTTTATCTTTAAAACAATTCGACACGTGTTTTGCCTCTACACGAGGCATCCTCAGGACGTGTTGTCTCGCCAAAATCTGGCACGAGACTGAATCAAATGAGCCGGAAGCCGCTCTTTTATACCCTCGCCCCATGAAATGACGCGCTGTGATTGGTCGGCTGTTGTGACGTATTACCCCCGGAAGAGACACGTAACAAAGGTGATGGGACTAAATTTGTTTGTTCATTCAACAATGTAAACATATTATTATTTTTGTGTTTTATTATTTCTAATTGCTCTAACACATTTAAGCGAAATCCTTTTTCACATGTATGCAAAATATTAAAATTATTATTGTTTCCGAGTGAGTGACCTGTATCAATTAAATGTTTCGCGAAGTTTGATTTTTCGGGATGATTATTCGTAAATGCGGCAATATGTTCCTTTAATCTAATTTCGAAATTTCGACCTGTTTGACCTATATATACCCCGTTACAAGTGTCACAACTTAGTTTATAAACGCCGGATTTTTCGGAATTATTTAATCGATCTTTGCCATTACATATTCGACTGACATTGTGATTCGTTCGGAAGGACACATTAATATTGTTTTTCCTAAATATTTTAGCTATTTTATCCGATATTGGACCAATATATGTCAAACTACCCACATATTTAGTATTTGATTGTGGTGGGACGGGATAAAGTTCTGAATTAATTAAACGTTTTTGTTTATTTTTAATTAATTTGTTCACTAACTGTTTTGTATAGCCGTTGGAAACCGCGATTTGGTATATTGTATTAAGTTCTTTCGCGAAGCTGTCACGGGACAGTGGGACTGACATTAATCTGTGAACATAGCAGCGGAAGGCCGCTAGTTTATGTTGTACGGGGTGGCAAGATGACGCGGGAATAGCAATATCTGTATATGACGGCTTTCTATAGATTTTGAATTCTAATTTATTATTTACTCTTGTTAATGTTAAATCCAAAAAATTTAGAGATTGTTTTGATTCGAATTCCAATTTAAACTTTATTTTTGGGTGGATCTTATTAATTTTATTAATGAATAGATTGATTTGACGTTCGGTGCCTGTCCAGCAAATTATTATGTCGTCAACGTATCGGTAATAAAACAGGATATGTGGGTCTCTCACCACGTAATTACACTCAAAATTATCCATAAATATTTCAGCCATAATTGGACTTAATGGTGATCCCATTGCTAATCCTTCCTTTTGGCGATAGAATTGATTTTTAAATTTAAAATAATTTTGTTTCATACATAACCTAGTAAGATTGATGATGTCATCCTTTTCACCGGGATGTATCCTCTGTTTTTCAAAGAGATCATCAAGGATAATTAAAGTTTGTTCATATGGAACATTGGTAAATAAACTATCTACATCGAGAGACAATAATTTGGCATTTGGTGGAAGGTTGGTATTTTTTACTTTATTTATCAAATCTAGACTATTTTTCAAACTATACTGAGGATTGAATAATGATTTGTTTTTTATTATTACGTTAAGTTTTTTGGCAAGGTCGTACGTCGGGGCACCGATATAAGAAACTACTGGACGGACAGGATTATTTTCTTTGTGAATTTTAGGTAAACCGTATAAGATGGGAGGTCGCGGATTCATGGGAACTACGTATTTTAATTTACTTGGAGAAATAAATGACAAATTTTTAATGGACTCTTTTAATTCTGAAGTAAAGTTTTTAGTGGGGTCCGAGTTCAGACGTTCAAAATCGTCGGTTTGTATTATATCATTTACTTTCTGTTCATAATCGTTTTTATTTAGAATAACAATGCAATTACCTTTATCGGCTTTTGAAATGACTAAATTTTCTTGATTTAATTTATTTTGTAAAGAATTAAAAACATGTTTATCTGAAGTGTTTTGGTTATATGTGGTACACGATGGTTTTTTCAAAAGGGTCGAAATTTGATATCTGACGGCCATATCTTGTTGACTTCTAACACACGCCACTTCTGAATCTACTGCCAATGTATCAAGGGTTTTTTGGTTAAGACCCGGTCTGATATTGTATTTAAGGCCTTTTTGTAGTAATGAAATTTCAGGGGGAGAAAGTTGTGTTGTTGATAGATTTTTGACGCGCGTATAGAATTGATGGACCGTGTTTTGTGCATCATCGTGATAGGAGTTATTGTTTTGACTATCCCGTAATAGCTGTGTCAATTTTCTAGACTGTATTTGATATTTTTCTTGTACTAGTCTATTGGCTAATTCCCGCGCTTTATTGTCTAAAATGTCAAACTCGATATTATGTAATTTGAATGTCAATTCGCAATATAACACTCTCAAGTGAAGCTTGAGATTGTCTCTAACTGAAAACCAATATCGGCACTCTTCGTTTAACCATATTTGTTTACATTTATTTACGGCTATAGTACTTGCGCGTGAATGTGTTTTAGATCGAATGTTGATGTAATTAGGGATGACTTTTAGATGTTTACTTTTCTTTATCTTTAAAACAATTCGACACGTGTTTCGCCTCTACACGAGGCATCCTCAGGACGTGTTGTCTCGCCAAAATCTGGCACGAGACTGAATCAAATGAGCCGGAAGCCGCTCTTTTATACCCTCGCCCCATGAAATGACGCGCTGTGATTGGTCGGCTGTTGTGACGTATTACCCCCGGAAGAGACACGTAACAAAGGTGATGGGACTAAATTTGTTTGTTCATTCAACAATATTTGTTTTAAAGACAAATATTGGCGGAATTAACACTAAAGAAAACTTAAATAATTTGTATAATTATGGATTTCCGCAAAGTAACGCCTTATTCAATAAAAAGTGTTTAAGATCGCAAATCATTTAGACAAATACATTCATAATTAATATAAATGTGTAGAACCACTAGCGGTAGGTAAAAAAAATATTTTTTATACAATACAGAAATAAATATAGAATTATAAGTGTATTAATTAGTTTAAAATTTCAGATGTTTACGTGGATAGTTTGGACGAGTTAGCCGATCAATCGCCAGACATTGTAATTGGTAAGCGAGAAACTTAAAATTTTCTTGACGTGGTTCCTCTATTCGTCCAATTTAGATCCATCTACATGAACCCTGGCAATCAAATTGAATTGTTGGTATTATATTCGCAATTAGAGTTTCGTTTTAAAATGCGTACCTATTTATGTACGTGAATTTTTAGCTGACGTGACCAAAGACATTTAAAGAGATAAGACCGATAGTGCAAACTATTACTATGAAGTCTGCGTCTACAAATTTTTGCGGGGTATGGGCGTGGCGTCCATGACGCGACGCAAGATTAACCAATCACCTTGCTTATCCCTAAATGCGGCAAAAAAATATTATACTAAGTCAATTTTACACACCAGTAATTTACAATGAGCTTAGTAATGTTACAGTGAGCTTAGGTTTGAACTATTGTTCAATTTTTATACCAAAAAGTGGTACAATTTGGCAAATTTGGCGGTTTTTGTTTCGCGTTGCACATTCTGTCTGAACGCCGATTGAAATTCATTTTGTTAGTAGAGGCTGTGGTAGAGGTGATTTAACCGCTGCACAGTTGAAGGGGAAAGCTTAGCGGTCGAGTTATTATTGATCTATCTCTTTAAATGTCTTTGGCTGTTACCTATTATTTCTGACCGTGCACTATCAGAATAGGACGTGGAACTTTTTTGATCTCAATCGGTCCGTTAGCCATAGCATCATCAAAGCAAGCTGTAGTCAAAGATCGTGAGACTAATTCATTTCATTCATTGTATGCACACAGTTTTAACTGCTTTCATAATAATTTAAGTAATTGCCTATGTAATCCTATAGAAAAGTTAATTTTGTAACATACTTAGGTGTTAAAGTTGATGCTAATTTCTCCTGGTTCCACCATGTTGACTTTATTTGAAGCAAATTAAGAATTCTACTAGGAAAATTTTACCGCCTTAGTTTTAAAATACCCTTTAATACCCTAAAGTGCTTATATTTTTCTTTGGTGGAATCCATAATTGATTATACGCTTGATAGGTATGGGCTTACTTTTAAAACATATATCGATAGACTCGAATCACTTCAAATGCGATTTTTAAAATTTCTCGTTACCAAAAAAGTTAAAAATAATTGTAAAAATTATTTTAGAAAATTATTTAAAATATGTAAAGTATTGCCAGTAAGCTTAAAACATAAGTACTTATTAGCCATTAACAATCATGGCAATCAAGAACATAACCCAATTATGCACAACCACGATACTCGGTTGATGTCCGCTGGTAAGTTTGAGGTTCCTAGAATCAATAACTACTACGTAGATAGAACTCTGAAAAAACGCCTACCTTATCTATTAGACAGCTTGCCTGAGGACATCCGACTAGAAACCAGTAAAAGAAAATTTAAAACTAAACTTAAGAAATATTTATTGTCAACACTGCCTTAAAAATAAAATTAGATTTTTTATTATATTTTTATCAATATTTGTTAACTACACTTGTATAAAAGCAATGTTCTAATAAGCATTAATATATTACAAGAGACTTGATCCTACAGACAAACTGTCCAAACAGTTTTGCGGGACTATGTTAGCTTTTAAGATTCTTTCTGTAAATGATTAATAGTATAAATAAATAATAAATAATAATAAATTTAATTTCAATGTTATGTAGTTCAGTCCTAATTTTTAATTAATAACTTCTTTCTTATGTTACTTAGCTTGAAAATTGTCATTCTTCGCATATTTGATAAGGCTGCATGCCATTTTGATTGCGCGCGAGTTTTACCCTAAACTTAATTTTCTTAGAAAGAGTTAACATCTATACATATAAATAAAATCGGAGTGTCCGTTTGTAATATTGAAATAACTGTTTTTACTACATGTATTAACATTAATATATAATATACGGTACGGTACATACACCAAATGAAACGGTTTAACTCTAAAAATAATTTATATGGCAAAACAACGTTTGCCGGGTCAGCTAGTAGTAAATAAAATGTTAACAAATGAAAAACATCTTAACAAATAAAAATACAGGAAGGTGGTCAAAATGGTCGGAGTGGTCGCTCTGTGACTCCGACTGCCTCCAGACGAGACGCCGTAGATGCCTCACCAGCACCGCCTGCTTCGGCAAGGACTACCAAGTGGCGCAGTGTCAGCTCTGTGTGAGGACTTCGAAGGGCATGCATGATGGTAACTATAATTCTTAATCTACAATTCACCAGTCACCGAGGGACCTCTTAGATTGAAAATTGTATATTGCATGTATATTGCAAGTAAATAAGATTGTTTGGCTTTTCAATATACTTTATATTATATTTTACTAGTGGGAGGCTCCTTTGCATAGAATGCCGGCTATATTATGGGTACTCAAGGTGACGAGCGCAATTGTAGTGGCGCTCAGAATGTTTGGGTTTTTCAAGAATCCTGAGCGGTACTGCATTGTAATGGGCAGGCCGTATCAATTACCATCAGCTGAACGCCCTGCTCGACTCGTCTCTTATTTTCATAAAAAAAATGAAAACATATCTATACTTAATATTATAAAGCTGCAGTGTTTGTTTGTTTGTTTGAACGCGCTAATCTCTGGTACTACTGGTCCGATTTGAATGATTCTTTCAGTGTTGGATAGTCCATTTATCGAGGAAGGCTATAGGCTGTGTTTTTTTTTCAAAATTAGGGATTGTAATAAAATTCCTATTTTGTAACACAAGGTGTAAAATCGAAAACCTATTTTTGCGTGCGCTGCAAAAACTATTAACAATAGAACAAAATGATGTACAGGCTATAATATAGGCAATATTTTATTACTTATAAAACTATCTCGTGAATTATACTTTATATGGCAAAACAACGTTTGCCGGGTCAGCTAGTTATTAACTATAACACAAATTATATTCTGTGTTTTGCCAATGCAAGCGTGTTTTTATTCTTTACAACATTAGCTTCCGTGTTATATACACGAAAGTCCGAAAATTTACAGTAGAATTAATTAAGCCAAAGGGCATATTTTTTGCCCAAATTGTAAATTGTTATTAAAATATCAATATTTACGAGATGCTGTATTCAGGCCAATGTTAAAATAGGAGTATTATATAATATATTATTCACTACTAATAAAAAAGTTAAAGTCGACAAACTAATGTTAGAATAGCTTTGAGACTTCATATTTTAAAATTTTAATTCATGCAAATGTAATGTCGTTTGACGATTATATTCTATTTAGGATAACTTCTTATTACTGCTGAAATTTTTAAATTGACTTATAAATTTAAAGCTAAACCGCAATAGTGATGATCGAGCTTAGATAATTTATACGACTAGATAGAGCCTCATGCAATGCATGACAACAGGCCAGCTTTCTTCTTTCGTGTGCATGACAGCTACGTCTTACCTCCGCGATACGTCAGTCCATTTGTTTAAGTGTGCGTGCGTTGCTGAAAATAGAGGCTGTTGTTCGCTGCTATTTTTTTTTCGACGTTTTTACATATGTCATAGTCTATTTTAAAGCATAAATTATCTAAAGTATAAGCTGTCTTATACATAAACGCAATGTAAAGTTACTCCAAGCTTAAAATTACTTCTCCCTGTCATGTATTTCTGTAGTGTCAAAGGTAAGATAAATACAAAAGGATTTAAAATTGGAATTTCTTTGCTTCGCGTTTATTAATAACACAGATGGCTCATTACCTCAAACATTAAAATTACGATATGCATTATATTTTTTTTTTCTGCAGGTTCATACTGGCCATTATTTATAGTGCTGTCGATCGCATTCTTAATCTTCATTGTTGTGGCGGTTTTAGTCATAAAGTATATGAAAGTCAAAATGACAGAAACCTCACCATACATCAAACCATCACCGGGTAAGAATCAAGATTCAACGTTGAATTATCATGAATAAAGTTCATGGAATCTGTGTTAGACCTTTTGTATATTCAAATTGCAATTCAAATATTTTTATTCATAATAGAATTTAAAATCACTTATTGAACGTCAAAAACTAAAATAGTGTGCCTCAGACATGAGAAGAATGGACGCAAGAAACTCAGCGGGCTTTTTTCATAAAAGTATGGATCACAATGTAATATCGTGCAATAAAAATGTATAATTAAAGAGTCTGAGGGTGTTTGCTCCTTCCTAGTCTGTGGGATATTTAAGAAAATCATTAATGTTATAATAAACCTCTACCACACAAACGTTTGTTAACAATTCTTTTAAATTTCGTAACACAGGTGTTTTGTACATTTTCTGGGACCATGTTGTAAAAGAAATACATCGCCCAATAAAAGTAATTACTAACACGACCTAAGCGAGTAATAGGCAAAACAAGTTTATGTTTGTTACTAGTGTAAACATTATGAGTGTCGCAGTTTCTAGCAAATTCCTTAATGTGCTTATGAACATACAGAACATTATCAAGAATATATTAAATTTAAACATGCAAATTCTCTTAGCGTAGAAGCAATTAGTAATTTTATCAAACAGATTATTATTGAGAGTTAGTATTTCTATAACCATTTCAAATAAATATTGTGCTGTGTTTAAACAGTTAACAATAAATTCTTGATCAAAATCCTACCGCAATTGTTTCCTCCAGGGATCCTCAAAGAATCAGCAGTTTAAAAAATTTGCTTAGGACAACGCTCTGTTTCCAATTATGTTAAAGTTTTGTTCAAACTGAGGCGATAAACGCGCGGGATGCGGGACGGAAGTCGCTCGCGCCGATTGTGTCAGCTAACTTGTGTGCACGTGTTCAAATTGACGCGAGTAGTCGTTCAAGTTGAAGCGAAACAAGAGCGGGACGCCCGTTGGGATTGTTTGATCTCATAATGTATGACGTTTCTCCACTGAATAACCAAAAATGACACGCGGGAAGTCGCGTCAGTTGGAAAGGCTAAGCGAGCGAACGTATTACTCTAAAACGCGTCCCGCGTCCCGCGCGTTAATCGCCTCAGCTTGAACAGAGCTTTATCTTTCTGGTCGCTTGAAACTTTTGTTGATCTAGTTCAATCTTTAAGGGTCAAACTATTTTGGTACGGTAATAAAAAGAACGCTAAACAACCAGCCAGATTTGATACACGAGGAGTTTCAAACGATTGCAACCAGGCAGACAAATAGACAAATAAACAACAATGTGAGGCCTGAACATTTGTATGAAGTGCCCCAATTAGCTAACAGGTAAGTTTCTATTACTTTTGGTATCTTTTAGGTGAAATGCTGTTGTAATCACTTTTTCAACAATTTGTATTAATAATGAACAACATTAATTAACACATTTGTGAAGTGACAATATTAAAATAATAATAAAAATGTTTTAAATTGACGACTAAGTATGTGTGTTATGGTTTTAAGGGTTTCCTATGTATTAAAAGACTTATGTAATTATATTTTAAGCTTAGCAGATCTTGCTTGTAATCTAGAAGAGAAGTTTTTTTCGTCCTTGATAGTGTAGAAAAATTTGTGACTGGAGAAACGGTTTCCATCTCTTATCGTGAACACGAAACCTTGTTTGTCCTCTAAATCTATAAAAAAAAGTGCTTATAAATAAATTACATTAGAAAGTAAAAATACGAGAATATAAAATAATTTTATATCCTCGCCTAAATATATTAAAACTTTTATATCGTTCTATATAATAATTATATAATTGACTGATTTATTTATAAATTTGATTTCATTTGATAACAGTGTGTGTACATATATAATAATATACATCCCTTATAATAAAGTTTGTTCTAGCTATATGTCTCCAATAGACCGAGAGGTAACAGACTCCAACAAGGTTGAAAAGAGTTATGTTTGCAAGGACAATGTAGAATCAGAGAGGTCGGATTCAAGTTGCTTTCTTAGTTGTAAGTAAATTTTATTTAGCTTAAGTTATTAAGAAAATATAAAGAGAACGATTTCGGAATTCAAATCTTTAAATATCACATATATAATATATATCATCAGCCAAAACGTACCAAAGTAGTATTTTACGGCCATCATAGCTTATGTCTTGTCGGTTCTAGAAAGTTCATATTTTCAAGACCTTCATTTCAGATTTATTGAAAGTGAATGAATTCCTAGTTTTTTTTTTTTCAAATTATGACTTGTGTAGATGATCTCTTAATTTTAGACATCAATACAAGTACGTATTTTTAGTAAGAGTTCTAGACTCGATAATATAGATTTCGCTCTATTACATATGTCATAAGTGAGTGCTTTATGGATTTTTTAGTTTATCAGACAACTCACCACAACAAAATGTGTTTGGTTATATTCGTATATAGCAGAAGATGTATAACATACAATTTTCTTGTATTTAGACTAATATTATCATAATGAAATATATACACTGGCCTGCAAAAGTAAGTATCACACTTTTCAAATTATTTTTTTTTCTTAACTATAGAAGGTAGAGATTTAAAATTAAAAACGTTTTGTTGCAAATTTTATAGGCTTTAATTCTTAGAAACTAAAATTATACATTAGTAACATTTTTTAACTTAAAAAAGATAAAACAATGAAAATAGACATTTTTAGTTTCGTGTAAAAAAATTCAACTAAAATGTATTACATGTTATTTAATTTTTAATAACTGGTATTGCCTCCTCGAGGTCTGATTACAGCTTCGATGGCTGATGGCATACTGAACACTAGGTTTCGGAGCCGATGTTGGGGAATATTCTCCCATTCTTCTATCAGGGCCTGCTTTAGTGCCCTGAGGGTAGTAGGTGGTGGTCTGCGATTTCTGACTAGCCTCCCAAGCTCATCCCAGACGTGTTCAATCGGGTTGAGATCAGGACTTCTAGATGGCCAAGCCATCACGCTGACACCGACCTCCTGAATATACTCTTGTACGATATGAGCCGTGTGTGGCCGGGCATTATCATGCATCAACATCGATCCATCACCCATATTCGCTAAATACGGCCCTGCATACTCATTGAAAATCTCTTGAGCATATCTTTGCCCAGTGAGGGTGCCATTTTCTATGGCTAATAGCTCTGTGCGACCTTCTGAAGATATGCCAGCCCATACATGTACACTGCCTCCACCGTATTGGACTCTTTCTGAGATGCAGGCTTGAAGGTATCGCTCACCAGGTCACCTGTAAACACTTCGACTTCCATCAGAAGTGTAAAGGGAGAATCGAGACCCATCTGCAAACAAAATTCTTGACCATTCTTCTTCATCCCACTGCATGTGTTCATGGGCGTATCGCAGTCTTGCTACTCGATGCTGTCTCTCGAGTTTTGGGCCACTCGCTGGTCTTCGGGGTTTCAAATTTGCTTCAGCAAGTCTTCTTCTCACTGTACTGTCACTAATGTAGTCCCTCCGGGTCTGAAGTAGCTGTTGCTGGACTTCAACTGCATTTTGGTGGCGATTTCTTAACACAGTGGAAATAATATAACGATCTGCTCGGGCACTGGTACACCTGGGTCTGCCATTACAAGGTCTCCTCAGATGGTGTCCAGTCTCTTCGTACCTTCGCTTTACCTTCTGGACCGTTCGTACCGTCACACCCACCATTCTTGCAGTGCGACGCATACTGATGCCTAGTTCCAGAAAAGCCATGATCCTAGCACATTCTTCAACTGAAAGAGGCATGATAAATAAATGTTATGTGCTTTTTAGCATAAATTTTTACAACAAGACCCATCGATCTTGAAAAAAATTTAAAACAGAAAGAAAAATGTGAATGGTAAAATTGTAATTGTAATCGGAAACGTCCACTTTGAAAAAGGAATGTTTTTGTTTTTGAAGGTTTTTTCAGCCAATTCTTAAAAGAAGGTTACCGACTATAAAGTTTTTATGTACAAAATTAAATTCTCTTTGGAGTCCTTTTTATTTCGAAAGTATATCTTGTGAACTTAAAACATTATCCCAATTTTAAAAGTGTGATACTTACTTTTGAAGGCCAGTGTATATATAACTAAGACCAAACTGGCTTCTAAAAAGCTTAGTGGACTCAGTAAGGCGAGACAGTACTTCACTAAAAGCCAAAATCTGAAATACTGTAATACCAGCTTCTTCCATTTCACCGCATGCAACGAAGAGTGCCTCAAATCATCAACGATCAAGACATCACCGATCGGCTTGATTATTTAGAACGGACGTACTAACTTAAAGGTCGGTTGCGTTCTTTTCCATTCTTCTGGTGTGCAAGAGAGCTTTGGCGGCGGAAGTCACCAATATGTGTCTTTCATCTTGTTTTTTGTGCAGTTACATATCTTTTTTGCCATCTACATTCTAATCCACTATACTCTAATACTTCTCAGAACCAAGTTATTGAGTACGAGTGCGGTATTGGTCATTAATAGGGATAATGATACTTTTAGAGGCTTTTGCGCAATTGTTTTTGTAACGTAAAACAATTTCTGATTAGTTGCAATGTAATGAGTTTAAGAAAAAAAAAAATATTTTTTTTCATCTAATTTCAATGTACCTGCAAGCGTTCGTCCTTTATTAGGCCTAGCGGGTTGAAAGGTCGATGTATTTTAATATAGAATTGTTGCAGTTTAACTTTGCTTTCAGCTGGCTCATCGTATGGCAACGAAAGCGTCGAAATATCACCCTCCTTAAAAAATAATGCATCACTCGAAATAAAGTTTCCCAGTACATATCTAGAGACGACAACGTCTAAAATAGTCTCGGCCGATGGTAATTGGTTGACGTTGAGTAAATGTGGTGTTAGCCTCTTTATACCGGACGGTGTGGTTGATAAAGGTGAAGAACTATTCACCGTTGAAGTTACTGATGAGGAATGGAGCAGACCAATATTGCAGGAAGGTGAGTGAAAGAATATTAACAAAATTTAAAAACAAAGGCAATTAGAAATGTAAATTAAAATATACATTTGACTTGAATTAAGAAATCACCTGCACTTCTTTTCTATGAATACTTTAACTATTTTAAATCATACAGTAGTACCCACCTAGGGTACCAAGTCTGGCCATAAGTTTAATTTCCAATTAATAATACAATTATTTTTTATGACCTAATTAACCACTATACCTAGTAACGACTATTACATAGTCTTATATAAAAACACATAAATCAAATCAAAATCATACGTGATTTTGAGTTGAAATTCATAAGTCTTATTTCCTTGGCCTACGGGTCAAGGAAATAAGACTTATGAATTTCAAAGGTTTTCTTTTTCTATTACATTAATTGGTAATGACTGTTTGTGCTATAATTCAAATTCATTGCTACTCTTTTAAATCATCATTTACAACTTCATCGTTTTACAAATCATTTCAATCATAATATATATACAGTGATGCAACAAAAATTCTCAAACATCAAATATTCAATGGCTTACACGAGTAAGTAAAAAAAAAGTTAATGTAAATTACTTAGTAAAAACATAAGAGTAAAGCAAAGAGAGGAATTAGTAATAAAAGTAGAGTAGAGAAAAGTAAAAAATAAAGGTATTATGCAAGCATTTTATTAGCAATACTAAAAAAATACTTTAATTAATTAATAAAAGAGTTTTTGGTACCAGGATAATACTCACGATTTTAAGCTTTTCTCTAAATAACTAAGTGCAACTTGTGAAAGAAATAAATTATTAAATAAAAAAAAATCATAAAACTTAGGTATGCATTTATATTGTAGCCCCAAAAATAAATAATATGGAATATTGGAAAAGTCTACCTTTAATGCAGACCTTCTATTTTTCTGCCAAGAGTTACTGCTTGTCTTAGAGATTTCTTAAGTGACTTGATGTTGGCGCATCGTTTAGAGCAGGCCATAATTTAAAGTCGAAGGGTATCAGATCGGGCCGCTCTTCAGATCTTATAAAAGTTTTTTATAAAAGTTTACTTCCAACCGAGGTTCCCTAGGTTCCCTTGCGACAGCAAGGTATTGCTGGAAAGTCCAAAGTAAATTATTATAAAGCGTACTATTTTAAGCGGGTTTTCTACGATCTAAAACATCCTCTTGAAAATCTTTGGTCTTGAAACCGTTTTCACAAAAATGTAGACTTTTACTCGTTTGTGAAACGGTCAAGCATTTTAATGTCTGTTTTAATTTGTTCACTTCAGAAAAGTATTTACAAGTTTTAAATATCTACATCTACATTGTATTAGACTAATCCATATAGTAATATTAAAATCTATTCGACCTAAATTTCAAATATTGTGGCCTATATGAGACTCTTCTGTAAAAGTCAATATTGTTGGGAAATATCAAGCGAATGGTGCTTTTGTGTCGCAAAACTAAATCTAGTACGACCTATTTATTTTATTTTAAACCATCTTATTTATAACTTAGTACAACTGGGTTATTCTAGAAGGAAATAAATATTTTTTTACTCACAGTTAAGCATAGTAAATAAAATAGCCTTTATTCACTATGCTTAGCTAATTGCTAACAAATCTTAGTTCTTATAATTTATATTATATTTATTCTGTTATCCCTTCGTGATCCGATACCTCCAGATTCTGGATATTATAATAATTTGAAATATTCATTCATTCATTCAAAGACTAAGAAGTATCTCTTGTTCTTGATCGACCTTGAAGTGTGAAATCGTTTGTGTAAGATATATAATGTAACTATGCTATATTTGGACAAAATAACTACGGAAATATATTTTACGATAGTTTTTCAAGTAAAATAAACATATTTAAAAATATTCCAAAATAAATGATTATTAAAAAATAGACAAACGAAACGATGCTTCAAAGTCTTTATTAAATTTGAATGGACACTGTTTCAAGTCAAATTTATATTAACAACATCTATGTATATGTAATAGATGTATTATAAAAATAGCAACTTACCAACTATTAGGTAAAATTAAAAAAAAAAAAAACAGACTGAAGTTCCCGCACCCTTTTTTCGTTTACCCCAATGTCTTTATTCTTATTTGTACAGAATTTAACGGAATTTTATTCTATTATATTTTCAAAGTAAAATTGCACTTTCTAAATCAAAATAATTCGAGAAATCGAATGAAGTCGATTGGATTATATCGTTTGGAATTGGAACCATATGGACCGGTGGAGTGCTAAAAGTTATTCATAAGTTTCCCTATCTGTTTGCCTTTTGGCAAAGGTCTGCTCCAACTCACTCCACCTTGTCCGGTTTTTGCTTTTCATTGACCATATTATATTATATTTATTAGTATTGCCTACTGCCTTCTTAATCTCATAGTACGACCTGCCCGGAGAAACGGAGATCCGTTTTAGATTTTTCACTTAGACTGCTATGTCTTCAATTTGGTTTTCTCTCGAATTGTTTTTATTCTCTTACTTTTTCGTTTGTTTAGCATACTCCTTTCCATAGCATATTGACGGATTTCTGTCTTTTTCAAGTTGGTTTATTTAAGCGCCTATGTTTGGTACTCGTAGCCATATGTAAGGAAGGCAGTTTGCATAATTCAAGTATTCAATAATTTGGCAAATTCTGGCACCAGGCAGAATCAAACCGGTAATTAGCATTGGAAGCGCACTTAGACAACATAAAATATAACATTACATCTCAATTTCAAAACCATTATTTTATTTTTTTAAATATAATCCACGGTGTAAAAGTCTTTTATTTCCACAGGAGAATCGCACCTGAGCCCGGTTATAAAGTGCGGTCCCAAAAATTACCATTTCAACAAGGGTGTAGTTCTAACCTTCCCACATTGCGCATACGTAAAGAATTCCAGCTGGCAGCTCTCAGTGCTTCAGAGGCCTGAAGATGTCAATACTAGAGAATGGCGTAGAGTTTTAACCTTAGGCCAAGAAACTCCAGGAACACCAATATTCGCTCAAGTCGATCCGGCCAAAGTTTATCTTGTGTGTGAATTTCTGAGTGACTTTGTTCTTGTCGGTAAAAGTTTTAACGGATTAGATGCAAAATTATTAAAATTAGCTCTGTTTGTCAATAAAGATGAAAATAATCATTACAGTTTACATATCCATGTGTTTAATGATACACCCTACGCCTTCTATGAATGTTACGAAAATGAAAAACGTAATGGTGGATACTTACTTTGTGAACCGAAGTGTATTAGTTTCCAAGAGAACTGTTCCGATTTATGTTACAACGTTCGAGATGTGGGTACGGGATGGAAGATTCAACCCGAAAGGAAATATCAAGAACTTTCCTATTCACACGTCTGGAACATGAGCGTTCGATCTTTGTATTGTGTCTTCGCTTTGACACAGATTGATGCTATCAATTCTCTCGAACTCAATATAACTATTTACCAGAAGCAAAACCAATCCAACTCTGTCAATTTTAATTTGAAAACGAACGATTTTAATTCCAATCTCAATTGTAATAAACGCTTTAGTTATTCGGGCGTGGAAACGGGTTACAGCGTTAATATCCTCGAAAATCCATTCAATTATTCGTCGCTCTCGAAAAGAGAGGGCAGATATGATTTTGCTTATAAAAACATACAAAGGAATAATTACACGTTGGACAATAATTTTTATAGGATTAACGTATTAACAAAGTCAGACCGAGTAATATTGTGTAAATTATTGGATGCTCAATCCGGTAAAGGAAATGACTGGAGATTATTAGCGGAAAAATTAAAATTATCTTCATATTATTATTATTTCTCTAACACTTGTTCACCGACAGATAATATCTTGAATCTGTGGATCTGTAGGAATAATGACGCAAATATGCTAGTTGGTTTATTGAGGATATTTAGAGAAATGGGAAGAATAGATTGTGCTACTGTAGTGGAAAGACGCTGCTATCCCTAATACGTAGTTTATTGTTTTCTACAAGACTTTTTATCTTGGTTGTGTTTATGCATCGATATCTTTCATATATTTTCACGAAGTACGTCGGAAGCACTGTTTTGTTAAATTTAATTAAGTCATCTTATTAATAGATGTATTATTTACGTACGATTCTTTAAAATGCACTGAATATATTTCTTGCGTTACATCAAACAATTATTTCTTCGATTTCTTCGTTCACCATAGCGATTTTCAAATAATAGTTACTTAGTTGCAGTGTGTTGCATTATATTTATAGAAATAAATAGTTTTTATATTATTTTATAATATAAGGGATAAATGTTTGACACAAATATTATAATACAGAAAGTATCGGACAATTTAAAAAAACATTGTAATCAACTGTAAAGCTATGTTACTTTAAAAATAATAATTTTAGGTCCAGTTAAAAGTATTTAAAGTACACAAGGCAAAAAAACATTGTTTATAATATTGTGAACTGTTTAGTTTTAATTGAATAGAAACAGTATTAGATAAAGTAGGGATTTAAATTTTTTGAAATAAAGAATATAATATTTAATAAGTTGTTTTATTCATATATTCCCTAAGACTATGTGATACTGTGTTTCTTCCTTAAACATTAAACCTTGTTAACATAATTTTATCAACGGTAAGATTTATCAGTGTACAGATAATCTAATGGTGGGTGATCAGCAAAACAAAATATAAAATCAAAAGCATATATTATTCTATTTTAGATACAGCTTTAAAAAACGTCAAAAAAATAGCGACAACCTCTATTTTCAGCAAACGCACATTTGAACAAAGTGACTGACGTATCGCGAGTGTAAGACATAGCTGTCATGCACATTAAAGTAATAAACCTGACCTGTTGTCATGCGTTGCCTAACAGCAAGAGGCTCTATCTAGACGTATAAATTATCTAAGGCTTACTATTACAAAAGTTATCAATTTTTTAGAATTTAGAGCTAACTAAAATATTTATAATTATTGAACAATGGTGCAATATCAATTTAAAGTTTACTGACCGTACTTCCCAACATTTGTACGTGAAGTGTTTACTGTAACCTTAAAATACGGGCACGTTTTAGTTTTACAGGTATTCCTCAATTTGGCTTGTTGCGAATTTCAATATAAATGTTAGATGTGTAAAAAACAAAAACCACATTTATCTTGAAGCATCAAAGTATATAATCAGTGTTAAATATATTCAAACAATTTCGGCCGAATTCTCACATCAAAGCGATTGGTTGTATTGAGGCCCTCGAGCACGTCTTGTACCTACTTACAAAAGGCACCCTAGGAATCGCCAACTATAGGGATGAAATCTATTGGTTAGCAGTACACTTTTACTGGCACATAAGACATTGAATTGAAGGTCAGCCAACAAATCGTAACACATCACCGATCGCCCTTAAGTGTAGCGTAATGCCTATCGTAATGCTTTGCTTTTTTTTTGAATGAACTATTCAACTTAAATTAAATGGCGTACTTACTGACTGTGCTGTAAATAGCTGTCTGTTAGCGCTTATATATTTTTTCAACTAAATATCGAGGCAGCATTTGATGGGTTGCTAAGTCGTTTGGGTTACATGACTTATTTATTTTATTTATCACCTCTCATCGTAAAGAAAAATGTTACCAGTAACCCTGATGCCGCAATCCTATGTAATGCTGACCCAAATAAGGTGTTCAAGTATTCACGTTAGGGTTGAATGCGATTGCATTGTTTAATAATTTATGTCTATTCCGACAGTACTTTGTATCTCATGTTGCTTGGTGCAATTCAAAAGCGGAAGCGAGTCACGAATATTATTTCTGTCTGTGCTTATCAATAAATAATGATATGATAAATTATTATAAATAGGATAAAAATTTGTTATAAATAGGATAAAACTGTAAAGGGAGGATAAAACTTGCTGAGTTTCTTCTCAGAACAGGGCCGGTTCTGCTCAGAACAAGACATCTTGGTAGTCTCTTGTACCGATGGCGTCGGAATTAACTTTCATAAGTGTACAATATTACGTTATTATACCTAAATGTATAAAGAAATTTCATTTCATATTACGGTATTAGGTATATATAATTATATTTTTTTAGGAAAGGATTTATTATAATTGATTCTTAAAATATCTATCTTAAAAAATCTACTAAAATAAATACTATAAATATCTATGACTACATAAAAGTAAAACTATCATTACGTGTAAGCGTCCCAAGAGTACTGGCAGCACTGTCGCGTTGGATAACTAGACTGATCCGTTGACCGAAATAGCTGCCAGCGCTTGGGTTTTCAGCAGCGTAATTGAGGCGCGAATATAGTACTCTCTACATTATCTGCGCCTCTGGGCCCCACGGGCCAAGTGTCTCGACACCAAACGGCACAAATATGTATGACTCATTCACACGACTTTGGAGGAGGCCTTTCTTCAGTACGGCTGCCGTTTAATGATGATGATAAGACTTAATACCTAATGTCTCAAAGAGAAGAGCGTTATTGCGATGTCGAATGTTTGGTTTTTCAAGTCATGAGGGGCATGTAATGAGAAGGGTGTATGATTAACATCGGGTATTCATCTTGACGAAGATAGCCGAGGACATGTTATGGTGTTGTGCGTATATTGGAAAATTCGCAATGGTAATGCCATTATTAGTAGCTACAAGATATAAATGTTGCCTTATCACTATTATTTACCAAACACAATGTGCATAAAATGTAAATGTAAATAAGCTATCTTTTTAAACACTTTTTAATAGCTCCACCTGTATGTATGTTTGTTTGTAACCGAATTATTTGGGCGCGATTTTGACCCACTTTAAAGGGCCAGATTTAGTTCAAACTTCGTAGATTTATCGAGAACCGATGACAATACATTAATTTTATAAAATTATTTAATTCACTGAATTGGCAAAATAAGATTTTTGTTAATTTATATAATTTTAATCTATAAGTCTATAAGGCAGGAATTGATGTTAATTTTAAATTTCAAAAGAAATCTTCAAAATTATATATCAGCCTTTGTCATTCCAAAATATAAAAGAATATTCAAATAAATATAATAAAGAATTTGCTTATCTTAAATATTTTTCTCAAAACTGTTTTAACAAACACCACTTCTCAAATCTTACATTTTAACTATAAAAACTACACGCCACAAAAATCTTTAAATTATGTTCTCTTTGTAATAACATGTAATGTTATGCAACAAACCACTTTTATAGTCACTCTGTAGAATCTTATTATATTTTAGGTCTTAGGTATTTTACGAAAATATAATGATACAAAGTGTTTATTATCTCGTAGTTCAAACTATCAAGCAAGTATCGAGGTTAGACTTTGATCTTAAAGTTCTACTTTTCCTTTGAAAAGCACTTAGAGTTTTCCGTGACCGCGATATTAACTTCGACTTGATCAAACTTTAATTAAATAGCTTCATTGTTCTTTAAAAAGAGATTTTAATTAAGTGTAGTGTATGTACTTTACATTGAAAACTTTCAAATGTTTTTAGTGTTCTATTTTATATAAAACGAAGATGGAAAAATATGTTTATTAGATTGTATGGTTTGAAATAAAGTACCTAATACAATAACTATAGAATAATAATTGTTATGTACATTGCTTCAATAATCTATGTATATATAAATATGAATAACTGTTCGTTAAGTCTCGCTTAAACTCGAGAACGGCTGGACCAATTTGGCTAATTTACGTCTTGAATTATTTATGGAAGTTCAGAGAAATTTTAAAAGGTGAATCTAATAAATAAAATTCTCGTGTCATGGTGTTAAACTTTGAACTCCTCCGAAACGGCTTGACCGATTCTCATGAAATTTTGAGTGCATATTGGGTAGCTCTGAGAATCGGACAACATCTATTTTTTTTTAATTTGTTTGATTATGAGTCAGCATTAAAAAATACATGCAATTTCAAATTTTCACCCATCTACGATCAACAGTTACTTTTGTATCGCGATTTTAATATCGGCAGTACAACGTTTGCTGGGTCAGCTAGTAATTATATGAAAATGCTCGGAATGAAATAAAAACAACAATTTTGTCTTTCCTTTGATGTGTCCCCCGTCGTTCAGAAATCATATTGAAAGAATGTTTAAAATATTAACTAATTAGAATCTTTATAGCTTTCTAACTTTCTTAGGAGGTAAAAACAAACTTAATTTTAGCGACCTAAAGTTAGTAGATTAACTACAGTTGTTAACTATCTATCAGATTATTTTTATGTAGTTTGATAAATCTTAAGTTTTGTCACAAATTAAATTTCTGAACCTAACCATAATATTTGACATTTGATAACCAATATGTCGATCGATACTATAGACAAAAAGTGCATCCTTCATCATCCATCTTTGTCAGTGACGATTACCGCTACGTGCGCGAGAACTTTCTTTACTTCGGTTATCCTTTGTGATTGTGACATCAAGTTATGTGCCTTTTGATTATTTGTTGATTTTAATATGCTTTTTTGTTGATTTTTGTGATAGTTACACTTTACGGCTAAGTGCGCGAGAACTTTTCTCACTTTGATGAATTACAATTAACGATTCCGAAGAGAAGACGACCTGACGTAGGTCGTCGCAGTAAATCAAATGTTCGAAGAGCTACCTCACTTGCTAACCGCAATGATGACCAGAGAGAGACAAGTCAAGAAAAATGTCGTATTGCTATGTCAGAATTGCGTTCTTTAGTGAGTGACAATGAAGTACATAGGCTTAGAATGCAACGAGTTCGTGCTCATCAAACACAACAACAGCGAGCACGACATAATGAAATTGAGTGATTCCGCAAATGCAGTGCTCCTGTGATTCTGGAACTGGAAATCGGTAACAATTGGAGAAATGACAGTTATTTGTAAATATTGTAAGCTGTTAAAATACAGTGATGAATCTACGGGATTATGTTGTGCTGGAGGCAAAGCAAAATTGCCACAATTGGTCCCACCACCAGATCCTTTACGCTCTTTTGTTTCTGGGATTGGAAATGATACTAAGCACTTCTTGGCCAACATTCAGAAATATAACAGCTGTTTCCAGATGACATCGTTGGGCGCTACACATATTATACAGGACAATTTCATGCCCACTTTCATGGTATTATACTATAATATCTTATATATAAAATTATATCGAAGTTTTTTACCAAACTCCTCCGAAACGGCTTAACCAATTTGTTTGAAAATTTGTGTGTATATACGCGATAGAATATAGCAACTGAGACCAATAGCCTGGTTCTAGATTAATAACAATGATATATTTTTTATTATGAAATCTATAAAGAATTAAGTCTGAACTTTTGACTATCACCACGGAGCCCCGGGTTCAATCCTCGTCCGCCACGAACCAATGTGTTATTGGTTGTCGAACTCGTATAATGTATAAAACGCAGGTCAGAGTATTGCTGCTATCTCTGGTCTGGCGCACCCCAGTATCAGCTCGATCCATTTGACCGCGTGGAACACAGATAAGCTCGAATTTTCAGGGACCCAGTGCTCTGTGAACGGCTAGATCACTTGGCGTTGCGTAGAGAAGTCGCTTCATTATGTGTCTTCAATCGCATTAATCAACGAGAGTGTTCCGAAGAGTTGTTTCATCTGATTCCTGCCGCCGAATTCCACATTCGCACGATACGCCAAAAATAAGGTTATCATCTCCACCGTCTGGATATGTGGCGGTCCAACTGCGGATTTCAAGGATCTTCCTTCCACGTACTATAAAGCTGTAAAATGAGCTTTTGTGTGCGGTGTTTCCGGGATAATACGACATGGGTACCTTAAAAAAAGCGCGAACACCTTAAGTATGTATGAATTTGTTTTATTTGTTCAGGATATTTTTTTAAGCTGCAACCACTAAGCAGATTCGCAAACTGATGCTAAAACCTGCACTCAAAAGCGTAATTCTTGTAGAAATTGGTTCTTAGCGTCACAGCAATGTTTACCAAACTATTCGGAATTTTTGATACTGACAGCCTTTATAAATAATTTTCATTATGTTCTAGAACTTTCCCAGTTGTAGAGTGTGATGGAATCGTTGAGAAACACTCCCACATTCAAGAGGACAGCCGCTAATTGAAGTGGGCTTAGTTGGCGAGCTCTTATGCTTAACAAAGATCTTCTGTTGGCATTCTTAGCATAAGCGTATTAACACTAGAAAAAATATTTTTAAAAAAGCCAATATGATGTAGATTCGCAGTTACATGCAGTGGGTTACATTATCTACATTTTTGTGTAAAAAGGATTTTTGCTACAGTTCTACAGTACTGCAAAGAGTTCTCATCTCATTAAATCAACGTAGGTACAGAGTATATATTTATATATATAATCTTATTAAGCCTTTTTGTTATTATTTAATAATCATAAAGTACTAAATAACACTGAATAAAGCCTAGTGTGGGTGATTCAGTGTTAAGAGTTATGTTTTGATATCTTAAAACTAAAAAGTAGCTCATTTGTATTTTAAAGTCAATACAGCCAATAGCAGCTAGGATTGCCAACCTAAGTCTAATAAAGAGGCATAAAAGACATTTATTTTCTCAAAATTTATTCCTTTAGAATTCTTTTTGATGTCATTTCTAATAACTACTAGATACTACTACCGCTTCGGAAACAAACGGCGCTCTGAGCGAGAAGAAGCGGCGAAACTCTCCCAGCATTCTATTTTTTGCGCTGTTTTCAATAAAGATATACAATATTATACAATCATTTCTATCGCTATAAAATAATCACCTGGGACCAGCCCAGGCTGTCCGATCATTTAGATATTCAGCAGTGGAGTAATAGGATTTACGACAGAGCCATTTTTTTATAAAACATTCAAATTTATTTAAAGATAATGCCTGAACAGTGGCTGGGACTTTATTATAAAAGTGTATACATTTACCCTTAAAGCTATAATGTATCTTATGGAGCCTACTAGAATTAGTTACAAGCAATCCCTTATGTAAAAATGAAAATCACTATTAAGAGCAAAAAGGTGACGATTTTTGTGAACGTATATTAAATTTTCATAAATGTACTGACAATGAACAGTCATAATATTTATTTCTTTAAATTGAGAGACTGTCTATAACCAAGATGTTATATGGCACGAACAGCTCTCTTTTGCAGAGAAAACGCTATATCAATGTCAGCATGACCCCATAGTAAAATACCGTACGTCATGATGCTGTGAAAATAACTGAAGTACACTAATCTAGCGGTCGCAACATTCGTGTACTCTCTATTCTTTCTAACTGCATATGCCGCAGAACTGAGTCTATCTGCTAGATGGGCAATATGTGGACCCCACTGAAGCTTTTTATCTAACGTGATACCCAAGAAGAACGTAGTGTCCACAAGGTCCAATCTCTGGTCATTTATAAGTACGTTGGTTTGTACTTCTGCTGTGTTTAGTGTAACGAACCGTAAACACTTTGTTTTTTTACTGTTTAAGTGCAGATTATTCGTTTCAAACCAACGCACTATCTTTGAGAGTGCATTGTTTACCTCGTCATCAATATCTGCACGTCCCTTCACTTTAAAAATAAGTGAAGTATCATCAGCAAACAATACATCTCATGGCTATTATCTACCACAAACGGTAGATCGTTAATATATATAAGAAACAAAACAGGACCGAGAATAGAACCCTGTGGAACACCTATTCCCACAGGTTTATTTATTATTTGAAGAGGGTGGCTATTTCCTGGTCCTAAAAGATTCCTAGTAACACCGCGTCCAGAATTGGACTATTGTGTTAGCCACTCATACTAAAGCTCATCGTCAAGCCCTGCCGCCTTTACGAACCGCAGTAGTTCCTTGACGCGAGTGTTGCAAACACTATCTGGTGGCACGAAGTAGTCACCAAAGATTGTGTTACGCTTATGCACTAGTGGGCCGCAGTCGCAGAGTAGATGAATAGGTGTTTCATCATCCTCAAGGCAGAACCTGCAAGCTTTGTCGCTTTTGATGCCGACCACACTGAGGTGCATGTTTAGGCGACAGTGCCCGGTTAGCATCCTAGTGAGTATGCATAGATTTTTCCTGTTCAATGATAGGGTTTCATTCGCATAGCTACTGTTGAATGCCCTTATCAGTGCTTAAGAGTGGTTTAAACCTGAAGAGTTGTTCCAGCGTTTAAGTGCTTCTTGTTTACATTGGTTACTCAGGGTGTGTCGGATGGCGCTCTTGGGCAATCCACAAATGGGTTCAGGACCATATCGGACTGCTTTAGCCCCAGCTCTTGCGAGCTCATCGGCCATTTCATTGATTGATATGATTCCGGCATGCCCTGGGACCCATCTGAGAATCACTCTGCTTTTCATGCCTAATGAATTCAGGCATTCAACGCAATTATTGACTAACTTAGACGACGTCAAGTCAGCGTCTAAAGCCAACAATGCTGCCTGACTATCAGAGTGAATGTATATGTTATGATTGAAGTAGCCTTTTTGGATATTGGTTTCCGCGCATTCCAGGATGGCGTACACCTCTGCTTGAAATATGGAGGTAAAGCTTCCCAGGTTTGTGCTGGATTTAAACCTGGGGCGTTCTCCATAGACCCCACAGCCGACTTCATTTTCCATTTTGGACCCATCGGTGAACCACATGAGGCTCCCGTCCTTCCACGTGGCTTTGTTGTTCATCCAATCATCCCTGGAAGGTAGTTCCACGATATAGTGTTTAACAGAGATTAATTGTGGAATCATCTGATCAGGTAACATGCCTAATATGTGGTCTCGCAGAACTGAGTCCTCTAAAGTCCTAAGCGTTTGCGACATCCAGTTACATGAACCCCCCTGGACGATTGCCCTCAGCATGCGTGCCTTCGCCTCTTGCTGTATGAACAGTGGAAGAGGCGGTAGGTTTAGCATTGCTTCAATGGCCGCACCAGGAGTAGACGTCATGGCCCCGGTTACCAACATACAGGCAAGCCTCTGCAGGGTATTTAGTCTGTCTGCAGTTGTTTTCTGGCTGGCTTTGTTCCACCACACAATGGAGGCGTATGTGATTGTTGGTCTCACAATTGCTGTGAATAGCCATAGGAGGATCTTGGGGCGCATTCCCCAATGTCTCCCTACCAGACGTCGACATACACCCAAGGTTGTTTTAGCCTTTTTCACGGCTTTGTCGATGTGAGAATTCCATGTGAGTTTCTGGTCGAATGTGACTCCCAGATATTTAACCTCAGCTGAGAATTCTAAAGTAGAGCCGTTCAAGGTGGGAGACTTCAGTTTGTTAAGTGTCCGTTTCCTAGTGAATGGCACAATAACAGTCTTTCCTGCGTTGACTGACAGTTTGTTGGCTGTACACCACTGTGAGATGGTGTTTAGCGCCTTTTGCAATATAGAGCTTAGTAGGCTTTGGCAGAAACCTCTGATGATAATAACTAGGTCGTCTGCGTACCCTAGTGCATCAATCCTGAGTTCTGCCAGCTTACTAAGTAGTTCGTCTACTGCTAGTATCCATAGAAGTGGCGAAAAAACGCCACCTTGTGGGCAACCTCGCGTAGTGTATAGCTCCAGTGATGTCCCATGGAGGGAGATTAGAGCTTTGCGATTTGAGAGCATTGACCTTACCCATTTGACAGTGGTAGAGTCTAAATTTTTGTTAATTAGTCCCTTCACTAGCGTGTCTGTCGGGGTATTGTCAAAGGCGCCCTCAATGTCTAGAAATGCACAGAGTGCAATCTGTTTGTCTTGTAACGCCTTCTCGACTCTATCCACAAGCTGTAGAAGGGCCGTTTCTGTAGACCTGCCTCTACAGTAGGCGTGTTGAGAACTATGAATGGGCTTTAGGCTTATAGCATCCTCTCTTATGTGTCTGTCCAAGACTTTCTCAATAACCTTCAGTGGAAAGGAGGTAAGGCTTATGGGTCTGAAGGAGCTTGGCAGGGAGTAGTCCTTTCTGCCTGCCTTAGGTATAAATAGTACATTAGCCCTAGTCCATTCTTCTGGAAGATAGCCCCAGGCAAAGCTCACCCGGTATATCTTGACTAGTAGCGGTATTAGGATATCCAAGCCTTTTTGAAGAAGCGCTGGAAAAATGTTGTCTCGACCGCTTGACTTGTAGGGTTTCAGAGTCTTGATGGCGCACCTTATATCCCGGGGTCTAATTATCTTTGCCGCTCTACGCCAGTCCTCGTCAAGAGGCCGTTGTGTAGGCATTGCTACAGATGGTTGATGGGTAGCCCCCGGAAAGTGGTGGGCCATCAGTACTCTTACGTTTTCTACCTCGTCGGCTGTAAAAGATCCATCTGGTCTCTTAAGCAGGCCGATTTGGCTAGGTTTGTCCTTGGCGAGCAGTTTGTGTACTCGGGATCCTTGGGGAGTTTTAGATAAATCCTCGCAGAACCTCTTCCACGATGCTCGTTTGGCCTTCCTAACTTCTCTGTTGTATTCTGTTAGGGCTTCTTTGTAAGGTTCCCATTCTTGGGTCTTTTAGCCCTGTTAAACAGCCTTCTGGATTTCTTCCTTAGTTTGTTCAAGTTTGAATTCCACCAAGGCACTTTCCTGTTTGAGTGTTGTAAGGAGAGAGGGCAGCTAGCCTCGTAGGCGTCAGTGATGCCATCCGTGGTTACTTTTACTGCCAACTCTAGCTCATCCAGGGTTCTGATGCGCTTAGGGATATTCTCCAAATTACTCCTGAGTTTCTCTTTGTAGACAGTCCAGTTTGTTTTCTTGGGATCCCTAAACGTATATGTTTGTTTTTCGAGGCAAGCCAAGATGTCAAATGCTATGCGTCGGTGATCCGATAGCGAAATTTCATCACTGACTCGCCAGTTTGATATTCGCCTGGCAATGTTGTCGGTAGCGAAAGTAATATCTAGAACTTCCTGCCTGTTTGAGGTAACGAAGGTTGGCTTATTTCCTCTGTTTAGTACCTGTAGGCCGTTAGTGTCTAAGAAATTAAGAAGTTGCTCACCTCTGTGGTCGCTGCTTCCCCAAGTTGTGTGGTGCGCATTGACGTCAGCCCCGACAATCAGTTCGGCGTTGTTGCGTCGTGCATACTCGACCACTCTCGCCAATTCTGTTGTCGGGTCTCTTTCTTCATATGGAAGGTACGCCGAGCAAACGATCACCTTGGTGCCTTCCCAACCTTTGAAATATATACGCCGCAACAAGGTCGTCGGTGCAGACCTCTGTAACAGGTAAGAAATTAGTGTTTTTGTTGAAGACTATGCAAGCTCTGGGTTTTGATCCGCTGGTATTGTAGATTAACTTACCAGCGGTGTTCAGTCCCAGTATTTTGCCGGTGTTAACCCACGGCTCTTGTAGTAGGGCAAAGAGGATCTCACTAGTCGCAAGGCATTTCTCCATTACTGCAGTAGCAGCTTTGGCGTGGTGGAGGTTTGCCTGGAGTATCCTCGCCCTATTTCTGCGGTGCGTCGTTGGATCCCACCGGAGGTGGAAGACTTAGGTCGGACTGTCTTCTGGTATGGGTGTTTCCGCACGCGGCCAGAATTAGCCCGACTCTGATCCTTCCCTCCCCTGAGGGGACATGAGACGTTCCTCGACATCGGCCCTTTGCCCCGGAACGTAGTTGTGGGGGCAGCCGGCCGTTGCGGGGTCCTTGAGATCCCGGATGTTCCCGGTCGCACAGGCCCGCTGGTCTGGGTGGGTTGCTGTCCACTCGCTGCTGCGGAACCCTCAGAGACGCCCTTGATCTTAAAATTCAAAACAAAAACCAAGGGCAGCTCTGCACTCGGACTCTTTCAGAGTCTCCGCGGAGGGATCGCCCAAGGAAAAAGTGACCACTTGGCCTCCCTTGTCCTCCCTCGCGTGGAGCACCTTCCAGTGTTCGGTGTTCAGTCGCGCATTTTGCGCTCGGATCAGCTTCAGTGTCAACCTCAGTGTTCGGCAGAAAAGTCGTGGCTATGGAGGGTTTGGGCAGTTGTTCCTCCGACATGCATGAGAGCTCTGCCTCCGGCCACGGCTTCAGATTCTTGACTTTGTCCACAAGCCACTCTCGGCTGATATCATTTTCACAAGTCACCAGAATCCAGCCAGGCTTGTGGGCAAATCCCAAAAATGTCGGCCCGGTACCTTGTTCAAATGATTCGTGATCAAAGCAAGAAGTGCGCGGCGCACTTTCCGCATTTCGTCATCGCTCATAGTATGGGTATGTCGAATGCCCACACGTGAGGACCCGGTTACCTCCTTGAAGCTAGGTCTCCCCGAGGTTGACTGAGTGTCATCTAGCCTGGGTACCTTCTTCGGTTGGGTTTTCGGAGAAATCTCCTCTGACCTGCCACGTTTTTCAGCTTTCGCTTCAGGTGGTGGAGGGTTGTGACCTGCTTTCTGTAGGTCATTCCAAGGAATTTTGGCTAACGCTTTGGCTTCCTCTACAGGCATATCCATTTGGAGAAGCTTTCTGAATCTTTTCCGGGCTGCACCGGACAGCTTCTTTGGCTTCGTCTTTATATTTCTCAGTTTCGAGTCTGTTTCCGTAGGCGTTGTGGTTTCCTTAACGGTTGCCAGCTCGCCTGGGATTGGCCTCTCGACCTGAGGTAAGATTTCGGTTCCCTTGGGGGCGTCTAGCCGCACACCCTCGGGTTCCGAGATAGATAGGTTTGCACCTATGTTAGACAAAATAGAATTTAATATATTATTTTCCTCCACTTTGTTCCCACGAGAAGCTAGGGAAATAAAGGTCACGAACGAGCAGAGCCCCGCTTACTGGCCGAAGGGCATAAAATAACATTCCGAGGTGCCCAGGTATCGGAGGTACACCGTTAAAGTCTGAGCTCTCCCCCAGACACGCAGCCCTCGTCACGGTACATCTCACAACTTGGCTTGAATTCCCTCCTCCTTTATCCGGGCTTGGGACCGGCACCATACCAACCCTTTGATATAGGGAAGGATATGGAGGCGGAGTTTCCCACAGGTTTACCCGAAGACCGTTTGCCATTTACATCGACTATTTGAACTCTTTCGCTTAAATATGATTTTAACAGATTTAGGGCTCTATTTCACTCCATAATGCTTTAGTTTCAGGAGTAAAGTTTCATGGTGGACGCAGTCAAATGCTTTGGACAAATCACAAAAAATGCCCAATGTATCCTGTGGCTCTTCCCAGGCGTCAAAGATGTGCTCAATGAGTCTAGTACCCGCATTAATTGTTGATAAGCCCCTAGTGAAACCAAATTGATTTTTGTTCATTAATTTACAAAAATTCATTTGTAGCTGTCGAAGCAAAAGTTTTTCAAAAATTTTACTAAAAACAGGCAGCACAGAAATAGGTCTCAAATTAGCAGGGTCAATAGAACTGCCCGATTTAAACAAAGGTATAACTTTGCTGTATTTCATGAGGTCAGGGAACACACCCTAATCTATACATTCATTAAATATTATTGCGAATTCAGGTGCTATCATGTCAAGTATATATTTTACAATATTAGTCGAATGGCCCCATAGGTCTTTTGTATTTTTTAGGTTAATTAATTTAAAGATTTTTATTATATCGCTACCTGTAACATACTTAAATTTCAAGTCAGTAGAAGATACTGGTACGTGTAATTTAAGCATATCATGTGCTGCTTTTGGTGAAGAGTTAAGGTCTTTGGTCGTGACAATCGGGATTTCGGAGAAGTATTTATCAAATTCATTTGCAATTTCTATTTCCGAATTTATAACGCGATTATTAATATTTAAACAGAAAGAGGTGTGACGGCAATTCGATCTACCAGTTTCATTGTTAATTACACTCTAAATCGCTTTTACTTTATTATTACTTATTTAATTTTATCTGCAATGAAACGTGTTTTCGCTTCATGACAAACTACTTTAAAGAGCTTGGTGTATTTTTTTACATATATTTTAAATTCTTCACTATCATTGTAATGTTTCTCATAATAAAGGTCATATAAGCGTTTAAGACTTTTGTGGATACCCATTGTTGCCCAATCATTAAAACAAAGTTTGTTGTTTACTGTCACCGTTACTGGAGTAAACATCCTGTCAAATTCCTCACAGAAGGAATTGAAGACTAAGTTATAGTGAAAATTAGCAGTTTCACCACAGTGTAAAAATGGTATCGTATTTACCAAATTATTTCTAAACATCTCAAGACGGCTACCTGTAACTGGTATAAACGTCACCTTTTATGGTCTGACATTGTTCAATCTTGTATTTACTTTTATAAGTTGCCCACTATGGTTGGACTGAAGATTATTAATTATGAGTTTACTAGTAATAGTAACATTTGTAAAAATATTATCTAAACAGGTTGCTGTTGTAGAAGTGATTCTAGTAGGTTCCCAAAATACATTGAACAAATTAAAACTTTGAAATAAATTGTTAAGGCTAGTACAATTGGCCGAAGGTTCAAGCAAGTTTATATTAAAGTCTCCACACACTAAAATTGATTTGCTGGTTTTGCTAATTTTTGATAGTACCTCCTCCATTCTATGTTGGAATTGTTCATATGATGCAGTGGGGGGGCGGTATACACTTACAATAATAAATTGCTCTAGTTCTATACAAGCTATCTCAATTAGTTGTTCTATAGAGAGATTTACAATATCTTTTCTATTTTTACATTTTAATCTATTATTTATAATAATTAGGGAACCTCCATGTATTGCTATACTTATGCTATACTTCCACAAAACGAACTGACTACTTTATGATCTCTAAAACTAAACTGGAGCTGATGACTCTTACGCCAATGTTCTCTTACGCTATAATATATCTATATTACAGCAGCTCAAAAACAGTTTAATTTCTAATTGATTACTTGAGATACCTTGTATATTCTGGTGAACAATATTTATGAGCTTTATATTATGATTATCCCTAGCAGTAACATTTATATTTGGTTAATGTTGCCTATTTTGTATTATATTGCAAGAGTTGTCCTCCCTTGTCAAATAACTTAATTTAAATTAATTGAAGAAAAATCTTCATTGTTATATTTTTGTACATTAGTACTAATACATTCCCCAATAGAGGCTTGTATGTCGATTAGTTTACAATTTTGCCCAAAAGAGGCATGTTTATTAAATAACACTACAGAGGAAGTAGTTTGTTGACTAAGACTATGAGCTACTTTAAGCTGTCGCTTAACTCTAAATGGTAGGTATAGGTTACCATTGATTATTTTCAGATTATAATTAATGAATTTATTTGTGTCACATAAAATTAAATTTTTATTATTGTGGAATGTCGCATTATACAAAGTTGTATTTAATTTAAATATTTTTCTATTTTGCTCCTGTGTCAAATCCGAGGAGTATGGGAATGTACACTTCATCACTTTAGATTTGGTGTTATTGCAAATATTAATTAATTTTTCTATATTTTTAATTAGGTCCTTATTTCTAATATTATGAGTGTTATTACCAAAAATTATACCTATGATGGTAAGGTTTCGTTGGTTCGGCGCAGTGGTGCTTAGACACATTTGGTTCGTAGCTGCCGCACCGAACGGACACACTGATATTATTACCGTTCTAATACCTATTAATAATCTAATAGCGTCACCTCTTGTGAATTTTAAATGAGGCTAGTAAGTGCTCCTTTAGTATTTTACCTTGTCCGAATGTATATTGTACATAGATTATGCTGTATATTTTGTAATATTTAAAAGATGACCTGTGAGTTTCTTGTCGATTCTTCTCCCCATGTCAAAGCTCCTTTACGAACCGATGTAGAGTCATGAAGTAATAAAGATATTATATTTCAAAGAATAATGTGCTTTACTTGAATATAAAGGTAATTAGATTTTCATAATCGTTTTACTTGTAATTTCTATACCCTATAATTTTTTCTCGCAGTCATTCTAACAAGCGCTTAGACTGATTAAAAAAGACCACGAGATTTACACATTGTACATAAATAAATAAGGTACGGAATGTACATAAATAAATAAGGTACGGAACAATGCAACATTAAGTAGTAATTCAGAGTCCATTGATCAAATGAGTGTAGTTGATCACGGCAACGCGGGTTTGTCGTATGATAAGAGCATAATTTGTAACGTTTTAGGTGCACTTGGGTGATATTTGGTGCGATTTGTCTTTGTTATGATCATATTTATCACATCTATAGAAGAGGGGTCATGCTTACTCAGATCAATTGTACTCCAGTGTTATAACTCAACACCTTTTAGTACATTCAACATATTTTTGTTTGTGTGTGTGCATTGCTCAAAATAGAGGTTAACTATAAACCTCATTTTTTTCAACGTTTTTACAGATGTGACAGTCTATCTAGACACATAAATGAAGCTCAACATATTTTAGTACACTCAACATCAAAAGTACTATATTTGTGATGTGATTGTGCATTTGTACTCTAGAGTTATAACTCAACACCTTTTAGTACTGTCAACATCGAAACTACTATATTTGTGATGTGATTATACAATAGTAGTCTAGGTTTATAATAACTCACCACATTTTAGTACAGTCAACATTAAAACTACTTTATTTGTGATGTGATTACACAATTGTACTCTAGGTTTATAAAAACTCAACACCTTTTAGTACAGTTAACATCTAAACTAGTATATTTAATATTTGATTATACAAGTGTATTCTATTCTTCTTCCAACACCTTTTCGTACAGTCATAATCAAAACTAGTAGGTATATTTGTGATGTGATTATGCAATTGTACTCTAGAGTTATAACTCAACATCCTTTAGTACAATCAACATCAAAACTAGAATTTATTTATTTATTTGTATGGATCTCCAACAGTTGTACATATTAACTTACATCTAACACATGCCTTCTAACTAAATATTTATATGTACTACCAATTATAGGAGAACACATCATTCCATAAAAATAACAGTGGTTAATTTGCATTTAAGGTGACTAAACTTACGTATCACTAAGTACTTAAGTATCTTAAAAATAAGTTATATAATAAGTATTAGTTGGAAGAATATGGTTTTCTGAACAATAAGAAATGTAGAATATAATAGAAAGTTAAACACTAATTAATTGGCCAGAGCGTCGCTACATTTTTTTAGAAAAAGTGGGAGCCTATCACAGCCAATGTCCAGTGTTGCTATGTTTTTTACACATTCGTTGTATACAAGTGACATACGACTGTGACTGTAGGAGCGTCCTGTCCTAATATTTGTGATGTCATGATACAATTGTACTTTAGTATTATAACTAAACACACACAATTTTATGTGATGTGTTTGTATTCATCAATTATTACTATAAAACTTTAAAAGTAACAATAAGATCCTTTATCCATACATTCGTCGCAATATCAAATCATCGAAGCTGAAATAATACACGAGGATCCGTAGCAGTGGTTTTGGTTTGATGCCAGAATGCAGGAGGTAACAAATTGTACTGTTTCTAAAAGATTTTAAATGGATTCATGCCAATAAGATATCAAAGGGTACTCAGCGGAAGACTCAAAAGAAGTGAACAATGTAGAATTAGTACCTTTGCATAATAACTTGTTAATGTATTGAACACTCTTACAGAACTTAACAGGAATATCGGAAAAAATAAAAAAATCGTTAATTCAAGGTATAGTACCTTTTAAATTCTTATTCACTTTTCTGTCACGTAAAAAAGTTTATTCACTTTCTTAAACAAAAATAACCGGTATTTCTCTTTATGTAATGAATTGAAAACTCCCGTAATATAATAATAAAGTTTTTGTTTAAATATTGTAACATGAATAGTATATGACGAGGAAAGAACCTCTGTATAGTTTTTAAAAGGTGTTTCTCGAAGATTCTCGTAGAGAATTGAGTGTTCTCGTAGATTTTTCAAAGATGTTCTTAGAGAATTGGGAGGTTCTCGGATATTCTCGTAGAGGATTGGTAGTTTTTCGCAGAGTTCTCGGAGATTCTCGTAGAGGATTCGGAGGTTCTCGTAGAGGTTTCGGAGGTTCTGGCAGATTCTCGTAGGTTATTGTTGACCTGCAAGTATAGAAAGTTTTTATGAGTAGTGCATCTGTTATCAACTTGAGTTGCTATGTTGTAGTTACATAAACACAAATGCTATAATTATAACTGAGGGTTCTCAGTGGTTTTCGTAGAGTTCTTGGAGATTCTCATAGGTTATCGTTGAACTGCAAAAATATAAAGTTTTATGAGGCTTTTCGGAGGTTCTCGAAGAGTTCTCGGAGGGTCTCGTAGAGTTCTCGGAAGGTCTCGTAGAGTGCTCATAAGACCTTGTAGAGTTCTCGTTGAACTGCAAAAATATAAAGTTTTAAGAGGCTTTTCGAAGGTTCTCGAAGAGTTCTCGGAGGGTCTCGTAGAATTCTCGGAGGGTCTCGTAGAGTTCTCGGGGGGTCTCGTAGAGTTCTTGGAGGGTCTCGTAGAGTTCTCGTTGAACTACGAAAATATAAAGTCTTATGAGGTTTTTCGGAGGTTCTCGAAGAGTTCTCGGAGGGTCTCGTAGAATTCTCGGAGGGTCTCGTAGAGTTCTCGGGGGGTCTCGTAGAGTTCTCGGAGGGTCTCGCAGAATTCTTGGAGGGTCTCGTAGAGTTCTCGTTGAACTACGAAAATATAAAGTCTTATGAGGTTTTTCGGAGGTTCTCGAAGAGTTCTCGGAGGGTCTCGTAGATTTCTCGGAGGGTCTTTAATAGTTCTCGTAGAGTTCTCGTAGATTAATAAAAGGTTTTCATCAGGATGTTTTGAATTATAGAATAAAACTGTTCACATTGTGTATCCATCAAGAGTCCGTGGTTAGCACAAGTGTGTAACGTGAGTTGGTCAGAGATAACACGCTCCAGACACTCGTATGCATCTGTGGTGTGTACGTGTCTGATCACAATTCCACAAGGCTTCCCAACGGTATCTCCATGGTTCTCTTATGGATAAATCATGGGTCCGTGGTTATCCAAGTTTATGACATGATTAGCTCAGAGGTACCACTCTCCAGATATTCATACGGATCTGTGGCGTCTACGTGTCTACTCACGATTCCACAAGGCGTCCCAACGGTATCTCTGATGGATCCATCAAGCAAACGTGGTTATCACAAATGTATGTTGTACCTTGTTAGCCTGAGCTACCACCGCCAGAGGTACCACGTTTCAGGCACTTTTCTCGTAGGACTCCCTCGTGGACTTATAAAAGATATTCGTCTGGTTGTTTGAATTGTTGAATAGAGGTACTTCCAGCCTTTAAGCGTCGCTGTATAATGTGAATACTGCGCAAGGTGTTATGTAACATCACACGTCGTTCTGCACTACGCATTGCAGCGCACTCGTTCCAGTCAAATTAAGTAGAATTGAATCCTTTATCTTCGCTTCGGTAGATAAAGCACATAAATGCACCGACATTTTTTACATCGTCTCCATCATTTGCAATGACTTGGTATCCCTCCCATCTGATTTCCATAATATGGGTATGCTTGCAGTCCTTGTGACCCTGCTTCCAATGGCGTATTTTTATCTATCAACGGTCCTTTCTGCTGGATGTTGGTTGGTTGCAGTTGATCAGGTCATATCCCACTTCTGATGACGAGGAAAGAACCTCTGTATTGTTTTTAAAAAGTGTGACGTCATTACTGTTGACATTACAATTGCTATCTTGCTGAAGATCACTCATTGGTTCTTCTAAAGAAAACTACACGAGTAGGTAATTTATTACTTTCTTTTATTCAACGGGCAGCGTTACGACGTCACAGAGAGGTCCGTACCGTACGACAGCCCGGGCACGACTGACTCGAGTGTCGACCGTGCGGCTGTATTTATAGGACACGGCTTACGTGCTACTCCACGAGATTTTGCGCCGATATATATAATATTGTATAACTGTCAAACGATATCCATATTTTTTTAATTTTTGAATTAAAAACTAAAACATAATAGTGAAAATATAAATTAACTATGTTATCTTAGTGCAATATAGGCTGTGCGCTCCAGAAGCATGATTTAAATTAATTTTGATGATTAATATAGACTCCACATATGGTTTAGCTGAATTTTGTTAAATTTGATTATTTAAGAATCATAAACATCATTAACGGCCGTTTTCAATAACCTATCTATCCTTAGTTTAACTTACGGATACATTGCTGTCAATGTTTAATGACAAGATCATTACCTATCCATAGTTATTTCCAATATAGTTATAGTCCAACGCTATCCATCAATAGGTTATTGAAATGAAAATAAGCATAAAAGGACCGATTTGATTTGATGCCACCGGCCCATTTCAATGCAGTTCCGCTCAGGATTCTTAAAAAAACAAAAAATTCTGAGCGGCACTACAATTGCGCTCGTCACCTTAAGACATAAGATGTTAAGTCTCATTTGCCCAGTAATTTCACTAGCTACGGCGCCCTTCAGACCGAAACAAAGTAATATTTACACATGACTGCATCACGGCAGAAATAGGCGCCATTGTAGTACCCATAATCTAGTCGGCATCCTGTGCAAAGGAGCCTCCCACTGGTGAAATCATAAATCTGATTCTTGTCGCCAAATTCCACCTTAGCAACACACGCTTAGTTATTATCCTCACCATCTGAATGTGTGGCGTTCCTCATGAGTTCATTTTTCATGGGACTTACAACTGTGTTTCCAGGAGGATATGACGTAGGTAAGTCTACAAATAACGGCTAGATAGATGTACACATGCTCCTATTGCTATTCTCGTGTTGCAAGCGAATATTAGCGGTGATACTCTCTTAACACCAGGTCACCCGGACGCTCATTAATTCTCCTCTTCTATAAAAGAATGTGATTTGTCATGTTTTTAAAGTGATAGCCCTCACTTCTAGGGTTAATACACAAATAAAATTTGAAAAACAAAATTTTATGAACGATGCGGTGCTCGACACACACGACCTCCGGCGTTCCGTGCCGGTGCTCTAACCAACTGAGCTAGCGAGCCGTTCGAGTGAATTTTTTTTATTTGGTTGGTTAGATTGAAGTTTATTTTTTTTTGTAATATTTCTTTCATACAAAATAACATCGTTTGCTTATTTTGAATTTGCATCCCAAAATACTTTCTTCTTGCTTTCGTTTTTAAATAAAGATAATATGTCTCGAACGGCCAATATATTTATAGCAATCTCCTGCACGTACATAAACATTATAATTTATACAGGTAAAATAAGCGACAAACATAATTTGAACACTAGAAATAACTACCTATATGCTTATAGCACCCCTACTAGGCTCTGGAAAATAAACAATTCTTTTGCATGCGATAGTATTAAATTTTACAATGAATTACCAAAAAGTGTATCTGAATTATCAATAAATAAATTCAAATCTTTTATTAAACACAGACTTATGTTGAAGGCTTATTACAGTATTGGAGATTACGTAAACGATATTACAATATGAAATTAAATAGTATTATAGTTGTTTTGTTATGGATTATGTGGTTCAGCCTTGTGTTGTTTCACTGGTTTACATTGTTTTGAAAATATGTTTAAACTTTTATGTAATTAATATGTATGTATCTGAATTGTATTTATTGTGATTGACGTTGACGAGCAGTCTTTTGATTTTATGTCAATAAAATATTTTGACTTTGACTTTGAAATGTTTTACCATCGAATAATTCCAGCAATAACCTATTTATACAAATTAAACCCAATTCCAATAAAACAACATTAATACTTCGATTATATGCAAATTCAACCCTTAACGGAGCTGGTCTATTTCATCGCCAACTTACCGACTCTAGCAAATGTTCCGAGGGTGAATAAATTTAAGAACATCTTATTGAAATACTTAGTGGGTGTTGAAAGTTTCCTCTTGATGTGTTTTTTATAATCTGTGTAAGTGGTTCTGAAACATTTGTTGAACAATTCTAATGAAGCTTCCATTTTTTGAAGATATCGTAATTTTAGATAATTTGTACACCATGGATAGAACAAGCCAGGTTTATTAATTTAGTGTGCGTGACAAGCTATGTCTTACACTTTCGATACGTATGATGATATTTTTTTATGAAAATACGGGACAAGACGAGCAGAACGTTCTGCTGATGGTAACTGATACGCCCTGCACATTACAAAGCAGTGCCGCTGAGGATTCTTGAAAAGCCCAAAAACTCTGAGCGGCACTACAAATGCGCTCGTCACCTTGAGACATACGATGTTAAGTCTCATTTGTCCATAAATTTCACTAGCTACGGCGCGGCGCCTTCCGACTAAAACTCAGTAATGTTTATACATTACTGCTTCACGAAGGAAAAAGGCGCCATTGTGGTACCCATAATCTAGACGGCATTCGATGCAAAGGTGCATCTTACTGGTAAGATTCTTAATCTTCACCTCATAATATAAAAAAAAGGTACCTTTATGTCATTCATAGTTGTCTCGTCGACTCTTGAAAACAAACCTAAATATTAATAATTCCATGTTATACAATTCATAAACTTGCACTACAACGCCACGAAATCGGTAGTCGAATTTATTATACAAGTTTAAACTGAAACCAACAACTTCCTCGTAGCTTTTAATTTATCTGCTTTAAATTACGCCGTGAATCTTCATTTATTATTCATTTTGGTTAAGAGCGTTCACTGGTTTTGAAAAGTTCTTAAAGAGGTCTCAAATTCTATTAAAATTGAGTGCCCTATTAGTATTAAATATTAAATAATATTAAATATAAAACAGTAATATTAAATAATAACAACATCAACCGTTTATACAACATAGCCATATTGGAGTATATTCTTGAAATAGCATAGGAATGTACATCTATTGTGATCATGTCTCCGCGTAAGAAAATTTATCCGGGAGTTTGGTTGCATGCAAAGATATTACAAAATAGTTACCTAGATATACTCACATAATAACCGAAAAAGCGTTCGTACAATATACTGATAAATTGAGATGATGTAATTAAGGAATGGCGATTAAGACTATAAAAAGTAGGCCAAATACCAGCTGTTTGTCACATGGGTTATGCGTCGTATTGGGGGCGTTGTGTTGTCTAGATCTAGACCAGATAAAGGCACGGGTGGCGAGTGTAGGTACAGTGGTAGGAAACCATTTGTCTTAGCACCAACTTAAAACCTATCATTAGGCGCATCCAAAAGGTATTAGGTCTGCATAAGATTTGTATTAAATTAAAACTTTATTAAATAACTTAATAATTTATTCAAACAAAACAAACCTAATAACAATATTTACAATACTATGACTACAGAAAATTAAAACTATCATTAAGTGGAAGCGTACCAAGAATACTGGCAGCATTTCCGCGTTGGATAGCAGGCTGATCCGTTGACCGAAATAGCTGCCAGCGCTTGGGTTTCCAGTAGCCTTATTGAGGCGCGAAGATACTATTCTGAACATTCTCCGCACCTCTTGGGCCCACGGGCCAAGTGTCTCGACACCAAACGGCACATAGATGCATGACTCACTGAGACCAACATATTTGCGACGCTTGCTGTCTTCGGCAGTCGAAGCAGCAGCCCCAGCAAAAAATGACGTCACTTGGACATGAGAAGGAGCCAGAGTGTGGATGCAAGTCGCGTCCCACACCAGCGCCCTTCCCCGTGCCCAAGCCACCAGCGTCATTCCATCAGGACACTTGCCATCGCAGCAATTATTTATTAAATAATTTTATAATTTTTAGTTTTTGAAGACAGCAAAAATAAAAGTATTTCGTACTGTTAACTTTGCATTGATGTAGCTTTCAGTTTTATAATATTGTACAGGATTAATTCAGTAAGTGTTTAATTATGTTGATTTATTTATCTCGATGAAAAGTAAACAAAAGTGAGTGTTACACGGCTAAATGACTCAACACGGCTCTGCACTCAAACTTTCATTGCTTGATTGACGTTGCATTACAGCCCCATGCGAATTTGTCTGCCGTGAGACACCGTCTCTCGCCCTCGGTACCTGTTTAACTATAGTTATACTAGCATACCATTTCTTTAATCAATCATCAACGGTCAAACGTAGGGATCAACTGATGGTAGATCATCATCATACGATTTCTTCTAACCATATAAAGTTAGCAATTCGTAAGCTTAAATCTAAGAGGATCTTAGAATTTATGTCTTCAACTAGTACCAGGCAATATTTAGAATGTGCCCATTATCTAATAATATTAGGAAAAGGTAATCAATTTTATTGTTAAAAGCTACAGTTAAATATATGCTTATTAATGTTTTCTGAACATTTTTTTAAATGAAAATAAGGGACGAGGCGAGCAAGACGTTCAGCTGATGGTAATTGATACGCCCTGCCCATTACAATGCAGTGCTACTCAGGATTCTTGAAAAACCTAAAAATTCTGAGCGGCACTACAATTGCGCTCGTCACCTTGAGATGTAAGATGTTAAGTCTCATTTGCACAGCAATTTCATTAGCTACGGCGCCCTTCAGACCGAAACACAGTAATGTTTGCACATTACTGCTTCACGGCAGAAATAGGTAGGCACACATAGCCCCAGAACTCCCGCTCAAACATACACAATTTACTAACGTCAATATTTGTAAATAAATAAAATCAATAATAGCATATCAAAAGTGGGATAATACTGAGGAATTAAGATAAAATTTAAGTCTCAAAATAAAGAAATTATGAGTTCGACCATTGCTTAAAACACTGGGATAGAACAAAGTCTCCCTCCGGGTAGATACATCTGTCTGAACGCGACAAGGATCAATTCATGGTAGGTCATCATCCCGTATAAGATTTCTACCAAAAATGTAAAGTTGGCAGTTCGTTAGAAAATGACGAAACTATATTTTAGTTTGCTAACACTTTCGATGCCATCAATGGCGACCGTGAACTGATCTCACCTACCCTGATGAACGACCTCCAATTGGTCTGAAACTAGTCGTAACAGTATGTACATTGCTTTAAGGTAAGTTTAACTAATAAGTTAAAGTAATTTTCGATGAAAGAGGAATTTTATTCTATTTGTGAAAAATGTAACAGGGCTTATTATGTAGGTCCCTACACGAATTCAAGCGTTTGGTATCCGCTTACGGCCGTTTTCAATAACCTATCCTTAGCTAATTTAGTATAGGTAGACAAATCTATCCTTTTACGGTTACTTACATTTCAATATCCTATCGACATAAAACATTGGACTATAACTATTTTAGACATAACTATGGATAGATAAGATCTTGTCATTAAACGGTGATAGTAATGTATCCGTAACTAAAGATACGTTAATGAAAACGGCCGTTAGACAGTAGTGCTGCCACATATTATGACCAGTGGGAGGCTCCTTTGCACAGGACGCCGTGAAGCAGTAATGTGTTAACATTTCTGTGTTTCGGTCTGAAGGGCGCCGTAGCTAGTGAAATTACTGGGCAAATGAGACTTTATATCTTACGTCTTTGGGTGACGAGCGCAATTGTAGTGCCGCTCAGAACTTTTGGGTTTTTCTTGAACAACCCATCCTGAGAAGCTCTGCATTGTAATGGGCAGGGCGTATCAATTACCATTAGTTATCGTCTCGTCCCCTATTTTTATAAAAAAAATGTTTTCACAAAAATATAACAAATTCCGAATTTCCTACATTATTACCTAGTTTATGCATTTTCGAGCTCTAGATAAATTCATAAAATCAAAACAAGTTACTATTTATTTCGATAGAACAAAGTCAGCTTGCGATCTACGTTGTTATAATAACATTTTATCTCGTAATTCTGTAATATATATACATAGGTGCAAGTTTGAAGCTTTTAATCTAAGTGAAAGGCCAAAAGGCTGTATTTCGTATTATCATAGCACATAAAACCTTAATAACAACCTATACATTTGGGGTCGGAATCTTTATGACATTCTCGGCTGACTGCACTCTCCCCTCGACCTATGGTGATATGAGTGACAGATGACAGGACCCCGTGTCTTGTAGTACTGGGATCCAATGCTGCAATCACGAAAATTTTACTTTTAGTATTAATGCAGTTCGAAAAAGGGTGAAAGGGGAACAAAGAGTACATAACACTTAGTAAGAAGCATTTTTAATTAAGACGATATACTTTCTCGTCCTGGGGAGCTTAGATATAACCGTTCTACACAACATAAAAATTTTGTACGATGAGATGAAGTTTATGTTTTCATGTTTTTTTTGTCTCAAAATAGGATAGAAAATAACAAAGATATATGGGAGAAAAGCGTGCCTGTGTAAGTAATAAAGAGCCTTCTAAAGTTTGATTGCATAGTTTAATGAAACGGAATATAAGAATCCTTAAAAAATTGATGCAATTTAGCTTAAAACAAGAAAGGGTGCATAAAAATACATAGACAACAAAAACCTTCACAAGCAAATTATTTTTTGTTCTATTTATCTATTTACAATTTTTCTTGTTTTCAATCTTATATCTTTAAACGAGCAATTCTTGTATATAAATATATATAATCTGAATCTCGGAAACGGCTTCAACGATTTTAATGAAATTTAGTATACAGGTAGTTTCGAGAAATCGATCTGGCTGGTTTCAATTTTAAAAGATGTAGTTTTATCCGTGTTTTAATGAGAAACAGCTACACTAATATTACAATACAAAGGTAAATTTCGCCACTATATACAAGACTTATAGCTCAGATGGGACATTGGGTGATCCGGAAAGCAGAAGACCCAGATTTGAATCCAGATGTCGTATTAGTTTTTTTTTCTTCAAGTTTTGTACGTACTTAAAAACCCGAACAAGGCTCAGTCGTGCAGGTACTTAACTTAATTTTTCTTAGGTGGGAATTTATATATAATATGTATATATATACGCAAAATATCTCATTTTCTTTGTAAAAATGCGAATATAAACATGAATATTTAACAAAATAGTTTGTCGAGCATATTTTAAATTTATAAGCGAGAGCTGAGACAAAGCAAGGGAAACGTTTCACATAAGCTCCGTTATATCTCCAGGAACAAACGCTGACAGACGGACGACCGGAAGTGACGCCTGTTATGTGCACTTCCGCGGTATTCAAGGCGAGCTTCCGATAGTGTAGAACAGAGCTACGATCGGTATCATGTATATGTAGATTTATAAACACAGATATAGTCTTATATTCATAAACAGAATATTCATGTTTGTTAATATTATGAGAAGTACTTGGTGGTGCGTAGATTAATATAAAACTCATGCCTTATTGCCTTTATTGATTGAAAAACTAGTAACCTTAAAACGCTTGGAAGTACACAGTAAGCACATGTATCAACGGCGTTTCATTCTGTGCCGGAATTTATTTAGTTAATCACAAATTTAAATCGTTAAGAATTATTTTAAACATTGCAATAAATTTGGAAAGATACATACATATATTGAGACGAAACCCCATTATAGAACTCTAAGTAGTTATGTCGTTATTTATAGGATAAGGTTAAGGATTGGTCCCCACTGCGCTCCAACTAGATACTGCCGGCGTAGCCGCAAAATGCGGCAACTTTTACTACGCCCAAATGGGCCAGTCTAGAACAATGTGTGACGTTGAAGTGCCAAATGTTCTGTTAAACATTGCTAAAAAAGAAACTAAAATGTCGGGTCAGGTCGATGAAAAATTTGTAAAAATAATACTACAAGAAATAAAAAAAGACACTGGGATCACATATCATCAGTAAATATTTTTTAAATTTCAATTTAAAATAACACGAAGCGTATGTTACAAAATTTGGAAGATGCCATTGAGAGTCAAGATGCCACGCACACGAGCATCTAATAGTTGCCGTAATACAAAAAGCTATTGTTCTTAGGTAGCGCGGTATCTTTTTGGAGTGCACAGAAGATAAAATCTTAATCTAAGTTTATAGGTATATATTTGATAATGAAGGTTTTTGAAGCAAAGGTAAGTTCTTTTCGAGGAGATTATCGGATTTCCAGCCAAACAAAGACTAATGCGATCAGTTTTACGTTCACAAAGCAGGTTACATGTCAGATGAGCAGTATATCGAACATATTGAGCTAAACGACTTAGCTAAAGCTCCAAAAACATTTGACAAAGAAGAGGCATAGAAAGAGACGATACATGTATTAACAGCTGATCTACACGCAGTCAAAATGTGTCCATCTCTCAATGCCAGTGCACTTTATTTTAAGACAACATTTGCCATAACAACTTTACAACTTACAACCTGGGAACCAATGGAGTGACGTGTTAGTTTTATATATATGTTAGTTAGATATATCGATACATAGACAGATCCTCTTGCTGCTAGACAACCGTTGATAACAGGCCAGGCTATATACTTTGGTATACGTGACAAGCTACTTCTTACACTCGCGATATGTATGTCAATTTGCGTTAGTATGCGTGAGGTTAACTGTAATTTAGCTTTTTTTCATCAAAATAAGGGACGAGACGAGCAGGACGTTCAGCTGATGGTACGCCCTGTCCATTACAACGCAGTGCCGCTCAGGATCCTTGAAAAACCCAAAAATTCTGAGCGGCGAGTGTAGACATTTAAATTATCTTGAGCTTAATATAGAAAGCTGCAATTTAATGTTTATAATTTTTTAAATATTTACGCCAATACAATTTAAGTCATAAAATGACATTGATATTGTATTGTGCATCATTGGAAGATCAATATAAAGCTATTGAATTCGAACATTTCTACACCTAGTCTTTATATATAAATAAAATTGGAGTGTCTGTTAGTAATATTGAAATAATCGTTTTTTACTACATGTATATGAATATATATATACATACACCAAAAAATCTATTTTTATTATTTTTGTCTGTCTGTCTGTCTGTTTGTTCCAGCTAATTTCTGAAATAGCTCGACCTATTTTGACGGAACTATTATTGGCAGGGCTGATATAACAACTAAGTAACATAGGCTACGTTTATTTTTGATAAATTATCTTATTTTAGAAAAATAAAGTAATGTTGCAATGTCCAAGAAACGGCCTGACTCTAAATAATTTATAAGGCAAAACAACGTTTGCTGGATCACCTAGGAATATAAATATATTTAAATAGTATTACAAATGCCCAGACATAAACATTGATAATAATTCTTCATCCGAACAGACACATATAACATGTTATACAGACCCACAAACAATTTAACCCCGACAATACTTTAGTGCTTTGTTTTGATACTTCTGTTATCGAAATACTTATAAGAATATTATAATGTTAAAATACTGTTATAGCAAAGCGAATGGAAATCTCGATAAAGTTTTGCACATTCAAACTTTCCGTGGTATTTTTCCCTTTAATATCTTCCGAAACATAAAATCCTTACTTACAAATGATAATGATTTTATTGTTCAAGTATTTCGATGTGGCTAAATAAAATATAGACATGATTATTATGTGGTGTAAGTGTGAGGTTATTGGCGATTAAGAAAATATTCCTTGTTGAGTGACAAGTTGGAAAATTTCAGTTGAGCCAATAACAATTTAATAATAACAAATAAAATGGAGAATATGCAAAAGATCAGAAGACACTTCTGATCTCTTCATAATGTGACCCGGTCAGAAGTGAGAGAAGCGCTGATATAAATTAGAAATATATATATTTTTACATATTATAGAAATCTTGACTTTTATTAATTTCAAGATTGTGTAGAAAAAAATATAAGTCTTTTGTCCTCGGGAATGATACTGTTCATTATCATGAAAGGTAGCAAGTAAAAGATTGAGCACAGTGAAATTTGTACCGCGAGAGATTAGTATTACAACCGTATTCCCTACTACTTACGCAATATATGAAAAGTTATTTAATCCTTAATAAACAGTTTAAAAATACTTACCACTCATTATAAGGACTAAAAGAATACTTATTAAGATTTTGAAATATCATAATTTTAGTTACCTATCATTTTTCATTTTTTTTTATACTTATCCATAGTGGAAAGAAAAATGTAGCTGATAATAATGTATATAATATGGCATGTTTTGATGGCTAGTCAGAAACCTATAAATACAAACGTATAAAACTTGTACCAACCATGCTAGGGACACAAAATGCTCTCTGCCCGAACGAACACAGCAGACAGGGGTAAGGGGGAATATTTTAAAAGAGGCTGGGGAAATTTGGGACAGTTTAATGCGAGTTTTGATGTTCTATGCTAATAGGGGCAAGTTTGTCGAATAGTCATAGAGTCAGCGCTCGCTTAGCTTCAATCTATCGTAGATTGGTAATGTTTCGAGAGACTGTATTATTAAGATTACTCAACTTTAAACCTTCAAAAGTCACATCACAATACAATACAACATACCAGGGGGCTCCTTTGCACCGGATGCCGCGCCGGCTAGATTATGGGTACCACAGCGGTGCCTATTTCTGTCTTGAAGCAGTAATGTGTAAACATTACTGTGTTTCGTGTTTCGGTCTGAAGGGCTCCGTAGCTAGTGAAGTTACTGGGCAAATGAGACTTGACATCTTATGTCTCAAGGTGCCGAGCGCAGTTAATGTAGCGAGCCGCTCAGAATTTTTGGATTTTTCAATAATCTTGCACTGTTCTGCGGCACTGCATTGTAATGGGCAGGGCGTATCAATTACCATCAGCTGAACGTTCTGCTCGTCTCGTTATTTTCATTAAAAAAAAGAAGCTTTTTATGTCCAAGCGTTACGGCTCAGTTTCATTTAATGTCTACAAAAGCTCAGTACGCCTAAAGAATTTTTCATGTTATTGAACATTTTGCGTAATATGAAATTATATTGATTGTTTTTGGATATACACACACTGTCTTATTAATAAACGTAAAGTAAAGTTACTCCAAGTTTAAAATCACTTCTCCCTGTCGTGAATTCTGTAGTGAAAAAGGTAAGATAAATGTAATGGTTTTAAACTTGGAATAACTTTACTTCGCGTTTGTTATTATCATAGATTAGGTAAGTGGTTTGTTATTTGGCGCTGCTTGTAGCGGCGACATGGGGTGGGTCGTTCCCTTCCCTAAAATATCGTCGAAGGAGGCGATGGCTGGTCCTAGTGTCATGCTTGTGAACGGGCGCTGCTTGTGGTGGGTGATCCTCTCACCGGGAAATCTGATTTTTTTTATTACTTTTATTTTCTTTATATTTTTTATAAAAGTTATTATATTTTTTTATATAATATCTAATAAAATGCTTGCATAATGCTTTTGCATAATTTTATTTATGGTATGTGTATGCATCTACTGCATTGTACTTTAAATATGTACTCGATAGTTTTACTTATAAGTTTAACTTTTTTTGACTTAGTCGTTCAAGGCATTTAGATGATTTGTAAAATTGAATTGAAAATTAGAACCTATAATACCATTCTGTTTTGAAAAGAGCAACCTCAGAGTCTCTTGCTCGTTCTTCTTTAAGGAAATCAGCTTTCCGAACGAGCTGCATGAAAAAGTTATATATTTCAAGTGTAATAATGTTTCTTAGATTGTTTGATGCTTCGAACAGTAGTTCGAAGCGTTTTATATCTCATATTCATTATCAAATCAAGTCAAATCCGGCGCCACAGCGTCGCCACGGAATCCAAAACATGAAATTCAAAACATTGGATGCGTTTCACAATTTATTGCTGCTACGGTTCTCGGCTAAAAGCCTGGGCGTTCCCGGAATCGTTATCGAGCTTCAATGAATGGAAAGAGCATACTTATAGCATAAGGCGTCGTATGTATTCGTACAAGCTTTTGCATTGCCAGTTCGAAAATAGTTTGCGAGTGCAAAGGACAATGACTTATGTTAGAATATGATTGATTGGTTCTAATTGTTATATTTGAATAATTATTTTATATTGATTAGAATAATCTCTTTTTTCAGATTTATAAAGGCTAATGGAAACTGTACTTATTATAATTTATTAATTAATAAAAAAATAACATTCTTCACACTGCTGTGAATGTCGTTTTATTTTTAACTCTTTTGGCAACTCTTAGTACTTATAGTAAAAGCAATGTTCGTTATGCCATGCTAAAGCCATTTGTAAATTAAATAAATATTATGTATCATTAATATTATTTATATTTAATATTATTTACAAATATTATTCCTCTTAAAGTTTCAGTTACGAGTGGGAGGCTCTTTTGCACAGGATTCCGGCTAGATTATGGGTACCACAAGGGCGCTGTAGCTAGTGAAATTACTCGGCAAAAAAGACGTCTCAAGATGACGAGCGCAATTGTAGTGTCGCTCAGAATGTTTGAGTTTTTCAAGAATCCTGAGTGGCACTGCATTGTAATGGGCAGGGCGTATCAATTATCATCAGCTGAGCGTCCCGTTCGTTTCATCCCTTATTTTTATAATGTTATTTCAATTGTCATTTATTTATAGTTTTTAAAAAGTATCTCAAATTAAATCAACTGTTCACAAAAGTAACCGCTATATTTTCCTCACAGAGAAAATACCTGTTGCAGAAAGTCTTTCTCAAAGCTGACAGCTTAGATTATATACATGTCTATATGGACACAGGCGCGCGAGTTTGTGTCAAAAATTGTAGGCGCCAAGCTCGCACTGGCCCGTTTAGTGCCAACCGTGACCTCATTATTTGCGCATGAAATAATAAAATAATAAAAAAAAATCTTAACTGACTAGATGCGTGATTAAAGTGTGCCGAAACTATAGGGGACGATTAAAAAGTGATGGAACAATATGGCTTCATTTCACGCACTTAACGATACGTGAACAGATTACAAGGGCACGCATACATGCCTATGAAAATTGAGCTGTCTGTGACGCATTGATCTAATGACGAAGCTCAATCTTGACATGCATACAATCTAAGTCTGACAAGAGCTATTAAAAAAAAATTTGTATATATAATTACGTAAGGTCAGATTATGCAAAGTACACAAAGTTTTTATTTAAACTTTTCAAGTTGAAAAAAAAACACTGCACTTATGTTAACAATTTTTTACTTATTATTATTATTATTGTGAATTTATTTTTAGGTACTATACATTTTAAACGTAGCGAATTGTAAAAAACTATTTATCGGCGCAAATACTACAACACACCTATTATAAAAACGAGAATAATTCAGTTTAACTAATTTTAGTTAAAATTAGTTCATAATTTACCCTTTAATTACATTGTGATGTAAAATTATTGTAAATACAACATGAATTGAAATCACGTACACGTGCACCGAGCCCCATAAATACGGCCGCATTTCAAAACACGTGGAGTAGCACGTGCGCCGGGTCCTATAAATACAGCCGCACGGTCGACACTTGGGTCAGTCGTGCTCGGGCTGTCGACGTCCCAGAGAGGTCCTCTCTGGGAAGTCGTGACGCTGCCCGTTGAATAAACGAAAGTAATAAAATACCTACTCGTGTAGTTTTCTTTAGAAGAACGATGAGTGATCTTCAACAAGATAGCAATTGTGATGTCAACAGTAATGATGTCACACCTTTTAAAAACAATATAGAGGTTCTTTCCTCGTCATATTGCATTTATATTTTTATCACAAGACATTACATTCAGAATATTTTATGTTTATTTATTTATGAAAAAAGGATGAGAAACGAGCGTACAGGTCAACTGTGGCCGGCTTGTAGAGTATTGCAGTTCTCTATTAATGACGCCCAACTTCTTCGAAGCCAATTTGGCTTTACTCTCCAAATGGCTGCGGAATTGGCAATCGCTCGAGATTTCGAGACCCAGTATTCCGATACTAGGCGAGGCTTTAAAGGAAGTGTTGTCGAAGAGCGGTGATACGACAACTGGGTTTTTTTTTGTGGGAAACGCAAAATTGAGTCTTATTGGGGTTAAATTGGACAAGGTTCAATTTACCAACATACCATTTATATTCAGAAGAAACAGCGTGAGAAATAGCACACAGCCTTGGGGCACTCCAGCATTCACGGGCTTCGGGTTCGAGCAAAATCCGTCGACAACGACCTGTATGTTGCGCTCAATGAGGAAGCTGGAGGTCCACTTGAACAAGTTCGCGGGAAGCCCAAATGATGGAAGTTTTGAGAGGAGCAAAGACCTTCGCAAATAGGGTTTTTTTAGTGGTAAGCGCAAACTTGAGTCTTCTGGGGGTTAAATTGGACAAGATTCAATTTACCACCTTCCGCAACCTTCTCGAGAGAGGACTAGACTAGTAGAAGACATTTATCTAAATAAAATGCTTTTTAAAGGATTAAAAAGCGTGTAATTTTTTATATACAGAAGGTTGTGATATATATAAGTGTATATATATATATATATATATATATATATATACACAAACTTGTGTGTAACACACGCGTTAATCAAAGAAAATACTGTGTTGCAATTTTCATCCAACTTATTAATTCTTAATTCATTTATATTTTAATGCCTGTTGCTGCTAGACAACTGATGAAAACAGGCCAGGTGTATTACTTTAGTGTGCGTGACTGGCTACATGTTACACACGCGATTTGTATGTCACTTTGTGCTAGTGAATGTATTGCTGAAAATAGAGGTTAACAGTCAACCTCAATTTTTTCAACGTTTTCACAACTGTATATATACTGATATGTAAGCTGAAAATGGTTTTCTTTTTCATACTTTTAGCATATCGAGTATGTATGTAAGAACTATATCATTGCTATACATTTTTTAAGAAGCCTCCTATTTTAAGATGCACCCATGTAACGTAACACTGATATCATTATATCAATCTCTCTGGACGTCTTAATGGATTATAGAAGCGAGGGAGGGCTGACAAAAAAACTTGCTTTGTTCTACGATATTTGCTGAGTCACTCAAGGAAGGACATCATTTATTAATGATCTTGTGAAATGTACCCACCTAGAACTTTTATAAAATACTGTTCACAGTCAAAGTTAAATAAACTTTATTCAATTGGGCTTAAACTAAGCGCTTTTGAATCGTCACTACAAATATTTCTTTTAAGTTACTGAATTTACCATATGTTCGTAAAAATTTGAGGTCGCTAGAAGAACATATAAGAAACTCAACGGCCACTCTTTTCAAACAAATAGAGTATTTTACAGTGGCTGTAATTAGTTTGTAAGGTGCTGCATCCAATATGCTGTCGTGTTTAAATTATATAAATTATTTCATAAGAAGAAGAAATTAGCTGTATAAATATATATTATCGTATAATAGATGCATCAACCTTTACAGCTTGAACTCATTGTTTGTGTAAGGATGCATCATGAGCTTGATGGTCGTGGTAACTGTCACAATTAGTAATTGCATCCAACAAATACAATGATTTATTAACTACAATAGGTTGACCTGGCACCACAAGCAGCACCCGTTCACGAGTTGACGCATGGAGACATATTTGAGGGAAGAAGACGATCCGGCACACGACTATTCTATATAAAGCAATTACAGTGGGTTCTATATAAACCAAAAGAATATATAATATTAATGTTACATTCTTTCATCTTAGAAATAAAAGTCAAAATAAAAATTGTTTATTCACATAGATTAAGATCATAAATCCAAAAGTGCACGCCTCATAATCTCATTATTCACAATTAAAATGATTATTTGTAATAGTGTACACAAGTACGTAGATTGCACTCGTTCACATATGTAAAAGCTCTTGTATTCCCTGAAGGCCTTAGTATGAGTCACTATCGTTTATGTGGGTGTTATTTTAAATTGAAAATTTGAATAGAGTTAAGGAGATCCTAGTGACAAGTACAGTATCATGACAAAAATCATATCTAAAATTACAAAGTCCATAATAATTAAATAACTGTCAGTATAATTATTGTAAAGATTGTCAACAATATTGTAACCTGTTTTATGAATAATAAATATTTTTATAAATAATAAATACATGATCGTGTATTGAACGTTCATATTATATTAAACTTTAAATGTAAAAGCCTCAGAATTTGTGATGAATACCTGTTTGCCACTAAGACTTTATTTATTTATTTACTAAAGCACACCACATAATAAACACCAACGCACGACACGCCACAAGTTAGGATATCATCCCCACCATCTGGATGTGTGGCGGTCCTCCACAGTGCGGTTTTCAAAGAGCTTTCTTCCTCGTACTACTAAGCGGTGGAATAAGCTTCCTTGTGCGGTGTTTCCGGGACGATACGACATGGCTACCTTCAAAAGAAGCGCGTACACCTTTCTTAAGGGCCGGCAACGCTCTTGTGATTCCTCTGGTGTTGCAAGAGAATGTGGGCGGCGGTGATCACTTAACACCAGGTGACCCGTACGCTCGTTTGTCCTCATATTCCATAAAACAAAAAAAATATAATACAATTTTCTTAATCTTATGTTACAATTAGTAGTTCTAAAGTATATGACAATTATGGTGAACATAAAAATTACAAAAAATACTCCCTAATTGCTTCTGAAAAAGAGAACGAATACATTGTCAATAATAGAATCAAAATAAGAAATTAAAGTACAAATTAAAGAAAGAAGAAATAATGGAGACGAAAAAAAAAGAAAAACAACTTATTTGACTAAAGCAGATTGAGTACCAGATAAGTGTTTAACAACAATTTCTTAAAACCTGACCAGCCCACTACCGAATATATCAAGTTGGTATCGTTTAACTTATTGAACTGGCGAAGAATTCGAGCGAGAGGTGCCTGAACTCCAAGGTTGGTTTTTACAGAAGGAAATTAGAAGATTATCTTGATTTTGAACCTTGGGAATGAATATGGGATAGCAAGGTTAATATTCTGTAAGAGGTTACTACAAAAGACTTCACGGTGTCTTTAGGCTATGGACCGAGCCAATGGGCTTGAGGAATCGAGCAGAGCTAGATTACTGAGTTTTTATTTAGAATTAGAAGCATTATTAATTTATTATAAACATAATGCAACTTTCTTTACAAAAGTAACAAAATTTTGTCATGTTAAATAACATGGTGGACATTTAATAAATTCTCGTAATTTTTTCATCTAGATAGAATGAGTTGCATAGTTCCAACTGAAAAGGTTAGGGGTATGTTGGTGGTTTTTTTTCGCACTCTCTATAAAAAATAGAAATGTAAAGAAAAAATGAAATTTCTTCTGATATTCTGTAGATACATAATTACTTTTTATAAAAATATGACCTTTATGTAAGTTTACAACTTCTTTCTTATTTTCCATTTCTTGACAGAAAATATTTCAATTCAGCGCTAATTTGGCGATTTATTGGTATAGCAGCCTTAAAGATAACAGAGGCAAAACTCTTGTGATTCATCTGGTATTTATTGCAGGGAGAGTGAGCAATCGAGTATCGGGATGAAAGAAAGACCATTCGATGCGAAATTTTCCATAAAAAATTATATTGTGCCGTTGTTAAAGCTACTTATTCTACCGTTGACCCTTTGTCATTTTTTCCATTCACTTTTGTGTATATTTTTTGTACGTGCTATAAAAATTGAGCCCCAATTGAGTGTACGGGTTTAGTTAGTACACATGTACCTGTATGATAAAGTCATGGCTAGTGAATGTAAAATGATCCCTTGAACCCTTATGGATACGTTTCATTCGCAAAAAACGTACAAAGCCGACGATAGAGTTAAATTGCTTGCAAATTGATACGTCGATCCAAGGAAACAATTAGACGCCAGGGGTGGATAATAATGCAAGGGAGATTCGACAACCAATCCACTCCGTTCCTTTGTCAGTTCAAACGAATACGGTCTTTTAAATGTTTCTACTTGACGTGCTGTAAGGTCAATTTCTTCTTTACAAATATATTTATTACGTAAGGATTGGACAATTAACTGACATAGATACGATTCGCCTAATTTCGTTACTTATTTTCGTAGTATTGTCTCCGTGGATATATTGTTATGTGACAAGGCAGCCAACATTATTTCTGTGTTTTGCTGCAAAAGAGATGTGTTCGCGCTATTTATAACCTTTAGGTTAAAAATAAAATAATCCTAAAGAATCAAAGATAAAAATTTAAGGAAATAAACACTTTAGTTGTTACTTGTCAATATACTCTTGATACTGTATATAAATATGAGTATATTTAAAATGTAATATAATTTACTTGGCGTTGCGTAGGGACGTCGCTTCATTGTGTGCTTTCTGCCGAATTTATTTCGGGCAATGTTCCGAAAAGCTGTTTCACTTGATTCTTGCCGCTGAATTACACCATCGCATGACATGCCACTACTACACGACATTAGAAAAACTCTCTTTAGTGCGGTTTACGACATGGGTACCTTCTAAAAAGCCAGAATACCCATAAATCATCTTCTTCTTCTTCTTCGCGTGCCTCTCCGACTAGCGAAGGTTGGCGGTCAGTTTTGTAGTTTTAATTATTTGTCCTTCGCGAGGCGAAATAGTTCTGCCGCACTCGCAATGCCAGTCCACTCTCGGATGATGCGCAGGCAAGACATTTTTCTGCGACCTACGCCTCTTCTTCCGGCAACTTTTCCCATCAAGATGAGTTGTAGGAGTTTGTACCTCTCGTGCCTAAGCACGTGCCCCAAATATGAGATATAAATGATCTAAGACATTACTATCTCCTATAATATACCTAAATATTAGCAAATAATTACTGAAAGACTACTCTTCAAACTATGTTCTGTTTTCAGCAGGGCTCAAACCCGCATCCCGTTCTTTACAAGCTGGTTGGTTGCTCACTAGGGACAAGCACATAAGCTAATCAACACGCTCTTCATCACCATCAATCTTCAAATTTTAATATGAAAAATTGCTATTTTGTAACACAAGGTGTAAAATCGAAAACCTATTTTTGCGTGCGCTGCAAAAACTATTGACAATAGAACAAAATGATGTACAGGCTACAATATAGGCAATATTTTATTACTTATAAAACTATCGCGTGAATTATACTTTATATGGCAAAACAACGTTTGCCGGGTCAGCTAGTATATTATATTTCTACACCACTTATAAACGTATTTAATGAGTTAGCCGGTTATAAATATACCCATTAAAAATATACTTACGTAAAAGGGCTATTCATCACAATATTTAATAATTTTAGAGTGTTATCTCTTACAATACCCCATTTAGCCTGTATCTTGGATCTTGAACAAAATGGTTGAAAAATGAAAACATCATAAACACTCCATTTTGAAACCTCCCCTCCTTCCCCTCGTCACGTTCCCCGCAGCACCTTGTCACACGAACCACCCGTGGTGTGGAAAAATGACAATAGGCATTGATCAAAATTAAATACACAGATATGGTATAAACAGATTGATCAAAATATTGCTAAGTATAATTATGTAGATACCATGATGTTCATACCCAACGGCTGATTGACGTTCGTATATTATTACATACAACCAAATAAAACTAAATCTATTTGATTTTTATCAGAAATTAAAATGTTATATAAACATAATTGTAAGTTTAAAATGATAGAATAATAGGAATTTACTAGGTGCACACGAAAATAAGGTAATAATTTTTTTTTTCAAGTGATACTTCTTAAGACTCGTTGTGATTTGAAACTCGATGAAATGAAAGAGCGAGACGATAGAGACACAGACAGGTAAATGTATAGGATTCAGCCGGCGAGAGAATGGGACAGACATATAAATTCATAAAATTATGCAGAGACAGGAAGCATTATGCAGTTTTTGCTACCAGGCGATCTACCACATATATAGATATTTGAAAAAGAGATTGTCTTATGTGTGACGCGAGTATATCTTAATATATTCTGACGTCACGCGGAACATAGATATCAGGAGAACATAAATATGGTAGCAGTGATAGTAATGTCCTAGGACCTCACCATATTTAGTTTAGAGGTGCATGCATACTGCAAATCTTAAAAATATTATACAAGGTTCTCTTTGCGCTCTGTTTCGCACCTCCACCCTACCCTCCACTCGTGTTTACGAAGGCAAACTACCACAGTTTGCTTGGGCTTCAGCGTTGTACGTGTAATACGTGTTTGTGCGCGCATGCGTAGTACAAAGCTGAGAAATCACAACAACCGTGGTGCGTTGTATACGTGTATGTATTATACGTTTGATGAGATTTTTCTTCATTTTTATAATAAAATTCTTCATCATTTTCGAAATTTTCACTTGTACCATGTGTGAATTGCTCGCACGTTTTTTACTTATTTCTATCATTCATTTATTTAGGCATAATTTTAAATCTTGAAACGAGTGATGTGTTGTATCGCTCCGGCTAGGTTAGTATAAAACTGAATCAACCACATCAATGTAGATGTGGCGTTCAGGTAGATGCTCTTGGGTGCCACGGGTTATCCTGCCTAAAATAGGCTGGCCGTATCAGTCGTTACGCCAGCATTAATGAAGTCATCCGCAGGGCATTTGCCGCTCTCAATATAAAAGCTGTTTTAGAGCCAAATGGTATTATCCAACGCGATGGTAATCATCCTGATGGAATGACGTTTGTGGCTTGGGCACGGGGAAGGGCGCTGGTGTGGGACGCGACTTGCGACTCTGGTCCCTTCTCATGTCCAAGTTACGGCAGTTGGTGCTGGGGCTGCTGCTTCGACTGCCGAAGACGGCAAGCGTCGCAATATGTTGGTCTCAGTGAGATACATCTTTGTGCCTTGGTGTCGAGACACTTGGCCTGTGGGGCCCAGAGGCGCGGAGAATGTTCAAAATACTATCTTCGCGCCTCAATAAAGCTACTGGAAACCCAAGCGCTGGCAGCTATCTCGGTCAACGGATCAGCCTAGCTATCCAACGCGGAAATGCTGCCAGTATTCTAGGTACGCTTCCTCGTAATGATAGTTTTAATTTTATGTAGTCATAGTATTGTAAATATTGCTATAAGATCTGTTTTGTTTATTTCAACACCTATCTCACTTATTTAATTTAAAATTAGTAATGTATAATACAGACATGGATTTTTTGGATAGGAAATCTATTGTTCTTATACTTTACATAAAAATACTGAGACGAAGAATGAAGAAGATTGTCCATAGATTAAGCAAAGTGCACTTTACTCAAAACACTGAAATTGACACATATAGACAACTCACATATTATTATACTTTTCATTTTCGAAATACTGTATCTGGTTACATAATCTTTGAAAATATTTCGGATATGTAGCAAATTTTTCAAAACTTCACTCCTTCCTGTCTCTGATTGCATTCACTCAAGTGAAAAAAACTTTTGTTGACAAAGTGAATGCAAAATTTCGTCTAAAATATTTTGAAAAAGAGAAAACATGCGAACTTGCTTTGAAAAAAGGATATAATAAATCATATTTTTTTCCGATTATTTTTGTACTGTGCTATATATTTTGTTTAAGTTCTGTAAAGAAGGTGTCTCTTTTATGAATTAAAATAATCTTAATACAACTTAATACTTCTTTCTACTTTGTCACATACTTATTGTACTGTTAATAGTATTCCTTTTAATTGGCGTATCTATTCTGTATTATTTTTAATATACTTTTTCAATTTGTTAGCTGTAAGGAATCATAAATAAATAAATAAATATAAGATCATATTTATTGAAACATTGGCAATAAATTAATATTATGTTAAAAGGCCACCTTTGGAATTGATAATACTTTCCTAACTATAGGGAAGTTAGCCACTGCTTTACCTCTTGAATTTTATTTTGATAGGTTACTATGAGATCTGCCTGTATAATCATAATCTTAACATAAAATGGAGTTAGGGACATTTGGAAATTCCTATATAATATATCTCATGCACAAAACCAGTTAACTATTCGTGAAATATTTTCTTTGTATTTTTTTTAAAAGGTGTACAATACCTAGCCCAAACAATAGGGCTACAGAAACATGTCTTTTCTTAAGAAACTTAATATTGGCGTGTCGCTTAGAGCAGGCCATGTTCTCGAACACTGACAATTATCGAATGTATTGGAAATTATGAACATAAGTCATTAGTTCTTATAAAGTCAAGAAGCTTCGATTATTCGCTTCGCCAGGCTTAGATAGTTCGTGCTTTAGACTAGGTAAAGGGTTTTGCTGGGAACAACTGGTACTTCTAAAAGTGAAAACTTAAGGCGCGCAGAACACTTTTTTTTTTGTGGGTATTCAACAGAGGTTAGCCCTCACGCTCGGCTCTGTAACGTTTGTTCGAGTCGACTAAGAGGGCAGAGTCACTCAGGGCAAGATTTACACAGTGATTTTTAAACAACTAAAATTGTTTATACTGTAAATGGTCAAGAAAATTTTAAATAAAATATATTTTATATGGGATACCCTCGATACTCTATTTCACCGGATTTTCTTTGTAACCCCAAGAGCGGAAGTAAACAGTCGCTCCGGAAAGGGGTTGAAACTATTTACTATCAATATAATGATGTGTGATCGAGCGTGAACGATTGATATTTTTACTTCAGGGTAATTGTTCTGTGCGGAAACTGAATGCTGGGGAAGTAACCCATCATTGTATCTTGTTCTCTCAAGAAAGATGTATCATAAAATAAACAATCTTGTTTAATTTTTATACGCTTTATATTAGCTTCACTTGTATATTTTATGTATGTTTGTAACTGACTCTTTTAGACGCGATTATGACCCACTTTAAACAGCCAGATTTCATTCAAACTTTGTTGTGTTCAAGATTTATCGAGGACCGATGACAATACACTAATTTGAGAAGATTATTCCATTATTCAATTTGTAAACTACGATTTTTGTCAAATCATATAATTTTTATCTATAGTCGATAAGGCAGGAATTGATGTTAAAGTACTTAATGGTTTTAAAAATACGCCTTTATAGAAAATTTAACTAAAAAATGAAAAATAAATTATAGTTTAAAAAAACTAAAAAGCACGCTTTATATAAATATGCTTTCTAGTTTTTTAAAACTATTTTTTATATCATACACCTCTTTAGTGACAATGCATATAGAGAGAGATTCTGCTCGTATTGTAGGGAATCCAGTGCCTACCTGAACGGTTCGTTTAACCATTTAATAGTGTCGTTGCCTGCGCGGTGCGGAGTTGCAGGGTGTGACGACAAAGGGGTTGAGGGACGATCGAGGGGAATGCGCATTTTTGACAGTTGATGATAAGCTATGTCAACACTGTGCCTTTTTTGTTCATCAAGGCATGCGTTGTATCACACGTCAGGACTGCCCTTAACATAACAATTGAAAACAAAGCGCGCGCTGTGATGTTAAGGTGTTATAACAAAAAAGTTAAGCACGTGTTGAACACATGTTTTAAAAATTTCTATTAAAAATCGTGGCTTTCTGTTGTGGAGCGTCAATCTTTAGACGTCGCTTAGATAGTTAGATACTGTTTAACAAAACACTTGGCTAAACCATGTTTATATTATTTAACACCGTAAGTATTAAAATTTTAGTTATTTTTGTTTTGAAATATTATGTGTTTGAAATCAGTTTTTTTGTATTTTGCTTTTCATATAATATTGCATTTTTTTGGGATATTATCTATTACCGTAGCAAAATAAAATTATCATGTTATGTAACCTACTGTCATGAAAAGGGACTGTATTGAATAACTTGAGTTACGTTTCCGTATCCCCAAGCTGGAAGTAGATGGCGTTAAGAGTTAATCCACAAACCCGCCATGGAACCAAGCGGTCCAAGGCATCTCTCTATATTTATCATTCACAATTATAAGCATATCCACAGGCAACGATCTTTTACAACTAAATAAATACATATTAATTTAAATAATTTATTTACTTTCACCTGAATCCAACCAGTGGGAGGCTCCTTTGTACAGGAAGCCGGCTAGATTATGGGTACCACAACGGCACCAATTTCTGCCGTGAAGCAGTATTGTGTAAGCATTGCTCTCTTTCGGTCTGTAGGGCGCCGTAGCTAGTGAATGACTGGGCAAATGAGACTTAACATCGTTACGTCTCAAGGTGACGAGCGCAATGTAATGCTGCTCAAAATTTTTGGGTTTTTCAAGAATCCTGAGCGGCACTGCATTGTAATGGGCAGGGCGTATCAATTACCATCAGCTGAACGTCCTGCTCGTCTCGTGCCTTATTTTCATAAAAAAAATTCAACTTACAAATTTCGCAAACTGGTATACGTTTTTAGATCAAAAGCACAAGAAAAAATAATGCAATACGAGTATGAGTGTAATTTAATACGCGCATTTTGTTTACTCTATGAAAGAGGACGTAAGAAAGAATAATAAACTTAAAAATTTCAACGATAAAATGTTTAAGTATCAATAAAAACTTACAGTGACAATAGCAAGAGCCACAGACAATAAACGTACTAAAATACTCTTTTATATCTCTATAAAAATGTCACAAAACCTATAAAAAGAATGTTGGCAATGATGAAACATAATTCTTCTGCTATTATTCGTCGTGGTTGACTTTCAATTATTTCATAATAACGGAGTCCTTTTCATTAATTTTTTGGGGTCACCAACACCAAGTCTCTCTTGCAGAACCAGGAAAATTACAAAATTTTAGCTGACCCTTTTAGTATGCTTTTTACGAGTACGGATGTCACGCATTGTTTTACGAAACAGATGTTCCCAAATTAGTTTCGTGAGACGACCGGGATAAACGAACTGGAAACCCCGTGTAAGGAAGTTCATATTATTTTATGAAAATAAGGGACAAGACGAGCACGACGTTCAGCTGATGGTAATTGATACGCCCTACCTATTACAATACAGTGCCCCTCAGGATTCTTGAAAACCCCCAAAAATTCTAAGCGGCACTACAACTGCACTCGTCACCTTAAGACATAAGATGTTAAGTCTCATTTGCTCAGTAATTTCACTAGCTACGGGCCGGGCCCTTCAGACCGAAACACAGTAATGTTTAAACATTACTGCTTACGGCAGAAATAGGCGCCGTTGTGGTACCCATAACCAGTATATATATATAGTGTTCAGAATATTTGGTTGGTATTAACTAATTAGAAAAAATATCGCGTTATTTAAGATTTGCGGCGTTTTATTTGATTTAATACATAATAGCTACGCTAAGGCATCAATAAACTAAACAAAATTATTAAACTGTTCCTACAACACAAAATATTATCCAAAGGTTTTGAGTTTTCTTTAGTGTTAATTCCGCCAATATTTGTCTTTAAACAATTCAACACGCGTTTCGACTCTACACGAGGCATCCTTAGGAGATGTTGACTTGCCAAAGTGCCTATCTCAGTCTCGTGCCAGAGTTTGGCGAGCCAACATCTCCTGAGAATGCCTCGTGTAGAGGTGAAACACCTGTCGAATTGTTAATTGATAATTATGGATTTCCGCAAAGTAACGCCTACTTCAATACATTTTCTACACACAATATTGACAAAGCAAACTCAAATTACACATTTATCATCGACACAAACTCGACACTATAAAGGACAATTTTTCCTCTATAACACAATATAACAATTTAACAGACAACGCGGCCTGCGTGCTTTGAACAAATTGAGCCAATTCTCACCTTTGTCTCAGGATGCACGGGTTTGATCAAATATTTGCTGTTTCAGAGAATTGCACGTTTTGTAGCAATGAAACTTCTGTTGGAACTTATTGGTGCGTTGGAAACAGCTTAAACATTCCATCTTTGATGTTTTGCAACACTGCACTGGCTTTGTCAGGGTAATAAATGTGTTTTATATTTCTCATGTCGGAAAATGTTTGTTAAATTTTGATTTACAGCTTCTTCCAAAACTCAACTATTTGTAAAGTGAAGTGAGTGTTCCAAAGTGAATTAATAGCAATGAAATATGTGTGACATATTTTAAATTGTATAAATTGAATACCTATACAAATACAAACCTATCCAAAAAATTATCTTTATTCTGGGATAAGAAATACTAGACATAGTTACTTTTGTTTTGAAATGTAATATGTTTTAAATCAGATTTTTCTGGTGTTTTCTTTTCATATTTTATTGCAATTTAGTTGGAATTTTATCTAGATGCGTAGCAAAATGTAATTATTATGTTATGTAGCCTACTGTCATGAAAATTGAGATTATTGAATAAATTGAGTTACGTTCCCGTATCCTGCAGCTGGAAGCAGATGGCGCTAAGAGTTCATCCACCAACCAGCCATAGAACCAAGCGGTCCCAGGCATCTCTCTATATTTATCATTCACAATTCTAAGCATATCACGGGCAAGGATCTCTTAAAACTAACTAAATACATATCTCATCATGGGCGGTGGGCGGCTCCTTTGTACAGGAAGCCGGTTAGATTATGAGTGCCACAACGGTGCCAATTTCTGCCGTGAAGCAGTAATGTGCAAGCATTATTGTGTTTCGGTGTGAGGGCTGCCGTAGCTAGTGAAATTGCTGGGCAAACGAGACTTGAGATTTTATGTTGTAGACGAGCGCAGTTTTAGCGCCGCTCAGAATTTTTGTGTTTCTCAAGAATCCAGAGCTTGAACTTCAAACTCAGACATATATATTTCATTTTGAGAAAATTGTTCAATAAAAGATAAACTTTCTAGTATTTGTTATGTTTTAAAGTGATAACCCTCACTTCTGGGATTAATATTTTGTTTTCAAATTTAATTTGTGTATTAATCCCAGAAGTGAGGGTTATAACTTTAAAAACATAACAAATTGTTTAGTTTCAATCCAATCGGAGGCCCTTCATCAGGGTGAGAGATAAACTTACTAGTAAAGCCTTATTAATATAATAATAATTTATTCAAACAAAACAAATCTTATCGATATATTTGCAATACTATGACTACATAAAATTAAAACTATCATTACGTGGAAGCGTACAAAGAATACTGGCAACATTATCGCGTTGGATAGCTAGGCTGATCCGTCGACCAAAATAGCTGCCAGCGCTTGGGTTTCTAGTAGCCTTATTGAGGCGCGAAGATAGTGCTTTGTACATTATCCGCGCCTCTGGGCCCCACGGACCAAGTGTCTCGACACCAAACGGCACAAAGATATTGTATGACTCACTGAGATTTATTATTATTATTGCCTTATTATAGTTACAAACTACCAGCAATACCGGGTAAATAACAGGAAATCGCGGTAAATTTCAGAAATCCAGTGGTGCGGTAGTCGCAGCAGTAATACATCATATTTAGCAAACTGATCAATCAGAGCTTGTCACGTCGCTCTTTACTCAATTAGTTGCTTGATCGATGCGAGGGGGGTTCAGTACACGCCTATAAATATTAAAAACTGGTGTACATGCGATTCCTATCAGTGTTTCTTGAATGATGTTTATTAAAAAAATACTATCAAGCAGTTCTATTGTTGTCTCCTCCTCTCGTCGTTTCCCTCATTATTGAGAGTCGTGACTCTCCCCCATGCATCAGTTTCTCCCGTATGATTTCCCTCTATCTGCTACGATTCTTTGCTTCATGAAGGGCATTGTGGAAATTGTTATTCAGAGAAAATCGTATTTGGTCCTACCATCTCGTGGGACTGAGTCCTCTGGGACGTTTGCTGTCTACCTTGCCAGTTACCATCAGCTGTTCAAGATTGTGACTCTCTTCCAGCACCCTACGAAGGCATATAGTGGAAAGTCTAGTTTTTACATTAAGCTCTCTCAGAATAGACGCGCTGGTGCGAAAGGCGGTTCATGGGATCCACAGCATTTTTCTCCAGCACCACATTTCAAAGGCGTCTATTCGGTCTCTGTCGGCTTTTTTCAGTGTCCAGGTCCCCGCTCCATAAATGAATATGGAGAAAACTAGCGAAGTCACCGATTTGGTTTTAGTTTTTCGCGTGATGTTACGGTCTCTCCATATCTTATGCAACTGGGACATTGCATTTTTGGACATCCCCATACGTCTCTTTATCTCTTTTTCGCATGTTGTATAAGTCTAATAATAGTCTAGTGACTAGTTAATAGAGAATAAAATTAAAATGGTGCCTTGTGATTGCAATTACATCACAACAGAAGAAGAGCGCAATACAATTGCCGCTCATAACTTTTGGGTTTCTCAAGAATCCTGAGCGGTACTGCAGTGTAATGGGCAGGGTGTATCAATTACCATCAGCTGAACGTCCTGCTCGTATCGTCCCTTACTGTCATAAAAAAACAGTAGAGCTATAAATACATGATCGGATGTGGTACGGCCGAACCATCGTACGCGGTCCATCGAAATAAAATTATTATCCAAATTCACACTTTCAAATTTTTATCCTAATATTTTTATTCAAAATACGATGTGACATCCATTTATTGAAGGTCAAAAACTGCCACCCATTCCAAAATGAATGCCTCAGACCTGAGAAGAATGGGCGCAACAAACTCTGCGGGCTTTTCATAAAAAAATATGTTTAAAAAAGTAATATGGTACAATTAAACATATTATTTAATAGCCTGAGGACAGTCGCTAAATTTCCATCCGTGGTTTCAAAAAGAAAGTCATTTATGTTATAGTAAACTTTACCACACAAACTTTTTTTAACAATTCGTTTGAATATCGTGATACATAATATCGCTTTGAACATTTTCTGTTATCTTGTTGTTTTTACAACATATACATCGCCCCACAAAAGACTTACTAACTCGACTTGCCGAGTAGTAGGCATTATAAGTTAATATTAATTGTTCCTGGTGTTGACGTTATGGTTATGACAGTTTTTAGCAATTTCATGTGCCTACATACATTACATTATCAAGACTAGATTGAGAAGCAACAGTCAATATATTAATTTCCTTAAATTTTGCTCTCAATGATTTTTTAGGGCCTACATCTACATCTACATTTATGACGTTCGGTACGGTAAATTTAATATTTTTCGTTTTCTCGCTGTTTAACAATAGGTTATTAGCGTTTTTTTTTTTATGGAATAGGAGGACAAACGAGCGTACGGGTCACCTGGTGTTAAGTGATCACCGCCACCCACACTCTCCTGCAACACCAGAGGAATCACAAGAGCGTTGCCGGCCTTTAAGGAAGGTGTACGCGCTTTTCTTGAAGATACCCATGTCGTATCGTCCCGGAAACACCGCACAAGCAAGCTCATTCCACAGCTTCGTGGTACGAGGAAGAAAGCTCCTTGAAAACCGCACTGTGGAGGACCGCCACACATCCAGATGGTGGGGATGATATCGTAACTTGTGGCGTGTCGTGCGAAGTTGAAATTCGGCGGCAGGAATCAGGTTGAACAGCTCTTCGGAACACTCCCCGTGATAAATGCGGTAGAAGACACACAATGAAGCGACGTCTCTACGCAACGCCAAGTGATCCAGCCGTTCACAGAGTACTGGGTCCCCGACAATTCGAGCTGCTGTGCGTTGCACGCGGTCAAATGGATCGAGCTGATACTGGGGTGCGCCAGACCAGGGATGACAGCAATACTCCATGTGAGGCCGGACCTGCGCTTTGTAGAGCGCTAGAATGTGGGCCGGCTTGAAGTATTGCCGTGCTCTATTTATGACGCCCAGTTTCTTTGAAGCCAGTTTGGCTTTGCCTTCCAGATGGCCACGGGATTGGCAATTGCTCGAGATTTCGAGACACAGTATTCCGATACTAGGCGAGGCTTTAAGGGATGTGTTCTCGAAGAGCGGTGATACGGCAAATGGGGTTTTTTTAGTGGTAAACGCGCAAACTTGAGTCTTCTGGGGGTTAAATTGGACAAGGTTCAACTTACCCCTTCCGCGACCTTCTCGAGAGAGGACTCGATAGAAGACACAAGTTTCACCCGGCACTGGTCGACGTGTTCCCGAGAGAGACCTGCATGGCCCGTGTATACGGCATCACCAGTGCTGTCGTCTGCATAGCAATGCATGTTGGCGGTGTCCAACATATCATTGATATGCAGAAGAAACAGCGTGGGAGATAGCACACAGCCTTGGGGCACTCCAGCGTTCACGGGCTTGGGATTCGAGCAATAACCGTCGATAACGACCTGTATGCTGCGCCCAGTGAGGAAGCTGGAGGTCCACTTGCATTAGCTCTCGGGAAGCCCAAATGATGGAAGTTTTGCGAGGAGCACCTTGTGCCATACACGATCAAAGGCCTTCGCTATATCCAGACCAACTGCCAGGCCTTCCCCCTTGCTTTCAATAGCCGCCGCCCATCTGTGTGTTAGGTATACCAGAAGATGGCGAAAGCCGTACTGCCGGTCGTTGATCAACTGGTGACCCTCAAGGTATACCAAGAGCTGGCGGTTAATTATGCTCGCCATAATTTTGGAGAGTAGGGAGGTAATAGCAATAGGCCTGTAGTTTGCCGGATCCGAACTGTCTCCTTTTTTTGGGATCGGATGGACAAGGGCTGACTTCCATGAATCAGGGACTACGCCTTTTGAATAAGAGTGCCGGAATAAACGCGTTAGCACCGGCGTCAACTCAGGGGCACACGTTCTAAGCACGATTGGAGAAATGCCATCCGGCCCGCTCGACTTCCTGACGTCCAACGAAAACAGAGCTCGCCTAACAGTTTTCTGTCGGAACTGTACTTCAGGCATGGAGCTCTAACACCGCGGGATGGTCGGCGGTGTTTTTCCGTTGTCGTCAAGAGTCGAGTTGGAGGAAAAAAGAGTGCACAGGAGATCGGCTTTCTCTTTTGCCGTATGGGCCAGGGTGTCATTCCTCATGTGCAACGGCGGCATGGACGGCTGGTTGAAGTTACCAAGAGCAGCTTTCGACAACGACCAGAACTTGCGTGTTCCAGTCGGGTAACTGGAAAGCTGCTCGCCAATTTTGACGACGTGCTTCGATTTCGCACGGGCGATTTGCCGCTTAAAAAATCTGGAGGCACGGTTATATTTCCTCCTCAGAACTTTGCAGTTCGGATCCTTTGAGCCCAGCGCCGCAACCCAAGTTCGATACGCCTGTTTTTTGCAATCAGATGCTGCTTTAACTGACGCATCGAACCAGGGCTGTGATCTGCCACCGATCGGTACTACAGAGCTTGGTATAAAAATATCCATGCCCTGCAGTATCACATCGGCTACTGCAACGGCGCAGGCACTAGGATCATCTGAAAGGAAACAAACCCTGCCCCAAGGGTAGGATGCAAAAAAGGAACGCATCCTATCCCAATCTGCTGACTTGTAGTGCCAAACGCGGCGGGTCGCTGGTGGTCTGCGACGTTGGCGTCGGATAGGCACTACACTCCTGACCAGGCAATGGTCGGACCTTCCGAGAGGGGCGTCGACAGAGACCTGGTAACCATCGGGATGTGTTGTCAGCAGAAGATCTAATAAGGACGGCATGTGGCTATCCACATCCGGGAGCCGCGTCGGTGACTCAACCAATTGGGACAGACCATACGCCAATGCAAAATTATGCACAGATCGCCCTGCGTAGTCTGTGGTACGTGATCCAAGCCATTCGGCATTGTGCCCGTTGAAATCACCCAAGACTACGATTTCAGCGGAGGGGATCTGAGCAAGCACGTCATCAAATGCCGCTTGAACGCAGCCCATGAGGTGATCCGTTTCTGCGTTACCACTATGGGACCTGTAGATACACGCATAGATGCGGACGCGGTCCTCTAAATCTACGCGGAGCCAGAGAGTAGACAGGCCCCTACCCTCAAAATTGCCGAGACGGCGACAGCAGATATCCTCCCTAACGTACACACATACCCCGGCATGAGGCATGAAATTATGCTCAATTTTGTACCCGGGGTACGTTAAATATGACGTATCGCTAGGTCGAGATATCTGCGTCTCCGTAAGGAAACACAAGGCTGGCTGCGCCGTTTCAAGGTGGTGGTGGACGGCGTTTAAGTTGGAGTGAATTCCCCGGATGTTACAAAAGTCCACATTAAGCGTGGAGCAGGGTGCTGTGGTGTTGCTGCCCTGTTTGTCCTGTGACATACGCGGTACTGTGCCCTCCCCAGAATACGAGGGGCAGCCCGAGTGCGAATGCTCGGGGAGGGATTCTCCGGCTCTTCAAGAGCCGGTACCCTCCTGGGGTAATTTATTTTTTAGGACTAACCTATGCGAAACATAGCGGCACTAGGCCGCTACTTCACGCCGGTATTCTGTGCGAGTGTGGTAAGTAACCCGGACGAGTCTGGCCCGATTGTGCTGACGTCATAAGTCATAATCCCACTTTCAAAAAGCCCGTAGTCGCCTCTTACGACACCCTTGGACCTGGGACTACCCTATTCTTTTTACGCCCCGAGGCAGCACAGGGCTACAATCAGTACACGATTTCAGATAGAATATCGTTCACTTCGTCATACATAACTTGGTTTCCTTTCACTTTAAATATCAATCAATCAATCAAATTCTTTATTTGTGTATATACATGGTATGTTACGATGGTATAATCTTACAGTTTCACATGTTGCGCTAGGCTTAACTAGGCATGCAAATATCATTAAAGTGTCAGTGTAAAAAACAATACTATTATGTTTTTTTCTATAAGATTAGGAAGATAATTTATATACTTATAGATAAAGAAGTGGAACGATCCAAGAATAGATCCTTGTGGCCTTTCAGGTCGACCTTCCAAATTCTATTGTTTAGATATAAAATCAAAAGATCAAACGCAGTTCTTTTTATGTCATAGCGACATAGCTTCCTGACCAGCTTTGAATATTGAACGCAATCAAAATCCTTAGATAAATCAAAGAAGATGCCAAGTGCATTCTGCTATTCCTCCAAGGCAACAAAAATATTCCTGCATCCGTTATTGGACGTCCCTTAGTATAAAGTCAAATTGTTTCATGTAAAGTAACTTATGAGAGTTAAAGTAAGTAGGCCATATAGTCAAAATAAGGTAGACAATGTTTTAGTAACATTTAGATAAGGAAGTAACTTATGATATTTTACGACGACAAGAAAGGCGACTAAAAATAAAAAATAAATCAGTATTGCTAATAACATAGCACACATCTGGCGATAAAGGTGAAAGCTGGACAGTAGGACTTCTTAATAAAACCATGTACCCTAACCGTGTCAAAAAAATATGAAACAAGTCAAAAATTATTATATTATTATTAAAGCTAAAATATTAATTTTTAAAGTACTACCAGATTCAAGATAAATTAATGCTAACACGAAAGAAATTGGTATCAAATAATGCTTATTAAAATAATGTGATACGTATAGTGAAAAGTGATCAAACCGTAGAGATAGTAGGGCACTGCAATACTTGAAGGAAATACTTTCTAATCACAATGAAACCGTTATATCCATGAGCTAACAACTTTACCGAAACGCTTGAAACACCACAAAACATTCACCCATTTTAATCAACAGAGGACAGCATGCCTTCTATAATAGAATTAGTTATGCTGCAAAGTTGTCGCTCCGAGATATTAATTAAGATACCGCTTTACGTGTTAGTAATAAAATAGTACTGTGACCAGTGTCTTGTATCTGTGCAGTTTCAATTACAAGGGACATTATCTTGTACGTTATATTGTCGCTTGATTACTTGGCTCTGCTTGCTTCCGATAGTTATCTGGGCTATGTTGGGGCTTATAATTTATTGCTTAGTGCTTAAACTTAAACATATACTATGTGTATACATATAACGTTTTGTGGATACTGTAATTCATGTTAAATGTAATTGTGTTCATAAAATTTCGTTAGCTCTTAAAAATATTTTTGAAAATGCTTAAACTTAAACTTCTTTGTACATAAATACAACGTTTAGTGCATGCTGTAATTCATCTTAAATGTACCTAATTGTTTTGTTATTCGGTAGATTTCTCGTGACAGGCATCGTCATGCTCGTTTAAATGCCTCTGCTTGTGGCGGCGACGTGGGGCGGGTCGTTCCCTTCCCTAAAATATGGTCGAGGCAGGCGATGGCTGGTCCATGCGTCATGCTCGTGAACGGGTGCTACTCGTGGTGGCTGGACGATCTTGTTACCGGGAGGTCTGCTTGATGTGTTTTTTTTATTATTATTTCCTTTAAAGTTAAAGTTATTATATATTTTATTTTATGAAATGTTTACATAATGCCTCTGTTTATTTACGGTATGTGTGGATTGTTGCATCTACTATACTCAATAACTCTTGTGTTTTTTTCTTTTTTGACTTACTCGTGTAAGAGTTTCAGTTTTTCACATTTGAGTATTTTTGTTGCGTCACTTTGCATATATTGTAATTGAAATGATTTGTAAAACAATTAAAATGTAAGTCTTGACCTGAAAGAGTGCCAATAAGTTTCTTGCTAATTCTTCTCATTAGCAACAATTCAATAAGAAAAAATGTTTTTATGTTTTTTGACATTCATAAGTGTCATTTCCGTGACCTACATGAATAAATTGTTTTTGAATTTGTAATTGTGTTCATAAAATTTCGTAAACCGTTAAAATATTTTTAAAAACAGTCTTATGCTATATAAAGTCCACTCAGATTTTAAATTTCTACAGAACTACCTATCCATATTAAAAAAATACTTGTTGCTTTTAAGTAATGGGCCGGGCGTATTCATTACCATAAGCTGAACCGTCCTGCTCGTCTCGTCCCTTATTTTCATAAAAAAATTATAAACTTCCTATTCAGAGTGCGTATTCGATTTTGCCGAAACGGCACGAACTGGTTGGTAAATGATTGCGCGCGAGGATCATAATATTTTTAAAATAATTGTGTAAAATAAGAAGGGTTTTATAAAATTGTCTCAAAAAAAAATGTTAAGAATACTTAGTAATAAAATTTATTTACGACTTTGGTATTCACTTTCCGTCAGATGACAATAAATATGTTCAATAAACAGGAAATACGAAATAAAGCTAAAGGTTGGAATGGTAATAAAGTTTATACCAGAAATAATGACCTTGTGTGACCTATCAACCGAAAATGTACTTATTGTTGTCACATGACAAACACATTTAATACAGAAACAAAGCAGGGGTTAACCAAGTGAGTAACGAACGTGCCCAGTAATTACTTGGAACTTTGTACCCCTTGTTCATTACTGACCGCACAGAACACGAACTTTCTTGCATGTTCTTCTCACTGGCTCTACGCCTTTCACTCTGAATGTTCTTTTATGAGAATAAAGTAATTTTGTATATTTTATGTTACAAATGAAATGTGTTTCCACGTTTACAATAAAACATATATTATAAATTAATAAAATATAAATAATATTGTTGTAAATAAAAAAGAACCGATCTTAGTCTCGTAAAGTTCGAAGACGTGCATGGACCGTAGTACGTCTATCTATACAAATAAATAAAATTGGAGTGTATTGGATATGAATATATTATATATACACTCAACAAAATATTTTTTTTTTACTATTTTTACTACTATTTTATTGTCTGTCTGTCTGTTTCTTCCGGCTAATCTCTAAAATGGCTGGACCGATTTTGACGGGACTCTTACTGGCAGGTAGCTGATGTAATAAGGAGTAACTGAGGCTACGTTTATTTTAGATGAATTCTTTTATTTTAGAAAAATAAACTAATGTTGCAATGTTCAAGAAACGGTCTAGCTCTAAAAATAATAAGGTCAGCTAGTAATATAATATAATATCAAATATTTTATTCATAGATAATCAATCGAGTGAGTCGCATTTCAAAGCTTTTCACACGTTCTTCATTAATTACCGAGAACCTGTTAGTTCGCCAACACTGCTCAAACATGTGGGTTACATAGTTTTAATTGACGCGTTCTGAATACCGAAGTTTACGAAAAGTTTAAAGATAATCGAATACTAAATGATGTAAATTATATTATTTTTAGTCTTCATTTTTATGCAACAGTTACCTCTTCAATACTACTGCAGCTTTCGAGAAGGTGTAATGTGGGTTTAAAGCATTATTTTATGTGTTAAATTATCTAAAAAGGGTCTCCGTAGAGAACGCGTTAAATTAACACTACAAAAAATATTCCACGTGTCGTGTCGTTTTTTTAATTTTTAAGGCTTGCGCCACACAATCAATGGACTATGGAGCTAGATGGAAGGAGATTTGATATTTATGTATACCATACCATAAAATTATTATGTTTTGTTAATGAAGAGAAGGTAAAAAGGCAAACAACTAAGCTTAAATCAAATAAATGAACATCTTGTGTGAAATAAATGATATGCCGTCAATGATTGGCTGTTTAAATTGAAGAAGTTGCATAATTAAATTACAATTACTTATTATAACATAACAAGAAAGAAGATGTTATTGGCTGTGTTTTCGAGTATATTTCATAGAATATCTTATTTTATTGACAGCGTAACGCAACCTGAACGCAACTATTAATATGTCCAACAACGAGGAGTCTCAGCTTCCAAATTTTCGAGTTATTACGAAATAATGCACACAAATATTATTCTCATATTAATTCTGCTTTGCGTTTCGGTACATAATTCATATGAAATTCAGTTTTTGTTTATGGTTGCGCATCGGAAACATCGTCCTGGTAACTGATTTATTGCCGAGTTCCTTTCCAAACATTGTATCTACAACAAAACTTATAGTAAAACAACCTCATATTAATTTTTTCATATTTTACTAGATTGAGAAAGTTTATTGAGATAGAGTGAGAAAGTGCGAACGTGGCATGAAACACATGGCACCGTGAGTAAGTACACCATCTTACCTAATTGCGTTGTATCGTGCAGGTTTCGCGCGATACCGTAGGTAAGTAGAACATCTTTCCTACTAGCATATACACACTACAGCTATTAATTTTATGCTATTTTCATAGATTCCTAATTTAATTTTCGAAGTAATAATTTCATTAGGTGCGTTGCGCGAATTTTGGTAGGGGATAAATTTATGGATTTGCGTCACTGTTGACCTCGACATGCTTGTAACGTATTGCGCTTGTTCTCCTCGATACTCGACTGCTGCTGGCTCCTTTCATATACTATACATTATACAAATACATAAAAGTGGCATGATCTAAGAAGGCTTCTAAATCAATCTAACATCCGACTTTTGGAGTATATTGGGATCGGCTGCCACGGCAGTTCCCAATATACTATCTACAGATAGAGATAAATTGCTACCTTTTACTGACAGTAATTAGGTGCCAATAATCTGAAGTTGTCCCAATATACCCAATAAGTCAATCTTATCGCCTTAAATTGGGACGCGTGAATTGCAATTTCCGTACAAACTTCTATCGCTGGTAAGCTATACATTGTCCCATTGACAGACAGCGTGTGACAGGTTATCACTAATCATACACAGATACTCTATAATAAAAACCTTAAGAAAGACTAAAAAACATTGGATGTATTAAAGACCCCTTCGAAACTAAACATCATTGAAAACGTCACAACATTTCCGAATTTCTCGATAGTTTCCAAATAATGTGCACACCAAGAAATTCCCGAGGATTTATGTATAGTGGCACAAAGAGTTGATAAGGTGGACCCCTTTATATCAATCACAGCGACGCGTCAATGCCTACCCGATAAGGATTTCAATGGACTGGATTTCGCTCCGTTCAATTTTCTTGCGACAAACTTCTGAGACTGCGGGGAGGACTTATTTTTTTATTAATTATTTTGGGATAAAACTTTACCATTACGATTCGGAATTAAGTGAGTCCGCTCATCTTAATGCTTTTACCAGCGTGAGGCACAGGGTGCTAAAAATGTGCTTATTTTAGGTGGATACCAAAACGGCTTTTTTTTAGGGTTCCGTAGCCAAATAGCAAAAGCGGAACGCTTATAGATTCGTCATGTTTGTCTGTGTGTCCATCCGTATGTCACAGCCACTTTTTTCCGAAACTATAAAAACTTAAATAAAGTTAACCGCATTAAGATTTTTACACAAAAATAGAAAAATAAAACAATAAACTTTGGAGGTTCTCTATACTAACTGAAACTTTAAAGTTTTTTTTCATCAAACCCACACCTATGGGTATGTATGAATATTCTTCAAAAATGATATTGAGGTTTCTAATATTTCATTTTTTCTAAACTGAATAGTTAGCGCGAGAGACATTTCCAAAGTGGTAAAATGAGTGTGTGTCCCTCTGTAACTTCTAAAATAAGAGAATGATAAAACTTAAAAAAAATATATGATGTACATTACCATGCAAACCATGGTTTGAACGAGATCTAGTAAGTAGATTTTTTAATTAATAAAAATACACTATTAATAAAAACATCGATCAAAGTTACAACGAACTACAAGGACTATGATGTAATGTTACTTGCAGCTACGGAACCCTTCATGGACGAGTCCGACTTGCACTTGGTCGCTTTTTCTGCTGGCTGCTTCAAGCGGGGCTAAGCGAAACCGTAACCGGGGCTTATAAATTTAGCAGGCTAATGAGACTGTCTCATAGTGCCGAGCGCAATGGTGATGCCGTTCAAATTTCTGGGATTTTCAGTGTCGTGCCAGATTTTGGCGAGACAACACGTCCTGAGATGCCTCGTGTAGAGGCGAAACACGTGTCGAATTGTTTTTAAAAACAAATATTGGCGGAATTAACACTAAAGAAAACTTAAATCATTTGTAAACTTTATTGGAGACAAAAAGAGAAACCAAAGATTAAATACATATACAAATTATAACTAACTAATATAATTACAATTATTCCCTTGGAACGTCTCACTGAGAACATAGATGTTAAAGATAAAAGCGACATCTGCTTAGGTGCAATTAAAGATAATTGCATTAAAGGCAAATAATACTTGCTAAAAGCAAGCTATATCATTGAAAAACTTGAGTACCAAGCAAAAATTATAAGAAAGTTTGATTTGAACTGAATATTTTTTAAGATTAGTTTTATAGGTAAAAAGGGAGCACGAAAACATATCAATGTTATTCAACGTGAGATTATGTAGTGTACATATTCTGTGAAGGTCTTAGTTTTAGAGAGGTGAAATAAGTTTTGTGATCTAGTGGCTATAGATGGTACACGGAAATTAATCTCAGATAACAATTGGGATGACTATCTCGCCATTACAAATTTTATACAGCGTCACTGCGTCAATTAACCGTCTACGGTTACTCAAGGATAGGGTATTATGTTTAACTAACAGTTCATTGTACGAGCAGCGGGGTATACGCATACGGTAATTAAGGGTTCATAAAATTTTTTTTTGAATAATTTCTAATTTTTGAATGTAAATTGCATAAAATGGATCCCAGATTGGTGACACATATTCTAGATGAGATCTAACTAGACTATTAAAGAGGAAGGTAAATGTGTCTTTCCGCTTAAAGGGTTTAGTATTTCTTGTTATGAAACCTAGCATTCGGAAAGCTTTATTAAGTACATTTTCTACATGCACATCAAGAGTAAGTTTTGTATCTAGATACACACCAAGGTCTCTGACGGTTTTTTCTGAGTTAAGAATGTAGCCACCTAGTTGAAAACTCGTAGTAAATATGTTTAAATTTCTTGTGAATGTCATATGAATACATTTGCTAAGGGCCAAAAAGAGTTCATTAATTTTAAAATATTCTTCAAATCTCATTAAATCAGACTGTATTAATTTTAAATCATTTTGATCACGAACACAGGAGTATATCTTTAAGTCATCCGCATATAAAAGGTAATTGCAATGTTTGAAACAAGATGAGATATCATTTATGAAGAGTACAAATAGTAATGGTCCTAGGATAGATCCTTGAGAGACGCCCGATGAGGCTACGACAGGGGCAGAGACATGCCCATTAATAACAACAGACTGAATACGATTTTGTAAATACGAACTAAACCAACGCAACAGATTACCTTTGATTCCGCTGTAGGAAAGTTTTTTCAAGAGATGAGATTTTATCAGATGGTCCATCCACCTTATCGAACGATGTTCGTTTATATGTTTATCAATGTTGTGAGCCTCGGGTGATAAAAATGATATGACTTGTTCAAAAAATGTCGAAAACACATTTAAAAATTTGTTTTGGTCCATCAAGGCAACGGCCCAGCTCACAGGTCCTACCGTTGTGATTGGTTGGTTGCCATTCGAACGACTGACTTTAAAAGACTTGCGCATTCTCCATCTTTACTTGCCCCTCGTGGATACTGCCAATTTCTACGATCAAATGAGGACAATGTAGCCCAAAGATGAAGCAGAAATAGCTTCGGTTTACGAGGTTTTTAAATGCCCACGAAAAATAGATTAATTTTTTTGGTTGATAAGAAATGCATTATGATTAAACGGAACTATATAGAAATTACATTTGATAAAAACAGCCACAACACATTTCCTCAGTCTTTAGGGCTGCTCGTAAAATACGTCACTAATGCGTTACTGTCACTCATACGCTTGATATGCTTGATTTTAAAGTCTTAGTTACCAGGTCATAAATTCCAAAAAAATATGCTTACGTGACATTAAGACATGTTAGGTGATACATACTTTTAACATGTCTAAAGGTTTAAATAATGAAATTCATTTAGTATATTAATTGCAGGCGCGTTATGAAAAAATTATGAGAGTGAAATTTTATTTCACGATGCGCGCGCATTTTAAATTTTTGTAAACTGTAACAAAAGTGGTTCCTAAAATTTTCCGACGTTTGCGATATTCGTTATATTTTTCTTGTGGTTTCTTCGTCCATTATTAGGATAGGCAAAGGGTTAATTGTCAAAGTCATCATTGCAAGATTTTTCACAATATTGTTCTTTCTACAATCGTAGAATAGCACGAGGAATAAATAATTTTAAGGATTTTTGCTTTGTTAGGCCAAAGAAGTATAACTTCTTGCGTGTATACATAAGTACACACACACTTTTTTTGCTTAAGAACCTCATCTTAATAGTTAGTGAATTTAAGTTTTATACCCACCTCTAGATGATTATCTAATATGTACTATTATGTTAGCTATACATATACAATAGGTAGATATCTACAATCCCTAGAGCAGAAATCATAGAGCATGGCCGTGACATAAATTGTAGCTTCCTCGCCGGAATACGGCGTGGTTTCCACTCCTAGACACATAAATACACGCCTCGTGTGACCACACCCTTATTCCACAGCCTCTATTGTTTTCCGATTACTAAACTGACCCTTAGGTACAGGATAAGTGGCTAAATTATCGCTGTGTACGACATGTGTGCGATAGCCTTATGTTTACACGAATAATGTGCATAAAGCTGTTATGGGTTTATATTTGATACTTCCGTTAGTTGCTAACATTAAATCAAGTTAAGTTTGATAGTACTTTTCTCAAATAAAGCGCGGAAATTAAAAGCCCGTTTGCTTTTAACCTCTTGTAACCTTTTGAATTTCAGGTGGCGTTAAAGTAAGTTCATCATACGCATTGTCTTCACTTGTCTTGAAAGACAAGAACCTTTGTCTCATGTTGTCATAAAATTTATGAACGATGCGGGACTCAAACCCGCTCCTCTCGGGTTCCGTCCATCTCAATTTTGGTAACAAAATTTTATTTGTATAATTGATACCAGAAGTGAGAGATACCACTTGAAAAAAAAAAAACAAAACAAATTGTTTTTGAAATACTTTTAATCAACGAACAACAATATTTTTTGACAGAATAAGGTGCCGCTGTGAACCATACCTAGCCATCTAGTGAAAACAAGTCTTCCACAAAACTATGCTATTTAAAAATTCCGTATTGTATTTATCATGGGTAAAAATATAAAGCAAATGTAGCATTATCTGTTCTACGTTTAAAATGGAAATGAACTGGTTATATTCAAAGAACAAAAGTTGAAAGATGGTCGAAAGTAGTAATGAGTTGGTACCCTATTAATAGGAAAAGAAATTGAGGCAGGAATAAAAAGAGATGGAGCGATGACATAGTAGAAAGAGCAGGAAAGATGTGGACAAGGATTGCAAGAGATAGGAACGAGTGGAAATTAATGGAGGAGGCTTTTACCGCTAAATATCGAAAAAAAAATACTAACAATACTAACAAACTACTCTTATTTAAAACAATCAAACATTAATACGTACTAATTACTAAGGAAATACCTAAGTGCATAGATGTAAGGAAATAAAATTCATTTATAAAGTAAGAAGTTTTGGAGTTACAATTCAAAATCGACCATGATCAATAAATATATATATTATACCCCACAAAAAACCTTTTATTCATGGTTGCTAATAATAAAACGAATAGGCTTATTATGAAATATCTAACTGCTAATAAAGGATCGACGGACAGACGTCGGATACAACCATCTCGCAGATTGGACGCGGCCATTCTTCCCGATGTACATTAATGGACTCACTTTGACTCATTCCAGAAAATTTCCGTGCCATTAGACATCTTGTATGATGCTTTTAATGCTGATAGTTAATGTTAAATATTAGGTCGATGAAAATGAGGAGATAATAGTTTTGATGAGGCAATTTTATATATAGTTTTATCCCCCAAACTCTCCTGTATATTCGTTATAAATCTAGGCTAGTTCTTAAATGGAATTAACATATTAGTAAAAACTTTATAACATATTATAATAATAATAATTAAGTATTTAAATTGTAAGTATGCATTGACCACGGAGTTTCCGAAGAGCTGCTTAACCTATTCAGGAATCCTGAGGGACCCTATCAGGATTTTTTTCGTTTCAAGGAACTTTCTTCCACGTACAACTAAGCTGTGGAATGAGGTGTGGTGTCCAGTACCATACGACTTGGGTACCTTCAAAAAAACCACGTACACTTTTCTAACAGGTCGACAACACTCCTGTGATTCCTCTGGTGTTTCAAGAGTATATAGGCGGCGATGATCACCTAACATTCAGGTGACCCGTACGCTTGTTTCTCTTCCTCTTCTATCCAAAACAGGAACCTTTTAAATTGTCAAAAATTCAGCTTTATATGCTCCAAACATAATAAACGATCCTCTTCCATTTCTCCCTATTCCAAAAACGCAGTCTCACTTCATCCAAATACGTCTTACATATATGATTAATAACTTATCGCAATTAAAGCATTTTTGTGAATCTGCTTTTAATCACACGCAAAAACACTCGTATAAGGGTGAATGCCTACGTCACGCTTCAAGACCATATATACTCACACGTACTACTCATGCGGCCATCGTAGATAAGTATATGTCCCGGTTGATCTTTCATACTCTATCCATAATAATCCAATTTATGTTGTCAATCCATTTACCTGAATAATAAATAATTTGGAAAACATTGTGTCACAATTTTATATTAATTTGTTATCTGATTGAAATGATTGCGAAACTGAAGTGGCAGTTGGCAGGGCGTTCGACGGACAAATGGCCGGTCAGGCAGAAAAGTCCTCGAATGGCGGAAGTTGCAGTGTTGGTAGGCCCCCCAAAAGATGGACCGACGATCCGGTCAAGATCGCTGGAATACGTTGGACGAGGGTAGCGCAGGACCGGTCGTCGTGGAGAACTTTGAGGGAGGCCTTTTTTCCGGCTGATGATAATGATGTTGTCTGATCTGGAACCCTTTTTGTACTACATCTATCAGACAAAATCTCCACTAGGCCGTATATGCTTTACTGATTTTGCTGTAAGTTCATATTATGAACCCAGAAACTGGTCCGTCGTGTTCCGTGATTGAGTGTATTTTGTCTCTGTTATGCACAGCTATGAAGACAGAGACAAACACACTTGATCACTGATTCCGCAATTGCGTACTTTGTAGAATGCGTGTCACAAGGTGTTTTGGCCTATTTGCGATAGAATATACATTTGGATTTTTATTGGATCGTGTAGTGTTCCAGTTTGCAGACAAAATTCTGCTTATTAACTAACGGAACATCTCATACTGAATGTTTGGCCCTATACTAATAAACTATTGTTGTACATCATTTTAAAATGTACACAGTTTTACAGCAAACTTATAAAATTGTAGCGATATTCAAGTTGATACAAAGAGATTTGTATAAGAATCACTACAGTATCTAAGCCATACAATGAGCATTGTGATGGCCTGCTGCTCGTGAAATTTCATTTTTCATTTGATGTTTTCCGCGAGAGTGCAAATGACGCCAAGATTTGTGCGACGGAATAAGGTCTTCAAGATGCCACAATAGAAACAGAGTAAACGAGCGGCTTTTTGTTATTATCTTTAGAAATGGAGAAATATTTAAATTTAAATGAAAGAACCAAAGATTACTATTTGACTTCTTATTTTTGAATGTATGTATTACTTCAAGTTATACAGACAAATATAGCAAATGACATTAAATAATTAATCTTTTTTACAACTGAGCCGATGAAGCTATTGAAAGAAAAATATTTTGTTTTGTAGTTTACTAAACCTAGTTTACAGTTTTTGTTAAGGTTATTATTATATGTTAAATTGCAAATTTGGGTTTCACCTCAGCGTTATGATGATCATATGCGTTATGAAGGTAATGTTGTGATCAGAGCTGGTCTTCATGGCACCTGGGTGCCAGGTGCTAATTACTGATTGCTCGATATTAATTGTAAGGATTTTTGAAGTCCATTTAATTTTGTATAAAAAAGGGTGTGTGGAATACTTCTTTAACGTAACAAAACCTGTCCTTTTTGCCCTGTACTTTCCCCGGGGCGTAAAGAGAATAGGGGAGTCCCATGCCGATGGGTGTCGTAAGAGGCGACTAAGGGCTTTTTAGAAGTGGGAGAGTCACGCTGCCGTCTTATGACGTCAGCACAATCGGGCCAGACTCGTCCGGGTTAATTACCACACTCGCACAGAATACCGGCGTGATGTAGCGGCCTAGTGCCGCTATGTTTCGCATAGGCTAGTGTCGAGGACCGGAGGCCATCCCTTACCCCCACCCCCTCCCCCCAACAAAATATGAGAGCGGTCCATAAAGAGATATTACCCCAGGAGGGTACCGGCTATACCAGAGCCGGAGAATCCCTCCCCGAGCACTCTCGCTCGGGCTGCCCTTCGTATTCTGGGGTGGGCATAGAACCGCGCATGACCGAGGACAAACGAGGCAGAAACACCACGGCACCCCGCTCCACGCTCAACGTGGACTTTTGCTATATCAGGGGAATTCACTCCAATTTAAACGCCGTCCACCACCACCTTGAGACGGTAGAGCCGGCCTTGTGTTTCCTTACGTAGACGCAGATATCTCGACCTAGCGACACGTCATATTTAACGTACCCCGGGTACAAAATTGAGCACAATTTTTTGTCTCATGCCGGGGTATGTGTGTACGTTGCACATGAGGAATGACACCCTGGCCCATACGGCAAAAGAGAAAGCCGAGCTCCTGTGCGTTCTTTTCGCCTCCAACTCGACACTTGACGACAACGGAAAAACACCGCCGACCACGGTGTCAGAGCTCTATGCCTGAAGTACAGTTCAGACAGAAAACTGTTAGGCAAGCTCTGTTTTCGTTGGATGTCAGGAAGTCGAGCGGGCCGGATGGCATTTCTCCAATCGTGCTAAGAACGTGTGCCCCAGAGTTGACGCCCGTGCTAACGCGTTTATTCCGGCACTCTTATTCCAAAGGCGTAGTCCCTGACTCATGGAAGTCACCCTTGTCCATCCGATCCAAAAAAAAGGAGACAGTTCGGAACCGGCGAACTACAGGCCTATTGCTATCACCTCCCTGCTCTCCAAAATCATGGAGAGCATAATTAGCCGCCAGCTTTTAGTATACCTAGAGGGTCACCAGTTGATCAACGACAGACAGAACGGCTTTCGCCATGGACGGTCGGCAGGTGATCTTCTGGTGATTCTTTGATCGTGTATGGCACAAGGCGCTCCTCTCCGAACTTCCATCATTTGGGCTTCCCGAGAGCTTGTGCAAGTGGACCTCCAGCTTCCTCACTGGGCGCAGCATACAGGTCGTTGTTGACGGATATTGCTCGAACCCGAAGCCCGTGATTGCTGGAGTGCCCCAAGGCTGTGTGCTGTCTCCCACGCTGTTTCTTCTGCATATCAATGATATGTTGGACACCTCCAACATTCATTGGTATGCAGACGACAGCACTGGTGATGCCGTATACACTGGCCATGCAGGTCTCTCTCTGGAAATCGTCGACCAGTGCCGGGAGAAACTTGTGTCTTCTATCGAGTCCTCTCTTGAGAAGGTCGTGGAAAGGGGAAAATTGAACCTTGTCCAATTTAACCCCCAGAAGACTCAAGTTTGCGCGTTACCACTAAAAAAACCCCATTTGTCGTATCACCGCTCTTCGACAACACTTCCCTCAAAGCCTCGCCTAGTATCGGAATACTGGGTCTCGAAATCTCGAGCGATTGCCAATTTCGTGGTCATCTGGAAGGCAAAGCCAAATTGGCTTCAAAGAAACTGGGCGTCATTAATAGAGCACGGCAATACTTCAAGCCGGCCCACATACTAGCGCTCTACAAAGCGCAGTTCCGGCCACACATGGAGTATTGCTGTCATCTCTGGTCTGGCGCACCCCAGTATCAGCTCGATCCATTTGACCGCGTGCAACGCAGAGCAGCTCGAGTTGTTGGGGACACAGTGCTCTGTGAACGGCTGGATCACTTGGCGTTGCGTAGAGACGTCGCTTCATTGTGTGTCTTCTACCGCATTTATCACGGGGAGTGTTCCGAAGAGCTAGCTGTTTAACCTGATTCCTGCCGCCGAATTCCACCTTCGCACGACACGCCACAAGTTACGATATCATCCCCACCATCTGGATATGTGGCGGTCCTCCACAGTGCGGTTTTCAAGGAGCTTTCTCCCTCGTACCACAAGGCTATGGAATGAGCTTCCTTGTGCGGTGTTTCCGGGACAATACGACATGGGTACCTTCAAAAAAGCGCGTACACCTTCCTTAAAGGCCGGCAACGCTTTTCTCTGGTGTTGCAAGAGAATGTGGGCGGCGGTGATCACTTAACTTTAGGTGACCCGTACGCTCGTTTGTCCTCCAATTCCATAAATAAAAAAAAAATAAAAAACAACATTCCTTATGCTATTTTACGTTTGTAGCACAAGCATCTTAAAAATTCACTCTGACTATTTAAAAATAGCTATTAATCCCTATAAGTCCAAATGATTTTTTATATTTCGTTTACAGAAACAGAGGAATTGTATTTAATGTTTTGTCCATGCCTTGGATTATCGTAGTGAAGTCGGTTTGGGTCTAATGTTTCCCTGTCGTCACCACACCTGGAGCTCTTATTAACACGCTACACGATTTATGTAAAACCATAACATCAAAACTTGATGAAAACATTATTGGATTTGTATTTTTTTTTTGTTTTTTTAACTTTAAGTTTTATTAATAAAGCAAAGTTCGACTGTAGGTGTGTTTGCAATTATTTTCCTTCCAAAAAGCTAAATGTGTTTAATATTGGAGGCACTTGATAGAACGTTAGAAACACTTCTTAGGTTCTATGTGGTGAGTGACCCTGCTGGTAGGCGCAAACATTTAAATGATGAATATACCTATAGATGTTTGTTTCCGAGTCAAGGTTATTTATATGTCTTTTTGTATGTTTAAGTATATGTAATATATTGTTATTTTGCACCCATAGTACAGGTTATGCCTTATTTGGGGCAAGATAACTTATCTCAGTGTATTAAAATTATTCTTATTATATAATAGATTTTTTATTATTTAGTCTTCATTGAGACGAGTTGCTCCTTACATTATGTTCCTTATTTATATATCACATTATAATAATATAAATAATTCAAAACTATATTTATTTTTTTTTCTTCTGAAATAATGAGTTAAACCATGTTCTTCACTTAGATTGAGCAAAGTTAAAACGTTTGGTAATTTGTTATGTAACTTGCTTTTAAGGATTAAATGCGCGAGAAAATCTCGTTCGCTCTGGTTATTATGAATAAAAAATGAAATGTAAATGGCGTTTGCTTTCAGATTAAGCTATTCACGTGGCGTCTTCATTGTCTAATTGTTGTATTGTTTGGATTTCCTCTGCCGAGAAATAATCATTTCTAAATTCTATTGTTATTATTAAGTATTTTATAACAATTTTTTAAGGAAAATATTATGTTTATTCTTTTTTTATAGAATTGTGAGCTTCATTACTTTTGTTAGGTAGGCAGACATATTAATAGTACGACTAGAACTAGCAAATGTAAATTTTTGACCAATGCTCGAGCGTAGTTATTTTTTGTAATATAGCCGTTGTTCGGGTTCACCAAGGGCACCAAAAAGGCTGGCAGTTTAAGTGTCCGCGTGTGTCGGCTAGTTAAACACATCGAGTCATTTTCTTCTTTCTTCATATATAGCGATTTAAACCGGAATCGGATAAAATATATTATGAATCAATAAAATATGCATATTTCTTGTTGAAAATTATCTAAATAATTTGAGACTAAAAATAATAAATAAAATAAATAAAGGCCTTGCTGCGAAAAGAGACTTTAAAGCAAACCACACATGCGATGAAAGCCTGACGCTAAGAAATCCAGGCACAATCTGGATGGAAGAGGAGCAAAACTGGGTCATATGGCACAATCTACACAAAACAATGTTTGAGAATGGCTGAAACAGAGAGATCTATTAAAATTATTAAGCTCAGCAAACACAGGCTGTTTTACAAACTATAATCATTCAAGCGATCATTTCGATTATCAGTTATTTATTTTTGAGATTATAAAGATAAAGTACCCTGCCCATCAGCTGCTGCACGAGTGAACGTTCACACGTTCCATCCGAAAAGATGGTAGATCAATTAAGTAAGCAGCGTTCAAAAGTACATATATTACCTTAACCCACATAAAACACCCAGATTCTAAAGTCCGCCATTAAATGTCATGTAATTAAAAAATTTAATACATTTTGCTTGATAAAATACGTCAACTAACGATGACCGGCGAATAAACAATTACACCGTTTGAGTACGGCAGGTAGCTAATAGCTGCCGCGCTTAAACACCGCGATGTGTTTGGTCACACCTTTACAATTATGGTTTGCCTTGTACAAAATAAATAATATCTCTAAAAACTCGTTTTTTAAAAATTATCTTCTCATCATTTTAAATTCTTTAATTTATATAGTTTAATGTATTTTTATACTTACAAGTCTTTTTTTCCTTATTTATATATCACATTATAATAATATAAATAATTCAAAATGAGTTAAACCATGTTCTTCACTTAGATTGAGCAAAGTTAAGACGTTTGGTAATTTGTTATGTAACTTGCTTTTAAGGATTAAATGCGCGAGAAAATCTCGTTCGCGTTGTTTCGAGCCGATTCTTCTGAAAATTATTAGTAATGGGGGCATGATTAGAAATTTATTTTAAACAACAAGTAAAATAATACACACCTTGAACTCGGCACTCATGAGTATAACGAGCAAAAACTTGTCATATCTAAGCAGAATTACACCGATTTCTTGTTAGAGTCTTGTGTCATCGTGACGTCATTAGTGAAAGCAAAATGTTGCCATGAAAGGGCTGATGAGGCTTTATGTTACGCTTATCATTGTGACGTGGAACATCAGTGGTGACTGTATGATATTAATATATGTATAAAGTTAATCGCTTATTGAATTAAGCTGAGGTCGTTCAGTGATGAGTCTTTGTAACAAAACGTTGCGGATTTGTTCTTGAAATTATTAGTACATAATCATTGAGAACAAAATTAAAAGAAATTAACATCCTGACTCTTGCTTCTTAATATATTCTTCATAATATAATGTATGTACATTGGCACATAAGTGAATTTGCTAGAAACTGTCATAACCATAACTTTAACACCAGGAACAGACATGAACTTATAATGCTTACTACACGGCTACGCCGAATTAGTAAGTATTTTATGGGGCGATGTATTTATTTTACAACATGATCCCAGAAAATGTTCAATACAAAAGTATGACGATATTGAAAAGAATTATTAAAAAATGTTTGTGTGGTAATAGTTACTATCTTTGACTTTCTTAATGATAACACCGCCTATTATAGTCAGTGAGTTACAACCAACATACTACGTTTATTGCTCTTCAAAATACTCTCCTGCACATTTTAAACATTTTTTCATGCAATCGAACCCTTTTTTTATACATGCTGATTGAACGCTATCACTGCCCCTTCGGAATTGGTAAAAGTGAAACCTCTCATCAAATCTTTGATTTTGGAAATACAGAAATCACAGGGTGCTAGGTCGGGGCTATGTTCAGGATGGGTGACGAGTTGTACTTTTTCGGAAGCTAAAAATTACTTTGTTTGGTGGGACGTGTGTGAAAAAGCGTTGTCATGATGTAGGAGAACGCGGCTATTAGGTCGTCTTTCACGACCTTTTTTAACACCCTGGGTAAACATGATGGTAGAATACCACTCGGCATTAACACTCCTTTGATCTTCAAGTAGATTGTGCAGATGGGACCCGTAGCCGAGAAATAAAATGCGATTATTTTTTTTCTAACATTGCCTGCCTCACTTTTGTTGGCTTATTCTCATTTTCAAACACCCATTCACAGGATTGCTGTTTTTTCCGTGTTCAAAACAATAAATACACATTTCGTCTCCTGTGACAATGTCATAAACAGCATTAGAATGTCCGTGGTCGTACTTAATTAGCATCTGTGAGCACCATTCACGTGAGCCCGCTTCTGCTCCACTGTCAGTTCATCAGGGATCCAACGATAACAATGCTTCCGAACTTTCAATTCTTCGTGTAAAATTTTCTGAATTTGGCTTATACCAATCCCCAATAGTCCTCAAATTGTGTCATAGGTAATCCGCGGGTTTTCTTCAATTAGCCGCTTAACAGTAGCCATATTATTTTCGTTGACGGCAGTTGAAGGCCGCCCTGTCTCCTGGAGATAGATAATTGTATGACCGCGAAAGCCTTGCTAGAGTTAAGTTGGCTCGAAGCCAAAATTACTATATACAAAAAGTATATAAGTATAGTCTTGAGAATATGCTAGAGTACTAATGCATAGGAGTAAGATATAAAAATATAATAACTATATGAATCGTAAACATAACATCGGCAAGCCACCAGCCATTCATTAGCTGAGTAAGTAAACGTGACGTACTGTGCGCGGATCCAGCAGGGTCGCGATATCTGATCAACTACGGAGGGGATGTAATTGGTCTCCGATGCCAGCCCGATAAGCCGCTCGGATCATCTGATGTCTGGGAATCTATATTACTGCAGTACACTGCGTTTTTCACAGAAGCAACTGCATCAGAAGTGGGATGTTGTAATACAAGCAAAGAAAGTGTAATCAATAATTATAAAAATCTCAGCCTAAATAGATAAACACATATAATTAATTAACTTAGTTGTATGTGGTTAAGTAAGTATAGATAAAGCAAGTGAGATTTTCAGTTTATAGTCAATAACAATTATGTTATTGTATATTTTTTAATGAATATAAGGAACAAGACGAGCAGGACGTTCAGCTGATGGTAATTGATACGCCCTACCCATTACGATGCAGTGCTGCTCAGGATTCTCGAAAAACCCAAAAGATTCTGAGTGGCACTACAATTTCGCTCGTCACCTTGAGACATAAGATGTTAAGTCTCATTTGCCCAGTAATTTCACTTCACACTTCACACAATTACTGCTTCACGGCGCTGTTGTGGTACTAATAATCTTCCTGGCATCCTGTGCAAAGGAGCCTCTCACTCCCACAACTACATCAAAAGTGGGATGTAATAATACAAGCAATGAAAATGTTATGGTAGTGGTAAAATTATAAAAATCACAGTCTGAATATATAAAAATAATTAAAATTAATTAACTTAGTGGTATGTAGTTAAGTTAGTAGATAAAGCAAGTGGGATTTAGAGGTTATAGTCAATAATTAAGTTAATGTATATTAAAACAATCTATTTTGACTTTGCTTTATTACCTCCCGAATATCTTTGATTTGAAGGATGTTTTATTAATATTGAAGGTTTGGTTCCGTATTCATTCGCCCATGGTCGACTTCACAAACTAAGCTTTAATGAGAAGAAGTAGCAAACTTGTGACTCATTGTTAATCTTTTGAAATAATTAACGACTTCAGCATTTTACAAAATATTTTAGAGAAGAAAAATGCTCACAAGTTTCAAGTTGCTTGAGCAAATTGAAAAAATATATATATATATATATATACTAGCTGACCCGGCAAACGCTGTTTTGCCATATAAAGTATAATTCACGCGATAGTTTTATAAGTAATAAAATATTGCCTATATTATAGCCTGTACATCATTTTGTTCTATTGTCAATAGTTTTTGCAGCGCACGCAAAAATAGGTTTTCGATTTTACACCTTGTGTTACAAAATAGCAATTTTATTACGGATCCCTAATTTTGAAAAAAAAAACATAGCCTATAGCCTTCCTCGATAAATGGACTACCCAACTCTGAAAGAATCATTCAAATCGGACCAGTAGTATCAGAGATTAGCGCGTTCAAACAAACAAACACTGCAGCTTTATAATATTAGGATAGATATATAAAATTAGGAAATATTGAATACAGTTGACCATAAACTTATTACACTAGCGTAATAGACAAACACTCTCCTCATTAGGGCGAGACTAAATTTAAAATGTTCATGTGTGCTAGTTTTACAGATGTGTTAATGAGTTTGTGACGTGTGTAGTATTTTGCTTTTAGACAATCCCTATGATAAATATTCGTAAACGGCGAATATTGAAAAACCTATTCACGTATACAATATTTTATTATCTAACACATATTTTTTACAATAGAGTGTTTACATGCGTATATAAAATGTAATAGTATAGTAAATGTAAAGTATTTTAGTGAATATGTTCTACGAAAATTAGCACCACGAAAGCAGTAAAGAAGAATTAATATTTACCTGTGAAATGTTTCTTTAGATGGATTGTTGCTGTGAATAACAACACAATCTTACACAGAAAGTGATAGTATTATATTTTTTGATCAATATCCGTGAAAACACAGAACAATTACGATAAAAAACACTAAAATTAAAATGCGTTCCAAATTGACAGGAGACTAATGGACACTAAATTGGTAAACGGTTTCACGGTCCATCTACTCCGTCTCACACCTTGGTTTTTATGTAAGGATAGTTATCTCACTCTCACACAGGATTCGTCTATACTTCGTATACTAAGTTTATACTGTTGACATCGGCATAAAAGTAGTGACATAAGATTACTTAAGCCATACCCAATAATACAGTGCGTGAAATAAACATATTTATGACACATATATAAATTATTGTGGCAAGTGGGGAGCTGTGATTGAAAGTATTATTTTATTGTCTCTATCAATTACACATACGACCCATTCCTGATACTGTTTGACTTTGGGAGTGGTGATTTTGATAAATTTTTGTGAGTATTTGATTAAGTAACTTAGAGAAATTATTTTTTCTATCGTAAAATTTCATCCCCATTGTTTTATTATGCAAAAGTGCTTATCAAACTTTAATCTTATCATTTTTGTTTACTATATTCTAGTTTTACGATGATATAGCTTACTTTTACCAAGTTTTACATACCTTTGCTGCGATTAACTTTTATTGTACGTGCACGCTTGCACCTAAGCGGATGTCGCTTTTATCTTTAACATCTGTTCTCAGTGAGACGTTCCAAGGGAACAAATGTAATTTTTTTAGTTATAATTTGAATGTGTATTTAATATGTTGTTTCTGTTTTTGTCTCCCTTAAAGTAAATAAATAAAAGGTTACAAGAGAGCACTGTCTGTCGGGTCCGCTATTATATACGTCTATTTGTTACTTTTTTAACTATCATTCAAGTGTCTGTTTGTTATATCGAAATTACGCCTATTTTCTAAATGAATATCAAACCGAATCAAAAGTAATTTTATTCATTCAAGGGGAAGACGCCTATGAAGTAATAATGCTCAAAATTCTGTTTGTCCATCAGTTTGCTTCGGTTAATCTCCGAAATAGCTGGAAAAATTTTTACTTGACTTTCATTGGCAGAGACCTTACGCTTATCGCAAGTAAAATCTACTTTTACTTAAATTATATTCAAAAAGTTCTGTACTAAATATAAAAAATATTAAACTATTCACAAAAGCTGAATCACGAAAATGAAAATCACGCGGAACATTGCGGGCGAAGGAAAAAGGATCCTTTTTTTTATTGAAGTACTAAGATATAACTGTGTGTGTGTAATGTACGTTTTAAATTTTATTTTCTTAACAATAGATTTTAAGGTTTAAATTCAAGGATTTAAGGCATTTTTAAAAAGAAAGTGTTGAATGCCATGCTCCCGTTCTGATGCTGGTGTCTTGACTAAATAAAATAAGCTATTCGATAGTGCAAACACTGTATTATCACTGATTAGACATCTGTATATTATGTGCATACGACGAGAAGTGGCAAGCGCACCTCCCCTGTCTGTGTATAAAATATATAAAAAAAAATAAGAATACAATAATTGTACTTATGATCAATAGATAAATAATTGTTACACTGGTTTTTGTGCGCTATTTTCAAGGCATTAGCCTCGAACATTTGATTTCAATTCGGTTTTCACCAATGCCGATGTAAGCTTCCAATATTTGTTTCACTACTGTTGGTTCAAAAACGAAAAAGGACAAGTTAATTGAAAAAATAGTTGTGGGTATGCGCTCACGTCATTTTTAATTTTATTCAATTGTAATTTAGTAATTAAAACTAATTGTAACAACTGTTTATTACAAATAATAAAGAAAATAAAAATATCTAAATATTTCCTTAATGGAACTCATAGTGTATCCTATAACTTGGCTGGTTATAGAAATGTTGCAACTATGCATAATATCAAGGGTGTAGAACATCCATAAAACCCCTAAGATGAGATATTTGATATCAAAGAACATTTTTCATTAAAATTAGATGAGTTTAACGGTACTTTGACATACAAGATTCCTCACGGTTGGGGATATCTTCACAAGATATTATAGTCATTTGAAAATTACGATAAAGGTATGACCACACTTTACTAGAACATTTTGTCCCTATTATTCTAAAAGACATATTTGTCTAAATCGCATCAAAATTATAGAATCAACTTCTTATCGCGGTGTTTCCTCGTCAATATGAAATAGGTAAAGTATAAATAAAGGCGTACAACTTCTGCACCTCTTGCAGGTGCTTACATACTTAAGATACACACATTTTTTTTAAATTCTGTTTTTCCTATAAGGCCTTAAATAATAAATATCACCATTGGAAAATATCATCCATCCGTGATGGTGATGAAAATCATTATTAAAGATGCCATTACTTCATTTTTTTATGACAATAAGGGACGCGAGACGAGCAGGAGGCTCAGCTGATGCTAATTGATACACCCTGCCCATTACAATGTAATGACGCTCAGGGTTCTTGAAAATCCCAAAAATTCTGATCAGCACTACAATTGCGCTCGTCTACTTGAGACACTTATGTCATCTTAATGTTAAGTCTCTTTTGCCCAGTAATTTCACTAGCTACATTGCGCCGATCAGACTGAAACACAATAATGCTTGCACATTGCTGCTTCACGGCAGAAAAAGGCGCCATTGTGGTTCCCATAATCTATCCGGCATCCTGTTCAAAGGAGCCTCCCACTTATCTTTTAACAAGTGTCGACCCGTTTGCTCGGACACTATAAGAGTGTCTCCTCTGATGTTACTTACAATCAGATGTAACAAATACTAATAAGTCATACTTTTTAGATATTTGTATGAATAAAGTAATTTCTAAGTTTACGATATAGTGATATTATCTTAACTAATAAATGGAGAGCCGTTTTTTTGTTCGGTTATACTGCGAAAACTACTGAACCAATCGGAATACTACTTTTACCATAAGACGCAGCGAGTTGCGCAGAAGGTTTTGGTATATGATATGTTGGTGGTTACTTAACATATATTTCTTTGACTTACAATATTTATAATATATTCGGAATACAAATAATTCAGTCAACGACATCTCATTACATATGACAATTCATACAATGAGTGGGCGCGGGGTCCTAATTTATAAGGCAAATGAACTTTTGCCGGGGCAGCATTTTTTGATATATAAAATGAATTAGCTGACCCAGCAAACGTTGTTTTGCCATATTAAATAATAAAAAAAATTGCGGAATAAAAATAGATGCAACCGATTCTCCGACCTACCACATACATCGTACTATAATTGTTGTATTCGATTGCCATCTTGCAACCCTATAGCGGATTTATGGATGGAACAGAATAATATAAAAATCCCGATACAAAAATAATTGTAGATCGTAGAAGAGCATAAATCTGACTTTGTATGTTTAATGCTGAATCATAATAAAATAAAATAAAATAAAAAAAACATATTTAGGGGTCATCTTTATCATTTAGGGGTATGAAAAATAGGTGTTGGCCGATTCTCAGACCTACAAAAAATTTTATACAAATCTGTTCAGCCGTTTCGAAGGAGTTTGGTAACAAACACCGGGACACGAGAATTTTATCTATTAGATTATATAAGGTATTTATGCAGTAAAGATTGTATTTATTACCAATATATTTTAATAATTTTCAACTCTCAGTTTTTATTTATAACTATAATCGATATTATTGATATTTACTTTGAAACCCCAGATGTGGCCGAACCCTAAACTGACAGGTAAAAAATCAAAAGGCACAGACTTTTTACCCCCAGTTCACACACCAGTGGATCAAGATCAGAAGGGCTCGTTAAGGGCGCGTGCACAACGCGTGCTAAAAACGCCTAATTGATTATAGCCATTATAGTTTTATAATTCGACATCTCAAGGGACAAATTGTTCACTAATTACCGAGGGCATTGTTCACTAGTCTTTTGTTTATCACAAGCCCATTGTTCTAGTGCGATATTAAAAATAAATGCGGTGGATGTATGGAATTGGGTCGTTTGTTCTTAATTAGTATCGCCTGAGTGTATAATAAATACATGTGAATGCGCTTTGTCATTTAAGTTTTTAGTTGAATAACATAGTTTCAATAACGAAGAAAGAAGATATTCCAGAGTCGGTCTTGTACACCTCATAAAAAAAAAACAAAAATACAAAAAATGCCGTAAAAGACGACGGGATCACATATCATCAGTTAGTATTTTGTATTTTATTAATTTCAATGTTAAATCACACGAAGCGTATGTTACAAAATTTGTAAGATTTCTTTGAGTGTCAAGATGTTGTATGCTATCTAGTTAGAGCGCAGCGGAGATTAATCCTTAATCTAAGCCTAAATAGTTAATGTTCAATGCTATTTTAATGCGTCAACATTTATGATTAAATTGTTTCATATGAACCAGTTTATAACATTTCTTATAGTATTATTAATGTGACTTTCAAAAGAATTTAAATTGTCCCCTATAAGTATTACTGTGCTGTCATCAGCAAAGATAATCATCGCATGGTTGGTTACGGTGGGTTAGTTACACTACTTAACTAACTCAACTAGTTAAAGAAACCTAACGATGAAATAAAATATTTTGTTAGTTTTCACAGCTAGATACCATAATGTATATATGGGCGCAAATTGCCACCTACCTATTTACCTATTGTCAATAGATGGCAACTATTGATGTTTATGTTTTAGTTTATCATTAAAAAGAATAAAATTGTTATAGATATATCTGAAATATATAGGATTTCATTACAAGTAGCTATTTGGAAACATAAAACCGTTATTTATTAAGATCTGATATTTAATAGACACTGTTTTAACTGTTTGAATGTTTTGAAGATGTTTGATGTTTCATTTATTGTTAAAATATTTAAATGTGTAAATGTTTAAATTAATTTGTACTCGTATTAGAACTAATATCATTATTCTGTATCTAACTTTATTATTTTATGCAATTAGTCTTTCTTACTTGCATTTCGAAATTTGTTTGCAGCGCCATCTTCTTACTTACTAATGTATATTCAAATTTGATGAACAATCCATATAATATAAATCATTTGAAGTTATATAAATTCACTAAAACATTTATTATAAATATTAAGCTGTATTTAGGAATTATTTTACAGTACCTAATTTTATTTGATTGTTTTAAAAGAGGTTGTATCATCTTTTATCTATTGTAAGGTAGCTATAAAAGCGGTTGTTTTATGTAAAGACTGTTCAGTTCTATACTAGCAATTTTGAGTGAACAAACTGAGAAATTCTTAGTGAGCTATTTCACCGTGATGGACCCTGATCGAGAAATCCCTGGCTTAACGCCGACATCTACGTTAATCGACTATGCCAAATAATTATTAATCACTTCTTACAATAATTTCATACTGTCACACTTTACACATACTATCTTGTCCCAAACTAGGCATAGCCCATACTCTGGGTACAAGACAACGATATATTTAATCCAAATTCCAATTTAAATATTTTTATTCAAAATAGGATGTGACATCACTTATTGAAAGTCAAAAACTATCACCCATTCCAAAATGAATGCCTCAGACCTGAGAAGAACGGGCGAAACAAACTCAGCGGGTTTCTTTTTTCATAGAAAAAATATATCTATAAAGTAATATTGTACAATTAAACTTATTATTTAATAGCCTGAGGGTGGCCACTCCATTCCCAATCTGTGGTATCATTAAGAAGGTCATTTATGTTATAGTAACCTTTACAACACAAACGTTTTTTAACAATTCTTTTGAATAACGTAATACTTATGTTTTGAACATTTTCTGGGATCTTGTTCATATTCAGTTTTATATGGCTGCTACTAAGAACTTATTAAAAGAAAAATTAAATACGTCTTTGCTTCACTGCCAAGGCAATTAAAGAAAAAAACCAGGTTTTTTTTAGTAAAGTAGGACAAATGAGATGCGGGGCTTAATATGTGCCCTCGCAACACGCAAATGGATTAAGAGGTCGTTGCCAACCTAAATGAAGGGTGACCACGCTTTTTTTGAATACACATAATAATTGAATATTTATTAAGATTCCACCAAAGAAAAAACTTTATGCATGTTAAGAATCACAGTTTGAATATGGTCAAGATCGCCAGAATACGTTGAATGAGGGCAGCGCAGGACCGGTCGTCGTGGAGATCTTTGCGAGAGGCCTTTGTCCAGCAGTGGACATCTTCCGGCTGATGATGATATTGATCTAGATTCCGCTGAAGAAAAAACCTTATGCTGGTGTTGCGGATGTCCACTAACCACCACGTGAGCCTCTTGTCAAACAATATACAAGAATTAAAATTTTTCCATAAGATCATCACAGATTGTTTATATTGTCTTATTTATTGAAAACATTTTAAACATTGGATTGCACGTGTTTTTATATTTTTTTTAACCAGACAAAGACAATCGAGGCCCAGCGCAGAAGAAGCTTTACTGGGTGGCTGTCGGACCTCAATGACATGTCTTTTGCTGTTGCGATTTTGAAATGAAGTTAAATTACTTTTAACAAATATAATAGTTCCATTTATATACAGACATGGCATTGTAAGAATTTAATATTCTTTAAAGTAGGGCTTGCAAATATCTGTCATTCATAATTTAATTTAATTAAACCAGTCGGAGGCTCCATTGCACAAGATGCCGGTACCACAACGCCTAGTTCTTTCGTGAAGCAGTAATGTGTAAACATTACTGTGTTTCAGTCTGAAGGGCGCCGTAGCTACTGAAATTTACCTGGCAAATAAGAGTTAACATCTTATGTCTCAAGGAGACGAGCGCTATTGTAGTGCCGCTCAGTATTTGTTAGGGTTTTTCAAAAATCCTGAGCGGCACTGCATTGCACTGTGTATTGCGTATCATTTACCAGGAGCTGAATGTACTACTCGTCTCGTCCCTTATTGTTATAAAAAAAATGGCCCTTAAGCATACGTCGGTATACTATGTCGGTAATGTTAGTGTGGATTTCATTAGGTACAGCTACGTTTAGGGTAACCAAAATAAATGAGGCAAATTCGCAAACCGAACTGGGGTTGGTATAAATTATTTATTATCTAGGAGGCTGTTCGCATTTCGCACGGCTCAGCATTCGCCACAGAATAGGATTTTCATCACGCTACAATCTGACCAACCATCTTTGCTTGAATCTCATTATTGACACACGGCTTTCAAGAATCAGGTATATAACTATAAACATAACATTTTTGTTATATTAATTGACTGTTTGTTCTGTGGTCGTCTGGGGAAGTTATATGTCGGCCGCAAGATACTTGTGCACTTGTACTGTTTTTTTTATGGAAGAGGAGGACAAAAGATCGTACGGGTCACCTGATTTTAAGTGATCACCGCCGCCCACATTTTCTTGCTATACCAGATGTTTTAAATCAACTCGAATTGAAAAGAAATCAATTTTGAGTTTTTTTTGCAAATTTTGTAAATTTTTTGCCTTTTATGATTTTAAGCACATGAAGCGTTCCATTTTTAAAAAACTTAAAGATGTTACAACAATTAAATGGGTTGGGGTATTATTTATTTATTTATTGTCCAATTAGCACATCAGTGCCACTTACTCTAAATAGACGAAACAAAATAAGGAAAAATTACAAATATAAAAGAAGTATTATAAAATAATTGAATTAAGTATACAATTTCAATACTCTCCGCGTACCTTAGTATTTCAGACACTAGGGAATTCCACCCATCATTGAATGGATCCCATTGAGCATTCTTGTCCAAGAGCGCGTTGAAAGATGCCAATGAACGCGGTATAAGTGCCATGACTCGGGCAACGGTTATTATTATCGAGCAACGTTACGTTATAGGTAGTTTTAAGACGTGTTACGACCCAAACCGTCCTGACATTGTTAAAATTAAGGCCACGCTGCTTTGACTTGAGTCATCTGATTGATCCGACATAAAATCTCCTTTTTCAAGATCTTTTGAGATGATAAAATAATTTAGATATTTTGAGATCTTCATAAGTTGAACATCACCGAGTGACACTTTCTGTATGCAAGTGTTTGATTTGTTGTTGAAAAAGCGTCCCCCTATGAAATTTCAGTAGCTGAATCAATAAGATTTCCTTAATAATGGGACTATGGGATGATAAAACTCTCCAACGAAAACATAAAATCTATTTAATATACTTACAAATTTTCTTGAAGTCAGTTAAACTTAAGTTCACCAAACTTGAGCGCCGTGTGTGAGCCGCATTATTTAGGTCGTTAAAATTCAATTGTTGGTGGCCCCCACTGAGTCCATCTTACCCACTATATAATAAGTCTATTGAGACTGCATAATTGCAAATCATTTGAGGGTTTTTTGTTCAAAGCTGATGCTAACCCCTCTGTAGTTCGAGGAGAGAAAATGATATAATTTCGTGCAAATAAATCGGCTTAAGTCGTCCTATTACATATAACATTGTTGTAAGGGTGACACCTTCTACTTAGTATCAATGCTTTGTCTATGCTGCTACGAAGCTTACTCTATAAGATAAGAAAATAAAAGGATTGTGCGGTTTTATGAAACCACGGTAAAAGTGAAACTTTTTTTCACATTATAGACATTTAACTAAAACACTCACTGGCTGTGTCGTTGTTTACCAAAAGCAAATAAAAGTTTTACAAACAACATTTACATTAAACACTGAAAAAATAAACAAAATAGCGTGGAGCACTGGAACAAATGAGTTATATTCTATACACTACACGGTCAGATGCTGCGAACTATAGGCGCCGCCCGACCGTCACGCGACATGCAACACACAGACGAAAAAGTTTGAGACCACGTAATAAAGATAAAGAGACCCTTTAACAAACCAAACCGTGAAATTATAAGTCTGTCTCATGTCTTTTCGATTCATAGGATCACGTGTTTTTAAATATTTATGTCAAGTATCTAAATGGATTACGAAAAGAACCACACAATCAAAAACGAAAAAGTACAAAAAAATCCAAGTGTTTTTCTTATTTTTTGCATATTAGATGTACTAATAAGAACTCAACATTAACAATTGATTTGCACTTACATACTTATAGGTTGGTTATTCTAATTAGGTACATTCAACATTTAAAAAACGAAAGTAACTTGAATCTTAATTATATTATGAAACTATATAATGTGAATAATTAATTATAAGTGTGATATTACAAAAATAAAAGTGGGAATTAATAAGTGCTTAACTAGTTAACAATGTAACACAAACTTATATCTATCGTCGGCGTATTTTTTCTGAATTTTTTTTTTCAATAGGACCTAAACTTGTCGTGAATAATGTCACTGTCATGATCGTTGATATCCTTAAATGTTTTGGATATTCTATTATAGGGACCATATTTTATTAATTGGATGTCATACGGCCGTTTTCAATAACCTAGCTATCCTTAGTTTAACTTACGGATACATTGCTGTTACCGTTTAATAACAAGATCTTACTATCTATCCATAGTTATGTCTAATATAGTTACGGCCGTTCCCAATATTCAGTCTATCTCTTACTTGAGATAAAAATCGTAACTATCGTTGGCTTTTCTGTCCCAATCATCATATCACGGTAGCTCACCTTATCCGTACACGCTGTATGTCAATGGATGACATATAGATTACCAGCGATAGAAGTTTGTATGGAAATTGCAATTCACGCGTCCCAATAATCAGGTATATTGGGACAGCTCCAGATTATTGACAGCTTGTTACTGACAGTAGAAGGTAGTAATTTATCTCTGTGTGTAGATAGTATATTGGGAACGGCCGTTATAGTCCAATGCTGTCTGTCAATAGGTTATTGAAATGTAAGTAAGCGTAAAAGGATAGATTTGTTTACCTCTAGTAAGTTAAACTAAGGATAGATAGGTTATTGAAAACGGCCGTTTGTAAACATCTGTCAAGTTAACAGAAGATGTTTCGAAATAAGAACATTGAAGTGGACGTGTTGTGATTATATATTCGTATCTACATAAATACAAGCACTAAAATGTTCCATAGGTAGTTTATTGAGAAGCAATAATAAGAAAGGTTGATTTTAGCAAAGTATACTCCAATTTGGGATTTTTATTGCTGTTAACTGACAGCAAAAAAACCAACTAACTATAGACCTATATCTATACTACCCATATTATATAATAATTTATTATACTCCAAACAGTTTGGTTTTACCCAGGGTCATTCAAGTACCAATGCTTGGCGTTTTTTGTTTTGTGTGTTTTCAATTGTGTTGAACACGAAACATTGGTCATAAAACTTCATCATTACGGTATTAGAAATATATCATCGGACCTAATGACAACCTACTTAAATTGTAGACTACAACAGGTGTCAAAGGAAAGCGGTCCTCTGGGTCAATCGTTAAAATAGGGGTTCCACAGAGCTCGATTTTTTCAGACCTTTTCTATTCCTTATTTATATAAATGATCTTATCGCAAGTGATAAAAATCAAATTTTGTCGTTTGCTGAAGATACTTCACTCATGTTTGAAATACACCGTTGTTTACCAAATTTTGTTGTTGTTAACAATGCTTTAATTAAAGTTGTACATTGGTTTAAAGCTAACAACTTATTACTTAATGGAAATTAAATGATGTGCATTAAATTTACTTTACCTAATTTTAAACAAGCGCCTCTATATATAGCTTAAAAAAGAGAATAACGTTAGATGCCAAACTCCAATGGGGCCCTCATATAGAAAACTTATCGAGTAGGCTTAGTTCTGCAGTAAAAAAGATTCGTTCCTTATAAGACATTGGAACTGCGAGATTGGTTTATTTTAGTTACTTTAACAGCATAATGCCATATGGTATATTATTATGGAGTAACGCTGCTGATATTGATTCTATGTTTGTGCTGCAGAAAAGTCATCTTATGTCAATTTCCTAATATGCACATATATGGGTTGAGCAGGTTATCAACTGTAAAGTAGATCCTATAGATGAAGCCACAACTTGAGAGTGGAACAGGACATACAAGATTTATCAACGACATACAAGACATACAAGATTTATCACTAGAACGGTTGGCTGAGTGGCAGAACACTCACACGAAACGTGAGAAGTCGCGGGTTCAAGTCTTGCATCGACAATGTTACATATTAGCTTTGTGTACTAATTAGGACCGCTGATATAATAAAAGAATATCAACACATACACGATATTTTAATTATACGTAATGTTTATCATACTTTTTTTCTTATTCTAAGTATAAAACAATTATTGTTAAAAAAACAAAATAGACCCTATATAATATAAATAATTTTGCAGTCTTATGACACTACGATGCAACTAAAAGTTTTTAAATAAAAAAATATTAATATTAGCACAATAATGGAAAGAAAAACACGAAATTTATATGTGCTTTGCTGTACTTATTCATAAAGAAACGAATGTATTAAAAAACCGTGAGGGGGTTCGTACCTACGCTTCCTGGAATAAACTTAAATCAACCTGGACTAAGTTTAAATCAACAACTGTACCAACCTGACTCGGAATTTGTAGTCAAAATTTTTAGTTCAACCCTGCTTCAGGTCCGGCTGTCATGCGACATGCAATAGATGGATGAAGTAATGAAAATTTCACATTTAAATTATAATTTAATTCTACATTTAAGAAGTCTCCTGTTTGTTATAATTAAAACATTTTTATTACAATTTGTATCGCTAAAGACCTAACTGTCTGTCGCCCACGTATCTGTACAACCCGCAAACATGTAAGATTATAAACATTAAAATCTACGGCAGCTGAGCACTTGTATCTCACTGCATTAATTTTCCCGCTCGCTGAAGAGGAAAATATAAATCACTGCATGGCACAGTTCAAAGGATTAGTAGCGCTGTCATAACAAACTAATTTGTGTTTTGATAACATCAAATCACAACTGTTATATTAGTAGCTAGTTGGACTAATATAATTACTTTACATGATATTAGTTTTAACGTTTGATTATGTGGTATACTTTTGACAGCAGCTATTAATGGACGATGAGGCTAATTTGATGATTGGTGATGTTATTCAACATCATCCTGGGTGTAAGCATGATGGATCATTACGTATACCTAGGCTCATTACTATGCTACGTTCCGCAGGATGCCATGACCCGACTCTAGTAACATTTAGGAGGAATTACCGGTGCCACAATGACCCACAAATTCCAAAGTCCTGTATGGGGTGGAAACTTGGACGATACGAGCTCGAAAAAGACAAAGGATAGAAGCATTTGAGATGTGCTGCTGGAGGTGCATGTTACGGATATCCCGGACAGTCAAGTTCACCAATACATCGATTCTTTCTCAGCTTCGGTCCGAACCCAGCTCTCAACAATCTGTCACCAGAGAATTCTAACAAACTTCGGTTACACAATGAGAAGTATGATGTAGGATGAGTGCCTTGAAAAGCTGATCTTTGTAAAGGTATCATAAGATATATGGTACAGACATCTGTACTTGTATTTAAATTTATTCAATATATTAACTATAATACCAACGATTTAATTAAAATGTTGTTATGTTACCATATTCATAATATCAGATTATGAAACCTATTTTAGTTATCAAATCTCTTCGATTATCATATTTTGTAATCATCATTTCCATTCCAATGTGAAATGGCCACGGCTTCTCCATATGTGAAGGAAGTTTAATTACCAGGGCAGCATAAATAGAATGCAGTTTACGTAACATGGAACGCCAAGTACAGCACTGTAATGATTCTTAGATTGTATCAGCACAAGAAGAATGGCTCGTGTTTAGTTCACGTTGTACCGAGTAATTATGGTGCTAATGTATTCTCAAATCTCACTTATCTACATCATAAACTTAACTACACTTATATTATACGAAGTTGTTATTGAGCGATGACTTGTTTCGAGTTGCTATATTTTTCTTTATTTCATGTACATCACTTAACAACAAGGTAGAGAGATCAGAATATATTTGGTCCAATTGCGCACATTGTCACATCGCTGATTATGTTTTTTTATTAAATGTTTTTAATTATAATCCATGGTTTTATTGTAATATTTTATAATGAGAATAATTTTAAACGTACACATGATAGTGTTAATGTTACTATATGATTAAGATCAATTATATATTTTATGTGTCCATCGACGGAATTGGCCTTTGGGATAGTAAAGTCCTCGAATGGCGACCACGTACCGGAAGACGTAGTGTTAGTAGGCACAAGATGTGCCGACGATCTGTTCAAGATCGCCGGAATACATTGGATTAGCGCAGTGCAGGACCGATCGTCGTGGAGATCTTTGGGGAAGGCCTTTGTGCAGCAGTAAACGTCTTTTGGCTGATATGAATGAATAAAAAATTATATTTTTTGAACTGCAAGTATGGGGTTTGAGTAGGCTATTAACTGTAAAGTAGATCTTGAAGAAAGAGTCAAAACACGAGAACAACAGACATAGCAAGATTTATGAATCATGCGTCAACCGAATAATTCGCTTATTATAGAGCGCTGCGTTAATTTAACACCAAAAGTGAGGGAAGTAAGTATAAAAAATATTTTGCTTAAATTTAATACAATTTCATAAAACCACTTTGGTAACTGCAACAGATATTCATCATAGATAGTTTGTTGTGTTGTTGAATCGACGTTCACAAACGGTTACAGAGTTTGTTTTGTAAGTTACATTATTTGTGCGTTTCATTGTGTTTGTAGATATATTTGATATTTGGTTTAGACATTCCCCTAGAGCAGAAAGCGTTCTTTTTACATAAAAATAAGAGACGAGACGAGCAGGACGTAATATATAACAAACATATAATTTATTTTTAATAGCAAACAAAAGTCGCAAAAATATTCATATAACACAAATAAAATTTGAAAAACAAAATTTTATGAACTATGCGTGTCGTTGCTCATTGACAGCGTTAGCTCAGTTGGTTAGAGCACTGGAACGGGACGCCAGAGGTCGTTGGTTCGAGTCCCGCTTCGGTCATAAAATTTTGTTTTCAAATTTTATTTGTGTATTTATTCTAGAAGTGAGGGTTATCACTTTAAAAACATTACAAATTGTTTATATTCTTATAAATATTTATTTGTTTAGGCTACGCACACAATGTAAACGTTGTTTATACATAATATAATTGAGGTTTTAATCTTATTCTCTTTTATGATTACGATTTTCATATTTGTTAGTATTTTTTTATGGAAGAGGAGGAAACACACTCATTCTCCTGCAACATCTGAGTAATCACATGAAAGGAGACCTTCATCATGTAAATATTGCGCAAGGAAGGTTATTCCATATTTTGGCTCTACGTGAAAGAAAGGAACAAACATCCAATGGTGGGACGTTATCCAGGTTTATGGCGTGTTTTCTGAAGTTGGGCAGGAATCAGTTCAATCTGCTCTTCGGCACTTCCCGGCGAAAATGTGAGGAACAGAAGATTTTTTCGAGTTAATGCTCTTGTCATTTGTACAATGTCACATATAAACTAACCACAATTGAAATTCTCCACAGATAGTCTTGTTTTTTAATCAAATAGTTGCAAACAAAAACAATATTTGATCAGTAAGGTTGGTATTGTTTTTGTGAGTATATTTTGTGCTGTATTCTCTGTATTTGCTAACGGTTTTGTAACTTGTATATTTTAAATTTCAGAAGAAGAGAAGTCTCTCTGGCGCTTATGTTATTGGAACATACACCTATCTATATTTACAGATTAATATTTTGCACCCGTTCTTCTCAAAATCAAATTCACATAAACTATATTCGAATAGGATTAATATGAGCGCTTTTGAATTACCATTAAAAATATAATAAATTTGAGTAATTTAAATTACTGAATCTACCTTTTAAAGCTTGTTTGTAGAACATTTTATTTTATAAAATAAGGGACGAAACGAGAAGGACGTTCAGCTGAAGGTTATTGATACGCCCTGCCCACCCACATACTCAACGGCTACTCTTTTAAATCAATAAGTATTTTAAAAGTACTTGCATAAAAACTTAGTTGGTATGGTGCTGCATCCAATATAATAAAAATCATGTTAAAAGCTCAGAAGCTTATTAAATATCAAAAATTTCATAAAAAATAAGCTGTTTAAATATAAAATATCGTATATTGGATTTGAATATCGTATCATCTTTTAGAAATTGAATTCATTGTTTGTGAAAGGATTCTTCATGAAAATGATGCTTGTCATTTATGTCATAGTTAGTAATTGAATCGAACATAAACAATGAGCTATTGACTATAACATGTTGACCAGAGACCACAATCATCACTCGTTCACGAGTTGAGGCATGGACCAGCCATCGTTCTCGTCTTACATATTTAAGAGATGACCCGGTACACAACGCCGGCCTCAGGTTTGAAACTGTTATTTTCCTTAATCGTAATTTAAAGTTAAATTAAAGTTTTAATTAAAGCGAATTTCTAGTCTAGAATACAGAAAGAAAAATAACCTTCGGAAACATTAATTGCTCTTTTTGTAAGAACTTATGGAACTTAAGCAACTGGCTTTTGGTATAACAAAATATTTTAATAAATTATACTTAGTTCTGCTGAGCCGGTTTTTTCTTCTCAAACAATGAAATGATCCTCAAATTGAGTAATGTGGAGACATTACAAAAAAATTACTCAAAACTTTTTTGTGTCAAAATTATTTCACAAAGAAAGAGTAAATGATTCCTATGACATATTTTCTGTATGTTTTCTAGATTAAGATTTCCCCAGTTAAAAAAAAACACCTCCCCATACTGTCCCAGTTAAAAAATCACATTGTATAACTTAAAATATAAAAAGATAAGTAATCTTTGAGAAAATTCATCAGTTTCAATAACTTCCTTTATCCCCAAATACACTTTACTTACTTACGTACCAATTTGCTTTCCCTAATTTAGAAGACTCACAAAGAATAACATTTAGGGTTCCTTTGTTGAACAACCAGACTATATAAAATCTTAGAGCATACTTATAAATTACTGAGGCATTTATTGTAACTGCATAATATATTTTATTACGTTTTTTTATGGAAAAGAGGACAAACGAGCGTTCGGGTCGGGTCACCTGGTGCTATCACCGTCGCCCGCATTCTCTTGCAACACAGGAGCGTTGCCTGCCTTGAAGGTGTACGCACTTTTATTGAAGGTACGCATGTCGTATCATCACGGAAACACCGCACAAGAAAGCTCATTTCACAGCTTTGTAGTTCGTGGAAAAAAGTTCTTTAAAACCCCACTGTGGACGACCGCCACACATTGTAGGTACACACACACACACACACACATGGTAGTCATAATATACTTTTGCAGTGAGCTGACACATATCAAGTGGTTGAAGAATTGGAACTACCAAAGAGATGCTATGTTTACGCAATAAATTGCCACATTCAGGGAGAATGTGTAATGGGGTTTTATTTCCACTATTATAGAATTTACACCCTCTGCAATCTCTGAGGCCTAAGATTAAGAGGTGTTTGTTTAATCTGCAGTGCTCCGTTAGTGTCCTGGTTAGAATGTGTAAGTTTTCCCTACTTAACCTAGCGCGGCCTTCTTGTTGAAGGCTTCGTTTAGGGTTTTGAATGGGATAAGCCCAGAGTGTTGCTCCCGAGCATATTACACTACAGTAAACATGATGTATCAAGGGTTGATTTAACGAGACTCCTTGGGACACCACAGAAGGGTGCAGGGCCAAATTGAGCTTTGCTTATTTCTTTTTCCACCAATTCTTGCGAGTTCGTCAGCGCATTCCATTGCCTTCGATCCCTGCATGTCCTGAAACCCATCGATGTGATCTGTTTATTTCACCCAGAGCCTTCAGTTTAGTCCGACAGTTGTCTACAATTTTCTCTAAGACTGTTCAATTTGAGTCTATAGACAAAGCTACTTGACTATCTGTATGGATGTAAATACACTTGCCAACGTAGCCTTTATTCAGACCTCTGACTGGAAAACGGAGGCAATATTTGTCAAGTTGACATATATGCCAAATTTAGTGTGCTCTCAGAAGATTTCACAGCCAACGTCAGATCCAAACTTGGATCCATCGGTATACCATTAAAGGCTCCCTTTTTTTCAAGTAATTCGGTTGCATAACCAGTCCTCTCTTGTGGGGAAACAAATAATAAAGTTGCTGATGAAGTCAATTTTCGCCAGCATGATTAGTGCATTTAGAACTGTTCCCGGCGTAGACGTCATGACCCTATTGTTATAGCGCATGCATTTTTTGAAGGCTTCCTTACTTGGCAATTACGGTCTTTTGGGCAATTTTTCTGCACCAGACCACAGAGCCATATGATATAAGTAGTCCTACAATGGCTGTGTACAGAAAAGGGCCTTAATCCTAATGTTGGGCTTAATACCCCATTTTTATGATAAGTCTTTGTAAAATGTCCCCATTATTTTATCATGGCTGCGTTCATAAACGAATACTATCGATCATTATTACGTTTCATATTTCAAGAGTTAATCGCGCGGTAAACACGCGTCGAAGGCTTAATCCAGAATTCCTGAAATTTATCATTGAGAATGAACAATTGATCCGAGAACAAAATAATTACATTTAATTTTAGCATAATGTTATATGGGTTGATTTTAAGTACTCAACAGATATAGTAAAATATCGTCCTACGAATTAGTTTTTCATCGCCAAAATTTTTTCCCCTTTTGAGTATGAAATTATACAAATTTTTTTGTAACCCAAATTATGAAATTATAATCAAAAAATTTACAGCTTGCTATCTTTCTATAGACATGCAAATTCTAAAAAATATCCTTGTGAAAGTTTTTCTTAAATGACAGTAGCATTAGCTCATCATTTTGTGAGCTTATTTTGCCAACGCTATGGCCGACTGGCTGTCTCAGTTCCAAAAGTCGTAACACTTTTGGTTTTCGAATGAGCCAGTACTGGCGGCTTTGTATTCTTTCAATCCGTCGCAATGAACAAACTGAGCTGACAAATTAAATAAGCCTCGTCACTTCATACGGAACCTAGTTCTTATTTTTAGCTCTACCTTAGCATTTTCATTACCTTATGTTTAAACGTTCGTTTCTCGTAGTAACGTTGAGAGGACATCAAAGCCAAACTTAATTAAATAAGGTTCATCCCTCACGATCATTTTCTAGAGGACCCTAATCAAGGGCACAGACTTTTTATACAGCCTGAATTTGTATTACGTTTTCATTTTTGATACAAACAACAATGTATTTACTAGCTTTATGCGATTTTAAGAGCGTTTATATTGTATTGCTTAGATAATTCATACGTCTAACGGCCGTTCCCAATATACTATCTACAGATAGAGATTAATTATACTAGATAATAATACCTTCTACTGTTAGTTATTAGCTGTCAATAATCTGAAGCTGTCCCAATATACCCAATAAGTCAATCTTATCGCCTTATATTGGGACGCGTGAATTGAAATTTCCATACAAACTTCTATCGCTGGTAAACTATACGTCGTCCCATTCACAGACAGCGTGTACGGATAAGGTGTGTTACCGTCTATAAGTTTGTTGGGACAGAAAAGTCAACGATAGTTACGATTTTTATGTCAAGTAAGAGATAGTCTGAATATTGGGTTCGGCCGTAAATAGATCCTCTTGCTGCTAGACAACCAATAAAACCAGGCCAGGTTTATTACTTTAGTGCGCGTGACAAGCTACACAGACACTCTAACAATCGTGATTTGTATGCCACTTTATGTTAGTGTGCGTTACTCAAAATAGAGGTTAACTGCCAACCTCAATGTTTTAGATGTTTTCACAGCTGTCACAGCGTATTAAGACGCATAAATGATGTAAGGTATTTTGCAAGTGCCTTTATTGTAGTTGAAGAGATGAGTGTGTGCATATTTGAATTCGAAATTAATTTTAACATTAAAATTATCTATTTGTGCAGACGTTTCATTGGATTTCCAATCAGTGTAGCGGGTAAAATCTTACATTAATTAATATTCATATTTATGAGGTATATTTTAGCTGACCTGGGAATTACCGTCATAAAGTTATATAGAAATCTAAATATAGACGATCCCTATAGCCTAGAGGTTAGTGACCCTACCTACTGACCTAGAGGTCCCGTGTTCGAATTTCGGTAGTTGCAAATATTTATATGATGAATATGGTTGATTGTTACCGAGTCATAGATGTTTATAATATGTATTTATGTATGTTTAAGTAAATATAATGTATTAAATATACCGTTGTCTTGTAACCCATAGCACAGGCTATGCCTAGTTTGGAGCAAGATTGTGTAAAAGTGTCTCAATTTTATATTATTATTATAATATAATTAAATACGAAGATAATAAAAGTCAGATAGCATCCATAGTTATAGATCACCAGCCAGTAAGTAGAGATTTAGTATTGTTCGCGACGGTGGAGGTGAAATAATGCGTATGTAAATTACACATAAAAAATCTTTAAATTACTTCAACCGTACTTACCGAATGTTTCAAAATAAAAACTATCGACAATTTTGTCAAGCACTAGAGTGTTATGCGGTATGTTTAATAAATTCAGTTTCAGAATAGTATTAAGTTCACGGATAAGCGTTCGTGAATATGTGAGGGTGAATACGGTGAGAAAAATTCTTGTATACTTTGTATTAGTGTGCGTGTTTGTGCGTTTGATTATTGGGCGACCATCCGATCCAGGGTGGTTTCAGGGTCCATAACTCTCTCATCATCAACATAATTACTGAGGTGACGAGTGTGTCGACTTGGGTAACGTACCTAATACTCAGAATTACTGAACGGTATTCGGTGAAGGTCATTCGGGTTTTACGCTCCAACTTCAACACATTACAGTGTGACATACCAATGCGAGGCTCCTTTGCACAGGGTGCCGGCTAGCTTACGGGTACCAATGGCGCCTATTTCTGCCGTGAAGCAGTAATCTGTAAACATTACCGTGTTTCGGTCTGAAGGGCGTCGTAGCTAGGGAAATTACGGGGCAAATGATGAAAACCTCAGAGTTTGAGGGTTTTTCAAGAATGCTGAGCGGTACTGCATTTTATTGGGCAAGGCGTATCAATAACCATCAGCTGCACATTCTGCTCGTCACGTCCCTTATTTTCATAAAAAAAAATACTCAGACGAGGAGGTCGAGGCCATGTATGAGGACATCTTAACAGCCTTCCCCACCCCAAAGACCGACTTTAACGTTGTCATGTGCAGATATAGTTCTATTTTATTCTGATCCGTGATTGTGACATATCAGGCGGAAGGCAACAGTCACATCGTTAGAAATTAGTTTCAAAAGAGTAAAATTGAGTGAACCTCCTGATATTCTTGAGGTTTCTTCAAAATATAAATTTAAACTTGAAAAGATTATTTTCCCATTACTGTTTGTTCTTCAAATGCTGTGCCACGCCGTCGGAAAGATTAATTGCGCGTCCAGTAGCTGAAAACGCTTCAGTTTATTCCCGATTCAGTCATTACTCTTGCGTACAATTGGTATAAAAAGGGGAGAATGCGACGTTCGGGCGCCGGCACGCTACTTCTTAGAGACCACAGTCCTTCTAATGTTTAGACTGTGGATTTATGAGATAGTTTTTCACTGCTCATACCCAACTTTATTTACAATACTTATGTTAACATCATTAAAAGTAATAAAATGCAACACCGTCGTAGTTCAATAAAACTGGCGGCGTTGCCGCTTAGTGCAAGTATTTTGACTCAATACCGTCAGTAATCAGTCATACCACATTAGTATTCTTTAGTTACACGTGTGGTCATAGTTTACAATCTACGAGATATTGCTCAAAAAGGCTCAAAGAATCAAGATATTATGGCATTATATCAGTACTAAACGGACTAAAGATTATTCATGGATTTCATTTAAAGAGTAGTGGAGTAAGAGGTATGTCTGTGTTTCTCAGTTTTCATTTATAAAATTCATACATTAAACCTGCCAATACTATTGGATAATCCGAAAAAGCTCAAACTGACAAATGTGGCTGCTCTTCAAATCTCATAATTTTTCCCTATTTATTTGCAAATCGGATTATATGTATGCACAAAAAAACAATGCGTAATCTATATTTACAATACTTAATATTATTACGTGTAATAAAAACTACGAATCCATGAAATAGTACTGAGAATACTGGCAGCATTTCAGAGTAAATAAGAAAGAATTAATTTTATTTCTTCTCTTTCATGTTTTTTCTTGCAGATATTATGAGACGTCGAGGAAATACATCCACATACTATAAGAAATTACACAGACCAGATCCAGCAATCTGTCTATTATAATAATACGATCTATGCTTGCGATATATTTTCTTATCGACACTTTTGAGCAGATGTCGGCAGCAGTTCGTTCACGACTTATTCGTTTGATAACATTCAGGTTTCAGATACTTACTCAAAGTATCCTGTGATTAGTTTGTAAGTAGTAATAAAATAATGCTTTTCATCAAGTTTATTTTGCAGAGTAACGATTTACTCTGCCAAAATTCGTACTGTGTGTAGAAAGATTGACAATCACTTTAATTGGACAGCGAAGTTGAGTTAAAGAAGATTAAGGAACAATTAATAAATTTGGAATGTTGTAGGTTTGTTCATCTAGACAGAGTTAGGAAAGATTAACCTAAGCCTGCGTTCAGTCAAATCAGGGATATTCTGAAAACAAGGCAAAGATCAACAGAACCAAGAACAAGATAATTTGTTTGAAGGGGTTGAAATCTTAGAAGTATCGCAGGAAAGTGGCGACTGTAAGTATAATATATTTCTACCCACTAAGAGAAAGGTGTCAATAATAAAATCATCGTGAATTAAATCAATACAACTTCATTTAAACAATTTGTTATGTTTAAACAAAATTTTATGAATGATGCGGGACTCGAACCTGCGACCTCTCGCATTCCGTGCGAGCGCTCTTTCGAATGACGTATCGTTGTTAAAATATTGTATGTTTTGTTCAACTTTCAGCTTCATCTATTTCCAATATATAAGTTTTAAGGTAAAAATCTTGATTTTTATATGAAAAGACAACCTGTTGGCCTGTAAATTCGGAAACTATTAATAATATTTTCAAATTAAGTTTACTTGAAGTTAAAAATGTATATGTTACTAGTGGACCCAACAGACGTTGTCCTGTACACACGTCTTAAATTTGAAAAATCTGTCCAGCCGTTAGGAGGAGTTCACTAACATACACATGAGCAGGAGAATATGTACGTAATATATGGACGTAATTGAGAATCTAAACCAATCTCAAATTCACTGAAACAAACAAAAAGTCATCAAAATCGGTCCAGCCGTTTAGGAGGTAGTTTAATTGGGAATCTAAACCATTCTGGAATCCACCTGAAGACACACATCAATCCCAAAATTCACTGGAACACACAAAAATCTCATCAAAATCGGTCCAGCCGTTCAGGAGGTAGTTCAATTGTGAATCTAAACCATTCTCGAATCCACCTGAAGACACACAGAAAGTTTCAATAAAATCGGTCCAGCCGTCTAGGAGGACTTCAGTGACATACACACGCACACAAGAATTATATACATAAAGATATCACAGATTAAGGATGGATAACGTTAATGTATTATTATATAAAGTTAAAAAGTTTACGTAATAATTTATATCTTCAGATATAATTAAATATACAGCAATAATTTTTTTTTTTTTAATTTTTTACAATATACAGATATTTATTACGAATTTGTATTTTATTAAAGAGAGGATGTCGAAATGAAATACAAATATCTATTTACCCGTTTAAATGCAAATAAATATAATTTAAGGTTTTTAAGTAACACCTAGCAACCCCCGAATGCTTAAGGATTTTTTTTATGACAATAAGTTAGTTAATTGATACGCCCTGCCCATTACAATGCAGTGTCGCTCAGGATTCTTGAAAATCCCAAAAAATATGAACGGCATTACAACCGCGCTAGTAAATTTTTCATTTTACTCACCCGTTTGATAATTTGAAGGTTATTTTGTAACCAAAATACATGAATAATAATCTTTGGTTAGGCTACAAATTTTATTTTTATAATTAATCCCAGAAGTGAGGGATATCACTTTAAAAATAACGAAAAGTTTAAATTTGAAAGTAATTTATGATGAATTTGTATTGGTGGATTGAAACAAAATAATTTAATTATGATTTTATCATTCACAAGTGCTACGCCACAGAACAGTTTAAAGAGATGTCTTATAACTGTTGTGTGCTACGCGACTACGGAAAATACTACGTGAGTGACATCTGCTCCACCCGCAGTCAGACCTAAAATCAGTGAAAATCTTTAATACTATCATCTTGCTTTTTTCTCAGTAATAATAATGATGATAGTATTTCACTTTATGTTGTAATGTGACATAATAGAGGACGATACCACTAAGATGAGATAATGGTAATGATAACATTACATTTAAGTTCTAGGTCCAAGTGAGTCCTAAGAGGCAACTTAGGACATTCACCAGTGGGAGCCTTCTTTGCACAGGATGCCAACTAGATTATGGGTATCACAACGGCGCCTTAAGCATTCTTGTATTTCGATCTGAAGGGTGCCGTAGCTATTTAAATTACCGTGCAAATGAGGCTTAACAACTTATATTTCAAGGTAACGTTCACAATTGTGGTGGTTCAGAATTTTTGGATTTTTTAAGAATTCTTAGCGGCACTGTATTGTAATGATAAGGTACCATCAGCTGAATGTCCTGCTCGTCTCGTTCCTTATTGTCTGAAAAACAGAAATCACAGTGATATGATGAGAACTATGCCCAACTTAATGAAAATGATTTTATTAATCAATAAATTAATTAAATCTGCAGTACCTACGTGTGGGGCGTCACTTAATCACAATAGTCTTTTACTGTTCTAGGAGTCGAAGAAAAATCGATATGTCACAGTTAGCGCTTATTTATAAATAATATCTTTGCCACTACTAGTATCATCGTAAAACTGCTTTATAGTAAACAAAGCTGGTTTAAAAACAATGTAGATGCTTTGTTAAAATTCCAATGTTTCACAACGGAACTGGCGCGAAGCAACAAAGTTCTCTCGGCAACTTTGCCGACTGCCCTATTGTTTCAAGCTTTTTCTGTGGTCCTGTTCTACTTGCTCCTTTTGTGTCGACAGTCTGAAACTGTAATGGCTATTGTATGGATAATATTTAAACAGTTTGGAAACAAATTCAATCAATTAGAACATTGTTATAATAACGATTCATATTTATTCGCTGGGGCATTTTACTTTTTTTTTTGTTATATTTATTTATGTATAGTTAATAAGTCATTGTATTGGTTAGATGCAATTACTAATTGTGGCAGTAATCACGACCATCATATTCACGAAGCATCCATACACAAACAACAAATTCAAGCTCCAAAGGTTGATGCATCCAATATACGATAATATATATTTATACAGTTAATTCTTTATTACTTTTTATGAAATAGTTTATATTATTTAAACACGACTTATAATATATTGGATGCAGCACCATACAATCTCATTTATTATGTATATTACAGCCATTTTAAAATACTCTATTTGATTGAAAAAAAATGGCCGTTGAGTTTCTTATAATATGTTCTTCTCACGAGCTCAACTATTTACGAATATATGGTAAATTCAGCAATTTAAAAGGAATATTTGTAGTGACGATTCAAAAGTGCTTAGTTTAAACCTAATTGAATAAATTTTATTTGACTTTGACTTTGAATTGTGTCGGGCGACGAACGACCTTGGCCGTATCGTGCAGACAAAAACGTGGTGTTTAATGTTAGCACCTACCATCATGAGCTTTTGCTCATGTTTTGGTGACCTACACACATAATAGAATTATATTTTATTTCTTTCAATCAGTGACACTTCATGAATTCATTACAAAACCTAAAATACCAAAAATAATTATGCTTTGGGCGTATCTCCTTATATATTACTAGCTGACGCAGCAAACGTTGTATTGCCATATAAAGTAATAAAAAAAATCAATAATTAAAAATAGATGACGACCAATTCTCAGACCTATCAAATATATCGTACATAAGTTATCGTAGTACAATAATCATTATATTCGATTGCCATCTTGCAACTCTATTGTGTGTCTGTGGATTAGAATAATATTAAAATCGCGATGCAAAAGTAAGTGTTGATCGTAGATGGGTAAAAATTTAAAGTTGTATGTATTGCTGATTCATAATTAAATAAATTTAAAAAATATGTCAAAAAAATGTCAAAAAAATAGGGGTGGACATTTAAGGAGATGAAAAATAAATGTTGTTCTATTCTCCACCCTATCCGATATGCACGCTAAGATTCACGAAAATTTGGTCGAGTCGTTTCGGAGGAGTTCAATTACGTACACCGTGACACGAGAATTTTATATATTAGATATAATGATATTCTAACATAGATATACGTTATACTGGCAAAAATACCGAGAAATTTTCGCACAGTCAACACATTGAAATAATATAAAAAGAATGGCGTTATTCAGAAGCGAGCTAAAATTAGCGGCTTAACCACTAAGAATGCTCTATTTGCCGCATCACCGCTCTTTGATAACTTTATTCTTAATGCCTCGCCTAGAGTAGCAAAGTCAAATTGGCTTCGTAGAAACTGTGAGATATCAATAGTTTGAGAAATAAGATCAAACAGGCATATATTTGGGCCTAAACTTCCATCATTTGTGCTTCTCGAAAGTTATGATACCGGACCACCAACTTAATTACTGGGCAAAGCATACTAGTCGTTTGCTTGAAGCCGAAGCCCATGAACGTCTGAGGTTCCAGAGTGTGTGCTGTCTCCTACACTATTTCTTCTTATCAATAATTTTTTATCGTGGATTTTTTATTTTCCAATGCTACGATGATGTACTGGAGATGACCAGTACCGAAAGAAGCTCCTTTCTTCTATTAAGTCCTCTCTTAATCTGAAGGCTGAACTTATCGGCCCCTAAACAACTAATTTGACGTATCACCACTCTTCGAGAACATTCCCCTTAATGCCTAGCCTGGTAATGGCATAATGGGTCTTCAATCTCAAATGAATGTCAATTCATTGATCATTTGGAAGGCAAAGCCAAATAAGCCTCTAATAAAGCTGGGGGTCCTCAATAAAGAATTACACTACTTCAAGCAAGCCCAATTCTTACACAACACTTTAACACAGACTCTTACACAAATTATCCGCCCCAAACTATTCATAGCCTGTAATATGGGTACAAAACAACGATATATTTAATACAATATACTTACTTAACCTTTATATTTATGTAAAATATATATAAACATCCATGACTCGGAAACAAACATTCATATTCATCATATAAATCTCTGCACCTACCGGGATTCGAACCCGGGACCTCTAGCATAATAGGCAGGGTCAATAACCACAGGGCTATAGGGGTCGTCGAATATTCTAGCAGGTGCAACTACGTAGAGATATCGCTTCGTTGTGTGTCGTCTAGAGAATCTACCAAGGGGAGGGTCTGATAAGTTTTGACCTGATCCTTGCCGCGCAGTTCCAACTTCGTACCGCACGCCACAAATTTAATTATCATTCTAACGGTATTCCATAGTTCAGTTGTCCATAGTGCGGTGTTACTAGTTTTCAAGTAATTTTATACCACCAATTTATAATGAACTTAGTGCGCGGTGTTCCCAGGACGATCCGATATAGGTACCTTCAAAAACAGTGGGTACACCTTGGCTCCATCACATAACATCAGGTTACTCATACGCTCATTTGTCTTTCTATTTCATAACAGAAGAAAATATCGTCACCCTCATTATTTCAATTTAAACCCAAAACCGAATACTACCTAAATCAAGCTTTTGAAATTCACAAAACATGGTCCTATTCTGCCAGCAAATTTAGGATCGTCGCAAATAAAAGAATCGGCTTAAGTTGGACAAATGGTGACATTTGGAAGGGTAAAAAGAAGGATTTCGCTTAATTGATTTAATTTGTCGACTGTCCAAACTCTTAATAGTTTTAACTTTGTCCAGGGAATTAAGAGGGCTTGCTCACAATAATATAAAAATATTATAACTTAGTTGATAGTTAGTTTAAAAGTATTCGATTTTATCCATGAGACTAATAGAATATTAATATAAATATGATTTTTATTCATAAAACAACAGAAAAAAGAAGATGAATAGTGCTTTATAACACTGTCAAACGTTTTGTTAGAATACGCCCTCTTACTGTCAAAATGTTTCCTAATTAGGATTCTTTCGAGGCACGCAATACTTGCTAATCACATTTATACTATTTTTTCCTATTATCAGTCGCTGTCATATTTTTTGCTGAGAATTTTAGAGCATATGTATGTAATAGTAGGGTATAAAAGGAAAATATATATCCATTCCAAACAAATTTATAAATGCAAAAATGCCAGTAAGTTGGATAAATTCACTCACTTAAACAGATTGTTTTTTATATGAGAGGGGGCAAACGGGCAAGAGGCTCACGGGATGGGGAGAGGTGAGGCAACCGCCCATGGACATCCGCAACAACAGGTGTGTCAAGAAATGCATTGCCGGCCTTTAAGGTGAGAGTATTTTTTTTTCTTGAAGGTCCCTAAGTCGTATCTGTTCGGGACGACCGCTGCCGGTAGTTAATTCCACAAAGTGGCTGTGCGAGGCAAGAAATTTCGAAGAAAACGCGCGGTTGTGGAATGCCAGACGTCTACGTGATGCGGATGGTACTTTGCACGTAATGTCCGATGGTGGAATTCGGCCGCTGGAATCAACCCGAACAGCTCCTCTGAGCACTCCCCGTGATAAATGCGGTAGAAGATGCTGAGAGAACCCACATCTCTACGCAATGCTAGAGAATCAAGCCGATCGGAGATGACTTGATCGTCGATGATTCGAGCCGCTCTTCGTTGTATGCGGTCAAATGGAAGAAGCTGGTACTGGGGAGCACCCGCCCAGAGGTGAGAACAGTACTCCATGTGAGGCCGAATTTGCGCCTTATAAAGTTGCGATACTCAAGAACTTATTATACAAACATATTAATTTAATAGTATTAACACACGTGTTTCGGTATTAAGGGCGCCGTAGCTAGTGAAATTACTAAGCAAACAAGACCTAACATGGCGAGCGCAATAGAAGTGCCACTCTGAATTTTAAGGTTTTTCAAGAATCCTGAGTGGATACTGCTTGTAATGCGCAGGGCGTATCAATTACCAAGCGCGAGCGTCCTGCTCTTCTGGTCAAGTGACAATAAGTATTGTCATAAAAAAAAGCTTTTTAAGAAATGTAATCAATATAAATCTAAGTGTGATACCTGCAGTTGGTGAACCACAATAAATAAATAAATAAATAAATAAACAAATAAATACACAAATAAATAAGCCGATCTTCGTGGTATGTGGTCCAGTGGAAGGAGCTCGTACTGCAGACCTCCTGGAGGTGAGAAGCGATTGACCGGTGACATATAGATCATATCATCGTCTTCATACTATTTTACTGGTATGCCAATAAACTATAGCTATATATTGAAAAATAAAAAAAAGGTTCGACTACCAAGTGAGCAGGTTCCCTAAGAATCTGTTTGTTTTTTGGCTTATATCCATTTATTTTCATATAACCCTTTCTGACGTTTTTATATGCGACTCATAATGTTGTCATGAACCAGTTCAAAGATAAAATAAAATATTATGTTCCGTAGAAAAATCGAGATGTCGTTATAGAGGATTTTTTTATAAGTCGAGTCGTCGACAAAATTAGGATTTAACGTCCAATATTACCACCGCAAGTTACATAATTATTACAATTTACCAATACTTGTAAATGTTTTGCTGTAATGAGTAGCAGTAGTAAAAACTTATTCTATGTTTATTGTAACATTGACAGTTGTATTGTATTGACAGTTGTACTCTCAAAGGCTATGATTCGAAACTTTTGCATTGGTATTTTTTTTCCGGAGTCGTGGCTTTCCTTTACGAGCTCAATCATTACTTTTACAGTTTGTTTTCAAATTTATAATATGAAATTAATTATACAGGTAGTTTCGGGGGCGAGAAATCGATCTAGCTAGGTTTCAATTTAAAAAAAATGTAGTTTTATCCGTGTTTTAATAAGAAATAGCTACAATAACATTAGAATACCAAGGTAAATTTCGCCACTACGTACAAGATATAGCTCAGATGGGACATTGGGTGATCCGGAAAGCAGAAGAACTCGGATCCAATCCAGATGTCCTTTAAGTTTTTTTTGTTCAAGTTTTGTACATTCTTTAAAATCCGAGCAAGGCTCGGTCGTCCGGATATTATAAATTAATGCATATTAAATACATAATTATCAAATTGTATTCGATTGCCATCTTGTAATGCAGATCTGTGGATGGAACAGAATAATAAAAAATCGCGTGTTGATCGTAGAAGGGTGAAAATTTTAAGTTGTATGAGCTTCTCAATGCTGAATCATATTAAAATTAAAATTAAAAAATTTGTCTAAAAGATTATAAAAATTAGAAAGAAAATATTTGGGGATGGGTCACCTACCCTTATCATTTAGGGGTATGAAATATAGATGTTGGTCGATTCTCAGACCTACCCGATGCTCACAAAATTTCATACAAATCAGCTTAGCCGTTACTGAGGAGTTTGGTAACAAATACCGCGACACGAGAATTGTATATAGATTTAAAAAGTTCTGTAGCAAGGAGATTTCATACATAAAATAAAATCGGAGAGATTTTGTACGTAGATGATTGAATGTTTTTTTTTTATGAAAATACGGGACGAGACGAGCAGGACGTTCAGCTGATGGTAATTGAGCCGCTCAGGATTCTTGAAAAGCCCATAAATTCTGAGCGGCACTGCAATTGCGCTCGTCACCTTGAGACATAAGATGTTACGTCTCATTTGCCCAGTAATTTCACTAGCTCGGCGCCCTTCAAACCTTTACACATTTCTGGTTCACGGCGGAATTAGGCGCCGTTGTGGTACCCAAAACCTTAGAATTGAATTATCAAATTTCTCTTAATTCGTTCCTTATTATATTTAATTACCAAGTAATTAAAATTATTTGGACATCAACATTTGTCAAAAATTTAAAAGGATGTATTCGCGTACCGTTGCCTAGTTTCGGTGTAAAAAAGGGTTCAATTTCTTTTATTTATTTTTTACGATTTCCCACAACTATATTGAAAAGCCTGGTGTGATAAACGAGTGTGTAGCTTATTGAAAACTCGTGACATTAAAAACCCTCGCCTTCTACTTGGGCTTGTTAATGTTGGCTCTAATGTACTATGGCCTTTTGAAAGAGGTTCAAGTTTATTTTAATTTACGCTACTGGAAGACAGTTTTTTAAACACACAATCAACGAGTATTTTGTTAGTAAGCAATCATAAGCGCCCCCTTCACTCTTGCAACACCAGAGGAATCACAGGAGCGTTGTCGGCCTTTTCTAAGTTGGTACGCAGTTTCACGTTAAGGAACATTTGTCGTAATATTCTGTAATCAATTTCCATATTTTGGTATTACGTAATTTGAAGTTCTTAGAAAATCGCACTGTTCAGGAAAATCGGACTGTAGAAGAAATTCGCATTGTACAGGAAAATCGCACTTTACAAGAAAATCGCAATGTACACATCTAGATGGTGTATATCTCAAATAATTAATACGTCTAGATAGAGCCTCTTGCTGCTGGATAACCGATGAAAACAGGCCAGGTTTATTACATTAGTGTGCGTGACAAGCTGCGTCTTACACTCGCGAGTCGTGTTAAAGTGCGTGCATTGCTCAAAATAGAGGTTAACAGTCAACCTCAAATTTTTTGGACATTTTTACAGCTGCCAAAGTCCTATGTATGTATGTATTCCTGTATTCCATGTGCGTGTATTCCTATAGGTGTATTCCTGCCACCAAATTCCACCTTCGCACGACACGCCACAAATTAGGATATCATCCCCACCATCTGGATGTGCGGCGGTCCTTCACAGTGCTATTTTCAAGGAGCTTTCTGCCACGTACTACAAAGCTGTGGAATGAGCATCCGTTTTCCTTATTTCCGGAACGACACGACATGCGTACCTTTAAAAAAGCGCGTTCACCTTCCTTAAAGGCCGGCAACGCTCCTGTGGTTCCTCTGGTGTTGCAAGAGAATGTGGGTAGCGGTGATCACTAAACACCAGGTGACCCGTACGCTCGTTTGTCCTCCTTTTCCATAAAAAAATAAATAAATCATATTTAAGACAAACATTATTATTTTAATACGACTTTTATACAGCGTACAATGGTGACATTGAATAAACATACGGAACTAGAACTACTTAACCTTAATCATAAAAAATATATTAAAAAATAAAATACATACTTCACCTTAGTAAATAAATTTTCCATATCATTTCGGTGCAACCTGTAAGAAATCTAGTAGCCACGCGCTAGCGTAGGTGACACCTACTTCGTGCCGCCATCCCTACGTGATAGCTTTTAAGCGAACACGTAAATTTCAATTATTTAGTTTCAATGTTAGCCAAATATTTTAAGTTTTCTTTAGTGTTAATTCCGCCAATATTTTTCTTTCGAAAATTTGAAACGTGTTTCGTCTCTACACAAGGCAGCCACAGATGTTGACTCGCCAAACTCTGGCACGAGACCCAAGTCACTCTCAGTGCCTACTTTAATAATTTTTTTTTAATAATTTTAGATTTTTTTAATTTTTAAGGTTAGATATCTCTACCTACCCGTGTCTTCATTTACGGCCGTTCCCAATATTCAGACTATCTCTTACTTGAGATAAAAAACGTAACTATCGTTGAGTTTTCTGTCCCATTAAACTTATCGACGCTAACTCACCTTATCCGTACACGCTGTCTGTCAATGGGACGACGTATAGTTTACCAGCGGCATTATATTATATAAGTTTGTATGAAAATTGCGAATCACGCTCCCCAATAAAAGTCGATAAGAATGACTTATCAAGTATATTGGGACAGCTACAGATTATTGACAGCTAATTACTGACTGTAGAAGGTAGTAATTTATTTCTATCTGTAGATAGTATATTGGAAACGCCCGTTAATGTCGCTATTATAGCGACACGGGGTATATTATGCATGTTTTCGATCCGATATGAGTACCAACTGCTATTCCATTATTTAGAATTTCCCGCCAACTTGCCATATCGGAAGTCTCGTATACTTTCAAAGGCTTCAATCCGAATGATATTCAGAAGCCTAAGCGTATTGATGGAGTCTGCATCGGAGAATGAATCCCCTTTATGCACTTTATTGTAAGTCTCCGAGGAAATTCGCTTTGTGTTCCTCGACTGATGTCTTTCCTATGATTCTATTCACTTTATAAGTAATATAAGTTATAACTCTGTTATGACGGGTCATTGGTTTAATCAAATCGATCACAATCTTTAAATAACAGTAATCTTGTGCAAAGTAAACGTGAGGTTTACCAGTGGGAGGCTCTGATTTCTGCCCTGAAGCAGTAATGTGTAAACATTACTGTGTTCAGACTGAAGTGCTGGACTGGGCAAAAGTGATTTAACATCTTATGTCTGAAGGTGACGAGCGCAATTGTAGTGCCGCTTAGAATTTTTGGGTTTTTCAAGAATCCTGAGCGGTACTGCATTGTAGTGGGTGAGGCGTTACAATTACCATCAGCTGAACGTCCTGCTCGCCTCGTCCCTTATTTTCATAAAAAAAAAACATAGGGAGATCTCTGGTCTGGCGCACCCCAGTATTAGCTCGACCCATTTGACCGCATGCAACGCAGAGCAGCTCGAATTGCCGGAAACCCAGTGCTCTGTGTACGGCTGGATCACTTGGCGTCGCTTCATGGTGTATCTTCTACTGCATTTATCACGGGGAGTATTCTGAAGAGCTATTTCACCTGATTCCTACCGTCAAATTCGCCCGACAAATTAGGATATCATCCCAACCATCAGGATGTGTGGCGGTCCTCCAAAGTACGGATTTCAAGGAGCTTTCTTCCACATACTACAAAGCTGAGGAATGAGCTTCCATGTGTGGTGTTTCCGGGTCGATACGACATGGGTACCTTCAAAAAAAGCGCGTACACCTTCCTTAAAAGCCAGCAACGCTCATGTGATTCCTCTGGTGTTGCAAGAGAATGTGGGCGGCGGTGATCACTTAACATCAGGTGACCCGTACGCTGGTTTGTCCTTACTTTCCACAAAAAAGAAATAACAATGACAGAACAATATTGTATATTTTATTAAAAAAAGCATGTTGGGAGAGTTTCTTACGCCTTTTTAAGAAAGATCTCAGAGCGCCATGCCATTGGTTTCTAAAGCGGTGGTAGCGTTAATTTAAATGACAGTAAAAAGAATTCTAAAGGAATCATTTTTTTTTTATTAATGCCTTTTATGCCTTTGTATTCTTCATGCGGGAATAGTAGTATCTTAGCGCTCGATGTTGCGGTTGAAAAAGAGCCGTTTGCCCATTTTTAAATTTGAGTGCGAAAAGTTTACTTGTCGCACGCAAATTATACTTGGCACACGCAAATTTAGATAATCAAAACTGAATTGAGGTTGACGCATCTGACAGTTTAATTTAATAACTACAATTATAATTTAAGTTACAAAAGTTTAAAAACGAATATGGAGTCGGAAATAATACATATATCGTCGTATTTGTAATACAAAATATGTGCAAATCGTGCGACGTTGTCGATTACCCACTCAAGCGAATGACCGCTCAACTTCGCTTCTTTCGATCAAAAAATTTCGGCAATCGACAACTTTTCGCACTTGTTGCAAAATATACTATTTTTATGACTTTTTTCGCTCTTCAGCTCTTATGTCTAAATTTGACGAGAGTACGTCTTCAAATTTGCTGCAACAGTGGGAAGTAATCCAGAAAATTAATGATTACAAAATTATAAAGCTTTAAATTTTATTTGTGAAAAAATGTTGAGGGTCTATAATTGTTGTCAAATATCAAATCAAACTATAAAAATCGTATCAAAGAGAATTTAAACACTATGGATCGTATATGAAAAGGTGATGATTTTACCGGCGTGTCACTTTTCAAATACTTATGTTACTGTAATGGCTATAATTTCTTCTGATTGTGTTGATTTTAAGCTTTTTGAAAGTATAACCTTTAAAATATTGCAATACTTTGGTAATGTTTACGTCTAGATAGTCTGTTACAGCATTGAAAACGCACACTAAAACAAAATACCTAATTAATTGTGTATATAAGACGTAGCTGTCACGTACACTAAACTAATAAACCTGCCCTGATGTCGTGCATTGCCTAACAGCAAGAGGCTCTATCTAGACGTTAAAATTATCTGTAGTAATTAAGTAATTAGTAGCTGTTGCTAGTGAAATTACTGGGCAAATGAGACTTAACATCATGTCTCAAGGTGACTTTGGGTTTTTCAAGAATCCTGAGTAGCACTGCATTGTAGTGGGCAAGGCGTATCAGTTACCATCAACTGAATGTCCTGCTCGTCTCGTCCCTTATTTTCATAAAAATAATAAATTAGTTGAAAATACTCTTAAAAGATAACTTTATACTTATTGAGTAGTGAAATAAAATAAATGCGTATAAAACAATATTTTACACAAATAAAATTTTAAAAATCTCCGGCGTTCCAAGCCGGTGCTCTAACCAACTGAGCTAACCGTTCGAGTGGCGTATCGTTATAAAATCTTGTATGTTCAACTCTCAGGTTGTGGCTTCATCTACAGGATTTACTTTACAGTTGATAATCTGCTCAACCCCAATATTTGCATATTAGGAAATTGACTAGAGATGTCGCTTTTGTAAATCTTAACAATTTGTTATGTTTTTAAAGTTATCACTTTATCGCCCTCACTTCTAGGATTAATACATCATCATATCAGCATCGTTCATAAAATTTTGTTTTTCAAACTTTTATTTGTGTATTAATCCTAGAAGTGAGGGTTATAACTTTAAACACATAACAAATTGTTTGAACAACATTTTATTAAAATGCATATTGTTAAAAAATTCCATAACGTAATAAAAATGTAACAACGCAGTAAAAACTATTCAACAAAATGACAGAATCATCTCCGCCATAAATCTGGCTACTCAGTGAGGATTGTTTAAAAAAGTAAATTTATAGTATCCTGCTCGTGAACGTAGTATGAAAGCGTAAAAACCGTCGGTGGTATAGAAGTGTACAAAGGACAGAATTTATCGCTCGCTTCTGTGCCCAAAACACGTCTGCAGTGATTTATGTGGACTGGATATGATACTTAAAATTCTTTACGAATTTATTAAATTGATTTATCATAAGAATTTACTATTTCGGTTATCCATTTTTAACAACCGACTTCAAAGAATACGTTTGTTTTTGTAAAAAAATAATTTTTCTTATTGAATCTACCTTCTTCGTAAAGGGTTGAGCTGAATGAGAAGAAGCAGCAAGAAACTCATTGCCACTCTTTAAACTCAATTTTTACATTTTCATCGTTTTACAATTGATTTCAATTACAATATAATATGTAAAGTGATACAGCAAACATACTCAAACGTCAAATAGTCAATGTCTTACACGAGTAAGTCAAAAAAGTAAATGTAAATTAATACAAATTTTATTTTTTTGTTTTTATTATAGTTTAGATAGTATTAGTTCTATTTTTCAGAAGTATTTAGGGAGTATTTTTTGTAATTTTTATGTTCACCATAATTGTCGTATACTTTAAAACTACTAATTGTAACATTAGATTAAGAAAATTGTATTGTATATGATGTGGTGTGCTTTAATAAATAAATAAATACAAAAGTTATTGAGTACAGTAGCTGCATCATCCACACAAACCGTAAATAAATAAAGGTATTCTATGAGCATTTTGTAAAGGATTATATATATAATTTTAAGAATCTGAAGCCGAGCCCTCGGCAACAGGATCATCCTCCCACCACAAGTAGCGCCCGTTCGCGAGCATGACGCATGGGCCAGCCATCGCCTCCATCATACTTAGGGAAAGGAACGACCCGTCCCACGTCGCCGCCACAAGCAGTGACATTTAAGCGAGCATGATGAAAACTTTTCTATTAACGGAAGAATCTATGTCATAAATCTTTTTTAGGGTTCCGTAGCCAAATTCCAAATAACGGAACCCTTATAGATTTGTCATGTCTGGTTGTCCGTCCGTATGTCAAAGCCACTTTTTTTCGAAACTACAAGAACTATACTGTTGAAATTTGGTTAGTAGATGTATTCTGTAAGCCGCATTGAGATTTTTACACAAAAATAAAAAAAAAATCAATAAATATGGGGGTTCCCCGTACTTAGAACTGAAACTCCACATTTTTTTCCACCAAACCATCTATGGATAGGTCTTCAAAAATGATATTGAGGTTACTTATATAAGTAGTTTTTTTTAATATGTCATAAATAGTATTATCAATAATTTAATTTAAAAAAAATACACTATTATTAAAATATCGATCAAAGTTACAACAAACTACAAGTACTTTTATATTATGTTACTTGTTGCTACGGAACCCATCATGGGTGAGTCCGACTCGCACTTGGACGCTTTTTTATATGGAAAAGGGGGACAAAGTTTTTTCATTAAGTTCCTTGCATACTTTTTTTTTTATGGAATAGGGGGACCCACATACTCTTCCAACAACAGAGAAATCCCAGGAGCGTTGCCGGCCTTCAAGGAAGGTGTACGCGCCTATTTGAAGGTCGATGTCGTATCGTCCCGGAAACACCGCACAAGGAAGTTCATTCTACAGCTTTGTAGTACGTGGAAGGAAGCTCCTTGAAAACCGCACTGTGGAAGACCGCCACACATCCAGATGGTGGGGATGATACCCTAACTTGTGGCGTGTGTGCGAAGGTGGAATTCGGCGGCAGGAATCAGGTGAAACAGCTCTTCAGAACACTCCCCATGATAAATGCGGTAGAGGACACACAACGAAGCGATGTCTCTACGCAGCGCTAAGTGATCCAGCCGTTCACAGAGCACTGGGTCCCCGACAATTTGAGCTGCTCTGCGTTGCACGTGGTCAGCAATACTCCATATGTGGCCGGACCTGAGCGTTGTACAGCTTTTTTCGTTATTACGCAAGTTTTAAGCGTTCTAGGCGTAGGTCTATGCGAAGGTTGTATCGGAAATTGGACGTTCTGACGATATAGATTTCGAGGATTACCTTAGCAACTTTTTTATTTTTTTTTAGAAGACTTACAGTGTTACAATAACTTAATTACTATACAATAGTGTGAACATTTTAAACCATTTAATAGATTTCGTATATTGATTCTAATAAAACATAGCATAATACAGATACATCTATGGTGGTATACTCCGGTTCCTCTGTCCAGGTGTTTGCTAATCACTGCATTCGCCTTATTTTTGTCTCGCTAAATCTTAAATAACCAATTCATGATAATTATAGAGCTGTGATTATTAAAAATAAATTTAAATGAAATCATTAAGTTATTTATTTTCCTTACAATTGACAAATAAAAAAGCTCAAAATATAAACATCATCAATCTCTGTTCGTCAGGAATGGATACAATATAATAAAATAAACATCTTTATAAATATATTTTTTTAATTAAAATAAGTGACAAGACGAGCAGGACGATCAGCTGATGGTAATTGAAACGCCTTGCCCATTACAATGCAGAGCCGCTCCGGATTCTTGAAATACTCCAAAAGTTCTGATGACCTTGAGACATTAGGTGTTAAGTCTCATTTGCCCAGTTATTTCACTAGCTACGGTGCCCTTCAGACCGAAACACAGTAATGCCTACACATTACTGCTTCACGGCAGAAATAGGCGCCGAAATAAATAAAGCGATACAAAGTCGTACAAAAGGTAGAAAAGCCTATTCAGATTCAAACATTTCCGACAATATAATAATAATAAATTTATTACCAAAATTAAGATACATACAAAGTGATTAAAGTTAACACGACACACTTAATCTTAATTGTGAATATTTGAGTATATTGTAGGTTATATGTACTGAGGTGTGGCTCTGCACTAAGCAAGGTGCTTGTAACACAGAACCCGGGAAACACATTTTTTTTTATGAAACGAGCAGGACGTTCAGTTACACAAAAAATAGATCCTTCTATTTGACTCGCGGAACATATCGTGGAGATAGTAGAAAAAAAATAATAAATCAGTAAAATAAATGAAATAAAATAAAAACTTCTTAACAAACAATGTGTGTGCGTGTATGTGTCAATGATTGTGTGTGAAATCTTTATAAAATTGTCCGAGTGATGTTTTCAGTTTTTTGATTATCTAGTCTCATTAAGTATATTTAAATTTTTCGCTTTGAATATTACTAATTGCGTCGCCGTGCATATAGCAACCTAGCGATTTGCTACAGCTGCGGACCTCGTACCATTAGACTCATATCCTCGTACCATCAAACGGCACACTTTAAAAAATCGCAACAACAAAGTTATTACTACAACTGTTAGTATTCCACGATTCCATGATATTTCGTAATATTTATCAATTCTTATAATTCAATTACCAAATAACCGAAAAACGTTGAGTTGTTCTAAATATTAGATTCGTTAACTCAAAATGACACTTCTAGAAATTTATTAATTAATTCAACAAAGCATACCTGTGTCCACGTAAACAATGCCAACTTCTCCTTTGTGTACAATGAAAGGCGGTTCTAGTAGCGGATTATATTTTCGATGTTGCTTAGTGGGGCCTCAGTCCTCACAGAAGAATAAAACAGAATCTAGATTATTTAATTTGGGTACAGACAAATCAATGTCTTAATATTCAAGATGAGTATTTATAACACATATACCAACAAATTTTGGTACAATAAAGTGAATATAATTAAAAATATGGGCTTACACATGATTAAAAGAAAATGAATGGACATAAGTAATAATCCTTTCCTATAATCCTCGACGTATAGAGTTACCGAACAACTATTTGTGTGTTTGTATGCGTGTATCAGAAACGCGAAACATCATTTTTTATTCTGGCTAATCAATTTTAAATACTACAAAATTATTAATTTCAGCTATACCCTTGACTTAAGAACTAAAAATATTCCCAACAAGTCACCAATACATAATAATTTTTACTAAGAACCTACAAATATTTATATTCATTACTAAACAGTTTGTTATTTTTTTTAGTTCACATTTGAAAGAGCGACATCTTATGTCAATTTCCTAATATGCGAATATTGGGTCAACCCCTAGTTACCAGCAGGTTATCAACTGTAAAGTAGATCCTGTAGGTGAAGCCACAACCTGAGGATTGAACAATACAGAATTTATCTACGATAGGTCCCTCGAACGGTTGGCTCGTCGGTCGGGGTTTGTAATAACGTACTTAATACATAAGCTCTCTGCGATTTGTATTTAAGTTTACTATTTATTGAGTTTCTCAGAAAAAAAATTTTGTTCAACAAAATTAATTTGCAAATTCTTATGTGAAATTAATTCTTCACAGATGCATTGCGTTCATTTATAAAGCTGATTTAAACGAAGATTTCTAACAAATAATATAGAATCTAACGAACTTCCTTCGGTTGTGCTTCTTGGTATAGGAAATTTGGATTCGCCGCCATTGCTACCATGTGAGTAGGGTCCTTTTAAATCCTCACTCAATGCCAATTAAAGGTGTCTCGAATCTTCGGTATGTTATTAAGGTGCAGGAACACTCCAGTTGAGTAAGGAAAGCTAACCTTCATTCATATACGGGACACGATATAATATATAAGTGCTAAAACTGCAATCATATAAAAAAAATGCGTGCGTACAAAGTACATATCAGAAGTGAAATTTCTTTGGCAAACTAATTCTTAAAACTGGTTTATATTTATACTGATTGTTGTACTGACTGTTGTTGTAATTAAGATGTTTTTTAAATGAAATTTTAAGTAAAACATCTTCCCTACCTAGCCAAGTAGGATACAATGCTAGTAGGGACGATGTTCTACTTACTAGCGGCCGCGCGCTGTACCTGCACGATACAACGCTAGTGGGGAATATGTTCTAGTTACTAGCGGTTATATGTGGTTCATGCTGCGTTCGCCCTTTCTCAGTTTCTATCAATCAGTCTCAATCTCTCTCTCCATCTTCTTGGAAAAAACATTCCACATTTTCGAGTCACTTAATTGCGTTTCATCCCTAAAAAAAATACCACAATTACTATGTCACGTCAATCCAAAGGTTCTGGTTAACAAAACTTAGTTCTGTTGTTTTGGACCGCAGCATGTTTATTCCCGGACAAATCCCGGGCCCCACATACGTCACAGTACGTGGAAAGTTTTGTGACAAGTAGATAACATCGTGTCGCCTCTGTGCAACATTAAAATAAACCATTTTGGCTCGCCCAAGCGGACTCGTAACAGATACGGTGAACATTTTGCAATCCATTCACCTGATGCATTCCTTATTCAACTCAGACCTGTAAACATATTAACAAGAATTTTTCAGCTAGCTTTTTTCTGTTGGAGAATTTCTATCAAAAATATCTGTTACAGTTTAGTTTTAGACACACGGAGTAAAATTTATTGAGGTAAATCTATATTACAAAATTTTGAAGTGAAAATTTCAGTAGCCGCGTTGAGCACTTTTTGGTGTACAATCATATGGTGGTAACGCGTCACCGACATGCTCATGACTGGCGCACGCGAGCAATCAATAATAGTTAAAAGAATAAATCTAAATACGTATTGTTTGTTTGTTATTTTGTATGTAGTTGGACACTTTTTGGAGGGGTGATATCTCGTGAGTTCGCGTCACCGACATGCACAGATCAGTACCTATATCTATAGCTATACAGTTGACGTATTGTGCAACATTAGTGCTGTGTGTATCTTTGTTTTAAGTGAAATTCAATGGATTTAGTGAAAAGTTCAATGTGTACATTAAACTGTGTATTTTTGAAAATGTGTTTTTGTTTGATTAATATATTATTCAAAGTAAGTTTGAAAAATAAATTGAAATTAATAATTTAATTGTTTTTTAACATTATGAAACTTCATATTTTAATACTAAAAGTTTTAAATTTTCACTTCTAGCGACATTCTCTACAACTGCAATTTTTTTATGAAAGAGCGTACATACGTGCGTAAGCGTCACCTTAAGTTAGGTGATCACCTCAGACCCTCCTGTACCATCAGAAAAATCACAGAAGCGTAAATGGCCTTAGCAGACCCTTACCACCAAAGGTTTTGGACTCCACAAGAACGTGGATTTTGTTCGTGTTTCGTTAAATATTTAAGATAAAAAAACATGAAGTTAATACAAACATGGATTGTCACTATTATTGTAAGAGCTTATGCAAAGATTTAAGTTAGAATTAGGAAACTCTTAAGGGACTCCGAAGGTTCAAGTTGTAATCTCTTAAAATGGAAAAGGTTGCTTCGTACTTTCTAAGCTCTTTGGGTTTAGAGGAAAGGCGATGGAATACTGAATTTTTTGTTATAGAAGTACTTCAACATTTTTCGCTCAAACTGTCTCGTTCTAAAACTTAAATTTTAATTTAGTTTAGTTTATACCTTATGTATATATAAATATATACTAGCTGACACAACAGACGTTGTCCTGTACATAATACATAAAATACTGTGTTTTATGAATTTGTCTATAATATTTCATAATATCAAGAATTATTTCGTAAAATATGCTCCCTGTCGTTATAATAAAATTGTTTCACAGCAGAACTGTCAAACCATACGTCAATAAATTCTCTCACAGAAAATTGTCCATACAAAACAAATATTGGAAATAAAAATAATTATGGGTTCCAAATCGAAATAAAAACTATCATATCTCTCAAGTTGGACTAAACTGCGCTTGTGTCATGTAATTTATATATATATTAAGATATATGTGTATGTCTAACCTTAGGTTCACGATAACTAGATATTAATCACAAATACTACCAAAAATTACACTAACTAAATTACAATAAACTGTCAATACCAGATAACATTAACGAACGGCCCAAAGAGTTGCAAGAAATGTACATAAATAAAAATAAAAACACGCTTTAAAAGATACTTCCTGAAAAAGGAATAGGTTTTAATAAAATATCTTGAAAATTGATAAGCCTGTGAGGTTTCCGTGGTACTTATTTCATAAAAATGTTATGTATTTGATCTGTATTTGCCAATAAACTAAAAAAAAATAACAATGAAGAACCAACTCCTTTTATGACGTCAATTAAAAATCAGAAGATTTCATGCAAGGCAATACTATGTATTTTTATGTTAGCCATTTTGAAGTTCAATTGACATTAGGTGATCACCGCCGAAGCCTTGCCTTTCAGTAAACTGCAACTCTAACAGGGAAAGGTCTCAAACTGAAGTCGAAAATAAAGCATTCTACATTTTCATCATTATATTTTGTGCTGGTTTTTTTTTCGAAACATTGGAACATATATTTATGAATTAATTAAACATCCGTCAATAAGAAACATCCGTATTTAGAATTGACGGTAACCATAAACGTAAATAAGGTTTAATTAACATGCTTTAAAACTAGAAAATAATTCTTACAATAGCGGTATAAAATACATTGCGATTATTTTTATTATTATACCAGTTATAAAACTATTAAATTAACAAAAAATATTTCCTACTTTATATATTGTTTTTATAGATTGTTTATTACCATTATATTTTTAGTATTAAAAATATCATCAAAAGCACTCTTAATGATAAGGCTTTTCTCTCAGAGCGCCATTTGTTTCGGAAGCAGTAGTAGTAAAAGGAATTCTAAAGGAAAGAGAGAGATTTTTAAAGTGAATCGGACTTCTTGAAGTTGATGAAAATCAGCATTAACGATTCGGTTAGTTACCGGCTAAGCCCGAATTTTAGGACAAACTAGTTATTCCTAGGTCAGACCAGTTTATTCTGTCGGCGATAGGACAAATCTGTTTCGCCTAGGCTGAACTAGTTGAGCCTAATATGAACACTTCAGAATAAACTATTTTGGCCAATTTATAGGCAGAATTAGTATAGACTATAATCTACAGAATTTAATCCAATAATTAAAATAATACATTCAGGAAATAAAATTTGAACTACCCGCGCTTGACGCTACACATCTACGAGTTCTGAACGGCCCTGCGTATGACAAGCAGGCACTAAGTAGGTATCAGTGGTATCAGTGCCTACGGTAGTGCGTGACTACTAGAACACATACAGGTGGTTCCAAAATAATTTTATGGAAAATTGATTCGTATAGTACGTGAATTATGTACTTTTAATTAAGATTTTTTTTTATGATTACGCCTGAAATCGTATTCAATATTGCTATTGTAGGACCACGGTGTATAAAGTTGAAACTGTTAAATCATCATCATCAGCTGGAAGACGTCCACTGCTGGACAAAGGCCTCCCTCAAAGATCTCCATGAGGATCGGTCCTGCGCTGCACTCATCCAACGTATTCCGGCGATCTTAACCAGATCGTCGGTCCATCTTGTGGGGGGCCTTCCAACACTACGTCTTCCGGTACGTGGTCGCCATTCCAGGACTTTTTTACCCCTATCTTCTTCCTTCTATCGGCCATCTGTCTGTCGAACTATGTGCCCTGCCCACTGCCACTTCAGTTTCGCAATCATTTGGGCTATGTCAGTGACTTTGATTCTCCTACAGATCTTCTCATTTCTGACTCGATCTCGCAAGGAAACTCAGAGCATAGCCTTCTCCATTCCCCTCGGAGGGACCATGAGCTTTCAGAATGCTGTCCGCATACATAAATATTAAATACATCATTCTATAAATTAGATTTAACACAAACTTGCAAAGCTATTTAATAGAAGTAGAATAAAGAATGTCTGAGAACCCTGGTACCAGCAATATGATTGGATTTAAATAACCGATGAGGGAAAAGTGACAGGTGCGTTTGCACCGTCGCGACAAAGCGCCGTAGTCTGCTTACAAATACTTAATCACACGATATTATCACTTCATTCTACCAATTTTGCAGCGTTTATTATTCGTTCTGGAATCCGAACATTTGTTTATGACGTGGCGATACCTAAACTGTTGTTAATTTATTTACAAAGATACATTTAAATAAATATAACTCTAATTCAAATGATTCATTTCTTTATTCTGACATTTTAGGTGTGGTTACTAATGTCTAAATTGAGGAGGTTTATTTTATTGATGTGTGATAAAGGTGTTCCTGAAATGTTATACTTATATGCAATACTCTCCTTACAATAGACAGATAAATTATGAAAAAGTGATGTCTGCTTAACACCACACTAAGTAATTAAACTGAAGTAATATGAGTTTTTTTGGATTATATTGAAAAAGTAATTATAGATTTCTTTAGTGTTAATCCCGCCAATATTTGTCCTTAAACAATTCGAGACGTGTTTCGCCTCTACACGAGGTATCCTCAGGAGATGTTGACTCGCCAAACTCTGGCACGAGACTCGCTTTGAGTCTATATCGTTTCTTTTATTCTAGTCAAATATTGGCGGAATTAACACTAAAGAAAACTAAAAACACTTGGATGATTAAGTATTTCCGCAAAGTAACGCCTATTTCAATAAGTTTTTTGATTAAGTTATCTAAATTATTGATATTTATTATGGATAGACTAAGTCGTGGCAAACGGTTAGTATAAAATATAAAAATAAACTCAATAACAGTTCCAGACTATTCATTCAAAGGGCCCATTTCAGTTGAGAGTTTCAAGTAGTCTCAGAGTCAGCAACATGTATAGCTGGCTGTCTTTATGTTCGCAGGGAGCCCGGATTACAGCCCTCAGTCCTCAGTTTGACAAATATTGACAATTGCCGTTTTAATGCCAACGTCAAACAATCGGCGATTATAATGTCACTCCCGTTGATTATTGTGCATTTGACATTACTCTAAGATGTGGGAAATTTAGATTATTATATTTTTTACTAAATAATTTATACGTCTTAATAGACTCAAAGGCTATGAAAGCGTCAAAAAAAATAGTGGCCAACTGCTAGACTCTATATTCAGCAACGCACGCTCACAATAAAACAAAGTGGTCAGTCACTTTGTCACGAGTGTAAGACGTAGCTGTCGTGCACACTAAAGTTATAAATGTGGCCAGTCGATATTGATTGTAAACCTTCTACTTTCATTCAAAAGTCTGTTTTCCCTGGTAAATATATTATGTAAATATATTCACAGAACACTCCCAGAAGTAATATAAGTATATATACAGTTAAGTTCAGTCATATTAACATTATTCATATAATATTATATGCCTTTGTTTCTGTGGCTCGAGTCCACTAAGGGAGACTCGGCGGTGAGTATTTCGTATTATAAACCTTGCCTTGATAAGGTTTTCAGTTCTTATGTTATGTGGTCTGTTTCGCCATTTTTTATTGCAGTAAAATAACTATAATTTACCATTTTCCGGTCTGAAGGGTAACGAGATTATCCACCTCTTGGTCCCAGGATAATCAGCGTTGTATTTCTATATGAATAAAATATTATTACTGTTTGCTATGTTAATATGTAATAGTTACAAATCGGACCATGTTATAATAATAATAAAATATATCTTTCCAAGCAAAACTTATTCTAATGTACAGATTATGTATTTTTACTAAAAATACTAATATTATAGAAAATTAATTAGCTCAATTGGGACAATTAAATATTATGTTACATTATTGCTTATATATATATATATATATATATATACTTTAGTGATGTCCATGATGTTTTTAAACACAATATTATTGTAATCTTGGTAATTCAGACTTATTTACTACCAGTACTTTGTTCACCAGAAATCATGCTTACTACATTTATTATTACTACAATTATTATTATGATTTTTTTTTAAATTCAGAAATAGCCTACTGAAACGATAATCACTTTTGTAATTATTAGTATCAGTATTGCATTTACTGATTACATATTACAAAACTGCATCAACACCACGACCTCTCTGTCAAGAGCATATCGATAAAACGAAGTTTATTATTGCAAGTTAAGGATACATTCAAATACTATTCTTGATTTCGTGTCTAATGCAGAAACCTTAAGCAGAATAGGCAACAGTCTCAAGCAAAAGACGCAAAGTAAATAAGAGGGGCGAACCCCCGAGCCGCAATTTGCAATACAGCTTTTTCTCTAGACTCATTGGGTACATCTTAATACCTCGCACAATTGGTGTTAAAATTTTTATCAATAATTATACATTTCTGTGTTCTTATGCTCTGTTGACTCATATCTTTAAGGTTTTCTTTGTAGAAATACATTGATTAACAATTTCGTCTTTACTAGAAACTATTTAACTCTTTGAATTTCATAACACATTTATTTTGTACTTTTTTGTGATCATGTTATCAAATCATATTATGTACACCGTACAACAAAGGACTAACTAACTCGACTTAACTTAGTTTATGCCTCTATTGTTAAATAAATTATACGCCTAGATAAAGTCTCTGGCTATTAAAAAACTGATGAAAACAAGCCTGGAATATTAGTTTAGTGTGCGTAACAAGCTGCGTCCTACACTCGCGATTTGTATGGTGTTAGTGTGCGGGAATTGCTCAGAATAGAGGCTAGTTCTAAAGTCTATTTTTTCGACGTTTTCACAGCTGTCATAGTCTATCTAGACGTATAAATGATCTAAGCTACTATTCCATAAAAAAAGTCGAACTTTGACAGTGAAACAATCGAGCCCAAGTAAATCTATCTTGTACAGAATATTTGAGTACACGGCCAATTAAATAAAGTTGATTTGAACTGGGGGTGAGACCAGTGCCGACTGACAAATAGCTCGAATAACGAAATAAAAGTCAAAATATTATGTATCAAAGTGTGTGGCTTTATAACAAACTTCCTAAAGAAATCAAAGAGTCGAAATCAATATTGAGATTCAAAAATTTTATTAAACATTACATTCTTAATATAAGACCAGTTAAAATGCAATACTACCCTAAACATACTGGAAATATTAATACTATTACAAAGTTGACTCAAAAGAGATAAATAAAAAACAATACATTTTTGTTTTTCAAATTTACGAGTGTTACGGAACTACTCTTTAACTTTTAAAGCGTTTTACCATCTTGTTCAATAAGTTTCTCTGCCAATGTGAATTTTAAGTATAAATTAGTTAGATTTTATGTTCTCATATGTGAATTCTAAAAAAAAATTATGAGAATAAATATTTTAACCTAACAACTCTCTCACCAAAGTTTTACTTAATTACACGATAATAATATTTGATAAATTCTCCATATTTATTCATACATGCAAACGAAGCGTAGGTTTCAATCCGTGGACTCTCATCACGAAGGCTCCGTTTCAATCCTCGTACATGTACCAATATTTTTTGGATTTAGTTTTTGAATTCGTACGTACGTATATTCAACGCTTTATAAGGCCGGAAACGCTCTTGTGATTTCTCTGGTAATACCATTGCTTGACCCGTTTGTATGCTCGTTTGTTCTCTTCCTCCATAAAAAAATAAAAGCCACGTTAATCCCTCGATACACGATCCTACGAGTTATGAAGCCTTTGACGCCGTTTATTAACTTTCCGTGCCAATAGTGAACTTGTAATTCAATTACATCGTCTTGGGAACAAAAATGACTGGAGTCTACTTAAAATTCAAATTATTAAACAAATAATGACACTGCAATACTTGATTTGCTAACTCTGAGCATGATTTTAATCTCCTTGCAATGTAGCATTTACTGGAAAAGTTTTTGTATAAAGTTTCGAGATTAGAATTTAGGCTCAAAAAACTTTTTACCGTTCTATGGGCATACGAACGGGCTATGTACAGCGTGGCGCTAAAATGGTGACATTAACTAAACACACGGGTAAAACTACTTAACCGTAATCATCAAAAAACATTCAAAACTACTTCACCTAAATAAATCAATTTTTCATTATTTCATTGAAACAACCTATAAGAAATCCAGTAACCGTGCGCTAGTGAAAGCACAAACACCTGCTTCGTGTTGTCATATGCGAACACGTAAGAATGATTAAAATATTGTTTCCTAAATTTAATTAATTTCCTACAATAATTTCGTTGTTTGAATATTTAAAAATTATAATTATTTAATTTAAATTTTAGAATTATTTTTACGACTAAGGTTATCTAACCTTAGCTCTTATATATTTATTTATGGGTGTTTATGTGTTTACATAACCATATTCGCAATAGCAACTCCATTTTTGTTGGCTAGACACACTACCGTATTTGAAATTAGGTCTATAAAAGAAAGTCACATTGTTATAACATCAACTCGACTAACAATAAATAATTGTGTTGAGCAAGGAAACTTTATAAAACTTAATTCTCTACAGATTTCCCTGTTCCAAGGATGTACTCAGTCGTTGCAGTTTTCTACAAAAGAGCATTGTTAAGGTTTCAACCAGACGGAATTTGTAATTATGTTTTACGTTTTACAATACAGACAAAGTATCTCTTACACATTGTAGTTACATACTTCATTCATATTCATTCTACTACTAAATTCGTAATTAATAATTCCAAAACACATCGCATTACGAAAAAAACCGGATCACAATTCTCAGTAATAAGCAGAATCTTCTAATAATTTTATATTTGGTTTATGAAATACATCATTGAGCGTTTGTTATGATTTGATATAGTACTTCTCTCTCTTCATTTGATATACTTCTCTCTGTATCAAAGTAGAAGAAATTCCAGGAATGTGCGCATATAAGAGTACGACAAGCAACTCACACCCAAAACTTCGCCTGCAATGGAAAGAATTTATCTTTATAGTTATTTTGTAAAACTTTTTTTTATGAAAATAAGGGACGAGGCGAGCAGGACGTTCAGCTGATGATAATTGGTACGCCCTGCCCATTACAACGCAGTGCCGCTCAGGATTATTGAAAAACCCAAAAATTCTGAGTGGCACTACAACTGCGCTCGTCACCTTGAGACATTAGTTGTCAAGTTTCATTTGCCCAGTAATTTCACTAGCTACGGCGCCCTTCCGATCGAAAGATAAAAATGCTTACATATTACTGCTTCACCGCAGAAATAGGCTTCGTTGTGGTAATCATAAAAAAAAACTCGTCGCTGTTTGTCTGTTCGCGATAAACTCATAAGCTACTGCACCGATTTTCTCATGCTGATTTCCCCAATGGATAGCGGGTTCTTGAGGAAGGTGTAAGTATATAATTTGTTAAGTTTTCTTACAATGAGCGTGTGCGAACTTAATCTATATGGCAAAACAACGGATCAGCACTTGGTAATATTACACTAGAAGTCAAGGAGAACAGGCATTCTTATAGAGCTCGAATTTATCTAATTTCTTATGTTCCGTTTAATTTAAACGTGTAAAGTTTGTGCCAGTGGGAGGCTCCCCTTCACCGGATGCCGGCTAGATTATGGGTACCACAACGGCGCCTATTTCTGCCGTGAAGCAGTAATATGTAAACTTTACTGTGTTTCGGTCTGAATGGTGCCGAAGCTAGTGAAATTACCGGGCAAATGAGACTTAACATCTTAAGTCTCAAGGTGACGAGCGCAATTGTAGTGCCGCTCAGAATTTTGGGCTTTTCAAGAATCCTGAGCGGCACTGCATTGTTATGGGCAGGGCGTATCAATCACCATCAGTTGAACGTCATGCTCGTCTCGTCCCATATTTTCATTAAAAAAAATCTTGACTCGGCAGACCAGTTTCTGTACATTACTTACAAATATGTTTTTTAATAAGCGTACTTAATTAAATATTTTTGGTGCAAGCTAATCTCTCAAACAACAAAAGCGATTTTGTATGCGGCTTCCAGTAATGTAGTGTGGTAAGCTTAACGAGAATTTGCTTCATTCAAGTAGTTCAGAAAAAATTTGAACTTATTGATTTGATACACCGATATCTCCAGGGTGAATCCGTTCTTAAATATTAATGTTTTTTATAAGTATTACAAAAACCACTGTAAACGTGTAAACAATGAAAATGAGTAAAAGAAACTACAAAACAAGTTTTTATAGAAAACCAAAATCGAAATTAGAAAAATAATTCTCAATAACCGATGTATATAATAAATATTATTATAATTAGCCTTTTTAGTCTTAAAAGTATCTTGATGTTGAATTGTCAATGTATTAGCACGCGATATTGTCTTTGACATAAATATACTCTGGGTATCTGATTAAATAATCGCTTATCCTCAAGATCCGGGTAAGAAAAATGGGACAAACAAACAGACATGAATTATTAAATTGACATCAATCATTGACCAGTGTGCAAAGGTTGAAAATTACGTTCAAATTCTGTTATATACAACAGACATAATATATACATATGGGACAGAGTCTTTAAATTATTGTATCGGTGCTGGATAAAATCGAAAGGCGAAAGGAATGTTCCTACCAAATTTAAAGTCTCTACGTCTTATGGTTCCAGAGATATCGTGATTAGTCAATATACAGGTTGTCCTAAAGTTATGGGACATGAAGGGAAAGTACCTTAAATATCGTAGATAGGGTATTTCATTGAAAGAAGACTTTATGTTATTTTTGAAAATTAGTAATTCTGCATTCAAAGATTTTCAAACTTGCCTCGTGTTAACCTCGAACCGACTTAAAAGTAAAAAAAAACACCCCTACTTTTATGTTATCAATCGAAAGAATGGCCAGAAACAAATAACTCTTCTTAAGTAACATAGTATTTTAAAAGAAAGGGGCAACGTAAAATGTTTGAGTCAAATTTCAAGAAAATTATTTATTGCCAACGACGACGTTCGAAATGATAGCATTGATTATACGTAAATAAGTACCCATTTCATAATTAAAATACTTTAAAGGATAGTTTTTTTTAGTTCAAAAGCGATACGAGAATGTGGGCGAGTTACAAACAGAATTGTGCCATATCATATCGAATATTCGTCATAAAATGATTAGAAAATCAAAAGGCAGCGGACTCATTAAAAGATTAGCGATTTGCGTAAGACAAGAGGAATCACTTTTTTAAGCATTTAATTAATTAATTTACAAAAAAATACCCAATTAATTGACTACTTTCTCATATCTACATATCATAAAAGTAGGGGTAGTAGGGGTGTTTTTTTACATTTAAGTCGGTTCGATTCCCAGACGAGGTAAGTAATTTTTAGAAAATCTTTGAATGCAGAATTACTAACTTTTAAAAATAACATAAAGTCTTCTTTCAGTAAAATACCCTATCTACGATATTTAAGGTACTTTCCCTTAATGTCCCATAACTTTGGGACACCCTGTATAGGCGGAAATCTCTTATATATATAGAAGATTTTGAAATATAAATCTACTAATTCCATCTCTCATATTCCAACACACTATGTAAATGACATTATTGTCAACGAAACTAGACTATACCAACTGTGTAATAAGTCTTAAGCTAAGCCGGTAGCATATAATATTACATAGCTAAGCCGGCAGACAATTTCCAACATGAAATGCGCAATAATTTTCCCCAGCGCATCCTAAGGCTTCCTTCTTTAGTTGTAAACTATGAATACCATCATCAGGCGAGGTGATTATCATATTTCAATTGTAAGGCTTGGTACACAATATGAACTTATTTCTATATCTGTTATGACTTTTTATATGACGGACTAAAACTTATTTAATATATAATTTTATTGATATTATTAATGATTGAATAAACTACCCATATTTTTTGAAGACAAAATATATTAGTATTTACTTGAATTTAGTTGGCGGCGGCCATTTTTGTTTGGCATACAAAGGGAACATTATTTTGTGATTTTTTTTTTAAATTGATACCTCGGCAAATGTAAACACAAGTGGCTATAACATCTCAAGTGGCCGCGTTGGTTTGGCGCCAAAACAGCGGGTGTCGTCTGAGGGCGCGCGGGACGTGAGAACATAGCTTAGGTTAAGGAATAATTGAATAGTAGGTGTGATGTAAATACAACGGATATTTACAGGCACATGAAACACCACATCAAAACCTTCAAAGCGAAAAACAGCAGTTGAAGTAATAAATAAAAACACAAACATTCGTATTGTTTATCATTTTTACATATTACTTAACGCAACATACTTAATTATTACAAATCCGACAAGAAAGCCCTCATCTTTAAATCGCTTACGCGGAACTCACACACACAATATATTCCACACTCTATCAAGTCCAAATGTGTCAAGTCCCTAGAAACTAGTCTAGGACAATGGAATCAAATTTTACTTAATCTTCTCTTATGGTGAACTTAGCACAAAGTCGGTACAAAGTGAGTTTTGTTAGGAAACGCTCCGTGGATGAGACCTACACATATTTGGCCTCACCCACTCGTAGCAGCATAGAAGAGGTTTTTAGTCAATAGTGGATATTTATTTATTTAAACTTTAATAAAACGGCGTAAGCCAATTACAATATTAAAGTAAGAATTAATTACAAACAAGACATATTACACAAATAATAGTTAATAAATACAAAGTTTACTGTAAATAACTAACAATTAATTAACATCCAAATACCGTTCATCCATTCCTCTCACAAAAACGCAAGCACTCTGTTAAAATCGTCTGCCATCCATCCTCAAATAAATATATATCTGAGTCTAATATAGGGGTCCTACCCTGATGGCGTCGATATTAATTTGTATTTCCTTCATCTCTAAAAAAAATGCTGCGCTTACATTGTTCTGGTTCTGTACACTTTAGTCATCATTGTATATAAATAATAATAATATTAATCTCTATTTACGAAAACTGCCACCAATTCTTTTACAAATACAATGGATATGAACAATTAACATTATCATATCTGAATAAAAGAAGAAATAACAATACAAATGTTAAAAACAATAACAAAAAAAAAAGAGATATTTATTCTATAACAATATGGAAGGATTATTTTAACAATTTAGAATGATAGCAAACTAGGCAGTAGCGCGATTCGCAAAAAGAAAAGTTCTCAGCAAACGTTAGGACATAAATTCGTAACAATGATATTATGAACTTCCTAGATTTTTTTTCCGTGCTGTTTGATGTAATGGTATGGAGTTCCAGCAATAAGTAACCATACCAGCTCCACTAATTAAGAACTGCTTCTGATACTAACGCATATCAGGAACCATACTATTTTGTTCAGGATAATTGAAATATAATAAATAATAATAAACACCAATGTAGACACGGCCTTACAGTAGTAATTTAAACATGAAATCTATTATCACCCCTAGCAACATGCAATAAGATTGATAATTGTGTACGAAATCGATAATATTTTAATTTAATACCGTGGAGCCGCAAACCACAGCCTCCCTCACAAACTTGTATTTCGTCGTCATAAAGAAACCACAATATTTACTTTTCGATGTTATCGGATTTTGTCATGTTTAGGCTTTTGTTGTTGAAGTTGCCTCAAATATCTTTATGTAATTTAAGATTTATTTTTATTTATTTTCACTTTGCAAACTGTTTATTTGTGGCACTTAAGAGTACCCATCTTACGAGTGGAAGTACTTTTTTTGGCAAGCAGTAATGTGCAAGCATTGTTGGCACTTAAGAATGTCAATAGTCTTCTTTTCACATTTACCACCAGTTAGGAAAAGGTTGAGGTTTAATGAGAAGAAATGGCAAGAAACTCATTGCTACTCTTATAAATCATCAGCTTCTTTGATTACAAATCATTTCAAATACAATATATTGTGTAACGTGATGCAACAAAAATACTCAATGCTTAATGCAAGTAAAAAAACATATGTAAATTACTAAGTAAAAACACGAGAGTTATTGAGTACAGTAGATTCACCAATTTACACTCACTGTAAATAAAAAATTATGCGAGCATTTCATTAACGATTTAAAAAAAAATAAAAGTTTGATTTTAAAAACATGAAACAGAGTTTCTCTTAACATGGACGACACATGGACCAGCCATTGCCTACCTCAGCCATATTTTATGGAAGGGAATAACACGTTCAATCAACGATATACAATTTACTATCAGAATATTTATTACTCGTCTCATAAAAACATACCTAACAATATATCTATATTCTATACATAATAATGAAAAGGTGCGTACAGACTGGTGAAACGTACTCCTCGCCGCGCTGCTGCAACGCACATCGTTTGAAACACCGATAAATCCCGGGTCGCTCCGCAGCGCACAGTGTATAAGCGCGTGCGCGAGCGTAGGAAAACATATGATATTAAAAATGAATATTAGTAATGGCGAAACAGACAGACATACGGTATGTATCTGACATACTATGTCACATACCTGAGGTTCCGAGGAAGAGATGGTCTGCAGCTGGGGGCCCTCGCTAATTCTCTACGAACTCCTAATGCTAAGGTGTGTGTTTGCTCGGCATTTGGTGAATGAATGCGTTACACCGAGTACTTTTATGCGATACGATTATTCTGTTGACCACTGATGATATTAATAATGAATATGCGTGCGACTATGCCGGGTGCCCGGTGACAGTTGGTTATTAACCAGCGCGAGAGTCAATTGGCATTTGATTAGCAATCAGATTCTAAGACGTCTGATGTCCAAAGTTATCTCTCTATTATCTACAGGAATATATCTGCACTATAGTTTGAAACAATAAAAAATTACAACAAAGAGAATAGATAATTGCGGCGCAACCACACAGGAAGTCCAAACAATGAGAAATTGTTACAAAGTGTGTGTCACCTTCCAGTTCATTAGTCCCAGGCTGTCGGATCACTTAGATCACAGCTGAACTGTGGAGTAGTAGGATTTACGACAAAACCATTTTTTAATAAAACAATTCAATTTATTTATAGATAATTCCTGAACAGTGTCTAGGACTTTATTATAAAAGTTTACCCTTAAAACTATTATGTATATTATGAATTATTTATTATTAGTTACAAGCAATCCCTTCAAATTCTAGTGTTATAATAGTGAAAATCACTGCTAAGAACGACGACGATGGTGACGATTTTTGTGAACGTTTATTAAATTTTCTTTGCGAGACTGTCTATAACCAAGCTGATATATAACAGGAACAGCTCTCTTTTGCAGAGCAAACACTATATTAATATCAGCAGCATGACCCCACAGTAATATACCGTACGTCATGATGCTGTGAAAATAACTGAAGTACACTAATCTAGCGGTTACAACATTCGTTTACTCTCTAATCTTTCTAACGGCATATGCCGCAGAACCGAGTCTATCTGCTAGATGGGCAATATGTGGACATACATGTACATATCATGTTACGTTTCACCAATCTGTACGCACCATAACAATTCAGTCCAGTGTATTTACTCTGTGCAACGTATAGTAAGTCATAGTAAATTATAATCATAGTATAACAAAGGTGTTCGAGCCGTCATATTGATTGTAATTGTTCCATCGTTCTCGTACAGCACAGATGTTCAACTCGCTGAAACCCTTCCCGTGTTACTTACAGGGGTGACGGAATAATGCCAGGAAATGTACTCGCATTTTAGTATTTGATATAACACTGTACTCACGTGTACATTAAAACAAAGAGGATAGAAGCATCAATTGTGGTGATAGATCAAAAATACTTTCAAAAATGGATTTTTGGAATATTTGTTGGGATATTTGCTACCATTGGGAATGAAGCGAACACCCTCAGGCAATTTATTTATAAATGGGTCGTAGTTTTTGACGTTCTGTAAGTGAATTGGTAATTCTTTTGAGACAAAAAAAAATGTTTTTGTATTGCGAAAAGTGCCGTCTGTCTTTCACGGTAAAATTAAATAAGAATTCAGAGATGGCATAATATTAGTGAGCTGTATAAAAGGCATAAAAAGGCATTTGTTTTCTCAAAATTTTTAGAATTCTTTTTGATGTCATTTCTAATATACTAGATACTACTACCGCTTCTGAAACAAATGGCGCTCTAAGTGAGAAGAAGCGGCGCGAGAAACTCTCCCAGCATTTTTTTTTTTGCGCTCTTTTCAATAAAAATATACAATATTGTACAGTCATTTCTATCGCTATTAAATAATCATAATCTAGTCCCAGGCTGTCCGATCGCTTAGATATTCATCTGTGGTTTAATAGGATTTACGACAGAGACATTTTTTATAAAACATTTAAATTTATTTATAGATAATGCCTGAACAGTGGCTGGGACTTTATTATAAAAGTGTATACATTTACCCTTAAAGCTATAATGTATCTTATGGAGCCTACTAGAATTAGTTACAAGCAATCCCAGTAAAAATTAAAATCACTATTAAGAGCAAAAAGGTGACCATTTTTGTGAACGTATATTAAATTTTCATAAATGTACTGACAATGAACAGTCATAATATTTATTTCTTTAAAAAATTTAAAGAAATAAATATTATGACTTCCTTGAGAGACTGTCTATAACCAAGCTGTAAGTACAATTGGCCGAAGCTTCAAGCAAGTTTATATTAAAATCTCCACACACTATAATTGACTTGCTAGTTTTGCTAAATTTTGATAGTACCTCCTCCATTCTATGTTGGAATTGTTCATATGATGCTGTGCTGGGGGGGCGGTATACACTTACAATAATAAATTTATCTATCTCAATTAGTTGTTCTATAGAGAGATTAACAATATCTCTTCTATTTTTACATTTTAATCTGTTATTAATAATAATTAGGGAACCTCCATGTATTGCCCTACTTCTACAAAACGAACTGACTACTTTACGTTCTCTAAAGCTAAACTGGAGCTGATGACTTTTACGCCAATGTTCTGTAATACATATAATACATAATTACACACACAGACAGCAGCTCAAAAACAGTTTAATTTCTAATTCCTTACTTGAGATAAGTTGTATATTCTGGTGAACAATATTTATGAGCTTTATATTATGATTATCCCTAGCAGTAATAATTACATTTGGTGAATGTTGCCTATTTTGTATGATATTGCAAGAGTTGTCCTAAATACTTAAGAATAACTTAATTTAAATGACTTGAAGAAAAATCTTCATTGTTATATCTTTGTACGTTAGTATTAATATTCTTAGTCTCAATAGAGGCTTGTGTGTCAGTTATTTTACAATTTTGCCCAATAGAGGCATGTTTATTAAATAACACTACAGGGGAAGTAGTTTGTTGACTAAGACTATAAGCTACTAAAGTAGCCAGCTGTCGCTTAAATCTAAATGGTAGGTATAGGTTACCATTAGTTAATTTCATCTTATAATTAATGAATTTATTTGGTGTCAAATAAAATTAAAATTTACTATTGTGGAATGTCGCGTTATACAAAGTTGTATTTAATTTAAATATCTTTCTATTTTGCTCCTGTGTCAAATCCGAGGAGTATGGGAATGTACACATCATCACTTTGGATTTGGTGTTATTGCAAATATTAATTAGTTTTTCTATATTTTTAATTAGGTCCTTATTTCTAATATTATGAGTATTATTACCAAACATGTACATATTTAATATCAAGATGTAATATCTCGTCTCTATATCTTAGTCTCGTGTGAGCGATTGTATAACTAAAAGTTTCCTTGTAAACTCCAGACTACGTGAAGACTTACGGTACTTACTAAAGCACAACGTTGAACAAACAACTTCTCCGAAATATTTACGGCTGCTATAACCAACAATTAGTATTATACAGGTCCTAATCCCGTTTTATTTCTCTAGTCTACCATTATATTTATATAACGCCTATTTTTGCCGTGAAGCAGTAATGTGTAAACATTACTGTGTTTCGGTCTGAAGGGCGCCGTAGCTAGTGAAATTACTGGGCAAATGATACTTAGCATCTTATGTCTCTATGTGACGAGCGCAATCGTAGTACCGTAATTGTAGAATTTTTTTGGGTTTTTCAAGAATCCTCAGCGACACGACATTGTAATGGGCTGGGTGTATCAATTACCATCAGCTGAACGTCCTGGTCGTCTCGTCCCTTATTTTCATAAAAAAAAACTAACCTAGGTAGCTCATAACGACACATACATTAGTATAGATAAATATATTATATGAAAACAGTCAAATGACAATGACATTCTTATGCTAACCTTCACAGACTTAGCTGTGATAATGAAATTTTCTCAAGCAATACAAGTTTCGTGAAAATATGTACGCTATCCTATGACTCGTATGGTTCAAATTACAATACAGAATTTTTCTATCTATAGACAGCTATAGCAGTGAATCAAAGTAATGCATCATTAGACAAGTTTCGAGTCTGCCATTCAAGGTATTCCCTCGGGGCTGAATTTGAACCGATAGATATTTCCTCAACACCCTCCCGACTTATTTGCAAAGTTTACGAGATGTCATACACAGAGCTGTTCTACTTAGTACATGCGTAACAAAGACATTTTGAAGATGGGGAATGTCAATAAACGTCTATTGTGTCATTTTTAGGGTTCCTCGAAAGAAGTAATCGAAATAATTTTATTCAGCATGTCTGTAGCAGATGTCTTTATACTGGTAGTATTAGATTTTAAAAGTTCGCATCTAGCAGACCCAGCGGATATTGCAATGCAATGCAACGATCATGAAAAAAAAGGCGAAATAAATAATATTTTTTTATTATCATTTATAGATTCAACGATCTGTAAGAAAATAGTAAGATTTTTGAAATCGATTTCAGCGTTGCTGATAGCACCAACTAAAATAGCACCAATCAACTCAAAATTTAATACAAATCAGATTGCTCTGTGCTATATACAAAAAAAGTCATTCAACAAAATTTCAAGATTTGATGCAATGATTCAAAAATTTGTTGAATGAGTTGTAATCAATTTATTCCTGTGACTTTAGTTGAGCTAAACAATACTGCTTATATGCTTAGCTTGTAATATTTTGTATTTTTAGATTTGCTTAAGGAACTCTACGTGCTATTTATCATGTGCTAGCTAATAGCCTTAACACATGATCAGATTTGGTAGGGCTGAACCTTCGGACGCGTCTGGTAGCGGACCATATTCTATAGTATGTCCAATTGGTGCGAGGCGCCCACCCACGGCCACCGGATTGTCCAATGGTCCGGCCATACCAAATCTGACTATGTGTTTAAACCGCGGGCTGGCGTGTGCGTTTACGTCAGGGAGGATGTCTGTTCTCGACGCCTGAGTTTTCTTCAAGGACAGGAGCTATCCATCATCTGGTTGCGCGTAGACTGCGACGTCATCCGCGAATCTACGCATGCCTGTATAGGTCCCATAGCGTCTGCCCATATGGTCTGACACAAATGGTTATTACGCCAACGCCAATCCCAGATGTGGATGATCATACACCTTCACTGTTGTACCTTTTGTTGGCATCACATCCGGATGGTTACCTTGTTTCCGTTGACCCTCCTTTGGAGTCGTCGGACCACTGCCTGGTCCGGAGCACGGTGCCGATCACGCACCTAGCACAGCCCCGCTTTTTAGGTGACCGACGCGTGTGACACTATAGGTCAGCAGAGAGGGAAGAGATACGTTATTTTTTTGCATCCTACTATATAAGGCGCAAATTCGGCCTCACATGTGGAGTACTGTGCTACCTTGTACCAGCTTCTTGCTCTCTTATATAAAAAAAGGTCATCAGCCCCGACACGCTACACTGTGCCTTATTTTTTAATAATTTAAAGTGCATCAAGGTAAGTTCGGATACAGGATATGTTCAGATAATTCAGTTAATTTTTTTGTTACACTCAGAACACAGAAATCCTTCTGTGATATCACACCACACGCAACCAGCGTAACGCATCCATATACGCGGGGAAAAAAAGCGAGGGATGCAACAAAATTAACTTTCGTGCTATGTTGTCATTTGGAAAACCGGAATGGAAGCTCAAACAAACATTAACTTTTAAATATTGAGAATATGTGCAGATTGCTTCTTTTCCACTAAATAAAAAGAAGATAAAACAATAATAGAAAACTTCACTTTAATATTACTTTCCTTTGCAGTCTTGAAATGAATGAAGGAACAAAATTAGATTAACTAAAATCGTGGCTTCATTAATTCAACGGCGTGTAGGTTGATTGATTAAAACGCAATCTATTTAAACTTCAAATTGTTGGAGGAACCGCCTCTATCGTGTCAGCTCTCACCTGTGACTCCAAGAATGTGATTTAGTTAATGTACCAACTTCAAATGTCTTTAGGCAAGAAATTAACATAGTATTAACTGTTGCCTTCAAATATATACTTGACTGCCTGCTGCCCGCGGCGTCGTCTGCGTGAACGCTATAAAGCACCAAAATTGAGTAATAATATAGGTTACATGATGTACCAACGTCTTGTCTATATTCATGCAATTAATAAATTTATTCAGTAGTCTTTGCGATGTTGCCCGAATATAAATACAGGCAAATACAGAAACGGATAAATAGACAAAAATTAAAAAAAAATGGTATTATTTGTAGAACACACAGCAAGTATTCTTCAAAAAAATATTAAATATATAGGTTTGTATTTGTTATTATTTTATTTGAAAAGTGAATTTTCTAGAACTACGATTGTCATTATGTTACCACCAGGAACAAACAAGGTAAAGTAAATCATTAATGTAAATAAGAAAGAGCAACGGACCTAGAAAAGACCCTTGTCGTACCCCATACTGAAAGGAGTCCCAGGAGATCTACTGTCATTCAAATATACGCTGGTTTTTCTTCATCGCAAATAATTTTAAAAATCATAGTTCAAAATATATCTCCTGAAGACCAAGGACGACTATCAGATCGTAGAAAGTCAATTGAAAATCTAGACGAAATACGTCACGTAACTCCTTCGATAGAAAATTCATCGAATATAACTGAAACTTCCTCTAATCACGCTGCCTTATATGAAAACCCAGAGCCTAGCACATTTCATGTGTCCCTTTGTACTAAACTCAGTACCAAGAATACTTAGGAACGATTCGTCCAAAAAAACCCAAACTGGATCGGCTTCCATAGTTACTGGTCTACCATATAAAACTTCGCTCATAGACTCCTTAAATAAAATAAAATAAAGAGAAATAATCAGAAATTGCGTGAGACGTAATTTCTGATTATTTTGATATTATCTGATATAGTAAAAAAGATATCATACTTAGCACTTAACGGTCTTTCATAGACAAAGTGCATCAAATACCCTTTCGAATTTCGTAATTTTCATAGTCGTTAGTGCTGTAATATTTTTATAGCCAATAATAAAAAGTCGACATAAAATCTCAAGCTCGGCATCCTTACCCTAAATTATGTTGAACGTTGCACAACTATTCGACCCGGTATAACGTCAATATTCGGCCTTACAAATAACGTTGATATTAAATCATGCACCTGAGAATAAACTAAGAATATGCAAAATTATTACTATTATATATTTTGCTTGTGATTGGTTTATTCTGACGTATAAAGTTTCCCGCGTTTATTTGCAAGGCTGCCTGTCATTCGGAAAACTTTAAAAAGATCATTGTATTGACAGTGTAATTGTCAGCGATATATTCAACAGTAATTGCATATTCTTGGTTTATTCTCGGGTAACATTACAATAAGTTTATTTGTAAGGCCAATTATGTTTATATCTCATGGGCAAGTAAAAAAAATTAATAATTTAATCAAGTAACTAATTAATAGTGTGTTTTATACGAACCTAAATAAATGATAACGAAATCTAGCTTAATGAACACGTGCTTCAAAATAAACAATTGAAGTGTACTTTTCGCACGTGGCTACATTTCCTTACTGTGAACTTAAGATGCAACACAAGGGCTCTATCACTAGGGTTCTCAGGACGAGGCGTGTGCAAGGACTAAGCCAGTACTAATGATATGAGAGTGTATCACTGTGACATGAATTGTTTACGTAAAACCAGAAACGAAAATAGGCTTATGTTTATATTATGTGTTTTATTTTGACTTATAAATAATGGCATTTATTTTCTCAAAACTGATTCCTTTAGAATTCTTTTTGATGTCATTTCTAATATACTAGATACTACTATCGTTTTGGAAAAAAATGGCGCTTTGAGAGAGAAGAAGCGCCGCAAGAAACTCTCCCAGCATTCTTTTGCGCTCTTTTTAATAAAAAATATACATTATTGTACTGTCATTGTTATTGCTATAAAATAATCATAATATAGTCCCAGGCTGTCCGATCACTTAGATATTCCATTTCTTAATAAAACATTTAAATTGAACCTGAACTGTGGCTGGGACTGTGTATACATTTGCCCTTAAAGCTATTATGTATCTTATGAAGCCTACTAGAATTGGTTACAAGCATAATAATGAAAATCACTATTAAGAGTCAGAATTATAAATTTATATGTTTATTATGACGAATCAACTATTTTAACTGATTTCAAAAAGGGAGTAGGTTCTCAATTAGACTGTATTTTGTTTTTTTTTCAGCATTGAAAATGTTGACAACGATATACTCAACATTTGCATATTCTTAGTTTATTTTTAGATATAACTTTATAGCAAGTTCATTTGTGAAGCCAGAAGAGCGTAAGTGGAGTTATTTTTTTAATTCGTTTGTAATATTTTGATACACATTTAGCTTGACAACCATAAAATAACCTCGTTTCTCGTTCATTAATGAATTTTGTCATGCGACATTCTAACCATTGTAAATTGAACGTAAATAATAATTAAATTACAAATGTTATTCGTTTTAGACTCTTATACTTTTTGTCTATGTAAAATATCACTATGGCAAATTTTACACTTGACGGAATATGCTAAAAAAATCTAAAGTTTGTGCCGAGTGCTAGTTCAAATTCAAATTCAAATATTTTTATTCAAAATAGGATTCAAAATCACTTATTGAACATCAAAAACTACCATACATTGAAAATAGACTGCCTCAGACCTAGCAGAACGGGCGCAAGAAACTCAGCGGGTTTTTTTTTATATAAAAAATATGGATAACGTTCCACGACGACAAACCTGAAAATTACTTTCAAACACTGAGAACTCTTGATATAAACATCGAAACGTCAACATCGACTGCGGGCCACCGACAGGGCTGCCCTCAGTAACCCTTGTGTCGACAGAATTAATTTCCTGCTCTATAACTCTCGTATATTGCAGTTCCGACGTCACGCGCAAGTAGCTCGGATTTATGGCGCTAGTGTCGCAGGTACAACCTTTCTAAAAGGGACTTTATACACCTCACCACTTATATTTCCAGGGTTATAAATTTTAATTGTATCATCAACGAAACAGAACAGCTGACATTATAACACAGTATGTATTACTAGTACTATTGCTGATTCTAACACTGATTCTAAAATCCAAAACGTTTAAAGGAAAATCACTATGTTTAATTGTAATTATCGAGTCAAGCCCAGATTTAGTTAAAAGTTTTATATTTTGCAAATAGTCTCTGTAACTAACAAAAAAGAATTTTGTCACTTACGTTTATTCTCCTATAGATATATATAGATAACAGCAGATGGATTTTATTTTTTATTTAAGTCAAGTGTTCCTATAAATACACAACAACGAGAATAACTCATAAAATGCTGCATATTAATTTGATGGGCTGAATGTTGTTTGAATCGAATTCGAACGTTGGCCGAACATCGGTAAAAACTAAAAATCAAAAATTCGGTCCGAGGTTCGGTTGATTTTCGCCGCGCTTCTTGGGAGTGACATGTCATTTTCATTTCAATCATATGCATCGTGGTTAGTTACGGCCAATCCGCACTCCGCGCACCCCCGTATGAGCCTGAGCCGGTTGGTGCTCATTTGCAAATACGTCAACTTCATGACGTTTACACTTGACATATTTCGTGTTAGGTGTTTTATCAAGCTTTAAGTTGAGGAATATAACTATCAAAAAAATATATAATTCAATCAAAAAGTGCAGATATTTTTTTAGCTTTTTCTTGTATAAGCCATTTTCAAGTACGCCAAAATTTGGTTGAAGTAAAAAGAAGTTCGGTCCAATCCTAATAAAAATATATAAACTTAACAAAGTAGATTGTACAGGATACCTACTGCTTATTTGATTATATACTGTTATATTGATAATTGTTACATGTTTCTATTTCTAATGCGATATTGTTTTAAGTACAGCCTACGAAGACAATAGTATGTACCTGTAACCATATTTATAGCAATAATAATTGTTCTCGTATGAATAAATGTGTCTAGTCCCTTTAACAACGGAAACTATGTAAACCCGTCTCAGATTCGGAACACATATTAAATTGGCTGACATTATTTCCAAAAGCCGCGCTCATGGGAAATTGAAATAAATTGATTTTTAGAGATTAGACCAGCGAAAAACTTTTGCTTTTATCATATCCACTAGGTAGGTACTGTTAAAATCCCTCTGGATTTTATCGCGCTTAATTCTTGGTGTGGGTTTAGAAAAAATAGCAATTTAAGTGTTAACCCGTCGCATATATGTCCTAGATGAGACTAGACATGGTGAGTGACGCCATGCTGCCGAAATTTGACTTCATCAGCAACTTTAGTATTGAATTCCCCACAAGAGAGGACTGGTTAAACAATCGAATTACTTGGAAAAAATGGAGCCTTAAATGGTATACCGATGGATCCAAGTCGGGTTCTGACGTTGGCTGTGGAATCTTCGGAGAGTGCCCAAATTTGGCAAATCTGTCAACTTGGGAAATCTTGCCTCCGTTTTCCAGTCGGAGGTATACGCCATAATAGAATGTGCGGACACCATCCTAAATAAAGGCTACGTCGGCAAGTGTATTTATATCCACACAGAAAGTCAGGCGGCTCTGTCCGCTATAGATTCCAACAGATCAGTCTCAAAGCTTGTAGACAACTGCCGGACTATACTGAATACTCTGGGAGGAATGAACAGAGTTACACTTCGATGAGTTCCAGGACATGCAGGAATCGAAGGCAATGAATACGCCGACGAACTTGCAAGAATTGGCGCTAAAAGCACTCAATTTGGCCCTGAACCCTTCTGTGGTGTCCCAAGGAGTCTTGTTAAATCAACCCTTGATACATCATGTTCACAAGAGTGCATTAAACTCTGGAGCAACACTCCGGGCTTAACCCATTCCAAAACCCTAATCCAAGCCTTCAACAAAAAGGCTGCAAATGAGGCACTAGGGCTAAGTAGAGAAAACTTACGCATATTAACCAGGACATTAACGGGGCACTGCAGATTAAACAAACACCTCTCAATCTTAGGTCTTAGAGATTGCAGAGCGTGTAGATTCTGTAATAGTGCAGATGAAACCCCGCTACACATTCTCTCTGAATGTGGTCCTTTAATGCGTAAACGTAGCATCTCTTTGGGAAGTCCAATCCTTCAACCATTTGAGATACGTCAGCTCACTGCAAAATACATAATAAGATTCATGAAAAGAATCAATGTTTGCAGTGAGCTATAGTTTAACAGTGGCTATCACAATAGATCACATTGGTCGCAGTGTAACAGGGCTGAAATGAACTGGATCAAAACCACTTTACAAACCATAACCATATGTCCCGGAACGGCAGCAGTATATATGAATATCACCGTCTGCAAGAAATTAACAGAAAATAAATGAAAAAAGCGTACAAGTGCAATACTCACTCGAGCACATAGCGTTCTGTAAGAGCAAAGAAGATAATATATCAAATAAAAATTACTTTATTCATCTAGATCTAAGAAATAACACTTACGAATGCTAATTACTCTTTTCTTTTAAAGGCTAGTGTTACACATCTAAATAAATCACCTTGTTAAGGATAAAATGACAACTATGATAAAAACTATCTCGACTGCTGCCAACTGAAGTCCCCATGAAAACGTGCTTTGAAAAGGTCACCGGGTTATGTTAAGTTATAACAATAAAAATGTAACTTTTGTGCAAAAACTAATATAAAATCACAGATAAAATTACACGCGTTTTAATCCTTTAAAAAGTGTTTTATTTAAATTTATAAAATTATTCAGGATATTTACTATTTACGTAGAGACCTATTTTTTTTTATACTGGTTCACCAGTGTTTTTATGATCGATTACGAGTAAGTAGTTGAGTTTAATCTTTATAAAACCGAAAAAAATTGAAATTATTTTACCCCTTTCGGGAACGATATTACAAATCTTTCCTTTATAATAAAATAATATACTTGGTCTACACTTGTACATAGGTAAATCCATCATTTCCGCTTAAAACTTAAACCTCCGTTAATGTTATTATTAATAATCCCAACTAACAACTTAAGTTTTGAAGGATAAAGGCAGGAAGGTCTTTGAAGTGGCTTAATGTTAGAGTAATTATCAAGTAACTGAAGGTTGTCCTTTACAAATGCCTCGTACAAGACTTGCAAATGATTTATAGTTGGAATTAGATTAATTATTGAAAGTGTACGCTTGAAGGCTTTGTTTATGAATCTCTGTGTGTGTGTTTTAGTAGGTAAATGAAATATGTTTAATTTTTAATTGATCATAATTGGGGTATCTGTATGAAATGGCCGTTTTGGCTAATTAATATTTAAACTAGCTTACCCGGCAAACGTTGTTTTGCCATATAAAATATTTTTAGTGTTTTTTGATAATATACACTATATCTTTATAAATTGTAGCCTATGTGTTATTCTGATGTGTAAGCTATATTATTGTAAAGTTTCATTATCCATTCAGTGTTTTTTGCGTGAAGACGTAACAAACATACACACACACTCACAAATTTTCGCATTTATAATATTAGTGGGATAACATCTTTGGTGCGAAATTTTAGAGTGGAACTTTTTACACAATATGGCAGATGACACATTCTAGATTTAAATAATGCTAAAAAATAAATTTTGTAACGTACGCTTCGTGTTATTTTACATTGAAATTAATAAAATACAAACTACTTAGGCTAGGGTTACTATGGATGCGAGTTCTGACGACAATTTGTTCTGACGAGTACGTCCGAAATCCTCGTCAGAACAACACTGTGCGCGTTTTCTGTTATTCTGATAGTCAGTTCGTTTCTGCCGTCCAGCGAAGATGGGCGAATTTGGTTTGACATCGATAAAGAAGGTCTTACTTCCGTTGATATTCCCGAGGTGAATTTTGAATCCCTACACAATGTGCCAGTTTCACGGAGATATAATCACTACGGAAGAAGCGCGAATGAGACTAGAGAAACCTTGAAAAATTATTTTGTTAGTCCAACAGGTGAAATTCCGTTTCAATACAACCTACTGTAATAATCTATAGCTCTACAAGTCATGTTCTTGATAGATAAAATGTAAACATTAATTCTAATTGCTCATGTACCTAATTAATGTAAGCCCCACATCAAAATAAAAAATTGTACTTACTGCTAGTGTTGAGTTCGGTAGCAACTTTCTCCCGCTTTTGCCGAGATATAGCTCTGTTGTGATAATTTTTGTCTCTCATAACCCACAAACACCTGTTCTCGTACACGAGACTGATCAATTTATCGTTATCCATGGTGGAAACCAAATCACTCGAAATTCGCAGACGCAGGTCGTGCAAATAAATCAAACTCGTTTGAACGCTCGAGTGGTTCTGACCACGTCGTGCATGTTCTGACGCGTTCGTCGTTGCCAGTGTAAACACTGTCATTGGATACCAGGCGTTTGTTTCTTCTGACGAATCCGTCAGAACTCGTCAGAACAATTTTTCGTCAGAACTCGCATCCATAGTAACCCTAGCCTTACTGATGACATGTGACTCCAGTTTCTTTCTTATTTCTTGTAGTATTATTTTTACAAAGTTTTAATACGCAACCCGGCATTTAATTTCAATAATAAGCAAATGATTTGTTATTTTCGTGGGATAATTTTTAAAATTGGTTTTTTCTTTTTTATAAATCTGTATTTGATAAACGAGTAATATATTTGGTAATTTTAAAAAAACTCGTCAAATCAACGTCTAAAAACAAACAAATTGTCTGAATTGTCCCTTTGACGAAGGGCTCAGGTCACAGGTGTATATGTTAAGAACTACTTACGATAATCTACGCAGAGACAAATAACGACCAGAGAAAACAAAACATCAAAGATCTATTAAAATATAGACGAACACATCATAATAATCATGTTTTTTATGATCGTATCTGTCATCTACTTGAAAAGCTCGTGTTGTTAAACGCATGATGTAATAAGACCCAATAGTGCCAATGATTACATAGTGGACATTTAGAGCACCCGTTTACGACACAAAAGTTTCATTACTTCCGCACTGTCAAGCCGCGCACTATGAGCACATGAGTAGCTAAAGCGTACAGAGTGTAAGCTTCATACAACCACGCGAAATGGTTGCACTACTACAATGATCCGGGGTATGTGTGAGTGTCCACTGGCCGCTTGATGAACTGAACGATGAATCGTAATAAAGCCAATTTAAAAAAATACATATCTACAAGGTGCTACAAAACTACCCGTAAAGCCGAAAAAAAGTTAAATGGGCCCTTATAACGGGTCCATTCACAATATTTAAGAACACTACTTACATACATACAAACAAACAATCGGAGAAATACACTCTGTCCTTCACTTATCCATTTTTTCCAACTTGACATTTTTTGATGACATCCTTGTATTGAGGTGGCAAATATTTATGAATGAAAAAGAGAAAAACTAGTAAAGTAGACAATTATTAGGTAAAATAGGTACGTAGGCCTTTCTGTTTCATTATCTAACGAGTCATGTCAGAGAACTCCCTGACATGACAGCTTACTAGGGTTGACAAAATTTTTGGCTTCGATGATTAATTATATTTCTTACGGGATATTTACGGGATAACACGTTGTATATTTAATAATTTACTGTTACCTCACTTATTAATTATATGAATACCACATGCATGATAGATACAGACGCTTTCGAAAACTGTTATTATATTATGTATTATATTATATATGTGATTTTATTGCACAATTAAATCAATACCTCTGAATTAAATTCTTTTGCCAGATACGTTTGGTTTATTTCATTATTACAATATTTATAAAGTGTATCTTTTAAAATGTATAAATAAAAAATGTAATATACGTCTATTTTATTGTAAGTCTACATTATTTACCCACAGACAACCCTTCAAGTAACGAGCGCCTTGGGAATCCCAGTGCCCGGAATGCAGGTGTGCTCTTAACCAGATATTCACAAAATACGCGGAACAATATATCATAATATATAATCTTACCTCAAATTGTTGTTATAATGTTAATAGATAACAACTACTTACCACCTTAGATCATTAATACATCTAGATAGACTGTGACAGCTGTGAAAACGTCGAAAAAATAAATTGAGGGTGACAGTTAACCTCTATTTTGAGCAATGCAAGCACACTAACACAAAGTAACATACAAATTGCGAGTGTAAGACGTAGCTTGTCCGCAATCTAAAGTCCTAAAACTGGCCTGTTTTCATCGGTAATAAAAATAAACAGTGTTCGTACATTTAAAATAAATATTATGTTTGTTTACTCTACAGTTGGGCCTCTTTTATAAATAAATAAATCCTTTATTTTGCTAGAAAACATGTAACAATGGGTGTAAATAGTTTTAATGTATCAATATTATCGGCCATTTCTGGCATGCAAAATTATTATTAACAAAATTCTTGTTATTATTATAATTGATTTAACATTAATAAACTCTATATTTTAAGCACTTAGGTCAATTTAAATTATAATTATTATTTTTAAATGTTATTATTTAAAGACAATAATTAATATATATTCTAAAGTCAATTTAATTTAACCTAATGTGTCAACATTTTATTTTTGGAATAAAAACATTTATCTATAAGCCATGTAAAAAGATCCTTTTTAAATCGTTGGACGGGTAATACGCGTAAGCTTGGAGGGAGTTTATTAAATATTTTTATACACATGACAAAGCTACATTTTCCTTAGGATGCATTATGAAATTTGTGTGCAATCACCAATCAGTCACCGTTTCTTGTATTTCTCGGATAAATATCTCTTGCTTTTATAAATAAATGGTCATGTTGTTTGAAAAAGATACATATTTCGTGTATACATACAGGGAAATGGAAGAATACGTAGTAATTTAAACAGTGGTTCACCCGAATCTAAGTAAAAAGCTCCTGTCATAGCTCTTAAGCATCTCTTTTGGGCTATGAAAGCCCTATTAGCCTCGCTAGAGTTTCCCCACAAGATGAGTCCATATCGAAGTACTGATGCGTCATAACTATGATAAGCTGCCAGGACTGTACTTGGTAAAGCCGTTTTACGCAATCTATATAACACATAAACATATCTATGAATTTTTGTATACCATGTCTACATGCTCTTTCCATTTTAGATTTTTATCTAGAAGTACTACTAAAAATTTAACATGCAGAGCTTCTTCTATTTGGGTATTTGTATAATTTATCTTAACGTTACAGTTATTAGAGCGGTAACTAAAACTTAATTGCACAAATGAGGTTTTTTTAATATTAACTTGAAGATTATTATCCTCTTGCCTAGCCTAGTATAATGTTGATGTTATCATATTTTTTTTTTAACTTTTTTTGCTTGCCATAGTTGTTAATGAATATAATATGTATGTAGTAGGTGTATATTTTTTTAATAAAGTACTGTTATTTATTTTATAAATGTATAATATATTATATTATAAAAGCTGTTCTGTCAAAAGAAAAAATTAAAATGGACATACTTATGTTATCCTTAATAGATAGACATATGCCATCGCGGACTTTTCTGTAAACCTATATAAGATTCACAATCCCATCAAACACTATTTTGTTATATCTCAAAGGGTTTGGACAGCGTTTTCTTTGAAAGCTCCCAGACGGCTTATTTTTTTCCAACACCTCCAACAAATACCGTTCATACTATATACAAAAATATATCCAAAAGCCTAACAAGTTTTATACTATCCTAGACCTTCCTAGAGAACCACACTATCCATTGGTGAAATCAACACGAAAATCGGTGCAGTAGTTTTTGAGTTTATCGCGAACAGACAGACAGACACACACTCTTACACATATTATCTTGCACCAAAATAGGCATATCCTGTACTATGGGCTCAAAACAACGATATATTTAATACAATATATTACTTACTTAAGAATTAATACGACTTCTAGATAAATTAATAATTTTTCTATAAGCACTTGTGGCTGTGAACGACGACCGCCTTCCTGAAGGGAACTGAAAATTTGTGTTGGGTTATACCCAAATAATAATATGCTCAGTAGCAAACCTTTTTGGGACAAAACACTCAAGCCATTTTATGTTGATCTACTTACTAGAATCAGACTTACTGTAGTTTTTTCTTTTGTTCTTGATATTAGATCTCGTATATTAGATTTAATAAGATTAGCCACCGTGTATAATATAATATTCATATTTAGATAATATTTACAAAATTTGTTCATATTATATGTTATATTTTGTAAACGTTAAAATATACTTACTCAAATAAATATTTCTTATACTTTTACTTGCGTGTAAACCAAGAGAAAAGATAAAAAATTTATTTTAATCTTGCAAAATTATGCCACCTGTATGTTGTGCTCGGTACTACAACACTTACTGTGCAATTGTGGAGAATGACGAGGTAGTTTCATTAAAACTCAACAGATGGCAGTAAGTTGAATCTTTATTTAAACCTTTCACAGTCGATATTTGTCTCATAAAATAATACATTAATTTAAATTAATTTATACCATTCATACAATGGTATAACTAAGTATATTGTGTTATGGCGGTACAAATAAAGGGACTCTAGTTAAGTAGATACAATAGTATAGGTATGTAGGTAGAAGGTACTTAACCTATTATATCATGTAAAAAAGAAGACAAAATTAACTGAATATGCGACAAGTAACTGAGATCTAAAAGGGTGCCAAGTTCTGTAGATAATCCTGAATTGTATGTGAAATACAAGATTATAAGTAACAGTTCAACAGATATTTTTCTGATTTCTTTTCAGTATTTAAATATAACTTCTTTATAATTAGCGAATTTTAAAACAAAACAGATAATTTGGATAAATTTTGGGATAAAGATCTCAGGCTAAGAGGCTGTCTGTCCAACAATCTGTATTCCGAACAGCTTGGGTTGCACGTTTGCAACGTGAAAAACCTTTCCTCACATTCCAACTTTTTATGTAATGATTTCAAAGTGCCTATTAAACGTTTATGCATGGAATTAACCTTGGGCTGTTGTGCAAATAATTGTCTTAGTTTAATAAATAATCTGTTCAACTGTAACAGTAGCCTATCGTTATAGAACCTATGCTCCGTCGAATTTTAAATTCTTTGCTATTTGAATTTTTTAAAGGAGTATTTTCTTCGTAGATTAAAGTTTGAAGTAATATGAAAATGGTAGCTGAAATGCGCCTGAGTTAAAATAATAATAAAAAATTATCATAAATCAATTAAACGAAAATTCTAAAAATATCTTATATTTGTTACAATGTAAATATAAATGTGATTAAGTTACCTCTTATTTTTAATATTCTTAAACAGAGTATACTAGAAAACATAACCTTTAATCTTATATTAAGATTGGGCTCCGCTGCTCTCCAACTAGATACCGCACTACCTTAGAACAATAGCTTTAGTATAACGGCAACTATTAAATGATTACTGATGATATGTGACCCCAGTTTCTTTTTTATACTATGCTACAAGAGTATTATTTTTACAAAGTTTTACTACACAACCCGGCATTTCAGTTTCAATAATGAGCAAAGTTCAACAGAACATGTGGCACGAACGTCACATATTGTTCGAGACTGGCTCGAGTAGTGGCCCACCTCGGCGTAGTATTAGTTGCCGCACTTTGCGACTACTCCTGCGGTATCTAGTTGGAACGCAGCGGAGACCAATCCTTAATCTAAGCTAAAGTTGTTGCTTTTTTTTCTGCGTGTTTCCGTTAGTTAATTAATATACGGTGAGCGTTGTATTTGCTATTTCATAGTATTTTTGTATTTGCGCAATTGAGCTTTACAATTAACGAGCCAGATGTAGCTATTATAGTGGCGCGTAATATTACTCATAATGATGTAAATTCCATTCATCTAGATGTTTATCGACAGAACTGCGAACGCTGAAATAAACACGAACGTCAAACATCAATGGCTGCGAATTTGTCCGCGTTTCCATTATCAACACACACGACATTATGTTCACGAATGATGATTCGTGATTACACTACAATAGCAATGAGTAGCAAGCACTAAAGATACGATAATTTATATTTATACGGTTTATTCTATAAAACTTTTTATGAAATATTTAAATGTAAATGCAAGGTTCTTCCGGAATTGATCGACTTTTCACGATGGACCTGCTCGGTCTAATACAGCGTCGCACCACAATGGCGCCATTAAATGAACTCGCGGGTTGAACTACTTAAACTTATCTAAATATTTAATAATTAAACTTTTCTGACAGATAAATTTTATAATTATTGAAAAACAAAATATCAATATTACGTGGGCGCAACTCAACTACGAGTTCAGGGCGCGGCGTAGGACAAGTAGATGTCAGTGCCAACGGTAGCGCGCGGCTACTAGATTATTAATGGGTGTTCCGAGATGATTATGGAAAGTTATTTTGTCTACGCGAATTAAGAGATTTTTTATGATTAAGGATAATTAGTTTTACCCGTGCGTTAATTTACTGTCGCCATTATAGTTCTACAGTCGGTACGTAACAATGCATGTTGGAGGCTTCAATATAATATAACTGTGGTAGTAGTATATTTGAGTTATATATTACAATTTATTGAAGTTCATATATTACATAAAATTACAAGATGTAAAAGTTCTCTCAAATAAGTTTATAATTTTTTTAATAATTTTATGCGGAATGGTTAATAATAAACTCCTAAGAAAATCGTTGTGCTATGGAAACACGCTGAGCCATTACCCCTGTATGATCTCCAGCGAAACACCTGCTCGTGGTAAATGCCCGCTATTTTTGTTTAGATAACGCAAACGTTTCTGGCAAAATTCTTTACGCGCAGAGGCGAGCCTGCCGATACGTCATGTTAGTGAGACTACACACTCGCTGGAATGAATGAACAAAACCTACAAGGTCACTCTTATGTGTAGCGTAAATATTTATTCGAGCCTTTTAATAAAAACTGATTCAGTGTGATCATAACTTAACAAATGGTAGATGAAAAAACATTATTATAGGAACACATTTATGAGAGAGAAAAAAACTAAAATTGCCAAAAATGTATACTACGAAGACAGCAAATAATTGACAAGTTTCCTTCATTTCATAATTTTATTCATAAATCTAATTTTACAATTAAGGAAGGATTCTTTGAATTTTTTTTATATTTAATAGTATTCTTATTTACCAGTACAAAATAATATCTAACTTAATATTTTCGATCACTTAACTAGTCTACATAGCCTGTTTTTTTTTGGATATTTAAAAATAGTGATGCATATTATGAAGTATGTATGTATTTGCTATGCCTATTAAAAATTTTACTTTTCTCATTGATACCATGTAAATAACAAGCATATTCCAATGAACCTGTATGCTGTACGAATAAACAAGCTATACTAGTACAGATAGTGTTTCGGTCTGAAGGGCGCCGTAGCTAGTGAAATTACTGGGCAAATGAGACTTAAAATCTTATGTCTCAAGGAGACGAGCGCAATTGTAGTGCCGCTCATAATTTTGGTTTTTCACGAATCTTGAGCGGCAATGAAATTGTAATGGGCAGGTCGTATCAACTACTATCACCTGATTGTCCTGCTCGTCTCGTCCATTATTTTCACAAAAAAAAAGATATAATCTATTGCGATGGAAAGTATGAAGAATTAGACTATTCCAGATTTTATTTCATCCGTCGATAGACCCTGAATCTATATTTCAATATGTCAATCTTTAGTTCTGAATCCATATTAAATAACGCTTACCTTAAAATTACCAATACGTCATCCTAGAGATGTTTTGAAAGAGAAATCACCTCATTATTTCCTATCGGCAATTTACGTTTGCAAACGTATAATATGTAAATCGGTCGTAGACATTAAAAAAAACTAGTCCAAACTTCATTAAAGAATGAATATTTAATTTCTAATATTTTTACAGTTTCCAGTGTAGATATGTCTTAACATCAGACATCAAATCATGTGACCAAGTGGGAGGTACAGAAAAAGATTAATGACAGGACGCTGTGCGTAACAGTTGCACGTCATTATGACTTGAGAAAAACAATGATGCTTTTGTTTGTTAATTAGCGAAACTTCTCGTTGGTTTTTCTCTACGCTCGGGTCTTTATGTGGTAGATACACACACAACCACGAGATACCACAACGAGGAAGGTATGGCGTAGTACTAGATATCTAGTATAGCGAAGTAAAGTTCCTGACTTTATTAAGAACCATCTTGAATTAACCGTCTTCCAATAAAAATGTAAGTCCGAAAGAAGCAGTCAGTTAGATAAAATACCTAAAAAGCGGCGAATCTTCTAGATAGTGCTCTCATGAAAAATCTTCACAAGAAAGGAATTGTTGCAATACTTAAGAGATTCCTTGCTTGCTTACGCTTTTGTCACGTCATTGACCTGCAATGGAAAAAAGCGCAGGAAATGTTGAAAAAACCTGACATTGTATAGGGGGTTTCTTCATTGGCTGCTAGGACGTATAAAGCTACCAACTACCTAGATGTAGATACGCAAATATGAAACTTCAAGAATTGAAATGCGTGAACCAATTAGGCTTGTCATCTCCTGTTACAAACAAGGAGCTAACTAAAGCTAAACGTTCACAGGTCGGTATCGTAAGCATCGGACGAATCGTATGAAACGAGTTATAGATTTATAGTATTCTTTGTATAGAGAGCCACATGAGAGGCACTCTACCGATCGCACATCGGCAATGCCGACACCGATATGTCCGAAGCGTCCGATGCAGATCAGTGGACGCTTACCTTAATAAGAATCAACAAATACCCATGGGATATAGTAAAAGTTTATTAATTTAACAAGAGGCTCCCTTGCATAGGATGCCGGCTAGATTATGTGTACCACAACGGTGCCTATTTCTGCCGTGAAGCAGTAATATGTAAACTCTATTGCGTTTCAATCTGAAGGCATCCGTAGCTAATGAAATTACTGGGCAAATGAGACTTAACATCTTATGTCTCAAGGTGATGAGCGCAATTGTAGTGGTACTCAGAATTTTTGGGGTTTTTCAAGAATCCTGAGCGGCACTGCATTTTTTTCGGCAGGGCGTATTAGGGAAGGGCGACTATTAGCTGAACTGCTCCTCCTGCTCGTCTCGTGCCTTCTTTTCATAAAAAATAGTAAAAAACAAATCAAAGCATTAAACATGTTTTAACATACTTTTTAAAAATGGTGCGTTTTTGCAACTGGACTTTTTTACAACGAAACTAGGCAACGGGATTGTAAGCATATACAGCCTATTCGATTCTTGACAAAATATATTGATGAGAAAAAATTAAATTAAATCCGGCAATGAAATATAATAAACAACCATTGAAAAGAAAATTGAGAATTCAATGATTAAGACATACTGACTGATTTTATATTATGTATAAAAACTCTTTGCTACAAAAGATTTTAAATTATAAATTTAAAACTGAACTGTAGAAGTAATGATCCAGCTCGTAAAAGATATACCGCGTTATAGAAAGACGCCTATGCGAAAGATTTAATTTTCGAATCATAATTTTAGCCTCTGAAAGTACGCAAAATTTACAACTGTATTAAAAAAATATTTATATGTCTGTAAAAGTGACTTCACCTAAAATAAACAGCTTGACCCAGCAAATGGTCCAAAAATTTAATGTTTTGTAAAGCGAACGGACGGAAAAAACGCAAAGTTATCAAATTCGAGTGATTAATGACATAAAAGCTTCAAACAACAGTTAAAAAGTCAACCTGCAATTCAAATTCAAATATTTTTATTCAAAATAGGATTCAAAATCACTCATTGAACGTCAAAAACTACCACCCATTCAAAAGAGACTGCCTCAGACCTGAGAAGAATGGGCGAAAGAAACTCAGCGGGCTTTTTTTTAATATAAAAATATGGATTACAATGTAATAAATATCGTACAATAAACATTTATAATTAAAGAGCCTGAGGGTATTCGCTTTATTCCCAGCCCGTGATGTCATTAAGAAACTCGTTTATGCTATAGTAACCTTTCTCACACAAACGTTTTTTAACAGTTCTTTTAAATTTCGTAACACATTTGTTTTGTACATTTTCTGGGATCATATTGTAGGAGCATATACATCCCCAACAAAAGACTTAGTAACTCGACCCAACCACTCGGTTGGGTCGAGTTACTACTACTCAGTAGGCATAACAAGTTTATGTTTGTTCCTCGTGTTAACATTATGAATGTCACAGTTTCTAGAAAATTCCTCAATGTGCTTATGAACATACAGAACATTATCAAAAATGTATTGAGAAGCAACAGTCAAAATGTTTATTTCTTTAAATTTTCTTTAATCTCATAATGATTCTTTAAGAACTAGGTTATAAATCGTGCGAATAGCGCTCTTCTGCAGCACAAAGATGGTAATAATATCGGCCGCACTGCCCCATAACAATATACCATAGGACATAATACTATGAAAATAACTAAAGTATACTAGTCGCGCCGTATCTATGTCAGTTAACCGTCTAATTTTCTTAACCGCATATGCTGCAGAACTAAGCCTATTCGCCGATCCTTCAATATGAGGGCAATATCCCATTGCAATTTGTAATCAATAGTAATGCCAAGAAATATATTCGAATATGCATTCGACTGGTTTTACCACCTCTCCGTTTAATAAAATATTAGCATCTACATTTTTGACATTTGGCGCGGTAAATTTAATATATTTGGTTTTACGAATAGTTAACTTTAAGTTATTGACGCTAAGCCAGTACACAATGTCGGATAGAGCATTGTTTACTACGTCATATAAAACTTGGCTTCGTTTCACTTGAATATAAGTGAAATGTCATCCGCAAACAATACCACCTTGTGTTTTTTTTCTACATGGTTCGGTAGATCATTTATATAAATTAGGAAGAGGAAGAGTCCAAGAATAGACCCTTGTGGCACCCCCACACCGAGAGCAGTCCCAGGAGATCTCCTGCCATTCACATCGACCCTCTGAATCCTATTATTTGAATATGAGATCAGAAGATCGAGCGCAGATCCTCTTATACCATAGTGACATAGCTTCCTGACCAGCGTTGAATGTTGAACACAATCAAATGCCTTAGATAAATCACAGAAGATACCAAGTGCATTCTGTGATTCCTCCCAGGCCTCAAAAATATTCCTGATGAGTTCAATACCTGCATCCGTAGTCGAGCGTCCCCTAGTAAAGCCAAATTGTTTTGAAACTTATGAAGTAACTTTTAAGTGTTAAAGTGAGTAAGCATTTGATTTAAAATAATTTTTTCAAAAATTTTACTTAGAGTCGGCAACACTGAAACAGGCCGATAGTTATTCGGGTCAGAAGTGACTCCCGATAATAATATTGTAATATATATATAAATATTGGTGTAATTTTACTATATTTCAGAAGGTCATTAGTTCAATAAAATTAATAGCTCCATATAAATTGTTGCAGTCTAGTTAAAAATGCAATCTAGTTAATACCTAACAAAGGAAAAAAAATAGCGTGGAGCACTGGCACAAATGAGTAATAGTCTATACACTATACGGTCAGCTGCTGCGTACTATATGCGCCGCCCGACCGTCACACAGACGAAAAAGTTTTGGACGATGTAATAAAAGTTTCACTGTAATAAAAAAATATTTCATATTTATATTGATTAATTTTGATTTAATCATGGCAACTAATAGTGAATATTTTGCAGTATTATTTTTAATACCATCCGTAAGATATTATATAGTTTCATCAGCCACTTTTTAAATAGTACAAACCTATGTTAGATATGCAAAAGCAATAGCGAGAGGTCTTTAAGTTGTATAATATCATATTTTCATCACTTTAAAACTCAATTGAATCCGAATAACACTAGATTGGGTTGGTCACTTGTTTCATCACTAAAATCCATAAAAAAAATACCTGTAAGGAACCATATAAGTATAGAGCGATGTTCATCGCCGTTGCTCACACTGCAGTTTTTCACGGCATCGTTCACAAAAATAAGAATCATCAAGTACGGGTTGCACTAGCCAAGGCGCCCTTCAGACCGAAACACAATAAGGGTTACACATAACTGCTTCACGGCAAAAATAGGCGCCGTTGTGGTACCCATAATTTAGCCGGCATCCTGTGCAAAGGAGCCTCCCACTGGTGTATATAGAATATAAAAGAAAGAAAGAAAATACTGTTTTGGAGATTTGCTTTTTTATCGCTTCGAAACGCTCGTTCACTTTGTTTTATTATCACTGTAATATGTCTACAATTCCTATAGCAAAGCGCATTCCGAATTATATCAGTCTGAGTGATAATTGCTATTGGCATCAAACTGTCTTTGCAAGTTTTCGGATCGCACGACTTTATACACGTGACTTTTTAATGGATATTATTTTGTATTACCAATTTATCTAACAGACGACTGTTGTTGTGAATACGCTGATAACCCCGTTAGTTACAAGTCGGAGCCGTCCGCTAATCCTGTGCCAGAATATTATCATAAAAAAAAAGGGACACACAATTTTTTACAGCTACCCAATGCCTTTACTTACGTCTTAGGGGCTGTTTCACAATGTACATGTAAAGTTACGAGTAGGCTATTTGCTACTTATGTATCGAATAAAGAGATAATTTGGGTTTAACAATGTATTATAAATAGTGTAATCTAGCAGATAAGCGCAATTTAAATTAAAGTATGGATCTAGTAGCAAATAGCATATCTGCTGGATAGCCTGACAGAGTGAAAACTATTTGACAAAATAATGTCCTTTTATATAATGAAAGGAGAGACCAAGAGACTAAATACGGATTTACTCGAGCATCGTGTTTAGCATTGTTAAGTTAAGATACTAAAAAGTTTATATGAATGCTCCGTGATACATTTTCCCTGTCACTGGTAGGGGGAGTATGTACAACAATGTAAAACACAGTCACATAGAAATATTCAAATGCGCTTCAGATATTAATAGTGTATGCGCCCCACGTGTTTCTGATAACCTGCCGGCTTGCAAGGTGGAGGTGGCCACCCAAAAGGGGTAGAAATTTGAAAAAAGAAATCTTATACAGCGTGATGTCAAGTGAACCCTATTCTAGCTCCTATTCAAAAGGCTGACGATTTGGACGGCTCCAAAAGTTATGACCGATTTTTGAAAATGCAAAAATAAACGTGACCATGAAATACTCGGACGCGTCAGATTATTATACAGACGGTTCATCTTAATGCTGTTGTCATCCTGACATAATCTGACAATTATATGGAGGAATTCCCTTAACCTGACGGTTAGAAATTTTTTGGTTTGAAACTTTTGTGACCTTCCCATTTCCTTATGTTACGCTCAAATTGTTAAATTATTGAAATGCATACCTTACTCTGCATATAACTTACCACAATCTTACGCGCACGAGTTTTTCTAACGATCTTTTTTTTTTAATAATCTGATCGGCTGCCCTAGACGTTCGACCCTATATACAGGGTCCGATGCGATTTTTATAAAACTGACTACGACTTAACTCTCTACATTAGTCTGAGCAAGTACGCTTTAAAAATCTCATCCTTCTATGATTGATACATCTTCTCTCTCGGACACGTCAAAAAATCTTTTTGACTGTCATGTTTGTCCAACCCGTACGTCCTTGCACCCATGCCAAATTCCACGTACGTTATTGTATTTACTGCGTAGAAACGTTTTTGGAACATAAATACATATTCAAGTTATGTTTAGAAATTGTAAAAATATTTTGTTACTCAGCTCAGGTAATTTTAGAAGTACAATCATTGGATAATTATGTTTGCTATGAATTAAATATGGCCCCTCGATTTATCGTTTATTTATTGTACTTACTTAACGTTAGCCATATTATTCTTGATTCCATAAATATAAAGTTAAAATTAACTTTGATCTTGAAAAATTTGAAGAAAAAGATAACTGTAAACTATTAACAACGATATACCCTACATTTTTGTTTACACCTACCATCCCTAATGTACATATTTTTTTTAATTCTTTACATTATTCTCTTTAAAATGTTTAAAAAATTTCTAAACGTTCATTTAAAATTAGTTTTGATCAAAAAAACACGTCCCTGCAGAATCATGCGGTGGGATTTTAGGCTATTATAAAATCACAATAATTTATATAAACTTTATTCTCTTATTGATTGAAATAGTGGATGAAATATTTCCTGTAGATAGAGAAATACCATAGACAACATACGCATCTGTGAGGTTAACATAATAACAGTTGTCTATTGCGCGGCATAATAATATTTATTTATTTATTTATTTATTTAAGGAAAACCAACAGCTAATACAATATAAGGAACGTATTGTTTAAATTCTCTTTGAATAAAACCAAGATGTCATCGAGCAATAAAGATCGCACGCAAATCGAAGGACGCAACAAACGCATAATTACAAGCTTAATATAATAGACAAATCTTCTGAAGACTTCATCAGTGGTCAACGACCTAATCGTTAAGTACTCGGTGTAATGCAACGCAAACACTCTTCCTACACACGCCGAGAGGAAGTAACACACACCTTAGTACCAGGAGATCCTAGAGGACTAGCAGGGTCCCCCAGCTGCAGACCATTGCGCCTAGGATCTCAGGTACGTCGGGATATTATTTAGCCATAAATGATTTCGCAATTTTAATATAGTATTAACCCTTTCCCACGCATGGGCGAATACAAATAGCATGACTTACGGCCGTTTTCATTAACCTATCTATCCTTAGTTTAACTTACTAGAGGTAAGACAAATTTATCCTTTTACGGTTACTTACATTTCAATAACCTATCGACGTAAAGCATTGGACATACGGCCGTTTTCAATAACCTATCTTTCCTTAGGTTAACGAACTAAACGTAGACAAATCTATCCTTTTACGCTTTCTTACATTTCAATAACCTATTGACAGATAGCATTGGACTATAACTATATTGGACATAACTATGGATAGATAAGATCTTGTCATTAAACGATGACAGCAATGTATCCGTAAGTTAAACTAAGGGTAGATAGGTTATTGAAGACGGCCATATAACTAATATTGGACATAACTATGGATAGATAAGATCTTGTCATTAAACGGTGACAGCAATATATCCGTAACTAGAGATACGTTATTGAAAACGGCCGTAAAATGACAAACCTGTCATCTCAAATTTGGTCAATTTGAAAGGTGCCCTTGACGTGCTCTTCTTAATATAGATGGATGTAGGTGTGAAGTTGTTTATTTTGCATTCCTCAGCCCAAACACTCTTCGACCACCGCAACAGATCACCGAATCAAAATAACGATGCATTAAACGCATTCCTGCTTTTAAATGTTGGTAATAAACTTGAAATAAGTGCATTTTAAATTGACGATTATTCGCTGTACTTTGATGTCATTTAGAATCATAAGTAACGCGTGATATTTTTTTATAGTGTTATTAATTTGCGTGTTTTATTAAAATTACATTTTGAGATTTACACTTTGAGGTTGACGTCATTTGTTTACACTTTCATTTTATGTGGACGTTATATGCAGTAGCAACACTATCTATAGCAAATGCTACACGTTCGATATTTATCACGAAATTTGTATTTCGATCCAGGATAAACTGGTAAATTAAATTTATAACCGATCTGGTGCGATCCATATCGAACTTGTAGTATAGGCTTGCGTTCCAGAATTCCAGAAAACTCGATAAATATCAAGTGATAAATATAGAGCCTGTAGCCAATGTCTGCAACGTGATAATATTATGTACCCTACATGCTGTCCCGGCCTTTTGTTTCGCCCATGACATGCGTATGTCTACTATGCTTGAAGGAATTTAAATTTAAGTGCTTGTTAAAACTATAAAGTGGTCAATGCCAGTAAGAGACCAGTTAAGTAACTACAACGTACGTATAAATATTAATTGAAAATACGTATTAACTCAATGCTTACTGAGCAGTCAATCAATGCATCTTTGTGTGTATCGTTGAACTTCAGAACGGCGGTTATTTTCGTCGGTGAATCACAATACGAGATCGCAATGTGCTCCTTCATTTAGAACTGAGTTTTGTGCAGGTGATATTGAGTCATCCGTCGTGGAGGCAACGGGTACACGATAATGCAGTATTTATTATATATATACTGTCAATAATAAATAATTATCACAATATTGAAACATATGTATGTGTTCAAATTTGAACGCGTTCGCGTTCGGAATATGTACCACCGTGTTGAAGAGAATGGTAAAGTTTCTCAAATGTGTACAAAATAGATAGTTCGAATATCTGGGCCATACAATGGGAAATTCAAAATATGACCTGCTACAGCTCATACTACAAGGTAAGATAAAAGTCATACGAAGACCTGGCCATAGACGAACATCCTGACTTGAATCGCTTCAATCAATCGCCAGTGGTTCAATATGAATACAAAGACACTGTTTAGGGCGGGGATGAACAAAATCCAGTTAGCCTTAATGATTGCCAACTTCTGATAGGAGGTGGCACTAGAAGAAGAAGAAAGTAATTTGAATAAATTTTTCAGAATGTGTTGTGGGGGTTTATTTATTTATATATTTATTTGGAGAGGGTGGCAATTTCTCTAGTCCTAATGTGTCCTAGTTACACCGCGGCAAGAATTGAAATATTGTGTTCACCACTCATACTTATAGCTCGTAGTCATTCCCTGCCGCATTTACGAACCACAGTATCTTCTTGACGCGTGTTACAAACATCACCTGGGAGCAGGGTGTAGTCGCCAAGGATGGTGTTATGCTTAAGTATTAGTGGGCCACAATCTCAGATGAGGTAAAGAGGCGTTTCATCGGCCTCATGGCTAAGTCTGCAAGTGTTTTGTTTTTGAGGAGGATACTGAGGTTGAATGTAGTCGAGAAAGTAATATTGTCATAGATATAAATAATATGGAGTTTAGCGTTGACTTGCCTATTACAATGTTGGATTCTAGAAAATTCCAAACTAGAAATACGACGAAATCATCGTGGAGATCTTTGAGGAGACCTTTGTCTAGCAGTGGACGTCTTCCGGCTGATATGATGATGATGAAAAGAATGTGTACTTGGCTTAACAATACACTATTTATGGGAAAACTCGACTGAAAAAAATTGTGTATTATATTTGGAAAATAATTTGGCGGGCCTCCACTCATTTGTTGCCCCGAGGTGTCCAGATCTTTAAATCCAGCATTGTGCATACTTCCGCTTAGCGGCACGAAATGGCGCCGTATCCTGTACTAAGAAACAACCATGAAGAACTAACATAGTAACCTTGATAGAAGCCAGGTAAGTATATCAGGAAAGTTGCAAACGAAAGTCCTCAATATCAGTCTACCAGAGTGACTATATGTATGAATTATGATGTACGTACGTATAGTAAACATTTTTATACTCAGTAATACATTATCATCTCAATTGTACCGTTTCATTCCAAGTCATAAAAGTATATAAAGGCTAACGAGTACCAAAATAAGTTTTATTAACGTTATTAAACTTTAATGCAAATAAGCACTTTAATTTTCTGAATGACTAATCCACTTAAAGGACGTTTTAAAGACATTATAAGTTGGGATTTCATTATAAATAGCCCTAACCTGATTAGGTTAACAAGCTCAAATTAACTGCAATTCATATATGTCCGTACCGCAACAATACAGTGTCTCCAAACCTTCGTGTGTCTTCGATATGTAATGGCAATGTTATTGCATACAGACGTGACCACTCACTATGGGCGTCATAAGCCCAAGGTTTCAAACAGCCTCAGGGCAACAATCAGGCAATCCGTAGCAGAATCAAAGGTAATCGACATAGTCCGAAGAATTTTCAAACTAATATGGGAAGGGTACATAGCTCGCACGAATGATCCATACGGCCGCAAGGTTTTTTTTTATGGAATAGGAGGACAAACGAGCGTACGGGTAATCTGTTGTTAAGTGATCACCGCCGCCCACAATCTTTAGCAACACCTGAATAATCACAGGAGCGTTGCCGGCCTTTAAGGAAGGTGTACGCGCTTTTTTTGAAGGTACCCATGTCGTATCGTCCCGGAAACACCGCACAAGGAAAAATCATGCGGTAGAAGACACACAATGAAGCGACGTCTCTACGCAACGCCAAGTGAACCAGCCGTTCACAGAGCACTGGGTCCCCGACAATTCGAGCTGCTCTGCGTTGCACGCGGTCAAATGGATCGAGCTGATACTGGGGTACACCAGACCAGAGATGACAACAATACTCCATGTGTGGCCGGACCTGCGCTTTGTAGAGCGCTAGTATGTGGGCCGGCTTGAAGTATTGCCGTGCTCTATTAATGACGCCCAGTTTATTTGAAGCCAATTTGGCTTTGCCCTCCAGATGATCACGAAATTGGCAATCGCTCGAGATTTCGAGACCCAGTATTCCGATACTAGGCGAGGCTTTAAGGGAAGTGTTGTCGAAGAGCGGTGATACGACAAATGGGGTTTTTTTTAGTGATAAACGCGCAAACTTGAGTCTTCTGGGGGTTAAATTGGACAAGGTTCAATTTACCCCATTTCGCGACCTTCTCAAGAGAGGACTCGATAGAAGACACAAGTTTCTCCCGACACTGGTCGACGATTTCCCGAGAGAGACCTGCATGGCCCATGTATACGGCATCACCAGTGCTGTCGTCTGCATAGCAATGAATGTTGGAGGTGTCCAACATATCATTTATATGCAGAAGAAACAGCGTGGGAGATAGTACACAGCCCTGGGGCACTCCAGCATTCTTCAGCTCAGCAGGTTCTTGTGTTGCCGCCACAGAAGGAGAAGTTTTGAACTGACAAGATAAAGGGGCAGGAGACTTATAGTTCTTACACTCGTTTTTCACAGGTGTAAGGCATAAATTTTTAATGAATAGAGATTTTTTTCTAGTTTAAAAAATGGTTGGTAGTTTTGATGTCCAATAAGTGATTCCAAACGCAATAATTATGAATAAAAATATTAAATTAAAAAAAAGCTGTTCGGGTTGATTCCAGCCATAACTCGACCGGACATTACGTCCAAATGCAAAATACCACTCCCATCACGTTGACATCTTGCATTCAACAACTGTGCGTTTTGCAAGAAAATACTTGCCTCACACAGCCACTTTGTGGAATCAATTACCGGCTGCTGTTTTCCCGAACCGATACAACTTACGGACTTTTAAGAAAGAGCATTCTCTCACCTTAAAGGCCGGCAGTGCATCTCTTGACACCTGTTGTTGCTGATGTCCATGGGTGATTGCCCCATCACTCCCCATCCCGTGATTCTCTTGGTCGTTTGCCCCCTCTTATGTAAAAAAATGGGCAAAGGGCCATTTTTCCCTAAATTATCATGATTAACTTCCACTACATATGAAACGTTGGTTGTCTTACTCCAACTAACCCAACTTTGGCCTAAAGCGTGGCAGTCTTCTGGGCTCCTCACAGAAATGTTCTTTTTCATCCTCTCGCAGACTGAAATCCTGTTGATGACTGATATATTATATATGTCCTGTTGATGACTGATATATATATATATATATGTAATGTCTCTTATAGTGTCATCTTTTTGGTTTTTTTAATTAATATCTTTATGCCCTGTACTTTCCCCGGGGCGTAAAAAGAATAGGAGAGTCCCAGGCAAATGGGTGTCGTAAGAGGCGACTAAGGGCTTTTTAGAAGTGGAAGAGTCACGCTGCCGTCTTATGACGTCAGCACAACTCTCGCTCGGGCTGCCCTTAGTATTCTGGGGTGGGCACAGAACCGCGCATGACCGAGGACAAACTGTTTCTTCTGCATATCAATGATATGTTGGACACCGCCAACATGCATTGCTATGCAGACGACAGCACTGGTGATGCCGTATACACGGGCCATGCAGGTCTCTCTCGGGAAAACGTCGACCAGTGCCGGGAGAAACTTGTGTCTTCTATCGAGTCCTCTCTCGAGAAGGTCGCAGAATGGGGTAAGTTGAACCTTGTCCAATTTAACCCCCAGAAGACTCAAATTTGCGCGTTTACCACTAAAAAAAACCCATTTGCCGTATCACCGCTCTTCGAGAACACTTCCCTTAAAGCCTCGCCTAGTATCGGAATACTGGGTCTCGAAATCTCGAGCAATTGCCAATTCCGTGGCCATCTGGAGGGCAAAGGGAAACTGGCTTCAAAGAAACTGGGCGTCATAAAAAGAGCACGGCAATACTTCAAGCCGGCCCACATTCTAGCGCTCTACAAAGCGCAGGTCCGGCCTCACATGGAGTATTGCTGTCATCTCTGGTCTGGCGCACCCCAGTATCAGCTCGATCCATTTGACCGCGTGCAACGCAGAGCAGCTCGAATTGTCGGGGACCCAGTACTCTGTGAACGGCTGGATCACTTGGCGTTGCGTAGAGACGTCGCTTCATTGTGTGTCTTCTACCGCATTTATCACGGGGAGTGTTCCGAAGAGCTGTTCAACCTGATTCCTGCCGCCGAATTTCACCTTCGCACGACACGCCACAAGTTACGATATCATCCCCACCATCTGGATGTGTGGCGGTCCTCCACAGTGCGGTTTTCAAGGAGCTTTCTTCCTCGTACCACGAAGCTGTGGAATGAGCTTCCTTGTGTGGTGTTTCCGGGACGATACGACATGGGTACCTTCAAGAAAAGCGCGTACACCTTCCTTAAAGGCCGGCAACGCTCTTGTGATTCCTCTGGTGTTGCAGGAGAGTGTGGGCGGCGGTGATCACTTAACACCAGGTGACCCGTACGCTCGTTTGTCCTCCTATTCCATAAAAAAAAAAACGAGGCAGTAACACCACGGCACCCCGCTCCACGCTCAACGTGGACTTTTGCAATATCAGGGGAATTCACTACTCCAATTTAAACGCCGTCCACCACCACCTTGAGACGGCGCAGCCGGCCTTGTGTTTCCTTACGGAGACGCAGATATCTCGACCTAGCGATACGTCATATTTAACGTACCCCAGGTACAAAATTGAGCACAACTTTTTGCCTCATGCCAGGGTATGTGTGTAAGTTAGGGAGGATATCTGCTGTCGCCGTCTCGGCAATTTTGAGGGTAGGGACCTGTCTACTCTCTGGTTCCGCGTAGATTTAGAGGACCGCGTCCGTATCTATGCGTGTGTCTACAGGTCCCATAGTGGTAACGCAGAAACCGATCATCTCATGGGCTGCGTTCAAGCGGCAACTGACGACGAGCTTGCACAGATCCCCTCCGCTGAAATCGTAGTCTTGAGTGATTTCAACGGGCACAATGCCGAATGGCTTGGATCACGTACCACAGACTACGCAGGGCGATCTGTGCATAATTTTGCATTGGCGTATGGTCTGTCCCAATTGGTTGAGTCGCCAACGCGGCTCCCGGATATGATAGCCACATCCCGTCCTTATTACATCTTCTGCTGACTACACATCCCGATGGTTACCAGGTCTTTGTCGACGCCCCTCTCGGAACGTCCGACCATTGCCTGGTCAGGAGTGTAGTGCCTATCCGACGCCAACGTCGCAGACCACCAGCGACCCGCCGCGTTTGGCACTACAAGTCAGCAGATTGGGATAGGTTGCGTTCCTTTTTTGCATCCTACCCTTGGGGAAAGGTTTGTTTCCCTTCGGATGATCCTAGTGCCTGCGCCATTGCAGTAGCCGATGTGATACTGCAGGGCATGGATATTTTTATACCAAGCTCTGTAGTACCGATCGGTGGCAGATCACAGCCCTGGTTCGATGCGTCAGTTAAAGCTGCATCTGACTGCAAAAAACAGGCGTATCGAACTTGGGTTGCGGCGCTGGGCACAAAGGATCCGAACTGCAAAATTCTTAAGAGGAAATATAACCGTGCCTCCAGATTTTTTAAGCGGCAAATCGCCCGTGTGAAGTCTAAGCACGTCTTCAAAATCGGCGAGCAGCTTTCCAGTTACCCGACCGGAACACGCAAGTTCTGGTCGTTGCCGAAAGCTGCTCTTGGTAACTTCAACCAGCCGTCCATGCCGCCATTGCACATGAGGAATGACACCCTGGCCCATACGGCAAAAGAGAAAGCCGAGCTCCTGTGCGCTCTTTTCGCCTCCAACTCGACTCTTGATGACAACGGAATAACACCGCCGACCATCCCGCGGTGTCAGAGCTCTATGCCTGAAGTACAGTTCAGACAGAAAACTGTTAGGCGAGCTCTGTTTTCGTTGGACGTCAGGAAGTCGAGCGGGCCGGATGGCATTTCTCCAATCGTGCTTAGAACGTGTGCCCCTGAGTTGACGCCGGTGCTAACGTGTTTATTCCGGCACTCTTATTCCAAAGGCGTAGTCCCTGACTCATGGAAGTCAGCCCTTGTCCATCCGATCCAAAAAAAAGGAGACAGTTCGGATCCGGCGAACTACAGGCCTATTGCTATCACCTCCCTGCTCTCCAAAATCATGGAGAGCATAATTAGCCGCCAGCTTTTAGTATACCTAGAGGGTCACCAGTTGATCAACGACCGACAGTACGGCTTTCGCCATGGACGGTCGGCAGGTGATCTTCTGGTATACCTAACACATAGATGGGCGGCGGCTATTGAAAGCAAGGGGGAAGGCCTGGCAGTTAGCCTGGATATAGCGAAGGCCTTTGATCGTGTATGGCACAAGGCGCTCCTCTCAAAACTTCCATCATTTGGGCTTCCCGAGAGCTTGTGCAAGTGGACCTCCAGCTTCCTCACTGGGCGTAGCATACAGGTCATTGTGGACGCATATTGCTCGAACCCGAAGCCCGTGAATGCTGGAGTGCCCCAAGGCTATGTGCTATCTCCTACGCTGTTTCTTCTGCATATCAATGATATGTTGGACACCTCCAACATGCATTGCTATGCAGATGACAGCACTGGTGATGCCGTATACACGGGCCATGCAGGTCTCTCTCGGGAAATCGTTGACCAGTGTCGGGAGAAACTTGTGTCTTCTATCGAGTCCTCTCTCGAGAAGGTCGCGGAATGGGGTAAGTTGAACCTTGTCCAATTTAACCACAAGAAGACTCAAGTTTGCGCGTTTACCACTAAAAAACCCTATTTGTCGTATCACCGCTCTTCGAGAACACTTCTCTTAAAGCCGCGCCTAGTATCGGAATACTGGGTCTCGAAATCTCGAGCGATTGCCAATTCCGTAGCCATCTGGAGGGCAAAGCCAAATTGGCTTCGAAGAAGCTGGGCGTCATCAATAGAGCACGGCAATACTTCAAGCCGGCCCACAAGTATTGCTGTCATCTCTGGTCTGGTGCACCCCAGTATCTGCTCGATCCATTTGACCGCGTGCAACGTAGAGCAGCTCAAATTGTAGGGGACTCAGTGCTATGTGAACGGCTGGATCACTTGGCGTTGCGTAGAGACGTCGCTTCATTGTCTCTTCTACCGCACATTTATCACGGGGAGTGTTCCGAAGAGCTGTTTAACCTGATTCCTGCCGCCGAATTTCACCTTCGCACGACACGCCACAAGTTAGGATATCATCTCCACCATCTGGATGTGTGGCGGTCCTCCACAGTGCGGTTTTCAAGAAGCTTTCTCCCTCGTACAACAAAGCTGTGGAATGACCTTCCTTGTGCGGTGTTTCCGGGACGATACGACATGGGTACCTTCAAAAAAAACGCGTACACCTTCCTTAAAGGCCGGCAACGCTCTTGTGATTCATCTGGTGTTGCAAGAGAATGTGGGCGGCGGTGATCACTTAACACCAGGTGACCCGTACGCTCGTTTGTCGTCCTATTCCATAAAAAAATATATATATACACACATCAAAAAAGTCTAAGCAACATGTACTAATTTAAATTTTGGGATGTTTTTTCACATTATAACGTTTTATTTTATTTTTAAAATAATATTTTTAGGGTCCTATGATGTAAAATCTGCTGTTGTCTTTATAAGTTCTTTTAATAACAGAAATTAACAATATTAAAATATACTGCAGAAACTAAGGTACATAAGCAACTAAACATTTAAAAAAAAATGATATTTCTAAAGAAAATGAGTTTATTGTGAAAGAATAGGATAATTTAATACAAAGTATGGCCGCCTCTGCTATTCAGAACTTGTCGGCAACGATTATTTATTGAATTAATGAGACTGTTTATGTCATCTTGCGGTATACGCTCCCAATGGAATTGTAGCAAATCCTTCAGCTGTTGGGTTGTTGTCACTCCATCCATGTCCTTTAAAACACGCCTCTTGAGCATGTCCCATGCGTGCTCGATGGGGTTGAGGTCTGGCGATTGTGCAGGCCAGGGCAATACCCGGACGTTCTCCGTTGCCAAGTATTGACTTTTTCACCGGTCTGTATGTGAACGCGCATTGTCATGCATTAACGCAAAATCGGTGCCAAAGGTTTGTGCAAATGGATGGATATAAGGTCTGAGAATATCTTCAACGTAATTTTCAGAGTAAATGTTTCCATTTACAAAAACGAGCTCAGTTCGTCAGTTCTTCATAATACCCGCCCATACCATAACTGTTGAGCCGCTGTATGGATGAACTTCCTGAATGCACGTGAGCCTTTCAGTATTTCCGGGCCGACGGTACACTCGCACCCTTCTTGTATCAGGCCTGAAGCCGAATCGCGACTCATTGAAAAACATAATTTTATCTTATTGTTCCTGGGTATGGACCCAGAATATGGATTCTGCGTTCTCTACACCATTCATTTCGACGACCGCGATTCCCGTGATGTATCGGTGGACACCTAATTGGGCGTCGAGCTCGTAGGCCGTACTCATGCAGTCGGTTCCGCACAGTTTGGGGACTTACATCAACACCACTTGAATTATGTAACCTCAAACTTATCTCTCGAGCGGTTAACATCGGCTGGCGTCTTGCAGTCAATTGTATGTACCGGTCTTGCCGAGTGGTTGTACTCCTTTTACGGCCTGAATGCTGTACAGCGGGTTCCCTTGTATTATTGTAGCGCTGGCAAAGTCGACAAATAACACTTCTTCGTATGCCACAATGCCGAGATACCTGAGATTGATTACTTCCCGCTTGCAACATCCCTACAGCTCTTTGCATTTCTTTTGCCGTCAAATGACGTCGCTCCATGACGTAAAGAATTCAATTTTGTCGCTAACTTTATTTAAATGGTTGGTAAAATTATAAAATCAAGACTAAACTTAGCAATAAAAACGCACTTAAAATCAAACAAATTCCCTTTCATTTAATTTTATGAAAATAACAAAACATATTCGATTTTTTTTATAACCAGCCAGTATGTCATCAATAACAAAAAAGTTTACATACCTATGCACTTTGAGTGAATAAAGACTTAGAAATTAATTAATATAAATGGTAAATTTGTAATATCATGCATGTTGCTTAGACTTTTTTTGATTTGTGTTTATATAATTCTTCTGTACGTGTGTTGACAGCGAACAACTCCTAAACGGCTGGAGTTGTTTCAATGATTTTTTTTATGTGTGTTCAAGTGGATTCGAGTATGGTTTAGATTTACAATTGAATTACCTACTTGATGGCTGGACCGATTTTGATGATTTTTTATGTGTTCCAGTGAATTTGAGAAAAGCTTAGATTCCAAATTTAGTCCATATATAACTCTCCTGCCCGTGTGTATATTAGTGAACACCTCTAAACGGCTGGACCGATTTTTCTAATTTAAGACGTGTGTACAAGACAACGTCTGTCGAGTCCGCTAGTGTTATATATATTGAGAGAATCCTGAAATACACAAAGTTAATTTTCATGCAATTTATTTAATTATATCATTCATTTGACCTGGAATGCTAACAAGTGCCGCCGATCAAAGCGACAAACTCGGTCAAACGCAGTAACGAATGACTCATCAATTACTCCCGGTTTTATTAGTGAGGCCGTACCTAGTGCATATTTGTCTCAGTACAAAGCCGGAGCGTTTGAGGAACAAACTGTTGGGAAAAATCGAGCCGAGCATTACATTGAGATAACATTGTATTTACGCCAGTAATAAGCAGGCACGGGGTTTACCATGCAGTATGACTGATTTAATTATAGCTAATTATGATTTTGGAGGGAATCGCCAAGGATCCAGTAATCTGTGAACCATCGATTGTTGCTGTGTAGGGACGTCGCTCCGTTGTGTGTATTCTACCGTGTTCCGTAGAGCTGTTCGATTCCTGCAATCGAATTCGACAATAGCAGCACACGCCACAAAACTTGACATGATCTTGACAGACTCACGGAATGACCTTTTTGCACGGTGTTTCCAGGATGATACAACATGAGTATCGTCAAAAAAAACACAATAGTTTAATAAGTAAATAACCTAAAAGACCTTCAACGTTCTCCTGTGATTTCTCTTGTATTGCACGAAGGCAGCAGTGATCGCTGAACTCCAGGCCAACTAAACTCCAACCTCTTCCATAACACATCACAGAACTAAAATGAATTGTTAATGGTGGTTACTATCCTATGTATACGACCTGTATGTACTATGGAACGGTCACTAATGCAATCCTGAAATTTACAGGAGCGGCCGACCAACTGGCAAAAATCCTCGAAAATATTATGAGGTCTAAATGGAGTTAACAGCAAACACTGCACGGAAAATGGACAAGAGCCTTGCAATTGCATTTCTGTTTTCTTAAGCACGAATTTTATATTATGGACTCGAAACCGCGACCTCTTGCGTTCCTTGCGATTACAAGATTATAAAACAAGACGTCACTCGAACGGTTGGCTCAGTTAGAAAGAGCCCTCGTTCAAAATTTTCTTTTCAGTTTTATTTGTGTAATTCATACTAGAAGTGATGGTTATCACTTTAAAAACATAACAAATTGTTTAGATTCCTAATATGCAAATATTGGGGTTGAGTAGGTTATCAACTGTACAGTAGATCCTGTAGATGAAGCAACTGATGGGCGGCGGTGATCACTTAACAACAGGTGACCCGTACGCCCGTTTGTCCTCGTATTCCATAAAAAAACTACCTGAGAGTTATTGTTGAGTTACAATATTATACCCCTATCAATTATAATGTTTTAGTATTGACCTCGAAACAAATATGTGAAATGGGGGAAAATTATCAAAGTTTCTAAAAACTTGTTACTATAATAAACGCGTTCCAAATTTAAATTAAAAAAAATGAAGTTTTAAGTTGTAACAATATTTATGACCAAACTAGTTATTTAATATCTTTACGAAGCATTTGGAAAAATGTTATGTTCAGTAGCCTCAAGAAAAAGTATGTGGATTTAACTAAAATAACATGCTATTTATGAACTAGGCCAATTATTCGCAATATAAATGTTTTATTAACATTTTAAAATACTCTAATCTATATATCTTTTGCGCAGACGAAACGCGGAATAACATTTTAAAGAAGACACGGTTTTGAACAAGGTCAATTTGACATTTTGTTTTATTGCTAGACAATTGTGGCAAGTGAATAGAAAATATGGAGCATTATAGGATGATTGGTCTTTATACTTCATAGTGAAAGAAAATGAATATAAAATGTTATTTTCATTTTTTTATGGAATAGGAGGACAAACGAGCGTACCTGGTGTTAAGTGATCACCGCCGCCCTCAATCTCTTGCAACACCAGAGGAATCACAGGAGCGTTGCCGGCCTTTAAGGAAGGAGTACGCGCTTTTTATGAAGGTACCCATGTCGTATCGTCCCGGAAACACCGCACAAGGAAGCTCATTCCACAGCTTTGTAGTACGTGGAAGGAAGCTCCTTGAAAATCGCACTGTGAAGGACCGCCACACATCCAGATGGTGGGGATGATATCCTAGCTTGTAGCGTGATGTGAAGGTGGAATTCGGCGGCTGGAATCACACGGTTTAACAGCTCTTGGGAACACTCCCCGTGATAAATGCGGTAGAAGACACACAATGAAGCGACATCTCTACGCAACGCCAAGTGATCCAGCCGTTGACTGAGCACTCCCGCACAATTCGAGCTGCTCTACGTTTTTACGCGGTCAAATGGGTCGAGCTGATATTGGGGTGCGCCAGACCAGAGTTGACAGCAATACTCCATATGGATACATACGGCTTGTAGTATTGCCTTGCTTAATATATTGTAATTTAGGAATTAATATAAGTGGTCAAAACCTTACCAATCTAAGATTTGCTGATGACATAGTTATTTTCTCAAAAACACCTAAAGACTTACAGACAATGTTAGAAGATCTAAAAGAAGAAAGCAAGAAAGTTGGACTCATAATGAACATGGAAAACACCAAAGTAATGAAAAACGTGGAAGAACATATGAATTTAAAGATAGATGAATATACATTAGAAGAAGTAAATAAATACACATACCTCGGTCAAACAGTAACATTTAAGGGTTGGCAAGACATAGAGATAGAAAAGAGGATACAACTAGGATGGAATAAATTTTGGGCACTGAAACATATACTAAAAAACAAAGACGTTCCTTTCAGCTTAAAATCAAAAACATTTAACAGCTGTATCGCTCCCTCGCTAAGATATGGCTGCCAAACCTGGGCGCTCAATAAACACCAAGAGAAAAGACTAAAAGTGACGCAAAGAAATATGGAAAGAACTTATTATGTATTAGACTAAAAGACAAAATAACAAAGAATGAAATACGGAAAAAAAGTAAACTTAAAGACAAAAACTGCAAAATGGAATTGGGCAGGCCATATATCAAGGGCCAGTAACGAAAGATGGAGCAGTATAGCAACAAACTGGTACCCATTAGACGCCAAAGGAAGAAGAGGTAGACCCGGTACTAGATGGAGAGACGATCTAGTAAATTACGAAGGAGTGATGTGGTCGCGCACAACATACAATAAGGACCAATGGAAAAGGAAGGGGGAGGCCTTTGCCCAGCAGTGGGATGATATATAAAAAATATTGTAAATAAATTAGTAATAGTTTTAATATTGTAATAGGCTTTAATAAATAAATAAATATATTGTAATTCGTGTTTTTTTGAAGTAAAACTTCTTTTGGCGCGACTACGAGGTAACGGGGCGACAATGCAGCGGAAGTCGTTTACGGCAAGATGACGTAACGGAATAAGGTTATGGCAAGATGGCGTCACGTTGTAGTACCACCACGGTTTTTGGTTTCTTTGTCCATTATTAGGACAGGCAAAGGGTTCGAACACATACAGCCACATTCGTAAATATTCAATAACAACGTCATATTGATATGTGGTAATTAATTATCTAGCATTCAATTTCTTTTTTTCAATTATTTTATTTAATGAGTGAAAATTTTGAAACGTGCAAGTGGTATTAGTGAATTATAAATAGAATGTAAAATCAAAATAGTAATCAGTTATGAAATGGCGGAATCCCAGGAACATTTTACTCTTTCGTAATATAAATAAGTAATAATAAGTAATGATAAATAAGAGTAAAAAAGAAAATCAAGAACCGGACTTGACCTGTAGAAAGTGTGAAAAGAAGAAAAAAAATAGCAAATAAATCGAAGAATGATATTTGCTCTTCAGTATAACGTGAGTGCTTAGTTGGTAGCACGACTTTTATTAATATACTAGCTGACCCAGCAAACGTTGTATTGCCGATATTAAAATCGGAATATAACTGTTGATCGTAGATGGGTGAAAATTTGAAGTTCTATGTATTTTTTAATTCTGACTCAAAATCAAACAAATTTAAAAAAAATGTCAAAAAAATTAAAATAAAAATTGGCGTGGACCACTCTTAACATATAAGGGGATGAAAAATAGATGTTGTCCGATTGTCAAACCTACCCAATATGCACTCAAAATTTCATGAGAATCGGTCAAGCCGTTTCGAAGGAGTTTAACTACAAACACCGCGACATGAGAATTTTATATATTAGATATAATTATTATGTATCTGTTAATTATTCCTGTAGTTAATTATTATTAAGTTTTACTTCAATCTGGAAAAGGAGGACAAATGAGCGTACGGGTCACCTAGTGTTAAGTGATCACCGCTGCCCACATTCTCCTGCAACACCAGAGGAATCCGAGGAGAGGAATATGATTACAATGAAATCCATTTTTTAATTTAAAAAAAAAACCGCTCAAATTCTTGCGCCCGTTCTCAGGTCTGAGGCACACTATTTTGAAAGGGTACTAGTTTTTGACGTTCAATAAGTGATTTTAAATCCTATTTTCTTTCGCCATTTCATTACCAGCATCATAATCACGAATCTCTAAAACTGATACAATTGATTTATGGTAAATGAGGTAAGAAACGAACAATTTTGATTAAAATCTGTTTAAATGTGTAATTAATCCCAAGATAAGTACTTACGCCACTAATGAAGTTTTCACTTTAAAAAATCTCTGAATGATTCTAGGACCTAGGTTATAAATAGCGCAAATAGCCCTCTTGATCCTCTGCAGCACAAATATGATATTAATATCGGCTGCATTGTCCCATAACAATATACCATAGGACATAATACTATGAGAATAACTAAAGTAAACCCTTTCTAGAAAACCATAACATTCATTCATCCTGCAAGAGAATGTGGACGGCGGTGATCACTTAACATCAGGTGACCCGTACCCTCGTTTGTCCTCCTCTTCCATAAAAAAACATATAAAGCGCAGATTTAATCTTTTGCTCTTCATACTCTGGTACTTCTGGAATATGTGCTGATTATTTGGATAGTTTCCATTGTATCATGAGAAAAGGGACCTCCTTGCTGCAGCCCCTAAGTGCTAGCAGTAACAGCATTTTAACGATGAATGCCGCTAGAACTGACCACTATGAAATTTGTTTCCAATATATTAGACGCAGTGTTGGTCCCCATAAGATGGACCCACGTTCTGGTCAAGATCGCCGGAATACGTTGGATGAGAGCAGCGAGGACAGAGCGTCGTGGAAATCTTTGGGGAGGCATTTGTCCAGCAGTGGACGTCTTCCACCTGATGATGATGATGATGATATCATTTCTCTGATATAATATTACATTGCATAAGTTTTGTAGACATTGAAAAAAATCGCGTGTTGCCCACTTTAAAGGCCGGCTTTAAATGTCAATCAATACATGTAAATAAAATTAGAGTGACTGTACCAAATATATTTGTTTTAATTTTTGTCTGTCTGTTTGTTCCGGCTAATCTCTGAAATGGTTGGACCGATTTTAACGGGACTTTTATTGGCTGGTAGCTGATGTAATAAGGAGTAACTTAGGCTACGTTTATTTAAAAAAAATAAAGTAATATTGCAATGTCCAAGAAACGGTTTAACTCTAAAAATAATTTATATGGCAAAATAACGTTTGCCGGGTCAGCTAGTTTGTAATAAATTTATGATATTATAAAAACATATTTGGCTTTTATTAAATAAGAAGCAAACATTAATAACATATTTCCCAACGTGTGACAAAACGCAAAGAAAACAAATAGTTCACGACGCATGCCCGAGCAGACGAAGTAGCGACCCAGTTTCTGAGTTCAGGTATGCGACACATTCCAATGGAAACCTGCATCCTATCATACTATTATTATAATGTGTCACACACATGCGGCACATGGCTGCGATCTCCAGTGGGAATATCTGAAATGAAATAGAATAAATAAAATATACAAGTTAAGGGCCTAGTTTCAACGTAATTGTTCTTTCTCTATTTATGTGTTATAATTTCTTTTTTTTAAGACAGTAAGGGACGAGACGAGCAGGACGCTCAGCTGATAGTAATTGATACACCCTGCACATTACAATGTAGTGTCGTCAGGATTCTTGAGAAACCCAAAAATGCTTAGTGACACTACAATTGCACTCGTCACCTTGAGACATAAGATGTTAAGTCTCATTTGCCCAGTAATTTTAATATCTACGGTGCCCTTCAGACCGAAACACAATAATACTGACACATTACTGCTTCACGGCAGAAATAGGCGCCGTTGTGGCACCCATAATCTAACCGGCATCCTGTGCAAAGAAGCCTCCCCATGGCAATAATATAATATTGTTACAACAATTACTGTTCAGTATGGCGTATTACCTTCATTGCCAAAATGCATTGTTGTCGTATAGAAAATAATTATTTTTGGAAAAGGAAAAAAACGAGCGAACGTATCACCTAATGTTAAGTGATCACCGCCGCACACGTTCACTTGCTTGCCTTTTTTTGAAGGTTCCCATGTCGTATCATACGGGAAACACCGCTCAAGGAAGCTCATTCCACAGCTCGGTTGTACGTGGCAGAAAGCTTCTGGAAATTCGAGGTAATGATATCCCAATTTGACAACCGCTATGATACGAATTTTACGATTAGATCCTTTGAGGCAAACCGTTTTCGTCATGATATTACGCGATATAAATATAGATTTATCAGAGACCACACCGTATCGTAAGCTTTGTCGTAAGCTTGTTATGAGTTTTTCTTCTTGTTGTTTAATCACTCACCTCGTCTCCTCACTCCTCATCCATCAGTGGAAATAGCGTCCATCGGGGACGTAAGTTTCTTTCATCCCTACCTATTTTATCCCTATCCATAGAGCATCTCATTTAACACATCTAACCTTCGCTTTGTTAATGACAGTCTGCCCAGTTTACTTTCTTGAGTATTCCAGTCTAGGTCTTGCCTAGATATATGCTTGGAATCCCTCCAGAGTGTTTGAACCACAGACATGGATCCAAATAGATGCCGCGAGTGTATAACATTGCCGATTTTAGTAATAAGCAATACTAGCGACTATTGATGTACTGGAAACGTCAACTAATGATGAGGTGAGTGGCTAAACGTTAGGCTCGATGCACTGGCATTTTTAACGACGTCACAGTAGGTACAAAAAAAAGGGCATGCTTGGTTTTCATACAGACGGAGGGATTTGCATTATCTACTTGGATCTATGTCTGTGATCTGAACTATGCAGCTAATTTTGCGGCGTTTAATCAGCTAATCGGTCACAACTAGTCCAGCCGTTTCTTGCACTACTCCTTCTCTCCATTTGTTTCCAAAGCGGTGGTAGTATTCTAAGGAAATCATTTTAATAAAGTAAATACCTTTTATGCGTCGTCACCATCATTATCAGCCTATACTAGTCCACTGCTGGTCATACGCTTCTTCCAATACATGCCACTAGATCCCAATCTTCGGTTGTTGTCATCCAGCTGCTGCCAACTACTTTCAGTATATCGACACTCCATATTATAATCAGAAGGTACTCTACACGTACCCTACACTACGTTTTTTGATTCGCAGTCTCCACCTCCACCGAACAAAGTCACCGACATAGTCCCAATACGAAACTGAAGTGGCAGTGGGCAGGGCACATAGTTCCACGCACAGATGGGCGTTGGGGCAGTATGGCGACCACGTATCGAAAGATGCAGTTGGTAGGCCCCCCACAAGATGGACCAACGATCTGGCCAATATACGATACGAATACGATCGATGAGAGCAGCGCAGGACCGATCGTCGGAAAATCTTTGTGGGAGGCCTTTGTCCAGCAGTAGACGTTTTCCGGCTGACGACGATTATGAGTCTCCACTTAAGAACACGTTGATGCCACCGGTCCCCTGGTTCGTGGCTATGTGGCCAGCCCACTGCCACTTTAGCTTGCTTGGTCGATGGCTATGTCAGTGAGCTAAGTTTTCTGTCGGATGACATCGTTTCCTATCCGATACTTCAGAGAAATTCCAATATTTTTGTAGCACGCAGTGATAGACGTTCTAGTTCAGAGCAACTCTCATAACAAAATACACCGGCAATCTCCGTGCTTATTTTCGCACTCGTATAAAAAAAATATTACTTTGAATTCTACGAATTTAAAAATTTTATCACCTCTTTATTTAGGCTAGGTTGCACCAGCCAAGTTTAGCAATAACAAACATGTCAAACTACCGGTTATGCAAAAAAATTGGTGCACCATTTGACAATTTTTATTTGTCGTTACTACTTTAACCGTTAACCGTACCCGTCCAATCTTCTCCGGTTAAAACTATTGTTAATGTTAAATAGCTCAATAGTGACAAACTATGCCAATGAATACGATGGTGCAACACATTTCGCAGTGTATGTTAAAGTCAGCATTACAGTAAACGTTAAATTTGAGTTAAACCTTATCTATATCAGATTATTTTATGCAACCTACATACTCGTTATTAAAGTGAAACTTTTATTACATCGTCTCAAATTTTTTCGTCTGTGTGTTGCATGTCGCGTGACGGTCGGGCGGCGCCTTAGTTCGCAGCAGCTGACAGGTGTAGTGTATAGACTATTACTCATTTGGAATGAGTAATAGTCCAAGCATAAAATTAAGATTGATAAAGCCATTTTTATACCTAACCATAATGGAATATTATTCCAAAAAATTTTGGTTAAATGTCTATAATGTGAAATAAAGTTTCACTTTTACCGTGGTTTCATAAAACCACACAATCCTTTTTTTAATCTTAATTAACTATTTTCATTTGTTTATTTTCTGCTATGACGTCATCTGATAGAAGACACAGACAGCGCCCCATTTAAATGACCAATGTGGAATTCCAAGCATATCTTATGGATGATGCTGAAGCAATCTGACTCGCAAAACAAGGTTCGTTGACCGACGATTAATCTTAAATAATTCACCCAAACAATATGTGGTTTACGCGAATGTACACATGCTAGCCTATAAGTCATCGGACGCAAACAATATTTTATCTAAGAAATGTTGAGCCTTTGGTAAATAAACATTAACGGCCGTTCCCAATATTCAGTCTATCTCTTACTTGAGATAAAAATCGTAACTAACGTTGACTTTTCAGTCCCAATAAACTTATCGACGGTAACTCACCCTATCTGTCAATGGGAGGACGTATAGCTTACCAGCGATAGAAGTTTGTATGGAAATTGCAATTCACGTGTTCCAATATAAAGCGATAAGAATGACTTATCGGGTATATTGGGACAGCTTCAGATTATTGACAGATAATTAATGACAGTAGAAGGTAGTAATTAACTCTATCTGTAGATGGTATATTGGGAACGGCCGCAAGGGAAGCGTCAATATTTAAAATAAATTTGGTACTCACTTTCTCAATATGTTAAGCTCGTCGCAGACTATCATAAGTAGTGCTGTATATTATAGTATAGCAACCGACTATATTATTTTATGAGCATTATCGAGCTGATAATAATTATACTGATGAAAAATCAATGAAAGAATCTAGGTTTAGTAAAAAAAGTTTTCAACTATTATAGCGACACAGTACAACAGAAACTTTTTTTTTATGTATGAGATGAGCAGGGCGTTCAGCTGATGGTAATTGATACTCCCTGCTACTTAGGGCTTTTGAAAAACGCAAAAATTCTGAGTTGCAATACAATTGCGCTTCTCACCTTGAGACATTAATTGTCAAGTCTCATTTGCCCAGTAATTTCACTAGCTGCGGCGCCCTTCAGACCGAAACACAGTAATCCTTACACATTACTGCTTCACGGCAGAAGTAGGCGCCCTTGTGGTACCCATAATCTGGCCGGCATCCGGTACAAAGGAACCTCCCTTGTTAGTGAAATTACTGGGCAAATGAGACTTAACCTCTTATGTCTCAAGTTGACGAGCGCAGTTGTAGTGCCATTCGGAATTTTTGAGTTTTTCAAGAATCCTGAGCGGCACTGCATTGTAATGGGCCGGGCGTATCAATTTACCATCAGCTGAACGTCCTGCTCGTCTTGTACCTTTTTTTCATTAAAAAAAAATTGTTTGCGAGGCTACGATAACCCAATAAATCCTGTAAGCTGTACAGGAGACAGCTCCAGAAACCATTACCATTAACATTTCGATTTTAATCATACACTTCGCATTCCAGCTCCCTTCCGTCTTTCTGGCAGCCATCCAACGAACTAATATGTTTGATATGATACAGGTAACACCGAATACAAGAGGATTGCAGATTTTTTTCTTAGACTAGGATTTTCGAATTTTTTATTATTAATAAATCTATATCTAATTGTTGTTACAGACACGAAAACATGTAAATACTACATACTAAGATATACATTTTAAATTTTAATTGTGCAACATAAGAATACTAAGAAATACAATATAATAAATAAAATAATTTGCTGCAAATAACGATTTTTGTTCTGCCGAAGTTCGACACGTTGAAACGTTTGTGTAACTAATGTTCTCTTACTCGAAATTTATCAGAAAATACAATTTTAAATTGCGATAGGTTTCAAAATTCATAATATTATATTTATTGTTTTCACTTCTAGAATGGAGTCTTATGGCAATCATACTGCAAATAAATGTATATATATGATGAGGAAACAATAAGTCTGTATCAGTGTGTCTATAATGAGTGCAGTTTGATCCCACTTGAGAGATAGGATAATTTAGTATTTATAAATTTCAAAGTTTATTGTATGAATAATGCTATGAGATAATTTTTTGAGGCACAGTTGACAGTTCTGCAGTGATATTATTTCATTACGAGAGCAGGGAACAATTTTACTTCTACAAATATCGTAATTAACCATTTTTTATATGAAATTTATTATACTATGAATTTGTATGGGTTAAGAAAGTGCGCCGGGCAACAGCAGCTAGTAACATATATATATTACTTGAAATAATAGGCTTTTTAAATAATGTTTGTGCTAGACCAATAGGGTTACCATCCGACCGGATTAATCCGGAAATGTCCGGACTTTCAGATTCTAGTCCGGATTTAGTCCGACTCTCTAAATCTTCTGGATTTAATTTTTAATTAAATGGAATATAATAATAACACTACATGCTAAATAATATCAAACAAGTCTTCAATCTTAGGAGAAATGTAAACTGTCAGACACCCAGTGCTCTGTGAACGGCTGGATCACACGGCGTTGCATAGGGGAGTGTTCCGAAGAGCTTTTTCACTTGATTCCTGCCGCTGAATTCCACCTTCACACGACACTCACAAATTAGGATACCATGCCCACCATCTGGATGTGTGGCGGTCATCCACATTGCGGTTTTCAAGGAGCTTTCTTCCACGTACTACAAAGCTGTGTGCTTCCTTGTGCGGTGTTTCCGGGACGATATGACATGGGACATCCTTAAAGGCTGGCAACGCTCATGGGATTCCTCTGATGTTGCAAGAGAGTGTGGGTGACGGTGATCACTTATCACCAGGTGACCCGTAGGCTCGTTTGTCCTCTCTTTCCATAAAAAAACGAGATCAACTAAAAGCCCAGAATTTTAACGAAATGTAGGTATTTTTTTCTGGTAGTTTTTTTTTAAATTACGAAATGGTTACCCTAAGCCCGAACAAGAGCTAGCATTAGTTTATGACACGCTAGCGTTATGTCATATAGCATTGAATATGTTTAAAAATATACGGGAATGTCGCTTTGAGGTAGCTAATGTGGGGATAGTGCTGAGTATAAATAAAGTGGAATGCAGAAAGGTATGCCGGTCACACTGAACACTTTTTGCTCCTGTTTGTGAACCGTCGCCGATTCTTGACGACATAATACTAAAACTCTCTTTTAAACTGTTATTTTGAAGTGAAAATTTATCTAGGCGAGTTGGACATTTTTTGAGATGGGAAATTATATTGTTGAACTCGCGACACCGACACCTCTGTGTATAAGTATGTACGTATGTTGTGTATGTACGTGCTCAGATACAAATGCATGTTGCCATTTTTGAGATGGGAAAAAAACAACTGAACTCGTGGTACTGTTACCTTTACCGGTACCAAAAACACTTCATTTAAAAGTGTTTACTGCACAATAAATTGTCCTGACGATTTCACTTTCGTGGGCACTCCCGCAGTGCCATTGTATTTTCTTTATTCCAATTGTAACAATGATTATAGTTTCAACCGATTTCAGAGCTTAAATTAATTTAGTTGGAATAATTTCCTACTTGGTTCTAACAACACATATTGCATGAATGTTAATTATTCGTGAATGAAGCCCACTGTTGCGTTAACAAAACTAGCCATGAATCATTCATTGTAAGCAAACAGTGATCGATTCCAAATGAAAACTTGTTTGCAGTACCCTATTTACCCAAAAACGTATTTCTTGAATAATCGTTGAGATTCCGAAATAGAATGACTTCTAATTTTCGCAGCAAGGACAGATTATGGATAAGATAGATTTCCTAAAACATTCTCGAATTCGGAAACGGATTCTTTACGAGTAAAACCCAAAATCTGAGCGGCACTGCGATTGCGCTCGTCACTATGAAACATAAGATGTTAAATATCACCAACGACGATCACTTAACACCAGGCTCTTAGCCTTAGGCTGGTTTGTCCTCTGAAACAGCCTCTTGATTAGGCAATGGCGCACGCAGAATGGTGCGTGTTCGTTCGTCTTCTTACTCCAACCAGCGCAGATCGTCCCAGAATTCCAGCAGTCTTTTAAAATTTCTGCAGGCAACCAGGAGCGATGCTTGAGAACGGAGGATTTGTGCCCGTTGCTCGGCCACACTTCTGCATTCCATAAGAACGTGTTCTGGCGCTTCTTCTACCACCATGCATCCTCTGCACAAATGGCTGTCTGTCTAGACAGACATCCATTTGTGACAGCCATAGTGATAGTGATAAAGCATCTATCTATCATAGGTGCAGACGCACCTATGATAGATAGATGCTTTATCACGGGACTGTGACCGGTGACCAAACCTGCTATTTTACGTTTTGTTTCTGTGTAGTCTCATCAGAGTGCGGATGAACCTCTATAAGGGCGCCAGAACCGCATTCTTTATTTACATAGCCTTTGCTGTTGCTCCAATCAAACTCAATTCATATTCAAATATTTTTATTCAAAATAGGACGTGGATATCACTTATTGAAAGTCAAAAACGCCCACCCGTACCAAAAAGTATGCCTCAGACCTGACAAAATCGGATGCAACAAACTCAGCGGGCTTTTTTTCCATATTAAAATATGATTAGAAAGTAATATCGTACAATTACACTTATTACTTAATAGCCTGAGAGTGGTTGCTCCATTCCCAATGTGTGGGATACCATATAGTTTATTTAGTAATGATAATTAACAAAGTCATTTATGTTATACTTAGATACCTTTACCAAACAAACGTTTTTAACAATTCTTTTGAATATCATTCTAATGTGAATCCATCCATGTTAAGTCTCATTAACAGCCATTCCCAATATTCCGTCTATCTCTTACTTGAGATAAAAATCATAACTATCGTTGACTTTTCTGTCCCAATAAACTTATCGACGGTAACTCACCTTATCCGTACACGCTGTCTGTCAATGGGACGACGTATAGCTAACCAGCGATAGAAGTTTGTATGGAAATTGCAATTCACGCGTCCCAATATAGGGCGATAAGAATGACTTATCGGGTATATTGGCACAGCTTCAGATTATTGACAGCTTAATACTGACAGTAGAAGGTACTAATTTATCTCTATCTGTAGATAGTATATTGGGAACGGCCGTCTGAGACCAGGAATTTCACCAGCTACGGCGCCTTCCAATCTGAAACAGCTTTAAGGGTAAATGTATACACTTTTATAATTAAGTCCCAGCCACTGTTCAGGCATTATCTATAAAAAAAAATAAATGTTTTATTAAAAAATGTCTCTGTCGTAAATCCTATAACTCCACAGCTGAATATCTAAGTAATCGGACAGCCTGGGACTAGATTATGATTATTTTGTAGCAATTATGACAGTTCAATAATGTATATTTTTATTAAAAAGAGCGCAAAAAAAGAATGCTGGGAGAGTTTCTTGCGCCGATTCTTCTCACTCAGAGCGCCATTTGTTTCCTCAGCGATAGTAGTATCTAGTATCTAAACGAATCAATTTTGAGAAAATAAATGCCTTTTATGCCTTTTAACACAATTACTAGTGCTTGTACATAGTTATGTACAAGGAGTTCCTGGACAGCAGAAAAAGGCATCACTGTGGTATCGGCAGAACAGAAAAACTGTGTTCTATGGTGGACCTTCAACTAGCCGGCATTCTTTGCAATTATCCAGCACAATAGTATCTTATTTATTAACTTAACAATTTTCTTAAGATTCCCAACCTAAACCTATGAATATATTTTAAGAAACATAAAATTGAAATACGGCTCGTCTATATCTGTATCATCTTTCATCAAACATCAGTCAGTAAGGTCAAATAAATTATAAATGCTGCAAATAACAAAATTAACTGGAATGTCTGTGAAGGAGGTCATGCAATTTTGTCTGTTTATGTTTCCGAGAGGGACGGGTAATGTAACGATGGATTTATGTACTCGTAAGGTTGACTTTATTGCGATGATGAGTGTCGATAGCTTTGATAAATTCAGTTCAATTAATTTTGGTATTCAATGCAATTTTCGTCAATCTTTTATCAATATATATCAATCGTATTGACTTGTTATGAGAGCCAACAAAGGTGTTCAAAATATTCATGGTTCATCGAATAAAAGTTATATTTTACATTATCCCAGTTATAAAAGTGATGATTGAGAAAAACATAGACTAACAATGTAATAGGGTATGGATAAACAAAGAGTGCGAGCGACAAGAACATCTCTAACCGAGATAATTCATGAAAGAAATGGAAAGCAGTATAATAGCCTGAAAACGGGAATATTTCCTTCAGTATTCAAAAGGGCTATTACACACCCTATCTTCAAATCAGGTGATCGATGTCATATTATAAATTATAGACCAATATCTGTATTGCCCGCGATGTCTAAGGTACTGGAAAAAAATATTAATATTAGACTCACTAAGTACTTAGAGTCACATAATCTCCTGTCTGCAAACCAATATGACTTTAGGAAGAATTGCTCCACTGCTGATGCTGTACACAATTTAGTGGATCACATAGTCAGAAAACTTGGCGATAAACAGAAATGTGTAGCACTTTTTCTGGACCTTGCGAAAGCGTTCGACACGGTTTCGATTTCGATATTGCTATCCAAACTGGACTCGTTAGATATAAGAGGAAACCAATTATCCCTGTTTCAAAGCTATCTAACCGGTCGATCTCAATGTGTTAAAATTGGCCCTTATACAAGTTCTGAAACTACCATTGAATATGGCGTTCCTCAGGGGAGCATTTTTGGCCCAAGCTTGTTCTTAGTATACGTAAACGACCTATGCAATCTTAAATTACATAATGGAAAAATATTTTCTTACGCAGATGATACAGCATTGGTATTTTCTTCTGGAACGCTGTCTGGGACGTATAGTGTTGCTCAAGATGGATTTAACGCTGCTAATAAATGGCTTAAAGAAAACCGGCTGATCTTAAACGTAACCAAAACTAAAATGATCCATTTCTCTATGCGCAACCATAAAGACGAAGACTCCTTACAAATCACTGTTTTACCAAATGACGGTCAAATTTCAGCTGGTATTCGCTGCATTGAAAAAGTAACGTCCATCAAATATCTGGGGGTAGTTTGACTTGACTTTCAAGCCCCATCTAGAATACTTGTCAGGCCGAGTACGTAAGCTTATTTATATTTTCCAGTGATTACGTCACTCTGCCGATCCTAACATCATGAAAATGGTATATTTAGCGATATGCCAAACTATTTTGAATTATTGCATTATGACATGGGGTGGTGCTGCAAAATCTCACCTTTTCTTGGTAGATCGTGCACAGAGGGCTGTCTTGAAGGTATGTTGTTTTAAGCCTAGCCTGTATCCCACAACAAAACTTTATGAATACTGCCAAGTTCTGACAGTCAGGCAACTCTTCATATTGGCGATCAAACAGCACCCTTTAACAGAGTTTAGGCCAGAGTCTACTCGTCGTAATCATCTTGTGGCAGTATCTACGAAGGTAAGGACATCATTTAGCCGCAGATTCTTTCTGTTTCTGTGACCGTACCTTTATAATAAGCTACACAAGGTATCATGTTTTTATGGTCTAAACATGTACAAATGTCGGTCAACTGCACACGAATGGCTCCTTTCGCAAGACTACTGTCACACAGAGAGACTTTTAGAGGTCTTGGATAGTTAACACACCTATAAACCATGCAGAACATCCTATCGTGCGCATGTTTGCACATACACCCTCTCTCTCTCTCTCTCTCTCACACACACACACACACACATACGGACTTCTTGGAAAGACTCGCAGAAGAAGTCAAAGACCACGCTCCCGTGGCAATTGCAGGAGATTTTAATGCGTGGGGGACTGCTCGTCTTGGAAGTTATGGCGTCACTGGATGTAGTGCTACTTAATACTGGTAACGAAGCCACATACAAAAAAGGGGAAGTAAGCTCTATTGTAGATCTAACGTTTGTAAGCACCCACCTGACAAAAGATAACTATTCCTGGAAGGTCACTGAGGTAAACCTCGTAAACCACAGCCAGTGATCACCAAGCCATATACTGGGAAGTTCCTACTACACTTCCTAAGGTTCTAACTTCTCTAACCAGGAACATTTCAGATTGCATTCGAAGGTCAGCCAATGGGTCAAATATGCAATGCCAACGAAAAAGCAACTTCCATCACTAGGAGAATGATGTCTGCTTGTGATAACCTCTATGCCGCGAAAACGCTGTCCGAACAGGAAGGTAACACCAGTATTTTGGTGGAATGACACTATAGCCACGCACCGTAAAGGGTGTATCAAAGCTAGAAGAAAAGCATAACGCGTGCGAAAGACCTACTACGACATGATGGTGCAAAAATATAAAGAAGCTCATCGAAGGCTTAAGAATTCAATCCAAGACAGCAAGAAGAAATGCTGGAATGATATTCTGGAGGAAGTTGAGCAAGACCCGTGGGGTAAACCCTACAAAATTGTCATGTTGCGACTTAAGAGGCAACCACCTTGTTCGCCAACCGATCCTGTATTGTTACAAACGATCGTAACAGTGCTCTTCCCCCAGCGAACTAGCTAAAATAGAACGAGCTAAAATACTTTGTGGAGCGGCAGGAACCTAACACTATACCACCTATTACACAAGATGAACTCCTTTGGGATTCCAAACGTGGCATTAAGAGCTGGCATTAAAACGGCCCCAGAACTCTTCCTGGACGTCTACAATACCTGTCTCCGTGAAGGAACCTTCCCAAGAAGATGGAAAGCACAAAGACTAGTGCTTCTCTATAAAGGAAACAAGCTAAAAAGTGAACCAACTTCATACCGGCCACTATGCATGCTAGATACCGCCGGAAAAGTACTGGATCGTATCATACACAGACGCATAGAAAGCGTTGAAGAACCGCAATTTGCTGATAACCAGTATGGATTCCGAAAGGGCCGATCTACCCTAGCAATAGACCTGGTCACCCAACAGTACTGCACAGCGGGCAATTTCTGGATCCAAATGGGATGTGATTATGGAAGCATTAGCCCAGTTCAATGTACCTATCTATCTGCAGAATATAGTAGCGAGCTACTTCTCGGACCGCATTCTTAAGTATGACACCGACATTGGACCTAAAGAGTACAGAGTAAATGGATGTGTACCGCAGGGGTCAGTGTTGGGCCCTCTGCTTTGGAACATCATGTATGACGCATTACTGAAACAAGACTTTCCAGCCAAAGCAAGACTTGTTGCTTTCGCGGACGATGTGGCTTTCGTAATAGTTGCTAAATACATCGAACAGATCAACTGGGCTTTCGACCAAACTTACGAAGTCATTAGAAACTGGATGCAGCAGGTCGGGCTAGACCTTGCAGATCACAAAACGGAAGCCGTCCTCATCACAAGCAGGAAACAGACCGAAACAATGCAACTCAGAGTCGGAAATATTACACTTACGACACAGCCTTTTATTAGGTATCTTGGAGTACTGATTGACGCCCGTCTTAGTACCAAGAAACATGTTAAAAGCATAACAGCAAAGTCAACAGCAGTGGTGGCCAATCTGTCACGACTAATGCCAAACGTCAGAGGACCAAAACAGAAAAGGCGACTCTTGCTGACCTCAGTAGCTACATCAGTGCTGATGTATGGCGCTCCTATCTGGTCAAATGCACTTACTAATCAGGAATCTCGGCGTAAAGCTGCATCTGTGTACAGACTCAGCGCATTGCGGGTAGCAAGTGCGTTCTGAACTGTTTCCGAGGACGCAGTGTGTATTATTGCTGGTATGTTACCTCTACAAATACTCGCCGAAGAACGAAGGTGTCTTTACTACCTCAGAAGAGATAGCTCCCACCTGACTCCAACCGAACTGAGGTGTAAGGAAAGAAAAAGAAGCCTGGGTCATTGGCAGGCACACTGGGACGCCTCAAGTAAAGGGAGATGGACTCATCGGCTCATACCAAAAGTAGAAGTATGGTTAAACCGCAAACACGGAGAAGTTAGGTACTACCTCACACAAATGCTTTCTGGACATGGTTGCTTTCGCGGATACCTCTACCGGTTTAAGCATGACGACTCTCCGGAATGCCCTACGTGCACTGGGACCAATGAAAACGCGGAGCACATATTCTTTGTCTGTCCACGATTTGAAGCTGCCCGAAGTAAATGGGAAAAGGCGATAAAAAGTACAACCAGGATTCAGCCAGAAAATATTATAACCATACTGCTGGAATCACAGGAAGCTTGGGACGCTGCAAACGGCTATGCAACCGAAGTGCTAAAGGAGCTACGCACCCAAGAGAGGGAAAGAGCCCAAATAAGTCAAGCATCGAGTGGAAGTAGCTGCTAACAGCTAAGTCCCTCCCCGTGAAGAAATGCTTGACGGCAATCCCGCGGGGAACAGAAGAAAGAGGCGGTTTTTTAGTCGGTATAGGTCATCAGACCGAGTCCAACATACGGGTTCCCTGGCATTCTGACCCCACGATACGTAATAGTATTTTTCCCCACAGAAAAAAAAACACACACACACAAACACACATAATTTATTACCTACCACAGGCACCAGCGATCCACGACCAAAACTTATGTATCCCCTGTATATTTAAGTTTTCGCTATATTGTAATTTTGGTTGTTGGTGAGAAATAAAAGTTGTTATTATTATATTATTATTAATAATACTTCAAGCCGGCCCACATTCTAGCGCTGTACAAAGCGCAGATCCGGCCACGTATGGAGTATTGCTGTCATCTGTGGTCTAGCGCACGCCAGCATCAGCTCAATCCATTTGACCGCGTGCAACGCAGAGCAGCTCGAATTATGGGGGACCCAGTGCTCTGTGAACGGCTGGACCACTTGGCGCTGCGTAGAGACATCGCTTCATTGTTTCTTCTACCGCATTTATCACGGGGAGTGTTCCGAATAGCTGTTTCACCTGATTCCTGCCGCCGAATTCCACCTTTACACGACACGCACACTAGTTACGATAACATCCCCACCATTTGGATGTGTGGCGGTCCTCCACAGTGCGCTTTTCAAGGAGCTTTCTTCCACGTGCTACATAGCTGTGGAATGAACTTCCTTGTGCGGTGTTTCCGGGACGATACGAAATGGGTACCTTCAAAAACCTTCACCTTCCTTAAAGGCCCGCAACGCTCCTCTGGTGTTGCAAGAGAATGTGTGTGGTGATCACTTAACACCAGGTGACCCGTACGCTCGTTTGTCCTCCTTTTCCATAAAAAAAGCAAATCTGTGGTTTCTATAACTGATTTTACACTTGCTCCGCTTAGTATTAGCTCCTTAGAATTTTGAATATTAAACCAGTACCTACCGTACAGCTGACAAGCCAAAATTCGTCATCATTGGCTATCAGGTCGTATAGACGACATATAATATTCGAAGCTATAATATTCGAAGTCCATAGAAAAAACCAAGGTTATAGGTTCATAATATAATTAAGATAGCTACGCTAATTAGATATGTATAAGGTGATATCAACTAGATTTGCCATTTGTGAAGGCACATCGGAAAAGGACATACACTCATGCTGTAACCCGGACAAATTAAAAAGCAGTAAATCATGGTGGACTACCTTGGCCTTTGTTTCAAAAATGATAATTTGATGTTACTATTCATCTGGTTGAACAATATACTGAATATGGTGATAATAATTATGATCTTTACAATCGTTGTTGTTGGAATTATTTATCACCAATTAATATGTATATTCTATAAATCTTTTTACAAATCAAGGAATTTCATTCAAAAATCGTAATTACGTAATTTATAAGTTATGTTTTCTGTTTTCCATCCAGGTTTCGTAAGATGAGTTATGTGCAACAACTCAAAACCAACTTTGCCACTAAAATTCGGTTCAATCACGAGAAATTTACAAATAAATTGCGATTCCAACGGACTTGTTACTCGCAATTGAAGGCCGACCGACAAACAAAACTGAAACTCGTACAAGAGAAACAATTTTGTTTTCGTACTTTATATTCTTAACTGTTTTTATCTTTTGTGGTCACGTTCATGTAATGTTTTATTAATTGTCTGTCACATCTATTAGACTTATTGAGGCCCTCGGCTTCTCCTCGCACTTACAATCTACTAGGATAGGTGATACTATACTTTTAAGCTAAGCGGTCGATCAACTTTATTTTGTTACTGTATAAAAATATTTTTTGCTACCATTACGTTAAAACCACACCGTCTTTAGATTATTTGGCACGATGCCAAAATTTATTGAATTGTCAACTGCCTGACAAGGCCCAGACTCTATTCGATATTGGCTGAACAAAGACATAAAGCTTATTGAGAATACAATAAGTGCCAAATTTCGAAATCTATATCGAGAAAAAATACTTGTAACACGAATGGTGTATGACGACATAGTTCACGTGACTTGGCGTTCATTGTCAAGTTCAATGTATAGCTAATTACCGGCGAAATTAGATAATCGTTAACGTGTTTCAGTATTTATGGCATGTCTATTAATATAGAACATACTAGTAGTTACTAGAAGGTTTAACCAGTGGGAGGCTCCTTAGCACAGGATGCCGGCTAGATATGGGTACCACAACGGTGCCTATTTCTGCCGTGAAGCAGTAATGTGTAAGCATTACTGTGTTTCGGTCTGAAGGGCGCCGTAGCTAGTGAAATTACTGGACAAATGAGACAACATTTTATGTCTCAAGGTGACGAGCGCACTTTGGGGTTTTTCAAGAATCCTGAGCGGCACTGCATTGTAATGGGCGGAGCGTATCAATTACCATCAGCTGAACGTCCTCGTCTTGTCCCTTATTTTCATAAAAAAAAAGCTTCGATTAGGACCCAAAACTGTCTGGTGGATTACGAGTATTTATTAGCAATTCGTTCACATATTTGAAACATCTAGTGCTTTTTATACCTACGCACTGCAATATTTAAATGATGGTACTAAAATAGTAGGATGCGCCGCAATTATCTACTCTCTTTTCTTGTAATTTTGCTATGGCAAATTATAGTGCAGACGGTTTCCTGTAGAAAGAAAATACATAGAGAGATATCATAGACAAAAGATTCATTGTCATCTGGGAGGCTTATCTAAGGCCAGTTGTCTCTTGCGCCGCTCTATAACAAAATTGTCACATAATATACGCTTTAAATAATAGTAAATTAATACTTCATTAGTGATCAACTACCTAATCGCCTCGCATTAAGTTCTCGGTATAACGCAACGCATAAATCCTTTTTCCTACACACGCCGAGAGGAAGTAGCACGCATCTTAGCACAAGGAGTTCCTAGAGGATTATCGGGGGCCCCCAGCTGCAGAACATAGCGCCTGGGAATCTCAGGTACATTGGCCTATTATTTAGCCATAACTGATTTTGCGATTTTAATAATGTCATATATTTTCCTACGCACGCGATAATACAATAGTTCTTTTATTATATATCAATAAAAGTAATATATTACAAAATATATAACTCGTTTATAATAGATGTCTTATTAAAATATAATATTCAAAAAGAATATACTAAAATATTAAGTGCTTACTTAGCTGTTTCACATTACCAAAATAATACAGACCTTTGTCAGCGTAACTCTAAAGGCTCTGGAAATATTAAAAGTGTTAATTGAGACATAGAATAGTATGTATTTTAACACATATTGATAAGGAACCGTAATAAATTAAGTTACACCTTTGGTTTTTGTAAATGCTCTGCAGCATTTAGCAATTTGATAGAGACAATCCTTTTGTCACCACCATGATGAAGAAGTATCTTATATTTAATTTACACATCTATTTGGACTGACATCTGAGAATACGTCGAATAAATTGCGATGATAAGTAAACCTCTATTTTCAGCAACATAAAACAAACTGACTGGCGTATTGCGTGTGTAAGGAGCTGTCGTGCACACTAATGAACCTGGCCTTTTGTCATGCGCTGTCTAGCAGCAAGAGACTCTATCTTTTTTTTTATGGAATTTCTATCTAGACGTATAAATTATTTAAGGCATAAATAATAATCATTTGGAAAGATCAGCTCACTACTTAGCGGCAGCTATGGTGGGTATATATATATTGTAAATCAATGTTTCAATCTTTACAATTAACCAGTCCGTATCATTTCATATAATATCTCCTATTGAACTTGGGCTTCACGATCAGCAAGAATTAATTTCCCAGAAAGTTTGGTGCCATTTGGTTACGTCATGGGAAGTCGTAAGATGATGTTGATGAGCACCGACACAGCACACATTCAGAGCAACACCAGAGTAATCACAGGAGCGTTGCCGGCCGCGGAATATATACGCGTGGAAGTTTATTCCACTTTCATCAACGATTTCATGTACGTTTTAGTATTCCTGTTATTATTATATGTTTTATTATTCTTGTTATTATTATACGTTATCTTCTCAAACACTCCTACTTCCTATATTTACCAGTGGGAGGCTCCTTTTCACAGAATGCCGGCTAGATTATGAGTACCACAACGGCGACTATTTCTGCCGTGAAACAGTAACGTGTTTCGGTCTGAAGGGCGCCGTAGCTAGTGAAATTACTGGGAAATGAGACTTAACATCTTAAGTCTCGAGGCGACGAGCGCTATTGTACTGCCTTTCAGAATGTTTGTGTTTTTCAAGAATCCTTAGCGGCACTGCATTGTAATGGTCAGGGCGTATCAAATACCATCAACTGAACGTCCTGCTCGTCTCATCCCTTAATTTCATAAAAAAACCATATTTCGCAATTTATCTACATTTATTTATATACACTCCAATCATAGAAAGAATTTGTCTATATATTTTTACAATTAACTTGTTGAGCTGTCGGTAATTTAAGATATCCTCAGAAATTTATTGACAAATCTTTGCACAAACAACATTAAAGCAAATATAAGACTAAGAGAATTCAATCTCGCTTCGTTTTTATGTCTTCCCCTTAAACTCTGAAATAGCATTTGGCAAATGGCTCTCACCTTCGCAAAGGCATGTTATGAATTTTATCATTTGGAAAGTACCCAACGCCTTGCGAGTGTGTGCCCTTTTATAATTGGTTATTATTTATAATACGTAAAATATTTCCTCTAGCAGTTGTTAGCAGATTCCACATGTTTATAAATATTAGGATCCAATCTAATAAACATCCATTGTTTATTCTTATTTCATTATTTACTTTACTATTAAGAGCATTCTTAGACTGTCCTTTCTATTTTCTACTCGATTTAGGTGATGATTATGGTCTTCGATTTTCTTTTACAACACACCGATTTTATGAGGAAGCTCATTGTCACTCAGAGGCCAATGGAGAGGGCTATGCTCGGAGTTTCCCTGCGAGATCGAATCAGAAATGAGGAGATCCGTAGGAGAACCTGAGTCACTGATAGCCTAGATGGTTGCGAAACTGAAGTGGCAGTGGGCAGGGCACATATCTCGACGCACAGGTTGCCGTCGAAGGGTGACCACGTACCGGAAGACGTAGCGTTGGTAGGACCACAAGATGGACCGACGATTTGGTCAAGATTGCCGGAACACGTTAGATGAGGGCAGCGCAGGACCGATCGTGATGGCGATCTTTGGGGGTGGCAATTGTCCAGAAGTGGGCGTCTTCCGGCTGAAATGACGAAAAAAAATGACACCAGTTACTCTCGTCTTCTTAAGAATAAACTTTTAAAGCTCCCAAAATTCCATCCAAGCCAAGGTTATTTTTCGTCTAGCTAGGGTATTACGTAACAAACAACGAGCTCTAGCAAAACAAAGCAATTACTTTATGATTTTATTTCATTGCTGTGTTCAATTCAGTTGTATTTTTGTACTCATTCAATGCCACAAAAGTTTCAATGAAATAACTCATTACGCTTAATTCACTATTATTTGCATGTGTTTCGGTTATCTAAATAGAGTTTCAGTTCATGGCAAAGCTTAAAAATAGTCTATTTCTCTTTTTTTTACAATAACGAGTTTTTTTAAGAGAATACGGGACGAGACGAGCAGGACGTTCAGCTGATGGTAATTGATACGCCCTGCCTATAACATTGCAGTACCGCTCCGGATTCTTGAGAAGCCCAAAAATTCACTGAGACAAAATGTTAAGTCTTATTTGCCCAGTAATTTCACTAGCTACGGCGCCCTTCAGACCGAAACACAGCAATGTTTACACATTCTTCACGGCAGAAATAGGCGCCGTTGTGGTACCCATAATCTAGCCGGCATACTGTGCAAAGCAGGTAAAGTGGCAACTGGTGGTGAGTTGTCGGGAGATGTAACTTTTAGAGCTATTCTAGTTTTTATATTACAACTACTATTGAGGAATTTACTATAATGTTCATATTATTAATAATATAACGTATGACTTAACAGCGTTTGTACCAAAGTACAAAGCGCTGAGCTAAAAATACTAAGCTCCACCAATATCTGTGATTGGAGAAATTAAAATGTTGAAAGACTTTATGGATAGATTAATAAAATCCTTAAGAAAACTTCAAGTCCACTTAAAACGTTCGATTTTAGCAAATTGTTCCAGCAATTTCTGAATGACACTTCTTCAACAGATAATTATGTGTATGGTGGGATATGTATGGAGGATAAGTCAATAAACACTATAGAATTAAAATTATTTAATTATGAAAATATTTATTTGGTCCCATTTCATAAAATAACTTATCAGCTAAACGTTATCACAATAATTTTACTACATACTACTTAAGCATAATCTTATGTATTAATTTTCACAATTAACTCCTATTTTCACAATTATTCATTTATTTTCATTAATAAACGTACGCATATGTCAGTTATATTGACTATAGACTATTGCAAATTATTTACAGCAGTTCCCAATATTCAGTCTATCTCCGGTTGTGGCCTACTTGAGATAAATATCGTAACTATCGTTTACTTTTCTGTCCCAATAAACTTATCGACAGTAACTCACCTTATCCGTACACGCTGTCTCTCAATGGGTATATCTTACCAGTGATAGAAGTTTGTATGGAAATTGCAATTAACGCGTTCCAATATAACGCGATAAGAATGACTTACCGGGTATATTGGGACAGCTTCAGATTATTGACAGCTGATTACTGACAGTAGAAGGTAGTATATTATCTCTATCTGTAGATATTATATTGGGAACGGCCGTAAGTTAACATCTTTGATAGAAAGGAAATCTTGAAAACACTATTCGTATTTGAGGCCTGTTAGTTAGTACTAATCAGTCTTTTATACATAGCATTTTGTCTTCAAATTATTTTATCCAAAGTATTTTAATTCTAAAAGCTAGTACTACATAAACCATGTGTAATTCTATATGATCTTACAGTGACATGTTTCAGTAAGGTTCACGAATATTTAGTAGATTCGTGAATCTTGCTACAGTGTCGATATCTGAACTTTGGTACTACTTAGAGCATTTCAGTTCATTCTTTTCGTTCAATTCAAGTGATCTGTGAAAGCTGAAGTTGAAGAGCGATTCATTTGCGGAGTCGAGATTCGTCGGTTATTCTATGTATTCAAGTATTTATGTTTTTACAAAGCCCGCTATTTAAACATTTTATGTTGATATAGGTTGGGTGATTATGTGTTATCATAACAGGGATCAAGGATTGTGATTAGACTAAGTGTACCTTTTATTTTAATAATATACGTCAGATGGTCTAATACTAATTTCTTATTAGAGAGACTGTAAGTTGTAGTGGGATACACCTTTCAACAAATAATAACAGAACATAACAGTTTTCAGACGCTAGGTAGCTAAAAATTTTAAAATATTTTTAAGAATAATGAATAATAATGAATATTAATAGGCAAGAGAAGGAAAGAATTTCCACTGCCCAACTATATTTTTTGTTGTAACTTTTTTTGGACACCATTCAGATTTTAACAAAAAGTGAAAGTTATACTTCTTTAGGCGCGTTATGAAAAAATGATGAGAGTGCAATTTTAATATGCGCGCGCATCACTGTAACACAAAAGTAACAGGTTGAAGTTGGTTCTTCAAATTTTATGACTTTCAAATTGTTTTTTCTAAAAACCTAGAATAGCACGAGGTATAAATCATTTTAATTCTTTTTGCTTCGTTCGGCCCAAGAAGTATAACTTCTTGCGTGCATACATAAGTACACACAGACTTTTTTTTATCTAATCTACAATGAAACTCTGTTCCTAAGCTGTTTCCTCATTTCAATTCAGATATTTTCATTAATTGTAGTTGGATTATAGAAATGTAAAATAGATCTGCCAAGCAAAATAATTACTAAAAGTTCTACACATGATCGGATTTGGTACGGCCACGACATCGGACGCGGTCTGGTAGTGGACCATATTCGTTGGTATGTCGCATTGTCCATCGCACAAAATTGTTATTTCTACCGTCCGGACCGTATCAAGAATGACGTCGGACCAATTCGTGCGAGGCGCACATCCGGCCGTACCAAATCCGACCATGTGCTTAGGCTATAAATAAATTTTTATCAATGTTTGTGGTTGCGCAAACATTCAGAATGCCCATATGATGAGTTTTACCGATTTTCTATCGGGCCATACCGTTGGCGGAACCATGTCATACCACTGTAATCAGATTCATAAACGTCAGGTATTTCTTTGTCGATCGCCTCGCAGTAAACCATCTTCACTGAAGCCTCGCCGAAGAGCCTTTCTTCGTATTTAATGAGCTGTTTGAAGAAGCCTGTGTTCGGTCGTATTTGAGGCCTGCAAGAAAGGTTCTATTTAATACTCGTAACTTGTTCATTAAGTAACTTACTTTAATAATCTATACGCTTGGATTTGAGATTTGACATTGATTGGACAGTTTATTGTTTGGTTTTTATTTATTATATTATATACATATATTATTAAGTATTACGATTTTATTCTTATTATAATAATAAAATACGAGTTATGTTAATAAAATGTAAATTATCCGGAAAAGTTGACCGGAAATTTCATTGTGTAGTTTACTATAATTGCCGTTACACCGACAAAATATAACAGAATGTAGCATGGCGAATTGTAAAATGGCCACCATTAAAAACACAAGTGTTTTAAAAAATATATGTGTTTTTTTTTTCAGGGGCCATAAGTGAATAAATTTTAATAGTACAAAATGTTGCAAGAAATCGTATTTTACACGGTACAAAAAGTGCATAAAAAATCCAAAACCATTTAAACATATTTATACATAGTGTAAACTGAAATCACTTATGCTTAGATCTTTTAAACCAATCAACGGATTTTAATGCAGTTTTAGCAATAGATAGAGTGATTCAAGAGGACGGTTTACATATATCATATAATATTATATACAAACATAATATTATAGTACAGTAAAACTGAAAAATCCATCCTTTCTAAGCAACCATTGCCATGGTTGACAGAACCCCACAGAACATCTTCTGTCGGGTCAGCTGGTTTATTAGGAAGCTGAAATGGAATAGCCAAAATGGTGATATGTTTTTTGAAATATTGATAACTATAGCTTACCTCCTTTGCTTCAAATGATGATAGGCATCTTGTAGAGTCATCTTCTGCCATTTAATAAGATAGGCTAAACAAAGTGTTACTGATCGCGACACTCCTGCTACGCAGTGAACGAGTACTATTTCGTTCCTTGAGACTACCTTTAACAATAACAGAAAATAATGTCAGCAATATTCACAAGAGTTACCATCCGTCCGAACAAATCTGGACTTTAAGACTCTAGTCCGAAATATGTCCGGCTCTATAACTTGACATTATACGGAATTTATGTTTTGTCGGATGGAATAAAGTAATAAAACATATTAACTTATATCAAAGTCTTTAATCTTTTACGAAAACTTTACTTTTTCGAAATGTCAGGTTTTTGACTTTTAAATTAATCAATTGTAACCCTATTCACAAGGCCATAATGTAAGTAGGCATTTCTAGATTCATTTTGCTTATTTGCGCATTTTCCTTCCCTCCAAAATAGTGTGCATGCTACTCAAATTACAAAGCTGTCTACTATAAACCACGAGAGTGATACTCTCTGAGACTCTCGATGTAGCGTTTGGTTAACAGTTTACGAAGATGCCTCGTGTACAGTATAAACACGTGTCGAAGTGATTTTGTGAAACTTAGCGGATTTTTTATCACATATTAAATGGTCATGGATTTCTGCAAAAGAACACCTAATTCTATTTAATTTCTACTAGCCGCGATTCAAATGTATTTAATTTTTCTGTACAAAATTATGCGTTTTTGTACTAACCGACTTCAAAAATGGAGGAGGTTCTCAATTCGTCAGTATGTTTTTTTTTATGTTTGTTACCTCAAAACTTTCGACTGGGTGAACCGATTTTGATAATTCTTTTGTGGTCCCATTGTACTTTGGTCCAGATCTGACAATGGCATCCAACCATAACAGACACAAAACCATAAAATCTTAAATTTGCTATACATACGTATAGCAAAGTGGATGATAAATTTACAAATAACTCAATATCGCGCTAACCGATTTCGATGATTCTTTTTTTATTGGAAAGGATATACTTCAACTATAGTTTGGTGAGAGTTTGGTTAGGTTCTAATCAGAACCTAACCTAACTAACGGAACCTAACGGAATCCATGGCAAAGTAACGGAACTCTTCAATTCTTAGGAGCAAATTAACGATACTCGGCCGAATCTTAGTTATGCTATCCGTATATTTAAGTCATCTACCATAAAATCGTTATGGTCTAGTAATTGTCGTAGTCGAATATGATAATCAATGGGACTTCTTACCGACTTACAGTAAGAGCAGGACTACATCTGTGGCAGAATTTCTAACTGTCTGTAATCAAATCGCGAATCGCTTTCGTTCAATGCTGCATTGAAAAATTTTGTATATCTACACATATTTAGACAAATTGTTAGTTAGTGTACTTCAAATTCACTAAAATTAATAAAATAAATTAAATACGCAATTATTTTTAGTGCATATTATATCTATTGTTTTGGAATAGTGTTTTTGAAGTCGGTTGTTTTTTGTTTAAATTTTTTTTTGATGCTATATTATGTAGCCAAATCTATGAATGCAGTTTAAATTGTATTTTAAATTAAAATAATCATTTTAGTAAAATGTTACATGTACAATATTTTAGGTACTTCTACTCCTTAGCCGTTGCACATTCTGTATAATAGTATCAGTATTTACTTACTTCATTAATTAAATCAGCAACACTTTCCATGTAAGGGTGCATATCTGAATTCGGTGTATCCAGTAATGGCACATAATGTCTTGGCACATAATCTTCTGGTGGTGGTGGCAGTTCTGGTGCCGCGTTCACCACGAGACCCGGCTGTAACGCTTTCACAGCTCCGGGCAAAGCGTGAGCGCCACAAACGTAAACCAAATCGGTCACCCGCGATACTCCAAGGGGACAGCCTCTACAAAAAATTAATTAATTAATTATGTTACTAAGACGAGTTAACGGATACATTATCTAGACTTTTCTAGAACTTCGACACGTTTACAGCAAGCTGAAATATGAAATCAGGACGTTCCAACAGAGACTAAGGTAATGAGAGTAAGGCATTGACTATTTGACGTTTGACTATGTTACATATTATATTATATTGTAATTGAAATGATTTGTAAATCGAAGACAATGTAACTCATGATATAAAAGAGTGGCAATGAGTTTCTTGCTACTTCTTCTCATTAGCTTAACTCTTTACGAAGTAGCGGTGGATTCAATAAGAAAAAATATTTTTTGACATTCATAATTGTCATAACCGTGACCTACATGAATAAAGTGATTTTGATATTTTGACTCTAACACATACAAGAAATTGTATTTTCTTAAATAAATCCTTAAGAGTTCAACAGCTTTTCCGTCTACAAATGTCCATTATAAGTGGTTTATTTTGAATTAAGGGTCTTTATATAAAATAGATAGCGTAGGCGTGGCTCAACCACCCTAGTAGTAAGCAAATGGCGTAGCAACTTCACAAAAGTCTCAAATAGTACCCATGCCGAGTATAAAGGTTATTCAGTTTATATCATACAATATGAATCAAGTGAAAAACCAAGTGAATCTAAGTAGTTACATTCAAGTCCACGAAACTAATTTTCTACTTCTCTTTTTGCTTAGTCGTTAAACATAAGCGAAAAGAACGAGCGTTATTATTATCAAATTTTGAATAGAATTGTCAAAAGTGATGCTGGAATAGAAAATAGCCTCATGTTTGTGTTCAAGTTTTATCGGAAAAATATAAATGACGTGCGAATTAGATCGCGTCAAAATGATTTTCGAATAAAGTGAAGTTCTACGAGTGAAGTTTCAAGATCTAGCAATTTGTAATTTTTTAAAGTGATAAACCTCACTTCTGGGATTAATTACACAAATAAAATTTGAAAACTTATAAACGATGCGAGACCGAATGAACAAACCCGCTACCACTAGCGTTCCCTGCAATTGCAATAATAATGAAAACAAATATCTCAAGACTGTAAGACTAATATTTATAACTTTCCCAGAGGGTTGAAAATACGCCTGAAAACTGGTAATAACGCTTGCACAAGCCACGCCTACTTTGGGCATTTTGAAAATAAAATTTAACTATAAATTTTCACAATACAATATTATATTAAGAAATGAACAAATTTTCATTTGATCGATGAATAAATCTAATGACAGATATCTCATTTGTATTTTTCCGAGACTGCTTAAGAAGTTGAACAAAAGACCCCTTGTAGAGTAAACTAATAGGGGTGGAACTCTGTGACGCTATCACCTAGATCTTACGGATAATAAAAGAAATATAAAGTCGTCTAATCATTCTGACACTTTCCACAAAATATTGAACAAGAAGCCTCGGCATATCCAGCACCGAAAAGGAGATGCATTTTCATATTTACCAAGTCTTAAACTTAGCGTGTTAGGTAAAAGTAAAATATATGAAGGCCGCTTTAGTGCGAACTTGACCCAGCAACCAACAATTGAATTAACACTACCATAAAAACAATATAAGAATTAAAAAAACAAATCGATTCCATCAAATCAAATCATCTTTATTTGTATAATAGCAAAGTATCTGATACATCCCCTAGACTCTTCCAATTTGCCTCTACAAGTGGGTGAGAAGACACCTCGAGGCCAAAAAGAATACTCATGCTAATTATATTTCATTTAATAAAACTGCTTCAGTAATAATACAAGAAAAAAGGCAGTCTTTGAAATAACTAAGATCTTGTTTTCCAATTTGGCACAGAAATAGATGTGGAACTAAACTTCGATTCAGTTGTTGATAAACATTCAGAAGTCGTTCATCAAATAGAGATGACGTTAATAATACCAATAATTTCAATTTAATGTGTTCTAATATGCCAATTCAAATAATACATGTCACATATGTTAGAAGATTTGGATTAAATTAATGATTTTTATGGGGTGATGAAGATATAAAATCAAATCAAATGTTAGTGGGTATTCGTAATTTAAAGTTAATATGTTTTTTTCAATGCACATGATAATTTTTAAGTTGATAGTAAGAAAGAGAATAATAATATAAATAGTAATTTAAATTAAACAAAGAACAATAATTTGATAGCAATAGCGTGAACGAAAAAGGACAGGGTATTAGAATTGGCGCCACGAAAAACATCAACAATGCGTAAACACAGCGCATACCACGCGGTTGTGTCATTCTGGCAAACAGCCAATACTTGGACAAAACGATCTTGTCCATTTTATTATTTATTTTCAGGCACTTCCTTTCAGATTTGGTTATGAATTTAAATTATATTTCCAAGGTATTCGTATATGCTTTAAGCCTGAAGCGACTTTATTTCATTATAAGTAAAGACTGAAATGATACAGTCTGACCTTTCTGACAAAGGTAGATAAAATTGAAATTAATTTTATAAAAGTTTTCTGTTTAATATTACTTTTAAGGTTTGCTTATAGTATTAAATATAGTATTGATTTAGTTAACATAACTATTACTTATATCAATAACTGTGATGCTATTTGTTTGTACACATACAAAATTAGTAATAGTATTATATAATTAAAACTATTTTCACTTTATATCTTCATATACATTAGTTATTAATTAAAAATAATATTAATAAATTTAATTGTAACAATATTATTAAATACCTAATTAAATTTGTTATTGTTCACTTAGAATTAGTTCAATAAAATTCTACATTTTTTTTAATTTTATAGTTAAAAGAGTATTTCCTAATATTTTGTAAAAATTTTGCACAATTAAATAAATGTCAAATATTTCTGCACCAGAATCTGTCTGTATTATTTTTTTAATCTTTTTCTGTTTTTCGTTATTAATTTTTATTTTTGGATCTTTTTATTACCTGTTTAATTCTTCCCTTAATAATTTTGATAGATCAATAACAACTGCAGCCTCATTTTCTTTACCAACACTGGCAACGTCTTCTGCAGTTAAAACTTTCATTGTCAATTGTTATTCAAAAAAAATTGAAGATAATATAAAATAGTTTTTCTTCACATCACAAGACACAATCACTGAAACGAATCGTAAGCATCGATCTAATTTGTTCTATCATATACGTACGGGTTGACCACTCAACGTATTCTGGCGAACTGAAGTGAATGTTGAATAAGCTCTACGAAGTCCCAACACCTGTATCGTTTCGAATGCTTGCAATATCCGGCATTCCATTTCTATTCTGGTACTATGGTGACTGTGCGATGTTATTTTGTTTACCTCGAACTCCCTGTCTTTTACTAAAATGATAAATATGGCGTCATGGCTTGGTGTTTTGTATTTTTTTGGCAAACCGACTTTTGTATCAAAAATGATACTGTAGATTAAAGGTGAAAGGTATTTATGTTATGCTGTCTGCGTCCGAATGGAAATTGAGGCTAAAAACGACAAAATGCGTTGTGAATTTTTACGTATCTACGTAAAAATGTGATCTTTCAGAGTTGAAAATAATAGGAGTGATGCCATTAATTTACCGTTTGAATGAAAATAATAACTACAATATATAAAGATATTTAAAATATTTTATTTTTAATGACAAAAGTAGGTAGATTTTTTAAGTAATCTATATACCTGGTCTTACCATAAATACTGAAACAAAGATAAAAATTCTATTGAAAAAATAACATCTATTACATTTACAGTGTGTTAGTTTAATACATAAATAAAAAATAAATAAATAAACTTATTCAAAGTGTCTCCATTGGCTGCAATACAGTCCTTTAAACGTTGAGGCCAGTTATCAATAGAAACACGAACTCTTTCCATGGGAAAATTCTTCACTGCCAATTGTTTTAGGGACTCCAAATTATCATGGCGTTTAGAGCAAGCCGTACTCTCTAAAACTGACCATATATCATAATACAGCAGATTAAGATCGGGACTAGACGATGGCCAGTCTTCAGCTCTGATGTAGTCCGAAACGTTCGTTTCCAACTGCGTAGATCGAGCTTAATAATAATAATAATAATACGTACTTCTTTATTTCAGGCATTTTAAACCCATTACAGTAAAATGAATAAGATGTACTTAAAAATAAAATTGTATACATCACAGTACTTAATAATTAAATAACTTAAAAAGAAGAAACGAACTTAAGATTGCCCCAAAGGGGGATTCGTACAAAAAGTAATGTACTGATAATACTATTTCCGGTTAAAGTCACGATGCACCGAATGCCAGTAATGGAGTATAGGATTCTCTGGGTGCTCAGAGCATACACTGAGAATTTCGTTTTCGGATTCGCGAATGCGAGACCAAAAAGCAACAACTCGTGATCTTAATGACTACTACTAATGACCTGGCACTGAGTCTTGCTGGAAGGACTATTCTTGGTTATTGAACGTGGAGTTTAAGGGGCTTCACTACCTTCTCAAGAATGGTATTTTGATACACTTGTACCGATGTTTTGATACCTTTCTCACAAAAGTATGGCTCAGTCACTCCTTCATAGCTTATTAGCTTTAGGTGGGGTATTCCCCACCAAACCATCATTGAAGTCGGATAGTGCCCACGTTGCACTCTGACGACTAATTGGGAAGCTAAATACGGTCATTTTGTTTGTTAAAATATTGCTCACTTGTAAAGATTTTCTGATCCGTAAACAAAATTTTTCTGAGACCTCCCTTTGCGTACCGCTTCAGTACTTAGTTGTTTCGATTTTACCTCCCTGCTCTATTTTAAATTATCAGTTAAGAAATGATCAGAACGTCTCTTATAGGTTGTCCTAAGTCATCTTTTAAAATACGAATCTTGGTTCTAGGTGCTATATTTTTTTTTTAATTTTTAGTAAACAAGAAAGTTATGATATACTACGCTTGGCTTGTTGGTCTTTAACGATGAAGCCCCGTCTCGTACCATTGTTTACAACTGGTTTAACGAATTTAATAAATCTTTTTATTTCAGGGTACAAGGCCCATAAAATAAATACCTTATAATCTAACATACATGTAATATATAACTTAAATCTACCTCACATTTTCGCGGCGATGTGAGGCGCGGGTTCGGTAGCTTCCGGTGGTCGGCGGGTCCGCGATACTTGCGGAACACGACCCCCTTCGGCCACAGCTTCACGTCCAGGAAGGTCGATATATGCTCTGTCAGGACGCGAATAAGCATGGTCGCATTAATATCGCCAATTATCGGTGGGGAACAGCCTTCTACGGCGACGTGAAGTCGTTCTTTGGAAGGGCATGTCATGGACGCGACAATTTTTTTACGGCCGGTCTCAATAATTTACCTCCAAATAAGCTCGGTTACCTACTAGAGTTTATCACTAACTTCCAAACTATCTGTTACTGCCGCTCAATAACAAACTTCTCGTAAGGCTAACTACAGTTAAAGACATATAAGTCTTTGGTAAACGTCTCCCTCTCGCGCGTTCTGTTTTTATATTTTAACAAAACGACTTCGGGTTAACTGTTGACAAACAAATGTTTAGAATTTAGATTTACTTTCGCAATATAATTTTAAGTAATATCATGCTCGTTTTTAAAGTTTTATTTATTTAAATGCATAAAAATGGTACAGATTTTAAAATAGATAATCTTAAAAATACTAAAACCCAGAACAATCATAACCTAAATTAACGCAGAATGATATTTCACCTTATATGACGTTGACGAGCAATCAATGACTGGTCTGCAAAATGAAAGTAATACTTTTGGATTATTGTTATTATTCATTGATTTACAAAAGATTTATTTTTTGTAATTTTTGTTTCTAGTCTAAAATTATAAATTTATTTTCAGATGAAACCTAAGGCGATCAATAAAGATAGTATAATTATTCTGCTTGATATGATTTCCAAGCACAAAGTAATCAGAACAAATTCAACGAATGCGACTAATAATAAATTAAAAGACACAGTAGTAAATATACCGGCCTCATACAATTAATTATCACTTTCATCACTAAACAAATCCATTATATTTAATAAAATTCAAAGTTATCTTCAAACTAGAGAAGATAATCGCCCGAATTCGAGAGATAATAAATTTTCAACTGACAGTATTAAAAACAAACTAAAGTTAACTGTCAAAATGTTATTTAAACGGTCTACGTTTTTTTTCTATACCTCTACGTATCTATTGTAAGCGGTAAGACCCCAAAGGTAGATCAAAGTTGAAGATATAAATTTCCAGAAGAAACGCAAAGATGTAGCTACAGCTATGTTACCTAATTTTACAAACTGTTAAAGATAAGTAGGTTATTGAGACCAGCCGTTAGAGGATCGAAAAACATTTACTGCAGATCGGTAAACTAACAATTGTTAACCACTTGTCTTCGAAAAAGTTCTGGAGAAATGACCTCGCAGAAGGAGCCTTCTTCACCATGATATAGGACACGACAATACCTCGCTGCACATCGCCACGTGAACGATCGATTATTTGGCGACGTCACAAGAGATTAGATTATTAGAAGAGTTACTGCTGGGTCAACCGCCATATAGCCCCAACCTCGCACCTTGCGATGTTTATTTATTCCCGAAAATAAAAGAAAAACTTTGAGGAAGAGGCAGCTGTTTTAAAAATATGCAATAAATGTAAAATTGCCTATATATATTGCCTTATATTCTAAGAACTTTCAGTAATTAGTTAGTAACCCTTGTATTACATCGATACCTTAGTTCCAATATGTAACAAGTTTGAAATTCAGTGATTTGGATATAAGAATGAGAATATTTTCTAAAAACAATAAACCACCATTACCAAAGAGAAACAAAACGATAATTAAATGCTGTTACTTCCAATATTAATTCTTAATATATCTTGTATATTTTCATTTCATACAGTAACAACCCGGGTTGTCATTGAATTTTGTTTGTGAAGCCTTTTCTAAATTGTGACTCTTTGGATCTGAGGTATCACCATGTACTCAACCGTTTATTATGAATATATATAAAAATTGGTGAAAACATACTCAACACAACTACAAACTCGGAAATAAACACTATGTGTGTTCATCACATAGATGTTTGCACCTACCGGGATTTGAGCCCGGTACCTCTAGCTCAGTGGGCAGGGTCACCACTGCCTGGACACATGTGTAATCGATTGCTACCAAATTATTTACAGAAAACAATAACACCTAAGTATCATAGAGTCTTACTCATTGAAGAAGAAATTAGTGACTTTTGGTTACTATGACTACAAAGCAGTCATAAGAGTTATTACGTTGTCATTAGAATAAAAAGTTGTAATTAATTTATAAAATTGTTTTCTTATATTAAACTAGCTGACCCAGCAAACGTTATATTGTCGATAAACGTTATATTGAAAAGTAACTGTTGATCGTAGATGGGTGAAAATTTGAAGTTGTATGTATTTTTTAATGCTGACTCATAATCAAACAAATTTTAAAAAAAATGTCAAAAAAATAAAAAATAAACGTGTGGACCACCCTTAACATTTAGGGATATGAAAAATAGATGCTGGCCGATTCTCAGACCTACTCAATATGCTCACAAAATTTCATGAGAATCGGTCAAGTCGTTTCGGAGGAGTACGGGAACGAACATTGTGACACGAAAATTTATATATAAGATAATGGTGAATGCACTGATTTGCTCATAGTCTACTGCTGATACTCTGCTCTATCTCATATAACAGGTTATAGGCCCAGAAACGGGAATAAAAGAGAAAAATGAGAAATCACGTGCACATAGAACAATTGAAAAGAGAAAACTACGATACATGGCGGATCCATGCAAAAGCTGTACTATTAAAACTTGGCCTTTGGAGCTATGTTTCAAAAAATTAAAAGAGACCAACGCGAGAAGGTGATGCATTGAATGACTATATGGAAAAAGATGAGTTAGCATTAGCCGAGCTACTTCTCATAATATCACCGGGCGAATTAAGACAAGTTAAAAATTCTCAAACAAGTAAAGATGTCTGGGATACGCTAGAAAGCATACATTATAGCAAAGGTCACTTGAATAAATTTATGGATATCGTCGATAAACTAGCAGATATGGACATACCAATTAATAAAGATCTTCTTAGTATTATGATGCTTTACAGCTTACATCAATCTTTTGAAAATTTTAGAATTGCAATAGAATCCAGGGATAATCTACCAGATCCAGACAACTTGAAAATAAAGATAATTGAAGAAGCTGAGGCAAGAAAACATATAGCTAGTACAAGTGAACAAAACTCTGAACAAGAGGCGCTGTATAGTAGACAACGTGGCAAAAATAAAAACTTTATTGTTAAATGTTTTAAATGCAAAAAGAAAGGACACAAAGCTCATGAATGCTGGTCAAAAGTGGACCGAGTTAATAAAAATAATGCAAGTCTATGTTGTTTAGAAGAAACATGCCTAAATACGTCTGATTATAAAGAAAAAAATAAGAAATGGTGTCTTGACAGCGGATGTACGTCACATATGAGTCATGAATTGAAAAGATTCATTAATATGGACAAAACTGATAACAAAACGTTAAGCTTAGCATCAGAATTATTCAAGATATACAAGAGTATATACAATGAAAACTAAGGATGAAACTCTATCAAAATTTAAGGAATTCAAAAATGAGGCTGAAAGATTTACCAAAAAGAAGATAGTATGCTTACAAAATGACAATGGGACAGAATATATTAACAATAATTTTGACAAATATTTGAAGGAGAATGGCATCAAAAGGAGACTTTTCACACCATACACGCCAGAACAGAATGGCTTAGCAGAAAGAAAAAATAGGACATTGCTTGATAAAGCTAGATGTATGTTGATAGACGCCAATATAAAAGAAGTTTTTTGGGCTGAAGCTATTAATACAGCTAACTACTTGGCAAACCGTAGTCCTTGCACAAGTATTGATAACGCGACTCCATTTGAAAAATGGGTAAAGAGAGTTCCGTCTGTAATACATTATCACATATTCGGAACTAAGGCGTTTGTACTTAAAAAAGGAAAGAAAAATGGAAAATTTGAAGCCACAGCGACACCGGATATTCGGAAAATCACAAGGCATTCCGGATTTTCAACCCAAAAACAGAGCAGGTAATGATTAGCAGAGATGTCAAAATACTGGACTACTACTACAAAATGTTTTATGAAAACAAGATGTAGTTAATAAAAAAGAAATAGAAATTATATTTTCTCCTGAAAAAGAAAATGTAGAAGATAATAAAGATTTGAAAGAACATGAAATTGATGAGACTGAACAGGAATTGAACAATGATGAAATATTTGTTGACGCAAATACAGAAACAGATGAAATAGATCCGACTAGTTCTACTGATAAAAGACATAGAAAACCACCAGCATGGCACCAAGATTATGAGATGAATGCTGAACAATCATTCCTCTGTGAAATAGACGAGAACATGGATGAATGGGAAGATGCAATAATAAGCGAGATTGAATCTCATCTTAAAAATAATACTATGAAAATTGTACACAGGAACGAAAGCAAAAATTTGATTGATAGTAAAATAATTTTAAAATATAAATATAATGCAATGGGAGAAATAGATAGACGAAAAGCACGACTTGTGGCGTGTGGGTTTAATCAGAAAGAAGGAATTGATTACACTGAAACATTTGCACCTGTTGCAAAAATGAGTACTCTTAGAATACTTATTGCACATGCAATTGAAAGTAAATTTAAGTTCTCCCAACTAGACGTGTGTACTGCATTTTTAAGCGGAGATATAGATGAACAAATTTATTTGAAGAAGCCGAAAAATCTGGATAAATATTTAAAATACAAAGTGAGTTGTCGTGCGATGTCACAAGTACTTAGTTAACGTTAAGATAAATATTTACTAATACTAATGATATTCATGTGAAAGTCTTACCTTAAATTTTAATCGATAGTACGGTCATCCTAGTGCATTAATTATTATTTTTAACTTATAGTCTTTTAGTTAAACGCAACATAATCCAATTAATACTGTGGCATTGTTTGTTATTAGAAAATCAAACATATTAAATTCAGTGATCGTGCTCAAGTTACACTTTAAAATATCATTATATTGTTTTCGACACTTATAATTATAATTCATAGCGTATAGATTAACATTAAAATACAATAAAAGTGAAGTGTCTAAAATATACAACATAAATAAAATCTGGTGCAAGAAAGTGAAAAGTAAAGTGGGTACTTACAAAATAGTAATCAGCTGACAGAATAATAAGTGGTGACCGTAATAAATTATCGTTTGCCCATTATTCCAATGTAAAATTTCAAACAGAACTGTATGTTGTGAATAGCCTATTCACTAACTTATTTACTGTTACTTATTTATTATTATAATCTTTTTTAATTTAATTTATAAAAAATATTTTAAATTAATATAATTTTAATGTTATTATTCTCTACTCAATCTAAATATTGAACACTTAAAATCTCACTCATTGCCGTTTATGTACCTGGCTTCCCCACTATATTTATTTCTGTTGATGCAATTTATTCATAAAGTATATACTTAGTAAGATGTCTAATGAATGTAATGTTTGCAAAATTAACGTGCTCGTTACACAAAAAAGGATTAAATGCGTCAAATGTCAATCGCTATATCACTTTGAATGCATTGTGCCATCTGGGTCTAAATCGCCTGTGACTCGAGGGCAGTGCATTTGCCCGACCTGTCAAAGTAAATTGCCGTCGACAACACTTGAAAGCATAAATATTAGCGAAGGCGCGGTGGATTCTAACGACCGGTTATTGGCGATAAGAAAAGAAGTGAAGGAAGTTATTTCTCTAACGGTCAGTGTTGAATTAAGGAAAATTCGCGAAGAATTAAGCGGTTTACAAAACATTAAGGCATCCCTAGATTATCTGTCAAGTCATTTTGATACAATAAAACAGGAGCTAGAGGGAGCAAAGAAGGAGATTGTATCATTAAAAAAAGACAATAGTGAACTCAGGGAACTTGTAAAAAGCCATACTAATACAATTAATATACTCGATAAAGAGGCTAGAGCAGGAAACATTGAGTTGCATTGTATTCCGGAGTTTAGAGGAGAAAACTTAGTCAAGGCTGTGCAACAGATTGGGAAGGTTATAAACACTCCATTAACGGAAGAAAGTCTCATAAAGTGCACGCGTGTCGCTAAGCTGAACAAAGATTCCTCCCGTCCAAGGTCTGTTATTGTCAAATTTAGTTCTCAACTACTGCGTGATAAGTTTTTGGCTGGTGTAATTAATTTTAACAAAGCAAATAAATTAAATACAACTCATTTTGGAATATCTGGTGATAAGAAGCCTGTATACATATCAGAGCATTTGTCATCCACAGCAAAGGATATCTATGCAGCAGCACGTTTATTTGCAAAAGAAAAGCAATATCGTTTTGTTTGGTCCCGTAACGGTAGTATTTTTTTACGGAAAAACATTTCTAGTGACGTTATATTGGTGAAATCGAAGAAATTCCTACAAGATTATTTATAATCTATATCCCTGTGTCCATAGTAAGTAAACTCTCTTATTTTTCATGGTAAAACATTTAAAACTATTCTATCAAAATGTAAGAGGAGTGCGTACAAAAACGAATGATATTTATCTTGCAATTCTTAACTCTGACTTTGACATCATAATATTTACTGAAACCTGGCTCAACAATGACGTTTCAAATCATGAGTTCATTGACGATAGGTATAATGTATTTCGTCGCGATCGTGACACCACCACTACAAGTAAATTGGATGGTGGAGGGGTTTTAATTGCGGTATTGAAAAAATATAAATGTTACAGAGTTCATTCTTGGGAAACTAAATTTGAAGATCTCTGGGTAAACTTAGTAGTAAACTCAAACACAATTTCTATATGTGCTGTATATATTCCCTCGCCACTTATGTATGACACTCTTCTAAGCTTTGTACAGAATGTCGAAACGATATTAGTAAATAAGCAACTACAAACTGTAGTAATTGGTGACTTTAATATACCATCAATTAAGTGGGATAATGTAGAAGGTTGTCAAAAAAGAAATATTCAGATTAATAATGGTCCAGCAGCTGTTCTTATAAATGATTTCATGGCGCTGACTAATTTATCTCAATTTAATAGGATAAGTAATGCGTATGGCAAAATCCTAGATCTTGTTTTTAGTACATTAAACAACATTACTGTAGAAAATAGTGATTTTAGTGCTTGCTCTATAGATAAATATCACTCACCACTTGAAATTAACTTTGAAATTGATTATAAAGATTCTTTGTTTATATCTAATGTAATAATGAAACACAATTTTAGAAATGCTGACTATGAGGTTATTAATAGAGAGCTTGCTGAAATCAAATGGGAGATTTTTTTTAGTAGTTTTGATGACGTAAATGAATTGACGGAAATATTTTATACTGAGTTACATAAAAAGAATGAAATATTTATTGAAAAGTGTATTCCAAAAAAAAGGTGCTAAACAAAACTCGTTATCCAGTGTGGTATTCTAAAAACTTGATTAAACGGTTGGCAGAAAAGAACAAATATAGAATATTATTTAAAAAATACCGTAATCCGCTAGATGAAATAGAATTTAAATTATTAAGAGATAGATGTGAAATTATTATAAATATGGACTATAAAAGTTACCTAGAAAAGGTGGAGAATAGCATAAAAATTAATCCTAAATTTTTTTCACGTATTTGAAAAAAAAGCGTAGTAATAAATGCGATTATCCAGCTTTAATGACGCTGAATGATTGTTCGTTTTCAAATGGTTCAGATATTTGTAACCATTTTGGTATTCATTTTTCTAGTGTGTATACATCACCCCAAAGATCTGTATTGCAAACAACTACAAACATTAATTATTTTCCCATTTGTTATTTGGATAGTATAGCTATAAAGGAAGAAGATGTAAAAAAACAACTGAGCAGCCTCGACATTAATAAAGGGCCGGGCCCTGATGATATACCAACTTTATTTATTAAGCAATGCGCGGCTCTGTTAGCAAGGCCATTAACGTTGATATTTAATAAATCATTAGCAGAAGGCAAATTTCCTAAAATATGGAAAAAGGCTAGAGTAGTCCCTGTGTTTAAGAGTGGTGACAGAAAAGATATAACTAAGTATAGACCCATTTGTATATTATCAGTATTTTCAAAGGTATTTTAATCATTAATCTGTCCGATATTATCATGGCACTTAAGATCAATAATGATACAGAACCAGCATGGCTTTCTTAACAAGAGGTCTACTATATCTAATTTAGCATTGTTTGTCGATGATTTATCAGTTGCCATAGATAGTTCAAATCAAATTGACTGTGTTTACACAGATTTAGCAAAAGCATTTGATGTCGTTGATCACCGCATTTTGTTGGCAAAACTTGGGGCATACGGTATTTGTGGGAATCTTATTCAATGGATGGGCTCATTTTTAAAAAACCGTGAGATGAGTGTTGTTATTGGAGGGTACCAGTCAAATACTTTTATTGCGACATCTGGTGTTCCGCAGGGTTCTATCTGGGCCCCACGTTGTTTGGTATTTTCATTAATGACATAGTCAAATGTTTTAAGTTTTGTCAATTCCATCTTTATGCAAGACCTCAAGATGTATAGTGAAATAAATGATATTGAAGACTCGATTAATATGCAACAGGATTTAGATAGACTTTCGGTTTGGTGCAATGAAAATAATCTAAAATTAAATCATTTGAAATGTTACAGTATCACCTTCAGCAGAAAAATAAGAAATATTAATTTTGATTACAGTATAAATGGCAACATATTAGAAACGGTCAATCAAATAAATGATCTCGGGATCATTCTAGATTGTAAGTTGAGTTTCATACCACATATTGATAATCTGGTGAGTAATGCTCTTAAACTTTTAGGTTTCATAATAAGAAGTACAAAAGAATTTAAAAGATCATCCACAAAATTAACGCTGTTTAATTCAATGATTAGAAGTAAACTTGAATATTGCTCTGTTGTATGGAATCCTAACTACCAAGTGCATAAAGAAAGAATAGAAAGAGTACAAAAAAAATTCTTACGACACTTAGCCTACAAGGACAATATATTAAAAGAAATTAATAATACCAACGATCTCTTAAAACTTTATAAAACTATATCACTATGCAATCGTAGAAACTCAATAGATCTCTGTTTTTTGCATAAAATTGTAAATGGAGCTATTGATAGCCCGAACTTATTAAACAGAATAAGGTTAGCAGTTCCAAGACAAAATGCACAGTCACATATTAAAAATAAAATTACTTTTATGCCAATAATTACAAAGAGTAACCTAGGTAGGACCCCTCCTATTAACAGAATTGTAATGTCCTATAACAATATATTTCAAATAGCAGAGTTGGACATATTTTGGAACTCTGCATCGATTTTCAAGCGCAAAATTAAAAATCATTTAATTAAATAATATCATTCGTTTTTTTTTCGTATTTAATAATAGTTGCTGTATTTTAAATTGAGTTTATATAAAATTTAGTTTTTTTTTTGTTTAGAGTGATAAGTTTTTTATATTTTTGTTTAGGTAACCAATTTATTGAGTAAATTAGATGAGTAATAAGTAAACGAAGAAATTGTCATATTATGTTAATAATGTGTTTAAGTACTTGTAATTTAATTAAGTAATTAATTGCATGTCGAGTTAGCCCGTAAATGGGGTATACGATGTTAAATAATATAAGTAATTAATGTGTAAATATACTATAAGGTAATACATTGTATGCAACGTGGGCTTCCTATTAAATAAAAAAAAATACATAATTACACATGGAAAAGACAAAGAGTTGATTAAAAAAGCAAAAGAAATGCTTTGAGATATAAATAGATATAAAAATAATGGGGTATGTCAACTAAACAAAGCCATATATGGTTTGAAACAAGCAGGAAGACAATGTTTCTTAAAGTTACATGAGAAATTGTTGGAAATCGGATTTAAGAATTCTTCAGCGGATCCTTGCTTGTGTATATTAGAAAAAGAAGGAGAAAAGCTGATGATGACTTAATACTAGCATATAAATCAGAAATGTTGTTACGAGAAGTCAAAACAAAACTGCAAAAAGTTTTTGAGTTACGAGATATGGGTTCACTCCATCATTGCCTGGGCATACATTTTACCCATGTAGGGGGAGAAATAACATTGTCACAGGAAAATTATATTGAAAATTTAATAATTAAGTTCGACATGGCAGAATGTAAGCCAGTGTCAACGCCCATGGAGACTGGTCTGAAACTGGAGAAGGGTAAGGGACTCACAGAGATGGAGAATATACCATACCAAATATTAATTGGATCTCTAATGTACCTCACTGTAGCCACAAGACCAGATATAATGCTTGCTGTTAGTTATTTGAGCCAATATAATACATGTTTTGATAATACACATTGGCAAGCTGCAAAAAGGGTGATTCGTTATTTAAAAGGAACGAAGAATGTAACCATCAGATATAAACAATCAGGAATGGCACTAACAGGCATGGCTAACGCTGACTGGGCGGCATGTACCGTTGACCGTCGTTCATATACCGGTTATATTTTTAAGTATGGTGGTGGCCTTATCAGTTACGCAACAAAGAAACAAAGAACAGTGGCTTTGTCAACAGCAGAAGCCGAATATATGGCGATGACAGAAGCAACGAAGGAAGCTTTACACTGGAATATATCGATTGGAAGAATTGAATATCTGTTGGAAGATATTGGAGTTTTTCAACAAACTGTTACGATCTATAATGATAATTTGGCTGCACAGATGTTAGCAAACAATCAAATGACTGGTAAGAGATCGAAACATATCAGTATAAAGGAACATTTTATACGGGATTGTGTCCAGAAGAAATTAGTGACCATTCGTTACAAGGACACAGAACATATGGAGGCAGACCTTTTCACAAAGGCATTACCACAACCAAGATTGTTAAAGCTTCTAAAGATGATAGGCGTCACTCAGACCTGAAGGTCGTCGTGAGAGGGAGTATCATAGAGGTCTTACTCATTGAAGAAGAAATTAGTGACTTTTGGTTACTATGACTACAAAGCAGTCATAAGAGTTATTACGTTGTCATGAGAATAAAAAATTGTAATTAATTTATAAAATTGTTTTCTTATATTAAATAATGGTGAATGCACTGATTTGCTCATAGTCTACTGCTGATACTCTGCTCTATCTCAAATAACACTAAGGCATAAATTTACGATATGGTTTTCAAGGAACTTACACATACAACGTAGCAGTGGATTAAGTTTCCTTGTGCGGTGTTACTTATAAAGTCTGGTAGCCCTCTTGAGAGTCCTTTGTGGTTGCAAGAGAGTATCGGAAGCGGTGATCACTTACGACGAGGTGACCAAATACACTAGCTTTTTATTTTTCTTCGCCTAACAAAAAAGTCTTCGTTTTAACGCATTAGTGATAATTTGCTATACAAATATTTGCAAGAGAGTATCGGAAGCGGTGATCACTTACGACGAGGTGACCAAATACCCTAGCTTTTTATTTTTCTTCGCCTAACAAAAAAGTCTTCGTTTTAACGCATTAGTGATAATTTGCTATACAAATATTTCAGGCGTTAAATTGTAATTTAATGAAAATATTTACTTGATTTTTATTATTCAATTAAGCTAACTCCACTCAAATTCAAAAGTAATTTATTTATTTAGGTCAAATATATATATATATATATTACTATTTGACATCACTTCGAGGAAGAGTGTCATTTTAATGAGAAAAATTGCCACATTGCCACAGTGCTGCCACTCTTTTAAATCAATATTATTACTTATCACGTCATGGTTTTACAAATTTATAAAAAAATCTATTCGAAGTGATCCAGCCAAAATTTTCAAAGTTACGTGAAAAATTAATAAAAATTAAATAATAATCATAAAATAGCACCTTTAAATTTAATTTTATATATATACAAGAAAGAGTGTGTTTAATTCATATTATAATGCTCGAAACACTAATTACAATAAAATATAGAGAACCCCGCGCCGGTTCACTGTATGAATTGTCATAAGTAATGTTATGTTATGACTGTATTATTGTATTGCGAATATATAGGTATTTGTAAGTCGATAAAATACCGGTTCATGATAAGTAATTACCAAAATATCGTACTAAAACTTTCTATGAAACACGCTACATCTTATGGTATAAGTATTTATACAATGCTGGGAGAGTTTCCATTCTGGGAGAGTTTCTTGCACCGCTTCTCATCTCTCAGAGCGCAATTTGTTTCCGAAGCGGTAGTAGTGTCTAGTATATTAATTTTGAGAAAATAAATGCTTTTTATGCCTTTTTTATTATGCTGATCCAGTAGTTTTCGCAGTATTACCGAGGGAAAAACAGGCTCTCCATTTATCAGTAGGGTAACCTGTGGCACCTAGGACAGTTTTTTAGATATCTCTTTTAATAATTTACAAAAATTAATCTTTTTTAATAAAATTTTAATGGTTTCCCCACATGACCTGAAGACATTTACCTCGTTAGCCGCTATATTAAAATAAATCTTGATAGGCCAAGAAACTGACTGGTCTAGTGGTTGTATATATTTCTAGTATGTGGAAACAATATCCGAATGTACCTTGGACACTGACCAAGGTACAAATGATTGACAGTGACCGAAGTACAACACTACTCCAACTTCAACAAACCATTGAATTGGAATTTATTATGTTTTTAATACTTACTTGTTTAAGAAAAGAAGCAATAGCATATAAAAGTTCAGTGACTGTTATAAAACATTTAAAGCTATCAGAGTTCAAACTATATTAAAAATACTTACTTTTTTCCAAAAAACTTTTTAACGTAGATAACACCAAACAACGGCTTAATGGCGGTAAGCATCTACTTTCACATTGAAAAGTTAGTAGTGACATAGTAGACATATGTACCAGTATAGAAACTAAGCCTTGTTGATAAAATACCTACCCACACATGCGTACACTTCATTGAAGCAATAGGGTTGTCAAGTTATTTTTCTAATCGACTTTAAATGGTGGCTATACAGTGTCTATTGCAATCTTTTAGTCTACATGATGACATTTAATTGAATGTTTTTCGTGGAAATATTTTTGTTTTATTTTCGTTGAAGTTTTTATTTGAAATATGTGTTTTTAAACTTTGTATTTTGCAGTTTGAGATGTTGAACAAAATGATCAAGATTCAAGATGGCGGATGTGACATTTTCAATAAAATCAATATGGGTATCATTTTCGAGATTTTCGGGGCTTCACACACACTCGAGAATCATGAAAACAACACCCATGATAAAAAAGTTTATAATTTCATATAGCTCCAACTTGGATTTACATTTTGACAGCACTATCAGTTTCAACATCCTCAAAACTATGAAAACGATACCCATGACGAAAAAGTTGATATTATTTTTGCAGTACTTGTACCAGTACCATCTCGAATTTTCATTTTGAGATCACTAGCTGGTATTGGTTTCAACACCCACGAAAACTATAACAAAAAACATGTAGGTAACTATTTTTTGTCCAAAATAAATAAATATAAAAAACCATCCTCGAAAACCAATGAATTTACCTGAGGCAATCGATTTTAGTACATTTTGAAATTTATTTATTTATTAAACTATTTTTATTTGTACAAAAATTTTTATTGAGTCTGTAATCGAGATTGTGCTATGGAAAATATCGGCCTGCTCATTTTAAACCAGTTTAATACTAAGAAGGCATCGACAGGTATCAACTACCAAAAGTCGCCCTCTGTCGTATCTTCTTCATTTGAGAACACCTCTGTATCTGTATCTGTACGTACCTGTATTGTCATATTTGGCGTCGTTATATCCAGTGACGTTCAGTAGCTTCTGAATAGCTTGGTGTGTTCAGTAAGACGAGGCAGTCATCATCATTAGCCGGAAGACGTCCACTGCTGGACAAAAGCACGAAGATCTCCACGACGACCGATCCTGCTCTGCCCTCATATGTACTCTGGTGATTTTGACCAGATCGTAGGTCTTGAGGGTGGCCTACCAACATTGCGTCTTCCGGTACGTGGTCGCCATTCGAGGACTTTTCTACCCCACCGGCCATCTTTCCGTCGCACTATGTGCCCTGCCCACGGCCACTTCAGTTTCGAAATCATTTGGGCTATATCAGTGACTTTGCTTTTCCTATGGATCTTCTCATTTCTGATTCGATATCGATGGGAAACTTCGAGCATAACTCTCTCCATTACCCTCTGAGCGACAATGAGCTTCCTTCGAAGATGAGGCAGTACTCCACATAATCAAGTCATCGCCGGCAGGAAAGCGCAAATTTCCATCTCTATAATTGCTGATAACAATGAGCGGCAGATTTTATGCTTTCTATCGGAAGAGTTCCTCTCCTTTTGCTCCAAGGAAAATCACTGACTATATCTAAAGATGGTATCATTGCATCAAAGCAGGTGAAAGAGTAAATCAGCCGAGTTTCTAGTAGGTTGCTCACAAGTTCCATACGCACTTTTTCAACACGCTTGCGAGGAAAAAACAAACATTTATTGCATAAATTTTTCAACTATCGTAAGTATCTTAGTACTTTTCTCTAGAATTTGCGGGTTTTGTTGGCTTTCGTTTACATTTTGTGCTGCATTCAATATTTTCTGGCGGGCTTGAATCTATTAGTTATTCATCTTCTTTACTAAAACTTGACATTTTTACAATTATTTACCACACAGCAACAAATGCGATACAAACAAAGTTTATAAAAATTATGTTAAAAAATTATGATTTTTTTTCACGCGCCATTTGTAAGGTGGTTGATAACATACAGCCTAGTTCAAAATTATAATTTTATTGATAAAGTGCATATTATATTCTATTACAAACTATTGTGAATTATAAATTATTTGGTACTAATAAATGATTATTCGTCTTAATTAGGGACACTTTTATTTATTCCAATAATTGATTTTCAGCGGCATAAAACCTCTTTGTTGCTACAAAAACTGTATTGCCCGGTTAAATTATGATTATACACATTTTATCACTTTGGAAGTGTTTCTCGCGCAAACTATTCAGTTTAGAAAAAACTGATATTAGAAACCTCAATATCATTTTAATACATTTGAAAACCTATCCATAAATACCCCACACGTATAGGCTTGATGAAAAAAAATTTTTTGAGTTTAAGTTCTAAGTATTTGGAACCTCCAAAATATATTGCTTTTTCTTCTATTTTGTATGAAAATCTTAATATGGTTCACAGAATACATCTACTTACCAATAGCGCGGTCTGCACCTAATCGAAGTATACAGAGAGTATGACCTAAATGATTTGAATGAGTTTGGCATAGAAGTAGGTAATATTGTGTCTCTACAGAGGGCCAGGATACAGTGACGCCATACCAGAGCCAAACAATATTATACCTATATTTTAGTTAACAGAAATGTAGAAGGAAGAGATGCATTATGGCTGGCACTGGCTTTCAACTAATTTACTCACAATAAATATCCGGAAAACACAAATTCATCCTTTTTCCTTAACTGAAAACTCGAATATCATCATACATACTTGTCATTCAATAATACCCAATTACCCACCTGTAACTCCTGTAGCCCCCCTCTCAATATTGTCTCTAGCGTAAAGTACGTCGGCATCCACATAGTTTCTAACCTAAAATGGCATACACAAATAGAAGAGTTTAAAGTGAGGCTGCGGAAATTAATATGCACATTTAAGACGTTACGACACTTAACTGTATACATTGCCAATCACTTTTGACCTACTGCATCCCTGTTTGGGGTGGAGCCCGCGTAACTATTATGTTAAGTGTGGAAAGAGCTTAAAGAGCTATTTTAAAGCGAAATTAAACCTATTGACGAGCGAAATTAAACCGCTACTCTACCAACCTACTTTACTCAGAATGCCAATATTTAACGGTCCGGCAACTATATATTCTTCGGAGTATATTAAGAAAACATGCTACCCTACTCCTCAATGTGACTGTTCTTGGACGACGCCGCACCCAAATAAGTCCCTTATTAAAATGTAAAACGGCCTTCGCGAAACGTCAATATGATGCTCTCTCGTCTAAGCTTTACAATAAGATTCATGAGAAGACTTTTAACTACACACTAGCAATTTTGAGGTAAAAAAGAAAACCACCGCCTATATTATACAATTATCTTATTCAGAAACGGAAAGTCTCCTGTAACCTACTCAGTACTCACTAAGAATTAAACACACACACACACATTTAATTTTTAATTATTATTAATTGTTTCGTTTGTCATTGTCATTTGTCAATCACTGACCCCGAAGATACAGTTTTAACTAGTTTCGGGGTCAGAGGACAACCTCTTTTAATATCACTGCAAAACCGTTTTTCAATGTTAGTATTATGTAATAAATATTGAACATTTAGAAATTTAAGTTATTTGCAGTGATTGTAAACGAAAAATTAAATAAAGTATCATTATTATTGTTATTGTACGTGTCTATCTGGACGCCGTACACTCGGTATGTGTCCACACGTCATTTCAATATTATGGTATTTATGTTGGGCTAGATATCAAGGGCGGTTTTGTAACACCTACTGCAAAGCTTAACAATGTAATTCTTGATGCAAACATTAATGAAAACTGATTAATTACTAGTGTAACATAAAGATATTAGTACTGTATATTTTTTAGTATTTAATTTTTTCATTTAAAGGGAAAAGCTCCCGTGCCGTTAGACCTAAACGATAGTCGTAATTTGATTATGGAGTTATTGGCTTCTGATTTCCAGAGGGCGTTAATGTTGGACTTGTAGACCAACGTTCATACATTTATGCCCATTCTCCTGTATGATATTCACAATGCTACTATTCTATATAAAATATTCGAATGATGCTAATAAAACTTTGTTTCTCTTCTTTTGATAGCTGAAGTGAAGCTAGTTTTTAAATAAAAGACACCATTTTAACTTGAAAATTATTTCATATTAATACATAATTTATTTTATCAAAACATGTTCACTTTGTACGTAGTTTGAGTTTAACAGGTACACCTCCCTCGACTGCTTGAACGACGTTTATCCAGGGGTTGACAGGCAATTCTTTTGAAGTTTTTGCGGATGGCTCCACCGTGAATCTCTGCAATACAGCTGCTAAACCTGCCAATGACTGCATATGACCGAGACGAGCTCCTGGGAATAGACGATGATCGGTTACCACCTAAATATGAGCTATTGGCTAAATCTCTCGTGTTGCTAAATGAAGCCGTCATCGAATGGTCATCACAACCATCACTACAATTTACACTCAGTCAATTTCAGTGAAAATTAAATATATTTATTTCTTTAATCACTTAGCATTTCTTAGTTTCGATAAAAATTAAAGTAACAAATTCATTGTTATATTTTTTACTTTTAAAAATGTAGTATTAAAAATAATATTAATAAAATGCCATTCAAATAAAATCGAGGTATTTATTGACAGTTTGACTGACCGCCAGTTGCAGAAAGCTTCCCGTTTATGTTTAGTTAAATATAATACCGTCACTTTCAATTTCATTTTCACAGTCAAAGATAGTATGTGATTAAACGAAACATTAACTTTAAATATACTTTCTGCAAGTGGTGAGTGTAATATTACAATTGAAGATGAAAGCGAAAGGGTAGAACAAGTCACAGAATATGTATAGTTGGGTAGCATGTTTACAAGAGACGGAAGATGTTAAGGAGATATTGAAAGAAGAATGTCTGCGGAAAAATGTGTGAATCGAGCGCTGCATACCTTTCTGAATGGCTAGACTGTGCCAAAAGAGGCACGTTTATAATGGAATGCTTGTCGCCACGTTGATGTACGGAAGTGAGAGTTGAGTAGGGCAGAAAAGCAGAATTAACGTAGTTGACATGCGATCTTTGCGTTGTATGTGAAACTCATTGATAGAATTCCGAATGCGGTAATACGAGTGCGCTGTGGTCTGACAGAAGATGTCGTGACAAGAATTGAGAAAAAGAAAGAGTAATCCATGTAGAGGAAGCGCGTGAGGTTTGTGGCAAGTGGTGTTATGTTTTCTCTACCTACCTAGACGAGAAAACGCGTGAGTGTTTGTGTGTATGTGTGTGTTAATATTGAAGACTTGGGTCAGATATTTACTTCAGTGTTTAAGAAATGGGCGCTCTTTTGACTGATGTTATCGTATTCTTCATATTGTATGAATGTCTAAAAACGCTAAATAGATGAAAATTTAAAAAAAAAATATCAAATTGTCGTTTGTAACCTTGTTGTAACTATATTATATTTATATGTAAAACACTCACCAATACAAGCCCTAGGACCTTCCCCAAATGGCAAATAAGTGTATTTTACAGACTCTTTTAAATTATCACTTAAAAATCTCTCCGGTCTGAATTCTTTTGGATTATCATAATATTTCTCATCAGTCTGGATGGCTTGGATTGGAATCATTATTTTCACTCCAGGGTCTATTGTTATTCCCAACTGCGGTATTGTGTATTTCCTTGTGCATTCTCTGTGAAGCACCCCCAAAGACGGAAACAATCTCATGCCTTCTTTGAAAGCCATGTCTAAATATGTCATCTCAGATATCGCATCATAGGATAACTTATTATTATATTTTGAAAGAACCTGATCTATTTCTTTTTGAACTTTGATTTGTATATGAGGGTTGAGCGCTAGTTGGTGCAGTGTGAAACTAGAAGCTGATGACGATGTTTCAAATCCAGCAGCAAAGAAAACAAATACTTGAGCTACAAGCATATCCATGTCCATATTAACTTCTGCAAGTTTTGGTTTGCCATACTCATCAAACTTCTCTAAAGATTCTCCAGTTATTACTCCCTTATCAGCCAGCTCTAGTAACATATCAATAAAATCGTGTCTTCCGATGGACTTATAGTTCCTCTGTTCAAATATTGTCGTCACAATACCCGTGATAGCTGTCTTTATTCTAATGTCTGATACGTGTAACATTTTTCTTATCTCAGGTATAATTTGCCATAAGCCCAACAAAAACATATCACGAAAAGATCTCGAAAACATTTTAGCCCCTAATGCTCTAAAGGTTGAATTTTCATTATTAATGCTATCCATTTCGATCCCAAAACCACACGCGCCTATAAATTCAGTTGTGAATCGTGCCATAAATTCTCTTATATCACACTCACCACCAGATTTCACAATATTATCACCTGCCAAATGTAACTTTTCTGCACAGTTAATAATTAATGGAAACATCGATTTCAGTTTAGCTGTTGTAAATGCCGGAGTTAGCCTTTGTCTCAAAAGTTTCCATAGATCACCCTCCGCATGGAATAAACTTTTTAGCAATGTTTCGATATCGCCATCTCTTCCCAGACCACGCATGTAGAAATGTCCAAAGTCCACGTTGAGAATATGTCTAGCAATGTCTAGATCTCGAATGAGCAACTCAGGTGTTCGTCCTTGATAATAGCCAACAACTTTCTCCTCTGGATACTTATAATATAAATCATTTGCAACTTGCGTTATACTTTTGATTCCGAATAAATTTTTGAAGTGGTTCCCGAATAAAGGCACTGGGGTGTCATGTTTGACGTTTCGCTGACTCCAGTAACGGTGATTTCGTGTGGCGTATAATAGAAAAACACAAATAAATAAAAGTATTATCATGTATATAAACATGATTTTAAGCGCAAGCCACGCGACGCGGCCGTAGCTACTCGCTGCGAATAAAAACTAGTGATCGTGTTAGTTTCCTGTGATAAATAATCGAAGTGGACTTTGTAATATAATATGATAAGTACTATTGCTGTATCTGATAGATCAAATGTGCTATTATATTGTATCATCTTTTTCATTAATTTATATGAAAAAATAATACAATAATAATTATATTCCAAAAATATTCCGCAACTACGTATCTATAATGTATACATTAACTCTGACCTGCAAAACTGCTTTAAAATAAAATGCGTTATAAAGCAAATTTTATCAGGTTTCTTTAAAAGTAAACTATACATTAGTATCATTTGAAACTTACAAATAAAAACAGATAAAATATTAACATAGACATTTTATGCTTAGTGTCATAAAACTATGTTTTGTGTTATTTAATTTTAAAAACTCGTATTGCATCCGCGAGCTCTGACTACAGATTCGAGCCGGTTTGGCATACTGAATACAAGGTTACGGATTCGATTTTGGAGAATAATCTCCCATTCTTCCATCAGGGCTTGTTTTAGTACCCTGATGGTGGTAGTTACTGATCTGCAGCTTCTGAATACCCTCCCTATTATCCAGGACGTGCTCAATCGGGTTGAGATCAGGACTTCTTGATGGTCAACAAACACCTTAATAATGTTGTCCTTGTTGCACGATCTGAGCCGTGTGTAGCCGGACATAATCATGCATAAGCATCGGTTCATCACCCATGCTTGCTTGGTCATACCTTTTCCCAGTTAGAGTGCCATTTTCTATGGTATCAAACTCTGTGCGACCTTCTGAAGATATGCCAGCCCATACTTGTATCTAGTACATTCTTCAGGTGAAAGAGGCATGATAAATAAAGTTTATGTGCTGTTGTCTAACGGCCATTTTCAATAACGTAACTCAAGTTATGGATACCGTGCTGTCACCATTTACGGCCGTTCCTAAGATACTATCTACAGATAGAGATAAATTACTACCTTCTACTGTCAATAATTAGCTGTCAATAATCTGAAGCTACCCGATAAGTCATTCTTATCGGTTTATATTGGGACGCGTGAATTGCAATTTCCATACAAAATTCTATCGCTGATAAGCTATACTAGTCCGGTCAATTTAGACATTCGAAGTTACATAAAGTCCCAACAAGCTGAAAATCAGTGAAATTGTTCAAAACATAATTATAAACAACATTTTAAAGTTCCCCATCATAAAAGTTGTTATCGTCATAATATGCACACGTTTCCACGCCAGCTATGAGGTAGTGTACTTAGCGCGTTTTTACAACTTTTTGAATCGTTATATCTCAGAAACGGTGGCTCGTAAGAAAAAAAGTATTAACACATTTTTTATAGATAATTTTATGATCTACAATTTTTGTCCTAGGTACTTTTATGATAAAACTTACCGTTTTGCTGAAAATCGCAAAAAACTCATTTTTTTTACCTTTGACCTTGAATAAAGAAAAATCCATACACGGGAATGATGGGGAACTTTTAAACATTGTTTATAATTATGTTTTGAACAATTTCACTGATTTTCAGCTTGTTGGGACTTTATGTAACTTCACTCTAATTTTTTGGTCTAAATTGACCGGACTATACGTCGCGTCGTCCCATTGACAGACGGCGTGTACGGATAATGTGAGTTACCGTTGATAAGTTTATTGAGACAGAAAAGTCAACGATACTTACAATTGTTATCTCAAGTAAGAGATACACTGAATATTGGGAAAGTTGATGACAAGATCTAATCTATCCATGGTTATGTACAATATAGTTATAGTCCAATGCTTATGTCGATAAGTTATTGAGATGAAAGTAAGCGTAAAAGGATAGATTTGTCTACCTATAGTAAGTTAAACTAAGGACTGATAGGTTATTGAAAACGGCCGCGACTTAGCTTTAGTAACAAGACTCATCGATCAAGAAGTAATTTAAAAACAGAAACAAAATATTAATGCAAGAATTGTCATTCAAAAAGGATTATTTTTGTTTATAAAGTTATTTTCAGCCATTTCTTAAAATAAGGTTACCGACTATGAAGTATATATATACAAAATAAAACTTTCTTTAAGTCCTTTTTATTTCAAAAGTAGGTAAATCTTGTGTAAAAGTTATTGCAATTTCAAAAGGTTGATACTTGGTTTTGTAGGCCTGTGTCGTATGTATACTATCACATTTATGCAATTAATGAAAAATGAAAATATCGTAATAACAAAGAATATGTTATAAGACGGATATGAGAAGTATAGACGGCTCACTCCGCAAAATCAATTAAAGAAATGGGAATTCTTATTGCGATACAATTAGGTGCAAATCAGATCGCTCAGCTCTAATAACCTGCAATATTCACCTTAAAGTTGCCTCTCTTTCTATCGCGTTACTCTTACCTCTTCTGACGACGTTAGGGTTGTCTACTTTAAAAAAATCATCTGAATATTTATTAATGAAATACATATATAAAAAATAAATATGACATAACAAAGTTAAAACCTGACCTTGCAAATCCTAGTGTCTACATACAAATAAAATTTGTATTGTTAGTACATAATATCTTATACTGACACAACTAAAACACACCTATCAGTAGACGTAAACAAATATTCTCTTCAACATATCTACTGAACAACGTAGCAAAAGATAAAAAACTGTAGGTCTATAATAATAAAGTATAAGACATAACAAACAAAAACTTTTTTGTCCGAAAATCTATGGGTCAAGGTCTTTGAATAAAAAACGAAATAAAACCAGTAAACATACTTAGCATACGAGGGCGGCACTGAAAATTTCGGGAGTCAAGGAAGTGACACAACATTACTATTTAAAAATGTATTTATTGCTTTTCGAAGTATTCTCCGCGAAATTTGACACATTTTTCCATACGCTGGAACCAATCATTGAAGCAACCATTCCATTCGGAAGTTGGGGGTCTCCAGCTAGTAGGCGTCCACAGCTTCTTCAGGTGATGAAAATCTCTGACCACGGAATTTATTCTTTATTTTAGGGAAAGTATAGAAATCATTACGGCTTAACCGTTCTTTGTCCCTCAAGAGGAATAGTCGCAACATGGCCGGTTTTAGAGACAATTTGTGTTGGCTTTAACTCATTTTCGAACACCCAAACTCGTGACTGTTTTTTTTTTCGGGTTCGTACGCGTATATCTAGGATCCATCACCTGATATCGTATCAGGTGACGGATCCTAGATCCGTGATAGGTACGATAGATAGGTGTTGGATACAGCATTTGAGGATCCTGCGTGGAATCTTTCGAGAGTTCTGACGCACCAAGTAACGCGAGCCGGTTTTTGCTCTTCACAGAACAAATGCGGTATCACCAAGTGCAGAAATCATCCAGTCAACACACTGTTTTTGTGTTAAACCACTTCGAAAGTCATAATAAATTATCGCTCTAGAATTTACTCGAGTCAATTCCATTTTCTCAACGAATAAACAAGTTTGACAAGACCTTGTGACAAGACCGAAAATTTTTTTTTAAATAAATAAATGGTATTCGATTTTTAAAACCAAGGACTTTTCAGTTAAAAAGATTTTAATATGAAAGGAACAGTGGAAATATTAAATTCCCGATACTTTTAGTACAGCCTATGTAATACGTAGGTAGTAGTAGTAGTCTTACATTTCAGCGTCTTTAAGAAGCTTAATAAAATGTTAAATTTGGATAGCAATCTGTGGTGAAACAGTTAAACCTGTGAGTTATACACTGCACGGAATTTTTTACATTTACCAGTGGGAGGCTCCGTTGCATTGGATGACGGCTAGATTATAGGTGTGGTACCCAAACGGCGCCTATTTCTGCCGCGAAGCGGTAATGTGTAAGCATTATTGTGTTTCGGTCTGAACGGCGCCGTAGCTAGTGAAATTAAGTCGGCAAATGAGACTTAACATCTTATGTCTCAAGGTGACGACCGCAATTGTAGTGCCGCTCATAATTTTTGGGTTTTTCAATAATCCGTAGCGGTACTGCATTGTAATGGGCAGACCGTATCAATAACCATAAACTCAACATCCTGCTCGTCTGGTTCCTTATATAGGTGAAGTAGGTGTCGAACAAAGCCCTACTAGATAGCCACGATGGCGTGGCCTCCCCGCGTACTTACGTTTTCGATACCTACACGGGGAGTGTGACAGATCTGGTAATACTTCTCCTATTGTATAGTAATTAAAGTATAGTAAAATTAAAGAGGTATTTAATTATAAAATACCAAAATTATTTTAAAAGTGAAATATTCAAACCAAATAGAATTAACAAAAGAAAAGAGTCTGTTTATACAAGGTTTTTTTAATTCACATTTTACACAAAAATTTAGATCACATATTAAAAGACAATAGTAGGTATACCTATTCTGTAACTGTCAACGAAATCTACTTCGCTTGTTGCTTTACAAGTGTATTTATGTGTCTAAATATAAATATAAGTACCTAATACGTGTTATGCAATCATCACTTTTGTAAGATACTCAAACAAAATAATATTTTTTTATTTAGATTAATTTATCGCAGTGTGTACTTAACTGAAGATAATATATTGTTTAAATTTAGATAAGATACAAAAATAAACAAAGATAATTAAAACCTTCAAATATCCTCGTAAATTATTCTCCTTGATTTGTAGCTCTGATAAGTCTTGTTGACAACTGTAGATGAATCTAGAACTAGCACTGTTGGTGTGTGAAGTTAGCTTCTGAAAAACACGATATTATTTACTACAAAATTAATTACAACTTACAAAAAAATAACAACTTACTACAAAATATAATATTTATTAATAAAACAAAACAAATCTTATAACTATATTTACAATACTATGACTACATAAAATTAAAACTATCATTACGTGTAAGCGTACCAAGAATAATGGCAGCATTACCGCGTTGGATAGCAAGGCTGATCCGTTAAACGAAATAGCTGCCAGCGCTTGGGTTTCCAGTAGCCTTATTGAGGCGCGAAGATAGTATTTTGAACATTCACCGCTCCTCTGGGCTCCACGGGCCAAGTGTCTCGACACCAAACGGCACAAAGATGTATGATTCACTGAGACCAACATATTTCTTCGGCAGTCGAAGCAGCAGCCCCAGCACCAACTGAAGTAACTTGGAAATGAGAAGGAGCCAGAGTGTCGACGCAAGTAGCGTCCCATACCAGCGCCCTTCCCCGTGCCCAAGCCACCAGCGTCATTTCATCAGGACGCTTGCCATCGCGGCGGGTATATTAAGAGCGGCAAATGCCCTGCGGATGACTTCATTAATGCTGGCGTGACGACTGATACGGCCTGCCGATTTAAGGCAGGATAACCCGTGACGCCCTAGAGCATCTGAACGCCACATCTAGATTGATGTGGTTCATACAGTTTTATACCTAGCCGGAGTGATACGCATATTGACAATGTCATATTGTCAAGTAGCGTTCCCATCGGCGCAGAAGGCAAGGCTTGTAACCAAAAGCCCGACTCATTTTGTGTCACGGCCAAAAGACGAGCACGCTCTGTTATGTCAGTAGATGAGATCAAAAGATTATCAAAGGCTGGCTTACATAGAAGTGCATCCCATGCTTTTTGACACTTTAAATCGTCTGGAAAATTTTGAATGTTTGCAATATTTAGCCAAGCATTATTAGCTTCATTCAAATACGCAATCTCTGAGTTACCTGGTACATGATTTACAATTGTAGTAACCAAAGGCTGCGCACTATGAACTGAAGGCTTAACTTAAAGAGGCTTGAGACCATGCACGATCTGTAAACGCGCAATTCAAAACGGTTTCTAAAATATTTTTAAGTTAGATATCAATCACATCAAGTAAATTTGGTAATTTCCATAACGGGCTAGACCTTAAGAGATACGTAAATTTTGGAACAAATAAACAAGACCGAATAATAGTTAAGGCCATATGAGAATTAATTTTCAATAATCTGTCCGAAACCTTATTAAATTTTTTGATGTGTTCGTCTAAGATCGTTGGAATTGAAAAAGGAAATAATGGAGCTCCAAGAAGGTGAAGTGAATTCTTATCCAAAACTTATATATTGGGGGCCAGAAAATTAAATTTATTGGTAATATCAACCTGGTCTGAAATTTGGAAAAATTCGCCGTAAAAAGTTCTCATTTCGAAAAATTTTACTCAATGCCGATTGAGCTAAAACTTTCTATTCTAAGTCCACTTCACCACCCAAAGTACCATCATCCAAGTACCAAACATTAAATTCTGATTTTAGTTTTGTTATGGCGGAATGAATGGCTAGGCGAAATATTGCTGGACCAAGAGGGTCACCTTGCTGACAGTCAACGGAAGACCAAATATTATGATTGTTTGAATAATAATTTGGATGGTTTACTATAACATTGCCAAATATAATGATAGATTGAAGGAATTGAATTTTTAACTTCTCTCAGCAGAGCTCCCCTATCAACAGAGTTAAATGCATTTTTCACATCTAATTTTAGAAAGACATCACCAGAGTTACTCTCCAAAAAAATTTCGCGCAGCGTGGACTGCAGCTTCGCAACCACCTTTGCAGCCGAAACCCAACTGAGTTGGAATGAATTCAGTTGATAGGAAAGGAGAAATATGTTTTTGACAACACAACAAATTTTTAAAACAAGGCGTAAAAATGTGCAGCCCACGGCTATAGGACGAATACTTTCTTAAGAGCACATATATTCGCACCATATAAAATTTCGGTAATTTCGCGGATGTCAATGAGCACCCACTTCTGTTGCTCATTGGTTAAAATTGAATGAATAGTAATCAACGCGCTTTAGTAGAGTACGCTCGGCTTGCTGTGAGGTTGTGTAACGCGGAGCATATGACTGGTCACGTGAGTATATCTGCGGTCTTCGAGAGAACGTGACGATGCTTGTACTTCGATGAGATGACTACTGGTGATCTGCATGTACTTCGATGAGATGACTACTGGTGATCTGCATGATTCTATGACTTGATGTACAGCATTATGAAATGGTTCTTATAAGAGCTAATATTACGGTATATAAAATAATATGTTCTTTTAAGAACGAATCTTTCGGCATACGCTTACTACAGTTAATATGCACGGTTTATATTTCTACGATCTATAATGCTACGAGGGTATTACGTTACAAGTTAGATATTAGACATTTATATATTAATTGATGTTTTTGGTTGTAGGTACAGGTACAGTAGCACATAATGCACCAACAATTTATTCAAAATAACATAAAAACAATATGTATCGTTAATAATGAGAAATAGATACTCGTTTTAAATTTATATGTACCTGTTGTACATAGGACGGTTTTTTAGATATGTATTTTTATTTGACGAACTGTACTCAAACGATTTTTGCATATTTTGAAAGGTCAATTATTTAAGTATTCATCACTAAAATATCAAAAAAATTTAACGTCGATAACTCCAAACACCGGCTTAATGGAAGTAAGTGACTACTTCAAATTGAATAGTCAGTAGTGACGTACAGAACGGTACATAATACACTGGACAATAGAATTTAACATCGCGGGAGTTTTTGAAAGCAGCCTTATGGCCTATGGTTTGGTATGGTACACATAGTGCTAAGGTACAACAGGTTCCCCTACGTTTATTTGACGCTTTACAAAGTCGGCAACGATCTTGTAATTCCTCCAGTATTACAATAGAGTATATATAGGCTGAGGTGATCACTTACCATCAGGTGACCCGTATGCTCGCTTATTGTCCTCATCTTTAAAATAAAATTGACGATATTAACGAAAAGCAGACAAAAATTTTATGACATTACATTTTCCAAAGAAAATATGAAAATATAATCGTGTAATCTCTGATAGCATAATCAAATCATTTTCTGTATTGTTTATCTCGGATTAAGCCAACCGTTGGTCTTAGTTGCACCATCTATTATTGTTTTGTCATTTTACTTCACAGTGACAATTTTTTGTATACAAAGTATTCGCACGGGTCACCTCGTCAATCTCCGTAAAAAGTGGACAGAGATTGTCAACAGAAAAGGTGTTACAACACGGTAATGTCATGCATTCAATCCTGAAAAAATAATTAAAAGTAATTGCATCAGACACCATACTCGCCCGAATCGCCGGGTTTCGATACATCGGAAATCCATTTATTCCGATCGGTACAACACTTTGTAAGAGTTGTAACGATGGTAAATAAATATTCTAATTTTTGGCAAAAAATTCGTTCATAACTAAATGAGTTCTTCAAAATACACAAAACCAATTGATTTTAAATTTATCGAACCGGTATTTAAAATATGCATACAAGATAGCTGATAAGGAGCCTGAATACTTCAGTGAACAAAAACAGAAAATTGTTAGGAACTTAGGTATGTGTTAAATTAAAATTAAAAAAACTCCAGTGAAATGAGGTCCCATAGGAGTATTTTAAGATAAAAAAAATATATATACAATACCTTTTACAATCAAGATTAAGGGTTAGTTAATCATAAGTAAAAAATAATATGACTAGAATTTAACAAGGTTTTACAAAGAATTGTCCCAAAGTTATGGGACATGAAGGGAAAGTACCTTAAATATCGTAGATAGGATATTTTACTGAAAGAAGACTTTATGTTATTTTTAAAAGTATGTAATTCTGCATTCAAAGATTTTCTAAAAATTACTTGCCTCGTCTGGGAATCGAACCGACTTAAATGTAAAAAAACACCCCTACTTTTATGACATGTGTAAATTAATTGATAGTTCGCCCATCTCACTGTTGGTCGTACCTGCCTCCTGGTTCCATCTCTAGGGTACCTAATCATAACTCTCTTGCTCCATTTGTCTTTTTTAATGAAATAAGGACGAGACGAGCAGGACCAGACAGGCAGGATCAGCTGAAGCTGATGGTAATTCATACGCCCTGGTGACATAAGATGTTAAGTCTCAATTGCCCAGAAATTTCACCAGCTACGGCGCCCTTCAGATCGAAATACAGTAATGTTTACACATTACTGCTTCACGGCAGAAATAGGCGCCGTTGTTATACCCATAATCTAGCCGGCATCCTGTGCAAAGGAGCCTCCCACTGGTTTACTGTTGTGCTACGTAGCATGTACCCAATCCAGTTCAATTTCTAGTGGTCAATGCGAGTAATGATGTCGGTGATTTTAGTTTTATTAATTCTTATTTTTTATTTTGTCCCGTAATTTATATCTCTCTCAACTGCATGATGTCATTCGGTTAATTTATTTCGATGACTCTCTGTATGGAAGTGTTGAATGTCTCCAATTGGCTATTCAAGCTGTATTATTTACTCTAAATATATCTTCAAGACCAAAAAATTTTTCGAAACTGCTTTTGACTTGCTTACTATTTTATTTACTTTTTCGAATATTGAGTCATGGGTGAAAAAATTGACCAATCTGATTTAATTCCATCCTACAGTTACCTATATCTGTGTATATCTATATCTGTGAAATAAGACATCATTTTAGTTTTAGTAGCAGTTAAACTAAACCAAAAAAACATTAAAAAAAAAGTGCGTACACCTTCCTTAAGGGCCGACAACACTCCTGTGATTCCTCTGGTGTTGCAAGAGGATGTGGACCGCGGTGATCACTTAATATCCAGATATTAAGTGATCACCGCCGTCCACATGTGATGTGTCCACGTGACCAGTCACCCGTACGGTCGTTTGTCCTCCTTTTCCATTAAAAAAACTCATTTTGAGTCCAACTTCTCTTAAGTTTATAATATCTTATTTAATTTTTGATATTTATAGAAGCCACGTCGAGGTAATCCAACGTGGCAACATAAACCGGAAAATACTGCAAACCTTGAAACATAGAAAAATAGCGTATCAGGGTCACGTAGTCATTAGTGATGCAATTTTTACAATTTCTGATAAGGGATAAAATAGAAGGCAGGTAAAGTAAAGGATGCAGAATAAATCATGACTCGGAAAAAAACAGACAATTTTGTTTAATAATTTCACAACGGACTTGAGTCCTGCATCGTCCATTAATTTTTGGTTACAAATTTTATTTGTATAATTTATCCCAGAAGTGAGAGATATCACTTTAAAATGACAAATTGTTGAGATTTGAAAGAGTGACATCGCAAACCTTTTTCCTAATATGCTTATTGGGCTTGAGCAGGTTATCAACTGCAAAGTAGATCCTGTATATGGAGACACAACCTGAGAGTTGAACAAGACATACCATGATGCGTCGCTCGGACGGTTGGCTGAGTTGGTAAAAGCGCTCGGACGCAACCCGAGAGGCGCGGGTTCGAGTCCCGTAGCGTCCATAAATATTGGTTACAAAAGTACTTTGTACTTTTGTAAGCCAAACAACAAAACGACGAACGAAGGATTAATTTCGTTATTGTGACAGCTAACCTCCAGTAGGGGTAAAGCACTTATAGAGATATAGAATGCTTTATCATAAATTGTCATTGTTTACGATAATGAGTCCTATTATTTTGACCTATTATTTTATCTCTCATTATTTTTATTTATAGTTTCTAATCTCAATGATTATGATAATTCGTAATTAACAAGTTTATCTTAACTGACTATTGCTGATAGTAGTGGCAATAATTGATTGAATATTATTATTTTGTTCTATTCCTTACGGGTTATTGTTGTCATTGTCCGAGTGCACTTGTAGAAGTCATCCGAGTGCAATCGGATCTAAGTACTATAGCGTCCGAGTAGTCAACCGGTACTCGGAACTGAGTGCACTCAGAAAATGAAAACCCCGCTTAAAAAACGGGATCGGTTCTGTATCGGTGCACACTTCCGTTGATTTTAACATGAAATGTCTGTGTTAGCGAGTTGCATTAAATGAGGAAAGAAATATTCCAAGCTTTCACATTCTTTAAATTTCTTTCAGATACCCCAAACAGAATAGCCTAGAATATAGTTTTAAAATTTTTGTTTGTCAAAACTTGTGTTCTGTTCCTGCATTAGAGATGGCTTTCTCTCTATAGGCTTTGTTTACGTATACACTAGCATTTTGTAAGTCTATGATTTAGACCGGAAAATAGAAAATAAATATTTGTTTAAATTGTTTACATTCTTGAATTGTGTACATTTTTTTCTATTTATTACTATACTTAGTATAAGGTTTGAAAAATATTGCGTGCATATAAAGTAAACATGTCAGAAGTGAACCTGCATCGTGCATGAACCTCTTAGCTGCATATAAAGTCCTGGTACATATTGCTAGGATGACAAATGATTTCAACCGCTATTAAAGACATTACTATCACTGCTACAATATTGCTGTCTATGTAGTAATACGTCGTGCGCATGACTTCAGAATATTATATTAAGGTATACTTGCGTCATAAGAGAATCTCTGCTCTGTCTATGATCGCCTGGTACCAAAGACTGTATGATGCTACCTATCTCATTTTCTCCCACGTTAAATGGTGTTTGTCTGTTTTTACTGTCTCGCTTTTTCGTTTTATTGACTTTTAAATCACGATGCTAAGGAAGTTTTCACTCTGTTTTCACAAAGTTTGCTATGTTGTTATAAAACCTTTTTAATTGTAAGACCGCAATAGTTTTATGATTAGGTAGTTATTAAGATACACGTTATAGACCTTTTTGTTACAATCCACTTTAATGTCTTGTTTGAACGTAGTGTTGAAATTATCTTTGGTCTTGGTGTAGTTGTGTGTTTTTAGACTGCATAGAGACGTTTCATGTCAGAAAAAAAACTTTTTAACACAACAATTTTGTATTTTGCGTTGGATAATGACATGAGTCAAAACTAAAAATGTCGCAAATATTATGTCTTCAACTTTTCTAGCAATTTTTTCATAGTTTCATTTTTAAACAACGCTTTTATAGTATTTTTACAAGACAAATGTCGTTTCAATATGTAAGGATTTACTATGGGCCGTGTGATTCGTTCCACTCCGCTATTCACAAGCCCCAGAAGCTGAGAGGACTCAGAGGTAGGCATATACTTGATTTTACTTTTACTTAATTCGCTAATTTAAATCGCTGTTATCAGTCATACGATTGTCGTATTAATGATAAATAATTATTTGTCTGACAATTTTCAGGTTAAAACTTAGTATCCCGCAGCACAAATTATGAGGTTAAAAATATTGTAATTGATAGAGCTTTAGTCCACGTTTATAATGCTACCACTCTTATTACGAGGTAATGCACCGTTCCGGAGAAAAAATCATTATGACCTAACCTCAATTTACGACATTTTTAAGGGTTGGGACATTTTTAAGGTTTGGGACATTTTTATGGGGAGAAAGGAAAGGGAAACGCCTACAATTCGTTTCTGGCACTCGCCAGCCGCTGCCGCGGCACGCTACGCTCGGCTCGTGAGTTGTTTTAACTGTTCTAACATAACCTAACCTAACCAATTTTTACAAATTGTAGTGGATAGAGCTTTGGTCCACGATTATAGTGCTACTAATCTTTTACAATATTTAATACCTCCTAATTCGTGCTACGGGATACTAAGTTCAACCCAATTTTTATATTAATGAAAATAGAGTAAATTTTATAGTAAAGCAACAAAGAAAATATAATTCATAAAATTATAAACTATAATATTAGTTAATATTTATAAAGCGAATTTATTTTAAAATATATCGGACAAATAAATAATAGTTATTCAAACCATAATCGTATGATTTAAAAAAAACCGTAAATCGGATGAATAGACACTTCCAATTTAAATTCTTATATTTCTTATACATTATTAAGGATGCGATTACTTATTATAACAGTAATCACGACCATCATGTTCACGCAGCATCCTTACACAAACAATGAATTCAAGCCTGTAATAACAGGCATTGTAAAATACTCTGACTTAAAAGAGTGGCCCTTGAGTTTCTTGTATGTTCTTCTCACGAGCTATATTTTTTTCTAACATAATATGGTAGAATCAGTAATTTCAAAGAAATATATATAGTGACGATTCAAAAGCGCTTAGTTTATGCCTAACTGAATAAAGATTATTTGACTTTGACTTTGGAGAATCCTTGTTATAGAAAATATCTGCAATCCTCTAGTATTCGGTGTTACTTTGACGTCTGTTTGACTTCAACTGGGTAAGAACAAAAACTTAAAAATTGTACCAGTCTATCAGTGGAAGGCTTCTTCGTACACGGTATCACACTAGCTTTTCATTCTACCGTGAAGGAGTTAGGTGCGAGAATTATCATTTTGATTTGGAGGGCGCCGTTTCTAGTGCAATTACTGAGACTTGGGCCTGCCACTCGATCGACAAGCGGCATGGGAAGTAGCGAGGAATGGAGGGAGAGACGTAGTGTGACAATAATACTCGTTATGTCGGTCATACTCCATAACGAGTATCATGCTCCACGTCGTTAGCACCGCTTCTTATTTTTGTCGGTTGTTTGAGCACGAGTCAAAGAAACAATTGCGAAGCGTCGCGATTAATTGCACGAGTAGACCATGTGTGGACATAGACGGCGCCATTGCGGTAGGCTGAGGAGCATAGCAATGAGCATATCAAATCAAATCAAATCATTTATTTATAACACCATTGTTACAAGTCAAAGAAATAAGTCTATTAAAAATTCTAATTCTCATTTTAGATAGGTAGGGAAGTACCTAAATCATAATAATACAATACATAGTGTGGCGGGTCCATTGTGTCTCAAGATGACGACCGCAATTGAGATGGCGCTCATAATTTTGTGTTCTTCAAGAATACAGAGCGGAACTGCATTGAAATAGCAGGGTGTAAGACTTACCATCTGGTGACAAATTGACAGGCATTGGGACTCACTTATTGTAGGTGATTTCACTAATTACCTGAAGTGCATCACTAATCGAGATATTTTTTTACTTTGAAATAGAGAGGTTGAGAAGCATAACTGACTGTTCAGTGTACGTGAATCGTTGCACCCTTAGAACTTATGCCATCTGAAATTGCTCGGATAAGAATACATGCATAAATACACCTGAAAAATGATTGCAGTCGAAAGCCGTCATTGCTTAGGAAAACCAACTGTTCAGACCTCCAAAGAAATAATATCTTAATACCATAGTGTCTTTTTAAAACTGGTTAGGATACGATGTACCTACGATCAAGTTCGGTCTGAGTATTACAACCAATTCGGCAATAGTTCAACGTGTATCGAGCAATGAGACAGGTTTCAGAACAATCAGTGATAATCAACGCTCGCCGCTCGTCATATTAATGGCGCTCAAAGGGCACTGTATTTATAGAAAACTATTGTTCAATGGATAGTAAGAACTTGGTAGTTTGAGAGAGCTTCGGTGAATCCTAGTGAACCCCGGTACGATATGCTTACTGCGTTACTTTGAAGCTGACTTGGCTTCAATTACATAAGAATTGTATATGGTTAAAGCATTGAAACTTCGACACTCATCTTTTAGGATATCTTACGAATTCTTATGGATATCAGTTCGCAAATAGTAGCGACAAATTGTTGTAGCGGCTGCAAACCTGCAACAGCTGTTCTATTAAATATTCAATCCAATTGAAGATTTCCCTTACAAGGCGGATTACTAGCTTTATCAAACTTCTCACTGAGTGTTTTTGTTCGTCAGAAAAACTCCAAGTACTTGGATTCCGGGTAGATCTGATACCGGTGGAGTATATAAACTATTGTATGGTGGAAATGTGTGATCATGAGGTATGTGATAAAAAAAAAACTATTTTATTTTATCGGCCTTACAAATAAACTTAGTATAAAGTTATACGTGAGAAGACACCAAGAATATGTAAAATGTTTACAAATAGACATTTAATGACATTTAAATGATTGGTTTATTATGACGTATGACGTTTCCCGCGTTTATTTGCAAAGCTGCCTGATATTAAACTTCTGTTAAACTTCAAAATTATCATTGTATTGACAGTGTTGCAATTTCATAACTTATTCTCAGGTATAACTTTATACAAAGTTTACATGTAAGGCCGTTAAATTTTATTTTGTTCGAGAGTTATTACTCGATGAAATACACCAACCAAGAATTGCAAGGATGTTTTCATTCTTTAGCCATTCCTAAACAAACTAAAAACCCGTTTAAGTTTACAATGACATTGATATTTTATTCAAGGCATCATGTGAGCTACGAATGACCTTTAGTCATTTTACGTGGATTAGGTATATACATTTATAAAACAGCCGGGTGAAAACCGGTATAAAAGTCTGTGACTCTCTTTAGGAATGCCTATTTCTTTTCTCTATCTAGTACCTACCCGAGATTGCCTAAAACATGATAAATTTTTTTCATGTTATCTTCTACATCATCTGAGTTGCAATGTTTCTATCTATATATTATGGGTAGTTCTATTCTCTCTTGAATAGAGCATAATATAATAACCTCCTTGCGGGATTACAGAGTGCAACTTTTTTCACATGACAGCCAGAAGCTTTTTTTTAATTAGACTTTAAGAGTAAAGATAAAGCTTAGTGTATTTGATTAGGCCTTAAAAGAGTACGAGTTCCGGGGTGGAACTAACGCAGCAGAATAGGATGGAGTTTGTTGCCTCAAACCTGAGAAAAACGGACGTCCTTTGTTGGTTTGAGGCATACCTTTTGGAATAAGTAATATCACATCCTATTTTGAATAAAATTATTTGAATTTGAATTAGAGGTAGCTTGCGAATAACAATGCTGTTGAGAAAATACGGCTTATGAACGCACCTCGCATTTTTTTAATCACTTAAGTAGAGGAAACTCCGAATTGTAAAACAAGCCACTAAGGTAAAATGTTCTATTGAATGCGTTTCTAGAAACGAATTCGAATCAAACTGCTATTTTTGGCCAAAATGTTGAGTATATAGTAAAGTATGCATTTATTCATGACAATACAAAACATATTATATACATTAACAGTAAAATAAACTAATTAAAAATAGGTGTCGTGAAAAGGACACCCACTTAGCATTTTCGAAATTGTAATAAGGATCACCCTAATTCCTACCAAGTCGACCTGTTGACAGCAGCCGTAGACGGTAGACAACACGGTTATTTTGTTATAGGTCTTAAATGTGACCGTCTTAAAATAGTATAACTTGTATACTCGTCAACTGATCTTACTCTATGGTAGCGAAAGGTCTCATAGAGCTCGAGAAAAAGTTTTATATCACTATCTACAGGACCAACATTAGGATTTTTTTTTTTTACTCAAAATAGGATTTATAATCATTGAACGTCAAAATCTACCACCCATTCAAAAGAGACTGCCTCAGACCTGAGAAGAATGGGCGCAAGAAACTCAGCGGGCTTTTTTTTTATATAAAATATGGATTACAATGTAATATCGTACAAAAAACATTAATAATTAAAGAGCCTGAGGGTGTTCGCTTTAATCCCAGTCCGTGATGTCATTAAGAAAATCGTTTATGCTATAATAACCTTTCCCACACAAACGTTTTTTAATAATTCTTTTAAATTTCGTAACACATTTGTTTTGTACATTTTCTGGGATCATATTGTAGAAGCATATACATCGCCCAACAAAAGACTTACTAACTCGACCCAACCGAGTAGTAGGCATAACAAGTTTGTTTGTTCCTCGTGTTAACATTATGAATGTCACAGTTTCTAGAAAATTCCTCAATGTGCTTATGAACATACAAAACATTATCAAAAATGTATTGAGATAATTAAATCCTCCGACCTTCACCGCACTCCCCGACCTGGCCCCAACCGACTGTATTTTTTTCCACGATTTGTACATTTTTTTTTACATGTATAATTTATTTTCCAGAAGGTCCAGGTCCCCCAATTTCTATCGCAAACCTTCCCATTATACGATAGAAATGTCACTATTAAGTATATTTTATTCTGTGGAAATGTACATATGATATTTTTTTTATAAAACTATAATAATATTCAAAGCTGTTCGGTATTATCGGTGTTTATATATTTTCACTTTTATTATACGTATACATTATATATTAGTATATAGTGTAGTAGCATTATTTAGTACTTAGGTACTAAATAATGCTACTACTGGTAACTACTAACTAGTAAGGGAGCTCAAGTAATGTGTAGGTTTTCAACTAGTCATGATGGCACAGATCAAGTGAAATAATTATCCGGTTCACGCAAAAACCCGTCTTCCATGAGCCTTGAGCGACCGAATTGCATTTTCTTATGTAGAGTAAGTCCTAGCATTTATTTATTTAGATTCTCCAGTGATCATTACAATATAACATTTATAATTATGATAATTTAAAACTACCCTTTTAAGGAGAATACCGCATGCTAAAATAAATGTGAAATAGTTTAAGTTTTTTTTATGAAAATAAGGGACGAGACGAGCAGGACGTTCAGCTGGTGGTAATTGATACGCCCTGCCCATTAAAAAGCAGTGCCACTCAGGACTCTTAAAAACCCGCAAAATTCTAAACGGCACAACAACTACGCTCGTCACCTCGAGATATAAGATGTCACTAGCTACGGCGCCCTTCAGACCGACACACAGGAATGCTTACACATTACTGCTTCACGGCAGAAATAGGCGCCGTTGTGGTACCCATAATCTAGCCAGCATCCTGTTCAAAGGAGCCTCCCACTGGTAAGTTATAAAACAACCATTCTATGATGTAATGAAATTAGGAAATTAACAAAATCTACCAAACAAGTAAAGATATGTGTACTTACTAAACAATTCAAAAATACAACTTACTTATTTATTTATAATATATAATTTTTTATTTTTGCGAAACCTTGGCAACAAATCTCTGAATGGGTCTAAGCATAATTTATAATCGCGACATAGGTTGTTGATAAATTGATCCCCAAAATAGTTCTGCGAGTAGGTTTTTTAAATAAGTTCACAGGTTTACGTGGGCATCTAGGCACTCTAAAATTAAACATTGTCTATGTTTACAAGAAAGGAGTTGTCATAAGCGTTGTTAATACTACAGGGTGCACCAAAAGTCCGTTTACATTTGAATCGGTTGCCGCGTCTAGCAGCGGCGGCGGAGGGGGTTGGAGGGGTTACGCATTGCAAGAGCGGCCAATGGGAATTTAGTACCATGGCGTCGTTCAGCGGTAGTCAACGTGTGTTTTGTGTACGCGAGTACTATCGAAACAACGATTCTGCGACCTTAGCTCAACGAAAGTTTTGCAATCATTACAAGATACGAAACAAAAATCAAGCTCCATCAGGTGTGTTAATTAAAAAATGGGTGCTCATGTTTGAGAAGACGGATTCAACAATGGATTTACCTCGATCTGGCCGGCCTAGAACGTCGAGAGACCTCGAAAACGTGGAGCGAGTAAAAACGTCTGTTCGTGACCAACCTGGACTTTCAACTCGAAAGCGGTCTGCTGTCCTTAACGTGCCAAGATAATGATGCATTCTCAAGAAAGATTTAAGTCTATATCCCTATAAAATCCAAATGGTGCAGGAATTAAGGCCTCAGAACCATGCCACTAGGTTGCAGTTTGCGAACGAAATGTCTACCATTTCGTACGATTAGTACCATTACGTACCTAACGATTCACCAGTTTTACAAACATTTTTTTCTCAACAAGGCACACTTCCACCTAAATGGGCATGTTAATAGACAAAATTGTCGTTATTGGAGTGACACTATGTCATGGTAATCAAAAACCCCTGCATTCCAGCCAACCAACCCAGTAACTCTTGACAAATTAAAGGACTTGACAATTCGCACAGAAATCCAAAACATCTCAACAGAAACATGTAAAGCTGTTATCGAAAATTTCCGCTCTAGATTACAGCAATGCCAGTATAATGAAGGATTGCATATGGATGATGTGATTTTTAAGAAATAAATTCCCCTTTTGTTTACTATTGAAAACAATAAACAATTTCGATCTACTGTAATTAGTTTTTTTTTAATCATCATTCGAATTATAAACGGACTTTTGGTCTACCCTGTATTATATACGAAAATTAAATCCAATATGTCCCGTCAGAGTTAGTATATTAAAATATGTAAGGATTTCAGTGTAGGTATGTTGCGAGCACAGAATAGGCAAAAGACATAAGAATGGCCATCACGCGTAATTTGTATGGGAACCACTGTCGCCACTCCATGTTGCACTACATGCCCTAGACACGCCCTAGTCAAATAAACACAAGCATTCGCACACATACGTAACCACTAACGCAGCCCTATAATTGGTTAACACATAGATAATTGGCATACACACTCCTACTTTTGACATCTCACGCCTATGAAGTTTCATATTTTTTTAGTTAAACTGTAATACCGATAATGTTATACTTCATGGATGGGTACATGAGTAAAGTGATGTGCCACGCATAATGAACAACCCGGCTTTCAAAAATCGGTTTTGACATTTAAATCGAATATATTCTAATCATGTAAATAATAATCGATACGCATGGGTTTTTTATTCACAAAATATAAGCCTTGTCGCAACGTCAGGTGATCAAGCCGTTCAATGGGCACATGATCCCCGACATCTCGAGCAGCTCTGCGTGCAGCGTTCAAATGGTTTGAGCTGATGATGGGGTGCGCCAGACCAGAAATGACAGCAATACACCTTATTTGGCCGGACCAGCGCTTTGTAGAGCACTAGAATGTGGGCAGGCTTGAAGTATTGCCGTGTTCAATTTATTATTCCGATACTAGGCGAAGCTTTAAGGTCAAACAGCGGTGTTACGACAAATGGGGCTTCATGAGTGGTAAACGCGCAAACTCGAGTCTTGTGGGGGTAACCTCTCTGTATATCAAGACCTGGAGGCTAACAATGCCTGCCCTGATTTTGTAGAGCAGGGAGGTAATAGCAATGGGCCTGTTGTCAGCTGGATCCGAACTGTCTCCCTATTTTTTGATCGGATAGACAAGGGCTTCCATAAGTCCGGAACCGGAGTTTGAATAATGCAGACGATCATAAAATACATCACTAACATTTACGGCTAGTAAAATGCTTACCTTATTGCAAAATACCTGTGTTAAGGTTACTTACTGGTAGGTAAAATCGACGAACACAATAAATATAAATTAGAAGACTAGGAACGAGATATCCTCTTCAACAGAGTTTGTTAATAAGAATTAGTTATCAACATTAGGTACAATACCAGTAGTGGGTAGTGATGAACAATGATGATTATGATAATAATATTGAATTAGATTTAGTTTTTGCTAATATATTGTATAAAAAATAATTTTAAGTTAATAAATTTAAATTGCATATTTAAATTGAAGGCGGAATTGTTATAAAAGTACTAATAGTATATTATTATTTCGATACATAAGAAATTGTTTAAAATTAAAAAATCCTAAAAACTAACGATTGCAAGTTCTATGAGAATAAAAATCGAATATATTCAACGATTTAACATTATACTAAAAGTCGTTCAGCGGTAGTCAACGTGCGTTTTGTGTACGCGAGTACTATCAAAACAACGATTCTGCGACCTTAGCTCAACGAAAGTTTTGCAATCATTACAAGATACGAAACAAAAATCAAGCTCCATCAGGTGTGTTAATTTAAAATTGGGTGCTCAAGTTTGAGAAGACGGATTCAACAATGGATTTACCTCGATCTGGCCGGCCTAGAACGTCGACGGACCCCGGAAATTGTGGAGCGAGTAAAATCGTCTGTTCGTGACCAACCTGGACTTTCAACTCGAAAGCGGTCTGGTGTCCTTAACGTGCCAAGAACATCATTAAACCGCATTCTCAAGAAAGATTTAAGTCTACATCCCTATAACATCCAAATGGTGCAGAAATTAAGGCCTCAGGACCATGCCACTAGTTTGCAGTTTGCGAACGAAATGGTAGAGCGATTCACCAGTTTTACAAACATTTTTTTCTCAGACGAGGCACACTTCCACCTAAATGGGCATGTTAATAGACATAATTGTCGTTATTGGAGTGACACTAATCCGAAATTAAAGCATCAAAAACCCCTGCATTCACCCAAAGTCACAGTATGGGCTGCTTTATCAGCAAGAGGCATTATTGGTCCATACTTTTTTGAAGACTCAAGAGGACGTGCGGTTACAGTGAATTCCGAGCGGTATATCACCATGTTACAAAATGGAGCCACTTGTCATGCCAATGACTCGTTAAGGGCAGCTCGAGACATTTTTAGCCCAAAGGGATATCGAAAAGAGGGGACATTAACTGGCCGCCTCGTAGCCTGGATCTATCACCAATGGATTTTTTTCTTTGGGGATATCTTAAGGCTAAAGTTTACGACACCAACCCAGTAACTCTTGACGAATTAAAGGATCGTATTCGCACAGAAATCCAAAACATCTCAACAGAAACATGTTAAGCTGTTATCGAAAATTTCCGTTCTAGATTGCAGCAATGCCAGAATAATGAAGGATTGAATATGGATGATGTGATTTTTAAGATATAAATTCCCCTTTTGTTTACTATCGAAAACAATAAACAATTTTGATCTACTGTAATTAGATTTTTTTTAATCATCATTCTAATTATAAACGGACTTATGGTCCACCATGTATTTTGGTTAAGTTAAAGTGTAACTGGTGAATTTAACGTGTAACAACCTTTTTGACATACTGAATTCGTAGATAATAGTAACATTTCCCAAATATATTTAATGTACAGATTTGACTCAGTTAGAATCTTATTACTTATTATTAATAGCAAACGCCGCAAACAACGCACTCTAAACATGAACTACAAGCAGTCAAAAAACCTACCAGCGGTGAACGCATTGAATGGTTTAAGTATGGTCAATCATAGTGACGGCGCGGCTTCTACGCCCACATTACCATTTCAGTCTTTTTTTCCTATTCCGTGTATATACATATGTATACACATACTTAATATCGACATTGTTTACAATTAGGTACAACCCTATCGATACGCATGGATTCAAACATTGATATATTTGAATAATTACAAATATCTCTTGTATTGTTCTGAGTTTGTTGCACCCATTCTTCTCAGGCCTGAGGCATTCACTTTGGAATGGGTGGTAGTTTTTTTGACTTTCAATAACTGATTTCACATCCTATTTTGAATAAAAATATTTGAATTTGAAGGTTTTCGTACTTTCCGATGAAAAAGAACTTCCTTCTCGGGCTACACTACACACCAGGCTTCTTTTTCGACGCGTTATTATAGTGCATGACGGCAATTCATAATTTTCGCCGAGCTTCATACGATATTACAATAAGAGCGCGACTGTCAGCCGATCAAGCTAATTTCGTTGAAATATGGTCCGTCGATCAATACGCGGCGCGCCTGCCCCGCGCACAAGGCCATTCTAGTCTCTTTACACTGTTCTGTGGTTGCGAGTGATCTAGATTTCCCAATTGAGAAAGCCGAGTCATAAAGAAAACGCTTATGGATTCTTTCGATTCTAAGACAGTGGCAAGCGTAGTATGGTCTCCAGACGGTACCGCCGTATTCCAAAATACTGACAACCATGCTTTTATATAGGATCACTTTCGTACGACAGTTCCTAAAAACTTTGCCATTGCGAATTACAAATCCGAGCATTTTAGAGGCTCTGCTAACAATAGTCTTTATGCGCCTTGATAGTGTCTGCTGTACTTTAGATAATATGCATCTTAGTAAGAGGCATATTATCTAAATAGTATGTAGTTGTAATATTACCTTTGCATTTTGTAAAAGTTATATGAAAGCATTTATTTTTATTCTGTATCATACCATTAAGCTCGCACCATCTAAATAAACTATTCAGGTCTGACTGCAATGCGCTAACATCATCGGGACTATTGATGATCTTAAGAATTTTTAGGTCATCAACAAACAAAAATGGTGTGCAATATTTAAGGCAGTATGGAAGGTCGTTAATAAATATTTTAAATAGGAGGGGACCTAAATGCGATCCTTGGTGTACTCCTGATGTTATTTCGTATTTCACAGATTCAAATCCGTAAGCTATTACGTAAAATATCTGTCAGTAAGGTATGAATTTAACCAATTTAAAATTGATCCAGCAATGCCATATACAGATAACTTCAAGAGTAAGATGGAAATTGGCACTAGATCGAATACTTTACTTAAATCAGTGTAGTTAACATCTTCTCTTTTCCTCTTATCAACCGCGTCTTTTAATAAAACACGGTGTATTAATGAGCGACCTCCCAAGTTCCTTAATAAAAACTTATTTATGTTTTTTTATTCGCTTGGGTTTTCTCTAACATATTATATTATGTATAATAAAGACTAAAGTAAGAGTCTAAGTAGTTTGATGGCTTCTGCCGTGTAGTTAAAGCCAGAAAAAGCGAAATTGATTTTGGAATTGGAAGGTTGCGCGCGGTGTCAACAAGTACCTGCTTAGTTAACGTAAAGATAAATATTTAAATTAAAATACTCATTGGAAAGTCTTACCTTACATTTTAATCGGTAGTACAGTCACCGTAGTGCATCAATTATTATTATTCACTAATAGTTATAGTAAAACGTAAAAATATCCAATTTATACTGTGACACTGTGTGTTAGTAGTGAAGCAAACATATTAAATTCTGTGATAGTGCTCAAATTATCCTTAACAATATATCCACAGATTTCCACAATAATAAACATAATTATCACACACAGCTTACAATGTAATTATTAGCAGATCACAATAGAATATTAGTTGAAGTGTCTAAAAATACAACATAAATAAAATCTGTTGTGTATAAAGTGAAAGAAAGTGGGTACTAACAAAATACTAATCAGCTGACGGAATCCACAACAATAGTGACAAGTAGTGACAACATCAGCAATAATTTATCGCTTGCCATCAATTGAATGTAAAATTTCAATCTAAACTAAACATCGTGAATGGCCTAATCATTAACAGTGTGTTACACTGAGTCCATAGGTCACTAGTTCTAATCTCAGTAAACTCATATTCTTTTTTTTTTGTTGTGTCTTTCTTTATTTAATATAATATTTTTTTTATATAATTTATTATAATAAAATATTTTATAATTTAAATTTATAAATTGAAATAAATTTAAAAATATTAAGTATCTTCAATTCAGGCTAGGTGTGCATTGAACTTTTAAAATCTCACCTAATAAATCTATCTATAATAAACCTATCTAATATATAACAAAACCGCGCTCATCCCCCTACCACGTTGCGACAACATAAAATGGACGGCGACAATATACACAACCAGGTACGGACATCAGGAAATGTCACCCTCCGAAAGAACAATTTGCAACGCAACCGGCCGGACGAAATGCAATCACTGGTTTCAGAAATCCGCTTATTGAGAGAAGGTATGGCAAAGCTTCAAACTGAATTCACAAGCCACTTCGAGACTTTATCAGAAAAACTTCAGAACTACAATACACGTATTCTTAAGCTAGAAGAGCAAGAAAAGGAGAATTCTGTACTTAAAATAGAAGTTTCTGAGCTCAAACGCCAGCTAAACCAACAGGCTCAGCTATCTCTTAACTCAGAGCTAGAAATAATAGGTCTCCCTGAAACTCCCAACGAAAACCCATTTCACATGGTTCTAACTACAGCCACAAAGATTGGGATGAAGCTAGAAGAAGCTGATGTGAACTTTGCATCCCGAGCAGGCCCACGCCATTCCAGTGGTAAAAATGACAGTCGACCTCGTCCCTTGGTAGTATCCTTTGTTCGGAGGGCGAAGCGCGAAGAGTTTTTCAAAAATGCGAAAATGCGGCGCTCGGCCCTAACCACCAAGGACATAGTACCAGCTGGACCCGAAATGAAACTGTTTGTAAATGAGCGCCTGACCAGTACTAGCCGGCGGTTATTTCGTGATGCCCGGGCTTGGATTAAGGAGAATGGATTTAAATACTGCTGGACTCAAAGAGGAAATATATATATCAGAAAGCACGAGGGTCGAGACGGAAGCCCGGCCCATCAGATTCGTTCTCTTGAGGATCTCCAGAACTTCTCAGACAAACGTAACGAATAACTTTAGTAAAACATATATGTATTTTGTTTTTTTATCTTTAGAAATTTTGTATTTAACTTCGTTCAAAATATTTCTTTTGAATTTTAACACTCTCACTCAACTTAACTCAACACACACCCAAACAGTCACACATACTACAATATTTGAAAGAAAAAATCTTAAACAAACACTTACCTTTAAAACAAACCCCAATGTACGTGCACGTCCTCTTCCTTGTATGGGCGCTTTTACATCGTGGTATTTATTTCTTAGAAAACAAATTTATTTTATAATTATCCATTTTCTATGGCTGCTTTAGATCTTATGACTGAAATTGATAGTTCTTTTGACATTAAATGCCACATTATTTCTAGCCCGGAAGTATGTTATCCCATTATAACAAAATATACACTTAAAATTCTTCAAGTAAATATCAGAAGCATGCAGCGGAACTTTGATAATTTCTTATTGACTTTAGCTAGAATCGATATACCGTTTGACGTTATTATTCTCAGCGAATGTTGGATTAATGATTACACCACAATTAAGCAAATAAATGGTTATATAGCACACAGCACAAAAAAGTACATCAACAAATCAGGTGGGGTCATCGCTTACGTAAATAACAAATGGTCTGCGGAAGTTTCCGAACCTGATATAGCCGAAGCAAACTGTTTGAAGATAAGTGTATGCAAAGTTTTCACAGTTCTAGATATTTACCGTTCTCCGTCGTTCCCTAACACTGACAACTTTATTCAGTCCTTGGACCAGCTGCTCAAGTCAGTTAACCGACACTCTTGTCTCATACTGTCAGGTGACGTGAATATTAACATTATAGAAGAAATAACTACTGAGCAAACATCAAGTTACTTGGAAGTACTTGCTTCACATGGGCTACTGTCGTCTATCAACAAACCTACACACAGTAAAACCTGCATCGATCACATATTCGTCCCATGTAACCTTCAAGCCGAATCGATTGTGTGTACCACCGATCTTACTGATCATGCTCTAATCATGGTTGGTATCAAAACAGAACAGCAGAAAATCACAACTCAGGTGAGATCAAAACTGAAAGTAAACTACGATGATCTTAATAAAGAGCTAGAACTGCTTGACTGGTCTTCAGTTATTCAAGCAAACTCTGTTGACGATGCGGTGTCTATCTTCACGACTGCTGTATCAGCTGCGATAGCTAAAAACACCAAAACTATTAAGGTAAGTCGTTCAAAATTTTGCATCCACCCCTGGATGACTCCTGGCCTCATTAGGTGCTCCAAACAAAGAGATAAACTCCACCAAACATCAAAAAAAATTCCTCATGATGAAACTAAAAAACTAATCTATTCAAGATATCGTAACTTCTACATTAAACTCTTAAGAAATATTAAAGCTGAACACGAAAAAAAGGAACTAGTTGCTCACAAAAAAGATCCAAGAAAGCTCTGGCAAACGATCAATAAAATAACACATCGCAATTGCATAGCTCCTCCGGCGCAAGATTTAAAATACATAAGAAACAATGAGACAGAGGCCTTAAACATTTGTAATGAGTATTTTACTTCAGCTGGTCAAAACCTTGCAAATACAATACTTGGTCAAGAAAATGAAACCGAAGAATCGCTTGCAGCCAAGGTCAAAATTAACTCATCAGCACTGAGCTCAATATTTATAGCGCCTACAGATAAACATGAAGTTCTCGGTCTCATTCAGAAATTAGACCCTTATAGCTCCCCAGGTCTTGATTACCTGAATAATAAAGTCCTAAAGTCAATTGGCCCTGCAATTGCTGAACCGCTAGCGGCGATTTTTAATCAAAGCATCGAAAGTGGTACATTCCCTAAGGCATGGAAAGTTGCGGCAGTTGTACCGATCCATAAAGGTCAATCAAAGATGGAACCCAGTAATTACAGGCCGATATCACTATTAGGGTCTGTCTCAAAACTATTGGAGCGCATTGTGAACAAAAGAGTAGTCGCTTACCTTGAATCTAACTCCCTTATAGCGAATCGGCAGTTTGGATTTAGAAGGGGCAAGTCAACAGAAGATGCAGTGACTCTTCTCACAAAAGTTGTTGCCGCCCATTTAGACGAAGGAAGGGCCTGTGTAGGAGTTTTCCTAGATTTATCGAAAGCCTTTGATACAGTTTCAATTCCCATCCTACTGCGAAAAATCGAAGCATACGGGTTCCGAGGAATTATACTGGATTGGTTTACCAGCTATTTGACGGATAGAAGCCAATGTGTTAAAGTTGGTGATAAACTTAGTGACCTGAGACCAATATCCTTCGGGGTACCACAGGGCAGCATTTTAGGTCCTACTCTGTTTTTATTATATATTAATGACATAATGTTTATCCCATTACAAAATGCTGAGATCCTGTGTTACGCTGATGACACAGCTATTGTTTTTCACGGACTCTCTTGGGATACCGTTTACGAATATGTCGAGCAAGGTATGTCACAGGTATCATACTGGCTGAAACAAAATATTCTAACTTTAAATTCTTCTAAAACTAGATTTCAATGCTTTTATAAGACTTCTGCTTCATCACCAAGCCAACAGCAAAATCTTAAAATTCACAGTACAAACTGTACAAGACGTCCAGCTCAAAAGTGCACTTGTGACCACATTAAAAGAGTTAACGCAATGAGATATCTTGGAATAGTCGTAGACGAAACATTGTTTCAGAGATCACGTTGCTGCTGTCTCAACTCGTTTACGAAAATTGGTATACACCATTAAATTGCTTCGAGAGTCCGCTGAGCTTTCATTATTAAAAAGCATCTATTTAGCCCTCGGACAATCAATCATAAATTACTGCATTCTAGCCTGGGGAGGTACAAATTCCACCAACCTCATAAAATTGGAAAGAGCGCAAAGAGCTGTGTTAAAAGTCGCTTTGAGGAAACCGATTAGATACCCAACGAATGATTTGTACAGCGACGCTCAGGTACTCAGTGTTCGAAAGCTGTACCTGATAAGAGTGGCGATGCATGTCCACAAAACAGCTCTGAACTCAAAAGAATACAACACATTGCTTAGAAACCGAGTTTACAAATTGCCTGTTACTAATGTCAAAACTGCATTTGCATGTCGCTTTCCAACCTTTTTGTACCCCCGGATTTATAATAAACTGGTCCAGCTATGTAAATTTAAAGAACACTCCATCTTCAAGGCTAAAGAGCTTCTATCAAAATATTTAATACAACTATCCTATATGGAAACTGAAAATCTTCTTAAGGTACAATCCTAAAAAATACACACAATACATATACACAATACACACACTTTCATACACACAACACATATACACACAATTAATACTTGTATAGTTATTACTGTTACTTTATTTCTTTATATGATTAGTAAAATTTTAGTAATCAGCTTGTTGTCACTAGCCGCTTGTATATCTTTATTTTCTGTTAATTCTACTATTTCCCCCACGAGACAGGCAATGCCTAGTGTGGGGGTCAGTATAAAATGTTAATTTGTATATGAAAAGTGCGAAATAAATGATTTTGTATTTTTTTTTGTATTTTTTTTAATACATGATTGGATTTGGTACGGCCGAACCATCGGACGCGGTCTAGTAACGGACCATATTCGATGAAATGTCGCATTGTCCATCGCACAAAATTATTATTACCGTCCGTCCGGACTGTACAGAGTACGGCCGTACCAAATCCGACCGTGTGCTTACGCAATTAGTGTTGCTAACCCGCAACACATTAGAGATTATTGTTATCTATTTCGTGTACATGTACTTTATATTCTAAGACACAAGTAAAGTAAAAGTGCCTGCCATGACCATTTAATAGAACACAAAAAGCACGTACCCACAGGTATGAAACTCGGGCGAATTAGAACGTCAAAAATCTGTTACAGCAAAATATAATGTGACAAAAACTTGAATTAATCAAGCTCTTTCTTTTATACATAATCTAGTCCTTCTAGTAACTAATTGTTGGTTGGTTGACAACCCTTTATACCACATGAGTAAATTAACGGTAGATACCATTTAATTTACTCATGAGCATATTCAGTGCGATATTGGAAATCAGTGATAGAAATAGTCCAAACCAGTTTAAAGACCAATGGAAGATTTCATTATAATTCAACCTTCGCAATCCTTTAGTAAAGATTCAATTAATTTCCTGACTTTGTAATTTATTAGGTTGCCAAAGGTTATACCTATTATATTATTGGTTTTAAAGCAGATGTAAATAAACTTAATTATCTAATATTTTATGTATCTCAAATATATTATAATAAATTATGTAGCTTCAAAGAAACAAAAATAAATGGCTAATTTCCTCACCATTTGTGTAATCTATCATAATATAATGGTTTAGAGCATAAGTCCTATATAATAATTAGTAGGAACTGCAACATTTAATCTATTTTGTTTAGGTAGTTATTGTTCACCAGTTGGAGACTCCTTTGCATCGAATGCCGGCTAGATTATGGGTACCACAACGGCGCATGTTTCTGCCGTGAAGCAGTAATGTGTAAGCATTACCTACCGTGTTTCGGTATGAAGGACGCCGTAGCTAGTGAAATTATCTACTGGGTAAATGAGACTTGGCATCTTATGTCTCAAGGTGACAAGCGCAGTTGTAGTGCCGCTTAGAATTTTTGAGTTTTTCAATAATCTTGAGTGGCACTGCATTGTAATGGGCAGGGCATCAGCTGAACGTCCTGCTCGTCTCGTCCCTTATTGTCATAAAAAAAAATAAGAGTTTAATTTCTAGTCAAAGAGGCAAAGCCGAAGGCCTCAAAATATGAATTATATATTTTGTCAAAAGATACACAAAGTGTAACGTAACATACAAAAAAAAATGAATTGAAAATAGGTAATACTCGAAACAGGTACTTTGGCTTTACGATTGAATGCCTAAACACAATTTTATAAAATATTAATTATATTAAAATAGCCTATTAAAAGGTCGCCAAAAATGTCCGATCGGCGTTGTATATACGTATACCAAAAAAGAATATGTTTACTTCAAATTTACAGCTTATTTCGTGGCAGTAATGTATAAAATCTATTGTACCTATACGCTCCTTAGAAGCTTGGACGCGAACACGAGGCAAGAACATGTTATTTTAGCAATTGAAAGGTATATAGCAAAATAATTAAAAACGTCTAGCTAGTTACAAAATTTAAAAGTCGTCTAGCTAGTTAAAGAACTACGCAATTAACGCAATGTGTAATTGTGTGTAACCAAAAATTTTTTTATGCTTTAAAATTACTCTGTTATCATAAACCAGCTTTTGTATCATACCTATTTTTATGGAAGCGGAGGATGAACGAGCTTCTGAACGGGTCACTTGATGGTGAACGATCATGCTGCCCGAACACAGAGGCATCACATTAGTATTGTCTGCCTTTTAAATGGTAATACACGCTTCTTTTTAAGGTACCAGTTGCCGTTTCGACCGTCGGCGGCGCAACCAGTCGTCGCTACCAACAAATTATATTCAGCTCTATAGAGAGTAACACACCTGGTGTCCGTTTGGCTCCGCAACCAATTTGGTCGCGCGACTAGTTCTGTTACTGGACGCGCCACCACTAATTACCTTGTTTTGTTTTTAATGGTTTATTTTAATAATTGTTGGTTACCTACTTGCATACAATGGATAATTTCGATAGAAATAGGCTTATTATCGAAATTAAAAGTAGACTATCAAAATTAATTTGGGATAATTCCTCATCCGTTTATTTCGATAGAGATTTAAAAAAGAAATATTGGGAGGAAGTTGTATTTGTTTAGAGAACAAGAGCAAACCGTTGAGCAAAGAAGGAGCTCTTTTCCTACGTACTAGTGCAGCAATAGTGCTTCCTCCTCGAGGTCCATTACTGTCATTTTGGTGTGGTGACTCTCGTGTCTGTGTGGTGTCTAGTTTGGTAGGTTACGGACACTGCGGTGGCGCGACTGGTTATATTAAATATAGCTCTTAGAAACAGAGCGCAACCAAATTAATTTCAGTTTCGCTGTACCGTATCTAATTGGAAGAGAGTAGGTACTTTGAAATTCCCATACATTTTTGTTTACATTAATAGTTTGGCTATCCAGCTCTGATTGTTCCCAGATATTCCGCTGCAACATCAAGAACCTGTGTTTCAACATGTCACCCGAGATGGACCCGGTGTGTCGACGCGCTGTGGCTGCCGTGTTGGACTCCTCAAGCAAGCTGCTCCGGGCGCGGAACTACCTCTGGTTCCTGGCGCTCCTCGACGACCAGATGTTCAGACGGACCACGCACGCGCTCAAAGACTATTGGCCTTTTGATTATGACGATGATTTTAATATAAAAAAAGTTTATTAAAGGTTTTTTAATATTTTTATTTCGTTGGTTTTGTTTAAATAATAATCTAGACTAACCCCCTTATTCATAATGGTCCGCTAACTTTAAACAACCGGTTAGGAGTGTTTTTTCTCATTCTGACTTAGGTCAATAGAAGAGGACAGAGTGAGAATTAGCAATGCTTTAAGTTAGCAGACTATTATGAATAAAGGGGTAATTCATTTTAATAATTCATTTTGGATAAATAATAGATAGAATAATGACGAATTCAGAGATCAAGAGATGAATTGTGGTCCTTTGAGATAGGGGTATTCTCTAGGCTTGAAGTTCCCTACAGCAGATTATATTCACGAGTTGGCGGTGCGAAGATAGCCTCGAGAATTAACTATAGAGGTTTCTGCGAACGCACGGTTATGGAGTCCCAGGCATGACATGATGCGGGTGGGATTGGGCATTTTGACATAATGTGGCGGACCCCCTGAAAACGAGATCTGGAAATGTCTTGAAACGTCGGGTTAACAATAATAATGTAACTTTTACGCAAAAATCGAATGTAAAAACACAGTCAGAATTACACGCGTATTAATCATTTAAAAGTGTTTTATTTAAATGTATAAAACTCGCGTTAATCAAAGAAAATAATTACGGCCTTACAAATAAAATTGGCATAAAGTTATAACTAAGCATAAACCAAGAATATGTAAAATGTTTACAAATAGACATTTTGCTTACGAATGGTTTGTTCGGACGTATAACGTTTCCCGCGTTTATTTGCAAGGCAGCTTGTCATTCGGAAAACTTCAGAATTATCATTGTATTGACAGTTTTGTCAAAGATATTGTAAACATTTTGCATTTATAACTTTATACCATGTTTATTAATAGGCCGTTAGTCTATAGTCGTTAGTCGTTTTACGTGTTAATTTAGTAGGGAATTGTGGTATCTAGGGAGATTTCAATAAGTGGGTTGATAATTGTCAAACCATCGAATAAAACTTCAAATCAGTTCATAAGTTTTATTTAAATACATTAAAGGATGCTCATACTATTTACAATAAACGAACCAGTACAAAACCATCTAAGTAATTAATTCACATTATAAAGAATTTACAATTGATAGTTGCCCTATAAAATAATTTACAAATAAACCGACTCACAAGCTCGACTCAAACGCTCTTTATACGGAGCGGTAAAATAAATTCATAGTCTTAAGACGAGCCTCCCTGACCATCGCGATTCTAATTGGAATATTTCAATTTTTTTTCTGACAACACTGCCTCAACATAACAAAATGATCGTATAAGACATTGTCCAGAAGGGGCGAATTCGCCGCGAAACGTTTCTCGCGAATGAATGCAAGAATGCAACGCGTTAGCAAGATTTTCCATTAGGAGGCTCCTTTGCACAGGATGCCGGCTAGATTATGGCCACAACGTGAAGCAGTAATGTTTAAGCATTACTGTGTTTCGGTCTGAAGGGCGCCGAGCTAGTGAAATTACTGGGCAAATGAGACTTAACATCGTATGTCTCAAGGTGACGAGCGCTATTATTGTAGTGCCGCTCATAATTTTTGGGTTTTTCAACGAGTCCTGAGCGGAATTGCATTGTTATGGGCAGGGCGTATCAAAGTATCCTTTAGTTGTTGCCTTTACGCGCTATATTTATCGCGTAAAAGCATTGCACGACATCAACATACGCGCGTAAATCGCGTGCACTTCGCCAGACTCGACAATGGCACGTTGCGCGCGATTCGAGATACTAGAGAGTAGAGATGCCTTGTTTTCTCCAGTTAACGCGTGAACTCCAGAGCGAGTGCACGTATCGAGTGAAATGGAGCGCCAAAATTTTGGTACGGAGTGTTTTTAGCTCCTGCGTTTGTATGATCCTTCGACGCAACGTTCGCGCGTGATACGCAACAAAGAATCACCGCAATTTCGCCCCCTCTGGACAAGCTCTAAGCGTTTCCGTCGTTCGGACTAATCTAAAATCAAAACTACAAGTATTAAATATCTTTAAATTTGATAAAACATTTTTGAATACCTTCAATATGTAATTGAATATTAATATCGTTCCAAATATATAAAATAAATAATTAGTTCTTTTGTATGCCACCCGTAATATTAAATAAATACACGTTTTAACATTAACTGCAGGTGGTATACAATGGAGTTAAAACCAATTTTGATACGTTTCTCGATGTTTGCTGTGCGACTATTTTACGAGAAAATGGGTCAAGACGCAAAGGGCTTTACCCTTTGCGTCTGTATTTCAAACGACTACAGAGAGACAGCAGCCCTTGTCTTGGAAATAATGACGCTCAATTAATTTAATATTTAAATATCTTTTATCATGTTAAAGCGATTATTACCAATAACATATTCGTATCGATCAAACGCGCACGATGTTCAAGAAGGCTCTTAATACAAATATAAATATATATAATCGTTTTGATAAATTCTGCCGCTTTTGTACACTCCGAGGTGTAGTTCTGAAAAAAAAATAATCTAAAAAAACAAAAAAAAAAAACAGAGTTAGAGTTCAGCTTACAACTTGCATAATGAGACATGATGAGAATGATTCGAAAAAATGGATGAGACTTATTTTAATCCAATCAAAAGAGGAGACGGCTAACCGGATCATACGACGATACGACACTCGCCTTCTAAAATGTCTTTTAGTGTTCAATAACACTTAAACCAGAACGCACCGGTATCCAAGTACGTACACCTATAAACTTGAAGACATTGACCTATTGCTATCCGTACCTTTTTCTCCCATAATATAATGTTTCTGCTTCTTTGTAGACGCTGAACTAACTCTGCACAGTATATTTGACTGACAATTACGTGTATTGATAAATAAAACATGTTTTAGCTTCTTCTCTCGCCTGTCTGTACTAAGAATTACAAACACACAATATCATGTATACAAGTATTATTGCATTATTACTAATTTTAATAACATTCCGCCTCCAATATATTGTCCTAATTCCCAATTTTTTATTTATATACATACTATTGTATATTTTTATGTTTATTGTATATTAGTATCTCGTTTAATAAACTTTGTGGCATTTTGAAGCGTTTTTAACGGGCATTTTTAATCTCGTTTTGTCTCGTGTGCATAAGGGGTTATTAATACGCGGACGAAGTCGAGGGTCGTCACTGGCCTAACAAGACATAATATAATATACATATATACAAAACTCTTGCGTAACTTTTTTTTACATTTAGGTTATATAGGGTTAGGCCAAGTCCCAATATAACGAACGACTCCTAGAGGAAGCTGAGAAAATGGACACTTTTCGCTATTTTTGGTTCGCTATATTTGAACAAGGCTTTAGACTTAACGTAGTATTAGAGTCAAATAATAAATTAACTTTTACAGTCAACTAACTTTGTTTCATAATTTTAAATATTTGGAATTTTTATATAACTTTTACGCTACACAGTAAATATATTTGAATAAAACTTTTTTTAACTTAAAGATAATTAAAGATAAGTAAATTATGTTTAAGGTTCCCAATTATTGTTAACTACGACTTAGCCAGAAGGCCCATTTTTGTGATGAAATTATCAAGTTAATGTCAAGTAAGAGTAAACTTTGATATTGCAAATAACTGCATTTATGAACTAGTATATTCTTTGTCTATGGTTGGAAATAATACATGTATAGGCTTTGCTAATTCGTTCATGATAGTGTTCCAAGTATGCGACCGAAATAGGGTGTTCAGCAATTTGTATAAATGTATATTGAACGCGCGATGAGAATGGGTCAGGCGGCCATCTTAGGTACGTCATAGGAGGCCATACCTAAATTATGTCACACGTTAAGAGAGAGGGGGGGTCGACGAAGTGTAACATCACATTGTTTTATATAATTTTTTATACGAAATATAATATTTTTATCTAAGTATTACAACAATAAATTTAAACTACATACCTTTTTACCATTTATATACATAATTATGTGTTCATGATTTTCATGCCTTTGTTTAATTTCACACGAGGTAGGTATTGTGGGTCTGCCTCAAATGTGACCAGCTGTGACAAAGATAGAGGAGGGGTCGTAAAATAATGAAATTCGTGTGATGTAATTTATGAATGGCCCCTAGTGACGGTGGGTTATGGCAGACGTTCATCACCAATACACGAACATAAAATTAACGATTGCAAATTGACAACTTCTTGCTGAAATCACGCAGACATTATAATAGGTTCCGTACCTCACACGACCCACCATTATAGCGCTCTCCTTCCAGTTATGATCCCCGAACTCAACTGTGTATTAGCGAATTGCGAGTGACACCAATGAATCTGGTCGACAGTACTGTCATTCCAAAATCTTAAAGTGGATATTATTATTAAAAACAAAGCCGAAGTATGGAACATGCCACGTATTACACCATATTATACTTCGACTGCTATATCTATACATTGCCGCATTTACTCCAGCTGTTTAAAATATTCTTGGCGAATTAGTAGCAATGTAAATCATTTATTCAGTTCAAATTTGATTAGGACAGTGACAGTTGAGACAGGATTAAGGAGAAAAGTGTGCTTACATGTTCTTTAAGCACACTTTTGCCATTCACCTATCAGACTGCGAATAATATTTCCATATAAGTGTACAAGACTGCCCGTTATAAGCAATTTCAACTTATATACTTCTAAAATATAATGAAGTTCATGAAAATCTAAATTATATAATAAAAGAAACAAAACAGTTACATTTTATTCTATGTACTTAAATGTATTGTCAGCTCTAAAACGGACTTTGGAATCGCTTCACGACAGTTTGCATACATTAGAAGCATATTACTTAGCCCATATAAATATAATTATGAGTATAGTAGTAAAAAATTGATTTAAATAAGTAAATACTATGTTTCAGCTTCCCAATCAACTTTGACAAACAGACAATAGTATGTAACAGAAATTTAGCCTACCCTCACAAATCATTGTCTTTGTATAATATAAAGCGTATTTGATTATTTAAAGCGCCATCTTTTGATAGTTTCCAAAACGAAAGTCGTATAATTTTTAAAGTTGATTTAAATTTTATTATCAGGGTATTGTCACACTCACAGTATTCACTGTAGTCTGTAGAGTCATAAATAATACTTTCACTACCCGAACTCACTTAACACTCATTTCACTTGATTTTTGATGTGCTGTAAAAATTCGTAGTAGGAGAAGGCCGCCTCAACTCGATCGTCGACTAGACGCTCGGTGAATTGCAGACGTGATGGTGAGTTATCTCTGAAAAAATATGATAAAAATTAATAGGCTTAAGGCTACGCCTAATTGACTTAGCCTCTTGCTAGAGAACCAATGAAAACAGGCCAGGTTTATTACTTTAGTGTGCGTGACAACCTACGTCTTACACTCACGATTTGTGTGTCATTTTGTGTTTGTATATGTGCATTGCTCAAAATAGGGGTTAATTGTCAACCTCAATTTTTTTCAACATTTTCACAGCTGCCACAGTCTATCTAGACGTATAAATGATCTAACGGTTTATAAGATCAACCCGCCACGACCCTTATTGCGGTTATGACCCTGAATCTTTCAATAATCTACAAAGCCTGAACGCAAGGGTATTTAACTAATCACGTATAAATGGGAAATAACTATTACAGTACAGTTTATGTACTACAGTACACAAATACTCCCGTTAACTTTGTAATAACGTAGAAGTATGTCTTGTTCCATAACGTACAGCGCCAGCCACATACGGACTTTTTACAATGACCACGACTTCCACGTTTTTTTTAAGAAAGTAAGGGACGAGACGAGCAGGACATTCAACTGATGGTAATTGATACGTCCTGCCCATTACAATGCAGTGCCGTTCAATATGATTGAAAAAATCGCTCGTCACCTTAAGACAGGGGAGGTCAAAAAGTTCGTGGAATCAAGGGTTTTAAATAAAATAAAACAATAAGTCTATTTTTCCTTTTCGATATAATCACCCTTAAGGTGAATACATTTATAAGATCTATAAATTAATTTTTCTAAACCATCGTAAAAATTTTTTTTATTTTTCACCTCAAAATGAGCCAAAATCGCCTCCTTTACCTCGTTGTCGTCGGAAAATTTCCTTCCCCTTACCTCTTTTTTTTCAATTGGGGAACAATAAAAAGGGCCAGATCGGGACTTTAGGGTGGGTGGACCAGAGATTCGAAGCCATGCGTGTGCAAAGCAGCCATTGCAACTCTACTCTACTCTTTCACCTTCGCACGACACGCCACAAGTTACGATATCATCCCCACCATCTGGATGTGTGGCGGTCCTCCACAGTGCGGTTTTCAAGGAGCTTTCTTCCACGCACTACGAAGCTGTGGAATGAGCTTCCTTGTGCGGTGTTTCCGGGACGATACGACATGGGTACCTTCAAGAAAAGCGCGTACACCTTCCTTAAAGGCCGGCAACACTCCTGTGATTCCTCTGGTGTTGCAGGAGAGTCAACTCTCTTTTGCCCAGTACTTTCACTAAATTCGGCGCCCTTTAGACCGAAACACAGTATAATGCTTACACATTACTGCTTCACGGCAGAAATAGGTGCCGTTGTGGTTCCCATAATCTAGCCGGCATCCGGTGCGAAGGAGCCTCCCTCTGGTAAGCATAGATAAATATAGCGTCAGCAACAAATTACCTTATGATGAGTATATTGGAAGGGTGTGGCCTGTCGTCATTGAGCTTCTCAACGAAGGAGTGAAGCAGGCTACAATAGTCGGAGTCGACCTGCGGCAGTTCTCTGGACTCGTCCCTCAGCTGAGTGAAGGCCGTCACTCCCAGGCACTCCGAGAGGAAGGCGGGGCTCACCGCATTGCAGACGTAGATCAGCATTGTTTCACCGTCGTCTAACAGATACGCACCGTCTGAGTCTATTCTATAAAAGATAAATATAAGAATATTACTAGCTTGCTATATTCTGTTGCATGTGATTTAACATTAATAATGTATGAAGTATGTGTGTGAACGTCTGGATTACTTGTGTTGCGTAGAGACGTCGCTTCATTGTGAGTCTCAACGGCATTAACACGGGGAGTATTCCGAAGAACTGCTTCACCTTCGCAAGACAAAGCTGTAGAATGAGCTGCCTTGTGTTGTGTTTCAGTGACGTAAGGACATGGGAACCTTGAAAACAAGCGCGTACACCTTCCTCAAAGGTCAGCAACGCTTGTTTTTCTTCTTGTGTTGTAAGAGTATGTGAGCAGCGGTGATCACTTAACACAAGGTTACCCCTACGCTCATTTGTCCTCGTTTTCCATAGAAAAAAAGAATACCTATCATCAAATTCTGATTTTTATAGAATAAATATGCAAGGAACTTACTGAAAATCAAAGCTGGCGCAATATTTATAAGATCTGATAGACAATTGTAGATAGTAAATAATATTTGGGCAAATCACTGGGCTCTGCTCCAAGCACGGCCCCTACTATAAATATTTAAAGTCCGGCTAAATGTAATTAACACAGATTGCAGGAAAAATAAGAGTTAAAGAAAAGTATACAAAAATATATTTTGGAGACGACTTATATGTAAGTAGTTGGCAAAATATTATAAAAAAAACTGTTTAGCTATGCACTGCGATACAGACTCACTGAATCGTAGTGGCGAGATGATATCACGCGACACGGGCATTTCACGCCGATACACAAACATTCAAATAATGCGCTAAAATAAAGCTACTCGCTTTTTAATGAAACGAAAAAGTGTAGTCTTTTGTACTAAATCAAACTATATAATTATAACTATTATATAAGAGGGGGCACGCGGGCAAGCTACTTTTTTTTATGGAATAGGAGGACAAACGAGCGTACGGGTCACCTGGTGTTAAGTGATCACCGCCGCCCACACTCTCCTGCAACACCAGAGGAATCACAAGAGCGTTGCCGGCCTTTAAGGAAGGTGTACGCGCTTTTCTTGAAGGTACCCATGTCGTATCGTCCCGGAAACACCGCACAAGGAAGCTCATTCCACAGCTTCGTGGTACGAGGAAGAAAGCTCCTTGAAAACCGCACTGTGGAGGACCGCCACACATCCAGATGGTGGGGATGATATCGTAACTTGTGGCGTGTCGTGCGAAGGTGAAATTCGGCGGCAGGAATCAGGTTGAACAGCTCTTCGGAACACTCCCCGTGATAAATGCGGTAGAAGACACACAATGAAGCGACGTCTCTACGCAACGCCAAGTGATCCAGCCGTTCACAGAGTACTGGATCCCCGACAATTCGAGCTGCTCTGCGTTGCACGCGGTCAAATGGATCGAGCTGATACTGGGGTGCGCCAGACCAGAGATGACAGCAATACTCCATGTGAGGCCGGACCTGCGCTTTGTAGAGCGCTAGAATGTGGGCCGGCTTGAAGTATTGCCGTGCTCTATTTATGACGCCCAGTTTCTTTGAAGCCAGTATGGCTTTGCCCTCCAGATGGCCACGGAATTGGCAATTGCTCGAGATTTCGAGACCCAGTATTCCGATACTAGGCTAGGCTTTAAGGGAAGTGTTCTCGAAGAGCGGTGATACGGCAAATGGGGTTTTTTAGTGGTAAACACGAAAACTTGAGTCTTCTGGGGGTTTAATTGGATAAGGTTCAACTTACCCCATTCCGCGACCTTCTCGAGAGAGGACTCGATAGAAGACACAAGTTTCTCCCGGCACTGGTCGACGTTTTCCCGAGAGAGACCTGCATGGACCGCGTATACGGCATCACCAGTGCTGTCGTCTGCATAGCAATGCATGTTGGCGGTGTCCAACATATCATTGATATGCAGAAGAAACAGCGTGGGAGATAGCACACAGCCTTGGGGCACTCCAGCGTTCACGGGCTTGGGATTCGACGTGTATGCTGCGCCCAGTGAGGAAGCTGGAGGTCCACTTGCATAAGCTCTCGGGAAGCCCAAATGATGGAAGTTTTGCGAGGAGCGCCTTGTGCCATACACGATCAAAGGCCTTCGCTATATCCAGACCAACTGCCAGGCCTTCCCCCTTGCTTTCAATAGCCGCCGCCCATCTATGTGTTAGGTATACCAGAAGATCGCCAGTCGACCGACCATGGCGAAAGCCGTACTGCCGGTCGTTGATTAACTGGTGACCCTCAAGGTATACCAAGAGCTGGCGGTTAATTATGCTCTCCATGATTTTGGAGAGTAGGGAGGTAATAGCAATAGGCCTGTAGTTTGCCGGATCCGAACTGTCTCCTTTTTTTGGGATCGGATGGACAAGGGCTGACTTCCATGAATCAGGGACTACGCCTTTTGAATAAGAGTGCCGGAATAAACGCGTTAGCACCGGCGTCAACTCAGGGGCACACGTTCTAAGCACGATTGGAGAAATGCCATCCGGCCCGCTCGACTTCCTGACGTCCAACGAAAACAGAGCTCGCCTAACAGTTTTCTGTCGGAACTGTACTTCAGGCATGGAGCTCTGACACCGCGGGATGGTCGGCGGTGTTTTTCCGTTGTCGTCAAGAGTCGAGTTGGAGGCAAAAAGAGTGCACAGGAGATCGGCTTTCTCTTTTGCCGTATGGGCCAGGGTGTCATTCCTCATGTGCAACGGCGGCATGGACGGCTGGTTGAAGTTACCAAGAGCAGCTTTCGACAACGACCAGAACTTGCGTGTTCCGGTCGGGTAACTGGAAAGCTGCTCGCCAATTTTGACGACGTGCTTCGATTTCGCACGGGCGATTAGCCGCTTAAAAAATCTGGAGGCACGGTTATATTTCCTCTTCAGAACTTTGCAGTTCGGATCCTTTGAGCCCAGCGCCGCAACCCAAGTTCGATACGCCTGTTTTTTGCAGTCAGATGCTGCTTTAACTGACGCATCGAACCAGGGCTGTGATCTGCCACCGATCGGTACTTCAGAGCTTGGTATAAAAATATCCATGCCCTGCAGTATCACATCGGCAACTGCAACGGCGCAGGCACTAGGATCATCCGAAGGGAAACAAACCCTGCCCCAAGGGTAGGATGCAAAAAAGGAACGCATCCTATCCCAATCTGCTGACTTGTAGTGCCAAACGCGGCGGTTCGCTGGTGCTATCCGACGTTGGCGTCGGATAGGCACTACACTCCTGACCAGGCAATGGTCGGACGTTCCGAGAGGGGCGTCGACAGAGACCTGGTAACCATCGGGATGTGTAGTCAGCAGAAGATCTAGTAAGGACGGCGTGTGGCTATCTACATCTGGGAGCCGCGTCGGCGACACAACCAATTGGAACAGACCATACGCCAATGCAAAATTATGCACAGATCGCCCTGCGTAGTCTGTGGAACGTGATCCAAGCCATTCGGCATTGTGCCCGTTGAAATCACCCAAGACTACGATTTCAGCGGAGGGCATCTGAGCAAGCACGTCATCAAATGCAGCATGAACGCAGCCCATGAGGTGATCCGTTTCTGCGTTACCACTATGGGACCTGTAGACACACGCATAGATGCGGACGCGGTCCTCTATATCTACGCGGAGCCAGAGAGTAGACAGGCCCCTACCCTCAAAATTGCCGAGACGGCGACAGCAGATATCCTCCCTAACGTACACACATACCCTGGCATTAGGCATGAAATTATGCTCAATTTTGTACCCGGGGTACGTTAAATATGACGTATCGCTAGGTCGAGATATCTGCGTCTCCGTAAGGAAACACAAGGCCGGCTGCGCCGTCTCAAGGTGGTGGTGGACGGCGTTTAAGTTGGAGAGAATTCCCCGGATGTTACAAAAGTCCACATTAAGCGTGGAGCGGGGTGCCGTGGTGTTGCTGCCCTGTTTGTCCTGTGACATACGCGGTACTGTGCCCTCCCCAGAATACGAGGGGCAGCCCGAGCGCGAATGCTCGGGGAGGGATTCTCCGGCTCTACAAGAGCCGGTACCCTCCTGGGGTAATTTCTCTTTAAATACCGCTCTCATATTTTGTTGGGGGAGGGGGGAAGGACGGGGGGGGGAGGAATGGCCTTCGGTCCTCGACACTAACCTATGCGAAACATAGCGGCAATAAGCCGCTACTTCACGCCAGTATTCTGTGCGAGTATGGTAAGTAACCCGGACGAGTCTGGACCGATTGTGCTGACGTCATAAGACAGCAGCGTGACTCTCCCACTTTCAAAAAGCCCGTAGTCGCCTCTTACGACACCCTTGGACCTGGGACTACCCTATTCTTTTTACGCCCCGGGGCAGCACAGGGCGACTTACGTGCTGGGTAATGGTGAGGTTACCGCCCATGGTTAGAGATTATCTATACTAATAATAATAAATAAATAAATAAATTTCGTTTCTTCCAAAGATTGAATATACATTTTAGTGGTTCCATTAAGTTTTTTTAGGACACTTGTATTGGGAATATCTCGCAACGACCTTAGCCGATACAGTATAATATTTGATAAACAATATGGAAATAAACAAAAATTATAAAAACCAAAATTGTTCAATCATCGCACTATTAAAACACGTCTGAAACCTGTGTGTGTGTGTGTGTGTGTTTCTTTTTAAGTGAGTGTATGCATGTAGATTTTAGTTTGGACCTTTAATTTGGTTCCATCTATAGACTGCGTGTGCCTTTTTTTATGAAAATAAGGGACGTGGCGAGCAGGACGTTCATCTGATGGTAATTGATACGCCCTGCCCATAACAATGCAGTGTCGCTCAGGATTCTAGAAAAACCCCAAAAATTCTGAGCGGCACTACAACTGCGCTCGTCACCTTGAGACGTAAGATGTAAAGTCTCATTTGCCCAGTAATTTCACTAGCGCCCGTCAGACCAAAACGCAGTAATGCTTACACATTACTGATTTACGGCAGAAATAGGCTTGTCATGGCAGTCTGGTCAGAAGATTTTATATTATCGTGTGTATGGGATTAGAGGTGGCAATGAAATGCTGCGTCTATATCTATAATGTTTACCTCTCAGCGGAGAGCTGTAGTCTGGGCGGGTCGGGAGCGGTGGAGGCGTCTTGCTTGTAGTGCGTGAGCGTGTGGACAGGGTACAGGTCCGGGTACACGGCCCGCATCAGCTGCGACAGCGGCAATGTTTTCAGGTCGCACATGGCGGCCACGCGTTCGTCCAGACGCGTGGAAGTTCCCGTTCGTAAAGCTTTCTAAAATAACACATTCATTATTATTGAGGCATTTATTTTTTTCAAAATTGATTCCTTTTTGATGTTGTTGTTCTAATATACTAGACACTACCACCGCTTCGGAAACAAATGGCACTCTGAGAGAGAAGAAGCGACGCAAGAAACTCTCTCAGCATTTTTTTTTTTGCGCTCTTTTTAATAAAATATACAATATTGTGTTGTCATTGCTATTGCTATTAACACTAATTACGAGTTCTATATAAAAATACATTATTAATGATGCCGTAACCAAACAGACACAGTGAAGATGTTTGAAAAAGCAACAAAAGATTTCGTTATAAACTCTAACGAACGAACAAATGAATATGCAAATTGTTTACAAATAGACATTTTTCTTATAATTGGTTTAGGGTATGTTCCGATATGCACTGCGAGCACTGCACAGTGCTATCACTGTAGAAAAATTCGTTCCGTTATGGACTGCCATTATACTGCCGCAGTACCCTAGGGAAATATATGACGTCCTAAATCGCCGCCATATTCTACTGTGAGCACTGGCGTTTTCGAGGTAAGTACTCGCAGTACTTTGATCACGTGATCAGTCAAAACCACTCGAGTGCCTAACGTTTTATAAACAATACCTACAGTTTAATCCCAAATATTTTTAATTTGAAAGTACCTACTCCAACAACAGTTTTTTTAATGAACTAGAAAACTTTAAAACACTCATTTGAATGCTGCATCAAAAAATGCGGCTGACAGTATACGGGATTGCGTTCCGTTTTAAATAGTAGCCTGTATAACTGTCTATAAACGAACGGCTTCACAGTATACTAAATTGACGTCACACTGTTCAGTGGTCGCAGTGCATATCGGAACATACCCTTAATCGGACGTATAAAGTTTCCCGCGTTTATTTGCAAGGCTGCTTGACATTCGGAAAACTTCAAAATTATCATTGTTTTGACAGTGTCGTCAGCGAAATATTCAACATTTTGCAACTTCTTGGTTTATTTTCTTAAACACAGTGAAATTACGTTCAAATGTCGAAGTTGTCAATAAAAATGAAAGAAGTAGCACCTGCAACGCCGCATGGCGTCGTTGTGAAAGTATGCGTATGTCGTTCCATACTTTCTGCTCTTTTTTACCGACTTCAAAACGCCAATTCAGTAACTACATACATACAGACACACGTGAGATGTGCTTGTGTCGCGACGCAGCTATAGAAGACGGCGGGAGGACACCGATTTCAAAAATAACAATAATAATTGTAGCTAAATTATATTGTAGTAATAATTTGATTCAGTTTTAAGAAAGTCTATTATTTTTCATTTCGTTTTACTCAAGAACTCTACAAATAAGTTGATTATTAAATTGTAGAAGAATATGCAATTATTTTTTTTTCTTTTTAGTGCATATTATATTGTTTTGGAATAGCTCTATTTGAAGTCGGTTGCTTTTTGTTAATTTTTTTTTATATTAATTTTTTGTATTGACAAACCACCGTAAGCCGTCAATCCACTGATTAGACAAATATAGGCCTGATACACTTATCAGGCCTATATTTCACAGAGACAACATGGCGGGGCCAACAAAATGTATGCTCTATAGAAAGTTACTCATCTGGGGTCAGTTAGTTTGCGCAACCAATTTAGTGGCGCGACCGGATCGGACGCGTGCACAGTATGTTACTGGTCGCGCCACCACTAATAATTAGTTTACTATAGAGCTGTTTGGTGTCTCACGAACTCGGACGCCAGTTCGGCTGCCAATGACACTCTCACCTCATTACATGCAACACGTGTGCACTGTTCTGTTTTGTTGTTTAATTGCATTTGTAAATTGCATACGATGGATAATTTCGATACATAAAGGTTTATTATTGAAATTCAAAGCAGACAATCAATTTAGGATAATTCTCATAGAGATTTAAACATGACATGTTAAGGCTATCTTTATGTTATATCTCTTCGAGGTACATTTAGATATTGTTTCGGTGTGTCGTTACTCTGGTGTCCGCATGGTGTCTAGTTTGGTAGCTGACGGACTGACTGGCGCGACCGGTTGCGCCACCGCGGTGTCCCGGTGTAATATAGGCCTTAGAGAACGAGTATAGTTACCGATTTGATAAGACCGAGCAGGTACAGCGGCAGCAGGCGGAGTGACACGGGCGCGTGTAGAGCACCGGACAGGTGGCCGGCCGGCAGGTTCTGAGACATGCTGTAATATAGGCCTTAGAGAACGAGTATAGTTACCGATTTGATAAGACCGAGCAGGTACAGCGGCAGCAGGCGGAGTGACACGGGCGCGTGTAGAGCACCGGACAGGTGGCCGGCCGGCAGGTTCTGAGACAGGCTGTAATATAGGCCTTAGAGAACGAGTATAGTTACCGATTTGATAAGACCGAGCAGGTACAGCGGCAGCAGGCGGAGTGACACGGGCGCGTGTAGAGCACCGGACAGGTGGCCGGCCGGCAGGTTCTGAGACAGGCTGTAATATAGGCCTTAGAGAACGAGTATAGTTACCGATTTGATAAGACCGAGCAGGTACAGCGGCAGCAGGCGGAGTGACACGGGCGCGTGTAGAGCACCGGACAGGTGGCCGGCCGGCAGGTTCTGAGACAGGCTGTAATATAGGCCTTAGAGAACGAGTATAGTTACCGATTTGATAAGACCGAGCAGGTACAGCGGCAGCAGGCGGAGTGACACGGGCGCGTGTAGAGCACCGGACAGGTGGCCGGCCGGCAGGTTCTGAGACAGGCTGTAATATAGGCCTTAGAGAACGAGTATAGTTACCGATTTGATAAGACCGAGCAGGTACAGCGGCAGCAGGCGGAGTGACACGGGCGCGCGTAGAGCACCGGACAGGTGGCCGGCCGGCAGGTTCTGAGACAGGCTGTAATATAGGCCTTAGAGAACGAGTATAGTTACCGATTTGATAAGACCGAGCAGGTACAGCGGCAGCAGGCGGAGTGACACGGGCGCGTGTAGAGCACCGGACAGGTGGCCGGCCGGCAGGTTCTGAGACAGGCTGTAATATAGGCCTTAGAGAACGAGTATAGTTACCGATTTGATAAGACCGAGCAGGTACAGCGGCAGCAGGCGCAGCGACACGGGCGCGTGTAGAGCACCGGACAGGTGGCCGGCCGGCAGGTTCTGAGACAGGCTGTAATATAGGCCTTAGAGAACGAGTATAGTTACCGATTTGCTAAGACCGAGCAGGTACAGCGGCAGCAGGCGCAGCGACACGGGCGCGTGTAGAGCACCGGACAGGTGGCCGGCCGGCAGGTTCTGAGACAGGCTGTAATATAGGCCTTAGAGAACGAGTATAGTTACCGATTTGATAAGACCGAGCAGGTACAGCGGCAGCAGGCGCAGCAACACGGGCGCGTGTAGAGCACCGGACAGGTGGCCGGCCGGCAGGTTCTGAGACAGGCTGTAATATAGGCCTTACAGAACGAGTATAGTTACCGATTTGATAAGACCGAGCAGGTACAGCGGCAGCAGGCGCAGCGACACGGGCGCGTGTAGAGCACCGGACAGGTGGCCGGCCGGCAGGTTCTGAGACAGGCTGTAATATAGGCCTTAGAGAACGAGTATAGTTACCGATTTGATAAGACCGTGCAGGTACAGCAGCAGCAGGCGCAGCGACACGGGCGCGTGTAGAGCACCGGACAGGTGGCCGGCCGGCAGGTTCTGAGACAGGCTGTAATATAGGCCTTAGAGAACGAGTATAGTTACCGATTTGATAAGCCCGAGCAGGTACAGCGGCAGCAGGCGGAGTGACACGGGCGCGTGTAGAGCACCGGACAGGTGGCCGGCCGGCAGGTTCTGAGACAGGCTGTAATATAGGCCTTAGAGAACGAGTATAGTTACCGATTTGATAAGACCGAGCAGGTACAGCGGCACCAGGCGCAGCGACACGGGCGCGTGTAGAGCACCGGACAGGTGGCCGGCCGGCAGGTTCTGAGACAGGCTGTAATATAGGCCTTAGAGAACGAGTATAGTTACCGATTTGATAAGACCGAGCAGGTACAGCGGCAGCAGGCGCAGCGACACGGGCGCGTGTAGAGCACCGGACAGGTGGCCGGCCGGCAGGTTCTGAGACAGGCTGTAATATAGGCCTTAGAGAACGAGTATAGTTACCGATTTGATAAGACCGAGCAGGTACAGCGGCAGCAGGCGCAGCGACACGGGCGCGTGTAGAGCACCGGACAGGTGGCCGGCCGGCAGGTTCTGAGACAGGCTGTAATATAGGCCTTAGAGAACGAGTATAGTTACCGATTTAATAAGACCGAGCAGGTACAGCGGCAGCAGGCGCAGCGACACGGGCGCGTGTAGAGCACCGGACAGGTGGCCGGCCGGCAGGTTCTGAGACATGCTGTAATATAGGCCTTAGAGAACGAGTATAGTTACCGAATTGATAAGACCGAGCAGGTACAGCGGCAGCAGGCGCAGCGACACGGGCGCGTGTAGAGCACCGGACAGGTGGCCGGCCGGCAGGTCCTGAGACAGGCTGTAATATAGGCCTTAGAGAACGAGTATAGTTACCGATTTGATAAGACCGAGCAGGTACAGCGGCAGCAGGCGCAGCGACACGGGCGCGTGTAGAGCACCGGACAGGTGGCCGGCCGACAGGTTCTGAGACAGGCTGTAATATAGGCCTTAGAGAACGAGTATAGTTACCGATTTGATAAGACCGAGCAGGTACAGCGGCAGCAGGCGCAGCGACACGGGCGCGTGTAGAGCACCGGACAGGTGGCCGGCCGGCAGGTTCTGAGACAGGCTGTAATATAGGCCTTAGAGAACGAGTATAGTTACCGATTTGATAAGACCGAGCAGGTACAGCGGCAGCAGGCGGAGTGACACGGGCGCGTGTAGAGCACCGGACAGGTGGCCGGCCGGCAGGTTCTGAGACAGGCTGTAATATAGGCCTTAGAGAACGAGTATAGTTACCGATTTGATAAGACCGAGCAGGTACAGCGGCAGCAGGCGCAGCGACACGGGCGCGTGTAGAGCACCGGACAGGTGGCCGGCCGGCAGGTTCTGAGACAGGCTGTAATATAGGCCTTAGAGAACGAGTATAGTTACCGATTTGATAAGACCGAGCAGGTACAGCGGCAGCAGGCGCAGCGACACGGGCGCGTGTAGAGCACCGGACAGGTGGCCGGCCGGCAGGTTCTGAGACAGGCGGTGAGCGGACAGCACGTCCACCGCCACGGTGATGATGGCCTCCTTAGCCTCCGACATCGACGCGCTCGCGCATCTGTCCACCGCTGTAGGTACACACGTCATTAACTTATGGGCTTACAATGTTTTATTAATATTTAGATACCAGCTTTCTTAGATCATTTATGCTTCTAGATAGACTGTGACAGCTGTGAAAATGTCCAAAAAAATTGAGGTTGTAACCTATAACTAACACAAACTGACATACAAATCGCGAGTGTAAGACGTAGCTTGTAGAGTGTAAATTAATAAACCTGGCCTGTTTTCATCGGTTGATAGCAGTAAAAGAGCTCTATCTAGAAGTATAAATTATAAAAGACAGCTTTACATTTGATAAGGCTCTGGTCAATGTCACACACAGCTTTTAAATTTCAGCAGTGTGTGTGTAAGCCTGTCATTTTTGAGGGACTTTTTGCCACAAACGCCTAGCTTGGCAGGCGGGTTGGCGATCGCAGTAAATGATGTGCTCTTAACGAAAGTTAAGTTGCTGCCTATCCTCCGTTGTTTGTATCCCTGAGTCGCCTCTACGATACCCACGGGAGGAGATGGGGTGGTGCTATTCTGGTGCAACACAGACACACACCACCAACAGATACACGTACATATTCGAATATCAAAAATACATTGGTACGCAGCGGGGAACTAACCTGCGCCTCCCAGGCTCTGAGAGGCAACAGCCATTATCCCATAGGAATCTGAGTCCCGTAACCATTATTCGATTTAGTTATATACCGAGTTTTAACTTAGTACATAACTTTTACTTAAAAGTTATGTACTAAGTCAAAACTAATAGCGAGGTCATACACAGGATGCCGGCTAAATTATGGCTACCACAACGGCGCCTATTTCTGTCGTGAAGTAGTAATGGGTAAACATTACTATTTCGGTCTGAAGGGCGCCGTAGCTAGTTAAATTACTGGGCAAATGAGCTAAAGCTGACTAGCGCAGTTGTAGTGCCGCTCAGTATTTTTAGGCTTTTCAAGAATCCTGAGCGGCACTGCATTGTAATGGTCAGGGCATATCATTTACCATCAGCTGAACGTTCTGCTCGTCGCGTCCCGTATTTTCAAAAAAAAAATAGGTGCTCACCCATTTTGCTGAGTAATCCGATAATACAGTGCTGGTCCGCCGCGTGCAACACATCGGTCAACGTGCTGGCTATCGGCAGCGCCAGTGTGTGCACTCGTATCCTTCGTTCACCTGAAACACAATAACTGTAAATTCCCCGAGAATCTTATAACCCTTAGGCTGGGTCGCACCAACTAACTTTAGTAATAACAAACATGTTAAAGTACCGGTTAAGCAAAAAATTATTTCATTTTTAGAAGATGTCATAAATTTAACTGTTAGCGAGTGTATGATCGCAGCGGGCGATTACTTGATCTGTAGAAGAAAATGGTCGCTGGAACTCGCTCAACAAGCATTCCTGACCACCAAGCGAGTATTATTTTATTAGTTGCCATATTATGAACACTATTACTTCGGATACTTTTATTTTAATAAATGAAGGGTAGTATAAAAGATGGGCTGGAAGATTCGTCTTCTTCAGTTCTTCTCCCGATGCCATAGCCCCTTTACGATCTGATGTAGCTTCATGACGTTTGCCAAGTGTTGTTGCAATATTATATAAATTTCACAAGATCCGATTCAATGGTCAGATCGCAACGATAAATAAAACTAGAAATGAAAGCAGACCAAGTCTCGAGTAACCGCTAGTAAGATATTTAATAATAATAACAACCTTTACTGCTGGTGTAGAGCAGTGCCGCTTGGAAGCACACCTGCTGCAGGTCGGAGAGTGACTCCTCTATGGCCAGCTGCATGCCGAAGCCGGCGTCGGGAGACACGTTGGGCAGCGACAGCAGGTCCGTCGACCGCACGAAGAAGTTGCCGTGGAACGTGTGGATCGCTATACCCCTGGACATTATCACACTGTTACGTACAAGGATTCAAGAGAACTGTGTCATGGTGCAGTAACAGGATAATTAACAAAAATACCTAATAAGTTTAACAACGTGTATTGCGTAAAACAGTGGCCATTACAAAAGAGTAAAGAGACTAAACAGTGAGCACAGAGTATGTACATAAGTAACTTATGACTATAAATCATAGTAGACAGAGATTATAGATACGTGAAATTCAGTCAGATTTTTTTTTGTATGTGAACATGCTATTTAATTTGGCGGTGTAAGTGCGTAGGATACGTCGCGGTGGTAGGTTTAAAAAAATATCATACGAATAGCCTCGATGTGTTCCTTTACAGTTCAATTTCAATATATTTATTAAAAAAAATATTAAACTACGGAATAAAATAGTAAATGCAAAAGTCTTGCTTAAAAGTTATTCAACACTGTGCCCGAACTAGGTAATAGTGTGTGAACAACGATATAGAAACTAAATAATCACAAAAAAGGACAACTTAATAAATAATTGATGTACAACATAAGTTTTTAAGGAAACAATGTCTTCAATAGATAAAATATAGATAATGTTTATTTTAATACTATTTGTAATTTTTCGGTATCTTCATAGGACATAGTTCGAAACCAAACAACGGAATGGAGTCAGTACGAGATGGGCACCTCAAAAAACTTGTATTAATAAGTATGGCATTATGGCAGTCATGAAATATAGTAGCAAATCAATAAGCTTAAGTATTAATTAAGGAGTTAACATAAACCTCCGAGTACAAAGTAAAATTAATCCGACTCGAAGGACCATTATGATAGGATTATGTCAGATCATGTAGTTAGATATGTTAGATTGTTAGGCACAATTTTTTAAGAATGCTTTTTGCCTAGAAGGGCCACTCTGTGGAATCATATGCCAGTTCTGGTGTTCCCGGACCGACACGATTCAGGTACGTTTAAGCTGAGAAGTATGCCCTTTCGCATCTGTAGGACCTTTCCATCAGATGAAGTACTTGTTCTATTGTAATCTGCAAAGTATTACCTGGTACAGCGGACCCTCATGACGGCTTCGAAGCCGATCTTCCGCGTGAGGTATCTCGTCAAAGTGTTGGTGAGCTGCGCGCTCTGCCACGAGCGACTCGCGCGGAACAGCGGCAAGTGGTAGATCGTGCCCGCGCTGAACTTGCTGATGCCGCCTGTGGTAATAACACACATTCCATGAGTGTAGTGAGGGTCTCTAATTAGGCCTACGACATACACACTCCTAGCAATTGTTTAAATACTTCCCCGTCACGAACATGAACCATCATCCATCTATGTGACATCAAGAACGATGTCACATAACAGTATAAAAATATAACAGTTACGACTTTAAAAAAAAGTTAAAAAAAACTTTTTATTGGCATTCTCTATATGTTTTTTTATGAAAATAAGGGACGAGAGGAGCAGGACGTTCAGTTGATGGCAATTGATATCCCCTGCCCATTAAATGCAGTGCCGCTGAGGATTCTTGAAAAACACGAAAATTCAGAGCTGCAATATAATTGCGCTCGTCACCTTGAGACATAAGATGTTAAATCTCATTTTCCCAGTAATTTCACTAGCTACGGCGCCCCAGACCGAAACACAATAATGTTTACACGTTACTGCTTCACGGCAGAAATAGGCGCCGTTGTGGTACCCATAATCTAATCGGCATCCTGTGCAAAGGAGCCTCCCACTGGAAATTGTTGTGCATTTGTTGTACATTATATAATCAGTTGCATAGTTATAAGAAGTTACTAATGTGGTTTATTAAAGCCCGCTGAAAGACGGACGAATAGGCTGACCTAATAATATGGATCTTGTAGGTTGCATCTTAGGTACAGAACCTCTAATTAATCTATGTACCCGAAGCGTCAGGTACACAATAACTCACTCAGTGTCGCCAGATCGCAATACTGCGAGCTGAGCAGGAACAGATCGACTGCTATCTGAGCGCCGCTGCAGTCCAGAGCCAATCGCTTGTAGAAGTCTGTGGCCGGGTTGAGGTGATTCACGTCCTTCGACGAACGTGCGTTTGGATCTTCTCTGTAATATTAAGTAGTTTATTGTAGTTTACGCCTTAACAGCCTAACAAATAGGCATTTTGCTTATGATTGGTTTATTCGGACGTATAACGTTTCCCGCGTTTATTTGCAAGACTGTTTGGTATTCGGAAAACTTCGGAATTATCAGTGTATTGACAGTGTTGTCAGGTACATAGTCAACATTCTGCATATCCTTGGTTTATGCCCCAACTTTGCACCAAGTTTATTTGTAAGGCCATAAGAATTTATTTTGGGTTATAGCCTCGGTTTGGAAATTTTAAGGTAATCAAACTATGAATAAAAATGTTTCAGTATGATACATGTCCGTAGTCACTTTGAATTTCAGATGAATGTGAACGGGTGAAAATAATTAATGTGGAATATTTTTTTAATCCAATTTTGACACAATTGTCAAAGCTGACACACAACTTATTTATCTTTTTTAATTCCTTTAATGTTAAACTGTAAAAAATTCAACTATAGTCTTAACATAAAAAAAGACTATAATGGACTCTTGCATTCTCTAAAGCCTAACTTACGGATAGCCAGACATGGGTGTTCACAGCAAAAGTAAAAAAAAAAACATCTTGTCACATGCAATGGAAGTAAGCATACTGAAACTGAGAAAAATACAAAAAATAAGAAACGCAGACATTCGCATGAAAAATAAACTAAGATATGCTCTTCTTTATAGTTTGAAAGAGAAGTGAAACTGGGCAACTTGTAAAATATACCATGATAAGAGATGGACCTATCAAACAACTAAATGGTATGGCCCAAAAGGAAAAAACAGCAAAAGATAGGGAAAGGTGTAAAGAATGTATGAGGCTTTTACCAATAGATTGGCCACATAACATAGACGGAAAGAAATAGTAACCTTAACAAAAAAGCGTGTTAAGTGGAAATAAAAGCTGTAACAATAATAATGTTAACCTAAATTTAAACAAACGCATTTGCCCTCAACAATGATATGAATATGTGCGAATTTGGCCCAAACGCCACATCCGAATAACTGTAATTATGTGCACCACTGTTTTGCTATAGAAATATAACATATTTTATATAAAAAAAAAAGCCCGCTGAGTTTCTTGCGCCCATTCTTCTCAGGTCTGAGGCAGTCTCTTTTGAATGGGTGGTAGATTTTGACGTTCAATAAGTGATTATAAATCCTATTTTGAATAAAAATATTTGAATTTGAATTTGAAAATAGTATGGATTTAGCACAGACATTATATTATATCTGCTTACCTTGACTGTAACGCACCGGGACCGATGGTCGGTAAACAAGTTTGGAATACTGTTATTCTTCCACCAGTGGGTGCCTGCAAACAAAGAAAAATTTTACAAAAATCTATTACAATACAAACAAGGATTTCACGTACTTTCTGGTGTTACGGTAAACGCGTGTGATATAATTAATATTATATGTCCTTCATTGTAGTTTTAATTTTTCATGGATTACTTCCGACGAGACAAGACCATTGTCACAATTTGTGAATCTACATGTGCTTGAAGTAAAATAAAAGTCAATCACATTTTGAAGGTTTGAAGGATAGAAATTACTCTATTCTATTAATTCAAGCAATATCCAAGCTGGCTTTTTAGAATCATTTTTGCGGAAGATGAGTTGGCACTATATTTCAACTTGCTATGTAATTCTATGTAATTATAAGCTCCGTTGTAACAGGGATGGAACCTTGTAACTTAAAAGACTGTGTGACTTCAAAGTTGTCGAAGTGGTCGATAGACGAATCACTTAGGGTCAATGAAAACTGATTTAAGGGATTAACTGATTTAATAATGTCTGAAAATCGACAATAAACCTAAGTCATTAATACTAATTATGTTTAATTATGTTTATTCTTGTTCCTTTTGCTGAGAATTTTGTACCAATAGGAAAAAAGTTACAGATAAGAATTTAAAGGTTATTTGGCTCATTTCTTTAAGCCGCGCGATGAATCAATTGACGTAGATGTAAGGAGTAAGTAGATGAGTTGATGTAAGCGTCAAGCGACGTCAAGGTCACCACATGACGCAACGGCTCGGGATACAATATAATTTATTGCTCTTCAAGTGTTTGGGTTTGTTTACAAAATCAATTACAATGCTTTTGTTTTTAAACATGCTAGCTGTTCGTTTTAATAACATAAACAGTAGAAAATGCGTAATTTAAAAAAAAATCGTCTAAAGTAGGGAAGTCACACTTTTATCATGATTTTTTTAGATTAACCTACAGATTGCATTTCGATTATTACGTATGAATGTAGTATTTTTTTATTACTAAAACATATTTAAAAATTACTAATTAGGAATAGAATAGTTACTAAAACATCATAGATAATAAAAAAAAGAATTTTTAAATCGACAATTTTTACGGCTGACTGTATTTTGACGGCTTGTCGTATTTTACACAGATAAAGTTTGCTCTTATTTTGCGAATTGAAAATTGGATTAATTTTTTGCAATTAGATTTTTGGTAATTTATATAATTTTCATAAGATAAGAAGGCAGAAATTGATGTTAATTTTAAATTTCAAAATAATTTTTCTATTTTTTAAGTTTGGTTGTCTATATAAAGCGTGTTGTTTTAGTTATTTGATATGTTTTTAATGTGATTTTACATACATTTTGTTTTCAAATTTTATTTATGTATTTATCCTAGAAGTGAGGGTTATCACTTCAAAAAACATAACAAAATGTTTAGATTTACAAGCGCGACATCTCAAGTCAATTTCCTAATATGCAAGTATCGGGGTTGAGCTTGTTATCAACTGTAAAGTAGATCCTGTAGATGAAGCAACAACCCGAGAGTGGAACAAATATACAAGATTTTATGACGATACGTCACTCGCACGGTTAGCTCAGTCGGCAGAGCACTGGCACGGAACGCCCGAGGTCGGGGGTTCGAGTCCCGCATCGATCATAAAATTTTGTTTTCAATTTTTTTTTTCTTAACTACTATTTATTCCTTGCGGTATGTACGTGCCGCGAATCATGAATGTATACCATGAGCTTGTATGCGGCCTGCAGCGCCGCACCAAGCGCCGACGCGGGCGGGCCCGGCGGCGCGTGTCGCTGCGGCAGCGCTGCAATGAGCTCGCGGACCATGTCGCGCCGCTCACCCACGTTCACCAACAGCGACTCGGGCGACGGCAGGAAGATGTCTGCAAGGAGGATGGGATTACTACGTAATAACAGGCCGGACTGCCTGAGTAAAAATTTAAATTTAGTTTACTATGAAACGTGCAGTCATTTGACACAAGTTTGAAATAGTTATTACAATATGGCGACGACGGATAATCCGGCTAAGTTTGAAAGCGACCAGTTGCTTAGAACGTAGTGGATCTCCTTTTTACAATATCAATCACTGTACGTTTCAAACAATCGCTTTTTTCTTAGAGAGTTTCAGTAGGCTGGATGTCTGGAGGAGGAGGCACGGGTCTAAACCTATATATACAAGGTGAAACTAAATGGGTATACTATGCTTTGAACCACACATTCCTTAGGTCATCTCTAATGACTATGTGAAGTCAGAAATGAATTAGCATTATATTTTAATACAATATTTAATGTGCTAAGTTTTCGCAAAAACTATGATTCCCTCAACCCTAATCAGCTGTTTTTTTGAACTCTCTTTGACCTAAAACAGATGAAAAACGTAGATGTGACATAATATCAGATAATAGTAAAATGCCTACTATTCATTGCAGCTATGAAGCAATTTGTGTTCTCATTTTACCATGAAGACAAAGTTATTTTGTATGTATGTGCATTTGCTTTAGCTGACATTGAAAATACTTCTAAATTTGTATTTACTGTAGTTATGTATGGGTAATACATAACTACAGAATAAAGATAGTTAATTCTAATCTAATTATGAAACTATTTTATGTTAATATTTACTCTGATTTCCGCGAGTGTTACACATTTAAATAAAACACGTTTAAAAGATAAAAACAAGTGTAATGTTAACTGTGATTTTACATTTTGTGTTTATTTAAATATGTTAGGTTAAAAAAGATCGGCCTGTCTGCGTTAATACTCTTTGAATTGTGCTTTGAAACACGATATTTACTGCTCTGTGTTTGTGTGTAAATGTCTATTCTAAAGGCACCCTATACACTGCACCATTTTTAATTCAAGATTTGTTTATTATGTTCGAAATTAAACGAGTTCACATTTTTGATAAGTTTTTACGTAAGCACTTAAATGCAGAATTATTTGGAAATTTCTTTAAGTTACATTGAAAATAATTCCAAATTTGTAATTATAGATTATGGGTACCACAACGACACCTTTTTCTGCCGCGATGCAAAAATGTGTAAGCATTATTATGGTTTGGTCTGAATGGCACTGTAGATGTTGTTATTACTGGGCAAATGAGACTTGACATTTTAATTCAAAAATGTATTATCCAATAAAGATTATTCTAATAGACTCCTATTCAGAAATTGTTGCTCAGGGTTTTTTTTTGTCAAATATGGATATCTTTGACCATCCTCGTATTAATAATAGGTACGTAGGTATTCCATTCCCAGGCCGGGTAGAAAACCCAATGGGGCAGTTATTGAGTTTCTCGTAGGAAATTTCTCACTAGCAGCCCATAATTCAGAAATGTAGATGCTCGCCCCCTATTACGTGGGAATTAAACATAGTGAAACGTGGGTGGAAAAAAATACACCTCTAACCCTTCAGGAATACAGACGTAAAACTGTGTAATGTTATGTAATTTCTTATTTTGTTTAACAGGAAGTAAAAAATGAATGAATAAATACATAGACACAAGCCACATTTCATGTAGTGTGCATACTCCTTAATCATAGATTATTGTTTATGTTTAAATCCATAGGTAGGTGACCTCATTCTGTTTACAAACAAAGGCCCCGCCTAAAAATGGCAGTCTCTTTAAAAGTTAGGGTTGACTAAGAAAAGAAATTGAAAAATAATATTTTTATTTCGTAGGGAAGTTTTTTTCTTCTTTTTTATTTATTTATTAAAACTTAAACATCACCATACTATTGCATATGACCCAAATAACGTACCATTGAAGGGATGTTATACCCTTTCTGGTTCACGTTGTATAATGAAGATGATCTTTGTTTGAGGCTCAATCACGCCTAAACCACTGATCGTATCGACATGAAACTACCACCATTCTATGCGAAAGTTATTCTAGATGGTATATGGCTTATTTTTCAAATTCCGACATTCCTTCAATAATTTATTTCCTTTTAAAATTCGTCCAGCGAAGCGGGCGGGAACGACTAGTATATTTATTATATAGTTTCATCATCAGACAACAGACAGACACATCACACAGAGGGACTTCTGGAGGTCTTGGATGGATAGCTTGCCTATGAACCGAGAACACCCTATCGCACGCGTGCTTGCACACACACATACACGCTGTGTACACACACACAACCTCTTTCACGCACATGTTTACCTTTATTATTTTAATTAATATAAAGTACCATAATATAGTTTTTAATCGCTATATTATAATGGAACCCTGGTGACCAGTAAACCTGGTATTTTTTACCTACCACCAGCGATCCACAACCAAAACTTTTGTTAGTTTTAACTTTATTAACATTTGTAAGTAATTTTGGTTGTCAGTGAGAAATTAAGATACATTATTAGTTTTAACGGGCAAACCTCTTTTATAAATTATAGTCGACCAATTTACATTGAGTCAAACAATACCCATAGTAATACGTCTTTTGAATATGAGTGCTAAATGCACGTTGGCAGAAAGTTGTTTAAAGCACATACTGCTGTAAAATGAGTTTCCTTGTGCGGTTTTTCCGGGACGATACGTCATGGGTACCCCCAAAACTTTACCTGTTTTTGTCGGCAACGCTCCTGTGATTGCTTTGGTGTTACAAGAGAACGTGTGCGGCGGTGATCACGTAACACCAGGTTCGCTCGTTTGTCCCTCTTTTTCCATAAAAAAAGCATTTTATTTAAAAGCTAAAATCTTACCATCGATATCCAGCACCGTCATCTCCTTCGGCTTGGTGAGTCCCTCGCCGATCAGGTAGAAGTGCACGTGCGAGTCGTAGCAGATGAAGCCGATCTGCGTGCGCGCATCGCCGGGTAGTTGGTCCAAGTTCGCATTCAACACGTCGCTTACGACCTGGGTACAAACTTGTATCACTCATTATACGCCCAGGTCAAAACACTGCGATAACGAACTACATTAACAAAACACCTATTATTAAAAAGTGTCTCAATTTGATTCTACTGGCATACGAACAATAATTTTTACACATTAACTACTTCAAGAAATAGGTATCCATAATCTAGCCGCATAGAAAATAAAATTCCTTATTAAAATTCATAATTTTGTTTACAAATAAACATTTTTTATTTCTTTCTTCTGTCATTGATTCAACGGGCAATCTTGTGGCTGAGCCAGGAACACCATAACATACACACCTGCAAGTATCCAGACTCCCTGGCGATCTGCGACACGTCCAGTAGGAACAGATAGACGGCGGGCTGCGGCGGTCGCAGCATGTACTCGCTGGGCGCTATGAACTCTATGGTGGCAGACTTTATCTCTGGCCGCCTCGTCGGGTCGCCATACGTTTTGCTCACGGGGTCGTATTGGAACTCTTCAGGTACTGAATAATAAACAACAACACATTTTTTTGTTATTGGAGTGAAAACCAATGTTTGAAATTCTTATGGGTTCGCGTCACCGACATGCTCATGACTGGCGCACGAACATATAATAAAAAATAATCAAACTCACATAAATAATCAAAAAAAAAATATAATATATATTTAGACACTTTTTGAATAAATGAAATCTCATGAGTTCGGGTCACCGACATGCTAATAGCAGTATATCTGTAGCTATACTGCTGCCGTATTGTGCAATATTAGAGCTGTGTCTATCTTTATAAGTGAAATTGATTGGATTTAGTGAAAAGTTCAATGTGTACTATGTTCTATGCATTGTTGAAATAGGGTTTTGTTTGATTATTAACTTATAGAAAATAAGTTTTAAAAATACATTGAAATTAATAATTTAATTGTTTTTAAACATTATGAAATTTCAAATTTTAATACTAAAAGTTCTAACGCCAGTCTCTACAGCAGCTATTTTTTTTATGGAGGACAACCAATCTCTAACACCTCTCACCTCATTGCATGCAACACAATATGTGCACTGATTTTTTGTTTTTTAATTGCGTTTGTAAATTGCATTCGACGGATAATTTCGATACAGAAAGGTTTATATTCCTAATCAGATTATTCCGATCGAGATTTAAAAATGAAACGCTATGGCTAAATCAGGATGGACCGACCACTGTTTCCTTTTTTCTCTTAAACTTTCATTTCCTACTTATATACAGCAGTAGTTTTTATCTCTTCGAGATAGTTTGATACCGTCTCACTACCGTAGCGTTTTTTTTATGAAAATAAGGGACGAGACGTGCAAGATGTTCAACTGATGATAATTAGTACGCCCTGCCTATTACAACGCAGTGCCGCTCAGGATTATTGAAAAACCCAAAATTTCTGAGCGACACTGCAATTGTGCTCGTTACCTTGAGACGTAAGTTGTCAAGCCTCATTTGCCCAGTAATTTCACTAGCTACGGCGCCCTTCAGACCGGAACATAGTAATTACACATTACTGCTTCACGGCAGAAATAGGCACCGTTGTGGTACCCATAATCTAGCCGGCATCCGGTGCAAAGGAGCCTCCCACTGGTGTATGGTGACTATGGTGGCTGTATGGTGTCGCGGTGCAATGTTGCGGCCACCATGACACATATTACGTTTCTTTTCGGGCTTAATGTTGGCTGTAAGACTTACAGTCGTTGACGCGGTAGCACAGGTTGCACTTCCACCGCTTGGCGTCGACGAAGTACACGAACGGGTTGATGTAGGTGCGACAAGCGCGGCATCGCACTATCGTCGTGCACTGGATCACGGGCAAATGCTGCAAATTTACACAAAGTCTCGTTAGATGCGAAAATACTGCAATACTTTCTCCATTGCCGTATCAGCATCATACTCCAGACAAAAATACCACGGGCAGCTTACAACATCTCCCACAACTATAAATGCTTCAAACTACAACTTCGTGCCCGACCGTCGAACGGCGTGACACACGGTGGGCGGACGGGGTACTGAAGATGTCAGCGGGTAGCGGGTTACAGCAGTCTCACGCGTTGTCCTTCCCCGCAATACCACCGGGCAACTCGAGAGCTGTTCACAGCAGTGATTTCTACGACGTTCATAGGTCGAGCGATTTTCCGCTTATAGTACAAGGAGACACGGCTGCTTTTCCATTTTAGAAGCTTCTTTCATGTACTGGAATACTTCTGTAGTTTGCAGTAAGCTGCTGCTCTGACGCATTGAACTAGATCTGTGATCTACCATTGGCTGTGAAATTGACGTTAAAATATCCATACCCATATACTCGTAGTGTGAAATCGGCACAAGTACTAAAATCATCGACAGAGAAAAAACAGCTAGTCCCCAGGGTACAATGCAAAAAAAGGAACGCATTCTATTGCGAACTTCAGCAGTTATACACCACGTGAATTATGGACATCTCGTTAAGCTACGTCTTATCTATCTATCACGTATTTGAGTTTGAGAAAACGGCGTACTTACGTTCAAGTCCTTGAATGGATGTATGAGTATACCAAGAGGTAACCTGGACTTCTGCAGAAGGGAATTCGTATCGGGAATACGGTTTATTGTACATCGAAATATTCTGAAACAGAAATAAAAGTGTTTATAATATATATAATGTAAATCTCACAGAGGACAAAGATATTATTTCTGTGGCAATGCATTAAAAAATACTATACTTCTTCTCCAAGCAGCCACATTCGAGGGGCGTTCAATAGTGGCGAAAACGAGCCTAATGAAGTCTTTTAAGTTTTTTGATAAAATTTTAATGCGTGAAATTGCGTCTCTGTGCTGAAAAATTTTTCGACAGACGAAACTAGTTAATCAAGATTTATAGGATAAATTAGATGCAAATGCTTCACCGTATTTAATGAATTGCCCCATGCGCCATTTAAACGTGGAAGAACATCCACCAGAGATCACTCGAACCTCGCTCAGGTCAACCGAAAATGGTGAACGAACCAAAAGTTGAAAAAAAATGTTTTAGAAGATCTTCGTATTCGTCGCATGTCGGATAGACAATTCATTTATGCTTAAAATAATTGATCAACTACGAGAAAAAAAATAGTTCTGTTCATACTAAAGACAATTAATATATACACAGATACTAAATTAGAAGTGAATCATAACTCAGTATCAAGTAGCGAACGCGGAACAAACAGTTTTGTTGTGTACATACTGCCGTATATTCATAAACTAATATAATTATTAATGTAAGGGTCAACATCATATAATATGTCACATTCATTGATGTACACTAAACAATCACGCTCTAAAATTGTCTGAAGCAAAACTCTGCCTATGCTTCTATTAGACAGAGGTTTCATTCAGTCGTGTTTTGACCGCGCTTTGAATACAGCGCCACGCAATAACAAAGTATTGATCCAAATAACAGCATATCCAAACATAAAAAGGAAGGTCGTAAATGTCGTGTTTCGGGTAAGTGCTCCTTTAAGTTAACAAGATTAAGAATGTAACTAACTTGAGGATTTTAATCTTAAGCTAAATAATTACATTTCAATTGCTGAAACAAAATACATCGACGATATTGATTATGAGAAGTCCGTCTCTTTTCCACATTTCGCACCATAATCAATCGTATACAATAGACTTTGATCGTTACTACCACAAAATAAGATGTTAATTTGAATGAATGTTTTAATGTTATCTGTATGAGTTAATGTATACGTATATATAACGCCACGCGGACATTTTTGACGACCTTTTAACAGGCGATTTGGAGTCTAGTTGTCTATAGTACGTCAATGGTAACATTCTATAAATTTGTACATTTATAGGTATATTATATGTATCGTTACCATCTAGTGTGTTGTTGGAGAAGGTCGATTTAGACCTACAATCCACGATCATAAAAGGTACTGATAAGGAGCCAGAAATACAGTTCATTCTTTATAACTTTTTATGAAATAGTTTATATCATTTAAAGAGGACTATGGAATAAATGATATTGGATGCAGTATCTTACAAACTAATCTGTTATGTACATTACAGCCATTGTAAATTACTCAATTTCATTGAAAAGAGTGGCCGTTGACTTTCTTATATGTTCTTCTCACGAGCTCAATTTTTACGAACATATGGTAAACTCAGTAATTTAAAAGAAATATTTATAGTGACGATTCTAAAGAGCTTAGTTTAAGCCTAATTGAATAAAGTTTATTTGACTTTGATAATAGAAATTTTAATAAAAACGTACTAAGTACGAGGTACTACAATGGCACCTTTTCTACCGTCAAGCAGTAATATGTTAACATTATTGTGTTTCGGTCTAAAGGGCAAAGTGAAACTACTGGGCAAATGAGACTTAACATCTTAATTTTTCAAGGTGATGAGCGCAATTGTAGTGCCGCTCAGAATTTTTGGGTTTTTCAAGAACCTGTCAGCCGAACGTCCCGCTCGTCTCTTCCCTTGTTGTTATAAAAAAGGTAAGCGACATAACCGAGACAAAGTATCCCCCACAGGTGCACCTGAAACCAGGGCACATAGCTCGACGGACAGATAGCCATTGGGGCAGAAAGGTCCTCGAATGGCGAAAACGTATGGCCGTAGGCCCCTCCATAAGATGGACCGACGATCTGGTCAAGATCGCCGGAGTAGGTTGGATGAGGGCAGTGCAGGACCTATCATCGTGGCGATCTTAAGGGGAGGCCTTAGTCCAGCATTGGACGTCTTCCGGCTTGTGGATGATGCAGCTACTGTACTCAATAACTTTTGTTTTGTATTAATTTACATTTACTTTTTTGACTTACTTGTGTAAGGCATCACTTTACATGTTATATTGTAATTGAAAGGATTTGTAAACAATGAAATTGTAAATCTGGATTTAAAAGAGTGGCAATGAGTTTCTTGCTACTTCTTCTCATTAGCTCAACCCTCTACGAAGAAGCGGCAGAGTTGAATAAGAAAAAATATTTTTTGATATTCATAAGTCTTTTTCCTTGACCTACATGAATAAAGTGATTTTGATTTGATTTGAAATGATGAACTGCGGATTGCGGAAACTTTCACACCCTGCATCTGTACCAATCAAAATACATCGGTATATTTTTGCAGTTTTATATACTTATACTTGTAGATGAAAAGCCATTATAACCGACCTTATGATTACAATATCACAACTGATTTAAGATTTTTATCAACACTACTAGGTAAACCTGTGAGAGATAAGGAATACATACTATGAATTACACGCGATAAAAACTTGGTTAAAATATACACTTGTATTTGATGATCCATATAGCCCAGTGGTTAGTGACTCTGCCTACTGAGCTATAGGTCCCGGGTTCGAACCTGGTATGCAAACATTTATATTTTTCCGAATCATGGATGTTAAAGTGTGTGTTGTCTTGCATCCATACTTAGATAATTTATGCGTCTAGATAGTATCTTGCTGTTAGAAAACCCATAAAAACAGGCCAGGAATATTACTTTAGTGTGCGTGACAAGCTACGTCTTACAGTCGCGATGTGTATGCCCTTTGTGTTAGTGTGTGTGAATTGCTCAAAATAGAAGTAAGTTCTAAATTAAAGTGTGTTAATATTTAAAGAAAATATATAAAACATCCTATAACAAAGATAAAAATACTTAACTGTAAAGATGTGATAGAAGCTGGAGCCTTTCTCAAACTGAATTCATAGCACACTTCCGCTGCGAAATACGAGTAGCGAAACCACTGAATGAATCCCGTTGCGACAAGTTAGTACCTAGCGGAACTGCGTCGAAACGTCATACTAATCAGTCGAGTCGAATCAATCGGGTGATATCAATTATATTCTGTGTGATTTAATAAACACAGAATAAGTCTATTTCTGCCCGTTCAATTAAGTTTTTAGTAAATTCGACGTCTATTTTATTTAAAAAAAAATACTCTCGCTCTCTATTTTTGTCGACTTCCAAAACTTGTGCGGAAGCGTGGCTGCGTCGATGCCGATCGCCGAAACCACGCGGGGAAAGAGATAGAATTATAGTATTATCGATGCTTTAGAACAGGCAATTTCGCTTGTGTTTCGCTTCTCTTACATACGAACAAGACGTGGCAAAATTACTGCGGTTTCGTTGATACTTTCGCAGCGGAGGTGTGCTACGGGCGTAAAACAATATTTATATCGCACTTGCGCTGGCGAGACAAAAATTAACGGGATGAGGACAACTACAGCTTCGACTGATAAATAATCCTGTGAAACACTCAATCATCAGGGTTTCGTTCGCGACAATTCCCTCTTAAAATATTAACCAATCGTAACCAAACTTTAAAAACTGAACAGGAAGGAAGTATACTGTGATGAACTGTTTCCATTTTTCCGCTTATTGTTGTGTTTTGTATAATGGCATCAGGTTTGCGGTCTATTCTGTTAAGCCGTTTAAGGCAATTTTTGACTTAAGCTACCGTTTGGCGCTTAGCACTGATAAATAACAAAATATAAAAATAAATTGCGGTAGTAGAGACTGAAAACTTACAATTAATAGTATTAAAATTTGAAATTTCATAATGTTTAAAAACAATTAAATTATTAATGTCAATGTATTTATGTTTAAAACTTATTTTCAATAATATATTAATCAAACAAAAACACTATTTCAACAATACACAGTATAATGTACACATTGAACTTTTCACTAAATCCATTGAATTTTACTTATAAGATATACACACAGCAGTAATGTTGCACAATACGTCAGCTGTATAGCTACAGGTATACTGCTGTAAGCATTTCGGTAACGCGAACTCAAAGTGGCTAACTATACATATAAAAAAATTATATTTATTTTTTTAATTATTTATTTATCGCGTGCGCCTGTCCTGAGCATGTTGGTGACGCAAACCCATAAGATTATTCTCTACCAAAAAGTGGATAAGTAGTTTTCATTTCACAAAAAAAAACATAGAAACAGATACTAATAAAATTTATCTTATTTGACAACAATGTCGATGTAGTGTTAATAACCAAGGAAACAACAGTCGAGAAGATTTGTATTGAAAAATGGCCACTCATGTAACTTAACCTAAAACCATGTTTAAACCAAGACTTGGTAACACTTTTAAAATACATACATACATATAATCACGCCACTTTCCCGTAGGGGTAGGCAGATACCACTTCTTTCCACTTGCTACTATCCTTACATTCTTGTTTTGCTTCGTCCACTTTCATGACTCCCTTCATACATGCACTTCGGTTTAGGGTACTCTTGACCTGGCCTTTTTTCAACACATCTCTGATTTGGTCTCGAAATGTCCGCCTAGGTCTATACCCCTTCCAACGCTCACACTCGCCTTATACACTTTTTTCGTCAATCGTTCTTCTTTCATTCTCTCGACATAGCCAAACCATCTCAGCATACCTTTCTCAATTTTTGTCACTACATCTTCTTTGAGACCACAGCGTTTTCTTAAATTTAAAATGAACTGTTATAAATGGTTTAAACTGGTGTGTATCTTTAAATTCGTTCTGAGTGTAACTGTTTAAGGAGTGTTTTATCAATCGGTTAATTCCACGTATCGAGAAAATTGGAACGAGACGAACGTACCTACCTACATGCTAAACACCAAATACGCGGTAAACCCTACGCTCGTCTAACTAGCTATAAGGATATGCCGAAAAAGCCGTTATTGGCCACTTAATTTAACAAAACCTTTATAATGACCTTGGAGGACCAACGAGGTACCTATGGGACACCAACGCTCACATTCTACAACAACACCAGAACAATCACAGGAGCGTTGCAGACCCATTGGGAAGGTATCCCTGCTTTATTTTAAAGCGAGCCATGTCGTATTGTTCTGAAAACTCCGCGCAAGGAGGAGGCTCATTTCAGTTTGGCTATATGTACCAGAAAGGTCCATGAAAACCGCACGACACGCCACAAGTTAGGATATCGTCCCCACCATCTGGATGTGTGGCGGTCCTCCACAGTGCGGTGTTCAAGGAGTTTTCTTCCACGTAATACAAAGCTGTGGAATGATCTTCCTTGGGTTTTCCGGGACAATGCGACATAGGTACCTTCAAAAAGCGCGTACACCTTCCTTAAAGGCCGGCAATGCTCCTATGATTCCTCTGGTGTTGCAAGAGAATATGGGCGGCGGTGATCACTTAACACCAGGTGACCGGTACGCTCGTTGGTCCTCCTTTTCCATAAAAAAAACCCCACTGTACGTAAATCCATGATGTCCCATTTTATGTTATATATGATGCAATCAACCCATGCAATTACTAGTTTACTAAGAACAACGAAATTTAGAGTAGAAAAGTATTATTATTGTATAACAATGATTAAATCCAACAATAGAACTCTAACTGTAATTTAATTATAGTACGCAAGGTCCGCTTAGTACGTGGTAATATACTAGCAATGTCAGGCTCTGTAAAAAGTTCTGCCACGATTTGAACTTGTAACCAATGTTCAAGGAAGGAAAACATCACAGTGTGGTCTTACAAGTTAGCCTTAGCAGATATCTTTAATATAAAAAAGCGGCCAAGTGCGAGTCGGACTCGCCCATGAAGGGTTCCGTAGCAGCAAGTAACGGAATATAAAAGTTCTCATTGTAACTTTGATCGGTGTTTTAATAATAGTGCGATTTATGACGTATTAAAAAAAGACCACTTACTAGATCTCGTTCCATCCAATTTTCGGTGGAAGTTTTTGCATGGTAAGTATAGTGCGATTTATGACGTATTAAAAAAAGACCACTTACTAGATCTCGTTCCAACCAATTTTCGGTGAAAGTTTTTGCATGGCAAGTATATCTTATATTTTTTTTAGTTTTATCATTCTCTTATTTCAGATATTACAGGGGGGGGGGGTCACACATTTAACCACTTTGGCAGTGTCTCTCGCGCAAACTATTCAGTTTAGGAAAAAAATATATTAGAAACCTCAATATCTCTTTTGAAGACCTATCCATAGATAGCCCCACACGTATGAATGTGTTTGATAAAAGAAAATTTTTGAGTTTCAGTTCTAAGCATGTATTATTTTTTTTCTACTGTGAAGTGATCTTAATGGGGTTCACAGAATACATCTACTTACCAAATTTCAACAGTATAGTTCTTAGTTTCGGAAAAAAAGTGGCTGTGACATACGCACGGACAGACAGACATGACGAATCTATAAGGGTTCCGTTTTTTGCCATTTGTATACGGTACCCTAAAAAGCGTAAAAGCGTCTGTCTCAAGTCTCGCAATAATGAAATAATAAATACAAAGACTGCTGTAATTTTAAATGAATTTCTACATTTCTTGTTTCGTACAGCTTAACATAATTTATTTAAACAGATGTTTGGTTGTCTTTCCAGTTAACAGGCATCGAGAATTATCGCCATCTATTGCCTTGGAGATGGTATTTCTGAATATGGGTAAGTTTTAGCGAAATTATCTGACAGGATCCTTTTCTATTTTTCTTTCTTTGTTTTAATTTGGATCTGGAGATAATAATAATAAATTGAGATATAAATAGTTCGGTGATACTCGCGTTAGTTAAAAACATACCGACGAATTGAGAAGCTCCTCCTTTTTTGAAGTCGGTTAAAAATGTCTAAATATACCCTTCGCCAAACTCTAGCTAGCAACTTCAGATCGAACTTAGCAAGTTGCCACGCACACGTTATGTAATTTGCACAGGTGCATACCGAGTTCGCCCCTCCAAGACCCTATTTTTCGTTACTGCGGACTATTAGCATCAAAATAATAAAACAACAATTTGTTATGTTTTTAAAGTGATAACCAATTCAGGGATTCATTACATAAATAAAACTGAAAACAAAATTTTATAATAGCCACAACCTGAGAGTTGAACAAAGCATACAAGATTTTATAAACGATACATCACTCGAACGCAGTAAAATCTATACTCCCAACCTGTGACGTTAAATTATTAGAACATAAAACTAACAATATGTCTAATGTGAGCTTAAACTTCAGAAAAGCTGGGAAAGAATCAGTAGAGAAAATTATCAGTAAATTGAATAACTCAAAAGCTCCCGGTACTGACAGTATAAAAATTAAAGATTTGAAATCTATTTCTAGCAAAATATCAAGTACAATCTCACATCTTATTAATTGCAGCATTCTACCAGCAAATTACCCTGACGAATTAAAGCTAAGTTTTATTCGCCCCATACATAAAAATGGTAAACAAGATGAAGTAAGTAATTATCGACCCATTTCTATACTATCAGCCATCGATAAGGTAGTGGAGAAATACATAAGTGCCTTGATGCAGTCATTTTATTCTAAACATAAAATAATATGCAAGAGTCGTAATTGGTTTTCAGCCAATAAAGAGCACAACATCCCTTCTATCAGATTTTTCGGATACTGTTAACCAATGCCTGGATAAAAGGAAGCATGTGCTAGCACTATTTATAGATTTCTCCAGGGCTTTTGATACCTTAGATCATGGTTGCTTAATAAACAAATTAGAAGACTCCGGTATAAGAGGTCATCTACTTCAATGGTGTGGAAATTACCTCAAAAATAGGTCATATTATGTAAAGGTGGGAAATGCTTCTAGCAAGGTGATTCCCGTCACTGAAGGCACAGCTCAGGGATCAGTGCTCGGTCCGCTTCATTTCATTGCTTATGTTAATGACATGACGAGTGTTCTAAAATATTGCATCTCATACCAATATGCAGATGACACATGTCTGTTAATAGGTGAAAAGAATGTCAAAGATGCTCTCGATAAACTTCAAAGCGACTTCGATTTAATCAATAAATGGTGCCATGACAACGGACTTGTCCTGAACGCTAAAAAAACCAAACTAATACATATTCGATCCCCTTACATAAAATCAACAATTGATACTACCCAAATAGTTAAAGCGCATAGTCACATTTGCTTTCACCACAACTTGGACCCTAGTATTTGCAGCTGTCCTACAATTGACTCGGTTAAAACGCACACATATCTGGGATTAATTATAGACCATAAATTTAACTGGCACCCTCAAATAAATTCAGTTTGTGATAAGCTTAGAGCTTTCCTCGCAAATATTAAAATAATTAAAAGTAAACTACCTTATAAAATTTTACTGTTGCTTTATAACACATTGGCCGATACAATAGTAAGTTATGGTATTAGTTCGTACGGTAGGACTTACAAAACGTATTTAAATGAGATCGAAAAGTTGCAAAACAGAATTTTAAAACAAATTATTTCAAAAAACATAAAAGAAACTAACCAAAATGATGAGTTCAATTTATTTAAACACTGTAAGGTGCTACCAGTACAATCTAAATTTTACTACAATATATTAAAAGAACAAATGTTCAATGAGAACATTATACAAAAATATAATCATGAAACCATTACACGCAATCAAACAAATAAATTTTATAAAACGGTGAAAGCCAGAAATGTATACGGTGAGAGAACTACAGCATACTTAGTACCCCGCCTACTTAATACAATCAATCCAGAAATAAGAAACAAGATAAATACAAAAAATATTAAAACTTTATGTCTTGAGTTGCCTTTCGTTGTCGAAGCCATGATTTGTGCGTAGCGTGATGTGCTATCCGCAATTGAGTACTTAACTATTCGTTATAAAGTTGAGTATTGTTTACTAATTAATATATCTAAACAGGTCACTCAAAAATTCAATACATTGCGGTGGCAGGCCATGTGACTCACCCGTGCTACAATAAGTACTGTTGTTGTTGTACCTACATTAATTTTTTCGTTTGTATTGTACCTATATTATTAAATTGTGTATTTAATTTTATAAGTTAATATTAATATTTATTGTAGACGATAATAGTATTTCTTCTAACATGCCGGACAAACCTCTGTGGTTTTTGGCCTGTTATATAATAATAAATTGTAATTCTATTTTTCATAATAAAAACAAAAAAATAAAAAATAAAAACGGTTGGCTCAGTAGGGAAGAGCGCTCGCATGGAGCGCGAGCGGTCGCGGGTTCGAGTCCCACATCGTTCATAACATATTTATATAGTTTTATATTACTATAACGGCAAATAGCATATATATTTTATTACAGCATCATGACACAAAAGTGTTGCAAAAGAGAGCTATGTTCACGCTATGCTATGCTATGCAGCTTGGCTATAGATAATCACTAAAAAAAAATTAAAATAATTCATGTTCAGTATAACAAATCCCCACCTTTTAGTTCTAAACACTAATTTTTATGAAACAATTTAAGGCTAAGTTCATATGGCCGCGCGGCACCGCGCGCCGACGCGCGATGTGAGAGTTCACATGACAGGGTATATACGAGCGCCAGTCTGGCATTAACATTGATATACAATGGACGTGGAGGAGGCAATTTGCTTGTGGATTTTATATAGAAGACTGAGACGTCGCAGAAGACGACAAAGGCGATACTGGGTGCATCCAATATTAAGTGACAGACTTTCTTCAAGCCTGTTTGTCACCTTATACCCTAAGTTGAGGTTACATGAAGAAATTTTTTTTAATTATTTCCGTATGTCAGTTGCAACCTTTGATTTTTTATACGATTTCATTGAAAATGATTTAAAATCCAGTGAAAATGCTGTAAGATATTGCATATCACCAAAAGAAAAACTCATTGTAACATTGCGGTAAGTTAACTGTTTATTAATCATAATCACAGTAAAAATTATAAAAAATAAGAAATTATGAGCGAGGCTTCTTGGCAAATTAACTTTTAGTTTAATTGAACAGATCTAATTCTTGAGAATCTTCGTATGACGGGTCACAAGTAACATCACCCGGGGGTGATGTTGCTTGCGATGAACTTGTGGGAGGTGAAGTGTATGAACTAGTTGTATAGCCATATTGTGTTGATTCTCTATCAGAGTACTGCATTGGGTTGCTATATTGAGAACTTTGAAATGAAGCATGATAGTTTCTGGGTGGTCGTTGTGAGCTATATGAAGTAGACGGGTAGTTAAAATCTTCAAGTGGCTGTGCTCGTGTAGCTTGGTATCGTTCTAATAAATTATAAATTTCAATTTTCAGTTTTAAACGCCGGTTTTCAGGAACTTTTTTTATTTCCCTAACCAATGAAAGACAAAATAATTTATCTTCATCGTCATCTTTCTTTTCTGCTGCATTATTATTTCGAGTATTTATGCTTTGTTGTAAAAGATTTGCAAAATGTTCATCGGCAGGGTGAAGTTTGAATTTTTTCCGGGGCACATTTTCTGTTGAAGCTTGAACGCCGCTGCTGTTAACTGCACTATCCAAATCAGGATTCTCTGTAACTTCCGCAACATCAAGGCTGTTGTCAGTTTTTCGTTTCTGGACAACTTGTTTAAGAAATGACAATCTTTGGAAATACGAAAATGAAGATGGTGTTGATGCTGAGGAACCAGACTTCAAATGTTTTGTTTTCTTAAGTTCTTTTACATAGGCATCTCGTAAATTTTTCCATTTTTTTTGCAAAATCGATCCTAGAAAGTAAATAATTAATTATTAGTTTTCATTGCAAAACTATTGAAAAATGTTGTACGATACGGGTGCATAAAGAGTCCTTATGACCTACTCGTACTTTATGCAAATTGTACTTTGTGCACTTTAGGCTCACGTGCCACACTGTAAACACTCGCTATGAATGTGTTTTCTTTGTAGCACTTATTCAGTAAAGATTTCCTTAAAAGAAATAGACATAGACATAGAATTAGGAATAGGAATAGGAGTAGGAATAGGAGTAAGTAGGGGTAGGAATAGGTATGGGAATAGGAATTTGACGAGGAATAGGAGTAGGAATAGAAATGGAATATTTATCGTGGCACGTGAGCATATGCACTTTATGCTCGCGTGCCACACTGTAAACACTCGCTATGCTTGTGTTTTCACTGTAGCACTTATTCGGTAAAGATCTACTTTATGCACGTGTATCTTAAATAACTATTATGTTACAGGTACCTAGCAACTGGTTCTTCATTTGCAGAGTTACAATATGGTTATAAAATTGGCAAGTCTACGATATCGGGTATAATTAAGCAAGTGTGCCAAGTTTTTTGGAGAAATTTAAAAACTTTGGTCATGAGTCCACCAACAAAAGAAATCTAGACACAAATATCTATACAATTTGAAAATAAAGCATATTTTCCAAATTGTGTTGGAGCGTTGGACGGCAAACACGTTCGTTTAATACAGCCACCAGAATCAGGATCAATGTATTACAATTATAAACACTTTTTCTCATTAGTTTTAATGGCTTTATGTGATGCTAACTATTGCTTCATATGGATAGACGTTGGAGCTTACGGAAAAGACAGTGATTCGGGTGTTTTCAAGGAAACGTCATTATTCAAAAAACTCTCAGAAAATTCGTTGAACTTACCAGAGCCTAGATCTATCACAAATAATGAGAGCGATGCATTTAAACTACCATACGTAATTGTAGCTGACGAGGCTTTCGCTATGACTAAAAATTTGATGAGACCCTATGGTGGTAAAATGTTGTCAAAAGAAAAAAAAATATTTAACTACCGCCTTTCTTTAGCACGAAGGTATGTCGAATGTACATTTGGCATAATGTGTAACAAGTGGCGTATCTTACACCGGCCAATAGACGTGAAGATAGATTTTGCTGTTGATATCGTCAAAGCTATTTGTGTTTTACATAACTTGGTAAGGATGAGAGATGGTATAAATCAGGATGATATGATCAATCCAGCGCCATTACCTAATGTGAATCCAACTAACAGTGGACGAGCAATCCATGAAGTAGATAATATTCGAACTAAATTCACAAATTATTTTGTTACTGAAGGTAAATTAGATTGGCAAGATAAAATGGTGTAATAGGTGATGATTTTATAAAACTTATTTTAAATAAATAAAACTAATTAAAAAACAACTTACCCAAATTTTTCTTTTTTTCTTCGGAATCATCATTTTTGCAAAAAATTAAAACTAGTTCTTCCCAAGACCTTCTTTTTAATATTTTATTTGAATAATCCTTAGAGTTAAGATTCCAAATCGCATCTCTTTTTTCGATTTCGTCGATAAGCAAATCGATAGGCACAATGTCATCTTCGGTACTCATTGCATCGATCTATGTGTCTTTCCGTCTCAAGGCGCGCGGATCAACTGAACAGGTCGATACAGGTTTGAAATACTTGGGCCGCGCGGCAGCGCGCGGTTCTAGATCTTGCGCGCGGGTCAGAGCGCGCCGCGCGTTGGCGTGCGGTACCGCGCGGTAATGTAGACGATAATTATCGTTTATATTGATCTTGTGCCGCGCGGTTCGTAGTTCCGCGCGGTACCGCGCGGCCATATGAACTTAGCCTTAATGTGTATATGTACCTATTTAAATGTGTTATTTAACAAAATGCTCTGCTGAAAATCTTAGGATATCTAAATCATTAGACTGGATTAAACATGACCAATTTTTTCTCTCGCAAGAATTGTCTCTAGTTTAAGCCATCCAAAATTTTTAAACAAATGTAAGCAATTAAACTCAGGAACATGTCAGACTTCTCCCCAGTCTATGGTCTTTAATGTCACAGTTCTCATGGGATCATTTAGCAAATCCGGGGTTAACAATAAAAACAACCAACCATATTTGATTATTTGATACAGGCCTGCATTGGACCGAACAAAACATTGAAACAGAAACTGACAGTGCGGCAGAGATGTAGGTATAAGTTGCTAATGTCATATGTGCACAGGTGTGAAGTGAGGTGGCAGTGGGTGACCTCATCTACCCAATTGCATTTTATATATTTGTTTTGATTGTTGTTGTTTGTTTTCTACTATGTTACCAGTTACTATTGAAAAGTAAATGTCCAATAAATCATATTAATATGTCTTATCAATGACTCAAAGTCCAATACACTCTAACATTTATCAATAATTATTTTAAATTGTTTACATTAAGCCACTACTAATCTTGTTTGTGACCTTAGATCATTTCTACATATATATAGACTATGAGAGCTGTGAAAAGGTCGAATAAATTGAGTTTAGAGTTAACCTCTTTTTGAACAACACACACACACTCAAACACAAAGTGTCATACAAATTGCCAGTGTAAGATGTGGCGTGTCACACACACTAAAGTATTAAACATGGCCTGTTTTTATCGGGAGTCTTATAGCAAGAGACTTTCTAGCCATAAAGCATCTATGTATGTTACTTAGAAATAATAATATTGTTTCTACAAGCCAAAGTTCTCTCAACAGCAGTTTTTTAAGGTCTTTATTATTTGAATAGTTTTAGCTTTACTTGACTATAGATTTTATTCAATACTTGAGTAAACAAATAGATTTATTTTCTATAAAATAAATGATTTTTTAGTTTATAATTTCCCCAATCAAACAAATTTGATTGGAACATGTTATCTTTCCATTTTTATAACTTATTACTAGTCTTTAATGTTACCAGTCATCTGTTTAGGAACTTATTGCACTCAAATATTCTTTTAGGCACTCGCAATATTCTAAGTCAATTAGTAACAAAAGGCAATTTATTTTATCCACATATTATTATTTATGAATGCAACTATCAAATAGGTACTTACTCAGGGCTACAGTTAGAGGCATCTGCAAATGGTGCAGCCAGTCGAATTTCAGGAGGTTCCTCAGGATATTCAGGGAGAATGTGACGACACTGGAGAAGATCTACCATCTGGTGACCCCATAATTGATTAAATCCTTGTTGAGTTACACTTAAATTTCCCATTTGTTGTGATAATCCTGTCACATTTTGCTTTGCTTGTTGAGGAGGGAAATTGCTTGGCGGCATTAGAGGATATCTATTCTGCATGTTGCTCTGTTGTTGTCCTTGTTTGTTTATCTGTCCAATAGGTGCCATTTCTGGTCCAGTCAAGCTTTGAGGACCACTCATATTAGGGCCTGGATAGCCCATAGATTGGTTTGGGGGTCCTTGACCAATATTAGGATGAATAGGTGTATTTACTGTCATTCTTGGAGGAAGAATGTGTGATTGCATGGGTTGGCTAGTTGTTGGTCTCATCTGAATACCACTCATAGGACCAACAGGTAAAGATGATGGACCACTGTTAATACTCCTGGGAGGACCTACTTGCCCAGACATGGATGAAAATGGTGCGCCTGGCACAGGAGGGCCATTTAAGGCATTATTTCGTGGTGGACCCACATTAGGAATAGAAGAACTTGTTGGTGGTCCAGGGACAATAGGGCTATTCCTTCTTGGCATGGAACCTAAAGGTGCATTGTGTTGGCTAGTTGGATTTGAAGACATGGATGTTAAAGGAAAAGGTGGCATTTGAGTTAATGCACTAACAGTGGCCTGGTTTCCAATAGGTGGTGGTAAAATAGAAGTTGAAGATACTGGGTATTGATTCATTGGGGCTTTTGATGTCAAACTAGATGGACCATTCATTAGTGGTTGATTATATTGACTAGAAGATATAAGAGGAGGAGCATTGTCATTTATCTGGCGAATTTGTGGATTTGGATGATATGGAGAGGAACTTGTAGTATTAATCATAGGCCTTGGGCTTGGGTTTGATGGTGGAATGTTCTGGATATTAGGTAGTAGAGATTGATTTATAATAGGCTTTACTGGCTGCCTCATTGATGATGACAGTATGTTAGGAGGTGGTGTAGGCATCATACTCGGATGGTTGAACGCTGGTGAACTACTAGCACTTTGGCTATTGTGGTTTGATTGGTTGTTGAGTCCCTGAACTTGGTACGGATTATTGGAGTTAGCATCTTGTTTATTTGGTAATCCAGGTAATTGGTTTGGTTGATTAAACTGGTATGGGCCCAAATTTGGGTGTTGTGGGCCAGTATTGTACGGATTTGTAATGTTAGACATGGCTTATCTTGCTGAAATTAAAATCATATAATTATTAGAATCTTATTAATTATACGTAAAATATTGCATTGATATTTGTATAATTTTGATATCCTTGGGATATTAGTGACAAGTATGACTCTTCAATAGCAATTCAGCTAGAATGATCATGTAATTGATGAATTGGGGACTTACCAGTGGTGGGAAAGGTGGAAAGACACGTTAAAACTTTCTACACAAATTTGTATAACTATACCATTCTCACATATTCTCACAACACGTAAAATTAACGTGATATCGTAGAAATACGATGGAAATTACGACCCTGACTTACGTGGCCGAGGCAATGAAAGCGCCCTCTATTAAAAACCACAAAATGTTTTGTACTCAACAAAAAATGTGAAGAATGAGATTGAATTTCTGTGCGTGTCATATTGACATTGGCAGATTCTTTTTTATTTTTATTTTATGACCCGGTAGCTAAGACAATAGGTTAATCAAGTTAATTCCGTGAGTGCGCTGAGTTTTTGATTGTTTTTTATATATATTCGGTATTATTATATATCGATAATAGTATGGATCTATAGTATTTGTTGATATAAATTTAACTTGATATAGGGTTCATTCAAATCGAATAAGGACTTTGAAGCGTCGTTTCCTTTGTCTTTTTTTTTCTGTTCATTTAGTTTGGAATATGCTGAAATATATTTACTTTTCTTCGAAAAATATCGTACAATGTAGTCAGTAGTTTTTTTCCAAATTATATTTTATTTCATATACAAGCAGTCTCGCACTTCGTCACTCGCACGGTTTCTGTCGTTGCAAGTAGTTTTCAACAATTTTTTTTATAACTTTTTGTATTATATCAGTTATGTATAATATACATAACTGAGAAGCTTATTTCAGTTTTATTTCGTTCTAGGTTTTTTGCCCAGAAAACTTATATAATCTTGACATGATATAAAAAATAAAAATCTTCGAATTTATGTCGTGAGATTCCTACCTTACAGTAAGGTGGTGTTGGCGCATTGTTACAAAAAAAACAAACGATAATGTAGCGACGTAAATATTTATTTAATTAACTTCTAACTAGCATGTATATAAACTTTAATAGTCTCTCTTCATTTAAAATTATTTAAACACAACTTTTATTAAGAACTTCTTTACTTAAATTTCACTTTAATCAGATCAGTTGACGATTGTAACAGTGAACTCCGTATCTGCGGTACTCTGTTACAGGGTAAGGGGCACAATGTTATAACATCAAAATAGTATAAAAACAATAGTATAAAATTAAAAATAAGAGAAGAAATCGAACAATTATTTAAATTCCTTAATTATAATATTCATATTTATAAAGCTTCGTCTTCAATTTCATTTTTAATCGGTGTATAAATTGCAACGGCATCAATCCTCTCTTTCCACCGCGGTTTGATTGGTGTATTGGTTGTGCTTTTGGATAAGCTCGACATCCTACAGAAGAAACCAGTTTCATCTGGAGTAGATTTAAATGCCGGTAATGAACAGTTCTTTGATACAAATAGTTCTTCTTCAGGTTGATATCTATATGAAACCACCCTTTCCTTTTAGCAAACATGGGCTTAAAGATTCAGAACGCGTTTTTGATTCTTGTTTTTCGAGCAATGGTGGTATCTGCACTGTCCAAGATGAATATATAGTCCTGCGCCGGTAACAGCAGCCTATTGTGTTCCTGAGGAATAACGTGATACGTTTATATTATTTTCGATGACTTATCCTATGTTCTATCATCCTAATTGCATCTCTCATATTTTTTCCGTATGGCCATGATTCGTCTTTCGCTCAGGGTTTCTTACAATTTTCTTTTAAAACCAGAAAAAATGTAAGTTGGGTATCATTGTTACAATGTTACACAGTGCCCCAGGTGAGAATAATTGAAAAAATATCAATAGAGTATTTTCAGATATGTTTACAAAAATCTACTTAACGATAATTTGCAGCTAAATATACAGAGAATAGAGGAAAATCACAATCACTTACCTTTATATAATATACCAATCAACAAATTAATAAATTTGATCTGATTTTTTCTAATTTTGATCACATAAATTCGATTTATGTATGTTCTCTCAAAAACAAGCTCAAGAAAGTTAGCCCCCCAGATTTTTTTTATTGTTTTTTTTTTATTACATCGTTAGTTCGCCAAATGGCGAACAATCAAGAACAAATGTTCTTGATTGTTCTCTAAAGACATTTGTTTGATCTCGATTTAGTTATTTAAAAAAAATTAGCAATTCATTAAAATTGGTTAGGTTAGGTTATGTTAGAACAGTTAAAACAACGCACGAGCCGAGCGTAGCGTGCCGGCGAGTGCCAGAACCAAATAGTAGGCGTTTCCCCCCATTAACAGGGGGCGGGGGCTAACTAAAGAGTATGTTTTTAATTAATTGTTTTTAAATAAACAACAAAAGAACAAACAATTATTTATAGCGAACAATTAAGAACAAACTACGAACTAAGGATATGCGATATTGAAAATTCAATAATAGAAAAAAAATTTTTTTTTGGGGGCTAAGTTTGATGAGCCTCAAAAACGCGCTACAGACTGAAGCGATTACAACAGGGGTGGGACAGACACCTTAAAGTGACGTTTTCAGAAGACTGTAGTGCCATCTGTTAGTTGGCCCGAAAATGAAAGCTTTGTCAGCTGCCACTCGCATTGAAACCTTTTAACTTTTCTTTATTTGTGTCACTGCCCACTGGTCATAAAATGGCGGCTACTTCTAGCTTTTGCTTATGTATGTAGCTCTCGAGTTCAATTTTGCATATTTATACTACTAAATCCATCCTTTATGTTCTATGTTGTGACAAATTAAATAACTAACTCTACGTGCAATTTCAACATGATAAAAAATTGCAATACCTACATTATAAAGTAGAGTTATTTATTTAATTGCGTCACAACATTTAAAATGAATTTTACAATAATTTGTAGCTTATGTATAGTTATTTTCGGGGCCAATCTCCAGATGACGCTAGTTTTCAAATAGACAACTCATAGTGCGTAGAGAGGGCTCTTTTCCCTATATATTATTATACTCTTTGGATTACAATTTACAACTGTTCAAAGATGGCCGCTTATGAGGTTGTCAAATCTGTATACCAACATTATAAAAATAAATGTCAGAAACATAGATACTTGCATTGTAACAGTGTAGGTACCTCATGTACCACTGTGCCCCACCTTACCCTACTCAATATTTTGCTTCATATGTTATTTGGTTTGTTAAATTAACCAAAGTATTATTATTCAATAAAAAGTAGATTAAAGTACATGTCCCATTTTTCTATGGAGTGTTTTTTTTTAATCTTGCGGTCACTAAACAAAACCAAACTACGATGTCCTGAATGATGAATCATTAAATGAAGTAATCTAAAATAGCTACTTCGTTAATTTTAAACACCTGCGTTTATGTTAAATTAAATATCAAAGTTTTTTATAAATGCTACCATTGTTATAGCAACATTACAAAGCAAAAATATATAAACTGGCCTATGGACTTGCATCCCGTGCCACTAAATAAATTAAAAAAAATATATATATATATATATAAACTTTACTACTAGCCTTATGTCAACCTGATGTTTATGTTATCTGCCTTCAACTGTCAACGCCAAAATGTTTGGTTACGTAATAGCAAAAAGTCCAAGAATAGGCAAGCCTGCCCGAATAAAATCCATAATAAAAGTATCGATTAAATAGGTTGATATGATGTTTATGTTGATATTTTTATAACATCACTTCTATATATGTGTCTTGGCTTACTATATTTTGATATTGCGTTGCTTGTCGCGTATCTACAGCAGTGTAGTTAAAACTTGTGATAAAATGCCGCGTGCATACAATTACTATGTTGTAAATTCTTTTTACTGTCAACTCTGAGCTCCATCCTAAAATTATTTTTGATGATGGTTTTATTAATTTAAATTTATACTATTTAAAAAAAAGCGTGACAAGTAATCAGCTAGTTGTAAATATTACATTGCTAGGCATTTACTTAGTAAATGAAGCGATTGTTACTGGGTCTGGCAGTAAGACCAGTAGCCTTGCGGCCGGTTTGCGTGTAGTTTTTAAACCTCAAGCACTCCTTCAAACAAAACTTCCTACTTTTTTAAAACTTGCTATAGACGTGGTGAGAAGGATTGATGAAAATTGATTGGTGGAAGAAAAAGACAGTTGAAGATTGATCAGCTGAAAAGCATAATGCCTGCAAAAAAATTTGCAACAGATAATGAAAGAAAGGCTGCCAATGCTGCAAGAATGCGCTTGGCACGCCAGAATCAAACAGACGAACAACGTTTGAATGAGGCTGAAAGAAAGCGCTTGGCACGTCAGAATCAGACAAAAGAGCAGCGTACAAAAAATGCTGAAAGAATGCGATTGGAACGCCAGAATCAAACGGAAGAGCAACGTTTGAATGTTGCTGCAGGAAGGCGAGATAAGAGAAAAAGCAAAACTTCAGATGAGCGAAATATAAGTCTAGTAAAACAATCCAAGATAGATACAAGAAACAAAAACGCAAACTTATCCCGACGGACTAATGATATCCAAGTATTAGCTGAAAAATGCAAAGTAGATGTAAATGTGGTTACTTAGTATGACTATCTGTTCACAAAAGGGTTATGAATGTACGGTCACGTACGCGTGCAATCTTCTGTTCTCTGTTCTGTCTCAACTTATAACTAAGCATGCAATTTCAGTTTGGTGAAAAAAAACAACAAATAAAGTTGATTATGAAACCATAAACACTTTTTATAAAATCCAATTGTTTTCCTTGAAAATCCTCGTTTATTCCAAAATATAACTGTTATTCAAATTTTGTCGAAAGAAAGGTCTGTGTAAGATAAAATAAAACTACAAACCAAATAATTCGCAATTATTATAATAGATTGTTTCACTACCTTTCAGCTAAATTCACTGAAATCACCGTAACTATAAGCATTCCTTTCCTCCACGTAAAATAATAGGCATAGATACGCGCTCGCGCGCGCGTGTAAGTCGCGCGGTAAATAAGCGACTTCTATTTTTTTATGTTTGTCATATTGTTACAATTGTATTTTCAATATATTTATTTATTGGTTCATAACTTCTTTTGTCTTTTAATAACTTATAATAAGTGGAGAAGGGCGGGATGAAGAATCACATAAAATGATTTTTGTATCACTGATTTCACTAGCCAGCACAAGTCTGTCAATCAGAAATGTTAGGCAGTCGAAAACAAGGTATTCCACAGTTCCTTCGATTGAATTGCATTGTGGGCATAGGTTATTCGCAATAATACCCGGTCTTGCAAGGTGTAATTGTTGTAATATATGTCTGATACGCCAACGTGCCACGTGCCCGAAAAATTCACTTGCTGGGCTGTTGTGGCGCCAAACTCGGCTGTATCCACTTGCAACGTTATTCCCATTTGTTTTTATAATACTCCAGGTATCATTATGCGGTCTCGTGTCGTAACACGAAACCCGTAGGTTGCTAGATATACAAGCTTGGTTATTGTAAACAAAAAATGTGATTTATGATAGATAGACGACTAATCAAAAGTAAATGACGTGCTCATGATCCTTAAATGTAATAGTGGCCCTGGATGGGACAACAAAGTTGCTACAATTATTTGCCATCTTATTAATCTTTGTTTTAACCAAGGTATGTTCCCAAATCAACTTAAAAAAATCTATTATAACTTCTGTATCCTGTAGATTGGTGACGTTAACGATGTAAATAACTAGAGACCAATTTCAGTGTTACCAGCTATATAAAAATAATAGATAAATTAATAAACAAAAGACTACTGAGCTACCTAAATAAATGCAACTTATTAAGCTATTGCATAGCTTTTATCGCGGGCTTTGAGCGCGGTGACCGAATCAAGAAATTCCGTAACGAAAATAAAACCTAACACCCCCATTGTTCCGTGGTCAGCGCCACCTATCGGAAACTGTTATGTTGTATGACACTCGATAGATTTAACGTTCGATTTGGACATACGAAATAATTTATGAAAGTAACACTAGATGTCAAATAAGCTAATACTATTTATTTTTAAATTCAACTTAGATGGAGTAAAATTATTATTTTGTGACCATATTTTATAATTTTGTGGGTGTCTGGCAAGGGGTTGCCACGATGGTAAGTGTCTGACAATGAATAACGTGATTTTTAATAATATACTGAAGGTAATACCGAAAAATCGCACTTTAATCTTTGATGTATTTAGATCGGTATTTTACACACCTTTAGTACCGTTTACCTGACAATGCCACTGCAACCCAAACTCCATAATGGACCGTCGTTCTTACTTGTTTTGGGAGCATGCGCTGACAAACTTTCAGCTTTTATAAAATTACGTAGGTTTGGGGTCCACGGGCTCTTGCTCTAGTAGATACATTCTGAAATTAAATCGAATGTTTTTTTTCTGTGTTCAGTATTCCTCAAATCTCAGTTAGTCTTAATTTTCATATTTTTTGCACAGCGGTGCCGTGACAAGTCGAGCGAACATTATTGGTTCGAAAATCTTTTTGATTTTTGGTTGTTCGGTACATTTTGGTTATTAAATTTAATTCTTATTTCTAGTTGATTAGTGTTAGTAATTAGTGATCACAGTGTACAAAATCTTCAAGATATTCAAATAACTGTAGAACATATGTCGGGTTCGGGTGTAAACACCCCCTACTGAGTAAAAACCTCCTCTGTGCTGATAGCCCTGAAGGCTTTTACAGCGAAGCCGGGCGGGGGCCTTGGAGGCCGAAAATGTAGCTCACAGGCGCGGGGCGTCTCGGACGGAGACTCGAACCTCGGACCGCCTGCTCACTAGGCTGGATGGAGAGAAGATCACTAATGATCTAATATATCTGTTAGTCCAGTGGACTCTAGGTTTGACGAGACTTCGCACTCGTGCGGTGATATATGTATGTAAGTATGTGTGAGTGTGAGTGGTGTTAAACGATTACAGGACGAGGATTATCTCGTCGGGCTACTATCAAAGTGTGTGAATCGTATTATATTAGGTTGTGGCCGCTGGAAATCGTCAAAGTGACGAGTGGCAGCGGTATGATGCACACGGCTGCGCCTACGTCTTCGAGGGCGGTGTGGTTGGTTTGGTGTCGGTGTTGGTGATGGTGTTGGTGTCGCGTTCGCGATCGTAATATAGTCGTCCGGGTCGACTAGTACGTGTCGAGGTCGCCTCTATTTGTTCAGACTGCGGTCGAGAGGAGTGTAAGCACATGCCTCTCTCACCAAGATATTAGGGTGCTCAGCCACCTTATCAAAGTAGCGTCGCGATATCTCCTTGAAATGTTGAGCGATCCGTCGGCAGCTCAAGATCGCGATGGAGATCTACGTTACGAACGAACCACGGTGCTCCGGTCGCCGTGCGCGTGAATCTATTCTGAACCACGCGTAGCACTGAACGCCGCAAGTGGCTTGGCGGCGCGTGGGCAAACACGATGCTTGCGTACGTCATTATGGGACGTACGATGGTCTTGTACAATGTCACCTTGTGTCTGAGCGGTAGTTTGCTTCGCTTGCACACAAGTGGATACAGGCTAAGGACAAGCCGGGCTCTATTGCAAACCGTGCTGATATGTTTTGCGAAGTTCATGTTACTGTTGAACGTAACACCTAAATATTTATAAAGTTGGGCCCACGGAATAGGGGTCCCATATAATTTAACAATAGGTATAGGGGCCAAAGATTTTATTTTATTAGTATTACCAAAGAGTACCGCTGCACTCTTTGAGGGATTGACTTCAATCCGCCATTTTCTGAACCAGTCTCCTAGTTCATTAACGGCGGCCTGAAGCACTCTTATATGAGTCGCTTAGCGCCCTCGAGTGGCGCCATAATAAAGAGCCGTGTCGTCCGCGTATTGTGCGATTTGCACTTTCTGAGGCTTCGGGAGGTCACTCGTGAAGAGTGAGAAGAGGGTCGGGGACAGAACTGAGCCCTGAGGCACTCCCGACCTGATGGGTTGGGACGTGGATAACGTGCCTTCTACTCGATAGCGGAAGCTTCGATCAGTAAGGTAGGCTCGTGTGATGCGATGAAAGATTAAGCCGTTATGCCATACCTTGTCGAAAGCGTTCGCTACATCGAGAAATACGGCCGCTGTAACTGTACGGTATTGGATTCGTTTGAGAATATACTCAGTGAGTCGGTGGGCTTGTTGAGGACACGAGTGAGCAGTCCTAAAACCAAACTGATGGTCGGGTATCATGTTCTGCGCCACGATATAATATTTGAGGCGCGCGAGAATCAGACGTTCGTATAGTTTACCTAAAGAGTTAATTAAATTAGTGGGTCTATAACTACTGGGACAAGTTTTACGTTTACCAGGCTTGGGAATACCGATAACAATGGATTCCTTCCATTGTTCGGGGAACGCGCAATGTAATAGCAGTATATTTAAAACGGTTACTAATAAATTAATGAGTGTGGGAGGTAGGATTTTAAGAACCCTGTTATTTATAAAGTCGGGCCCCGGGGCCTTTTTGGAGTGAAGCTCCCTAATAATTCCTTTCACCTCTATACTAGAGGTGGGTTGTATTGGCTCGCCTGATGGGCTAATAGAGGTGCGACGTTCAACTTCACAGTTTACTTCATTAACATGGGCTGGGTCGGTAGCTGCGTTCGGGGTGCACTGCACTGGGTGTCCTCGTCATCGAGGGCCGGCAGCAGTCCCGGTCTGTCCAAAGGAGGCATTACTGTAAGCAGTTCCTGTTTGAACGCACGAGGCAGCTTCCTTCTCCAACCGGTGCCAGTCGATCACTGTGTTAGTGGGTGACTGGTAATTAACGGGCGGGCCTAGGTTTACAATGACCGGCCGGTGGTCTGAGTCTATATCGTGAACTACTTCTATTGAATTTACATTAAGTGTTACATTTTTAAATAAAGCAACATCAAGTATGTCGGGTCTGTGTTCTACGTTATGTGGGTATCGAGTTGGCTCGGAGGGAGCCATTAGCAAGAAGTGTAGTGTGTCTGTCAGTGAGTCTAGCAGTCTGCCGTTTCTGTTAGGGAATCTGCTGTTCCAGCTGGCGTGTTTGGCGTTAAGATCGCCACCTACAATAACAGCAGCCCCGTGGCCGAGTAAAGAATTGAGATATCAATTTCTATCTTTATATCAATTCTAGAATCAGATATGATTCTAGAATTAATTTACTAGGCGGTAAGTAAGCTGATATCACAGTGATCGGCTGGTGATTCGCCATACTGACTCGGATAGCGGACGCCTCAATGTTGGTGAGCGTTGGAGGATCGATAGGAAATCTCTTCGTTAAGTGTCCCGCGATATATATATTGTGGTTCGCCAGCACACTCAGGCGAATATAGAAGAACCCAGGATCTTGCAGAAGAGGTGAGTACCGGCTATTCCCTTTACTTCAATGATTCTTGATCTGTTCACCTGAGTACCACCCTTTTTATTAATACAGTCCACTTTAAATTCCCTGGCGCAACCATATTTGTGGTCCTTCGAGCCGGATTTGAGGCTTATGAATTTTATAGTTTAAAGGTTATGTACCTACCGCATTAAATCAAACCGCGTTACAGCCAGTTATCGGCAATTATTCCGCATAAAACATTATAACTGCCCTATTGAGTACCTTAATTAGGTCTCAATTAGTGAATTAAATAAGTTTATTTAATTAATATCCATAGATTTCTTTAAAAGTTACAACTGTGTGCACACGTGTTTGCAATAGTATATTTAACTTCCCGCCGTGTTAATTAGTAGCACGTAACCCCGCATAATATTATATAGTTTATTGTTAATCTTATTAAATAGTAATTACATAAATTGATATCAATAATACCTAATCGCAATTTGCATACACATGGCACAAAAATTCATTTGAAGTGTCATGCATTATAATCCGCCCGCGTAAGGGAGTCGAGAGATTAAAAGCGACATACTTAATTTCGTCGCATTGTCATTATTAGAACTACCTTCAAATTTGATTTGTATTATTTTAGATTATAAACAATACCACCTAAGAAAGATGGTCGTATATCTTCGGATTCCGAAAGCGAGATGGATTCGGAATTGGTCATGCTACAAGCTGAACGCGAAGTTAGCTTTCAAATAGTACAAAATATATATGATTTATCACAGAAAAGTATTAATATTGATACCGCCGCAAGGGAAAGATATACATATGAATCCGCGAATATTGACGAACTTCGTAATGAGTTTAAACAAACATTAAAGAAATATAACGCCCGCTTATTATATTTAACGCCATCCGCAAAGCCTGACTATAGTAGTCTAGTAGCATTTGAATCTTTATATAGTCGCGTTAAACGATTACAGACTCAATACACAGTGCAACCGAGCGTCGCGTCGCGTTCTAATGATAATATGAACGTTATACATAAGTCTAGACCTAAGTTAGCGCCTATAGAATTACCAAACTTCTCGGGTGATATTCGCGACTTTCCTTTGTTTTATGATAGTTTCAAGGCTACCGTGCATGACAATCCGTTGTTATCAGATAATGAAAGGCTATCTTATTTGTTAGGAAATCTGTCATCAAAGGTTCTTAGTGTGATATCAAGTATTTCTCCGAGCGCTGAGAATTATAACTTAATCTTGAAAACCCTAACAAACAAGTACGACGACAAGCGGTTGCTCGTCTCTGCTTATTTAAATCAAATGTTAGGATTAAAAGCAATACAATCAGGTTCCGCGTTTAACTTTAATTCATTTAATGATAATTTTGTAAGTGCAGTGCGCGCCTTGCAAAACTTAAAGTTAGAAAATCTCAGTGATTTAATATTAGTACAGGTTGTACGAATTTATACAGTCCCGCGTTAAAATGTTGGAACGTTCGCAAGGTACTACGGCGATTGTTAGTACTTCGCGAAGTAATAATAATAACCGCCGTTCCAATAACACCGCCCCGACTTATCAAACGTATCTCAATACTGCCGCTGCTTCCCGCAAATGTTTGTGTAAGAACATTACTCATCAACATTTATTCAAATGTCTCCTCAGGAGCGATTTAAATTCAAAAAAGAAAACCGGGCTTGTATAAACTGCTTAAGTCTTAGCCACCGCGTTAGTAGTTGTTCTTCTCGTACATCATGTCGCGTTTGTAAATCAAACCATCATACAATGCTATATTTTACCAGAGAAATATCACCATCACAGCCATCACCGCGAGATTCGGACACGCGTGGTGACGAGCATATCGCCGTGCGTAACAATGTTGCACTATGTGCGAGAAATCATACATCCCGCGCTCAGAATACAAACACCGCTGTATTATTACCAACCGCTCAAGTTATTGTTTACGATATTAATAATAAACCGCAAGTCATTAGAATACTTTTAGACTCCGGATCGCAATGTCAGTTCATCACGCAGGTATGTTGCAATCGCCTAGGATATCAACCGCTAAGCACCGAACGTATTGTTGTGAAAGGGTTCGGTGGCGAACAAAAAATAATTAACAATTCGCTTATTAATTTAAGGTTTTATTCCGGCTTTGACAACAACATTTATTTTGATTTTTCACCGCTCGTTGTTGATCAGATTACCGATCTCTTACCTACCGCTGCGATAGACCAGTCCGTGTTATCACGCTTATCGCAATTACCGCTGGCTGACGAGTCCTTCGGAGTAGCTAATAAAATTGACGCCTTAATAGGTGCTTCTATATACCCGCATTTATTTCTCTCTGAAATATATCCACACCCCGTGGCTCACCAGGACCTTCCGCGTTCCGCACGTTGTTAGGGTACGTGTTAATGGGTTCCGTACCTACAATATCTACATATCATTCACAACATGTTCTGACTTGTTGTGCTGCTCAAGAGCCTGTCGCTATTGACTCCTTAGTCAAGCGATTCTGGGAGCTTGAAGATTTTCCCTCCACGACACCCATTCAACACCCAGAAGATGTTGAATCCGAAATATTTTATAAAAAAAACCACGACCCGCGATCCCAGTAGTGGGAGATACATAGTTGCCCTTCCGTTCAAAGGGGATGTGTACACACTTGGTGACTCTTTCGATATCGCACGTAGGCGCTTTCTGTGTCTCGAAAGAAAATTGGAAGCTTCACCGAAATTAAGATTGGTTTATGATGATGTTATACGAGAGTATATCGCGAGAAATTACATCGCTACCGCGCCGCGCTATGATACTCGCGATCCGATTTACGTTATTCCGCATTTTTGTGTAGTGCGTGAAGACAAAATATCCACTCGTTTACGTATTGTTATGGACGCCTCCACCCCTACTACTGGAAGTAAGATATCGCTTAATGATATACTACATACAGGGCCGAACTTGCAAGGCGACTTAATAAAAATTATTTTGAATTTTCGTTTTCATGCCGTTGCTATGACGACAGACTGCCGCCTGCAGTTCTTGCAGCTAGGTATGCGCGAATCTGACCGCCGCTATCAATGTTTTTTATACCGCTTTCATCCTGACGAACCGTTGCAGTTATATTGTTTTCAAAGAGTTTGTTTCGTCTTAGCATCTTCCCCGAACCATGCGTTGCGTACAGTAAGGCAAATCATAGAAGACGACGGAGAAAAATACCCGCTCGCGAGTGCTATCGCGCTTTCATCTCAATATATGGATGATCACGCATTCTCGGTTCCCACTGAGCGAGAAGCAGTCGCTACTGCACGTCAACTTATTGACTTGTTCAAGGGCGCACAGGGATCTCGTCAAATGGAATAGTAATAGTCAAACTGTTTTAAAACATATTCCTGACTCTCATAAAATTCCATGTGATGTTGAATTTGACAAATCCATGCAACACAAAATATTAGGCTTGCATTGGCATAACGTTGAGGATGCCTTCTATTTTAAAGTTACCACTCCCGCCGCAGATGAGAAGTGTACTAAGCGCTCCATCTTGTCGTCAGTTGCCCGCCTATGGGATATAATGGGTTTCGTTGCTCCCACCGTTGTATACGCCAAGTTATTGATAAAAGAACTTTGGCAGCTCGGGCTCCAATGGGATGATGAACCGCCCTCTTATATTATAAAACAGTGGAAACAATTCTGTTTAGAGTTGCTGTCTCTTAATGACTTCCGCGTACCGCGACACATTGGTGTAATTATTGGTTGTAAAGTAACACTCTTAGGATTTTCTGACGCTAGTGAACGGGCTTATGGGTCCACTGACCCATAAGCCCGTACGCTCTACGCTCTATCTACGCTCATGTTAACGCGTCATCAGGCAATACTGTTCGATTAAAATGTGCTAAATCTAAAGTCAGCCCGACAAAACCCGTCACAATTGCACGTTTAGAACTATGTGCTATGGTTTTAATGTCTAAGTTACTCCGCGCTGTCCTCGACAGTTATTCCAATTATGGTCCGATTGATGTATACGCCTCTACCGACTCTAAGGTAGCGTTATATTGGACAAAAAGCTCACCGCATAAGTGGCAAACATTGGTCGCCAACCGCATTGTTCAGATTACGGAAAACATTCCGGCTGACAACTTTAATCATGTCTCAGGTACCGAGAATCCTGCTGATGTCCTTTCGCGTGGAATTTTGCCGCAGAAGTTAGTCACGCATCCTCTATGGCTCCATGGACCACCATGGGCTTCGTCAAATACGTCTGAATGGCTTAAAGATTTAGAGGGACAAATTATTAGTAACGAACCTGAACAAAAGCTTTTAACGCATATGGTGTCTTCACCAATAAAGTATTGCGTGCTATATGATTGAGCGCTTCGTATTTCATCGTGGCCTAAGTTTTTTCGCACTGTTTCTTACGTTTATCTATACTAATATTATAAAGCTGCAGTGTTTGTTTGTTTGAACGCGCTAATCTCTGGTACTACTGGTCCGATTTGAATGATTCTTTCAGTGTTAAATGGACTACCCAACACTGAAAGAATCATTCAAATCGGACCAGTAGTACCAGAGATTAGCGCGTTCAAATAAACAAACAAACACTGCAGCTTTATAATATTAGTATAGATTATTTGTGTAATATGTTTAGTTTGTAATTAATTCTTACTTTAATATTGTAATTGGCTTACGCCGTTTTATTAAAGTATAAATAAATAAAATAAATCTCGCAATTAGCTAGGCATTGTAAAAATAATCATCATTAAATACTCCGTAGCTGGTTTGCACACCAAATAACGAAACTGTACTAAACGAATCGCGATATACTATAAATCTTCACTTATGTTATTAGAGTATTATGGTGTCTTAGGGTGACGGGCGCAGTGTGATGGTATCTGGGTCATATGATATATTATCCATTAGGTCATCTTGTATTGCGTTACGACACTGTTATGGGTAGGCATAAGACCATAAGGTATAACGCTTGGCTCTGTTTAATACTATGGAGCTATCAATTATACCTCGATATATAAAATTGTCGTGTCGGGTGTTGCCAAACTCCTCCGAAACGGCTGAATTGATTTGTATGAAATTTTGTGTGCATATCGGGTAGATCTGAGAATCAACCACCATATATTTCTCATACTCCTAAATGTTACTAGGAACTGTGACACTGATATGTGTGGAAAGATATTTTATTAATATGATACTTTATTTTATTAAATGAATTTTTAATTGTAATCTATCCTATTTGCATTGACATATAATATATTACTTATTATTTTTCACATGGACGAGGAGAATCATTGCCTTCTCTAAATGTATTATCTCAGTTTTTTTGTCAGCCATAGGACTAGTCAAAGACCCTTAGGGATTCATTGTAAGTAGTCAAGTGTGTCTGTTACATAATAAATAAACCGCAATATGATTCGGTCAATATAGAGGCCAAAATGTGCAATCCGAATTGCAAATCTCAGCTAGTTAAAATGAATTTTCATTAAAACAATTATAATAATCAAACATCTTGTATTTCAATGATAATTTCAAACCAATAATTGTCGTTAATAAAATATAACAAGATCTGCGCAAGTAGTAAGAATTGATTGGATAAAGAGAATTAAGGATAAATTACATCAGAAAACAAATTAATAATTAAACTTTCAATAAAAAAAAAGAATTATGTCTCTATGTGTTTCTTTCTCCAATCAGTGTACGCAGTATTACAGTCTAGCTCGTCTACACTTAATATTATATCGACATTTCATTCTTTCAGCAATATAAAAGTATTCAAACTGATCACAATATTATGGCAGTCCCATGGAACTCCATGCAACATTAGGGTAAGCCACTATGTCAAAAGTTCTTATCAGATTAACTGTCTCCCTGAAGTACCTTAGACAGCTCCATGGTTTTCTGATAAAAAAAAATAACATGTGGTAAACCCAAAAGCAAGTACCTCTACAATTAGTTCACCGCCAAGACATTATTAGCAACAAAATAAAGAATGGTGTCACTGTATGGATATTTTATACGAGACATTATGTTGTATAACACTATCAGTAGAGGTACCTACAAGTTAATAATGTCATTTCTTACAAACAGCTCTCCAATGCCCTAATCACCTTACATAATAAGCCAATTCAACCTTAGATCTTAACTTCTATATACACATTGAACAACACTCCTTATATGTAACATGTGTTCGTTCCTTTCATTCTGCTTGTTCTGTAGCGAAACTAAATAAAAATCACAAATGTCAAATAAATTGTTTACAATTTACTGTCAACGAAACATTTCAATAATTATTTTGTAGATATTGAAGCAAATTTTAAAGATGATAATTAATAACAACCCTGGTTTCGCTACGGATTTGTAAAACATTCAAAAAATTTGATTTTGAAACTTACATAATGAGATATTGGTTTGTTGGTAAAAATGCAAAAATAATCACATTAACAGACTAGTATCCGAAAATATACAAGTAGCAATTATTCTTTTAACTGATAGGCATACAAAGACAATTAAATCACACAAGCTCAATTTCAAGAACGGATTTCATAAACCCAAAGAGAAAATTTTATCAGCAGTATTAATAAATGTAATTAGCACAATTACAATGCTTTATGTGTGTCACACTGAACATAACAATATTGTTACAAAGGAAATACGGAAAAATATAATTTGTTGGTCTTCATTTTTATTTGTTGAGACGTCACAATAGCACTTACACAGAAAGTTAAATGTTATTCTACTCTCTCCAAAAAAACAGTCATTAAACAATAATTAAGATTCAAGTGCCTAGGTAATCCTACTTTAACAAAAATTATTTAAATTTGTATTTGATAATAATATTAGTGTTTACACAAGATTGTGGAATTAATGTTCAAATATTGTTATACTCAGTGGTCACAATATAATACGATTTTATCGACCGGCATACGGTCTCGGCGGCACAGGCCCGCCTCATAAACTCACAAAATACTCTACATTTCAATAAAAACTATTCAGTCGTTTTATTCATTCATAAAAATATAATCTTTAAAATGGCTCAAATAAAACGTTACAGCACTAAGTACCGTTCGGTTTGCGATCGGATTTCACAATTATCACTGGTGGAATATCCATTGGCACAGTCAAGTTCGACCGCCTACGTTTTGGAGAGCAGTTCATAAACTTGTTCGTCGACTAGTCGCACGATCCGTCGATCAACTAAACACCAATACTGACAACTACTCTGCTTGTTCAGACTCCAGAAAAATGAGAAATATTCATGTTTTGCTGGTATTTTAATTTATTAACTTGAATAAACATAAGTTTAGTATAGGTGTTTAGTGGATTAAAAGTCCCGGAATAATAAAGCACTCGATGGACAGTCCTAAACTGTGGCTTGATGGAATGTGACGGGCACAGTCACATCCTACCTTCACCCACTCGTTTTAAAAGGCTGCCAAGGATGCCATCATCAAAAAAAATATATTGACAAGATTATATATCTAAGATTTCAATAATTAAAAAAAAATATAGATACATGAATATGCATCCACTTATAGAAAAACAGTTTTAATATTTTTTGGTTGTATATGTATATCAAATTTCAAGATGGCGTCCTTGGTAGACTTCACAGACGAACCAGGAGCACTCACTACATTAGCAATTATTTCTGGCAAAACTGCGCACACTCGTCTATTTTAGCAATTTAGACACAGTAAGGGTACTGCCGCACAATGTTGTCTCGCAAATCGGCGGGAGTCTACCGGATGAACTATCACTCTTAAATCTGTTTCTCTACGGTTGAGATTCACACAACGTAGGGATGGAATTCGGAATGATAGTCCAGGTGAGTGCTAATGGACAGGGAGGGGCTTCTCGGTTTGCAGACGGCGACGAAGAAGTTGTGACTCGGTGGGAGGAGACAGGCCAAATGGAAGTCCATCGTCAACACATCGGTTACCAATGGCCATCTTTTGCATAGCAACTCCAGCGCCTTCCACTTCCTCAATCAGTTGCGGAGGGCTCGGTTGACAGGATTTGGTGCATCGAAGAGCCGGGGGTCTCTCCATATACGAATAGTTCATGGAGAAATGCTGCTGAATCACCCTATTCACTGCCATGGCAGACTCCGCGAAGTTAGATAGATTCCGAGCTGACATATTCCTGTAAAAATACCGGGAATTTAATATATACTACTTTATTTAAAACTTTTTAAAGTCGGCAACACTCTTGTGATTCCCCTGGTGTTACAAGACAGTATGGGCTGTGGTGATCACTTACCATCAGGTGACACATATGCTCGTTTGTTGTCTTCTATAAAATAGGGCACAATTTCTAAATGATTGTGGATGGAAGTTTTATGTAGGCTGGAAGGCATACATTCTACTTTCTTTTTTTTATGGAAAAGCAGGACAAACGAGCGTTCGGGTCACCTGGTGTTAATTGATCACCGCCGCCCACATTCTCCTGCAATACCAGAGGAATCACAGGACCGTTTCCGGCCTTTAAGGAAGGTGCACGCGCTTTTCTTCAAGGTACACATGTCTTATCGTCCCGGAAACACCGCACAAGAAAGCTCATTCCACAGCTTTGTAGTATGTGGAAGAAAACTCCTTGAAAACCGCAGTGTGGAGGACCACCACACATTCAGATGGTGCGTATGATATCCTAACTTGTGGCGTGTCGTGTGAAGGTGGAATTCGGCGGCAGGAAACAGGTGAAACAGCTCTTCGGAGCACTTCCCGTTTGCCGTGATAAATGCGGTAGACACTATCGTTAAGACCAGATATGAATTATAAACGGTCTATATCTTAGAATTTTGTCCACCTATTACGAAAGTTTCAACTACATAGCACAGTAGACTCCTAATACATATTCACAACACAAATGATCAATCAACTAAGGAGGGTGGGCGCTTGGTACCAAATTTTCAATGGCTAGGTAACAAACAAACATGTCATTAAGAATCACTATTTTTCTGAATTGGTATTTAGATACCTATGCTTTTAGAAGCATTCGTTATTAGGTGGTTAGGATTAATGTATGGAAGAGTTAATGCAAGATCTTATTGCGAGAGGTGTTGCAGTAATTACCTTTTGATATTCAGTGGAGTCTGCAGCGGTGGATATTGGTTGGGGTGATCAGGATCGGCGCACTGCAGCCACGGATGGTTCAGCACTCGCTCGGCGCTGAGGCGGTGGGAAGCCTCGCGCACCAGCAACTGACGGATGAGGTCCTTGGCTTCCGATGATATCTCTGACCATTCCTCCTCCGGGAATGTGTATCTGCCCTCCTGCAAACAAACAAATATTTTAATATTATTTACTTCACCTATTTAAGCAGGTGTGCACATTTACTTTGTAGTGAACGAGTGTATTAGGTACTTAAAGGAAAAGGATATTACACCGTATGCCTTTAATTGACTGACATAAATGAAAACCGCCACCCACTCTCTTAAAACTCAAAAGGTTACCGTTAGTACCGTTACACTCACTAGCGTTACCGGCCTTTCAGATACAAATACGTGACCTTTTTTAAGGTATTTATATCGAAACAATGTGCAAGGAAGCTTATTCCACAGTTTGTTTGTACGTGGACGGTGTTTCTTAAAAAGCGCACTGTGGAGAAACGCCATGCGCCATATTAAGGTGTGTAGATGGATTTCGGCGGTAGGATTCTGGTGAAACAGCTCATAGAAACGCTCCTCGTGATAAATGCGAAATCAAACAATAAACCAGTTCACTATTTTAATTTACCAGTGGCTCTTTTGCACAGGAAGCCGGCTAGATTATGAGTACCACCAACGACGCCTATTTCTGCCGTGAAGCAGTAATGTGTAAACATTACTGTGTTTCGGTCTGAAGGGCGCCGTAGCTAGTGAAATTTCTGGGCAAATGAGACTTAACATCTTATGTCTCAAGGTGACGAGCGCAATTGTAGTGCCGCGTAGAATTTTTGGGTTTTTCAAGAACCCTGATCGCCACTGCATTGTTATGGGTAAGGCGTATCAATTACTATCGGCTGAACGTCCTGCTAGTCTCGTCCATTATTTTCATTAAAAATAAAAACAACGGTGATCTAGCCGTTTCCAGAGTATTGGAGGCCCTCCAAGTACCTGTATGGACGTGAAGAGCAGGTCCTGGCAGGCGCGACAGTTCTCGCCCCGCACCCAGCCGCAGTCCCGGCCGCAGTTGGCGCGGAAGGGAGGGTACCCGCACAGCAGGATGTAGGCGATCACGCCCAGGGACCACAGGTCGCAGCGCTTGTCGTACGACGTGGCCGCCGAGCCCGCGAATAGGCACACCACCTCGGGTGCCATGAATTCAGCGCTGCCAACCTGAAATGAGTTCATTCACTTAGTTTTACCATTGCGTATTATTATACCGCGGCGCTATTTCTGCCGTGAAACAGTAATGTGTAAGCATTACTGTGTTTCGGTCTAAAGGGCGCCGTGAAAGTGAAATTAGTGGGCAAATGGGACTTAACATCTTATATCATAACTTCAAGGTGACGAGCGCAGATGTAGGGCCGCTCAGAATTTTTTCCAAACTTATGTCCTGCTCGTCTCGTCCTTATTGTCATAATACAAAAACTTCCACATCTTTTAAGTTATACACATTTATTGCAATGATTGACTGTTTCATACATTCGAGAAAATATTATTATATACTTTACAAACATTACGGGCAAGGAACTCTTTAAACCTAAGATTGTTTACCATCAAGTAAAAGTATCTTCGGACACGGACGTGGAGAGTCATCCATCGAACGCTCTAGTGCAGATAAGGGTTGAGGGCACTCAAGCAAGAGGCATAACCGACATGAGATTGATCAAATAAAAATAACTATGGACGGACTATTGTGCGAAATACTAAAAATGCAAAACAGGAATTCACATCTGATAGAAGCAATGGAAGCCAATATTTTGTGAAGAAGGTAATTAATTATTAGCCCAGATCATTACTTATATATTTATAATAAGACACACAAAACGGATGGTATTATTACCTCTTAAAATATTGTTCTAAGCTATGTTTAAATATATATATTATTTAATCAGTAGGTAATTTGAATGTTTAACACACCTATGACTCACTTGTTATTCACAAAAAATAACACTATAGACCGTTTTAAATAATTCATTAGTGTATTGTAATGTTGATCACGCGGTTGGTATCGACAACCTTGATCTCTAACATTGATTCGTAAATAATATATTTTCTAATTACACGCGACACTACCAATTAATCAAAAACAAAAGTTAAATCTGGAACTATCTTGTAAAGAAAAGTACATACATTAAGCAGCCGATAAATGTGTTAAGTACTAGAACTGACACACCATTTATATTATAAATTTGTGATATTGTAAATGAGATAATAACCAACTAAATATACTATGAGAGGTCAAAGAAGTTTAATTTTATCACCAGAGTACAATATACTGTATTGTCTTGCTCACTTAATTAATAGTGCGCCGCTGTTCGACGACTTTAATTGCAAGGGGACGATTCATAAAAAAGGGGTAAAATGAGCAAACCGCACTTTGAAACCGCACACGTTGAAGAATGTTGCTTTATACTCCTTACTAGCCGGTTGATTCCGTAAGAGTCGAAATGAAATTCCTTCCTTAAAGGCCGGCAACGCTCCTGTGATTCCTCTGGTGTTGCAAGAGATTGTGGGCGGCGGTGATCACTTAACAACAGGTGACCCGTACGCTCGTTCTTCTCGTTAACCTACCAAATAATGGTGGACGAACCACAGACTTTATATATTCTAAGTTTATGGAACGCACGCTCTCTTATGTGGCGAGTGACGTAATATAAGCTTAATATTCCTAAAATTGAAACTGCTCCGTCAACTTACTCTGCGATGGAAGAACCTGTTCGTAGCCGGTTTATTGAACAAAATCTTAACTGACTAACTTAAAATCGGAACTGAAAAAATTTGGTTAGGTATTACCCTAAAATGTCGGTTAAAGGTACAACAAAAAGTCCTCGATTAACATTTTCGGTTTCCAAGCAAGCTTGATGCAAGCAGATAACGCTATAACGACATTTTTGGATTTATTCTGCATTTATAAAGAAGATAGACTCATTTTTGAGGCAACTCCCACAAGTGAGTGAGATGGAGGAAAATGTTCGCAAATTAATTAAGGTAATATTTTTGGTGTGAATTTTTATGAAAGAAAAAAAGGTAAAATTTAATTATTCCCAGGAAAACACTAATTTGTAACCGCATTATTGTCGTAAATTACAACCTCTACATAATATCATTGTCAAACATTCAATCTAATCATGGACAAATGATATAATATCCAGTAACTATAAATCCATCCTGGATCCTATCACAGTGGATTATTATACTATCAACAGTTTACAGATCTCGGAACACGTGCAAAGCCGGCCTTCGATATCAATAAAGCTATTTCGGTACAATTGGCTGAACCTTCGATACGTCGAGCGTTATCTATCAAAACAACTTACAGAATCACTTGCCCAATAAATTGGTGAAGCGGCAATGAAATAACTGCTTTTCATGTTTATAGATTAACTGTATTATTTCCAGAGTGTGCAAGATTTTCAAATTACTACTTTTTAATTTGAGATTGATGAATTATTTAAAGTTTTCGAATATTATTGTAGAATAAACTGCGTTTAGTAAGTTGCTAATAAAATAGTTCCTTTGACATATTTTTTTTTCCTATAAAATTTAACGAAGTATTTAATAGGTTCTAAGTTCTCGAGTCAAATAAATATGTTTTCTTATATTACTGCGTGAAGTAAATTGCTTATGAAAGTTTCTTATAAACTAAATTTTTTTCAAAGAAAACTTGTAAGTATTAGTTATTTAATAGAGAAACATTTTAACAATATAATATAAATAAATTTTTGAGTCAAATATTTTTTTACTTTTTAATTTTAGAATTTTGCTGAAGTCAATATTTTTTATAAGCAAAAAAATTTTAATCGCAATATTTTATGAGCATTTACCTAATTTATATATTTTAAAGTGTAAAAAGTCTAGAAAACGTTTGAAAAACGACAACATGGGTCCGAGTTAATGTGACTTTGTTGTTGTTATGATGTCATAGTAGATAATATCATCCAAACGTACCAAACTGGCAGGCTTTTAAATTATCCGCGTCGTTTAGTTATTTTAACAATTTTATCAAACGTAACGCATCAAAAATTACTGGGCAAATGAGACATAAGATGCTATGTCTCAAGGTGACGAACTGAGGAGCACAATTAAAAGGCATTCAAGAATCCTGAGCGGCACTGCATTACTATAACAATAAGGGAGGGCGTATCAATTACCATCAGCTCAACGTCCTGCTCGTCTCGTCCCTTATTTTCATAAAAAAAAGATCAATTATCGAACTGTATGTAGTCCTCGTGTCAGACTTGATGCATGTCATGATCAGTAATCAGTGGATGGACTTACCGGAGTCATGAGCTGTGGCGTAGCCAGCGGGCCGGCGAGGGTTGACGTGAAGCTGATGCCGCTGCCCAGATCAAAGTCGCAGACCTTCACGGGACACAGCCTGTCGCGGTGAACGCACAGGATGTTCTCGGGCTTGAGGTCGCGGTGCGCTACGCCTTTGCCGTGGAGGAAGTGGAGAGCGTTCGCTATCTCTCGCACGATCTGCGCCGCCTGCGGCTCCGAAAAGTAGTGGAACTCCTGGATGCGGGCGAGAAGTTGTCCGCCGTTTATCTGTAACAATCACGCTGATATTGAAGAAAACATGCCTAAATCAAATCAAATCAAAAAAAAAATATTACACTAATTATATTACACTAGAAATATGTAATTTTTTCATACAGCTCATTCGGAAGACTTATTTCCTTAGAGAAGAACGAGCAAGAAACTCTTAAGTTTGTTTTTTCAAAACAGATTAGGTATTACAAGTTCTTATTTTCTATTAAATTTACAAGTCATTTCAATTCCAATATATTATGCAAAGTGATGCAACAAAAATACTCAAATGTCAAATACTAAATGCCTTACACGAGTAAGTCAAATCCTATTAATAAGACCCCGCTGTCCATCTGTTCATCTGTCATGGGGTGTCTCCATACACCGCATTTGTTAGATGTAAGAAATTTTTAACAGAGCGTGCATTACTATTACCGCTAACTATATAATAAAAACCGAGATGCCAAAGGAGGATGGCGAGAATGCATGTATTTTGGGACCCACTGAAAGAAGTGGCGTAAACCATGGAACATTATTAAAAATTGTAGAACGTAACAAAACTATGAAGAAAGCAAATCAAAATTCAGTCTAAAAAGTGGGAGAAAAATGATATAGCCAAAAGTAAAATATAACCTAAAATTATTAAACAATATCTATTGTTCTAACAATAATTTGTATCTTATGTCTATGCCTTATAACTGTCTGCTAAAAGATAATATAATATATATTATGTGGAAGGTTGGCCAGCAGATAATAATTGAGGATTCACAATTTTTTCAAGCAGATATCGAATCTTTTAAAGATAATAATCTTATTGAATTTTAAATTACTGATTTGAGTAGGTATAGATAGTTTGATGGTGTCGGAACATCTACCTATATAAAAATGAGTGTCATTTCAAAAAAATGTCGATATCAATTGCGCGAAACGTTCCGTTAGTGACAAGATGACTTATTTTTCAATAAATTATGATAATTTATTTCTTCCAATTCCCATATCTTAGCGCCTCTATATTTTTTGTACAAACATCGTATAAATTTATGTTTATAATTAATTTAACATGTACAATGCTTCCTTAATTTTTAAATTATGTGGGTCCATTCTCGCCATCCTCCTTTCAAAACCGCTGCTATGGAGATTAAAATAAATTACCAAATTGTTTAAAATACACGTGGTCTTTTGATATAATGTTCAACTTTCATTAATCTTGCATCATGCTACTGTTTTGTATAAATAAAAACATTATATTATTTATAAATGATATAAATGTAGAGATAGCACAAACACTTCCTTATCTCTAAATATCTAGTATTTATATTATATTTTTCAGTGGTCATTTGCGTATGTGTATTGATAAAACATAAAAACAATTTTACGAGCAACAGATTAACCTATAGAGGTCAGGTTACATACTGTATATTGTGAATGATAACTTATCAACGTGTTTAATATTATGGATTTTGTATATTATTACTATTTTTTCGTCTACAATCTTTATTTCATACCTGTATATTCTGTTCAAATATTTGGCCGCCTGTATGACTACACAATATCCTGATATCATATATTTTTTTAGTTACTAAGGCAATTTTGAGTTATCGTATGTTTCAATCTAGTTCATTGTAAAAAAATAATTATCAATAATGTATAAGTTATTCATATTATATAATTTGATTGGTTATTTTCTATTATTAGGCATGACTGTTTCATGTCAAAAGTCAACGAAAGTATAAAATGAGAACAAACTACACATAAAAAAAAAACTATACCACTATAGCCCAGTGGTTAGTGACCCTGCCTACTGGGCTAGAGGTCCCGGGTTCGAATCCCGGTAGGTGTAATCATTTATATGATGAATATGAATGTTTCTTTCCGAGTCATGGATGTTTATATGTATCTATGTATGTTGTCTTGCACCCATAGTATAGGCTGTGCCTAGTTTGGGGCGAGATAATTTGTGTAAGAGCGACTCAGTATTATTATTCCGTTAAGAGAAATTCTTAACAAAAAATATTATTATCTATCTAGTTATGTTATATTTACATAATAAAATAATTAATTGTTCTGTCTGATTCAAAGTAGAGCTTAGATCGCTGGTTCCTAAAAATTGGAAATTTTGTACTTCACGTTTACAAACGTACACTTCGATTTTAAAGGAAAAAAACATCCATCCACGTACAAACATGTTGAGATATTGTAGAGACAATCTAAGTTAGTTACAATTAATACTGTACACAAAATGAGGCTACAAAGGTTACTTCAATTCTCACAAAGCAAACATCTGTTGAAACGATGGCCAAAACAAGCAATAAATATGTATATGTTTGTATTGAGTCATACGAAAACAAATAATTTGAAAGTTAAACGAAGAGCACAAAACCTTACAAGTCACGACGTGGTGCGACGGCATAATGGATATGTCGACTTTTGTTACATATGGAATTTACAAAAAAAAAAAAAAGTTGAACTCTGCTTTAACTTATATTATAATATCTAATAGATACATAAATATATTTTGATGTTTTCATCTTTTTTTTGATCGAGATGTTTCTATCTCCAAAAAACTTATTATTTGAAGTTTCAATATTTATTATTTGTTATAAACTTAGACCAACATTTGACCAAAATAATGGGACATCCAGGCACAAATAACAACATCTTTTTATGAGAAAAAGATTTCATCTGATGGTAAGTCCAATGCAGTGCCCAGTGCTCAGAATTATTAATTAACCCAAATTTGTAAGTGACATCGCAATAATTGTGCTCGTCACTTTGAGACAAGTTTGAGAAATAAAATGATCATCTCATACGAAAGGCGACCATCAGCCCATTTAGCTGGCATCCCATAGAAGCCTCCCATTGGTAAATATATCTATAATAATAATATTGACACACTCTTACACAAATTATCCAGCCCCAAACTAGGCATTGCCTGTACTATGGGTACAACACAACGATATATTTAATACATTATAGTTACATAAATAAACATACATAAAAACAAATAAACATCCATGACTCGGAAACAAACATTTATATTCATCATATAAATTATTGCACCTACCGGGATTCGAACCCGGAACCTCTAGCTCAGTAGGCAGGGTCACTAACCACTGGGCTATAGGAGTCGCCAATATATAATAAATAATCTATCTATATATATAAAATTCTCGTGTCAAAATGTAAGTTGCAACTCCTCCGAAAGGGCTTGATCTATTTTTATGAAATTTTATATGTATATTTGGTAAGTCTGAGAATCTACATATTTTTATAATCCAAAAGATTTTTTTTATTAATTTATATTGCAATACAACGTTTGCCGGTTCAGTTAGTAGACTATAATAATATCATAAAGTTAGCGATAAATGTGACAACAAAACTATCGAAAAATTCAAATAACGACCTTCGCCACTACCGATTCTAACAGGATTTTGATAAGAATTTTTTATCGTATGGATTATGAATCCATAGTACAAAATAATAATTTATTAACACCATACATAATTTGTCCTTGGCAAAAACAAACCAGGATATATTCGCATCAAACATGTTGTATACTTATCTATATGTCCTCCTATATCCACAAAATATGTCAGCTCTATTTTTACAATAATCCACAAATTTTTGTAGTGGGAAAGAGTGGGAAGCATTTAGTTGACTTCAAATGTGGAGGAGGTAGTGCCATGAAAACGAAAGAGGGGTTGCTGATGTGATGATAGTAATGCTATCGTAGTTCTGTGAAACAAGGTGATGAGAGCTATAAAGGGGTGAAATACCACACCCAAAACATCACAGTCAGTTTTTCACTGACGCTGAGAGCGTACTGAGACTGCTCAAACTTAAAACTTAGCTAAGTATATGTGATAAATGAAATAAATGATATTTCTGAGATTAAGGATTGGTCTCCGCTGCACTCCAACTCGATACCGCAGGCGTAGTCGCAAATTGCGGCACCTAATACTACGCCTAAGTGGGCGAACAGGAGCCAGGTTCGAACAATGTGTGACGTTGACGTGCCACATGTTCTTAACTAAAATGCCGGCTTGCGTAGTACGAGTAATACTTTGTAAAAACAATGCTACTAGAAATCAGAAAGACATATAATCAGTAAGTATTTTGTATTTTATTCATTTCAATGTAAAATAACATGAAGCGTATATGAGTAACAAAATTTGAAAGATGCCACTGTGACACTCAATGATGCCACACACACAAGCATCTTTAAGATTAGCCAATACACACTACAATATAAAGTTGCCGTTACAAAAAAGGTATTGTTCCTAGGTAGGACGGTATCTAGTTGGAGCGCAGGGGAGACCAATCCTTAATCTAAGTGATATTTATTTCAGTAAATAGATCTTCAGAGACACTTTTACACGACATTATTACTAGATGAAACCGTTATTAGCTTCGCATAATATTTGATTTCATAGTCATTTGAAAGCTGAAATAAAACTTCGCGTTTTATACACACTTTACGTAAATAAAGTCTAAGTTCGCTCTATAGGTATATCTATAGAGGTCCCGGGTTTGAATCCCGGTAGGTGCAATCATTTATGTCGTGAATATGAATGTTTGTTTCCGAGTCATGGATGTTTATATATTTCTATATATATTTAAGTAAGTATATTGCTCTTAATAGTGATTTTCATTATTATAACACTAGAAATAAGGGTTTGCTTGTAACTAACTCTAGTAGGCTTCATAAAACACATAATAGTAATAATGTATATACTTTTATAATAAAGTCCCAGCCATTGTTTAGGCATTATCTATAAATAAATTTAAATGTTTTATTAAAAAATGGCTCTGTCTCAAATCCTATTACTCCACAGCTGAATATATAAGTGATCGGACAGCCTGGGACTAGATTATGATTATTTTATAGCAATAGCAATGACAGTACAATATTGTATTAAAAAGAGCGCAAAAAAAGAATACTGGGAGAGTTTCTTGCGCCGCTTCTTCTCTCTCAGAGAGCGGTAGTAGTATTAGAAATGACATCAAAAAGAATTCTAAAGGAATCAACTTTGAGGAAATAAATGCCTTTTATTAAATATATCGTTTGTTTGTACCCATAGTACAGGCTATGCCTAGTTTGGGGCAAGGTAATTTGTGTAAGAGTGTGTCAATATTATTATTATAGATCTCAGCCTAAGTTACCTTTCTTTCAAGGGTAAATACAACCTCCTAACCTTTTCCTACATATAACCTCATATAAAGAATTCTATAGGAATCAATTTTTAGAAAATAAATTGCCTTTTATGCCTTTTAACCGTTATACATACATAAATTATTGTCTAGAATGACAAGTTCTCACACAATAAGTTACATGTGTCTCATTATACCCATCACCTTAATTATGCTCGCTTCCTTCATTATCATACACATACACGTTTCTGCATGATTTAGATATGCAAAAAGTATTCTATATACTATAGACATTCTTAGAATAATAACACTCAGAACGTGAGTAGACACAAGCGAAATGAAGCAATTTCAAAGTGGCCTTTTAAGGCAACATTACGTTTCTCGCTGCCTTAGTGTCACGCTGTCAATTTCCATGTGTCTCAGTAGACACCTGGAACACTGATCTTAATAATAGGGTAAAGGTTGATAAATCCAATATACAATTATTTATATAAGTTATATTTACACAGTTTATTCTTTATTACTTTTTTAAAACATTTGAGCGCCTTACAAACTAATTTGTTATGTATATTACAGCCATTGTGAAATACTCTATTTCATTGAAAACAGTGGCCGTTGAGTTTCTTGTATGTTCTTCTGACTTTAGTTATATATTTTCCGAACATATGATAGATTCAGTAATTTAAAAGCAATATTTATAATGACTAATTTGAATAAAGTTTAAGAGTTTTTTATTTAGAGTTTCTTGCGCCGCTTCTTCTCTCTCAGAGCGCCATTTGTTTCCGAAGCGGTAGTAGTATCTAGTATATTAGAAATGACATCAAAAAGAATTCTAAAGGAATCAATTTTAAGAAAATAAATGCCTATTATTTAACTTTGACTTTCATTTCGCTACACAAGACCGTCAAAATGAATAGTGAATTTTACCTTTTCAAAGACAAGATAGAACTTGTCGGTGTCCTCGAAAAATTCAATGAGCTGGATTATATTGGGGTGCCCCTGACAGTAGTGGAAGGTCTCCACCTCCCGGAAGACGCGAGCGCGGGCGTGCCCCGGCACCTTGTCTATGATCTTCACTGCGAACTCCTGGCCCGTATAGATGTTGACGCAGGTCTGAACCGAGGCGTACGCGCCCTCGCCGAGTACCTCGCCGGTCAATTTGTACAGATCTGTCAACCAAATAAATACATCTCACATAATTAACGGCCATTCCCAATATTCAGTCTATCTCCAGTTCTGGCCTACTTAAGATAAAAAAATCCTAACTATAGTCGACTTTTCTGTCCCAATAAACATATCGACGGTAACTCATCTTATCCGTACACGCTGTTTTTTTAATGGAACGACGTAAAGCTTACCAGGGATAGAAGTTTGTATGGAAATTGCAACAGTGAACTGGCGATAAGAATTACATATACGGTATATTGGGACAGCTTTAGATTATTGACAGCTATTTACTGACAGTAGAAGGTAGTAATTTATCCCTATCTGTAGATAGTATATTGGGAACGGCTGTAATACGTCTAGATAGTATCTTGCTGTTAGACAACCGATAAAAACAGGCCACGAATATTTATTTACAAGTAGGTACAATAACAGATAACCAAATAAAACTATCATCTAATAACAAGTACAGCATATTTTTATGATTCTGAGATCCAATTAAAATGGTACACATCCAATGACGTTCTATATAAACATCATTGTACACATAGCATTAGTTTTCTCGCAATTTGTATGACACTTCTTTTTCAAATCTAATACGTATATTTACCCCAATATGTACTATAGTTACAATAGTACAGCAATACTTATTCTTAAAATGTTAAACTACAGTTGCATGATACTTTGTGTTAGTGCTCAAAATAGAGGTTAACTCTAAACTCAAATTGTTTTTGTGACGTTTCCACAGCTGTCTAGCCTACCTTGTCGTATAAATTAATGATCTAAGACGTTTGTAACTGACGGATACATTGCTGTCAACGTTTAATGACAAGATCTTATCTATCCATAGTTATGTCCAATATAGTTATAGTCCAATGCTATCTGTCAATAGGTTATTGAAATGTAAGTAAGCGTAAAAGGATAGATTTGTCTACGTCTAGTAAGATAAACTAAGGATAGATAGGTTATTGAAAACGGCCGTTAAATAAAACATTTTTTAAACGGGTAAAACGCGTGTAATTGTAACTGTGTTTTAGCGTTTTTTTTTTTAAAGTTTCGCTAGGCTGACACATTATCAGGCTGTCAGGCATCCTGCGATCTAGACAGCTGTGGAAACGTCACAAAAACAATATTCTTATGTCAAAAAGGTAGCAACGGGATTCTTTAAACTATTTTTATGCAATTAAATTAAAATATTTTTATGTTACAATAGCTTTGTCTACCACAGTATATCACACAATGAAAAAGTGAATTTTCATTTTGTGAAACCAGAACCATTTTAAACGTCATCGTAAAAAGAGAACGTAGTAATATACTTTATTACTGATATTGTCACATCATTATTAAAATTACTATTTTTTGCAGACTTCGATTATTGTGAAATTTCTTAACCATGTCTCGAAACGGGTGGTAATTAATTAATTTAAATTCACTGCATCTAGTCTAATAATAACCTTGAAAACATGACGTGACCACGGAGCTCCCAGAGCGCTTCTTCCTGCGGCGTTTCCTGCGAGCCTCTTCCTTGCGCCGCTGGAGGTCCTCACTGTCGGGGATGGGCACCGGAGCTGAAGAATCAGATCCTAGTACCACCTCTTCACATTCGCGCTCGCTCCCCGACCGACTGCTTCCATGACCAACGCCTGTTCGAACAATTAAGATCAATATTAAAAACTAAAATAACATACTTATTGACGGAATCGCATGCCAGCCTGCCATTCGAGCAACAGTCTCAGATTTGATCCTAATGGGAGGAGTAATAGTCTACGGCAACCATAATACTATGGTTATACAGGTGTCCGTCAATCCATTTGTCTGTCTGTATAAATTCTCATAAGCCGCAATAGATTTTGATAGAGTAAATATTCTACCTACAAAATAATAAAGACCAAAATGACTAATTGCAACTGATATCCCCCCTGTCCCCTCTTATTTTTTTTAACATAAAAGTATATTATATCTTATATATATCGTCCGATGATACGGATGTCTTTATATTGGGAGTTCGCCTCGCGCTTGAAATATTTCGAGCGGCATTAAATTTAGATACTGAAATCCGAACTTAATTAATTATAACTGTTTATAAATAGTCTGGGAACATAATTCTTTCATATAACATTACACACATAGAAAACGGACCAGCCGTTTATTAAAACGACAGACACACATTAAAATAACTGTTATATTGGCATAACATACAGACTAATCTATAAGTGCTCCCCGGCAAACGTTGTTTTGCCATATAAATTAAGTACCCCGTGCCCGCTAATTGTATGAATTGTCATATTATAATGTAATGAAATGACATTGACTGAATTACTTACATTGCAAATATGTATATATAGGTTCTAAAGCAAATGCACATACAAAATAACTTTGTCTTCATAGCAAAATGAGAACACAAATTGCTTCACAGCTGCAATGAATAGTAGGCATTTTACTATTATCTGATATTATGTCACATCTACGTTTTTCATCTTTTTTAGGTCAAAGTGAGTTCAAAAAAACAGCTGATTAGGATTGAGGGAATCATAGTTTTTGCGAAAACTTAGTAGTTTAAATATTGTATTAAAATATAATGCTAATTCATTTCTGACTTCACATAGTCATTAGAGATGACCTAAGGAATGTCTGGTTCAAAGCATAGTATACCCATTTAGTTTCACCGTGTATAAGTCAAATAAATAGAGATTCCGGATAAGTAATGACAAACATATATGACCTCCGAAATACGCTGCATCTTATGGTATAAGTCTTATTCAGATCGGTTCAGAAATTTTCGCAGTATAACCGAAGAAAAAACCGGATAAAAAACTAGATATTATGCATATAATATTATTAAGTGACACAAATATAGCAAATGAGATCTCATAGCACTAAAAACTTGGCAGTATGTGCAAAACAATAGATTTGGTAATTTCGATCGGTATAATATGAATATAAATTATTTTTACTGAAACTGTTACGAGGTCGGTAATATTTAAAAACACCGATAAACATTTAGGCACCGGTAGAGTTGAATATTATTGAAAATAAATATGTTTTTATCGCAGTCGTATCTGAGACGGAATTGGAAACTTATTACCCTGGAAATGCGTGTGTAAATTTCATGATCATCAGCTGATTAATAAAAGCGCAAAAGATTCACATTGGTATTATTAATATTAGTTCTGAAGAACAGAAATTAATATTTTTCACCAAATTTGTCTTGACATAGGTAAACTTTCTTAAAAGTTCATTAAAAACTAGGCTGTCTTTGGCGAAAAGTACCTTATATAGCGGAAACGATAGCTCCTAGCTCTTCTTTCAATCAAATCACTAATTTTAACATGCAGATATAAGCTTAGTCAAGGTATTCTCAAATAAATAATGTATTAGAGTGTTATTATAAGTTATTTTTATACAAGTGAATTCACAAATTGTTTAAGAGTTTGAATAAAGGAAGATAATTTTATGGAAGAGTAGGATAAACGCATTCACATAATTGTAGTGACCACCGCAACCTGCATTCTCCTGTAACTAAATCACAGGAGCTTTGCCAGCCCTTTAGGAAGAGGTTTTCAAGGTAACCATGTCTTAGTCCTGGAAGCACCGCACAAGGAATCTCATACCATAGTTAGGTTGCACGTGCCAAAAAGTTTCTTAAAAAACTTTATATGATCGCCACGTAGCGTGTGTTCGAATCAGAACACGAAGTATTAATTGCATGAATAACACGCTTATAAACGCGGAGCAATGTATACACAATTTGAATACATAGTGTGGCGCTGAATGCAGTAGAAACCTGATTATCCGGACTCATATTTCATAACTCTTAAGTGTTTGGTAAACAGCTAAGTGCGTGATGGATATCGTGTCAATAAGCTGTATTTACATACACATTGTCTTCAATGTGTATAAGTGAAGGCGTTCACTTAAAATTCAATACAAAGTCCAAAATCTTCTATATATATAATCTTCTATATGTATATGTATAATGAAAATGGTCTTTGTTTGAGGTTCTTTCACGCCTAAACCACTGATCGTATCGACATGAAACTACCACCACTCGATGCGAAATTTATCCTAGATTTACGGCTACTTTTTTTAATTGTATTTGTAATAAGATGAATAAAATTTAATTTATTTCCTTTTCAAATTCGCTCAGCGAAGCGGGCGGGAACGGCTAGTTATACTGTATATTCATACACAGCTTGCGGCATCATTTTCGTCTTCTTTTGAAGATACTTATGCACCTAGTCGCATTTCAGACTTTGCAAATTCGTTTTTGTTTTTATTTGGCGACATTTGTATTGTTCGGTAGGGACTCACTGGTGGAGATGTGGTTCTCATCGCATTAGTATCGATATTATGACTAGAGTACTGATGTTCACTACGGCCAAATGAGGCCCGAGAAATAAAAAAGTAACACATTGTATAAAGCTAACCCCACACACAAAGCTAGCCTCCCTACCATAGGCATTTTTTTATGGTAAAAGGAGAACTAGCGAGCGTACGGGTCACCTGGTGTTAAGTGATAACCGCCGCCCACAGTCACTTGCAACACCAGAGGAATCACAGCTTGTCACAGTTGCCGGCCTTTAAGGAAGGTGTACGCGCTTTTTTTGAAGGAACCCATGTCGTATCGTCCCAGAAACACCGCACAAGGAAGCTCATTCACGCACGCGTGACCAATCTGGATTTGTCAATGTGTTAGCTAGTAGTTTAATATTATGGTGATAACTAACAGCTTGACTGACTCTTTGTGACTTGTCAACCAAAGTCGTTAAAAGTGACAATAGATTCACTTTCCTATTCTATCTTGCTTAATAGAGCAAACGGGTGAGTGTCTACTGGGTACCTAAGATATATATATGCATAGGAGCCGAGGTCGCGAAGTCAAAAGATGACGAGCTGAAAATGAACTTAAATCCCCTTTGAGTAAGAGAGTGGTGGCAGATAGAAGTGGAAACTGTTAAATAATAAATATAGTAGGTAAGTAACCCAATTATTAATAAGTTAAATATTAGCATATTGTTACACTATGCTGTATACTCTTTCTCTTTTGTTACACATCATTCGCCGTCGTTCGTTATATGTGAACCTGCCTTAAGACATCGTATCGATGCTACAATAATCCGATCTTTGCTCTCACTCACCTTTCAGTGCCAAGCTATTGTTAAAGCGATTTCTCCAAGTACTTGCATACTTTAAACGTCTTTGTGCAACAAACGTGTGCTGCCTTATAACGTTTACATTCTATAGCATAACTAATATTTGGCTTGGCTCATTTGTACTACCAACTCTCTAATCACTAATGACATTACTAACTAACAACTATTTTTTTTATGAAAAAAAGGACAGGAAAAAGGACGACACGAGCAGGACGTTCAGCGGATGGTAGTTGATACGCCCTGCTCATTACAATGCAGTGCCGCTCAGGATTCTTGAAAAACCCAATAACTCTGAGCACTACAACTACGCTCGTCACCTTGAGACATAAGATGTTAAGTCTCATTTGCCCAGTAATTTCACTAGCTACGGCGCCCTTTAGACCGAAATACAATAATGCTACAAGGCGCCTACATATCATTGATATACATGTATGTACATATTTTTGTAAAAAATGGTACATAAAAGCGTACCAAGATAGAATTTTCAAGTGCCTAAACGCCTTAGTAACACCATAATAACGGGTCACAACGCCCGATATACACAAGCGTTCTTGGGAATGAACGTTTCCCGGATCCTGGCCACGTCACCTAATCCCTAAGTGAAGAATTTTCCAACGAAGAAAGTGAATGTATCATTGATAACTGCCCTCAATCTTTAAATGATTGTATATAGGCCAATGAAAACAAAATGCAATACTATGGTTATGGTTTGTAAAGTGGCTTTGATCCAGTTCATTTCAGCCCTGTTACACTGCGACCAATGTGATCTATTGTGATAGCCACTGTTAACTATAGCTCACTGCAAACATTGATTCTTTTCATGAATCTTATTATGTCTTTTGCAGTGAGCTGACGTATCTCAAATGGTTGAAGAATTGGACTTCCCAAAGAGATGCTACATTTACGCATTCAAGGACCACATTCAGAGAGAATGTGTAGCGGGGTTTCATCTGCACTAAATGCAATACTAGATTTAATTCAAGTTTTGCATAAATATTAACAAGAGGTCGAAATAACATATTATACTATACAATATTATCACGGTAGATGCAGGCATAGTATGTTGCTACTTATAGCGACAAACGGACGACGTCGCGGGCGGCAGCTAGTTTTGAATGAACTTTATACAAAATATTATCAAAAACTGCAGTAATATTTTATACAATAGAAAGAGAAAACTTTTTTTCCTTAAAACAATATATTTTATACACAAATAAAATTTAAAAAACAAAATTTTATGAACGATGCGGGACTCGAACCCACGATTCCGGCTTTCCTTGCCGGTGCTCTAACCAACTGAGCTAACCGTTCGAGTGACGTATCGTTATAAAATCTTGTATTCAAATTTTATTTGTGCATTTAATCCTTGAAATGAGGGTTATCACTTTAAAAACATAACAAATTGAATATATTTTATGGCAAGACTAGATCATATATCATACGCATGTTTCCTACAGGAGTAGACAGAGATGACGGAACTCCATTGAGCGGCATTGCATTGTAATGGGCAGGGCGTATCAATTACCATCAGCTGAACGTCCAGATCGTCTTGTCCCATATTTTCATAAAAAAAAAACCCTTTCATCCTAGCTCTCTTGTAAACACGCATTGATCCGTCAATATTAATAATTCTTACACTAATATGTTCCACAGAAGCTACGCGTTGTGACTATGAAAACAAACAAAGCATTCGAATGTATTACAGGCATATTATGATGATAATAGTATGGTGTGATACGTGCAGCTGAGTTGGCAAACAAAGCGGGTTCAACGACCTCTGTGGCCGCGCTCCTCGGCCCCCTCACCCCGCTATACGCGCGGCGTAAGCGCACCTCGCCACTGCACGTAACTGCACTGTCAGGCCTACAGATATACGCATTACGCGACAGATTCGACTGCCTAAAACAACTCATAGAAATATATTTATCTACCATAGGGAGTGACAATAACATAACACTTGGTAAACTTCAGAAGCTACATCAGTTCGTAAAGGGGCTTTGACATGGGGTGAAGATCTGATAAAAAAAACTTCCAGTCCATTTTTTAAATCATATAATAACTTAGCCAACTTCATATACTTTTATACAATTTAAATTGGCCTGAGTAGGACCAAACAAGAACCATGCATGATTCTCCTCTATATAATCTACTGTACTATTATAAGATACTTTGTTTATAACCAATCTTATCCATGTTCAGTATCCGCTTTAGACATTTTTTTTATGAAAATAAAGGACGAGACGAGGAGGACGTTCAGCTGATGGTAATTGATACGCCCTGCCCATTACAATGCAGTGCCGCTCAGGATTATGGAAAAACCCGAAAATTCTGAGCGGCACTACAGTTGCACTTGTCACCTTTATGACATAAGTTGTCAAGTCTCATTTGCCAGTAATTTCACTAACTACGGCACCCTTCGGTCCGAAAGAAACAGCAGAGATAAGCAGAAATAAGCGCCGTTGTGGTACCCATAATCTAGCCGGCATCCGGGGCAAAGGAGCCTCCCACTGGTTAAATGTCAATAATATTATAATATGTCAAGTTTAAACCTTCTCTAGGACCGTATTACAGACAATATCCTATTGAGACGTTCCATATTCCTGTGTGTGATCCACGATAACACGTTATGAAGTTAGTGACTGCAACTGGGCTAGGTTCCACCGGGACACCACGCTCCGTAAGCTACCAAACGAGATACCATATAGACCCAGAGTCATTACGCGTCCGAGCTGGTCGCGACACCAAATTGGTTGCGCAATCAAATTGTGAATAATTAATTCCCTATAGAGCTGTATATTATATTTTGTTGGTAGCGTCGTCTAGTTACGCCATGATAAAATATAATTAAATGTTTATTTTTTTTAATTCTATTCATATTTCAAAAATAATTTTGTTGTTTGCGCCTACAGTAGCACCAGATGAATTTGAAACTGGGCTTGATACTTTTTGGCGATTTTGTACCAGTTTAGTACCTACTTTTGAGCAAACGTTTATTATCTATCTACTTATGTTATACTGAGTATCAATGCGCTCTGTTGGTGGTTAATAAATAATTATTGATCATCAGATTAATAACGATGGTATGTGTGTTCTAGACAATTATTATTCAGTTTGTAGCTAACAACCAACAATTATCCATCCAAATTTACCTCTATTTTATATGGAATAGAACGACAAACGAGTGTGTGTGAGTGAACTGTAGAGGAACGGCACACATCCTTTTTATGGATGATAATGGTAATGATATGGCGCGTGGCGCCTAAATCTAATTTATCCATTCCATTCATCCATTTATATCCATCCTCCATCTTGGATCTTGGAAGATGGTTAGGAAATTTTCTAGTATAATACACCTCGTTTTCCTTTTTTGCAAAAATCAAGAGATACTCCATGGAAAATATATACATGGAGAAAATAGCATTTGAGTTTTTTTTTAAGAAATAATATAGAAAAATTAAAGAACTGTACTAGTTTGTTATTTTTAATTTATCTCGCCATTCCGTGAGGGTAGACAGAAAAAGCACACGCTTTCAACTGATTCTAAAATTTCTACGTAACACTTCCTACTTTGCTTGATCCTATTCCGAGTTAAAATAATCAATAGAATTGTTAATAAATTCACTTCACAGCTCAGATACAATAATAAATACGGAAAATAACACAGGATACGCTAATATTGTTTGCAATCTAAAACGGCAAATGCGCAATAAAATGCCAATTATTACAATCTATATCGAATACAATCCGCGTTCAATGGACCAAACTTCCTGTTTGTTTTACATATTATAATAATAAGTATGTATTTTTTTTTATGGAATAGGGGGACAAACGAGCGTACGTGTCACCTGGTGTTAAGTGATCACCGCCGCCCATATTCTCTTGCAACTCCAGAGGAATCACAAGAGCGTTGCCGACCTTTAGGAAGGGGTACGCGCTTTTATTGAAGGTACCCATGTCGTATCGTACCGGAAACACCGCACAAGAGGCTCATTCCACAGCTTTGTAGTACGAGGAAGAAATATCCTTGAAAACCGCACTGTGGAGGACCGCCACACATCCAGATGGTGGGGATGATATCCTAATCTGTGGCGTGTCGTGCGAAAGTGGGATTCGGCGGCAGGAATCAGGTTTAACAGCTCTTCGGAACACTCCCCGTGATAAATGCGGTAGAAGACACACAATGAAGCGATGTCTCTACGCAATGCCAAGTGATCCGTTCACAGCCACTGGGTCCCCGACAATTCGAGCTGCTCTGCGTTACACGCGGTCAAATGAATCGAGCTGATACTGGGGTGCGCCAGACCAGAGATGACAGCAATACTCCAATTGTTGCCGGACCTGCGCTTTATAGAGCGCTAGAAAGCTTGCCGGCTTGAAGTATTGCCGTGCTCTATTGATGACGCCCAGCTTCTTCGAAGCCAATTTGGCTTTGTATGTTAGTCAAGTAGATAAACAGACTCTAAAGGACTTCAAAAAAGGAGACTGTACCTACTTTCGTAAGGTTAAGTAAACTAGTATAACTTTTTTAATATTTGCAATTTGCATTCTCAAATAAAAATTAATATTAAGTAAGTTACTGTCACTACCGGAAGTTACGTAAATCATCAGTGAGTTACTAATTAATCACATATTACATCATTTATATCAACATCAACACCGTAGTAATGTGTCACTATGCCTTAAGTAAGGCTTAATATGTGTGTATACACCCATATTTATTTTTTAATTAAAAAAAAAAAACTGGATTATCATTTACCACATGTATAATAACAATATATTTATGTCAGAAAAATAGAAAAACCAAATCATTGAAAAATTCACAATCAATGACCTTGTACAATTCACAATTTTATTAATAAATCGCTAGAAAAACTTGTATTTTGTCTTGTGTGTTGTGTTCAAAGCTAAAAATTTAAGGGTCTCTGCTCCATGTTATCCCCGTTCGGTAAGAGGTCTTCGTCAAAGGTGTCGTTAAGATAAGAGTTGTGGATTTGGTACTAACAGTTGAAACAATAATGAAGCACAGTAGACACAAGATGTGTTATAAATACGTCCGCATGTAGCGCGATACAGAAACCCAGTTCTAAACTCGTTTGGATAACCGCCCACGTCATCATAGCATCGACAGAATATCAAAATACGTGAATCTATGCTTTAAGAAAATGCATTACGTTGAGACGCACGCTTGCAACGCCACGGATATTGAGGGAATTGCGCATTGTTACTCAATTCCTGCAAAAAGAAAATGTCTTCTACCGCATTTATCACGGGGAGTGTTCCGAAGAGCTGTTTAACCTGATTCCTGCCGCCGAATTCCACCTTCGCACGACACGCCACAAGTTAGGATATCATCCTCACCATCTGGATGTGTGGCGGTCCTCCACAGTGCGGTTTTCTAGGAGCTTTCTTCCACGTACTACAAAGCTGTGGAATGAGCTTCCTTGTGCGGTGTTTCAGGGACGATACGACATGGGTACCTTCAAAAAAAAAGCGCGTACACCTTCCTTAAAGGCCGGCAACGCTCCTGTGATTCCTCTGGTGTTGCAAGAGATTGTGGGCGGCGGTGATCACTTAACAACAGGTGACCCGTACTCTCGTTTGTCCTCCTATTCCATAAAAAAAAAAATTATCGCCATTTATTTTATTTAAAAACAGCAGTTTAGTCAGAAAAGACATACCGATGAAGTCATTTTATTTTGATAGGTATTGTTCTACGTTGTGGAAAAAGTTTCCGCCGTTAGATATATGTACTAAAATACATAGCATACCATATTTACGTGATGTTTCAACTCCGCCGATTCAATCGATACTGAATCTTAGCGGTGTGAACGGATTATAAGGCGTCTCAATTGTCAATACGTAATCCGTGAATAAGTGTATAGTTGACTATCAAGAAACACTCGATCACGGCTTACGTATCAAGGCAGCAACCTAAGTGATATCTCAATTAGAAGTCAATTTTTCAATGATACGTGAAAGGGTAATAATAAAATTGTATCATACGTTCCAAAATAATAAAAAAACGAGTTGTTGCTGTTTGAAACGAAAATATACTAGACTTATTCACTTATCGACGTGTTACTCTTTGGTTTAAATGAATCTCAGACTTGTTACTCTTTGTAACTGAGGTGTATATATATATCCGGCCGGACCATCGAACGCGGTCCGTCCGGTACCGCACCATATTCGATGGAATTCATTGTTAAAAATTATTATTATTGTACACAAAAATATTATTATTACGGTCCGGATCGTACAGAGTTCCTACCGGATCAATTAGTGCGAGGAGCCCACCGACCCGTCCGGTGGTCCGATCCGACCGTACCAAATACGACCATGTGTCTAAACACTCTAAAAGTCTAAACTTTAAGACGCGTGAAGGTATAATTAATTGGTCAGTCACCCGGGACCACTGTAATTAGTAGTCCCAGCAAAGTTAATTTTCTGAAACAATAACTGTTTTAATATTATTTAGATACTGATTACAAACATTTTAATCCTTTAAAATCATAAGTTAGTTACCCCACAAATAACCTCTTTAAAGTCTAAACTCATCTGTGTTTAACAGAAAACATTCGTAATTCAGTACTAAATTGCACCTCAATGCGGCGATAAGAACAAATTAGATTAGAGAGAGCCTTGTAAAACGTTTAAAACCACTCAATACTCGTCAGTGACAATTCTAGGGTTGCTAACCGTACTATAATACGAGATATATATATATATATATATATACATCAGTCATTACTGTGCGCAGTACAATTTCCTAGATGAAAAATTTTGATACATGAATGACCCTCTTTCTTACTAACATGTTTTTTTTTATATTTACGCTCTCCGGAATAATACTCTATTTGTGCCAAAGTTACCAGCCCTAGTCACGAGTCGTATGACCGTATCACGGACACATGCGCGGTTCCACGTCCACACTGCTCGACTAAAGTTACGTCAGCTGTATCGTCCTATACAACTGACGATGTATTTAAAATTATTTGTATCAATCTGTTCATATTATTACTATCTTCAATTCCGGTGTGTGTTCTTTATTCATTTATATTCTAGACGACTATCAGATTTTCTTCTACGGGAAAGCTATAACTAAAGATTCTGCTGTCCATCTGTGTCTGTCAAAAAACCATATCTTAAAAACTGCAATAGTTAAGACTACTGGAATTTTGACAGCGACAAAAAACGTTCTTTTAAAATCACAATAACGTTTACATAATACCTTATACGATGGTACGGACTCCTTTGTGTGCCAGTCCGGCATCGACTAACCTTGAATCCGTAGCACGTATTTCAAGAAGCTCTCTTCCATAAGTGCTAAGGCGGGTTAATAATACGATAGGCACACAACTATTTTTTTAAATTTTATATAAGCAATAACATACTAATAATAGTGCATAAATTTTGCGCTCCCTTAGCCAACTCGAGCCGATTTCATCTCAACGAGCGTTAGTCTAGTATGATGGATTAGTCAAATTCAATATCCATAAAATAGTGTGCTCAGCGCCTAAAGAAACGCTGAACTGTAAATAAAGGGCGTACTCCTACCTAAACAAATCCAAAAGATCTCAACGACGATCGGTCCTGTGCTACTCTCATTCGGTACCATAATAGCACCACCCCATCTCCTCCCGTGGGTGTCGTAAGAGGCCACTAAGGGATACATAGAACGGAGGATGGACAGCAGCATCTTTCGCCATAAAAACAGCTAATCATATCACCAGGGGCTTGCATTGGTTTTCTACCAAGATAGCCACTCTAGATTTAACTAGTCGTAGTAGCGTCGTTGTAATCCGGCGATACTTGGTTTTGAGGGTAAATATTGAAGTTGTATATCGAATATGCGAACTGGAGACAGCGTAGTATTTAGAATCTAGCGTAAGGAAAAAATTTATGAGTTTATGTTCAATAAAGTTTGGTTATAGAATTACAGAACCGATTTAAACTAAATCAACTTTTACACTAGTGCTATAGTTATGTAGGTTCTTAACGAGGTAGGCACTGCCTAATTGCGTATATGATATGCACGCTCCTGTGTGTCACTATCAATACCCCGTAAGCTTGTTTGTCACTCTTATTCCATATAAAAACAATTTTATGAACAATGCGGCACTCGAACCCACGACCGCTCTTCACGTCTCGCGTTCCGTGCGAGTGCTCTGCCAACTGAGCTAACCGTTCGAGTAATGTCATAAAATCTTGTATGCTTTATTCAACTCTCAGTCTTTCAGACTTAGTCTCTGAGAGTTTTCAAATAATATTTGTGTATTAGAAGTGAGGGTTATCACTTTAAAAACATAACAAACCATAAAGTAAACGGTTGACGAACAAACAAAATATTCACAGATAATATAATATCACATCAAAACGCATTGCGTGTCTGAAGATCACATTCATACAGCTATGTTGTCAGTTCGTTCCGCCGATGACTTGTTTATTTCTACTTTCTAATCTAGCTCAGATCATATCATTCTAAATATTTTAACATGCTTTTTAGGGTTCCGCAGCCAAATGGAAATAAAACGGAACCCTTATAAATTCGTCATGTTTTTCTGTCTGTTTGTCCGTCCGTATGTCACAGCCACTTTTCTCCGAAACTATAAGATACTGTTTAAACTTGGCACGTAGATATATTCTGTGAACCACAGTAAGATTTTCACACAAAAATAAAAAAATAACAATAAATTTTGGGGTTCCCCATACTTAGAACTGAAACTTAAAATGTTTTTTTCATCAAATACGTGTTGGGTATTTATAGATAGGTCTTCAAAAATGATATTGAGGTTTTTAGTATTTACACTTTGTTATAAGCTGAATAGTTTGCGCGACACTTCCAAAGTTATAAAATATGTGTCCCCGCCCTTATAACTTCTAAAATAAGAGAATGATAAAACTACAAAAAATATATGATGAACATTATCATGCAAACTTCCAACGAAAATCGGTTTGAACGAGATCTGGTAAGTACATTTTTAATATGTCATAAATCGTATTATTAATAACTTAATTAAAAAAAAATACACTATTATTAAAACATCTATCGAAGTTACAACAAACTACAAGTACTTTTATATTATGTTACTTGTTGCTACGGAACCCATCATGGGCGAGTCCGACTCGCACTTGGACGCTTTTTTATTATTTATATTGTAAAACAAAGTCCTCCGCCGCGTTTGTCTGTCTGGCCGTTGGATACAAAAACTAAAAAAAAAAATAGCGTGGTTTTTGAGGAAGGATACATTTACGATATTTGTTGGAAAGGTCGGAAAAAAAAAGTCATCTGTGAGCTTTCAACGAAAACGCTGTCCAAACCCTTTGATATATAACAAATAACAAAAAAAAAACACAATTATTTTAATCAAAGTTGAGTAATTTTGAAGATATCTTACACTATTCGTACCTAGTTTAAAATTATTGAAAATTATTTTCTACTTTTCACTTTGTTTTTATCTGTTCTTGATAAGTGTGGAGTTTCAAATGTCAATTCAATCCGACATTTTAAAGTGGGTGAAAATCGTGTCCAAATTCAGCTAACAATTCAAGCTTATAATATAAAGTGTGTTAAAATCGAGACACCTACGTAAATTGAAATAATGTACAAACACGGACGAGTAAAAAAAGGACTCCGGGTCACCTTACAAACTAGTGAAGCACCAAAACAAGCCGGTTGACGTGTAAATACATAGCCCCACGCACACACTAATAAAAGCTGATCGGCCGCCATTATAAGATTCGCCATCGTCTGTGACAGATCAGTTTGCGTCTCAATAAAATATTTTTAAATACCGTCGTGCATTGTGAAAATGTGTAAAACAATCTATCAGAATTTAAAAAAATCATAGTTTAAAGTAATTGGGGCCATAATGGAGAAAAAATTGTGTTACTGGTATCCCCGTAACCGCACACACACTAGCATAAAAGTGCTTCACTTGCTAATATCACGGCGCGGAGTCTTCTTTTTTACTCGTCCATGTGTACAAATAGATAAACTTCGATGTAAATGTGGTTTCGAGCACTAGCAAAGGAATTAAATTTTATACTTTATATTGTATCAAATTTAGTGTGAACGAATATTCAGATAGACAGCTGTTATTATAATGAATCTAGCTGCGACGTCGAATTTATAATTGAATGGTAAATCTTTTCTGTTTAAAATATTATTACTTTGAATGTCGTCGTAAACTGTTTTGACTATGGACTAGGTACTACACACCGTGGATGGATTCTGGTGTGCGCCATTTTGTTTGCCACTTACACGAAAGTATCCGTTGGACAGCAGCTGATATCGAACGAGCATTGTTACCACCTGGCTACGTGACCTTAATTCACAATGGCTACCGGTATGACATAGTCAGCCCGTCAAGAATAAGTTGCCGTGGCGAAAAAAAATGTTTTTTTACTATTTACATTTTTATGCGTTGTTATGAAGATTAATATTTTGAAAAATTCGTTAGAACGCCAAAAGCCCCTACTCAGAACTAAAAGATATACCCAGCCTGCACATCAACAAATTTTTTTGTGTAAGTAATTAGTTTTTCTTTTGTTACTGGCAAAATTGCCAACTAGAGCTGGCAATGAACCAAAACTATAGATTATTATTATATCATAGAAGAAGTAGTTCCTCAGCCTATATTTTAAGTCGGACCAATTAGTTATATTTCAGACAAACAATATAATAATACATTACGCTTCTACGTACGTGATTTTTGCAATATTTTGTATAAGCCGGCGTCACACAAGTTTCTTAGTGTTGTCATCTCATTACATAAATATTTAAAAAAGTATATAAATCTAAGCGATATGTTTCTTTTTAACTTTCGTAAAATAATTAATTATTTTACTATTGTTACTCTAGAAAAGTATGATTTGTACCTACCGTAGGTACCTAAGATCAAAACAATGCGTTTGAGTAGGTATACAATCTATTTGCTACATTACCCTAGTTACCCACCCTAGATTCTGGTAAGGATACAAGGCGAAAATATTGAAAGTTTTGTATTGCCAGCGGTCGTTTATACGTGTGCTAATTTCCAAGTTAAGCAGACGCCTTGAAGGTGGCGAAAATTAGGTTAAAAGATTCTGTTACATACATGTCAAGCTAATATGAAGGCATATAAAAATGGATATTACATCAATTCTAAAAGCTCCTTTAATTACCTTGTGTTTCATTCCCACTGTTGTTTTCTGAAGTAATTTGTTCATCGCACAGCTTCCAACTCTATTAATATTTTTGAGGTAAAATAATATTCTGTCTGTTGCTATGTGAAATAAAGAATGGATGTAGCTTGGGCTGGGAAGGGGACGTTTTACGGAAGTTAGAACTCCCTAGGGAGCGCGGTTGTATCGACTTCATCGTGCACTTGACGAGCTACCACTATGATTTTATGTCAATAAAGTATTTGTTACTTTGACTGAGTCTTTGGCATAAGTCTCGAATGTTATTATAATATTTATAAAAATGAAATAAATACACTCTACTTATCATTTTTCTTGTTAATTGAATATGAATAAAATATGTTCAGTAGAACATTCACATTAAAAATATATTAAAAATAAAACTTTTTCAACAAACAAAATAAGCTTTGTATGAAACACTTTCCATTTCTGTAAGCATTAGCAGTTACTGTTCAAGTGTGGGTCCTATTTACGTAGTGTAATACAGCTGTGCGTGCGTAAAATCGATTGGGTGTCGGGTGGTAAACGGGTTGCGGGGAGACGCTTCATACCTGCACTCTCACCAGTGCCAGCTCGGTCAAGGCTACTCTGCTTTACAATAATTACAAACTGTTTATCAATTAAAAGAAGTAGCGTGGAATTTCTAAAAGATTCCATACACACATATAAACCGCGTAGGTAAGACGCGTGAGGTTCAGATTAATAAAAGACATACTAAATAGAATTAAATAAAGCCACATCCACAAATCCGTTAAGATTTATGATTGCAACTGTTCTTGTACTATTAGATATTCTTTGTCACTGCTGAAAATGTTTCAAATGATTTAAAAATACGTACCTACCCTATAATTGAATTATATAATGTCTAGTCATTCGCCGGCTGTTTTGGTTGTAGACTGTAGTTAGGTACATTTCCATGTAGCAACAGTGATATAAATGATAAGTAGGTAGGTATAGTGATGTTTACAGAAGCTTAGTGCGCAGTTTGGTGTTAGGAGGTGACCTTGGCAATGAACGCGGGGCGTCGCTGGCGGCCATATTGAAAACTCGTGAGAGTTATCAAAGTAATGCATATTAGTTACACATTCCGGTGATTTTATATTTACACACACGCTATATTGACATGATATTCAGAAAACAAAAAGTATGTATTGGATAATAAACAAAAACCGCATCGTCCCAAAATTCAATACCACGCCGAAACGGTAGGAAACCATAAGAGATAGACAGAGGTAATGAAATAAAAATTTTGACTGTATTTTTGTTGGAACATTTCAATATATTCTTGATAATGTTCTATATGTTTATAAGCACATTAAGGAATTTGCTAGAAACTGTGACAATCATAATGTGGAACAAACAAACTTGTTAAGCCTACTAGGTACTCGGTTAAGTCGAGTTAGTAAGTCTTTTATTGGGCGATGTACCTATGTACTTTTACAATATGATCCCAGATAATGTACAAAACAAATGTGTTACGAAATTTAAATTTAAAAAACGTTTGTGTGGGAAAGGTTGTCATAACATAAATGATTTTCTTAATGGTACCACAGAGTGGGAATGAAGCGAACACCCTCAGGCTCTTTAATTTTAAATGTTAATGTACGATATTAGGTACATTGTACCTAATCCATATTTATATTTAAAAAAAAAGCCCTTGCAAAAGTTTCTTGCGCCCGTTTTTCTCACGTCTGAGGCGGTCTATTTTGAATGGGTCGTAGTTTTTGACGCTCCTTCCATAAGTGATTTCAAATCAAATTAAATTTAAAAAAAATAATTTGAATATCATCAATCAGTTTTTGTATAAAAAAATTGCCAGTGATCGCTCTGGATCGATATCTAATAAAATATCTTTGGTTCTAAGGAAATAAGGTAAATTGATGATATTTTAATTAGTACGGATTGCAGTGCCCTCTATGCATTATTTATTATTCTACCCAAACATGACTAGTTTTTCGATTACTTGTGTAGGTACATAGGCAGATAGATATTTACACTATTCAATCTTTCACATTTTCAGGAAAAGCAAACTGTAGTTCCAATATTTAATCCTTATACTCTTCAAGACTTGGAAGTTAAAGACACTTAATTAAACAATGTGATAAATGATGAAATGGTACACTAAAATATTATGTAGGTACCTATACATTCAAATATCGAGCATGGTTACAGATGATCATTTACTGTCAAAACACGCAATGTCATTTTGTTGCATTCAGCGTTTTACAAGTTGGATTAGCAACTTGCATCTGGGAAAAACAATAAGCCGTACCTATTGTTAAATAGCTTGTGCCAAAGAGAAATGTGAAATGTACAATTATCAAATAAAATATAAATTACGTACCTATATTGTATAGGTAGGTGGTACGCAACAAAATTATACCCAGTTTTTCAGTAAATTAATAAGTAAAGTAGGTATATTCGATTGAAAGAAATCCTGGGTAGGTAGGTACCTATATTCTGTATATCTAAATAATAGAAACTCTGCCCAGTTGAGACTACATGAAAATCCGTTCAGGAGTTTCAAGATCGTTTTGTTTGGAGGATGTGCATGAAATGAAACAAACAGAAAAAATCCGAAAAAAAACGCTGATTATTTGTTTTATTCGTGTTATTTAATCACCCCTACTTTTTTATTACTTCTCTTTTATTGTCAATGGCCAGTACAATATTTAGTATTTTGCCATCTCACAGAAAAAAGAGGGTAGGTTGAGATTCCTGAAGGTAGAATCTACGCTCAAACCAAAGTACTTGATCTTTAGTAAATGTGTCATCACGTCTTAAAATTCTTGTCCAAGAGATAGAAACTGAGTGGCGGTTAAATAATATATATTATTGTATATATAAATAGTTGTGTGGGTTGAAACCTACTTAATAAACAGAGTAGCTTAGCTAAGGCAAGGAATTCACCTTGAACGAAACTCAACCTCTCTCGGGCCATGATAAGTCAACAACGACATTAAATAGGACGCCGGTATAAAATCATTGTCAATTGTCATTATTCCTTGTTTTTTAGATTATTTCTGTGAGATTGGCCAGTGTCCATTCAGTAATCATACGTATCAACGTTATTGGTCTGTATTAGATCAAACATTCTATGACGAAACAAGTGTCAATTTGTGTATACATATTAAAGTAAAATCATAGACATACCATTTTCAAATATAGGTATATTATATACAAAGCTATATTGTTTGTACTTGTTTGTTTGTGAACGCTTATCTCAGATACGGCTTACCAGATTACGTATCTCCGATTCATTCAAAACGGTTCAAAAACAAATTATGCTACGAAATCTAAGCATATGTCAAGAGGGAAGATATTTTTAAGGCGAGCCTAAACTTATTGACCGACGCGAAATCAGGACAGGCGAATTAAAAAAATATACATTCCAAATTCAAATACAACCTTATTTGTATTAATTGATAACATAATTTAGGTACAAATTCGTGGTAATGTAGAAAAATCTCAACAAAAATAAAGATTGCTTGTCTAATCAAGTAATCACATAAGATTCAAGATAAGCTGTTCTGGCGTAATATGTAACAAAGAAATAGTTAAAAACCTATGTAGGTATGTTTTGAAAAACTGAAACTTTTACACTTTTCGTTGAATTATGAACTGTTTCCATATAATATTATTGTTTTCATCAATGAAAATTTATTATACTAAATGTGAGGAAATAAATGTATAGACTTCTGTGAAAACAATGCCAAATCGGCTATAGGCAGTACTATAGTAGGCTATAGTATATACTTAAACACAATAAATCTTGAATTGGTATCATCCTTATTCGAAATCTTTTTTCATTAAATTGTTTTGTTCTTATCATGTTTTATAAACTTTTAAGTAATATTTGTTCTAATTGGAATTAAGAAATAAAGTTAAATTGGTAAAAAGAAACAGAAAATGAAAACTCAAGTTAAAAATAAGTATATGTAATGAACTTAGTAATAACAATGTATTACTCACCGCTATCCACACTCTCCTCTGAGATCTTTTTCACCATTTTTGTAATATTTGCTTGAATTGTTGAAGTAGCAATAACAAAATTTACTGAGTAGGCTTACTACTCTTGAAAAGCCGCTTTCAAACTTATGCGGCTGCCTTCTCGATGAGAAATCGGAACGGCGCTTTTGGTAAAATTTAACAGAAAATAAACGCCGCAACTAAAAAGTTCATATAGCACCACGTTCGAGAAGGATTTAAAATGTGCCGGAAGGTATAAACAAACACTGTAGAAGGCGGAATGAAAAAAAAATTACTGGTGTCATTAGCGATCCATCCTACGCACGCCCGCCCGTTCGATGTTCTGAAATCCAACTGCTGTAAATAAAATTGCCGGTTTGACTTGTAGCGGGTTGCGGGGGGAAGGGACACCGCTGTACGCCTCCCGGGCCCCTTCCCCCGTACTAAATGCGTTGTTGCGGCCTCGCTCTGCGCAGGCGTACTCGCTCACACAAATGGTGTTTACGTTTTTTGTCGTCAAACCATGCTATGGTTCACGGAGTAGAGATTCTCATAGGGTAGGACAGATGTTGTTTTGATATGAGAAACAGAATTAAGATAGATCAATAGAGAAAACTTCATAGTAAATAACTTTTATAACATTGATTATAAGTTTTAACTTGCACGTTGTACCTAGCTTTATAATTTACCAAATGTCAGGTCAGACCACTAATTCACAAAACATTGCATCATCCTACGTCTGTAATATTAGATATTTATTATCATTTGTAGGTTGCTACTACCTATTGTATAATATCTTTTTATGGATGAGGAGGACAAACGGGCGTACGGATCACTAATTGATGTTAAGTGGTCACCGGCCACCGCCGACTACAATCTCCTACAACACTAGAGGAATCACAGGGGCGTTGCCGGCCTTTTAGAAAAATGTTATACTTTTTAGAAGGTACCTACTCATGTCGTATCGTCCTCGAAACACCGCCCACCAGACTAGAGAAAATACTGAAGATTTTTTTTAAGTTTATTTCATCATCATCATTTCAGCCGAAAGATTCCACTGCTAGACAAAGACCTACTTACCCCAAAGATCGCCATGACGGTCGGTCCTGTGCTGCCCTCATTCAACCTATTCCGGCGATTTTGACCATATCGTCGGTCCATCTTATGGGGAGCCTACCAACACTACGTCTTCCGGTATGTCGTGCTATGTGCCCTGCCCACTGCCACTTTAGTTTCGAAAGCATCTGGGCTATGTCGCTGACTGGTTCTCCTACGGATCTCTTTATTTCTCATTCGATCTCACAGGGAAACTCCGAGCATAGGCCCTCTCTATTGCCCTCTGAGCGACCATGAGCTTCCTAATAAGGCCGATCGTTATGGACCACATCTGCGTTCCGTATATCATCTCTAGCAACACACACTGGGTACAAACTTTCGTCTACAGACGCATTGATATTTGGGACGAGAAGATTTTACAGAGCTTCTCGAACGCTGCCCATCCAAGTTGGATTCGATGAGTGACCTCTTTCCCGAAATTGGACCTGCCCAACTGGTTTATTTGTCCAAGGTAGACATACTCGTCAACAATTTCGAGAGTATAGTTCCCAACTGTTACGGGAGTAAATGCGAGAAGATCTTCGTCTTATCCATGTTCTTTTTTAAACCTACTCGTTGGGAAGCTGTATTGAGGCAATCAAGCATACGGGTTAAGTCTTGCCATGTAATGGTCTCAGCCATGATGACGATATCGTAATCATCTGCGAATCAAAGATAAGTTATGTATTCGTTGATATTGATGCCCAGCCTGTTCCAGTCCAAATGCTAAAAGACATCATCCATCTCGTTTAAATTTCCTTTCCTGTTAAGATTAATTTATAAGATTATTAATATAAAATTCACAGAAGTTGGAGAGTCGGACAACAGGACTAGTCTAAAAGTCCGGACATGTCCGGATTAATCCGGACGGATAGTAACAACCCTATAACATGATCAGTTCAGTGAGTTCGAATGACACTTATACGAGAGCATTATTGTATTTCTTGTTTTTTCAATTGAGTGAAATTGAGTTTATTACCATAAAAATTGAGTTTAGTACCAGTGAATTTCCAATTCATCAGGTAACGTAACAACTGATATATTATGCCGATGTTCCACTAATTTTTCATTAATGGCGGCCATTTTATCCGTAATATGGCGACTAGAGGGAGGTGTACTGTTCACATCAAAAACTTCCAGATTCTAATTACTATAAATGCAAAAATACTTTTTTGTCGACCTATTATTTTCTTTAACCGTTCCCGATTTCTGGAATTCCAAATCTCGGCACTCGCACGAAAGTTATTTCTAATGTTTCAACAAATAAATGTTTGTCTATTTTATATTTTCTAGTACTTTACATTTTGCTTAAATATCTTTAACTGACGCAAATTATGTTTTCAGCTATCTCTACAGATATACGGTACGGATAGTAAGCAGAACTTGTAAATTCAAACTTTAGGTAAATTTTCTTCCTAAATAAGTAGGTAAGTAGGTACCAAAATTAATACCTGAGATATTGTTAACTTATTTCCTCTTCCTTTTCTATATAAATGATCTTATAAATAAGATAATAAATAATCTTATAGAGAAAAAACATAAAGTAGTATTGATTGCGGCCGACACTTCACTGAATTTCAAAGTGAAAAGAAACCAAGCTATGTATGACGAAGTGAACGATATTCTATCTGACATCGTGTACAAGTTTAGCGCTAATAACCTATTGTTAAATAGCAAGAAAACGAAATATATAAAATTTACCGTACCAAATGTCAAAAATGTTGATGCAAGTGTTTTGTTAAACGGAGAAGTGATAAAACCTGTGGAATCTGCAAAATTTCTTGGCATTACTCTGGATTCCAAATTACAATGGGGCCCCCATATTGAAGGATTGGCAAACAGACTCAGATTTGCTGCATACGAGGTTAAAAAGATTAGACAATTAACTGACATTTCCTTGCCTAAAAATGAGTGGGAACTGTTACCTACTCATAATTGCTTTTTTACATATTATAATAATTATAGAAGCTCCCACTGTAAGCAAATTTTAACTGTTAGCGTTGTCGTATTCAAGTCGGAAATATTTTAAATTAATTAAATTTCCACAAAATTTGGGTATTTATGGGGTATTATAGATTGATGGACGCGTATAAATAGACACTTGATTATTAATATTAGGTACACTTCTTTTAAAATATAACACTGTTCAGTTTAGATTCTACAATAATTACAGTTTATTTTATTCAGTAAAAATTTCAATTAATAAAACTAGTTGCTAGTAACACTTGCACACATGGATTTTGGTACGGTAGATAGGCTCTCATTATTAAAAATGGCGCTATTAAACTATCGATGTTGTATAGATGTGGGCGACGCAGAATACAAGTTTACTGCTTTGTTTGTTAATGATAGCCACCATTATAAAGACAAGCATAGACCACTCTCAGTTGTATATAGTTTTAGTGATTTGCTCAATAAAAATACTACCACACAAACATAACAGTCTGAGCAAAGACAGGGAGTTTTACATTTTATATAGACACAAATACACAGCAGTCACTTAACAGCAGTCACCCGTACGCTCGTTTGTCCTCCTCATCCATAAAAAAAAAACTAAATAATTATGACACTCCAATAGTACAGTCATTGTCGTTCTTCAGGCGTTTTCTATACTTAACGTAACGTTTAACTAAAATACTTTTTGGCATAAGAACGCGAGTTATAACTAAAAGTACTTAGTTTTAAATAAATCTGAGCCTAAAAGTTAATTTTTATTACTTACTTATTTAACCCGACGCAACATTTCGAAGCCTTTGCAAGTCTCGTTTTTAGGGCCACTGCAGCTTGACACCATGATAGGAGTCGAAAACGAAATTTAAAGTCGCGTAAGGTATTGTTAACTTTATAGAGCCATCTCGGAGGTAAGTATTTACTGTAAATGGATGGGTTTATGACAAAATAGACTGACAGTGTTACACACGTTTTATTCCCTTAAAGTTATTTTATTGAAACGTTTAATATAAAATAAATGAGAAAATAACTTCTAAATAAATTTTTAAGTTATACTCGTAGTCAAATAAACTTTATTCAATTAGGCATAAATTAAGCGCTTTTGAAATGTCACTATAATTAATATTTCTTTTAAATTACTGAATCTACCATGTCTTACGAAAAAGTAGAGCTCGTGAGAAGAACATACAAGAAACTCAACCGCCAATCTTTTCAATCAAATAGAGTATTAAGGTGTTATTTGTCTGCTGTAAATTTCACCACTCAAATAGATCATGATTTTGAGACTGGGAACTAGATGATGATTATGTTAAGCTTTAAAGAAATGATATTAATATTACATACCTACAGTAACTACCTAAAGCGCATATCTACTGGGACAGTTTCTTGCCCCGATTCTTCTCTTTTGTTTTCGAGTGTTGGTAGTGCTTTAGAACTGTTTGCGTCATCAAAAAGAATTACAATAGAATCAAATAAAAGAAAAAAATCATGCCTTTTGTACACTCGTCAACCCTGAGCAATTTGCAATGCAATATTCAATTTTGGTAGGTCAATCGATACTCGATATACCTAGGTGGTCTGAAGTCTCAATAGTTTAAAATAAGTAACTTTAAGTTTTCATTTAGAAAACATTGAATACTGAAACTACTTATAAATTTAAAATTTATAGCAATAATTTTGTTCTATGACATACCTACTGTTACTTACCTGCGTTTTCAGGATGATGCACAATCCCAAAACACAATTCTAAAATAAATTGCCCGCAAAAGCACCACATTCGCCAAGTTGTTACAGGTTACAATTTCAGTAAATTGAATCAACTTGAATGAATGCGATGCGTTGTTTTGTCACGATATACAAAATGTGCAAAATCAAGTTAGGTAAAAATAAATTTTGGCATTAAACTACAATACTTTGCATTTCAATAAAGAGTTAATTAACTTTGTAAAAGTTTGCATATTTCGCGGTACATACTTTTTATTGTACCATTATGCAACATCACAACCCTTTATACAATTGACCTTCACATTTGTTGACAAACAATGTAGCGGCAGAAATACGACGCACAACACACGTGGTCGTGGTGTAGAGCAGTAAAACCGGCTCGGCGGGCTCGGCTCGGCTGGGCTGCGGCAACTGGCGCACGGCAGCCGCCGCCATGTTTGTTGTCACGCCACTCTATCTATGCCGCTCTAACTTCAATGCACAATATATATGCCCATCTCTTTCATCAAATGAGCCTACGTGACTGGCGACGTATGAAATCCAACTTGTATTTTCTATAAATCTACAATTTAAGTTATTGTTGGCTTCATGAGTCAGTATATCGAATCTTGTATTAATTATACAGTGAGTTTTAAAGAATATGTAGTCGAATGTTTGATTGGAAATTAGGTACTTTTAAAACTATTAGAAACTCTAAATAAGTACAGATTATGATGTCAGCTTTGGCTTGAAGTAAACAAACATGTGAATGATAATGTTTGCTAGATAAATCTTATCGAAGAGATGACTAGATTTCCTAAAAAAAATAAGATTTAGGGCACTCAAAGTTTAGATTAAAATTTGACGTAAGTACCTACTAAAATCTCTACACAAAATATGTTACAACTTGAGATTTAAATTTAAAAAAAAAAATTCTAAATAAGTAAGTGTTACTTAGGTAGGTAAGTACCTACCTATTTAGATTTTAGATGCATGTGGCGAGTTAGGAATCGTAGGATTAAATAAAATATGATTATTGGCTCCCAAATCGACATAATTTATTATGGAGATAATAAAAGAAGTAGGTACTTAATAATACTTATCTTTTATATCTTCAGTGCAAATCTAAATGTTAATAAATAATATTATGTTAAATGATTTTACAAGTAGCCTATAGACGGTCTATTTCATACTGTCGGTAGGTATACAATGTATTGTATATTACAATATGAAAAACTGACTAGGTAGGTTTTGTGAAAAAAGTATCAAAACACACAAGTATATCAAGATACCATTCTTGAGAAGGTAGTGAAGCCCCCCAACACCATGTTCAATAACCAAGAATGGTCCTTCCAGCAAGACGCAGCGCCGGGTCATAAAGCTCGGTCTACGTATTCTTGGTTGGAAACGTACGTTTCGGACTTCATCAGAGGTGAAGACTGGCCGTCGCTCGTCTAGCCCCGAGCTTAATTCGCTGGATAATTATTTATGGTCAGTTTTCGAGAGTCGGTACGGCTTGCTCTAGAGACCACTTCAAATAAGCTTTCTTATATTTAAAATTGTTTTTTATTTATGTATTAAACTAACACACTGTAAAAGTAATAAATATTATTTGCAATAGAAATTATTTATTTCTTTGTTCCAGTATTTATGGCAAAACTAGGTATTATGTAATGAAATGTTATTGACTTAATTATTTGTATCGGGAATATTATAGGTATTTCTAAGGATGAAAAATATAGGTCCACGATAAGTAATCTTGTTATATAATGTCCGAAACACGCTACATCTTATGGTATAAGTATTATTCCGATCAGTTCAGCTGTAGTTGTCGCAGTATAAGTGCCGGATTTAAACCACGTAAGTACCAGGAGTAGCAATTGCTACAGGCCCCGCGCGAACGGGGCCCCCATATTTAAACCCACTCATCTATGTCTGAGTAGTTTTTTGAGTGAAACTTTTAAGATGTGGTATATTGAATTTACTTGATGTTACAAAAATGTGAATCGCAGACAAGTCAGACACTCGATAACCGACTATTTCCAATATAGATCAGAGCTCTTTGAAAAAAATTGCTACGGGACCCGCGCTTGGTTGATCCGGCACTGAGTATAACGCAAGGAAAAAACCGGCTCACCATTTATTACTACAGATAATAAAATCCTAACTTTTTTGCTAATTGTTTATCACTACATATTATAAAATAAAATTATCCGCCGTGTCTGTCTGTCTGTTCGCGATAAACTCAAAAACTACTGCACGGATGTTCATGCTGATGTCACCAATAGATAGGTTTTAGTATATGATTTGTTAAGTTTTTGTATGGGTTTATTATTTCAACGAAAACGCTGTCTAAACCCTTTGTTATATAAAAAAATAATGTATAGTTGAATCGTATCTTATCGTTGCATTACTACATATTATAAAATAATTCAGAAATTTTTTTCATTTTTTTCTATTGACAGAACAGTGTCTGTCGCCACACCTACCTTTACATAAATGAAAAGGGATAAGCATTGTGAAGGGCGTTTTGTTCTGATTGCCTTCCAAAAGAGATAATGGAAGTTTTGCGTACACGATTTGGTAAGCACTTTGGTGCTAGATGGTAGGTTTGGACACTTTGGTGCTAGCTGATATGGAAAGGTTGTGGAATCTGCATGATTTTAAATTTGGGTTTTTGAAATACTCAATACTTTCTTAAGACTTTAATAGTTTATAGCATAATTATTACTGTAATATTGTGGTGGTGAACTTTAATATATAAATGAGATAAAGAAATAAAAAGTAATTATATCATTATGAAGATACCGCAATAATTTTTTTAAGAATCTAGAATTCAGATCGCCCTGAGGGCGATGTATCCAGAGAATAAAACTTGATATCGTAAGACTTAATATTTCCGTGATGTGTGCACAAATGGAAACTTCTATCATTTTATCTATATACCTAGATATATTTTTTTCTATTTAAGGCTCCCCCACACAGGCACGTTGTTGTAGGTCGATAATATCGCATGCGTTATTGCGATATCTGTTTTCAGTACATTTTGTATTAGGATTGTCATGGAGTGACATACTGCTGCGATAATAACGCCGCAATGGAAGTAGGAAGTTGCGTTTCTCCGTCCTGCGATATACCAGTGGGAGACTCCTTTGCACAGGAAGCCTGCTAGATTATGGGTACCACAACGGCGCCTATTTCTGCCGTAAAGCAGTAATGTGTAAGCATTAATGTGTTTCGGTCTAAAGGGCGCCGTAGATAGTGAAATTAACGCGCAAATGAGACTTTACATCTTACGTCTTAGGAATCCCGCTTAGGATTTTTGAAAAGCCCAAACATTCTGAGCGGCACTGTTTTGTGATGGGCAGGGCGCAATTACCATCAGCTGAACGTCCTGGTCGTCTCGTCCCTTATTTTCATTAAAAAAAACCGATATGAGTTCTAGAATGTTTTGTATCAGGACTCAAGCGACCTGCGATAATAGCGTTAGTACGTGTAGGACGTTTGGTTTTATCGACAGTTTGAGAGTGGTTACATAACTGTATGAGTGTCCTAAAAACAAATAATTGGATAATCATTTTTAAATACGCAACATAGCGAAAGAACACACAAATACGCTCTGACTTGTTGGAGTTTTGCTTGCATGTCTTGCGTCATGCATGCGCTGCATTGACTTTTTTTTTTGCATACCTGAGTTGGTATTGCGCTCTCTCGTAAGAAATATAAGACGATAAAAACGCAGCTGTGTGCAAGGAATCGGGACGCATTATCGCAATAACGCATGCGATATTATCGTGCCTGTGTGAGGGATCCTTTAAGAATTTACGTTGTGGCGTCGGCCCTGTAGCCTTTCATAGAGCAGCTTTTGCTAAGAACGGCTAGACAGACAGATAATTTATATTATGCATAATGATAACAGTAGTAGGGATTCGCCGGTTCTGGCTCACAGTAGTAGGGATTCGCCGGTTCTGGCTCCTCGATTCTGGCTCACTTGCTCGTGATGCCTACTAAAAAAAAAAAAAAGAAGTTTGGTGTCAAACTGGTGGTTTTGATGTATTTCCGAGCGATTGCGCTGATCCGTTTTTCGATATCTCTTATAGTTTCAAAGTTAGCATTTTAAATTAAACAGATCCATAATCATTAATAATCACTGGTCATTTAGCTAATGATTGGTGAGCGTCTCAATGTCTAAATTTCCATGAACATGATACAGGTAATTTACTAATTACCTCTATCACATTCGTTACTACGATTAAAAAGACAGTTTCTGTATTTATTATTTATTTTTAAAACATGATTTAAATAAAGTATATAATAAAACATCATTGCAGATTGTATCATTTTCAAAATATTTGATGAAATCATTCAAACTCTTCTTATTAAACTTAAAGTATAGATACATTATGCAGTACTCGCCACACACTGCGGTATATTCATTCTGTACTCTTGCAGTATTGTAGTTATACATTCTGCAATTCCTTTGTAAAAACATCAGCTGGAATCCCTGAGGTGGACGACCATATGAATCGAAGTATTGTCCAATACCCTGCTCATCAATGTGTATTGCAACCCAGTGAGTGCCTGGCTTATTATCACTATCTAAATTGCTTACAATATAACAGGGCGTTACAACATATATCGGCAATCGGTTTGCCGCGTAAACATTATTTTTAATACTGGGATCGATTTTGTTCAAATAATTCTGTATCTCGATTGTATTCATATTAGTTGAGAACAGGGTCTTGTCAGTTGCGAGGATTGAATAGTTATGTGGATCATAATAACATAAGCACTCAATAAATAAGGCTTTAATGTATCTTATTCATGTATTTAAAACTTATATGGTTACAATAAAACAAAATATCATTACAAGCGATTCAAATATAAATCTATGAACATTTGATGAAATTATATTTTCATCAATTTTATTATAATATAAAAGCTGATTGAAAACGAACTTTGTACCTACATACTTACGTAGTCATTAGTACAATCTGGAAATGTTGACTCCATTAAACTATCAATAATTGAACTTATCATTTAAGTGCCATTATGTTTCACCATAATAAAACAAAATATCATTTTATATACATATTTTTATTATATAAATTTATAAGGTAATCTAGTATTTAATCAACATAAAAAATACACAAGGATACAAACGATTCAAACATTAATTATTATATTCTAACTGCTGTAATCTACAGAAATATTACGATTTTTATCAATTTCAATAACATTATCGAATTCCGCATAAACAATACAGTTAATTGTTTGTGTAAGAGCTGATTCAAAACGAACTTCTAATCTTACACTACCATGTTTTATAAGATTCCAATGACTTGAAGAATTTGCTGATAAATCGGGTGTTAAGTCGAAGGCTAGCAAGCAAAACCCTTTGGCATATTGCTCTCTTGATACTCCATTGCCTTCATTTAGGAAATGTATACCTGTTCCTGAGAATAACGTATGATAGACCGTAGTAAAAATATTACTGTCAAACGATGGCTGTAATGCTTTTGAAGGTATCTGTTGTCCATCTATGTATAAACAAAATGTATTAATATCATAATTTTCGAAATTGAATGGGTTTTTTGTGAGACTACCATTAAAGGATGCATTATTCACAAAACCGACTATACACCTTTTGGGTATTTGACCAAGGAATATGTTATCAAGGGTTTTCCCCTGAATGCCTGATGGTATAGTTAAAACTTTGACTTCTGCTCGCGTGATTGGATATTTTGCTGTGGTAGATGATAAAACTTTTTGATGTGCAAGTAGCACAGTTGGGTTGATTCGTGCTCTTCGAATAATAAGAGTTGCATCTGTAATAGACACTTTAAATTTATGGTCAGTTGATGAAGCCATGAGATTGAAATTTTCTCTAGAACGAACTAACTTTACGCACATATCAACGCCATTAATCAAAAATTTTTCTTGGTTGAATAAATCTCCATGTAAATGTCCTATCATTTCTATTTCTTTGCTTTCACTAGCCAATTCTTGTCTTTTAATAAATCCTTTATTTTGTTCATCAGTTGCATCCATTTTTCCAGCTGTATCTTCATACCATAGACCACAAGTGAGATGAGATTCTTTTGCAGCAGGTGCATAATTCAATAGAGTTTCAATATAAGCTCGATATGCATATGTATTATTCGGTGGCGATACAAGTTTTTGATTTAAATATACATCAAGTTGACTGAAAAGTGTATGTAACCAATTATTAACTGGGGCCACAACTGTCGGTACTGTCAGTTTTGTATAATCTTGATTCAAAACTTTAGCTTTTATATGGAGTAAAGTATGGGATAAATCCACATAGTCATCACCTGCCCCAGGTACTTGAAATTCTATTGGCCCATCATCAGCAAGTGATGAAATGGGCTTATAATGAATCCATAGTCCACTTTCAATGCTAGTTTGAGTTGATGGTAATGCAAATAAATCCAATTCGGACTTAATGCATTCACAAGACTGACTATGTAAAAATGACATATTTAATCAGTAAATATATCTTTGATTTGTTTTTGATTCAATTTTAATTTCTTAATAGCTTTCGCTTTCGCAGTCAATGATGGAATGATCGCAGAACGACGTTTTCGTTTTGTTATATACCCAGATCCAAACATGTTGATATTATCTATTTTAGCATCAGCTTTTCGTTTCAAATTTGAGCTGACTTCTTTTAGACGAGTTTTTATTGAATCTTCCATGGGGCGTGCATTAACCATATCTGATAATATACCTACACCGGTACTTAATGCTTCTTTACCAATAGTTCGAACACCACTAGACAGTAGTGGTAAAATAGATCTAAACAGCCCACCAAGAAAACTTCCGATTCCATGACCTCTTTGATACGGTGCTCCTTTATAAATAACTCCGATACCCGATCCGGCCTGGTGAGTATAATAGTGTTCATATGGACATGAAATATTATCACGTTTGTCGTACATTATAATTTTTGAAAGTGGAGTTTAATGCACACTGTTCCAAATTGGAATGGTATGTTTTGACCGGTGCTTGTTCTTATATCTATTTCAATTGTATCAAATTCTCTACGCATCACAGGTAGGTAATGGGGAGGAGAGAAAACGTGCATTTTGTACGCTCCATATATGTATTTTGAGGGATCCAATGGTATTATTCGTAAAAGGGGTGTCATAACATCTCCAACGATTTGAGGCTCCACTATGTCACAATAAACAAATAATTGAGAGGGTAAACCCAAATGCAAATTAGCTGGACACTTTCCAAAATTTTTTTCAACGAGATTTCTGTTTGGTTCGAACCCTAGTTGAAGACATAATTTAGGTGATAGAGTTACAGATTTTATGGATTCATCCGTTATCGTAGCAACTACAATCCTTGAAACCTCATCGCACTTAAATTTAATTTTTTCTCGAGTGTTATTCAGTGCTATCAAAATATGATTTATGTTATCGTAATTTGTGGCTGGAATATGTGTCTTGTAATAAACATATGACGGTTTACTTTCATTGGGTACTTGCATCAACTTTGTTATATAAATAATGTTTTCATGTTCTTGAACGGTGAACATAGTGCATGGGTACTGAAATTCTACTACTCCAACCCTCCATTCACCTTCTAGTATTGTTGGTTTTGGCAGTTTCGTAGAAAATAATGTTGTTGTATTATCAGGAAAATAATCCATAGAACTATTGCTTAGTAAAGTTAAATAAAAACTATCTTTATTCATATTTTTTTCAAAGTAGAAGCTAATATCCAGCTATTAAATTTATTTGGATAACCTCTCCACTTCACCAACAATTCTTTTCTGTTACCGGTATATCGAGAGCGTATTATTTTATCTATTTTGTATTTAGTAGTGGGGTCGAATATGATTTTTTGTAACTCTTTTTCATAAAAAGTACCAACTATCTCTTCGCCTTCTAAATCCTTTAAAGTAAATACTACAAACGGAGATCGGTGTATTATGGTAGATACGATGAATATTTCGTCACTCCAATTTGATTCATATCCTTTTTGGAAAATATGTTTATGTTTTGTTATTCTAACATAATCTCCAACGTGAATTCTTGGATTCACCATACTAATTGATGTTTTTATCTTACTTTCTCTATCATATAAATTTTGCCATACACTCATTATATTTGTATTATTAACATCACATGGACACATTTTTATACTAGAATGAAAACTATGATTATATGAATGCACTAGATCTTGTAAAACATCAATGTATTTATGAGTATTTTTGTGTGTAAAATAGCGCCACATTTTCGTTTTAAGAGTTCTCTGAAATCTTTCGACAATACTTGCTTTAATATCTGGATTATTGGTTGTATAATAATTTATGTTTTTTAATTTAAAATATTTTTGTACATATTTGGAAACAAATTCAGTTCCTTTGTCAGACTGTATATGTGTAGGTGTAGTATTAGCTTCAGCAAAAATACTTTCAAAGCATTCCTTAACTGTTTCAGAGTTTTTCTTTTTCATTGCTCGAACATACGCATATTTACTAAAGACATCAATAATACAAAGTATGTATTTGAAACCATCATTATATTCAGAATAAGATCTCATATCACTTAAATCGGCCTGCCATAACTCATTAATATTAGACAAAATATATCTGTTACGAGAAAATTTTCTTTGAACAGGTTTATGTAATGTATATGTTTCTTGTGATTGTAACCACTTTAAGACACTATTTCTGTCCATTTTACCCTTCATTGCTTTTGACAATTTATCAATAGTGCTGTAGCCAGCAGGATGTGATGCATCATAATAAATTTTATTTATTTCTAATATGGGGTCCATTTTTCCCAGTCCAATCTTTTTTTTAGTTTCCCTGTGTACTTATTACTTGTTGGTGTAGAAAATTCTTCGTCAGGTACTGATTTAGATTCAACCTCTTTTAATTGCAAATGGTTTATAAAATCCACTCGCTTTGGGTTCCCGATATAAGTGAGTGGTACTTTTATTTCCTTTAAAGTTGTTGCGAATTTTTCCCAACCTATAGGTTCACTTTTCTGAAGAGCTCTCAAGGTATCACTCACCAAGTCCACAATATTACTCCCAGGTATTTTTTCATTATCTATAATCACGGTACCAGATTCATCCCAGCTTATTTTATTTTTATTCAAGGAAATCAAATTTAGTAAAAGTTCACCTTTTTTAGCATATGTTTTCGGTATTAGTTTCAGTATTTCAGAGCTCGTGTATATTTCCCCAATATTTTTGTTAACCTCCACTGATGTTTGAGAAGGAACTACATTTATTTTATTCACATCATGATTTATATAATCAGTATCGATTTCATTATGACCTTGATTAAAACCAATATATGAATCATTATCATTTATAAGTGGTATGTGGTATGGTTGTCGATCCTCTTTGACGAAGTTTAGATATCTTTGAAGGGTTTGCAAATATAAAATACATTTCTTTCGATCTTCTATGTCACTGCTTAAGATATTTTGCATATCAGTATCTAATCGAGATCTTGGCGTATCATTTTCTTTGTGTTGTTTTAACTTCTCCAATAATGATGGTTCAATAAGTAACATTTTTTTAGCATTGTCCATTTTCTTAAATAAATGAATTAATCAACCCACTTAGAATAGAACCCAATATTATCGGTAGAAATGAACCTCCTTTTTGTACAATTATATTTTTTCTAATTTTATTCGTACCTTTTCTTACCAATTTTCGAAGAATATTTTTATATTTCTTTAATTTAGATTTTTCTTTCTCGGCCAATTCAACGTTACCCCGCAGTACGTTATGAATACATTCACAAATGTAATTTATTTCTGTTTTGTTACATGATTTTAATAAAGCTTTTTGATATTTTGGCTTCAGTTTATGTAGAGCAATTAACAAATCTTTATGCGTCTTTAAACGTCTATGCATCATTTATAAATGATCGAAATTTCTTGATTCTTACCATATTTAAACCCTTTTGTGGGTACATAAACAGTGCAATATCCATCGGATGGAAATATCTTTGTCTTAACGCGACACAATTCATTTGTTTCTTGTTTCAAATCAATCATTAAATAACCATGAGCTTCATTGGTAGCATCTCTGTAAGAATCTTCCAAATATTTCGGATTTTCAGGGAATACTTGACGAGATAAGTATCGAATTTGGGTTTTATCTCGAGGATTTTTGAAATATATTATATAACTTGAGTTGAGTGATATATCTCTTTGTCCTTTACCTTGATGAAACAAATTTTGAGATAAATAAAACACACTTAAGTTTCTATGATGACTTCCTTTCGTGAATATATCAACAATACGACCATCTGATTCCCTCATCAGGTCATCAATTATTACAAGTTGAGGATTTTTTCCGTCAAACATAGATAAATCAGGTAAACCTTGAAGATAATTAATGTGGTTGAGATTATATAAAGGCTGCATTTCATCAAAGCACCAGGTGATTTGAGTAAAATTTGCATCACAGATATCATTCAAAAATTTTATAAAATTATTTACGAAAACTGATTTTCCACATCCACTTGGACCAGCAACTATTGCAGTGAATGGATGATTGAAATGATGCATTATCTACTACGTCTATGTGTGTTAAGGTTTAGTATAGTAATGAAACAATCTGTTATTAAACCACCATTTATTTAAACAGAAAAATCTATAATTGAAACAATATACAGTACATCATGTTTTACTCCGCAACTTATACATCTAAATACAATAATCTCTCATTTGGTTTTTTAAAACTATAATAATTTATTCTTAAAATTTAATATAATATTTATTCTATTTTATGATGACCCCATGCTAAGGTATCAATATTATTTGGTAAAATGTACCGTTTGGTATCATTAAATGACAGACTAGATTTATTTATTCTTTGAGTAAAAATATTATGCTTTATTGACTTAAATCTAAGCATTGAACAATATTCGTTCTTATTTTCAAATAAGCAAGTCTTATAATTTTCCATTTTCATATTCTTAGTAACACTTTTATTAACCCCCTTAGCTTTAGCTGTGAATTTTCCCTCAACATCTAATGCATACATTTTAGATCTAAGTCCTACAAATTCATTAAATATGTTACCATTGTTTTCATCTTTAAAGTAGCCTAACTTCTTTTTATTGAGTTTTGGATAGCCAAATATATTTTTTTCTGTATAGTCAGAGGTATCGAAACGCAAATGTAAATCAGGTTTTATATCTCTGTAAAAATCATCTGTAAAAATTTGATATATTAAACTATCAGTATCTGTGTACAATAATTTTAATTTGTTTTGAAACTTTTTAAACATATAGTTATAGTGAAAGTCGTACATTAGAGTTTTAGAAATATCCAATATACAAAATCCCAAATAAATAGGTTTATTATGGAACAATTTCGTCTTTCGTAATTGAACTGCAACCAAATTTTCATTAAAAATAGATAAACTATGGAATTCTGGCTTAGCAATTAAATCTTGTGCGCCTAGAATTTTACCCTGATTTTCCCAATGACTCAATAATTTTACATTTACTCTTTTTTCGATATTTTCCATTGTTTTTCCAAACACTGAGTTATTCATTAATTTATAAAAATCTTTTTCGAAATCAGATGTGGCTAGTTTACGCATGCTTGTATTTAAATCTATATAATATTGTAACCATGCACATTGTTTGAATTTTAAAATTCTATGAATTTTTTGTAATTTTAAACCCATTGTCAGACATTGCTTTAAATTTCTGTAGTGAATCACATATTTAATTTTATTACGAAGGTTTGGAACTAATTTTATGTCTTTTGTATTACCAATACATATATTCTCGGGACATAAGGGTAGGTCAGAATGTAAATCATGCAGTTCAATAGGATATTCTACTCAATAGGATAGATCTACTTCCAAAATAAAACCATATTCATAATCATCAGGGACATCAAAATTAGTTGTGACATCTACCCACTCAAAACCTCCTGTAGGAAGGAATTGAGACATGGCCCATCCGTAAAGGTTATTAGCATCAAGATAAGTTAAAAATGAGTTTGGTGTGTCTTTATCATATTCTCGCATATATTTGTTATTAGCTTTGGCATAACGATTGCTACATTGAGATACACCTCCTCGAATGCCCGATCTAATAAAAGCTATTTGTTCAAAGTCTTGAAGTAATTCTAATTTAATTTTTGTGCATTTTAACATAGCATCCCAACTTAACCCAGGTGCTGTATAATAATGAGCTGGATCTAGACCATATGTTTGCAAACATAAGGCTCGGAAATTTTCAAACACATCTGTTAAAAGTAAAACATCGGTTTTAAGATATAAATCAGAATAATCTGACATATTTTGACAATGAAAGTGTTGCCAAACATCCTTGGCATGTTCATAATCTTCATCGGAAATATGTGTGTCGGTTAATGTATTGTAAAATTTATCGCGACTAGGGAGTGCTGAAAGTTTTAAGGAATCATGTGACGACATAAATTCATATGGATAAATTCCTTTTTTTCTAAGACGTAAAAAATCATTATTATTTGGAAAATTATATTTTAATGTTTGAAATTGTTCTTCCTTCAAATTTTGAACAAGTTTGTCTAAACTACAAGGTAAAAATTTAAACGAATCAACGAATCTCAATTGAATTTTATGATTATTTAATTTTATCGTTTTTGTGAAAGAAATGTACTTTTCTTTCGTTTGTGGAATAATATCAATTTCCCCTTCTATAGAATTTAATGCATGAACAATAAAATGAGAGTCATATTGACTAAGATTGTGTAAAAAAACTGGAATGTGATAGGGGATTCTAAACTTTGTCTTACATACTTCGTGTGCAACTCCTCTAAAATTTCCTGTATGCGAGTCAAAGTATAATGCACATTCACCATTTAAATTAGATTGACATATAAAGCAGTCTTTACATTGTGAAATAATTTCATTATCATTGGAAGTCAAAGGTTTTGGACTTATGACAAAATAATTTTTTGTGCAAATCACTTCTAAATCTTTATACAACTGATTCATAAAGACATGAGTACAATGAGGACCACTATATGTTTCATATTTTGATAAACTATCATCATATGAACATTTAATATAGTACCCAAAACTATAAACTTCGTGTTTGTGAACATTAGTTGTATAAGGTTTTGATGGATCGTTAAAGCATGTCTGAATTGGATTAAGGAAAGCTTCAAAATCCGCGTATATAACAAAGGGTATTTGTAACATCTTATTAAATTTATCAAATTTTAAGACATTGTTTGAAATTGGTTGTTCAAACCAATCTTTAAAAGTTTTTTCTGTATTAGGCAATTCCACTTTAATATGACAACAATCATTCAATTGATGAGCTGATAACTTATCATTTGTTGAGAAGTGTAAAAGACAACCGTCACAGATGTAGATTGCATGTTCATGGTTTGAAATTTGACCACTTACTAAACGCGATAGGTTTTTAATGTAGCAAAAATGATTAAATGTTCCGTGCGAAATAAATAATAAATTGATATGAACAATTTTCCGTGATTTTGTTAAATACAATGGACCAACTAATTCATGTACTTTCTTTTTACAATTGTATTCAAGACCAAAAACATTTACACTTAAATTATTTAACCTTTCTACTTTCTGTATATCTGTCATTTTAACAGGAAACGTAACTCCGTCAAAATTTAATTTATTTGAATATTTACTGTAAGATGAAACTCTCTGAGAGTTCTTAGTAACTGGATATAATGCAGAAAGCAAAGCCCATTTAAAGCATAAATCATCCGAGTTTTGTACATTTATAACACTTTTTTTTAATTTGATTTCTTTAGGTAATTCAATATATGATTTTCCACGTAATGGATTGAATTTGTTTATATTCATGTCTAATGCATTTATTTTCTTAAGACTCCAACCACTATCTTTTTTCTCAAATGTGCTAATTTTAGTCATCAACATATCACATAAGGACGAAAAGAAAAAATTTAAATCCTCACCCTGCATTATAGTATAACTACATGTTTGAAATTCAAATTCATTAGAAATATTTTTTGTTTCTTGAACAAAATTAGCGTGCAGAATAAAATTAACTTTAAAAATTGTAAGCAATCGAACAGATTCCTCAAATAGTGAAATAATTTCATTTTTAATAGAATTCAAAAACATTTCTGGTGTTTCGAATGTTTGTAATTGGTTGGATTTACTCTTTATTTTATATGAGATAATTCTATTACCAAAAGCCGATTCGTGTACTGTGACATTTTTTAAAGTACTATGTAATTGCATTACGTTATTCTTATGGAGGTTACTTCTAAGATGATTTGCATAATATCTTTTCCGTATTAAGATTTGACATAAAGAACAGTTCACCATTTCATCGTTCACACTGGTGAGCCCCGATGATGTGGATGGTTCCCCTTGTCTTCCTCTCTTTGTACTTGTATCATTGTCTTCACTGCCTTGTAATACTACACTTCTTCTCTTAAAACCTCCTCCACTTTGTAGAACAGGTTGACTACAACATAAGTGAATGATATTAGCCACATTTCATCAATAATATAATACTAAATAATTTACAAAGAAAATAACTCACTTGATCATTTTTTCAACCTCATTACATACAAAGCAGAGTTCCATATCGTTATGTTTAATTTTCCAATTGATGAAAATATAATAATATTATTTGTATAAGAGAATAAATAAACTAATAACTAAACTGAACTAATATTTATGTATTTCTTCATAGCTACCTACTTATTGTTAAAATTATATTTCTTATAATTTTCTGTTTCTAAAATTTTCTTCGTAACATTGTATAAAATCTTTTTTATGTCCTTATAACTTTCATTATTGTCGATTGTATAATATTTTAATCTATAATCAGCGTATTTCCATTGTTCTTGTGCAGGCGTGTTTTTTATTTTATTGAGATCATAGATTTCTATTTTAACCAAATGTGATGCATTTCTTCCGTCATCTGCATTAGTTGTAATGTAAATACTTCCATTCTCATGTGCTCTGGATATTGATGATGATATTTTCTTTTGTTTTGTTTTTTTCACTTCGAATAATGCATCTATATTTTCATTTGAGCTGGCCCTCTTCAAGGATTTAAGTTGAGGAACTTTTAATGAATCCTGACTATCTTCAGATAATGGATAGTAAAATGTTTTATATGTAGTTTCTTCCATTGTTGGGTTGAATGCATTCTACAACAACAATAAGACTGCTTTAGAATAGTATTATACATACATATCTTAATATAACAAATGATATTACTTTTTAATTTCAAAGTGAATAATAGATAAAACTTACCTCCATTGCAGCAAATCACTCAACAATTACACAACACACAAAATATATAATAATTTGACTGAATACGCCACTTCAATGATTATTTTTCTGAACAGTTCTAGCATTTTATACTAAAATATCGTAAAAGTAAATTTGTTTATGATTAGTACTGGTTTTTAAATATTGTGGTGAAACATAATGGCACTTAAATGATAAGTTCAATTATTGATAGTTTAATGGAGTCAACATTTCCAGATTGTACTAATGACTACGTAAGTATGTAGGTACAAAGTTCGTTTTCAATCAGCTTTTATATTATAATAAAATTGATGAAAATATAATTTCATCAAATGTTCATAGATTTATATTTGAATCGCTTGTAATGATATTTTGTTTTATTGTAACCATATAAGTTTTAAATACATGAATAAGATACATTAAAGCCTTATTTATTGAGTGCTTATGTTATTATGATCCACATAACTATTCAATCCTCGCAACTGACAAGACCCTGTTCTCAACTAATATGAATACAATCGAGATACAGAATTATTTGAACAAAATCGATCCCAGTATTAAAAATAATGTTTACGCGGCAAACCGATTGCCGATGTACTCGTATGTTGTAACGCCCTGTTATATTGTAAGCAATTTAGATAGTGATAATAAGCCAGGCACTCACTGGGTTGCAATACACATTGATGAGCAGGGTATTGGACAATACTTCGATTCATATGGTCGTCCACCTCAGGGATTCCAGCTGATGTTTTTACAAAGGAATTGCAGAATGTATAACTACAATACTGCAAGAGTACAGAATGAATATACCGCAGTGTGTGGCGAGTACTGCATAATGTATCTATACTTTAAGTTTAATAAGAAGAGTTTGAATGATTTCATCAAATATTTTGAAAATGATACAATCTGCAATGATGTTTTATACTTTATTTAAATCATGTTTTAAAAATAAATAATAAATACAGAAACTGTCTTTTTAATCGTAGTAACGAATGTGATAGAGGTAATTAGTAAATTACCTGTATCATGTTCATGGAAATTTAGACATTGAGTCGCTCACCAATCATTAGCTAAATGACCAGTGATTATTAATGATTATGGATCTGTTTAATTTAAAATGCTAACTTTGAAACTATAAGAGATATCGAAAAACGGATCAGCGCAATCGCTCGGAAATACATCAAAACCACCAGTTTGACACCAAACTTCTTTTTTTTTTTTTTAGTAGGCATCACGAGCAAGTGAGCCAGAATCGAGGAGCCAGAACCGGCGAATCCCTACTACTGTGAGCCAGAACCGGCGAATCCCTACTACTACTGATAACTGGGTACGACTTAATAATCCCCTACACTAAAATAGCAACACATTATTTTGGTCGTGATACATTTATTCAATACTAGCTGACCCGACAGACGTTGTTCTGTATATAATAAATAAAATAATGTTTTATATGAATTTGTCAATAATATGTAGTTTATGTTATGATCCTACCCGTGGAGGCAGATCTGTTTTTCGCTGGGAGATCCAGATACCGCTGCTGACGCTGTTGCTGATGTGGTACTGCAAGGTATGGAACTCTTCATTCCATCCTCCTCTGTGCCTATCGGTGGCAGGTCCCAACCATGGTTTGACCGCTCCTGCAAAATGGCCTCTCGCCGAAAGCAGGAGTGCTATCAGGCTTGGGGGGCTGCGGACATGTGCTCCGGACATGTGCTCCGGAACTGGCGCCGGTCCTTACCCGTCTTTTCCGGCTCTCCTACTCATCAGGCGTAGTCCCGAAATTATGGAAGGCGGCTTTAGTGCACCCGATCCCTAAGAAAGGTGTACGCTCAGATCCGTCCAACTTACCGCCCCATTGCCATTACCTCCATTTTCTCCAAGTAATAGAGTCGATCATCAACCGCCAGCTCTTGGGATACCTAGAGGGGCACCAGCTGATCAGCGACTGCCAGTACGGTTTCCGTCAGGGTCGCTCAGCTGGTGATCTTCTTGCATACCTCACCCATAAATGGGCGCAAGCGGTTGAGTCGAAGGGAGAGGCGTTGGCGGTGAGTTTGGACATAGCGAAGACCTTCGATCGGGTGTGGCATAAAGCGCTTATAGCGAAACTGCCATCCTATGGGCTTCCCGAGAAGTTGTGCAAATGGGTCACTAGCTTTTTGGCTGATCGGAGCATCAAGGTTGTTATCAACGGTGCATGGTCCGACTTAAAACCCATAAACTCTGGTGTCCTGCAAGGCTGCGTGCTATCCCCTAGGCTGTTTCTTCTGCATATCAATGATATGCTGCAAATCAGCAATATTCATTGCTATGCAGACGACAGCACAGGGTATGCTTCCTACACCGGCCGTGCCAACATGTCCCGGGATAGCGTCGACGAGAACCGGAACAAACTTGTGTCTGAAATCGAGAATATGCTTTGCAAAGTCTCGAAATGGGGCGGACATAATTTAGTCCAATTCAACCCCAAGAAGACACAAGTTTGTGCGTTCACCACTAAAAAGTCTCCCTTTGTCGTATCCTCTCGATTCGAGATCACTCCTCTAACTGCCACAGCCTGTATTGGCATACTTGGCGTCGATATATCGAGCGACGTTCAGTTCCGTGGTCACTTGGAAGAGAAGGCCAAACTGGCCTCTAAAAAGCTTGGTGTACTCAGTAAGGCGAGACAGTACTTCACTAAAAGCCACCGCCTGCAACTTTATAAGGCGCAAATTCGGCCTCACATGGAGTACTGTTCTCACCTCTGGGCGGGTGCTCCCCAGTACCAGCTTCTTCCATTTGACCGCATACAACGAAGAGCGATCATCGACGATCAAGTCATCTCCGATTCTCTAGCATTGCGTAGAGATGTGGGTTCTCTCTGCATCTTCTACCGCATTTATCACGGGGAGTGCTCAGAGGAGCTGTTCGGGTTGATTCCAGCGGCTGAATTCCACCATCGGACATTACGTGCAAAGTACCATCCGCATCACGTAGACGTCTGGCATTCCACAACCGCGCGTTTTGTTCGAAATTTCTTGCCTCGCACAGCCACTTTGGGGAATCAACTACCGGCAGTGGTCTTCCCGAACAGATACGACTTAGGGACCTTCAAGAAAAAAGCATACTCCCACCTTAAAGGCCGGCAACGCATTTCTTGACACACCTGTTGTTGCGGATGTCCATGGGCGGTTGCCTCACCTCTCCCCATCCCGTGAGCCTCTTGCCCGTTTGCCCCCTCTCATATAAAAAAAAACACGGGAGTATGAGATGGAATTAAAAGCTGGTCTCATCTGGATAAGGGATACAATGGAAGATATAAGAGAAGGCATATTTCAAAAGGCACTGAGAGATATTATGTAAACAAAATGTATAAATTAAGAAACACTCGTTCACACAAGTTCAACAAAAAAGACTCTTTGGTGGATTGTTTTTCAGTGTTTTTTTTAATATTAATAGTGTGGGATTAGAAAAGTATATACTTATTTAAAATGAAAATACCTTTTAATTTGTAAGAACCTGGACCTTTAACGTATATAAAATAAAAGTAAGCTTGTATGAAGTTGATAATTACAAAGCATAATAATAGTTATTTAGCAATGTATGTAAAACTGTTAGCAGTTCGAAGTGTGTTGCGAAGTATGTAAGTAATTAAAATACTGTTCATTAGTCAATGAGTCACGCCTGTATTTACATGTTCCAGTATGACTTGCTATGACTAACAAACATTGAGGCTTCAGTAAAGTGTGGAATAAAATACAGTCTCGCACATGAAGCGTTATGTACCATCGTAATAGATTTAATACTTTTGATTTATTTTTAACTGCACTTCGGCATAAGGAGGCTCTCTTGGCCGATTATAGTGGCCTGTCCGTTTCATGTTTAATGTTTTTCGAGAATATACAGTATGTTATATGTACCTATCTATGTGTGTACTTACTTACAATTTGCTTGGCATGCTCTGCAGATGGATTTTAGCTTCAAAGGTGTCGTTACATTCGTATTAATTGTGAGAGTGACGTATCTATATATATACATGAAAATGAATTGCTGTTCGTTAGTCTCACTAAAACTCGAGAACGGCTGGACCGATTTGGCTTATTTTGGTGTTGAATTATTTGTAGAAGTCCAGGGAAGGTTTAAAAAGTGAATAAATATGAAAATACTCGGAAAAAATGAATATAAACAATTTTTTTTATTTCCTTTGATGTGTCCTCCGCCGTTCAGAAATCAAATTGAAAGAATAATTTAAAATATATTAATAATTAGATTTTATATATCTTTCTTTCTAAATGATACTAAGCACATCTTGGCCAACATTCAGATTTAATATAACAGCTGTTTCCCGTTGCACACCCGTAAATGATTAGCCTAGATAATTATAAAATAACTATATAACCTGAATATTATATAGTCTGAGAATCGGTCGTCATCTATTTTTTATACCCCAAAAATTTTAATTATATATTAATTTTCTTATTACTTTATATGGCAATACAACGTTTGCTGGGTCAACTAGTAAAATATAAAATTGTTAACCAGGCCACTACATTTTAGTTGTTAGTACCTCCACGCGGTCAAGGCGGTAATATGGCTAAAACTCGAATTCATTCAATAATAAAACTAACAAAAAAAAAAAAACATTTTTTTAAGTGATATTACACTTCTGGAATTAAATATAAAAAATTTATTTGTACCAAAATCTATGAACAATTTGGGACTCGAACACGTGCCTCTAGAGATCGTATGTGTGTGTGTGAGTGACGCATTGATCGTTTACCTTGGTATGTCTTGTTTAACTCTGAGGTTGAGGCTCCATCTACACGATCTACTTTTCAGCCGATAACCTGCCGAACAAATCTAAACAGGAGGTTACCTGGAAGAGATCGCTATTTAGCGACAAGGTCGCCTAACTATGCTACTCGTACCACAACTGTGTTATATACTAATTGTAACTTTATGTATTTTTAGTGCAATAAAATATTTTCATTCATTTCATTTATTCATTCGTTCATTCAAAAAGTTTATCTGCTTATATCCAAAATGCAAAAAAGATACTTTATTTGTCCATGCGATAACCGGCTGCGACACTACATCGGCAAAAGTATAAAACAGATGCGTTACGAAACTCAAAATGATTGTCTGAAGACGTTTGTGTGGTAGGAAGGCAACTATAATATAAATGACTTTCTTAGTGATACCACAGATTGGGAATGAAGCGACCACCCTCAGACTATTAAAAAAAATATATATTTTAATAATTCGAAATTTCACAAAAAAAAAAAACCCGATGAGATTCTTACGCCTGTTCATTGAATATTATTTTGAATAGGTCTAAATTCTATTTGAATGTATAACATCAGTATTTAATTGACTGTGCTAGAGAAGTTATTTAAAGAAATAATTATAAAAGGAATTGACTTTCTTACTATTTATGGAGCACGAAAAAATAAAAAACGATAACTTTACCCATGAGATCGCATATGGCATTTTCTTTCTGCTGATGTACCCAAGGTATCTACTAAAGCTCGGCACCTTATAGATATCATTCAGGATTAAATGTTTTAAGTATTTAATTCTTATTAGATATCAACAATCCAGTCACAGGCCTACGTGACCAAGTATTCCCTTACAATATGAAGAAACCCACAACATAAAGCTGCACAAAAAATGCCTAATGAGACTACCTCTTAAGGTAAATGCCTTTCATTGAATAAATACCTTTAAGCTATCGTGTTAGAGTATAAATCTTTATGCGCTTGAGGCAATAATTGCCAGATTTAAATTTATTTTGTAGGTATGTGTATTGTAGTACTGGATACAGTTATTTATTATTAAGTATATATATAGAATGGTTGAGAAACTGATGTGGCAGTAGGCAGGTCACATAGTTCGACAGACAGATGGCCGTTGGGGCAGTAAAGTCCTCGAATACAACAGCGAGAGTTCTACAATTCATCGAGTTGTGCAGAGCAAAATCCCAGAAGGTGAACTATAGACGTCACAGGAGGAATAAATCTACCGCTCCAGATTGGAGACAGACCAGAAACGATAGAAACGTACATCCTAAGACACCAGTCAAAGGCAAGAATTTTAAAAATCAATCACTGCAGAACTACTGAAAAGGGCGGAAACACTACTCATGAGGTCGACACAAGAAGATTGCTTCCATGAAGAAATAGAAAATTTAAAAGATGAAAAACCAGTCAAGAAAGAGAGTCGCCTTCATCAATTGAGTGTGGAATACACTGAAGGAATCTTGAGACTCAGAAGTCGTATCTTAGCGATTGAGAACGTTCCAGACCAGCTGAAGCGTCCAATGGTTTTAGACGGCAGCCACTCAACCGTCAAACTGTGGATCCAGTCTCAACATCGACAGAGACATCACAGCGGAGTAGAAGCCACAGTGAACGAGTGCCGACAGCATTATTGGATTCTGCGTCTCCGTCCAGTAACACGCGCATTGTTACGACAATGTCTGTACTGCCGTATGAAGAATCAAGCGCCGCCACAGCCTAGAACAGGAGATTTGCCAGCATGTCATTTAACTCACAGCAAACGACCTTTTTAAGTACACAGGAGTGGATTATTTCGGACCCTTGAGAGTCAGAGTTGGACGAAGCCATCAAAAGCGATACGTTGCCATTTTCACATGCCTCACCACCAGGGCAATACACCTGGAAATAGCAGCATCACTTAGCACCACAGCACGCGACCACGTACCGGAAGACTCAGTGTTGGTAGGCCCCCCACGAGATGGACCGACGATATGGTCAAGATCGCCAGAATACGTTGGATGATGGACAACGCAGGACCGATCGTCGTTGAGATCTTTGGGGGAGGCCTTTGTCCAGCAGTCTTCCGGCTACTGATGTGATTTGATCCCTATAGAAATGCAAGCTTTACAGCGTATACACGCAAATGTGTTATAGTAAGTTATGCCTCAAAGTTAATCTTTGGTGGAAGTCACCACAGTGGTTAACCACTATTTACCACCACAATTTTTCTTATGGAAGAGGAGGACACTCGCAACGCCAGACGAATCCCAAGAGCATTCAGCTAGCTTGCCTTTTAGGAAGGTGTACTCGCTTTTTTTAAGTAACCAATTTTAGAAATTAAGACATTCTGGAGTATGGATTCTAGATTTATAAATGGATGTCATTTAATTTGGATTCTAAAATAATCCTCAAAATTACATTACGGCATTACAACAATCAAGAGGAAGGGCGAGTTCGATAGGTTGCAGTACAGTTGATAGTGTTTTTATTCCTCGAATCAATCCAAATCCTAATAATTTCCCATTTAATCTTATTATTATTATTTTTACACGCTTTTATTAGCTTCACCTGTATGTATATTTGTTTGTAACCGACTCATTTGGGCGCGATTTTGACCCACTTTAAACGGCCAGATTTCGTTCAAACTTCGTAGATTTATCGAGGACCGATGACAATACATTAATTTGATAAAAGTATTCCATTTTTCAATTTATAAAATAAGATTTTTGTTAATTTATATAATTTTCATCTATCGTCGAGAAGGCAGAGATAGATGTCGATTTTAAATTTTAACCATTATCTTTAACCGATTTATATAATATTAGGTTATTTTTGAATACAAAAGAAGATCTAATCCTCTTTAGTGTGTTTTTTTTAGTTTTTTAAACTATAATTATCTTTAACTATGCTCTTTCACGCATTCATCGTAAAATAAAGCTGTGAATTGCCATAAAAATCAAAAAAGATGATACTTTATATATATTAGCAGGTACTGCTGATATTGATCTAAGTCCACACAGACGAAGCAGTGTCCACGGCAAGTCATTTATGGAATTAATTACATTACATTAATTTATAATTTCGTTCATACTTTTTAATTATAGCAGTTTTGACATGTACCTACATTCTATTATTTATGACATGTAAGTTTTCGTACACATTTAAAATACTATACTGGAAAAATAGGTTTGTTGTACAAGATGAAGATGAAGAACGCCGTTTGAGCGAGTATACCTAAGTAATATTAATAAATGTTGTACAAATTTAAAAAGGGATTAAGGCACACTCGAATGTAGACACCCTATTGTTAAGTCTATGATGAAAGTCTTTTTGTTATAGGGACCATTGGCGAAAATCGAACGTCGATGTACTGAAAGTCAAAATGGCACAAACCAACATTATTCTCCTACCCTATCGGGAGTATAGTAATTAAAAAATGCAGTTTATTGTATCAAATTCAGTAGGTTACGATAAATCCGTCGTAATGCAATTAACAGCGAATCCAATACAGGTTACGTACGTACAATACGATAGGAGCGCCACCTTAAAAACGGTAAATTATAGTAAACATTAATTATACAAATTATTTAAGTTTTCTTTAGTGTTAATTCCACCAATATTTGTCTTTAAAACAATTCGACACGTGTTCCGCCTCTACACGAGGCATCCTCAGGACGTGTTGTCTCGCCAAAATCTGGCACGAGACTGAATCAAATGAGCCGGAAGCCGCTCTTTTATACCCTCGTCCCATGAAATGACGCGCTGTGATTGGTCGGCTGTTGTGACGTATTACCCCCGGAAGAGACACGTAACAAAGGTGATGGGACTAAATTTGTTTGTTCATTCAACAATGTAAACATATTGTTATTTTTGTGTTTTATTATTTCTAATTGCTCTAACACATTTAAGCGAAATCCTTTTTCACATGTATGCAAAATATTAAAATTATTATTGTTTCCGAGTGAGTGACCTGTATCAATTAAATGTTTCGCGAAGTTTGTAAAGTTTTTAGTGGGGTCCGAGTTCAGACGTTCAAAATCGTCGGTTTGTATTATATCTTTTACTTTCTGTTCATAATCGTTTTTATTTAGAATAACAATGCAATTACCTTTATCGGCTTTTGAAATGACTAAATTATCTTGATTTAATTTATTTTGTAAAGAATTAAAAACATGTTTATCTGAAGTGTTTTGGTTATATGTGGTACACGATGGTTTTTTCAAAAGGGTCAAAATTTGATATCTGACGGCGATATCTTGTTGACTTCTAACACACGCCACTTCTGAATCTACTGCCAATGTATCAAGGGTTTTTTGGTTAAGACCCGGTCTGATATTGTATTTAAGGCCTTTTTGTAGTAATGAAATTTCAGGGAGAGAAAGTTGTGTTGTTGATAGATTTTTGACGCGCGTATAGAATTGGTGGACCGTGTTTTGTGCATCATCGTGATAGGAGTTATTGTTTTGACTATCCCGTAATAGCTGTGTCAATTTTCTAGACTGTATTTGATATTTTTCTTGTACAAGTCTATTGGCTAATTCCCGCGCTTTATTGTCTAAAATGTCAAACTCGACATTATGTAATTTGAATGTCAATTCGGAATATAACACTCTCAAGTGAAGCTTGAGATTGTCTCTAACTGAAAACCAATATCGGCACTCTTCGTTTAACCATATTTGTTTACATTTATTTACGGCTATAGTACTTGCGCGTGAATGTGTTTTAGATCGAATGTTGATGTAATTAGGGATGACTTTTAGATGTTTAAACATTAATTTATAAAATTATAAATAGTTACTCTTAATAAAAATCTCTCACTAAAAAACTGTCGTTAATGTAAATGATAATTCTCAGGTGCAAGGGTTTCCTCATGGTAATTTTATGAGCTTGAACTTTTGTACTTACTAAACTAGAGACTAAACAACAGATGTACATAGACGGAGTGAAGAGTAAAAATGAACGAGTGCACAACGATTGGTGAGGAAACCGATTGGATTATATATTTTTATAACCTTTAGATTTGTAGAAAAATCTAGTAGCTATATACTTAAAATGGTACTGGTACACTTGTACAATTACATATTTTTGCTGTTACCCCGTCTATTATATTTTTAGTCAAGGCAATTATTTTTTGGAGATTGTAAGCAATTGTTCATTGAAAATTGTCAATTAAACTGCATAATACATAACGAATTGGAACAAGGTCGACAGGAAGGAAAATAATAAGCACGACTGTTAACAACGGTTCACTTTTTTTGTCTACTTTTTTGTCCGTTGAGTTTAACCATTCGAATGCTTTAAATCCTTAAACATACAAGTACAACCTTTGCAAGGGCGTAGTTAGTGAATTTAATGCGCAAATGAGACTTTACATTTTACGTCTTAGGAATCCCGCTCAGGATTTTTGAAAAACCCAAACATTCAGAGCGGCACTGTTTTGTAATGGGCAGGGCGCAATTACCATCAGCTGAACGACCTGCTCGTCTCGTCCCTTATTTTCATAAAAAAATATCTGCAGAGGACTCTTTTGCCCTCAAAAGCATAACGATGGCAGAAATATTTTTGGTCCACAGATAATTCTATTTAGTTCTTATCTCGTAATTGTTTATCTTCAATATTACCTTGCAAGGAAAAGTGAACAATTATGCAATGTTCATTCGACTGTGTAATAAATTCAACGGACGCATTGTTTTGGTAGATTACATTTAGCATCAGTAGAAGAATTCTAATTATGTGGTTTGTTGATAATGTTTAACAGAGGCGCGTGCCTTTCGTGATGCTTTGTCAAGAAAATCTGGAAACAATAAAGAAATACCGTGAAAATATCTTAACTTAATATATGCAAATGGCATGTAGAAGATGAACCTTAGATTAAGGATTGGTCTCCGCTGCGCTCCTACTAGATACCGCAGGCCTCGAACCTCGAACAATGTGTGACGTTGACGTGTCACATGCTCTGTTACACTTTGTTAATAATTGAAACTAAAATGCCGGGTTGCGTAGTAAAACTTTGTAAAAATAATACTATTTTATTAATTTCAATGTAAAATAACACGAACCGTATGTCACAAAATTTGAAAGATGCCATTGAGTGTCAAGATGTCACGCACACAAGCATTTAATAGTGCGGTATCTAGGTTGGAGCGCAGCGGAGACCAATCCTTAATCTAAGCTGTAAACAATAAAGAAATACCGTGAAAATATCTCACATCTTATCTTAATGTATGCAAATGACATGCAACATGGAAGCATTTCTGACGCTTTAAAGATGTTTGCTTTTTGCGAATTAATTTTGTAATTTTGTAGTTATAATGCGTAGGTATGCTATAACATGGTTCGTCATGCTCACTGAATGGCATTTCTTGCGGTGGTGTCGTGTGCCGGGTCGTCTCCTTCCCTCAAATATGTGGGAAGGGAACGATTGCTGGTCCATGCGTCAACTCGTGGACGGGTGCTGCCTGTGGTTCTAGTTCGACTGTTATCCTACTAATATTATAAATGTGAAAGTTTGTATGTCTGGATGTATGTTTGTACCTCTTTAACCAAAATGATGAAACTTTATAATAATAAAGCTTACACACTAGAATAACTAATAGGCTATAATTTATAAAACTATAGTGTGAATTATCCAAAATATAAGTAAAATAAGTGTGAAGTTAGTAGAAATGAATCTGCAATTTATATGGCAATACAACGTTTGCCGGGTCAGCTAGTAGTTAATAAATCATTGTATTTGTTGGATGCAATTACTAATTGTGACAGTAATCACGACCATCATGTTCAGGAAGCATCCAAGCAATGAATTCAAGCTCTAAAGGTTGATGCATCCAATATAATATCGAATGAATATGATAATATCGAGTACGATAATTTAATAGATACTTTTTATGAAATAATTTATATTATTTAAACACGATTCATATATTGGATGCAGCACCTTACAAACTAATTTGTTTCGTATATTTCAGCCATTATAAAGTACTCTATTTGATTGAAAAGAGTGGCCTTTGTGTTTCATGTATGTTCTTCTCACGAGCTCAACTTTTTTCGAATATAATATGATAAATTTAGTAATTTGAGAGAGATATTTATAGTGACTATTCAAAAGCGCTTAATTTAAACCTTTTTGAATAACGTTTAATTGATTTTGACATTAAAATGGGATTACAAATTGTCCTGGCACGTGGATCAATTCAGTTAGGCGAGTGAGCGCGATCGGATCCTGGTCGGACAGGATTTTAAAAACAAATGTAACAAGGATTAAAAAACATGCATGTATTAAAAAGTGGTACAGAAATCTTACGGATCGTCGTCCTAACGGTAGTTTGATCACAAAAAAATACAATAAAATATTTTTTATTTGAGGGACGGCATTATGCATTAGCACATTTTACTAATTTTATATTATATAAAGTATTTAGTCATAAAAATATATTTGGAATTTAATATTGCCTTTGTGTGCAATGATTCAGCGGCGATTTTTATTTTTCACTTTTTTTCGGCTCTTTTCAACTCTTCTTACTTGTGTACGTGCTAGTGTCTTTCTTATTTCAAGTTATTTTTAATTTTAATTCCCATAAGACAGAAGTCGTAAATATTTATGCTATCAAAAACATACTTAAAAAATACAAGTCTCGCAATTCAGTTCTTGTAGCGTAAGAAGTTGTGAGATCCATGTAAATACCAAGTCGGTCAATTCATGAGGATATGAATTTTCTTTCTTTCTTTCTTTCAATCTAAAACGGCGAATCCACAGAACGTGCGAGCCATTTGGCTAGAATAAGAATGGAAAATATGAGTCATAAATATATTAAAACATAAGTAGGTACCTAGTTACCTAACGTAAGCTTTGTTTAATTTTAATGTGTTTACAATAAGGTATTAGCAAGCTGTATTTAAATTCTGTCGTTCTTGCTTATTTAATCAGTCAATAAATAAAGTAAATATGTTCGCAAGTGAATATATCTACATAATAGGTACCTACTTTGTACCAGCTTGACCCATTTAACTGCGCATTAAGCCACATTTAACACACCCACAACTAATTTGCATGCGAAAATGAATACAACAGATCGTATTTCTCGTTCTCTCTCGCATATTTTTGTTAGTTCTTATAGCCTAAGCACATGGTCGGATTTGGTACGACCGAACAATCGGACGCGGTCTGGTAAAGGACCATATTTGATGGCATGCCGCATTGTCCATCGCATAAAAAATATTATTATTACCGTACGGACCGTATCGAATACCACGCCGGACCAATTGGTGTGGTGGGCGGCCGGACCGTCCGATGGTCCGGCCGCACCAAATCCGACCATGTGTTTAGGGTATTACAATGAATTTGTTTAAATCAAAATAATAATTTGTATGTATTTTATGGTATTGCTCAGATTTTTTTAGTTACATTTTTATTGTATTTAGATTGATATTTATTACATTATCCTTTGTCCGTAAAAACGAAATAATAGGTAGGAGCTTTTTTTAAAAGGATTACAACGTGTTATAATATAAAAATAGTACATTATTCGTTAATTAGGGTTAGGTATACATTTTTATTAAATTACTTTATTTTACCCGACGTTGATTTCCCGAATTCGATTAAAGGGCACGTTTTCAGGGGGTAAACTAAAATGCACATTATTTTATTCCTTTAAAAAGTTCTTTAAATGTTATCATTATCAGCCGGAAGACGTCCACTGCTGGACAAAGGCCTCCCCAGAAAATTTCTATGACGATGCCTGCGCTACCCTCATCCAACGTTTTCCAGCGATCTTGACCAGATCGTCGGTCCATCTTGCGGGGGGCCTATCAACACTGCGTCTTCCGGTACGTGGTCGCAATTCGAGGACTTTACTGCCCCAACTGCCATCTGTCCGTCACACTATAAGCCCTGCCCCTTCAGTTTCGCAATCATTTATTATTATTTTAATGTAACTCGCGTTAATTATAAGTAACTATGTAGAAAATAGATCTCTTGCCTCTCTACCAGTAACAGATTTTAGTTGAGCAACAGATAATAATTTAATTACATATTTTAATATAATGCCACTACTTCCCCCATTTTACTTCGCAAGAATTAGCACATACGACGGCCGTGAGATAGGTTGACTGCTTATAATATTATGTAGACGAGAACATCGCATTATTTATGACAATAGACGAGCACGATGTTCAGCTATAGGTAATTGATACGCCCTGCCCATTATAATGCAGTATCGCTTAGGTCTCTTGAAAAACTCATTAATTCTGAGCGGCACTACAACTGCGATCGTCAACTTGAGACATAAGCTGTTAAGTATATGCCCAGTAATTTCACTAGCTACGGCACCCTTCAGACCGAAACACAATAATGCTTACACATTGCTTTACGGCAGAAAAAGGCGCCGTTGTTGTACCAATAATCTAGTCGTCCTGTGCAAAGGAGCCTCCCACTGGTACTGGTTTACCCGTACACGATATTATTATCACGCCAAAGCAACACGAATACTCGCACCCCAATGTCACACGTGAATGATGGAGCTACGGATCTCAAGCGAATAAGTGCAACACCAGAGGAAATACAGGAGCGTTGCCGGCCTTTTAGGAAGGTTTACGCGCTTGTTTGAAGGTACCCGTGTCCAACCGTCCTGGAAACACCGCCAAAGGAAGCTCACAGCTTGGTTGAACGTGGATGTAGATAAGTGTCTGAAAACCTTACTGTGGAGAAACACCACCACATAAACATGGTGGGTATGCTTTCTTAATTTGTGGCGTGTCGTGCTAAGAGAAGAAATTCGGCGGCAGGATTAGTTTTGCTTAACACTATGTTCAAGTATAAAAAACCTTCATTAAAAACTGAAATCGAAAACATCCTTTATAATTACAGTAAAGCTGTTTGAAATATTAAGTTTTATTTTGTTTAGGGCTTGACACCGACTTCAAAGCTATCAATATGTAGCACATAATATAAATAACAGTATTTTATTAATAATATTATAATATTTATAATTAAAGGTAAAGGTCTGCATAACAGGTGTATTAAATTAAATTTTTAGTTTTTGAAGTAGGTTTTTTTAAACGTATTTTTTTTTTAATTTTTTACTTTTTATTGTCAGTTAATAATAATAATATATAAACATGAATGAAAACTCCTTAAAAAAGCCGTACACAAGAAAACAATTACGTATATCATCCACGTAGACAAAAAATTACATACAAAATGTTCATAAAATGAAAACTACTCGGCCAAACTATGTAAAATTTTTATGGGACCAATTTCATCTATTCCGCATCGTTAAGAATTACGTAAATCGGATCAAAAATCTCAGCGTAACCGGTGTACATACGTAAAAAAAATACCGATCGAATTGAGAACCTCCTCCTTTTTGAAGTCGGTTTAAAACAATTTGTTGTTTACTAGAAACATTAAGAATGTAGCAATGAATGCAGAACCAATTGTACAATTTGTTGCTTCGCATTAAAATTCATGTTATTGTAAGCTAAGGAATTAATAGAACGCCAACCTCCTAGACACACCTCTAAAATATTATTACATGTTTATTATTAGTCCACTGTTATTGTAGAAGGAATGTATCACTTAAACATGCATGACTAGAGTTAAGACCTATAGAAATATACACTTATACTAGCTGACCCAGCAAACGTTGTGTTGCCATATAACTAAAAATAAAAAAATCTGTAATTAACATTTTTGGGGTAAAAAACGGACCTACTAAAATATACATATAAATTAATGCATATTAAAAGACACACATTATTATAAAGTATACATGAACATTTATCATACTGCAATTATTGTATTCGATTGCCATCTTGCAACCCTATTGCGGGTCTGTGGAGGGAATAGAATAATATAAAAATTGTGATTAAAAAACAGGGGTTTATGGGTGAAAATTTGAAGTTGTATGTGTTTTTCAATGTTGAATCATAATAAAATAAATATAAATACATTTGTCAAGGAAGAAGTATTTAGGGGTGGGATCACCCCTATCATTTAGGGGTATGAAAAATAGATGTTGGCCGATTCTCACACTTACCCGATATGCACACAAAATATCATACAAATCGATTCAGCCGTTTCGGAGGACTTTGGCAACAAACACCGCGACACGAGAATTTAATATATATATTACTAGCTGACCCAGCAAACGTTGTATTACCGATATTAAAATCGCGATACAAAAGTAGCCGTTGATCGTAGACGGGTGAAAATTTGAAGTTGTATGTATTATTAATGCTGACTCATAATTAAACAAATTTAAAAAAAAATGTCAAAAACATTAAACAAAAATTGGCGAGACCACCCTTAACATTTAGGGGGGTGAAAAATAGATGTTGTCCGATTCTCAGACCTACCCAATATGCACTCAAAATTTCATGCGAATCGGTCAAGCCGTTTCGAAGGAGTTTAACTACAAACACCGCGACATGAGAATTTTATATATTAGATATACCTACTATACTATAAGTACGAGTTACATAACCAATCGCTTTCAAAGGGTTGTCATTAACGGATATGAGTCGGACACAGTTCTGATAAGCTCCGGAGTTCCACAAGGTTCAATTCTTGGTCCACTTCTTTTCATTTTATTTATAAATGACATCAGCTCATGTTTTAAATTTAGTAACTTTCTTCTGTATGCTGATGATCTTAAGATATATCACTCCATTAGCAACTTAGATGATAGTCATCAACTACGAAAAGACTTGGACCGTTTGAGTGTTTACTGTGACAAAAATAAGTTGGATCTTAACTTAAACAAATGTAACTACATATCCTTCACACGTAAAAAAAAACATTATTAACTCTACTTACTCTCTTTGTGGAACTTCTCTTGTTAAGGTCGATAATGTCCATGATTTGGGACTTAGTATAGACAGTAAATTAATTCTTGATACACATATTGATAGGATAGGTAATAAAGCGAACAAAATGTATGGTTTTATTATGCGAACTATGCGTAATTTTAAGAAACCCTCAATGTTGTTACTTTTATACAAAACGCTTGTACGATCACAACTTGAATATGCTGTTTCTATTTGGAACCCACTTTACAGTAAATACATACAATATCTTGAATCAATACAAAAAAGATTTTTACGCAGTATGCATTACAGATGTACAAAAACCAATATTTCGTAGGTATGATCAATTGCTTGAAAAATACAATATTCTAGATTTAAAAGGTAGACGTGAACAACTTGAAGTAATGCTTCTATACGACATATGCCATAATAAATATGATTGCATTGATCTAACACGCAAGCTGTATTACCGAGTTCCTGTACGTCATCTCTCTAGGGCTACACGCGCTCATCAACTTTTTGCCTTAAAAAAGTGTCGTACAAATGCTGGCATGCGCTCTCCAATTCATAGGATGGTCTCATCTTATAACCAAAACTTCCTTGACATTGACATACTAAAAACAAGGGTACCTTTAAGAAACTGATATTTATCAAGTTGCATAAAATAATTTCGTAATCTTTGACTAATATTGTTATAAAATGTGGATAAATTTTAATATATATATTTGTATATGTATGTATTTTAAAACCTTTGTGATAAGGTGAGTTTAGTGAATTTGTTTCTCCAACACAAATAAGTAATCTGTGGATAACGTATTTGATTATACATGTATTTACTCGTATATTGTAAGAATTGTAATTATTAAGTAAGATGTCATGTATAGTTGTTTGTTGTTCCCAATAAATAAAAAAAAATAAAATATATACTAGTACTATGTGTATGTATAGTTTAGTAATACTAGTATATACTAATACTTATATTATGTGGCAGGAGAATGACACAAATCCGATCATTGCGGAAACCGTAGGAAGATTGTAAAGACCGCCTTACTAGATTCTAATGTAGGTTTTCGAAAATATCCGAGCGATTATTGGATCATTGCGAAATTCCTGCTTATCTTAGGACAACTAGCGTAGTAGTAACCTTCATCGTAACAGCTTGGTTAGGTTAACATTTAAGTTTGATTTGGTTATATTTGACCAAACGAAATAAAGATGCTAATATGCGGAATTAGCGGCGCAAGAAACTCTCCCACTCTTTTTTTTGCGCTCTATTATTTCTTATCTTATTATTTTCAAATAATAAGTATTAATATCTGACGATCTTTCACGATCTATAACGTGTAAATACTATGCCTTGTTAGAAGCTGGTAGGTACGCGTAAGTATAAACATCTAGGGCTTTAAACCGAAAAACATTTATAAAAACCGAAAATCATAAAAATGTTTGCACTTACCTGGATTCGGACCCGACGCCTTTACCTCAGAGGTCAGTCATATGAGGCCGTCATAATAACCAGTCTAGTGCTATGACAGTGGTATTGATCTAGAAACGATATAACTCGATACCGGCCACCCGTCACCCGTGTGATGGGAGTATTGTACGGTCACCTGATTCAAGGTTACAGAAAACATCAAATATTTGCAATTCTGATTTGCGCCGTTCACCGCTGTTGTTTTATGCATAATGAGACCGCATGGATAGCGCTCACAAAAGAACGACTGTTATTTAGATATTTGTAATACTTTTTTATGGAAAAGGAGGACAAACGAGCGCCCGTACGCAGTCGCCCCTGGTGTTAAGTGATCACCGCCACCCAAGTTCTCTTGCAACACCAGATGAATCATAGGAGCGTTGCCAGCCTTTAAGGAAGGTGTACGCGCTTTTTTTGTAGGTACCCATGTCGTATCGTCCCGGAAGCTCACTTCACAGCTTTGTAGTACGAAAGCTCCTTGAAAATTGCACTGTGGAGGACCGCCACAAAACCAGATGGTGGAGATGATATCCTAATTTGTGGCGTGTCGTGCAAAGGTGGAACTGGGCGGCAGGAATCAGGTGAAACATATAGCCAGTGATCGATTTAGTACCTAGCATTAAATTTATAGACACAGACTATAGAAATACTAGTACAGAAGATTCACTTAGTAAAACCTTTTTAAGAAATATCTACTTTATGGACTCGTAACACATTGATAAATCAGATGACGCACACTACGTCCTACTCGTACATGTACTTCTTTACTACCTTCAGTCATAGTAAAAGAAAAATAAACCCTCTTCAATTCGGTTAAATTTATCGCTTTTAAATCGGCACTAAGTATAAATATTTCTTTTAAGTTGAACCTACCGTATGTGCGAAAAAAGGTGACCTCGTGAGATGAATATACCAGAAACCCAGCGGCCATTATTTAAATTAAATCAAGTATTTTACAATGGCTGTTATATATAACAAATTATTCTGTGCTGTGGTGTTGCATCCAATATATGAATGGCGTTCAAAACTAAAAGCAGTTTAAGTATCAAATATTTCATAAAAAGTAATAAAGAATAAACTGTATAAATATAAATTACCGCATATTAGATTCTGCCTCGGTTTATTTAAGCTGCTTCTGAACTCGATGTTTTTTTTGTATTTTCCTTACAATTATTAGATTCACTCAGTGTGCGTCTACCCTAACAAAAGATTTGCAAAACACTTGGACCGTGACAAAACGAATTCGACAAATGCTTGGCGTTAGACATATTGCATGAAAATCGACGAGTATTTTATATTTTTCTCGGCAAAATGTGCTAATACATTCATGCTTATCTTAAACTTGACATCTAAGAGATATTTATGTCGACGAAAACAAAAGCTAACTGTTTATATCCATAAGAGATAACATTTCTTATTGAGTACCTAGTTTTTTTTTTTATGAAAATAAGGGACGAGACGAGCAGGACGGTCAGCTGATGGTAATTGATACGCCCCACCCAGTACAATGCAGTGCCGCTCAGGTTTCTTGAAAAACCCAAAAATTCTACTACACTACAATTGCGCTCGTAACCTTGAGACATAAGATTTGAAGTATCATTTGCCCAGTAATTTCACTAGCTACTGCGCCCTTCAGACCGAAACACAGTAATGTTTACACATAATGCTTCACGGCAGAAAAAGGCGCCGTTGTGGTACCCATAATCTAGCTGGCTTCCTGTGCAAAGGAGCCTCCCACTGGCACCTTTTCCGTCAATATATTGTACTTAAGTCTGTTTGGTTTGCGTTCGGAATAAATATAATAAGGTTCATCACTTGATTACATTTAGTATTATTACGTATAAAGAGCGGCGACTATCTGAAACCAAACGAGTTGAGTAACAAAAACCAACTCATTTTTAGCTAAAGAGAGTTAGGCGGAGATTTATACATAGAGCGTAGTCAGATTTTACTCACGTAAAACTTAGTCGAGTGTGATAAAACGCGAACTTGACTTTTGCGTTTTAATTTAGCTTAGGCTCAGCTTAACTGCAGTTGTCAAGTTGATTATATTAAAAACGATATCAAAGATTATGCGAAGCTTACACACAGCTAAGGTTTATGTAAGTAAAGTGTGAGCAAAGTCTAACTTCGCTCTCTCTCAGCCTTAGAGCGCTCGTCGGCAAATTTTTCAATCAATAAGTTTGTTAAAAAATGTGGGCAAACAGACGTATCAGCCTAACAAGCATCCTAACAATTTTAATAGGGAGGATGGTTTTAGGCTAGCGGAAACATGGAATCCCGTGGTCTCACTGTGCAGTAGGTACAAATGCAACAAAAAGATCCGAAAGTATGGACATCGTCAGTAGTGTGTGTCGTGAATTAGGTAATCAAAGACGTACTATTAGTGTCAAGTGTTTCTTGCCGCCTCCGCAGTCCCGCCGTGACCACGATTCATGCTATTGGAATTGGAAATATCGCCATCAAATCAATAAAATATATATCGTGAGTACCCTTCATAATAATTACAATATAGTCGTATGGTGACCATTAGTTGGACTCACAAGGTCACGTGGAAGTTCTAAGGGGCGCTAATCAAAAACACGAACTCATGCAAACCATCCAGATGAGAGAGATGAGCCTACAAATCATCATGATGGGAAAAGTTGCAGGAAGAAGAGCCGTCGTGGATCTATGGAATGACTAATTGGGCTGCGGCCCAAGGCCTGGTCGATATAAAGGCTGCAGCGTCTATTGAAAACAGAAAATACTAAGAAAAATAATATAACAACACAACTATTGCTTTCATACAGTTGCATTTTGTTTGTCTGAAGCATTTTTCTATGCAGGTACCAAGCATATCTTAAACTTTACTTTGACATAATAGTAATTAAATAAGGATGTATGCAGGGCCCTAAGTATTATTAAGAGCCCAGTACCTCACTAACTGACGTCACGTCCTTGCGTTTTGCAATTTACTTATTAGTGATTATATATCAGACTAGCTGACCCGGCAAACGTTGTTTTGCCATATAAAGTATAATTCACGCGATAGTTTTATAAGTAATAAAATATTGCCTATATTATAGCCTGTACATCATTTTGTTCTATTGTCAATAGTTTTTGCAGCGCACGCAAAAATAGGTTTTCGATTTTACACCTTGTGTTACAAAACAGCAATTTTATTACGGATCCCTAATTTTGAAAAAAAAAACATAGCCTATAGCCTTCCTCGAGAAATGGACTACCCAACACTGAAAGAATCATTCAAATCGGACCAGTAGTACCAGAGATTAGCGCGTTCAAACAAACAAACAAACACTGCAGCTTTATAATATTAGTATAGATTCGTTATGATCATAACAAATTAACAACAGATATGCAATCAAGCTTCTATTAACTGGATATAATATTACGAATGATTTCAAAAATAGATTATTAATTATAAATCTAGATAACAGAGCTTACGTCAGTATAGACTGATAATATTAGGGCATCGACTTGGCAAAGCAACTTGTAAACAAGATAAATCGTGGGCAATAAACAGATATAACAAAGTGCTCGGGGCGTTACGACTGACTACATGAGTGTAGCAAAATACAATGCCTCTTTTATGACTTTTGCTACATCAATTATTGTATTCTGTTTATGTAATGGCCGTGAGAGGCGCTGTAGGTTCATATGCTCACAAATATATTCATTTCAAATGCTAGACGGTAAGGTGGCTCTAATACCAGTGCGAGGCTCATTTGCACAGGATGCCGGCTAGATGATGGATACTACAACGGCGACTATTTCTGCCGTGACATAGTAATGTGTAAACATTACTGTCTGAAGGGCGCCGTAGCTAGTGAAATTAATGGGTAAATGAGACTTAACATCTTATGTCTTAAGGTGACGAGCGCAATTGTAGTGCCGCTTAGAATTTTTGGGCTTTTCAAGAATCCGGAGCGGCACTGCATTGAAATGGGCAGGGCGTATCAATTACCATCAGCAGAACGTCTTGATCGTCGCGTCCCTTATTTTCATAAAAAAAACAACGAAAGTGGCTTGAATCATCGACCATCAAACTATCTCTGATGAGCATGGTTCTTTGGCGTTGGGTAGACAATGTGATGCTAACTGGATGTTCTACTGCCACATTTACACTGAAGAATTGTTTAGGTTGATACCCGCAGCCGTATTTAAATCCGACATTATGTCAAAATACGAATTTCCTTCCACATAATGATGACATCTGGCATTCTTTAAGAGCTCTTTTAGCGAGAAACTTCTTGCCCCGCACAGCTATTCAATTTCCGTCTGCAGTTTACCTGAACCAATAGGGACGTAGGGACTCCCAAAAAAGTCCGGCAATGTATCTTTTGACCCCTGATATTGCACATGTCCTTAGCTTCATCAGGTCCCATCACGTGGGTCTCTTGCCCGATAGCCCCTCATACAGGCAAAAACTCCGTAAAGCGACGCTTACCCATATAAGCTCGGTCTCATCAATCGATCTTCTCCATTTTTGTTTCATGTTACTCCAAGACCTTTTTTTTAGATTTTAAGTCGGAGCATGCACCGTCGCTAATAAACACGATACTTCGACTTACGAGGCTCGTTTTAACTCTACACGACCTATATATATATATAATAACCGAAATCCTTCGTACTCACCAGAGCTGATCCCAACCGACTACACTAATACTTTTCCCGCGACAATTTTTTATATACCTAGTCCAATGACCACTGCCAGCAACAGCTATTTTGCATTTTTAGGCAACAGTAGCTCGTTATTGTTATTTATGAGATGATAATGAAAATGTCTTTATAATGCGGTATATTATAATAATGATACGGCAAAACATACAAAATCTATATATTAGCAAGTCATTCAGAAGTGATGAAGTTTTTGTAATAATATCCTATATATAACTATATAATAATACTATGCTATATTTACATTTTCTACAAATTGATTCAAACAGTAATCCACTTATGCACATCTCTTACTAATATTATATATGTGAAAGTTTGTATGTTTGTTAATACATATCGGTAAGCCGGCTGTACTGGTTTGGTTGGAATATAGCATACTGGTAACATTTCCATATTCAAATTCAACTATTTTTATTCAAAATATGATTTAAAATCACTTATTGAACGTCAAAAACTACCACCCATTCAAAAGAGACTGCCTCAGACCTGAGAAGAATGGGCGCAAGAAACTCAGCGGGCTTTTTTTTTTAAATATAAAATATGGATTACAATGTGATATCGTACAATAAACATTTATAATTAAAGAGCCTGAGGGTGTTCGCTCTATTTTCAGTCCGTGGTGTCATTAAGAAAATCGTTTATGCTATAATAACCTTTCGTAACACATTTGTTTTGTACATTTTCTGGGATCATATTGTAGAAGCATATACATCGCCCAACAAAAGACTTACTAACTCGACCTAACCGAGTAGTAGGCATAACAAGTTTATGTTTGTTCCTCGTGTTAACATCATGAATGTCACAGTTTCTAGAAAATTCCTTAATGTGCTTATGAACATACAGAACATTATCAAAAATGTATTGAGAAGCAAGAGTCAAAATGTTTATTTCTTTTAATTTTTTCTCTTCATTATTCTTTAGGACCTAGGTTATAAATCGCGCGAATAGCCCTCTTCTGCAACACAAAGATGGTATTAATATTGGCCGCACTGTCCCATAACAATATACCATAGGACATAATACTATGAAAATAACTAAAGTATACTAATCTCGCCGTATCTATGTCAGTTAACCGTCTAATTTTCTTAACCGCATATGCTGCAGAACTAAGCCTATTCGCCAATCCTTCAATATGGGGCCCCATTGCAATTTGGAATCAAGAGTAATGCCAAGAAATACAGCAGATTACACAGGTTTTACCACCTCTCCATTTAATAAAATATTCGCATCTACATTTTTGACATTTGGCGGGGTGAATTTAATATATTTGGTTTTATGACTATTTAACAATAAGTTATTGGCGCTAAACCAGTACACGATGTCAGATAGAGCATTGTTTACTTCGTCATATAAAACTTGGCTTCGTTTACTTTGAATATTAGTGAAGTGTCACCCGCAAACAATACCACCTTGTGTTTTTTTCTACAAGGTTAGGTAGATCATTTATATAAATTAGGAAGAGGAAGGGTCCAAGAATAGACCCTTGTGGTACCCCCATACCGAGAGGAGTCCCAGGAGATCTCCTTCCATTCACCTCGACCCTCTGAATCCTATTATTTAAATATGAGATCAGAAGATCGAGTGCAGGTCCTCTTATACCATAGTGACATAGCTTCCTGACCAGCGTTGAATGTTGAATACAATCAAAAGCCTCGGATAAATCACAGAAGATACCAAGTACATTCTGCGATTCCTCCCCGGCCTCAAAAATATTCCTGATGAGTTCAACACCTGCATCGGTAGTCAAGCGTCCCCTAGTAATGCCAAACTGTTTTATATGAAGTAACTTATAAGTGTTAAAGTGAGTAAGCATTTGGCTTAAAATATTTCTTTCAAAAATTTTACTTAGGGTCGGTAACACTGAAACAGGGCGATAGTTATTCGGGTCAGAAGTGAGTCCCGATTTAAATATTGGTGTAATTTTACTATACTTCAGAAGGTCAGGAAACACGCCATGTTCAATACAGCTATTAAAAACTAGTGCTATGACGTCAATAACAGAACTTATTATTTTTACAGATATGCCCCATATATCAGCAGTTTTTTTCATTTCTAAGGATCTGAAAGTTTTAATTATTCTTGCTGGGCTAACAACACTTAATTTGAAATTTTGGTTACATTCCTTAACATTTTCCAAAAGAAGTGACTCGGCAACACTGGTGGAGGAGACAAGGGTGCTTGAGATGAAAACTGGAATGTCAGAAAAAAAACCTCAAAAGCAGAAGCTACTTACTGCTCAGAGTAATTTTTGTATTGTTTCTTATTAGATTATATTCAAACTTGCAGTCTTTCGTTCTTCCAGATTCCCAGTTAATAACTAATGATTTCAAGTAAACTTTATAATAAATAATGATTCCAAGTAAATTTTATTTTATTTGAAGCATTTTTAATTATTTCTCTAAAATGCATTGACTTCGCAATAGTACATACTTTCTAAAATAATTTTGAATATTTTGTCACATATACAAGAAAAGATACATCACAGTTACATGATGATCTCCAACCATTTAGTTCATATAACCGTTGTCTGCTCCTATGAATACCAGCTGTTGCCCAGTTGTTAAATGACAAGAGACCACCCGAGTTGACTGTCTTTGAAGTAAATATAGAAGCAAACTCTGTTTTAATTATTTTAAATAACCATACAATATCTCATTTGGAGTACTATTATAATTCAAATACAAGTTTGAGAGTTTTTCCGAAACATTGCCTCTCTATTTCTCCATTCGCCTATTGTTTACCGAAACAAACAAAAACTTTTTAGTTGAAGTACATTTGTTAACTTCAATATTAAAAGAGGCTAATTGACCAAAGTGGTCTGAGCTCAGTTTACTAATTATTGACTGTGAAATAGGTTTATAATTAGTAAAAATATTATCAATATAGCTTTGAAAGGTGCTGGTTACTCTAATACTTCGTATGTATAACATACAGACGCTTAAGGAGTAGTAGGTAGTAGTTTACTTCCAAGTCATTTTTATTTGTAACAGGATAAACACTTACTCAGTATTAAAAAAATCATCTATTCGGTATTAGTACCAAAATCAACCCCGAGACTTTCTTTGCCTGTTAAAATGCCTTGTTGACGATGAGCTATCATCGAAATATGTTTTCTCCTTAAGCTAATTATAGTTTCTTGTAGCTTATCGCATTTTTTTCTGAGTCTGTTATTTTGCTTTGCCAAATTATAATTTTTCATTTGCAACTCTTTCTTTTCCAACAACATTTTACTGATTCTCGTTTTGTAATAAGTTTCAATTGGATTATCAAATATTAATTCCTCATCCGACAAATTTACATCGTTAAATGAATCGCCTTCAGAAACTTCTTTCTCCGAGTCTTCTTTATGCTAAAAATAAATATAGGAGCATTTAATTTGGTTGCGGTTACATATTTAGTACTTAAATCATTTTGGAATACCTTAATAACTGGAACCGCTGTCCGCTTCAGTCTTTTAAAATTTTTATTCGTCACATAAATGTCGTCTTTCGAAAAATGTTTGGAACAAACTGTACTGAACTTTGTCGGCATCCAATCATCTTCACTCCGCTGAATTCTGACAACCCGAGTCCATCTTTCTTTCCACAATCCGTCTTTAGGAAATCTAAAATATATTAATAGAACTATCATGGTAATAGTGAAATAAAGAAGGTATTCCTTCCTTTATATTATGAAAACAGTAGCTTAGTATTATTATTATGTTTAATTACATTTTTAATTGTTGTTATTACAAAAATATCCTATCATCCTCCAATTACGCGCTATGTAGGTATTTTAAGAATAATCAGTACTTACAAGTGAAAAGATACTTCCTGCTCGCTATTTAGCTTCCCAGTATAAGTCCTGCACTTTCTGAATACACAGGACGGCATTATCGCCTATCGGCACTTATTAAAAGTGTAACGTCCCGATATCACGTCTTACAACGTTGCTAGCTGTTTCGCGACTGAAGTTGATTCGGACTGCGAAGTGCGGACAATTAACCTACTTAGGGCTCGCCACACAGCGCGGGGTTTGAGTTTCAAGTTTCAGCACTTCTCTGGCTTCTTAGTACAGTCCCCAGCACAAGTCATAAGCATATTTATAATTAATAAAAGTTGTGTGGAAGAATTCACAAATACGTTAAATAAGAAGTCAAATTATGGCAAATCTGTAATAGTTATATAAAGGGATGTATTATATGAAACCTTGCTGTCGGAAAGGGATAATCATATTATAGCAGAAGCTTTAAAGTTAAGTCGGAGAATAAGTCTTCCATTATTATAATTAATACTTATAATAGAATATTTTGGCGAGAACTTACAGTGTCGGCAAAAACTACGTGGGATAAGTTTTGAAAATTGCTGTTGTTTTTAAATGTATTATTGTTTTATTAGAATAACATAGCTGCATATAATAAATAAAATAAAATAAAAAGCCTTTTTATTTGCTCCTATGAACTAAGTAACATTTTGTTTAGTGGATTGATAGCCTATGTCACTCAATGAAGATGCAGCTTTCTATTGGTGAAAGAGTTTTTGAAATCGGTCCAGTAGTTTTTGTGTGAAAACATTACAAACATACATATAAAAACACAAATGTTTCCTCTTTATAATATTAGTTTATATTAGTGAATTGAAGAATTAGACGTGAAATATACGCAACGTCAAGTCATCGAGTAGTTAAAAGGTCACTCAATTACCAACAATTTGAGGAGCACTGAGTTGCACGCAGTCAAATGGTACGAGCTGTTACTTGAGTCTGAGATCTATAGAGGCTAGTTAGACTTCGCTCAGACTTTACTTACGTAAGACTTTACTGAGGGTGTTAAATGGCGTAAAAAGTCTTAGTACGCTGTATAAATATCAGCTTGAGACTAGAGTTCAGGGCAATACGCGAATATGTGCTCTGGCTTCAATTATTACCTTGCTCCATTTTTGACCCTACCGTTTGTGCTTTAAAATATGAAAAGCTTTTAAGTTATATTTTACCTATTAAACAAATATCCATAAGTTCTTTATCGTTATATTTCGCTAAATGACCGCAAACTGCGGTCAAAATTACATGACCTACATTGATACTTACATTGTAATCGAGTTAACATAATAATACAAGTTTGCATCAGCTCGTTATCTCATGTGTCATTAGTTAATTATATAGTTCATAATATATCAGCCTCTGTGAACTGCTTGATCCCCTGGTCTGGCTCAGACACATCACGGTCTTCAGTATAGCGAAACTCTCTAAAAAAGCGATTCACTCGATTGTATAAAACGTGCAGTCATTGATAGATTGACACAATATGACGGCTATAATGTTGTAAAATACGAAGATGGCCGAAATCCATTACATTTTAAGCAACTGATCGCTTTCAAACTTAGCCAGATTATACTTCGTCGCCATATTGTAGTTACTATTTAAAACTCAAGTGACTGCACGCTTCATACTAAACTAAATTTAATTTTTTAATAAGGCAGTCCACCATCTTATTACGTAGTATTTACATCCTCTTTGTGCGTCTTCGCATATACCCTATGCGATAGAACTAAGCGATAGAAATATATGCCATAGAGTATAGGCTGTCACTGCTAAGCTGCTTTCACGACTTATCAGGCCCTCTCACTCACACCCTAATGATATTCACACACAGAACACGCAGCTGTGATGAACTGTGAATCAATCGGATAGCGAAATTGTAGTTGAAAGTTAATGTTAACACACATATTTTTATTTCAACATACAAACAATATGGCTCATACCAGAGGGGTGGGCTAGGGTTGCCACCCGTTCTCTAAAATAGTGGTGTACTCTGTTTCTTGTACGTGTACTTTATTACCTACTAATAGTGAAGCTAAAATTATTTTTTAAATAAAAATGACTTTCGAGCACATGCCTTCGATGCCCATTAATATCACATAAAAAAATCCATCTGTTTAGATACTGAGCTAAATGTCCTAGATGGTTAAAACCCTAAGCCATAAGCGTTGGGTGTTTCCTTATGTAAAGTGTATGCTTACAATATACTAGTGTATTGACGAACAATGCGTGCAAGAGAGATGTCATCTCTAACGGAGATACAGCAAGATAGAAAAAGAAAGCGAATCTATTGTTACCGTAACCGATTTTGATTGACATGTCATAAACAGTCACAGCCACGTCAAAATACTGTGTCTGTGTGATAAGTTTTTAGCGTTTTTTTTTCGAGAAGGAAATGGCAGCCCTAGGGTAACTAACTCACTAGCCTGGCTTAAACTTCAAATCAAACCATCTTAGTAAGTAACTTTTACCTGGACATATTTAATGAATTATCAATCAAATTATTATTTAAACTCTTTATTCATGACCAAACCACCCTACAATTAATTTACCAATATTTTTTTTTGTGGTCGCTTATGTCACTGTTTCTTCTTGAGCATATTTTATATTAGTTTTTTTTGCTAACTGTACCGCTGTTATTTCAAGTACAGTCCGCCATTTTATTCATTCCCTAATCCCCATTAACAAGGCTTATAAAAGTTATAAGTAGGCACCGCATTCGCTTCGTTCGCGAAGAATAGAAATTATCGATCAGTAAATCGGATATTGACCACAAGTGGAATCATATTTTATTATTTGCTAAACACATTTTTATTTTTAAGTGATTTCGTCACAGCTGGTATTTTTTATTTATTTTATAAAAGTGCAAAAACGATTAAAAAGTAAAAAATAAAATAAAATAGAAAATATTTATAAATAAAGTAGTTATCACTATAACATAGTAAATCCAACTTTTGTAAACAGCGTTGTATTATTTAAATTTTCATTGAAAATATGTAAGTAGAACTTATACGTATAAATAGTTATAAATACTCACGTAAATATTTATTTGTGACAAAATTTATGCATGATGGGGCATTCAAACCCTCGCCTCTCGAGATTACACCGGTAAGAGCCCATTCAAACTAGGACGATTCGGTTTCCGTGCTAAATGGCAAAATACGGAACCCATATAGATTCGTCATGTCTGTCTGTCTGTCCGTCCGTACGACACAGCCACTTTTTCCGAAACTATTAGAGCTATACTGTTGAATCTTGGTAATTAGATCTATTCTGTGAACCGCAATTCGGATTTTCACACAAAAATAGAAAAAAACAATAAATTTTGGGGTTTCCCATACTTAGAACTGAAATGCAAATTTTTTTTCATCAAACCCAAACGTCTGGGGTACCTATGGATAGGTCTAAATCATATTGAGGTTTCTAATATCATTTTTTTCTAAACTGAAAAGTTTATGCGAGAGACACTTCCAAAGTGGTAAAAAGTGTTTGTGTGGTGAAAAAACTAAAGAAATATATGATGTGCATTACCATGTAAACTTCCACCGAAAATTGGTTTGAGTGAGATCTAGTTAGTAGGATGTCATAAATCGTAAACCGCAATTTACACATTCAATGTTACTTGCTGCTACGGAACCCTTCATGGGCGAGTCCGCTCGCACTTGGCCGCCTTTTTAAATGCTCATGTTCACACGCTTTACTAAGCTCATTTTATTTATTTGTATTGTCTTTTAAAAATATATCGTGTTTTTGACGAATCGTCAAAGATGTATTCCGTGTGAATGCGCCCTACCACCACCAGATCAACGGATCGTAAGCCAATCGTAGAACGTGAACAATTTGCATTGCGGGAAGCCCCGTTATATTTTTAAAATAAAAAAAAGTACCTTGAAAATCGGTGCAGTCATTTCAGAGATTTGCTAGAACAGTGAGACAACGTTTTTTAAATAAAAATATTCTATAATCTATACAAATATTATAAAGAGGAAAGATTTGATTGTATACATTGAATAGGCTCCGAAACTACTGAACCCACTTGAACAATTCTTTAACTGTTGGGAACTATCCCCGGACATAGCTGTTTTATATTTTCAAAAAAAAAAGCGATCCTTACTCCAAACTTAAACATCATTAATAAAAATCTTAAAATATACTTTAGATCGCGTGCGCTGCGAAAAGTATTGATAATAGAATAAAATAATGCACTACGACTTTGCAGAACACATCATTAATGTACAATAAGTGACATATATGTTATATGTGTAATCTTATTTTTTAATTTAATTTGAACGCTACTCGTGCTCAGTCCTGTGTGTACGCGAACGAAGTCAGATCAGCTTCACTACATATTATAAAACAAAGTCCTCCGCCGCGTCTGTCTGTTTGTCTGTTCGCGATAAACTCAAGAACTACTTCATCGATATTATTGCTGTTTTCACCAATGGATGGCTCTTGAGGAAGGTTTTAGTGTATAATATGTAAAGATTTGTATACTTTTACGATATTTGTTGCAGGTGTAGGAAAAAATAAGCCGTTTCGGTTGCTTTCAACCAAAACGCTATACGAGATATTATAATAAAATACTATATGGTGGAATTGTGTATCTTATATAGGTCTATAGAAAAGTCCGTGATGGCAAATCTCTTAAGGATAACATACAAAGTAAATTAATTTATTAATTTTAATACTTAAAAAAATTGGCAAGTATAATGCGGTAATGTAAAAGTTGTTGACACAAATACGATATTACGTTTTTATTTCATTTGAAACTCATTAAACTTGATTACACATTTCCAATGGTTTAAGACTACTTACTTCATTATTCCCAAATACTTACATCATTATAATTCTATTGACAGAACAGCGTCGGTCGGTTCAGCAGTTATTATATAAAATCAACATAATTTCAGTATATTTAGATTTTAAACAAAGGCTTTTTTTTTATGATAATAAGGGCCGAGACGAGCAGGACGTTCAGCTGATGCTAATTTATACGCCCTGCCCATTACAATGCAGTGCCGCTCAGGATTCTTGAAAAACTCAAAAATTCTGAGCGGCACCACAATTGCGCTCGTCACCTTGAGACATAAGATGTTCAGTCTCATTTGCCCAGTAATTTCACTAGCTACGGCGCCCTTCAGACCTAAACACAGTAATGCTTACACATTACTGCTTCACGGCAGAAATAGGCGCCATTGTGGTACCCATAATCTAGCCGGCATCCTGTGCAAAGGAACCTCCCACTGGCTCAGTTTATACTGCTTGAAATAATATTTCACGCAGCGCTGGTTTTCAGCCATCCCCATCATCCTAAGTAGGGATATAAGGGAAAGAGGGCAATTAAGTAGTAATACAAAAAAAACACTAAAATCTAACCTTTTTAGGCTTCCATAGCCAAATGGCAATAAACGGATAAACCCATATTGATTCGTCATGTCTGTTTGTCTGTCGGTTCGTAAGTCACAGCCACATTTTCCGAAACTATAACAACCATACTATTGAAACTTGGTAAGAATTAATTTTGGGGGTTCCTTAGAAGAAAACCTTAGAACTGAAACTCAAAAGTTTTTTTTTCATCAAACCCATACACGGTGTCTTTGGATTGGTCGTCAAAAATGATATATATCTATATATATTATAATTTTTTTCTAAACTGAACAGTTTGTGCGAGAGACACTTCCAAAGTGGTAAATATATCTTATCGACGATGACTTATAGATTAAGTATTGTCAATATTTTTTGCATTTGTCGCGTAATGCATTATACATACTTTGTTATCAATGTAGACCGATGCACAGCGTTGGCTGTCCGTTCAAAATACTTACCAGAGCCTACAACAAACATGCATCAATGCTTTGTCAAGGGCAAACTCATCTGAATGGCAAATGTGTATTCTGAAGTAGAGTTCAACGAACTGCTTAGAAATACATCGACCAAAGTTTAAACGATAACTTAGAAATTCATGATAATAATACGTATTAATTTTCTCTCAAGTCCGTATGCAGAAGGCGACTTAATACGTTAGGTACAATCGTACAAATCTAAATTAGCACATTTTTTTTAGAACACTTTTTAAGAACTATTTTACTCTTACATAATAAGTATAAGAATATTTATTGCATTGCGTGGTATTTTATGGAAATCCATAATATAATCCAAATGTTATAACTTATAAGTCAGCCATTCCGCCACTGCACAGGGATGATGACTCGCTGGCCCATGACGCGAAAGAGAAAGCTGATCTCCTGGGCTCCCTCTTCGCGTCCAACTCGACTTCGGATGACCAAGGTGCACCACCACCGCATATATATGCCGGAGGTAAAAATCCGGCATGGTGCCGTGCTTAAGGCGCTTCTCACCTTGGACATTCACAAATCGAGCGGGCCCGATGGCATTCCCCCGATAGTGCTGCGGACATGTGCTCCGGAACTGGCGCCGGTCCTTACCCGTCTTTTCCGGTTCTCCTACTCATCAGGCGTAGTCCCGAAATTATGGAAGGCGGCTTTAGTGCACCCGATCCCTAAGAAAGGTGTACGCTCAGATCCGTCCACCTACCGCCCCATTGCCATTACCTCCATTTTCTCCAAAGTAATGGAGTCGATCATCAACCACCAGCTCTTGGGATACCTAGAGGGGCACCAGCTGATCAGCGACTGCCAGTACGGTTTCCGTCAGGGTCGCTCAGCTGGTGATCTTCTTGCGTACCTCACCCATAAATGGGCGCAAGCGGTTGAGTCGAAGGGAGAGGCGTTGGCGGTGAGTTTGGACATAGCGAAGGCCTTTGATCGGGTGTGGCATAAAGCGCTTATAGCGAAACTGCCATCCTATAGGCTTCCCGAGAAGTTGTGCAAATGGGTCACTAGCTTTTTGGCTGATCGGAGCATCAAGGTTGTTATCAACGGTGCATGCTCCGACTTAAAACCCATAAACTCTGGTGTCCCGCAAGGCTGTGTGCTATCCCCTACGCTGTTTCTTCTGCATATCAATGATATGCTGCAAATCAGCAATATTCATTGCTATGCAGACGACAGCACGGGGTATGCTTCCTACACCGGCCGTGCCAACATGTCCCGGGATAGCGTCGACGAGAACCGGATCAAACTTGAGTCTGAAATCGAGACTATGCTTTGCAAAGTCTCGGAATGGGGCCGACAAAATTTAGTCCAATTCAACCCCAAGAAGACACAAGTTTGTGCGTTCACCACTAAAAAGTCTCCCTGTGTCGTATCCCCTCGATTTGAGATCACTCCTCTAACTGCCACAGCCTGTATTGGCATACTTGGCGTCGATATATCGAGCGACGTTCAGTTCCATGGTCACTTGGAAGAGAAGGCCAAACTGGCCTCTAAAAAGCTTGGTGTACTCAGTAAGGCGAGACAGTACTTCACTAAAAGCCACCGCCTGCAACTTTATAAGGCGCAAATTCGGCCTCACATGGAGTACTGTTCTCACCTCTGGGCGGGTGCTCCCCAGTACCAGCTTCTTCCATTTGACCGCATACAACGAAGAGCGGCTCGAATCATCGACGATCAAGTCATCTCTGATCGGCTTTATTCTCTAGCATTGCGTAGAGATGTGGGTTCTCTCTGCATCTTCTACCGCATTTATCACGGGGAGTGCTCAGAGGAGCTGTTCGGGTTGATTCCAGCGGCCGAATTCCACCATCGGACATTACGTGCAAAGTACCATACGCATCACGTAGACGTCCGGCATTCCACAACCGCGCGTTTTCTTCGAAATTTCTTGCCTCGCACAGCCACTTTGTGGAATCAAGTACCAGCAGCGGTCTTCCCGAACAGATACGACTTAGGGACTTCTTACCTTCAAGAAAAAAGCATACTCCCACCTTAAAGGCCGGCAATGCATTTCTTGACACACCTGTTGTTGCGGATGTCCATGGGCGGTTGCCTCACCTCTCCCCATCCCGTGAGCCTCTTGCCCGTTTGCCCCCTCTCATATAAAAAAAAAAAGTTTTCTCGAGTGTTCCCGCTTAGATTTGTGTACGACTAATTCTTTGAATACAACGCCACGCAAAAGCCTAAGAGGATGTTAATACTACGTAAGTGGCGGGACTGCCTAAGTAAAAATTAAAATTTTGTTTAATATGAAACGTGCAGTTATTTGATATAAGTTTGAAATAGTAGTAATCACTGTATCGCGATTGGCCACGAAGTATAATCCGACTGAGTTTGAAAGCGAACAGTTGCTTAAAACGTACTGGATATCGACTATCTCCTTTGTTTACAAGATTATAGCTGTCACCTGTCAATCTGTCAATGACTGCGCGTTTCATACAAACGAGTGAATCGCTTATTTTTAGAGAGTCGCTGGCAATAGCCGCGTACTGACTGAGCGAGCAGCCGCCCGAGGCAGCCGCACAAGGCAAATCCTTGGTCGGTCAAGAGTCAAGACGTGCCTCGCCCGAGGCAAACGCACGCGATGCCTCGCCCGAGCGTGCCGCGGCCCGAAAAGAACGTTGTCGGTTTTTGTCCATGCTGAAAAGCGCTTCGGTAAGTTTGCCGCGCGCACTCAACACGGTTGTGTTTTGCCTCGCTTGTTCGACGAAAGAATCTTTTTCTGTTTCTAATAGTAAGGGTTTCGTCAATATTCTGAACTTAAAATGCCAAAGGCGTTCTCCACATCTTTTCCTGCTCTGGACAGCCTGTATTTTGTTTTCTTTTTTGGCTATAGCTTTCCGAACGTACGCTCTCATGCAAAACTGGTCATAATATATACCTCGTTAGGCAAACCGGGCACCGGCAAAAGCTAAGATTAACGAAGTATTACTGATCTAGTGTTATACTAAATACATTAATTTCTGCCTATCGAGCAATGGGTTCGTTCCTTGCTGTAGGGTTTGGCTCCAACTTTTTGTGGACAAAAGACCTAGGTTCGTCTCATTTCAGGGAGAACAAATGGAGAGTGCAGAAGGATAAAAGATAATACTTACATTTAAAAATGTTTCTATCAAACAAAAAAAAAAGCAATACAGTGTAAACTCCACGTAATCTCACTCGATCTAATGACGATCTCCGTAAAGCGTCGAAATCTATTGGCTTTAGTTGGTTTAGCTTGTCTTCCATACAATGATACATTGTACATAACATTACACCAACTCTCAATAACGACAACAATAATTGAGTAATAAAAAGTAGCTGAAATTAGTAAAAACTGCACAGCTATGAAGCAGCAGAAATTCGTTATTTTGATTACAAATTGGGATTGCTTGCACATGTAGACTGTTGTTGACCATGACTTATAAGTAGGAGTCAAGTTATCATATTCTTAGTTGCTCACAAACATTCAATTTTCGATTCAGTGAGAAAAACTGACGATCAAGAACAAAGAGATGAAGAAGATGAGACGAATGAGCCTGAGCCTCCAAGCATTAAAGAAGCTCTGAAGGCAGCCAAATTATTGAAAAATTACTTCCATTATCACCAAGATGCCTCAATATCGCAAGATATGAATAAAATAAGTAATAAAATACAACAAAATTGCAGAAAAAGACGTCCGACAAAAATAACAGACTATACGCAATAGCGTTCACATACGATTATTTTTTATGTGCATAACTACTAACACTAGTCTGAAATAAACTTTTTCTTTTTTTTGTCTCCATTTAACGACAAGTGTCTATAACGCTATAAAATGCACAGTCCCTTTAGTGTCGTTATATAGAGTCTACACTGTATTATAAAAACGTATGATGATTATGTCTCTGTTCAGTAACATTACATTTTCTGGATATAGGTAGTACTTGTACTTTTATATATTCTTTGGTTATAAGTAGGTGCAAACAGGTAACGTCTTGTGTAGCAAAGGCTTGAATGGGACCTAAGGTCGATTTTTGTAAAAATAATATTGTAAGTACATCGACATGAAATAGAGTTCAATTTTATTCGATCATTTAAAAATTTCAACTAATGAATTCCGGCGAACCACCGTTAATACAGACCATGCAGTTTGGATTACACATTTTCGGTTTAAATTTGTAGTAAATCTGCTGCACTGATATAAAAAGCCTTAACAAGTTTTACTTTATACATTTTGTTTATATTACTGTTTATTTTTATTAGATTATTGTTACCCTTCGCTGTGATTTAAGTACGTTCCTAGTATTTTTGAATTACTTAATATATTTTAAATTTAGACTGTGTCAATCTGTGGTGTCAATGTAGTTAATAACATTATTGAGATTCACTTTGAGAGTTCAGACAAGTTGAGACTAGAAGTGAGCGCTTTGTAAAGAATCGGCTTTGATTGTTATCCACGCGGTTGTCTATCTCTATCTCTGTCTTGCAGTACCTGCCTACCAGCCTTCTTCGTATAACGTCATACCCTCACCGCACCCCTCACCACTCACGCCATCACACACAAAGGCCAAGAGGAACTTAGTAACTTACAGTTACATTCCGTCGGTGACAGTGTGTGGACGCTCCGCAGCTATACGTTCAATACATAGTACATTCGTATAATCTTACGAACACGTTTTTCAAACGCACATGAATATATCATCTTGCAATGGGTCGTACAATAGCAGCAGAAGCTAAACAGGTCATATACAACGTCTACAGGTTCTTTAAAGATAAAAAAATAGACCCAAGTACATATGAATACGACAATGATATTAATTTATACGATACTGTTGTGAAAGCAACTGGCGTCTCCTCTAAAAATGTGGCCTATATTGTAAATGAAGCTAAAAATATGGAGGGTGATGTTGGTTATGTAATAAAAGGCTCAAAAACCGATCACAAGAAGAAAATAGTAACCGACCAGTCTATTGAAAATGCTATTAGAAAAAAAATTGCGGAATTGCAAAATCGCCTGGAAGGCCCGACAATCTTGGAATTGAAAGAAGCTTTAAAAGAAGATGGAATTTTGAATTGTAGTATGGGTAACATAGAATTATTATTGAAAAATTATTGCCTCAAATTAAAAATGGATCCACTTAGAAGGTTACCAGAAGAACAAGAAGATGACCAATGGAAACACAAATATATACAATTAGTTAGAGAACTTAGATTAAAAGGAAAAGCTGTATATTACATTGATGAAATTTTCTTCAACATTCAAAACTTGCAATCAGGGGTGATGGAAAGTGGAAAAACTGACCGATTAGTTATTGCCCATGCTATGGAAAGTTCTCGGTTCAATGATGGATCTCCGAATTTATTCTACTTGTCCATGACTTCTTCAAAAAATGATTTTGAGAAATCTAAAACTTATGACACTTTCCAGAAGTGGATTCGTCAAAAACTACTTATCTCATTGCCACCTCAATCATTTTTTATTATGAACAATGCAAAAAAGTACCTTGATGATGCGGAGAATATTCCAAACTCATTCTTTACAAAAACGCAAATGCAAGATTGGTTAAGAATACATAGCGTCTGTTTCTGTATAAACAGACTCAATGAATGCTGAAGAATTATGGGACCTCGTTTGGAGTTCTCATGAAAAATCTTTTAAACTTGACGAATTGTTAGTAGCTGAAGGACACATTGTTCGTTATTTGCCTCCCCAGTGTCCAGGTCTAAATCCTATCGAATTACTTTGGGGAATAGTTAAAGGACAACTAAAAACTGTAAAAATATAAAATCAAATGTACTTTCGTTGTTTTATGACTATTCGTTTAAAAGCTGGGCTGAAATCGACAAATACGTGAAAGACAATGAAGATTGAATTGATTGATTGAATGAGAACTATTATTTTTATTTGTACATTTGTTAGTTTTTTTAATATACGACTGATTCATGCAGCCTTCTGATTTTTGTTTAATTCAAATTTTTATTTTATCCTGTTTATTTTTGTTTTACCAGTTTGCACAGGATGCCGGCTAGATTATGAGTACCACAACGGCGCCTATTTCTGCCGTGAAGCAGTAATATGTAAGCGTTACTGTGTTTCGATCTGAAGGGCGCCGTAGCTAGTGAAATTACTGGGCAAATGAGACTTAACATCTTATATCTTGAGATACCTTGAGGTGACCAGCGCAGTTGTAGTGCTCTCAGAATTTTTGGGTTTTTCAAGAAGCCTGAGCGGCACCTGCATTGTAATGGGCAGGGCGTTTCATTTAGCTTCAGCTGAACGTCCTGCTCGTTTTGACACTTATTTTCATAAAAAAATCCTTATACTAAATTAACATTGAAGATTCAATAAACTTTTTAAGATTTTTTAAATTACAATTATTTCAATACTGTTTGAGAACTTTTTAAAAAATAATACCAAAACTGTCACTTTCGCAATATATTGGCCCTAAAGGTGCGTTTATTGCATAATTCAACCAATTTGTAATATAATAAAAAATAGCTCACCAGATTTCATGATTCTAGGATCCGTATTCCAGAAGTCCTGTCAATCCAAAATCCGTAATGAAGTGTGTTTTGTTACTGTCTTCATAACTGTGCATAAAAGGGACAAAATAAACCTGTATCTATGTGATTACAATGGATAGTATTTTATTTTCCTGCGTTGTTAAAATTAAACTTAAATTGCTTAAGTGGCCTACGTAAATTTGTTATGTGCATTTTAATTACATACCTCCTTGCGACCTTTAGGTAAATCATCTTGAAATAGGGACAGACAAACAATGAAGCGGTTCAATGAAATTAGAAATAAACAGAAAGTGGTATTTTTCAGATATTTTCATAACTCCTAATGTTGGCACACACTGTTATATTAGTAGCTTCAGATTATAATCAAAACTCTTACTTTACTTTTACTAGAGTTTGGTAAATAAATGTTTTTTTTCACAGTCAGTGCCATCAGTAACTCGAGGCAGGTCTCGTCTTTTGTTATCTCTTGTGTACCCGTACATCGTAGGCATGTTGCTATATTCATCTCAACTTTGTGTATACATATTATCATTTAATCATTTACTTCACTTAGAGCTAAGCGTTACTGTCGGGTGACAGGTCTCGTGTTTTGTTATCTCTTGTGTACCCGTACTTCGTCGCCGTGTTGCCATATTCATCTCAAATTTTCGTACAATATCATTTAATCATTTACTTTATTCAGAGCTCAACGCTACTATCGAGTGGAACTAAAAAAACTTTATTTTTATATATTATATACCTATATATACTATAATTGTTCTGCTCACAAGGTCGGAATTCCGTCGTAATTCATAAAAGAACTAATGAGGTTTTTTTTTATTAATCAATAGCAAAGGAAAAAGATCTCTTTGTTTAGTAAACAATACTCCCACCTTATAGGCCGACACTCTTGAATGGTGTTGCGAATGTCCACGGGCGGTTGCCTCACCACTACAAATAATGTGAACCTCTTGCACGTTTGCCCCCACTTATATAAAAAAAATCATGTCATCAGCAGCCATCTATTTGACATTCTGACTTTTCATTTGACATTGTTACTAAGAATGTAAACAATGATTGATTGAACAAATTTATTAATTTCTAACTGAAATGTTATTCGTTTTACCTTTTAGCACTTCTATGTACTTTTTCACTACCGAAGCCAAATGTCACACTCCACTATGCCTAAAAGTGGTTTCTACAATGTATTTTTTTGAGGTAATAAAGATGTTATTGTTGCTAGAATTTCGGTCAATGATGTGTGTTAATACATAAACTGTGTAGTATATAATATCACCACTCTGTTTTTCATTACTATCACCATACAGGGTAATAATTGACCAGCGCAGACTTCGCGAGTCGCGACACAAACTTATAACGCGTAGGCACATTAATTTTTAACACGTGACTTAACTGATTTGATAAGTGAGTTTAATGCCATCTTGTGTTTTTGGAATGACTGCTAAACTTTCAGTGCAACGATAACTGGCGTAAAGGATGGGCCTTTTGACTTGTAAATATTATTAATAATAAAATAAATTCTATATATTTGCGTTTGGTGTGATAAAAAAAGGGGATACTGGGGGTATTTCGTATCAATCTTTGAAAATATCTATGGAATTAATTTGTACTATCTTCGCCACCATTATTTATTTGAAGTTTTATGTTCCTTAGGATTAATATTGCTTTTTTATTGTGTATTAATTAATCATTAAAAAGTTCTGCTCGTAATTGGCAGACGTAGAAGGCACACGTAATAACGAAAGGGGTTTTTAGTGAATCTAAGTTAGTTCTGAATCCCAATAGCTCAGGACAGTCTACCTTGATATTCGTTATATGTATTTATTAAGTAACATATAATTTCTCTTCATTCTATATGAGGAAGAAAGTGAAGTCTATGCTCTCGCCATAATTATATATAAGGACTTATATTCGCGAGGAGCAGGTAACTTGGATTTCAGACGTGTAATACGTATTCTAAATGGGATCGAACGAAAAAACAATGCAAATTCTTGAATGTTTTTAAACTACGAAATTCCGCAGACATCTGCTTGAAATTGTTATTAATTAAAGCCATTTGTATTTTGTGAAACAGTGGCATGGAAACAGCTGTTTGTAAAGATAACAATGGAATAAAATAGGTAAGTAGGCCGATATTTTGAAGATTAAATATAATGTTGATAATATCACTTGTTACTAAGCTGCTCACTTATTGTTTGTTATTTTCGGCATTGGCGAGTATATAATATAAGCTGTAGTAACTAGACTTCATAAAGTTAAATTCTTTAATGAGCAATGTATGTATTCTATGAAATAATACCAAAAGGGTTTTTTTATCAAATTTTAATACCACCTCCTAAAATTCACCAACCAGCTAACATCTAAATAATTAACAGTAAAATTAAATAGAAAAATGTTGCAAAACTTTAAAAGAAACATACTTCTAAGCTTCTAAAAATAAATTACGGATAATGACACAATGACTAATATTCAAACAGTAATCGGGCAGAGTAACGCCCTAAGTAGTCAACGGTTGAAGTGAAGGTGTGTCAACGCCAGGGAGAGAGCGCCTTCACCCTCTCCACCTGCCATTTTCTACATTATATATTCATACATTATGGATACTAACAAATGAATGTCTATAAAAATTCCGAGCTCGAAGGACGTCGAATGGGATCCCTATTACTATAAGATTAATATATGAAATTTCGACAGAGTGTGTATTATTATTTTTCAAGGAAGAGTTAAATGGGTATACTAAGTGATTACCGCCGCCAGCACTCTTCTGCAACACCAGAGGAAGCATGAACGTCACCGGCCTTATAATATTTATTAATCTATAATAGTTTATTGCGGCTATAACATTTTACATTGCATATTAATAATTCAACCCTTTGTTTTTCTACAAATATAATTAAAAAGTACATACAATGTTGTATCTTACATGACAGTACTGAACCTGTTTTTTATGCAAATTTTGTTGAACGTCTCTTTAATGCGAAATACCATGCTGCTTTGAGTTATGAGTTTACATCAATTTAGATCGGCCCTACATTTTTTTCTATTTTTTTATTATTTGCCGTACTAAATAACAGAATGATATAAACTCATTGTCACAATTGGCCAATAAAGAAGTTTAAATCGTACATAAGAATATTCAGCAAGATTTGGTTAGAGCAAAATTTTGATTCTATTTACATTCTTTCATATTGACTCAAGAAGAACTTAATGATTACAGAAATACTGAAGGTATGTGTAATGTACTCAATCTAGATGGCAGAGCAAGACTCGCTAGGGTGCAGCTATCCCGAAAATGATAATAAAATGTTTTCGATTTAATTCGTGTCCAAAAGCATACATTATCACACCAAAATCATTAGCTGACGGCGATTCTTGTAACCTCTAGTTGTGGAAGGTGACATCCACAGTACATCCACATGAAGATCATTTTTTCCTTGTGTGACTTAAGCTTCTTTCCTTAAGGTTTGCCCGACATGCACTTTACCAGTTTTTATTGTTGCAGCAAGCAGCACTTTGTTACTTAAAATTAAAATTAATAAGTAACAGCTTTTAACAAGGCTCTAAAATACAATTTTGTCCTGTAATTCTATTTCTTTAAGTTAATTTCCGAAACAGCTGTATTGATTTTGATGTTGTGATCGAAATCTTAGTATGCGAAGTCGCAGCCGCTTATTGTAACACAATTTTACAATCACGATATCATATCATAATAAATGCTTTTTATACGTATGTATATACATAGAATGTGCTATCTATAGTATGACGAATGTGTTATATAATGGCGGTTAACTATTAACCCACCTTTTTTGTTGTAAACAAGTAGTCTGTAAGTTGCTAAGTCGTGATTCAAGAATCATGACACAGTTAACAGGTATTTAAGTCTGAACAATAACATGAAAATGTCGTTGCTTAAACAATATTAATGCATTTAGCTAAACGTAAAACGATATTTTAATCGGAACCCGATATTACTTTTATTTATTTTACGTGCGCTAATAGTCAAAGTTCTTTTTTCGATTTTTATAAGAATCAGTGCCAAGATGAGCAGGCGTGCACTGACAATGGTAAGTGATACGTTCTGCCTATAACAATGCAGTGCCGCTAAGGATTCTTGATTGAACCGAAAGTTCGGAGCAGCATCGCAAGTGCGTTCGTCAAGATGTCAAGTCTCACAGTCATTTTACTAGCTACCTTGCCCTTTCAACCGTAGCATAACATACTCCTTACACATTACTGCTTGACGTGAGAATGTGTGAGAAAATGTGGTACCTACTAAGCACACATCATGTGCAAACAAGCTTTCCACTGGTAATACATTGAAGAATTATATAAACTTGCATCGTATCCAACTAGTTTTGGAGGTAAGGCAGTTGCTGAAAATTGGTTCAAATATAAAAAGTTGCATAATGTAGTCTTACATTTTTTTAAGTGTAGTCTTTGCTTGTCCTTGTTTTTCAATCTTTTCCTATTGCGGTGGACTTCGGTAATAGTCAAATACATATATCAGAAATACGCTCAAAATGTTAGCTGACAATTTCCGCCAGATAAATGAAAAATTCTCCAATAATTTAAGGGAAAAATTTTCATTTATTATTGATTTTTTTTTGTTACAATATAGGTACTTGAACTAATGATAAATAGTCAAGTAGCCGATATTCAGACCGGTCATTCGTCTATAATATTTCGTCATCTTATCGTTTGTAATTTCAAAACTAAAGCGTCACAAGTGAGATTTCCATCTTGAGTACATTCTACATATTGACTCAAAAACTAACAGATAGAAACGCCAATCTATCAGTTGCATCTTTTCCGTGTTAACCTAGTTTTTTAATCCAAGGCATTTAATTTGAATTTAAAAAAAAAACTCATTTTCAAAAATGAAAAGTGGGTACCTAAATCCCGGTAGTAGGTATTCCCTAAATAACAAGTATAAAAATATACTTACCTAACATTTGTCGTATCGTATTGACGATATCGGTTTAAGTCTTTTCATTTCGCCGACCTTGAGTTTAAAAATACTGTTACGTAATGTTGGTACAATTGATAATTATTATAATTGCTTGTTTACTATCGTGATAACAAAACAATCTTAATAAATTACCTTATACTTATCTTAACGATGATAACAGGAAATTGAAATTATTACTACATATTTTCAATTATGAAAATAAGCTAGATCACGTGTAGAGGTCTAAATGGATTCTGGTTACTGAATAAATAAATGTTGAAATTTCATATATTTTTATGTGACCGCTTCGATATTCTTATAACCAGTTGATCACTTCACTACACTCTGTCGTGCTACTTTAGTATCATCTTGGACAGACTGTTGAAGCGAATAAAGTTTATTTTGTTGAAGAGCTGAAAAGATAGGTGTGAACTTACGCGTGTATGTAACTGTATGTGTAAGTGTATGCATTAGTGTGGTACAACAGCAACAGTGGCAACCAGAACGACAATCACTCCCACATAGATGTGTAGCGTAGGTAACCTAGTGTAGCGGAACGAACTGGACATTAAAACGCTAAACGCGTTATAAGTCCTTAGATTTAAAGGGTATAAATTCATACAAAATTATATAATGCCGGCTCGATAAGATAGCGACAGGCCGCCATCTTAGTGACTTCACGTCCAGGCCACGGACGAGTAAAATAAGAAGGACTCCGTGTCACCTTACATAACAGTGAGGCACCAAAACAAGCCGGTAAACGTGTAAATACATTGCCCTTCGCATACACTTACACTAATACAAGCCGATCGGTCGCCATTATGAGATTTGCCATCGTATATGACAGATCAGTTTGCGTCGCAATAAAATATTTTAAAAATGCCGTCGTGCGCTGTGAAAAAGTGTAAAAAGAATACTATAAAAGTATTTGTGGCCATATATGATTATTTAGGAGTCCTTCTTTATTTACACGTCCGTGGTCCAGGCAAACACTTTAAAAATCACCAATCAAAAGTATTATTTACAAACAGACGATCATCTGCTGACGTCACGCATACGCTAATGTGACATGGTTTCATCCTGTTCCAACGCGGAGGTTGCCCTCTTAGTTTCAACAAGAGGGTAATTAACATGAAACAATCTATGAAGGTATAAATTCAGAAATAGTTCTTTGATGGTGAAAGCGAAATAACCGTATGCATTTCTAAATTAAGGATAATATTAAAAATAAAATAAATTTAGCTTAATTGTTCCACAGGGATAACAAAAAACAATAACATACATTTAATGCATGCAGGTATATTTTTATTAGATTGAATTTACTATTCAAGGGGTGAAATAGGTAGCCAGATCATCCTTTGCCTCGACAACGTTATATTTATCTGAAGTTGTCACCTGCACCTGTTTGCGCAGGTACGTTACCGCATTCATCCCTCTGAGAACCTATTTGTTGAGAAGATATTAACATGCAAAAGTACTAAGACCTAAATATGAATATGCCACCCTTTAGGCAACGTGCAATGGTTAAGGGATACTTACACGAAAATTAATTATCATGGATGTATTTTCCAACGACAAAACTGATAGTTGCTCAGGTTTATATTTGTAAACACGTTGTAATTATAATGTAGAGAGGAGAGGAAAACAAAACTTATCTATTACTACAATTTAAGTACGTATAATAACATAATATTATGTCTATCAGTTGACGTATATATTTATCAATGTCACCTTGCTTTATTCACTGATTTATTGGCTCATATTTAAATAAACAATTACAAAAGCCACGCTTCTTTGTAATTGCAATGGCCTTATACAAGGATATTATAAAACTGTGATAAATAACAATTAAATAATAATAATTATTATTATACCTTATCGAATGATAACGTGACCTGGGCATGACATGATCTACATGACCACAGGGAAATGTTGCCACATTGTAAAATGTTGACGGTGGTGTTTTGTTTGTCTGGACATGATGCAGCGACTTTATAAATATGTTATTCAATAAAGTGCGAACGTTTTCTGTATTAGCATCTCTAGCTGTCTTCACTTTAAACTCGATATGTTTTAGTATGCATAACAAATTAAAATTCTTCAATATGACAACCTTAGAATTGCGAAGAAATGCATCACAAATTCTTTTCTTATATAAATGATTAAATAATCAATTAGACTGTCCATTACTTCTATCTAAGATAGGATTATGTGTACCACCTTATGCTTGTCCTATTAGTACATATCTGCCAGTACATGTAAGATTCTTCAGAAACAATTATGGCTCAAATTCACCTATCCAACTTATTTCAAAATTATATATCAGTAAATTCCATAGTAATAGTAGTATAGATATAAATTTTAAGACATTTGGCAATTTTACAAAATAAGCTTTTGAACCCATATAATGTGGATGTATAAAATTATAGTTTTAGTAATAGTAAACATACTTATTGTAGTAGTATTACTTAACTTACAATAATAAATGAAGGCAACGCTGTGCATACCTATAAGTTAGATATATAAGTATTAAATATAAGAAATTTTACATTATAAGTAGTCATAATATTAATTGTATATCTAGTTGGTAAGCCTTTTTTAATTAATTAATAAATAACAAGCTAATAAGGGTTATCGATGAGTTGCTATGACCGATCAAGTAAAAATTGCTCAACTAGCCCCGGCCTACCCGAAACCCAAACTTATGAAGTAATTATTATGTCTTGATTCGGTAAACTGATACCTATTCAACACGACGATGCTTATATTGTTCGTAGGTACGTGGCTTTGATGCGGTGTTCTACATTTGATTAAGTATGTTAAGCAGGTATTATAAATATAGTTGTAAACGTTGTGTTATACACAAATAAAACTAAATAATATAACTACCATATCATTTAATACATTTGTCATTTATTCAATGTATCACATGATAATAATATGTAACATGTACGTAAGTGTGAGAAGTAGGTCAAACTTGTGCCGATGTGTGCAACAGCTGACTAGTGGAGGTTAACGGCCTGCGGAGGTCGCGCGGGCGTCGAACCCACACCCCGTCTCTAGGAGAAGGGGTAGTTTTCGCGCTGAATAACGACTAAAATGTAGTAATTAATATTTTAGTCTAATAAGGAATTATGATTTATTTATTCAATCATGTTGGAGGTATGCTATAAATTAATATTAATTAATAATATGGAAGTCCCAGGACCAAAGGTGTCGTAAGAGGCGACTAAATGCTGAGGAGTTTCTTTGCACAGGATGCCGGCTATATTATGGGAACCACAACGGCGCCTTTTCCTGTCGTAATGTGTAAGCATTATTGTGTTTCGGTCTGAAGGGCGCCGTAGCTAGAGAAATTAATTTAGGCAAATGATTTCTGAAGGTGACGAACGCAACTGTAGTGCCGCTCGGAATATTTGGGTTTTTCAAGAATCCTGAGCGGCACTGCATTGTAATGGGCAAGGCATATCAATTACCATCACCTCAACGTCTCGTTCCTTAGTGTCATAAAAATACTATACATTTATAATAGAATTACATAGTTATATTATGAACAAAAGATATCAATCAATTTATCAAGGTGTTGGTATAGTTTATCAGTATTCGAAAATATTTTGTTTGCACGCTTATCTTTTCACTTTCGATTAGGTTCCTCGCCGTCTGCCAGTAGGTAATCTTATGGAGTTTTAAATAGATTAACAAAAGATTGATATGCGACCGGCTGCTCGCGATATCGTCTACGTTTTAGTGACTATCTGACAATTACAGCGCATTTACTTTAAAATTACATGGATTTTTATGTTCTTGGAATAAAGCTTACGTTATTCCTTATAAAATAGGCTCCCTAACAGCGAAAACCCTGTACAAATCGGTCCAACCGTTTAGATTAGCCGGAACAAGCAAACAGTAAGACAAAAATGTTATAAATTGGTACTCTGCTATATTATTTAGGTGCAGTGCTAGTATTATATTAAAAATCATCATAGAAATCTGAATAACTACTGAGTTTTTCGTGGCAAAACATCGGCCATAAACGAATATTGGTAAATATTCTACGTTTAGCATGGATAATGGGAGAGATAAAATTGTAGGTATGAACTATATTTGGTGTTTGAAGTAGAAAAAACATGAACATTTACATTATTACTGAGAAATCATTATGGTAAAAAAGTGTGTACCTACACTATTTTTTCTTAAGGTCGAGCACAATCTCACGACACCTCACCAAGGGCAGAGGGAGCGTGAAGAAATCGCCAAATTCGCCTCAGGTTACTCAGGCAGGCACAGAATATATTTCGCCACGTATTCGACTCACATCAGCCGAGAACCAGTGGCGTAGGGTGCTTTGGCGGGGCGCCGTATAAAAATTTGTTTGGGGGCCCTTATGAAGGGTAAAGATTCCTCACAAAATAAAAAGTTTGCATAAAATTAAAAGAAATATTTTTTCATCATAATTATCTGTCACTTTTTCAAACAATTCAATTAAATATACACTATCCTTGCCTCTTTTTCGGCAAACTGATTTCTTAAATCATTGACTTTAGTTTTTTTTTACTTTAGTCATTTCTGAAATAAAAAAAAAATTGGAAAGATGCAATTAATTTTTACTTGCGCACGTCGGGGGCCCACGTGGGCCTGGGGCCCGTTTAATTGATTCGGCACATATCATAAACATCCCAGACTAATAAGTTCACCTTAACACCTTAATAAGTTCGTGCAGTTAATTTTCATCCATCCATTTTACACGACTAAACCATATCAAGATCAATAATTCTCCTCATCAACGGTCACTATCTCTCAAAAACACCATAATATGTGTCATAATAACTTGTCATTTTCCGCCACAAGCGATAAGGTCAAGTTAATTTTAACAGATTACAAATTACAAAAGCAATTAGTTTGAGCTCGGCGCGTCGAACTATCATCGCATGAATTAGAACACAAGTGGGGTGACAATAAATGTATCTTCCTTCGGATATTTTACTGTTTTATTCTGACGATGAGATTTTACAGAGTATTTTTCTTTGGAATACAGAAGAAACGCTCTAAGTCGAATTACAAGTAAGACGCAAAATAAAATTGAGTTTTTTACTTTTGAAATGTTTCGTCTTTGAAAGGTTTATTATTTTAGACTAAATTGAACGAGTTAAATGACTAGTTTGGTCTAACTTACCAACTTAAATATGGTTAAACATTTCTAGGACACCAAATAGGTCGGAGTTTCCCTTTTTCGATAAATAATAATGATCACTTTAATGTTATATTTGTGAATGTTTAGTGTAAAAGCTAAGGGATATTTAATTATATAAGAGAGTACTTGAAAAGCGCTTATTCTATGAGTTACATCTCATTAGAATCCTTGCTCGTAAAATATTATCAGTGCATACTTTATTTAAAGGAGATTGGTCGACCTTTTACATTACATCGTAAAAATTCACTCTAATCAATAAATTCCCTAATGGGCCAAAATATATCCGGAGTCACGTTAGTGTATCGCGCCAAGTACACTTCCAACATACCAACATTATGACGTGAGACAACGTGTCTCTATTCTCGATTCTTACTTTTTTGCGATATACTCCAAAAAATCACAAAATCCGTTTTCCTTTTATTCTTTATATTCTTTTAGAATCCCGCCGAGTTTCTTCTTATCAGTACTTTCAAATGGGTTGTGATAGATTTTGGTCGTTAGTTTGTTTACTTCAACAAGCGATTTATAATCTGTACGCGTAAGTATCTATTTATTTTTATGTCCGACAGAAATGCGAAAATAATGGTATCCCTACTTGTCCTGTTCGACGTTGTCCGGAGCACGCATCTCCTGTCCTTGATAAGTACTGTGTTATGGCTAACCTTGTTTTATATGTAACTACTACTAAGAACTGCCAAGTTTACTAACAAAGTTTTTTTTTTTAAATAGGCAAGCTTTTATTAAATATTTTTGTGAGTTTATCGTATTTGCAACGTCTGTTGTGAAAATATGATTCTAATTATAGATTTTATCAAGCCCCATACTTTATGAAAGGTTTTTTTATTAGAAAAAGTTACGAGACGAGCTAGACAAACACCTAAAATTAGGTGATAGGTTAGACAGCTGAAAGTTTGATAGTGTATTATAATATTACTGTTGCTGCTATAACAAAAAGAAATCACGTACAAAGTACACATGTCAGATATGAAACAACTTTGGCAAACTAATTTTTAAATCTCGCTATGTTAATACTAATCTGTTTTCTAAATATAATGTTTTTGTCCATCTTTTTTTTTTTTGGGAAAATGAGTCGTATGTCGAGCATACGGGTCACCTGGTGTTAAGTGATCACCGCCGCCCACAATTTCTTGCAACACCTTAGCGTTGCAGGCCTTAAAGAAAGTTGTACGCGTTTTTTTTTGAACGTATACATGTCGTATCGTCCCGGAAATACCGCACAAGGAAGCTCATTACACAGCTTTGTAGTACGTGATAGAAACTCCCTTGATAATCGCACTGTGGAGGACCACCACATATCCAGATGGTGGGGATGACATCCTAATTTGTGGCGTGTCGTGCCAAAGTACAATTCAGCAGCAGGGATTAGGTGAAACAGCTCTTCAGAACACTCCCAGCAATACTCCATATGTGGCCGGACTTGCGCTTTGTAGAGCGCTAGAATGTGAACCGGCTTAAAGTATCGCTGTACTTTTTTTATGTCGCCAAGCCAATTCGGCTTTGCGCTCTAGATAACCGCGAAATTGGCAATCGCTTGAGATTTAGAGACCAGTATTCTGATACTAGGCGAGGCCTTAAGGGAAGTGTTGTCGAAGACCGGGGATTTGACAAATTGGGTTGTTTTAGTGGTGAGCGCGCAAACTTGAGTCTTCTGGGGGTTTAATTGTACAAGGTTCATTTTACCCCACTCCGCGACCTCAAGAGAGGACTCGATAGAAGACACATTTTCTCCCGGCACTGGTTTCCCTAGAGAGACCTGCATGGCCCGTGTATACGACTAGTGATGCTGTCGTTTGCATAGCAATGTATGTTGGAGGTGTCCAACATATCATTGATGTACCATATTAGAAAATATTTATAAATTTTTTCTTAATTAAAATTTAGAACAGAGAATTTATGAAATATTTATATGTTATGAAAAATAGTGTATTAAATTCCCAAATAACGAGTGGTAAATTAAAATGCCACAAGTAATTTGCAAGTATGAAAATTTCATAACCTTCAAATGAATAACATAAAAAATTGTAATAAATTAACAAAAATATAAAAACTGCTTAGTATAGAACGTCTTACAAATTTATCACAAAATGTTTATTTATACATTAAACTTACTGTTTACACACTGTAAAGATAATGTAAATAAATAAAAATAACGTCCAAGTGCAAGTCGGACTCGCCCATGAAGGGTTCCGTATTTCGATCAACAATAGCAACTATTGTTGCTATTTATTGAAGTGGGCGTTACTTTGCGGAAATCCATAATTATTATCCAAATGTATTGAGTTTTCTTTAGTGTTAATTCCGGCAATATTTGTCGTTAAGCAATTCGACATGTGTTTCACGTCTACACGAGGCATTTTCAGGAGATGTTGACTCGCCAAACTCTTGAAACGAGATTTGTGCCAGAGTGTGGCGAGTCCACATCTAGAATTGTTTAAAGACTTTGGCAGAATTAACACTAAAGAAAACTTAAAACATTAGGATTGTTGCTATTGTTGCTCGAAGGTTCTGTAGCGGTAAATGTATGTTTACGATTTATGACGGCTTAAAAAAACTACTTACTAGATCTCGTTCAAACCATTTTCGGTGGAAGTTTACATGGTGTACATCATATATATTTTTTAGTTTTATCATTCTCTTATTTTAGAAGTTACAGAAGGGAGACACACATTTTACCACTTTGGAAGTGTTTCTCATGCAAACTATTCAGTTTAGAAAAAAAAATATATTAGAAACCTCAATATGATTTGTAAAGACCTATCCATAAATACCCCACACGTATGGCTTTCATGAAAAAAATTTTTATTTTCAGTTCAAGAATGGGGAACCCCTAAAATTTATTGTTTTTTTCTATTTTTGTGAAAGAATCATAATGCGGTTCTCAGAATACATCTATTTATCAAGTTTCAACAGAATAGGTGTTATAGTTTTGGAAAAAAATGGCTGTGACATATGGATGTTTTATACCATTTGGCTACGGAACTCAAAAAATATTACAGAAAGAAAGACGTTATATGTGTATCTATAGAACGTAATTTATATTAATCACTTGAGATATAACCTTTAATTTTCGTATATAATCAAAACGCTATACGCTAGCAAAGAACGTTTGACAGCCCTCTTTTAATACTATAATATCATTGTTGACAGCGCGCGAAAAAGACTTATTTAGAAACACACTGTAAGTATTTAATATTATGCCCAAATATCGAACATGACAACATGCTCTCTCTCATCAACAAAAATTTTTGAAAACCCACCCTTTCACCTTTCTTTAAACATTCTCAATTTAGTACAAAACCATCTTCGGACACGTTGACAAGGTGCGGTAGTACAAAGATAAATCTAAAGTAAGTAATTATGCTTTTTACTTTACGCTTTGTTGAAGATGTTTTTTATTAATTAATTTTATCCGCTCTTTGTGAGTTCGTTTTGAATTTTTATTTGGCTGAGCTTGTTAGTTCATATAAATAATTACACAAGCTCACAATTCCATACAAAAATTACACGTAAAATTGTCCTTGTTTGCTTACAATATATTATGTAATATAAAAACATTTATCAATATAAATTACCGTAAGGTTTCAAATAAGAAAGCTATCTAATAAATAAATAAATTTTGGATAAGCGTTCGTTCTAAAAAATATTGTATTAAATATTCACAACTAAGTGATGATACTATGTAGTGATAAAAAAAATACTGATATTAAGAAAATTCGGCGTTGGCCGTTTGGATGAATTTTGTGCCGTTATAATATTAGCCGGGGCTTAATAGATGCCCCTGATATTCATAATGTGCTGATTCGACTGTATCCACCTGACAATTATAGTCGTAGCAGAAATCACCGTCTTCTGGCGGTACCCGCGTGTCGCACGGTAGCACGCACTGCGGCACCCGTGCCGCGAGTCTTGCAATTATTTAATCGCCTCGTAGAAGCTCGCCCTGATTGTGATCTATTTACTAACAGACTTGAGGAGTTGGTGCAATTGCTGCTCCAACTGTGAGTCCTCGCATAATAGTGTCTTGCAATAGCAATGTAGGTACTTGATTAATGTAGGTAATTGGTATTCTAACCATTTTAATCAAAATAATTAGAACTGCAAATTTGTTTATCCTGCAGGCTGCATTACAAAAGATATACCAAATCTTGATAATCTTGTATACATCGAATCTGACACGATATCATTTGGAGTACGGCTAGGCCATTGCACTTCTATTCAATGTTCTCGATATTTCCAAATCAAATAAATGCATTATTCATTCGTCGATTGTGACCATGATAAACAATTGTATTATAAAAACGAAGGAACTTTGTCAGAATTTAAAATCTTACATTTACACTGGATAGCGGCGATTTAATACAGGCTTTCTAGTTAAAAAACTATGTACATTCGGTGACTTGGCAGTAATTCCACGTCATAAATATTATTTTTTATGCAGTGGTAAGAGGAACAATGGAAACAAGTCCTGTAAGCCATTCATTATTATTTAATTGTGCTCTACACTGTATACCCTTTAAATATTCGCAATATTTTCCAACTCGTCAAAGTCGTATTATCTCCCAAGCAGACTAAATGTGGTGTGTTACCAGTGATGACTGACGGAACGGAGACATGGTCGCTAAGATACAAGATAACAAAGAATATGTAAAGAATACAAAGCGATGCTCTGGTCAAGATCGCTGGGATAGGTTGGGTGACGGCAGCGCAGGACTGTTTATCCAGATCTTTCGGATAGGTATTTGTCCAGCAGTGGTGTCTTTCGGCTGAAGTGAGACTAAATGTAATATTTTATCTGAAACAAAGATTACTAATGTTTTTACGCATAGTCATGATTAAACGACAGTATGTCTTTCGTCTGTGCCAACATCGCTTTTACAAAAAAATCTTGAAAATTAGTCAGTTTCCGTCTAATAACTATGTGTCGTGTCACACCTATTGCCTATTTCCGAGATATTACAATATATCGTCATTTAGTGGTGTTAGACAAAATAATGGCCAGTTCAGAGAAATTGCTGGCACCTTGCCGATAGTTGGCTAGTGCGACAGGTCATTGCTATCAATATACAACAGCTCATTTTGGAAACTAGAATCCCAAAACACTAACTGCAAACTTTTAATATGGCGAAATTAGCTACAGAATATAAGCCAGCGATTTTTACGAATCTGGTATGTGGTTTTACTCTGCTTATGTAATGTAATGAGTTCTCTTAAATGATTATTCCGCTAAGATTTGTCAGAGTCAAAAGCTGAGGATGACTCGTGCAGAGGCGAACCACGCGTCGACTTGGTTTTACAGGTGTCTTAAGATACCGGGTTCAGCGCAGGACGATTCTTTGGTGGGAGACGCGTATAACTTTTAACTTTCGGTCGGTGCAATTACTTCTAATGAGTCTGGTAGTGTTACTTTAAATGTAAAAGGTCTAGTCTCACCACCTGTTAAGAGAACTTTGTCAGTTACAAAGGCTCAAATATTTGTTACATAACAACGCTTAAACCACGGCCGAAAATGAAACCAAATAGGACCCTGATCAAGGAGGAGCAAAGGAAAAAGTTGACACCAAACATAAACCAAATTCTATCAAAGGGAAAAGAGTAGAAACAACATACAGGGGTATTTGTCTGGGAATAATAATGGGTCTGAGTCAAATAGAAATTAAGTTACATTACTTTTAATAGTGATTGTGGTTGAAATAGGTTGTGAGAAACAAAAAAATGTTGATCATTTTATGAAATATGATGTAATAAATATTTTTTTTAATATATTTGGCATTTTTATTTTTACACTGACATTGTATTAGTATTACCAACGAAATAAATTAATTAATTTTGATCTTTTAGGGTGGCCACGTTGCCATTACGCCGATGGCCGCTTTGGGCGACTACTCGGGCAAAGCGGTTTTTGACAATGTTTTCGTAAATTTGTATCAAATGCTTTTTTTAAATTTCATAAACTTGCAATGCACAAAATAAAAATTCAATAAATTCTCTACTTATCAGTACAAAATTCTCTACAAAAATCTATAGTTAACGAGGTTTTTTCTAACTCGAAGTCAAAATGGCCGCCTTGAGCTGATCTCCCCTATACTAAATCTGTTTTATTGAAATTGTCTCTGAGCCTTGTGGTTCCGGAGATATCGTGATAAGTCAATAAATAGGTGGAAATCTCTTATATAGAAGATTAACAAAAATACAAAAATTTCTCGTCGTTTAACACGTAATAAAAGCACAAACACTAAGTCATATAATTCACTTAATTACATAGGCAAATTAATCTTACTTATATATCGATAAAACGGTGACTAATAGAAAAAACAAAGCGACAAATGGAAACAATTTTATACACATTTATCAGTAATTAAAATAATACAACATTGTGAACTGCGCAGTACATTTCTACAACATTAGCTCACAGATAAGCTTGTTATTTGTAGCATTAAGGTTAATCGACATACAACTTTAGCTAATCCTTCTAAAATGAAGCAAGTGGATATCAGTGGACTGACCGATATTATTGGCTATTAAAACTATCAACTTTTTAAGCACTTTTACCAATTAATAGTTCTCACGCTTATCTTTTATAAGACGCAGGTCATACTACATGTAAAACAGACTTTCTATCTTAACTCTGTTCAGGCGCAACCCATTTGTGACGGAGAGTGTTTCGAAAAGCTGATTGCCCTGATTTTTGCCGCCGAATTCCACCTTCGCACGAAATGTCACAAATTACGATATCATCCCTACCATCTGGACGGGTGGCGTTCCTCTACAGTGCGGTTTTTCTAGGAAATTTCCTGGAATGAGCTTCCTTGTGTGGTGTTTCAAATACGATACGACGAACTTCAAAAAAGCACGTACACATTCCTAAAAGGTCGGCAACGCTCCGTGATACGTGACGTGATTCCTCTGGTGTTTTAAGAGAATGTGAGCGGCGGATTTATGTTTGCTGTGGTTGTCTTCAATAGTTTTAGTACCGCAGACTCTTCTTACATGGCCAACAGCGCCAAAATGGCGAATATCAAACAGGCACAAAAGCACTTTGACAGCCACTAGTCGAGTGGAATATAGCAGTGGTTTGTGATTCTAAGCCTGAACTAGACACACACACGCAATTTTCTTTCGCTCTTCAGAATTATATTATGTTGTCGTCATATCACGCCACACGTCGTATAACACTAGAAATATGGGATTGCTTGTAACTAATTCTAGTAGGCTTCATATGATACATAATAGCTTTAAGGGTTAATGTATATATATTTATAATAAAGTCCCAGCCACTGTTCAGGCAGGTATGGCAGGCAGGCAGGTAGATTATGTTTATTTTATTTTATAGCAATAGCAATGACAATGACAACTTTATTAAAAATAACGCAAAAAAAAAGAATGCTGGGAGAGTTTCTTACGCCACTGCTTCTCTTCCAGAGCGTCATTTATTTCCCTGAATAGGATATACACTGTGGAAGAACGCAATATACCTAGATCTTATCGTGGACCAGTTCTTGCATGAAAATGTTATAAAGAGCAATACATAATATGAAAGGTAGTCTAATTAAATAACAAGTGGATAATATTTTATCTACGAGTACTTATTGCTATCGGCTCTAGACATTACCATAACTGGTTCCAGCCGGTTACGGTCATTTAAATTCATTGGAGCTAAATAAAGAATCGCCATGGCTATCTAGCTATGTTTATATAACTTTATGTATCTTACAACTTTCTGTTTTTATATAAAATAATTACTTTATAAATACTCTATGCTTGCTATAAATAATATCTTAATTGTTAGTATCATATAACATTTAGGATTAACTGTAAAATGATGTTAGTTCGGGGTAATGTGCGACCACACCTATTTTAGCCGCAAATATAAATGCTACACCTTAGTTCGATTTGTCATACGTTAATATTGTCACTGCAGCAGATAAAGCCGATAAAACTGCCAGCCATTTCTATCGATACGGATTGTTAGCGTGGCTAAAACATCTGGTTACGAAATTTGGTCAGTGCAATTTACTTATTAATAATTCAAATTTAAAATAATATTACAAACATCAGATTAGCAACCCCGTAGATAAAGGGCTCGTAAATAACACCTCCGCTGACGATCTATTGATAATTCGAGGCGAAAGCCATGGTGCACATCTCGTACAGAAAACTCTCAATCATATATCGGAATGGTGCAATGACAATGAACTGCTGTAAAACTGTACACTAGGAAGCGGAAATTGGATGGCGTCATATCCCCGCGACTGAATAATAAATCTATACAATTGTCTGCTAATTTAAAATATCTCTGGCACACAAATTAGACCAGAAAATTGCCTAAAATAGCCATGAATGGTATTGTGCAAAGGGCAAAATTTAGCTTAAGTTTTTTTTTTAATGAAAATAAGAGACGAGACGAGTAGGACGTTCAGTTGATGGTAATTGATAAAACCCAAATATTCTGAGCGGCACTACAATTGCGCTCGTCACCTTGAGACATAACATGATAAGTCTCATTTGCCCAGTAATTTCACTAGCTACGGCGCCTTTAAAACCGAAACAAAATAATGTTTACACATTACGTCTTCACGGCAGAAAAAGGCGCCGTTGTGGTACGCATAATCTAAACATAAACCGGCATCCTGTGCAAAAGAGCACCCCACTGGTAAGTTATAGTCATCTTGCCGGACAAGAATGGGCCTTAAACGCAAAATGGGTTTTTGGCTATACACAGCCAAGTTATTGCCAAGCTTGGTAGTCTTCATAGAACTGCATGCCCCTATAAGAACAGGAGCCATGACGTCCACGCCGTGAGCAGCTCTAAGACCCGGTATCCACCAAAGCGGAGAGCAGAGGAGACGATAGGAGATAAGCCGCGAAGCTGTCAGGTTATTTCCACCAAAGCGGCGAGGATATGTGAGCTTTGTTTATAGCAAGGCTGTGCGAGGCGCGGGGAGAAGTCAGCTTTGTAAAGGGCGCGCGAGTGTGGGCCGCCCGGCCCAATTGTTGTGTTTCGGTCTGAAGAGCGCCGTAGCTAGTGAAATTACTGGGTAAATGAGACTTAACATCTTATGTCTCAAGCTGACGAGCGCAGTTGTAGTGCCACTCAGAATATTTGGGTTTTTCAAGAATCCTGAGTGGCACTGCATTTTAATGGGCAAGGCGTATCACCAATAACTGAACGTCCTGCTCGTCTCGTCCCTTATTTTTATTAAAAAAAAGGGACATCTCCTCTCTCCGCTTAATCCATTTCCACCGAAGCTAAGCTGAGAGGAGATGTGTAAATAACGACAACTGATACAAGTACAAACTGGCTCCCAATCAAGCTGCGGCTATTTGCGCAATCCTTACTGAGAAGGTCTGTAGGCTGAATATGTATTACCACAGCCTAAACATATTTTAAACATCTCATACTTATCACGTTAAATAAAATGAATAAATTAGAAAGTATGTGAGCACTTGCATTTAATATGGCGTAAAACTATGTAAGTGAATCATGTTGAATTGAAAATTTTAAAAGAAATAAGTAATTTTCTACAGCTCTAATGAGTCAGGAATGAACATTCGTGTACATTGTAGGTGTGCTTATTTTAACTATAGATCTAAAAGATCATGTTTTTTTAAAACAAAAATTAAATGAAAAGAGTTCACTCTCTCTGTCTCAAGGTGAACGCATTCCACGAGGCCATTTATAAAACGTCTCTCAGGTAGACATGCTATATACTAATGGCTCCAAAAAATGCAAAAGTAAAATATGTAATGTAAATAGTGAAGAAGTATACTTTGAACAAAATAAATATATTATTATCGTAAACAATATAATAATAATATTTGCCCTGTACTTTCCCCGGGGCGTAAAAAGAAAAGGGGAGTCCCAGGCCCATGGGTGTCGTAAGAGGCGACTAAGGGCTTTTTAGAAGTGGGAGAGTCACGCTGCCGTCTTATGACGTCAGCACAATCGGGTCAGACTCGTCCGGGTTAATTACCACACTCGCACAGAATACCGGCGGTAAGTAGCGGCCTAGTGTCGCAATGTTTCGCAGAGGTTAGTGTCGAGGACCGGAGGCCATCCCTTACCCCCACCCCCTCCCCCCAACAAAATATGAGAGCGGTCCATAAAGAGATATTACCCCAGGAGGTTACCGGCTCTACCAGAGCCGGAGAATCCCTCCCCGAGCACTCTTGCTCGGGCTGCCCTTCGTATTCTGGGGTGGGCACAGAACCGCGCATGACCGAGGACAAACGAGGCAGAAACACCACGGCACCCCGCTCCACGCTCAACGTGGACTTTTGCAATATCAGGGGAATTCACTCCAATTTGAACGCCGTCCACCACCACCTTGAGACGGCGCAGCCCGCCTTGTGTTTCCTTACGGAGACGCAGATATCTCAACCTAGCGATACGTCATATTTAACGTACCCCGGGTACAAAATTGAGCACAATTTTTTGCCTCATGCCGGGGTATGTGTGTACGTTAGGGAGGATATCTGCTGTCGCCGTCTCGGCAATTTTGAGGGTAGGGACCTGTCTACTCTCTGGCTCCGCGTAGATTTAGAGGACCGCGTCCGTATCTATGCGTGTGTCTACAGGTCCCATAGTGGTAACGCAGAAACCGATAATCTCATGGGCTGCGTTCAAGCGGCAATTAACGACGTGCTTGCACAGATCCCCTCCACTGAAATCGTAGTCTTGGGTGATTTCAACGGGCACAATGCCGAATGGCTTGGATCACGTACCACAGACTACGCAGGGCGATCTGTGCATAATTTTGCTTTGTCGTATGGTCTGTCCCAATTGGTTGAGTCGCCAACGCAGCTCCCGGATGTGGATAGCCACATGCCGTCCTTATTAGATCTTCTGCTGACTACACATCCCGATGGTTACCAGGTCTTTGTCGACGCCCCTCTCGGAACGTCCGACCATTGCCTGGTCAGGAGAGTAGAGCCTATCCGACGCCAACGTCGCAGACCACCAGCGACCCGCCGCGTTTGGCACTACAAGTCAGCAGATTGGGATAGGATGCGTTCCTTTTTTGCATCCTACCCTTGGGGCAAGGTTTGTTTCCCTTCGGATGATCCTAGTGCCTGCGCCGTTGCAGTAGCCGATGTGATACTGCAGGGCATGGATATTTTTATACGAAGCTCTGTAGTTTCGATCGGTGGCAGATCACAGCCCTGGTTCGATACGTCAGTAAAAGCAGCATCTGACTGCAAAAAACAGGCGTATCGAACTTGGGTTGCGGCGCTGGGTACAAAGGATCCGAACTGCAAAGTTCTTAAGAGGAAATATAACCGTGCCTCCAGATTTTTTAAGCGGCAAATCGCCCGTGCGATGTCTAAGCACGTCGTCAAAATCGGCGAGCAGCTTTCCAGTTACCCGACCGGAACACGCAAGTTCTGGTCGTTGTCGAAAGCTGCTCTTGGTAACTTCAACCAGCCGTCCATGCCGCCGTTGCACATGAGGAATGACACCCTGGCCCATACGGCAAAAGAGAAAGCCGAGCTCCTGTGCGCTCTTTTCGCCTCCAACTCGACACTTGACGACAACGGAAAAACACCGCCGACCATCCCGCGGTGTCAGAGCTCTATGCCTGAAGTACAGTTCAGACAGAAAACTGTTAGGCGAGCTCTGTTTTCGTTGGATGTCATGAAGTCGAGCGGGCTGGATGGCATTTCTCCAATCGTGCTTAGAACGTGTTCCCCTGAGTTGACGCCGGTGCTAACGCGTTTATTCCGGCACTCTTATTCCAAAGGCGTAGTCCCTGACTCATGGAAGTCAGCCCTTGTCCATCCGATCCAAAAAAAAGGAGACAGTTCGGATCCGGCGAACTACAGGCCTATTGCTATCACCTCCCTGCTCTCTAAAATCATGGAGAGCATAATTAGCCGCCAGCTTTTAGTATACCTAGAGGGTCACCAGTTGATCAACGACCGACAGTACGGCTTTCGACATGGTCGGTCGGCAGGTGATCTTTTGGTATACCTAACACATAGATGGGCGGCGGCTATTGAAAGCAAAGGAGAAGGCCTGGCAGTTAGCCTGGATATTGCGAAGGCAATACTTCAAGCAGGCCCACATTCTAGCGCTCTACAAAAGGCAGGTCCGGCCACACATGGAGTATTGCTGTCATCTCTGGTCTGGCGCACCCCAGTATCTGCTCGATCTATTTGACCGCGTGCAACGTAGAGCAGCTCGAATTGTCGGGGACTCAGTGCTCTGTGAACGGCTGGATCTCTTGGCGTTGCGTAGAGACGTCGCATCATTGTGTGTCTTCTACCGCATTTATCACGGGGAGTGTTCCGAAGAGCTGTTTAACCTGATTCCTGCCGCCGAATTCCACCTTCGTACGACACGCCACAAGTTAGGATTTCATCCCCACCATCTGTATGTGTGGCGGTCCTCCACAGTGCGGTTTTCAAGGAGCTTTCTCCCTCGTACTACAAAGCTATGGAATGAGCTTCCTTGTGCGGTGTTTCCGGGACAATACGACCTTCTAAAAAAGCGCGTACACCTTCCTTAAAGGCCGGCAACGCTCATGTGATTCCTCTGGTGTCCCGTACGCTCGTTTGTCCTCCTATTCCATAAAAAAAATAGCAATAAATTTTTAATGAGGCTCCGGAAACTGTCAGTTTTACCTCCATAGGTAAAACTGACAGTTTCCGGAGAAAGAATTATCCATATAATTCTTATTTATCAAAATAATGATAATTCCATTTTTTTAATGTGTTGTTTATTATTTTTCTGGCATTAATTACACAAATTAAATTTGAAAACAAAATGTATGAACGATGCGGGACTCGAAACCTCTCTCGTTCCGTGCGAGAGGGTTCAAGTCCTGCATCATTAACAATAATCAGGTATTTAACAAAGCGCGGCTTCTTTGCACGGGATGCCGGCTAGATTATGAGAACCACAACGGCGCCTTTTTTCTGCCGTGAAGCAGTAATGTGTAAGCATTATTGTGTTTCGGTCTGAAGGGCACCGTGCCAAATGAAATTACTGGGCAAATGAGAGCAATTTTAGTGCCGTTCAGAATTTTTGGGTTTTTCAATAATCCGGAGCGGCAACGCATTGTGATGGGCAGGGCGTATCAATTACCATCAGCTGAACGTCCTGCTCGTCTCGTCCCTTATTGTTATAAAAAATGTATATTTTCATAAATACTATTTATAATACGCATATGACTTACATTATTTCAATATTATATTTAAGTAAAATACTTATTTCCAAAGCAAGGTAAATGGCCGGGCCCGGCTCCTCTCTCTGATTCCGCTTGTGTTATTAATGAGAGTGCTAGTCACACGCCATCTAGTGACCGGCATGAACGTTTCTCCTCCTGTTTCATACTATACTCTCTATCCTTCAATTAATTCCGACAATCTTCGATACATAATATTATCTTAAGACTACGCGTGTAATATAAATGCTAAGTTATTGGAACCCCACTCTGGGTATAGGACTCCTCCAGCTTACTCCATGTATCCCTCTTCTGTGCTTTTGGGCGGCCTCTTTTTCTTTTGCCAGATGGTCCTTCCTATATTGTAATTTTTTACTGTCCATCTCTTGTCTATCTCTCTCTCTTGTCAATCTTGCCACTTGACCTGCCCAGCGCCACTTTTGTGTTACAGCGTACTTAAGAGCATATTTTCTCAGTTTTGTCCATTTCCTAATGCTGTCATCTTCTAATCTTTTGAATTTTTCTGATTTTCAACATACTCCTTTCCATCGCTTTCTGGCAGGTCGCTAGTTTTATTTTTATTTTTGTATTATATGTCCACGTTTGACACACCGTATGTGAGAGTCGGTAGAATGCAGGTGTCCATAACAATCTTTTTGCTATGCAGAGGGAATGACCTATGTAAAATTTCTTTTAAGTTCCAGAATTTTTTCCAGCTTATATTGCCCCCCGTTCGACTTGTTCCTCCTCGCTATTTCATAAGAGAGTTCAAATCAATTATCTTCCAACTTCGTCACGTTTGTCGCCCTTACCTTTATCTTATTTTATTCACATAATCAGCCGTTTGTTGACCCCTCACGGGAACCTTCTAGAATCACCATCACAATGAGCTATAAAAACATAATATTATCTCTCAATGTAACAAGGGTGCATAGTGAACGATATTATAAATGGAACTTTATAAACAATATGATGCAATACAATACAGGCCACATTTTTATATCACTTTGAAATTGATTTCGTTTAATATTTCGACGGTCTTTTGACTTTACCAGTGGGATTTCTGCCGTGAAGCAGTAATGTGTAAGCGTTATTGTATTTCGGTCTGAAGGGCACCGTAGCTAGTGAACTACTGGGCAAACGAGACTTAACATCTTTTGGCTCAAGGTGACGAGTGCAGTTGTAGTAGTAGCCTCTCAGAATTCTTGGGTATTTCAATCCTCATATATTCAGCGGCACTGCATTGTAATGGCCAGGGCGTATTAATTTCCGTCAGCTGAACCTCCTGCTTATCCTGTCCCTTATTGTCATAAAAAAAACATGTCTGACCTAGGAATATATTTAAGTTTTCGTACCTGACAGGATGTCAAGTGGACCCCTATTACCTCTACCGTCCGTTATTTAACAGTCTGTGTCATAAAGAGATTGAAAATCCAAAATGGCTGCCATGCAAATTAAAAAACATATTCCTTAATCCTTTTTAAATATAAGTACATAGGTATTTTGTGAGGATTAGATAATATTAATGTACTTATTCTTGCTTGGTTTTTGGTTAAGTTCTTGATGGCTTCTTCATGCTCGCTTAAATGTAATTACTTGTGCGGGCATCGTGCGGCGGGTCGTTTCATTTCCTAAAATATGGTCGAGGGAGGTAAAGACTAAGATTATTTTTGGATTTTTGACAAAATAAGCCGAACCGGCAATGCAACATTTAAAATCAAATAGTCAACAGAAAGGAAGACATGCCGTTTCAAAAAAAATATTACATTTAATAAACACCGAAGTTAAATGAAAAAATACCTGCAAAACATATAACCTGATCTATCAAAAAAGCTTGATATAAGAAAGCCTTGCGATTCGTAATATAAATACTTTATTCAGTTCATAAGTTTTTCAGACACATTCGCGTCATTTCAGAGAAAACTATAGTCGTCAAGACGTGCACTGAAGTCTGTATTCTATACTCCGTGTGGCGTGTGGACACCGCCCACGAGTGACCGTGACTCATGACTGTCGTATGACCGTACAATGACCGTGACCGAGTGTCCGCAACGATTTAGTACTTCGATCGCAAGTCGTAAAGATTTTTATTATGTACTCGTTATCGTTTCATGACCAATGCAAAACTGTCGGTGTTGCTATTTTTAAAATAATCGATTTACAGGAAACAGAAACATCACAAGCTAAGGTAGGTACATATAAACACAATACATTACAAGTAATTAAGAATAGTCATATGATTTTTTTAACGAGGAGGAAATACATTTAGGGGTAATACCTGCGAACTACGAGTATATGACAAAGGGAGTGTGGAACTCAACCACTCTACTCAGATAGAAGCTGGCCAAGTTTAATATTACCCACTAAAACCTCCGCGAAATCAGAGAGATCCCCTTTTTGAGAGGGAAATAATAGTAATACTAACTTATAATGCTGCTGAGAATAAATTTGTTATGACGTGTTTCAGAATTTCTGGCTACAGGAGTATACAGAGCGAAATTGGAGTTAGGAGACGAGTCAAAGTAAAGTTAGAGAAAAATTAAGAGTCAAACAAAATTCAAAAACGCACACAACATGTGTCAAAAGCTAAAGTGGAAATGGACTGAACACATTCTGAGGGAAAAGAAAGAGAAATTGACGAAGACCGTGACAGAATGGTATCCAAGAAACGGGAAACGAAGGAAAGGTAGACAGATTAGAAGGTGGGTGGACGATTTAAAATGAAAGCAGGACCGGACTGGAGGAGAGTAGCTAGAAACCGAATATAGTGGAAGTCTTTAAAAGAGGCCTTTGTCGTTTTATTTTGCTCTGTGAGCGGCTGGATCACTAGGCGTTACGACATGGGTGACTTTAAAATAAAGCGCGTACACCTTCCTTAAAGGTCGGCAACGCTCCTGTGATTCCTCTGGTATTGCAAGAGAATGTGAGCGGCGGTGATCACATAACACAAGGTGACCCGTACGCTCGTTTGTCCTCCTTTTCCATTAAAAAATATTTATTTTTATTTATTTAATTATATGAGCTATATATAATTAAATAAATATATATTGTACTATACAAAAGATTCAACGATGACCATTCATTATGATTCTCTCTTTACTAATTTTATGCTAGTTTTCACTCCGAGTTTGTCACAATGTTTGGTCGCCGTCACCCGCATCATGTTGACGTCTGGCATTATACAACCACGTGTTCTTTTGTGGAGAGGAGGAAAATACATTTACGTATTGAAGACCCTGAAACGCCCATATGTCGGACTCGCTCACGCGGACACCCCCTACTGATTCAAAACCTCCTCTATGCTGTCAGCCCTGAAGGCTTTTACAGCGATATAGTTCGTGGGCCGTGGAGGCTGCAAAGACCACGCAACAACTGTCGCGGGGCGTCTCCTAAGGATACTCGAGAAACCGCGCGGTTTGCGAGACACTTCTTTTTTTGTTTGTTTTCTCTTCAAGCTTGGAGAATACTCCCTCTTGTATCCTTACCCAGGTCCTCTAATACCATTACACGAGCAATTCTTGCAAATGTATCATGTCGGAAATGACAGTAATGATTTTGATGAAATTTGACCTAGACTACAAGAAGATTTCTGAGGGTGAAAAGCCAATTGCCTAGACTGGTAAAACGCGTGTCACCAAGTTTTCTTCTTCTTCTTCTTCTTCTACTGAATCTTCCAGGTGTCTCATTCATTCTACACAATCCAGCCTACCCATTAACTCTTTACATTTATGACGAACAGACAGAGTAGCAATCACTATAGATACATAAAACATAGAGGTAGGTACTATTATTCATAAAGGGTGTTAAATAAATCAAATTCAATCTTACAACATTAAAATGAAATCAGATTATCTTTTCGCGTCACACCTATTCTTGCCGACCGATGAAATTAGCAAACATACATAATACTACATATTATATAGGTAAGTACTTATTTTTAAATCAAAAAATATAAGTTCCAATCACCAATATATCATATATACTAAAACAATTTCCCAAACACGCTACATTTTATGGTTTATGTATTATTCCGAACGGTTCAGTAATTTTCGCAGTATAACCGAACAAAAAATCTTTCAAAAAATTAATGCTACCACCCAAACTTTTGAATTTCCTATAAAGCATTAATAATTATTTTCATATGATTTACGTCACGCTTCTGTTTATTGGTTGTGGTTTCAATGTGTATACATTTAGTTCTCCCGCGGCGATAGATGTTGCCAAAAGAGTCTATTTGAGAAACTGACGCAAGTTCGGTCAAAGCTCTTGTGCTCTGTCGGTCACGAACTTGTGAGTTCAGCTACATCTATATTATATTCGTTGTGGAAAATAATATATGATGCAAGACTAGTTTAGCTAAATACAACCAAGTTGTGCTGTGTTTCCAGTACGGTACGGCGCCCTTCAGAAAGAAACACAATATTGTTCACACATTACTGCTTCACAGCAGAAAAAGGCGCCGTTAGCCCCATAATCTAGCGGGCATCCTGTGCTCTCCATACTGTGAGCCTCCACTGAGCAGGTAATGCTAGCAAAACATATAAGCCGTACTTGTATAATGTATGAATATATTTATTAATCAATTATAAAGTGAATGATTTAATGGCGAAATGCCAGTCTGTGTTACGTACGGAAAGACAGTCGTTACTTACTAAATTCAATTTGAGAATTAATAATTACACAAATAAAATTTGAAAACAAAAGTTTTATGAAAGATGTGGGACTCGTACCCGCGGCCTCTCACGTTCCGTGCGAGCGCTCTCCCAACTGAGCCAAACATTCGAGTGACGCATCGTTGATAAAATCTTGTATGCTTTGTTCAACTCTCACTTGTTGTGGCTTCATCTGCAGGGTCTACTTTACAGTTGATAACCTTATGTTATATATAGATATATATTATATAATATTATTATTCCTATATATTAATGATATAATATATAGGAATTTATTTACTGAAGCTGCAAATCGCGAGTGACAACTTTCCCAGAATCCATATAAGGGGTTGTCGTGATATTTTATATACATATAAAATTTCTTGCATAAAAAAAAAACAAAATACAACACGGCAACCAACACGGACGAGTATTAAAAGAAGGACTCCGCGCCGTGATATTGATACAACTGAAGCACCTTTATGCTAGTGTGTGTGCGGTTACGGGGGATACAAATTACACAATTTTTTCTCCCTTAAATATTCATATACGAATGTGGATTTATCTCACGAGGCGAAGCCGAGTGTGATAATAGTATCACATGAGTGTTTTAATACCTAATTATCAACAGTTGCATACAAGACTTTATCTACACCCAAAATATGAATCCTCTAAAATATTCTGTAGTAACCTTATATCATCCATTGCTGATGGATATACAAATAAACTAAGTTTTAATGAAATAATTATTTATTTTACTAGTAATTTACATTTTGTATAGTGCAATAGTTAAAATTCACTTGAATATTATGTTCTTTTGGAAATTAATCGCTCATTTTTTGTAAACAAAACAATATAAATATCGAAGAAAAATGGCGGGGATTCGAATAACCTACTTTTTTTTACGGCGCGCGGCGTTCTAGGAGTGTGGAGCGCGCGTAAACCAAAATGTTCTTTTTTTGAAATTCATACAGATGTCACGCATCGAGCAATAAGAATGTAGCTGTCTGTTAAAACTCTTTGAGCATGAAGGGAATGAAAAAAAAATAGGAGTGTTGTTATGAAAATCAGTACATTACAACACTCTTTTGGATGATGTAATGGTTATTAGAACATTGGGTGTTTTAATGTTGGCAATAAGCTAACTGTTTCAGAATCTTTAATAGAGCATTTAAAGAATGGGTGTAGATAAACACTTTTTCACAACGCACGACGGCATTTTTAAAATATTTTACTGCGACGCAAACTGATCTGTCACAGACGATGGCAAATCTCATAATGACGGCCGATCGGCTTGTATTAGTGTAAGTGTGTGCGAGGGGCTATGTATTTACACGTTTACTGTCTTGTTTTGGTGCTTCACTGTTATGTAAGGTAACACGGAGTCCTTCTTTATTTACTCGTCCGTGGCAACAACACGTTATGTCAACCATCCTTAGCGGGCGGTCGATGAGTTTTCTTTCACGAGCGCTGCGTCAAATATAAGCTCGTAATATTATACAGAAAACTGAAGCGATAACCACAAAGCGTAGGTATGTAACATGAAGCAGATAAAATGTACAAGCGCGCCAAATCAATAATTTAAAAGCGGCTCACTGGAACCGTTCTATATTTATGTTCGTTCGTGGAAGCAGACTGAATACAAGATTATTTTTGTAATCAATAAATCTATTTCCAAAGGTGTATCTATATTTCACATATATAAATTGAAAGTAATAGTGAGATACAAAGCTTTACAGGTTATTGCGATCACGCCGCACTCATAATACGACTGCTTTTCCGAATTGACTTTTTTTTCTTTCTCGAGTGGAAAAAAATACATTTACGTATTTAGGTCCTAAAATAGGGCCCATATGTCGACCCCCTAAGGACTAAAAACCTCCTCTAGCTCTTGTAGCTCACAGGCGCGGGGCGTCTCGAAGGACACTCGAAAAAATCATCTAATCGAATTGACTCTATGACAGGCAGCTTTAAAGTTATATTTTTGATGGCAACGGGAAAAGTAAAAAAGAAAAATAATGTTTAAAATAGCCTAAAAAGATGTGTTAGACTGTACATTGCTCTTAATCGGAAATCTAATCTGGAAAGTACTATAGCTAGCTTTCAGTGGCCAATACCTCGAACACAAGCGCAGCAACGCTACACCAACCCGCGACACGATAAGTAAATAATGAACAAGGGTGCCTCCCTTGTGCCTAAAGACGGAGAGGAAGGTAGGTAATAAATAAAAGTCTGACTACATGGAGAAGCACGAATCGAATATTACGTCTGCCAAGTATAATTCTAGAGGGATATTTAAGTTACTTTTTGGCAACTACACAGGCTCACGACGAGGCTTGTGCAGACTTAGTTGCTATAAAATATATTTATTCCAGTCTTTAAAAAGTACATGAATAACATGAAAGGTAAAAAGATTTTAAGAAGTATATATTCACAAACCGAGGATAAAGATACAATTTTTTTTTTGTGAATGGTGATTCGATGCCTCATTATAATTCATATTTAAATCACATCAGTAACGATGCTAATCTAACCTGTTTTATTGTGGTCTTAAAGGTCGCCATAATATTATTGTAGGTATTTCATTACTTCATTCATTTCATGAAATACTGTTTCGCAAAACAAGCTATGTTCACAGGCAAAGTGATGTAGCAATACATATAGGTATATAATAAATTACAGCTACATCAACTTTTAGATTGAAAACGTCTGTTTGAAAGTTGGTTTCCCAGTTTGGATCATTGCCCAAATTGAAATTTGCGTCAAATATATGAGCGTTTGGATGTACGCCGCAGATTTATCTTAAAAATAAAACACGATTATATTTCCAGCTAAGATTTAATATTTGCATACTCGTAGCCTCGTAGGTATTGTGTTTTAGTATTCAATCACATCTACGCAGCGCATTGTGTGCGATATATCTACCTCTTTGCCGAATCTAACACGACACACAGTACATACACCGCATCATATAATGATTGTTGTAGTGGGAGAATGTTCCTACAAATACACATAAAAATAGGTTAATTATTGATTGATAAAATAATTATCTACAATAGCGAACAGGAAACAGAATTTAGTGTAGTCCTTGACCTTATAAAGTACCTAGTCGCTCGCCGAACAGTCGAACGTTAGTCGCCCGTGATTAACACCACCATAATTTAGACATTTTACGTTGGTATTATTTGGCAACTGTCACATTCTAAGTTTTTTGTTTTCTATCGATTGATGGTTTGAATATATCTGAATTGTTTGGATGTTTATGAAGCTGCCTCAGTCTTAGTGGTTATTTCTTGCATGTTCCCAAAAGCTTTCTGCCCGAACCTTCTATTCGTGAATTTATTAGAAACTGCCATCACTATAATGTTAACACCAGGAACAAACATAAACACAAATTGTTAAAAAAAAGTGTGTGGTGAAGGTTTTGTTAAAAACACTTAATGATACCACAGATTGGGAATGGAGTGACCGCTGTCAGGCTATTAAATAATATAGTTTATTGTACGATATTACATTGTTACCATCCTTTTATGGAAAATAAGAAGCCCGCTGAGTTTGTTGCGCCCGTTCTTCTCAGGTCTAAGGCATACTTTTTCGAATGGGTGGTAGTTTTGACTTTAAGTGATATCATAATATCTTATTTTGAATGAAAATATTTGAATTCGAATATATACGAATGATTGTGTTATTAATTTAATCGAAATCACTTTCGCGTGGTTCGTACCTGGCACCGTGGTGAGAGTCAAATATACCGCTCATTGTGCGGCCGTATGGAACCTATATAAAATATCAATCAAAGATATTAATACAATATTTGTGCTGCAGAAGAGGGCTATTCGCTCTATTTATAACCTAGGCCCTAAGGAATCCTTAAGAGCAAAATTCAAAGAAATTAACATCTTGACTGTTGCTTCTCAATATATTCTTGATAATATAATGTATGTTCATAGGCACATAAGTGATTTTGCCAGAAACTGTCATAACCATAATGTTAACACCAGGAACAGACATAAGCTTTTAATGCCTACTACTCGACTAAGTCGAGTTAGCAAGTCTTTTGTGGGGCGATGTATATGCTTTTACAACATGATCCCAGAAAATGTTCAAAACAAAAGTTTTACGTTATTCAAAAGAATTGTTAAAAAACGTTTGGTGGTAAAGGTTACTATAACATAAATTACTTTCTTAATGATACCACAGATTGGGAATGGAGCGACCGCCCTCAGGCTATTAAATAATAAGTTGAATTGTACAATGTTACTTTAATTGTAAAATATATTTTTGATGAAAAAAAAGCCCGCTGAGTTTGTTGACTTTCAATAAGTGATGTTACATCCTATTTTGAATAAAAATATTTGAATTTGAATTTGAATAGGATTTTAAAATCACTTAATCTAGGTTTAACATACAATCCCACTTATTATTAATCTGGTGACATAGGTATCAGTAATAATACTTAATAGATAAAAATAATAAGGTTAAATTCAAGTTTATTGAATTTAAATTTGTTTACATATTAAAATAACATCATTTTAGATAAGATTGCATCAGACTTTAAAACCGCATTTAACTGGATTATAGCTTGACATAAGAGAGGTGAGCGTATGTTTTTTAAGTTCGTAAGAAGGTATATTTTTTCTTATATAAGAATGGTCAAACTGGCAAGAGACGCACTTGATGAGAAGTTGGGAGGCCACCGCCCATGAACATCCGCAAAAGAAGGGGTTGTAGGTCCCTGAGTCGTTTTGGTTTGGGAAAATAGCAGCCAGTAATTGTTTCCACAAAGTGACTGATGTTCCTCGCAGAACGCGTAGTTGTAGAATGCCAGACGTCAACATGGTGAGGGTGGATTTTCGCGTTTTGACCGTGTGACGTAAAATCCGGCGTTGGAGTTCGGCTGTTGGTATCAGATACTGGTGTACCGCAAGGCTGCGTGCTATCCCCTACACTGTTTCTTGTGCATGTTCATTGGCCTCTAAAAAGCTTGGTGTACTAAGTATTCACTTTAATAATATGTATATAAGGCGCAAATTCGGTCTCGAATGGAATATTGTTCTCAGCTCTGGGTGGGCGCTCCCCTGTACCAGCTTCTTCCATTTGACCGTATACAACGAAGGACGGCACAAATCATCGACGATCAATTATGCATCTTCGATCGGCTTGATTCTTTGGTGTTGCGTAGATGTGGGTTCTCTCTGCAACGTCTACTGCATATATGAGGTGAGTCTAGTGTAAATGATACGGGTCATCTAATGGTTCCAGTGTGATCACCGTGGCCCAAATCACTAGAGAGTTGCCAACCTTATAAAGCGTACGCGTTTACGCTCAATCAACGCTTTATTGGCGTCAGAGTTAACAAATTATCCTGTAATTTCGATTGATACAATGCGTTTAATGTTGCCCAACTAGCCATTATTTATAAATACATCGCAGCGTTATCACGTAAGTGGGTCAGAAAAACAAACGTTGTGATGCGGAATGTTCACTGCCAGACGCGACCGCTATAAAAATTGCAAAAATCATAGGAAACTGCGTAGAGAGTAGAAAACACACGTAGATAAAAATCAAAATAGATTTGGCTGGACGCCTCGAGCAACTTCAAACAATGTGGGAAATTAGGTCGACCATGTGCGAACGTGGCAAAAATGCGAACGCTTTCATTGATCTTACAATGTTTGTATATTGATACTATCTAAAACGGTGACCCGAGATTGGTGTGCAAATCTTAGCCATAAATGATTCCACACTATAGTACAAATAGGGAGATACAATAACATAACATATTGCATCAACACTTGGTAAATGTATGAAGCTACATTGGTTCGTAATGAGGCTTTGACATGGGGTGAGGAACTGAAAAGAAACTCCCAGTCCATTTTTTAAATAATAGAGTAATAAAATTGTTCAGCCTACTTAATATGATACTATAAATATGATGATACTATAAAACTTTAGGTGGCCTGCGCACAACCCGTCAAAAGCCATGCATTTTATCTTCTTTATATCCTTCTACACGTCAGTCATATAAGTCAGTCATGTTTCTGAAATTTACACTCTGTGATTCCGAATATACTGCAATCGTACTGGTATAGTAAAATAATGTTATATGTAAGCTAGTTCCTATAAGAAGCTCAGTGGTTCCCTTTTTATGTCGAAACACTCCTCTTTCAGATACAAAATGCACATTGGTGTTGTTTATAGGTTATTGTATTTCATGTATACTCTATAACATATAAACTATAACAATTACTATACTCTATCACATAAACTGGGTTTTTGGCACGTGCTAACATTAACACAAGTCTTTCTCAAAGTAAAATGCACACGCGTACGCCACAGGTCTAAAATAACAATGTGACACATATTTGGAGAGAAAAAATATTTTTAAATACTCTTTCTTCTATTTCCAGAAAAAAATGCCAACCCTGGTAGACACCGTCAGGAGAGCCGGACACAAGAAGAAATACAATATTACGAGTATTCATATTAAAAATTATAAAGGGCCCAAAAAGACTACCCTGAAGCAACACAAATTATAAAGCAATGAATTTACTAGTCTGCTTCATATGCAGGTATAACTCTTATTATTAAATGGAAGATGAAATTCGATTATTCCTGTATTCGACTACAGTTACGACAATACCTAGTTGCTATTTATCCTTTGTTATTGAGGAACTATTCCCCAGAACAGTATTTAATGGAATTTAAAATTTCGGAAGTAATTAAACGTCAAAATAATTTTATAAATGGCATGTTCATAGTCTACACATTTTATTGCTTCTCCAATCTTCCTTACTTCCTGAATTATCGGCAATAAAATTTAAATACGAAATGGCGAGAGCAATTGCTAAATATAGGATTGTTCACATGTGGATTGTTAGCGTAAATTAAATGATATCCCGGTTCGCCCACGACCTTCTTGTGCGGAAATGAGGACAGAAACACGACCGAGTACAACGAATGACGCGCGAACATTTCACTTCTGTTTTAAGCCGGCTTTCAAATAAGGAATATAATATTATTACGAAAGGTCGTGGAAGAAAGTTTCTTTGAATCTTACTGTGGAGGAACGCCACACATCCAGATGGTGGGGGTGAAATCCTAATTTGTGGCGTGTCGATCGAAGGTGGAAATCAGCCGCATGAATCAGATCAAACAGCTTTTCGGAATACTCCCCGTGATAAATGCGGTAGAAGACACACAATGAAGCGAGCGACGTCTCTACGCAACGTCAAGTAATCTAGCCGTTCACAGAGCACTGGATCTCCGCCAATTCGAGTAGCTCTGCGTTTCAAGCGGTCAATTGGTTCGAACTGATACTGGGTGCGCCAGACTCATATCATGATAGTCATACTCCTCGTTATGTGGCCGGGACTGCGCTTTGTAGAGCACTAGAATGTGGGCCGGCTTGAAGTAGTGCCGTGCTCTATTCATGACGCCCAGCTTCTGGCTTTGCCATTTAGATGACCGCGGAATCGGCAATCGCTGTGGCTCTAGGCGAGACTGTCAAAGAGCGATGATACGACAAATGGAGTTTTTTTAATGGTAAACGCGCAAACTCGAGTCTTCTTTGGTTTAAATTGGAACCTACATTTTAATTTTGCTTTATTTTATACGGCCACACCAACGTACTTTTACTGGTTGTTGCAATTAAATTGAGACGCGAATACAATTTCGTAAATAAATATTCAGCTCGTTAACATAAATAGTAGATCACTACGGAAGGATATTGAAACAGGTCGACATGCTATTTCATCAGCTTATTATCAATTACACGTCATTATATATAATGTTGAATCATAGATGACGCACTTAGACAAAATACTCTTCAGTAAGTGAGGTGAATTCTGTAAAGTATTGTTTGAATGATGCAACACTTATGCAAACCGTAGGGGTAGTGGTGCAATAGATGAAGAGCGATATTTACATTCCATTAAAATTACAATAATAAGGCAATCTCTCTTCCACTTATTAGTAAAAGATTTTTTTATTAAATTTTTTACAGAAAAGACTGTTTACCGTTCTAATAATATAAGAAATGGTGATTGTTAGGAGAAATTGAAAAGAACTGAAATTTATGTATTTTTAACATTTTATTATTTTATTAGAATTATTAGGTATATTTATACATTTATTATTAATACACATGGCTATAATTCAATAATATCATAAAAAAATCATTAGTTTGTAGGTACCATCCTCAAACACGGACGAGTAAAAAAAGAAGGGCTCCGCGCCGTGATATTAGCAAGTGAAGCACCGTACACAATTTTTCTCCCTTAAATAATCATATATGGCCACAAATACTTATATAGTATCGTTTTTACACTTTTTCACAACGCACGATGGTATCATTAAAATATTTTATTGAGACGCAAACTGATCTGTCCTATGGGATATTGCTATGGGGCAACGCTGCCGATATTAATACAATATTTGTGCTGCAGAAGAGGGCTATTCGCGCTATTTATAACCTAGGCTCTAAGGAATCATTGAGAGCAAAATTCAAAGAAATTAACATCTTGACTGTTGCTTCTCAATATATTCTTGATAATGTAATGTATGTTCATAGGCACATAAGTGAATTTGCCAGAAACTGTCATAACCATAATGTTAACACCAGGAACAGACATAAACTTATGATGCCTACTACTCGGCTAAGTCGAGTTAGTAAGTCTTTTTCATATACATCGCGTATATGCTTTTACAATAAGATCCCAGAAAATGTTCAAAACAAAAGTATAACGTTATTCAAAAGAATAGTTAAAAAACGTTTGTGTGGTAAAGGTTACTATAAGATAAATGACTTTCTTATTGATACCACAGATTGGGAATGGAGTGACCGCCCTCAGGCTATTAAATAATAAGTTTAATTGTACAATATTACTTTGTAAACATATTTATTCGATGAAAAAAAAAAGCCCGCTGAGTTTGTTGCGCCCAGTCTTCTCAGGTCTGAGGCATTCATTTTGGAATGGGTGGTAGTTTTTGACTTTCAATGAGTGATGTCACATCCTATTTTGAATAAAAAAAAATTAATTTGAATTTGAATTTGAACAGACGATGACAATTCTCATATTGGCCGCCTATCGGCCTGTAGTAGTGTAAGTGTGTGCGTGGGGCTATGTATTTACACGTTAATCGGCTTGTTTTGGTGCTACACTGTCAAGTAAGGTGACACGGAGTCTTATTTTTTAACTAGTCCGTGGCCTCAAATAGTCACTTTTAAATAATATTAGTATTTTTGGCTAAAGAATTCTTTTAAACTATAGAAGTATTTATCTATTAGTACTTGTACTATTATATATTCTTTCCTTTTGGCCATAATTTTAATTTTAATGCATTATTGTTTTAGGCAACTCTCAAATATTTTTTGGAAGATGGTTAAAGTAAAAACTTAAACGCATAAAGTTTGTGTTATTTTGATGAAGAACTGTTCTGTACAGTATGGCATCAAAAGGCGAGTTGGATAGCCGTACATAGCCGAACGTTATATAGCCGAGCGTGACAGCTCACTCTCTTTTAATATTCACAAAATAAAGTGACCAGCTAATCTAAAGAAAACATTTCAATAAAATGCTAACCTCTCGAGAATAGTGTAGTGGACATATTATAGTATAGTATGTAAAGCGAAAAACATTGTCTGAATGTCACTCAATCATTTTTATTGTCAACTATTTTTCCATACAAAATTCTCTGCCCTTTTCCCTTTCTTTTTTATCCCTAGAATAAATTATGTTCAAATTAAAACTATCGTTACGGGCAATTGTACCAAGAATACTGGCAGCAATATTATTATTATAGGTATAGCAATATTTTTTAATCCTTATATATCAATGTAGCTTCTTCTTCTTCGCGTACCCTTCCGACCAGTGAAGGGTGGCAGTCAGCTTTATAAATTCAACTTTGTTTTTCGTGAGGCGAAATAGTTCTGCGGCACTCGCAATTCCTGTCTACTCTCGCATGTTGAGCAGCCAAGACTTTTTTTGTTTCTTATTTTCTGCGACCTAAGCCTCTTCTTCCGGCAACTATTCCCATCATGATGAGTAGTAGGAGTTCGTACCTTTCGTCAATCAATATGTAATGGAACAATATAAAAATATATTTATATGTTAAGGCTAGGTTTACATAATATGATCAAGAATTGTTCGTTAAAATATTTAAGATAATCTGTCCAAATGTTTTTTTCGCCAAACACTAGCACGACCACTAGCACTTAGTCTCTCTAGTCTCCTGCCAGAGTGTCGAGTCAACATCTCCTGACGATGCCTTGTGTAGAGGCTGATGTTGTAGAGGCGAAACACGTGTGGAATTGTTTGAAGACCTATATTGGCGGAATTAACACTCAAGAAAGCTCAAAAACATTTGGATACTTATGGATTTCCAGAAAATAACGGCTACTTCAATAAAGATTATCTGTAATATAAGCATTACCTGCCCGTAACCATAACAGCCCGAGAATGTCATCATCAATTCTTCAAAATGATAGTTAAAGAATTTCAACGTTAAGAATATAAGTTCCTCTTCCTTTACCGTTTGCCAAAACTGCGACGACGATGATGATAAAAACAATAATTTCGCAGACTCAACGATTCGCGAAACTATTTATTTTGGCATATGGCCTCCAAATCAAAATTTGTTACTGTGCTTACATTTTGCGCGTAAAAATCAAAATGAGAATTCTTCGTAGATACAAAAATAGACTGCCTGTTGGCGAAACGATGCTTCCGTATTTTATATTTTCATAAATGTCCTTTTAATTTTTTTATACTTATACCTATATTTAAAATGTAGGTATAACTTACAGGTAATAGAATTAACACTTTATTAATAACTAGATGATCTGGCAAACGTTGTTTTGCCATATAAATTATATATGTAAACCTTGAGCTTCCACGAATCTATTATAAAAGATTTCAATAAGATCGGTCGAATAGTTTAGGACTTATTAGGGAACTTAGGGACCTTCAAGAAAAAAGCGTACTCCCACACACCTGATGTTGCGGATGTCCATGGGTGGTTGTCTCACCTCCCCCATCCCGTGAGCCTCTTGAACGTTTGCCCCCTCTTATATAAAATAGAAAAAAAAACGTACATACCTACATTCTCTTTTATATATATAGATTTCAGAGTTAATCCTATGAAACTTCTAAGAAACCTGACGGGTATTGAGGTTTTCTACACTAAGAAATCAATTTTTTAAAGTGAGAGAGTTAAATCCTTGCATATCTATATAGAAGGTTCCGTAAAAATTTGCCAACCCAGATATTTGTGGAAGCGTCTATTCGGCGAAATCCTTTCTTTTACGTATAAAATATACGCAATGGGTGATAGTTTTACTTACCATGAATGATGTCTGTTCCACACGCATGCAAAAAATATATAATGAAGTCATACAATGTCTGTAGTAAAATTTTCCACAGCTCGTAAGTACATATAAACGATGTTTCCATGCCACGGGAACTACTTGAATTTTAAAATAATGGAATGGGTTAGTGTCCCAGCGAGGCCGCGGTCCAACAAGGGAGGAGACCTTTACAGGTTTGTTGCACTCAATATTACTGCTTTGCTGCGACGAATATCTTTCGAGCATTCTAATCATGCTGCAACGACGCAAACGTATAATTTATTTCCTTATGAGAGAAAATTTGTAAAAAAAAATCATCAGTCTAGACCTGTCTATGCTGATGAATTATACATGTTATGTTCTTAAAGAATATAAAAAAGATAATATGATGATTGGAGATTCTAATTAAGTCTTCTGATATGTATATGAATTGCGAGGTATAGAAAAAACTAAAATCTGAACCATCTAGTTAACACACGCACAAAGTTACATCAAAATCACTAAAGCGGTTTATATAATTCTACTAATTTCATACCATAGGTATAGGGTCGATAATTTTTGAAACCAAAAAAAAAAATAGTAGGATGAATCCTATTGCAAAAGGAAGGAAATATAACAAGAATGAAAAGAAAAATAATTTACGGGTGATCTGAGGTCAGGAAGTGGAAAAAGGGGGATGTATAAGGGTAAAAAACGGTTTATATCGATTTCCGGCGAAACTACAAGTTAAGTGGCAAAGGTGTAAGTAATAAAAAGATCTGCAACTTTTGTTTACACACTTTTATCAGATAATCTCTATGTGAAAAATTCAAATAAGCAAGTTCTTGGTTTTTTATTTTTATCTTTTAAGTACAAAATATTTTTTTTTCCACGAAATTTGGTGAAAAGTTCTTTTAATATGCCAAATACACTGTTATTTTTTTGATTTGAAATATTTTTTTTTCACGTTATTTTGACTCAAATATCGAAAAAGAACCCTTACTTTCCATTAAAAATTCTCACGTCAAATTATCAGCAAAAAAGTCGGCGGGCTTATTATAATTTTCGTTGAAATCTCTACTTTTTGATTGTGTGAAATAAAATATACATCACTATGGTACATGTTCGTTCAAAGTTTAAGCCAATCAAAAGGTATTTCATAGAAAAATCTACCTAGGTATCTCTTTATGTGTCATATCACACATGTCTCTCGTATGTGATATCTAAGCCAATCCAGCGTATTTTACATACAATATTATCGAAATCTGTGTACTTATCCAATATACACACTTAGCAGTTAAAGCAATTAGCAGAAATAAAAGTACTTAATAGTTTAAAGTACTAAATAAATAAAAGTACGTAATATTCTTATCGTATCGATATTTTTATTGATATTGAAATGTACTCAGATTCGTTGTAGCAAGACGGCACTCCACATGTAACGTGACATGGTAAGTAGTGTAGTTGTTAGTCAATCATTTAAATTTATCGCAGGTAGCTTTAAGAGCTATGTCTATCATAATATTACGCCGTCATTTTGCTATATTGTGTTACAATAAATTATTATTTGTGTTGTGTAACGTATGTACAATAAAATCTGGGAGTCTTCCAATCAGCTTTTTACCCTGATTCTTTCCGCCGAATTCCACAACAACCTCACAACAATGTAGGTACCTACAGCGACATCGTGGAATGATTTTCCTTGCGCGGTGTTTGCACTGTTGGTACGATGTGGGAACATGTACTATTATATATATACTTTGACGTGAGCGCCTTTAAAAAAGGTTGTACGCACCGGAAAAAGCTCCTGGTTTGTTCACACAATTAAAATTTAAAAAATTTATTCGAACTAATATTTAAGTATTCTAAATAGCCGTTTCAAAAGTCAACTTTTTGTTACAAATTTGGAAAACGTCGTACACCTTTCTAAAAAGGTCGGCAGCTCTCCTGTGATTTTTCATTGCAAATGTAATGTGGGCGGCGGTGATCACTTAACATCAGGTGACCCGTACCTATGCTGATTTGACCTCCTCTTCCATAAATTAAAACATTTATGCTACAATTACAATTAAATTCATTACAAATAGGTTGTAAGATTGGTAATATGAACATAAAAAATAAAATGTTTTGTCTGTCTGTATTGTTATATGTAAAAACTAAGAACAACAGCTTGTTATGACATATAATATGAGTATATTATATTATATGGTGTTTAGGTATACGATACTTTCAGCAGGAAACCAGTTTTGTCTGTCTATTTATTCCACCTAATAAATGATAGGACCTATTGACAGATTGCTCCTGTAAAATTTTATAAATTTTAATAAAACAATCCGCAAACATTTTAAGATTTTTTACTTTATAGCGCCTTGCGTATTTCATAGCAATTACGCTTAAATATAAGAGAGTCCAGTAATAACTTTATGACGGGCTATAAAACGCTCATGGCATGTGATTAAACTCTCAAAACCATGGGTCTAGTCTAAAGAGCATTGTTACCCACGTGTAGTAGTCGATGGTTGAATTACCGACGCGGAGTAATTACGGACTAGCAGATAACTACTCCCTTCTCCCCGCACCTAATATAATAATACAATATATAACCTAATATAATGTCACACAATAACTTTCGTTAAGAAATTTTGTTAACTCACAAAGTCACAAACTATAGCTGTTGTTCTTTTGACGTCTTTAAATTTGATTCAATAGTGGAAACCAATCCAGGAAAGTGATGATAGCCAAAAATATTTATAAGTATAGTTAGATGCTAGCCCCACATCCATCATCCACGCCTATAGTTCATTTACGTAAACCACTAGATAGCGAACCAACATATAAGAAAAAATTATAGTTTGAGTGAAATACATAAATCGCTTCGGTCTGTTGTAATACTCGTAACATACGGTTAGTTGAAAATAATTTAATGATTTTTCAACACCCCGAAAAAAGAAACATAGAAAAAGATTACAAAAGAAAATAAAATTTTTTAACAAAAAAACTCAATTCCAAAACAATAGATATTATATCCACTAAAAAGTATAAAAACAATTGCGTATTTTTATACAATCTAAATAGCTAATCTAATTCCAGTTACAATAATTGTTATTTTTGGAAGCGGTGTCCTTCCGCCGCGACCCGCTCTCGCCTCTCGCCTCCACACGACTCAAGGACATCTCACCTATAACTATGTATGTAGTTACAAGCCTATCTTGGATGACACTGACTAGTGGTTAGACTGGTTATTTCCTATACTACACATTTGCAGACTGAAGCAAGACTGAAGTTCCTAGTAGGGGAATGAAAGTACTTCGGGGTTAAAAATCCAAACGACCCGTTGGATGTTGCCTGAGTTTGCTAAAAATACCTCTCTACACTATTCACTTTTCTCAAATTTACCTAACTTCCCTTTAAATACCTGAGGAGACACATAAATAATATAGTATAGATACTTATATAACATAATCGTCTTACGGGTTTATTAAAAATAAAGATCATCTATGAAAAAATCCAGGTAGGCTGAATCGTGTACAGACATGAATTATTTGTACTTTCTTAGTCTGCAGATTAGTATTATTTTGATAAAAACCAATCACAGATAAGAAGATCATTTTTTACAATTATAATATATTACGTAGGTCACACTAAACGTTTTGCGTAACTTAAAAAACAACATTTTATTACCAAAATATTTGTATGTTTATTGCTTTTCAAAATAATCGAACCATTTTTTAAACAGGAGGACCACAGATCTGAAGACATGTTTTCTACGTGCTGATTAAACGCTATCACTTTCGGAATTGGTAAAAGTGAAACCTCTCATCAAATTTTTGATTTTGGGGAAAATATAGAAATCACAGGGTGCTAGGTCTGGGCTATGTGCAGGATGGATGACGAGTTGAACTTTTTCGGAAGCTAAAATTGCTTTGTTGGCCGTGTTTGAAGAAGCGTTGTCATGATGTCATGATGAACGCGGCTTTTTGGTCGTCTTTCGCGAACTTTTTTAACACCCTGGGTAAACAAATGGTAGAATACTACCACTCGGGATTAACACACTTTTGATCTTCAATTGGAATTGTGTGGATGGGACCTATAGCTGAGAAAAAAATGCGATATTTTTTTAACCAACTTTTTTTGCTTGCCTCACTTTTGTTGGCATGTTCTCATTTTAAAACACCCATTCACAAGATTGCTGTTTTTTTTCTGGTTCAAAACAATAAATTCACGTTTCGTCTTCTGTGGCAATGTCATAAACAGCATTCGAATGTCCGTGGTCGTTCGTCATTAGCATCTGAGAGCACCATTCCAGGCGAGCCCGCTTCTTCTCCGCTGTCAGTTCATGAGGCATCCAACAACAAAGTTTTGGAACTTTCAATTCTTCGTGTAAAATTTTCTGAATTTGGCTCATAACAATCCCCAATATTCCTCGAATTGTCTCATAGGTAATCCGCGAGTTTTCTTCAATTTGCCTCTTAATAGTAGCCACTTATTTTCGTTGACGGCAGTTGAAGGCCGCCATTCACGAAATTCGTCATGTCAAGAAACCCAACCTCTCTCAAATTGAACAAACCATCGCTTCACGGTGCTCTAGCAAGGTGCTTCTCTCCTAAAAGCATTTTGAAGACGAGCGGTGACAGTCTTGCGGAGAGAAAGAACTTTTAAAATCATAAAAAATCATCGCTCTAAAATCTTTTCTTCTTAATTCCATTTTCGTTGCGTACGTAAAACTTTGATGTGTGATAAAATAAATTGACAATTGATTTCCCGCCAATTGTTTTTTTTTTTATTACTAAGAAGGTTGCAACGTTTAAAAAAATATAATATTCGAAATTCAAATAGTTACGATTAGCTTGAAGTGCAAGACTTTTAGTGTGCCCCATGTTTAAAAAGATAATCCTACAGCTTTTTAAAAATTTAATTTACATATGTTTCCTGTATATTTGGTAATGTTTAATTAATATAACATTATTCCGAAGCCGTTAGAATTTATAAGAGTTCTGGCGTCATCGTGTGACGTCTACTGTCAACTGGCTAAAGTCAAACTGCTACATTGACAAGAGACCAAAGAGAATGTAAATAGATACGACTTAAACAAATGACAATTGTCTTTTGAAGTTTGATATCGCTAACGTTCATAAATGTTAAATGCACGGTACATTTTATCATTATTAATTTATTTGCATTTGTAATTTATAAATTAAAATATTCCTGATGAATTTCTTTATTGTGTGAAGAAATCCTTTTCTTAGTTAATAAGTTTTAATTTAAGAAATCACAGTAGTATTCACTTGTATGTTATCTTACGTCAAGAACAAGTATTGTTGTAAACGAAGTGTTTTCTGAATAAGAACTAACAACTTGATAAATTTATTATTGATATAAATGAATAGTGAAAAGAGAAATGGTCGTGGGAGAGGTAGAGGTCGGGGTCGAGGAAGAGGCAGAGGCCGAGGAAGGGGGCGAGGGAAGAAAGTACCCAAAGTTATGTCCTCCGATGAAGAGGAATGTTCAATGGAAGAAAGTGTCCAAGAGCAGGAAGAACCTGTTAATGAGGAGCCTCAAAGAGAAGAAATTGAGCAAAATGAGCCACCTAAATGTGAGGTTACACCTTAAATGAACCAATTGAATTACCTAACAAAACAATTTAAAACCTTTTTTTAATTTACTTATATTTTAGTGGAAGTTCCATCAGATATATCTCAATTGGAAGCACCAGTGTTTACGACAATCCAAAGAGGACCACCTGAACCAATGCTGAGGCTGGAATGGAACCACAGGGCTAACCTGATTGGAGAGAAAGTTCTCAATCCTATGATCTACTGTTGTGATATATGCTCTAAGCCAATACTTATCTATGGCAGAATGGTGAGTGTTTAAATGTTTTAATTCAATATTTGTGTTTAGTTTACATATTCATACATACTAAAATAGATGTAAAAAAAAACTTATCAACTTAACAGTTTTTCTTTGTGTTATTAGCACTTAAAGCCAAATATTTGTCTAGTCTATACATTCTTCAAAATGAGACTTACATGAAATTGAAAAATAGAGATCTTATTTTAAAAGAACTTACACAAGAATTGTTGACATGTCATTAAATCTATTATTTGTAACAAAGTTCTGGAAGAATCATTAACTAAATAAGCTTTCCATAATTTTTTATACAAATTATAAACAAACTTCTTCCCAAGTATTTATTTGCCATATATAAAGCCAGCAAGACTCCTGTGATATCTCTGATGACGAACAGGCAGTAAACAAAAAAAAAAAATTATTGAATTAGGTGTTACTTTGCGGAAATCCATAATTATACAAATGATTTAAGTTTTCTTTAGTGTTAATTCCGCCAATATTTGTTTTTAAAACAATTCGACACATGTTTCGCCTCACACACGAGGCATCCTCAGGATGTGTTGTCTCGCCAAAATCTGGCAAGAGACTGGATAAAACCGTAATCACTTAAAATTAGTAACTTATAAGATACCTTGTCCTCCTTTTTCATAAAAAGAATCTGCAGTTCTAGAACACTTCCGATAGAAGTGAAAACTTAGAACTTTAAAGCATTAAAATTTGAAATTTCATAATGTTTGAATTAAAATTATCAACATCAAGTAGGGTGCAATAGCTAGTGAAATTATTGAGCAAATGAGACATAACATTGTGACGAGCACAATTGTAGTTCCGTTCTGAGTTTTTGGCACTGTATTGTAATGGGCAGGGTGTATCAATTACCATCAGCTGATATTGTACTGCACAATGTTTCTACAATTAAAAAGTGTGTGTGTATGTAATCTTTACGTGAGCTTGAAGTAAAACTTTACATTAAATAAAGCTGTGTTACCAACCAAGCACTCACGTATTACTGAAGAGCTAGGAGCATTGTTAGATTTTTTGCTATTATTTTCTCGGAAAAGCTGATGATATAACTTCATCTTTTGAGCAAAGTTGGCATTTTCTCTACCTAAAATTAAAAAAATGCCTTTATTAATATATAATATAATTAATATTATTATTATTAAAGAGAGAGGTTTGAAAGTAAATGCAAGAAAGACGAAAGTGATGGTATTTGAGAAGGATGAAAGGTTGACTGAGTGTACTATCACGATTGAAGATGAAAGGGTAGAACAAGTTACAGAATTCATATATTTGGGTAGCATGTTTACAAGAGACGGAAGATATGAAGGTGATATTGAAAGGAGAGTGACTGCGGGAAATTGTGTGAATGGAGCGCTGCATGCCTTTATAAACGGTCAGACTACCAATAGAAGAGCGAATGGCTGTACATAATGGAGTGCTTGTCGCGACGTTAATGTATGGAAGTGAGAGTTGGGTATGGCAGAAGAAGCATAAAAGCAGAATTAACGCAGTTGAGAAGAATTCCGAATGCGGTAATACGAGCGCGCTGTGGTTTGAAAGAGGATGTTGTGACAAGGACTGAAAAAGGAATGCTGAAATGGTTTGGACACGTGGAGCGAATGAGTGAAGAAAGAATGACGCATCAAATATATAAGGCATGTGTGTGTGGGAAATTCGATGGCGGGAGACCTCGTAGAACATTCGTCGACCAAATTTGGGACGTTTTGAGAAAAGGAGACGTCCGAAGCACCCGCAACCGGCGAGCATGTATGAAAAGAGTAATGAATGTAGAGGAAGCGCGTGTGGCTTGTAAGGATAGAAGCAAATAGCATTCTATTGTCTCTGCCTACCCCGACGGGAACAAGGCGTGAGTGTGTGTATGTATGTATGTATTAATATTATTTTATCAAGTGAGATTTTATATATTATTATTATTATTCGTCAGAATATAAACACTTACACTTTTTACAGGTCAGGTCATGATTAGGTTCTTGATTTTCTCTTTTATTCGTATTTATTGATGAAAGAGTAAAATGTTCCGGCATTTTATTTGACTGTTTATTATTTTCATTATATATTGTATTTATAATTCAGTGATAATAAGAAATTGAAGGTTATACTATTGTGAGCACATATAAATATGATGTTGTTATTCAATATTTAGAAAAATGTATGGGCTCGAACCCTTTGCCTATCCTAATAATGGAAACGAAACACAAGTTAACCAATGTGAGAAAATTTCTGAAAACTTATATATTATTTATTGCAATAGTAGTATATACAATATAATAAAGAATAAAAACATTTGAAATATTTTTTAAAATCATTAAGTTTTAACAGCTAAAAAAATTCTTTCAATTGACTTTTGAACTGAGCTTTACTTCCATCAGAAAAAAATCTGAGCTACCCTCAAGTCGCACCTAAAGAAGTTTTACTTTAAAAATTCAAATAATAATCAAACAAAAACACTATTCCAACAATGCACAGTATATATGTTACACATTGAACTATTCACTAAATCCATTCAATTTCACTTATAAGATATTCACAGCACTAATACTACTAAAACTGCAAATAACTTAATTTACTAAATGTACAGTATGTATCACATAATACTAATTATTTACATCATTATTGCACAATATGTCAGCTGTTTGTACAGATTTATGTATACATATACATGTTTATCGGTGACTCAAACTCACGAAATTTCACCCATCAATAAAGTGTCTGACTGTGTATATTTATTTTTAAATTAAATTCCGTGACTCGAACCCATAAGATATTCCCCTACAAAAAGTGGCCAATTCAAGTGCTTTTCGTCTAAAGAAGTTTTCACTTCAAAAATTATCCCATGAATTGCATTAAATAAAAAAGTTGTGTTTGTTTTCAGATACCATGTAAGCATGTGTTTTGTTTAACATGTGCAAGAGCTGATCATACACACTGTCCTAGATGTAGAGAAAAGGTATGGTGTTGTATACATTCATATTAAATTGATTTAGGGCTGGCAATGCTTCAATAACATTTGTTGTCTCAATTGAGCATGTTATATGAAATGACGGAAAATTGATGAATTATACTATTTGTAATTGTATTAATGGCACTCACAAAGTGGAGGAAATATTACAAAAAAATTACAGAATTAAATTGGTTATAAACACAAGTTGATGTATGGACAGAATGATCAGAGACAGCCAAAATCATGATGCAATGGCATTTAAATAGTTGTATCAATTATGTTTAATATTTAATATATTTTTGTGACAACCCACAAAAATTTTTAGTTGAGACAGTGCTGTGCCCACATTTTCTTGCAACACCAGCTTGCTTTGTGAGATGCTATAACATGGTTTGTCATGCTCACTGAATGGCATTGCTTGCGGCGGCGTCGTGTGCCTGGTCGTCAATTTATATCTTTTCTTTCATTTCCTTCCCTCAAATATGTGCGAGGGGAATGATGTGTGGTCCATGCATCAACTCGTGAACGGGTGCTGCTTGTGGTCAACCTGTTATTTATAGTTAATGAATTATTGGATGCTTTTATTATTTTTGACAGCGGTGACGTCCATCATGTTCACGAAGCATCCTGACACAAAAAATGAGTTCAAGCTCTAAAGGTTGAGGCATCCAATATATGATCCTCTTGCAACACAATCACAAGAGCGTTACCGGCCTATAAGGAAGGTCTACACGCTTTTTTTTGGAGGTACTCATGTCGTATCTTTCCGGAAACACCGCACAATGAAACTCATTCCACAGCTTTGTAGTACGTGGAAAAAGCTCATTGAAAACCGCACTGTGGAGGACCGCCACACATCCAGATGGTGGTGATGATATCCTAACTTGTGGCGTATCGTGCGAAGGTGGAATTCGGCGGCAGGAATCAGGGTGAACAGCTCTTCGGAACACTCCCCGTGATAAATACGTGAGGTGACCCGCACCTGGTGTTAAGTGGTCATCGCCGCCCACATTCTCTTGCAACACCATAGGAATCACAAGAGCGTTACCGACCTATAAGGAAGGTCTACATGCTTTTTTTGGAGGTACACATGTCGTATCGTCCCGGAAACACCGCACAATTAAGCTCATTCCACAGCTTTGTAGTACATGGAAGAAAGCTCCTTGAAAACCGCACTGTGGAGGACCAACACACATCCAGATGGTGTGGATGATATCCTAATTTGTGGCGTGTCGTGCGAAGGTGGAATTCGGCGGCAGTGATCAAGTAAAACAGTAGAATTCAGAACTTGTAGTGGTATATATATTATATGGCAGTCATTGTTAAAAAGGTGCAGGTTGTATCTTTGCGTGTGGAACAGGTAAATACAACCCATATTCTTCAGACAATATCATGTGTGTCAACTATTGATGTTAATTTTGGTACATTCCAGGTTCTTAGAGTGGAGCAAACAGGTTTGGGCACAGTGTTTATGTGTACACATTCTGGAACTCGATATGGCAATACAGGTTGTAGAAGGACATATTTATCACAGGTGAGAATGTTACCTTATATATTGGTAAATAACCTTTTGTTTAATCATTGAACACCTTAATAAATAGAAAACCAGCAAAACTTGTCTGAAATCTAAAATGTGTAATGTAGATTCTAAGTGCACCACTTCAGGGTGAGATTTTTAAGAATAGAGCTCGAATCAAATTATGAGGATTAAGATTGACGTAACACAACATTTTTTCGGATTAGATTATCTTTAACTTGAATAAGTTTCCTTAAATTTTTTATTTTAATATAATAGTATTTAATGCAACAGTTGTATAGTGAGGGTTCACGAGTGACGCGGGTTAAATCACGCCACGAGCGTTTTTTGACATAGTTATACAACGTGTCGAATACAAAATTTTTTCTACGACTAGGTAATTTTAAATAAAACAAACTAAATACCTATCACAAGTTTCGTTTTCACGTAATGGCAAAAAAACACCAATACAGGCACTCCGGGAATATTGAAAATTACAAAATATACATAGAAGCACCTTGGCAAATGATATTAAAAAGATATTTTCTTAAGTTGACGTTAAAATGTTTAGTTTAATGATTTAAACATGGAAATATTATGTACTACGTGCGGCCGTGCCAACATGTCCCGGGATAGCGTCGACGAGAACCGGAACAAACTTGTGTCTGAAATCGAGACTATGCTTTGCAGTCTCGGAATGGGGCCGACAAAATTTAGTAACAAGAAGACACAAGTTTGTGCGTTCACCACTAAAAAGTCTCCCTTTGTCGTATCCCCTCGATTCGAGATCACTCCTCTAACTGCCACCGCCTGTATTGGCATACTTGGCGTCGATGTATCGAGCGACGTTCAGTTCCGTGGTCACTTGGAAGAGAAGGCCAAACTGGCTTCTAAAAAGCTTGGTGTACTCAGTAAGGCGAGTACTTCACTAAAAGCCACCGCCTGCAACTTTATAAGGCGCAAATCCGGCCTCACATGGAGTACTGTTCTCACCTCTGGGCGGGCGCTCCCCAGTACCAGCTTCATCCATTTGACCGCATACAACGAAGAGCGGTTCGAATCATCGACGATCAAGTCATCTCCGATCGGCTTGATTCTCTAGCATTGTGTAGAGATGTGGGTTCTCCCTGCATCTTCTACCGCATTTATCACGGGGAGTGCTCAGAGGAGCTGTTCGGGTTGATTCCAGCGGCCGAATTCCACCACCGGACATTACGTGCAAAGTACCATCCGCATCACGTAGACGTCTGGCATTCCACAACCGCGCGGTTTGTTCGTAATTTCTTGCCTCGCACAGCCACTTTGTGGAATCAACTACCGGCAGCGGTCTTCCCGGACAGATACGACTTAGGGACCTTCAAGAAAAAGGTATACTCCCACCTTAAAGGCCGGCAACTCATTTCTTGACACAACTGTTGTTGCGGATATCCATGGGTGGTTGCCCTCCCCATCCCGTGAGGGTAAAAAAAACTCCCCATCCTCATATATAAATAAAAAAATAGCGATGTACTGTGTGTTTTTACAGCTAAGCCACCGGTGCTATTAAACATACAAGTGTGTTAAAATATTAGTAAGCATATAGTGACTATTGTTATAAATGATAATGAAGAACATACATCTTATATCATTCGATTGAACAATCTATCTGCATTCTTATTTCAGAGAGATCTGCAAGCACACATAAATCATCGACATGTTTCAAGCGGAGGCAGTGAGAGTAAGCAGGAACTGGAACACACCATGGCTTCAGTTCCTATTGTCAAACCATTGTCGGTAAGTATATTCAGCTGCTGCCTTTAGCTGAAATTCCAACTTCGCACGACACTTCACAAACTATTATATCATTCCCACCACTAGCCGGCAACTAAACTAGCTATATCTATATTACTCTATGAGGTGGACTGTGACGTGAGAACCTCTTATACCGTAGTGACATAGTTTTCTGACCAGTGTTGAATGTTGAATACAATCAAAAGCCTTAGATAAATCACAGTAGATACTAAGTGCATTCTGTGATTCCTCCGAAGGCCTCAAAAAAAAATTCCTGGTGAGTTCAACACCTGCATCCGAAGTCGATTGTCCCCTAGTAAAGCCAAATTGTTTTATATGAAGTAACTTATGAGTGTTTAAGAACGCTTTGCTGTAGCTAGATAAAGAACATGATATTTCGGAAACAAAACTTCATATCCAAAGTGTTGTAAAAATCCAAATATGATATTCTCCAGTAGTATTGTTGCATGTGGAGATCCGTAGGAGAACCAAAGTCACTGACATAGCTTAAATGATTACGAAAATGAAGTGGCAGTGGGTTGGGCACATATTTCGACGGACAGATAGCCGTTGGGGCAGAAAAGTCTTTGAATGGCGACCACGTACCGGAAGTCGCAGTGTTGGTAAGCCCCCCACAAGATGGACCGAGAATCTGGTCATGGTACAAACTATAGATCACACTTCTCTATACCACGTACTTCGAATAATTTTAACAAACTAAAATCATCCGAAATAGATTTTTTTTCCAGTTTAGGTAGTGTTAAGAAACATATTATACAAGATTATTTGCAGGTCACAGAAAATTAATATAATGACAATATATGTGTATACCTTAAGTCAATTTAAATTGCGTAAGATACCTACCTAGTACATAGTAATGCCATTAATTAGTTTAAGCTGTAAATAATTTGTAGAAACGTTAAAAAACTATTTAATACCTATTTGTTGGCTGTTAGCCACCCAATTAAAATAAAATAAGATCACCGGAAGCGTGCATGAAGGCATCGCAGGACCGATCGTCGTGGAAATCTTTTGGTGAGGCCTTTGTCCAGTAGTGGAAGTGTTCCGGCTGATGATGATGTTGTAATTCCAGGTGGGCAGTGCGGGAGACCCTCGCGGTCACTCTCACGCGGGAGCTGACCGCGGCCGGCCTCGCACCAACCTCATTACAGTGCCCATACACGACCAGACGGAGCAGCATAACTACTACAACTACTATCAGGTAACTCTGATATTCTTCTTCTCTGTCGACGCTCATGACAGAACGGTCGTGATTGTCAAAAAGTTTCAATAGGGTTTCTATAATGGCAGATGTAATGCGCCTCACAATTTCTCGCCAACTCTCTCTGTTAGAGGTCATTCGAGTGCACTCATGTACGGGGCCACCCACAGCAGATTTATTCTGATTCCACCAATTCATAGGTGAACTTCCACGCCGTCTTATGCCTTCCACTTTACCCTGGACGACAATGTTTACGTTCTATGGACTGGCTGCCTTGTCTCGATGTTCACTGTGGAAGATAGATGCTGTTTGATTTTTAGTTGCTTGAGTATCGCAACGATCATAACTGTTATATTATAGGTATTCACAGAGTGTTCCTCCACATGTTATATATTACGAGTAAACGGCTTTTGGTTTAAGCCCTTTTAGAACCTGTCGACGACACTGACCCAGTGCAATTAAGTCAATCTCTCTCAGTATGTGTGGGTTTCCTCGCGATTTTTTCATGTAAGAGCGTGGACTAAATTCACATTATTAAATAACCGAATTATGTGTTCATCTTTAATTGTTAAATATATCAGAATTGTACCTAGCCAAAGTTAAAAAAGCCAGCTTAAAATTTGAATTGAATCCATAAAAATAGAAAATTAAAAATGGCCAGCTGGTAGTTGTATTGAATTTAGAATTGGAGATATGTACAACAAATGATAAGTGCGCCATAATTAAGCGACTATATGATCTTTAAGTTTGTTGAAATTTTATATTGGTTAAAGGAGTGCGGTGCGTTTGTCCTAGGTTTCGGCCGGACTAGCGCATCGTCGGTACTTCGTACAAATATAAAACTTCACCTAAGAGAATCTACTGAGATCAAAAGTCGCCATGACTCGTGGTAACCAAAGAGATTTGTCTCGAGCAAAAAATGCGAAAAAACAACAAGAGCAACCGAAAAAGAAAAATGTCAGTGAGAAGACTGGAATGTCATTGAATGTAAGGAAACATAGGAATGCTGAATTGATGAGAGAAAAGCAACGAAGAAAAGAGGAACAGTCACTGGTCAGAAGCAAGCTGTTGACTAACTTTACCTGCCTTAAAGTTTTGTAACTAACTGGTTTAATATATTCTAGAAGAATGGTTGAATCAGTTTTTTGCTGAGTGTACAATGCACCAAGCAATGATCTGTGTTTCTAAATATATCTATCTATAAATCTCATTTATGAAAGTATAAGTATAAAATATAATATGGTTAACTTAAAAAAAAAAGTTTATATAAATGTGTAATATATGTAATGTTGATGATCCAAATAAATAATTAAAAACTGTTGTATAAAGACCGGAACAAAGCTGGCACAGGACTGCGACAAATGGAGCAAAGAAGGAGAAGCCTTTCGCCCAATAGTGGGATCCGATAGTCTAAAAATAAGTGATGCAGCCATTTAGTTTGAAGTATGGTTGCTAAGGCTACGAACAACATTGACTACAAGCTATATAAGAACGCGTTTGTTTTGTAAGAATTATGAGTTTTTTCATTGACATTTTAGAGCAAACCTACACATACCTTGACTAAAAAAATGCATATTATTGTGCGCAAAGTTAATATCTACGTCATCGTGACATTCTACCTAGACGACAATCCTTCATCACACATACTTGAAGCCTCTCAGATTCGTTGACCTGGTGTTAAGTGATCACCGCCGCCCACATTCTCTTGCAAGCCCAGAGGAATCACAGGAGCGTTGTCGGCCTTTAAAGGTGTACGCGCTTTTTTTGAAGGTAACCATATCGTATCGTCCCGGAAACACCGCACAAGGAAGTTCATTCCACAGCTTTGTAGTACGGAATGGATGGAAGAAAGCTCCTTGAAAACCGCACAGTGGAAGACCGCCACACATCCAGATGTTGGGACTGATATCCTAACTTGTGGCGTGTCGTGCGAAGGTGGAATTCGGCGGCAGGATTCAGGTGAAACAGCTCTTAGGAATACTCGCCGTGATAAATGCGGTAGAGGACACCAGCTTGAACACCCCTGGTGTACAGTATTTATACAATGTACTGTGACGTCACAGAGCCCGCAGCCCGTGCCTGCGCCCGCCGTGGCCGTACTTCACAACATGAGCGTGCCTCCTCCCGCGCCCTACTACGCGCCGCCTTACTCGACAGCAGCGTACGTCGCGCCAGGTAACACATGGCTTCATCATCATCATCATCAGCCGGAAGACGTCCACTGCTGGACAAAGGCCTCCCCCAAAGATTTCCACGATGATCGGTCCTGCGCTGCCCTCATCCAACGTAACCAGATCATCCGTCCATCTTGTGGGGGGTCTACCAACACTGCGTCTTCCGGTACGTGGTCGCCGTTCGAGGACTTTACTGCCCCAACGGCTATCTGTCCGTCGATCCTATGTGCCCACTGCCACTTCAGTTTCGCAACAATATAGGGCTTATTTAACATGATCTTTACTTTTTTTATGACGATAAGGGACAAGACTATTGACATTTATTGATTCGAATCGATGTTTTTGTATTTCAATCGATTTTGGGAAGATCACATACTCTCAAACCAGTCTCTTAAAAGTATTTTTTAGGTAAACGAATCTAACTAATAATCTTAATGTTCATCCTTATAAGCCCTTATCCCCACATTATGTGGACTCGGCACCCCAATTGTGACTCTCAAATTAAAATATTATAATATCGAATTTTTATTTATGAGAGTCGAGACGAGCAGCAGTGCAATTCTCTAAGCAACAGGACCTCCAGCTCGACGCTCCGGCAGCGGCGAATGTCAATTTCGTATTCACTAACTTCACTGACACAGCACTAGCGCAACGAAAATTTACGACTTTTTATGGACAATCGGTATTCGCTAAACAAAAAACGCCTTGACTTGTCAAAATCAAAAGCTCCTATTTTGTAGGCGTATTGCTCAAAATATAAACAAATTGATCTTAGATGCTAGTTGAATATGTGTTAGTACATTTTTGTTTAAAATGACTGCTCGTGAATTGTGCATAATGTACCTATATATTAAAACAAGCCAAAAAAATCAGACAATTTACGAAAACGTCGTGAAACAACAATTACGCGGGATGCCGAATTAAATTCAAACTATTTCTCTTTTATGGAAGTTAGTTAAATAATTACGCTCCGCTGCACCACCAACAATACGACGCCTAGCTATGTTTTACTGACTGACCTTTTTATTGAGGGCAAATTTTTTATCGTTCCAGTAAGTTATGTGCTTAAATTAAGTGCTAGGAAGTATATACTTCGGTACCATATATAAAATATAACCTTTACAAAGTCAACTGACTTTAGCCATTTGCTACCAAGTCTTATAGCCTACACACATGATCGAGTTTAGTACGTCCGGACCATCGGACGCTCCGATGGGTGCCTCGCACCATATGTTTTGGCGTCATACTCCGGATAACGGTGATAATAATATTTTTTATGATGGACAATGCGACATACCATCGAATATGGTCCGCTACCAGACCGCGTCCGATGGTTCGGCCGAACCAAATCCGGTCATGTGTTTAGGCTATTAATGCAACTATTGCCCTCACTATTGAAATAGTGGCAACTTTCTTCCAAGCTGCTCTAATATGGTTTCTAGCATAAGCAGTACAAGCGTGACCGGAGGCAAGAAACTTGTACCTATCAAACATATCTGTAAATTTTTCTAGCCGGGCAATTCCGGCTAGAAAAGCCAATGCGAAATCTTTGCTTAAATAAATCAGATTTCTGTTATTCTATTAAAATTAATACGACATAAATACAAACAAATAAGCAACGATAAAACATAATAAATTAAATACAACAAAAACTACTTACGATTAGCACAGGTTTCCTGTTCTTTAAATTATAAAACAGATAACAAGACCGTCGGCTTTAAACAAAATACAATAATCGAGTATATAACAAGAAGAACCCCCGTTAGGTTTATTAGCCAATTACAGGTCTCTCTACAAAAAATAAAATTTAAGATAAAAGACAAGGGTACGGTGATATTCTACTACTACTATCCTTTTCTACTCCAAACCCCGTTCTTCTTCCCGGGATACAACTCCCTAAAAGCAATAAGGGCCTGAATAAGAAAAATTTACACCGACGTATCGAAGCTTCTCCAAATAATGCTGTTACGGTTTAGTATATTTATTCCTCACAACTATTTCCGCAGTCACAATGATCACTTATTCGCAGTTCATTGGTCTTGCACGGCTGCGCGAAGTGTGTATGAGTATTGACAATACCGCGCAATCATTTCCGTGATCAATGTATTACTGGCTGACATCCTAACGGTTTGGCTTTCAGTGGGATGAATGTACTGTTGGATTAATGTTTAGTAATTAGATTTATACTTCTACATAGTCACTTGCTGTTAGACAACCGATAAAATCAGACCAGGTTTAATTATTCACAGCTGTCATAGTCTATCTAAACGTATTAATTATCTAAGTGATTAGGTATATAATTCTGACAATTATAATTCCAGTTGCGGCAATGACAACAAATGTTGCTGGTGTATCTCCCATGGGCACTGCAGTAGGGATGCCTCCTGCAATACCTGAGGGCTCCCGATGGCCGGAGTACCAGCAACCCAATGTGCAATCGTGGCCTCCACAATCACAGCATTACTACAGATAGCATTCAGACGAATACTATTACTGAGTAATTCACAACTTCACCGTGAGTTATGGAGGTGTCAGAACTGTTTCATAGAAATGAAAAATGTCTGTCAGTTAATGGCAATACAAAATTGAAGGTCAATCATACAAAAGACTGTGACATTACTTGTGAAATTGTTACCTCAACATGCCTTACTTCGTAATTGTACATTTTTTGTATAAAATCAAGCATATTGATTGTTATTTGAGACTACAACAGGCACATCCTGGTTTGTGATAAGTTTAGTGAGTGACAATAGCTATGTGATTGAACTATGAAAGTATATATATAAATGATATGTTCATCAGTGTTTTTTTTAAATATAAATATAAGAAACGATTTGATATTGTTACGAGGTAAAAGAAACAAAAGAATGCTTTCCTTCTTTATAAAAAAATTAAATATAATGTGATGAAAATCTTAGTCAGGGGTGTGGCAATCAACCCTACTCTCCTTCTCCTGAACCAGAGCTTAAAACTGACTTGAAGACAGCAGAAGACGTCATTCCACAGATGCACAATTCTAGAATTTTTGATCTTCCATCTCTTTCCAGAAACCATTCCACAGATGCACAATTCTATAATTTACGATCTTCCATCTCTTTTCAGACATCATTCCACAGTCACACGATTCTAAAACACTTGCTCGAGCTTCTAAAAGTTCCTATCTTCCTTCTCTCATGCACATTATCCGCCCTTGTAATCTAGAATGTCCCTTCATCAAAGGGGTATAACCAGTCTTGAAAATACCTGAAAACGGGTTTCCTGAAAATTTTACCAAGTAGGCTTGCTCTGAAATTGTCAGAAAAACAGTTTTAGCCTCCTGAAAACGTGGGAAACTATTATTATATGTATTATGTTGTGTAAAATTTTCTATTATGTGTAAAACACAAGTCAAAGTTATAGAAAAGTCGAGAAAATATTTCCTTTTACCTGTTTTCGTTATAATATAAATATGAGCTACAAATTACATTTTAAGAGCAAAACAATAAAATTGTTAATAAAACAAGGCAACGTTAATCATTCATAGATATTTTATTAAATACTAGGTATTAATTATTACAATTATGATATTTACAATTATTTTCATATAATGTTAACAAATGCAAAATATTATTATTATAATAATATATTACAAATAACTTGGAAGTATAAATAACTATACAGTCTTATATTACAGTTACAAAGCTTTCATACTCTTTCAGATTCCATAGTACAGTAGAACCTATTAACCAGTCTAATTGTTTTTGAGCCATTTGTATATCGGAAAATCTGGACAATTGAAAATATTTGAAGAAAAGCTTATCTTTATTATTAGTTGTTTAAAGAGTACATACACATGTAGGCTACTACATAGCCTTTATTATAAATTACCTTGAATAATCACTGAAAACACTACACACCCTTTCAATCATCACTATCTCATAATAATTGTTACTTATTAACAGAAATAATGTTATATATCGGTTGCAGCCTGAAATGCTTCCACATGACAAAACTCGCGTCTTTTCTGCACCAACCGTATCCTGCTGTCAATTTGTAAGCAAAATGTTTTCAATTTCATAAATCGTTTTTTTATGTCAATAAGGGACGGGATGAGCAGGACGTACATTTCTGATCAAAAATTCTGAGTGGCACCACAATTGCGGTCGTCACCTTGAGAGTCAAGATGTTAAGTCTCATTTGCCCAGTAATTTCACTTATATGATTACAGCTTTAGTTTAAACTAGCCAGTAATTTAGTTCCACATAATTGAGTCTCTACTGTAATAATGTTGACAATAATACGGTATCAAGGGTTTTTGAACAATTTTTATCTTATTTGGTGAAACAAACCCAAATAAAGAATTTATCTTAGTGTAATTATATTTCCTTCATAATAATCATGTAAAAGTTACCTTAAGAGTTTTATACAATCAATTATATAAAAATGATTCAATTCACAATCACGCAAATGACACACAAAAATGTCAATAAACACTTAAAGTAACCAGTTGTGATATCTACACGCTATCACCATGAACAAGTAATATTAACAAGGCGACTATAACGCCAATCAACATATCAATGCTGTAGCGAAGACTCGCTACGGAACTACCGCTTTATTGCAAATTCACAAACATACAATTGGTTTGAAATAAAGGGTTCATTTGACAGAGCACTCACAGCAAGAGTGTTCGGTAACGACAGCCTCGCGTTGTCGAGGAGCTAGCGGAGAATTCAGCGACCCATATCACCATGTAGAGGCACATTCTATTACTTTATAGAAAAACTAGCTGACCCGGCAAACGTTGTTTTGCCATATAAAGTATAATTCACGCGATAGTTTTATAAGTAATAAATTATTGCCTATATTATAGCCTGTACATCATTTTGTTCTATTGTCAATAGTTTTTGCAGCGCACGCAAAAATAGGTTTTCGATTTTACACCTTGTGTTACAAAATAGCAATTTTATTACGGATCCCTAATTTTGATTTTCCTTTCCTTTTCCTTCCTCGATAAATGGACTGGGTAGTCCATTTGATTCCAATGATTCTTTCAGTGTTGGGTAACACTGAAAGAATCATTCAAATCGGACCAGTAGTACCAGAGATTAGCGCGTTCAAACAAAAACACAAACAAACACTGCAGCTTTATAATATTAGTATAGATGTAGACGGAATAACAATAATATCACTCGCTTGTGGCGGTCGCGCTTTACTTAGTCCATTATTGCCAGATTACAAAATTTCCTCCTCTTTTCACAGCAAATGGACGGCCTCTTTTCCAAACACAATGTTTCCACTTTGTAACTGTAATATTTTTAAAGGTAACAGTTGATAGTGAGACAGTCTCAAATAATCAAATTATCACCATACACCAATAATTAAAATTATATATTACAGTTTTCTTTACCACAACACATTGAAATAATCACTTTACAAACAAAATGTGTGAGCTCAACCAATTCAAATTATAATTTACTACAATCATGATGTTTTTGTAGTTGGTGGGTTTTCTGAGCTGATGTCTATTAAAGTAGCTTCAGTAGGTGCTTGAATAATTTCCGGCTCACTTGGGAACTGTGGAATGACATGTGACTGCGTCTTTCTGACTGTATCCATATTGACCTTTGTCGATAAATTCTTTTGTCTTGTTATCTCTGATGTCTTAGATAATCTCTCACTTAAAGCCTTAAGTGCAATTTGCCTGAAATAATTAAACAGGTTTATTATATATTATTATTATATAGAATACAAACAAATAATAGATTATATACATACACAAGTCCAGTTATATATTGCACTAAATCCTTTTAATTTTTTTGCCAAATAAGTTAATAGTTTGTCATTAAAGTAATTAATTTGATTGAAAAAAAAATTCATATGTAATGTGGACTACTTTTTCCATACTCAAACGCTCTTTTGGTAAATTCTGGCTAATAATTTATATGATATTGACCGATTTTATTACTAAACCTAGGCTAAAAATAAAACATAAATCAACAACAGAGCGTGAGTACTTTTATAAAACGACTGCAAACTATCCTGTGATTGTTTGGAGGTGATCACTTACCATGACCAATTTTTGCGTATGTTATAGTGTTTACATAAATTAATCGTAGTTCGACGTATCGTTGATCAAACTTGTATGTCTGACCGCGGGTTCGAGTCCCGTATCGTTCATAAATGTTATTTCAAATTTAATTTGTGTAAGTAATTAATCCCAGAAGTGACGGTAGTAGTAGTGGTAACACTGAAAATGTTTAGAAAATGAAAAACGGCTTAATGTAGAAAATTGCCAATACTTTTATTGTTTTTCGCAGTAATGTCCGTTCCTCTCTACATATCGTCGCATTCGATTGAACCACTGAGAAAAGCAGTGGGCCCTGTTTTCCTTAGGGGTCTCTTCTATGGCATCTTCGTACGCTTTCACCCTATCTTCTATCTTTAGTTCTTGGGAATAAATAAAAGTCGCAGGGCGCCAGGTTAGGACTGTATGGCGAATGACTCATTATCTCGACACCTGCCATAGTCAAATATTCAAGTCCGTTTTGCGGAGTGCGCTGAAGCATTGTCGTGGTGAAGGAGGATCCTGCTTCGAGGGCGCTAAATTTTTCCAAGACAACAGGCAAATAGGGATTGACATACCAGTCTGCAGTAACTGTCCTTCCATCTAGCACAACTATCGCGAAATGACCTTTCCGACCCAAGACCTTTTTTACCTTAGTTGGCCGATCCTCAAAAGGAAACACCCACTGAGCTGATTGCCTTTTGGTTTCGGGTTCGTAGCAATATATCCAGCTTCTTCATCATCATCTGTGACGATGTCAAATACAGCATTTGAGTCACCACCGTTGAACTTGTCTAACATTTGGCGACGCCAGTCCATGCGAAGTGTTTCTGGTCGTCGGTTAAAGTATGGGGAATCCATCCGGAACAAAACTTCCTGACGCCTAAATGTTCGTGTAATATTTTTTGAAGTTGACTCATACCAATGCCTAGGCTTGCCCGTATCTGCTGATGCGCAGCACTGATGTTATCTCTAGTAGTCGCTGTTAAAGGACGTCCCTCACGCGGATCATCATTGAGATTGCTACGTCCACGCTTAAACTCGTTAAACCAATTGTAAATAGTGGCACGAGATGGGTGATGGTGGTGGATGATGCTTTGTTGTCAAGTGAGCCCACAACGAAAGTCATAATAAATCATTGACCGAAAATTTTCTCGCGTTAGGTTTATTTTCACGTGTAACAAGAGTGTTAGATTTGCCGCCAATTCACAAAAACAAATGAAAAATGAATGCAATATAGTACATTAGGTTACCAGAGTTCTAAAATTGAAATCCAAAAAAAGTTTTCATTAGCAATGTTTCTAACTGGCCAGTTCTAAACATTTTCAGTGTTACCCACATATCACTTTAAAAAAATATATTATAGTGATCACTATCCTCAGCCATAAATAAAAAAAAATTAACAAAAAAAAACAACCGACTTCAAAAACACTATTCCAAAACAAAAGATATAATGTGCACTAAAAAGTATAAAAATAATTGCGTATTATTATACAATCTAATTAATTAATCTACTTATAGTTACGATTACTGTTATTTTTGGAATCGGTGTCCTTCCGCCACGACCCGCTCTCGCCTCACGACTTTTTTATTTTATGATTTTTAGTGAATTTGAAGTACACTAACTAACAATGTGTCTAAATATGCGTAGATATACTAAATTTTGCAATGCAGCAATGAACGTAAGTGCTTTGCAATTTGATTACAGACAAATAGAAATTCTGCCACAGATCACACCCTTACTGTAAGTCGTTAAGGAGACCCATTGATCATCATATTCGATTACGACAATTATTTGACTATTTATAGTCAAGTTAAGACAATGTTATGGTAGATGACTTAAATATCCGGATAGCATAAAAAAGATTCGGCCGAGTATCGTTAATTTGCTCCTAAGAATTGAAGAGTTCAGTTACTTTGTCATGGATTCCGTAATCAGAACCTAACCAAAACTCTCACCAAACTATCTTTGAAGTATATCCATTCCAATAAAAAAAAGAATCATCGAAATCGGTTGGCGCGATATTGAGTTATTTGTAAATGTATAAAGGTGGCTAAGGCGTTTGATACTGTCCCACATGATATTCTCTTATGTAAATTATGAGCATATGGATTTACTGGCTCTCCTTACTTGGTTGAAATCATATTTACAGGCTCGGTCGTTCTTTGTCGTTGTTAATGGTTTTCAATCTAATGTATGTCAAATTACATCTGGCGTCCCTCAGGGCTCACATTTAGGTCCCATATTGTTTAATATTTTCATTAACGATATATTCAATTGTTTTTTGACATCTTCCATGTACATATATGCTGATGACTTAAAATTCGCAAAGACTATAGATTCCCTGATTGATTGTAGGCTTCTTCAGGAGGACTTAGAAAGACTTATGCAATGGTGTGAAATAAATTTCCCCATTTAGAAAACATAGTAAAACATGCTTCTAAAATGCTTGGGTTTGTTATATGTAACACAATATTTTTAAAAGCTTAAAAATAAAAAAGCTCCTTTATTTCAGTCTGGTTAGGAGTATCTTGGAGTATGGTTCAGTTGTCTGCCTTCCTCACTATGCTATGCATATCCTAAGACTGGAACATATTCAGAAGTGATTTTTGTGGCATGTGGCATTTAGGGCCGGTAAAGCCAAGAAAATTTCTTCTTACAAAGAAAGGCTGGCCATCTTTAAATTGACCACTTTGGATGAACGTAGAGAACTTCTGGATCTTCTGTTTACTCATAAACTATTGAACGGCTTTATCGACTGTCCCGAACTGCTATATAAATTTGGTCTAAGAGTACCAGTAAGAATTCCATGTTAGCCTATTACTCCACTTTGTGGAATGATCCTAGGTACCAATTCCCCAGTCCCACGATTATGTAAAATTTTAAATTCTTATAGCGTAGCTGATATTGATATATTTGCTGATTCCTTAGCCAAATTCCACAAGACCATTTGCAGCATCATTGGTAATCTTTAATAATGTTATAATTGGAAAATTGATGTAACTGTGTAAAACTTATGTATTAATTTAAAAAAAATATATATTTGTACCTTTTATAATATATAATACCTAAAATTAATTACTTCTGTGCATGCTGTTTATTTGTAAGTAATCACTACATTTAGTTCCTAGTTTTTAGTTCTACTTTTCTATATTTGTTGTATGTAAGTGATTGTAAATAAACCTAATAAATAAAAAAAGTATCATCCACTTTGCTATATGTATGTATAGCAAATTTAAGACTTATGGTTTTCTCGTGGATGCTATTTTCAGATCTGGACCAAATTACAATGGGACCATACGGGAAGCACCATCTTTCAAATAAAAAAAGAATTATCCAAATCTGTTCACCCAGTCAAAAGTTTTGAGGTAACAAACATTTAAAAAAAACATACCGACAAATTGTGAACTTCCTCCTTTTTTGAAGTTGGTTAAAAATTTGATATAATGGGTATACTTATTTTGAAAGCACTGATGTTATGCACTGTGTTTTGATAATCATCACACCTTGATGAACCTTATTATTTAGGATTTAAGTTATAATCACCTTCTCCTTTCCATATCTTGTGGTTCAACACCAGGCATTGAAATGGTAACACCACGAGGACTCAATGCTAGGTGCACTCTGCGTGGACTTTGTGAGCACAATCCAAATCTGATACAACATCTATGTATCGGACTAATTACACCACGGACAAGAGGCTGAAGTACAGTTGGAAAGAAACTGAAAATATAAAATATATTATTTTTACATATTATTATGTCATAATTCTTGATCTGTACTTAATATTCAAGTTCTTGTCTCTTGACACCACCTTAAACAGTTCACAATCATTTACCAATACTTAAAGAATAATCAATATGCAGTATCAACCGGTTAAAATGATGGCCAAGGGACCTCTAATATTATGTCATATAAGCAGAAGTATTACTAAAAGAAGTAATAATTTCAATTTATGGTAGAAATATTAGTTAAGTCTATATTCATACATCCAGATTTTTCAAAACCATATGATGAGATGAAATTACTCTGATCGCCAATAACCTCAGAGCACATCTGTTCATAGTCTCTCAACTGATTGCATGATAAAACTATTAAAAAAAAAGTCTATATTCACATCCTTTGTGACAAGCGACTGTTGACATTCAAATAATACTTTTATTCAAAATAGGATCACATAATCAACTTCAAATCAACACTCATTTGAAAATTTATGCTGCAGACCTGAGAGAAAACTAATAAAAAATGTTTTATTTCATTTCTCTTAACTTTGACAGCCCCACCAAAATAGGTAACAATTTGCCTGCTCTTATCAGTTATCTAAATCAGTTAAAATCATGTTTTTTGTATGAAATGGCAACATGTATTAGTTATTGGTGGTTTAACAAATGATTATGATTAAGGAATTTTATTGAAAGTTTGATAGGCTTAAAACATGTTTTAACTGAATGAATGAATAAGGTGGTAAGTGTTAACATTATGTAATTATCAAATCTTCCAAATTTATAGGTGATGAGGGATTCAAACCTTCTATTATGTAACATTATATTATGTGTATTATCTTGGTATGTCTTCTGATCATAACAGACTCCATATACAGATCTATTTTATAGTTGGCCTTTTGCATCATAAGTAATTAAATAGAAATACTTACATAAAAAATTACTATTGTAAGTAGGTATGATTTTTTTAAAGTGTAAATCACAATTTGTGTGTAAGATCTTCAATGTCAAAACACTACACCTGACATCATATTATTTGATATTGTCGCTCAACATTATAATTATTAATATTATGTATGCCTTTTTTATTTAGTAAACATCAATTGTAGGTTATGCTTACTTACTTATCGAAACTAAAATTCTCTGCCATATCTCCTCTGGAGCCATTGCTGTGTTTTTGCCAGAACCTCAAGTATATCCATGATAGTAAAGTACCACTTCCCCACATACACGGATATGTTCCCTCTAATGCTCCTACAGCCCAGAATAATATCGCTACTAAAAGCAATAACAGTGGAAGTGATCTATTTGTAAGCTTCCCTGAAAAAAAATAATAAATAAAGCCAAAGTTTACTAACTGAAGTTAGCTTATCAATGATTATGTGGCATACCTAGCGGAGTTTTTATCAACAAATGGTCTGGCAATATCTGTTTTACGGCAACACATACTGCTGCCAGATATCCTGCAAGGCCGTGAACGTGAATATCGAACAGATACGATGTTTCTTGCGTCCATGAAAATATCATCAGATAGTAAAATGTTGTGAGGAATGCAACACCAATATTCGTCAACACAAAAAACTTCATCATTTCTATTTGACCCCATAATGGTTCAATTAGTTTCCCACACAAACCGACAGTTATTATGTCTATGATCACCTCCCACAAATGTATTTCAAGGAACCAGAACGTGAAAGTAGACCACAATTGAAAAGAAGGTGGCAATAAATATCCTGGAGTAACACTAAGAACATTAACCACATCACGGGAAAATGATAACACATAGCCAATTACAACAACAACACAAATAAATTTGACTGACGGTGATGTATTTCCTAATAGCGCTGAAAATTGTTGTCGTAAATATGGTATATTACGACTGAACACTCTCAACGCAGCCATTTTTATGGCGGAAATCATAAATGTCATTTGTCAACATATTGTGACATAAAAATCTTAGATTATAAAAATGTACGACTACTGATGACATGGTATAGTGAAAAAATGGAGGTCTGACCTACATAAAGATTTTTTTGCCCATAAACCTACGGGGAGTTTTCTTGTTATCGAGTTTATTGAAAAATGATTTAAATATTCTACTTTTACTTAAAATACAATTTTACAATACAAGTTGTTTGTAGATGAAAGTAATTTTTTTTTTTAATAATTATTCTTCATTTTCCATAAACCTTTTCTAGAAGGATGCATTCTAGCGTCCCATCATCAGGGGTCACCTTGGAGTGGGGTTGGTTTCCTTTTTTATCATTGGATTTTGATTTAGCCACAAGGATGTCATCCGCGCGCCAACATGCTAGCGAATCCTTTATTCCATAATTCATAAATACGAAATTTTAAATAATTACTGATTTTTCGACACTTACTCTAATTTTTATTCATCCTTATTTTTATTCCAAAATTTCAACTTAATTTTTAAATATTTTATCCGAGATTTTACCAGACATGACCACAGTCAGGACATGACACTCATTGTCAAGTGTTAATTGCCGCTTGTAAGTTAATGTTCGGACTCATAGTCCAAGTATAGTATTATAGACATCGGTTTGCCGTGGCCAACATGAGACAGATAATATATATATATATAGATATAATTGTCACTGATGTTGAATAAATAGAGAGATATTTCACACGTTTCACAACAATAATAGCTATTTTTATTGACGCAAATAAAAGATAAAAGTAGGTAAACAAAATATTTGTGCAGCGCTGTCAAGTTTGTTGGGTGTGCTGACCTTGGAAAAAACCGGCACGCATGGCGAAACAAAAAATTTTAATCACTCTATCTCATTTTTTACATATGACTCGCATAAGTTTTTCTTTTTCTCGTGTGAGTGAGACGGAAGCTATCAATAAGTCTAGTTACTATACTAATTGGTCTATGTTCGGACTTCTTCAGAGTTCAGAGCACAGAGTATTAAAACTGAAACTTCAGAGTTCAGAGCCGCACTTTAGAGTTCATAGTGTTGGAAGGAAATAGGAATATTATATTATTATTTACATTTCAATAATTGTATGACTTTACACTATCTTGAATTCTCAAATGTGTTTAATTTAATATTTAGACATTTCAAATTAATATTCCTATTAAAATCGCATTTCTAATCTATATGAGATTTTTGGATATAAATTCAAATGAAACTTTATTAGATTTAATTATTTTGCATATTAATTATCTATTCTTTAATTTAAAATAAAGATAATAATAAATAGACTACAATTTATCTTAATGTTGATTACCAGACTTGTTGGAACAGCCTTGTTTGTACGTATTTAATTTATAATTAAAATACTTAACTATGTTTTAAAAATTACTTATATATTTTTTAATTTTAACTATTATTATGTTCTATATTTTTCCTTAGTACTTAATTCACATTTTACCCAGCATTCTTTTTATAGCTCAGAGTAGCAAACAGTTGCAAATTAAGTATAATGGGATGTGATGAAAATAATTGTCGAAACATGAAGCGGAATCTAACATACTTATCCCAACAGCATGCTGCAGAGTTAGATCAAGATCTATTTAATGATTACAAATTCAGTGTCGACCAGTTAATGGAGTTGGCTGGATTAAGTGTAGCTACTGCAGTTGCTAAGGTTTTCCCTGCATCATCGTAAGTTATAATATTATTGGTATTACATTAAAAAATAATGTTAACATGTCATCATCTACATTTATGTATTAGCTGATACTAGAAAAATTACAAAGATTCATAACCACTGATCAGATTGGACAAATGGATTGCAACTATACTTGTTCAGTGTCAATTTCCAACTGCAAAATAGTGGAAATTGGTTGTTAATTTTTAAATACATTTGGGTGACGAGACCTATGTTGTGTTTATGGTCAGTCTGCAGTGACCAATGTTGCTCATCATTCTTAATTGCTACAATCACACTTTCTAGAAGATGCAACATTCAAAAGAGACTCACTTCAACTCTTACCAAGAGACTTCATCTACTGAATCTATTTTGGTTTGATTGTTCTGATTCTTTCAGGCATTACTACTACCTAAAGTGTATCACTACACATGCTCTTGTTACAGATATAACTCAACATTAATAGTCTGTGGTCCAGGGAACAATGGTGGCGACGGCTTAGTGGCAGCCAGACACATGACTGGATTTGGGTATTCTGTAGCTGTTTACTATCCAAAACGTACCCCCAAACCGTTATATGAGAACTTGCTGTGTCAATGTGAAAAGTTTGGAGTAAAAATCATAGAAACTCTACCTCCAATAAATGAAATAAAAGATCAGTATAAATTAGTTGTTGATGCTCTGTTTGGGTTCAGCTTCAAGCCTCCAGTTAGAGATGTGTTAAAGCCTGCTTTAGATGCCTTGATTCATTCTGGTGTGCCTGTTTGCAGGTGAGTTACTTTAAGAAAATTTAAATCTGATCACTTTTTGTTTTTTGTTTGTTTATAACTGCCACTGTGTAGCATTTTGTTTGGTATTAAAAGTTCTTAACTTCTGTAAATATGCATTGATATTAAATTAAAGAAGATTTATTATCAGGAAAACATTATTTTATGAAGAATAATATCCTATAAATTGAATATTTATAATACTAATTTAAGATTTCTTTCATAGTTTCCTATTGGAATTTCATATTTGAAATTCATTTTTAATATAAGTAATCATCATATTGTATCATTGCAAATCACATGACTTTCACAATAAAGTTATAGTGGCTTGCTGCCTCATAGGACTTCATTCATTAGACATTCCTATGCTGATTATAAATACTATTTATATGAAAAAACATAGAGATACAGAAAAATATGAAGTGTTTCTAATGGTGATCAAACAATCAACCTGTTAACTCATAGGCTGAGGCCAGGCCAGGCCAATGAAAGCTATGGGGCGAAAGAGAATAAGTTTGTGTAGCGAGCAAGTGTAAAAGAAGAGTGAGTAAGTTAAAAAGAAGCCTTTTGTTCACTGCCCATTCTTTGTTTTTGGACTTGGCCAGAAACATAAACCATTTGACCAATAGGTTAATAAGCCATTTTTTTATGAATTTGAAGCTTATTTGTAGGAATATACTTTAGATAATTTATTTGTTCAGATAGAATGTGACAGTAGTGACATCGAAAAAAATAGTGACGAACTGTTAACCTCTATTTTCAGTATTTTCTACAACTCACGCACACTAAAACAAAATGATACACATCGTGAGTGTGGGACATAGCCTGTCATAAACACTAAACACAAATAACTTGGAGCAATTACGATTTTTGCTTAGAATTGTGGGTCCTGGGCGGATCACTTAGTATCGGTTGAATGACTTGCTTGTCCCCTCAACCATCTCATAAAATAAGTGATTACCGCTGCCACCTCTCCTGCAACACCAATGGAATCACGGGAGCGTTGCCGACCCTTTAGGTCTACGCACTTCTTCATACTTAGAACATAAGAACACTCGAAAAGGCTGGCAACGCGATTACCCTCAATAATTATAAATGGTATAGCGCTGAAGGAGAGAAATTACTTCCACCGTGATCATAGATATAAATTTATCTCGGCGATTAATTATTTAAAGCATTATTATTTCAGTGTTGATATCCCCAGCGGATGGGATGTAGAGAAAGGTCCAGGCACAGAAGCTGCCTTAAAACCCGAGTTACTGATATCGTTGTCAGCGCCCAAGCAGTGCGCGAAGCCAGAGTTTATAGGAGACGCTAAGCATTACCTTGGCGGTAGATTCCTTCCGCCCGGCATTATACAGAAGTATAATTTGACACTTCCCCCTTACCCCGATCAAGAACAAGTTGTTGAATTATAAATGTTACGCTATTAATACGGTAGGTATGGATAAGTGGAGATAATAATAATAAGTGGAAATAAAATTATAATTGTTGGTTTATTTTTATTTGTGTTTACTTTTTTTTTACTGGCTAGTATCTATCCTGATTTAAGTAAAGCTGTAATGTAAGACTCAAGTTTGCGCGTTTACCACTGAAAAACCCATTTGTCGTATCGCCGCTCTTCGATAACACTTTTTTGACTTTATTCACTTTAATGACATCAAAAAGAATTCTGAAGGATTCAATTTTGCGAAAATAAATGCCTTTTATGCCTGTACACTTCCCAAAGCCTCGCCTAGTATCGCGATACTGGGTCTCGGAATCAAAAGCCAAAGGGGTTCGAAGAAGCTGGGCGTCATAAATAGAGCATGGCTATACTTCAAGCCAGCCCACGTTATAGTGCTCTATAAAGCGCAGGTCCGCCCGCATATAGAATATTGCTGTCATCTCTGGTCTGGCGCACCCCAGTATCAGCTCTAACCATTTGAGCGCGTGCAACGCAGAGCTGCTCGAATTACCGGGGATCGAGTGCTCTGTGTACGGCTAGATCATTGGCGTTGCGTAGAGACGTCATTGTGTCTCTTCTTACGCATTTTTCACGGGGAGGTTTCCGAAGTGCTGTTTGATCTGATACCTGCGACCGCATTCCACCCTCGCTCGACACGCCACAAATTACGATATCATCCCGACCATGTGGATGTGTGGCTTTCATGGTACTTTCTTCCACTTATTAAACAAGCTTCCTTGTGCGGTGTTTACAGTACGATACGACATGGGAACTTAAAAAAAACGCACACACTTTTCTAGAAGGCCGGCAACGATCCTGTGATCCGTCTGGAAGAGAACGCGGGTGGCGTTGATGACTTAACATCCTGCGTATGTGTAGTAACTAAGCAATACCAGAGGTCAAAAGATGGATGCCCGGCCTTTAAGTAGGAGTATATTATAAGCTATAGGTCTCTAATGGCCGTTCCCAATATTCAGTCTATCTCTTACTTGAGATAAAAATCGTAACTATCGTTGACTTTGCTGTCCCAATAAACTTATCGATGGTAACTCACCTTATCCGTACACCCTATCTGTCAACGGGACGACGTATAGCTTACCAGCGATGGAGGTTTGTATGGAAATTGCAATTCACGCGTCCCAATATAAGGCGATAAGAATGACTTATCGGGTATATTGGGACAGCTTCAGATTATTGATAACATAACAGTTAATTACTGACAGTAGAAGGTAGTAATTTATCTCTATCTGTAGATAGTATATTGGGAACGGCCGTAAGTCGTGTTGGTTCGGGAATATAGTAGCCGACAGATCATTCCACAAAGTGGCTGTGAAGGGCAAAAAGTTTGTAGTGAAAGGCGCGGTTATGGAATGCCAGACGTGGGATGCATTTAAGATGGAAGTATGTTAGAAACTTGATCCCTAAGTCGTGTCGGTTTGATAATATAGCAGCCGGCAGATTATTCCATAAAGTGGCTGTGCGAGGGAAAAGTAGAAAAAATAAATATTGTTTTTGGGACACTTATTTAATATTTAAGATTGGGATAATTTTAACAGCAGTTACATATGAACTTGGTATACATAAGGACTCGGCTAAGTCGAGTAAGTAAGTCCTCGGTTGGGTGATGTACATGCTTTTGTACAGGATCCCAGAAAGTGTCGGTGTCGCAATAGTTGGAACCGTTGAGTCTCATAGTCATACATTTATTCGACGCCTCTGTTACAAGATAAAGTCAAAGTTTTTATTTGCATAAACATGTTAGATTGATGTTACATAACTATTATAAAGTACATGTTTGCCACATTTTTGACGTGCATATTTTATAAAATACATTTCTAAATCATTAGTAACAATATCAATTTAACAAAAGATTAGTAGCAGTATTATATAGTTTATACACTGGCCTGCAAAAGTAAGTATCACACTTTACAATTAATTTTTTTTCTTAACAGCTATAGAAGGTAGAGATTTAAGATTAAAAACGTTTTGTTGCAAATTTTATAGGTTTTAATTCTTAGAAACTAAAATTATACATTAGTAACATTTTTAACTTAAAAAAGATAAAACAATGAAAATAGACTTTTTTAGTTTAGTGTAAAAAAATTCAACTAAAATGTATTACATGTTATTGAATTTTTAATAACTGGTATTGCCTCCTCGAGCACTGATTACAGCTTCGAGCCGGTTAGGCATACTGAACACTAAGTTTCGGAGCCGATGTTGGGGAATATTCTCCCATTCTTCTACCAGGGCCTGCTTTAGTGCCCTGAGGGTAGTAGGTGGTGGTCTGCGATTTCTGACTAGCCTCCCAAGCTCATCCCAGGCGTGTTCAATCGGGTTGAGATCAGGACTTCTTGATGGCCAAGCCATCACGCTGATACCGACCTCCTGAATATACTCTTGTACGATATGAGCCGTGTGTGGCCGGGCATTATCATGCATCAGCATCGATCCATCACCCATATTTGCTAAATACGACCCTGCATACTCATTGAGAATCTCTTGAGCATATTTTGCCCAGTGAGGGTGCCATTTTCTATGGCTACTAGCTCTGTGCGACCTTCTGAAGATATGCCAGCCCATACATGTACACTGCCTCCACCGTATTGGACTCTTTCTGAGATGCAGGCTTGAAGCTATCGCTCACCAGGTCGCCTGTAAACACTTCGCCTTCCATCAGAAGTGTAAAGGGAGAATCGAGACTCATCTGCAAACAAAATTATTGACCATTCTTCTTCATCCCACTGCATGTGTTCACGAGCGTATCGCAGTCTCGCTACTCGATGCTGTCTCTCGAGTTTTGGGCCACTCGCTGGTCTTCGGGGTTTCAAATTTGCTTCAGCAAGTCTTCTTCTCACTGTACTGTCACTAATGTAGTCCCTCCGGGTCTGAAGAAGCTGTTGCTGGACTTCAACTGCATTTTGGTGGCGATTTCTTAACACAGTGGAAATAATTTAACGATCTTCTCGGTACACTGGTATACCTGGGTCTGCCATTACAAGGTCTCCTCAGATGGTGTCCAGTCTCTTCGTACCTTCGCTTTACCTTCTGGACCGTTCGTACCGTCACACCCACCATTCTTGCAGTGCGACGCATACTGATGCCTAGTTCCAGAAAAGCCATGATCCTAGCACATTCTTCAACTGAAAGAGGCATGATAAATAAATGTTATGTGCTTTTTAGCATAAATTTTTAAAACAAGACCCATCGATCTTTAAAAAAATTTAAAACAGAAAGAAAGATGTGAATGGTAAAATTGTGATTCGGAAACGTCCACTTTGAAAAAGGAATGGTTTTGGTTTTGAAGTTTTTTTCAGCCAATTCTTAAAAGAAGGTTACCGACTATAAAGTTTTTATGTACAAAATTAAATTCTCTTTGGAGTCCTTTTTATTTAAAACGTTATTCCAATTTTAAAAGTGTGATACTTACTTTTGAAGGCCAGTGTAGTCAAGTTTTTAGTTGAAAATATTCGTCTAATGAATATAAGCAGTTTTACTAAGGTATATTTTCAATTAAGATGAGAAATTCCTTTTTGACGATACCTCTCTTATTATTTTTGGGATGTGATTATACATTTTTATGCACATAGAAAAACAGTTTCTCTGAAATAATGTAGTTCTACAGCAAGGTACTTGTAGTTTGGTGGGGTCCCTGGATGGGAAAAGAGAAGTGTTTTCCTGTTTACTGAATTCGCTAAAATTCGATAGTAGGTACTGTTGGCCGCGGTGGTCACATGGTACCATCAGGTGACCCGTAAGCTTGTTTTTACTCCTCTTTCAACTTTTAACAAATAGCTGACTCCAATGTTTCATCCGCATATAATAAATTATTGTCATAAAATACCGGCTGTATAAAAATAAAAATAGTTTAAAAAACGCGCTTTTGTTGAAATTTAAAATGAATATCATTTCCTGCCTTATCGACGATGGATGAAAAATTATGTAAATTAACCAAAATCTTATTTTGCAAATTAATAATTGAATAATTAATGTATTCTCATCGGTCCTCGATAAATCTACGAAGTTGTAAACTGTCAAATTGTTAAAAGATGTATACTTTTAGGGTTCCGTAGCCAAATGACAAAAAAAGGAACCCTTATAGATTCGTTATGTTTGTCTGTCTGACCGTGTATATTACAGCCACTTTTTTCCGAAACTATAAGAACTATACTGTTGAAACTTGGCAAGTACATGTATTCTGTGAATAGAAAAAAAACTAATATATTTTGGGGGTTCCCCATACTTAGAACTAAAACTCAAAATATTTTTCATCAAACCCATGTGTGGCCTAAATCTTCAAAAATTGAGGTATCTAATATATTTTTTATCTAAACTGAATAGTTTGCGCGACAGACACTTCCAAAGTGAAAGATAAAACTAAAAAAAAATATGATTTACATTACCATGCAAACTTCCACGAAAATTGGTTTGAACGAGATTTAGTAAGTCGTCTTTTTTAATATGTATAAATGATGAAAGCTCAATGTATGGTTTTAAGTAAAGATTGTTCGCCTTTTCCGTTTAAATAATATTCACTTTCCTTTCTATATAACTTTTATATGCTGCTTTTGCAATTACTTGCTACTACGGAACCCTTCATGGGCGAGTCCTCGCACTTGGCCGTTTTTTAACCTAGTTATATATGTAATAATTTGTTTTCCAAATGAAATATCTCAAGATGACAAGCGCAATAACAATTCAATATGACAATTGGGCAAGGCTTATCAATTACCATCAGCTGAACGTCCTTCTCGTCTCGTCCCTTATTGTCATAAAAAAAACATAGCTTGCCATCGAGTGAGCCCTATGTACCTACGTGCGATCATGAAAAAATGCTTTAATAAAAACCAAACTCCAGTAGATAAATGTATAAGGTATCTACGATAACATACCTTACAATATTCTTTTGAATCCTATTTTAATAAATATATTTGAATTTGAATTGTTCATGAGTTATGACATCACGGGAAAGCTTGGTATCCGTCTAAACCGTAACAAACACTATTGTCTCCTAAACTAGCGTTTCTGGGTTACTTATTTAAAATTTAGTTTTGTTAGAAATAATTACAAATTTAGATCCCACTAAGAAACTGCTTCCTTGAAAGCTGGGTATACTAATCCATAGACAGTTTTTATTGATTTTTGAAATAGGTAGAACAAAATGTATTGTTCGCGCTGCGAGGGCTGATGCAAGAGGGAGGCGCGATCGTTGATCGCGTGCGCAGACTTTATTGATTTTCCGACCGCGGCCCGGCCGAAGCCCCCACGGCTCACGGTCATCACTCGCGCGGAAACTTACCAACAGGCAAAATAATATCCATATTCAGCCCATATTTTGACAGAGTACTTAGATATGTGTTCAATCAATAAAGTATTTTTTTTTATTAATCTACACCTAAAAGGCATTTATTTTCTCAAAATTAATTCCCTTAGAATTCTTTTTGATGTAATTTCTACTATACCTGCTAGATACTACTACCGCTTCGGAAACAATTTGTGTCGGTAGCGGCGCAAGAAACTCTCCCAGCATTCTTTTTTTGCGCTCTTTTAATTGCTATTGCTATAAAATAATCATAATCTAGTCCCAGGCTGTCCGATCAATTAGATATTCTGCTGTGAAGAAGACAGAGCCATTTTTTAATAAAACCAATAAATTTATTCATAGATAATGCCTGAACAGTGGCTGGGACTTTATTATAAAAGTGTAGGTATACATTAACCCTTGACGCTATTATGTATCTGAGGAAGACAGACTTTCACAGACATATTTTTGACAGAGTAGATATGTGTTCAATCCAAAATGTATTTTATATTATTAATCTACACATAGGTTATAAATAATAATTAAATAATAATATTGAAACACTCTTACACAAATTATCTTGCCCCAAACTAGGCATAGATTGAAATAGCCGAACTATAAGTAGACACAAGTATAAATCTTTGATACATAATTTCAACGACTGTCTTACGAATTCTCAGTCAGGCCACGTGTCCTAACGCGAGTTTAACATTTAATACCCATCCCAAGAAAAGTGCTTAACGCCTCTAAAAAACTTTTCACTTCATCAATCTATAAGTACTAACTAAAACACATTGTACTTGTAAGATTTTCTTTGATTGTACTGGTGTGTTTTTAGCAATCATCCATATCGTTCCATTATTTCGTACCTAGATTTTATAATTAACTATAGTAATCATAAGTAGGTATACTATTATCAGAACAAACTGTGCTAAACTTAAGACATTCATAATAATCGTTAGGCGTTCTAAGATAAGAACTAATGCTAAGGTTTTCATACGAATTTAAGCTGTGGAAATCATTTTAGTCCCTAGAGAATTGCGACAGGATCGACCAGTCACATCAAGCAGCACTTGTTCACGAGCACGGTGCCATCGTTTCTTCTCAATGCCTTAGGGGAGGGAGGGTACGTTTCACGTGTCATATGTTTATGATATGTACCTAGATAAGAAAGCACATAATGTTAACGAAATACCTCTACATAAAATAACTAGTTTTTTTTTTAATGAAAATAAGGGTCCAGACGAGCAGGGCGTTCAGCTGATGGTAATTGATACGCCCTGCCCAATACAATGCAGTGCCGCTCGGGATTCTTGAATACCCAAAAATTCTGAGCGGCCACAACTCATCTTGAGACATAAGATGTCAAGTGTCATTTGCCCAGTAATTTCACTAGCTACGGCGCCCTTCGGACCGAAACACAGTAATGCACATTACTGCTTCACGGTAGAAATAGGCGCCGTTGTGGTACCCATAATATAGCCGGCATCCTGTGCAAAGGGGCCTACCACTGGTACTTAACAAAGCTTATTATAGAACTTTCAATGTACCCCACCCTTTTCGGTACGCCCTGATAAGTAATTCGATTTTAACTTTTTAAAAAGAGGTAATTTAGGGAGGGGCAGACCATACCAAAACAAGGCTATTAGTGCAATTTATGCTATGTGACCAAGAGACTTGCTTCGGGAAAGATTCAAGTTGATAAACATCCTAACCCTTCCCTCCTGTAGGTACATTATTATTGGTACTTATGTTAGAAAAAATATTACTGAATTCAAGAAAAATTGTAATTTGAATTCAATCATTAATTCGGGAAGAAAGACTAAACTTCTTTAACGTTAGCTAGATTTAAGGGCTCCTTCAGAAGTCTTGGTAATCAATTTTACAATAAAATACCAGACAGTAACTAGGGCTGACTGAGCACAAATTTAAGAAATATATTAAAACTTCTTTGATAAAGAAGGCTTACTATAGTACAAGTATTGTAGATTTATGGAGGATACTGGATAATGATGCCATGGTTCTTGACTGGTTCTGCGCAGGCCTCCTAAAATTGTTTAAATTGAAGTAATTAAAAGATGACCTGGGACTTGGGAGTTTCTTATCAGTTTTTCGCCCCATGTCAAGGCTCCTTTACGAACTAATATTGCTTCATAACGTTTACCAAGTGTTGTTGCAATATAGCAAATATTGTTGTCACTCCCTATGGTAAATAAATATATATCTATCTGTATAGATAGTGATTAATAATGATTATTATTATTTATAAAAGACTGGTTAATGTGGTTAATTAGGCATAAAAGGCATTTATTTTCTCAGAATTGATTTCTTTAGAATTCTTTTTGATGTCATTTCTAATATACCTACTAGTACCGCTTCGGAAACAAATGGCGCTCTGAGAGAGAAAGAAGCGGGGCAGCAAGAAACTTTCCCTTTCTTTTTAAAAAAGTTTACAACAAAACAAAAGTTAACTACTATCATTGTTATTGCTATTAAATAATCATAATCTACTCCCAGGCTGTCCGATCACTTAGATATTCAGCTGTGGAGTAGTAGGACTGCCGACTGATGGCAGAGCAAATTTTTTCAAGATTTAATCATTTTTAATAATTATAATTATTTTAACATTATTAAAATCAGCTTTTTATTTTACGTCTCAGAGCCAGGGTTGCCAACCTGTCAATTATGGTAGGTAATACATAGGTACACGAATTATAATGGTGATTGGTTTGTGAAAAATTTAGGAATTATTATTTATTGAATATTTTTTTAAAGAAATCTTGCTGCACACAGCAAGATTCTTGCTGAACACATTCAAACAATATCAACCCGAAAAATAACTTTATAGAATTTTTGATTGAGGGTATGTATGTCCGGGTAAAACGCAAAAACTACTGAATATATTTAATTCTAATTTGCAATTTCCACGCGGACGACTTCGCGGGCTAGTTGTCGACGTGGGCTAGACGTGTAGCTAGTTGATAATATGGACCGTCCTGAAATGAAACTGCTTTTTCCATAGAAGAATCTTTCTTAAATTGATTAATGATTTTATTGTATCGAGTCAAGTGTTTCGACTCCCTTTACTTTCTACTAGAATCCGAAACTAATGATTGTCATAAAAAAATAAAAATTTTAAGCTCGATGTTTCGTTGCTTTAAAATTGATTGTCCGTACAGTAAGTAACTTGTACTATTACATATTCTTTGATACAGTCCACATAATATACATAATGTATATTCTCTGATTACTATTTAGATCTCTCCTTGGATTGACGAGTATAAGCTGATATAGAATTTTTTGAAGTGAAAACTTCTTTGATAAACTTAGGTTGGGTTCACACCACGGTTGACCTCGACATCCCCGTAACCTATATGTAATAAATTATCTATGATCGCTCTATGTACAAATCTCTTCGACGTCTCGCATGTGATTTCAAATAGAAATTTAAAAAAATTAACTAAAATTTCATTTATTTTATTTTAATATATATTATATATTTCTTTTGTGCGTCTGTTGTAACTGAACTCACGGCTGGACCGATTTTTATGAAACTTTCTGTGTGTTGCGGTGAATTTGAGATTGGTTTAGTTTCCCAATTCCGTCCATATAATATAATTCTCCTGCTCATGTGTATGTTAGTGAACTCCTCCTAACGGCTGGACCGATTTGTCAAATTTAAGACGTGTGTACAGGACAACGTCTGTCGGGTCCAATAGTATGTATATACATTAATTAAAAGTAATTTAAATATTAAATTACCTATTATTAAATATTAAATAGTACTAAATTAACTATACTAAATAAATTAAGTAGTAGGTACTTGCCTCTACGGCTAAGGCCTCCCCTAAACCTTACCAATAAGCTCTATCTATTGCTCTTTTCATCCAGTCAATGTGTCTATCTATATTCATATGCCTGTAGTATCAGTTTTCCAATATATGTAAACAATGCGAGGAATGTTTTAATTATGGATATGTTGAAAATTATTATTCCTTTTTATGTATTAAACACCAAAGTTACAACACCAAATTGTAAAACTATTGATGCAAATAAAAGACGTATTACCCATTTTTTTTTGTAGTCCGTCTGTCCGTCTCTATGTCTATCAATACCCTTTATGTTGGGTACGCGTGGTGGTATCGAATTGAAATTTAAAAAAAATATATTCTACAAGAACGGGGTATATATATATCTGTGGAAGGCTCTTTGCACAGGATGCCTGCTATATTATGGGTACCAACTACTACCACACGCGCCTATTTCTGCCGTGAAGCAGTAATGTGTAAACATTATTGTGTTTCGGTCTGATGGGCGTCGTAGCTAGTGAAATTACTGGGCAAATGAGACTTAACATCTTATGTCTCAAGGTGATGAGCGCAATTGTAGTGCCGCTCAGAATTTTTGGGTTTTTCAAGAATCCTGAGCGGCACTGCATTGTAATGGGTAGGGCGTATCAATCACCATCAGGTCAAAGTCTGAAATCATACATTTTTTAAAATATTTTGTTATTAAATCATAAAAAACAGGTTCTTTAAGCAAGGAACGGAGATCCAAATTTTGAATTAAGTTAACGGTGGTAAGTGGGGTATCATATGAAAGTGCTTCATTACCAAAAAATTTTTTTTTAAATTTTTATTATGTGAATTTAGTTATCATGTCAATGATATAACACGGTTCGTCATACTCATCAAAATGGAATTATTTGCGGCGGCATCGTGTGGCGGGTTGTCTTCTTCCCTCAAATTATGTGAGAAGAGAACGATGGCTGGTCCATGCGTCAACTCGTGAACGGGTGCTGCTTGTAGTGCCAGGTCGACCTGTTATAGTTAATAAATCATTGCAGTTATTGGATGTGGTTACTTATTATGACAGCTATCACCACTGTCATGTTCACGAAGCATCCTTACATAAACAATTATGTATTCATACTCTAAATGTTGATGTATCCAATATAGGATTATTTATATTTACTTATAAAGTTTATTCTGTAAAATTACTGGGCAAATGAGACTTAACATCTTATGTCTCAAGGTGACGAGCGCAGTTGTAGTGCCTCTTAGAATTTTTGGGTTTTTCAAGAATCCTTATCGGCACTGCATTGTAATGGGCAGGGCGTATCAAATACCATGCTCGTCTCGTCTCTTATTTTCATAAAAAAAAAATCATTAAAAAAACCTACATTTTATCAAATATTTGATGTTTAAAATGCTTTTAACTTTTAACACGATTCATATATTGGATGCAGAACCTTATAAACTAATTTATTATCTATATTACAGCCATTTAAAAAAAACTCTATTTGATTAAAAGGAGTGGCCGTCGAGTTTCTTGTATGTTCTTTTCCCGAGCTCTACTATTTCCAAACATAATATGGTAGATTCAATAATTTAAAAGAAATATTTATAGTGACGATTCCAAAGCGGCCTATAAAGTTTAAGTATTTGATTTTAGTGGGTTTGTTGTTTGTAGTCGTTATTTTTTTGGATTTTATTTTATTTCAAGTACACTGAATATATTATTTTCCTTTTCATTTACTTAAACATCAATTCCATACATAAAAACATTTGCATAGTTAAATACGAGTAATTCTCTATGGTAATAATAAGTAGGTAGTTATTGTATTGGGACGCACAGGATGCAAAGAGGTCTTAATAAGCAAATTCTAATGAGTATATAATAATTATGGTTTATGGTTCATGGAGTTCCAGACTTTTTTCATCCCCAATGAATTTGTTCAATTATCTTGTCTTTTTTTATTTATTTATTTCTTATTAACAAATTACATATTATAAATGTCAAAATTCTTGTACGTAAACTCATTCGAGTTTTACCGTGAAAAAAGTTCGTCGGAATACATCATATTATATAAATTGAAGTGTACCTAATACTTAATTATAAAAGAAAAAGGAAAGAACTTAAAACTACATACAAATTTTAATTATGCAGAATAAAACAAAACCATAATATTTAGGTGCTAAGACTAGAATTATATGAACAACATTACAAACTAAATAATTTAAAAATACTTAAATTTAAACAGTTCAGATTTTCCTAAATTGTAGTCTTATTTTGTCAATTAATTATTACATACTTTAATACGTCGACAAAATTTTAAAATTATCGTATATTTTATAGCCTAATGCATAGTAAATTGTGAATGAAAATAATATTTAAAATTGTGTCTATAAATATACAACGAATGCAATTTGCGCATGAACAGGGTGGCATCGCGTGGGTTGAATCTGGAAAGCTCGTAGGGCAGGGCGGGCGCCGAAATAATGCACCCCTTTACCCTGCCCCTGCGTTCAACGTGACGCTTGTCGTCTCCTACCGAATATTCCCGAACTTAGCCGAGTGGTAAAGCGTCGATCGATACGATAAACGCGCACCCCGCGGGCGTTAAATCAATACCGAATTCATCGATTTTCACAGCCGCAGCCGCCGCATACTGAATCCGAGGGTCGCAAGCGGTGGTTGCGCTTATTTTGTTAAAAAATCATTGTGATTTACTACAACTAGACAGTGATTTTTGATTATGAAACTGAGAAGATATTTTGAGGTACGTTTAGTTGTCTTAGCCTTTGTATTGGTAACGTTCTTATTAGAAACTCTTGCACACAACCTAAGAAGGATTTTACTGATCTACCTATATATTATTGCCATTTTATTAATAATTTTTTTTTATATACCTAAGTAATAATATAATTATTTATTAGTGATTTCTAGAATTATTCATGTGTTATTTATATAAATGTAATTAATGCTTAAAGCATGTAACTTATCCTTTCAAATTTTAACATAGGTAAGAAGTATGTTGTTAAAAGGAATAGCATATAATATCTATTATTATAAAGTTGTTGAACATTTTGAGAACTAATCTTATTAATTTATATCTCGATGGCAACGTTTTGTACTGTGCCCACTTTAGGTACCTACGTGCTTTGTTTTTCCTTATAGGCGAACTTAAATTCGCTAGACTTTGCTCTTTCAGTTTCAGTCTTTCAGATAATGGTAGGTTTCGAAAACATACGCGTACGCATAACGCATAATATACTTGATTAGTTAGTTGTTAGCTTAGATCAATAAGTATATTTTGTTAATCTGTGGTTGGTAGTTAACTAAATTTTAAAACATATATGATTTACACTTTTATACATATTTAGGTATATCTAAAAGTTATTTTATTATATCTTGAATAATTTTATTGTTGATACATTGTTTTTCATTGTTCGGAATACAATACTTAGTTGTTTTAAATACTTGTTAAGTAATATAATTTCTTACTAATAAAAAACAAAATGTTATAAGAACATCGAATAGAATCCTAATTATTGTTTTCATTTGTTTTTACGCTCCCATGGTCAAATACAACTTGGATATCAATCCGACCTGCGTTTGTTGTAATTAATAATTACGTAGCCCTTGTTTTTTATTAATCACGAGTGGAAATAAAAAACCGTTATAATAATTATAATAATAATGTTTTTTTACAGTCGTGTAGGTAGGAAGGAAGGTATACCGGTAATTGAACTAGTAAAAATTATTTGCATATTTATTGTATGCGATTCTTTGGTTGCGACACTCAAGACCCCTGACTCATTTAACCGGATTTATTTTCCATTTTGTTTCTTGTATGGAAATAAATTCGTTATAAAAGTTGTAATAGCAGATGTGCCATTCTGATGGCATCAATGTAGACAATATATCAAACAATAAAATCTTTTTGTTTGGACCACAATGGTAATCGAACTTAATTAGGTAGATATTATGGCCAATGCTATGGGCTATAATAGAAAGGATTATTATATATAAAGATATATAGGTAGATGGCTTTTTATATCACAAAAATTGCCACCAAATATTAATTTAGCTGGTACACAGTTTTTTTATTCTTTAGCAATATTTTTTAAATAACTCTCCCTAAACCAACTATTCGTAATTTAACAAAAAATATTACGTGTACGGCTGTTAGCCCATATAATACATTATAGTTACTGAACATATTATAATATAAAAATAATGTTTCATTTTCGTTCACTGGTGTATACCTAATGCGTTCATTATCGAATTTACAGTTTCAGTAATTTGACCGTAGATAATGCTGTTAGCTCTATTATTTTCTATGATTAACTGAGATACAAAACGAACGAAAACGAATGAATGTAGTGTTAAATTCTCTTTGCTGAGATAGATAATATGTCGTTTCAGTTTTAAAATATAAGATGTGCATTTGACATTTTTAGAAAAAAATATTATACTTACCATTTTACCATGATTCTGTTCGTATATTTAGTTTTTCAGTCTCAATACATATCATGTAATTGGATACTATTAAATAATTTTAATTTCTTGTTTATTTTTATGCAGATGGTGTGAATATAAGGTGTAAACAAAATGACATCGACTGATACATATCAGCTAAAATGGCATTCGCACAGTTCACATTTGAATGGTTCTGTGGCCGCTCTGTTACGTTCAGAGCGGTTCACGGACGTGGTTCTGTGTACAATGGATGGATCACAGATACCGGCCCACAAGTTTATCCTGAGCTCGTGTAGTGTGTACTTCAGTGCCTTGTTCGAGGGCCAACGGTCTGTGATTAGAATGGGTGGCATGTTATATGTTGTTCTCCCGTCTGAGATATCAACTAAAGCACTGAAGATACTGGTGGAGTATATGTATAAAGGTACGTATGGTTAAGATATTCTGTATGTAATATGTTTACGCACCGGTGCCCCGTCTTTGCACGCGTAGATTTTGTTTAGTTATGAGGCAATCTGACAGTTATATTAGGTTTTATTACTACGAAAATTAAAAATACGAAAAGATAAAAACGGGTAAGTATTTAAGTAACATAAACTTCCAATTTTGGTTTTACAAATAAGAAATACAGCTGTTTCGACTGAAGCGCGTCGATAGTTACGGAGATTGCCGCAATAGAAAAGTGAAACCTTCATTTAAATCGGTTTGCAGCCTTTTCCGATATTTGCGTGTTCCAACGCACGGATTAAAATTCTGAAAACAATTTTTCTGGTCTCGGAAAGAAAGGTATTTTAAAAAAAAAATGTTTAATGTGAAGATTTGAATGCATAAAAACACCAGAACTTTTTAATAGGTTAATATCTTAAAATCTAAATCGTCTAAATCTTTTTTTACTGGATTCTAATATAATTATTATAATATTCAACTTTGGCAAAAATCTGTCTAAAATAATGGGCAAAATACTAATTAATGAAAGGGTGATGCCCGAATCAAACCAGTGTGGGTGAGATTGTAGACCGGGCGAGGACCCAGCGATGTATAAATAGGATTGTGAATGGAACGAATTTTGTGTATAATTTACTATTATTTTGAAATGTTTTTTTCTTTTCTTATTAAATGGTGTCAATATTTATAACTTACGTAGGAGGCGTTTCAAAATGTAGTCTTTGATAAAGTGTGTTTTGTCTCTTTTATGCAGAGTTATAATATTCAAATTCAAATATTTTTATTCAAAATAGGATGTGACATCACTTATTGAAAGTCAAAAACTACCACCCATTCCAAAATGAATGCCTCAGACCTGAGAAGAATGGGCGCAACAAAATCAGCGGGCTAAATATGTTTAAAAAGTAATATTGTACAATTAATCTTATTATTTAATAGCCTGAGGGCGGTCACTCCATTCTCAATCTGTGGTATCATTAAGAAAGTCATTTATGTTATAGTAATGTTTACCACACAAACGGTTTTTGAACAATTGTTTTGAATAACGTAATACTTTTGTTTTGAACATTTTCTGGGATCTTGTTGTAAAAGCAGTTATACATCGCCCCACAAAAGACTTACTAACTCGACTTAGCCGAGTAGTAGGCATCATCAGTTTATGGCTGTTCCTGGTGTTAACATTATGGTTATGACAGTTTCTGGCAAATTCACGTATGTGCCAATGAACATACATTACATTATCAAGAATAAACAGTGACAAAGTACACTATTATAACGGATTATGTATTGAAGTGACCTCTGGAATACTATATAGACCGTGCATATAGTCTATTCGTATTAGTAAAATAGTGACTCGTCAAGGCCACTGCAAAGTAAAGGCGTATTTATAATGGAGTAAAAATTAACCATTAATATTAAAGCAAACATTTCAATTTGAAATGTTATTGTTAAGTTATCGTAGGTAATATTAAAATTTAGTTAGAATCTTCAGAATTTTCTTCAACATTTATAATAAAATAATACTGTTACGCAAGTTCCATAAGATCGTCTCGCATAAGTTTGCTTCACTGAATTTACTATAGACGATAAAATAAATAGACTATCACTAAAAGAATAACCATAGTTGCAACAACGCATGTAGTAATACATGGGACGACATGGGATGGGTCGTCCCCTTCCCTAAAATATGGTTGACGGAGGTGATGGCTGCCTCATGCGTCATGCTCGTGAACGGGCGCTGCTTGTGGTGGCAGGATGATCCTATTGCCGGAGACTCGGTTTCAGATCCTCAAAAGTTATTGTGTATATATATATGTATGGATAGTATGTATAGATAGTTTCTTGCTACTTCTTCTCATTATCTCAACCCTTTACGAAGTAGCGGTAGATTCAATAAGATTTTTTTTTTAACATTCATAAGTGTCATTTCCGTGACCTGCGTGAGTAAACTGATTTTGATTTGATTGAATAGAGACGGAACCTTTTCATATTAACGTCTGCATGACGTCGTTGACAGTCTTAGATTTAGGATTGGTCTCCGCTGCGCTCCAACTAGATACCGCACTACCTAAGAACAAAAGCTTTTTTATTACGGCAACTATTAGATGCTTGTGTGTGTGGCATCTTGACACTCAATGGCATCTTTCAAATTTTGTAACACACGCTTTGTGTTAATTTTCATTGAAATTATTAAATGTAATATGTGATCCCAGTCCTTCTTATTTCTTACTAGATGACCCGGCAAACGTTGTTTTGCCATATAAATAATTTTTAGAGTTAGACCGTTTCTTGGACATTGCAACATTACTTATTTTTCTAAAATAAAAGATATTCTATAAAATAAACGTGGCCTAAGTTACTCCTAATTACATCATTTACCTGCCAATAAAAGTCGCTCCAGCCATTTCAGAGATTAGCCGGAACAAACCGACAGACAGACAGACAAAAATTGTAAAAAGAAATATTTTGGTGTATGTACTGTATATATATTCATATACATGTGGTAAAAAACGGTTATTTCAATATTACAAACCGAGACTCTGGAATTTTATTTATATGTAAAAGATATTATTATTTTTACAAAGTTTTACTACGAAAACGGGTATTTTAGTGTCAAATATTAGCAAAGCTTAACAGAACATGGGGCACGTCAACGTCACACATTGTTCGAGACTGGCTCGATTACGCCCACATGGGCGTAGTTGCCGCACTTTTACGCTTACGGTATCTAGTTGAAGCGCAGCAGAAACCAATCCTTAACCAGTAGTAGTAAGTCGTCATTTTGTAAGTTTGCTACTTTTGATTGGTGATTTTTGTAGTGACTATATTATTAATTGACGTTACTGTTATAGCGACAATCAAGTGGGCCCATCCTGTTGCACTCGGTTGGCGAAGCATTATTAATTATGTAAAGGGTGGGAGTAATCACACATCATCAATTCTGTTGAGAAAAAGCTATAGTTTTCGAAAGAAAATGGTATCGAGTAAATATCTCCAAATCGTGTTTTTGGTTTTTACACTAATAGAAAAGGGCTGAAGTACCTATTATTTTAATTTCGATTTGATGGCAAATGCCGAAAACATCATATTATTCATGAAGCCTAGTATTAATGACCGGCTTAACACAGTATAATGTTTCGTCGTCGGTTTCTTGCGCCGTTTGTTCTCTCTCAGAGCGCCATTTGTTTCCGCAGCGGTGGCGGTGATTTAGGAACGAGGGAGGCTGTTCTGTATAGCAAGCGCATTCCTGCGAAGTCTCAACTTTTCTTAACCGACTTCAAAAACTGAAAAGTATCAAGTAACTAAAAATTAATTAAATACACCTTTACCTTTTAATATTAATAAAATACTATTATTTGTATGTGCTACATTTTGATAGCTTTGAAGTCGGTGCTAAGACAAATATAATAGTAAGTACCTACACTCGACACGCGTGACTTTAACACAAGCGGACAGAAACGCGTGTTCAGACAACCTTAATAATTACAGTAAGTAGTTTATGATATTAAGTTATATTTTGTTTAGGGCTTGGCACCGATTTAAAACCTATGAATAGGTAGCACATATAAATAATAGCATTTTATTAATATTAAATTAAATTTTTAGTTATTTGATACTTTTCAGTTTTTGAAGTGCGTTTATTAAACGTAGTTTTTTTTATTTGATAATACTGACGCGTCGAGACTCGGGGGCGAGTGTGGAAGGCGCAGGCGTCGAGGTGAAACGGGAAGGGTAGCACATTCCTCGCAAGTGCCAACTACCAGTGCCCTCCGCGGTCTGTCCAGTAAAACACATTAGATTACAGATATCAACTGATTATTACTGCAAGCTCAACTTGCAAGCCGTTCTTTAATGATTAGTTTCGTACACTACGGACCTCATAACGCATAGCGTCTTAGGTTTTGTTGTGATAGACATTTTGTAGTTTTGTTTACTTTTATTCGCGCTACAAAACTTGTGTTATAATGCATGGCAAAATATTGGAAAACGGAGAAATACGGATTGTGATGAAAGTGTTAGCATTTTTTGAGAATGAACAGCTTAATATAATGTGTGCCCGTAGACCAGGTTATAAAGAGAACTTGCTGGGATTTCAAAGTCTACGTTGATGAGGCTTAAAAGTGAAGTCAATCGCATAGATATACATTCACCCACTGCAGGTTCTTCTACAACCGTAAAATATGAAATCTTGCCAAGGTCTAAAACAAAACTCAAGCCGAGGTCCAATCGCATTCAGTTGAATATTTCTAATATTTGCGCCTTAAAATATATTGTGGATAGGATCAACGCGGAAGGGAAAGAAGAAGCTTCATTAAATAAGATTTTAGCTGCGGCAAAAAAAGGAAGGCAGAAAACTTCTCTGAGAAAGGTGTTAACAGAAATAGGGTACAAATTCGTGAAATGTGTGGATAGAATAGATTTCGCTGTTCGAAATCCTTAGTCATAACAATTAAAAACATTTAAAATTTTTAGGTGAAACCACAGTTTCTAATGAAGTTTTAGATACAGTATTAAAAGCTGGGGAGGTGTTAAAAATCAGAGGTCTCTGGAGGCAGACTGACGAAGCTGGTGGGGATTCTATTCCTGCAGAAAAAACATCCACATCAGCAACAACCACAACAGTAACAAATAAAACAGCCGAAAAGCCTAAGGAGGTTACAAAGATTGCTCTGAAAAATGATGATAAAATTATAAAGACATTCAGTCCTCAAACTCTGCAGGGCCAAGGGAGTAGGTAAGATTTGCCCTTTTCTAACACATTTGAATATATTTTGCATTATATCTGAAAGCTTGATAATAATCTCGAAAAAAATTAATTGTTTTATAAAATGTTTTTAAAAACATATAGCACAGAATTTTTATCTGTGACTGATTTCATGACTGATTATTATAAAAAAATTAAACAAATGTTTGTTTGGTTACTATTTGTCCTGCCTTGCTTTATAAAATGATACATTATATCTCATTAAATGTACCTTATTAAAACATTTAATACTAGCTGATGCCCGCGACTTCGCCCGCGTAGATTGTTAGAGGTTTTTAAAAATAATAAGCAAGATTGGAATTGAAGATTATCCTATTCCAGTTCCGGTTCCCGTTCCCAACATATTATATGAATCTTATTTCGAGGAAGATTTCTACGGCAAACTAAACCTAGTATTGGAATAGTTATAACACATCGACATGAATTTCAATTTTTCACAAATCCCACAGGAACCATGGAGTTTTCCGGCATAAAATGTAGCCTATGTATGTCTTTGCTCTAGTGTATCGGTGTACCAAATTTTATCAAAATCGGTTCAGTAGCCAGAGCTTAAACGCGTACTAAACAAACTTACATTCAAATTTATAATATTAGTAGGGATTCAATTTCAGACCCATACTCATAGGCCTACCAAAATTATTTAATATGTTATTTCAGACCCATGTTCATTGGACCTCCAAAATTAGTATTTATAAAGAGAGCAGATGGTACTACTAAAGCTGCTATTCAACAAGGGGGTGTATCAAAAGGTCAAACAATATTAGTATCTCCAGCGCCAAGCACGGAGGCGCAGAGTTCAGTAACTCCTGTTCCCCCGACCACGGTCGCGGTGACAACTGAAGATCCAGACGAGCCGCCACCTACAAGAGTATTGAGACGGCATGCTACTGAACGTAAATATGGAAAAAGACAAAAGACTGATTCTAGTTTGGAGGAGCCTAAGGTTGATGATTCTTCATCACCTGCATCAAGTAAGGATTATTAGATCATGAATAAATATAAATGGCCAATGACTCTTTAACAAGCTTTAAATTTGTTTAAAATAGAAGCAAATCAGAATAATATACTTGAGCTTAGTAGCAGTCTTTTCAGATATTTATTTTAAGTTATATATTCAACATAAAAGTCGTTATTTTGAGTATAATCTGAGTTGGTTAACCACCATTCACATAATATTTGAAATGATATTTATTTAATTTAGATCAATAATTGTCCGTATCAATGTATTTAATTTAATACATACTCTCTACACAATACCGATTATGAAAATGCATTCAATAGTTTTGGAGATTTGTGCCAACAAACAGACAGCCATAAAATAATTATAAAAATATCTGATTCATTTCTATTGGTCGTCTTTCGTCACTGTGATTGGTGAAGTGTCTGTCAGTACTTGACGTCAAAAGATGGCGGACTATCTCCTACACTCGAGCAGTGCCGGAAGAAACTTGTGTCTTCTATCGAGATTAGTCGTATCACCGCTCTTCGACAACATCTCCCTTAAAGCCTCGTCTCGTATAGGAATACTAGGTCTCGAAATCTCGAGCGATAGCCAATTCCGCTATCATCTGGAGGGCAAACCCAAATTGGCTTCGAAGAAGCTGGGCGTTATAAATAGAGCAAGGCAATACTTCAAGCCGGCCAAGTTCTAGCGCTCAACAAAGCGCGGGTCAGGTCACATATGCAGTATTGCTGTCATCTCTGGTCGGGCCCACCCCAGTATCAGCTCGAATCATTTGACCGCGTGCATCGCAGATCTGCTTGAATAGTGACACGTTATAAATTAGAATATCATCCCCACCATCTGGATGTCTAGCGTTCTTCCACAGTGCGGTTTTCGAGGAACTTTCTTCCACGTACTACAAATCTGTGGAATGAGCTTACTTGTATGTATGTTCAGGGTATTATTTAAAAAAACGCGTAAAGGGCTGGCAGTACTCCTGTGATTCCTCTGCAGTTGCAAGAGAATGTGGACGGCGGTGATCCCTTAACATCAGGTCAACCGCACGCTCGTTACCAAACGGTTGGCAATGAATGTGACACATGACTTACATAGATCTAAGAGCTACTGGGAGACTTCTTAGCATAGTATGCTGGCTGGGTATCAGATGGGTTCCACAGCGCCTTTTCCACCGTCAAGTAGTAATGTGCAAGCATTAGAGTGCTTCGGTCTGAAGGGCGCCGTAGCTAGTGAAATTACTAGGCAAATGAGACTTAACATCTTATGTCCCAGAATGACGAGAGCAATTGCGATACCACCCAGAATATTAGGTTCAATTTAAAACACCTACAGTAGCACTGCATATTACCAAGTAAACGACTTGTTCGTTTCAAGTTGTTTTTTACATTTAAAAAAAATACAAATATTCTTTAGTGGAAAAACTGATGTGAAAGTAGAGTGAATAAAAGGCTCTTAGGTATATATTTCATTTTACTCATAATTTATTTTTTGGTTAAAGTAGTTGATATTACAGAGACTCCTGTGCAAGCCTTAATACCTGAAGTGCAAGTAAAAGAAGAACCCGAATGGGACGCAAGTAGTATAGAAGAAGAGGAGCGATCAATTGCAGAAATGTTTCAAGCCGAGATGAGTGTTAAATCTGAGCCATTGGATGATGATATTGACGTGGAAGATGATGGCTTGGTGAGTTTATATCTTAATATATATAAATTACGTGACACGTTGTTTGTCCGCGATGGACTCCTAAACTAATGAACGGATTTTAATAGGGATTACTTCATGGAGTGCAGTTGAATCCAACTTGAGAGATAGGATAGTTTTTATTTCGATTTGGGACCCATAATTATTTTTAGTTCCAATATTTGTTATGTATGGACATCTTTTCTACGAGATAATTTATTGACGCATGGTTTGACAGTTCTGCTGTGTGCATATTTTACGTAATAATTCTTGATGTTATGAAATATTATTGACAAATTCATAAAAAACAGTATTTTATTTATTATGTACAGTACAACGTCTGTCGGGTCACCTAGTATTATAATAATGTCGGCCATGACAAATATATGGGCTATTAAGTTTACAGACTAGTTAAATAGTGAATTTGCTGGACTGTCATAAGCATAATCTTAACACCAGGAACAAACATAAATAATCCCTACTACTCGGCTAAGTTGAGTCAGTAAGTCTTTTACTGTTACGTCATGTTTGTAACAATGTTTGCTTTTACAACAAGATCCCAGAAAATGTTCAAAACAAATGTATTACGAATTGTTAAATACGTTTGTATCGGCATCTTCATAAATATTGGGGCTGGATTTCTCCTTTTCCGGTTTCTCCCTTCAGCAATCACAAAAAACAGTTATTAGCCAGATTTTAATATAGTATTAGTTCTCTTAGTTATACTCTACACCTTTGCTTTTTGGTAGGGTTTTGGAATTGACTCCCTATATGGGGTATTTTCGTCGATGAATTCGTTTATAAATATATAAATGGTGTGTGAACAAAGTAAATACACATGCCAGAAGTGAAACTTCTTTGGAAATTTTTTGAATCTTGTTTATAATAATTATCCTAATCTGTTCTCTAAACCAAATGTTTTTGGCAATATTAGTAATTATTAGATGTTCTAATTACTTGCGGCCACTCGCTAAACCTGTAAGATACAACGCTTGTAGGGAAGATGTTTTACTTATTCGCATCCGCGCGCTAAACATGCACGATACAAAGCTAGTGTGGAAGATGTTCTAAGTTTTCGCAGGCGCGCGCTGAACCCTCAAGAACCTCGGATACGATATCCATATTGTTGAAATAATAATTTTTCGCAGCGGCCATCTTGGATTTAAAAAAAAAAACAAAATGGCGCGTAACCGAAAATAAAGAAATTTCACTTGAATAAATCTTTTTCTTATTTGTTCGTAATAATAATATCCTAGTGATGCTTGTTTTGCAACAAAGCGGCAGTGTGACGTCATCGACGTCAGGTCTGGAGATAATGTAACCGGGTAGTAGATAATTTATTCCCAAAAGTAGATATTTATTTATTAAATAGGAAGCTAACGTTGCATACAATTATAATCCTTATTCTAAAGCACACTCTTAAATATTAGACCTCACTTACAGGATAACTCAACACGCATTATGAAATGAAAAACAATACAATACGTTTTTTAAAAACTTACATAACTTACTAAAAAATATTTAAAAAAAAACACAAAAATTTATAAGTGAAATTTATTTATCTATTTACTAGCGGCCTCTATGTCATTCACTGAAAAAATTATTAAAATCGATCCAGTTGTTTTGATTTATTCATTACTGACCGGCCCGCACGCGTTAATTTAGAGTAAAACAATTCTACTTTCCCTAAACCATGAAGATTTCCTGCTATCTTTGGAATATCTAAATTAATACACTACATTTTTACTTATTTAATTATAATTACTGATACATTGTCGCGCTGAAAAGCACGTCTTTATTAAGTATTGTTATTTTCCTCGCTAGAGAGCTCCGATAATAAACGCGTCCGATCGCTGCTAAATTCGAAGTGCGGGAGAACGGCGGCCTCCGACGCGCTATTTATAGGCACACTCCCGCCGCACCGGCTGGCCGGAACCGCCGCAAACGCTACGTCCCGCAATTTTTAAATCTGTAATATCTTCGAAAATATTTATTTAAATCATATGCTGTAAAGGGCCATATAGATCTATATTAAATCAACAATGTATTTAAGATATTTAGTTAGATAAGGATTAATGCTGTATTGGTTAAAATCGCTTCGAAAATTAGCCATTATTTGTCGTAAAAAGTAAATGACAAAGAAATTATTGTGGGATATCCATAAGAGATGGTATATACCATAGCGGAGTTTTCTGTAGACCTTTTCAATGTGTACAATATTTATTACATTATTTGGTAAATTTGGTAGGGTACCTGCGTTTGCAATGTAAGCGGAAAAAATGTAATTATTTACGTCATCACATTAGAAACCTCAAAAATAACATTACTTTATTTCTTCACTATTTCATGGATGTTATTATACATAGAAACCTTCTTCTTCAATCACTCTATCTATTTAAAAAAACCGCAACAAAATCCGTTGCGTAGTTTTAAAGATTTAAGCATACATAGAGATATAGGGACAGAGAAAGGGACTTTGTTTTATACTATGTAGTGTTTTAGATTCACCAATGGTAATTACAATATTACAATTATAGTTATACTAAGTTACAAATGTCTTATTAAGAATTACCTTATTAAGACAGACATTACCAGGTAATCCATTAGGATTACCTTTTCAGGTGGATACCGCATGTTAAAATATGTGTGAAATAGTTAAATAAAATAAGTATTAGTTATAAAACCATTGTATGGTATAATGAAATAACAAACAAGTCAAGATGTAATAAATAACTTTAAATAATAAAATGGTTTGTATATTTCAGTTGTATAGCCCGCTGGCTTGTGAGCTGTGTGCGGAGGTGTTCACAGTGCCGGCCGCGTGGGTGCGACACGTGCAAAGCCACGCCAGCAATGAACCGCACCGGAAGAGGAAGCTCGTGAGTACCAACACTATTAATTATTATCAGCAATATTAAAACCTTAGATCATTTATACACTGTGACAGCTCTGAAAACGAGGAAAAATTAAGGGGTTGAAAGTTAACCTCTATTTGTATGCACGCACACTTAACAGTGGGAGGCTCCTTTGCATCGGATGCTGGCTAGATTATGGGTACCACAACGTCGCCTATTTCTGCCGTGAAGCAGTAATGTGTAAGCATTACTGTGTTTCGGTTCGAGGGGCTAGTGAAATTACTGGCCAAATGAGACTTAACATCAAGGTGACGAGCGCAGCTGAGAGAATTTTTGAATTTTTCAAGAACCCTGAGCGGCACTGCCTTGTAATGGGTAGCGCGTATCAAATACCATCAGCTGATCGACCAGCTCGTCTCGTCCCTTATTGTCATAAAAAAAATCCCAGAGGCATACATTTTCGAATGGGTGATAGTTTTTTACTTTCGCCAAAAAGTTTGGGAGAGCGGTTCTTTTTAATTTAACTGTTACATCAATATTGTTTGTAAACAGAGTGACGACTCGGATGAGACGATGGCTCTGCTGAGGTGCGACCTGTGTCAGAAGCACTTCCCGAACCCAGCCGAGTGGGTGCGACACATCCAGAGCACACACACAGAGTCTGGTATGTACATATCTGCATTTGTACTATACAAATAAGTTTATATTAAAAAAACAAAATATATTTATTTATATTATTAACAAACATTAACATAATTTGGGCGGTAAGCAATTACCGCATGTGTTGAAAGACCGGTCTTCCTCCATTTCAATTCTATATGTAGATATAATTCTTACATAAATCAACTAAAAATCTAAACGAATATAATCTTTATTTACATTACTATTATAATGATGGTACGTGATAATATACTCCGCCTGGTATTCTCTTTCCACGATGCCCTAAGACTACGGACACTATAAGTGTTACCATTGATTGTCCTTTTCAGCAAATTTAGGTACCTTCTCATTGAGTTTATGAAAATAAAATAAAATACTAAGTTACTGAATTAATTACTAACTTGTGTGATTTATCTATTTAGATTTAAATTCGTTTATTTATTGGATTATTATTTCATAGTGCTTTATTAAGTATTATACACATTTAGCTCGGGTAAATCAATCACAAACAGTGGCAAGACATCGCATTGACAAGTGTCATATTATTGACAGCTCGCCATTTCATAGCTAGTGTCGTGTCGCTCACATCTATTGCGTTGTTTCACACGAAAAAAGTTTGAGAACAGCATCGAAACTGATGACGTATTCTTAGGCTAATCACTTGACCCAGGTGTCACGGGAAGAGAGTACGAGGCGGAGTACCTATATTATACCATGATTATAAAAGTATAATAACTGTAAAGCTTGAAACCCAGGTTATAAATTTGGGGTCACGGAAGTTGATAAAACTAAAAACTTGAATTTTCAGTCACCAATCAGGCATTGTATAAAAACGGTATATTTTTCATTCAATTTCAACCAGTAGTTTAAAAATTATAACTACTTAGTCAAACTTTCTTAATTTAGTCACTCACTGACTGGCTGACCATTATCAAAAGTTTAAGGCACTTTCAGAAGATATAAAAGCTTCAAATTTAGAATACAATTAGTATTAATTATATAAATCAAGGAAAAACCAAAATATTTTACAATTTCGGTCCAGTTATGAATGAAATTGTAATCTCAAATTTATTTATGCAGTGGGTGTTGCAAGTTTCCGTGGCACTTTCGAGAGTTATAAGTCTTGAAAGGAAAAAAATCGGATTATTTACAAAAAGAAATGAGATGCCATCAAAAACATAAGGTTTTTTTACAAGTTATGTTTTTGATAGCATTATAATTACATAAAATATTGAACGGTGCCATTTAATGCGCAGAAGTCAAACGTAGGATCTCATTGGTGGAGGGTACAGGGGGGCGTGCACAAATCGCACCAAGACATACTACGATGAATATCGGGGTCGCATACCTAGCTAATCTATGTTGCCAACGTCGCAAGCAACCATTCCTGCTCTTCATCTTATCTTCGTATTATTCGTGATAATCTTGGCAGACTGGTCGTGGTCATCACGAAATTACAACTTTTGGGGCAGATTGGGTGATTCGCTTCACGTGCATTCGCCACTTTTCCCTGCTGGCATACCCAGCCTGGTACTCTCGTTCAATGGACCATACCAAACCACACCACCACAGCAAACTTAATTTGGTTGGTCCATCGCATAGGCGACCTTCCTACTTTGCCATGCACGACACGGCCGCGACGTTCGAGGGACTCACTTTCGCGACGAGGGACGTGTCCGAAGACTTTATAATAATACAAATATAAAAAAATATATAAAAAATATAGCTTCGGTACCAGAGTCGCTTCGGTGGTAAATCTGCCGAACCTTCAGCTGCATCGAACGTTTTTTTATAGCATTAATATCAAAAGTAATGAATAATTATGTTTTTCATGCTTGAGTTACATATATAGTTTTTTTAAAGTATCGGTTGAACACAAAAATATATTAATGATAGCTTGAAAACACGATCTGTGTTCGTATTTTAATTTGATCTGTGTGTGAAGTTCTTAACTCTGTAGTGTGTATTCTTAACTCTATACACACGATATTATTAGATGCAATCTTCAAATACTACGTCCTGTCGACAAGAGTTTGCAGTGTATTATATAAGAACTTCACACACCAATTGGTATTTACCTATACATATAATAGCTATGTTAAATTTTATGATTAATAATGTTTTTTTGCAACTAACATAGCTGAAATTTGATTGTTGTGTATGTGGCTAATTCTTGACCAACTAAACATCGGCCTCTCACACATAATTCTTTTGAACCATGGTCGCGGTCGCGGAGAATTTTATTGTAGCTTCGACCATTATTGGACATCGAATTTTTGATCCGTAAAATCACAAATGAGTGGACAAACACCCTTATTCAAAATTTTAAATATTAAGTATCTAAAAGAAGAGTCTCTATAGAATGGAAGAAATTTCGATATTATTAAAATAGATGCATACTTATTAACACTTTTTTATGCTACAGCTTTTTTCGTTTAAAAAATTCTACACGATGTGTGGTTAAAATAAGTCCCAAGATTAATAAGTAATACATTGCTGGTATTTATTGATAAACCGGCATATTTATATATTTTTTATTATTTTTTAATTATATAAACAATAGCGGTTTAAATCAATCCCAAATCTGATATAAGCGTTTAATTCGATGTTTATACTATACAACCTAAATGTCTCTCTGATTAAACAAAACTTGTGCTAGCGAAACATAAGTTACCTGTCATCATATCTCACTCACACAATTGTGGACAATGTCGTAAACGAAAATTGTATCTGCCACTACGATGAAAACTATAGTGGCATTCTCCCGACCGCGACCGGAGTATGGAGCATTCTCAAAATAAGTATTACAATATACAACTATTCGTCAGTGAAGTTCTCGACAGTGCGAGAGTCAATAAGCTACTCTAAAGTCAGCTCGTCGCACATTAAGTTTTTTCATCTATAATAAGTGCTAAGCGTCATATTTAGAACCTACCATTACACGATATGATGTATCGTGTGAATACCTTAATATCTTCTAAACCTTAATATATATAAATCACGTCACACGTTGTTTGTCCGCGATGGACTCCTAAACTAAGAACGGAATTAAATTAGGATTACTTCATGGAGTGCAGTTGAGTCCAAATTGGGAGATAGGATGCTTTTTATTTCGATTTGGGACCCGTACTTATTTTTATTTCGAATATTTGTTTTGTATGGACATATTTTCTGTGAGAGAATTTATTGACGCTCGGTTTGACAGTTCTGCTGTGAAACAATTTCATTATAACAACAGGGATAATTTCTTACGAAATAATTCTTAATGTTTTGAAATATTATTGGTAAATTCCTATAAAACAGTATTTTTTTTTATTATTTACAGAACAACGTCTGTCGGGTCAGCTAGTTAATTATATAAATCTAGTGTCCTCATATTTGTTCCCAGTGAACTCCTAAACTATTGAACGAATTTTAATGGGGATTGCTTCATGGAGTGCAGTTTAGTCCAACTTGAGAGATAGGATAGTTTTTATTTCTTTTGGGACCCATTATTATTTTTATTTCCATTATTTGTGTTGTATGTACATACCTAATATTTTCTTTTAGAGAATTTTAATTTTCATTATTACAACAGAGTGAAGAAATGTACAGAATAACGTCTGTCGACTCAGCTAGTATATTATACATATTAAATATAGGTTACGCTCCCCACCACAATCTGCGTGGCATTCTGTCTCGCTTTCACTCATGTCAGTTGTTCATGTCATGTATATAAGTGGCGTGCACGGCTTTCTCAGCTTTTCTTTCCCTACTATATGCATCGTCGCCAGTCACTTATGAAATTTAATATACGTTGCGAGCAGCTGTTTCGCTTATCCTTTGTGTCGATTATAAATTATCCGTGTAAATTGTCCTTTGCCTTTTTTTTTTCATTAATTTTTTATCGCTTAGTTCCAATTCCTACCCTACCCTTTATATTACTACACCTTCTGTGTCTTACGGGCGTCCCTAGACGGCACTTTTTTTATTTTTTTCTATATTTTTAACTGCTGGAACTTCACTGATGAATTGCCAGTTTTATTTGATCACCGCTACAGTCATAATAATCACTTCAGTTATGTTCACAGATCGCTCGCATTGCAATGCTTTGTCTACAAAACATTGCAACGGTGTCCCTAGTAGTCGTGTTTGTAAAATTTAAACTACCCTCAATTTGTTTTTTTTTTAATTTTGGCCTCATAGTAACTGTAGCGATGTGGGTTTATGTTTGTCCGGTTGTCCAGAATTGGCCATATCAAACAACAGTGCACCACCAAAACGTCACAATCGTTTCACAGAGGGCGCACAGAACAAGACGTGCATGCAATGCAAGAAGATATTTCCGTCGCATGCATCAATGCTAATACACATGAGGACTCACACAGGTAAAATATATTTTATAAATTAATAGAAACTCACTTATGACTCAAATTATATGATAAATATATTTTCTAGGAGATTATAAATACTTAAATACATTTTTGAAGTCAGCATATCGATAGATATTTTAAATTAGAAACAATTTTAAATTTTTAAACTTAGTTGCCTTAAGTGGTCGCGTGTAGTGTACCAGGTATATTTATTCTTATTAAATAAATATGGCGTACATTCAAATACAGACAGAGTTAAGAGTAGTGATGAGCCGAATGCGGCTTGACTTGATTCCCACTTGGGACTCGCCTACTAGAATACCAATTTATTTTGATTTGAGTACGCCTTCGAAAATCGACTTTGTACCTACTCGCTTCTATAATATCATAAGTTCTTATATAACTTCTAAAAAAGTCATATGCCGCTAGACAACTGATGATTGTTTCATGGGTTGTCTAGCGACAAGGCCAGGTTTATAACTTTAGTGTGCGTGACAAGTAAAGTCTTACATTCGCGATTTGTATGTCACATTTGAGTTAAGTTTGCATTGCTCAAAATAGAGTTTTACGACTTTTTCACATCTGTCACATGTCCATCTAGATTTATAAATGATCTAATAGGAAAATAAACAGATGGTGTACTTATGAGTGTGAGGATTAATATTTGTAATACAATGTTAATGTTAGGTGAGCGGCCATTCCTGTGCGGCATGTGCAACAAGGGCTTCAACGTGAAGTCCAACCTGCTGCGTCACTTGCGCACGCTGCACGACCACGTGGTGAGCCCCGCGCAGATCGAGGACGAGGAGCCGGGGCCCTCGCACGTCAAGAAGGAAACGTGAGGCCGTGGAGGGAGGGCAGGTGAGGCTATCGTGTTTAGTTCTTATAACTTCTATGAGCAGCTTTTGAAACTTATTGTTGTGAAAACTTCTTTTGGCGCACCGCAAGCAAATTTTTTCGTAGGTAGTAGTGGGCTACGTTAGGCTCTTCCGTCACGCTCAGATTTGAAAAAGCGGGGGCCTACTCCTAAATTCGATATATCGTGACATTAGTCGTGTGTGAATCACTAGGTACTCTTAGTTACATCGTATTCATGTCAACGCGCCTAAACGTCAAAAATATGTTTTGACTTTTGACACTTAACAGCGACATAGCACAGATAATATTTAGTTTTTCAAGGTTTGCACATAAATCATTCACTCGAACATCGTATAAAAAAAAATCAAAATATTAGTCTATGGTTACGATAGGCGATGCGGAATTTGAAAATTTGTTAGAATAGGGTACCTAAGTGCGATTATTATGTGGAGTATCATCGTATCGTTCCGAATGTATCGAAGTCGATTTTGCGTGTAGGCCTCCTGAGGTGGAAGATCCGTCACGCTGCTCACACCGTCACAGGTCTCACATTTATAAGACATTACACGTCAGGCTGCTCTTCGCTGCGGTGAAAGGCTCGATAGGGTGAACTCGGGACCGCCAAGTGTACGCGAGCGAGAAAGATACAGTCAGCTGTCTTCGCTGTTGTGTTTAGTATATTTAACTAATACTTAATAATAATAATCATTGCCCCATCACTAGCTCCTCCTCTCTCACACAAACCAATTGTTACTTTTTAAGTGAAAACTTCTTTTGGCGCACCGCACACACATTTTTTTGATGGCTCTAATGATATAAAATTTTCGGAAGCGGGAAACGATCCAGATAGGTGTTATCTCTTAAAGTCACTCAGTGTGAGAACACCGCCGACCATATTCTTGACACACTAATTATTACTTGAGATTCTCTGAATTTATGAATGAAAAAAAAAAATAGATAATTTTATCGTTTTTCAGAGACCAATTCCTGTTGGGAGCATCTAATTTGCTCCAGAGAGCGGTTATATTGTCTCAATATAAAATTGCAACCATTTTTTACATAAAACAGTATACAATATCGTCGTCATAATTAAACAGTCTTAGATAATTTATACGTCTAGAATCTAGATAGTTTACTAAAATAATATAACATAAACTTAGTACTAAGTAGATTTTAATATAAAATTTGAAATTATTTAGTTTAGCAATTCAAATAAAGAAGATAAATTTTATTTAATAGTTTGAATACACTAGATGAATATAAATTCAACTAAACAATCCGATAAACCCAAACCGAGATATGAATTAAAAAACGAATAAAATGTTTCAGTTTCCGAGATACTTTCGTATAACGCTGAGAAATGTAAAAATCATCGCAACCGAAAAAATAAGGATACAGCTCCAAAAGAATTAGTAACTCGAAAAACAAACGCGGAAAAATGTCGGATGTATAGGTTGCGGAAAAAAGAGCTCGCACAAAAATATAAATCATCTTTGAATGAAGATTTATATAATACTCCATCAACTTCGAATTCGCAAACAACGCCCGGATCATCGCCTCGGCCTGTTACTACCGGTAAAACTTTAGTCATTTTTATATTACAGTAATCGCTTCGTTTTAAACAAATTAAGTACCTATATGATTAAATAATTGTATTAAAATAAATTTAAATAGGTAGTTTAAAATATTAAAGTAATAATACAAAACTAGCGGCCTCACAAATGAACTTGGAGTAAAGTTATAATAATTGAGAATAAACCATGAATAAGCAAAATATTGCTTATACGTATATCGTTTCTTGCTTTTATTTGCAAGCCTGCTTATTGTTTTTTCTAAATTAAATTTCTTGTACAGTTATATACAATCCCATTACTGTGCAAGCTAAAGTCCATATGGAAAATTCTGTGCAACATGATTATCATTCAACATCCGAAAACATTCCGTTAGTAAAAAAAAGAGCTTCATCCGCGATCTCGAACACGAAAAAATTATCAAGAGTTAGCTTATGCTTCGATTATACATGTTTCGTCTAATCAACAAATGGTATTGGATCAAGAACGTAATTTGATCAGGACATACCTACACACTTTTATTCGACATAATATTTTATATAGTACACACACTTGTTTGATAATATTTTTGTAAATAAATACGTTTGTAACGAAGATTACGATTTAGGAATAATTTGAGCGTAACCGCTCTATCTCCATTTATTTCTGTGGTTTAATACTTTTATTGCCTTGATTTGATTATTATCGGTTCGATTTTATTAAAAATCTGTTTCTACGACGGTTTAAATCGCTACCTCTTTTAGCAGTTGATCAACTAAATTCGGATTTAGGCTGGATGCATTAAGTAAGCAACATGCTAGATTAGAGATGATAAAACATTATTTACATATTGTGTAAGTACGATAACTGGACTTTATGCTTCACATAGTTTTCTAGCCAGTTCTCTCGTTTTAGAGTGAGCTATACATTGGTGAGCATAATGACACATGCACAAGAGACATGATTACCATTTTAATTTTCAGTTGATGATGACTGTTAATAAAATTACAGGTCACAGATATTTTTTTACAGAAAAATATGTGATGCGTGTTTATTTGTGGTAAACCTGTTGATATGCGGTGTGTTTTCTAAAATTCTATTGTTCGCTCGGATTTGACTTTCGCTGAATGAGAACTTAAAGAAAGGAATCCAATAACGACTCAGGCCATATTATGCCGCTCATGGGTCTACATTCAAATTGTAGACAGTTCTTGTTTTTAGGTATATTATTAAAAAATATTAGAGTAGCCGAAACAAGAATGAAATAAATTGTCTCGATAGAAAAATACCAAAGTAGACCATTCCATTTAACTAATAAATAACGAAATATTAAATTTTTCATTAATTATTATAATTATTAACAAAACGAAATAATGCTATGCAGCGGTAGGTACTCACGTAAATTGCTTTTGGGCGGTTCCTACTGGTTATTTAGATGGAAAGATTCAAGGACGCATTCAAAGTACTCCCACACTGTTACAATCTGTCTCGAATGTATACCCTAAGCCCTTATTAGGGCTATATTTCACCGGGACACCACGGTGGCGCGACTGTTTGCGTATGCTACCAAACTAGACACCGTACAGACACCATCACTACACCACACTGAGACGGGATCAAAATAAATACCTCGAAGACATTGCTCTACTGCTGTATATAAATACGAAAAGAAAGTGGTGAGTTCATCCCTATTTAGCCTTCATAGATTCACACTGCGTCACTGGCGGCCGAGTAAGCGAGACACCATACAACTCTATAGTAGTAAGTGGTGGCGTGACCAGTAACATTCTATGCACGCGTCCGAGCTGTTCGCGCCAACAAATTGGTTTGCGCAACCAAACGCACGCCATGTGAGTAACTCCCTATAGAGCTGTATACTTATATTTTGTTGGTAGCGGCGCCTGCATGCGCCACCGTGGTGTCCCGATGAAATGCCCTTAACATAGGTGGTTACGACACTTGATCTCTTAAGATAACTAATGTGTAATGAACCCCCAGGCAGGGGCCGCGGCCGGCGTGCGTTCATGCCCGCACTGGCCGCCGCCAAGAACGACCCCGCGCTGCGCAAACAGAGCTACTCGCTATTTCTGAAACAGCGCGCCGTGCTCTTCTCAGCCAAGAAGTGGAAGTAAACCAGACACGTCGCTACCCATAACAATGCTCGCTCTATAGCAGCTGAGATACTAAGTTATTGAGTTATGTGATTAGTTTAAACTTTACCCGTGTTCGTTGTGCATCTGATATTTTAAATTGTTTGACGATATCAACAAGTCAAAAATTAATGAATCATTTAATTCGCATGAACGAGTAGATATAATATGAAATACTTTACATTTTTATGAAGATAGGTACTATAGTTATTGATTTTACATATTTTTACATCTAATTTCTTATGGAAAGTGAACGAATTAACTATTTAATATATTTGAGATAATATGATTAATTAAATTTATCGCAATCTCATAATATTTCAGACTTATTGCACACACTTTCTAATTGTGGTATTGTTGAACACATATGTTCCGCTACCGTAGCGCGTCCGAACGTTTGGGCGTATCAAATTCGATGATGTGTTTAGGCCATAAGAGTGCATAATTTTGCATTGAATCTGTTATAGACAAAATAGTTCATATTATTAAGTCATCCAATGAGTTGCCGGGATTTCTTTCAAGCATATTTTAATGTTACATTGAGACCATATTCATAGATTAATTTGTTATTAAATTATGCTATTATTGCGCAAATTATTAGTTTTAATGTGGTGTTGTAATAATTAACTCTAATTAATACTGGACTAGCCAGCCATTCTAATTAATCAAAGCTATTACTTGGCAGATTACTTATAATATATTTTAGCAAAACTCGACACAATCTCACTGAAACACAACTGAGCGAAAACTATGCCTTATATACGCGTAGGCAGAGTTTTGCTTCAGTTGTTTTATGTACGTCAATGGTAGATGGTACATGCATATGTGTACCGAAAAAAACACTTTCTTGAAAATAATTATGAATGGGGCAAAATTAGTTTGTTATAATGCCACTTGGTATTCTAGTCATGGCAAATGTAGGTTGGCCCAAGGTGCACTTACATTGAATAATAATAATTTATGTGAAAGCTATTAATATACACATATTTTGTATGTTGTATTGTGGGGGATATTATCTTGATGTCATTAGATGTAGAGATAAAAACAAATAAAATTAGTTGACAAAATTTGCAAATATATTTTGTAATATTTAACTTTAAATCATCTAGTCTTATTTGATTCACTGATTTTAGTAAAATTACCACTATTATTAAGCTTCTAATATTTATATAAACTGATGTTTTAATTTGTTTAGTCAATTAGATATAAGTTACTGTAGCATTTAATATTGGGTAGCGACACTGGTACTTCACATCCTGCCCTTCCTCGGATAATAATTGTAAAATATTTTTATAATTACTGGTTTGTTAACCAGATGATTTAGTTTGTAAGTTTTTATTTAGCATGTAAGATGGTTTATGATATTTCGTATGTAAAGGCTTCATACAATGTAAGAGGTTACTTTAATTTATTAAAAAAAAACATTCCATATTATTTCTTGTGTGACAATGCAATTAAAGATTTTATTGAAAATGATTTATTTTAATTTATTACTCATGTGAAACATGAATTCTATTTTAGTGTTTGTACAATTTTTTTAAATGATATGTGGAAATAAATACATAAAATGAAAGAGCTGTTTTAATGCTTAAATGTTTAATTGAAGTTTATCACAATTCAATTGTTTTAAACTTGCAACATGATGAAAAAAAGGCACAAAGTGAGTATAACCTAGGAATGTACTTAACTATCATCCTCTTCAATTTTTGGAGCCAAATAGTATCGGATGTGACCAATGTCTGGAATGCGGTATTCTACAACTAATGGTACATCAGCTGACATTGACAATTGAACCTGAAACAGAAAGGCATATTTGAATGGAACTAACTAATCAACCATGAACATGTGTCAAAAGATGAATTGTCGTGGGGAGCATGGTCTATAAACTGTTTATATATATTATATGTGATCCAGTCATTTATGTCAATCTGTGCCCAAAGTAAAACATAGATAAGCTCATCAATCTAGTTTCTTTTACCTTTGGTCAAATATGGCAAACCAAAATGTATACAAATCCACATTTCACTGCCATTACAAGTCAATAAAAAGTTAAACTCTAGATCTACGCTGTTGTGCCCATTTAAAATGTGATCTGGATTATGGGTTGGTTATATCATTCCAAAGTATTGTATGGTAGTAGCACATATTTATGTCACTAGCTGCCATGTCACAGTGTGCTATGTAGTAATACAATACTCAAAACTTGTAGTTGCTTGTCAGTAAAGTGAATGTAAATATGCAATGACTTTCCTTTGTACTCTGACATGTTTCTTGCATGGATATCTATTGATTGGCGTGGGAATGTTTCAGTGATGTTGCTTGGCTTGGCACAGCAGTCAAGAATTAGAGAAATTGTTGGAAGATTGTCATTACCAGCCCTCAAACATCTGTATCTGACCATAGAAACAACATCATCTATAATTTTTTTTTTCCAAAACATGTAGACAGTGAATTTCTACTAATGCTGGAATTATTCAATTTATCATATATATAATATACTTCATTATTGTAGGGTTATAAATACAATTTTCAATCATCAATTAGTTTTTAACACCCTTTTGATTCTCAGGATATTTTTTTTAAACAAAAAATAAAATTTAACGCTTATTGTTTAATAAAAACCAGTAAAGGTGTTTAAGGATCTTATAAGATTGAAATTGAATTTCCAATATAAGAAGGAAGCTGTGGAATGAGCTTCCTTGTGTGGTGTTTCCCGGACAATATGACATGGGTAACTTCAAAAAAAGTGTGTACACCTTCCTTAAAGGCCCGCAACACTCTTGTGATTCCTCTGGTGTTGCAAGATAATGTGGGTGGCGGTGATCACTTAACACCAGGTGACCCGTACGCTCATTCGTCCTCCTATTCCATAAAAAAAAAAGTTGCACAAACAACAATACATTATATGTACTAGTTATATTTGTAAAGATATACATTACCTGAGGACTCAGTGAGGTGGCTTTTGTGAAGTAGTTGAGATATTGACAGGCAAAAGTCAATGTGACGGGCTCATCCATCTCTATGACAACAGCCTCCTCTTCCTTGTCTATGGTTGCTGTTTGTGCCAACTTAATATTTGCCGAACCAATGTCGCCACTTGCAGAGAATTTTACACCTGGATACATAAATATATATACATAAATCTTTCAACATAATAAATAACTTTAGTTTATTTCTTTGGTTGATGTAATATTAGTTTTAATTAGATTGGCGCTATTTTTAATTATTTAGATAAGTTTTTCAAATTTTGTTCATATTATTTGTTATTATATTTTGTAAATGTTTATTATGTAATGTATTGAGTACAATACACAATACAATAACAACTAAAACACTAGTTTGTTGCAAATAAAGATATACTTACTTAAAATAAATTTGGGTCTAATTTGTGGGGAGGTTAAACAAAGTCCATGGATGTTCACCCACAGTGTAAGAGAACATCCAGATGGTGTTTCACTAATCATGTGAATTACACTTACCTTCTTTTGTACATGAGATCACCATTGATTCTCCAAACTGTGAGAGATCACGGCATATTCTAGCAAATTCTGCACTTGGCATCCTGATTGTGCAACTGTATTCTGTCTCTGGGATACCTGCAAAATGACAAGAGGTTTCTTTATAAAGTAAGCTGCATAATTTTCACAAGGACTCTTTGTACATTTAAATATTGGGATTACATAATTATAAGAATTAATTTTGAGAGTATATTATGTTTTATAATTTATTTCTTGAACTCACAGATCTATATTATTCTGGACTATACAATTTTACATATATACAGATAATTAAACAAACATGCAATCCCTTAATAATCTTGTTCTGAGTATAGAAATAAAAATTATATAAATATTTCAATTAGATATAGTTATAAGTAAATGTAATCTGCATGACTATTTTATTTATTGAATTAAGCAAGTACCTAGATGCTCCAAATCTAAGTTCATAAGCTTCATTTCATAATCGGAAACTTTCTCTTGATTAGGGCTCTCAAACACAAATGTAACTGTATCTGCATTGTCCTGGGCTTTCATTGTAACAGTGTCCTTGTCACCTGCACACTTCAATATCTTTGACATACTGAAAAAAAATTCTTAATTAGAGCATCAATTCATCAACACAGGGTTAACACTTCTACTGCTAACCTGAGAATTATCTAATATGTGGTGTCAATTGAACTATAGACACTTTTAAAAAGTAGGGTGTGTTAAGCAGTACACTTAATAGCGTTTTAGCAGTCAATGTACTGCCAGAAAATTAGGATAAAAAATACTGATAATATTTCAATACCTTCCCAGATTCATACCCATGGATATATTTCTATCACATCTGTATTTGTCAAAGCCATCTGCTCGTAGAGACAAAGATACCAGTGATACATGAGAGTTGTCCATAGCCTGAAAAATGGTATTACCAAATAATAAAAATCCAACAAGGCCATTTAATCTTGGCTTCATCATATTTTATTTCAATTCAAGTGTTTTAACCAACTGTAATAAATAAAAAGCTAAAAGGAATTCTGCACATTTAGTTAATGGAATAAGAGTATTAACGAGTTTTCTGTTTGAGTAATAAATGTCCGTTTATAAGATCAATATTACATTACACATTACTAATATACATAGAAAGTTTATTTCTTAATTTTATAATAACTTTAGCAGTTAGGATCCTAGCTGTAACTAGAAAATGTTTATTTCACAGTACGGAGTTAAGTGTACCTGTAATTGTATTCCATTGTCATCACAATCGAATGTTGCTTGGGTAAGCAAGTCTTTGATGGCTTCGAGGACTTTCTTCAGGATCGAACTACGTAAGAGCCTTGCTTCAAACATTATGGTAACTAGAATCAAACAATAAAAGTATACAATTCCCTGCACAAGTAAAGTGGAGAGCAACAACAGAAAAATGACGCCATTGATAAAGAAAAAAAGGTTAGTCATTAGTGAAACATATCCATCCATAAAACAAAACACCCGAGTCAGAATAATTTACTTACGTATTATAAGTAGATATAAAGGAGACACTACTATTTTCTTAAATATGTTAAAGAAATATTTGATGGCCGATGAAGTCAAATATAAAATAGTAATGTAGTTGATTTCTTATAATTTTGACACACTCAACCGGCATTTGCAGTTGTAAAATGGCGCGAATTTTTTATGTCAAACTCTAACTTTCAATTTTTTTTTTGGATTTTATGGCCTGGTAACCTAACTTTCTAAGCCACAGAATCACAGAGCACAGAATACTTTTATATATTTTTTTGAAAACCAAATCTAACAGGTAATAGAAATTGATAGACGGTAAAGTCCTCGGAGCAATTATCAAGCCTACAGAAGTAACAATAAGTTAAGCTGTACAGCACTGGCTTGATTTTTCTACCCTACGTGAAACGCATTGCAGTATGCACTGAATAGAGACTGACATATCTCACCTTGACCAAGCTCACAACTTGCATCGCCAAATCACAAAAATTTCAAAGGCAAGCCTGCTGCACGGTGACGGGTTGCAAGAGAATAACACCTACTGCCGCTATGGAGATGGTTTTTTTTTTATGGAATAGGAGGACAAACGAGCGTACGGGCTTTGAGCATTCCTCCACTGCACCTATTCATATATCAAGAAGCAGCGATGGCTACGCTAAGATTAAAACACAAAAAAAAGTGTGTGTGACAGCTCCGACGCACGACTGGAGTTTACTCCTCAAGAACGATTGTCTTTGAACAGGTAGGTCACTATCGAAAGCATGGTCAGCCACGCCCCTTGTGGAAGCAGTTAGTAAAAAACCGACTTCAAAATCTGAAAAGTATAAGATAACTAAAAATTTAATTTAATACACGTTTACCTTTAATATTAATAAAATACTATTATTTATATGTGCTACCAATTGATAGGTTTTAAGTCGGTGACAAGCCCTAAATAAAATAAAACTAAATATTAGAAACAGCTTACTTACTGTAATTATTAAGGTTATCTGTCCATGGGTGTCTGTCCGCATGGGTTGTTTTGTTCTAGACGAAGCTATCCCGCTGAAAGTCACGCGTGGCGAGTGTAGGTATTTACTACTACATTTGGCTTGGCACCGATTTCAAAGCTATCAATATATAGCACAGGCAAATTATAGTATTTTATTAATATTACAGATAAAGGTTTAATAATTAGAACCTGAATGAAAACTCCTAAAAAGCCGTACACAAAAAACAATTATATCATCGAGGTAAACAAAGATTTGCATAAAAAATGTTCATAAAATAAAAACGAATGGGTCAAACTATGTAAAATTTTTCTGAGACCAAATGGCATCCATTCTGGTACACTAAACGTAAAAAATTATGCAATTCGGATCATAAATTTCAGAGTAATCGGTGTACATACATAAAAAAAACCGATCGAATTGATAACCTCCTCCATTCTGAAGTCGGTTAATAAAATAGAGTGGACTTTCATTTTTTCCAAAAATTATAAAGTAGAGCTCGAGTAAGGTAACGACAGTTTGCTTACACAATATCATGAGCTCGACCTCTACACAGATGGCCTAAGCTTAACACTGTATACGAGGTAGAATTCATGGGGATTTGATGTAGCGGATGTAGCGGCCAATGCAATCGTTCCCAGAGATATTCAAGATCACACCATCAAAATACTCTCAAACATTATTTAAATCGGTATTACAAACCCTTAAAAGAAAGGTTATCAATTCTAGCCTATTATTTGAATGCCACTCAGCATTAAATGAGGTGGCAGGCAAAAACAACTCCTTAACATTACAGTGGATCAAGGGTCACCGTAGGGTTGGGGGCAATGAGACGATCGGCTAGAAAGTCTTCTGAGACCCAACCGGTCGGACCAGAACCTTTCCTACCCCTGTCGCAGTTGGTTAAGGAATCACATAAATCAAAAGATAAAGGCACTCCATCAACAATACTGGGATAGCCTTGAGGAGTGCAGGCAAGCCAAAGCAGCCTGCGCCGACTTGCGTTTTACCAGGGCAATCTTACGATTTAGTTGGTATTAACTAAGATTAATATTATATGCGGCCACAGGTCAGTGCAATTTTAACAGGCATCTTTTTAATATGGGTGTCATAGACAACCCTCAATGATTTTTCGCAATGTTCTCACTTCTTTACTATCTCTGCTTTCCTTACATTAAAATAAAAATACAGTCAATTAGAAAACCAAAGTGGATATCAAAAGGAATAAGATAATGTTGCAAAAGGAAACGAGAGTTACTATGGAAATATAGATAAAAACCTAATAATAAAAATAAACAAAATTACAAAGTGTATGGAAAGCGTTTAAAAAATATCATGAAACTAACACAAAAATCCCAAAATGATTATAAAATAAGAAATTCGCATAACAAATCTAAGACTACATGGGACATAATAAATGAAAACAGATTAAAACTCAATAATAACAAAATTGAACGTATTAAAAAAGGCAACGAAATAATAAGTGACCCCTTAGAGATTGCACAAGCTTTTAATGAACATTTTCTTAGTCGTAAAATTTTGTCAACAACTAATGAAAGAGCAAACGCTAACTGGAACAAGCCGAATTCAATTTTTATGAAACCATGATCGCCTACTCAAATAAATAATATCATAAAAACACTAAAACATACAAATAGCACTGGGTTTGATGAAATTTGTACCAAAGCAGTAAAATATGTATCTGATATAATATCGCCAGTTTTGTGTCATATTACAAATCTATGTATAGAGAATGGTGTATATCCAGATAATTTAAAAACTTCAATTGTGAAGCCACTCTTTAAAAAAAAAGATAGGGAAGACATGGACTGTTATAGACCAGTTTACCAATTTTCTTAAAAATAATAGAAAAGTATATTTGTAATAACTTAAACGATTATTTTGAAAAGAATGAAATATTAACCGAAAAGCAAAAAGGCTTTAGAAAAAATAAATCAATTAATTTAGCAATATACAATTTCTTGAAGGAAGTCATTACTAATGTAGATAAAAGAAAGCATGTATGCGTACTTTATATGGACCTCACTAAGGCATTTGACTATGTCGACCATCAAATATTATTGAATAAGCTAAGCGTGTACGGGGTTAGAGGAAACAGCTTATCACTTCTAAAATCATATCTAACGGGGAGGCAACAAATGACACAAATAGCGAGGTTAGTACGGCATGATAAAACAGAAACACCATATATATCGGAGTAAAAAACCGTAACCACTGGAGTACCGCAGGGAAGTATATTAGGTCCATTGTTGTTCATAACATATATAAACGATTTCCCTACGGTAACCAACCATGAGATGATTTTATTTGCTGACGACAGCACAGTGATATTTATAGGTGAAAATTTAAATTCTTTTCAAAGTGACATTATTAATACTATAGGCAAGATTATAAACTGGTTGACATGTAACAATTTAGTCATAAATCTTGACAAAACTAGAATAATGACATTTGCAAATAGACGCAATAAGATAGCATTGAACATTAATTATCTAAGTAAAAAAATATCTGAAATAACACAAACAAAATTTTTAGGCCTACATATTGATGATTGCCTAAATTGGAAAACCCATATTGAAAATTTGTGCTTGAAGCTAAATAGATTTTCATTTGCATTACACATGCTGTCTAAAGTAGTAAACCAGTCCGCAGTGTTAGTAGCTTTTAACGCATATGTCACATCAAATATTCGGTACGGGATCATATTTTGGGGAAATTCCACAGATAAGGATAGAGTCTTTAAATGTCAGAAAAAATGTATAAGATCTATATTTCATTTAAGCCCTACTGATTCCTGTAAACCATATTTTGATAAATTTAAAATACTTACTTTCCCGTGCCTATATATATATGAAGTGCTAGTATTCATTAGAACAAATGATCAACTATTTAGTTACTCTGATAGTAAACGCAGAAAAAATAAAATATGTTTCACGCAGCATACAACGGCACTTTTTGGTAATAGTACATTTAATATAGCTCCTCAGCTATATAATAAACTACCAGCATCATTAGCGGACCAAAACTTAAATATTAACTCTTTTAAAAATAAAATTAAGGAATTTTTAATGACAAAGAAATATTATTCAGTTAAAGAATATTTAACAGACATGAATGTATAGTCATTAGAATAAGTTCATTCAGATATTTCAAATTAACATTTTTAGTAAGCAAATTTTTATTTTTCACATTTTTATAATATTATGGTGGATAGACTTTTATGAATAATTTGGTTTTTATGTTGTATGTTTTTCACGGTAAACTTAGAGTAAGAATTGTAAAATATTATTTTTGCATGCCTACCCGGCAGATTGTTAGCACCAATGATTATAATGTAACACCAATGTACCCACTCAATCTATGCAATTAAATGACTTGATTTGATTTGATTTGAAGAGGCTGCCTGGGGGTAGATGAAACAGTCGCCCATGTTCTGCTAGAGTGCAGAGAAGTAGCAAACTACAGGTTTGCCCTGTAGATTGCACTTGGGGTCAGCAGGCGCTCTTAGAAGTTGGTTGACTTCCTGGAGAATCTTGACTGGTTGGAGTAGTCTCTCGCTCGCAAAATAGGCGCATATGACGTTGAGCTGTCTGATTTGATTTAACTATACATCAGCACAATTATTAAGAAAAAAAATCGCAAATCTCTGAGCACACTATTGTGGATTACGTTAGTATGGAGAAGCCTGATGGAATATAGCACTAAGTCATCTAATTTTTTACATGTAAATGCAATTTTAGTAGAATCGAAAACCTAACGGAATATAATTTATTGTCAAATGTCATGATTTCGACTAGTCACAGTATACTATCTATTCCAGTACTAAATATTGACAATGACAATTATTACGTTTTATACATTGGTTTTACTTGAAAATCAATTGTGCGCTTTGTGCGCAATACTCAACAGTCAATAGGAATGAAAATAAAATATTTCCAATTGTTTAGTTACAGAATACAGACCTAACAATATTTTAAGAGAATAATAATTAGTTTTATCGGTTCTATTTAATGAACATTTCAAGGTTTCATTTTGTGTTTGTTACCAAGGTGAACTCTACATAATTGGTTAATGGTTCGTTCAATGCCAGGAGGCAAAGTATGTAAGGTAATCGATGCATAATAATTATTTTAAGACAAAAGACTGAAGCCTCGTCCTTCACACATAAGAGCATCGCTATCAATGCACGCTACAAATGAGTGTAGTTCGAAGCGATTATGAAGTAACTTTAACAGTGCATGTGTAAGTACCTACGTAGTGTACACATGCACAACGTTAAGTAATCGCTTTAAAAATACGTGCACACTAATTTAAGCTGTACACTGATCGCTGGTGGTGGGTTTTCTGCTTGTTACATTCTTATCATAGTTTATCAGGTAACACAAATAAATGTAATTACTAATGGGTGATAACACATACTAGTTTCATATTATGGCTAATGTAAAGGCTAGAGTTAACACTTCTAAAACTTCTAATACTAATAAGAAGGGTAAAGTTGGCAGGCCCAGAAAATTAACAAGTGTTAAAAATGTAAAGGACAAGAATATGGTGCTTAAAAAGTTTAATACAAGGTCAAGTGGTAAGATTTCAAAGGCAAAAGTATTACTAGACCCTAGAGTTGTCCGTGATAAAAATGACAAGGAAGCAGATGGAAATCAATCTAAATTAAAAAAACTCTTGTTGCGTTCAGGGCATATCAGATATAAAAATAAATTTGATTTCAATGTGTTGGATGAAATATTAAAGAGCGAACTTTTGATTAAAGAGCATACTGAGAAACTGTCTGCTAAGATAGCAAAAAATACTATACCAAAGAAAAAAAATAAAACTAATACTAGCAAATGTCAGGAATCTAGAAAAGAGACAAAGAGCAATGGTTTGTTAGAAGAGCCTAGAACTATAAGTCCGAGTGGGCTCATTCATAAAAGACTGGGTCAGGAAGGACAGTCTGAGGTATATCCAAACACCAATAATTTTCCTAAAAATATAAGTGATGAAAAAATATCAGAAATTCTTGGATGCAAAAGCATTGGTAAAATATTTATATGCAACTACTGCCACAAAGGATTTAATAGTAAAGAGACTATAAAAAGACATATAATGATTCATATGAATGTACCAAATATACCTTGCCCACAATGTAACCGAATTTTTAGCAATACTTTTTATCTAGCAGCTCATACTAGAAGACAACATCCTAATTGGGAAAAACATTATATGTGTAATATTTGCGACATGCCATTTTTACTGAAGTCCAATTTAAAAGTGCATTTAACCAGTCATAGCCAAAAAGAAAAAATGTTTAAATGTATTTATTGCAAAGAAAAATATCAAGATCAACATGCACTGGTACAACATGAGAAGAAGCACTTAGTTGATGATAAATATTTATGTATCATTTGTGATATGGCCTTCGATTGCAGAAATAGACTAACAAGTCATTATAGAATTCATAGAAATGTAAAAGACTTTATATGTCAGGAATGTGGCAAAGGATTTTTAAGACTGAATTCATTAAGGCGGCATGTGCAAGTCAGTCATTCTGGACACCGTTTACAGTGCCCTGTATGTAATAAAAGTTTGAAAGGTCATTTAGCAGAACATATGCGCACTCACAACAACAAAAGGCCCCATGAGTGCCCAGATTGTGGCCAGCGTTTCACTCAATCAACTCAGTTGACAGTCCATCGAAGAGCTCACACAGGAGCTCGTCCATACACTTGCAGAATCTGTGATAAGCCATTCTCACATTCAAATGCTTTGATGTTGCACATTCGTATACATACAGGTGAAAAACCTTTTAGTTGTGCAATGTGTCCAATGTCTTTTTCACAACTGCCACACATGAAAGCACATATGCGCAATATACATGGAAAAGTGAATCCATATCGATGTCCTAAATGTGACCAATTTTTTAAATTAAAAGCTGATTTGGATAGTCACAGTAAAAGTTGTAAGAAAAGTAAGACTAATGCAAAGGCATCACAAGATGATAAATTGGAAGAGGCGGAAATTACAAATAGGCTCACACGTATGAGATTCCTTCTAGCACTGCTGCTCACCATGATTGCAACCAAAGACAAGCTCAAGTATTTGGGTTCGTATTTTTAACTTTATCATATTTTCACACAAAACAGATTGCACTTGTTATACTTTTTGAGTGAAAACATTGCTTCCTGTGTGTTTGCAATAACAGGAATCATTGAAGGAATACATAACATTATTTATTCATTCAATTCCAAATATACATCATACTTCTATTCAATTCAAAACACAATTATTATTAACTGCTGTGTGAACTTTACACTTGATAATCCATGATCAAATACAGTGCACATCCATTAAAATTTCAGTACATTAGAAATATACACATAAGTATACAAATTCCTGATGGGTTGTTCAATGTGTGAGTGATTTGTGTGCTGAAGTGTGCTTATGTTGAGTGTGTGTTATCCATTGGCACTTCCATGACATCGCTTCAAGTCCACAGTTTTTGTTTTAGTGAAGACTTTATGGATGCCGGAGATGCCCTTGATATGTGATATTACATTGTGAGTGAGTTCATTATTCATTTTTGTTAATATCGGTGTTGGCTGGTGAAGGGTCTGGTTGGCAGTATGTAAATCTTTTTCTTGCAGCATATTTCTAAATTAGGTGGTGGACTTTTATTATTTTATCAGGGACTGATACATAATGTGTTTTGTGGTTGTGGTATGATTTTCTATTTAAATTATGGCTCAAGTTGATTTAATAGTTATAATTCACGATGGCATTCTATGTTGACCATAATACCCTTATAGTCAATGAATTGGAACCACGCATACTAGGGATATTTAGAAGATTTCCATTAAAGGACATCTAAGGCTGGATTTAGTGCTCCACCAAGGGTGAACGCTGACGTTAGTCCAACGTAGTGCGTACCCGTACGCGCTGACCATGTTGCGTTTAGTGCTCAGCTGACAGCAAACTTGATTGCGCGTGTACAATTGCTAAGACAAGTAAATCCATTTTTAACCTCTTTAATATGTGCGCAGACGATTACGGAATAAAAGGCGGATAAGATATTATATTATATGTTTACCCAATTATTTTTGGAGCGTCGAATTGAAGGAGAAATTTATACAACATATTCGAAATTTCCAGACCACAAATTTTTGTTTACGATGTCACGAACGCGCGTACTGTCGGTTGCTCGGTCAGAGTCGCATCGAACGCACTAATTTATTGCAATAGCGCGTCAGCAGACCGACGTACGCCGGATTGACTAGCTCGATCGACGATTCTTATCAGCGCGACGTAGACTGAACGCGATCATATGTTTGCATTGTTATAGTTATACTGGACCGACGTCAGCGCTGACAGTCGGTCGAGTACTAAATGTAGCCTTAATGATCTATATCTGTAGCACATGTTACTTAGAACTTTTTTGGTAAGACATTATACCTGTAGATATAATATACATACATTGTAAAATAATCAAAATTTTGGTCCATAATTTATTCATATATAGGTAAGAATTTGGTGATAGTTATTCATTGACTGGATTGGTATGGAAGCTTTAAGAAAAGGTGGTGACTTAAAAAGCTACCAATTAAATATGTATTCTAACACATAATTTTATGACAGGATTCAACAAACGATTAATTGATGAACTTTTAATGGAATCACTGGAGGCAATGGGCCACAAACCCTGCAAGGATTCTACTCTTACACCGTTTGACCGTCTCCAGATCAATATACAGATGTTGTTAGAGGGTACAGTGCCCACAGATCAGATGGATATGTTCAAAAAGGAATCTAAAACAATAGAGCAAATTTTGGAATTGCTGACTGATGAGAAAAGGCGACCTTGAATATGTAGTTACTATTTGGATATGAATATGGTAAGACCTTTTGATATAGTTCTATAGCATTGGTTGATAAATCTGCAAGCTTGGTAAGCTGTTAAAACTCTAAAGGTTATGTGATGGTTTTTATGAAATGTTTTGGGTTTTTAAGGAAACAAAACACCCAAGAGATATGAATCACCAAAGATGTATTATGTTATGATAATAATTTAAATTGAATGTTATCATGTAATGTAACTATTTCTTTTAGAGGTGTCCTTTATATTCTGTGACAACATCTAGGTAGAGTTGTATACAGAGTGTTAAAATATACTGTACAAGGCTTATATTGGTATCAAGTAGTGAGAACTTACAAATATTGATTTTTCGGAAATAAGCACATTTAAAAAAAGTGAAAAAGAAAAGAGTCATAACATACCCAATTAAGTTTGGACACCTCTGCCTGCGGCCATTTTAATTTTTCCCCTGCCCACACACCCATTTCATTCATTTACCTGCAAAGGGCGCGCGGGCGACGACAAACAACGAAAATTTTGTATTAATCTTTCACTTTTCACTTTAATTCACTACTATGTGTCAGCGTCTCTCAAGGCTAGTTTGGACTACATCAGTATTTTAGTCGAGTGGCGAGAAATTTAGTGGCTAAACTACTCGCTACTGCACAGAAATCGTTCGCATTACTGTCCAGTACAGAACGCAAGTGAGTGGTGTTTTGTAAGATGAACGAGCTGCAATGCAATAGAAATAATAAACTGATTAAGCTAATCGTAATGGCTATTTTAGAAGAGGTGAATAAGGAAATTTGTGTGATTAACCTTCCGAAACGAGCAAGTGCCCCCGCGCCGCGGTAAGCCTATTACGAAGGCGGCACTGAAAATTTCGGGAATGAAGGAAGTTACACAACATAACTATTTAAAAATGTATAATTTATTGCTTTTCAAAGTATTCTCCGCGAAATTTGACACATTTTTCCATACGATGGAACCAATCATAGAAGCAAACATTCCATTCGGAAGTTGGGGTCTCCAAAATAGCCGTTTTGTAGGCGTCCACAGCTTCTTCAGATGATGAAAATCTCTGACCACGCAATTTGTTCTTTATTTTAGGGAAAGTATAGAAATCATTAGGGCTTAGGTCGGGGCTGTACGGCGAATGGTCTAATAATTCTTAATAGTTTTCTTGCTCTAAAAACTCTTTTGTTCTGTGCGCGGTGTGAGAACTCGCATTGTCGTGATGGAGGATGATGCGGCGGTTGCAGTTCTCCTTACGGAGTTCAGAAACGACCTGTGGCAAACAAATCCTAGCAGAATGGTAATTCTGAATTAACCGTTCTTTGTCCCTCAAGAGTAATAGTCGCAACGTGGCTGGTTTTAGGAGACAAACGTGGCTAACATTTTATTTGCCACACTCCGTGAACGAAAATTTTTTGTTGGCTTTAACTCATTTTCGAACACCCAAACTCGTGACTGGTTTTTTGTTTCGGGTTCGTACACGTATATCCAGGATTCGTCACCTGATACGATGTTGTATACAGCATTTGAGGATCCTGCGTGGAATCTTTCGAGAGTTCTACGCACCAAGTAACGCGAGCCGCTTTTTGCTCTTCACAGAGCAAATGTGGTATCGATCGGGAAAACAACTTTTTTACACCTAATCATTTCAGTTCATGCAAGATTATTTGTATTTGACTCATGCCAATGTCTAAAGTTGCCTGAATTTCGCGGTATGTCACATGTCGATCTTCTTCAATCAGCTTACGCACAGCATCAACGTTTTCTTTGGTGACTGCAGTTTTTGGACGACCTTGACGGGGATCATCACTGAGCTTCACACGTCCACGTGGAAATTCATCAAACCAGCGATAAATTGTGGTTTTGGATGGGGCTTCATCACAAATGCAGAAATCATCCGGTCAACACACTGTTTTTGTGTTAAACCACTTCGAAAGTCGTACTAAATCATCGCTCTAGAATTTTCTCGAGTCAATTCCATTTTCTCAACGACTAAACAAGTTTGACAAGACCTTGGGACAAGACTGATAATCTATTTTTAAATAAATAAATGATATTCGATTTTTAAAACCAAGGAGTTTTAAATTAAAAAGATTTTAATATGACAGGAACAGTGGAAATATTCCATTCCCGATACTTTAAGTGCACCTTATGTATTTTACGTGTATTCATAGATTGCTTATAATTATGATGATTTGAGTGAACGTATGAAAAAGCTATTAAAACAAGCTATAAGACCATGCAAAATAAAGCATCTTATAATTAAAATAAGGTGATTTGGCGATTAAGGCGATTTTGGTGTATCTGAAAAATCGAGTGCCCTAGGGCACTTGCCGATTTCGGAAGAAGAAAAGAAGTTAATTAATTTCCTATTCACCAAATTCTTTCATTCAAATTCATAGTTTTTTCTAAAACTAAATATGCGGTTTTTTTGCTTTTTTCATTTTCATTTAATTTGCTTGTTTAGTCGGTGAACCAGCACGGACGCGTGGTGGGACGCTACTCGTCAAATAAAATGGAATAAAATTGATTGACTCGACTATATTATTTACTTACCTACTCGACTAAATTTTTGGTGTTTAGACATATTTAGTTACAAAATTACTCGGTACTCGACTAAAATACTCGTCTAGTGTGAACTAGGGTTCAACCGCAGGGTCTGCTCGGCGTGATCGCAACTGACTTGGATACATTTAGTGCAACGTTTCACGACATTGGCATGGACCCATTTTAATACCCTCGTGTCAGTCTTAACTGTATCGAATACTGTAACGAACGAGCTCTTAGTTCCCCCTCAGCGTCACAAATTTTTCTTAACACGTATCCCTTCACGTGTCCACAAAGAAAAATTCGAGCGGCGTGAGGTCGAGAGATCGTGGCGGCCGAACGAACGGCGCGCGAAATATGGGGTGGAGCCCCGTCATGTTGCATGGACGCTATCCGTTGTGTGCTGTCGCATGTGCAGGCGCTGGAAAGCATTGCGTTACAAGTGCATAACTTTGCTCGAAATGCCTACGAGCGGCACTAAAATACTCTTCACTCGAGTACATGACGCACAAAAACGCAATTGTCGCGAGCGCAAAATTTGCACATCCGATCCTGAAGCGGGTCGACACGACAGCTAACTGAGTGAGTGTTATCTGTAATTTTGTAAAGCAATAATTGGCGGCATACAAAGTTGCGATAGGCCCCGCCTTATTCGTTTGAGTCGCCGCTCAGCTGATCAGCTTTATGCCATTGGATCGAGGTCAGAACGATGGCTTTTGTTTACTGGTAGAATAAATAAGTCAGGGGTTCTCAAGATTTTTGAAAACATTAAATATATAATAAGACCCCTGTAGCCCAGTGGTTAGTGAACCTGCCTACTGAGCTAGAGGTCCCGGGTTGGAATCCCGGTAGGTGCAACCATTTATATGATTAATATGAATGTTTGTTCCTGAGTCATGGATGTTTATATGTATTTATATCTTGTACCCATAGTAGAGGCTATGCCTAGTTTGGGGCAAGATATTTTGTGTCAGAGTGTGTCAATAATATTAAGTATCTATTATATGAAATGTTCTTTTTATTGTAGTATTTAATTTAAGGGGTTGGGATTTTTCGTGGTATCTCCGCATTGTACTTCATATCCGTGTTAATTATCGTTCAGGTTTTTTTAACACCCGAAGTATGTTCATTCGAGTATTGCATCAATAATAATTTAAATAGCATTAACGAAAAAGGTTTTTGTGACATTATTGTTTTTGCGCCCCACGTGTTTCTGATAACGAAAAAATAGTAACCTGCCAGTTTGCATGGTGGGGGTGGCTATGTTTTTGGGTCACGGTTTGAAATTTTGTGACTTTCCAATTTCCTTATATCGCGCTAAAATTGTTAAATTATTGTAATGCATATGATTATCTTACCTTCAATCTGACGCGCTCGAGTTGTTACAACGATCTAATTTTTTTACTAATCTGATCGGCTGCTCTAGTCGCTCGAACCTATAGGTTGAGTATACTCAGAGCCCAGGTATGTTGGGAGTACTTCACAAGGTGTAAGTTTGCACCTCTTATCTTATTCTGACGCACTCGAATAAATCGCAAAAATCCCACTTGGGCTCCTCTACTATACTGTTTGGTACATGGTTTGCTTATGTTATGACTTTTGTCCAATTACCATGGACCTTTCAGGCTCATGACAATTGATTAGTTGTCATTCTCAAATTTCGTTACACGAAAGTGGAATTAATTGTGTGATGATTTATTTTATTGTGAAAACAGTATGACATAAAATTTTCATTAAAAGCCATTGTGACGTTACTCGTATTTCGTATCAGAAACAGTATTTTTTATATTTTAATTTCGTCAAAAGGAATAGAATAGAAAAATCGATCTGCCACATAAGTCATCTAGTAGTTAAAAATAGCGGTGAAGTGATTGTGAAACGTAATCTGTTTTATCTAGAACTTCTATGTAGCCATTAATTTATATAGCCTATGACAATCTGCTACTATACTTGGACATTGTGAAACAACCCCTAAGGCCCGGTTTGCACCAAAGCGGAGAGTAGAGGAGATGTATTTTGATAACCAATCAGATTTCGTTATTTCCACATCTCCTCTCCGCTTAGCTTCGGTGGAAATGGATCAAGAGGAGAGGAGATGTCTCATTTTTCTTTGATATTGTTCCGCGAGTGAGCAAGCGGTGCGGCAGAGCGGAGGTGTGAAATGTCTTTAGTCGGGCGGCCGCGCTCCCTTTTCCCTCACCTTCTCCCCGCGTCTCGCACACCCGAAAGTGTCATTATTCGATTGACTGATCTTGAATGCAAATGGCGTTCCTTCCGTATTTTTAACCGACACAGTTTAGCAAAGTATTTTAACTCAAAAAAAGGAGGAGGCTCCAAAAATATTCTTATAGAATTACATTAACTCTTGTATACATAATATAGTCGCTAATAAATTAAATTATTTTTACTTTAAGTGTTGTTACTTTGTTGTTATTGATTTCGGTTTTTATTTTAGTATGATATTTTCAGTAAAACTTTCAAAACTCCAGTATGTTGACTAATTTCGAGCTCTTACAGCTCACATCTCCTCTCCGCTTTGGTGGAAACCGGGTCTTAGGCTCATAAATATTTATATAAATTGACTCTTAATTATTATGTGTTTCTGTTACTAAGTTTTTTGTTCTAGGGTTCTCAATATTCGGAAAGGTTTAATGCTCGCCTCCACAGCATGATGATGACGGACATCACAAAATAATGTAATAATAGTAAGAATATTTACGGCAAATATATTATAGTTATATTTAAAATCGAATGTTAAACAATTGTAGCATGAAATTTAATGAGTATTTAAAAGTGTGACAAGATTTGATGAATTTAAGAGAATATACATACTTTCTTATTGGGTCGCCATACACTTAAAATGTGACAGTTATAAAAGTTTATATGACAAATAACATGTGACCAATAAGAATAGATTTATGCCAATTATTATTGTTTTGATAAAATAGTAGTGACAACTTTACTAAATTAATTCTATAATTATTCAATTCTATTGTATTCTATTATATTTCAACTAATTTAAAGTTATAAAAAAAAAACAAATTAAAGCGTTTAATGAAACCTCCGTGACAGTAGAGAACTATTTTCATTTTATATATTTATATATTCATATTTTTTATTAATTTAAATTAGTAGACATTAAAAGAAAATGTAAATTGTCTCTTATGGTTTACCTACCAATAGAGCAAATCTCTATTGGTAATATATAATAAAAAATGTCATAAATGGAGGCATAATTATGGATTAGGGGTAAAATGAGTCTTCTCTGTAGAACCTAATTTTAGTAGAAATTTCTATTAAGAGCGCGTATTCGATTCGCGACGAATACTTCGTTTTTGAGTTTTATTCCCGAGCTATATCAGAATGACGTGAGCAGATTTGATGATTAAAAAGATTTTAGAAAGTTTAAGTCTAGATTTAGTGCACTGTCAGTAATATATTATATATTATATTGACACTTTCAGGGAAATAGAGTCAGAGTTATCTTTCAGGACGAATACATACAACCATCGTAGTGTGTTATAATGTTTTATTTTATGCTTTTATCTAGCGGAACACGTAGACTTAAAGTGCACTACAGAGCCCAATGACATTAATATGGCCATTATATGTTTAAAAAATACAAAGTCGATTCACTTTAACATGTTTTCATCACCAGTACTTGAATAGAAACGTAACTAATATATATATTTTTTTATAAAATTTACTTTTTTTTATGTAAATACTGATATTTCAGTCAGTTTTTACGAACCCGTTTATTGATACACAATTATTTTAAAACGTTAGAAATTTTCGCGCGCCACCATTGCCGAAACAGTCCGTGCAGGGTTAGCAAAATTGAATACGCACTCTTAAATCAGAGTGGCGGTACAGAAGCAAATGGGTAAATTCCAAAGGAGCGCCAAATTTATATATTATGTTTAATAATAAATCAATTGTAGTAAAACTTTTCATACATTTTTGATTGTTTATTTTTTGAATGAAACAGCTGAATTCATTCATACCCTCTTGCTACTGTGCAACTGTTTTGGCTAAATAACTAAAGTTATTTTTAATTGTAGCCTGACAACGGATAATTGCATCTCGTTGTTTATGAACATTTTATTTATGAATATAAGAAATGAAATGAATTAATTGCTTGCCTTGAGACCAATGTTAATTATTATATGCATTGATGATAATACCAAAGGATAATTTATTGTTAAATATGTGTGCCATTTTGTTCAACTTGTTTTATTATTTATTGGTTATTATAGTTTTAATAAAATAATGGAAAGTACCTACCAATCATGAATTGTGCACTGATAATTTTGTTAAATTGAGCCACAGTGATAGTTTAAATTATTATTTTAAATGTGTTTTTGGGTTTGCTAACATCAGTTAGTAATTAATAAATATAATAATAGTATACGTATTTTGTATTGTTCATTTAGGTTAAAATATATCAAACGAAATTTTATAATTTCGCATAGAATTCACCTATTATTAATAAATTGATTTATGATTTATTTATGAATAACAAATATGAATACAACAAAATAAACCAAATAATTTGTAAGTATATTTAATTGTAAGTTAATAGAGTTATTTATTGATAGATTTTAGGAGTAGTTTATTTTATATTTAATCTTACTGCTTAACATAATGCTAGTAGTTTTAAAGCGGTTTTATCCAGCCATAATTTTGCATATCATTTTTTTAAGTGTATTGGTATAGTTGTCGTCATTTACTTTAACCATGCTTTCTTTTTCTTCTATACATTACATAATATGGTAAATTAGACAAGATAGGCGCTACCTCCACGAGCGATTGTATTTACGAGTCACCCTTTCTCTCGTTGTACAATACTTGTTTTGTTGAGAGTTCAAATTCCGCTGGGAATGCGTGTTTCGACAATAGCACGACGATTCGTTGACGTTTTGATCGCATTTACGGCCGTTTCGATAACATATCTGTTCAGACTTAACGCCTGCACAAATATTACGCCAAAGCACCCGCATCAGGCGCTTGGAGATTCTTCATACATCTGTCATGTAATCTGTCACTCTCAATCTGTACTCACGTCACTTGACCTACGATCATTGTACAATTCACATCCTTTTTGAATTACATTAATTTATTAATTATCTGGGCATTTAATTTACACCATTCTATACGCTAAAGATAGAACAATATCTCTAGTTACGGACACATTGCTGTCACCGTTTAATGACAAGATCTTATCTATTTATAATTATGTCCAATATTGTTATAGTCCAATGCTTAATGTCGATCGGTTATTGAAATGTAAGTAAGCGTAAAAGGATAAATTTGTCTTACCTCTAGTAAGTTAAACTTAGGATAGATGGGTTATTGAAAACGGCCGTTAGCCAATCGTCGTATACAGATAGAAATACACGCCTCGATAATATTAATACTCGCTCGTGTAAGTGCCGCCTTAGGGCTTACCCACATTCACAAGAATTTCGTATTAGCAAATGCTGATATTCCACCGTAATCTTTATTTTTAAAATTGATTGTATTTGAAATATCTATCCAAGAAACTTAACTTTTCTTATTATTTAATTATGTGGCCTAACTATATTATTTTAACATTTGAATTCCGACGATATCCTATGTGTTTTTAACATAAATTGAATACGTCAACAATTATCTAATTTATATTTATAATAGGTCAATCAATATTTATTATTTTTAATAGAATATGCTATGTATAAACTTTAGCTTTCTGTAACCTCTAAACTGCATATGAAGTCCTGGTACATGTTGCTAGTATGACACATGATTTTAATATATAATACATTACTAACACCGCTACCATATTTATGTTCTCCTGGTGTCTATGCAGTTATAAGTCGTGCGTATGACATAAGAATATATTAAGGTATACCTACTCGCGTGATACATAAAAATAAAATAGTATGCATATTTCTGACTCATTCTTTGCCAGCTTCATCCTACACATTTTTGTATTTGTGTCTCTTACCTGTCATTTTTTGCGTTGCATCCGGTTTGAAATCACAACGATTCTAAAGAAGTTTCACTTCAAAATGCAAAAGTTTTATATTTCGTCATAGCCGTATTATTTTTGTAAAGAGATCCATATTTCCACAAAGGCCACCAACTTTTAGGCTTCTATTCTATTATTTCTAATTTCTATTTTGGCTATTGCGGAAGGGTGACTCACAATTTAGCCAATGACTGGTTGAGGTAGGACACCACGTAATGACTATGGAGAATACTGAATATTTTAGTGTTGAATGGGTAGGGGAGGGGGGTATGATCACAAGATTTGACAGTAACAGCAGTCAACTGTTAAAATACAAACTCATACACAGTCATTAAATATATAAACCCCATGTCATTAAATATATTAGCCGGGGTAAAAATTGTCCTCAACCTGACATTATATTTATATTTCCATTGCCTTAGGTTAAGGATTGGTCTCCGCTGCGCTCCAACTAGATACCGCAATACCTAAGAACAATAGTTTTTTTATTACGGAAACTACGAGGGCTGCACTAAAAGTATCGGGAATGGAATATTTCCACTGTTCCTGTCATATTAAAATCGTTTTAAGTTATTGAAAACTCCTTAGTTGTAAAAATCGAATACCATTTATTTATTTAAAAAAAAACTCGGTCTTGTCACAAGGTCTTTTCAAACTTGTTTAGTCGTTGAGAAAATGGAATTGACTCGAGAAAATTCTAAAGCGATTGTTTTCCCGATGGATACCGCATTTACTCTGTGAAGAGCAAAAAGCGGCTCGCGTTACTTGGTGCGTCAGAACTCTCGAAAGATTCCACGCAGGATCCTCAAATGCTGTATACAACATCGTATGAGGTGACGAATCCTGGATATACGTGTACGAACCCGAAACAAAAAACCAGTCACGAGTTTGGGTGTTCGAAAATGAGTTAAAGCCAACAAAAATTGTTCGTTCACGGAATTTTGCAAAAAAAATGGTGGCCACGTTTATCTCCAAAACCGGCCATGTTGCGACTATTCCTCTTGAGGGACAAAGAACGGTTAATGCAGAATGGTATGCTAGCATTTGTTTGCCACAGGTCGTTTCTGAACTCCGTAAAGAGAACTGCAAGCGCCGCATCATCCTCCATCACGACAATGCGAGTTCTCACACCGCGTACAGAACAAAAGAGTTTTTAGAGCAAGAAAACATAGAATTATTAGACCATTCGCCGTACAGCCCCGACCTAAGCCCTAATGATTTCTATACTTTCCCTAAAATAAATAATAAATTGCGTGGTCAGAGATTTTCATCACCTGAAGAAGCTGTGGACGCCTACAAACCGGCCATTTTGGATACCCCAACTTCCGAATGGAATGGTTGCTTCAATGAATGGTTCTTTCATATGGAAAATGTGTCAAATTTCGCGGAGAATACTTCGAAAAGCAATAAAAACATTTTTAAATAGTAATGTTGTGTCACTTCCTTGATTCCCGAAATTTTCAGTGCCGCCCTCGTATTAGATACTTGTGTGCGTGGCATTTTGACACTCAATGGCATCTTTCAAATTTTGTATTGTGATACCTGTGGCTTTCTTATTTCTTACAAGAAATTTGTAAAAATGATACTACAGTATCATTTTTACAAATTTCATTGTACCTGTGTTTTTACATTCGATTTTTGCGTAAAAGTTACGATTTTATTATTATTTTAGGGACTTATAAAAATCTTTTTAGCGGTCACCTAAACCAGTTATTTCTTTTAAAGGTACTTCTGTACTTCACATTTTTTTTGTGCAAAATATGAAATACTGAATTCTTTGCAAAAAAAAAATATATTAGGTATTTAAATACGTAAGTCGACAATCCTCTAAAGTGTATGTATGTAGAGGTTGTTATTATATTTTAAGCTACCGTATAAGTAATTAATTAGCGATGATATATAGGTACCAAATTTCTTGCCAATTTTTCGTTTAATGGATAACTTAGATAATTTATACATCTAGATTGCGCCTCTTGCTGTTAGGCGCATCACAATAGGCCAGGTTTATTACTTTAGTGTGCACGACAGCTACGTCTTACACTCGCGAAACGTCCGTCACTTTGTTTAAGTGTGCGTGCGTTGCTCAAAATTGAGGCTAGCAGTTGGCCGCTATGTTTCCTGACGCGTTTACATCTGTCACCGTCTATCCAGACGTATAAATTATCTAAGGGATATAAGTTATTGCCAGTTTTGATTTTGACCAAAGATTGTCTCTAATGAACCAAAGGAAAAAAGAAAAGAAATATTTATTTTTCATTAAAGAGTATATTTATTTATAAGTTCTGTTTTTGCGATAACACGGAGTATTATATTTTTAATCTGTGTAGTACCTAATTATAATTAAATAAGATAGCGTTATTTAAGTTGGATATTATACACATTTATTATAAGTTATTAATTATGGCACGTGTTGCCAAAGACTAGTTATTAAAATAAATAAATGTTTCAATATTATAGTTTTGACTTTTTACTCTCACTATCACAAGAATTCTCTACAAAGAATTACAAGCTTGTTACATACCCACATAGAATAATAACGCTTAGAACGTGAGTAGGCCTAAGCGAATTGAAGCACTTTCAATGTGGACGTTTATGACCACATACGTTTCCCGCCGCGTCAGTGTTATTCTGTCAACTTCCATGACAAACAGCGCGCGATATTTAATTTAAAAATGACTTACTGTGCAGTGAAAAGGTGTCACAACGCATCTCAAAATAAAAATAAAGATAATAAAATCACATTTCACAACTAAATACTATTTCACAACTTTTAATTTAAGCTAATACATTCGTCAAAACAGCAAAATATTTTGTAAACAAAGCAGACTCCATTAAAAAAAATATGTTGCCAGCTATGAATGTACTATATACCCCGAGTTCCTCCGCCGGGATAGTTTTTTGTAGATATTGATAGGAGGCTATAATATACGACGCCACATGATGTTATAAGTATTCAATGTCAATGTCAAATAATCTTAATTCAATTAGGCTTAAACTAGGCGCTTTGAATAGTTACCGTCAAATACGCCATCTTTGCCAACCAACAAAACATTGCCCAAAAAGCAGTTTCTAAGCGAATACGTCAAAATCGAAAAAAATATTAGGTTTATCGAAACATTTTATAATTGGGAGAAAAGTAGATTGTGTCTGGCAACACTACGCATTGCCTTCGTTCAGTCACCTGTCAGGACTTGTCGAACGTAGTGTTTTGTTGCGGGCAAATTTTACCGTTATTTTTAGGTGAATTTTACGTCATGGGTAAAACGCAGGTAAGTTTATTTTCCTGTTATACAATAACAATTTTAAAAGCATTTAAACGTGGTTTCAGTGTTCTATGCCTTGAAATACATCAGTTATGATGGAGGGCAAAGTTACCCTAAACTGTTCAGACCCATTCTTGTCAACTTTGCCCGTCATCAAAAAGCAGATAGGGTTGTCAAAATTTCATTTTAACCGACATAAAAAAATGATGTTCCCAATTTATCGATTTTTTATGTATAATCAGTGACAATGTCTGATTTCAATATTTTTTGTGTAAAGAAACATTCTTCCTGCCTTATAAATATAATATCTATTAAATTTTACTCTTGAAGATTTTTTTATTCACATTGTGTGCTTAAAATAATGCAACTGTTAGTTGTAAGCTTATATGGATTTTTCAAAATAATGTACATCAGTGTGCCATTAATTTAATTATTTTACATTACAGAAAAACAAGCACAAGTCTAGAATTAGACAGTGAAAATCAAGACGCGTAATAGGATCTCGTGGATACAAAAATTACTCGTAAGAATCAAATATCTTCAAGAGATGCTGAACTACAATTTGGCATCCCAAGACGCACTATTGTTAACAAAATTAAAAAACTGCATTCGAAGTCTGTTGGATCCTACGCATTTAAGAGAGGAGGAATAAAACGAACTTGTGCGAGTCTTGTAAGCGGCTAGTGATTTCGGCTACGCACTTACTAAATTGAATCTTAAACTAATAGTTTATGAATATTTTAAAAGGACTCGAGAACATGTGTTCAAAATTCCAGGAGATGCATGGGTGCAAAGCTATTTATATTATAACCTAAGTGTAAGAATGACACAAAATAAATCAAAAGCACGAACGGAAAAGGGGCCCAAAGGAATAGCTGATTATTTTGCAAATTTAAGCATAACTTTGAAAGACATCCCAGCAACAAACATTATCAATTTTGACGAAACTAATCTTTCGGATTACCCAGGATCATCAAAGTGTATATTCCGACGCGCGGTAAGATATCCTGAAAGGATTGCCAATTCCACTAAAGGAAACATATCCGTTATGTAAACAGCAATAGCGAGTGGCCAATCTTAATCTATTACCCTTGTATGTAGTGTATAAATCTACAATCTTATATTCTGAATGGATTACTGGAGTACCGCCGGGTACATGGTAAAATTTCACTAAATCAGGATGGTTTGACAGCGCCATGTTTGAATTGACAAAATTTAGTTTATTCGTTCTAATTGTAAGATAGTATTAGAAAAACAGGGTACCTACGTAGTTTGGCAAACTTTGATAAAACATTTTTTTTCTAAGTACATGTTTTGATTCTATATTTTTTTTTATTTAAAATATTATTTCTAATGTTCTCCAAAACTCGAGACTCATAACTAACATGCGACAACCCTAAAGAATTACAACAGTTTGTTAGAAGTTGTATGGAAATGAGCAATAATCGCTAGGTTACATTGCCCACTGGTTTTATTACAAAACTGATTAAGCTACATAAAAAACTATCAAGCCTAGGCCTAGTTTTCATATATTTCTAGTTGTGATTTATATTACGTATTAATAAGACTTAAATTTCGTCAAAAAATAGGCGTGGGCAATGTTGGCAAGAAACATAGATTATTTTGCCCGTGATCAAAATCGAAGAAAAATCGTTTTAACTTGTAATATATTTTTACAATTTAATAAGTAATGCATTCGTATGATCGTAATACACCTAAAAAATTAAAAATGTATATACATTTCTATAGAAAAACAGGATGTTTTATTCGACTTTATAAAAAAAAAAGGGGAAAGTTGGTGTATTTGACGGTACTATAAATATTTCTTTTAAATTACTGAATTTACCATATTATGTTCGGAAAAAATTGAGGTCGTGAGAACATTAACGGCAACTCTTTTTAACCGACTTCATAAAAGGAGGAGGTTTTCAATACGTCGGTATGTTTTAGAAGAGTTACTTCTTTATCGACGTATGAGAGAAATTTTATAGCAATCCGTCACGATTTCCGGTTACGCGCCATTTTTATTAAATCCAATATGGCCGCGTGCCAAATTATGATTTCAACAATATGGACATCGTATCCAAGGTTCTCGAGGGTGCTGAGAACGAATTTGGGATCATTTTTGAAATGCATGATGGCCGCCGCGCAAAAAATGATTTCAACAATATTGATATCGAATCTAAGGTTCTCGAGGGTGCAGAAAACGAATTTGGCATCATATTTGAAATCCAAGATTGCTGCCGCGCAAATGTATGATTTCAACGATTTTATTTCTATGTGGCACCACAATTTCCGAAAGATGCCTATAAGTTGTTTGGCATTAGAGTTATCATTATAACCACCACGCATACCTATAGTCCCCAAAAGAATTTTTCACCGCAGCCATCTTCGATTTAAAAAATGATCCCAAATTCGTTTTTTGCCCCTTCGTGAACCTCGGATACGATATCCATATTGTTGAAATCATAATTTTGCATGTACGGCCATCTTGGATTTCAAAAATGATCGGAAATTCGTTCTCTGCACCCTCAAGAACCTCGGATACGATATCCATATTGTTGAAATCATAATTTTGCGTGGCAGCCATCTTGGATTACAAAAATTATCCCAAAATCGTTCTCTGCACCCTCGAGAACCTCGGATAGGATATCCATAAAATTGTTGAAATCATAATTTGGCGCGTCGGCTTAAATAATAGTTTTATTAATAATAGCTGGCAGGAGCTCTATCGTCTCGCGTTTTCGTTTCAAATCACAACGATTCTAAACAAGTTTCAATTCATTAAAATAATACATATACATATATAATGCAATACATTTATAATAATTATAGATTAATTAAAATGTAATTTTTTAATTTTTAATAATTTATTTAAATGTAAAATAAAATTAAATAATATGTAATGTTATTGTCACTCCCTATAATAAATAAAATTATTTCTATTGCTATGTGCTGTTTTTATTTAATTATAAATTTATATTTTATTTCTCCTTTCTGATTACATATAATCTAGTATTTCGCACAATTTACCGATTTGGGGAAATATGTAAGTACGTGACGCTCACGCACACATTAATCATAATGTTACTTCTTTAATGACAGGAACTATAAATGAAACTATCGTTCTGAGCGTTATTATTCTATGCATACCCAGTTATGTAATAAGCTTGTGCGTTCGCGATAAATTCACACCAAATTTCCAAAATCATAGCAAACCTATCTTCATCGAATCTTTGGCGTGTATGATCGCATCGCAGGTACTTAATTATCTCACGAAAACGATTTCTAGGAATTGTTGCCTGTTTGTTGTTTATTAAAGTTTTAGTAAATTGAAACAATCACTGCTCAACTGATTAGGCGACTTATATTGAGATTTATTTCATTAAGTAGATATTAAATAACAAAGTTGACGGAAACCACTGGTTTTTCCTACACAAGGTTTTCAGTTAAAAAGGAAGGTGAGTAAAGCGGTGCGCCATCCACAGGAATTTATAGGAGTCTGAAGAATCTGTGTTTATTTTTTTTTATAAATATTAATTATCATAGAGTGGGCTCATAAAGAGAGCTCTAGCTTGATGTGGTACTGTCGATAGATATGTTGTTTATAGTCTAATAAAACCATTTTTAATTAATTCCTACAAAACACTCACACTTATGTGATCAATCTGTAAGCAATAAATGAAAATATTAAAACAAATAGATATAATAATATACATATTTGTATAGTATAGTTAATTATCGATAAAAATTATGGATTGATTACAAACCTTACATTGGTTTACTATAATATTGGCAGCTCTGCTATTACGTCACTAGGTGATTTTGTTGGTATCAAGATTTAGTACGCGTTTCATACAAGCGACATTTCTCATCATTTTTTAAAGGCACTCCCGTCTCTTGAATGGAGTGTTTATTATATATATATATATTATGTTTATTCTCTTTGGTCACTACCTACTACCTACCAGCGTTCGGAACCGTACGATAATTATCGTACACATACGATAATTTTGTGCCTACGTGCGATGTACGCTAGCATATTATTATCGTACGCAGATTGTACGATAATTTCTATCATGATGCAAAATTTGAGGATTTATATTATTTCACTCATGCGTTGATAGTCTAAATCGCAGTAGCATGATTTTATTTTGTCCAATAAAATCTTGGGAAAATACCGGGAAATACAAGTTCTCTATTCCTATTGGTCCTTACGATCCGTTCTACTAAGTTTCACCACTGCCGATACTGTAACTTTATCCAGCGCCTGCTGTACACGCTTTCTTATTGGTTAGTATAGCATCTACCAATGCGAACAAGAGAATATAAGTTCGATATTTCGATTATGTTCACACTTCATATGTATCGTATATTTTCGTGTAGAAAAGTTGGCAGTTATTTCGTTATATTATTATGATTATATGTCTGTATTCGCTCTGACAAACGGAATTATTCAAATTAAGTGAAGAAAGAAGTACTTGCATGCATATCAATATTACAATTTATATGATTTATTTATAATAGACATTATCCTAAAAAATACGATAATTTCGATCCATGTACGATAATTTTTACTCCTCTGGTACGATAGTCAGTCCACTTCAAGTTGCTAACGCTGCTACCTACTCAGTGCTGTGGTTAGAGTAAAAGTGTTCTGTGGCTGTGGTGTTGTCACTATGACTGCTAAACGTATTCTTTTTAATGAAAAATCAAAACAAAGCTGTGAAAATATGTCCTAGCTATTGCAACGTCCGATTAATGACAGCTGGCAGGTAGCGAAACGTCCGATGACGCGATTAAGATTATCCGACGGCGAGCGCGAGATTCATCATTATTAAAAGCGATATAATTACATAACGACTCCACCTATGGCTATATAAAAAATACATTCACGTAGTTAAAAGTATAGAAAATCTACGTGTAAAATCATAAATTATGTTTTTGAACCCAAGTTATATATAAATAAAAGGTTAAAGCTCGAGATTATAGATATAAATGTGATAACATTTTCATTATATTAAGTTTTTATGTAAAATATTAGCGCACACATTAATAAAACTTGATTATTATTGAAATAGACTATATAACCTATTTTTTGATATTAATATGTCATTACTTCGACTTACGGGATTGTTGCATTAAACTAAAATAAAGCACCCATTCTTAGTATATACCTACAATTTATCTGCGGAATGCACAAGTAAAACGTGAAATACTTGGTTGTCTCAATGCATCCAGATTGTTGAATATTATAAACATTATATTAATGATATTTTGTCCCTATTACAAGCAATGATTTACTGTTAATTAATTGGATAACAATAAAAATTTGATATTTAAACCAAATCGATAAAGTAGTATCGATCATACTGTTAAAACTTGTCGATTTAATGTCGTAAGAAGAATTTTATATGTAATTTGTAGATAAAATCGGAAACTAGATATCATGAGGATTAATTTCATATATAAAACAAATATAATACGTAATTAAAATATTACACTTACATGATAAACAAAACAATAACAAAACACTTGACACTACAAAAATAAACAAATGACAATTCCCCCCGCAAAGCAATTTTCAATAAATTATTTCTTTTAATTTTTGCTCGGATACTTGATATTTAAAGATAAGCCTATTACAATTACTTACCATAGAGTCTTAAAAATCGTATTTGACAAGCTAGTTCACTCATACTACAGATTATAACACAAAATAAATACGCAAGTCGACTGGGCCACTCTGGTTGCCTGGACGTTTGACTGTCTAAAGAAAAAAGCCGCTCTAGTTGCCCGGACGTTTCAGTAGCTAGGCATGGGTTTTAACGTTTCAGTATTTAATATTTATTAAGAATAAAACTTTATAAAAATGGGTACTACGGGACAGTCAATTACTTTGGCAAACAGTATCATTGGTGTTGGTATATTAGCCATGCCTTTTTGTTTTCAACAGGTAAGTTTTATTTACAACAACAAATAACTTTATTTATTTTAAAAGTAAGACTGAGAAGTTAATTTTACCCAAAGTGATTTAAAAGCAATTTTTAAAATCTACTTGTTTATAATGTACTTTTTAGTGTGGAGTTCTTTTAGCAACACTAATACTTCTATCAATGGGACTGGTTTCCAGATTGTGTTGTTACTTTCTTCTTAAGTCAGCAATAATAACCCGAAGGAGAAATTATGAATTTTTAGGTATGTTACAATTACTATCATTATGTAAAAGAGTTATTTTGTGCATTATATTTACCAAATTAAAGTTATGAAACTAATTTATCTGGTACTAGCTACTTACTCTATTTAGAATCTCAAGAAATAAGAGTTATATTTAAAACTACAGATGAGTAGTTGTTTTACCAACCAGTTATGGAATACAATTTGCATCAAATATCAATATGTAACCTGTTACTACAAATGTGCCACTAAGGTAATGTAGTGACAACTGACAATAATTGTCTTTAATCAATTGTCTTAGCACAACTGGTGCTAAAACAGCTGACTATGGTTATCTGTTTCTTTTCTTTTAGTAATAACATACGAAGTGAGCTTACAAATACACCATGGCCCATATCTACATATTATATATTATGTCACACCAATCATTTATATAAATAATCTCAATTAATTTACAAATAATTCTACTTTAAGAGAAAAAGTGATGAGATAGGTTAGATGTTCCCCGGATTGTAAGGAATATGTCATGCCCTTACTAAGCAGTGCCATTCATTGTTCATACAATATTCAAAATTCGGAGACGTGTTAAGTCTCATTAATATTTGACAACTGAATAAGGAGATACTGTGGTTACCATATCGTGAACATCCTCTGGAAAGAACCAAAATTGTATAAAATGATTAACTGTATCACATTTTATTTAAATTTTTGCATATATTTACTATAATAATTATGTATAAAAAGCTACATTAAAGCTATAAAAACGGCTGTACCTGGCACATGGTCTGGTAGCGGACTATATTCAATGGTATGTCATGTTGTCCATCTCACAAAATTTTTAGTATTACAGTCCAGACCAAACTGAGTATGATGCACCAATCAGTGTGTGGCACCCACCCACGCCCACCGAACCGTACCTAATCCGACCATGGTACTAATTTGATGAAAATTGTTTTAGCCTTTCATGTTTTTGGTCCCTCTGGGAAGTTAGCAGTGGAAGTGGGCATAATTGGTTTTCTAATGGGAACATGTATTGCATATTTTGTTGTTGTCGGAGATCTGGGACCTCAGATTATTGCAAAAATGTTAAATATCAACCAGAGTGATATTTTAAGGTTAGTTACAATATTTAATGTTGTCTATTCAAAAAGTTCATGTAAAAAAATAATGGTTTGTGTATCACAGTTCAATCTGTGTCATATTAAATATATTTATTTGATTGTGGTACTAAGAGCGGAAAATGGCAATGATTTGAAATACTAAAATGTGAAGTAAATCAATAATGAAATATAATTCTAGTTCAATGGGTAGATGTTTAAAAGTTTTTTTTAATTAGGTTGACAAGGTAAGTCAAATAGTATGGTCTAAGTAACAATGATAAAGAGATACAAAAATAAAACATTTAAAGTACTTCAAGTGCAATTGTAATAACCGCTCATAATTTTTAGGTTTTCAAGAATCTTCAGCACAATTGTAATTACCACTCATAATTTTGAGTTTTTCTAGAATCCTTAATGCACTGTATTGTAATGTGTAGGGTGTTTCACTTACCTACCATCAGGAAACCTTGACACTTCTGAGAAAATATAAAATTAAATATAAATATAATAGCAGAAAATATTCTTGTAACACACTTATAAAATTACATTTTAGGACATCCATAATGGTAATAGTGTCTCTGGTGTGTGTGTTGCCGCTAGGGCTGTTGAGAAATGTGGACAGTTTGAGTAATGTCAGTGCTGCCACTATTGCATTCTATTTCTGTTTGGTTATGAAGGTAATATATGTTTTTGTTTTATACTTGTATATAATATATTTCTTCAACCTCACACTGTTTTATTTTATTCACTATAAACAACATATCTACATACATACATTATAATATAATAATATATACTAGTTCACTGTGACTAACAACTATCAAAGAGCTTGTTGGTAAATTTAAAAGAGTTTTGATATAAGTATATATAAGGGTTATACTTTGATTTGGGCTGTACACCTGATTAGATTTTAAGGTGTGTAAATGTCATGCCATATTTTTTGTTCCCGTACATTTTATATATTAAAGTTTGACTAAAAAATAATAGGGAAGAACAGATAGGTACAAGTACCTAGTAAAATTTAAGATCATATTTAGATTACATTATTGATAAAAATAATATGAATAATAAAGCCATGGTGTGTCAATAAAAGTGAAAAGACCTACCTGTTTGATTTTAATTTATCACGTAATCTGTGAAACACTCACTACGTAAACTATGCTTGGCCAGAGTCAAAAGTTAAAACACGAATGAACGTGTAAAGACGACCCCGCCGAGCGCTTGCAGCGAGTTCAAGGGTTCCGCTGCGCTTTGGCCCGCGACGCCACGCAACACAAACGGCGATTTAATTTCTTTATAGGTATATGATTTCTCGAGTTCTCGACTTTTCTCGAGCTTGATTTCCCGGAAACAAAGCCCAACGATTTCCACCGGAAACCGAAAGGAACACCAGAGGAATCAAAAGATCGTTGCCGACCTTATAAAGTGTCAAATAAACGTATCTACAATATGAATCGAAACAATTTAAAATAATAGTGCTAAGATCATTAATACGTTTAGATAGACAATAACAGCTGTGAATTCGTCGAAAAAAAAATTGAGTTTAGAGTTAACCTCCATTTTGAGCAATACACGTACACTAACACAGTGTCATAAATATAGCAAGTGTAAGAGCGCTTTCGCACTACGTCCGATCCGTACCCGTGAAAACACGATCCGGAGTAGTTGTAGAACTATTTCTATGATAGTTTACGCAATAGATCCGGCTTCCGTCAACCGTTACAAATAGTTGTACGACTACACCGGACCGTATTTTCACGGGTACCGATCGGATTCGGTTCGGACGTACCTAGTGCGAAAAAATCTTGGGCAATTCACGTACACTAACACAAAGTGTCATACAAATCGCGAGTGTAAGACGTAGCTTGTCACGCACACTAAACTAATAATCCTGACCCGTTTTTATCGGTTGTCTAACAGCAAGAGACGAAATAAATTATCTTAGCAATAGTATTTGTTTTGTTTTAGGTAATATCAGATGCAGGCACACAGTTGCTGGCGGATGATTGGCACAATCGTCTGGAGTTATGGAAACCATCTGGATTGTTGCAATGTGTACCTATATTCTCTATGGCGCTGTTTTGTCAAACGTTCGTTTTTTTTTATAATATTCGTAATCGCGAGTCATTAGATATTGACGACCTGTATAGCCAAGTGGTTAGCGATCCTACCTACTAAGCTAGCAGTTCCGGGTTCGAATCCCAATAGGTGAAAGCATTTATATGATGAATATGGATGTTTGTTTCCAAGTCATGGATGTTTAAATGTATTTATGTATGTTTATATGGATTTATGTATGTTAAAGTAAGTATTTTGTATTAAATATATCATTGTCTTGTACCCATAACACAGGCTATATATGCTTAACTTGGGGCAAGATAATTTGTGTGAAAAGTGTGTCTATATTATAAAAAAAAATATATTATAAAACAATGAGATGGCCACATACCACAGTATTCTGACAATACAATTTTACCTATAGTCAATCAATCACAACTGCCTCCTAAGGAGTAGCACAGATTGAGGACCTCCATTTGTCATGGTATTATTTTTCATGATATTCTGGTATTCAGGATTCTGCTTTTATAATGAATTAAAGTCAACCTGTTTTTGAATTGACTCCTTCTTTGGAATGGGGAAAGAGCACAGAACTCCCGTAACCATTAGGCTATGGATTAAAGCACAGGTAATATATGTTACACACGGCGGATAAAAGAGTTTTTGTATGAAAAAATTACAAATGACTGCTCCATGTGCTTTAAATCTGTCAGCAGTCATGGAATTAACATTTGAAAAGAATTGGAAAATTTCTATCTATCCACAAGCTAAACCTATAAGTATTAGTTTTTTTATCAATATAAAAATGATGTTTATTAACATTTTAATCTTTATGAGAATTGTTTATTATGGATGAAAATTAATGAAAGTAATTGATTGAAATTACAATTACATTTTATAAAATTGATATAAATCCAGTGTCCTGATGTTTTTCCCAGTGAACTCCTAAACTGGACTCCGAACTATACGTACGTACGTAGTTTTTATTTCGGTTTGGGACCTATAATTATTTTTATTTCCAATATGTTTCGTATGGACATATTTTCTATGAGATAATTTATTGACACATGGTTCGACAGTTTTGTTGTGGAACATTTTCATCATAACAACGGGGAGCATATTTTACGAAAAAAATTTTTGATGTTATGAAATATTATTGACAAATTCATAAAAAACAGTATTTTATTTATTATGTGCAGAACAACTTCTGAAGGTCAGCTAGTGTATTTATAAATATGTTTGTTTGTATATAAATAATAATAATTCAATTTCATCTAAACAGCGCAGTGCATACTATGTTTTATGTATATTATATCATTTTATGTATGTTAGATATGTTTTTCTGTCTTTCATGCTTTGTTGGTGTTTTTATTTTACGGGGAATTTGATAAGTCCGGGCACTATTAATAATGGCCGGTCTGTATTTATAATGCCCGACTCAATTGGACAATGTGATTAAAACAGCATGATTATTGACTTTTCCCGGTCATTATGAATAATGCCCACCCTATCTTGGGCAAAGTAATAAAATAGGTGAACTGTAGTGTTTTTGTTTAATAAATGAAATTAAACTCACAAAATTATCATGAAAAATTAACAAAAAATAAACAATTGAACATAGTAGTTAAAAAATAAACATTAAAATATGTAATTACATCATTAGTTACCTACTTTTATTTTGACAAAAATATTACTTAAGAACAATAGTTTAAAAATTTGTAAACTGAGAAAAATCAACAAAAATATCTAATAATTAAGGATTGTGCAAGAAAGTTATTAAGTTTAGAATTATTTATTCTTGCAAGATGAGTTTTTGTGACATTTGGAATTGCAAAGAATGTTTTATTTCTTGCATTTACATCGTTTTAAATTCACAGTCACCACTACAGTTACAATGATGGAATCCTTGTCCATCAAAATGAGAGTCTCTTCGAGCACATTCTCGAAGAGTAATATCGACTTTTGGAACATCATCGATCGAAATGAACTTTTCTTTACACACAGTAAACTGATTTCTGGAGTCTACAGTTGGTTTAAAATAATGTGTATAGTTCCAAGTTTGTAAAGTTTTTCTTTTTCGACAGATATAATAATAGCAAGTATATTACGACTATCCATCTTGGCCCGATCTACATCTGGTATCCTTACTCGAACGCTTTGGCCTATTTCTGCAATAGGAAATTTTGCATTTGAACGCGCCAACATTTTATCACATTGCCCGGTCCAAGTGATAAATTCAAGCTATCTCAAACACTGACTTATTACATGGACCACGAGCCGTCGGGCATTATTAATAATGGCCGGTCAAAGTGATAAATTAATCACTTTGCCCATCGCTCTTGGGCGTTATTAATAATGGCCGGTCCTTATTAATAATGCTCAGTTAATCACGTTGCCCGTAACATATACGTATATATCGTATATTGTATGTCTATAGCCAAATGTATGTAACAAAGGGAACTATGGGGAAACTCCACTAATATTTCAAATGTTTTTCTGGCACAAAAAAAATGTATAAGAGCTTTATGCAATGTCAGTCCTCTAGAATCGTGTAGACCATTATTCAAAAAGCACCGTCTGTTAACGCTTACTGGTCTATATATATTAGAAATTTGTATGTTCATTAAAAAACATGGTGAACTTTTTAAACCAGCAAAGGACTATTCCATATTAGGATTAAGAGATCCAACTCGCCTTCTGATGCCATACTGTAGAACAGCGCTTCATCAAAATAACGCAAATGTTATGTGTATTAGGGTATTTAACCACCTTCCAAAGAATATTAGAGAGATGCCTAAAACATTAATGCATAAAAAATTAAAATTATGGCTAATAGATAAAGCTTTTATAGTTTAAAAGAATTCTTTAGCCAAAAATAATAGTATTCAAATGTAATTTTTGAGAGGTACCTACAAACTAATGTTTATTTTATATTATATCATTGAATTAAAGCTATGTAATGTGTATTAAGAACGTATAAGTATAAATTAAATATGATATTACAATATTGACAATCAAATATTTGTATGCCGATATATTGGCGAATTGTGCTGTACACCAATTAATTGTTAACACGATTCAAACAAATAAATCATTCAAAGCAAAAATTAATCATCATTAAATCATTTCAAAGCTAAATATCAAATATCCGTATCCTGATGCAATGCCTGAGTTCCTTCAAATTACACAAAAAAATATTAATACTTAAAATAAGAATTTAAGATGTTTTCTAAAATCCTATTTAAATTTTCAGGCAGCTGTTCGAAATATTTGAATCAATGCCGTCATTGTCATTGGAGAAAATGAGTGTGGTGACAAAGAATGCTATCAATATATGTACTGGGGTGTACTTCACTCTTGGAGTGTTCGGATATGTTGCTTTTGGATCTAAGGAGATATCTGGTAAGTATGCTTTAATAACACACTGGTCTGACTTACTTCCTCATCCTACATATTTTAATTATACACTTTGGACTGCATCCAACGAGGTTTTCTATACACATATAAGGACAGATCATTCGCAGTTTGATATGTAAGCACACTTTTCCCCTTAGTCATGCGTCAACTGTCACTGTCCGAATCAAACCTGAATAGAATAAAGGTTTTAAATGGCTGCTGATTGGCCAAGAATATTTTAAACAACTGAAGTAAAAGTGGCATTGTATAGATAAAGCAAGTAGAATCTTATTATGGTGTAATTTATGGCATGTTCCATATTTTGGCTTTGTTTATGGTATAGAACAGCATTGGTTGTATTTTTACTTTAAAAGCCACACACGGAATAGTAAATAGAAGTTTAATAAAAAAGTAAAACTAAATACCGTTAACTTCCTTAAAATAGGCAGCAATGTTATTAACTTGCAAATTAAAATGTATGTAAATTAATATTGTAATCCACAAAAAAAACAACATTCAAATTTAGTATATATGTGTTTTGGGGAAATATTTTTTGCTGTTGTTCAAAATTAGTTCTTATTACAACTCGTGATATATTTGATCTCAAGATATTTTTGAAGCTCACAATCCAGTTTGACCACTCAAGACAAATAGAACACTGAGGATACCAATATAAAGCTATTAGATTGCTTTGAAATAGATGTTACATTCGTTTGTAACTATTATCTCTTTCTCGATTACCACTTAGGAAACTAGTGTAACTTTTAACGCTAGATAACTCATTTACTCTAGAGTACCAAGTTACTCTAAAATCAGTACACTAAGTGTCCCTAAGATAGATTTCAAATTCGCAAGAAACTGGTAGGTATATATAAACTATATACTCGAGATATAAATTGTGTAATTGAGCAATACTGATTGATCATAAGCAACTAAATTTAATACGATTTTTTTTTAATCCTATTTTTATTCAAAATACTAAATTCATATTTTATAAGAACAATTATTTTCATTAATTTTCTGTGCAATTAATAAAGGAGACTTTTTTTTTTGTTCGAGGAAGAGGCCCACCACGAAATGTGATGTATAGTAATGAAACATATATTGATTTATTCCTTATAATCTCTAGATTACAATGGTATATTTAGTTAGAAATGGTCTAACCGGAATACTGAGAAATACGACAAAATGTGAACGTCAAAATAACCTAAAAATCGTATATAAATGTTAGTAATAAGCTATTACGTAATATCTTGACATAAAACAGAAACGGCCAAAATTAAGTAGGAGTGTAAGTAGTACAATCTGATATCAAAATAAACAGAGCTTGTAGGAAGAGTAAGGATACGGCTTATAAAAGATGGTTTAGAATGATGTACAGAACAAAAATGTTCATCACACTATTTCAAAGTCGTGTCTTAATAAAATAAGTAAATACTGTTGAGGTAAGGTTTTGTACACTGTTTATCATAATAGGAAGAAATAACACATTGTTTATATAGTATAAATATTTATTAGTCATCATCATTTTTAAAATCATCTTTTATAATTAGAATCTCATCCAGAAACGATGCAGGTGGCTCAGTCTCATCTTGATGCCCTGCACAAACTTTTGTATTCTCCGGAGGCCCAGTTCAAGTCTCCAGGTATATACACTAATTAATGTTTTCGCACATTCGGATGAACGTACTGTACACAATTTACACAACGACTCTCTGGAGTATAATATGCTGTAAATGCGATATTAAAATCTATGAAATAAACTTAATAATTATAATAATGCAAAATAAACTTTCACGCAACTCGAAAGAAACGAAAATTACGGAAATCTGTTTGGCAACATAAAAATCAAAATGACAAATGCACAGTTCACAGATATAGATACGGTAATATTAAACTATGTACTTAATGCTGAATTAGTTTAATCTCTAAAATAATAATTGAAATGAGGTTCATGGATCCAATAGATATTTGTTACTTTTCAAAAGCCGATAATCACTGTTACCACCACATTTTGTAGTAATATTTTTATTTTCTCATATGAATGTTACAAATGTTTCATGGTACGCATTTTATTGCCATGGTGACCATAACTGTATACAGGAAATGTATGAAGCGTTTGCCTTTTTATTATAATTTCATGAACCCGCTTAGATTTTACAACAAAATATGGCCCGTTGACACTAATAAATTAAAAAGCCGAAAAGCCGAAAAAAACATGTCTCCTATACAGCCCTACTGAAAAAACAAAAAACCTCGCGTTTATTTATTAGGTGGGTATTATTAACTTATCCCTTTATTTTAATATGACTGACTGATGTCACTTGAGCCAAGTTGTGTCACGGTAACACCGATGTCACTACTACTTTCACTATTTTTTTCTGTTCCATGATTTAAACTGTATCCGTCTATTGGTTCTTTATATTCAAATTCACATTATAATATATTTATATATTTTAATTCCTTTACAACTAGCGATGTTAAGTTCTTATTGAATAACCATATAAACAACCATAACCATGTAATATATTCATAATCCCTTTGACAATAAAGTAAACCTTTTGTTTGTATCATCTAACAGGTACTGCAGTAAAAAATACAAACGTCTTGTTACGAGTGTGAAACTTTGCAGGTAACATTCTGATGAGTTTGAGTCCAACGATGGCGAGTGACGTCATCAAACTGGGCTTCGTAATGTCGCTAGCGTTTAGTTTCCCGCTCATTATATTTCCGTGTAGAGCTAGCTTGTATTCGTTCTTGTACAGGAAGGTTAGTAAAAGTTTACTTTATAGTTTTAACAACATGCCTATCTGATGAGTAGATATACCATTAATTATGACCACTGGATTAAAAACAAAATATCTACAAACGAAAATAGCTCTCCAAGATGTAGATTCTGTCTCGAAAATTATCAAACTCCTTATCACACCCTATGCAAATTAATTGGCCTCCATGCTAAAAGGAGCCAACGTGTTGGAATACAGTCTCAAGTCCTTCCCCGAATATTTATTAGCTTTATAGCTTCTACTTTAGCCTTGGGATCGCAGTATCCTCGAAGACAGACGTCCTCCTTTCTCACACAAATTATATTAAAAAACTACTAATGGGAAGTTTTGGAACAAGTCTATGCATTTCTTAAAATAATTGGAAATGTTATTTAGAAAAACTCTTAAGCTACTTTACAGAATGCATTCGGTGCGTATAAAGTCGAAACAACAAATCCACAATATTAATCAACTACTTACTACTAATACCTACTGTACAGACATTTTTAGGATTTCGTATTTCTATAATAATAAAAGAGTTCTTTTAAAACTATTCTTTGCTGGTCTGTCAACCGCTGTCTTTTCTTGCGAACGCGTGGTATAATGAAACTAATCAAAAGATATGGCGCCATTTAATGAGAGTGGACGAGTCTCTATCCATACCATCGTAAAAGATTTAAGACAGTTAGCTTATTTGTAAAAGAAACATTTTTTAATTCTAGTGGTGATCATTTTGGAGTCTTGCCAATGCCAGCCTTGTATTGTGTGGTGTACTCACTTGAAGTTCCATGTCCTGGAATCACCGCGGTAGAAACTATATTTGACTAGTGAGACACTAGCGATACTCGAGGACGGAATGCTGGGCGATCATATACGAAGAAAACAATTAAAAAATAAATATTAATTACATAATAAGCTAAACCTACAGTTAAGTTAATGAAATAGGTTTTGTCCACGAGCGGACACTGACAAAAAGCTAATCGCGGGTCGGGGAACACACGGACCTTTCAGCGCTTGCGCTTAACCACGAAATAATTGCGCATTGCGGTTACAATGAACTGTTGCCATACTTTATTTATTTTTACGAAAATTTGTATAAAAATTAAGTTCCCACCTAATTTTATTACAGCATTAGAATGAGAATCGAGTATTGTTAGTGTCTCACCAATCATACTATATATTTAAAGTATTTGTTCTTTTTTATTTGATGTATTCGGTACGCTAGTTTTATTTATCATTTTTCCCCTTTATAGGTACATCCAGCACACCACGACCACATCATAAACCACTCCATCCCCGAGCACACGTTCCGGTGCATGACAGTGGCCATTATCGCCGTGTCCCTGTTCATCAGCCTCTTGATCCCGAACATCGAGCTGGTACTGGGGTTGGTTGGCTCCACTATCGGAGTGCTGATATGCGTGGTATTCCCTGCAGCCTGTTTCGTGAACGTCACCTTCAAGAATACTAATGAAAGAGTCTTGGCAAAGGTACGTGGTTATATTTTTCATGTTTGTAATAACAATTCTCTTTATGATTAAACAAAAATATCGCTGAAATTGAGAATCAATTAAAATGGTATTTAATACCATAGTCTAAATTATAAATCTGCATCTGGAAGATCTAAATATTTTTCCGACCTTTCCGTGTTCGGGGCCGCTTGGCAAGAGTGTATTAGGAGAACTAAATGTTATATTAGTTGGACTTCCTTTTGTTTGAGATGCTATGTTATTATAGATAAATGAAATAATTATCATTATATTTATTATAATATTGAGTTTATAAATAGAATATTATTGAGGCTTTTTGATAGTATCTTTTTAAAGAGTTAATCATGTTTGTATATTACACCAAGCGCGGGATATTCTTTAAAATGTTCCTTAACTCTTTTGTCTTTACCTATTTAAGCATAGATTTATTTTTCATAAACAGTTTATAGTTTACAGTGATCTTCGGTCTCATCATATTAGTGTTGGGAACATTTGCTAATCTACAAGCCGCAGAGAACACGAGAGATAAATATTTCGATGAGAAGTACATAACACAGGAGCGTATTGATAAAATTGTTGAAGACTTCTTTCAGAAAATGGAGAAATCGGATGGTAAGTTATTACCGTGTAGATTAGTTATTATTGTGTATTATTCTTATATTCAAATTGAACTATGATTAAAAGTCATGGTCTCAGTGGTAGAAAAGCTAAAAATATAAATTCAAAATGACGTCCATCCAAATAAGGCGCTCGGATTGCACGTTACGGGTTTAGTTTATGAGTCTCCCACCATTATTGGATGTATTTCGCAATCTGGTTTTTATATTCAAGAACAAATTGGAATACACATGTATTAGTATCATTATAAACAACATTGACGTACACTAAACAAGTAGAATCACAATCATGCAAAAAAATTGTCTGAAGCAAAACTCTGCCTACGCGTCTGTACTGTCACGAAATGAGGTGTTAATTTGATTGTATGTTTTAATGTTATTTCTATACGTTAATGTGTTTATGTATACGTAATTATACCATACCACTCGCATCTTTTTGGACGACTTTTAATAGGCGATTCTAAATGTTTATAGTACGTCAATCGTTAGTATTATTAAAAGTAGCAACAACGACGTTTAATGAAATCCACTCACTCGACTATCCTCTGTCATTTGTTCCATAGCTCTCGCAGTCGTTCGTTATTTATGTATGTACCTGTCGAACTAAACGAACGAAATAACTATAACATAATAAAACCTCCATAATTTTTTAATGTTTCAGAATCGGTTAAACCACAAGCAAGTGTACCAATCATTGTAAAAATGAATACCAAGGATAACATAGAGAAGGATTCTGTAGTCTTACCGCCAAATCCTATTCCACCAGACTCACAGCCACTCGAAAATAAACTCGCTGAAGATGCATCTAAAAAAATAGTAGGAAAGCAGCAAATGAAGGAAGACAAGATAGAAATTTTACCAAATGATAAGGAAGTTGTAAACAAGGTGTCTGAAGAAAACAATATTCCTCCACCAGATCCTAAAAAAGTAAATGGTAAATTGCAACCCATTCCCAAACTAGAAGAAAAAGTACAGTCGAACCAAGAAAGTTTAGACATCAAACAGCAACAGTTAATTGAAACTATAAAACAACATGGCGAAGAGCAAAAGGAATTGATAAAAGAACAGAAAGAAATTCTAGATGAACTTATTAAAACGAAAAAAGAAATTGAAAAAAATAAAGAAGAAAAAGATAGCAATGAGGCTAAAAAGATTGCTGTCGAAAGTATACAGAAAATTGCAAATGTTGCGATACAGAGTTTAACTGGAGTCTCTGATAGTCCTGGTCAAAATGTTGATGCTGTGAAATTAAAAGAGAATATCGCCAAGAATGCAGTTAATGATATAGCGAAAGCTGTTGAGGCTTTAGATACCATTAAAAAGGCAAATGAAAAAGATGATCACAAGATACGTCAGGAAATCAATGAGTTAAAGTTAAAAAAACAACACAACCTAATACCTGCAGCATCAGTGCTTTCTAATTCTCAGGATAATAAACAAAATATTAAGATACATGATCTGAAATCAGTTGAACAAAATAATATTGTAAAAACCAGTATTCCTGAAATTGTACGAAATGGAGATATACCGCAAAAAAAAGTTCAAAATAAGATTGTTGAAAGTATACAGGAAAATAAACAAAGTATCCCACCAATTGAAAATAAAATAAAACCTGATAACCAAGAAAGACATAAAGAGAATTCAGAGGCAAATATACGACTAGCAAATCAACAGTTCAAGTCATTAGATGAGCCAAAATCATATAAAGAAGGGAAAGGTGCTCAGAAAGTTAAGGAGAAAAATAAAGTTGGTAGTATGCCATTAGTAATAGCTTTGAGCGAAAAATCAAAGTCTCAAAAAATACAAACTGAAAATGACATAAAAAACAACAACGATATTGCTAAACCAATTCCCAGTGACGGCAACTTATACAATGAAATTAAGGACAGAAATATTAAAAAAGACACGCGCAGACAAAAGCGTGAAGTAGTCACCGTGGAAGATTCGCTAGATAATAATAAAATTTGTAATAAAGATGCGCCTGATGAGAAACTACATAGAGAAATTAATGAAATTTTACCTAAGGTTGATTTAAACGATGTTTTATCTAAAAATCTACCAATACCGGCGTTAGACGTGCACCATATACGATCTCTGAAGAGTATCGAACCCGAAGATTAGACACTATTGAACAAAGTAATGCTAGTGAATATTTGATTTCAAATATATTTATACATTAAAAAAGTTAACGTGTCGTAGTTGTGCAGTGCCGGTTTTAGCTTGACCAACGCCCAGGATAAGATTTCTAAGATAGATTTCCAGATAAGGGCGGATCATTGGCATTCAAACTCCTTCAAAAAAATTTTGAACACTATAATAAAATATGTAATATTTTTTCAAAGTTTACTTTCCTAGGAAGTCTGCAATAATATTAGAATTTTGAAAAATAATCTCGTTTATTTGTGCACTGAAACTGGTAACTAAGTCGATTAACAAACAAATAAGTTAATTGGAATAATAGGCCGATATTGTCGCAGGCTCCCGCTCGTAATAAATCAACAGCGGTTTCGGGAGAGCAATTAGGAAACAGCTTCGATTCGACTTCGCCCGCCACGTGCCAATTTGTTTTCAGTTTTCGAATTCATCTGAACGTTTTAGTCGAAGCTTTATAAGGTCGGCGACGCTATGGTGATTCCTCTGGTGTTACAAGAGAGTGTATGATCTGTGGTGATCACTTACTCACATACCATCGGGTGACAAGTATGCTCGTTTTTCCTCCTATTCCATTAAAAACAGCCGCGATGCCCTGCACCAAACAAAACTTGTATTTTGTAGAGTTACCACAACCACCAATTATACGAATACTTTATTACATCATCTTCATTACATGAATAGTGGTCATATGTAATTTAACGTTTTCTTATCTGGCATCTGTTTGTTGTAAAGACATATATCTCATATTGTGCTTAGTCTACGATCTGCAAGCATCTTTTTATTCACTATATAGGTATCTATTGGGTACACGTAATATTAATATTTGGTTAAATATATTCTCTCCTTCACATCCATCTGTAACCTTTGATTTACAGATACATGTGACTTCGGATTCATATAAATTGTACTTACAATGTGTGAAGAGTTCTTCACTATTCAGTTTTCTGACTATTCAGAGATTCTGTATTTATAAGTTTGGCAGTATAGATCCATAGATTTCGAGAAAGAATTTTTATACTAGATTAGTGAAATAAAATCTTATATTATTGTAATTTCAGTGCATTTTCTCTTTATTATAAGTGTAGGTTTATTTTAATCTCACATAGTTATTATATATTTCAGGAACCTCTTTGCCAAAGGGGTCAAAGTCAACTTGTATTTAAATTATTCTATAACATTATTATATTAAGATTTATGATCTCATATAAAAAAAATCCTATATAGTTTAATGAGGATTTCGAAATATTTTCTAAGACTTAGAAATCATTTCAACTAGAAATGAATGTTAATAAGAAAACAAAAGAAAAAAGGATTTTGCGCAAAAAAATGACACGTTTTCATTCAAGTACAGAGCAAAATGATGTGAGACGGATGTTAAACAAAAAATACAGTATAGAGAACCGGTGTCTACCACATACAAATGATATAGCCAAAATTTGATGTCTGCTCATTTTAATGTTTAATTATTTTTATGTATTAGTATCATTAAATTATTTTAATCATTTGTTCATTATTTAATTATCATCTACTTTTAATTGGCACATCCTTAATTATATTTGTTTAGCGTTTATTATAATTATTTGGTTACAAACAATTTAATATGTGTATAATTAAATTAATTTGTAATAATCTTGCAATTGATTAAATTACTTAAATAAATTATTTTAATATCTGTATTTGTTTTATTTGACATGATAGCATTGCAATAATGTACTTAAATTATTATTTAACCTATTAGAAATAAAAAATGAACGATCTCTTCTTCCAATTCAAGTTCAAATATTTTTATTCAAAGTAGGATATATGATATTTATTTATTTATAGGACAACCAGTAGTAGTTACATTCTAATACGCTTAAAATATATCAAATATTAACAAATAATGAGTTGAATGTACAACAAATTAAGGTGTCACAACATGCACAGTCTTCGCTTCCGTGACACCAAGAAAACAATTATATAAAATAAAGCAAAATTTATAAAATCAAGATACGAATTTGAAAAGAAGGAAAAAAAGAAAGAAGAAGAAGAATATTAATCATATTTTGGCGCCTAACAATCTCGTAATATTTTTTTTAAAAGCAGGTAAAGAATCTTTAAAAATATCTACTTCACCACAGATGGAGTTATAAGTTCTTGATAGACGTGGTATGGGAGAAAATTGCTTAAGGTTAGTTTTGGCAAATGGCTGATGGAACAGGCCAGCTCCGACCTGCGCACACCTTGGTACTCGGCGGGGAACTCGTAAGCTGATGGAGTGCACGAGTAATGGACTGTCGAGCTGATTTCTAATTATTTTGTATAAAAATATTAGATCTAGCATTTGTCGTCGAACAGAAAGACTTTTCAAGTTAAAGTGTCTCAACTTATCGCAGTACGATGGCAATCGCTTATGTACCCCACAAGAAAAAGCAAGGTGCCATAAGAACCGTTTTTGAATGCGTTCAACTCTTAATTGATGAATGTTGTATTGAGGAGACCAAACGATGCTACAGTATTCTAGATTACTGCGCACATAAGCATTATACAGGGTTATTTTAGTTGTTGGATTGCGGAATTTTTTACAGTTAAGGATGATGAAGCCTAGCATTTTTGAAGATTTATTAATAACATTATCAATATGAGGCAGAAACGTTAATTTGTTATAAAAAAAACCCCCTAAGTCTCTTATATCAGTTTTATCCTCTAGAACTAAACCATTAATGCTATATTGAGTTCTGAGTATATCGTGGTTGCGAGTGAATGTGATAGATATATATCACTTATTTAAAGTCAAAACTACCACCCATTCGAAAAAGTATGCCTCAGACCTGAGAAGAACGGGCGCAACAATCTCAGCGGGCTCCTTTTTTTTTATAAAAATGTAGTTACAATGTAAAATCGTACAATAAAATGTATTATTTAAGAGCCTGAGGGCGGTCGCTCTACTCCCAATCAGTGGTGTCATGAAGAAAGTCAATTATGTTATAGTAACATTAACCACAGAAACGCTTTTTTAGCAATTTTGAATTTCGTAATACATTTGTTTTGAACATTATCTGGGATCTTGTTGTAGAAGCATATGCTTCAACGCCCCACAGAAGTCAACTTGACTTAGCCGAGCAGTAGGCATTATAAGTTTATGTCTGTTCCTTGTGTTATTTTGGTTATGACAGTTTCACTTATGTGCCTATGTACAAACATAACATTATCAAGAATATATTGAGAGGCAACAGTCAAGATATTAATTTCCTTAAATTTTCCTCTCAGTAATTCTTTAGGGCCTAGGTTATACATAGCATCGATTCAATCTCCATTAGCTATTTTATTCAAATACTTATAGTCCAAGCGACATCACAAATATTAAAAAAAAAACAAAAGACCTTCAAAACTTATATATGTTATATTAACTGCTTGTGGCGGCGTCGTGCACCAGGTCGTTTTCTTTCCTCAAATATATAAAGGAATGATGGGCTGGTCCATGCGTCAACTCGTGGACGAACGAAGATAAGTAAAAATTTTGTGTACAAGTGTGTCAATATAATATTTCTAAATTTTATGAATATTTTCTCCACCACTCTTCTCAGCTTGGCCAACTCTAAAAACTGTGCAACTCGTACTATCAGGCAGGTAAAGTGAAAAAACTTCATTATGATCACAATTTAATAACATAAATGCAAAAAAAACCCTTGCTACATTAAATAACACTAATACTTAATTGATAAATTAATCCTTAACAGTATTTATTTCTCGTTTAATAATATTCTAAATATTTGTTCCTAGACGAAGTTATTACCGACCTTACCCGATTTACGACTAAATCAGTTGTCCTACACCGGTGTAGATATACTATTTTAACCCAGGACATCAGAAGTGTTATTTTAGCAAAAGAAAATTACGACCTGATACTGGTTTTGCCCAGGCCAAATTGATAAGAGAAGCGACAATACGATAAACAAAATCCGTCTTATTAATAAAATTGTTAAAATGTTAAAAATATAAAGTAACTCCAAGTTTAAAATTACTTCTCCCTGTCATGTAATTCTGTAGTGACAAAGATAAGAGAAAGACAAAAAGTTTGAAACTTGCAATAACTTTACTCCTCGTTTATTAACAGAAGAACACAGAAGTTAGGTTGTATTAAAGAAGATATGGTTAAATTAAGACTAGTTTTAAAATAAAGTGCTACGCTAATTAAACCGAATTAGAATGTCTTGGGTTAAACTGGTATATATTCTGACACGAGTAGAATGAACTACTGATTTGGCGTGGGTTAAAAAAATGTCCTGAAACCTGGTTCGGTCGATATAAATTTCGATTGCAGTTATAATTATGTAACACAACTAACTTGGCGCGTGTCAGTCGCGTTGCGAGGATTGTCGCCGCGTCGTGCGCCGACTCGGCGTGACGGATCCCGCTTCTGATGTCGCCGGGGAACTTCCGCCGCTTGCTGTCTCACTTCGCTGCATTAATCGATATAGTTATAAAACATTCAGGTACAAAGAAGTGTGTGTGATCGTAAAGGAAGTACGCACGGGAGAAGTTAAAATTCTTAAGAATAGCAAATCAAACAGAACTCCTAAAATTTTATATGTAAATGGTAACCTGACGAACTGGTTGTATGGACGTGTCCCGGCAGTGAGTATGTTTGACTTGCACGTGGAACGAAAATGTGGCCGTAGAAAATAATAATAAAAAAAAATCTTTATTGGTTTTAACAAATTCTCACAGAATAAGTGAACATAATTGATATAACACTAGTTTTCGATCTTGGTAATGGTAGTTACTTGATATTCTGTATTAACAGTGACTATTGCTATTTAGCAATAGTCACTGTTAATACTAGTTAATAGTAGAATAATATAATAATACCCATAATTGAAACACTTCAAATAACTACAAGCTTATAGTGCCCCCTACTAGGCTGTGTAAAATAAAAAATGCATGCATTATTTGCAATTGTATTATTTTTACAATAAATTAACAAAACGTTATAAAGTGGTGCAGAAATTATACGGATCGTCGTCCCAGGGGGAATTGAATCACTTGTAATCACGTGTAAGTAGACCTAATACTTATAAACACAGTAAAATGCATTTTATTTGAGGGACGTCATAATGCATACTGCAGGTAGTAGCGCATTTTACTAACTTTTTAATATAGAACTAAAATATTTATTTAGTTACTAACATATTTAGTTTTAAGTTTACCTTTTTGTGGGATGGTATTCCGATTCAAATTTAATTTGTTTAAGTAATTAATCCCAGAAGTGACGGTAACGGTCCTAGGTAACACTGAAAATGTTTAGAAAATGAAAACCGGATTAATGTAGAAAGTTGTCAATACTTTTATTGTTTTTCGAAGTAATCTCCGTTCCTCTCTACACATCGTCGCATTCGATGGAACCACTGAGAACAGCAGTGGGCCCTGTTTTCCTTAGGGGTCTCTTCTATGGCATCTTCGTACGCTTTCATCGCATCTTCAAGGCTTGTAAAGCGAATGTCTCGAATTTTATGTTTAGTTCTTGGGGATAAATAATAGACGCAGGCCACCCAGTCAAGACTGGTATGGCGGATGACTCATTATCTCGACACCTCGACACCAATAGTCAAATATTTAACAGTCCGTTTTGCGGAGTACGCTGAGGCATTGTCGTGGTGAAGGAAGATCCTGCTTCGAGGGCGCTGCCGTTGATTTTTTCAATACAACAGGCAAACAGCGAGTGACATACAAGTCCGCAGTAACTGTCCTTCCATCTTCTAGCACAACTGTCGCGAAATGACGTGTCTGACCAAAGAATGAGGCAATCATCTTTTTTCCTTGACATCTTCCTGTCTTTACCTTAGTTGGCCGATCCTCGAAAGGAAACACCCATTATATGGGGAATCCATCTGGTACAAAGCTTCCTGACGTCTAAATTCAGTGTTAGCCACGTATCTGACAAAAATTGACAATATGTCAAGGACGCGAACTAGTTACCCTAATCATGTCAAGCCGAGCACCAATCACGGAAATTACCTTCGGCGCATGACAAAGCACATTCTAATATCAATCTAGATTCAACATCAATAACAAATTTCTGATTCGATTTCGCAGGGAACCTATGAGCATAGCTCTCTTCGTGGACCTTGTCACAAGTCAAATAACTAGTTTCACAAGGTGTTGAAGTTGAAATAGCCGAATAATGGAGGAATACCTTGAGATCGGTGGAGGCTCGGCGCGACTTGGGCGTGTGCAGCGCCTCGCACGCGCGGGCGAAAGACGCGCGTCGGCCGCGGGCCGGAGTGTCGGGCGACGAGGAGTCACCGGGGCCGCCCGCTGTACACGGTTATATTTATAACTGGTCTGAAGAAACTCATTGCCATCTTTTTAAATCATCAATACTTATAAAGTACAAAATATCCCTGGTGATGCAATAATAAATATAATTATTGTGATTATTGTAACAGTACCACAAAGGCGCCTATTTCTGAAGTGAAACAGAAATGGTAAGCATTACTCTGTTTCGGTCTGAAGGGCGCCGTAGCTAGTGAAGTTACTGGGCAAATGAGACTTAACATCTTGTTTCAAGATGACGAGCGCAGTTGTAGTGCCGCTCAGAATTTTTGGGTCTTTCAAGAATCCTGATCGGCACTGCATTGTAATAAGCAGGGCGTATCATTTAATATCAGCTGAACGTCCTGCTCTTCTCGTCCCTAATTTTCATAAAAAAAAAGCGTCGGTATTTGCGGCTTGTGCAAGACGGTTACAAACTGTCAAGTAAGTCAACCCTAAGTCGCGCTTTTCGCATGAAGCGAACGTGTTGTACGGCGCTGCGCCATTGTAAAGAGTTGCTTTAGAAATGGTTAGGTTAGTGTCTCACCAATAACATCCACTGATGTTCTGCGTCCAATACGCGCTGGTTTCGGCGTTACTGTGGTGTCCGACGCGGCGCGAGTGCTACGACCTGAAATAATTTAATTCAAGTTAGGCACCTGAATATAATAAACTAATAACTATAATAAACTAGTGAATAAGTCTTTTGTAAGGCAAATAATTTTTATGTAAAGCTGAATTTTGTTGTAAGAGTTAAACCCAGGCTACGCTTGGCGACATTTTCATTGACAAGAAATATATGCAGGATCATTTTGAATTTCTGTTGTTTGTACTCAGCTGCTACTTTGCTAACTAACACATCGAACTGGGGTTGTGATCTGCCATCGATCGGTACTACATAGTTTGGTATGAAAATTTCCATGCCCTGTAGAGAATCACATAGGCTTCTGCAACGGCACATGTACTCGATCATAAAAAGGGAAACAAACCATTTCCATAGGGTAAGTTCCACGTAATTGGGAATGTTTATCCGCCCATGGACATCCGCAACACGAGGGGTCAAGAGATTAGTTGCCGGCCTTTAAGTTGGGAGTATGCGCTATACTTGAAGGTTCCTAAGTCGTATCGTAGGTAATTGATTCCACAAAATGACTGTGCGAGGCAAAAAACGCGATTGCAGAATGCCAAAAGTAATGCAGTGTTACCAGGCTCCGTTCGACAGGATGCCGGCTATATTATGGGTACCACAACGGCGCCTGTTTCTGGCGCGAAGCAGTAATGTGTACGCATTATTGTGTTTCGGTCTGAAGGGCACCGTAGCTATTAGAATGACTGGGGAAATGACTCTTAACATCTTATGTCTCAAGGAGACGAGCGCAATAAATTGTATTGCCACTCAAAAATTTTGTCTTTCAAGAATCCTGAGCGGCACTGCATTGTAATATTCTGTAAAAGTTGTAGAGATCTATCCAACGTCAAAGAATGAGGATGCAAAAAAGGAACGCATCCTATCCCACTCTGGTGGTTTGCAGTTCCGCGGCAGGTCGCTGGTGTTCTAAGCCGTGAGCGTCTGATAGGCACTAACACTCCTGTCCAGTCAATACCCATACGTCCCGATAGGTGTGGCGATGTAGATTTCTAGGCACATTCCGTAAGACCATTTCGAGTCACGAAAGCGGACTCAGCGCAGAGATGATCAAATTGTTTTCTCTAATGTTGATTACGTGTGGCGTATAAGTGGCGCCACACTTTCTGATGTTACGTTGGGTGATATTCGAAGTTTGATTGATGTCTTCATGTCTAAATGCGAAGGTGTTTTCAGTTGGAATGGAAACCCCCTAGTGTAGCAGTAGGCTGCGGTCGTGCTTTTGTCGTCAGACGGCCTTCTCCCTCATCAAAAAGACGTTATTCATCCCTGGGACTTTCCTATGCTTTTTAAGTATAGGCGAAGCTCACATTTGAATATTTAAAAAAAAATGCATTTTTTGTATATTCTAAAAGGGTAGATTCGAATTATTTCAATAATTAAATTAAAAAGATTTTACTTCACAATTACTTACCAGATTTTTCCTGGCTTTATCATGATATTTATATAAATATATTATTATTTAGAAACAACAAATTAAAAAAGAACAATACTTACGGCGCGGTTTAGTTTCTGAGATCGGCAGTGAATCCGGCGTCACAGGTTCTTCTTCGAGGTCGTTTGGTCCTAGTAAGCGTGGGTTAACTGTGATTAATAGATTTGCCATGCAATGATGTTCTACAACATCTGAAGCTGTTAACATGTCGATGGAACTAGTAAATATAGGCAATTAGTACACCCAATAAGAGTTACATATGTATAAAATAAGAGCTAGTTTACAATACTACATCAAATATATAAATGTATAAGTGTATATCAAAGGACTGTCGAAATCCGCCCCAGAACCGACAATCATGGGACTGACACCATGATTTTATAAATATTTTATTCATTCAGTGTATTTAAAAAGAAGTGTACCTGACGAATTATAATGAGAGCCGACATATTTGATCCATAGACTACATACAGTCATAATAATCGATTTTGTTACTAATGCCTACATTAGTATATTTTTACATGTTGTTTCATAGCAATCTCGAAAAGATTATATAAAAAAATCACAATAATTATTAAATTCGGTATAATACAGTTTATTTATTATTACATTGAATTAAAACGACAAAAAATAATAAAATTAGTTTCTCGCTGTCACTCTTATTAGTCTGTGCTATCAATGTCACTCGCTATCGACCTTCGTAGTTAGATTGTGTGGTGTATTCTCTACGTCTCAGTAATTCTGTTTTATTTGTACCTACACTGATTGTTGCCTTATCAAAATACTTTAGATTTGATTTATGGGGTTGGTACTAACACTATTGGTTGATTGCCTTGTTAGTTAATGTATAAGTTTTTTTTTTTATTTTTTTATGAAAATAAGGGACGAGACGGGCAGGACGTCCAGCTGATGGTAATTGATACGCCCTGCCCATTACAATGCAGTGCCGCTCAGGATTCTTGAAAAACCCCAAAAATTCTGAGCGGCACTACAACTGCGCTCGTCACCTTGAGACATAAGATGTTAAGTCCCATTGCCCAGTAATTTACTAGCTAGGGCGCCCTTCAGACCGAAACACAGTAATGCTTACACATTACTGTTTCACGGTAGAAATAGGCGCCGTTGTGGTACCCATATTCTAGCCGGCATCCTGTGCAAAGGAGCCTCCCACTGGTAAAGTAAGTAAATAAGTACGTTTAAAATACTATAAATAATATTTTTAAAACTTACACTTAAAATATAGAGTGGATATAATTAATCTATATAAAAATAATTTTAAATAATATTGTAAATGTATTGTGTATCATATAAAAGTATAGTAAATGTGTTATTGAGTGCCCAATTATAACCTCAAAATCTGATATATTTCTTTAAATAATGCGATATTCTGAAGTGTCCGTTTTATAAACAATATGTGAAGAGAATCTGTAGGTAATTTCATATATTTAAAGCGTTTTTTCATGGCTGACGGTGCTGGGGCGAAAAATGGAAGGACACAGAACAATGTCCTTTACCTTAGATAATTTGATATAGATATGATAATTTCGAGATAGACTCAAAAACTGTGAATGCGTCGAAATAATAGCGGCAAACTGTTAGCCTCTAGTTTCACAACACACGCACACTAAAACAAAGTGAGTGATGTATTCGCGAGCGCAAGATATAGCTGTCATGCAAACTAAAGTAATAAAGTGGGCCTGTTGTCATGCGTTGTTTAACAGTTCTATATGTAGACGTATAAATTATCCCAGACTTGAACAATGACAATTTCAAAGTGCTAAGCGAAATATATGCAACATATTTAGACGTTTTGTTGAGATACTTGTCTTTAAATCAGAGAGATGGGATGTTAAGAGATAAATATCTGGAATGGAAACTTAACTTATAATTAAAATTGTAGTGTCTTCTGTAGAATAAAGAATATTTTCAATTGCTTTTGATAATCTAATTATTATTATTTTTTCGTATCTTGTTGCACAGTTTAATAAAATGGAGTGAGACTTTTGCTCTTCCGCCTAACCCTGATTTGCTTTTTTTGTTTAAAAAAATCTATTCTATAAAGGCCAAAAACAATATTTTGTAAATTTTCACATTATAAATTTAAGACTTAGGGCCGATTTTTCAATCCTCAGATAAATCAACAGATAATTACTGAGAGAGTAAAATTAATATACTGTTTTACCAACGTTTAAAAGTTTTGAATTTTTGTGGAATCTGTGGTATTTTCGAAGTAGCTTCACACTAAATATGAGCAAGCGAGATGGACATATATATCATTTAACGCATAAGACAGAGAAAGGATGATTGTTTGAGTAAGTCAATCGGAAGCATTTTGAAATTCGAACGTTAATCCGAGTGAATCAAACGGAAGCACTCAGAGAGGAGGATAATGTAGGTATAGTTTTGAACAGATAGATTTAAACACTCTATACAAAGGTTTACAAAAAATTATGTATGTATAATTTAAAAAATACTACAAACCTTTGCTTTTCATATTTAATTATATTTTCAATCAATGTCAGTTAATTGGTAAGCAACAGTATCTTTTTTTGACGAAATCTCCTCGAGAACTCACTATCATGCCAGATAATGTCGTGGTCTGGTCTCCACAACTCTTGTTTTTCTGTCTGGAGAGTTCACAAAGTTGAGGATCTGGATTTTTTCTTCAATTGCGAGACGTCAATTGTCTCAAAAAAATTTACTGATATATTATAATTTTTAATTTCTACTATCTAATAATAACATAAATAACGCATGTACTCGTCAAAAGAAGATAGTTATTAGCTATGAGTTAGCTACAAATAAAGCCTATAAACTTAAACAGGGCACCAATAGTTCTTAACCGGCCCCCAAAGGGGCCGATTAATTACTATCTTTATTAGTTGGATAACTTCTATCTGCCTATTGAAAAATCCGAAATTGCGGTATCCGTCGAATTTCACCTACCTAGTTGTTTGACTGAGGATTAAAAATCGGCCCTTAATAGACAAGTGCATTTTGACAGTTGTTTATCCAGACTACCGCTGAAGGAATCAGGTTTGTTGCCACATTACGGGTACTCAATTGTGTTGGATTTCTAACGATCTGGCTTTTTTTTGTGTTTGCTTTGTAATTTGGACGGTGTTATTCTTTGGTCTGGCGACTTTATCAAACCTCTACGGATTCTGTCATGCAAACAATTGTCATTTAAGGGCACGTAACAAAGACCGAGGTAAGATTACTAATTTTATAAAGTTATAGCAGTTTATTTCCTAAAATAATATTGAATTTCGCATTAATTTTCGCACAGATAGATAGGCGTAGCATAAAGCACTATGTACCACTTTCATGTTTCAATTAATTAATCAATTACCACCAATTATCCCTCCATGGTAAACAATTTGTTACTTCTGCAATGGACTGCGGACGTCACCGATCATATAGTACTCCGACCGTCATTCTCGAGGCCTATCGCAGAGTACACACTTTTTGTGTTATCGAGTCTGTGGTACACAAAAAGTATGCAGTGCGCGCAAAATGTCTTTGGCAGATATTACATAGACTCAACACACATGACGTACACAGATTGCGGTGTATTATTTAGTACTTGAGATATATAAAATAAGAAGAAATAGAGAATTTTGGGTTCATCCTATTTTTTCAGTTTCATATTAAACATTCAGTTCTACTATTTCCAAATAAATTTGCACACTTCATCCCACAATTTTCTTTTTAAATTTCTGTCATGAAACTCTATCAAAGATGTATCATACAGTGCTGGTCTGTTTTCTATTTGTTGAATCAACATCGATACATCGATGTCTAGCGCCATGATACACGTCAATCACTAGCAACTGCAGACTACAGACTAAAGTGAGCGTCGTCTGCGTTAGCGCGTGTTGACGCGAACGTTATATTTTTTTGCGCATTTTTGGTACGGCGCCGTGCGGCGCGGTCCGTCAAGGATATTGTGTGTTTCAGACTTTTTGCGCGTCGTCGGCATTACTGCATATAATTCTATATGTTTTATTATCACAGACTAAAAAGTCGTCACGGATAGTCGTCGTCTGCGATAAGCCTGAGACTTATGGACTCATATACATTGGCACTCACCTTGCAACCCAGACGGAATACAACAGTACAGTTGGTATGGCGACAGTACTGTCTCGGGCGAACACACCACATATAGTTAGTTGCTTCTGCTGCTATTCACCACAGTAGCCGATGAAAAAGTATGTATTACCTTCAGACTTATCATCATCGACGTGCGATGTGGAGATGGAGGGAGAAGACGGCTCCAGCCACGACTGTAGTACAGCTCTCTGATTACGAGTCATGCTGAAATCATGCATATAATAATAAATTCTTAGATCATTAAGCATACGTCTACATAGACTATGACGGTAGTGAAAACGTCAAAAAAAATAGATTTTTAGTGTTAACCTCTATTTTGAGCAATGCACGCACAGTAACACAAAGTGTCATACAAATCGCGAGTGTAAGACGTAGCTTGTCACGCACACTAAAGTATTAAACATGGCCTGTTTTTATCGGTCTAACAGCAAGAGACTTGACAGCACTCTGTCTTTTCACGGATATTGAAGGATGGTTCACACACGTGGTTTATGCCACAAGACAAAATTCCCCCAATATTTTGCTTTGAGCGGAATTTCAGGCTAAATACCAGCAACAAGGAAGACTACTGTAATAACACGGTAAACCTAGATAGTCATACCATAAAGTGGTACACGGATGGCTCCAGGACTCAAACCGGTACCGGTGTTGGAGTTTTCGGCTCAGCAATCAATTATCATGAAGCCTTAAGCAAAGCAACAACTATATACCAGGCGGAAGTATATGCACTAGACTGGTGCTTACAAATGAACCTCGACAGGAATTACCAGTCAAGGAACATTGCCATAATGTCAGATAGCCAAGCAGCTCTCAAGGCACTGACATCCTACACAATAACTTCACGGTGAGTGTGGGAATGCATAGGAAAACTGAATATCCTCTGCCTGAGAAACAAAGTTACCTTGGCTTGGATACCGGGGCACAAAGGAATAGCAAGTAATGAGAAAGCTGACCAACTAGCTAAGGATGGTGCCTCATCCCCCTTCATCCCCAAATCATAACAATAATAATAGCAAGACAAAGACAATCTGGACGTATAAATTATATCAGAATAAATTCATTTGTATGAAATAGAAATATCAAATGAACTTATCTAATGGTTAAAGTGATAATCCAGCTATGGTTACTTATAGCAACAGAAAAATCAAGAGAGCGCTGTGCAAAAATATATTCTTCATAGTTTATATTTACCACCATCTTCAAAAGGTTATTGCAGTTTTAATTTTTAGTTAAAAACTTATTTGAAGCCGATATTTTTTTTTGTAATAAGTTTATTTCATAGTGTTTAAAAACAAATATGAGAAGTGCGTCATAATATTCCTAATACGCCCAAACAAGGCTTGAATACATTTTTAAACTATATTTACAATAGTTTAATTAATGAGTTATTTCGATCCAGCAGTGCTATCTTCATTAGAATCTGGCCAGTTAGGTTCAGGGTAATTTATCTAGCTACGGCACCGTTCGAACACAAATACATCTTATACATTACTAGCTTGACTTAAATCTAACTATATATTTGACGTGTGTTTACAGACTATTTGGCATGAAGTGCGGTGGAACCTTAATATTATATTATTATATACTGCATCAAGTCACATTTTAACCCGATTAATTAATTAAATTTCATTTTCTTACCGTCTACCGGCGGCGTATTCATTTACAATGTTGGAACTGCCTTCAATATTACTTCCTTCTTCAGTCGCAACTTCTGGTATTACCGACAAATCTGTCCGCGTGCTCAGAATGGACTTCTTTCCCTTCTTAACGCTTCTATCTTCTTCACTTACAGTACTTTTATTTGACTTTACTGAGCTTTCGGAAGCAACGCTTGCATTATCGTCATCTTTTTTATTTCTCCGACCTGACCGACGCGGAGTCAGTTCCTCGAGTGACTCTTCTAAAGGCTCAGCTAGCTCTCTAGATGCTCGTCTTGTTATTATCTTTCTCATTTCAGTGTTCGGTGTTTTGGAGTTACGTCGACGCTGTGAAGCAGATTCTGGTGTTTTTGGAGTGTCCTCAAGATTTTGCAGTTCGGCTTCCATGTCTTTTTCAACTGATTTGCTCGATGACATAGACGCTCTTCTAGATCGCGTTTTAGGTTTATCTGTTATATCCTCTATCTGCATTTCTGTTTCTTCTTTAGCTTCTGATGGTTTTCTGGACCTTGGCTTTCGTTTTGGCGTAACATTTACAATATTCTTTTCCGAAACTTCTACAGTTGTTTTATTGGATAACGTTTGCGTTCCAACTATAGGATTTTCTACTTGCATCTCTCTTGATTCTAATTCTTTTTCAATATTTGCCTTGGATGCCGAGGATCTCCTAGTTCGAAGTTGAGATTCTTTGTTTACTTCATCATCTGTTTCTTTCACACTAGTTTTGAGAGAAGATGTTGTTCTGGACCTTGACTCATTTTGACTGTCATTTCCAATACTTTCGACATTGTCAGTTGGGGACTTATTTGAAGATGTTGATATCCTTTTAGTGCGTTTATGGTTCCCAATTTCGCTTACTTGGGTGTCGGTGTTAGATACAACGCCAGTTTTATTTGTTTCGGCTTGTAATGTAAGAATGGAAGAATTTGTTTTATTTGATGAAATTTCCGCAATACCCATTTGATTCTGAACAGATTTATCATCAGTTTCCATTTCATTTTGTTCCGATAGTGTTTCTTTCGGAACAGTATTATCTTCTTTCAGCTTTTTTCCCAAGATTGAACTAATTTTACTTTGTTCTTTTTCTTCAAGGGTACGTTTGGATGAATCAGATACGTCGACCGTATCAGAATCAACTGGGGCTCCAAAAGACTTAATTTCAGATGATGTTGTAACTTCTTTGACCATCTCATGGAGTTCCTCTATAGGTGTATCTGAAACATATTTTATAATGTTAGGGACTGTTTTTCCCAATTTTCTTTTTAAGTATATTTTATTATATACCTATTTTTTGTGGGATAGGAAAGACAAACTGCGTACAGGTGGGGTCACCTGACCAAAAAAAAATATCTTACAAAACACCTCACAGAGAAATCACAGTATCGTAACCGGAGTTGTTGGCAGATGTACCCGTTTTTAAGGTAACCATGCCCAAGCCCAGGAACACAGCGCAGTTACATGGAAGCAAATTCCTTGAAAATCACACTGAAGGAAGAATACAAATTAATATTATTATTGAAATTTTCGTAAATAAACTAAATTTAAGATTAATTTTAAAACCATAGATAGTCACCACATTCAAAATATATTTATAATAACTCAAAGAGACTTTGTTACACGACAGCACCTTAACTACTATCATGCCATAATAATAATTTCATTATATTTCAAAATTATCAGTTGTAATGAATAATTAATAATTTTCCTGTCATATTACCTTTAACTGTTTCACTTTGTGTAACCATTTCAGGGCTATCTGAGCTATCTTCTGAATAGTGAAGTTTAACAGAATGACTGGATACTTCAACTGAATTGTCATCAGTCATCATAGACATGTGTGTGTGGTTAAACGGATCATTATTTTTATCAATATCTTCCTCCATTGGATGTTCATTTTTTTCTGATTCTATTTCAATGTCCCCGGAAATCATGGGCTCAGAATGTACTACTTCAACGTTTTCTATTTCTATTCTCGCGTTATTTGGAGCTTGTAATTCTTCACAGCTGGAATCGTTAATGCAAATAACATTGTTTTCTTCATCTCCAGGTACTGAATCCTAAGGAATTGTAATTTCAACATTAAAATTGTGATTACAAAATATTATTCTACTTCAGATGGCATTTGATGCGCCTTGCCTATTACGCCCACTATTCTGAGCGGCATTGCGCTCGTCACCTAGAGACATAAGATGTTTAGTCTCCGTCGTACATTTATTTCACTCTTCACTTGATAGAGCGCCCTTCAAACCGAGGCAAAATAAGAAATTTCACACTACTACTTGGCCGCAGATAAAGGCGCCACTGTGGTACCCATAGGCGGCATCCTGCTCTAAAAAGCCAAAAATTGGCGTAAAAGTATGAAATTGACATGAGAAAAGCAATTCTAATTTAACTAAATTATTCTGCGTACGGCGTCCAATAAACAGTAAGAATCAGTGTATGTTGCCGGTAATGTTTACTAAACCATTTCTTCGATATAGTCTATGTTAAGTATAATATAAATGGAGTATCTGTTTTATTAACTTAAAATCCCTTTCTTAAAAAACTACATAGTAAGTAATAATTCAGTCTTAGACATATATAAAAATAATTGGGTAGGTCGGATAAATATGGAGGATGCTCAAGTATTTCGCAGCAAGCATCTGGAATTGCAGCCATAGCAACGGCGGACCTATAAAGCCGGGCTTTATGTTGATGGCAAAAACATTTGTTGTTGCCAGTTTGCCTCGCAGTTACTCACGAATTTCGTTAAGGCGGTTTTTATTTCTTGTGCATATAAAGAACCAGCCAGTAGCTCCATGGTCGAATATTCAAGCATCACCACACTGACTTGTGGGCCAGTGTGGCCAACGGGCCACGGCCAGGAGAACTAGGGGTTGGTAATAATAATCTCTTCCAAATCATAGATTACAATTTTATATCTGAACGGTGAAGCCACGATTAATCATGGCAATAAATCGAGCTAAGAAATGTTCAGGATATTGTTTTAACAGTTCCAAAGCTCTTTCAAATTAGTTATTATATAAGCCGTTATTTTTTTTCTTCCCTTAAGAGTTTGAATAGAATGATATGTACACAGCCAGTCGAAATAATGGTTTCTTCGGCTATAAAAAGTACTGTGACACGACGATGAATTCTTTCATGTTTTTAAAACACTTGTTTGGTCACTAACATAGTTGGGCGACTCAAGAGTGTCACCGTTGATGGATGTTCTGATGTAGAATACGGTGGAGCAATTGGATCGAAAGTTAACTGTAAACCTTTTTATCATTTTTTATGCCAATAAGGGAACCTAAATAAACTTATTTATTTTACTTTTTAAACTTGTTCCGTACTGTAATTTCTCATTCACAGATATTAAATAAGCGCACACAATAAAATCTTAGCAGTTTTCGACAAAAAGGATCAATAAACTGAAAAAATAGACTTCCATTTCTTAAAAACATATTTTAACTAAGTAACCAATATTACAGCCTAAAACAGCCACTATAAACTTCTTTTTAGGTTCCTAGGAGTTTGCACCATATCCTTATACTTATTAAACGCCTTTTGTATTTATTATGTCTTATGATTGCACATACATTAAGAAAAATTTGATAATAAATGTGGTGAAATTGTGGTGTGGCGGTCGCAAAAGAATTAATTAGCCAATGATCAATGACAATATTCTCACGTAAAAAAAATACAGCAAAAGGAAGCTATGGGCCAACAATAAATTCAATTCAAACTCACCTCTTGTTCTGTTGTTTCATCTATATCATCTTCAGATTCTTCCTCCTCCTCTTCCACATCAATACTCGAGTCAGTCTCGACTTGACACTCATCCGACATTTCATGTTCTATCTCATTTATCTCCCTTTCAATTTCCACTATCTTCTCCTTTTCCTTCTGGATTACTCTTAAGTCTTGCTCTGTTTCTGCTTTCCAACATTTATCTAATTCCATATCGCTATCACTTGTTAACAAGCTAGACTGATTATCAAGTACACTTTTATTGAACGATTTTAATTCACTCTCATTCGCTTTCAAGTCAGACTTAGGTTCTGGTACATCAGATTGAACAGAAGCGGCGGTACTATCGAAACTGTGCAGAACAGATTTGCCTATATCGTCGTTGATAGTTGTAAATGCGGATATTTTAACTTCGGATTCATGAATTTGATGTACTTCACGCGTATTATCGGAGATGCTACTATGATAACTGTGCAGAACTGATTTCTCTGTCAGTTCGCAAATACTTGTAAATGCCGGTAATTCTTTGAAATCTGGCGAAAAATCATCTGTTTTGTTTTTCGCACTCGATATATTACTCTCATGCGAGCTTTGTAGTATAGATTTATTGACTATAGGCGAGAATGTCACATCCATTAGGCTTTCTGCCCTTTTGGTCGGTTTCACGGGCGTGCATTTAATAACATCACCTGATGTGTCTTCTGTAACAGTTTCAGTGTCCATTTTTTCTACCGTTTTAGATTTGGAAAACGTGTTTGCTTCCAATACTATTCTAGATAGAGACATTTTACTTTTAGTTATCTCTTTCTTCGGCGACATTGGTCTTTCAGGTGTTCTCGAACGGCTCCTACAATTAATTTATTGAAAATGTATTACTTTTTACAAGGATACTTTTATGCAATTCTATAATAATTAATTACTTGAAGCTGTGGTAACCACCAACGTTTTAAACTTCATTTGTCGTTTACAACATTACTAAATTTAAATTTTGCATATCCTTCTGATTAAACTCACAGTAGGTATGTAGAGATAACTTTATGCATTATTATGATTGAATTTACATATCATATAAGTAACAAATAAGTTAGATTATGTGTATTAAAATAACAACTGATGTTCACTGTTAAGCTTTCTGACTATGGTTGTTAGGAAGAGATTTCTCCTAAGTGATAATTCAGTGCCCGTAGGCACATTATGCAATTGTATTGAATAAAATTTTTAATATCCTTTTGTGAATGTGGCCAATAAAGACCGTTGAATACTGTTTACGTTCCATTTTGTTTCTTTTCATAGTCTTGTAAATTATTACATAATATATACCTGAGGCTCCTAGGGCTATCTAATTGTGATGGTTGGGTTTGGACTTCTACTTCAGGTGTCCGAGATCGGCTGCAAAGAAAAAATCCGGTATTATTAAAAATAACCCAAAAACATTGTGTTGTTAGCGGACTACAAAATTTAACTAATTATAATTTATATTAACTTCCAATTACCTATTGTAAAGGCCACATAGTTTAAAAAAAAAGCATAATGTAACTGACAGTAATTAGTATAAGTACTGATAGTAATTAACTAACGTAAATTCAACAATTGTAAAAGTCTCATAGTTCTAATTATCACATATTCTAATATATAATATCTAACAAGTGTGTTCTAAACGCTTGTAACGGGCTGACAGCCCTATCTGACTGAATTATCCCTGATTTATTTTCAATTATAGAAATAAATCATTTTAATTTATTTCACCTTAACAAATAGTTTTAATTAAATCAGAGAACAACTGCATAAGAGGCACTACTTAATTTGATAACACTTTTTCCCAAGAACTACCAAAACTAAAGAAGTGTTAATCACTCATCAATCTATTAACCTTCTGCAGCTGAGGTAGTCTGTCAGACACCATCAACCAAATAAAACGTTGCCAGATCGCTAATTATTAAAATGGTTTGAACTATGAGACACTTGCGGCCGGATCACTGTGCCGTAGCTCGACCTTTGGTATTTTGAGGTACCCGTGTCTCACAGACGTAAGTACAGGAATAGATACTGTATTCTGATAAACGTCACCTCACTAAGGCCGTGCTTGTGTCCTAGTGTACTATATACGTGTCCTCAGTAAGTAAAGTATACTTCAATATTTTAATTTGTTTTTTGTTGTGTTTTTAAAGGATAAATGACTTTCTAATGTAGCTACAATACAAATTGTGTGGTGTGATGATAAGACGAATCGAATATTTCGATCTGTTTCCTTTTCAATCCTGACGTGCCTATTTCCTTTGTTTCCTAGATTTTCGAATCAAAATAAAGACTGTAGTCTCTACGAAACCATTCGTACTCAAATAAAGTCTGACAGACTCCACACCAGTGAAATATTTCTACCAAAGTCACCTCAGTTGCAGAAGGTTAAGTATTATTATATGAAGATGTCTCCTAACAAAAGACTAGACACTTCATTGGCGTCCAACGAACAACCAACGAAGTGCTACAAACGGCAATGTGCTCATCGCTTTGGTACATAAGATTTAACATCTTCAGTGAGAATCTCTGTTAGTTCATAGCTACGGGGCCCATGAAACCTAAACACAAATGTGGTATATGCACACAAATGTGGTACATGCACACTACTGTTTGGCTGCAGAAAAGCTGTCGTTAGTCTCCGCCGCCGGATTCCACCTTCGCACCACAATATTTTGGATATCAACCTGACCTTCGAGAGGCGTGCATTGTCTGTAAGTCTGCAAGGTAGGCACTGTGGATCTAACTAGTCGTAATTGAGCGTTGGAGCAAAGATTGCTTACTGTAAGTATTTATTATCTAGCCTAAGGAAAAATTTTATGTGTGGGGGTGTTCAATAGAAGTTTGGTAATAAAATAACGGAACCAAATTAAACTGTATTAACTTTAACACTAGTGCTATATTTATTTAGGTTCATAACGAGGTAGGCACTGCCTAATTGCCTATAATATGATATGCACGCCGCTGGTTCAAAGGTATATTGAAAATGTAGCGAGCAGCTTATATGAAAACCATCGGTCAGCCCATAGATTCCTTCAATACCAGAGGTTGCTTACTGCCCGCCTTCTATGTGAGAGTATGTTCTAAGTTTAACTCGGCGGCAGGCGCACCCCATAATGCAACACGAACTGTCGCTACCGGGTAAAAAATACCACAATGGATTGTTTGTAAAAAATGGGGGTTTCTTATGAGTATTTAAACGAAACAAATTGTTATATAAGAGTTTAATACATTGTCACAAAACAATGTGTGATTAAATTATTTTTTCTGTTATGTAACTTATTTTCCGTTAAATGAAATCACAGCATAAAAAATAATGATTTTCTGCACTTGGCTTACAAAGGCACGAAAATTTGACTCTTAACTACAAAGATAAAATAATATCAATATCAAACGAACATTACATATTATTTCTTATACCTAGTAATAATTGTGACAAGTATTTATTTGAAAAATTTTTTGTAAAAAAAAATCAAGTACGACCGTGGGACCTTATATAGCCTACGATCCCACCGTTCGATTCTGCGGGTACATATTTTTTTTTGATAAAACTATGTAATTTTAAATGAACGTTTAGGAAGTATGCAATGTATTAGCGATAGGTACCTGCAATTCATTTTAATATAGTTACTTTTCTGATGTAAATTGCACCTATATGTTTTTTTTAATAAATTGTACGTCATTTTAAAGGAGCCAGGAGTTGCCAGCTCTCAGCCGCAACATACAGATTGCCAGGTGTAGGTACAAATTTTAGTACAAAATTAAGTTTGTTATTTACTATTTACGATAAACCATGGTTGCCATGATTTCAATCAACGATTCTCCCTCCAGTTAATGGCTGAACAAGTCTATATTTTTTAATCAATTTTACGTAGCGCCTCCTACCGAGTTAAAGGTCCGTTAATAGTATCGCTTATAGCTAGTTTTTAACAAGAAACCATGTGGTAATTGATTAAATTTTAGTCTACATATATCACGTAGCATTGACTAACCTGCGAGTTCTGGGAGAGCTGGGCTCATCTAATTTGGTTGGCGACTCTGTGATGGCTTCCAGACGCGGCGAAGACAGTTTGTCTATTCTCTCTGGCGTGCGAGTTCTACTCCTAAAGACGTTAAATCAAATCATATACACAAGCTATAAAAGTAATATTATAAAACGAAGCTCAGTTTAGATAAAATAAAAATCCGTAAGCAATTTTCTCATAAATTTAGTTACTATTGTACTGCCGCACACGTACAAAATCCCTTTCCAATTCAGGCAATCAAAATCGGAAACGTTTGTGTGCGGCCGAGCTACATAAGTTTAAATTTGATTATTGTCACGTGAAATTACTGGGCAATTGAGACTTAACATCTTATGTCTCACGGTGACGAGCGCAGTTGTAGTACCGCTCAGAATTTTTGGGGTTTTTCAAGAATCCTGAGCGGCACTGTATTGTAATGGGCAGGGCGTATCAATTACCATCAGCTGAACGACCTGCTCGTCTCGTCCCTTATTTAGATAAAAAAAAGTACATGCATCTCACCTCAGCCTGGTGTTAATGGAGTAAGATGTGGCCGCGGGATGCGACTCGCTGGCCTGTTCCTGCGCCGGCAGCTCCAAGATGGCGGGCAGCGGAGACGCGCGGGGACTTATCTCTGGAGTACGCGATCTACTCCTGTTCACAACATTCACGCATTTGTATTTTATTATACATTGACAATTTAAGATCCTGATTCTCATGAAATACTAAAGTTGAAGCAGTAACAAATTAAATCTTCTAACCCAATCACAATACGGGTATTTAAGGCTAGTATTTTTCTATGTATATGTCCTATAATACATGTTGTATTTTTTTGAAAAATCATTTAGGTCAATTTCTGTTAAATGTTCAAGAAATTTTAAAAAACAAAATAATATGCAGTTTTTGGTTTCTTATAAATGGAAGGCATGACTTCTTTCACGACTTTCTTCTAAATCCCGTACTTTCCCACCTGTATAGTGTATATATTATCAATGCAACGGTCTATTGACAGTCATAGCTACAAATCAATGTTACCTCGTGAGCGTGCTAGTATGTGGCTGAGTGACTATTGGTGATCCTTGACGCTCAGGAGTTATTGAACGACTTCTGAAAATGAATAAAACCAGTAAATCTTTTAAGCTTTCAACATCATTGGTCATCATCGTATATTAGTTATGTTGTTTTCGATTTTATTATGACTCATTAACAACTGTTTTATAAGTTGTTTTTTTAATTTTTAAACGAAAGCAGCTATAAAGAAACATTCAAGGTCAGACTGTCTCTGCCAGTTTGAGAGTGTTCAACGGAAGTTTAGTGACTTTTAGTCAAAAATTGACAAGGAATGCTCGTTAGTTACATTTACAATTGTACAAATTAACAACAATTGAGAACACTGACCTGTATAAATACCACTGGACAGGCTGTTCCATATGTTTGACAGCAAAATTTTTGTGCCTATTTGAAACACAACTCGCGAGCGTCCAAAGAGGTAATTTTGACGTATAATACAAATGGCTGCGAAGGAATGTACCTACAATACTCAATAAAGTACGCATTTTTTTTTAACAGTTTCCCACCATCTATCGATGTTTGCTGAGGTTGTCATCACTAGTTTTAGTACAGCAGACTCTCGATACATGGCCAACAGCGCCAAAACGGCGAATATCAAACAGATACAAAAGCACTTTGACAGCCGCCAGTCCAGTGGTATATAGTAGAGGTCAGTGATTGAGAATTACATTAACATCAAAGTTCTGTATTGTATGGCACTAACCGGTTAATAATTGGTGTACTTTCATTAAAAGCTGAGCGTATACTCTTCCGTCCTTGCGGTGTTCTCGGTACATAGCTTGCGTCCACACTGCTATCGCTTATATCTATCCTTGTCGCTCCCGCCCCTACATTCATATCTATATAGCTCTGATGTATTATTTCCGAGTCGCTCTCTTGTTGGGAATCGGGTTCGGGAGTCCTCGATGATCGGCGCCGATCGATGTACTTCGGGTTGATGAGCGTGATGGGTATATCGGCAATACTCTCAATGGAAGTGTTCGGGTCATCAGACAGGGTGCTGTTAGCTGAGAGCGACAGTGATTTTCTGAAATTAGTAATTAAGGCTCGAATATTGAAAGTTGGCTAAACTGTGGTTACTTGTCTCTATAAACACGGGCATCATACGTGTTTATGGTCATATCGAAAGACACCATAAATAGCGGTTCGTTCAAGTTTGATAACGAATGAAAGAAAGTTCTTTGAGAGCCGCACTGTGAGTGTCCGACTGTCACACTTCACATAATGATGACAGTGGTATTTTATTTTGGGTCATTACTACGATATCGGAATTAGTGGTAGGTATTTCTTCGAATAGCTTTTCGGAACTGTCCATTCAATCCAACTCCGTTTTTCCCTATATTTTACATTAACATGGCTACCTTCAATAAAGTGAGTACATCTGTTGGAAACGCTCCTTCGATTCCTCTGTTGATACAGAAGAACATAGACGGCGGTGATCACTTATAATTAGGTGACCTATACCTACAATCTTTTGTCCTCTTTCATAAAATTCGCGAAATAAACTAATTCATTTCATACATAGGTATCTTAAGGACTTATTATGACGGATCATATTACCACAGGTCTAATGTACCAACACTTCCGAAACAGTTCTTTGGACGGAAATGCTAGTAATGTTTGTTCAAATGGCTATTACACCTGTTTAGTTTCAATTTTAGCCAGAGTGCGAGGGTTTCTATTCACTCTCATGTCAATTAAGAATAGTAGTTATAATAAAGAAGAAGTTTGTTAGAGTTTGGTGGTGCGTAGAGGAAAGACCATCACAATTATTTTAGAATATATTATATCCTCACCTAGCTCTGACGGTATCTTTATAGGAGCGCCTGGACTTGGGTTGTTCGGCTGCGAACTTCTTGGGCGGCGATTCGTTACGTTTCTCACCCACCTGTTAGTAATAACAAGAACAACGAAATAGTAATATCTTCTTAGATTAGATAAATATAGGTTATATGAGTATGTATTTTAAAAAATCAGCATTTAATAATAAGATACTGTAAGCGTTTCGAGTCTGTTTAAACATTTTTACAAAAAGAAGAAGTTTTTAAAATAATTGTCTTTTCATTTATGTGGTTATGCACGCTAATCTCAGAAACTCATTATCTATAGACGCATGTGTCGAATTAGCTGAAATTATTAACTGATTATGAAACTTTGGCTGGAAGTTCCTTTTTAAAATATTTCTTCTTTCCGTATTGTTATTGGGGCTTATCTCCCAAACAGCTTTGCCAGCTTCGATGGGATTTAACCTCACAGATAGCTTATGTTATAAGGAGTATAACAAGTTGGATTCCTTGAATTAAAAGTAAACTTCTTAATATTTTTAAAAATCCAACTATTAAATATATTTTTTAAATATGGTTTATTTAAAAAAAAGTGAATTAGAAGAGATTTTTGATTGATTTACCTCCATACTATCGAGAGGAGTCTCAGTGGGTGTGTGAATGTCCACCGCCACGGGCGTTGGACTCGGGTCTACTTCTGTCGGCGTTGGAATTGTGAAACGTAGGTGCCTGAACGAGAAAATACATTTATTAAAGTGACAAGAGCAAGATACTTACTTGAAAGTAACAATACAGTCCCGCTAATTATTCTGAGCGGGCTCCCCATTGCGTTCCTCACTTTCACACTCAAAAAAAGACTCCAACTGATAAATTAAATATAATATTGATGAATGATAGAAAAGCTTGTTCATCATATCAGCCGAAAGACGTCCACTGCTGGGCAAAGGCCTCTGCCAAATATTTCCACGACGATCGGTCCTGCGCTGCCCTCATCAAACGTATTCCGGCGATCTTGACCAGATCCTCGGTCTATCTAGTGGGGGCCTACCAACACTGCGTCTTCCGGTACGTGGTGGCTATCCGAGGACTTTATTGACCCAACGACCATCTGTCTGTCGAACTATGTACTACTAACTACTTAAGTTTATTAATAGGACATTATTGCATGCAAAATTTATTGTAGTTTAAAACATTAATTTTTAAGGAAACATATTCGTTCAGCTGAAAACTTCAGAATCGATGCGATCGAATCAAATCGTTTTCGTCAGATCAAATCTTTTCATTTTAAATACGTTTATCTTAATAAAAACTACAAACGTCTTACATAAAATAATTCTATCGACCCAGCAAATCTAATCGACGCACAACATAACAAAGCGATATGTTTAATAAAAATAATATAAAATTACTTTTTAGTCTGTATTTTGAAAACAATAATACTAAGGCATTCTTTATGATGATTCCCTGAGCCCCACCAGAAAAAATATTTAAATACTTCATATAATAATAATCTGCGTTACTATGTTCAATGTGCTTACATAATTTGATCATAAAAAATACAAATTATATATTTTTGTTGCTATTTTACAAGAAATAACCATAAAGGCTTAAATTAAAACATGCTATTTCGGTATACGGTTCGTACACTAAACAAAAGTTAGATTTATGCAATATATTTGGTTATACAACTCCGCGTTGCGCGATGTTTCTATGTTGTTTGATTTTTAATGAAATAACTTTATGGAAACGCGATTAATGAATAAATATACGGAAAATCATTATATTTTCTGCTGTGTACAAGCTACGTGAACAGTTGCACTGTGTACAAGTTAGTACTTTCGTGTCCAAACTAAATTCCCCTGCTGTTCCGTTATTTTTTGATCACCAGTTACTTAGTGGTTTAAATTGCATATTACATAAAGTAGTAGTAAATATAGGATAAAAAGAACAGAAATATTACTTGTTAGTATAATCAACAGAATTGGAGTTGTTGGTAGCGGTCTCCATGTCGGTGTCACTCCCGGTGTCGTCCTCCGGTGCGGGTGAATGCTCTCCCGCCCGCGACCACGCCTCCCGGTTCTGTAACGATATAATGGCTATCATAAACACATTTTATCTACACCCATGTTTTAAATCCTCTATTAAAGATTCTGAAACAGTTAGGTTATTACCAACATTACAACATCCAATGTCATAATAATCATTACATCATCCAAACGAGTGTTGTAATATTGTACTGAATTTCATAACAACACTCCTTGGTTTTTTTTTCGATCCCATCATGCACAAAGAGTTTCAACAAACAGCCACATTCTTATTGCTCGATGCGTGGCATCTGTATGAATTTCAAAAAAAGAACATTTTCGTTTACGCGCGTTCCACACTACCAGAACATGGTGCGCCGTAAAAAAAGTAGGTTATCGAAACCCTGCCATTTTTCTTGAAAAAAATGAGCGATTCAAGTTTTGACAGCACACCGCCGGATATTTTAAACACTGCAAAATAACATAATATTCAAGTGAATTTAATATCAGTAAGGGATGATATTAGGTTACTACTAGGCCTGGCTGTTTTAATGTTAGCAGTAAGCTGTTTCAGAATCATTTAGAGGATTCATATTCTGGGTGTAGATAAAGTCTTGTATGCAACTGTTGATAATTAGGTATTAAAACACTCATGTGATACTATTATCACAAACCCACATTAGTGTTTTGATACCCCTTATTACACAACAGTTGCATAAATAACTATTAACCAAGTACCTACATAAACTTAATTCTATAACCGATTTTTGTTTACCAATACCCTGATTGCAGCCTCAAGAGCTACTTCCGAAAGCGAAACGCGCGTACCATGAACGGCAGATTTGATGGATTGTTGCACGCATCGGTTTGTACTTTTTTCCGCAACTTAACGTCGAATGTACCATATTATATATTTTGTACATGTATATTTTGGGTGATGGGAGATTTCTGTGTCGCCTACGCTTGTCCAAAGCGCGTTAGTCAACTAAGCATATAATTTTTTTATTTTTTTGTACGCAAGTGTACAAGGTTTCTACGAGACGTTTTTCATCAAATACGCGTACCTATGAATTCTAAAATTAAAAACACATAGACACATGGCGGGGGTGGAACGAGCGCCTAGCGAATGCAGTGACACCCCTAACTGTTGAGCTAACAACACTTTAACTAAAGTATATACCACTTTATGAATCAACACTCAAGTTTTGCTTGATAAGGTGTATGAATTAAAAATTTTCAATATTCCTATTGTCACTTTAAAAATTTTTTAAAGAGATAGGGATGAAAGATGGTATTCAAAGAGGCCAATGGATAAGACATGCAAGAACTGCTCATACAATTTTAAAGTTTAAATAAGTAGATGTTCACTGAGTGATACTAGAAATAAAACCTCAATTTCTAAGAAAATTTGTCAACACTTTCACCATATAATTGCTCAATTAATACATTGTTTTTAGGCACACAAACAAACTACAATAAAGTATAATTCAGTTATGCAGTTTTCACACATTTGTATTGTAATTCGCTTATCGAGTTTTCAGCATGTTTGATACATAAAAATTTCATTAATCTCAATAATACTTAAACGTAGCAATCAAATAAAATTATACTGAAATAATAAAATAAATGAATTAATTTGGCTTAAGTGTAAGTTTACTAGCTTTTGTCATTTTTATTTCAATACACTTATAAAATAGTAATGGTCTTATAAAAATCATATCTTACTTATCTAGGAGAAAAATAAAATATACGAACGACCAAAATGTCTGTACGAGTAGAAAACATTAATGGGGATGGTACAACCAAATGTTATGATGTTACATCTGAACGCTTTACCCAGAACTATTTATGAATAACAAATATTATGTAAACAAAACACTTTTTAAAGGATTAAAACGCGTGTGTTAACTGTGTCACAACATTTCAATCAACCTGACAACGTGATCTGGGAAATTGTCTCGAAACATCAGGTTAACGAAAATAACAATAAAAATGTAACTTTAACGATAAATCTAATGTAAAAAAACAGTTACAATTACACGCGTTTTAATCTTTTAAAAAGGATTTTATTTACATGTGTAACACTCGCGTTAAGCAAAGAAAATACTATGATTTAATATTATAGCAGAATAAACCTTTAGTATGCTGTGCGGAGTGCTGGGTCGGTCATATTTCCGTGCAGGGCTAGTTACGTCTGGCATTTCAAGTAGAGCAGCAATTTGCATGCTTAAATTGCTGTTCTTTGCAGACTGTTTGCTCGGTGTTTGAGTGGTGTCCATTTTGGCTCGCTTTGCTGGCGAAGCATCGGATAACTTCTGCTCAGATGAGAGATAGCTGAAAAAAAATCATCTCATTTCTTTATAATTAATAATTTAATTTTTATATAAAAATGGCGATGAAAATTGGTGGGTCTAAGTGTTAAACTTGAGGTATTGGCAATATTTATTTATTTATTTTATTTGGAAAACTTACAGTGTTACAATAACTTAATTACTAAATAATAGTGTGACATTTTACACCATTTAATAGTTTTCGCATATTGTTTCTAATAACACATAGCGTAATATAGGTACATCTTTCTTATTTATTTTTTCTTATACAAGTATTATATATAGTATGTAAATAATTACATAGGTATTACATTTATTATGTTCAGAGAGAATTTAAACACTACGTTCAATTATGTTTATAGTAACAGTTAGGGAAACACATTAAACCAGTTTTTAGTCATTTATGATTATTGATCTGATAGAATTTGTGGATGAATTAAACAGGTCAAAATCAGGAAAGCCTTTAAGATTATTTATGCAGTGAGATGCTCTTGAGAAGAATGAGTTTTGTTTGTAATTTGACGCACAGTGGGGTATATGTAAATATTTAGGATGTCTTGCAGAGATTCTGGGAATATTTAAATTTATATTCGAGAGAAGATGGGGAGCGTCAATGTGACATTGTGCTATTTTTGTTAAGAATAGAATATCAGCTATTTTGCGTCTCTCGTGGTGTGGTAATATATGATATCTCCTGCATCTTGAATCATAATCATTGTCGTATGTCTTGCACTTATATTCAAGGTATTTAACAAATCTGCGTTGGATTGATTCTAATCTGTTAATATATATATCATACTGAGGGTTCCAAATTTGTGTACAATACTCGAGTATGCTACGAACATATGTACAATACAACGTTTTTATAACCTTGATAATTGAGAATTGGGAACAGGATCTCTTGATAAATCCTATACACTGGTTGGCCCTATTAGCGATGTTTTCAATGTGTTTATCATATGAAACCTTAGAGTCGTGAATTACGCCTAGATCACGTATCTCATTTACAATATTGAGTGGATGACCATTAAGTGAATATTGAAATTTAATAAAATTAGGCTTACGGGTAAATGTTATAGCGTAACATTTCGGAACGTTCAGGTCTAGTTTGTTGATGCTACAGTATTTTTCAAACCTGTGCATGTCTTGTTGTAATAAAAGACAGTCATATCCTCGACATCTTGAAACATTGTTTGACATGGAACAGTTCAGGTCTCCTTTCTTTGGTTTAAGGATGCACAACATCCAAGACTCATTGATGAGCAAAGAGAAAACTATTTATTCTTATAAGGACATATTCAGACTATAGAGAATAAATCAGAATTACACTAACCTCTTGGTCTTGTAAAGTTTAGGAGTGCAGATGAAGGGTGTGTGTTCAATGTCCAGCGCTCGCTTCAGTCCCTTCCTTGTGCTCGGTTTATTAATCCAAGTTTCACTGGCATTTTCAATTGTATCCTACAAAATCACAACTATTTACACATTGTGCGATTACAGAGACAGTGTAAGAAAACATTGTCTATGAGTATTTTCTTTTTTCATAATTGAGTTCATGGAGTAAGTGGATGATACTTGCATTTTTTGTTCATTAATCAATTATGGTTGTTATTACTGTTGAAATTAAGTAGATTTTAAGTTCAACTAACTGTACTTGCTTGAAACTATGTTATACAGTATCTACCAACTTCACATGATAATACTGTTGCCACATATGCAGATAGTATTGCTTTTTGGCCAGTGGACAGTGACTCTAGATGAAATGAACAACTGCAACGAATTCTCGACGCAACTTTAAGCTGGCTAAACAAATGGGCATTCAAGCCACCTCGGTGATGAAGAAAGAAGAAAATCTCCAAACATATCTGATTATAGCCTGGCCAAGAACTAATCTAACTCACCTGAATGAAAGATGACTTGTATGTAAATGTGTTCTTAGGAGATGTCGCTTTAACATAAAAGGAGAGTGGTTTCGGTGCCGTAACTGAAATGATTTTAATATTTATTAGATTTATTAACACATTTTAATAAAACAGAAAACAATTTAAATGTCAATCAGACCATTTGTAAGTGAATCTATCAATAATAGACACATAATATTGACGACCCCCATAACCCAGTGGTTAGTGACCCTGCCTACTGAGCTAGACGTCCTGGGTTCAAATCCCGGAAGGTGCAAACATTTATATGAAGAATATGAATGTTTGTTTCCGAGTTATGGATGTTTATAAGTATTTATGTATGTTTAAGTAAGTATATTGTATTAAATATATCGTTGTCTTTTGTTTAGTTACTATGCCTAGTTTGGGGCAAGATAATTGGTATAAAAATGTTTCGATATTATTATTATTATTACTAGCTGACCTAGCAAACGTTGTATTGCCATATAAAATTATTTAAACAAAATCAATAACTAAAATTTTGGGGTATAAAAATAGATGCAACGGATTCTCACACCTACCTACTACAATTATTGTATTCGATTGTCATCTTGCAACCCTATAGCGGATTTGTGAATGGAACAGAATAATACAAAAATCGCGATACAAAAATAGTTGTACAACATAGAAGGGCGAAAATTTGAAGTTGTATCTTCTTTTCAATGCAGAATCATAATAAAATAAAAAATATTTCAAAATAATAAAATATATTTAGTGGTGGGTCACCCTTATCATGTAGGGGTATGAAAAATAGATGTTGGCCGATTCTCAGACCTATCCGATATGCACACAAAGGAGGATGGTGAGAATGCATGTATTTTGGGACCGACTGAAAGAAGTGGAACTTATTAATAATTGTAGAACGTATATCTTGTTTTTTCAATCAATAATTTGTGTCTTATGTCTATGCCTAATTACTGTCTGCTAAAATATAATATAATACCTATATATGTGGAAGGAAGGTTACTACTGAACTACTGATTTGAGTAGGTATAGATAGTATGATGATGTCATAACATCCATATAAAAAATTACTGTCATGTCAAAAAAATGTAGATGTCAATTGCGCAATTCGTTCAGTTAGTGTAAGATGCCTTATTTTTTAATAAATTATAATAATTTATTTCTTTTGACTCCCATATCTTAGCGCCTCAATATTTTTTGTATAAACATCGTACAAACTTATGTTTATAATTAATATAAACGAGTACTTGTACGATGCTTCCTTAATTTTTAAATTATGTGGATCCATTCTCGCCATCTTCCTTTCATAAAAATCGGTTCATCCGTTTCGGAGGAGTATGGTAGCAAACACCGGGACACGATAGTTTTACATATTTTTTAAACAAACAAAAGTATTTTTATTTCGTAGGTAAATTGCATTACACTTGAAATATGTTATTGTTTTTTCTTACAACTCGTTCGGAAGGCAGATTTCCTTAGAGAAGAACGAGCAAGAAACTATAAGGTTGCTCTTTTCAAAACTGAATGAAGTTACAGATTCTTATTATAAAATTAATTTTACAAATCATTTAAATTCCAATATATGCAAAATGATGCAACAAAATACACAATCGTCAATTACTAAATGTCTTACACGAGTAAGGAAAAATAATGTAAATTTATAAGTAAAAACATAGTTAAAGTTATTGAGTACATACTTAAAGTACGATATAGTAGATGCATCAATCCACACATACCGTAAACAAAATTAAGGCATTATTAGATTAATAACTATGCCTTAGCAGCGTTCCTCTGTTCATGTTATCTCACCGCGCGAGTCCAAGTCCTGTCCCACGCAGTGCGCCACTCTGTTGGCCACACTGCACACACTCGAGCACATCACCTCCACAAGCAGGTCTCGCGCGCTGTCTCGCTCTAGCGCGACCGACTCGCTCACCGACTCCATTGACCTTGATGTCTCACGATATCTGCCCTTCAACTTCATTTGACGATTGTATTGTTCTGCTTCCAAATACCTAGAAACGGTAAATTAAATTTTATAGAAATAGCTTAGAAATGGCTTAGACTCTGCCATTCAAATCATGCAATTATTTATTCAAATTAAAATTTTTAAACAACAAGTGATCTTGTCATAAAAAAGATTAAATATAGAATAGGAAATAAGTAATTAGTACTTGTAATTATTATTTTTCTAAATTGTTTGTAGCATTCATTTTTTAGTCTAATAATGTTGTTGCCTTTAATTAAGATATATAAATAGTAACACTTTTAATTGTTTATCTTATTCGAGCATGTTAAATTATGTATCTAGTTGGTAAATAAATAAATAAAGGTAGATCCACTTGGCAAAAATTTTGTAGTTGTGATTCTACGTGGACAGTTCAGGGGATTATATAATTGCGATTGTTTGCTGAAATATCCATTTTTTTTTGTAATAATACACCAACATTTTTATTTGTGCAACAATAGGTTAGGTTAGGTCAGCGGACAAGAGTAGGTTAGAGTAGTTCAGAGAAACAGCAATTATTGTGTTATCAAAAACTTTGTTAGTTATCTTATATCTTTAAACGAGCAATTCTTGTATATATATAATCTGAATCTCGGAAACGGCTCCAACGATTTTCATAAAATTAAGTATGCAGGGGATTTCGGGGGTGATAAATCGATCTAGCTAGGTTTCAAATTAAAAAAAATGGTTTTATCCATGTTTGAATTAGAAACAGCTACAATAACATTAGAATACAAAGGTAAATTTCGCCACTATATACAAGACTATTATAGCTCAGATGGGACATTGGGTGATCCGGAAAGCAAAAGACCCCGGTTCGAATCCAGATGTCCTATTAGTTTTTTTTTTGTTCGTTAGTTTTGTACATTCTTAAAAATCCGAGCAAGGCTCGGTCGTCCGGATATTGTATAATATTATAATCAAGCACACCTACCGTGACTGTTGCAAGTAGTACATGACCAATATATCTGCAGTCTGAGCTTCATTGCATTCCTTTAGGTATTTAATAAAAACTTCCTCTTCTAATGGTAACATAGTTATTTGCAATACTTTTGACAGATGGCCCGTACTGCGACATCCTGTAACAACAGAGTGAGAAATTAAATCATGTAAACTGTATTAACATTACAAATACAAATACAAATATTTTATTTTGTCTCAAAAGAAAAACGTATTATACAAAAAAGCCATGTACATACTACTACATACTCATAATACCTACTACACAACATTATACATCATCACAACCTTTAGATACAAACATTAAGAAGCCTATATACTTATGTTTGGTAAGTGCATCTAGACAAGTAGGTACGAAGTTTTTATTGCTAGGACTTCTTAAAGAACCTAGGCACATACAGACAGTAGGTTTTATGTGAAGCAGACATAAAAGCTGGTGCCTTCCCAGAAAATTGATATTTTGCTGGAGTGGTAGGTATGTAGTCTACATTATGACAACAATCTACTAGTACATGGCTGAGCTCTAACTCCTAACTAAGTTTCCCTGTGTTTAGGATATTAGTACTCCCCGTGTATCGGTCTGTTATTCCATAGTTCAAGAATGTGTATGTCTGACTATTATAATGCACAAGATGAGTAGTAGTTTAATAATTTTGAAAGGAAAAATAAATAAGAAATATAATATAGTATATAATTAATTTAAAGGTATGAGTAGTAATGAGTAAAAATGTAGGTCGGTATGTATACCACCAGATAATTACGTACATACTAGTGAAGGTATATGATTGTATATTTCTTTATATGTATGAAATATAGATAGATATAATATTTTCTAAAAGAATATGTGCTTATTTGCTAATTAGTAACGTAAGGTATCTAAATTATTACCTAGTTTTAAATTAAAGAAGTTTAAATGTATCCTAAACCTATTGAAATATAAGTACTTATTAATAAATAATATCGTATATTAATTATTTAGGTCAACTGATGTAATGTAAATGATACGTGTAATGTGATATTTAATTAAAGCAGAATTACTTTCGGTACATACCCAGACCATTTCGCCAGTTGGGTAGTTAGGTAGCTAACCTGATTCACATATTTGGTTTGTAACACTTAATTAAATAACAGGATGTCTACCAATTGATAATCAAACACACTACATTATTACCACAGTTTCTAATAAAAATGGTAATCATTGCACAAAATAAATTGTACTTCGCTGTTGTATTAAAATTACATGTACCCTCAATAAAACAATAAGTGAGTTGATACCGACATGAATCAACACAGTATTAGCAGCTACTAGATGCGACAAGATGCAGTTATAAGTTGTATATTATTAATATATATATATCTATATATATATTTTTTTTAAGGTGGATTTTATTTATTGATCCTAAAGTAGTTTTACTTACTAAGAAGAGTAATGTTATATTTTAAATGTATTACGTTATAATTTCTAACAATTCTTCAGTTTCTCTATAGTCTTTTGTTAGAAACCAGTTTTGAACTTCATGTTTGAGTTTATTTGTGGTCATTTCATAAATATTTAGATCTTTATTTATTTTATTATATAGAGAATTTGATAAGAAAGGGATTTGTTTATTAGTAAATTTTGTTTTGTTTGATGGTATTTGACAGACATTATGTCGGAGCCTTTTTTGCTTAATTTGTTCGCATATTGTGTTATATGGGAGTTCATTATGTTTATATAGAAGCACATGTAAAATATACAACTGTCTCACGCTCATTAGCCTATTTTCACGATACAGCTGCTTTGTGGGATGCCTAAAACGTTTAAAAAACATTACTTTAAGTATGCATCTTTGGGCCCGTTCTATACTTATTAGGTGTGATTTCGGGACTCCTCCCCATACCGGTAGGCAATATATTAATAGCGATTGTACCAGGGACACATAAATATTTTTTATAAGTTCCGGATCTGCGACATGTCGTAAGCTTTTAAAAATATATATTAGTTTCCTAATTCTGCTTGTCTGGTTATCGATATGTATGTCCCATCTCAAGTGTCTGTCTAGATAGACTCCTAGGTATTTAATATGGTCAGCTCTTTGGATATTTGGACAGTTGCAATAGTCAGATCGACCAGGAAATTGCATACATGAATGTATTTTAATCTGATAGTCCTGATCAGGATAGTTTCTGGTTGAAATTGAGAAGGGGACATACTTCGTTTTATTTACATTTAAAGTCAAAATGTTGCGTTTTAGCCAATTAGATACTTTGGATAACCCTCTTTCTGCTATTTCCTTAACGTCTGTCCATGTACTTCCTGAAAATATTAATGCAGTGTCGTCTGCATATGTTGAGATGACAGTGTTAGGTAATTGCATGTTACAGAGTTCGTTAATATATATAGTGAAGAGCGTTGGCCCGAGTATGCTTCCTTGCGGAACTCCACAGTCAACATAGACCTCGTCACTAAGATATTGGTCAATTTTAACCGCTTGTTTGCGGTTTGTAAGGTAGCTTTCAAAAAGTTTAAGCTGAAAACCCCTTATACCGAGTTGCTCTAGTTTATGTAAAAGGTTGGGAGCAGAGACAGTGTCGAATGCCTTCGTGAGATCTAGGAAAACGCCCAAACATTTTTTACCTGAATCCAGGTTATTAACTAAATCATATGTTATTTTTGTTACTGCGGTAAAAGTTGATTTTTTGGGCCGGAAACCAAACTGATTATTCGATAACAAGTTTTTACTCTCTAGGTATATCACCAATTTTTTGTTTATGATCTTTTCTATAATCTTGGATAGTGCAGGAAGTAAAGAAATTGGGCGATAGTTCGAAGCACTATCTCTATCTCCACCTTTATAAATGGGACATATAATAGATTTTTTCAATGCAGTGGGGAAAACTCCTGTCAAGAAACAAGTATTGCAAATGTGTGTAATGGGTTTGCAAATAGCAAATTTAGTATTTTTATAAAAGTCGTTTGATATTCCGTCCCATCCTGGAGCGCTTTGAGATTTGAGTGAATTAATTATGCTGATAATTTCGCATTCATTTACAAGAAGGAGAGCAAACGATGATTCAGGAGTTTTAGTAGATTTTTCATTGTCTTTTTCCACCATTGGCTTTGCTGAGAGACTAGCAGATATATCTGCTGCAAGTGAGGATCCTACTGTGGCGAAGTATTTATTTACAATATTTACAGAATCGATTGGAGAAGATGATAAGCTTAATAGTTCCTTACATTTGTTAGTTTTACCACTACCAAAATTGCAAATTCGTTTTATATTATCCCACATATCTTTTGTTTTATGTACGGAATTATTTAGTAGTTGCCTATCGTATTTCCGTTTGGCTGCTTTGAGGATAGAGTTACACATGTTTCGGTAAAGTCTGTAAGTTTTTTGCAATTCATTATTATTAGGAGCTTTTCGATACTTTTTATGCAGATTGTCTCGCTTCCTGATTGATCTTATTAGCCCTGGGGTTATCCAGGGCTTTATTTTTCTTTTAGCGCTTGCAACTCTCTTTACGACAGTATGTTGTTTGATTACATTTGCTAAGTAGCTGAGAAACATATTCGTTGCTATATTAGCATCTGCAGAATCAGTAATGAAATTCCAGTCCGTGGTTAGTAGCTCTGCTAGTGCAGCTTCATAATTAATTCTTTTTACAGATTTATATTCAATATTATGTCGCATAATAGTTTTTGAGATGTTAAGTAGGACTGACGCATGATCCGTAATGTCTGTCTTAATAACAGCCACAATATTGTCACATCGAGTTTTAAGAAAAATGTGATCTAAGCAGCTGTTGTTTCTGGTTGAAAATGTATGTCCTGGTAGAATACCATGGCTAGCAACTAGGGATAAAAATTCGTCCGATTGTCCTTTGGTAGTGATATTATCAGGACTGATATTTATATTGATGTCCCCTACAATAATTATATTGTTATACATTTTATGCTGTATCAATAATGCATCCAATGATGAAATGAAATTGCTTGTATCTCTGAAAGCTGGCGGCCTATAGATACAGATTATGCATGTATCACCAGATGTAAGAGTCAGACAGTTCGCCTCAATGAGATGGGGCTCGCTTACTGAAAAAGACAATTCACTTTTAACGTACGTCACTAGTCCGTCATTTTGATTTAGTAGTCGTGATGTCTTGAACGATTTATATCCAGAAAGCACTGGGTTTGTCCTATCACTACAAAGCCAGCACTCTGTAAGTATGATGATATCAATACTTAACTTCATTCTTGTTAACAAAACATTTAGTTCATCAATATTCCTATATATGCTTCTAATATTTTGTGTCATTAGAGTCAGTGAGTCGTTCTTGCCATGTGTGAAATACCTATTACACTCCTCTGCATTCTCAATAATAACGGCCTTGGATATTGACAAATGGTCAATGTCCAAGGCCAAGTCAACTACGTCTGAGGACATAATTATGTTATATCAGCTGGCATTAAGACCTCTGCCATTGTGATACAGAGGATGCTGAGGAGACCGTACTCGGTGCCATCTAAATGGCTGAACATCTTATCATTTGGTTATCTGACCTTGAGTTGTACATAGTATAGATATATATTTTTCATAATATTGTGAATACTTATATTGATACTAAAACGTGTAATATTAAAAAATGTAAAGACTACTATACTTATATTAATACTATAAATAAAACTATAATATATGACAGGTTGAGTAATTAGATATCCTACGTATGTTTTGGATTTACAGGCTAGTCACAAGATATTCTCATTGCCAGTCTCCTTTAGAGAGTCCAGCTGTTGGGTGCTGCGTAAGAGGATAGCAGTTGACTCTTCAGTTTTCTTAATGAAAACTTTACCATTCTTCACCCAACAGAATTTATAATCCTCTGTTTTTGCCAGCATTCGAGCCTGATAATACAATTGCTTAGCATTAGGTGTTAAGAGCTCAGACATATATATTATGGAACCAGTCTTACCTGGCACTCCTATAGCATCTGCGTTGAGTTTACTGTCTGTATGGGCCTTGTTATATTTTTTAAAAGATGTTAGGAACTTTTCTTTTTTGGTGCTGCTGTTAAATTCTGCAATTATATGCATTTTTTCCTTGTTTTTGTTGTGTAAACGGTGGGCAGTTCTTATGTCTCCATCATGGATACTCTCTTCAATTTTGGATCCAATGCTTTTAACGACTTGTAGTATATCTTCATCTGGAGTCACAGGAACGTTTCGTATTTCGACATGATTCAGCCTCTGCAACCTTTGAATGTTTTCCAACTGTCCCTGCATATATTGTATGATAGTGACGTTTTTTTTGATTATCTTTTGTAGATCTTCTACTTTAGTGGCGAGTTCTTGAAATTTGACTTCATTTGCTGCATCCCGCGTCGCCATCTCCATCTTTAGTTCATCGAACTTGGAAGTAAATTGTTCTCGCATTTTTTTAAATTGAGAATTCATATCTGCTGTAAGGGTCTCTATTGCTTCTAGGACGGGTTCAGCTTTCCTTTTGCGTGTAACGTGTATAGGTTTATCTTTAATTGAGACTGTCTCAGTGAGGTCACTTAGTGATGACGATTTTACCGGGGAACGAAGCATTATAATTGGTTTAATGTCACTTCTAGACTTCAGTATATCAACGGTATATCTTTGGTCGGCTTAAGCAAAGCGGCGGAACGCGTGCTCACAACTTAAAACACGTCTTCACCAAACGAGAACGGGGGAAGTGTATGATGTTAACATTATTTGATAATATGAAATTAGTAATTATATTATTCCCTTCCAATAAAGTTATATCAACATATAAAAATATGGTAATAAATAGATACATTTAGAATAAGGCTCAATAAGATAAATATCCGTAGTCCGTTATAAAAGTCATTATATTACTTTCTGAGACAGTGCTTCACACTACAATTAATCTGGGATAAGAAAACATCCTACCGCTCAGTGGGTATCCATACTTCGAACACGTACGCATGTGCGTGCACTCTACAGGACTATCCAACACATAATAAAATAGCCATTATGTTAAAAGCCCTTTTTCATGCAATGAAAGGGGAAATTTTTAACAAAGATCTTGTGTCTCATGTAACCTTTTGTTGTATAAGGCGCTTTCGTCATAGCATTTAATTGTCTAATTAATTAATTAATCTCATAGTATTTTCTTTGATTAACGCGAGTGTTACACATTGATATTACACTTTAAAATTGTTTTATTTAAATTTTTAATTAATCTCTCTTTAACTGTCTACCAAAGTTATAGTAATAATAATAATAATAATAATACTGACACACTTTTTACACAAATTATCTTGCCCCAAGTTAAGCATATATAGCCTGTGTTATGGGTACAAGACAATGATATATTTAATACAATATACTTACTTAAACATACATAAATTCATATAAACATACATAAATACATTTAAACATCCATGACTCGGAAACAAACATCCATATTCATCATATAAATGCATGCACCTATCGGGATTCGAACCTGGGACCTCTAGCTTAGTAGGTAGGATCGCTAACCACTCGGCTATACAGTAATAAAATGGGTGTTACGTCAAAAAGAAGCTACTCGCGAAGATTGAAGAAGTATTTGTGTCATGTTATATATAATTTAAATAGAACGAATCAAATTGAAAAATTATAATGAACCTCATAAATATCAAAAATTTTAATACATTTTTATCATTTGCCTCAACAGTTGGGCATGGTAAGAAATTGCACGAATCTCATTGCCTAGGAATACCAGTTATAATATTATCTTATATATATATGTTTAGATACATTACCATTGCACTACCGAAATAGTGGTGTAATTGTACTGTTGCATTTTGGTTACATTGGCAGTGTAAGCCAATATAACACATGAGCCATTCTGGACTATTTCCTATTGTTATTGTTCTATCGCGGTTCACTTTTTTGGGGGCCTATATGGGCTAAGACGAGATTTCGACAGTTATGGATCATTCCGACTTTGTGTTCCTATACAGTACGGTTGGCCAATGGATTTGGCTGCAGAAATAGCATCTCTTTTAAGCCAGCCATTTCTATGATACCGACAATGTGCTTGGCTCTCACATCTCTCGTCTACAACATTCACTGATATCAACGATCATACGACAGGTTTAAGTCATTTAGAAATAAAGTTTTAGAAAAAATAACGACCATGGTAGATAATAGTTTGTATTAGATTGTTAATAACTTATTAATTCTTACTTTTATTTTTTGTAATTTCACACTTACCACTTTATAATTATATAAACATTGTATAGTTTCTAGAATTAAGATTTATTACTAAGTTACTAATAACTTAATTTTTTTCATAATTAAAATGTTGAGTGTACCTAATTAGAATAACTAACCTAGAATTAGTATGTAAGTGCAAATCAATTGTTAATATTAAGTTGAGTTATTGTTGGTACATCTTAAATAAATAAATAAATAAAAATAAATGTCTTTGTCAGGTCGTTTTATAATTAATTTACATTGCGTACGCACCTTTGAAGAAATAAGTAAGTGCGTGCACCTTCTCGTCGAGATCCTGCGCGTTGGTCACACACGTACGAACTACGTCGAGTGCCTCGAACACCAAGCCCCGCGCCAGGTACAGGTCGCAGCAGGCAGCCCAGTCCTCACACTGGTCGTGTGTCCCCGAGAGGTCTGCCGAGTCCCGGTTCCTGTTGCGTGTGGGCGGTGGTTTCCGCAAGTGCAGGTACTGAAGTGCCGCCTGGGATTTCTTCTGTGCCAGCAGCGAGGACAGCACCACCTTGTGCTGCCACTCTGTTAGTGTGTTTCCCGTAAGGCATTGTAGTTGATCCAATGCAAACTGTAAGATTGCAATAAGTTACAATAAGTTCTTATAGATAAAAAAAAGACATAGGGTATAAAATGAGAACATCAAATCCATTTTGGCTTTGGGTTTAGAACAGAGGTTCGCTGCCCGATCGAAATTTGTTTTTTAAAACTCACATGAAAATCTCTGTGGTCCAGATGCCAGAAGGCCTGTGTCGCTCGCACCACTGTTGTACTCAGACCGAACATGGGCGGGAACTGCATCAGGCGACGGATCACCGGTTCATATCTGAGAATATAATAACATATTAAAACAATTGTACGATTACACTAAATGAATGAATCAACCAGATAGTGGAAAGAAGTTCCTTGTGCGTGAACATCTTACTGAAAGGCTTTTTTTTATGAGAATAAAGGACGAGACGAGCAGGATGTTCAGCTGATGGTAATTCATACGCGCTGGCTATTAAAATGCAGTGCCGCTCAGGATTCTTGAAAAAGTCAAAAATTCTGAGCGGCACTACAATTGCGCTTATCACCTTGAGACATAAGATGTTAAGTCTCATTTGCCCAGTCACTTCACTAGCTACGGCGACCTTCAGACCGAAACACAGGAATGCTGACATATTACTGCTTCACGGCAGAAATAGGTGCCGTTGTGGTACCCATAATCTAGCCGGCATCCTGTGCAAAGGAGCCTCCCACTGGTAGCAGAGACTGGAAACGTTTCTTTAATTCCACTGGTGTTGCAAGAGTGTTCGCTACAGTGATCATTTAACATCAAAATATGACCGGTACCTTCCTTTTGCATAATAAACGAGAATTAATGCTCGTGTATTTGAAACCGAGAGATATAAATGATAGCCTTTTTGAAGTTAAATCTTCTTTAGCACCATTCATCTGAAATCAAACTCGATGAAACGAAAAAGATCCAATAAAGATTGAACGTCGAAAAAATTAATTTTAGAGTTAACCTCTATTTTGAGCAATGCACAGTAACACAAAGTGTCATACAAATCGCGAATGTAAGACGCAAACGCACACTAAAGTATTAAACCTGGCCTGTTTTTATAGGTTGATTAACAGCAAGATAATCTATCTAGACTCTAGACGTACAGACTATCTAATTTTTTATTTTATTTATTTTTTTATCAAATATAGACATAAATCAATAGGAGTTAGTCTGCGAGAGAATTGTTAATTTTTTATATAAGAAGCAGGGCAAGTGGGTAAGAGGGCAGTGATGGAAATTGGAAAGTGAAAACTAGCCGCCCATGAACATCCTCAGTACTCTGGTACCTCTGGGTCAAGATATGAATTGCCGGGAATTTAATGTTTGAGTATGCTGTCATCCAGAAGGCCTCTATTTTGTATCGATTCAATACAGTAACCGTCACTTGATTTCACTAACTTCACAGAGACAAAAGTTAGCCCCGGTTTCCACCAAACCGGAAGAGATGCGTTTTGATAACCAATTTTTTCAGATTTCGTTATTTCCACATCTCCTCTCCGCTTCGTTTCGAATTCTATTAAGCGGAGAGAAGAAGAGATGTCTCTGATGATGATCTGGTGCAATTTAGATGCTGGTATTAACCTGAATAACTCTCCTCGTGATATTTGGATACGTGAGAATTGTTGGGTCCTGTTCACTCGTTATTTATAGCCTCATTATGTCAACCAATCGTACTACATTTATATGTATGTTTGTGTGCCTAAGTATTGCAACCCAAACATAGGGAGAAGGCGTCATATCGTAAATATACTAAAATGGCACAAAATAATAGCTCTAACGAGAGGTTTGTAACAGTAAAATATATTTTACTGTTACTGACACCATTTCTAATTTAAACTTATTTAAAATGATTTTCTACTATTGAGTTTGCACAGGATACCGGCTAGATTATGGGTACAACAACGGCGCCTGTTTCTGCCATTACGGCAACGAACATGTAAGCATTATTGTGTTTCGGTCCGAAGGGCGCCGTAGCTAGTGAAATTACTGAGAAAATAAGAATTAACATCTTATGTCTCAAGGTGACGAACGCAATGTGGTGGCGCTCAGAATTTTTGGTGGTTTTCTAGAATCCTGAGCAGCACTTCATTTTAGGCAAGGCGTATCAATTACGAACAGCTGAACGTCCTGCTCATCTCGTCATTTATTTTTAATAAAAAAAAACTTTTTAATTAGGTTATCTATTAAAACATGTTTGTTTCTCACTTCAAGGTACAGTAACTGGAAAAATTGTTCTTCTCTGAATGTTTTGCAATATAGGGTTTGAATTAATATAATTTAATTGAAGGTATTGTTTGGTGGTGATGAGTGCACCATTGAGAGAACATAGGATACAGACCTCACGTCATCATAGAGCAGCGAGTAGTCAAGTAGTAAGTAGAGCAGCAGTGAGTGTTTGTGTTTGTCGCTGACGTCTAGCATCAAGTACACCCGCAGTAGAGCGCCGAGAGACGGCGCGGGGTACAGACCGCCGCATTCGCTACCAGCCTTTATCCACATCCTACGTAATTATAAATAAGATAAAATAAAAGAAACAATTATAAAAAAAGTATTTATTTTCTCAAAATTGATTCCTTTAGAATTCTTTTCGATGATATTTCTAATATACTAGATACTACTACCGCTTCGGAAACGAATGGCGCTCTGAGAAACTCTGCCAGCATTCTTTTTTTGCGCTCTTTATAATAAAAATATACAACATTATACTGTCATTGTTATTGCTTTAAAATAATCATATTCTAGTTCCAGGCAGTCCGATCACTTAGATATTCAGCTGTGGAGTAGTAGGATTTTTTTCGACAGAGCCATTTTTTAATAAAACATTTAAATTTCTTTATAGATAATTCCTGAACAGAAGCTGGGACTTTATTATTAAAGTGTAAACATTTACTCTTAAAGCTATTATGTATATTATGAATATAATATGTTGTAGGTCAATAAAAAAAATTATTCGAAGCATCATATGGAATGAACCTGAAAGTTGAATTGAAAAATTTCAAATATATATATATATATATGTGCAATGATGTTCTATATATGTACATATAAAGACATATCATTGGCAGTCTGATAGTGGAACGGCAAAAGTGTGCTTAAAGACAATTGTAAGCACACTTCTCTCCTTAGTCGTGTGTCAAGTATCACTGTCCGAACCAAATATGTACTGGATAAATGATCTGCACTGCTTATTGACCAACAATAATTGAAGCAATCGGAGTTAATGCGGCAATGTATACATAAAGCAGTTTAGTATTATGGTGTAATTTGTGGCATGTTCCATATTACGACTTTGATACTACCTACCTAAACATTAAATCCTGACTTGGATCCATCAGAGTACTTTTTAACTCAATTTTTTTCCAATTTAAATCGACACTTGAATAAAAAAATGCACCACATATCAGATTGTGTAAATGAATAATTTATAAATAAGATTGGAAATTAAATGGTAATAAAAAATATCACACATTATAATTTTTACATTGAAATCCTTTTAAAATACTCATATAGAAGTTTTTAGAAGTGGTATTGTATTAATTGACGTAAAAAAAGCTATGTCGTTATTCTTTCTTACTATAGAATTGGATAGAATTTTGGTTGCAGAACTATTAACATCAATTAGTATTTTTAATTATTGTTTGATAGCAATATGTTTCACTTGCGCTTAAACGTTGTAGATATATTATATAAGCATAAGTGACACATTATTATGGTTGTAAATTTAGGCATGCATGCAAAATAATCAAAAATAGCAATTTAATAATAAAAGATAGTACATACTTCTGTACCGCATCACCAAACTCGTTGACTATAAGTTGGTCGACATAGAGCAATGGGCTGGCCATACAAGTCGGGTCCGAGCCCTCGGCAAAGTTCTCGCCTTCGATACGGTGCAACTTGGCGCGACTGTAACATAGAATATATTAAACAAAAAATATTTTTAGTTCAGTTGTTTAAGTAATGCTACGTTATAATGATTTGGAATATATATAAGGTTGGCGGAACAATTACTTCACATTTTATATGAACTCTTTAATTTTTTTTTAAAGTTGTTCGATGTCTTTTACCATCTATGTCGTGGGACCCCATTGCTGTATAGGTTTTAAGACTTCCGATCATAAAACACAACCAGTAGTTTTGGGAGTCCACTCTCGAGGTAAGCCTGATACTACCTAAAGAGACCGAAACGGGTGGAAATCTGAAGGTCAGGCCTATATGGTGGATTCATTAACACCTCCCAACCAAACTCTTAATTTTTGCTGAGTGAGTGTAACCTACGGTTAACGTGATAACCACACGCTTAATACAGATCAATCCCCGCCATTTTCTCTAACCTTATTGCTTAAATATCATCAGTTGTTGGCAGTAGAGATCAGAATCAATGTTTCCGCCCGGTAGTCAAAAGCTCATAATGAACAAAGTCCTACACACAGTACAATGATACTCCGACTTAACCCGGGATATGTAATGTAAAGCCTAACCGACCTTTGACCACGACACTTTTCGGACTTTCTTGTAGAACGTAATTCACTCTTAACCACCAGTCATCAATCTTTTTAAAACGTTTCGGTTTATTACGTCTGAATTGAATTGCAAGTGAGTATACAGTTCATTGGCTTTCTTTCAGGGACAAATAAATATTGAGCATTTTTGTGTATACCCACAAAATCAAGAGTTCAGCTCACATCGCTTAAACTTCAGAAGTGGACTATTATGCTAACATGCTTGCCTGAATAAACAAATAATCCAGAAGACATTTTTAATGTCAAACCTGTTTTTTTTATGAAAATAAGGGACGAGCACGATGTTCAGCTAATGTTAATTGATACGCCCTACCCATTAAAATGCAGTGCCGCTCAGGTTTCTCGGAAAACCGAAAATATTTGCAGCACTACAATTGCGATCGTCACCTTGAGACATAAGATGTAAAGTCTCATTTCCCCAGTAATTTCACTAGCTATTGCGCCCTTTAGACCGAAATACAGTAATGGTTACACATTACTGCTTCACGGCAGAAATAGACGCCGTTGTGGTACCCATAATCTAGCCGGTTTCCTGTGCAAAGGAGCCTCCCACTGGTAAATAATATTAATAAGCGAAAGTTCAATTCTTTCGAAGGATAATTGTCTTGTGGTGGTCTGTGTTAAGGACGGCTTGGCAGTTACATAAACGAGATGAGAGGTCTGCAGTGCACCTTCAGCACTGTTTGCACTTTATATAGTTGATATGTTTTGGTTGGCTTGGACAGTGATCGCCGCCGCCCACACTCTCTTGTGACACCTTTAAGTAGGTGCCCTTGATTCTCACCAGAACTACACAGATAGCCTAGGATTCTTCGACCCTGGTGGAGTTGGTCCCCACATGAGGGTAAGAGATACAAGTATATATTATTTAGTGATTACTCTTAACATTACATGTGTCTCCTCGATCTAAGAGATTAATATCATATATTTTGTTTAATAAACGCTCACCGTTTTTTATAAATGGCACATAATTGGTCAGCAGGATACGGTAAGGCTGTGTACGGCTGCGGTCGTTCCGGCAGCAATCCCACTCTCAAAAACCACTGCACCACTTGAAAGTACAGTGATACGGTGCCGATGCCTTTGTATTTTTCTTCTATTTCATTCAATGCTGTAAAGAATAAAATACAATCCATCATGCCTGCTTTACAAAGGTTAAGAAGATATTACTTTCCTCGCATCTGACATACTACTGTGTCTTATTCCACTAGTGTGGACCTTTCAATTTGGAAAAAAACACACTTCAAGGATTCAAAGCAGGCATATTTTCGGTAAATAATAACTATTATTTTTACACTAATATGCGGAAGACCGAGTCTTGCTCGGATTTTTAAGAATGTACAAAACTTGAACAAAAGAAAAACACTAACAGGACTGGATTCGAACCGGGGTGTTCTGCTTTCCAGATCACCCAATGTCCCATCTGAGAATATATAGTGGCGAAATTTACTTTTATATTCTAATGTAGTTATTGTAGCTGTTTTTTATTAAAACACGGATAAAACTAAATTTTTTTTAAATTGAAACCTAGGTAGAGCGATTTATCGTCCCCGAAATCTCTGTATACTAAATTATATGAAAATCGTTGGAGCCGTTTCCGAGATTCAGAATATATAATATATATATATATATATATATATATATATATATATATATATAGTTATATCAATCCGTCAATTGTTGATCATGCGTGCTATATCGCGAGCACTTTGTTGATCCGAAAACCTATGTTGATCCGGGTGGTTTTTGTTGATCCAATATAATATTTTTCATACATATGTGGTTCCGGCCGGATCAACGATTTACTCCGTTGAAGTTTAGGAAACGCAACCGAAATGTTGATCCAATATACAAATCCACTCCGATAGTTGTTGATCCGATTCAAATGGGCCAATCAGAAGCCAGCAAGTCCTCCTACTGGACATACCTAAGGTATTGCAATACTACCTAATGATTAACTTTTCTTTATTTATGAAGTTATTTGTTTATTGGTATGATATACAGGGTGTCCCAAAGTTATGGGACATGAAGGGAAAGTACCTTAAATATCGAAGTTAGGCTATTTTACTGAAAGAAGACTTTATGTTATTTTTAAAAGTTAGTACTTCTGCATTCAAAGATTTTCCTAAAATTACTTGCCTCGTCTGGGAATCGAACCGACCGAAATTTAAAAAAAAACACCCCTACTTTTATAATGCTAATCGAAAGAAAAGCCAAAAACTAATAACTCTTCTTGAGCATTTAATTAATTAATTTACAAATAATACCCACTTAATTGACTACTTTCTTTTAAAATACTATGTTACTTAAGAAGAGTTATTAGTTTTTGGCCATTCTTTCGATTGGCATCATAGTGTGTTTTTTTTACATTTAAGTCGGTTCGAGAGTTCGTTCCCAGACGAGGCAAGTAATTTTTAGAAAATCTTTGAATGCAGAAGTACTAACTTTTAAAAATAACATAAAGTCTTCTTTCAGTATAATAGCCTATCTTCGATATTTAAGGTACTTTCCCTTCATGTCCCATAACTTTGGGACACCCTGTATATATGGTAAGGAAATTTAATTTGAAAGGAAACGAGCTTGTCGCTTACCCCATGTTAAGCTTCGTGCCCAGCTGCATGCATGCCAGCAGCTCAATATCATACAGAGTATGTGATATTGTATCGCACTCAGTACCCTGAGATATAAGATCTAGAGCCTTGAAGCCCCGTTATATGACTCCGCAAACAATGCCCTTCAACCCGGAACACCGTAGCGTTGATAAGCTACTGCTTGGCCGTTGATTAACTGACAAAGGTCTGGCCATTCCTCAGACTGGCCCTCGCAAGAGTCCTACCAATACTAGATATAGTTGTATATAAGGACAATTTTCAATTGTTATTATAATGTTTAAGTAGTATGGATACATACATTAATTAAAGTGATAATTGAAAGGCAAAAAATGATCTTATCGAATTATATCGAAGTTGAGTTTGGATGACATGTAGAAAAAACATTTGTTATCAATCACATGAGCTCAATACAATTACTATTAATATTAAGAGGAACTTGTTGTATCACACAGAATCTTCATTAAAATATATTTACTTTTTCTTATAAATACTGTTAACATACGTGTTAAGTTGCATCCAAGTCCTATTTTGAAGAATAGGTTCTTTATTTAAAACTTCCATACATTTCTTTTTGCCTGAATTTATCTTTTTATTTATGTATGATTGGAAATATTTTTAGACTAATTTTATCTCTTCATCCGACCACTTTCTATGACTGATTATTTTTTGTTTCTTAATTGGATTATCACTATCACTATCGCTTGAACTTTTGTTTGCCAAGTTTTACTTCGTTTCTGAATCTGTTTATCATCATCAATATCGCTTTCACTTGTACTACTTGACTATTTTGTTTCCGTCATGCTTCCGTTTGGCTTAATTTTGGGGTCTTTATTTTTAGGATCTTGGTTGTACTGATTGTCTTGTTTTTTATCGTTTACTTTATTATAGTCTCCAATTTCTATTTCTTCCATGTTATTATTGACTGTAGTTTCTGGTATTTTGATAGATATTTTGGGGTTTGTAAGTAAGGTGTTAGATTGATCGCTTTCTATTGCCTTCTTCCTCAAAGTTTTTAGTTTCTTGGTATGATTGAGATGTAATCGTTTCTATCCTGTGACCCTTCTTCTCCATTAATGTATTTTCATATTCTAAGAGTTGAGATCCTACAACAGCTTTTTGGAGTACCTGCATAGGCAATCTATAATTTTGTGCATGAACTGATATATTATAACCTGGAAATCCTGCCAATATAACGATCTGCTCAGTATAACGATCATTTTGCTAAGAATGAATTTGGGACATTGTAGCAATATGATGTCTTATTCCGGTGGATGTAATCATTTAGGGGCGTTTCAAATAACACTGTTTTTTTATCATATCTAAACACTTACCGCCCTCATAAGGTTCTTGTGTACCAGGTCTTGCAAATAAATATAGGCTGAAGCTTGGAATTTTTAAATCTTCACGGCAAGCTATTATTAAATCTATGATTTCTCTCTTTATTTTTGTTAGCAAAATACAACCCCTTGTTCTTTTACCGGGAGTCTGAAATACGTCTAATTCTTTAATACAATTCATCTGCTCTACTGTTAAACTTTCCAAAACCTTTTCGGGCACTTCTTCATTCTTTCTATTGATGTAAAACGTAAGTTCAGCTTTAGCTACGTCACCTGATCGTTTTCGGTCCTACATTATAATATGAGCTATTGTTACCATGCACAATAAATCATAATTTTTAAAACATCTATCTTTTCTCAATCTGCTCGCATATTTAATTTCTAATTTATGGATTTTTTGCATAACGGTATTAATGTCACTGTCCAGCAGCATGACTTTTTCTTTGGTTAAGTGATTTCGTTTTCTACTTTTCTCAGCGTTTAACAAAATCTCCCACTCCCAATTGATTTCAATTAAATATTTAAAGTCATCTAGTTTTTTTTTATATGCTTCCTTATAAGCTGTGGATTCATTGTGCATAATAGACTGTGTGTATAGTATTTCAACACATCCCAAGACAGCGGGACGCATACGTGCGGGTATGCTTATAATTTTGACCATGCCTGTTTGTTCATTAAAGCCACACATTTCTTTTATGGAACTTACAAATGTTACATATTTTTCAGAATCAATCGCGTCAGTGAGATTTTCAATAGTTGTGTCTTTTTTCCGCAATAAAATTAAAACCGCGCGGGCGTCGACGGGTTCAAGGTCAAATGCCCTCGGATCAACGTTAGTTAGTAAGATTGCGCATGAGCATGAATATAAAACGGATGCACATTTGACTCGTCGGTATAATTTTTGCGACCGTTACGGATCAACAAAAACATTTTGTTAATGTATTTTTTGATGGCAAGTATGTTGCAAAGCGACCGATGCAGATCCCCAAACAACCCTTCCATTTCAAATTCGGATCAAAGTATATCAGTTATATTTATAAAGAACCAATTATACACTGCAAAAAGGTGGATCAACATTTCTTTTAATATCTTACAGGATCAACCTTTACATAGAACGGTTAATTATATATATATATATATATATATAAACATAAGAATTGCTCATTTAAAGATATTAGATATCTGTGTAGTTTTATTATGAAGGGCCGCCCAGACACTCTTGTAAAACCAGAGAAATGACAGGGCGTTACCATCTTTTACGCAGGTGTACGCGTTTATTTGAAGGTATAACGTAATGCCTGGGCACCTTTGACAAATTATTTGCCATTTGGTAGGAAATATAGATTTGATTTATTAATTACTTTAAACATACCGTCAGGAACAACAAGATTGCAGCATTTCGTGAGCATGGCGTCCAGTAGGTTCGTCAACTGTGTAAGTTGCTGAACACAGTGATCGAGACATCTGATTACATTTCTATAACAATAAAATTACATTATTTGAACTAAAACACACAATTTTAAGTTAGATTATCACATCTAGGTCGGCAGAATAAATGTAATATTGGGTACTTAATTGTATCTACTACAGAAATGATGCGAATTTATTTTTCTTTAAAACAACCACCAAAGTGACATAACTTAAAGAGAAAATTCTCTGACATAACATATACCGTTTTAGTAATAAAACCCGTATTAATATGATATCCTTTTCTGAGATCAGTGTGCACGAACGATAATTCTAAAAGCCTTGGTAGCCTCAGTAACAATTTACAAATTAAATATTTATATTAATAGAAGCAATTGATATAAATATTAAATACAACAAACAGACACGACACATTTTCGATTTAATTGTATAATATTAAGTATCGGTTTTTAGGTCCTTAGCTAATGTCTCAATCATCTTGATTAGACATTAGACATTCTTTGACGACCTGTATAGCCAAGTGGTTAGCGATCCTACCTACTAAGCTAGAGGTCCCGGGTTCGAATCCCGGTAGGTGCAAGCATTTATATGATGAATATGGATGTTTGTTTCCGAGTCATGGATGTTTAAATGTATTTATGTATGCTTATATGTATGTTTATATGAATTTATGTATGTTTAAGTAAGTATATTGTATTAAATATATCATTGTCTTGTAACCCATAACACAGGCTATATATGCTTAACTTGAGGCAAGATAATTTGTGTAAAAAGTGTGTCAATATTATTATATCTGCTTCATCATGTGCTTTCTCCTCAGCAGAGGTTGGCATTCATCATGGTATTTTCGCTTTGGACGTAGCAGCACGAAATAGTTATCAAGAGATCTCTGACCGTGCCTCCATTTTCCTTTGATTTTTCCCTTCTATTTTTTTTTACTTTTTAATATATACTAAAAAATACCTGTCAGGCATAACAGCAGAAGTGAACAGTGGTCCAGTTAGGTCCTTGGCATTTTCCTTTAATTCTATTGCTCTTCGCCAGCACCATTCGACCTGAAATCATTCATAAAATAGAAATCATGTTATAGATGTAGCATCCCAAGTCTTCACTTCTTTTTTGTTTGGCTGAAGCAATACATATATACTTCATACACAACGGACCATCAATAGTATCTTAGTAACGGAAATTTAAGACAAATAAGATAACCTACATGGTGTAGCATACATTATTATATTATATTAGTATTACTCGAGAGAAATTGACTCAAATTACTTAGGTTTATGGAGGCCTCATATTATGCTGAATATATTATTCTGATAGAAGATCCCAGAAAACACGAAATTATGAGCCAAGATGTCGGACAAACGATGAACTTAGAAAAGATGAATTCGATGACCAACTCAGAACACATAAAAGGCATTTATTTTCTCAAAATTGATACCTTTAGAATTATTTTTGATGTCATTTCTAATAACTACTAGATAATACTACCGCTTCGGAAACAAATGGCGCTCTGAGAGAGAAGAAGCGGCGCAAGAAACTTTCCCAGCATTCTTTTTTTGCGCTCTTTTCAATAAAAATATACAATATTGTACAATCATTTCTATCGCTATAAAATAATCACAATCTAGTCCCAGGCTGTCCGATCATTTAGATATTCAGCAGTGGAGTAATAGTATTTACGACGGAGCCATTTTTATAAGACATTTAAATTTATTTATAGATAATGCCTGAACAGTGGCTGGGACTTTATTATAGAAGTATATACATTTACCCTTAAAGCTATTATGTATCTTATGAAGCCTACTAGAATTAGTTACAAGCAATCCCTTATTTCTAGTGTTATTATAATGAAAATCACTATTAAGAGCAAAAAGGTGACGATTTTTGTGAACGTATATTAAATTTTCATAAATGTACTGAGAATGAACAGTCATAATATTTATTTCTTTAAATTTTTCTTTGAGAGACTGTCTATAACCAAGCTGATATATAGCACGAACAGCTCACTTTTGCAGAGCAAACACTATATCAATGTCAGCAGCATGACCCCATACTAAAATACCGTACGTCATGATGCTGTGAAAATAACTGAAGTACACTAATCTAGCGGTCGCAACATTCGTGTACTCTCTAATCTTTCTAACTGCTAGGAATCAAATCCGATGAGATACGAATGTCAAGAGATATGTTTACCTTGGACCAATAATTTCTCCTTCTATTCAAATGGGTAACGAAATTGACTAATGTGGAGGCTGTTGATGGAGAAAGTATTGTGTACTAATGGAGATTTTAAAAACGGCTGCAAAACCTGAGCTCTCACTCAACAACACAAAGAAAAAGCAGCCAAGTATGAGTCGGACTCGCTCATGAAGGGTTCCGTAGCAGCAAGTAATATAAGAGTAATATAATATAAGGATAATGATATTAAATTATTTAAATGGAAAAGGCAAAAAATCTTTGCTTAAAATCAAATGAGCTCCCATCATTTATACTTGTTTAAAAAAATCTAATTAATAGATTTCGTTCATACCAATTTTTGGTGGAAGTTTGCATGGTTAATGTACATCACATATTTTTTTTTTGTTTTATCATTGTCTTTATTTAAGAAAATACAGGGGACACTCACACATTTTACCACTTTTTAAGTGTCTCTCGCGGAAAATATTCAGTTTCCAAAAAAAATTATAATTTAAACCTCAACATCATTTTTGAAGTTTGAGTTTGTTGCGCCCATTCTTCTCAGGTCTGAGGCATTCTTTTTGGAAGGGGTGGTAGTTTTTGACTTTCAATAAGTGATGTCACATCCTATTTTGAATAAAAATATTTGAATTTGAAGACCTACCCATACATACATCATATACGTATGGGTATGATGAAAAAAAAATTTGAGTTTCTTTGAAACTCAAATAATAAATATGGGGAACCCCAAAAAAATTTTTTTTTTCTATTTTTGTGCATAAATATTAATGCGGTTCAAAGAATAAATCTACTTACCAAGATTCAAAAGTATAGTTTTTATAGTTTTGGAAAAAAGTGGCTGTGACTGACAGACAGACATAACGAATCTATATCCTAAAATCTTACAGTATGTCAGCGGGAAATGAAAAAAAGTATGTTGGGAATAAGAGGGAGGAGGCTAAGAATGGAATCCATGACTCAGCCATCCGACGACGTTTAGTCAATGACTTGAATAAATAGAATCAAATTTGTTATAATTTGACATTCGGATATATAGTATTATATACTCCCTCTGTTCTGCTAACTAGAAGTGTACTTGGCGGGTATGAGAACTGCACAATACCATTTTAGATACACATACCAGAAACATGAGTGAACATCCAACACCAGCATGTGTCCCGGTCGCCCACTCTTGAGCACATCTCTTCAGGAACTGGGACAAGCGTGCTTCCAACGCCACTGACAGTAGGAACTTTCGCTGTTCTTCCTGAAATTAATTATTATTACGTGAAAGCTTAAATAATAAGGTGTGTCCACGCCTGATATGTAATCTAAATTATTTTTTTGTCTTTTTATGGATAATTTATCGCGTACATCTACCTAAAGGTCGGCAACGCTCGTATGATTCAGCACCATTAATCATCAGGTGTGAAGTGACCCATACGCAGTTTTATCATATCGACTTCTACAAAAATAATTATGTATTTTTGCTGTATTTTTTTAGTTAAATCTTATTAAGAATATGAGAATAAAAATAGGTTTTAGCCTAGTAAATAATCACATGCCTTTGCCAAGCCGTTACAAAAAAGCCTACAGGGAACAAACCTGTAATATCAACCATCTCGCTGATAAAAAAATGTATTTGATAAGTGTTACTTATAGAAGAGTACGACTAATGAATGTACGAGTAAGTGAACACTGCTATGAAAACAACTTACATTCATATAGTGTGCGAGAAAGCGATATTCTGAGTCTAGACATGTGAAAGCTAAGTTCTTATTGGTCAACACAATATGTAAATGCTTGATAAAAATATAAATTAAACACATTTAAATATAAGGACATGTTACTAAAAAGGTAATATCACAAATTGTTATAGCATGTAGTACCAGTAAATTTGTGAGTAATTGAAAATACTTACAGCAGACATATCAGCAGTATTATCCCGATACAAAGGCAGGAGTCCGGCCGACAAGCAAGCAGTGTACAGCCTCCCAGGAGACATCAGACATGATGGACCTGCCTCTGCTATTGAACTGATGATCTGCCGCTGTATGCCCACTGTGTGCATTGTGGTAGCCTCTGATGTGTTGAGGCATACGCAACCTGAAAAATTAAGTGACCTTTTGTAACTACTGTTACAGTGGTTTGTTTTAAAAGGTTTAGACTTATTAAATGGATCAAGGATAAAGAGGAAATATGAATGTCTTTCCGAGTCCTGGATGTATATATTTTTATATAATATGTTTAAGTATTATTCTAGCACCCAAATTACGGGCGATTCCTAGTCTCTATAAAAGTGTGTTAATTTTTTTTATGACAATAAGGGATGAGACGAATACTACGTTCATCTGATGATAATTGATACGCGCTGCCATTTACAATACAGTACCGCTCAGAATTCTTGAAAATCCTAAAAATTCTGAGGGGCACAACGATGGCGCTCATCTCATTTGCCCAGTTATTTCTTTAGGTACGGCCCTTCAGACCAAAACACAATAACGCTTACATATTACTGCTTCATGGCAGAAGAAGGCGCCATTGTGGTACCCATAATCTAGCCGACATCATGTGCAAAGGAAATGCCCTTAGTCACCTCGTACCGACACCATTAGGCCTGGGACTCCCCTATTCTTTTTTGCCCCGAGGCAACACAGGGCTATTATTAAAAAAATCTAGATATGTTCGCAGTAAAGACTTAAATTTACACTAATCTTTACCTAGTCATGTCCACAAAGATCTAGATGCTGGTATTGTAAGAGCATATTATACAATTAAATATTTGGCTTGTTTTTTGTATATCAGTCAACACTGCAGATCAATTATTGATCATATGACCAACCTCGCCAATCAAATATTTTTTAAATAAGTAAGAAATTTTACAAGCTAAGGCTATACTGGATGATCCATTACGAAAAGTTCATTAAAATAAGTGACAATTCTTAAGCATCAATAGAACATAATATTTAAATAAAACACTTTTAAAGGATTAAAACGCGTGTAAATCGAACTGTGTTTTTACATTAGATTTTTGCGCAAAAGTAACAATTTTATTTTTATTTTAGTTAACCCGTTCAAGACCTTTCTAGATCTCGTTTTCAGGGGGACTGCAGATGAAATGAGTCAAAGTGATAGTATTTGTCATATCTGTCATTATGAAGTTTAACGCCACGCTCAGCGGTGGTATTTGCGATAGACATAGATGCGTTTTAATCCTTTAAAAGTGTTTTATTTGATTGTGTAACAATCACATTAATCGAAGTAAATACTGAGAACATAAGATACTGGAAGGTAAGTTAGAACATAATAAAAAACACTCACTGTATTGTAAAGAGTTAGGGTAGAAATGTTCTTCCAGTCTAGTGGCATGTGAGTATGGCAGGATAGACGTTGGGTCCAGTCTCATCTCGAGGGTTAAGCTGTCACGACCCATATCAGCACACCAAGCGGTACTCATAAATGTGTTGCTTTGTAAATTGTATGTTGCTGAAAATTGAGTAATCATTTTAATTTTATTATTATTAGCATTAAGTGCAGTGTTGATCCAGAGACCATACCATTACAATATATTAGTGTATATAAGACAAAAAACGCTTGTGACACAGAACATGTGTAACGGAGATACTGTAAAATAGAAATAGTATATTGTGCAAGTCGTGCGACAAGGCATAAAGGCATTTATTTTCTCAAAATTGATTCCTTTAGAATTATTTTTGATGTCATTTCTAATAACTACTAGATACTACTACCGCTTCGGAAACAAATGGCGCTCTGAGAGAGCAGAAGCGGCGCAAGAAACTCTCCCAGCATTCTTTTGCTCCGCTCTTTTCAATAAAAATATACAATATATGGACACGCCACAAGTTAGGATCATCATATCATCCCCACCACCTGGATGTGTGGCGGTCCTCCACAGTGCGGTTTACAAGGGGCTTTCTTCCACGTACTACTAAGCTGTGGAATGAACTTCATTGTGCGGTGTTTCCGGGACGATATGACATGGGTATCTTCAAAAAAAGCGCGTACACCTTCCTTAAAGGCCGGCAACGCTCCTGTGATTCCTTTGGTGTTGCAAGAGATTGTGGGCGGCGGTGATCACTTAACAACAGGTGACCTGTATACCTGTACACTCGTTTGACCTCCTGTTCCATAAAAAAAAATTGTACAGTCATTTCTATCGCTATAAAATAATCACAATCTAGTCCCAGGTCCGATCATTTAGATATTCAGCAGTGGAGTAATACGATTTACGACAGAGCCATTTTTTTATAAAACATTTAAATTTATTTATAGATAATGCCTGCCAAGCCAAGTTGTTGATTGCCCACGAAAGCGAAGTCGAACGCACGAACGCACGTCGAGCGAAGCGAGTACGGTCATTCGCTTGAGTGGGTCGAACGTCGCATGAGTTGCACATACTATTTTGTTATACAAATGCGACGATTTATGTATTATTTCCGACTCCATACTCGTTACTTTACATATTTTAGTTGCACATACTATACCAACTATTGGAACACCTGTGTAACAGGGAATATGAATATATTTTTAGATTAATGCATTAGTTTACATTGCTGTATAATAATAAAAATTAACTCGGAACGTAATATATTCGTTTTAAATTTAAATATTTATATTGTAATAAGATTTTTATCAATTATTGAACATCAAAAACTCACTATAAAACATAATTTAAAATTTTAACGCGCTTGGTGCACGCGATCACTGACGTCATAGCACAAAAACAATGAGAAAATATTTCTTTAAAATTGACATTTGTATCCATTTTTGTCAAGTTCGCTGCGGACCAATGACATTAAAATTTTGAATTTCCTAGAATTTTGGGCTCCTATTTATAAAGTTTATTATGCACTTAGATAATTTATATATCTAGATAGAGCCTCTTGCTGCTAGACAACCGATGAAAACAGGCCAGATTTATTACTTAAATGTGAGTGACAACTACGTCTTATACTCTCGATTTGTATGTGACTTTCTGTTAGTGTGTATGCATTGCTCAAAATAGAGGTTAACAGTCAACCTCAATTTTTTTTCGAGGTTTTCACAGCTATCACAGTCTATCTAGACGTATAAACGATCTAAGCATATGCATATAACCCATATATTCAAAATGGATAGTAACTAATTACTTATTAAATCAGATTAAGCTACTGAACTATAAACTATTTGTAGACGGTCACTTTCAAGACCTATAAATAAAGGAACCGTGTTGTCTACAGCTGCTGTCAACAGGTCAACTTGCTAGGTACCTACTGAAAATCAGTGTTGGAATTGGGGTGATCCTTATTTCAATTCCAAAAAATGCTGAGTGTGTGTCCTTTTCATGACGCCGTATTTTTAAAATTGTTAATTTTACTGTGTATATAATGTTTTTGTGTTGTCATGAATAAATGAATACTTTACTATAAATATATGTAGTAAGTACCTGGCATCTGATCTTTATACCACTGATCTAGATCAAAGAGTAACATTCCGTGATGAGACAGTGAGCTGCTCTGCTCTCCCCAACACTCCCATACCAGCTGACATAGATTTAACATTGCTAAAATAAAAACAAAGTATTGATAAATTAATTGGAATAAATATTTGTATTTTTAGGATGAAGTATAAACTGGATATGCCATGCGAGTACACATGAATAGTACAATCCTATAACCAAGTCAAAAGCAGTAGAACATGGTGAACTAGCTTGGCTTTTATTCAGACAACGATAAATTGAAATTACTACTGTCAGTTGGATAATTACTGATTATTCTTAATCATTACTACCAAATAAAATTTTACACATTATAAAAAAAATTGTAGGAATTCTTTATCACGAATTAATATGCTCCTCTTATTCTATCCATTATTTTACAAAGCAATTAATATTATTTTAACAAAAATTTTGCACTTACACATACAAATTTAAATTTAAAATTACAAGGTTATGTTTTATTACTTACATATGGCATAATATCAACACGTTTATATTGTTATCGTTTTTATTTCTAATATTTTGTGCCACGTTCAAGTATAAACTTCATCTTTGTTTCATTGACCAGAAATAAATTAGGATTTTTACAAAGACATTTAGTCTTACTTATTCATAATATAAATATCGGAGGATTAAAATGTCTTTAATATACGCTTCATAATCGCGTATTAAAGCAAAACAGTCACATCATTTATCCCTCTGATAAGGTTGCGACTTATAGAAGCTAGAAGGCTATTTTAACCTAGAATGTTCTAGCGGCAGCTCCGTGAAAAAAGTTACTAGAATAGAAAAACACCCATGTGATTTCGTTTTTTTTTTCATCTTTTTTTTATGAAATTACGGGACGAGACGAGCAGGACGTTCAGCTGATGGTAATTGATACGCCCTGCCCATTACAATGCAGTGCTGCTCAGGATTCTTGAAGCCCAAAAAATTCTGAGCAGCACTACAATTGCTCTCGTCACCTTGAGATATAAGATGTTAAGTCTCATTTGCCCAGTAATTTCACTAGCCACGGCGCCCTTCAGACCGAAACCCATTTATGTTTACACATTATTGCTACACGGCAGAAATAGGCGCCGTTGTGGTACCCATAATCTAGCCGGTATCCTGTGCAAATGTACCTCCCTCTGGTACCATATCACCTCATATTCAGATAGTTATTTGTAAAAGAATTGCTAATCCTCATAAAAGTGTACTTTGTTTTAATTATAAAAGATTATGTTACCAAAAATAATAATTTGTGGCCAACTTACTATCTTCACCCTCCTCTCCAAGCATTGTATTAATAGAATATGTATGGCAAGAGATACATTTCCCACCAACCAAATGAACTCTCTCCATTGCATTTAACTCCAATTGAAAACGGATTGCAGCCGTTGAAAACTCCTTGAAAATAAAATGAGGTGTAAGGTACAATGTATTAAGTCATAATAATTATTATAAACTTCGTGTTTAGAGTTATTCCAAATTTAAAACTTTTGTCTTTATCTCACTTTTATCACTACGAAATTACACGGGAGAAGTAATTTTAAACTTGGAGTAACTTAACATCTAGAGCAAGTGATGTCAATAAGTGTATAAGTAAAGGAAAAACTCATTGACTGTGTGAATAATTGTCTGTCCAAAAAAGAGTTAGGTTTGCTACTAAAATTATTTTCACTACAATATTAGGTAAGCATGTTCGTAGACAAAGACGTTTAAAAGTAGAGAATGTGAAAATGTGAACCGTAAACTTGTTGGCATGATTTGAGATTATTGTGTTTACTGGCATTTGCCAACAACAACCCAACCATTAGTTAGTGGCCAATTTAATTTGATAGGTATAATAATAACCTCGACTTATGCTATCTCAGCTTACGCGAACCCGATTTGTCTTTCCGTTTGACACCTAAGAGTATGTTACGAGGAAACAATATGTGAGAAAGAAATAATTCACTTATGCTATCTCAGCTTACGCGAACCCGATTTGTCTTTCCGTTTGACACCTAAGAGTATGTTACGAGGAAACAATGTGTGAGAAAGAAATAATTCACTTATGCTATCTCAGCTTACGCGAACCCGATTTGTCTTTCCGTTTGACACCTAAGAGTATGTTACGAGGAAACAATGTGTGAGAAAGAAATAATTCACTTATGCTATTTCAGCTTACGCGAACCCGATTTGTCTTTCCGTTTGACACCTAAGAGTATGTTACGAGGAAACAATGTGTGAGAAAGAAATAATTCACTTATGCTATCTCAGCTTACGCGAACCCGATTTGTCTTTCCGTTTGACACCTAAGAGTATGTTACGAGGAAACAATGTGTGAGAAAGAAATAATTCACTTATGCTATCTCAGCTTACGCGAACCCGATTTGTCTTTCCGTTTGACACCTAAGAGTATGTTACGAGGAAACAATGTGTGAGAAAGAAATAATTCACTTATGCTATTTCAGCTTACGCGAACCCGATTTGTCTTTCCGTTTGACACCTAAGAGTATGTTACGAGGAAACAATGTGTGAGAAAGAAATAATTCACTTATGCTATCTCAGCTTACGCGAACCCGATTTGTCTTTCCGTTTGACACCTAAGAGTATGTTACGAGGAAACAATGTGTGAGAAAGAAATAATTCACTTATGCTATCTCAGCTTACGCGAACCCGATTTGTCTTTCCGTTTGACACCTAAGAGTATGTTACGAGGAAACAATGTGTGAGAAAGAAATAATTCAACCAAGGCAATCTTCTTAAGTTGTTTCACGCTAAGTGTGTGAAAGCATGAGCAATGTTTGCACGGCTTACGTGTGGCAATTAAAGAAACTGATATAATGATTATAGTCTAATGTGAGGAGTTGCTATGTGGGTGTGAGATGTGGAAGGTCCACCAAGTCCACGTCTCATCAAATCAAGGTATTTTTAAGCGATGCCTATGCAATATCCTCGATATTTAGCAGGTTCACTCCGAAGGGATTTCAATATACTGGGTCTGGAATGCAGCCATCCAAAGCAAACATTGTGGTGGAGTATAATAGACTAAACAAAAGCTACATCGGAAAGACCTGAAATGAAATCAAAAAGCCACTGCGGACAGCAGTCTGCCCAAACTGGGGGTACAGAAATGTAAGTCAATCTTTGTAAATTTTTTTTTTTTAATTATTTATTTTCACTAATTGACCACCGCAAATATATCGCAGTCAATATGGTGCATCCTTAACCCTTTCCTCACGTACACTTTCCTAACCCTTTACACCAAGGTTCCTTTACATATGGAACAACAACGAAATCCACACGACCTCATGCGATTTCTCGCCTTATTTTGTTATTAGAAATTCCGTTTTTACTTTGAACTTATAATATGATAAAAGTCCATTAAATTCTGTACAAATTAAAACAAAGACAATGCGATGTTGGCATACAAAAGTTAACGGAAAAAGGGTACGCGGACTTCAGTCTTTATCGGCCGCCGACGTGATAGTGAAGTGCGCAGAATTTTTTTTTTCAATCTTTTGATATAGGTACTTACTTAAAATAATACGCATAGATACACTTTGTTTTATGAAAATAAGGAACAAGACGAGCAGGACGTTCAGCTAAAAATTCTAAATGGCACTACAACTGCGCTCGTCACCCTTCAGACCGAACCACAGTAATGCTTACACACTACTGCTTCACGGCAGAAATAGGCGCCGTTGTGGTACACATAATCTAGCCGGCATCCTGCGCAAAGGAGCCTCCCACTGGTGAACACGTAAAATTCTCGCGCGAAAGTCGCTCAGTAATCAACCGATTTGATGCTCGGAAGAGGGATCGATTCGCGAAGGGTTAAATAGTATATGCGCTCAATCTCAAATTAACAATACTTGAAACAAATTATCTGATTATGTTTCATAAATGAGTACATAATTTTTGCAAAATTTTTGAAATGCTATATGTAATTGTTTATTAATGTTTATTTTCCAGTACAAAAATAAACTGACTTCATATTTACGTTCGCTTAACAATTTTTTTTGGTAATTAATTAGGTATTCTACACACTACATAATTTGATTCAACATTTATAATTAATCATTTTCTTTCTTTCAAATTACTCCTTGATTATATGAGGTTAGCACTCAGACCTATCTACTGCGGAAGTTCAAGTAATAAAGCAAATATGTACTACTATTATAAAGGGTTAAAATAAATATATGATCAAAGAGAATGTAAAAGTTTGAACTTATACAAATAAGAAATACACATACCTGATACAAGTATTTAGTATCTGAAAGCATCCTTTTTCCTTGATATGTTAGTGAATACATAACAGCCAGTGGAAACTCATTTTCTTCAAATCTTTCAAGAACAGAGAACACCACCCACAGGTAGCAGAATGCTCTCGGATCATCACACGGCTCCTGTAAACAATAAGTACCCAACATAGATGATATGTGTAAATGAATTAGTAGGAAAACAAGTTTGCAATTCACTCAATAGTGAAAGCCTACCACTTGGTGAAGTAGAGAAAGTCTTTTGTTATGAGATGTATTTACTTTTACAACATGATCCCTGTACGGTCAACAGCATGTCGACTGTACATCACGTTTCGCGCATCAGCGTTTACGTCGCCTCGCGTTATTTCCTAAGTAATATTGTAACCAGTTCGCGACAAGCCGCCGATCGATTCGCGTGCTCATTACCATACCAACATTTTACCATTTTACCATATAGCATAAGTTAAGGTTTCAATATACCATTTGAGCCTAACTTGTGTTTTACTCTGTACGGAACCAAACCACCGTACATTGTGGTCCTTTAAGCCGGATTAATTTAAACCATATGAAGAAATGTAATAGTAATCCGATACTTCAGTGCTATTTACCTCACCATTGTGTAATCAGAACGGATTCCACGACGACTGCCACGCGAGTTGTTTTTAATGCCTCAGCGAAAACTTCGACTGGACTTTCGTTGAATGACCTTATGTACTCTGGACCAAATTTACAAGAGGATTTGTTTACTCTCATATTAAAGTGGAGGCAGTACCAAATAGCCTTCACAGCCGATATAGAGAAGATGTTCAGATTTATAGATGTCCATGATGATGACCAGCCGCTCCAGAAGATCGTGTGGAGGGACTCTGAAAAGCAACCATTAGAAGAATACCAACTTACCACTGTCACATACGGCACCAAGGCCGCACCATTCCTAGCCATGATGACATTGAAACGTCTGGCTAAGGATGAAGGTCACCGTTACCCAGAAGCAGCAGAAGTTCTGGCTACCAGGCTCTACATGGATGACCTCCTCCATGGACATCATGACCTCCAGTCTGCAAGGAGGCTGATTTCCGACCTCATAAATCTCCTTAAGTTAGGTGGATTCAATCTAAGGAAGTGGTCGTCAAATCAACCAGATGTACTACCAGATAACCAGTTACCATGCGAAGACCAAGCATATGTTTTTAAATACCAGGAATCAACCAAGGCATTAGGACTTAAGTGGCATCCCGACGAAGATTATTTCACTTTTCAATTGAATTCCGAACCAGTCAGTAAACTCACCAAAAGAAGTTTACTCTCGAATATATCGAAGATATTTGATCCGCTTGGATGGCTTTCACCAGTTACCACCAAGTTGAAACTACTCTTCCAGGAAGTATGGCTCTTAAATCTTCTGTGGGACGACGAATTACCAGCTGACATCAACACAAAATGGAAAACCATAGAGGCTGACATCACGAAAATTAGCCATATTACCATACCAAGGTGGTTGCAGTCTTCTAAGAACGACACCATTGAATTACATGGGTTTTGTGATTCATCACAAAATGCCTACGCTTGTGTTGTATACTGCAGAGTCAACAATATTACCAGCAACCAGTCTTCTGTAGTATTAGTAGCTTCGAAGTCTCGTCTCGTACCTGTAAAGAAAAATGTATCGTTACCTAGATTAGAGTTATGTGCAGCGGTTCTACTTACCAAGGTCATGAAGATCACCTGTAAATGCCTATCAGATTACAACATCAAAATCTACGGTTGGTCTGATTCGACAGCTGTGTTAGGCTGGCTCAACGGCGACCCATGTAAATGGAAACCATTCGTCGCGAATAGGGTGAAGCAGGTCATTGACATTATACCATCGAGTAGCTGGCATTATGTGTCAACAAAGGACAACCCAGCTGACTGCGCAAGTAGAGGCATTACCACAGAACAGCTGATTAACCATTCCATGTGGTGGATAGGTCCCCACTGGCTACGATCGTTTGAAGAGTCCAAATTAACCAATAAATTATATACAACCTGCGAAGAGCTTAAAAAACCATTATTAAATATAAATGTAAACACAATTAAATATCAAAACAAGGTTATAGATAGTATAATTAGCAGATACAGCGATTTTACGCGAGCTTCAAGAGTGCTTGCGTGGGTGTTACGTTTTACACCTAAGTCATTTAATACTAATAAAACAAACTACTTAACTATATTAGAAATAAGAAAAGCTAAAAACTTAATTATAAGGCATATACAACAAGTAGAATTTTTAGAAGATATACAATATATTAAAAACCATAACCAACCTAACCCTAAGAGTAAATTATTAAAATTGAAACCATTTATTGATAACCAGGGGCTCTTGAGGGTTGGGGGGCGATTGACCAACGCCAAAATAGAAGATAGTATGAAACATCCGTGTATTTTACCACATAACCATTTGCTTACTGACATGATTATTGACCACGCGCATAAGATGGCCTTTCATGGGGGTCCCCGGTTAACCCTTGCTTGGCTGCGTCAAGAATATTGGATCCTGGGAGGAAACAATGCTGTAAAGAAGAGGCTACGGAGATGTGTGCTATGTAGAAGGCACGACCCCCTGAAACACGACCAGTTGATGGGAGACTTACCACCTGCAAGAATCAACAGGACCCGCCCCTTTTACCATTTGGGGGTTGATTTTACTGGTTTTGTTGACGTCAAGTCTGCGAAGGGTAGATCAGTGAGATGTACCAAAGGATATGTCGCCGTCTTCGTGTGTATGGCGACCAAGGCTGTACATTTGGAGTTGGTCTCTGATCTCACCGCCTCAGCATTTTTGGCAGCCCTCAGAAGACTTGCGGCCAGGAGAGGATCGCCCGGTCACATTTACAGTGACAACGGGACGAACTTTATAAAAGCAAATAGAGTTTTGCAAGAGGAGATTGTTAACTTGAAAACCATATTGAATGACCAGTTTTATGCAGAAATAGCTGAAATGTCGATAGAATGGCACTTCAACGCACCATCTTGGCCAAGCGCAGGCGGTCTCTGGGAGGCTGCAGTGAAGAGCTTGAAATACCACCTGAAGCGAGTAATAGGAGAACAAAAACTCACCTACGAGGAGTTCTCTACTCTTCTAGCTCAGCTAGAAGGATGCCTTAACTCCAGACCTCTGTGCCCGCTGAGTGAAGACGTCGAAGACTTAGATTGTTTGACCCCTTCTCATTTTCTGTCCAGTGGACCAACATTGACCATTGTTGAGTCAGAACACGACTTACGAACCAGATGGCAGTTAGTGCAGAAGATTTACCAAGATGTGTGGAAGAGATGGAGAGCGGAGTACCTCACACAGTTGAACGCTAGGTCCAAGTGGCGACGTTCACAACCAAATTTAAATGTTGGCGGCATTGTAATTATACACGATGCTAACCTGCCACCGGGTAAATGGGCTCTCGGTCGAATCGTGCAGCTACATCCGGGGCAAGATGGGCTAGTTCGAGTAGTCTCTGTTAAAACCAAAAATGGCATTATGAAGCGACCAGTAGTCAAACTATCTCTTTTACCTATTAACCACTCCAACGACGAAGACAGTAACCAAATTCATGAAACCACTGACCATAACCAGCCGAAACACCAGTCGAACGACGATTTACCAAAACCAAAGCGACGAGCTAGAAGAGGAATTGTTAATTTATTTACCATGGCACTTATGTTGTTTACCTTTTTATTTTCACCAGCCACGTGTGCATACAACGCTATAAACTTCAACGACAGTCAAAGTTTATATTTAGATAAAATATCAACCATGCGACTAGTTCAGGACGAATGGAAACTAGTTGTATACTACGATTTAAAACCATATTGGCAAGGCAGTAAATTGTTATCCAAATATATTGATCATATGGAATATATTTGCAAGGAATCGTCAGTCAGAAACCATTGTGAATCTATTTTAATACAATTACAGCACAGTTATACAGAGTTATCGCATTACAATAACATTCTGTCGACGCAGCAGTTCCCACGCGGGCACGCGCGGCGCAGGCGCGGCCTTATCAACGCTGTGGGTAATGTTGCACACGCGCTGTTCGGTGTACTCGATGACCAATTCGCTAAGCAGTATATTCAGGACATCGATTTAATTAGGGAAAACCAAAACCATCTTGCTGCTCTATGGAAAAACCAGACTTCCGTAATAGAAGCAGAATATAATGTATTGAAGAGGATGCAAGGCTCAATTGACAAACAATATAAAATATTTACTCATTACCTTAACCAGTTAAAGAACGCTACCAATGATGTCAAGAGTCAATTGAAAGACGTGGAAAACAATAATGAATTTTTATTATGCGCTATGGCAGCTAACAGCTTGGAGTCGAATTTGAAGAATGTGCAGGATGTTCTTTTAGATACTGTTTCGGAGGTGTACTTTGGGAAGTTCAACATACATCTTTTGAAACCCGACCAGCTTCTAGAAGAATTAAATATTATTTCCGGAAGATTGTCCAACGATTTAAGTTTACCAATAGAGAACACGCATACAGAATTAACCAAAATGTACCATTTACTCAAGGTCAGAGCGAAAATGCTAAATGACTATTTTATTTTTGAAATTAGAATACCATTAGTGAGTAGAGACCATTACCAAGTATATAAAATTTATCCTGTACCAAGACGGAACGGCAAAACCATGGTCACCCTAGTTCCAGTTTCGGATTACATTGCGATCAACTTACGAAGAGACTCATTTATGACCATATCACACTTAGAATTAAATAATTGTCTTCATTTAGATACTGAGACACAACTTTGTCCTTTGGAAAAACCAATTTCTCATATGAGTCATGATGACGTCATGTGCTCCAAAGACCAGGAGACGAAGCAGTGCAGAACCAAAACTGCCAAATGTCTAGATTGGTGGTCTCAGCTAAGCGAGGTCAATACATACTTTTTCTTTTGCTGCGACTCGTATCCAGTACGTATCATCTGTGGAGAGCAAATGTTTTCCAATCATCTTAATAATAGCGGCATTATTAGGTTGGGTCCAGATTGTGTTCTGAAAGGACAAGACATTACCATTTATGCTCGGAGGCTTCAGAACAATACATTAACCATACAGACGGATATACCAGCTATAGACATTCACCCCATCAACCACATCTTTAACCAGAATAAGACGTTCGTGTCGCTGATTTCGGAGCCAGCATCAGTGATGGGTGGTTACGATCAGGAGCTAGATGATATAGGCGCAAAAATAAAACAAATGAATTCAGAGAGTGGTCTAAAGGGTGGTATATCTTATCACGACGTTCACCACTACGTCGCGATATACGTGGTGGCGGGTGTGCTGGTGGCCGGGGCCGCCGCGTACGCCGTGCGGCGGTGGTGCCCGCGCCGCAGCCGACGCCAGGACTCCAGCGCGCCGCCCGCGCCGGCAGCCGCTGGCGCAGGGCCAGCCGCGTCGCACCCGCCGCGCCCTGAGCCGCGGGGTCTGACGAACGCAGCGTTTGTGTATAGTGTTAGTGACCAGTGTGTAAGTGTAGTTAACCACGGGCAATCTAGTGCTAGTAAAAATAGTGATAAGTGTAGTGATGAAGTGAAAGACCAATCCACTTCTCCTGTAGTGCATAGGCATAATTTTAGTGATTACTGTGGCTAGAGACATTAAGGTTACCATTAGATAATGCAAATTTGTTTATCACCTTGTCTCACGTCACTCGCTAACCATAACCATTTCTTTTTTGTACCATCTTCACCACCACTCTTTCTTCTCTCGCGGTGGCAGCATGTACGGTCAACAGCATGTCGACTGTACATCACGTTTCGCGCATCAGCGTTTACGTCGCCTCGCGTTATTTCCTAAGTAATATTGTAACCAGTTCGCGACAAGCCGCCGATCGATTCGCGTGCTCATTACCATACCAACATTTTACCATTTTACCATATAGCATAAGTTAAGGTTTCAATATACCATTTGAGCCTAACTTGTGTTTTACTCTGTACGGAACCAAACCACCGTACAATCCCACAAAAAAATGTGTTAAAAAAAGTTTTATGGGATAAAGGACTCTATAGGATAAATGACATGCTGCACTTTGGGAGTGGAGTGACTACTCCCATGCTCTACCTCTCTAACAAATACATTATAATATTGTACTGTAATTTAAAAAAAGAGGCCCACTTTTCTTTGGGACTATTCTCCTCAGGTGTGACACATGTCTTGTCATGTCAAGATGCGCTTGTCATAATCACTCGGAAACAATACAAATGGTAGTTTTTTTCAAGGACTAAGCTAATAAAGATATATTCATAACATACCTGAAACCCAAAATGAGTCACAGGCAAGCACTCAACATTGACTTGAGATGTAAACTCTAGTCCCAGGTCGGTAACATTCCACAGCTGAAATGCACCAAAGTTGTATCCCACTGCAAGACTTTCCAACTGAGGTATATACTGTAGAACTGTAACTCTGACATGATCCCTTTTTGCCTTCATACGGATACTGCCATCGGGATTGTGGAATATGTACTGTCCATCAATAAATGAGTCTTCGTTTAACAAAACTGCCAGGTGGTCATTATGAGTGGGTAGTTTCCCTTGGTTCTCCATTTTTAAAAGAGTTTTAAGAGGAATGTATGTTACATTTGCTGAATTTCTTTCGTCTTTTATTAGATGCCCATTTCCTTGTATTATCTCATTTAATGCTGTTGGAATTTGAATGATAATATCATTAGTATTACATAATATTAAACGATTTATAAATGAGGTTAATTTTTTTCATTCAAATATTTTTATATTAAATATTGATTATAAGAAAAAAAAATGATTTTGAGATAAATGAAAATATTTTGAATTTGGTATTAATTTAAATTAGAATGTGTATAAGTCTCAGGTTATTGTCAAAGCTGTGATAACACAATCTCACTAGCGATATTATAATTTAAGAATAGATTGTCAATCAACTGCATTTCTTACAGTTTAACAGCCTGGTTTTATTGAGATTCTAATGACATGGGTACACACAAACATAGATTTATAAATCTAAAATATATCTATCTTAGACATTTTATACATAAATATATATGTGTCAACTTAGCCTTTAGAGATTAGACAGAACAGACTGATAATTTTTTTAAGCATTTGTTATGTTAGTTGTATAAGTATAATGAGGAGTTGTGATTTTAAAATTAAATATATGTTACTATAGAAAATATATGATTTAGCACAAGTATCTGTTGAACTATAAAGTTCACATAAAAACCTATATCTACTATCCTAAAATAATTTAGAGAATATCATTACAATTAGATTTAAAATATATATGAAAAACCAACCTTGTAGCAGCACTCCATTATTCATATCTATCACAATTATTTCCCCTCTCTGAGTTCCAGCCATAATCAACCCATCAAAGTAGGCAAAGGGGCCACTAGAAATTTCATCGCACAGCGCCAAACCTGTTATAACTGCATCTATTTGTATACAATGAAGTAACTGAGATCCATTCACATTAAAAAAGCATATCATTCCTCCATCATCATATTCAAGACTTATTGCCAACTGCTGGGAGTGTTTAGTTAAAGGCACAGGTAGTTCCACAACACTAGTTACTGCAATTGAGCTGCAATAAATTGAAAATGTTTGTATACAAAAAAAAAATTGTGCATTCATTTGTTCCATGTGAGTGCTCTTACTAACTGAGCCAAATGTTTGTACTACCACTACATGTGAGGGTTATCACTTTAAAACATGACAAATTGTTTAAATAGAATAAGCCAGAAAAAAAGGAATCTGAAACTGAAAACTCTCCATTCAGGGTATTTTAGAGCAAGTTTAAAAAACATTGGGACTACCACCAAGTCTATACAAAATATAAAAAATCAGTCTGTTAATATTTTATATCAGTAAAAAGAATATCTAAAATATCAAAATAAAGCTTTTTTAAGAATTTAGAATTGATAGATTTATGAAATTACAAGTAACAAATAATTATGACCCAAACCTTGAACTACTACCAAAAGTTTTTGCTGCAACTTTTAAGCCACTTCTCAAACTAACAACACAAAATTTCGGGCCAAGTGCTAACCACCCATGTTTTGTATCACGGAATATGCCTCCCAGAGGTGTTTTATCTGAAAAAATAATACAAGGAAACATAAATATTTAAAAAGTCTTCAATAATCAGAAAATAAGATGTGTTGTTTCATTAGCAAAATCTTTTATTAGGTATTCCGTTCATTATAGTAATTTTGTAAAAAGGGTTCACTGGTTTATATATCTTATGTATGTATATTATAAATAAATAATTGTGTAATTGTTGTTTAGCATATACTGATAAATTAAGCAATTCATGTGAAATTATTATATGTGCTTATGATCCAGGATTAAAGTTCTAATTGGTCATTACCACTTCTATACAAGCCAAAAATAATAATCTAATAGCTCGACAATATGTTTCACATGTTACATATACTTCACTTCTATCAGCAGTCCCCAAAGACTGCCACAAATATTATTTTTAATGTTATGTATGCTATGCCATAGGAATTGTGATTTGCATTCAATAAGTATTAGTTTAACCATAACTTATTAATTATTAAATGTTTTATTATACGAACTTCAGAACAGGTAGCTACAAAAAAGTATGATAAATAATTATACTGGTACTGAAATTTATCAATTATTTGTGATAATAAGCACGGGCCGGGGTAAGGAACGAGTAGTTCTCCAACTATTAAATACCAATAGCATTTACATACCCGAGGCATCTTCTGTTGGTTTTAAGTAACTGAAAACAGCAGGCGACAGACTGGTCGTTTTCAAAATAGTGAATACACTATCTTGCAGCTTTTGCATTTTAAACCTTTCTGAATTATTTGGCAGTCTCAACGAGTAAACGATTCAGGTTATCTTACTTATAATTAAACATTTATTTTTTACGTGTAGAAGTAGTTATACTTATAATACATATGACTTAAATTAGTTACTTTACTATTAAGTTATCTCAAGCAGGACATAACTTAAAAATTATACGTTTTTAGTTTTAATAACAAACAGCGGGTTTTCTCAATATTTGAACATGAAGATTGACAAAAAAAGTCATGACATCAGAACTATAGAGATTTTTTTTTTGGTTCTGTTCGTCCATCTGGACAGGCAAAGGGGTCAAAAGCCCATACAGCCAAGAACTATAGAATGGATTTTTTTTATAGTGTATGACCTGGTAACTAAGACCTTTAAGTTAACTATAGAGACTATTAGAGAAATAGAATTAATATATAGGCATTTATATTTTTCTCTAAATTGATTCCTTTAGAATTCTTTTTGATGTCATTTCTTATACTACTAGATACTAATTCTAATGAAAGAAATAAATACATCAATGAGGATAAAACCGTTTGTACATCAAATAAATAGACAATAGAAATGGAGAAGTTTCCATATTTTTATATGGATAAATTATACAAATTTAAGTAAAATAAAACAAACACGTGAAACGTAAAATATTTCAAGAAATGAGAATGTTATGGGACTTTGAAGTTGCGTTGCTTTAAAATTTTGTTGCACGCGGCGCTCCATCGTGTGACGTTATTCGACCCGTCTACGCCGAGTGCTCACAAATGTTTTGTTGTGCTGAACATGTGTGTGAAGAGCATTTTGATCTTATTAACAATTAATAATAGCTGCCTATTTCTAATTGTTAAAATAATATCTTTATAGCCCAGTGATCCTGCCTACTGAGCTAGATAGAGGTCTTGGATTCAATTCCCGGTAGGTGCAAACATTTATATGATGAATATAAATGTTTGATTCCGAGTCATGGATGTTTATGAGTATTTATGCATGTTTAAGTAAGTATATTGTCAAGTTTGGGGCAAAATAATCTCTCTAAAAGTGTGTCAATATTATTATTATTAATTGAGTCCTGAGTAAAATATTCTGTAAAATAACTATTTATTTTATGTAAATGTATTTGCTATTAATATTAGATGATTATTGCATGTAGAAGTACTCTAAAATGGAATTTATTTACAGGTTGAAAATGACACAGAAATTTTGGTCAAATATCGACTCGTTTGGTTGGGTGAACATTAAAGTGTTTTTTTCATGGTTTCATTTTTATGTGGACATTTAATTTCAATAGAATGTTCTTTTGTTAAAACCTGTTAGTAGAATTTACTTTGGCAAAAAATACCGCACTTTTCGATCTTTACTTTTTTAATAGTTTCTATGACTTCGTCTCCAAAAAGTTTACCTAAAACAAATATAAATACGCGAACTATATTATAATAAAAAATTCGTTCATATCAAATTTACAGTTTTTATTAGTATTATACCAATTTGTACAGCACAAGCTTTTATATTGTTTTCTACAAGTGCACCAGTACTTTTATCAGTGGGAGGTACCTTTGCACAGAATGCAGGCTAGAATATGGGTACCACAACGGTGCCTATTTCTGCCTTGAAACAGTAATCTGTGTTTCGATCAGATGGGTGCCGTGGCTAGTGAAATTATTGGGCACTTAACGAGACTTAACACCTCATGTCTCTAGGAGATAAGCGCAGTTGTAGTGCCGCTCAGAATTTTTTAAATTTTCAAGAATCCTGAACGTTTTGCTCGTCTCATACCTTATAGTCAGAAAATAAACACCATCCGCAATTTAACAATTATTTGTTTCGTGAACTAAAAGAAGCCGTGATTTTTGCCGTATCGGAGTTCTTACCAAAGAGAAGCAGTGGCGAAATTTATCTTTCGTCGGTTTTTCTATCGAAACACATTGCTCGTAATATTGTGATGCAAAATTTTACAAAGTTGTTCACACTAAATTCGCCTTTTTGACTTCTGAATTTGCACATCAGATAGTGAAGTAAAAATTTCATCTCAATGTTGATATCCATAAAGTAGGCCATTATTTGCATGTTGTTAGTTTTACGGTTTTTACATTCTGTTATTAAAAAAGGTTGTATCTTCAGTTATATTTAAATCAGAAAACTTTTATCATTTCAAATCATAAGCTTTTATAAATTTTATATGTTTCCAAATTTATAAAGTACTCGTTTAGATAATTCTACATTTGACTGAACATTTAAAGTCCCACACATTTCACTTGAACGGCCCTGAAAAAATATTGATATATTTTCCATTAATACAACACGGCGGGCAATATCTGTTTATGAAACGTTTATTTATTAATAAGTCATAGTTCTAAGTTAGACAATGGGGCTGTTGAAATAAACATAAAAAGTACTTAAAAAAGTTTAACTCCTTTTATTTCAGCAATAATATAGGACGGTTTTAGAGAAAAAAAGTTATTCACTGTTGTTCTGTTCACAAGATCATAATAAAAAAACTTTTGCTGGTGGAATTACATAAAATCGGTTCTAAGGTGACCTCTATTCAATGATAGGAATATTCCTACCAAATAAGTTTCTATGCCTTGGTATGTATGGTTCCAGAGATATCCTGACCCTATCCTCAGATTCAGGACCCACGCCTACGACTTTGTATATAATATAATATTTATTGCAACACAATAGAGGATGTCAGTAGCACAGAACACTATTACTCTAACGAGGTCAGTAGGCAAAAGGATTGGACGGTGAGTAGGTATACGAGTATAATATGTACAATAAGAATAGCTTTCTGAGCTCTCTCGATAATTAATAACAATGTTTTTCCCGTTCCACCCCATGTGGTAATACAGCATTTTATGATTTATTGGCTTAGATAATAGTAAACTATTCTGATTATTTTTGTATCTGCTACTAGCGTAACTTTTTAAAGACACAAATCAATTTACGAATTATATTGCACCAAGCTTCGATGTGATATTTGAACGCAAAAAGTTTTATCTAATAACCCAGACATTGAAGTTTTCTTACAATTTTACTAGCGGAACACGTGTATTTTTTATCAGTAGCGAGCGTTACAATAATGGGCATACAATATTGGGTTAACTTATGTTGACGATAGATTGCGGATTGAAGTTTCATATTATTTGTCTTATCTGCATTGAGTGTAAGTAAATTAAGCCAAGCCATTTATTAACGACTTGATTGCGTGTTGTGCATACTTATAGACTTTGTTTTCAGCAACGTCCGGAAAAAGAAGAACATTATTATCAGCGTAGGTATGTTATAGTTATGCCATGATTAGCATTATACGAGTATTAAAGAGATCATTATTATAAATAAAAAACAGGGTAGGGCCCAAAATACTATCTTCCTTCCGCATCGGCAGTTGATACTTTTGACCTAAAGCAAAACTGGCTAGGCTTAGGCAATATTTAGACTATAGATTTGTCCTCCAAATATTTGATAATTTTTCTAGTATTTTTGAAAAGCAAAGAAATAGGTCTATACGAGTAGTTTTACTATAGTCACTAGGTTTCTAACTACAAGCATTATAAATAGGCACGACAAAAGCTTTTTTCAGTCATTTAGGAAAATGTTCTCTACGTAAACATGTGTTGAAAATATGTGGTAATGGTGGTATTAAAATGTGTCTGAAGTGCTTAATAATTGTGTTTGACATCGGTCGGTGTTATGAGGGAAGGTTGGGCTTGTATGGAATTGCGGTGAATCCTGGATTATATACCTATATACCAATATTAACATAATATTTTATGTGAGATTGCTAGATGTCAACTGTGTTGCGTGAGATTGTAATAAACTTAAAGATGACTCATATCGATATACAGGGTGTCCCAAAGTTATGGGACATGAAGGGAAAGTACCTTAAATATCGAAGATAGGCTATTTTACTGAAAGAAGACTTTATGTTATTTTTAAAAGTTAGTAATTCTGCATTCAAAGATTTTCTAAAAATTACTTGCCTCGTCTGGGAATCGAACCGACTTAAATGTAAAAAAAACACCCCTACTCTTATGATGGCAATCGAATGAATGGCCAAAAACTAATAACTCTTATTAAGTAACAAAGTATTTTAAAAGAAAGTAGTCAATTAAGTGGGCATTTTTTTGTAAATTAATTATTTAAATGCTCAAAATGTGATCCCTCTTGTCTTACGCAAATCGCCAATCTTTTAATGAGTCCGCTGCCTGTTGATTTTCTTATCATTTTATGGTGAATACTCGATATGATATGGCACAATTATGTTTGTAACTCGCTCACGTTCTCGTATCGTTGTTTGTATAGCATATCTTTCACGTATCCCCGTAGGGTTCCGTAGCAAAATGGCAAAAAGCGGGACCCTTCTATCTGTCCGTCTGTCCGTTCGTATGTCACAGGCACTTTTTTCCGAAACTATAAGAACTACACCGTTGAAACAGGGTAAGTAGATGTATTCTGTGAACCGCATTAAAATTTTCACATAAAAATAATAGAAAACATGCGATTATACATTATGGATTTCCGCAAAGTAACGCCTAATTCAATAAAAATTTCCTAAAAGAAAACAATAAATTTTGGGGATCATATAATAATACTACATCACACCCATACGTGTGGGGTGATATCTATGGATAGGTCTCCAAAAATGATATTGAGGTGACTACTATTATTTTTTTCTTAACTGAATTGTTTTCGCGAGAGACATTGTAAAGTGGTAAAAAGTGTTCCCCCCTTAACTTCTAAAATAAGAGAACGATACAACTAAAAAAAATTTGGTTTGAACGAGATCTAGTAAGTAGTTTTTTTTAATACGTCATAAGTCGCAAACCGCAACTTTCCTTACATTCAATCAACTCAAATATAAAAAAAACATTTAATTTTAATAATTTACTTGCTGCTACGGAAACCTTTATGGGCTACTCCGACTAGCACTTCGCCGCTTTTTTTGATGAAACCCGTTCAAGAACTCAATGAGGCACGAATAACACGAGTGGTACTTAGAAAACACTATAATTTTTTTATTTCGTTACAATTAAATTTACTAATTAAATAGCCTAGCAGTCTGGATATAGCGAGAGCCTTTATTCATACATTGCCTGGTCGGCCCAGTCTTTAGACCAAATAATAACATTGCTGGTAACATAATATTATATTGATTGTTCTAATTGGTGGGTACAGAGTGAAACAATTAGTAGGTACTTAACATCATATTTATTATAAGTAGGTACCTAATGTTCGTAATAAAAACTTATTTGGAATTTGATAATATTTCTATTTAGCTAATTCCACTAGAAAGTTACTTTATTTTTAACTTTTAATACGATTATGTTCAATATATAGGTAATTAAATTAAATAAGGAATTGATTAACATTATTTATATCTTTTCATAATCAATGGATATTATTTCTTGTCTGATTAATAGATACTATCAACATTTTAATATTCTTATATAATAAATAGCTTATAAAAAATTTGGGTACATAAATTATGAAATAAAATAAAATTAATATTTTGTAATTTTGTTACAAATCTAACTTGAGCAAACCTCACATTTTTTTCCGATTCATTTGTGTAACTGAAACGTTAACCACATTTTTATTAATATCTTTCCCGTGCGGACTAATTTTTATCTGCCCTTGTACTATATTTAACATTGATGTGTAGGGACTATCGCTTGTGATGTTATTTTTAACAGGACTTTCTCTTTTGTTATATCCTGTTTCACTTCGGTTACTAACAATTTCGTAAACAGTATTTTTCATTGACACATACGGTTCTTCAGCATGGTCTCCACTTTTAACTCCAGGACTGAATCCATTCTGGGTTATAACAGGATCATTAGACCTTGTAACATTAGGGGGTTCATTTTCGAGAGAACTCTCTTTATGATTTGTAGAACTATCCAAAGAGCTGTTTCGTGTTACTTGAACGCTATTTGATCTAGATGAATTTGCTTGCGAATGAATTGTAGATGAACTTCCCTTTATATTATCTAATTCTTTAGAAAACACTTCTTCACTTTTTTGGAAACGTTGAGCATGAGATGATAAAGGAAGCTTGTTTTGTTGTAATGATACAGCGCTTAGTGATCTGCTTGGAGAATTCGAAGATACTCTTCCCGCTGATGTTACTTGATAATATTCTGAAGGTTTGCCAGCTTCTAACGAACCATAGGCGCTGTCTTTTGTAGAATTGTTTAGATTATTATCCTCTTTTAGTCCGTATCGCCTGACAACACTATCTGGTGCCACTGGCTCTAGGTTTTGAACATCGTAGGAGAGTGGATTTTTATCACCAGATGATCGTTTGACTCCATCGATAACTTCGCCAGTTCGTGGATTGATATGTTTCTCCGTATCGTATCGCAGGGTAACTCTATGACTTTCATCAATAGGATGAGACCTAGGCGTATCTTCTAGTTCTACTTCACTGTCATCGTAAGGTGTGGGCTCAAATGTGCTCTCTTCCTGTGTGAAAAATATCATTAATTTTATAAGCGCACATAAATTAGTAAAATTTCAACAGTGCATTTTGGAATTAGCTACTATGCTATATGGGGCAAACTAAAAGTTTTGCACCTAATCGGAACTATTTGAATTTCGAATGTTATATTTTTTGAAACGTTGCAACCTTCTTAGAATAAAAAGAAGAATTGGCGGGAAATCATTTGTCAATTGTTTTTTATCACACTTCAAAGTTTTACGTACGCAATGAAAATGGAATTCAGTCGAAAAGATATTTTTTTTTATATTAAAACTTCTCTCTCTCCGCTCGTCTTCAAAATGCTTTTGGGAGAGAACCAAAGAACGGAGAGAACCTTGCTGAAATTGAGAGAGGTCGGGTTTCTTTACATGACGATTTTTAAATTAATATTAATATAATAATATATATATACATAAGAATAATGTGGCTATTGTTAAGCGACTAATAGAAGAAAACCCGAGGATTACCTATGAGACAATTCGAGGACTATTGGGGATTGCTATTAGCCAAATTCAGAAAATTTTACATGAAGAATTGAAGCTTTTTTGTCGTTGGATCCCTCATGAACTGACAGCGGAGCAGAAGAATCGTGCTCACAGATGCTAATGAAGTACGACCATGGACATTCTAATGCTGTTTATGAAATTGTCACAGGAGGTGAAACGTGGATTTATTGTTTTGAACCCGAAAAAAACAGCATTCTTGTGAATGGGTGATGATTTTTTCTCAGCTACGGGACCCATCTGCAAAATTCCACTTGAAGATCAAAAGAGTGGTAATGCCGAGTGGTATCTACCATTTCTTTAACCAGGATGTTTCGAAAGTTTGAAGGAATGATTCGAACGCATGAAAAAATATTTAAAATGTAAAGGAGAGTATTTTGAAAAGCAAAATTCATTATACAATACAATGTTTCAAGATTATTTAGAAAAAGTTTTTAACTAGAGGAACAAAACATATTATAATATGAAATTCGTCGAATCATTTTAATTTCATACCTCTTCGTCGACTTCCTCAATTACACTATTTTGAATCCAATCACGAATTCTTTGCTTTTTTGCTTGCCTGTCCACCGTTGTTTCTACACCATTATCTCTAAAATGTTTTAGTAAAATATTTTTTTCATTAGGATCACTGTGGAAACTGTACATAGATGGACATAGTTCGTCAATGTCCCCTCCAGCTGAAAATAAAAAAGTCACGCTAAAAATTCGTAGAAATCACCAGTAAGAAAAGTTGCCAATGTAAAGTTAATTTAAATAAATTAGACAGACTGGCAGTAAATGAATAAAGATATAATCTGATTTCGAAAGAATTTTGAGCATTCTAATGCTCAAAATTCTTACGAAATGGTAGGTGGCTTAGGTCTTAAAAGTCTCTAAGTCTGGCTATAAACAGTAATAATTAATTGCTTGTGCATCGATTGTAATTCTTTACTGCTTAACATTTGAAAAGCTGCCCATTCACCCAGAATATTCAGCTCAATTTATTATGTATAATAAACCTTCGCAATTATACGCAGGGCATTCGATAAAAAGTGATAATATCGTGAGTTGCCGGTAACGTTTATCAAATCTAATTTAATTTTAGATACAGTCACTTTTTAGCATAGTCAACTTGAAATATATTTTTTCCAAACAAAAATTTCTTTCTGTTAAACCCTTCATTCACTACATTCCTGCAGTGTTGCAACTAGAGCTTCATCATCTTCTAAATATCTGTTCTTTCATATCTCCCTTCAAGCTTGGCCATAGATAAAAAATACCGGGAGTAGGTCGGGTGAATATGGAGGATGCTCAGTAAAAGTAGCCATGGTCGAAGTATTCAATCATGATTTATGGCTGTCCCTTGACTATTCCTGAAAAGAGATGATATTTCCGGCCGAACAACTTGTCTATTTCTTAGCGTCGGATATGATGGTCTCTTCCAGGTCGTGTACCTTCTATTATTAGTGAAATATTTTTATTATTATTATCATTCGAGCTAAGAAAAGTTCAGGGTCTTGCTCTCATAGTTCCATTAGAAAAATATACAGTCTTATTTGTTTTTGGGCATCGGTTAACCTTTTTGGGAAACCAGCGAGCATTTTTCATCCCTTAGCGTTCATGTTTTTTTTTTATGGAATAGGAGGACAAACGAGCGTACGGGTCACCTGTTGTTAAGTGATCACCGCCGCCCACAATCTCTTGCAACACCGGAGGAATCACAGGAGCGTTGCCGGCCTTTAAGGAAGGTGTACGCGCTTTTTTTGAAGGTACCCATGTCGTATCGTCCCTGAAACACCGCACAAGGAAGCTCATTCCACAGCTTTGTAGTACGTGGAAGAAAGCTCCTTGAAAACCGCACTGTGGAGGACCGCCACACATCCAGATGGTGGGGATGATATCCTAACTTGTGGCGTGTCGTGCGAAGGTGGAATTCGGCGGCAGCAATCAGGTTAAACAGCTCTTCGAAACACTCCCCGTGATAAATGCGGTAGAAGTCACACAATGAAGCGACGTCTCTACGCAACGCCAAGTGATCCAGCCGTTCACAGAGAACTGGGTCCCCGACAATTCGAGCTGCTCTGCGTTGCACGCGGTCAAATGGATCGAGCTGATACTGGGGTGCGCCAGACCAGAGATGACAGCAATACTCCATGTGTGGCCGGACCTGCACTTTGTAGAGCGCTAGTATGTGGGCCGGCTTGAAGTATTGCCGTGCTCTATTAATGACGCCCAGTTTCTTTGAAGCCAATTTGGCTTTGCCTTCCAGATGACCACGAAATTGGCAATCGCTCGAGATATCGAGACCCAGTATTCCGATACTAGGCGCGGCTTTAACATAAGTGTTCTCGAAGAGCGGTGATACGACAAATGGGGATTTTTTAGTGGTAAACGCGCAAACTTGAGTCTTCTGGGGGTTAAATTGGACAAGGTTCAATTTTCCCCATTCCGCGACCTTCTCAAGAGAGGACTCGATAGAAGACACAAGTTTCTCCCGGCACTGGTCGACGATTTCCTGAGAGAGACCTGCATGGCCAGTGTATACGGCATCACCAGTGCTATCGTCTGCATAGCAATGCAATTGGAGGTGTCCAACATATCATTGATATGCAGAAGAAACAGCGTGGGAGACAGCACGCAGCCTTGGGGCACTCCAGCATTCACGGGCTTCGGGTTCGAGCAATATTCGTCGACAACGACCTGTATGCTGCGCCCAGTAAGGAAGCTGGAGGTCCACTTGCACAAGCTCTCGGGAAGCCCAAATGATGGAAGTTTGGAGAGGAGCGCCTTGTGCCATACACGATCAAAGGCCTTCGCTATATCCAGGCTAACTGCCAGGCCTTCCCCCTTGCTTTCAATAGCCGCTGCCCATCTATGTGTTAGGTATACCAGAAGATCACCTGCCGACCGACCATGGCGAAACCCGTATTGTCGGTCGTTGATCAACTGGTGACCCTCTAGATATACCAAGAGCTGACGGCTAATTATGCTCTCCATGATTTTGGAGAGCAGGGAGGTAATAGCAATAGGCCTGTTGTTTGCCGGATCCGAACTGTCTCCTTTTTTTTGGATCAGATGGACAAGGGCTGACTTCCATGAGTCAGGGACTACGCCTTTAGAATAAGAGTGCCGGAATAAACGCGTTAGCACCGGCGTCAACTCAGGGGCACACGTTCTAAGCACGATTGGAGAAATGCCATCCGGCCCGCTCGAGTTTCTGACGTCCAACGAAAACAGAGCTCGCCTAACAGTTTTCTGTCTGAACTATACTTCCGGCATAGAGCTCTGACACCACGGGATGGTCGGCGGTGTTTTTCCGTTGTCGTCAAGAGTCGAGTTGGAGGCGAAAAGAGTGCACAAGAGATCGGCTTTCTCTTTTGCCGTATGGGCCAGGGTGTCATTCCTCATGTGCAACGGCGGCATGGACGGCTGGCTGAAGTTACCAAGAGCAGCTTTCGACAACGACCTCGAGAACTTGCGTGTTCCGGTCGGGTAACTGGAAATCTGCTCGCCGATTTTGACGACGTGTTTTGACTTTGCACGGGCGATTTGCCGCTTAAAAAATCTGGAGGCACGGTTGTATTTCCTCTTAAGAACTTTGCAGTTCGGATCCTTTGTGCCCAGCGCCGCAACCCAAGTTCGATACACCTGTTTTTTGCAGTCAGATGCTGCTTTAACAGATGCATCGAACCAGAGCTGTGATCTGCCACCGATGGGTACTACAGAGTTTGGTATAAAAATATCCATACCCTGTAGTATCACATCGGCTACTGAAACGGCGCAGGCACTAGGATCATCCGAAGGGAAACAAGCCCTGCCCCAAGGGTAGGATGCAAAAAAGGAACGCATCCTATCCCAATCTGCTGACTTGTAGTGCCAAACGCGGCGGGTCGCTGGTGGTCTGCGACGTTGGCGTCGGATAGGCACTACACTCCTGACCAGGCAATGGTCGGACGTTCCGAGAGGGGCGTCGACAAAGACCTGGTAACCATCGGGATGTGTAGTCAGCAGAAGATCCAATAAGGACGGCATGTGGCTATCCACATCCGGGAGCCGCGTTGGCGACTCAACCAATTGGGACAGACCATACGCCAATGCAAAATTATGCACAGATCGCCCTGCGTAGTCTGTGGTACGTGATCCAAGCCATTCGGCATTGTGCCCGTTGAAATCACCCAAGACTACGATTTCAGCGGAGGGGATCTGTGCAAGTACGTCGTCAATTGCCGCTTGAACGCAGCCCATGAGATGATCGGTTTCTGCGTTACCACTATGGGACCTGTAGACACACGCATAGATGCGGACGCGGTCCTCTAAATCTACGCGGCGCCAGAGAGTGGACAGGTCCCAACCCTCAAAATTGCCGAGACGGCGACAGCAGATATCCTCCCTAACGTACACACATACCCTGGCATGAGGCAAAAAATTGTGCTCAATTTTGTATCCGGGGTACGTTAAATATGACGTATCGCTAGGTCGGGATATCTTCGTCTCAGTAAGGAAACACAAGGCCGGCTGCGTCGTCTCAAGGTGGTGGTGGACGGCGTTTAAATTGTAGTGAATTCCCCTGATATTGCAAAAGTCCACGTTGAGTGTGGAGCGGGGTGCCGTGGTGATACTGCCTCGTTTGTCCTTGGTCATGCGCGGTTCTGTGCCCTCCCCAGAATACGGAGGGCAGCCCGAGCTATAGTGCCCGGGGAGGGATTCTCCAACTCTGGTAGAGCCGGTACCCTTCTGGGGTAAAATCTTTTTGAGTACCGCTGTCATATTCGGGTGGAGGGGGGGGGGGGGGAATGGCCACCGGTCCTCGACACTAACCTATGCGAAACATAGCGGCACTAGGCCGCTACTTCACGCCGGTATTCTGTGCGAGTGTGGTAATTAACCCGGACGAGTCTGGCCCGATTGTGCTAACGTCAAAAGACGGCAGCGTGACTCTCCCACTTCTAAAAAGCCCTTAGTCGCCTCTTACGACACCCATGGGCCTGGGACTCCCCTATTCTTTTTACGCCCCGGGAAAAGTGCAGGGCAAGATGCTATGCACAATTGCATTCCAAATTTTTGTTTCTTCGGCTATAAAACTTGATAAGACGATTTGCTATAACAATTATTTTACATCTTTTTATTTTTTCTTTTATCTATAATAATGTATTCAAAGTTCAAACTTTACCAGCTCAAACAGACTTTATTTTTTTCTAAAGTGGCTGCACTTAATTCTCACTATTTATTGAACGCTCCTCGTATTATGTAGAATGGTACATTGTTCACGGGAAAAATGTAAGAGATTCCTATTAAGATATCATTTATAGTCAAGAGGTGAGATTTTATACAACTGTTTTGTACAAATACTTTGTATAAATGAATACTTGTACCATATCTTTAAAAAAATATGTGTTTGCTTTGGAATTGAAGTTGGAATTAAGTTTTCCCTCCTATTCCACTATTTATCTAAACGGAATTTTATCTACGGTTTACGTTATGTACATCAAAATGTATGTCGTTTTATATGATATTCGGTCCATTGTTTTTCTTTATAATAGCTTCATAATTATCACTTGTAGTAAAATTATTCTAAAATAATTGCTACCTACCGACTCTATCCGTATAGCCTTTAGCCATCCAACGATCATCCATATATCTTGATAGTTCACTGAAATTGATAGCTCTTTTTTCTACTCTTGGTTCAACAAATTTCTTAAAGATTTTTTGAGCTCTCGAAGATACCATTTTCCATAGCTTCGGTTGTTTTTTTAATGGATTCGAGGTGTTGTACCAGTTGAAGTAGCTATAATGAAGAATGTATTGTAGATGTCAATAGAATAGCATAAAATTGTAATTCTACAAAAATGATAAGTCAAAGTTATACTTTACGATAGTGTTATGAATCGATATTTATTTTTGTTTGTGTTTATGCGGCAATGACTGTTTATTATAGTGTTTCCTAAATGATTGTACTTTTAAGTTAGTAGCATATAAAAACGCTATTGTAATAATATTAAACATATTTTGGTTTAACTCTATAGTCACTATAGTCAATGCAATGTATTTAAGAAAAATATTTTTGTCATCCAGGGACCAACTGAAATACACTACACTACCTTCATTTAGCCATTTATTGTCAGTTTTAAAGCTCTTCTATCCACTCAAAAACGCTTCTTCCTTAGTATCACTTCTAAATAAATAGTAAAGCTGTATCATCAGCATTAATTGTAACTATTATAGCATTTGAAAGCTGTAATTGACATAGGTCGTTTATATATGCTGAAAATAATGTGGGTCCGAGAATACTTCCCTGAGCAACGCCAAAATACTTTTCGGCTTCTATCCATTTATTGTGTTCACGCATTGTGTTCTATCGCTACAGTAGCTTTCAAATAATTTCAACTGTAAGTATACCTCTAATTCCTTGGTGTTCAACTAATTTTCTAATTATATTTACTGAATGTGGACTATATAATATGTATATTATATTACACATACCTACTACCTAGATACGCAATGGAAAAGAAAACGATTTAATAAAATCCAAGCCTACAGAAATACATACAAGTAAACATACGTTTCATGTCATCGGTTAGTAAACGTCGTGGAACAAGAATAACTGAAATTGGAACATACATTGTTTCCGTCTTAAATCATTATAGTTGGTAATTTTATGTTTATGGCTAACTACTATTTGTAGATCAAACAAAAGCTAAATACAGTATTGCCTGAAGATGAGAGCACCAAGAAATGATATAAAATTATGGCTACGGATTATTTCTGTTCACAATGTCTATCAATGTAGTTGCATATAACTACTGTCTACTGAACAGTACGTTAAGGACCCTCTTACCTTAAATATCTCGGGTCATCGAAAGCTGCTTTCTGCCACGGTAAGCACCCAGTGAGGCAGATGAAGATTACAATACCGAATTGCCAGACATCATGGCTTATGATTGCCCTGAAAAAAAATGATTTTATTTATTTTATGTTAGCCACAGAAGACTTCAGAGATTCAGTATTCATGTAATTTTAGCAAGACAAGTCGTGCTATCGCACCTTTTACGAAATAATGTTGAAATCTTAGATTAAGGATTGTCTTGATTGTCTTTGTATTGATTGATCTCCGCTGCGCTCCAACTAGATACCGCAGACGTAGTCACAAAGTGCGGTAACTAACACAATACAGTCTCCAACAATGTTTAACGTTGACGTGCCACATGTTCTGTTAAACTTTGCTAATAATTGAAACTTAAATGGCGGTTTGCGTAGTAAAACTTTGTTAAAATAATACTATAAGAAATAAGAAAGACACGGGATCACATAGTCAGTACATAATCAGTAAGTATTTTGTATTCTATTAATTTCAATGTAAAATAACACGAAGCGTACTTACAAGTTTTGAAAGATGCCTTTGAGTGTCAAGATGCCACACACACAAGCATATAATAGTTGCCGTAATAAAAAAGCTATTGTTCTTAGGTGCGGTATCTAGCTAGAGCGTAGCGGAGGCCAATCCTTAATCTAAGGTTGAAGTATTATTATTACTATTAAAAATATTTGTCCTGAATACTGCCAATGACTTCAAGAACAATATGGCATAGATCTAGTGATCACAAATTAAATTCTTTCCTCGCAATTGTTTGTGAGTGCGTTTAGTTTGTCAGAAGTGTTGTTTTTATGCAAATAATATGACTTCCTTTCATGCATTTTTGTGGTATTTTTAGACTAGAGCCTAGCTAACGGTAGCACGAAGATCACTTTCCATCAGGATCTGATCTGCGTGCATTTGAACTCCTATTCCATCAAAAAACAACGCCCCTAACAAGTGTTTAATAAATTATTAATTACTTGTAAGAACTATCCATAGACAATTTCAGCACTTCAGGTGGGGAATAGGGCAGCCATTCATTTCGCCGTCTTACGACTGAATTAACCTTCCTCGTCTCTCCAAAGTCACACAATTTAATTCTTGAGAAGTCTGACTTGAAAATGAGAATGTTATCCAGCTTAACATCTCTGTGGACTAAATCCCTCTGATGTAAATGTTCAAGAGCGGCTGCAAGTTGCTTTGCCACTCTTTTCGTGTGTATTTCTCCAATTCCTGTATCCAGCATGTTAGAAGTAAGGTCACCTATAAAAAAAGAGTCTTTTGAGCAAGGAAAATTAAGTTACACATAAGGAAAGACGGGGTTTTTTTAACCCACTTCGAAAGAAGTCGTTTGAATTTTATATATATCTTCTTTAATTTATTTTATTAGAACTTCGCCGTTTTTGGACCGGTTAGGATTTATATTTAGATTAAATTTTTCATTTAATTTAGTTACATTGTTCTATTTTCATTAGAACCATTTTAATTTATTTCTAATAGTCGATTAACTTTCTTGTAACCTATGAAATACCTGCTGTGTGTTTGATTGATTTGTTATTGAAAAAAAAAACAAAATTAACCTGGTTTTTGTTGTCAATCTGTAAAAGGTATAATTTAAGAAGTTCCCTCTAGTACTCATAGATAAATATAAAGAATCACAAATGATTATTTTTACAAATGGATCTGAAGTAACCAAAATTAAAAAAAAACTCATGTCTTGATAACATTGTTTCTATTTTGAAATTCAGTTATAAACGCGTGGGTGAGTAATCCATCTTAGGTGTCAGCAATGTTTCAAATTGCTAATTTCAAATATTATATATAGTCTAACAAAAGTGGGTACATTTAACACGCCATTAACGTGTTTAAGCAATACGTCACAAATTGTATTTCAAATTCATTCAAAGAATTTTATGGCATTTTGCCAACTTGGACATGTTACAATTGTTGGTACATTAGTACCTAGATATGAGAAAGCATAGACCTTTTATTGTTATTATTACAGATTGAAAACAAAAACTGGAAGAAGCAGAGATGGTCTACCATATTCAACGGCATCATCTGCTCACGACATCAGTAAGCAATATGACGTAAGACGTTCTGTGACGCCTAAGGGCTAATATTATTTCACCGCGTCACCACGGTGACGCAACCAGTCGCCTATGCTAACAAAATATTCTATACAACTCTATAGAGAGTTACTCACCTGGTGCCCATTTGGTTCCGCAACCATATTGGTGGCGCAACAAGCTCGGACGCGTGCACATAATGTTACTGGTCGCGCCACCATATATCTAATTACTATAGATTACATATATACAGTATGGTGTCTCACTCACTCGGCCGCAACTCCGGCCGCCAGTGACGCTTCCACCTCAACACATGCAACATGTGTGCACTGTTGTTATGTTTTCTAATTGCTTTTGATTATTGAATACAATGGATAAGGTTTATCATTTAAATTCAAAGTAGACTATCAATTTGGGATAATTCCACATCAGATTATTCCGATAGAGATTTAAAAATGAAATGCTAACGCTAAATGAGAACCCAGCACTGTTTCTTTTTCTCTTAAACTTTCTTTTCCTACTTACATACACCAGTAGTGCTATCTCTTCGATGTACATTTTGATACCGTCTCAGTGTGATTTGGCGACTTAGGTGTCTGTGTGTTGTCTAGTTTGGTAGCTTACGGACGCATACCACGCCGCGCTGGCGCGAATGGTTGCGCCGCCATGGTGTCCAGGTGAAATATAGCCCTAATGGATGGAGTATCATGTGCTTATCACAGGCATTGATTAGAATTTAAAGAATATTAATTATTCAGTCACACGGCCCATGGCAGCACGGAGACCATCCGTGCAAAAATCGGCGACTTATCCCTGGAGTGGTGTCATGTATATTCGCTTGAACTCGGAGTGAATTAATTAAAACAGCAATCTCGAGACCCGATATTATAAAAGATTTTAACAACGTCTAGAGAACTCGCCAACGAACAATATAAACTTGATTATTTAATAACTAGTTAAGTTGAAAATTAATATATATTATTTAGAATATTCTTTTAAGTTTTTAGTATACCTGCAGTTAATGATCTGTGTACTTTTGATTTTAACATGAGTGAGGTCACGTCGTATGTATAATGTCACATTTGTTGAAGCCCCTTATCTTGGGGCATAATTTATGGATGGTTCCTGTAGCTACTCGTCTTCATTCTGTGCATTTAGAGGTACGACACACAATTTCACAAAATATGCACTTTTCCTTTACAATATTTGTAAGACAGAGTAAAAAAGTGAAATATTGAGCTTACCAAGAGGTGCATATTCCTGACAAAATACATAAAAACCCGCAGTCTCAAACGCAACGTCGAATGTAGTGACGATGTTTTTATGTGCACTTAAATGTAGACTATAATGGAATTCTCTGTAAAAGTCTCTTATTGATACATAAGGTTTCGGTAGTGCCTTTAAAACTATTTCAGTGTCTGAAGCTCTATGCTCCACTAAAAGTATTTTTCCAAACCATCCTTCACCAACAATTTGCAGAATGTCAAATTCTTCAACCAGGCAAACCTATTAAAGAGAAATATTGTTAAGTTCAAGTCGCCATTACTTTTTGCTGACTAACTATTTATAATTTCTTACTTTTTCTAACTCAAACTCTCTTATTTTATGAATCGAGCCTGTTAAGGCCCTCTTTGAATTGTCATTCATTGCTTTGTCTTCTTGACATCGTCTTCATGCAATCTAAAATAGAAAATAAACACTTTTAATCGAAAAATACTTAAATAAGTCTAGCATGGTTGGTAGAATATTATTTAAACGTGATAAAGCATTCATTGATAAATGAAATTTGGCGTAAATACATAATATCTAAATAGCTACATACATAATAATATATTTTTAGGCCACGGTTGCAGAAGAAAACTACATACTTAATTATTTAGCTGCTTTTTGTAGTTCTAATGTATAAGAAATAAGATATGAACAGAAAAAAAATACTGTGTTGCATGACTGCACGTCAGTGTGACCAAGTGAAAACTTAGTATCATGAAGGTAACCTTACCTTATGGTTAATTCCTTTTGGGTGGTTTTTAAGAAATATTTTTAGGAAGTATTTCTTATAAGTATTTATTTTTTTCAACGGAAATTGTAGGTAATTATTTTTTTATATGTAGATATATTGCACGGTTATGTATGAAAAGAATGATTAAGCTGTAGTTTATATAGGTACTTAAAACAATACTTGCTGTGTGTTCTACAAAAAATACCGAAGCCATAAAAGTTGTTCAAAGAATTTTCGTCTGTTTGTCTGTATGTCCAGGCAAAACACAAGAGTATTGACTAGATTTCACTCAAATGTTCCATGAATGTTAACAAGTCGAGATCGGGACCGGGACAACATACAGGGTACAATATATTATCACGTTAGACAGATTGTATTTTTGCTGCTTATAGCGTCAACGCAGACAACGTCGCAGACAGCTAGTTATATTTTTTATGAAAATACGGGACGAGACGAGCAGGACGTTCAGCTGATGGTAATTGATACGCCCTGCCGTGCACACAATACAGTGCCGCTCAGGATTCTTAAAAAGCCCAAAAATTCTGAGCGGCACTACAATTGCGCTCGTCACTTTGAGACATAAGATGTTAAGTCTTATTATAACTTCACGTACCCAAATAGCTACAAAAAAAATGAATTTTCGGAGGATTGGGTATGAAATAAAATACAAAAAAAAAGATTTTGAATATTGGAGGATCTTTAGTTGTCCTCATTTTATAAAGTATAGATGAGTGAATGATCCTGGCATACAGCCAGATTCAGCCCAGAATAAGTATGTTGTCTAACGTCTACTCTGAATCCAGACAATTCTTGACGTCATAATACAATTGAGACTATAGATTTAGAATATACTAGCGTATAGACTTTTTTTATGACTATAAGTGACGAGGCGAGCAGGAAGTTCAGCTGATGGTAATTGATACGCCCTACCCATTACAATGCAGTGCCGCTCAGGATTCTTGAAAAATTCTGAGCGGCAATCCAATTGCGCTCGTCACCTTGACACATAAGATGTTAAGTCTCATTTGACCAGTAATTTCACTAGCTACGGCGCCCTTCAGACCGAAACACAGTAATGTTTACATGTTACTGCTTCACGGCAGAAATAGCCGCCGTTGTGGTACCCATAATCTAGCCGGCTTCCAGTGCAAAGGAGCCTCCCACTGGTAAAGACTTCCTGCAGCCTGATAATGCGTATTCAAAATACTAAGTAGCTGACTGTCTACGATCTGTCACAATCAAAATCGGTTACAGTAACAATAGATTCGCTTTCCTTTTTAGGGTTCCGTAGCCAAATGACAAAAAACGGAACCCTCATAGATTCGTCATGGCTGTCTGTCTGTCCGTGTATGTCACAGCCACATTTTTCAAAAACTATAAGAACTATACTGTTGAAACGCATTAACATTTTCACACAAAAAAAGATAAAAAAAAAACAATAATTTTTGGGGGTTCCCCATACTTAGAACAGAAACTCTAAATTTTTTTTTATCAAACCCATACGTGTGGATATATGGATACGTATTCCATTGATATTGAGGTTCCTAATATTATTGTTTTTCTAAACTGAATAGTTTGCGCGAGAGACACTTCTAAACTGGTAAAATGTGCGTGCCCCCCCTGTAACTTCAAAAATAAGAGAATGATAAACCAAAAAAAATATGTAATGTACATTACCATGCAAACTTCCACCGAAAAATTTTTTTAAATCAAATCAAATCAAAATCACTTTATTTATGTAGGTCTCGGAAATGACACTTATGAATGTCAAAAAAATATTTTCCTTATTGTCATTCAGGTGATAGATAATAAATAGGTACATCGATACATACTAAACTTAATCGTAGAGCTGAGATTTTCGTATTTATAATATCTACTAATATTATAAATACGAAAGTTTGTAAGAATGTATAGACGTCCGGATGCATGTATGATTTTCACAGGACCTGTGAAATTCTCAGCCCTACCCTCTGGCTTTCCAAGAAGTATCTTCTTATATTATAAATACGAAAGTTTGTAAGAATGTATGGACGTCTGTATGTATGGATGTATGTTCATTGTTCTTTCACGAGAAATCTACTTAATACATTTTATTGAAACTTTACAATAATATAGCTTACATAACAGAATAACACTTACATAACAGATATTTATAGTAGATATATTTTGTCTTTACTACATTATTTGAACAAATATTTGAATAGTTATGACGATGACGATTAACAACCGAGTGCGCGATATGTAGTGCGGCCCGGTGGTAGGCGGTGGGACGGGCATGCGGGCGATCGGACAACTGCGAGTGGAGGAGTTATTTATTTTAAACGCCTGCAGTTCCTATTAATTTGCATTTTCAATGACTATCAACAAATCGCAGGGTCAAACCTTAAAAGAAGCAGGCATATATTTGAGAATGCCGTGTTTTTCCTAGGGCCACCTCTACGTGACTTGCTCACGCGTTTCTAAATCGCAAAATCTTTATGTTTATCCTGACTGAAATAAATCGTTTAACATAATTTAGGAGGACATAGTAATACATTACATTAGCTATCTATCTACTTTTGTATTACTATCAATCATCATATTCATACATCCGTACCTATCTATCCTTACAAACAATGGCGTTTATAATACCTATTGGTGAAATCATCATAAAAATTCTGAGTACAAATTAACATACATTACAGAATATAGTTGTTCGAATACTTATATATAGAGAACGGCTGGACTGATTTCCGTGATTTTTTATTTGTTGGATTTGCCGTCCTGGATAGCAGAATAATACAAAATCACTGAAAAATTTACAAAAAAAAAAAAATGCTCTCTTTCATTTAAAAATCTTTAACACAATTTTCTGAAGGGTAATCTTTTTTTATGGAAAAGGAGGACTAAGGAGCGTAGGCGCCTGGTGAACTGTTAGTGATCACCGTCGCCCACATTCTCTTGCAACAACAGAGGAATCACAAGAGCATTGCCGGCTTTTATCTCTGGATCTACTGAATCGATTTTGAAAATTCTGTTAGCAATAGAAAGCCAAATTTTTGTGAGTGTCATATATATGCTATAAAGTAACCCAAAAAGACTTTTAGTAGTTGTATTTCTAAAATACGTCGGAGAAAAAATTGTCCAACACTTAAAATAAAGTATATGGCAAAAAAACGTTTGCCGGGTCAGCTAGTATATATAATATATATGTAATAACTTTTAAGAATCTGAAACCGAGTCTCCGGCAAGAGCCCGTTCACGAGCATGACGCATGAGCCTGCCATCGCCTCCCTCAACCATATTTTAGGAAAGGGGACGACCCGTCCCATGTCAGCGCCACAAGTAGTGACATTTAAGCGAGCATGACGAAACCTGTTACGAGAACTCAAGCAAACAACAATAAAATAATCCTAATCTACATATCATGCAATACTCACCAAATACCTCTACTTACAATTCGACAATTCTGCTTAAACTTATAATTAATATTATATTTTTACTAACAGTAATCAAAAGGTCAATCCTTTAGGGTAATCAAATCAAAATCACTTTATTCATGCAGGTCTAGGAAATGACTTTTATTTTTATATCCACCCCGCCTTTGAGAATTTGAATAATTAATAATAATTGTAATATTAATGCATGGAAGCTTATTTGCACTGTATGATTTTGAGCAAAGATTTTTTGCTTTTTCCATTTAAATGTAATATATAAAATTCTCGTGTCATGGTGTTAAACTTTGAAATCCTCATGAAATTTTGAGTGCATATTGGGTACGTCTGAGAATCGGATATCTATTTTTCATCCCCCTAAATGTTAAGAGCGGTCCACACAATTTTTTTTTTAAATTTTGTTTTACATTTTTTTTTAAATTTGTTTGATTATGAGTCGGCATTAAAAAATACATACAACTTCAAATTTTCACCCATCTACGATCAACAGTTTACATACTTTTGTATCGCGATTTTAATATCGGCAATACAACGTTTGCTGGGTCAGCTAGTAATTTTATATAATTTTAATTTCTACATAACTTTTATATTATATTACTTACTGCTGCGGACCCGTTCATGGGCGAGCCCGACTCGCACTTGGCCGCTTCTTTATCTATCTCGCTGTATCTCCGTTACAGGTGTTCTTCTATCTCGCATGATTGAGACTATATTCGTGTAAGTATTACCATTATAATAGCAGGATTGAAGATAAATCTATTAAACTAACAGTACCTACAACCTCTACAAAAATATGTACTAACAAATGTATTGTTCAACTTCACCAACACATCTTTGACTCTTGAACAAAAGATCATCGGGATAATCTGTTGTCCTAGCGTTTACTATTAAATGTATTCCTGGAAAATAGCTCTAGAGATGATGCGGTTAATATCGCGGTGATGCTCAGATATTTTTAAAGGTTTTCACGTTCTTCTTTTTTCTGGGGGGTTTTGCCATAATCGCAACGCTTGGTAGACGCGTTGGCTATCGCAGTTGATGGTGTGCTCTCTTCTAAAGATGCTGCTGTCCATCCTCCATTATTTATATCCCTTAGCCGCCTCTTACGACAGCCGCGGGAGGAGATGAGGTGGTGCTATTCTGGTGCGACACAACACACACAAAGACTTAGACTTCAGTTGAGAAGAACGGATGCATAAATCTCAGCGAGCCTTGTTTTTAAATAAATTGTATTAGTTTGATAAATAAATTTATCTCATGAATTCCCAAGGCCAAGTCAGTCACAATGGCAAGCGTCCAGATAGAATGATCCTGGTGGCTCGGGCACGGGGAAGGGCGCTGGTGTGGGACGCGACTTGCGTCGACTCTCGGGCTTCTTCTCATGTCCAAGTTACGTCAGTTGCTGCTGCTTCGTCTGCCGAAGACAGCAAACGTCGCAAATGTTTGTTTTTCGAGACACTTGGCCTGTGGGGCCCAGAGGCACGGAGAATGTACAAAGTACCTACTATCTTCTCGCCTCAATAGGGCTACTAGCAAACCAAGTACCTGCAGCTATTTCTTTAGACGGATTAGCCTGGCAATCCAACGTGGAAGTGCTGACAGCATTCTTGGTATGCTTCCCAGCATGATAGTTTTAATTTAATGTAATCATAGTATTGTAAATACCTAGTCTTGCCGTAAATACCGAAACTGTTTAAGGGACTGCAAATCATCATGGCGTTTAGAGCAAGCCGTACTCTTTAAAACTAACGATTAATCATAATCCAACGTATTAAGATCGGGACTAGACGACGGTCAGTTTTGAGGTCTGATGAAATCTGCGTAGGCCGAGCTTTATGACCCGGCGCTGAGTCTTGATGGAAGGACCAGTTTTGGTTATTAACGTGATGTTGTTAAGGGGGCTTCACCACCTTCTCAAGAATGGCATCTTGATACACTTGTGACGATGTTTTGATATATTTTTGAGTCACTCCTTCATAGCTAATACCCCACCAAACCATCACTGAAGTCAGATAGTGCCCACGTTGCACTCTGTCGACTAATTGGGAAGCTTCCTTAGAGCTTTGAGCATAAATACGGTCATTTTGTTTGTTAAAATGTTGCTGAATTGTAGAAATCTCTCCGATTCTCACCCGTAAACAAAATTTTCTGTGACCTCCCTTTGTGTACCGCTTCAGTTGTTGTTTCGATTTTACCACTCTATTCTTTTTTAAATTATCAATTAAGAAATGACCAGTACGTCTCTTATAGGCAACAAGTCCTAAATCATCTTTTAAAAAAAACATATTTAAAAAGATAACATATTTTGCTTTCAGACAGGATTTCTGCGAATTCTTTCCCTTACCGCTTTGACCACCTTTTTCGTACGAACACTACGTGCACGGCCAGATCTTTTTCTGTCACAAACAGAGTAGGTCTCATTGTACCTATAAGCCCGGTACACAAACATTTTACTAATACCAAGTGCATGGAGAGTTTTAAAAAATGCATTTGGCTCCATACCTACTTTGTATAATGCAATCACAGCGATTCGGTTCTCTTTATCACCGCACTCCATTTTAATATCGCAAAATATTGTACAATATATTGGCGCCAAAATGAGCAAACTCAATGAACGATCATATAAAAATGACAGATACCAAATTCAAAGGTAATATTTTGTTTATTTTTAATTGTTACAGTATTTATGGCCAGACTAATGATGGTGTTGTTTGTGATAATATTAAATCCGATGATAGCGAAGACTAAACAAAGGATCTCAGTAAGAACGTTAGGTGTGTTCTGCCTTGCGTCAATTTCTATTAGACATTTTTGACAATGATGTCTTTGTACATATGACCGAAATGATTTACGATAATAATAAAAGCATAAATTAACTAATAGCTATCTATAATTATTAATTAATCAATTTAATCAAAAATAATTCTAAAGGAATCAGTTTTGAGAAAAAAACAAAACAGTTATAGAGGCAAACTGACAAAATGTCAGAGTTCTATGGAAAGGAGTATTCTAGAGCTAGAGCTAAAAGAAAAAGCCAGAAATATACCAACTAAAATTGAGATGGACTGGACATTTGCTCCTTTGCAAGAAAAAAACCGTGGACATCTAGTTTTTCCAAAGAGCATAGTGTACATTTTACGCAATAGTATGAAGTAAGAGAATCCCCGCTCCATATAATTCTCATTATTATAATATTTATAACTAGCTGACCCGACAGACGCTGTTCTTTCAAAAAAAATGATGTAAGCACCTAAGTATTCGGGAATAATGTAGTGTAAGGCCATTGGAAATTAATGATTTTATAATATTATGTAGTAATAGACTGATAAGGGTTAATATCGTATTTATGTATACAACTTTTACAATACCGCTTTATAATTATTTCTTATTTTTAAAAGTATTAAAATGAATAAATGATTATTATGATAACGATAACAATACTTAAAAGGTAGACATGAGCCATCATGGACATTCCCGTAGAACTATATAAGATACACAATTCCACCATACATTATTTTGTTATATCTCAAAGGGTTTTGACAGCGTTTCATTGAAAGCTCCCAGAGGGCTTATTTTTTTCCGACACCTCCAGCAAATATCGTTAACGTATACGAAATAAATCGGAGGACTTTCTTTTATAATAAATACGTAGTGATTGTGTTCAGTCACTCGTGATTTAACGTAAACTTAGAATAAGCACTAACTTTAAAATAAAGATTCCATAAGACTTATAATATTATGAGCATTATTCCAAAATGTACTTACACGTTTAAATAAGGGCCATCATTGCCTATTTGGAACACTGCATCCTAGATAGTATATTAGTACTGACCACATTTATTAAGAAGGGCACACTGTACAACAGGCCATATGTATTGCAGTTTTACTACACGTGTATTTCACTTTGATTAGTGTAATGTAACAATTGGTAAGTTCCAAGGTTTAATGTAATGTTATGTTTTCACCGAATCGTTTTGAGTCGGCCGGCGTTCCTCTGTGAACTGGCATCGAATACGAAGCGACACCCGGATGGTTATTTTCGTGCTGCCGTCCATACAAAAATCATATAACTCAAATGTTACGAACATCGACCCATTAAACATTTACAGCGCTTCAATATTAAGTTTTTATCGTATTTGATTATTGCCGGTTGTCAAAATTTACTCATGCAATAATTACTTTCGTGCAACTTGTAGGTAGTTGGTTTTATTCCCGCTGCGGTCATTAGACCGTTACCAGATGACAAAAGATATGTTTTAATGTTAGGAAATATTATTATATCGATTCAATTGAAAATATTTTGTGAACTGTTAAGCTTTTACACGTTATTTAGTGCAAATAAGATGAAAGTACAAAAGTTACATAATAAAATATAAATTTATTTATAAGAAATGTTTTAGTGGGTAGGTGGGTAATTTTTTACTATCATTTGGGAACTTATTATAAAATATACCTACAAAATGCAAACAACTTTAAAATATTTAACAATTTTACTAAACCTAATAGATGAAATCCAATTTTTTTGTGGAAGAGGATGGCAAATGAGCGTACGGGTCTTGATGCTTAGCTCAAATGGATACAGAGTTTTTATCGGTTTTATAAGGTGTCTGAAGCGGACTAGAATAAGTAATATGAAAATTGGTTCAGACGTTGCATATACGTATCAATGAAAAGTCGGACGCCTTCAACATGCGTTGCTATGCGGATGAGTGACGACATGCGACGGATACTGGTGATGTCGTGTACACGGGCCATGCAGGTCTCTCTCGGGAAATCGTCGACCAGTGCTGGAATAAGCTTGTGTCTTTTATGGAGTCCTCTCTTGAGAAAGTAGCAGAATGGGTTAAAATGGACAATGTCCAATTTTACGCAGAAAGAATAATTTTGTCCAGAATACTCAAGTTTGCGTGATTAGCAAGAAAAAAACCATTTGTCGTATTACCGCTTTTCGACAGCACTTCCCTTAAAGCCTCACATAGTATCGGAATACTGGGTTTCTAAATATTTGACGATTGCTAATTCCGCGATCATTTGGAAGGCAGAGCCGAATTGTCTTCGAAGAAGCTGTGCGTCTTAATTAGAGCACGGCAATACTTACAACCGGCCCAAATTCTAGCACTCTACAAAGCGCAGGTCCGGCCACATATGGAGTATTGCTGTCTAGTCTGGTCTGGCGCACCCCAGTAACAACTCGAACCATTTGACCGCGTGCAACACAGAGCTGCTCGAACTGTTGGCGATGCAGTGCTCTGCGAACGGCTTATATTAGAGACTCGTTTGTTTCACTGGTCACAGTTCTAACCTAACCCAAGAATTCAATAACAGTAGATGATACCCGATATCCTGTATCGGAACAACTTAGCTAGCGTAGTAAATTTAATCTGCTTTAATTTGCTTACTGTTTGTTAAAGTAAAAAAGTGAATAAAAGTTTAATATGAAGCCTCTTGAGCCTGGTATGCAGTCTGACTTTTAAAGTTCGCTGTACGAATCTACAAAATCAAATTTGAAATTGAGCTCATGTATGTTAGTTAGTTATATTTTTTATTAGATAGTATTCTTTTCCTCATTTTTCAGGTACGTTACAGGTTACGTTAGGTTAGAACTGTGACTAGCGAAATAAAATATTTTTCGAATCATTATTAAGTTGGACTTTTTGTTATAATATTTTGATCTATTGAAACTCGGTATTTTCAGAATATGAACGCTAGGTGCTAGTACTGAAATTTTGGAATTATAAGAATAGGATGAATGATATATAACATGTTTTTTAAAAGTGATAACTTCTGATCATCTGATGGGAGGTTACCCTTCCATCTGGTACGTGAATCGTGACGTAACTTCAACTTCCGTCAGAAAAAAATAATTGAAACTATATTTAACAGTTATAAGTAATATAATGGGTTTAAAATGGTTATCAAAAAATTGCTTCAAATTGCTGAGTAATATTTTGTGAAAAAACCAAGAATGATATATTTAAAACAATCTTATAACTATATTTACAATACTTCGACTACATAAAATTAAAACTATCATTACGTGGAAGCGTACAAAGAATACTGGCAGCATTACCGCGTTGGATACAAAAAAATATAAAAAATAAAAATAAATATAAAAGATAAAATAAAAACCAATTGTATTTGTTTGTACAAAAATAGTAATAAATAATAAATAAAAGTGTTCCGAAATTTTCTAACAATTGCGACATTACTTCCATCAAATGTATTTGTTTATTTATTACTACTTTTGTAATTAATTCAATTCAATTTTAGTGATATGGCGTGTGGCTGTCGGGCCCAAATTATTTCGCCAATGTCGAGTGGAATTGAAGAGACACGTTATGAATGGTTGATGATAGCTAGAAATTTTGTATAAGATTTAAATCTTTTAATTTTGATAATTTATAAGTGGCAGGTTTTTTAGAGTATTGCGTTATTTTATGTGGTTAGTTTCTAGCCTGGAATAAAACACAATATTATACAAAATACTATATTACATATTTACCGCTTAATATTATTATATTTGACATATTTACATAAAAAAATACAATATGGACTAAACACGTTAACAAACATTCAACATTACTGAATGAGGAAATTTCGGTGGAAGAACGTCATAAAGGGGATGAATAAGTTTAGGACAGGAAAAGACTATATGAGAGACACAAGGAGTGATCTCTAATTCTGATCTTGTGCAGGTGGACAGGTGTGCTGGAATGACCAAGACGTAAGCGACATATTGTGCAGGTAACCCAGCTGTCTGCCAGTGAAAAACCATGGACGCCTTGGTATATCTGGTTGAACTGACAGCGGAGAAGAAGCGGGCTCGCCTGGAATGGTGCTCACAAATGCTAATGAAGTACGACCACGGATATTCTAATGCGGCTTATGATATTATCACAGGAGACGAAACGTGGATTTATTGTTTTGAACCTGAGAAAAAACAGCAATCTTGTAAATGGGTGTTTGAAAATGAGAACAGGCCAACAAAAGTGAGGCAGGCGAGAAACGTTGGTAAAAAAGTGAACTCGTTTTTTCTCTCAGCTACGGGTCCCATCTGCACAATTCCACTTGAAGATCAAAAGAGTGTTAAATGCCGAGTGGTATTCTACCATTTGTTTTCCCAGGGTGTTAAAAAAAGTTCGCGAAAGACGACCATAAACCGCGTTCTTCTACATCTGACAACGCTTCTTCACACACGGCCAACAAAGTTTAGTATTTTCCCCAAAATCAAAGATTTGATGAGAGGTTTCACTTTTACCAATTCTGAAGAGGCATTAATAGCGTAAAAAATTGTTCGATCGCATGAAAAATTTATTAAAATGAGGAGGGAGAGTATTTTTAAATGCAATAAACATAATATTTTGGTTATAACATGTTGTTTTTTAACTTTTAGTGTGACCTACGCAATAATTAGGGAACCTCCATGTATTGCCCTACTTCTACAAAAGGAACTGACTACTTTATGTTCTAAAACTAAATTGAAGCTAATTAATTTTATGCCAATGTTTTGTATTTTATAAAATATCCATATTACAGTAGCTCAAAAACAGTTCAATTTCTAATTTCTTACTTGAGATACCTTGTATGTTATGGTGAACAACATATTTTATGAGCTTTATATCATGATTTTCCCTATCAGTAACATTTGATGAATTTCGCTATTTTGTAGGATATTGAGAGTTGTCCTCCCTTGATAAATAGCTTAATTAAAATTACTTAAAGAAAAATCTTCCTTGTTATATTTTTGAACATTAGTACTAATACATTCCCCAATAGAGGCATGTTTGTCAATTATCTTATAATTTTGTCCAATTGAGGCACGTTTAATAAATATCACTACAGAGCACTGACCTCTACTATGTACCACTTGGCTGTCAAAGTACTTTTGAGCCTGTTATTATTATTATTATTAAAATGCTTCAGAGTATTTTACGTTCTTTCGCAGCCATTTGTATAATACGTCAGAATTAGTTCTCTGGACGCTCGCGGGTGGCACTTCAAATAGGCACAAAAATTTTGTTGTCAAACCTAATATGAAACAGTCTGTCCAGTGGTATTTATACAAGTCAGTGCTACAGAGGAAGTTGAATTTCGAAAAGTTTAATCGCATTTGACTTAAATAGTAGCATAGATTATACTAGGATGCCGCAGTCGCTCGTCGTACCGCTTCGCTGCGGCGTATATTTGAGCGAAGCGAGCTAAACTAAGTCTGTGTAAAAAAACACAACAAAATTAATCCAAACAAAAACAATGAAAAGAATCTTTTGTAATTTGGAATTTGGCGCCATATTTAAACATGAGAAATTAGCACCTTATTTGGTCAATCATGTTTGTTTTTAATAATAATAATTGAATCAAGTCGAAATTCTAAATTCTGTCTCGACAATAACCTAGAAAATTTCGAAAGCTTTCTATGAGTTCAGTAATTTTGAAAAATCGGTCCAGAAATGGCCGATGGCCGAGAAACAATTTAACACAGAAATCAATTGGAGTCACCCGGTGGGAGTGTCACGCGTTATCATGGAGCAGTAATGGTGAAGATCGATTCATGAGTCGGGGCTGTTTCACTACTAGTTTTGCTATCATTGTTCGGAGTTCGGTACAGTAGACATCTGCCGTTATTGTTTGATCAGATCGGAGAAAGCTGTATTGAATAACAGTATACTGAGACCACCAAATATTTATATTTTTATTGGTAAGCTTTGCTTTAGGTCACTGTTGCGGCGTTTGACCTGGGGTCAGCGATTGCATTTTTCGCTTATCGTAAAGTCTCTTTTCACCGCATGTCACAATTCGATCCAATATTCCTTCATTTCTGTATAAATTGAAATAAACAATGAGGCACCTATATTTTTTATTTTTTATTTTATTGATTTAACGCAAATTAGTCAATATTGTTGATAAGGTAACGTTGAACCATGCCGCTAATTCCTGGGTAGTTGGGCTGTGATCGGCTTCCTCCATCTCTTTCAATTCATTGTTATTCACCTGTATGTTCAAATCAAAGCTTCGATCACGAAGGCATTTAAACCAAAATCGCACGGTGCGTTAATTAGCAGTCCCCTGTCCAAACGCAACATTGATATTGCGAGCTGTTTCTTTCCGCGTTGGAACTCGTATTCAAAAATCACTCCAATTTTTGAAGTATACATCTTTCTTGTCTAAGCTGAATAAAAAAAAACAACTGAAAGTCAATAATCGAATGTTGCTCATTTTTTAAAAGAAGAACTACATAGGTACCATGTGAAGAAAGTTTCACTCAAAATCTCAAACCATGAAGGTTCCATGTCAATTCGGACTACCTATTACAATAAAACGGCAATTTCATACTTTAACCCCTAATATTTCTAACTACGCATAGTATGTAATATAACTGAATAATTGGGTGGGCAATGGTTCGCTTGGACTAACACGATTTATTATTCCTTTATCATCTATGGTCCAGCTAGCTAAAAGGCTTGCCGTAGAGGCTGACTGCAAAATTTACATGTATCAATGACGTTGACAATTGACAAATGACATTTTCACTCTAAGCAAACGAAGTTTTCGGGTCAAAATTTACAACAAACCAAATACAAAGTGTGTACAAAATATATTTTTATTTAGGTCTAATATTCAGAATAATTGTATAATTACAATTAGTATAGTTCGTAATTTTGGTTTTATACTCAGTGCATTTCAACAATTTATGTAAATAGTAAAAGTGATTTGTGATCAGAAAAACAATATTATGATGACATTCGGTGAGTTGAAAACTTGTTTATTTACCTTTTAGGTTATATCTCAAATAAATTTTTAAACTCTTGAGCTATGGCATAGTTGCATATGATTTTGTTATTGAAAAAGTGTTACAAAAATACTGTTATAAATAATCATCTTAAATATTTTTTTTTGATAATATTAACCATAAAATAAATTTATTAAAATTTCCATTTATTAAAACATAGGCCTGCCTTCATCAAAATTACGGACCCCGTACTAAAAAGTCGAAACATCTTGTTATCATACAATTTTTTTACTCGTTATTACTCTAGCGAGATCGGCGAGTTACTACTCGCCGATTTGTTCCCCTAGTCTTTGTCTATTTGTCGCTCTGAATTTTTAAGTACCTATATGATTAATGTAATGCAAATTATTCAATTAAACGGAATTCCCTTTACACGAATTCCTCAGACGAGGATGAAGATAGCGAATCCAGCCGTGTGACTTTGAAGGACAGACGCCTTATCGGTAGAGTGCCACGAACTTCGGGCACTAAGTCGGGGCGAGGTGGTGGGGTTGCTATCGTTGAAAGGAGAAATATGAGTAATTTACTTAATTTATTTATTTAGAAAACAAGCTATGAAAAGGTTAGGGAGGAAACAATCATACTAAAGTATATAGAGTGTTACTATATTTGTTTATTTTTACCTAAATGTTACATAACAGTGGTTTCTAAAATATTGATCAAGTATTCTGTACTAATAAACTAATTCCAATACAAATATAGCCTGCGTTTCAACTGCTCTTTCACACTATTTAAGAACCCACATAAACAATGACATCATCATTTATAACAATACAATATATAGATGAGAAGAAGCAGCAATTTTATTTCAAATTTGCTCTAATGAATGTTGTGTTGCTGTTCCATAATTTAAATTTTCTAGAAAATATTGCACTTTTTTTTATAAGTGTAATTATTTTCTTACTCAAATAAAATAATCATCAAAAATATTGATGTATACCTATATAAAATAAAATATTTTACAGTTATTTAGTCATATACTAATAGGGTAGACGGATTTTAAACTTGAGGTATGATAACATATTATCATGACATTATCCATCCAATATTGGGATATTAGAGTTTCACAGAATTTATTTTGGGTAACTAACTGACATAGTGACCATCTACCTGTGAGCAGGGGATCTTATGGTTGTCTTTAATACTGCTGATTAGTAATAAATGCCTGAGTTTAATAAAAAGTGGTCAATTGCGAGTCGGACTCACAAATGAAAGGTTCCGTAGCAGCAAGTAACATAATATAAAAGTTATATAGAAGGGAAAATGATATTAAATTATTTAAATGAAAAAGGCAAAAAAATCTTTGCTCAAAATCATACAGTACACATGAGCTCTCATCATTTATACATATTAAAAAAAACTACTTACTAGATCTTGTGCAAATCAATTTTTGGTGGAAGTTTGCATGGTAATGTACATCATACATTTTTTCAGTTTTATGATTCTCTTATTTCAGAAGTTACAGGGGACCCACATTTCACTTCCGAAGTGTATCTCGCGCTAACTATTTAGCTTAGAAAAAAATGATATTAGAAACCTCAATATCATTTTTGAAGACCTATCCATAGAAGAACTGGAAATTGATAACCCCCATGTATAACTCACATGTATGGGTTTGATGAAAAAAAATTCTTGACTTTCAGTTCTAAGTATGAGGAACCCCCAAAATATTTTGTTTTTTTTTTTCTATTTTTGTGTGAAAATGTTAATGCGGTTCACAGAATACATCTACTTACCTAGTTTCAACAGTATAGTTCTTATAGTTTTGGAAAAAAGTGGCTGTGACATACAACAACAGACAGGCAGACATGACAAATCTATAAGGGTTCCGTTTGTTGCCATTTGGCTATGGAACCTTAAAAATGGTGGAACACCATTATGTGAAATATATTCCTTGATTTCAAACTGTGCACAAGACTTTGGTGAAGGTTTATGGGGCCCTCTCACTAAAGTTTAAATATTCAGCCAAAATGTTTATATAATTTTTTGGCTGTAATAATATTACTCTAAAACCATAAAATCAGACACACCAGAGCAAATGAAACTTCACCAAGGCATTGGTCAAGCAGTAACAGACAGTATGAATCTCACTGGTAATGAGGAAGTAAAGTTCACTTTGCAATCACATAATATATAATTAATATCTCAGTTTTTTTTATGGGGCACACTAAAAGTTTTGCACTTGTAGCTAATCGGAACTATTCGAATTTCAAATGTTATATTTTTTGAAACATCTTCTTAGTAATAAAAAAAAAACAATTGGCGGCAAAAAACAATAAAAAAAACAATTTCAAATGTTATATTTTTTGAAACACCTTAGTAATAAAAAAAAAACAATTGGCGGGAAATCATATGTCAATTGTTTTTCATCACACATCAAAGTACGCAACGAAAATGGAATTAAGTCGAAAAGATTTAAAAGCTATGATTTTTTATGGTTTTAAAAGTTCTCTCTCTCTCCGAAAGACTGTGCCGCCCGTCTTCAAAATGCTTTTGGGAGAGAAGCACCTTGCTTTTGAGCACCGTGAGGCGATGGTTTGATGACTATTGGGGAATGGAATGAGCCAAATTCAGAAAATTTAACACAAAGAATTGAAAGTTCGGGAACTTTATTGTCGTTGGATCCCTCATGAACTGTCAGCGCAGCAGAAGCGGTCTTGCGTGGAATGGTGCTCACAGATGCTAATGAAGTATGACCACGGACATTCTAATGCTGCATTGTCACAGGATACGAAACGTGGAAAAACAGCAATCTTGTGAATGATTGGGTGTTTGAAAATGAGAACAGGCCAACAAAAGTGAGGCGCCTCAGGCGAGAAACGTTGGTAAAAAAATGATCGCATTTTTTTTTCTCAGCCACGGGTCTCATCTGCGCAATTCCACTTGAAGATCAAAAGAGTGTTAATGCCGATTGTTATTCTACCATTTCCGAAGAGGCAGTGATAGCGTTCAATCAGCACGTAGAAAACATACCTTCAGATCTGTGATCCTCTTGTTTTAAAAAATGGTTCGATCGCATGAAAAAATCTTTAAAATGTAAAGGAGAGGAAACATAATATTTTGTTTATAACATGTTGTTTTTTTAAGTTACGGACAGCTTTAAGTGTGACCTACGTATTACTTTATCATTAATAGTATTTCAGACTTTCAGTCTAAAAAATATCTTTGGCTTTTCCGCAAATTCGAAGTAATTAAATGGCCATACTTCGTGTCCATGGAATCCTTGCATCTTTATTCTTTCTTTGCAGTCAATTACGTTTTAAATCAAAAAAAGCGGCCAAGTTCGAGTCGCACTCGCCAAGGAGGGTTCCGTAGCAGCAAGCAACATAATATAAAAGTTCTTGTAGTTCGTAGTAACTTTGATCGATGTCTTAAGAATAGTGTATTTTTTTTCAATTAAGTTATTGATAATACGATTTATGACGTATTAAAAAAACTACTTATTAGATCCCGTTCTAACCAATTTTCGGTGAAAGTTTTCATGGTAATGTACATGACATATTTTTTTAGTTTTATCATTCCCTTACTTTAGAAATTACGGGGGGAACACATTTTACCACTTTGGAACTGTCTCTCGCGGGCTAATTAATTCGCTAAGAAAAAAATTATATTGGAATCCTCAATATCATTTTTGAAGACCCATCCCACACGTATGGGTTTGATTAATGCGGATCACAGAATACATCTACTTGCTACCAAGTTACGGAAAAAAGAAGCTGTGAGATACGGAAGCACAGACAGACATGACGAGTCTATAAGGGTTCCGTTTTTTGCCATTTGGCTACGGAACTCTTATAAGTAACACCTATAAAAATCAATTCTTAACAACCACAAATTCGAGATGCACATTTCAAATGGTAACCTAGTATTGATGCAAGTTTAGTTTTTTTGCACAGTTTGTGAGACGCTGCGTTCAACTACTTTCTAACATAACGCATTCAGTTATTAGTTATTTATGCAATTGTTGTGTAATAATGGGTACACATGAGTGTTTTAATACCTAATTATCAACAGTTGCATACAAGACTTTATGTACACCCATAATATGAATACTCTATGAATGATTCTGAAACAGCTTACTGCTAACATTAAAAAAACCAGTCGTAATAACCATAATATCATCCAAAGGAGTGTTGTAATGAATGATATGATGTTGTACTGAAGTTCATTACAACACTCGTTTGGATGATGTAATGGTTATTAGGACATTGGGTGTTATAGTGTTGGCAATAAGCTAACTGTTTTAGAATCTTTAAAAGAGATAAAAAAAATGTCAGTATAATTAGCTTAGTTACTAATCACAAAACTAATACATTTAACATGTAATGAATCTAGCAACCTTCTACCAATTAGTGTGGAAGAGTCGATAAGCAGCGTTAGTAATGAAACGTGCTGTGTCCCGTAAGTCTTTGTTCGTATTTCGCTGTTTGACTTGTTAATTAGACTCTAGATAACACAAGGAATGCTGCCTTCGGTAGCTTCGGTTCTCCACCCGACTGTTTGGCGTCTTTAATTGATCATTTATGAGTTTTATACTTAAGTAGGTCGTAACTAGTGGCTGTAGTAATAAAAGTTCGAATGTGAATGTAAAAGATAATCTTCATGTAATAGCAAGAATCATTTTAACAGTCAATTGGTTTATTGCACAAATTATGATTATTAACAATTTTCAGTTTAGTATAACAATCTAAGAACTTGTTGATAATGCATTACAAATGTGTTTTTACCTCTTCATTAATGCATTTGATGTTTATTATATTAGTGAAATCTCATTGCTCAATTACTTACACGAGTGGAGACAGTATTTACTACCCTGCCATACGAATATTATAAAAAATATGAGGAAAAATGTCAAAAAAGATATAAAGTACGCCGTAAGTAAGGTACGCCCTGCCCATTACAGGTGCCGCTCAGGCACTTGATTGAACCCGAAACTGAGCAATTGTGCTCTTCTCCTTTAAACATGTGAGATGTCAAGTCTCATTATCCCCGTTATTTTACTGGCTACGGCGCCCTCTAAACCGAAATACAACAATGCTCGCTTCACGGCAGAAAAATGCGCCGCCTTCCCCGCCATCGTGGGCAAAAAAGCTTCCCACTGGTAAATTTATATTTCTAACGATATGTAATTATCGCTGGTAGGTATTCGTTTAAAAGCACAAAATTACTCGATCATTGATGTAGGCCCGCATGCCTAATTCCTTATAGAGAATATTAATGGTAGTAGCGGACAATGCATAGACCATTATGTCGGTTGGGTTGGCACGCCTGATGCCCTGCGATGCGAGTCATACTAGCCGACGATTTAATTAACCATTGTGGGCTTGGAGCCAGTAAACGCGAAGCTTGTTTAGGTGAAACAATCAATAGTTTTTGTGTGTTTTATTTGAGGACGAACTAGCATACATAGAGGTCAACTGGTGGTATATTATTACCGCGGCCTTTGCTCTTTTGTAACAACAAAGGATCACAGCAGTCTTACCAACCTTATTAAGCGTCGAACTTAGATTATGGATTGGTCTCCAACTAGATACCTAAGAACAATAGTTTTTTTTATTACGGCAACTATTAGATGCTTATGTCCGTGGCATATTGACACTCAATGGCATGTATGAAATTTTGAAACTTCGTGTTATATTACATTGAAATTAATAAAATACAAAATAGGTACTTACTGATGATATGTGATCCCAGTGGATTTCTTATTTCTTGTAGTATTCTTTTTACTAAAGAAAATTTATTGAAGTTGGCGTTACTTTGCGATAATCCATAATTATCCAAATGTTTTGAATTTTCTATAGTGTTAATTCCGCCTGATTTTGGCGCGTCAACATGTCCTGAGGATGCCTCGTGTAGAGGCGAAACACGTGTCGAATTGTTTAAAAGAAAAATATTGGCGGAATTAACACTAAAGAAAACTCAAAACATTTGGATTTTTTTTACTATGTTACACTAGGGAACCCGGCATTTTAGTTTTAATTATTAGCAAAGTTTAACAGAACATATCGCACGTCAACGTCACACATTGTTAGAGACCGGCTCGAGTAGGCCTACTTGGGCGTAGTATTAGTTGTCGCACTTTGCGATTACGCCTGTGGTATCGAGTTGGAGCGCAGTGGGGACCAATCCTTAATCTCAGGCATTGAACTTATTCGACATATTATAAACATGTCGCCGACGTCATAACATCCATGACTCGGAGCTCCTCGGAGACCAACTTCGGGGAAAAGTGTCGAAGACCCAGTGCTCTGTGAACTGTTAGATCACATGGCGTTGCGTAGAGATGTTGGCATGAAAGACATTATTTGTTGGCATTATTGTGTGTGTTCTTCCGCATTTTTCACGGGATGTTCCGAAGAGCAGTTTGATCTGATTCCTGTCGCCGAATTCCACTGTCACATGACACGGCACATATTGGGATATCATCCCCACCATCTGGATGCGTGGCGTTGCTCCGCAGTGCGATTTTCAAGTAACTTTCTTACACATACAACCAAGCTGTGGAATGAACTTCCTTGTGCGGTGTTTCGAGGACAATACTACATACACTTTACTATAGGGCCGGCAACGCTCCTGTGATTCCCCTGATGTTGCAAAAGAATGAGGGTGGCGGTGATCAATTAACTTCCATAAAAAAATTAACATTAATATTCATCATACAAACGTTTGTACATTCCATGATAGGAACCCAGGCTCAGTATGAGGGTCACTAACCACTGAACTACACAAGTCGTCTCTTTAAGCGTGCTAACCACTTTTTTTTGTGTTGACTGTGACTGAGTCTTTGTACTTGGCTTTGTCAATGATCAGTCAATTAACCCCGGCTAGAATACCTACCTTCATGACGTTTTCACTTCTGTCATGCGGTCTAAAACATACACGGCCTTACAAATAAACAAATGAAATTATACCGGAGAATAAACCAAAAATATGTATAATGCTGACTATATCACTGAAAACACTGTCAATACAATGACAACAACTGAAGTTTTGCCTTGCCTTGCAATTAAACGCGGGAAACGTTAAACGTCCGGATAAACCAATCATAAAAAAATGTCTATTTGTAAATATTTTGCATATTCTTGGTTTATTGTAAGGTAACTTTAGGTTTTTCAGGTATAACATGTTTATTTATTAAACCGACACCGTTTTATTTATTAAATCGGGTTTTTCCATCACACCTAAATTATTTAAATACTGTAAATCTGTATTCGCTAGAAATGCTTTTTCATCATTGTCATGGAGTAAGAAGTCAAACCTGCAGATAGCCTGATGCTAAGAGATCACCCCGTCCAAGTTTTTTTGCTACCAGCTAATCATGCCAGCCTTATCCAAGTTCAATATCGCTTTTTTAAGGACCACCTGGAAAACTACAATTCTTACGGGAAAGCGTAACTATGCTTTTTGATAGAAATATTTGCGGAAAGTATAATACTTCGTTGCTTTTTATTGTCATATATTAAATAGTATTTTTTTTAAGTAGCTATGGCTATATATATACTTTCACGTTATTGTGAGACACTGAAATATCCTGAAGAACGTTTTTTAGCTATGAGTGACAGGTAGCCTAAGACCCATTTATCGGCTAACGGGTAAATAATACTAATAAATAATAAATCTAAATGAAAACTCCTTAAAAGCAGTACACAATATAATAACATCATCCATTTTTTATGGGACCAAATGGAAAACATTCCGCATCAAACAAATGAAGAATATCGAAAATCGGATCATAAACCTCAGCGTAATCATACATAAAAAATACTAATCGAATTGAGAACCTCCTCCTTTTTGAAGTCGGTAAAAAAGTAATAAAATACTTCACACTAAATCAACAGCTACAAATGTCATCCTTTATACAAAATACCGTAAAAATCATCGAAGAAAATTGTCTCCCTCATCATGCTATTCATGTAACGCAGTTTAATTATTGAACAGACTTCGCCTTAATGCTGCATCCTCGATAGTCTTATACGCTATAATTATGCGGAGCTCTAGGGTTTCGGCACGTTTGGAAACACTGGCGCTCGTCAATTAAGATATCGCGCTCATCTTCGTCTGAGACCGTCTTGGGATACAATGGGGAAGTAATAAGGCTATACCGTCGATGGGTACGTCGACAATATAATTTGCCTTAGTTTTTGCGGTCATTGTCATTTTATGAGCAGCTTTGCTTTTACGATTTGCTATTACTTGACTCTTAAACTTGTTATTAACATAAAGACCAAAATCCTTTAAAAAAAAAGCAAATTAAGATAGCATTACTTATTTTATCATATGCTTGCAAATTTTTATTTTGACTCCATCTCCCGACTTATGGTTCTGGTTGGTTGGTAAGGCGGCGTTAGAACAGTTGAGGGCTAGCGCTGTTCCACTTGAGTCAGTACTGTAGAACCGCTTAGATTGACTCTTTTGATGAATATTATTATATCTTTTGCAGTGAGCTGACGTATCTCAAGCAATTTAAGAATTGAACTTCCCAAAGAGATGCTATGCGGTTTACGCATCAAGAATGGAGCATTTAGTATTTAAACATACGTTACTGTCATTCTTCAGTATATCTCGATCTGATTGTGGGATTTCTTTCACTTGTGTGTTTTCTAATGTTTTAATAGAAGTATTCGTTGTGCATCCATTGTACATTTGGATTGATTGATGGTTGATTCATGTATGAACTCTCAGTTGAAACTCGAAAGTGTGTTTGTTTTTGATCATGGAAGCAGACTTGATTATAGCACATACTTGATTATTAGCACAAACAATTCAATACAATTAACGGCCGTTCCCAATATACTATCTACAGATATATAAATTACTACCTTCTACTGTCAGTAATGAGCTGTCAATAATCTGAAGCTGTCCCAATACACCCGATAAGTCATTCTTATGGCCTTATATTGGGACGCATGATTTGAAATTTCCATACAAACTTTTATTGCTGGTAAACTATACGTCGTCCCATTGACAGACAGTGTGTTATAACGGATAAGGTGAGTTACCGTCGATAAGTTTATTGGGACAGAAAAGTCAACGATAGTTACGATTTTTATCTCAAGTAAGAGATAGACTGAATATTGGGAACGGCCGTAAGTCACAATACAGTAAACTATCACTGCATAAAATAAATACTGTTATTTGTATTGAATCTAGATCAATATTAGGAATGTGCTTTGTCAGGTACTTTGTCATGCGCCCATCGTGATTTACGTGATTGGTTCTCGGCATGACTTGATTGGTAACTAAGGATAACTGTATGCCTACTCCTAAAATCGATATTCGATAAATCGTCGCATTAGTCGTGTCGAATCCTACTCTTAGTTACATCGTAATCAATGTCCAAACGATGATTGAACGAACGACACATTATTCGATATTATCGGTCCTAACCCTACGCTTAGTTGAAAATGTCAGTGACGAATATTCTAATTTCACAAGTAATCAAACGTCACTTTTACGATAATCTCAACGACACCTTCTAGGCTGTCGATGCTATTATCGTTTCAAGTTGTATAGATATATTTGCCATACAATATACATACTTAATAAATATTATTGAAATAATTATATGTGATTTACTATTTACATTATTTTTTTACTACTAAGCCATTTAAGTCATTTTGTTGATCGTTTATGCGTAGAAATAATGCAAATGGCCGCCTGTAAAATAGGAAGTCGACGAGAAGGGTTGAGTTACTTTTTTACATTTTATTATCCGCAAGTTTTGTATTATTTATTCAATATTAAATGTTCATATTATATTCATTACATATTTTTTTAACATTTACATTATGTGTAAATGATACCAAATTGGTGGTGCAGAGTCTGGCATGGTCCTTAGCGCCTAAACTATGTTTTGACTTTTGACACTTAACAGCGACATAGCACAGATAATGTTTAGGTTTGAACATATTTCATTCACACTAACATCGTAAAAAAATCAAAATATTAGTCTATGGTAACGATAAACGATTAGGAATTCGAACATTTGTTAGAGTAGGATAGTTGCGATATATTCGGAGTATTATCGTATCGTTCCGAATGTATCGTTGTCGATTTTGCAAATAGACCTCCTGGTTCGCGCGCTTGAGATATTGTCAATATTTGTCAGATATGTGGACGATGTATGCGTTATATATGAGGGGATTAGTCATATTAAAAAAAGGCGTACACTTTTCTAAGAGGCCGGCCACGTTTCTGTAATACCTGGTGCTACAGGAGAATATGGCCGGCGATGGTTTTATTTAATAATTTTTGAGTATATTATTTAATCGTCACCAGAATATTTATTAAAAATCACAAAAAGAATACACACAAAACTTACAATCAATATTGATATGGTTAAAAAGAAAAATGTAGAGAAATTTATAGTTACAACACTGAATATAATTTTACGAGTATGTTTGAAATATTTATATGACGCAATTTATTTCAAGCATATTATAATTTATATTCCGTGAAAAATCGTAAGTTAGTAGTTTTTGGCGAGATGAGTAAATCAAGCAGTCTCATCTTGCAATGTAGTGCATACGAGTGCTTACAAACTCTTGAAAAACTAATGCTGTGTGTTTTTTTAAGGAATTAAATATGTCATTGAACAAAATCGTATTGCCATTGACCTAAATAAATACTCTTGGTACAAATTGGTACAGTGCTTTTAGACAGCATCGTGAATTTCTTATTGATAAATAGAAATCATAATTTTTAAATTGAGGTCAAATTTGAGATGTCTTGTTAGTAATTATATAATAACATTAGTAATTATTTCCATGTCTCTAATTGAACAACTTTATCCATAATCTTTACGACTTTAAGAATAAGTATAATAACATTTCCTATATGGGAAGAGTAGAAAGTGTCGAAAAGTAAAGTGAATATTACAGAATAACATAAAAAGTATGTGCGTGTCATCTTTACGCGCGATTGAAGTAAAACTTAATTAACTTTAGGAATAATTAACAGAAACATAATATATATTACATTAAATATAGCAATATTACCAACTAATCACTCAGGTATTAATGAAGAGCTAGGAGTATTGTTAGATATTTTGCTTTTTTTTTCTCGGAAACGCTGACGATTTAACTTCATTCAACGTATTTTTTAATTCAAAAAAATACAGCAGAATACTATCCCATAAAATGATTAAATAAAAATTAAGTCTATTTGCATCTTAATAAAATATTATAGGTTTATAATAAAATGTTAGTTAAATGTGCTCACAGTATGCATAATGCCATCCCTCTTATAAAATATGTTTCTATTGTATTTTGAAGTAATTCGTGTACTTACAAGTGAAAAGTGATTCCACTACCCTTGAGATGATGATCCGTATAATTTCTACACCCCTAAACAATACATAAAGACATTTTAAAATGAAAAATCCTTGTTTAGTTTTTCTAAAAATCTCGTCTGACAGGGATTCATTCGCGCGCACTCGCCTAATTAAACTGATCTGGGTGCCTGGTCAGTTTGCAAGCCCAGCCTATTACGGATTAGTTTTAGTTGCGCTAAGTATTTTAAAGCGTCAGAAATGCTTCAATGTTTTATATGAGTTCACTGCTCGCGATCTATTAAATCAACTTTTGAACTCCAAAATTTATTTCATAGGTACTTGAAAACAACGCGATATAAACATGTCGGATCACAGAAGCCATCAAATTTGGATCATAAAATATTCCAGAATATTTATCATCGTCATAACTATTTCTATCCACAATCAACATTGACTTCTTTCACTCGCATTTGTGTATAATTTACACCCAAGTCAATCTAATCCCAACACTGCCATCATTGATCTAAAAATTTGTGATGTCAATCTTGTATTGTCTTGTACAATCTTGTAACCCGTCTGTCTTTATTAACAAACCATCTTTTTATACATTAGTTACGAAATGTCGTAGTAACAGCCAGTATAACAGATAACAACTCTGGGTTGCTGATTTAGTTAATACTATAAAGTTTCAACTTAGGTATCTAGTGTTGGGAGAAACCCCTTTTTAAGGCAGCTCATTAAATTACGCAGCTGTGTTCCATTGGACGCACGTACATGTTCGAGTTATTACCTGCTTTTGTACTATTTCTGCTGAGATACTTATTCTTTGGTCAGTATACAGTACTGTCAAAATATAGGTTGATAGGAACTAATAATAAATTGTTTGGTAATTTCCCATACGAGCCGGAAGTGACATTTATTTTGCGGATTCTTAAGGGAATAATATTCCGATTTAATATTATTTCAAAATATATATTTCGTATTATAATAAAACTCTTGAGACTATGTGACCTAACTAACGCTAATTTTCGAATAAGGCGAAAGCATGTACACTATACAACCGTGTTAATAGAAAAGTGTTAGTGTACGTTCGTGGATGTCAGTTACTGTCATATTAGAAGGATTTTTTCAATTCTATTAAAATAGGGATGCCGCGCTATTGGGCACGATTCGGCAATAATCCTTTTAACTGTATTATTAACGTTTTCATAATAGTTGCATTATAAATTATTTTGTGACGCGTGCGGATGATGCTCTTCAGACTCAGTTCAAAGTACAGTTCTGATGACATAAACGCTGTTTACGAAGGAGCAAACACGATCATAAAATTTACAATTCCGATCGTGAATAAGTAAACATCAGGTTTCATGAATAGAATAGACGGAGCTGGGTATTAAGAGACGTTATTGTTGTTATTTTTAACTACCTACATAATATCTTTCTATTGTTTGTCGCTACTCAGTTGTAACATTCTCTCAGATAGCCGCAATGGATTGTTCTTTTTTAACCGACTTCAAAAAAGAGGAGGTTATCAATTCGATCGGTATGTTTTTTTATGTAGGTACACCGATTACTCTGAGATTTATGATCCGATTTTCGTAATTCTTCTTTTGTTTGATGCGAAATAGATGCCATTTGGTCCCATACAAATTATATATTATAAATTTACATAGTTTGGCCCAGTAGTTTTCATTTTATGAACATTTATATGAAAATTTTCGTCTACCTGGATGACATAATTGTTTTCTGTGTACGGCTTTTTTTGGAGTTTTCGTTCAGGTTGATTATATTTTATTATTAACTGAGACTAAAACGTAAAAAATAAAAATAAATCTACGTTTAAAAAAACCGACTTCAAATACCGAAAAGTATCAAATAACTAAAAATTTATTTTAATACACCTCTTACGCAAACCTTTACCTTTAATATTAATAAAATACTATTATTTGTATGTGCTACATATTAATAGCTTTGAAGTCGGTGCCAAGCAAGTAAGTAATAAAGATATCTACACTCGCCACGCGTGACTTTGAGTGGGATAGCTTCTTCTAGAACAAAACAACCTAAGCGGCTAGACACGCGTGGCCAGACAACCTAAATAATTATAGTAAGTAAGCTGTTTAGAATAATGTTTTATTTTGTTTAGGGTTTGGCACTGACTTAAAACCTATCAATAGGTAGCACATATAAATAATAGTATTTTTATATATTAAAAGTAAAGGTTTGCATAAGAGGTGTATTAAATTAAATTTTTAGTTATTTGATACTTTTTTTTTAAACGTAGTTTTTTTTAACTCGTGTGTTTGCTGTTTTTAATGATCGCATTTTCATGTCTTTTGTCAGTCACTCGTTACCTGCTCAGAGATAGAGGTTAGGGTTGATGCTGATGGATATACCCAGGGACGCATGTCAGGGCTTTGGCAAATGTAAAGTACCCGTCACGAGAAGCTATAAATTATGTAAACAAACATCTTTTACTAAGTAAACATTTTATACTGCGAGATAAAGAATAATAATAATAATAAAATAATAATAATAAATTGACCATATTCAATCGGCATGAAATATAGACGGGTTATATGAAAGTAACAACCTATTTAATTTAGTCGGATCATATTTTAACGACGCAAAGCGCTATCGATTGTGTTTCTTGGTACCGGAACGCGTCCGTCGCAGGGATTGTAAACTATCGGGACGCCATTTTGAAATAAACGCGTCATTCGAGTTTCGAATGCGTACGAGTTTGTTTCATTGCTTTGCATATATCGCGGATCTGGTTGTTATTGTTAATTTTGTTATTGTTTCGTTATCACTTTTTTATTGTTGTTACTTTAATTGTTGCGTTAATTTTATTTGTTATTACGTATAATGGAGCCAGTAGCCAGTACATCTAAGGAAATAAATTCGCCACGAAAAGGATATGTTGCTCGCAAAAATACAATTTTTAAATTTGACGAGGTAAAACAATTATTACAAGAGGGACTGCAGCAGATCACTTCGGAAAATTGGAAGCGTTGTGTGGAGCATGTTATCAAGGAAGAAGATAATTTTTATTCCAAAATCGATGAGATGATCGATAAAACTGTAGACAGCTTCGTGATACATGTCACTGATTCTGACACAGAAATGGAAACATCTGAATCTGACGAATAATTATTCTTAAATAATATATGTTAATTAATATTTGTTACTTAATAATTTATTAAATCTTAAACAAATATTTTTTTTTTGTTGGTCCAAATGTTGTGAACTCCTGAACACTTGTTTACAAAATTTATAGCTTCTCATGACGGTTACTTTAGTTCTATAATGTCCGTTTAACCCTTTGGGAGACGTGATTGTATGGTGGTATGTAAAATACTATGTTCCGTCTAACAAATTCCTACGGCTGTGATAGTCGAGCAACTAAATGGTCGGGGCTTGCTTACCGTCTCCCCCGTGTTCTCACGAGTGTTGTGTCCTTCTACGACACGGATTTTAATCGCAACAACGTCATTGCTGATTTATCTAACGATGTTCGAAACGGTCTACGATCTCCCATTTCTGTGGTTAGCGTTATGTTTCCAACTCTAGACAGTATATAATTTTGCTAATACTTGGAAACGGGTTTTCTTGAAGAAGCGAAACACAACTGTATTATATTTAATACAGTTGCGTTTCGCTTCTTATTCCTGCTTACAATCAATAATTAATTTCTTTTGTGTGTCTGTAATAAGTTAATTGTTTGGTAGTTGTTGACATGAGGTTGTCAATTTTCTTGAAAAGAAGTAGAATATGTTTTATTTTAGAAAGGGTAAAAAGAGAGTAATAATAAATATATATTGAAAAAAATTTGACTTTTTTTATAAGACTTGACATTTACATTACCCGCGTGCGCACAACAACATCTAAAAATAAAAGTTTTCAGAAATTTTCTGACGTTTGCGACATTAATTAATTTTTTCGTTTCTTCGTCCATTATTAGGACAGGCAAAGGGTGCATACATAAGTATACACGCACTTTTTTTTATTTTAGACTGGAATTCAGTGGAAACTTCCTGTTTTTTTTAGTAAATCAGTAAAATTAATATTTTTATAATAAGGAACTTTGTTCCTATTCGGTGTCCCATAACACCACACGGTTTTTTTAACATTTTTTCTCTGTTACTGTCATTATGTTAACGCTCATTACACTGATAATTATTTAACCATGGCTCTTTTCTATGCAAAGATATTAAAACTTTCCTATTGAGTTTCAACTACAACTTTTCATAACAAAATAGCCTTTCACGGTATTTGTAGTGCGGGAGTGTTCTTTAACCCACATAATGGCAAACCTTAATATACTCTGCCTTTAAACAACCTCTCAATAAGCCAGCACCGGTATCTAATGCTTGTAATTATATAATAGCGAATGTGCTTATTGTAGTGTTTCTGTTTCTTGAATCATTGAACCGTGCCAAAATGGGGTACCCACGGACAATAATGTTATTAAGGATTGTTTTCTTGTTTGTATCATCTTATTTTACGAATTATATCTATCAATATCAATTGACTTAATTCGCTTAAGGTCTTGTATAAGGTGCCTGGTCGATGCTGATTATCAGGGACTCTGTTTTTCTTTAACGTGATATAAAGTTACATGTGGGAGGCTCCTGTGCACCGAATGCCGGCTAGATTATGGGTCTAAAGGGCTTCGTATCTAGTGAAATTACTGGGCAAATGAGACTTAACACCTTATGTCTCATCGTCCTGCTCGTCTCGTCCTTATTGTCATAAAAAAGTATGACGTCATATATAGTCACATTCTTCTTTTGTAATATTTTAAGATGTTTATATTATAATAAAGTCAAAAGAAATATAGATTCTACATACGAGAATTTTGTTGTCGATGATGCAACTAGCTCTGGTCTTCCTGTTACGAATGAAATGTTCGCTACTTTTGAAGAAGAAGATATGTATAACAGTAGTTAAAAAATTGTTGAAGAGTTGGGAATTTGGGAGCTCAGTGAAAGAATCCTTATGAACCGTGTACTCATTTGTATATCTTTATTGAGACGGTAATAAAATAATAAGAACTGGTGATAAATAATAAACGTACAATAAGAACATCATGGTCGGTCAGGCTTCACAGACTGTAGCAAAACCGTAAGATGATGTTGTGTGTGCGTGGTTGGAGTGGAAGGCCATTCTTTATTATGAGCTTTTACAGCCGCTCAAAACCATCGATTCGGATGTCTACTGCAAACAACTGATGAGAATTAATCAAGAAGTTCAGACGAAACGGCCGGAATCGATCAATGTGGTCTTTCATCACGACAACGCTAGACCACACAATATATGTAGTCACTCAGAAAAAATTGGGAGAGTTTGGCTGGGCGGTGTTTATTTATGCACCATAATATAGCTCCCACCTTGCATCTTAAGATTTCCTCCTGTTTTGACCTTTTCTTCTTTAGGCAGTGTCAGCTTAATATCAGAAAGGACTGCTAAAACTACTTGTCGCTGTTTTTGATACTTTATAAAATAAAGCAAATCATTGATTTTTTCTTGCAACAAAGACATTCGTTATGATTGTTTATTTATCTGTATATTTTATAGTCATCAGCTTATAGTAGGATTTTACCATATTGTACACATTACGTTATTATTACTCGAATTATTATAAATAAAGATAATGAAAAGAAAAGGACCCAAAAAGACCCTTGGGGTTCCTCAGAACTAATAGCATAAGAGGACAATAGGAGGACGACTGATTGGTGTCTACTCTCAAGGGACGATGCAAAACACCTATGAAGGTTGCTTTTAAGGCCGCTAAAGTGGAGCTCAATAATATTATATAGTCTACGCTACGCTTTACAAAAAACTGTGTTAATACCACAGTTACCATTGTCTGTAGAAGCCTTGATCCATAGACTCAAAAATGTCCCGTGTGTAGAGAAGTAGATTTTGACGAATCGATGTTGATTTTCAGCAAAGCATTGAGAAGAGAATAAGATATTTTGTATAATTTATTGCGGACGTCTATTTTAAAAACTTTTTCGAAATAGTGTAGTATAAAGATAGGTTTATAGTTTGTAACATTGTTTTATCTCCTTAATTATAAATGGAAGCAATAGTGTCATTTTTCAAAAAATATAATTTTATTACACACAATAGTTGTTTAAATATACACGAGAGAAACCGCGAGCACAGCTAGTTAATGTTATCATACATATTGAACGATGCATTAATTAAATTGATCGTAAACACTCGATTAATTTGGTTGTAGGTAGGAACTTAAAAGCTTTCACGAATTCAATTATAATATTAACTCTGACTAATGCGTTGCAAATAGGAATACAAAAACGTTTGGACTACGAACGGATATTATCATTCACCAAACACACCTGCACTGATTTAATTACAAATTAACATACTAAGTTTTCATTATTTCGAAGTTTTATTGTGACATGTGAGTTTGTGTCGATATCCTGTATACAGCTATAAAAATGGAATTGGAAGGAAATGTCTTGTAAATCCATCGGATTTATTGGTTATTTTATTTAGGCGATTATCTTTACATGTTTTGTTCATGGAAGACCCTGCCACCATGTGACATTTGACCAGTGGGAGTCTCCTTTGCACAGGATGCCGGCCAGATTATGGGTACCACAACGGCGACTATTTCTGCCGTGATTCAATATACATTATTGAGTTTGGGTCAGATGGGCGCCGTAGCTAGTCTAATTACTGGGTAAATGAGACTTTACATCTTATGGCTCAATGAGATGAGCGCAATTGTAGTGCCGCTCAGAATTTTTCATGGGCAGGACGTATCATTTACCATCAGCTGAACGTACTGCTCGTCTCGTCCCTTATTTTCATAAAAAAATGTAACAATGACGCGAAAGAGAGCTATGGAACGCAAAAGAATGAGATTGAGTAGCAAGATGAGTGCAAGAGAGTAAGACCTGTATAATAGTGTGACAGATTCTTGTTTGGAGCAGGCTCTCTATTTATTAAGTAACGTTTATCTAATGGAGATATAATAGAGAAAAATATAATAGTACGCAATAATTTATTTTCCGTAAACTTTTCCAATTTAAATATAAAAAATCTAATATATCGATTTTTGAACTGAATTTCAACTTCCTTAAATCTTATTCACCAATTACAAATGACTTAATTACGTACGTTCGAATGTAAAGGGCAAAATTTAATTACAACTATTATTAAATTTATACTAACGCAATATTTTCAATTGGTTTTGCGCTGTATAGTTATTGCACAGAAGCCATTTGCTTAAATTAATTTAGGAACGCGTCCGCTTGCAGACTGAATAGCAATATGTGCGTCGTTGGCAAATCTTATAGTCGGGCTGAACGTAATGTGTCTGGACATATTAGCATGTGAACTTCTATTTTCGAAATTCACAAAGAGAGTGTTTGAACTTACAGTCTGCACAATTATTCGGAATTCCTTTTAATATTTTTTTTTATGATATAACGTATAGGATACTCTACGCCATTCCGTCTTAAGGTTCTAATAAGATTTTCACATAAAAATAGAAAAAAAAAAACAAATAATTATATTATATTATAATTTCAAATTTGTGTTGCAGGATTAGATTATTTTGATCTAAGAATTTTTATAAATTGAATATTTATTATTATTAATATTATTTAACTTCAAAGCTAGCAAAGATTTGAATTTACAATGGCTGAGAGGGATCTTTCTTTAGGACCTAGAGATGGCATTGTTATGTGCATCAGTTATTCGCTTAAATTTGTTGTAATTAATATAACTCAATTATTCATATTATAATGTAAGGTATAAACTTTTAAGCTTTTCTCTTCTATCTGAATATAATTTGTTTCTTAAAGGTTCAGCTACTTTTATTCTAAAGGAAGAAACACGATCAGTAAAAATTATTTTGTCTATAAAAAAGTCATTATAATTTGTAAGGAGTCTAAAAACGAAAACTAGCGTTTGTGTGGCATCTAATCATCATTGCGAGCTTCCGAATTTTGCCAGTCTGTGTGTTCGGACCGACTTTTAACCCCGACCTTTTTCGGACATTCTTGTCGTACGTGATCCACGTTCCTTCAACAGTTATCCAATCGAAAAATCGTGGAATCCGTGCTTTTGGTTACATTTCAATATTCCAATTTCCAAGAATGCACGGTAACATCCACAAGACTAACTGCGTCGCATTTATATATTGTAATTAAATGTCGAGGATCGTTTGATAAATGCCGCTGTTAGTTTTGTCATAGGTTTACCTCTGAGCTTTAACTTGAACGTGTAGAAAGTGGTTTTAGGTTAGGTACACACATTACCCACGTTTGTCTTCGCGAAGCAGGCACTGGGGCAAAATCTCTTAGTCTTGGAACTAGACCTGATCCTTTTGCAGCACATGCACGCTGTGTGCCTATGGTTCTGGAGAGTTCTGGATAAACCCATATTATTGCCCCATTAGTTCTTTACCCTACACTTCATTCTACTTGCTTAGGCACATGCTAGATGAGTTCACCGAAATACAGTAAAATAGTGAAAAGTGAAATCATACCATGATATGGCTACAATAAACTTTACTTACAATATAGCAATCATACACCTTCAGTGGCTTTGAAAACAGCCGTTTGGTTTGTTTCAATTTCTATTGCTTTGCTTGCTTAGTGAGAGAAACAATAATATGTTACCGTTTCACTCCAACACCGTTCAAATTATCCACACATCAGTTACCCATCCGTTTTTTATTAGCTTCACCTGTATGTATGTTTGTTAATAACCCACTCATTTGGGCGCAATTTTGATCCACTTTAAACGGCCAGATTTCGTTCAAACTTCGTAGATCTATCGAGGACCGGTGGCAATGCATTAATTTAATAAAATTATTCCACTTTACAAATTGCAAAATAAGATTTTTGTCAATTTATATAATTTTCATCTATCCGTCTGTAAGGTACAAATGATGTTAATTTTAAATTTCAAAATAAAGTTTATATTTTTTAGTTCGGTCTTGACAAAAGCGTGTTTTTTAGTTTTTTTTTTAACTACTATTTATTCCAATTCTATTTTTAACTCAGCGCTACGGTAAAGTTTCGTGCAGCGGCGGTAATTGATTCACCCGCTAGAGGCGTCACTAGTCACTACCGTGGCGTTCAGCGTAGATTATGGCATCTCTTTTGAAATTGTCCGCTCTACAGCCTGCGGCCGCGGCAACGGTACCGCGCGCGTGACGCAGCCTTCGGCAGAAATATGATTGGATACGTTATGATCGTATACGATATGCGGCGTGCCTCTTGTTACATTCATGTTTGTGCGAATGCTGTTTAGTTGTAGTTGGGCGAAAGAATTTATCTTCAATCTATAAAAATATATTACATAATACGCTTGTATAGTGGCTTCTGTCCTGAAGTTACCTTATTAATGTTTTAATGAGCTATAACGTATACGGAATCCTCTTGAATACTCACTTTAAGTACCTGTAAGCTCTTTGCTGGCTGAGTATATTTATATGAAAATAAGCGACGAGACCAGCAGGACGTTCAGTTGATGGTAATTGATGCGCCCTGCCCATTACAATGCTGTGCCGCTCAGGATTCTTGAAAAACACATAAAATCTGAGCGGCACTTCAATTGTGCTCGTCACCTTGAGACATAAGTTTCATTTGCACAGTAATTGCACTAGCTACGGCACCCTTCAGACTGAAACACAATAATGCTTACACATTACTGCTTCACGGCAGAAATAGGCGCCGTTGTGGTACCCATAATCTCGCCGGCATCCTGTGCAAAGGAGCCTTCCACTGGTAAAAGTAAGTTCTGGCCCCGATTCTTGCCTCGTTAGATATTGAAAATGTATTACCGCAGTATGTAGACCGGTGGTATCACTGCATGAGCACAAAACCTTCGTCTACAAAACCAGCGTATGGCATATCTTATTCCTCACCTAACACCTCGGTTATATCGTTGGGCAATCAGAGTGCCAAACGCCAGATGTTTTTTGAAAACTTTATAAATAATTTATATGTTACGAAAGTAGTAATTAATAATGAAATACGCTTGGAGATTTTCAAAAAATATAACTTAGCAATTCGAATAAATTTATTTAAAACTTTAAATTAAATTAAAGAGGTCAAAAAATTGTTTCATTTGATTTTTTTCCTGACAGAAGTAATACTCAGTTACTGAAAAACATTGCGTTACCCTCAAGTTGCGCCTAAAAACGAAGAATGTTTAATTTTATATCCCGTTAATTTTCATGTATACTTAGGTATACATCATCTTCTTCTGTCTTGCCATAAATACATAATTACTTTTACAGTGTGTTAGTTTAATTTATCACCCCACTCCATTTTAATATCGCAAAATATTGTACGAATTATTGGCGCCAAAATGAGAAAACTCAATGAGCAATCATATAAAAATAACAGATTCCAAATTCAAATGTAATATTTTGTTTGTTTTTAATCGTAACAATATTTATGGCCAGAGTAAGTATAAAATATAGCTGTGAACTCCAAAATACGTAGTAATTCTTAAACCGTAGAGTAGGTATATCTCTGTTAAATTACAGTGTGCCGATACAGTAATACCTTAGCGATATCTTATTGCATCTTCGCTAATACGTGGCGTATTTATTGGATTGAGTCGCGAGAGCGGTAGCCGTGTTAAATAAATATATTGAATGTTGCCACAATAAAGTGACGGTGCAAACGCGAGCTCGATGCCCGCGAAACCAAATATATCGTTGTCTGTTATTCAAAGGGATCGTACCTCTTTCATAGTTATAGAATTTTTTTTATTTAGTATTATACTATTTATGTATTTAGTGCTATTTGGCTGTATGAGTAATGTGAAGTATATTTAACTAATATAATATTGACACACTCTTACACAAATTATCTTGCCCCAAACTAGGCATAGCCTGAACTATGCGTACAAGACTACGATATATCAAAAAAAAATATACTTACTTAAACATACATAATTATACAAATAAACACATCCATGACTCGGAAACAAACATTCATATTCATCATAGAAATGTTCGCACCTACCGGGGTTCGAACCCGGGACCTCTAACTAATGGAAATGTTGTTTCCAATACATAATATTATGTATGTAAGTATATAGTTTTGGTTCATTATTTATTAAGACTGGCCCCTGAACACCTGGTCTGTTTTTTTTTTTTAATTTATCAATAAAATAATTTTGTTTCAATCTGCCTATTAATTAATTGTATGTATGAATTCTACCTAAATAATGTAATTATACATTATTTAGGTAGTATTCATGTTAAAATTTTGTAGGTTCGTGAGTTTTTAATAAAATAGTATTAAAAAGTCACAGAAGTTTATGTGTGTCTTACAGAAGTGATGATAGCGAAGTTACGCACAAAAAATACCGATCTACGGCCGTTTTCAGGACTTCTAGGTATATAACATGACATAACTATGGAGATATCCGCTTACTTTATTGAAAACGGTCGTTAATTAATATATGCTCATAGATGCGATGTTAATATCCATGACATGACTACATGCATCTCGCGCTAAACCTGAGCAAATCGTACTGAATCAGCCCTAGTAGGGCAGATGTTCCACTTACTCCGCGTGCTCCAAGTTCGTCTATTACATCCCTTCATCATGGCATGGCATCATGACAGAACTAAATATTTACAAAGCTTTCTTTCTTACTATCTTTCTAACAAACGTAAGGATTATTGATGGTGCCCAAAATATTTTTTTAAATAAGAGGGGAAAACGGGCAAGAGGCTCACGTGGTGGGGAGAGGTGAGGCAACCGCCCATGGACATCCGCAACAACAGTTGTCAAGAAATGCGTTGCCGGCCTTTAAGGTGGGAGTATGCTTTTTTCTTGAAGGTCCCTAAGTCGTAACTGTTCGGGAAAACCACAGCCGGTAATTGATTCCACAAAGTGGCCGTGCGAGGCAAGAAATTTCTTGCAAAACGCTCGGTTGTAGAATGCCAGACGTCTGCATGATGCGGATGGTACTTTGCACGTAATGTCCGGTGGTGGAATTCGGCCGCTGGAATCAACCCGAACAGCCCCTCTGAGCACTCCCCGTGATAAATGCGGTAGAAGATTCTGCATCTTCGTTAAATACATATAAATACAAGTAAGATATTAGATAGATACATGAAGAACAATCTTAATATACACATAAATTATGTCCCTTCGGTGCGCTGTACTCCACCATCTGCGGCAGTATTAAAATATATTCTCCACGAGTTATAAATTGCAACGCGATTGAAGTTCCTGCATACTGTTAGGTGTGTGTTGGCTAATGGTTTACGACGACTACAAATATTCTCCTTTAGTATGCCATCCTTATCGGATTTTCCGTTTATAATTTACAGCGATTTTTATAGCGCGGTACAAAGGCAACGTTTATATTAGCTGCACCTTTATGTATGTATGTAACGGAATTTGTAATGTGGTTTTCACCCTTACACTTACTTGAAATTTGCACGTTTCAAGGTACCTTTTTCATTAGTTCAGCCTAGTCAGTGGCCTAGTAACCTTACTAGATGCTCTGCATTTTGCGACACGTATATATTTTTTTAAAGACAATAAGGGACGAGACGAGCCGGAAGTTCAGCTAATGGTAATTGATATGCTCTGCCCATGATGTTAAGTCTCATTTGTCTAGTAATTTCACTAGCTACGGTGCCCTTCAGACTGAAACACAATAATGCTGACACAGTACCGCTTCACGGTAGAAATAGGCGCCGTTGTGCTACCCATAATCTAGCCGGCAAGCGGCACTGGGTCTCTAGTAATTCTCCTAATGATTGAATTTATTTCGTTAAATTATATACTTTATTTCGTTTTTTTTTTTGTTGTAGGTAATCTTTTTGCGGTAGAGGACGTATGGTAAGTTCATGACAGAACGTAGAATCTAAAATAACTTTATATTTATACTAACCTAAGTACATTATTTTTTATTATTTCAAACGAGTCAAATTCTTCACTAAACTGCATAAACTTTGCTCTTAGCTGTAATATTATTTATATATTGGTATGAATTATTGTCTTTTGGTAGTTTTTGATGTTCAAAGAGTGATTAAAAATACTACTTTGAATAAAAATATTTGAATTCTATATTTATAAAGCAGCAGAAATATATATATATATTTTTTTTTTGTGAATTTGACGTACCTACACTAACTAACAATTTGTCTAAATATGTGTAGATATACTAAATTTTTCAATGCAGCATTGAACGCAAGCGCTTTCCAATTTGATTACAGACATCATATTCGACTAAGACAATAACTTGACCATAACTATGTTATGGTAGATGACTTAAATATCCGGATAGCATAAAGAAGATTAAGGCCGAGTATCGTTAATTTGCTCCTAAGAATCGAAGAGTTCCGTTCAGTTCTCACCAAACTACCTTTAAAGTATATCCTTTCCAATAAAATAAGAATCATCGAAATTGGTTGGCGCGATATTGAGTTATTCGTAAATTTATTATCCACTTTTATGGTTTTCTCATGGATGCCATTGTCAGATCTGGACCAAATTACAATGGGAAGCACCAGCTTTCAAATAAAATAATTATCAAAATCGGTTCGGTTCACCCAGTCGAAAGTTTTGAGGTAACGTATTGAGAAGCTCCTCCTTTTTTAAGTCGGTTAAAAATTCGTATGAATCCAAACTGATCGAATAAATGCTTCAGTGTTTATAAACTCCATGTTGTTGGTGCCTTCTGTTTTCACAGCTATTACTGCAGTCCAAATGTTATAAAGTCTATCTGTTAGCATTTCGTATGGAAAACACGATTTTTTTTCTTTCGATAAACAATTAACAAAATAAAGACGTCATCACAATAAAAATAAGATTCATTAATTAACTGATAACCCTCCAAATAGTAGTGCTACTTGTTTAATAAATTTAATCTGATTTGGCATTTTACCAAAATATTTAATCCTAAAATCCAGTCATAATAAATACATGCGTTGTTATCCTTTAAAGGAGAATTTTAGAGGAATTTGAAATCCAAAAATCTTGTGTGATCAAAAAATTTAAAAATTCCTTAGCCGTAAAATTTAATATTATTTATTTTTATAATATTTTATTTATCTGCAATAATATTAAATAACAGTTTGCGAACCATTTATTACAGAAATCATTTGTTTGTGGTTTAAAAAAATATTTTTAGTATCTCTTAAAATTAATGAATTATGTATTTGTATTTAGTAATAATCTTTTGTCAACGGTACTTTAATTTAACGGTATTTTTAATTAATTGAAAAAATCAATGATTAAAAAAAGAACATAGTTATTCAATTGTTTTGGGTTTTCACTTATGTCGGCAAATCTTATAACTGCCTCTGTTTTTTATTGAAAATAACAGTTTCTTGAAATAGTGTCTAAAAAGTGGCAACATTATAAAGTACACGGTGCCTCATCTCGGCGATAGAGCTATATTTCGTAGATCAGCATTAGCTACTGCCAAGTACAGTCCCACTGCAGGATCACAGATCGTGCACCACGCTCGCATAATGTGACCGATGCCCAACTATTTTTCCTGCGACAAGTGAATCTCTTTATATGAACTCTGTTGTGCTGATTTATGAGTATTAATGGTATGGTACAACTATTATGTTTTAATAAGCTATACACAAATGAAATTTGAAAAACAAAATTTTATGAACGATGCGGGATTCGAACCCTCGACCTCCGGCGTTCCGTGCCGGTGCTCTAACCAACTGAGCTCAGCTCAAAATTTTGTTTTTCAAATTTTATTTGTGTATTAATCCTAGAAGTGAGGGTTATCACTTTAAAAACATAACATATTGTTAATAAGCTATGATAAATTAAAGTTTTATGACAAAAGTGAACTAGGATTTTTTTATGATAAGATACTTCGTACAGGCTGTACTTCATACTATAAACTATAAGGAGTAACAAAAGTAACGCATTGCTATTTGTAACAGTAATGACTTTCAATTGTCTGCTGGTTAGAATATTTCATTCATTAAAAAATGATACATAATGAGTTTTTAATCTCTTTAAGGCTGGGGACAAGATCGCCTTAGTTTTAATTCGGAATTAGAAGCATTTTTAATTTAAATCAAACAATTTTCTTTACAAAAATAACAAAACAATGTCATATTAAATAGTATTGGTAAACAGTTGAAGATTTTTCGTACAATTTTTATCTAGATTGAATGAATAACATGGCTCCAACTGTAAAAGTTAGGGATACTTTGGTGATTTCTTTTCGCAATGTCTATTCAAGATAGAATTGTAAAGAAAAAATGAATTTTCTTCTCATATTCCGTAGACATATAATTCTTTTTTGTTAAAATAAAAGCTTCATATAAACCTTTAAAAATGGTTTCAATAATGAGCTATTTTGGAGATGTCTTTGGATAGCGGCCTTAATCAACGCATAACAATAATTATAGTAGATTCACTGTTTGCTGAAGTTCAAGGGACGCCAAGTTTTTGAATTTTGATGAGTTTCATCTTAGCCATGTTTTGTAAGTAAATATTGGACTCACAGAGCTTTAGGATAATTTTGTTTAACACGGAGTTAGATTGGTGAAATCATATTAATATTAGTAAAATAAGTGATGGGGGAAATATGTGTTAAAATCGCTTGTTCAGAATACTTGATTACTTGAAATTATATTGCTTTTTCATTTTGAGAAATAATGGTTTTGGAGATTAAAGGGTAGGTAACCCGAAAATTTTCAACTTATGGATATTTTCGACATATAAAAGTTCGAGCTAAACAGGTCTTATTGACTACAATATATTATGTATAATAATACTAATTACTAGAACATACTGTTTGTGCAGTTCTTGTCGGAGGCAGTACTGTCACTGTTCCTATTTGTGCCACAAAATGCCGTGCACTGTTGCTGGAATGTTCTGGTAAGAATGGTGTGGGTGCAGATGTAATAACAGGCTCCTGAGCTTTTCTACCTTTGACATCGATTACATGGTATTAAAAAATCGAGATTGTAATAACGTAAAATGAGTTTAACAACGTTAAAATTGTTGTAGAAACAAAGCGTGTATCTGAATGTACGGATTTGAAGAAAGGCGCAGCCCCGTACGAAAGTTAGAAAATAATAATTCTATTTCGCGTTTAATTCATCTTTGATCTGTCCAGTGTTTCTCGTTCCCATAGTTGGCTCTAGCGGCGTGTAACGGTAGCCGTATAATCTCTAGATGCTGTTTCGTTTGTGAAATTGAGAGGTTGCATATTCGTGATATTTGTGTGCTTATTTTCTGCAGCGCTATTCCTTAATGCAAAATGTTGGTCGTTAACGAAGACATCACAATGTTCCATGTTTGTCTTATAAGTAGTTGTTGTCGAGGAGGGATTGTATTTGTTAAGATTCAGTTTGATTTTACTTTGATGATGAATTGTTGATTTTTTTGAAGTGAAACTTCTTTACAATCGTTGTGATTTGAAACTGGGTGAAACGAAAATGCGAGACGATAGATAGACACAAACAGGTGAATGCATAGGATTCAGCCGGCGAAAGAATGAGATAGGAAGCATTATACAGTGTTTTGGTACAAGGCGATCATAGTAGAAGAAGAGATTGTCTTATATATTATTGTATGACGTGAGTATAGCTTAATATATTTTGGCGTCATGCGCACGACGTATTTACTACATAGACACCAGGAGAACATAAATATGTTAGCGGTGATAGTAATGTCTTTCAAAGCGTTTGAAATCGTTTCATCCTAGCAACATGTACCAGGACTTCATATATAGTTTAGAGGTTCATGCACAATGCACATCTTAAAATTAAATTACAAGTGCTGACCACCTTGAAGCCAAAATTTTTGAAGGTTTCACTTCTACCACGTGTAAATTGCACACATGTTTTTTTTGTATATTCAGAATTCTTTGAATATTTAGTACTTAGAATTCTGTACGTTCAGAATTCACAAAAGTGATAACAAATAAATGTTTATATTAATAACAAATTAAAATGTATATTTTATGTTATAATAAAATAAATGAAGTCTTTTATAATATAAAATTACTAGATTTTCAAGCAAAATACGCTCCAATGAAACAGGAAATTTATATCTATACTACTATTCTTTTACTATCGTTTATACAGTAGAAATTATGTCTAATTTAGTATGGTATTCATATTGTATTGAATAACCTCAAATACATAAATACTTAACCGATTTTAAATCTTTCACCAGTGAGTGGTATATTATGGTTGGGAAAGTGGAGCTATATTATTTAATTTCGAGATCTCTACGTAATTTGCAATGATGTTAAAAATATGTAAAGCTAGTACTTAGACAATATTGGTTTGCAATTTCAGCGAAGTCAGGGAAACAACTAATTAAACAGAGAGAGGCTTTTTTACACAGGATGCAGGCTTAATGGGTATCAAAGCGGTGCCTTATTCTTCAAGCAGTTGTGTGCAAGTACTATTGGTGTATTCAGTAGGCCAACGAGACTTAACATCTTATGACACAAAGTGATGAGCGCAGTTGCGACGCTGCTCAGAATTTTTGGGTTTTCAAGAATCCTGAGCAGCTTTGCATTGTCTTGCTCGTCTAGTTTCTTTTCCTCATTAAAGTTGTTGCTAAATGTATCAATAAATTATTAATAATTGATTATTATAATCCCACAAAGTAACGCTCGATTCACTTAACTAATAATAGCAGTTCTGACTATGAATATGAAGACATATTCTTCGTAGAATACTCGTAGCTTTTATTAAAATGCTCAAACGATTAGATTGTCGTGGGCACGAGAAGTTTGCTGAATGTACGACGTCCGTCGCGACAAGCAAGCTTCCATTTCACCATTTCCGTGTTTGTGTCATTGTTCAACTCTCGGCTTATGAATTATGGAGGGCGACATGTTAACTCTATCAACTCGCGTAACCCAAGATCTGTATTCGCTCTCAATGAATCTGAATTCACTTGAGTTTGTATTGTTTTTATTTTATAAAGACTTATTTCTTCTAGCGACTTTTGAATTTGTACTTTCTATGGCCGTTGAAAAAATATGGGAGTAACCTTACGTAGTGCGCGCAAAGCGAGTGATAAAAATGAAAAATAGTTTTTTTTTAATTATTGTGGATGTGATTTTTCATGTGGCTTTTTCATTCTCCATGTTCCGGAGAGCTCTTAGGTCTGATACGTGCCGTTTGGTGGTGGTATTACCTTCGTAACAAGTATTCGTAAAAAGTACAAGTAACGATTTTCATGGAATTTTCTACTTTATACCACTGTAGATTGAGCGTCCTGGAGCGGTGTTTCTAGGACAATGCTATATGGCAAGCGTCAAAAGAAGCTTTGATACCGGTGATTTTCAAGAAACTTTCTACTACCACTACAGATTGAGCTTCCTTGAGCGGTGTTTCTAGGACATTCTATATGGGAAACTTAATAATAATAAAATATTATTTTACTTTTTGCCTGTTATCATATTTTAATATCAAGTATCCCGAAACAATAAACAAATGCAAATTTTTTGAAGAAAGAGATAAAAAAGATTGTAAAGGGAGAAATCACCGCAGCCCATACTTGTACCAACTGTACTTGTTGAATAAACGTACTGAGAATTCGTAAACCAAACACACATTGATACGTGGCGGACATGGAATTAGTATTAAATTAATCTAGTAATTAAAAATAATTCAAAGTGCCCATTGATTAACGTAATATAATTAATAGATCTGTTACCAGATAAAGAACTCTCGCACCTTTAACAGAAAACTAAACGTTAATTGTTTATCATTATTTGTGGCTTTTAGATTACGATGGTTGGACTCCGCCCTTTTAACACACCCCTTGGGTCTGGCGGTGTTCTATGATCTATGTATTTTAATTATATTAACATTCAGTCGGCCCTTGATTGTGAGGGCGCGTGGAGTCATAATTTTAAATAACTTATATCTCTATACACAAATAAAATTTGAAAACAAAACTTTATGAACGATTCGGGGCTCGAACCCACGACCTCTCGCGTTCCGTGCGAGTGCTCCACCAACTGAGCCAACCGTTCGAGTGACGGATCGTCATAAAATCTTGTATGCTTTGTTCAACTCTCAGGTTGTTGCTTCATCTACAAGATCTACTTTACAGTTAACCTGCTCAACCCCAAAATTTGCATTTGTTATGTTTTTAAAGTTATAACCCTCACTTCTAGGATTATATCAATAAGTATCTAAATCTTTTTCGATGTTTTGCTGTTTGTCTTCACATGATAAGAAATCCTAACGGAGTAACAGACCAGTGTCCATAAAAGTATTTACAGGTTCTGATGTGTTATTCAGATATTTTGTGCAAACTCAGCCTTATCGTTGTAATTTTTTTCATGACAATAAGTGGTGAGACAAGCACGCCGTTCAGCTGATGGCATTTGATACGCACTGCCCAGTACAATGCAGTACCGCTCAGGATTCTTGAAAAACCTTAAATCTAAATGGCACTACAATTGTGCTCGTAACCTGGAGGAGACATAGGATGCTAAGTCTCATTTGCCCAATAATTTAACTAGCTGCAGTGCCCTTCAGACTGAAACACAATAATCCTTACACATTACTGCTTCACGCCAGAAAAAGGCGCCGTTGTGCGGGTAGCACAACATAAACTGCAGCTGGCATCCTGTGGAAAGGAGCCTCCCACTTAGTACTAACAGTACGAAGATTTTAGGTGTTTTTTAGAAACGTGACGAGACTAGCAAGACTTTCTGATGGTAAGTGAAAGTTTTACTGTGAAACGCTCTGCCCACAATGCAGTATGAGCGATTCTTTAGAAACACAAAATTCTGAGCGGAATCGTAACTGAGCTCGACACTTTCAGTCATGGGTATGATGTTAAATCAAATCCAATAATTTTAGTAGCTGCGGTGCCGTTCAAACTGAAACACAATCAATGATTGCATACTATTTTTTAAGGACAGAAAAAAGCGCAAATGTGGTCCACATCTAGCCGGCATCGTGTGCAAGGAATCTTATTTTTTATGGAAGAGGAGGTTTGTTCTCGATCGTACGGGTCACCTGTAGTTAAGTGATCGTTGCCGCCCACATTCTCTTCTAACACCATGAGAAGTGGACCTTTAAAAAAGTACGCGCTTTTTTTTCAAGGTACCCATGTCCTATCGTCCTGGAAAGACCGCACAACGAAGCTTATTCCTCAGCTTGGTTGTACGTGGAAGAAAGTTCCCACTGCGGAGGAACGCCAGACGACAAAATGATGATGATATCACAATTTGTGGAATTCGGAAGCAGCAATTAGGTTTGTTTGGCTTTTCACCATTTTTGCAATGTCCCAAAATATTGACGTTTTTATCAGAATGGAAAACTCGCCCACTTCCACCATGGTCGCTAGCAAAAATATCAAAAATTCGAGTAAACTCGATTATTGTTGGTATTCAAAATCATGAGCATTTTTATAATTGTAGGAGTTACTTACTTTCCCTAATGTTATTTTTCAGAAATATGGACTAACAATTTTTCCCACTAATTGTTTTCCTTGCCGTGGTGATTCAAACACCTTCTTTTATTACAGCAAGCGTCAAGTTGATTTCGAGTGACGACATCGTTTTCCTGCTAGTGTGAGTGACTGTTCCTTCAAATATTTGTATTAATTTTGAAGACTCCATTTTTGGTGATAGTTGTATAGGTATGTCTATGTATCCGCTAAGGGAATGTCTGGAATTCGATAAAACCGTGCTCCCACGGAAACTTTTCAAAATTTTACGGATAAAATGTATGACGTAATACATTACGTCACTGCATTACGTCTCTGCATGATACATCATGCAGAGATTAATTTGCCTATATCCTTTTCTGTTACTATAACAAGCAAACTAAGACTAATGAACATCTATAAGTGTTCGAGGCAATTGATAAATAACTAATTAATCACAGAGCTAAGCCTTATCCTTTTAATCGTATTTGTACAAACTAATTTGTTAGGCTTCGACTTAGCGCCGGAAAACCTGGTCAAGCGAATTAATTACGTACTTTGAGAACTGATGTTAACACCTCGCATAAATAATTAATTATAGTTTAGCTTCAATATTCCAAAATTAAACTAAGTGTCCGAATGCTAAACAATAATTATTAATGATATTTATAGATTCTATCCGGTAATCTTCTTACGATCGGCACTGAGCTTTGTAAATGTTACAAATGGATTCGTTGGGAGTTCGTGAATTGGGTTAATAATTGATGTGTTCGAAGGTTCTTGGAAGCTTAGGCGGAATTAGTGCAAAGTAATTTGTTTATGGTTTGGTTATGATGTTACTTCGTTCTTGATTAGTTTGTTGGTTATTGTTATTGTTATTTTTGGTGTATCTACAAACATCCCCTTGTTGTGAACAACCTTTATGTTATCTATTCTACTTCATTTCTTTACGTGCTTACTTAGTGCTTTTTATATTTATTTGAAATTCGTGTAGGTTCATACAGGTCGTATTTCATTGTAGTTTTACTCTTTTGAGTTCTTTTAGCTTATTCAAGAAGCTTAGTCATCTTGCGTCACCCTACCGAAAAACTTAACAGGATCACTAGCGGGGGCTCCTCAGAAAATTTTACGAAAATTTTGTCAAAATTAACCCAGTAGTTTTTTGTTCATGAGAAACATCCGCACCTGAACACACCGATATATATATACTGACGACCCTGCCAAGAAACCTGACAAAAAATAAAGATTTTCATAAAAGTGAGTTTCACCCACAGACTTGACTTCGTTACTTACTTACTTTTGACTTCGTTAATACAGAGGTCCAGCAATTTTTTAGGCCATGGCGTTTCCATGCATGCATCGATTTATTCTATACCATTTGTTTGTTTATTCCATTACATTTTCGTTACATCATTATTATTATTATTACAGGTTGTCATTGTCTCAATGTTTATTTAAAACCCAAATACTATAAGTTCACGACATCTATACAGATAAAAAAGCTAAATACATATATCAAAGTTATACAAGTGTGAATGTGCATGTTTCCCTAATTGTGTATTTATATTGGTCATGCAAATTCTAGACCTCTACCACAGCAACAGTTTTTGCAAGTACGTGAAATTGCAACGTCATGTCATATCCTAACATTACAATACGAGTTGTAGAAGGAAAAATAGTAGCTAAAAATACTAAAAATCACGAGTTTTTAGAAAACCGAACCTAAAAATATTGGTATCTTTATAAAAGTGTGTTTTTTAATTTTTTTAAACTATTATTTGCATTGTAGATTAAAATTCGGTTAAATATAATGGTTAAAATTTAAAATTAACATCAATTCCTGTCGTATAGACGATAGATGAAGATTATATAAATTAACAAAAATCTTTTTTTTTGGGCATATTGAAAAATGGAATAATTTTATCAAATAAATGTATTGTCATCGGTCCTCGATAAATCTACGAAGTTTGAACGAAATCTGGCCGTTTAAAGTGGGTCAAAACGCGCCCAAATGAGTAGGTTACAAACAAACATACATACAGGTGAAGCTAATAAAAAGCGTCTTATAAAATAGCTGCGTTTAAATGCTATGGTAAGTATGCATACAATTATTTAGATTTTAGTCTAATATATAAAATTCTCGTGTCACGGTGTACGTAATTGAACTCCCGAAACGGCTCGACCGATTTTCGTGAATCTTAGCGTGCCGATATGCACGGGTGGAGAATCGGACAACATCTATTTTTCATCCCCCTAAATGTTAAGGATCCACCCCAAAATTTATTTTTTTGTGATTTTTTTAAATTTGTTTAATTAGGATTCAGCATTAGAAAATACATACAACTTTAAATTTTCACCCATCTACGATCAACACTTACTTTTGTATCGCGATTTCAATATTATTCTAAACCATCCACAGACGTGCAATAGAGTTGCAATATGGCAATCGAATATAATGATTATTGTACTACGATAAATTTTATGTATGATAATATTTGATAGGTCTAAGAATCGGTCGTCATCTATTTTTTATACCCCAAAAATTTTAATTATTGAATTAATTTTATTTTTTATATGGCATATATATTCAGCATGTCAATAAAAAATTGACTTGCTCACTTTATTTATATAGGCCTATATTTTAAGCGACAAAAGTCTTGGTAACATAAATGCGTTATGGTGGTGGTGGTTTTCCTGTCAAGGTCTAAGTATCAGTGCTTCATGAAGGTATCCCATTCGTTTAGATAAATGACGGCTATTTGTTTAGGTTGATTAGGGTATTGGATGGCTGGCGGTTGCATCCAGTTTGATTGTTTCCGCGAACCCTTTCCGCAGACAAATGAAAACCACTATCCATCAATAAGATATATCTCAATTTCTGAATCCTTGATAATTTGTCTTGATAATAGTTACTTACGCCTAGCAATCGGCTTGTGATAAGAACTTAGTTTACATTTCTGCACATGTAATAGAATAGTTGCTATCTATTTCAATAGATTACAATATATATTTTAATATATTGTGTGTGCTGCTATATATACAATGGCCTTCAAAAGTAAGTATCACACTTTTAAAATTGGGATAATGTTTTAAGTTCACAAGATATACTTTCGAAATAAAAAGGACTCCAAAGAGAATTTAATTTTGTACATAAAAACTTTATAGTCGGTAACCTTCTTTTAAGAATTGGCTGAAAAAAACTTCAAAAACAAAACCATTCCTTTTTCAAAGTGGACTTTTCCGAATTACAATTTTACCATTCACATTTTTCTTTCTGTTTTAAATTTTTTTCAAGATCGATGGGTCTTGTTTTATAAATTTATGCTAAAAAGCACATAACATTTATTTATCATGCCTCTTTCAGTTGAAGAATGTGCTAGGAATGGCTTTTCTGGAACTAGGCATCAGTATGCGTCGCACTGCAAGAATGGTGGGTGTGACGGTACGAACGGTCCAGAAGGTAAAGCGAAGGTACGAAGAGACTGGACACCATCTGAGGAGAGTTTGTAATGGCAGACCCAGGTGTACCAGTGCCCGAGAAGATCGTTATATTATTTCCACTGTGTTAAGAAATCGCCACAATCGCCATTTCTGATGGAAGGCGAAGTGTTTACAGGCGACCTGGTGAACGATACCTTCAAGCCTGCATCTCAGAAAGAGTCCAATACGGTGGAGGCAGTGTACATGTATGGGCTGGCATATCTTCAGAAGGTCGCACAGAGCTAGTAGCCATAGAAAATAGCACCCTCACTGGGCAAAGATATGCTCAAGAGATTCACAATGAGTATGCAGGGCCGTATTTAGCAAATATGGGTGATGGATCGATGCTGATGCATGATAATGCCCGGCCACACACGGCTCATATCGTACAAGAGTATATTCAGGAGGTCGGTATCAGCGTGATGGCTTGGCCATCAAGAAGTTCTGATTTCAACCCGATTGAACACTCCTGGGATGAGCTTGGGAGGCTAGTCAGAAATCGCAGACCACCACCTACTACCCTCAGGGCACTAAAGCAGGCCCTGGTAGAAGAATGGGAGAATATTCCCCAACATCGGCTCCAAAACCTAGTGTTCAGTATGCCAAACCGGCTCGAAGCTGTAATCAGAGCTCGAGGAGGCAATACCAGTTATTAAGAATTAAATAACATGTAATACATTTTAGTTGAATTTTTTTACACTAAACTAAAAATGTCTATTTTCATTGTTTTATCTTTTTAAGTTAAAAATGTTACTAATGTATAATTTTAGTTTCTAAGAATTAAAGCCTATAAAATTTGCAACAAAACGTTTTTAATCTTAAATCTCGACCTTCTATAGTTAAAAAAAATATTTAATTTGAAAAGTGTGATACTTACTTTTGCAGGCCAGTGTATATATCACACTAGCTGACCCTGTATACGTTGTTTTGCCATATAAATTGTTTTTTGCCATATAGATTTTTTCTAAAATAAACGTAGCCTCAGTTACTCCTTATTACATCAGCTACCTGCCAATAAAAGTCCTGTCAAAATTGGTCCAGCCATTTCAGAGATTAGCCGGAACAAACAAACAGACAGACAGACAAAAATTGTAAAAAATGTTATTTCAATATTACAGACACTCCAATTTTATGTATATGTATGTTCCTATAGATTACCGAATCCAATTATCTTTAAAAATAATTTGATATCATATGATTACTTAAAATTGAATTTTGCTTTAATGTACAGCACAGGTTGAAATAATACAGCTACCTCAACTTAAATAATACAGCTACCTCAACTTAAATAATACAGCTACCTCAACTTAAATAATACAGCTACCTCAAATAATACAGCTACCTCAACTTAAATAATACAGCTACCTCAACTTAAATAATACAGCTACCTCAACTTAAATAATACAGCTACCTCAACTTAAATAATACAGCTACCTCAACTTAAATAATACAGCTACCTCAACTTAAATAATACAGCTACCTCAACTTAAATAATACAGCTACCTCAACTTAAATAATACAGCTACCTCAACTTAAATAATACAGCTATCTCAACTTAAATAATACAGCTACCTCAACTTAAATAATACAGCTACCTCAACTTAAATAATACAGCTACCTCAACTTAAATAATACAGCTACCTCAACTTAAATAATACAGCTACCTCAACTTTCTCCATTTCAACTAATCATCCTTTTATAAAAATACATGAAAAAAATCAACTAGAGAGCGAACAACTACTGCAATTTCTGACGATGTAATAAATTTGAGTCGTTCTTCATTTTTACAACCTTAACGCAAACCGACTTAAGTCTTCGATATTATTGCTATTTTTGGTGGTTCGTCAACCTTTTCAATCAATTACGTAAGCTAAAATCTATCGCAAGTAAAGCCAGAAAATTTATATTTGTCATCAAGTAGACGTGGGACGCGCTTGGTAGTGGGTGATCAATTGATTTATTTTAAACTATTCAAAGTAACATAAAATTGAAACGTTAATAAAACGCACGAGACTATTATTTATGTAACACATTAGACAGTTATTGCTCACAAGTCGCAATATCGCGTTACAGGCAACAATGTAGACGATAATAAATTAAGGCAATTCGTGCAATATATCAATTTTGGTAAGTTCATTTGTTACCGCTTATGAAGGTTTAAGGATTTATTATGGCAAGGTATATTATGGTGTTCTTTCAGAGCCACTTTGTTATGTAGCTTCGATAAGACTTCGTTATTTTTGTATGAAATATTTGCAAAGTGTGATTTATTTTTAAATTTTTATATAGATTATATTTGCATGTCATCTAACAACTTTTCTTTACAAATCGCATAGTAGAAATTCAAGTCACAACTTTGCGGCATTGAGAATTAAAATGCAATGCTATCCTGTTTGGTGTTTCTACCCAAAGACATACTCGGCTGTATATATGATACTAGTTAACAAATAACACGTACTGGAAGACGCTGTATTATGGTACAGCGTCCCCCTTACTAGACGGACCGATGATCTGGTTAAGATAGCCGGAATAGGTTGGATGAGGTCAGCACAGGACCGATCGTCGTAGAAATCTTTGGGGAAGCGTTTGTCCAGCAGCAGTTGACGTGTTTTGGCTGAAATGATGATCTATGATACTATGAAGCTGTTTTGATGGAAAGATAATTATTTATTTCACATACAAATGGCATATTCATCGCAATGCAGTTGAATGACGCTGATGATGTTTGGGCTGGTGTTATTGTATCAATATTGGCTATTAAACCTAGTAGCCGCTTGTTTCATTGAGTAAGCCTTTATATAATTATCATCGATAGTTTACATTAAAACTTTGATATCGCCGCCCCCAGTGAATAAAATGATAACTGCGAAAAAGCAATTTGACAGGAAAAATAACTTTCTAAGCCATAGGATGTAGAGTAACGAAACAAATGCTCAATGATAGCTTATATTTTATAATGTTTTAAAATATGTTATACTACCGTTAACCGAATTGAAGATATTGAGACTTTAAAAAGTTACCAAAAATCTATGGTTGGTTATATTAACTATTAACATTTAACGTTATATTCTCGTTACTTTCAAGAGATTGTAAGAATTGCATTACTGTTTTACAATATTATTATTTAATCGACAGAAAACAATATCACTTGCCATTATATTCTAATTAAAACAGAAAAAACAATGAACGGCAATAGAACCCCAACCTTTTATTCCAGAGTTTACAATAAAACAGTGTTGTAGTAATCAACTATTGGCTTATCGAACATTTAAGTAATTAAACATAAAAAAGTAGTCCTCTTGAATAATTCCTTATTAAAGTAAATAATCCCATCTTGTCTTTCTTTAAAAAAACTAATCTTTCACTTCTTCATCATTACTATCACGTAAATGGTCATCAGAACTATTCATAAAAGTAAGAGCAATGATAATAAGTTGAATACTGGTAGAGGTGTGTGGTATGATAGTTTCAATTCTTTCATTCAGTTTACTAAAACAAGCTGAAGTATTGTTCGCTGTTTGTCTGGTACCTTGCTTGTTTCTTCCCATAATTTCGTGATGTGGTTCGACATTCATCTGAGAATAATGGGCATCGAATTCATATTTATAATGTTGTAGTTTACTTCCATTACTTTAAACTATTCTATTTTCTTTCCAACCTCATCCTTGACCCAGTTTTTATTTTTAATTAACTCTTTTAATACCAAAAATTCGTTCTGCGCCATTTCCCTCACACTTCTTCCTTTCTTTATCTATACTTCTCATCATCAACTTTTGTATCATAATATTTGCGTACATTTTTCCAGGAGTGTATACAGCTCTATGCTTTTATTTACGTTCAATATTAGAGTGCATGGAATCACCATTGCTTTGACCATGACCGGCTTAAAAAATCGCCGTATAATTTTAATTTGTAGTTTCTGAGCACCAAAATTTATATAAAAAGCAGATATAAATCAATTTTTATTCTGCCCTCCGCTACCGTCAGAGTAAAAAAAGAAATATTATTGATGGTTTCAAGTTCACCAACGAGAAATCGCCATAAACAGCTGCTTCTTTCTATCACTCCTCTTTTCGATTACGTAGTGCCAAACATAGCAGTAATATTTAAGCCGAGTACTACAGTAAAGCTATATGAAGGATATTTTCTTTTTTTATTATATTATGCAATATTCCTAAGTGGAATATATGCAAAATCTTCTGTATATTAGAGGTTGCTATAATTATTGTATCTCAGAATTGAACAGATTCTTTTCTCCTTTTTTAATTTGATGTAAGCACATGTTCTTTATTATTGTGGTGCTGATCATATTTCTCTTGCAAAGTCTTTTTGGGAATATAAAAAGAGTAGTTAAACTAAGTGTTGAAAATGGTTTCATATTGGCGTTTAGAAGCCATCGGACAGTCGTAGTTTTCCTCATGAAACCAGGTTTAGTACAGGCGATACATTTTAAATATATTGACCAGTTCTGAAAGATATTATCTGACCGCATCTTTCCTTCTATAAGTAACCTCTATTGCAGGGAATAGTTGAACATGCTGGATGATGTGATCTTTTATCATGGCGCCTTTTTTTATCAATTATTTATTTGTCAGTCTTGGCCTGTTCTAACGATGTATAAACGCTAAGCTGTTAAAGTTAAAGTGTTAATGAACAATGTCCTACACACTTGAACTTTCATCGCGTCGACATTGAAATAGTATTTGATAGAGTCTACGATTGTTCTTTTGGCCTGGTGTTACTATTTTTACTTCCATAGCTATTTTATGGTTGGCAATGTATTGCTGAAGTTGCTCGTGATCTCTGAGCTTATAATATTGCTGCATTATTGCCCCTTCTTGCACTTATCTTGTCATCACTTACATTCAGCATTTATAGATTTTTTTTTTTCAAATTTCTACGTAGATCTGCATCCTACATAAGGTTCTCCTCAATTCTTCAACTTTTTACTTCTCTGGTATTGTCTTTCACTCTCATTACTTATATTCGTCGTCAAATTAATAGAACATGACACGTCATCATCTGGGGTACCAACAGCAGTTTTAGTTTGTATTGGCTCTTTCTCTGGAATGTCTTTGATATTTCTTTTATGATACCTAAGCATCATCATTATTGCCATAATCATATCAGCTGGAAGCTGTCCATTGCTGAACAAAGGCCTCCCCCAAAGATCTCCACGATAATCGGTCCTGCTCTACCCTCATCCAATGAATTATTATATTTAAAGTTATTTACATTATTACCATATACAAAATATATTAAATCTAAATCATTTAAGCTAGATGTGACAATTGTGTAACTAACTAACGTACAATAACGTATTTTCACTATGAATAGATTCTGGTTTATGTTCTGAAGCTTATGGTGTTAATTTAAACCATGGTATAGTCATGACCTGATAACTCACGATTTTCATTTAGTACTAAAGGCGATGCTATGAAATCTACTTAATGTAAATTAAAAAAAAGATGTTTAAGATGGTCGACGTAGCGTTCTTGAAAATATATAGGAAGAAACTGTTATTAAATAATCTAACTCTCCTCCAATACTTGAAGATTTCTGGTTTTAGTTTTTAACTTAATTTTAGATTTCTAAAGTAATGATAAAGCAAATTAGCAAGCAGTGTTTACCTTTAAATGATTTTGCATACCCTGTGCATGTAATTTAAATTGTTAATAACAATAGCGTTCACAATAATTTCGTTCATTTCTGTCATTTCTTTACTGAAGAAAGAGTTTCACAAACTTCATATTATATCTTTTTGAAATTATTCAAAAAGGCATTAGCCTGGAAATTCACGATAAAAATTGGGTAGAGAATTGAGACACCGTAGACTTCAAATATGGGATAACACTAAAACTATGGCAATATCACTAATCATTTTATTCTCCGGGGGCGGCGTTGTATGACTATAATTAACCAATATTTAGCTTATTATTAACCTAATATTTAACCTGATATTCAACCTAATATTGAACCTAATACTGAACCTAATATTTAACCTAATATCTTGCAAATTTCTTCTTAGATCTGTATAAGGTTCTCCTCAATTATTTAACTTTTTACTTCTCTGGTCTTGTTTTACACTCACTTTATTTTTATTCGTCGTCAAATTAATAGAACATAAAACGTCATCTTCTGGGGTACCAACAGCAGTTTTAATTTGTATTTGCTCTTTCTCTGGAATGTCTTTGATATTTCTTTTATGATAAGCATCACCATAATCATATCAGCCGTAAGCTGTCCAGTGCTGAACATAACTCACGATTTTCGAGAATATGATTGCCAAAGTTTTTGTTTTTTCTTTATTGAAGAAACAGTTTCACAAACTTCATATTATTATCACTTTTTACCAGTGCTCCTTTGCAAAGGATTCCGGCTTGATTATGGGTACCACAACGGCGCCTATTTCTGTCGTGAAGCAGTAATGTGTCAGCATTATTGTGTTTCGGTCTGAAGGGCGCCGTAGCTAGTGAAATTACTGGGCAGATGAGACTAAACTTCTTATGTCTCAAGGTGACGAGCGCAATTGCGGTGCCGCTCAGAATTTTTGGGTTTTTCAAGAATCCTGAGCAGCATTTCATTGTAAAGGGCAGGGCGTATATATTACCATCAGCTGAAGGTCGTGCTTGATCAGTCCCTTATTTTCATTTAAAATAAAACAGTTGTCTAAACTGAATATGTGACTGTATGTCAATGTACTATTATAGAAATATATAAGTTTGTACGCTACCAGCCGAGTTATGAGAATGTTGGTTTAACCTTTGAGCTACAGTTTGATGCTAGGATTTGCAGAATATTTGGACTATAATATTTTAAATTGGAACACAACCATCCTTTCAACGGCATGTAAACAAAAAGTTATAATCACTGGATAGAATAAGTAGTGGAAATAATAATTTCTCATCTTAGGAATTATTTTAAAATTCTATACTGCACAGACAGATGACCGTTGGGGTAGTTACCGTACCGGAAGACGCAGTGTTGGTAGGCCCCCCACAAGATGGACCGACGAACTGGTCAAGATCGCCTGAATACATTGGATGGGGGTACCGCAGTACCGATCGTCGTGAAAATCTTTGGGAGAGGTCTTTGTCCAGCAGTGGACGTCTTTCGGGCTGATGATGATACTGCTCCAGCTCATTAGTCGCCTGATCTCGTCTCTGACTTATTTATCTGCACGCGATCCCTTGAGAGTTATTTTCACGTCGGTTTGGATGGTGATTGTATTGGAGTGTTCGGAAGAGCTATTTAACGTGTTCAGCTACCGCGGAACACCAGTATCTCACTAGACCCTACAATCTTACTTACACACATCGTCTAGATACGTCGCGTTTATCCATAGAACCGTTTTCAAGGAACTTACATCCAAGTTTTGAATGAACTTCCTTCTATTCTTTATTTATTAAATGGTTATCAACAGCGTTACAGTAATTAAATAAAACATAATTCTTAAGGCCATTATAGATTACTCATATTGACAATATTATTTTACAACAAGCCGTATTGCAGAACAACTGCCTCTCGTGTTTCTTATTCTCTGTGTGTATGTTTGTGTGTGGTTGTGAAGGCGTATGTGTATTTTAAGTAGATAACTAGCTGAACCGACAGACGTTGTTCTGTACATACTGTTTTTTATAAATTTGTCAATAATATTTCAAAACATCAAGAATTATTTCGTAAAAAACGCTCCCTGTTGTTATAATGAAATTGTTTCACAGCGGAACTGTCAAACCGTGCGTCACTAAATTCTCTTATAGAAAATATGTCCATACAAAACAAATATTGAAAATAAAAATAATTTTGGGTCCCAAATCGAAATAAAAACTATCCTATCTCTCAAGTTGGACCAAACTGCACTCCATGAAGTAATCCCCATTAAAATCCGTTCATTAGTTTAGGAGTCCATTGAGGACAAACATTGTGACACGAGATTTATATATATTAAGATAATATGTATTTATTTTAAACAAATGAGCACGGCACTGCTTTAGACTGGTGTAATTTAATAATTTCACGCTTCAATTTATTCTTTTCTAACATAAAGATGTCTAGAATATCATAGTAATTATTGCAATTATTTTGAATCCTGCATATAATTGAGTTTTTATAACTGTGTTGTCAAGTCGATGTACCTAATATAAAGTAAATTAGCTCGTGTCAACCTTCTTCTTAATCGTGGCGATTTTGACGGATTGGTCGTAGTTTTTATGTTATAACACCTCTGTTTGAGGTGATTCGAGAAAACTCATGCACAGGATTTTTATTTGGTCAATCTATCGCCACGTCTAGTGGTGCTTAAATGCGAGTATGTTACAACTTATGATTCTTTTATTTTTTCAAAGAGAGCGTAGTCCGTGGTGATCACTACATATAAGATACAGCGTAGGACCTCCTGTTCAATAAAAAAGCAGGAATAAGCATTCAAAATAGGAATACCATTAATTAAATAATACACGACTCGCATAAGTCACGTTCACTTAACGCTCGCACGAGACAAGGTATCACATTCATGGCGTTTGATTAAGAACGGCCTAATGAAATTAATCACTGGTAGTCTAGCGCCTCTTGACAAACGACCGCGTATAATTTCACACGCCATTACAACGCTGTGTCTATATAATGTGCCTGGGGCGAGATCCTTTGTGTCGATGACCGGAGATGAATACATCGACATTTAATTCTTGTTTAAATTGACATATTGTGTTTTGTACGGTTTGTTCTAGAGTATTTTTGAGGATTCATTTAGATGTTGTAAAGTTTCATGACAAGTCTGTTATTTGTGGTTATTTGGAAATATAAATGTTTATTTTTGTGGTTGTACATAACTTATAATATTGTTGATTTTATGATAGTTTCAATAAATGTGTTGAAAATGATGAACCCTGGCCAAACTAGGAAATCATAGCTTCAAGTATGAAGCAGCAGTGCTACAATACATGTCATAACTAATTTTACACTAATATGTGTATGCTGAAAGTTAAAGACCAAGTTCTTATTTTTTAAATGATATTTCATCGTTGAGGTGGTCTTCGGATTTTATATTCAGCGCCAGTTTGGATCTTGATCTTAAAGATTTAGAAAATTTTAAAATTTATAAAACTTATAAATTTACGGTTCATCACCGCATTGCTATTGATCATCTAATATTTGTCTAATATAAGTCCTATTATTTGTTAGTAGTTATAATAATATCTTCATTAACAAGAAGAATTAGATAATAAATAATAATATTAGTTGTATATAAACTTATTAATAGAAGTAAGTACTCACTAGTTAGTCTCAGAAAATTTCTTATAATTACTTGTTATGTTATATTATAGAATGCAGATGATCTAAATTCTAAATGTTTTCCTTCTCATTAATATCATTAAATTTCCCATAGGTAGTACCGCTGATTATCGTCAGTTAAAAATGTTTCGAAATATTTTTTTTCCCAAGAGAATTTCCTACACAATTTCAGAGATAGAAATAACTTCCATGAAATATCAACTATTACCCGATTATCTAGACATTCCGCGGTGTCTGCCAATTTGGGTCGGATCAAGCAAACTGCCAAATATTCCAATTAAGATGAAATAATTTAGTTGTGACTATGGCTTGTCTTTAAATAATATCTATAATATCACTATTCGATTAATAAAATTGTGCTATTTTTACTTTGTCGTAAACATTGTTACTTTTGTTACACTAGTAGTTAAGAATTCGATAATAACTGAATTGTTGCTTCATATATCCAATTTGTCATCAACAGCACAAAATTAATCAAATTTATATTGTGTATTCGCGATACACTGAAACAGGATCGCCTCTAAGCACGGCGGCCTCGCAACCGATAAATCTGCTGCACTTAACTTCCAACCGGTAAATAACTATGGGATTTCCTTGTGCGATGCGCCCGAGCATAAATCTATGCCCGTATTGTGATATTGTGTTGCCATTATGCTGGTCCGAGGAGGCTGGACATCACATAAATACACGCGTCTGCGCTGCCCGGCTCAATGTCGCAGGCTTGTCTGTGTCACTTAATACGGCGCAAGCAGAACTAACAGTCTGGTGGAATTGTTGAGAATTTGATAAACTAGGCAAGATACGTTTATATGATTTCATGAATACTTCATTGGACTAGGTAGCATTTGTAGTAGCTTTTTTGCTAGTAATTACGAATTAAGTTTTTAAAATTATACTAATTACTATACGCGCGCACAACGTCAAAGTTCTCCTACATCAAGAAGCTCGCTGGCTACCTAGCTAAAGAAGTCGATAAATTTACCTCTAGTATAGAGTGAACTGATATCAGTATTCATGATATTTATTCACCAAGTGCCATTTCTAACAAATGAAATGGTAAGTGTATGTAATGTGCCGAGTCTTAAAAATGTTAATTCTTTTCGAGTCTTGTAGAAACAGATAGCTTCAAGGATAATTACTTACTAATATTATAAAGATGATTAGTTTTGTTATTAAGCGCGCTAATCTTTAGATCTACCTTTCGTAGCTTTGATAGCTGCTTTCGTGCAAATGCTATCTAGAACCTGCTAAACTAGTCTTACATTTTTTTGAAGTAATTCGGAAGAAAGAAACACCCAAAAACAGCTTCGCAATTGGTAATCTTTAGGTTAGGTTATCCTTTGCCTATTATGTTTTTTATATTACAGAAGTTTATTAAACAGATGAATCAGGCGCACCTCAAATAAAAACTATTTGTCGAATTGTTTTAAAATTCTGTGTAAAATAGTGTAAGTACGTATCCCAAGTTTTTAAAGGGACTTAAAATATGTAACACTGAAAACAAAATAAGAAATAGTTGCGTAGATTGTCTATGGCTATTTGCTACACCCTGAGCGAGTTTTGCACGTACTAATAGGACGGGTGTAGAATCGCGATCGTCGATGTACACGTGTTCGAAGCAAAATTACCATTATTATCGATCATCTCACGGCGGCGTCCTAACGATCCGGAATAGTTGAGGCCTTGCTTATCCGTGCTAAATTTAAAACATCTCCCGTTATGTTGCTGCCATTTACTTTGATGCTATCAGATTGTCCTCATTGACGCCAAATGTATGTTCAATGTCCCGACTAGTATTATTTTATGCCCTATTAGTATTTATTCTGCCCTATTCATATTATAGACATTATTTTGCAAAAAGCACGAGCCCGCTGAGGTTTTTCACAGGGATGAGGACTATCTTTTCGAATGAGCAGTACATTTTGTCGTTTAATAAGTACCAAATCTAAACATATATATAATTGAATTGGCTCTGTGTTGTTTGATCAGTTTATACTTTTTAGATGGTAAAAACCTGAATTTGACATCCAAAAGCAACAATAGGTACAATAAAATCTTATGAAATCTAATTTTATCAGGAAAAACAGTTATATAAATAAATTAACAAACAATGATAAAATCATTAGAGCCGTTTCCAATGTAGTTAGATTTAAATTTGTTATTGTATAAGATGTATAATAATTAATTATTGCTTGTTTAATAGGTTTTATATTTACTATAAGGTCGATCATAAGTTATAATAAATTCTAACTACTCGTTACTAAGGCCGATTTAAACAAATATAATTCCGCGTCGACTCTGCTAAACAACATTCAACAATTTTTACATTGTACTTGTACTCTCATCCTATAAACTAATAATTGACTTGGGAAAATTTAATTGAATAGAATTACCTTAAATTGTTACGCTTATTTTGAGTGCAACAAAGCCTGTATTTTCTATAATCTTGACACAAATTGGCAGTTAACGCTGCTCCGCTCATTTGTGATTACACGTTCCTTGTAAGTTGTAACACAGACTATGGTTCGTGTTGCCAATTATTGCATATTAACTTAATTGATTTCGATGCTCATATTTTGTAAAATGGCAATAAAACGTGCCTGCATCTCATCCGCGTGATTAATACATGCGTCTGGCGCAGTCTTGCAGCTCGTTCAGCGCAAGTTATTGAGATCGCTTTGTTAAATTGTCAGTGTAATGCTAATTTTGTTTAGTGCCCGTGAAATTGGATAACGATCAGCTTCAAAATAATACGTATTGAAAGTTATTTTTTTTTATCTATTTGTTTTTGATATGTTCTTGAATTTAGCATTAATTTTTTTTTACCACACACGGCACATATTTTGGCACACGTTCTACCACTTCGAAAGTTCTTCTCTCGCGCAAACTATTCTGTTTAGAAAAAATTTATATTAGAAACTTCTATCATTTTTGAAGATTTATCCATAGAACGTATGGGTTTGATGAAAAATTTTGTTTGAATTTCAGTAAGGGGAACCCTCAAAATTTATTGTTTTTTTTTTCTATTTTTGTGTGAAAATCTTAATGCGGTTCACAGAATACATCTGCTTACCAAGTTTCAACAGTATAATTCTTATAGTTTCGGAAAAATGTGCCTTTGACATACGTACGGTCAGACAGACAGACATGACGAATCCATAAAGGTTCCGTTTATTGCCATTTGCGTTTGCAACCCTCAAAATGCATTCCGCCTGAAATCGATCAATCAATTCAAATATTTTATTAATTTTCTTTTATTTTAATATTGTTGTCATTGTTTTAAGTCGTTCTTCCACATTGCGTTGCAATTTTTCTTCTCTCAATTCCACTAGTGTATTTATCATTGAAAACAGCAGTTAACCACAGACTGCTATTTATGCTTTTGATATCGATACGGCACTCGGGTGTATCATAAATTGAGGCATTTATCGAGTTTCCTAGGTGCTCGTTGTTTCAGGTATTGTGGCGCCCGAGATTTCAAATGCGATTTATTTTACGCGCTACGCATAGACTAGCCCTCTGTAAGATATTGTCTAGTGTTCTATTTTAATTAGCTTTTATTTGTATATTATACTTAGACTCACAAATGCTTTTTATATTACAGAAGTACCCTTTAGATACTTGAGGACTTGAATAGTTAATCCGTATCAGAGTAAACAGACTCAAACATTGAGAATTCCTGTTTTTTAAGAATCAAGGTTCACAATAATTATATTATTTACTTGTAGAGCGTCTTTATTATTTATTATTATAAGGTTTTTTGTTATTAAATTAATCGACAAGCAAGATCTTCCGTAAGTGAAACGCAATGCCCACTTCTACGCAGTGCTGCTCAGGATTTTTGAACAACCGAAATTTTAATTATTAAAAAAAATATTTAATATTAAATTTGGCGGCGCAATTGTGATAAAGTAAAGTCTCAGTGGAAATACGAATAGTGCTCGCACGCCACAGCTTAACATGAATATTATTAAAATAAGTCTCAGATATGTTGCCGCTAAATCAGATCATCATTTTTATTAACTTTGGTTCTCCTACGGATCTTCTCATTTCTGATTCGATCTCGCAGGGAAACTCCGAGCATAGCCCTCTCCATTGCCCTCTGAGCGACCATGAGCTTTATCTTAATGCCCATAGTTAGTGACCACGTCTGCGTACCGTAAGTCATCACTGGCAACACACACGCTAAATCACATTTACACATAATTTCAGCATTTGCCCGGCAACAATTCGGTTAATTAAATCGTAAACTCTATTTCTGCATCATTATTGCAGCCACGCTCTTGCCGTGCCAAATTCATTTGTTATTTATATATTATACTATTAGCGAAGAACGCTTTGCTTTATGAGTTTTGATATCAAATACGATCGAGAACGCTACGTGACTTGAATCGACATTCTGAACCGATGTTTATTTAGGTTTATTATTGTGTTTCGTCAGATTTTCGCTGCAATTAATAATGTTGTATGAGTCGTTATTACGACTATTGCTTTATGTAATGTTTGTAACAAAATATCCTCGCTTGCTTTACGATATGTTATCAATCACGGTTAGAAAGATTCCATACTCAGAATGAACTTAAAATATTATTAAGGTATTGGTTACAATATTTATTATTGTACAGATACACTTACTACTTGACAGCTTAGGCATTTGATTTACAAAAATTCTTCTATATATGACTGTCCACAGTACAAATTTATAGGGCAAATGTGGAGGAATTATTGTAAGGTTGACCTAGGCATACATTCCGCCTTTATATTTGTGAATGTATTGAAAATAGTGGTCTCATGAGTACCAATGTTAAATGAGCATGTTTTAAAGGTTTGTTGCAAGTGGAGTAAGCTAGGCAAGTGTGTCTGGACCGTGCCAAATGGAGGCTTGCAATCACAGCTACTCCTCTAGAAGACAGATTTATATAACTATTAATGTGTACCTTATTACAAGCAGCTAGGTACAGCTTTCGATCAAATATGTATAAGATTAAACGTTCTGGCTTTAGAGATGATAAGAGAAGTAGTCGCACAAATAAACGTTTGGCCATGTTAATGTTTAGTATGGTGTAAACCAATTAAAACAAACCAAAGACAACGTGCAGGTGCGCTAGCTATATGCAACACCAGAGGAGGCAATCACAAGAGCTTGGCTGGCCTTTAAAGAAGACGCACGTGCTATTTTGAAGGTACCCATGTCGTGTCGTCCCGGAAACATCGCACAAGGAAGCTCATTCCACAGCTTTTGTGTACGTGGAAGAAAGTTCCTGGAGAATGGCACTGTGGAGGAACGACGCGTGTCCAGATGGTGGGGATGATATCCTAATTTGTGGAATTCGGCGGCAGGAATCAGGTGAACTCTTTGGAACACTTCTACATTATACTTATACTTCGAAACCAGTTAAACATCGCTTGTTACGTATAACTCTTGTCATTGGAATGAACTTTTTTCTCGTTTTTTTTTTTTAGAAAATGGAGGGTTTTTGTGGTTTTACTTTGTACGCTTTGTGAATCTTGGGTTATTACATTATATTGACAGATACAGCGCTCTAACTAGTCAATGAATTTTAAGCTTTAAAAAGTTGTATCTTACTTAGTATAATCTATTATTTATTAATCCCTACAAGAGACAGAAGTTGTACTATAATAATATTATAATTCGAAAGGGAAAACGAACGCCTATGTGAGGCTTATCGCGTGCGACTACGAAGACTTTCACAAACTAGATTGGTAGTGATAAAAACCTATTGGTGTCAGCTCGGATAGTGCGGGGCGTACCTGAAAGCGCATGTACTGCACCTATCTCACAGATGCGGACGCGAGCCATGGGCTAAACAAACAGTGGGTAGGAGTGGAACAAGGCATAAGCGTGATGAGGCTTCTTGACAATTATATGCTAAATAAGGTTTCGCAAGATTATCTTGATGTGTCTTTTTGGTTGTACAGTGTAGGTACCGGAAATATATTTCTGTAAAATAGTAGTACACTTATACTGTTGTGTTTCGGAATTACGTGAGTGCCGCTGTAATATGGCGCTAAAATACTTTTTAGTTACTTATTTATGACTTATTTTCTTCTTCTTAAATTAAAAATGTATAATATACTAGCTGACCCAGCAAACATTCTATTTACCCTATAAATAAATAATAAAAAAATTCAATATTTGAAATTTTCGGAGTATAAAAAATAGATGACAAACGATTGCCAGACCTACCAAATATATCGTACTTTAATAATTATTTTATTCGACTGCCAAATTGCAACCCTATTGCGGCTCTTTGGATCGAACAGAATATAAAAATGGCGATTTAAAAACAGGGGTTGATCTTAAAAAAGTGGAAATTTAAACTTGTATGTATTATTCAATGCTGAATCTTAATAAAATAAAGATAATGTTCGCCGATTCTCAGACCTACCCGATATGCACACAAAATTTCTTACAAATCGGTTGAGCCGTTTCGGAGGAGTAGGTATGGTAACAAACACCGGGACACGAGAATTTTGTATACTAGATAAATAGGTTACGAATTTTATTTGAAGCGCAAATACGCAACATCTACGAACTACGAGTATAAACAGATTTTTTCATAGATTTAGTTTTTATACGCTTTATATTAGCTTCACCTGTATGTTTGTATGTATGTTTGTATCTTTGTAACCGACTTCTTTGGGCGCGATTTTGACCCACTTTAAACGGCTAGATTTCGTTCAAACTTTGTAGATTTATCGAGGACCGATGCCATTACACTAATTTGACTAAGAAATGAAAAATAAATAATAGTTAAAAATCTAAAAAGCACGCTTTATATAAAATTCAACTAAAAAATTGAAAATAAATTTAAATTGAAAATAGTGTAAAAAAATATATTTTATTGTAAAAAAACGTTTTAAGATATTATTAAAATAATAATTTTTGTATACACTTTTCCTGAACGAAGCTAGCTCATTATGATAGAGCCGTGGCAAATGAAGGTCCGTAATCTGTACCCACCCCTCTAGGAGTCTGGCGTGAATGAATGAATGAATATCATATTTGTAACATAAATATGACCCTCTCCCGAGCCACCAGTCAGCCAGTCGGTGCGCTGCCGTGAGCGTTTCTATTTTACAACACACGTCAACCTTTCACCGCCGAGAGATATTGTCCGGACGGGCCCGATCCTATCCTCATTACCATATACTGGGCCCGTGACAGCGGCGCAATTAACTATCTGTTTATTGTTGTTGGATTATAAATTACGTCGCGCCGTATCACTCCTGTGTACTCACTCTCTAGAAAGCTAGCAGCCCGCAGTGCCATTTGAGTTATTATTGTATTCAATTATTAATGTTATACTCTCTGTGTTTGGATTTATTATTGCTCCAAATGTTTGCTATTCACTGACCTGTATCAATACCACTGGACAGGCTGTTCCATATGTTTGACTGTAAATTTTTTGTGCCTGTTTGAAGCGCCACTAGCGAGCGTACAGAGAACTAATTTTGACGTATAATACAAATGGCTGTGCAGGAACGCACAATACTCTGAAGTATTATTGAATTTTGAATTAATTTCGGTAGTTTTCCGTCTTATTTATCCTTCAGGAATCAACGTAATAAAGTACACAATTATTTTTGTAAATAGTTTCCCACGGTATTGATGTTTGCTGAAGTTGTCATCACTAGTTTTTGTACCTCAGACTCTCGCTACATGGACAACAGCGCCAAAATGGCGAATATCAAACAGGCACAAAAGCACTTTGACAGCCGCCAGTCCAGTGGTAAATACTAGAGACTAGAGGTCAGTGGCGCTATTGCTTTTTGTGACGGAGGCGTTGATGGTTGTAAATTAAATATTCAATATTCTTTATTGGAATTGTGTTCATGTGACATTATACAATTGGTTTTTGGTGAGCTGTTTTTAGAGACACTTACGCGTTCTCATGTTTCTTATTATTATTACCTCAATAAGCTGACGCGGAGATCTTTGAGGGAGGCCTTTGTGAGGCTGATGATGATGATGACGATGAGGCTCACTCCATCTAACTTTATATTGTGCTACATTGTGTTCCCCTTTTCACATTTTTTTCCATTTTTAGCCATTCGATCGGCTTTTTTTTCACCTTTAATTTGGTAGTAAACGGTAAAATATATTAATTACTACAACTACAGATCTAATCTATTCCTGACAATAGTCGAAGCAGAAGGAGTCAGACTGCCGACGCATGTCGCATATCAGCGCCCTCTTCTTTCGCCAGGCCACTGGGTTATCCCATCAGGGGGCTTACCATAACAATTTTATTCAAATAATATTTAATAAAAAGAAAAAATACAATGTCTCAATAGTCTTACCGACTGAGCCAACTGTTCGAGTGACGCATGTAGGTATCGTAATTTTTGGTATGTCTTGTTCAACGGTTGGCTCAGTTGGTAAGGGCGGTAGGACGGAACCATTGAGGCGCGGTCTCGAGTCCCGCATCGTTCATAAATTTTGGTTACAAATTTAATTTGTATATAATTATGTGTCAAGTTGAGCGCAATTGCGATTCCGCTCAGAATTTCACGAATCCTGAACGACACTGCCTTGGTAGGGCGTATGACTTACCATCAGGAGAATGTCTTTCTCATCTTTATATTGTCATAATAAATAACGGATCTATTTAATAATTGACTAAGGGCTGTCCACGTTGACGACGTCGTGTGAAGAGCACTTAATCAATTGAAGTATGTTGAGTCGTGTTTTTTTTTAATATTTAATTGAGGGATCTATAGATGTAATTTTGACGTTATACTTCTTATGGCGCGTAAAAAATCTCAAAAGTGAATTTGTATGATGCGCGTACTCCAACATAGTTTTATGAAAATAAGGGACGAAACGAGCAGGCCGTTCAGGTGATGGTAATTGATACGCCCTAATGGACAATGCAGTGCCGCTCAGGATTTTTTTTTTTTTTTAAGTTTCATTTGCCCAATAATTTCACTAGCTACGGCGCCCTTCAAACCGAAACACAGTAATGTTTACACATTACTGCTTCACGGCAGAAATAGGCGCCGTTGTGGTACCCATAATCTAGCCGGAACCACGTATACGTGTACAAAGGAGCCTCCCACTGGTAATTCTAACGACACCATGCAGTTTTAAGTTTTAATGACTCTGATATCACATTACGAGCCGATGAATGTCTTGCATGTGAACGGAGCGGCAGCGCCAGCAATACAATCCTTATAAGATATTAGTAACCTTTTACTTTCCAAGATAACCGCGCCGGCAACTGCATGTGACATTCATTAGGAACTATTTCGAGACAAAAGCGGGTATTTAGCGTTGTTCGCGAAACGGGAACGTATGAAAGGTTGTGTGTAAACATCGTGAAAGGTTGGCCGTTCCATCATGATCACCTGATGTGATCACCTTAGTACAAACAATAAACGGTATTTACGCCCTTTATACCTTAAAGCGTCTATAATAAAAGACTTTTATCTACACCCATGCATTAAATCCTCTATTAAAGATTCTTAAACAGTTAGCTTATTGCCAACATTAAAACACCCAATGTGCTAATAACCATTACATCATCCAAACGAGTGTTGTAATGAAATTCAGTACAACATTATATCATCCGTCTTCATAATAACACTCCTTTGGATGATATTATGGTTACTAGGACTGGCTTTTTCAATGTTAGCAGTAAGCTAACAGTTTCAGAATGTTTTATAGAGGATTCATATTATGGGTGGGTGTAGATAAAGTCTTGTATGCAACTGTTGATAATTAGGTATTGAAACACTCATGTGACACTATTATCACACTCGACTTCGCCTCGTTTGATAAACCCACATTCGTGTTTAATACCCCTTATTACAGAACAGTTGCATAAATGACTATTACGCCCTTTACCTTCAAGCGTGTATAATAAAAGACTTTTACGAACCACTTGAATAGAATACACGCCACAAGTTAGGAAATCATCCCCACCATCTGTATGTGTGGTGTCCTCCACAATGCGGTTTTCAAGGAGCTTTATTATGATTGAACTTCCTTGTGCGGTGTTTCCGGGACGATACGACATGGGTACTCTCAAAAAAAGCGGGTACATCTTCCTTTATGGCCGGCAACGCTCCTGTCATTCCTCTGGTGTTGCAAGCTGTTGCATCACTTAACACCAGGACCCGTACGCTCGTTTGTCCTTCTTTTCCATAAAAAAAGAACACATATTCAATAATTTAACTATAATCACAACTATGTCATATACAAGTAACACTAAATGATTTATAACAAGTAGGCGGTCGGGTGACCAGCAGCCAGCACGTCATATACTTTCGACTACCCCAACAAGAAGTGCCCAATAGCTGAGAGCAATTCGTAGCAGTTACCCTACTACCAATCTTAATAATGCTAAACTTCAACATCATAATAAAGTGACATCACTAAGAATGTAATAAAAACATACTAAATATAATAACTCAAACAATATAATATTAACAGGTTACAAATTATTCTATAAACATTATTTTAACTGAATGTTGGTACTAATTGGAATTGCAAATAACCATAACACGTGGCACATTTTTTTAACATACACATTTTCGACCTTACAAATAAACTTGGTATAAAGTTGTAATTGATGATAAACAAAGAAAATGCAAAATGTTTACAATATCGTTGACAACACTGTCAATACAATGATAATTCTGAAGTTTTTCGAATGACAAGCTAGCTTCCTTGCAAATAAACGCGGGAAACGTTATACGTCCGAACAAACTATTCGTAGGCAATGTCTATTTGTAAACATTTTACATATTCTTGGTTTATGCTTAGTTATAACTTTATGTCAATTTTATTTGTAAGGCCTTTTATGTTTTTGATGGGCATTGTTAGCCGTCATGGAAAACGGTATAAAGCTTGAAATCCGTAAGTTTGAGAGTTTAATAGTAATTTTTTTTTTCTTGTTTATGTAAATTGTGAAAGTCAGTTTTTTCATCTCTTTTCTAGTACCCAACTAACAAGATATACGAGTAGTAAACGGTTATTATAACGGAGTTTCCCTGTGAGATCGAGTCAGAAATGTGGAGAACCGCAGGAGAGATTTTTTTTTTCAATTCCCTCTTTAATTTAAATTCAATTAAATTTAATTTTCTTGTAAAAGCGTATGTTACAAACAATACATTACATCCCTATTAGTAGGGAAACTAATATTATAAATGTGAATGTAAGTTTGTTTGTTACACTTTCACGCCTTGACCACTGAATCAATTTTGATGAAATTTGGTACAGAGATAGACTAGAGCTTGTAAAAGGACATAGGCTACCATTTTTTGTAAAAAGGGCATGAACGGGTTGAAATTAAGGATGTAAGTTTGTATGGAAGTTCGTCACTATCGAAGATGACAACATGGAACTTTGTATTTAGGCACATGATAAAAAATAAATAAATATTTGGTCTAGCGTTTTTAAAATTTCGAACTGTGTAGGGATGAAATAGGGGATGAAAATTCGTATGGAAGTCCAAACAACGTGACACTTTGACGCCTAACTCCGAATTCGATTTTGATTATATTCCGCGGCGGAAGGACACCGACTCCAAAAATTACAGTAATCGTAACTAGAATTAGATTTATTAATAAGATTGTATAAAACTACGCAATTATTTTAATACTTTTTAGTGCATTTATATCTATTGTTTTGGAATAGTGTTTTTGAAGTCGGTTGTTTTTTTGTTAATTTTTTGATTTTTTGATTTTTAGTGAATTTGAAGTAAAATTACTAAGAATTTGTTTAAATATGTGTAGATATACAAAAAATTTCAATGCAGCAATGAACGTAAGCGCTTAATTCAAGAGTTCCGTTACTTTGCCATGGATTCCGTAATCAGAACCTAACCAAACTCTCACCAACTATCTTTGAAGTATATCCTTTCCAATAAAAAAAGAATCATCGATATTGAGCTATTCGTAAATTTATCTTATTACTTTGCTATACGTGTGTATAGCAAATTTAACACTTATGGTTTTCTCATGGATGCCATTGTCAGATCTGGACCAAATTACAATGGACCACACGGAAAGGACCAGCTTTCAAATAAAAAAAGGAACTATCAAAATCGGTTCACCCAGTCGAACGTTTTGAGGTAACAAACATAAAAAATAAAATAAAATACCGACGAATTGAGAACCTCCTCCTTTTTTGAAGTCGGTTAAAAAGGGCATGAAAGTTGGCATGGGAATTCGTTATTTTCAGTGATAAAAGTATGAAACTTTGTATTTATGTTCTTGATAAGCATTAATAAATTCGTTCGAACAATTTTGAAAGTTTGACCTACATTGGGATGAAATAGGAGATTAAAGTTTGCAGGGTGATACTATTATAAGAGACTGTCTACAATATCAAGGAATATGCGCTGTATCGTAGAAAAGCGCTCCCAGCAGTGGAAATAATATTTTGTATTATTTGCAAAGTATCCTAAAAGACAAAAAATGCTGCCCAAAATTACTATTCCACGCAGATGAAGTCACATGGAAAAGCTAGTACTGTTATATATGTTATATATATTATATAAATTACGTGACACGTTGCTTGGATTTAAATGTGGATTACTTCATGTAGTGCAGTTTAGTCCAAATTGAGAGATAGGATAGTTTTTAATTCGATTTGGGACCCGTAATTCTTTTTATTTCCAATATTTGTTTTGTATGGACATATTTTCTGTGAGAGAATTTATTGACGCACGGTTTGACAGTTCTGCTGTGAAACAATTTCATTATAACAACTGGGAGTATATTTTACGAAATAATTCTTGATGTTATGAAGTATTGACAAATTCATAAAAAACAGTATTTTATTTATTACTAGCTGACCCGACAGACGTTGTTCTGTATATTATAAATAAAATAATGTTTTTATATGAATTTGTACTTCGTAAAATATGCATCTTGCTGTCGTATTGAAATTGTTTCACAGCAGAACTGTCAAACCGTGCGTCAATAAATTCTCTCATAGAAATTATGTATGGACATATCAAAGGAAAAACAAATTTGTTGTTTTTATTTAATTTAGCAGCATTTTCCTATTTATTCACCTTTTAAACCTTCCCTGGATTTCCACAAATAATTCAAGACCAAAAAGAGCCAAATCGGTCCAGGTGTTCTCGAGTTTTAGCGAGACTAACGAACAGCAATTAATTTTTATATATTTAGATGTACAGAACAACGTCTGTCGGGTCAGCTAGTATATATTATATATATATGAATACATTAACAGACATTGAATACAATCACAGTTTATTAAAAATAGTTAGCCGGTTCGAGCATGATATATCCACTTTCATAACAATGATTTGTGGTTTAATATTTTCTTGAATATCAGTGAGTGCATTTCTCTTGTTGACATCTTAATAACGAGCTTACCTTCCAACACGAATACCGGATTTATGGCACACGACTGGCGCTCTTCAGCCCTTAAGGTATTTTACTTGTAATTTTTGTGTAAAAGATTCATTATTTTCTTAATATAATAATAATAATAACAATTAATTAATAAGAAATTTTAACAATTTGTTGGTTTTTTAAAGTGATAACCCTCATTACTAGGATTAATACACAAATAAAATTTGAAAACAAAATTTTATCAACGATGCGGGACTCGAACCCACGATCTCTCGCGTTGCGTGCGAGTGCTCTATCAACTGAGCTAACCGTTCGAGTGATGTATCGTCGTAAATTATTGTATGCTTTGTTCAACTCTCAAGTCGTTTCATCTACAGGATCTACTTTATAGTTGATAACCTGCTCGAACCCAATATTTGCATATTAGTAAATTGACTTAAGATGTCGCACTTGCAAATCTAAACAATTTGTTATGTTTTTAAAGTGATAAACCGATCATAGTGCAGTTTTGCACAGACGTTGTCTTTTCACAGAAGTCAGAAATGGGTTGCGATTTTTAAAGACGCGTTATCGAGAATAGTTGTCAGAAAGGATGAATTGACAATCATTAATTCAATTAAGTCAAAATGACACTTATAAATGTCGTAGATTTACCACGAGTTGAGCTTTAATGAAAAGAAGTGGCTCATTTTCACTTTTATTAATCTATATGTATAGTTAAAACATTTAAAATTATTTTTATATTCAATGTACCAATGTAAAGTAATGCACCAAAATCAGTCAATCTTTTTGAGTTATTTGTGTTAGTTAAAAGAAATAGACGTCAATTATTATTACAAAAAACTCAAAAGAGTAATAAATGCAGTAGATATACAATTCGCATACACTGTTAATAAGTATCTAGTATATTAGAAATGACATGAAAAAGAAATCGAAAGGAATCAATTTTGAGAAAATGCCAATTAAGCAAGTGTAGTATGCGAGCAGAAATATATTTAAAATGGTCAGTATGTTATCGATATAAAAATAAAAAGGAGAAATATCTGAAGACAAGGCCGAGCAGGCACAACAAGCAGCGCCCGTTTGCATGACGCATGGACCAGCCATCGCTTCCCTCGCACTCATACTGGGGAAGATAACAAATGCTACGACGCCGCCACGCCAAATATTTGTTAACATTTCACATAACAACAATGACAAGTATTTATCAAAATAAGAAACGTGTAATTATTACTAACAAACTTGGAAGATTTCATCTTGATCAGTTGAGGATAACAGATTCAAAATTTTGGTGCAATCAACATACACATTGCAAATTAAATATAAAAAAAATAATAAGGCGTACTTGATAGGCTTTTTGATTCGATTAAGTCGCTTAAAAATAGGATTCAAAATGTTTTCTCAATAATTGTTTTTGTTAAAAAATGAAGAGTCGATGAGATAATTTGTTATGGTGAAACCACTGTTATATTTTTTGTTTATATAACAAACACTATATCACGTACAAACTTGTGATAAAAGTGTTCACAGCTTTTGTAATTATTACTTGTCATTTTAGAGATAACTTTATCGGAAGACGCACTGAATTTGGACGAAGCATATTAGAGTATTTAACGAAAATGGAGACGCCATGCGCAGAAGCTGCAATTGTAAACTTTATTCCACTATATACGCTCGTATCATCAAGTGTTTAAATGTTTTCATGTCTGAACAACTGGAAAAAGATTCAGTACGAGACTGTACTACTGCTATACTTCTGTTTTATTGAGGGTTTTTTAAAGATTAAGAGGACTTTTGAGAGTTATTTTATGCTACCTATGTGATCACTGCCACCCTTGCTCCTTTAGGTGGTAATAACTGTCCCTTCATTTTTTCAGTACGCAAAACACATGAGTAAGCCTTTTAAGAAGAATTATAAATATAATATTACGACACAAAATTAATAAATATATTGTGGTGTTATTTATATGAAATTAATAGTATACTCATTGAACTTAAAATATAAGATAATTTAAATTTAAAAAAAAAATGTCTTCACCTGATTGTTTTGTGGGTGTAAAGATCGTCAGTTTATTTTCCACAGAGACTATGCAACGTTCAAATGTGTTGCAAAATGTTTATCACGCTGAAAGACGGTGTTACACCCGTCAAAACTACACACTTCATACGTCTGACAGTTTTCATTATTATTTTAAAAGTATAAAAATTTAGATGGATACATTAATTCATAATGCAAAAAATAAATTTATTTGTCAAATTTTAAATGGAGTTTATTTATGCATGTGACTGACATTTAACCCTCCATCGTCAATATAGCTGACACTCTTTTTTTTTAAATGTGATTGAAACAATCATTTAATAATAATATAGTTTCGCTTGGTATAAAAAGCAGTCCAATGACTTTTACATGATGTCTCTTTTAGATCCACCGCCATTTTGACAACTGACGTTTTAATGATTTCTGAAAATATTCAACTGGTTCAAAGAAAATTAATTCGGTACAAAATACTTGTTTTGCGAGGCCGACACACTTGATAGGTATTTAAGATACGGCCACCCATTTGAGTACTTATGAGGTATTAAAATATATTAGAATTTAACACCTTAATGCCGTCTCTAGTTGATTAAATACTCCTTGAATACCACTTATCATTGTCTCCGATATTAATAATAATATACTTGCCCAACTTTAAGAGTAATAAAAATATGCCCACATGTCAAGTAGGAGACGAAAAAACAACGATAAGATAAACTTTTTACATGTATTTTTAGTGTCTAAAGAAATTAAAGTATAAGAGTGTTTATATCTTTTTGGCATTGATTGGTAAATGTCTCGTGACTCGAGTGTGAGTTGATATAAAATGAAACACCGTTTTTTGAATGAATTACTGAAAGTCCGGACCTGGGGCACAGTACCTGGGGTCCGTAAAAATATTTTATTTTGAACCACAACTGACTTAAAAAATTTGTACTTTTTATGTTTGTTCCGTAGTTTACGGATCGATTTGATAAATCGCATGGCTTGGTGATAAACCCAGATTGGCCCCGATGAAAATAAAGTTCAGGTCTGATGGTGGAACTATGAATATTTTTTTATGAAAATAAGGGACGAGACAAGCAGGACGCAGCTGATCTTAATTGATACACCCTGCCCATTACAATGCATCGCCGCTCAGGATTCTTGACAAATCCAGTGGCACTACAATTGCGTTCGTCACCTTGAGACGTAAGATGTTAAGTCTCATTTGCCCAGTAATTTCACTAGCTACGGCGCCCTTCAGACCGGAACACAGTAATGTTTACACATTACTGCTTCACGGCAGAAATAGGCGCCGTTGTGGTACCCATAATGTAGCCGGCATCCTGTGCAAAGGAGCGTCCCACAAGGATATATATATAAGAATATTTGAACTCTTCAAAATTTTTAGGTAATATAATCCTTTTATAAATTTGATTACTCATTGCCTAAGTACCCTGTTCTAAGATGTGCATGTTTTGTGAGAACTTAGTTCCATTGTTGGTACTTGGACTTGTGTCAGGTATCATAATGGTGTTTTCTTCATTGACTCACATGTTGATATAGCGGCAGCTTTAATTTTAAATTAAAAAAAAATATGTTTGATGTGGTGACTAACTCTAGAGGTGATTATTACTGTAATCCCAAAAGTTTCGTTAAAAAAATCAAAATAGTTTGGATTTGAAAGAGCGACATTTTAAGTAAGTTTCCTAATATGCGCTTAATGGGGTCAAGCAGGTTATCAGATGAAAAGTAGACCATGTAGATGAAGCTTCAACTGAAGAGTTGAGAAAACATACTAAGATTTTAGAAGGATGCGTCATAAGAACGACCGATAACACCACGAGGCATCGATTTCAAGACCTTTCCAGATCTCGTTTTCAGGGGGACTGGAAGGAGATTTCCGAGATCTGGAAAGGTCTCGAAACGTCGGGTTAACTCACATAAAAATCTGCGTTTTAATCCTTTATAAGTGTTTTGTTTAAATGTGTCACACTCGTGTTAATCAAAGAAAATACAACGAGCAACAGTACGGATTGTATCAAACTAACAAATAAAGTTTGGATAAAAAAATAAATTCAATCTGGACACTGGAAGTTATGTATGTGAATAGATAACATTTTTAAAAATGGAATTACAGTTCACCTTTTTGAAGTAAACTCCTCTTAATTGACTTATTTTATGATATTAATTGATCCTAGTTTTATTTAATAGTGAATACACTTCACCAGATATACGTTTTTGAGAATTCATTATAATTTGTAGACAGATGTATTAAATAAAATTTCTGGGATCCTATTATAGATTATAAAGACTTTGCCCAGCAAAAGACCTACCAACCCGATTTAACCGAGTGGTAGGCATAACATGTTTGTCCATGCTCTTTATGTTATGGACATCACAATAATTATTATTGGCCGTCATTTTATGTTCCTGCATTATTAACATAATCAATACTTACATACCTAAGTATTATATTGAACTGTCTTTATTTGTAATGTCAAAGTAACAGCTAATTATTCAATGCACACAAATACTTGTTCGGCAGCTATTCTAATATACATTTATGCTGTTGGTCTTCTCAATAAATAAATTAATAATAAGTTTTTTCTGTCAGTTCAATCCGGCTAAAAGGCACACGTAGTAACTACAACTTTTATTTTTTAAATTAGGGTTACGCGTGAAGAATTGAAACTCACAAAATTATTATTTTTTAAATCTTTATTTATTTAGGTTTGATCATAGAGTGAACATGCAACCCTCATAATGATTATCTCCGAAGTAAATCTAACTTAACCAACTTATGTATACTCTTAGCTTCCTCCGAAAGGGGGAAAGCCAATGTAAGATTACATGCTTCTATTTCATATAAGTTCATTTGGAATTTCAGAGAAAGTTTTATTCTTTCAGCCTCGATTCGGACACATTCCACCATAATATGGTATGCATCCTCAATCTACCGCATTCTATACATAATGGTGAAGTTACTTTACCCTAAATAAAGACAAAGTTATTGAGTGTAATATGTCCGGATCGAATCCTCAAAGCTGTAACAATGTCATACCTGGTCACATTAACATTTTCGAACCAAATATGAGTAGCTGTACTTGGTTGTATTGTTTTAAACCAAATAGATTTGGTTTGTGATCCTTCATCAAAGTTAGATTCATTTGTGAAATTGGGACATAAACGACATCTCAACCGAAGTCACGTGCGGCCATTGTTATTAATACAATTAAAGTTAAATATGCATTTACTGGCTGTTGTTGTTTCTTTCGCGATCAGAAAGCTGAATGAAATGTAATTGTGTGACCCAGCGCGTGACAAGGCGTGTACAGTAATGTTGATTGTTCAGGATATTTGGAGTGAGTGAGGCTCCGCCCATCCGGCAGCCACACACCTCTCGTCTTCAGCTCCAAGCAGCCAGCAAGTGGCATGAGCCATTTGGCAGAGAGCATTTCTCGTTGCGCCGTCGTTGAGTGCGCTCGTGCCCCTGTGCTTTTCGAAGTGACGTGTGTTATCGAACTTTAAGTGTCGAAGGATGAGAGTTTAGATCGCGCTATTCAACAAGGTCAATATCTGCCATGTGAGTTATTAACATAATTGATATTGCACGCTTTTTATTAGCTTCACCTGTATTTATGTTTGTTTGTAACCGACTCATTTGGGCGCGATTTTGACCAGATTTCGGTCAAACTTCGTAGATTTATGGAGGACCGATGACAATACATTAATTTGATCAAATTATTCCATTTTCAATTTGCAAAATAAGATTTCCGTTAATATTTCAACCAAAGCGTTTTTTTTAGTTTTTTATTCGCGTTAGACAAATTGTGTAATTCGTTTAGAGTCATTATATACGGCCAACTTGAACCTCGTGATAAACTTTTACTGTTTATTAATAAACGCGAAGTAAAGTTATTACAAACTTAAAACTTTTTGTCTTTATCTTATAGGACAGAATTACATGACACGAAGAAGTAATTATAAACTTAGAGTTACTTTACAATCATATTAATTAAATAGTAAAAGTAAATTTAAATTAAAGATAATAATAACTTATCATTGTAACGTTAACTTAATCATGTTTTGAGTAAAAGCAATATGAAGTGTGTTATATTAAATATTACGTAGGATCAGCAAATTAATAAAATTTATGGCGGCAGGAATTTGTAAGTAATGTTTTCTGACGAGCTTTAGTTTTAATTAAATTCAAAATAATATGAATTACTATTTCTATTATTAGATTTATATTTATATTATTACTATTTCAATAGGTAGGTATATTTATCTATTAAATTGTCGTTTCTTGGTGTTTTAATTTTCGTTGCGTGAAAAACCAAATCTTCCAATATCACGAATTTGTAAGGAAAAGCATATTATTTACATATGCATTTCCAACTGATACGAAACAATAATATAGTTTCATTAGAAGATACTTCTGGATATTTTTATGTTAAGTAGGTACAAATTTATTTTTTTATATTATACTTGTTAATAGTTTAGCATTAGTAGAGGCGCCCCCCCACCATGCGGTTTATCGACTAGATAATATTATTATATCGTCTGTTTCCTCTCAATTTCCAACTACATTTCATTAAAAGAGAAAATTTATACAACTGTCAGCCATCTACTAATTTATAAATACAACTATTCTTTTGTATGTGGAATTCGATTGTTCAGTATCAGACGATTTGTACCTCCTAATTCAAGTCTTTTTATAATCCATTTCCGTACTCACACGTTTTTGAAGTGAAAACTTCTTTAGAATCCTTGTGATTTGAAACTTGATGAAACGAAAATGCGAGACGATAGAGACACAGACAGGTAAATGTATAGGATTCAGCCTGCGAGTGAATGAGTTAGGAAGCATTATACATTGTTTTGGTACCAGGCGATCATAGTTGAAGAAGAGATTGTATTGTATGACGCGAGTATACATTAATTATTTTAAATTAATAAACAAACTTCTTCATCCACCTCTTCTATAATGGATATGATGAAAGGATTCTAAAAAAATATTCGGTAAAGATATTCACTAAAAATACTGAATCGGTCATTTCAACTGAAACATGAATGCGTCACGGCTCAATAATCATCAACGCGGCTCTTGAAGTTTTGTTTTTTATATTACGAATTAAATTCGTTTCGTAAAATATGCTCCCTCTTGTTATAATGAAATTGTTTCACGACAGATCTGTCAACAACACCGTGCATCAATAAATTCTCTCATAGAAAATATGTCCATGCAAAAAAATATTGGAAATAAAATAATTATGGGTCCCAAATCGAAATAAAAACTTTCCTATCTCTCAATTTGGACTAAATTGTACTCCATGAAGTAATCCCCAATAAAATCCGGAAACAAACAGACACTGGATTTATATATATTAAGATTAAGATTGCCAGCAGCACAAGATAAGTTTTTAGATGAAATGTCGCGTTAGTCATAGAGGAGTGTTTGTAAAAGTGAGAACGCCGATGTGCCGAATGATAGGGGCTCGTGGAAACCGAGGTGAGGCAGCCATTGTTGATAAACAATGAAAGACTGTGGGGAGCTCCTGCTGTAAAGTCATTCAATGACATACTCTTTGAGGGAATCTTAATATAGTTAAAAACTTAGATCATTTATACGTCTAGACTGTCACTGTGAAAATGTCGAAAAAATTTAGAGTTATGCTCTATTTTGAGCAATGCACGCACACTAACACAAAGTGACATACAAATCACGAGTGCCAGACGTATGTTGTCACGCACACTAAAGTAATAGACAGGGCTTGTTTTCATCTGTTGTTTAGTAGCAAGAGGCTCTATCTAGACGCATAATTATATAAGAGATTAATATTTTGACATTTTTTTAAATTAAAATCAATCACTTAAAGTTATAGATTTTTCCGTGCCATTTACCGCCACTTTGAAAAAGTTGGCCTTTAATTAGAATAGGAATAACTCACAGCCACTTCTTTAAATTAATACGGACACTCTTATTATTTTGCAAACTATTTTAAATATGATGTATGCAGAGAGATTGAACATAAATACTCAAACGTTTTGACTTACTTGAGACAGGCATGTAATTAAAAAAATGGTTAGATGAATAATATCGCACCAAAATGGTGAATTCCAAGGCATGCAATAAAAAAACGGTATGTACTTAAGACCACACGACTAAAGTAAAGATTTTATCAAGACGAGGCTAATAATACGAAATGCAACTATGTTATGTTCTATACATGTAACCATAATGTAAATTCATTTCCTATTTATAAATCATTCTGGTAAATTTTGCTCTGACTGTACGCAAACCCTTAGTCGATTCGAGCTGATTTTTCCTGAACCAGCGTTACATAGCCGAGTGTAGCGGCACACTTTCATTCATTACCCACAAATTAAAGCCTAGTGAAATTGCACTTAAACATATGTTACTTTTACAAGAGTATTTCAAAATCAAAGTCACTTAAACTTTATTCAATTAGGCATAAACTAAGCGTCTTATAAATATTTCTTTTAAATTACCGAATCTATCATATATTCGAAAAAATAGAGCTCGTAAGAAGAAAATACAAGAAACTCAACGACTAGTCTTTTCAATCAATAGAGTATTTTACTATGGCTGTAATATACAAAACTAAGTAGTCTGCATCCAATATCCACTCAATATGGCGTACGGCAAGAACTATTACGTTCCCGCGCTTTTTTTTTGTAAACCTTTTTATAGAGTGTTCGAATCTATCTGTTCAAAACTACATATATACATACCTTATTCGCCTTCATTCTATTATAAATTCAAAGGGAAATAACACTTCCTAAAACAGAAATCGAATAAGGCATGCGTATTTCTAAATGCTTCGGACGCTGAAGCGTTTTAAATACATATTTCATAAAAAGTTATGAGGAATAAACTGTATAAATATAAATTATCCTATATGAACATACCTATGCGTTTAATAGTGGGAGCCTCCTTTGCACAGGAAGCCGGCTAGATTATGGGTACCACAACGGCGCCTATTTTTGCCGTGAAGCAGTAATGTGTAAACATTACTGTGTTACGGTCTGAAGGGCGCCGTAGTGATATTACTGGGCAAATGAGACTTAACATCTTATGTCTCAAGGTGACGAGCGTAATTGTATTTCCGCTCAGAATTTTTGGGTTTTTCAAGAATCCTGAGCGGCACTGCATTGTAATGGGTAGGGCGTATCGATTACCATCAGCTGAACGTCCTGCTCGTCTCATCCCTTCATTTCATTAAAAAAAAACTGTTTGTATGCGACTCCGACTCACTCTTAGCCGGTTTTTTCGTAGTTAGCCTGGCATCGCGGCCGCATGATGAGTCCGTACGGCGCACGAGTGTTCGTCATGTTTTTGTGGGCTTAGATTTTAGAGTAACGGTGTTTTTGTGATTTGTACGAGTGGCCCGTTCCGTTCCGGCTGTTGGATCGTCGCCCGTGATAAATGACGCGACGTTGGTGCTTTAATTGTGCTTTATTGCTGTTTGTTGTGTTGATCTGTTGATTTATGTCTTCTCTAATTCTTAATTGGTATGGTCTTGGGCTTTCCAAATAATCAGTTAGCAGTTGCATGTTTAAGGAAATATATAAGAGTACAAATCTTCCACACATAAGTACTTCCGCATCCTTGTAACTGCTATCATAGATAGAATGTTGTTGTTATTCTTTACTAACCGAAAAGGAGGCTTTGAAAGGTGGTATGGTATACTGTTCCAGCACTTAATTGCGTTTCAGCGTTCCAATATGTGTTGCGTATTCCAGCCCATTGAACTTTTTCTCGCCGAATGGTTCTACTTGGTTTCATTTTTGGCCACCACGTCCAAATGGCGCTATGGGGCTATTATATTAAATATTTGAGCCTCTGACAGTAGGTATTGTCTGGCAAGGAATTTTCAACTGGCGAAGTTCTCGTAATAGGGGGCGTGACTAATACTTCTGCATTTATAGTAACGTCACCCAACTCAGAAACTCTGACCGAATCTAGTGTTAAGTAAATGAATATATTAATAGGCGTAGGTCTTTCAGCTGGTAGCGGTTTAACATGTTGGTTTTCTGAAATAGTCAATATGGTAGATTGGTCATTAATAAATAGCTCGATAACCGAAGAAGATAATACTTATGAAAAATTTCCATCTTTTATTAATTGATCAATAATCAAAGGAGACTGTGACAGTGATCTCCAACTACTGATAATGTTTGTTGTTGCTGTTCATTACCAGAGTATGTCAGGTGTTTGTTTTACCTTCCAGGTGGATTCTCAACGGTCGTTGCAGGTAAAGAATCAGCATCCCACCTGCCAATTTTATTCATGGCAGATCCTGTTTTTAGGTGCCTTCTAAGAGTTGTGCGTGGAATACCATTATTGGATTGCTATATTACACGTTTTACTGCAGGATTAAATGTTTTTCTAGAAAATATTGAGTATTGTAGTAACGAGGCAACAGGTCTTCGTATGTAGTACATAGTTCAAAATGAAATCCGTGGTACCCTGCCGAGTGAATAACTTGTCTATTTTACGACGATCTTATTTAAAAACCCACATGATTGTGAGTTATTATGACTCATGTCATAACTAATATGAATATGATATTAAATATTTTAAAAGCTTTGCATAATGTATTTCCATTTTACTACTGCTACCATATACTGTAAGTGAGTGGCCCTTTTTTAGGTAACATATCAAGTTATTCTAATTATTTACATGTCTTTGTTTCAGTATAAATGTCTTACAGTAGGCAGCTTTATTTTTGTTCTTGAATAAAATTAATGATTTCTCAGAATGTTCTAATATTAAGGAAAGAACTCAAAGTATTAATTAGTAGTAATTAGTATTAAGTATTAATTCATAAAAGACTGGCATAGTTAGTTGTTTACGGTATGACGTAGTGTTTAGAAGTAATCTTAACTAACTTATATGAATGAGCTTAAAAATATATGCGTTTTTATTAATTTTCAAGATATATTCACTAAGAAATACTCAATGTTTCATAAAACTGTTATAATATTTTTCTGAGAGATTGTTTTTTTAATCAATTCTATGCAACGTTCGCAAGTCCTTTGCAAAATACCAAGAATTCGCACAATGTTCAAAAAGTGACTGGTCAGAGTCACAAATATAGAGTTCCATCAAAAGAAACATTATTTTGCAATGTTTTCCTTTTTTTCCTAATGCATTATTTATTTAACCTTAAATCGTAAATAACTCTGTTTATTGAGGCCTTGATGATTAAGTACTGAATGAAAATACACAGTATTGTTATACAAATATATATAATTACTAGCTGACTCGACAAACGTTGTTCTGTACATAATAAATAAAATAATAGTTTTTTTAAATTCGTCAATAACCTATGATAACATCAAGAGTTATTTCGTAAAATATGCTCCCTGTTGTTTAAGTGAAATTGTTTCACAGCAGAATTGTCAAACCGTGCGTCACTAAATTCTCTCATAGAAATTATGTCCATACAAAACAAAAAAGGAAATAAAAATAATTATGGTGCCCAAATCGAAATAAAAACTATCCTATCACTCAAGTTGGACTCAACTGCACTCCATGAAGTAATCCCCATTAAAATCCGTTCATTAGTTTAGGAGTCCATCGCGGACAAACAACGTGTCACCTCATTTATATATATATATTAGATAATACAGAATAGACTATTACGTCTTAATCAAGTACCAACGGATGCCAATAAAGCAATAACTATAAATACATGAAACATTGATTGCCCCGCGGTGCCGCCTACGCAGGTGGTAATGTCAATGAGACTAAATGATCCAACTTGTACGCTAATTTACGAAATGGAACAAGTTTCGTATTCATATTACAGACAGCCACATAGCTTGCATGAGCTCATGGGGCCTTTATAACTGGGCTGTAAATATGAATAATAATATTCTTCTTCTAACTTGTCTTGTTCTTGGTCCACCTTAACTACCGTTCAACGCATAGGGAAAAGTCGTAAGTGCTTTATGTTCAACTTTTTTCAGCCATGTAGGAAAAATATGAATGAAGTTGTGTTGTTATTCGATTTGGAATCGTATCTAGATGATTATTGAAAAAATAATAGAGTTATTAAGAATATATCAAAAACGAATAAAATTGTAAATGCTTCATAAGAGGATATATAAATTTCCCCCAAAAAGTCTTATCCTCCTATAATAATATATAACCGATATTATTTTCACAGAGGGCCGAAAATACGGCTGCAACATTAAAACGCCTAATATCACGGTCTGTACCTATATAATTCAGGTCTTTGCTCTTCTCTGTGTCCATTGTCTTCATGTGCCCATGCTGGGGAATATAACTATTGATCTTACAAATGTCTTTCTTGATCGATATTAAACATACATTCAAAATTATTCATACTTACTTATGTTTTGAATTCAAATTAGACCATGCAAGTTAATTAACTTTTGCAGACTAAGCTAATAGTACCTTTGATTTTTTTTTGTTATTATTGTATCTGTGAAACATGTATTAGGACGCATCTACACTGGCCTGCAAAAGTAAGTATCACACTTTTCAAATTATTTTTTTTCTTAACTATAGAAGGTAGAGATTTAAGATTAAAAACGTTTTGTTGCAAATTTTATAGGCTTTAATTCTTAGAAACTAAAATTATACATTAGTAACATTTTTAACTTAAAAAAGATAAAACAATGAAAATAGACTTTTTTAGTTTAGTGTAAAAAAATTCAACTAAAATGTATTACATGTTATTTAATTTTTAATAACTGGTATTGCCTCCTCGAGCTCTGATTACAGCTTCGAGCCGGTTTGGCATACTGAACACTAGGTTTCGGAGCCGATGTTGGGAATATTCTCCCATTCTTCTACCAGGGCCTGCTTTAGTGCCCTGAGGGTAGTAGGTGGTGGTCTGCGATTTCTGACTAGCCTCCCAAGCTCATCCCAGGCGTGTTCAATCGGGTTGAGATCAGGACTTCTTGATGGCCAAGCCATCACGCTGATACCGACCTCCTGAATATACTCTTGTACGATATGAGCCGTGTGTGGCCGGGCATCATCATGCATCAGCATCGATCCATCACCCATATTTGCTAAATACGGCCCTGCATACTCATTGAGAATCTCTTGAGCATATCTTTGCCCAGTGAGGGTGCCATTTTCTATGGCTACTAGCTCTGTGCGACCTTCTGAAGACATGCCAGCACATACATGTACACTGCCTCCACCGTATTTGACTCTTTCTGAGATGCAGGCTTGAAGGTATCGCACACCAGGTCGCCTGTAAACACTTCGCCTTCCATCAGAAGTGTAAAGGGAGAATCGAGACTCATCTGCAAACAAAATTCTTGACCATTCTTCTTCATCCCACTGCATGCGTTCACGGGCGTATCGCAGTCTCGCTACTCGATGCTGTCTCTCGAGTTTTGGGCCACTCGCTGGTCTTCGGGGTTTCAGAAAGTTTTCTTCTCACTGTACTGTCACTAATGTAGTCCCTCCGGGTCTGAAGTAGCTGTTGCTGGACTTCAACTGCATTTTGTTGGCGATTTCTTAACACAGTGGAAATAATATAACGATCTTCTCGGGCACTGGTACACCTGGGTCTGCCATTACAAGGTCTCCTCAGATGGTGTTCTGTCTCTTCGTACCTTCGCTTTACCTCCTGTACCGTTCGTACCGCCACACCCACCCTTCTTGCAGTGCGACGCATACTGATGACTAGTTCCAGAAAAGCCATGATCCTAGCACATTCTTCAACTGAAAGAGGCATGATAAATAAATGTTATGTGCTTTTTAGCATAAATTTTTAAAACAAGACCGATCGATCTTGAAAAAAAATTAAAGCAGAAAGAAAAATGTGAATGGTAAAATTGTAATTCGGAAACGTCCACTTTGAAAGAGGAATGGTTGTGTTTTTGAAGTTTTTTTTCAGCCAATTCTTAAAAGAAGGTTACCGACTATAAAGTTTTTATGTACAAAATTAAATTCTCTTTGGAGCCCTTTTTATTTCGAAAGTATATCTTGTGAACTTAAAACGTTATCCCAATTTTAAAAATGTGATACTTACTTTTGAAGGCCAGTGTATATTTATATTTTGTATCGCTTCCCATATTATTTAGTTCTTGTAATGTGTTTGTATAATATAATAGAATACCTTTTTTCGTTATTGTTTTATTGTTGTCTATCGTCAGCTATAGCTGTTGAACGATCGCAGTTGCATGTCAAACCCACTTTAGCAGCTAATAGGAACAACGTGACTGCACTATGTGTCCCAATCTGGTGCTTCCATCTACCACCACATTAGCATGCTTTAATGTGGCGCTGATTGTATACACCTTTGTTTCAGCATTCTGCTTAATTAATGAATTACCGTCCGTTTGAGAGGCATGAGATGAGCATGAGCAACCTGCATGCTCTTAAACGGTATCTATAAAAACATTCTTTGATGTATATAATATTCATGAAATACCTTTATTGATGCACAGTGTTAGCGGATGCATCCGACTGTACTTAATAACATTTTTGAGGTTTTTTTTCACACTTATCCACTCAACGGTTGCAGAGTCGCAGTACACGGTAAAATTAATAACTGTAACATTCATAAGTGTTTTAATTAGACCTATGCGATAAAGTTTTTGTTTTATAGCTTCATAGAAGTAACAACTTTAAAGATAGTAATATAAAGGACAACTATGAAAATCAATAAAGTTGATGCATAAATATTGAGAACATTATATATACATATATATATAAACAGTACTTAGTATAAAACAAAGTCGCTTTCTCTGTCCCTATATCCCTATGTATGCTTAAATCCGTTGATTTTGATGCGCTTTTTTAAATAGATAGAGTGATTGAAGAGAATGGTTTATATGTATTTTTATTTTTTTTATTGGGAACAACAAACAACTATACATGACATCTTACTTAATAATTACAATTCTTATAATATAAATACATGTATAATCAAAAAAAAAAAATTATTGAATTAGGCGTTACTTTGCGGAAATCCATAATTATACAAATTATAAATATACAAAATCTGGCACGAGACTTAATGTCTCGTGCCAGATTTTGGAGAGACAACACGTCCTGAGGATGCCTCGTGTAGAGGCGAAACACGTGTCGAATTGTTTTAAAAACAAATATTGGCGGAATTAACAAGAAAACTTAAATAATTTGTACGTGTATAATTAAATATCAGTTTCTTAAAGGTACCCACTCTTGTTTCTAGTATGTCAATGTCAAGGAGGTTTTGGTTATAAGATGAGACCATCCTATGAATTGGAGAGCGCATGCCAGCATTTGTACGACACTTTTTTAAGGCAAAAAGTTGATGAGCGCGTGTAGCCCTAGAGAGATGACGTACAGGAACTCGGTAATACAGCTTGCGTGTTTGATCAATGCAATCATATTTATTATGGCATATATCATATAGAAGCATTACTTCAAGTTGTTCACGTCTGGCTTTTAAATCTAGAATATTGTATTTTTCAAGCAATTGATCATACGAAATATTGGCTTTTGTACATCTGTAATGCATACTGCGTTAAAATCTTTTTTGTATTGATTCAAGATACTGTATGTATTTACTGTAAAGTGGGTTCCAAATAGAAACTGCATATTCAAGTTGTGATCGTACAAGCGATTTGTATAAAAGTAACAACGTTGAGGGTTTCTTAAAATTACGCATAGTGGTATAATTACATCCATTAAATAGTGGAGAAATACGGCTATTTTTGAATTCTCTAATGTGATGTCGTAAATAATTATTTTTTTTCCGCTTACATTGCAAACGCAGGCTGAACCTTACGAGATTTATCAAAATAACGTAGGTACGAAACATTGGCAAGGTCTACAGAAAACTTCGCTATGGTATATGTCTATCTCTTATGGATATCCCATAACATTTTTTTGTCATTTACTTTTTACAACAAATAATGGCTAATTCTCGAAGCGATTTTAACCAATACAGCATTAATCCTTATCTAATTAAATATCCTTAATACATTGTTGATTTAATATAGATTTATATGGCCATTTACAGCATATGGTTTAAATGAATATTTTCGAAGATATTACAGATTAATAAATTGCGGGACGTAGCGTTTGCGGCGGTTCCGGCTGGAGCGTGTTGTCCCTATTTTTTTCAGTGATTGTCATTGGCTATATATTTTATACCCGTGCGAAGTCAGAGCGGGCCGCTAGTATTTAAATTTCGTGTAAGCATTTCAAATTAGTTACTCTCAAAGATAGGAGAATGTTATCAGATATGTCCTTACTATATGACATCTGTAACAGCAACTTAGATAGCCCAGAACTAATAAATGCTACTCTTAAGCTACAAGCACCAACCCGTCGCACCCGCCATACTCCCATGTTTTTCATACCGCACTGTCACTCGACATATTCTCAAAATCGTCCAACGTGCCGCATTCCACACCTTTGTAATACATCATTTCCAGGATTAGATATTTTCTGTCTAACCAAAAATAAATTCATCCAAAATGTTAAATATATAATATCAAACAATTACGACAGTCAAAATAACTAATGTTGCGATTAAATTTCCTATAAAATTCTCATCATAATACCCAAATGCCCCACATAAGAAATACACATACCCACACATACCCCACATAACCACACGACCCCACATACCCACACATACCCCAAACACACACGCACGTAAGTAAACTTAATGTTAAACGTACTCACTTTGTTTTTCTTGTTTCAATTTATCTTTAGGAAGCTACTTAAGAATTTTGTCTTGCCTAAATAATATAAAATCTCTGTTGGCCCATGTTTTGTTATACAATACTTTAGCAAATAAGTGATGTTATGTGCTGTAGATTTTATAAATAAATAAATAAAAATATATATTTTTAAACAGTGGTATAAACGAACTCGTCTGTAATTGTTTTTCTATCAGCTAGATTTATTTCTATAGCAATATTATGCACACAATCTGCATAATTCATCTTCAATAACGAAGATGCGCGAATCAATACCTATCGAGAAAATTACTATGTTTGTATATACCTTTTTCTTAAAAAATTATTCAAGAGTCTCGCATTGCACATATAATTAGGGCAAATAAAAATAAGATAATATTCTGGTTTATATCTGTGATAAACCTTGTTTTTTTCAGCATGTAATTGAAGAGTAGAACAGACAAACCAGTAGTTTATTGATGTTTTTTCATGTAAATTCCAAATTTATCATAGAAAATTCATGATTGGCTCTTAAAATCTTCATAGGGTAATCTGAAGTCTTAATTGTCTATTAATGCTTCAATCTAGTTTGATAGCAGAGCAACAGGATATCCCCAATTACAGCTAATATCTCCGTCATTTTCGCACACGTTTTCGTACGTTCATATCAAACGCTTGTGTGAGTAACGTCCGGTCAAGACATCTGCCGCTCACGTTGTGACGAATTATCAGCTGATGTCATCCAGCATTTTACAACATCTTTATTGTTTCTTCAACAGTAATTTAATTCCTTGACTCATAATGAAAATATAGCTGTCAAAAAAATTCCAAGTTTTGCCCGAGTATCTCTAAAAATTGGTAGTATTTTGTAACAGCTTTTTATATATGTGCAATGAAAGGTATTGGAAAAATCAAAAACTGATTAAACTAGCAAGTTATTAGGTTTTTTATCTATATCTTCTCAAAAAAGGGCCCATTCACGTCCATACACTGCTGCATCCGATGTAACCACTGAGTAAAGCACTTTGTTCATTTATCCTTCGATTGCCATTTGAAACATAGCGTAGTTGAATAAAAATCGCAAGGTCAAGGTCGGGGCTATAACGGCGGGTGTCCCAGTAATTCCACGTGTGACCAAATAGTATATATTAAATATATAATAGTATAATATGTAAATTTATTTTTATTTTTTTGAGAGAAAATGACGAAACGGGCGAGAATGATATGTAAAAGTCTAATTAATATCTTTTGACTATTATAAATCTGCATTTACTTACCGAACAATAGAGTTTTAAATATAGGATTATAAAGCTTAGTAAAGAATACGCTGTAATTGTTTTATTAAACCTAATTAACAATGCAATAGTTAATGTACATATATTGAAATACAAGCGACATAAAATTAACCCAATTCAGCCGATGAAATCTACCGGTATAGTGACCTGAACCAATATATTATATCTATACAAACTGTTCTTTTTTTATCTTAATTTTCTTAATATGTCTCCGGAACAATACGAACTGATGAAGTTCTCACGGCGATAAAGTTCTGACTCTAGGATGAAGTAGGTACTAACTAGATTTGCCATGCGCGTACACCGAAAGGGACAAACAATCATATGATCCGGACGATTAAAAAGCACTAGAATATGGTAGTAAATTTTCGTCAATTTTCGTCTACGTTCCGAAAATGATAATTTGAACTTTCGACTGATATGTTTAAACTTTTACTAAATTCTTAATCACTATTAATATCCTAATCACGGAGTGTTTCAACTAATACCAACGTACGTATATTTTTATGTTTCTTATGACTGATGATGAGAATTTTACAAATAAACTACGATCACAACTGACTTGTTGGTCACAGACAGTAAACTCTGAAAAGGACACACAATTTGTTTCCGTCCCATTTATTCCTAACAGTTCGTACATGATATTGTTATTTGCTTGTCACATCCAGGTATATACTTCATACTAGCCGAGACTAGACGCGATTTGAAATTTAAATCGTCGCTGTTGCTCAGACGTTTGCTCCGTTATAAACAGTTATCACACGGTGCGCGGGCGCCTCTGCACCAATTTATATCATATTTATCCATCGGCGCTCTGAATTATGCAAATTCTATTTACGGTTCACGTTCTAATTTTAATATGGTTATGATTTATCGGCAGATATCTTCTGCAGTTTGTGATGCGTGGTTCTTTAACATCATTTGTTTATTGAGTCTGTATATCTATGAATATAAATTTAGGAATTAACAGTATACAATTAACCAATATTCCATTACGAGAGTGTAAAAAGCGAAGGGAATCCAAATTTCTTTATTATCTTTTAACATCTTTTAGATTACATTTGTTTTATTTTTTTTTTGAAGAGGAGTATAAAAACGAGCGTACCTACAGGTCACATGAGAGTATGTGATCACCGCAGTCTATACTCTCTCGTAACACCACAGGAATCAAAAGAGCGTTGTCGACCTTATAAAGCTTCGAATTCTACATAGTGTGAATTCGAAAATCGGAAACACGTACGTGGTACGTGGCGGGCGAGATGTTGTGTTGTTAAGACCTCACGACATCAAGGATGAGGTTAATAATATGAAATACAATAATTGTTTGTTCTATATTCATAAATCTAAGCGACAAAATAAAGGGCTCAGCGCACCTAAACAAGTTTTCACTTCAAACACAGAAGTTGTTAAGTGCGAGTCTGACTTGCGCATCACTTAGTGATCAAATGACAAAAACAAGATTTGAATTAGAACAAAACACTTCATAGGAAATTATTGAAACAGTACAATTTTTAGTCAGCTTTTCAGTTTTCCAGTTACCTTATTTGAGCGGTTAATAAGTATTCTGGTTCGTAATATGTATCTGCTATAACGGTAATCGAGTTTCTTTCCTTAACTGTTCTTGATCTTGCTACGGAAGACGCAGTGTGGGTAGGCCCTCCCACTAGATGGACCGACGATGTGGTCAAGATCGCCGGAATGTGTTGCATGAGGGCAGCGCAGGACCGATCGTCAGAGAAATCTTTGGGGGAGGTCTTTGACCAGCAGCGGACGTCTTCCGTCTGATGATCATGATCTTGCTAATCGCCAATTTTCATTCAATTTAATTGCAAGAGCTCTATAGGCGTAGAATTTCAAGCACCCTAAAAAGATTTTTTTTCAAAATAATTCCTGCCAAGCGTTCCTGAGAAAAAAGCGTTATAATATACGAACAACGTAGCTACTGCTAAAAATTTATTTTTTCTTTTAGAGTCAGAGTTTACAGAGTAAAAATATGTTGAAATAGGTACCTTAACTTAAACTTCAGCTAATACATGTAAATTACTATACTTGAAAATCGTTAGTAAAAAACAGTCATCGATATTCAATAGAATATTTAATTCATCTTAGTAAGCTACCGATTTTAGCATGAGTGTCACTGGGTAAAATTTAGTTAGTCTTGGGTTGTTCCATTGATCATAAATTTGCACATGTAACAAATTTTCACTATTAAGCTGTTTGAAGTGATTTTGATAAGGTATACCAATGTTCTAAGATGATATAATACGTGGGGCAAAAGTTATATCCTAATAATCGTAAAACAAAATGTGTTGATACTTTCTACATGTCGCAGCACTGTTTACTGGTGGAACTTGTAATAATTTACATCACACATACTGGTTTTGCGAAATGAAGTGGTTTCCCTGGGAATGCTCGAATAATATACGTGTTTCATTAGCCGAGTGTATAAATTTATAATTGCGAGGACGGAAACGTTATAAATGTTTATCATTATTTAATATTGCGCGGTGTTGCATCAATAAAGTGACGTCTAAGACTGCTTGGCGTACCGGTAGTACGGTGCTCATAAAAAGGCCTTACATGAAAGGTCACAGGATTTCAAAATTAAGGTTGTCTGTCTGCTTCTGTTCACTTAGGTGTTTGCAGTCTGACAGTTTCCATAACAAACGTAAGGATGAGGCCTTATTTACATTAGAGCTAGTTACTTCCAGTTTATCAATACTTTAGCTTTCCGCTTTGATTAACACCATAGCTAAGGTGGTCACTCTTGCATTTTTAAATTAATACGTAAGCATCCTACTCTGTGGTAAAAATTTAAACATAACAACGACCGACTTCAAATAACCTTTTCCAAAATAATATAATATGCACAAAAAGTAAACATATAATTGCGTATTCTTCTACATTTTAATAATCAACTTATTTTGCAATCAACATCACATTATTACGACAATATTATATAACTTAGTTACAATTATTGATATTTTTGCAGTCAGCCAAGGTAACCTACCTTTAACTACATACATAATTATGGGTCAGTCACATAAAAATAAAAGCATTTATTTATATTAAAGGTAATTAGGTTTGCATAAGAGGTGTATTAAATTAAATCTTTATTAAGTTATTTATACTTTTTAGTTTTTGAAATCGGCTTTTTAAACATAGTTCTGTTTAAAATAACCCTGTATTGTGTGTGTGTGTGTGTATACATCATTGATGTGGACTAGCTTAAGACTGAAATCAAGTTAGCTACATGCCCGCCCGTCTATCGATCTTGAGCAGTAAAAACAGACATAACAAAATGTATCCCACAATACATCCATTGGAATCCCCAGACAATTGATCATAGTTTACTGAGGCTTCACATCTTAAGCGATATATTTGTTCCGATGAATGTCTACTAACTAGCGGTGGCGGTTATTTATGACGCGAGATACTATCGATCCGCACTTGTCAATCATTCGAATACAACGAGAATTCAGAGAACCACCGTACAACGTGCGCGATCTTTTCAAATTGATATTCGAATTACGGCTTAGTGAATAACTGTTATTAATCATCATTAAGTTGTAAGTTCACCCTTCAGGTTTTTGGACTAGTAGTGAGGCGACAAATTCATAGTACCTACCTATTTATGGCGACGATTAATTATTGTTATTCAACTTGTTTGTCAAAATTGCTGCTAGATTTCTTCTTGTTTGCGTTACTGAAGACTGCTTTTGTGAATGTTGAGTATTTTAAAGTAATTGAACATATTGACGTTTATCATCGCAGCAAAGTTGTTCTTCTATGGGCTCACTTATAGTAAACTGCAATAGTTTGTTAGTCAAAATTTGATATTTGTCGTTCCTATATAGTTAGATTACTATTAAAAAGTTATCATAATTTATTTCATTGATCTAGTCAACTAATATCTCTGATTTGTTTTTTCAATCGAATATTTCTCTTGTGACTTTTATTCTACAAACATATATTTTCGTGTTCACTGCATCACAAGTTCTTATTGACGGATCACGATTTCGTATTAGCCATTCATCTTCAAATCCACCGCGTGGTCAGTGCCTGTCTGTTCCGGTTTAAGGTTCGTCTAATCTTCAGTTAAATCTCGCATGTGTTAATGGTCGTGTTTTATTTTGTTTTACACAAAGTGGGAGCTTTTAGGTTGTCGGGTATCTGCTCACTATAATTGAATAAGCGATGCGTGAGACCTCACAAAGTTAACTGACGTGCAGCCCAGTTGTCCTAACGATCGGGTCTTCAGATTTTATCTTCGTATTGACGTTTCAATACCACGTGCTTTGTTTGATATCGTTGGCATATGAATGACATTGATTTGCTTGTGATGCTTTATTGAGATTATTCATTTTTTTTTTGATAACATGGATGTTTTCGTTATTTATACTACGGATGCCTGAACTTGGATCAGCGTAATAATAGATCTTGCTGTAGTATATTTGCCACTTACTAAATGCCCGATTACTACCGATTCTATTAATGCATAATTTGATACTCAATGTCGCAAACTACCACAGTGATATCTACTACTGTAATGGATACGATAAGAAGAGTGAAAAATCTAACATCAGTCGCACTATAAAGTACATATTTGTCGATTTCTTTCGATTCTTATTCCATAAAAATTAAAGAACTTAGGTATTATCTCACCAAATTTGTTTTACTGAGAACTAAACTATGACTTCCAAAATTGTGTTTTTGTGATTTTTCCGCTTGTTAGTAGAGTTGCAGGCTAACTTATGTTTCTACTTCCTGTGTTACCTATCCAGCGCTTATTCACCATAAGTTCACGGGTATTCTAATACAATAATTATAGCGTACTTTTAGTTAATCGGTCACTGAGTTTAAATCGCGATCTTAGTCATTGTGTCACTATTATCTTGAGTCATTGGGCTTAAAATCTGTTTACTCGCCTCTACTCATTAGTGTTGAAAATATAGAAGCTGTCCCATATTAATTTCGCTAATCACGATCATTTGAATACTAAACGAATTTTTAACATTCCCATAGAGTCCGTTGTCGATTAGTTTTAATTTATTCTAAACTCACACAATCGGATTTCGATAGTTGTCGTACCATTACCGGTTTCTTTCATCGTATTCTCTCGTAATATATTAATCAAGTTCTATGATCAGTTATTCTGTCGCGCCGTGTCGTTTATTTTAATTGTATTTGGTGATGATATTCAAGCTTACATTTCCATTATCGTTTGAAGAAACTGCCTTTACGGTACATGAATTGTTATAATCTCTTAAGGATTTGTTGACCTCTTTGAATATCTTAATTATTTCGTAAACAGAAAAGTTAAAATTATTTTATTTTAACGATTAGAGTACGGTACCGTACGGTTGTACGGTACCGTACTTTACGGTACCTTTTTGTCAAAAACGTCTTATAAAAAATGTTTTTAGGGACTGATACACGACACTTATCATACTGTCGTGGTCACTGTTATGAGCAGATAGTATCGAGTACTGCTTAACATCAGATTTGCACGATCTGTCACTTATTCTCATATTCATAAAAAACAACGTTCATAAAAAATCGTCTACAGTATTTTTATTGAGCAAAGGTATAAAAAACATAACAGAAACGAACGTGTTTTAAATATAAGACAATACTCAGTAAATGTATATTGTGATGATGAGCATGCTATGATTAATGAGTTCAGCAAGCTATAACGATAGACAGGACTGGCCGGTACTGGCGAAGCGAGCGATGCTCAGACAATATTGTCTCATTTCTCACTAATGACCTATTGAATATCTGCTATACGGTGTACACGCTCTTTCACTTGTATGCTTTCTAACGTAAACACTGTTTTAATTAAAGATTTGTTGTGATTTATCGCTAAATTATAGAGGTATTCGTTGCACATCCTATTTGTGATTGTAATTTATGTTTGATAGTTTAATAAATCATTATAAACTCGAATGTATATTTTTTGTTGTAGTCTCCAACAAATAACCCATAGACTTCAGAATATACACGACATAACGTTCAAACGTAACATTATGCTAAACTTGACGGAAACTCATACACAATAATTTCTACTTTCGTCACGGCTTTTAAATATCACAATTTTCAGTGATATTTTTGACTCGCATTTTCATCTAAGTTTGCGTTAAGCTTTTCATCCATATTTACTTTATCAATTTGTAAACAAATATATATACATAGATGTAACGTCAATTTTTTTATTCAATAGCTCTAATAATATCGTTTATTTCATATGGGTTTCTATCATCCGTGAAAAGGAAAGTTCAAACCGCTCAGTTTAACCAATAACTGAATGATACACAAATATCATTATAGGTCGCACGCGAAATCCTTAAATAACTACCACAATTTTTGCAGCACCACAATCTTTCACGAACGTACAATTACCATTGTAGCGTATCATTTCACAAAACTCATGCGGCACACGAGACAACGGAATTACTATGATTTATTTCGTGTTTCTATACCAGCTATCTATATAATCGAGACAAATTACTCAATGCGTGCGATGTTGCTCCTCCAAACTCTATTGTTCTTACAACAATGTTACTCTTCAAAAATTTTAAACGTGCCGCGACTTTCACTGTATACGTGACCCTTCAACGAGATGACAGGTATTTTTTTGTTTTTGACCTTCTTTTAAGTTAGTTAGTAGTTTAAGTAGTTTTTAACTTAATATTATTTTTAGGCAATACTTATTACATGTAGTTAATTTGCAGCAATCAGCTTTATTTACATTTTTATTTTCATATTTGTCACAGATTGTTGTGATTTTCGTAGACTGTGGTAACTTCGTTTTAAATTCTTCTGAGGCATTAAATTTTGTGAGAAAAGTAAAGTTGCTTGGTACAAAAGTGTATTTGGATTTGAACATTTTAAAAATGTTTTTACTGTGATTTTTGCAAAACTAGCAACTCTTAGTAGTATTTTGAAAATATGTCAGATTTAGTTACTTATAACAAACATTTTAAAATGTGTTCACTAATTTTCCACATTACAATGACGATTAGAATGTTTATATAAATCAGTGATAACATTCACAGAACCATTAAAGCTCTTAAAAATTAACGTAATTTATTTCATTTCTTAGATTGACTTTTCAATATAAAATTGTATGTTATAACAGAACAAAACACGTTGTACTGTTCTTGACTTTACAAAATTATTATAACTTTACGTATCACCTTTATCGGATATCGGATAGACATTAGCAGCTATAGATTTTATTTCAGTATTTCTAACGTTATTGCTCGTTGTATGTTCGTCTAGACAAAGTGGATTGCCATTAACCTCAGCGGTTTCGTCATCATTTTTATTTGGTTCTGTGAACCCACATTTTGTAATACTAAAGACGTTATTGTTGTCAGCTTAAGCCAAGTCGTTCAACTGCTTGTGATAATGGATTTTTTTGCATGAAGATTTAAGAAGTGTTGACTTAAATGAGAGAACTTTTTCCTTCTAATGTTTGAGTTATAATTTGGTAACGTAACTTGCTCATTGTCAGTATTATAATCCATAAACATTATCAAACTAACTGATTCGTCTATAACTACCATTTTTGGTTTTCTACTTTTTAAGGATTATGCAGTTTATCAAAGTATGACTGGGCGAGGCGAAGGCGAATTTGAATTTTGTTAACATATTTTTTTATTATGTATAATAATATTATATAACAAAATGACGTAATAGTTTTTTTTGATAAGGTTTTTTTAAAATAGCTATTTTTTTTTAATATTTATTTATAAACATTGTCCGTTGAAGTTTCACTGCTACCATATGACCCAGCACAAACTTTGATTTTATTTCGTAATTTCATTTCGTTCTTGAACAATTTTATAAATTAATATTTTATTTTACTTAAGTCGTGTGGTCTTTAAGCACACTCTTTTTTAAGTAGTTTCCAGAATCTTTATTTGCTAAGGTTTTCCAACGCTTCATTTTAGATACCTTTTTTTTCATGTCTGGTTATTGGTTTTAATATCAAAAACCTCCACGGCCTCTTGATCTCAAATATTTTGAATGGCTTTTTTCACTATTTTAAAATGCCCTAAATATGCTTACTCAACTTAATGAATGCTTGGTAATATTCCCGCATTTCTAGTGTAGTATCATAATGTGCAGAATTAACTTGATCACAGTTGGAAGGCTTGCGCTCTTCGTAATTATTTCGGTATCTATTGCGGGCGCAGTAATGAAGATATCGTCTGATCTTTATTGCTGTGCTGAAATATAGAGAAATAGTCAGAGTTGGTTGGATTTATAACGCGCGGCTTGCGCGTTGACGGCAGGAAATTGTTACAGGTAAATGCGATGCTGTTGATGCGGTATGTGTTGTATTTTCCTAGTTAACAACGGTGCTTCATAAGATAATGGACGATAAGAGCAGGACGTTCAGCTGATGGTAATTGATACACCCTGCCCATTACAATGCAGTGCCGTTAAAGAATATTGAAAAACCCAAAAATTCTGAGCGGCACTACAACTGCGCTCGTCACCTTGAGACATAATTTATCAATTATAATTTCACTAGCTACGGCACCCTACAGACCGAAACAAGGTAGAGCTTACACATAACTGCTTCACGGCAGAAATAGGCGTCGTATATATGATGATTTTACACTTGAAAATGTTTCTGGGTGAAAGAATTATTAAATAAACTAATTCCATTTCTTCTTTAATGTAAAGGTAGTTATGCATACGCCTTAAACGAATCGAAAACTATTAGTAATTAATTTGAAGTATCTATTAGTTATGAAAATATAAAAAAAAATTAACAAAAAAACAACCGGCTTCAAAAACACTATTCCAAAACAATAGATATAATGTGCACTAAAAAGTATAAAAATAATTGCGTATTTTTATACAATCTAATTAATTAATCTAATTCTAGTTACGATTATTGTTATTTTTGGAATCGGTGTCCTTCCGCCGCGACCCGCTCTCGCCTCTCGCCTCCTCACGACTCAAGCACATCTCACCTCTAACTATGTATGTAGTAACAAATCTTTTATTGAATAAGGCGTTACTTTGCGGAAATCCATAATTATACAAATTATTTAAGTTTTCTTTAGTGTTAATTCCGCCAATATTTGTCTTTAAAACAATTCGACACGTGTTTCGCCTCTACACGAGGCATCCTCAGGACGTGTTGTCTCGCCAAAATCTGGCACGAGACTCGAGAGTCTCGTGCCAATTTGGCAATTAAATAATTTGTGTAACAAATCTTGGTTGACACCGACTCCATTTAATTAAAACGATTTAATTAAAACATTAAAATATTCCCGGGCAGGCATTTAATAGTGAGCATTGAAAGCCGAGATAAATGAAATTAAGCATTTAACTCATCTCCGTAGGCCGTTCATTGGACGCGACCCACCGGCGTGCATTAATAATCGTCTGTAATCAGTTTCTACGACGACATGGCCGAGGCGACACAGTTATATAACTGCTTGATTTGTTCACCTAGGATGGTACTTGGGATTTTAACGCTCCGTTGATTATTCTATTGTTGCTTTCGTGGAGTTATTCCTGCTCGATTGAGAAATGTTTCTGTATGACTCCACTCTATATTCGACAAGATTTGTTGAGCCTCCACAAAAATCTACATTCCAACATAGATTCCCTCGCTTTGGTATCTTAGATAAACATAACATATCTGGACGACCGAGCCTTGCTCGGATTTTTAGAAAGGAACAAAACTTGAACAGAAAAAAAAAATTCATAGGACATCTGGATTCGAATCGGAGTCTTCTGCTTTCCGGATCACCCAATGTCCCATCTGAGCTGTTTATTATAGTCTTGTATATAGTGGCGAAATTTACCTTTGTTTTCTAATGTTATTGTAGCTGTTTCTCATTAAAAAATCGGATAAAACTACATTTAGAATCGAAACCTAGCTAGATTGACTTCTCGCCCGCGAAACTACCTGTATACTAAATTTCATTCAAAGTCAAAGTCAAAGTTTTTATTTGCATAAATATGTTAGATTGATGTTACATAAATTAATATTATAGAGTACATGTTTGCCACAATTATGACGTGCAAATTTTACAAAATACACTTCTAAATCATTATATACAATACTATCATACATTAAAATGGTTGGAGCCGTTTTGGAGATTCAGATTATATATATATATATATATTATTTATATACAAGAATTGCATTGTTGAAATATATAAGATAATAGAGGTTAAAGTATGAAATTGCCGTTTTATTGTAATAGGTACTTCGAATAGACATAGAACCTACATAGTTTGAGATTTTTGAATGAAACTTTTGTCACATGGTACCTATGTAGTTCTTCTTTCTTTTAAAAAACATTCGATTATCGACTTTCAGATGTTTTTTTTATTCAGCTTAGACAAGAAAGATGGATACTTCGAAAATTCATAACAATGTGTTGCTCATATAATGAAATAGCAAAATTAGACATATATGTTCTTGATTCGAGATTTTCGTTGTTTTTTAATATACAAAGTTAAATAATTAAATAGATTAGGAATTTTGTAGTTTATCTATGACAAATTCTTCGCGTGCCTGATTTTTAAAATCTTATTATTCAAGCTGTGCGACCCTGTGTGGGATTGCAATGAGATTTAAATGTAATTTAATAAGGCCATTATGCTAGAGATTATTGTAATCTGTTTGGATTGCGTAAATAAATAAATATTCTAAATAACGTTGAGAACATTGTTTTGCAACACGCAGGCAAGTCTCCAAGTTTGAGGATTATGTTTATGGGTGATATTTGAAATCTTGGCTTGGAGATAATATTATCTGTTGGGTACTGTGTGACAGCACTGGTTACAGCCTATCTGAAGATAGCCGAAAAAGGAAGTGGAAGAAATAAATGAAATGAGATATTGTTGGTTTATAAATGAGTATTTCAAACAATATATTCTTAGGAACTGATATCTAGTTGGCTTAGTTAGTTAATATAAATGAGTATTTAAGGAAGAAGGTAAGGAACCGAGCCAGAGCTGCACTACGTGGGTTATGCATACCAATATCGTAACGCTTTTCAAATAATTTTGCCATAATGTTATCTAAAAGGATTTATATTTATAACAAAGTCGTGTTATTAACTGATTGATCATGATCTTTGGTTTGTTGGATGTATCTCCTCTCCTAATAGCAGTATAAATCTTAAAATATAAAAAAATGTGATCAAAAAAGAATATTTAATTTTCTGTGTATTTTGTATGGATTGATATTTTGTTGTCATCTCGAGAGTGAAAAGGTTTCAGTGATTTGAATTGAAGCGTAAGTTAAACCGTTTGTTTGTTCACGCTAATCTCAGAAACTTCCAAACCGATGCGATTTTCATTGATTATTGTGTCAAAAAATTGAAATCTTCGCGAGCGAAATCACGAACATCCGATCGTAGTCAAATAAAAAAAAAAAATTTAACATATTATTTTTATTAATTTAATTAGTAATTTGTAATTTGAAACTGCTTATAAAAAAAGCATCCTCTTTGTTTCAGTTCTTTGTTATCCTGAATGTCGGCGCACAGTCTTCATGATTGTATAAATGTAAGTCACAAATTATATGATGTTAATTAAATCAGTACCGTCCCTTCGCAAACCAATGGCGCGCTGAGAGAGAAGAAACCGAATGTAACATTGAAAATGGTTATCCGTTTCAAAATCAGCTGTTGAGCCAATTCGATTTACTTATTTTTTAATTGTTACGGAAGGAAGGCAGAAAGAGAGGAATAAGTCTTGTAAGAGGTTTGTCGGCCTTTTAGAAAGGTGTACGCGCTTTCATTTAAAGTACCCATGGCGTATTGTCCTGGAATCATAGCTAGAATTAGTAACAAGATTCTATTTTTCTAGTGTTACAGCTATGACAATCACAATTTGAGCAAAAACGTCAGGTAGAGCAATGATATTTAATATTATAATATCATTGAGGTAGAGTCGTTATTTTCTAGTTATTGTTTATTATTTGATGACCCTTGTCCTACGGCACGGACATAGTCATACTTCTTCTTCGCGTGCCTCTCCGACTAGCGAAGGTTGACAGTCAGCTTTGTAATTTTACTTTTGTCCTTAGCGAGTCGAAATAGTTCTGCCGCACTCGCGATTCCTGTCCACTTTCGGATGTCATACTAAATAGATACAAAATAGAGTTATACGTGGTTATACTAAAATGATTTTGAAAAGTGAATACTCGGAATGCTCAACAACACCATCGTATTAATGTGACAACCGGACCGAAGGCAAAGTAAAATACCTCCTATTTTCTGTAGACAGAGTAGTCATGCACCTTTCATGAATAAAATCTATCCTATTTTGGCAAAATTTTTTGTTGGTCGAACCGGATGTAGTGGTCTGGAAGGTCCGCTATGTGCACAGTATGTAACTGACTTCTGTCTGTGTTTAATAAGTTTGCCCAATGTAAGACAGGTCACAGTCATAGTCCAGTTAGACAACCGCGTCTTGCAGAATATTACAAATTGTTGGATCTTTTTGTGTCGCTTGAAAATAGTATTAATTGAAGCTCGTTTTAGGATCGTACGTGGACACCTTCTAAGTTAGTGCTTCTAGATAATATGGTTCATGGAGGCCGAGTGTTGATCATGTGTTGTTGATGTGTGTTCTAGTGTTGCGAACTTCGAGATTATGACATATAAATATAGTGTATTAAGACCACAGTACAGCAATAATGAGACGCCTGTGATGTCTGATCTCAATTGCATATAATTGTATCTATCTAGATGTATGTCACGTAGCTTCATGATCCGAATCATCAACTCAATCTTAATATAATTATGCAAATTAACATAATTCCATTATAATAAAATGTGATAATTATTCAAAACATCTTGCTGTGAATACAAATCGTAATGCTTTGTGATGAATAGAACGTAATGTATATCTTGGATAAACCCAAAATAAAGGTTAAATAAAAAAGTTCTGCTGTTTCCTGAATACTTTCAGAACTGAAGCACTTCTTTTCGAATAGGCTAACTTGGATCGATTGATGGGATTACTAGAATTTTCTTAATTTATGACACAATTTATCTAAACGATACGACGACAATATACGAACCGAACATAACTTGAACTTTCCTCTATGCTAAGCAATTTGAGTGATTTTTCTTGATGAAAGTTTCCTTATAAAGATGGTTTCAATGCTAGACACTTTATCGTAACTTAAGACCAGATGGTGTTACAGACTATAATCGACCAGCCAATCTTCCTCTATATCATCTTCAATCTTCCCCTATATCATCACAATCTTGTTATTGAGAGTGAGTGATGTGTAGCAAGGTCAAACTATTTCAATCTTGTCTCAAGTTATTAAGTCTAGAAGCTCTCTTTACTCAGGCCTTCATTGCTGAGTATACTCCCATTATTTAGTCGAGTCTCGGAGAGCTGATCGCTAGATTCGGGGGTCTTGTGCCAAAATTATGGTTTCTTGTATGCATTACTTGCATTATTACCTGGTCGGCCCAAGGAGCAGGTATTCCGACCAACGAGGTCCACGCCACGCTCCTTTCCACTTTCAGACTTCGTAAAACTCGTCATTTCATTAATTCAAGGACACACAAGAACACAATTCACAGGAAATCAAAGTGCTTAACCGCATTGCCTGTCTTTGTATTTATCAAGTTCCAATCTGTTATTTTTTTTAAATTTCTCCAAATAAAGCCTATTTCGATCCTTCCATTTCAACACCATTTTACCGCGACAATCCATTCTCCCTGAATTTTGTCTCCTACATTACCTACACGAGCTAAATGGCCGTATCTGAGTGAATCTTCTCTCTGTGCTCAAATTATTATTGGATTAGGAGTGAATGCCTATATCTAATATAGATCGTTCGACTCGTCGAAATCATTCAGCTCTCCTAGTTTCATTTTATGTGTCATTCCAAAGTACTATATGTCTGATATCGCATTTAAGGTTATTTATAAAGTCTAGTATAAGATTCCCTTAATTCATCTCAGCCCTATTTCAACCCACGGCGATAGTTTTATCATTAGCATCAACAGCTCCACGGTGGTTCGGTAATCGATTCATCACGGCCGAGTGCAAGCAATATGTAATTATCTACGCACATCGTATTGTGTATGAACTGTGTAAGGGGGCCATCAAATTACAGCTCTCCAATTATGTATGGTCTTTCTTTTTAAAATGGGATATGGCTATTGCAGTTCAAGGAATGATAAATATTGTCAGTTTCAGTGGTTGGCTTTCGCCATTCAATTCAATCTTCCTTTTAGGAAGCTTTTTAAAAAAGCTAGTTTTGGAAATATTTCTTAGGTTAAGCACGATTATTAACCAGATTTCAGACTGAATTTCAGATGTTATATGCCATAATTAATAACAGTAAGAAATTAAGTTGGTATTTTAGTACTGTAAGTATTTGCATAAGTACACAAAGTTTTATTAGTGTAAAGAGAGATTTTGCAAATAAAAATTAAAGATTCATGTTACATAGTATAATACTACCGACATTTACCAAACATAGGTAACTGGGGATTAGAGAATATACTTGTACTAACAACCTATCAATAAATAAATCAATTCGAACATTATGATGGGGCCTATATTGTTTGCATATTTTAATTAACTTAATCGCCTTTCTAATGTCAAAGATATTTTTGTCTTATAATTAATATGCCAGTATTTATTGAAACTTTGAATCGATTATTCAACTAAAGCTTTACTTTGACAACTATGCTATTGTTGGTTGTAGGTTAAAACCAAGAACCATAGTTAGTAGATCAGTAGTTTTTGAGTTTTTCTTAGACAAATAGATTCTATGAATTACCTTTATTGGTTTCGGTATTGTTTGTAGAACACAAAGAATATATTTTTCAATTTGTATTGAATTTACAGTTTTAACTTTCTTTTTGTTTCTTGTTCACCTGATGCAAGTTGTGCATTTTGCGCCACTGGACTGGTAAATCTGCCAATTCTGTAAATGTACTTCGATCTCGCTATAGCGACAAGCTCGGTGGCGTACTTGGTAGTTTTATACTCGATAAAATAATTGGTTAAGTTTCGCGAATCTTCCTTTTTTTCTTAAGTTAAAATTAGATTTTGTGGAAAATAAAAACCAAAAAATGAAATATATTCTTAAATACGTTTCTTTGAAATCTTTTAATAAGTCAATTAAACATTTACTAGTGCCGAGTTAAGTATTTTTGGTGCTAAGGCTCACAACCAATGTTAATATGTATTCGGCTGGAACACTTAACCCGTCAGTGGCATAGGTCAGGCGCAACATATCCCGGTCATACATTGAATTACTCAACTGATTCAAATAGAATACGCTTATTGCATTGCGAAAGCCAACACGTCTCCAGTCACGAACTTTGTTTTAATTCACGTGTGAGAAATGCACTTATTGAAATACATGCTCATGCTCTGCGATTTGGCGGCGTTGAATTTCTATTTACTGAATGTATAAACTTTACATGTATCTCTGCAAACCGGGGACACCGTTTTTCGAAATTGGTTAAATATGTTCGTCCGTGGCTAGTACTGCCTCTAGATAATCTCTATACCTCTGTCCCATCATAGCAGTGCTTTTTATTCTGTTCCGGTTGGAAGAGTGTTAACGCTGATGCAATAAAAGGCACTAAAGACATTTACAGTTTCAAGGGAACGGACGCAAAGTACATAATTCGATTTAGTTCGTGCCTTTCCATAGTATTTGTAAAATAAAATGTAACCGCCTCAAACCGCCAAGAGAAATATGGGCGCAAATAAACTTGTGATTCTCCACCGCCAACGGGTGCCGATACGCAAGCGCTCCTTCAAATATGGTAAATGTTACACTTTTAAAACGGCGCATAGAAATTGTCATTTTTTTGTATCAATTCGTAATGATGATCGCAAATTCAATGATACGTATTAGATATAACTTGTAACACTCTACCCGTTGCTTTTTATTGCCAGGTTTCTCAATTGAACGTTTTCGTTATTTTACGTTAAGGCGGTAAGGCCTCATTTAGGCCATTAAGGACAGTAATTGGAAGCGTAACTTTTGTATCGATTTGTGTATGGGTATATAGGTATATATCGATAATGATAGACAATACAGGCTTGACAATATCTACCAAATATCGATGATATATTTTGTTCAGACTTGTCCAATGCAGTGAAGGGTTGACTTGCGTGTCCAGTGAAATGAAAGTACGCATATTCGTTATATTACACAATAATATAGAATATATACTGCATAAATTACATGTCTTTATAGTAAATTTATATGCATACTGCACAGCACACGCGTGGCAACATCATTAAATCAGCAGGTTGCCTATAAATAGTCAAATAGAGTTTCAATATAAATGAAGCTATTTTGACATTAGGTAGTATAGAGTTATATTTTACATATAATAAATACATCGTTTGAGGGTTCCATACCTCAAAAAGGAAAAAAATTATCCTACACTTTCGTCTGTGATCAGTTTCTTGTCAATAATGGTGAAATGTCGACACCTAATTAGAGACGTCGATAAAGGTCGATAGATATTTGAAGTGAAAACTTCTTTAGCGGCGTCGAGCACTTTTCTTGTGATGGGTATAAAATGTTAAAATCGCGTCAGGACACGTGACCTGATCGAAAATTCGTAAGTTGATTTCTCTGAGAGATAAACTTTTTATTGTAAAATAATTGTATAAATTGTCATTTTTGTGTACGAACTACGATAGCGCAATAAATGAATATTGTATTCAACCACATAAATGCTAGTACTTTTATACTGCTAAATAAAGCAATTTCTGCGAAATTAACCATTAACCATTCAAAAATGCACAGCGTTAATGTTCAAGTTTTCACTAGTCTCGTCACTTTTTCTCATAAAAAAAATAATGTTAAGAAATTTTTACAACTAGCTTTTCATATAAAGCGGTCAAAAACCAAAATGCCCGTAAATTGAACTTGAACTATACTATCTACTATACTTACTACCTTACTATTACGGTTCATGAGACTCACCCCGTTTACAGAAATGTAGACGGGCAGAGATCGACACACACTTGGTAATAAAAACGTGGAAGTTAACCCTCGTAATGGTCGTCCCATCTTGAAAGCTCGCGTGTTGAAACCGAGTACGTTACATGAGACTTCCTATTCATGATTTAATGGCTGCTATCACGACAATCTGACTGCTGATTAATGCTCAGCTGATACTGGCTATTGTCAACATTGATAACGGCTATCGATTACCGAGAAATGCCGTCGCATTTACTGCGAATCTTTTCTTTCAGTAGGTCTGTTATCAAGTATATTATTGACTCACGATACATATAGAAATAGAACATTTTTTCGTGATCAAATCGTCGGATTATGACCCTTATCTCAGCTGTGTCACACTGGTTTTACCTGTGTTTTGCTTATTATTGAATTGTAGTAATACATGTTGATAAATATGTTAAATGCTTACTAGAAGGCCTGTTATAGTGTGGAACATTACCGTTAAGATAACATGTTGCCGCCAGGTTTGGTCGCTGTTCGCGCATTATGCCTGAAGCAGCGGCCGCAGCCCCACCCTCGCCTCTCGCCTTGTCACGTGCGACACAAGCGCATCTCACCTACAACTGACTAACACCGACTCCAAAAATAACAATAATTGTAACTAGAATTAGATTAATTAGATTGTATAAAAATATGCAATTATTTTTTATCTTTAGTTCATATTATATCTCTTGTTTTGGAATAGTTTTTTTGAAGTTGGTTTTTTTCGTTAAAATATTTATTTTTTGATTTTAAGTGAATTTGAAGTACACTAACTAACAATTTGTCTAAATAATATGTGTAGATATACAAAATTTTTCAATGCAGCCAAGAACGTAAGCACTTTGCAATTCTGCAACAGATCGCACCCTTACTGTAAGTCGTTAAGGAGTCCCTTTGATCATCATATTCGACTACGACAATTACTTGACCATAACTATGTTATGGTAGATGACATAAATATCCAGATAGTATAAAAAAGAATTCGGCTGAGTATCGTTAATTTGCTCCTAAGAATTGAAGAGTTCTTTTGTCATGGATTCCGTAATCAGAACCTTACTAAATTCTCACCAAACTATCTCCGAAATATATCCTTTCCAATAAAAAAAGAATCATCGAAATCGGTTTGCTATACGTATGTCTAGCACATTTAAGACTTTTATGGTTTTCTCACGGGAAGCACCAGCTTTCAAATAAAAGAAAAGAATTATGAAAATCGGTTCACCCAGTCGTAAGTTTTGAGACAACAAACATAAAAATATGTATGCACTAAAAAGTATAAAACTAATTGCGTATTTTTATACAATCTAATTAATTAATCTAATTCTAGTTAAGATTATTGCTATTTTTGGAATCGAACACCCTCAGGCTCTTTAATTATAAATGTTTATTGTACGATATCACAATGTAATCCATATTTTTATATTTAAAAGAAAAGCCCACTGAGTTTCTTGCGCCCATTCTTCTCAGGTCTGAGACAGTCTCTTTTGAATGAGTGGTAGTTTTTGACGTTCAATAAGTGATTTTGAATCCTATTTTGAATAAAAATATTTGAATTTGAATATCGTCTCCCGAAAAGGTTCAAGGTACCTGTAGGTGTTATCATTTCAAAGCTAGACACCCCAATCAGATTACTGTATTTATGTATGGCACTCCTCCACAATGTAATGTTGCCACATAACTGGTATATGTCTGTGTATATTTGGGTCAGGTGAGTCGAACATCAGCGTAGTTAATCTGCGCGCTGCATCTAAATGTCATTTGTTCTTGCTGCAATTATTTGTGCTTTCTGCAATTTGTACAATTATTGTTATTTGTGCTAATAGCCATCAGCTCCTTACGGCTGTGGATTTATGAGGGAACAACTTTCTCCCAAGAAGGTGTTTCGGATCAAACTCGAGCGCGTCAGTGGGAGGCTCCTTTGCACAGGAAGCTGGCAAGATTATGGGTACCACAACGGCGCCCATTTCTGCCGTGAAGCAGTAATGTGTAAACATTACTATGTTTCGGTCTGAAGCGCGGCGCAGGTAACTACTATGCAAATGAGACTTAACATCTCTTAAGTCTCGAAATATGCCTCAAGGTGACGAGCGCAATTGTAGTGCCGCCCAGATTTTTTTTTAAGAATCCTGAGCCGCACTGCATTGCAATGGGTAGGGCGTATTGATTACCATCAGCTGAACGTCCTGCTCGTCTCGTCACTTATTTTTATAAAAAAAATACTAACCTATGCTTATGCTGTATGCCATTGCCGCAATGAAAATAAAAAGAATTTTCTTTTACATAATATCTTGATACCAATCGATAACTCAAATGAAATTAATATGCCAATATAAGTATATGCCAGTACACATGAATTTCGTGCATTTTAACATGAACGACTCTCTCGTATCTATCCAGATAACTAAATCACTTATACTGTTTTGATTCCTAGTGCAATCGTGACGCAATAAAACTCTCCAAGCACTAATGTGTTCTCAAACTTGCAAGCCCAGATTGTTATCTTAACAAAATCGATTATCGTAAATCGCAAATGGAGCCCATTGTTACCATAAACAGTGCTTATATGGGAGCGGCCGAAATAAATCACGAGCTAACCATATCTGAGGAATCGTAGACTATCGCTGGTATCGACCGCAGCCATCTAGATATTGGATATTACGCTATTGAATTAGCATTACCAATGTTCACAGTGTGTTCTGGGCCAGCGTATACCATTTGTCATGGTCGTGTTTTAATTTCTGGTATGGTGCGGATGTGGGTATGTCGCGAAATGCAGTCGTGCTAGATCTGGTGATAAGGATGTGTAATCTCCACATCGTCGACTGCGGCACGCATGCCACCTGTGGAACGATAGGAATTTTTAACGCTACCGCACTCCGTAACACGTAGTCTGTCCCCCTCTTATTTATTGCGTTTATGTGCTCATAACTCCTTTGAGGTTTCTATGATTTATTTATTTTAGGTTTAAGTAAGTCTAGTATTTGTGCACTGCATCATATTGCAAAGATTTTTTGTTTTATGGAAGACAAACGAGAATACGGGTCACCTCGTGTTAAGTGAACAACAGAGGAATCCCAGGAGCATTAATCCTATTCCAAGAAATCGCTAAAAAAGCGCATAATTGTAACTATTTCTTGACGGTTTAAATAAAGCTTATATTTTTTACAAAAAATAATGATATATCTACAGAATATGATAAAAACATCATATTTTCTTTACATTTCGATTTTTATAGACAGTGCGAAAAAAATTCACCAAACTACTCCTAATGCCATGTTAATTATTCAATCTAGATAAAAATTGTACGAAAATTTATTAATTATACACCAATACTATTTAACATGACATAGTTTTATAAAAATAATTCTTAATTAAAACAATGGCGATCTTGTGCGAGAGAGGTAACCTAGCTCCGCTCGATTCCTCAAGGCTCGGTCCCCAGCATAAGGAGACCTTTAAGGATTTTTGTCAATACTGGCGTTGTAAATGTAATGTTATTTTACTCAGTTAGTATAAAAACCATTGCTGCTACATAGTTATATGTGTTCATTATAAAACCCTATTATACATTAGTTAATTGATTTGTTTTTGTTACAGGCGGCAAAGCGACCTGAATGATCTACCCAACAACAACTCCACCGATTAAATGTGAGTTATTAATAATAATTATAAATGGCTGATGAAAAACAACTTAGCCTCGCTATACCATTGCCATCACTTTAATGATAGACATTGATACTAGGTTTGTACTGCCATTTGAATTGCATCTGGTTTTAGTTGTCCATAACTAAGAGAGCTGTTCTTGCTATACATCAGCTTGGCTTTTACCAGTGGGAGGTTTCCTTTGCACAGGAAGCCGTCTAGATTATGGGTACCACAACGGCGCCAATTTCTGCAGTGAAGCAGTAATGTGTAAACATTACTGTGTTTCGGTCTGAAGGTCGCCATAGCTAGTGACATTACTGGTTAAATGAGACGTAATATCTTATATCTCAAGGTAGTCTCGAGCGCAATTGTAGTGCAGCTCAGAAGTTTTGGGTTTTTCAAGAATCTTGAGCGGCACTGCATTGTAATGGGTAGGGCGTATCAATTACCATCAGCTGAATGTCCTGCTCGTCGTGCCCCTTATTTTCCCACCCAACAACTCTGTCTTACATTCGTCTCTTTATACAGCGGGTTTTGTAAGTCCCAAATAGTCGGATATTTTTTAACTTCTCTTATGGGTTGTCCTGTATCAATTGCCGCCATGATTGTAAATAAAACGCGCACGCACCACCACACAAGGGGCGCACGACAAAATGAAAACCAATATGAAGCTTCATACAAATTGCGCCGGTCGAGTCCGAACGCTGCAATATGAAGCCTTAGACGTAGAGCGACCAAAAAAACTGATTTAATTGTATGTTTATTTCACCTTTGATCATGTTCATATATTTTTATGTTTTATAGTTAAATTCCTTAAATATTACAAAGAATAAAAGAAATTTTATCTTTAAATTGTATTGAATTCAATCATTTGTAGTACTGTTACGTCTTGGGTATCATAGTTACCGCAGACCTGTATAACTGGACTGGCTGTTCCATATGTTTGACAACAAATTTTTTGTGCCTATTTGAAGCGCCACTCGTAAGCGTCCAGAGAACTAAATTTGACGTATAATACAATTGGCTGCGTAGGAGCGTACAATACTCTGAAGTATTTCTGCATTTTGAATTAATTTCGTTCGTTTTGCGTGTTATTTATACTTCAAGAATCAACGTGATAAAGTACACAATTTTTTTATGTAAATGTTTCCCACCTTCTATCAATGTTTGCTTCAGTTTGTCTTCACTAGTTTTAGTACCACAGACTCTCGCTACATGGCCAACAGCGCCGAAATGGCGAATATCAAATAGGCACAAACACTACGACAGCCGCCAGTCCAGTGGTATATAGTAGAGGTCAGTGATAGTTACTATATCTGAATTATGTTATACAGTGTGGACAGTGTCACTTGGTACATAAATATCATCAATAAAGATATCACTTCAGACTCTACTAAATGAGAATTTATCGACAAGCTTCTTCACAGCGTTGAAAAATCATAAATCATTCATAAACAAACTGCGATCTAATTAGGCGAAAATAATATATTTCTAACGCTGATAAGACGATGCATCGGAAATGTAATAAATGTTGCCCTGATTATTGTATAGCTTGATAACAGACCCTCATTCATCACAAATATATCTTAGTTACGAGTCAAAAGATAAGTAAATGCTTTTTTATCTATTGTAAACTCATATTTAGTAACTTAATAGGAATATTCTGATGTTATTACGTATAATGATTTCGTGAAAACGAATGTAACTGTCTCTTACTTTATTTACTTATCTTCACTGATACCTGGTAGAATTATTGGTACAAGGAAAGTGAATCACTTTCAGTCACGATTATTTTATGCTTCTTTTACTTCTTCAAAATTCTTTTAGAAGTCTTTTATGTTCCTTCCGATCAGCACTAAGTCTAGAATATACCGGATATTCTAGACTTAGTGCTGATCGGCCTCTATTTCTGATAATTGCTCACTAAAGACATTTTATTCAAAATATTTATACTGCTTAATACAAAAACATGAAGTAAAAACTACCACTACGACGAAGTGTACTAAGAATACAGCAGCAGGCAGGATTTCCTCGTTGGATCTTGGTCTTGGAATCTGATCCTATGTCTCCTCCGGCTTACCTTTGTAGTATTTAATTTCTTCACCAATCGTTAATCACTTATTCTGTCAATAGCCGAAACTAGCGTAGAATACTCTTCGTCTAGTAAACAAACTGTGTCAGAATCGGCGAGAATACCTAATAATATTATAAATGTGAATGTAAGTTTGTTTGTTACGCTTTCACGGCTAAACCACAGAACTGAACACGGCTAAACTGAACCGGTTTTCATGAAATTTAGTACAGAGACAGACAAGCGCTTCGGAAACGATATAGGCTACCTTTCATCGCGAAGAAAGGCTTGGTGGGGTTGAAATTTGCATGAAAGTTCGTCACTATCGAAGATAACACCATGAAAATTTGTATTTAGGCATTTGATAAGACATAAATAAATATTTGCTCTAGCGTTTAAAATTAAGACCTGTGTGGGGATGAAAAAGAGGGATGAAAGTTCTATAGTTGTCAGCTTATAAAAATTTATTACCCATAGCAGTTTTTTGTGTATTATTTGTAAAGTCAGTATATTAAAAAATAAAAATGGCTGCCCAAAGTAACTATTGCACGCGGACGAAATCGCGGTAAAAAGCTAGTAATTAATAAATACACTACCATCAATATTTCAATAAGTGAATCCAAGTTTTATCATTTGTAACTGTTGTGATTTGCAGTTTCTCCCGAAATCGAGCTAATGATAAATAAATTATAGTCGGTACTCGGTAATGCTTGATTATCATCGCTCGGCAAGTCTGCTTTCAAACTTTGTTAATTATTTTGATTTCGCTTACCGTGCTTTCTTTTTCTTTTAAGTCAATCATCGACTGCTCGTTAGTTGAATGATAGTGAGGCTCACTAAATGGTTTGTTACCAGTTTCGCTCATTATTTGTCTATAGAAATGACGGCGATCGAATTTTCATTTTAACTTCGAGTACTGTGAACTTTCAAAAACCTAAATTCCGATCTTTAAATCCGCACAAGTCAACCTGAAGCATGGGTTATCATTGTTTCTACCGCACCAAAATTGTAGAATTTTAAAGAAGGATAGATACAGGTACAAAAACAGGTATGCAGGTATAATACAAGGTAGATATTATGTACAATAAAAAACGAATAATCAATTTAACTTTTGTGAAGACATTTACGTTGTTCTTTGATTTCTCTTCCATGTATTTTCCGTTTTATTTCTTATATAATAATTTTGTTTCTTCTTTTTATTATATCGATTATATTGCAGTAGCCTTCACCTCAAACTGCCTTCTATTTCCAAAAAGTGTAGGTTGAGTACTTAACAACAAATGACACAAATAGCGAGGTTAGTACGGCATGATAAAACAGACACACCATACATATCGGAGTCAAAAACCGTAACCACTGGAGTACCGCAGGGAAGTATATTAGGTCCATTGTTGTTCATAACATATATAAACGATTTCCCTACGGTAACCAACCATGAGATGATTTTATTTGCTGACGACAGCACAGGGATATTTATAGGTGAAAATTTAGATTCTTTTGAAAGTGACATTAATATTATATAGGCAATATTATAAACTGGTTGACATGTAACAATTTAATCATAAATCGTCACAAAACTAGCATAATGACATTTGTAAATAGACGCAATAAGAAAGCATTGAACATTAATTATCTAAGTAAAAAAATATCTGAAATAACACAAACAAAATTATTAGGCCTACATATTGATGATTGCCTAAATTGGAAAACCCATATTGAAAATTTGTGCATGAAGCTAAATAGATTTTCATTTGCATTGCCCATGCTGTGTAAAGTAGTAAACCAGTCCGCAGTGTTAGTAGCTTTTAACGCATATGTCACATCAAATATTCGGTACGGGATCATATTTTGGGGAAATTCCACAGATAAGGATAGAGTCTTTAAATGTCAGAAAAAATGTATAAGATCTATATTTCATTTAAGCCCTACTGTAAACCATATTTTGATAAATTTAAAATACTTACTTTCCCGTGCCTATATATATATGAAGTGCTAGTATTCATTAGAACAAATGATCAACTATTTAGTTACTCTGATAGTAAACGCAGAAAAAATAAAATATGTTTTACGCAGCATACAACGGCACTTTTTGGTAATAGTATATTTAATATAGCTCGTCAGCTGTATAATAAACTACCAGCATCATTAGCAGACCAAAACTTAAATATTAACTCTTTTAAAAATAAAATTAAGTAATTTTTAATGACGAAGAAATATTATTCAGTTAAAGAATATTTAACAGACATGAATGTATAGTCATTAGAATAAGTTAATTCAGATATTTCAAATTAACATTTTTAGTAAGCAAATTTTTATTTTTCACATTTTTATAATATTATGGTGGATAGACTTTTATGAATAATTTGGTTTTTATGTTGTATGTTTTTCACGGTAAACTTAGAGTAAGAATTGTAAAATATTATTTTTGCATGCCTACCGGGCAGATTGTTAGCACCTATGATTATAATGTAACACCAATGTACCCACTCAATCTATGCAATTAAATGACTTGATTTGATTTGATTTGATTTGATTTGATTTAAAAAATCGTGAACATGAAATACTCAAGTGCGTCACATTATTATTCAGACGGTTCATTTTAATGTCCTTATCGTCCTGACTGATAATATACCAATTCTGTGGAGGAATTCCCTTAACGTGACGGTTTGAAATTTTTGATTTGAAAATTTGTAACTTTCCCATTTCCTTAATTACATTAACGCTCAAATTATTGGATTATTTGAATGCACTTTTTTTTGCATATAATTAACTTAAATTACCTCAATCTTGTGAGTTTGAGTTGTTCTAAGGATCAATTTTTTTACTAATCTGATCGGCTGCTCTAGACGTTCCACCCTATATACAGGGCTCAGGTATGTTGGGAGTACTTCACAAGGTGCGAGTTTGTCCCTCTTATCCCGTTATTCTGACGCACTCGAATAAATCCCAAAATCCCCATGTTTGGCGCATGGTTGTTTATTTTATTCAAATCAAATCAATATCACTTAATAATGTAGGTCGTGATTATGACTTATTAACAATTATGATAGGCGAATAACAATTGATTAGTGGATATTCTCAAACTTCTTTACTCGTAAGCGAATACAATTATGTGATGATTCATTTTACTGTGAAAATTGTAGTAGAAGTCCTATTTAGAAATACATACAAATAGAAAATATGAAATAAAATTTTCATTAAAAGCCATTAAGCTTATGTTACATTATTTCGTATAAAAAATTGATTAATAATATATTTTCATTTCGTCAAACGTAACTATTGAGTGCGAGTCCGATCTGCCAAATAAGTCATCTAGAAATTAATATAGTGATTGTGAAACGAAATCCGTTATATCTGCTACTTTAATGTAGCCATAAATTTATCTAGCCTATGACAATCTGCAACTTTACTTGGACATTGTGAAACAGCCCCTTAATATTATATATCGTTGTCTGGCACATAGTACAGGCTATCCTAGTTTGGAGCAAAATAATTTTTGTGAAAGTGTATCAAGAAGATCATTGATATCGAAGTGGTTCTAATTATGTTGGATTAAACACTTCAATACGCTTATTAAGAATAAGAATTGTCTTGATTTAAATAGACATTTGAAGCACTCACGTCAGTAGCGTTTATAGAACAATAATAATTGGTGCACGAGATACTAAGAGCATAGTGGGCGCCGCGTCACGACGGAGATGCAATCTGTAGAGCGTGCCGCATCCATCAGACATCGAGGCTCGCTATCTCGGTCGGTATCGGGCACCACCGATAACCATTGTCTTACCAGACGATTATATCGGTGAAATTTGCGCCCACCTTTATCTGACGCGGCCGTTTGTCTTGCGCCGCAAATGAGCCGGATAATCACCGATCGGACGTAAATGGCGCGTTCTTGTTAAACTTTTGCCGAGTCATCAATACCGTGGGAATATAAATCTTAGATATCACCGAACTTGTAAATGATTTCATTAACAAAAGATTTCCATAACAAGGTTTTATAGAAATCGTCGAGTCGCAGCGTTTATTGCAAATAAATTACATGTTCCATGAACGATGACATTAATATGCTCTTGCAGTTAATACTGATGTGCAATTGAGATGCTATTAAGCTTGGCAAATGTGAGCAGAGGACTCTTAATAGCATTAACATCATTGTCTCTCGGTCATTAATAAGTGGTCGGACAGTTCTATTGGCTTTATTCCATAATGGGTCGGGGAGCGCTCTGGCGCAGTGTCACGAATGCCCTCCGGCGTTATATTCTTCAATTTATGCCCCGGATATCATAAAGCTATATTCGTTAAGATGGGCCGCGTCTACTTATGCATTATCATGAGAATATCCTTGGAATAGCATCTAATTAAAATTTTAATCTCTATTATCATTTATATCTGCAGAATACTTGAAATGTTTCAGAATAATTATGGATTATTATCATTGTACAATTTACGTTAATTTTGTAAATTGTGGCGCAGGCTCGTAGAGTTGGAATATGATTGCGAATTGTATTTTATTTGGTATTCCCCAGACAGTAAACAAGTTATATAATAACACTGTATTTAATTATCATCGGAGGCACTGTGAAGGAGAAGCTAGTAATAAAGATACTTACAAATTTAACCAATAAGGTGAGAAGTATTTTTTTCATTATATTTATGTTTTTCTTATATGTTCTTGTGAGTAAAAAATCTTCAGCAGTAAAAATCCACCTTCTGAAGTGTTATGACAAATATTTTAAATGTAATTTTTAGTTATTTGTTTTTATGCCTGTGATTGATAAGTTATCTGTTCTACCTAACTGCTCTACGAATTTTATTATGTGCCGATCATTTATTTGTTAAATTGCATAAATGTAAAATCAAAATTGACGCAACAATGTTAAGGCAACGTCTTTCGCTATAAACTTTTACAGCTTAACCATAAATTCCGAAATCGGTGCGTGCGTCGATTGCAGTGAGCAGCTGTAAATTAATTTAGCTTGTAGCGATGAGCACGCGCCCTCACTCAATTAAATTCAATTAGTGGGTCGTGGTGTTCCGACATCTTTGATCTGCCGATACGTCATGTTATGATCTACTTAAGTCTATATTCGATGTTATTTAGTTAATACGCCTTTGACTTAAAATGTATCGTTAACCATTATTCTTGGTTTCTGATAATTTGAGCAACTTAGTCTGATGCAGAACAGATCATAAAGCTTGGGCAAACAATTTATTTTTCATTGAAATATGTCATGTTTTCATTTGATACTCTAGTGAAAGCCATCTACACACAATATTCTTCATTCTGTTTTTTTTTTGCCTTTACTTTTACGCCCTGTGCTCTACTCTCGGTAGACCGTCATGCGTTCATTTCACATTAACTGAAAACCTCTCTTATATTCCTACTTAAAAGTTGAATCAATTTAAAGGGGAATCTCTTGATGTAATAGATATTGTATTATAATATTAGTAAGTTTATATTATTATTCATTTACTAAGTGCATATAAGAAAAACTTGAATTTTAACAATACTAAGCTGATCCCGTTTCGGTAAACTAAAAAATAATTTTATTTTTAATGAAGCCATACTGCAATCAGAATTTTGTCTGCTATTTACTACTTTCAATTTCTATTATCTTTCTCCTACCAACTTGCACTGACTGTACTAATTTATTTTTTGAATAGTCCCATCAAGTGTTAGTCATACAGTATAGGTAAATATTAAGTTGTCTTCTTAAAAATACCAATATTTACATTCTGAGAGTGGTGACATAATCCACATATAAAGAACTGACTAATTAGATATTGTTAATGACATTCATTACTATCGTGTATACTTTGCTCTAGCACACGACTAACTAGCTGCTAATTTAAAGTTTTCTCTTCGCGATATTCTTGTAATACGAGTGTGAGGCGAGCCCTTTTGGATTTTCCATTGTTCAACAATTTTTGTTTACTTCAAGTATAGAATACTGTTGCCCTGATAAACTTGACTGTAGAATTTTCAATGGACGAAAATATATTATTTGGAACAAATGGTTCTTAAAATCTGTTTTACATTTTTTTTGTGTAATTATAGGATTTGTACGTAAGAGACATACTAAACAGTTAATCTCGACAAACTCAGGGCTAACAACTTGTTAGGACATTAAAAGCTACACAAGGAGGTAAATATGTATCTAACATCTCATTATAATTTTATTGCACACGAGTAAATAAACAATTAAACGGATTTCTAGGAAGCAATACTAATACTATTCATTATCTTAGTGCAAGCGACATTCGCGCGAATTATTGGTCGCGATGGTCCGTTATTATATATTATGCTGAGATAAAAGAGGGCTTGATAGTATATTTCTTAATTGCTTATTGCACGATACTGACACTATCGCTCCACTATTTCCAACATAATAAGCATTATCATAACAATAACAAGCTAGTAACTCGCAGCTACAAATACTTATGTCGGTCCACGATAACTTATCAGTCTCTCAGTTCGTTCTTCGTATTTTGCGCGGAGCACTCAGTTATTGTATTATATTTGAAGCTCATCTCATTTCTGTATGAAACTTTTGTACTTTGTGATTTTCAGACAATTTTACATGTGCAGTGAATTGTGAAGTTGAGCCAGAATTCATAATTTGCGTATTGTTTGATATTTTATTAATTTATAAAAGGTTGGTAGATGTATTGTTTGTACATCTTGTATTTATAAGCTCAATACGAACTGCTAAAAGTTCTATTATTATAATCATATTTCGCCGAAGCTCTGGCTAAGTAGTAATATTTAAGCCACATCCATGTGTTTATTTTTATTCATGGTGATATTAATTTAAATCTGTTTGAGTATGTGTGTGTGATGTTAAAGCCGGAAGTGCCATCTCTTCAGATTGTTCAAGATTTGTTTGAGTGTTATCGTGTCTTGGGCGCACTTGAGTAAATATTAACTCATGTTTTGGGAGTCTGTCTTGTCATCTATAAAATTATAATAACGTACTAATATTTTTAGCATAGGTGTCTCCATAATAGAACAATTTGACTTGTCTAACGTTGCTAACATTTCATTGTCCTAACTTTAATTTTTAATTTTATTGATTCCTATTTAATTTTTATTATTATTTCTTTAATTTTTTGGTTGATATTACCATAATTTTTAAAATTATGTACAACCATTAATTTTAGGTAAACAAAACCCTTTTTTGGGGTTTTATGTAAAACAAGAAATAACGATCTTGAATTTTCGTCTTGTTGAACGTCGATCAAAGAAGAGTAAAACAGCTAACATCTCAGATTCGAATAGAGTGTGTCAAGAAACTTTGGAACATTTTAACACTAACACTTGAAAATAATGATTTTATCGCCAGTCCCTATCGTGGAGTTATGACCAATAAGCACGTACTTAAGTGCAAATATATTTTTGATTTAATTACCTTTACTTCTAGCTTCTTTTTCTCATTTAATTTTAACATATAAGCTTAACATGTGGTTCGACCCTTATGAAAGAAACATCAACTTTAGCCTTCTTAAAAGATTTTTCCGGGGTACATTACCATTCGATACGTTCTGTAAGCATATATTTTTTTAAATGTCATGTTGATGTAACTCCAAATCCTGACGGTATCTTATAGTCTTGTATATATCTCATTGTGTTGAATATAACAGGAAAACACATCAACTATATATTTCGTTTCGTTACGTTATACCATATTTCAAAACTGACGTGCATAATATATTATTTTGATTAGCATTATAGTTGATTTTACCCCCCTAAGATGATTGACAAAAGATTATAGCTGGGGATGACGAGATCAACTTATATAGTAGAGATGAATACATCTTGCATCTAGTTAATTGTGACAGCTCAGAGTTTGCGGACGGCGCATTGCAAGTCTCGACACGTTCTTCAGAGCTTAGACTTTAGACCAGAGGTATCCAGACTCCTTTTCTCATAGACTTTCAAAATTTAACTGGTTCCGGTGAATTTCTATCATATTCCCAAAACTGTGTAAATAATGTAAAGATTAGATCTAACTATGGAAATTTGCATTGCGGATGAGTTCCGATCACGAATTAATAGTTTAAAAATAAGTAGGAATTTATTTGTTAATTAACGAATTGATTGTGGTGTGATTGATTGGATGTCAAAAAATTTTTGTTGGCCGATCACAAAAGTGATTCCATACAAATTTTTACAACCAAGCAACTTATGAATTCTCACTTCTTTCGTTTAGAAAACTACCCATTCGAAAGGGAATAATAAAAATGCAAATAGGTAGTTTTTTTTGTTATGTATTTATTCTTATGTGTAATGTTATTATAACACTATTAATTACTATTGTTATCATATGACAGCAATAATTTGCACCTCTAAATAAGCGTTGCGGACGGCGCAATGCAAGTCTCGACACGTTCCTCTGAATATGGAATATGAGTTTCTACAAGTAAAGTCAGCCCTAGATGATCAATTATATTGCACAATATTTCGAATTGTGCAATACATTGACCGATTAGGCTTAATATTGAAGATTACGCAATGATTGAACAAAAGTTTGAGCGAGTTTAATTTTTATTGTACCTTATTTCTCCATTGCGTCGTGTAGGGTCAGTATTGCGCAATATTTTTAGTCTGTGATTCGTCGGCAAGGAAGACACACGCGCGCACGCTTCCCAAAAATTGCAGAAAAAGATAATACAAAAGTTAAGGAAAGAGAGTTTATCGTTGAATGTATCCAATTGTACAGAGAATTGTCGTCTTTGTGGAATGTCAAGAGCAAAGAATATCATGACCGTGATAAAAAAAAAGCTGATTACGAAACATTGTGTCCAAACATAAAGAGATGTTTCCTGAGGCAAGCAAAGATGACGTGAAGAAGAAATTCAATTCTTTGAGAACCAACTACCGGAAGGAACTCAAGAAACACCTTCAGTCGATGAAATCCGGATCTGGTACAGACGACATATACCAACCTACTTTATGGTATTTTAATGAAATGTCTTTCTTACAAGATCATAAAACCGCATCGGATACACAGTCTAGTATGGATATTCAGTCTACTATACGTAGTCCGGGAGGACAGAGTGAACATTCTAATTTGGAAAATAATTATACACAGGTAAATATTTATTTATTTTATTTAAATGAATACATAAAGTTGTAGGTATGTTTTACGAAACCATTTTCTCTTGCCAGGGAACTGCACCTTCGTTATTACAAAATTCATTGTATTCGTCCCGTGCTTGTTTTGCGATGTTCAGTGAATTTTTTTTATTGTTTTTTTTTTAATTCTGTCAACTGAAATACTTCCATTGATGGTGAGTGTATTATTCCTGACTCGTTATCTTCACGAAACATGAATGATGAAGATAAGTAGGAACGGGATTTCCTCAAAAAATTGTGTAGATAACAAGCCAAAACAATTTTCCTAATTTTTGTAGGATCAAAAGGAAATGCTCTTTGAAATACTCCAAAACGAGTAGCTATACCGAAAACACTTTCAACCATCCTTCTAGCACGCGATATCCGATAGTTATATATTCTTTTCTCTTTTGTTAATCCAGTTTGGCTATACGGTTTCAGTAAATTTTGAGACATTGGAAAGGCATCATCCCCAACAAAAAAGTATGGGAGCTTTCGGGAACTTCCAGGCAACAATGCAGGTGGTGGGATATTTAAAGTTTTATTTTTTAATTGCTGTCCAAATGTTGTATTCTGCAGCACACCTCCATCTGATACACGTCCATTAGTCCCTACGTCAACCATAATGAACTCGTAGTTAGCATTTACAACCGCCATCAACACAATACTGAATGTTTTTTTTGTAGTTATAGTAGTATGATCCAGAACCAGGAGGTTTCTTTATTTCCACATGTTTCCCATCTATAGCACCGATAACATGAGGAGCATTCGACTGTTTCTCAAAATCCTTGGCAACTTTTTTCCATTCCTCGGCAGTTTGTGGTAGCTGAAAACAAAATAACAAATTGTTTATCTTTTTCAGGAAAATAGTTCAACCACTGAAGCTGATCAAGTACCAACTACATCCTATGCAGTTCCGAAGACAAAAGATAAAAAATTAAAGAGGAAATCTGATGATGAACTCATGCAACTTGCAGTTAACCGTCTTAGACAGAAGCCAGACGAATATGAAAATTGGGCTTTGTCTTTAGATTTAAAGAAAATGGTACCAACACAACAAATCTTTGCTTTAAGTGCTATTGCTGCCATTATCATGGAGGGACAATTATGTCTTTTACATCGCAATTCGGTTAAAATAAATAGTCCAACAGTAACAATAACTCCATCTCCGACATATACCAGATCCACGCCAACTCCAACAAATTACAACAGCACGCCATCGCCTCGCTATTTTATAAACTATTCTACACAGCAAAATTCTGAACTTTCACCTGAAGAGCTGCCACATTACCAGCAGACAAATACTTCAACAGTACCAATAAATCCATCTCAGACATATGCCAGATCCACGCCAACTCCAACAAATTACAACAGCACGCCATCACCTCGTTATTCTGAACTTCCACCTGAGGAGCTGCCACATTACCAATAGAACATGTACTACTCCCAACAGCATATACAGCAGAACATGGACAATTCTCAACAGGAAAATTATGCTAAAGACATGTCGCAATATATAAAGCTAAATAAATAAATGTTTATTAAAAAATAAATAAATAAATAAATGAAAAGATGTCTTTATTTACCTTGATTAATTTCTTCAAAACATGGCTCGTCAAAACATTCGTCAGATATTATGGCTTCGCAGGTTTCCATAATCATTAAGGAAAGACTTTGTGGGGAAATAGCACTATGAAACTTCAAATCTTCTAGAGTATTCCCAGTAGCTAGATACCGTAATGTTATTGAAAGCCGTTGAAAAGGTGGTATTGCTTCCCTCATGTTTGTATTTTTTTCTCAATTAATGGTGTGACCAATTCTAGTAGCACTTGAAACTGTTCCAAGTCCAGTCGCACAAAATTTTTTAAGTCTTTTTCCTCAGTTAACATCAAGTCTTTTAAGAGATTTTCGTGAGTGTATTTTGGCCTTTTCGTGTACCAATCTTTCGACCAACGACGTGTTCGTTTACGTTTACGCTTAGCCACAAGCAATAACACTATAGCTGCAGCTGCAGCTAAATCTTGTGTGGACATGTTGCTCGGGATCAAACTATTCTCCGACTGAACAAGAAAACATTGCACAGTTTGCACAGTTCTTATTATTGTGCAATATAATTGACCGTTTGGATTCAAAACGCAATTCAATCTCATTGCACAATTAAATATATTGTACAATGTTATTGTAGGTCTAGGGGCCGCCTAACAGTCGCTCAGTCAAAAAAGGAGGAGATTCTCAATTCGTCGGTTTTTTTATATGTTTATTACCTCAAAACTTTTTAATTTGAAAGCTGGTGCTTTCTGTGTGGTCCGGTCCCACATCGGACACCGATTCCACTAATGACAATAATCGTAACTAGAATTAGATTAATTAATTACATTGTATAAAAATACGTAATTATTTTTATACTTTTTAGTGCATATCATATCTATTGTCTTGAAGTCGGTTGTTTTTTTGTTAATTTTATTTTTATTTTTTTAGCTCTGCACTATCGAAAGCAGATAAATTTTCGTGGACCCCCGCTTATGAATTGTGATCCCTCACTTTTGTCACGTCAACGTAGACCTCCCTCGAGTCTTCCGTGGACCACTTTGGAATCTAAAATCTTCAATACTGCCTCCAAGAACTTTTCACATGCGTATAACCAAGCCGTAGACGAAACTTGCTTTTTCGATACGTGAGATGGATATCGGGATTGCTTAATGTTTTTTTTAAACTACACTTTAGGATCTTCATTTAGTTCATGTTTTAGATACAGTAGCTGAATCGCTCTTAGGAGTTGCGTAGGATTTTGTAAAGGATTGTTGGATTGAGCTACAAAGTTGAGTTTTTTTCCTATGCTTCGAAATACCTTTCTCAGAATTAATTCTCTAAACAATTACTCGTATACTCAGAAATAAGATCTTGCTTTTTGATGAATATCATGATTCAAACTTGAAAAATGTGAATAAGTAGATTTTAGTTATTTGATTAGAAATAGGATTATGAAATCAGTTATAGGTAGTCAAATTCTACAACCCAATCTTGGTTTAGTTAGGATTCTATAATAATCATAATATTTGAAAAACAAAATTTTATGAACGATGCGTGACTCGAACCCATGACCTCCGGCGTTCCGAGCCGTTGCTCTAACCAACTCAGCCAACCGTTCGACTTCTTTTTTTTCAAATTTTATTTTTCAAACTTTATTTGTGTATTAATCCTTCAAGTGAGGGTTATCACTTTAAAAAAACATAACATAATATTGACACACTCTCACACATATTATCTTGGCCCAAACTAGGTATAGCTTGTTCTAAGGATGCAAGACAACGATATATACGTTCGTGAGACAATGTTAACTTATTTATTGATACGGCTTTACTCACGATTTATCAGTGTGAGTACCGACTAGCTGCAGACCATTCGGAGCTCCTTTATTAATAAATAAGTTAACAACGATATACATTGCATATTCATCATGTAAATGACTGAACCTATTCAAGGTTATGGGCTATATGGGTGGTAACATAATTGATTCAACAAAGTAGCTATTCGAGGTAAGAAGCTTCTCGCAGAAGGCGCGGTTAAAGAATGATAGATGTCAATATAATGCGGGTAAAAATTTTGCAATTTGACGTATATTCCGGTGGTATCAGCCTACTAAATTTGTAAAACTTAACACCAGGTGACTCGTACGCTCATTTGTTCTCCTTTTTCCATAAAAAAAATATTAACGATATGTACTTCGATTCACTTAAAATTAAATAAAAGGCTCACTGTAAACACATTCTGGGATATATGCGGTATAAAATGTAGAGAGAACCCACTTCTTTAGGCAACGCCAAAGAATCAATCCGATCGGAGCTGAGTTGATCGTCGATGATTTGAGCCGCTCTTCGTTATATACTAAAATCAAATGGTCAAATTTAAGAAGAAGAAGAAGCTGGTACCCGCCCAAAGGTGCTCCATGTTAGGCCGAAATGATGCCGGCAGTGGCTTAAACTGCAGTACTATCTGACCTTACTGAAGACAGAATGCTTTTAAGAGGCCAATTTGGTTTTGTCTTCCTCCGACACCGAGTAATACAAACACCAATACAAAATGTGGCCGTTAGAGGAGTGGTCTCGAATCGAGGGGATATGACAATGGTAGACTTTTTAGCGGTGAACTCACAAACTTGTATCTTCCAATGAATAAACTGGACAAAATTTTGCCGACCCCATTCCTAGACTTTGCATATCATAAGCCTCGATTTCGTACTCAAGTTTGTTCTGATTCTCGTCGATGCTATCCCGAGAGATGTTGACACGGCTGGTGTATATCATGTCATCTGTATAACAATCAATACTGCTGATTTGCAGCTTATCACTGATATGCAGCAAAAGCAGGGAAGGGCTAACACGCAGCCTTAATGCTCTTATTTCACTGACGGGGTGAGCAGAAAGAACAAAACATCGAGAGTAACTGTTTTTCTATACTTTCTTGGCTTCTTCTAAATTCACCAGCCTTTCACTAACGTTCGCTGGGGTAATCCTAGACCTATTGATCTACCAGATATCTATTCAGTATAAATTTCCATCGCCAATAGCTCTTCGATCATTTTTTCACGTGCCCAAGTACTACCCACCTACTACGAAGCTACCAAGTTGAAATTATTTCAATTTTAAGACATACCAAAAATCAAGTGATGCTACAACGAGTTTCAATATAAGACTTTTATGCTTCACATACCCGCTAAAATGTCCATTCGAACAAACACGAAAATGACATAAAAGAGTCAGATGCCGCGATATAATAGTTCATACATACAATTAAGATACAATCTCAATCAATACGAACAATGATTGATGGAATCGATTATTTAAAATAGATGTGTAATTAGTTCATTGTGACTGTGTTGACCCTTGATGGCAATATTATCGGAGTTCAATCGTTCGAAAGATCGGCTCCGATTTGTAATTGAATGGATTTTTTTGTTTAGTTGAATGGCATTGCATCTCAATCTCGTGATCACGGTATTGAATCATTAATCACCTGTCTCTACTGAGTACTCGGGATGGTGGCTTTTTAGAAAGAATACATTATGTTAAGAATATGTAGGTCGAAAATCTTGATAATCTTCTGTAATATATTCACTTATAGTCTTACACTTATGTACTATATTAAAAGGGATGTTTTCGATAATAATAATAATAAATAAATAAATTTCTTTTATTCCAAAGATTGCATAAATACATTTTAGTGGTTGAGTGTTGAATGGAAAGTCTATTAAGTTGTCTTGTATTGGGATTATCTCACAACTTCTTAGCGGATACATAATTTATAAATACATAATAAATACACATGATATTAAATTTTCAGTATATGATCGGATTTTCACGGAATACTGGCGGCATTCGACGCAGTTTTTATTTTGGCCTCATAAAGGATCTTTTACTTTGAAATGATCGATTTTCAATTTCGGAGTAATTCCGAAACAACACTTTTTTCGGTTTTCTCGTTCATTATATCTCTCGAACGAAACAACCGATTTTCACCGCATTAGCCGCGATTAACGTAGTTTTTCAAGGTTATGAGCTGATTAGCTCATGGAATCGATCGGTAAAGCGGATTCAAAGTTATTCATAGCTTTTTATTCACATATCGTAGCTTGAGACAGTTAAATATTTTCAGCTGTATTGCGGGTAGAATTAGCGGGAATGACTCAAAATAGGTCAGAATGACTATTTCTAAATCGTCATTATAAGTACGTGGCTTCATTAATTTACTTTTGAAAAATCCATCTCCTTGTTTAAGATTGCTACTCATATTTTGGAGATACTCATCAGTGGGAAAATCACATTGAGACTATTAATTCCGGTACTCAAACCGAGAGTAGCACTTCTCCCCTTGACAAAATAGCTTCCAGATCAACACATTCATCATTGGTTAAATCCAATTTCGAATCACAAAATTAATGTTTCACATAGCTATTGCTTTTATAAAATATTATTCAACAAAACACGCAAACAGTTACTAATAATCAACGAAACACCGAAAAAAACCAAAATTATTAGCGCTTTTTCACTTTACGTTCTAATTTCAATTGTTAACTATTTTTTTTCTTTAGTTTATTGTGGCCGTTAACTACGGTACCCTTCAAATATGGTAAAATGTGTGTCCCCCTGTAACTTCTCAAATAAGAGAATGATAAAACTGAAAAAAATATATGATGAACGTTACCATTCACACTTCCACCGAAAATTGGTTTGAAGGAGATCTAGCAAGTAGTTTTTTTTAATATCTGCAAAGAACTACAAGAACATTTACCTATATAAGGTATGTTACTTGCTGCTACGGAACCCTTCGTGGTAGTATTTTGGACTCTGAAAAAAAATCCGAAAATAGACGTAATATATGTTTTGGTTGTGTCTGGCCCACCGGTGGCCTGTGTTGCTCTATGGGTCTAGCATGAGCTGGGGGCCGAGTGAGATATTTCATTTTTATAATGATTACAAATTCCTGGTCTATAACCAGGAATTTATTGTTATTCAAAATATACTTATTTTTATCGAAATTGATGAGTCTAAATAAATTCTATAAAGTCACGAAAGAATCATCGCTTTGTCTGTCATGAGTCAGTTGCACTTAATAGGTAGATAGGAGAGAGCCGGTTTCCGTCCTTCTGCGAAGGGCTATTTCCCCGCTACCTCGCATAGGCCCGGCAGTGTGCCGACCATAGACTTACGATATACTAGCTTGTAGACGAACAAAGCGTGCAAGAAAAAGAACATCTATAACGAAGATACAAAAGAAAAGCAAATCTATTGCTACTATAACCGATTTTTTTTGACAAATCATAAACAGTCATCCACGCTTGGAATTAGCTCCTTAGTATTTTGAATATTCAATATTTTTTATGACAAAAAGGGACGAGACGAGCAGGACGTTCAGCTGTCCTTTACAATGCAGTGGCGCTTAGGATTCCTGAAAAACCCAATAATTCTGAGCGGCACAACAATTGCGCTCGTCGCCTAAAGACATAAGATGTGAAGTCCAGAAATTTCACTAGCTACGGCGCCCTTCAGATCGAAACACAGAAATGCTTACACAAAACTGCTTCACGGTAAAAATAGGCGTCGTTGTGGTAACCATAATCTAGCCGGCATCCTGTGCAAAGGAGCCTCCCACTGGTAAACTAGCTGATCACTCTCTAACGCACACTTTACAAATCAAAATTGGCCAGAATCGGGCTTTTAGGTCCTCTAGACGGTAGTTAAAGTATATAGGTGCTGGCTATATTATGACACACAAAGACATTTGTTCCTCGTTATAAAATTAATTATTAATTAAAATAAATTAAAATAAAAAATTTAATATTAAAAAATTATAAAGGGTAGAGGATATAAGCCTTTTCCTTACGGTTCTCTTGGTTTAAACATAGTACTCGTATGTTTGTGTGTGATCTTAAAAATCGTAGATATACTTTACCAGCGGTAGGTTAACCTAGGCTAACCATTGGTAGATACAAGATCATTATCGCCTAGTTGAAATTTCAAAAATAACCTTATTACTAATAAAATGCTTAGCGATGATATAAACCTGTATTAGTACAACGTGTTTTAAGCCTATTGAAAGTTCGATAGGTACAATTATTAATTCATTCAATCACTTGTTAAATATCCGATAACTAATATGCCTCTATCATTTACAATGTTAGCATATCGGAGGCAAAACGTAATGCGATCTATTTTTCGAGGTTTTGTCTCTGAAAATAGACCACTCCCAATGTTAATAAGATAAATTCAAATGTCAATAAACAGACGCAGGAAACTCCAATTATGTAATGCTAGTAGTATAGTGAAATCAAGGTTTAATTTACTACGCGTAAAACAAGCCCGCATTTTTATTACAAGTTCATTTTAAGGCGCTATAGTCCTAAAAAGTAACATTTTTAAAAATCTACTTAAAATACTTCTACAAATACTACGGTTCCAATTTATTGACATGTTTATCTTCATTTCTTTATCTAAATTATCGCTGTTTCGAAAACACGATTACGAAAAAAAATCTCGATAGATTTATTTTTTGAAAAATAGTCTTTTTTATTTGAATTGTTTATATTATCATAAAACTATGATAGCTATAAACACAAAACTTATTTTATTCGATAGTTTATTAGTATTTATAAGTTTTCACTGTGGGATATATCAATACGCTTTGTGAATTATTTTATATTAATTTTTTTCGTAATAAACCAAACGCGACGCCTTGGTTGCATGCTCGCTCAAGCCAGCAGTACGCCCGTGACCACTGTCAAGGAAGGTACTGTGTTCGTGTCTCTCGGGCTCACATTACGTAAGATTTTAGCAAACAAGTACAAAGCGGGAATCATAGTAAAAAAATAATGATGATGCGACAGCGTATTTGTTGAAATATATAGGTAAATGTAAGTCGGAAAGTACTAAAATAAAATTTACGTAATATTATTTTGAATATTATGCCACGCGGGATTTTTGTATATATGTACTTTAGGGAAGTTAGATAAAACCAAGATGACCGCCGCACAAAATTATGATTTCAGCAATATGGATATCGTGTCCGAGGTTCTCGAGGGTGCAGATAACGATTTTGTGATCATTTTTTAAATCCAAGATGGCCGCCGCACAAAATTATGATTTCAGCAATATGGATTTCGTGTCCGAGGTTCTCGAGGGTGCAGATAACGATTTTGTGATCATTTTTTAAATCCAAGATGGCCGCCGCACAAAATTATGATTTCAGCAATATGGATTTCGTGTCCGAGGTTCTCGAGGGTGCAGATAACGATTTTGTGATCATTTTTTAAATCCAAGATGGCCGCCGCACAAAATTATGATTTCAGCAATATGGATTTCGTGTCCGAGGTTCTCGAGGGTGCAGATAACGATTTTGTGATCATTTTTTAAATCCAAGATGGCCGCCGCACAAAATTATGATTTCAGCAATATGGATTTCGTGTCCGAGGTTCTCGAGGGTGCAGATAACGATTTTGTGATCATTTTTTAAATCCAAGATGGCCGCCGCACAAAATTATGATTTCAGCAATATGGATTTCGTGTCCGAGGTTCTCGAGGGTGCAGATAACGATTTTGTGATCATTTTTTAAATCCAAGATGGCTGCCGCACAAAATTATGATTTCAGCAATATGGATTTCGTGTCCGAGGTTCTCGAGGGTGCAGATAACGATTTTGTGATCATTTTTTAAATCCAAGATGGCCGCCGCACAAAATTATGATTTCAGCAATATAGATTTCGTGTCCGAGGTTCTCGAGGGTGCAGATAACGATTTTGTGATCATTTTTTAAATCCAAGATGGCCGCCGCACAAAATTATGATTTCAGCAATATGGATTTCGTGTCCGAGGTTCTCGAGGGTGCAGATAACGATTTTGTGATCATTTTTTAAATCCAAGATGGCCGCCGCACAAAATTATGATTTCAGCAATATGGATTTCGTGTCCGAGGTTCTCGAGGGTGCAGTTAACGATTTTGTGATCATTTTTTAAATCCAAGATGGCCGCCGCACAAAATTATGATTTCAGCAATATGGATATGGTGTCCGAGGTTCTCGAGGGTGCAGAGAACGATTTTGGGATCATTTTTGAAATCCAAGATGGCTGCCGCACAAAATTATGATTTCAGCAATATGGATATCGTGTCCGAGGTTCTCGAGGGTGCAGAGAACGATACTGTGATCATTTTTGAATTCAGAGATGACCGCCGCACAAAATTATGATATCAGCAATATGGATATCGTGTCCGAGGTTCTCGAGGATGCAGATAACGATTTTGTGATCATTTTTGAAATCCAAGATGGCTGCCGCACAAAATTATGATTTCAGCAATATGGATATCGTGTCCGAAGTTCTCTAGGGTGCAGAGAACGATTTTGGGATCATTTTTGTAATCCAAGATGGCCGCCGCACAAAATTATGATTTCAGCAATATGGATATCGTGCCCGCGGTTTTCAAGGGTGCAGATAACGATTTTGTGATCATTTTTGTAATCCAAGATGGCTGCCGCACAAAATTATGATTTCAGCAATATGGATATCGTGTCCGAGGTTCTCTAGGGTGCAGAGAACGATTTTGGGATCATTTTTGTAATCCAAGATGGCCGCCGCACAAAATTATGATTTCAGCAATATGGATATCGTGTCCGCGGTTTCCAAGATGGCCACCGCTCAAAATTCGTCCTCGACACCCTGGAGAACCTCGGACACGATATCCATATTGCTGAAATCATAATTAAGTGCGGCGGCCATCTTGGATTTATAAAATGATCACACAATCGTTCTCTGCACCCTCGAGACCTTCGGACACGATATCCATATTGCTGATATCATAATTTTGTGCGGCGGCCATCTTGGATTTCAAAAATGATTCCAAATTCGTTCTCTTCACCCTCGAGAACCTTGAATACGATACCCATATTGTTGAAATCATATTTTTGCGCAGCGGCCAACTTGGATTTCAAAAATGATCCCAAATTCGTTCTCTGCACCCTCGAGAACCTCGGATACGATACCCATATTGTTGAAATCATAATTATGAGCGGTGGCCATCTCTGAATTAAAAAATGATCACAGAATCGTTCTCTGCACCCTCGAGAACCTCGGACACGATATCCATATTGCTGAAATCATAATTTTGTGCGGCAGCCACAAGCTGAAAGGCAAGGTTTGTTTCCTTCGGATGATCCCAGTGCCTGCGCCGTTGCAGTAGCTGATGTGATATTATAGGGCATGGATATTTTTATACCAAGCTCTGTACCGATCGATGGCAAATCACAAAGCAGCATCTGACTGCAAAAAACAGGCATATCGAACTTGTCTTCTATCGAGTCCTCTATTGAGAATATCGCGAAATGGGGTTAATTTAACCTTGTCGAATTCAACCCCTAGAAGACTCAAGTTTGCGCGTTTACCACTTTATAAAACTCTATTTGTCGTACCACCGCTCTTCGACAACACTTCCCTTAAAACCTCGCCTAATATCGGAATAATGGGTCTCGAAATCTTTGCGTCGCTTCGTTGTGTGTCTTCTACCGTATTTATTACAGGGAGTGTTCCGAAGAGCTGTTTCACCTGATTCCTGCCGCCGAAATACACCTTCGTACGACACCCCTCAAGTTAGAATATCATCCCGACCATCTGGATGTGTAGCGGTCCTCCACAGTGCGGTTTTCAAGGAGCTTTCTTCCACATACTACAAAGCTGTGGAATGAGCTTCCTTGTGCGGTATTTCCGGAACGATACGACATGGGTACCTTCAAAACACCAGGTGACCCGTACGGTCGTAATAAATAAATAATAAAAAAAAAACTGTTCAGCAAACAACGTCATTGTGAATAACGGGGGTAACTCAAGTTTAATTTATGAATATCAAGCACGTCATATCCATCTGCTGCGGAGATAAAGTCTTGAAATTTATTACAATTTCAATAATATATTATTTTATGATATGATAGTTATTTATATTATATTTATGATAGTTAATGACAACATACTTATTTTACGTTATTGTGTATACGTTGTCTAACTAAGGTTGTCACTAATTTTTACGCAAAACAGAATATACACATTCACTCAATGATCCTGTAAACGAGAACTCTGCTTTTTTTTGTTAAAAGAGATCATTCAGGCTCCATAGACTATTGTGCCACCCTACAAAAATTTCTAGCAATAGTTAACTAGGCATAAAAGTTTTAGGATTGGGCTGAGCAAAGTAACAAATTTGATGATTGATGTAATGTGGCATTGGACCCGTATCATGAAATACGGATATGGACACGGAGAATTAGACATTTAGAGAGACGGACAAGCTCAAAATTTTCCTGTCCAACGTGAATACAGTGATAAAACAATACGTTCTATTGTTGTATACGTGTGAGACATGGAAGGTGGCTAGTACATCTCCTATTAACACCAAATCGTGGGTATTTTCTATCCGATAAAATATCCAATGATTTTCTTTGGAAATGCTGGCATGAAGTCACGCCAGCAGCCGATCGAACGTTAGATAGGGCACAATAAGAAGGGCTTTCAACAAAATACCAGGCCGTATTCTGGAACCCCAAAAAAAGGGAATCGTGGCGACAAAAAGCAAACCTGGCGGCGGAGAGATACTTTTGATTCGTTTCGTCAATGTAGTCAAGATATGACTACATTGACAAATCAAAAGTCACCGGAAATACGTGGAGTGAAATCAATGGATATGCTCGGGATCAACGGAGAGAGCGATGCACTGCGTACCCTTCTTGATTCTGCTAGGAGTTACACTAACTAAACCCTTTGCGGCCCAAGTAAGTCGATTTTTATGTAATACGCACGAAATTGAGTCATTTGTCATAATGAAGAATCCACACGACCTTATTCGATTTCTGGTCCTTAATCGTGTATATTGAGCGGGAAATATCACCAGCTGTCATCAAGTGATCTCTATCGGACGGAAATATAATTTTTTTAATCTGGTATATTTTCAACTCGCCTTACGTCTAAACTGTAGCCTCACGGCCTTACAAATAAAATTGGCATAACTCTTGTATTTTGCTGTGTTAGATAGGTTCTTCTCTCTCGCACGGTTTGTCTACTCACTAGTATATTGTAAGGCGATGGTCTTTACATTGAGAACATCGTCAAACCTCTCTCTCTAGTCGTTCTCTCATGACTGAGGATCGTGGTCATCAACAAGTGGTCCACACTTGGAGTGAACTATTTGTTTCCATCGCCTTCTGGCCATCGCGGCCCTGATGATGGAGGTAAACCTCAGGGACCTGGAGTCTTTTATTTGGTCGGTCCATCTGATAAGAGATCGGCCTCGGGCTCGCTTGCCATTCAAACCTAACTTCCTAATAATATGTGATCATTCAAAAATGATTACATTTCCAAATAAAGACAGGTCAAATCTCATGACTTTATCTCTAAGATAAAGGAAGCATATATTTATAGTTTTCACATACAAGTTATCTTATATTTGGCTAATCCAGTTATCTGCTATACGTAAAATAATGTTTTTATATTTTAAGGTCATGTCATTATTTAGGTTCTAAACGAGGTAGGCACTACCTATTTGCCTATATGGTATGCAGACCGCTGCTGTCAATTTACCTTCTTTTATAGAATGGCTCGCGACTGCAAGAAAGTTAATTGCATTCGGGTAGGTATGATGAATTTCTTGTTTTAGGATTTTTCATTTCCAAATTACATACATAGAATCGCGTATATAGTTCGCTTTCTAATTTTGTGATGCGATAATAGTGTTTATTCTTACGATGTATTTTATTTTAATGTATATGTGATGGCAACCCTAATGTAACAACCAGCTGTTGTTCGGTCCCTGATTTTCTGTCAGATTAGATAAAATTGCCGATCATAATATTAAATTAATTGTCAGTTGAAACCGGCCGAAACCAATTCTTGTTTTAGGTTGATGTTTATTTGTTTTTATACTTTGTTATTAACGGAATCATTCAACATGTTCCTAACGACCGCTGGTCAATGTTCATTCAAATTAAATATGAAAATTTCAAAAGGTCAAATGCAGTTTTGTTGAATTTAAATTAATAAACATTTGTTTAGTATTCGTTCGTTCTTTGTATTTAAAAAATAAATCAGTTTTATTTTTTATTTTCACGCAAAATAAATGCAAACACAACGACTCAATGTCGGCATTATAGGCGTTTCAGTTGAGAATGTATTTTTGGGCTATTTAATAATTTTATCAGTATTCATGTAGGAAGGACTACTAGGGTTGCACCGGCTTACTAGTGATTATATCGATGTTATCGTCGCAAATACATTGGTTTTTAACATACCCAAATACAATCACAACTTATGAAAAATATTAATTTTCGTGGTTTTTAATATATTAAACGTTAATATATGAATATAATAAAATATCCGATCGTCGTGGAAATCTTTGGGGGAGGCCTTTGTCCAGCAGTGGACGTCTTCCGGCTGATGATGATGATGATGAAACGTTAATAAAGTGTTTAGTTGAAAGCGTCAGTTTATAAGATTTGGTTAATTTTGTACTATCGAATAGCAGGATTTACATCTTCAATGAAAATATCGATAATATGTTAACTGTACACCCCTAGTATGTAATTATAAATGTGTTATCTTCTTGCAAAAATATATAAAACCCGTGCTTATTATTGCATGTATTTTAAATACTTTTAATCTGTGTAAACGCGTAGTCTGATTTACTGGTACTTTATTCATAATGCGTAAACAAATCTGTTGGTTGTCATTTTCCTTGTGTCTTCTCTTGCTCATACAAAGGTGAGTAGTCTCAATTATTATAATATGGTACGATATCAGTTTATGGGCTTTATTGTTCAATTTTTTTGTCAGTGATATTTAAAAATCTGGTTTGCCACCATCAGGATTCATAGAACGCACTTTACGTATAGGCTTAATTTACAAATCTTATAACAATAATTCAATTTTCTCCGATAAACTATATTTTGGCCCAGTCATATCGGTTGCGTTCTCAAAATGTTTCAAATTCAAAACTCGCTATTATAGCCACATTGGTATTCTTGGGTATCAACGGACCAACGGTTGTTTGCCCGTTTATACCCATTGAAGATACTGTCTACAATTGATGTTATGTGCTTGTTTGTGAATTTTCAAAATGTTTGTAAATAAATTAAAAACTGAAAGGTAAAACAAAATCTGCTCGAATATTAAATTATTTAGAATAATATTTTATTAATATCAATGTAAAATAACACGAAGCATATGTTACAACATTTGAAAGATGCCATTGAGTGTCAAGATGCCACACACACAAGCATCTAAAAGTTGCCGCAATAAAGAAGCTATTGTTCTAAGGTGGTGCGGTATCTAGTTCTTCAGCCTTCAACATAAAAACTAAGTGTACCTACATCATCAATTATTTTTTGTTATTAAAAAACCTTTTTTTTGCAATGCAATTCATACAACTAAATTATCATTTCTGCGTTGTATAACTAGGTTGATTCGTTGGATCAAACAGTTGGTAGATAGTAGTTGGTAACACAAAAAATATTCTCATGTGCTTCTATTTCTTAATATTATAAGTGTTATTTATTCTCGTTAAGTTCAAAGAAAACTAATTAAACTGGCTGTAGTATTCTATTTTGACCTTCTGATATTCGGACTACATTTTTTATGTCCAGATATATCCATAACAGTGAATTCCCTCAGAAGCAAAATTATATGGTCCCAATTGGACTTATCCCACACTTTCCTTTCGTAATGATAATTAAACATTATCACATTTCTTGATCAATATTACACTTTATAAAAGTTTATTAGAATTCATATTCAATTTTTTGTTGAGCATCATATTACTTCAACTTCTATCAATCCTTGCTGTAAAGATGTGTAAAGTATAATTGTTGACCTTTTGGAGCTAAGATCCAACGTCGGTCGTCAATAGCGTCGTAAAGCAAGCTCGGGAGATCGGAAGAAGAGAGAGTCACTCCCGACAACAATAGGAATCGGGAGGTTCCACAGGGCTCAATTTTAGGTACTTTTTTCTTTTTGTTGTAAATATACTTAATCTGGCCATAAATACTGTTACAATATTACATTATTACACACTAACTTCTCACGAATGGTATCTTGATACACTTGTGCCGATGTTTTAATATCTTTTTCACAAAAGTATAGCTCAGTCACTCCTTCATAGCTAATACGCCACCAAATTACCTCTGATGTCAGATAGTGCCCATGTAGCACTCTGTCGACTAACTGGGAAGCTTCCTAAGAGCTTTGAGCATAAATATAGTAATTTTGTTTGTTCAAATTATCATATCGTCTCTTATAGGCTGCATGTCCTAAGTCACCTTTTAAAATACGCGCCATGGTTCTGGGTGCTATCTTTTTGTACCAAGAAAAATTATTGTGTTTCACATTGGTATTTTTAAACAGTTGCTTTCGAATATCCTGTAGTCACTATTTAAGTAAAGTCCAATAACTGTAAAGGCTCAATACAGTGTATTATTATTAAATCAAACAATTCGTATTTGCTCAACACACTACTTACTATTCCTATTTTTCATGTAAATTTATCAACGTGCGGTAAAATACGATGTCACCGCCAATGACCCGCCGAACTGAATATATTATTGGGTAGACAATTGAGTTTCACGTCTCCTTTACTTAACCCAGGTATTGTTCGACGGTCTGTCTGTTGTAACGTGTCGTGTGTGGAAACGAAAGTGGTTTAAGGTAATGAGGACATTGTTTTTTTTAAATGCTGTGAATTCGTCACAATTTGATAAGATTTAGTTCTCTAATTTTTCATAGCAACGATGAAGTAAACTCGTGGCTCAAATACTATTATCGTGGTCATCATATATTACAAAATTGTTCGTTTATTAAAGTTACTATAGTTAGTAAATTTGTGTTAATATAAAACAGGTTTATCCAATTTTTTACGTAATAGCTGTAAAATTTCATGCAGATTTAGTCAATGTAACGACTGAACTGTTGAAGGTATGTATATTTGTAAAGATTAAATTACTATAGGTTATTCTTGTTACGGAGACGAAGTTTTGCTATGCATTGCCTCTATTAGGGGATTACCTGTAGAGTAAAAAGCTAAGTGCAACAATACTCTTTATTATTTAGAAATCCAGTGTCCTGATGTTTGTTTCCAGTGAACTCATAAACTAATGATCGAACTTTAATAGGGATTGCTTCATGGAGTGCAGTTCAGTCCAACTTGAGAGATAGGATAGTTTTTATTACGATTTGGAAGCCATAACTATTTTTATTTCCAATATTTGTTTTGTATTGACATATTTTCTAGGGGAGAATTTAATGACGCACGGTTTGACAGTTCTACTGTGAAATAATTTCATTACAACAACAGGGAGCACTTTTTACGAAATTATTCTTGATGCTTTGAAATATTATTGACAACTTCATAAAAACCAATATTTTACTTATTATGTACAGTACAACGCCCGTCGGGTCAACTAGTATATATATAAATTCTAGTGTTAGTTGCCATACTCCTCCGAAACGGCTTGATCGATTTTTAATAATAGTAATTTTTTTGTTTATTAATTTATATGGCAATGCAACATTTGCCAGGCCAGCAATTCTATATAAACTTTTTAGTTTACATAGAATTGCTGGATATTTACTTATAAGATTTCTCTTATAATAATATTGGATTGCTTTGCATATCAAATGGTTTTTTAATGGAGGGTGTTTCCTTGCTATCCATTTTTGGAACATTGGTTTTTAAACAAACTGAATTTTTGTTGCGGCGGGTTAGACAACCAGTTGACGTAACCACACGTCGCAACGCGATTTTGCGACTTAATTGAGCCGTCATGTTCATTGACCTAAAATATAATAGCGTATAAACGACCTGACTGTTCAATATTCAAAATACTAAGGGGCTAATGTCAAACGTTTCTGACTCTGTACGACTTGTCAGTCAAAATCGGTTGCAGTATTCGATTCCATTTTCTATTTTGTTGTGTCTTCGCAAGAGTTGTTCTTTCTCGTCGTTTTGTCTATACGCTAGTGTATTGTAAGTCTGTGCCCTATGGTATTAATTATATATTTTATAGGAAGAAGTGACAAATAGAAGACATAGCCGACCGAACGGAATGACGAGAGCGACCTGACGTTAAGCGGTAACGCTGTCCCTAACTGATGCAATGTGATTCAAACTACATATAAGATATCTAAAAATGACCTGAGAAGTAGCACAATGGATACGGATCCGATCTTATCGCTCTCAGTGCGTCACCCTGAGACTAAAAATACAAACTTTCATATGTTTGTACTTAAACTGAATCCACATCCTTCAAACAAACAATAATACTAAGTGCTAATATAAAAGAGATATTTACGTGGCCCTATGTCTAAGCTAGGTCTTGTACACTACACAAGGTGATGATATAAGTATTTTCTATTACGATTAATTTTACTGAGTTTTTTTGGCTAGAAACCTGATCATCTCCAAATAAATAGTAAAACTCATCATTTACACAAAATGGTGGCTACTTTTGACACTATTTATCTTTTGATACTCGATAAATTACTCTGGAAGAACGTAAAGTGATGTTTTAGCAAATCAATTATATTGTCGATTCCTTATCCGTCAAGGATAATTAATATTAACGTCTTTTTCTTTATCTATGGAATGGGGATTTATTTTTGATATTGTAATGGGTAAAAAAAAATTATTGAATTAGGCGTTACTTTGCGGAAATCCATAATTGTAAAGATGATTTAAGTTTTCTTTAGTGTTAATTCCGCCAAAATTTGTTTTTTAAAACAATTCGACACGTGTTTCGCCTCTACACGAGGCATCCTCAGGACGTGTTGTCTCGCCAGAATCTGGCACGAGACTCATGACTCATGTCTGAGGATGCCTCGTGTAGAGGCGAAACACGTGTCGAATTGTTTTAAAAAACAAATATTGGCGGATTTAACTCTAAAGAAAACTTAAATCATTTTTATTGTAATGGGTGTTTATTTGTATTTATATGTATGTTTGTACGTATATTGTATTAAATACTAGCTGACCCGACAGACGTTGTTCTGTATATAATAAATAAAATAATGTTTTTATATAAATTTGTCAATAATATATCATAACATCAAAAATTACTTCGTAAAATATGCACCCTGCTGTCGTAATGAAATTGTTTCACAGCAGAACTGTCAAACCGTGCGTCAATAAATTCTCTCATAGAAATTATGTATGGACATCAAAGGAAATACAAATTTGTTGTTTTTATTTAATTTAGCAGCATTTTCCTATTTATTCACCTTTTAAACCTTCACTGGACTTCCACAAATAATTTGAGGCCAAAATTAGCCAAATCGGTCCAGCCGTTCTCGAGTTTTAGCGAGACTAACGAACAGCAATTCATTTTTATATATATAGATATTGTTTTCTCGCGACCCGTAGCACAGGCTATGCATAGGTTTTGGGGACGATAATAATTTGCGTGAAAGGGTTCACAGCCAGGGGGTTCCGTACATATTATTAGGTACTTTATCCAAGGAAAATGGATTTATTAATTCTATGTCATAAATCGAAAACTATACATCTTAAAAATAATTATAAATCTGTTTAAGCTTGTGCCAATTAAGCCCTTTCATACGATACTACACATGAAGCAGTTAACTTTTTTCAAAATTTGGACTGACGTTCGTTGCATACGGTCCCTGTTTAATTATGATTTTATTACAAATGTGTAGTTTTTTTTTGGTTCCCTTCAGAGTGTTGAAATATACGTTTGTTACGGCATACGCGACTGTATCTTTTTTTTAATGTTAACTAAGAGGTTTGATTTTTGTTTAATAGTTTCAAGAGTCTATAAACTTGAGTATATCGTTTAAATTTCAACTCGATTTCAACGCGTTCCCAAGATAAAGGGTCAATATCAAAGTGATCCTATAAGGGTTCCACTTTTCCTTTTCCATATCAAAATCACTTTATTGAAATAAAATCAAATTTAAAAATTGGTTTTGATTGGATTTGACTTTTAGGTACGGAACCCTAAAAACTGGAGTAGTATTCCACGCGAGTCTTGACTTATCGCGCATCATATTCATATTCTAAACGAAAATCCTCAACGACACTTCGAGTTTGATGTGACAAAAAATAGTGTCGTCAGAATGTGGTGCGCAAGAGTTGGGCGAATAATTTTTTTTAACAATAACGTAACGAGCAAGACGTTCAGCTGATGGTAATTAATACGCCCTGCCCATTACAATGCAGTGCCGCTCAGTATTCTTGAAAAACCCACAAATTCTGAGCGGCACTACAACTGCCCTCGTCACCTTGAGACATAAGATGTCAAGTCTAATTTGCCCAGTAATTTCACTAGTTACGGCGCCCTTCAGACCGAAACACAATAAAACTTACACATTACTGCTTCACGTCAGAAATAGTTGCCGTATAATATAAGCCGGCATCCTGTGCAAAGAAGCCTGCCACTTGTGTATCATACAGCTGCCTATGTCGCAAAAGTTTTTATTTCCGCACTCTGAAGGGAACCAATTAAAATGTGTATAGAATTTACCCGGCTCGGTTTGATATGGACTGCCCGTTTATCCGCTGCTTGCTATTGCTAAGGAGCATTGTACGGTCACTGTATCGATTCACGACAAAATTTGGAATCTAATTAATAATCTTATATTGTCGATTGAATATTCTCATTCGAAGTAGGATTTAAATTACTATTTGAAAATTAAAATTATTATTTGTTATAAACTACCTGCACCCTCTCAAAAATGTATGCCTCAGACCTGAGAAGAACGGGCGCATAATTTCATTACAAAAAAAATATTATTAGATAGCCTGAGGGCGGTCGTACCATTCCCAAAAGCTATGGTATCACTAATTAAGTGATAATATTTATGTTATGGTAGGTAACTTTTATCATATAAATGTTATTCAACAATTCTTTTGAAACATTTGTTTTGTACATTTTCTGGGATCTTAATAAAATACTTAATATTTCGACTTAATCAAGTAGTAGACATAACATGTTTATGATTGTATGTCAAATATTGCTTGTCTTACGGCCGTTCCCAATAATAGACTGGTTGTGGCCTACTTAAGATCAAAATAGTAACTTTCGTTGACTTTTCTGTCCCAATAAACTTATCGACGGTCACTCACCTTATCTGTACACGCTGTCTGTCAATGGGACGACGTATAGCTTACCAGCGATAGAAGTTTGCATGGAAATTGCAATTCACGCGTCCCAATATAAGGCGATAAGAATGACTTATCTATACTAATATTATAAAGCTGCAGTGTTTGTTAATTTGTTTGTTTGAACGCGCTAATCTCTGGTACTACTGGTCCGATTTGAATGATTCTTTCAGTGTTGGGTAGTCCATTTATCGAGGAAGGCTATGTTTTTTTTTTTCAAAATTAGGGATCCGTAATAAAATTGCTATTTTGTAACACAAGGTGTAAAATCGAAAACCTATTTTTGCGTGCGCTGCAAAAACTATTGACAATAGAACAAAATGATGTACAGGCTATAATATAAGCAATATTTTATTACTTATAAAACTATCGCGTGAATTATACTTTATATGGCAAAACAACGTTTGCCAGGTCAGCTAGTCGGGTATATTGGGACAGCTACAGATTATTGACACCTAATTACTGACAGTAGAAGTTCGTAATTTATCTCTATCTGTAGATAGTATATTGGGAACGGCCGTCAATGTAAGAGATCGAGTTTGCATTCTAAATATTGGTTGTTGTATTTCAGAGGCAGTATGGTGGTGGTGTTGAACGGCGTGCTGGCCGATGAGTGCCCCACGACGGTGCGCGGCCTGCTGGCGGCTCACCCCGGGTACAGGGACGCGGCCGCGCAGCTGCTGGCTGCGGCGCCCAGGGCGGTGCCTCCGCCGGGCCTGCTCTACGTGCTGCAGCGGGAACTAGCCGCAGTCGTACCGCATGACAGTGAGTACCTCTTCATCGCTCTGATCATGAAGCGGCATCAAATATTTATAGCAGTATCAAAATAATCTGAGTCGTTACGTTATTAGACCCAGTGCTAATGCATTATGACCCAAGTGCTCTGTGAACGGCTGGATCACTTGGCGTTGCGTAGAGAAGTCGCTTCATTGTGTGTCTTCTACCGCATTTATCACGGGGAGTGTTCCGAAGAGCTGTTTCACCTGATTCCTGTCGCCGAATTCCACCTCCGCACGACACGCAACAAATTAGGATATCATCCCCACCATCTGGATGTGTGGTGGTCCTCCACATTGCTGTTTTCAAGGAACTTTCTTCCACATACCACAAAGCTGTGAATTAAAGTCTCCGGGACAACACGACATGGGTACATTCAAAATAAGCGCGTACACCTTCCTTAAAGGCCGACAACGCGCCTGTGATTCCTCTGGTGTTGCAATGTGGGCGGCGGTGACCACTCAACACCAGATGACCCGTGCGCTTATTTGTACTCCATTACAATACGAGAACATAACATTAGATAGGTGCAAACGCTCTGCTGCTTGGCGGATATTGGCAGTATTGTCCCGGACCAGCACTGCACATCCATTTCAGCCGGAAGACGTGCACTGGTGGACAAAGCCCTCCCTCGAAGATCGCCTTAACGATCGGTCCTGCGCTGCCCTCATCCAACGTCGGTCCATCTTGTGGGGGGCCTACCAACATTACGTCTTCTAGTGTGTGGTCGCCATTCGAGGACTTTGCTGTCTAACTACTAACGGCCATCTGTCCGTCTAGCTTTGTGCCCTGCTCACTGTCCCTTCAGTTTCGCAACCAGGGCTATGTCGGTGACTTTAGTTTAGTCGGTCCTCATTTCTGATTCGATATCGCTGCACATATAGTTAAGATATAGCAGATATAAAATTATCGATGTGATAAAATTATCGGAGAATAATATTATAAATTGTCTATTTCGGTTATAATTTAAGTTTTTTTGTAATTAAATAATGATTGAGTTTGGATAAATTCATTTATGCTTTGATTTACAATTGTAAACAGTTTTTTTTTTTATATTACTTTCTTTTTTTTTTCAGAAAACGTAACAATAATCGGTTCAGATGACGCAACTTCTTGTATTATCGTGGTTGTGAAGCATTCAGGTAAACATTTTTCATATATTTAGAATTTATCTTTTAGTAACAGTTGTATACCATATTATTTATCATGATAACTTTGTGATGCTAAGTTAAATCCTTTGGTTAATTCAGTTCCTTGTATAAGCCTTCCGGTAAATATGATTACCTACAGTCGAGGCTTATTGTCCGATTTGGTTTATTTTAAGCACTTCTATGTAGGAAATCTGGTTGGATCAGTTGTTTTGTAAAGTTTTAACACGATTTTCTTATTTGATTTAAATTAGTATGCCCATTTATAAAATTTGACCATGTCAAAGTTGTTCTTAACTTCTTGTGTGATCCTATCGACAAGCGAATTGTTAGCTTTACTGCACCTTTGAGTTTAAATTTTCTTCTTCTTCGCGGTCCCCTCTCTGCTGAGGATCGTGACTCCGTAGACTGTCAACAGCACGCCTTCATTGGTTACGTTCGATGGCCTGGTTCAGTGCTACGTTGACAGGGATATCCAGATATTCGGATATCTGGTGCGACCATCTCTTCGGACTTGGGCCTCTCGATCTTTTCCCCTCCACAATGTGCCCGAAATATTTCAGGATTCTTAGGCAGATCTGAGACAACCGCTGATCTTTTTGAATCTGTTTTAAGACAGACACATTTGTGCGGAGAGCTGTCCAAGCAATCCTGGGCAGGCGGCGCCAACACCACATTTCAAAGGCGTCAATTATATACCGTTCCCTTTCTTTCAATGTCCTTTGTCCATATTTATCCTAATTTCACTATGGGACAGACTTCATAGAGAAATATGGAAACCACGAGAGTATGGACTAGGTGTGGTTTTGATTATTATAGTTATATAGTAAGTTATAGTATTGATAAGAGTTTAAATTTTAAATGATGATAATAGGGTCAGGTGCCGTAGCGCTAGCGCACTTGGACGGCTCGGGGACTGCGGATGCGGCCGCGGCGATGGTGGCTCGTGTGCAACAGTTGGCTGCGGGCTATCCCGAGGGAAGGCTGGAGTTGCAACTAGTCGGCGGCTTCACGGACCCACATCGATACTCTGATGAGTTATTTGCTAATATTATGCGTACGTATTCAATTTCCTTTCATCCAATATTTTGTTATGTAGATAGTGTTTTCTAGCAACACGTTTGCGTTTAAATCTTGTGACGTAAATGCATCTAAGTTAAGTTCAACGGTTGTCGATAGATATTTAGTTTTTTTTTTCATTATAATTAAATTACAGTTGTTATATAAGCAAGAACACACTTCAATATAATTAATTAAAAAACAGTTTTAAAAATTAAAATTTATTTGTTATAATGATAATATCATCAAATATTTGTCAATTGATGTCAAACATTTACTTAAAAGTAATAATTGATGATAGGCCTGGTTATATTTCAGTTTCATTCCATCGTCTACCTGAAGAAATCGATTTAACATTAGCCTGCTGCTGTGAATTAAATACAGCTCTCGGAGGTGGGTCCCCTGCGCCTCTAGTGACCGGGTTAGGGGTAGACATTCGGTCGGGCGAAGTATTCCCCGCAAACTTCCCCGACAAAGGACCTGAGCTGCCGTTGAGGTATGCTAGGACCATAACTGGCGGACCACATTCTTCACAAGTGAGTTAATTCTCTCAACTCTTGCATTGTTATTAGAAAAATTTATGCAGTAAGGCGTTATTTTGCTGAAATCCATATCTATTAATTATCTAAATGTTATGTATTTTCTGACTGATTTAAGTCTCGTGCCATCATTTGGCGAGTCAACATCTCCTGAGGATGCCTTGTGTAGAAGCGAAACACGTGTCGAATTGATTGAAGACAAATCTTAGCGGAATTTACACCCAAGAAAAAACAACATTTGAATAATTTGTTATTAGAATTAATTGATTTATATATTTTGGTGAAATAAAAACCATACTATTTAATTAGCTATTTTTGTATAATGGCTCTAACTAGTTGTATCAACTTGTATTAAATCTCTAACCCACTTATTCATAATAGTCTGCTAACTTAAAGCATTGCTAATTCTCACTCTGTCTTTTTCTATTGACCTAAGTCAGAATGAGAAAAAACTCCTTAGCGGTTGTTTAAAGTTAGCGGACCATTATGAATTAGCGGGTATGTGTTTTTTATTCATTTTAGTATGCTTTCTAAAAGTCGTGTAATGCAAGTGAATATTTTTAATGTTAAGTAAATAACTACATTAAAAAAAAGCATGAACATCTTCCATAAAAGTCGGTAGCGCACTTGTGACTGGTGTTGCAAGAGAATGTGGGCGGCGGTGATCACTTAACACCAGGTGACCCGTACGCTCGTTTGTCCTTTTCCATAACAAAATATGGAATGTCGGAATAAATATCATATCATATCCTTTAAAATATATACGTGAGAGTGTTATTATTGTATGCAAAGTAAATAATTAATAGAAATAAATCAGTAATTAAAAGTAATAAATAAGCTCGTTGTTAGCTGTGCGTCAACTTATAATTGAGTTGCTGTAACTAGAACATTTACCCTGCCAGGTTCTAGACACGTATGACAACGGTGTCGGCATGCTCCGCATAGGTCCGTTCAATTACGACCCACTGCGCGGCGTCGATCTCTGGCTGGAGCAGTCTGACGAGTTCATACTGCAGCATCTCAGCACGACGCCAGCTGTTGAACCGCCACATTTTGTACATAATGTAAGTAAAATGTTATGTTTTTAAAGTGATAACCCTCACTCCTGGGATTTATACACAAATAAAATTTGAAAAACAAAATTTCATGAACGATGCGGGATTCGAACCCACGACCTCCGGCGTTCCGTGCCGGTGCTCTAACAAACTGAGCTAACCGTTCGAGTACCGCCTCGTTATAAAATTCTGTTTGCTTTGTTCAACTCTCATAAAAACGTTTTAATGTAATAAAATAAAGTGTTTTTATGACAACAAGTGCATGGCACTAGCTTGACATTTAATTTATCATGAAAATGTGGTGCCTGGGATTCCTGAAAACTTAGGTTCGTGAGGGACTGCGATTTGATTTTTTGTGAGAGTGAGTGACGGAAAGAGCAGATGACCCACCTGATATTCATTATGATCATCTGCCCAAAACAGTAACTATACTTGACAAAATATCCTTAGACGTAGCACAGTGCAATACAACCCCGATCGCATACCAATTGAAACGATATGCAACAGTCTCTACAGAACGATCGCTGTTATTTGTCAGAATGATGGTGTGATGAATTCGACAAAAGTTAATATTCTTAACAGCAGCAATCGGGCATTTGTATTTATGCAAAGCTATCGATCAACCCGCACAGGATTATCATCACAATATTGCGTCAAGCGACTAATTGTTATTATACGAATCCATACAAAAAGGAGCTTCAAAATAAAATATATAATAATTAATCTTTTTTTTTTCAGATTCGCGTAACATTGAAGTTTATTCAGCAACATCCATTCCCAGCAGTGACAGTATTCCCGGACAACAGACCCCATTACTACCGCCGTGATGAACAAACCGGATGTTGGATGCCCGTTCGATTCTAGTTAATTTATAATTATTTTATATTGATACTCCGAAATTGGTGGTTTATTTAATTGGTAAGATTTATCATAATTATTTCAACAACGAGGACACAAGCGTTATTCAACATTTAAATGGAATATGCTTTTGTTTACAATTATATAATATAGTATAATTCTTTTGATCTTTCAAACTTCTAGTAAAATTCCCAAACTATAGGAAAGAATGGTTCGTAATAGTGTAAGTATTACTTTTGAATGGAAGACATTGTCGCTATATATATGATACACTGTGAATTGAAAAAACAATCTCGTCATAAATTATCAATTGTAATGTATTTTAATTTTTATCTTTACTGTTTTTTTTATTGAAGTTTTAATTTACTTATTTAAGATCACATATCTCTCATAGCAACGTGGACGGATCCTTCCTGAAATGCTTTCAGTGCAGTTTTTTTTGACATAATATCAACTATAGTGACAATTTTATTGTTCGCGTAATGGAAGTGGAATTTTTTTGTCTTCTGAGTAACACCATTATCCATTATGGTGGACTACAAACTGTTACACCATTTTGCAATTGATACGAGTAAAAAATTCTTATGCGAATAATTATAGTTCTATTGGAAATTACGGTAAAATATTTTATGGCAATGTTCTGATGTTTAATCAAATGGAATTAAAATCCGTATTGAATCACCTTGATTTAATCTACTTAATAGTAATTATTGTAATGTCATCTAAACCGATCAACTGTAAGTTGTTGTTAAACCGTTATGGCTTAGATTAAGAATTGGTCTCCGCAGCGCTCCAACTAGATACCGCAGGCGTAGTCCCAAAGTGCGACAAATACTACGAACAAGTGGGCGTACTCGAGTCAATGTGTAACGTTGACGTGCAACTTTTTCTGTTAAAGTAATAATTGAAACTAAAATGCCGGGTTGCGTTGTAAAACTGTGTAAAAATAATACTACAAGAAATAGGAAAGACACTGGGATCACATATCATCACTAAGTATTTTATTAATTTCAATGTAAAATAACACTAAGTGTATGTTACAAAATTTTAAAGATGCCATTGAGTATCAAGATGCCACGCACACAAGCATCTAATAGTTGTCGTAATAAAAGAGCTATTGTAGGTAGTGCGGTATCTAGTTGGGAGCGTAGCGGAGACAAATCCTTAATCTAATTTTTATGAGCTATAATCTTCACATGTTCATCTACATGTCATGTCGACTATTTAGGTTGTTGGGTTCTTATTATTAGAAAAATAAATTTTGCTGAATTCACTTTTTAATAGGTAATTCGACTATTAATAATGTTAACTGACTGACGAACCTTAATTAGAAAAAGGAATCTATCCGTAGACATTATATGCAATTATTTCAAATTTTCAGCAATTATTTTTATGTTACAAAAACCCATTGTTAAGTGATATAATTTTTCCGACGCTTTTTATTCAATTTTCTATATTTTCTGCCAATTTTTCAATTTGTATTCTGTATAATGATGAATCATGATCATTTTTTACATAAGAATTGTGGTAAAGTATGTGCACAATAAATATGGAAATCAGGACCCTATTATCTTAATCTCTGTAACGAGTTTGTTATTCTAACTACCGGCAACATTGTCGTACGAAACGGTCTTGAACCTGGTAGAATGAAGGAGATGAAAATTTTGTTTAAATTTGTATGTAAATATGTACTAGTTATTTAAATTTACTATCGGACATATCGTAAATAGTAAGGCCTTGTTCCAGTAAAGTACCTATGGATTATGTTTGACTTAGATTTTATTTTATATAATTACGAACAATAGATTGATGTAAATATGTGACTTTAGTGATACATAAAATTGTAGTTATTGTTTTATGAAGCTTCTAATAAATATATGGAAAGTTTAAACGTTGTGTGTTTTTAAATTTAAATAATTTTAATTCACAGTGATACTCACTCGAGCCTGGGTTTACAACTGCGACTTAATCCTGATCTGTCCGTTTTTTCTCTACCAACAGCTATTTATAAAATAAGTTGTTCTTAAAAATGTTTGATTATAAAACATATATATAGCAGATATATAAAACTATCTTTAAGCCATTGTAGGCATATGGTATACAACTGTGGGGAACTGCAAGCACAATTAACATCAATGTTATCCAAAGTCAGCAGAATATTATAATAAGAAATATTTCAAGTGCACCAGGTTTGTTACTTATGCTGAAATACACGAACACCCAGGCATAACCACAATCAAACCTGAAGTAAGACTAGCTTCTGAGAGATGTAAAAGTAGACTGTCTTGCCACCCCAATGCTTTAGTAACTCCTCTTTTCGGCAATAGCTACAGAAAACACTTGATCCATGATGCGCAAACACGCAAACACTTGCCTCCATAGAGTAAATAAGGATGAGTACGTGTTTCCTCAGGGAAGCACACTCTGCACATGATAACTGGCAAGACATTGTAGTAGTTTAAGGCATTGTGTGTGCTGTATCCATAAAAAAACATATATTGTAACAAAAAAGGTTACCCCCTTTCCAGTTAGTGAATATATAACCACTGAAGATAAATGTAATTTATATTCTACATACACTGTGTTGCAAAATCCAAAATCCAGATTGTCAAGAATGACACTAAAAGTATTAACTCTAAAATGGTCTTGGCCTGACAGTTGTACATCTCCATTCCGCAATTCATCAGCATGTAATTTTCTCTTTCTTTTTCTAGAAACTGTTGTTTTATATTCTGTACTTATTTACAAATATAATGGATAAATTGAATTTCTTGATTTATTTGAAGTAAACCAAAAATTATTAAATAACAGAATTAATCAATTATATTGAGCAATCTTGATAAGACTAAAAATATTTCTTTTCACTTTCAAAGTTTTGCCGCCCTGGGCACTCGCCCCAACTGTCCCTAGTGTAAATCCGTTGACCAAACTAAATGAACACTTACCTTTTCATAATAAACGTCAATTTTACAGAAACGGCTCTAAGTGTGCTCCGCCTTGCTTTACCTAGCTCGTTGGATATGGCTTGTATGGCATTTTGCACCATTGTCGGTGTTATTGATGCGATAACCGATCCAACATGCTGTTCCATCTCAGCAACCGTTGGGTAATTGGAGAAATACACTCTGTCCTTCACATAACCATTTTTTCCAACTTAAAATTTTTTGAAGCCAGTACTTGAGTATAATCACATCCTTCTATTGAGGTAGCAAACATTGATGGATGAAAAATAGAAAATCTATTAAAGTAGATAATTATTAGATAAAATAGGTACATAGGCCTTTCTGTTTAATAATCTGGTTCCCTGGCATGAGAGCTTACTAGGGTTGACACTATTTTTGGCTTTGATAATTGGTTGTAGTTCTGTGTAGTGTGTAGTTAAGGAGTTCGCGTTAAAAGTATATAAGTGTATTCCATACAAGTGGGTTGGGCTACTAAGTCATTATATCATTTAAAGAGTGACAGTAGCACTGCCATTTTTTGTCAGTCCATTAATATGATAATCATGTGACCAGTTTTGTGTTCTTAACTCAATTTCGACAAGTATGTGGTTTGGAATGTTTTTCTGGAATTACATCCAATTATTGTGTTTATGGGGATATTTTGTAACATGTTGTATATTCAATAGAAACTGTAACTTTATTCATATTCAGTGTTTAATGAAACAAGCAGATAATTGTTGATTTCTATGCACAAGTATACAACCAAACTGGATTTAATTTATTTCAATGTCCTGATTTGTTTCTTCTTGCTGATCTCCTAATGTTTGTTCGAGCTGCTTAAGCTGTTGCTGAACTGGATGAGTTCAAAGCTTCCTCGACGCAACTCTGGCAGACGGCTACCTTCATTACCAGCATTTTTTTTTATGGAGTAGGAGGACAAACGAGCGTACGGGTCACCTGGTGTTAAGTGATCACCGCCGCCCACATTCTCTTGCAACACCAGAGGAATCACAAGAGCGTTGCCGGCCTTTAAGGAAGGTGTACGCGCTTTTTTTGCGTAACGTCCCGGAAACACCGCACAAGGAAGCTCATTCCACAGCGTTGTAGAACGAGGAAGAAAGCTCCTTGAAAACCGCACTGTGGAGGATCGCCACACATCCAGATGGTGGGGATGATATCCTTACTTGTGGCGTGTCGTGGCGTGGCGAAGGTGGAATTCGGCGGCAGGAATCAGGTTAAACAGCTCTTTGGAACACTCCCCGTAATAAATGCGGTAGAAGACACACAATGAAGCGACGTCTCTACGCAACGCCAAGTGATCCAGCCGTTCGCAGAGCACTGGGTCGCCGGCAATTCGAGCTGCTCTGCGTTACACGCGGTCAAATGGATCGAGCTGATACTGGGGTGCGCCAGACCAGAAATGACAGCAATACTCTATGTGTGGCCGGATCTGCGCTTTGTAGAGCGCTGGAATGTGGGCCGGCTTGAAGTATTGCCGTGCTCTATTGATGACGCCCAGCTTCTTCGAAGCCAAAATGGCTTTGCCCTCCAGATGGCCACGAAATTGGCAATCGCTCGATATTTCAAGACCCAGTATTCCGATACAAGCCCAGGCTTAAAGGGAAGTGTTCTCGAAGAGCGGTGATACGACAAATGGGGTTTTTTTAGTGGTAAACGCGCAAACTTGAGTCTTCTGGGGGTTAAATTGGACAAGGTTCAATTTACACCATTCCGCGACCTTTTCGAGAAAGGACTCGATAGTCTCTTGGGAAGCCCAAATGATGGAAGTTTTGAGAGGAGCGCCTTGTGCCATACACGATCAATGGCCTTCGCTATATCCAGGCTAACTGCCAGGCCTTCCCCCTTGCTTTCAATAGCCGCCGCCCATCTATGTGTTAGATATAACAGAAGATCTCCTGCCAACCGACCATGGCGAAAGCCGTACTGTCGGTCGTTGATCAACTCGTGACCTTCTAGATATACCAAGAGCTGGCGGCTGATTATGCTCTCCATGATTTTGGAGAGCAGGGAGGTAATAGCAATAGGCCTGTAGTTTGCCGGATCCGAACTGTCTCCTTTTTTTTGGATCGGATGGACAAGGGCTGACTTCCATGAGTCAGGGACTACGCCTTTGGACTAAGAGTGCCGGAATAAACGCGCTAGCACCGGCGTCAACTCAGGGGCACACGTTCTAAGCACGATTGGAGAAATGCCATCCGGCCTGCTCGACTTCCTGATGTCCAACGAAAACAGAGCTCGACTAACAGTTTTCTGTCTGAACTTCAGGCATAGAGCTCTGACACCGCGGGATGGTCGGCGGTCTTTTTCCGTTGTCGTCAAGAGGAGGTTGGAGGCAAAAAGAGCGCACAGGAGATCAGCTTTCTCTTTTGCCTTATGGGCCAGGGTATCAATTGTCATGTGCAACGGCGGCAGGGACGGCTAGTTGAAGTTACCAAGAGCAGCTTTCGACAACTACCAGAACTTACGTGTTCCGGTCGGGTAAGCTGCTCGCCGATTTTGACGACGTGCTTCGATTTCGCACGGGCGATTTGCCGCTCAAAAAATCACGAGTAGGAGGTACGGTTATATTTCCTCTTAAGAACTTTGCAGTTCGGATCCTTTGTGTCCAGCGCCGCAACCCAAGTTCGATACGCCTGTTATTTGCACTCAGATGCTGCTTTAACTGCGCATCGAACCAGGGCTGTGATCTGCCACCGGTCGGTACTACAGAGCTTGGTATAAAAATATCCATGCCCTGTAGTATCAGAAGGGAAACAAACCTTGCCCCAAGGGTAGGATGCAAAAAAGGAACGCATCCTATCCCAATCTGCTGACTTGTAGTGCCAAACGCGGCGGGTCGCTGGTGGTCTGCGACGTTGGCGTCGGATAGGCACTACACTCCTGACCAGGCAATGGTCGGACGTTCCGAGAGGGGCGTCGATAAAGACCTGATAATCATCGGGATGTATAGTCAGCAGAAGATCTAATAAGGACGGCATGTGGCTATCCACATACAGAAGCAGCGTTGGCGACTCAACCAATTGGGACAGACCATACGCCAATGCAAAATTATGCACAGATCGCCCTGCGTAATCTGTGGTGCGTGATCCAAGCCATTCGGCATTGTGCCCGTTGAAATCACCCAAGACTACGATTTCGGCGGAGCAATTCTGTGCAAGCCCGTCGGGGAATGGGGAAGGGATGGCCTCCGGTCCTGGACACTAACCTATGCGAAACATAGTGGCACTAGACCGCTACTTCACGCCGGTATTCTGTGCGAGTGTGGTAATTAACTCGGACGAGTCTGGCCCGATTATGCTGACGTCATAAGACGGCAGCGTGACTCTCCCACGTATATAGCAGAATGGCCACAAGTAGAAGTAGTTGAACACGTACAAAAAACTTCTCATTACGTGGTACTTTTCTAGAATTCTTGTTTCATGGTATGTTTAATCGAGCTGCACTCTTCAATTTCACGTTTTAAGAAGAAGCATCCGATGCATATAAATCATCTTCTTTACGATGTCCTTGTAATTTTAGAAAACAAAACACACATACAACGCCATAGTTTGGGATTGTTCCTCCATAATGCAAAATTATTGAGTATTGAGTGAAATACACTTATTTTCGGACAATCACATTTTACACACTTTAGATTTGTTTTCATCATTTATAACTATTTCAGGAACACACACGCTATGATTTATGAATAACACTTATAAATATCTATTAATTAATAATTTAAATGCTTATATTTTTGTTAAAATATAATATAATTAAAATATAATATTTTTGTTAAAATTGAAAAAATAACACAGCCAAATTTCACAGCAAACAATGAACATATGATTTTGACGTTTTGCTACGCTTCTTTGTTTTTGTTTAATAGAGAATATAGATGGACCACTAAGAATGAAGGATAGAGAATGGACTTCAATTCAATTAAATTATTGTGATATGGCGTGTGGCTGCACCACGGAACAGCAAGAACTTGCACCAATCGGGCGCAAATTACTTCGACAGTGTCGTGTGGAATTGAAGAGACCCGTTATGAATGGTTGATGATAGCTGGAAATTTTGTATGAATTTTAAATATTTTAATTTGGATAATTTTTAAGTGGTAGGTTTTTTAGAGTATTGCGTTAATTTATAGGGTTAGTTTCTGGCCTAGAAAAACAGAATATTATACAAAATTCACACTATATTACATATTTATAGCAAAATATAATTATTTATAACATAATATTATTATGTCAAATAATTTACATAAAAAAAAAACACAATATGGATTAAACACAGACATTAACAAACATTAGACATTTGCTGGACGAAAAATTTCGTTGGAAGAACGTCATAAAGGGGATGAAGAAGTTAAGGACCGGAAAAGACAATATGAGAGATACCGTCGTCTAAGCCACATTCACACAAGGATTGATATTTGATCTCTAACTCTGATTCTATGCGGTGAGGTGGACAGGTGTGCTGGAATGACCAAGACGTAAGCGACATATTGTGGAGGTAACCCACCTGTCTGCGTATCTATGGAAGAGAAACCATGGACGCCTTGGTATATCTGGTTGAACTGAGGCATAGAATTTACCTTTAACCAATTTTGATTCATTCCAGTATGTGTTCCAGGACTTGTCGAGATAAGTTTTAGATAATACACTCAGATCTTCGAAACTATTTTTAAAATGTTCATAGGAACCCATTTGTATAGTAGATTTAGCACAAGAGTTCGATGTTTCATTGCTGGCAATGCCAGAATGACCTGGAATCCAGACAAGTGTTAAATCTATTCCATTTTGATGAAAGCCTCCCTAATCTGCAGAATAATTGGATGTCTTGACTTACTCCGGAATGGGTTTTCCTTGATTGATGATAAACAACTGTGGTTGATACTTGATTCTCGTTAGATCGTCGTTAGTCAGCTTAGCAAAACTCTCTCAGAAAAAAGCGATTCGCTCGATTATATGAAACGTGCAGTCATTGATAGATTGACAGATGATTGTTATAATCTTGTAAAACACGGATATAGTAGAAATCTAATACGTTTTAAGCAACTGTTCTCTTACAAACTTAGCCGGATTATACTTCGTCGCCAATTAGATTAAACTTATGTCAAATGACTGCACGTTTCATATTAAACTAAATTTCTATTTTTACTTAGTACCGCCTCGTATTACATTGTATTTACATCCTCTTTGGGTAGATTTAGCACCATCATATACCAGTAGGAGGTCTTCGATGTCAATAAAGCAAAATAAATCGTGTTTGCTATTTAATGGCACATCTAAGAGGTGTCAGTATTTTTTGTTTTTGAAGGTGGTGTACCACGTGTGGGCGGCAAATCAGATATAGGATGACTTTTTCGACATTTAACATACAACATGTGGTCAGTCAGATGGGAATAAGAGAATTTCCATGGCTAAATTCCCTCTGAATAAAGAAAGGTAAACAGTAAAAAACAAATAATTAGCTAATAAAGTGTTAGAAATATTAAAACCATAAGTCTACTCTACTTTAATTCCATAGACAGTGTTGGTTCTCTCTAATCTGCCTCGTGACAACTTAACCTCCTCTTTGTTCAGTAAGCTGTCAATCGGTTTTCAACCAGTTGCCAGTATGGTAGGTATGCGTTTAAATCAACTCTTAGTTATGTTCCTTTTATCAAATTTGCGGTGTCTCTGATTATTGCTACGGCGTTCAATTACGCAAAATATATAATAAAAGAACATCGCTTCTATAACGATGCTCGTGCTAACATACAATGTCAGAGTGAAAAATATAAATCATACACAAACATCCGGGAATTCACTTTCGATATCAGGGAGTAACCTGGGCAAATGATAGTAAAATCCACAGTACAGAATAGCTTAGCGTCACAGCACTATTACCAGGGAGTGGCCCTAGCCAAATAGCTCTGTACCTCCAAGCCACCCAGTTAGTTGTCGATATAATGTAGGAATAATAAATAAGTAAATAAATGAAAAGGTGGGTAGTTTTATTTTTTTCACTAAATTTGAATAGTTTAGTCACTCAACTTTATTATCAGGGCGTAGCCCCGACCAAATATTGTCAAGATTCCAAACCAGTCAAATATTTTCAACTATTAAACAATCCATAATCACAGTGGCATCACCAGGGAGTTGCCCTGGCCAGATGCGATCCGGATCACAGACCGTTCAACACACCAATATCAGGGACACAGATGCAGGGAATTCTTATTCACATTATGTATATTTGTGGGCAAATGGACGATAACAAGAACTTTATTTAAGAAAATATAAAAAACGTATCATGCCTTTTAAAAGTCATTTATAATATATTCTACATTTTAACAAAAAGACGGTGGAGTCAATAAAAAAATAATACATTACCTTGTTATCGCAATCCCTCTTCTGAAGCTTTTAAGGTCGATCCAGTAAAACGTCGTCTTTACAATAAGCGGTTTATTAGAATTTACAACTACTTCTTATATTACTTCACTTAATGTACGAATATGGTATTAGAAGGCAACCATGCGACTGTTGAAGCTCGACTCGCTTGCTGATCGTTTGTGTTAAAAAAAGAAAGATTCAAAGTGATAGAGTACTACTATTGATTAATTAATCTAACTCTTCCGTGAAATAAATACATTATGAAAATACATAATATTATCGAATTATAAATAAGATATCATTTATAACGGTATGTTTTCATCAAATACATTTATATTTATTTACATTATAATAAATGCAAACTTGGAAATATAATTGATTTTTTAGATAATTATCGATAGTTAATTATCGATAAAATTATGGATTGATTCCAACCCTTACATTGGTTTACTATATTGGTAGCTCTACTATTACGTCTCTAGGTGATCTCTAGTGATGTTGGTATCAAGATTTAGTACGCGTTTCATACAAGCGACATTTCTCATTATTTTGTATGGCACTCCCGTCTCTTGAACGCAGTGTTTAAATTCTCTTTGATTGGGGGCAATTTACTAGTATAAACAAAGGTACTCTGTGGGGGCAATAATTGGATATTAACAATGAATAATACATATTACATTTGGTTTAAGTATAACAATAATTATGTGTTTTAGTGTATTATTTTAAATAGATATGGCGTATCACTAAGAAAACTAGACTTGCACCAGTCAGAATTCTTAAAAACCTCACTTTAAAATAAGCAAAACTTACAAGTTCCGATGTCTGAATATTTTGATTATTACCAGCGCTGGGAGCCTTTGGCCGAATTTAATTTTAACCTCAATGACGAGGATTCGGAATCAGATGATGAAAATTATTTGTATTGTTTGTGTAGCAGAGTTTATTTAAGGTATTTTTTTCAGTGCTTATTGTCAGAAAATCGATAATTTTAACAATTCTTTTATTTTGCTGGTGAACCTGTTGATAACCCAATCTTACTTTTTAATTTATTGAAATAGTCTGTGTAGACATTCTCCTAATTACTATTATTAAATAATTGGCAGAGATGAACTGAAGACATACTATGTAGATAAAGAATATGTTAGTGAGAGTGATATTGATGCAGCCCAAGTATCACAGAGCCATGAGTTTGAAGATCACTCACATGTTCATTTTTCACTTGATACTTCAGATAAAGTTAAATGTGAGGTAAGTAAATGAATCTTCTAATAAAAGTGGTACTTAACAGTCTCCTGTAAGTAATAGTACATTCTACACCGGCACTGGCACCTTAACAGTGAATTCAAGCTCTAAAAATTTATGCATCCATATACAGTTTCTATTACTTTTATGAAATTGATATTTAAAAGTTTTTTTTTTAGCATTTTCATCATATATTGGATGCTGCAACTAATATTTAAATTATATTCTGTTCTTCTCACAAGCTCTACTTTTTCCAAGGATCTAATAGATTCAGTAAATTAAATTAAATATTTATAATGATTATTCAAAAGTGCTTAGATTAAACCTTTTTGAATGAAGTTTCTTTGACTTAGTATTTTGTTAATAACATAGCATAGTTATTATACATAACATAGATAACATAGGATCAGAAAATCAGTAACTTACCTCTAATTTTGTATGGTAGGTAGTGATTGCTTATAAAACAGATTTTGAACTATACATATTAGCTAGATTAGTGTATGGCTTTAAAAAAAGGTGTACACCTTTCCAAAAGGCTAGTAACGCTTCTGTGATTTCTCTGGTACTACAGGAGAATATGGAAATATATATTATATATATTTTCCATGGAAAATTGTAAGTAGGTAGATTTAGTTTTTGTCGAGAAGAGTAAATCTAGCAGTCTCTTCTTGGGATGTAGTGTGTACCTATATGCTTACAAACTTTTGGAAAACTAATGCTGTGTGTTTTTTTAAAGGATTTAAGTTGTCATTGAACAAAATCATATTGTCATTAATCCAAATTAATACTCCTGGTAAAAGTTGGTACAGCTCTTTTAGAAAGCATCATGAATTTCTTATTGGATAAATAGATATAATTTTTAAATTGAAGTGATCACATTTGAGATGTCTTGTTAGGTATCATTAGTAATTATTTCACTGTCTCTAATTGAACATCCATTATCTTTCCCACTCCTGTCTTGAGGGAATGTAAAATTAAAATAATGTGAAATAAGAAAGGCACATGCACTTTTTTTTTCATAGGAAGAGTAGAAAGAATCGAAAAAAAAAATAACCTTAAAAAACATTTGAACACTACCAAAAAATAGAAAAATTCAGCAGAATACCATCCCACAAAATGGAAAAATTAAGACAACATCTGTTAGTAACTAAATAAATATTTTAGTTCTATAATAAAAAGTTAGTGAAATGCTACCTACAGTATGCATAATGCCATCCCTCAAACATAAAACATTTTATTATATTTTTAAGTAATTGGTATACTTACACATGAAAAGTGATTTAATTCCCCTTGGGAAGGCAATCCGTATAATTTCTGTAACACTAACACATGAATATATTTTAAATCCTTGCTATATCTGTTTTTAAAATCCCGCCGGACCAGGATCTGATTGTACTCACTTGCCTTACCGAACTGATCTGCATGCCGGGACAGTTTGTAAGCCCTGCCGACTATGGGATAGTTTTAGTTGCACTATTTTAGTGTAATAAATGTTTTATATGTGTTTGTTTTAATGGATGTTCCAAAAAAACAATTCTCAATTAACATTTCCTCTTATGTACATATATGAACTTTAAAATTGTGAAGTATGTTTGTTTAATGTTCATAAAGAATTTTGATTATTGATTTACAGAAAGATGACAATGCAAGCTGTTATTGTAGTGCATCCCATACAGAGAACTATTGTTCTACTGATGAACTAGATCCCACTCAATTACAAAGTCTAGTGACACATCCAATACAGCCTAGTGACAGCGGAGCTGATTTAACTTATCAAGATTATCATTCAGACTATACAACTAATGATAAGTCTGAGAAACTTGAACAAGAGCAAATATTGGCAGAGGAAAATTATTTAACAGAAGGTACTTGGGAAAAATTCTGGGCTGTTAATGGAGAGAGAATCATATGGGCATCATGGATAAAAAAGTATAGTGATTATATAAACCCTGCTTATTTAAATGAAAATAATGATATAACTAGCAATGAAAGCACTATATCTAAAGACATTTCAGCTGAACAGGTTTCATTCAAAGATGAATTTTATTCCAATATAAAAAATGCAGGAAAGGGTAGAGAAAGGAAACTGTCATATGACTCAAAAGTTAACCCTTATAAAAAAGCACATAAAAATGATAGCTCCAGTGAAAGAAACAGTATAAGTAATAATAGTGAAAAACAACTTAACAATAATGAAGGTGTAAATGTCTTCAACAGAAGAAGGTCATGTTCTGAGCATGAGAGAATTATTAGCCCTTGGACAATACAAGGAACTGATTCCATGACTAATGTCACCAAGATTACTATGTCCAGCTATGATGCTACATCTAGTCATGTCACTTCAGAATCATCACCAACTGATGACTTTAGTGTGACATCATCTACATCAGACGAACAGTTCAATGATCAAACAAGAATAGCAAAAGTTGATGAAAAATGTGGGCTAGATGAATTACCAGAGTTGGATACAGAGCAATACTGGCAATTCTTATGGAAAAAACACTTTGGAGAAGTGTATGCCTTACATTATGCTAATTATATTGAATACCATAGTACTTTTAATAATCAGAAAGAAAATATAAATGTTGATCATCCAGCAAACAAAAAAACTGAAGAATTAAAGTGTCTAGATGTTGATTGCGAAAACAGTGAAGGGAATTCGCAAGAATTACCTTCAGTGATTGAAGTGACAGCTCCAGTTAATCAAGTCGAATTAAAAGTGAATATCAATAAGTCTAAAAAAAATAAAAATAGATCTAATCGTGTTTTAAATTCTGTCGGTGCATTATTAAAAAATTTGCTTCATGAGGAAACTTTAAATGCTGAATGTGATAGAGAATCTTTAGAAAATCCTCATAAATCACGTAATGTAGGTAATGCTACTGCAAAAGATGAAATTCCACCAAACTTCAGGTAAAGTTACAGAAATAAAAATATATTATTTAAAGGTAATACATATATTATGTTAATTGTAGATGCTCTTCTGTTTCATGTTACAGTGAACCTGGAATAAATGTGACAGAAACAGTTGCTCATAATACACCTGAAACACAAACTGAAAATCATAGTGAACTTAACTATGAACAAGACAGCATACTAACAAAAGACTGCCTGATAAAACATGAGTTGAAGAGTCAGCTGTATGCATTGAAAATAGGGTAAGATTTTTTACATTTAATTATTATAAAAACCAAGAGTCAAAAAATGATTGAAGATTATGTTGTGTCATGTCTTTATAATACGGAGGGTATTATATGCTCTCTTACAGTGGGTTTGGTACTATCAAAAGATTTAAAAAAAATCTTGCTCTCCTAACTTCCTGTCTGCTCACATTGCCATATGGCAACGGCATGAAACCACCATTTAGTGGGCTGTTATACAGTTAGCACACAAGACATTAATGAATCCTTGTATTCCTATCCAGATAAAACTTTCTCTGTTTTTGTATGAACTTCAACTCTTTTGGCAATACCTTCAGTAACTGAGCTGGGTTTCTTTCGCTTGTTCTCTCTGCAATAACTTAGTCTTGTTGATTGGTATCTCATCCGTCTACATCACAAGTAGATCTCTCTAGAAAACAAACTTAATATTGATTTTATAATCACTGTAAAAATTTCATTCCTGACAAATAACTTAGTTGATTGATGTGAATGTTAATAACATTATTCTTGTAAATTCACTTGTTAATTAATTGGTTTCTACATTTTATGTGCCAAATCAAATATTAACACAAAGTTGCAATACTCCTCATACTTTAAACATGTTTATCATATTAAAGTGCAGCATTTATTTACATTGTAAAAATGTACATTATATTGACAATTTTTACAAAAATATGATTACACAAAATGTTCAAAATATAACTACATATAATGTAAACAATCGACTCGAACCCGCGACTACTACGGAGTGCGGATTCCGGTATCGTTCACTAATTTTGATAACAAACTTAATTTGTATAATTAATGCCAAAAATGAGGGATGTCACTTTAAAAAAATAACAAATAGTTTAGATTTGAAAGAGCGACATCTCAAGTCAATTTACTACCTACTATGCAATTATTGGAGTTGAGCAGGTTATGAACTGCTTTCAGTTTCTACTTTAGTAGATCCTGTAGATAGAACCACAACTTGAGAGATGAACAAGACATACCAAGATAACCAAGTGTCACTCGAATGGTTGATAAAAGTGCTCGGACGGAACCCGATAGGTCGCGGGTTCGAGGCCCGCATCGTTTATAAACTTTAGTTACAATTACAATTTGTATAGGTACATGTAATGTACCAGAATACTGGTAACATTTCCAAACCGGAGTTGTAGGCTGATCCATGGGCCGAAATCACGTTGAATTTTTGGGTTTCCAGCAGCTCAGTTGAGATAGCAAAGATACTACATTTTGCATTCTCTTGTGAATATGTGGTAAGATAAATGAACTGTATTCTTTCAGTGATTGTAAAGAAATAGATTGTACACAAGAAGACACATCTAGCAACACAAATGAGCCAGTGGATGCTGGTGACAATGATAGTAATGACACAAATACAAAGCACAATGAAGCCACAGATACAGTTTCTGCCAGCAGTAATATAGCAAACATTCAACAGGGATCAAATGATAGCAATACATACAATTATGAAGGAGATGGTGATGAAAACCCACCTGAAGAAAGAGCTGTCACTCTGAAAAACAGGTACCTACCAAAGATACCTTTATGTTTTGTCCTCCTGCCCCTTAAAGGAAACTAAAACTCGTTAAAACTAAAACATTATATATAATTTAATTAATTAATTATATTTTTCTATTGTAAATAAATACTACCTTTACTAAATTTGCAGATATATATTGTTTATATATGTATAGTCATAATCTCTTTTTCTATGAAATATTAGATACTACATATTTTCAGACTTATTAATCTCACAATTACTTATTTGTTGTAGTCATGAAATAGATGAAAGTGTAATTTTCAATGAAAGAGTGAATTCAACATTTGAAATGATGGGATTTTCATTCGACCACAGTAAAATGCCACTGGGTGAACTAGTTTTCAGAAAACGTTTAAGGAAACTTCGACCACCCAGATACAAAAAACCGAAGAAGATTTACTTTGATGATCAAGGCAACCCTTGTAGTGATCAGGTAAAATTAATAAAACCCCATATTTAGTTAGTAGCCATAGTTTAGAACCTAACATAAAACATAATTTCACAACAAAATATAATTTAATACCTAGGGTTCTTTTTTTTAGTAGTTTTCTAGCTTCCTTATAGGCTGCAGCATTCAGATTGCTGCTAAGACCTTAAACCCCTTGATGCCTGGTTTCACTCTAAGGCTATGTGGATGCATGATGCCTCAAGTTTGCGCTTTTACGAGGCGAGAATATTCCAGTGCTGTTTTCAAGGAACTATCTTCCACATAGAATGAAATTGTAGAATGAATTTCCTAGCGCGGTGTTTCGAGTTCGTTATGACATGAAATTGTACATAATATAATACCAGGAGTTTCTTCGTGGTATGTTTCGAAAAAGTGGCAGTGATTTACTAGAATTAAAAATATTTCTATAAGAAGAAATTTTGAGAAAATAAATATTTTATTCATAGGCATATGCCCTGTGAGAATCATTTGTCATATGCCCTCTTATGTTTATAATATAAGTATATGCACATGATTTAATAAGAGTCAAATATTTTTAACGATAATATATTTAACGACGAAAAAGTATTTCACCAAATTACTGTTCAACTTAAACTCTCTTCGTATTTGGTGATGTCTAATATGTCACACAACATTATTTTAACAAAACACCTCCTTTGGCTATTTAAAAAAAATATAAAGATTGAGTTACTTTATTGACGTTTAATAGTTTTTATTATTATATTAATATACATATATACATATTCCCATTTATTGAAGAACATAGAAGTAATATCAATAGTTTGACCAGAGTTAAAAAACTAGACATAACTAGACGTAAAACACCTAAAATATAATTCTAGGAATATGATCAACAAGATATACTAACAGAAGATGAAGGCCCTGAAATTCAATCGGATTGTGAAAATAATATTAAGGAAGTGATAAATGAAGAAGTGCCAAAACATTCAGACAATATTGCAAACACACAGGAAGATGAAGAACTATTGAAAGATGTTTGCATTGATAAAAGTGAGAACATCGATGGGACAGAATTAGAAGGTGACAAGGAGAGCAGTGATATTGTTGAGAACATTAGTAAGTTTTACAAAATATTGTAATATCGTAATAACGAATATTTAAGTAAAAAAAAATCCTTATTTGTTTTTATGAAATATGAGGACAAAAATGACCTTGTGGGTGATGGTAAGTGTTCACTCCTGCCAAGTACTAAAGCGCGTTTTGCAAGAAATTTCTTGCCTCGCACAGCCACTTTGTGGAATCAATTACCGGCTGAGGTTTTCCCGAATAGATACGACTTAGGGACCTTCAAGAAAAAAGCATACTCCCACCTTAAAAGCATTTCTTGACACCGTTTGTTGCGGATGTCCATGGTCGGTTGCCTCACCTCTCCCCATCCCGTGAGCCTCTGCCGGTTTGCCCCCTCTTATATAAAAAAAAATACTTTTTTGCAACTCCGGTTCACGAAAACCGTCAAACCTTTAAGAGTATACAATGCTGAAAAAAAGTAAAACTAGTTACACTTATTTAATATTAATTACTGTGTATATTATATAATTTCAGAAATAAAATAGCCAGTATTTAATGACTATATTAAATATCCTATTTTTATTGGACTAGTTTCAAAGCTGAAAGCTTCATTTGGTAATATAAAAACTTTAATTTAGTTTGTACTTCATGTATCTAAGAAATATTGAGTGGGTCATACATAACATATTTATTACTTTCCTAATACTAATATTTACCGGTTTCTTAGCAAATATTATTATTATGATTTTATAGAAAAGATTAGCAGAATAAATAAGTAACAAAACGAACAATCATAGGAAACAAATAATAGGTCCATCTTGAATTTAAAAAAAATTGCAAAATCCTATGTGTCCCAGAGAGCCTTGAATATGATGTCGATATTGTTGGAATCATTAATTTGTGCGACAGACATTATAGATTTTAAAAAATGATCCCAAATTCACGCTCTGCAATGCTGAGAACCAATTACAATATTAGTAAAGATTTTAAAAATAAAAAAAGGAGCCTTTTCTATAGGTACTCCTGAGAAAGTGTAAAATATCGAGTGCGGAAAACATGATGCAAGGACAATTCCGCTCATAGGTACATTGAAGGAAGCTTTTTAAAAACGAAAGGAATGAAAAATAGCCAAACAAGTACCTATTACCAAGTATTTACAGTTTGAACAATATTATTGTTGAGAGTGATATTAATCATTTTGTAGGGCAAATTCAAGGTTTGATTAAGACTATTGATTACTTTACACTGCGGTGTCTGGTTTTTCCTGATTTTTCTATATAAAGATAAGATAAGGATGAGCAATGATCTTCAGATGAAGATCAGGGACGGCATACTGTTCGGCTGGGGTCAACAAAACGGAACTCGTGAAGAAATGTCCGCACGGAAGCAAATACTAAGCACTAATACGGAAAAGAATAACGTTCCGCACACTAAACACACAGAAAAATCCACTATTTGAGCAAATGTATTAAAGGTTATTTTAAAGATATATAACAAAAGCACAGATCGCGAAATGAAATTTTATTTGCAGGAAACATTGTACTTAAGATGTTAACATAATATTATTGATAATCCAACATGTTTCGTCGATTGACATGCAAAATATGTTACAAAATTGTCTAAACACTACTGTTATACCGAAACATGTCGGATTTCAGAATGCTATCATTAATATTTATAAAATTAAAATTTAATGATATTATAATATGAGACGTAAATAACTTAATAATGCATTTAGTACCTATGTATAATATTAACAAATTCAATGTCATAAAAGTATATTAATTTACATATATTATTATCATATAGACTTATTCATTTTGTATTGAAAAATTCATTTAAGCTATGATGCAGTCTTCATTTAAAAACTTTGAAAGGTAAATCTTTCAATTCATTGGGCAATCTTAATATATATATTTCTTGTGTGCGTGTGTATGTCACTGAACTCCTCCTAGACGGCTGGACCGATTTTGATGAAACTTTCTGTGTGTCTTCAGGTGGATTCGAGGATGGTTTAGATTCGCAATTGAACTACCTCCTAAACGGCTGGACCGATTTTGATGATATTTATGTGTGTTCCAGTGAATTTGAGATTGTTGTGTGTGTTCAGGTGGATTCGAGAATGGTTTAGATTCACAATTAAACTACCTCCAAAACGACTGGAACGATTTTGATGATTTTTTTGTTTGTTTCAATGAATTTGAGATTGGTTTAGTCCATATTACATAATTCTCCTGCTCATGTGTATGTTAGTGAACTCCTCCTAACGGCTGAACCGATTTTTCAAATTTAAGACGTGTGTTCAGGACAACGTCTGTCGGGTCCACTAGTTTATTATATATTTTCACAGACATGACAGACATGTAACAATTTCTACTAAAAGATGCAGTTCTACAGAAGGGCATTATGAGTTTATTTGGATACCTTGTGTTTAAAACTAATATTATGTGAAGATACTAATATTTTTAATCTTTGTTTTTTATTGACTAAAATAACAATAGTTAGCAAATAATAAGCCATTGAATATTGTATGCCAGATTAAAATGGGCTATATCTTCATATATTATAATGGGCTGAATCAATAATTGTTTTTAGATAAAACGAAACGACGTAAGAAACAGAAGCGTTTGAAGCACATCGAAGATTGCAATGCAGAGCACATACCAGAAGAGTTAAGAGGAGAACCCAAGTTGATGAAGTATTGGAGTAAAAGACATTCCTTGTTCCACAGGTAAACTTGGCAAATAACAAATTTTTTAGATTTGAAAGAACGACATCTTAAGTAAATTTACTTATATGAAATTATTGGGGTTGAGTAGGTTATCAATTGTAAAGTAGATTCTGTAGATCACTTTATTGTAACAATATGTTAAAGGTTCGACGAAGGTGTGAAGCTAGATCGTGAGAGTTGGTTCAGTGTTACTCCGGAGAGCGTGGCACGTCACATTGCGCACAAGTACAGATACGAGAGCGTAGTGGACGCGTTTTGTGGCGCCGGCGGGAACACTATCCAGTTCGCGCTCACCTGCGACAAAGGTAATATATAAATACTTAGGTAGTTTAGTTAACGTGTTTTTTTGTTCAACTTTTTGTAGCAGTTTCGGAAAAATATGAATGAGGTGAACTCGATTCGTAATCGCGTCTAGATGGTTTTTGAAAAAAAATTATGATCCCCACGAAACAATTTCAAGCTGTAACTTCTTCAAAAAAAATCAACGAGTCCATTTACATGCACAAGTTCGTATCAGATGAAAATTTCGGAAGGTAATAAAAACTAGAGATAGGGTTTTGTAGAATATTTTTGCTAAACTATTTGTTATTTTTAGTTATCCCCAGCACTCCCCGTTTTTAGAGTAACTATGCTAAACAATTTGTTATTTTTAATAATCTCCAATACTTCCCATTTTTGGAATAACTTAGTAAAAAAATTGTTATTTTTAGTAATCTCCAGCACTCCCCATTTTAAGAATTACTTTGCTAAACTATTTGTTATTTTTAGTTATCTCCAACACTCCCCTTTTTAGAATAACTTTGCTATACAATTAATTATTTTTTAGTTATCTCCAACACTCCCCACACTTCACACGTTTAAATATCAAATTTAATTTGCATCCATTACCGACTAAATATCAGAATCAAGGCTCAGATAGTATGGACACGTAATGTGTAGGCCCGATGGCTGCAACAAAGAGGAGCAGGGGAAGACCTCAAACTACCTGGATGAAAAATGTCCTAAGAGACATCAAACGCCTAGGCCTCAGTGAAGAAGACGCGATCTACATGGCGCCGCTTGATAGGAAAAGCCGACCCCGCGTAACGCGATAAGGCGAAAACAAAGAAGAATTTGTATCAAGAAATATGAACGATGCGGGATTCAAACCCGGACCTCTAACTAAACTTCACATTGCAATGAACTATATTTAATGTCAAGTTATTTGTTTTCAGTGATAGCCATCGATATAGACCCATTGAAAGTCGAAATGGCCCGCCACAACGCACAAGTGTATGGTGTGGAAGATAAAATAGAATTCGTTGTGGGTGACTTCTTTGAGTTAGCACCAACCTTGGCGGCAGAAATGGTGTTCTTGAGCCCGCCCTGGGGTGGACCTAATTACTCTAACGTAAGTTTTTTGTGAGTTTTTACTAACATAACGGTTTTTCATTAGATAATCTATTTGCGTAGATAGAGCCTGTTGCTGTTCGACAACTGATGAAAACAGGCCAGGTTTATTAATTTAGTGTGTGTGACAAGCTACGTCTTAAACTCGCGATTTGTATGACACTGAGTTTTTTTTTTTTTTTTAAATAACTGGCTCCGTCGACTGAATGTCGACGATTCGGCCAACGTCAAGGTGGAGAGATTTTTTATTTTAATTTAGCTGATTGAAGTATATAAAGAGCTGATTTAAAAGGAAATGATCGGTTGATATAGCTGTGGTTTTATTGTGAACTGAAGAAAAGGCAACAAGAGTTAGTACGGTTAGTAATAAACACCCATAACACAACAATATTAACTACCTTGTTAGTATCTAATCTAAGTTTAAGGGAGAAATGTGTGAATGTAAGTGGGAATATGTGCCTAATAGAAGCGAAGAAAGTATGTAGGATAGAAATTACAATTTAATATTATTGCGGGAGATAAATTTGTATAGAATCTTTATGAAAGGGGAATGGCATAAAGTAAGAAGAAAAGGGATGTTGATGGGACGAGTGATATCCTTCGGTAGAAGGTCATATGAAGGAATTGACAATTTAGGGCAATAGAAAAAAATATGTTCAAGAGTACCTTCCTCAAGGCCACATTCACATATAGAATGGTCCCTTACCCGGATCTTGGCCAAAAATAATGGGGAACAGACAAATCCCAAGCGAAGTCGTATGATGACAGAAGTGAAAAGTTTATTTTGTTTTTTTTTTGAGGAAAGAACCAGGGCTTAGAGGGGATAAAGGGTTGGATAGAACCATAGAATTTACCTTTAGTTTGTTTTGTGATTTGCCATAAAGCATTCCATGAATCATCCAGAAAGTGTTTAGACATAGCGCGTAGATCTCGAGGAAAACAGTAATTAAATTTTAATGTTGCAGACTGAATCGCGTCTTTAGCGCACGAGTCTGCAATTTCATTGCCAGCTATCCCTAGATGACTAGGTATCCAAGCTAATGCAACTTCTATTCCCATTATGTGACATCTGTACAGGGATGCCTTTGTTCTTAAATTAATTGTGAAGTTGTTTGAAGATTTGAAAGGATTTTTTGTTAGGTCCAACAAGCAGCTTAATGAGTCAGACAAGATTAAAGCCCTGTTGATCTTATGTGATTCAACATATGACACCGCCTCTGACAGGGCAATTGATTTGCCAGTAAAGATGGAATTCTGCGAGGGACTTTTGTAATTTAAAATTATACGGAACTTAGGGATCCAAACTGCAGACCCGACCCAGCTATTGTTGGATAATTTGGATGCGTTCGTGTACAACGTCACCCAATTTATTAGCATTAGTTGTTAACCTTTGTGGTTTTTTTTAGATGCTAATTTGACCTAGTTTTATATCGGTATATGTAATATGATAAATAAAAAAAAAAAAAAAAAAAACAGACCAATCAGAAGATAGAATGGAATTAAATTTTCTATTGGCTTCAGGGCAGTGTTTAGTAATTCCAAAGTCAAAGACAATTTTAGGTTGGAAAATGAGAGACTGATATTCTACTTCAAAGACTGGGCATAAGGCTGATTGGTAAATGGGAACTGGAAAGGCTTTAAATTTAGTATAAGAATTAATTAACGGAGGTGAATCTTCATGAGACCAATATAAAGAAGTTTGAATAGTTAGAGACAAATAGTGCAGAATATCAAGAAGGGGGTGTGCGCTAAATTGGATTACTTTAGTTAGGAATCTATCGGCTAGGTACTGACGAACTAACTACGTACTGCGAAGGTGGAGAGGTGGGTCTACACACTCCACTTGGAGAGCGTTGACGGGAGAACATTTCATAGCACCAGTTATGATTCGTAAGCATTTGGACTGGATTTTCTCTAATTTGGACAGGGCTATTTTAGCGATAGCATTGATAGCCCCCTTCCGTCCGAGCTGTTGTAGTGTGTAGACGTGTTTTCTGTCGTGTCAAAGTTGGGTGTAGTGTTCAATTTCTATACTTGCAATATGGATGGCTGTAACAAGGTATTGAAGGATAACGTTCTGACCTGCAGCGACTGTAAAAAGGGATATCACTGCAGATGTGTGAACGTGAATACTGTGTCATATAATAAATTTAAAAAGTCCCAAACATGGAAATGTGCAAAATGTTCCACACCGCGGGGACGACGTGGAGACGACACACCAGTAGCGGCAGCTGTCCATGACACGGATGAGGTCCCATCAAGCGACGAAGAACTTAAGCTTGAGAAACTATGCTCACAGGAAGTGAATTTTACGTCGGTATCACTTAAGGAAATGTTTAACAGCTTCTTAAAAAAGGTAAACTCTAACATAAGTACAATAAAAAATGAGGTTTTGGAAAAAATTGCAATCTCAATAAAGGATTTAAGCAAGGATCTTAATGTCATTAAAAATAAATTCAGCGTTATAGAGAAAAAGCAGGAAAAAAATGAAGCCTCGCTAGATAACTTGTCAAGCTCTTATGATGACATACAACAGCAAAACAAAAAACTCTTTTCTGAGAACTTACAACTCAAAGTCCAAATTGCCACACTGACAAAGAGCTCTAATGATATGCAGCAGCAAATTGATGACGTGCAAAGTTATATTACATCGAAATTCATTGAAATTCGAAATGTACCACCGCGAACTGAAGAGAACTTACTGGATTACGTTAAAAATCTGTGTTCCGCTCTAAGCGTTGATTTCAAGCCCCATTACATCTCTCATATATTCCGTAAACATACATATAAACAGGGTTCTAAACATATCTTGATAGAACTAAACAATGAGAGCAATAAACGTGACCTATTTTCCGCAGTCAAGCAACGTATCAAACAGCACAATAAACTAAGCACTCAACACATTGGTATGAACGGCGAATCATAATATATTTATATATCTGAACTGCTAAGCGCAAAGCAGAAATACTTATACTTCAGGGCGCGACAGCATGCTAAAACACATCATTACGAATATTGTTGGATTAAAAGCGGCAAGATCTATCTGAGAAAACACAAGACAGAACCAGCGTTGCTTGTCCGTAGCGAACATCAACTGACGGAGCTCACTGCACTGCCGGCGACCGGTCTGCTGGACGTGCCCGCGTCCCCCACCCACCTCACCCCAACCGGTGACGCTGACAACTGACGGTGTCTCCTTAGCAAACTCAGTACATGTTCAAATATAAATTATACACAACTTATACACATCACAGATTTACTTAACAATATTTACATTCATTCATATAAATTATTTCGTGCACTCCCATTGAGATACTTAATAACGAAATCATTGCAACGTAAGTATTACTATATTAAAATAAAAACTTTATACGCTACTAAATTAATCATATTACTGATAGGTTTATATAAAACTTCCTATTTTATAATACCCAAATTGGCCTCTAGAAAACTAGCTTTACGTTCGATCCCTTTCAAAATAATTTAGCATCCGATATAAATCGACATACCACGGTGTCTTGTACACAAGTGGCTAATATTGATGGTTTTCATAGCACTTACATAGCGAGCATTGATAATACCTCAACATATCTTAATATACTAACTATGAATATCAGAAGTATTAACAAGAATTTAGACGATTTTCTTATTTTTATAACCCGTCTTAAACTTAAACCAGACATTATTATTTTGACTGAATGCTGGATAAAACATGTAATTAATCCCCCACTTATCGCGGACTACTCAAGTGCTCATACACAAAATAACTATAATCAAAATGATGGAGTTATTGTTTACATAGCCACCTACTTGAACGTTGCATCTTTTGAGACTTCAATTTCGGAGGCTAACTGTCTTGTTATTTCATACAACAATATTCATATTATAGCAATATATAGACCCGCGGCCTTCAAAAATCCACGGACGTTCTTAGATTCTTTTAGTATGTTCTTAGAAAGTGCTAAATATAAACGAATTATTTTAACGGGTGACCTAAATCTAGACCTTCTTCCGGATAGTCTTTGCACTTATAGCCATGAATACCAAAATATTCTTGCTCTCAACGCCCTCGTACCAGCAATCGATTGCCCTACGAGAGAAATGCGTTGTCTGGATCATTTTGCTATAAAGAACATAACACATTCCCATACATTTGTCTTTGAACCCCATATTACAGATCATGCTCCTATTCTATTAAACCTTAAATTAAACAACAAAATAATTAATACCTCGCTAAAATACCAAACTAAATACACATATGACTACGATGCCATGCAGGAAGGCTTAAGAAAACTAGACCTGGAAAGCTTTTATAAATCAAACGATACTAATTATACTGCAAACTATCTCGTAAAAAATGTTCAAGAATTAATTTCGAATAATACGCTAATCTCAATTGTCTCTAAGAAATTTAAACCTATCAAACCATGGATTACGTATAGTATTCTCAAGTGTATGAGGAAAAGAGATCGCCTGTACAAAGTATCTAAAAAATCGCCATCCGATCTAAATAGGATAACTTATACTAGGTATAGAAATATCTGTAACTCACTGTTGAAAACACTTAAGCGGCAATACTTACGAGGAAAATTAGAACAAAACACGGGTAACTCTAAAGGTACTTGGGATACTATTAAAGAAATTTGTAATTTACCTACTACTAATGATCTCCCAACTGAATTATTGAATACTAAGTCTACCCTAAGAGAATCATTAGCAGAAGTAAATAAATACTTTACTAATATTGGTAACAACCTTGCCTCATCAATATTTAGTAAACTAGGCGAACACAAAATTGATTGCTCTGATATGGCCTCAAATAATCCTCTCGGATCTCTTATGCTATACCCTACTGATATTGTCGAAGTGAAATGTATTATTCTCAAACTTAAATCAGGTTATGATAAAATTAACTCTTATTTTGTTAAGAGATTTATGAATTTACTCTTAGAACCGCTTGTTCATTTAATTAACTTAAGTCTTTCTAGTGGCATTTTCCCAGAGGTATTTAAACAGGCAGTTGTAATTCCGGTTCATAAGAGTGGTGACAAAAAAGTTGCTTCAAACTATAGACCCATATCATTGCTGAGTGTTTTTAGTAAGATCTTGGAAAAAATAGTTAATATCAGATTAACCAAGTTTCTTGAAAAATACAAGCTACTTGCGCAAAACCAATTTGGTTTTCGGTCAAATCGATCTACTCTGGATGCAGTACTTGAGGTTACTAAATATATCACTAGTACCCTAGATAGTGGCAATAAATGCATAGGCGTTTTCCTAGATCTGCAAAAAGCATTCGATACAGTCTCAATTCCTATCTTACTCAACAGACTTTCCAATTTGGGAATTAGAGGAATAGCTTTGGACTGGTTCAAAAATTATCTTAATGGAAGACAGCAGTGTATTAAGATAGGCGATCTTACTAGTGATCTTATCACAATTGACTATGGAGTTCCCCAGGGAAGTGTTTTGGGCCCTACACTATTCCTAGCTTACATCAACCCTCTTTGTAAGATTTCTCCCACATCAGGACGTATCGTTTGCTTTTCCGATGATACTGTGGTTTTATTTCATGGAAATCAGTGGGATGACGTGAAATCGTTAGCTGAAGAAGGATTGAGCCAAATCACGTCTTGGCTGGAAAATAGTTTACTAACTGTCAATACTGCTAAGACTAAATATATGTGCTTCAATATCTCCAACAGAAATAATCCTGACGGACAATAACCGGAAAAACAATCGATCTTATTGTAAATGTAACATCCTAGCCAAAGAGGAAACCATAAAATACCTTGGTGCTACGCTAGACGAACACCTTAATTGGACGGCCCACATTTATAATACAAAAAATAAAATAAAACGTCTCATTCCATTATTTAGAAACCTAAGAGACGTGGCACCAGTCGAGACAACTATGATGGTGTATCAATCTCTCTGTGTTCCAATCATGACCTATTGCATTTGTGCGTGGGGTGGAGCTGGCAAAACGTTTATGCTTCAGTTAGAACGAGCGCACAGAACTCTACTAAAAACAATTTTCAATAAGCCGTTTAGGTACCCAACCAACCAATTACATGAAGAGAGTAAACTTCTTAGTGTCCGTCAGCAATATATTTATGGAATAATTTCAAGATTTCATGAAAAAGTAATATAAATTCTAATGATAAACTTTAAAATCATGGCTAATAGTATTAAAATACGAAGATACAGAAAATGTTCTTAAAATTAAAACTTAATATTCAATTACTAACATTTATTTAATCTTGTGCACAGTTTGACATACTAACAAATACTTAAAAAAAAAACCACACACACACACACACAGCAACACACACACACTTACACACACACACATACCTCTTTTTAGTGAGTTTGCTAATTATGTTTAATAATGGATAGCCTTTCGGAAGGACCTAGCCTCTGCAACTCAGGGTATCCTATCGCAGAGGGTAGGGCACAAAAACATTTTGTACCACATATTATTAGTTGAATAAAGGATTATTATTATTATTATTGTATAAAAGTTTTTGACAAAATGGGTGGGCACCCCAGCGTACCCCCGAAAGGGCCCTCATAACGTTTACACCCCTCTCACATTTCTTAACAATGTACTTCAAGTGGTGAATACCGGAGAGCTTAGAGTCAAGAAAAAGACCTAGGAATTTAACATTATCCTTAAACGGGACTGATTCATCACCTACTCAGAGATTTATGACCGGTATAGTGCGTTTTCGGGAAAAAATAACCGCAGTACATTTGGGGACAGAAAGAGTGAGGTTGTGGTCTAAGAGCCATTGATTCAGATAATATAAAGCAGAATTTAAGCAAGATGATGAATAGTTAAAAGGAGATGAGATGGAGTAGTGCTATATCATCAGCATATTGAAGAATTTTGCAGAATGGGCTAACAGTAAGGCCTAGGTCAGAAGTATATATATTATATAGGATAGGACTTAACACCGAACCCTGTGGGAGGCCCTTCCAGACAGTTCGAGGTGGGAGGAGGGTTCCTTGATGGCGGACGGAAATAGAGCGACCCATTAACATATTACAAATGATATCGATCAATCTAACCGGAATACTCAGCTGGTGCATTTTGCCTGAGTAGAGGAAGGTAAACGTTGTCATATGCCGCTGAGACATCTAGAAAGACCCTAACAACATGCTCGCTTCTAGAAAATGCTAAACGAATTTCAGAAGTAAGGATGCTTAGGTTGTCCAGCGTACCCTTACCTTTCCTAAAGCCATATTGGCTATTAGAAAGGAGATTTTTATTTTCTATTATCCATTCTAATCTGTTTTTTCACCAAATTTTCCATAATTTTGGCCAGAACTGACGACAAAGCAGTGGGACGATAGGAGGAAGCAACCAATGGGTCCTTGCCAGGTTTAAGGATGGGTATAATAATTTGTGTTCTCCAAGAACTAGGGATTACACAGGAGGAGTAGAACGAATTGAGAATATTAAGAAGGACTTTTTGGCTAGTGGTAGAGGATTTACAAATGAAGGAATAAGGTATACCATCCGCGCCAGGAGAGGAATCACGAAGGTGATCAAGAACAGATGTTAGTTCGGAGAAGGAAAAAGGATCGTTCATTTTGTCTGAGTCGGAGAGGGTAGAAATCGGATCGGGAGTAAAAAGGCAATCAGATTCAGGGACGTAGGGAGGAGCTACATGTAAAGAAGTCATTAATAAAAGAGTTTGGGTCATTGTTTGAAATTTCCGGCTTGTCAAAACCTCTACGATACGTTTTTATATTTTTCCAAACGAGGGAAAGAGGGGAACGAGGAGATAAGGATTCACAGAATTGACGCCATCCAAGGGATTTCTTTTTGGAAAGAAGTCTTGATGTGCGAGCAGAAATCTGTTTAAAGGAAATAAAATCTACCATGCTACAAGATGTGGAGAATATTTTCTCAGCTTCTTTTCGCGATCGGACCATGGCGGAGCATTCAGCATCCCAACAAGGAGGGGAAGAAGTAAATTTTCGGTCAGGATTTTTTAAGGGAATTGAAGCATTAGCAGCTTGTAAAATTGACGAAATGAACTTCTCATATATCTGGAGACAATTAGATGTTGTTATCTCTGTAAAAGAATCACTTTCTGAGTCCATACGCAATGAAAATTGATGCCAATTGGCATTGGCGACTCGGTATTTGAGGAGAGGTTGGGAGGGAGAAAAGGGGGGGGATGGATGGGAATAAGATATAATAATAAGAAAATGGTCACTACCCAATGAACTTGGTAGCACTAGCCAAGATAAGAGGGAGACTAGAGAAGGAGATGCAAGAAAAAGGTCAGGCACACTTGTGCTGGGGAAACTCTACGAGTGGCAGATCCATCATTGAGGATACATAAATTTATGTCATCAAGAAGATCTAAAAGGAACGAGGAAGATGGGTCAATACAATGAGAACCCCAGATGGTGTGTCGGCAATTAAAATCACCTAATACCACCATGGGGCTAGGTATTGAGGAGAGGATAGTATTTAGTTCGAGAATGATGTTAGAATTGGGGTGAGGAATATAAACAGAAACAAAAGATATATTATTATTAGCAGCTCTGGCAGCTACTACATGTAAACCTGGATTATGTATAGGCAAAATAATTTGGGAGAATGTCATACATGAATTGATCAGCAGTGCGCAGCCTGCCCAACCATCATCCCTGTCATCCCGGAGGCAAGAAAAGCCTGAAATCCTAAAATGGGACCCAGGCATGAGCCACGTCTCCGAAATGGCAAGGATAGACAATTTGTGTCGATTAATCAAATATGACAAATCATGTTTATGACGGCGAATGCTTCTACAATTCCATTGGAGAATTTGGAGACCTATAGGAGCCATTATTGCGGGAAAGGACTTCAAGTAACTGTTCAACCAGGGCAGAGACATTGTTCGGTAAGGCGTCCGAGAATTTGGACAGCATATTAATAAGAGAGCAAAGAAGTAGTTCAGCAAGATTATCATTTGGAGTGGGGAGAGGGGTTGATTCTATAGATGGCAATAGCTGTAAGGCACAGCCATTTGGCTGGGAAGAGGAAGGAGAGGAGATAATATTTTGGTGAGCCTGACGGTCATAAGATTTCCCTAAAACTGGTTTAGGTTTAGCTGGGAGTAAGAATGTCTTCTTGTAAGATGTTGAAGAAGTGCGGGGAGTGGAGGTCGCTGATTGGGATTGAGAAGTTTGAGGAGTAACAGGGGAGAGATGGGGTCTGGAGACCTCAGAATAAAGTCGTCTTGGTTTATTAAACCTGGTTGAGGCTTCCGAATAACTTATATTTTCCTGTGACATAACAAGTTTAATCGATTTTTGGCGAGCATGTTCGGGGCATTTACTATCGATGGCCATATGACTTCCACCACGACAAAGGAAGCAGGAAGCCTCCAAGTCATTAGTTTTGCAAGAGTCTCCGGAATGAGGTTGAGCGCATTTATAACATCGTGGCTGAGATCTACATTTTTTAGCTATATGCCCAAATCTGCAGCAGTTACGGCATTGAATCGTGGGAAGCTGGTAAAGGGAAACTGGGAGAGAAGCATGGTAGCAATATACTTTATCGGGTAGGGATTGGCCCAAAAAAGTTAGTACCACTGAGTTGGAAGGTACCCATGTGGTGATGCCATCATTCCTAACCTTAACATTTAGCCTTCTCGCTCGAATTACCTCTCCACAATTTACTGGTACCACTATGCCTTGAATAAGTTCTTCGAGGGACCAATCTGTAGGTATATCGCGGACCACCCCCATACGAAATATTTGAAATTTCGGAATATACGCAGAATATTTGTTACTTTCTAGAATATCCAAGTCTAAGAATTTGTTAGCTTTTTCAGCTGAAATAAAATCAACTGAGATCTTATTGCGGCCAAGTTTCTTAATGCCTCCCTCTTTAATACCGGTTATATTATTTTTGTGGAGGAATTGTGCAAATTTAAGGATTTTCAATGCGTATCCCGACGCGGGGTCTGGTTCAATTTTAGAGACATACACAGAGAATGGGCCTTTGTCTTCATCAGAGTATTTAAGGTTACAATCAGAGTCAAAACCAGGTTTTGAATAAATTGATTGGATCGATTCTGCCGGTGTCTTAATCTTCTTGCCATCGGGTTTAGTTATTTCGATCTCTGCCGTTCTTTTCAAAGTTCTTGATTTGTCTGGGGGTATCCCCCCCCCCCCCCCATCATCAGGCGGCTCCTCCATACTCACTTCCACTTATAATTACAAAAATACCATATACTTACATACAATAATTATACCTACCACCACCAAAACAACACTAACAATAAAATTCAGATTCACAAACACCACGATCAGCGTTAACAAAAAAATAACCTAAATTCAACAACCTCTCTCAACCACGCGTTGAACAAAAGTCCACTTTGAGTTAGTGTGCGTACATTGCTAAAAATAGAGGTTAACTCAATTTTGTCGACGTTTACACAGTTGTCATAGTCTATCTAGACGTAAATATGATCTATGGGTTTTTCATGGTTTCGGAAAGCAGAGCACTGTGCATATGCAATGCGGTGTACCCGAATCACTTAAAGCAGAGAGTGGTGCAAGATATTCTTGTAAGATTGTAACGCGTGAGCCCTTCCGTCACACGCGGGATCGTTGTATAATAAAATAGTCTTTTTATTTTAATACATATATTCTTTTACTATATTAAGTTATTCATAATAAACATTTGTTAACTTTATTTTCAATACTAGGCCAAAGGCGGACCGTTTTTACGTTCACTTCATGATCTAATCTGTCCATTCGGCTATGTTCTTCTTCGCGTCACTTCAATCTATTTAAAATATTTTTTTAATCTTTACATTTAACCGCATAACATTGATTTCTTATGTGCAGATAAGAACTCCTTGTTACAATATCTACCCCTGCGGCTTCTTTATAGTAAGTAGCCGCAGGGGTAGAACGATTTAGAATTCTTTAGAGTTTTTTCATTTAGGTACAAATTTACACCATATTTTGTCAAATTTTTTACAATAGGATCAGATTGCGCGCCAATAAAGGCATAAAAGGCATTTATTTTCTCAAAAATGAAGAAGCGGCGCAAGAAACTCTCCCAGCAAATTTTTTTTGCGCTCTTGATAACAACTCAGCAACTATACACTAGTATATACCAGCCATAGTATGCCATTAATAATTTTTACATGGATTTTTTTTACCTTTTGCAGTTTATTGCATATAAGTACATATTATCTCTCTAGGGTTTGTTACTTTATTGCATAGAAAAATATGAATATTATGGGGTTAAGTATACAAATGTTTGTATCTATCTGGATTCAAAACCAGAACCCATCTCAGGGATCCCTACCCACAACCTATCCCACTTAAAAATAATGGTAATAATTTAATTTTAGAATGTTGAATACGACATCGAGACTATGCTAGCACCACAGCCTGCGTCGGAGCTGGTGCGAGTGGCGAGGGGCATCAACACTAACGTGACGCTGTATTTACCCCGCAATTCTAAAACTGATCAAGTAAGTCACGATTTCGTTTTTTTTTAATGACAATACGGTACGAGACGAGCACGATGTTCAACTGATGGTAATTGATACTTCCTGCACATTACAAATGCAGTGCCGTTTAGGATTCTTGAAAAACCTAAAAATTCTGAGCGGCACCTCAATTGCGCTCATCACCTTGAGTCATAAGATGGTTACGTCTCATTTTTAGACTGCTGCAGGCTTCTATTCTGAAGATTCCACCTTCGCACGACACGCCACAAGTTAGGATATCATCCTCACCATCTGGATGTGTGGCGGTCCTCCACAGTGCGGATTTCAAGGAGCTTTCTTCCTCGTACTACGAAGCTGTGGAATGAGCTTCCTTGTGCGGTGTTTCCGGGACGATACGACATGGGTACCTTCAAAAAAAGCGCGTACACCTTCCTTAAGGGCCGGCAACGCTCTTGTGATTCCCCTGGTGTTGCAAGAGAATGTGGGCGGCGGTGATCACTTAACACCAGGTGACCCGTACGCTCGTTTGTCCTCCTAAAAAAAAAGATTTAACGATCCATGCCCGCCGCCATTTCTGCACTCTTTTTACTCACTTGCATCCTTTGCACGCATGGCTATCACATCAATAATAAACAGGTGCTTATTTAAGGGATAGTGGCCAAATATACCTTATAACTTTGCGTATTTTGTCTCTCTGAGGCCAATCAAATTGCATTATTTGGTATCGTTGTTATCATTATCCCTGTTTCTTGGTTCTATTGCGTGGGCTACTTTCGCTTTAGGCCAGTCCATCTACTATTGTAATAACGATTTGTCATAAGAAAATATGCTTATGTTTTATTTTATTGAAAAATAGTGTTTACATATTTTAAAAGAAAAATAATCTCATATTAGTTGAGTGGTAAATTAATAAAAGTATTTAAAACAATTTTCTCTGAGAAAATATTATTTTATTAAATTGAATGTCGTGTATCCTTATTTAGAATGAAAAGTTTAAACAATTTTGTAGTATTTTTACCTATAGCAACCTAATTTCCGTTGTACAATCATATCAAAGCTGAATTTTTACTAAGGTAGATGATAAATATTGACCTTCATAGATTGTAAACTACTATGTTATAATTTATTTATTTAGTGTAATGTGGTATTTTATTACAGATTCTGGCGATAGGAAAACAATATGGCGGCACAGTTGAAATAGAACAGAGTTTCCTTGACAGAAGATTTGTAGCTATTACAGCATACTTTTACTAGTCCCAAGATCGAGTTCCACTAATAAATTATAATAATAACACTAATAGTATGTACTATATTATTATTTATCACTTCTTCAATTTATATTTGGAAGTATTTCCAGAAAAACTTTCCAAATCACAATCATGTCGAAATTGAGTTAAGAACACATAATTGGTCACGTCATTCATATTAACGGACAAAAAATGGCAGCCTCACTGTCACTAGAAGTAGCCCAACCCAACATGTATGGAATACACTAATATTTCTAAACTTTAAACATGAATTCTTTAAAATGTGATGTTTGTGGCTTGGAACGTTTTTCAGGAATTACGTGCATTTGTAAAGATGCTTATAGCAAAGTTAATCAATGGCAATCTATTAATACATAACTATAGATAGTTATTGTCTGTGGTTTTTACATTTTATCACATAAATCGATGTTCTACTTATAGTGTGTTTGGAAAAAAAATATGAACTGTCGATAAAATACATGTCCCGTTTTTGTATGGAGTGTGGTTTTTTTTTTGCGGTCACATAACAAAACTGCGATGCCCTATGAAACATTAAATTAAGTAGTCTTAAAAAGCTACGTCGATAATTTTAAACACCTGTGTTTATGTTAAATTATATATCAAACATTTCTTTTAATACTGCCTGTATTAAAAAATAGCAAAAATTTATATTCTTAATATAAGTTTTATGTCAAAATTGTATTTATGATATCTGCCTTCAACTGTCAACATATTTGTATAAAAAAACGTAGAAGACTGTTCATCTTCTATCTACGGTGGTGAGGGAGACCTGCTCTCATTTTGACAAAGAGTATAATAATACTTAGGGAAATGACCTCCCTTTGTGTACCGCTTCAGTAGTTGTTTCGATTTTACCACCCTATTCTTTTTTAAATTATCAGTTAAGATTAAGAGTCCTTAGTCATCTTTTAAAATACGCAACATGGTTCTAGGTGCTATCTTCATCTCCTTTCGACAGGATTTCTTCTAATTCTTTCCCTTACTGCTTTGACCACCTTTTTCGTACGAACACTACGTGGACGGACAGATCTTTTTCTGCCACAAACAGAGTTCTCATTGTACCTATAAGCCCGGTACACCAACATTTTACTAATACGAAGCGTATGGAGTTCTAGAAATTGCATTTGGCTCCATACCTACTTTGTGTAATGCAATCTTAGCGATTCGGTTCTCTTTATCACCCCACTCCATTCTAATATCGCAAAATATTGTACAATTATTGTATTGGCGCCAAAATGAGAAAACTCGATGAACAATCGTATAAAAATTCAAATGTAATAATTTATTTATTTTTATTTGTAACAATGTGTATGTTGCCATGCTAAGTATTTTTGTTTTGCTATTACCATAAATAAACCATGTCAGTTTAATTTTTTTTTTTGAAAATATGGGACAAGACGTGCAGGACGTTCAGCTGATGGCAACTGATACGCTATACTGAGCGGCACTACAACTGCGCTCGTCACCTTGAGAAAAGATGTTAAGTCTCATTTGCCCAGTAATTTCACTAGCTACGGCGCCCTTCAGACCGAAACACAGTAATGCTTACACATTACTGCTTCACGGCAGAAATAGGCGCCGTTGTGGTACCCATAATCTAGCCGGCATCCTGTGCAAAGGAGCCTCCCACTGTTTGACAAAACAACTTCAAACTCATACCAAATAAAATGTGAACGAAAATTTAACGCCAAGGGATCTCATACAAATATAAGCATAGGTACTATTTAATTCTTAAAATGTTTATATATATTTTTCAAAATATTAAAAATTTCGTCTCGTCTATAAACCCGGTTTACAGAATTGATGTTGAATCAATTTATTTTAATTGATGTCTGTCTTCTAGAAGGTGTCTTGCAAATAATTAGTGATATAATGTATTTAATATTCTAATGTTCTATTATACTACAGGTGTACATAATGTAAAATTTATATTATAAAATGTGTATAGACTTAAGTATTTGAATTAATAATTAGTTGCCCTTATGACGTAGATCATTTGTACGTCTAGATAGACTATGACAGATGTAAAAACGTCGAATAAAATTGAGTTTAGAACTAACCTCTATTTTGATCAATGCACGCAACTAACACAAAGTGACATACAAATCACGACTAGCTTGTCACGCACACTAAACTAATATTCCTGGCCAGTTCTTATCGATTGTCTAACTACAAGAGACTATCTAGACGTATAAATTATACACGACATAAATCATAAAAATCCATCTGAAGGGATGGTCTGTTGTTTGATCGTGATTTTCTTATAATAATAAAATCAGTGTACACATATGAATTCGTTTGATTTTATAGTTCAGTTGTTTTCATTGGAAAATACGTCATGATTGCCAGATTGGGTAGAACAAAAATATCACTCGTAGTTTATTTATATAGGTATGTATGCAGGGTTATGTACGGTATGGTGCAATAATGGGTAGGTACCACACCCAAAAAGGTAGAAAGTCCCGTTTGGATGATCAGTATTTTAATATCTTGCGGTATCAATCTCCTCTCAAGTTAAGATAAACTAAATGATTTGATTCCTTAGAATTCCAGCACCTTACCACATTTTCAAATGTTGCACTCACCCATTTCAGATTTTTGAGGTTAAATCCACAGGCACTTTCAAATCTTCAAAGAAAATGTACACTCATATTTTTAGCTCGAAATACTCTACTTTTCTATATAAAGACGAAAAAACATTCCATTTGCGAAAAAACGGGGATCCAAAACTTTTCTGTACCTATAAAAATCTAACTAGAAAAGGGTTTTTTTATTTTAATGAATTCATGTAAATTTGTTTTTCGTGCCAAATTTCATACAGTTATATGGTCGAAAAGACAATTATCGCAATGACTCCTCATCAAGGAGGCTGTGTAGGTACTCTAAAGTTAGGTATCGGAACGGTATGGTGTCAGTCTTTCCACTGTTCAGAGGACATGGACTAGGTTTCAAAAAACCGGTTCTTTGAAAAGTAGACAGCGATCAGGTAGAAAACGATGTACTTATTAAGCCCAGGGAGAATCTCCGATATTTTGTGAGACAAGTTTTACGAACTCAGAAGTCTACCTACAATAACATCAAAAACTATCTTGAAGATGTTAGAAATGTGTCGACTATCAGCAGGAGACTTCTAGAAGTAGTTATATACAGTCGAAGACCAGTTAGGGGACTTAAATTACTTCGTGTGCTACGTAATGCAAGGTTTAGATTTTCCGAAAATTGGAGCGACGTGAACAGATGTAGAATGGAGCAAGGTATTATTTTCTAATGAAGCAAGATTTTATTTATTTGGTGAGGGCCGACGTTGCAAAGTGCTAAGACCAAGAGAACGTTATGCAGAGGTATGTTTTGAAAAAATTACGCCGTACAGTGGGGGCTCTGGCATGTTTTGGAATGGCGTAACTTCTAAAGATCGTACAGAGTAATTTTTCGTAGAAAATGGCTCTCTAAATACACAACGCTACATCACGAAATACCAAATATCTCATGTAGGTAGAGCCAGCGTTAGCTGTTACAGAGAGTGCGTGCTGCTGTGTTTATGGACGACAATGCTCGAGAATACCGAGCGGGCGACGTACAAGGTTACTTAAGTTGGCTTACCCCGTTTAGAAGTCCCGACCTCAACCCCATGAAGCATCTATGGGACTTTCTAAAACGACGTTTTACAGCTGTAGGTACATCCAGCACCACGAATATCCGAGAGCTGAAAATTGCTTTTACGGACGGGAGGGTATACCACAAGAACTCATAAAAATACATCGTTGACGAAGAATTGCAGCAGTCATTTCAGCAAGTGGAGGCCGCACTTGATATTCATTTATTATATTATTGTAACTTTTAGTAAATATAGGAAAAAGTCTATTGAAGTTACATTCTTTTAGTCGAAATGTTTCTAAAAATCAAAATAAAACAAATTAAGATCGACTTACCTATTAATAGCCAAACAAGTGTTTTTACATAGTATTTTCTTTGATTAACAAATTCTTAAGCACGTTTTCCTTCCCCCTGAAAACGTACTCTGGAAAGGTTACGAAACGTCGGGTTACTGAAATAATAATAAAAATGTAACTCTTAAAAATCTAACGCAAAATCTAATATAAAATACAGTAAGAATTACTCGCGTCTTAATCCTTTGAAGTGTTTTTACATCAGTAAATAATATTTATTTTATTTTGTTGAATGAAATCGCTTTTAAAACAGAGAATACTAAAAATAACTATCTCGAAAAAATCAAGTGCCCATTTTTTGGCAAAGAAGTTTATTAAACCTAAATAATCTGGTAAATAAGTGTATCTCTTTTATTATCTATACTAATATTATAAAGCTACAGTGTTTGTTTGTTTGTTTGTTTGAACGCGCTAATCTCTGGTAGTACTGGTCCGATTTGAATGATTCTTTCAGTGTTGGGTAGTCCATTTATCGAGGAAGGCTATAGGCTATGTTTTTTTTTCAAAATTAGGGATCCGTAATAAAATTGCTATTTTGTAACACAAGGTGTAAAATCGAAAACCTATTTTTGCGTGCGCTGCAAAAACTATTAACAATAGAACAAAATGATGTACAGGCTATAATATAGGCAATATTTTATTACTTATAAAACTATCGCGTGAATTATACTTTATATGGCAAAACAACGTTTGCCGGGTCAGCTAGTTTTATTTATAAAGGTGTTTTTGGAAGAACGCCATAACTTCCCTAAATCTAATGTTACAAAGACAAAAAAATACAAATGATTTATAAAGGAATATCAGAAGATCGCCAGCTGATCAATCATGTCGAATATCGTACTGTTGGTCAGCAAACAACTGTTGTTCCTCTAGATTATGCCAAGAGCTGGTGCATCATGATGCTGGCAATGATCTTTTTGGGCAGTGAGGTTGAGGTTATGGCAAAAGGCTTGCAAATTCAAATTTTTTTATTCAAAATAGGATGTGAAATCACCTATTGAAAGTCAAAAACCTATCACCCATTCCAAAATGAATGCCTCAGGCCTGAGAAGAATTGGTGCAACAAACTCAGCGGGCTTTTTTTTCATCAAAAATATGTTTTACAATTAAAGTAATATTTACAAAGTAACATTGTACAATTAAACTTATTATTTAATAGCCTGAGGGCGGTCACTCCATTCCCAATCTGTGGTATCATTAAGAAAGCCATTTATGTTATAATAACCTTTACCACACAAACGTTTTTTAACAATTCTTTTGAATAACGTAACTAATACTTTTGTTTTGAACATTTTCTGGGATCCTGTTGTAAAAGCATATACATCGCCCCACAAGACTTGCTAACTCGACTTAGTCGAGTAGTAGGCATTATAAGCTTATGTCTGTTCCTGGTGTTAACATTATGATTATGACAGTTTCTGGCAAATTCACTATGTGCCTATGAACATACATTACATTATCAAGAATATATTGAGAAGCAACAGTCAAGATGTTAATTTCTTTGAATTTTGCTCTCAATGATTCCTTAGGGCCTTAGGTTATAAATAGCGCGAATAGCCCTCTTCTGCAGCACAAATATTGTATTAATATCGGCAGCGCTGCCCCACAGTAATACCATAGGACATAATACTATGGAAGTAACTAAAGTATACAAGTCGCGCCGTATCTATGTCAGTTAATTGTCTAATCTTTTTAACCGCGTATGCTGCAGAACTAAGTCTGTTCGCCAATCCTTCAGTATGGGGGCCTCATTGTAATTTTGGAATCCAGAATAATGCCAAGAAATTCAGATTCCACCTATTTTATCACCGCTCCGTATAACAAAACACTTGCATCAAAATTTTTGACATTTGGTACGGTAAATTTTATATATTTCGTTTTCTTGCAATATAACAAGGTTATTAGCGCTAAACCAGTACAAGATGTCAGATAGAATATCGTTCACTTCGTCATACATAGATTGGTTTCTTTTCACTTTGAAAATCAGTGAAGTGTCGTCCTCAAACAATACTACCTTATGTTTTTTCTTTATAAGATTAGGAAGATCATTTATATAGATAAGGAAGAGGAACGGTCCGAGAATAGACCCTTGTGGTACCCCCATACTGAGAGGAGTCCCAGGAGATCTCCTGCCATTCACGTCGACCTTCTGAATTCTATTGTGTAGATATTGAAATCAGAAGATCAAGCGCAAGTTCCCTTTATGCTATAGTGACATAGCTTCCTGACCAGCGTTGAATGTTGAACACAATCAAAAGCCTTAGATAAATCACAGAAGAGGCCAAGTGCATTCTGTGATTCCTCCCAGGCATCAAAAATATTCTTGATAAGCTCAACACCTGCATCCGTTGTTGAACGTCCCCTAGTAAAGCCAAATTGTTTCAAATGAAGTAACTTATGAGAGTTAAAGAAGTAAGCATTTGACTTAAAATTATTTTTTTTAAAATTTTACTAAGAGTCGGCAATACCGACACAAGACGTTAGTTATTCGGGTCAGAAGAGCATCCCCATTTAAATATTGGTATAATTTTACTATGTTTCAGAAGGTCAGGAAACACACTATGATTAATACAATTATTGAAGACTATTGCAAGATATGGTGCTATGACATCAATTATTGAACTTATTAGTTTAACAGAAATGCCCCATATATCAGCAGTTTTTTTCATGTCTAGAGATTTAAAAGTTTTAATTATTTCTCCAGGGCTAACAAAACTAAAATTGAAATTTTGTTAACATGCTATAACATTTTCCAGAAGTGACTCAGCAACACTGGTGGAATCTCAGAAAAAAAATTCTCAAAAGCAGTAGCAACTTCCTGCTGAGATTGAATTATTGTATTGTTTATTTTAGTTTTCTTTCAATCTACCAGATTCCCAGTTAATAACATTCCAAGTCATCTTTATTTTATTTAGTGCATTTTTAGTTATTTGTCTGATATGCATAGACTTTGCAATAGAACAAACACTTTTAAATAATTTAGAGTATTTTTTAACATACTCGAGAAAAGATGCATCATGATTATACAAAGATCTCTCACTATATAGTTCATATAGACTTTGTCTGCTCCTATGAATGCCAGCTGTTGCCCAATCATTAAATGACAGGAGACCACCTGATTCTGACTGTCTTAGAAGTAAATATAGAAGCAAACTCTGTTTTAATTATTTTTAGCAGTTAGGTGAATCCAGGCTGCAGCCGTTTGTGGGATTGAATGAAGAAGGGCTGACTTCCATTAGTGTCGGATTAGCATCTGAGGCTAAGTCCTCTAAGAAAACAATTTTCTAAAATAACTTGTTGCATGAAGCATTGACACTGAGGGATGGTTGACGGTGCCATTATGGACTGTGCTGTGTGCCCAGAAGATAGGCTTCCTCATTCCCATATAGCCAGTGTCATTCCATATGTGCAGTGGCGGGAGCCCCCGGGAAGCACAGGGCAAAATCTATAGGTTTTAAGAGCTTTCAATGTTTATTTTATATAAACCATTTATTGAGTGTGAAGTATTTGCATGGGTCTTGCAAGTAGTTCTAATATATCATATTTTATTTGCTAAACAGGACCTATAACATAATAATTGTAATTCTACTCTGAAACCAGGACAGGTATTACTGCCCGACCTGAGTAATTTATTATATTACTAATTATTTAATTAATTTGTGGCATGTTCCATATTTCAGCTTTGTTTTTATGCGACATTATTTGACTATTATGTATAGAATGTCATTGCACTCAAGTCTACAAATGGTTCAAAAGCTGAAATTAGGGTTCTATGATTAAACACTAATTTAGGATGATGTAGAATGAAATCATTTACTATTATTTAATTTAATTTAATGGAAATTTCATATGAACTAATTGCATTACACTTCATTACAGTTGGAATTTCTTATATTTTTCTTCAATATCAATGCACTGTTAGGTTTTGAATATTCTTCTATCATATTGAATGAATAGTTTGTTAAAAAATTCACACAATAACATACCCACTATTTTACATATTATTGAAAGGTTCCAAATTGTTAAAACAATACATATCTGGCTAATATTAGTGACAAATCAATCAGATTCTGTGGTTGTACTTTTTATTTTGAATGAAATTAAGAATTTAAAAATCAAATCCAAGAGCTCTTTTCAAGACTGGTGGATGTCATGATTTAGATTTTTATTTTCAACTAACAATAATCAGAATTGAAATTGTGAGAATATGATGGAAAATATCAGTCAAATAATCCCAATTTCTCTACAAATCAATAAAAAAAGATTTTGATTTGATCTTCATAGTTGTAATTATAACAAACATAATCTGTATACAAAAGCCTTCATATTTAAGTTAGTCATGAAATTACACATTGTTATTGGAAAGATTTTTTTTTTTATTATTAATTTAATATTTGGTATAAACAATATCCTGTGCTATTACAGTACAATAATAAAAAAGAAGTAGTCATTTTAATAAAACTTGTAAGGTTTTCCTGATTATGTGTGGGTTTTTTGAACAACTATCCAAATGAGACAGTATCTCACAAAATTTTTGAATCTAGACAAAATATTGACAACATTGTGAGGTAATATTTAATTACTAATTACTTAAAATATACTTATATTATCAAATTTTCTTTTAGCTAAGAATTATTCCCTCATTTCACCCTCTTCATCCTCTTCTTCAGCACCTCTCACATAGAGGACATTATTACATCTTATTAAAATTTCACCAAGATTACCTAGAACAAAAATAATATACATGAAAAATAATCTGTTACAATAAATGTGAAGTATTTATCATAACAGATAGATTATAATAAACAGCATTTTCAGTAACTGACATACAAAGTCACAAATATTTCTGACATTGCAAACTGACTGTTCTCTGACTCATGACTTGAGTCCCAACAAGCCTAGGTATTTCACTATTATAAATTTGTACCATGATTGTTTATATTGACAATAATACTATTAATACTGTTTAAAAAAAATGACCTGTGAAACTTAACAATTAACAGTGCATACTGATGAAACACACCTCTTGCTGTGTTTAACTGAGTGGCACTGCACTGGAGTTGAAAATAGTCTCACGGAGGCAACTATGCCCTAACATGTGTATGATGTGCTCTATACAAAATGATTGAATTAATATTTTGACACTAAGTGCCGCGTGTTGCTGCACAGCACCATGGTAATGTGTTGCAGCCTTAAGTCTCACTTGTCCAGTAATAGCACTAGCTATGGCACCCTTCAGACACTAACACAATAAGGTTTACATATTACTACTTAACGGTAGAAACAGGTGCTGTTCTGGTAGCCGGCATCCTGTGCAAGGGAGCCTCTCACTGTAAAATCCAGCCCAAAGCTTCAAAAAGGACAGTATAAGTGGAGAGTCACAGGCAATAGGCAAGAAAGGTTTCTTGATATGGAAAAATACTAAAGAAGTTCTAATGAAGAGTAATGCATTCCCCATAATTGTGTTACAAACTCAAAAAGATGGCACCAAAAAAACAATAAACTGTCCTTTAGTCATAAAGGAGTATACCAAAAGAATGGAAGGAGTAGATCACTTTGACCAGATAGGTAAAGGGTACCAACTCAGTTGGCAGGCGCAGTAGGAGTTGGTAGTTCCACATATTCAATTTTCTTTAAATACTGGTATCTATGACATATCTCTATAACAAATACATAGTTGTTGTATTGCCTAAACTTTTGTATATTTGTATGTTAGTCCTGTAAAAGTATCAAAGGACAGTGTCAATTCATCACAGCGATGAAACATGAGTTTCATCAATTGATTGTTCTTAACATAAGCCCAGGTAAGAACTCTGGTATTATATGTTTTGGTTGCCAAAGTATTGTCCACCCAACTTGGACGGCTATCTTATTTTATTAAATTGGTGAGTTATTACAAATTTCCCTTATAACTACATCCCTGACAATAACATATAAAACATTAAATAATATTATTTAAATAGCCCACCTGTTACTGTTGTTGTTATGCCCATTAAAAGCAGCCATAAGTTTAAAGGGGACTGTAGGTATGTACATGACTGGGTGAACAGATACCTGGATCACCTTGAACGTAAATTGACCTTATTTATCCGGCCTCTTCAATAAATGTATACCAATTACCAAGTATAAATTTCAAAGAGAACACAAAACATCGAAATATGTTTTATAGCTGTGAATTTATAACGGCATATAAATATGAATTACACAGAAAAGCATGTACCTACTTGAGAAAATACTAACCTGTAGACACACCGTCAATAAGTTCTTCTGTGTTTGCTAACTGTAAATTCATATACCCATCAGCCGAGACTAGTAATCCTTTATATTCATGACCCCACTTTAATTTTACGAGTACAGATTTCCCTGTTAAACTGTTAAGGAAGGGTTTAGGGTTAATTGGCATAGCCGCCGCCATTATTAATAGTTAATTCTGTAAAATAAAGAGCCATAAAGCTTATTTAACTTAATGAGTCTAAAGTAAATTACAAATTCAAGTAAATACAAACCAATATCGTTTTGAACAAAATTAAATTTCCAACCGGCTTTTAATTACGGCTACGGCTTGTGCTTGACATGAAATATGCACGATCACAGAACACTTTTACTCTACGATTCAATTCGCAAGACGCTATCAGAAATCAAACTCAATCTCGAAAATCAAAGTCAAATTCAAAGTATTTTTTTTAATTTTATGACTGGTAGCTAAGACTTTTAAGTTAGATCTTTTATTAGTATCATTTAATCATGTACTGTTCAAGTGTACTGACTATAAAATGCTGATGAAACTAGAAATAAGTGTCGACTGGATTTGCCATGGACACCCGAAAGGAACAAACAATCCTATAACTCGGACAAACTGAAAAGCGGTGGAAAAAGGTTCGCCTTTATTCAGATAGTGATAACTAAGACTTACTTTTGTTTTGGTTATTAAAACTGTATAGCTGAATGGGCAAAATAAATAATCAAATAATAGATGCTGGAATAATTATAGTGACTATGGTGTATGATCAAGGAGCTAGCAAGGAGTAAATAATAGAAATGCAATTAAAATTCTTCTACAGGAATCAAGGGTTCATTATTTGCAGCAAGCTGACGAAGTACGTAACTGAAAATATTATTATTATAAAAATAATGAAATTGTTTCACTGTATGATTCGTCTCATTTAATGAAATAAATAATGCTTCTGGAGTTGCAAAATGGGATCAGATGGTACTTTTAATGAAGCAGACCCCAGGATATCGAGGGATAAGACTAATTTACGTAAACCAATATTGGCTTTGAGGTTTTGGCATTAATTACCATAGCGAGGTTAGGGGTTGGGACCCCTTTTTTAAAAGATATGACAAAAAAAGGATAATTATCGTTTCAAAATTTATACTGTAATTTGTGACATAATTTTTTAAGACGATATATTATTATGTATACATATCTTAGGCTAATAAATAATGTTACACTACTAATGTTAGTATGAGGTGTTAGTTGTATGTTATTGATCAAATTGTTTACTTTTTGCCATTCCTATTGTAAAAGGGTACAAAGTTACGATACTTAGGCTTTTGGGAAATGAAAACGTCATTATGAATCCATTGCACAGATACAGTATTATTTCATCCATATTAACATTATATGTAAATGCAAAAGTAATGTGTATCTGTTACCTTTTCACGTCTAAATCTGTGAATCGATATGGTAAAACGAATTATACTGTATAAAATATTCCTAATCAACTTAATATTGTTATTAAAACACACAATGAAACAGTTTCCAAACTCAAAATACCGGTGGCTATTTAACGTGATTGCCAGATTAGACTTGAGTCTTTAACTTGAGCTAAATAGGTAGGTACTGATTTGAAGTCTATGTAGACTGGGCGCAAACGTTCGGAAACCGGATTAGGTTTTCTCATCAGGAATTCAGATTCGAAATTCCGTGAGACTAGCGTAAACATCCGGTTTTTTTGTTCAGATTTTTTTACGAAAAGTACGAATAGAAACGCTTGTCTAGCACACGCAAATATTTTCATGGGCGACGAAGACGAATTGATTACTATTGCACTTTTACTGGCGTTAAACAAGAAGAAGAGGAATCGTCGTTACTGGGTACACCCGTTGAATACTCGGAGATTAACAAATAGTCAATTTTATCTCAAAAGAGCAAGATTGCGAGGACACACAGATGAATTCTTCAAATCTTACAGAATGTCAGTGAATCATATAATGAGCTTCATAATTGTATACGAGAGAAAGTAAATTTGTTACCTACGACGAGTCTACAGACGTCCATTATTAGGTTTCCTGATCAGGAATTCAGATTCAAAAACCTGAATGCTCTAATTACATAAAAAATATTCAACAAGGCGCACATTATTCTTATTGTTTCCGAATGGAAAAAAAACCTAACGTTTGGTTTGGTGTGTTCGGTTCGTAAGAACGGGAAAAACTCAATGACATCATACCGAACGCAGCTCTCGCGTACATTTTCGCTCAACCGCCGCACACGCACGGAAATTTCGATTCAGATCCGCTAGAGCTTTGTAGCGAGTGGACTATGTATAGTCCACTCGCTTTGGGACATGAAGGGAAAGTACCTTAAATATCGAAGATATGCTATTTTACTAAAAGAAGACTTTATGTTATTTTTAAAAGTTAGTAATTCTGCATACAAAGACTTTCTAAAAATTACTTGCCTCGTCTGGGAATCGAAGCGACTTAAATGTAAAAAAAAACACCCCTTCTCTTATGATGCTTATCGAAAGAATGGCCAAAAACTAATAACTCTTCTTAAATAACATAGTATTTTAAAAGAAAGTAGCCAATGAAGCGGGTATTTTTTTGTAAATTAATTAATTAAATGCTCAAAATGTGATCTCTCTTGTCTTACGCAAATCGCCAATCTTTTAATGAGTCCGCTGCCTGTTGATTTTCTTATCATTTTATGGTGAATACTCGATATGATATGGCACAATTCTGTTTGTAACTCGCCCACGTTCTCGTATCGCTTTTTGTATAGCATATCTTTCACTATATCATAAAAAGAAGAAATCTAATGGTGTAAGGTCCGGGGATCTGGCCGGCCATCTAATCGGTACATTCGTACCAATCCAAGTAGGAAAACATTCATTTTACGTTGTTCCTTTCTTTGAAAATACTATGTTACTTAAGAAGAGTTATTAGTGTTTGGCCATTCTTTCGATTGGCATCATAAAAGTAGGGGTGTTTTTATTTACATTTCAGTCGGTTCGATTCCCAGACGAGGCAAGTAATTTTTTGAAAATCTTTGAATGCAGATTTACTAACTTTTAAAAATAACATAAAGTCTTCTTTTAGTAAAATAGCCTATCTTCGATATTTAAGGTACTTTCCCTTCATGTCCCATAACTTTGGGACAACCTGTATACTCGTCGCGTCCGCGTCGTAGGTCTGTGCCCTGTAGTAATAAAACGTAGTGTTTAAATTCTCTTTGGTAATAAAAAGTCTTTGTTGCTCTTTGGTTGAAAGCTTGGTAGTTGTTAATTACTATATTGGTATTAGTTGGTGTTACAAGATTTTGATTTATATTATAATTTTTAAGAGAAATTACATATAAAACTCTACCTCTTCCTATAGCGGCAACATGGTTGCAAGAGTTGCAGGTGTTTTTGATGAGAAATTGACCGAAGCAATCGCAAACTCCAAAGTTTTGGTCGTGGGAGCCGGCGGCATAGGATGTGAAATTCTCAAGAATCTCGTACTAACGGGTTTTCCTAATATTGAAATAGTAAGTCACATATTAATAGTAGTTTGTGTCAATGTATAATTAAGTATTTGTTGATCATCATTTAATACTTCCAGATCGACCTTGATACCATCGACGTAAGCAACCTCAATCGCCAATTTCTGTTCCACAAGGAGCACGTTGGAAAGTCAAAAGCCCAGGTCGCAAAGGACAGCGCCTTAAGTTTTAATCCAAATGTCAATATCGTAGCTCATCACGATAGTGTTATAAGGTATCTATCTTTTAATGCAAGAGTAAGTTGGAAGAAGTAGAAGGGTCCAAATGTGGTATGACACTTACGATATTGCGAATTTTCGAAAACATTTAGGGAATTATGCAATGGAAGTAGTCCCATATGTTTATGTCTCACCTGGTGTTATGCTTAACAACACCAAATCTAAACAATAAACAAATCACATAACACATTCCAGATACAGCTATATCTGCCCATAATAGTGATAATAAGACATAATGTTTACAAGCACTTGTAACTATTCTATTCTATGTATTCTATCTAATAATGTTCTAATATTATGTTGTCATATTGTCACTGTTAGGACATACCACAGTTGTAACAGCATAATATTATATTATATCATATTATGTAGCTAGCTGGTAGATATAAACCATACAACATTTCAATGAGCCCACCTGCATGCACCTGGATTACTTTAAGTGCTTGTAACTAAATGGCATGCATACCTATCCACCTATATAAAACTAGCCTAGATGTAAATACACTGGGTATACTCCATATACCTTGAAGTATAGGTGCCTAATGAATTTGTTTTGGACACACTCTAATATCAACTTGTACTCATAAGGGGCATTGTGGTGTTGTAAGAGATAATAAACTCAATTGTGACAATGAAAGTAATTTTCTGTCCACATTTAGCCAAGTGCTAAACTAAAATAGTTTATTGGCTATGATGCTTTTGCAACATTGATCTAAACCATACAACATTTCAATGAGCCCATTACCCAGACTTCACATGGATTACATTAAGTGCTTGTAACTAAACTGTACACCTATCCACCTATATAAAACTAGCCTAGATGTAAATACAAGCAAATAATGCCATACTACTAGACTCCCAATCACAGTTTGTCAAAAATGTCCTAGAGGTGTTGTATAGATTCATAGAATTAACACTTTATTGCATGGTAGTAATATTCAAATTCTATTACATATACTCATTAGAAGGTTGGATGCAAACAAGATGCATGAACATTTTGTTTTAGCAATATAATTTATTTTTTTAAATGTCAAATTAGTTAAATGTGTTTGTTAATTTAAATGGGCACTTAAAATGAAATATTACACCTTTTTAATTTTGGATATGCTATTATTGAGACAGTTTTTCACTAAACTTTCATTTACAATTTTTCTCCAAACACAACTATAGGAAAAGTGGTTCTGTTGCTCTATATCTCAGTATCTGGTAGTAAATATATAATATAATATGAAATTCTTAATAATCTCCTATGCACAAAAATTATGTAATGAACTTCCTCCTGTCGAGTTATCAGGTCTATAAAAGTACATTCACCTATCTTAAAAATATTGAATTTTTTTATTTACTTACTAAACATAGCAACTGTCATTACAGAATATGATCTAATGTGACAGTTACAAACAAACAAGAATAATACATGCAAACAACAAGCAACTGAATCTTAAACTAATCAAATAGCAATAATACAATAGCATAAAAAATATAATTTATTACTTGTCTTATAATATATATTATATGTTTTAATCACCACTGGAACAGATAGTATTGGCAGGTGGAGGCGCCTCCACATGTACCTATCTGGCACACAGTGACTCAAGCAGCACAGAACTTCCTGATTGTGCTCCTTCTCTCCCGCGCAACAACTTCACCACATATGCTGCTAGAAAAAAGTCCCTATCAACACTCAACTCATTATAACCTACCATACCCAGCAAAAACAGTGTCGGGTACATAAGTGGGTAAAACAGGTATACTCCATATACCTTGAAGTATAGGTGCCTAATGTTTTTGTTTTGGACACTCTCTGACATCAACCTGTACTTATCTTCATAATGGGCCCATATTGTGGTGTCGTAAAAGATCATTTGTGTCATCATAAACTTATTGTGACAATGAAAGTAATTTTTTGTCCACATTTAGTGACATGCAAACCATGTTAGTCTGTTGGCTATCATACTTTTTCAACATTGATCTAAATCAGGCCAGAACCAGATTGTAACTGTGGTATTTAAACTTTGATATCAAATTTTTTCAGTAATGACTATGGTGTTAGCTACTTTAAGCAATTCAATATTGTTATGAATGCACTGGACAACCGTGTTGCTCGTAATCATGTGAACAGAATATGTCTTGCTGCTAATGTGCCTCTTATAGAAACAGGCACAGCAGGATATGCTGGACAGGTTTGTGAAATGTTTTTACTCAGATGATCAATTATATGTCTAGATAGAATGTGACAGCTGTGTCAAAAAAAAAATTGTGGCGAACTGTTAGTCTCTATTTTCAGCAACACACACACTAAAACAAAGTGACTGACTTTTACGAGTAAGACGTAACTTTATGCACACTAAAATAATAAATCTGGCCTGTTGTCATGCTTTGCCTAACAGCAAGAGGCTCTATCTGGACATATGTATTATCTGAGATTTTTTGTTTTGTTATGTTTAGGGAAAAGAAAATACTTGATGTAGTAAAGTGTATAGCATTTATTTTTTTTCATCTTTCATCTCTTGTATTTGTATTATTAAAGGTGTTTGTACCTTCCCTCATAAGATTTCTTAATCATTCCATGGAATTAGAGTGTGGGAATAGTCCACAGTGTCGCAGAGTGAGCAACTCCTAACTGTGCATGCCTGCCACTTAGGTGTAGGTTATTGAGGCTCTGTTATTGTATTGTAGCACACCTTCATGTTGTTGTTACTCTACCTAGCTAAAGACAAGAAATATAAGGAATAATTTAATAAAATTTTAATAATAAGAAAAAACATTTATTATTGTTTTTTAATTACAGATTGAACTCATTAAAAAAGGATTAACACAGTGCTATGAGTGCCAACCCAAAGCTCCACAAAAGAGTTTCCCAGGTTGCACAATCCGGAATACCCCATCGGAACCAATACATTGTATTGTTTGGGCCAAACATCTTTTTAACCAACTCTTTGGTGAGGAAGATCCAGATCAGGATGTCAGCCCTGATACAGCAGACCCAGAAGCAGCGGGCGAGGCTGGTGCTTCAGCAATGACATCTAAGGAAACTGATGCAGGAAATGTTGAAAGAAAAAGCACCAGAATGTGGGCAGCAGAAACTGACTATGATCCACAGAAATTGTTTAGCAAGTTATTTGGAGATGATATACGTTACTTATTGTCAATGGAGAACCTGTGGAAGAAACGACGACCACCTACTCCGTTGACTTGGGATAATTTGCCTGGTAAAGATGATACTCCTACACAACATTCAGGCCTGCCAGATCAAAGAGTTTGGTCTGTATATGAATGTGCTCAAGTAAGTATTATTTAGGTGCAGAATAACATTGAAAACAGATTTTTTTATCATAACAATATTATAATGATATCAATGAATAAATTACTAAGAAATTCTGTTGATATCCTTATGAAGTTCATCTTTAACAGGAGTTCAAGTGAGTAAAATACAATTTTTTATTTGTTCATAGGTTTTTGCCACATGTTGTAAAAGTCTTCAAGCAGATTTGAAAGGTCGACCTGAAGGTGATCACTTAGTGTGGGACAAAGATGAGAAGAGTGCAATGGACTTTGTTACTGCATGTGCAAATATTCGTGCACATATTTTCAATATTCAGTTGAAGTCACGATTTGAGATAAAATGTATGTAACAAAAATTTTTATATGTATTTTGTATTTGCTAAACGCTAAAGCAACAGAAACACAAGATTAGTGGGGCATAAACTGAGCTTTGTATTTATTTTGAATATTAAATGTTGCTGTCATGGATCTCCAAACTTCTAGTTTCAGAGGTTCATTTTGCAAGAAGTGATAATATATAAAATATCCAAATTTTTTATTACATCCACACATATATGTCCTGGTTCTTATAATTTTGTTGTTTTTGTGTGTGAATAGTAAGTTGTAAATTGGTAAGTATACCAGTGGGAGACTTAATTGAATGGATGTGGGCTAGAATATGGGTACCGTGTAAGCATTATTATGTTTCGGCTTGAATGGCGCCATAGCTAGTGAAATTACTGGGCAAATGAGACTTAACTGTTATGTCTCAAGGGGACGAGCGGAATTGTAGCGCTTGTACTTAGAATGTTTCAGTTTTTCAAGAATCCTGAGCAGAATCACCAGTTGAGTTAAAATTATGAGTTGATATTTGTTTTTGGTTTTTTAGCCATGGCAGGTAACATTATCCCTGCCATAGCCACAGCCAATGCAATTGTGGCTGGTATAGCAGTCCTGCGTGCACAATCTATACTAAAAGGAGATATTGAAACATGTACAAGTGTGTACTTGAGACCAAAGGTTAATCATCGTGGTCAGCTGTTTGTACCTGAGAGAAGTATGAGTGTTTATATTTTTAATTACTAGTACAGATTTATATGTATCTTTCTGACCTTCTTATTTGTTTTTATTCAATACTAATAATATAAAACGAATAAAAACCGGTTTTTCTTATACAAATAGTACTTACACCAAGATTAGGAACAGGCAACTTCTCAGCACTATCTACAGTGCTTGTTGCAATTTAATTCAATTTAAACTGGTACCTGTTTCATCAATATATGACAGTTATAACTATGCTTTATATTTATACTGCAATTATCTCCCAACATCCTGTATTGCACTATAAGTGGTTCAGCTGTACCTTCATATTATTTAAATTGCAAGATACAAGGACAAAAACCGCTTTTTAATTGAATTTAATTTTTACTCAAATTGAAGGAGCATAAAATAATAATATATAATAATAATCAAACATGGCAAAAATAATTCATCTACTAGCTTCCATAATAATCAGATCCTTAAACACTTATAATACACCTTACAATGGCAATTTTTTTTAAATAGAAACAATATATAGTATACTTTTTTATCTTTACAGCATTAACTGCACCAAATCCGAAATGCTATGTATGTGCTCCTAAGCCAGAAGTGGCACTCGCTTGCAATCTCAAGTCTCTTACATTGAAAGATCTGAATACAGCACTTAAAGAAGGCCTCAATATGCAAGCTCCGGATGCGACAGTTGAAGGTAAAGGTCTTGTTGTACTTTCATCGGAGCCAGGTGAAACAGACCACAATAATGACAAAACTTTAGAAGAAATTGGGTTAAATGATGGGTGTGCTTTAATGGTGGATGATTTCTTGCAAAATTATGAAGTCAGGGTCCGCTTGCAACAGGAAGATGAGGAGAAAGCATGGCGTCTTGTAACTGATGTAGATGAGCCAATGCCTGCTCCTAAAGAGCAAAAACCAACCAATGGAGCAAATGGAAACAATGAACCAAAACCTGGTCCATCCAGACCAAAAGATGACGACAGTGACAGTGATATGGAGATAATTGAAGAAGATGATGGTGTACCAACAGCCAAAGCTCCTAAACGTCGTCGTACGGAAATGACAGATGAAGTTGTAGAACTTTGTTAGTGATTTTTGTAACTGCTTATGATTAATTTGTGATTAAGTGATTCTCATTTCAGTAGCTGAAAGAATTTTTTTTTTGTGATGAATACTAAGTAGCTTCAAAAACTTCACTAGACATTTACTTTATTTTTATGTTATTCATGTATCATTAACAGTGATTATAAAATCTACATTCTTTGCATCACTATTATACATATCTATGTGAAGATATTGTAATCTGTTGAGTCTAATATAATGTAAAACAATGTGGTTTCAGAAAATATTTTTAAAATTTTTGATTACATAGTTATTTATTCTAACAATAAAATTTTATATGTAATATCTTTTATACCTGTTAAAGAAAGTATTTACTTTCTTATATATATTAAGCAGTCTATTGTCTCTTAAATACTTCAGAAATAAATAAAAATAAGTAAGAATTTAGCATAGTTTATTTCACAATGATAAGAACAATTTACTTTAGATTAAGAATTGTAACAAAAATAAACAAAACAAGAATTTCAGTTTTTCCTTTCAGAATAATTTGTTTGTTTGTCCTTACATGCATTTTATCAGTAAATTAAATAAAATACTCCACTATTAAGTTATCTTAAGCATTCTCACATTTTATTGGATGGAGGAATTTGCTCAACAATTTTTTTGCATATATCTAATTTATTTGCCCATATAAGTGACATTACATTATACTGAGTTGTAACACAGGTGTAGTATAATGAGATACAACTACACATGTAGCACTGTTCCGAACAAACTATTCACTTACAAGCTTGTTTACTACTCAATCTTCAAATACATGGCATATATTCAACAAGCAGTTCTGTATCTGCACTTAGTGACATCTTTTCTCTTCCATTACAAAACAGAATAGGGTGTACAAATAACAGTAAATAAGCTAATTTAATTATTTAGAGCATTGGTAACAAGACCAACAGCTCAAACCAAATTGCAATAAAAGAATAATATTTATATCACATTTCAATGTACTCACTACATAGATAACAAGAAAAACCCCCATTAGGTTTAGGCAAAAAAAATTTTGATGTAGGATAGACTTCCATTTTGTTCTAAGACAGTAAATAAGTAAAAGGGTGGCCCTACATACACACTTCAACAGTCACTGTTATTTAAAAAAAAAAAACATGTTTTAACAGATCTGGGACCCAGCCATATTCAGCCTGTAACCACCAGAGCATACGGATGGTATGTACACACACATAAATAATTAGGCATAGTCTGTATGTTCTTGATGAAAATTGTGTGTAGTGAATTTGTGATGATTCCAACACTTAACACAATTAGATTATGGTTGCCACAAGTAAACATTACTGAGTTTTGCTCTGAAGGGGCTAGTGAAATTACTGTGCAAATGCAAGACAACATTTTTGGGTTTTTCAAGAATCCTGAGTGGCACTGCATTGTAATGGGCAGGGTGTATCAATTACCATCAGCTGAATGTCCTGCTTGTGTCATCCCTTATTTTCATTAAAAAAAACTGCATCATGTTATTGGGCCACTGAATCAGTTTTTACTTCAATAGAAAGTTTTAATTTCATGTTGGTGTCTCAATTATTTTGCAGTTACAGTGGTGAAAAACACTAGGACGAAATTATGTATTATGTGCAAATGACACTCAGTGGGCCAGCATGGTCACCTAAGGCCTGCTACATATTTTGATGACTGGTGCTCATGGTTGCTAAGTTGCATCTCATCAGCAGTCATTATTAATTGAATAATGTGATTCATAGTATAATATACACACAAAAACACTTGAAATACATTCACAAGTAATTATCTATAAATAACAGCCTAAATATAAGAGATGCACTTGAGTCTTATCCGACAGTCCTTAGTTAAGTTCTGGTAGTATGCCATATTCAATAAGAAACTTTTGAACATCCTTGGCATAGAAATCATTCCCAAGTTCTGAAGATAGCTGTACAAAGTTACCAATAATTTGCCCACTTTTGTAAACTAATAATGCTGGTACTCCATCAATACGGAATCGGCGACTCAAGCATGTGCAGTCTGCAGATATTCGACAAAATTTGAATGTTGGATAGTCATTTGCAAGAATATTAAGGCAGGCATCCATTGTTTCACAAGCCATGTTTCCTTGGCTGTATATATGCATAATAACAGAAACTTTGGGATCTTCTTTGTCAATGGAATTCAAAAAGTCTTCCTCGCTTTTTAAAGTTAGAACTTTACCAAATTTTAGAGCTTTTTTTATCTGAGCCACCAGCTCTTGCACTCTCTTCTCTTGATATTTCAAAAGCACTTCTTCATCAAGAAGTTCATTTAATTCGTCCTCAATTTCATCAGTTTCCTTATCCTGTTCTTCCTCTCTAACAGTTTTTACTGAGAGGGTGAGCTTTTTCGCTAATGCAATTTTCTCAATTTCCATTTCCTTACGGTTTTCAGCTTCTAACTGTTTATATCTCTTCCAATCTTCGATAACCCCTTTTGGTCCAGTGTTACTAGCTGTACCTGACCAACTATTGACAGGAGGCAATTCACCTGTTGCCTCAGAGTTCTTCACAGCGATTTCTTCCTCACCTGAATTGTTGTGGCTTTCATCATCAGAGCCCTCGTCTTCGCTGCTGCTACAATAATTGTGCAGCTTCTCGCCAAGAATCTTGTCTTCTAGGGTCGCCATAGTAAATTGTATTATTTTTTGTTTTAATAATTATACAGGAACTTGAACTTATTCAAGTTTTAAATTAAATTTAATAATGTATCGACAGACGCCTCAAAGTGACGTTTTCAGAAGGCTGTAGTGCAGGGGTGGGACAGACGCCTTATAGTGACGTTTTCAGAAGACTGTAGTGCCATCTGTTAGTTGGCCCGAAAATGAAAGCTTTGTCAGCCGTCACTCGCTTTGAAACCTTTCAACTTTTCTTTATTTGTGTGGTCATAAAATGGCGGCTACTCCTAGTGTTTGCGCATGTATGTAGCTCTCGTGTTCAATTTTTCATATTTACACTACTAAATCCATCCTTTATCCTTTTAACATAGAACATGTTGTGATAAAATTAAATAACTAACTCTACGCGCAATTGCAAAATAGTAAAGAATTGCAATACCTACATTAAAAAGTAGAGTTAGTTATTTAATTGCGTCACAACATTACAAATGAATTTTATAATTTGGAGCTTATATATAGTTATTTTCAGGGCGAATCTCCAGATGGCGCTAGTTTTCAAATAGACAGCTCATAATGCGTAGAGAGGGCTCGTCAAACTTAGCCCCCCAAAAAAAAAATTTTTCTATTTTTGAATTTTCAATATCGCATATCGTTAGTTCGTAGTTTGTTCTTAATTGTTCGCTATAAATAATTGTTTGTTCTATTGTTGTTTATTTAAAAACAATTAATTAAAAATGGGGGGAAACGCCCACTATTTGGTTCTGGTTGGTTTGTTTTAACTGTTCTAACATAACCTAACCTAACCAATTTTAAAGAATTGCAAATTTAAAAAAAAAATCGAGAACAAACAAATGTTTATAGAGAACAATCAAGAACAAATGGCGAACTAATGATGTAATAAAAAAAAATAAAAAAAAAAAACTGGGGGGCTAACTTTCTTGAGCTCGTAGAGAGGGCATCTCTTTTCCGTATATATTATTATACTCTTTGCTGTAGTACCATCTGTTAGTTGGCCCGAAAATGAAAGCTGTGTCAGCTGTCACTCGCTTTGAAACCTTTCAACTTTTCTTTGTGTCACTGCCCACTGGTCATAAAATGGCGGCTACTTCTAGCGTTTGCGCATGTATGTAGCTCTCGTGTTCCATTTTGCATATTTTTACACTACTAAATCTATCCTTTATGTTCTATGTTGTGACAAAAATATATAGTTATTTTCGGGGCCAACCTCCAGATGGCGCAAGTTTTCAAATAGAAGCTCATAATGCGAAGAGAGGGCACTCTTGTCCCTATATATTATTATACTCTTTGTGTATGGGTATCATATTAAACACATTGGACAGTTAAGTCTATTTTTTTTCTGCCTGGGAAATGCAAAAGCGTTGTTGTAGGCACATGGTATGGTATGAATGTTGCAATTGTGGACGATTAATTAAAGTATGCCGAGTTAAAAATCACTTTATTACGAGTTATTTTTTAGACTTTATTAAAATTGCATTGTCATCGAGCTGAATAAATACTCCTGGTACAAATTGGTATGGCGCTCTGAGAAAGCATCGTGAATTTCTTATTGGATAAATAGAAGTATTAATTTTTAATTTGAAGTGATCACATTTGAGATATTGTCTTGGTAGGTATCCGATGACGTTCTATACATATGTATAGAAGTGATAGAACGTCATAGTAGGTATCTAATCATTTTCCTGCCGCATTTTTTTTGTTTTTTTTTTTAAATTATATATCTATTTATTTTCTCCTCACACAAGATCTTATAGCTAAAACAGTGTAAGCTTATGACTGCTGTCTTGTGGGAATCTAAATTATAACATTTTTACTCATAACTACACATTTTTTTATACAGGAAGAGCAGAAAATTGTCAAAAAAGAAGTGAATATTACCGATAAACGAAAAAACTACACCAGAATACCACCCCACAAACAGTCTGTAAACTTATTAGTTGTTCCTCTTGTCATTACGTCAAAATTTTTTTGACATGTTCTTCGTGTTTTTTTGTATAAAATTATAGTTTGATTAAAAATTAATACTTTATAATAATAAACCAAAATATGTAAGTAAAGTCAGCTTTATATTATAATTTTTATAATATTTAAAAAAAAAATGCCTCCCAAGAAGGGTAAAGAAAATCCACCGGCGAAGGCAGCCAAGCCGGGTAAGGTGGCTATTTTACCTCCACCGAAGCCAAAGAAAGTTCCACCTCCACCAGCATGCTTTGGTCCTGACGATATCGCAAAGTTTAAGGAAATTTACAAAGCCCATGATGAAGAAAACATAGACAAGGTTTGTAAGAATTCGTTGAGACCTCCATCATGCACGATATTATTATTTCCTTCAGTTAAAACATAGTATCCCGTAGCACGAATTTTGAGGTAAAAATATTGTAATTGATAGAGTTTTATTCCACGATTATAATGCTACCACTCTTATTATAAGGTTATGCACCGTTCGAGAGAAAAACATAACCACAAATTGACATTTATAAGGGTTGGGCCATTTTTATGAGGAGGATAGAAATTGAATCGCCTAAAATTCGTTTCTGGCATTCGCCAGCCTTTGTCGCGGCACGCTACGCTCGGCACGTGCGTTGTTTTAAATGTTCTTACATAACCCAACCTCACCAATTTTTATAAACTGTAGTTGATAGAGCTTTGATCGACGATTATCTACTAATAATAATTATCTGCTACTAATCTTATTACAAAGTAATGCACAGTTTTCAAGAAAATAACGAAAAAAATTCTAACCTCTTAACGGGTAAGTAAAACACGTAAATAAAACACAGAATACAGGAACATTCATGAAACTACGATAGAAACGGAATAAACATTAAAGAAAATAAATGAAAAATAATAAATATTATTGTTTTTTTACTGGATTTACAAATCTGGGTTCTTTTTAGTCTAAAAATTATTATGAAGTCGTTTAGTCTGTCCCAGACTATTTTTTACGTTTCATTTTACAGCTTTTCATTTAAAATTGACAGTTATTAGCCTCCCGCCATCATGCCAGCGCTCATGTTTTGTTTTATTTACGTGAATTACCCGTTTTAGGTTAGAATTTTTTTCGTTATTTTCTTGAAAGTTCTTTCTTCAAGGTAATGCACCCTGCATTACCTTGTAATGAGAGTGGTATCATTATAATCGTGGACTAAAGCTCTATCAACTACAATATTTTTTACTTCGAAATTCGTGCTACCGAATACTAAGTCCAGCCCTTTTCTTCATCATAATATCATATCCAAGTACCTATGTATATACTTCATCCTAACCGGAGGTCAATGCTACCTTGATGACTAATGATATGGCTTCAAGCAAGCCGTTAGTGAAATGGAAGTGACTTTAATTTTTTAAATGTCGGATTTCGAAGGTGCTAAATAATAAAAGATACTCTCTACTTCAAAACATTGAGATTTCAATCGGATTCACTATATTTGTAAGTAATGATATAGTATCTCCCACCATTACTGTCCGCACTACTTTTGCTAAGCAAAGTTTGGCTTTCAGTCGTAGGTACGTCGTCGTTTCAGGGTACTTTTATAATAAACTAAATCGTGTCATCAAAATCTATTTCGCTAACTTATCTTGTTTATTAAAGAAGTGAAGAGTCTTCTGATCAGACTAACATGACAAGAACATGCAGTCTAAAGATGGAACCCACTCTAGGGTCAAAACACACACACACACACACGAACCCCAAATATTAATGTTTCCAGACTTGTTTTAAGTCGTGCAATTTTGTAAAATTTTGTTTTAAATCATTTTTGATTTTTGTAAAGTTTATTATGAATCCGCTAAGGAAATTGCGAAATTCCCAATACAAGTGTCAAGACAACTTAGTGGGAATCCTCATCAACTAAATCTTTCAAATAAACGAAATTTTTTATTTAACCTACTTCAAAAAGGTTATCAATTCGATCTGTATTTTTTTACTGTATGTAAACCGATTACTCTGAGATTTATGATCCGATTTACGTAATTTTTCTTTAGTACGATGCAGAATATATGCCATTTGGTTGGAAATTTTACATAGTTTGGCCCAGTAATTTTCATTTTATGAACATTTTTTATAAAAATTTTTGTTTACCTCGATGATATTTTTGTTTTTTGTTTAAGACTTTTTTTGGAGTTTACATTCAGGTTGATTATATATTATAATTATTAACTGACACTAAAAAGTAAAAAAAAAAAAAAACTACGTTTAAAATAACTGACTTCAAAAACTGAAAAGTATCAAATAACTAAAAAAATAATTTAATACACCTTTACCTTTAATATTAATAAAATAAGATTATTTGTATGTGCTACATATATTGATAGCTTTGAAGTCGGTGCCAAGCCAAATGTACAACAAGTACCTACATTCGCCACGCGTGTCTTTGAGCGGGATAGCTTCGTCTAGAATAAAACAACCCGACCGGACCGACATGCGTGGACGCCGACAACTTTAATAATTACAGTAAGTAAGCTGTTTATAGTAATAAGTTTTATTTTGTTTAGGGCTTGGCACCGACTTAAAACCTATGAATAGTTAGCACATACAAATAATATTATTTTATTAATATTAAAGGTAAAGGTGTATTAAATTAAATTTTTAGTTATTTGATACTTTACAGTTTTTGAAGTCTGTTTTTAAAACGTAGTTGTTTTTATATTTAATTTTTTAATTACCTCTCGCACTTGCAAAAGTTGCAATTTTTAACAAAATGCAGATCATCCGGATTCATCTCCTACACGATTACTGTTTATAGGGTACTACTAGGGTATTACTAGGTATATTATATTGATTAGGTACCTACTACATTATCGGCGGATACCTTAACAATACCAATTACCAAAGTATTTTATTGCTTTTTGTACCCTTCTTACATATTTTATTGCATATTGTTTTGTTATTAGGTGCCGCTAAATCAAATTCCTATCATGTTGAGAAAGATCGGATTCAATCCAAAAGGTGCAGAAATCAAAGAACTGTTTAGATTGTTTTTAGAAGACGACTTAGTTGATACTGTAGAATTACATGAATGGTATTTCATGATTGAAGCCAAAATGAATTGGGGTGATGATTTCGAAGTGGTCGTAACTAAAGCCTTCGCCAATCTTTCTCATGATGATGATGAAGTCGGAATTTGTGACTTTGAGACATTGAAAGAGGAGCTTTTTAATTGGGGTGAACCCTTGATGGATGTTGAGTTTGTCGATTTTATAAAATTAGCTCTAAAAGATAAAACCTACAATATGGAAGATGGAACTTTCAACTACGTGAAGTTTATAGAAAATATGAACATGAAGGATGAGAAATATCTTAAAGAGCCAATAAACTTTTTCAAATTGGATCAAAAAACTTTAGCTGAAATGGCAATGAAGAAGGCACAAGAAGAAAGAGAAGAGCAGGAACGAAAGGAGGCAGAGAAAAGAGCAAGGGAAGAAGCAAGGAGACAGAGAATGATTGCAGAAGGCTTAATTCAAGTCTGACGTTTTTGTGATTATTATATAATTAATATCCTTATAAAAATAGACGACAATTTCAAAACGCTGTTTAAAATAAAATAATATAATATAAATTGCTCTAAAAATTTGCATTCAGAAACATCTTAACGACCTGGAAATTTTTGATAACGAAATATGGCTGTCTTAATTAGTGATGTGCCTTTTCAATCGGTTGTCATAGAAGAAAGAATTGTACCTATGCCACAATCTACTTTTTAGTTTCTCTCTTTTATAAGGAATAACATAATACTAATCGTAGATATAACAAAGCGTCACTAAAACAACAATAATAATATGTCATAGACACATAAATTAGACTGGTATTGAGTAAGCAAGATACACTACAATATCTGCTATCCCTTTCACGTATTAGATTTTTTTATTTGCTCCCAACAAAGAATGGCTAACGTGGTGCAATACTGTAAATTTGTAATTGAATAAATTCTGATTTTTAATACGTAATTGAGTGATTTGGTGTTAATTTGTGAATTCATTAACTATGTGGGATGGGACGTTGTTGTCTATTACGTTGTAAAATTCGTACAGCTACAGAATGAAAACAGACATAGCACGTGTCATAGACCTGTGTCTGTGACAGAGTGTTCCAAAGAGATGTTTGAGCTGACCAAAGCACTCACACGCCATAAATAATAGTTCTTCTTTAATTATTCCCGTTTAAGATATAAGGCCAAAGTAATGATATATTATTTTCACTGGTCCTTGACATTTTAACGTTATTTACGTAAATCACTCACAATCTAATTTACGTAGTTTTTACGTAAACAAGACTTCTTGGATTGCCTGAAAATCACTGATCAACACAAATCAATGATTCCGCTATGGACATAGATACAAACATGAGATTTGAAATGACTACATTTGTTATACCTTAGATAATTTAGACATCTAGATAGTCTCTTGACGTTACACAACGATAGAAACAGGCCAGGAATATAAGTTTAGTGTGCGTGACAAGCTACGTCTTACACTCTCGATTTATATGACACTTTGTGTTAGTGTGCGTGAGTTGCTCAAAATAAGGGTTAGTTCTTAGTCTTTGACGTTTTCACAGCTCAGTCATAGTCTATCTAGACGTATAAATGATAAAGGCTTTAATTTGTAAAAAACTCACATTTGCATTATTAATATAATAATAGAAGGAAACTCACCTATTGCAGATATACATTGGGGCGTCAAACAAAACATGACCCCATTACCTCCATGTCTTGTATACAGCAATGTCTACTCAAAATTCAAGACAATATTTCCTAACGATATCTTCAAATGCATATTCATACAATGTACGATGGAGCGTTTGCATAATACTGTCCATTGGAGAAATGACTCGAGAGAAATACTTATGAATTTGAATAATATTATGTAAATTATGTTATTTGTATTATTTTCCTAACAAATGTCAGCAAATTCAAATGAAAAAAAAAAATGTTTTTAAATTTTTATTATTTCTACATTCAGTATCTAATCATTTTATTTGCGTTTGTTTGAGAGAAAGTTTGAAGTTTTTACTGGCCAAGATTCTATGCAATATTCTATATCTATAGATACATACTTATATTACAAAGCTGAAGAGATTTTTGTTTTTTCTCATACGCTTTCTCGTTCTCTTCGTTCTCCAATTTTTGAAACGATTAGATTTTTTTTTAAATATATACATAATATACTTGCTGACCCGACAAACGTAGTTCTGCGCCAAAAGACATCTACATACTTAAATCTCTTTTTTCTGTCAATAGTAAAAAAGTGATGTTTTTATTAAGTTTTCAAAAAACCATCGTAAAAATCTAAACAAATTAAAGGAGAAAAAAAAAGGGTCGTTCTGAATGATCCATTTATCTTTAAGCATGTTAAATAAATTTAAAGTTGGCGGTTAGAATTTGTAGGGTCTAATTTTATAATACTAAATAGTTTAAAAAATTAAGATTGTTAAAAGTATATACTTTTAATTAAAATTAAAAAAAAAATATTAGACAGATCTACTGAACTTGCCATACCCGTACATCCGAAAGGGATTAATAATCATATTATTAACTTTAATAACTCGAATAAATTAAAAAGCTATAGAAAATGGTGGACTAGTTTGGCCTGTATTCCGAGGATGATTATTTGGACTTACTGCTGATTGGATTGAATACTACCAATACTGAGTATGGTGGTGATTATTAACATCAACACACTTTATTTCTAATGTTGTGGAATTATTTATCACCTAACTTTATCTACATGGATGTCTAAATTTCAAAATATGCATCACACATCAATTTTGAAACTAAATCCTCGTTTGAACATCCAAATAAGCAAGAGGAATTTATTAAAAAAAGCGAATCTTTTCTGCGAATAGGTGTTTGAAATAAAGGCACACTAGCTGAGATCTAATACAGGGACACTTACTTAACAAGACATTAAAATTGTACCAGTAAACATTGCATTATAGACCACATAGGTACGGTGTGTAAAATAGTATTTTGCAGTTTATTCGAAAAATTATATCACTCGGGAGGAAGTGCGATTCAACCATTTCGTCTCGTGTCCTCAAATTACACCCTTGTAGGAATCTGACATAAACAATATATCTTGGTGAAAACATTAGGTACTATTACAGCGAAACAATATTCTCACATAGTAGATTATTCAATAAAAGTGGCTTGCCTCTCTGAAATGTATTAGTCCGACTTCAAACAATTGTTTGGTTCAAAACATTATTAAAATGTATATACGCTTTACATACAAAAAAAAATCAATAACCTATGAATAATTACCAAAAAAGGTCAGGCAATATAAAATACTTTGTAATATTATGTAGTATTTTTTGAACTGAACAGTTACAGAAGTATGATGTACATAAAATTATTAAGCCTTTCGAAAATTCTGCCTAAAATCATCGACAGGTACTCACTAAAAACAAAACTGATTAAGAATTTATTAAAATTTGATTATGGTTTGCTATTTTAGTGGGATAATTTTTCGAACTTCTTTATTTTGTAATGTTTATAAATTTGTTCAGTAATGGCTACTGATAAACCAGTTTTTTTTTTGTTATTTTAAAATAGGGATATCTAATATATCATTGAAAGTTATAGGTAGGGACTAGGGTCTATCTATCTATTAACTGTGACTCATGCAATCAGTCAATAAAACGCCGATAACCTTCTTAGCAGCATCTGCTCGTGAGAGGATCGGGCTAACTTAATAAATATGTTACAAAGTTAAACTTTCGGCAAAGAAATACTTTGTGATAAGTTTATTTTCCGTCTAATAATTCTAATATCATATAATAATATTTATTCTGGGTTCTGGCTATTACGATACATGGAAATATTAAGGAACACTGTCCGTGTTATAATCGTTTATTGAAGATTCTGGGGAGCATAGATTGCTAGAGATTTTTGGTGGTATCTGCACGTTCATTAAAAAAATTTATCGTTAATAACTTAAATTTTGTCTTTCGTAACGCAAATAAAACACTTTTAAAGGAATAAAAGGCGTGTTATTCTAACTGTGCTTTTACATAAGATTTTTGTGTAAAAGTTACATTTATTTTATTATTTTAATTAACCCGACGTTTCAAGACCTTTTAAGATCTCTTTTTCAGGGGGACTAGTAGTATTTTTTGTTATAGTTGTCATTATGAAGTTTAGCGCTATGTATTTGCTTGGAGGTGGTATATCTGTAGATAGATGGTTTTGATGGCAAGGATGGTTTGGCATAATTTACTAACAGTCTGCTCTTCTTTTATGGTATGTATAGTTTTGGGTTTTAATTAAGAGCTTTTATGACTTATTTTAATTTTTGTGTTTGTTACGATTTTTTTTTCTACTCGGTTTTCGTAGTTGCTGTGTTTGTGACTGACCGTTAGAGGCTTGTGGCGGGCCTTTCAAACTTTTAAAGTCTGTTAAGCTCACTTTTTTTAAAAATGGTAATATGGTAAATGGTAAATGGCTAAGAGGTTTCACAACATGATCTAAGACAGCCTCTTGATACACTTATGGTGAAGTCTTCGCTTCTTTTTACTAAAATGAAGCTTTGTGAACTCCTTTATAATACATCTCCTACTAAACCATTACTGATGCAGGACGATAACTACGTTGCACTTTTCCGACCACTTGTGAAACTTCTTTGGAGCACACTTTGTGATTTAGTTTGTTGTAGTATTCTTTGTGAAAATTATTTGATCAGTGAAATGGATATTTCTATACTTCTCACCCACTTATCAGAAAAGCAAGCATTTTGATTGAGCCACCCTTATTAACTCGGATTAAAGGACTTTATTTCTCATTAAGACAGTTGTCATTTACATGGGAACATAAAATCAGTGAATGAGAGGAGAATTTGCTCATTGCTGCATTCTGGTTTTAAGGCGGTGGTCCAAGTTACCACATATGGTTTATTATTATTATATTAATAAGATGTTTTTATTCATTGGTTTGTATATGATACAGCAGCCTTTTTTTAAAGATTTGAATAGAAGAGTTTTCGGAAGATTATTGTATAGCTGTGCTCCTGTAAATGTTAGATTAATGTTACCATAGTTGGTTCTATTACTTGGTAGTTAACTATAGAGATTGATTTAAACTATTCTGTTTACGACGATTACCACCAAGTTTCAGGTCTTATGATACACGGAAGAGTTTTAGCGGGAATCTTCATCTCTCGTGACAAAAAAATTGTTTCCGTGAATGTTCTTATAAGGATTTCGACTAACTTTTTGAACTTTAAATCTTATTAAAACAATGTACTTTAAAAAACACAGATTTCCCACGGATAGCTTACATGAAGAAACTAAAATACCTACAATTAGAAAACTATATATTACAAACACTATTACAAGAAAGCATAAATCCCTCGCTTATGACCCTAAAATCCTGCAAAAAAGAAGAAAAGACATTGTGGCAGTAGTTCCTAAGTCAAACTCAACTTTTGCTGATAGGCAGTTCATTAAGCGCTCTGCCAAATTATATAATTTAATAAAAAAAGAATTACAGATATATTCAAAAAACATATATGAATGTAAAAAACTTACATCTAACCGGTTAGAACCCAAATCCTATGACTGGGTAGAACAGTTGCTGAGTAGCTAGTTGTGTATGCTACAAGTATATATATATAAATAAATACACAGGCGCGCACACACGCACACACACACACACACACACACTTGCACACTAAACACTCATTTCCCTTCTTTCCCCCTGCTCTGATCATGTCTATTTTATATATAGTAGTAACGTAACGTATAATGGTAGAACTTTCATAAATAGTTTTAAAGCACATATTTCATTTGTGTAATTTGCATTGTAAAAAAAAGGTCAAAATTATATTTTTATTAGTTAGCTTTTACATGTATGAGTAACTCTTAAGTATAATGTAATTTTGTTTGTTATACATAAAGGTTAAAGAGCGGTGACTTCCAACACAGGCGATAAGCTTAACGGGAGACACCTGCCCCTAGTTTTTAAGTACTTTTTATTAAAGAAAATAAACAATTTATTATTATTAAACGTATTACTAGCCCTTTTTAGTTCTAACAGCAGCAGCTAACCTGATCTTTTATATTCATCGACAGAGGATGTATTGGTATATCTATCAATAGTACGATCAGCCTAGCGAAACTCTATATGAAAAAAGCGATTCTTTGCTAGATTGACATATAACAGCTAAAATCTTGTAAAAAACGGAGAAAGTTGAAATTCACTACGTTTTAAGTAACTCTTCGCTTTCAAACTTAGCCGGATTATACTTCGTCGCCAATCGCCATATTGTAATTAATATTATTACAAACTTATGTCAAATCACTGCTCGTTTCATACTAAATTAAATTTCAATTTTTACTTAGGCAATCCCGCCTCTTATTAAGTAGTATTTACTCTTTGAGTACGATATAGGCATGGCATTTAATTGGCACTAACCTCAACAAATATATGAAACGGCGGGAAATAATAGAATATTTTGAAATCTAATAATATTAATGGCCGAATTAGTCATTTGTTTAGCGTGTTTGATCATCTGGTTTCCATTTTGCAGTACCTATAATATGATTAATTATCTTTAAATTACTTACATCAAATTAAGTCTTCCAAATAAATTACGAAACTTTTAAATCCCAACACAAGCATGATTTATAAAGCCTTAAATTGGCAAATTGGTCGTGAAATTGAACAAATCCATTTCCAAGTGAGATGCTTTGAAGCAAAAATGTCACAATGCTAAGTTTCAGGAATTTGAAACAGAACCGGCCTTTGTTGTACCTGTCAAACTTAATTTCAAAGAAATAAGTTATCTCTGAGGAGCATTAATTATATCGCTGGATAATTTATTTAGGATTTTCCTGTCTCCGTTCCTCCCCAAAAACAATACTTTTTTGAATATTTAAATGAATCATTGGACTAATTGTGATAGGGTTTAATATTTTTATTTATTTAAATTGATTTATGTTTTTATTCTTAATCTTGTTTTCTTTGCCTTACCTTAGAGTAGTTTTTGATGATAATAATCAATTTATTTAAATAAAACAATGCAAAAGCAATACCAGTGCGAGGCTCCTTTGCACAGGATGCCAGCTATATTATGGATCATAATGGTGCCTATATCTGCCGTGAAGCAGTAATGTGTAAGCATTATTGTGTTTCGGTCTGAAGGGTGGCGTAGCTAGTGAAATTACTAGGCAAATGAGACTTAACATCTTATGTCGCAAGGTGACGAGCGCAATTGTGGTGCCGCGATTTTTAGATTTTTCAAGAATCCTGAGCGGCACATTCATTGTAATGGGCAGGGCGATAGTATTACCTGTTCGCTGAACGTCCTGGTCGTTATGTCCCATATATTTATTGTCATTTATTTATTTTTATTGTCATTAAAATACTTATAACTTTATTTACAATACTATTATTATAGTAAATTAAAACTATCATTACGGGAGGTGAACCAAGAATACAGGCAGCATTTCCGCTTTAGATAATGCTGATTCCTTGACCTAAATAGCTGGCAGTGCTTGGGTTTCCAGTACCCCTATCAGGCACGTAGATAGTGGGTACGTTGTAGTTTGTACATTCTCCGGGCCTAAAATAATTGTATGAATAGAATTATAGACTATGTTAGTTGTTCCCTTCTCATTATCTATATTCTATGATCTTACAACTCCCATTTTTCTTTCTCTTCAACTAGACAAGTTCACTCTGATATTAGCAAATGAAATATGGCGCAAACAATTGGTGAAGTATTACTGTTATAATTTGGCTATGACTAGGTGATTGTAGAGCCCATTATACAACTTCAAAACTTATTTTTGGTTTACAGGTCTAGGTATTTTTAACTGTTCAGGTATTTTTTAAGGCAGCAAATTACAAACGAGTTTCCTGATGAAGGTGAAGCTATTGCCAGTCGACATCTGAAATATCAGTCACCATGTCAGCGCAAAGGCTAATAAAGGCATAAAAAGCATTGATTTTCTTAAAATTGATTTCTTTACAATTATTTTTGATGTCATTTCTAATATACTAGATACTTCTACCGCTTCGGAAACAAATGACACTCTGAGAGAGAAGAAGCGGCGCAAGAAACTCTCCCAGCATTCTTTTTTGCGCTCTTTTCAATAAAAATATACAATATTGTACAGTCTCAATCGCTATAAAATAATCATAATCTAGTCCCAGGCTGTCCGATCACTTTGATATTCAGATGTGGAGTAGGATTTACGGCAGAGCCGTTTTTTTATAAAACATTTAAATTTATTCATAGATAATGCCTGAACAGTGGCTGGGACTATATTATAGAAGTGTATACATTTACCCTTAAAGCTATTATGTATCTTATGAAGCCTACTAGAATTAGTTACAAGCAATCCCTTACTTCTAGTGTTATAATAATTAAAATCACTATTGTCATTGCTTCCTATTGCTTAAACATCCGCAGGTGCGGCGAAAGTAGTGTGCAAGCTGTCACACATCAAAGGTTTGTTATATCGGTTATAACTAAAAATATTTTTGTCCGTGTTCACGTCTAACTAGTTTGTTTGCTGAGAAACGATAGCACGTTTTCGTTATGAATTATCGACTAAATCGAAAGATCCTCGTCGTCCATCTTTTCAAACCGCTGACAACACGTCACACCCGAGCAAACGCCTGGCGGCCAATTTAAAAACGAGCTCGCGAGTAGCGATTGAGGTTTTGATATCTAAAGGATTTATTACTTCAAAGGTAGTTTGTACTTGGTGATAGTTTGGTTAGGTTCAGGTTATGGGATCCATGACAAAGTAACGGAACTCTTCAATTCTTATTATAAAATTAACTATTTTCGGCCGAACCTTTAAGCTAAGTTCATATGGCCGCGCGGCACCGCGCGCCGACGCGCGATGTGAGAGTTCACATGACAGGGTATATACGAGCGCCAGTCTGGCATTAACATTGATATACAATGGACGTGGAGGAGGCAATTTGCTTGTGGATTTTATATAGAAGACTGAGACGTCGCAGAAGACGACAAAGGCGATACTGGGTGCATCCAATATTAAGTGACAGACTTTCTTCAAGCCTGTTTGTCACCTTATACCCTAAGTTGAGGTTACATGAAGAAATTTTTTTTAATTATTTCCGTATGTCAGTTGCAACCTTTGATTTTTTATACGATTTCATTGAAAATGATTTAAAATCCAGTGAAAATGCTGTAAGATATTGCATATCACCAAAAGAAAAACTCATTGTAACATTGCGGTAAGTTAACTGTTTATTAATCATAATCACAGTAAAAATTATAAAAAATAAGAAATTATGAGCGAGGCTTCTTGGCAAATTAACTTTTAGTTTAATTGAACAGATCTAATTCTTGAGAATCTTCGTATGACGGGTCACAAGTAACATCACCCGGGGGTGATGTTGCTTGCGATGAACTTGTGGGAGGTGAAGTGTATGAACTAGTTGTATAGCCATATTGTGTTGATTCTCTATCAGAGTACTGCATTGGGTTGCTATATTGAGAACTTTGAAATGAAGCATGATAGTTTCTGGGTGGTCGTTGTGAGCTATATGAAGTAGACGGGTAGTTAAAATCTTCAAGTGGCTGTGCTCGTGTAGCTTGGTATCGTTCTAATAAATTATAAATTTCAATTTTCAGTTTTAAACGCCGGTTTTCAGGAACTTTTTTTATTTCCCTAACCAATGAAAGACAAAATAATTTATCTTCATCGTCATCTTTCTTTTCTGCTGCATTATTATTTCGAGTATTTATGCTTTGTTGTAAAAGATTTGCAAAATGTTCATCGGCAGGGTGAAGTTTGAATTTTTTCCGGGGCACATTTTCTGTTGAAGCTTGTACGCCGCTGCTGTTAACTGCACTATCCAAATCAGGATTCTCTGTAACTTCCGCAACATCAAGGCTGTTGTCAGTTTTTCGTTTCTGGACAACTTGTTTAAGAAATGACAATCTTTGGAAATACGAAAATGAAGATGGTGTTGATGCTGAGGAACCAGACTTCAAATGTTTTGTTTTCTTAAGTTCTTTTACATAGGCATCTCGTAAATTTTTCCATTTTTTTTGCAAAATCGATCCTAGAAAGTAAATAATTAATTATTAGTTTTCATTGCAAAACTATTGAAAAATGTTGTACGATACGGGTGCATAAAGAGTCCTTATGACCTACTCGTACTTTATGCAAATTGTACTTTGTGCACTTTAGGCTCACGTGCCACACTGTAAACACTCGCTATGAATGTGTTTTCTTTGTAGCACTTATTCAGTAAAGATTTCCTTAAAAGAAATAGACATAGACATAGAATTAGGAATAGGAATAGGAGTAGGAATAGGAGTAAGTAGGGGTAGGAATAGGTATGGGAATAGGAATTTGACGAGGAATAGGAGTAGGAATAGAAATGGAATATTTATCGTGGCACGTGAGCATATGCACTTTATGCTCGCGTGCCACACTGTAAACACTCGCTATGCTTGTGTTTTCACTGTAGCACTTATTCGGTAAAGATCTACTTTATGCACGTGTATCTTAAATAACTATTATGTTACAGGTACCTAGCAACTGGTTCTTCATTTGCAGAGTTACAATATGGTTATAAAATTGGCAAGTCTACGATATCGGGTATAATTAAGCAAGTGTGCCAAGTTTTTTGGAGAAATTTAAAAACTTTGGTCATGAGTCCACCAACAAAAGAAATCTGGACACAAATATCTATACAATTTGAAAATAAAGCATATTTTCCAAATTGTGTTGGAGCGTTGGACGGCAAACACGTTCGTTTAATACAGCCACCAGAATCAGGATCAATGTATTACAATTATAAACACTTTTTCTCATTAGTTTTAATGGCTTTATGTGATGCTAACTATTGCTTCATATGGATAGACGTTGGAGCTTACGGAAAAGACAGTGATTCGGGTGTTTTCAAGGAAACGTCATTATTCAAAAAACTCTCAGAAAATTCGTTGAACTTACCAGAGCCTAGATCTATCACAAATAATGAGAGCGATGCATTTAAACTACCATACGTAATTGTAGCTGACGAGGCTTTCGCTATGACTAAAAATTTGATGAGACCCTATGGTGGTAAAATGTTGTCAAAAGAAAAAAAAATATTTAACTACCGCCTTTCTTTAGCACGAAGGTATGTCGAATGTACATTTGGCATAATGTGTAACAAGTGGCGTATCTTACACCGGCCAATAGACGTGAAGATAGATTTTGCTGTTGATATCGTCAAAGCTATTTGTGTTTTACATAACTTGGTAAGGATGAGAGATGGTATAAATCAGGATGATATGATCAATCCAGCGCCATTACCTAATGTGAATCCAACTAACAGTGGACGAGCAATCCATGAAGTAGATAATATTCGAACTAAATTCACAAATTATTTTGTTACTGAAGGTAAATTAGATTGGCAAGATAAAATGGTGTAATAGGTGATGATTTTATAAAACTTATTTTAAATAAATAAAACTAATTAAAAAACAACTTACCCAAATTTTTCTTTTTTTCTTCGGAATCATCATTTTTGCAAAAAATTAAAACTAGTTCTTCCCAAGACCTTCTTTTTAATATTTTATTTGAATAATCCTTAGAGTTAAGATTCCAAATCGCATCTCTTTTTTCGATTTCGTCGATAAGCAAATCGATAGGCACAATGTCATCTTCGGTACTCATTGCATCGATCTATGTGTCTTTCCGTCTCAAGGCGCGCGGATCAACTGAACAGGTCGATACAGGTTTGAAATACTTGGGCCGCGCGGCAGCGCGCGGTTCTAGATCTTGCGCGCGGGTCAGAGCGCGCCGCGCGTTGGCGTGCGGTACCGCGCGGTAATGTAGACGATAATTATCGTTTATATTGATCTTGTGCCGCGCGGTTCGTAGTTCCGCGCGGTACCGCGCGGCCATATGAACTTAGCCTTATACTATCCAGATATTTCAGTCATCTACCGTAACGTCGTTATGGTCAAATAATTGCTCGCTGTCGAATATGATGATCAATGGAACTATTTAACGACTTACAGTTCGGGTGCGATCTGTGGGAGAATATCTAACTGCAATGCGCTTACGTCCATTGTTGCACTGCAAAATTTAGTAGGCCTACACATATTATTTAGATAAATTATTAGCTAGTACTACAGATCCGCTAAAAATAAAACAAACTAAAAATAAAAGATAAACAAAAAAACAACTGACTTCAACAAAAACTATTCGAAAACAATAGATATAATATGCCCCAAAAACCTAAAAAAAATTGCGTATTTTTATACAATCTAATCTAGTAACAATGTTATTTTTGGAGTCGGTGTCAGCCAAGGTAGGTTTGTAACTATATACGAGTATACATAGTTGTAGGTGAGATGTGCTTGTGTCGATATATATCTTGCAATAATATATAATGCAGGTACTGTTAAAAATATTGAGTAATTTCACCTGCATCATGTTGATGTCACCTTATTAATGCCACCTTAGAACTGGTGTTTCATTATTACTTCCCATCAGTGAGCCTCTTGCCCGTTTGCCCCCTCTTACATAAAAGTGTGTGTGTGTACTCTTTGTGTGTACTTATTGTGTACACACACTGGAAGTTATTCTTCGTTGGCGTAATAAAACAAAATCCTTAAAAAAATATTTCTCGTGCTTTTTTACGTTTAGGTATAAAATACAAACAATGAAAATATTATAAAACCGCAAAATTAAATAAAATAACGTGTAATTAAATATCATTAAATTATTTTTATTCAATTGGAGAGAAATATATATATTTTTTTTTATTTTAAAACTTATAAACATATAAATTCAAATTTTATATTGTGAATTATTTAATTCTCGTCAATTGGTTGTGGTTCAGTAGACATATGAATTACAAGAGGCTAGCTGAAGTATGATTGATATAAATGGTAGACCATTGTTGTCCAGCTAACGTCAGGGTGTCGAATTTGCGTGAAGACATGCCTGTATCACTCCCCGTGTAGGTATCGAAATCGTAAGTACTTGCAGCGGCCTCTACAGAGTAGGCCAGCCAGTAGGGACTCACGAGTTACGAGCGATATTTTAAAGACGCTGAAACAATCTAATTTAAAGTGATTATTAATATAAGGAAATTACCATTCATGATAGCTACCTATATATTTTCTATCTACTAAGTAGGTTTAATTATGTCGTGTCTTACAACGCATACATTATTATCTGCAACTAATGTAAGTTTGACAACGAAACAATATTGACTTAAAATAATGAATACATACCTATTTATATTATAGAAGGAACTGAGCTATTTTTATAAGATAACCTCATATTAAGTAGGTACAGTTTTAGGTAAAGAAGTCAACCCTAATGTCGTCAGAAGAGGTAACAGTCACGCGATAGAAAGAGAGGCAACTTGTAGGCGAATAAAAATGTATTTTAGTAGCGTTGTGCGATCTGAATTACACCTTATTGTATGACCGCAAGAGTCCCTATTTCTTTAATTGATTTTGCGAAGTGAGACTTCCGTACTTATACTATTTAAAAATTCTTTGGTGAAGGTGTGCGTGCACAACGTAAAAATTCACTCTCATAATATTTTCCTAACGCGCCAAAAGAAGTATTACTTCAAATATAGACATGAGGTGTATTGTTACTGTAAGAGTACTACTTATTATTCCATTTTCTAATTTCTGGGGATTGTGGTAATCCTCGAGGTCAGAGTAAATGTATTTATGAAGTAATAAAAACAAACACACAACGCACTTTCGTAAATCCCTATTAACCGACCATTTAATTAACTTCAATTTGTCCTACATCTGTTGTATAAAACTGGGGTATAAATTGTGGTTCTGTGAAATGGACGGTTTCTAATACTCAAATAACACATTTAATTTAATGATGTAATTTTTCGCTTTGTGCTGTCAAAACTAAACGCCATTCTTAAGGTCGGCAACGCTCCTGTGTTTCCTCAGTTCTTGCAAGAGAGTATGAGCGGCGGTGATCACTCGACTTCAAGTAACGCGTTCACTCTTTGGCATTCCCCTTCTTCCCAATCCATAAAAAAATTGATGTAAACAGACTGCAGATGAAGTTAGTATTTGATGATAATTTGAACCTTAAAATTAGGGGTTAATAAAGTATGAAATTGAAGATTTGTGCTGAAAAATTGAAAACGGTTTTATTTTTAATATAACATATTTATTTTTAATATATGTAACATATACAATGCTGCCATCTAATAGGAAGGTCATTTCTGCCTTTGCGATAAAACTGTAGTGATCCAGATTTGACCTGTGTAAAAGCATTTTGTACTGCTTCCTGAGAAGAAAACTTTTGATCACATAGAAAATTGTCCAAATCACGAAAAAAATGGTAGTCCGTTGGAGCAAGGTCTGGCAAAAAGGGAGGGTGACGAATAGCTTCTAATTGCAGTTCCTGTAGAGTTAAAACGGTTTCTTGTGCTGTATGAGGTCTCGCGTTATCATGGAGCAATAATGATGAAGATCGATTCATGAATCGGGGCTGTTTCACTGCTTACTACTAGTTCTGCTATCATTGTTCGGAGTTGGGCACAGTAGGCATCTACCGTTATTGCTTGACCAGATCGTAAGGAGCTATAGTGAATAACACCATGCTGAGACCACCAAAAAGTTCCATTCCCTTTTTATTGGAAAGCTGTGCTTTAGGACACTGTTGTGGCGTTTGACTTGGGGTCAGCTATTGCATTTATCGCTTACAGTTATCGTAAAGAATCCACTTTTCGTCGCATGTAGCAATTCGATCCAATATTTCTTTATTTCTGTATCGATTCAACAAGGCAACACAAGTTTCAACACGCGTTTCTTTCTGCAGATCAGTCAAATCATGAGGCCCCCTTTTTTCCTGTTTTTTTATTTTATTGATTTGATGCAAATGAGTTAATATTGTTGATTTAAAGATAATAAACCATGCTGCTAATTCCGGGGTAGTTTGGCTCGGGTCGGCTTCCACCATCTCTTTCAATTCATTGTTATTCACCTGTGTGGGCGGGCTTCCACGTGGTTCGTTCTTCAAATCAAAGTTTCCATCACGAAAGCGTTGAAAACCAAAATCACACGGTGGATTCATTAGCAGTCCCCTCTTCAAATGCAACATGGATATTGTGAGCTGTGGCGGAGTGACAGACTGACGAACATCCATGCAACGTTTATTCTGTGTGAGACATACGAAACTAAAGTTGATTTCGTTTTGAGTTCGATTATCGCTTTTATATTACACTGTCATCAGACGGTGTTTTATATTGTCTTTGTGAGGATGTGTGAGATGCCACTGTATCTGAGTTTTCCCATATCTAGCCCAAACCAAACATCTAGCACTCTATAGGCCGTAGGTTCGGCTATATTATATGAGTGTTATTGTTGTCATCTCTAGTTTGGTGCACCTAATTATCAACTAGAACTAATTGACTGCATGCAGCTCAGAGCTGCACGAATAGTAGGGGACTCTGTGAACGGCTCGGAAGTGCGGTTTTCGTAATACATTTATACCACATATTAAGAAACTTTAGATAAACTTCCTTCCTGTTTCCAGACCGATACGACATAGGTTGTGGTGGACCTTTACCAAATTTTATAGAACGTTGGCAACGCTTCTGCTGCAAGATTGTATAGTTACGTGCTTTCATCCTGTAAATATACAATTATAAAATTATCAGTGAAATGTTCAAAAATAAATCATCTGGATCAAACCAGTGGGAGGCACCTTTGCACAGGATGCCGGCTAGATTATGGGTACTCCAACGGCGCTTATTTCTGCCGTGAAGCAGTAATGTATAAGCATAACTGTGTTTCGGTCTGAACGGTGCCGTAGCTAGTGAAAGTACTGGGCAAATGAGACTTAACATCTTACGTCTCAAGGTGACGAGCTTCTCACGTACGGTCATTACAACTGTATGTAGTGACGCTCAGAATTTTGTGTAATGGGCAGGGCGTATCAATTACCATCAGCTGAACGTCCTGCTCATCTCGTCCCGTATTGTCATAAAAAAATCTTACCCTAAAAACACATGGAACAGAATATTTTTCAATATTTTCACATTCCCAAGCGTTATCACCAAACTCGAAGTTCAGGATACATGACGTGCAAACATAAAAGTTAGCTTTGTCCTCATATATTTCCACAAAGAGAACAAATTTCGGGTGGCTGGGGATCATAAGTAACTTAAAATCTATTCACTTAGTTTTCTTAGAGTATTCTTCTTCTACAGTACGTGTCACGTGATTGTGATTCAACTAAGTTTTAGCTTTTCTGATTTCATTTAGAAGTTTACCATGGAAGTTATAAAATAATTTTAAAGATTTAATATACTCAACGCTTATAAATCACACATTACAATGACAATTTTTATTTTTTATAATAAAAGGAGTATAAGAATAAAATTTCCTACATAAAAGGAAGGAAGAAACTTTTAACGTTATTCTGAAATGATAAATGAACTAAATATAAGGAAAGTTAATCCATGATAATATCAGAAACTCGAACGAAAACAGACAATTTTTTTTGTATCTTTATCTTTATGTATGTTACATTACAACCTTAGATCATTTATGCGTCTGGAAAGACTGTGACAGCTGTCACAACTTGGCTGTCATTGAAAAAAATTGAGGTTGACTGTTAACCTCTATTTTGAGCAAAGCAAGCACACTAACACAAGTAGCCTGTTATCATCGGTTGTCTATCAGCAAGAGGCTCTATCTAGATTCTAGACCTATAAATTATCTCAGGGTACAGCTTATCTCGATATAGGCAGGACCAGACCGATTTTAAAGTGACTTTCACTTATCAATCAACACTCAAGTTATTATTGTTATCAAGTTATGCTTAGGTGGCAATTTAGAAAGTTTTCTCCGGAAATCTTGGAACATCACATGGAACTAAATCTATGAGTAATTGAGATTTAAAAAATACGAGCATTTGTACACAGAAAGTGCCATATTGTGTAAGGATTATTCTGGAATGTTTTTTTAATGACAATAAGGGAGGACATTCAGCTGGTAATTGATACGCCCTGCCCATTACAATGCAGTGCCACTCAGGATTCTTAAAAACCCAAAAATTCTCTTAATTGAATCAGATGTTAAGTCTCATTTGCCCAGTAATTTCATTAGCTACGGCGCCCTTCAGACCAAAACACAATAAATCTTACACATTACTGCTTTACGGCAGAAATAGGCGCCCATAATCTAGACCGCATCCTGTGCAAAGGAGAGTTGCTGTTGAAACTGGTGATGTCGTACAGTGTAGTAATTAATAAATAAGACAAGTACACTTATACAAATTCTTTGCGTAACAACTAGTTATATCATAGTCTGAAATATTATGCTTTCGATGGAATGCCTCACGTGCCTCTTTGCGGCTACACCGACATCAAAACAGCCTTCAAACCGGCACACGACGGTGTAAGTTCTAATTTTATTGCATAAAAAACTTTAGTGGCAATACTTTATTTTGTTAAAGTGCTAAAAGTTAAAACGAAAAAACACATATATAAAAGATGTGGTGTCCAGGTAGGAACGAAGTTCCTTCGGCTAATGTAGAATCGACACAATTTGTAAAAAAAATCGTGTTCTATTTTATGTAGGTTTTCTTGATTTTTCTCTTAAATTTTGCAGATTAGTTTTTATTTAAGTACAGGAAAGTAAAGAAAAATCGTAATCCAAATTATCAATTAAAATAACAAAATATGTCTCTTTATTTTTGTTTGACAACATAAAATTACATAGAAATAGAAATAATTACAAAAAAAGTTTATTATTATTATTATTATTATAAGTAATTCTTATTCATCAGTCTCGTCATTAAATTCTATTGCTGAAACTATTGGCTTGTGGTAACTAAAATATGATAAATATGTAATATAAAATAATATAATATAATTTATTATAATATTAAATAATAAATAAAAATAGAGATTCTAATATTAAAATTTATAGTAATTAATTACTTAGTTACTACTCGCTTGTGTATACGACTGTCGCGCACGTCTCATTTAACGGTTTTATTCCACGGACTTTTTCTTACGGTTTTACTATCACATTTTTTTCAGTTCGGTCCCGCAGCAAAATCCCTATCAAAAGGCATTTATTTTCTCAAAATTGATACCTTTCGAATTCTTTTCGATGTCATTTCTAATATACTAGATACTACTACCGCTTCGGAAACAAATGGCGCTCTGAGAGAGGAGAAGCAGGGCCGGAAACGCGCTTCTTTTTTTGCGCTCTTTTTAATGAAATATACAATTAAATAAAACACTTCTAAACGATTAAAACGCGTGTAATCGTTACTGTGTTTTAGACTTTAAGATTTTTGCGTAAAAGTTACATTTTTATTTTAGTTATATAGCTTATTACACAATAATATATTATCGTACACAATAGACATTCACATACACACAAACACACACACCCACACCTTATTTGTGTTATCTAGGTACCTACTTAATGATTATAGATATTCAAGAGCGCGACATTCTGACACAGGTTTTGTCACCTATAAGAAAGTCCCAATCAATTAAATCATGTAATTCTTTTGGTACCCATTAAGAAATTTGAATTTGAATACTACCACGGAATAATACTGCACATAAGACCCACACTGGGCTTACGGCCGTTCCCAGTAAAGTAAATAGAGATAAATTACTACCTTCTACTGTCAGTAATAAGCTGTCAATAATCTGAAGCTTTCCCAATATACCCGATAAGTCATTCTTATCGCCTTATATTAGGACGCGTGAATTGCAATTTCCATACAAACTTCTATCGCTGGTAAGCTATTCGTCGCCCTATTGACAGACAGCGTGTACGGATAAGGTGAGTTACCGTCGATAAGTTTATTGGGACAGAAAAGTCAACGATAGTTACGACTTTTATCTCAAGTAAGAGATATATACCAATATATTTTGGCCACATCTTTTCTGTCTTGTTTTTCTTTACAGCTATTACTACTATGATAAAAATGTGTGATTTTATGTAGGACTGCTTAAGTTAATAAAATACCTATTAAAAAATAATGTGAACCAAAGACACACGAGTGCGGTAAGTCACGTATTACTGTGGCTATATTGTGACGTTTCAAATGATATTTTTGTATTTTTAACAATGGAATAGTCCGCGACCTAATTTAAGACCATTGTTCTGGTACAATTGTTTGGATTAATAGCATTATCCAGCGCGTGGAAGTAATTTGGTGATATAAAAATATTTTTGAAGTGAAAACTTTTTGAACCGCGTTGGGCACGTTTTGGATAAGTGAACATTATGAAATTTCTAATATTAAAACTAAAAGATCTAAGTTATCACTTCTATCGCTAGTCTTTACAAATGCCTATTTTTTTGTAATAATACGATACGATACGATACGGTATACGGTCTTATTTTATAGTTAAAAAAAAAATTGGTTCATGGGTTAACAGCACTGAACAAATTAATGAAAAAGAAAGATATAAAACAATGCCATAATCTCTTTACAAACATAGTAATAATTTTATTCTTTAATAATTGTAAACATGCACAAGAGAATAAGTCTTCACAATAATTCATGATGGTATTCTTAAGTTTGTTCTTTAGTTTAATTTGGCCATTTTTGTGTAGCGACACAAAAATGGCCGGCCGCCTTTCTCGGCTCCGTGTTAACCGTAAACTAATGATAACCGACACGTAGTATTTTTATGTTTGGTGTGGATAACACGCTCTATGCTTTTTTGTATATTGCTATTTTCAGTTATATTAAATACAAAAATTACATTGCTATGGGTAATTAACAATCTCATAGTGAAAAATTATCGTTACATATTTTTTTAAAGAACAGGAGTTTAGTTGAAAAATTCATTTACCGTTGAAACCATTTAGATAGAGCCTCTTTGAGCTACGTCTTATACTCGCGATATGTCAGTCACTTTGTTTTAGTGTGCGTGTTTGCTGAAAATAGAGGCTGACAGTTCACCGCTATCTTTCTTGACGTTATCACAGCTGTCACAATTTATCTAGACGTGCAAATTATCTAAGCTTAATATTATTGTTAGGAATATATGCAAATATAAGTCTTCTGTGAGGCGATATATTATCGCGACTTTCTTACTTCTACTAGCTTCTTATTTACATTGCTATAGTCTTCACAGACGGCCAGCCGTACAACTTATATTCAAGTAGTTCATTCCGTACCATAGAGCAAATACTGTACGTTACTAATTGTATTGCAACGCTGTGATGAGTGCGGAATGGTTAAATAAGTATGGACACAACTTTCAAAATAGAATAATGTTAAAGTCTATTTTAGTTGCATTTTAGAATTCTATGAATGCTTCGTGTTTGCTAAAATCAACTTGGAACCTTGGAACTGTGGTACTTGTTGTGTGTACTCTGTAGAGTATGTGTAACTTTTTAGACCTTACGCAGATTGGGAACTTTAATTTTGAAACTTGGTGCTTTAATCTCAAACAATGGAGGATGCGTAGATAAAGTAAAGCGCCGTACGGCGATAACAAGAACTGCTATGGACAAATTGAAAAAAATATGGAAGAACATAAACATAACAAAACCTACGAAAATCCGGCTCGTGCAAACACTTGTTCTTCCCATATTTTTTATGCTGCAGAAACATGGACTTTGCAACAAGTCGAGAAAATTAAAATTGATGCTCTGGAGATGTGGTGCTGGAGGAAAATGCTGGGAGTTTCATGGATCGAGTTTCGCACCAACGTGTCGATTCTTCAAGAACTTGGCATAAAATAACGCCTTTCGGTGTTAGTACAGAATCGCATTCTTATGTTCTTCGGACACGTCTCCCGGCGCGAGAGGGAGTCCATTGAGTGCCTTGTCGTGCAGAGCAAAGCGGAGGGCACCAGAGGGAGAGGAAGGTCGCCTGAGCGATGGACCGACCAAATTAAGTCTGATGTGGGCGGTCCATTGAACGAGTGTACCAGACTGTCGGCCAGCACGGAAAAGTGGCGAATGCTCGTGGGGCGTCACATTTGCACCCAAAAGATGTCACTTCGTGATGATCACGACCGCTCTGCCAAGAGCCAAACAAAGAAAGAGAACTTTTTAGAAGTTTGTCTAGTTGTGCTAACTTACGCAATAACTTACTACAACATTGTCGATATCTTTTACCACAGAGTAGGGATTGATACTTACTTTTACTTACATAAATGTTCGCATTTTAATTTAAAACTGTAATGAACATTCTTCCAAGGTGACAACTACAAAAATATAATTACGGGATGAAATGACAAACGGCCAAACATACGCGTCACCTGATGGTAAGTGATCACCGCAGTCCGTACTCTCTTGTAACTCCAGAGAGTTCACAGGGGCGTTGCCGACCTTATAAATCGTTGATTAAACGTATATATGAATTCGAAAACCGTAAACACATTGGTACGTGACGGGCGAGGATCGAATTGGGGCTCTGTGGTAAAAGTCCACGGTTCTACCCATTGTACTACCCACGCTTTTTAATATTAAATCTGTAAGGAAGTAAATTTTAATATTCTAAGGACTTGTTTTAATTTTTTTTAGCGCTATCTATAATTGCCTGTATCTAAGTTGCCGCTAGATAAACAATTGCCGTAACAATGCAGGTAATAAATACTAAATACGTAATAGAAACGTCGAGCTAACTCGGTCACTTCGAGGTTGTACATCGGCGTCGCTCGCTCGTCGCTATTTCCTATATTCAACAGATATTTTCATGATTTTCGTCAGTCGTCGAAGTAAATGTATAGTTATGAATACGTATGTGGTAATAACTTTACTTTTCATTGCTGCGCATGCGCAAGATTGCAGGACGAGTGGACAAACGGTAAGTTTTATATAACTTAATACAATTTAAAATTAGTGGATGTATTTTGTACAAACCAATAAACCGTACTGGCTATTGGCTGATTTAATAGATTCTTGCTAATTTAACTGTGTGTAGCTGTTTTAAATTTCATAGACATTTTAACAAAATCTTTAAACTGCACACTAAGCGTAGACTTATATATAAAACCTGTGGAGGAAAATTAGATTTGAAAAACCATAATATGTAGCGTTGTGTATGGTGTTATAGTTATGTGGGAATGGAAACAGCTTCGTCGAAAATCTTTATTTCATGGAAGTGGGATATTTTTCGTACAAATAGGTATGTTACGTTTATGAAAATTCATTACTAACGCGTTTACCGTTTGGGTGTTTGTTTTTTGTTATATTTGGATATTATCTATTTAGATAGAAAACTAAACTGGCCAGTCACAATTCAATAATAAACTATAGCTTTTTCCGATCTGGTCAAGCAATTACGGCAGATATCTACTGTGCCGAACTCCCAACAATGATAGCAAAACTAACAGTGAAACACTCCGACTCATGAATCGATAACCTGAGACCTTTTACAGCACGAGAAACCGTTTTAACTCCACAGTAACTGCAGTTAGAAACCATTCGTCAGCCTCCATATTCGCCAGAGCTTGCTTTAACGGACTACCATTTATTTCGTGATTTGGACAATTTTCTGCGTGATAAAAAGTTTTCTTCTCAGGAGGCAGTACAGTATGCTTTCACATAGTTTGTTGAATCTAGATCACCACAGTTCTATCGGAAAGGCATAAATGATCTTCCTATGAGATGGCAGCAATGTATAGATAATAATGATAATTATTTTGATTGGATAAATATGTTTAATTAAAAAATATATATATAATTTTTCAATAAAAATCGACAATTTCATACTTTAGCCCCAAATATATTTTGTTTTCCTTTTGTTGAAAATAGGTTATTTACATTAAATCAGTTTACTGCTTAAGCAATGTCGTTATTAACCTGGGTGAAATTTTTTTTCTGGCATTTTTTTCACAATGATATATCGTATAATTTCATGTTTATTCTGAATTAGAATGGCAAATCATAGACATAAACCTGGAATAAAAAAGGACCTAAGATTGAGCCTTGCGGTACACCCATAGATATGCTATTTAGCCAGTTGATCTATTTCCAATAATATCTACTCTTTGAATCACAACACAAGTACCATTTTAATAAATCTAGAGAAACATTTTTTCCCCATAGTGGTTAAATTGTATAAGTTCTGTAAATTATTCTTGATTTAGATTAGATTTATTATTTACTTAGATTTAGTTTTATTTTGTATTGTTGCCTAGCCTCGATGAACTTCTGTCATATGGTGGTTAACATACCGCTTATTTTTGAATGGATTATTCAAATAATTATTAGCAATCTTAAAAATGCACAGACTATAATATAACTATATGGATAATCTTGTTCCAGTGCGGTGCACACGAGCAGTGTTGTGGAGGATGTTGCTACGGAGGTCATTGTATTGATAGTGAGTATCAACCTTAAATTAAGTCGTGCTAAATTATTGCATTTGCGGGGCAATATGTTTAAAGATTGTGTGTTAGTGTATTTTAAAATATATATTTTTTTGAACAACCAGATCACTATCCATACACTATGCTTAATATTATATTGAACTTTTCATTAATACTTATACTTTAGTTGTAATTAGGGTTAATAAAATATATCACTTAAACATATTTTTAACCCGATTTTATTAGCTTCACACTTTACACACCTATAAAGGATCGATGACAGTACAATAATTTAAACAGTATGCTCCACTTTTATTAACTTGGTATTTATATCTGTTTTTATGTAACGGCATCTTCGAATCTGATTTTCGATCCCTTCAAAACCTCGGATTAATCTGAATTTTGCACACTGGTCAAGCATTGGTGCCAATTTAATAAATTATATAGTCTATCTCATTTTTTTATCAGGATCTTCAGGCGAAGTGATTTTTTGATTTGAATAATACACTCTTTTTTAAGAAAAACGGGCACCTAGGTAAATCACCTGTTTCACTGGTATCTACAGATTAATTCTTATATAAGTAGCTTGTATCACCATAATGCTATAAATAAATAAGCAAAAAGTAGTTTCTGTCAATTTCGTCTGTACGTGTAATTTCGTCTGTCGGAAATAATGACAAATATTACTAGAGTCTAAACAGCTAGTTGCGTATCTGTTCATTAAATAAAAAAGCAGGCCAAAACCTTAAGTTTTTTTAAGATATCCGATCTTACCCTTCGATTTAGAACATCCCAAATGCTCTATGGCATTGGGGTCGGGATTCCGATCTCGCCAATCCAAACGACAAATCACTACCTCTTGAATATACGCTTCCACAGCGCCTGAACGCGAGTGTTGTACGTTAGGAATAAGGACTTCTGATATATATATGTACCAGTGTGCATTCAAAGTGCCGTTTTCTATGAAGACTAACTCCGTACGGTCCAATACAATAATCGCCACACCAAATGTTACTGAGCCTCCACCACTTATGGTGAAGAAATACAACCTTAGTTTTATTTCTTCAAAGCAAACTTCTGCGAAACGTCCACCTGCCTTCGCTGGACGGCGACTGGATATATTGGCAGCGAGAAGCCGCCTTCTGACAGTCCATAAGCTGGTTTGCACACCTATAATTTCCTCTAGAGTATTTTTGAGGTCGACATAAGAAGATTTGCAATTCTCAATGCCTGGTTCACTAGGAAGCGATCATCTCAAGATTTATGCATGGTTCTCCTCCAGACCCAGGCTTTCTACTGACAGAACCTGTCACTTGAAATCATTGCCAAGTCCTCCGGACAGTGAAACGACTCAATTTAGCCTCTTGGGCACATTGACTACGCCCTTCCTCAAGTAGCGCTATAATTTTACTCGCTGTTATCGTTCTATTAATAGATGGTTAACCATTTTAGAGACCACTGAACTGCTTTGATGAATTAGTGTAATATGTTGATAACATACATACACCCTAAGAATTTTAATAGGGAGGATGGTCTTAGACTAGCGCCAGCATGGAATCTCACTCTGCAGTACAAGTGCAACAGAAATATCCGAAAGTATGGACGTCGTCAGGAGTGCGTGTCGTGAATTAGGGAATGAAAGACCAAAACGAATTAGGCGCCATGTGGAGAGATTGATGTACTATTAGTGTCAAGAGTTTCTCGCCGCATAAAATCTTCTATTGATTAATGATTATCAAACATATTTTATTCTGAGTTACAATTCTTGAATTTGTACATTAGGATTTTGTGTACGTACATAATTAGTAGCATTATTTAATCATATAAAAGTAATATATTTTAGCTATTTTATCTGATATTGGACCAATATATGTCAAACTACCCACATATTTGGTATTTGATTTTTGTTTACATTGTTGAATGAACAAACAAATTTAGTCCCATCACCTTTGTTACTTGTCTCTTCCGGGGGTAATACGTCACAACAGCCGACCAATCACAGCGCGTCATTTCATGGGACTAGGGTATAAAAGAGCGGCTTCCAGCTCATTTGATTCAGTCTCGTGCTAGATTTTGGCGAGACAACACGTCCTGAGGATGCCTCGTCTAGAGGCGAAACACGTGTCGAATTGTTTTAAAAACAAATATTGGCGGAATTAACACTAAAGAAAACTTAAATCATTTGTATAATTATAGATTTCCGCAAAGTAACGCCTAATTCAATAAATATATATGTATACCAAAATTTAAATCTTTTATGGATTTCTCATGGATTCCTGTCTGATCTGGACCAAATTACAAAGGGACCACTCGGGAAGCACCAGCTTTCAATTAAAAAAAAGAATTATCAAAATCGGTTCACCCAGTCGAAAGTTTTGAGGTAACAAACATAAAAAAAAAATACCGACGAATTGAGAACCTCCTCCTTTTATGAAGTCGGTTAAAAATGATGAATATTTTGTAGAAGCGCCGAATTATACTTACCCTAGAACTGTTTTTCTGCAGCGTACCGATCGTGTCTACAAACTTTCAACGTGTGCCGAGACCATCCCTGCATCGGTGAACAGAACTGCGTGCAGTATGTTCCGCCAGGCTGCCTTCGATGTGAACCATTACCAATTTGCCTGTAATCTGAAAATAATCAATACAACGAAGGAATATGAAGAAAGAATCGAACGCTCTGGTGTCAAAAACTATTAGCGTCCCATATATTATTATGCGCAATCAGTTTTTTTATTGTAAGATGTGATCTGACGAGCAAGACACCCTGGTAAATAATCTATTCTGACTCTGTAATGCAGTCACCACTCAGGATTTATTATTACGCTAAATACTAAGCAGCGTAGCGATTGTATTCGCCATTTTGAAAAATTTTATTCGTTACAGTAGCTACTGTGCTCTTCAAACTAAAACACAAATTTTTTTTTGATCATTTACTCCTTGTGACATAAAAAAGCACCTCACTGGTGGGGCATTAGTTAAACAATAGACCAGATCTGTCTGTTTGTCTGATTCTGTAAAGATTCAAAATATTATTGTATGTAGTCATCACTGGCATGTATGTAGTTAACACTGGCATGTATGTAGTTAACACTGGCATGTATGTAGTTAACACTGGCTTGTATGTAGTTATCACTAGGTAAATAAAATACTGTATAATGGGGTGTCAATCATCAGGTCAGGTATCAAGTAACCCCAATGCTTGTGTGACTGATATAGAATAATCAAGTGATTAAAGCCCAAATTAATGAAAAATGTTAAATTAATTTAAAATATATAAAATAGTTATAAGTTATTATTATGATTATTCAAGGTTGTCTAGTTGGGAATTAGTCTTTGCATTTTTATCAACCGGAAAGGAAAATAACACCAACATAACATCAAAAAGTTATGATAGTGCGCTATGGAAAAATGTAGAGCGCTTGTAATCTACGCTATAATTTATTCTGATTTGTTTTCAGCGGTTTCGGCTTGGCCTCCAAGGCTGCCTTGTTGTTCTCAGAACGCCATTTTTATTCGCGAGCACCTATATGTGACTCCCTCTATCGATTCAGGTTTAATGAAATTCCCACCCACGTTTTGGCGTAAGGCAAAATGTTTTATTTGTTTTCACAATAAGTGTTTAGTATAATAAATTTTATTGTAAGTAGAGGTCACAGAAGGCAGAAAGATAGGTGGATAATTAGGGAGGTATTAAGTGAAATTTACATATAAAGGTACACATTGTTTCTTCTTATTTAGCTTAGTTGTAGCAAACGTCATCATGTTGAATGACATGGCTTGTGGCAGCGTCATAGGGTGGGTCGTGACTTAATGTGTTCGAGGGGGGCGATGAGTAGTCCAGGCGTCATTTTTGTGAACAGTTGTTACTTGTGGCTGGATGATCCCCATTGAGAACTCCGGTTCTAGTTGTCATTTAAATTTGAAGATCGCTTGCCGGTCAGATTACGACTATCAGCGGTATTTTCTTTTACAGTGCCAATAATCTCGGTCGTAAACTCGCTATATTCTAACTAAAAAACTATCAAGTCTATACTTGCTTTTAGTTGCTTGCTAACATGGTTCCAGCCCATTTCGCTTCTCGTTATAAAACGGCGGTTGGACAAATGCCTCATTTAACAATTGAATCTTTTTGAACATTTCACAATTTGAAGCTAATACGCCTATACCTTTCACGCCTTCAAAAAATCTGGACACCATTTACTTAGTGAGTATTTTAAGTATCGTAAAACTTAATTATTACTGCAGAACGCAATTTAGAATTTAACGACTTCAAATGCTTGTAAATTTCTTCGATTCTTTAGTAAAAACGTCTACGAAACTGCAAGTCGACTAATGCACCATTTATTGCCGACTCAATAACGCTTTTTACAACTCAGAACCCATTACAGGGTCATTCTTTATATTAAATGAAAGATACTCTATTTCGTAGTAAGAGCATTATCTTTGTAACTACTGTAGCATTATTGGTGTTGCTATAAAGATTTTTGTGATGTCGTTAAATGAGTTGCTTGACTTGTAATATCAGTATAAACTGTAACCACCAAGATAAATGTGATTTACTAAACACTCAATTTAAACTGTTTTTTTTGGTAATAAATAAATATCTAGAACATGTATTAAGCGAGACGATGAAAGATAATGAGGACCTAGAGAGACAGAGACGGTCTCTGGCTGCAAAAAGCAATATCCTGGCTAGGCATTTCGCCCGCTGTTCCCGACAAGTAAAGGTCACCATGTTCAAAGCCTACTGCCAGGCACTCTACACCTCTCAGATCTGGTACAACTACACCAAAGCCACTTTTGACGCTTTCAGAGTGCAAAATAACAATGCGTTTCGATCTCTACTGGGGTTGCCATGGAGGTGTAGCGCGTCGGGTATGTTTGCGATGCTCAGGGCTTACGATTTTTATGCTGTAATGCGTAGCGCTAGAGCGGGATTTCTGACGAGATTATATATATGTTTTTAATTAATTAATGTTATCTAATTAATTTAGTAATGTTATATACCTTTTTTTAATGCAAAATTGGCTATGGATGGTATAATCTGTCCGAAATAAAATATTTTTATTTTTTGGTTATATCAGTATTATAGTGTTCTATCAATTGTAATGTTTACATGGTATTCAATTTGTCAGATCGTCCTACGCTTTTACTATATATTACTGATAAAATAGTTCTTAGATTAAGTCCTTAGATTAAATCATCATTTCGTATGAGTGAGTATGAGTTCTTTAATTTATATTTAGGTATTTAAAATAGAATTTATAAATTACAATTTCATATAAAATTTTTAATAACTTAACTTAAGTATTATTATAATAATAAACATTAAATATAAATGAAACATTGATTTTATTCGTTACCTAAAAAAAGATAATAATTAAAAAATACTTATAACATAATGTTAGAGGTTAATGATGATTCATATAGACATAGTGCTTATTTCTTGAGCTACGGAGATTAGTCGATATATTAATAATAATATCTGGACGACCGACCCTTGCTCGGATTTTTAAGAATGTACAAAACTTGAAAAAAAAAATACTATAGAACATCTGGATTCGAACCAGGGTCTTCTGCTTTCCAGATCACCCAATGTCCCATCTGAGCTATTATAGTCTTGTGTATATAATATATATATATATATAAAACACGGATAAATTACATTTTTTAATATTGAAACCTAGCTAGGTCGAATTCTCGCCCCCGAAACTACCTGTATACTAAATTTTATTAAAATCGTTGGAGCCGTTTCCGAGATTCAGAATATATCTTAATATATATATTTCTTGTGTGCGTGTGTATGTCACTGAACTCCTCTTAGACGGCTGGACTGATTTTGATGAAACTTTCTGTGTGTCTTCAGGTGGATTCGAGGATGGTTTAGATTCACAATTGAACTACCTCCTAAACGGCTGGACCGATTTTGATGATATTTTTGTGTGTTCCAGTGAATTTGAGATTGGTGTGTGTCTTCAGGTGGATTCGAGAATGGCTTAGATTCACAATTAAACTACATCCTAAACGGCTGGACCGATTTTGATGATTTTTTTGTTTGTTTCAGTGAATTTGAGATTGGTTTAGATTCTCAATTTCGTCCATATTTTATAATTCTCCTGCTCATGCGTATGTTAGTGAACTCCTCCTAACGGCTGGACCGATTTTTCAAATTTAAGCCGTGTGTACAGGACAACGTCTGTCGGGTCCACTAGTATATATATATACAAGAATTGCTCATTTAAAGATATTAGATTAAAGATATTAGATTCATATATCGTGACACTTCATTACGATGCCACGACATTAAAGCAACACAACTTTATATAACATAAGAACTACTTAACCGTTATCATAATTAAAGAAAATCAAAAATTAATGTATAAACATAATTTGAAATTTTAAAATTCTCAATCAAACGAATTATCTATATATTATATATAAGAGATTTCCACATATATAGTCACTCATCACGATATCTCTGGAACCATAAGACGTAGAGACTTGAAATTTGGTAGGAATATTCCTTTCGCCGAGTCAGCTAAGAACCGATTTTATAAAATTCCACCCGCAAGAGTTTTCTTTATAATGAACAGGACAACGTCTGTCGGGTCAGCTAGTAATATAATATAGATACTAGGTGGTGGTGCATAGAACAAATTTGGGTTCTCTTTTTTGCTCTTTCTTTAATCTTCAATCGTAATGTCCAATTTTAATAATTTAAAAAGTATTTTACAGGTATTGAAACGGTCTTAAATAAAGTATCGTATGAGATAAGGATTGAGCTTCAGTGGGGTCCACATATTACCCATCTAGCAGATAGACTCAGCTCTGCGGCATATGCAGTTAGAAAGATTAGAGAGTACACGAATGTTGCGATCGCTAGATTAGTGTACTTTAGGTATTTTCACAGCATCATGACGTACGGTATATTACTATGGGGTCATGCTGCTGACATTGATATAGTGTTTGCACTGAAAAGAGAGCTGTTGGTGCCATATATCAGCTTGGTTATAGACAGTCTCTCAAAGAAAAATTTAAAGAAATAAATATTATGACTGTTCATTGTCAGTACATTTATGAAAATTTAATATATGTTCACAAAAATCGTCACCTTTTTTTCAAATAATTTTCATTATTATAACACTAGAAATAAGGGATTGCTTGTAACTAATTCTAGTAGGCTTCATAAGATACATATTAGCTTTAAGGGTAAATGTATACACTTCTACAATAAAGTCCCAGCCACTGTTCAGGCATTATCTATAAATAAATTTAAATGTTTTATAAAAAAATGTCTCTGTCGTAAATCCTATTACTCTACTGCTGAATATCTAAATGATCGGACAGCCTGGGACTAGATTGTGATTATTTTATAGCGATAGAAATGACTGTACAATATTTTTTATTTTTATTGAAAAGAGCGCAAAAAAAAAGAATGCTGGGAGAGTTTCTTGCGCCGCTTCTTCTCTCTCAGAGCACCATTTGTTTCCGAAGCGGTAGTAGTAGTATCTAATAGTATAAGAAGTGACATCAAAAAGAATTCTAAAGGAATCAATTTTGAGAAAATAAATGCCTTTTTACGGAGGTATGAATAATATGATTTGATTATTGTCGGTACTTATATCAACATTTAAAATGTAAAAAAAAGAGTTATAGTGGCATAACTACAGTAGTTCAATATAATATGGTATTGTGGACTTTTTTTTATAGATATTTTTATATAATACTGTAGAACATTTTTTTTTCTATCATGAGTAGTTTCCGCTGCGCACGTGATGACAGATTTTTATGAGTAATTTTTTTTACATCTTGGGTTAATTTTTTTTTTGATTATTTATATATGTACTAGCTGACCCAGCAAACGTTGTATTGCCGATATTAAAATCGCGATACAAAAGTAACTGTTGATCGTAGATGGGTGAAAATTTGAAGTTGTATGTATTTTTTAGTGCTGACTCATAATCAAACAAAATAAAAAAAAAATGTCAAAAAAATTAAAAAAAAAAACGTGTGGACTACCCTTAACATTTAGGGGGATGAAAAATAGATGTTGTCCGATTCTCAGGCCTACCCAATATGCACTCAAAATTTTACGAGAATCGGTCAAGCCGTTTCGGAGGAATTCAATGTTTAACACCATGACACGAGAATTTTATATATTAGATATACAACTAATATGCCACTCAGTGAAGATGCAGCTTTCTAATGGTGAAAGAATTTTTGAAATTGGTCCAGTGCTTTTGTGTGAAAACATTACAAACATACATACAAAAACACAAATGTTCCCTCTTTATAATATTATAGTTTAGATTATATTATTTTTTCGACATTTGAAATATTGGGAAAAGCTTACTCAAAAAGGGTTTTAATGGATATCAGATTAAAGTGTCATACCTTCCTTTTCATAAGCCAGTTTCACCCTCATTTATTTATTCAATGGATAAAAGAGCTCTTGAGCAGACATTTAGCTGAAAAGGTCTTTTATTAGATGATTTCAATTGAATGTTATTACCTTATTCCAATTTTTATATTAAATTCAAACAGTATTATATAAAAAACAATAATTTTAGCCAGATGTATTGTTGGTAGGACTATTTTAAGCCATATTCAAGAACTGACAGAATGAATAGGTTGGCGTACGCTCCTGTGATTCCTCTGGTGTCACATCAGAGTATGGGCTGTGGTGATCACACCCAGGTGAACCCTTTGTATGTTCGTTTGTCCCTCTCTTCACACTGTCTCTACGACTCAACAGCGTCCGGCAGACATCTTTGATTGTGAATGTTAGTTATATAGCCATAACACAAAACTTTATACACACATACGCGAAGACTTTTAAATGGTTATCTTTCATAAATATAGGTGTTTATATAGTTTTAATGTACCCACTGTTTGTTTTCCAAATAAAGTAAAATTTAGTAAAAATATAATAATAAAAATATTTATATGCATTTTAAAAAAACACATAGAACCAAAGAAAATTTTGTAAAAATGTCCTGGAAAATATGTAGAAAAATTTTCAAACTTAGATGAAATAGCTCAAGGTATATCATACCTATACCTTAGATAAAGGATTTATCTCCACTGCGCTCCAACTAGATACCGAACAACCTAAGAACAATAGCTTTTTTTACGGCAACTATTAGATGCTTGTGTGTGTTGTGCGCAAATGCAGTCTCTAAAAAGACAATTATTGATACCGATATGGCTTCTGCATCCATACAGAATATATATAATCACCCAACTTTAGTTGTGGGGATTAAAGAATACACCTCATTAGATAAAGGTCCATTTATTATTCATGTTTCCCGCACTGAAGAAGATCCCTCTTCAGGTTTAACAATAAGACCTATAAAATTTGATCAACTTTTACACAGACATAAAGTTGCCAACATATGCCCGGAGGGTATTAAAAAAGTTGGTAGGAATAAAATAGCAGTAATCTTCAAATCAGTTTCAGATGCCAACAAATTTTTAGATAAAACACTTTTAACTGCAAACAAATATCAAGCAAATATACCTAATTATAATATTACAAAGATGGGTATTGTGCGCCAGGTTCCGGTGGACTTATCCATGAATGAGTTTGTTGAGTCAGTTGATCTTCCCACAGGTTGTGGAAAGATTTTAAAAACTCGCAGACTCAATAGAAAAGTTATTGAGGATAATAAAGTTTCGTGGATCCCAACCCAAACTATAGTGATTACTCTCCAAGGACAATCACTCCCTACCAGAATATTCCTATTTCACAACTCCCTTCCAGTAGAAACTTACCTTTTCCCTACCATTCAATGTCAGAACTGCTGCAGATTTGGACACATTAAAACTACATGCAGATCCAACTCAAGGTGTTTTAAATGTGCCCAATCCCACTCTAGTGACACATGTAACATAATTGAAAAAGATGCTAATTGCATTAATTGTTCTGGACAACATTTTGCCACCAATAAAGGTTGTCCTGAACATGGTAGGCAAAGGTCAATTAAAAAAATAATGTCGCAAGAGAACATCTCTTATGAAGAGGGCTTACAAGGCCATTCACAGAAATTCTCAGTAATCCTTTCTCATCCCATAATGCCCATACATCCCACATGAGCCAGACTAATATTCCTTCTGCTCCCACAACCTAAATAGGAAAACTGTTACTTCTCTTCCACACTCTAGAGCCCCATTAAGCAAGTCCTATGATAAAACTGCTCATCAGGCCATTATTGCTGAGGTACCTTCAGTGTTCCCCAATGGGTCAGCATTAATGCATCAGTCTATTCTCTCCTCTTCAGTACAGAATGAAAACCTCCTGGAGGTTCTCCTGTCACTCATTCTAACTCTCATATCAAGTAACACTCTTAACATACCGTACAACGTTGCCCATAAACTATCTCACATCTTATCCCTTTGTAATAATCATGGCCCCGGTGTCCATTCTGCAATGGAACACCAGAAGCCTACGTCCAAGGAAACCAAGCCTTATTCATCTTATACATATCCAGGCCAGCCATATCTGAGACATGGCTGGCCCCTGGATTACACTTCAGGGTCCCGGGCTATGCATGCCTCAGGGATGATCGAGCAGATGGCGCAGGCTGTGCCTTATTTATAAGACGCACCCTTCCCTTTTCCCCAATAATCCTTCCAAACCAACATCCCGGTATAAATATTGTTGCTGCAAAAGTTTTGATCATCTCCATGGTCTCTATATACATCCCTCAACCTCATTCAACTATGATTGCAGACATCCTCCATTTAATCTCATCTATGATTTAATGGGAGATTTTAATGCACATCACATGTCTTGGGGCTCTAGCAATACTGATTATTTTTCTCTTTCCCTTCTTGATATTTTTGATGAATGTAATCTCTGCATAATAAATGATGGCTCTCCAACCCGCATGGTTGCTCCTTCTCAAAATCCAAAAAGTGTAGTTGACCTTACCCTATGTTCTCCTTGTCTTGCTTCTCTTATTTCTTGGAACATCGTTCAAAATTCCAATGGCAGTGATCACTACCTATTATCATTTCATTACCTGATAAAGTAAACCCTGCCCAAAATTTTTCCCCTTCTCTCAAATACAGATTATCAAATGCTAATGGCAGAAATTTCCACCTGCCTTGATGAAAAAATTTTAAGCATTCCCGACCCTAACCATTCAAATGCTGTTGAAAATTTTAATAAATTAGCAGAAGCCATGATATTTAGTGCTGACCAAAATTTTCCCATAAAAAAACCATCCAATAATAAAATTTCAACTCCTTGGTGGGATTCAGAATGCACCAAGGCTGCTAAGGATAGAAAATGAGCAGAAAAAACATATAATATTTAAAATTATAAAAAAGCTGCTGCCAAGGCCACTAATTTATTTGCCAAAAAGAAAAAACAAGGTTGGATCAATTTTTGCTAGAGCTTATCTCCTTGTACTCCATCTACAATTGTATGGAAACAAGTTAAAAAATTTAGGGGTTTTTACAATCCTTTGGAACATGACTCAAGTGTGGATCCATCTGTATGGCTTGAATCCTTTAGGTTGTCACCCCCTTCAGTTCCTAATGAAGACTATCTCCCTTCACCTCCAATCCCTCTCTCAACTCATAGTTTAGACTCCCCTTTCTCTTTATCAGAACTTCTTCTGGCATTGGATGGCTTAGTTGACACTTCTCCCGGGGCCGATGGCATCCCCTATTCTTTCCTTAAGCAATCTTCAATCAGATCCCAAGAATACTATCTCAAAATCTTGGAAAAATCAAGTGATCATTCCATTACTCAAACCAGGTCAGAGTCCATCTAAAGCCACCAGTTATAGACCAATTGCCCTATCATCTGCTCTTGCAAAATTATGTGAACATATGATCAAACATCGACTTGAGTGGTTTGTTGAATACAATAACCTCATTTCCGATTCCCAGTATGGATTCAGAAAGGGGAAGAGCTCATTAGATAGCTTGGGTATCCTTACCACTGATATAAAATTAGCACTTTTCCAAAAAGAACCTCTTTTGGCAGTTTTTCTAGATATAGAATCCGCATATTATAACGTGTCTCTTCCTCTGCTCAGGAGCAAACTCATTCAGCTGAGTATTCCAGCGAAGTTATCTCGATTCATATGCAATATGCTAATGGAGCGAACAATTACCATTAAAGGCCCATCCTCATACCTACCACCAAAATCAGTTTGGAAAGGTTTACCTCAAGGTTCTGTTCTCAGTCCTTTACTATACAACCTGTATACCTCTGATATTTCTAGCACAGTTACCCCCTTTTGCCAAATCTTGCAATATGCAGATTATATTGTTCTACATACTTCTGATAAGTCTATACAGGATTCTTCTAATCGTTTGAGTCATGCTCTAGAATATCTCTCATCATACCTCTTTCAACATGGGCTAACACTATCACCTTCCAAAAGTAGGGTAGTTCTATTTACCAACAAAAGACGTCTCCCTGTAACCAAAGTCAAAATTTACAATATTGAAGTACCTTTTGTCGATAATGTTAAGTTCTTGGGTGTATGGTTGGATCAAAAATTAACAGGTGTAAAGCACTTTAACTACATCACCCTAAAAGTGTGAAAAGAATATTAATATCCTTCGCTCATTATCTGGCGTTTGGTGGGGGGCTCACCCCTTCACCCAAAGATTGCTTTACAATGCCATAATTCAGGTAATAAGGCAGGTTTAGATAAGTTAGACAAATTACAGGCAAAATGTTTGCGCATTATATTAGGAGCTATGAAATCTAGACCTATTAATGCTATGCAGGTCGAGTGTGTAGAACCTCCCCTCTCGCTTCGTCGACAATTCCTCGCTAAAAAGCTGCAAAAATTAGATCAATTAGTTGGCTTATACAACAATAACCAAATTTCTCAAGATAAGAGATCATGTCTTGCCCATAGTTACCTATTGTACTCTCACCTCCCTAACCCCTTTTTTCAATTTTCGAAATTACCTCTATTCCAATGCCTTTCAACGCACTCACCTTCCAACCCTTAATAATTTTAGATCTGGGCATTAATAAGTTCACCATAGAAGCTAGCTAAACATTTTCTCATGTTATGCATTCAGATTTCCAAAATTGGCATAAGATTTTCACTGATGCTTCTAACACATGAGCCCAGTTGGTGTTGCAGTATGGATCCCCTCCACAAGAATTGTATTAAGTTATAGCTGTCCAACTGTCACTTCGGTATTCACAGGGGAAGCAATTGCTATACTTGAAGCTATTTTATTTATTAAGTCCCATGGCCTGCACAATTCTATTATATTAACGGACTCCATTATGTTTTCCTCTTCTTAAGTATAAAATTAATGTTTCAAATTCAAAAATAAAATGGTTGTCCAGAGGTATAAAAAAATCATGTGCAACAAAAAGAAAATTAAGGTATCAATATTATAAGAATAAAATACCTGCCAACAAAAACAAATTTAATAATTATTCAAAGATTCTCAACAAGTGTATAGACCTAGCTCAGAAAAGTAGTAACAACAAATATATACTTTACTCGAAAAATAAATGCAAAGCGTCGTGGAATGTGATTAAAAATAAAACTAACTCTAATGTAGGAAGTATCGATGAAATTAAATATGAAAATAAAATTATAAATAATCCAACTCAGATTGCTACTATTTTTAATAATTATTTTATAAATACAGTCACACAAAGTCAAAGTCAAAATGTAAAAAATAAAAAACCTACATATAAATTAAAACATAACAATTCAAATATTTTCTTAATGCCAACTGATGAAATGGAGATAATAACCGTTATTAAGTCACTTAATAATTCAAATTCCACGGGCTGCGATGAAATAGCAACAAAGGTAATAAAGGAATGTGCAAAGGAACTAGCTCCAGTCCTAGCCTACTTAATAAATCTATCTTTTGAAGAAGGTACTTTCCCATAAAATTTAAAAAAGGTAAAAGTAACACCTTTACTCAAAGCGGGTGATAAAAAGGATATTAACAACTATCGACCAATCACACTCATTCCTGTTATCTCAAAAATTTTTGAAAAGATACTGCACAAGCGATTAACATCTTTTTTAACTAAACATAATATCATTTTGGAGGAACAAAATGGTTTCCAAAAAGGAAAATCAACAACTTTAGCGTGTTTTTCGCTAATAAAAGAAATATCGGAATGCATGGATACAAAAATTCCAGTAACATCAGTATTTTTTGATATGAGCAAAGCTTTTGACAATGTTTGTCATGAAAAACTATTAGATAAATGCGCTCAATATGGTATTCGAGGTCTAGCAAATGACTGGCTTAAAAGTTATCTTTCAAACCGTACTCAATACGTTGAAATTGCTAAATTAAATAATAAACAAGAAGTAATACCTTATCGATCAGAACTTAGACTTAAAACAAAAGGTGTACCACAAGGAAGTATATTGGGTCCACTTCTATTCATAATCTACATAAACGACTTACCTAGCATTACTACTAATAACTGTACTCTTTTTGCTGATGACATCTCTATTGTAATTAAATGTAACAATGAATTGACATATGATATAGAAATTAATAAAACAATAAACGACACAATTGGATGGCTTACTGAAAATAACCTGACTGTAAATATAAAAAAAACAATGTATATGCAGTATTATAATAAGAATGGGAAAGGAAAAGATATTAATGTTAATTATCATAATGAGAATATTAAAGAAGCACAACTTGTCAATTTTCTTGGTATTTATATAGACAGTAACTTGTCCTTCAAGTCACATATTGACAAAATTAGCAAAAAAATTAACCAACATGTATTTGTCCTCAAACGCGTATCAAAAACAATAGGTGAAAAAACAGCGCTAATGGCATATCATGCATTCGTGGTTTCAGCTTTAAGATATGGATTGGTCATATGGGGCAACTCGGTGAGCATAGGGCATTTATTTATTGGACAGAAGAAGTGTATCAGGGCGGTTTGTGGAGCCGGCCCCCTAGATTCTTGTCGACCGCTATTTAAAAAATTGAAAATTCTATCGCTGCCATGCCTATACATTTATGAAATAAGCCTATTTGTTCAAAAACATATGTGTGATTTCTATACAAAAAAAAGCCAGAAGGTTTTAAATACAAGGTATCCAAATAAACTCATAATGCCCTTCTGTAGAACTGCATCTTTTAGTAGAAATTGTTTCAGCATGTCTGTGAAAATATATAATAAATTGCCCAATGAATTGAAAGATTTACCGTTCAAAGTTTTTAAAAGAAGACTGCATCAGTGGTTAACAAATAAGTGCTTCTATAGTTTAAATGAATTTTTCAATACAAAATGAATTAGTCTATTTGGTAATAATATATGTAAATTAATATACTTTTATGACATTGAATTTGTTAATATTATACATAGGTACTAAATGAATTATTAAGTTATTTACGTCTCATATTATAATATTATATAAGTATTAAAATTTCATTTTATAAATATTATTGATATCATTGTGAAATCCGACATGTTTCAATATAACAGTACGATTAGTGTTTAGACAATTTTGTAACATATTTTGCATGTCAATTGACGAAACATATTGGATTATCCATTATATTGTTAACACCTTAAGTACAATGTTTCCTGCAAATAAATTTCATTTCATTTCATTTCATTTCATTTCATTTCATTTCATTTCATTTCATTTCATTTCATTTCATTTCATTTCATTTCATTTCATTTCATTTCATTTCATTTCATTTCATTTCATTTCATTTCATTTCATTTCATTTCATTTCATTTCATTTCATTTCATTTCATTTCATTTCATTTCATTTCATTTCATTTCATTTCATTTCATTTCATTTCATTTCATTTCATTTCATTTCATTTCATTTCATTTCATTTCATTTCATTTCATTTCATTTCATTTCATTTCATTTCATTTCATTTCATTTCATTTCATTTCATTTCATTTCATTTCATTTCATTTCATTTCATTTCATTTCATTTCATTTCATTTCATTTCATTTCATTTCATTTCATTTCATTTCATTTCATTTCATTTCATTTCATTTCATTTCATTTCATTTCATTTCATTTCATTTCATTTCATTTTCATTTCATTTCTCCAAAAGCTGCCTTCAATCCATCCTCCCAAATCCATTTCGCTCAAAAAGTAGGATTCCAATTATACTTAAGATAAGATAAAACTTGAAAGAGTGCTTTGATATCGACATAGTTCTAGCATGGATACCAGGCCATGCAGGTATAATCGGCAATGAAAATGCTGATGCTTGTGCCAAGTCAGCTTCTCATACAGGTTCCCAACAACATTCTCAAATCTTCTCTCATGACTTGTGCTCCACCTTGAAAATAAATATGTTTGAGAAGTGGTCAAACATCTGGCAGGTTTCCAAAACTTCTAAAGGCGTCTTTTATGGTGATATACAACCTTTAATCCCCTTAAAACCGTGGTTCTCGAAATTTTGATTCCCCAATAAATCAATAATATCAACAGTTTGTCGGTTACACTTAAACCACTCTTGCACTCCAGTATTCCTAGCCAAAATAAGAATTAGAGACCATTTTCTATGTGACTGTGGACTTGATGAGGGAAATGTAGACCATTTGTTCTTAAATTGTCCTTTAATGAAGTCTTCCTTGTACAATTTTATACCTCCTGAAATCCCTTGCCCCACCTCCATGAAATGCCTCTTCACCTTTGTTTTCACTCCTTTACTTTTTCTTTTTCTTTACGTTTTCAATACTTTATGTAAATATATTAAACAAAATAATATTAAGTTATAACTAACACAATAAATGTTTTATATAAGTAATATTATCAGTGTTTGTCCATTATAATCTAACAGCATGTATATTTGTTTCAGGTATAATAAGAAAATAAATCTGTTTTGATTATGGGCACCGGTCATTACCATAATCACTTGTAAATTCGTTTACACCGATCAAATGACACACTCTAAGCTTGTTGGTCTACTGAAACGTGACATTGGCGAGTTGTGGTGCCCCTTCCACAGAAGCCACTAGAAAGAATAGAATAGAATAGAATAGAATATTATGATTGATTAGATTAGACATGCCAATTAATTATAACATTTTTTTAACGACTTACTTTGTTAGTACTGTTTTATATAATAATACCTATAATTTTAGAAATAACTATAATAGCATATTGATCTTTGGTTAACTTGATTCGTGTAAGTTAGTTGGCACTACACTAACAGTTGGTAGCATAATATATAAGCCAGAGTGCTCAGTTCGAGAGCACATTAAACATTGTGAATTGTAAGGGGTAACGGTGCCTAAATTGTTATTAAATGTAATAGTTATTAGTGGAAAGTGCAAAATACAGATATAACAATTTTAAGTGAGTTTAAATTACCAACCCCTTCTACACTTGTGTGTAGTAGGGGTTTAATATTTATTCATTCATAACAATATTATATTAGAAAACAATTTGTTATGTTTTAAAGTGATAAACCTCCATTCTGGGATTAATTACACAAATAAAATTTGAAAACAATATTTTATGAACGATGCGGGACTTGAACCCGCGACCTCTCGCGTTCCGTGCGAGCGCTCTTTCCAACTAAGCAAACCGTTTGAGTGAAGTATCGTCATAAAATCTTGTATGGTTTGTTCAACTCTCATCCAACTCATAAAATTTTGTTTTCAAATTTTATTAGTGTAACAATATTATTACCCACACATAAGTGAATTTGACCTCGTGTTTGTTATAAGCAATGCAGTTATGAGTTTAGTTTTCTATGGCTCCCAGGGTGACACGGCTGCTAATGAAAACTAGTCTCAGGACATTTCTGACTTGTGGACATTATAATGTCCCTTTATAACAGTTTTAATTATGTTGTGTATAAACTGCAAGGTAGGTATGATGTATACAAAATTGTAATCAAGTAATGTTTACAAACTAATATAACTTTGTTATACGGACACCTTTAGGGGTATTTATTTACTTATCATTTTTAAAAGATTTTTTAAGAACAATGTTGGTTATTAGCATCTATGAGGCATAGAGGTTAGAGTTGATGTTGTCATAAAATGATAATAATTAATATCGTAAGCAGCTTTTACATTGACGGTTTATAATTGCCAATTTTTAAAATGTTAAAATGGATATAGTATGTTATCCTTAAGAGATAGACATATGCCATTGCGGACTTTTCTGTTGGACTTCATAACATACATAATTCCACTATACATTATTTTGTTATATCTCAAAGGGCTTAGACAGCGTTTACGTTGAAAGCTCCCAGACGGCTTATTCCTTTTCGACACCTCCAACAAATATCGTTAATGATTTTTTTTATTAAAAAAACGGACAAGACGAGTAGGACATTCAGCTGATGGTAATTTATACTCCCTGCCCATTACAGTGGACTGCCGCTCAGGATTCTTGAAAAACCCCAAAAATTCTGAATGGCACTACAACTGCGCTCGTCACCTTGAGACATTAGATGTTTAGTCTTATTTGCCCAGTAATTTCACTAGCTACGGCGCCCTTCAGACCGAAAAACAGTATTGCTTACACATTACTGCTTCACGGCAGAAATAGGCGCCGTTGTGGTACCCATAATCTAGCCGGCATCCTGTGCAAAGGAGCCTCCCACTGGTAAATAAAAACTTAACAAATCATTTATTAAAACCTTCCTAGAAAATCACGCTATCCATTGGTGAAAATAGCATGAAAATTGGCGGAGTTTTTGAGTTTATCGCGAACAGACAGACAGACGCGGCAGAGGACCTTGTTTTATTATATTATGTAGTGATACACATATTATTCTGGAATTGTTAATATTCGGTCTTTTAAGGGTCTCTGAATTACCAAAGGGTCCAAAGAATCACGAAACAGATAATATTAAATCAAAACTATTTTTAATTCACAATTCCAATCGACTAAATAACCGAACAATAGCTTATTTTTAACCGACGAAAGAAACGGAGGAGGTTCTCAAGACGACGAGTGTATTTTTATGTATGACCACGCATAACTTTCCACAGAATTTCGATTTTGATAATTCTTTTTTTATTAGACAGGGATATTTTTCGTACCTCTTATGAAAAATATTTCAAGTTGCAACTTATCTCCCCAATATGAACGGACGGTTATTGGATGACAAGACGGCTGGTAAATTTTACAGCTAACGTACTGACGGTAAATAATGTTATAGAAACGCTACAATCGTTCTTTCCATTCAAATGTCTTACTGTCAGTTATCGGTAGCCCTATCATCTGTTGGTTATCTAACAGTAAAATGCCATTATGGTTGGTTTTGATATAAAAAGTTTTCAAAAACGTCGCGTAGTAATTATTATTGGGCGTGCCAAAAACTACTCGTTTCTAGTAAATAGGAACCGGGCAAAAAATTTAATAAATGTAATATTATGGTTAGAAATTTGAATCCTAGTTGCAAACCATAAATTCGCATAGAAATATTGAAATGTACATATTAACTGCTTATCTAATTAATTCATTATTCAATATAATGTCATTGTTTATCATTCGTCTTAAATATCACCTAAGATTTTTGTATAAGCAAGTTATTATTAGCTCAAAAAAGTAACTTAACGATGTTATGCTAAGCTGACAATAAAAAATCACCAGCAAATTACTTTTAAAACCGAAGCAATTCATTTCCAAGTTAAATACTTTTCGAAATAAAATGTCACAAAGTAAAAGTTTGCGCGTTATCAGAGAATTGCCACTTTTATCATATTAGACCTTCTAATGAAACTAAATGAACTTCTAATGAAATTCAGATCACCATCACTATCTCATCTGAGAAAAATACATTATGTTAACACGGACGAGTAAAATAAGAAGGACTCCGTGTCACCTTACATATCAGTGAGGCACCAAAACAAGCCGGTAAACGTGTAAATAAATAGCCCCACGCATACACTTACACTAATACAAGCCAATCGACCGTCATTATGAGATTTGCCATCGTCTGTGACAGATCAGTTTGCGTCGCAACAAAATATTTTAAAAATGCCGTCGTGCGTTGTGAAAAATTTGTAAAAACGATACTTTATAATTATTTGTGGCCATATATGATTACTTAAAGGAGAAAAAATTGTGTATCTGGTATACCCCGTAACCGCACACACACTAGCATAAAGGTGCTTCACTTGCTAATATCACGGCGCGGAGCCCTTCTTTTTTTTCTAGTCCGTGTATGTTAATTGTGTAGCGCTTAATGAAATGTTTCAAACTAGAATTATAGAATAGAACTACCAAACCATATACCATGCCTTTTTGTACGCCTTTTTTGAAGTCAGTAGAAAGATATATCAATGGATAATTTCCAGCTTTGTCAGAAATTTATCAAATATTCAACTGGACATCAAAACAGAATTTCACAGACTCAAACCTATGTTAACTTAAATATGTTATTTTGTGTAGATATCTCACTGTTAGTTGTTAATAAAATATTTTAAACATAGAATCATAGGTAATACGGATATTTTTAAACATAATTTGTGATAACTTTACATCGTCTCTAATTAATTAATCTTTTAACAATAGTTAATCTTTTATAGAAACATTCACAAACTTATAATAGGAAGAAAACCCTAAATAATGTTCATCGTATATTTGAAAATGGTTACAGCTGGGAAATTTTGTACTCTTTTGTTACGAGTCCTATTATACCTAATAAATGTAATTAACAAATTTATTAAAGTTTATCTCGGTCATAAACTGAGAAACAACATAATAAGTCTTGTTATCAAACTTTATCAAGTTTTAATGATATTGTGTTTTATTATAAATACTTAAACAAATCTTCTGTAGTATTCCTTCTGAATTCGATGTTTCAGAATAGCCTTACTTAATTTTTTTCGTAACTAACCCTATAAATCTAATGACGAAGTAACACAGGGAGTGTTTATCGTATACGAGTGGCCATAATCGTAATCGTGACGTCAACCTCGACGTTGTGATTTACTCTCGTCTTGTCAATTTTGTGGTCTAAAACTAACTGGTTGAGTGTTCAATAGAACTTTGGGTATAGAATAACGGAACTAATTTATCATTAACATTAGTGGTACATATTAATTTAGGTTCTTATTAAGGTAGGCACTGCCTTAATACGTATATGGAAAGCACAGAGCTCTCATTATAAATAAATAATAATCAACTATTTTTTTTTGATAACATTAACCATAAAATAAATTTATTAAAATTTCTATTTATTAAAACATAGGCCAGCCTTGATTGTGTGGAATGAGCTTCCTTGCGTCGTGTTTCCGGTACGATACGACATGAGTCCCATTAACGTACGTTTCTCAAAGTTCGGCAATGATTCTTCTGGTGTTGCATGAGAATGTGGGCAGCGGTGACTTGACATAAGTGTCAATCTGGTGACCCAAGCGCTCGTTTGTCCTCCTCTTCCATAAAAGATAAAAAAATAGTAATTAATCTGACAACTATGTCGAGGCTATCTGAAACATATCAGTAGCAGTTAGCTAAGAATGCTTTCATCGCAGTCTCAATAAAGATTTTACGCACCATTATGAAGCAATTTTAGTGGAACATGGTTTATGGCAGTTATAATACGATGGTTATGAGAATCGCTTTTTATATGTTCTACGTCAACCAAATGTGCAATGCCATCTATAATTTTATTACAAATGCTCCAATGGCTTTTCATGTAAGCTAAACGTATTTACTTACAGCATCAAATTAAACGTTATAAATTCAATAGAATAGTTATCCAATAGGATAACTTTATTAAAGTTTTAGTGGTGTACAATAATAGCGTAGACTTGTTAAACAAAATACTTCTTCTGTTATCTTTTCAACTATAACTGATTCATTACAGGTTGCCTGGTAGAAATCGCTCTTAAGCGATAAGGCCGCCTATTGCTTTTTGTAGTCTCGATTTTTGTTATATTTCATTATTTTGTGGTGTGCAATAAAAATATATTTCATTTCATTTCATTTCATTACTTTTGATATAGTGATTGCTTACAATATGGGATTCAATGTTTTATCTTATATATAAAATTCTCGTGTCACAATGTTCGTTCCCATACTCCTCCGAAACAGCTTGACCGATTCTCATGAATTTTTGTGAGCATATTGAGTAGGTCTGAGAATCGGCCAACATCTATTTTTCATACCCCTAAGTAATAAGGGTTGTTCACCTTTAATTTTTTTTTTTTTAATTTATGGACGAAATTTTTTGTTTTTATTTTTTTATAATGTGGCATTAAATAATACATACAACTTCAAATTTTCACCCATCTACGATCAACAGTTACTTTGGTATCGCGATTTTAATATCGGCAATACAACGTTTGCTGGGTCAGCTAGTTCTTAGATAATTTTTACGTCTAGATAGACTATGGCAGCTGTGAAAACGTCGAAAAATTGAGTATAGAACTAACTTCTATTTTGAGCGATGCACGCACACTAACACAAATTTTATACAAATCGCGGGTGTTAGACGTAGCTTGTCACACACACTAAATTAATATTCCTGGCCTGTTTTTATCGGTTGTCTAACAGCAAGAGACTCTATCTAGACGTATATATTATCTCAGGTTGTATTAATATGAATTAACTGTAACTGAGTATCTTTAGTATTACATAAAGTTCATTTAACTGTTCTCCTATAGGCGGTTCTTAAACATCTGAACAAATTCATAAATTTTTAACTGAAACATAAATAAACTTAATAAAAAAAAAGTATTTTAAATACAGCCAATGAAACGTCTGGCTTAATAAAAAGTGCGGTCGACGGACCCTCGTGAGGAACAAAGTTGCTCACACATTTTTTCACCTCTGTAATTCTTGTACGGCGTAGAGCTACACTGGCTACAGCGGCATTAAATAAACAAACGGGTAGAGCTACTTAACCATAATCAAAAATTAAATTTATAAAAACGATACATAATTAACCTTAATAAAACTTCGGAACAACCCTGTAAGTAGTATCCGCGCGTGCTATCGTAGGTACTGACACCTACTTGTCTCACACTAAGCCGTAGCCGTTCAGAACTCGTAGGTGAGTAGCGCCCACGTAAGGGGTGATTCAATATTATGTTCGATATCAAAAAGATCCTGAATCTGTTCTCTGCACCTCCAAGTACCTTGGAAATTATATCAATATTCATATATAACCGTTTCTATAGAGTTTCTTGCGCCGCTTCTTCTCTCTCAGAGCGCCATTTGTTTCCGAAGCGGTAGTAGTATCTAGTAGTATAAGAAATGACATCAAAAAGAATTCTAAAGGAATCAATTTTGAGAAAAAAAAAATGCCTGCCTTTTAACATAACATTATATTATACATACATCTTAAATAACATTAGTTTATTTTTTTTGGTTTTTGTCTATGTTATAGTCAAACTTCAAAATCTCTAGGATTGGGTAGTAACTAACAAAATAGCACAATAAAAAGGTATTGGGTTTGGGTTTGGGAAGTGGGTTTAAACAAAATGAATTTATTTCGATTTGCAATTGTAGCCTTGGCATAAAATTATTTATATCACTTCATAAGAACTGCAATATTTTAATGTTCATTTAGTTCTTAACTTTAAACCTTTGCTCTTTTGCAATATGGACACCTTAAAAACAAAAATAATTCCAAAGTATGAATACCAAAACATAAACTTGTATATTAACATAAAGTCTATAACAACGTCTCGAGAAAGAAGAGTGTTTGAACCTGAAACTGTTCCTCAGCAACCATAAATAACTTTCATTTTACACCTGTGGTTAACTTCAGTTGGTTTTCTCACTTAAGGTAACGATATAATTTACGAACAGAGTATGCAATGACTTTAATGCATTATACTGGCGCAGCTAAACAAAGACAGTCTATAATAAAATGTTTCTTTTCACTTCACAGAAATTGCTTATTATTTATTTTTAAAGTGATAAATTCTTATGGGAGAGTAAACCGCTCCGTTACATAACACGTTACGACGCCAGTCTGTCTGGCTTCCCTTTCTCTCAAGCACACGGCAGCGCTAGGCAGTCTCCTCCTCTCTCACTCTAACAAATTGTTACTTTCATAGTATTAAATAATGATACTTATAATGTACATACACAAAATTCTAATATACATATTCAAGAATTAAATAGATAGACCGTGAAAGCTGTGAAAACGTCGAAATAAATTGAGGTTAACTTTTAACGTCTATTTCGAGTAATGCTCGCACAATAACACAAAATGACATACAAATCAAAAGTGTAGACGTAGCTTGCCACACACACTAAAATAAATATTGGCCTGTTTTCATCGGTTGTCTCGCAGCAAGTGGCTCTTACTAGACATATTAATTATCTAAGATACAGGCATTTAGAGTTTCTCTCAATAAAAAACTACATTTAAAAAACCGACTACAAAAACTGATAAGTATAAAATAACTAAGATTTTAATTAAAACACTTTTTATGCAAACCTGATACCTTTGGTATTAATAAACACTACCTATTGATAGGGCTTACGTCGGTGCCTGCCCGCTTGGTTTGTTTTGTTCTAGACGAAGCTATCCCGCTCAAAGGTACCTACTATTACATTTGGCTTTACAATCATAAATCTTATCGTAATCGGTGTACATACATAAAAAATACTGATCGATTTGAGAACTTTCTCCTTTTTGAAGTTGGTTAAAAATCGGTACATTTGCTACTTTGCTGTATTTGTCTATACGCTAGTATACTGTAAGTCTATGACTAATACTCACTCTGTCAACATTTTATATTCATAATCATTTATTTCCATTAAATAGGTGGTACAAATTTGGTCTTATAACACAAAAGAAACAGCTAAAAGTACTTCCTATTTAGCCATTAGCAATAGTGTGGCAATTGGTTGGTCTTTTTCAAATTTTTTATTACAATATAAATATAATATAATACCTGCTATGTGTGTTGTGGCTTCTCAAAAGCTACAGCCAGCATTATAAGATACAGTCCGCGAAAACGACAAAAAGAAGGACAAGGGTGTTAGTTATACTAATAACGACGAATAGTCGAAGTTTGCGTTTAGTCTGTGGTTATTATATTCAAATGTTCTATTTGTCTACACCTTGTTAAAAGTTGGTGGCAATATTTTACGTATTTCCAAACATTATTAATATCATGTTTAACTTGTGATCGACAGGTCAATAAGAACAGGCCGCAACACAATGTTAATAATAGTCAACGTTTGTTTATTTCAGATATTAATTTTTTTATCTGTCTATTATACAGCCATCCATTTATACAGCCACGATTACTAACATAAGAACATACTTTATTGAGTCTTTGAAACAGTCTGTGTAGCCTAAAAAAACATCGTTTATCGTATTTTAATGTCGTAAAAAAAGCACGAATTTTTGGTGCCACAGAAACTAAATTTGGGTTAGGTATGGTAGATTCATGTTTAAAACATTAGACTTAACATTATAATGTCAACTAAAGAAAAAAAAAACTTTTTAATATGATAATTTGAGTTTAATTTAAATTCATTAATAATTAATTAATACAATATTACAGAATTTACCTTATTCTGTAATGTTCTGTATAGGTTTACGTTTGCCATTACAATAAATTTTTCGCCCATCTAAACAGCATCTCGAGAACTTATTGTAGTTGTTTATTTAGTCTTTGTTTCATTTCAAATTATCTAATCGTAGAAAAATTATTGTATGCAAAGTGATAAAAAGGTTAAAAAACGCTCGTGCCGTCATTCATTAAGATGCCGTGTAACCAACACCACTCAGGTTTTGACCCTTCTCATACAACTGTTGCATTAAATACCTATCTATAATTGTGATCTTTGTTTCAGACATAATAAATACGCAGCTCTGCGTATTGCTCGAATTGTCCGTGTGATCTGTCAACGGCTAGATACAACTTTGGGTGGACACGCTGATTCATTATGTGTCTTCTACCGCATCTATCACGGCGAGTGTTCCGATGAACTGTTTGACCTGATTCCTGCTGCCGAATTCTATCTTCGCACGACACGGCACAAATAATAATATCATTCCCACCATCTATATGATGTGTGGCGTTCCTCCACAGTGCGGTTTTCAAGAAACTATCTTCCACGTACAACTAAGCTGTGGAATGAGCTTCCTTGAGCCGTGTTTGCTGGACGATACGACATGGGTAACTTCAATAAAGCGCGTACACCTTCCTTAAAGGCCGGCAATGCTCCCGTGATTCCTCTGGTGTTGCAAGAGACTGCGAGGAGCAGTGATCACTTAACATTAGGTGACCCGTACGCCCGTTTGTTCACCACTTCTATGTAAAAAGACATTTGACAAATTTTTTTTTGTTGCATTAATATTTGTAACAAAAACACTACTATTTTTAAATTCAGCAAAAATATATTCTTCTTTCAGTTCCAGCTTTAGCAGGATTCAAATCTCTGGTGCCTAATGATGTTAGAAAACTGTAAAAGGGAAATTGAACTCTAACTGCATTTCTTTGAATACTGTGTCTTTTTTCACATGACATCCTTAAGTTCTCAAGTAACACAAAAATATCGCAATTGTGTTATTGCTTATTTTATAATGAGTATAACTTACAAGAAAAACAAAAACTTCAACAGATAATGCAGTGCTGCTCAGTACTGTAACAAGGAGTTCTTATCGATATATAAGAACTTATTGTTATATGGTTGGCTGTAAAGCTAAATAATAGATCATATTTTATACTACATTTGAATATTGACGCGGATGAGAACATAATCGAATAAGACAGATTAGAGAATGAAGTAAAGTGAGAACGGTCGGCCTTCGGCTGAATATTTAAGTAAGTTAAAGAATGTATCAATAAGAATAATATTTAAAAGTATAAGATTGTTTTAATTCTACAACAATCCTGCGTGTGAGGGAGGACTCACGCGCTACAGTACTCTTGGTTCTTGAATGACCATAGACAAATTCTCAGTGGCATTGCAATTGCGGTTGTAACTATGAGATATTGATGGACGTGTTAAGTCTCACTAGCACAGAAATTTTACTATCCAGCCTAGTGAAACTCTCTAAGAAAAAAGCGATTCGCGCGTTTATTTGAAACGTGCAGTCATTGATAGATTGACAAACGACGGCTATAATCTTGTAAAAACGGAGATAACCGAAATCCACTACGTTTAAGCAACTATTCGCTGTGAAACTTAGCCGGATTATAATTCGTCGCCAATCGCCATGTTGTAATTACTACTATATCAAACTTATGTCAAATCACTGCATATCTCATATTTAACTAAAATTCAATTTCAACTTTGACATAGGCAGTCACGCATCTTGTTACGTAGTATTTACATCCTGTTTGTAACTATCTGTGACGCGCTTCAAACTAAAACAAAATAGTGTTTGCACACTCGTCGGCAGAAAAAGGCGCTGCTGTGGTGTAACTCGTGCCAATAAGGAAACGAAACTCAATTGGCGACCACTAATGATTCGCTCTCACTCGCACATGTAATATCATCTATCTGCCATCCTCGTTTCGCTGTCAGTTCGACCTGTTTCACAGCCATTTTAGATTCGTTTCTTTATTGGGACGAGTTCTACCAATTTTATACAACCAACACAATGTCCTGTATTAATAAGTCTCCATAATTTAGATGCTAGTTATCATAATTATTAAGTTACAGTTTAGGAAAGAAAAAAGTGTCTAAGAGTTTCCATTTTTATTAATACTTATAAGTTTTTCAATAATAAATATATGGCTAACTTAAGTCTTGGAGGTGTCGTGCAAACGCCAGCAAACAATATTTAAACTCTACTTTGATAAAACAGTGGTGTTTTTGAAGATAATATTTTTAAGTTTTATTACACGTGGTGACAAGGTTAGATGCATTATATAAGTACTACTAGGTATTAAAGTATATTATGTTTTTACTGATTGAAACTATCGTTCTGTTCGTTCTTATTATATGGGTAATCATATATTCGTATAGAAATAGGGATTCAAAATTACCAATTGGCTATTTACTGATTTTATTATCTTTTTTAACCCAATCAAGAATAAAAATAATGTTCACATGTTTCGTTGAAAGTATGATTTCCCAACGGTGCACAAATAACACTGAAAGCTTAAATTAATTTGTGCCGTGCTTGGAGTGTTCTGAATGCCAAGGTAAGTAATAGAAGATTACTTACCTTGGCATTGCTTAAACATTGTTTTAAATTTTTTATTTTTTAGTGGGAGTGGGAGGCACTTTTTGTACAGGATGCCGGCTAGAAGGAAGAAGGCTGAAGGAGTGTGTTAACATTATTGTGTTTCAGTCTGAAGTTTGTAGCTATTGAAAGTACTGGGCAAATGATACTTAACATCTGATGTCTCAAGGTGACGAGCGCAATTGTAGTGCCGGTCAGAATTTTTGAGTTTTTCAAGAATCCTGAGCGGCACTGCATTGTAATGGGCAGGGCGTATCCGTTACTATCAGCTGAATGTCCTGCTCGTCTCGTCCCTCAATGTCATAAAAAATATAATTAAATAGCTTGAAAGAGTTCCCTACATTCCCAGGCTGTGGTATCATTAAGAAAATCACTTACGTATGTTATAATAACCATAAATATTTTATAAATTACTGAGTGCTACCAAATCTAAATTGATTTAATTTGCCTATTAAAATCTTTTTTTATGGAAAATCTTTGTATCTCGAGAAAGGCGTGGTAAGCTGTGCAGCTATAATTTATACTTGTTACTAGCTGACCCGACAGACGTTTTTCTGTAAATAATAAATAAAATACCTTTTTTTATGAATTTGTCAATAATATTTCATAACATGAAGAATTATTTCGTAAGATATGCCCCTTGTTGTTATAATGAAATTGTTTCACAGCAGAGCTGACAAAACGTGCGTCAATAAATTCTCTCATAGAAAATATGACCATACAAAACAAATATTAGAAATAAAGATAATTATGTGTGCCAAATCGAAATAAAAACTATCCTATCTATCAAGTTGGACTAAACTGCAATCCATAAAGTAATTCCCATTAAAATTCGTTCATTAGTTTAGGCATTTACTGGAAACAAACATCAGGACACTGGATTTATATATATAAAGGCTGTGCCGTAATAAGCATTTATTATTAGAACACAACACCAAAATCTTTAGCTACACCAATTTCTTTCATCACCTCTCTTCAGAGGCAAACTCCGTCTATTGAAGCAAATTTAAAGATGTATTCACATCAATGCTAATTCGCTTCTATTCTTTACTAATTATGATTTAGTTTCATATAAGTTAACTGATGTATGTTTGTTGTGAGTAGTCAATTAACATCAATCAATCAGGCGCACCTTGTACTGTAAACATACTAATGATAGTAACTTGTATGGCTCTATCAGTTTGTGTACAGTTATATATTATGTGTTTAAAAAAATCAGTGTAGAGTTGGTTATAATAATGTTATCGGTTGACGAATTGTTTGACTAGATTGTTTTAAAATAAGGTAGTCTATCATGAACTACTCGTCTTTAATTTATATTTGTACGGCCTTACAAATAAACTTGGTATAAAGTTATAACTGATAATAAACAAAGAATATGCAAATTGTTTACAATATCGTTGACAACACTCTGTCAATACAATGATAATTCTGAAGTTTTCCGAATGACAAGCTGCCTTGTAAATAAACGCGGGAAACGTTATACGTCCGAATCAACCATTCGTCAGCAAAATGTCTATTTGTAAACATTTTACATATTCTTTGTTTGTGCTTAGTTATAACTTTATGCCAATTTTATTTGTAAGGCCGGTAATGTTTACTTTAAGTATTTATCTTTTTTTGAAGTGTAACGTGCAAAAAAAATTACTTGCAATAAAGGGAATTTAAATTGGATCGCTATAGTTTAATTCAACTGACTTCAAAAAATGAGGAAATAACCAATTCGACTGTATGTTTTTGGTTGTCGAAAAGTTGAAGTCATCTGCAGAGAACTATATCCAAGACACTTTGAGCATCTCTATGTTTCAAACGGCGAAGCAGATAGTCCACCGCGACAGATGAGAGATGTAGTTACTCTTTATGTGTAGTAAAACCTACGCTTTAGACAACCCTCTTCTACAGCCTCACGTGAAGTTTTGTCTCTCTGTTAGCACACTGCTTCGGGAGCTCAAAAGTGCAGCTATATTAAAAATTTGACTATAGGAGATACAATAAAATATATCCTAGCTAGTTGGTGATCGGTGCGCTACGGTTCACCTAAGAAATTGCATAATATATAAAAAAAAAATTAAAATTAGAAATTACGTCGGAAGCAATACTTATAATAAATCTGTAGAGATCAAATTTCTAAACAAAGAAAAAAATGATCAAAAGCGAGTCAGGGGGATGTAAGAAGAGAAATAGAACAAGTCCCGATTTTTTTTTTTAATTTCTTATTTCTCTGTTTGTTTGTACGAGCTAATCTCTGAAGCGATTGGACCGATTCAATTGAAATTTTGCATGATGATACTTTACTTCCCCTGTCAACATCTTAAATACTTTTCATCCCGGAAAATTAAAGAGTTCCCGTGGGATAGGTAAAAATCTCTACTTACTAAAATAGCGTAGTACACACAAACGTATGTACATAATTTAATAAAATATGGCATATTGATACCTTATATTGCCTGTCAACATCTTAGATACTTTTTATCCCGAAAAATTAAAGAGTTCCCGTGGGACAGTTACAAACCTCTACTTACTTATATTGCGAAGTACATTACAACATATGCACAAAATTTGGCATGTTGATACCTTATATTGCCGGTGAACATCTTAGATACTTTTCATCCCCGAAAATTAAAGAGTTCCCGTGGGACAGTTAAAACCTCTACTTACTTATATAGTGTAGTACACAACAACTTATGCACATTATTTAATAAAATTTGGCATGTTGATATATTTTGTTGCCGGTCAACACTTTAAACACCTACTTTTCATCCCAGAAAATTTAATAATGAGTTCCCGTGGGATAACTAAGTTGTAAAGTATCTTATATTGCTTAGTAAACAATAACTTACGAACATAATTTAATAAAATTTGGCATTTTGATAATTATATTGCCGGTCAACATTTTGGATTCCTTTCAACCTGGAAAACTAACGAGTGGGAAAAATAAAATACTATAGTCTCTTATATAGCTTAGTACACAACAACTTCTGCACCTAATTTAGTAAAATTTGTCAACCTTATATTACCGATAAAGCAATGTGTAAGTATTATAAAATTTAAAAATCCCATAAAAGCGATAGGTTCCCACGAGAAAGTAAAAGATATACAAAAACATAGCCCAGCATAGCTTCATTCATATTAAATTAATTGTGTGTGACGGACATACCATTTCCACCTGAGGCAAAGAGTGAGAATGACAGGTCTTTTAGGTCAGACATAATATATAGGTACATCGATACAGTCTAAACTTAATCTTACAATCCTGTGAAAATCTCTGCCCTACCTTCTGGCTTTCCAAAAAAGTATCTGCTAATATTATTAATACGAAAGTTGGATGAATGTATGGATGTATGGACCTGTGAAAATCTCAGCCTTACCTTCTGGCTTTCTAAAGAAGTATCTACTAATATTATAAATACGAAAGTTTGTTAGAATGTACGCATGTCTGGATGTATGGACTTGCGAAAATCTCAGCCCTACCTTCTGACTTTCCAAAAAAGTATCTGCTAATATTATAAATACGAAAGTTTGTAAGAATGTATGGACGCCTAGATGTATCGATGTGTGTTTGCTGCTCTTTCACACGAAGTTTACTAAATGGATTTTATTGAAACTACAATAATATAGCTTACATATCAGAATCACACTTACATAATCATCTTACATAAAGAAGATAATCTCTACTATATTATTTGAATAGATGTGACGATGACGATAAACAACCGAATCGCAGGGTCAAACCCTAAAAGAAGTAGGAATACATTTGGGCATGCCATGTTTTTCCTAAGGCCAACTCTACGTGACTTGCTCAGGCGTTTTAAATCGCAATATCTGCATGTTTATGATGACTGAAATAAATCATTTAACATAATTTAGGAGAACATAGGAATAGATTGCAGTAACTACCTTTAACTTTTGCATTACTATCAATCATCACATACATACATCCAATCTATTTATCCTTACAAACTATAGCGTTTATAATACCTATTGGTAAAATAATCATAAAAATTCTTAGTACAAATTAACATACATTACACAATATAGTTGTTCGAACACTTATATCTGGAGAACGGCTGCATTGATTTTCATGATTTTTAATTTGTTGGATTTGTCTCCGTCCAAAATCGCAGAATAATATAAAATCATTGACAAAAACAAAAAATAAATGACGAAAAAAGAAAATACTTTCCTTCATTTAAAATCATTATCATAATTTCTTAAGGGATAATCTTTTTTTATGGAACAGGAGGACTAAAGAGCGTACGGGCCAGGTGGCGGTGACCACTTAACACCAGGTGGTGTTAAGTGGTCACCGCTGCCCAGAGAATGTTCTTTTGCAACACCAGAGGAATAACAAGAGCATTGCCGGCCTTTACCTCTGGATCTACACTAAACTGATTTTGAAAATTTTGTTACGAATAGAAATTCACATTTTTGTGAGTGTCATATATATATACTATATAATATTAACCCAAATAATGAAAATACTTTTTCATAGTAGTTATATTTGTAAAATACGTGAACCCTAAAAATAAATTATATGGCAAAACAACGTTTGCCGGGTCAGCTAGTCTTATATATATCCACGGTATTGTAAAATATGAGGGTCACTTAAGCTTAGACTCCAACACTTGGATAAAATTATTCCAGTTTTCTTACAAGAATATATTCTTAAGTAACAGCAGTATTACAAGTGATGTTTCTGAAGACAAGATGGTTAACTCAAGAATTTTTTTTCTATGCTGACGGTTATGAAGCCAACACTTTATCTTTCTCAATGATTGGATAAAATTGTTGTGAAAGTATTCATTTAATTTTTTTATTACTACATGATATACATATTATTACGTGAGAGTGAAAAGCATATATCATTATTCTCATCTGAATCTTCAGACTTCTGCTCAAACACATCGTGGTTTTTTTTGTCTTAACCTTCCTTTTCCTGGAACTCTGGAGACGCATGCACTGATATCATTAAATTTTTTTTGGTGAATTTTCTAATTATTTTTACTACTAATTGTTGTTGTATCGAAGGTCAGTGGAAAATGATTAGTAGCGAAGACAAATTCGCAAGTTTGGAAATTTACAAGTTGCTATGGATGGAAAACGTGTCAGAATAAAGAATCATCATAGTAGTTCTCTTCTCTATAGACAAATTTCTACAACAGGACCCGGCCTATCCTCGACCTTCACCGATTGGCCAATCAGGTGAAATGTATTTTTTTATGCAATAAAATTTTATGTTTAAATAAATATTGCGATTCGGCTAAAAGTATTCTGTCAAGACTATGAGTACTGAAAATTTCAAATCATATTTTTTAATTATTTCGCTTTCTTGCCAACGAAATAAGATTGGTAACAACGAAAGTATAAAGCTTAAAGAACATGCAAACATTGGGTTGGCTACCAATTACCTATCAAGAAAAACAAAAAATTGCGTGCGTACAAAGTACACATGTCAGAGGTGAAACCTTGTGCATTGTGCATGAACCTCTAAACTGCATATGAAGTCCTAGTACATGTTGCTAGGATGACACATGATTTAAACCGCTATGAAAGACATTACTTTCACCGCTATCATATTTATGTCCTCCTGGTGTTCATGTAGTAATAGGTCGTGCGCAAGACGTTGCAATGTATTAAGATAAACTCGCGTCATACATAAGACAATCTCTTCTTCAACTATGATCGTCTGGTACCAAAACAAAGTATAATGCTTCCTTTTTCATTTTTTCCCACGTTGAATCATATAATTTATGTGTCTCGTTTTTTCGTTTCACCGACTTTCAAATCACAACGACGCTAAAGAAGTTTTTCCTATGAAAAAGACCAAGTTGTGTTTGCCTATAATTGGATCTACATGAGGATAGTGATAATTTAAATTATTTCTATGCTTAACTTTTGTATTTATGATGTAAATCTGTTGGTGAACCATTACATAAATAAATAAATTAAATAGTTTCGCTGTGGTTGACTATGCACTAAATTAGAATCATCTGACACCCATTTTTTATATACATGAAATTAAATAGAATTTTATTGCCAGCACTACAGTATTTGGTTGGCAGTTAAAATTGAAACAGGCTGTGAAAAACTGCGGTTGGTGATAGGCAAGGACAAAACAACTGCGCACTCTGCGACTGTGGTTGAAGTAGTGTATCATAGTTACACTAAATATTATTTTGGAGCAAAGATTATTAGACACAACAACAAGATTTTTTTTTAATATTTGAATGTCTCGCTACTCTTATCAAGAACTAAGCCGAAGGAGTTGATTATACGTGTAATCACGAAGAAACGCATACAATAGTTATTATTAATATCACTCTTTCAAAAATTTTGTATAAAATATTCTGATACGGATGTTTTTTTAGTATTTTCTTTGATTAATGCGAGTATTACACATTTACATTAAACACTTTTAAAGAATTAAAATGCGTGTAATTGTAACTGTGTTTTTACATTACAATAAAAAAATATTTTTCATCTGCATTCCCCCTGAAAACGAGATCAGAAAAAAGAAGAGGACACTGTCAGCAAAATTTTGTCAAAAACCATCAGTCTACAGCAAATACCACCTCCGAGGCAATAAATGCCGCTAAACTTCATAATGACAATTATGACAAATACTATCTTTGACTCATTTCATCTGCAGTTCCCCTGAAAACGAAATCTGGAAAGGTCTTGAAACGTCGGGTTAACTAAAATGAAAATAAAAATGTAACTTTTACACAAAAATCTAATGTAAAAACACAGTTACAATTACACGCTTTTTAATCCTTTAAAAATGTTTGATGTAAATAAGGTTGTTTTAATAATTTTGCTACGCAACATATAAAATTTTTCACAATCTGATTCTGAAGGATTTGGCTAGTGGGTTGAGTGGTAATGATTATTTTTTGGTAGGCAAGTAGTAGGTAAGTAGTAATATTATACTGATGCGGAAAAACATACCATTTAAAAAGAGGCTAGGCTAGTCCAAATAATCTTCATAAAGGGTACCACACCATATTATGTTTCACATATATAAGAGATTTCCACGTATATAGTCACTCATCACGCTATCTCTGGAACCATAAGGCGTAGAGACTTGAAATTTGGTTCGAATATTCCTTTCGCCGAGTAGAGGTCAGCTAAGCGGGTTTTACGAAATTCCATCCGCAAGAGTATAATAAATATCTATTTTATAAAGATATTTCCCATGTTGATTTTCATTTAAAGTCTTGATTAATTCAGCGAAATGTGAGCCTTTTAACTGTTTTTACATTCGTAGCTGGCAAAAAATTCAATCTAGAAAATTACGAACGACCATTTATCTAAGTAGAATTCTGCGACGAGATTGCGTGACGATTGTTCTTATTAATTAAGATTGAGAAACTCAAGACAGTATTGATTTGTCTGACATCATTGAAACATCTGATCGTTACAATTTATTTGTGAATATACTGTTTCATTATTAATAAAACATTTATATGTTTATTTATAGTCTGCCAGTGCCTTCTTTGTTATAAGTTAAATATCTTTTTTGAAGTTATACTTCTTTAGGCGCGTTATGAAAAAATTATGAGAGTGAAATTTTAAGATGCGCGTGCATCACTGTAACACAAAAGTAACAGGGTGAAGTTGGTTTCTAAAATTTTTTGACGTTTGCGACATTCCTTTTTTTTTGGTTTCTTCGTCCATTATTAGGATAGGCAAGGTTCAAGCCCTTACAGCCTTACAATATATATAATATTCTTTTTACAAACGTAGAATAGCAGGAGGAATAAAAATTTAATGATTTTAAGGTTTTTAGCTTTGTTACGCCAACGAACTATTACTTATTACTACTCTTGCGTGCATATATAAGTACACACATACTTTTTTTTTATTCAACTAAACACATATTACTATCAATTTATACATTAGATTTTAGATAATGGCGTTATGGAGCGGGCCTCTTTTTCCTAAAAATTTGGGAAGAGAAGCGATGCCTTCGTATGCTGCTTACTGTGACTGGGGGATTCTGTTTTCGGTAATTTCGTTGATAGATATTGAGTTTACTGTTATATATTTCTTAAAAATCGACATAATCTTCATAAATTCCACTAACTACTCGTAACTACTCAATAAGTCTTTTAAAATAACAAATCACTTTAACTCTGTTCCTTTGTGGACGAGGAGGCTGCAGTTTGTCAGGTAGGCTGGTTGACGTGGCACTGTTTCTAGTGTCTATAAGCTGCACTGCGACTGTGGCCTGTCTTACATTGGGCAAACCAAACGCAGTATCTCAAGCCGACTTGAAGAACACATTGCGGATATCAAACACATGAGTCACTCAAATTCAGCTGTATGTGAATACATAACAGACTGTCCAAACCACCACATCCGCTTCGACCAACCAAAAGTTTTGGGTAAAAGAGAATACATTTCACCCAAGACTAGTACGTGAAGCTATTGATATTAAAAAACACCCAAATTTCAATAGAGAAGACGGTCTAATATTATCTTACACCTGGGATCTAATAAGCCCTAAACTAAAACCCAAAAAAACATACACACATACCAAAAAAAGAAGAGAACACTGTCAGTAAATTTTGCCCATCGGTCTACAGCAAATACCACCTCCGTGGCAACAAATGGCGCTAAACTTAATAATGACAACTATGACAAATACTATCTGAATCATTTCATCTGCAGTCCACCAAAAATCGAGATCTGGAAGTGGAAATGTCTTGGAACGTTGGGCTAGCGAGATTTATAGTAAAAATGCATCTTTTACGCAAATATTTTTGTAAAAACAGTTACAATTACACGCGTTTTAGTCCTCTAAAAAGTGTTTTATTTAAATATGTAACACGCGTTAGTCACAGATGATCTTTATTTTTTTTAACTTATTTGCTGGAGTAGAAACATTCAAATCTTTAATTTTCATCACCTTGCAGACATTGTTTAAATAATTCGTTCAATGCTGGAGTTGTACATGTTATATTAATAGTTTATTTAGTACATTGAGTTTCTCACCACTTCTCATTAAAGATCAACTTTTTCCAAAGTGCTAACAAATAGTGAAATGTGTCTATAACTTTGATATTTACTCATTCAGTGTAATTTTTTGAACTAAATCACTAAATTCAGTCAATTTTTTAATAATACACCCAACCCAGATACAAATAGATAGAATACTTTTCCAAATGGAAAACAACTAAAGCGCTGCTGACTAGGACATAATACGTTCTGTAAGCCATTCCGGTTTCTTATGAATTGGACAGTCAACAAATTCCAATAGTTATTTATTGGTTTATCGAGATTTTCCTTGTAGGAAATTGTAAATACTATTTATTGGGTGGTTAGGTCGTATGTTCCACATAATAGCGGTGATTGGGATGACTGAATCAGTAATCTAATTGTTATGTGGAGTTAAAATAAGTGTATCTAGTCGTTTTTGACGTGACTAACGATACTGATAACAAACGTGTGAGTGGTTGATCTGATTGAAAGTGAAAACCTATCCATGGGCTTTGCATCTATGAAGAGAAGCAATTAAGAAAATATATTATAGCAAAATCAGAATGCCAACTGACCTTATTTCTTAGTACTTACTTCTTAGATTTATACGTAGCAATCGATATTAGATTATAAATGATTATAGAACATTAGAGCTTTTTGGTGAATAAATACCTTATTTAGTGGGAGTTATGCGTAAAGTCGTACAACTAATGTCGTTACAAACATTATTCCAAAACAATAGATTTTAATATAAAAATAATTGCGTATTTTTATATAATCTAATTAATTAATCTAATTCTAGTTACGATTATTGTTATTTTGGAATCGGTGTCCTTACGCCACGACCCGCTCTCGCCTCTCGCCTCCTCACGACTCACCTATGTATGTAGTTACAAACCTATCTTGGCTGACACCGACTCCAAAAATTATCAACATCGGTTCACTCAGTCGAAAGTTTTGAGGTTACAAACATAAAAACAATACCGACGAATTGAGAACCTCTTCCTTTTTTGAAGTTGGTTAAAAAGTGATAAATATATTACTAAATAAAAAAAAACAACAGTGGAGAAATTCAAGTTTTGGTGACGAAGACAGTGACAAAATATACTTAAGGTTTGAGAGACCTACACGGACCTAATCGACACAATGATATCGAGACTCTTAGTTTTAGTAGTGATATTGAGTCTAGAGAAAACAATGCCTACCTTTCTCATGGAAACGGCACGTAACTCTAAAGTCATTCCTGGCCAGGCGAATTATAGATTTATATCAAACTCATACCAAGGCCGTATTTTAAGATTTACCGCATTTATCACGGGGTGTCCTGAAGAGCTGTTTCACCTGATTCCTGTCGCCAAATTCCACCTTCGCACGACACGCCTCAAGTTAGGATATCATTCCCACCATCTGGATGTGTTGCATTCCTCCACTGTGCGCTTTTCAAGGAGCTTTCTTCCACGTACTACAAAGATGTGGAATGAACTTCCTTGAGCGATGTTTCCGGGACGAAACGACATAGGTACCAAAAAAGCGCGTACACCTTCCATAAAGGCCGCCATCTCTCCTGAGTCCTCTGATGTTGTAAGAGAATGTGGGCGGCGGTGATCACTTAACACCAGGTGACCCGTACGCTCATTTATCCTCCTTTTTCATAAAAAGAAGAATTATTTATGATCTTTTTCTGAGAGTCTTAATAAGATTATATTACGTCATAAAAAAAGAGTCATTTACCTAGAAGGGATTGCTGAATAGCGATAAGGTCGCTGAATTCTGCAACCAGAACTATTATTTTGTACATACAAATTTTTAGTATATTTCAAATGTTTAGTACAATAAAGAATTTTCATTCATTCATTCATTTTTAGATGTAACTGAAAATGCGGGTGGACTAGGTAGGTAAGAATGCAAGAACGTTAACCAATTGACGTCATTCTAAATACTAGAGTTAAAGACTCCCAAAAACGGAGGCCTAGAAAAAATTATACACATTCACGATATGTCTATTAAATAACGAGATTGCTTAAGTCCTAATAAAATGATTTTAAACTTTTCCATAAATCAATTCTGAACTGACATCAATCAATCTTGTAAGATAATTTATTAACAAAACTTACAAAAATTGTTTGAGAATATAATATATCGATTTTGGCTCTAAATTGACGTGAACTGTCGTTTGCAATAATGATAACATGTTATAACTGTCTCGTGTCATAATGTTATATATTGGCTTAAGTCTTTTGAAGAATTTTATTTAATTCAGTCATAAAATGAGATTGAATTTTAACAGGTTTATAAATCAAATAAAGATTTGACGAAAGCTTTCACTTATAATAATACGTATCTAACAACATTATATCCTCATTAATTTTTTAAGCACTAATTCTACATAATTCCTGTTAAAGCAGACTTAATTACTTCAAATAAGTTTGTGTATTTAATTAAATGTGTAAATACATTTAATTTATACATACCTAATTGAACTGAACTAATTAATATAAATTAACAATATCAATTCCTGCGTACAATTTGAGTATTAATATACATTTCGGAATTGTACTATGTTCAAAGGTCTAAATTTCGCATAATTAATAATGTGTTATCTTATTTCATATATTATAAGCATAAAATATAAGTCAACAGAAATTTATGAATAAATACTATATTATATTACATAATATTATAAGATTAATTATAATTTATATATTCCACATTTCAGCTAAATTTGATGGTTGATTGAATGTTGTTAGCCAATCGATTTTTTTAATTTTAGTTTACGATCACAAAACCCACTAGCTCCCCAACTGATTATTATGTCACAGTATATAATATATCAGCTAAAGCAGAATGGAAACTTCGTACAAACGTTCGAAGCAACCCACGCACACAATCGCAGCTCTCAACGCATCACGCGCAGGACTCACGCTATTGACAGCATTGCGATGTCCACTAAATGGCCTTTTTGAGACATTTTTACGTAGTTTCCAGACTGCTCTAGCTGATATATATATACTGTGATAATGTCTCAGTTCACTTTAACAATGAAAATGTGTCCTTCAACACAGCTAATGTTGACGTCCCAAGCTGGAATTTGAAAAGCATCCTGTATCACTGTGTTATCAGTAGGAGGATCCTTTGCGCAGGATGCCGGCTAGATTATGGGTACAACAACGGCGCTTATTTCTACCATAAAGCAGTAATGTGTAAGTATTACTGTGTTTCGGTCTGAAGGGCGCCGTAGCTAGTGAAATTACTGGGCAAATGAGACGTAACATCTTATGCCTTAAGATGACGAGAGCAGTTGTAGTGCCACTCAGAATTTTTGGGTTTTTCAAGAATCCTGAGCGGCACTAAATTGTAATTGACAGGGCGTATCAATTCCCATCAGCTGAACGTCCTGCTCGTCTGGTCCCTTATTGTCATAAAAAAATGAATCTGTCGTATACAAAAATCGCGAAGTACTTGATATATCTTTATAAATGTAGAGTTGCTATGATTTTCAAAGAAAAAACTTCTATATTCACTGAGCTTTAGATTTTGTGGGTGTAGATTGAGTTTGAGATATAGGTTGATCATAAAATAACGAGGCAAATGAAACTTTATATTTGTGTAATTAATCTCAGAAGTGAGGGCTGTCACTTTAAAAACATATCAAATCGTTTAAATGAGACCATCTTATCCTTCAAGGTGACGAGCGCAATTGAAGTGCCGCTCAGAACTATTGGGTTTAAAGAATCCTAAGCAGCACTGCATTGTGATGGGCAGGGCGTATCAATTACTATCAGCTGAACGTCCTGATCGTCTTGTCCCTAATTGTTATAAAAATAAAATAATATAAGTTTTTTTGCTGGTATAATTGGCACATTGCTAAAAGAATAATAATTGTTGTAGCAATGTGCCAATTATACCTATTTTTTTTCAGAATTGCGTAACTATTAACTGCTAATAAATCAAGTTTAAATAGATTTTGACTTATTTTTATTATAAGAGTGAAATAAAATAATTTATTAGCTCAGCTGATATTAAAAGTACCGAGAAAATGACAGTATCCATTTTGCTCTCTCAAATAGTGAAACGTTTGAGGAATGTTCAATGTTCTGTAAAAAATTGTGCAAACAAGCTTGTTGTGATAACGAAAATTTCCGGACTCTGACAATGTTCTGCTACAGAGATACGTCAAGCATTAGTCTTCGGTACACGTGAGTTACCTATAGAGTAACAGTGTCGACTTTTCAAGTTGGATATAATGTAAATGAAACAATATTCTCTTTTCATTATACGCACATTGAATTTGTACCAAAATACATGGACGATTTTTTTTTATGGACAAGGAGAACAAACGAGCGTACGGGTCACCTGGGGTTAAGTGATCACCGTCGCCCACATTCTCTTGCAACACCAGAGGAATCACAAGAGCGTTGCCGGTCTTTAAGGAAGGTGTACGCGCTTTGTTTGAAGGTACGCATGTCGTATCGTCCCGGAAACACCGCACAAGGAAGCTCATTCCACAGCTTTGTAGTACGTGGAAGAAAGCTCCTTGAAAACCGCACTGTGGAGGACCACCGACCGGAGGAGGGCCGGCTTGCTTGCCGATTTGGCTTTGCCCTCCAGATGGCCACGGAATTGGCAATCGCTCGAGATTTCGAGACCCAGTATTCCGATACTAGGCGAGGCTTTTAGGGAAGTGTTGTCGAAGAGCGGTGATACGGCAAATGGGGATTTTTTAATGGTAAACGCGCAAACTTGAGTCTTCTGGGGGTTGAATTGGACTAAGTTCAATTTACCCCATTCCGCGACCTTCTCGAGAGAGGACTCGATAGAAGACACAAGTTTCTCCCGGCACTGGTCGACGTTTTCCCGAGAGAGACTTGCACAGCCCGTGTATACGGCATCACCAGTGCTGTCGTGTGCATAGCAATGTATGTTGGAGGTGTCCAACATATCATTGATATGCAGAAGAAACAGCGTGGGAGATAGCACACAGCCTTGGGGCACTCCAGCGTTCACGGGCTTGGGATTCGAGCAAAAACCGTCGACAACGACTTGTATCCCAGTGAGGAAGCTGGAGGTCCACTTGCATAAGCTCTCGGGAAGCCCAAATGATGGAAGTTTTGAGAGGAGCGCCTTGTGCCATACACGATCAAAGGCCTTCGCTATATCCAGGCTAACTGCTAGGCCTTCCCCCTTGCTCTCAATAGCCGCCGCCCATCTATGTGTTAGGTATACCAGAAGATGCCTGCCGACCGACCATGGCGAAAGCCATTTTGTCGGTCGTTGATCAACTGGTGACCCTCTAGGTATACTAAAAGCTGACGGCTAATTATGCTCTCCATGATTTTCGAGAGCAGGGAGGTGATAGCAATAGGCCTGTAGTTTGCCGGATCCGAACTGTCTCATTTTTTTTTGGATCGGATGGACAAGGGCTGACTTCCATGAGTCAGGGACTACGCCTTTGGAATAAGAGTGCCGGAATAAACGCGTTAGCACCGGCGTCAACTCAGGGGCACACGTTCAAAGCACGATTGAAGAAATGCCATCCGGCCCGCTCGACTTCCTGACGTCCAACGAAAACATAGCTCGCCTAACAGTTTTCTGTCTGAACTGTACTTCAGGCATAGAGCTCTGACACCGCGGGATGGTTGGCGGTGTTTTTCCGTTGTCGTCAAGAGTCGAGTTGGAGGCGAAAAGAGCGCACAGGAGATCGGCTTTCTCTTTTGCCGTACGGGCCAGGGTGTCATTCCTCATGTGCAACGGCGGCATGGACGGCTGGTTGAAGTTACCAAGAGCAGCTTTCGACAACAACCAGAACTTGCGTGTTCTGGTCGGGTAGCTGGAAAGCTGCTCGCCGGTTTTGACGACGTGCTTTGACTTCGCACTAGCGATATGCCGCTTAAAAATCTATGCGTGACATTCGAAATACCTAACCAATGAATTCGCATTTATGCAGATAAATAACTCTAGAAAGCTATGCAAATTTGTATGTTTCACTGACATTTATAATACGACTTGAAAAGTCCTGAGGGAACGTCTACACATAAATTAATTTACCATTTTGCATTGTGCATCGCCTGACAGCACAACAACTTGCTTCCTTTGTTTATTCTTATTGTTCAATTATTCAAAGTTTAGTAGTTTTCGTTAAACTAAATTTTGAACGACGTAACATGTTAAATATTTCTTCAAAATTCAAATTGAAACTAAATTCAAGTACTTTTATACAAAATAGGATTTCCAAACACTTTTTCGTCAAAAACTACCACTATTCGAAAAGATTATGTCTCAGACCTGATTAGAAGAAAAGGTGCAAGAAACTCAGCGGACTTTTTTTGCTTTTCAAAAAATTTCGTTATAATCATCATCATCATCATATCAGCCGCAAGGCGCCCACTGCTGGACAATGGCCGGCCCCAAAGATTCGTTTTCGTCGATTTTCGTTACAATAAAACTAATTATTAAGCAGCCTGAGGGTGGTCACTCCATTCCCAATCTGTGATATCATTAAAAAAGTCATTTGTGTTACAGTAACAGTTCCTTTGTATTTCGTAACATATTTTTTTATGAACATTTTCTGGGATCATCGCCCAACAAAAGCCTTACAAACTTAACCGAGTAGTAGGCATATCAATTTTACGTTTGTTCTAAGTGTCGATATTATAATTATCACATATTATAGAGAACTTACATGTTTTTGTGCCCATATAGTACATACATAACAATGATATATTGAGAATGTCGTCTTACGACCGAACATTTTAAAATGTTTTCACAGATCTGATTGCCATTCGCCGCAGTTCTACCACACATTGAAGGTTTGGTTAATAGATTTAGTTCTGCAACATACGCGCTTAAAAATATCAGACAATTAACTGTTATAATTACGGCCAACCATAAATCGCTAATTATTTTCACAGTAGTAAGAAGATATAGTAGGGGCATTGCAGCCGATGTCAATACCATTTTTGTGCTGCAGAAGATTTTCATTTTTCCCCGCTACTTACAACTAATCCATCCATACGTCCATTCAAGAGCAAAAATTAAGGAGTGTTGACTATTGTATACACTGAAAGAAAATGACTGTTAATTCTTAAAGTATTAGTACTGAATGTAAAATTTTTCTATTTTTCATATTGCCGGTAGACCATCAGGTATTCTATAGAATCCCTATGAGTTAATATTATATACAATGTCTAAACGCACCAGGTGTTCCTATACATTGCCTAGGTATTGCATAGAATGCCTGAATTATATAGATTGCCGATAATATATATATAATATAACAAAATGTTAGTCTTTGAATTTATCAACCTTCAATTATTGTGCAAATATAACAGTACAATATTATAGTCGCTAGATATTTGTTAAAGAAATTTTATTTTTATTTTTGTCTGTTTATTCGTTTGTGTGCTCATCAGATAGAAGCCATTACTTGACACTTTTTACATTCAAAATTTTTGTTAGTAACCTGATAATGTCAATAGGCTCTGACAACTAACTCCACGCGGACGAATTAGCCGGCACATTTATAATAATAGTAATAAATACTTCTTTAGATCGGAAAATAGAGCACAAACTACGATATCTGGTTACACAAAGTTATTAGCTACCTACATGTTACTAACATCATTAGCGACGTAATCTTCACGTATCAAGTAACACGAAAATTGACGACTCACGCCAAAGACGATTCACGTCATAAATACGTGATTATATTGAAACGGAATACGTCCCAAGCAAGTAATCCTACGTAATCTGAGAATCACCTGTTTATACATAATATATCGATTCACGAAATACTTATTCCAATTTTGACTGCTAAACATCCTTAGATTGATATAGATTCATTTTATGTTGGTTCTGCAGAATTTTGTTTAAGTAATCTCAAATATTTACCCAAATTTGTGTCTCTAAGTTATGATATATTATTATTATTGTTTGTCTCCTTTATAAGTTTAATTTTAAGTTATTTGTATATGATGTGTACTATACGATTCAAGTAAACATTTTTCATTTCATTTTATTTCATTTCATATCAAGAATATTAGAACAGAAGATAGATTTGAACAGTCTATAGTGGTAGCATAACTGTTTTCTGTCCCGATTTCGTTCATGTTACTCAACACCAGAGGAATCACAAGAGCGTTGCCGGCCTTTAAGGAAGGTGTACGCGCTTTTTTTGAAGGTACCCATGTCGTATCGTCCCGGAAACACCGCACAAGGAAGCTCATTCCACAGCTTTGTAGTACGAGGGAGAAAGCTTCTTGAAAACCGCACTGTGGAGGACCGCCACACAACCAGATGGTGGGGATGATATCCTAATTTGTGGCATGTCGTGCGAAGGTGAAATTCGGCGGCAGGAATCAGGTTAAACAGCTCTTCGGAACTCTCCCCGTGATAAATGCGGTAGAATACACACAATGAAGCGACGTCTCTACGCAACGCCAAGTGATCCAGCCGTTCACAGAGCACTGAGTTCCCGACAATTCGAGCTGCTCTACGTTGCACGCGGTCAAATGGATCGAGCAGATACTGGGGTGCACCAGACTAGAGATGACAGCAATACTCCATGTGTGGCCGGACCTGCGCTTTGTAGAGCGCTAGAATGTGGGCCGGCTTGAAGTATTGCCGTGCTCTATTGATGACGCCCAGCTTCTTCGAAGCCAATTTGGCTTTGCCCTCCAGATGGCCACGGAATTGGCAATCGCTCGAGATTTCGAGACCCAGTATTCCGATAGTAGGCGCGGCTTTAAGAGAAGTGTTCTCGAAGAGCGGTGATACGACAAATTGTGTTTTTTTAGTGGTAAACGCGCAAACTTGAGTCTTCTGGGGGTTCAATTGGACAAGGCCCAATTTACCCCATTCCACGACCTTCTCGAGAGAGGACTCGGTAGAAGACACAAGTTTCTCCCGGCAATGGTCGACGATTTCGCGAGAGAGACCTGCATGGCCCGTGTATACGGCATCACCAGTGCTGTCATCTGCATAGCAATGCATGTTGGAGGTGTCTATATATATATCATATATCATATCTATCCAAATAATAATAATAAAAATTATGGAGTGCATAATCTCCTGATTATAAATGCATCTTTAGCACACGTGTCATTGTTATATTCAAAATAAAACAAAGCTTTACGCTTAAATAACTAAAATATTTGTAATTCTCAATATGATTACATGAAATCAAAACTATCATTATGGGGAAGTGTACCAAGAGTACGAGGGCGGCACTGAAAATTTCGGGAATCAAGGAAGTGACACAACATTACTATTTAAAAATGTATTTATTGCTTTTCGAAGTATTCTCCGCGAAATTTGACACATTTTCCCATACGATGGAATCAATCATTGAAGCAACCATTCCATTCGGAAGTTGGGGTCTCCAAAATGGCCGTTTTGAAGGCGTCCACAGCTTCTTCAGGTGATGAAAATCTCTGACCACGCAATTTATTCTTTACTTTAGGGAAAGTATAGAAATCATTAGGGCTTAAGTCGGGGCTGTACGTCGGATGGCCTAATAATTCTATGTTTTCTTGCTCTAAAAACTCTTTTGTTCTGTGCGCGATGTGAGAACTCGCATTGTCGTGATGGAGGATGATGCGGCGGTTACAGTTCTCTTTACGGAGTTCAGAAACGACCTGTGGCAAACAAATGCTAGCATACTATTCTGCATTAACCGTTCTTTGTACCTCAAGAGGAATAGTCGCAACATGGCCGGTTTTCGAGACAAACGTGGCCACCATTTTTCTTGCAACACTCCGTGAACGAACAATTCTTGTTGGCTTTAACTCATTTTCGAACACCCAAACTCGTGATTGGGTTTTTGTTTCGGGTTCGTACGTGTATATCCAGGATTCGTCACCTGATACAATGTTGTATACAGCATTTGAGGATCCTGCGTGGAATCTTTCGAGAGTTCTGACGCACCAAGTAACGCGAGCCGCTTTTTGCTCTTCACAGAGCAAATGCGGTATCCTTCGGGAAAACAACTTTCTTACACCTAATTCTTCAAGATTATTTGTATTTGATTCATGCCAATGTCTTAAGTTGCCTGAATTTCGCGGTATGTCACATGTCGATCTTCCTCAATCACAGTTCACGCACAGCATCAACGTTTTCTTTGATGACTGCAGTTTTTGGACGACCTTGACGGGGATCATCACTGAGCTTGACACGTCCACGTTAAAATTGAATGAATGAATGAAAACTTTATTAATAGCAAACACAAACCACACAGAATAATAAAAGTAAAAAAGAACTTACAGAGGTAAAAAAAAAGAACTAATAACATAAAAATAATACAAAGGACAAAAAAAATCAAGTATATGTATAATTTTAACTTTTTTTATTTTACTTTATTCGACAAACCAACAATATTTATGCACAAATGTAAAAATATCAACAAGGAGACTTAAAACGAAAAGACACATAGCAAAAATATCAATAACTGGCATGTACAAAAGATTTAGAGACATACAGATTATTTAAAGTAGTGTAACAAAAATAATAGTAATTTCTACAAATTAGCTCCCTTACGCAGGGAGTCAATGACATTATGACGAAAGCAGTTTGATGTGGAATTAAATAAATTGAGTTGCTGATTATTTTGAGAAACTGTATTAAATTGGCGACAAATACGATTGATGCAGGAGTGATATGCTAGGTTAGTACGGCTACGATTATCTTTAAATATGTTGTTGGTACAAACTGTACGTTTAGGGATTTTACATTTGAAATTTATTTTTGGTAATAATGAAGTATCAGTTTGATTATTACTAACTATTTTATGAAGTAGCATCGTGTCAAGCAGCACACGACGCAAGCATAGAGGATCAAGTTTAAAATATTTAAGTTTATCTTCATAAGAGAAATTGACAAGTTTTCTGTTAAATTTCAATAAAAGTCTTCGCAGGCATCGTCTTTGGACAGACTCGATGGTGTCAGCGTAGTTTTTTGGTAAGGGGACCAAACAGGAGAACCATATTCTAAGACACTGCGAATAAGACATGTGTAAAGATGCATAAGGCTTAAAGGATTCTTGAACCCTTTTGCAATTCTGAAAATAAAACCCATCAACTGATTAGCTATAATATTATAGGAATTATCTTAATTTAAAAGTACTGTGTAGCAGTTATTGTTATTAAAAGGAGCTGACTCAGCGTCATGCTACGTTGGTATAATAACAACACAGCGCTGATTTTCAGCAGCCCAGATTTTTGTTTTATTAAAGGTTCCATTAACTTATTTACTTTTAAAAGATGAAATTTGGTACTACTGTTCAGAAATTAGGTACATAAATAATAACATAGAAACTATAAGAAACATAATGTTAAAAATTTTTAAGAATAGATCTAGTACTCTGGGAATCGTATAAGGTTTTTTTTAACAAAAATAGAAAAAAAAACAATAAATTTTGGGGGTTCCCTCCATACTTAGAAACTGAAAATCAAAATTTTTTGTCATCAAACACATACGTTAAAAAAAAAATTAACAAAAAAAAAACAACCGACTTCAAAAACACTATTCCAAAACAATAGTTATAATGTGCACTAAAAAGTATAAAAATTTTTGCGTATTTTTATACAATCTAATATATTTATCTAATTCTAGTTACGATTACTGTTATTTTTGGAATCGGTGTCCTTCGGCCGTGAACCGCTCTCGCCTCTCGCCTCCTCACGACTCAAGCACATCTCACCTATAACTATGTATGTAGTTACAAACCTATCTTGGATGACAGTGGAAAGTTTTGAAGTTACAATCATAAAAAAAATACCGACAAATTGAGAACTTCCTCATTTTTTGAAGTTGGTTGAAAATGATGTTGAGGTTTCTAATATTATTTTTTTATAAACTGAATAATTTGCGCGAGAGACACTTCTAAAGTGGTAAAATGTTCCCCCCCTGTTACTTCAAAACTAAAAGAATAATAAAACTAAAAAAATATATGATGTACATTACCATGCAAACTTCCATCGAAAATTAGTTTGAACGAGATCTAATAAGTAGTTTTTTTAATATGTCATAAATAGTAAACTGCAATTTACCTTTCATTCAATGAACTCAAATATTGTTATTATTATTAAAGAACTTTTATATTATGTTACTTGCTTCTAAGGAACACTTCATGGGCGAGTCCTACTCGTACTTGGCCGCTTTTTCAGATTAATAAAAAATTGTGTGCCCTGTGCTGCCCCGGGGCGTAAAAAGAATAGGGTAGTCCCAGGTCCAAGGGCGTCGTAAGAGGCGACTACGGGCTTTTTGAAAGTGGGAGAGTCACACTGCTGTCTTATGACGTCAGCACAATCGGGCCAGACTCGTCCGGGTTACTTACCACACTCGCACAGAATACCGGCGTGAAGTAGCGGCCTAGTGCCGCTATGTTTCGCATAGGTTAGTGTCGAGGACCGGAGGCCATTCCCCCCCCCGTCCTTCCCCCCCCAACAAAATATGAGAGCGGTATTTAAAGAGAAATTACCCCAGGAGGGTACCGGCTCTTGTAGAGCCGGAGAATCCCTCCCCGAGCATACGCGCTCGGGCTGCCCCTCGTATTCTGGGGAGGGCACAGTACCGCGTATGTCACAGGACAAACAGGGCAGCAACACCACGGCACCCCGCTCCACGCTTAATGTGGACTTTTGTAACATCCGGGGAATTCACTCCAACTTAAACACCGTCCACCACCACCTTGAGACGGCGCAGCCGGCCTTGTGTTTCCTTACGGAGACGCAGATATCTCGACCTAGCGATACGTCATATTTAACGTACCCCGGGTACAAAATTGAGCATAATTTCATGGCTCAGGGTTTGTGTGTACGTTAGGGAGGATATCTGCTGTCGCCGTCTCGGCAATTTTGAGGGTAGGGACCTGTCTACTCTCTGGCTCCGCGTAGATTTAGAGGACCGCGTCCACACCTATGCGTGTCTACAGGTCCCATAGTGGTAACGCAGAAACGGATCACCTCATGGGCTACGTTCAAGCGGCATTTGATGACGTGCTTGCTCAGATCCCCTCCGCTGAAATCGGAGTCTTGGATGATTTCAACGGGCACAATGCCGAATGGCTTGGATCACGTACCACAGACTACGCAGGGCGATCTGTGCATAATTTTGCATTGGGGTATGGTCTGTCCCAATTGGTTGAGTCGCCGACGCGGCTCCCGGATGTGAATAGCCACATGCCGTCCTTATTAGATCTTCTGCTGACTACACATCCCGATGGTTACCAGGTCTCTGTCGACGCCCCTCTCGGAACGTCCGACCATTGCCTGGTGTAGTGTAGTGCCTATCCGACGCCAACGTCGCAGACCACCAGCAAACCGCCGTGTTTGGCACTACAAGTCAGCAGATTGGGATAGGATGCGTTCCTTTTTTGCATCCTACCCTTGGGGCACGGTTTGTTTCCCTTCGGATGATCCTAATGCCTGCGTCGTTGCAGTAGCCGATGTGATACTGCAGGGCATGGATATTTTTATACCAAGCTCTGTAGTACCGATCGGTGGCAGATCACAGCCCTGGTTCGATGCGTCAGTTAAAGCAGCATCTGACTGCAAAAAACAGGCGTATCGAACTTGGGTTGCGGCGCCGGGCTCAAAGGATCCGAACTGCAAAGTTCTGAAGAGGAAATATAACCGTGCTTCCAGATTTTTTAAGTGGCAAATCGCCCGTGCGAATTCGAAGCACGTCGTCAAAATTGGCGAGCAGCTTTCCAGTTACCCGACCGGAACACGTAAGTTCTGGTCGTTGTCGAAAGCTGCTCTTGGTAACTTCAACCAGCCGTCGATGCCGCCGTTGCACATCAGGAATGACACCCTGGCCCATACGGCAAAAGAGAAAGCCGATCTCCTGTGCACTCTTTTTGCCTCCAACTCGACTATTGACGACAACGGAAAAACACCGCCGACCATCCCGCGGTGTCAGAGCTCCATGCCTGAAGTACAGTTCCGACAGAAAACTGTTAGGCGAGCTCTGTTTTCGTTGGACGTCAGGAAGTCGAGCGGGCCGGATGGCATTTCTCCAATCGTGCTTAGAACGTGTACCCCTGAGTTGACGCCGGTGCTAACGCGTTTATTCCGGCACTCTTATTCAAAAGGCGTAGTCCCTGATTCATGGAAGTCAGCCCTTGTCCATCCGATCCCAAAAAAAGGAGACAGTTCGGATCCGGCAAACTACAGGCCAATTGCTATTACCTCCCTACTCTCCAAAATCATGGAGAGCATAATTAACCGCCAGCTCTTGGTATACCTTGAGGGTCACCAGTTGATCAACGACCGGCAGTACGGCTTTCGCCATGGTCGGTCGACTGGTGATCTTCTGGTATACCTAACACATAGATGGGCGGCGGCTATTGAAAGCAAGGGGGAAGGCCTGGCAGTTGGTCTGGATATAGCGAAGGCCTTTGATCGTGTATGGCACAAGGCGCTCCTCGCAAAACTTCCATCATTTGGGCTTCCCGAGAGCATATGCAAGTGGACCTCCAGCTTCCTCACTTGGCGCAGCAAACAGGTCGTTGTCGACGGTTATTGCTCGAATCCCAAGCCCGTGAACGCTGGAGTGCCCCAAGGCTGTGTGCTATCTCCCACGCTGTTTCTTCTGCATATCAATGATATGTTGGACACCGCCAACATGCATTGCTATGCAGACGACAGCACTGGTGATGCCGTACACACGGGCTATGCAGGTCTCTCTCGGGAAAACGTCGATCAGTGCCGGGAGAAGCTTGTGTCTTCTATCAAGTCCTCTTTTGAGAAGGTTACGGAATGGGGTAAGTTGAACCTTGTCCAATTTAACCCCCAGAAGATTGAGTCTTCTAGGGCGATTTTGCGCGTTTACCACTAAAAAAACCCCATTTGCCGTATCACCGCTCTTCGAGAACACTTCCCTTAAAGCCTCGCCTAGTATCGGAATACTGGGTCTCGAAATCTCGAGCAATTGCCAATTCTGTGGCCATCTGGAGGGCAAAGCCAAACTGGCTTCAAAGAAACTGGGCGTCATAAATAGAGCACGGCAATACTTCAAGCCGGCCCACATTCTAGCGCTCTACAAAGCGCAGGTCTGGCCTCACATGGAGTATTGCTGTCATCTCTGGTCTGGCGCACCCCAATATCAGCTCGATCCATTTGACTGCGTGCAACGCAGAGCAGCTTGAATTGTCGGGGACCCAGTACTCTGTGAACGGCTGGATCACTTGGCGTTGCGTAGAGACGTCGCTTCATTGTGTGTCTTCTACCGCATTTATCACGGGGAGTGTTCCGAAGAGCTGTTCAACCTGATTCCTGCCGCCGAATTTCACCTTCGCACGACACGCCACAAGTGACGATATCATCCCCACCATCTGGATGTGTGGCGGTCCTCCACAGTGCGGTTTTCAAGGAGCTTTCTTCCTCGTACCACGAAGCTGTGGAATGAGCTTCCTTGTGCGGTGTTTCCGGGACGAAACGACATGGGTACCTTCAAGAAAAGCGCGTACACCTTCCTTAAAGGCCGGCAACGCTCTTGTGATTCCTCTGGTGTTGCAGGATAGTGTGGGCGGCGGTGATCACTTAACACCAGGTGACCCGTACGCTCGTTTGTCCTCCTATTCCATAAAAAAAAAAATTAGCATCCAAAGAAGAACCTTGTAGTAAATGTAATTAGAGCCCTCGTTATAATTCATTGTGTGCTACGATGAAGCTGTGGCTACAAATAACGCTGTAGCTGTGGCTACAAATAACGCTGTAGCTCTGTGGTTACAAATAATAATTCACACGCAATTTGTAATGAAATTCTGATTTCCCAAAGGTACACAAACACTGGAACCGGGAGCTTATTATACTTTAGATTTATGCTCACACTTTTGTTTTAAGTTGTTAGTAATATTCAATTCATTGACTACATGAGTTTAGTGACATTAAGGTATTGCGCAGTATCAATCTGCGTACTGTTAAATGACACAAATCTCCTGTACGTATGTATGTCACTGAACTTCTAAGCTGCTGAATGGATCTTGCTGGAACTTTTAGGGCATAATTAAGTTAATCCGGGATTGGTTTAGATTCACAATTTGGTCTGATAGAAAATCTTTCTTTACATAATTTATTTATTCATGTTTTGTTGCTAAACTTTGTCTGGTGCGAAAGGCATACTTTTGGCGAGGTATTCTGGATGCCTTGATGCAACAAGACATATTCGAGCTGATTTTATGATTGTATGTTCGTTTTACTACTAACTGGACACCTACAAACCTTAACCATTAAATAGCATGAAAAATAAACCAATAGCTATACCTGAATCACTTGCCGTTTAACTTTCACACACAACCATGATTATAAATTAAAGAAAAATGTTGTCGTAAATAACTAAGTCCCTATTCCCTACAACGCTAACACTTTTATCCAATAAATGTGCGAAATAAGGCGCCTAATTGTAATACAAAAGTTTGGTAAAACAATGATTGAATCACAATAAAGGTTTCTATCACTGTTTAGATATTGGTAAAGTTTTGTAACAACACATTAAAGAGAATAGTTCGTTTATAAAGACTTTTTTCCAGTTGAATGGAATAAGAAATTTTCTCATTTCATCACGACTCTCGCGTTCTGATAAAAACGAAGATAACATTTTTCTCGCTTGTTTAAAAAATTTCAGTCAAAAGAAGATGATATTGCACTGAATAAAACTTGATATTATGGTGTTTTTGAGTAAAATTATTATTGTTGGTTTTGGTGTCTAAAAGGTAGAAATATTTGAGGAGAAAAGTGTTTAAGCCGCGCTTAGCACTGTGCATTATGGCGCTTTTGTAAGACTGAGCTGTCATGATCGGTTATGTAACGTTTTCGGATAAAGTCAGCATAAACTGTGCATTGTGCCTCGCATTCTCATCGTGATGAATTTTTCACTGCTAATGTGTTTACATATCTTTTTACACCCTATTTATTAGCTTCACCTGTATTTATATTTGTTTGTAACCGACTGATTTGGGAGCGACTTCGTAGATTTATTGAAAACAATACATTAATTTAATAAAATAATATTTTATTTTTCAATTTGCAAAATAAGACTTTTGTTAATTTATATAATTTTCATCTATCTTGTCTTTGAGGCAGAAATTGATGTTAATTTTTTATTTCAAAATAGGGTGGATATAGTTTTTTTGAACTACTATGGTTTGTTAGATTAAAAACATATTTATTAAGTTATTATTTTTTCAATTAATTTTTCCACATCTAAAGTTACAATTTAGTGTTCTTTAATAATATATGTCGATGTATATGTATGATCGCAACATTTCCGTAAAAACTAAGACCAAACTGGTACGGACCCTAGTCTTCTTAATATTTTCGTACGGCGCTGAGACTTGGACACTGAAAGCTGCAGACCGCAAACGCATTGACGCCTTTGAGATGTGGTGCTGGAGAAAGATGCTCCGTATCCCCTGGACAGCATTTCGATCTAATCTCTCCATACTGCGTGAACTCAGGATCTCCTCGCGATTGTCTTCCGAATGTCTGCGCAGAGTTTTAGAATACTTCGGTCACATCGCAAGGAAGGACGATGGAAACCTTGAGAGGCTCATTGTGGTCGGCAAAATAGATGGGAAGAGGCCTCGTGGACGCAGTCAAATACGATGGTCCGATCAGATCCGCTCCGCCCTCGACTCTACGGTTCACAATGCCTTTCACACCGCCAGAGACAGGAATAGATGGAGAGCGATCATACGTGAGAAAGTGATACAGAGGGGTGGTCACGACCCTCAGTACTTAGGATTACGACGCAGGGAGGGAATAATATATGAGAATGATGGTGAACATAATAATTACAAAAAATACTCCCTAATAGATTTTAAAACAGAGAAATAATTAAAAATAAAACAAATACAAACTTAACGTCTCTTGGTTCAACATCGAAGGCCGCCATTCACTACCAGCAAATAAATTGATCACTGCAAAATACACAGTGATGATCACTGCAAAATAAAATTTAAATTAACGATCACTTTATTTTTTTTGCATCTTTATTTAACATTTTATATTCAGTTTTACTTCTTACTTTTCTATTATGTTTCATTTCGCCAATTGAATTTATTCTTATTGTATTACAAAAGGATTTGTACCCTTTTAATGATAATGTATCCATTGTCTATTTAAAAATTAAAAGAGTTATAAAATCGTTACGCGTCATACTGTTTTCAAAGCAATGGCATATCATCGTAAAAGACATAACAAGAACTTATAAAATACTTTTGTAAAAATTATTTAAATATTTTCTTGGAGGCCATTCATTCATCTAGTAATATTGTTTTTTTTTAATTTTAAAAGTTCTTTATTCAAATAAATAAAGGATTGTGTGGTTTTATGAAACCACGGTAAAAGTGAAACTTCTTTTCACGTTATAGATAATTTAACTAAAACTTTTTGGATTAATAAATAACAACATTTACATTCAACACTCAGAAACACAAACAAAGGGCGCCGCCCGATCGTCACGCGACATGCAACACACAGACGAAAAAGTTTGAGACGATGTAATAAAAGTTTCACTTTAAAAAATAAATAGGAAGTATATTAGTTGAAACAGTCTTAACTAACTAACTATTAGTCTAACAGTCTCAGTAGAAAACAAATAACAATCTTAAATTTAGTAAGTACATTTGAACGGCGACATTGCCTTATAGAAACGATGTGGTCAATGATTATGATTTAACATCAGAGACTTATAGAACTTATAATAATAACAGATGGTTCATATTTTAATGTGTACCTTTGGAGAGTGATGTTGAGCTTAGTATTAAGTAATCATTAATTTATTATGGATGGCATAGGCAATAAGTTAATCATTATTGTGTTTGGGTATTAGAAATGACATCAAAAAGAATTATAAAGGAATAAATTTTGAGAAAATAAATGCCTTTTATGACTTTTATGAAGGGCGTCACGGTCGTAGCTAGTGAAATTACTGGGCAAGTGAGACTTAACATCTTATGTCTCACGGTGACGAACGCAACGCTGTTGTGCCGCTCAGACAATTTGGGTTTTTCGATAATACTGAGCGATACTGCATTGTAATGGGCTGGGCGTATCAATTACCATCAACTCGTCCTGCTCGTCTCATCCCTTATTTTCATAAAAAACAGGTAGGTTGAAAATAATATACTAGTAATGATTTGGTTAAAGCGTAAATTAGAGATAATTTCATTGTCCTCATCAAACTGGTTTATCCGATGGTGATGGGGCAGTTTTCAACTAGTAATTGTGGTTTAAGAGACTCTAACGGTCAGACAGCATCATAAAACTACGGTTGGTTCCGTACCGTACGGCACCTTAAGCTCTGTTATGTAAGTGTTGAAAGTATCATTTAATCAGAATATTAGAGTTAATTTGTCCGACATACAAAGTAGAATAGAATCACAAGGATTTTGATGCACATGAACATTTTATTTAAATTCTGTTTCTAATATTCATATATCTGTATTCAAATAATGCGGAGCAGACGAATCTTTTGCTATTCAGCGATGTCAATCGAATATTTTCAAATCTCAGCATTCTGTTTTACTATTATGGTAATTTCTCTGTTTGTTCAAATGCTTTCTAATCAAATGTATCGATATACTTCTGCGAAGTCTTGTAGTCTTAGTCTGAATCATGTCCGGTTTTATTTACTTTTTTTTATATTCTCCCAATTATACGAATACGCAATACTAACATATTTTGTTTTGTTGGAACTCGTATTTTAGTAACTTATCATTGTTTAAAATAAGGAAATTATCATTTCTTAATTATTTTAATATTTTTTTATTTATTGTTTTCTTAATATTTCTTATCGTAAGCTACTAAGATAAACTAGAGATCAAAGCACAAAAGTATTTTAATATTTGATTAATTTCATGTAGAAGTACCTAATTGGGCGTGCATGATAGTGTGGTTGGTGGATATTTGTGTGAGTGTGTGTGTGTGTGTATACTTTGTGTAATGATTGTGTAATAGAAAACTTTTATCTCATTCAATTATTATTATTAAGAAGTTACTATTTAAATAAAACATTTTTATTTATATTTCAGTTAACCCGACGTTTCAAGACCTTTCCAGATCTAGTTTTCAGGGGGGACTTTAGATGAAATCCGTTTTATTATAAGCTAAGCTAACGATTTAAGCTAAGGATAATATTTTTTAGTAATTTGACAGCTGAAATTATGCTGAGCTTAAACTTAGACAGCCCGATCTAAAAATCAAGTTAGTGTTCGTTCACACTCATCTGAGATTTACATAAGTAAAGTCTGAGCAAAGTCTAAGTACGCTCTATAGTTTTCAGCTGTCAAAAGTTCGAAGCTTATTACTACACATAACAAGTGAATATCCGGATTTTTATATGGACTTTGTTTTACGATACATTCACGTTTGTAAAGGTATATTAAATTTAGATATCTTCAATTAATTGAGTATGATTAGAAATCTAGAAGCTCTTAATTTGCCAAGCTTCAACAAAACCCTCTTGAACAGAAGTTTCAAACTAAAATCACAAAACTAATTTGTTGAAGTGGTTGGTAAATAACAATATTCAATTCAATCTAAATTAACAAAGTGATTGATATTGACAATTGAGCGGAGCACCAACATTTAAACAAATAAGAGTTAATGAATCGATTGAGTTCCTTTGCTTGATAATCTTTCATTGACACAGCGGCGGGTAATACCTACGGCATGCTCAAACTCTAGGATCATATTTTACGTTTACTAAGGAAACTCGCAGCTACTACATGGGGCACACTAAAACTTTTGAACTTCTAGCTAATTGGAACTATTTGAATTTCGAATGTTATATTTTTTGAAACGTTGCAACCTTCTTAGTAATAACAAAAACCATTGGCGGGAAAGCATTTCTCAATTGATTTTTATCACACATCAAAGTTCTACGTACACAACGAAAATGGAAATAAGTCGAAAAGAATTTAGAGCGATGATTTTTATGATTTTAAAATTTTCTCTCTCTCCGCAAGCTGCCGCTCGTCTTCAAAATGCTTTTGGGAGAGAAGCACCTTGGTTGAGCATCGTGAGGCGATGGTATGCTGAATTGAGGAGATGCCTTCAACTGCCGTCAACGAAAATAATGGGCTACTGTTAAGCGGCTAATTGAAGAAAACCCACGGATTACCTATGAGACAATTCGAGGACTATTGGGGATTGGTATGAGCTAAATTCAGACTTTTACAGATTTAAACGAAGAATTGAAAGTTCGGAAACTTTGTTGTCGTTGGATCTCTCATGAACAGACGGCAGACCAGAAGCGGGCTCGCGTGGAATGGTGCTCACAGATGCTATTGAAGTACGACCACTGACATTCTTATGCTTTTAATGACATTGTCACAGGAGACAAAACGTGGATTTATTGTTTTGAACCCGAAAAGAAGCATCAATCTTGTGAATGGGTGTTTGAAAATGAGAACAGGCCAACAAAAGTGAGGCAGGCAAGAAACGTTGGTAAAAAAATGAACGCATTTTTTTTCTCAGATACGGGTCCCATCTGCCCTATTCCACTTGAAGATCAAAATAGTGTTAATGCCGAGTGGTATTCTACCATTTGTTTACCCAGGGTGTTAAAAAAAGTTCGTGGAAGACCACCAAAAAGCCGCGTTCTGCTATATCATGACAACGCTTCTTCACACACGGCCAACAAAACTAAGTCATATTTAGCTTCTGAAAAAGTACAACTCGTCACCCATCCTGCACATAGCCTTGACCTAGCACCCTGTGAATTCTGTATTTTCCCCAAAATCAAAGAGTTGATGAGAGGTTTCACTTAGTTTTACCAATTCCGAAGAGGCAGTGATAGCGTTCAATCAGCACATAGAAAACATGTCTTCAGATCTGTGGTCCTCCTGTTTTTTGGTTATGACATGTTGTTTTTTTACGCAAAACTTTTAGTGTGACCTACGTTAAAAAAATACTAAAAAATGGAGAGCTAGTTTTTTCCTTCGGTTATACTGCAAAAACTACTGAACCGATCAGAATAAAACTTTCACCATAAGATGCAGCATGTTTCGGAGAATGTTTTAGTATGATATGTTAGTGATTACTTATCGGGAACCTGTAGTTTTTTTATTTAGAAACACCTATATATTCACAATACAAATAATTCAGTCAATTACATTTCATTACGTAATCATTATGACAATTCTTATAATGAGCGGGCGTAGTGTACTTATTAAAGCTAGCTACTAAAGTTAATTTATATGGCAAAACAACGCTTGCCAACTTGCCCATTACAATGCAGTGCCGCTTAGGATTCTTTAAGATTCCCAAAAATTATGGCACTACATTGCGTTCGTCACCTTGACACATAAGATGTTAAGTCTCATTTGCCTAGTAATTTCATTAGGTATGGCTCCCTTCAGACCGAAACAATAATGTACCATAATCTAACAGGCATCCTGTGCAAGTGAGACTCCCACTGGCAAATGAATATGATACCTAAATAGAAATATTATTACACTGTGTGGAAAATGATTTACAACCTTATAATACCCTACATATTAATTACTACCACAACTCTCCAGATAATGTAAGTTATGAAATGTAAATAATGAAATTTCAACATATGCGTTTGACCGAGAACAATACAATAAAGCCAACAATAATATGTAACAAAGGTGAGTTATTGTTAATTTCTACAAACTCTGACCGGATAGTAATTAATTTTAAAGTGACAGTTAAACCTATCTCCTATACTAATTACTAAACGTACATACCGAACGACACCTCCTGTTGTATTATAAAACAGGCGCTAGTCAATACGATTTATGAATAGACAATATTTAATGACTTTACGGCTTATACTTAAAAACCGTTAATGTGAAAGAAAGACAAACAATATTGTGAACGCTGACCTTAACGCTCTCGCCTCTTACATTTTGTAATATGTCTGAGATAGAGTTATCGCCGCATTACGAGACATAAGAATTCAGATGCTATCACCACGCCGATTAAAGAGAAATGGCAAATTATAACCTCTGATATGCCATACATCCCCCACGCCCGCAGAAGCCACCTTCAGCTGTTTTGGCGCCAAGCCCGGCGGTACCACTTGAAACGTGATAGCCACTAGTATTTATAATACTCGAGGTATCATTATGCTGTTTATGTTACTGGTTGCTAGATAAATAAGCTTGGTTATTGTAAACAATAAACGTGATTTATGATAGATTCGTGCCGATTTTGCTAAACGCGTCAAAATAAAAATATTGCAATTGAATTCTTTGTATTATTTTTATTATAGTGGACACGTTAGAATAAGATCTTATGATTTCTTTAAAAAAAAATTTTTTTCTTAAAAAAATCACATTGAGGTACACTCGGTAGCATAGGACCATAGAAAAGATAGCGTTTACGCTCGTGCACTGGAGCGTATGGGATGTAGTACGCTTCACGTTAATTCCAAATTAATAGAATCTGTAAGACGTTAAGCAGTACTTACTTACCTTTGTCCAGTAGTGGACGTCTTCTGGCTGTGTGTGATGGTGATGAAAGCATTACTTACGAATACAGTATCTCAAACTTACATCAAAGCAACCCAGACGCAAGATGCATTCATACTAACAGCTTGATCAATGAAACGATCAAAATTCAATCAAAACAAATAAAACTTTATTGGATCATAGTTGACTTGTGTATTATTACGCGCGACACGTATTGTCGTTCAAAAGAAGTTTATCTCAAGAATACTCGATGAAAACTGAGTGAGTAGATTACAATATCCGATCCTTGGTAACCCGAAATCTTCGTCTATTTGTCATAATGTATTATGACAAACCTAACTTTGATGTTTGTTCAACTTATGAGCTTAGAACTTGAGATTGAAAGTTTGGGGAAAATATGATTTTATAACATATCGAATAAATGTGGTGTTGAATATACAGTTGCGTATTTCTAGATTTTAGAACTTTTTACTAAATAGCGGTCGATGGCTTATCCATGCGTCATGCTCGTGAACATGTGTTACTTGTGGTGGTAGGGATGATCTTGTTACCGATACAGATACAGATACAGATACTCTGCTTCATGTATATTAAATTAAAGTTATTATATTTTTATACATAGGGCGCACTAAAAGTTTTGCACTTCCATCTTATCGGAACTATTTGAATTTCGAATGTTATATTTTTTTTAAACCTTCTTAGTTATACTAACTAACCTTTATTTTGAGCAATTCCCACAACACAAAGTATCATACAAATCACCAGTATAAAACGTAGCTTGTTACGTACACTAAACTTATAATCCTGGCCTGTTTTTATCGGTTGTCTAACAGAAAGAGACTATCGTTAGAGACTAGATGTATAAATTATTTAAGATTCAATTTAAAAAAGCGGCCAAGTGCGAGTCGGACTCGCCAATGAAGCGTTCAGGAGCACCAGGAAAATGATATTAATTTTTTTTAATGTAAAAGGCAAACAATAATTGCTCAAAATCATACAGTGCAAATGAGCTCTAATCATTATAGGTATTAAAAAAAACTACATACTAGATCTCGTTCAATCCAATTTTCGGTGGAAGTTTGCATGGTAATGTACACACACATTTGTCACACATTTTACCACTATGGTATTGTCTCTCGAGGAAACGATTCGGAACGGAACCCTAAAAATGCTTTATTTAATGTAACATCATAAAATATACTATTAAGATGTAGTGTAAGAGCCATTAAGCTGCCTATTATACATTCTCTAGAGCCACATTCAGCTTCTAATGCCCGTGCAAACAACTTTGTAATTAAATATGCTCAGAGCTTGTTTTCTGGTTTTTCTTAAATAATACTCCGTACGCGGATCGTTTAGTTCAGTTTCTTGTTGTCCAGTTATTATTATGATAATTACTGTGATTAGGGGATTTTGATGCATTTAAGTGCCTAGGATCTATTGTGCCCTCTGTTTGCGCTAGCGCGCCTATCCTCGACTTGTTATGTCTAAGGCAAAAACAATGAGCTGTGGAAAAATCGAGTCTACTGACTAGGAAACATGTGCCGGGATTTAAATTGTATTCTCAAGACATGTTCATTTTAAAAAGCATAGGATCCTCAGAGGGTCCAGGCAGGGCACGTCCTCTGCTTTGAGTGAAGGTATTTTAAGAGAGCCCAGCCTGATTCTGGCAATGGCCTCGCATTCCAGAAGGATGTGGGAATGATATGGAGTCTTCGCAGCAGCTTGTTAACCTGTTGCAAATCACTAAAATTATAAACTCACGCAAGTAACAGGTCGTGGTTACGCCAGGGAATTTTAAGTGGATTGTATTTATAAAAGGAGTACTCAGGTGAACAGAACAGGAATCATTGGAATAAAGGGAATAACCGGTACTCACCTCTTCTGCAAGATCCTGGGTTCCTCTATATTCGCCTGTGTGTGCTGGCAAACTACATTAAAATATACAGGAATACGAGGATTTCTCCTGGATTTCTAATTAAATGTTGCGGTGCTTAACCTTCGCGTGCGGTAACTTGACCGAATGTGTGTTACGCCACACGACCATAGATGTCGCGCCTCGCGGTATTTTTAACTTGTATCGGCTAAGTTGCTAGGATAAAGGTGTTAGGGGTAAAGGAAGAGGCTGTGTATTATTTGCATAACTGGCGTTACTGGGCCTATATTCCGGCATTTTCTGAAATCAAATAAATTAATTATTACTAGAACAACGGCTTAAATAGTTCCATTATTAATAAATTGCCATGCGACTTGAAAGACTGAGACAAATTTAAAACATTTAAAACTTTTACTTAAAGTAAAAAAGTAGGGCTTTTTATAACAGCCAACTTTAATTTCTTATTAATTTCCATGATTTAATTTTCTGCAAAATAATCAACTAACATTCGGAATTGTGAACACACTCCAAAATTCATAAAGTAAATTACTCATCACTATTAAAATCACGAATCTCTAAGCCTATTTAAATGGAAATATTACTCGGAAATTTAGGTGTTATATAAAATGTCTCCAGGCATCCTCGGATCTAATTTCAATTTCAAAAGCCTCAATTAACAATCAAACAAGTATACAATAATAATAGCATATCATTTATTTGATAGGTCTCTCTACTCCTTCCGATTTTATGTCCCACAGTGGCCCTGCAGCCCTTTTAAGGTCATCATCTTGAAAGTAGTGTTTTTCTTTGTATTTCCCTTGATACCACATCGTCACCTCGTTAGTCCACGTGTCATTTCCACATCGAATTACATGACCAACCTATTGCCATTTAAGTTGTTTAATAATGTTTTAGCCTTTTACTGTAGTTCGATATTCCTTATTCTTTTTAATTTGTCATGTCGCCGAGCGTGGTGCTATACTCCTTTCTATTTTATGTTGTTTTATTCCCAGATTATTGATGGTCACCTTGGTAAAAGACAAAGTCATTAACCAGCGGACCAAATAATTTAATACTAGACTCTTCAATCACCAGTTACAAGAAGCCCTTTTAGATTGAATCGATTGAAATTGATTAAAACAGGAAATAATGGAACTTCAAGAAAGTGACGTGAACTCTTATCCAAACTCTATTATTGGTGGACAGAACATTACATTTTTTGTTGTTTATTTATCGGTAATATCTACCTGGTTTGAAATATGGAAATTTTAGCTAGTAAATTGTTTAATTGTATTGAAAAATCGTTTCGAAAGCCACCTATTTCTCTTAGCTGGTGGTTGTTTTCTAAAGTATTTATAAGTCTATCAGCAAATGTCTTCTTTTTTTTAAATTATCAGGGTTTTCGATTGTACTGTTATTTCTAAATAAATCAAGTTGTTAAAAATGATACAACAGCATTTTAAATCACTTGTGGTGAGTCTTGCAATAATTCATTACTTATTTCATCTTCTTCTGAGGGTTTCCAAATTTTTGTGAATAAATTTTCTCTCCGTTACTAGAAATATTATTTCTACTTCCAATAGATGTTTTTAATAATAGATAGAGGTTTCAAAAATTGTCTTTGTATTAGATAGCTTCATCTAGACTTTCATTTTAGATTGAATTTTTCAATCTTTTCATCATTATCAATCGTTAGAATCTATCCAATATTTTACTGTAGTTTTTTTAATGGTTTTATTAATTACTCTAGTGGACGAAGTATTCTGTAATTATCTACAGTCTTGATTTAAATGAAACTTATATTTATCGCATAGCTTGTTTGTTATTTGTTTTATTTTATATTTAGTTTTACAGTTTTGTTCGTTTTAATGATCAATTTGGTAGTTTAGTTATTGACACACTGACACACTTGACACACTTTTCACACAAATTATCTTGCCCCAAGTTAAGCATATATAGCCTGTGTTATGGGTTACAAGATAATGATATATTTAATACAATATACTTACTTAATCATACATAAATTCATATAAACATACATAAATACATTTAAACATCCATGACTCGGAAATAAGAATCCATATTCATCATATAAATGCACCTACCGGGATTCGTACTCGGGACCTGTAGCTTAGTAGGTAGGGTCGCTAACCACTCGGCTTTACAGGTCGTCCAAGTTATATAGCAAGTAAGACAACTACTTGCTGTAAAATATAAAAATATTATTCAAGAGTAAAGCTGAGGATACACATACCCGTAGCTTGCACACTTGCACATCATTGCTAACTGGCATGCTTGTAACTGGCATACATGTAGCAAGCACAACATTTGATTTACTTGCTTGGCCATCAAGGGAGGGGCGCGCGGGGGTTGCCAAACTGCCACGCAAGAATAGTTTGGAGTTTTCTTACGAACTGTCCTGTGTATACGCAATGGTATTACTGGCAAGTGTATCTGCAGTGTGGTAAGTACTCGTAAATGCCAGTAACATTCATGCCAGCTACTTTCCCGATTTACCCGTGTGGGATACACATGCCTTGACGGTGGGAATAGGTTTGAGTTGACCCAGAGAGTGTGACTGGTAGTAATTTATCTGTATTTTAAATGTTATTTCGTGATAAATATAGATCAAAAAAAATTATATTGGGTGTTATAAAGCCAGTTAAAGTTAATTGGTCCAAGGGTACCCAATTAAGTGATCCTAAAAGGTAAAGTAATTTTTACGGTACAATCGCCCAAAACAAGGAAAATTCAGCTCCCTGGGACATTAATAGTGCTGTTAGCAATTCTGATTTCCTGTCAAAATACATAGTCAATACTATCTAATATTTATTCATTGTTTCGACTTTTTCCTTATAGCTGATGGAAAATTTATTTGGATTTGTTTTTGTAGGAAATTCCGCAACTTTGTAAAGTTATAAGAGATATCGAATAATAGTGTGGTTGTTATATAATATTATTATTTAAAGCAAATGAAAAGTGTAGTTAGTCAATAACAATTAATATATAGTATTCTCTTGTCCCGGTGCTTGTTACCAAACTCCTCCGAAACGGCTTAACCAATTTGTTTTAAAATTTGTGTGTATATCGGGTAGGTCTGAGAATTGGCCAACACCTATTTTTCATACCCCTATATGATAAGGTTCACCCACCCCTAAATATATTTTTTTACTTTTTAGACAAATATTTTCAGCATAAAAAATACATACAAATTCAAATTTTCACCCGTCTACGATCTAAACCTATTTTTGTATCGCGATTTTAATATTATTCTATTCCATCCACAGATAATAAAATAAAAAAATAAAATGATAAGAGTACGAGTACGCAATAAAATTGCAAGATGGCAATCGAATATAATGATTATTGTATTACAATAAATTTTATGTACGATTTATTTGGTAAGTCTGAGAATCGGTTGTCATCCATTTTTTATATCCCAAAAATTTTAATTATTGAATTTTTTTTATTACTTTATATGGCAATACAATGTTTGCTTGGTCAGCTAGTATATTATATATTCATTGAAACCAAATTTTACTAATTATCAAAGGCACCCTCTGAGTATTCTTAGGTCTGAGGAATAAGTTATTTTCGAATGGTGGTAGATTATGACGTTTAGAAAGTAAGTAGGTAAGTTAAAATCATATATAATAATATTTATGTATTTTCAAATCAAATCAAATTATATTTTCATATTGTTCTAATGAATTATACAAGTAAAGGTCTATTTTAAATAATAATCCCCATAAGTGTTTACATAATAAACGACGTTTCGGACGTATTGGACTAAATCGGGATCAACGGCTTAAGAGATTACTGCCGATGGTCAAGGATTTGCGAAGTGACGTATGGGTTAGTGTGTGTTATTTTTAACAGGTACAACAATAATAATAAATAACAGTAATAAACTACTAGACACGAAATTAATACAGTTTTTATGAATGAGAACGCTAGAATCCGCTTACAAATACTTCATGTAAAATTTATAGTCCTGAAATATATTTCGATGAATTGATGGAAAAATGTAGCAACAAAGAAATGCTTTAAGTTCAAACGATAATAATAAAAGGAAGAGAGTTTTATTCAATAATGTCACCGTAGACGTCGAATGAAATCTAATTTTAATTTCTTAATATCTTCCTGGCGTTTTGTTGCTTATCTATTTATTCAGTATGGCAGATAAAGCACAATTGGTATACACAAATATGATACAAAATATAGTATAGTTGTTGTAATAATTCGGTCAAATTAAATCTTTCTTAAAATTAATTACTGCAAAAAGTATAACCCATTAATTTTTGTCAGCAACATTTTTTTTTATTGAATAAGAGGACAAACGAGCCTACGTGAATAGAATAAGTGATCACCGCCGCCCACAAACTCTTGCAACTCCAGTGGAATCACAGGAGCGTCGCCTAACAGTTTTCTGTCTGAACTGTACTTCAGGCATAGAGCTTTGACACCGTGGGATGGTCGGCGATGTTTTTCCGTTGTCGTCAAGAGTTGAGTTGGAGGCAAAAAGACTGCACAGGAGATTGGCTTTGGAGCGGGGTGCCGTGGTGTTGCTGCCCTGTTTGTCCTTTGATATGCGCGGTACTGTGCCCTCCCCAGAATACGAGGGGCAGCCCAAGCGAGAATGCTCGGGGAGGGATTCTCCGGCTCTGGTAGAGCCGGTATCCTCTTGGGGTATTATCTCTTTAAGGACCACTTTCATAATCTTGTATTGGGGAGGAATGGCCACCGATCCTCGACACTATCCCATGCGAAACAAAGCGGCATTAGACTGCTCCTTCACGCCGGTATTCTGTGTGAGTGTGGTAATACCCCGGACGAGTCTGGCCCGATTGTGCTGACGTCATAAGACGGCAGCGTGACTCACATTTAAAATGCCCGCAGTCGCCTCTTACGACACCCTTGGGCATGGGACTCCTCTATTCTTCTTACGCCCCGGGGAAGCACAGGGCGCAGAGCAACTTATTATTTAACTTAACATACAGTTTGTGTAGCGGAATTTTAAGTTGTCAGTTTAGAATGGCGGCAGAGTTTCTTGCGCCTCTTCTTCTCTCTCAAAGCGCCATTTGTTTCCGAAACAGAAATGACATCAAAATAAATTCTGGAGGAATCAAGTTTGAGAAAATATATACCTTTTATGCTTTTATCATATTATCATTAGTCATATCATTTACTTACAGCCACATCAGACATTCTAGGAAAATAATTTTTTTCGTATTTTTATTATTTTTAAGGTGCAAAAATTTATTTTTATGTTTTTTTTTTTATTTGATGATACTTAAAATTCAGTTTGATTTACGATCAACTGAAAGAAATTTCATCATCTCAGCCAAAAGACGTCCAATGCTGGACAACGGCCTCCCCCAAATATCTCCACAACGATAGGTCCTGGGCTGCCCTCATCCAACTTATTCCGGCGATCTGGACCTGATCATCAGTCCATATTATGAGGCCTACCAACACTGCATCCTCCAGTACGTAAAGAAACTTATAAGAAACAAAAGCTGTACCATTAATTATTTATATTATATATGGACTTCGAAACAGCTGAACCGATTTTGACGAGACTATTACTGACAGATAGCTCATTTTATTTTTATTTCAGATAATCTTTTACACAGAACCACAATGAGCGCGAATTGTGCATTACTGCTTGATGGCAGAAAAAGGCGCCGCACAAAGCTAGCTGACATCCAGAGCAAAGAAGCCTTCTACAAATTAAGGCTTAGTTTGGGTATTAGGGTACCTTGCAAAATAAAAACATGAAACAGTGAACACAATCCGATTTATTAGTCAGATTGCCATTAATTTAAACCGTAATTATATTATTACAAAATTTATTATATTTTACAAAAGTAAATGTAGTAAGTATATCTTAAAATAAGTAAGAGGTCTGACTCGCCCACGAAGGGTTCCTTCCGTAGTAGCAAGTAACAAATTATTAAGTGCTTTAATAATAATATTTGAGTTGATTGAATTAAATAAAGGTAAATTGCGGTTTACAATTTATGACGTATTAAAAAAAACTAGTTAAAATATCTCATTACAACCAATTTTCAGTTCATGTTAATCATTCTCTTATTTTAGATGTTTTAGGAGGGGGGAGGGGGGACACAATTTACGACTTTGGACTATTCAGTTTAGAAAAAAAATATAGAAGAAACCTCAGTATAATTTCTGAAGACCTATCCATAGCAAACCCCACACGTATAAATTTTTGAATTACAGTTCTAAGTATTTAAGAACCCCCAAAATTTATTGTTTTATTTCGATTTATTTGTGAAAATCCTTATGCGGTTCACAGAATACATCTACTTACAAAGTTTCAACAGTATAGTTCTTATAGTTTCGGAAAAAAGTGGCTGTGACATACGGACAGAGAGACGTGACGAATCCAAAATAATAGAAATACTGTTACCTGATTCGCAGTTCACTCACGCGACATAAAGTATTTCGTAATACGATTAACCCAAACGTTTCCAAGGCAACAATAGATACAAACTAGATTTCTAACCATTCAATTGTCAACTTTACAACAAAAGCACACAAATCATTGTGTTAACTATTTTGCAACGATATTAATAATATATACAAAGTGAAGCTATAATGGTGACATTAAATAAACACATGGGAACTACAGTCATAATCCTTATCCTAAAAAAACAAATTCAAAATAAAAAAAAAACATATTTTATCTTAGTAACTTAGTTTTTCATAATATGATATCGGCACAACTGTATTTTTTTTTATGGAAAAGTGTTACTAGATAACCGCCGCCCACATTCTTTTGCAATATCAGAGGAATCACAGGAGCGTTGCCAGCCTTTAAGGAAGGGAGAACGAACGAGAAAGGAGACTTGACATCTTATGTCTCAAGATGACGAGCGCCGTTGTAGTGCCGCTTAGAAATTTTGGGTTTTTCAATAATCTTGAGCGGCACTGCATTATACAAGGCAGGGCGTATCAATTACCATCAGCTGAACGTCCTGATCGTCTCGTCCCATTGTTAGAATGGAACCTGCACATAAATAGTCAGTGACAGGATTGGGCTTTCGGTTTGCTTCCGATAGTTCGGTAGGAACTATGTTACCACCCTTACGGGTCAGCGTCATATCATTTGGAAGACAAATAAAAAATATATAATAATTGAACTGTAGAAAAAGAGACTCTAATAACAATAAAGTAATTTTATACGAGCTCCCATTTCACAATCCATAAGATGGAGTCTCTCGTGGCACCGAGCTACTAAAACTTAAGCAGCAATATTTCATTTAATTATGTTATGCAAACAAATATCATATTCATTGTATTTTTCTTTTAAGTTCGTAACTTGTGATTGTCAAACCGTTTCACTAAGTAAAGTAATATTGGCAAACTTTATCGTTTTACGTAACTGTATATATTGTAAATTGAATTCGTTATATTTACAAAATATGTTACTTTACTTTTTTTATGGAATAGGAGGACAAACGAGCGTACGAGTCACCTGTTGTTAAGTGATCACCACCGCCCACAATCTCTTGCAACACCAGAGGAATCACAGGAGCGTTACCAGCCTTTAAGGAAGGTGTACGCGCTTTTATTGAAGGTACCCATTTCGTATCGTCCCGGAAACACCGCACATGGAAGTTCATTTTACAGCTTTGTAGTACGTGGAAGAAAGCTCCTTGAAAACCCCACTGTGGAGGACCGCCACACACTAAGATGGTGGGGATGATATCCTAACTTGTGGCGTGTCGTGCGAAGGTGGAATTCGGCGGCAGGAATCAGGTTAAACAGCTCTTCGGAACAGTCCCCGTGATAAATGCGGTAGAATACACACAATGATGCGAAAACACTACGCAACGCCAAGTGATCCAGCCGTTCACAGAGCACCCCCAGCAGAGGTCCCCGACAATTCGTGCTGCTCTACGTTGCACGCGGCCAAATGGATCGAGCTGATACTGGGGTGCACCAGACCAGAGATGACAGCAATACTCCATGTGTGACTGGACCTGCGCTTGGACCGTTGAAATAACCCAAGACTACGACTTTAGCGGAGGGGATCTGTCGTCTATTGCCGCTTGAACGCAGCCCATGAGATGATCGGTTTCTGCGTTATGGGACCTGTAGACATTTATGAGTAACTTATTACTGTTACTTATAAGTTATTGTAAAATAGCATAAGATGAGTTTAAATTAAAAAAAATCCAACTCCAAATACATTAATTATTAGTTGCGGATTACTTCACTTCATCGGTGGTTGTTATACATATACGGGAAGTGCAAAGTAAGTGGCATTAAAAAAAGAGCCAATTTTTGTAGGAATTTTGTAAGCAACAATACATCGTCGGCACGGCACTATGGGCTTATTCCGAAACGTGTTCAAAAACACCAGCCAACAGTTTTTAAAGGTTAAGTTATTTTTGGTAAACTGTCAATATAAAATGCGTTCTTATGAAATTTACCGCAAAATCGCCTCAGATCTTTACCAATTTAAATATTGTTTGAAACAAGATGTCACCGTACTAAAGTTTGAAGGCTGCCCGAAAATCTTTTACTTATTTCATATTCTTATACAAATTGAGGATATTTAATGGCACGTATTATAACTCAGTGGGTTCCCCTTTTTTGACCTACTGAAGCTGAAAATATATCGATAAATATTGCTAAAGCGAAACGCAAGATAGCAACTACGTACCGCTGTGCAAAAGAGTACTACTCGTAAGAAAGATACATATTAAATAAATATTGCTTATTTATACTTATATAGTTTCTTGTTTATTATTTATTACACTATAGGGCATCATCGAGAGTACTCCTTAGCCGTCTTATTAATAAACGCAGTGTAAAGTTACTCCAAGTTTAAAATTACAAAAAGTATGAAACTTGGAAAACTTTTACTTCGCGTTTTTTAATAACAAACAAAGCGAGGGTAGATCACTAGTTTTAAGTAAAATAAAGTTAGCAAACAAACAAAAGAGCGAAAAAATAAGTACGTTTCTATTTTGCTTACTAAAATACCGACATGTTGTGAGGCGTGTTCAATACCCAATCTGAGCTAGTGTTGCGAAATCTTCCGGTCTCTGACATGAGAGCGACACGTTAAGCTGCAACGAGGATAAGCTGTTATTACAAATGTGTTCACTATATTGCAGTGTAGGTATGTTTACAAAACATTTAATTAATCGACAATTTAAAAAAAAGTTAAATAAGGGGTTCTTAGTTCTTACGTATTGTTTATAATAACTATCCAACGACTCATAGGCCAGCTGTTAGTGACCACCGACCATGTCCACTGAGCTAGAGGTCAGGGTTACTAATTCTGATGGGTTCAAACTTTTATATGATAAAATTGATACGCTCTGCCCATTACAATGTAGTGCCGATCAGGATTCTTCCAATCCAAAAATTCTGAGCGCCACTACAATTGCACTCGTCACCTTGAGACAGTTAAGATGTTAAGTCTCATTTGCCTAACACAATGTTTACACATTACTGCTTCACGGTAGAAATTGGCGCTGTTGTGGTACCCATAATCTAAAATATCAATGTACATATAATATAAAAAAAAATGATTATTATTTTCTTTTAAAAATATTTTGAAATACTAAATTATCTCATCATAATAAAATATTATTCAATACAATAGCATCAACTAGTCTTCTCATTATAAAAATAATGGTTTAAATCTCGGTATAATTAACTTTGTTTTATGTAGAAAGGGTAAAACGAGCGCTTATAGAAAAGAACAAGGACGACATAATTAAAAATGAACAAGCTCTGAGACTGGCGTTCCTAATGAATTATAACATTTTGAATGATAAAGTGGAAGTTATTAAAGGAGACCGATACCCTTTCATACATTATTGGGCCTAGATGTAAAAATATAAAATTAGTGTCAATTAATAGCTTATACATTAACAAAGCACCACTGACAATTTGAGGAATTTTGGCAATCTGAAAGCAGAGTTTTAGGAGGTTTTGTAAAAGTGAGGTTATGCAATATATGGGCAACAACCTATACTAAACAGCTGATTAAACTGACGTATACTGTGGCTGTCACTGTCAGCATAGATTAAAAATACAGAATCGACTTTTTCTTCAATCGATTTCTTTATTATGTTGATATTAAACTTTTTAAAACTAAAGACATTATGTTCATTGTAATGTATTTATTTAGGTACTTACTTTTATTGAATAAATCGTCAAGTGCAAATGGTTTTGAGTTCAATTGTTTAAACTCATTCTCATTAATCGATTAAAGTAATCGGTATCCCATTTTAAGACGATAAAAACTTAAATTTAAGATTTCTTGTCTTCTAGATTGTGAATTAAGCAAATTTATGACAGTTTTTTTAAACCATATCTCAACATATTACATTTTGGCCCAGAAGTCCCCGTCTCCTTTCTAATATCATGTGCGTTATATAATTGTTATAATATATAACTATACCATGCTGTATCATCTTCTCTTCATCAAATATGAAGTCAAATTTAATTACGCTTAAACTGAGCGCTTTGAATCGTTACTATAGATATTTCTTTTAAATTACTGAATCTACTAAAAAAGTAGAGCTTGTAAAAAGTAAACTCAGCAGCCACTCTTTTCATTTAAATAGAGTATTTTACAATGGCTGTAGTATATATTACAAACTAGTTTGTAAGGTGCTGCATCCAACATATGAATGGTGTTTAAGTAATATGAAATATCTCGTAATAAGTTATAAAGATTTACACAAATGATTCGTCAGCTCACCTGTGAGCAGGAAGGCTGACGTCAAGAAGAAAAGAGAACAATAGAACTTCGTTTTAAAAATACATACATCAAAAAAGTCAAAGCAACATGCATGATATAATTACAAATACAAAATACAAATTTACCATTTATATTAATTAATTTCTAAGTCTTTATTCACTCAAAGTGAATAGGTATGTAAACATTTTTGTTATTGATGACATATGGTTGTTTAAAAAAATCGATTATGTTTTGTTTTTTTCATAAAATTAAATGAAAGGGATTTTTTTTGAATTGAAGTGCATTTTTATTGCTACGTTTAGTATTGATTTTATAATTTTACCAATCATTTAAATAAAGCTAGCGAATTGTTAGATATTCTTTACGTCATGGAGCGATGTCATTTGACGGCAAATGAAATGCAAAGAGCTGTAGGGATGTTGCAAGCGGGAAGTAATCAATCTCAGGTATCTCGACATTTTGGCATTCATAGAAGTGTTATTTGTCGTCTTTGGCAGCGCTACAATATTACAAGGGAACCCGCTGAACAGTATTCAGGCCGTAAAAGGAGTACAACCACTCGGCAAGACCGTTACACACAACTGACTGCAAGACTCCAGCCGATGTTAACCGCTCGAGAGATAAGTTTGAGGCTACAAAATTCAAGTGGTGTTGATATTAGTCCCCAAACTGTGCGAAATCGACTGCATGAGTACGGCCTAGGAGCTCGACGCCCAATTAGGTGCCCACCGATACGTCACGGTAATCGCGCTCGTCGAAATTAATGGTGTAGAGAACGCAGAACATGGACCCAGGAACAATGGGATAAAATTATGTATACCGATGAGTCGCGATTCGGGCTTAGGCTTGACACAAGAAGGGTGCGAGTGTACCGCCGGAAATACTGAAATGCTCAGGCTCAACAGTTATGGTATGGGCGGGGCGGTCTTATGAAGAACAGGCGAACTGATCTCGTTTTTGTAAATGGAAACATGAACGCTGAAAATTACGTTGAGGATATGTCCATCCATTTGCACAAACCGTTGGTTCCAATTTTACGTTAATGCATGACAATGCGCGTTCACATATAGCTCGCCGAACCAGTCAATACTTGGCAATGGAGAACGTCCAGGTATTGCCCTAGCCTGCAAAATTGCCAGACCTCAACCCCATCGAGACGTGTTTTGAAGGACTTGGACGGAGTGACAACAACCCAACAGCTGAAGGATTTGCTACAACTCCATTGTGAGCGAATACCACAAGATGACATAAACGGTCTCATTAATTCAATGAATAATCGTTGCCGACAAGTTTTGAATAGCAGAGGAGGCCAAATTTTGTATTTAATTATGCTATTCTTTCACAATTAATTGATTTTCTTTAGAAATTTCATTAAGTTAAAAAAATGTTTAGTTGCTTATGTACCTTAGTTTCTGCAGAATATTTTAATATTGTTGATTTCTGTTATTAAAAGAACTTATAAAGACAACAGCTGTTATTTTTACATCATAGGGCCCTTAAAATATTATTTTAAAAATAAAATACCACGTTATAATGTGAAAAACTATACTAAAATTTAAATTAGAACATGTTGTTTATACTCTTTTGATGTGTGTATGTACTAGCTTCTAGGAAGACACTCTAAGATTTGAGGACAAAATAAAGTTTTATTACTAACAAGTTACTATTACAAGCAAGTCCTTATGCCTGTATAGACTTATGGGATCCAGCTGTGGGGCTGCACCAAACAAACAAATATTCTAATCATGCAACGTTTCCAGAATAAAGTATTAAGCGAAATTGTGAATGCACCTTGGTACATTCGAAACAGCGATCTCCATCGGGACCTTAACATCGAGTTCTCTCATCAACATAGACTTCGCCATCACGTGAACGTCGAGGCAATCCAGCTCCTTGACAACACTGATATAGTAAGAAGACTAACGAACAAAACCATTTGAGTTAGTGTAGTGCTAGTGAATAAGTGTAACACAATATAAAAATAGTGATATTATAAAAGACACATGAACAAAGTGACTTTCCTTTAAGACAGAACAGAGACATTAAGAAATGTTTCAATGGACACATTCTTAGTTGAATTTATCTAGCAGTTTAAGTTAAGCTCAGTTAAGGCTAGATTATAATAACTATATTATTATGTTCCCTAGAGGAAAAAAAAACCTGTCACCAGGAACTTTACGCTCGTCTGCACCTCCCAGGACGTGATCCTGGGACGCCTAATGACAGAAATTGTATTCAATAGTATAACAGTCTTCAAGTGGATCTGCTTAAACTTTTAGACCTGCTTGAACCATCTGTATATATTTTCGTCGATTTTGGAAAAAATCTCCTGCGCCTAGCAGAACTTCTCGGCTAACTTGACACGAATTAGTTACAAAAAATAGAATTTTATAAGTATATAAAGTAAGTATATACGTAAGTTTTAAATATAACAAAATAAATTACCACCTGGTGAACACCGATAATTTTCTGTATTGCTGTTAGCGCTGAAAAAAATATGTTTACTAGTTCATCTTAAATCAAGACCCAAATTATTGGAGTTCGGTTGGTTTAATTTCAGTAGTCCACGTTTATTTCCATGTGTCTCTCTCTATCTTTTGCTATTAAAGCAATTCCTCGTCCTATTCGATTGGTCGCCCTTTTCATTTATTACCGTCAGTTGAATAACTATGAGTGTGAGTCGGTTAACTATTTTTTCGTGTGTCTTATCCACTATCACTTCAAAAACCTTCAACCTACTATTTCTTTCAATATAACTTATTACCTCTACCTGAGATTATGGGTTGGTTGCGCTCTAACTAGATACCGCAGGCGTAGTCGCAAAGTGCGGCAACTTTTACTACGCCCAAGTGGGCGCACTCGAGCCAGACTCGAACAATGTGTGACGTTGACATGTTCTGTTAAACTTTGCTAATAATTGAAACTAAAATGCTGCGTTGCGTAGTAAAACTTTGTAAAAATAATACTACGAGAAATAAAAAAGACATTGGGAACACATTTCATCTGTAAGTATTTTGTATTTTAATAATTTCAATGCAAAATGCCATTGAGTGTCAACACGCCACGCACACAAGCATCTAATAGTTGTCGAAATAAGAAAGCTTTTGTTCTTAGGTAGTGCGGTATCAAGTTGGAGCGCAGCGGAGACCAATCCTTAATCTAAAACCTCTACATTAGACTCTTTTTTATTATTTCATTTTTGTCTATTCTGTTTTGACAGATATTTATTTTATTTTACAGAATGTTTTTAGTTTTTTTTTTTTTTGATAACATGAGTCACCATTAACTTTTAAGGCGCATCAGTTACAAAGCTACAAAAAGGTTCAGAGAATTGAAGTAATTTTTTTGTGTTTTTTATTTTTTTTAACGTCAATGATCTATCTAGATATCATGATACTATTATAATGGTAAGTCCACTGCATGTGATTCGTTATTCTACAAACAATACTGAATTCCACCTTCGCACGACACGTCATAAATTAGGATATCATCCCTACGATCTGGATGTGCATCTTTCTTCCACGTACTACAAAGCTGTTAAATGAACTTCCTTGAGCGGTTTTTCCGGACACGGGTACCTTCAAAAAAAGCGCGTACACCTTCCTTAAAGGCCGGCAACGCTCCTGTGAATCTTCTAATGTTGCAAGAGAATGTGGGCGGCTCGTTTGTCCTCCTTATCTATAAAAAATCCCTATTGAAAGATGAAACGTGTTTTTCGAGGATATTAAGAGAAACTTCTTGGTTGTATAAATAGAACAAGTTACAACATGTTTTATTTTACTCCTGAGTGTAGTTGAGTACTTTATAATGTCCTCTATGAAACTTTATAACACATCTCACTTTATTTTCTAATGGAAAACGTGCCGGTTTGTATATATTAACTTAGAAACTGAAGTTCTAACTCATCCTCATCTAAATGAGTAATTGGTTAAACTCTAAATACATTATTACATATACCGATTTACATAAATAACACGAAGCTTATGTATGTATGTAATAATATACATTTATAGTTGAAATTTTTTTTTAAATAATATTTGAACCTAAAGCATGTAAATACAAAAAAAAGGATTGTGTGGTTTTATGAAACCACTGTAAAAGTGAAACTTTTTTTCAGACAGATAGACAATAGACATATAACTTAAAATAGCGTGGAGCACTGCCACAAATGAGTAATAGTCTATACACTACACGGTCAGCTGCTGCGAACTATAGGCGCCACCCGACCGTCACGCGACATGCAACACACAGACGAAAAAGTTTGAGACGATGTAATAAAAGTTTCACTTTAAAAACTATTATATTATAATGACCGACTGCCAACTACCGGCTTACACTTTTTAAAGTACAACATAAATCTAATTATAATAGCTTTTGTGTCGCCTTTTTTTGACGTGCATGTGTCTTAACTAATCTCAAAACCACTTGATTATTCTATTTTTTAAATTATTTTCTTTTTGAAGTAGATTTTAGTATGAAAACGAGGTATACAGCAGACCATTGAATTCTAGGTATAGGTATGGGTAGTGATATGCCATATGTCTTTATTCGGGACTCTACATAACTGTTTAGTTCGTCGGTCTTTAATACAACCTATCCAAAAAATATTTTAACCCAGAAGTAAGGGATATCACTTTGAAAATATCAAATTGTATATATATATATATATCCATTGCCCTGATGTTTTTTCGCAGTGAACTCCTAAACTAACTAACGGATTTTAATGAGGATAACTTTATGGAGTGCAGTTTAGTCCAACTTGCAAGATATGATAGTTTTTTTTTTTTTTATTGGGAACCCATAATTATTTCTTATTTACAATATTTGTTTTGTATGGACATATATTCTATGGAGAATTTATTGACGCAAGGTTTGGCAGTTCTGCCGTGAAATAATTTAATTATAACAACAGGGAGCATATTTTACGAAATAATTCTTCATATGTTATGAAGTATTGACAATTTCATAAAAACAGTATTTTATTTATTATGTACAGAACAACGTCTGTCGGGTCACCTAGTGACCTATAAAACTAGCTGGTTTGTAATCTACCATATCCAGTAATTCGCCGGTCTCTTAATTGTTACGTTTACAAGAATCCACATAACAAGTACCATAATACTGACAGCTTAAGTCTAATTCCAGTAAAATGTTAGATTGTAAATTCCCTCTTTGTTGTACATATATGATTTTTAGATAATACTCCAATATAGCAGCTCGAATTGTCGGGTCCCCGACAAGTGCTCTGTGAACGGCTGGATCACTTGGCGTTGCGTAGAGATGTCGCTTCATTGTGTGTCTTCTACCACATTTATAACGGGGAGTGTTCCGAAGAGCTGTTTAACCTGATTCCTGCCGCCGAATTCCACCTTCGCACGACACACCACAAGTTAGGATATCATCCCCACAATCTGGAAGTGTGGCGGTCCTCCACAGTGCGGTTTTCAAGGAGCTTTCTTCCACGTACGACAAAGCTGTGGAATGAGCTTCCTTGTGCGGTGTTTCCGGGACGATATGACATGGGTACCTTAAAAAAAAGTGCGTACACCTTCCTTAAAGGCCGGCAACGCTCCTGTGATTCCTCTGGTGTTGCAAGAGATTGTGGGCGGCGGTGATCACATAACACCAGGTGACTCGTACGCTCGTTTGTCCTCCTATTCCATAAAAAAAATACTCCAGTATTCTTAGAACTAACATTTGAGAAATAGAAGAGTTTTGATAGACATTGATAATCTATTTTGTTTGTTGACAATTTTTTTTAAAACTGAGTTGAAAACATTTAGACAATCCAATATCCAAGTAATATTTTTTTATTACATATACTTAACTAGTCTTGCCATAAATACTGAAACAAAGAAAAAAAATCTATTGCAAATAATATTTATTACTTTTACAGTGTGTTAGTTTAATAAATAAATATAAAAAAAATTAATAATAATTTAATATAAAAAGCTTATTCGAAGTGGTCTCCATTGGCTGCAATAAAGTCGTTTTAACGTTGAGGCGAGTTATCAATAGAAACAAGCACTCTTTCCATGGGAAAAATTCTTCATTCGCCAATCGTACGGATTGTTTTAGGGACTTCAAATTATTATGGAGTTTAGAGCAAGCCGTACTGTCTAAAACTGGCCATAAAACATAATCCAGTGGATTAAGATCCGGACTATCGACGGCCAGCCTTGAGCTCTGATGAAGTCCGAAACGTTCGTTCTCAACCAAGACTGCGTAGACCGAGCTTTATGACCCGGCGCCGAGTATTGCTGGAAGGACCATTCTTGGTTATTGAACATGATGTTGTTAAGGGGCTTCCTACTTTCTCAAGAGTAGTATCTTGATTAACTTGTGCCGATGTTTTGCTACCTTGTATTTATAATACCTTGTTTAAAAGTATGGCTCAGTCACTCCTTCATAGCTAATACCCCAACAAACCATCCCTGAAGTCGGATAGTGGCCACGTTGCACTCTAGGACCTCTGTCAACCAATTGGGAAGCTTCCTTAGAGCTTTGGGCATAAATACGGTCATTTTGTTTGTTAAAATAATGCATAAATAACAAATTCCAAATTCAAATGTAATATTTTGTTTATTTTATGACCAGACTAAGTATATATTATGAGTGTTTTTTTGATGTCACATAGAAATTTAGTTTGACATCGTTTTTGTTAAAAGCAGTACAACGAGTCTAGTTTCAATGGGCTTGGTTTTAGGACGGTCGACACGGTTCTAATGAAAATTAGTTTCGGGGCAGTACTGTGATATGGATAATAATACGTCCCTTTAGAGCTGTTTTAGTGATGTTATGTGTAAGGAAGAATAACTACATAAATTGCTTTTGCCACGAAGTTGTCCTTATTATATTATAGAACTGATTTCTAACTTCTTTAGGCAAGCAGAGCACTTATTTTTTGCGTACTGAATGATGTTGCGTCGTTCTCGTTTTGTGAGCATAGTTGTATTTCGTATTATCAACCTCGTCTTAGTGTAGTTTCGACTTCTGTCGTGTAATGAACTCCTGGTTTTTGAAAAATAATTTCTTTAAGCGCTGAGCTCATTATTTTGTAAGTAGTGGATTAGACTGAGACATCACACTTGTTTATATAACGCCTGTTCGAGTATAGTCGGTTTGAATCGACTAAGGGGAGACGGCTAAATATAATTATCAATTCGTGTGTATTTTCTTTGTTCGATACCTCAGAATTTCGTCGCTAATGGAGATGTGGATTTTAAGGGGCATTGTTCCAGATAGGCACTTTTTGAGGGAATTCCTTAAATTTTCTAGAGTTCTGTCACGTTTTTTTTTCAACATCAAACCAAGTATTCGTACAAAGAAAGTATCATTTGGTAAGTATTTTACGTTGCAAGTTAATTACACGACTTCAGTGAATGCTTGTTGCAGCCAGCATTTTAATTTTAAGGTTTTAGAAAGCCAGATTTCAGGGTAGTGTGTTCACATGAAAGAAATGACGATGCATGTTTTGATACATTCAATATTATGTAACAATCTAATTGGTCATGCGAGCTTGTTACTAGACGCTTCCGTTTACGGTTTAAGTGTATTAAAAGCCTTAAATTTACTCGTATGCCTTTCTACAAAGAGTAAATAAAATTATTCTCTTTTTGTGATCTTTGCTTAAGATATTCACTAGCTTTGTGATATGTCCAAGGGGTACGACTGCTACATAAATTAAATTCCTTTCTCGCATATCGTCTGTCAGATAGCGTTTGGCTTTACGTTTCTCCGTTCTATTCAATGAATGACTTTTCCATTTCAGTGCCTTTGTTGCATTGCTTGCAAATGGCAACTGTCTATACAATCTAATATAGTTTGTAGATTTATAGAGTTGTATTATAACATGTCGGAAGTACCTACTGGCATTGTACACAAAACTGTTGTATTTTACAAGTCTCATCATTTTTCTTATCACATATAATATGAAGCAATTTCTGTGGAGCGCCTTATGCTCATAGTAATATAATACACAAATAAAATTTTAAATCAAAATTTTATGAGCAATGCGGGACTCGAACCTCTAGCGCTCCGTGCGAGCGTACTTCCAACTGTGCCAAGCGTTCGAGTGACGTCTCATTAATAAAATCTTGTATGGTTTGTTCAACTCTCAGGTTGTGGCTTCATCTACATTCTACAGAATCTACTTTATAGTTGATAACCTGCTCAACCCAATATTTGCATATAAGAAATTGACTTGAGATGTCGCTCTTGCGAATCTAAAGAAATTGTATTGTTTTTAAAGTAATAAACCTTACTTCTGGCCTCAACCTGAGAGTTGAACAAAGCATACAAGATTTTATTAAAGATACGTCAATTGAACGGTTGGCACAGTTGGTAGTGCACTCGAACGGAAATTTTATTTGTGTTATTAATCCCAAACATATTGATACGGTATCCAATAGAGCCCGATTTGTCCTCAGTCGCCTTTATCCACTTGTGTGTGGGCGAAGCAAACTTCCGCTCAAACACAAAGTGACGCTGTACAAAACCATCGTACGGCCCATACTGTCATACGCAAGCGTCGTTTTCGCGCACACCCGACCGAGCTACTTACGTCGTTTGCAAGTAGTTCAAAATAAATTCACGCGCATGGCAACCGGAGCCCCATGGTTCATCCGAAACGTTGACCTTCACCGCGACCTAGAGCTTCCGACGATAGCTCAACACTTTAAAGAGATCTCGCGACGCTTCTTTGACAAGGCGCCTAACCATCCCAACATCTTGGTTAGGAAGGCATGCGGGTACACCCCCCTTCACCATAGTCTCAACCCAATAAGACGTCCCAGACACGTAACGGTAGACCCGGATGACGACATCACCATCGCGAACGCGACACCCACACAAACACCGACACAGACACGCACACACCGCCTTCGCAGGCGTAGGCGCGGTCAACCACCGCAAACCACTGGCACTCGTCACTCTGACGATGGCCAGCGGCCCGCACCCTAGATACACCACACATTGTTTTGATACCCGACGAGACGTTAGTCCTCGTCCTGTAATCGTTTCACTACACTCACTAACACACGGACTGACTGACGGACTGACATACACCACTTACACAACCACAAACACACTCCACAAACAGACACAAACACAAACATACATGCACACTAACATTTACACTACTTACACACATACAAACATACATACAATCATAAACACATACACACACACTCACATACAGAACACTAAACATCACCACACTCGCCCGCGAGTGTGTTCTTCTCATCTTTTCATCTTCATTTTCATTTTCATTCTCTCTCCTTCCCACAAGCACACAGCCGGTCTGAGGTTCGAGTCTCCTTAGGAGACGCCCCGCGACTGTTGTTGCGTAGTCTTTGCGGCCTCCACGGCCCACGTCCTACTTCGCTGTGAAAGCCAGGGCTGCTAACAGCACAGAGGAGGTTTTAGTCGGTATGGGGCGTCCGCTTACGCGGAAACTCGAGTCCGACATATTACGCCCCGTTCCGTAAATACGTAACAGTATTTCCTCCTCTCAAAAAAAAAAAAAGTTATTAATCCCAGAAGTGAGCGCTATCACTTTAAAAACATAACAAATTGTTAATAATATAAAAGTCATAAAATTTAGACATTCATCCAATGAAATTATATACAATAAAGAGATAGATATCGCACTAGCGCGCGCAAAATGTTGCAGACAAATTCAGACAATTGTCATAATTTCATTTAGTCGTGACAATAATAATCTAAAATGCCAACCTGTGTCTTAAGAAAATGTAAAAACTATGTTTGCAAGATATATAAGAGTGAAGGTATTTCATACCATACGAAATTATATAAAAGAATTTCGTATTTGTATTTTATTTCTTATTTACAAATAAATCTCGAATTATTAACGTGGTGTTTCGAGCAAGATAGAGAATATGATGTCAACTGCAGTGCGACAAGGACAAATAGTATGTGTCATAGATTAATCAACCAGAAATGAAATCGTAGGCAGAATACATTGCGTTCGTAACCGCTTGATTGCGAAACTTGAGTTTTCTAGTTAGTTAGGGAGCGTCTTTCTTAAATAATATTATGATGATTGTGGCTATTTGACATTTTATTAGTACTTATCTTGGAATGTATGTAACGTACCAGGAGGTCTACTCGCAAAATCCACAACGACACATTTGGAACGATACGATAATACTCCGAATATATCGCAACTACCCTGTCTGCTGCGGAATGATCGAGGTAGTATATTTTAGGACAATTTAGGAAATGATGTAAAAAAGGCGTTGTTGCAGTGAATGTAATACGAAGTTAATTTTTTTTTAAATAAACAAGTGCGTATAGCTGCACTATCAAACTACAAAAACAAGTTTTAGGGTAGGTAGCGGATGTAGACAGTAAATGCTATCTGCTTGCGTAGGAGTTTTTTCAGTAACAATGCCCTTTTGGTATATCCCTTGCTAACTGCAGAAGAATCAATGGATCATTTTCTGTTTCTCCCATTATCTTATTGTAATAAACCCTCATAAATAAACAAACATACATTCATAAATAATATAATATACTTACAAGAAATAGTAATTGTAAACTTAAAACTTTTTGGGAGCCGTCGTTAGTAAAATTGTAAAAATGGAACCCTTATTGTTAGTACATTTCGGTTTTGTTTTGATATGTCTGTATGTTTATTATTATTTTATGTACAAATAATTTAAATCATCAATATGGCTATATATTATAATCAATACGAAATTATTATTTTTTAAATCAATAACACCTAATTTACCTAATTTAAATTTAGTTTTACTTTATAACTTTTATTACAGGAACTCATGAATGAATCGTATTTTAGGCATAAATCACGGTGTAGGTATGGTAAAAATTCATATCTGGTGATTGATTCTGTGTTTTTGCTATGCAAATACGAAGCAATTAGCAAATTATACTTATCTCTTTTTCACTTGCGATAATTGCGTGTACTATCCTTCTTTGACATGTAATTGTAATGTAGTGTGCTATAGTAATGTTAAATTATTCATGTGTGCGTTTGTGTATCAATTACAAACACCGAATGTTGTCTAGGTAACCTATGTATACTTTTAAATATCATTGCATTCATCTTTATGTGCTTTACGTTCTCAATGTGCAATGTTATCTGCAGTTGTAGTTACAACTTTCAATGTTTTGCCTTGAATTTAGCGGTTTGGTTTTTCTAAGTTGAAATTGAACTCTAATTTAATACAATTATACATTACATATAATAAAATCAATTAAAATAAAAAAGTATTTTATTACTCGCAAAATATCCTAAAACAAAAAAACAAATTTGTTGTTCTTGTTAGCAGTATTTAAGTTAAAAAACATTATTTCTAGGTTTCTTAATATATGTTTAAGATTTTATTTCTAAATTATTTTAATTTATTTAATGTTCATTTTGTAAAAGCAGGTGAAGGCCACTTACAAAGTAATACCATTATCTCTAACGAAGTCACGCTTGCTGCCCATCTTTGGTCTTGTATGCGTTCTAGGTGGCCTGCCACTTTCATTTTTGTTTTTGAGCATAATGCATGGCGTCGGTAGCCTTCGTTAAGCTTCTCATGTTTCTGTATCGAATTTTTTGGATTTTATTAATGTACGCATATACTGCGCTCTATACCTCTTTCCAAAAAGTATAGAAAATAGTAATTGTAATCATTAGGAACTACATTCTTATGGATTTCAATTTAATGAATCACAAGCAAATTTTTGTAGTTATCAGACCAATCACTGTATAATAAAGAAATTGCAATATATTTGTAATTCTTAAACAATTCCGTTATATTTTGATTTTATGTTTTTATAACCGTATTAGAAATATCAAACGGCTTACAACCGTCTTGCCGATGTCTCAATCATACTATTATGGCCCACGAATCACGAATATTATCCAGCAATTTCTGTGGAACATGTTTTATACCAATGATATTATAATTTAGTACTCTTGAAAATTGAGAGGATGCTTTATATTATGTTCTGTTTCTAACATGAAAATTCGTAAATAGTATTACTTTATATGATTTCATAATCTCGAGCTAAACTTGAATAAATAAATTACAATATGTTTATATTAACGTGTGACAAAAATCGGTTTCATGATTTATTGTTAGTTACTTCTAGCGTGACGGAAGAGTAGCGCTATTTTAAATGATGGTCCTAGTTTTATTTAAAGAAGATATTATTAATCCATACTAATATTATAAATGTGAATGTACGTTTGTTTGTTACGCTTTCACGCCTAATCCACTCAACCGATTTTGATGAAATTCAGTACAGAGATAGAGTAGAGCTTGCAAAAGGACTAAAGCTATAGGCTACAAGGCTATAGGAAAAATAGGCTTGAAGGGGTTGAAATAGGGGATGGAAGTTTGTATGGAAGTTGGTCACTATTGTAAGATGACACCATAAAATTTGTATTTAGGCACTTGATAAGAATTTAAAAAAATTGTCCTAGTGTTTTTGAAATTTCGACATGTGTGGGTTTGAAAAAGGGGATTAATGTTCGTATAGAAGTCCAAACAGAGTCACGCTTTCATGCCTAGCTATTCGATTTTTCTTATATTTAATACAAAAATAGAGCGCTTAAAAGCTGCAGGAGTACTTTAAGAAAAAACACGTTTTTACTATAGGAAACTATACAGCTCACGAATATCAAACCCACAAAATCTTTTTGTTTTAGCAAAGGATTGATAAAGATAAAGTCGTTTATAAAAATGTATTTAAATAAGCAATTTATAGTTAACCGCAGTTTGTGTGTGTATTATATGCAAAGTATTCTAAAAAATAATAAATGCTGCGCAAAGTTACTATTCCACGCGGACGAAATCGCGGGTATAACATAACATGTGAAAACGCGAAAAGTACTCTTAATGAAACGCTACCTTAAGTGTAGGAACATTAAATAAATAATACTTTTAAGTTGATGTATGTTTGTATTAAAATGCTACATAACTTTTCATGTATAATACGAAAATCTTTTTATATTTTTTATAGATGGAGAGGACAAATGAATTCTTAGGGGTCATCTGATGGTATGTGATCACCACAGCCACTCTTTTGGAACATTAGTGAGACCTGGCTTCATATTTCACCCGGTCTTTGATGAGGTTGTGATTCCGGTCTATTCCCGGATATTAAGCTGACTTGACTACTAACTACGTCCAACAGTTCTTCTTCGGTCCAAATTGCCCATCGTTGTCATAGTAAGACATCATTTACCAGTAGGAGGCGCCATTGCACAGGTTGCCGGCTAAGTATCACAACGGCGCCTTTTTCTCCCGTGAGACAGTAATGTGTAAGCATTATTGTGTTTCGGTCAGAAAGGGCACCGTAGCTAGTGGAATTGGCAAATGGGACTTAACATCTTATGTCTTAAGGTGACGAGCGCATTTATAGTGCCGCGCTTAACAACTCAACGTCCTGCTTGTCTTGTCCCTTACTGTCATAAAAAAAAATCTATTCTAAAATTGAAAACGAAGCGAGGCGAGGCTCAAAACGAGGGCACTGGTTATGCAATGGTTGTACCTTTTGCGACATCGATACTTTTTTAGACTTCCATTAATTAATACTTCTGAATGAAATCAATGTAAACATTAAAAGACAGGAATACTTTTATCAAGTACATATTATAATGTATACCAAAATATGCGTATAAAAGCTTTTAGCACTGAATCAGGTCACTGAATATTAAGGCTCTTTATATTTTTGTCACTGGCGAACACTATGTTACATGTCGGTAATGCGATAAAGTACTTGCTCTAAAATAACGTCTAGTCTAGTCTAGTCTAGTCCTTCTGTGATTTTTTGTTTTGAATGACATAACGCTTATCAATCTTGTTTCATTGCATTTAAATGAAATGCTATTATTATCTTTGTGACACGGAATCAGGCATATATTGTCACGCTGCGATTAAGGTTCGAAAACATGCCTACGGGAGCGCGGATCCTAAAGTAACAAGTATACATTATATTATATGACATAATGTCGATATATACCCGGGGATTTATAACACAATCTTAGCAAAGCATTATGTAAATATTGTTTATCTATTTTCTGTTTCAATTTATGTACTTAATACTTATACAAAAAGTATAAGGAAGTATTAACTTAATTGATATTTCGTAATGTAATTACACAATATTTATTTTTTATCTTAAATATTTTTAATTTGAAAAAAAATGTAGAAATACGAAAAGAAAACATAAGTGTAGAAAATAAGTAGATTACTTTTATTGTTTGTTTGTTTCAATCTGAAGGGCGCCGTAGCTAGTTCAATTATTGGGCAAATGGGGCTTAACATCGTATATCTCAAGGTGAGGAGCGCAATTCTAGTGCCGCTCGAAATTTTTGGGTTTTCCACAGCAGCACTAAATTGTAGTGGGTAGGGCGTATAAATGACCATTAGCTGAACGTCCCGCTCGTCTCATCCCTTATTTACTTAAAAAAAAACAACTTTTAAAGTGATGTTATAAGTTGCCATTACTTATGAAAGCAGTTCAAAGAGTACAAGAAGATACACGAAGAAAAGTTGTTCAACCAAGACTGCGTACCTCAAAGTATCTTAGTTTTACAGCTTGTACCATTGTATGAAGTGCACTTTGCTATTCAGAGCTTTGGGAGTTGATTGGTGTAATGACTGATGTACTCACGAGCAACACAGCTCAATTTATTTAACTAAAAACTATTTGTTTTTATAAGGAGTTTGGTTCTGTTTCATCTTTCAACCGACTTCAAAGAAGGGGGAGATTCTCAACTCGTTTTATTTAATGCCTTGTCTACATACAACGAACAAAACAAATGAAGGTCTCACTTCTTTTTCACTCCCATCATTTTAGATTTTTTTAGAAAACGATACACTCAACCGTTCCTAGTAGGTATTGGTTTATTACATGATATGATTCCGAATTACTTATTTTGTATTTACTTTATCAGTACAGGTTTTTATTTATTACGTAAATTGTATCTTCCTTGTCTTATTTAACAATATACAAGTAATCTTACTTAATATAGATTTAATTAATATTATGTTGTTCATAACTGAAGCAATCCAGTTGTTTTAAGTTACATGTGACACAAGTCTTGTTTGGCAAAAAAGAGTATTAAATTTCGGTAGACATTACAGGGAATTATACATATTAGATTATGCAAGGTGTTGATTAATGGAATTGATGCAGCGGAAATATGAGTCGTATAAACATCCCACAGGAGTTCGCTGGTCATGCTGCAGCTTAAATCCTTACAACATAAATTATAAGAATTATAATGAAGTATAATTTTAATGGGAACCAAAATTTAGTTTGAGAATTGTTTCCAAATTTCCGAATCTCAAAAATAAAACATGAATAGATTATCGAAGTGAGTTTATAAATAAAATATGTTATTTATTTATTTATTTATTATATACGGGCGAACCCTTTTTACAATATTAAAACTATGAAACTGATACAATATTTACTTAACTAACAAATAATAATATTTAACTAACTAATCAACACATCTTAATTTCTAATTATAAATAAACATGGTTTTAGTGTGTCTTGCCACAGATAGTAAACTAGTATTATATAAATCAATCCAGTTTATCTGGTTGTTAGTAGCTTCGCTGAGCCTAAAAATAGGAGAGTGATGACACACACCTGTTTTCAACAATTGAGTAGAAAATTAAGTGTCATTCTTTCTCAAGATTCTACTAGGAACAGAAAAATTTAATAAAGCTAAAAGTTGACTACAATCAATATTACTTGATAAAATTTTAAATGTAAAAATATAATCACATATCAGCCGAGCCGAATAAAGAGTGGGTATATTCGTGACTCGGTGCATAAAACCATAATCGAGAATAGAGTACATAGGAGATCCAATTCGATAAGCCACATATCTCAACTGATTCAGCCTTTCGAGTTATTATTATTGAAATGATTTGATAAGTTGGGAAATGAATATGATAAATAGTTAGATGAAAGTACAAGAAAGGGTATTAAAAATACTTTATGTTACGGATAAATAACAATTATAATGCATTCGAGTATAGGTATAGGTTTGTGATATATATTGTAGGATTTGGAATGACGTAAAGTTTTTTTTATGATAGATTATATGGTTTATAATATTTCACATGCGATTGGACTGATCACCCAAGAGCGAAAAAGCTATTATTTACCAGACCAGTGGCGTTTTTGAAACCAAAAAATAATAGTAGGATGAAACCCATTGGAATAGGAAGAGAATATAATAAAAATGAAAGGAAAAATAAATTAAGGGCGATCTGAGGTTGGGAAGTGCTTTTCCACTTCCCGGGAGTGTTTAAGGGAAAAAACGGTTTATGTCAATTTCCGGTGAAACTACAAGTCCTATGGAAAAAAGTTGAATAGCAAAGTTTTAGGTAATAAAAAGATCTACAACTTTTGTTTTTAAACTCTTTTCACGTGACCACAAAATTTATGTGAAAAATGCAAATAACCAAGTTTTTGGTTTTTATTATATCTTTTTAAATATTTTTTTTCCCACGAAATTCGGTGAATAGTTTTTTATTTCTCAGAACTGTCATTTTTTTTGTTTTGTAATATTTATTTTTTAACTTAATATCGAAAAAGAATCCTAATTTTGAATCGAAACTTCTCACGTCAAAATATCAGCTTTTTCAAAAAAGTTGGTGGGCTTTTTGTTCGTTCTACGTTCTACGTTCGTACCATAGAAATATATAATTTTTTATACCATTAAAAAGTATATATTTCTATGGTAAATATTCTCAAAAAATGCAAAGAAACCAAAAACCGAAAATTTCATTGTAAATGTTAAAGTTTTGAGCTATTTATTAAAATTTACACTTTAATTACTCAAAAACCGTAAGATTCCATGTAACATTAATAAACAAAAAAATTGGAAAACAAAATATACTACTATAATTAACAACCAAATAGGTTAATAAAGTTAATATTTAATAAGATATCTAGGTACAATATTTTGAGAAAGTTGTGGAAACTTCTTTAAATTATATGCGTTTAATGTTAATTTAAGATCGTTCTTAAACTCTCAGTACTTGTAATGTACATTTTTGCCACGAGACAAAACTACACTAACGTTCCCACGCTTTCTAAAATATCTTAACTAAACATCTGTTATTTGGGAATTTTTCTCAATCCCTTTATTGAAAACAATACTTACTGCTAAGTACAAAGGTGCAATAAAACAATAAAATAGAAAACTTAAATCTAAAAATGACCATTCCACATAAATGTAAAAAGAATAATATAACACAGAATCATTTATAAATAACAATTATGAATTCTCTATGAATACCTTTTACTGGGCTAAAATTTTCCGATAATGTTTACTCTCAGCTTTTACGTAAGTAAAGTCTGAGCCACGTCTAAATACGCTCTACAGATCTTAGTATTAATTTCCCAATTAAACTGTGCGCAGAACTATGGTCTGCGTGGCCAAACAATGGTCTGCATCGAAGCCAAATATAGTCATTTCGAATAGAATTCCTTTTTATTTAGAGTTGAGACTTCAGTCAATAAATAGGTAAATATAAGTGTTATATGAAGTTAAATTTATGGCATTTTAATACACATAAAATGTCATCTATATTTGAACAAATGGAAACTTAAGGACGTTATCTGTCAGGCAATGCCTGAGATGTAAAATAATAATATAATTTATGTTCAGACAGACGTACCCTCAGGAACTATAAAAGCTAGTCGGTATCTTCAACAAAAGTCACTAATAAATTTGCATCGCATTCTGGGGTACAATGCATTATCTCGATGATTGTAAATTTAAAGGTTTAAATTTTAAAATTTAAATAGCATTATTTGTAATAGCATTATTTCTACGTAAGAATAAACGTTTATAAAATATTGAACATTATGTGATATGTAAACAAATTACAATTTTATTTTATTTATGATTCAATATTATATTACATTGTCGAATTATCCAGTGCTAGCCCAGATAAGGCTGAGGTCCGATTCTTGAAAAGATTTCGTTTTTTTTTTTTAATTTTTAGGCTTAAAAGGTGCTACAAGAAATGAAGTGAGGGAAAATGTAAAAAATTATACTTTCAAGTATATATTCACTCACAAAATGCAGCGATTAAATCGCTCTGTAATAAAAAATAAAAGTCTCTTAGCTTTAGGCTATAGAGATTTACAATATTTTACGAAATATTTAACACTATTCAACGTTTTTATTAGTTTCCGCGATATTTAAAAAATACCAATCGTCCCTTTAGAAAATACCAAAAGAAGTTTTAATCATTTGGGAATATATCTGGCACATTTATGAAGTGTTGTGGTGCATAAAAAACTTTATTCCAAATTCAAATTTAAGAGACATAGTCAAACTTAAACAAAAATTGCACTTAATTGCGTATCGTAGCGTATCATTAATAGTTCGTATAAACTCTAAATCATTTTTAGATAATTATTATTGTGGGATTGTCCTATTTTCTTGATATTTTTAAGTCATGATACTATTATTTTACAGTCTCAAAAATGGTTGATACAACGATAACAGCGAGCAAAATTATAGGCTACTTGAGGAAGGGCGTAGTCAATGTTGTGTCTCAGAAACTAAATGTGAGTTGTTTGTGGACAGTCAATCCAGAGGACTTGGCAACGATATCAAGGACTCAAGAGGACTGGGGTAGAGTAATATTCTCAGATGAAACCAGAATATCACTATATGTTGAGGACCGATATCGGCGAGTACTGCGAAGGCAAGGGGAACGTTTCGCAGAAATTTGCTTTGAAGAGTAATTTGGTTGAACACACTTGTAGTTTCATAGAACACGGCACACAGCTGCATATCTGAAGTCCCAATTCCTTACGTACAACTCACATTAACGGTAACGGTTTTGAAGTAAATTTGATTTTTATGGCGGATAACGCTCGCGCTCACTGTTCTGGCGTATAATTAAGAGGTAGAGATTCATCGTTTAGATTGGTCAGCTCAAAGTCTCGACCTCAACTCCATAGAGCACATGTGGGATATTCTAAAACGAAGAGTAAGACCGGTACAGACCGCAACGCTAAACATTAGGTAGCTAAAGAACGTAATTCTTGAGCAGTGGGAGCGTATTCTACTGTCTGTCTGTCATTTTAGCAAGAGGGACCAGTCTCAATATTAAGCTTTTACTTTTTCCTTTTATGTCAAAAAAAATCTTAAGTTTTTAGTCTGCTTTTTTATTTGATGAACTGATACGATGTTTAGACTCTGGGACCATTTTTCATTAAGTCCATCTAAAATACTGATGAATTTGACAGAATAGAATCTACTTAGAATTATGATGTAATCCGAAGATGCCAGTGAAGGTTATTTAATTGGATGCAGGGGCGTGCTTATCATATAGGCAATTAGGCAGTGCCTACCTCGTTTAGAACCTAAATAAATACAGTGTTAAAATTAATTTAGTTTAACTTGGTTCCGTTATTTTACAACCAGACTTCTATTGAACCCCCAATCATAAATGTACCTAAATACGTACGGTAAGCAATCTCCAGGCTCAAATACGACTAGTTAGATCTACAGTGCCTACATTGCTAGAAAATCGCCTGTTTTTTTTTGCAAAAGAGTGAAGTTTATAATTAATAATATACAGGGTGTCCAAAAGTTATGGGACATGAAGGGAAAGTACCTTAAATATCGAAGATAGGCTATTTTACTAAAAGAAGACTTTATGTTATTTTTAAAAGTTAGTAATTCTGCATTCAAAGATTTTCAAAAAATTACTTGCCTCGTCTGGGAATCGAACCGACTGAAATGTAAATAAAAACACCCCTACTTTTATGATGCCAATCGAAAGAATGGCCAAACACTAATAATTCTTCTTAAGTAACATAGTATTTTAAAAGAAACGAACAACGTAAAATGAATGTTTTCCTACTGGATTGGTACGAATGGACCGATTAGATGGCCGGCCAGATCCCCGGACCTTACACCATTAGATTTCTTCTTTTGGGGATACGTGATAAATATGCTATACAAAAAGCGAGACGAGAACGTGGGCGAGTTACAAACAGAATTGTGCCATATCATATCTAGTATTCACCATAAAATGATAAGAAAATCAACAGGCAGCGGACTCATTAAAAGATTTTTTTATCTTTATCTCATAATAAAATGATTTAAATGTTTTTATAATAATATAAATATTAAGTTTTTTTTAAATCTCTGAAGCCAAATAAAACCACTTTCGGATATATTATAATTGCGTCTCTTCGGTGACAATGCTACTGTATTCAAATATACATGATCTCTACTTCACTTATGTTCTCCTGGTACTTACTCATAAAGACGGTGTGTTAATAGACATAATATTATTTATCTCTTTCTCACGCAGGGGGAGCAAATAAGGCCATTAGAACAGGTAACCACTAGTGCAGTATTTTATTGGAAAACTTCCTTTGCAGTCTGAAACTCTTGTGTAAAGTGATGTGTATTTATATTGTATATAGTATTTGTCCTGTGATGGCTACTCCATCATAGGACTGCCCCGGATTAACACAGCGTATAAACAGTTGATTCTATCAATACTAAATCAAATTTGCTTGAATTTTGACAAAAAACATAACTCTAACTCTTGCAAGGAAAAATACATACCACTTCAAATTTCCATTAATAATATAGAAACTTAGAACTAGTCTTATGATGATGCTGAAAGTGGCCATGGGTAATTCTAAAGTAAACAAAACAATCCACCCGAGTTGGGTCATTTGTTTGGTCTTAGCAAACACACTGGTGTTGGTTGATATTCAAATTTAAATTTAAATAGTTTAGGCTCGTTTGAATTTATCTTGGCAGACTGGCCCTTGTCTAGCCCAGCTCTGAATCCGTTGAACTACAAAATAATATACACAGTTTTAGATGACATGATCTGCTCTTGGCGACTCTACAGATGATGTTATTGAAATTCAACTTTTACTTTAGCTAACGACTTCATAGTTTCAAAAAGGCGTGTAATTTTAAGTGATCTGTAGACAGAGAGGGTGTTGAAATATCAAACTTGTTAAATAAAGTGCTAGGTGCTCACAGACACAGCAGAAGCCGTCATAAGTTTTTGGCCATAATCGTAGAGCTGAGTGACTGTCAATCAAATTAAATACATTTAATTAAAATTCGGTACGGGATATTGAACTTAATTATTAAAGTATTATAATTTGTCGTTATTAGGTTCACTATTATCATAAATCGTATTTTAATAGGTTGTTGCACCATCACCGAAGTTGCGATTTAAATATTGGATACAAAAATTTGTATAAAATTTTAATTCATGGAACGTTCATTCATTAACATAATGTTACGAAATTCTGTTCATAATGAAATAAATAAAATTCTGAATTATAAATCCAGGATTTATCTACTTTTTGTACTTATAATTTTATAGGGTTAATATAAAATTGTTGCTAATATGAACATTTACTGAACTGCATTAAGGTTTCAGTGTTTCTCCATTTTCGTATAATTGAATATTACAATGATCTACATATTTTACAATAAAGGTGAAATATAGTATGTAATAATGTAATATTTTGTTTCAATTTTATTTTCATGTAACCTAACTCATTAATTAATACTAATACTAATGATTATATGATACTTAAATCTCTTCTGTTTTGAGACCATTTCAAGGGGGCTGGCACTAATGGCATACCTAGGAATACATATCGAAAATTGCGCAAAACAATATTCTCATTACATACAACGTTTCCCTACAAAATGGAAATTGCCCAATGTTGTACCCATATTTAAAAAAGGAGATAAAACTGATGTTTCCAACGATCACGTCAAGTCTTTTATAATTTTTAGCATTTAAAAACCCAAATCTCTTACATAGTTCTGTAAGTGGCAATGTACTGTGGCGAATCTTATGAATAATGTCATAAGACTTAGCTAAACCGTTGAAAGTGATATCCAAACTGTGCAGTTGATAAGGTAATCTATAATCTTCGCTTCACTAAGCTTTTACACTATGGCATCTCTAACCCTCCATTATATTGGCTTAAGTCATATTTTAGTGGTAGGTCTCGAAGGATCATTACAAATGGTTATACTTCCAAATGCTACGAGCTTTAACGAGCTTTCTTCCACGTACTACAAAGCTGTGGAATGAGCTTCTTTGTGGGGTGTTTCCGGGACGATACGACATGGTTACCTTCAAAAAAAGCGCGTACACCTTCCTTAAAGGCCGGCAACGCTCCTGTGATTCCTCTGGTGTAGGTAGATGATGGTAGAATACATGTATTATATAATTTGCTTTTTATTGCCATAGGCTTCAATTGTTTCATTTTTAACTATTTCTTTTAGAGACCAATACCGTTTCCACGTGTTGCTTATTCTTCTATCTATTTCCTTAGAATACTGGTCTTTTATTGAAATTATTTGTCCTAAATATATATATTCATCTACATATTCTACAACTTCTTGTCCTATTACTATATTTTCCTTTGCGGCATTTGTCATTAATATAGTCTTAGTTGGGTTCATTGATAAACCTGCTTTCCTGCTTTCAAAATCTAATTGTTGCAACATAGTTTGTAGTATGCACGGTTTCTTAGCAAAAATGACTATATCGTCGGTGATTTATGAAGGTGCTGCGAATACCAAGCTTTTGAACTTTCTTGAAATATTTTCATTGCATTCATAACATTCAAATAATAACATTGTAAATATCTATTGAAAAAAATCATTATTTATCTCAATGAACGTAAACAAAATACAAACAAGATATATATTTGCTATTTTATTTATAGATTAACAAAATTGTATTACTTATTACAAGTCGATATAAAATCAATCAATCCACTGAAGCCCTAACAGCTTCTAATACAATTCCAACACTAACTCTTATCATTTCTGAACAGCAAAGGAAAATTATGAACAGTATTATTTTATCTTACGCTTTATTTTTCGATTCAGAAATAGTTGCTTGTAGATCGTGAAATTCTTAATTAATCTGTTAAAATTTGTTAAATAAATGTTTGTAGTAATTTTCTTTATGTTAACATGCTTTTACTATACAAATTATAATTAAATTTACTATAGTTTATCTTAAATGAATTATTATGTTAAAGCAACAGTTAAATGATTAATATTACAAGTATATAATACCAATGAGTTTATAATAATAAAACTAAAAACCATAACAAAATCGGTACGATTTTACCAGGCTCCTTTGCACCGGCTAGATTATGTAGTAGTAGTAGGTACCACAACGGCGTCTATTACTGCCATGAAGCAGTAATGTGTAAACATTATTGTGTTTTGGTCTGAAGGACGTCGTAACTAGTGAAATTACTGGGAAAATGAGACTTAACATCTTATGCCTCAAGGTGACGAACGCACAGCCGCTCAGAGTTTCAGGTTCAATAATCCTGAGCGGCACTAAATTGTAATGGGCAGGGCGTATCAATTACTTACCGCTCGTATCTTCCCTTATTTTTACATTTTTTTGTATAATAATTATCGATATTCAGATGAATACAAAACGGAATTCAATTTGTAACAGGAAAGATATCTGCGTAAAAGGAAATTTATTGCGTAGGTACTGAGTTCTCGAATATTTTGATTATTTTTATTTCTAAATCCTCTTTTAATGGAATATCTATATGAAAAAAATCTTGCGGTATATAACCGAGAAAATAATTGTAATAATGACATTATTATATAAATATAAATATCATTACTCTACATTAATTATTAACTGTCTTGTCAAAATGATTTGACCGTTTGCTAAGGTATATGAAGGTATATTCAACCCGTAACAACTCGTATATTCCACTCAGATCTGTAGAACATGTTAAAAGATTGCTTTTGATTTTCATTAACAAGTTAAAATGAACGTAGCAGAATGTATTATTTAACTTATAAATGCTTTAATCCATTTATTTTCATCGTGTATCTTGTATCTATTATAATGTCCTAGTAAATTTTTTCATCGTGTTCAGAAAGATAACATAGAGCTCATGGAATAAAATTCTTCTTGTCGCTTTTTCAAATAGCCCGCATTTATAGGATAATTGTAAGTTAATTAGTTTAGTTTTTATATAATATATATAATATATAGTTATAATATAATATATATTATACTGTGACAATACATTATGAATATGATTGTCGACAAATGACTTCAATATTTTTATCTTGATTATAAAATCGTGTTTTTTTAAATCTCCTATTGACAATGTTATTTGTTTTTCCGTCCATAGCGTATAGCTGTATGCCCTTTCATTAAAGTTTTAAGGCTAGTGTGGATACTAAAATTCCGATTTAGATAGAGACCAATACATAATTGTTATCGAAATTAGCTTGATGTAATGACGTGTCAACAATATTAGTAAAATTTGTCTATATATAAGATTGCCTAAACATAAATTAATTATATAACATTTATTTTAATATCTCAGCTTTAGACGGAGGCATTTCATTATATCTCTTAATCATATTATACATCGAAATGGGCTGAGATTCGTGACTCTTATGCGAATGACTTTCTCACCTTATTTAGTACGTGTCAGCCATTCCATCAGGAATTTTAAATAAATCTATGTGTATTTTTTAAATATAATTTACTAGGGACTATTGCACATGAATGAACTCTCTATTAATATCTCCTATCTGTTTTAAATTTATTTTCTTTTTTTTAACATCATCAATATACATATATTATAAAAACTTATTTAATAAATTATATGTGTGTGTACCTATACATTTATTATCCAGTTCAGCCGGGTTATGATAAAAGGCCAAAGTTATAAAATATTTTATTGTCTTCGGTGCTAGATACAGGTGCAAATTTATAAGTAAATCAGATATTGAAGTGCTCGAAACTAACGTTGAAATTCTTGTCATACAGACACAGGTAAAGCTAATAAAAACGTAAGTATAATGTAACGGTAGCCCATTGCTGATGTGATGAACTACATCAAGTATTCTTTAACTCTGCCCTGTGCTTCCCCGGGATATAAAAAGAATAGAGAAATCCCAGGTCCGAGGGTGTTGTAAGAAGCGACTTAGGGAATTTACCAGTGGAGGCTCCTTTGCACAGGATGCCGGCTAGATTATGGGTACCACAACGGCGCCTATTTCTGCCGTGAAGGAATAAATATATGCATTATTGTGTTTCGGTCTGTAGGGCGCCGTAACTAGTGAAATTATTGGGCCAATGAGACTTAACATCTTATTTCTCAAGGTGACGAGCGCAATAGTAGTGCCGCTCAGAATTTTTGGGTTTTCCAAGAATCTTGAGTGGCACTGCATTGTAATGGGCAAGGCGTATCAATTACCATTAGCTGAACGTTCTGATAGTCTCGTCCCTTATTGCCATAAAAAAAACCGTTAAAAAATACTAATTCTATTATTAAAAAGCTGAACTAATACTTATTATTTTGTGTTTAGAAATTGTCATTACGTTCCCTTTGAATAAAATATTTGAAGTGAATTATTTATTGTAACTATTTTCGAGAACATTCGAGACGCGTCTCGGGTAATTGGTCACGCGACAGTATCTCACCTGTTACAAGTTTAATGCGCATTTAAAATCATTTAAACTTGCATTACTATCGCTCAAATTGTAGTTAAACTTTATATAAATATAATTAATTGCTGTTGATGATGAAATATTGTGACGTAAACGAGAGTGGGATTGTAGATAAGAATTGTAAAATTGTGATGTTCAAAGAAACGGTTAAACGGCTTTTCGGGATAGTCCCGCATTATGAGCGAAGGATTACCACCCAGCTTATTCTTGCCTACCATAGTCATTCATGATACGAATGTGAATATTCGTGAAACGAAATGTTGTTAACCCTAAGATTTAGAGACCCTTAAGTACCTATTAAATAATAATAAATTAAGAATAATTATTAAAATAGAATTATAAAATTTACAAATACTGCTTAGATGTTTTTCATCTTATAGAATAAATAATCCTCATATAAAACGGAGTCGATCCAAATCAAAAATACTTTTTTATCAAAATGACTTATTTTTATGGAGTTGTCGCGCTTGACCAAAACTATACTTATTTTTCACTTAAAAGGGCAATAGGTTTCTAAGGCAGTTTTTCTGTATGTGTTCTGAATTAGGATTTTCTCATACTGTCCTTGTTAAAAAAACCCACTGTCAGTATATTAAATTTAAATAACTTTATACGACTAGTTTCGCCTAGTCTAAGGAAAGAAAGTTTTATTAATTTAATTGCTAACCGATATGGCAAGGTATGGCAATCGCGAGTGTAAATAACCATTTCACTCACCCTGATAAAGGACCTCCGAATGGTCCGAAACTAGTCGGTATCCACACCGATAAATCGTGAGTAAAGCCGTATAAGTTAATAATGTCTCACGAAAGTTTTAATAATGTAACTTTATAAGACTTATAATTTTATGCGACCACTTTATTTAAAATTAACATCTTAAAGTCGACTAAAATATTTCAAGACCAACAACTTGTGGTATACTGTATAAGACGATAAAACCATGCGAGCGAATACGTAATTAGCATGTTGACGCTTCAAAAGGCGTGCCTGTTTGATCGACGCTAATTGAACACTAACTACTATTAAAGTAAACAATATGTGAAACTAAAATATAATTAATTAAGAACAGAAGTGAACCAAATATTTTGTTAATCAGAATATTAATATTATCTTTTGTACATATTACTGCAAATCTTAACCTTTAATAACAACTCCGTCGCTAGTTGCTTTCTGAGCATTATGTCTCGATTATATATATTATGTCGTAGTCAAGAACGTTGCGCTAAGAAGTGTACGAATATGATTCGGTATTCGTCTTAGCTCGAGTGTACTCAGCGTGCGGTGCAAGTGCAGGCGATAGCGAGCCGGGCGAGCGACGAGCAGTCAGTCAGGGAAGAACAATCGAGCGAGGCGGTAGTGTCGCGGCTCAAATCATCGATGATCTAGTCAACTCCGTTTGGCTTGATTTTTCGGTGTTGCGTAAAGATGTAATATCTACATATCCTGCTGTATATTATATCACGAGGACTGATCAGATGATTTTGTTCAGGTTAATTCAACGACATTGAGTCAAAATGCGAATTTCCACCCTCATTTTGTTGTTGTCTGGCTTAGAGTGTCATGCTGTATCAGAGATAACTTCCTTGAGCCCATTACTGAGTTTGTGTGGCATACTGTGGATCTAGAAAACATTAGATCCAAAAATATATAAATGTGTGTATGTAAAGAAAAGGCCACGTCCAACATGAGTAATGGTACTTTAGGAGTCATAAGTCTACATGAATGACTCATCTGAACTTGCACAGGAAGCAAGCGCCACCTAGTTCTCTGCAATATATAGGAGAGTGAACATCGTGATGCAACGACTAATATGTCAGTCTTTATTCAAGCGCCGTACAGTCCGTAAGTCTCTAAGAAAGTGTACAGAGATCCATTTTAATAAGTACCAATTTGTTTAATTTAAGTAATTTGTCTCAACAGTGATCGTAATACTAAAACCATTTTTCTGGATTTTCTTAACATGTCTAAAAACAATACTGATTCTTCTGTTAATACAACTGTATAATTTTGCATATAATTATTAATTGTACATTAATTCCAACAATGGTGTGCGCGTGCGTAGGAAAACATATGAGATTAAAAAATGAAAATCAGTTATGGCATAGTATAGAAAGACTGAGATTCGGAGGAGAGATGGTCTGCAGCTGGGGTCCCCACTAATCCTCTAGGAACTCCTGCTGCTAAAGTGGGTATTACTGTCTTCTCGGCGTTTGTAGAAAAGATTTATGAGTTACGTTACACAGTGAACTTGGTGCGATGCGATTAGGTCGTTGACCACTGAGGAAGTATAAATTATATTGCGTATTATATGCGTATTTTGAACTATGCTGGTGGCCGATGACAATTTTGTTATTAACCGGCGCAAGAGACAACTGGCCTTAGATTAGCCGCTCAAGTACCAATGCGCATTTTTTTATGCGTATCTCTCTCTCTTCCACAGGAACCGACTGCACTATAGTTTGCCATAAAAAAATAGAACAGAGAACAAAGAGATAATTGCGGCGCTATATACACCGATCTTGTATTACGCTAATAAATCCATCAAAACGGTCTATGCAAGCAAAGGTTCATATTTATTTTATACAAAAGGGGTATATCCGCATCCTCAATTTCCCATTTATAAGCATTGACGTATAGCACCGTCCGCATATTAATAAATTCAATATTACATCTGACCTAAAAACTCTGTTAGCAAACCCTTGAATTATCATGTCAAATAGATACCTTTGCGTCCTCTATTTGCGGAGCATTGAAATGAATCATAAAAATATATTGAAATCTGCTGGTGAAGGATATCTGGTCCTGACGTCACGTCGTAATATTATCTTAGTAATGTTCATTTCTTGGGATCAATCAGTTTTTTATTGGGACGCTTATATAGATATATCAAGCTATTTTCATGTTTTTATTTATGACTAGAAAACGTTCGAATGGCTATGTTAGATTATAAAGATTAAAAAAAGTGTGGTGAGGAATGAATTGTGGTCAGCATTGACCGCAAACGGTGTGAGCAGTGTCCTCATACGAGCATTACAATCTCTTTGCAGGGGTTATAGAGCTTGTGTAAGGATAAACGGGGCATACACTGAATAGTTTAACATCGAAAAAGGTGTTAGACAGGGATGTGTAGCGTCAGCGTGGCTGTTTAATCTGTTCAAGAACAATTGCAAAAGAGAATGAAAGTGGGTTGAGAATGAATGAGATACTCGTCAAATGTTTTCTCTATGCTGATGACCAAGTATTACTTGCGTCTTTGGCCGAGGAGTTGCAGGAGATGGTAACTGCTATGAGTGGAGCTTTTGGTAGAAAGGGAATGAAGATGAACATAAAGAAGGCGAAAGTGATGGTGTTTCAAAGAGATGAGGTAGTCACAGACTGCAATATCGTGATTGGAGATGAAAAAATTGAAAAGGTGAATGAGTTTGTGTATCTGGGTTCTAAATTTACAAGATATGGAAAGTATGAGAGTGATATTGAAAGAAGAAGAAGAAACATGGTGAATGGAGCTTTGCATTCCTTTATGAACAGCCAGAAGGTGTCTAATAAGGCTCGTTTTTGCTGTGCATGAGGGGGTGTTGGTTCCAACACTCATGTACGGAAGTGAAAGTTGGGTATGGCAGAAGAAACATGAACGCAGAATAAATGCAGTCGAGAAGTATGATAGGAGTTAAACTGAGTGACAGGATAAAAAATAGTGAGATAAGGAAACGTTGTGGTCTGAAAGAAGATATTGTGACAAAAATTGAGAAATGTATGCTGAGATGGTTTGCCCATGTCGAGAGAATGAATGAAGAACGATTGACGAAGAAAGTGTATAAGGCCAGTGTGAATGAAAGTGTTGGAAGGGGTAGACCTAGGCGGAAGTTTCGATATCAAGTCAGGAACGTCTTGAACACAGGCCAGGTCAAGAGTCCCCTAAACCGAAGAGCATATATGAAAGGAATAATGAAAGTGGACGAAGCGAAACAAGTATGTAAGGATCGTAGCAAGTGGAAAAAAGTGGTCTCTGCCTACGCCTACGGGAAAGAGGCGTGATTATGATATGATGTATGTATGTATAAAGAATAGTAATTAATATAAAAGAAAAAGTTAATTGAGTTTTAAGTGAACTGGAAAATATAAAGATATTGTTTACTTTCTGATATTCGTAGCGCCAATTTTCATGAGCTTGAGATTGTGTAGCGAAAAGTCAGCTATAAACAAATTGTATACAAATTCTTGTTTAAAATCAGTATCTAAGCATTTTCCATTTTTTTTAAATTAATAAATTAATTTTATCGAAATATACATAAAAAATGAAATGTATTTAACTATTTCATTATGGTTTTCATAATTTGCTCTTGATATGAAATAAATGGTTAATAATGTAAACATATTTTTTTGTAAGTTGATAAGTAAAGTAAGAAGAAGTGAAGTATAAGATATAAATTTATATACTTCTTGAAAATCGATTATTACTTTATTGTTTTGGTTAATTCAACCTTCCATTAGTTTACTACTTACTTATCTGAACAATTTGTTATGTTTTTAAAGTGATAACTTCTGGGATTAATAACACAAATTAAATTTAAAAACAAACTTTTATGAACGATGCGGGACTCGAACCCGCGGCTATCCGCGTGTGAGCGCACTTCCAACTGTGTCAACCGTTCGAGTGACGTATCGTTGATAAAATCTTGTATGCTGTTTGCAACTTTATTTTCAAATTTTACTAATATGACTATTTAGATGACAACAGCCTTGGGATAAAAACTGCATCAACATTAGTTAATTTAAAATAAGTTTTGTAATAAATATAAATGTAAAATACATCGCGTATTAAAATAGTTTTAAAAATGAGTTAAAGTAAGTTACTGTACCAAATATCACAGTGTCCGAAGGCGATGGTTTTAAGCCAGTGTGTGTTGCCAATGATGACCTACTGTTCGCAGACGTGGTTTTTTATTGACGGAAGTGCTATTCTTGTGGTCAACTTTACAGAATAAGCATTTGAATATACTTATTCGATGTGACTAATCTGTTTATTTTGCGTGACATATTAAGATAATATAAAGATAATGGGAATCAGTCAATATATAAGACTAACGGCCGTTTCCAATATTCGGTATATCTCTTACTTGAGATAAAAATCGCAACTATCGACTTTTCTGTCCCAATAAACTTATCGACGGTAACTCACCTTATCCGTGCACGCTAACTGTCAATGGGACGACGTATAGCTTACCAGCGATATAAAGTTTGTATGGAAATTGCAATTCACGCGTCCCAATATAAGGCGATAAGAAAGACTTATCGGGTATATTGGGGCAGCTTCAGATTATTGACAACTAATTGCTGAGAGTAGAAGGTAGTAATTTATCTCTATCTGTAGATAGTATATTGGGAACGGCCGTTAATCGCGGTCTCGGAAATATTAATTATGTTATTAATGAAGCGAATTCTTCACTTCAGATATATGATTGCTGGAGATTATGCACAATCTTCTTGGAATTGATTTTTCTTAATATACACTTTGCAAATAATATCGAATAACTTTGATGAAATAAATATTTTTTTTATGGAAAAAGGAGGAAAAACGAGCGTACCTGGTTCAGTGATCACCGCCGCCCACATTCTCTTGCAACACCAGAGGAATCATAGGAGCGTTGCCGGCCTTTAAGGAAGGTGTACGCGAGTTTTTTGAAGGTCGTATCGTCCCTGAAATACCGTACAAGGAAGCTCATTCCACAGCTTTCTAGTACGTGGAAGACAGCTCCTTGAAAAGCGCACTGTGGAGGACCGCCTCACATCCAGATGGTGGGATGATTTCCTAATTTGTGGCGTTTCGTGCGAAGAATATACAAATTATTGATCCTTAAATTTATTATGAAAAAAATATAGTTAAATAGAGATTGTGTTTTTGATAATTTAAACATATTCGTAATTGCAAAGAGCAAAGAATATCTATTAACTATGAGGACATTAATAAACAAATTATTAATCCTTAAATTTATTATGAAAAAAATATAGTTAAATAAAGTTTGGGTTTTTGATAATTTTTAACATTTTAGCAATTATATCGTTTAGTGCATGATGCTCGAGAAGTTGAAGAAGAAGAAGAAGATTGCCGATGCCGCGGTCATTTGGAAGGCAAAGCCAAAATGGCTTCGAAGAAGCTGGGTGTCATAAACAGAGCACGGCAATACTTCAAGCCGTACCACAATCTAGCGCTCTACAAAGCGCAGGTCCGGCCACATAAGAAGCATTGTTGACATCTCTGGTCTGGCGCACCCCAGTATCATCTCGAACCATTTGACCATGTGAAACCCAGAGCAGCTCGATCCCCAGACGTTGCGTAGAGACGTCGCTTCATTGTGTGTCATCCTTCTACCACATTATCACTAGAAGCTTTTTCACCTGATTCGTGCTGCTCAATTCCACCTTCGCACGACTCGCCACAAATTAGAATATTAGCCACGCTATCTGGATGTGTGATGTTACTCCACAGTGCGGTTTCAAGGAACTTACTTCCACACCAAACGTGCGTCACGTTTTTATAAGGCCGGGACCGATCCTGTGATTCCACTTACCATCAGGTGACCCGTCCAGCATTTAATAAGGAGTTAAAAAAAACTAAAAAGCACGCTTTTTATAGAAAACCGAATGAAAAATTATTAGTTTTGTTGGTATTATTTGCATTGTTAATTAAAAATTCTTTTTGGTATTCAAAAATTTCATAATTTTAGATAAATCAGTTAAAGATAATGGTTGAAATTAAAAGTTAACACCAATTCCTGCTTTATAGACCTGATTAGATAGGTAGATTCCTGGTAGATAAAAAATATAAAAATTAACAATAATCTTATTTTGCAAATTGAAACTTGGAATAATTATCAAATTAATGTATTGTCATTGGTCCTTGATAAATCTACGAAGTTTGAACGAAATATGGACGTTTAAAGTTGGTCCAAATGAGTCGGTTACAAACAAATATACATAGAGGTGAAGCTAATAAAAAGCGTAGTGTCCTCTGAATCCAGTTAAGTACATCAAACTTACGTTGAATATGTAGACGGATACATGAAGTCGATTTGTTATTCTATGCCTTCGGTATTGGATGAAAAGAAAATCTAGCTACGATATCGAAAGGCAACTTACAGTATGACACTTTCCGCGCATTAGCGAATATTGATCGCGTAGCAGCGTAGTTTGGAAACATTTTGCATTTACTAAGTACTTGTGTAACTCCAGACCTTCAAAGTGCAATGACCGACTTATAATAGTGTTGAAGATCACAAAGGACAGGCAAAGCTGAAATATTTTGATAGAAACGCAGCTCTTCATTGGAGAGCTTCCCTCATAATCCTTGAATAGAATTTTCAACACTTTTACTGCCTGTGTTTATAAAATTGTAAAAAACACACTTTGTACTATTTTTGTACTATTTCATAATATGTAGAAGTGGAACTCCGGTGCAGAACTCTCCATGATGACTCTCAAGGGAAATTGAAGCAGTGGTTTCCCGTTGTCTTCTGCTTTTTGAAGTGATTTAGAATCCAAGGCCACTTTAGCCTCTGCTGCGTGCACGTGAGGTTGACATTAAGGTCGGAACGTATGTTCCGTTCTCCCCCTTCCTCGTCCTGGGAAGCGAGCTCGAGGCCGATCTCCTTCCAGATGGACCGACCAAATAAAAGATTCCAGGTCCCCGAGGTTTAGCACCCACGTCGTCGGAACACCAATCCAAGTGTGGAACACTTGTAGATGACCACGATCCAAAGTCATGAGGGAACTACTAGAGAGAGAGACGTGGAACACCAACTACCACCACCACTGTACGTAAAATGAGTAATCATTGTGCTATGAATCCAACACAACTACGAACACAGTCTAATTTAAAATGACGTATCTCATTAGCTGGCATTTAAAATAGCTATCTTCTGTAAAATTACTTCTGTGGCACAACCAAGTTCGATGCTATATATTACTCGCAAGCTTAGATTAAGAATTGTTCTCCGCTGCACTCCAATTAGATATCGCACTACATAAGATCAATAGCCTTATTATTACGGCAACTATTAGATGTTGTGTGCGTGGCATCTGTCAAGATGGCTCAATGGCATCTTTCAAATTTTGTAACATAAGCTTCGTGTTGTTTGTTTTTTTTTTCTTTATTTTATTAGATACTACACTTACTACATTGAAATTAATAAAATACAAAATATTTCCTGATGATATGCGATCTCAGTGTATTGGGCAAAATTGGGCAAAATTGGAAAATAATCGACATACAAGCCCCTATTGGGGAATGTATTAGTACTAATGTACAAATATATAACAATGAAGACTTTTCTTCAATTAATTTAAATTAAGTTATTTGACAAGGGAGGACAACTCTTGCAATATCATACAAAATAGGCAACATTCACCAAATATAAATGTTACTGCTATAGATAATCATAATATAAAGCTCATAAATATTGTTCACCAGAATATACAAGGTATCTCAAGTAAGGAATTAGAAATTGAACTGTTTTTGAGCTGCAATATAGATATATTATGTATTACAGAACATTGGCGTAAGAGTCATCAGCTCCAGTTTAGAAGAACTAATTGAGATAGCTTGTATAGAACTAGAGCAATTTATTATTGTAAGTGTATACCGCCCCCCCACTGCATCATATGAACAATTCCAACATAGAATGGAGGAGGTACTATCAAAATTTAGCAAAACTAGCAAGTCAATTATAGTGTGTGGAGATTTTAATATAAACTTGCTTGAACCTTCGGCCAATTGTACTAGCCTTAAAAATTTATTTCAAAGTTTTAATTTGTTCAATGTATTTTGGGAACCTACTAGAATCACTTCTACAACAGCAACCTGTTTAGATAATATTTTTATAGATGTTACTATTACTAGTAAACGCATAATTAATAATCTTCAGTCCGACCATAGTGGGCAACTTATAAAAGTAAATACAAGATTGGACAATGTCAGACCAAAAAAGGTGACGATTATACCAGTTACGGGTAGCCGTCTTGAGAGGTTTAGAAATAATTTGGTAAATACGATACCATTTTTACACTGTGGCGAAACTGCAAATTTTCACTACAACTTAGTCTTCAATTCCTTCTGTGAGGAATTTGACAGGATTTTTAATCCAGTAACGGTGACAGTAAACAACAAACATAGTTTTAATGATTGGGCAACAATGGGTATCCACAAAAGTCGTAAACGCTTATATGACCTTTATTATGAGAAACATTACAATAATAGTGAAGAATTTAAAATATATGTAAAAAAATACTCCAAGCTCTTTAAAATAGTTTGTCATGAAGCGAAAACACGTTTCATTGCAGATAAAATTAAAAACAGTAATAATAAAGTAAAAGTGACTTGGAGTGTAATTAACAATGAAACTGGTAGATCGAATTGCCGTAACACCTCTATCTGTTTAAATATTAATAATCGCGTTATAAATTCGGAAATAGAAATTGCAAATGAATTTGATAAATACTTCTCCGAAATCCCGATTGTCACGACCAAATACCTTAACTCTTCGCCAAAAGCAGCATATGATATGTTTAAATTACACGTACCAGTATCTTCTACTGATTTGAAATTTAAGTATGTTACAGGTAGCGATATAATAAAAATCTTCAAATTAATTAACCTACAAAATACAAAAGACCTATGGGGCCATTCGACTAATATTGTTAAATACATACTTGACATTATAGCACCTGAATTAGCAATAATATGTAATGAATGCGTAGATGAGGGTGTGTTCCCTGACCTCATGAAATACAGCAAAGTTATACCTTTGTTTAAATCGGGCAGTTCTTTTGACCCTGCTAATTTCAGACCTATTTCAGTGCTGCCTGTTTTTAGTAAATTTTTTGAAAAACTTTTGCTTCAACAGCTACAAATGCATTTTTGTAAATTAATGAACAAAAATCAGTTTGGTTTCACTAGGGGCTTATCAACAATTAATGCGGGTACTAGACTCATTGAGCACATCTTTGACGCTTGGGAAGAGTCACAGGATGCATTGGGCATTTTTTGTGATTTGTCAAAAGCATTTGACTGCGTCCACCATGAAACTTTACTCCTAAAACTAAAGCATTATGGAGTGAAAAATAGAGCCCTAAATCTGTTAAAATCATATTTAAGCGAAAGAGTTCAGATAGTCGATCTAAATGGCAAACGGTCTTCGGGTAAACCTGTGGGAATAGGTGTTCCACAGGGTTCCATTCTCTGTCCTTTCTTGTTTCTTATATAAGCCATGAGATTGTATTGTTTGCTGATGATACTTCACTTATTTTTAAAGTGAAGCGACGTGCGGATATTGATGACGAGGTAAGCAATGCACTCTCAAAGATAGTGCGTTGGTTTGAGACGAATAATCTGCACTTAAACAGTAAAAAAACAAAGTGTTTACGGTTCATTACACCAAACACAGCGGAGGTACAAACCAACGTACTTATAATTCACCAGAGATTGGAACTTGTGGACACTACGGTCTTCTTGGGTATCACGTTAGATAAAAAGCTTCAGTGGGGTCCACATATTACCCATCTAGCAGATAGACTCAGCTCTGCGGCATATGCAGTTAGAAAGACTAGAGAGTACACGAATGTTGCGACCGCTAGATTAGTGTACTTTAGTTATTTTCACAGCATCATGACGTACGGTATATTACTATGGGGTCATGCTGCTGACATTGATATAGTGTTTGCACTGCAAAAGAGAGCTGTTCGTGCTATATATCAGCTTGGTTATAGACAGTCTCTCAAAGAAAAATTTAAAGAAATAAATATTATGACTATTCATGGTCAGTACATTTATGAAAATTTAATATACGTTCACAAAAATCATTTCCTTTTTGCTCTTAATACTGATTTTCATTATTATAACACTAGAAATAAGGGATTGCTTGTAACTAATTCTAGTAGGCTTCATAAGATACATAATAGCTTTAAGGGTAAATGTATACAATTCTATAATAAAGTCCCAGCCACTGTTCAGGCATTATCTATAAATAAATTTAAATGTTTTATAAAAAAAATGGCTCTGTTGTAAATCCCATTAGCCCACTGCTGAATATCTAAATGATCGGACAGCCTGGGACTAGATTGTGATTATTTTATAGCGACTGTACAATATTGTATATTTTTATTGAAAAGAGCGCATAAAAAAATAATGCTGGGAGAGTTTCTTGCGCCGCTTCTTCTCTCTCAGAGCGCCATTTGTTTCCGAAGCGGTAGTAGTATCTAGTAGTATAAGAAATGATATCAAAAAGAATTCTAAAGGTATCAATTTTGAGAAAATAAATGCCTTTTTATGCCTTTTATAATTTCTTTTATTTTTATTTTTACAAAGTTTTACTACGTAACCCGTTATTTTAGTTTCAATTTTAGCAAAGTTTTTTTCTGGCACATCAACGTCACATATTGTTCGAGACTGGGTCGAATATGCCCACTTGGTCGTAGTATTAGTTGCCGCACTTTATGATTACGACTGCGGTATCTAGTTGGAGCGCAGAGGAGACCAGTGAGATACTTGCAAGCGTAGAGTAGGGAGTATAATATAATAAAATTATTTCTATATATTATAATTAACAATTTTAAATACCCTAAACGTTGAATAGCCTGAACTATAATTCTACAGTTTTACCCAACTAATTATTATTATAGAATTAAGTGAAACTTGTAAGCTAATCTCAGAAGTTTACTTCTAAGTTACAAGTATTTGACTTATTATTAAACTAAGTTACCAAAACGAAAGAGAATTATGCCCAAATTACAAACTTTTATACATAATGTTACAAATATCTTTAGAGTTGAATTATTAAAATATATCGATCCTACTTTCTTTGAAGTTCTCCTTTGTTGTTTGAAGTTTGAGAGATAAGACAATGGTGGCAATTTTGTTGCAAAACCACCAAATTAATGAAGGCGTATTGTTTAAACTTATTAAGTTTTGTTTAATTTTTACGTTAAATCGTTCTTTTTATTGACAAAATAAATATATATTGAATCATTCCTAATCCGAATGCCTTCTTCTGTAATAGATTATAATAATAAAACTACCTATAAATTACCTACCAAAAAAAAGTCCGCGATTGCAAAGACAGTATCCGTAACTACTAATCATATAAAATAAGGACAGATTATGATACTGTTTCAGGAAGGCGAATGACAGTATGACTCTACTGTTATAGTATCTTTTTTAAGCAGTTTAACAAAACCCTTTCTTTCAAGGCTGTTGTTTGAGCAAAAACTTAATGATCACTATACGTTGATATCTTATTATTTTTTTTTGCATGGTTATCCTTTACTGAAGTTGAAAGTCACGTAGTATGAATACATCATTATTATATGCTGAGAGAATAACATACAACTTGGTAACTATTAAGTTTACGGTAAGTGAAGTCTGACAAACTTGATGAGGAGTATAATCGAAATATTTCAAACAAAGCATGCGAAGCACAAAGATTTACCATTATCCAACTATACACATATACATAGAGAAGAACCACAAGAGTTGGCGGAGTTGCAACACATTATTATATCAACGATACGCTGAAAGATGATGTATTGATAAACAAGTGTTTTGATGAACTCATTTCAGCCGGAAGACGTCCACTGCTGGACAAAAGCCTCCCGCAAAAATCGCCTGAAGATTGGTCCTGCGCTGCCCTCATCCAATCTACTCCAGCGATCTTGTCCAGATCGTCGGTCCATCTTGTGGGGGGCCTTCCAACACTACGTCTTCTGGTACGTGCTCGCCATTCGAGGACTTTACTGCTCCAACTGCCATCTATCCGTCGAGCTATGTGCCCTGCCCACTGCCACTTAATTTTCTCTATGTCGGTGACTTTGCTTTTCCTACGGATCTCCTCATTTCCTCATTCGAGCTCGTGGGAAACTACGAGCATAGCTCTCTCTATTGCCCGCTGTTCTTCGTTGGTGGTAGCGTTGTCAAACCCGGGGATTCTTAGCACCCCCTGCCCCGTCGCTTATGTGGCCGCTACCGTGGCCACCACGAGTGGGGCCGCCGGGGACTGGGGGCCAGGGCCATACAATGTCTGTTTTCATTTTGAGGTGTTTTCTGCCATAATCGCCACGCTTGGCAGGCGGGTTGGCGATCGCAGTGGATGTTGGTGCTTCTCGGAAGGATGCTGCCACCCATCCCCCGTTCTTTGAATCCCTTAGTAGCCTCTTGCGACACCCACGGGAGGAGATGGGGTGGTGCTATTCTGGTGCGACACCACACGCACATTTTTGTTTTGATGAACTACCAGTGGGTAAATCTAGTAAAGATGAGCTTTGTTATTTAAAAACTTCGGAGTGACTTTTAATATTGAAGATTTTCTGTTGTTGATGATGTAATTTTAAATTTTCTGTGTACGAAATGCTTACTTTGATATTTTGAACAGCTCTTTTATTTTAAGAATTAATTAAATTTATACGTTTATTAATCACAGTCTGGTGATTATCTTTCTTTAATTAAATATCAAGCATGCCAATCAAATCTTGATTATTAGGTTGTGACTTGTGAGTAACTGCATCCTTCGGTTGGTTTTATTTTAGTTTTCGTTTTGATAAAAGACATAAAAGTCATTTATTTTCTCCGAATTGATTCCTTTAGAATTATTTTTGGTGTCATTTTAATATAATGGATACTAAAATCACTTCGGAAACAAATGGCGCTCTGGGAAGAATGAGAGGACAATAAATAAGCAAAGTGAAATTTCGTTTATAATCGGGCGAGAATTTAGAGCTAAGAGCGTACGCTGTGTTCCCTGTAGTGACAGGTGGAGAAATATAAAAACAGCGAGTAACCAAACTTCAACAACAGTATATTTATCGTATACTTGAAATTTCACTTTAAGGTTTATTTGTAATTATTTCACCGTAAAACATTCCAGCGTTCGCATTCAAAGAACGTGTCTTTTGCTGCCTTGACTGCTGTTTCGATATGATGGATTCCTTTATAAACTACATGATATTAGCTTACACTTCAACTATTGCAAATTTATAAAAAACTCCTTTAGTAAAGACATCTTTACGTAAAACATGGTCACTGTATGGCTAAGTTTATTAAGATTATAGTAAGAGTACCTCAGGGTAACATTATGGGACCCTTATTATATCTGTTGTAAACATATGATCTCCCGAAAGCAGAAACTGCAATTAACGCGGATTACACAACCGTCTTAACAGTTGATTAAACCTCATCTGGATAAGCTTCTTTGCAAGTTTGTAATTTTAAGGTGAATAATAGGAAATCCATGTAATAATGTGCCCTTTACTCAACTAGATCAAGTATTTCTTACTTACTGTCTGTCTGATAGCGTCGAATAGTATTCGAATAGGAAATCACTTAGATGTAAAATTTATTTGGAGCAATAATATTAAAAAACAGATAGTCATCAAGGGAGAAAATTGTATTGGACTTTTAATTCAAAAGTCCCGAAGATCATTAGGAATTAAGTTTTTCTGTAGAAGTCGTGCTTAAACCGATATGGACATACGGAGTGGGGAGAGAGTTATGGGGCACAGTAGCCAACTCGAATATTTAAACACTACAATGGCTCCAGTTCTAAATGCTCGGAATTAATATAATACATATTATTCATACAGTATGCTATATTGTATAAGAAATATTATAGCTAAAATACAAATATGAAATTTAACAGACAATTTGCAGGAAATTTAGATTCAGGAACAATCGATGGATCACATAAAAATTGGATTAAAAAAATATTAAATGATCTAACGGATATTGAAAGTAGTCGTTAAAGTGTTCTTCCTATCAAAATAGATTGGTTACACAGTTCTTGTATTACTGAGTTATTGAGACAAACAGATCATCCGGTTATTTATGATTTGGATATGGGTTTGTCAGGATGCTGTTATCTCGAGTGACATGTGATTTCATCGTGTTTTATCCCTAACTTTCTTGAGCGAACAGTATGATGTCGCCCGGAGACTATCATTACCTACAATTCATCTAATATTTCGTTTTCGTAGAATTGAATTCAGATCGAATCTGATGTTAGATATTAATTCTAGAGATTTTTTATTTCCATTAAATCTGTTTGGCCTCTTTTTGCAGTTTCTACTACATTTGATATTAGACGTTTTTCAAATATTCTTTTTTTGTTTAAGCTAAGAAGAGAGACAGAACTTTGTTCTTAATGGCCCTGGTTTTTCCACTCCCATCAACTCTTTCATGCAAGCCCTCTTATGTTTGGTACTATTGACGGTCCTTTCAGTGTATTGCCTGGAATCTAGATGACCTTCCAACAATTCCATTCATATAAATTCTATTTATTTTTGCAGTGATTTTACTTTTATCCAACTTGTAATAAATGTAGTAAACTAACACACCTCGATATTTTCTTACAATAACGCCTGTATTAAACATAAACTTATAGAAATATCTTATTACTGTTTAAATAATAAAATAACTTAAATAAGTAAAAGATAACTTTAGGCAAAATGTTACGAGAAACAAACACAAGCACTCAGTAATTATCACACGAATGCCTAGGATTTCTTACATACGTTTTCTACGTCATATATTTTATAATTTAATATCTTTTGCCGGCTATATTATGGGTATGGTATTATGGGTACGGCGCCTATTTCTGCTGTGAAGCAGTAATGTATAAACGTAACTGTGTTTCGGTCTAAAGGGCGCCGTTGCTAGTGAAATTACTGGGCAAATGAGACTTAACATCTTATGTCTCAAGGTGACGAGCGCAGTTGTAGTGCCGCCCAGAACTTTTGAGTTTTTCAAGATTCCTGAGCGGCACTGCTTTTTATGGGCAGGGCGTATCAATTACCATCAGCTGTACGTAATGCTCGTCTCGAGTCGTATTCTCATAAAAAAATATCTTTGATTAGTATCCTCGTATCGTATTCTCACGTAGATAATGTTCACGTGTACAAAAAATTCAAAGGACATTTTTTCTGTAATACTTAACTTCTTATATTGTGAATTATGGTATATTTTAAATACTAAATAGAAATATACTATATATGTTTTGCAAACGCTGTAAGTCACATTCATAACACTGTTTTAGATAAGAAGGGCAGGGAAATGCATAAAAAACGTTAATTTCGCACAGATCGCAATTAAAATATGCATATCGCATAAAAGCTTTTAAGACCGAATTAGGTCGCTGGGCTTCAATGTTCTTTTTATGTCACTGAACAAAAGCGAATATTCGCATATTTATACTTTTGGATACTTTTCTTTGCGACAAAAACAGTAATAAATAACAATGGACTATCTTCGGATATCAAAGATGCAGGGACTTTAAATTTATTCAAGTTTTGTTTAGCTAAATGTATTACAGATGATACTTCCTTTTTCTAGCACACACTTATATTTAGTTTAATACCTGTTTTTTATATATATGTTTATCATAAGGACGATTCATAGATTATTATTTATAAATATTGTTCTCATGTAAGTGACAGTTTGTAATGTTTTTAATGAGAATAAATGATCTTTAAACTGAATAATAAAATATTTTTTTTATTCTAAATAATAGATCACGTTAAGCTGGCAAAATGTAACAATGTTTATAAATTTAAGTTTCTAGCCAGTAATGTTATTATCTAGAATAACTTGATAAATGAAATGTTCGTGATGGCTCCTTTTCCATAAAAAAGATTAGCCTCTAGAAAATTATGATAATAATCTTAAAAGAAAGAAAGTATTTTATTTTTCGTAAATTTTTCAATGTTTTTATATTATTCTGTTATTCGGGACGGAGACAATTCCATCAAAATAAAAATCATGAAAATCGAATATATGCCTGCTTCTTTTAAGGTTTGACCCTACGTATTGATAGTCATTGAAAATGTAACTTTTTATTGGAACTGCATGCTTTTAAAATTAATAACTCCCCAGCTCGTAGTCGTCCGATCGACCGCGCGCCCATACCATTCACCCAACGCCGGACCGCGCCATATATCGCGCACACGGTTGTTTATCGTCATATCAATGCAGATATTTGTTATAAATAATGTAATATAAAAGACAAAGACTTTCTAATTAAAATACCAGATGCGATAAACGTATATAATTTGACATAACGATCAATTTGTTTCTACCAAAATATGTGTGTTAGAATAAATTATCAATTTTTATTGTATTTATGGTTCACTATTTTGGTGATAATAGCTTACACATAAAAGATAAATATATGCTGTCGCGGGCTTTTTTCTAGAATAACATAATGCAAACATTTTCATTATACATTATAACTGTGTAATTTTGTAACTCCGGCGGGCTTTGCGGCGCAATAATTCATGGTTTTACAAATCATTTCACAATCTAAAATCACTGTTAGCTTAAGTTTTATATTGTATTATCTAGCTAATAAGTGATGCAATATGCTATTTATTACATAAAATCTATTTAATGGAATAAATATAACAAAAAACACCGTTTAAAGGATTATATATCTTCAGTCTCCTGGTGCCACCATAACTCTCCATCGTCAATAAAACACGACGAAATGGCGCGGCGTCCAACAGAGATGCTCAGATTGCGACATTTTGACCGACTCATGAATAACCGAATGGCCTCATTTGTCTCAATAACTCTGTAATATGAACTACGTGCTATGAAATTTTTGTTGAAATGGAAACTGCTTACTTCAAAATATCATGAGTTATAACCATTTAATAACAAGTTAGATAACTTAAAAAACCTCGGAGAAGGGTGTACCCTGGCTTTTCTTTATCTGAAACCTTGCACTATTCTTTGATATAAGATAAAAAAAATCACGTAATGCCCCCTTGAATCAAGCCATTTATCCAATGGCAAGCTATGTTATGATCCTACCTACTAAGCTAGAGGTCCCGGGTTCGAATCCCGGTAGGTGCAAGCATTTATATGATGAATATGGATGTTTGTTTCCGAGTCATGGATGTTTAAATGTATTTATGTATGATTATATGTATGTTTATATGAATTTATGTATGTTTAAGTAAGTATAATATAAATATATCGTTGTCTTGTAACCCATAACACAGGCTATATATGCTTAAATTGGGGCAAGATAATTTGTGTAAAAAGTGTGTCAATATTATTATTATTATTATGTTATCAAACGTCATTTTTATCTCATTCGTTTAGGAACAGATTAAAAAAATAACTACAATTGAAAGTCTCTCAAACTCAAATATTAGTCTAATTTAAAAGAAAGTAAGGGAATTCTTCAAAATTTATAGATTTTTTCAACAACAAATCAAGGATACAGAAAGTCTCTTGTGGTGAAATAAAACTGACAAAATTCACTGAATAGAGTTGTGAACTCTTAACGCTATATACTACCATATACTACCATATTATATATTGATGGATTGCCGACTGGTCTAACTTTTGGCCGCCACAAATTAGGATATCATCCCCACCATCTGGTTGTGTGGCGGTCCTCCACAGTGCGGTTTTCAAGGAGTTTTCTTCCTCGTACTACTAAGCTTCCTTGTGCGGTGTTTCCGGACGATACGACATGGGTACCTTCAAAAAAAGCGCGTACACCCTCCTTAGAGGCCGGCAACGCTCTTGTGATTCCTCTGGTATTGCAAGAGAATGTGGGCGGCGGTGATCACTTAACACCAGTTGACCCGTACGCTCCTTTGTCCTCCCTCCTATTCCATAAAAAAAAGTTCCGCTACCCGTAAAAGCAGATCTTGCCAGCACCAGCAAAGATAATTGAGTCTGCATTTCAAAAGTACATTTCAGCACATGTACGATTTCAATTACTCAACATGGATTTACACTTTACCCCGTAAAGGAACACCACATGCAATCAATCAAACCGAATCGCAAATATAAATCTATCCACATAAATACACTTAAGAGCGTTGTTTTACTTGCAAATGTAATTTTTGAAGTTTTTCTTCTTTAGGCGTGTTATGAAAAAGTTATGAGAGTGAAATTTTAAGATGCGCGCGTATCACTGTAACACAAATGGGTAAAAGGTTGAAGTTGGTTCCTAAAATTTTCTGACGTTTGCGTCATTTGTTATTTTTTTGGTTTCTTCGTCCATTATTAGAACAGGCAAAGGGTTCAAGCCCGTACAACCGTATTCATTATTTAATAATTAATTGTCAAAGCCATCTTATCTTTGCAAAGATTTCTACAAAATTGTTCTTTCTAAAATGTAGAATAGCACGAGGAATAAATCATTTTAATAATTTTTGCTTCGTTAGGTCTAAGAAGTATAACTACTTGCGTGCATACATAAGTACACATACTTTTTTTTTGTAACTATCCTCAATCTTATCCATAATAATTTCACAGGAGTATAAAAATAGAACTGTAAGTTAGGTGGAGCCTTTTAACTTCTGTAATCTAATTTAATAATTTATCTACCTTTAAAGCAGTTTCTGTTGGCATAACAAACAAATGGGTTTAATAATAAGGTTTTAAAGACACTCAAAAGCAATCTTAAGAAAAGTGCTCAAATTGATTTCACAAGTGTTAAAGTAAATTCACGGAGCACCATTATTCAGAGATTACATTAATAATTAGTGAATATACACTCCACCTTGGAAATATTCTTTCTTCATTAATAAGGTCTATGAAAAACGCATAAAAATTTATTATTTTCTTCTTTGACCAAAGTAATCAAGTGCTGTATGTTAATTGACATTTGTGTGTCGAACATTTGTTTTAAAAAAGTTCTGTTACAAATCCGTCTTTCTGTTCTTTAGCGTTCAACAACCTTTAGACATTGTTTATATCTAAACACGAGTCGAGGCTTAAGGTATGTCTTACGGATAGATCATATTCATATGAAAGATTTAGATTCTACGATCACAGCTGACAAAACTAAACTAACTGATCCTGTACACTTCAGTTTATGTTGTGCTTAACGACATTTTAGGTTAACAGAAGCTAAACACTTTTTTACACTCTCTTACTCACTGTTACAGTGAAAGAAAAATTCCATTTTAGAAATCGTTATTGTTAGGTCACTGTTTAACAAAACACGTGTCTATTTTAAACATGGCTTATGTTTAAAATATTTTTTTGTAATAACACCGATGTTTTAGACTTTACTAAATTTAATATGTATCTTTCAAATTTAATTCATTGATATATATAATATATCAATTAAGTATTTATTTAAACAATTCTTATAACTATTATTATTGTAAATACAATACTATGATTACATAAAATTAAAACTATCATTACGTGAAAGCGTACCAAGAATACTGGCAGCATTTCCGCGTTGGATAGCTAGGCTGATCCGTTGACCGAAATTAATTAATTTTATTATATATATTATTACTAGCTATTATCCGCAACTTCGTCCGCAGTGCTACCATATAGGTCGGTGATCTTATGCTGCCACATGCAAATATGCAAAATTTCATATAAATTTGGCTTATGTTTCAAAAGTATTCCGGTGATCTTGACCAGATCGTCGGATCATCTTGTAGGAGGCCTACCAACACTAAGTCTTCCGGTACGTGGTCGCCATTCGAGAACTTTTCTGCCCCACTGGTCATCTGTTCGTCAACTAAGTGCCCTGCCTTCACTTTCGCATTCATGTTATCATATTCGTATCGAGAAATTTATCATAAACAATATAATAAAAACGTATAGTTTAGTAAAACTATAATGGAGCAATAAACACTTTAATATAATAAAAGTTTCAATGATACAAGAAAATTCTTGTACAAGTTGAAAATTGTCAAACTAACAGATCTCCTCAACTCTAAGTGAATTGCTCAGTTTTATTGTTAATGCCTCTAGCGTTTCTCTTGTCACTACTATATTGTAGCCATGAGAAATGCACTTTCATTTACACTTTACTCAACTTTTATTACAAATAAACTTTTCCGAGCGCAATAGATGTTCTTCTTTGAATTAAATGACACCAGAAAACTCGATAGACAACCTTTTCACAGATACACTCAATATTTATTAACAAGTAATACTTACATACTTACCTTTGAACTAATACTTACTTTTGAAGTCAGTGATTATGACTTTTTTATGGAAGAGGAGGACACACGAGCGTACGTGTCACCTGGTGTTAAGTGATTACCGCCGCCCACATTCTCTTGCGACACCAGAGGAATCACAGGAGCGTTGCTAGCCTTTTTAGAAAAGTGTAAAGTGTACGTGGTTGTTTTTAAAATACCCATGTCGTATTTTCCTGAAAATAACGCACAAGGAAGCACATTTAATTGTTTAGTTGTACGTGCAAAGGTCAGTGATCACGGCCACCCACATTCTCCTGCAACTCCAGAGGAATCACAGGAATGTTGCCAGCCTTTTAGAAAGATTTTTTGAAGGTACCCAAATCGCATCGTCCCGGAAACACCGCACAAGGAAGCTCATTCCACAGCTTCGTAGTACGCGGAAGAAAGCTACTTGACAACCGCACTGAGGAGGAATGCCATACATCCAGATGGTGGGGATGATATTTAATTTTATTACGTGAGTACTTACACTAAAATTTAAGTTGAAAAAAAGCATATCAAGGTTTAAGGATTATGCAGCAGCTTAAAATACTAATAATAAATAATAGTCTAAAAATACCTTTCTGAGAATCCTACACTTCTTAAAAGTAATAGGTTTGAGAATATAATTGAAATCCCAGCACAGTAAGCACACACACAGGCACACGTTCCCAGTCAGTAGCCTCGATTTTTCCACAGCTCATTTGTATTTTTTTAGACTTAGGAAGTCGAGGGTAGGCGCGCTAGCGCAAGGAGGGGGCACAATTGATCCTAGGATTTAAGTGCACCTAAATCTCCTACTTATAATAATAATTAATATTGTTAATGTCTATGGCTGGTACATGGAAAACTCAAAATGTGTTAATCCCATCATTGATGTTACAGCCTTCTTACAGACAGACACATAGACAACGAGCAGCGGAGTCTTAGGAATAGCCTTCCTAGTTAGTGTTCCGCTTAGAGTATGGAACCCTAAATAGGGACCTACATGAAATGAAACAACTACATTATAATAAGTACATTTTATTTGAACATCTAATTTCACGTTATCATACATTGGCCTTAGTTTGCATACATACACATACAAAAATACACAAAATTTACATCATACCTAGATCATTTCATACAAATTGGTTACTAAGAGAAAAGCATTACCATCAATGGGCTCAAGTTCGTTAGAACATTATTGATGTGAATTCTTTTCGCAACGATTTTTTTTATTATTCATTATTATATATAATATTTGTCTAAGCTGTTACGTATTTAACGAAAATATACATTTATAATTTACACTATACATTGATATTTCATACACTAATCATTATATTATTTACTTTAATTAAAAGTAATGGCTTTAGGTAAATTTTTTAGTTAGATTAATAAGACATATTAGTTTATGTTGACATAATTGAAGTTTGTAATTTTAATAATACACTAAAATACTAACGGCTTACAAATAAACTTGCTGTAAAGTTATACATGAGAACTCAGAATACAGAACAATCTGTATTCTGAGTCTGAGAATAAACCAAAATAGCACTGTCAATACAATGATAATTCTGAAGTTTTCCGAATGTCAAGCAGCCTAGCAAATAAAGGCGGGAAACGTTAAACGTTCGAATAAACCAATCATATGCAAAATGTCTATTCGTAATCTTTACAAGCTTCTTACGAGTATTAGCTTCACCTGTATGTATATTTGTTTGTAATCGACTTATTTGGGCCCGATTTAGACCCACTTTAAACGGCCAAATTTCACACTTCGTAGATTTATCGAGGACCGATGACAATACATTAATTTGTTAAAATTATTCCATTTTTAAATTGGGAAAATAAGATTATTGTTAATTTATATAATTTTCATCTATCGTTGCTAAGGCAGGAATAGATGTTAATTTTAAATTTCAACCAATATCTTTAACCGATTTATCTAATATTAGGAAATTATCGCATACCAAAGAGAATTTTGTGCATTTATCGTGTTTTTTTTTAGATTTTTTTTAAACTATTATAAAATATATTTTTTTTAATTCTTGTAAAACATTATTGGTTTATTATCAGTTATAACTTTGTACCAAGTTTATTTCTAAGGCCGTAGGAAGTTTGAATTTGAAGTCCATGTAACGCAGTTTCCACGTACCTGTAAAAGAGAAAGAAAATAAATTATGTTGTTTTGTCTCGTTGTTTATGCTGTGTTTGAATAAATGATATGTTGTATTTTATTTGAGTAACGCGAGTGTTACACGGACTGCAGATGAAATGAGTCAAATACTTTGACCCCCTGAAAACGAGATCTGGAATTACACGCGTTTTTATCCTTTAAAAGTGTTTTATTTAAATGATATATTGTTCAAACATTCAAATGTTTGTGAACCGGAGCTACATGTAACATAGAAGGTAGAATTGTACATTTGTTAAGATAATGCGAACTTCGCCGACAAAAGACTTGGGATCTTTATTGCAGACTTTGTTTTATTTTGAAATTGAAATATATGCAAAAAGCTTCCCAAAATTATTTAAAACTCAAAAAGAGTGTAAATGCTTTAATATAAGATATCCTAATCAATTAAATTTACCGATGATTAAACAGATGAATGAAACTGAAATTATTATGCTATGTGAGTTAGAATTATAACTATTTAGCGGAATCAATAAAAAATAATCTAAGGCCTAGACGAATATTTTAAATAAAAGTTAATTAATTTTTAAAATAAGGTAATTGTTGGCGCCATGCGCTTAGTGGCATAGGCTGCCCAACGGACGGGTTAAAATATATAATATATATAATATTAATACATATTTTATTCTTTAGTTATTTGTGTTTTTAAAGTTGCATTCTGTACAACAGCCGAACGTGCGGTCTCTATAATATATACATATTTTTTTTATGATAGTACGGAATGAGTAATTGATACGCCCTATCCATTACAATGCAGTGCCACTCTGGATTCTTGAAAAGCCCAAAATTTCTGAGTGGCACTAGAATTGTGCTTGTCCCCTTGAGACGTAAGATGCAAGTATCTTTCAGACCAAAACACAATAATGTATACACATTACTGCTTCACGGCAAAAATAGGCACTGTTGTGGTATCCATAATCTAGCCGTAATCCAGTGCAAAGGAGCCTCCCACATATGAAAATTTCATAAATGTACTGCCAATGAACAGTCATAATATTACTACAGGATTACTGAAAAACCCGAAATTCTGCGCGGCATTTCTCGCTTTGAGATAAGTTAAGTCTTTCTAGCTCAGTTATTTCACCAGCTAACTTAAGCATAAATACAGCTAACATACTTCAAGCCGCATCAAACGTATAAAGGAATTCCTTACTAGCATATTCATGTTTGACTTGATATAAAAAATACTTTCTAAATTTAAAATGTCTTAATATTTACATAAACAGGATGAATTGAAGCTTTTTATATTTAGTTTTATTTAAATAGAGCTGGGATAAACAACGAAACTCTGTTAATTTTGAGTATGTCAACTAGAAACATTCTACCAACAGTTAAAAAACATTGTAAAATCGAAGTGTAAGTAAAATTGACGTTTCCTGTTAAACAAAACACTAAAAGTTCAGCTGGGATGGGCATTAAAAGTGCTGTTAGCAATTCCGATTTTCTATCGGGTTGGACAGTCGAAACAATCCAATATTTATTTATTGGATTTCGTATTTTTCCTTGTTCGTAGTCGCCGAAACTTTATATTTGTCGTACATTTGCAAATAAATCGGTTGAGTTTCAAAACGCAAATTTAATAGAAATATCAAATTAATGACAGGATCATATTCAGTGATGAATCAAATAAAATATACTTTAAAGCCATTTATTTCCTCAAAATTGTTTTTGATGTCATTTCTAATATACTAGACCCTTTTTTTTATTGGAATAGGAGGATAAACGAGCGTACGGGTCACCTGGTGTTAAGTCATCATCGCCGCCCACATTCTCTTGCAACACCAGAGGAATCACAAGAGCGTTGCCGACCTTACTACTACCGCTTCGGAAACAAATGGCGCTCGGAGAGAGAAGAGGGGCGCAAGAAACTCTCCCAGCATTCGTTTTTTCCGCTCTTTTTAATCAAATCTATATAATATATAAAAGAGAATGTATGTTTGTGTGTTCCCTAATAATTCTAGACTATTCGACTGATCTCAATGAAATCTTTTGAAGTAGATTGAAGCTCAAGGAAGGTTTACATATATAGTTTGTCGTGTCACGATCCCACCCTGCGTGTATCGTGACACATCCACGCATTTACCATTTCTCTCTAACCGTTTATTGACAGAACAACGTCTGTAGGGTCAGCTAGTGTAAAATATAATAATTTTTGATGATACAGTATAAAGAAATAATTTAATACTGATTATAATACTATTTGATATTACTATATGTTTGAATAAAATTTTGCCCCATAAAAAATTAAGACTTTACCATTGACGTACTATCTAATCGCTAATCGGAACTATTTGAATTTCGAATGTTATATTTTTTGAAACGCTGCAACCTTCTTGGTAATAATAAAATATCATTTGTCAATTGTTCCTTATCACACATCAAAGTTCTACGTACGCAACCAAATTGGAACTAAGTCGAAAAGATTTTAGAGCGATGATTTTTTATGATTTTAAAAGTTCTCTCTCTCCGCAAGACTGCTTGCCTTCAAAATTATTTTGGGAGAAAAGCACCTTGCTTGAGCACCGTGAGATGGGTTGCAGAAATTAAGAGAGGTCGGGTTTCTTTACATGACGAATTTCGTGAAGGGCTGCCTACCTACCCACGAAAAATATGGGTACTGGTAAGCGGCTTATTGAAGTAATCCCGCGAATTACAGACAACTCGAGAACTATTGAGTCAAATTCAGATAATTTTACACGAAGAATTGAAAGTTCTGCAACTTTCTTAGCGTTGGATCCCTCATGAACTGACAGCGGAGCAGAAGCAGGCTCGAAGCAGAATTAGGGGTGGGTCACCGTTATCGTTTAGGGGTATGAAAAATAGATATTGGCCGATTCTCAGACTTGCCCGATATGCACACAAAATTTCATACAAATCGGTTCAGCCGTTTCGGAGGAGTCTGGTAACAAACACCCTGACATGATAATTTTATATATTAGATGCATACAAAAACATTATAAAGTCTTGAAGATCCACAGAAAATATTGTCCTGACATATCACGAACATATTTTAATTTTAAAAAGGGTTTTCTGAATGTAGGTTCAATAATGTTGCTTTTAACCCGAGATTGTAAACGATGTTAAATTCTCAAAGCCATCTCCCACGCTGTTTTTCTTTCTCTTCGATGTAGCCAAAACGTGTATCAGATTTTATTATTAGAATCTTGAAAATATAATGAATAAGAAACATGTTAATTAAAATGTGGTCCATAAAGTCAAAAGATAAAGCTGAAAATGCCATGAACTGGTAATGCAAGTCTACCTCAACTTTTTGACCAGTGCCGGAAGAAATTTTATCGTCTGTTGGCATCTTTCTTATAAGGTGAGGTGAGAATGACACTCTCTTCCAAAAGCATTCAAAATAATGATCAAATACACACACAAACATATTTTATATTTAGTCTCAATAATAGGCAATAAAATGTAATTATATAATTATTTAAGAGTGTGTGTGGGGGGGGGGGGGGGGCAGGAGACTCATATCACAGGTTCTACCTAGTTTGAGCTCCTGTAGTCCGTAACTGTAGTTTTAACATTTTAAGAATAAGTATTGCTGTACTATTGTAACTGTACTACATATTGGGAAATAAATACGTATTTGATTTGAAAAAAAAAAACAATATACTAAATCACTACATATGCATTAGATATTGCATATGTGGGCGGATGTGGGAAAGATACTCGTTCAATTTGTTATAAATATGAAACAAGTTTACAATCGGAAATTGTCAATCTTATCTACTTAAACAGTAAGGGTATCGCCATACTAACTGGTCTTGCGATATATATGCAACAACGCAAAAACTTTTTTTTCCCTATTTCTTAGCCTGCACGGTTAGAGTTGATACTGCTATCAAGTTTTTACGTTATGTCTGATGACATAACGTAAAAACTTCTAATTTTTGCTTTTTTATTAAATTGCGTGAAATGAAGATTTTCGCAAGGAATCGTATCATCACAGAAGACTTGGAGCTTGGTGCTATCGTAAATATACAGAACATGCTCTAGACCAATCGTTTAGTTAAAGATAGTGGCTTTATCAAAGTACAGAAGTAATATCCAATTCAATTATAAAAAAAGAATTCCCCATTGAAAACCATTACAACATGAAAATTCACAAAGCCAAGGACGTCACAAATGGTCGGAAAATTGCAAAGTAATCATCATCCTGTGTCAGTCGCAAAGCTTAATTTTTGTGAAAGAAGAAACACTTCAGACAAAGTGCATCAAGAAATTGTCTTAAATCATGTTGTGGAATCTCTTTGCAATACTCTTTTTAAAACGTAGTTCAAACTTTTCAGCAAGTTACAACTGGTCAAAAGGAACGAAGACCTAAGCGTGGCTAAGTCAACAGAACAGTCTCTCTACTCTACTAATCTTTACCCCCTAGGGCCGTTGGAGGGTCTGTACTCTGTAGCTAATACGTAAGTCAGTACTGGCCAGGAGCCGATCTAATTCCTAGCCATCAGATATGTTTGAAGCGTTTAAGCAAAAAGCAATCATACATCGTGAAATTATAATGTCAAATTATGCCAAGAAAAAATAATGTCAAGGCTGCAAATATTGGTCAGTCTTAATCGCCACATCAAGTCGTATAAGAATCTCTAGAACTAGCAGTAACTTAATTTCTCATAAAAATAGTGCGTAAATAATTAACGTAGAATTAATAACTAGACTCCCGATCGCCTATTAAAATCTACTCAAAAAATGTCCGAGCAGAGGTGTTTGCATGATTAAAAACGTCAAGTTAAATAATTTTCATTTCTCATACTTATTGGGTGGAAAATGCTGCTTCGCTCCATAGAGAGGGAAAAACTCATACAAATTACTTCCACTCCCACCTAAGGGCCGGAATGAACTTCAAAAATAGAACTGCTTTCAGCTGTGAAGAGTTTTATGTAAAAAACAACTAATAAAAAAAATGCTGCGGCCATGTGACTTTCTAAACAGCCAGTGTGAACTTAGCACAAACTTCTAAATACCTCGGGAATTGATTCTTTCGACCCTTGGTTAACAATCTACTATTTATTACTTGAAAAGGGCACGTACATGAAATACGACACTCCATCATTTTTAAGTTTGGATATGCTGGTATTTGGACAGATATTCACTGTTAACACTTTGTTATTGCGTGGTGTTGTGTACAAAGCGCGGTCTAAACACAACTGAGCGAAAACTCTACCTTATAGACAATTTTTGAGAGTGATTGTGAGTACAACTGTTTATTGTACGTCAAAGTCGTAAATCTATGAATTTGTGGCCAGACAGATTAGGGCCAAAGGTAGAAGCCAAAATAAAAATTAGAAATCTTTAACTTTTTTGCTATGACTATTAAATTAATACATATTAATATTTTATTAGACTACATTACGTTATTAAAAATGCATTTTTATTTGTAACAGAACTTATAGCGTAGATTAAGTACTACATGATCCGATCAGTAACCGATAAGATTATCACATCAATAAATGACATTAACATATCTGATCTGATGCATTTGTGAATTGCAAAACGTGAATCTACAAGTTAAATGATTAAGTTTTTAATCTATAAAGATCGAAGATAGAAGATTTACCAGTGGGAGGCTCCTTTGCACAGCATTCCGGCTAGATTATGGCTACCACAACGGCACCTATTTCTGCCGTGAATCAGTAATGTGTAAGCATCATTGTGATTAGATCTAAAGGGCGCCGTAGCTAGTGAAATTACTGGGCAAATGAGACTTAACATCTAATGTCTCAAGGTGACGAACGCAATTATAATATCGCTCAAAATTTTTGGGCTTTTCAAGAATCAAATTCAAGAAAATCAAGTAATGGGCAGAGCGTATCAATCACCATCAGCTGAACGTGCTGCTCGTCTCGTCCCTTATTTCAATAAAAAAAAACAGTGTCAACGGCGTACGACGTGGCACTCAATAGCTTTGTCATACCAAGATTGCTTAGCGGCTGTATAAATCGTGTGTATGTGTGAGTGCGTCGATTCGGGTGCATACTAGAATGAAATTATAGTACTGTTCTATTACTGCAATAAAATTGTGTTTTTTTTATCATATGTTAATGTAACAAAGAGAAATATTTAAAGAAGCACTGCACATCAAAAGTTAAACCTCTTAGCTTCACGAAGTGATGATATTATTATAGGGTTGTAAAGTTTTTTTTTTATTATTATTTGGATTAAAATATGTTAATTTATTGTTATCATTTAGAAAAATGTGTTTACGACACGAAATTAGTATCTGCAGAAGTAGATGGCTAAGCATATCGACGGACAATTTCTTAACTGCAATTTCTGCCAACGTTTAATATGCAACAATTGGGTATGCTTGTTTAATTCTTATTTCAAATGTAACAGTAAAAATCACAATTTGAATCGACTAGATATACCACTTAAATGTATTGTTTATGAGTCAACATTGAGTACAGTCAGAAGACATAGTAATGCTAAAAATTCTCTCTTAATTTATGCGTATACCAACCTTCGTTTCTCTAACAGTGCAATGGACAATAGTCGCTGTCAAAGCGTTCAAAGGAGACCTTAGAGATACTGATCTGAAGCAAATTCTGGATCCGACATCGGAACTAAACTAACACAATTTTAACATAGTATATATTATTATTATAATGTAGTCAAAGTCTTAAATTAGGCTTAAACCAAGCGCCTTTGAATCGTCACTATAAAGATTTCTTTTGTAAGTGGAGCTCTTGAGAAGAACATACAAGAAATTCAACGGCTATTCCTTTTATCAATTGAGTGTTTTGTAATGGCTGTAATATACAAAACAAATGAGTTTGTAAGGTGCTGTATCTAATATATGATTAGTGTTCAAAGTTTAAAGTGTTTTAAATATTAAATATTTCATAAAAAGTAATAAAGAATAAACTATAAATATAAATTATTCTTTTGCATTAGATGCACCTTAACGGCCATGCAAATAAAATTGGCATAAAGTTATAACTAATCATTTATGATGAAGAAGAAGAAGAAAAACAACAAGAAAATGCAAAATGTTAACAAATAGACACTTCGGACGTATAACGTTTCCCGCGTTTATTTGCAAGGCAGCTTGTCATTCGGAAAACTTCAGAATTATCATTGTATTGACAGTGTTGTCAACGATGTTGTAAACATTTTCATATACTTTGTTTATGCTTAGTTATAACTTTATACCAAGTTTTTTTTTGTAAGGCCGTAAGAGTTTAAATTCAATGTTTGTGTAAGGATGCTTCGTGAACATTTCACTATTACTGTCATAATTATAATAACAGACACGCATAACATACAGAAACGAAGAAAGAGAGATCTAATAATTATGCTTGCTAGATTTGATTTAAACAAACAATTCCTTCGCACGACACGCCACAAATTAGTATATCATCCCCACCATCTGGATGTGTGGCGGTCCTATACAGTGCAGTTTTAAGGAGCTTTCTTGCACGTAGGTACTACAAAGCTGTGGAATGAGCTTCCTTGTGGGGTGTTTCCGGGACGATACGACATGGGTACCTTAAGAAAAATCGCGTACACCTTCCTTAAAGGCCAGCATCGCTCCTGGGATTCCTCTGGTGTTGCAAGAGAATGTGGGCGGCGGTGATCACTTAACACCAGGTGACACGTACGCTCGTTTGTCCTCCTTTTTCCATAAAAAAGAAACATTGCAAGTTAAGCGCTTTAAATTGAAATTCGAAAAAAAATATTTAAAAATATAAACTACCTAAGAATAATTAAGAAAACTGAATATTTTACTTTCATCATAAAGAATTTGAAACAATTTTCCTCATCTTTCTGCATCTAAATCTCCCCTTATATTGTACAAAATATAATATTGCAATGTTTTCACAATATAAACTATTTTTATAGGCACTCAGGAACGCGGCGGCGAAAAAACTATTATTCCGATTGAGTTTTTTACTGCCACTGATTCGGTGTAATAAAATACTGTTGAGTTATTCATGATATTAGTCTTGTTACGTCAAAGATAAAATGAAATATTACAATATTGTGAGTTATTTATTTTAAGCAGTGTTTGCTTTATGATTTACTGAATTGGATTTATAATATCGCGTTTTAAATAAAAATTTGCAGCATAGTTTCATGCTGTGTCTGTTACCTTTGAAAATTCTATCAAGTTTGCTATATTGTCGTTGTTGTTGTCGTCACAGAAGTTAAATAAACTACGGTATATACGATCTGCCAGGCCGTTAACGCATGACCAATTTTGATTTGTCAATGTGTGTGTTAGTTAGTGGTTTAATATTCGAAATACGACTGTTTACGACTTCTCAATTAAAATCGGTAACAATAACAAAGATTCACTTACCTTCTCTATCTTAACAATTTGTTATGTTTTTTTAAAGTGATAACCCTCACTTCTGGGATTAATTACACAAATAAAACTGAAAACAAAATTTTATGAACGATGCGGGACTCGAACCCGCGACCTCCCGCGAGCGCTAAGCCAACTTTCCAACTAAGCCAACCCTTTGAGTGACGTATCGTTTATAAAATTTTGTATGCTTTGTTCAACTCTCAGTTGGCAGTTTGGCTCAGTTGGAAAGAGCGATCGCACGGAACGCGAGAGGTAGCGGGTTTGAGTCCCGTATCGTTTTTAAAATTTTGTTTTCAGTTTTATATGTGTGCTTTTCTATCTTGATGTATGTATTTGTTAGAAATATTCTCCTTTTTTGGAAACCTTGCCGGCCACAATATTGGTCCAAGCTTGCCAATCCAACTCCCGGGAAAGGCTTGTTTTAAATAGTCCTTTATTTGTCGGGTGTAATAAGCCGGATACCCGTCGACCTCCTTTAAATCCCTTCCCTCCCTTTTTTATTGGGGACGTTTAGAGGATAAGGTTTATTCGAAACCTTTTATCACTAAAACGCATTTACGAATATGCATAGCTCAACTTTTCATTACCAAACTGCTCAGTAAATCACCACTATTCATTTGCGTCGCCATAGAACAAACTTTTTGAAGAAGTGCCGAATGTTTATTCGAGCATTAGGGGGGCTCTTAGAACATCTTCTTTAGTTTATTGTTATAGTCAAATAAAATATTTAAAAATATGTTTTATTTAATTAGTAAAGAATTACCTTTACTCTCATGAAATGGTGCATTAAAATTATAAAACTGCGCACTAGTAATGTGTAAGCATTATTGTGTTTTGGTCTTAAAGGTGCCCTAGCTAGTGAAATTACTGGGCAAATGAGACTTAAAATGAGATTGTAGTGCCGCTCAGAATTTTTGGGTTTTTCAAGAATTCTTATCGGCATTGCATTGTAGTGGGCAGTGTGTATCAATTACCATCAGCTAAACGTTCTGCTCGTCTTGTCACTTAGTATCATAAAAAAATGATAAACACTCACCGATCCTTACAGTGCGGAAACAATAGGCTCCTTGTCTGAAGTAACAACAGTTTTATCAACAAACATGTACATTTTAATACAGTCTTCGTTCGAGCTCGGCTTGTCCTCGGCCTTCTCGTCTGGACTCACATTACCCTCGTCCTTATAAACCTTGACTTTATCGTTAAGCTCTATTTTATATCTAACTGAAGGTATCCTATTTATAGTAGACGTCAATAAAGACTCTTGAACAGTGTCATTTCCATTACAAGTCTTTTCAGATCGATACATCCCTGTCCTCTCTGATTGGTTGAAATTCCTCTTAGGTTTTTTAGTGACTAAAGCACTCAGACATGGTAATATCTGCTTGAACTCCTTGCGGAAATTCTCATTTAGCCATGCATAAAGAAATGGATTGTAACACGTGGAAGACATAGCAATGAAATGGGCTACAAAAAACATTACCATATAGTACCTCCAATCTTCTGCAAATGAATAAAAATCGCTACTAATATTTATTAAATTTAACGGCAGCCATGACAATCCAAATATAGCAACCATTGCTATAAGCATTCTGTTTGTCCGTCTCTTTCTTTCTCTTTCAGCATCTTCTTTCTTGCTATTTTTACTGCCTGGTCTAGATTTTAATCTATCATTTAGCTTTACACTAACACAAGTATAACAGAAAGCCATAACTATAAATGGAATAGCAAATTGCATAATGGTCGTAACTGCACCAAAAGCTTTGCGGATGTGATCTGACGGCCATTTTTCTTCACAGAATATATCTTGCAGGGTCATATAATAACCATAAGGAAAGGTTACGGTTAAAGCAAAAACCCATATAAAAATTATGAGTCCAATGCAGGTACTTATTTTCATCCGGGGCTTAAAAGGATAGATTATAACGAAGAACCTATCAATAGCTATTGAAGTCAGTGTTAATGTTGAAATATAGACACTGCAGCCTTGAGCGTAAGGCATAATATGGCATAACGGTCCACCAAATACCCATCGGCCTAGGAAAGTGTACAGAGGTGTAAATGGAACTGCAAATACACATAATAGAATGTCGGATAGGGCCAGATTCGTGATAAAGAGATTTGTAACAGTTTGCATGGCTCGGTTCCTAATTACAGCGTAGCAAACAAGGGCATTACCAAAGATCCCAACGGCGAAAATGATCGTGTAAGCGGTGCAAAATGCGGCCTGAATGGCTTTGTCCTCAATAGGGTCTTGTAATGAAGTGACATTGTCATTTTGTTCAGTTTCAGAATAATTGCTGAAGGTGCTATTGTATAAGGATTGGTTTACATTCCATTCGCTCTGCATAGTTTCGTTTACTCAACTTGGCATCATAAATCTTTTATGTTTATGTGTGATGGCATGTTGTGATTTCTTTGATTGATGGACTTTTCTGTGTGGAACGCGGAGACTTGCTGTTGACACGAATTGTGCTACCATCTTCTAACAGAATACATTTATATCTTATTCACGTGTATTCTGCTCTAGTTTTGATGTAACTTCATTAAAGCTGTTTGATCTGAAACAAACAGAATCATTTATGAAAACGACTTTGACAAAATTTAAGAAAATTTATTAAAAAAATATTTAAGACTACGTGTATGTATGTACTTGAACAGGACAGATATCAACTCAAATTTTTGACTAATGTATTATTTCAAGTGTAACGGCCTTACAAATTAAATTGGCTTAAAGAATATGCAAAATGTTTAGAAATATACATTTATTAGACGTACTACGTTTCCTTGTCATTCGGAAAACTTCAGAATTATCATTTATTGACAGTGTTATCGATATTTTAAGTAAACGATATTTTAAGCATTTTGCATATGCTTTGTTTATCCTCAGGTACCTTTATACCAAGTTTATTTGTAAGGTTGTAAAAGCAGCTCGAATTGTCGGGGACCCAGTGCTCTGTGAATGGCCGGATCTCTTGTCGTTGCGTAGAGACGTCGCTTCATTGTCTACCGCATTTATCACGGGGAGTGTTCCGAAGAGCTGTTTAACCTGATTCCTGCCGCCGAATTCCACCTTCGCACGACACGCCACAAGTTAGGATATAATCCCCACCATCTGGAGGATGTGTGGCGGTCCTCCACAATGCGTTTTTCAAGGAGCTTTCTTCCTCGTACTACAAAGCTGTGGAATGAGCTTCCTTGTGCTTTGTTTCCGGGACGATACGACATGGGTACCATCAAAAAAAGCGCGTAAACCTTCCTTAAAGGCCGGCAACGCTCTTGTGATTCCTCTGGTGTTGCAAGAGTTTGGGCGGCGGTGATCACTTACCACAAGGTGACCCGTACGCTCGTTTGTCCTCCTATTCCATAAAAAAAGTACAACTACCGAATAAGCCGAATCAATACAATAATTATTCACTCAAACAGTAGATATAATTAATTATCATTAAATTTTCTCTAATGCTCTGCATAATTAATACTAGACAGTTTAAGTCCCATTAACCATTAGAGAGTTCTAAATCAGTAAATTACTTGATGCTTTAGACTTAAGAGTGTTTCTTAAATAATAAATAAAGTAATCACGACTTAACTCAACTTGAAGCTGCATTCAGTAAGACTTTATAGAAATTAAGCTCAGTGAATATTTTATCAGCAAATCATTAATGTTAATGGTACGCTGGTTATGCCCTTATTAACGAAATCAAATCAAGTCAAAAATATTTTTATTTCATAGGTACATCATATTACTCTTGAAATATGTCATTTTTTAAATAGCTCATTCGGAAGGCAGATTTCCTTACGGCCGGCCGTTCCCAATATACTATCTACAGATTGCGATAAATTAGTAATTTCTTCTACTGTCAGTAATTACCTGTCAATAATCTGAAGCTGTCCCAATATACCCGATATGTCATTATTATCGTCTTATATTGGGACGCGTGAATTAAAATTTCCATACCAATTTTATATCGCTGGTAAACTGTACGTCGTCCCATTGACAGACAGCGTGCACGGATTATTTTTTTTTTTTTGAGAGGAGGAAATACTGTTACGTATTTACGCCCCGGAACGGGGCGTAATATGTCGGACTCGAGTTGTCGCGTAAGCGGACGCCCCATACCGACTAAAACCTCCTCTGTGCTGTTAGCAGCCCTGGCTTTCACAGCGAAGTAGGACGTGGGCCGTGGAGGCCGCAAAGACTACGCAACAACAGTCGCGGGGCGTCTCCTAAGGAGACTCGAACCTCAGACCGGCTGTGTGCTTGTATGCGTGCACGGATAAGATGAGTTACCGTTGATAAGTTTATTGGGACAGAAATGTCAACGATAGTTACTTGACTGTATATTGGGAACGGCTGTTCGGGAAAGGTTGCCCTTTTCAAAACAGTTTAGGTGTTACAAGTTCTTATTTTTAATGCATTTTACAAATCATTAAAATTACAATATATTATGCAAAGTGACGCAACAAAAATACTCAACCGTCAAAAATAAAAGAAACTAAACTAAACGAAGAAATTAAGTCAAAAATAAGTAAATTAATAATTATAAACACAAGAGTTATCGAGTACAGTAGATGCATCAATCCACACATACAACAAATAAATAAAGGCATTATGCGAGCATGTTATTAAATAAAATATATAATAACTTTAATTTTAAGGCACCTACCCAAATAAACGAAATAAAAAAAACATGAAGCAGACCTCCCGATAACAGGATCATTCAGCCACCACAAGTAGCGCCCGTTCACGAGGCCCACCCCACGTCGCAGCCACAAGCAGTGGCATTTAAGCGAGCATGACGATGCCTGTCATGAGAAATCTACCGAACTATAACTTTTGAAGCTTCAATCACATAGCTTAAAGAGTATATATTCAAAATGTATTGAAACGGTATGGGTGTTACGGGCAACGTGATTAACTGGGCATTGTTAATAAGGACCGGCCATTATTAATAATGCCCGACGGCCCGTGGTCCATGTAATAAGTCAGTGTTTGAGATAGCTTGAATCTATCACTTGGACCGGGCAATGTGATAAAATGTTGGCGCGTTCAAATGCAAAATTTCCTATTGCAGAAATAGGCCAAAGTCGTAAGGTCAAGGTCGTAATATACTTGCTATAATTATATCTGTCGAAAAAGAAAAACTTTATAAGTTTGGAACTAAACACGGTATATTAAACCAACTCCATACTCCAGAAATCAGTTTACTGTGTGTAAAGAAAAGTTCATTTCGATCGACGATGTTCCAAAAGTTGATATTACTCTTCGAGAATGTGCTCGAAGAGACTCTCATTTTGATGGACAAGGCTTCCAGCACTGTAACTGTAGTGGTGACTGCAATTTTAAACGTTGTAAATGCAAGAAATCAAACATTCTTTGCAATTCCATATGTCACAAAAGCTCATCTTGCAAGAATAAATAATTCTAAGTTTAATAACTTTCTTGCACAGTCCTTAATTATTAGATATTTATGTTGATTTTTCTCAATTTACTAATTTTTAAACTATTGTTCTTAAGTAATATTTTTGTCAAAATAAAAGTAGGTAACTAATGATGTTATTACATTCTAAAATGTTTTAAATAATCTTAATTTTTTAACTACTATGTTCAAAAGATTATTTTTTGTTAGCTTTTCATGATAATTTTGTGAGTTTAATTTCATTTATTAAACAAAAACACTACAGTAAACCTATTTTATTACTTTGCCCAAGACTGGGTGGGCATTATTCATAATGGCCGGGAAAAGTGAATAATTATGCCGTTTTAATCACATTGTCCAATTGAGTCGGGCATTATAAATACAGACCGGCCATTATTAATAGTGCCCGGACTTATCAAATTGCCCGTAACATAGGCACGGCTTAACTGCGTGGCATCCCTTTCACTCAAATACTAGGTAAGAGAGATAGCAAGTACACAACACCTTCTAAAAACAATTTACGTTACCACGTTATTTTTCTGAATATTATATTAAATCAATTGAAAATATATATGTATATATTTTTTAATTTTATTTCAATACACCCTTATTATTAAAAGTAGAACAGAGCAAATATAATTACTTAGATATAAGTTAAGTTAAACATGAAGTATGAAATATTTTTTCCGATTCGACTCACTCTCGGAGTTAAAGTAAAACCTAGTTTGAAGGCTGACTACGATAAAAATATCGTTACGGACATGTGAGGCGGTGCTTATCATGATGGATCTCACGAATTTTGTTACGCAATTTTTTATATATTCTGAAAATTAAATGCCAATCACAATATATTGAACTATTAAGTCATGAATGAAACATCGAAGAACAACAGCTCAGTACCCGGGTCTTCTGCTTTCCGGATCACCCAATGTCCCATCTGAGCTATTATAGTCTTGTATATAGTGGCGAAATTTATCTTTGTATTCTAATGTTATTGTAGCAGTTTCTCATTAAAACACGGATAAAACTACATTTTTTATAATTGAAACCTAGCTAGATCGATTTCACGCCCCCGAAACTACCTGTATACTAAAATTCATTAAAATCGTTGGAGCCGTTTCCGGGATTCGGAATATATACAAGAATTGCTCGTGTAAAGAAATAAGATTTAAAGTATATGTCTGTTGGGCTGTAAGTTATGTCCAAAACAATTCCATTAGTAAGTCTATATTTTATAGCACACTAATAGCGGTAATTAATAGTTGACCTCTCGGTAGAGAAGAGTAATTACTGTAATTATCGAAGTGATTCGGCTATCAATAAAGTACGGAGCATTTAATGGAGTGTTTGCTTTAAGATTGGATATGGCCATCCAATAGCTGGAACGTTAATCTCAAATATATAGCTAAGCGTGGAAATTCGAAAACTATGTCTTTTTCACATTTCCTAAGAAAAATAAAAAGGAAAATCTGTTTTTTTCTAACGTTGAGTTACTTCTTTCCAGACAGCAATCTAAAGCGATTTTTTTATTCAAATTCAAATATTTTATTCGAAAGTAAAATATTTTTATTTAAAATAATTCAAAAAAATAATAATTAATATAAAAAATAAATTAAATTAAAATATTTTTTATTTAAAATCACTTATTGAACGTAATAAAACCGACACCCATTCTAAATAGTGTGCCACGGACCTGAGAAGAACGGGCGCAAAAGACTCAGTGGGCTTCTTTCTTAATGAAAGAGAAGTTACAATGTAAAATCGTACAATAAACATTTATAACTATATAGCCTGATGGTGTTCGCTCCATTCCCAGTGTGTGGTATCTATATTAAGAAAACCATTTATCTTATAACCTTTAATAAATTTGACACGACATTATACTGATTAGTAAAATGTCCCCTCGAATATCTGGACACATACGGAGTATTGCTCTGATCTCTGATCAGGGCAATCCCAGTATCAGCTCAAACCATATGCCGGGAGCAACGCAGAGCTGCTCGAATTAACAGGGACGACTAGTACTCTGGGAACGGCTAGATCACTAAAGGGATCTAGAGACTTTCTTTTTTATGAAAAACTGATGAGACTAGCAGGACGTTCAGTTGATGTTAATTGATACACCCTGCCCATTACAATACAGTGCCGTTCAGGATTCTTGAAAAACCCAAAAATTCTGAGCGGCTCAACAACTGCGCTCGTCACCTTGAGACATAAGTTGTTAAGTCTCATTTGCCCAGTAATTTCACTAGCTACGGCGCTCTTCAGACCGAAACCCAGTAATGTTTACACATTACTGCTTCACGGCAGAAGTAGGCACCGTTGTGGTATCCAAAATCTAGCCGGTTTCCTGTGCAAAGGAGCCTCCCACTGGTAAAAAGAGCTTGCGTAGAGATCCCGCTTCATTGTGTGTATTCTACCTTATCACGGGGAGTGTTTCAAAGAGCTGTTTGTCCTGATTCCTGCCGCCGAATTCCACCTTCCCCGATACTCCACAAATTAGGATATCATCATCACCATCTGAATGTATGGCGTTCCCAAATCTTGATTTTCTAGGACCCTTCTTACACGTACAACTTTACAATGGAATGAAGGTTCCATTCCATTCCTTTTGCGGTGAATCCAGGACAATATGACATGGATACTTTCTAATCGCGCGTACAATTCTAAAAGGCCGACATCCCTCCAGTGATTCCTCTGGTGTTGCAAGAGAATGTCGGCAGCGGTGATCACTTAATATTAGGTGTCCCGTATGCTCGTTTGTCCTCCTTTTTCATAAAAATATGTAGCTTAAATGATAACAATAGCCCTATTAGATATTTTTGGGCAGAACTTCAATGAAATATTTATTATGGGAATATTTATTTACCCTAAATTTATTTCGGGTATCTAATACCGTCTTTGTGTAGTTTAGGCACGTACTCCATATTCCGTTTACAATTTGACAAATACCGTTCTAATGGGAATCCGTGATAGTCGAAATAAAATATTCTTATCATTTCATTTTCAGAAGCTTAAGTTCAGTTATGAGGAGCCAACTGGAGCACTTAAATGGGGGATTAATAGCATGAAACTAACTTTATATGTGAAACCTGAATTATTTATTTTATCTATTATGTTAATAATGTTAATCTTATGTTACAATTAGTAGTTCTAAAGTATAGGACATTTATTATGGTGAACATAAAAATTACAAAAAAAGATACTTCTGAAAAATAGATTTTCGCTACAGTAAAAACAAAATAAGAAATGCAAGTACTAATTATAAATTTAACTTACTAATTGAAATAATGGAGACGAAATAAAAAGAAAAACTATTTATTTGACTAATGCAGATTGAGTACCAGCTAACCCCCTTATTCATTATGGTCCGCTAACTTTAAACAGCCGCTAAGGAGTGTTTTTTCTCATTCTGACTTAGGTCAATAGAAGAAGACAGAGTGAGAATTAGCAATGCTTTAAGTTAGCAGACTATTATGAATAAGGGGGTAAGTGTTTATCAACACTTTCTTTAAACCTTATCAGCCCACTACCGAATATATCAAGTTCTGAATTAGTATCGAAAAACTAGTAATCATTAATTGCGATCAAGATTTTGTTTATATGCTTTACGCATATTTATCTGTATCTATGTATATACTTTACGGAATCTTTAATTTTACTCCACTTATAAACGTCGAATTGAAATGAAACTTCACATTTATAAATGATACAAATATGAAAAATTAAAATTAATTAGAATAGCCATAAAAAATATCAATGTATAAACCAGTATCTTTAACCGTGATTTTTCATGTACTTCAAAACGTTCTAGCCAGGATAATTATCATACAAATGATTTAAGTTTTCTTTAGTGTTAAGTCCGCAAATATTTGTTTCCAAACAATTTTTGTCTCGTGCCAGATTTTGGCGAGACAACACGTCCTGAGGATGCCTCGTGTAGAGGCGAGACACGTGTGGAATTGTTTTTTTTTAAAACAAATATTGGCGGAACTAACACTAAAGAAAACTTAAATCATTAGTATAATTATGGATTTCCACAAAGTAACGCCTAATTCAATACATTTACTAAAGAAAACTTAAATCATTTGTATAATTATGGATCTCCGCAAAGTAACGCCTAATTCAATACATTTACTAAAGAAAACTTAAATCATTTGTATAATTATGGATTTCCGCAAAGTAACGCCTAATTCAATACATTCACTAAAGAAAACTTAAATCATTTGTATAATTATGGATCTCCGCAAAGTAACACCTAATTCAATAAATTTACTAAAGAAAACTTAAATCATTTGTATAATTATGGATCTCCGCAAAGTAACGCCTAATTCAATACATTTACTAAAGAAAACTTAAATCATTTGTATAATTATGGATCTCCGCAAAGTAACGCCTAATTCAATACATTTACTAAAGAAAACTTAAATCATTTGTATAATTATGGATCTCCGCAAAGTAACGCCTAATTCAATACATTTACTAAAGAAAACTTAAATCATTTGTATAATTATGGATTTCCGCAAAGTAACGCCTAATTCAATACATTTACTAAAGAAAACTTAAATCATTTGTATAATTATGGATCTCCGCAAAGTAACACCTAATTCAATAAATTTACTAAAGAAAACTTAAATCATTTGTATAATTATGGATCTCCGCAAAGTAACACCTAATTCAATAAATTTACTAAAGAAAACTTAAATCATTTGTATAATTATGGATCTCCGCAAAGTAACGCCTAATTCAATAAATTTTTTTTAGGATAATTATCATCAACATAATATATTTACACGTTATAAAAACATAAAAAGACGTGTGGCACTCGGGGACTGCCGCGGTAAAGCTATTGCATAGCATTTTTTATCAACTTACGCAATTATAATTATTTATTTATTTTATTTATGCAGTTTTGTTTGATAAAATTAATTAAAAAAAAAGTAAACGGGAAGTGAGTAAAATTTTACTTGCAAGATTTGATTACAGATAGACAACGGGACAGGTGAAATTAAATAAAAATGCTTGTCATTATAATAAAAATTAAAAAACGTGATAAAAAAAATAAAGAAATTAAAAAAAATCAAGACGTACCCCAGGCTCGAACCTGAGACATTCTGCACAAAAACACATAGAAATATCATTATAGATCTAGTAAGTAAGTGTTAGGTTATTTTTGTTACGGTATTTCTGGATTCGGTCTCCCCGCTCAAGGCCCGCGATAGAAGCTATGCAATAGCTTAATAAATTAAAACGCCTTAACTCACATCCCATCGGTAAAAGTAGGATAGTAGATTGTACCTTTAGGAGGAGTGAAATGTTACTTTTATGTTTCATGTATTCATTTTTTAGTTTTGATAATGTCTCACAAAAGTTTCAATAATTTAATTAAGTAACTCTGACAAGAAGAAAAAGATTTAAAAATACGTAGAGGTTATTATATAACAATATAAAAAGTGGTTTATCTTAGTTGAAAAGGAAAACTAAGTGGATTTTTTATAGTATAGAACTATGATGAAGTACAAACTGGATTTGCCATGCGCATACACTCAAAAGGGAGAAATAGTCCTAGAACCTGGACAAATTAGAAAGCAGTAAAACGGGGTGGTATTTGTTCCAATAGTGATATTTTGAACTTACGAAAAGTTGAATGTATACTTACTTTTGTGATGAGAATGACCATTTTTATAAATCATCTTTTATGTTAAAGAATTCTTAATCATGAATGAATACGCTAGTGCTTTGACAAAGCAAGTTATTTTATTTTAAATAAAAAGGTGCAACTTTTGGTACCATGACTCTTAAGTTGAGTTTATGAATTACCGCCAAACAACAAAATTTTACTAATAAACTCCGATCACCAGTGTTAGTTGCGACCAAAAAACAAAACAAAAACTCTGACAATGACAAAAAATATTGTTTTCATCCTTTTTATTCCTCATAGTTCTTGTTGTCTCGTTGATGCATGTTATTATTATTTACATGTCACATCCATGAAACTTTCTTAATGATACCACAGATAGGGAATGGAGTGACCACCCTCAGGTTATTAAATAATAAGTTTAATTGTACAATATTACTTTGTAAACATATTTATTCGATGAAAAAAAAAGCCCGCTGAGTTTGTTGCGCCCATTCTTCTCAAGTCTGAGGCATTCATTTTGGAATGGGTGGTAGTTTTTGACTTTCAATAAGTGATGTCACATCCTATTTTGAATAAAAATAATTGAATTTGAATTTGAATTTGAACATGTCATATATACTTCATCATTGATACAGACGTAATGATAATATTAAAATGTGGTCGAATTTACTACGAAATTACTATCTCAAATATTGATAAAGTCGACTTATTCAGTATTACTGCATATTAATTAGCTAACACTATAATATTTATCTTTTTGATGAACAAATTAAAAATTATCTTGTTTTATAAACACGTTATAAAACTCAATCTATAAACATGTTAACGATTCTATTTTCACTTCTAATTTTATCGGACGTCTTACGTTTATTTATGATACCTATGCTTACAATAAAGATTTATTGATTTTATCCAATAACAGCTAATAATAGAACTTAAAGCTGCTTCAATGATCTCTTCAAACTTCATCTGGTTAAAGTTGCAGTAAAAAGTAGTACTTATGAGTTATTCTTGGAACGAAGATATAAGAAATTTTAGAAGATTCAAAGGATCAATTATTCAGTCAATATTTTTATGCAACTTATTTTTGGACTCATACTTGGAATTGTTTTGTATAAGTCAGTAATCGATAACTTGCAATGAGCGATTAACACAGATTATCTAAATCTATCAGTCAGTATCAGTCTGTTATTGTAAATAACTTTATACTAATAAAGATATTTTGAATTTGAATTTGGACTCGGCGCTTGCCGTACGTACTCAAAATGCACGACTTTGTCCGACGAAGAATTGATTAATTAGCTATTAACTGCAGTACCAAAACAAGTTAACTAGAAAGGCACATAGTTCAGACATAAAAAAAATATTGTGGTCCGAAGAATCGCGTTAACTGATAGAAAAGGCCCGCAACTAATAAATAATAATAAAAAAAAAAACTCATCGTTCACTGACAACGATTACTCTGGTTTGACAAGCGAATATGGGCAGTGGACTTTACTGAAATTGCATTAATAAAATTTGAAAAACATAATTTTATGAAGGATGCGGGATTCGAACACACGACCTCCGGCGTTCCGTGCCGGTGCTCTAAGCCGCTGACCGTTCACGAAGCCACAACCTGAGAGTTGAACAAAGCAAACAGAATTTTATAACGACGCGGTAATTGAACGGTTTCAGGTTTTCGGAACGAGAGTAAAGAAAACCATAGCAAATAATATAAAAATATGTTTTACAAATTAATAAATCAATGATGGTTTATGTCCTTTTAAAAAGGGAAAACTAGATTCATAATTAAGATACGAATTCCAGTATTAACTTGATATTTTAATTAAGTATATTGCATGTTAAAAAGTAAAACATATGAACAACATAATTAAGCAATATGTGATGTTTTTAAAGTTATAACCCTCACTTCTAGGATTAATACACAAATAAAATTTGAAAAACAAAATTTTATTACAATGATATTTCATTGAATTAAACTGTTTAGATTTACAAGAGCGACATCTCAACAAACAGAATTTTATAACGAGGCGGTACTCGAACGGTTAGCTCAGTTGGTTAGAGCACCGGCACGGAACGCCAGATGTCGTAGGTTCGAATCCCTCATCGTTCATAAAATTTTGTTTTTCAAATTTTATTTGAACATAATTAAGTAAAAGAAGTATAAAGATATATTAATAATAATAGTTATTAATATATCTTTATAATAATCTTTATAATAATATAATTATCCGTGAAACTTACATCTTAATAATATTTTGTAAGAAACTTTATTATTTGATATAAAACGTTTCTATGCCCTTGCAGGGCGTCATATATTATCTAAATGTAAGTATACCCGTGTTGTAATAATGTGACTTATAATTAAAAGATTTTGATTTATAATATACATTTTCCTATCTTGAATCACGTGGCCATTCTATTTTCACACAATTACCGTGATAATACAATAACGAAAAATGTTTTAGCTATACGAATCGAAGTAAATAACAAAGACCCGATTCCCTACAACGTTAACATATTAACCCAATAAATGTGCGAAATAAGGTACCTAATTGTAACACACAAGTTTGGTAAAACAATGATTGAATTACAATAAAGGTGTCTATCACTGTTTGGATATTGGTAAAGTTTTCTAACAACAGACATAAAAGAGAATAGTTCGTTTATAAAGACTTCTTTCGAGTTGAATAGAATGAGAAAATTTCTCATTTCATCACGACTCTCGCGTTCTGATAAAAACGAAGAAAACATTTTTTCTCGCTTGTTTAGAAAATTTCAGTGAAAAGATGATATTTCATTGAATATGATTCGATATGGCGTTCTTGAGGAAAATAATTATTGTGTACTTGGTAAAATATTTGAAGTTAAAATTATTAAGGCGCACTGGGCACTTTATTTTGTTGGTATCGAATGAGACTGATCTGTCATGCTCGGATATGTAATGCGTATCGAATTGATTACGCAAGAATTACTCGGTGAGCATACAGTTGTATTTCGTATTATTAACCTAACTCTGATGAAGTCTTATTACTTCTACTGAGTGGTCTTAAATACACATCTAAGCGACATCTGTCTTAAACAATGATAATATGAACTGTTTCATGAACTGATTCATAAATGAATTCATTTATATATTAATGTAGAAGAAATAAAACAGTTTTACAAAACCAAAACTTAAAACTAAATCTTTTACTAGTTTTTACCAAAAGTTATACAATACTTTCAGTTAAAATTTTAACAAGAAAACAACCGACTTCAAAAGCACTATAACAAAACAATAGATGCACTAAAAAGTATAAAAAGAATTGCGTATTTTCATACAATCTAATTTTATTTAGGATTGTTGTTATTTTTTGTGGATTTTAATTATTTTTTGTTTATTAGTGAATCTAAAGTATACTTATTTGTCTAAATATGTGTACCTAGATCTACTAAATTATGCAATGCACATTGCAATTTGATTACAGAGGGTTTGAAATTCTGCCAGATACGATCTTTGGCAGAATTTCTAACCCTTACTGTAAATCGTTAAGGAGTTCCATTGATTATCACATCTATGACAATTACTTGACCATAACGACGTTACGGTAGGTGAGTCAAATATTCGGATAGCATATAAAAGATTCGGCCGAGTATCTTTAATTTGCTCCTAAGAATTGAAGAGTTCCGTTTCTTTGTCATGGATTCCATAATCAGAACCTAACTAAACCATCTTTTCCAATAAAAAAAAATCATCAAAATAGGTTGGCTCGATATTGAGTTATTCGTTAATATATCGCGCAAATACATACAGCAAATTTAAGATTTTTATGGTTTTCTAATGGATTCAATTGTCAGATCAGGAGAACTAGCTTTCAAATAAAAAAAGAATTATCAATATCGGTTCACCCAGTCGAAAGTTATGAGGTGACAAACATAAAAGATACCGACGAATTGTGGTTCTCAACTCGTGGGTATTTTTTTCCTCCTTTTTTGAAGTCGGCTAAAATGTTAAGCATATTAACTACGCTTCAAATATTTAATGTGTACAAATTGAACATAAAAATACAAATGCCAAAGTTCTATAAGTATATAAGTTAAAAGACGACTAGAAATACTTAATACACATCACAACTGAATCGTCAGAGAAACGAAAACAACACTGCCGTCTTATCATACCACTAGCTGACCCGGCAAACGTTGGTTTGCCATATAAAGTATAATTCACGCGATAGTTTTATAAGTAATAAAATATTGCCTATATTATAGCCTGTACATCATTTTGTTCTATTGTCAATAGTTTTTGCAGCGCACGCAAAAATAGGTTTTCGATTTTACACCTTGTGTTACAAAATAGCAATTTTATTACGGATCCCTAATTTTGAAAAAAAACATAGCCTATAGCCTTCCTCGATAAATGGACTACCCAACACTGAAAGAATCATTCAAATCGGACCAGTAGTACCAGAGATTAGCGCGTTCAAACAAACAAACAAACAAACAAACACTGCAGCTTTATATATTAGTATAGATTATGATACACAAACTTAAAAATGCACCGCTATTTTGCAAGAAATAGGTACACTTGTATTATTATAAACACACATTTAATTATAATGCTACTAAAATTATATTGAAGTTACGTGTTTTGGTTTTAAATTAGTTATGTTGTAAAATTTATGTGCTGCGTATTTGTTAAAGTGGAAGAAAGCCGGTTACAGTTATATACATATTAAGACTTTCTTCATTTAATGTGACTAAAATTAAATTGTTTTCTAAGAATTATACTACGACACAGATATTCATGTATGGACTAAACTTATAATTAAGATCTTTTGTTGTAAAGTTTCGCTCACGTTTGACATCACAAAACATATTTAAAGGGGAAAATCAGATTGTTACATCTGATTTTAATGCCACTAAAAATATTCTCGGCGACGTTTTCTTTTTTTTGTAGCTGTAAGAAGAGTGATGTCGATAGTCTGATGATAAAGGGGTATGATTAACATTTAGAGGAACTAAAATATATAACAATGAAGGTATTAAACAAACAGGTTCTATAGTAAAACGAGAAAAACTGTCTTGTATGACGAAATTCAGGAGCTTCACATTAAATCCGAATTGATTGTGTCCCAGAGATGCTCAATCGGACTTAGGTCCGGGCTTTCTGGCTTGCTATTTTCGTTTTTCTTGTGTATTTTGCAAGTGAAATAGGTATAGGAGACTATAAAAATGAAACCAGTACATTTTAAAGTCATAGATTAAATTTTCAAGGCAGAAATAGGCGCCGTTGTGGTACCCATAATCTGGCCGGCCTCCGATGCAAAGGAGCCTCCCACTGGTAAAATATCGTAAAAAATCTCAAAAGATTGATGAGCATCAACCAACACAAAGAAATAATATGTGAAATAATTTTTTACTCATAGTAGCTGTGACTCATGTAAAACGCCAGCACCTGTTGAAAGTTAATAAAATATATTGAATATGACGTCGGTCCCTAATATGATAGTGGTATATAATACTCAAAGGTTTAAATGTATTAACAGGTTTGTACACAGAAACATTTCGACGATAAGATAACTTGAACATGTCGTTATTAACAGGCCAGAAGCCTAAATAAATGGCGCTAGAGCAAATATATTATTGCTGTTTGCAGTTTGAAGATATTTCCTATTCTAATTTATTATAATATTATGCTTATATGCAGTTAAAACTATCACTGCTTGAATGTGTACTATGAAACTGACATTAATTATGTGTTTCATAGCTATGCTGATCCGCTGGCCGAAAAAAAAATTCCCTAAAATATGGTCGAGGGAGGCGGTGGCTGGTTCATGCGTCATGCTCGTATGGCTGGATGATCTGTCGGAAACTCTACTTCAATTTGTCAAATTTAATGTAATTTTAATTTATTATTAGATATTTATAACTTACAATCGTAAATCTGTTAATCTTAATGCTGGACAAAGGCCTCGACCAAAGATCTCCACGACAATCGGTCCTGCGCTGCCCTCATCCAACATATACGTTCTTGACCTGATCGTCTATTCATCCTGTGGCCTAGCAACACTGCGTTTTTCGCAATCATTCACGCTTTTTCAGTGACTTTGGTTCTCCTACGGACCTCATTTCTGATTAGATCTCGCAGGGAAACTCAGAGCATAGCCCTCTCTATTGCCCTCTGAGCGAACATGAGCTTTCTCATCAGGCTTATAGTCAGCGACCGCGTCTGCGTACCGTAAGTCATCTATGGCAACACACACTGGTTGAAGACCTTTGGCTTCAGATTCTGTGGTTTTAGGACGAGACGATTTTGCGGAGCTTCCCGAATGCTCGTTAATACCTTTATTTATTTACAGTGTATGTGGATTGATGCATCTACTGTCATTTTTTTACTCAAGCAGGTCATAGAGTATTTGATGTTTGAGTAATCAATTTAGATACATTGTGATTAAAATAATTTGTAAAACGATGAAGCTGTAAATGTTGATTTAAAAGCATGGCAATGAGTTTCTTGCCACTTCTTCTCATTAAAGCTGAAACTTTTCCGAACTGGTGGTAAGTAGTAAGAAGCATAAATTTTAAAATTATTTGACCCAAGTGAATACAGTAATTTTGATTTGATTTGGGGCGTTTCAGTATTATTCCTCGAGTCTCTATTAAATTGTATTTCATCTTATTAAAATAAGTTTTTATTTTTCTCGTGTGGATTATAGATTTATTGGTTATTTTTTGTATGGATTTTATTTGTTTTAATTTTAACATAAATATTTTATTGCTCACGTAAACGGCTCTGACAACCGGTTTCTATATTTAAATGCATGATATTTTAATTCATGATTTTAGTATTTCAATCTGTGCAACATTCTGGCTATCTCAAAAATTAAATTCCCACTATGCATCGTAAACAGAATAGTTTGATTTTGTTTTGAGCAACATTTTATTAATGAAATAATTTTAAAGTATTTTGGTTCAAGAGAAAAAACCGTTGGAATGATAGATTTAAAATGGAGAAAACATATAAACGATAAAGGGTTTTATTGTTTCAGTAAAGCAAAATAAATGCAAATGTCCACCGCGTATTTCAGTCCGTCTAGAATCGTTATGGCTTTTCGATCTGCAAAATCGGTTGAATATCAAACCATTTTAGTATATTGGGACTGAATAGATAGGGATTTGCAAACTCGGACATAAAATGCTCTGTTTATGAAAGCAATGTTTGTCTACAAGACATTTTTATGTTAATATATCGCGACTAAAATGCATATATCGTCAACGTGTTAGGGGTTAAAGTATGAAACTGTCGTTTTATTGTAATAGGTACTTCGAATTGACATAGAACCTTCATGGTTTGTGATTTTTGAGTAAACTCTTTTCAAAAACCCATGTAGTTCTTCTTTTAAAAAATGTGCAACATTCGATTATCGACTTTCAGTTTTTTTTTATTCAGCTTCAACAAGAAATAGTTCGAAAATTCGAGTGATTTTTGAATACGAGTTCCAACACAGAACTAACGCGACAGAAACAGCTCGCCATATCAATGTTGGCTTTGGAGAGGGGACTGCTAATGAACGCACCGTGCGATTTTGGTTTAAACGCTTCCGTGATGGAAACTTTGATTTGAAGAACGAAACCCTGGAAGACACCCACACAGGTGAATAACAATGAAAGAGATGGTGTAAGCCGATCCGAGCCAAACTTCCCAGGAATTAGCGGCATGGTTTATCGTTACCTTAACGTTGAGTGTGTCTGTTGCATCATTTTACATTTTACATATTATATTGTAATTTGAAATGATTTGTAAATCGATGTACTTATATGTAAATCTTGATATAAAAAAGTGGCAATGAGTTTCTTGCTACTTCTTCTCATTAGCTCAACCCTTTACGAAGTAGCGGTGGATTCAATAAGAAAAATATGTTATTTTTTTTGACATTCATAAGTGTCATTTCCGTTACCTATGTGAATAAACTGATTTTGATTTGTTTTGATTTGACTTACTTACAATATTGATTCATTTGCGTCAAATCAATAAAATAAAAAAAAACATAACAATAATATGTTCTAAAATTTATGAGACGTAAATATTCCTGTTTTATATTATACTTAATTTAAAATTGAACATTTGATACATTTTAATTTTACTAACATTATTAACTAATATAACCCAAGTTATATAATATAGTAGTGAAGGTAAGGTTGGTCTCAGGTTCATGAATGATATGTAACCCTGTAAGTTATCTGTAAATTTAGATATATTTTTTAATTTTTAAGTAGTTATGTATAAGAGTGCGAATGTTGGTCTTCCGAATAAATAAATTAACGCAAAATTACTTTATAAATTGATTGTTAGCATTTTTATTTAAATTATTTTATCGTAGGCATAAAAGGCATTTATTTTCTCAAAATTGATTCCTTTAGAATTCTTTTCGGTGTGATTTCTTATACTACTAGATACTACTACCGCTTCGGAAACAAATGGCGCTCTGAGAGAGAAAAAGCGGCGCAAGAAACTCTCCCAGCATTCTCTTTTTGCACTATTTTCAATAAAAATATACAATATTGTACAGTCATTTCTATCGCTATAAAATAATCACAATCTAGTTCCAGGCTGTCCGATCATTTAGATATTCAGCAGTGGAGTAATAGGATTTACGACAGAGCCATTTTGTTATAAAACATTTAAATTTATTTATAGATAATGCCTAAACAGTGGCTGGGACTTTATTGTAGAAGTGTATACATTTACCCTTAAAGCTATTATGTATCTTATGAAGCCTACTAGAGTTAGTTACAAGCAATCCCATATTTCTAGTGTTATAATAATGAAAATCACTATTAAGAGCAAAAAGGTGACGATTTTTGTGAACATATATTAAATTTTCATAAATGTACTGACAATGAACAGTCATAATATTTATTTCTTTAAATTTTTCTTTGAGAGACTGTCTATAACCAAGCTGATATATAGCACGAACAGCTCTCTTTTGCAGTGCAAACACTATATCAATGTCAGCAGCATGACCCCATAGTATTATACCGTACGTCATGATGCTGTGAAAATAACTAAAGTACACTAATCTAGCGGTCGCATTACGCATTATGTGCAGGTGTGAAATTGTTTTTTTTTTCATGACAGAATGTTAGGATTTTCCCTTTTTTATTACATTTAACCAGTGGGAGGCTCCTTTACGCAGGATGCCGGCTAGATTTTGGGTATCACAACGGTGCCTATTTCTGCCGTGTAGCAGTAATGTGTAAACATTACTGGGTTTAGGTATGAAGGGCGCCGTAGCTACTGAAATTACTGGACAAATGAGACTTAACATCTGTGACGAGCACAATTTTCATGAATCCTGAGCGGCACTGCATTGTAATGGGGACGGCGTATCAATGACCAATAAAAAAAAGTAATAAATAAAATCCGTCAAAAATGATTTGATGAATGATTCACAGTAAAATATTCAGTTATTAATTTGTATCTGTGATGTACGTATTATGCAACTAAGTCTACAGATACGATAAAATATATCAATTATCATTTACATAATTTGATATTTCATATTATGTACAAAAGTATTTAACACAATCCTTTGACGTTTGCTATTTACTAAGTGTATTAATGCAGAATACCACTTTATGCTGAGGGCTTAAAGTTCTTTTTCGTGTCATTTGATAAATACGTTACTTAGCAATTTTATTGCACCTAATTTAGATAAAGTACGTCACAACAGTATCACATTACTACTGCATATATAGACGGTGTTAACGTGCTTGTACACAGGCTGTTGACCAAAGTAATCTAAATAAGAAGGTTCTAGAAGTGACATAGTTAGCCATGTAGCCTCATAGGAGACATTACTGTAAGTAGTGATTAAGTATTAATCGAAACAGCGGCCGTGAAACAATGCCATAATCTGATGTATGATTCCGTATGCTTACGGAAAATTATCAACGACCTATTTCAATCAAAATTAAAAAATAAATAAAAAAAATCTGAAAGTTTATTTATATAGCATATTTTAATTTAAAACTTATATTACATTTCATCAGTAAGTTTTTTTTGAAGTAACACATCTTTAGGCGCGACTTGGGGGTTAATCAGAATTTTTATCTGACTGATATAACGCGCTTCCGTCGGATAAAAATTAATTGAAACAATTTTTTATTCGTTACTATTTAATAGTTAAATTGTTTTTTTAAATTGCTAAGTAATAAAATTGGAATTCATTGTTTGCTGTTTTTTTACTAAAATATAATATTGGTTAGTTTTTGGCTCAGTACTCAGTACTCAAGCGACAGTATATTTATTTTACCTCCTTATTTAGATTTCTACAGATACGGCTGATGTATTTTGTTTATTGCCTATCGAAAAAACTGAAACATTGGCTTTACCGGTCTATTATTACAACAGTCAGTTGTATGCGTGCATCATTTCCTACGTGAAATAAATAATAATTTTTTTTTTGGAAAAGGATGACAAATGAGCGTAGGGTCTTAAGTGATCACCGCCGCCACACTCTCTTGTAACACCAGAGAAATCACAGGAGCGTTGCCGGCCTTTAAGAAAGGTGCTTTTTCTTTAAGGTACCCATGTCGTATCGTCCCGGAAACTCCGCACAAGAAAGTTCCTTAAAAACTGAACTGTGGAGTACGGCTACACATCCAGATGGTGGGGATGATATCCTAATTTGTGTCGTGTCAAACAGCTCTTTGGAATCCGATGAAACAGCTCTTCGGAACACTCCCCGTGATAAATGCGGTAGAAGACACACAATGAAGCGACGTCTCTACGCAACGCCAAGTGATCCAGCCGTCACAGAGCACTTGGTCCTCGACTATTCGAGCTGCTATGCGTTGCACGCGATCAAATGGATCGAGCTGAGCAGAGATAACAGCACTACTCCATATGTATAATAAAGGTACTGTTTGCGATACACTTGTTTCGTATCGAACTACTATCGAAATATTTTATGATGATAGATACCACTATCTTTCTCTTTGAATAAAGTCTCATGGTTCCTTTGTTTTGTATTTTTATTAAAATCATTTATTAAATCCAGACTCATGTCGAAGGTTTATTACAGATATTACAATGTAGAATTGAATGGGATTATAGCTGCCAGTTTTTATGGATTTTGTGGTTCAGCCATGTATTGTTTTACTGGACTGCGTAATTTTTTAAATATATATGTTGTAAACTTTGTGAAATTAACATGTATTTGGATTGTATTTTTTACTTTGACTTTGACTATACTATCGTATAGACGACCTAACAGTCTGACAATTTTAATTTGTCAGTGTGCGATAGCTAGTAGTTTAATATTGGCTGACTGTTTACAATCGGTTACAGTTACTATACATTCACTTGCCTTTTCTATCTCGCTGTTTTTCCGTTAGACATGTTCGTCTCTCTCGCATGCTTTGTTTGTATTTACGCCAGTATATTGTAAGTCTATGATTTGAACATACGTTCATGTATGTGTTTTTTTTGCATGTAAGTTGTACTTTTCATATTCTTAAGACAAACAACTAAGTACAGTAACTTAAAAAAGACTATGTACAGCGATTAACGACTTTATTTTAAAGTTTTAATAGTAATTTGTAATAGTTGTTCTGAATGGAAAAAAATTGTGACGTCACTATTCACGCAAATCTGCGATCTGTTACATTCGCGTACAAAAAGGACATCCTTATTATCTATTTATTTCCGCTTTTACTTGTATGAGTAAATACAAAACAAATAAATAAACAAGACAAAAGATATACAAAAGATTCGTTTCTTAACTTTGCTATCACAACCATTTCATTTCTTATTTGTATACTGTAAGTTACCAGTGGGAGGCTCCTTCGCACAGGATGCCGGCTAGATTATGGGTACCACAACGGCGCCTATTTCTGCCGTGAAGCAGTAATGTGTAAACATTACTGTGTTTCGGCCTGAAGGGCGCCGTAGCTAGTGAAATTACTGGGCAAATGAGACTTAACATCTTATGTTTCAAGGTGACGAGCGCAATTGTAGTGCCGATCAGAATTTTTGGGGTTTTCAAGAATCCTGAGCGGCACTGCATTGTAATGGGCAGGGCGCATCAATTTCTATCAGCTGCACTACCTGCTCGTCTCGTCCCTTATTTTCATAAAAAAAAAATATTTAGACGATATCATAACAATGACGTTTTAATTCTATATGCGAGGAAGCTTAAAGTGTTCACTCTCGTATCGGATACATTTTTAAATACGAGTATTATGTGCGTCATATTTTTAATAAGCAATGCATACTATATCGAATTGTGACAGTTTTAGTAATGTAGCGTTTTACAATAATATCACTGCATATTATAAATCAAAGTCCTCTGCCGCGTCTGTCTGTTCGCGATAAACTCAAAAACCACTGCACTGATTATCATGCCGTCTTCACCAATGGATAGCGTGATGCTGGAGGAAAGTTTCAGTATATAATTTGTTAAGTTTTTGTATACATATTTTAATACATTAACGATATTTGGTAGAGGTATTGGAAAACTGGAAGCTTTCAATGAAAACGCTGTCTAAACTATATATATACAACTAGCTGAGCCAGCAAACGTTGTATTGCCGATATTTAAATCGCGATACAAAAGTAACTATTGATCGTAGATGGCTAAAAATTTGAAGTTGTATGTATTTTTTACTTTTGACTCATAATCAAACAAATTTAAAAAAAAATGTCAAAAAAAAAATGGCGTGGACCACCCTTAACATTTAGGGGGATGAAAACTAGATGTCCGATTCTCAGACCTACCCAATATGCACTCAAAATTTCATGAGAATCGGTCAAGCGGTTGCAAAGGAGTTTAAGTCAGAAATACGTTTTTGTTTCATTTTTAACTCATTCATCTTGATTACACATTTCCGATGGCTTTACGGCCGTTTTCAATAACCTATCTATCCTTAGTTTAACTTACTAGAGGTAGACAAATCTATCCTTTAACGCTTACTTACATTTCAATAACTTATCGACATAAAGCATTGGACTATAACTATATTGGACATAACTATGGATAGATAAGATCTTGTCATTAAACGGTGACAGCAATGTATCCGTAACTAGAGATACGTTATTGAAAACGGCCGTTAGACTACATCATTCCCGAATACTTAGATAATTTTTTTTAATTGACAGAACAACGTTTGACGGAGCAGCTAGTTGTAAATATAGTTATAAGATTTGTTTTATTTGAATAATTAGATAAGTTATGTACTAAGTGTAAAGTGGCCGATATGAAATGCAACATATTAAAATGTGGTCTCTACGCAAAATGTTTATACTTCCAAATTGAACGTTGAACGATGGCCGAGTGTTATTGTAAATCAATAAACCCGTATTTTAACCACTAGCCAGGATTCGTAACGACATTTTGATTGCATTGGCATATAAAATGCTGGTGGTTCAAGTTATGGAAATAAGCGTATCTTCGACCGGCTTAATAAAATGGAGAAGCTGTGGAATGAGCTTCCTTGTGCGGTGTTTCAGCGACGATACGATATGGGTACCTTCAAAAAAACCGGCTGGCAACGCCCCTGTGATTCCTCTGATGTTGCAAGATAATGTGGGCGGCGGTGATCACTCAACACCACTCTTGTTTGTCCTCCTTTTCTGTTAAAAGAAAGTTATGTATTTCCTAATGCTTGTAACGTCAAATTAATTTTATGTTTTTTTCGGAGTTTGCCAGATGTTTTCAAACGACCGCGGAATTGGCATTATTTATTAATTTTGCGAGGCATTAAATAATAATTTTACCCTTGCTGCCTTGATGGGGTGTGTAAACCTTGAAAACAATAGCTTACCACTACGTCATATTTTTTTCTAAGATTCTCTTGAAATTACATACATATTAGTACTTTAAAAGAGTATTTCATGTACGCAGTTAAGAAATTACCGTGATATAAACAAAACGCTATTATTTTAAGTGATTAAGTGATGTCTGTCCATCCACTTCTGGGTCGTTATACATATATTTAAGTTGTATTAAAACTTATGTACGATACCGGTATCCAATCCGTGACTCTCGGGATATGCACGGGTTTTCCCGGGATGGAGTCCCGCATCATCCGTATTTTTAACCAACTTCAAAAAAGGAGGAGGTTCTAAAAAATTTAGATTTTTTTATGTTTGTTTCCTCCAAACTTTTGACTGGGTGAACCGATTTTGATAATTCTTTTGTTATTTGAAAGCTGGTGCTTCTCGTGTGGTCCCATTGTAATTTGGTCCAGATCTGACAGTGGCATACATGAGAAAACCATAAAATTCTTAAATTTGCTATACATACGTATAGCAAAGTGGATGGTAAATTTACGAATAACTCAATATCGCGCCAACCGATTTATATGATTTTTTTTATTGGAAAGGATATACTTCAAAGATAGTTGGGTGAGAGTTTGGTTAGGTTAGGTTAGTTTTGATAACGTAATCCATGACAAAGTATCAAAACTCATCAATTCTTAGTCAACTCTCAATCTACTCATATTTAGATAAATTGTTAGTGAGTGTTCTACAAATTAACTAAAATCAAAAAATAAATAATATTTTAGCAAAAAAACAACCAACTTCAAAAACACTATTTCAAAACAATAGATATAATATGCACTAAAAATAAAGACATAATTGCGTATTTTTATACAATCTAATTTATTAATCTAATTCTAGTTACGATTATTGTAATTTTTGGAGTCGGTGTAATCCAAGATAGGTTTGTAACTACATATATATTATGTAGTTACAAACTTATCTTGGACACATCTCACCTATAACTATGTAGTTATAGGTGAGGGGTGAGTCGTGAGGAGGCGAGAGCGGGTCGCGGCGGAAGGACACCGATTCCAAAAATAACAATAATCGTAACTAGAATTAGATTAAATAATAAGATTTTATAAAAATACGCAATTATTTTTATACTTTTTAGTGAATATTATATCTATTGTTTTGGAATAGTGTTTTTGAAGTCGGTTGTTTTTTTGTTAAAATATTTTGTTTATTAACTAATTATCGCTACTCACATTTCATTTGGACTCCACATAATATAATTCGATTGTAGATTAGGATGTACAGAGCAATTTGTATTCCTTTTCGGGTATCAAACCAGTTCTATCAATTGTATACAATTCAGTACATTATTCACTCAACAGCTAATTTGTCAACGTCGTTTCTTACTACGTGTATTCATAAAAAGTAATTTCGTTTATCCATAATGCGACGGTAGCTTAGTACGACCGAAAAAAGCGAATGAAATATATTGACTTAATTCGAGTAAATAAGACTTTGTGCGGGAATACTCATGAGGGTTTTGTTTGAATTTTCCATCGTAATGTTAGGGATTTAGACTCTGTGAGTACCGTCGTAACTACCTCTATCCCGAATTCATTCCCTGATGGCATGTCCTAGTAAATCTCAAAAGTTCTTAGCTTGAAAGTAACTTTGAATTTCTGCGATCGCTACGATTTGAATAATAATTTTGACACTGCTTATCTCAGATATATCTACTCTTGTTTGGATCAGAAGGTGATAATAAAAAAAGAGGAGCTTACGCTGATGGTTTTTGAACGATAAATTCTCGGAATTTTTAAATAAATAAATAAATTCTTTAGTTTGCTAGAAAACATGTAACAATGGGTGTAAATAGTTTTAATGTTTCAATGTTATCGGCCATTTCTGGCATGCAAAATTATTATTAACAAAATTCTAGTTATTATTATAATTGATTAACAAACTCTATATTTTAAGCACTTAGGTTAATTTAAATTATAATTATTATTTTTAAATGTCATTATTTAAAGACTAGAATTAATATATATTTTAAAGTCAATTTAATTTAACCTAATGTGTCAACATTTCATTTATGGAATAAAAACATTTATCTATAAGCCATGTAAAAAGATCCTTTTTAAATCGTTGGACGGGTAATACGCGTAAGCTTGGAGGGAGTTTATTAAATATTTTTTATACACATGACAAAGCTACATTTTCCGTAGGATGCATTATGAAATTTGTGCGCAATCACCAGTCTGTCACCGTTTCTTGTATTTCTCGGATAAATATCTCTTGCTTTTGTAAATAAATGGTCATGTTGTTTGACAAAGATACATATTTCGTATATATACATACAGGGAAATGGAAGAATACGTAATTCTTTCAACAGTGGTTCACACGAATAAGTAAAAAGCTCCTGTCATAGCTCTTAAGCATCTCTTTTTGGGCTATGAAAGCCCTATTAGCCTCGCTAGAGTTTCCCCACAAGATGAGTCCATATCGAAGTACTGATGCGACATAACCATGATTAGCTGCCAGGACTGTACTTGGTAGCCTGTACTGTTTAGTGTCAGAGAGGTGGCTGGTGAATAATAAGATACAATGACTTATTGGGTTTTGTACCGAATCTGATGGTGCAAAGATCAGCTTAAGAGGTTGCGTTGGGCGGAACATATTGACCGACTATATGAGGCGCAAATTCACCCTAAAGTGTTCTCACATCCCAAGCTCCCCAGTACTTGCTTGTTCTATTTATCTAGCGAAGAGCGGGTCGAATCATCGACGATCAAGTGATCTCCAATCGGATTTTTTAGAATTATTATGCCCCCGCGCCTCGGTATGCCTTAGATTGGCGTGATTTAGGCGCGCTCGCAGCGGTCTGTCAATGCGTATTATTTTACGTGTTATAACAGATTGCTTATAATTATGATGATTTGAGTAAACGTATCACAAAGCTATTGAAACAAGCTATAAGACCATGCAAAATAATCCATCTTTTAAACAAAATAAGAGTCAGGACTTGGTCAGGGCGTATTGTGCCGTACGGCACTTTCGATTTTGGTGTATCTGAAAAATCGAGTGCAATGCGGCACTTTCCGATTTCGGAAGGTTAAGTATTACGTAGAGATTTGGATTATCTTTGCATCTTCGTCCGCATATATCACCGGCGAGTGCTCAGAGGAGTTGGTCAGGCTTTTATGAGCAGCCGATTTCCGATCTGCGTGTGGTATCGCACCAGAATAATACTACCCCATCCCCTCCCGTGGGGGTCGTACGAGGCGACTAAGGGATACAAAGAACGGAGGATAGTCAGCAGCATCTTTCCAAAAGAGCATCACCATCAACTGCGATTGCGCACCCGATTATGGCAAACCCACCAAAATAAAAAAAAAACATGAAAGACAATATAAGGCCCCGTCCCCCACCATCGATAATTACGTCAAAATTCGAAATATCAAGCGCATCATGTTGACGTTTGGTAACCTACAGTTGCGCATTTTGCAAGAAACTTCTTTTCTCGCACAGCCATTTTGCGGAATCAATTACCTACCCGCTGAAGCTTTCACGAACAAAATAGGGATTTTCATGCGTAAGAGTATCAGATAAAGCGTCGATTAATCGTACATATATATGGATTCGAAATCTGAAAACACATTGGCACGTGACGTTCGAGGGTCGAACCGGGGCCTCCGTGATGAGAGTTCATAGGAACCGTGCACCACCTGTTTTAGTATATATATGTCCTCGTCCAGACCGTCGTACTTAAAAGCGAGTACGAAGGTGATTCGGTATTCTTCTTAGCTCTACGACAACTACGAGAATTCTGACTATACGACGTGCCATATGTATATATATATCTCAATTTATACTAGGGTTATTACAATTTTATATCCCTCAATGATGTTATGATAAAACATAGTTTGGAGATTTTTTAAAGAGCCACAGGCCAGAACGTCACTTCAAAGTATCTTTGAAATAATCTCTTTACGTAAATGTGAGAAATAGAATAAACATTTCCATATCACTATACAATCATAATAAATATATCCAGAAAAACACTGGTTAACAGGTTTCTCAATAGATTAGAATTTAATAAATTAGAATACAATAGAAACAAATTTTCGATTTGATATGAAAATATTGTTTAAACAAACAAACAAATAATAATTTATTCGCTCAGATCAAAAAGTTACACTTACGAATGTAAAGATATTTATTTTTCCATTTACGAGAGTTCTAAATACTACAACTACTTTTAAATTATTTTTAATTTTATTTTTACAATGGATGCTAAGATATCAGACGTTTCGACTTAATTGTATAAGTAAAAAATTAAAAAATAAATATCTAAATCATAAAAAAATCTGATACTGTTAAGAGATCAGAAAATGCATCAATCTGCAGAAAGCATACTTTACTTTTGTGAAGACATTATTATATATAAGCTGGCCTTAATTTATTAAAAAAATGTTTAAAGAAAGTAGAATGTCGAAGTTAACACCAGACGCCGTCGCGGCGGAAGCGTATTAACAATAATTTATCATCCAAAACGGTTATTTAAATTTTTCTGATTATAGAACCAACAATGCGTAAGTATTTAAGCGATTCTTCCCTTTTCTCTGATATTAAAACGGATCTAACTTTTTATCTTATAAGGACGCCCGAAGTTTTAAGCGAATTCCATTTTTTCCGGCTGATAAGATAATCTTTGTAATGCAAAAAGTATTGATGTTAAAATATTGCTTTTAACTTTCAACTGAAATATACAAGGGAATGCCTTAGTTGAAAATGCATTACACTTGTATCTCACGTTTTATAAATCAAATCAAGAATCAAAATTAAAATCAAAATCACTTTATTCATTCAGGTCAAAGAAATTACACTTATGAATGTTAAAAGATATATTTTTAAAATACTTTCCACCGCTTCGGATAAGGTTGAACTTAAATGAGAAGAAGTGGCAAGAAATATATTGAAACTCATTCAAATCAATATTTATAGGTGTATATGTAAATTTACACAAACGTCACATGTTAAATACGAGTAAGTGAAAAAATAATTTATTTAAATACATAAATGATGACTATTTTTTTTCACAAAGTTTTTTAATACAGCAAATGGATTAATTTACACAACTGTAAATAAACAAAGGCATTATGCGAGCACTTTATAAGCATTAATTTATAAAGTAAGTACCGCACGCGACAGACGTTGTACTGTTCATATAAAAAAAACTAATTTAAAATATCCTTTAATAACAAATAGAAGAAGAGTATACATCAAGATTATTTTTCATGACAATAAGGGACGAGACAAACCCCAAAAACTCTGAGTGGCACTACAACTGCTTTCGTCACCTTGAGACATAAGATGTTAAGTCTCATTTGCCCAGTAATTTAAATAGCTACGGCGCCCTTTCAGACCGAAACACAGTAAGTTTATACGTTGCTGCTTCACGGCAGAAATAGGCGCCGTTGTTATATCCATAATTTAGCAGGAATCCTGTGCAAAGGTGCCTCCCACTGATAAGTGGTTAGGTTATCCATTCTCAATAACAGTATCATCCAGGATCCAGGCCTGAGAGGCTTTGAGGAGTATTAAGGCCAAGTAGTAGTAGTAGAGTAGTAGTATCATGAAACGCTTACAATATATAAATGATATGACATGAAAATAATGGTAAAATATAGATTGTATATTAACTTTATTAGTTGAGACCTCTCAACCTTTAATGGCTGGCTCCGTTTTACACTCGACCTTTTTCGACCTAAGACTATAAAAATATATTTTACGGTAGCTCTCACAGAAAGCACTTTGTTTTGTTTAAGTGTCAGTGGTTTCAGATATAGTATTAGTTTGGTAATAAAAATAATGTATAGGACATGCGGTGTTTCGGCAATAGAGAGAAAGAGATAAAAGTGTGTCTGGCTCTAAAGCCCTAATTGGTATTGTCAATAGGTTGTCTAAGATCAAGTGAGTAGTGAGAGCGGTAGAGAATACCGAATTGAAAGTATTATAATTTGGCAATTATTTAGTTTATATACAATTTTCGACTTTTTAATTTGGCAGAGTATTTTCTGATTGTAAACACAAATCCTTTTAATATATTTTAATGACGTACAATTTAAAAGTTCTGCTGTGATATAATTTCGTTACGAGAAACGGGAAAAACGAAATAACTATTGTAATGAAGTTTTACAAATTTCGTTATTCACAAAAAGTATTTTAAATTTTGATATGAAATTTTATATAAATGCATTTGTTTATGTGAAGTGAATTGCATCGGTCACTAGCTAGTTGATTATAAATTTTCAAATAGTGAAGGTAAATATCAAATATATTTTTAAATGTCATTGTTTTCTGTTGTGTAAAAATAATAAAAAAAATAGGAAAACGTTAACCCTAAAGGCCACCCTACAACTTCCCATTAATTCCATACCGAAACGCTTCAAATTGTACTTATGACTATTTGAACTCTTCGAGCTCAAAATATAATTTGTGTTATTTTGAGCATTTCAAGCTCAAAGAGTAAGCTGTTCTTTTCTCAAAAGTCTGATAAAAGTTAAATAGAACCCTATTTTATAAATTTTAATTTTCAAACGGCCATAACTTTTGAATAAATGAACCGAATTTCACGACATTTTTTTGAGTCTCATAAATAATCTTCAAGTTTTACTTGATCGAACTCGAAATTTCGAAAAAAAACCTTTTTTCGGTATTGTTTCGTCAACGAGAACTCACGAACTAATCAACCGATTTTGACCGGTTTCATGGTGATTAACGTAGGTTTTTGATGTTAAGAGCTGATTAGTTTTTGGAAACGATCGGTAAAGCCATTTAAAAAATATTCCAAGAAACCGAAAATGAAATATCATATCGTAGTTTTTTTTAGATTTCTTATAATCTACAGGTTCAAATCGATCCGAATTGTATTTAAAATCTAAGTTTGGTCTAGCCCTTTCGAATGGCACCAACCGCGATGAAATCAGTCGAACAGCTCAAAAGTTATAAGAGGTTTACATACATCCATACACATACACACACACACACACACACACATACTTACAAACGTATGAACACCATCGCAGGAATAGCTAGGGAAGCTTCTTAGCACCTTAAAACATCGAGGTCTGATGAAGACTCATTAACATACGCTCGTTTTTCTCCTCTTCCATAAAGAAATATTTCAAACACCAGTTATTTTCGTCACTTAACCGTATTATTTATAAATTAAGCTACTTTTACTTCACAAAATACATAAGGGCACCGTGCAAAATGTCAACAGCAACGACATTGCGAATAAAATCAGATTTAATCGGTAAATGTAATCTGAGTGTGTAAAACGCGAGCGCCCATTTTGTAATTAGCAGGGGGAAAGTATTCCTTTGTAACTCTAAAACATGGTGTATCTTTATTGAAATTTTCCAGATTGAATATTCAAGCATTAATAATATTGTTTCGATCCAATCTGCGCCTTGAAAGGTGTTAAAGATAAATTATTCATGAATCTGCTCGCCGTTTTAAATAGTTATTAAAAGTTGAGGTATTTTACAGCGAATTCGATAAAGCTTGTCGACTTTGAAAATGGAATTGGAATAATTAAATTCCTGAAAAGTTTTTTTTTTCACCTATGTGGCAATCAATCAACGATAGTTAACAAATGTCGCCGTACATGACGAGAGTTGTCAAACATCACAAAACAAGCATAGATAAATTCGACAGCTCCGTGAATTATACTCGTATCTCACCGGCAATGTGTTTACTTCAGACGCTGTAGACCCGGGTTCAATATACCGTATGGAATATTTTATGTTTTGGAAAGTTAAAGGAATTTTCAGAAAGTTCGAGCTCAGACTCTAAAGCGAAAAGGAATAGAAGGAAGAAAAGAAGAAGTAGTGAAAAGTGGTAAGTGATCTAGGAGAAGAAGTAGATAGAAGAGAACTTGTTCCGCCGAAGTAAGAGGAACAGCGGCAGACCAGCGAAGTGTAAGTTCAGATAAGTGGACACAAATAAAGACTGGAGTATTTCTTTCCAATCCCTGACCCATTCTCGTGTCAATAATTATAGATATTACATTTTGAACCATGTGGTTCTTTAATAGAACACATACATAAAGCTTAATGTTAATTGAGACTGCAAAATGTTATTATTAAGGAATTGAGTCTACCCTTGTGAATAATAAATACACTACAATTTAACAGATTGTTAAATCCATTGCTTGGTCGCCAAGTAAAAGTATTTCTTTAATCGTTTAATAACATAATATTGACACACTTTTTCACAAATTATCTTGCCCCAATCTAGTCATAACTTTCCTATTCCTCCATCCATATCCATAACTCGTAAACAAACATCCATATACATCGACATAATATTTCTTCTTAGTTCTTATATACTTTATACGTTTGCACCTGCCGGGATTCTGCGGGACCTAGCTCTTCTAGCTCACTGGGCAGGGTCACTAACCACTGGACTGTATGGGTCGTCGTGTTTAAGTTAGTGTGGGGAAGTCTTAGTAAACATAAATAAAAAGTAACAAATATATCAGAAGTTTTACTCAGTTACGCCTTTTAAGGAAATAGCTACTTTAAAAGCTCGCTACTAAGATGCATTTTAAATCGCACTCAGGTTGTAATTATGGCGGACTAATATTTGTGTTTAAACTTTTCAAGACATAAAATTCTTATTAGCTCTAGCACTGAAAGAAAAATCTTGACTCATATAAGCATCAAATTCTTTCATAAACTGCTTCACAATTTAATTGGTAGACCAGACTTGCTAGTGAAACTGTTTCCTAATCACTAATGTACCTCGAAGTGCCCCTCTAAGCCAACGCCCATTTTTTGCACTAATAAAAGTTAACACAATCCTCGGTAAAAATTCTCCAATCGAGCAAATGTCAAGAGACTATAATGAGTACCTAAATAAAATACCAGACTTCAACATGGGCTCGAATCATTTATAATATACTAGCTGACTCGACAGAACGTCTGTCCAGTCAGTTACAGTTCTGTAGATAATAAAAAAAATACTGTTTTATAGGAATTTGCCAATAATATTTCAAAATATCAAGAATTATTTCGTAAAAAATGCTCCCTGTTGTTATAATGAAATTGTTTCACAGTGGAACTGTCAAAGCGTCCGTCACCAAATATCTTTCATAGAAAATATGTCCATACAAAACAAATATTGAAAATAAAAATAATAATAGGCCACAAATCGAAATAAAAACTATCCTATCTTTCAAGTTGGACTAAACTGCACTCCATGAAGTAATCCCCATTTAAATCCGTTCATTAGTTTAGGAGTCCATCGTGGACAAACAACGTGTCACGTAATTTATATATATTAAGATTATGTTTTTAAATTTATTAGACGTAAATATTCTTATTTTGTATTGTACTTAATTTTAAATTGAACATTTGAGACATTTAAATTTTACTAACATCATTAACTATTAACCCAAGTTATATAATTTTGCGAAATAGTACTTAGGTATGAAATGTGATTTTCTTATCGGTTTTTATTATGAGATGCATTGTGACACCCATTCACTGCGCAGTACGTCTTTTTTCAATTTAATTTGGCCTTAAAAGGCCACATTGAAATTGCTTTATTTCGCTTGGGCCTACTCACGTTCTAAGCGTTATTATTCTAAGGTAAAGCACTCTGTATACAAATAATGTAACCCAAGTTATATAATATAGTATTAAAGTTAACGTTGGTTTCAGGTTCATGAATGATGTGTAACCCTTTAAGTTATCTGTACACTTAGATATAATTTTTTTATTTTTCTTGTGTACGCTATGTATTAGTGTGCGATTGTTGGGTTTCCAAATAAACAAATAAATGCTTAGTACTGTATTCTTTACATAGTAAATATTTGTTTAGTTGTTTCAGATTTCTTTTTAATTTTGTTTCACGTTCCTATGGTATGAACGATTGGGACCATACTAATTACGTGAGACCCCCTTAAAAGCGGCATGTGGGGGTTATTACTTTCCGAGGTTTCTGTGCCGTGGTTTACGAGTTTGTTAAGGGTTTAGAGTTTGTTGTGGATATTATTGTACTTCTTTATAAGAAAGAGTAGGTATTTTATTATATCAGTTTAAGACGAAATACAAATGAACGAATGAAAATGAAGGCTTTAAATTTGGGATCTCGCAATCGCAATATCTACGATAGTAAGATCTTATACATGTAAAATTTGCTTGCTAAACTGGCAGGGAGGCAAAGGAATAAAGTTGAATTTTAAATTTTGGACAGTTTTGTGATGACAAAATGGATTCTAGTTTGTAGCAAAGAGGATGTAAATGCTACGATATAAGAGGCGGCACTTTCTAATTAAAAACTGATATTTTGTTTAGTATGAAACGTGCAGTCATTTGACATAGTTAAATAGTAGTAATTACAGTATGGATATTGGCAACGAAGTATAACCAGGCGAAGTTTTAAAGCGAACAGTTGCTTAAAACGTAATGCATTTCGCTGATCTCCGTTTTTTACAAGTGTATAGCCGTCATCTGTCAATCTATCAATGACTGCACGTTTCATACAATCGAGTAAATTTTTTCTTAGAGAGTTTCGCTAGGCTGGTTTGTAGTTTGACAAATGAAAAGAAACTTCGGTCATCTGAATAATATGGTGTAGCAGTATAATATTGTAAGTTGGAATATTTTATATTGCAAATTAATTTTGACGATGGTAAGAGGCCTGATGGCATGACGTTGATTCCTTGGAGTCGTGGAAAGCCACTGGTGTGGGATGCGACTTGTGTGGACACGCTAGCCCCCTCTCATATTGAACATTCATCTAGAGCGGGAGGTGCAGCGGCGGAATCTGCCGAAAACCTAAAGCGGAGGAAATATGCATCACTCGGTGATGGATACATATTTGTTCCCTTTGGGGTGGAGACGATGGGTCCTTGGGGTTCATCGGCACAAAAACACGTTAAAGAGCTATCCAGGCGTCTAACCGATTTAACAGGTGACCCAAGATCTGGTACGTATCTCTGTCAAAGGATAAGTTTGGGCCATACAAAGAGGTAACTTTGCCAGCTTCATGGGCACCTTACCTGCCGATAGCGATTTTAATGATATTTTCTATTTGTAATTAATTAATTTTGTTAGATTGTTTAAGTTTTATTTTATTATTATTTATTTAATTAGCAGTTAAACAGTATTTTGTTTAATAAAACACGAACTTTTCAATAAGTCCATACAATTTCACTTATAAGACATACACACCACTAATATTATATTGCTCAACATATATATAATTAATCCCAACTGAATTATGTATTGGAGGTGGTTCGTAAGTAACTAGATTTAACAACTATTGCTGATAGCAGCAACAAGATTTCTATATAGATAGAACTTGCAGTCTCGTCTCAGTTGTGACCATGCTGGCTGTAAAGTACGGAAAACGTCTGGTCAATAATAATAAATACACATGCAACACACAAAATCCGTTTACAATAGAAAACCCACTGACAAAGAAAAAAAAACTGTTTTCACTGCTTTATTGAAAAGTATCCGGTAGATTAGTTAAACCAGTTAAAAGTATCAATAATGAAGTAATTGGGACGCCATACTACAATTTTTAAAGATATTTTGAAATATTTTTTTATCAAAATTTTTATCAAAAAAAGGGACGAGACGAGCAGGGAGTTCAGCTGATGGTAATTGCTACGCTCTGCCCATTACAATTTAATACCGCCCAGGATTATTTAAGAACCCAAAAATTCTGAGTGGCACTACAACTGCGCTCGTCACCTTGAGACATAAATTGTCAAGTCTCATTTGCCCAGTAATTTCACCAGCTACGGCGCCCTTCAGGCCGACACACAGTAATGCTTACAGATTACTGCTTCACGGCAGAAATAGGCGCCGTTGTGGTACCCATAATCTAGCCGGCATCCGGTGCAATAGAGCCTCCCACTGGTCGTTTATTTTGCAAGAACAAAAAAAAGTTAATGAAACATTTTCACTTTCGTACGAAATTTACCACATAAACATTAACAAAAGCATTCTACAATATTTTTCACGGACTAGCAAGTGGCAAAGCAAATATAGCTTAAGGCTATAACTTACCAGTGCTCGCGCCCCGATCCCGCACAATTTCCATTTTAAGTGCGAGACTCAAATAACTTATGTCCAAAATATGCCAATATAAATTGTAAACCTTACAAATTTGTTGTTCCCCGAGAAACCAATTTTCCACAGAAATGCACGTGACTCCTATTTTATCGAGTAATAACGTTTTTAATATTCCCATTTAATACCGCTTCCTTATTATACTTTATAGCTAGGCGTGTCTCACTGTTTCAAGCGCGTAACAGTATTTTTTTATGACAGTACGGGGCGAGACGAGCAGGACGTTCAGCTGCCCAAATGGCAGGGCGTATCAATTACCATCAGTAATGCAGTTGCCTCAGGATTCTTTAGAAACCGAAAAATTCTTAACGACACTACAATTGCGCTCGTCACATTGAGACATAAGATGTTAAGTCTCATTTGCCCAGTAAATTCACTACCTACGGCGCTCTTGATACTGAAATAATGTAATGCTTACACATTACTGCATCACGGTAAAGTTCTGAAGAGGAAATATAACCGTGCCTCCAGATTTTTTAAGCGGCAAATCGCCCGTACGAAATCGAAGCACGTCGTCAAAATTGGCGAGCAGCTTCAATGATATGTTGGACACCGCCAACATACATTGCTATGCAGACGATAGCACTGGTGATGCCGTATACACGGGACATGCAGGTCTCTCTCGGGAAATCGTCGACCAGTGCCAGGAGAAACTTGTGTCTTCTATCGAGTCCTCTCTCGAGAAGGTCGCGGAATGGGGTAAGTTGAACCTTGTCCAATTCAACCCCCAGAAGACTCAAGTTTGCGTGTTTACCACAAAAAAAAACCCATTTGCCGTATCACCGCTCTTCGACAACATTTCCATTAAAGCCTCGCCTAGTATCGTAATACTGGGTCTTGAAATCTCGAGCGATTGCAAATTCCGTGGCCATCTGGAGGGTGAAGCCAAATTGGCTTCGAAGAAGCTGGGCGTCTACAAAGCGCAAGTCCGGCCAACCATGGAGTATTGCTGTCATCTCTGGTCTGGTTCTGTTGCAAGAGAATGGTGGCGGCGGTGATCACTTAACACCAGGTGACCCGTACGCTCGTTTGACCTCCTGTTCCAAAAAAAAAAAGAAATAGGTGTCGTTGTGTTACCCATAATCTAACCGGCAGCCTGTGCAAAGGAGCCTCCCCCTGGTATTTTGTAAAAAAATATTTTGGCTTATGTATATGGATTGCTTAAAGCACTAAGTTATTATATATTAGATCACTATTATTATGTACAAGCGTACGAACTATGACTCTTATTTATAAGCACTTATTTTATGTGTATTACATTGATATTTTATGAAAATAAAAGTATATATATTTTAACAGAAGTTATGAAGGCCATAAGTTTAAATAAATGGTGGTGGCGTTCCCGTGTAACCTTTTAACACTCTGTAGGTTTTATGTTTAGAGACTAGGCTCAAACCCAAAAACATGTTTTAGGGCGTACAAATTGTATTTGCCTCCAATTGGAAAATCTTGTCAAGTATTTAAGCATCAAAAATGTTATCTGTTCGTAACTAAATATTAGGTATCGGTGTTATTTTATCATTAATTATGTATAATAAATTAGTTATTTAATTTTCAATATGCACTATATTACAATGCTTTGTTGAGCCTTATTCTTGGGATATTTTAGGGTTCCGTAGGCAAATGGCAAAAAACGGAACCCTTATAGATTCGTCATATTATCTGTCTGTCTGTCCGTCCGTATGTCACAGCCAATTTTTTCCGAAACTATAAGAACTTGGTTTGAACTGTTGAAACTTGGTAAGTATATGTATTCTGTGAATCGCATTAAGATTTTCATACATAAATAGAGAAAAACAATAAATTTTGGGGTTCCCCATACTTTGAACTGAATCTCAAAAATTTTTTTTCATCAACCCCATACGTGTCTATCTATAGATAGGTTTTCAAAAATGATATGACGCTTTCTAACATAATTCTTTTCTATTGTAAAATGTGTCCCCCCCCCTGAAACTTCTAAAATAAGAGAATGGTAAAACTAAAAAACATATATGATGTACATTACCATTCAAACTTCCACCGAAATTTGGTTTGAACGAGATCTAGAAAGTAGTTTTTTTTTTTAATACGTCATAAATCGTATTATCAATAACTTAATTATAAAAAAAGTATACTATTATTAAAATATCGATCAAAGTTACAACGAACTACATGAACTTTTATATTCTGTTACTTGCTGCTACGAAACCCTTCATGGGCTAGTCCGACCCGCACTTGGCTGCTTTTTTTTATTCTCAATGTGTTTTTGTACATTTCATGGCGACATAATATAATGTATATTATTATACCTTTGACACACAGCTTTTCTGAAAGTTAACACATGATATCCATGAAAATAATATGAATTATAAAGTAGATACGGAATTCTATTAAAATGTTGAAGTAATAACAATTCTCGTTAACATTCTGAACTGTTACATTGTCAAAATTGTTTATATGTGTCTTTTTTGTATCACCAAAAGTATTTGAGTGACAATCAACAAAAAATCTTGTTCCATAAGAAACAACGTAAGAAATTTATGCATATTGTGTTTTTCATTAGCCGTGTTTGATACTTAGTGATGGTAAAGTAAATGTATCATTAGATACCAATGTATATCTATATGGATACCAATGTATTTCATTATTATAACACTAGAAATAAGGGATTGCTTGTAACTAATTCTAGTAGGCTTCATAAGATACATAATAGCTTTAAGGGTAAATGTATACACTTCTACAATAAAGTCCCAGCCACTGTTCAGGCATTGTCTATAAATAAATTTAAATGTTTTATAAAAAAATGGCTCTGTCGTAAATCCTATTACTCCACTGCTGAATATCTAAATGATCGGACAGCCTGGGACTAGATTGTGATTATTTTATAGCAACTGTACAATATTGTATATTTTTATTGAAAAGAGCGCAAAAAAAAAGAATGCTGGGAGAGTTTCTTGCGCCGCTTCTTCTCTCTCAGAGCGCCATTTGTTTCCGAAGCGGTAGTAGTATCTAGTAGTATAAGAAATGACATCAAAAAGAATTCTAAAGGAATCAATTTTGAGAAAATAAATGCCTTTTATGCCTTTTATGCCTTTTTATGGTATATCCTTCAATAGGATTAAATCACCTACCTAATAAAATAATCATTGTTGATCGCAAATATTATCTTAATCTTGTAATTGGTTATCACGAACTCTAAAGCCCTATTTATATTGTGTTGATAAAACCAAGTCTCAACGATCACAATGACGAGTATTATATAAATAAATACTACAAAGGAAATAAGATATAAAATGCCGACATCTCGCAGTCATTTTTGATAAACCAGCGGCTTTGAAAAGGGGCCAACCCATCGTAAGTGATTACAGTGTTTCAACGCATACTTCTAAAACTGATATATCTTTTAATGATTCGCGTTCGTTTGTCCTCCTTTCTCAAAAAAACTGATATGATGAAGGTATCTTCAGCATTTTAATATATATAGCAAATAATCTCTCGCTCTATACCTACCCGGTAGCTAAAAGGAAAACCGAAACTGTACAAAACGAAAAACGAGAGCATCGGGAAAAAAAATACGGGTTGCTCTGCGGGAGTTTACAACTATAATGAATAAATCAAAACAGTTGCAATTCAAATGATGCAATGAAATAAAAACATTTTTGGAGTATAACAAATTTATGGTAATTCAAATACATTACAGAACTGAGACCATACATTGAAGTAGATTGAATGTACTCATGAGAGCTATTCCGGCAGATGTTCCGATTTCACGCTAGCTTGGCTCGAACAACACCACGCAGCTTGTACGACTATCATTTCCCAGCACACAAGGAAATACGAACTATTTCGCATCCATTATTTGGATTAAAACGAAATTCATGAACTAAGTTCAAACAATACTTCACTTATAAAGTGCTAGCTAACTCAACGTTGTTCTTTTCATAAAAAATCTAATAAATTTGAAATCTACGCCAATGAAAGAAACAAGAATTAAAAACAAAAACTAATTTCTCAACGATCCATATTAACTAAGTATAAGTGCCCCGCAAACCCCTTTTTATGAAAATAAGGGACGAGATGAGCAGGACGTTCAGCTGATGGTAATTGATACGCCAAGCCCATTACAATCCAGTACTGCTCAAGATTATTGAAAAACCCAAAAATTCTGAGCGGCACTACAACTGCGTTCGTCACTTTGACATAAGATGTCCAGTCTCATTTGCCCAGTACCCATAATCTAGCCGGTGCAAAGGAGCCTCCCACTGGTGAGTGAAAGTTTCGTAAAGTCTGTACTTACCTGACCTCTACTCGATGAAACCTACAAAATTACAAGCCTCCCAAAAACTCCCTTACGGTTCCGGAGATATCATTATGAGTCAGTACATAGATGAAAATCTCTTATACGATATATTTAGTTGATATCAACAAGCCAAATTTGTGATATAATAAATAAAGCAAGACCGAATAGGAGCTACATTAGTCGCACCATTACTGTCCAGACTCCAGACAGATTTTCTTTATTGTCAGTCGACTTTTGGCTGTCTGGAATAAATCTTTCTTATCAGTACGACTGTTAATGTGTTCTACCATGAATCTGTGAACAAATTGTACCGTTTATATCAATAATCAAGACTCTCGTAAGAGAAAAATTGTTCTGTAAGATTATTTTAAAAGCGCCCATAAAAATATTCGCTATTTTTATTTATTAAGTTATATAAAATGTACAAAAACATGCTCTTAAAAAATACTTAATTTTATTTTATTTTGTTTACATCTAAAGTAAAACTATAATATATACAAACAAAAAATCAATAACTGGTTCTCCCTTATAAGAGACAAAGTACACAAATTATGTTATACATCTATATTTATATAACATATAATGAAAATGGTCTTTCTTTGAGGAGCTTTCAAGCCTAAAACCACTGATCACGTATCGACATGAAACCACCATCATTCGATGCGAAATTTATCCTTGAAGGTTTATGGCTATATTTATATTTTTTATTGTATTTGTAATAAGATGAATAAAATTTAATTTATAATTCGCGAAGCGGGCGGTATAGACTGGCTAGGGAACGGCTAGTGTACATATAAATTCAAACTTATAGGCTAGACCCTGTGTACGGTAATATTTTATACTGTATACTATCTACATACATAAAACACAAAAAAACTGAACAGTAAAGAAAATAATTGAGGGTTTTTATAATATAAAATACTAGCCGATGCCCGCGACTTCGTCCACGTAGATAACGGTTTTTTTTTTTTAAATAATGAGCAAGTTTGGAATTGAAGATTATCTCGTGTTCTATTCCAGTTGCGGTTCCCGTTTTCGCTCCCGTTCTCAACATATTATATGAATCTTATTTCGAGGACGATTGCTATGGCAAAGTAATCCTACTATTGGTTTATACCAAAACTGAAATTCACTTCGATGAGCTATAACATAGTTATTCAAAAATTCCGCGGGAAAAATGGTATTTTCCTGGATAATGTAGCCTATGTCCTTTCCCAAGCTCTAAGCTATCGCTGTACCAAATTTCATCAAAATCGGTTCAGTAGCTCCGGCGTAACAGCGTAACAAACAAACATACATTCACATTTATAATATTAGTAGGGATAACGACATCTTAATTCTCAATATTAATAAAAAAATTATGCTAATAATTGCCTATTGAATCATAATATAAAAATAAAAGATATCGAGCTCCGAATATTCTTTTTAACTTTTAATTATATTATTTACTTAATTCCTGTTTCTTCTCAGGTCTGAGGGAGTCTATTTTGAATGGATGGTAATTTTTGACCTTCAATAAGTGATTGGGAATCCTATTTTAATTAAAAATATTTGAATTTGTAACTAAAATATTTTATCTATATATTGGTGTAAGCTCAGTGTCAGCTCGATCTATCTGACCGCGTGCAACGCAAGCAGCTCGAATTGTCGAGGACTTGAGGCTGGATCACTTGGTGTTGCGTAGAGACGTCGCTTCATTGTGTGCTTTCTACCGCATTAATCACGGGGAGTGTTCCGAGGAGATTTTTCATCTGAGTCCTACCGCTGAATTCAACCTCCACACGACATGCCACAAGTTAGGATATCATCCCCACCATCTGGATGTGTGGCCTTCCTCCACAGTGCGGTTTTCAAGGAGCTTTGTTCCACGTACTACAAAGCTGTGAAATGAACTTCCTTGTGCGATGTTTCCGGGACGATACGACATGGGTACCTGCAAAAAAAGTGCGTACACCTTCCTTAAAGGCCGGCAACGCTCCTGTGATTCCTTTGGTGTTGCAAGAGAATGAGGAGTAACGTAACACTTAACACCAGGTGACTCGTACGCTCGTTTGTCCTCCTAATCCATAAATAACATGGTGGCACAAATTTATAAAGATAAGTTTGAATGTATTATAACAAAACCATTCCAGATTGTATTATTTGTGGGTAAAACTGTTATGTAGTAAAAGTACAACAGTGCTACAAAAATAAAAAGAAGAACAAATGTCAACTCTCAGCTGGAGACTTCCTTCCTTCCTTTGTGAGGAAACGTTACACACAGCTGCGAAGATATTGTGTGTAAAATGTTCTTTTTCTATTCGCACTGTTCTTATAAGGACTGAAACCCACCCAAAATAGTTGTGACGCAAAATTGACGTTGAATTGCAGACAAATAGCCAGTAAATACCTTTACCTATAATGAATTATCTTTCTTGACTAAATCGCAAAAATCATGGGTTATTTATATTGAAATCAGTCTAGGATATATCAATTGAAATTCTACCCAAATATAATGTTACCCGTAAAGTACTTGGGCTTGGTGGACCTGTATATTATATTGCGCACCGTTCACAGTGAGTGGTGGTTCCGACGAATTAGCTGTTAATGGCATTTTCTGAATAAGACGTGGCATTATCGCGTGTCGTGGCCTTCTGCATATCAGAGCTTTTATCTAACACCTATAATAAAATCTTTCTAAGTAACAGTTGTAGCCGAAGACTGCAAGCGTTCCTAAAATACAGGTCTCAGTGAGTCTTTGTGTCGTTTGGTGTTGATACACTTGGCCTATGGGGCTCAGAGGCACGGACAGTGTACAAAATACAGTGTCCAAAAACCCAAGCGCTGGCAGCTATTTCAGTCAACGGATCAGCCTAGCTATCCTACGTGGAAATGTTGTAGTATTCTTTGTACATTACTGTCACTATGACAGTTTTTAATTCATGAAATCATCTATATATATATACACTGGCCTTCAAAAGTAAGTATTACACTTTTATAATTGGGATAACGTTTTAAGTTCACAAGATATATTACTTACGAAATAAAAAGGACTCCAAAGAGAATTTAATTTTGTACATAAAAACTTTATAGTCGGTAACCTCTTTTAAGAATTGGCTGAAAAAAAAACCTCAAAAACAAAACCATTCCTTTTTCAAAGTGGACGTTTCCGAATTACAATTTTACCATTCACATTTTTCTTTCTGTTTTAAATTTTTTTCAAGATCGATGGGTCTTGTTTTAAAAATTTATTCTAAAAAGCACATAACATTTATTTATCATGCCTCTTTCAGTTGAAGAATGTGCTAGGATCATGGCTTTTCTGGAACTAGGCATCAGTATGCGTCGCACTGCAAGACTGGTGGGTGTGACGGTACGAACGGTCCAGAAGGTAAAGCGAAGGTACGAAGAGACTGACACCATCTGAGGAGACCTTGTAATGGCAGACCCAGGTGTACCAGTGCCCGAGAAGATCGTTCTATTATTTCCACTGTGTTAAGAAATCGCCACCAAAATGCAGTTGAAGTCCAGCAACAGCTACTTCAGACCCGGAGGGTACATTAGTGACAGTACAGTGAGAAGAAGACTTGCTGAAGCAAATTTGAAACCCCGAAGACCAGCGAGTGGCCCAAAACTCGAGAGACAGCATCGAGTAGCGAGACTGCGATACGCCCGTGAACACATGCAGTGGGATGAAGAAGAATGGTCAAGAATTTTGTTTGCAGATGAGTCTCGATTCTCCCTTTACACTTCTGATGGAAGGCGAAGTGTTTACAGGCGACCTAGTGAGCGATACCTTCAAGCCTGCATCTCAGAAAGAGTCCAATACGGTGGAGGCAGTGTACATGTATGGGCTGGCATATCTTCAGAAGGTCGCACAGAGCTAGTAGCCATAGAAAATGGCACCCACACTAGGCAAAGATATGCTCAAGAGATTCTCAATGAGTATGCAGGGGCGTATTTAGCAGATATGGGTGATGGATCGATGCTGATGCATGATAATGCCCGGCCACACACGGCTCATATCGTACAAGAGTATATTCAGGAGGTCGGTATCAGCGTGATGGCTTGGCCATCAAGAAGTCCTGATCTCAACCCGATTGAACACGCCTGGGTGAGCTTGGGAGGCTAGTCAGAAATCGCAGACCACCACCTACTACTAGTGTTCAGTATGCCAAACCGGCTTGAAGCTGTAATCAGAGCTCGAGAAGGCAATACCAGTTATTAAAAATTAAATAACATGTAATACATTTTAGTTGAATTTTTTTACACTAAACTAAAAATGTCTATTTTCATTGTTTTATCTTTTTTAAGTTAAAAATGTTACTAATGTATAATTTTAGTTTCTAAGAATTAAAGCCTATAAAATTTGCAACAAAACGTTTTTAATCTTAAATCTTTACCTTCTATAGTTAAGAAAAAAAAAAAAATTGAAAAGTGTGATACTTACTTTTGCAGGCCAGTGTATATAAGAGAATTGCACGTATATAGTCACTCATCACGATATCTCTGGAACCATAAGGCGTAGAGACTTGAAATTTGGTAGGAATACTCCTTTCGTCGAGTAGAGGTCAGCTAAGAACGGATTTTTACGATCCACCCACAAGTTTTTTTTTATTATGAACAGAACAAGGTCTGTCGGGTCAGCTAGTATTATATATTGTAAATATAAGCATATAATAAATGTATAATAATCAAATAATAATTATAAATAGTCTAATAACTGTATTTCATTTTCCAAGTAATAATATAATAACAGTAAATTAGATCGTAAAATTGTTCCAGTAAAATCGTTCGTTACTCTAAGTAATTGATTCTTCAGCGGTATTCATTTACTCGCAAATAATCGGTGTTAAGTCTCCGCCTTCATCAAATTGTATATTAATTGGAATCTTATCTAAGTTTCGTTGTTACGTAAATGCGAATTATTTCGTCAATATTGTCAGACGGATATTTAATATTGGCAACAGGTTGTCGGCTCTACTGAATTACAAGTACACAGCCCTTTCAAGTGGTTTTGTTGTGTTATGAATGAGAAATTCTGTGATATTAAATTTAGTTGTGTCTGTTATATGTGTATAAATTATTATGTATCTATGAAAAATATTTTTGCAATTGTGCTTATATTTAATAAGCCACAACCTGAGTGTTGAACAAAGCATATTATAAGATTTTATAAGGGATACGTCACTCGAACGGTTGGCTCAGTTGGAAAAAGCGCTAGGCTTGTAACTATATGTATACATAGTGGTAGGAAGGTTGTAGTTGAGATGCGCTTGTGAAGCACGCGCAACGTGACACCGATTCCAAAGATAACAATAATTGTAACTAGAATTAGATCAATTGATAAGAATAATTACATTGTATAAAAATACGTAATTATTTTTATTTCTATAGATTTATACAATTATAATAGTTGTTTTTGAAGTTGGTTGTTTCTTTTTAAGCTTTAGTAGGTCACTATTTAACATTAACAGTAGCTTTAACCGACGAAGATTGGATGATTAAGTTATGACGTCATCTAAAAATTGTCAAATGGTGCAACACATTTCTTGCTTAACCGATATTTTAACATGTTTGTTATTACTAGAGTTAGTTGATGCAACCCTACTATACATGAGCCATAGGGCATAATATTACACAAGATTCTTACAGAAATATTATATCAATTAATGTAATGTGTCAACTAAACTATTATTATAGACTAACAGAGCGCATTTATTACACAATTAAAACCAACCATAAGGCTTCCACCGTTAGGTGATCTAAGTAACAAAATACCTACACCACATTCGATCCATAACTTGTAATGGGCAGTAATATTTTGTTGTGTGTAAGAATCATTAACGCCAGTAACAGCTAACATCAAAAGTTCCCTCACACAAGATTGCTTCGGGGGCGATGATTGATAGGCCAAGCGGTTGTGTGTCAGTTAATTACGATTGATTTCCTGTTTTTATGTGGATTTCGATGTGTTAATCTATTTCAAGATTTGGATTTAAGAGATTTCAGCAAGTGGCTCATCAGCTTCTTTACTCGGAGTAATGTTTATTTATGGTATGTGTGGATTGATATATCTACTGTACTCAATAACTCTAGTTTTTACGTTTAATTTAGATTTACTTATTTGACTTCGTGTATGGCAATACTTTGAAGTATTTGAAGTTTCAGTATTTTAGTTCTTCACTTTACATATATTGCAGTTGAAATGATTTGTAAAACGATGAAGCTGTAAATGTTGATTTAAAAGAGTAACAATCACTTTCTTACTACTTCTTCTCATTTAATGAGAAGCTTTAAGCTCAACCTTTTGCGAAGTGGCGGTAAATATAAAAAGAAATGAAAACTTGACATTCATAAGTGTCATTTCCTTGACCTACATGATTAAGTGATTTTGATTTGATTTGATTTACAGCGTCCAGATTGTTGTGGATGGTACTTACTCGAACCCAAGGCCCGTGAACACTAGGCTTGTTGCTATCGCCAACACTATTTCTTCTGCATATAAAATATAAAATGTTAGATATCTTCATGCATTAGTACTGGGGATACTAAAAATCTAGGCGCCGACTAAATTATAATATCTTCTATCCAGTGTATACTTGTGAAGGTTGCGGAATGGGTCAAAATGATTAAATGGTAAATGTGCTCAGCTATCCCATAGAAGAATCAAGTTTGAGCGAAAAGCAATAAAAATCTAATATGCCATTTAACCGCTCTTCGACCGTAGTTATTTCCTTAAGCGATAATCAATTTGTGGCCTGGAAGGTGGGGCTTAATTGGCTTCAAAGAAACTAAGGGCCAATATAGAGCAAAATATGATTTGAAGCTAGCCCACACTTAAGCGTTGTATAAGGTGCAGATCCGGACATTTACTATGGAGTATTGTTCTCATATCTGGCAAACTCAGGAATTAGCACAAAACTTTTGACACGCACTAGTAGGACTGCTCTAATTTTTTTTTATGCCAAAACGGGACTAGACGAGCAGGACGTTGAACTCATGGTAATTGATACACCCTGCCCATTACAATGCAGGGCCTTCCAGGATTCTTAAAAAAACAAAAACTCTGAACGGCTCTACAATTGCGCTCGTCACCCTAGGACATAAGATGTTAAGTCTCATTTGCCCAGTAATTACACTAGCTACGGCGCCCTTCAGACCGAAACACAATCGTGCTTACACATTACTGCTTAACGGCAGAAATAGACGCTGTTGTGGTACCCATAATCTAGCCGGCATCCTGTGCAAAGGAGCCTCCCACTGGTAAAATACACTACTCTAATTTTTGGTGATTGAACTCTATCTATCTATTTGGTATTGATTTCTACTCCATTTATCAAAGTGTACCGATGAGTTGATGGTCCTAATTCCAATAAGCCTAAATACTCCTACTTTGGTTCTATCCAGGAGTTCCGATGCCTACCTCCAGCTTTCACCACCAGATGGTGATCATTATGGTACTACTTTCATGGGTTGGATGAGGGCAGTGCAAGACCGACCTTCCTGGAGATCTTTGGACGACGCTTTTGTCCAGCAGCGGACTTCTATCGGGTGAAGTGACCATTTTCATTTACGCCATTAAATTTTGTTGTTTATCATCGCTGAACTATTTTTAAGCTATCTGTGAAATATTTATTATATTCTTGTTTTATTTAGAGTTTAAAACTTGTTATTGAGAAATCTAAAATTTGTTCTATCAAAGTTCTATCAATTACTCTCAGATTCCATGGTCAGGTGGGAAGTGAAATGAACGATGTAAAAGTAAAAAATAAAAACATAAAAAATACCAAACCACTAATTGTTAACCAACCGTTATAATTCAGTTAATAACTAAGTTATTATTTTAACTTTGTTATTGAAACAAATATAAAACACTACAAGCTTAAATTTAATACGGCGACTGAGGAAGTTTGTCAGCGTACTTAATATTGAAACAATGTTCGTTACATTGGCTAGCTGTATACGTACAAGACAAAGTTTTCGCTTAAGCCTCTGCGTACCTCGAGTGTAAATTTACTGAAAATTAATTAAACTTATGACAAACCGTTAATTCTGTGCAGTATTATAATTCTGATCCTTAGAGGATATTATTTTAGAGTCCAATAAAATACTTTTTAGTGTAAGCGTGCTTTAGTGCTGTTCTTTCCTGCGTTTGTTGCCTTTTAAGCAAAGGCATTGGCTAAAAGAGTGGTAGGATGGACGCAGTTATAATGTTTGTTGCGCCCGTTCTTCTCGGGTCTGAGGCATACTATTTGAACTGGGTGGTAGTTTTTGACCTTCAATAAGTGACTTTACTCCAAATTGAAAACAAAATATTGTATTTGAATTTGAATGCAAGGTACATGAATGTTAGACTCGATTGTGTTTGAAACAGTATCCGAGTATATTCCTGTACAGTTGAGAACTATCTAGAGCTCTTACGAGTAATCGGCCAGAGATAACCCTGCTTAACCATAGACTTACAATATAACTAGCGTTTAGACAATCAGAGCGTGCAAGATAGTAGAACATTTCAGACCAAAAACAGCAAGATAGAAGGAAAAGTGGAAATATTGTTACTATAACTGATTTTGATTGGGAAGTCAGAATCAGCCACGATTGGTATTAACTTCTTACTATTTTAAATGTTAAAATAGCTAGCCACTCGCTAACGCACATTTTGAGTAATGAAAATTGGTTACGCTTCATTGGGCTGTTAGACGACGTAAGTCTATGGTGAGAATAGAATCGTCGAAGACGTCAATATGACGTCACTTAGATGGCGACCTTTCCCTGTGTTAACTTTTGGGGATTATAAAATAATCAATGAATTAAATCTTTAAAGTATACAAAATATATGTTGATGATTATGATTTACATCATGGGATAAGTAACTACTAAGAATAATTCTTTCTCCACATCCATAAGATGAAAGACACAGCCATGAACCGTCACAGCTGAAGCTACGAAACATTAAACAAAAGCAAGGACATTCGAGACAAAACCCTTTTATATTACATCCATATTATTGACGTACAAGCATTATCAAATGTATTACATTACAACAAACAAGAATATTATCTTTCATTAGTATTTATTTCGGTATAGAAAGATGGAAAACGTGATTATTTATTACCGAAATGCCTCAAGCTATGGGTATAAATGGTCCCAATTGGGCCTGATTGCTCCGAGCAAAATTCTATATCAGCAACCTGAGACTTGATTTATTTATTTTATTTACGCTACGCATGTTACTGGATTACAAATTATCTGAGAATAGATTTACCAGAGTATATACTATTTATTTTACGTCTTTGTTCTAATTTGCCGCTACGCCTAAGAATACGTAATAGTACAAGTCCAGAAGACTCACTTCGCAAAATCAATTAAAGAAATAGGAACTCTTGCGGCCATACATTAAGGTGTAATTCAGATCACACAGCACTATCAACCTAAATTTTTATTCACCTAGTAGTTGCCTCTCTTTCTATCGCGTGACTCTTACCTCTTCTGACGACGTTAGGGTTGTCTTTTTTACCTAGAACGTAGGTATGTACATAGATAAGGTAACCTTATAAAAATAGCTTAGTTTTTTCTATAAAATGTATTTATATTACATACCTTACATAGGTATGTAGTCGTTATTTTAAATCAATATTCTTTCGTTGTGAAACCTACATTAGTTGAAGACAATATGATTTGGAAGAAGGCATATTCAACATAGTTCATTTTTTCTTCAAAAAGTAGAAACTATTTAAATAGGTAGGCAGGTACCTACATACTACTAGAACAACTTGGCTTTTACGAGTTACGTATGAGGAGAATTAAAGATATTCAATTGGATTTTTATAATTCCAATTTATAAAACGCTTCAATAATTCGAACCGAATGTACACCAATTAAATCCTAGTTTTTATTCAAATTCTAAGTGGGCTCAAGTATTTAATTTGAAATACTTCGAGTGGTTATAAACATTTTTAACATAAAAACCGTTGATATTTTGCATTAAACACAGTACGAACTATTATATGAAAATATAGACCATCATTATACATTTTCAATTTTTTTTTTTTACTAGTATCGATGTAATTTTATGCAATGTGTTCTTTTGTGCAAGCAAAATATTGAATGAACATCAGGTTTTTCATAACAAAATCTGTGATTCATATGTAATATATTAGTTCATTACCATATTATAATAACCATTGCTTGAAACGTGCACTGTGTACGAATAAATTACATAATTTGAAAACTGTATAATATTATATGTTCGCAGTACCGTATATCGTACAGTAACAGTATTATATCTGATACCCAATGACGTTCTATCTGATACCTATCAATAACTTTGGTAACTGTATGCGCAGTGTTTGTATGGCAGTACTGCCACCACACCTACTGTGCCAAACAGAGAGATATAGAGAGAGAGTAATTGTTACTTTTATAAGCAGTTCTAATCAATCCAATGAAAAATAGATATTAATAATAGGGTTTAAAGTATAAAGTTGCCCTTTTATTGTAATAAGTACTTCGACTTGATATAGAACCTTCATGGTTTGATTTTTGAGCGAGAAATGAAACGAAATTTCTTCTTTAAAAAATGTGCAATATTAGATTATCGACTTTCAGTTGTTTTTTAATTTAGTAGTCTACTGTGCTGAACTCCGAACAATTATAGCAAAACTAACAGTGAAACAGACCGACTTTTGAATTGATCTTCACCATTAATGCTCCGTGGTAACGCGAGATCTCATACAGCACGAGAAACCGTTTAAACTCTAGATCACCACAGTTCTATCCCAAAGGCATAAATGAACTTCCTATTAGATGGCAGCAATGTATAGGGTATTTTGATTAAATTGTTATGTTAAATTTAAAAAAAAACGAATTTCAATTTTTCAGTACAAATCGGCAATTTCATACTTTAAGCCCCAATATGATGACGGGAAGTTCAGAAGAAAACGTTTTTTTTAATGTGTAAAAGATACTATTCCTCTTTCCGCCCTCCCCAAAGATTGTGGGAGATAATTGGTCAATAAAGCTTCTGTAAAATTTATTATTTGTTTTATTCCATGCGGTTCACAAACAAAAAGTTGTATTAGCAGATTCATACACCGTCGGCCGCTGGTAAGATAATTTATGTATGAAAAATTTATACACAAATTACTTTAATTTTTATTTGCAATATAACTTTATCTACACTTGTTTATGAAATATTTGTCCAACAGCATATTAAGCATAATTAATTTATAAAAACTTCGTTCCAACCGGGTCTCCCACGACAATACTTGGCTTTTAGGACACTTATACGAGTCTCTTTATTTTAAACTTTTAATCACCATGTTCTAAATATCTATATATTATATACTATGTTAGGAATCGGTTTTTAATTATGTAATGTTTTTTAAGCTGTTTTTTGTAATCTTTAATATATGTTTTGATCGTAGGACCCGAAAAACTTAACACTTAATTTATACGACGATTTGGAGGAAGAATCATACAATTTTTATGTTGTGGAGAATAATTTTGAAGTTTTTTGACGCGTTAGAAAAACATTAACAGAGTTAACTTTTACGGTGCGCGCGCACATCATCACGCGAATTCGACACCCTGACGTTAGTTTCTCAATTAGACCATTTGTATCATACTTCAGCAACCATAGGCCTCTTTTAAGACCATTCCTTTGCAATTGAAGAAAAATAATTTAATGAAATTTAAACTAAACGTTATTTAACCAAATTAAGCTGTATAATATTAATATTTTCATTTTTTGTATGAAAACACCACCTTAAGTACAATATTTTTCTTTTTCCAACAGTAAAAAGCACGAAGAATATATTTTACTAAGGATTTTTCTTTTGTTGCGTTAAAGAAGTGTAACTTCTTGCGTTCGTTGATAAGTAGACACATTCTTTATGTTCTTAATTTTTAATCAACTTCTTTTAATTTAAATAAAAGTTTTCTCTTATAATCTCATGATTTATATATCTCTCAATATATAATAGCTATATATAATAATCTATGAGTTATTTAAATCCAAATATAAATTTTAAAAGAGCTTTGCTGTACAGGCGATAAGATCAAACATATTTTATAAACATGACATATTTCGTATTCAGATTACTAGATACTACTTCACTTTGATATAAAAGGAAAGATCATAATATTATTATGCATAACTCTAGAAAGATCACTCTTGCTTGTTCCTTGTAGAGCAAAATAAGTTTACATATTTTCAATATCATCCATATATAATACGAATGGAAAATAACTTAATTTTGGACAGGATGCCGGCTAGATTATGGGTACCACAACAGCGCCTATTTCTGCCGTGAAGCAGTAATGTGTAAACATTACTGTGTTTCGGTCTAAAGGGCTAGGCTAGGCCCGTACGGCTAAGGCCGTAGCTAGTGAAATTACTGGGCAAATGAGCTCAAGGTGACGAGCGCAGTTGTGGTGCCGGTCAGAATGTTTGGGTTTTTCAATCATCTTGAGCGGCACTGCATTGTAATGGGAAGGGCGTATCAATTTCCATTAGCTGAACGTCCTGCTTGTCTCGTCCCTTATTTTCATAAAAAAATACCACTTTTGCTTGTTGCTTGTGTATCGATATCATCCATATTAACGAATCGAAAAAAAAAAATAAAAAGCTTAGATTATTAATGACGACCTGTATAGCCGAGTGGTTAGCGATCCTACCTACTAAGCTAGAGGTCCCGGGTTCGAATCCCGGTAGGTGCAAGCATTAATATGATGAATATTGATGTTTGTTTCCGAGTCATGAATGTTTAAATAAGTATTTATGTATATTTATATGAATTTATGTATGTTTAAGTAAGTATATTGTATTAAATATATCATTGTCTTCTAACCCATAACACAGGCTATATATGCATATAACTTGGGGCAAGATAATTTGTGTAAAAGTGTGTCAACATTATTATTATTATTATTAATACGTCTAAATAGACTATGACAGCTGTAAAAACGTCGAAATAAATAGAATTTAAAACTATCCTATATTATCATTGCACGCACACTAACACAAAGTGTTATACAAATCGCGAGTGTAAGACGTAGCTTGTCACACACACAATGCTAATATTCCTAGCCTGATTTAGTCGGTTATCTAACAGCATATCGGAACTATTTATATTGACACCTAAAACAATTTGTACACTATTTCTTGTTTACTCATATATATTGAATTTGATAGATAATAAATTATAGTTTAAAAGGACTAGAAAATACTCCATAAAAAGGAAAATAAAAAATTGCAGAATACTTTTATAGAAATAAACAATTTTGTTATTTTTTTTTAATTTTAATAAGTCTCCATGTAAAAACGATTCAACACACTAATTTGATAAAGTCAACCCTTAAAGATTTTGGTGGTGGAGGCATGCATCTATGTCAATTTAGAATCCCTCGTCGATTCCGATATTATTGTACGATAATTTCTTGTCTCAATATTCACATATAGAATATAGTGACAAAAAGTTATTATTATTTACGAAAAGTAATAAACTCTGATCTTTTTGGTCTGCTGGAAGTGTCATTTTTACTCAGCTTTCACCGTATTAAACAGATCGCAAGGGCATCCGCACTTTGGCTGTTGTTTGACCATAGTAAACACAAATAGGACACCATGCTTATTTGAGCCCCTAGCCTCTTTCTGTGCTGAAGCTTGATCGATACTGGTAACGGCAGTTGTTCATGTAATACACAACCTTTTCCCTAACTCCTAAGACCTTTATCCTAGCAACTTAGCAGTTACAAGTCAAGAATAAACTGCGAGCCGCGACATCTATGGTCGTATGGCGTAACACACATTCCACCAAATAACCGCACGCGAAGGTTGAGCACCGGAACTTTTCAATATAAATCCAGGATATCCTCGTATTCCTGTAGATTTGCCGCCGTTAGCCCGTAGTGATTTCTTCGTTAAGTGTCCCGCGAAATATATATTGTGGTTTGCCAGCACACTCAGGCGAATACAGAAGAACACATGATCTTGCAGAAGAGTTGAGTCGGTACTCGGTGCTATTCCCTTTAATCCCTCTGTTCACCTGAGTACCCCTTTTAAAAATATAGTCCACTCAAACTTCCCTGGCGCAACCAGTTATCTTTATTAGATAATATCATTTGTTCGAAGGTCTCACACAGAAAGTAAAGGAAAAAAACCCGTTAACATTGTATTTATAGTGAAAGGGCACGAGTGAAAATTTTAGAATAACTGAAACTTGAAACCGAATGATGAAAATATTGATAATTTTGTTAACTAAATGGATGAACACATTATTATTATTATCAAACAACTGATCATCTTAGCCCTGATAGCGAGATAAAACATCAAGTCATCTAGAGATAAACAGTAAACTCTTTTGTCTCTTTGTCAATGTAACGTTAATATTAATTTACACTGTATAATAAGTTACAAAAGGCACATATAACCCTAAGCCATGTAGTATAACCAGGATGCAGCAATCGCTCGTCGTACCGCTTCGCTGAGGCGTATATTTGAGCGAAGCGAGGTAAACTGTGTAAAGGTAAAGGTAGTCTGTGTACAAAAACAAAATAAAATGAATCCAAACAAAAACAATAAGAAGAATCTTTTGGAATTTGGCGCCATATTTAAACATGAGGTATTAACGCCTTATTTGGTCACATGCCAAACTTGTGCTGATTTGCAAATTCAATAATTAAGAACCTGGAAGTCGAATCACTCTCGATTGATAGCAGTGTTCAAAATTCTGTCTTGAAAATAACCTAGAAAATTTGAAAGTTTTCTATGAGTTCAAAATTCCTTAAGATCGGTCCAGAAATAGCCGAGAAACAATTTAACACAGAAATCAATTGAAGTCGCCCGGTGGGAGCTCCGCTCAGCTTCGCTCATTTAATGAGACGTCATCAAATACTTATGTGTTCTCTTTTTGGTTATTTTTTAAATTCAAAAAAACTTAATTAAGAAGTAATAAAAAAGAACACAAATATAGATTAAGCATTGAATAGGTAACATCAAACTTTTTTTTATGACAATACAAGCAGGACATTCAGCTGACGGTAGCAGACTGATACAGGGTGTATCAGCCCATTACAATGCAGTGCCGCTCAGGATTCTTGAAAAACCCAAAAATCCTAAGGGGCACTACAACTGCGCTCGTCACCTTGAGACATAAGATGTTAAGTCTCATTTGCCCAGTAAGGCTAGCAGTACTAGTAGTAGTAGTACTAGCTACGGCGCCCTTCAGGCCGAAATATAGTAATGCTGAAACATTACTGCTTCACGGCAGAAATAAGCGCCGTTGTGGTACTCATAATCTAGCCGGCAACCTGTGCAAGGGAGCCTCCCACTGGTAAACTAATCACTAATGGAGTCATTGCAAGTGGGGATGAAAGATACGATTCCTACTCTCTTTGATTATTTTGTAGAACGAATGATGGTTTAAATGGTCGACTACACATAGAAATAAATAGTGTTCGAAACCAAGCTTTTATATACATAGCATAACTAGCTGACCCGAGAGACGTTGTTATGTATAAAATATATAAAAAACTGTTTTTTATGAATTTGTCAATAATATTTCATAACATCAAGAACTATTTATTTCGTAAAATATGCTTCCTGTTGTTATAATGAAATTGTTTCACAGCAGAACATAGAAAATAATATGACCATACAAAACAAATATTGGAAATAAAAATAATTATGGGTCCCAAATCGAAATAAATACTATCCAATCTTGGAATATTCTCAAGTTGGACTAAACTGCACTCGATGAAGTAATAATCCGCATTAAAATCCATTCTTTAGTTTAGAAGTTCATTGGAAACTTATTATATAATTTTACATTGCGTAGACACATCGCTTCATTGTGTGTCTTCTACCGCATTTATCACGGGGAGTGTTCCGAAAAGCTGTTTAACCTGATTCCTGCCGCCGAATTCTACCTTCGCACGACACGACACAAGTTAGGATATCATCCCCACTATTCTGTAATAACCAATAATCTGGATGTGTGGCGGTCCTCCACAGTGCGGTTTTCAAGAAACTTTCTTCCACGTACTACAAAGCTATGTAATGAGCTTCCTTGTGCGGTGTTTCTGGGACGATACGAGATGGGTGCCTTCAAAAAAAGCGCGTACACCTTAAAGGCCAGCAATGTGCCTCTAATGTTGCAAGAGAATCTGGGCGGCACTTAACATCCGGTCCTCGTTATATATACGCGGGTTTATCTCCTCATACATATAAAAAAAATATCTCTCTCTATTAAATAGTCTCTAAATTTGTCATTTTTATTATTATCATCTAATTAAAAAAAAATGCACTATATTATATGCTCATGGTAAGAAACAAAAACATTATTTAAATTTTCAATTTCCTCTCAAATGTGGTAAGTTTAATGGTTACTATATCCACATCCCAATAATGCTCAACACTCCTCAAAAAGTTTTCACTTCGCAGATTCGAAAAAAAAAGTGTAGGTCCTTAAAATTGTCAATTTGATCTAAAGAAAATACTAGCTATACTAGCTGACCCAGCAAACGTTGTATTGCCGATATTAAAATCGCGATACAAGAGTAACTGTTGATCGTAGATGGGTGAAAATTTGAAGTTGTATGTATTTTTTATTGCTGACTCATAATCACACAAATTAAAAAAAAATACAAATAAATTAAAAAAAAATCGTGTGGACTACCCTTAACATTTAGGGGGATGAAAAATAGATGTTGTCCAATTCTCAGACCTACCCAATATGCACTCAAAATTTCATGAGAATCGGTCAAGCCGTTTCGGAGGAGTTCAATGTTTAAGACCATGACACGAGAATTTTATATATTAGATTATTGTTGTTATTGTTCTATATTACAAAATACACAACGACAGGTCGGCATTCAGTCTGAGAAACTATGACAGCCTGTTACAGAGTGAATTACAAATATTTGTTTCATTTACAGCGATTATGTTGAATTGGGTTACAAACAATGACTTAACGAAGACATTGATATGACGTTCATCTGACATAGCTCCTGGAAGCTTGATAGATATCAACATTTAATTAATAAATTCCTACGTGGAGTAGTTACTCCATAGTATTGTTATACTGGGCGGGTATATATCTTGTTCATAACTCTTAAAAAAAGACAAAAAAGTGTGTGTGAAGTTATATTTCTTTGGCGTTTCAATACAAAAATTTCTCATGCTATTTTAAATTTGTACAAAGAACAATTTAACGAAGCTATTTTTATGTTCTGCGCATGTCACCTAAAACTGTATACTCGTAATATTATATTAAGTAGGCTAAGTTGATTTAAAAGGTTGACTGGGAAAAAATTATCAGTTCTTCTCCCCACGTTAAGCTGCTTTCCGTTACCAATATGTTATGTTATTGTCACTCCCTATGTTGAATAAATATATTTCCATTTCAACAATACAATGGTGTAATTTGTATATAGTATCGGATAAAAAAGATATGTTCCGTTTTATTTTATATTAGATCCGAGATATATAAAGTTCCACGCTGACAAAGCAGCGTCACAGCTTGTTTATTACGTCATAGCACACCTTAACAACATACTTTACCTAAGTAAATACAACATATACTATACAAGCGTTGACAAACTAAAAATAGTAAAACAGGAAATAAATTTTTCATTTCAATATCTGCGAAAGAGTAACATTATTCAGTACAATATCGTGTCTAATGATCGATCTATATATTCAATCGACAACATCTTATATCTCGGCGACGAGCGCAATTGAAGTGCCACTCTGAATCTTTGGGTTTTTCAAGAATCTTGCGGCACTGCATTGTAATGGGCAGGGAGTATAGATTACCATAAGCTGAACGTCCTGCTCGTATCGTACCTTATTTTCATAAAAAAAGGCAACGCATGAAAATAGGCCACGCTTAGTACTGTAGTATGCATGACAAGCGACTTACACTCGTGACTCGTATCTTACTTTGTATTTATTTGCGTGCGTGTTCACATCTGTCACATCCTATCTAGAAGTATAAATCATCTAAGTAGGTATATTTTAAAAGACATGACGAATGAGATATAGACCAGGGTCGATAATTTTTGAAACCAAAAAAATTATAGTAGGATGAAACCCATTGGAAACGGAAGAGAATATAACAAATATGAATTACGGGTGATCTGAGGTCGGGAAGTGGAAAAACTACAAGTCCCATGGAAAAAAGGTTAAAGGCAAAGTTGTAGGTAACAAAGAGATCTACAACTTCTGTTCTCACAATTTTTTCACATAACCTCAAAATTTATGTGAAAAATTCAAAAAAGTTCTTAGTTTATTTTTATATTGGTTTTTTGTTATCTTCTCTTCCTTTTCCAATAAGCGTTATTCTACTATTTTTTTTTCACTTTTTATCTTTTTCAATGGCTTCAGCACTGGCCTCATAACACTTAGTTTCTAAATCAACTTAAATTTAAGAACGGTTATTGAAACCGGCCGATAGTCGATGGTCCACTGAAGATATTTCGAGCACTATTCAGAGTGTAATGTTATTGAAATTCCAACATAGTGATGAAACATCGTAAATGGAAAAGCCATAAATTCCGCGTAACGTGACTCAAAGAACATGTAAAAACATAACAGTAGAGCATCGCTTTTGTAATATTTTGTCTATCATTCATATTACCGAATCCTTTAAATAAAACACTTTTAAAGGATTACAACGCGTGAAATAATTGTAACTGTGTTTTTGCATTAGATTTTTGTGTAAAAGTTACATTTTTATTGTTATTTTAGTTAACCCGCCGTTTCAAAACCCGATCTCGGTTTCAGGGGGACTGCAGATGAAATGAGGCAAAGATAGTATATTTGTCAAAGTTGTCATTAAGAAGTTTTTTTCTTTTTTTTTATGGAATAGGAGGACAAACCAGCGTACGGATCACCTGGTGTTAAGTGATCTCCGCCGCCCACATTCTCTTGCAAAACCAGAGGAATCACAAGAGCGTTGCCGGCCTTTAACGAAGGTATACGCGCTTTTTTTGAAGGTACCCATGTCGTATCGTCCCGGAAACACCGCACAAGGAAGCTCATTCCACAGCTTTGTAGTACGTGGAAGAAATCTCCTTGAAAACCGCACTGTGGAGAACAGCCACACATCGAGATGGTGGGGATGATATGGAAGTTTAGCGCCATTTATTGTCTCGGAGATGGTATTTGCTATAAACAGATGGTTTTTGGCAAATTAACTGACAGTATCCTCTTCTTTTTTGGAATGTATAGTTGTGGGTTTTGAATTTAGAGATTATTGGATCCCAGGTGTTAGATAATTTAAGACTATCTTCTCTATTAAAATTTGTGTGTTTTTTAATTTCAATGGCTTCACGTACCAGCCTTGAGAGACATCTATTCTCTCTTATCAAAACTTTTGATTGTACCGGATGTAGTGGCTAGGACGGTCTGTTATGTGTTCACATATAGCTGACTTAGAGTCACGTCTGTGTTTAAAAATACTACGGGCAACGAAATCCTGTTTATTATTACAGATTTTTTCTTCAAAACTATCCAATTTCCATTCATCAAAAAGTAAATATATCATTTTATCACTTAAATTCGAAAATAGCTAGTTTGGTCTTCCAAATAGGGACAATAATATATTTTCACAAAATGTCAAAGTAAGAATCTTTATTTCCTTTCAAAACGCAGAGGTAAATGATATTGAAGAAAAAACCTAGTAAAATGATTTGAATTAGGAACGTTGAAAATCATATTAAAATTCTGGGAGTATGGCTTTTGTAAAGAGGTTTTATTCAAAGTTATCGGCTCGGCCCAAAAATAGTGTTTGACGTGGTCTTATAAAAATAGAGAATTTGTATTATCAATAAACTTTAACGATTTTGATATCGGCAATACAACGTTTGCTGAGTCAGCAAGTAAGAATATAGTTTTGTCGTTTCACCGTTAAACTGATGTGTTAAATATAGTACCTACATTATTTTAATTATTTTATCGTAGAAATTCGATACGTAGAATAATTCACTTCTGAAATACTCCATATTTACTTATTTTAATTATTATTTTTTTATACTTCGTCCAGAAGAATCGAATCATGGGAGGCTTGTATGCACAGGATGCCAGCTAGATTATGTGTAACACAACGGCGCCTTTATCTACCGTGAACCAGTAATGTGTAAGCATTATTGTGTTTCGTTCTGAAGGGCGCCGTAGCTAGAGAAATTACTGGGCAAATGAGACTTAACATCATATGTCTCAAGGTGACGAGCGCTATTATAGTGCCGCTCAGAGCTTTTCTGTTTTTCAAGAATCCTGAGGCACGGTGTATCAATTACCATTTACCACCAGCTGAACGTCCTGCTCGTCTCATACGTTTTTGGCAAAAAAAAAGATACACGAGAGATGAAATAAGAATTTGGTTTTTTTAATCGGAGACTTAACAAAGCGAAATAATACTTGTATCATTAAAAGTTTCGTATATTCATTACGTAAGCTAAGTGTTCCGTTCATTGCGCATTACTGCATAATATTCAATCTCTAACGAGCTTATAAATTTATAGGCAGTTACATAAATTAATGTATATGATTCAGTAACATTGTTAAGCCATATATTTAGCAGTGCTAACATTTTTACCGTTATTGCAGATCACATAATCAGATTTGACGAGCGCATTGACCTTGCAAGCTACAGTCTAGATAGTAAAAAGTGATCCATTGCATATACGACAAGTTATGATGAAATACAGTCCGGTCAATCTAGACCAAAAAATGAGAGTGAAGGTACATAGACTTCCAACAAGCTGAAAATCAGTAAAATTGTTAAAAACATAATTATAAATAGTATTTAAAAGTCAATCCAGGCTATGAAAAAAAAATATTCAAGGTGAAAGGTAAAAAAAAATAGTTTTTCGCGATTTTCAGCAAACCGGTAAGTTTTATCATAAAGGTATTGTAAAATTGTAGATCATAAAATTAATTGTAAAAATGTCTGAGTACTTTTTTTCCTACGAGCCACCGTTTCTGAGATATAGCGATTCAAAAAGTTATAACGTCGCGTCGTTCAGCGCGCTTAGTACACTACCTCTTAGGTGGCGTGGAAACGCGTGCATATTAAGACGTTAACAACTTTTAAAATTTTTTGAATCGTTATATCTTAGAAACGGTGGCTCATAGGAAAAAAAGTAATGAAACATTTTTATAGATAATTTTATGATCTACAATTTTTGTCTGAAATACTTTTATGATAAAACTTAGCGTTTTGCTGAAAATCGCGAAAAACTCATATTCTTGACCTTTCACCTTGAATATTTTTTTTCCATACACGGGAATAATGGGGAACTTTTAATTAATTATGATTATGTTTTGAACAATTGTACTAATTTGCAGCTTGTTGGGATTTTATGCACCTTCGAATGTCTAAATTGACCGGACTAAATAAAAAGAAATAAAAGATAATATTATTATTATTATTATTAAATACAAGAACTAATACAAATTCAAATTCAAAAAAACTTTATTCACTGTAGATTTTTACAAGTTATACTAAATAACAAGTCCACATGAAGTACAAAAGTTACTTAAAAATAGTATTAAAATATGCTTATCAATTTTCAATAACAATAAATTTAGAAACCATTGGTCCCAACTATCTTTATCTTTCACTTTATAATAGGCTTGGATGTTAATTTTTTTTTTACGGTAGGTACATTAAAAAATACACATTGGGGATGCGGTAAATCAGGTCTAGAGTACAATAGAGTAGTAGAGAATATAATTATTTAATGATCTAAACAAATAAAATAAAAAAAGAACCGTAATGTCTGCATCCATCCGTCCATTATTATCCACGTGTTGTGATTTTTATTCAGTGTAAATTCCGCTTAGTTTTGTCTTTAATCAATTCGACCCGTGTTTCGCCCTTACACGAGGTATCCTCAGGAGTTGATTCTTCAAATTCTCACTCATAAGTCTCGTGCCAGTGCGTAAGCGTGTATGCTAAAGAAATTTGGTACTTACCAACATCTTTTTTCGTGTCAGCAAGCAAATTATTGGCGTGGTAATTTAATTCAGTTTAGTTAAGTATTGTGATAGGTTTATTCCGAAATCGTGAAGTGACGTAGTAAAATAATAACTAACCATTCAATTAATGTTTATTAATATAATCGTTAATATCAAACAAAAACAGCAATTATTATAACGATCTCGAGGAATAACAAACGCAAAGGGAGTTCATTTGAAATAAAAATCGTGTTCAATTTTATGTAGGTTTTCTTGATTTTTCTCTTAAATTTTGCAGATTAGTTTTTATTTAACTACACGAAAGTATTAAGGAAATTCAGTATTTTAGGAAATAATAAATTACGTAAAATAAAAAAAAAATCGTAATCCAAATTATTAATTAAAATAACAAAATATGTCTCTTTATTTTTGTTTGACAACATAAAATTACATAGAAATAGAAACGAATGTCGCGCCTGCGCACGACTCATTTAACGGTTTAATTCCACGGACTTTTTCTTACGGTTTTACTATCACATTTTTTTCAGTTCGGTCCCGCAGCAAAATCCCTATCTCCTCCAAGCCTGCCGTAAGGAACTTCGTTCCAATAAATAGTAATTAAATAAAACTAAAAAACACATTTTTTATAGAAAACCAAACTAAAAAAAGAGAAAATTTATTTTGTAATTTAAATTAAACATCAATTCCTGCCTTATAGACCGCGTAAAGATGAAAATTACATAAAATTAAAAAAAACTTATTTTGCAAATTGAAAAATGGAATAATTTTATCAAATTAATGTATTGTCATCGGCCCTCGAGAAATATACGAACATATGAACGAATTCTGGCCGTTGAAAGTGAGACAAAATCGCGCCCAAATGATTCTGTTACAAACAAGCATACATGTATGTATGCTTGTGCTTCACCTGTAGGTGAAGCTAATAAAAAGCGTGTAAAAATAAATCTCAAACAAAAAAATCTAATGTACAAATACTGCATTATAATGAGGGTCAATCTTATAGAATAGAAAATCTTTAGAAAACTTACTAAAAGTACACTTATTAAAAGGCTCGCAACGCCTCTGTGATTTCTCTTGTGTTGCAAGAGAACGTGGGCGGCGGTGATCACATAACACCAGGTGACCCGTACGCTCGTTTATCCTCCCTTTCCGTATAGAAAATGTTATATTACTAAAGTTGAAAATTTAAGAAGAAATCATAATAAATATTTCTGTTAATACACAAATAAAATTTGAAAACAAAATCTTATGAATGATGCGAGACTCGAACCGTGTGAGAGCTGTTCCAACTGAGCTAATCGGTCGAGTGACGTATCGTCATAAAATCTTATATGCTTTGTTCAACTCTCAAATTGTGGCTTCATCTACAGGATCTAGTTTACAGTTGATAACCTTCTCAACCCCAATATTAGCATATTAGTAAATTGACTTGAGATGTCGCTCTTGCAAATCTTATTTATGCATTAATCCTAGAAGTGAGGGTGACTTTAAAAACATATCAATTTGCTATTTCTGTTAATGTTATGCCATTCTGTTAATATACTCAAACTGATTGCGATCAGAATACAAATATTGTTTGTTTATATTTATAGTCGATCACGATTTATCTACAAGTCTAATTTACGTTAATAAATAACCCATATAAGTAAGTGAAGGTTGGCTTATATATGTAGGAAGTACTGCAGTTAGTTTTAATGATCTCTGTTAGGATATTCCATCTGCGCTCAGAATTACAAATAGTACTTCTATCGCGCTATTTGCCGGTTCCGCTGAAATAAATTTATATATTCCACTGTGTGTCAATCACTCGTGGGATATAAATGTTAAATAATGAGATCTTCAGATCAGATCCCGAGGCTTTTTTATGAAAAATTTTGTAATTTTAGTAGACTTAAATTAGATGTGTACCAAACGAACCTTAAATAAAAGTATGTGTTTAATTTTCATAATTTCCATTTTCATGAAACAACAATAGAAATCCTGAATTGAGATTTGTAATTTCATTCATTCAATGATATGGCGGTCTTTTTTTTATAATAATACAATTTGTTGGCATTCTTTATATTTCAGAGAACCCATATAGACCAGTGGTTAGTGAGCCTGTCTTTTGGATCTCTGGATGCCTGGATCCCATGTTTGAGTCCTAGTAGGTGCAAACATTTATATGATGAATATACCCATATTCATCATGTATATTTCCGAGTCATGGATGTTTATATGTATGTTTAGTATGTTTGGCCATAGTACAGGTTATGCCTACCTAGTTTAGTGTAAGACAATTTGTGTTTAAGAATTCTCTCATCTCCAATCTTTGAATTTGTTTTTCATTCACTTCTAGACGTCCGAATAATTTAAATATTTTAACACTTATATCTACACTGATGACAAAACAATATTTTCATTATTTTTTACTTTTTATAGTAAATAGGATAGTTAAAGAAATATCGACAAAGATATAAGAAGAATGAAGAAAGCGAGGCGTTATACTATAAGTAATTTTAAATGATAAATTACACGTTGTTTTTATGGATTTATTTTATGTTATTTATATTATATATAAATAAATCATAGTTTTGAAAAGACACATAAATTTAGAAAAGATATTTTTAGAAACAAACACTTCTACGTAAACTAATCTCTAATCAAGTTTCTTAAACTATATTTATTTGTTTTAAAATCAACATAAAAATAAAAAAGGACCAACGTATTATTTAAACTGTTTTATTTCATCTTATTTCAAATGGATTTTAACGACTTTTTTGTAAGATTGCTAATTTCTCTGTGGTCGTTCCCTCATGACCGAAGTTCGTGGTCATCAACAAGTGGTCCACACTTGGAGTGAACTATTTGTTTCCATCACGGCCCTGACAACGGAGCTAAACCTCAGGGACCTGGAGTCTTTTATTTAGGCGGTCCATCTGGTAGGACATCGGCCTCCGCCTCGCTTGCCATTTGTGTATCCAACTTCGATCAATTTCTCCAGGCTCTCATTAACCCTTCGCATTATGTGACCAAAATACGAAAGAATTAGTTGGTTGCAATAAATTGGTGATTTAATCGTGTTTATTATTACTTAATATATCTCATTAATTTTGGCAAACTAGTGGAGGATATGTAAATGTAATTGAGAAATGTAAATGTTACAAAGTTCGGTTTACTTGGTTTGGTCTGGATTTATGTGTTTCCTTAGTACTTTAAAATTATCAGGTGGAGTTGATAACATGTTATCATGCTCGTCTGTTCATGGCTTACATTGAATTGAAAATATTTATTATGAATTATAGTTTTCCACATAATATTTATTAGGTGAATTGGTTAGTATAACAACTCATTTAAAATTATTTAGTAACTAGCTGACCCGACAGACGTTGTTCTGTATATATATTAAATAAAATAATATATCATAACATCAAAAATTACTTCGTAAAATATGCACCCTGCTGTCGTAATGAAATTGTTTCACAGCAGAACTGTCAAACCGTACGTCAATAAATTCTCTCATAGAAATTATGTATGGACACATCAAAGGAAAAACAAATTTGTTGTTTTTATTTAATTTACAGAATTTTCCTATTTATTCACCTTTTGAACCTTCCCTGGACTTCCACAAATAATTCAAGACCTAAATTGGGCAAATCGGTCCAGCCGTTCTCGAGTTTTAGCGAGACTAACGAACAGCAATTCATTTTTATATATATAGATGTGTTTATTGGTACAGGGAAGCGTGTGGACGTAGTAACATAAAGAAACTATCTTTACTTAATTCATCAATAAATATTTAACGAATTGAATAAAATTAATATATTTTATTGAATTAGGCCTTATTTTGCCTTAATTAATAATAAATACATGTTTTGAGTTTTCTATAACGTATCTACCAACGAGATGTACAAAGTTTTTGCGAAATAATGAGGAAAACCATCGAATGAGGTTGATTAATCTCATATTTTTGCAATAAAAAAAGGTAACTAAATTCAAATTTAAATATTTTTATTCAAAATAGGGTATAGAACCACTTATTGAAAGTCAAAAACTAACACCAGTTCCAAAAGGTATGCCTGTGACCTGAGAAGAACGGGCGCAACAAACTCAGCGGGCTTCTTTTTTTATATTAAAATATGGTTCCAACGTAAAATCGTACAGTAAAATGTATTATTTAATAGCCGTAAAAAGTCATTTATGTTATAGTAAACTTTACCACACAAACGTTTTTTAAAAATTCTTTTGAATTTCGTAATACATTTGTTTTGAAAATTATCTTGTTCTAAAAGTATATACAACGCCCCACAAAACACTTACTAACTCGACTTAGCCGAGTAGTAGGCAAATGCCTAGAAAATTGTATGACATTTCTGATATATTCGACGTATTCGCTCATCTTCAAAAACCAACATTCTTATGTTTATCGGATCCAACCTAAGCGAAGCCGGGAAACCTATTAGTGTTTACTCGGTTATATAAAGGATAATATCATGCCTTGTTAAGACTAGACTGTATGTATGTTGATAATCATGGTATTACCATAATCTCGGAAATTTTTATCTCAGCGGTGGAGACAACTGATAGTGAGCTATAAAGAATTAATAAAATCAAACATTGACTTATTCTACTTCTGCATTTTAGTCAATAATATTTGAAATGTGTTTTAAAAAATAAATAGCTGTCTATCGTTTATTTCAAGACCGCCTCAAAAATTAAAATTTTAAGAATTACCTTATTTATTTTTAATTTAAATTTCTATATTCTGTGCTAACAAAATTTATAATAAGAATAAGATAAAAGAATTAATTAAAATACAAAGAAAGTATATAACATCAATTAAATTTAAATCTCTATATTCTGTAAAAAAAAGTTTATTATAAGTGATAATAGAATTAATTAAAAAACAAATAAGGTATATAAAATCAATAAATGTTGGAACGCACATAAATAATACAAAAAGTTAATAGAATAGTTTAGAATTTTAGTCTACAATTTTATTTCAATATACCTAGTTATAAATACGAGCTAAAAACTTACCAAAAAATATGATTTCCAATCTACGTAAGAATGCGTAAGTTTGAACTGAAAAACAATTCTTTATCACTAGTAAAAAAAAATTTTGGAAACAGGTTTCCCGCGTAAACTCAGAACGTAGCACAATACGCTGTTTACTGGCAGACTCAAAACATCCGACTGCCGCGTTCAGATACTTAGCGATACTGAAGAAGTCAAGACTGATATCACGGGTAATTTTATTGATGTCGCAGTCAAGAAATTTTTTATGCTTCATTTTGAAATGGCCGGTACATTACCGGCCATTACCGGGAAGAAAACAATTTATTAACCGACTTCAAAAAGAAGGAGGTTCTTAATTCGATTGGTATATTTTTTATGTATACAAACAGGTTACGCTGAGATTTATGATCCGATTTACGTTAATCTTCTTTAGTTTGATGCGTAATAGTTGCCTTAGGTCCCCCAAAAATTATAACATTAAAACCTGCATTTCTAGACTGTATTTTTTTAAATTAACAGAAAAACAATCTATTTTGTGGTCATCTGATTGAATATGATTACCGCCGCTCATTCCTTGCAATTGAAATGAGAAATATTCTTTACTACATTGAAAGATTAAAGCAATATTTATATAAAAAGTATTTTAGCTCAAATCTCACTAACAAGCGATATCTTCAAGCTTTTAAGATTCTATAAAAACTAAACTAGGAAATAAATGAAGTAACTTTGGAACACGATGATTAAATAACTAAAATAAACATATACACGTGCTTTAATTTTACCTAAGCGAATCGGCACCCTCTGATAGGTACGGTGTAGTTTGGCGCGATATTGGCGCTCGTGCAGCGTTCTGTCAACGCGTATTATTTTATGTGTAGCAATAGGTTGCCTATAATTAGGATGATTTAAGTGAATGTATCTGAAAGGTATAACAATACCAGCTATAAGACAAAATCTTATCAACAAAATAAAGGTCAGAATTTGGTGAGGGAATATGGTGTCGTACAGCACACTCAGTTTTGGTGTATGTGGAAAATCTAGTGCCCTGGGGCACTGCCGATTTGGGAACATTATATAGTTAAAACAAATAAAATAAAATATTTATATAATTTAATGTTTAACATATTATACGATATACAATCTTATACAGATATATAGTAGGTATTATAATTTATCTTGTTCGATGGATATGGCTGCATATAGAAAAAGCTAAGTATTGCTTAACATGACATCTGTGTGGTACTGTCATGCTTGCTTAGGGAATATAATATTATGATGTTAAAATTAAAATGTATCTTTTCACAACTATATCTTTTAAAACGTTATAATAAAAATGATAAAGCCAGACAACTCGAATTACAGCATTCTGTTTAGTTTAGCCGCGACGTAGAAACAATAACTTTGATACTCGATTCCGGCACTTTGTAAATCATATTTAATTGAAAATATCTTTGTTTACAATCCGTATTTTAGCTCTTTATAAAAATATTCAACATAAAAACCCATTATGTGAGTCATTCGATTTGCAATTTATTACTTCCACAGGAATTGTAACTGTGTGCCGACATATTAAATATATTGGCGAATAAATAAACTGTCTTAGATTAGAAAAGTAATTATCCAAGGTTAGCTACTTGCAAAATAGTTCCATCGCTGCTTAATTGTGTTATTTAAGTAAGACTACATTGGGTGGGATCTAAACTGAAAATGGGAGAAAGGTATTGAGTATCTCAAACCACTGTTATGAACATTTTACTATTAAAATCTCATTTAAAATTTAATTACAAATAGATTAGACTTACGTTTATTTGTGACAAAAATATTGAAATATTTTACTTGAAAATTCAATAAATAAATTTTCTTATTTAAATTTACTATTAATAAAAAGAGATATATAATAGATTGAATTAATTAAATACTTCCTATCTATATAAATAAAAATGAATTGCTGTTCGTTAGTCTCGCTAAAACTCGAGAACGGCTGGACCGATTTGGCTAATTTTGGTCTTGAATTATTTGGTCCAGGGAAGGTTTAAAAGGTGAATAAATATGAAAGTGTTCGGAATTGATTAAAAACAAAAATTTTGTTTTTCCTTTGATTTGTCCCCGATATTTGTTTTGTGTGGACATTTTTTTTTATGAGAGAATTTATTGACGCACGGCTTGACAGTTCTCCTGTGAAACAATTTCATTACAACAACAGGGAGCATATGTTATGAAATAATTTTTGATGTTATGATATATTATTGACAAATTCATAAAAAGCATTATTTTATTTATTATATACCTACAGAACAACGTCTGTCGGGTCAACTAGTAAGAAATATAAAATTAAAGTCAAACTCAAACAAACCTTATTTAATTAGGCTTAAACTGACCGCTTTTTGAATCGTCACTACAAATATTTGTTTTAAATTACTGAATTTATCATATTACCATATGTTCGTAAAAAGTGTAGCTCCCGTGAAGAATATATAAGAAACTCAACGGTCACTTCTTTACATTCAAATAGAGTATTTTACAATGGCTGTAATAAGCATACCATATATTGTTTGTAAGATGCTGCATTCAATACATGAGTCGTGTTTAAATAATATAGTTTATTTCATAAGAAGTAATAAATAATTAACTGTATAAATTCAAAAATCAAAAATCAAAATCAGTTTATTCACGTAGGCCACGGAAAAGACACTAATGAATGTCAAAAAAAAAAAAAATTCTTATTGAATCTACCGCTACTTCGTAAAGGGTTGAGCTAATGAGAAGAATTAGCAAGAAACTCATTGCCACTTTTTTATATCAAGATTTACATTTAAGTACATCGATTTACAAATCATTTCAAATATAATATGTAAAATGATGTAACAGACACACAGCTTGAACTCATTGTTTGTGACTCAGGATACTTAGTAAACATGATGGTCGTGATTACTGTAACAACTAGTTATTGCATCCAAAAAATACAATGATTTATAACAGGTCGACCTGGCACCACAAGCAGCACCCGTTCACGAGTTGACGCATGGACCAGCCATTGTTTCCTTCGCACATATTTGAGGGAACGATACTACCCGGCACATGACCCCACCGCAAGCAATGCCAGTCAGTGAGCATGACGAACCATATTATAGTATACCTAAGCATTATAATTAAAAATTACAAAATTAATGCTCACAAAGCAATCTGTTTTTACTATTTACTAGCTGACCCGACAGACGTTGTTCTTGTCAATAATATATCATAACATCAAGAATTACTTCGTAATATATGCACCCTGCTGTCGTAATGAAATTGTTTCACAGCAGAACTGTCAAACCGTGCGTCAATAAATTCTCTCATAGAAATTATGTATGGACACATCAAAGGAAAAACAAATTTGTTGTTTTTATTTAATTTAGCAGCATTTATCTATTTATTCACCTTTTAAACCTTCCCTGGACTTCCACAAATAATTCAAGACCAAAATGAGCCAAATCGATCCAGCCGTTCTCGAGTTTTAGCGAGACTAACGAACAGCAATTCATTTTTATATATATAGATTAGATGGGTGAGAGCAGACAGTGTATTATACGGGAATTTTGAAAAGTCAAACAACAGCTGTTGTGTTGGAAGGAATTGTTGATCTTCTTTTTGTTCGGATTTGCCCTGTTTTTCCTAAGGCGTCGTTATGGAGGATTTAAGACTTCGACTCAACTCGCAAGCAAAGTCAAAGTACGCTCTATAGATCTCAACCTTAGATTATAAGAATCTGACAGATAGACATGCAAACATCTGTTTTTCGGTTATTAAAGAGAAGACCAAAGAAGCATATATACGGGTCGCATGGTCATACCAGTGGGAGGCTCCTTTGCACCAGATGCCGGCTAGATTATGGGTACCACAACGGCGCCTATTTCTGCTGTGAAGCAGTAATGTGTAAGCATTAATGTGTTGCAGTCTGAAGGGCGCCGTAGCTGGTGAATTTACTGGACAAAATAGACTTAACATCTTATGTCTCGAGGTGACAAGCGCAGTTGTAGAGCCTCTCAGAGTTTTTGGGTTTTTAATAATCCTGAGCGGCACTGCATTGTAACGGGGAGGGCGTATCAATTACCATCAGCTCAACGTCCTTCTCGTTTCGTCCCTGATTTTCATTAAAAAAAAATAGTATATGTTCACCTCAGTCCATTATTTTATATAAAAAAAACAACATCGAACCGGTAGCTTCGTAGTGTGAGGGAACGGTTTAAGCCATCGAACCTTCAAAACTTATTTTTCATGCGGATATTCTATACCAAGAACGGTACGGTAAAAATGTAAGTGTACGTGAGTTTCTAAATGACATTCAGTTATCTCTAGCTACCACGTTCGGGATTAAGGTACATAAAGGACAATTGTAGCAAAATATTGTATTTTTAGGAGCGTTCTTGATAGAGACACAATGGACACAAAGTGAACCAAATTGTATTACTATGTATGTACACTTAATGTTTTCTAAAACACATTCTATTAAGGACACAAAGTAATAAAATAAACATGACAAAACAAATGATGTTGTTTGTTAAGAACTAAAATTCGTAATTTTTAAAATTAGAATTTCAAATTTTGTCAGTTGGAGGCTTCTTTGCACAGGATGCTAGCTAGGTACTACAGTGGCATTCTTTTTATTTGAAGGCTGCACCTCATGAAATTACTAAGTTAACGAGAACTTAACTCCAACAAAACAGTTAATTAGCATACTAATTGAATGATAGATAAACTAAGAACCATTATCAATACAGTGAAACAAATTGTCTACTAACACGTTTTTTATTAGGATAATTGACGAAAACAGAGTGTGATAGATACGTCATTGTCATCTTACGTGACTTACCATCAACCAATTAATTTTAGTTTTGAGAATAGCTGAATCACATGTAAGAGCTCTAAACTTTTTCTTGGATCCCCAAGTTCAATCAAAGATCAAAAATATTTTATACCAATACAAAAATCTCTATTTACAAGCAGGAATAGAATCATATAAAGGCTTACAATGGACCTCGTACTAGGCCGACCTGTATCCCGGGCTTTCTAAACGTAATTCTGTGAATTGTTCATTTGACCCCAAACAACGAAGAGTGGCTCTTATCATCGACGATTAAGTCATCTCCGATCGGCTTGATTCTTTGGCGTTGTCTAGAGATGTGGGTTCTTTCTATATCTTCTACCGAATTTATCACGGGGAGTGCTCAGAGAAGCTGGGTTGATTCCAGCGGCCAAATTCCATCACCAGCCATTACGAGCAAAGGACCACCCGCATCAGGTTTTGCAAGAAATTTCTTGCCTCGCACAGCCACTTTGTGGAATCAATTACCGGCTGCGGTTTTCCCGAACAGCTTAGACTTAGGGACCTTCAAGAAAAGAGCATACTCCCACCTTAAAGGCCGGCAACACATCTCTTGACACCTGATGCTGCGGATGTCCATGGTCCCCGACATCTCCCCATCGCGTGAGCGTCTTGCCCGTTTGCCCCCTCTTAAATAAAAAAAATATGCACCTTCAAAAAATCGCTTACACCTTCCTTAAAGGCTCCTGTGATTCCTCTGGTGTTGCAGATAATGTGGGCTACGGTGATCACTTAACACCAGGTGCTACGCTCGTTTGGCCTTCTTTTCCATAAAAAAAATGAATAAATTAACAAACACGATTGCACCGATGAACTTATGAGTGGTAGGAATATTTCAAAATTAAAGTTTTTTTAAAGAAATAAAATATTAAAAACATCGTTAAAATTAATAGAAGTTATATACAGTCAAAGCTCTTTATTCGTGGGGTAAATGTTCCCTAAATATGGCGCGAATAAAGATATCGTGGACATGGATTAGTAGTTCTTGTGGAATTATTATAGAAATACGTTCCTAGGTGATAAAAAAAGAACAAATACATAAAAAAAACTATTTAATTGAAATCTAAGACTTTATTGATTCATTATTATCTTCAGACTCAGGTAATAGTTCAAAGAATCTTGTAATTTTGTCTTGCGTGGCAGTTTTTAAAGCTCCTTCAATGGGATGTAGTAAGGTCTACAAAGGATTGGATTGGATTGGATAGCAATAGCAATATGCTTTAATTAATATGTATTATGTACTGATGTACCATTAAGATCCGCGAATGAAGAAATCTTTAGCCAGAAATTGATCGATTTTTTTAAATCCTCGAATAGTAGTGAAAACGCGAATGAAGGAAGAGCGTATAAATAGCTTTTACTGTAATATCAAAAAGCAATTGATTACTTTTATAAGACTAAAAAGCGTTATGCATTTGTGTGTGTGTGTGTGTGTGTGTTATTGTGTTTGTGAGTTTTTATTATTTACATTGATGAGATATGATGGATTCGGTACTATTTTAATCTAGAGTTTGCAAGTTAATAATAGTTAATTAAAAAAAGTTTCAAACAACGCCGGTTGAGTGCCCCAGAGTATTCACAGTCTTAAAAACATTGTTAATTATTCTATGTGCGGGCTTTTTTCGGTTAAATATACAATTATGGTTGTTAAAGAAAACTAAGAATTCCGCTAAAATTTTGGTTGTATCAAATAATAATCGTAATAAAGCGTAAGAACTATCCTTAAATGGATAGCACCTTGATAATTAATCTCGCTTGCAAAAATTTTGAAATATAATATTTCTGTTAAAGTTAAGTTAAGAAGTGATTTTTTTTTATGGAATAGGAGGACAAACGAGCGTACGGGTCACCTGTTGTTAAGTGATCACCGCCGCCCACAATCTCTAGTAACACCAGAGGAATCACAGGAGCGTTGCCGGCCTTTAAGGAAGGTGTACGCGCTTTTTTTGAAGGCAAGTAAGTTCATTCCACAGCTTTGTAGTACGTGTAAGAAAGCTCCTTGTAAACCGCACTGTGGAGGACCGCCACACATCCAGATGGTGAGGATGATATCCTAACTTGTGGCGTGTCGTGCGAAGATGGAATTCGGCGGCAGGAATTAGGTTAAACAGCTCTTCGGAACACTCCCATTTAATTGTGATTGATTGTGATTTCCATTACCTACTCACTTTCAAAAAATGCATATTTTTTTCACGGCGGAAATAGGCGCCATTGTAGTACTCATTATCAAGCCGGCATCCTGTGCAAAGGTGCCTCCCACTGGTGCAGTGAAATAATGTATTAATATCAATTTATAATAATATAGAAAAAATTTTACTACTATAATAATAAAATTACTAATTATAATTTTAAAATAAATAAACTAACGAATAAACTAACTCTATATAGACAACATGTTTCTGTGCATTTTATGTAAGTAAGAATTATCTAGAGCATGTAGTAATTTTCTCTATAATCTTGTCTCCCTGTACTTAATTCAATCAGCTGGCTCCCGGAGAGGATATTGGCTTAACCATATTACAACTTGTAAACATGTACATACTATCGTCTGGTAATAAGATTATACGAGATTTCACGGTATCCCTAAGGATATTAATTACCAAAACTATCGAAAATATATTATTGAAATTTCACATATAGACCAGTGCTGAAGCCTTTGAAAATGATACAAAGTGAAAAAAATATAGTAGGATGAAACCCCTGGCGATCGAGCTTTTTTACCTTTAAGGGTAAAAAACGGTTTATCTCGTTTTCCGGCAAAACTATAAGTCATATAGAAATAAGTCAAATGGCACAGTTGTAGGTAGGTAATAAAAATATCTACAAGTTTTGTTTTTACAATTTCTTCACATAACCTCAAAATATATGTGAAAAAACAAGTTTTTGGTTTTTTTATCTTTTCAAAAGTCAAATTTTTTTTCATGAAATTTGGTGTAAATTTACCTTTCTGTGTCCCAAATACACTGTAATTTATTAGAATTGAAATATTTATTATTTCACCTTATTTTGACTCAAATATCGAAAAAGAATATTATTAATCGAAAATCCACCCGTCAAAAAATTCAGGTTTTTCTGTAAAGAAAATATAAATTACAATGGTAAATGTTCGGAAAATTTAAGCCCATCAACAGGAGTTTCATGGAGAATTATTTCGTAGCAGCTATAGATTTGATTGATTGTAATTCATATTAATAAACGCACTGAAAAGTTACTCCAAGTTTAAAATTACTTCGCACTGTCACGTAATTATATAGTAACAAAGGTAATATAGTAGTAATTTATAATAATAATTATGTCTATTATTAAATATTATTACTACATATTATAAAACAAAGACCTCCGCCGCGTCTCTCTGTCTGTTCGCGATAAACCCAAAGTCTACTGCACGGATTTTCATGCTGTTTTCACCATTGGATAGCGTAGTTATCGATGACGGTTTTAGTATATTATTTGTTTTGTTTTGTACATATTAACGGTATTTGTTTGAGGTGTTGGAAAAATAAGATATCTGAGAGCTTTCAACGAAAACGCTGTCTAAACCCTTTGAGGTATAACAAAATAATCTGTGGTAGAATTGTGTATCTTATATAGGTGTACAGAAAAGTCCGCGATGGCAAATATCTATCTCTTAAGGATAAGATTCTAAGATTACACATTTCTAATGGATTTAGACTACATTATTCCCGAATACTTACATTTTTTTTTCTTTTGACCAATCTGTTGGGTGAGCTAGTTGCTATATATATCAGTGTAGTAACGGATTTTGTGGGAAACTAATATATTTTATTATGATGTTGTAATTAAGGAATCACGGGGCGATTAAAATTTAAGTGGTGTTTATCTAAGAAAAATTACAGAGTTACAACAACAACCTGGATCTTCCGCGCAGGTCCTTACGGGCCTCGGAGTAACTGTTCGGGGCGATGGCCCCTTTCAGTAGTTTAAACGCCGCCTGCAACTACAGGCTGGGTGGGACCGGTTGGACCGTGGTGTCATGTCCGGTGGTATCCTGCTGCAGTGCGATCGAGCCCGCGTAGTGTCGCGAGCGATCTGCGGACTGCGGCAGGGTGGTAGGTTACAGAGTTAAAGGACAGAGGTCTGTCGTACATAGAAGGTAGTTAAGGACTGCCTGCTCGAGTCCCACACATTTAGCTCTTGCTTACTACCTGGGTTTCTCACCCCCGCATCTGTCTTAACTAAACATCTGTTATTTTAGGATATTTTTCTTAATACTTTTATTTACAACCTTTTCGAAAAAATACTAACTGCTAAGTACAAAGGTGTAATAAAACAATAAAATAGAAAAAACTTAAACCCAAAAAATTACCATTTCACATCAGTATCGTATATGTATCAATTGTCCTCTTTATCTGGACTATTCTCTAATATAGAAGGAACACTTGAAACTAACTGTGCGTCATACTACCTGCGGTGATATGGCTAAGCTAACATAATTATGCAAAACGTAACGTAAAACATTTGCCAACATTTGTGTTTGAATATTTAAGGTGTTTATGTAAAGTTAAACTGTAGTTTCACTATTTTCATTTTTTTCATGATAAAAGGCTATAAGCGTACTCAATTCGCGATGAAATTTTTAAATTTTTGAGTTGAAACTCAAATTTTTGGTGAACCAGAGCTATATCGGAATGGATGATTAGAACAATATTAATAAGTTCAATTACTGACCGAATGAGATCTAATCACCACTTTGAGGCAGATTTCAATTCTGATTTCAATCAAGAATCCTGAGCGGCACTGCGTTGTTATAGTGGTTCACGATCAAGTGAACGTCTTACTAGTCTCCTCACTAACTCTTATAAAAAATACTCTCGAGACGGTGGTTACCTTACTCCGAGCATCACCTTACAACATGTTTTTTTAATGACAATAAGAGAAGAGACAAGCAGTATGTTCAGCTGATGGCTGGAGATAACACTAGAATTCCATTTGAATTTTGTTTGGTTCATATATGTTTGGACCACCGAAGGTATTTATTCCTAGACACAAGCAGAAACAATAATAATACACTTATAACTTAAAGACAACTAACCTTTAGATAGCTAAAGGCTATTAAAATTCAGATAAACATAATGAAAATATTTCAAGTTTATATTTATGTATATATAATTTACGTTTCGTAAAAACGCACTTAATTTTTGTACCTAAAGTACTTCTTAGAAATAAACTGGAAGGTATATCAACAAGCCTCGACCGTCCTAAGCTAACCAAAATCTGTCTGAAACTCATTACAATAATATCTTACGTCGAACTTAATGTAGAGAACTTAGGCTCATTTACATTATTCACTAAACCGATCATAGTACAAATATATTAGTTTGTAAGTAGTTAGTTGTTTATTCATGAGCTTGATCTCAAACTTAAACAATTATTTTGAGTGTAAGATATTTATTACCTAAGCTAAACTACTTCGTACACAGAATTTTACTTAATCTTGTCTTGGGATTCTCATTAAATTAGCATGTATATTCTGTAGTACATATAAAAAAAGTAAAATAAGGGATTGCTTGTAACTAATTCATGTAGGCTTCATAAGATATACAACAGCTGTAAGGGTAAATGTTTATTTATAATAAGCCACTGTTCAGGCATTATCTATAAATAAATTTAAATGTTTTATTAAAAAATGGCTCTGTCGTAAGTGCTACTACTCCACAGCTGAATATGTAAGTGATTGGACAGCCTGGTGATTATTTTATATCAATAGCAGTGCTTCTTTACTCTCAGAGCGCCATTTGTTTTCGAAGCGGTAGTAGTATCTAGTATATTAGAAATGACATCAAAAAGAATTCTAAAGGAATCAATTTTCCGAAAAAAAATGACTTTTATTCACATGCTTAGAAAATAATATTGTTTTTATATTAATTAAGTAATGGTCAGTTTTGAAAAAATTGAATTACTGATTGCCCTCCTCATTACAACTTTTACCAAGAAAACTAATTAAACGAACACCTCTCAATCTTCTAAGATGAGGTCTACCTCAGAGATTACAGAGCGTGTAGATTCTATAATAGTGCAGATGAAACCCCGTTACACATTCTCACTAAATGTGGTCCTTTAATACGTAAACCGCGTAACATCTCTTTTGGAAGACAAATTATTCAAACACTTGAGATACGTCAGCTCACTGCAAAATATATAATAAAATTCATAAAAAGAATCAATCTTAGCAGTGAGCTATAAAGTTAACAGTGGCAATAGATGACATTGGTCGCAGTGAAACAGGGGTGCACTAAACTATACCAAAACACCTTTACAAACCATAACCATATACCAAGTAAAAGATATTTGTTTAAGTTATGTTTGTTTTAGTTAGTATTGAAAAACAAAGCAATAAAAACTAAATGACTCCAATTGACCTAAAATTATGAAATTTTTGTGATTAGTAAAGTCTATTGCAGGGTGCTCAAACGGTCGATCTCGAGAAAATAAATCTGATACTCGTATAGATCTATTTACAGAATTTGTATGTTTGAATAAACTACTAACATTTATTTGATCCACAATTAGGCCAGTATAAGCGCCCTTTTCACTTTCTTTTATCGTAATAATCCCCTGCTAGCGGGAAAAGGTGTCCTTATCAAAGGAACGCGCGGTATTTGTCAAAGAAAAACCGCATTTTTGATTCCCGCCGATTTTTCTAGCAGCTTCGGGCGGCCTGTTTGACGGGAACATTCGAGATTTTTTCGCGCTGATATAAATATTGCGCCCGATATAAATAGGAATCAGTATTAGTTGTAACTTGAAGGCAATACATAGATAAGCGCGTACACCTTCCTTAAAGGCCGGCAACGCTCCTGTGATTCCTCTGGTGTTGCAAGAGAATGTGGGCGGCGGTGATCACTTAACACCAGGTGACCCGACCCGTACGCTCGTGTCTCCTCTTTCCATAAAAAAAAGAAGTTTGTAAATATTCCAAAATGAGTGCCGCGAAGAAAAGTAAAACGTATTATTTTAATAAGGATTAGGAGGAAGAATTTTTCTTTTTTATGGTAAAGGATAAGAAAATTTATCTCATTTGCCGTGCATCAGTTGCAATACCTGAGCATGGGAACTTAGAACTTCTAAATATTATATTGTAACCCGAGCTGTTGCGTCATGCGGTGACCTTGACGTCACTTATACGAATAGGCAATTTTTACATCGCGACGTTGCCCACTTGCTGCCCCAGCGGGAGTTATGCGTTTTTATGATTTCAGTAAATTGGTAAATATCACATCATTTATGAGTTATCCTTTTTCGTGTAAAAACATTGAGGATTGGCTACTGAAATAGCAAGTCAGCTTAACATGAAATTATGTTCTGTTGAAAATGAGTTAATGGAGATAATATCAGTTAAACATCTCAATGCCACAGCATCTGATCCAATATTCTAGTGTTTTATATCTGAAGATAAATATCGGAATCTAAGACAACTCGCCCATCAACTGACGGCAATGTTTAGGTCAACATACTAGAAACTAGAAATTTTATGTTTTAAGAACGCTATTTGTGTTAGTGTGCGTGCATTGCTCAAAATAGAGGTTAACTGTCAATCTAAATTTTTTTTGACGTTATCACAGTTATCACAGTCTAGCTCTAAATCTAGGTGTATAATGATCTAAGCTAAAACAAATAAAAGCTCCATATAGACAATCTCGTAATATAAGTCATTGTTTGGAATCGTGCTCTTTAATATATTCACAAGATTACCTGTTTATAAATTTATTTACAAATTCGCTACAGCGACGTTTTGTGGAGATATTTCCTTGTTGACTTTTATTCTGTGCCTTATCGATAATAAGATTTCCAGCCCATTTTTGGCACTTTGATTTAGGCATTTACGGTCAAATATAACAGTTTTATAGTAATACAAGAGCGACTCAGATTCAAGTTTCAATTTTGAAATTTCGATTACCAGCAGCAAAATTGCTCCTTCATGAGTATATATTTTTTTAATTTGTTTTTTTTAAAGATATATATACCTCACTTCTAGGATTTATTTATTTCTTTATTGGGTCTACCAGCGATTTTACATAAAAATATTTCTAAATCTATTTACAATTTACATTACACGCACAGAATAGGCAAAATCTAAAGGTAAACAATACATGCTAATTTCGCTTTTCATTACTTTATAAATGTTAAAGTGAGTTAAAAACTAAAACCAGAGAAAAAATATTATACAAAAGTAATTTAAATCCTCCAATACCATGTCTATTGAGACTTACCAATTGAGAATCGTTTGTTTGAAAGATAGTTAGGGATACAAATATTATACAAATTAAATTTGAATAATTTTTTCAGATTAAAAATATGCCTCAAATTTTGCAAATTTTTTGTCGAATTTCACTGTGAGATAAGAAGATATTAAGACATTTTTCACCTATTTATAAAATTTTGTTCAGTGTATTTTACCCACATATATATAATTCCCCCAACATTACTACCAGTAATGTAAAAAATGGGAAGGGTAAGATCTCCAACCACGTTTCGCACCTATTTTCATGCCATAACTTTTTTAGGTTTATTATAAATTCTTTGCCAGGTGCAAAGTCACAATTACCGTTACGCGGCTAGAATAATGGCGGTTAACTGAAAAACCACTAGATAGTGGAACTCTTTTAACTAGATAGAGGAACAAACATAAACTTGTTATGCCTACTACTCGGTTGGGTCGAGTTAGTAAGTCTTTTGTTGGGCGATGTATATGCTTCTACAATATGATCCCAAAAAATGTACAAAACAAATGTGTTACGAAATTTAAAAGAATTGTTAAAAAACGTTTGTGTGGGAAAGGTTATTATAGCATAAACGATTTTCTGAATGACACCACGGACTGGGAATGAAGCGAACACCCTCAGGCTCTTTAATTATAAATGTTTATTATACGATATATATTATTATATTATTATACATTCTAATCCATATTTTATATTTAAAAAAAAGCCCGCTGAGTTTCTTGCGCCCATTCTTCTCAGGTGTGAGGCAGGCTCTTTTGAATGGGTGGTAGATTTTGACGTTCAATAAGTCATTTTAAATCCTATTTTGAATAAAAATATTTGAATTTGAATTTCAATTAAGTTTGCAAATCTCTTTAGTATATTGCAGAAGATGTTTAATTTATTAAGAAAACATATATCTCAGTTTTCTTTCCTATATTGATGCAAAAATAAAAGAAAGATAAAACAGTTTTGAGACTAGGGTATATATACTCTTACCTAAAAGGCTTACAACGCATTTTTAATAATTTCTCTGGATCTATCTTTTAACCAACGTAACGTTGTAACCAACGATGAGAGGCAACTATTTTCTTCTTCAATCAAGTGAGTCAATTGCACATTACCATTACACTTTCGTGAAAGTAAATATTGAGTTTATATGTATGTCGGTCAGTTTGGAATTCGGTGATTTTGTTTTACAGTTTTTTCCCATAGCACCAAAAGTAACGTAAAGCATCTATCAATCAACAAATCCGGCCCAAGCAAAGGTACGGAATCTGTGCTTTCATGTTTAAGGGAAATTCACTGAAAGAATCCTAAATGATTTGGGAAGAGGGAAATGATATTGTACCTATTTTCACTCTGAATTTTAGTCCCTCATCCAATTTGCTTAATGTAGGTGAAAATCGTTTTTTAATAAAAAATCTCTAAACAGATTCCAATATATTAAAAAGCCCATGCCAAGAGCTCCATATCACAACCCACTAAACTCCTACTATTTATTATGAGAGTAAGGGACGAGATGGGCAGGATGTTCAGCTGATAGTAATTGATACGCCCTGCCCATAACAATGCAGTGCCACTCAGGATTCTTGAAAAACCCAAAAATTCTGAGCGGCACTACTCTTGCACCTGTCACCTTGAGACATAATTCCCAGTAATTCCACTAGCTACGGCGCCCTTCAGACCGAAACACAGTAATGCTTACACATTACTGCTTCACAGGTGAAATAGGCTCCGCTGTGGTATCCATAATCTAGCCAGCATTCCGTGCAAAGGAGCCTTGCAATGGTAAATCTACTGTCTAATTAATAAACTCGATGTAAAGTTACTCCAAGTTTAATATTACTGCTACCGGTCATGTAATTCTGTAGTGACCAAGGTAAGATTAAGACAAAAAGTTTTAAATTTGGAATAACTTTACTTCGCGTTTATTTATAACACATCTAATGCCTATATATTGGCAATGCGAAAATTCAATCTACCGAGTTGTGCGGGCTAACGTTTGGTACTGAATCCTTACTGGCCAGAACAACGATCACAAAATATAGTAAGTGTCGAGATAATAATCACAATAAATCTTTTAAGATTCAATTCTACCTTAAAGCGTTTACCCTTAATTACAAGTTTATTGATTACAAAGTCGACGATTTTTAATGTATCACTTTACATTATAATAATTGAAATTAATCTCTAAAATAATGAAGCTTTAAATGTTGATTAATAATTATTGTTATAATAAACCTAACCAGAGTTTACCCTTTAGAAAACAACAACCTTTCTTCTAATATACTTAAAATATATGTATATTGGTTAGTTTTGACATACATACAACGGAAAGACATATTCAAAATTAACGCCCCTTTTTTTCTTTTTTTATCAAGTGAAGTAAAACATATCACGTTTTTGAACATGTTTTAAACCACACTCATAGTTAATAATACTTCATCTCTGGAAACATAATTTATCATAAAATAGAATTTTCATATTTGTAATTGGACACGGATTACGTGCTATGTCGCCACATCCGGAAAACGGACATTAAAGGGATAGTCCAGTTCGATTTTGTTGAAACCATCTCGCACTACTTCTACGCCATCCTCAGATTATACACTGCTGAAAAAAAACTACGTGTAAAAAAACCGACTTCAAAAACTAAAAGTATCCAATAACTAAAAATTTAATTTAATACACCTTTACCTTTAATATTAATAAAATACTATTATTTGTATGTGCTACATATTGATAGCTTTGAAGTCGGTGCCAAGCCCTAAACAAAATAAAACTTAATATCATAAACAGCTTACTTTCTGTAATTATTAAGGTTGTCTAGCCACGCGTGTCTGTCTGCTTGGGTTATTTTGTTCTAGACGAAGCTATCCCGCTCAAAGAGTATAGATACTTACTATTTTACATTTGGCTTGGCACCGACTTCAACGCTATCAATATGTAGCACATACAAATAATAGTATTTTATTAATATTAAAGGTAAAGGTGTATTAAATTAAATTTTTAGTTATTTATATACTTTTCAGTTTTTGAAGTCGGTTTTTTTTTAACGTAGTTTTGTTTTATATTTTACCTTTGAGTGTTAGTTAATAATTATAATATATTATCAACCTTAAGGAAAACCTAAAAAAGCCGTACACAAAAAACAATTATATCATCGAGGTAAACAAAGATTTTCATAAAAACATTTCATAAAATGAATACTACTGGGCCTAACTATGTAAAATTTTTATGGGACCAAATGGTATCTGTTCTGCATCGAACTATAGAATCACGTTAGTCGGATCATAAATCTAAGAGTGATGGTTTACATACATAAAAAATAATACCGATCGAATTGATAACCTCCTCCTTTTTGAAGTCGGTTAATAACATTTAGTATAGCCCATTTACTCATTCTGCAACACATTAAACAAAATAAATTCATTCATTATTTGTCGTACGAATGGAATATTACCCCAAAAGTTTATTTCAGTTGATTACCAAACTCTATTACGCATCTGCTCTGAAAGTTAATCCAGTGTCAACACGCTAATTATATATAGGGTGACAAAATTGTGTGTTAAAATATCCGTTCGCCTCGGTAAAAATTTCCGTAATAATTACAGAGAACCATTGAAGGTCAACGTTGGGTAATATAATTCATTTGTGGTTTAGGTTAGCAAACTGAAGTGTATACTTACTAAGTCTGACAATAAAATATACTGTTACAATTAAAAATAAACGAAATATTACATTTGAATTTGGAATCTGTCATTTTCAAATGATTTTGGATTGATTTTTCTCATTTTGGCGCCAATATGTTGTACAATATTTTGCGATATTAAAACGCCATGACAATTTGGTTTTCCTAAAACAATCCGTAGGATTGGAAGTGAAGAATTTTCCCATGGAAAGAGTGCGTGCTTCTCACTCACGCACGCAAGCACTCTATTGCAGCCAATGTTGCCCACTTCGAATAAGTTTTTTATATTTTAAATTTTTTATATATATATTAAACTAGCTCACTGTAAAACAAAATAAATATTGTTTGCAATAGAAAATGGGAATTTTCGCGGAATGGGGTAAATTTAACATTGTCCAATTTAACCCCCAGAAGACTCAAGTTTGCGCGTTTACCACAAAAAAACCCCATTCGTCGTTTCACCGCTCTTCGACAACATTTCCCATAAAGCCACGCCTAGTATCAGAATATTGAGTCTCGAAATCGATTGATTGCCAATTCCGTATTTATCTGGAGGGCAAAGCCAAATTGGCTTCGAAGACGCTGGGCGTCATAAATAGAGCACGGCAATACTTCAAGCAGGCCAACATTCTAGCGCTCTACAAACCGCAGGTCCGGCCACATATGGAATATTCCTGTCAACTCTCGCCTGGCGCACCCCAGTATCAGCTCGATCCGTTTGACCGCATGCAACTCAGAGAGGCTCGAATTATCAGGGACCCAGTGCTCTGTGAACGGCTGGATCACTTGACGTTGCGTAGAGACGTCGCTTCATTGTGTGTCTTCTACCGCATTTATCACGAGGAGTGTTGCGAAGAGCTGTTTCACCTGATTCCTGTAGCCGACTTCGACCTTCGCACAAATTAGGATATCATCCCCATCATCTGGATGTGTGGCCGTCCCTCACAGTGCGCTTTTCAAGTAGCTTTCTTCCACGTACTAAAAATTTGTGGAATGCTTCCTTGTGCGGTGTTCCTGGGACGATACGACATGAGTACCTTCAAAAACTCCACTGTTGTTGCAAAAGAATTTTGGCGGTGGTGATTACTTAACACCAGGCGACCCGTACGGTCGTTAGTCCTTTTCTTTTGTTTCAGTATTTATGGTAATACTAGGTATAATATTTCTTATTGTAAGTTAATTTTATTGCCTAGTCAAGTTATTAAACATAAACACATGTAGGTTACCTGGTTGTTACTATAATTCTCTAGAAATTATAGCATAAGTTTTATTATTTATTTAATATAAAAAGTTGGTACAGCAATTGTAAAGGGTATAAGTTGACTTGAAGTAGTTGTGATCTAGAGTTATTGAACAGGCTAGGTTTTATTGTAGATGCTTTATACATAATTTTGACAAATTTGTTTATCAACACAATAGTATGAGATTTCATTTCGAAGTAGGTTTTTCTGGGTCAACTTACACTTGGGGCAGGATTTGGCCAATTCCCATGGGTTCAATCAACCGGAACGATGCGATTAAAAGTTATCTCATTTTTGCCAGCACTTTCCCAATTTAATCTGCCGCTAACTGTAAAGTTCTTTGCTATAAGATTGGCCTTGCTAAACACACTGCAGGGTTCGATGTTTAAATATTTAAAAGGTTCAAGAACGAAAGCTTAATAAAAAAAGATGTACTGTGTTCTTTAGGAGTGTTTGTACTTGAATTATTTGTTAATTTTTATAACGTTGATTATTTAGCGCTATAGATATTATTTGATCTTATATAACTTGAAATTTTTTGTATTATTTTATCTTTAATTTAAAATCTAAATTTGATATTTTAATTGTATTTCTAGGACTACCTTGTAAACGCTTTAGGTAAAACTTTACAAGTTTATATAATAAATAAATATATAAATAAATGAGGCATAGTATATAGCATAGTATATATATCATAGCATGCACACTGCACAGTCACCTTTACCTAGGGCTAGCCAACCTTTATGAGAAAAATTAGAGTATATCTGATTTCAAAAGTGGAAAATAAAGAGAACGGTCTGCCAGAAAAGATTATCTTTTATATTATATTTTTAATTTGAATATAATTATAAAAATAAAATGGGTTTGTTTAATATTACATGACTGGTCTAGTGTCATAGCTGCTATTTATTTATTTATAAGACAACCAGTACAACAAATGAAGGTGTCACAACATGCACAGTCTTTACTTTCGTGACACCAAGAACACAATAATCTATACTAGTAATATTATAAAGCTGCAGTATTTGTTTGTTTGAACGCGCTAATCTCTGGTACTGCTGGTCCGATTTGAATGATTCTTTCAGTGTTGGGTAGTCCATTTATCGAGGAAGGCTATAGGCTATGGCTATATGTTTTTTTTTCAAAATTAGGGATCCGTAATAAAATTGCTTTTTTGTAAAACAAGGTGTAAAATCGAAAACCTATTTTTGCGTGCGCTGCAAAAACTATTGACAATATAACAAAATGATGTACAGGTATAATATAGGCAATATTTTATTACTTATAAAACTATCGCGTGAATTATACTTTATATGGCAAAACAACGTTTGCCGGGTCAGCTAGTATAATGTATATTGTTTTATTTTATATACATTTATAGTAAACATTGTGTGTAAATAAAATTTTTGGCGTACTCTATTAGTGTTATAGATTATAGGTAATATAGAGTACAATACTCTATTTAAGAGTACAGCTGGCAACCCTACCTATACCCCACATCCTTACCGTGCTCAACGCTCTTCTGAACGCAAACCCTGAGTGTGAATTGTTCGCAGATGAATGGACGGGAATAATGTCAGAATGCCTGAAGTACTGTGAGCGAGATGATTGTCTAAATAAATAATGAATTGTCTTTAACTAATGTTATTTATTTATTTGGATTAAGGTCTAAAAGAAGTTATTACAATAAAACTTATAAAAAAGCACATAACTATTACTAATTGTATAATACCACATGCATTATTACTACGGTAATAATCGTCCCTAGCCAAAAGTTTTAAGTACTTATACATTATGAAATTTTTGTACAACGCGTAATTTAAATTTTAGGATCGTTTTTCACATTATAAACGTTGTATTTTATTTTTAAAATAATATTTTTAGGGTCCTATTATGTAAAAATAACAGCTGTTGTCTTTATAAGTTCTTTTTAATAACAGAAATTAACAATATTAGAATATACTAGTAGTATATAATATTTTAATGGTACGTTTACTATTGATTTTATAAATTTAATTGTTGGATATTCTTTAAGTCATGGAGCGACGTCATTTGACGGAAAATGAAATGCAAAGAGCTGTAGGGATGTTACAAGCGGGAAGTAATCAATCTCAGGTATCTCGGCATTTTGGCAATCATAGTAGTGTTATATGTCGTCTTTGGCAGCACTACAATAATACAAGGGTACCCACTGAACAGCATTCAGGCCGTAAAAGGAGTACAACCACTCTGCAAGAATAGTACATACAACTGACTGCAAATTATGTATAAAGCATCTACTATAAAACCTAGCCTGTTCAATAACTCTAGATAACAACTACTTCAAGTCAACTACCCTTTACAATTGCTGTACCAACTTTTTATATTAAATAAATAATAAAACTTATGTTATAATTTCTAGAGAATTATAGTAACAACCAGGTAACCTACATGTGTTTATGTTTAATAACTTGACTAGACAATAAAATTAACTTACAATAAGAAATATTATACCTAGTCTTACTATAAATACTGAAACAAAAAAAAAACTTTTATGGAAAGAGGAGGACAAACGAGCGTACGGGTCACCTGGCGTTAAGTGATCACCACCGACAACATTCTTTTGCAACAACAGTGGAGTTTTTGAACGTACCCATGTCGTATCATCCCGGAAACACCGCACAAGGAAGCATTCCACAATTTTTAGTACGTGGAAGAAAGCTCTTTGAAAAGCGCACTGTGAGGGACGGCCACTCAGCCAGATGATGGGGATGATATCCTAATTTGTGCGAAGGTTGAAGTCGGCTACAGGAATCAGGTGAAACAGCACTTCGCAACACTCCTCGTGATAAATGCGGTAGAAGACACACAATGAAGCGACGTCTCTACGCAACGTCGAGTGATCCAGCCATTCACAGAGCAATGGGTCTCTGATAATTCGAGCCTCTCTGAGTTGCATGCGGTCAAACGGATCGAGCTGATACTGGGGTGCGCCAGGCCAGAGATGACAGGAATATTCTATATCTGGCCGGACCTGCGGTTTGTAGAGCGCTAGAATGTGGGCCTGCTTGAAGTATTGCCGTGCTCTATTTATGACGCCCAGCTTCTTCGAAGCCAATTTGGCTTTGCCCTCCAGATAAACACGGAATAGGCAATCGCTCGAGATTTCGAGACCCAGTATTCCGATACTAGGCGAGGCTTTATGGGAAATGTTGTCGAAGAGCGGTGAAACGACGAATGCGGTTTTTTTGTGGTAAACGCGCCAACTTGAGTCTTCTGGGGGTTAAATTGGACAATCTTCAATTTATCCCATTCCGCGAAAATTCCCATTTTCTATTGCAAACAATATTTATTTTGTTTTACAGTGTGCTAGTTTAATATATAAATATAAAATAATTTAAAATATAAAAACCTCATTCGAAGTGGTCACCATTGGCTGCAATAGAATGCATTAAAAGTTGAGGCCAGTCATCAATTGAAACATGCACTCTTTCCATGGGAAAATTTTTCACTTCCAATCGTAGGGATTATTTTAGGAACTCCAAATTGTCATGGCGTTTAGTGCAAGCCGCACTCTGTAAAACTGACCATAAATCATTATCCAGCGGATTAAGATCGGGGGAAGACAACAACCAGTCTCCAGCTTTGATAAAGTCCCAAACGTTCGTTTCCAACCCAGAATGCGTAGACCAAGATTTATGACCCGTAGCCGAGTCTTACTGGAAGTTCCATTCTTAGTTATTGAACAAGGTGTTGTTAAGGAGCTTCACTACTTTCTCATGAATGGTATAGTGTTGTTTTGATACCTTTTTCACAAAAGTACAACTCAATCAATCAATCAGCTCTTAAAAAAAAATTAAAAAATTCTGAGCCGTAATACAATAGCGCTCGTCACCTCGAGACATAAGATGTTAAGTCTCATTTGCCCAGTAATTTCATTAGCTAAGGCGCCCTTCAGACCAAAACACAAAAATGCTTACACATTACTTACATAACGCTTCACCGCACAAATAGGCGCCGTTGTGGTACCCATAATCTAGCCGGCATCCTGTGTAAAGGAGCCTCTCACTGTTCTTCGAAAAGGTGGTTATTGGTGTTAACCGTTTTAATTGAAGTAAAATAAAGAAATAGTGATAGTTTAAATACATAACAAAACTACATTTAATTACTACATACAATACTCTTATAGTCCTTACATTATCACAAAAGTTACTTACAAGTAATCAAAGAATAACCTCTATGTTGTGACAGAGGACTTTCGTTGACATCAAACATAATTCTGAATTCAGTTCTTTGCTTATAAAAGGTTGTAGCACACGTAAGGGGAGTTGATTAAGGTTCTGTCGCAATATTGTATTAAGTTAACAAGCAACTTCATTATAAAGGGCACACAGCCTACAGTTATTTTTCCCGACGAAATACAAAATTATATTTTATGACGTAATATGACGTAATATATAATCATGATAAAGAATATTATTTGGCGCTTTTGACATAATTCTGATTAGATATTGTAAGCATTTATATAACAGGTTGGAGAAGAGGCGTACCCTCACACGAATTTTTCGAAGTGAAACTTCTTTAGAATCGTTGTGATTTCAAACCGAATGCAACGGAAAAAACGACAGGTAAAAGACACAAATACAAAAATGTGTAGGATGAAGCTGGCTAAGAATGAGACAGAAATATGCATACTATTGAAGTGAAAACTTCTTTATCATCGTTGTGATTTGAAAGTCGATGAAACGAAACAGCGACAGTAATCATAGTTAAAGAAGAGATTATCTTAAGTATGGCGCGAGTATACCTTAATATATACTGACTCCAAGCGCACGACGTATTACTACATAGACACCAGGAGAACATATTATTATATATATTAGTGGTGGTAGGAATGTCTTTCATAGCGGTTGAAATCATGTGTCATCCTAGCAATACGTACCAGGAATTCAGATGCAGTTTAGAGGTTCATGCACCATGCAGGTTTCACTTCTGACATGTGTACTTTGCACGCACGCAATGTTTTTTTGTAATGAAAATAAGGTACAGGGTTCAGTTGATGGTAATTGATACGCTCTACCCATTACAATACAGTAGTGCTCAGGATTCTTGAAAAACACAAAAATTTTGAGCGGCAATACAATTGCGCTCGTCACCTTCAGACATAAGATGTTAAATTCCGTTTGCCCAGTAATTTCACTAACTACGGCGCCCTTCAGACCGAAACACAATAATGCTTACACATTAGTTCTTCACGGCAGAAATAGGCGCTGTTGTGGTACCCATAAACTAGCCGGCATCCTGTGCAAAGGAGCCTCCCACTGGTAACATTACGATTATTATTTCACGATGATAAAATTAATAAGAAAACCGTTAACTATTATCTAAGTAAATTTTCGCATGCTGGACTGTAATCGTGATAGTGAGGTATCTTCTATAAAACAATAAGTAAGATCTATTACTTTTTACTACCAATAATCTACTTATATCATATCACGATTAAAAAAATTAATTAAGAAAATTCTAATCTTAAATAGGTGGACAGTGGTTATACAAATTCAAATTTTAAATACAAATTCCAATATTTTTATTCAAAATAGGATGTAACATCACGAATTGAAAGTCAAAAATTACCACATATACCTAATAGTATGCCTCAGAGCTGAGAAGAACGGGCGCATTAAACTCAGCGGACTTCTTTTTTTTTTTTAAATAAGGTAACAATGTAATATCGTACAATTAACTTTTATTTAATAGCCTGAGGACTGTCCCTTCATTCCCAATCTTTGGTATCATTAAGAAAGTCGTTTATGTTATAGTAACCTTAACCACACAAACGTTTTTTAACAATTCTTTTGAATTTTGGAATACATTTTGTTTTGAACATTTTCCGGGGTCTCGTTGTAAAAGCATACACATCGCCCCATAAAAGACTCACTAACTCTACTTAGCCGAGTAGTAGGCATTATAAGCTTATGTCTGTTCCTAGTGGTAACATTATGGTTATGACAGTTTCTAGCAAATTCACTTATGTGCCTATGTACATACAAAACATTATCAATAATTTATTGAGAAGCAACAGACAAGATGTTAATTTCTTTAAATTTTGCTGTCAATGATTCTTTAGGACCTAGGTTCTAAATAGCGCAAATAACCCTCTTCTGCATCACAAAGATTGTATTAATATAAGAATTTCAAATACACATACGAAACACATAGGATTTTTTTTTTAAATTTGGTGTATGTTAAATAAAGTAATAATAATCTAAATATATAAAAATAAATTGCTGTTCGTTAGTCTCGCTAAAACTCGGGAACCGCTGGACCGATTTGGCTAATTTTGGCCTTGAATTATTTGTGGAAGTGAATAAATATGAAAATGCTCAGAATTAAATAAAAACAACAATTCTGTTTTTCCTTTTATGTGTCCCCCGTCGTTCAGAAATCAAATTGAACGAATAGTTTAAAATGAATAACTAATAATAATTTTTATATCTTTCTAAATTTCTCAGGTAAAAAATAAACCTAATTTTAGCTAACTATAGTTGGTACCTGAACAACAGTTGTTAACTATCTATCAGATTATTTTTTATGTAGACTGATAAGTCATAAGTTTGAGAGTGACAATGAAGTATATAGGCTTAGAATGTATCGAGTTCGTGCAAATCAAACAGCCATAACATTGTCATTCGAGCTGACAAAACACCTGCCGGTGAACACATAGGGAGGTTTAATTCACCCACCATTGATGAAGTGGCTGTTGTCATTGTGAGAGAAAATTTACTATCTAAATCTATAAATTATTCTTATTTCCAATATTTGTTTTGTATAGACATATTTTCTATGATTGACAAATTGATAATAAACATTATTCTGTTTATTATAATATACAGAACAGCGTCTGTCGTGTCCTCCTCACAATAGATCTTAAACTCATGCAATAGATACATGCAAGAGAGTTGTATAACAGCTGGTATTTGTGAGGAGCTGATGTCTGAAGTAGATTGACCTTATGTTACAGATCCTACCCCTAGATTTCAGGATCAGAATTTGTAAGATACCCCTTATAATATATAAAACAACAAAACATTATTGATAAGCAAAAAAATGTCTATGTGTGTTTGAGTGTCTGTGTGTTTGTGCGTGTTCTTGTGTGTATATTATACCTACTCTCGACTATCTATCAGTGTATGTAGTTTCCAGTGGAAGTAAAGTCCTATTCTTGTAACCCCTCTTGCTTCAAGCTTGCATTTAGTTATAATATACGCATTCAAAAACGGTTGTTATGGCACCTTGCTTTTTCTTGTGCATACATAAGCAATTGCCATCATACGGTGATAAGTTGAAACACTTTAACATGAAAAGTCCTTCTGTTCGACGACAAATGCTAGATCTAATGTTTTTATACAAAATAATTAGAAATCAGCTCGACTGTCCATCACTCGTGCACTCCATCAGCTTACGAGTTCCCCGCCGAGTACCAAGGCGTGCGCAGGTCGGAGCTGGTCTGTTTCATCAGCCAAAACTAACCTTTAGAAAATTTCTACCATACCACATCTATCAAAAACTTATAACTCCATCCGTGGTGAAATAGATATTTTTAAAGATTCTTAAACCTGCGTTTAAAAAAATATTACCGGATTGTTAGGCGCCCAATGATTGATGCTCTTCTTCTTTTTTTTCTTGGTGTCACAGAAGCAAAGACTGTGCATGTTGTGACACCTTAATTTGTTATTCATTCAACTCATTATTTGTTAATATTTGATATATTTTAAGCGTATTTAGAATGTAACAACTACTGGTTGTCCTATAAATAAATAAAATAAATAAATACTTGCATTTCAAAAACCTTGCTTGTGGCAGCGAAATGGAGCAAATTGTAAGATCTGATATACGCGTTATCTTGCAAAAGTCTCTGCAATATTGAAAATTAACTTCATAATTTGTCTAATATTGCCGAGCCTTTTACATATTTGAATTTTGGAGGTCTGAATTAGGACGATGGACAATTGTTTATCAGGTAAACCACTTTGCAAAGGTAGAGGGTCAAAAGCTCCCTTTGATGACGAGTTCCTTTGTCTTCGATTTTCCTTGGAGATTGTTGAGAGTATTAACTAAGTTTATGGACCCTTGCTTACACTTTGTAGTTCCCTTGTTGTAGTATTTAAATTAGAATACAAAATTTAAATAAAAACAATGTTTATATTTTCCACAATGTCAGTAGGTACCTGGTCTCTGGTTTCCACGTTTAATAAAATGCTTTTATACACTTTTACTTTTCACATTAATGTTTCCTACTGAAGTTACGGCCTGGAATTTCCATTCAGAAGTTACAATTATAATTTATTAGCGAGCTAAGTTCTTAAGAAATTTAAAATAAATATGGTATATCTAAACACAAGTTAATAAAATATTATAACAATAAGTATAAAAAATTAGCCCGTTTGTTTGTTTTTGTTTTTTCAAAGTTTAATATTTTTTTTATCTAAATATTCAATAATCAGTTAAAATATTATCATTTAGATATTATATTACGTAAGTATCCTTCCTTACTATGTGATAATATAACGACTAAAAAAAACTCTTATTATCAAGTAACATTGATACAGCGGCATCCTAATATTATGTAGGTAATTTACTGAAGTTCATTTTCAGTCGCTACACTAACTCGTTAAGTTTTAACCGTCTACGCATAGATGGCGTGGAGAGTGAAAATAAATAATATTGTAAATTTTTGTCTTAACTAATGTCACAACATTCTTTTGAGAAACCAGAAGTTAGGAAACTAGGAAGTATTTCTTTTCATAATTTTTTATTCGAAGATCCCTTATATGCATAATAAATAATAAGTTTGTTTAAATAAATAGTATTTATTGTAGGTAGGTACTCATGTTTAACATAGTTATTTATGTAAAAATATTTTAAGTAAAATTATGCGCCCTTCAGGACAACTTTAAAAGATTGTATGTTTTCAGTTCGAAGAGTTAATGTGTGGTTTATTACCCTGCATTCTTTTGAGAAAAGCACTATATATGCCTTTGGAATAGTGTACTATTCAATGCGCAGTTATGACACAAAAAAGTATGGCGAAAATAAATGAACATATACATTTCGGTCTCATTATCTCAAAAGTAGTGTTGAAATGAAACCATAGCACATTTTTATGGAGGAGGAGGGCAGTTAACATGAGGTGAGCCATATTCACCTCATGTTAAGAGATCACGACTGCCCACATTCTACTGCAACAGAAGGACCACCACGGTCTTTTAGAAATGTTTACGTGTTTTCTTCCGAAGGTATCCATGTCGAATTGTCATGGAAACACCACGTGGCTGAAAGTTCCTTGAAAACCACACTGTAAAAGAATGCCACATATAGATTGATGTCCAAGAGACTTTGGATGATATCTACGTTTGCGGCGTGTCGTGCGATGATGGAATTCGGCGGCAAGTAATACAGATCTTTCGAATAAAATCAGTAGAAGACATAAAGACGCAACTACAAAAATAAGGGATGAGACGAGTAGGACGCAGTACAAGATGAACCTGTGATGTAGCAGCTAGTCTCAGCTGGTGTAGATAAATAAACCGGCACCACATGTGCACACTAAGTGAACACTAATCACAGGGGTTCCACTCAAAATATTTATCTTCAATTATTAAAAAAAAAACGTGTATGTCTCGGGTCCGACAGAAATGATAACCTAAACTAATTTTAACTATTTGATATAGAAATTGTTCAACTTGAGAAAATCTTATAACTTAAATTGTATGTATATTAATATGATAATGTAAGGAAAGGTTCTTTATTAATAAAATCTTTTATTGATTATAAAATATATTTTTTTCTTTACATATATTTCTTTATAGAATAATAAAATGTATATGAATATACGGAAATCAGATTTTTGTGTAGGTATATTATTAGTAGGTATCATTATTTAACCCTATAAAAGTAACAATTGGTTAGATTGAGAGGAGGAGCCTGCCTACCGCTGCCGTACGCGTGAGAGAAAGGGAAGTCAGACAGGATTGCGCTGTAACGCGTTACGTTACGTAAGCGAGTTACCCTATATTAGAAGTTTTCACTTGAAAAAAATAAACATACACACGTAAAAGTCATTATTATAACAAATTGCTTTGAGAAAATTCGTGATATCTGCGCTACTCGCATAATCGCTGGCTTTTAGGCTTTTAGGCCCAGTAATTTCCATTGATCCTATAACATCGAATTTGCTTTGAAAAAAAAAAAGATTTTATACAAAATTTAGTTTTATAGACAATTCGAGCATAAAACAAATACGGGCGTAGGGCACAAGAGCACGGCTCTGTAATAGTTATTTATGCAACTCTTGTGTAATAAGGGGTATTAAAACACGAATGTGGGTTTATGCTTATTTACTCGAATTCGCCTCGTGTGATAATAGTATCACATGAGTGTCTTAATACCTAATTATCAACAGTTGCATACAAGACTTTATCGACACTCATAATATGAATCCTCTATAAAAGATTCTGAAACAGTTAGCTTACTGCTACTATTAAAAAAGGCTAGTCCTAGTAGCCATTACATCATCCAAACGAGTGTTGTAAAGTTGTACTGAATTTTATTACAACACTCTTTTGTATGATGTAACGGTTGTAAGGACATTGAATGTTTTAATGTTGGCAAAAGCTAACTGTTTTAGAATCTTTAATAGAGTATTTATGGCATGGGTGTAGATAAATATTTTTCACAATTACTGTCGTGTTTTACGTCAAATTTTAAAGAGCAGACTTTATTTTAAAACAAAACAAAGTGGTAAAATCTAAAATAGAAAGGAATGTATGTTGTTCACGAGAGCCATTTGTTTGATATCACAAGCGCTGACGGGAAATGTGATTGAATTTCATTTATCATGTTGAGTATTTATCTTAGTACATGTTGACCTCATTTTTCGGCACATTCAAATGAGTATTTTATCAATTCACTCATCAAATACGATATATTTAGGCGTGTTTATTCAAATAAATAATCTATATTTATTATCTAGTGGTGAAATATGCTATACAATTTAGAAAATAAGTTTTTTGTCAGTCATCGACGGGCGAGCATGGGGTTCACTCGATGGAAGTATTTATTCACAGTGTGTGTGTTTTGATATGCATCAATTATTGAGTACCTACAGTAGCACCTTTAGACGTTAATTCAGTACAGTAGCATCTATAGATATTACTGTACTCAATAACTGAGTAATAATAATTTTTGTGTTTTTACTTATTAGTTACCATTTATTTTGGTATACGTCATTATTTTATTGATAATTTAAATTTGGTAGAACATCTAAACAACTTCTTAAACTGTACGCAAAGAGAGTCGTATAGTAAAGTTTTATTGTTGCATGGATTTTTCTGTATCCGGAAACATTTAAACAATTATCATTACATTTAAGCATTACGGCTTCAGTGATGGTTTAAAGGAGTACTTGCTATAAAGGAGCGTAGAGACGGCGCTTCATTGTGTGTCTTCTACCGCATTTATCACGGAGAGTTTTCCGAAGAGCTGTTTCACCTGATTCCTGCCGCTGAATTCCATCTTCGCACGACACACCACAAATTAGAATATCATCCCCACCATCTGGATGTGTGGCGGTCCTCCACAAAACTGTGGAATGAGCATCCTTGTGCGATGTTTCCGGGACGATACGATGATGGGTACCTTCAAAAAAAGGGCGTACACCTTCCTTAAAGGCCGGCAACGCTCCTGTGAGTCCTCTGGTATAGCAAGAGAATGTGGGCCGCGGTGATCACTTAACACCAGGTGATCCACACGCTTTCCATAAAAACAATTTTAACAAAAAAAAACCGACCTCTTTCTACAATATAATTCTAGTTACGATTAATGTAATTTATGAATCGGTGTCCTTCCGCCGCGACCCGCCCTCGCCTCTCACCTCCTCGCGACTCAAGCACATCTCACCTATAACCAAAATAACCGAACGATGATACTCCAAAAATTACAATTATCGTAACTAGAATTAAAAAAAAACGCAATTATTTTTATACTTTTTAGTACACATTATATAATCTTTATTATAAATCCTTCATACATTACTTAGTTCACTTAATTCTATTTAATATTATTATACTATAATAACAATCCAAGTAATGGAACATACACGACATTTTTCTGGACAAACAACACCAAATACATCAAATAATTTTCAAATATTCACAATGCTTTTGAAAATAATCGCACCACTAATCCCGTAGGATAAGTAGTGTTTCTAATAGTTAGTTAAAATATTTTATATTATTTTAGTTGTCACTAGCATTAAACTAGGCCGGGCCTGTATTTTAATACTAGTTACTTCCAGATACATTGTTTTTTACAGATAACTTCAATACATAAAAGCGTATATAAGAATTTAACTTATGGAAAAAAAATTTAACAGTTCTACGAGAAAATAAATAACATTTGTCTATCATACATATTACTGGTTAGTACTTGAGCGGTCAGTAATAACTTGACTTGGGCTATTTTCATATAATAATATAGTAAGGTATTATTGATTGGGTTTATTTTGAACTTTTAAAGTAATAATGTATAATAAAGTATTAAAGATAATAAAATTTTAAAGATAAATGTATAAGGGTACATGTATACATATAGATAAATAGAAATATTAATTTATTGTAGATGTGAAATATAAGCTATTATTATGCATACTATAATATTATAAGATAATGGTATAAAATAAACAATGAAATTTAAAGTTTTTTTTTCTGTCTGTTGTGCGTATATCGGTAAGGTAAGTAAGGCTGGATAATTAATAATTTAACGTATAGCTATAAACAAATTTTCAATTTCATCATACTTTTTATTTTTAAACCAAACAGTTAGCTTTTTTTCACAGTTAAATTTGTTTTCAGAGTAGATATTAATAATTTTGTTTAATTTATTATAGAGCATGGGACCAAGATAGCATTGAAATTTACGTATAAAAAAAGTTTTAAAAGTGTTTGTAGGACAGACTTTATCTTTACGTCGTTTTGTTACTGCTTCTGGAACAAATATAAGTTTTGAGTGCTGTGCCATTATAGTGTCCCAAATAAACAATTGTCTTACAGACAAGACATCGCATTTAGTGTATAGTTCACAAGTAGGATACCGAAAGGGTTTGCAAATAATAACCTTTAATAGAGCACATTGGGCCCGTTCAATCTTCAAAAGACATGATTTTCGAGCGCCACCCCACGATTTAATACAATAAGTTAATAAGGATTGTGCTAATGCAAAGTAAACATTTCTCAAAAGAGTGAAATCAGCAAACTGACGTAAGGTCTTAAATACGAAAATAAGTTTTCTAGTCCTTTCTGACAGTAGATCAATTTGCGGTTTCCATGATAAAGTCTCATCTATAAGAACTCCTAGGTATTTAATTATTTTCATTTTATTAAGGTAAACACAAGAGCATCCTTTATTTTGAGTCAAGACTTTCTTACAATTATGAACTTGTACGGAAAAATTTTCGTCTGAGGGAATTTGTCTTGTAGTAATGCCAAAAGTGATATATTTTGTTTTAAGAATGTTTAGAGTTAACAAATTCTGTTGAAGCCATTGAAAAGTTTTTCGAAGTCCTATTTCAACCTTGGTTTTGACATCTGCCCAAGAATCGGCATGAAAAGTTAAGGCCGTATCATCGGCATACATAAATGTTTTGCAGTTAATTGGATTAAGATGACAAAGGTCGTTCACATAAATCAGAAACAAAGCAGGACCGAGCACACTGCCCTGAGGTACACCGTGAGTTACTGGATGAAAAGAGCTTACATAATCACCTATTTTTACACTTTGCTTTCTGTTTGTAAGGTAATTCCTTAAAAGTGAATGCACCTTTCCTCTTATTCCAATTGCCTCCATTTTGTCTAAAAGAAGTGGTATACAAACGGTGTCAAAGGCTTTCGCAAGGTCAAGAAAAATGCCCACGCATTTTTCTTTAGCATCAAGACGGGCTGCCACAAATTCTGATAGATCCGATACTGCATCCCCTGTTGATCTTTCTGCCCTAAAGCCATACTGATGCTTAGATAAGATATTTTCTTTATCTAGAAAGGACATAAGTCTTTTACTCATAATTTTTTCAAATAATTTGGAAATTGAAATAGGGCGATAGCTATTGGCACATGATTTTTCTCCTGATTTTTATATAGGTAGAATCTTAATTCACGCTGTGGTTGTATCAATCAAGAATAACAAGCACAGTGGTAGGTAATTATAAAAAAAAATTACATAAAAGAACTATTCAATACTAACTTCTAGACTCAGTTGAAAGCGTTCATTAAAATATAATAAAAATTCAGCTTTAAATAAGGTATATTAGTATTGATAAAACCACAGCGGTTAAATTTATGTTATTATGAAACAGTACCAAATCAAATTCGATATTAAAGTATTCGCGGAGACATTTTTATTAATATTGACAGCATTATTGGTAAAGGAAAATTTGATCGTGAATAAAATCGTGCCGATCGGCATAACTCTGTATTTGGTTAAATGCGTAAAAATAGGAATGTCCCACAAATTGCTCAGGGAAAATATATTAAAATAGCAATAAAACTTAATAAAGGTTGTCTTATGAAATATAGGGCCGACTACGATATAGTTCCAATGGTGTAAAGGGTTATAATAAGAATTGCCAGTTGCCACATAAGTTTGTTTCTTTCACCATATTGATCTATCAATGTGCTGTCCTATCCTTACAGAGTGATCTATTGCGATAGAGGCTTGACTTAAATTAACTACATAAATCGTAGAGTGACTACGAATAATCTATAATTCTATAGCTACTATAAGGGGGCGGTGCAGCTGATATTAATACCATCTTTGTGCTGCAGAAGAGGGCTATTCGCGCTATTTATAACTTGGGTCCTAAAAAATCATTGAGAGAAAAATTTAAAGAAATAAACATTTTGACTGTTACTTCTCAATAAATTCTTGATAATCTAATATATAAAATTCTCGTGTCACGGTGTACGTAATTGAACTACTCCGAAACGGCTCGATCGATTTTCGGGAATCTTAGCGTGCATATCGGCTAGGGTGGAGTATCGGACAACATCTATTTTTCATCCCCCTAAATGTTAGGGGTGGTTTATAATGTTTTATTTGTTTGACTTTTTTTTAATTTGTTTAATTATGATACAGCATTAAAAATACATACAACTTCAAATTTTCACCCATCTACGATCAACACTTACTTTTGTATCGCGATTTTAATATTATTCTAATCCATCCACAGACACGCAATAGAGTTACAATATGGCAATCGAATATAATGATTGTAGTACGATAAATTTTATGTATGGTATATTTGGTAGGTCTGAGAATCGGTCGTCATCTATTTTTATACCCAAAAAATTTTAATTATTGAATTTTTTTATTACTTTATATGGCAATACAACGTTTGCTGGGTCAGCTAGTGTTCTATATGTTCATAAGCACATTGAGTAATTTGCTAGAAACTGTGACAATCATAATGTTAACACGAGGGACAAACAGAACTTGTTATGCCTACTACTCGGCTAAGTCGAGTTAGTAAGTTTTTTGTGGGGCGATGTATATGCTTTTACAACAAGATCTCAGACAATGTTCAAGACATGACAAGAAGACAAGGTAAATAAATGACTTTCTTAATGATTATTCAGATTGGAATGGAGCGACCGCCCTCAGTACTATATTATATATTATTATATATTATGCATTGTACAATATTACTTTGTAAACATATTTTTTGATGAAAAATATCCCGCTGAGCTTGTTGCGCCCATTCTTCTCAGGTCTGAGGCCTGTCTTTTTGGAATGGGTGGTAGGTTTTGACTTTCAATAAGTGATGTCACATTCTATTTTGAATAAAAATATTTAAATTTCAATTTGTACTCCTACATAATTACTATTACCAGAACATACAGCAACTACCCCTATTTTAAACTCGTTCAGTGAGCAAGCAGACAGGTGAATCCTGTGTAAGTTTGTTTAAATTTCGTAATGCGACTGTAGAATAGTAGATAGGTTCTCGCTCGCGGAAATACAAGTTACAGCAATCTATAATTTAACTGTATATAACTATCCTAAATATTATTTTTAATCGTTTTTTCACAACCCATTAATATAGGACTGGTTTGGTTAAGTATAAGGACACCATACTCGATTATCTCACTTGTGTTAAGTTTATAAGTACAACAATGATATAACAAGGTAAAATATTACCAGACACCATGATATCTGTAAGAAGTAAAAAATAAATAAATACAATTCTGTTTTAATTGCTGTCACGTTCGAGGTCTGCAACAAAAAAGTATGAAAATCGTTTTAACTCATTTTTTCCCTTAATTCTTCCTTTAGATAGACCTGACCCCAACCGACTACCATTTTTTAAGCTGTTAAAATCTTTCTCTTAAAAAATCAATAGAAATAGCCATAACTTTTCTATTTGTAAGACGCCTATAGTATCTTATGTGCGAAAACTGTCAATGGTAAATAGATGTATACTTTTTTGACGTATGGATGTCATGTAATACTGTTTGTATTCCTAAAAAAAAAATCACAGGGTTATAGAAGAAAACTACATATATAAAAATGAATTGCTGTTCGTTAGTCTCGCTAAAACTCGTGAACGGCTGGACCGATTTGGCTAATTTTGATCTTGAATTATTTGTGGAAGTCCAGAGAAGGTTTAAAGGTCATTTAAATATGAAAATGCTCGGAATTAAGTAAAAACAAAAATCTTATTTATCCTTTCCAAGTTTTGTCACAAATTGAATTTCCCAACTATAATATGTAGATTGATAAATCATACGTTTGAAACAATTTCATTACAACAACAGGGTGCATATTTTACGAAATAAATCTTGATGTTATGAAATATTATTGACAAATCCATAAAAACATCATTTTATTTATTATATACAGAACAACGTCTGTCGGGTCAGCTAGTGTATGATAATTAAATTTCAATAAAAAATATTCTTCAGTACAAAATATCAATTTGATACCTTTATCTCTTAGAAACTAATAGGAGACCTGCTCATTGTGAAATAAAATACTAGTTGGTATATAATTGTATATATTTGATATGTAGATATACAACGTAAGTCTTTAACTGAAATGCAAAGCACATTAATTAAAGTTTGCTGTTGCATACATATTAAGGAAAGGTAGTTAAGGATATCAAGCCCCTACTTAACGAAGGCGCATTCAGCATTCGCAAGTGCATTTAACTACCTTAGTTAACGCTTACGGTTTCGAGGACAATTTCCCACAGAGATGCAATTTAAGTCATACGTGGAGTTGATATGATACTATTCTGAATTCTTGCATTAGGTTCAGTATGATTAAAGGAAGATGTTTGGAGAAGATCATGCGCTTAATGAGATGTACGTCGTTCTCTTCATTCATTTTCAGCCGGAAGACGTCCATCTGTCCGTCGAGCTATGTGCCCCACCCACTGCCACTTCAGTTTCGCATCCACTGGGCTATGTCGCTGACTTTGGTTCTCCTACGGATCTCCTTGTTTCTGATTCGATCTCGCAGGGAAACTCCGAGCTCTGCATTGCCCACTGAGCGACAATGAGCTTCCTCATAAGGCCCGTATGTCGTCCGTATGTCGACTGGCAACACACACTGCTTGAAAACCTTCGTCTTCAGACACTGTGCTCTGACACAGTATCTAAAAAAACTAATGTAATATTGCAATTTAAAAGTAAGTATAGGTGACAGTAGCTGGTTAGTGTAATAAACAATGCTTAAAACTATATTTATTTATTTTTAAGTTGCACCATGTATTGTTTAGCACAACAATATAAATAACTTGTTTTTTGGGTCTGTACTCAGATATAATAAAAGTTGTATTTACTTGCAAGATTTTTATGACAATCAAATCAAAATCACTTTATTCATTTTATTCAAGGAACAATACATGATTTTTTTTTCTTTTTACCATTTACAAGCACTATAGAAAAGGTTGAGCTTTAATGAAAAGGAGTGGCAGGAAACTCATTGCTACGCTTTTAAATCAACATTGACTTCCACAAATGTACAAATTAATTTAATTACAATCCATGTAAAGTGATGCAACAAAAATACTCAACAGCCTAGCGAAACTCTCTAAGAAAAAAGTGATTCACGCGATTGTATGAAGCGTGCATTCATCGATAGAATGAGAGATGACGGATTTACGGTCGTTTTCAATAAACTATCTATCCCTAGTTTAACTTACCAGAGGTAGACAAATCCAATTTGAATTAGTTTCATTTTCATTTTAATGTGGTGGTGGACGCCGTTTAAATTGGAGCTTCCTTGTGCGGTGTTTACGGCACGATACGACATGGGTAAAAAAAAAGCGCGTACACCTTAAAAGGTGTACGCGCTTTTTTGGAGGTCTTTAGGCCGGCAACGCTCTAATGATTGCTCTGGTGTTGCAAGAGAATGTGGGCAGCGGTGATCACTTAACACCAGGTGACCCGACCCGTACGCTCGTTTCTCCTCCTATTCCATAAAAAAAAATCTATCCTTTTACGCTTACTTACATTTCAAACCTTCAATTACCTATCGATAGCATTGGACTAAAACTAATAATATAACTATATTGGACTTATCTACGGATAGATAAGAGCTTGTCATTCAACGGTGATAGCAATGTATCCGTAACTAGAGATACGTTATTGAAAACGGCCAATAATCTTGTAACAAATGGAGATAGCAAATCCGTTACGCTTTAAGCAACTGTTCACTATCACACTTAGCTGGATTATGCTTCGTCGCCCAATTGTAATTACTATTTCAAACTTATGTCAAATCATTGCACGTTTCATAATAAACTAAATTTCAACCAGCTTCATGGGCATCTTACTTGCCGATCGCGATCTTCATGATGTATATATCTATAATATTTAATAATTGAATTTTGAAATTGTAACATATAATTTAAGTTTTATTTTTTATATTAAGAGTGTTATTTATTAAGTCATGTGTAAATAAAGTTTATATAATAGAAATTAAATGATTAAAAAAAACTATAAAATATATACTAGCTGACACAAAAGTAACTGTTGATTGTAGATGGGTGAAAATTGAAGTTGCATGTATTTTTTAATGTTGACTCATAATCAAACAAATTAAAAAAAATGTCAAAAAAATAAAAAAATAAATTCGTGTGGACCACCCTTAACATTTAGGATTAATATGCACTCAAAATTTCATGAGAATCGGTCAAGCCGTTTCGGAGGAGTTCAAAGTTTAATACCATGACACGAGAATTTTATATATTAGATTATTTAATTTTTAAAAACATAAAGCAGTGTTTCCTATAACAGGACCATCCAGCCACCACAAGAAGCGCCCGCTTACGAGCATGTTGCATGTACCAGCCATCGCTGTCCTAGACCATTTTTAGGGAAGGGAACAACCTGCCCTACGATGCCATCACAGGTAATGACATTTAAGAGCAAGATATGCCGCAACGATTCATAATTTGCAACTGCAATTAATATGAAATTGTGTAGATCGTTTAATTTCTAGCTCTGTTCCATAATTATTACGATGTTAAAGCAATCACACAAGGCAGTCGACTATATTTGCAATCAAGGCGAATATCCCATTACGATTTTAATACACATTATTCATGCTTCATAATACTTTTGCATATTTTGTTATCTATATATATGATAATGAAAATGGTCTTCGATTAAGGCTCAATCATGTCTAAACCACTGATTGGATTGACAATAAACTACCACCATTCGATGCGAAATTTATCTTAGATACTTTATGACTGCTTATTTTTATTGTACTTGTAATAAGATGCATAAAATTTCATTTATTTCCATTCAAAATTCGCCCAGCGAAGCGGGCGGGAACAGTTAATTATTTCATATTTAGAACTACACATATAATCAAATAATTGAAAAATTAAAAAAAAAACACATGATTTTAGGTGGTTATATTTAAATAATTTGCTTCTAACAGAATTGTTAATATATAATATTATATTATTGGCCAAATATTGTAAATTGTTACAACCTTCCTGTATGAACTTCATTAAATTCAAGAAATAATTAATAATTTTTATTATTAATTTCATAGCTGTGCCGCTTTAATCCGCTTTAATGTTAACATAATCTGTATAGCGTATCTTATCGCAATGGCCATTCAAATATTTTTTTCAAAAAAGGATATGATATCACTTATTTGAAGTCAAACTACCACTCATTCGAAAAAGTATGACTCAGACCTGATAAGAAAGGGCGCAAGAAACTCTTATTATCTTCAAATGCAAAATTTACATAAAAGGCATAAAGGCATTTATTTTCTCAAAATTGATTCCTTTACAATTCTTTTTGATGTCATTTCTAATATACTAGATACTACTACTGCTTCGGAAAAAAATGGCGCTCTGAGAGCGGCGCAAGAAACTCTCCCAGCATTCTCTTTTTGCGCTATTTTCAATAAAAATATACAATATTGTACAGTCATTTCTATCGCTATAAAATAATCACAATCTAGTCCCAGGCTGTCCGATCATTTAGATATTCTGCTGTGGAGTAATAGGATTTACAACGGAGCCATTTTTTTATAAAACATTTAAATTTATTTAAAGATAATGCCTAAACAGTGGCTGGGACTTTATTGTTTTCAATTGGATATTGTTTTCAAGTCATTTCATTGTTTGTGACTGAATGTAAGCATTCCCAAGATCAATTATTGAATTATTGACCACGTTTTTTTTAATGAATAATGAACGAATGATGGGCAGGACGTTCAGCTGATGGTAATTGATATGCCCTGTCCATTACAATGCAGTGCCGCTAAGGATTCTTTAAAAACCCAAAAATTCTGAGTGGCACTGCAATTGCGTTTGTCACCTTGAGACGTAAGATGCTAAGTCTCATTTGCCCAGTAATTTCACTAGCTACGGCGCCCTTCAGACCGAAACACAGTAATGTTTACACATTACTGCTTCGCAGAAGAAATAGGCGCAGTTGTGGTACCCATAATCTAGCCGACATCCTGTGCAATGGAGCCTCCCACTGGTGAAGATGGTAAGTGATCACAAATCAGGGGCGTGCAGTAGTTTTCAAGTAGTACGGCTCAAGATTATTGAAAAACCCAAAAATTCTCTAACTACAACTGTACTCGACACCTTGAGACATAAGATCATAAGATGTCAAGTCTCATTTGCCCAGTAATTTCACTAGCTACGGCGCCCTTCAGACCGAAACACAGTAATGGTTCACGGCAGACATAGGCACCGTAGTGGTACTCATAATCTAGCCGGCATCCGGTGCAAAGGAGCCTCCTACTGGTGAATGAATTATATTAATTCATTTTACTTCTAACCTATACAAAATCAACGGAAAATACCGCTGAAAGCTTTAGCTATTTCCATTCATAACGCAAAAATACGAAAGTTTTTCGGATCTGTATTATGAGCGTCTAAGAGCTAGGACCGCCCACTGTCTTCTTACGATCAACGTAATTGCAAATAAAGTTAATCCCCTAATTTAGACCTTAACACAACAATTTTATGGCCACTTTTGTTTATATTACACCTTTTAATGATTTTATGAAATCTATCCTACATTTTATGTTGTTAAAATAATTCAATATTGGAATATTTTGATATGTCTGACTACAACTGTACGCGACACCTTGAGACATAAGATCATAAGATGTCAAGTCTCATTTGCCCAGTAATTTCACTAGCTACGGCGCCCTTCAGACCGAAACACAGTAATGTTTACACATTACTGCCTCGCAAAAGAAATAGGCGCCGTTGTGGTAACCATAACCTAGCCGGCATCCTGTGCAATGGAGCCTCCCACTGGTGAAAATGGTAAGTGATCACCAATCAGGGGCGTGCATTACTTGTCTAGTAAGTTAGGCACTGAGCTGTGGAATAATGCAAAGATTGCTTACTGTAGGACTCTAGTATCAGCGTAAGGAAAATATTTATGAGTGGGTGTAGTGGAACCAAATGAATCTAAATTACTTTAACACTAGAGCTATATTTATTTAGGTTTTTTACGAGGTAGGTACTGGCTCATTGCCTATATGATATGCACGCCCCTGTCACCAATGTGCATTATTTCTTGTCACATCAATAAAAAATACACAAATGATTAAACGCAAGGGCGTGCATTTTTATATTTTTTAGACTTTATTGACTAAATATTAATTATCTTTTATTAGATTTTTTGTTTTATTACTAAACAAACCTAACAATCACAAGATTTAATTATATCATGATATTTAAAGACAATAATGATTGGCAAACACAGGCTAAGTAGACAGTATACCTCTGAATACAATACTCGTAGCATAACGCAACATAAAACTTTCGCTGAAAGATATTCAAGGGTGGAATGATTTACGTCAGGGTTGTATATACTGTACTATTAGTATACAAATTGCTCATTATGACAATGTTGATACATTTCTATGTTAATTGTTCGATGTTGTTTCAATGACAAATTATGTGGAGGTAATCTGTTCTGGAGTGTTTATTATTTTGTATTTTATATATTTCAGCAGGACATTCAGTTGATGGTAATTGATATACCCTGCCCATTACAATGCAGTGCCGCTCAGGATTCTTGAAAAACCCAAAAATTCTAAGTGGCATCACAATTGCGCTCGTCATCTTGAGACATAAGATGTTAAGTCTCATTTGCCCAGTAATTTCGCTAGCTACGGCGCCCTTTAGATTACTGCTTCACGGCAGAAATAGGTGCCGTTGTGGAACACATAATCTAGCCGGCATCCTGTGATAAGTAGCCTGGCACTGGTATATACTGGCATATACTTATGGAAAAGTTAGATAAAATGGACAGTATCCGCTGCCAACATTCTTTTGCAACACCAGAAAGAATACAGGATCTATACCCGCTTTTAGGAAGAAGTAACCGCTTTTTAATGGTACCCATGTGACTATACAGGAATAGAAGAGTGGCGTGGCTCAGCGTTTTCCTTGAAATTTATACCCTATTTTTACACTATACATAAAACAGTTCATATTTGTATATTTCATATTACATTATTTAATAACAATTTTAATAGGAACGATTCATTGAGTTTCTCGCAAATTCTTCCCAACCTGAATGTCTTTCAGAATTGGTGGCCATGGTCAAGTATTGGACATTAAAAAAAAATCAATCAACATTGCATTGAAAATTTAATATTGACACAAATTAAAAAAAAAGTGATTTTATATTTAAAAAAATGTATGTAATAATTACACACACATAAAAGAATTTCCTTTCACCTGTTTCTCTCAGGTTTGTATCTTTTCGAATTTGGAAGATGAATGAGTGATTGTATAATTCTATTTTCAGTGGAATAATTTGAATTTGAATTATCTTCGGCAGTGAGAAGACACCGAGAATGTGTTTTAGTTATTTTTGCACTGATTTTTTCTCTTGTACAGAATCATAAAACATTAAAAAATTTAAAGAAAATATTGAGTAAAAGCTTTCTACAGCCTTTGTCACAGAGAAAATTTATGCCTAAAAACTTATTCTTTATGAAGAACAATTCATGTTCACGCGAACAAAGGGAAAGCTCTGACATTTTGATGCGATTTACCATTCAAAGATATTACAAATGGATAGAACTTTGTGTGACAAAATCAAACTCTACGCTTGATGATAACAAGGTGATAAAATATTGCAATTTTTATACTTAATTACTCATTAAAATGATTATTTTGTTAAGAAGTTACTTTACTGTGTAAGAAGTTACTTGCAAAACATGGAAAAATTGTATAAATTTGGTCTCAGATAGAGTACTGTTCACACCTACGGCTCTCCAGTACCTGCCAGCCTCTTCCTTTTGACTCCGGCTTATTTAGCGTAGCATATACTCGTATGTGGGGTATCTCTGCATCTACGTCCACGCACGAGCACAGTAGGTATATAGCGCCAATTCCATCCCACGGTTATCTAATCCGGAAGACGTCCACTGTTCGACAAAGGCCTCCCCCAAACAGTGTCTGCAAAATCCAAATCAATGGTCAGATTGGTACGAATAAACGATCAAACATAATCTAGGTAAGTTAGCGAGCGGCTAGTATAATTAATTATTATTATTACTTACACACATAAACTCTTACAACTTACATAAGAATTTGGAAGAAGATAAACCCGCAGCGAATTACGAAGTGCAACTTTTTTTTTTATGGAATAGGAGAACAAACGAGCGTACACGGTCACCTTGTGTTAAGTGATCACCGCCGCCCACATTCTCTTGCAACACAATAACTAATTTTTTTTTCTGTATACGCCACAGAGAGTGTTCTAAATAGCCACAAAGAACGGTTTAAATATTTACATAAAGTTTGCTTATCACAGTAGTTAACACTATGTAAATGAATTGGTTAAATTACAGCACTGCAGTGTCGACCTGCAAACCTCTACGCGACAAAATTACATCTGAAATAATTATACTCGTTTGTACTATTTTGCAAGAAATATTATTGAGAAAAAAAAATAGTCTCGGTGAAGTGTAAATAAAGTTTGGAAATGTACATGAAATTAAAAATAAAATTAGCTCTATTACAATATATTTACCATGATACGAATACAGTTGTCTGTTGTTGAATTGGCGGCAAATCTAAAACTCTTGTTACATGTGAAAATGAACCTAACGCGAGATAATTTTCGGTCAATGATTTATTATAACTTTCGTTGTGGGCTTACTCAAAAACAAAGCTATGATAGGCTGCGATTAGCATTTCTTAATGAAATCCGACCTTCTGCCACTATTTACAATTGGTTTAACGAGTTTAAGCGTGGACGTAGCAATCTCAATGATGACGAGGGACGTCCTTTAACAGCGACTACTGAAGATAACATCAGTGCTGTGCGACGCATGAAAGAGTAAGATAAGAGAGTGACCAGTGATAAGTAAAGTTTAAAAAATATTAAACGAACATTTAGGCGTCAGGAAGCTTTGTACCAGATGGATTCCCCATACTTAACATAACTGACGACCAGAAACACCTTCGCATGGATTGGTGTCGCCAATGTTCATGATAAGTTCAACGGCGGTATTTGACATCATCACAGGTGATGAAAGCTCGATATATTGCTACGAACCTGAAACCAAAAGACAATCAGCTCAGTTTCCTTTCGAGGATCGGCCAACTAAGGTAAAGAAAGGAAGAAGTCAATGAAAAAAGATGATTGCCTCATTCTTTGGTCGGAAAGGTGATTTCGCGACCGTTGTGCTAGAAGATTGAAGGACGGTTACAGCAGTCTGGTATGTTAATCGCTGTTTGCCTGTTGTCTTGGAAAAAATTTGACAGCAGCGCCCTCGAAACAGGATCCTTCTTCACTACGACAACTACGTGCGCTTCAGCGCACTCCGCAAAACGGACTGTTGAATATTTGACTATGGCAGGTGTCGATATAATGAGTCATCCGCCATACAGGACTAAAATTCAGGAATAAAATTTTATTTATTCCCAAGAACTAAAGATAAAATTCGAGGTATTCGCTTTACGAGCCCTGAAGATGCGGTGAAAGCGTACGAAAATGCCATAGAAGTGACCCCTAAGGAAGAATAGGCCCACTGCATTTCTCAGTGGTTCCGACGACGATGCGACATGCGACACTGCGACGATGTGTAGAGAGGAACGGAGATTACTTCGAAAAACAATAAAAGTATTGGCAACTTTCTACATTAAGACGTTTTTCATTTTCTAAACATTTTCAGTGTTACCTAGCTATTTGTTAGTCCTTGCCCCTATTTTATTATCATCAAAATTTATGTAAACCCGTATTCATTTCATTATAGTTGTGTCACGTATTTTTAGCCTCATTTTATTTTGATTTTTCTGTATCTCAAACTCAAGCTTTGTACATTTTAATCGTTCCATTAGTCATGACTATTATTCATGAATAAAACTGTTTACTCTAACGACTTGTGTATGTCATCCTCATTGTTTCCATTTCATCTAATTTAGACTTAACCCTAACAAAAGATAATTTCTACACAAAGCGAATTCAGCATGAACCTTATTTGCCATTAAGAGAGGTTCTGTGTTCACGGGAACAAAAGTACATCTTCGAAATTTCGTTTTAAATGATATTTTACATTCAAAGATTATAATTTTAAGGAGACTTTGTAATGAATATAGATTTAGAATATACAGGCTTATAGACAACCTGGCAGCGCAATAATTTGTGACTAATTCTGATTTATATTTGTATGCTTTCGCTAGTAGTGTTTTATTTTTTTATGGAATAGGAGGACAAACGAGCGTACGGGTCACTTGTTGTTAAGCTATCACCACCGCCCACAATCTCTTGCAACACCAGAGGAATCACAGGAGCGTTGCCGGCCTTTAAGTGAGGTGTACGCGCTTTTTTTTAAAGGTACCCATGTCGTATCATCCTGGAAACACCGCACAAGGAAGCTAATTCCACAGCTTTGTAGTACGTGGAAGAAAGCTCCTTGGAAACCGCACTGTGGAGGACCGCCACACATCCAGATGGTGAGGATGATATCCTAACTTGTGGCGTGTCGTGCGAGGCTTTGAGGGAAGTGTTGTCGAAGAGCGGTGATACGACAAATGGGTAAACGCGCAAACTTGAGTCTTCTGGGGGTTAAATTGGACAAGGTTCAATTTTCCCCATTCCGGGACCTTCTCAAGAGAGGACTCGATAGTAGACACAAGTTTAATGACAAAACCATCCTATTATTTGTATGTGCTACCTATTGATATTGTTTAAGTCAGTGCCTATCCGCTTCGGTTCGGTAGGTTCTAGACGAAGCTATCCCTCTCAAAGTTACGCGTGGCAAGTGTAGGTACCTGCTATTACATTTAGCTTGGAATCGACTATCGACCTATCAATATGTAGCATACACAAACATTAATATTTTATTAATATTAAAGGTGATACATTTTTACTATTTAAAGTCAGTTTTTTTTAAAAGTAGTTTTTTTTAATTTCTTACTGTTTTGTTTCAGTTAACAATAATAATATATAATTAACCTGAATGAGAACTCATAAAAAAACGTACACAAACTACAATTACATCATCCACGTAAACAAAAAATTTCATAAAAACTACTGGGTCAAACTATATAAAATTCTTATGGGACCATGATCGGCTACATTATGATCATAACAATTATCCAAATGTTATGAGCCAGTCTTGAGTGTTAATTCCTGATTGATTAAGTATTGTCTATCACTAATTTGACACGTCTTTCGCCTCTACACGAGGCATGTTAAGCAGATGTTGACTTGTCGAATTCTGAAACGAGACTGCTCCGGTCTCGTTCAAGACAGCACTTAGCAGAATTGAATCTTAGTCTCATAACATTTGGATAGTTATGGATTGAAATAAAGCCTAATTCAATATTTCTTTAATGATTATGAAAATACTGTTGCGTAGCAACCCTTCGAAGTATATGACGAGAGTTGTCAAACTTCAAGACATTGTTAATTTCAACAGCTCCGTCAGCATTACTCGTAGCTCAGCGGAAAAGTGTTTACTTTAGACGCTGTAGACCCGGGTTCGATACACTTACCAGTGTATGGATTTTTTTGGGTTTTGTGAAGTTAAAGGAAATTTCTAGTTAGCTCAGGATCAAATCGAACAGAAAAAAAGGGATGGAAAATGTGTAAGCAGGATAAAAATAGTTAAAAGAAATTTCTAGTTCAATTTAAATTTAAAGATGGAATGGGGGAATATATAATATATAATCATTTTGAAAATAGAACAGATCCGGGGGTATATAAGCCGTACTAAGCGTGGCCTACGGCAGTTCTAGTTCTGACTCGAAAGTGTAAAGAAGAAGAAGAAGAAAAGAAGAAGTAGTGAAAAGTGGAAGTGTTCTAAGAAGAAGAAGACAGAAGAGAAGTAGTGTTCGGTGCAGTGTGACGCGTTGAAGGTACCGCCGCCCACAAGAGGAACAGCGGCAGATCGGCGAAGTGCAAGTTCAGAAAAAGTGAACGCAAATAAAGACTCGTTCCTATAAGCGGAGTATTATTTCCAATCCCTGACCTACTCCGGTGTCAATACTAATAAGTCTTAGACTTTGAAAAGACTTTACTAAGTCTTAAACCCTGTCGAGTACTCGGTCTTTATTGTGAAGGCAAAACATAAATTTTGTAAAAATATTTTCTTTTAATTAAAAAAAATTATAATGAAAGTCTAATAATCATATTGATCAGGAAAAACATTATAATCGCGATAGTTGTAAAATTTGGTTTTTAATCATTTTTGTTTATTTCTATATTGTTCTCCTCAGACAACTCACTGGGAAGTCTTTACCACTAAAATGTATATGCAATATTTGAAAAAAAAACAAAATTTATTAATTATTTATTTATTTAATTTCTAGAATAAAAAATATTATTCATAATAATATCACTTCTTAATAAATTATATTTTGATTGTAGAAAGCTTTTCATAACATGTTTTTCTCAATAAATTCTGTGTTGTATGTACAAAGAAAAAAATATAACAGAGATAAGTAGAACACATTATCTGTGACTACACTACGAACATAGTACAGGCAAATAAAGATAATATTGATTTCACAAATAAAAGCTTTGCCAGAGGGAAGCTCATTTCTTTTCCGCAAACATTTGACATATTATTATTATCACAATGGCAAGGTTCTCGCAATTTATTAGTATATCCCGTTCTCAAGTTAATTGATGTTTACTTAGCAATTTGCAAGACTTTTATATACAAGATATTGTAGCTTGAGTTATTCAGATATAGTTTTGTGTCGGCCATTTTATTTCATCAAAGTGTATTTATCTATACTAATATTATAAAGCTGCAGTGTTTGTTTGTTTGTTTGAACGCTCTAATCTCTGGTACTACGGGTCCGATTTGAATGATTCTTTCAGTGCTGGGTAGTCTATTTATCGAGCTATAGGCTATGTTTTTTTTTTTCAAAATTAGGGATCCGTAATAAAATTGCTATTTTGTAACACAAGGTGTAAAATCGAAAACCTATTTTTGCGTGCGCTGCAAAAAGTATTGACAATAGAACAAAATGATGTACAGGCTATAATATAGGCAATATTTTATTACTTATAAAACTATCGCGTGAATTATACTTTATATGGCAAAACAACGTTTGCCGGGTCAGCTAGTTTATTTTTAAATTGTATTTAAATATTTATAAATTTAAAAAAAAAATTAAGCAGATACATAATTAAAAAAAATTAAAATATTGGATATGATCATCATCATCAGCCCGAAGACCTTCACTGCAGGACAAAGATCCCCACAACGATCGGTCCTGCGCTGCCTTTATCCGTATTCAACGTATTCCGGCGATCTTGACCAGATCGTCGGTCACTCTTGGTACCAACACAACATGTAATAAAAAACGATATATTTAATGCAAAATACTTACTTAAACCAATATATATGCATATAAACATCTATGACTCTGAAACAAACATCCATATTCATCATAAAAATGTTTGCACCTATCGGGATTCGAACCCAGGAACTCACCCATATCTTGTACCCATAGTACACGCTATGTTTAGCTTGGGGCAAGATAACTTGTGTAAATTCATTATTAAGTCTCCACTAACCTAAATTTAACATAGTAACCCTGTCATGATAAAGATTTAGAGTCACTTACAAAGTGAGTAATGTAATCAAATAGATTTAATTGTATGTAAAATATAATATCATTGCAAGTAATTCAGTAATTTGCACACGTTGTCAAAAACCGTTGTTAACTTGAAGGTGTCAAAGTCGTTTCGGTTCTGGAAAATTGCAGCCGGTAATTAATTTCGCAAAGTGTCTGTGCGAGGCATAAAGTTTGTTGCATCACGCGTGGTTCTCGATTCCTAGTCACTAATATGATAATGATGAACTTTTAATTACGTAATTAAATGCTTATATTACTGCACTGTAATACATCCTTAAGCCAATGGGATATTTAACACCTGATATTGTTATTGTTACCAAAATATAAATTATATGTAAATAACATTAAAGAAATTAATTAAAAAAAAAACGTATGCATCTTGGGACGCCCGACAGAAGTGATAGCTTGTTTAACTTGAGAAAAGCTTGGGTTATTACTTAAATTTTATGTATATTAATATGATAATGTAAGGAAAGGTTAAATAACCTTTTATGATTATAAAATATATTTTATTCTTAGTTACAATTTTTCTATATGTTACATAACATTAGAATTTTGTGAATGTATGTATATTTATATATTAGTATTAGTAGTAAAGTAACAATTGGTTAGAGTGAGAGAGGGTGTGCCTGCCTACCGCTGCCACATGCGTGAGTGAAGGGGAAGTCAGCAAACTGGCGCCATAACGCGTTACGTTACGAAGCAGCTTATCTTCCCATAAGAAGTTATCACTTCAAAAAGGTTAAACGAAATCAGGATCTACAGCTGCTGTTGAATGTACGCTTCTTTAGAGAGCTGATAGTTGAAACAAGTGCTTCATTAATGTTATATTTGTTTGGGGTACTACTTTCTATTAAGTGATTTATCAAAGCTATATAAGCCATAAATTACTCTCAGGTACTGTTGAAAGCATAACATAATCAACAATAAAATTCTTTTGTTGTTTAAGTTACTGGTGTCATGGCAGAATGATGATATTCCATGAAATCTATTGTGTTACCTATAGGTCACTGATAAGATTGATTCTTTTTATAAATCTAATTATATCTTTTGGAAGTGAGCTGACGAACCTCAAATAGTTAAAGGATTGGACTTCCCGAAGAGATTCATCATTACTGTCCAAAGTACTATTACAGAATCCACACGCTCTGCTCTCTAAGGCCTACGAATCCTAGGATTGAGAGGTGTTGGTTTTACCTGCAGTGCCCCGTGAGTGTCCTGGTTTTAAATGCGTACGTTTTCTCCTACCTAGCCCTAGTGCCTCATGCGTAGTCCTTTTTATTGAAGGCTTGGCTTAGGGTTTCGGACTAGGTTTGAACCCAGAGTGTGGCTCCAGAGTTGATTACATTCTTCCGATCATGATGTGTCAAGGGTGGATCTAACAAGAACACAGAAGAGTTTAGGTCCAAATTAAGTTAATTATTCGTTTTAGGGTCTAATTTTTGCAATTTTATCAGCGCATTTATTGCTTTTGATCCCTGCATGATCCTGAAACCCATCGAAATATAACTCTGTTTATTTCTGCCAGAGTTGTTAGTGTGATCCGGAAATTATTCTGTTCTAGCCTATAGCGGACAGAGATGCCTGAATGATGTGAGAATGATGATTTGGCGTAATTTGAATCATAAATCAATAATTTGAAATTAATTCCTCCACAAGAGAAATATTATCTGGACCGACGGACAGACGGAAACTATATGAGAAGTCCTATTTAAGTTCCTTTTTATAATTTGCCGAACATTCAGTTATATACTAGGATTGTTTAGCGTAATTTGGGAAACTGTTGGATCTATTTTGACGGAACATTCAATGGTAGATTGCTTATATTGTTAGTAGCTATGCTACTATAATAAGGGAAGTTATTAAAGCTTAGAGCTCTTCTTAAAAAAATATTCGGTGAAATTGTGAACCAAAACTCAATTTCAATGGTGGTTCAATGGATTCAACGCCGGCAGTCTGTCGTATCCAACTTTGTTGAATATTTATCAAGCAACTTTTGGAATATTAGGCATCCCAGTTATAAAGAACTAACTTAAAAGTAAATGTGAGTATCCAATAAGCAATCAGAGACCCAAATAGAATATTTATATTTAATAATACTTATATTTCAAATGTGAAACTCTAAATGAATGGATGAGGTTGTATTAATATTGTGTCAGTGCGAATTAATTCTTAAGTAACTGCTAGTAAGCCATTAATCAAATATATCATATATATGTTTATAATCCAGTGTCCTGATGTTTGTTTCCAGTGAACTCCTAAACTAATGAACGGATTTTAATGAGGATTACTTCGATGGAGTGCAGTCTACTTGAGAGATAGGACGTACGGTTTGACAGTTCTGCTATGAATAATTTCATTATAACATATTTATCGAAATAATTCTTGACGTTATGAAATATTATTGATAAATTCATAAAAAATAGTATTTTATTAATTATGTACAGAACAAGGTCTGTCGAGTCAGCTAGTAATGAAAATAGTTTTATTGGACAGTTTTAGGTAGAGTCATCAACAATCAGATACCTTACATTAACGAAATAACATTAAAATTAAGACAAGTAGTGTTTACATGTTCAACTTAAAGGTAAGCACAATATTACTAAACAACTAACACACAATTTTAAATAATTAAAAAAAAAACACTTAATTTACACCTCCTACAAACATACCACCTAATCTTTATCATTTTATATAACAAAAAACCAGAAAATCTTATTATGATGAAAATAACGGAGGTTAGTAGTGGCAACACTATGATAGCTTTAATAATGTATTTTCAATTTTGATCTCTTGTATTCTGTTATTCGACTCTTCTACAATAGTTTCTTCATCTTAAATATCCTCACACTTTTTACATACACGCGAAAAATTAGACGGTTGCGTCTGAAGTTAACCAAATAGCAATGAGAGAGTGTGGCATGATTATAAAATAAATATAAACGCTCAAAGCAGCTTGAACCCAGGGTCATAAGACAAGTCCATTTAAAAAGTATATTCACAATTGGACGTAATTTCAGAAAAACGTTCCAAGCCACAGTCATGTCGAAATTGTGTTAAGAACACAAAACCGACAAAAAATGCCAGCCCTACTGTCACTCTTTAAATGACATCATGACTTAGTACCTAGCCCAACCCACATATATGGAATACACTAATATTTATTAAACTTTAAACACGAATTCCTTAAAATGAGAAGTTTGTAGCTTGGAACGTTTTTCAGGAACTAAGTCCAATTGTGTTTACTAATATTACAGTAGATAATATGATAATGAAATAGTTCACGCTCAAAAAAGAAATAAATATTATATGAATTTTCATCGTAAGTCACAGAGGACATAAGTTATTAGCGACAAAGTTCTCAAATTATAGGTGGTTGCTGGTTTCATGACAATCTGAAGTCTGGAGCCTACAGCCACTCTCAAGATGTACTGTGTAGTTTGTACTTCAGTTTGAGTACAGATATCGTAGGGTGCGCTCGCTCGTTCTCGCCATTTTGTTAATGTGACGTGGCTAACTTTGCGTGTAGTTTCGTTGTGAAAAACCTTGTACTATTCCTAATTTAAAAAGATTATCTTTTAAAAATGGAACTTTTATGTGATTTAGACTTTTTCAATTAAATAAATAAGTCTTAATAGTGCACTTATTTTTTGGTTTTTTCGGCGGAGAAACGGTAAGTTTATTTTATCAATGGTATTCACAAATTTACAATAATTTAAGCATTAGAAACTTTAAAACATTTTAATTATACTTCGTTTTGTCTGTTAAGGTTTTGAAATATATTTTTTTTTTGGTTTTACAATAAACTTTTTACTGTTTTTTTTTTTTTTATATAATTATTAGAATAAAATTTAAAACATTTCTTACATACTTTTATAGCAGCAGTTTGAGTTTATATTCAGTCTTTATTATTAAATTGCCATTTTTTTATTAAACATTTACAGTTAATTTTAATTATTGGTCAAAATTTTTTTTTATTCCTTCACGATCGAGCGTCACTCCATTATCGTGATTATAAAATAGTGTAATGTCGATTCTTTTTCTATCGATTTCGGTGATTTATCGGGTGTATGAATTCATTGATTAGACATAAAACGCCGTAGTTTGTGAAATTACTGGGCAAATGAGACTTTAACCTCATGTCTCAAGGTGAAGAACGCAGTTGTAGTACCGCTCAGAATTTTTGGGTCTTTCATGAATCCTGAGCGGCACTGCATTATAATCGGCAGGGCGTATTAATAACCATCAGCTGAACGTCCGGCGAGTCTCGTCCCTTCTTTTTCATAAAAAAAATACAATTTGCTTATACTACTAAGTATTCACTTCTTTTGGCATTTTCAGTCATTTTAATTTTATCGAAATTTATCTTAATTTTTATTTATGTGGCAGTTTCCATTTTTCTTTGAATGTTTGTCAGCCTATCTATGCTAATTCAAAAAGAGCTTGATTAATCTTAATCGAAGTTAGTATATAGAAAGAATATGTGATCATTAAATTAGTGTTATCCATTGTAAGTTCAGCTCAGGTCAAAAAAAATCGAACATACATATTAGGGCCCGTTTCCACGAGGACGATTCGCGTTTTTTGACGAATCGTTTTTTTTCACTATTTGTGTTTTTTTGACGGAAGCAATGTTTTGTCCGTGTTCAGGTTCTCGAATATGTTTTTGTATGCTTAAGTTTGTTTATCATATTATTCATTTTCTGAAATCCATAGTACAGCCTATGCCTAGGTTGGGGCAAGATAATTTGTGTAAAGGAGTCTTATAATTATTAAAAATTGAGGCTCTTTGTCCAGGGCAAAGCATACATATAAATTATCTACGAAAGAACTACGATCACCCAAGAAATAAGTTTAAAATTAATCACTGAGATTATATTTAACTAATATCGTAACGAATCGTAAGAAATGATGGACACGTCATTTTATTTAATTTATAACGACGAATATTTAAAGGCATAAAAGGCATTTATTTTCTCAAAATTGATTCCTCTAGAATTCTTTTTGATGTCATTTCAATTTGACGAATCGTCAATCACGTATTCCGTGTGAATGCGCCCTTAGGTTGAACAACCACCGCTCTGCCGAATTAAGTAATAACGAAATAATTTCAAAATGCAAAGAAAATCCGCACAAGCAGTTACACGGTATTACTAAAATATTGACTATGTAATTGTTGGTACTTCTTCTCATTAAAGCACAACTCTTTGGTTAAATACATTTTGAATGTCTCCTGGGCCTGTTAATTTCTCCTACGCCTTTTGATAATATAAACTATGATATAAACTTTTTCGGCGGCTGTGATTTGAGATTTAATCCAACTTCCACTCTAGTTACTGACATAATGCAGCATGGAATATAATAATAATATTGACACACTTTTTACACAAATTATCTTGCCCCAAGTTAAGCATATATAGCCTGTGTTATGGGTTCCAAGACAATGATATATTTAATACAATATACTTACTTAAACATACACAAATTCATATAAACATACATAAATACATTTAAACATCCATTACATAAAAAAATATATAAAATAAATTTTATATTGGATCAACTGATGCGATTAAAGTCAGTACACTGATGGATTATTAAATGAATACTACCTTATTTATCTTTTTATTTGTATTTGAAAATAGCATAAATGTAAGAATCATAGATTAAATCAATGATAATCTAGGTATGTAGCTTTGAACAGCCGAGTGCTAGTAACATATCTTTTAAATCGATAGAACGTGCACAAGTATCGGTATTGAAAGTAATAGAGGAAATCAGGTACCGACCCACTGAATCCTGATAGTCAATTCATGAGGATGGAAACGTAATGGATGAAAGAACATAATACAGGCGGAAACATAAGATAAATGGTGATCTTATTTGAAACAAAAATGCACTATTTTTTATGATAAATAAGGGACGAGATGAGCAGGACGTTCAGCTGATGGCAATTGATTACCCATTACAATGCAGTGCCGCTCAGGGATTCTCGAAAAACCCAAAAAATCTGTACCGCACTAAAATTGCGCTCGTCACCTTGAGACATAAGATGTTAAGTCTCATTTGCCCAGTAATTTCACTAGCTACTGCGCCCTTCAGACCGAAACACAGTAATGTTTACACATTACTGCTTTACGGCAGAAACAGACGCGGTTGTGGTACCCATAATCTAGCCGGCATCCTGTGCAAAGGAGCCTCCCACTGGTAAAATCTGCTTTATATCAACTGGTTGAAATAATCATTAGTAAACAAGCAATTATAACAGATATTCATACAATGGGGCTCTCACATTAAAGGATTGTCTAATAGACTTAGTTCTGCAGTATACGCGGTTAAAATATTAGACAATTAACTGACATAGATACGACGCGACTAACTTACTTTAGTTATTTTCATAGTATTACGTCCTATGGTATGTTGCTATGGGGAATTGCTGCCGATATCAATACCATCTTTGTGCTCCAGAAGAGGGCTATTCGCGCTATTTATAACCTAAGTCCTAAAGAATCATTGAGAGAAAAATTGAAGGAAATTAACACCTTGAGTGTTGCTTCTGAATATATTTTTGATAATGTTATGTATGTACGTGATAATGAAACACCAGGAACAAACATAAACTTATAATGCCTACTACTCGGCTAAGTCGAGTTAGTGAGTCTTTTGTGGGACGTTGTATATGCTTCTGCAACAAGATCCCAGATAATGTTTAACACAAATATAATACGAAAAAAAAAATTATGCGTTTGTGTGGTAAAGGTTAGTATAACATAACTGCCAATAAGATACCACTGGGAATTGAGCGACCGCCTAAAAGCTATTAAATAATAAATTTTATTGTATGATTTTACATTGTAAGCACGTTTTTATATAAAAAAAATAGCCCGCTGAATTTGTTGCACCCGTTCTTCTCAGGTCTGAGGCATACCTTTTGAAATGGTTGGTAGTTTTTGACTTTCAATAAGTGATTTTATATCCTATTTTAAATAAAAATATTTGAACATGACACAATTTGATTTGACAAAATGGAGTTTTTAGATCGATACAAGAGTAACTACAAAAAAGCTTGAAAACTCTCTACGGGCGGCAATGCTTTCCAGGAAGGTTTATAATTGAAACATAGCAACTGAAAGTTATACAATATACCAAACTAAAAAATGAAACAATAAAAATAATGGACAACACAACCAAACATAATTAATGTAAATTTAAATTTTCATGGAATATTGTATCGCTATTTGGGATTATTGTATGTATACGATACGTTAAATATACGATGTATACTATTAAATATTTCATTAGAAAACAACAAAACAATGGTCTATTACTAGTCTGGAATAATGACTAATTATACTGAAAATGTAAATTCGGCGAGTGAATAATTCAACAAGCTTTTGATAGATTTTTATAGAAACAACTAGCTGACCTGGCAAACGTTGTTTTTCCATATACAATTTGTTATGATTTAAAAGTGATAACCCTCACTTCTAGGATTAATGCACAACATAAAATTTTATGAACGATGCGGGACACGAACCCATGAACTCTCACGTTCCGTGCGAGTGCTCGTGTTTTTAAAATCATAACAAATTGATTAGATTTGCAAGAGCGACATCTCAAGTCAATATCCTAATATGCAAATACTTGGGTTGAGCAGGTTATCAACTGTAAAGTAGATCCTGTAGATGAAACCACAACCTGAGAGTTGAACAAAGCATACATGATTTTATGACTATACGTTACTCGAACGGTTAGCTCACTTGGAAGAGCACTCGCACGGAACTCGAGAGGTCGTGGGGTCGAGTACCACATCATTCATAAAATTTTGTTTTCACATTTTATTTTGTATATAAATTATTTTTAGTGTTCGACTGTTTTCTCTCCGGCGTGCTTTGCAAATCCGATAATCACGAAAAAGTTGTCATATTTCGGGTTAATATATAGCATAATATGTGACACTCACAACAAATGTGGCTTTCTATTGGTAATAGAATTTTCAAAATCGTGTTAGTAGATTCAGAGATAAAGGACGGCAACGCTACTGTGATTTTCCTAATGTTGCAAGGAAATGTGGGTGATCACTTAACACCAGGTGACCCGTGCGCTCGTTTGTCCACCTTTTCTATAAAAAAAGATAAGCCTCTAGAAAATATTGATACTGACTTTAGAAGAAAGAATCTATTTTATTCTTTTCTGAATTTTTCAATGTTCTTAAAATATATTCATCATTCCAACAAATTAAAAGTCATGAAAATCGGTCCAGTCGTTCTCAAGATTTAAGTGTTCGAACAACTATATTGTTATATTATTTACTTTTTAAGATGACCTCACTAATAGGTATTATAAATGCTATATTTTTTTTGTAAGGATACGTGGTAACACTGAAAATGTTTAGAATTGGCCAGTTAGAAACATTGCTAATGAAAACTTTTTTTGAATTTCAATTTTAGAACTCTTTGGTAACCTAATGTATATATAGTATATTGCATTCATTTGTCATTTGTTTTTGTGAATTGGCGGCAAATCTAAAATTCTTGTTACACCTGAAACCTGAACATAGCGCGAGAAAATTTTCGGTCAATGATTTATTCGTTGTGGGCTTGCTCAACAACAACGCTATGATAGGCTGCGATAGCATTTCTTAATGAAGCCCCATCTCGTGCCACTATTTACAATTGATTTAACGAGTTTAAGCATGAACGAAGCAATCTCAATGATGTGAGGGACGTCCTTAAACAGCGACTACTGAAGATAACATCAGTGCTGTGCGATGCATGATAGAGGAAGATAAGAGATTGACCTATCAGCAGATACGAGTAAGCCTAGGCACCGGTATGAGTCAAGTTAAAAAAATATTACACGAAGAATTAGGCGTCAGGAAGCTTTGTACCAGATGGATTCCCCATACTTAACATAACTGACGACCAGAAACACCTTCGCATGGATTGGTGTCGCCAAATGTTAGAAAGGTTCAACGGCGGTGACTCAAATGCTGTATTTGACATCGTCACAGGTGATAAAAGCTGGATATATTGCTACGAACCCAAAACCAAAAGACAATCAGCTCAGTCGGTGTTTCCTTTCGGGGATCGGCCAACTAAGGTAAAGAAAGGAAGAAGTCAATGAAAAAAGATGATTGCCTCATTCTTTGGTCGGAAGGTCATTTCGCGATAGTTGTGCTAGAAAATGTAAGGACAGTTACTGCAGACTGGAATGTCAATCGCTATTTGCCTGTTGTCTTGGAAAAAATTCGACAGCAACGCCCTCGAAGCAGGATCCTCCTTCACCACGACAATGCTTCAGCGCACTCCGCAAAACGGACTGTTGAATATTAGACTATGGCAGGTGTCGAGATAATGAGTCATCCGTCATACAGTCCGGACCTGACGCCCTGCGACTTTTTATTTATTCCCAAGAACTAAAGATAAAATTCGAGGTATTCGCTTTACGAGCCCTGAAGATGCGGTGAAAGCGTACGAAAATGCCAGAAGTGACCCCTAAGGAAGAATGGGCCCACTGCTTTTCTCAGTGGTTCCATCGAATGCGACGATGTGTAGAGAGGAACGGAGATTACTTCAAAAACTTTTTTCAACTTCAAAAAGTTTTTCGAAGAATGTAGCCACTCAGCCGTTTTTCATTTTCTAAACATTTTCAGTGTTACCTAGGTACGGATGTATGATAGTACAGCTTTTGCGTAACAGTCTTTGCGGCCCATGCCAGAATAGCTCGCAGATTCCAGGTTTTTTCCTACTTACTTGATACTTATCTTTATATTTTGGATAATTTACACTATATCTTTATAAATTATGCCTATGTGCTATTCTGATGTGTAAGCTATATTATTGTAAAGTTTCATGAAAATCATCAGTGATCACTTTACCTTTATTAGGTGACCCGTAAGTTCGTTTATCCCCCTTCCCAATCTTCCATAAAAAAGCAAGTAACACGTCAGAGAACAACAGAGTTTTGTATTCATAGTTGTCGCTTCTGATGCTGAACCCACATTACAATAATAGTTGTTTTTGCAACTGTACACAACAGTTGCAAAAATAACTAATAAAATAAAAAAAAAATAAAAAAAAATAAAAAAAAAAATAATAATAAGGGGTATTAAAAGACGAATGTGTGTGGCGAAGCCGAGTGTGATAATAGTATCACATGAGTATTTTAATACCTAATTATCAACCATTGCATACAAGACTTTATCTACACCCATAATATGAATCCTCTAAAAGATTCTGAAACAGTTAGCTTACTGCTTAAAAAAGCCAGTCCTAGTAAACATTACATCATCCAGACGAGTGTTTTATTGTTGTACTGAATTTCAATACAACACTCGTTTGGATGATGTATTGGTTATTAGGACATTGGGTATTTTAATGTTGGCAAAAAGCTAACTGTGATAGAATCTTTAAAACAGGATATAAAGCATGGGTGTAGATAAAGATATTAAAAAAAGGTTTATTTAGTTTCGCTTAACCCAGGAAGCATTACTGCATATAAAAGAACACACACATTTTAACAAAACAATGTTCACATGCCGTCAAAATAGTTTTGTTTACTTTATTTCACAATTGACGTGTCCAAGGATTATTAAACGTATATTTTCTTTCAAACACCGACTAAATTTTAATATGTCGTAAAACTCCATGGTTTACAATGCAGAATTAGTTTCCAACGGCAATTCAACGAATTATAATCTCGTTCCAATAAAAACTTTATGTTGAAGATCAATCTATCAGGAATCAGGGTTTCACATTTATGGTTTTATTTTCATCTAATCGATGTTTCTGGAACATTTCTGAGATATTTTATTACAATTCTGTTATTCAAGTTCATTATTAATGATCCTAGCTTTTACAACAGAAGGGACTTTTGGCTTCTATTCTTAATATTATTGATGAACAACAATGGATTCACTATTAGCTCTTAAGCTTTAAAAATACTTCAATTAAATGTAGAATTAATTAATTAATTCTTTTATTGTCATGAATTTGTAGACTTGTGCTTTCAGAAATATTATATTTTGTTACCCGAGAGGACGCGGGTTCGAGTCCCGGATCGTTCATAAATTTTGGCTACAAATTTAATTTAAGTAAGTAAATTGTATTAAATACATCGTTTCTTGCACCCATAGTTACAGACTATACCTTATTTGGGGCATGATAATTTGTGTAAAAGTGTTGTCAAATTTTGTTCAATTTAAGATATCAAGAAAAACAAGTAGAAATGCATTTATGCCTTTGTATTGTTATAGGGAAATGTTTTCACTATTAAAGACACGTGTATCTGTTGTAACTGCTCTATCGAAACTGAATCGTATCCGAGAACGAATTATCGTCGAAATCTCGAAGACTATCAATTACATCTCCATCTACCATTAACTGGAAATTAATCGTTATAGCTTCATCAGAAATATTCAGCCCGAGCTTTCATGCGGCGGTTGATTAATATCTAACGTTCTGCCGAATTTTCTAGCAACATTTTATAATTGAAAAATGATTAATTGTTTATTTATTTGCGTTGCATGCATAATAGATCTTAAGCTTTAAAAATACTTCAATTAATAATTGTCATGAATTTGTAGATTTGTGCTTTCAGAAATATCATATTCTGTTAATATTTGAATTTCTCAAACACACTTTAAGCCTCATCTACCTTTTTAGGCAAGAGGAGAAGAAGCAAGCATACAAAGTAGAGGAGTCAATTGCTGAGCTTATAAAGAGTCGAAACGTATACCTATATATAAATTTAAAATTTGAAAACATTTTGATATGTGACGGTGAGGGTCGAACTGATGGTATTCTGGTGAGAGTTCATTGTTTACCACCAATACTTTTTTATGATTTATTTTACATCCCGGGTTAACAACTAGAGATGTCACGATTTAACTAGTAGGTATCTAGCGATTTAAGTACAAACAGCGCAGAATACATATATACGCGCGGGGCGTTAGAAAATGGACAAAACCGTTTTATTTTGCTTACGTCTACTGACGTTAGTAGGCAGTCATCAGTTTGCAAAGGATCCTTCGGCTTTGTGATTTTAGATGTGGGCTTGGACTGCTGCAAGGATTTTAACTCTCCATGTCGCAGAAGTTGGTACTGACACTGCCCTTTATACACTTACATTCTTTTACGATCCTGACACCGTTTCAGTCTGTACTATGGAGTTCTACAACAATGAACATGTTTGTATGACTTAAAACGAATAAATATAACTTAGCAGGTTCATATTATCTTAGCTGCTATAGTATTTGTAATAGGTAATCCTTCAATCAATAATTAATGCCTTTAGTAGTTAAATTTAGCCTCTCAGTGAAGGACATCACATTTAGCAAGCGAGGTATTAGGTAATCTGCAGTTTGTTCACCGCACACGTTGCAGGCCCGGAGAATCCACATCCGGTTCTGAGTTATGGCTCTTGTTTGTATGGCATGTTCTATCTTTTGCAATCTTATTTTTTCATTAAAAAAGTATTGACACAATAGCATTTGTTTAACTTTATCATAAATGGGCAAGATTTTGCAATGTTTAAATATTTCAATTTTGTTTTGTTTTGATATTCAAAGCATATTAGCAGATAATGTATTTTTTTTTAATTTTTAATTGAAGTTGTAGGTATATTTGCTTCGGTTATGAGGAATATGTACGGCCATAGTTTGTTAAGCCATATTGAATATAGGATTCTGGTAATGAATTATAAAGGATATTTTTTACTTTAAAGGAAATTCTATTTTTTAATATTACCTAGGAATTGCCGTAACTTATTGCTCGTATTGCTAATGTATTCGATGTCGTAGCTCTAGTAGTATGTAATACTCATATATTTTATGTAGAAACGCAATCAATAACTCTCGCCGAGAGCTGCGGCTTGAAAATAATATTAAATAATAACTTTTGACCTTTTCCCGCTCCAGAGATATTGTTAAGCGGAAATTATGTAACAGGGTTTCTCCTCTCTCCACCGGACGCTATAGTTCCCATTCACCGAACGATTTATTTGTTTCATAAAGCTATCGATTGGTTTAATTAAACTTTTGATGTAAATGTCATCCCTACAGTTGAAGCAAATTAAAAAAGACGACAATAACAAAAACTGTACTCACAAAAAACACATTAAAGATATGATGTGGTATTGTACATAACTCATGACCTATTTAGTGGATAATCACCCTGCTCAGTAGCTAGAGGTCCCGGGTTCGAATTCCGGTAGGTGCAAATATTTATATGATGAATATAGATGTTTGTTTCCGAGTCATGGATGTTTATATGTATTTATGTATGTTTAAGTTAACAATTTGTTATTTTTAAAGTGATATCCCGCACTTTTGGGATTAATTAAATTAAATTTGTTACCAACATTTATGAACGATGCGGGACTCGAACCCGCGAGCCACAACCTGAGATTTGAACAAGACATACCAAAATTTAAGAATGATACGTCACTCGAACGGCTGGTTCAGCGGAAGAGCGCTCGGACGGAACCCGAGAGGTCGCGGCTTCGAGTCATGCGGGACTCTCATAAATATTGGTTTCAAATTTGATTTTAGTAGGTATATTGTATTAAATATATCGTTGTCTTGCACCAATAGTTACAGGCTATGCCTACTTTGGGGCAAGATAATTTGTGTAAAAGTGTGTCAATATTTGTTCAATTTAAGATATGAAGAAAAAAAAAAAGAAATACAAGACAATGATGTAACAAGATTGAAAAGGCAAAAGATTTATGTCATCGTTTTGTTACAGGGAAATGTTTTCACTATCAAACACACATGTATCTGTTGTAATTACTCTATCGAAACTGAATCGTATCCGAGAAAGAATTATCATCGAAATCTCGAAGACTATCAATCATATCATCTCCATCTACCATTAACTGGAAATTAATCGTTATAGCTTCATCAGAAATATTCAGCCCGAGCTTTCATGCGGCGGTTGATTAATATCTAACGTTTTGCCAAATTTTCTAGCAATATTTTATAGTTGAAAAATGATTAATAGTTTATTTATTTGCATTGCATAGATATTTTTAAATCTGGTTTATAAGTCATTTTGATACTTGGTATCAGCTCGGCTCTGCTTTCATCATTGCTCCTCATCATCGAGGATCCTAGGCTCTGAGATAAGCTCGGTCACTTTACGCTGCGTGGAGATGTCATTTTTTTTTGGAGACTAGGTAATACATTTACGTATTGACGACCCCGAAACTGGGCCCATATGTCGGACTAGACTACCCCCTCTACCGAGAAAAAACCTCCTATATGCTGTCAGCCCTGAAGGCTTTTGTCAGCCCTGTAGCCAACGTGGAGATGTCATCTTGTTGAATTTATTTTATCGCATTGAAGAGACACAAAGAGGAGTGTGATATTATCGAAATTTGTGCAAAATGTCGTGCAAAGGTGAGAGGTCGCGGGTTCGAGTTTCGAATCGTTCATACAATTTTGTTGTATCAACTGTAAAGTAGATCCTTTAGATGAAGCCACAGTCTGAGAGTTGAACAAGCATACAAGATTTTATCAACGATACGTCACTCGAACGGTATGCTCAGTTGGAAAGAGCGCTCACACGGAACACAAGAGTACGCGGGTTCGAGTCCCACATCGTTCATAAATTTTTTTTTCAGTTTTATTTCTGTAAAATAAAAAGCACTAAAAAGTAAAAACAATTCTTCTATTACTTAATTATCAATGTAATGTAGTTACAAATTATAATGTTGTGTATGTACACTCGGGATCATAAAACATGTCAAAATAAAACTAGCACGTTCAGTGCTCACCACAGATGGAGGCTTTCAACGAGGGCGTCAAGAAAATGATATTCATATTTCACTTTACATCACAAAAAGGGATCTTTGTAATGAATTTACATAGGTGCTACTCAGTGTCACAAACGGTGGAGTACGCGAGAGCTTATAACTAAAAACATCATTCATTCTATTGTTCCTGGATCTGCGGCGCTCCACTATAGGTATTAATCACTGTAAAAAGATATTTTAATTTTATTTACTTTGTCGGAGACAAAAACAGAAATAAAGATTTAACACATATTCAAATTATAACGAACTAAAATAATTACAATTGTTCCCATGGAACTTCTCACTGAGTACATAGATGTTGAAGACAAAAAAGATAAAAAAACGTACAGTTTACAATAAGAGTAAATTGCAGTAAAGGTAAGTAACACTTGGTAAAATTAAGCTACATCATTGAAAAACCTGAATATACAAAGAAAAAATAGTATATTTAAATTTAGATTATTTAAAATTAGAATTGAATATTTTTTTAAGATTAGATTTATATTTATTTTATAGTTCGCAAGAACAAACAAATATCCTTCATTCTATTGTTCCTGGATTAACAGTTATAACATACATTATTCTACTCATATTATAGAATGTTGATTATATTATAACGTAAAAAATACTGGCAAATGGGACTTAGCATCTTATGTCTCAAGGTGACGAGCGCAATTTTAGTGCCGCTCAGAATTTTTGGGTTTCTCAAGAATACTGAGCGGCACTGCATTGTAATGTGCATGGAGTATCAATTACCATCAGCTGAACGTCCTGCTCGTCTCGTCCGTTATTTTCCAAAAAAAAAGTTACTTTTATAATTTTTTCGCAAAATGACATTCTCACCAAATGGATGTGCGTCGTTCCGCTCTAGGTCATAGTCAATGTGAAACAAAGTGTGTTCACAAGAGCTTTTAACTACAAACATTCTTCATTCTATTATTCCTGGATAACCACTAATTTACACATATTATTCATCACTATATTATAAATGCTTTTATAAAAAAAGTGTATGCACCCAAGAAGTTATACTTCTTTGGCGTAACTATTCTATTTGGCGTTGGTTTTTTACGTTTGTAGAAAGATCAATATTGTAAAAATCGTGAAATAAATTATTGAATATTAACGAATACGGCTGTATTGGCTAGAACCCTTTGGCTGTTCTAATAATGGACGAAGAAGCTAATGTAGAAATGTCTGAAAATTTCTGAAAACTTCTTTTTTTAGATATCGTTGTGCGCGCGCAACATATTATTTGTTTATATTGACACACTTTTTACACAAATTTTCTTGCCCCAAGTTAAGCATCTATAGCCTGTGTTATGGGTTACAAGACAATGATATATTTAATACAATATACTTACTTAAACATACATAAATTCATATAAACATACATAAATACATTTAAACATCCATGACTCGGAAATAAACATTCATATTCATTATATAAATGCTTACACCTACCGGGATTCGAACCCGGGACCTCTAGCTTAGTAGGTAGGATCGCTAACCACTCGGCTATACAGGTCGTCATTATATTATAGTCAAAGAAGTTTATCTTCAATAACATCAAAAAGGTACAAACGTCATTATGTTTTGCTTTTATGTCAATGTAATTTTGAAGTTATAAACCCATTTAAATATGATTTAAATATTCTTTTATTGTATTTTGTTTGACTTGTTACCAATGCTCTAAATAAATAAGACTAACTATCAATGTAATTTGTGAGAAATGTATTGTCAATGTTTAAAAGACGTATTTTAACAACCAACTTCAACCTGTTACTTCTGTGTTACAGTGATGCACGTGCATCTTAAAATTCCACTCTCATATTTTTTTCATAACGCACCCAAAGAAGTATAACTTCAAAATATTCAGCTTTATATAAAATTAATATTTATGTATCAGCAACCACTTTATCAGAGAAATGCAATGACACAGGCAAAACGTAAGAATAATCGTTCTGTTTCTTGGATCACTGCCAAGGAAATATTGAGTACACGAATATTATTATTCCAGGAAATATATAGGAATGAAATTTAGTGGTTAGGTAGGCTTTTTTGTAATTGAAACAAACAACATTTTAAATTATTAAAGATAGAAATATATTTGTTTGTAACAAACACAATATTTACATAATATAATAGAAAAAAACATAAACAAAACAAATTAAATTTTGGAGTGTTTGTCACAAATTGGTCACACTTCAGCATAATGCTGATTACTGTCACAACCAGCGCTGATCTTCCAGTGGGACAACTAAATGACGCCACACACGAATTCCATAAGTAGCGCATGTTAAGCACACTTAAAACAATTAATGAGACATTTCATCGAACGACAGTGCGAATGGGTAAAGAAATCATATTGAATTTGTTTCCTCTGTTTGACTGTGTGTGCCATTGAAATCTAAAAAAGAAGGTTTTATAAGTAACACAGTCACGCTTAACATGTCGCCTCATAGGTGTCTTAGATCACCAGCGAGTAAAGGTACGGACAGACGTGCTCATAACTAGCACGAAAGCATGCTTTTATTGAGCATGTGCTCATTAAATGCAGAACACATGACTGTTATAACCACATAGACATATTTCGATGTAATAAGTACGATTTTGTATCTTTTGTTAAAAAAATTGGTATCTAAAAGTTATATTTATTTTGTACCAGTGAATTTATTGGCTCTTTAAACTTTTGTATTTTTTTTGTAATAATTTTTATAAGTCTTAAAACTTCACTATGTAATAAGCATCGTTAGGAACTATTTTGGCTAGTGTAATATTTATACATTATCATACTTTTATGAAATATAAATAGCTGTAAGTTTCTTTATAAAAGTAAATAAATAAATTAGTTGCATGTGTGTACTGTAATGAGCATACTTATTTAGAGCGTGCTTAAAAATCAATCGACGTTTGATTTTCGAGCATGCTACCTGAGGCGCGGGTAGAAGGGGGCGTGCTCCGAGCGCGTCTGAACAGGTTTCCTTGCGGATCCGCGGCGGGCTTTTTGCGTCAAATTAAAATAAAAACGAAAATTGAACCCTCAATATGTCGCGTTGGGGAGAAGAAAAAACTTTGCTGTTTGTGTCACATTATCGAAGTTAAGAATGTCTGTGGAAGACACATTCTCCTTTATATAAAAATAATATTGCACGAAATGCTTATTAATGAGTATGCTTAAGCATGCATGCTTATTGCTGGCATATGTGAACAGTTGCATGAGCATGCTAACTTTAAGCATACTTAAAAGCACGCTTTTTTTGAGCACGTCTGTCCGTACCTTTAGTAGTGATTTAATATTAATCGGAATGCGAAACGAGAAGCAACACGTTGAATGAAATGAAAGCACACAATTGCAAATGTGTGTGTGTAAGCATTGCAACTCTTGCCATAAATATTGAAACAAAGAAAAAAGAATCTATTGCAATAACTTGTATTACTTTTAAAAAATATAAAACAATAGCACCTAGAACCATGTTGCGTATTTTAGAAGATGACTTAGGACTTGCAGTCTATTAATAAGAGTCGCGCTGGTCATTTCTGAACTCACAATTTAAAAGAGAATGTGATAAATTCGATACAACTACTGAAGTGGTACGCAATGGGAGGTTACAGAAAAATCTGGTTTACGGATGAGATTTTTTTTACAATTGAGCTACATTTTATAAAACAAAATGACTGTATTTATGCTCAAACCTCTAAGGAAGCTTCCTAATTAGTAACTTCATAAGTTGTCAATTATTTTTTTATAACCATTGACTAAAAATTACTTAACTAATAAGTTTATATTATTATAAAACTAATTAATTGATGGCCTGATAGATTTGTGTTAGTAAGTTTAGCGTAGGTTTCAAATCCCAACACGTACAAACATTTAAGTATATTTAATATAAATGCTTTTTTGTATGTATATCGAATTAAATATATCGCTGTCTTGCAGGCTATCCCTAGACATTTTTTGATAAAGAACGTCAATTATTATTATTATAAAACCATCTCCAAACAGAAGGCACTGTGAAGTTTAGCAATTAATAGGAAATAGTTATTTGTTGAACAAGTGAGCAAAGTTATTTTTTGCTGCGAGTGCTGACTTTAAATCACGAATTGGCGAAGTAGTCTAGAATTGCATCATTGATTCTAATATAAACTACTTAGGTAGTGAGTGATTTAAAGGCACGAGACAAAAAAAAATTTGCTCTCGTGTGAAACATACAACTTTTCACCTCGAATAGCGAGAAAATCTTTTATAGGTTATATTAAGAATAATAAATGAGATAATAACTTTTTGTGACAATGAGATAATACGCGAGGCTTAAATGAGTTTCGGAACGCACCGGATCGCATTGTTTATTTTTTTAACGCGGAGTAATTCCCGGATGTATGGTCACGTGGGGCTCGAAATTTAAATTACTTTGCCTCACGCTCCCAGCAAAAAGAGTTTTCACGTAGCAATAGCGCCCTTTTCGTGCTGGAGAGGTGAAAAGGTTATTTTCAGAAAACGATTTCCCGTATCTTACTAGTGGTAATATACAGTTTTTTACCTCGATAGCGTTTTCTATTGCAATTGGTGTCTAATCTGTTGCTTCTGTTGTGTTAATTAATTAAGTTCTCACTTCAATAATTCGATCGGGATCGCAACGTATTTCTCATTGCTGAGGGTCATGATTTCGCTGAGGACTTAGCTTTTTGACAATTGTTCACCGTCTGTGTCTGTCTTTGGATACGTGCAGTGCGTCATTAAGTCCGGTATCCAGTGATGTGCGGATTTGGTCCGACAAACTTATAGGGCTGCGGCCTCTGGGGCGTCGTCCGTCTACCTTCCCAGTAACCATCAGCTGTTCGAGGTATTGGCACGGAGGCAGATGGATGAGAGTCTGGTTTTTACAACTAGAGTCTTAAAGAGGGTTTGTTGGTGCGGAATGCTGTCCAAGGTATTTGAAGCATCTTCCTCCAGCACCACATCTCAAAGGCATCAATTCGATTTCTGTCAGCCTTCGTTAGACTGTTGACTAGCCTAATTTTAGTTTTTCGTGAGGTGTTACGATAGATCGGGGGATCATTAAATAATAGAATAGGCGAGAGCCGACTTTACCGAACGAACAAGCATTACAAAGCCAAGCGTAAAAGCTCAGCTCATGCTCACTCACACAAGAGGCTCCGAAAACTTAAAGAAATTTTCTCTTCAAAAAACTTTAATAAAATCCTTTGTATTGTTTTCCATGAAACTAGAGATGAAACAAGCGTGATCAATTATGGAAACACATTCATTTCTTTTTTTTTTTTTATATGAGAGGGGGCAAACGGGTAAGAGGCTCACGGGATGGGGAGAGGTGAGGCAACCGCCCATGGACATCCGCAACAACAGGTGTGTCACGAAATGCGTTGCCGGCCTTTAAGGTGGGAGTATGAGTATGCTTTTTTCTTGAAGGTCCCTAAGTCGTATCTGTTCAGGAAGACCGCTGCCGGTAGTTGATTCCACAAAGTGGCTGTGCGAGGCAAGAAATTTCGAAGAAAACGCGCGGTTGTGGAGTGTCAGACGTCTACGTGATGCGGATGGTACTTTGCACGTAATGTCCGATGGTGGAATTCGGCCGCTGGAATCAACCCGAACAGCTCCTCTGAGCACTCCCCGTGATAAATGCGGTAGAAGATGCAGAGAGAACCCACATCTCTACGCAATGTTAGAGAATCAAGCCGATCGGAGATGACTTGATCGTCGATGATTCGAGCCGCTCTTCGTTGTATGCGGTCAAATGGAAGAAGCTGGTACTGGGGAGCACCCGCCCAGAGATGAGAACAGTACTCCATGTGAGGCCGAATTTGCGCCTTATAAAGTTGCAGGCGGTGGCTTTTAGGGAAGTACTGTCTCGACTTACTCAGTACACCAAGCTTCGTTTAACGACCAAGGCCTTCTCTTCCAAGTGACCACAGAACTGAACGTCGCTCGATATATCGACGCCAAGTATGCCAATACAGGCTGTGGTAGTTAGAGGAGTGATCTCGAATCGAGGGGAAACGACAAAGGGAGACTTTTTAGTGGTGAACGCACAAACTTGTGTCTTCTTGGGGTTGAATTGGACTAAATTTTGTCGGCCCCATTCCGAGACTTTGCAAAGCATAGTCTCGATTTCAGACACAAGTTTGATCCGGTTCTCGTCGACGCAGACATGTTGGCACGGCCGGTGTAGGAAGCATACTCCGTGCTGGCATAGCAATGAATATTGCTGATTTGCAGCATATCATTGATATGCAGAAGAAACAGCGTAGGGGATAGCACACAGCCTTGCGGGACACCAGAGTTTATGGGTTTTAAGTCGGAGCATGCACCGTTGATAACAACCTTGATGCTCCGATCAGCCATAAAGCTAGTGACCCATTTGCACAACTTCTCGGGAAGCCCATAGGATCGAAGGCCTTCGCTATGTCCAAACTCACCGCCAACGCCTCTCCCTTCGACTCAACCGCTTGCGCCCATTTATGGGTGAGGTACGCAAGAAGATCACCAGCTGAGCGACCCTGACGCAATCCGTACTGGCAGTCGCTGATCAGCTGGTGCCCCTCTAGGTATCCGAAGAGCTGGCGGTTGATGATCGACTCCATTACTTTGGAGAAAATGGAGGTAATGGCAATGGGGCGGTAGTTGGACGGATCTGAGCGTACACCTTTCTTAGGGATCGGATGCACTAAAGGCGCTTTCCATAATTTCGGGACTACGCCTGATGAGTAGGAGAGCCGGAAAAGACGGGTAAGGACCGGCGCCAGTTCCGGATCACATGTCCTCAGCACTATCGGGGGAATGCCATCGGGCCCGCTCGATTTGTGAATATCCAAGGTGAGAAGCGCCTTAAGCACGCCACCATGCTGGATTTTTACCTCCGGCATATATGAATCGCACCGCGGAATATGCGGTGGTGGTGCACCTTGTTCATCCAGAGTCGAGTTGGACGTGAAGAGGCAGCCCAGGAGATCAGCTTTCTCTTTCGCGTCATGGGCCAGCGAGTCATCATCCCTGTGCAGTGGCGGAATGGCTAGCTGGCAGAAGTTTCCTTGGACAGCCTTGGCGAGCGACCAGAACGCACGAGTTCCCGAGGGAAGGCGTGCAAGTCTCTCGCCAATTCTGCCAAAGTGCTTCCACTTCACGTCAGCAATAACTCTTTTGAAGGACCTGGAGGCAAGATTGAAGTGTTTTTTAAGTTCGCTGGAATTGACATCCTTAGATACCACCGCATTGACCCAAGCCTGATAGCACTCCTGCTTTCGGCGAGAGGCCATTTTGCAGGAGCGGTCAAACCATGGTTGGGACCTGCCACCGATAGGCACAGAGGAGGATGGAATGAAGAGTTCCATACCTTACAGTACCACATCAGCAACAGCATCAGCAGCGGCATCTGGATCTCCCAGCGTAAAACAGATCTGCCTCCACGGGTAGGATGCAAAAAAGCACCGCATCTCGTCCCACTCTGCTGACCTATAGTGCCACACGCGGCGACAGCCTAAGAAGCGGGGCCGTGTTGGGCGCGTGATCGGCACGGTGCTCCCGATCAGGCAGTGGTCCGACGATCCCAGAGGAGGGTCAACGGAAACTAGGTAGCCGTCCGGATGTAAGGTCAACAGAAGGTCGAACAGTGAAGGTGTATGATCTTGCACATCTGGGATTCGCGTTGGTGCAATAACCAGTTGCGTCAGACCATATGCTAAGGCGAAGTCGTGAACAGATCTCCCTGCATGATCGGTGGTACGTGAGCCTAGCCATTCGGCGTGGTGGGCATTAAAATCGCCAAGAAACACGATCTCTGCAGTGGGGATCTGCTCCAACACGGAATCTGTAGCCATTTGGATGTGTTCGAGGAGCCGGTCAGTCTCTGCGTTACCGCTATGGGACCTATACAGGCATGCGTAGATTCGCGGATGGTCATCGCAGCCAAAGTTTATTAGTTTAATAATTAACATAGGCAGTAATTATTATAAGTTTAAATGAAAACTTCAAAATAATTTATTTATTTATTTATTTATTTATTTATTGACACACCAACAGCATTACATACAAAACATTAAAAATAATTATGGTCTTATAGGTTTGTAATCTGGTATGAATGCCAGTTACTGGTGCATACACCACTCTCATTGTAAGATATTAATTTAAATACAAAATACAGCTCGACCTACAAATTTAACATGGATTTTAAGCAGATTACTAACAATAATAGATACAATATAACGAAGAAATAGTTTGTATGAATATCAACTAATATATTATAATTATTTACAGACAGAAATGTGCGGTTAGTTTTTTTTTTCAGAATTGTCACTGTGTCATGAAAAATATCAAAATCTTTTATGGACGCGGAAAATCGATTGTACTCAGAACACATTCTTGATAATGGAGAAGATTTCTGTTTATAAGTAAATAAATATTAAAATTGATATTAATTTTACAATTTATGGGTACCAAAACAGCGCCTATTTCTGCCGTGAAGCAGTAATGTGTAAGCATTTTTGTGTTACGGTCTGAAGGGCGCCGTAGCTAGTGGTATTAGTGGGCAAATGAGACTTAACATCTTATGTCTTAATATGTATATATTATGTGACGAACGCAGTTGTAGTGCCGCTCAGAATTTTGGGAGTTTTTCAAGAATCCTGAGCGACACTCTAATGGGCAGGGCGTATCAATTACCATCAGCTGAACGTCCTGCTCGTCTCGGTCTCGTCGATCCCTTATTTTCATTAAAAAAATTAATTGAAAGTTGATTTAATTACAGCTTGAAGTAAATATATAAACTATAGAAGTACAAGGTGAACACCGTGAATTAAACTTAATATTTAACAGAATACTCTTATAATTAAATACTGCGAATACCAGAGACGAAACCTTTCACCCGTTGTGAGTTATTTCGGACATGAGACGTTTCAAACAGAAACATGTCAGTAGAAAATTTCAAGCATTGTATTATTAATTTGAAAGAAAATACGTATAAGTATTAAGTATGAGATAATATTTTTTTTTAATACAGTTAAAACGCGTGCATTATATTATAAGGAATATTCTGTAAAAAGACGTTAGAATAACTTAGCCCTATCCAATTATTAAGTACGAGTGTCAAGCTAAAAGTTCTTAGAAATTAAAAACTAATTTAATTTGCAAGTTATAAGTTTTTTTTATATCTTTTAAAAATAGTGCCCATTCACGTCGATACATAGCTGTATTCGATAGAACCACTCGGAAAGAAAAGGGGGTTTTGAATCGCAGCCACAGCGAGTATTTCTTTTATTTTCGGGTATAAATAAAAATCGCAACGTGCGAGGTGAGTTGATAGTTTGCCTGGCGGTGTGCGACGCAGTGAGGTCATGGCAAAGAAGGATCCTTCTGCGAGATCATGTCTCCCGAATTTTGTCCAAGACAAGTGGCAAGCAATTGTAAGTCTTCCACTCTGCAATTACTGTTTTTCAAACTTTGAAAACGATTGTTAGGTATACCTCTCCTTCCGAAGAATGAGTCAACCATCTCTTTACCAACGCTTCGAACCCTCTTGACTTCAGTGAGCAACTCTTTGGAAGGAAATATCCACTGAGCTGACGATAAGCTAGCTTTCGTCACCCGTAAGTATATCAAAGACATTGAGACACCTCCATTCAATATATCAACCATTTCACGGCACTAATCAACACAACGGAGTTTTGGGCCTTGGTTCTTAGCTAGGCTTTCTGACCGCTAAATGTTTATGGAGAATTTTGGTGCACTAGATTGATACCGATGCCTAAGCTTTGCCACACCTTTTTCAGTCTGTATGATACGCCGATGTTATCTTCAGTCACCACCATAGAAGGCCGTCCCTCACTCAGATCATCGGTGAGATTAGTGCGACCACGTTTAAACTCTTTAAATCAGTAGTAACAATGGCACGAGATGGGGTTCATAGTTTAAGCGCGTTAAAAATTATTTCGCGTTATATTCATGCTGACGGGATACAGACAATGTTCAATTTGCCGCCAAACCGTAAAACAAATAACAAATAAAATACACACTCAATAATACTGGCAAAGAAATCTATTTGCAAAATTTAAGCTTAATTTTTTAATATTGTTTACAAGAGGCCAGTTCTAAAAAAACATAATAGCGAGTTGCGGATGTAGTTATGCCTTCTGTGAGAAATTTCATTTCATGTGCTTTAGATTTAGGTTAATGTCGGGCGTGTAGCACCTATTAAATATTTTATTCAGATAATAATATATTATTATCGCACATTTTATAACTCCAATTATTTTTACACTATAGCTAATTTTATAGTTACGTTTATGTTACCTAATCCCAATGTAGTTATCTAGCATTAGTTATTTGAAGAACTAAATTCACAAACAATTCTAACTTTGGCTGCCATTGACACGACCAACATAATATGTCCGTAATAAAGGAAGTTAATCAGACCAAGTTTCGGGTCAGTGTAATACAGCTGTTCTCAAACATCCGTTCGATATTTGAAGCGAATATTTATTGTCTTCTATCATGTTATTGCCCTACTTTCTTATTTGGTTGCTTTCTCAAACAATCACATAGGATTAGTATCTGTTTTAATGATTAATGAGTTCAGTGACTGGCTGATACTTATTAGAAATAGAAATATATTTATTTACCATAAAATATGGAAGCATTATGATTTCTTTTTTAATATACTATTTCCTCAATGATGAAAATTACAGCACCCAAAGACATCATTAAACGTTATGTATATATTTTATTCACATTGAAGTTCTGAATTTTAAGCCACTTATTATGTCAATTTGAATTTGAATAAGTTTATAGTTGACAGATAACGTAAAACAGATAGCGGTAACTAGAGCTCCACAACTACGAACTATGTCAACGAAAGGACTTGAACTGTTGAAAACCTCAGTGAACCTCAAAGAGGCTTTTAGAAGAGGATCGCCAGATTAGTTAAGAGATATTTAACAGAACCCGACTTTGTAGATTTGTTAATTCCGTAAATACTACCAAATTCATTCATTCATTCATTTACACGTTTCGTCTACCTGAGACCTATCATCTGGCCACACTGGGATTCAAAGTAGTCAAGAAATAAAATGGATTGGAAACACGATACCCAGACTTAGGATGGTCTTATGGGAATGAAGTAATAGAAGGCTTTTATCACTCAGCGTAGGCACTAACTACCTCTTAAGAAAATCCAATTGTTATCGACATTCGTTATTAGATGAAAGTTCATTCCCGCACAAAAATGCCGAAATAATCCGCATAACCAAAACGGGCAAAGACCTGGATAATGTCGCATCGTAAGAACATTAGATGTAATTTTAGAAATAGGAACATAATATAGTATATTAAGGCTTTCACATTTTTTAAACAGAATAGGTATGCTATCTTGCGATACCGCAGGAATGATAAAATATATATTTAAAATATATTTGAAGATTATGCTAGCATATTCAATTTAATCGCTCCACTTGTAAGTGTGTATTAAACTTACTTATTCACAAAGTGGTTTGTCTGAAGTAGCAATTCCATTAAAAGAAAATAATTCTAGCTTCTGAAAGATAGCCGAGTGATTTTGTAAAATGTTGAATTTATTACAAATAAATATGCATACATGTTTTAATATTAAATCTAACTAATATTCCATAAAATTTTGTGTAATAGGCACTTTCCTCTTGGTAACCCTAGGGAGACAACAATGTAATTTTCACCAAATATTGCTAAGACTTCCCCAGACATATCAAATTATGACTCGTCTTATAGGATTATTTTCTTATCAACTATAAGACGCGTTTAGTTTTCTCGAGAGAATAAAAATGGTCTTGTCAGAGCTGCATATTAACACAAAATTCGAATTGATTGTTTTTTAACCGACTTCGAAAAGGAGGAGGTGTTTTTTATGTATTTACACCGAATACTCTGATCTTGATATGATCTGACTTACGATCCAATTTTCGTGATGCCTTTTTATTTTGATGCAGAATGTTTGCCATTTGGTCCCAAAAAAATTTGACATAATTCGACAAAGTAGTTTTCAATTTATGATCATTTTTATGAATATTTTTGTTTACCTGGATAATGTTATTATATTTTGTGTACTGCTTTTTTAGGAGTTTTTCATTTAGTTTGATTATATATTATTATTATTATAAACCCGTTTGCCGATATGTGGGTCTTAGTCTACCTGTCATTCATAGCTAACAAACATTCTTCTTGATATTTCAGTGTCTCACAAGAACGTGAAATAGGGGATCTATATTGTTTAAGGCACGTGGAACCTGTCGTAGGCCTACCCATAGGTACTTAAAAAAAAATACTATTTCATATATGACAATAGAAAGCAACGAAATCTTATAGTTTACTTGATTAATCATTCTAAAAAGCAAAAAAAAGTACGTTATAAAAAACGAATTCAAAGGTTTAAAACAACTTAATAAGAGATTTAATTTAATACACCTCTTATGCGAATTTCAATATTAATAAAACACTATTATTTATATGTGCTACCTATTGATGTTTGAAGTCGGTGGCAAGCCAAATGTAATAGCAGGTACCTACACTCGCCACGCGTGCCTTTGAGCGGGATATTCGTCTAGAACCAAACAACCCAAGCGGCATATACATAAAAAAGTACCGGGCAAGGCATTGAAAAGATGCCGATTTACCAATGGGAGGCTACTTTGCACAGGATGTCGGCTAGATTATGGGTAGGTTATAGGTACCACAACGGCGCCTATTTCTGCCGTTCAGTAATATGTGAGCATTATGTGTCTCGGTCTGAAGGGTGACAGTAGTAACTACTTACTAGTGAAATTAATAGACAAACGAGACTTAACATCTTATGTATTGAGGTGACGAGCGCAATTGTGTTTCAAGAATTCTGAGCGGCACTGCATTATAATGGGCAGGGCGTATCAATTACCATCAGCTGAACGTCCTGCTCATCTCGTCCCTTATTTTCATAAAAATAGTATACTATCCATTTATATGAAAATCCCAATTTTCTCATTATTATCTCTTGATTCTATGGAAAAAAAGGAAATTTAAATAATGTGTTGAAAGTCAAAACCATAAAAACTTCCAAATTTCAACGTCATGTTATTTATTTACGTAATTTTACGTAAATAAATAACATGACGGTTACCATACAGGGATTGATTAGATACTTAAAAATTCAAAACCTTTTTACCAGGGCACGAATGTAGGAGTTTTTCCTGAACCTTTCAAAAGATTTTTTTTTCAAATCGTCTTAAAAACAGCTGAGTTATGAGGTTTAAAACTTACAGTGGAAATGTATTCCTCCTACTATTTGAAGTCAGTTAAAAAGTCAGACCAAGTTTCATGAGTAACTTTCACTAAAAAGAAAAGAAAAGAATGTTGAGAGTTCATATTTTTGTGCTTTACTCGAGCAACTTTGAAGAAAACTGAATAGAAGTTCTTTGTGTTTTCTTGAACTATTTACCGATGAAATATGAATCTTATGTAACCTGCAATTTATCTGTTTGAATTATTTTAATGCTACTAGCTGACCCGACCGACGTTGTTCTGCACCTACATCTATATATATAAAAATGAATTGCAGTTCGTTAGTCTCGCTAAAACTCGAGAACGGCTAGACCGATTTGGCAAATTTAGGTCTTGAATTATTTGTGGAAGTCCAGAGAAGGTTTAAAAGGTGAATGAATAGGAAAATGCTCGGAATTAAATAAACAACAAATTGGTTTTTCCGTTGATGTGTCCATACATAATTTGTATAAGAGAATTTATTGACGCACGGTTTGACAGTTCTGCTGTGAAACAATTTCATTACGACAGCAGGGTGCATATTTTACGAAGTAATCCTTGATGTTATGATAATATTATTGACAAATTCATAAGAAAACATTATTTTATTTATTATATACAGAACAACGTCTGTCGGGTCAGCTAGTAGTAAATAAAATACTGATTTTATGAATTTGTCAATAATATTCCATAAGATTAAGAAATTTATTTAAATTACTATATACATACTTACATATAATACATTTAAACTACTGAGTTTAACATATGTTCGTAAAAAGTTGAGCTCTTGAGAAGAATATATAAGAAATTCAACGGCCACTTTATTCAATCAAATATAGTATTTTACAATCTGCATCCAATATATGAGTCGTGTTAAAATAATATGAACTATTACATAAAAAGTAATAAAGAATTAATTGTAAAAAAATAAATTATCGTTTATTGGATGCATCAAACTTTAGAGCTTAAATTCATTGTTTGTGAAAGGATGCTTCGTAAACATGATGGTCGTGATTACTGTCACAATTAATAATTGCATCCAACGAATACAATGATTTATTAACTACTAGCTGACCCGACAGACGTTGTTCTGGTCATATTTAAAAAAGAAACTCTTGCGGGTGGAATTTCGTAAAATCCGTTCTTAGCTGACCTCTACTCGGCGAATGGAATATTCCAACCAAATTTCAAGTCTGTTTTCTATTAGGCGTCTAATGGTTCCAGAGATATCGTGATGAGTGACTATATACGTGGAAATCTCTTATATATATATATAGATAACAGGTCGACCTGGCACTACAAGCAGCACCCGTTCACGACTTGACGCATGGACCAGCCATTGTTCCCGACGACCCGGCAATGTCTGAATGACACTGACGTGAGCATGACGAACCATGTATACCATATCAACATTTAATGCCCAAGAATATTATCATAATTTTAAGATAAGTTTTAATACTGTATAAAAGTGTAAACAGCATCGCAAACAAATGAAATGTTTAATTAAATATTTAATTAAAGATATGGTTACCGGGAATTAACCGTATCAGATAGAGATATGTCATAGCAGAGGTTTCTTTATAATTAAATACGTGTGGTACTTTTATTATTTATATTATTAGACCCGTTCGTCCCTTGATCAGCCTGAAAAAATCCTACCAACACTGCGTCTTCCTGTACGTGGTGGCCATTCGAGGATATTACTGCTCCAGTGATTTTATTTATTTTATTTCTTAGGGACAACAAACAGTTCACACAATACATTTTACAATTTCAAATTAAAGTAGATATTAAATTAATTTAAGTGAGAACCCACACCGTTATCCACAGGTTAAAGTGATATCAGTCCTTCGAGCTATGTGCGCACTGCCACTTCATTTTCGCAAGCATCCGGGCTAAATTGATAACTTTGCTTCTCCTACGAATCTCTCCATTTCTGATTCAAACCTCGCAAGGAAACTCTGACTTCTCCCTTGCCCTCTGAGCAATCATGAGGTTTCTCATTACGCCATTATAGTTAGTCTGCGTACCGGGTGTCATGATCTTCAGACACTGTGGTATTTGGTGATAATAATAATTGGTAATATACGTGTGATGCCTTATAAGTTCGGCAACGATCTTGAACGATTCCTCTGGTTACAAGAGCATACTCTTAAATACAAGAGCAGACCAGTCCATAGACTGGGCCAGCCATCGCCTCCCTCAACCATATTTTAGGGAAGGTAACGACCCGTCCTATGTCGCCGCCAGAAGCAGTGACATTTATGCTATATATAACTTATTTTCCTCTCGTATTGTAAAAGTGCATGATCAATGGTCTTAACAAAATCTAGAAAGGATTAATCATCTTTTTCCATAGCAAAACTGTATCTCCATATAGAAATGTATACCTACATTTTATTTCAGTAGAACAAAAGATCCTGCCGCCGAATTACACCTTCCTTAAAGGCCGTCAATGCTCCGGTGATTCCTATAAAGTTGTAAGAGAATGTGGGCGGCGGTGAGCACCTAACACCAGGTGACGCGTATACCCGTTTGTCCTACTTTTCCATAAAAGAAAAGGTTAACAACGTTCCCGCACTACAACAAGTATATTAATTACTGGTTTGTACTAAATTACACAACAGCTTTTAATCACAGAACTTAACCCCTCACCTGTCGTCATTAATCTTATCTAAATAGAGATAGCGTGTTCTACGCTTAACACAGAGTAATATTAAATTCACACAAGCATACAATGTGAACCATTTTCCACTATCTAAGCATGTTACTATGTAAGAATTTAGCAAGACTCCTCTAAGAAATTATTGTTTTAAAAGATGAAATTGATTGCTCAGGCTTCTTTCTTTTCTTTCTTTATTGTCAGGATTACGTAGAAGTAGGCATGAATTGATTTTAATGAAACTATAGCAAATTTCTCTGTATCATTCTGTAGTTAAAATTAAAAATAATTTCACCGTTATTATCTTAGATAATTTATACTTCTAGATGACTGTAACGACTTTGAAAACATCGTAAAAAATTGATGTCGTCTGTTAACCCTCTATTTTGAGCAATGCACGCACACTAACACAAATTGACATATAAATCGCCAGTTTAAGACGTAGCTTGTCACGCACACTAGAGTAATAAACATGGCCTGTTTTCATCGGTTGTCTTGCAGCATGTGGCTCTATCTAGACCTATAAATAATCTAAGGTTATTAAAGTTAAACTAGTGCGTATGTTGCTGGTAATTTTTATTGTATCTAAATTATTTCAAACCGTTACATAATACTACTTAACCACGGTAGAAAAAACAAGCCAGTATTCTGTGCAAAGAAAACACGCAATTGGTAAAAAAAAATTTAACAAAAATACAAGTGACTTGAAAAACAGTATTCCAAAACAATAGATTTAATATGCACTAAAAAGTATAAAAATAATTGCGTATTTATATACAATCTAATTCTAGTTACGATTATTGTTATTTTCGGAACCGATGTCCTTGCGCCGGGACCCGCTTTCGCCTCTCGCCTCAAGCACATCTCACCTATAACTATGTATGTAGTTAGTTACAAACCAATCTTGGATGACACCGACTCCAAAAATTACAATAATCGTAACTAGAATTAGATTAATTAATAAGATTGTATAAAAATACGCAATTATTTTTATACTTTTTAGTGCATATTAAATCCATTGTTTTGGAATAGTGTTTTTGAAGTCGCTTGTTTTTTTGTTATTTTTTGATATTTAGTGAATTTGGAGTAAGTACACGAGCTAACAATTTGTCTAAATATGTGTAGATATACTAAATTTTTCAATGCAGCAATGAACGTAAGCGTAACATAACTATTTTATGGTAGATGACTTAAATATCCGGATAGCATAAATAAGATTCGGCCGAGTATCGTTAATTTGCTCCTAAGAATTAAAGAGTTCTGTTACTTTGTCATGGATTCCGTAATCATAACCTAACCAAACTCACACCAAATTATCTTTGAAGTATATCCTTTCCAATTAAAAAATAATCTTCAAAATCGGTTGGCGCGATATAGAGTTATTCGTTAATTTATCAGCTACTTTGCTATACGTATGTATAGCAAACTTAGGACTTTTATGGTTTTCTCATTGATGTCATTGTCAGATCTGGACCAAAATGAGACCACACGGGACCCACCAGCTTTCAAATAAAAAAAGAATTATCTAAATCGGTTCACCCAGTCGAAAGTTATAAGGTAAAAAACATAAAAAAAAGAAACATACCGTCGAACTGAGAACCTCCTCCTTTTTTGAAGTCGGTTAAAAAGTAAAATAAAAAAGTCTAGACATGCGTAGAGACGTCGCTCCATGTGTGTCGTCTACCGCACTTAATACGGGGATTGTTCCGAAGAGCTGTTTCACCTGATTCCTGCCGCCGAATTCCACCTAGGACACGCCACAAATTAGAATATCATCCCCACCATCTGGATGTGTGTTCACAGTGCAGTTTTCAAGGAACTGTCTTCCACGTTCTACAAAGCTGTGGAATGAGCTTCCTTGTGCGGTGTTTCTATGACGATTCCTTCAAAAAAGCGCGTACCCCTTCCTTTAAGGCAAAGCTCGGCGGTGATCACTAAACACCAGGTAAGGTACGCTCGTTTGAATTTATGAAAATTCTATATAAAAGACATTGGTTATCGCTGAACAAAACGAATAAAATAAAATAATAAGAACAAAAAATATAACAAAAAGCCAAAGCAAAGGAAGCCTGGTCGCCAAAGGCTATTATTATAGAGAAAATGAGTTCCAGTACAAAGTTAAGTAAAATCTTTTGACACTCGACACCTAATTAATGCTCATGTTTTACAAGTGCACTCGAATGCGGAAAAAATGCTTTTGTCATGAAATTTAACAAAGTGTGACAGAATTGATTTGTAATAGCCTTCTATGCACGATTAACATGATAACTGTTTTATAGGGACCTACGAACATTTTATATCTATTAATAATGTTATAATATAATTGACGATGGATGAAATTTAATAATTTGTCAAATATTTATCGGAATATAATGTGAGATCACGGGCAGCGTTCGGAAAGCTCTGTAAAATCTTCTCGTCCCAAATACCACAGTGTCTGAAAGCGAAGCTTTTCAACCACTGTGTGTTGCCAATGATTACTTACGGTACACAGACGTGGTTGCTAACTATGGGCCTTATGAGAAAGCTCATGGTCGCACGGAAGGCAATGGAGAGGGCTATGCTCGAAGTTTCCCTGCGAGATTCAATCAAAAATTAGGAGATCCGTAGAAGAACCAATAACCAACCACACAGTTCGACGGACAGATGGCCGTTGGGGCAGTAAAGTCCTCGAATGGCGAAACGCAAACGCAGTGTTGGTAGGCCCCCCACAAGATGGACCGACGATCTGGTCAAGATCGCCGGAATACGTTGGATGAGGGCAGTGCAGGAATGATCGTCGTGGAAATCTTTGAGGGAGGCCTTTTCCAGCAGTGGAGGTCTTCCAGCTGATGATGATGAATGTGAGATCATGTAGGCGCTAATAATTGATAATATTATTAAATTGTTGATAGGTAATAATCTCGTGAAAAAAATTCATTCAATTAATTAAAAGGCACTTATTTTCTCAAACTAGATTCCTTTAGAATTCTTTTTGGTGTCAGTTCAAATGCTACCACCGCTTCGGAAACAAATAGTGCTCTGAGAGAGAAGAAGCGGCGAAAGAAATTCTGTGCTCTTATTAATATAATATACAATTCTTACAAAAGTTATTGCACATAAATAATCATAATCTAGTTCCAGGCTGTACGATCGCTTATGTAGTCAGCTGTGGAGGCTTTACGACAGAGCCATTTATCAATATTACATTTAAATTTATTTATAGATAATGCTTGAACAGTGGCTGGGACTTTATTATAAAAGTTCTTACAATTTCCATTAAAGTTGTATGTATCTTATGAAGCCTAGTTACAAGCAATCCCTTATTTGTTTTGTTATAATAATGAAAATCTGTAATTAGAGTGTTTATCGAATGAATTATCCATATTATATGGCTTTCTTATGGTTACGAAATTCTTATTGTAAAGATTAATAATCAATACTGTTGGAAATAATCTCAAAAATCATCATCAAAAATAAAACTCTACTCTTATAAAGCACGATTTGAGACATAAATTTTATTTTTCCGGCTACAATATTATCTTTAAATTTTGCTTATTTTTTATAACTAGCTTACCCTGCAAACGTTGTTTTACCATATAAATTATATATGTAAACCTTCCTTGAGCTTCAACGAATCTATTTTAGTTCCAACAAACTTTCAATTTTAGTTTTGTTAGCCCTGGAGAAATAATTAAAACTTTTAAGTCTCTCGACATGAAAAAAACTGCTGATATATGGGGCATTTCTGTTAAAATAATAAGTTCAATAATTGATGTCATAGCAACATATCTTGCAATAGTATTTAATAATTGTATTAATCGTGGCGTGTTTCCTGACCTTCTAAAACATAGTAAAATTACACCAATATTTAAGTCGGGATGCTCTTCTGACCCGAATAACTATCGTCCTGTGTCGGTTTTGCCGACCCTTAGTAAAATTTTTGAAAAAATAATTTTAAGCCAAATGCTTACTTACTTTAACTCTCATAAGTTACTTCATTTGAAACAATTTGGCTTTACTAGGGGACGTTCAACAACGGATGCATGTGTTGAGCTGATAAAGAATATTTTTGATGCCTGGGAGGAATCACAGAATGCACTTGGCATCTTCTGTGATTTATCTAAGGCTTTTGATTTTTTTCAACATTCAACACTGGTCAGGAAGCTATACCACTATGGCATAAAAGGAACTGCGCTCGATCTTCTGACTTCATATCTAAACAATAGAATTCAGAGGGTCGACGTGAATGGCAGGAGATCTCCTGGGACTCCTCTCAGTATAGGGGTCCCACAAGGGTCTATTCTTGGACCGTTCCTCTTCCTTAATTATATAAATGATCTTCCTAATCTAATAGGAAAAAACATAAGGTAGTATTGTTTGCGGACGACACTTCACTGATTTTCAAGGTGAAAAGAAACCAAGCTATACATAGCTATATAAAATATCGTTACTTCGTCATACATGACGAAGTAACGATATTTTATCTGACATCGTGTACTGGTTTAGCGCTAATAACCTATTGTTAAATAGTAAGAAAACTAAATACATTTACCGTACCAAATGTCAAAAATGTAAATGCAAATGTTTTGTTAAACAGAGAGGTGATAGAACCGGTGCAATCTGCTATATTTCTTGGCATAACTCTAGATTCCAAATTACAATGGGGCCCCCATATTGAAGGATTGGCGAACAGACTTAGTTCTGCAGCATACGCAGTTAAAAAGATTAGACAATTAACTGACATAGATACGGCGCGACTAGTATACTTTAGTTATTTCCATAGTATTATGTCCTATGGTATATTGCTATGGGGCAACGCTGCCGATATAAATACAATATTTGTGCTGCAGAAGAGGGCTATTCGCGCTATTTATAACCTAGGTCCTAGAGAATCATTGAGAGCAAAGTTCAAAGAAATTAACATCTTGACTGTTGCTTCTCAATATATTCTTGATAATGTAATGTATGTGCACATGAGTGAATTTGCCAGAAACTGTCATAACCATAATGTTAACACCAGGAACAGACATAAACTGATGATGCCTACTACTCGGCTAAGTCGAGTTAGTAAGTCTTTTGTGGGGCGATGTATATGCTTTTACAACAAGATCCCAGAAAATGTTCAAAAGAATTGTTAAAAAACGTTTGTGTGGTAAAGGTTACTATAACATAAATGACTTTCTTAATGATACTACAGATTGGGAATGGAGCGACCGCCCTCAGGCTATTACATTATAAGTAAATGTTACTTTAATTGTTAAACATATTTTTGATGAAAATAAAAGCCCGCTGATTTTGTAGCGCCCATTCTTTTCAGGCCTGAGGCATTCATTTTGGAATGCGTGGTAGTTTTTTTGACTTTCAATAAGTGATTTCACATCCTATTTTGAATAAAAATATTTGAATTTGAATTTGAATTACAAAAGATTTCATTAAGATCGGTCGAATAGTTTAGGAGTTATTAGGGATCATACAAACATACATTCTCTTTTATATTTATATAGATTAATTAATGGACAGTCTCGGAATTTACGGTTAGTCTAATCTACACAGCTGAATAACATTGAGTTGAAGCCGGTCCCAGCTAAACTACCCACGAATTAGTGGCACGGAAATTGAAAACCTAGATGAATATAAATAAATAAATGAACAATACGTTTTGTTTTTAAAGTGATAACCATCACTTCTAGGATTAATACACAAATAAAATTTGAAAAACAAAATTTTATGAACGATGCGGGATTCGAGCCCATGACCTCCGGCGTTCCGTGCCGGTGCTTTAACTAACTGAGCCAATCGTTCCAGTACCGCCTCGTTATAAAATTCTGTTTGCTCTGAGAGTGTGGGTTCGAATCCCGCATCGTTCATAAAATTTTGTTTGTGTAAATAAATGAAGTTGATACACAATGACAAAGATTGTTGATAGTCAAATTCAAACATTCAATGCTGTATATTCTTTCACACTAACTGAAACTCAGAATATTATATCCATACGGTAAAATAATATGTCTCAGACCTGACAAGATCAGGCCAAAGAAAAACTATTCTGAGAAACTTCAAATTAAAAAATGCCATGTTATAGATGCTATACTCCAAGTAAAGCTTATAAGGCATTATCTTATCTTTTAGTCCCTGAAAAATCCAAGTGCACACAGATTATTGTTTCCACATACGAATACAGATGATGGAATGATTTAAACGCCTACACTCTGGGTGAATGAACAACATCTGCATATTGGAATTGTGACAGTTTTCGCTGATATGAAGGTCTGCTTACATCCACTGAAGAGGCAATAGCGACGAGCAACATGAGACATATTAAGCTTTTAAATTTTGTGTGCTGTTCAAAATTCTGCTGGAATTTTTCATTCAATTCTATAGTGGTACTTATATTGAAGTAATAAATTGAATATTTATATGATACTATAGATTTTAAGATTATGAAATAATATATTTATTATATTTTTAATACATATTATTAAAGTGAAAACTTATTTTGCGGCCTTGAGCACTTTTCTTGAGATGGGTTGTTGTTGTTAAACTCGCGTCATGACACGTGACTCTGATCGAAAATTCGTAAGACAATTTTATAGTGTTTTGGTATCAGGCAATCATGGTTGAAGAAGAGATCGTCTAATGTATGACGCGAGAATACCTTAATATATTATGTCGTCATTCGCACGAAGTATTGCTACATAGACACCAGGAGAACATAAATATGGTAGCAGTAATACGTAGATAAAATATGAATAATAGATGCATCACTTAAATAACAATAATAATGTGACAGAGACACGTAAATTAGAGTGGTATTGAGAGTAAGCGAGATACACTACAATAACTACTATGCCTTTCGCGTAAGCGATCTTTTTGTTTGGACCCAATTGAAATGCCATTCAACAAACCCATTCCAACAATGGTTGCTCTGGTTATTTCAGTTATTATTAAAATATGTTATCTATTACGTTGTACAAATCATCCAGAATGAAAACATGAAAGCAAAACACACTTCACAGACTATTCTCCGTTAAGGCGAGGTTTTCCCAACACTCTAGGCAAAAATCGCTCGAACGTATATCTATAGCGTACGTACGCTGAGACACGAGCCGAGCGATGCGGGTCAACGACCCCACCCCGGAAGGACCGCGTAATATTTTATAAAACTTACAGTTGCGCAAGATTACGAAATGCTGTGATATTTTTATGCAATTTGAAGTGAAACTTCTTTGGGCGCATGAGGGTAAATTTTTACAAATGCAACCAAAAAGAACGTCACGGAAATTTGAGACGTTTTGATCAAGAAAAGGAGGAGGTTTTTGTTCAAGGGACAGAGCGATTGACACCGATTGAGGAAGAGTATTTCTTACTCCCGGGCTTCCCTACTGGCCTTGTATCGTGAAGGTTTAGCGCACGGCCGCGTAAGTAGAACATCCTCCCAACTAGCATTGTATCGTGCAGATTTTTTTTTAAAGTCCAAGATGGCCGCCGCGCAAAATTATGATTTCAACAATATGGATATCTAATCCGAGCTTCTCGAGAGTGCAGAGAACGAATTTGAAAGAAGAAAGAAAGAAATCATTTATTCTGCAACTTAAACCTAGTATACAAGTAAACTTAATTATTAATTTACATCAACATGCAGAATTGGAGTTCACCTCATAATTTGAGATTATCAAAACATAAAAACACCAGCCATGCGGGCGATACTTGCTGCGAGGTATACGAAACTAAACCGATAAGCAGCGAGATCTCTCGCAAGTCGATGCAGACATGTTTAGACATGGTTTTGCAACTACTCGCAGGAAGCGCTTGATAAACTGTCGCGAGTGCAATTGCAACGGCTTTTACACTTGGAAGCTGCTGTCAGACAGACTGTCGGACATTTCTCTAGGAAGTTGTCTTAAAGGTGGAAACGGGGCCTTAGAAAAAGATATTGTCATCAAGCGTTGCCGACCTTATAAACCGACGAATAAAACTGCATGGGTGAATGAGAACCGAACCGGTGGATCCGTAGTAAGAGTCAGCAGTACTATTTATTACAGAACTGAAGCCTTTTAAAAAATAAACCTGGAGAATAATCTTAATCTCGCTTACATAATAAACAGTACTTAACTGAGGATCACCCCTATACTATCTACACATAAATAAACCTCGTTACGTAACGTTATACGCCCAACAAACCAATCAATTTGCGCAACACGATATGAGAGCGAAGCGAGAGGAAATTAATTTTGTAAACAAATGAATTAGATTGATGGCTTGAACCGAGTGTTCCGACTACGGAAACCGAATTCGAAAGTCCGATATCCCGTTCAGATCCATTGAATATCCAACGCTTGCCAACACGTAACATTAATTAATACTGATATATAAATTTTTATCTACACCCATGCTTTAAATCCTCTATTAAAGATTCTGAAACAGTTAGCTTATTGCCAATATTAAAACACCCAACGTCCTAGTAACCATTATATCATCCAAATGGATGATGTAATGTACCGAATTTCATAATAACACTCCTTTGGTTTTTTTTCGATCCCTTCATGCTCAAAGAGTTTCAACAGACAGCCACATTCTTATTGCTCGATGCGTTGTATCTGTAATTAAAAAAAAAAAGAACATTTTCGTTTACGCGCGTTCTACACTACCAGAACGTCGCTCCTCGTTAAAAAAGTAGGTTATTCGAAGTCCCGCCATTTTTCTTAGATATTTTTATTGTTTTGTTTACAAAACATGAGCGATTAAATTTTTGCCAGCATACCGCCAGATATTTTAAACGCTGCAATAGAGGATTTAAAGTATGGGTGTAGATAAAATAAATAATTATTTCATTAATACTTAGTTTATTTGTATATAATCAGTAATGGATGATATTAGGTTACTGCTGGCTTCGCTGTTTTAATGTCAGCAGTAAGCTGTTTCAGAATCTTTTAGAGGATTCATATTATGGGTGTAGATAAAGTATTGTATGCAACTGTTGATAATTAGGTATTAAAACACTCATATGACTATTATCACACTCGACTTCGCATCGTGTGATAAACCCCCATTCGTGTTTTAATACCCCTTATTACACAACAGTTGCATAAATAACTAGTTTAGGCTATACTAATATTTTAGTTACCTAATACAAGTATGTTTAGATGAGGGATCACTTTAAACGGATTAATTGTTGGAGTGACTTTTAGTTGAGAGAATTTTTCTCTTTAGCACCGAATGTCATCACTAACTAATTGAAACGAATTGCTTTTGGAGAAATATAATTCGTTCTACAGCAATGATATTATTACTTTTAAATATCATTGTTCTACTCGAACAGCAATTTTTATTCCGAAGATTTGATTACTTTCGTGGTTTACTTTCTTAAAACGTCATAACTTTGGCAATTCTCTCGTCTGTAATTTATTTCTTTTTTTTAATTGGTTTTCTATAAAATGAATAATTTTTTATACTTACAACATTTAAAAGTAAATATAATAGCAATATATTTATTAAAGTATATGACGCGCGATATACGATGATATATTCGGGCATGGCGAAGTTAATGGACAATACGTTTATTGGTTTTATGTTGATTATTTTTTTCGCATTATTTTTAAATATCCTTGTGCGATAGATATACTTTACTATATAAACAACAATATTTTTGTCACAAATTATGTTAACAAGAAGATTTCACTCAATTTTTAATGTGTACCTATATGAAACAAATCGTACATATTTGTGTTTGATGCAAAAATATGGCTTTTTGAGTTTCTAGGTATATATATTTCTAGGATTGATTCTTACATATTATAAGTACTAACTATTAGGATTTGCCAGCGTTGATTAAAAATAAAAAAGTTGGCTAGCAGAATATCTGCCGAACATATTCTGTAAAACATCTCAGTGAATATTCGAATATTTTATTAATCTATATGTATAAACAATAAAAATATGGAGTGAAAAAAACTATCGACCAATATTCGACCCAAAAAAATCGTATCGCACTGCTAGAGAACTTGTTTCCGGATGAAATGTACTTTATATCCTTTTCTATGACTCTGACAACATAATATTATGTGCAAAATTTTATGTTGATCAGTTGAGTAAATATTACGTGCCAAAGTCAAAAACAAATAAACTCACATTCTCATTTATAATATGAGTAAGGATTGATATAGTTCCACTATATAGCAAATTATAAATATTATTATGAATATTATACTAAATCTGCGTTTGAACATGACGTGTGTACTAACGCCTCTTTCATTGTGGTAGGGTAAATTGGTAAAAGATAAAAGGAATTACTCCTTAGGAATTCACTGTTGTTTAAATAAATATAGTATAATATTCAAGATCAGCAAAACCTTTCCTATTTAACAATTTTTCTTCTTCCAAATGTTCTTAGTTTTCTTGAGTGTAAATTCCACTGAATTCCGCCAAATTCGAATTCTGAATTCAAGTTTCATGCCCAGAATTCGACTAGTCAACATCTCCTGAGGATGCTTTGTATTAAGGCGAAACACGTGTCGAATTGATTGAAGAAACATCTTAGCGGAGTTAACACTCAAGAAAACTCACAACATTTAGAAAATTATGTATTTCTGCAATATAACGACAAATTCAATAAATTTTTCTTCACTTCATATTGTAATTCATTCATTTATTATTTACTGATAAAATTGTTCATTAATAATTGTGAGTAGTTAAAAGTTGATTAAAAACAAAAAAATCATATCGAATTTTGAATTTGTAGAAAAATTATAATACAAAAATTGCTATCAAACTTCAAAAGATCACTAATCTACAGATTGTCGGAAGTTTTCATTAAATTTACCCAAGCAAACATACATTGATTGTTACATCTAAATTTATCGTCGCCGCTTCATGTCAATAATATGGTGAAATAATATCTGCAAAAGTTGTAATCACTTAAGGCTGCTTTCCCAAGAAATCGCCAAAATAGCGCATAATTGAAACCATTTCGTGGCGCTTTATATAAAGCTTATATTTTTACAAAAAAATAATAAGAATATGAGAAGAAAATTCATTTTTTCTTTATATTTATATTTTTATAGACAGTGCGAAAAAAAATCACCAAAGTACCCCTTACTTTTACAGTTGGAGCCATGCTCATCATTCAATCTATATAAAAATTGTACGAAAACTTATTAATTGTACACCAATACTATTTACCATGACATAGTTTTGTTAGTTTTGTAAAGAAAATTGTATCATGTTTGTAATAAATTAAAAATGCTTCTAATTCTAAATTAAAACTATTGCGATCTTGTACGAGAGAGGTAACCTAGCTCCGCTCGTTTCCTCAAGGACATTGGCTCGGTCCCCAGCCTTAAAGAATGTACAATAGCTGACAAACAGTCTTGAAAAATATTTTTTTATTGATTTTTATAGAACGCTGAAGTAGGTCTCAGCTCTAGAGACTTGACGTTGTTTTATTACTTAATGACAATACCGACAGCGCGTTAACGGTAGAACTCGTAATAAACCCTCGTCTTGTAGAAACTTCTTGTTTACCAAGCACCGCTCGGCTGTAAAAGCAGGTTTTATGAATTTTTTAATTTAATGGCTCTAAGTTAGTTTATGTTAAGGCTTGGCTGACGATCAGTGACATAAAATAAGATTGTTCTTTCATTCCATTCCTTTACATGAGATAATTGTTGATGCTTTCTGAAGCGTCTAAATAAAATGTGTTGTGTTTACAGGCAGTTTTAAAATTATTATTGAGTCGTTGATTCCAGCTTGACTTGCCAGTACATTAGAGTATTAATACTTATATGATAAGCAATTAATATTAGTAGAGTATTAGTAAGTACTATGATAGCTTTTGAAATGACTTTTAATTATATACGAGCGGCCCCGACATTCTTCACGTAATGATTTACGTATTTCACGTTACGAGTATCACGAACTATCTGCAAGCCTTTCCCGACCAAATTATTCCAGGCTTTTCATAAATAAGCCAGAATTTAATTATTTACTACTAATATTTACACACACAGCACACTTAGTTAAAGGGATTCAAAGTGTTGAAAATCATGTTACTGTAGTTTATAATTATGAAATTAATTAATACTTTATTTATACGCGGATGCCACTACATGCCAATGGGAAGAACCATTGCTTCTCACTACGGTGCGCTTTTTTTAAAGTTTTGTGCCCAACCCTCTGCGGTAGGATACCCTGAGTTGCAAAGGCTAGGTCCTACCGAAAGCTTACACATTATTATTAACAAACTCATTAAAAGGGTGAGTGCGTGTGTATGTGTGTGTGAATTTTTTTTTAAGTATATGTTAGTATGTCAGTCTTTTTTTACGTGCACAAGATGAAATAAGTGTTAGTAATTGATGCTTATGTTTTAATTCTAAGAAGGTTTTCTGTATCGTCGTATTTTACTACCACTAAAGATTTTCTTCAATTGATAACCTGCTATTTAAAACAAATCAAGTTGTTTAGATTTGCAACAGCGACAGCTCAAGTCAATTTCCTAATATGCAAATATTGGGGTTGAGCAGGTTATCAACTGTAAAGTAAATCCTGTAGATGAAGCCACAACCTGAGATTTGAACAAAGCATACAAGATTTTATTAACGATACGTCACTAGAATGGTTCGCTCAGTAGAAGAGCGCTGGCATAACACCTAACACAAGAGTGTTTAATCCCAGAAGTGACGGTTATCATTTTAAAACATAACAAATTGTTTAGATCTGCTAAGATTTGCTAGTCTTCATGCAGCATGCGCTTAACGCCCAACGTTTGGTGTGGTATTTGCTATTTTTTTTTTATATGAGAGGGGGCAAACGGGCAAGAGGCTCACGGGATGGGGAGAGGTGAGGCAACCACCCATGGACATCCGCAACAACAGGTGTGTCAAGAAATGGGTTGCCGGCCTTTAAGGTGGGAGTATGCTTTTTTCTTGAAGGCCCCTAAGTCCTATCAGTTCGGGAAGACCGCTGCCGGTAGTTGATTCCACAAAGTAGCTGTGCGAGGCAAGAAATTTCGAAGAAAACGCGCGGTTGTGGAATGCCAGACGTCTACGTGATGCGGATGGTACTTTGCACGTAATGTCCGATGGTGGAATTCGGCCGCTGGAATCAACCCGAACAGCTCCTCTGAGCACTCCCCGTGATAAATGCGGTAGAAGATGCAGAGAGAACCCACATCTCTACGCAATGCTAGAGAATCAAGCCGATCGGAGATGACTTGATCGTCGATGATTCGAGCCGCTCTTCGTTGTATGCGGTCAAATGGAAGAAGCTGGTACTGGGGAGCACCCGCCCAGAGGTGAGAACAGTACTCCATGTGAGGCCGAATTTGCACCTTATAAAGTTGCAGGCGGTGGCTTTTAGTGAAGTACTGTCTCGCCTTACTGAGTACACCAAGCTTTTTAGAGGCCAGTTTGGCCTTCTCTTCCAAGTGACCACGGAACTGAACGTCGCTCGATATATCGACGCCAAGTATGCCAATACAGGCTGTGGCAGTTAGAGGAGTGATCTCGAATCAAGGGGATACGACAAAAGGAGACTCTTTAGTGGTGAACGCACAAACTTGTGTCTTCTTGGGGTTGAATTGGACTAAATTATGTCGGCCCCATTCCAAGACTTTGCAAAGCATAGTCTCGATTTCAGACACAAGTTTGTTCCGGTTCTCGTCGACGCTATCCCGGGACATGTTGGCACGGCCGGTGTAGGAAGCATACCCTGTGCTGTCGTCCGCATAGCAATGAATATTGCTGATTTGCAGCATATCATTGATATGCAGAAGAAACAGCGTAGGGGATAGCACGCAGCCTTGCGGGACATCAGCGTTAATGGGTTTTAAGTCGGAGCATGCACCGTTGATAACAACCTTGATGCTCCAATCAGCCAAAAAGCTAGTGACCCATTTGCACAACTTCTCGGGAAGCCCATAGGATGGCAGTTTCACTATAAGCGCTTTATGACACACCCGATCGAAGGCCTTCGCTATGTCCAAACTCACCGCCAACGCCTCTCCCTTCGATTCAACCGCTTGCTCCCATTTATGGGTGAGGTATGCAAGGAGATCACCAGCTGAGCGACCCTGACGGAAACCGTACTGGCAGTTGCTGATCAGCTGGTGCCCCTCTAGGTATCCCAAGAGCTGGCGGTTGATGATCAACTCCATTACTTTGGAGAAAATGGAGGTAATGGCAATAGGGCGGTAGTTGGACGGATCTGAGCGTACACCTTTCTTAGGGATCGGGTGCACTAAAGCCGCCTTCCATAATTTCGGGACTATGCCTGATGAGTAGGAGAGCCGGAAAAGACGGGTAAGGACCGGCGCCAGTTCCGGAGCACATGTCCGCAGCACTATCGGGAGAATGCCATCGGGCCCGCTTGATTTGTGAATGTCCAAGGTGAGAAGTGCCTTAAGCACGGCACTATGCCGGATTTTTACCTCCGGCATGTATGAATCGCACCGCGGAATATGCGGTGGTGGTGCACCTTGGTCATCCAGAGACGAGTTGGACGCGAAGAGGTAGCCCAGGAGATCAGCTTTCTCTTTCGCGTCATGGGCCAGCGAGTCATCATCCCTGTGCAGTGGCGGAACGGCTGGCTGGCAGAAGTTTCCTTGGACAGCTTTGGCGAGCGACCAGAACGCACGAGTTCCCGAGGGAAGGCGTGCAAGTCTCTCGCCAATTCTGCCAATGTGCTTCGACTTCGCGTCAGCAATAACTCTTTTGAAGGACCTGGAGGTATGATTGAAGTGTTTTTTAAGTTCGCTGGAATTCACATCCTTAGATACCACCGCATTGACCCAAGCCTGATAGCACTCCTGCTTTCGGCGAGAGGCCATTTTGCAGGAGCGGTCAAACCATGGTTGGGACCTGCCACCGATAGGCACAGAGGAGGATGGAATGAAGAGTTCCATACCTTGCAGTACCACATCAGCAACAGCGTCAGATGCAAAAAAGCACCGCATCTCGTCCCACTCTGCTGACCTATAGTGCCACACGCAGCGACAACCTAAGAAGCGGGGCCGTGTTAGGCGCGTGATCGGCACGGTGCTCCGGATCAGGCAGTGGTCCGACGATCCCAGAGGAGGGTCAACGGAAACTAGGTAGCCGTCCGGATGTGAGGTCAACAGAAGGTCCAACAGTGAAGGTGTATGATCTTGCACATCTGGGATTCGCGTTGGCGCAATAACCAGTTGCGTCAGACCATATGCTAAGGCGAAGTCGTGAACAGATCTCCCTGCATGATCGGTGGTACGTGAGCCTAGCCATTCAGCGTGGTGGGCGTTAAAATCGCCAAGAAACACGATCTCTGCAGTGGGGATCTGCTCCAACACGGAATCTGTAGCCATTTGGATGTGTTCGAGGAGCCGGTCAGTCTCTGTGTTACCGCTATGGGACCTATACAGGCATGCGTAGATTCGCGGATGGTCATCGCAGTCTACGCGCAGCCAGATGATGGATAGGTCCTGTCCTTCAAGAAAACTCAGGCGTCGAGAACAGACATCCTCCCTGACGTAAACGCACACGCCAGCCCGTGGTATAAAGGAGTGTTCCAAATTATACCCCGGGTAGGAAAGGTAAGATGAATCAGCCAGGGAGGATATCTGTGTCTCAGTTAAAAAGAGCAGGGCCGGCTTCACCGTCTCCAGGTGAAAGTGGACGGCATTTAAATTTGATCGAAGCCCCCTGATGTTGCAAAAGTCCACAGCGAGTGTGGAGCAGGGTGGTTTGAGCCTCCTGCTCTGTTTGCCCCGAGTCAGCGCAGATTTGCCCCCTCCAGAATACGCGAGGCAGCCTGGGCAACCACTGTTAGGTACAGGCCCTAATTGTGGACGCCCAGGGATGGATTCTCCAGGGCTGCATAGCCTGGTACCGTCCTGGAGTAGTCTCTTTTTAGTCTGTGCTGCCATTTGTATTTGGGAGGGGGGTTGTAGGCCTCCGGATACCCCACTCACCGGACGAAACACAGCGGCATTGCTGCTATTTCACGCCGGTTTCGAGTGGGGGAGTGGTATTTCTCCGGGCGTGCCCTCCGTGAGGACTCAACATGGCACTACCACTCCTAGAAATTGCAATTTGCTATGAAGAAGACTGAGCCATACTTTTGTGAAAAAGGTATCAAAAAATCGTAACAAGTGTATCAAGATACCATTCTTGAGAAGGTAGTTAAGCCCCTTAACAACACCATGTTCTATAACGAAGAAAAGCCATTCCAGCCAGACTCGGCGCCGTGTCATATAGCTCGGCCTACGCATTCCTGGGTCGGAAACGAACGTTTCGGACTGGCCGTCGTCTAGTCCCGATTTTAATCCGCTGTATTATGATATATGGTCAATTTTAAAAAGTATGGCTTGCTCTAAGCGCCATGATAATTTGGAGTCCATAAAACAATCCGTATGATTGGCAGTGAAGAATTTCCCATGGAAGGAGTGCGTGTTTCTACTCATAACTGGCCTAAACGTTTAAAGGACTGTATTGCAGCCAATGGAGACCACTTCGAATAAGCTTATAATATGTTTAATATATTTATGTATTAAACTAAAACACTGTAAAAGTAATAAATGTTTATTTACTTATTTATTTGGGCAACTAAAAAATTACACCTTTACATGCTTAAACTTAAAATATTCACCACAGCATTCATAATTTTTACTACAGTAATTTAAACAATTTAAAAAATAAAATCTATAAATATGTTATTTGTAATAGTTTTTTTTTTTATATTTATGACAAGAATAAATTCATCAACAATTAATACAGATTAGTTAGGTATCGTTATTGTATTCATTGCTAATTTATCTTTATTTCTTTCATAATATTTTTGTCTTCAATAGCAATAACAAATAAAGTTACCACAACTTATAAGTTAAGCATCTATTTTGAATCTAGATTTACTGCTTTTGTTATTCAACCTCAAAGTTTGTTCTTTTGTTCCAAATGATTGATGATAAAATTATTCAATCAGCTTTTTATTTGAACTCATTGTTGGCGAAACAAAGCAAGAATGGCTTCTATAATTCTGTTTTCTTCAGTAAAGCCTTCTTTGTATAAAAAAAAGTGGGTGCGTGTTACCTTTACGCGCGATTGAAGTAAAACTTAATTATAATAAATAACTTTAGGAATAATTAACAGATACATATATATATACTTTTTTTGCTTATCTGAAAGCCCATGGACAAAGTATGCTATTTTGTTTGTCGCACCTATTCTAGGACAGTATATACAAATATTCTTAAAAAGTTGAAAGACGAAGATTTAATTTATACCATGAAATATGTACTTACATTAATTAAAGCCGTGTCATTGATAAATAATTGAATAAACATAGTTAAATTATTAATATCACACATATCGATATAACGTTCTTATTGAATATTAACGAATTTGGCTATATGGGCTCGGACCTTTTGCCTGTCCGATGGACGAAGAAAAATTAACGAATGTCGCAAACGTCAGACTGAGAACTTTTATTTATTATTTATTACAAAGTAGTCATAAATGAACAAATACACTTGGAGATTTTCAGAAAATATACCTGACCAAATTGAAACAATTTTTTAAACCATTAACTAAATTATAATAGTTAAAAATTGTTTCATTTGACTTGTTTCTGCTGGAAATACTAACGTTACTTCCGTCAGAAAAATATTCTGAGTTACCCACAAGTTACGCCTAAGGAAGTTTTACTTCAAAAACTTCTAAAATGACAGTGATCAAAAATAACACGTTTTAAAAGTAATGTTTTGTAGAACTGTTTGTTGTTGGAGCCAATATAAACAAAACTACGACACTTGGTAGTTTGTAACTATTGTAATGCAATATTATATATATAATATAAGCCTTAGCAAGTGATTTCTATCAACTTCAAAGAGTGGTACGGGATATTAAATTTAACATTTGTAGCTTTCATCTTTTAAAATATATATTATGTTTCATGCCAGTATTTTTTTTCCAATCAGTTTTCTAAGCAGTTTGTTATTTTTTATTTAATAATAATAAATAAATTTTCTGTTCTTATTTATACGTTCCGGTTTTAGAATTGAAGAAAAACCTATATAATAATAATATCCCTATAACTTTCGTAAGTTTTAGTTTGCTTAATTAACTCAAAGAGATTATTCCGGTGGTGACTTGTGGTCCACATTTAGACTTTCTGCTTATTAAAGCAAATAATTCACGAGATAAACTTTATCAGTAAGCAGCGCTAAAGTTTTACTCATGCATTCCTCATCAGATCAAATGACCACGGTAACATAAACTTCATAATTGGCCATCATTCTTACCTGTGTTGGAAGCATTTGCTGTGAAACTTACAGCTTTTATTATGTACTGAAGGTCTTGGATTCACGGGCTCTTGCTCTAAAAAAACAATAAATCATCCTGACCTCTTTCCCTCTCAAAATTATTAAACTACTACTCATATTGTGCATTATAATAGTCAAACATACACATTCTTTAATTATGCAATAACCGACCGATATACGGGGAGTAGATACTAATATCCTAAATGCAGGGAAAGTACTCGTAGATTGTTGTCGTAATGTACATTACTTACAAACTTTCCAGCAATACAGCTATTTTGTGGAATAAGGCACCAGCTTTTATGTCTGTTTCACACAAACCTACTGTCTGTATGTGCCTAGTTTATTATGAGGTCATATCAATAACACTTTCGTACCTACTTCTCTAGAAACGTTTATCAAACATTAAGTATGTAGACTTCTTCCTAATATTTGTACCTAATGGTTATGACGTATATATAAGTATGTAGTAATCATGGTCTTTTGTATTATACGTTTTCTTTGAAGACAAAATAAAATATCTGTAAATTGATCACTTTGAATAATATTTAAAAGGTAATATCTGTGTAAATTCGCAAATCAGAAATGAGTTCCACTGTATAAGTTTCGTGCAAAAAAAATTCAGACAAAGAGACTGGTGACCCAATTACAAAATATACTTAAGCTCCACGGGCCCAGCGCGGAATAATTAATTTCATTTGGATGAATTTTACAATGTAAGTAATATAGTAAATGAAATTTGTCACTCCCTTTGCAAAGTTGTTGCTATAAAATGTATAATATTATTGTGAGTTTCAGTCTTGTAAAACTCTCTGTCGATTGAACAGGGATGGAATCGTTGCACAGGAATCAGAAATTCGTAAACGTTTAAGTATATATACAACTTTTGAACATAATTTTTTGCCTCATGCTGATGTATATATTGTGATCATTAAATATTAAAATCAAGAAAAATCACAATAGTACAGCAATACTTATTCTTAAAATGTTAAACTACAGTTGGGAGACAGACTAGGTAGAGCCTGTGCTATGGGTCTCCTGGCCTCCCCACTCTTAACTAATTATAAAATTGCATTTTACTGTCTATATCATTTAGACACACACAAACATATTTTATACTTATTATAAAATACGTTTGTGTATGATTATAAATGCTTCCAAGAGAGTATCATTCTCTTTTCAGTTTGTGTTCAGTGTAAGTAAAAATTATAAATATTATATAAACCTATATGTATATCTAGTTATTTGTATTATACACTGGCCTTCAAAAGTAAGTATCACACTTTTAAAATTGGGATAACGTTTTAAGTTCACAAGATATACTTTCGAAATAAAAAGGACTCTAAAGAGAATTTAATTTTATACATAAAAACTTTACAGTCGGTAACCTTCTTTTAAGAATTGGCTGAAAAAGAACTTCAAAAACAAAACCATTCCTTTTTCAAAGTGGACGTTTCCGAATTACCATTCACATTTTTCTTTCTGTTTTAAATTTTTTTCAAGATCGATGGGTCTTGTTTTAAGAATTTATGCTAAAAAGCACATAACATTTATTTATCATGTCTCTTTCAGTTGAAGAATGTGCTAGGATCATGGGTTTTCTGGAACTAGGCATCAGTATGCGTCGCACTGCAAGAATGGTGGGTGTGACGGTACGAAGGGTCCAGAAGGTAAAGCGAAGGTACGAAGAGACTGGACACCATCTGTGGACACCTTGTATTGGCAGACCCAGGTGTACCAGTGCCCGAGAAGATCGTTATATTATTTTGAAGTCCAGCAACAGCTACTTCAGACCCGGAGGGCATTAGGACTACATTAGTGACAGTACAGTGAGAAGAAGACCTGCTGAAGCAAATTTGAAACCCCGAAGACCAGCGAGTGGCCCAAAACTCGAGAGACAGCATCGAGTAGCGAGACTGCGATACGCCCGTGAACACATGCAGTGGGATGAAGGAGAATGGTCAAGAATTTTGTTTGCAGATGAGTCTCGATTCTCCCTGTAAACTACTGATGGAAGGCGAAGTGTTTACAGGCGACCTGGTGAGCGATACCATCAAGCCTGCATCTCAGAAAGAGTCCAATACGGTGGAGGCAGTGTACATGTATGGGCTGGCATATCTTCAGAAGGTCGCACAGAGCTAGTAGCCATAGAAAATGGCACCCTCACTGGGCAAAGATATGCTCAAGAGATTCTCAATGAGTATGCAGGGCCGTATTTAGCAAATATGGGTGATGGATCGATGCTGATGCATGATAATGCCCGGCCACACACGGCTCATATCGTACAAGAGTATATTCAGGAGGTCGGTATCAGCGTGATGGCTTGGCCATCAAGAAGTCCTGATCTCAACCCGATTGAACACGCCTGGGATGAGCTTGGGAGGCTAGTCAGAAATCGCAGATCACCACCTACCCTCAGGGCACTAAAGCAGGCCCTGGTAGAAGAATGGAAGAATATTCCCCAACATCGGCTCCGAAACCTAGTGTTCAGTATGCCAAACCGGCTCGAAGCAGTAATCAGAGCTCGAGGAGGCAATACCAGTTATTAAAAATTAAATAACATGTAATACATTTTAGTTGAATTTTTTTACACTTAACTAAAAATGTCTATTTTCATTGTTTTATCTTTTTTAAGTTAAAAATGTTACTAATGTATAATTTTAGTTTCTGAGAATTAAAGCCTATAAAATTTGCAAAAAAACGTTTTTAATCTTAAATCTCTACCTTCTATAGTTAAGAAAAAAAATTAATTTGAAAAGTGTGATACTTACTTTTGCAGGCCAGTGTAGTTACATTGGGGATAAAAGATTTTATGTTTCATCATAATCGTGTTAAACTAGCCATGTTATTAATTCTTTCTTGCAAGAATAAGATGTTTAATTAATTAAATTTAATATATTATTTGCCTTATTATATAGAGTCGGACCTTAAATTAAAGGGGATAGCTACTGTAGGCCACTCTACAATTTTGATGGTAGGGACCTGTTCACTCTCTGACTGCTCTTATATTTTGTGGACCGCGTCCGTAGCTACGGCTCTACAGGTCCCATAGTGGTACAAATTGTCTTATGAGCTGCGTTCGATCAACAATCGACAACGTCCTCGCAAAGACAAATTCCGCTGAAATAAATGGTATAATCTGTGCATAATTTTGCACTGACATATGGTCTGTCCCAATGTCTCACACAACAAAAGAGAAAGACGATCCTCTGGGCACCTCGCGTTGACAGCTCAATGCTAGAAGTACAGTTCAGACAGCTGCTCTGCGAGCTCTGTTTTCCTTGGACGTAAAGAAATCGAGCGAGCCGGATTTCTGGGATCGTGGTTAGAATGTATGCTCGAGACTTGCTATTTCATTTATTTCGGACTCATAGAAGGCAGCATTTGTCCATTAAAACCAAAAAAACGGTGACAGTTCGGATATGGCTAACTGCAGACCAATGGTTGTCACTTTTGGTCTCCAAAATTATGGTCTTAATATGCGTAGTCTGTATGTCAATCATATGTTAGATGCCTCCTAAGTGTAATTTGTCAACAGTGTCGCTCGTATTATCTTGTAAAACCAGCCGCATCACAGAAGTGCGGTTTCCAAGGAACTGTCTTCCACAAAACAACCAAGTTGCGGGATGACCTTCCTTGTGCGGTGATGCAAGGAGATACGACATGGGACCTTCCAAAAATGCGCGTACACATTTCTAAAAGGCTGATAACGCTCCTGTGATTTCTCTGGTGTGGCAGGAGAGTGTGGGTGGCGGTGATCACTTAACATCAGTTGACCCATACGCTCGTTTGCTTTCCTCTTCTTTTTCGTTTGTCTCTGCTTCATGTTTTTAAAATTAAAGTTATTATATTTTTTCCAATCGCTAGTGAAATGCTTACATAATACCTTTAGTTATTTACGAGGTTTGTGGATTGATGCATCTACTGTACTCAATAACTTTAGTTTTTACGTTTTAATACTTACTCGTGTAAGGCACTACTTCTAAGTTTTGACTTACCACTTCTTCTAAACAATTACTAGATCTCAACCCTTTGCGAAGTGGGGGGAGGGCTTAAATTTAAAAAGAAAAGAAAAATTGACATTCATTAGTTCATTCCTTCACATACATATACATATACATACATACATAAAGTGATTTTGATTTGATTTGATTCTTCTATAAAAGAGTGTTGGTGGCTTTAAATATATGTACGTCCTTTTTTGAAGGTGTCTTCAACAAGTTGCATCATCCTGAAAGCACCGCTTGAATTGTTGTATACTAAAGTAATCCAATTAAGTACTTTAAGTCCTCCATTAATTGCATTCCACTCCATTATTTTAAGCGGGGTATTAATTTGTTTTATGTGCTATTTTCAGTCTTTCATCAAATCTAAAAATACCGCTTGAAAAGTTATATACTGGATCAAATTATTGGAACAACAACCGGTTTAAAAAAAATTAAAATCAGTCTATAAATGGCGAGTTTTAAGGTCATAAAATAATGCGAGTCAACAGCATCTGTCTTTATTTAAATCGATTAAATTAAAAACATTTTGTTAATTTTCTTTATATACAAGTATCAGCTCGATCCATTTGACCGCGTGCAACGCAGAGCAGCTTGAATTGTCGGGGACCCAGTGCTCTGAACGGCTGGATCACTTGGCGTTAAGTAGAGACGTCGCTTCATTGTGTGTCTTCTACCGCATTTATCACGGGGAGTGTTCAGAAGAGCTGTTTAACCTGATTCCTGCCGCCGAATTCCACCTTCGCACGACACGCCACAAGTTAGGATATCATCCCCACCATCTGGATGTGTGGCGGTCCTCTACAGTGCAGTTTTCAAGGAGCTTTCTTCTTCGTACTATAAAGCTGTGGAATGAGCTTCCTTGTACGGTGTTTCCGGGACGATACGACATGGGTACCTTCAAAAAAAGCGCGTACACCTTCCTTAAAGGCCGGCAACGCTCTTGTGATTCCTCTGGTGTTGCAAGAGAATGTGGGTGGCGTTGATCACTTAACACCAGGTGACCCGTACGCTCCTTTGTCCTCTATTCCATAAAAAAAAAAAAACAATTAAATCATACAAATACGTTTTAGTAATCAGTTCATTAAATTTTGTGAAATAAAGACAATTAACAACTTACAATATATAATAGTAGCTACAATATAATTTAATAATACATCTATGTTGAATAACTCCTCAAAACTTTACGAGCAGCATTGTTTGAGAAATTCGTTCTCAAACGTAGCCAAGATATTGCTGGCAGCCATTTTGTCTTACTACTATTATATCAACAACCAATGGATCTACGTCCTGTTTAGAATTGGAAAGCAAATACCAAAGTGTAACGTCTATGTATTTGACTGCTCAAGGATATTTCCGCAGTCGTGTAAAATACAATTAAAGTAATAGTAGGTACATTCATTTATTTCAAAGCCCTTTTACGAACTGATGTAGCTTCATGACGTGAACCAAGTGATATTACTTATTTAGGGCCGTTTTCAATAACCTATCTATCCCTAGTTTAAGTTTCTAGAGGAATACAAATCTATCCTTTTACGCTTACTTACATTTCAATAACCTATCGACATAAAGCATTGCACTATCGGCCATTTTCAATAACCTATCTATCCTTAGTGTAACTTACTAGCGGTAGACAAATCTATCATATTACGCTTACTTACATTTCAATAACCTATTGATAGGTAGCATTGGACTATTACTATATTGGACATAACTATGGATAGATAAGATCTTGTCATTAAACGGTGACAGTAATGTTTCCGTGAGTTAAACTAAGGATAGATAGGTTATTGAAAACGACCAAACTATATTAGACAACTATGGATAGATGAGATCTTGTTATTAAACGGTGACAGCAATGTATCCGTAACTAGAGATACGTTATTGAAAACTGCCGTTATACTATTAATCATTTACAGAAAGAATCTTATCTTATCATCTCGTCCCGCAAATCTGTTCGGATAGTTTGTCTGCAGGATCAAGGCTCTTGTAATACATTGATGTTTAAATTGCACATTGATTTTATACAAGTTTAATTACCAAATATTGATAACAATATAATAAAAAAAATTATTTTAAGACAGTGTTAATAATAAATGTTTCTTAAGTTTATTTTTAAATTTTCTCTTACTAGTTTCTAGTCGGATGTCCTCAGGCAAGCTGTTTAATAAATACGGTAGGCGTTTTTTTAAAGTTCTATCTGCACAACTTATCAGCCGATATCGACCGAGTATCGTGATTGTGCGTAATAGGAGATGGGTTATGTGCTTGATTGCCATGATTGTTAATGGCTAAGAAGTACTTATGTTTTAAACTAACTAGTTTCTGCAATATGTTATGTCATTGTCACTCCCTACTTTAAGTAAATATATTAATTCTATCTCTTTTCTTTATTGTTATGTAGTTGAGTTATTGTGGTAGGCTACGTCATGGTCGCCTAAATTTCATTGCTTGTACGGCATCGTGGGGCGGGTCATTCCCATCCCTAAAATATATTTGAAGGTGACCATGACTGCTACTACTTCTTGCGGCAGCTAGACAATCTTGCCATCGAGAACTGCGTTTAGTTGTTAAATTTAAAATTTTATATTTACAGTTATATGTTATGACTTAATAATGTTGATAGAATGCTGGCATTACAGCTTTATTCATTTACAGTGTAAAACGATTGATAAAAAAGCTCTGAATCTCTCTTACAGAAAACTATTAACTCCATTAGAATTCTCCCAAGTTTCTAAACCACTAAGCGTTGTAATAACGATGTATCTAAATTGCTAATCTTCTCAGTCGAAGGCCCCTTTCAGACCACGTTTTTCTTGGTGCTATCGGCCGCGTTTCAAGTATTTGTGACGCACCGCGATCACGATGTTATCACAAACAGCTTACCTATTCATATGTTCATAAAATTATAGTAAAAGGCGACTTTTTCGCGAACTGTCAACAGACTGTCGCGAACAGACATATTCAGTTTTCTCAATTTCCTTCACGAAACGCATAAACGCGCACGCTTCCAGCGCAATACGCGTGGCGTGTGTAATGGCGTGTTTTACTTTGCAAGAAGCGGTACCTTCAGTAAATGGTCTTTCGTGCGTTTGCAGCGTTATAATCGAAAGGGCTCTCAAATTGCTAGATCTTCATTAACAGACACATTTATCATAGAAGTGCCTACTCAATTATGTATTATTACACCCACTTCTCTAATACGGTGAGCCCAGACGAAATAACATAAGTAATTACTCAATATCTCGATGTAATTATGTCTGTACACCATTGTTTCGTGGTTGTGTCAAAGGCGGGCAATTAGTGTCAGCAAATCCTTATTAAATTGCAAACATGAATCTCGTGCAAGCTGAAATACGATTAATTATAACTTGTGTAATATTTCGATGCCGTCAAGTCTACTGTATTGAGGGCTTTTGTTTCAGCTCTGTTTATTTGCTTTAAGATTTGAATTTGTAGGCAGTTTGAATTACATTTTCGCCGACTGAAATTCATTCGACTGTTATTCCATGATTCAAATTGGTTTGGATTATATTATTTGAAATTAGAAGTAAAAAATTGAGAACAAACCTGTTCGTAAGCTTAGTATACCCACTACAAATGTATGCAAAAGAAAGACTTAAAGTGAAAGTCAAAGTCAAAAATATTTTATTGACATAAATTGAAAAGATTGCTCGTCAACGTCAATCACAAAAAATACAATTCAGAGACATACATATTAATAACACAAAAGTTTTAACATAGGTAGTAAAACAATACGAGGTTGAACCATAAAATCCATAAAAAACAAGTATAATTCCATATTAAATTATCGTTTACGTAATCTTCACTACTGTAATAAGCCTTCGACATAAGCCTGCGTTTAATAAAAGATTTAAATTTATTTATTGATAATCCAGACACACTTTTTGGTAATTTATTGTAAAATTTAATACAATCGATACCAATAGTTTATTTTACAGAGCCTAGTAGGGGGCACTATAAGCTTGTAGTTATTTCTAGTGTTCAAGTTATGTTTGTCGCTTATTTTACTGTATAAATTATAATGTTTATGTACGTGCAGGAGATTGCTATAAATATGTTGGCCGTACATGGTCATAATATGAATATCTTTGAATTTTTCCCTTAGAGATTCTCGTGGGCATTTGGTATATGGCACGTACAGCTCTTTTTTGAAGTATGAAGATATTATTTACTTCCGCTGCACTACCCCATATTATAATTCCATACTACATAACTCTATGAAAAAAGCTAAATTAGACATATTTTTGCTATATCTATGTCAGTAAGTACTCGTATCCTTTTCACAGCAAAAGCTGCTGAACTCAACTTACTAGTTAAATTGTGTAAATGAGGCCCCCACTGAAGTTTGGAATCTAATGCGATACCTAAAAATACTGCATTATCATCAATTTTCAATTCAGTGTCATTAACATTTACTTTTATATGAACTTGCCTTACATTCGGCAACGTAAATATCAAACTTTTTGTTTTAATTTTATTCAAAAATAAATTATTCATATTGAACCATTTTGATACTCCTAACAAAGTATTGTTTATTTCATCACACTGATCTTGCTGACGTTTGATTCTAAATAATAAAGATGTATCACTGGCAAACAAGACTATATGATACTTGCTATTTATAAAAATGCCAGATCGTTAATATATACCAGAAACAGGAAAGGTCCCAGTATTGAGCCTTGAGGTACGCCCAGAGACCAAGGACCAGAGGATATATAAATATTAGATAGAAAATATTTCACTGTGTTATATTTTTATGTTTATATTATATTTTAACAAGTCTTATTATTTCAGTATGGATCTACGATTTTCACTCTCTTTAAAATGTCGGATTAAAGTGATTCCTTGCACACTTATCAAACACTGATGACATCTGCTGTCTGTCTAAAAAAAATAAATAAACGTCCGCTGGGTTAGTATGTCTGTTTGTGTGAACTGGAATCTTTGTACGTGATATGGCACCCCTTCAGAACAATGGATTTATTTAAAACTTTGAACGCTTAATAGGGGCCGATTGCACTCCAATAATTTATTTTTCTTGTTCCATTTTTCTTTCCAGGCTCTTCAGGATTAACGATTATTAATGTCTTTGTGAATAAGACAAGGCGCGTGCTTGCATGTATACACAAAAAAGCCGATTATTCGAAGCTACGAAATTATCATTGGTTTAAGATTAAAAAGCAAAAATAAATAAAACTTAAATAATAATAATACTCTTCAATGAAAAGGGAACCAAAAAGTAAAAAATAATTTTAAATTGAGAATGGTGTGTTTACCAAAAAATATCATTGTAAAATGCGTGTGATACGTCTAAGACATTTATATTACGACTCAATTTTTATCAATATTTGTGAATGAAATATATTTTATAGCAATTAACATCAAGCTATATAAAATCTCAGGAGTTTCCTCGATATTGAAGTCAGAAGTGAGTGTTTTGATGAATGCAATTTTAAAGCATACACTTAATATAATTTTTTACGAAGATTACTCCATCAATCCACATAAGTGATAAACTCCAAAAAGAAAACACATTGTTCGATAACATGGTATATTTTTGAAGTCTTATATTATCATCATTTCAGCCGGAAGACGTGCACTGCTGGACAATGGCCTCCCCCAAAGAACGCCAATCGGTCCTACGCTGCCTCCATCCAACCTTCTCCGTCAATCTTATCCAGATCGTCGGTCCATCTTGTGGGAGGCCTACCAACAATACGTCTTTCGGTACGTGGTCGCCATTCGAAAACTTTACTGCCCCAACGGCCATCTGTCCGTCGGGCTATGTGCCCTGCCCACTGCCACTTCAGTTTTGCAACCATCTGGGCTATGTCGGTAGCTTTGGTTCTCCTACGGATCTCCTCATTTCTGATTCGATCTCGCAGGGAAATTCCGAGCATAGCCTTCTTCATTGCCCACTGAGCGACATTGAGCTTCCTCATTAGGCCAATAGTTAGTGACTACGTCGGCGTTCCTTATATCATCACTGGCAAAACACATTGCTTAAAAACCAATATTAAATCACCTTTATCGAGGACAGGGTGAAACCTTCAGGCATTAGTCAACAAGAATAATAATTTTAAACACCAAACAATGAAATCCACACGTCACATTGTTATATTATTATTCGTTCCTGGTTTTCAGAATGCTTTTGACGTCACAGAGCACGTAAACGTGAACACGTGTTTGTTTTATTAAATTACTCCATTTTATAACTCATTATGTTGCTGTTATATTGTTATTCATAATTATCCCATGCAATGTTCGTGAACGTTTCCGTAATATAACAAAGCTTCTAATTGTTATACTTATCTGATGAATATTTACAATTAAAAGGGGAATTAAGAGGAAGTAAAAGCTGCCAGATGCTGCTATGTGGCTTATCCCAAAATAAACCAAATTAAGCATTGCTATTGTACATTTCAAATTAGTGTTAACAATTTGTTATTTTTAAAGGGATATTTCTTCACGTCTGGGATTAATTATCTTATTATCTTACAAATTTAACTTAATCCCAAAAGTGAGGAATATCACTTTAAAAATAACAATTTGTTTAGATTTAAACGAGCGATAACCCACGTCAATTTCCCAATACATAAGCTATTATTGGGGTTGAGCAGGTTATCAACTGTAAAGTAGATCTCGGTAGTAGCGCTCGGGCGGGACCCGAGAGATGGTTCGATTCCGGAACGTCCTTAAGTTTTGGTTATAAATTAAATTTAAAATTAATGTACTTTATTATTTTTAAAGTTTTCAAATAATAATTTACATATTTTCCTTTTTCAGACTTTTCCGCATACAAATATTGTGGAGATGTTTAGGTATAATATATTGATGCATATAGTAACATATCTATGCTGGTATAAAACACAATTAAAAAGTTTTTGATGAGTGCCGCTCGAGATTCTTTGAAAAACCTAAAATTCTGAGCGGCACTACAATTATTGAGCTCGTCACACAACAGTATTGTTTTCAGTCAACAACATGTTGACTGATATATATTATAAGGTCGAATTTAAAGCTGGTATAAATTTAAGTAAGTTGGTAAAAAAGCCAAATACTAAACTTTACTTAAAACTTTCCACCCGTGCTAATACAAAATATAAATTGAAGTAGGCATTCGTATTCTTCTTTAATATACAAAATATGGTATAAACTAAACTGTATTAATTAATAAATCTAATTCTAGTTACGATTATTGTTAATTTTGGAATCGGTGTCCTTCCGCCGCGACCCGCTCTGGCCTCTCGCCTCCTCACGACTCAAGCACATCTCACCTATTACTATGTATGTAGTAACAAACCTATCTTGGATGACACCGACTCCAAAAATTACAATAATCGTAACTAGAATTAGATTTATTAATTAGATTGTATAAAATTATTTTAATACTTTTTAGTGCATATTATATCTATTGTTTTGGAATAGTGTTTTTAAAGTCGGTTGTTTATTTGTTAATTTTATTTTTATTTTTAGTGAATTTGAAGTACACTTACTAAGAATTTGTCTAAATATGTGTAGATATACCTACAAAATTTTTCAATGCAGCAATGAACGTAAGCGCTTAATTGAAGAGTTCCGATGCCATGGATTCCGTAATCAGAACCTAACCAAACTCTCACCAAACTATCTTTGAAGTATATCTTTTCCAATAAAAAAAGGAACATCGAAATCGGTTGGCGCGATATTGAGTTATTCGTAAATTTATCATCCACTTTGCTATACGTATGTATAGCAAATTTAAGACTTTTATGGTTTTCTCATGGATGCCATTGTCAAATCTGGACCAAATTGCAATGGGATCACACGGGAAGCATCAGATATCAAATAAAAAAATAATTATCAAAATCGGTTCACCCAGTCGAAAGTTTTGAGGTAACAAACATAAAAATAAAATACCGACGAATTGAGAACCTCCTCCTTTTTTGAAGTCGGTTAAAAAGACTTACGTGATCATGACATCAGATAAGGCTCTTATTTAGGATTGTATAGTATGGTGGTTTGTGATTCCTGGCATACTTAAGTTCTTATTGCCTGTGTAATATAATTTATATATGTTACTTAAAACAGTTATCGAAAGCGTAATAGGGGAAATTAGGTAGTGGCGCTTTTTTGTGTTTAGATATAAACTTTCTTCCACGTACAACCAAGCTGTAAAATGTGTGAGCTTTCTTGTGTGGTGTTTCCAGGACCATACCTTCAAAAAAAGCAGCTCAAGCACCGGCAACGCTCCTGTGATCACTTAACATCAGGTGATACGGCTTGTACTCTTCTACCATAAGATCCTGCCATTTATTTGAAAATCCTGCTATAAACAAAAATATCTATATATGAATTAATTAATTAATGAGCTTCCCAAATTTTCAATATTTTCTATTTATCTTACTAAACAGCTTGCAAAGGTATTTTGATTGAATAATCCGTTGCTATTCCTGATTTTAATGACGTGACTGGTTAGTGCAACAAGGAGATTACAGAGAGTAGCTACAGGGATTAGCTATGGTCTAATAATACACTGATTTAACAGTGAAATATTTCTGTTTGTTTGATACAATTCTAGATATTTACTGTAAGTAATGGCAATACTTTTATATGAGCAGATTTGTTAGCAACTTCTTCTCATTCACGTCAACGGAAGACGATCGTCAATCATTTGAAACCATAATTATAAAACAATTAGGAATAATAAAACAAAATGGTTAGATTCAAATATAATGGTGGCTACTATTTTGCTGAATGAAAATGAAAAAGTGTAAACGTTGAAACGACTTACAAAATTTATTTTATAAAATAAAACTATAATTTTAATACTTCTTAAGCTATTTCGATTACATTTTATTTCCATTGTAGAATGAAATACTAATTAGTTATAAAATTTGTGTCCAAACATATGAAAGTTGAAAATTTATTTTAAGAAGAAAATTTTAGACGACAGTGGTAATCCCCGCTTAAAATTAACAATTGTTATTGCACGTGGGCGACCGGAAACAAACAAGCACAGAATGATTTATATCTTCAATTTCGATGAAATATCGGTATTAATTTCAGTACTATTATACAGTGTGATGAAATTTATCATTTCCAAACTGAATTAGCAAGTAAATTACATATACGATTTGATATTGTTGCCATATTTTAACGAGTCAAATATTCTATGCTAGATCATTTATATTTTTTTTATTTTTTATGATAATAAGGGACGAGACGAGCAGGACGTTCAGCTGATGGTAATTGATACGCCATGCCCATTACAATGCAGTGCCGCTCGGGATTCTCAAAAAACCCAAGAATTCTGAGCGGCACTACAATTGCGCTCGTCACCTTGAGACATAAGATGTTAAGCCTCATTTGCCCAGTAATTTCACTAGCTACGGCGTCTTTCAGACCGAAACACAGTAATGCTTACACATTAGTGCTCATGGCAGAAATAGGCGCCGTTACCAACCCATAATCTAGCCGGCTTCCTGTGCAAAGGAGCCTCCCACTGGTAATCATATTTTATACGTTTAGGTACGATACGATATTTACGATAGAAGAAGAAAATTGAGGCTGACAGTAAAACTCTATTTTCAATGCACGCACACTAACGCAAAGTGATATACAAATCGCAAGTGTAAGACATAGCTTGTCACGCACACTAATGTAATAAACCTCGCAAGTTTTCATCGGTTGTCTAGCAGCAAAAGGGTCTTATTTTATTAATTATCTAAGATTATTATATGTATGGCCGCTCTTTTAAATAAAGTTATCACCGTAGACTTACAATAATTATTATTATTATGATGCATAAACAAAGCATACAAGAGAAAAGAACATCTCAAACGGAGATGCAGAAAAATAGAAAAGAAAGAAAATCTATTGTTACTATAACCGATATTGATTGACAATTCGTAAAACGTCAGCCGCGCTTGGAATTAGCTTCTTAATATGTTGAATATTAAACTACTAGCCTTAGATAATTTATACGTACATGAAGAATATAACAGCTGTAAATACGTCAAAAAAATAGCGGTGAACTGTTAACCTCTATTTGCAGCCGTATCGCGAGTGTAAGACGCTGCTGTCATGCACACTAAAGTAATAAACATGGCCTATTGTCATGCGTTGCCTAACAGCAAGAGTCTCTATCTAGACGTATTATTTATCTAAGCCACTAGCTAACGCGCACAATATGTACAACTCAAAATTGGCACGCGGGCTGTCAGGTCTTCCATACGCTATTATATTCTGAATATTGTTAACAATTTGTTGTGTTTTTAAAGTGATAACCCTCACTTCTAGGATTAATACACAAATAAAATTTGAAAAACAAAATTTTATGAACGACGCGGTAGTCGAACCCACGACCTCCGGCGTCCCGTGCCGATGCTCTAACCAACTGAGCTAACCGTTCGAGTACCGCCTCGTTATAAAATTCTGTTTGCTTTGTTTAACTCTCAGGTTGTGGCTTCATCTACAGGATCAAGCAAATAAAGCGTACATAGACTTTGCTCAGACTTTACCCACAAGTACTACGCCGCGAAATCTAGTTGGAGCGCAGCGGAGACCAATCCTTAATCTTATCAATTATAAAATAACTAATAAAGTTAATGGTGGGCTTCCATTTTTCAACTAAATGAATTTCCTTTTATATGATATCCAACTTAATGTGGATTATTGATACGTCTTCTCGGTCGACTTAGAACGTTCAATTCACTATACTTAAGCTTATTATAACTTGTCTGTCCGTTCATTCAATATTAACTTAAGCTTATTATAACTTGTCTGTCCGTTCATTCAATATTAGCTTAACCTATTATTAGTTCATCCAATTAAAATTCAAACATGTATTCATCGTACGGTAGAAATACCGCGCAACGAATTTGTGCGAAACAATTTGTACACAAATTAAATTTGAAACGCAAAATTTTCGTATCAATCATATAAGATTTTATGACGATACGTCACTCGAACGGTTAGCTCATTCCGTTAGAGCGCTAACACGGAACGCCAGAGGTCGTGGGTTCGAGTCCCGCATCGTTCATAAAATTTTGTTTTTCAAATTTTATTTGTGTATTAATCCTAGAAGTGAGGGTTATCACTTTAAAAACATAACAAATTGTTTAAAACTATTTGTAATATTTTTTTTACAAAACATTTATATCTAGGATCTAAAAGGTCAGGTAAGATAACTTTTTTTTTAGAAATCACAAAAATATTTACGTCGCGTCGTCTCCTGCAATCAATAGTATGATACGTTTGACATATCACGCAATTCAACAGAAAAATTATATTCGCCCTTCAGCTTGTAAAGTATATTCCAAATTTAAAAATTAAAAAAAAATATAAGAATTTCAACAATTGGTTATGTTTTTAAAATGTCAACCCTCACTTCTAGTATTAATTTATATTATCTATCTATATATATAAAAATGAATTGCTGTTCGTTAGTCTCGCTAAAACTCGAGAACGGCTGGACCGATTTGGCTAATTTTAGTCTTGAATTAATTGTGGAAGTCCAGAGAAGGTTTAAAAGGTGGATAAATATGAAAATGCTCGGAATAAAATAAAAACAACAATTTTATTTTTTCATTTGATGAATCCCCCGTCGTTCAGAAATCAAATTAAAAGTTGAAAAAGAAAAACTAATAAGAATTTTTATATCTTCAACTTTCTCAGGAGGTAAAAAAGAAACTTAATTTTAGCTAACTATAGTTGGTAGATTAGTTACAGTTGTAGGTTCATCTATCAGATTATTTTTATATAAATTGATAAAATGTGGCGATACCTTCTTTTAATATAAAGTTTCTAAAGTTATAAGAAATAAAGATTTTTATAAGTACTACGTGCTTAGTCATGTGTGTACGCAGATGAAGTCGCGGCTATCAGCTAGTCTATATATATAAAAATGAATTGCTGTTCGTTAGTCTCGCTAAAACTCGAGAACGGCTAGCCCGATTTGGCTAATTTTGGTCTTGAATTATTTGTGGTAGTCCAGAGAAGGTAAAACCTTTTTTCCAAGCATTTTCATATTAATTCATCTTTTAAAAAAGGTGAATAAATAGGAAAATGCTCAGAATGAAATAAAAACAAAAAAAATGTTTTTCCTTTGATGTGTCCCCCGTCGCAGTCGTTTAGAAATCAAATTGAAAGAATAGATTAAAATGAATAACTAATAAGAATTATTATATCTTTCTAACTTTCTCAGGTAAAAAATAAACATAATTTTGGCTAACTACGGTTGGTAGATTAACAACAGTTGTTAACTATCTATCAGCTTATTTTTATGTAGACTGATAAGTCATAAGTTTGAGAGTGAAAATGAAGTACCTACATAGGCTTAAATTGCAACGAGTTCATGCAAATCAAACAGCCATAATATTGCGATTCGAGCTGACACAACACCTGCCGATGAACACGGTTTAATTCACCCACCATTGGCGAAGTGGCTGTTGTTATTGTGGGAGAAAATTTACAATCTAAAGCAATTATTCTTATTTCCAATATTTGTTTTATATGGACATATTTTCTATTATTGAAATATTCATTAAAAACATTATTCTGTTTATTTTATACAGAACAACGTCTGTCGGGTCAGGTCGTACACAAATAAAATTTGAAAACTAAATTTTATGAACTATGCGGGATTAGAACCGTACGAACGTAGATGAAGCCACAACCTGAGAGTTGTAAAAAGTATACAAGATTTTATAACGATACGTCACTCGAACGGTTAGCTCAGTTGGAAGAGCACTCGCACGGAACGCGAGAGGTAGTGGGTTCAAGTTCCGAATCGTTTTTAGTGGAGTGGAGTGTGGTTAAATTTCAATTTTTAGATGGATGGATAAATATAGGTAGATTGGTTACAAGCTCATTCAAGTTGACTAAAAGCCTGTAACTCTATACGAAAGGATCATAAATGAAACAGTGAGTTGGTTGACAATGAGGTCGCATTTGCATCCATTATGAAGACAAATAGAGTTTGCTAACTGGCTGCAGCTAAGACCATATAAAAACCTACATAATATTTACGAAATACGTTCGATAAACAAAGCTGTTGACATGCGGTAAAAAAACAAAACTTTTTTTGAATGCAATTCAAATTCCAATTCAAATATTTTTATTCAAAATAGGATGTCATTGCTTATAGAAAGTCCAAAACTACCGCCCATTCCAAAAATAATGCCTTAGACCTGAGAAGAGCGGGTGCAACTACCGCTGAGTTAGTAGCTTTTTTTTCTATATGTTTACAAAGTGATATTGTACAATTAGTCTTTTGATCATTTAATAGCCTGAGGGCGGTCGTTCCATTCCCAATCTGTGGAATCATTGAGAAAGTCATATATGTTATAGTAAACTTTACCACACAAATGTTTTTTAACAATTCTTTTGAATATCGTAGTACTTTTGTTTTGAACATTTTCGGGGATCTTGTTGTAAAAGCATATACATCGCTCCACAAGACTTACAAACTCAACTTAGCCGAGTAGTAGGCATTACAAGTTTATGTTTGGTCCTTGTGTTAATATTATGATTGTCACACTGTTTCTAGCAAATTCCTCAATGTGCTTATGAACTTAAAGAACATTATCAAGAATATACTGAGAAGCAACAGTCAAGATGTTAATTTCTTTAAATTTTGCTGTCCATGATTATTAGAATTTAATAATGTAATGTAATAAAAATGGTAATTTACATAATATTCAAGTATTGATGACTTACAAATATTTACTCTCTATCTCTCTTTCCCACTGTTTTCTAATAGCTTTGAAATGCATCAATTTCTGAGAACCTTCTCAGAAATTTATGCATTTAAAAAAAAATTATTGGTTCAAATAAAATTTGGATCTAGAAATAGTTCTAAAGTAATAAATTATATTAAAGAATACTATTTGACTATTACTTAAATATTACATCGTATTGTACATTATAAACTTTAGTAACAAAAATATTTTAAGGCAAAAGAAATTCAAAATTAAGATTTAAGTACACTTTTTCATTAAAATTCCAGTGCCTGAATACCTTCGATTGAAAAATGTCACACAAAGTAAATTCTGCAGCAACGGCTCTAATAACTAACTACCTTGTTCAATCGTCTTGGGATTTTTTTTTATTTATGGAATAGCAGGACAAACGCGCGTACGGGTCACCTGGTGTTAAGTGATCACCGCCGCCCACATTCTCTTGCAACATCAGAGGAATCACAAGAGCGTTGCCGGCCTTTAAGGAAGGTGTACGCGCTTTTTTTGAAGGTACCCATGTCGTATCGTCCCGGAAACACAGCTTTGTAGTACGTGAAAGAAAGCTCCTTGAAAACCGCACTGTGGAGAACCGCCACCAGATGGTGGGGATGATATCCTAACTTATGGCGTGTCGTGCGAAGGTGGAATTCGGCGGCAGGAATCAGGTTAAACAGCTCTTGGGAACACTCCCCGTGATAAAGATTTAGCTATTATAGATATGTTGCGAATTACGGACCTAGGAAAGAAAAATAGAAAAGCTTGATGTAAAAATTTTCTTGCATTATCTCCATTTTTACAGAGCATATTGTTATGGTTACATTGTAATTAATAATATCAACATTTATTATCATTTATTATAAATAAATAATGTCATAAGTGAATTTTATTGAATAACTAGCTGACCCATCAAACGTTGTATTGCCGATATTAAAATCGCAATACAAAAGTAACTGTTGATCGTAGATGGGTGAAAAATTTGAAGTTGTATGTATCTTTTAATGGTGACTCATAATCAAACAAATTTAAAAAAATGTCAAAAAAATTAATAAAAAAATTTGGCGTGGACCACCCTTAACATTTAGAGGGATGAAAAATAGATGTTGTCCGATTCTCAGACATACCCAATATGCACTCAAAATTTCATGAGAATCGGTGAAGCCGTTTCTAAGGAGTTTAACTACAAACACCGCGACATGAGAATTTTATATGTTAGATTATTAGCAGCTGTTTAATGTCTAATATATATAAATTACGTGACACGTTGTTTGTTCTCGATGGACTATTAAACTGATCAACGGATTTTAATTGGGATTACTGCATGGAGTTCAGTTTAGTCCAACTTGAGAGATAGGATAGTTTTTATTTCGATTTGGGACCCATAATTGTTTTTTTCAAATTTTTGTTTTGTATGGACATATTTTCTATGAGAGAATTCAGTGACGCACGGTTCGACAGTTCTGCTGTGAAACAATTTCATTATAACAACAGGGAGCATTTTTTACGAAATAATTCTTGATGTTTTGAAATATTATTGACAAATTCCTATAAAACAGTTTTTTTTTATTATTACCTACACAACAACGTCTGTCTGGGCAGCTAGTTATATTATATTAAGTATATTTTTAGTAATTCTCTTACTATATAATCATGTGCTAAAGTGTGTCGCCACCTTTTTATGAATTTGTGTCATTGAGTTGGGAGTATAAGATTTTATTTGTTATATTAAGTTGGTAGTAGATGGTAGTGACGGTCACAAATTGCTGGCAGTTTGGAGATGAGTTCTCTGGCAGCAGTCGAAGGTGGTGGACGTGCTGGTCACCTGACTGCCCTAATGAAATATATTATTTAGTATTACTGTGTACATACTTGTGATTAGAATAGAATTATTGAATATATGTTCTATTGAATTAATCAAGAAGTTTCATTATAATATTTTAAATTATTTGTTTGATGAATGCATCCATGAGGACTTGAGGGTGCTTCTCAAATACTGTAGTTTAATTTGCAACGTGCAATTTTTATACTTTCAAAAATAAAGCTACCATTTGTTCATAAAAAAGAAAGATCATAAATGGCTGCCGTGAATTTTTATTATATGTTTTTTTTATGAACATAGGGGACGAGACGAGGAGGACGTTCAGCTGATGGTATTTGATACGCCTTACCCATTACAATGCAGTGCCGCTAAGGATTCTTTAAAAACCCAAAAATTCTGAGCGGCACTACAATTGCGGTCGTCACCTTGAGACATTAGATGTTAAGTCTCATTTGTCCAGTAAGTTCACTAGCTACGGCGCCCTTCAGACCGAAACACAGTAATGTTTACACATTACGCTTCACGGCAGATATAGGCGACGTTGTGGTACCCATAATCTAGCCGGCTTCCTGTGTAAAGGGTCCTTTCATTAACTTTCATCCATGACAACAACAATTTTTAACACTATCATTATTATCATAGTATTCAAAAACTGATAAACGACTTATTAAAATGAAGCACTAATAATTATGATTCGATTCGATGATCGAGATATTTGTACTTGGCTTCACCCTTATGATAATAGTGGAACGACGCTTCATTAATGTTTTTAAATCGAACTAAGAAATGTAAGATCCCAAAATAGAATGACCTTCACCAAGCTGGTTAAGTATATATATACATATTTTTTATGAAATACTAGCTAACCCGGCTAACGTTGTATTGCCATATAAAGTAATAAGAAAAAATCAACGATCAACAAAAAAGGCACTTAGCTTGAAATTTCACTAGCACACAGGATAACCCAAGTAAAGAAAGTTCTCGCGCACGTAGCGGTAATCGTCACCCACAAAGATAGGATGCACTCTTTGTCAAACGTATCAATAGACATTGAAGATGGATCGACATATTGGTTGTCAAATGTCAAATATTATGACTAATCATAACCTAAGCTTGGAAATTTAATTTGTGACTTATTAATCTATATAAAAATAATCTGATAGATATTTAACAACTGTAGCTATTCTACCAACTATAGTCAGCTAACATTAAGTGTATTTTTTACCTCCTGAGAGAATTAAATTCGTTATTTATTTTAAACTATTCTTTGAAATTTATTTCTGAACGACGGGGGACACATCAAAGGAAGAACAAAATTTTTGTTTATATTTATTTTTTTCCGAGAATTTTCATATTTATTATCACCGTTCAAACCTTCCCTGGACTTCCACGAATAATTCAAGACCAAAATTAGCCAAATCGATCCGGCCGTTTTCGAGTTTTAGCGAGACTAACGAACAGCAATTCATTTTTATATATATGTATATATATATACTAGCTGACCCGACAGACGTTGTTCTGTATATAATAAATAAAATAATGTTTTTATATGAATTTGTCAATAATATATCATAACATCAAAAATTACTTCGTAAAATATGCACCCTGCTGTCGTAATGAAATTGTTTCACAGCAGAACTGTCAAACCGTGCGTCAATAAATTCTCTCATAAAAATTATGTATGGATACATCAAAGGAAAAACAATTCTAGTAATTATTATAATTGATTAACAAACTCTACATTTTAAGCACTTAGGTTAATTTAAATTATGATTATTATTTTTAAATGTAATTATTTAAAGACTAGAATTAATATATATTGTAACTTTAATTTAATTTAACCTAATGTGTCAACATTTCATTTATGGAATTAAAAATTTATCTATAAGCCATGTAAAAAGATCCTTTTTAAATCGTTGGACGGGTAATACGCGTAAGCTTGGAGGGAGTTTATTAAATATTTTTATACACATGACATTAAGATTTTCCGTAGGATGCATTATGAAATTTGTGTGCAATCACCAGTCTGTCACCGTTTTTTGTATTTCTCGGATAAATATCTCTTGCTTTTGTAAATAAATGGTCATGTTGTTTGACAAAGATACATATTTCGTATATATACATACAGGGAAATGGAAGAATACGTAATTCTTTAAACAGTGGTTCACACGAATAAGTAAAAAGCTCCTGTCATAGCTCTTAAGCATCTCTTTTTGGGCTATGAAAGCCCTATTAGCCTCGCTAGAGTTTCCCCACAAGATGAGTCCATATCGAAGTACTGATGCGACATAACCATGATAAGCTGCCAGGACTGTACTTGGTAAAGCCGTTTTACGCAATTTATATAACAAATAAACATATCTATCAATTTTTTGGCATACCATGTCTACAAGCTCTTTCCATTTTAGATTTTTATCTAGAAGTACTCTAAAAATTTAACATGCAGAGCTTCTTCTATTTGGGTATTTGTATAAATTATCTTAAGGCTATAGTTATTAGAGCGGTTACTTAAACTAAATTGCATAAATGAGTTTTTTTAATATTTACTTGAAGATTATTATCCTCTAGCCAATTTACCACTGTATTAATTTCATTATTAATTTCACTTTCATAAATATCAATCTCATTTTTATTATTACATGTCATAATTATTGATATGTTATCGGCGAATAAATAACAGTCATTTTTTGTCACACTAGACAGGTCATTAATATAAATTAAAAATAATAATGGTCCAAGGACGCCTCCTTGCGGAACACCAAACCTATTTAATTTAAACTTTGATTGTTGGGCAATTATGGTAGCCTTTTCGTCGATAAAATTGATCTCCACACATTGCTTACGGTCTTTTAATTAAGACTCCATCCAGTTAAGAGCTGGTCCTCTAACGCCATTTTGTTCCAACTTATCCAACAAGATGGTGTGTGATACGAAGTCAAAAGCCTTGCTCATATCAAAAAATATTACACACGTTGGTTTTTTTGAATCTATATTTTCTGCTATTTTATTAACCAGTTTAAATGCAGCTAATGTTGTCGACTTGTTTTTTTGAAAGCCAAATTGTTGCTTGTTTATTATATTATTTTTTGTAAAAAAATATGTTAAACGGTCATACATTGCTACCTCAAAGACTTTTGAAAAAATAGATACGAGTGCAATTGGGCGGTAGTTATTAAGTTGTTTTATCGTCTTTTTTATGCAGTGGCTTGACCACCGATAATTTTAGTGCGTCTGGGAATTCACCAGTTTCAAACGACAAATTGATTAGGTATGTTATAACTGGTACTAGTTCATCTTTGCATATTTTAATATTTTTTGTGAGAATTTCATCATAGCCTACTGCTTTAGTATTCCGCAACAATGTAACAGATAAATCGATACCAGTGACTTGCAACGTTCTGGTTATTGAAGGAAACTCAAATAAAAATAAAGTTTATTTCATTACAAATACGGTGATATAGGGTTGCCGAATTTTAAAAGATTAATTACTGCTCCGGGTGGATATGTGCGACTGAGTGGAGGAATTATATATTTATTGACATATTAAATTTCATAAAAAATATGTTTCATCCCATAACCAGCTCGGTGAAGGTGGTTCTATATCGGGATCCTATACTATAAGAGTTCGTCTAAAATGCTTTGCAGATTACCCGTCGAAATCTTTGTTTTTTCGGCTATAAAGCGTTCTGTGACACGACGACGATCTGCTTTAACAATTTCTCCATTTTTCTAAACCATTTGTTCAGTTAACTACCGGTTGGGCGACCCGAGTCAGGGTTATCTTTAGTGGCTGTCCTCGCACGTTATATTTGGCGCACCTAAGTACAACTTACCCGGAAAGATTTCATCTGCGTCGCAATCTGAACTTTGAATATGATTTTGCTGACCATTTCATATGATTTTGTTTCGACTTTTTGTTTCCTAGGTATATTTCTCTCAAATTAAATTATTATCTTAACATGTTTCCGACGAATTCAGTTTCGATTGTAAACACACAGTAAATAACTGGTTGCAATAAAAACCATATGAAGAGACAGAAAAATTAAAAGATTCCTTTAGAATTCTTTTTGATATCATTTATAATATACTAGATACTAATATCGCTTTGGAAACAAATGGCGCTCTGAGAGAGAAGAAGTGGCGCAAGAAACTTTCCCAGAATTCTTTTTTTATAAATAAATATTTATTATTATTAATGATATGTTTTCGGCTTTCCTAATTTTTATGTACATTAATTATTAAACTTTCATATGGCGAAGGAAAACAATTGACCAACTCTGGGCTTATAAGGGCTTGAAGTTTAAACTTTGTAGCCTTGAAATTTTGAACATAGGCGCATTTATTTTTATTATTGATTATTGCGTAGTTATTATTACTCAGTGTGTACCTGTACGATATCAAAAGCATACACTATCTGATTTTTTTTACATGTAATATCATCAATTTATTAAAACCCCCAAATATGTACATATCAATATTAATCACGTAGATGCTTGCCAAAAGCAAACACGGTTCGATAACACTAATGGCCTCATATTTCCTCCTCTTATCTGATACGAGGACAAAACTAAAGCTACAGTGCAAACAGTAAGGATATACAAACAAGGTTGTAAATAAAAATATCGCGTTATAAGCTCACTGCCGAGACGATGAACTTAAGCGTTACTTCCTATGCTGAGTTGATTTTGTTCGAATATTTTGTTAAGGAGACTGCCTACTACACCGTACCTTGCTATGAACGTAGTACTCGGTAAAAAAAAACTCGACACGACAATTTTTGGTGCAATCACAGAGATTTTCATCTCCTACTAGTTTTCTTACCTTCAAATTCTAGCACCTCCATAGTATATGTTGAAACGAAGTAATTGGCAGTCTCATTCATATGAAAAACCTCAATAGCATTCCAGACGTTCAATCTGATTAACGATAGAAAAATTTGAAATTACCAAAAAAATATATTTTAAGTAATAACGTTTTATTTTTAACAGTAATATTATTGATACGTTTAAATTATATACATACACTAGCTGCCCCGACAGACGTTGTTCTGTAGATAGTAAAAAAACAACTGTTTTATATTTCAAAACATCAAAAATTATTTCGCAAATATGCTCCCTGTTGTTAGAATGAAATTGTTTCACAGCGGAACTGTCAAACCGTGCGTCACTAAATTCTCTCATAGAAAATATGTCCATACAAAACAAATATTGAAACTAAAAATATTTGTGGGTCCCAAATCGAAATAAAAACTACCCTATCTCTCAAGTTGGACCAAACTGCACTCCATGAAGTAATCACCATTAAAATCCGTTCATTAGTTTAGGAGTCCATTGAGGACAAACATTGTGACACGAGATTTATATATATTAAGATTACATAATATGAATATAATATATAAAATATTTGAGTAGCAAAGACTAAATAGTACAACAATATGTGAAGATGTACTCCGTAAGTTATTTAATGGTATCTTTACCATTAGATGTAACAAATATTTTGGTATATTTTAATACCTCTTCTATACCATTTCTCAATTACGCTAAAAGGCGTCCCTTGTGTGTTACTTGATATAGTATTTATATCTTAATATATAAAAATCCTGTGTCCTGATGTTTGTTCCCAGTACACTCCTAAATAATGAACGGATTTTAATGGGGATTACTTCATGAAGTGCAGTTTAGTCCAACTTGAGAGATAGGATCGTTTTTATTTCGATTTGGAGACCCTTTTTTTTCCAATTTTTGTTTTGTATGGTCGTAGAGTATTTATTTACGCACGGTTTTACAGTTCTGCTGTGAAACAATTTCAACATAACAATTACAGGGAGCATATTTCACTAAATAATTCTTGATGTTATGAAATATTATTGACAAATTCATTAAAAAAATGTATTTTACTTAATATGTACAGAACAACGTCTGTTGGATCAGCTAGTAGTATATATAATAACAAGATACGTACTGATAATACGAATAATCTTATCTCAAAGAAAATTCAATTAAACAGTATAGAACTTTGCCAGTCATATTATGTAGGCTTTGGTTCCACGTTACTTCTGTCATCTTCTGTCTTCATGTCAATTTAAAAAAAAAATCGGTCAATATGATATAAGTTTATGACTGTTTAGCTTACTAAAATGATTGGTTTAAATGGCTCTACCTCTCGATTGGATTCATTCTTAAAGCTTCAAGCGACCGTAGGTGTAAACATTAATGTTAATTTTAATTCAAAATCTTTACATGCAATATCGAGAAACGGGTACTTGCCAGATCTCAGATAGGGAAACGATTAGACTTACAAAAGGTACACTTTTTGCAAGAGAAACACTGATTCCAAAAAGGTTTTTATTATTCATGTAATTATCGCTATATTAAAAAAAATCTAAAACAATACAAATACCTTGATAATTTGATATGATTGATACGGCAAAAATCTAATTTTAAGCTTTACTTAAAACTTACAAAAACGTAACACAATCATATAACATAATATTAATGAATATGATGATTGAAAACGATACGAAGAAAAACATGCGAGGTGCTAAATAAGACTAATTCAAATAAATCTAATTAATTTATCTATTTTACATACTAATAAAATGATAATATTAGTAGTAAATGGTGTACTATTAATTATATAAAATTATACCTAATAAAACTTAGCACGTAATTACTTACGTTCGTAAATAATAATAATAATAAATAACCTATTCATAATGTAAATAAACCTCTTTCCTCTCACGCCTCCTAAAAACAACTTAAAAGCCACACAAAGATTTCCGCACCCTAAAAATTTACTTATTTATTATTTTTATTATACTTGTCCGTTACTCTGTTTTTTGGTTTAGTTTGTATTGTTGAGCGAAGCTGAGCGGAGCTCCCACCGGGTGACTCCAATTGATTTCTGTGTTAAATTGTTTCTCGGCCATTTCTGGACCGATTTAAAAAAAACTTGAACTCATAGAAAGCTTTCGAAATTTTCTAGTTTATTGTGGAGACAGAATTTCGACTTGATTAAATTTTTTAATTAAAAACAAACATGATTTACAAATTATTCTAAATTAGCACGCGCTATTTATATTTATTTAAAAATTGAGCCCATTAGTCAAATCTTGTTTGATTGATTTTGTTTTGTTTCTGTACACAGACTTAGTTTACCTGGTTTCGCTCAAATATACGCCGGGGCGAAGCGGTACGACGAGCGACTGCGGCATCCTAGTATTTATAAGTAAAGTATGTGGGTAGTTTATAAAAACTCGCCACATAAACACGAGGTGTCTATTTCTGAAATTAACACGGCAAAGGCTCAATTTAGTGAAGCAGTAAACAGTAATTCGGCGAGTCTCCACAATGGGTGTAATCACGCAAATTGAACACAAAGTAAGATAGGCTCTTCATTAATTTGCGATCCCATTAATTTACTTTTTACGACTCCAAATGTTTCATAGCGACATTAAACCTTTACTGTCGCATTTTAAGTTATTACTATTTTAAGATGTTCATTTCTATTATGATAAGTTTGGATATTTCTTTACTTTTCCGGGTTTTTGCTCTTTATAGTGATTTTTATTATTATAACATTAGAAATAAGGGATTGCTTGTAACGAATTCTAGAAGGCTTTATAAGATACATAATAGCTTTATGGGTAAATCCAAAAGCCACTGTTCAGGCATTATTTATTAATAAATTTAAATGTTTTATTAATTAAAAAATGTCTGACCTACTATTCTATCTATCCTACTATTCCACAGCTGAATATCTAAGTGATCCGACAGCCTGAGACTAGATTATGATTATTTTATAACAATAGCAATGACAGTACAATTTTGTATATTTCATTAAAAATAGTGCAAAAAAGAACCCTGGGAGAGTTTCCCTTCTTCTTCTCTCAGAGCGCCATTTATTTACGAAGCGGTATTAGTATCTAGTTTATTAGAAACGACATCAAAAAGAATTCTGAAGGAATCAATTGAGGCAATAAATGCCTTTTATGCCTTTTCATCGGGAGACCTTCTTTTGTTGTTAAATTTAAAGCTATATTTTATGTAACCACTTCAAATCTTAAAAAAAATAGTATAATACCTTTGTTTATTACAATTGAATTGAATCATCCAAGTCACTCAATCAAGAAATAAGCTCTTTCTTATGATTTTCTTTTATTTTTTAATTTGTACTTTCTAAAGTTAAATTATATCACGACCTGAAACTTTCAAATGTCAAAAACAGTGTTTACTACGAGAAAAGTGTCGCAAGCTATAAAAATGAGTTGATCTTCGGACTAAGCGGAGACAAAAGTCTGCGCTATTATTTGGTAAAAGGTCTAAAAATTAACAGTTAAACTAATATGTACTCAAAATATAAAAAAATGTATAGTGGAATATGAGAAAACGAAGCAAAAAACAGCTTCGATAACATATGCGCAATGGAACGAATCGGTACGACCGCAGACCCCATCGTTGCTCCGTGTTCTGGTCGAGTTCGATATTTGTACTTATTTCAGATAATATTATGGTTTCACCTTAGGATTTTACTCAGAAAACAATGCAGTTCGCAAGTAATAACTATCTACCTACAAAGGATTGGCCTATCTTTTGTCATTGTATTATTGCATTATGGCGAATGTTTGAAAACCGAAACCACACACATTTAGTTCACATTTAAGCTTATTGTTTGCTTACTAGCTTGGTTCACGCTTCTACTGCTGATGAAAGTCATGCAAATTGTTCCTGATTTAATGTAAAACAATTGTTGCTTATTCACAGAATTTTTTTTTTAATTTAATACAATTTTTATTTTATGTAAATTTATAAGTTTTATTGTATTTTGCAAAACTGGAAGGTCTATTATCAAGGCTAGCTTTAATTTTTTGCAACCTGAGGTTAGGCCTTAGTTTAGTAAGATGAAATCAATAGGTTCGTACTACTCACAATGCATGATGTTTCTCCACTGAAGAACCAAAAATGACACGTGGGAAGTCGTGTCAGTTTGAGAGGCGAAGCGACCGAACAAATTACTCTAAAACGCGGTCCGCGTCCCGCGCGTTATCGCCTCAGTTTGAACAGAGATTAAAACACAAAATTATGTATGTAGAGTTTTTTTAATACCAGTACGGTTTCCAAATAATAACCTTATTTTGATAATAATAAAATTTCGCGATTTTGTCAAAGTACCTGAAATTTTTCTATGACAGAAAATATATTCTTAAAATTGGCACTTAAATGAAATCTACGTAGGCACGGTCACGGTTTTTCACTAAATAAACTTAAATGAATATTAAAAGCTTAAAAATAAATACGCTTATTAAATACCTTTATTTCTTGTGATTATTCTATTGCTAGATGCCTGATTTACTATTTTCAAAAATTAGAACATAAATTGCACTTTCAATGCAGTCAAATTTTAGAAATTATAGAAAAAAATAACAATGTATCACTACAATACAGTTATAGAACTTCAATTTAATACTACAGCGCCCGAATCAACGCACTCACACATACACACGATTTACACGGCCGCTAAGCAATCTTGGGAAGACAAAACTATTGAGTGCCACGACGTACGCCGCCTAGACTGGTCGCTGTCCGAGCTAAATTAGATGCGCCGGGCCGTAAGCATCGTCAATCTTTTTGTATGTACCAACCCTAGCGTTCCGCCACAACTTAGGTATAAGTTTCAAGGAGACCACTGAGTTACACTACTGTTCTATTATGTGTGCTTTATCGGTGCACGTTTAAAATTCATTTGTAGTTATCATTTGATACTGTAATTTGATACAAATGGTTAACGATGATCAATATATAAAGCGCTCTTAATATTCTAGTATTACGGTTTCAGTTTATACGGATTTGCCAAGTTCATCCAAAAAAAAATATATAATACTAGCTGACCCTACAGACGATGTTCTGTACATAATAATAAAAAAAAATTGTCAATAAATTTTCATAACATCAAGATTTTTTTCTTAACGTATGCTCCTTGATGTTGAAATTGTTTCACAGCAGAAGTGTCAAACCGTGCGTCAATAAATTCTCACACAGAAAATATGTCCATTTAAGAAATAAAAATATAGATGGGTCCCAAATTGAAACATAAAGTATCCTATCTCTCAAGTAAGACTAAACTGCACTCCATAAAGTAATCCCCATTTAAATCCGTTCATTAGTTTAGGAGTCCATCGCGGACAAACAACGTGTTACATAATTTATATATATTAAGATTAAAACATATTGTGAATAATACGAGCACAATCTGAATAAATATGAATAAAACTTCCAGTTGTTTAAAAATATCTGAAAGATAAATAGGTTCCAACAAGGCACTGATTAACATTGACAATTTATTTTCACTAACTCAACTCAGTAAAGTTGTTTGTAAAACTGTCTGTCTATCGATTTCTACATTGCCTCGATCTGTATTCATAGCTTCCCTACATAAATAAATGCACCTTTTTAAGAAAGATTATAATGTTTCGAGAAGAAATAATGGTTGTATTGACTTCATTCCTAGAATCAACTTGATATTGGAAAAATCAGACGTTGAAGTACAGGCAACCTTGCATTATATCTATGAAAAGACTGCTCATATTACTTCAAACTACTTTGTATAAATCTTCGATTCACAGTAACAAGGATGCGCTATATTTACACTTATTTTATTTATTTATATATACCAACAAAATACATCATTATACAATTATAATTTTAGGGAGTTCAAAAGGGATAGAATAATAAGACATACTTTTACAGCTGGTGTAAATAGCATTTTCAAGGATGCGCTATATTGACACTTATTTTATTTATTTATAGTTATACCAACAAAATACATCATTATACAATTATAATATTAGTGAGTACATAAGGGATAGAAAATAAGACATGCCTTTACGGGTGTAAACAGCATTTTCAAGGAAACGCTATATTGACTCTTAATTTTTTATAGTTATAGTTACACCAACAAAATACATCATTATACAATTATAATTTTAGTGAGTACATTAGAGGTAGTTAATTAAGGCATGCCTTTACAGGTGCAAATAACATTTACAAGTGTGATTTAATTAATAAAATTTAATGCTCATTTGTCCTCCTCTTCCACAAAAAATGTAATATTTAAATTAAACTAGTCATAACTTGTGATATTCACAGAACTTTATAAAACTGTCCAATCAAAATTGAAAATAAAAATATTTATGAAAAATAGCTCTTAATTCTTATATTTATTATAGCTTGAAAACCTTGTAGAAAATGCAATTATCTAGAGAGCTGTCACTTGCACGTTGCAAAAGTATATAACTCCCACAGTTAGCTTCCGCGAGACCTTTTTATAAAGAATGGGTAGCTATTTGTATCAAATCAGTATCATTATAACGATTAATTGTTTAAAAGATCAGTTAATTATTTCTTTCTCAGTTTTGTTAACTTTACCTATCATTGGGAGGCTCCTTTGCACCGGATGCCGGCTAGATTTTGGTTACCACAGCGGCCTATTTCTGCCGTGAAGCAGTAATGTGTAAGCATTACTGTGTTTCGGTCTGAAGGGCGCTGTAGCTAGTGAAATTACTGGGCAAATAAGACTTGACAATTTATGTCTCAAGGTGACGAGCTGAGTTGTATAGAATTTTTGGGTTTTTCAATAATCTTGAGCGGGACTACATTGTAATGGGCAGGTCGTATCAATTACCATCAGCTGAACATCCTGCTCGTCTCGTCCCTTATTTTCATAAAAAAAAAAACTTCATCAACCGCTGTCAATTCAATAACTTAGTCTTTAATTCCGCGATTCACGACATACGTGTATAAATGTGTTGTCGTATTAATAAGATCATACGTGTTGCCATGGAAACAGAAAGACTTCACGATGTTGTAGAAGCGAAAATGCCACCATCCCTGTAATACAATTATAGCTCTTATTTCCAATGAAATACGAGAATCCAAAGTGTAAATACATTATTCCTTGCCGAATTTAGAACGCCGTAGACTGTTAACTTGCCCCGTCAGGTGTCAGTAATAAAATAAGAACATTTGACAAGGCTTTTGTTTCATGATACATTTTTACACGACTTTCATATAAAATCAGACTCCATTTACAGAAATTACGACCCTCTTCAGGATTTAGAACACATTCGTTTTATTGGAATTTTTTCACGGTGATTTCAATTACTTTCGTTTTTTGTTACAGATGTACTGGCAAAAAGGACTGCATAGCACCAGAATCGTCATAAATCTCCAAAGAAAAAAAAATAACAATTGAAGATGTAAACACTGAATAGCTGCTATGACTTTCAACGCAACAACGTTTGTGGGAGGAGTCCTCATATTAAAAACTCTCACCGGCGAATCAGTTGAAGTATTAGATGAACCGAAATCGAATCGAACAACAGACATTATTGACGGCAAAATAGTACAAATCACTTTTTGTATTCTCTATACCATAATCTTCGTTTTAGGCGTATTTGGAAATGTCCTTGTCTGCTTCGTGGTTTTCCGTAACAAAGCCATGCAGACAGTTACTAATCTGTTTATAACGAACTTAGCATTGTCTGATATATTGCTCTGTGTTTTCGCTGTACCTTTAACACCAATGTACACTTTTATAGGACGATGGGTGTTCGGTCGATTATTGTGTCATCTTATGCCTTACGCTCAAGGTACCAGTGTTTACATATCGACACTCACTCTCACCTCCATCGCTATAGATAGGTTCTTTGTCATAATCTACCCATTTCATCCGAGAATGAAACTAAATACATGTATACTAATAATAATTTTCATTTGGTTGTTCTCGTTGGTTGTAACATGCCCATATGGTCTGTTTATGGGAATTCAGATAACAAATAATAAAACGTACTGTGAAGAGAGTTGGCCGTCAGATAGATCAAGAAAAATTTTTGGTGTTTGCACAACTGTATTGCAGTTCCTTATACCCTTTCTTGTTATAGCAGTATGTTATACAAGCGTTAGCATAAGGCTAAACGACCGGGCGAGGTCAAAACCTGGTGCTAAGAATACCAGGAGAGAAGAAGCAGATAGAGATAGAAAACGAAGAACTAATAGAATGTTGATATCAATGGTGGCTATATTCGGAATATCATGGCTACCAATAAATTTAATAAATATTTTTAACGATTTCTATGCCCAAATGACTGAATGGAATTACTATTACGTGTCGTTCTTCTTAGCTCACTCGATGGCAATGGCGTCCACATGTTACAATCCATTTCTTTATGCGTGGTTGAATGATAATTTTAGGAAAGAGTTTAAGCAAGTTCTGCCGTTTTTTGAAGCAACGGGCGGAGCTCGAAATAGTTATCATTCTGGACGGATGCCGACACACAAAGCAGATAAAATATGCAATGGAAATGATACCATACAAGAAACGTTGCTTGCTTCATCATTTAACAGAGGTCCTTCATTGAAACAAAAAATATTAGATGGGAATGGAAGGAAAGATGGTATAGAGGTAGAAAATATTCTCCTAGAAGATAAAGTTACGATGTTCCATACAAAAACTGAAACGATTAATTTGCAATTGATAGACGAAGAGTCACAATTGAACGAGCAAAAGGAAACACAATTAGCAGATTATTTGTAAGTATAAGGGCTTATAAATACTTATCATAGAAATGAATTCTCGAGTATTTTAGCACAGAGTTAAGTTATAGAATATATATTTTTTTTATTATTTATATGCAAACGAGTGTAGGTATCTTATGGGCGTGGGCACATCACCTAATAATTATGATATCGGGTTTGCGCATATTATGTTACGCACGTTAAACCTATATGTACTACTATATAAATCTCTAGCCTCTGTATGAAATTACTGACATCATTATCATAGAGTTGTAAAATCCCTTACTAACGGACAAATATAGATATATAGTTGTCATTTCATCTATTGTTATTTGTATATTATAGTAATATTAATTTTAGCAAATAATACTTTTGTACCAAGTAAATCGATTATGTGAGTTTGGGGTATTTTTTGTAACAGCCATTTTGAAATGTTCAATCATTCGTTTCTTAAATTAAATTCTTTTAAAACACTAGCAGTCTTATCAATGAAAAGTTAAAAATTTCGCGTGCGAGTCTAAAATAAATCAAAATTTAAAAAAGTCATTAGATTGAAAATATAGAGTTACCGAGATTTTGATATGTTGGAGTACAGTCAATATATATATATATATAACTATTTCTTATATAATTTTAATCGCGAACACCACTACCTTATGTTACGCAAAAGCCATCAAAAAGCACAAACTCTTTCCATTCCTGGGATAGATTTAACTGTGAGAGCGGAGCTGTGTGCTTCCGTGCAAGAGTTTTATCTATACTAATATTATAAAGCTGCAGTGTTTGTTTGTTTGTTTTTTTGTTTGTTTGTTTGAACGCGCTAATCTCTGGTACTACTGGTCTGATTTGAATGATTCTTTCAGTGTTGGGTAGTCCATATTTATCGAGGAAGGCTAGGTTTTTTTTTTTAAATTAGGGATCCGTAATAAAATTGCTATTTTGTAACACAAGGTGTAAAATCGAAAAACTATTTTTGCGTGCGCTGCAAAAACTATTGACAATAGAACAAAATGATGTACAGGCTATAATATAGGCAATATTTTATTACTTATAAAACTATCGCGTGAATTATACTTTATATGGCAAAACAACGTTTGCCGGGTCAGCTAGTTACAGATATTGGTAATACAAGTTCATTATTAAATCCATTTTACAATGTGCCCAATTGACAAACACCAAAACTACAAACGACAAAAAAGTATTAGATTTTTTCCATGCTGATGAGCTAGCGGGTACCTACATCTTGTTCTTAACACAATTGTCAAATATTTAAATTCTTACGATCCAGATGTTAATTAAATACAGATTTCTGAATGAATGCTCAAAGTTATTCTTACATTGCTCAAAAATAAACATAAGCATTTGCATCAAGGAATATTTTATGTTTATAACGCTAAGATAAACTTGAGACTAACAAAATAAAAGCATTACCTTGAATTTTAGCAGTGAATGTTAGAACAGAACAAAGTGCTTAGAAACAGCTGAACAAACCTCTTGAGTCAGCCACATTTATCAAACATGCCCTCATGTTAAATTCTGTTTGGCTTCTTCACTAAAGTACATATATACTTTGATTGATTTCGTTACCTTGGAGAGCTCCGTGTAATGTTATTTTATGATTTTATCTAAAGCTAGTTTTACGAGGTGACTTCACTTGAGTAAAATTCAAAAGAATATTAAAAAGTTATCTACTGTGTGGCATGTTAAATAAAATGGTTATTTTTTTAATATTGTGTTTTATACGTATTACAATATCTTAATTTATATAAATTACGTGTCACGTTGTTTGTCCGCGATGGACTCCTAAACTAATGAACGGATTTTAATGGGGATTACTTCATGGGGTGCAGTTTAGTCCAACTTGAGAGATAGGATAGTTTTTATTTCGATTTGGGACCCATAGTTATTTTTATTTCCAATATTTGTTTTGTATGGACATATTGTCTGTGAGAGAATTTATTGACGCACGGTTTAACAGTTCTGCTGTGAAACAATTTCATTATATCAACAAGGAGCGTATGTTACAAAATAATTCTTGATGTTATGCAAAATTATTGACAAATTCATCAAAAACAGTGTTTTATTTATTATGTACAGAACAATGTCTGTCTGGTCAGCTAGCATTTATATAAAAGTGAGCCAGAATTCAAAATGATTCTTCCAGATAAAATAAGCGGCAAATCCCCGATCAAAATCCACGCATGTCGCCAAAATAGACGAGCAATTTTCAAGTCACGCGTTTGGAACACACAAGTTTCAGGCGTTATCGATAGTTGCTTTTGAACTCAACAGACCACTCGCGGAATCAGAGCTTAAAGCCTCAAGTATAGGTCAGACAGAAAACTGCTCTACGAGCTCTGTATTCCTTACTTTTAATATAGCGCATTTATTCTGGCAATAACAGTATGATGGATGTCTGGATTTGTGACATAAGTTCCTGTACCCCCTTCTGAGGCAGAGGGCAACCACAGTGCATCTCCATCGCTCTCTTAATTTCACTCCATGTCTTTCGCTTCGTCAATAACGATCCGCCAGGATTGCTTTGGACGGCCACGTTTGCGTTTTCTTTGAGGGTTTCAGTCTAGGGCGTACCTAGAGGCCTATTGCTAATCCTGAGTATCTGCAACTGTAGAGTGTTACGTAAATGTAAGTAACATTTCGTGTCAAAAGCTTCAATAATATGTTATATATACATTCTTAGTACTTTTGATTTCACTTGCGTGTTCTAAATGACTCCTAACATAATAACCACTCTATAATAATAATATTGTTTTAAAGGTTATAAATTCTTTAGAACAACCTATTATAAACCCTTATTGATGCCCTTGGAACTACATATATGTTTTCAAATCAATGCCTATTTCACTATCATGAGTTACTCCTAAATAATTAAAATATGGTACTCTTGAAATAAGATCATTGTTTAGCAATTAACCATGAGAAATCCGTATTTTTCTAACGGGTGCAGTAATGACACCACATTTAGAGACGTTAATGTCTAATTTGTAACGCAAGCTGCTATTAATTAGGCTGTTACAATCAATGAACAGAAAAAATAGCTTACAAGCATGTTATTTTACGCAGTCAAAAGTAGATTGAACATATTTTTAAACTTTCATGTCATCAGCGTACAGGAAGTAGTGGAATGCCTGAAATTATGAGCCTAAAGTTCTGAGTTGAGCCTCATTGCTCTTGTAGCAGGCTATCAACTGTGAAGTAGATGCTGTTGATGACCCACTACCTGAGAGTTGAAGAAAGCATACAAGAAAGAGCGCTCGCACGGAACGCGAGAGGTCGCGGGTTCGACTTCCGCATCGTTCATAAAATTTTGTTTACAGTTTTATTTGTGTACTTATCTATCAAAAAAATAGAATTTAACTAAATCAATTTTGTTCAAATATTAATTTTAAATATTATTTTTATCTTTTATCTCCTCTCCATCAAGAACATTTTCCAACGAAAAACTTTATCGCAGTTAAACATTAACTCATCATGAAGATTTTGCTAATGCAATTTATTACCTTAATCCTAATTTTGACTTGTATTTTACCTGAGACTGTTCAGTATAAAACAACATTTACTTAACAAGTCTTCTCAGATTATCCCTGTATTAATGGATACTTCAACGAGAAAGTTTCATTTACTTAAGAGTTTGTTTGCCCCTTTTGACACCTGACATTGTTTACGAAGTTTCTATAACTAAGTAAAAGAATTACGGCCGTTCCCAATATTCAGTCTATCTCTTACTTGAGATAAAAATCGTAACTATCGTTGACTTTTCTGTCCCAATAAACTTATCGACGGTAACTCACCTTATCCGTGCACGCTGTCTGTCAATGGGACGACGTATAGCTTACCAGCGATCGAAGTTTGTATGAAAATTGCAATTCACGCGTCCCAATATAAGGCGATAAGAATGACTTATCGGGTATATTGGGACAGCTTCAGATTATTGACAGCTGATTAATGACAGTAGAAGGTTGTAATCTATCTCTATCTGTAGATATTGGGACTGGCCGGTAATGATTATTTACAAAAAATGTGCCAGAAGCCTCTTTCTGAAAGCTTTCATATTCCACATATTGTTTATTTTTTTATTCCTTGAAGTCAAATTCTGGAGAAATCTTGACCAGTACTGCAATTTTTTAAAGAGATGAAATTTTACATTTTTGTTCGATTCCGATGACAAGGTGAAAATGCATTTTGTTCAATCCAAAGTCAAAGTCAAAGTTTTTATTTGCATAAACATGTTAGATTGATGTTACATAAATATTATAAAGTACATGTTTGCCACATTTATGACGTGCAAATCTTACAAAATACATTTCTAAATCATTAGTTATAATAATATCAATTTAACAAAAGATTAGTAGCAATGACCCCTTAACATGAGTATCAGATAAAAGAGTCCGCGAAAATTTTCAGATAAGTAGAATATAAAAATTGTCCAATATTTCTAGTAAATTCTATTCTATTGACTATTTAAATTCCACTTCAGCTGATTAAGCTTAGCTGGTAATCTTGACCAGGTCACTGGAATAGGTTCCTACCAAAACTGTGTCTTCCTGTACATGGTCGCCATTGGAAGACTTTACTGCCCCAACGGTCATCTGTCCTTCGAGCTATGTGCCCTGCCCACTACCATATCAGTTTCGAAACTGAACTGAAGTTTTTAAATTATTAAATACTTTTTTATTGTTTTATTTATATTTACTATTTTTAGATGTTGACTTCGAGTTCTTGGCGTATATTCACAATTGAAAATTATTGATAAAAGACGTTATTTAACTATTAAGGTATTTCTTTCGAATTTGTAGGCCCCAGCCTTAAATTTGACAAGCTATAAATGCAAGTCTCAATATATATGTGTGGTAATTATAATCAAAAAAGATATATGAAGCCAATATATTAAAATATGAAAATATAACGGACACATTTTTACCAAAACACATTCGAATTTGAAGAGTTTGCGATTGAAGTCGTATAACGTAAGAGGAACAATAATCAATTTTCTAAGCTTATAATTATTATAATACTAGCTGAACCGACAGACGTTGTTCTGTAGATAGTTAAAAAAATATTGTTTTATAGGAATTTGCCAATAATATTTCAAAACATCAAGAAATATTTCGTAAAAATTGCTCCTGTTGTTATAATGAAATTGTTTCACAGCAGAACTGTCAAACCGTGCGTCATTAAATTCTCTCATAGAAAATATGTCCATACAAAATAAATATTGAAAATAAATATAATTATGGGTCCCAAATCTAAATAAAAACTATCCTATCTCTCAAGTTGGACTAAACTGCACTCGATGAAGTAATCCCCCATTTAAATCCGTTCATTAGTCGTCGCGTTAGGAGTCCATCGCGGACAATCAACGTGTCACGTAATTTATATATATTAAGATTGTACGTAGGCATCAAACATTCGTCCTTATTACAATATAACCTGTCTCTAACAGCTATGAAAGATGCTCCCCGCTGCTAGTCAAAGACCCTTTGTTTTCCGAACCCCGCATTTAATTGAAATCTTTCGCAAATTCGAATTCAATATGGATCTACGTAATCATTGGCTCGCAGAAATTAGCTCAATGCTTTTGATTAAAATAATTAACTGCCTAGTCTGACCATTAGTTCTGTTCGAACTATAAAAGTATATATTTTTTATGGCGTAATCCAAAACTTATATGTATTTATTTATATTTCAGCAAAAAACAATGATTCTATTGGGAATGACTACCTTTTACGCCATTGCAGACCTATAGTCGGTCTTGCCACGAATCTATAGATTTTCGCAATGGGTTTTTTTTGGAAAAGGAGGACAAACGGGTACGGGTTACCTAATGTTAAGTGATCACCGCCAAATACATTTTGTTGCAACACCAGAGACCAACAGGAGCGTTGCTGGCCTTTAAGGAAGGTGTACGCACTCTTTATGAAAGTAACCATGTCGTATCGTCCTGGAAACACCGCACAAGGAAGTTCATTCCACAGCTTTGTAGTACGTGGAAGAAGGCTCCTTGAAAACCGTAATGTTGTAGATCGCCACACATCCAAATGGTGGGGATGATATCCTAACTTGTGGCGTGTCGTGCGAAGATGGAATTTGGCGGCAGGATTCAGGTGAAAGAGCTCTTCGGAACACTCCCCATGATAAATGCGGTAGAGGACACACAATGAAGCGATGTCTCTATATTGAATGTTTCTATGCAAGCTTGAAAAATATTCAATGTTACAAATATTATCTTTTAGAGTAAGTAACTACCCGAAGTAAGAGTAAGTTAATCAAAATTTATGAAGTACAGTGAATGCATTTTAAATTCGCACACACTGTAAATAACAAAGGTATTATGTGAACATGAGGCTCATCCAGAAGAAGCCGCTAACGACCATGATGAATTAACCAGCCATCCCTTTCGTCGACTATATTTAGATTTTAAATTTAAGTAATACAATTTTTAACGTTACATGTATAGAGTCCGACTATTATTATTGTTTTAATATTAAAAATAGTAAAGGATTCTTGTTTTATAAATATTTTTTGTATTATAAAAACATAGCTACTTAGTGATCGTATTTTTAATACATAATAAAATTTGTTAACAAAGTCCTAAAATTACAGTTTGAACTTTTGATCCAGTGGGAGGCTCCTTTGCACAGGATGTAGGCTAGATTATGGGTACCACAACGACGCCTTTTTCTACCGTAAAGCAGTAATGTGTAAGCATTATTCTGTTTCGGTCGGAAGGGCGCCGTAGCTAGTGAAATTACTGTGCAAATGAGACTTAGCATTTTATGTTTCAAAGTGACGAGCGCAATTGTAATGCCGTTAAGATTTATTGGGTTTTTCAAGAATCCTGAGCCGCAATACATTGTAATGGGCAGGATGTGTGAATTACCATCAGCTGAACGTCCTGCTCGTCTCTTCCCATATTGTACTAAAAAATAGATGCAATTTAATATGCTCGTGCATAGTAAGTAAGCGTAACACACAGTCAAGAATATTTTAAAATAAAAATATTTTATAAAGATACACTTTTCATATTAGCCGAGCCCTATCGTGTAACGGAAGGCAATTAAAAACGCAATTTGTATAACCCAATTCCGTCCTGAAGGACGCTATTAATAAAATTTGATCAATTATAAAATTAGGTTGCTTCAATATGCTAACGTAGTCTCGTTCTTTTGATTACAGGACTACCTCACCTCGTCTAAGTGAAGTTAAGGAGACTAATTTTGGAACATAGACAGAAAAGGATTTTCATTTATTATGGAAGTGTTTAAATAATAATTTACCCTAAATATATAAGTAATTGATTACTATTCTGATATAAGTACCTCTTAGAAATGTTATAATCTTTGAAAATATTGCAACTTTTTTTCTATTAGTAAGATGCATTTATTTGTACATAAAATTGTGATTAATAAGTAGTGTTAAATTAATTATTATTAATTAAATAAGTACTATCATTATTATTGCGTTCAAAACGTAATTCTTATTTTCGTTTCGCTTACTGTGATTATTGGAATAGACTAACCTTTTTATTATATGAATTGTAAATAGTTAGTTACGGTTTTTACCATAATTATTACAAGTATCCAAAGGCCTATCAAAGTTATGTGAATAATTGAATGTAAAATGAAATGAAATTGTAAAATAATGTTATAAATATTTTATTACAGTCTGTTTCTTTATAAACTTTTGAGCCCTATTTTAAATTGGATTGTAAAAATCTTATACATCTTTATTATTATTATTAGCTCAAATATTTATTGATAAATCATTGCTTGTTCAATGACAATCCATTTTGAAATTTGAAGTTTATAATGAAACATACTTTGTAAGAAATGCTATTACTTTTTTGTAAATATAAGTATATTAATGATAATACGTAATTTAATTTAAAATATTCTTATTGAAGCATATGATAGACATGGCGATTAGCATGAAATGTTATAATTAATACTAAAAATAGTATTTAATTGACGAAAGTATGTAATAAAAAAATATTATGCTTAAATAAATTTAAAAAAAATAGTAATGATACTTAAATAGGTTTAAATTAGAATTATTGAATTAATGTTATAGATAATAAAAGTTGTTGTTTTATGATTTTTCTTTTTATATTTGAAACCAAGATATTTTATGATATTTTATGACATACATAATAAATGATTTCTATATTGTTTATGCAAAGAGGGGGATAACGGGCGTATGGGTCACCGGATATTAAGTGATCACCGCTGCCCGCATTCTCTTACAATTCTAGAGGAATGACAGGAGCGTTACTGGACTTCGACAAGTCGAAAAGTGTTCACGCAGGAATCAAATCAAACAGCTCTTCGGAACACTACGCACTCTTTTGCACAGGATGCCGGCTTGATTATGGGTACCACAACGGCGCCTTTTCCTACCGTGAAGCATTTATGTGAAAGCAATACTGTGTTTCGGTCTGAAGGGCACCGTAGCTAGTGAAATTATTGGGCAAATGAGACTTAACGTAACTTAACTCTCATTTTTGGATCTTTCAAGAATCCTGAGCGGAACTGCAGTGTAATGGACAGGGCATTTACAATTACCATCACCTGAACATCCTGCTCATCTCGTCCTTCATACAAAAAAAATGCGGTAGAAGATTAAATGAAGCGACGAAGAGTAAGAAACGCCAAAAGATCTAGCCCTTCGTGAGAGTACTGATTCCCCGACAATGCGAATAGCTCTGCATTAGATGCGGTTGGTTACTTAGAGATATTAATGTGTCCGAGCGAGTCCACATCACATCATCAGCTGAAAGACGTCCACTGCTGGACAAAAGCCCCCACCAAGCTTTCCACGAGGATCAGTCCTGCGCCACCCTCATCCAACGTATTCCGGCGATCTTGACCAAATTGTCAGTCCATCCTGTGGGTCCTACCAATAGTGCGTGGTCCAACGAGACCTATTTTTGTGATCTGACCATTAAACTTATGGAAAATTCCTGTTACCAACAAAATACTACAATATATTGCAAAGCTACAGTAAGTACTACAATATAGAGTCAGATATATCAAACGACTGCTAAATGAAATTGAATGAAAAAAAAATGTATGTATGGGAAAGCAAGTGACAGAAAAGGTGATCTAACGCTAGTTGTTATTTTTGCATGCAGACAAGGCCTTTGTAGACGCCAATGTATGTAAGCGTTATAGTAGATTAAAACAATTTTAATCCTCACTTTATTTTTTATACCTATAATCGATAATTTATAGTATGAATTTAATAATCTAAGAATGGTTTGACAAATCCAACCAGTGGGAGGCTCCTTTGCACCGGATGCCGGCTAGATTATGGGTACCACAATGGTGCCTATTTTTGCCGTGAACCAGTAATGTGTAAGTGTTACTGTGTTTCGGTCTAAAGGGCGCCGTAGCTAGTGAAGGTACTGGGCAAATGAGACTTGACATCTATCAATATGTCTCATGGTGATAAGCGTAGTTATAGTGCCGCTCAGAATTTTTGGGTTTTTCAAGAATCGTGAGAATTACCATCAGCTGAACGTCCTGCTCGTCTCGTCCCTTATTTTCATAAAAAAATAGTTGGATCACGGTAGTTATAAAGTAAAACTTAAAGTTACATTATCTTTTGGAAAGTTTTCTTTTTAGAATGTAAACATTTCTCTTATGTTTAAGATTTTAAACATGCAAAATTTAAAATCAAATTCAAGTTATAAGACCTCAGTCTTATGAACTATATTTTTAAGGGATCGAAACAATATCAGAATATATCACTCAAATTCCTAATTTTCTGATAAATTTCAATTTCATTTTGAGATATAAAGATATGAAATTTTGCATGTTTTGTTAAAAACTTTGTAGTGGAATAAATTTCCCAGGAGATCCCATTGCTCATCATCTAAAGTGACTTACAGGCAGTATCGAATGGAGTGTATGATAAAGATAAGGATTTGCTTCAACAAATTAATAAATGACCTTGTTGATTTAAGTTGAATATGAATTTAGTTACATAATAACAACAAAAAATGGAATTCTAATAATACTATTGTAACTTTAATATGATCTATGTGTCATGCCATCACGACCGCTATAAGAATAAATATGTTTATTATTGCTAAAGTATTTCAAAAGTACAGCTGATAGTTTGTTATATTATATTGTGAGATGGTTTGCACCTGTGCTTCCCGGAGCAGTAGAAGAAAAGGGAAGTCGCAGGACCATGGGTGTCGTTAGAGGCGACTAAGGGCTTTTACCAGTAGCTTCTTTGCACAGGATGCCGGATAGATTATAGGTACCACAAGAGCACCTTTTTCTGCCGTGAAGCAGTAATGTGTAGGCTTTATTGTGTATCAGTCTGTAGGGCGTATTAGCTAGGAAAATTACTGTGCAAATGAGACTTAACATCTTATGTCTCAAGGTGAGGAGCGCAATTGTGGTAACGCTCAGAATTTTTAGGTTTTGCAGAAATACTGTGTGCAGGGCGTATCAATTACTATCAGCTGAACGTCCTACTCGTCTCGCACTTAAATATTTTTTTAAACCCATGATGTTATGTCATCGATCTGGAAACACTACATTAGAAGGATCGTTAAAAAATAAATTTTGTATCTACATTTGAATTCTAGATGAAAAGCCATTTTTAAAGGTCGTTTAACAGAACGACATCGTTATCGTAACGTAGTCGTAAGCGTGTTGAAGTACCGGAAACATGTTTAGTTTAACGATCTTGCGTACATTTGGCCGGAATAGATCTGGCTAAATTGTGATCGTCGATTGTTAAACGTAAAGATGAATATTGTATGATAAATGTTCTATGAATCCAATTTAACAAGTGGAAAGCTCCTTTGTACAGGGTGCCGGCTAGATTATGGGTACCACAACGGCGCCTATTTCTGCCGTGAAGCAGTAATATGTAAGCATTACTGTGTTTCGGTGTGAAGCGCGCTGTAGCTAGTGAAATTACTGGGTAAATGAGACTTAACATCTTATATCTCAAGGAGACGAGCGCAGGATATATCTCAAGGAGAGGAGAGGGCATATCAAATACCATGAGCTGAACATTCTGCTCGTCTCGTCCCTAATTTTCATAAAAAAATGTGCAAACACATAATATAATCATAAAATTTTCGAGTATCACACAGAAAACAAAACCATATCTATAAACTACCAGATATGCAGTAGACTTGGGTACAGGGAAGGACGCTGGGGTATGCGACTTGCGTCGATATTCTAACTCTTTAGTTTTTAGCTGGTGCTGGGCCTGCTGCTTCGGTTGCTAAAGGCAGCAAAACATCGCAGATTTTCCGTCTCAGTGAGTCTTACATCATTGTGCCGTTTGGAGTGGGCACTTGGTCCGTGGAGCCCAAAGGCGAGGATATTTTTTTTTATTAAAATAAGGCACGAGACGAGCAGCACGTTCAGCTAATGGTAATTGATACGCTCTGCCCATTATAATACAGTGCCGCTCAACATTATAGAAAATCCCAAAAAATTTGAACGGCACTACAACTGTGCTCGTCACCGTGAGACCTAAGATGTCAAGTCTCGTTGCCCAGTAATTTCACTAGACACGGCACCCTTCAGACCGAAGCTCAGAAATGCTTACAAATGACTGCTTCACGGCAGAAATAGGCGCCGTTGTGGTACCCATAATCTAGCCGGAATCCGGTGCAAAGGAGCCTCACACTGGTAAATAATGTACAAAGTACTATCCAGTACGCGCCTGAATAGGGCAAATGGAAGCCTGACCGCTGCTGGCAGCTATTTCAGTCAACGGATCAGCCTAACTATCCAACGCGAAAATGATACCAGTATTATTTTTGGGCACAAGTGTGTTCCTCGTAAAGATAGTTTTAATTTTAAAGTTTAATTGTATTGTTCCGGAAAAAAAAATGCTTTAGTTTTAATTTTAGATTCTAGTTACACTATTTTTTGTGCTCTGTGCTCATAGAGAATTAATAGTTTGTATACCTTCGTATGATAGAACTGCGCGTTAGTAGCGCTCTCTGGGTATCCACGGAAGACCAGCGTTGTGGATTCTTTCGAAACCACAATTATCCTGAGTTGGAGGCCCATTGGCGTCATTAGATCATAATTAGAATGGTATAACTTTAAGAACTATTATTAGAATGTATAATGACGTCAATAAACATTTTTTCTTACTTTCTAATTGGAATCATATAAATATAGTTTTAAGCATTGTTTTGAATACATTTTCTGTACAACTGAATTATTTAGTTAATATCTATTAGCAGATAATCAATTCAAACTGAATGTAATAAAATCAACATAACTGGCTGAATACATTGTGATTCGTTTAAGTAAATGAATGGAAATATACGTAATGAAACACAGCAAATAGAACCGAATTATTCGTAAATTGCCATTTTTGCGTAAAAAACATTCACTTTAAAGTATATTTTACTATGAAATAAGAAATACTATTAGAGAGTTTAAACTGGTTAAAAGATTTAAAATACGTGTAATTTTAACTGTATTTTTACAAAACAAATAAAAGGTGATGCTGCAAAGGTCACAAAACGTTGGATTATATTAATGATAATGAAAAACTATTATGCAAAAACCTTATCTAGAAATACAATTAACACTCGTTTAAAACGTTTTAAGAAAAATTTTATAAAAAAAAACTCCTTTTTACTTAAACTCTAATATTATTTATTTCATAATAATGTTACATTCGCCTTTAATGAATTAAAACACTAAGGTTGGGTTGCATCATACTAGATTTAAGTTAGTTGCTACAACTAACATAAATATATGACAATTGTATGTAGCACAAAGTCTGTTTAAGCGTCTTCAATCTGGGAACTTTGATGTCAAAGATGCACCTCGCTCTGGTCGCCAATCGCAAGATCAGCATAGCTGTATTTAGGATATAGTTGAATAACTATGAATAGACCTCAAAATAGGTTTGACCCATTTGAAAAAGTACGTACATAAAAAGCTCGGTATTGGAGTGCCACACAAAGTCAAAGAAACCTATTGAATCGTGTACGAGGGCTGCACTAAAAGTATCGGGAATGGAATATTTCCACTGTTCCTGTCATATTAAAATCTTTTTAATTGAAAACTCCTTGGTTTTAAAAATTGAATACCATTTATTTATTTAAAAAAAGATTCTAGGTCTTGTCACAAGGTCTTTTCAAACTTGTTTAGTCGTTGAGAAAATGGAATTGACTCGAGAAAATTCTAGAGCGATGATTTATTATGACTTTCGAAGTGGTTTAACACAAAAACAGTGTGTTGACCGGATGATTTCTGCATTTGGTGATAAAGCCCCATCCAAAACCATAATTTATCGATGGTTTGCTGAATTTCAACGTTGACGTGTCAAGCTCAGTGATGATCCCCGTCAAGGTCGTTCAAAAACTGCAGTCATCAAAGATAACGTTGATGCTGTGCGTAAGCTGATTGAGGAAGATCGACATGTGACATACCGCGAAATTCAGGCAACTTTAGACATTGGCATGAGTCAAATACAAATAATCTTGCATGTACAATTAGGTGTAAAATTGTTGTTTTCCCGATGGATACCGCATTTGCTCTGTGAAAAGCAAAAAGCGGCTCGCGTTACTTGGTGCGTCAGAACTCTCGAAAGATTCCACGCAGGATCCTCAAATGCTGTATAAAACATCGTATCAGGTGACGAATCCTGGATATACGCGTACGAACCCGAAACAAAAACCAGTCACGAGTTTGGGTGTTCGAAAATGTGGCCACGTTTGTCTCCAAAACCGGCCATGTTGCGACGATTCCTCTTGAGGGACAAATAACGGTTAATGCAGAATGGTATGCTAGCATTTTTTGGCCATAGGTCGTTTCTGAACTCCGTGAAGAGAACTGCAACCGCCGCATCATCCTCCATCACGACAATGCGAGTTCTCACACCGCACAGAACAAAAGAGATTTTAGAGCAAGAAAACATAGAATTATTAGACCATCCGCCGTACAGCCCCGACCTAAGCCCTAATTATTTCTATACTTTCCCTAAAATAAAGAATAAATTGCGTGGTCAGAGATTTTCATCACCTGAAGAAGCTGTGGACGACTACAAAACGGCCATTTTGGAGACCCCAACTTCCGAATGGAATGATTGCTTCAATGATTGGTTCCATCGTATGGAAAAATGTGTCAAATTTCGCGGAGAATACTTCGAAAAGCAATAAATACATTTTTAAATAGTAATGTTGTGTCACTTCCTTGATTCCCAAAATTTTCAATGCCGCCCTCGTACTAAATTGAGATTCTCTATTGAGACGTAATAAAACCAAACCGAGATTGCAGAGATTGATAATTGGTGATAAGTGCGTGTGGTCTTTCATCGCAATAATGTTACTCAGCAAAATTTAAGAATTTTGCTGGGAAGTAAGCCTCCCTCCTTTGCACCACAACGGCGCCTATTTCTGCTGTGAAGTAGTAATGTGTAAGCATTACTGTGTTTCGGTGTGAAGGGCGCCGTAGCTAGAGAAATTACTGGACAAATGAGACGTAACATTTTATGTCTCAAGGTGACGAGCACAATTGTAGTGCTGCTCAGATTCTTTGGGTTTTCCAAGAAACCTGAGCGGCACTGCAATGTTATGGGCAGGGCGTATCAATTACCATCAGCGGAACGTCCTGTTCGCCTCGTACCTTATTTCAAAAAAAAAAAAACATCCGCCGTATAGCCCTCAGACCTTCAGATTTTAACGTGTTACAGTGTCTACTGAATAATTTTCTGCAGTGTCGGTTTAACAACAGGACTGCCAAAACAACTTGTAGCGGTTTTTTCGATCAGAAGTCCCAAATTTCAACAGCAATGGTATGATGTTACTACCATATTGTCATACACCTACAAGATAACAAAAGGCTATCGAACCAAAAATGGCACCTAATCTACTATTATTTTTATGTAAATATGCTTTGCAAAAAAGTCTTGAGTGAAATATATTTTGAATTTTATAAAAGACACTTTTTGGTTACTCCAAGATATAAATTATAATACCAAATCAACAGTCAATACGATATAATTATAAATGTGAACAGTAAACTTTCTTAACTAGGACTATTCAGGATTCAATAGCCAAGTTTTCTTATCGTACAAAATTATTGGAACCCTTTGCTTACATTTTTTTGACTTGCTCGTGTAGCTCATTGACTTTTAGACGTTTGAGTGTTTTTGTTGCATCACTTTACATAATATCTTGTTATTAAAATAATTTGTGAAAACATGAAGTAGTTTTTCTCATTAAAGGGTAAATTTCTCCGAAATCGTGGTAAAAGAAAAAAACATTTGACATTAAATAATTTCATTACCTTGACCTTAATGAAAAAGTTATTTTGATTTGATTTGATTTACAAGCTTTACATAAGTTTTATTGCGAATTAAATCGTTATCTGAGGGTTATTGTGATTATAGTCAGCTTATTGTACGTTTATTATTGTTTCTACACGTCAAATACATTAAATACCATATGTGTTTTCACCATATTTCATTTGCGCCATATCCTTGCGCCATATTTCGGAACGAACTTGTAACTGTCAGTGTCAAAGTCAGTTGTCGATTTCTCGTTTCCGCACCCCGTTCCTTCTACCCCTACCTCGCCCTAGACACTCTCTCGTCGGTAGATCTCGCGCTCACACGCTTGTGCAGTACTCCGCAACCCGCGTAACCACGCAATTTTATGGCGGACGTGCCACCTAACTAACCTCACCTCCTCGGTGACTAAGTGACCTAACCACCAAACACGCACTAAACAAAGAAGATAGGATTTATATAAAAACCAATTGTCTCCCCCGAGGTCTGAAGAGCATTTACCAGGTCAGCTCCCTCACTCCCTGTTTATATAGCATATCTTTCCTCATCCGTACACCCTACATGACATGTAAGAAATGTCGCAATCAAATTGATGTACAAGCCTAGTGGTTCAAAAAGAACTAATTCTTATATTATTATCACAGAACCATTATCTTCAAAGATCTGATTGTTAATAATTCTTGTCCATTTTCGACAGCTTTGTTGACTGTTTACTAAAAGGCTTGAAGATTTAATCTAAGAGTTACGGCTTATCCGGACTGGGGAAAGACGCGAGCCGCTTGAAGTGACCGAAAAATAGGAAAGCTATTTATTGCTCGGTTCGTAATTCCGTAAACGCTTGTGTTCTAAAAACTGTAAGCTATCTTTAACTCTTCATCAAACTAGAGTGAGTTCATCTTTTTGGTCATCAAAATCGATTTCACTTTGCTTTTTAAAACAAGATTAAAGATATGCTTAATTTTACTCTCTTGGGTTAAATTTTCAATTTCTTTAGGGAAGTAGCTTGCCTCTCAAAAGATGCCATAATAATTATATTATTCCCTCGAAATTGTGTCTCGCATTTGGTAAGTTGGAGCTCCTTGCATCTTAGCTCTAAGAGCAACCGCATCTCCGCGGTATTATGAATGATACTTTGGAAATCTTCAAGATGAAGATCAAGATCATGCAAATTATGGTGCTAAATCTCTCGGAAAAGCGTTAAAAAGTGCTAGAAGAAACTTGTATCTTCTATGAGATGAAATTAAATCTTGTTTTGCTTAATCTTCAGTAAATTTATTGAAGTTGGCGTTACTTTGCGAAAATCCATAATTATTCAAATGTTTTGAGATTTCTATCGTGTTAATTCCGCCAATATTTGTCTTTAAACAATTCGACACGTGAGACTAAGTCTCGTGCCCGAGTTTGGTGAGTCAACATCTTCTGAGGATGCCACGTGTAGAGGCAAAGCACATGTCGAATTGTTTAAAGACAAAATATTGGCGGAATTAACACTAAAGAAAACTCAAAACATTTGGATAATCTTCAGTAGACTGAGGTTTGTGTATAAAGTTCAAAGGTAAATCCTGCTGATAAACAATAAAATATATGTCATATCGAAATACCGCTTCCAAGTTTTTCACCTACTACGGGACTACTAGGTTGAACCTCAAACGTCTGCCTGAAACACAAGCCCTTGGAAACAGCGATAAATTAATTGACTTCATAGATGTTGGTTAAATGGAAATAATCTGTATATTATTCCTGGTTCATTGCGTTCCTGGATCAGCTTGAACAATGACTGCATCCAATGCAGAGCTACACAATTTTTTGTACGGCTCAATATTTCGCCTTATTGAGCTTTTTTGCTACGACAAGTCCGTGAATACTCAAAAACGCCTGCACCGATTTTGATGAAATACTTCAAATTAGCCCAATTAGTGATCATAATAATATTATTGTATAAATTCGGATGTTTTTTTGTTATTCTTTCAAGCCCTAAGTACTCTCGATCAACGTGAGTTTTTTAAATTAATTTACTAAATTACCTTAAAATTAAACTAAGAAGGTGGTTAAACAATATTTTTGTCACATTTAATTAGCATTCACTGTCTTTTGTTTAATAATCAATTTTATTTGATTCCGTATAATCGGAAGATAAAATTCGTCTTTTGTTCCCCGTAAACTCAATACTAATTTTCTGTCATATAAGAAATGATTATATCAATATTTTATTATAATATATTAATTTTTATTTTTTTATTATTTATTAATTAATTAAATTCTCATCAATTTTAACAAATGCAATAAAAGTAAAGACGTAAAATACATTGCAATAAATAAGAACATCTCTCGTTAGTTAATTTCCATAAAGAAAAAACTATCGAGTAGATAATTAAATTAAAATATAAAAAAGGCTAATCAACAATTCACTGCAGATGATAAATTAATAAATTGATGGCAAATTCTTATAAAGTTTAATTCCTTTAGAAACTTTACACTTTGACATCACCGTACTTATTAATTAAGTAAGATAAATTCGTCTCCTATGATACAAAAAATTATGAGACCAATGTTTTATTTGACAAATTTGATATAAAATATTTTTCTTTATTTTTAAGTCTAGAACGGTCTCCACTAGATGATATTGGGTAAGATTATGTATAAGTAAATCTAGATCTCAAACCGCTTTATATATGAATTAAAATAGCATAAAATTCTGAGTGTATTTCTCAGAATTTTAATTCATAACAATATTTTTAACCTGAAATTATGTTCGGTTGTTTAAATCAAAAGTGTTGATTCTCAGTGTAATACAATTGTACAGATATGTGAAAATAAGTGTTAATATTTAAAAATTAGAAAATTAGTTGAGAGAATATCCTATTAAAGGTATGCCTTACTATTTGTTATAATCGAAAGTTACTTCGTCATCAAGACAAGTTTATGATGATTAATCTTTCTCTGTTATAGAATGTTATTTGCAGGTATAGCTTTAGAGATAATGATAATTTAAAATAGTTGATACGCTATTAATTTATATGATTCGAAGAAAAAATGTATTAAAATGTTGGCTCGTCTATCATATAAATCATAAACTTATACCAATCATTAAAAGAAATGTATATAATTATAATATTTACTAATAGTTACCCTCAGGTCAACATCTTGCTTGCCTCCTGAAAAGGAATTATTCAACTTTGTTCAAACGAAGTCACGTCGCAAACTTTACCTACCCTACAGCCTTTTTTTCATTTACGTAGCGCAACTTTAATGGAATTGGCTAGAGGTGTTTTTCCGATTTGAAAAATGAAATCAAACGATTTAACTAGTTAAGCATTGCTAGGTCGCGACTTGCACAAATCCAGTAACAAATTTAATTGCAGAGAAATGACTTCGACTTTGAATTCAACTGCGTAATAGACTACGAAGTCGACCTAAGAGAATACGGGACGATATTTTAGTTGATGTGATTGGTTTGATGATTTATTTGTGTTTCGTGATTTATCCTTAAAAAACTCTATTCTCGTTAAGAATATAGAATTCACTCACATGAGAAATTTAACAATATAAACAATGGGTATCTTGTACTTATAGTACTGCGATTTTATTCCAAAAAAAAGTGGGTAGAAATGAATGAACTGCGTAAATATAATGATCAATGGCACTGGCGACGCGTACAAAAAATTTCATTATGAGCTACTACTAGGCATAAAAGGCATTTAATTGAAATATAAATAAATTTGAATATGAAAATAACAAGTGTTATATTCATATGAATGTTTACACGAGACTTATGCCCGAATACTTTTACTTAAATGGGATTACTAGTGGCAATGTCATGGGGCGGGTTGTTCAACTTCCTAAGGGCGTCGCCGCTTGTGATATCTGGGTGATTGTTACCACTCATAAGTTATTTGAGATTTTTTGTGATTTATTTGATTTTTAAGCTTACTCAAGTTAGTCGCAAATATTCCCTGCAAAGATAACGAGTTTAATGCTAATTCTTCTTTCCTCTAAAATAACTGATTGCATTCTGGCAACATTATTGTCAATTGAATAAGTATTATATTCATAGATTCTAGTTTCATTATAATCCGGGAGTTGTAACACTAATCCATACCTTGCATTCTGCTAATTTGGAATTTGATGCAAAGCTATTTGCCAAACATTGTTGGCAATATTAATTAATTGCATACTGTTAGGTTAGTTTTAGGACAAAATTGATGGCGGTAATTCAGTAAAATAAAAAAAGAAGATAAGTTGCATTTTTATTAATAATGATAAATGAAAGTTGCTTATCTCGAGAATATTAATAATTATTTAATTTCAATTAGGTATTTTAAAACAATACGATACGCCTTACCAATTACATTGCAGTACCGCTTGAAAAATATTCTTGAAAAACCAAAAAATTCTGAGCGGCACTACAATTGCGCTCGTCACCTTGGGACATAAGATGTTACGTCTCATTTGCCCAGTAATTTCACTAGCTATGTCACTCTTCAGACTGAAACATAGTAATGTTTACACATTACTACCGCTTCATGGCAGCAATAGGCGCTGTTGTAGTACCCATAATCTAGCCGGCTTCCTGTGCAAAGGAGCCTCCCACTTCTTACCGAAGTAATTTAACTTGATGTGTGTAGCAGAACCGATAAAGTGCTTTGTATTAAAAATACGTGAATGAATGCGTATAATATGATACTCATATTCCTCAATTGCGAATTAAAATTCTACATCATTGTGTCACATTAACACCACTCATGGTCACGATTCCTTCATTGTATTCCATACGCCCAACACTTGACTATACTATTTTTTGACTATAAGATGGGGTCTGTATCTTGATTTATGGAGATGTAGAAAATACGCTTGTATAGATCTGAACAAAATCTGTTTCTCCTCTCAATTGTTCCAGATCCGTTCGAATTTACGTCGTTAAATCTTGTTCGGTTTTAAACAGAATGAAGTTTGGTCATCAAATATACTTGACTATTAATGAGATATATTATGATGTGAATTTTTAATGTCAAGTGAACACCATTTATTTATTTACTGTCCAATTAGCACGGCAGTGCGATTTATACTAATTAGACGAAACACAAAAAAGGAGAAATTATGAGCTGCTACCAGGCATAATTTAAAATATAAATACATTTGAATATGAAAATAACAAGTGTTATATTCATATGAATGTTTATACGAGACTAATGCCAGAATACTTTTACTTAAATGGGATTACTAGTGGCAATGTCATGGGGCGCAAATTACAAACAATAAAAGGAATAAACAATCTATAGAATAATTGAATAAATTATTCAATTTTAATGCTTTCCGTCTACATTAGTAGTTCAGAAACTAGAGTAGTCCACCCATTATTGAATAGGTCCCATTGAGCATTTTTGTCGCGTTGAATTACACCGAATCGCGTATGATAAGGTTTAGACTCATAATATATACTATATCGAACGAATCACTGATGGTCACAGAGATAATCAGCGATTACGTAAAGAAGTTGAGGAGATAGACCAATAGCACTGAGTTTAGTATTACTTTAGAGTTGAGACGGATATCATTATTTACCCTATCAAAAGCTTTGCTATGATCAAAATAAAATGCGTCTACTTGATGTTTATTTCAACCCGAACCCAAGCTGAAGTGTTAATTCATTGAAACAAACTTACCCTAAAATTGTAATGCCTCAAACCTATTTAATATTATAACGAAGAATTACAGGTTATGAAGAATTAGCAGAAAAGTTTGTAGCAAAACTTTGAAAATACTGTGAGGGTGATTTTATCTCTGTGTTTAAATTTATTTTTAGGTTACACTTACCGTATTATATAATCAAGTCAAGAACGTCAAGCACCAGAAAGAAAGAACGAAGATGATGCGGTATTCGTCTTAGTTTGGTAGTAATCGGCTTGCGGTGAGAGTGCGGGCGAAAGGGAAAACCGGGTGAGCGTTGAGAAATCAGTGAGGGTAGAACTATCGAGCATGGCGGTTGTGTCACACTCGTATGCCGGGAATACCACGTTCTTATTACGTTATCTATTAAGCTGTGAAGTGAAACGTTTCATCCCGATTATTATACCGTCTGTTTGTAAGACTCTGTTTTACTTGCTTTCGCGTTAAATTCCTACAACAATGGCCAACCACGAAGATCCTGACCAAGAGACCAGCCTTGTACCGTCATATAGAACTTGTGGGAAGCTTTTATGCACAGGATGTCAGCTAGATGGGTACCGTAGCTCCTTTCTTTGCCGTCAAACTATAGAGTACAAGCTGTATTTGATGTGTAACGTAGCCAGTTATTGGCCTAATATGTCTGTAAAGTATCCTCTAACGGTCCAAAACACTGCATTGGTACTGCATTGTATTGGGCAGGGCGTACTACTTACCATCAGGCGAACGTCATGCTGGTCTCGTCAAAACTAATGCTAGAAGCACAATTTCATTTTCCTGCAAATAGTTATAGTTCATTTTTTATGAAAGAGGAGGAAGTTTGTCCTCCTCTTCCATAAAAATATCCTCCTAAAGGAGGACAAACGAGACGTTCTCTTGCAACAGCAGAGGAATCACCGGAGCGATGCCAGCCTTAACGAAGCTGTATGTACTTTTTTTGAAGGTACTCATGTCGAACTGTCCCAGAAGCACCGCACAAGGAAGCTCATTAGCACACCACACTAAAATGGTTCTAGTGTTCGACACTAAAATGAGTACCTCTGTCCTGCCAGTATTATTTCTACCTTCAAACCGGTTCAATTCTGACTTGCAAAAATCTTGATGAAATTCCCAGAATTAACTTAGGTGTTATACCTTCATCTGACAATCTATATTCAAATAAAGATAAACGCAAAAAAGCGTAAGAAGTACTTATTTCTCTCTAATACGACTTTGGTTTAATACTTATATTCTATATGCCTATAATAATTAACTCTAATTTTCGAAGTAGAAAATAAGCTTGAAAACAGCAACTTAAATTATATATTCTCCTCACACTTACAAATGTCATCTTCATTGTTTATTTTAGCCCCAATTGGTAAATTGTCTTCAAAATTAAGTATATGTTAAATATATAATATATTAATATATCCATAACAATTCCTTATCAATTTATCAGAAAAAAAATCGTTACTCCAATCAATTTCAATGCAAGTTATATAAATTGGCTTGGTTCTAAGAATGCAAATGTTGTTATGAAATGAATCCACGAGATCGTGTTAAATAGCTCCAGGAACGTTTAAATTGAGTTTCTAACCTTCTGAATTCCCAGAACCGAATAAAGAAATTGTTTGTTGTTGCGATAGCTAAATTGTTCTTTTATTTAATTAATATATATATTATTTGAAAGAATTGAATTGCTAGTCATTATAACTCACATTCCCTGTCTTTTTGTAGAGGTTGGAAAGTATGTTTACGTTTTCCACAAAAGCCATTCGAGATAAACGGATAACGTCAAAGCCAAGATCAAAGTCAAAGTCAAATAAACTTTATTCAATAAGGCTTCAACTAACCGCTTTTCAACCGTTACTATAAATATTTCTTTCAAATTGTTGAATCTACCATACTCGTATGTACGGAACAGGTAGAGCTCCTCGGAAGAACATACAAGAAACTCAACGGCCACTATTTTCAATCAATAGAGTATTTTACAATGGCTGTACTGTACAAAATATTTTTTTTTGTAAGGTGCTGTATCTAATATATGAATCGTGTTAGTTAAAAGCTTTTTACATATCAAATATTTCATTATAAGTCATAAAGAATAAACTGTATAAATATAAATTATCCTACATTGGACGCATCAAACTTTAGAGCTAGAATTCATTGTTTGTGTAAGGATGCTTCGTGAACATGATGGTCGTGATAACTGTCATAATTAGAATCGCATTGAACAAATACATTAATTAATTAATTTTAACAACAAAAAAAAATAAGAATATAATAATATTGAAATGATGTTAAGATATGTTACGCATTCGCGATGAGCCTTGTTTTTAAATTGCTATTTTAAAAAAATATATTTTGATGGCGATCGTAGTCGTTTTGTGATGTGCTAAGAGTCAATTCTCTCTTCTTGGTCGCATTCTTCATTTTTGAAGGCCGTTTCCGTACTTCAAAGTTTTTGTAACGTTGGTCACTTAAGTCTTCCACTCCTTTCGGTCCTCGGCTTTACTTTTTCCGGTGGTAAGTGGTAGGCCAGTAAGTGTCTTGATCTGACCAGCTGATCGTCAGGTGATCGTCCGCGTGGTCTTTTGCCTTTCACCTTGCCTATGGCACTCAGTCTGTTTTTAATTACTGGGAAGGCGTCGGCTAATGAGGCCAAAATACCCCAGAATCTTTTGATATCAGATTGTTGTCAATCTAGTGCCAATGCAAAGTTGCTCCAGGATGGACTTGTTTGTTATTTTAGCCGTCCACGGTATGCGAAGCATCCTCCTCCAACACCACATCTAAAACGCGTCAATTTTTTTCCTCTCTGCCGCTAGGATCATCCACGCTTCAGATCTATGGAGGAAGATTGAGATGACTAAGGTATTTACGAGTCTCTTTTTGGTTGTATTAGGGATCTTCCTGCTTTGTCAAACTCTGACCAATTTACTCATCGCACCTTTGGCGATTTGAATTCGTCTTCTGATATCGAATCACTCTTTCCCTTGTCCGAATGTAAAGATCCGAGATACACAAACTCGTTTTCAAATTCCAAATCCGAAAGTTCACTGGTCCTGTTGATTAGCAAAACTTTTGTTTTTGACTTGTTAATACTTAGCCCAATCAGTCATCTCTCCAGTTCTGGTCTGCGGAACAGTTGAGCAAGATTCAATTCATACTTCATCTATTATCTGCTTGTTACACAACTTAATCCACAATTAAAATCGCATTGTCACAATTCGTCACAGTCTTTAAAACACTTATAAAAATGACACGTTTTTCCGTAGATTTCAAGAAATTTGATTCCTCAGATTATCTTATATAGTCTAATAAAATCAGTAAGAAGATTGCCGACAAACCGCGACGGTTCAAAGAAAATCTAATCTTCAAAGCTCGGATTTTAATAATTCTCATCTTGTGATGGTTTTTTGTTGACAACTGCTTACTAATAGCCTTTGGGATTATATTAAAATTATATCCATCTGTTATATATTTTCTAATATTTTTTTGTCGTTTATTTGGATGGTAGTTAGACAGTTATGCCTTATTATGTTATGCCTTAATTCCTTAAAAAATATCCATGATTTTTTACGAATACCCCTGTAAAACTAGTATTTTGAGAAATAATATAAATTAGTAAATCGTAAATCAGGAAGCAATTAATATAATGGAAAACACAAGTTAACAATTGAAGACTAATATCAGTATCAGTAAGCTGACGTGGCAATGATGTAGGTTATGCGTGACAACAGACCAGATTTATTACTCAAGTGTGCACGACAACTATGACTTATATACTCGCGAAAGATTAGAAGTGACTTTGTTGAACACTGATTATAATATGAGGTGCAATGCCGAGTTATCATATTAGTTTCATCACACAGTAGGGATGGGTACTGTAGATTTGAAGCGGCCCAGGTACGTCACGACATCACTATAGCGAACACGACACGAACACCAGCACAGACGCACACATACAGCCTTCGCTGGTGTAGGCGCCGTCCACCACAGAAAACCGCAGGCACTTGTCACTCTGACGATGGCCAACGGCCCGCAAAGTAGAAACACCCAAGCACATTCACTGTTGTGATACCCGACCAGACGTTAGTCCTCGTCCTGTAATCGTTTCACTCCACTCACACTAAATAATAATGTAATGATGATAATGTAATAATAATAATAATAATAATAATAATAATAATAATAATAATAATAATAATAATAATAATAATAATAATAATTATAACAATAATAATAACAATAACAATAATAATAACAATAACAATAATAATAACAATAACAATAATAATAACAATAATAATAATAATAATAATAATAATAATAACAATAATAATAACAATAACAATAATAATAACAATAATAATAACAATAATAATAATAATAATAATAATAATAATAATAATAATAATAATAATAATAATAATAATAATAATAATAATAATAATAATAATAATAATAATAATAATAATAATAATAATAATAATAATAATAATAATAATAATAATAATAATAATAATAATAATAATAATAATAATAATAATAATAATAATAATAATAATAATAATAATAATAATAATAATAATAATAATAATAATAATAATAATAATAATAATAATAATAATAATAATAATAATAATAATAATAATAATAATAATAATAATAATAATAATAATAATAATAATAATAATAATAATAATAATAATAATAATAATAATAATAATAATAATAATAATAATAATAATAATAATAATAATAATAATAATAATAATAATAATAATAATAATAATAATAATAATAATAATAATAATAATAATAATAATAATAATAATAATAATAATAATAATAATAATAATAATAATAATAATAATAATAATAATAATAATAATAATAATAATAATAATAATAATAATAATAATAATAATAATAATAATAATATTGACACATACATAAATGATATTGCCCCAAACTAGGCATAGCCTATACTATGGGTGCAAGAGAACGATATATTTAATACAATATACTTACTTAAACATATATAAATGCAAAAAACATCCATGACTCAGAAACAAGCATTCATCATATATTATAAATGATTGCACGTACCAGGATTCGAACCTCGGGACCTCTAGCTCAGTAGGCAGGATCACAAACCATATAGCCTATACTATGGGTGCAAGAGAACGATATATTTAATACAATATACTTACTTAAACATATATAAATGCAAAAAACATCCATGACTCAGAAACAAGCATTCATCATATATTATAAATGATTGCACGTACCAGGATTCGAACCTCGGGACCTCTAGCTCAGTAGGCAGGATCACAAACCATTAACCAAGGCCATAGTATAGGTTATAGGGGTCGTCAATGATTTTAAACGTTTCCGTTATGTTTGTTCTTCTACAGCGAGTCCAATGATAATTGAAAATAATTCAAAATCTGTCCATTACTAACGGAAATCTGAATCAAATATCAAAAAGAACACTCGAACTGATAACCTCAGTCTTTGGTTGAAAACTTCAAATATAATATCCAGTAATTTTATTTACTATTTGTGTGCAGTTTAGGCACTACATTAAAGCTTATCAAAGACAAAACAAATAAAACAATCATGTCCTTGAATTAAGACATTTTAGAAGGCGCCGTTAGTGCACCCGATCTCTAAGAAAGGTGAACGCAGACGACAGCACAGGGTGTGTTCTTACATCGGCCATGCCAACATGTCCCGAGATAGCGTCGACGAGAACCGGAACAAACTTGTGTATGAAATCGAACCATGATTTGCAGTCTGGGAATGGGGCTGACAAAATTTTGTCCCAAGAAGACACAAGTTTGTGCGTTCACCACTAAAAAGTCTTTGTCGTATCTTCGCGATTCAAGATCACTCCTCTCACTGATGCAGCCTGTATTCGCATACTTGGCATCGATATATCGAGCGACGTTCAGTTGCGTGGTCACTTGGAAGAGATAGCCAAACTGGCCTCTAAAATGCTTGGTGTACTCAGTAAGGCGAGACAGTACTTCACTATAAGCCACCGCCTGCAACTATAAGGCGCCAATACGGCCTCACATGGAGTTCTCTTCTCACCTCTGGGCGGGTGGTCCCCAGTACCAGCTTCTTCCGCATACAACGAAGAGCGGCTCGAATCATCGACGATCAAGTCATCTCCAATCGGCTTGTTTCTTTGGCATTGCGTAGAGATGTGGATTATCTCTGCATGTTCTACCGCATTTATCACGGGGAATGCTCAGAGGAGTTGATCGGGTTGATTCCAGCGGCCGAATTCCGGACCGGACATTACGTGCAAAGTCACGTTGACGTCTGGCATTCCACAATCGCGCGTTTTGCAAGTAATTTCTTGCCTCACACAGCCACTTTGTAGAATCAATTACCGGCTCCGGTTTTTCCGAACAGATACGACTTAGGGACCTTTCAGAAAAAACATACTCCCACCTTAAAGGTGGGCAAAGCATTTCTTGACACGTGTTGTTGCGAATGCCGATGGGCGGTTGCCTCACCTCTCTCCACCCTGTGAGCCTCTTGCCCGTTTGCCCCCTCTTAAACAAAAAAAAGTAAATATATTAATGATATTACTTACTTTTTATTACTTAAGATATCATAAAGTCTAAGTATAATACTACAAATACAAGTAGAAAACACGACTATTTCTTCAAATAGAATAAAAACTTATTAAACACACGTATTCTGAGATAAGATAAGATAAGGTACTTGGTGGTTTTGACGGGGACCAGACATGAGGAGAATAATCATAATATAAGTAGAACAAATATAATAAAATAATATTATCATTCTTAATAAAGGATTTTTAATTTAGAGCACTCAAAACTTGAAACGAAATAAGACGACCTGTGAAAAAAAATCTGAGCATAAAATTTAAACTTAGTTAAAACTTTGCCACTGTAATATATTTCTTTACAGAAATAGAAATATTACGAAAAGAAACAAAGCTAGAGTTAGTAAGTGAAAAGAGTTTTGTCTGAACTTGCCAATTTCAGCAAATATAATTTACAGAAATCGCCAACGGGCTTCATCTCTCCTATTGGCACGTATTGAGAAATATGAGATAGCAATACGATCATGAAATACCTACAACCGCCGAATTCCATCTTCCCACGACACGCCACCAATTAGGGTATCTTCCCCACCATCTGGATGTGTGGCGGTCCTCCACTGTGCGTTTTTCAAGGAGCTTTCTTCCACGTACTTCAAAGCTGTGGAATGAACTTCCTTGTACGGTGTTTCCGGGACGATACGACATGGGTACCTTCAAAAAAGCGCGTACGCCTTCCTTAAAGCTAGACAACACTTCCGTGATTCATCTGGTGTTGCAAGAGAAAGTGGGCGGCGGTGATCACTTAACACCAGGTGACTCGTACGCTCATTTGTTCTCCTTTTTCCATAAAAAACGTGAAAAATATTTACGATATGTACTTCGATTCACTTTAAATTCAATAAAAGGCTCACTGTAAACACTTAACATATTAGGCGTACTCAGAAATCTCGCTGATCGAGGTCGGAGTGACGCCTCACCCACGGTAAGCTTTTATGTACATTGGGCAAGTACTCCATACGTCACCTAAAGGAATTAAAATTGAAGTCCATTATCATATTGTGTTTGAGAGAATCACATTTAGCCTCTTCCACTATCATTATATCTAAATATGATATAAAAACTGTAGACTTTAAATTATTATAGAAATACAAAAATTATCATAAATAATATTTGTAGGGGCCTAAAACACGGCACAAAAGATCCAAGATTTAAGTGCTACGATCCCAAATATTAAAAATAAAATGTAAACCGAACTATTACTACAAAAATACTCGCTGGTAATTTAATGACCTGGATAAAAATTAGATGTCTGTTACACTTAAGCTATTCTTTGGGTTTTGTTTCTTTGATACTTTGTAATTAATATCCGGATTGCGTCATACTTTGGATGTGCCGTGATTATCTATTCTCTTTTCTTGTAATTTTGTTATGGCAAATGACAGTGCAGACGATTCTAGTAAAAAAAACATAGAGAGATACGTTTTTTTAGGAGAAAAATATATTTACGTATTAAAGACCCCGAAATACCGAATAAAAACCTCCTCTGTGCTGATAGCCTTACGGGCTTTTGCAGCAAAGCCGGCGGGGGACTTGAAGGCCGAAGATATAGCTCACAGGTGCGGGGTGACTCGAAAGGAGGCTCGAACCTCAGACCGCCTGCTCACTAGGCTGGATGGAGAGAAAATCACTAACGATCTAATATATCTGTTAGTCCAATGGACTCTACGTTTGAAGAGACTTCGCACTCGCCGGCGGTGTGCGGTGATATTAGTGTAAGTAGGTGTAAGTGTGTTTGTAATTATGTGTGAATGTATGTGTCCAAGTGTGTCACCATTTTTTGTGTAGTGTTATTGCAGGTGTGTGATTTGTGGTGTGATTAGTGTTAAACGATTACAGGACGAGGACTATTTAGTCGGGCTTTTAACAAAGTTTGTACATTGTATTATTGTATATTAGGTTGCTGCCGCTGGAAATCATCAAAGTGACGAGTGGCAGCGGTTTGTTGTCGGCAGCTTTAGATCACGATGGAGATCTACGTTACGAACGAACGACAGCGCTCCAGTGGCACGGCCACTGGAGCGCCGTCGTCTCGGCGTGAATCTATTCTGAACAACTTGCAAACGCCGCAAGTGAGAGAGACCAGACGCATTGTCATCTGAGTGGCTAATCTAAGGCTAGTTTTCTCTTGCGCCGCTTAATAACCAAAATTGTCCCCGGGAACTTGCACAGTTTGATCGTAATACGCATAACGTAATATACGCATATAATACGCAATATTTTAATATTTCATCAGTGGTCAACGACCTAATCGCATCGCACCAAGTTCTCGGTGTATAGCATAAACCTTTTCTACAAACGCCGAGAGGATAGTTACACCCAGTTTAGCACCAGGAGTTCCTAGAGGATTAGCGGGGTCCCCAGCTGCAGACCTCAGGTTTGTTGGCCTATTGTTTAGCCATAACATAATATATGTTATCCTGCGTACGCGCTTATGCATACTTATTTCATAGAATAGTTTTCTTTAGTGATTTAGAGTATCATAATAATATATTCATACCCATATATGGGCCAATAACTGTAGATTTAATACTGAGAATAAAACTAATTTTGCACTCCCATAATCGAAACGGGTTCGTTACAAGAAAGATCTTTGAAAGTGACAAAGCTCGTCCAGAAATAATTACATCGCTTCAGAAGTTTGATCGGGTTAGGTGATACGTCACCTTTGATATTTCATCGTTAATTCTATTTAGCTTTCGTGATTAAGTTGCTTGTGTGATGCCTTTGATATCACTTCGATACTAATATAATAAAAAAAAATAATATTTAAATGTATTTTGTTGAAAATTGTTACTTGGCAAATTTTTAGATTTTAAAGCAACGAGAAGTGCCTTATCGTTATCTCTCCTCTAGCGCGTTTATCACAGGGAGTATTCCGAAGAGCTGTTTCACCTGATTCCTGCCACCGAATTAGGATATCATCCCCACCATCTGGGATTGCGTTCCTCCACAGTGCGGTTTTCCAGGAACTTTCCTTCCAAAAGCTGTGGAATGAGCTTCCTTGTGCGATATTTCCGGGACGATACGATATGGGTACCTTCAATACAAGCGCGTACACCTTCCTTAAATGCAGGCAATACCTCTATGATTCCTCTGGTGTTATATATGTCATATATGAATGTGAGCAGCAGTGATCACTTAACATCAGGTACGTTCGTTTGTCGAATTATGATGTTTATTGTTGGTTTCTCTTGATTGAATTGGTTTTATATCTTATTTTTTTTAATCAAGGGTTTATTTTTCTTTTTCAAGAGGATCATAATATGTCTATGGATTAAGATCGAATCCAACACCGACTAAAAACCTCTTTATGTTAAAGAAATATAAAAAAATCTTGACAAACCTTCTAATAAACACAAGATAATACTGTAAAGATTCTTTTACCTGTTATATGGAATTTTTCAAAAATCAAAATTGAAACTAAAACTTAACTAAACTAACAGAAAAACCATATTAAGAACGCAGAGCTAAGCTAATTTAAATAATAGTGGGTTGTGAACTATTTAACGTTGCTAGGACTCGCGTAGCTCAAACTCGGTAACAAATTTAGTTACTGCAGAGACGCGGCTTTGTATTTAATTGCGTAACTTACTACGAAGCCGGCTTAGAGAATTGCAGCGTAACGTATGATCTATTTTAAGGTAAAAACTCTTGCTTATATAACCTGAAGTGTTTACTAAAAGTAAAAGGGGTGTTTAAATATTTATTTACTATTGTCATTGTTTATTTTTCGTATTTTTTTTTTGTAATTCTCTATTTTTGTATAATATGTACTTTAGTGCCACAATATTATATGTTACTGAAAATCAGTGTTGTGCTCATTATGTTGTATGGACACTATAACTGAGTGGACTCCAGTTTTGGAAGACCAGTGCCATATTTCGTATTGCTTTTTTCTTTTTTCCATCCCCAGAGATCTCCACGACGCGCGCTCCTGTGCTGCCCTCGTCCAACGTAATCCGACGATCTTGACCAGATTGACGGTCCATCTTGTGGGGGCCTACCAACACTGCGCCTTCCGGTGCGTGGTTGCCATTCGAGGACTTTTCTACCCCACCGCCGTTCGTTGAACTTTGTGCCCTGCCCACTGCCACTTCTTTTCGCAATCATTTGGGCTATGTCAGTGACATTTGTTCTTCTGCCGATCTCCTCATTTCTGACAAGTTTCAATATTGAGTTTATAATATTGGGTCAGAATGTTAAAATCGAGAATTAACTTAATATTTATGTAGTATACTTGTAATGCCTGCTACTCGGCTAAGTCAATTTAGAAAATGTTTTGTAGGACAATATCCTATTTTTTGTGGGGGGCCTACTAACACTGTGTCTTCCGGTACGTTATCGTCATTTGAGGAGTTTTCTGTCCCACCGGCCATCTGTCCATCGAACTATGTGCCGTGCCCACTGCCACTTCAGTTTCGCAATCATTTGGGCTATGCGGTGACTTTGATTCTTCTGCGGATCTCCTCATTTCTGACAAGTTTTAATATTGAGTTTATAATATTGGGTCAAAATGTTAACATCGAGAATTAACTTAATAATTATGTACTATACTTGTTATGCCTACTACTCGGTATGGTGGGTTAAGCAAATGTTTTGTAGGGCGATGTATATTAATTTTTAGGACTTTAGAGTAATTTTTTAGGACTCCAGGAAATGTATATTATTAAAAATATAATGGTTTTGTGAAATTTAATAAGTTACTTTCAGTTGGACAATGATTCAATGGTTCTTTTTGCAGTCTGCGCTATACCCAACATTATTCTTCAACACCACCGTAATATTAAGCCTGATTTTAATATTATTAAACTATGAATGCTCTATAAATGCAAATCAAGTATTAAATCGAAGGGGCGAGTGCATTGGAATCGTTTTATTGCTTCAGGCTGAACAATTTACATTGCTTTCAATCAGGTTAGGAAATAACCAATTATCTCTTTAAGAGATTCGATGATGACCCAATACGGGGCTTCAATTTATTTAATAATATTTCGAAAACCTCCTTTTTAATAATATTTTTAAAATTAGTTAGAAATAATGTTTGATAATTGTGTTGGGGCTTAACAAGACGCTTTTTTAACTTAATCTAATTATTTTTAATAGTATGTTGCGTGTGCCAAGTATAATTTGCGTACGACAAGTACACTTTTCGCACTCAAAACAACATATTTTGCGTGTGTTAGATTATTAAGTTTACTAAGATTTTAAGTAATTATTTAATAATAATAAAGATGTAAATAACTCTGAATAAATATATATAAAATATTTTATTTATTTTATTTTATTGTATTCGGGAAACAAACAGTACAACTTAATACACTTAAAAAATAAAACTTAAAATATAAATCACTGATCAATAAGAGTTTCCACAATTAAATAGTACACAGAATAATGCGAGCAAATTAATTACAATTTAAAAGTACCTATTTCTAATGAAAATAATAAATATTAATGAAACATATTGAATTGAAAATAATAAAATATTTATAGAAAATTATAGATGGTTTTAGTAATAATATTAATAATAATAGCATACATTTTTAAGTTAATAAAGAGATGCAATATTATTTAATACTAATGAGAATAAATTAAAACTAAGACATTTTATAAAATATGAAAAATGTTTAGATATTTTTTTAAAACTAAAAAGAAGCTCAATTGTATTTAAAAGTCAATACAACCAATAAGAGCTTGTTCCTGATTGGCTGTCGAGCAGCCAATCAGCGATCAAGCAGCTAGGATTGCCAACCTAAGTCTACTAAGGTTTTGTTCGTTCGGCGCAGTGGTGCTTAGACACATTTGGCTCGTAGCTGCTGCACCGAACGGACACATCAGACTTAAGTACTTATAATTATTATTCACTATATTATTCTATTTTCTCTGTACAGTATATTTTGTAATATTATAATTCAAAAGATGAGCTGGGAGTTTCTTGTTGGTTCTTCTCCCCATGCCAAAGCTCCTTTACGAACCGATGTAGCTTCATGACTTAATAAATCTATATATATAAAAGAAAGTCGTGTTAGCTACACCATTTATAACTCAAGAACGGCTAGACCATTTTTTCTGTTGTTTGATTTTTTGGGTTACTCTTAGTCCGGAATAGGATACTAAGTAATAAAATATCGAAAATATCACAAAAAAATATTATTATAAAAACGTTTATTTTCGCATACATTTTGTATGGATTGACATTTTCATGACATCTCGAGAATAGAAAGAATTCAATGAAGTTTTTTGTTAGTTTCACGCTACATGAGTAATAAAATACAACTGACAGTGCACGTCATGTTATCCAAGTTGACTGGTGGGTGCAATGACGTAATATAACATTCTATACATAAGATGTATAGAATGTCATTGGGTGGGTGCAAGTAAAAAGCACCGCCTTAGTATGGGCTCGATGTTGTGTTTCTGAATCACAAGAGCAAAGCGAGGCAGCCAGTAAACCTCAGAGATCAACAACTAGATAATTTTCGATGCACAAGAAGAAATTTATGAAGTACTGATTTGAATCGAGCAGCGTTTCGATACGATTGCAGTACTGATTACCGCTTGCATACTAGCGTTCACATTGGGTCGATGGACGTTGTTTGCAAGTATTTTCCGGAGAAACGCCAGGATTGTGCTGCCTTAGTGGGAAACTACCGAATCACGACATTTTCTAGCAAACACTCAAAAATACAATGTTTGTTTCCAAATGTCCTCATTTGGGGCAGACATTGTCTAAGAACGACGATTTAATCCGATATTCAGGGTATTAATAAATAAATTAAATAAAAATGAATTAAACACACAATACATTAAAGGAATAACATACCTACTATACTTATTACTATGTATTTTATATGCTAATTCTACAAATAAGTGTTTACAAATCAGTAATACGGACTTTGCTTTTGATTTTGTAGATACAAGGACAGATTCACCATCGAATTAGATCATTGCAATCTCTCGAGATGCACACAATAAATTTTAACAATTATAATTCATGGGCACCATGGAGGAATAACGACATGAAGAGATCAATTCAGCAATGATAATAGCAATTCTTCATGATCTGCAGCAACTACTTTATGAACATTTTGCATGTCGAGTTAGCCCGCAAATCTTTAATTTCCGATCCGTCTTGCATTCGCCATGACCATTAACAAATCTCAAGGCCAATTCTTGATAGTTTGTGGTCTGAATCTAGAAAATGCATTTCCCATGGTCAATCTATATATATATATATAACGGCGGAATAGGATCACCGTCCTTAGCAGGGTCCATAGTCCTAGACTCCTAGCAGTGGGCGTCGATGGGTAAAGTCAGTGCACGGAACAAACTTATTCACACAATCAAATTATAATGTAGAATCACTTTAAATAAACACACTATGGGATATATGGAACGCGCGATGTATCAAGTTCGACCGCTCTGGCCGACCGCTGCACATGAAGTGAAGTGCGCTCCTCTCGGCCGGGGGAACGTTGACTCCATCGAACGCCAACAGATGGCGCTGGCGTTCCGTTTTACGACATATATATATATGTGATTTCCACGTATATAGTCACTCATCACGATATCTCTGGAACCATAAGGCGTAGAGACTTGAAATTATGTAGGAATATTCCTTTCGTCGAGTAAAGGTCAGCTAAGAATTTTACGAAATTCCATCGACGAGAGCTTTTTTTTGAACAGAACAACGTCTGTCGGGTCCGCTAGTATATTTATAAAGCTGACGGTAGTTTACTTGAATATAAAGGTTATTAGATTTTCTTATTCGCTTTACTTGTAAGTTCTATTCCCTGTACTCTATTTCTCGTAGCCACAAGTTAACTTTTCGCACTCAATGCACTCACGTAATTTTAAAATGGGCAAACAGCTCTTTTCGTCGTCGGGTCATTGATATCACTGGCCTTCAAAAGTAAGTATCACACTTTTAAAATTGGGATAACGTTTTAAGTTCACAAGATATACTTTCGAAATAAAAAGGACTCCAAAGAGAATTTAATTTTGTATATAAAAACTTTATAGTCGGTAACCTTCTTCTAAGAATTGGCTGAAAAAAAACTTCAGAAACAAAACCATTCTGGTTTTGTTTTAAACACAAAGTGGACGTTTCCGAATTACAATTTTACCATTCACATTTTTCTTTCTGTTTTAAATTTTTTTCAAGATCGATGGGTCTTGTTTTAAAAATGTATGCTAAAAAGCACATAACATTTATTTGTCATGCCTCTTTCAGTTGAAGAATGTGCTAGGATCATGGCTTTTCTGGAACTAGGCATCAGTATGCGTCGCACTGCAAGAATGGTGGGTGTGACGGTACGAACGGTCCAGAAGGTAAAGCGTAGGTACGAAGAGACTGGACACCATCTGAGGAGACCTTGTAATGGCAGACCCATGTGTACCAGTGCCCGAGAAGATCGTTATATTATTTCCACTGTGTTAAGAAATCGCCACCAAAATGCAGTTGAAGTCCAGCAACAGCTACTTTAGACCCGGAGGACAGACATTAGTGACAGTACAGTGAGAAAAAGACTTGCTGAAGCAAATTTGAAACCCCGAAGACCAGCGAGTGGCCCAAAACTCGAGAGACAGCATCGAGTAGCGAGACTGCGATACGCTCGTGAACACATGCAGTGGGATGAAGAAGAATGGTCAAGAATTTTGTTTGCAGATGAGTCTCGATTCTCCCTTTACACTTCTGATGGAAGGCGAAGTGTTTACAGGCGACCTGGTGAGCGATACCTTCAAGCCTGCATCTCAGAAAGAGTCCAATACGGTGGAGGCAGTGTACATGTATGAGCTGGCATATCTTCAGAAGGTCGCACAGAGCTAGTAGCCATAGTAAATGGCACCCTCACTGGGCAAAGATATGCTCAAGAGATTCTCAATGAGTATGCAGGGCCGTATTTAACAGATATGGGTGATGGATCGATGCTGATGCATGATAATGCCTGGCCACACACGGCTCATATCGTACAAGAGTATATTCAGGAGGTCGGTATCAGCGTGATGGCCTGGCCAACGAGAAGTCCTGATCTCAACCCGATTGAACACGCCTGGGATGAGCTTAGGAGGCTAGTCAGAAATCGCAGACCACCACCTACTACCCTCAGGGCACTAAAGCAGGCCCTGGTACGAGAATGGGAGAATATTCCCCAACATCGGCTCCGAAACCTAGTGTTCAGTATGCCAAACCGGCTCGAAGCTGTAATCAGAGCTCGAGGAGGCAATACCAGTTATTAAAAATTAAATAACATGTAATACATTTTAGTTTATTTTTTTTTACACTTAACTAAAAATGTCTATTTTCATTGTTTTATCTTTTTTAAGTTAAAAATGTTCCTAAAGTATAATTTTAGTTTCTAAGAATTAAAGCCTATAAAATTTGCAACGTTTTTGATCTTAAATCTCTACCTTCTATAGTTAAGAAAAAAAATTAATTTGAAAAACGTGATACTTAATTTTGCAGGTCAGTGTTTTTTTATAGAAAATGTGATCGAATAATATTTTTGAATACCAAATATGAACTGAGTATAAAAATGAGCTTAAAATTAAAATTATCGATTTTACTCAATTATAGCATTTGAATTTAGTAGTTGAATATTTTTTTAAAACATTAATTTAATGTCTGAACAGGTTTGTCATCGTCTTTATGAAGACACCTTGAAGTTAATCAATGCAGGTAAGATTTATTTTATTAAGACTAGCTGACCTAGCAAACGTTGTATCGACATATAAATTAATAAAAATAGCAATAAAAAACTTTTGGTGTATAAAAAATAGTTTTCGACCGATTCTCAGACGTACCAAATATACATTTCAAATTTTATAAAAATCAATCAAGCCGTTACGGAGGAGGCAACTAACATTGTGACACAAGATTTTTATATATTACATAAATAATTACAAGCAAACCCTTATTTCATATATACCTCATCTACCATACCAGTGGGAGGCACCCTGGCACAGGATGCCGGCTAGATTATGGGTACCACAACGGCGCCTATTTCGGCCGTAAAGCAGTAATGTGTAAGCATTACTGTTTCGGTCTGAAGGGCGCCGTAGCTAGTGAAATTACTGGGCAAATGAGACTTAACATCTTGTCTCAAGGTGACGAGCGCAGTTGTAATGCTACTCAGAATTTTTAGGGTTTTTCAAGAATCCTGAGCGGCACTGCATTGTAATGGGCAGGGCGTATCAATTACCATCAGCTGAACGCCCTGCTCGTCTCGTCCCTTATTTTCATTTAAAAAAATATTCATTATGTTTTAAAACACCTCAGATGCCGTTTATTCAAGCCTCTTACTCCTTTAAAAAACAATAAAGGAATAACTATATTGTAGAAACAAGCTTGTATCAATACTCTTCATACCCATATTATTAACTTATTTACACTAAGCTAGGCTTCTACTAAAATGCATTACACAGAGCCCATTTGGCACAGTACTGGGCATCTCATGCCAAGAACATAATTCGAACTTCACAGAACTCTAACAATATTTTGATAGTTTTTTTATTGGATGGAATACATAGTGGATTATCTACTTGTTATATTAAAGCAAGAAAAATAATTCGTATTGGTAATGGTAGTAATATGTAGATAAAATTACTGTAACATACACGTTATTTTTTTTAATTCAAAATCCAATTCAACCTTAATGCCTCACCGTAAATTTCAATCGATAAATCAATCATTTTAAATTTGACGCATTTATCACGGGGAGTGTGCCGAAGAGCTGTTTCACCTGATTCCTGCCGCCGAATTCCTCCTTCGCACGACACGCCACAAATTAGGATATCATCCCCACCATCTGAATGTGTGGCGTCCTCCTCAGTGCTTCGCTTTTTTCAAGCAACTTTCTTCCACTACAAAGCTGTGGAATGAGCTTCCTTATACGATGTTTCCGGGACGATACGACAACGGTACCTTCAAAAAAAAACGCGTACACGTTCCTTAAAGGCCGGCAACGCTCCCGTGATTCCTCTGGTGTTGCAAGAGCATGTAGGCGGCGGTCATCACTTAATACCAGGTGACTCGTACGCTCGTTTGTTCTCCTTTTTCCATAAAAAAAAACGTGAAAAATATTTACGATATATACTTCGACTCCCTTAAAATTCAATAAAAGGCTTACTGTAAACACTTAACATATTAGGCGTACTCAGAAATCTCGCTGATCGAGGTCGGAGTGACGCCTCACCCACGGTAAGCTTTTATGTACATTCGGCAAGTACTCAATAAGGATGAGAATCATTTGAGTAGGGTTAATAACTGATATGAATAAATTAAAATTGAACTCCATTATCATATAAATTCTGAGATAATCAAATTTAGCCTTTTCTAGTTTCGTTTTATGACATAAAAACTGTAGATTTTAAAATATATAAATACAAAAATAATCATAAATAATCTCTGTTGCAGGTATGATTCTTCATGTGCCTAAAACACGGCACAAAAGATCCAAAGATTTATGTGCTACGACCACTACTATAACTACAACAAACTGATTTGAAATATAAAAAAAAATAACTAATACTACAAAAATACTCACGAGTAATTTAATACATACATACATAAAATCACGCCTCTTTCCCGTAGGCGTAGACAGAGACCACTTCTTTGCACTTGCTACGATCCTTACATATCAGGTCTGAGGCAGTCTATTTTGAATGGGCGGTAGTTTTTGACGTCCAATAAGTGATTTTGAATCTTATTTTGAATAAAAATATTTGAATTTGAATAATATAATAAAATATTCATACCCATATATGGGCCAATTACTTGATCTTTAATAATATTGAGAATAAAACTAATTTTGCACCTATAATCGAAACGGGGTCGTTACAGGAAAGATCTTTGAAAGTTAAAAGCTCGTCTGGAAATAATTACATTGCTACAAAAGTTTGATCGGGTTAGGTGATACGTCACCTTTGATATTTCATCGTTAATTCTATTTAGCTTCCATGATTAAGTTGTTTGTGTGTTGCCTTTGATATCACTTTGATACTAGATAAGTATGATATTTCACATTTTCATTTATATTGTTGAACATTGTTACTACGCAAATTTTAAACCAATATGAAGTAATTTACGCCAAATGTATACACTTGTTCAGGCATTAATTAATTTAAATGTTTTACAAAAAAATGGCTCTTTCGTAAGTCCTACTACTCCACAGCTGAATATCTAAGTGATCGGACAGCCTGGGACAGGATTATGATTATTTTGAGAGCGCAAAAAAGAATGCTGGGATAGTTTCTTGCTCTGAGAGAGAAGAGCTCTCTCAGAGCGATGTTTGTTTCCAATTGGTGATAGAGAAACTAAATGACTATTGTTTCTTTTATGTCTAAATTATGAGGTTTTTGATTACTATTGATAGAATTGATATTAAGCTTATTTCAAAAAAATCAAGAATTTTCGTATTTTTTTCGGATAGAATCATATTTTGATCTACATACATTTTCGTATTTGGATTGATTTTTAATAAGCGTGTCCCATATGTCGGATTAAGATCGAATCCAATACCGACAAAAACCTCCTCTATGCTATGCTAGATAGTTCAACAGCTTTTCTGCGAAGCCGGGGGTGGGCCGTGGACGCTATATCTACGTTTATAAAAAGAATGATAAAATATTCTTGACAAACCTACTAACAAACATGAAATAATACTATTAAGATTTTTTATCTTATTAAACGGAAATTTTGAAAAATCAAATTTGAAACTAAAATAAAAGAGTTACTATTTAATATCCACAAAGAAAAACCACAAAAAGAACGCAAAGCTAAGCTAATTTAAATAATAGTGGGTTGTGAACTGTTTAACGTTGCTAGGGCTCGCGTAGCTCAAACTCGGTAACAAATTTAGTTACTGCAGAGACGCGGCTTTGAATTTAATTGCGTAACTTACTACGAAGCCGGCTTAGAGAATTGCAGCGTAACGTATGATCTATTTTAAGGTTAACTCTTGCTTGGTATATAGTGTTTACTAAAAGTAAATGGGGTCTGTAAATAATTTTTAGGGTGTTTGTGTATTTTTGTAAGTCACACCTATGGTAGCGAGTAGGTAGAGATATTGTTATGTTTTATTTTAAGGTAAATAAAACTTTGTAAATTAATTTGTGTGATGTGAAATAAAAATATGTGTATGTGTCTATGTCTAATGAGTTCCTTACCACCTCTTCTCATTAAAATATAACATTTTCCGAAGAAGAAATACCGTGATGACCAATTGTGGTGCAGCATATTTTGGGCTTCCGACTTCCACGATTCTTATGCCAAGTTTTAATTATCTTACGTCATCAGCCGGATGACGTCTACTGCTGGACAAAGACCCCCAAAGATCTCCACGACGACTACTCCTGCGATGTCTTCATCCAACGTATTCCGACGATCTTGACCAGATCGTCGGTCCATCTTGTGGGGGCCTACCAACACTGCGTCTTTCGGTACGTGGTTGCCATTCGAGGACTTTTCTGCCCCACCGTCTGTTCGTCGAACTATGTGCCCTGCCCACTGCCACTTCATTTTCGCAATCATTTGTGCTATGTCAGTGACTTTGGTTCTCCTGCCGATCTCCTCATTTCTGACAAGTTTTAATATTGAGTTTATAATATTGGGTCAAAATGTTAACATCGAGAATTAACTTAATAATTAAGAAGTATACTTGTTATGCCTGCTACTCGGCTAAGTCAATTTAGAAAATGTTTTGTACGACGATATCTTATTTTTTAGGACGTACTCCAGAAAATGTATTTTATTAATTCAATGGTTTTGTGAAATTTAATAAATTACTTACAGTTGGACAAGAATAGATATGATATATGTTCTTTTTGCAGTCTACGCTATACCCAACATTTTCACCAGCATAATATTAAACCTGATTTAAATATTATTAAACTACGAATGCTCTATAAATGCAAATCAAGTATTAAATCGAAGGGACGAGTCCATTGGAATCGTTTTATTGCTTCAGGCTGAACAATTTACATAGCTTTCAATCAGGTTAGGAAATTAACAATTATATTCTTAAGAGATCCGATGATGACCCAATACGGATCTTCAATTTATTTAATAATATTTCAAATACGTAAATTTTCAATAGTTCTTTTTTTGCCGAGCTACGCAAAAGATGTTTGAAATTTATAAATAATGTTTGTTAGTTGTGGTGGGGCACAAGACACTTTTTTAAACTTAATCTAATTATTTTCAAAGAAAATGGCTTGTTGTCACAACTCAGGTTTGCACTGTTAGAGAGGTAGGAGTTTGGTCTGAACTAGTTGCTGCCCGTGACATCGTCCGCGTGGAGGCTATCTGCAGCAAGAATACCATGTCTCCATCTAGCCTTATAATATGTAGCTTAGATATTGCCCCGATCCTATGTTAATATTTATGTGAAATTTGTATTAAATATATTAAGTACCTTCTGCAAACAACAACAGACAAGTAGATACAATTTTAAAAGTGTTTTTTGGATTCGGACAACCAATAAGTATACTTTAAAAACCGTTTTTATTATATTACCTATATATATGTAGTTTTTTTTAGAAAAACGTTGTACGTTGGATTGGCGTATAAATTAATATGGAATAGCAATAAAAACGAATGTATAGTGTATAAAAATAGACTTCGACTGATTCTCAGACCTACCAAATTTTTATTTAAAATTTGATAAAAATCGATCAAGCCGTTTCGGAGGAGTATGGCAACTAACTAACAAATGACACGAGAATTCTTATATTATATATTATGCGTATGTAAAAAATAGAAAAGTATAAAAATATCTTACATTATAGTATGTTATGTATATATAGTATTAACCTATAATAGATTGAAAGATTTTTATTTAAATTGAAACACAGAATCCCCATAATCTATCAAATTCTCTGATTTCGGTCTTTATGATACAGTGAACTCTTACAGGCACATAAGAATTTCCATCTTTAGTGTCAGATTAATGCACATATGATTTTCATATTGACTGGGAGAACCATGACGTACACTGTATGAATTTTTTACATAGTCATACACGTGTGTTTAAAAGGAACCATGAGCAGCATTTTTGCCATACAAACGTTCTCAACTATTTTCTGCTTTGTTAGATAGGCCTTTTACCTTATTTTTTAGACGAATTTTACTTAAAAGTGTCTCAATTAATTCGTACTCTTCAGAAATATGACGTGCTTTTTGTGGTAGCTATTTGAGTGCTTACGCGTCCGTACGTTTATTTATATTTTGGTATTTTATTGATTTATAGTTCTACTTTCATGTAGGTTGATTTAATGTAGTTCTACAACTGTTTCTACAACTAGAACTTTTTTTATGTAATCCTTAACATTATTATTATTCTAGTTTTTATAATATTTATATTCACGTGTAGAGGTATAGTACCGTAACTATTTCCTCAAATCAAATCACTGTATTTTGACCACATCCAAAAGGAACTATAAGTAAAGTCACTGCCACTCATCTAAGGCAACATTTACAGCTTCAACTTGTTTTAAATTATTTTAATTATAATCTACTAGCTCACCCAGCAAACGCTGTATTGCCATATAAAGAAATTCGGACATTTGATTGACTGCGACGATCTTAGTCAGGTCGTCTTCTTAATTAATCAAAGGGAGAAAAGTTCTCGCGCACAGTAAAGTGTCAAAAAGATCAACAAAAAAGCACATAACTTGAAATGTCGCTATCACAAAGGATATGATAATATCGATCGACATATTGGTTGTCAAATGTCAAATATTATGGTTAGTTTTAAAATGTAATTTATGACAAAACTTAAGATATATCTTATTGATAAATCAATCTACATAAAAATAATCTGATAGATAGTTAACAACTGAAGTTGATCTACCAACTATAGTTAGCTAAAATTAGGTTTTTTTTTACCTCCTGAGAAAATTAGAAAGCTAAAAAAAATCTAATTATTTATGCATTTTAAACTATTTTTTCAATTTCATTTCAGAACGGCGGGGGACATATCAAAGGAAAAAGAAAATTGTTGTTTTTATTTAATTCCAAGCATCTTCATATTTATTCACCTTTTAAACCTTCCCTGGACTTCCACAAATAATTCAAGACGAAAATTAGCCAAAAGGTTCAGCCGGTCTCAAGTTTTAGCGAGATTAACGAACAGCAATTCATTTTTATACATAGATGTAACGTGATGCAATAAAAATACTCAAACGTCTTGACTTCATTTCATAAATGAAAGTCGTGCTTGTACTGAAAGTTCTTCACTAATTTCTCAGCAAACTCTGAGGATATTGAGTCTAATGAATATCTCTATTTGGTTGGTTAGTATCCCACAGGTCAGCGTCAAACGCCATTATCCTATCTTAGACATCGATTTTTTCCACTACAACTATTTTTTCCAGATTATCTGAATGTGTCCGGGCAATGCGATCGAAATATCTTTGGACTCGTTGGAAAGGATGGTGCATAGTCTGGTTCACACTTTCAGTTGATTGAGAATGGATTTGCTGATTCTTTTTGTAGTCGGATACTAGACTAATTGAGCACATCTTTGACGCCTGGGAAGAGTCACAGGCTTTGGGTATTTTTTGTCATTTTTGGCCATTAGCGTAGATAAAAAAAAAGTCGTCACGTTTTTGCTCTTAATAGTGATTTTCATTATTATAACACTAGAAATAAGGGATTGCTTGTACATATTCTAGTAGGCTTCATAAGATACATAATAGCTTTAAGGGTAAATGTATACACTTCTATAATCTTTATTATAGAACCTGGGACTTTTCCCAGCCACTGTTCAGGCATTATCTATAAATAAATTTAAATGTTTTATAAGAAAAATGGCTCTGTCGTAAATCCTATTATTCCACTGCTGAATATCTAAATCATCGGACAGCCTGGGACTAGATTGTGATTATTTTGTAGCGATAGAAATGACTATACAATATTGTATATTTTTATTGAAAAGAGCGCAAAAAGAGAATGCTGGGAGAGATTCTTGCACCGCTTCTTCTCTCTCAGAGCGCCATTTGTTTCCGAAGCGGTAGTAGTATCTAGTAGTTATTAGAAATGACATCAAAAAGAATTCTAAAGGAATCAATTTTGAGAAAATAAATGCCTTTTAGTCTACGACATATGCAATATTCTCCTTCAACACGAGACCGTTAAAACTGATCTGAATATTATAACACCAAGTTGACTCTATAAATGCAAACCAAGTATTAAATCGATGAGGCGAGTCCGCGGGCATCACTTTATTGCTTCAGGCTGAACAATTTACAACCTTTTCAATTAGTGTAGGAAATAACCAGTTTTCATTTTATGAGAGTTGAAATCTCTCTCGCCTATTTTTAGGGTAGGGAAATGTCCACTTTTCGTGAACTTTTGAGAACCGAGTATGCATCTAGGCTTGTTTTAACAGGTCACATAGTTTGTCGCTGAACTTGAGAATTTTATACGATGTTATCAATCAGAAATCGTAGTCTTGGGTGACTTCAACAGGTTCAAGGCATGATGTCGAATGATTTTGGTCGCGTTCTAAAGACTAAGCAGGGTGATCTGTGAATAATTTTGCATTGGAGTATGGTTTGTTCCATCTGGTTGAGACGCATGTTAACTTATTTACACTAAGCTAGGCTTCTATGCTAGGCTTTTCTAGCCAAGACCGTAATTTAAACTTTATTTATTACCGACAACAGCCACTTCCTTTGATCTTGTACATATTTAATCAAATTTTTTACTCTAACATCAGGTAAAACAAATAGAAAGTGCACAAAAAAGTCCAAAAACAATTTACATATTCAAGTAACGATTATTTGCTGTGTAAAAATCAACCCAACGCTTTTCCTTTAAAAATTGCTGTTTCGTAATAAAAATATTATAAGGAAACGATGATACGTAAAGCTCTATTTTGATAAAATTATCGAAATATCAATCGATATTTCGTCCCTCTTAAAAATTCTCTCCGTTACTAATTACCAACTGTTGCAAGACATTTTATATTTTGCTTCTCAAATTATACACAGATTAAAACTTTCAAACTTTTACAAGTAATATTACTGCTTATGCAAAGTAATCCTCGGGCTTTTGAACACTTGTTGTATCCATTCGACTAGCTATGGTCGTGTGACTAAAACTTCTTTAGGGGCGTTGAGCACTTTTCTGGGGATGGGTATAAAATGTTAAACTCGCGTCAGAACACGTGGCCTGATTGAAAGTTCGTAAGACAGTCGTTGAAATTATGGATGAAAAATTTATACTTCTAATTATTAATATTTCAACTAAATGATCATACGGTCATTGGACCCGTGGTTGAATCATTGTGATTGCGAAGCCGAAACAGATCGAGGGATCGAATCTCAGACGTGTAACAAGTTTACAGTTGATTGATTAAAGTTGATTTTTCGGAGAGATAAAATTTTTAATGCAAAATAATTGTGATAGTTCTGAATTTTTTTTTTTATGTAATATACATTGTTCTTTTATGTACAATAGCGGAATAAATGAATATTGTATTTAACCATATAAATGCTAGTACATTTTATATTAATAAATAAATCAATTCGTTGGAAATTATTCCCTAAACATTAAAAAATGCACAACGGTAATGGTTTTTTTTTTGTTAGTTTTCACTTCTGTCGGCATTCTCGGAGTGGTTATTTTTTTCTTGGGTAATGTGTATATTGCTTTGCGTATATATTTTTTTTAAATTACATTTTATTTTAACATGTGTTATCGATCATTTTGAATCATCATTTGATCATCATAAGATTATTGTATTATCAATTAATGAGACTTAGCATCTTATGGCTCAAGGTGACGAGCGGAATTGTAGTGCCGCTCAGAATTTTGGGTTTTTCAAGAATCCTGAGCAGCACTGCATTGTAATGGGCAATGCGTATCAATTTCCATCAGCTGAACGTCCTGCTCGTCTCATCGCTTATTTTCATAAAAACACCATCGTTCCTTGATACATGTGCTAGTTGCAAGTACCTACATATAGACGAAGCTCCTAATTGTGAAAAATATGGTTGTTTTTATCTCGTATGTTGAATTAGTAATCCCGATATAGTGATAATTTGTTATTGCGAGAATCCAGAAGAGACCAAATAACAATAAAATACATTTTTTTTTATTTTAATAGATTAAACACACAAGCATTAATTAATCCAGATACTACTAATCCTTGCAATATTTCGCATACAAGAGCTACAGAGTGGTCCCTAATTATCTTTGGCAATTTCTCCATTGCGTGTTGGGCAAAGATTGATGTAATTGGGACTTGGTAATTAGGGACCTGTCAATAGCCAACTCTTGGTGAACTTTAGTCAGTTTGGAGTTGAGCTGAAAATATTAGGCGAGTCATGGTCTTATTAGCATTTTAACCCAATTCGGTAAAACTTTGCTAACTTCATCACTGTCGTTCTAGGAGGTGATCTTTCATTACATTCAAATTCTTTATAATAATTTGTTGTGACTCTAAGATCTTTATTCTAAACTTACTTAACCAGGCCGCAATTTGACTGTCAACTAAATATGAACTCCTGGTACAAGATGGTACAAGATTTCCATCAATATAATCAAATACATTGCTATTACCACAATATTATTTTTCACTCGGTACTAATGATGTATAGTAAACAATTTACTGTCCTCTTAACTTAAAATATAATAGAATAGAAATATATGTATATACAGGAGTGACAATAACATAACATACACCCAATTCCATGTACCAGGCTCAGTAAAATTGTTAAATCTTTTAAAGTTGACTGTGTAATATTATAATAAACTCCCAAATGTTAAAAAATTAATTAACATCTTAGGCTTATTATAATGTGAAAGATTATTTGAATGATTAAGATAGTTGGGATTAATGTTTCTAAATTTATTGTTACTGAATATTGTCATACTCATTTGAATGCTATTGTAACTTTTGTGCTTCATCCTGACTTCCAATAAATAACATATAAAGTTTAACAGTGATTTTTTTTTAAATTTGAATTTAAATTACTGCAACAATATTTGGTCACACACCCTTGGACACGTCATGAAGCTACATCAGTTCGTAAAGGGGCTTTGATATGGGGAAGAAATGAGAAGAAACAGCCCATCTTAAACTAGAAGCGTCTAAGGAAGCGCGATCAGTCAAAAAAACCAAGGGTATTTTTACTAAGATTTGTAAATCTCCATCATTATCATTATCATCATCAGCCGGAAGACGTCCACTGTTGGACCAAGGCCTCCACCAAAGATTTCCACGATGATCGGTCCTGCACTGCCCTCATCCAACGTATTCCGCCGAACTTGACCAGATCATCGGTCCATCTTGTTGGGGGTCTACCAACACGTTAATAGACATATGATAATAGAATTTTATGTGCTGAGATTCCTTGAAATGTTATCAAAAGTACTGCCCTACGCCCAATATGATCACAGTATCAAGTCGTACACGGTCATTGACAAGTAAAGAATCAGCGTCGCCAAAACCGCGTATCCTCTCCATCTTAAATACATTACTTGTTACCAATACTATCTGAGATTTATTTGAAGATTGAGAGTGTTTCATTATGTAGTTTTTTGGCTTTCTGTGAAAATAATGTAGTGCCTATATTAATTTAATTTGTATGTATCTTATATCTTTAAACGAGCAATTCTAGTATATATAGATTATGGGTACCACAACGGCGCCTTTTTCTGCCGTGAAGCAGTAATGTGTAAACATAACTGTGTTTCGGTCTGAACGGCGCCGTAGCTAGTAAAATTACTGGGCAAATGAGACTTAACATCTGATGTCTCAAGGTGACGAGCGCGATTGTAGTGCCGCTCAGAATTGTTTGGTTTTTCAAGAATCTTGAGCGGCACTGCATTGTAATGGGTAGAGCGTATCAATTACCATCAGCTGACCGTCCTGCTCGTCTCGTCCTTATTTTCATAATATACATATATATAATCTGAATCTCGGACGCAGCTCCAACGATTTTCATAAAATTTAGTATACAGGAGATTTCGGGGGCGATAAACCGGTTTCAATTTAAAAAAATATTGTTTTATCCATGTTTTAATAAGAAACAGCTATAATAACATTAGAATACAAAGGTAAATTTCGCCACTATATACAAGACTATATTAGCTCAGATGGGACATTGGGTGATCCGGAAAACAGAAGACCCGGGTTCGTATCCAAATGTCCTATTAGTTTCTTTTTTTCAAGTTTTGTACATTCTTAAATATCCGAGCCAGGCTGGGTCGTCCGAATATTATCTTTAATTAGTCTACATACTTTTTAAAGTAAAATATTTCAATAAATAAATCTGATATGGCTCTTGTAAATCTATTTTGGGGTATCTACAATAGCTTTGAAAATGTAACAGAGGAAAATAAGATAACAAGCGGCGCTTAATGAGGTTTATTATGCAACATTTCTTCGGAAAGTTATGTTTTATAAGCAAGTGCCTGAAGCTAAACAGACCCTAAGTTAAACAAGATCCTGCAAAGTAACCTGTACAGAAGCAACAATTTATTTAACCTGTCATGTTTATTAAATACAATTATGAAAGCAGAAACGGTGGTTCTTTCGAAAACATTTCCATTTTATATTAGTTTTGCAGGAAGTCAACTTTAAGGAGACTAATACAAATAAATTAATTTTCCTATTATCATGCGCAAAGTTCGATTTTGCGCATGGATTTGCGTTCGCAAAGTACTACTTTCCTACACGTTGACAAGAGCGTGCAGGAATGTGGTGAGCATGCGGGATTGTATGAAAATAATTATAGTGGTCGAACTTTGCGCAACTTAATAGGAAAACTAGTATACGATACTCGTGTGCACGTAGGTCATCCTGCACTCGCTTCGGTCGTTCGGGAACGACCTACTTTGCGCACTTGTATAGTAATGTATTATTATATTAAAAGAAAAAAGATCGTCTAAACATAATAATCTTCAATGAGCAAGCACATTTAATTGGAAAGATAAACCAACTGAAACCCATTGCGAATAGAACCATTTTTTTGTTGTTAGGTCACGCTTACTCCGCAACGTGGCTTTAGAATTGAATTGCGCAACCGACTTAGCCGGCTTACGAGATTTGGGCGATATAAAGGTTTTTGAGGTTTCTAGCTTATGTAATATTTTATATCTTTTATTATGCTACTGGCTCAAAAAGTAATTTGTGTTGCTTTTACGGGGAGTGTCCACGCGAGTGTCTTATTAAAGCCCGAAACAATCGTGTTCGTTTTAGGTATATGAAAGAGAAACAGTTTCTTGCATAGCATTTTCTAGTAAAGAAATTATAGAAGTAAAACTACTTTAGAATCATTGTGATTTGAAAATTGATGAAACGAAGTATCGAGATGTTAGAGACACAAACAGGTAAATCTTTATGTTTTAGCCGGAGAGAGAATGATATAGGAAGCATTATAAACTGTTTTAGTACCAGGCCATCGTAGTTGAAGAAGAGATTGTCTTATGTATGACGCGAGGTATACCTTAATATTTTCTGACGTCATGCGCTCGAAGTATTACAACAAAGACACCAGGAGAACATAAGTATGGTAGCGGTGATAGTAATGTATCATAGCGGTTGAAATCATATTGTGTCATCGTAGCAACATGTATCAGGACTTCAGATGCAGTGTAGAGATAAAAAATGTATTGATGCTCTTCAGTACATTTAAAAAACATACCCCTAAGAATATCTTTTGTAAACATTATGTGTATTAGCGCGTGCGTATGAAATAGTTATTTGTTCAACAAGTGAGCAAAGTTATTTTTTTCAACGAGTGCTGAATTTAAATCACGAATTGGCGAAGTAGCCTAGAATTGAATTCTAATATAGACTACTGAGGTAGTGAGTGATTTAAACGCATGAAACAAAAAAAAAATTTGCTCTCGAGTGAAACATACAACTTTTCACCTCGACTAGCGAGAAATGTGTAAAAGGTTATAGTAAGAGAAACAATTATTGTTATAACCTACCCACTCTAATTATTAAGATAATAAATTTGTGTGATAATACGCTAGGATAAATGAGTTTCGGAACGCACCGGATCGCATTGTTTATTTTTTTTAACGCGGATTAATTGCCGAATGTATGGTCACTTGAGATTCGAAATTTAAATCACTTTGCCTCACGCTCGCAGCAAAAATCATTTTTGCTGCGAGTTTTCACGAAGCAATAGCGCCCTTTTCTGGAGAGTTGAAAACATATTATATTATTGAAATTGCAAAGTCAGTTGTGGCTTAATAATAGACCGACGTACATGAGATTCCGAGGCGAGATGGTCTGCAGCTGGGGGCCCCTGCTAATCCTCTAGGAACTCCTGGTGCTAAGGTGAGTGATGTTTCCTCTCGGCGTGTGTAGGAAAAGGATTTATGCGTTGCGTTACACCAAGAACATAATGTGAGGCGATTAGATCGTTCATCACTGATGAAGTCTCAATCTACTTATTATATTAAGCGTATATTGCGATTTGCGTGCGAACTGTGTTGCTAGGTGACAATTTGGTTATATTATTATGCGGCACAAGAGACAATGTCATTAGATTACCTCTCAGATGACAATGAGTCTGTTGTCTATGGTATTTCTCTATGTATTTTCCTTTTACAGGAAATCGTCTGCACCATAATTTGTATAACAAATTGCACGAAAAGTTAATAATTGCGGCGCATCCATTGTGGTGGTTTTAGGTGGTTGATCGAGTTTGTCGGAGTGGGTTTGCGAGAATTATACAATATTACTCTCAAACTCACAAATATATCTATTATTAGTAGACGGTATTTGTTCTGTTCAAATAAAATTAAGTTTATTAAGATTTTTATGAATTTGTGAAAAAGTTCAGCATCGCTTCTATAAGTCCTGTGGTTTTGCAAAAGAATGGGAATATTATGGGACCAATATCTACTCAATATTTCTTTCAATTTCATCAAAAAACTTACACAATTTCCGTTTCTTTTCTTAAGTGAAAACGTTAGTGATTATGTAATGTGTTGGTCTTCCAGCAAAGGTTGCTGTAAAATATATAATTTAGCCAACAATACTGTAATTTTTATCAAAATTACTAATAAATCATGAACTGAAATCAATTGAGTATTGAAATTGTTTTATGTAAACTACCATAAATTAATTACACAGCGAAATTAAGAATATCACCGCTTTGAATGCACCAAAAATATCAAACGACTGACTGCCGTGAAGTAGTAATGTGTAATCATTATTGTGTTTCGGCTTGAAGGGCGCCGTAGCTAGTGAAATTACTGGGCAAATGAGACTTAAAACCTTATGTCTCAAGGTGACGAGCGCAATTGAAGTGCTGCTCAGAATTTTCTGATTTCACAAGAATCCTTAGCGGTACTGCATTGTAATGGGCATACCAATTACCGTCAGCTGAACGTCCTGCTCGTCTCGTCCCTTACTATAATAAAAAAAGCATCTGATTCCATTTTCATGTAAATATAATACGTTGAGGTTTAAATCGGCCAAGTTATTTCCAAGTTTTTGCGGACCACCGAACAGCAGAGGGAGTATAGAAATATTAATATTTCACTAAAATAATACGGACTACAGGCATGTGAATTCAACGGATACCACCTTGTGGTAAAGGTCTTATTAAAAATCTGAAATTGTTCCAAGCTACAGAAGTTGGTTTTAAACAAAATAGTATTGTATCGATAGCTAAAACCATTATAAAGAGCTAAATTTGTAAGATCAAAGCAATGTTTGACGAAAGAATCTCAGGAATCTACCAATTAAAAACTAAATTACATTTTTATTTTGGGGACGTTACTTTATCTCGTTCAAATATAATTTTAGTCCTTAAATAATAACGTCAAAGAGCCATTGCACAACGAATTATCCAAATCACGAAAGTAGTCAACTTTTATTTCTTTTAGGGACTTCCCCCCACTTCTTGGGATATAATATTAAACATTAAGCGGCGAATAATTCTATATTCAAATTCAAATATTTTTATTGATAATAGGCCTTAATTCACTTATTGAACATCAAAACTATTTTTTGTGTTTTGTGCTCATAGAGAATTAATAGTTTGTACACCTTCGTGTGACAGGACTGTGCGTTAGTAGCGCTCTCTGGGTTTCCACGGAAGACCAGCGTTGTGGATTCTTTCGAAACTACAACTATTCTGAGTTGGGGGCCCATTGGCGTCATTAGATCATAATTAGATTAGTATAACTTTAAGAACTATTATCAGAATGTATAATGACGTCAATAAACATTTTTTCTTTCCTTCTTTCAAAATCTACTACCTATTCGAAATTGTTGGCTTCAGACCTCAGAAAAACGGCCGGAAGAAACTAAGCGGGTTTCTTTTTCTTATCAAAGATCATGGTCAAAAAAGTACATTATATGTACACATACATAATAAGAAAACACATACCGACGAATAGGGAACCTCCTCCTCTTTTGATGTCGGTTAAAAATAAAAAAGGATTGAGTTTGGTTTTATGAAACCACGGTAAAAGTGCAACTTTTTTTCACATTATAGTCATTTAACTAATAATTGTTGTAATAATATTCCATTAAGAGTATAAAATTCGCTTTATCAATCTTAATTTTATGCTTGGAATAATAGGAATGATAATGGGAAATAATAAAAGTAGACTAAGTCTCCAACTAATATTTTTATTGAACTCTGTGTCTTAGCCCTGGTTAAAAATATTGATTGAAAAGGATTACATTAAACACTGACAAATAACATTTACATTACACACTGACAAATAACATTTACATTACACACTGACAAATAAAATTTACATTAAACACTGATAAAAACAATCAAAATAGCGTGGAGCACTGGCACAAATTAGTAATAGTCATACACTACACGGTCAGCTGCTGCGAACTATAGGCACCGGCCGACCGTCACGCGGCATGCAACACAAAGACGAAAAAGTTTGAGACGATGTAATAAAAGTTTCACTTTTTTCACTTTAAAAAGATGACTTAATACGTTGTTTTTAACCTCTCTGAACTTGTCAGTTTTGATTTCAAAATATTTATAAATGCAACGATATATTCGTCAACTTCGACTAGCGATTATGGCGCACCATAGCACAGCGGTAGTAGAGTCTAGTATATTAGAAATGACATCAAAAGGAATTGTAAAGGAATCTATTTTGAGAAAATAAATGCCTTTCATAGAAAATGTTTAAGATAATAGTGAACGTTACACCTCCATTAGTCATATAACATTTTGTGATTATTATACTACCACTAATTTTTCATTGATTCCTTGGAAATGTAATGACGAAATTAACAGAAACTACTTTTTACTCATATATTTAAAGTATTATGGTGATACAAGCTACTTAGACTTATGAAATAATCTGTAGATCCCAGTGAAAAAGGTTAAACAGTTTACCTAGGTGCCTGTTTTTTTTTAAAGAGTATATATAAAAATATAAAAAAAAACAATATTTTTTTCCTTTTTATGAAAAACCTCTATTGTTAAATCAACACTTAAAAGCCTTCTCTTTGAACTACATTACGTCCCATTTCATAAGTAAAAAAGTTTTGAATTTTTACAGATTTAAAACTTGTAAGTCGCCCCACGTTAGCATGCAACCAAAGTAAGTGCTTATTACACTTTCTAACAGTTTTGTGAACTAAATGCATTTTGTAAGGACCTCTTCTTACAACTTATATAAAATTCCGAACTCTAGACCGAGAGTCAACTCTTTAACAACTTCACTCTCGTCTCCTGAGGATGCCTCGTGAAGAGGCCAAACACGAGTAGTAGTCTAAGAAATATTTTACGTGGCCGATTAACAAGGGCTGTCTATATTTATTAAAATTTATATAAACTTTCTCTAAGCCGTACCGTGTGGGCGTTAGGATGCATGAAGATTAACAAATATTAGCAGAATTAACACTGAAGATAACATTAAGATAATAAGAGATATTCGAAATATCATATGAAATAAATTTCATCAAGTTGATTTTTGAAAATACTTTTGATTCGTCAAATTTAAGGATGTTATCAATTCGAAAAACTCTATAAATTTTTGTTGAAAATAATTGGCGAGATACAATACCTGCTGATTTTTTATATATCATATTTGTTATGTAATGTAAATGTAATAATGTTTTGCTAAGCAATACCAAACAGAGGGCCTACCATTAACTTTTAACAAGCGATGCGATTCCGATGCAGTTCAGTTCAGGTACCTAAACTGAATCGCTAAAATTCGTACCATGAAGTGCCTTTTACTGAATGGCGTTTGGGTCGCTTAAGAAAAAAAAACGAAATAAATTTGTCTGTGGTCCGCGGTGTGAGAATGAGATGACGCTCCACAGTCGTTGCATAAGTTTGTCTCTCTTACTCGAACCATATGCGTTGCGTTTCGAAACCTAAAATGATATGATTTTAGCGGTTTTTTGGGTAGAAAAAACTAAAAATACATTTTAAAATTGTACTTATTAAATAATAGTAATATAAATAAATATAGTTCTTTGAATTACAAACGAGTTATGACCGCACCTGCATTGATGTTTGATTTGACAGGAGCACAGAGTCCATTTTTTTTATTTCGTTCTTGCGAACAGGCAATAGCCCGGGCCCTTGCTGCCTCGTCTTTAGTATTTTCATTTTCGGTATTTATTTTCAGTATTTTGTTTTACAAGAAAGTCCAATAAAGTATTCTTATCTCATCTTTCATCAATAACAATTGCCTTTTCTGTATTTTTTCACTATTTTTTTAAAGTTATTAACAACACGATTCACTTTCCTCTAAGGAAGTAGCAACGTTTTTCGAATCGCTCACTTTGACACATAAGCTATCCAGTTTAAGTTGAAATATTACCTCATGGTACAAATGAATTAATGAACTAAATTAGTTTGCGATTCGATTGACATCATTTTTGACATTCAATCGACATCATTGCGATTTAATCAGTTGATTTGACGTCAACTCAAATTAGGTAGCTCTTATCACGTCGTGGTACGAAATAGCAAGGCAGTTCATTTTAGGTTGTCAATTGAATCGCAATAAGAGTTCATGGTAGGCTCCCAGATCCGAATTGCTAAATGTATCGGGGAAAAATCGTTAAGATTCCCTAAATATGTTTTTTCTATAGAAATTTCTTTATGAGACTAAATCGTCGTCACAGTAGTTATAATATAAATATATCCTACTATATACTATATAAACTCAATCCAACATGTTGAAAATGGTAAATGAGCAAGTTTTCTTTTTTATTAGCAAAATGTGTACTGAAAACTAGCAAACCGTTTTAAATATTTTTTAATATCCGAATTAATAACTTAAATACATTTTAATATACCTTTTAATATTTTTCATCTGACGAAACACCAAAACATCAAGTCATGCGGTCTGTTCAGTAACAATCCCAAAGCGTAAATACTTTGAGACATGATACTGTGAAAATAACGGAAATAACTGACATTTAATTGAGATAAATGTTTGCCAACAATTTCCAGCGTTAGCTATATCAAAATTACTATTTTTGAAGTGAAATCTTCTATAGGCGCGCTGAGCACATAACTGCATGGGTATTAAATTACACTGAGCTATCACGCTGGGCTATGTAACGCAAATTTGGATAAAGTTGGCTTTAGGGGTCTGCGCGATCAGTCAAAGATAAATTAAGATAACTTTTTACAATTATTATTATATTATATACTATAAAAATTATTACTTTGTTTATAAAAAACAAAAAAATAATTGTATTTTGAAATATCAACCTTGTTCTTATGTTTTTTTTCTATGGTGTGGACTTAAGTAGTCACCGTTTTTTACGACCATCATCAATGTATGAAGGCTTATGTATTCGCAATGCACACAATTTAGTTAACCAACTGAGGTTAGCGGGCGAGGAGTAGTTACGTATTTCACGGATTAACCAATTATAAAGGCTTTTAATAAAATTGTACTCTAGCCGTGGGTCTTTTACCGAATCATGAGACGCACTATCAATATTACTGACCAAAAATTTTTGTTAGTTATATTCAAATTCCAATATTTTTATTCAAAATAGGATGTGACATCACTTATTAAAAGTCAAAAACCACCCATTCCAAAAACAATGCCTCACACCTGAGAAGAATGGGCACGACAAACTCAACTATTGCTAAGTAAGCCTTTTGCACGTACGCATAGAAGGGCGTATACCACACACATGTTCAAATAAAAATTATTTTTTAAGAAGTTATTAATAATAATAATAATAATTTCATTTTCTTTTACACTCACAGCAAATAACTTAAATTACTAAATGTACAATATTTATTACATAATACCAATTATTTACATCTTTTTATCGCTAATTGTAACAATACATTGAACATTGAAAAACGGTTTTGCAGTGATATTAAAAGAGGTTTTGCAGTGATATTAAAAGACCTCTGACCCCGAAACTAGTTAAAACTGTATCTTCGGGGTCAGTGATTCCTCGACAAATGACAATGACAAACGAAACAAATTTAAAAATAAAAATTAAATGTGAATGTATGTGTGTGTGTGTGTGTGTGTGTGTGTGTGTGTAATTCTTAGTGAGTAGGTTATAGTAAACTTTCCGTTTCTGAATATGATAATTGTTGAAGATAAGTGGTAGTTTTCTTTTTTACCTCAAAGTTGCTTAGTGTGTAGATAAAAGTCTTTTCATGAATCTTATTGTAAGATGTCGTATTGTAACTGATACAAAGGAAATGATCTATTATATTATAAGTGCTATGTATTTACTATTATTTAACGTATCAAATTGACACTTTTATCATCATAATCGGAAAATGGTATAGTTCTCTGGGTTTTTACACCTTATTAATAGTAATTATATTTATTAATAATATTGCGTCAGTCCTTGTCACACCAGAGTGAAATCTAAAAGCATAAAAGGCATTTACTTTCTCAAAATTCCTTTAGAAATATTTTTAATGTAATTTCAAATATACTACTTCCGCTTCGGAAGCAAATGGCGCTCTGAGAGAGAAGCGTCGCGTCGAAACTCTCCCAGCATTTTTTTTGTGCTCTTTTTAATCAAATAACCAATATTGTATTGTCATTGATAGCAATGACAATACAATATTGTCATTGCTTCCATTTCCATTTGATTCCATAAAAGTGCTATAAAATAATCATAATCTAGTCCCAGGCTATCGGATCACTTATTCAGCTGTGGAGTAGTAGGATTTACGACAGAGCCATTTTTTAATAAAACATTTAAATTTATTTATAGATACTACGTGAACAGTGGCTGGGACTTTATTATAAAAGTGTATACATTTACCCTTACAGCTATTGTGTATCTTATGAAGCCTACAGCTAGAATTAGTAGCAAGCAATCCCTTATTTCTAGCGTTACAATAATGAAAATCACTATTAGGAGCAAAAAGGTGACAATTTTTGTGAACGTATATTAAATTTTCATAAATGTAGTGACAATGAACAACCTGGATAACCATATAGACCCTTAGTGTTACCTGGATATCCATGGGCGGTGGCCTCACAATTTCCTATCACGTGAGCCTCTTGCCCGTTTGCACCCTCTTATATAAAAAAAACACTTAAAGGAACCAGCAAACCTACAGAATCAAAAACTAAAACTCAAAAGTGCTCAAAATAATAATATTATACCTGCATATACAGCTACACTTATAACTTTGAAGTAGTAAGGTACAAGCCTTATTTTCACACTACTAAGATTTTATGACCTACAAGTGTTTGTGGCTGATAAACGAGGATCACCTCAATTTACATGCATGGATGATAAAATTCAATATTGGTTATGAGCAGCCACTAGATAAAGTCAAACCCTTAGAGCATATTGAAAGTACTAAAGAAAACTCTGTACACGTTTCAACGAGCCCAAATGGAATTTCCTTGGGTATTTTTCATAGTATTTTTATAAGCTATAGACGCAAAACTATGATTCCTTTGACTTTATTCTGTGAATTATAAACTAGTCGAAACATAAATTAATAATGCTTTACATTGAATTAATATTGTATTTTCATTTGTTTCTATATTTTGTTTTAGAATTGGGTTATATCATAAAAAAACTGTATCATTTATTGTCTACGCAAAAGTTTGTTTCAGATATTTTTATATTAACCAGCAACAGCTGATAATTATGCCCTCATACTTGATAGTATGAGTAAGCGTTTTATGGATGAAGTACAGCTGATCAAATAGGTAGTGGTCCCTGCCGCCATTGCACATGAGTAATGTCACCCTGGTCCATTCGGCAAAAGAGGAATCCGATCTCATTTGCCTCCAACTCGACTCTTGACGACAATGGAAAAACACCGCCGATCATCCTGCGGTAAAAAATCCTCTATGCCTGAAGGTAAAAAAAAAAAAAAATAAATAAAGACAAAACTGTTCGGCGAGCTCTGTTTTCGTTAGATGTAAGGAAGTCAAGCGGGTTGAATGGCATTTCTCCAAACGTGCTTAGTGTTTATTTCGGCACTCATATTCAAAAGTCATAGTTCCTGACTCATGGAAGTCCATCCGATAGAAACAAAAGGAGACAGTTCAGTATCGGCAAACTACAGGCCTATAGCTATAACCTCCCTGCTCTCCAAACTCATAGTGAGCATAATTAAGCGCCAGCTCTTGGTATACCTAGAAGGTAACCAGTTAATCAACGACCGACAGTACGGCATTTGCCATGGTCGGTCGGCAGACAATGTCCCTAGTATACCAAACACAGATGGGCAGCGGCTATCGAAAGCAAGGAGGAAGGCCCGGCAGTTAGCCTGAATATAGGGAATACCTCTGATCGCGTGTGGCACATGGAGCTCCTCTCAAAATTTCCATCATTTGGGCTTCCTGAGAGTTAATGCAAGTTGACCTCCAGCTTCCTCACTGCAGGTCGTGTCAACGATTATTGCTCTAACCCGAAGCCTGTGAATGCTTTTGCATACCAATACATTCACAGGCTTCAAAAAACCCCCACTTGTCGTATCACCGCTCTTGGACAACACTTCCCCTGAAGCCTCGCCTGGTATTGGAATACTGGGTCTCGAAATCTCAACAGATTGCCAATTTCGCAGTCATATTGAGGGCAAAGCCAAATTGGCTTTGAAGAAGCTGGGCGTCATAAATGGAGCACGGTAATACTTCAAGCCGGCCCTCATTCTAGCGCTCTACAAAGCGCACGTCCGGCCACATATCTCCATATATATTGCTGTCGTCTCTGGTCGTGCGCACTCCTAGTATCAGGTCGATGCATTTGACCTTGTGTAATGGAGATCAGTTCGAATTGTCTGGACCTTGTGTTTTGTTCACGGCTGAAGATATTGCTTCATTGTGTGTCTTCAACCGCATTTATCACGGGGAGTGTTCCGAGGCGCTATTTCACCTGATTCTTGCCACCAAATTCCACCTCCATATGACATCCCACAAATGAATCCCCACCATTTGGATGTGTGGTGGTCCTCTACAGTGCAGCTTTCTTCCAAGTACTACAAAGCTGTGGAATGAGCTTCCTTGTGCGGTGTTTCTGGGACGATACAACATACTTAAAAAAAATACACGTAAACCTTCCTTAAAGGCCGGCCACGCTCCTGTGATTCTTCTGGTGTTGCACCACTTAACATCAGGTGATCCGTTGGTTCGTTTGTCCTCCTCTTCTATAAAAAAACACTATCAAACTGTTAACTGTTTAAAAGGCATATTGTTTTTTTCAAAATTGAATTCGTTTTGATGTTAGTTCAAACACTACCACTACGCTTCGGAAACAAATGCCGCTCCGAGAGAGAAGAAATGGCGCAAGAAACTCTACCAGTATTCTTCTCTTGAGCTCATTTTAATAAAATTACTTACATTCAATTACATAAATTTACATCGCGTTTATTAGTAACACAGCATGTGTTCAAAGATTAACTTTTTGACTTGGAATAATTATTATAATTGGTGATATTTTGCTTATTATTATATTATAAATGATAATTTTCAGTGTGAATTCCAAAAAGCCTCTCTTTCGTTTCAGCGTTTGACGAGTCAACAACTCCTGAAGATGCTTCGTGTAGGGAAACACACGTCAAAATTATTTTTGATCATTCAAATATCTCGTATATAGTAGAACGTATCGCAAGTCATATATATTTTTCTTGCACTAAAGCTCGAATTGTCGGGGACCCAGTGCTCTGTGAACGGCTGGATCTCTTGGCGTTGCGTGGAGACGTCGCTTCATTGTGTGTCTTCTACCGCATTTATCACGGGGAGTGTTCCGAAGAGCTGTTTAAACTGATTCCTGCCGCGGAATTTCACCTTCGCACGACACGCCACAAGTTAGGATATCATCCCCACCATCTGGATATGTGGCGGTCCTCCACAGTGCGGTTTTCAAGGAGCTTTCTTCCTCGTACTACAAAGCTGTGGAATGAGCTTCCTTGTGCGGTGTTTCCGGGACGATACGACATGGGTACCTTCAAAAAAAGCGCGTATACCTTCCTTAAAGGCCGGCAACGGTTTTCTGATTCCTCTGCTGTTGCAAGAAAATGTGGGCGGTGATCACTAAACACCAGGTGACCCGTACGCTCGTTTGTCCTGCTATTCCATAAAAAAATATAACCGCATTTGCAACTAAACTCAACAAAATTTCATTACTTCATCACCTTATAATGCCACAACAAAGGCCTCTCAGAACAAGCAGACTTTATAATCTCAGCATGATTCGACAGAAAATCAAAATTTGTATTCATAGCAGACTTTACTTCCTTTACCTACTCTAATGATATCCCTTAAATCCCTACAATATCGTGACTTGGAAGAAATTTTCTTATCCGTTGCTGTACTCTATAAAGCCTCAACGATTGTTCCCTTTTTTAATAGGCTGTCTGTCTTTTTGGAAAATCTGTAAGTAAATAGAAAAGTAATAGTGATAAATCGTGGGTTTTTATTTCAAAGGTTTTTCACGTAGAAGACATATTATAGATGAGAGATGTATTTGAATTTTCTTATTGATCTAAATAAAATTGAAGTATCTGTTATAATAACAAATTAGCGCCTTTTTATAAAAGACATATTTAAACAAATGTTATTTTATTTAAATTGATGACCCTCACTTCTGGGATTCATTACACAAATTAAATTTAAAAACAAAATTTATGAACGATACGGAACTCGAATCCGCCACCTCTCGTATTCCGTGCGAGTGCTCTTCCACTGAACCAACCGTTCGAGTGACGTCACGTTCATAAATCTTTATATGTCTTATTCAACTCTCAGGTTGTGGCTTAATCTACAGGTTACAGTTGATAACCTGCTCAACCCCAATATTTGCTCTGTGGACTTGAGACTCATGAGAAGGTAGTGAAGCACCTTAACAACACCATGTTCAATAACCAAGGATGGTCCTTCCAGCAATACTCGGTGCCGGGTCATAAATCTCGGTCTACGCAGTCTTGATTGGAAACGAATCGTTTCGGACTTCATCAGAGCCGACTGGCCGTCGTCTAGTCCCGATTTTAATTCGCTGGATTATGATTTGTGGTCAGTTTTAGAGAGTACGGCTTGCCCTAAACGCCATGATAATTTGGAGTCCCTAAAACAATCCGTACGATTGGCAATGAATAATTTTACTATGGAAAGAGTGCGTGCTTCTACTGATAACTGGCCTCAACATTTAAAGAACTGTATTACAGCCAATGGAGACCACTTCTAATAAGCTGCTTATATTTATGTATTAAACTAACACACTTTAAAACAAAATAAATGTTATTTTCAATAGATTTTTTTTGTTTCAGTATTTATGACAAGACTAGGTATAATGTGAACAAAAACTATTTGGAATTTATTTTTAGCCCTGCCTTGACTAGTCGCCCCATATTACCTGCAACCCATGAATCATAATATGAATCTCATGAAGTGCATCATATGAATCTGAAAGATAACAATTTTAAAATAAGCAAAAATAATGAAAGAGAATAATCTAAATTACCAGTGGGATGCTAACTTGCACAAGACGCCGGCTAGTTTATGGCTACCAAAACAGCGCCTATTTCTACAGTGAAGCAGTAATGTGTAACCATTACTGTGATTCGGACTGAATCTCATGAACATCGTATGTCTCAAGGTGACGAGCACAATTGTAGTGTCCCTCAAATTTTTGGGTTTATCAAGAATCCTGAGTGGCACTGCATTGTAATGGGCAAGGCGTATCAATTTCCATTAGCTGAACGTCCTGCTCGTCTCGTCCCTTATATTCATAAAATATATTCTATCGGAAGATATGAGCCTGACATCCGTGTTATATCTTGTTCCATAATAGCTACAGGAAGCAATAGAGCTGCGACAATTTGTCGATAAAATTTTAAATTTGAAACTTTCTTTATTACGTCTTATTACTCCTCGACTGTTTGTATCGCTAAAATCATGTTATATTATGCTATATATATAGACTAAAAGGACTAAGATCCTTTAAATATTAAATATGATTTTTTTACATAAAGTTTTTTGGTAAATCCTAAATTTTTTAAATTTATTTATTTATCCCCGCGTTTCGTGATCTTGACGCGACCAGGAGGGCCATCCAAAAACGTGCTCTGCAAAGTTGTAACACAAAAAGTTACTTTTACGGATATACCTTATGTAAAAGATACAGTTACAATTATTACATGCGTTTAGCCTTTAAAAAATATTTAAATGTGTAACACTCGCTTTAATCAAAGAAAATATTATACTTCATATTATCCTCACATCCTTATTATATTTACAAAGCATGATTCATATTAATTAATAATAAATTAATTTCATACATTGAAAACAAAATCAATATTTCATCTGCATGTTTGTTAGAATAGAAGCTAGTATGTTTGGAAAATATTCAAGTCCATAACTTTTTTCTGAAGAAAAACTCCTAATGCTAATAAGGTTATACATATACGTTGACCTAGTTACTATAACCATTGCCCGTACTTCGCGTAAACTAGTCGAAATGGGGCTCCCAGCTCTCGCAATATATTATAAAATAAAAAAAAGCTTACACAAGATTCAAGCTTTATTTAAAATAAAATGAAAGTGTTTGCTTTTACCGATACATTACAGACTTATAAAAATAATGTCTTCGAGGAAATAAGACCAAAGGGATTTTTTTCTAACAATTTAAATACCATCTATCAAAAATTCGAAAGCGAGGGGGAAGACCTGGCAGTTAGCCTGGATATAGCGAAGGCCTTTGATCGTGTATGGTACAAGGCGCTTCTGGCTAAACTTCCATCATTTGGGCTTCCCAAGAGCTTATGCAAGTGGACCTGCAGCTTCCTCACTGGGCGCAGCATACAGGTCGTTATCGACGGTTATTGCTCGAATCCCAAGGCCGTGAACACTGGAGGCTGTGTGCTATCTTCCACACTGTTTCTTCTGCATATCAATGATATGTTGGACACCTCCAACATACATTGCTATTCAGACGACAGCCCGGGCGATGCCGTATACAAGGGCCAAGCAGATCTCGGGAGAGTGCCGGGAGAAACTTGTGTCTTCTATCGAGTCTTCTCTTGAGAAGGTTGCGGTATGGGGTGAATTGAACCTTGTCCAATTTAACCCCTAGAATACTCAAGTTTGCGCGTTTACCACTAAAAAAACCCCATTTATCGGATCACCGCTCTTCAACGGCAAGAGTAACACAAAGTGTGTCGACGCCTTCTTATTTGTGCCCAGACAAAGGAGAAAGACCCTCCAGGAAAACGGTAGGAAGAAGATGGTGAATTCTCATGTATACTAACTCAGCCAGCTGCGTTGGTTATGTGGGACACACAAGTGCCTACGTTCTTACCCACTAAACACCACTTGAGGTTGGCTTTGGGCATGTGCCTGCTAAGCCTTCATATTCGGCGGTGCAAGTGGCGCTACTCCCTCAGGAGTATCCGCTGAGATATCACACTGGAGGTGCTATCTGGTTGGTACTAGTGACATCGAAAGGATGATCATAAACGGGATATGTCGGCATCAGGGAGACCCCGCCTTTTATCGACATCTTTACCCTCTCCTTCTGTCGTTTTCTAAAAAATATTATCGGAATATTGAATTTCAAAATATCATGCGTTTGCCAATTTCGCTTGAAGACAAAGCCAAATTGGCATCATATCGATATTCATAACTAATATTCGTTGAGGGTTGATGAGGGCAGCGCATGACCGATTGTCATGGAGATCTTTGGGGGAGGCCTTTGTCAGCGTCTTCCAGCTGAAATGATGATGATGTTTTGTTGAAAATACTTTCACAATGGGTTCCTAAGAATCCTGATCGGCACTGCATTATAGATAACGATGAATTTCTTGCTCGTTACTTACCTTCTTCTTATAAATGCAATAACTTTTGAGCATTTCAGTGTTGACTCTTAGTGCTCCAGATGTTAAATTTTGATTTGAATTAACTGTAAAGTTTGTGGTGAAACTATTTAAATCTTAAAGAATAGTCAAATAACTGTCATAGAGCCAAGCTTTGTCTATACGCCTTCACATAATTATGTTTTGAAATTGAAAATTCAATTTCTTTGAAAAAAATTAAAATCTTTAATCTTACTTATACCTTACAATTAGTGTTAACAGCCAGTTGAAACTGGAAAATTAAAACGCCTCGTGCGACTTACTGTAGAGTAATTATACACTTCAAACAAGAAAGGCGCGAGCGATTTGCCTTTGTTAAATATTGACAATGAGTACAGGTTTTATTGTGACCTACTTTCTGATTTTAAATTCATTTTAAAGAACTAATACTATTCCCGTTTTAGCCCGGGTTAATGTTGATAGATTAAAAAAACATACACTTTGCTAGATTTGAAACAAAGCAGCAGATAACAAGTCAAACCGCTCTCCCGGCCCATCAGGTCGGGAGTGCCTCAGGGCTCAGTTCTGTCCCCGACCTTCTCACTGTTCACGAGTGACTTCTCGAAGCCTGAGAAGGTGCAAATTGAACAATACGCGTACGACACGGCTCTTTATTATGGTGCCACTCGGGGGCGCCTCGCGACTCATATAAGAGTGCTTCAAGCCGCCGTTGATGAACTAGGAGACTGGTGCAGAAAATGGCGGATTGAAGTCAATCCCTCAAAGAGTGCAGCAGTACTCTTTGGTAATACTAATAAAATAAAATCTTTGGCCCCTATACCTATTATTAAATTTTGTGGGACCCCTATTCCGTGGGCCCAACGTTATAAATATTTAGGTGTTACGTTCAAAAACAACAACAGTAATATGAACTTCGCAAAACATATCAGCAAGGTTTGTAATAGATCCCGGTTTGTCCATAGCTGCCTCTATCCACTTGTGTGCAAGCGAAGCAGAACAGCAGAACCGCTCAGACACAAGGTGACATTATACAAGACCTCGTACGTCCCATTATGTCTTACCAAGCACGTGTTATCCACGCCCCGCAGAACCACTTGCGGCGTTTGTTAGTGTTTCAGAAAGATTCACGCACACGGCCACAGGAGCATCGTGGTTCTTTCGTAACGTAGAGCTCTATCGCGATCTTGAGCTACCGACCATCGCTCAACACTTCAAGGAGAAATCGCGAGGCTACTTTGATAAGGCGGCCGAGCACCCTAATATCTTGGTGAGGGAGGCATATGCTTACACCCTAGACCAAAGTCTGAACAAACAGAGGCGACCTCGACACGTACGAGTCGACTCGGACGACTATATTACCATCGCGAACGCGACACCAACACCATTGCCGACACCGACACCAAACCAACCACACCGCCCTCGTAGGCGCGGCCATGTACAACAATCCGCTGTCACTCTTCACTTTGACGATTTCCAGTAGCCGCAACCTTATATAATACAATTCACACACTTTGCTAGAAGCCCGACGAGATAATCCTCACCCTGTAATCGTTTAACACCACTCACACTCTCATCACAAATCACAGCTACATTTTCGGCCTCCAACGTACCCGGCCGGCTTCGCTGTAAAAGCCTTTAGAGCTATCAGCACAAAAAAGGTTTTTAGACGGTAGGGGGTGTTTACAAACAAGCCTGATATATGGGCCCCGTTTCGGGGTCTTCAATACGTAAATGTATTTTCCTCCTCTCGAAAAAAAAAAACAGTACCAGTTACCAGTTTACTAGTGGGAGGCTCCTTTGCACAGGACGCCGGCTAGATTATGGTTACCACAATGGCGCCTATTCCTGTCGTGAAGCAGTAATAGTAAGCATTATTGTGATTCGGTCTGAAAGGCGTCGTAGCTAGTGAAGTTACTGAGCAAACGAGACATAACATCTTATGTCTCAAGGTGAATACGATTTGTTGGTAATGAATTAATGATGTTTTATGAAGTTTGTACCGTGAACGATTAGATAATTTATAGATACATCTTCACAGAGCCTCTTGCTGCTAGACAACTGATGCTAGTAACAAGGTATGTCACACATTTGCGATTGCTTAAAATAGAGGCTAAACGTCAACCTTAATTTTTTCGGCGTTTCCAGAGCTGTCACAGTCTATCTAGACGTATGAATGATCTAAGAGTTGAAGCGTCTTGTATTTTTTATTTATATATAGGTAACTTCTTCAAACATCTAAACGATCAATTCTGTACATTCTTATTTTGTACATTCTTAAAAATCCGAGCAAGGCTCGGTCGTCCGGATATTATTTTTTAATGGAATAAACGGAAAACCGTGATCAATAATAATATTTCAATAAAAAAATATGCCGACTCACGTTGAAGGCAAGCCCTAAAAGCCCGGCGGATATTAAAATATTTTAATTACCTAAGATTTTGCTTTGCGCATGCGTGAGGTATTGCGCATGTCAGATTACCAAGTGAACACCGACCACCGTGCAATAACAAATAAAATAATAACCCTTTCTACCTTTCCTAACTGTGATTTTACTAAAATATAATAGTTTCCTAAGATGTTTGTAACTTAAGCAAATTGCCTTCAACTATAAAACGCTTTCCAAGGAGAACTTGTAAGTAATAAAAATTATTTATAACCTAAAAATTCCTGCTCAATACTAATGTAAATATTTAAGTTTTAATACTGTGTGATATAACAGTTTAATTTTGTATAAGATGTCATATCAATTTCAATAAATGGAGAAATCTGTTATAAATTCAGTTTTGATTTTATTTATATAAATTAACGTATAAAGGCAAAGGCTTACAAAGAACAATGGATGTCATGATAAACAAGTGTCATAAAAACAAAGGATTGTAAATATAGAATTAATCTTTACTCAGTATTTACGTAGCTGCTACAAGAGTATAAAAACGATACTGTTAGTGGGTTTATTGTGATTAATATACATTTTTTAAGTTACTTTATTCACTAAATAAAATAAAAACGGTTTTTCTGTCTCACACAAAATGTGACGTGTCACATGCTTTCTTAAACTTTGCTGATAATTGAAATTAAAATTCCGGGTTGCGTAGTAAAACTTTGTAAAAATAATACTATAAGAATTAAGAAAGACACTGGGACTACACATCATCAGCAACTTTTTTTATTTTATTAATTTCAATGTGTATTAATTGCAATTAACACGAAGCGTAGGTACGCTACAAAAATTGAAAGATGCCATTGAGTGTCAAGATCGCACGCACACAAGCATTTACGTAAGTCACACTAAAAGTTTTGCGTAACTTAAAAAAACAACATGTTATAACCAAAATATTAATTTATTGCTTTTCAAAATACTCTCCTTTATATTTTAAACATTTTTTCATGTGATCGAACCAATTTTTTAAAACAGGAAGGAATACAGATCTGCGGGCCTACCATGAACTCTTATTGCGATTCAGTTGATAACCTTAAATGAACTGCTTTGCTATTTCGTACCACGACGTGATTAGAACTATCTTTTTTAGGTTGACGTCAAATCAATTGAATGTCAAAAATTATGTCAATTGAATCGCAAACAGATTTAGTTCGTTCATTCATTAGTACCATGAGCTAATATTACAACCTAAACTGGATAACTTATGTGTCAAAGTGAGCGATTCGAAAAAAGTTGCTACTTCCTTAGAGGAAAGTTAATTGTGTTGTTAATAACTTTAAAAAAATATTGAAAACATACATTAAAGGAAAATTTTATTGATGAAAGATGAGATGAGAATACTTTTATTGGACTTTTTTGTAAAACAAAATACTGAAAATAAATACCGAAAATGAAAATACTAAAGACGAGGCTAATTCGTACCATGAAGTTTTATTTCGAATTTTAGCGATTCAGTTTAGTTACCTAAACTGAAATGCATCGGAATCGCATCGCTTTTTAAAAATTGATGGTAGGCCTGAAGGCATGTTTTCTACGTGCAGATTGAACACTATCACTGCCTCTTCGGAGTTGGTAAAAGTGAAACCTCTCATCAAATCTTTGATTTTGTGGAAATTAAAGAATTCACAGTGTACTAGGTCGGGCTATGTGCGGGATGGGTGACGAGTTGTACTTTTTCGGAAGTATTTTTTTTTTTATTTTTATCGAAAATGTACAACTTGACTTAATTTTGTTGGCCGTGTGTGAAGAAGCGTTGGCATCGTCTTTCGCGAACTATTTTTTAACAGCGTAGGTAAACAAATGGTAGAATACCACTTGGCATTAACATTCTTTTCTTTTCATTCTTCATAACGTAGCTGAGAAAAAAATGCGATCATTTTTTACCAACTATCCTCGCTTGCATCACTTTTGTTGGCCTGTTCTCACTTTCAGAAACCCATTCACAAGATTGCTGTTTTTTTCAGGTTCAAAACAATAAATCCACGTTTCAACTCCTGTGACAATGTCATAAACAGCATTAGAATGTCCGTAGTCCTACTTACTTAGCATTTGTGAGCACCATTCCACTCGAGCCCGCTTCTGCTCTGCTGTCAGTTCATGAGGGATCCAACGACAATAAAGTTTCCGAACTTTCAAATCTTGGTGTAAAATTTTCTGAATTTGGCTTATACCAATCCCCAATAGTCCTCGGATTGTCTCATAGGTAATCCGCGGATTTTCTTCATTAGCAATCGTTGACGGCAGTTGAAGGTCGCCCTTCATGAAATTCATCATGTAAAGAAACCCAACCTCTCTCGCATTCAGCAGACCATCGCCTCACGGTGCTCAAACAAGGTGCTTCTCTCCCAAAAGCATTTGAAGACGAGCGGCACAGTCTTGAGGAGAGAGAGAACTTTAAAAATAATAAAAATCATCGCTCTAAAATCTTTTCGACTTAATTTCATTTTCGTTGCGTACTTAGAACTTTGGTGTGTGACAAAAAGTAATTGACAAATGATTTCCCGCCAATTGTTTTATTTTATTACTAAGAAGGTCCTAACTAACTACTAAGAAGGTTGCAACGTTTCAAAAAATATAACATTGGAAGTTCAAATAGTTCCGATTAGTTGCCGTATAAAATAATCCATAATCTAAGTTTGTGATCTTATTCGTATAAAATTCGTGAGTTATTTAAACGAGGCGAGTTCCCTGAATAAGGTAAGGTACTCATGGGTCCTAAAAGTCCGTAAGTTATGGTCCTAAATCGGTCCATAACTTACGGACCTGATTGAGATATCAAACATAACAACATACACGACTTTGATATCCTCCTCCTTTTTTGAAGTCGGCTAAGATATCTATGCATTATGTAAAATTTTGATATACCTTAGATTAAGGATTGGTCTACTCTGCGCTCCAACTAGATACCGCACTACCTAAGAACAATAGCTTTTTTATTGCGGCAACAGATGCTTGTTTGCGTGGCATCTTGACACTCTCTTTCAAATTTTGTTACTTAGGCTTCGTATTATTTTACATTGAAATTAATAAAATACAAAATACTTACTGATGACATGTTATCCCAGTGTCTTTCTTATTTCTTGTAGTTTTACTGCGTTACCCGGCATTTTAGTTTCAATTGTTAGCAAAGTTTAACAGAAAATGTGGCACGTCAACGTCACGCATTGTTCGAATACGCCCAGTTGGGCGTAATATTAGTTGCCGCACTTTGCGACTACGCCTGCGGTATCTAGTTGGAGCGGAGCGGAGACCAATCCTTATTCTATCTTCTTCTCTTTAATAATCTTACAATTCATGTTGGTAAATGAGATAGGTAATAATAGTAAATTGTACACTAATACGAAGTGGAGAGCCTAACACACACGCGTAGTGAAATCGCATATTCCTCACATAATATACAATGTTCAAAGCAGAACGTACAAGAAAATTAAAACGAGGATATTATAAATTTAGCAAATTTATCACATATATTTATTTTGCAAATTAAACGCTAGGCTATTTGGTGTATCTTGACAGAGATTGTTTACAAGTCGTAACCAACATGTATAGTTTTCTGACACAATATTCAATCTATACTAATAATTGGAGAGCCGTTTGTTTCCTTCGGTTATACTGCGAAAACTACTGAACCGATCGGAATAATACTTATACGGATGCAACGTGTTTCTGAGTAGGTTTTAGCGTATGTTTGTAAGTCATTACTTATTGTTAGTCTAAGTACTAATTTGTAAGTCTTTTGTTGGGCGATGTATATGCTTCTACAATATGATCCCAGAAAATGTACAAAACAAATGTGTTACAAAATTTAAAAGAATTGTTAAAAAACGTTTGTGTGGGAAAGGTTATTATAGCATAAACGGTTTTCTTAATGACACCACGCACTAAAGCGAACACCCTCAGGCTCTTTAATTATAAATATTTATTGTACGATATCACATTATAATCCATATTTTATATTTAAAAAAAGCCCGCTGAGTTTCTTGCGCCCATTCTTCTCAGGTCTGAGGCAGTCTCTTTTGAATGGGTGGTAGTTTTTGACGTTCAATAAGTGATTTTAAATCCTATTTTGAATAAAAATATAGGATTTAATATAACTTTTCCATTCACATAAAATGAAGCACTTTTGACGTATAATTTACAATACATATTTGTAAATTAGTGATTCGTTCCCTAATAGCAATTGATTTAGAGCTGCAACCTGAAATAAATTCAGATGTGAACACATATTTGGGAACCGAACCACCAACCCACTCGAAAGGACACGTATACCACTGGGTTCATTAAGAAATAAAAAGACACATTGAAATGCCAAGAATGACAAAATATTAACTTTGAACTCAAGATTCATAAACTATTTATAGAAACATAACAGGTTCGCCTAATTTCGGAGTTTCTTTTATACAAGTTAAACATTCTGACAACGAAATATTTATCAAACGTTTCCGTGACAATTTGAATAATGTAGAATATCTATCGACGATCCATTGAATTTCTTTGTGTAACTGATAAAAACAAGCAGTCAACCGTGATTTTTTCATATTTTTGTGTACGGATCGTTTTTGAGCTTTCTTTGATGTCGATAGAAAAATGGATTTATGTAACAAAGCAATACCTATCTACCTACTTAACTATGTAGATTATCGTTTCCTTGAAAAAGAAATATATCTTCAAGGATATTTTTACATTACGTGAGGATCAGTTCAGCAATTCTTTTCGTGTAACTCATAAGAAATAAATTTAACTTTTTAATCTCTCGAATTAAAAAATAAAACACGTATGTAAAGCCTTCTTGGTTAAAAATAATTAGTTCTACAATGTATATACTAAATACATCATTATAATATAGTTCAAATCATGTTTCCCGAGCCTCCCCTTCTAGAGCATAGTAAAATTACACCATTATTGAAGAAAGGAAGCACTTTTGACCCAAATAATTATTATATTTTTTCAGTGTTACTAAAACTGAATAAAATTTTGAATATTTTAACCAAATATGCTGTGTGTGGTGGTGTTTACTATCAAGTCCTGCTTGTGAACGTCCAGGCACACATTCTCCTTAACGAACTACTTAATTTGGTACCATGCTAGCTGAGTAGAAGATCGAATCGAAATAGGTTATTAAAATATCCATTGGGAAAATATTTCATACGGCTACTGCGTCTAACCTTTTAACATTACTTGTCTATGCAACAATTCGGAAAATATCTATTCACCAATTATATTATGATACATTGTCACAATCAAATAATTGAGAGAACAAAACAGAAACATTAAATTATTTTGTTGCAGATTCGAGATCTCGCGGTCGTAAAGTGACTGAATATACAACTATTTTATAACTGGATTTATAAAACGAAGAAATGAACGCAACTATAAACCACACTGTATTGAACGAGACGAATCTAAACGAGACTCGAGAGATACATAAACACCAGATTCACAGCTACGAGAATATCATTGATAACGAATGGATCCAGGCTGCGTTTTGCATCATTTATACCATTATATTCGTCCTGGGTCTCGTTGGCAATATCGTCGTTTGCTTCGTTGTTATCAGAAATAAAGCTATGCAGACAGTTACTAACTTATTCATAACAAACCTAGCGCTATCCGATATTTTGCTCTGTATATTTGCAGTGCCTTTCACCCCACTCTACTCCTTCCGTGGTTCCTGGAGTTGGGGTTCTATTCTATGTCACATGATGCCTTCAGCTCAAGGTTGTAGCGTTTACATATCCACTTTAACTCTTATGTCTATAGCTATTGATAGGTTTTTTGTGATCATATACCCTTTTAGACCGCGCATGAAAGTTGAGACTTGCATATCTGTGGTTATTATGATATGGACATTCTCAATAACTGTTACTATGCCGTACGCTATCTACATGTCGTATTACGATTTAGATATTGGCAGGTTTTGTGAAGAGACGTGGCCTTCGGAGAAACTGAGGCGTATATTTGGCTCAGTGACATCTGTACTTCAATTCGTATTGCCATTCACAGTGATTGCTTTCTGTTACACGTGTGTCAGTTTCAAATTGAACGATCGTGCTAAAGCAAAAGCTGCGAGCAAAAACTCAAGGAAGGAAGAGTATGATAAAAATCGAAAGCGGCGCACAAATCAAATGTTGATAGCTATGGTGACGATATTCGGTCTTTCATGGTTGCCTTTGAATATTACTAACCTTTATAACGATTATTATATATACGCAATTCACTCGAAGTATTATTTTTTGATATTTTTCATATGCCACGTAATAGCTATGTCGTCGACCTGTTACAATCCGTTTATATACGCATGGATGAACGAGAACTTTCGCAAGGAGTTTAAACAGCTGATACCTTGCATTGATACCTCTGGACAATTGAGGGGAAATATACCGTTGCAGCAATTAGACGGGTGTCAATCTGAGAAGACGTTTAATGGGAACACGGCGACTGACAGTTTTATAGGATCGAGCTCACAAAGAGGCACCTCGTTTCGACACAAAAGAAAACCGAGTGCGGCGGCAGACGTGGAAAAAAGCGGGGTTGAGTTGAACGAGGAGCTATTAACAGTTGACGTGAAACATTGCCACATATCGACGAGCTACAACTTGCGGAGGGAATCGGTTAAGCTGAGACTTATCAATGAGGAGTCGTTCGATGGGGCATATCAGAGTCAATTCTAACGTTTATTAAACCGGGTAAGTGTCATTAATCAAATCACAAATTAGTAGTTTATAAGGCTCGAGCAAATTGTTTTGCCAGAGTTTTTAGTCTTTTAGAATGCCCCTTGCTTCTTAACCGACGTGAGTGGTACATAACAAACAAATGTTAAAGTAATAAATAATTAATCTCTGGTTAGCACTCTGAACTACATTTTGCTCACTTTAATACAAAATTTTAGTCCGGCAGTCATGCCACAAATTTTGCCCGATCGCTGTCAAAATTACTACGATGATAAATTTTCTGTTTATGGTTTAAATAAATTCATTTTTTTTATCCTTCTCTTGTCCAATATTTACCTGACCATGATTCTGGCAGACCAAGATTAAGATAGTCATTTGATGTTACATGTTAAGCGCGAGTTTTTGATTCTTATTTTGTAAATATTCGTTTATTGATCCAATAATATTTTAAGTACATTGCCGCAAGATATGTGCCCCTTTTTTCCAAAATTGAAGGCATCCAAATTTAAAAGAAAAATATTACTTTTTGTGGATTATTTTTTTGAGATCTTAATCTTAAAGACGGTTTGTTCTGTACGTGTGTGTTCTTAGGATTACGAACATTGAATAGCTTAACTTTAATTACAATCTTCATTTGAATCCAAGGGATTATTTTCAATAAATGAAAAAAAAAATATAAAATCTAAAGGATCTAAGAATAACCCTTAATATAATTTGGTTGCGTAATGCGAACTCAACACTGGCGTTATGAAGAATGAATAAAACATCACCAAGTCTATTTAAGGCTTAATCTAAAATCCTTTTCAGCTTAAATGCACTAAAAGCTTTTTAATCTAGTTATAAATAGACGTGAGAATAATAAAGGTTTAACCGGCTTACAGGTGCGCCATTGGAGACGTTCCCAGGTGTAAAACAATGAATGAATGAATGATTTTCAATTTATTCACATTATTACACTTACATAAATTCAATCAGTTTATGTAAAGAAGAATAACTAAGAGTTTTATTTCCTATTGTATTTAGTATAACGACATTATTACAATAGCCCTGACTGTATGTTAATACTGTAATTTTGTGAATGATATAATAGACCGATCGCGCTTAGTTTTGAGGTTTCAAAAATATTGAAGTCGTTTGTGTTTTGCTTATAGTTTCCGGACAGTTTGACTTACCTTAGTAGTTTTGTTTATAGTAGTTAAGTTTAAAGTTTGAAAATAAATTAATTAAAAATCTTAAAACAGCATGCATGTCTTAATTCGGCACAAATTTATTTAATAGGTAAATGATCTGAGATAGGAAATATTATGTCTAAGTAACTATAATATATTTTGCACTGTTTTACATACTGACATAGGTCAGTTTGCACTGGACAAATATGGCACAAACTTCACTGAAGATGGTTGCACTATCCGCAGGCTACTCTAGTTATGAAGCCTACACTATTTGAGACTTAAATTAATTTTGGTAGTTTTAGATGTGACACAAAGCGCAATAATAAGCTTCAAAATTTCATTCTTGCCTTTTGATAGAGTTATAAAAGAAGTAGAAGAATAAGCAACTTTAGAATTCTTTGAACTGGTGAACTCAAAATAGCACAACGCTATCGGTCTAATTGACGGTTTGATAAACAGCATGGTCTAAAATAAATGTGAATAAAACCTGATCTACACAACTGAATTTATACTTAAATTATTAAGACTTTCGTGAGTCATTATTAAATTATCTATTAATACGGCTTTACTCAGGTTTTTGTCGGTGTCGGTACCGACTAGTTTCGGACCATTCGGAGGTTCTTCATCAGGGTGAGTGTGGTGGGTTCGCGATAACGTCCCACCTCTTACTGCGGACTTGAGCTCGGAGTGCACAGCTGGACAGGGTGGGGCGCGCGGGATGAGCCGGTGATGACGAGCACGGTATCACCGACACTGTATCACTATTGGTGTCCACGGGTGCACAGAATGTACTCACAATGTCCACTACGTTATCATCGGCACTATAGGTCTTATTGCGAGACGCGTTTTGTAACACAGGTTTCCGAAATTAGTCGGTACCGACACCGACAGAAACGTGAGAAAGCCGTATTAATAGATAATTGAATTTATACTTTTGTCAAACGTCATTTTTACTGTAGAAAAATTTGTATATTTAGTCTCAGAAGTGAAATTGTTGTTGTATTAAATGATATTGTTACCATTATAGAATAACTATTTTTAAAAGGACATGAACTAAATAATTCAATGAGACCAATCATTAAGATTCGTGTATGTGGACAAGATTTGACTTACAAAATATAATATGTCAAACTGTGTAAAGACGTGTATCGGAGGACTTAAGAATCTTCCAAGAGAATTAAAAATACCTCTTAATACTATTGAAGTGAATGGAGTTGTTGGCTAACAGTAACGCTTTAATATTAACATGAAAAATAATATGTGTCTTCATCATTTATTAAAATGCAATGCTTTTCTATAATCTTGATATTATATTTTATATAAATATAGATTGTTTGTATCTCAATGTTTATGGCATGAATTATAATAATATACTCGTATTTTTTGGCGTTATATTTTGTAAGCAACACCAAATTACTTGCCAGGTTTTGATGCAATTAAAGAATTACGATTTATGGAAAGCGTAATAGTACAATTGACAAGTTGAAGCTCAGTACAGTTACAGCCTTTTCACATGCATGCGGTTGCCGCCTAAGCGGTTCGGCTCCGTGCCGTGTAAGCTCTTTTACATGTACACGGGACACGCACGGTCGCCCGGTGGCGGAAAGTTTTGGCCGCAGTATTAATGCTCCCTCACCCAGGCACGTTATGATAGGTCGATAATATCATATGTTATTGCGATAATGCATCCCGATTCCTTGTATATATATATACAGCTGCGTTTTAATCGTTTAATATTTCTTACGAGAGAGCGCTACGCCGGCACTATTACCATCTCAGGTATGCTTATATTTTTATAGATTATAATAAGTATTCTTTGTCTGATAAATAGGATGATAGAAATGTTTTTAGGAAACTTATACAGTCACGTCACTACTCTCAAACTGTCGATAAAACCAAACAAGTTCTAACGTTATTATCGCAGGTGTGTGTACGGTCGTTTGCGTCCTGATACAAAACATTCTAGAGCTCATATCCGAAGATCGCAGGATGGAGAAACGCAACGTCCTACTTTCATTGTGGCGTTATTATCGCAGCGGTGTGTTACTCCATGGCCATTCTATTACAAAATGTATAGAAAGCGATATAGCGATATTATCGACCTATAACAGCGTGCCTGTGTGGGGGAGCCTTTATCGAGGTCGTCATTGTTTTGCATTGTAACTCATACATTTTCACTTTACACGACACAGCGACCGTGCCCTGACCGAATTCATGCGAAAAGGCACCTATACAACAATTAAAAAATTTATTTTATATCTAGATGTGAATGTTTTGAGATCGTATTTGGACTTTAAATTTGACAAAGGAAGATTCAGCAATGCAAAAGTTATAAGCGCAGTTTAATTATACTTAAGTTGGATGTAAGTCTAGCGGCATTCATTTTAGAGCCGTTTCAGTTAAAATGCTATAACTATGTAACTGTAACCATAAAAGTGTTCCACACGTTTTCGTAAGGAGTTCAAACAGGTGATACCTTGTTTCGGTACCTGTGTGCAATTGAGGGAAATATATACTGTTGTTGGACATAATAAACAGCATATAAATTCATGCCAGAATAAACGTTTTGTACTTGTATTTAGTAATAAATTTGAAAAAATAGAGTACAATCTCTATATATCGAAATCCGAGACGCGAAGAATTCGTGTTACAGAGTTAACGACTTACATCTGTGTTCCAGAAGATCGAGAGGTACGGCTTATGCTTCTGGCTTACGGTTGTTAGAGTTTCGACTTGAGCAGGTTTTGCAAATATATTCGACTTGTTATTGATTTTTTAATTTTGAGTTAGAGATGTGAAATAATTAATTAATGTTGGACTTTGATAGTATTATTTATTTAGATGATTATGAACGCGATATTTTATATTCTCGTGGGCATTATTAAATTATCCACGTTTAATTCTTCATAATATGTAAACCCGACTTAACAAATTGATTTAAAGAGAACCCTACTAAAATCCGATCAGTAATTTGAAGAGTAAGATATGAAAGTTCATCCCATACGTTTTGAATACTCAAAAATGTATGAAAGCTCGTCGGTACGATTTCTCGTATAAGGAAAATATTTTAAAAAACGAAGGTTGTATAAGTGACGCTTAACAAAAGTTGATAATGGAAATATCCCTATTATTTTTATTACTATTATATAATATTATTACTAAAGATTATTACGAGACATATACTGTGTGTTTTTGTGTGTGAGTGAGTGCGTTTGTGTGTACGTATCTTGACTATGTCGTTAAGTACTGATGCACAAATTAGGAATCCTTGAGCACTGCCACTTACCCAGATTAAAATTATTTTAGATTTAGGTAAGAATTATAACATGGACGTGATTCTTATTGATATTAAACAATTATATCGTATTGTTAAAGGTGTAGAAATTATTATAGTTATAAGCACTTTGGTAATTAATTGAGTAGGATTTGTTACAGCACATATAATATTTTATAATGACAAAAATGTTTGAAGAATGAGAGGAAAGTGTAAGCTTTGATGCTAGTGGGAGAAGCCACGCAAGATTACCCGCACTGAAATGGAAGTGAACAATCTCAGCAAATATCTCTAGGGGACAATCGTGATTGTTATATGGTATTTATAACAGCAATTTAACTTTCGTTGCTAGCTCATTCTACACTCTTATGGCCTAGAGCGCACGGTGAAAACTTACCGCGCCATTTTCTTTTCTCTCTTATAAAATCTACGTACTAAAATTAATATTAAAAATTAGACGCACGCCGAACTATAATTCTCAGAGTTTTTATCTGTTCCTCCCCTTGATAAGTGGACAAGATAAATCACGCTAGTGAGTTTTGATTCACAACTGCATGCGTCAAAATAAAATTGATGTTTGTCAGGTAAATATAGGAGAAAATGCATAATTAAAGTTTGAAAACAAAGCAGCTCTATAAAAATTTCATTCAAGGCCTTATCTACAATACTTATACTAATATACTTTTGTTATAGAATTTTTCTTAAACTAAATTCAATTTAATCACACTCTCATTAGCAACTGTCTATACAAATGAGTTTACTAGAAGGAAAACTGACTTGTTTTTATTACATACATATTAGGAAACATATTAGATTTATGAAGTTAGAATATAGAAGTCTATGACAGTTTTTCCTTAATATATTTTTATAATATAAGAAAAGACATTGTTTTTATAAGAATGTAAGAAGCTAAAACATATCTCACTTATTGTCACAATTTTTATAAATAATACTAAATAAATGTTACTACTATTCATAATATTAATTCTGTTCTTTATATCAATCTTCATAATCTATTCCCTTCCATTTTTTGGGTCATAAAAAGGTTGTTACTGCAATGTTACGTTTTATAATATTTTATGTAGATAATATTTAATATACTCTGAAATCCATACATACATCATAGGAATATTTTGACGCTTTTAGTATTATAAGAGATATGTTTATTTAATATTATTAACGTTATAGAGTAGACTTAATTCTAATATTATCATTTGAAGTCAAATGTTCTTAAAGTGTACAGTCGCGTACAGCCTTAAGGCACGATTGATTATTGTTATTTAATAGTTTTAAGTTACTTCCTTTTAACTACTGCCATTTAAGTGTTCAATTATTGTTTATAATTTAGAAAAGTATGTTTTATGGCGCTCTTTTATAATTGGCTGTTTTTGTATTTACTTTAATTGTTTTTGTATCCACTATTAATTAATTAATGCGTACCATAACATTATGTAATTCATTTGTTTATTGTACAGTTTAGAGGAGGAGTCTCGGGAGACAATTCTCTCAGACTCGTCCTCTATTATACATATAACAGTTAATACAGCTGTTTTAATATTTGCCTGCTTGAGGCACCAGATTCTATACAGATAAATTTATTAAATCAATTATTTCTACATGACTATATTTTGGGACTGTTAATCGTATTTCAGAGTGAAGTATAAATATATAAAAAAGAAACGCTAGGTAAGCACATAAATTATAATGTATATAGATTATTTATTATAACATAACATATATAAAACATATATTTGAGCCCCAAATTAGCCAAGATATATTTTGTATACATATTTCAAAGTACATTAATATATATATAAATATCCATGACTTGGAAATAAATTTAAATAATGAAAAAAAGAACGTCTGTACGTCTCAGCATTCAAATCAAAATAAAAAAAAAAATTATTGAATTAGGCGTTACTTTGCGGAAATCCATAATTATACAAATTATTTAAGTTTTCTTTAGTGTTAATTCCGCCAATATTTGTTTTTAAAACAATTCGACACTCTTCGAGTCTCGTGCCAGATTTTGGCGAGACACGGCGTGTGTTTGTGAAGAGGCGAAACACGTGTCGAATTGTTTTAAAAACAAATATGGGCGGAATTAACACTAAAGAAAACTTAAATAATTTGTATACAAATCAAAATCAGTTTATTCACGTAGGTCACGTAAATGACACTTATGAATGTCAAAAAAATAAATAAAATATTTTTCTTGTTGAATCTACCGCTACTTCGTAAAGGGTAGAGCTAATGAGAAGAAGTAGCAAGAAACTCATTGTCACTCTTTTATATCAAGATTTACATTTAAGTACATCGATTTACAAATCATTTCAAATTACAATATAATATGTAAAATGTAAAATGATGCAACAGACACACTCGAATCCCAAAGCCCATACTCTGTAGTAAGAGTCACTAACCAAGGGGCTAAGGGTTCATCTGGTTTCGTTTATATATTCACATTAAATATTTCACACACATATTACGGTTTATATGTAACTACATTTCTATATAAGTAAGTAATTATACATAATAATTATTATAAATTTAATGAGTGGCATTGTTTTGAATTTAATACTAATTAATAAAGTGTAATTTACCTTAAATAATATGAATAAATTAAAATTGTGTGGGATCCAGAATTTTCAAATATTTTTTCCTAATACTTAAAAATTTAATATTTTTAATAATATGATCCATTTGCACGAGTCTACTGCTAATATTTGAATGGTCAGTCTTATTGCTTACAAGTACAAATTAAATCCTTAATTCATGTAATTCTAAAATTGAAAACAGCAATAAAATAGTGCTAAATTACTGTAGATTTTACCTGTATAAAAACAAATAGTATTTTTTTTACCCTAAATGTAGTGTTTATATTTAGTAGAATATAGTATTATTTGTAATATAGATGAATAAAAACAAAAAATAAATGTTTTGTCTTTTATTTACATGTTTTTGGATTTAGTTTCTTTCTGCTGAATAAATTAAAGGGACAAGAAAATGGAATCAGGCGTAAAAATCGAAGGCAACAAAAATGTACGCTTGCAACGCTTGGGATATTGACTTGTGGAAAATAACGGCAATCGGATTAAATTAAGAATCTCATAAATAATGATCCCTATATATTTAATTTTACAAGTTTAGTTAACAGAAGATAAGTCTTTTACAACTATAATTACACAATTTTACAAAAATAAGATAAGTCAACACAAACTGTAAGCAGTTGACATCTAATATTTTTGGTAGGTATGCATGTTTGGTTGCTGGTTGTGGAAAAGTTTCCATAATTAGATACACTGAACACAAAGTGACACGCACACTAGTCAAATCGCGAGTGTAAGACATAGCTTCTCACGCATAGTAAAGTAATACACCTGGCCTGTTTTCATCGGTTGTCTAGCAGCAAGGGGCTCTATCTAGACGTATAAATTATCGAAGGTGTCAAGTTGATTTTGTCAAACATTTTGTAATCGAATGATGATCTTATTCAACTGAGCTCAGATCGAAATTTCAATAAAAAATATTGTCTTATAAATCATGACAGTGAATATATGAAAATATGTGAAAAAATTAAACTGGATTCATTATCATTATATGATTATGTAATAATTTTTTGCAATATTTTAATATTTTTTTGAAGAAATTTTGAGGTTTGTGGATATCATGTGCTTTACTTTGGTAAGTCTGAAGAAATAAAATAAAACTTTGTGCAAACACAGCAAGTCATTTTAATTTTAAATGAAGTATTAGTAAGTGGCATATTATGTATAGTAGAAACATGTACTACTAAAACTATTGAAGAAATCTATAGAAGAGAGCAAAGAGCATGATCATTATTTTTGTTGAAATGAAATTAATTCAAAAAATTTTTTATTCCGAATACAGTATACATTATAGATCTTAAATTTATTGAAGGGACTTCTATTCGGATAATTTTAATTACATTGCAAAAAGTTTATTTAAAATTTAAAAAAGATTTAACACTATAAATTTTTTTTCGATTAACCATTTCTGTGGTAAGTTTTTTATTTCTAGAGGTAGTTGACGCTAAATTAATCGAAAAAAAAACGCCTTTCGATATACTAGAAACCGCGTCCTTTTATCATATTAATCATAATAAGATTTGTAATCTAAAACCCTATTAGAATCAACTTAATTAGATTTAGAGGGTGGCTTTGGACATCAAAGATATTACGTTGTAGGGGCTGGCTCGTTACACGGCCGGGGTTTTTTTTAAAATGATTATACAAACATCCAGGTGTAAGTCAACTTAGATTTTAATGTCACACCGTACGAATAAGGTTTTGAGACACTTACATACATAGCCATGTTGTCTCCACCACCTATCGACTCCACCAAAATATTAAGTTTTACATTGTATTTGTTGGATGCGATTACTAATTATGACTGTAATGACGACCATCATGTTCACGAAGCATCCTTATACAGACAATGAATTTAAGCTCTAAAGGTTGATGAATCCAATATAGGATTACCACGGCGATTGGTCCAGCGCTGCTTCCATCCAACGTATTCCAGCGATCTTGATCAGATCGTCCGTCCATCTTGTGCCTACTAGCACTGCGTCATCGTTTATAGGTCTAGGTAGGTATAGTACTAGGTAGCCTTGCCAAACTGGGGGATTTTTAGCACCCCTGCCTCGTCATTTATGTGTCTGTCTACCGTAGCTGCCACTAGCCCGGCCGCCGGGGACTGGGGGCCGGGATCTTAGAGTGTCTGTCATGTTTGAGCGATTTTTGCTAAAATCGCCACGTTTGGCAGGCGGGGTGGTGATCGCAGTAGATGGTGTGCTCTTAACGAATTAGGTGCTGCCCATGCTCCGTTGTTTGTATCGCCTCTTACGACACCCCCGGGAGGAGATGGGGTGGTGCTATTCTGGTGCGACACCACATACACACAGCTATTTGGAGTTAAACGAAATAAAGTTCAATTCATCCCATATTATGCAGATTATTTAATTAACTAACTCTTCATTTATCATCAGATCAACTTAAACTCCTACTACGAATAGAATTTCATCAAATAATAATCTTTTTTATTGATAATCTTTATTAAAATATGAAAACAACCATTATACAGCTTCTTAATCTATACAATTAACTAAATACAATATAACTAATTATTATTCAAAGTTAACTTTCATTAGCATAGGTAACTTAGTGGCTGTCATTAAACTGATTAACCCTATCGTTTCGTACTAGTAAAAACTGTATCACGAAAGGATAGTATTCATCGTACTTAGATCAGCGATACTTAGGTGTACTTGAAATTATCAAACTTATACAAACTAGGTATTTGATTGTGTTCAAAATCGATCAAGTGTTATATTATATTTACGTTATGACTGTTATGTGTGTATGATGAATGTGTAGGGATGTGTGTATGTGGGAAGAAATGCAGTTGTGCCTACTGGTCAAATAAGATTTTTTAGTAAATTTTCGGTCTCATTGTAGTCCAATGACTTCATCAAATCCTTATCAGTAATTTAGTTGTTAATTACACCTTACATGTGCCATTTTTCACAAAACTGTATTTTAAAAGAGCTTAACTTATCGACGGTCTCAAATCTCTTCTATCCAAGTTTAACGTACCGATAAAGAAATATTTTCCAACGCTTTCCTGACATTCTGAATAATGTAAAATATCTATCGAAGACCCGATGAAGTTCTTTGTGTAACTGATAAATACAATCAGTCGAGCGTGAATTTATTCCTATATTTGTAAAAGGCTTTTAAGATTGCTTTGATGGTTTTATTCCAGACATCATACTTAAATATACATTATATAATCAACATTGTTACGGTCCATTTAAACTTAAGAGACAGAAGACTTTTAAATTACAATTAAGGTTATTATTCAACTTAGCTGGCAACACAAATCATTACATTTACAACTGATTTATTATAAAGTATCTATTTTTTTTGGCAAAGAGGACAAAAGGAGCGTACGGGTCACCTGATGATAAGTGATCATCGCCGCCCACGTTGTCTTGCAACAGGCGATACTCTATTCTACAAAAAGTGTACGCGATTTTTTGGAAGCTACCCATGTCGTATCCTTCTGGAAACACCGTACAAGGTAGCTCACTCCACAGCTTATGACCAAGATGAGATGCCTAAAGTACAGTTCAGACAGAAAACTGTTAGGCGAGCTCTGTTTTCGTTGGACGTCAGGAAGTCGAGCGGGCCGGATGGCATTTCTCCAATCGTGCTTAGAACGTGTGCCCCTGAGTTGACGCCGGTGCTAACGTGTTTATTCCGGCACTCTTATTCTAAAGGCGTAGTCCCTGACTCATGGAAGTCAGCCCTTGTCCATCCGATACAAAAAAAAGCAGACAGTTCGGATCCGGCAAACTACAGGCCTATTGCTATTACCTCCCTGCTCTCCAAAATCATGGAGAGCATAATTAGCCGTCAGCTCTTGGTATATCTAGAGGGTCACCAGTTGATCAACAACCGACAATACGGGTTTCGCCATGGTCGGTTGGCAGGTGATCTTCTGGTATACCTAACACATAGATGGGCAGCGGCTATTGAAAGCAAGGGGGAAGGCCTGGCAGTTAGCATGGATATAGCGAAGGCTTTGATCGTGTATGGCACAAGGCGCTCCTCTCCAAACTTCCATCATTTGGGCTTCCCGGGAGCTTGTGCAAGTGGACCTCCAGCTTCCTCACTGGGCGCAGCATACAGGTCGTTGTCGACGGGTATTGCTCGAACCCGAAGCCCGTGAATGCTGGAGTGCCCCAAGGCTGTGTGCTGTCTCCCACGCTGTTTCTTCTGCATATCAATGATATGTTGGACACCTCCAACATTCATTGCTATGCAGACGATAGCACTGGTGATGCCGTATACACTAGCCATGCAGGTCTCTCTCGGGAAATCATCGACCAGTGCCGGGAGAAACTTGTGTCTTCTATCGAGTCCTCTCTTGAGAAGGTCGCGGAATGGGGAAAATTGAACCTTGTCCAATTTTCCCCCAGAAGACTCAAGTTTGCGCGTTTACTACTAAAAAAACCCCATTTGTCGTATCACCGCTCTTCGAGAACACTTCTCTTAAAGCCGCGCCTAGTATCGGAATAATGGGTCTCGAAATCTCGAGCAATTGCCAATTTCGTGGTCATCTGGAAGGCAAAGCCAAATTGGCTTCAAAGAAACTGGGCGTCATTAATAGAGCACGGCAATACTTCAAGCCGGCCCACATACTAGCGCTCTACAAAGCGCAGGTCCGGCCACACATGGAGTATTTCTGTCATCTCTGGTCTGGCGCACCCCAGTATCAGCTCGATCTATTTGACCACGTGCAACGCAGAGCAGCTCGAATTGTTGGGGACCCAGTACTCTGTGAACGGCTGGATCACTTGGCGTTGCGTAGAGACACGTCGCTTCATTGTGTGTCTTCTACCGCATTTATCACGGGGAGTGTTCCGAAGAGCTGTTTAACCTGATTCCTGCCGCCGAATTCCACCTTCGCACGACACGCCACAAGTTAGGATATCATCCTCACCATCTGGATGTGTGGCGGTCCTCCACAGTGCGGTTTTCAAGGAGCTTTCTTCCACGTACTACAAAGCTGTGGAATGAGCTTCCTTGTGCGGTGTTTCAGGGACGATACGACATGGGTACCTTCAAAAAAAGCGCGTACACCTTCCTTAAAGGCCGGCAACGCTCCTGTGATTCCTCTGGTGTTGCAAGAGATTGTGGGCGGCGGTGATCACTTAACAACAGGTGACTCGTACGCTCGTTTGTCCTCCTATTCCATAAAAAAAAAATGTGGAATGAGCTACCGTAGAAGAAAGTTCCTTGAAACCCGTACCGTGGAAGTACACCAGACATCCATTTGGTGGGGAATTATTGACAGCCGTACCGTTATCATTCACCCGTGCTCGTTGTCAAAATTGCTTGCTGAGTCGCTTTATTATTAAAGCTTCCCTCAGAGAGCACCATGCCATCATCCGTGGTTGGAGGAGGCCTTCACCAGCTCCGATCTCCAGCTACGTAGCTGCCCTCCAGGGTCTGCCTACTACCCGGCTTCCCACCTTGATGTACTGCTAGCCTTGAGCAGTGTAGTACGGTCCCAGCTCTACCGACGTTGGAGCAAGTAAGAAGGGGCCGGCCAGGATGCATGATGATGACGGTCTTATCAAGATACTAGCTGACCCGGCATACCTTGTTTTGCCATATAAAGTATAATTCACGATAGTTTTATAAGTAATAAAATATTGCCTATATATATATTGTACATTATTTTGTTCTATTGTCAATAGTTTTTGCAGCGCACGCAAAAATAGGTTTTCGATTTTACACCTTGTGTTACAAAATAGCAATTTTATTACGGATCCCTAATTTTGAAAAAAAAAACATAGCCTATAGCCTTCCTCGATAAATGGACTACCCAACACTGAAAGAATCATTCAAATCGGACCAGTAGTACCAGAGATTAGCGCGTTCAAACAAACAAACAAACAAACAAACACTGCAGCTTTATAATATTATTAGTATATTAGTAGAGATTTATAATGTTTTATGATAATTAAACCACAATGGCAAAATTATATATGAATTTTAATATTGAAGCGACTATAATAAACCAATCTTCATTAAAATAATGAAAAAGATGTGGGAATTCCATAATCTATGTTTCGTACCTCGTCCAGAAGAAAATAACACTCTTTGAATGACGTACAAAGACGTCTGTCTGTCTGTACACCTTTCGAAATTTTTTTTACTTAATAAAATCCGGCTTTTTAATCAAACCCTTTAAAAAGTACGGATATGTGATAAGCGTTTTAATATGCAGGTAAATCAAACTTGACGTATTATTAAAGAATCAACAAATTTTGATAAAAACTAAAATGTAAATAGCACAAGCAAAGGAAAATTTCCCAAAATCGATGTCGGACAGTCTCCGGCTTAACGACAGCACAGACGGACAAACCACCGAATTAAAAATCTGGTGCTTTGCACCGGATGCTGGCTAGATTATGGGTACCACAGCGGCGCCTATTTCTGATGTGAAGCAGTACTGTGTAAGTATTATTGTATTTCAGTCTAAAGGGCGCGGTAGCTAGTGAAATTACCGGGCAAATGAGATTTGACACCTTTTGTCTCAAGGTGACGAATATAGTTGTAGTGTCGCTCAGAATTTTTGGGTTTTTCAAGAATCCTGAGTGGTACTGTATCTTAATGGGCCATAATAATTACCATCAGCTGAACGTCCGGCTCATCTTTCTCTTATTTTCATTAAAAAACATACATGTACCTAAAAATCCGGCAACGCTCTGGTTTTTTAAGAGTATGGAAAGCAGTGACTTCTCTTCAATTTACCAGTCAGCTCGTTTGTCCATTTTTTCCATAAAAATCATATTAATTATACTTTAAGCACTTAAATAAGTTTGTAAGCAAGCTTTCCATTACACTTTTAATTCAACTGCAGTGCAGTGGAAGAATTTTCGGTACTGTTTGAATCTTTGATATTGTTGTTTCATTCACATTTTATAGAACAACTAGCTGACCCAGCAAACGTTGTATTGCCGATATTAAAATCGCGATACAAAAGTAATTGTTGATCGTAGATGGGTGAAAATTTGAAGTTGTATGTATTTTTTAATGCTGACTCATAATCAAACAAATTTAAAAAAAATGGCGTCGACCACTCTTAACATTTAGGGGGATGAAAAATAGATGACGATTCTCAGACCTACCAAATATGCACTCAAAATTTCATGAGAATCAGTCAAGCCGTTTCGAAGGAGTTTAACTACAAACACCGCGACATGAGAATTTTAAATATTAGATTATATATCATCATACGATGAACCTAATAAACTATGTTATTGTATGAAATGCATGTCTCTTGCATCGCAGTGGTAGAATTGAATCCTACAGCTGACAATTTGTCACGATTCTTTATATTTCTCAGTGACGTCATATTGTGCTGAAGTAATTTCCTCGAACAGAGTGACCTAATTTCCGTGGCGTATGTGTTTTGTGGCACGAACTTTGTAGCTTTATTTTTTCAGCCGGGATTTTCATTACAAAAATCGGATTTTTCCAAATTAGAATATTTGATTGAGAGTATATTTGAATCCAAAAAAATTGGGCTTTCGCGAATCAAAAGCGTGATGTAATCGAGGTGAAAATATACAGAAATTAAATAGAAATTTTGATTGAACCACAAAATTAAGATAATTGGTGTTAATCACCAATAAAGCTGTTAATAAAACGTTTCTATAAGCCTATTTTATATAGCTATATATATAGAGTTTCTTCTTAAAATCAGTTTAAAGCTGCAAATACCAAAAAATTTTTTTATGAATATAAGGGACGAGACGAGCAAGACGTTCAGCTGACAATGCAGCGCCGTTCATAATTCTTGAAAATCCAAAAATTATTGGCACCACGTCACCGTGGTGCCAATAATTGCGCTCGTCACCGTGAGCATAAGTTAAATTTAATGTTAATTCTTATTTGCCCAGTAATTTCACAAGCTACGGCACCCTTCAGACCGAAACACAGTAATGTTTGCACATTACTGCTTTACGACAGAAATAGGTTCCGTTGTGGTACTCATAATCTATCTGGCATCCTGTGCAAAGGAGCCTCCCACTGGAAAAATATATACCAAACATACTACGGAGAGAAAATAAACACACAATTCAACATATTGAAATTCGAGATTATCATTAATATTAATGTTAGGAAGCATATTCATATTATTGTAAACGTGTTCAGAGGCTCGAGATGCGGCGGAGCTATTTAAGGGACGAGAACATCTGCGTTTGACAGACCTCATTAAAATTCCAAGAAACGATCATTACTTTCAATCTAATTTTACACTGGATTATCAAATTGACAATATAGTGCGATCATGTCTATAAATATGTATATGAAGTAAGCAGTGGGGTGAATAATCGGAAGTGGGGGGTTGATAAACTCATTCCTAATCAAATCATAAATTTATATTATACTAGCTGACCCGACTGACGTTGATCTGTACATAAAAAATAATAAACTGTTTTATAGGAATTTGCCAATAATATTCAAAAACATCAAGAATTATTTCGGAAATAATGCTCCCTGTTGTTATAATGAAATCGTTTCACAGCGGAACTGTCAAACCGTGCGTCACTAAAATCTGTCATAGAATTTTTTCTACATACAAAACAAATATTGAAATTAAAAATAATTATGGGTCTCAAATCTAAATAAAAACTATCCTATCTCTCAAGTTGGACCAAACTGCAGTCCATGAAGTAATCCCAATTAAAATCCGTTCATTAGTTTAGGAGTCCATCGCGGACAAACAGTGTGTCACGTAATTTATATATATTAAGATATATAAGGTAAATATTGGAATGTCTTGTTTATACATACCAAGATTTACTGTCGATGCTTCACTCGCACAGTTGGCTCAGTTGATAGAGCGCTCGGACGGAAACCAAGATACGTGGTTGCGATGCCCGCGTCGTCCTTAAATTTTTGTGCAAGCTAAATTTGTGTATTTAATACCAAAAACGAGAGATATCTGAAAAAAAAACTGTTGAAGTCTAATAATAATATGAGACTTTACACCATATTCTTCCAACTAATACTTATTATATAACTTATTTTTAAGATACTTAAGTAGTTTTTAGTCACCTTAAATGAAAATTAACCACTGTTATTTTTATGGAATGATGTGTTCTCCTATAATTGGTAGTACATACAAATGTTTAGTTATAAGGCATGGGTTAGATGTAAGTTAATATGTACAACTGTTGGAGATCCATACAAATAAATAAATAAATAAATTTGAAGCTTCTTTGCACAGTATGCTAGGTACTACACGGGCGCCTTTCTCTGCAGTTAAGCAGAAGTGTGGAAGCATTATTTCTGTTCGTAGTGTCATTTTCAGGGTTTCTCACAAGAAAAGGAACCCCTAATGATCACTTTGTTGTACATCCGTCCATCTGTCTGTCAAAATCTGGAGAACGCGTGGAGGTATCGAGTTTAATTATTTATCATAAAAAAACACAACAACCTTGATGTAATCTATATATAATTCTATTAATTTAACTCACTAGTTACTTTACCTTTAGTAAAAACAAGCTATTACTTCTGTTGGATATTTTTATTCCACTTAAATGCATTAATGCCGCCGAATTCCACCTTCGCACGACACGCCACAAGTTAGGATTTCATCCCCACCATCTGGATGTGTGGCGGTCCTCTAGAGTGCGGTTTTCAAGGAGCTTTCTCCCTCGTACTACAAAGCTATGGAATGAGCTTCCATGTGCGGTGTTTCCGGGACAATACGACATGGGTACCTTCAAAAAAAGCGCGTACACCTTCCTTAAAGGCCGGCAACGCTCTTGTGATTCCTCTGGTGTTGCAAGAGAATGTGGGCGGCGGTGATCACTTAACACCAGGTGACCCGTACGCTCGTTTGTCCTCCTATTCCATAAAAAAAAATGGCTCAAAAATATCCAAAATTATGAATTTCATCAGTTAAAATATGTAATAACGTAATATTTTTTTTATATCTACATATATAAATAAAATTTAAGTGTCTGTTTGTAATAATACCAACATAATAATATAATAGACAAAAAACGCAACATGCAAAGTTTTTTTCAGTCTCCCAGTTTGTTCCGGCTAATTTCCGACAGGATCCCTACGCTATCGCCCAATCTGACACGACGACTTATCACCCTAAACAGACACGATATCCGAATCATGGTGGGCACCCATTGCTAAGCAAGCAGTTGCAGAGGTTTCTGGCCGTGGGCGAAACGGTCACTCACGTAATCCTGGAGCAAATAATGTGCAGGAGTGGCCAACCATTGGGCAAAATTCAAATTCAAATATTTTTATTCAAAATAGGATTTATAATCACTTATTGAACGTCAAAATCTACCACCCATTCAAAAGAGACTGCCTCAGACCTGAGAAGAATGGGCGCAAGAAACTCAGCGGGCTTTTTTTTTTATATAAAATATGGATTACCTTATAAAAACCTTAGTGAATACGAGGTCGCTTCGAGAACTCTTCGAATACCCCTGAATGACTGGTCAACACTGCACCCAAAATGGACCCAACTGAGTGGTTTAATATCAGGAACAATTATATACAGGAAGGATATCAGGACCACAAGAACACGAAAGCATCTCTCAAAATACACAGTAATGTAGGAAACATTTTTCAAATGCATGCGTGATAAAAATCAACATGCGATGTTTTAAAATTCAGTGCATGATCACAAACTAATAAAAATATGAATTGGCGCAATTTGACTGTTTGTTCTTCTATTGTTTGTCAAATATTTAGCTACATATATTATTAAAATTTTATTTCTCTTACATTTTATTTTTGCATTTATTTCCATATGTTTTGTGTGGTTTAATTTGCGCCTCAATAAGGCTACGGGAAACCCAAGCTCTGGCAGCTATTTCGGTCAACGGTTCAGCCTAGCTATCCAACGCGGAAATGCTGCCAGTATTCCTGGTACGCTTCCACGTAATGATAATTTTAATTTTATGTAGTCATAGTATTGTAAATATGATTTGTTTTGTTTGGATAATAAATTACCTACTATTTATTATGATAAAAAGGATTGTCTTTTCATCAGATTCTAATTATCATCTATACATTCCCCGATAGATTGGCATGAGTCGATTCCAATGAGCAAGAAAACCACACCTCTGATGTAATTTGTTGAGCAGTTGGGCTTCTAGCAGATTCCATGTGATGCCTCAGCATCAGGTCAAGGTTATTATGATCTTGTTATATCATTTCATGTATGGAATGTTTTATATTTTTTTTAATTCAGACCTATGAATGTTGGTCAGAACCTCTCCTCAGCAAGAAAAGAGCTGATGATCTTCGAATGGCTGAACAGAGTTTCATGAATCATAGCTAAAAACACTCTAGATTAACTCTTAAACAAAAACAAACTAAACCATAATCGCTTTATCCATTTACGATTTACGACGCCACAGACAGACTCAATCGGATACACACACACATAAACCTTATAACAGCCCTAATTTTTCATCCGGGTAAAAAGTCGTAAGTTAGAAGTTTTTTTCTAAGTCAAAGTCAAATAAACTTTATTCAATAAGGCTTAAATTAAGCCCTTTTGAATCGTCACTATAAATATTTCTTTTAAGTTACTGAATCTACCATATGTTCAAATAAAAGTTGAGCACGTGTGAAAAACATACAAGAAACTCAACAGCTACTCTTTTGAATCAAATAGAGTATTTTACAATTGCGTAAGGTGCTGCATCCAATATTTTAGATGATCGTGTCGAGTTACAATACGTTACTTAAGGAACCCTCCTTAAGTTACGTATTGTAACTCGCATTACGTAACAAATGTTAATCCAAAGAAGTAATTACTTATAAATCATCTAAAACTTTTGAGGTGTCGTTATAGTATTGTTAGTAATCAATTTGCTCACTATAAGCATTAAATACTTATTGATAAAAGTAATAATTCATATTTCATTCCATACACCAATTTTCTGAATTTATTTAAGTATTTAAGACGTAACCGGTTCGGGCGTCAGCAATTCTTTTAAAATATTTATTTATAGTAGCCCCCGCAGGAAAATCTATCAATTTCATTTACAACAATATGTTACAATGCAATTGTTTCATCAGAATTAAGCAAGTTCTGAAATAACTATTCATTTTCTTTAGCAATAGAGTGTGATTTCCACACAGACGAACAGCTGTTTCTTCGAACGACTTCGTTGGCACCAGGTATTTAGTAAAAATTATTAACTTCAAAACATTGTAGGGAAAATTTATTTTTTGCCGTTGTTAAAAAAAATAAAAAAGTATATATATGTTATATTTGCCATATGATTTATTTTCCCATATTATGTTTGCCTATTAATTTTGGGATCACATAATATACTTGCTTTGCGCCTACAGGGATTAGAACTCGGGACCTCTATTTCAGTGGCTGGGTCACTAGCCACTGCGCTATATGGGTAGAACAGTCAAATTTGATATCCCATCTTTGTTTATAAAACTATTTTGTTCTACGCTATAACAATTTTGCACTTCAATTTGTATTAGTATCCTTGATAGGATGTGTATCAACCAGAAAATAACACTGCCCATTTTATGTCTATCACTTACTCATTACATTTCACGCTCTATTTACCGAAGGCTCGAGTATCAATTAGATACGTAAGCTGTGTTACTTTTACATTTATTTTTGTATCTTAGATAAGTTTCAACAAACATACACCAATATTTAACTCAAGGGCAGGCATTACAGCATCATCATCATAAGCCGGAAGACGTCCACTGCTGGACAAAGGCCTCCCCGAAGGATTTCCACGACGATAGATCCTGCGCTGCCCTCACCCAACGTATTCCAGCGATCTTGACCAGATCGTAGGTCCATCTTGTGGGGTGCAAGACCAAACTACGTCTACTACTACGTAGGGGGGGCTACCAACACTGCGTCTTTGTACGTGGTCACCATTCGAGGACTTTACTACCCCAACGGCCATCTGTCCGTCGAACTATGTGTCCTGTCCACTGCCACATCAGTTTCGCAATCATTTGGACTTTCGTTCTCCTACGGATCTCCTAATTTCTGATTCGATCTCACAGAGAAACTCTGAGCATAGCCATGAGCTTCCTCATAAGGCCCATAGATAGTGACCACGTCTGCGTAACGTCAACAAGTCACCACTGGCATCACATACTGGTATAAAACCTTCGTCTTCAGTCACTGTGGTATTTGGGACGACAAGATTTTACGTAGCTTCCCGAACGCTGCCCATCTTAGTTGAATTAGACGAGCTACCTCTTAATTAAAAAGGTATAGTTTGTATACTCTTAATTAAAGGCATGATAACAATTATACTATAGTTATAATCATAGACTCGGAAAATACTAGCGTATCGACGACCTGGCAGCATGATAATGCGTGTCTTGCCAAGTGAGGCTGACTTTTTACAACTTGTGGATCATAATCTGTTATAGTAACAAAAGATTCGCTATTCTATGTTGCTGTATCTCCGTTCGAGATATTTTTCTCTCTCGCACACTTTGATTTTTTTTTTATGACAATAAGGGACGAGACGAGCAGGACTTTCTGCTGCTGGTAATTGACACGCCCTACCCATTTCAATGCAGTGCCGCTCAGGATTCTTGAAAAACCCAAAAATTCTGAGCGGCACTTCAACTGCGCTCAGCACCTGGAGACATACGACGTCCCTTCAGCGCCCTTCGCCCTTCAGACCGAAACACAGTAATGTATACACATTACTGCTTCACGGTTGAAAAAGGCGACGTTGTTGTACCCATAATCTAGCCGGCTTCCTGTGCAAAGGAGACTCCCACTAAAAGTAAAAGTGGCTTTCTAGATTTATTCCAATATATTGATAAATCAAATCTGATGTACTAATTTTAATGATCATTACAAGAAATTCTTATGTAGCGTTTGATTTTTTCAACAACAAATCACGTGAAAGAAAAGATTATTGAAGTGAAGAGTAAATTTAGGTGAAGATCACAGCGCACACCAAAACCAGATAAGTTTTAATGGTAATCGAAATAAAAGATCTATTAATAGTAAAACCTAACAACTTCGTAATTATAAATATTATCGTTAAAAAAGATTTAAATAAATTCTGTAACTGGTTTCACTTTTTATTTTCGATAAACCGTTTTGTATAGTAACTTTAAAGTATACATATATTTTGCTCCCGAGAACAGTAATAGCACTATTACGTTACATGCTTGTGTGAAAATGTTCCGTTTTATGTGAGTAATAAATCGTTAAATATATAAGCGTACACATTTATTTCAATGGAATATGCCATGTAAGTATATAATTGAAACAAGCACCTTCAATGCACGGAATATTCCATGTATGTAACGCACTTATAGCAACTATAATGAACTTAGGTATATATAATATTAAAGATATACTTATGATCTTTTAAAGTCAGAGATTTTAACTGATGCAAAAGCAAACATTACCGAAAAATCTTAACTATATATATTAAAAAAAAAAAAATCTATGTATGAATACTTAGATCAATAATAATTCGTTTAGATTGACTGTATAACAGCTGTGAAAACATCGAAAAAATTGTATCTGTAGTTTAGAATCGCGAGTGTAAGACGTAGCTTGTCACACACACTTAAGTATTAAATCTGGCCTCTTTTTATCGGTTGTCTAGCAGCAACAGACTCTATCTAGACGTATAAATTATCTAAACATGCATATATTATGGGTGTAATCCCTATAAGGACTCCACGACTGATTTTGATGACATTTTCAGGTAATATTCAGCTTAGACCATCTAGTGATCCTGAGATACAGTTTATATCAGCAGTTTTTTTTTGCCAACTTGGACTGTAGCAAAGCTTAACTATGTCCGATACGATATAGTTTAAGAAAAGTTGTTATGGCCCATCTTTCGACAATCATTTTACCATTGGGAGGCTCCTTTGCCCTGGCAGCTAGATTATGGGTACCACAACGGCGCTCATTTCTGCCGTGAAGCAGTAATGTGTAAACATTACTGTGTTTCGGTCTAAACGGCGCCGTAGCTAGTGAAATTACTGGGCAAATGAGACTGAACATGTGTTCTTCTTATGTCTCAAGGTGACGAGCGCAATTGTAGTGCTGCTCAGAATTTTTGGGCTTTTCAGAATCCTGAGCGGCACTGCATTGTAATGTGCAAGGAAATTACCATCAGCTGAACGCCTTGATTGTCTTGTCGCTTATTTTCATAAAAAAAAGCATATACACGCTGATACCGACAGACCATACATACAGCTTGGAAGTTATAAAATGTTTATTAGATAACAGTCGTGCAAATCCCATTCTAAATATCTTGAATTTATGGAATTCAGATACTGAATGATACATTTGGCTGACGTAATAAAACATAAATAAAATTTGAAAAACAAAATTTTATGAACGATGCGGGATTCGAACCCACGACCTCCGGCGAAGTTTATTTGCTTATTAATCCTAGAAGTGAGGGTTATCACTTTAAAAACATAACATATTATTGTAATAAAACATAATAAAGAGTATATATATAGAGAGAGAGTATATATTACGGAGGATTATTAGCGTCAGTTCTTAATTGATTGTAAAACGAGGCAGAATCGCCGGTTATACAACTGTATAGAACACTTTTATTATTGTTTGTCCATAAAACACACAATAGCTTCTGTTCGTATAATAGCCCAAACACATGATCGGATTTGGTACGGCCGAACTATCGCACTGTCTGGAGGCCTTGATTGGGCGACTCGCACCAATTGGTCCGGCGTCATACTCGGTACGGTCCAGAAGGTCATAATAATAATTTTGTGCGATGGACAACGAGACAGAACATCGTATGATCGTACATGGTTACGGTTCGCTTCCGGACCACGTCCGATGGTTCGGCCGTACCAAATCCGATCATATATTTATAGCTTAATCATTTTACTGCAACGAAGCTCTAATGAGCCTAAAGCCCTCTAATCCAATACAAAAGCCGCTGGCACGATTCGTACGAATCAGTTGCTATATTAGGTATTTAAAATGAACACACAACTGTCTAGCAACCTTATTATCTTTTACAATACATATACATTTACACCGCTTTATTTTTCTAAAGATTTTATATCTAAGATTGAAGTGACACAAATTTAATTTATAGACAAAACTTATGAATGATGCGGGACTCCAACCCGCGACCTTTCGCGTTCCGTGCGAATGCTCTTACACTGAGCCAACCGTTCGAGGGACGTAACGCTCATAAATCTTGATAAGTCAACTGTCAGGTTGCGGCTTCATCTACAAGATATACTTTACAGTACATAACCTACTCAACCCTAATAAGTGCATATTAAGAAATTGAATTGAGATTTCGCTCTTTCAAATCTAAACATTTTGTTATTTTTTTAAATGTGATAACCCTCACTTCTGGTTTTAATCCTGCATCGTTCATAAATCTTGTTTATAAATTTAATTTGTGCAATGAATCCCAAAAATGAGGGTTAGTTACAACCTTAAAAAAATATCAAACGGTTTAGATTAAAGTGAGCCAAATTTTAAATTTTTAGGATTATTTTTATGGCACCTAATTGTGAGTTGAATGGTTATGATTTTTTAATTTTCATTCCAAATGTACAATAGTAGCTAAAGTTAAGGCTTCATAAGAATATTAATAATGATTTTGTGTTTTACGTTACCGGTCTCACATAAAGGTTATTTAAAATATATCAGTCGATGTAGACAGCAAACAACTGGAACTTATTTAACACAAATAATATATTTTTGCAGAAATTAAATGTGAAATAAATTACGTAATACAAAACCCTGAGAAAAACTTTTTTGTTATTTAAAAAACTGAAGCAGCAATTCCATTTTATATTAACATTTTCTTTTTAAAAGATCTCTTTAAGACGAATAAAACTCAATGGTAATGCTATCTTTGGGCGATAAAAGACATAGATAAGGATTGTTTAGACTTAAAGATAATCTTAAATAGGTGATATAAGTCTGATTAGTACAAGGGAAATTTTTCTTTTAAAATAATTTTACTTTTTCTAGATTTTTTTTCTAAATGCTTAAAACACACACATGATTAACTATTGTGCAATTATTGTATCTATTTTGGTATTTTTTAATGTTTTTGTCATAGTTTGTTTAAATCTCTTTTTGTCTGCAGCTCATTTACAGCGGTATCTATTTTCAAATCACGTCAACAAATTTCAAACAGAAACATCACTTATCAGCCATCACCAGGTTTGTTCAAGCGTCAGTCTATTCATGTGGCAATGCCAAACCTAACTAAACATAAATCACTTGACAGTTGACAAAATGGCCGCCCGTTAAAAAAGTGTTCTCAAAAAACCCCCTTTATTATATGATTGCACTGTTCTCCTCAAATCCATTGCATCCTCTAGAATCACAGAAGTAGCCTGCCTTTGGTAATATTGATAGATCGTGCTGTCATTGATAGATTGACACATGACGGCTATAATCTTGTAAAAACGGAGATAGCCGAAGTCCACTACGTTTGACGCAACTGTTCCCTTTCAAACTTAGCCGGATTATAATTCGTGCCCAATCGCCTTATTGTAATTACTACTATATCTAACTTATGTCAAATGACTGCACGTTTTATACTGAACTAAATTTAAATTTTTACTTAGGCATTCCCGTCTCTTATTACGTATTATTTACATCCTCTTTGGGACTGATATTGCTTGATAGCGATTAATTGTTTGCACACAGAACAGTTTTGCATTCATTGGTTTGCTTTTGTTTGCTGGTGTATTTCGATCAAATTACGAAAGTTGTGAAAGTTTATGGGATTCTCATAAAGGAAAACCAATATACGCAGCATCTATGTCACTGAAGACTTTCAAGAAAATTATTAAGTTCGACGACAGAGAAATTCACAGCGAACGGTGTTTGTTACACAAATTAGTTCCATTACGTGAGTTGTGGGGTCAGTAGGTTGAGATATTACACAAGCTTTATAATCCTTTTGAAAATGTTACAGTAGATGTACAGATGGTAGCATTCAGAGGAAGGTACCCATTTCCACAGTACATGCCATCAAAGCTCGCAAAGTTTTGGGAATTGTAATAAATACACATTTCAGTAGCATTTGTTTTCATTGAAATTATAAAGTGTATTAAAATACAAACCCAAATAATAGTAATTAATAAATAATTAGACAATTTCTGGAAATATAATACTGGGTCAAATTAGACCCGAAGCTCATTTACGTCAGTAACTTTGAAGGCCGTATGAAGATTAAAATTGGAATTATAGAGTAATTATAACTATTAACTACCTTTATTAACAATTAGGTTAGAATGAAATGTAACTTTTGTATAGAATTCCGTAATATCCCTGGGGTTATTATATTATATCGACGTGGACATAGCGAATACCCAGAGCAAATCCAATTTGACGGACCTCAAATTATAGGACTACTCCCTTTAGCATTACGTAGCATGGTCTCTTTCACAAACATATCACACTCTATTCAAAATTAGCGTCATTGTTTGAAATTCAAGTGGATCATATTCCTTGTGACACAGTATAAAATACTCTGCAATGAAAAAATCCCGATTCTATTTCTCTTTGATCTACGAACTTTTTATCTGTGTAAAAAAAATTTTTGCTTTATATTCTAATTCATGACTTCTATTATGCAATATAAATTTCATTAGCGATTCAATGAAACCGTACGCTAATTTTCAATTTGCTCCCTGAAATTGTCTTGAAGTTGAATAGATAATAAATGAGAAGAATCTTCATTTTTATTCAACCAATGGCTCGTAATTTCGTTTTAATTTAGTATTCATGAAATAAGCTATTATTTTAAGACGTCATTAAGTGAGCATGGCTGTGCTTTTATGACAAGCTGAGACAGGTTACTCGTAGTATACAAGTTATAGAAAGGTATCCTACCTCCGCGGTCTCCTTCAATTTTATACCTACATTTATGCGAAACGCTAGGGATGTTACATACAAAAAGGTGACACTCTATAATTTTGTCTTCCCAAGATTACTTGGCGGCCGTGTAAGTCGTGTGTATGTGTGCGATATGAAATGAAAAAATGAACTAATAAGAAGAGCACACTCGCCGACAAGTGCGGTGATGTATTGTATTGAGAATGTGTGTAAATAAGTGTTTATGTTTGTGTATGAGTGTACGTGTTTGTGTTTGTTTTCGAAGTCAATTTGTGATAGTAATTTTGTATATAGTGTATGTCAGTCCGTGTGCGAGTGTGAGTGGAGTGAAACGATTACAGGACGAGGACTAACGTCTAGTCGCATATCAAAACTATGTGTGTGCTTGGTTGTTTCTAAGTTGCCAGACGCTAGCCATCGTTCGAGTGACGAGTGCCAGTGGTTTGCTGGGCTAGACCGTGTCTACGCCTACGAAGGCGGTATGTGTGCGTTTGTGTCGGTGTTTGTGTGGGTGTTGCGTTCGCGATTATAATATAGTCGTCCGGGTCTACCGTGACGTGCCGGGGGCGCCTCAGTGGGTACAGACATAGTCTGTGTAGTGAGGTGTACCCACGTGCCTTCCTTACCAATTGCATACCGTTTTAATATGTTTCCTCAAGTTATAATATTAAACCTACGGTAAGGGGGTTTCATACAATTTGATCAAAGTCAGTCGGTCGTTTCTAAATCTGATGCTATTCTTTAACGAAGAGTACTGCTGCACCCTTAGTGGTGGCAGCAGTTCACTTCAATCTACCATTTTCTGAACCAGTTGCCTAGTTCATCGACAGCGGCTTGAAGTACTTTATTGTTATTGCTCAAGGTTGAGTGGTTGGAGCTGAAGTGGAGTGCCGTATCGTCAGCGTACTGAGCGAGCTGGGCACTCTCAAAATTGGTAATGTCACTAGTGAAGAGTGAGATCGCGAAGTCTCCTTCGCGAAGAATCCTCTATACGAAGCATTGTGGAAGGACTTCGCGACACCGAAAATCTGCTGCTGCAGTACCGTGGAATTAGCGACGTGTGAAGATGTACTCAGTGAGTCGGTGAGCCAGCTGGGGACACGAAGAAGCGATTCTGAACCCGAGCTGCATGTCTGGTATCAGGTTAAGCTCCGCATCAGGTAAACCAAAAGCCCAATTATGGAGATACATAAATTGGAGAGGCTCAGAAGGAAGGTGGGGAAACATCTTAACAGCGCTAGGAACTCAGGTGAACAAATCGACTGGGATATCAACAATGATGCTTTTTCAATATTTGCGCCGTCTAATTTTGGTATTCATACCAAAACTAGACAAAAACGGAAAGAAAACTTGTCGATAGTCAACTTTATTCACAAGGCTCTTCTTAAGTTGACATTAAAATATTTAGTCTAATTATTGAAACATGAAAATATTATGTATGTAATATATACTATATCTAATATTTCTATGAATCTACGATACCTAAACTAGATTCAGTTATCTGTGGCACCTAAACAACTGTGCTTTTTTTCTCGACATTATAGTACGGTAACAATGCGTTTTTAGGCCATACAGCATAGACTTTTTCAAAAACTCAAATAGGTATGTACGTCAATTAGTGATCGTGGCTGTATAAATGACAGATAAAAGATAGAGAGGAGTTGAAAAATATTATCTAAAAGACACTTAAAAAGTCACTCACCCGCACATAATATGTACGTTATTGGGAATTCAATTCCTTGCCATAATATTCAATAGAAAACCACATTTACCCTTAAGTAATAAGAATATTCTTTCAGCTAAGTAATTGTTTTCTGTTCATACCCCTTTGTTTTTATATTTATATGATCAATTCAGTAAGTTGTTGTAATGATAATATTATTCTATATCGTACAGTCTCTCAGACATAATCCGATATGTAGAAAATACATTATTCAATGAGTGACGTGATCACTTTGTATTAATTATCCAATCCACCGACAGACTTCAAAAAAAGAAGTTTTCAGGACTATTGTCTTTTTTTTTAAGTTTAATTTAAGGTGAGCGGCAAGGAACTAGATTCATCATGCGGGGGCGCGACAGTCGCGGATGTACAGAATGTAGTTGCAAAAAGGATGTTAGTTAATACTGCGTAGTAAGAGGCAGGACTGCCTATGTGAAAATTGAAAATTAGTTTAGTATGAAACGGGCAGTGATAGTGTAATAGAAAAATTTAAAGAAATAAACATTTTGACTAATAATAAAAAAGCGAACACCCTCAGGCTCTTTAATTATAAATGTTTATTGTACGATATTACATTGTAATTCATATTTTATATTAAAAAAAAAAGCCCACTGAGTTTCTTGCGCCATTTTCTTCTCAGGTCTGAGGCAGTCTATTTTGAATGGGTGGTAGTTTTTGACGTTCAATAAGTGATTTTAAATCCTATTTTGAATAAAAATATTTGAATTTGAATTTGATATGGCATAAGTTTGAAATAATAGTAATTATAGTATGGCGATTGTCGACGACGTATAATCCGGCTAAGTTTGAGAGCGTACAGTTGCTTAAAACGTGTGGTAGTGGTTTTCGGCTATCTCAATTTTTTGTAAGACTTTAGCTGTCATCTGTCAATCTATCAATGACGAATCACCCGGCCGCTCAGCAGTACTTAATATATAAAATGTTTGATGTAGATCTGAGTAGTTCAATGAAAATTAGTATCAAACGAAAACTTTTACTGAAATAATGTGGGAATATAAAATATAAAACATTTAAATAAAACACATTTTAAAGGATTAAAACGCGTGTAATTGTAACTGTATTTTTGCATTAGATTGTGCCTAAATATTACATTAATAATTACGTTAAAAGTTACAAATTTATTATAACGCAAAATCGAATGTAAATACACAGTCATAATTACATGCGTTTGTAATCCCTTAAAAAATGTTTTATTTAAAAGTGTAACACTCGCATTAATTAAAGAAAATATTAATTAAAACATAGACAAAATCAAATTTAAATCACCAAAATTATTTAAGGCCTGTAGGGTGATTAAAATAGAGAGAATCTGTCGCATTACGAGCCTTAAACTTTTAATATATTGCATTAACTCTGTGCTTTCAATGCATATTTTATAGCCTGGAGAGGGACCCTCCACCATTGCATTGAATAATATTGTTAGGACGTTACTTGTTAGGAAGGTCACAATTTGATCAGTCTATATGGCATCTGTTCAATTGTACTCCGGTCATTGACATCTGACAGATAATCAGGAGGACAATTGGGCTAGCGAGTCTACTCGTGGTGATTGATCACTGCCGTTCACTCCAGCAATAAACAATGTCGTTATACACATAGTTACACCTTAACTACATAAGGTAAGGCCAGAGAATTGAAGCAAAAGAACGAGACGACCTGTATAGCCGAATGGTTAGCGATTCTACCTACTAGAGGTCCCGGGTACGAATCCCGGTAGGTGCATGCATTTATATGATGAATATGGATGTTTGTTTCCGAGTCATGGATGTTTAAATGTATTTATGTATGTTTAACTAAGTATATTGTATTAAATATATCATTGTCTTGTAACCCATAACACAGGCTATATATGCTTAACTTGGGGCAAGATAATTTGTGTAAAACGTGTGTCAATATTATTATTATTATTATAAAAGAACGGGGGCCATCTTTATTCTATTCCTACTTAATGAATGCGTCTATTACGTCGTTGCGACCAAGGGATTCGAGGTATGATCAACATTAATACAATTTACTTTAAGCTATCCATGTTAAGGTTTTACTAGTCTAACTTTATATTCTCTAAAAAAAGAATAAGTCGTTTAAAACATTTAAATGTGAGTTATCAGAATACATTATTTCAAAGTTCTTATAAAAAACATTTCTGAAATTGTTTGTTATACGATAGTGACCTGTAAAGGTGTATTATTATAAATTTTGTGAAGAAGAATACACTAAGTACCTAGACATGTACTGAAATATGTAAAGAACGACGGATAAATTATTACATCACAATATTATGCTCTTCAAACGCACACATAAAAACCTTAAAACGTCGAGATCTGATGAAATCTCGATTTTCGAAAAACGGGGTAAAATCTATAACTTCCCCATTTTTGAGAATATTCAAGCAGGAAGTAAAAAAATTGCCCACCTGTCTCATCGGAGTTTTGAGGTAATAAACATTAACATAACATGAGAAAGATAAACACAGTTGCTCTTGTCTTTTCAAAATTTTATTTACTTCACACAGCTTAGTACAGTAACTGTATAGTATTTGCTCATACATTTTGCTCACGAGAACGGTAGATAATAGCACTATTAAGTTCACATGAGCTCAGACATCAGAGTGAACATTTTTCATTTTATCTTAGTAAGTATTAAATCGTACACGTTTTTCATTGAATATAATACTTTTAGCTGGACAAAACCTCGAATGAAAAGTTTTATGCAGCTATTATCTACACAAATTCTTTCACATTTAGAGACAACAAGGAACAAGGCCTGCAATTTGCTGGTTTGCTGTTTCGTTGCCTTTTTTTAGAGTTGAGAGGAGGAAAATACATTCACGTATCATCTAGAAATCACGACACCCAAACGGGGCCCATATGTCGGGCTCGGGTGTAAACACCCCCTACTGACTAAAAATCTCTGTTCTGATAGCCCTAAAGGCTTTTACAGCGAAGCCCGGGGGCGGGGGCCTTGGAGGCCGAAAATTTAGCTCACAGGCGCGGGGCGTCCCAGAAGGAGACTCGAACCTCGGACCGACTGCTCACTGGATGGAGAAGATGAAAATCACAAGAATGCAACCCAAGATTTCAAAACCTTGTACACACTTATCATTTATTTACCGGTAAGTTGTGTTAATTAATCCGGACGTTTTGAAAACGATTGATGATTTATAAAATAAGCGCTATGTTTCTTGATTGATGTTTTTTCTCATGGCTTCTATCGTCAGAACTGGATTAATTGCAATGGACCACACGCGAAGCACTAGCTTTCATATAAAAAAGAGATATCAAAATCGGTTCACCCACTCGATAGTTCTGAGGTAAAAAACATAAAAACACCGACAAATTGATAACCTCTTCCTTATTTGAAGTCGGTTAAAAATAAAACAATTTTACTTCAGAGTTCGTAAGGTATGTCAATTTAGTGATTTTATCTCGTAAATAGCAAACCTTATTTGAATCCCAAATGTAATTTAACAAAATGCTGCTTTTTGGAGCAAGAAAAACCATGTCTTATAAAATAAGCTAAAAAGTTCCACACATACGTACTGTGCGAAAATTAAGGCACATTGTTGGGAAATAATTTATCTAATGACACACAATGAGTAAAGAAGGAACAGTTCTTTTTCCACAGGATAATATAAACACGCGCTTCGTCCCTAGAGACAATATGATATATTTGCATTCACATAATAACACTAATTTTGTATAGCATGTATGCATATTATTCATAATGTTATGCATACTAAACGAAGAACAGATTCATGAACAATCTGTTTTAATAAAATTACTAATTCAAGTTTCGGATTTTTTTCTTATTAAGATACTACACTAACAGTTTGAATATATTATGACTTACATGGGTGTTTGCACCACAATTGTATACTTTATTTGTTGCAATTTTTTGTTATGGCAAACTAGAGTGCAGGTAGTTCCTGTAGAAATAGATAAATACCTATAGACAATAGACGCATTAGTATCTGATTGGCTGATCTAATGCCAATTCACTTCCACGCCATCCATTCACATTTCATCATCCATTCACCAAACGCCGAGCGGATAAACACTTTACCATCTTCGCCAGGGAGTTCGTAGAGGTTTATGCGGGTGCCCCTAGCAGACCATATCTCCTTGGAACCTCAGATAATTATGTATAGACATATCTATCTATGGTATAGACCATAGGTATGTACGCGCACGCACTCATACAACAGGTAAACAGTATTGTCATAAGCTAGATTTGCCTGCTTCTTCGGCAGTGTGGACTTTATCTGGGTATGTTAATATAAGATAATACGCAACATCTTAACAGTTTATTATTTTTAAGCGATTCTTATACCCCTGACTTATTATCATTATTAAATATATAGATAAATACGAGTCTTGTATAGATTAAATATACAAGTCTCGAGACTAAGAGCCCTCTGACGGAACCCGGCAGGTGCGGGTTCAAGTCCTGCATCGTCCATAAATTATGGTACAAATTAGTATTGAACTAAACGCAACATGTCATTGTTTGACCTTTGTGTAACAATTAACACCATTATTTTGGTGTTTGATAATTGGGCATGTTGTATTGGATTCGATATTCAAATTCTAGGATACTTCTTATAAATTAGTAACATGGCATCTTGTAAGTTTTAGGACACATAATATGGTTAATTTGCCGAAGTATCATTGTTTTTTTTTTTTCATAAATACGTCTAGTATACGGATAGTAAATATACTATCCGTATGAATATTTAAATTAAACTATGACTACATGGTTATGATTAAATCTCTGCAAGAAGTGACACGCGCTATATTATCACTAGCAATGTTGTAAGTGAAAGTAATAAGTTTTGGTTACGATTATAACTTATAACAAAATATTTATGATTATTTGAATAGTATTTACAGAAATTTTAAAAGTCTTATTGCAATACGGAAACATCCGTTCTAAAAGAGAACACTTTATATATTTTAGTATTATCTGCGTTAATAAGATGTTGCGAGATTCTTAAAAAAAGGAGGCCGACGTATCATCCTTGCGGCATCCCAGTGGTTAAAGGAAGAAAACAAGACGTAAATCCCTTTAATGCCACTTCTTGACTTCGATTGGTCGGAAATGATTATATCTATCTCAGGAGGACGCTGTATATCCGGTTTTTTATTATTAAGTTATTATGATTAAATATATCAACACATTTTGAGAAGTTATTAAAGGTGAGAACATAGTCTGGCCTCTCTTGACAAAAATCATGCTGATGGAGTGATATATGCTGATAAAATGATAGAAGGTACCGCTCTTTTAGTAAGTACTGCATTAAATAATTTCAGTAGATTTTTAATTTATTGGGAACAGACAGACAGACTTGTTTTATAATAATATAATGTGGTGATATTAGTTAAAGCACAAGGTTAGTGAGTGAGAAATGCGATTGGCAAAAGCACACCAAATTAAGCGTTAAAATATTCAATTAAAATTCTAAATAGATTTCATTTCTCTCACAACTACAGAGTATACACGGTTTAATAATTTTGATATTAAGATATTGTTTAAATGTGAGAGACCAGTGCTTGAAATAGGTAATAAATACCTGTGCTACAAGTCACCGGGCCCCCAAAGCACATGGTTATAATGATGGAAAAGATATACAAAAAAAATCAGTCTAGTAGAAAGTTTTTTTATGAAAATAAGGGACGAGACGAGTAGGATGTTCAGCTGATGGCATTTAATACGCCCTGCCCATTAAAATGCAGTGCCGCTCAGGATTCTTGAAAAATCCCAAAAGTTCTGAGCGGCACTACAACTGCGCTCGTCACCTTGAGACATAAGATCCTCAGGCAGACAAAGGTGCCGTTGTGGTACCCATAATCTAGCCGGCATCCTATGCAAAGTAGCTTCCCACAAAATAATTTACATAAAAAATAGGAAATAAATATGCATTTTATTTTACACATCAAGATTTAATGCAAGTCCGTACAGATAAATTACAGATGAAATACAAAGAAATACGACTAAGCTAGGGAAACACGATGAGATATAATATGGTAACTTTGCTGAAACTTTTGCAATATTGTAGGCCGTTGTGTTGCTGCTATAAACGAAACTTAATATATTATGGACTTCATATCTCTATGTTTATATTTCATTTTCAAAGCGTATGATAGAGGTTTATTTAAATTAATAGTAATATTATCACTGAAACGGGATATCACCAAAATATTGTAATTTACGAAAACTTATTAAAGTAGGCGTTACTTTGCGGAAATCCATAATTATCCAAATGTTTTGAGTTTTCTTTAGTGTTAATTCCGCCAATATTTGTATTTAAACGATTCGACACGTGTTTCGCCACTCAGCTAAAATCAGTCTCGTGCTAGATTTTGGCGAGTCAACATGTACTGAAGATACCTCGTGTAGAGGCGAAACACGTGTCGAATTGTTTATAGACAAATATTTGCGGAATTAACACTAAAGAAAAGTGAAAACATTTGGATTGTAAATTACTATGGTCACAATGAAATAATAATTGTAATTTCCATCATCCAAAGATCTTAGTAACATTGAGTCTTATCCTTTTAAATAATTATAATTGAATTACAATTTTTTTTTAAATAATTATTTATAACGAATGGTTGAACTGATGATTTGCCCACAGTTATTTGTTTGTAAATAGTTTGAGATCTTTTTAACAGTGCTAGTAACAGACAGAATAATATCTTCCTTTACTACTAACTATTTTATTTAACTATCATTTGATTTTATATTAAGACTATTTTAAGTATCACCTCCCATAATAATAATAAATAACGGCCACCATTTGATATTTCTATGATTATGATTCCCCTCATATGTCTCAAGCTACGATCTCTACGAACTAAATTCTAAGTCATTCTGTTTATGACATGAAAGAAAGAAAGAAAAATCATTAATTCAATTAGTTCATATGAACTTATGAATCTCAAAGTTTTTACCACCACTTTCGAAAAGTTGGGTTTTAATGAGAAGAAGGGACAAGAAACTCGTACACTTTTTCATCTGTATTTACAGTTTCCGCATATTACATTATATTTTATACAATTCCACTTCTAATGATTGCAAAACTAAAGTGGCAGTGAGCGAGGCACATAGTTCGACGTACAGTTGGCTGATGGGGCAGAAAAGGCCCCACAAGATGGACCAACGATCTGGTCAACATCACCGGAATACGTTTGATGAGGGCAGCGCAGGACCGATCGTCATGGTGATCTTTGGGGTAGGCCTTTGTCCAGCAGTGGACGTCTTGCGGCTGGTCATGATGACACATCCAGTAGAATGTTTTTGGGTTAGACCTTAAAAATTCACTAATTACAGCCGTTACTTCCACGATATTCTTATTATTTAGATCATAGTGATCTTTGATTCTTAACAGAATCCGCTGCATATTGCTTTGTACCCACTGTTGTCCATATTTTTATGCAACTTTCAAATTATCTGGCATTATTTCTAACAACATACATAAAATTATCAATGTTTTAATTAATCCCAAAACCTTAAACTGTCACAGAAGGGAAGTTTCTCGAATAAATGCTACAATCAGTTTCAAACAATATAAATTAGTAACAATGTTCAACACATTTCATGCTCTAACAATTTCAACAAACAACAGATATTATAATGAACATCTTTCTTAGTCATATAGCGACTGCTTCTTTCCCAATTACTTCGTTTCAACAGTGAATATTTAATAAAATTGCATTTTCTATTGCGTCACATAAAAGTATATTTCATATTAAAAATGTTTGTCAATTTTATTCAAAAGCAGGCAGTGAGTTAGCGTGGGACGCGAGAAATAGTAATAGAATCTAGTATCTACCTAATAATATTTAGATTATATTATGACATTTTGGTATTCCCAATACATCTTATAATATATAAAATTCTCGTGTCATGGTGTTAAACTTTGAACTCCTCCGAAACGGCTTGACCGATTCTCATGAAATTTTGAGTGCATATTGGGTAGGTCTGAGAATCGGACAACATCTATTTTTCATCCCCCTTAATATTAAGGGTGGTCCACACGATTTTTTTTTTTTTGACATTTTTTTTAAATTTGTTTGATTATGAGTGAGCATTAAAAAATACATACAACTTAAAATTTTCACCCATCTACGATCAACAGTTACTTTTGTATCGCGATTTTAATATCGGCAATACAACGTTTGCTGGGCCAGCTAGTTTAATTATAAAAAATATTCAGTAACACTTTATACAGTGTTTAAACATTTGGATATTTGGTTTGAGAGTTCCAATATCGTCGTATTTTTTTCTTCTACAGGTTGTGTTATTTCATGTGTTGTCATTTGTTTAAAAGCTATGAGTTGTTAAAAAAACACGTTTATCTGCCAATTAAAATAACTGCCAAAAAAACTGAAATTAGTTTTAGTCATCATATCACATTTTAGAATTAAAATATTTTTTTATCTAAGACCAGTAGGTTGTATGGCTAAACTTTTTAAGTTTCTAAATTTCGTGTAAAGCAAATCTGCTATCGACACAGTTTAGGTTACCCAAATCTTTATAACGCATTAGATTGAAATTCAAGAGGAACAGGGATTTTGACATGTTGCAAAACTGATAGATATTGACTTTACTTTGAATTTAATTAATTTATACAATTTTTTTATAAACATGTGCACCGCTACAACCATAACTAAATATCTCAAGGTATCATTTCTATTCTATATCAGTTTGCCTTTTTCAATATTTCTATCTGCTCTTCACCTTGTGAATTATAAGATGCTACAGACAGGAGTTCTTTTGTCCTAAATAAAATATGTTTTATATTCGAATTAATAATATTACAGAAGATGTGGGTTCAGCGGGAGACGGTAATTTGAATTAGGGACCAATTTCCACAAACACCATTATCTGGATTGAAGTAAGCTCCAAATAGTAACATTATTTCAATTACATCGCTATAGAGCGATCCCACCATATTGAAAAATATTTATTACTTTCAATGTCTGTTTAATTCGTTTTTACAGAATTGTTTGTTTAAGTTTTCTTTAGTAATAAAAACAACATGTATGTATTATAATTCAATTCTTTAATAATAATAATTTGTGCAAAAGTGTGTCAATATTATATTATTCCTAGCTGACCCAGCAAACGTTGTATTGCCGATATTAAAATCGCGATACAAAAGTAACTGTTGATCGTAGATGGGTGAAAATTTGAAGTTGTTTTTTAATGCTGACTCTTAATCAAACAAATTAAAAAAAAAAATGTCAAAAAATTAAAAAAAAATATTTCGTGTGGACCACTCTTAACATTTAGGGGGATGAAAAATAGATGTTGTCCGATTCTCAGACCTACCCAATGGCCAATATGCACTCAAAATTTCTATGTAATATAATTATCCATTTCTTAATTAATATAATTTTTATATTAATATTGGCGGAATAAAACTAAAGAAAACTCAAAACACTTGGAGGATTGTTATTTCTGTTAAATTACTCTTTTTTTCTCAATTGGATTTATTGTTAACATAATATAGTATTTTTATCACTTATTTCATCAGTTCGCCCTTGTCCGCTATTTGTGTTAAATTTGACACTAACTTTAAATTGGACGTAGTTCCAAAAAATGTTTCAAGCCAAAACATCGCATTTTAAGGAATTCGTGTTTAAAGTTTAATATATATTAGTGTATTCCATACATATGGGTTGGGCTACTTAGTCATGATATCATTTAAAGAGTGACAGTGGGGCTGCCATTTTTTGTCAGTCCGTTAATATGAATCACGTGACCAGTTTTGTGTTCTAAACTCAATTTCGACATTATTGTTGTTTGGAACGTTTTTCTCGAATTCCGTCCAATTGATGTAGAAAATAAGTTTTATATCGTTATACAATGGTTATTTGTATTTACACAACTGTTAACATCAATACCTATTATCCTGTTCCATTGATTCGGAAATTCGAGCGCTACCAAATTATCTTTTGTTCCATTAAAACGCACTATACACCCACTGATATTAACCGCTACATATAAATTATATTTCTTTACTTTATGGCTTGAAGAATAATATTTTTCATTATTTGCTATTTACTTTTTTAAATAAATATATATACAGCTTGTAAAAACACAAACAGAATTGATTCCGTTATTTGTATACGACAGAATCTTATGAGAAAGTGACCCGATTTTTTTTTTATGGAAATAAGAGACGAGACTAGCATGGCGTTCAGTTGATGGTAATTCATACGCCCTGCCCATTACAATGCAGTGTAGTGCAAATTCTGAGCGGCACTACAGCTGCTTCTCGTCACCTTGAGACCTAAGTTGTTAAGTCTCATTTGCCCAGTAATTTCAGTAGCTATGGCGCCCTTCAAACCGAAACACAGTAATGCTTACACATTACTGCTTCACGGCAGAAATAGGCGCCGTTTTGGTAACCATAATCTAGCCGGAATCCTGTGCAAAGGAGCCTCCCACTGGGTATCCGATAAGATATAACATTCAATCTCATTTGATTTTTAATACTTAAAATAATATCTGCTAGTCCTTGCAAATAACGTTGTATTAGAATTTTAATTACGCGAACCAATAACGAGATTTCTGTAAAAATCGTATCGTACCTAGGAATTTTAATGAAATCTGTCAAACGCAGATTTTCTCACAGGTACCTTTGTCGCTTCTCCAAAGAATTTAACCTGTCGAACAAATATAACCTAAAGTGGTGAGGTAGGAGATAGGACTTATAGTTAATAAAAAAAGACTATTTTTGAATAGTTAAGAAAAGTTCTATTTTTGAATAGTTTTATAACTACATGTAGAATTAGTCCAAGCGTGATAGTGTTTTCATTTTAATAACCGTTTTTGTTACACAATAATATAAACTGTTCTCCAATATTTTATAACTGGATATTATCATAGATAATTTATATTCCAACATATGTAAGTATCTTGCTGATAGACATGAAAAAAGGCCAGGTTAATTACTTGAATGTGCGTTGCCTCTTGCTGCTAGACCACCAATGAAAACAGGCCAAGTGTATTATATGTGTATATTCGTGTGCGGGACACCCCCACCACCAGTATTAGATTCAGATTTTTGTTCAAATCATATGATTTAACCAATATTTTCTTAGAGCCCACTAGAGTAACCGGCACCTCCAAAAGCTGTATTGATAACATATTCTCAAATTATAAACCCATTTCTCAGGCAATAATAAACAAACTGCGTTCAGACCACTTTGGCCAGTTAGCCTCTTTTAATATTGAGGTCAAAAAATATACTCAAATTAAAAAGTTTACGTTTGTTCCTGTGAATAATAGGCGAATGGAGAAATATAGAGGTAATGTGTCAGTTAAACTCTCAAATTTGGATTCATTATAATATAATATAAATCCTAATGAAATGTATGATTTGCTATTTAAAATAATTAAAACAGAGTTTACTTCTATATTTACTTCAAAGACAGTCAAATCAGGTGGTCTCTTGTCATTTAATGATTGGGCAATAGCTGGCATTCATAGGAGCAGACAAAGGCTATATGAACTATATAGTGAGAGATCATTATATAATCATGATACATCTTTTCTCGAGTATGTTAAAAAATACTCTTAATTATTTAAAAGTGTTTGTTTTATTGCAAAGTCTATGCATATCAGACAGATAATTAAAAATGCACCGAATAAAATAAAGATGACTTGGAATGTGATTAACTGGGAATCTGGAAGAGTGAAAGACCGCAACATTGAATACAATTTATCAATAAACAATACTATAATTCAATCTCAGCAGGAAGTTGCTTCTGCTTTTGAGAAATTTTTTTCTGACATTCCAGTTTCTATCACAAGCACTCTTGTCTCCTCCACCAGTGTTTCACTTCTTCTGGAAAATGTTAAAGAATGCCAACAAACTTTCAATTTTAGTTTTGTTAGCCCTGGAGAAATAATTAAAACTTTTAAGTCTCTCGACATGAAAAAAAACTGCTGATATATGGGGCATTTCTGTTAAAATAATAAGTTCAATAATTGATGTCATAGCACCATATCTTGCAATAGTCTTTAATAATTGTATTAGTCGTGGCGTGTTTCCTGACCTTCTGAAACATAGTAAAATTACACCAATATTTAAGTCGGGTTGCTCTTCTGACCCGAATAACTATCGTCCTGTGTCGGTTTTGCCGACCCTTAGTAAAATTTTTGAAAAAATAATTTTAAGCCAAATGCTTACTTACTTTAACTCTCATAAGCTACTTCATTTGAAACAATTTGGCTTTACTAGGGGACGTTCAACAACGGATGCAGGTGTTGAGCTGATAAAGAATATTTTTGATGCCTGGAAGGAATCGCAGAATGCACTTGGCATCTTCTGTGATTTATCTAAGGCTTTTGATTGTGTTCAACATTCAACGCTGGTCAGGAAGCTATACCACTATGGCATAAAAGGAACTGCGCTCGATCTTCTGACTTCATATCTAAAAAATAGAATTCAGAAGGTCGACGTGAATGGCAAGAGATCTCCTGGGACTCTTCTCAGTATGGGGGTACCACAAGGGTCTATTCTTGGACCGTTCCTCTTCCTTATCTATATAAATGATCTTCCTAATCTTATAGAGAAAAAACATAAGGTAGTATTGTTTGCGGACGACACTTCACTGATTTTCAAAGTGAAAAGAAACCAAGCTATGTATGACGAAGTGAACGATATTTTATCTGACATCGTGTACTGGTTTAGCGCTAATAACCTATTGTTAAATAGCAAGAAAACTAAATACATTAAATTTACGATACCAAATGTCAAAAATATAAATGCAAATGTTTTGTTAAGCGGAGAGGTGATAGAACCGGTAGAATCTGCTATATTTCTTGGCATAACTCTAGATACCAAATTACAAAGGGGCCCCCATATTGAAGGATTGGCGAACAGACTTAGTTCTGCAGCATACGTGGTTAAAAAGATTAGACAATTAACTGACATAGATAGGCGCGACAATTATAATTTAGTTTTTTCCATAGTATTATGTCCTATGGTATATTGCTATGGGGCTACGCTGCCGATATTAATACAATATTTGTGCTGCAGAAGAGGGCTATTCGCGCTATTTATAACCTAGGTCCTAAAGAATCATTGAGAGCAAAATTTAAAGAAATTAACATCTTGACTGTTGCTTCTCAATATATTCTTGATAATGTAATGTATGATAGGCACATAAGTGAATTTGCCAGAAACTGTCATAACCATAATGTTAACACCAGGAACAGACATAAACTTATGATGCCTACTACTCGGCTAAGTCGAGTTAGTAAGTCTTTTGTGGGGCGATGTATATGCTTTTACAACAAGATCCCAGAAAATGTTCAAAACAAAAGTATAACGTTATTCAAAAGAATTGTTAAAAAACGTTTGTGTGGTAAAGGTTACTATAACATAAATGACTTTCTTAATGATACCACAGATTGGGAATGGAGTGACCGCCCTCAGGCTATTAAATAATAAGTTTATTGTACAATATTACTTTGTAAACATATTTATTCGATGAAAAAAAAGCCCGTTCAGTTTGTTAAGCCCATTCTTCTCAGGTCTGAGGCATTCATTTTGGAATGGGTGGTAGTTTTTGACTTTCAATAAGTGATGTCACATCCTATTTTGAATAAAAATATTTGAATTTGAATTTGAATTAATTTTACATTGAAAGTACATTCTGAACCCGTAGAGCTCTCAAACTCATTCCATTCAAAACAACTTTTAATTTCTCGTTTCAACTTTTCTTGACTCCAAACTTTCGTCAAGCACATTAGAAATTAACTTGGATTTTATTTCGTGACAGCCAAATTCATATTACGAATGTATTTTTTTTTATTTAATTGTATCTATCATGTATTAGGGAAAAGGTGAGCTCGTGAAAATTTCAAATAAATCAATGAGTATTTTAAAATATATTATGCTGACATGACAAAGGAGATTGAAACGCTTCCATACATTCCTGGGCCCAGGTGATAACAAGATGAAAGTAGCACCATTTAAAAGCTTACATTTAAATAATCCATAATTGAAAATTTAGCAAGATTTGTCAATCTAGAGGCTGAGTAATCTAATATAAAAAATTCTCGTGTCATGGTGTTAAACTTTGAACTCCTCCGAAACGGCTTGACCGATTCTCATGAAATTTTGAGTGCATATTGGGTAGGTCTGAGAATCGGACAACATCTATTTTTCATCCCCCTAAATGTTAAGGGTGGTCCACACGAATCTATTTTTTTATTTTTTTGACATTTTTTTTTAAATTTGTTTGATTATGAGTCAGCATTAAAAAATACATACAACTTCAAATTTTCACCCATCTACGATCAACAGTTACTTTTGTATCGTGATTTTAATATCGGCAATACAACGTTTGCTGGGTCAACTAGTTGAAGCCTTAAACTATATGTTGACAGCTGATCTATAGTAGGTTTATTAAATGCCTTTTCAACTTGTTAACATCGGGCCCAAAATACCCACTCTCCTTTGTTCGTAAGGTGCTGCAACATTATAAGAATCATGCTCAAAGTTACAAAGCGTCTGAAATATCAAATATACAGTTAAAAGTAATATAAAATAAATATTGTAAATATAAATGATAGTATATTAGATGCATCAACCTTTAGAGGTTGAATTAAGTAAGTATGCTTCGTGAACATGATGGTCTTGATAACTGTCATAATTAGTAATCAAATCCAACAAATACAATAATTTATTAACTTTATCATACACCAAAAGCAGCATTTGCTCACGAGTTGATATATGGACCAGCCATCGTTCCCGTTGCACACATTATTTGTGGGAAGGAGACGACCCGTTGGGGGTGTTGCACTCTCCATAGAGCGTAATAATTTACAATCTTCACTTAAAGTAACGATTTCTGATATTTATTCGCTATCAAGTGGTATAATTATTTTATATTGAATTAAGAACTGCATTTATTTACATATATGTAGCATTAACACCAAAATGTATAGCCCAATTTTGATATCGTCACTTTTTGAAATGCTTTCTACTATTTAATTAAATTTGTTGAAAATATAGGACTTTCAAAGCAAATGATACACTATGTTCCTTTTAAATGCTTTTATTAAAGAAACATTATTGTTATTTTTCCTATTTTTTTTTTGTATTTTCTTTAGGATTTTTTAAGAGCTTAAGGATGATTATTTTCGTTGCTTTTTGTGTTTTTATAATCTTGTTTTTATTCTGCAAACCCATAGACCTAATAAAGTTGTCTTATTAAAATTGAAATATTTTTGGTTAAATATTTCATAAATTATTTATTATTAATTAATCAATATAAATTTCAATCTACAGAAGTCAAAATAAGAAGGTAGGTACTAGAAGTGACATAGCTGCGGTTCACATAATATGCCATATGTACTACAAAAAGATGATGCTGATGACTTAAAAATAATTTATGAAATATTTAACCAAAAATATTTCCATTTTATTAAGATAACATTATTAAATTTGTACATTCATTAAATTTTGTTGAGCTAAATTATAAGACTTCTCGCACGTATTATTCGTAAAACCGAGTAGAACATTTTAATATAATATTAATTGTTTTCAGGTAGATATTTATCTACCTGAGCGTCTACAGCTCATGTGAAGTGTCGAATAGTTGACATATCTAATACACGGACGAGTAAAAAATAAAGACTCCGTGTCACCTTACATAACAGTGAGGCACCAAAACAAGTCGGAAAACGTGTAAATACATGGCCCCGCGCATACACATACACTAGTACAAGCCGATCGGCCGCCATTATGAGATTTGCCATCGTCTGTGACAGATGAGTTTGCGTCGCAATAAAATATTTAAAAATGCCGTCATGCGTTGTGAAAAAGTGTAAAAGTATTTCTGGATATATGATTATTTAAGGGAGAAAAAATTGTGTATCTGGTATACCCCGTAACCGCACACACACTAGGATAAAGGTGCTTCACTTGCTAATATCACGGCGCGTAGTCCTTGTTTTTTTACTAGTCCGAGATCTAACATAGTCTTAATATTATTAATTACACCGACACACACACGTACACACACATTCTTAGAAGTTATACATTCATATTATTTTAATTTCACTTTTGTATTTAGACAGTATTTTATTTTATTTTATCTGATTTTAATAATTTGATTTGACTATGTAGGTTATTATTTCTGGTACCGAGAATTCACTGACAGCTGAAACACAGTTCATACTAGTTTAGCTGTATTTGCTCCCTGTATTGTAAGTAGATAATTAATTATACTAAAGAAACATATTTTTACTTGTAAATAATAAGCAAGTTTGATATTGAAGATTATCTCATGTCCTATTCCAGTTGCGGTTCCCGTTTTCGCTCCCGTTCCCAACATATTATATGAATTTTAATTCTAGCTAAACTTACTATTGTAAGTTTAGTTTGCCATAGCAATCATCATCAATAGCTTTGATGAGCTATTACTATACCAATAGGTATAGTAATAGCTCATCGGCGTGAATTCCCGCGGAAACCATCGATTTTTCCGGAATAAAATGTAGTCTTTGTCCTTTCCCAAGCTCTATTCTATCGCTGTACCAAATTTCATCAATATCGGTTCAGTAGCTCCGGCGTAAAAGCGTAACAAACAAACATACTTTTACATTTGTAATATTATTAGGGATTGTAATGTTTGGGAAATTATTAATTAATTAATCCTTATTTATTATATCTCCAGAGAAAGACAAAGAAACTAAAAATAATGTTAAATCTTAAAAAATGGAGCAACTGAATCTCACTAAACTACGTCTCTTATAAGTAGCAAGTCCTAAGTTATCTAAATCGTCCGCATACGTGACTTGGTTTCAAAATGGAAGTTCTTTCTTTATTGCTTTGATCACCTATATAAAATTCAAAATAGTTTTAATAGTAGTAAATGTATACACATTTATAAAAAAAAAGTGTGTGTGTACTAATGTATGCATTCAAGAATCTTTAAAATTATTTATTCTTCCTGCTATTCTACGATTGTAGAAAGAACAATATTGTAAAAATCTTGCAAAGATGGCTTTGACAATTAATTATTAAATAGCCTTGGCTTGAACCATTTGCCTGTCCTAATAATGAACTAAAAAAAATAACGAATGTCGCAAACGTCAGAAAATTTTAGGAACCAACTTCACCCTGATACTCTTGTGTTACAGTGATGCGCGCGCATCATAAAATTTCACTCTCATCATTTTTCATAACGCGCCTAAAGAATTATAGCTTCAAAAATTCCCTATATTCAGATGTTGACTCTAAATAAATTTAAATGTTTTATTTAAATTGCTCTTCAGTTAATCTTATAACTCAACTGCACAACTTAACGATAAACTTATGTTAAGTTATGGTGATGTAATTCAAAAAGCGCAATCAATAAAAATTCAAAATGTTTCTTGCTGTTTCTTCTCTCTCCTAGCACCGTTTGCCTCCGAAGCGGTGGTAACGATTTAATTGATATTAGAAAAAAAATCACAAGAAAAACTCTCAAAAACAAATGACTCATATAGCTTTATATTTTAAAATCTACGTTTATTACTACGATTTTAAATCTACATTTCAAGCCAATCTTATTCTGGAACAAGCAGAGGACGTTCTATTAGCACCAGTGGGAGGCTCCTTTGCACCGGAAGCCGGCTAGATTATGGTTACCACAACGGTGCCTATTTCTGCCGTGAAGCAGTAATGCGTAAGCATTGCTGTGTTTCGGTCTGAAGGGCGCCGTAGCTAGTGAAATTACTGGGCAAATGAGACTTAACATCTTATGTCTCAGGGTGACGAGCGCAATTATAGTGCCGCTCAGAATTTTTGGGTTTTTCAAGAATACTGAGCGGCACTGCATTGTAATAGGTAGGGCGTATCAATTACCATCAGCTGAACGTCCTGCTCGTCTCGTCCCTTATTTTCATAAAAAAAGTACTTAAATGTATCAGTGGCATGGTATACAAGTACTGATTGGCTATAACAGCAAGTTTGTACTGCTTATCACCTTCTTTCAAAAGAAACGAGTGAACATTCCAATGAGATTAATCGACTTTCCTAATTCAAAAGTAATATTAATATTGAATTTAAAAATTATTAAGGCACTTTGTTTTATGGTTATTGAATGAGAATGATCTGTCATGTAGCGCTCGATCGGGTGAAGTCGGCACAAGTCGACTAAGGAAGCGCAAGTCAGAGTAAAAATCACCAGAGTAATATAAATACTACTATATTTATTGTACAAATTATTTATTACTTTAAAAATATAGAACAAAAAATGCTGAACTTCGAATTTCTATCTATACTACCTTAATATATATAAATTACGTGACATGTTGTTTGTCCGCGATAGACTCCTACACTAATGAACAGTTTTTAATGGGGATTACTTCATGGAGTGCAGTTTGGTCCAACTTGAGTGATAGGATAGTTTTAATTTCGGTTTGGGACCCATAATTATTTTGTATTTTCATTATTTGTTCTGTATCGATATATTTTCAATGAGAGAATTTAGTGACGCATGGTTTGACAGTTCCGCTGTGAATTTCATTATAAAAACAGGGAGCATCTTTTACGAAATACTTCTTGATGTTTTGAAATATTATTGGGAAATTCCTATAAAACAGTATTAGAACAACGTCTGTCGGGTCAGCTAGTATATGATATATATATATACCATCGCCTTTATGAAGTTTTTCATTTCTGTAATTTGTTCAGAAACACAAATTATCGACTGGTTTTTTATTACATCCAGCTGTATTTACATCCAACCTATGTATTCGAAAAATAATAGTAAAGCTGCCTTTATTTTTCTCTACAGTATAAATTTCGCTCAACACAACTATGATGGCCATTACTATTACGTTCACGTCAGTGTGAAAATTTTTCCGTTTTATCTCAGTAATAAATTGTAAAATGTAAACGGTTAGTAGACATTTACTTCAATGAATTTTCCCTTGAATAAAATCGGAACGTGGTGCTTTACTACAGCTTACAGATATGAGAGATTTATTAACTGCTCGTTTCACTGCCTTAACCTTTTAACGTTTATATAATGTTTTTTTTTTATCAAAATAAGGGACGAGGTGGGCAGAATGTTCAGTTTCGATTCGGTCCATAATAATAATTGGAATTATACGGGGTTACTGTTTTTTGGTTGCCTAAAGGTATTATATTTGATTTAGATTTAGTTTATCTCTATCTTCCTTCCCTCACCTAAGAAAAAAATTTATCGATTTAAAAATTTGTTTCATAACAGATATCTAAAAAAAGCGATAGCTAACACCTCCCTAAACCATCTCTGAAGTCAGCCTATGCCAATATTGTACTCTGACAACTAATTAAGAATCTTTTATAGAGATTTGGACATAAATCCTGCGTATCAGAATGTTGCTCGTTACTAAATTTTAAAATAGCCTTTTGGGCGCTATAGAACCGTTGTACAATTACATATGTTCATTTATTCGACACTTTTCATTTTCTGTTACTTGTGAACATGTTTGTCTTCCAACAAAAAAAATCAGGATCTCCCTTTGTATATCGCTTCAGAGTTATTTGATAATAAATTAGGTATCGGTTAAATAACGACCAATTCGCCTCTTAAAAGCTCCAACTCAAAAGCCATCTTTAATATACGTTATGGTTCTAGGTGCTTGCTATCTTCATTTTCCGAGATAAAATCTTTTACTTTCGAACAACTGCTTTGATTATCGTTTCCTAGTAAAACTTCGTTGATGTCCAGATTTTTCTTTGACCCAATCGTGTCATTTTACCTATTTTTCCGGCTTACGAACATTCGACTAACAACAATCTAATCTATAACAATCTAAATCTAATAATAAGAAATAAATATATATATATATATAATAATTAAGAGTCTAATATTTTGCTCCAAACGTAGGTATTATGAAAAATTTAAAAAAAAAACATTAATTAAATGGACTCATTTTGAACGAGTAAAGATACATCCAATCTGTCGATAACATTTGAGCACGGTTTACATCTTGGCTAAATTAAGGAGTCATTTATATCATCTATTTACTTATGTTGAAATAAAGAAATACCTCAGGTTATTAGATGCATGCATATAGGTAACAAAACTCTTCAACAAATTTAAGGTTATCTGGGAAACAGCTATTGTTTGAAAACTGACTACATCTGCGCAATAGGAATTCATTCGATCCAATTTGCGAACTCTTTGAACGCCCGGCCTGCTCCCAATTTGTAGTTAAAGCGCAATTCCACTTTTCATTCGTTTTTTAATATAAACGAATATTAATAGCGCTGACTTTCATGTTTTATTTTTAACTCTATTTGCACCTGAGTGTTTTCACGCGCAATATATTTTACAAGTGCAAATCCAGCAAACGCTGTTCTGCCATTTAAACTAAGTGCTCCGCGCCCGCTCATTGCATGAATTCTTATATGTCAAGAAATGTCATTGATTGAATTATTTGTATTTTGCGAATATATAGGTATTTCTCAGACTACAAATATAGGTTCCAGATAAGTAATCACCATAAATTATATTGTAAAACCGTCTCTGAATCACGCTGAATGTATGTATGGTATAAGTATTGTTCTGATCGGTTCAGTAGTTTTTGCAGTAAAACCGAAAGAATAGTTTACTAAATTAACTTAGTTTTTGTGAACACAGCAGATATTATGATTTGCAAATAATACTTATATAAACAAACGCTATACAATGATAGTGATTATCAGAAACCTTATTTGACTTTCATGAGAAATTAATGAAAAGATAGATAATTTCGTATAAGTGTCGACGTTAAATTCGCGTTAGTATCGACGTTAGTTGAAGTTTTACGGCAGTTTTTATTTATATATTTGGAAATACAAGTGTGATTCAATAATATCTTCGCAATAAAGTAATAATGTATATTTAATCATGGAAGAGGAGGACAAACGAGCGTACGGGTCACCTAGTGTTAAGTGATCACCGCCAGCCACATTCACTTGGAACACCAGAGGAATAGCAGGAGCGTTACCGGCCTGGATGGAGGGGATGGTGCGCTTTTTCTTAAGGTACCCATGTCGTATCGTCCCGGAAACACCACACAAGGAAGTTCATTCCACATATTTGTAGTACGTGTAAGAAAGCTCCTTGAAAACCGCACTGTGGAGGACCGCCACACATCCAGATGGTGGGGATTGTAACTTGTAGCGTATCGTTCGAAGGTGAGATTTGACGGCAGGAATCAGGTGAAACAGCTATTCGGAACACTCCCCGTGATAAATGCAGTAGAAGACACACAATGACGCTTCATTCATCATGAGACATCGCTATGTCTCTACGCAACGCCAAGTGATCCAGCCGTTCACAGAGCACTGGGTCCTTGACAATTCCAGCTGCTTCAATTCCAATTGCACGCGGTGAAATGGATCGCGTTGATACTGGTTCGCCACACCAGAGGTGGCAGCGATACTCCATATGAGGCCGGACCTGCGCTTTGTAAAACGCTAGAATGAGGGCCGGCTTCAAGTATTGCCGTGCTCTAATTATGAGGCCCAGTTTCTTCGAAGCCAATTTAGCTTTGCCCTCCAGATGGCCGCGGAATTGGCAATCGCACGAGATTTCGAGATCCAGTATTCCGATACTGTACTCGTAAGAGAGGTGTTGTCGAAAAGCAGTGATACGACAAATGGGGTTTTTTAGTGGTAAAACTCGCAGACTCGAGTCTTCTGGGGAATAAATTGGACAAGATTGAATTCACCTCATTCTGCGACCTTCTCTGGTCCTCCATACTAACCTATGCGAAACATGCGGCACTAGGCTACTACTTCACGGCGGTATTCTGTGCAAGTGTGGTAATTAACCCGGATGAGTCTTGCTCGATTGTGCTGACGTCATAAGATGCAGCAAGACTCTCCCACTTCTAAAAAGCCCTTAGTCGCCTCTTATAACCCTTTGGGCCTGGGACTCCCATATTCTTTTTGCGCCCCGGAGAAGCACATGGCCAAGGGATGTAGACAGAGTGTAACACTTAAAATACTTGTAAATATTTGTGTAAGAAATATATGTTTTGAACAGTGTCAGTTTTTTCCATCAGGTTATGGTTCCGTTATTTCCATAATCTTAATTTTTTTCAAAATTTTACTAATTGTTTTAATAATATTACAAAAGATTCTCGTATGTTTATCTTCCTTTACACTATAACCTCAAACTCTCTACACTAATAACGAAAATATTCCTAACTTTGAGCATATCATATTCTGAAACAGGGGAGATTTCATCCTTTACAAACATTCATCATTTGTACGAGTTGGGAACATAAATTCATGTCCATTACTCTTTGACAAATATTGTTGTAACTTAACCTCCACTTATGTGAATACTGTTTGTAATATAAACGATAAGGTGTCTAGAATGATCTAGAGATTTCTAGAATTATTAAGAATGTTTTTAAATGTACACCATTATTCTAATCAAATGAAAATCTTTTAGAGAATTTTAGAATGATCTAAAATTTTTCTATATGAATAAACTGTGAAGTAAGTTGAGATAGATTATTAACAATAATTAATAACTATACAATCAAATATGTCCCAGCGAATCGGGTATTCACAGCAAGTATATCTAATATATAAAATTCTCGTGTCATGTGTATTAAACTTTGAACTCCTCCGAAACGGCTTTTATTTTTATTTTATTTTATTTGGGACACAAAACAATTACACACTAGATGATTACATTAGAGGAAGAAATAACATAAATAGTACTGAGTGCATAACCAACGACAATGTCCACGGGTAAATAGTAATTTAAGTGTTAGGTAACAAGAAAGAAAAGTAGTTATTACAAACAGATGTTGCTTACAATATTATTATGATGTTACATATAAGTCTCCAATGAGAATATTTAATTTCATAACAATGAGATTTAAGTTTAAATTTAATTAAATAACAGTAATTAAGTTGATGCTGTTTCAATGTGCTATTAATTGCTGATTTGAATTTTCGTTCCGATATACCTAATATGTCAATATGGCTTGACCGATTCTCATGAAATTTTGAGTGCATATTGGGTAGGTCTGATTATCGGAGAACATCTATTTTTCATCCCCCTAAATGTTAAGGGTGGTTCACACGAATGTTTTTTTTTTAATTTTTTTGACAATTTTTTTAAATTTGTTTGATTATGAGTCAAAATTAAAAAATTCATGCAACTTCAAATTTTCACCAATCTACAATCAACAGTTACTTTTGTATCGCGATTTTAATATCGGCAATACAACGTTTGCTGGGTCAGCTAGAAATATATATAAAATGGTAAGATGAATGATGAATGGTCAAATGATGTATTTTAAGCTCATAGTATTTTTAGGTAGGTATATTATAGGCCCTAGACCTAGTCTGTAGGCTTATGTTAAAGAATATAAGACTATTAGGGAGAATAAGAATGAACTGAAACGTGAAACGATGAACGACGAAACATTCAGGATATCGAAGCAATGTGAACACCTTCATTTAGGAAATATACCATTTTAAGTCAAGCAAGTGAATTGAAAATTATTTATGTTATAAATTATTCGGATTAAGGTACAAAATTGCAGTTTTATTGTAATTGGTACTTCGAATTGACATAGAACCTTCACGGTTTTAGTTTTTGAGTGAAACTCTTTTCACATGGTAATTATATAGTGAGTGATTTTTGAATACGAGTTCCGACGCGGAACTAACACGGCAGAAAAACATTTTGACCAAAGAAGCTGTTAAATAGTTTCATTGATTGGTCACAATTTCAATTTACGAGAACGAAACACGTAAATTAATTATAATTATTTACAGATCATGCCTAAAAACAGGGACAGTCACTGCACTCAACGCGACGTATGTAACAGAGTAACATTTAGATTTCTATAATATCTTATTTGGTATAGATCTCAATAATCGTTTTGTTCGTCACAATTGATCACAGTAAATAAAATAAAGTTTGTAAAATTTTATTTCAATTCAAAATTATATAGCCTATAATAGTTTCGTTGGTTAATGGAAACAGAATTAGATCGGCAATATTGACGCGAGCTTTTAATATTTCCGACTAACATTTTGATGGCGTAGCAAGTCTTCTGTGAAATCGTTTTTACATCATTACAAGTCAAATAACTGAAAGGCGGCCTTGCGATTTCTTTATCTTTAACGTCTCCATTATTTTGATTGACTATAAATATTAAGGTTATTAGTTTACTGATAAACTAAAAAAAAAAGCTTCATATACAAATATGTTATTGTCAATAAAAAAAAATAAAAGAGTGTTGTACAATTGTTATACTAGATATATATATTATAATAACGCTTAGAACGTGAGTAGGCCCAAGCGAAATGAAGCAGTTTCAATGTGGTCTTTTATGACGTTTCCCGCCGCGTCTGTGTCATTCTGTCAACTTCCAGGACATTCATTGCGCGAAATTTAATTGAAAAATGACTAACTGTGCCGAGGAAGGGTGTCATAAAGCGTCTTATAATAAAAATTATGATAAGAAAATCACACACCTAAATACTATTTCATAACTTTTACTTTAAGCTAATAAATTCGTCAAAAGAGCAATATATATTGTAAACAAAACAGACTCCATTAAAAAAATATGTTGCCAGCTATGAAAGTACTATATACCCTGAGTTCCTCTGCTGGAATAGTTTTTTGTGTTTATTGGTAGATATTGATAGGAGGCTATAATGTACGACGCCACATGATGTTACAAGTATTCAAAGTCAAAGTCAAACAATCTTAATTCAATTAGGCTTAATATTCTTTAATTCTAATTCTAGTAGGTTTCATAAGATACATAATAGTTGTATACACTTTTATAATAAAGTCCCAGCCACTGCTCAGGCATTATCTATAAATAAATTTAAATGCTTTATAAAAAAATGCCTCTGTCGTAAATCCTACTACTCCACAGCTGAATTTCTAAGTGATCGGACAGCCTGGAACTAGATTATGATAATTTTATAGCAATAGCAATGACAGTACAATATTGTATATTTTTATTAAAAAGAGCGCAAAAACAGAATGCTGGGAGACTTTCTTGCGCCACTTCTTCTCTCTCAGAGCGCCATTTGTTTCCGAAGCGGTAGCAGTATCTATAATATTAGAAATGACATCAAAAAGAATTCTACAGGAGATTTGAGAAAAAAATGCCTTTGATGCCGCTTTGAATAGTCACTATAAATATTTCTATTTAATTACTGAATTTACCATTATGTTCGGAGAAAGTTGAGCTCGTGAGAACATTAACGGCCGCTCTTTTTAACCGACTTCAAAAAAGGAGGAGTTTCTCAATACGTCGGTATGTTTTTGAAGTGCAACTTCTTTATCGACGTATGAGAGAAATTTTTTAGCAAATCGTCACTATTTTTGGTTACGCGCCATTTTGTTTTTCTTTTTATCCAAGATGGCTCCGGTAAAATATTATTTTGGGGCTATACGTATGCGTATTTCTTCTTTCTTATTATAACCTAATACTTCTTACAATTTACTCATTTAGGGAAATGTCTATTCACTTGCAACATTATTTGGCTGTCTGTGTGCGTGTTGGCGAATGTAAGTACGTGACGCTCACGTTTATTAATATATGTTATTTCTGTTTAATTAACAGGAACTATGAATGAAACTATCGTTCTGAGCGTTATTATTCTATGGTTATACAGCCCAGAAATAAATATCAGAATAAGATATGATTCGAGCTTAAAGCTACTGTTATTGCTGATTGCCGCGTACTATATCGAATGAGTATCCTAGGCGTCTACTATGGTATTCTCTATGGCCAATGCCAATAGATATACATGTGGGTCAAAGGAGCTTCGGTCAACAGTATCTAGATGTGTAATAAGTAAACAGAATCTAATTAGCTTTACGACTCCAGAATGTCTCTGTCACACATGCTTCCTTCTGGTTCACTATCAATATGAGGCAGTGATAAGACAAATTACCGAGGCTCAAGCTTTGCAAATTAGAGTTAGATAAGGAATTTTAATATTTGCTCTTTTGATTTGCTAAAAGTCTAGCCTCAGACTATGGGTGTAGGTTAAAAAAGGTTAATAGATTGTATCTCTTTACAAGATGTATCAACCAGAAAATTAGATTATATATATAATCTTTTTGTAGGTCAAACATTGATTTGTAATGAATTCGAAATAAGTAAATATATCTATACTTATAATAAATCTGTAAAGATCAAATTTCTGTACAAATAAAAAAATGATCAAAACCGAGTCAGGGGATGTTCGAAGAGTAGTAGTACAGGTCCCGATTTTTTTGGAATTTCAAATTTCTCTGTCTGTTTGTTTGTTTGTACGGGCTAATCTCTGAAACTATTGGACCGATTTAATTGAAATTTTGCATGATGATACCTTACATATCCGGTCAACATCTTACATACTTTTCATCCCGGAAAATTAAAGTGTTCCCGTGGGACAGTTATAAACCTCTACTTACTTTAATAGCGTAGTACACAACAACGTATGCACATAATTTAGTAAAACTTGGTATGTTGATACCTTATATTGCCGGTCAACATCTTAGTCATATGGTCTGTCAGTATGTCCGGGCTAAACAAAAAACTACTAAATAGATTTCTTATTTTGCATGAATAACAAGTTAATAAGTTAACATCTTGACTGTTGCTTCTCAATATATTCTTGATAATGTAATGTATGTTCATAGGCACTGTCATAACCATAATGTTAACACCAGGAACAGACATAAACTGATGATGCCTACTACTCGGCTGAGTTGAGTTAGTAAGTCTTTTGTGGGGCGATGTATATGCTTTTTCAACAAGATCCCAGAAAATGTTCAAAACAAAAGTATTACGTTATTCAAAAGAATTGGTAAAAAACGTTTGTGTGGTAAAGGTTACTATAACATAAATGACATTCTTAATGATACCACAGATTGGGAATGGAGTGACCGCCCTCAGGTTATTAAATAATAAGTTTAATTGTACAATATTACTTAGTAAACATATTTATTCGATGAAAAACAAAGCCCGGTGAGTTTGTTGCGCCCATTCTTCTCAGGTCTGAGGCATTGATTTTGGAATGGGTGGTAGTTTTTTGACTTTCAATAAGTGATGTCACATCCTATTTTTAATAAAAATATTTGAATTTGAATTTGAAATAAATAATAAAAAATCGGGAGCGCTTTATTACATGTTCGCGGACGACGTCGCGGGCAGCAGCTTACACCCTATAAATTTTGATTCCCTTGAGAATGTAGAAATAAATGTTTCTGTGGCAAACGTATATTTGAATGTACATCTTTTTCTAGTGGTATCTTTTTTAACGTATAAGTTTGAATTTTTCACAGCTTCAATTTCAATACCGATTTCGATACTTTCACTTCCACACTTTCCCAAGGCATAAATAAAAGGCATAAAAGGCATTTATTTTCTCAAAATTGATTCCTTTAGAATGCTTTTCGATGTCGTTTCTCCGCTTCGGAAACAAATGGCGCTCTGAGAGAGAAGAAGCGGCGCAAGAAACTCTCCCAGCATTCTTTTTTTTGCGCTCTTTTCAATAAAAATATACAATATTGTACAGTCATTTCTATCGCTATAAAATAATCACAATCTAGTCCCAGGCTGTCCGATCATTTAGATATTCAGCAGTGGAGTAATAGGATTTACGACAGAGCCATTTTTTTAAAAAAACATTTAAATTTATTTTTAAATAATGCCTGAACAGTGGCTGGGACTTTATTATAGAAGTGTATACATTTACTCTTAAAGCTATTATGTATCTTATGAAGCCTACTAGAATTAGTTACAAGATAAAGGATCTTGACAGACAGAATACAAACGTTTCGAATTAATTGATTAAGTTAAAACAAGGGTAGTTAAATGACCTAAGTACTTAAGTAATCTCAAAAAAGCTATTGAGTACAATATCCATCCAACTACGTTATTTCAACATTTGAATGAATAAAAACATACTTAATATCACACTTTTAATAGCAATAAAAATAAAGTTCGCTACGACAGGTTTGACAAATCCAACAAAGAAGCAACCTTTCAAGCACATGGACCAGAACGACCCGCCCCACGACCCAGCCACCAGCCCTTCGAAGATTTTTGAAATATCGAATCGTAATATATATCAATAAAATGATAGAGAATTTCATTTTCGATGCATCATAAAAAAAATATTTGATATATTTTACTAATTAAGTCTTCAAGTTTTATTCCTTAGACACTTGGCCCTTATCTAGAAAAAATATATGGCGATAACTTTATTTAATATAAAGTTATTAAAGTTTTAAGATATTATAAAGATAAAAATCTTAATAAGTATTACCTGCTTAATCATATGTGTACGCGGACGAAGTCGCGGGTATCAGCTAGTTATTTTATAAATTGTCAGTTTTTCGGTTTATGTATTTTGATAAGTCTTTTAATTTTAAATAACTTTGTTATTTATCATATTATTATTGGTGGTGTGTATATTCCACGTAAAAATATATTTGATTTTCTTGCAATTTCATCTCTTATCTTATCATATGACTTTATAATTAAGTACTTTCTTTATACGTTTTCAAGGTTGTTTATTATATAAAACACAATGTGTATAATAAACATATTTGATTACTTGAAATTGAGTTTTTTCCAGTTGCTTTCTACAAGTATAGTGCACCAATTAATTAAATCGAAAGCAAATCAATGAAAATACATAAATGAACAACGAATTAAAATTTTCTTTACGCTTAAAATGTAAAATGTTTAACCCTAGTTACACGTTGCAGTTGATTTACATGCAACCAAATTGTATTTGCTTATATTATAACCCCCTTATTCATAATACTCTACTACCTTAAAGCATTGCTAATTCTCACTCTGTCTTCTTCTATTGACCTTCTTCTTCAAAGAAACTGGGCGTCATTAATAGAGCACGGCAATACTTCAAGCCGGCCCACATTCTAGCGCTGCACAAAGCGCAGGTCCGGCCACACATGGAGTATTGCTGTCATCTCTGGTCTGGTGCACCCCAGTATCAGCTCGATCCATTTGACCGCGTGCAACGCAGAGCAGCTCGAATTTTCGGGGACCAGATGCTCTGTGAACGGCTGGATCACTTGGCGTTGCGTAGAGACGTCGCTTCATTGTGTGTCTTCTACCGCATTTATCACGGGGAGTGTTCCGAAGAGCTCTTTTACCTAATTCCTGCCGCCGAATTCCACCTTCGCACGACACGCCACAAGTTAGGATATCATCCTCACCATCTGGATGTGTGGCGGTCCTCCACAGTGCGGTTTACAAGGAGGTTTCTTCCACGTACTACAAAGCTTTGGAATGAACTTCCTTGTGCGGTGTTTCCGGGACGATACGACATGGGTACCTTAAAAAAAAGCGCGTACACCTTCCTTAAAGGCCGGCAACGCTTCTCTGATTCCTCTGGTGTTGCAAGAGATTGTGGGCGGCGGTGATCACTAAACAACAGGTGACCCGTACGCTCGTTTGTCCTCCTATTCCATAAATAAATAATAATAAAGAAATTGACCTGAGTCAGAATGAGAAAAAACACTCCTTAGCGGCTGTTTTAAGTTAGCAGACCATTATGAATAAGGGGGTAAGTATAAAACAATATAATCATGCTAAGTACATAGGAAGAATAAAGGCAGCACAAAGTTCAGTCATCTACAAACATGAATATTGGCAAATTATGAGTATAATTAATTTTTATGAATATTCAATTTGCTGGTTTTCCATTACGCGTGTTTTTATTAACGACATTACATTTTATGATCCTTTATCCCTTACCTTACAGTATACAAAATAAATACAGAAATTATAGCAAGGTGTTGAATGTTTAAATATTAGAAATTTTTTATTCTATTTTAATTTAGGTTGCTTCATAAAAGTTATTATTTTCGATTGTTGATTTAAACTACAGTTAGTTTGATTGGAGTATATTTAAGTTTATAGGCGTTTAATTGGGTCATTGCAGCCCAAGCCATTTTACAATGTTTGCAGTCTTTGCAGCCTAATACAGGCGTCACGCAATTTTGGAGATCGGCAGAATTGTATTCCATGTTGGGTTACGCTCAGGCAATCTGTAAGCATGTACTGTGCTGTTTCTTCTTCATTCCTCCATTCACACCCTGAATTAACGTACATCTATCTACCATATGTATGACAGACAGACCGATTATAACATGAGCATTGTCTATATGCTTAAAAGGAGGTAATTGCTCTAGTTGCAAGGAAATTTAAAAAAAAAAAACATTATATCTAGAACTTTTCGTATTTTCTTCCGTGAAATTTGATAAGCTTACGGAAAGCCTTGTGGATTCCAATGGAACGGCATTATTCGTTTACCTGCATCCTTCACTGTTTCTCTATTCGCTACACGAGCTTCTTCCGTTTTTTTGTACATAAGGATAGCTGTGGTTCAAGTCCATACAGTCACAATATCTTTTTGACCAGTTCATCTGCTGTATAATTCCTAATGAATTATCATGTCTTTTGATCCATTGCAAGAATTACTCTGTTTGTGTTTGCAATGGAATGGGGTACATGGTGCAGTTCCTGATCCGTCAAGAAAATACAGGTTAATTTTGTAGTTTTGTATGGGTTAAATTATGGATACATGTCTAAGATATCTTTTATATTTAGGTCTCTGATGTCTCTGATGCCACCGCTTTGAATAATACTAACACATTACCTCGAATTTTTCGTATTTTGTTTTATGAAATCTGATTAGCTTGCGGAAAGCCTTGTAGATTCCAATGGAACGGAATTATTTGTTTTCCTGCATCCTTTACTGTTTCTCCATTCTTTAGACGAGCTTCTTCCGTTTTTTGCGCTGCCATATATCGATTTCTGCATAAGGTTTGCTGTGGCTAGTGTGGTTCAAGTCCATACAGTCTCAATAGCTTTTTGACCAGTTCATCCGCTGCATCATTCCTAGTAAATTACCATGTCTTTTGATCCATTGCAAGAATTACTCTGTTTGTGTTTGCGATGGAATGGGGTACATGGTGCAATTCCAGTTCCGCCCAGAAAATAGAGGTTAATGTTCATAGTCTGAGATATCTTTTATATATAGGTCTCTGATGTGACTGGTTGCTACTATCTGTGCCGCTTTGGTTAATACTAACACATTCTGCCTTAAATATTTTTATTGTTTATTGTGACTATTACCATATGCAGTAGCAATGTGCTTTCTTTCCTTTTTCCTTTTTATTCCATATCTTAATTTACGTTATTTTCTGTTACGCAAGTTTATCTGATTTCTACGGCATTTAACAGGAACGGGCCTAATTGCTCAGCAGTATTTAATTTATTCTTGAATAATTTCAACACCATCAAAACACCATATTTTTACTGAAGACTTAATATTTATAAGCCTCAATGAAATTACTCTTCAAGTGGAACAGGAAAACTCTGGCGAATAAAAATAGAAATGTACTGATGTTTAATCGTTCGTAAACAGTTTCTTACAAGACTATAAAGCAAATATACATAGTATTATTTTTCTTCAGTAAATGTTGGTATAACTTGACCTCCATTTGTCACTTCTGTCTTAAATGAACGTGATAAGGTTGATTTCTTCGTTTTCTGTTTTAATGATATTCTATTTGTTTAAATGTGGATTTTCCTTTCAATTCTTTATTTTTAGTTTTATATTTGATTTTTTCTAAGAATAGTAATGGAGGCCACTAAAATTAAAGGAGCAAATTGTGAGCACTTCATGCAAAATTAGCGAGCAACATACAAAAGTCAAGTCACTGCCCGTGAGACGATGACATGTCAGGTAAGTTTGTACTCTCGGCGTGACGAGTTGCATTATATCAATGAATCGGCTTCAAAAGAAATACTAAAAAGTATTAGGTAGAAATAGCTTTAACCATTTTGTAATTTTTGTGTGAACACTTAATTTAAATTTTTTGTTATTATTAATAAAATTTACTTGAATTATGTCTCTTAGTTTTTATGTCATAAATATTTGAAACTTTCAATATATCTTTATCTTTAAACGAGCAATTCTTGTATATTATATATATTCTGAATCTCTGAAATGGCTTCAACGATTTTAATGAAATTTTGTGTACAGGTAGATTCGGGGGCGAAAAATCTATCTAGCTATGTTTAATTTTTATAAAATGTAGTTTTATCTGTGTTTTAATGAGAAACAGCTACAATAACATTAGAATACAAAGGTATATTTCGCCACTATATTTGTAGACTATAATAGCTGAGATGGGACATTGGGTGATCCTGAAAGCATATAGCCCCGGTTCGAATCCAGATGTCCTAATAATTTTTTTTTTGTAATTTTTTTTACATTCTTAAAAATTCGAGCACGGTCGTCCAGATACTATATCCATAAACAACGAGAGAAAACAAGAACAGGTTTAAAATATACGCAGGAATAAAATGACAATGATGTACGATGTAAACGCTTGGCTACGTAAATAATAATAAAATGAAACTCCATTTAAGCTTAAATCGGGTACGCTCTTTTGTAAGAAAATAATTTATCATTTAAAATTAATTACATTAAATATGACAAATCTACTGGCTTTGTCATCATTGGACTAAAGGTTATATTTGGTTGTAACCTAGTATTTTCATAGTGTCTATATTCGAATTCAAGTATTTTTATTCAAAATAGGATCGGACATCACTAATTGAAAGTCAAAAACTACTCGTACCACCCATTCCAAAAAGAATGCCTCAGACCTGAGAAAAGTAGGCGTAACAAACTCAACGGGCTTTTTTTCATCAAAATATATGTTTACAAAGTAATATTGTACAATTATCTGAGACTGTCTAGAAACCACCCATTTTTTTGGAAATGATTTCTTAGTAGTTATTAGTTTAAAAGACTTATTGAGTTCATAAGCAACAGCGATTACTAATATAGCGAGTCAAGTGAAGTGAGCAGCGGGTGTCTGAGAGGTGGCGCTAGTGTAGCAGTGTGAAATGTGAGGCAAGTCTTGGAGGGGTAAGGAGAGGAGAGGCGAGGGGTGAGGAGAGGGGTGGCGAAGGGTATATAATGCCTTGCTCGGGATTAAATTGATTTTATCCCAGCGGAAACTCCATAGAGAGTGCCGCTTGCGCCTCTCTCTACCCAAGAGAAGGTCGCCTTCGATGTAGGCTTAGAGAGCACCTGCCCAAAGCCAAATGCAGGTGGTGTTTAGTGAGTAGGCGCCTAGGTTTCACGTGAGTCCCATATAACCAACGCAGACTTAGGCTGCGTTGGTATGCATGAGCATTCCCCACCTCCCTCCCGTCGCTATCCCGGAGGGTAGACCTTTCCCTTGATAGGGCGCAAAAAAAAAATTGATTGTAGACAACCCCGATGACTACATCGCTGCCTTCTCCGAAGCATCGCCAGGACTGGCGAATATTCGCCGAACACATGCCTGAACATTCACCGTCCTTTAGAGTAGAGAGCCCTGCAGACGTCGACCGACACGCCACTGACCTCAGCGCAACAGTGTCCAATGCGCTTCGAGAGTTCAAAATCGACGCTGCATCTACTCGCAGATAACCCCAGCTCCCTGAATACATACAAGTGATGCAGCACGTAGAGACCATCGAGCGACATGTGAAGAATTACTTCGAGTCGCCGATAGAGCCGGCAGAAGACCCCGTCGTGATCTTCCCCGGACAAGTCCAAAGGATGATTCGACGAGCTAGGCTGCGTAAAGCACTCGGCTCCGGTCGAGTCACCAACGAAGCCCTGCGTCACCTACCTCCGCGAGCAATCGCGACGCTGACGCGGCTCTTCAACGGAATCGTTCGTACCGGGCACTTCCCATCGTTGTGGAAGCTTGGCCGAGTCATCGTGATTCCCAAGCAACGCAAGAACATCATGCTGCCTGAGAGTTACCGTCCCATCACTCTCGTGTCCACCACCTCGATAGTCTTCGAGAAGTTACTGTTGCTGCACATCATGCCACAGCTTGTGGTATGTGTTGGAATTCTGGTTTAATTTTCCCTGACTGCTTTACACTAACTTTATTTAAGTCAATTACTGGTAAAAACCAACGTAGCTCACGTAGTGGTACTACAATGAGACTAGCTTAACTAGTACGCTGGCGGTACCTAGTAGGAGACCGCGTGTAGAAGAATTATCAATAACCTAAGATTGGTAAATCATTTAAATTAAGGTAAGACAACATAAGATATTATTATAAGCAATATGTTTTTTTAGTGATAACTCTCACTTCTGGGATTAATTACACAAATAAAATTTGAAAACAAACTTTATGTACGATTCGGGACTCGAACCCGCGACCTCTTATTTTCATTGTGTAAGGCTTCTTAGGTTACTAATGTTAACATTTGAAGAAGCGACATTTCAAGACAATTTAATAATATGCAAATATTGGGGTTGAGCAGGTTATCAACTGTATAGTAGATCCTGTAGATGAAGCGACAACCTGAGAGTTGAACCACATATATTTATCAACGATACGTCACTCGAACGATCGGCTCAGTTGGAAGAGCGCTCGCACGGGACGCGGAAGGTCGCGGGTTCGAGTCCCGCATCGTTAATAAATTTTCTTTTCAAAATTTTACTTGTGTAGATATGTAGATATGTTTTTAAATATATATCTTTAAAATGGTCTCCCTGATTGGCAAATTTGTCAAATTTAAATTTTCTCGGACGAAACCAATTTGACTTGGAACAATTTGGAGATCAACCATAGAGCCCACTCTACATTTAAAAATAAGTATATGCTGAGTAGTCGCAAACCATCTGACGGTCTCTTAAACCACTTTGGCGAAAGTTTTTATTAGCTTTTTCACAAAAATGAAGCTTTGTGACTTTTTGATAAGACACCTCCCCTAAATCATGATTGGCCATTCAATACATCGGACATTCTAAAGAATGCAAAAGTATGTAAATAAAAGTTATCTCTAGAAGAGCAATAATATGTATAATACAACATATACATATTATATGGTTACATAAACAATGATAATCCAGAAACGCACAGTATGACTTAATTAAGTATTTATTTATTATTTTATGGTGTTTTAAGCAACAAACTCCCTCCAAGCTTACGCGTATTACCCGTCCAACGATTTAAAAAGGATCTTTTTACATGGCTTATAGGTAAATGTTTTTATTCCATAAATGAAATGTTGACCCATTAGATTAAATTAAATTGACTTTAAAATATATATTATTTCTAGTTTTTAAATAATGACATTAAAAAATAATAATTATAATTTAAATTGACCTAAGTGCTTAAAATATAGAGTTTGTTAATGTTAAATCAATTACAATAATAACTAGAACTTTGTAATGAAACGAAAAATTAATTAATAGTTAATAATAATTTTGCATGCCTTAAATGGCCGATAACATTAATACATTAAAACTATTTACACCCATTGCTACATATTTTCTAACAAAATAAAGGATTTTTTTATTATTTATATTTATTTATAACATGACTTTCAATATTATTCTGTGGGGACATACTGCGGAAATTAATAAAGTATTTACGGTGCAGAAGAGAGCTGTTCAAGCTATATCTTAGCTTGGTTAAGACCGTCTCTTGGGCGAAAAATTTAAACTTAATAAATGTTCATAAAATATATCGGCACCTTGATGCTCATAGAAGTATTCGTAGAGAGAAGCAAGGAATTACAAGTAACTAATCCTTACGTAGAGACGTTCATCGTGTCTCTTCCAAACGGAGATCGTTCCAAAGGGCTGTTTGACATGATTCCTGCTGCTGAATTCCACCCTCGCAGGACACACCACAAATTAGAATATCATCCCCACCATCTGAATATGTAGCATTCCTCCATAGTGGTTTTCAAGGAACTATCTTCCATGCACAACCAAGCTGTAGGATGAGCTTCCTTATGCGGAGTTTCCGGGAGAATAAAAGAAATGAAAGGCATAAAAGGCATTTATTTTCTCGAAATTGATTCCTTTAGAATTCTTTTTGATGTCATTTCTTATACTACTACCGCTTCGGTAACAAATGGCGCTCTGAGAGAGAAGAAGCGGCGCAAGAAACTCTCCCAGCATTCTTTTTTTGTGCTCTTTTCAATAAAAATATACAATATTGTACAGTCATTTCTATCGCTATAAAATAATCACAATCTAGTCCCAGGCTGTCCGATCATTTAGATATTCAGCAGTGGAGTAATAGGATTTACGACAGAGCCATTTTTTTAAAAAACATTTAAATTTATTTATAGATAATGCCTGAACAGTGGCTGGGACTTTATTGTAGAAGTGTATACATTTACCCTTAAAGCTATTATGTATCTTATGAAGCCTACTAGAATAGGTTACAAGCAATCCCTTATTTCTAGTGTTATAATAACAGTTAGTGATATAATACATTGGGTGCCTTAAAAAGAGGCGCGTACACTTTTCTAAAAGGCACTTTCTTCCACGTTCAAACAAGCTGTGGAATGAGCTTCCTTGTGCGGTGTTTCCAAGACAAAACGGCATGGTTACCTTCAAAAAAAAGCACGGACACTTTTCTAAAAGGCGTTGCTGCTCCTGTGATCCCTCTGGTGTTGAAGATAATGTGGGTGGCGGTGATCACTTTACATGTAGCCCCTACGCTCGTTAGTCCTCTTCCTCAATAAAAAAAGGGACGGTCGCTGTGGAATGAATACGACTGATTGGGCTGGTAGCATTGAAGCTCCAACGCATCCAGCCTGTTTTCCGCTACCTTTCCATAAATACTTCATTTGAAAAAAAATAACAAAATTTTTCTACATACCAATAAAATATATACGCATAAAAATGCTAGAGTTATCGTAAAAATTTAATATACTAAGCAATAAAGATGAGTAAGACTTTATATCCTAACTTAGTCTGAGCTGGTATACTGTTGTAAATGTTAAATTCCTTAAACTTATCTTAAATTTTTGTCATTACGTTGTTATCGAGGGTTAAAACTTGGGGGAACGATGTTGTAAGAGTATTTAATTAATCTTTTAACTTCATGATTTATTTCTTTGCGAATTTAGTTTAATAGAAAATCTTAATCTTAATTTAGAATAAGAAATTATTTCTATTGAGATAAAACGCAAATCAACATGTTCAAGCAAATTTATTTTGTCAGTTAAATGCAGGGAATGTTTTGAGAGTTTCAAATGGTTCGTAGTAATTTTTAAACTTCGTAAAATTCTTAACTTATTATTTAATATCAAATATTATAACAATATTGTGGCACTTGAATAAACAGATACTCACACAAACACACATACACACACACAGTGCACTCTTTGACTTCTTATTGGTTACCTGGTAAATTGGTTGCCTATGACAGGACAGGCTATGGCTACACCGACCAAATACTCTATAATTATTCCGGCGATCTTGACCAGATTGTCGGTCCATCTTGTGGGGGGCCTGCCAACACTACCACTTCTGGTACGTGGTCGCCATAGGACTTTACTGCCCCAACGGCCATCTGTCCGTCGAGCTATGTGCCCTGCCCACTGCCAATTCAGCGTAGCAACCACCTGGGCTTTGTCAGTGACTTTGTTTCTCCTACGGATCTCCTCATTTCTGATTCGATCTCGCAGGGAAGCTCCGAACATAGCCCTCTCCATTGCCTGCTGGGTGACAATGAGCTTACTCATAAGGCCAATAGTTAGCGACCACGCCTGCGTTTCGTATATCATCACTGGCAACGCACATTGGTTAAAAGAGAAAATCGAAAGGGGAAAGGGAAAGTCAAAGGGATTAAATGTCCAAAAATTCCCAAAATAATGGTACCGAGAGCGGGTAATTGAATTGATTTTCGTATAAAAAGAAGTATTAAAAATATAATTTGATTAAACCTTATTTACTGGTGTTGTAAACTTTTTAAGAGATGAATTTATAAAATTCAAAGTATAATATTGTCGCGTAGGAACGCGTCGTAGTATATGACGAGAGTTGTCAAACGTCATATCGTGCAGCAACGTACATGACGAGAGTTGTCAAACTTCAAGACATTGATAATTTCAACAGCTCCGTCAGCAATACTCGTATCTTTTCGTGAAATTGTTTACTTTGGACGCTTTTACTTTAGACTCGGGTTCGATACACCTACCAGTGTATGGAATTTTTTGGGTTTTGTAAAGTTAATGGAAATTTCTAGTAAGTTCAGGATCAAATCGAACAGAAAAAAAGGGATGGAAAATGTGTAAGCAGAATAAAAATAGTTAAAAGAATTTTAGTACGATTTAAATTTAAAGATAGAATGGGAGAATCATTTTGAACGGCAGTTCTAGTTCTGACTCGAAAGTGTAAAGAAGAAGAAGAAGAAAAGAAGAAGTAGTGAAAAGTGTTCCGAGAAGAAGAAGATAGAAGAGACTTAGTGTTCGGTGCGGTGTGACCCGATGAAGGTACCGCCACCCACAAGAGGAACAGCGGCAGATCGGCGAAGTGCAAGTACAGAAAAAGTGAACGCAAATAAAGACTCGTTCCTATAAGCGGAGTATTATTTCCAATCCCTGACCCACTCTCGTGTCAATATGAACTTCACTATAGCATTAAATAGTAAATATATAGATAAGCTACAAAGCAGTCAGTCAGCTTTATTCTGTTGTGTGTAAGCAAATTGTAAAGTTGGAAAATACACCGACACTTGAATTAAACTTTACTACTTAAGACTTTGCTCTATGTAACAACTGCAAACACACACATGCAAGAAACAACTTTTGCAGCACTTCCAGATTGATTCCACTTGAGCAATTGGCTCAACTCATTTCAAAATTCTTGGATATAAAAAAGTATTTACATATGATATTGTACAAGCCATCGTCAATATCGAATAGAAAAAACATGTCGTAAGTATTCAGGAACAATGTAGTCTAAACCCATTGGAAATGTGTAATCAAAGTTAATGAGTTAAAAATTAAAGAAAAACGTATTTCTGAATGATTTTATAATATTACTATCTGACCATCATCTGACTATCGAGACGTTGTTCTGTAGATAATAAAAAAATACTGTTTTATAGGAATCAAGAATTATTTCGTTAAAAATGTTTCCTGTTGTTATAATGAAATTATTTTGCAGTGGAACTGTCAAACCGTGCGTTACTAAATTCTCTCATAGAAAATATATCCATAGAAAACAAATACTGAAAATAAATTGTGGGTCCCAAATCGAAATAAAAACCTACAAATCTCTCAAGTTGGACTAAACTGCACTCCATGAAGTAATCCCCATTAAAAACCGTTCATTAGTTTAGGAGTCCATCGCAGACAAACAACGTGTCACGTGTGTGTATAATATAAAGATTGTAAGATGTCACTTGTGAAGACAGCGACATCTGTTGGCATGATGTTTTATAGAGGAGTTAAATACATTTACGTATAATTAAAGGGTATGTTCCGATATGCACTGCGACCACTGTACAGTGTGACGTCAATTTAGTATACTGTTAAGCCGTTCCTTTATAGCCAGTTATACTGGTTACTGTATAAAACGGAACGCAATCCTGTATACTGTCAGGCGCATTTCTTGACGCAGCATTCAAATGGGTATATAAAAGTTTTCTAGTTAATTAAAAAACTGTTGTTGGAGTAATGTCGAACTAAACTGGCAGTCCATAACGGAACGAATTTTTCTACAGTGATAGCACTGTGCAGTGCTCGCAGTGCATATCCGAACATACCCAAAGACAACGAAACGGGGCCCATATGTCAAACTCGATTGACACTCTCTTCAGACTGCTTTTCGGCGGAAACGGACGCGGCCTGGGTTCACTGCCGCGGAGAGTCACCCGACGGGACTCAAATCACGGACCGGCTGTGTACTGGATCGAACAGGGAACAGTTTATTGAAAGCTAATAGGATTTCTGTAACCTACGCGTGTGTGTATGTATTGTTGCATGAATATATTGCTGTAATAATTAACTATACATATAAATAAAATTGGAGTGTCTGTTTGTAATATTGAAATAACCGTTTTTTACGACATGTATATGAATATATATATACCTACTTACACCAAAATATTTTTTTTTTTAATTTTGTCTGTCTATCTGTATGTTTGATCCGGCTAATCTCTGAATTGGCTGGACCGATTATGACAGGACTTTTATTGGCAGGTAGCTGATGTAATAAGGAGTAACTTAAGTTAAGTTTGTTTCAGAAAAACTCTTTTATTTTAGAAAAATAAAGTTTATTTTTTATTTTTATGCAATAAGGGACGAGACGAGCAGGACGTTCAGCTGGTGGTAATTGATACGCCCAGCCCATTGCAATGCAGTGCAACGCTAAGGATTCTTGAAAACCACAAAAAATCGTGAGCGGCACTACAACTGCACTCGTCACCTTGATACATTGTTAAGTCTCATTTGCCCAGTAATTTCATTAGCTACGGCACCCTTCAAACCGAAACACAGTAGTGCTTACACATTACTAATTCATGGCAGAAATAGGCGCCATTGTGGTACTCATAATCTAGCCGGTATCCTGTGCAAAGGAGCCTCCCACTGGTGAAAGTAATGTTGCAATGTCCAAGTAACGATCCTAATTTAAACTGCAAAACATCGTTTGCCATTTCAGCTAGTATTAAATATATTGCTATATTCCTTTTCTAAGAACTAATACTTATTTGCAAGGTATTGTGATATATTGCAGACTGTCAACAAAAGCTCAAACGTGCATGAGGCTTTCAATTTGTGTCGCTTTCCTCGTAATATACTGACTTAAATATTAAAACGCTCTCGAGCGCGGAGCTTTAATATTAATTTTAATGCAACCATGTTTCAATGTCGTATTTATAATAAAGTTTTACACGTGTTCTCGGTAGAGTGTTATTACTTTTGTAAAACATAGATCGCTTTATGAACATTGGCATTACAACAAGTACTATTAGAAATATATATTCAACTAGCTGACCCAGGAAACGTTGTATTGCCGATATTAAAATCGCGATACAAAAGTAACTGTTGATCGTAGATAGGTGAAAATTTGAAGTTGTATGTATTTTTTAATGCTGACTCATAATTAAACAAATAAAAAAAAAAGTCAAATAAAATTAAAAAAAAAATTCGTGTAGACCACCCTTAACATTTAGGGGGATGAAAAATAGATGTTGTCCGATTCTCAGACCTACCCAATATGCACTCAAAATTTCATGAGAATCGGTCAAGCCGTTTCGGAGGAGTTCAAAGTTTAACACCATGACACGAGAATTTTATATATTAGATTAACTGATACATTAATTTATTTTGTTGTTGTATAAAGAGAGAGACGTAAAAAAATTAGAGTTGAGTTTCACCAGTGGGAGGCTATTTTGCACCGGATTCCGGCACGATTATGGGTACCACAACGGTATATATATTATATTTATTATAGCCTATTTCTATCGTGAAGCAGTAATGTGTAAGCACTACTGTGTTTCGGTCTGAAGGATGCCGTAGCTAGTTAAATTACTGGGCAAATGAGATTTAACAATGTCTCAAGGTGACGAGCGCAGTTGTAGTACCGCTCAGAATTTATGGGTTTTTCAACGATCCTGAGCAGCACTGCACTCCAATAGCCAGGGCGAATCAATTACCAACTGCTGAAGGTCCTGCTCGTCTCGTCCCTTATTATCATAAAAAAAGACAGAGAAATTAAAAATAAATAATGAAACGTAACATCGCAACTAACTAAATAACAAATATTCAGGGTGGGTGGGTCCTATCCTTATATAGGGGTCATTGAGGGGTATAAAAAATGTTGGCCGATTCTCAGATCTATCCGATATGCACACAAAATTTGCTTCAAATCGGTATAGTCGTTTCGGGAGAGTTCACTTTAAATGCTTTTATTTCTGTATGCCCTTTTTAGGATAAAATATTTGTGGATACCGAGGTACTTTAGACTAGACTTTATAATTATTAATATTTTATTACTTTACTTTTTACTTTAGACTAGAGACAATATTGAGAGAGGGGCAGTTACAGGTGGGTGTTTTTGAATGACAAATATGTATGATATTATTCGAGTTTTCAATTAGAACCGTGAAAGCAGATGTTAAGGGAAAAGGAAGAATTTGTGTTTTCCGGATATTTAGTGTTAGTAATTTGAATGCCAGTCAACCGCGATGTTAATAAATTTATATACTTAATCTGTCTTACTAGTTAACGCAATGTCAAGTTACTCCAAGCTTAAAATAACTTCTCCTTTTCATGTAGTTCTGTAGTGACAAAGGTAAGATAAAGACAAACGGCCTTACAAAAAACTTGGTATGAAGTTATACCTGTGAATAAACCAAGAATATGCAAAATGTATGACTATATCGCTGACATCACTGCAATGAAAATTCTGAAGTTTTTCGAAAGTCAAGCAGGCTTGCAAATAAACGCGGGAATCGTTATACGTCTGAATAAACCATTCGTAAGCAATGTCTATTTGTAAACATTTCGCATATTCTTGGTCTATTCTCAGAAATAGTTTTTTTACCAAGTTTAATTGTAAGTTTTAAATTTGGAATAACTTCACTTTGCGTTTATAACACACTAATGGCCGTTTCCAATATACTATCTACAGATAGAGATAAATTCCTAAATAGAGATAAACCTTCTACTGTAATTAGCTGTCAATAATCTGAAGCTGTCCCAATATACCCAATAAGTCATTGTTATCGCCTTATATTGAGATGCGTGAATTGCAATTTCCATACAAACTTCTATTGCTGGTAAGCTATACGTCCTCCCATTGACAGACAACGTGTAAGTCAACGATAGTTCCGATGCTTATCTCAAGTAGGAGATAGACTTAATATTGGGAACGGCCGTTAGTGTACAACATTTTAAACCTTGATTCGGAGTAGACCGGCCATGATTCACTAACAGACACAAATGACAAAAGGGTTCTTATTCAGAACGAAAACTAAAAAGAAAGCCCTCGACTTGTAGTACAACAGCGAAACCACTTAAACGCTGTCACTTATAAGTGTCATACATAACACCTGTTGATTGATCACATCGGAAGTTAAAACCAATCCATCAGAACAAATTACTTAACCTCTACTAGTATTTAATCTAGTAATTATTTTCTATACATTATGCTTTAATAGTTCACATTATCTTACTTAACCTTCCGAAATTAGCAAGTGTCGCAATGCACTAGATTTTTTCAAATACACCAAAATCGAAAGTGCCGTACGGCACACTAAGCCCTGACCAAGTTTTGGCCCTTATTTTGTTTATAAGATGGTTTATTTTGCATGGTCTTATAGCTTGTTACAATAGCTTTCTGATACATTACGTATTACATACACGATATTTTAATGCACGTAAAATAATACGTATTGACAGACCACTGCGCGCGTTTCAAAATCATGCCGAGCTAAGGCTAACCGCGGCGCGGGAGCACTTGCCGATTTCGGAAGGTATAACTTTTGTTAATCATATTCTGTCAGAAATTCATGAGAATTGTCGCTTCTGTAAGGGAATTGAAATAGAGCCCAGTTCGTATAAGATGAATATTGAATACATAAGGCCAGTGTTTGCGCCGCAATTGTTCCTTATTGTTATTCCTTATGTTGTATTTTTTACTATGGCAAACCAAAGTGCAGGTTGATTCCTGTTTGGGTATATACCTCTAGACAACAGGCGCCCTAGTATCTGATTGGCTGATGGGCACTGGCTTTCGTTCACCAAACGCCGAGCGGACACATTTTTAGGCACCTACGAGGCTACGACAGGTGGTTCCTAGAGGATTAGCGGGGGCTTATATAAGCTCTCCGCGAAACTTGTCAGGTCTGTCTATTGCTTATCTACCTTGCAAACGGGTCTGCACTAAGTTATTGTGCAATTCATGTAAATATTGTTATTTTTCTTATTGTGTCGACGCCATTTTACTATTTTATGGTAGGATTAGCGGGAGCCCCCGGCAGTGCAGGCTCTCCTCGGAACTCCTCAGGTATGTCAATTTTTTTATGAAATCAAGGGACGAGACGAGTAGAACGTTCAGCTTATGGTAATGCAGTGCCGCTCAGGATTCCTGAAAAACCTCAAAAATTCTAAGTGGCACTTCAATTGCGCTCGTCACCTTGAGACATTATAAGATGTTAAGTCTCATTTGCCCAATAATTTCATTAGCTACAGCGCACTTCTGACCGAAACACAATAATGTTTACACGTAACTATTTCACGGCAGAAATAGGCGCCGTTGTGGTACCCATAATCTACACGGCATCATAAGCAAACGAGCCTCCCACTGATATCCGTTGTTTCGCTATAACAAATTTTCATTTTTAAAAATTACATGTTTTCCCACGCACGCGCTGTTACAGAGAGTACTCAGTACCCGATTCTCGTTCTAAATATGTGACAAGGTTAGTCTCTCAATTCATTTACTAGTTAATTTACTGTACTTCGCGTCTCTTTCGTTAGGTTAGCGCTAGCGCAGACATGTCCGTGTCACTGTGTGTCCTCCTTCCTGCTTCCCGAATAGCGTGTAATTCGTGCGACCGTGGGGTACGTAATTTTATCTACACAGATACTTTAAATCCTCTATTACAGATTCGGAAACAGTTAGCTTATTGCCAACATTAAAACACCCAATGTCCTAATAACCATTACATTATCCAAACGAGTGTTGTAATGTTGTACTGAATTTCATAACAACACTCGTTTGTTTTTTTTCGATCCCCTTTTGCGCAAAAAGTTTCAACAGACAGCCACAATCTTATTGCTCGATGCGTGGTATCTGTATGAATTTCAAAACAGAGCATTTTCGTTTACGCGTGTTCCACACTACCAGAACGTGGCGCGGTAAAAATAAAGTAGTTTATCTGAATCCCTGCCATTTTTCTTCAATATTTTTATTTATTGTTTACAAAATATAAGCGAATTAAGTTTTTTAAACGCTGCAAAAGTACATAATATTCAAGTGAATTTTAATAATTGTACTTTACAAAATGTCAGTTACTACTAAAATAAATAATTCTTTCATTAATACTTAGATTAATATTAGGTTACTACTAAGACTGGCTGTTTTAATGTTAGCAGTAAGCTAAATGTTTCAGAATCTTTTAGAGGATTCATATTCTGGGTGTAGATAAAGTCTTGTATGCAACTGTTGATGATTAGAATTAAAACACTCATGTGATACTATTATCACACGAGGCAAAGCCCACATTCGTGTTTTAATACCCCTTATTACACAACAGTTGCATAAATAACTATATTACATCACTTTTGTCTCTGAGTATCATGTCATGCTGTTTAAATGTTTTGAATTAACTTACTTCAATATCCACACTAGGATGAAAGATTTTTAAAAATATATTTAACTCACTGTTTAAATTGCCAAAGAACACTAAAAATGTATAGGTATTATACAGACTTACTCATGTTAATGTTCCGTAAATTTAAGAAAATCACAATTACAGAGAATAATTTTACTTTTGGGGCTACTAAAACGCCGTTTTATTAGCTCAAACCATGCATGTCATTATATCTATGATATGCATTTGTGAAATTCAATAGTAGTTTAGAATGTTTGTGACACTAACCCTCAAAGAAACCACAGTGATCCAAATAGAATATATAATATTCGACGAAATCCCACTGACCTTTCAGTACGACAAATGCTGCCTTGCTATAAGTGTCAGATATAGGTACAATAAACTGCAAATTAATTTAAAATTATTAAATAAAAGACCTTTTAAGAAAAAACTTAAGCACTGGTTAAGTGATCGAATATTTTATACGACGAATGAATTTCTAAATGCGAGTAATGTAATAAAACTAAATATGAAACTTCTTATTAATTAATCAATATTTATTAATTATTTTATTATTATATTGGTCTGTTAATTATTTTATTATTATGCTAATTAATATTTTATTCCTACTGACATGCAGACATCATTATCATCATCAGCCGGAAGTTGTAATTAAAGAATTAATTTAATTGCAGACATAATTCAACCTAATAATTAAATTTTATTGTGTCTTTAATTTCTTACACTATTTATTGTATCTTTGTGCCGTTTGGAGTCGAGACACTTGGCTCGTGGGGTCCAGAGGCGCGGAGAATGTTCAAAATACTATCTTCGCGCCTCAATAAGGCTACTGGAAACCCAAGCGCTGGCAGCTATGTCGGTCAACGGATCAGCCTTGCTATCCAACGCGGTAACGCTGCCAGTATTCTTGGTACGATTCCACGTTATGATAGTTTTAATTTTATGTAGTTGTAGTATTGTAAATTTATTGTATTTAATTAATTTACATGCCTAGTTAAACCTGGCGAAACATGTGAAACTGTAATATTGTACATCGTAACATACCATGTTTATACGCAGCAAATAAAGAATTTGATTGATTGATTGACTAACATTGACATCGACATCGACTAACGTACAGTCATTGGTTCATGAACTTTTAAATAATATTAGTTTCTCGAAATAATTAATACATAAATACAATTCTACGCTACATTACATGCTGGTTTAAACCTTTAAAATTTGCAGTACTTTGTTCGTTGTATCAGACTCCCTTTAATCGTAGAAAATAATATTATTTGTCTTACCCTATAGCCTCAGATTCCCAACACTTATAGTGAAAGCTCTCGAAACCTAATATATGTTATTCTCTGAAATAAACTGAGATTTAATCCTTTACAAACATGTTTTATCACGAACGGGGAATATATTACACAATATGTCTGTCATCTTTATTTAACTTGCCCTCATTTTTTATAAATTGTCTAAAAATATGCTTCTCATAAGCTCTCCTTTATTAAATTATAGGGTCCCGTACTCTCTACCCCGTCTCTTATGTGGCTGCTACCGTGGCCTTATAGTGTCTGTCATGTTTTCTAGGGGTTTTTGCCACCCTTGGCAGGATGTTTGGTGATTGCAGTTGGTGGTGGTGCTATCTCCGAAGGATGCTGATGCCCATCCTCCATTCTATGTATCCCTTAGTAGCTTGTAACGACACCCACGGGAAGAGATGGGGTGGTGCTATTCTGGTGCGACACCGCACGCACACAAACATTACTAGATATGTAAATATGAATACGGTTTTACTCACCGTAAGGGGATCGTCTTGTTTTTCTTTTTTTCCTCTAAATAATTGATTTTTAACTCTTGAAGAAGCCTTACTTACTAATTTAAGACATCTGCCAGTAAAAATCTAGTCTACATCGATCGAGGCTTTCCAACAAACACACAAATAAGCAAAAAATTACAAAATTGTCATAAATTCCCATGTAAATTCGAAAAGCTAGGGTTTACCCGTTATTGGCTGCGGTTCAGTTAACCTGGTGACTTTTATGGTCAGTGTCTTCGGAGAAATCTCTTCAAACCTCCCACCTGCCTACTTCATTTTTTACTCAGAGTTGAGTCTGTTTGAGAAGACGGTGGTTCCCTTAACGTCACTTATCACCAAGTTGGTAGTTCATTTAGCCGAGTTAGTTCAATACATGGTGGCTCATTAATATTAATTAATAAAAATATAAAATTTAAGGAACGAAAGGACATTGTGAGTCAAAAATAAATAAAGCAGCAAAATATTACAATATTCAAGATTATTTAAATTTATTATTTAAAAGCAGCCTGGAATTGAATTTCTCTACTTAAGTGTGATATGTTTTATGTGATTTTAATTGTTTGAAGTTATTTATATTACTTATTTGATTTAATTTTATCTGTTTGATATTATTTATTTATTGTTATGAAATTAAGTGTATGACTGAACTTAAGCCATTGTAAATCAATGTTATGAGTTCAATAAACGTTTTAATTTTGATTTTGATTTTTGGTTGCCTGGAATTAGCCTTTCAGCCTTAGTATAAGTTGTTATTTCTTTGGAGGAGTTTAATCGACATCTCTCAGTTTCTGAAATGGTTAGGTTTATACCTAAATTTTAGCTAGAGTTAATTGTTCCCTTCAACTTGTTTTCACACAATAAGCTAATTTCATACAATTTTTCTTCTCATACTCTTTTCTTTTGTAATGTAAATACGAAATATATTGGTCTCACATATATGCATTAGCTAAAATCAAAACATAGCGTTCAATACCAAAAAGTACGGAATATTAGAAAAAAAAAATTAGACTACAGATAAATTGAACTCGAGTTTTCAGTTCAACTTTCAGCTCAAACAAATTGGAAATATGATCGAATGAATTACGATTTTGCAGAAGTTGACTGTTATAGCAAACATGTTCTCGCAGGTAACTTTAAATTGGTTTGAAATATTTGTATACGAAGGCATCTTCAAAGCTCAACTGAAACATTTGTATCGTCTAATTGATTTTCTACAAAAAGAAAACAATGGATCACTTACGCTCCGTGTAGAAATAAATATTAAAGTTTTGCTTTGTAGAGTTTTGGTAAGTTTGCTCGTTAGCAAATTTTCAAAAACTAAGATCAACGTTATTGTTGAACTTTGATAAACATTAAACACATCGTTGAACACAGTATAAAGGGTAGTTATCTATAAGTAATAATATTATTGTAAGGAGATTAAGTTTGCAACTTTGGATGTTGCGGGCAAACTTCATAACTACATACATCCGGTTTGAAAACCAGTATTTTGATTAGAAGTATAAGTATACATTTAGTTCATAATTTTATCATTTACATAAGGTAAATATTAGCTATTATATACTTTATTATTCAAACGAAACAAATCTTATAACTATATTTACAATACTACGACTACATAAAATTGAAACTATCATTACGTGGAAGCGTACCAAGAATACTGGCAGCATTACCGCGTTGGATAGCAAGGCTGATCCGTTGACCGAAATAGCTGCCAGCGCTTGGGTTTCCAGTAGTCTTATTGAGGCGCGAAGAAGAATTATTAGTAGAAGAAGTATTTTGAACATTCTCCGCGCCTCTGGGCCCCACGGGCCAAGTGTCTCGACACCAAACGGCACAAAGATGTATAACTCAATGAGGCCAAGATATTTGCGACGCTTGCTGTCTTCGGCAGTCGAAGTGGCAGGCCCAGCGCCAACTGACGTAACTTGGACATGAGAAGGAGCCAGAGTGTCGACGCAAGTAGCGTCCCACACCAGCGCCCTTCCCCGTGCCCAAGCCACCAGCGTCATTCCATCAAGACGCTTGCCATCGCGGCGGGTAATACCATTTCGCTCTAAAATAGCTGGTATATTAAGAGCGGCAAATGCCCTGCGGATGACTTCATTAATGCTGGCGTGACGACTGATACGGCCTGTCGATTTTAGGCAGGATAACCCGTGACGTCCAAGAACATCTACCTGAACGCCACATCTACATTGATGTGGTTCATTCAGTTTAATACCTAGCCGGAGTGATACGCATATTGACAAATAATTAAATAATAATAAAATAAAATAAAAATTCTTTAAATAATTATGAAATATTAACTTAACATTAGCTATTATTTTGTAAGAATTACATTATTTAAAGTATGACATCATAATTGCGTATCGCTAAACATTTACCCCCTTATTCATAATGGTCCGGTAACTTTAAACAGCCGCTTAGGAGTGTTTTTTCTCAATCTAACTTAGGTCAATAGAAGAAGACATAGTGAGAATTCGCAATGCTTTAAGTTAGCAGACTATTATTAATAAGGGGGTTATTATTTAGAATTTTTTAATAATACTGCTACAACGTAACGATATTTAGTACAATGTAATATGATAATAGATTGCGTTGATAAGAGACATGCCATGACTTGAAAATGATCATTTTTATTTAGCAAACAAGCCTTAAAACTAAATACAGCTTTTATTTATATTTTGAATTACAAAACGTAGCGTCGTACATCATCATGATTTATTTTATTCCGGTGCAGAATTTTAAATTGTTCCATTTATTTCCTGCTGTGTGAGCAAATATTATGAGAATAGTACACTGTTTACCTGCAATAAGTACGTTAGCGGTTACTATGAGAGTGTCTATGGGCAAGTGATACATATTTCTTTATACTGTAGTAGCTGTTGCTACGAGGAAAATAAAATATAAATTAGTTCCAGATATGATTTCATAAATAAAATACATAGCCACTCGAAATCTTTTTTTCTTAAAGCCTGTCAGAATAAAGTTTATATTGAAATTAGTTTTTTTTTTTTTAATTTAACATATTTATTTAATTAAAAAAAAATTTACTGAAGAAAAAGTTAAAGTATAAGAATCGAAATGATATTGTCTGCCTGTCTATTGAGCGGATAATTGAGCTAGCCTCAATTGAATTAGAGCAATTCATTGTTGTGTCTGTTTATAGACCACCCTGTGCCAACTTTGAACTTTTTGAGAAAGTTATGGATGAAGTTTTATTCAAAACCACAAATTCAAATAAAAAACTGCTTGTTTGTGGAGACTTTAATATAAATATTTTAGAAAATAGTGCTTTAAGTATTAAATTATTAAATCTATTTAAATCATACAACTTATCCAATATGTTCATGGAACCCACAAGAATAACTTCTACTAGTGCCACATGTATTGATAATATTTTTACAAATGTGAGGGTTACAAGTAAAAACATAATTAGTAAATTAGATTCGGACCACTGTGGTCAGTTAATTCAGTTTGAATCTTTAAAACCCAATATTACTAAACACAAAATAACTTTTGTGCCAGTTACATCAGACCGCATAGAAAGAGTGAGGGCCACCCTTGTTAGAGACCTCCCATTTTTACATAATAAATTAAAACCAAATGAAATGTATAATTTATTCTTTAATAAGTTCAATAATTTAATAAATTCTATTTTCACTCCTAAATCTGTCCTCAAAACTGATGCAATAGTTTTTAGCGAGTGGGCAACAGTTGAATTACACAAAAACAGGCAAAAATTGTACGATTTATATGCGGAGCGACAATATAACTGTAGTGATGACTTCAAAAGATTTGTTCAACAGTTCTCTAAAAATTTTAAAAAAGATTGTACTATTGCCAAGTCAAGGTATATACGAGATAAAATAATCAATAGTTCTAAAGTGGTAAAAACGACTTGGAAAATAATAAATGAAGAAGCCGGAAGGGTGACCCATAAAATATCCGAGTTCAATTTAAACTTTGATAACAGGTCCGTAAAGTCGAATTGCGAAGTTGCAACAATTTTCGAAACATTCTTTACAGATATTCCTGTTACCACTACAAATTCGTTGAACTCATCACCAGACTCCGCTCTTTCACTATTGAAAGACAACATTTTTGAATGTGATAAAATCTTTAAATTTGATCATGTTTCTGGCTCTGATGTCATAAAAGCTTTTAAATCTATTAAAAATAAGGCGACAAATGATCTTTGGGGCATATCAGTTAAACTTGTCCAGTCTTTTATTGATATATTATTGCGCCAGATTTAGCTATAATATTTAACAATTGTATAGAATATGGTGAATTTCCTGACCTAATGAAACATACTAAAGTAGTTCGACTGTTTAAATCAGGTTGTACCAGTGACCCTACTAATTATAGACCAATATCTGTACTACCCACTTTTAGTAAAATTTGTGAAAAGTTAATTTTAAATCAATTGTTTCGTCATTTTTTTCCATAATAATTTATTGCACTCCAAACAGTTTGGTTTCACCCAGGGTCGCTCAACTACCGATGCTGGTATTGACTTGATACATAATATATTTGAAGCCTGGGAGGAGTCTCGTGATGCACTTGGCGTCTATTGTGACTTATCCAAGGCGTTCGATTGTGTTGAACACGAAACATTAGTAAGAAAACTTCACCATTACGGTATTAAAAATAAAGCATTGGACTTAATGACATCCTATTTAAATTGTAGAATACAAAAGGTGGATATCAATGGAAAGAGGTCCTCTGGATCAACAGTTAAAATGGGGGTTCCACAGGGCTCGATTTTAGGAACTTTTCTATTCCTTATTTATATAAATGATCTCCCTTATATTGCAAAGGATAAATATCAAATTGTGTTGTTTGCTGATGATACATCACTCATGTTTAAAATACACCGTTGCATACCTAATTTTGATGTTGTTAACAATGCTTTAACTAAAGTTGCGCATTGGTTTGAAGCTACTAACTTGTTACTTAATACTAATAAAACGAAATAATTAAATTTACTTTACCTAATGTCAAGCAAGTGCCAATCGATATACAGCTTAAAAACGAGAAATTAGATATAGTTGATACCGCTGTTTTTCTTGGTATAACGCTAGATGCCAAACTCCAATGGGGCCCTCGTATAGAAAATTAATCAAGTAGATTAAGTTCTGCTGCATACGCAGTAAAAAAGATTCGTTCCTTAACAGACATTGAAACTGCAAGATTGGTTTATTTTAGTTACTTTCACAGCATTATGTCATATGGTATATTATTATGGGGTAATGCTGCTGATATTGATTCTATTTTCGTGCTGCAGAAAAGAGCTGTTCGGGCAATTTATGGGACCAAGAGAGTCGCTTAGATCTAAATTTAAAGATTTTAAAATTATGACTGTTTCTAACCAATATATATATGAAAATTTAGTGTATGTTCATAAAAATGGCAATTAATTTCAAAAGGTATATGAAAAACATAATATTAATACTAGAAACAAAAATAAACTGTTAATGCCCACTTCTAGGCTTAGTAAACTCGACAAGTCATTCATCGGTAATTGCGTCAGATTTTATAATAAGCTTCCTGAGAACATAATGGAAATGTCTCTCAACAAGTTCAAAGCCTATATTAAACATAAACTTATGGAAAAATCATATTACAATTTAAAGAATTATTTAGATGATAAGAAAGCATGGGTATGAATTGCTCTAAAAGATTTGAGCTTTAGTTACCCTTAATTAAATATAATAGTATTTATAATTATGAATAATTTTTGAAAAATTGATAATTTATACTAAAAGCAAAATGGTCAAATTATAAGTAGAGGTGTTTAGTGAGTGAATATTAGTTTAGTGTTGTTGAATATAGTTCAGATGAACATTCTTGTTTTTAGTTATTTGGTTGAGTTCCTGTGACAGTTTTCATCATGCTCGCTTAAATGTCACCCTTCCCTAAAATATGGTCGAGGGAGGCGATGGCTGGCCCATGCGTCATGCTCGTGAACGGGCGCTGCTTGCGGTGGCAGGATGATCCTGTAGCCGGAAACTCTGCCTCATGGTTTTAATTTTTATATTTTTTATAATTGCTAATAAAATGGTCGCTAGATACCTTTATTTATTTGCGGTGTGTGAATTGATGCATCTACTGTACCATGGCCTGGTATTATTGTTGATGCAGTAGTACTCGGCCATGAATGTAGTCAATAGCTCTTGTTTTTTTACGTATTAATTTACATTTTTTTTTTTTGAGTATTTGTAGTTTGGGTATTATTGCTGCATCACTTTACATATATTGTAATACGTATATTGAAATGATTTGTGAGTGATTGCCACAAAGAGTTTCTTGCCACTTCTTATTAAAGCTCAACCCTCAAAGGAGGTGGATATAAAAAGAAAAGTCATTTCCTTGACCTGCTTAAGGTGATTTTGATTAGATTACCCTAAAGGATTGAGCTTTTGATTACTGTTAGTAAAAATATAATATTAATTATAAGTTTAAGCAGAATTGTCAAATTGTAAGTAGAGGTATTTGGTGAGTATTGCATGATATTAGGATTATTTTATTGTTGTTTGCTGAGTTCTCGTAACAGGTTTCATCATGCTCGCTTAAATGTCACTGCTTGTGGCGGCGACATGGGACGGGTCGTCCCCTTCCCTAAAATATGGTTGAGGGAGGCGATGGCTGGCCCATGCGTCATGCTCGTGAACGGGCGCTGCTTGCGGTGGCAGGATGATAATGATTCCCGGGACTCGGTTTCAGATTCTTAAAAGTTAATGTGTATATATATATGTTTGGATATATACATGTTTATTTATTTATAATCGCTTATAAAATGCTCACAGAATACCTTTATTGATCGCCAACAAACTGTTGCTAATTAACAAGGTTAAGGTAAACAGTTTGGCGAGATGTAAAATTTAAGTACCAACTGTGCATATATTTATGATTAAATAAATTTATAAAAAAAAATATGGTGTATGTGGATGATGCAGCTACTGTACTCAATAACTTTTGTATTAATTTACATTTATTTTTTTGACTTACTCGTGTAAGACATTGACTATTTGACGTTTGAGTGTGTTTGTTGCATCATTTTACATTTTACATATTATATTGTAATTGAAATGATCTGTAAATCTTGATATAAAAGAGTGGCAATGAGTTTCTTGCTACTTCTTCTCATTAGCTCAACCCTTTACGAAGTAGCGGTAGATTCAATAAGAAAAAATTTTTTTTTTTTGACATTCATAAGTGTCATTTTCGTGACCTACTTGAATAAACTGATTTTGATTTGATTTGAAAAATAATTTCTATTATTATCTATACATTATTTATAGCTATTAGCGGTTATTAGATCAATAATATCCAACACGATGAAGTATAAAGAACAATTGAACCTGCAGCTTGTTCGTTAGGGTTAAATAAAGAAAATCCAAAAAAGTATATAAATATTTTTATTAATAAGAGATCACAGTTATTGTACAGTTTCCGCCTTCACCTGGTGATACGCCACGCGGCTGTCACTCCGACATCTATTACTCTCGGCGTCATGGCTGAACTGGTAACCTCGTGAGAGATAGTGAAATATCAATATAGCTGAGAACATCAATCCTGAGTAAATAAAGGATTGCGTTTCCTGTCGACAAACACCATTAGGTTATTGATAGTCTTGCTATAAAAACTCTCTTATTTATTTTCGGTGTGGGTAATTTTGGTTAAAATTTACTTCTTTGAAATTCTTCCTTTTATTAATTTAAGCACTACCAACTTTGGAAACAAACGGAGCGCTGCAAGAGCTTTTAAGAAAATACAATTTAAATTATATTGTACTTATATAGTATTGATAATATTGACACACTTTTTACACAAATTATCTTGCCCCAAGTTAAGCATATATAGCCTGTGTTATGGGTTACAAGACAACGATATATTTTATACAATATACTTACTTAAACATGCATGAATTCATATAAACATACATATAATTTATACTTAAATACATTTAAACATCAATGACTCGGAAACAAACATCCATACTCATCATATAAATGCTTGCACCTACCGGGATTCGAACCCTTATGTCCTTACGTTTACTTTAATATAATGATAAAGTAGTCCAAGCTGTCCGATCACTCAGATAATATGTTTTCGTTAGTAAGATTTACAGCAGGATATTTATTTAATAAAACATTTTTGATAAAGTACACCTCAACAGCTTGGACATTATTACAAAAAAGCATACATTACCCTTAAAGCTGATTTGTATCTTGTTAAGTCTATTAGAAAAATTTGGTATAAGATTTTTTTTATCTCTATTATTGTTACATGGTTATTACAATTTTTTTGAACGTATATTAAATTTTCTTAAATATACTGACAATGAACATGAAGTCATAATAACTTATTTCTTGAATTGCTCTCCTCTTCAAATTTCTTCGGGAAATTATGGATACAAACTTTTCAAAGGCATTGGATAAAATTTCGTATTCCCTACTTGTATTTAAACATGGATATTTTCGTATTCGCGGAGATCTTGTAAGGTGGTTGAAGTCATACGTCCGTGATAGAAACATGCGGTAGCTGTTAAGCGATTTAATTTCAGTTTTATCCTATTTTACATCTGGCGTACCCCAGGGCTCTCACCTCTGACCATTGCTATTTAACATAATTATTAATGACTATCTTAAATATTTTCAAAACTCTAATATCTTGTTGTCTGCGAATGACACCAAAATATTTGATAATTGAGATGGTGTCGGTTGCAGTACAGTGTGACTGATGTCATACTGCGTAGCTTGTAAGTAGGAGATGCCGCTTAAACACCAGATGCACGATAATATCATAATAAACAATATGAGAGCATAAATAAACGTATGGATGCATTGTATGGTCGAATTACAGCCAAGGTGCAGACGCACTAAAATGGATTAATATGATTTTAAGAACGTTTCAGAAAGTGTGTCTTACGTTTAATATTCTTAAAAATAATTAAGAGATATAATATATCAAATATTTCGTCGTTGTGCAATGCCAATATTTAAAAATTGCTATTTTTTCGCCACACATCAGCCTTACTTACATAGAAGACCGGTCCTCTGCCAGTAACATTGCATTGTTTACAGATTATACAGATCGCAGAGTAAGATATTGAGAAAAATATTTGCATGAATAGCACCTTATACCTAAAGCCATCAAAATAATGATACAAAGTCCTGGAATGATACTTATACTATGGGACGATTCATAAATACGACGAAATATTTTTTTAGATACTAAAACACTTTTCCCTTAGTTACCTGTTGAAAATCAACAAAGATGCGTGTAATTATGATAATAATTACGTTTCCCATCGCCTCTGTCAGCAGCCAAACAGCATACATCACGGCTCTCATACTCTCAGGAGACTCTTTAAAAGCAAACTCATTGCCCGTTACTGCAAAAAGTACCTGCCAAATACTAATTTAAATAAATAGTAACCCAGGAGGATGGAGGTGGAGATGGAGGATGAGGCAATGATCTAGACAGCCAAAAACTGCATAATTTCAATTATTTTTTCCACATCAACATTTTCTATGGTATGCAGGACTGATTTCCAGCTAAATTCAATTTACAATAATCATAATTAAAAAATAACTAAAATTCATATTGAAATTGATAACCTTATTAGCATATTTTTAATTTCTAATGTACTTGATAGATATCAAATAAATACATTTAACTGAACACGCTAAAATCAAAATTTAAAACTACGAAAATAATTGGTCATATTTTCTAAAACCCCTGAAGTTAACATTTTTTTTATATAAGAGGGGGCAAACGGACAAGAGGCTCACGGGATGGGGAGAGGTGCGGCAACCGCCCATGGACATCCGCAACAACAGGTGTGTCAAGAAATGCGTTGCCGGCCTTTAAGGTAGTATGCTTTTATCTTGAAGGTCCCCAAGTCGTATCTGTTCGGGCAGACCGCAGCCCGTAATTGATTCCACAAAGTGGCTGTGCGAGCCAAGAAATTGCTAACAAAACGCGCGGTTGTGGAATGCCAGACGTCTACGTGATGTGGATGGTACTTTGCACGTAATGTCCGGTGGTGGAATTCGGCCGCTGGAATAAACCCGAACAGCTCCTTTAAGCACTCCCCGTGATAAATGCGGTAGAAGATGCAGAGCGAACCCACATCTCTAGGCATACATGTACTTGAAATTTAGAAGTTATGATTCAAACTGCGAGGAATGATTATATGCAAAAAGAAAAGCCTTTAAGTCTCTCTCTATTCGTCATTTAAGAACTCAATAGCCCGTTACTATACAAAAAATCAAAGACTTATGCTATACAGTCGTGTAATTCTAACCCCCTTATTCGTAATGGTCCGCTAACTTTAAACAGACGCTTAGGAGTGTTTTTTCTCATTCTGACTTAGGTCAATAGAATAAGACAGAGTGAGAATTAGCAATGCTTTAAGTTAGCAGACTATTATGAATAAGGGGGTAAGCCTAAAGCCTAATATATTTATAAGGTCGAGTTAATATATTTAGAAGACGTATTTTTATGGACCGTTTGATTAAGATTTGGTCAAGAACGCAACAATTTCATGGATATGATTTGCAATGAATCATATAGTAAATTTTAGAAGAATTTTTAAACAGTTTTTTCTTTAGAACTATATAATATATATGCGGGTAAGTTATAAAACTCAAATAAGTACAAATCATATGATTGGTTCTATATACATTTTATAATATGTTAACACTGTGATGTCAGTTATTGTTGTTAGGTGTAAATATAAGCGTAGGGTAGTAGATAAAAAGGTACGGGTACAGTGTGCATAAAAGGATGCCTCACCGAGTTCCGAGCATGTAAGCTTTAGCTGTCAAACTGTACAGAGCTCTCTATTGTTATAGTCTGCAACAGCTTAATAAAAAGATTATTGCGAGCGTTTGTGTTTTGAATTACAATGAAGAACAACGGAAATAACAAAGATTTAGACGTCAGAAATTCTTCTTGAAATTCTGGCAGGCGAGTCACACATTATATATATTTTTTTATGATAATAAGGGACGAAACGAGCAGCACGTTCAGTTGATGGTAATTGATACACCCTCCCCATTACAATGCATTGCTACTCAGGATTCTTGAAAAACCCAAAAAAATTTGAGCGGCACCACAATTGCGCTGGTCATCGGGAGACATAAGATGTTAAGTCTCATTTGCACAGTAATTTCACTAGCTACGGCGCTCTTCAGACCAAAACACAGTAATGTTTACACATAACTGCTACACGGCATAAATAGGCGCCGTTGTGGTACCCATAATCTAGCCGGCATCCTATGCAAAGAAGCCTCCTACTGGTAAGATACATTCAGTTAGAAGATACATTATTGGTGATGAAACAAAATCTATTTAGACCTTCTAAATTGAAGACAATACAACTTACCTCGGCTAAGGACATAATCAGGAACTGAGGTAGTAGTAACGCCATTGTAATCGAGTTCGCTTCAGATAACACAATTAGTTTTGCCGTCTGAAAATACACCCCAATTTACTATTAATATATTAAGAATTCACATGTAAACAATTACATTTATAATATTTAATTCTGACTTTACATAGTCGCCTTTATTCACAAATTTATAATTCTGTTCTATAATAACTGTAAATTTTTTATCTTGCTCAAGTTAACCCTGAACATGTGCAGTAACAAACATATAAATCTACAATTAATTTCTCATAGTCTAGAATGCATATAATGATATTTAATTAACCTACATGAACAATACCATACTAAAGTTACCCTTCAAACAATCCTTACTTATATATTAAGTAGTTATGATTACTAGATAAATATCTATTAAAGCAAAATAAAACCTAATAATATGCAAGTGACAAAGCTATTTAAAAAATCAACGAGTAAAGTAAAGACAAAATACCATACGATCATTTTATTCACAATTACAAAATAGTAATTAAAAAATAATTGTTGTGTACCGAAATTCTGAAACTACGACCTTTTTGTGTGCTAGAAGGGTCAATTTGCAATATTTGAAGAAGGGCGTCCGCACGTTGGTTATATGTTGCCAGACTAAACACTAATAATAATAATAATAACAATAATAATAATAATAATAATAATTAATAATGAAAAGATTAATTTGGTTCAAAAAAGATTACAGATCTTTTATGATTATATATAAATTGTAATTAGTTATAACTAATAACAATATGGACATAAAAAAAGCAAAATGGTGTCTAGTCAACATTATGCTGGGAATTTTACGTCTCAACGCTGGTATTCTCTAGACTGATATACAAACTTCGAGAATTAAATATTTATTAAATAAAATAGATATCTAATCCCTCAAGTCTATTCCTTCCATAAACATTGGCAATGAAAATAATAACATTATATTATGTATAAGAAAAAAAATATCTGTTAATAATAGTAGCAATTAGTAATACACTTATCTATTTAAGGAACATAATAATAACATAACATTATATCATAATATCATATGAGCGTTCGGGAAGCTCCGTAAAATCTTCTCGTCCCAAATACCGCAGTGTCTTAAGGCGAAGGTTTTCAACCAGTGTGTGTTGCCAGTAATTACTTACGGTACACAGACTTGGTCGCTTACTATGGGCCTTATGAGAAAGCTCATGGCCGCTCAGAGGGCAATGGAGAGGGCTATGCTCGGATTTACCCTGCGAGATCGAATTAGAAATGAGGAGATCCGTAGGAGAACCTAAGTAATCGTTGGACTATGTCCAAACGATTGCGAAACTGAAGTGGCAATGGGCAGGGCACATAGTTCGACGGACAGTTGGCCGTTGGGGCAGTAAAGTCCTCGAATGGCGACCACGTACCGGAAGCCGCAGTATTGGCAGGCCCCCCATAAGATGGACTGACGATCTGGTCAAGATCGCCGGAATACGTTGGATGAGGGCAGCGCAGGACCGATCGTCGTGGAAATTTTTGGGGGAGGCCTTTGTCCAGCAGTAGACGTTTTCCGGCTGATGATGATATTATAATATCATAACATCGGCTAGTAATCGGCAAAATTTACTTTCACATTTCTCTTTTCTTCTTTTTTTTATTGGTTGTCGTAATTCTATTGTCATTGTTAAAGCCCTTCAATTAATATTACAAAATTATAAATTATTCCAACTCAAGATGTGTCTTAGCCCTACACACATTAAAATCCATAATCATCCCTTCCATTATACTATTTACTAAGATATTTCAATGTGTAAGAAAAAAGAAACACACGTGCATTAAGGTATCACCGCTCTTCGAGAACACTTCTCTTAAAGCCGCGCCTAGTATCGGAATACTGGGTCTCGAAATCTCGAGCGATTGCCAATTTCGTGGTCATCTGGAAGGCAAAGCCAAATTGGCTTCAAAGAAACTGGGCGTCATTAATAGAGCACGGCAATACTTCAAGCCGGCCCACATACTAGCGCTCTACAAAGCGCAGGTCCGGCCACACATGGAGTATTGCTGTCATCTCTGGTCTGGCGCACCCCAGTATCAGCTCGATCCATTTGACCGCGTGCAACGCAGAGCAGCTCGAATTGTCGGAGACCCAGTGCTCTGTGAACGGCTGGATCAATTGGCGTTGCGTAGAGACGTCGCTTCATTGTGTGTCTTCTACCGCATTTATCACGGGGAGTGTTCCGAAGAGCTGTTTAACCTGATTCCTGCCGCCGAATTCCACCTTCGCACGACACGCCACAAGTTAGGATATCATCCTCACCATCTGGATGTGTGGCGGTCCTCCACAGTGCGGTTTTCAAGGAGCTTCCTTCCACGTACTACAAAGCTGTGGAATGAGCTTCCTTGTTGTTTCAGGGACGATACGACATGGATACCTTCAAAAAAAGCGCGTACACCTTCCTTAAAGGCCGGCAACGCTCCTGTGATTCCTTTGGTGTTGCAAGAGATTGTGGGCGGCGGTGATCACTTAACAACAGGTGACCCGTACGCTCGTTGTCCTCCTATTCCATAAAAAAAAAGGTGTTAATCAAACTTACTATATTTTCCTCCTTATTCATGACAATAATGTAAACACCGCCACTATCCATCATTATGTTTTCCATGATAATACTATTATTATCTCTGATTGAGTAAGTAGAAGCGAATACTTCTAACTGTCGAGATACTCCTCTGTTCAATATCAACTCCTCTTCATCGCGCCCATCATTATAAAGAGTCGTTTTTGTATTTATTACGTTGTTTGATATCAGAAACCTGAAAAATAAGTTTATTCACAGCATAAATTTTAATTAACGAGCGATGCTATTAACGTTAATATGTAGAAAAATATATTTTTTTAAATGCCTTTATACGTCCATTTTTTGAACCTAGAGAAATTATAAGATAAAATATTGAATAGGCTTTAACTATTTACAAACGAACTCTTCATATTTAAAATTAGAATTGAGAATAATTTTAATGATAACTAGCTGACCCAGCAAACGTTGTATTGCCATATTAAGTAATAAGAAAAAAATATATTTTAAATCTTTGGTGTATATGAGAAATAGATGACGACTTAAGATTTATCCAACTACATAAAGATAATCTGATAGATTGTTAAATAGTTACTGTAGTTAATCTACCAACTATAGTTAGCTTAAATTAAGTTTAAGTTTATTTTTCACCTCCTGAGAAACTTAGAAAGATTTAAAATTCTAATTAGTTATTCATTTGAAACTATTCTATTTGATTTCTGAACGACGGGGGATACATCAAAGGAAACGCAAAATTGTACTTTTTATTTAATCCGAGCATTTTCATATATTTATTCACCTTTTAAACCTTCTCTGGACTTCCACAAATAATGCAGGAACAAAATTAGCCAAATCGGTCCAGCCGTTCTCGAGTTTTAGCGAGACTAACGAACAGCAATTCATTTTTATATATATAGATAAGCCAGCTGAATTTAAATCGCTATAGAACAAACTTTCCATATTTCTTATTATTTTCTACTTTTTAATGAGTGTTTGAAGTAGGCTTTATTTTTTCTTATACCGTATGTTTTTACCAGTGGAAGGCTCCTTTGCACAGGATGCCGGCTAGATTATGGGTAATACAACGGCGTCTATTTCTTCTGTGAAGCAGTAATGTGTCATTACTGTGTCTCCATCTGATGGGCGCCGTAGCTAGTGAAATTACTGGGCAAATGAGACTTATGTCTCAAGGTGACGAGCACAGTTGTATTGTCGGTCAGAATTTTTGATTTTTTTAAAGAATCCTGAGCGGCACTGCATTTTAGTGGGCAGGGCGTATCAGTTACCGTCGGCGAAACGTCCTGCTCGTCTCATCCCTTATTACCATAAAAAAAATGTTTATTGATTTTTTTAACTGTTAATCCGGTTATCCTGGTGAGGATACAAGACCGATGTTCCAGTAATCAGATGTCTTAAGTAGGTAAAATCATTTTCAAATTTTGCTTTACCGACATTCATAGATACAGGCGATTATAAACCTTAAGATAGCAGATCTACTTAATGTATGTTTATTATTGGATGAACCATAACTCACCTTACAACTGGCAGCCCCGACTTGCTTTTATCAACATTATCAATAAATCTTACAACTTCATCACCAGTGACAAAAAATGAATTCGCCAATTTTTCCTCAACGTGAAAGATTACATCGCGTGGGGCAAAACAACTTCCTCCTAAGCTTATTGTAATGTTTTCTGTCCCTTTCACTGGCAAGTATTTGTTAGTGTAGTGTGAGAGAGATGGAATTGTATACATTATTTGATAGTTTTCATTTTCTATTGACATTGAACACGGGTTTCCATTAAAGATCCGTAGTTGGACGAAACCAGCTTGTGGTAAATTGGGGTAAGTTGTCTGTAATCAATGACATAAAACAAATTAATAAAACAGAATGACACCAAAAATAATAGATTTTAACAGCTTAGATCATTTATACGTCCAAAAAATTGAGGTTTACTGTTAACCTCTATCTTGATTAATACACGCAAACTAACACAAAGTGACATACAAATCACGAGTGTAAGACGTAGCTTGTCACGCACACTAAAGTAAGAAAACCTGGCCTGTTTTCATCGGTTGTCTAGCAGCAAGACGCTCTATCTTATATAATATATAAAATTCTCGTGTCACAATGTTAGTTACCTTACTCCTCCGAAACGGCCTTATTGATTTTTACCAAATTTTATATGCATATTCAGTAGGTCTGAGAATCGGCTACTATCTATTTTTCATCCCCCTAAATGTTAAGGGTAGTCCACCCCAATTTTTTTTTTTAATTTTTAGACAATTTTTTTTATTTTTATTTTATTATGATTCAGCATTGAAAAATACATACAAATTTAAATTTTCACCCTTCTACGATCTACAACTATTTTTGTATCACGATTTTTATATGATTCCGTTCAGGGTTGCAAGATGGCAATCGAATACAATAATTGTAGTACGACATATTAGGTAGGTCTGAGAATCGGTTGCATCAAAATTTTAATAATTGTTTTTTTTTTTAATATGTTATATGGCAATACGACGATTGTTGGGTCAGCTAGTCTAGATATATAAATAATCGAATGTTTATCAAAATATATTAAAATAGTAGCTGACCCGACAGACATTGTTTTGTATATAATAAACAAAATAATGTTTTTTTTTTATATATTTGTCAAAAATAGAAAATATGTACGTACAAAACAAATATTGGAAATAAGAATAATTGCTTTTGATTGTAAATTTTCTCTCACAATGCAAACAGCCATTTCGTAAATGGTGGGTGAAATAAACCTCCTTGTGTGTTCACCGACAGCTGTTTTGTCAGCTCGAATGACAATATTATGGCGTAGTGTTTAAATTCTCTTTGATTATGGCTGTTTGATTTGCACGAACTCGTTGCATTCAAAGCCTATGTACTTTATTGTCACTCTCAAACTTATGACGTATCAGTCTACATAAAAATTATCTGATAGATACAAGTTGGTGGATTAACCAACAGTTGTCTGTTGGTTAATCCACCAACTATGGTTAGTTAAAATTAAGTTTATTTTTTAACTCTTGAGAAACATAGAAAGATAATATAAAGATTCTAATTTGTTATTCATTTTGAACTACTCTTTCAATTTGATTTCTGGACGACGGGGGATAAAACAAAATTATTGTTTTTATTTAATTTTTACTTTTTCAACCTTCCCTGGACTTCCACAAATAATTCAAGACCAAAATTAGCCAAATCGGTCTAGCCGTTCTCGAGTTTTAGCGATACTAACGAACAGCAATTCATTTTTATATATTAAAATATATAGTACCGTGGACTCTCGCTACACTGTTTGATCCTTGCGCATCACGCACATGCCAATATGTTTTCGGTTTACGAATTCATATTTACGGCTTATTCTACACTTTATAGTCACCAACATGATTCTTTTTCTTTCTTCTTCTTGCTCACACGAAGTACAAAAGAGAATAAGCAGCGGGAATCACATTTCAGGTGACACGTATTTATGCACGTTTTTCGTCCTCATACTTAAATATTTAGATTCCTAGAGAGACAGGTTCTACCTATGAGCCCTGATGCTAACAAAGAACTACAAAATGCTTCAAGGATTGTTAAACTCAAATAAACTTTATCCAATTAGGCTTTGTTACATAAGCGCTTTGGAATCGTCTCTACAAATACTACTTTTTAATTTTAACTTACTGAATTTACCATATGTTCTTAAAAAGTTCAGCTCGTGATAAGAACATACAAGAAACTCAACGGCCACTCTATTCAATCAAATAGAGTATTTTACAATGGCTGTAATAGTTATTTATGAACTGTTGTGTAATAAGGGGTATTAAAACATTAATGTGGGTTTATAACTCATGTGATAATAGTATCACATGAGTGTTTTAATACCTAATTATCAACAGTTGCATACAAGACTTTATCTAAACCCAGAATTTGAATCCTCTGAAAGATTCTGAAACAGCTTACTGCTAACATTAAAACAGCCAGTCCTATTAGTAACCTAACATCATCCATTACTGATGATATACAAATAAACTAAATAGTAATTAAAGAATTATTTATTTTAGTACAAATTTACATTTTGTATACAGCAATTATTAAAATTCACTTGAATATTATGTTATTTTGCAGCGCTTAAAATATCTGGCGGTGTGCTGTCAAAACTTGAATCGCTCATTTTGATTTTAATTAATGTAAACAAAACAATAAAAAATATCGAAGAAAATTAACGGGGATTCAAATAACCTACTTTTTTTTACGGCGCGCGACGTTCTGGTAGTGTGGAACGCGCGTAAACGAAAATGTTCTTTATTTGAAATTCATACAGATACCACGCATCAAGAATGTGGCTGTCTGTTGAAACTCTTGCGCATGAAGGGATCGAAAAAAAAACAAAGAAGTGTTGTTATGAAATTCAGTAGAACATTTCAACACTCGTTTGGATGATGTAATGGTTATTAGGACATTGGGTGTTTTAATGTTGGCAATAAGCTGTTTCAGAATCTTTAATAGAGGATTTAAAGCATCGGTGTAGATAAAATACATAACAAGTTGTAAGATGCTGCGTCCACTTTATGGGTCGTGTTTAAATAATATAAATTATTTCATGAAAAGTAATAAAGAATTAAATGCATAAATATAAAATATCTTATATTGTATGCATCAACCTTTAGAGCTCGAATTCATTGTTTGTGTAATTAGGCTCCGTATACATGATGGTCGTGATTACTGTCACAATTAGTAATCACATCCAACAAATACAATGATTTCGGTAGACCTCGCACAAATAGGGCAGTATAAAGGCATAAAAAGGTATTAATTTTCTCAAAATTGATTCCTTTAGAATTCTTTTTGATGTCATTACTAATATACTAGATACTACTACCGCTTCGTAAACAAATGGCGCTCTGTGAGAGAAGAAGTGGCGCAAGAAACTCTTTTTAATAAAATATACAATATTGTACTGTCTATTGTGTATTATATTGCAATTTCTATAAACATATAGCCCTGCTTACTGGTCTTTGCGGGGGTAAAACTTTGTTATTTTAAATAACACTAGAATAAACCTGATTTTTATAGAAAATATTACACAAGTGAATTAAATATTATTTACACAATTATTTAAGAGTTTGTTGCTGTTTTGTCTCAATTAATGAATACTTATAATATATTATAGTAACCGAATTTTAAAAGGAAATAAATTAATGAAGGAACGTTGGAATTTAAAAAATCATCTAGGATAAATTTCGCAGCGAATGTTGATTGTTTCATGTCGATACGATCAGTAGTTTAGGCGTGACTGAGCCTCAAACAAAGACCATTTTCATTATATACTAGCTGAAGTGGCAAACATTGTTTTGCCTTGTAATGTAAACCTTCCTTGAGCTTCAACGAATCTATTACAAAAGATTTCATAGAGATAGGTCGAATAGTTTAGGAGTTATTAGGAAACATACAAACATACATTCTCTTTTTTACATATAGACTAGCTGACCCAGCAAACGTTGTATTGCCGATATTAAAATCGCGATACAAAAGTAACTATTGATCGTACATGGGTGAAAATTTGAAGTTGTATGTATTTTTAATGCTGACATAATCAAACAAATTAAAAAAAAGTCAATAAAATTTGGCGTGGACCACCCTTAACATTTAGGGGGATGAAAAAACCTACCCAATATGCACTCAAAATTTCATGAGAATCGGTCAAGCCGTTTCGAAGGAGTTTAACTACAAACACCGCCACATGAGAATTTTATATTATATTAGATATGGATATATAGTAATTTAATAATACCTTTAACATTGGACAATCTATTAATTATTTCTCGCTGTGATATTTTGAAATAATAAAAATGATATCACCATTGCACGATACTTACTTTAATATAAATCTCAACAAGTGCAGACGCTATGAAGGCGACACCTGCTAGTATTCCACCAGCGCTCAACTTGTGAAGAGGATTCGTCAAAATGTTGTGTTTCTCCAAAAATGGATAGATGTACTAAAAAAAAACAGTATTTTATTTATTATGTACAGAACAACGTCTGTCGAGTCAGCTAGTTATTATATAAATATGAGTATTGTAGAAAATAAAAGGATTGTGTGGTTTTATGAAATCATGGTAAAAGTGAAACTATTTTTCACATTATAGACATTTAACTAAAAATTTTTGGAATAATATTTACATTAAACACTGACAATAACAAACAAAATAGCGTGGAGCACTGGCACAAATGAGTAATAGTCTATACACTACACGGTCAGCTGCTGCGAACTATAGGCGCCGCCCTACCGTCACGCGACATGCAACACACAGACGAAAAAGTTTGAGACGATGTTATAAAAGTTTCACTTTAAAAAAACAACGTCTAAGGTAAAAACAATTAAGATATTATTCAATTGTTCCATAGTATATTCTTTGATTAACGCGAGTGTTACACATTTAAATAAAACACTTTTAAAGGATTAAAACGCGTGTAACTGTAACTCCCCCTGAAAACGAGATCTGGAAAGGTCTTAAAACGTCACGTCGGATTAACTAAAATAAAAATGTAACTTTTTCGCGTAAATCTAATGTAAAAACACGCGTTTTAATGCTTTAAAATTGTTTTATTCAATCGTTCCATCATCGATTCGTTCAATGAATGAAAAGTATTTTTATCAAATGTTAAATTAATGTGACCATTCTTATTTATGTCTGCTACGATTATGAACGAAATTGACTTGATGTTAGGTGATCAAATCACTTCGGGCCAAGACATGAGACATTCCATCTGCACAAACGTTGCTTTGAACTGGAACTTGCATGAACAAGATACATCACCAGCGCCTAGCATTGTGACTCATCCATTACGGACCTTTAAAAAAAGAGCATACTCCCACCTAAAAGGCCGGCAACGCATCTCTTGACACCTGGTTTTTACAAAGACGTTAAGCTGATAATAGTTGATACACCCTGCTCATTACATTGCAATGCCGCTCAGGATTCTTGAAAAACCCCAAAAATTCTGAGCGGCACTACAACTGCGCTCGTCACCTTAATTTCAAGCTACGGTGCCCTTCAGACCGAAACACAGTAATGTTTACACATTACAGCTTCACGGCAGAAATAGGCGCCGTTGTGGTACCCTTAATCTAGCCGGCATCCTGTGCAAAGGAGCTTCCCACTGGTATTGTGCATGGGAGGCTGCCTCACCACTCTCCAACCCGTGCGCCCTTGCCCGTTTGCCCCCTCTCAAATAAAAAAAATCTATTCTCCAGGTAATATTTCGGAATACCGCCATTCTTAAGGCGCTTTCCACTTTAGACATTTGTAAATCAAGGGGGCCCGATGGCTCTCCCAGATCGTGGTACGGACATGTAAATCAAAGAGTTTAATTAATATTTAAGGTAAAATATTCATTTAAGTATTAAAATGAGCTACACAGTATCTAATTACTTGAAATTATTATAAAAAAATACCAGTTTGCACTCCGGGAGTACCAGCAGAAATGAAAACTTGAATATTAACGTTGTGCATTTTTGAATATTTTGAAATGGTTAAGGAATATTTTCGCAGAAATTGCTTTATTTATCAGTATAAAAGTATTAGGATTTAAGTGGTTAATTACAAAATTCATTTAAGTGCTATCGTACACAAAAATGACAATTTATATAACATAAAAAATTTAACGCTTCAGAACTATTACAATTATTTTACATTAAAAAGTTTATCTCGCAGAAAAATCAACATTCATCATTTATTATTATGATCATTATCTTTAAATAACCGAACTATAATTAGTGAGAAATATAAATTTTTATCCATAATTTTAACGACTGTCTTACGAATTTTCGATCAGGCCACGTGTCCTGACGTGAGTTTAATATTTTATTTATTAGTTTATCATTATTTTATATCACCAGTGGGATGCTCCTTTGTACAGGATGCCGGCTAGATTATAGGTACCACAACGGCGCCTATTTCTGCCGTGAAGCAGTGTGTAAGCATAACTGTGTTTCGGTCTGAAGGGCGCCGAAGCTAGTGAAATTACTGGGCAAATGAGACTTAACATCTTATGTCTCAAGGAGACGAGCGCATTTCTAGTGCCGCTCAGAATATTTGGGGTTTTTCAAGAATTCAGAGTGGCACTGCATTGTAATGAGCAGGGCGTATTAATAACCATCAGCTGAACGTCCTGCTCGTTTCGTTCCTTATTTTCATAAAAAAAAAATATACCCATACCAAGAAAAGTGCTAAAGAACTTTACACTTCAAAAATTTTACACAGCCAATTTGAGATCGAAAACAATGAATTATTATTATAATCTAAGTAAAGACTTCAAAATTACCTTCTGCGTCAAAGGAATGAATATTAAAATGCTAATGGGTGCTATCACTTGTAACTGATCTGGTTTTATTGTTACAAAGCCCAATTTCCCATTCATTTTTGTTGCTTGTAAAGTCCATCTGGAGCCCTTGAAAAATAAGATTAAGGGTTAAGGATTAAAATATAAAAGCCTCATTATCAAACCTATATTGGCACGATGGTCTATATAGAATTACTATATTTTATGTACAATTTTAAAGTTCTTAACAAGGTCTGTAAGAGACAATTCATGTTTTCTCATGGAATAGAAGGGCAAACACACCCCGTACGGGTCCTGAGACCTTGAGAGTAAGTGATAACCAGTGTGTTCCTTCTCGGGAATGTATAAATAAATACTTCAAAACTGTATTGAATCTAGTGTATATTAAATGACTTTTACAAATATGACTTGAGTGCCGCGGCCGATAGGTTTCTTAAATATGATGCGTGCGCGACGGTCGACCGTTGATGGCAAACAGAATGGTGGGGACAGGAGGCTTCGTTCTCGCGCCTCACCCGAGGCACTAGTGATGTGCCGCAACACAGTGGAATAATATTTTTTTTTTCTTTATGTAGCTTTGCATGTTTTGTTTAATGTAACCATGTCATTTCAATCTTAAAGAGCCTCGCAAGGAAAGCTATTCTACAGTTTGTATGTACGTGGAAGAAACTGAACTGTGGAGAAACCTCATATACTATTCTTTACCTATATAGACGAAAAATTCTTCAATCTCCACAATTTACATACAAAAACTAGTTGACCCAGCAAACGTTGTATTGCCGATATTAAAATCGCAATACAAAAGTAACTGTTGATCGTAGATGGGTGAAAATTTGAAGTTGTATGTATTTTTTAACGCTGACTCATAGTCAAACAAATTAAAAAAAAAATGTCAACAAAATTTAAAAAAAAATCGTGTGGACCACCCTTAACATTTAGGGGGATGAAAAATAGATGTTGTCCGATTCTCAGACCTACCCAATATGCACTCAAAATTTCATGAGAATCGGTCAAACCGTTTCGGAGGAGTTTGGTCCCGCACACCGTGACACGAGAATTTTATATATTAGATAACAAAAAAACAAATTCGCCACATTGGTTTTTCATCATTTCAGAAATCGATAATATTTTCAATGATAATTCAAAAAATATTGTAAAAATTCTCTCACATCAAGCTTAAACTCTGACGTTGATTTTCCAAGTAGTATGTACCTATACCCTCTTGATTATAAAATCATATAAATTATATCCGTAATTCATATAAATTTAGTACTAAGACATTTTTGACATTAAAATCACACTGTTACCATTGAATGATGTGTTCATCTTTAATTATTACATATATCAGAATTATTGAACCTAGCATAAGTTAATATAAATATGTAATATATGTAATGTTGATGATAGAAATAAATAAATAAATATTTTTTAGTTTTTTCTAATATATAAAATTCTCGTGTCACGGTGTGCGGGACCGAACTCCTCCGAAACGGCTCGACCGATTCTCATGAAAATTTGAGTGCATATTGTGTAGGTCTGAGAATCGGACAACATCTATTTTTCATCCCCCTAATGTTAAGGGTGGTCCACACGAAATTTCTTTTTTTAATTTTTTTGACATTTTTTTTTAAATTTGTTTCATTATGAGTCTACTATCAACAGTTACTTTTGTATCGCGATTTTAATATCGGCAATACAACGTTTGCTGGGTCAGCTAGTATATGTATATATATATATATATATATATCTATACATTACACTGGTAATACCAACACACATCCTGTCAAAATTTATGTATTATATTTAAAACCCACTGATAGACGGACCCACGGAAAGACATAATTATTTGAATACGGAATCCTATAAGCTTGTAATATTTATATTGTTGTCTGAACAATATTGATATTTACATAATATTTAATCAAATATCAAAGCTAAAGCTTCTATCGATTACGGAATTTAACCCTTGTCTATACAAGGGTTAAATACCGTAATATACTATTTATTCTATTATAACATTACAGCTTTCAAAGATATTTAATCCTTGCAGCTTCGCCCGAAAGAGATAATATTAAGATAGTACAACACGTCAGCAGTGTAGCTAGATTTAGCAGAATTCTGCTATTTTAGCAGATTTGGGATCGCAATTTAGCGCATAATAGATAATATCGCAGAATCGCAAAAGTTAGCGGTATTTAGCTGAATTGTTAAGCTTAGCAAAATGTGCTGTCGCAAATTTTATGGAATATGGATTTCTTTTTTTTGACTTTATTCGAACTTTTCTTAATGGTATAAATAGATGGTATTTTAATAACTGTTGACAGAATTTGTCACGACGGCTTGTAGAATGGTTTCATTGAATAAGGGCTCCATACACGTCACAACTCCAAAACCGACGTCATATAGGGGTATGACAACTGCTTGATGATGTCACGCAGATCTTATTATAACATGGTTTCTCTATGTTGAAACGCTAGGGTTGTTGGGGCTAATATTTGTAATATGAAATATTATTAGTTAGTAGATGAAGGACCTCCGAATAGTCCGAAACTAGTCGGTACCGACACAGATGAAACGTGAGTAAAGCTTATAAATAATTTATATTAAAAGTTACCATTTGATCCAGCAAAGCCCAAAACACAGGCAACACGGTGAATAATACGAGAATTGATAACGTTCTCTTTACATCAGTTATAAACCTTTTGTCAAACTTGCTGTGGGCATTATCCAACCAATGCACATCTTTACTTCTTCCCTTCTTTATGGTGTTCTTCAACGCTGACTGAAATAATTTATTCAGTTATTTAACACGAGGTAATAAGTTTTTACGTAAGTCATTGATCATGATTGTAAGGCTCAACCTTTGAGGTAATTTATTATTGTGAGTTAAATAACTATAACTTACTAACTAAAGCGACATAGAGGAAGACAGGCTAAGAGATGGGAGGATGACGTTAAGAAAATAGCGGGTTCAACATGGACTCGCACTGCAAAAATTAGAAAAGACTGGAGAGCTTTAGAGGAGGCTTTTGTCGGAAGACAAGTTGTAACCGAACTACTGTTTGCCGATGATCAATATGTAAGATATTAAAATTGTTAATATATTAATTAAACTCTTGTTAATAGTCAAAATGTGGTTTTTAGATATTCAAATTCAAATATTTTTATTCAAAATAGGATGTGACATCACTTATTGAAAGTCAAAAAACTACCACCAATTCCAAAATGAATGGCTCAGACCTGAGAAGAATGGGCGCAACAAACTCAGCGGGCTTTTTTTTTCATCGAATAAATATGTTTACAAAGTAATATTGTACAATTAAACTTATTATTTAATAGCCTGAGGGCGGTCACTCCATTCCCAATCTGTGGTATCATTAAGAAAGTCATTTATGTTATAGTAACCTTTACCACACAAAAGTTTTTTAACAATTCTTTTGAATTACGTAATACTTTTGTTTTGAACATTTTCTGGGATCTTCTTGTAATAGCATATACATCGCCCCACAAAAGACTTACTAACTCGACTTAGCCGAGTAGTAGGTATCATCAGTTTATGTCTGTTCCTGGTGTTAACATTATGGTTATGACAGTTTCTGGCAAATTCACTTATGTGCCTATGAACATATATTATTATCAAGAATATATTGAGAAGCAACAGTCAAGATGTTAATTTCTTTGAATTTTGCTCTCAATGTTTCTTTAGGACCTAGGTTATAAATAGCGCGAATAGCCCTCTTCTGCAGCACAAAGATAGTATTTATATCGGCCGCACTGCCCCATAACAATATGACATTTGGTACGGTAAATTTAATGTATTTAGTTTTTGTAGCAGTTAGATAGTAGTCATAAGTTAATTAATTTTAGGCACATGAAACTACTCTGTGTAAAACTTGTTAACTACAATAAAGGCTTTTTATTTTTATTTATTTTTTTAACTTACTAACTAGCTAAGTATAACAAACACAAAAAAAAAGATTGTTTTTGATACAAAAAGCCTTAACTGCGGTTAAGGCAATAAGAATAATATACCATGAGTGTTGTTAATAATCCTAAAGTCACAATTTTTACCAATATGTAATTAAGTTAATGTAATTAAGAGCTAATCCGTCATATTTTTCATACAAATGCTCATATGTGATATAGTATTTTAACGTATCTATCTATAAAAAAAATACTGATAGATATATTGTGCGTTGTATTTAGGTTTCAAAATCACAAAATACAAATTTCAAGCAACAAACTCCATGTAACCCTTCAAACATTTGCTTTTTTGCATAAATATTACCTGAGCTTTGGCCGTTCATAATATACTCATAAATTGTAAAAGTAAAGAAAACATTGCGGCAGAAACCTCGCGCATGTAATGGAGATTCTATAACATAAATATTTATTTCAAAAACTTATAAGGATAACTCAAAAACACGCATTTCCTGGAAGTTTCATGAAATTTCTGCACACCGTTTTTCGATCGATGTCATCGCTTTTTTTGTTTATTGCTATCACAAAATCCATCATTATTAGACGCTTTTTATAAGCTTCACCTGTATGTATGTTTGTTTGTAACCGACTCATTTGGGCGCGATTTTGATCCACTTTAAACGGCCAGATTTCGTTCAAACTTCGTAGATTTATCGAGGACCGATTACAATACATTAATTTGATAAAACTATTCCATTTTTCAATTTGCAAAATAAGATTTTTGTTATTTTATATAATTTACATGTATCGTCTGTTATTTTTTAATTTCAAAATAAATTTAAAATTTTTTTGTCTATAAGTTGTGAATCCTAGTCTGGTTGTAATAAGCGTACAAATGATTAATATTGCAAAACAGAACTCAAAATATTTAATATAACATGAGTTTGAACATTTTTTATGCTTCCACGGCTGAACCACCCAGGCAATAGTGAATTTTAGGGCAGGCAAGGACATCACTTTATCCCGAAATTTTAAAGATTTCCCGAATATGTGAAATCCCGATCTTACTTCACTCAAATCTCGCAGTTTTTAGGGTTCCGTAGCTAAATGGCAAAAAACGTAACCGTATAGATTCGTCATGTCTGTCTGTCTACTCATCCGTATGACACATCCACTTTTTTCCGAAACTATAAGAACTATAACTGTTGAAACATGGTCAATAGATGTATATTGTGAACCGGATTAAGATTATCACACAAATATAGAAAAAAAAAATTGGGGGATAACCCATTCGTATGGATAGGTCTTCGAAAATGATATAGAGGTGTATATCTTAAATGATCTTACGAGTATATAATTTTTTTCTAAACTGAATAACTTGCGCAAGAGACACTTCCAAGATGGTAATATGTGTGCCCCCCCCCCCCTGTAACTTCTAAAATAAGGGAATGATCAAACTTAAAAAAATATTTGATATACATTACCACGTTATTAGTATTAATTAATTAATTACTGTATTCTTTTGTGTTCTCAGTGAAACTATTCTAGGATATATCCAATATTGTAATTTGTATATTTATTTAACTTAATTTTGTACTTTAGTTATATATCTGTTTGTTTTGATCGGTTTGAACGAGAACTAGTAAGTAGTATTTTTTTAAAACGTCTTAAATCGTTACAACAAAATACAACAACTTTTATATTAAGTGACTTGCTGCTACGGAGCCCTACATGGCCGATTCCGACTCGCACTTAGCCGCCTTTTGAATTATAAAGTACGTGCAAACAGACAAAATTTTAAACAGTCGTAGTATTGGTGTCAGTCGGTCATATAACGTTTACTTGTCACAAAACTTCAGAATAATGTTATTACAGACCATAGACTCAGAATATACAATCCTATAGAACTATAGAATACCTGATAGCCCGTAATGCGTAATCATTTTTGATTTGTCAATGTGTGGTTATGACTTCTAGGCAATTGTCAAGCTAGTGATTACCCACCGTTCCCAATATACTATCTACAGGTAGAGATAAATTTCTACCTTCTACTGTCAGTAATTAGCTGTCAATAATCTGAAGCTGTCCCAATATACCCGATAAGTCATTCTTATCGCCTTATATTGAGACGCGTGAATTGCAATTTCCATACGAACATATCGCTGGTAAGCTATACGTCCTCCCATTGACAGACAGCGTGTACGGATAAGGTGAGTTACCGTCTATAAGTTTATTGGGACAGAAAATTCAACGATAGTTACGATTTTAATCTCAAGTAGGCCACAACCGGTGCAATGCCGTGAACAGTCAAAATCATCTTCAAAGTAAGTATAGAGTTTGAAGATAATTTTGACCACTGACCTCTACTATATACCACTGGACTGGCGGCTGTCAAAGTACTTTTGTGCCTGTTTGATATTCGCCATTTTGGTGCTGTTGGCCATGTAACGAGAGTCTGCGGTACTAAAACTACTGCTGACAACCTCAGCAAACATCGATAGATGGTGGAAACTATTTAAAAAAAAAAATTGTGTAAAGTACACAAGTACGATGATTGTTGATGTATAATTTTATAGTTTTAATGCAAAAATACTTCAGAGTATTGTACGTTCCTACGCTGCCATTTGTATTATACGTCAAAATTAGTTCTCTGGACGCTAGCAAGTGGCGCTTTAAATAGGCACAAAAAATTTGCTCTCAAACTTAAGGAACAGCCTGTCCAGTGGTATTTATTCAGGTCAGTGATTTTGACAGTTCACGGTTATAGGAAAGCCCGGTCTATGCCGTTTGATAAGTGTAATATATTATATAGCCTTGAAATATTGGTAGCACCGTTATTGGGATCAAAACGTCTCAATCAATCATATTGTATGAACAATTTGCAAGTCACCCCTCTATACACTTAAGGCCGCTATTCCAAGAAATCGCCAAAACAGCGCATAATTTGTAACCCATTCTTGGCGGTTGTAAATAATTGAAAAGAATTGTATGTAATTTTGTTTTTTTTGGGAAACTTACAGCCATTTTTACAAAATTTTATGTCTACAGAATATGATAAGAAAATTCAGTTTTTCTTTACATTTCTATTTTTTATAGACAGTGCGAAAAACAATTAGAAAAATACCCCTAACTTTTACAGTTGGAGCCATGATAATTATTAAATGTAGATAAAAATTGAACGAAAATTTTTTTATTGTACACCAATAATATTTATCGTGAAATAGTTTTGTTTCTTTTTTTAAAGAAAATTGTATTGTGTTTGTAATAAATTAAAAATGCTTCTAATTATGAATTAAAACAATGACGATCTTGTGCGAGAGAGGTAACCTAGCTCCGATTCCTCAAGGCTTATAGGCTTTTCATAGTGCCTCAAATGCCCACTCAAGGTAATTACTTACGTTTTTACTTATTTCTATTATTTATAATCAAACAGCCCAGTCAATTTAAAATAATTAGGTAGTTACTTACAAAAATACACTTTACAAATGTTAAAACAATATTGCCTTCTGGTTTCGCCAAAATGTATCTCTTTTTACCACTGACGAATATAACTGAAAAAAAAAACATTATTATTCGTTTATGAGCTTAAAAAAAATTTATCGTTTATGAGCATGTACGCTATACACGACGAATTTATAAATGGAACACGGGTAGTGTTCCGAAGAGCTGTTTAACCTGATTCCTGCCGCCGAATTCCACCTTCGCACGACACGCCACAAGTTAGGATATCATCCCCACCATCTGGATGTGTGGCGGTCCTCCACAGTAAGGTTTTCAAGGAGCTTTCTTCCACGTACTACAAAGCTGTGGAATGAGCTTCCTTGTGCGGTGTTTCCCGGACGATACGACATGGGTACCTTCAAAAAAACGCGTACACCTTCCTTAAAGGCCGGCAACGCTCTTGTGATTCCTCTGGTGATGCAAGAGAATGGGGGCGGCGGTGATCACTTAACACCAGGTGACCATAAAAAAAATATGAGCGCTACCTACTGAGTCAACTGTTCGAGTACGCATGGATCATAAATTATGGTATATCTACAGGATATACTTTACAGTCTATAACCTGCTCAACCCCAATAATTGCTTATGTACTGGGCAATTTACTTGCAAGGTCGCTCTTTCAAATCTTAACAATTATTGTTATTTTTAAACTGATATCAAATTAAATTAAATTTGTAACCAAAAAATCTACGTAGTACGTAATCTAAATTTAAATTGTATCATTAATCCCAGAAGTAGGGATTTCTCTTTAAAATAACAAATTGTTTAGAACTTATTTATTAAATAAAGAAAAATATTTTAGCAATACAATAAACTAAAATGCAAATTACTTTATTATCAAACTTCCATTTAACTAGACAGGAAAGCGCTCGTAAGTGTCATGGCGTTCAATAGAAAAAATTACTTCAATGAATCATCATGGTCTTCTATCTTATTAAATATTGTATTTTCTTCGATTTAAATAAAAAAACTTTAAAAGGATTAAAACAATTATTATAAATCAAATATTTTTTTGTAAGTATCAATATTTATATCAATTTGTGACATTTTCAAGAAGCCATCATATATTTTTCTTCAAACCATTTATCATTTGATTCTTTAATACTATAATTAGGCCGATTTAAATAAAATATAACGTATAATCAAATTACCTATAGAAAACATTACAACAATCCCAGGTGCGCCGAAAGCAAGCGAATAGCAATCCTTATCTCCAAAACATTGCACTTCAGACCTCAGTATTGGTGACACAGTTTTTGCTATCAAACTCCCAACACATAGAGTGAAGTAGAGAATACTAAAGTACATAGCCAGATGCTTCTCCTGCTGTGGAAGTTTAAATTGTTCCCCACCTAACGATGACACGCACGGTTTGATACCGCCAGTCCCGATGGTTATCATAAAGAGACCCAGTATTGTGCTAAATCTGAAAATTTGTCATGTTGAATTAATAAAGAAATCTTTCAGAATAATTGTCCTCATAGTCTCATTTGCCCAGTAATTGCACTAGCTACGGCGCCCTTCAGACCGAAACATAAAAATGCTTACACATTACTGCTTCACGGCAGAAATAGGCGCCGTTGTGGTAGCCATAATCTAGCCGGCATGTGCAAAGGAGCATCCCACTGGAACTTTAATCTGAATACACAAATGAACACTTTAATCAACGTTGTAATTTGTACATTTATTTAACTTAATTTTGTAGTATAGTGATGTATCTGTTTGTTTCCTAAATGAATAAATAAATAAAATTTCAGCCGAGAGACGTCCACTACTGGACAAAAGCCTCCCCCATAAATCTCCTCAACAATCGGTCCTGTATATTACAATCTTTCAACATATTCCGGCGATCTAGACCAGATCATTAGTTCATCTTGTGTGGGGCCAACACTTTCGGTAAGTGGTCGTCATTCGAGGACTTAACTGGTAGTGGTATCGCACCAGAATAACCCCATCTCCTACCGTGTTGTCGTAAGAGGTGACTAAGCGATACAAAGAAAGGCGGATGGGCAGCAGCATCTTTCCGAGAGAGCACCACCATCAAATGCGATCGGAACACCAATTGCCAAGCGATTATTGCAAATACCCCCAAGTAAAGCAAGGATATCAACATCTTCCACACATCAACCGGAAAACGACGACGGCTGGACAAAGGCCTCTCTCAAAGATCCATTCAACGATCAACGTTGATCGGTCCTGCGCTATCCTCATCCAACGCAAAGCAAGGGGATATAGGCATTGCTAACTAAGCAATACACTGATATGTATTGATGATTAATATAGGTAGTCTTTTCTTTAATCACAGGCCACCCTTAAAAATAGATACACTTACTTTACAGGTAAATTGAGATGAGGTATTGCAGCAACAGCGACAAGCACATTTCCCGCTAAGTATATAAACATCATATAGACGATTGTCCTAAAAAATACGAACGAACATTATCCTGGAAACGGACAATCGAAAATATTAAATTCTATGCAACAATTTATATTACAAATTACAATTAGTTTTAATATAGTAAGGTAGTAAGGTGCAGATAACGCGCAAATTGAATGCAGAGTCCATCATATTAATCATAATTTAATCATGAGTATGTCGATAAATTTAAGCAATGCTGTAAGTTTACCATTTTTACCTAATGATGAAATTTCAAATTCAGGGGCGTGCATCGGTTTTCTAGCAAGGTAGGCACGGTAGATCTAACTAGTTGTAGTGGCGCTTTAGTCCGACAGTACGACATAAGTTGTATGAAACGCTGCTTGCTTCGTATATGCAATCTGTATACTGCTTACCATAGGTAGTAAATTACCTTATACACCTACCCCCTTATTCATAATAGTCTGCTAACTTAAAGCATTGCTAATAATTCTCACTCTGTCTTCATCTATTAATCTAAGTCAGAATGAGAAAAAACACTCCTAAGCGGCTGTTTAAAGTTAGCGGACCATTATGAATAAGGAGGTAATGCTATGTATATTTAGGTTCATAAGGAGGTAGGCACTGCCTTATTGCCTATATGATATGCACGCCCCTGCAAATTTTTGTTCTGCCGTTCTTCAACACACATGTCTCAAAGATTATTCGCCATTTCTCGTGCTTGGCGATGAATAAAAAAAATTGTTTTTTTTTTTTTTTCACGGGACATGATGGACTCGGATCAGTCTTCAAGTTATAAATCCAAAAATAACACGGCATCGCAACTTCAGTATAAACGCGATAAAACGGTAAGCGTACGATAACTGTCAACGACGGCACAGCACTACACTGCAGGTGTACGTGCGGAAAGCGGGGGGAGATGCTTCAGCTCTTCTTCAACTTCGCCCCCGACTGCATTCAACTCGCGCGCTGAGTATCGCTAGGCAATCACAAGCTATTTCCCGCAACTCGGTACATAAGATCGAAAACACCGTAGATTCAGGCCCTTGAGTCCCAGTGCAAGTTGGTCAATCTTAAAAATTTTCTTTGTTAGTTTAGTTTAGTTTAGTCATCAGCTAGAGGAGCACGCACAACTAGTCTCATGATTCTTAATAAAATCAGCAAGTACCGTACAAAATATTTAACAAAACAACAGGAAATTTACCTTATAAATGAAAAGTTTAATCAAGATTAACAACAGCTTAGCAAACTTTATACCTGAACTTTCCAAGCCAGTTGTCTGCCAGTATACCACCAATTATTGGGAAGACGTAAATGAGTGTACAAAATACATGATAGGTCTCAGTAGCACTTTCATCCGAAAATCCAAGTTTGCTTCGTAAGTATAACGTGAGAAAAGCTAAAATAAAAGACATTGAATCCTTAGTTAATTTATACATCTAGATAGAGCCTCTTGCTGAAAGAAAACAGGCCAGGTTTACTACTTTGGTGTGCGTGTGTTGCGGATTATAGAGGAAAATAATCACTGCTACTTCACGACGTGTTCACAGCTGTCACAATCAATCTAGACGTATAAACTATCTAAGATTGAATCATTGACAATACCTATAATAATATTATATCACTACTGGCTTTTGTCTATTTAAATAAGATCGATTTTCCTACGCGTCTATGAATTATAAGGTTCGTGCATTGAATTATGAAACATATTCAAGAATAAACAGAATGCTATATTATTATTTACACTTTTAGGTATGGCAGCGAATAAAGTACAAAATAGATATTTTCACTTAAAAAATTATTCTTTGATTGTATACAAAATGCACAATGCTCTGACTTCAAAAGTGCTAAAAATATATCTACATAAATTTGGAACGAAAAACTTCCAATTCATTTTGAAGAATAGAATAAGATATTCAATTAAATGAGCGATCGTGAACATACGAATACACAAAATTAAATCACCCACCGTAGATTTATACGTGTGCTTGAGTGACGAATCGTATTTATTCCGAAAGCTTTTATTAGCTATAGCCTTAACGGGCTATATAAAGATATATACTTTATTGCGTATTTGTAATTAATATTTCATCTCAGGTGGTTTCTTTGCATAAGATGAAGGAACTTTCTTCCACGTACAACCAAGCTGTGGAATGAGCTTCCTTGTACCGCACAAGTACGATAAGTTTCCAGTACGATATGCATCTACTATACTCAATAACTCTTGTGTTTATAAGTATTAATTTACTTTTTTTTTCTTTTTTTGACTTACTCGTGTAAGCATTTCAGTTTTTGTAAAACAATTAAAATGTAAATCTTGACTTTAAAGAGTGGCAATGAGTTTCTTGTTACTCCTTCTAATTAGCTCAACCCTTTACGAAGTATCGGTAAATTCAATAAGAAACAATATTTTTATTTATTTTTTGACATTCATAAGTGTCAAAGTCAAAGTCAAGTCAAAGTCAAAAAATCTTTATTACCTGTAAAACTTTATAAGTTATTTAGTGCAAGTCAGGATGAAGTACAAAAGTTACAATAGCATTCAAATGAGTATAATAATATTCATTAACAAAATTTAGAATTCCAACTATCTTTATCATTCAAATAATCTGTCACGCTATAATAATCCTTAGATGTTAATTTATTTTTTATGATACATTTAAATTTTTTAATAGGTAACATTTTAATTTCATTTGGGAGTTTATTATAAAATACAACACAATCCACTTTAAAAGATTTAGCAATTTTACGGAGCCTAGTAGATGGAATTGCGAGTTTATGTTTGTTTCCAGTATTGACACTGTGTACATCACTATTCTTTTTATATTGGCTAATATTTTTTGTCATTTCCGTGACCTACATGAATAAAGTGTTTTTGAATTTTTGAATTTTGATAAGACATGGGTGCCTTCAAAAAAAGGCACGTACACTTTTCTATTCGACTATCGTGATGGTTCTGGTGTTACAAGAGTATGTGAGCAGCGGTGATCAGGTAACATCAAGTGACCTGTACGCTCGTTTGTCCTCATCTTCCATAAGACAGAAGTATGCCGGCTAGATTAGTACTACAGCAGCGACATTTTTTATTATTTTATTCTGACAGCCTGATAATGCGTAAGCACTTTTGATGTGTCAATGTGTGCGTTAGTTGTTTTTTTAATATTCAAAATACGAACGAACTAATGCCAAGCGTGGCTGACTGTTTACGACTTTTCAATCAAAATCAACAATAGAGTCGCTTCCCTTTTCTAGCTTGATCAATGTTAGAGATGTTCTTCTCTCTTACACGCTTTGATTATCTGTAGTCTATTTGCTGGTTTATTATAAGTCTATTCTTATACAGTGGGAGGCTCCTTCGCACATGATGCCGGCTAGATTATGGGTACCACAACGGTGCCTATTTCTGCCGTGAAGCAGTAATGTTTCGGTCTGAAGGGCGCCGTAGCTAGTGAAAATACTGGGTAAATGAGACATCTTCTGTCTCAAGGTGACGAGCGCAACTGTAGTGCCGCTGAGATTTTTTGGGCTTTTCAAGAATCCTGAGCGGCATTGCACTGTAATAAGCAGGGCGTATCAATTACCATCAGCTGAATGTCCTGCCCATCTCGTCCCGTATTTTCATAAAAAAAATATATTTATAACATCTTATGGCCCAAAATGAAGTACAATTGAATCAGAATGAGTACAATTGGAGAGTACGATGCGGTTCAAAGTTTTGTGATTTTATGAGAACTCTGAACTCTTTTATTACATTACTGCTAATATAGTGCCATAATTAGTGCATCTTGAAAAGTGCATTCTAGTAACTTATGTATTGATGATTGATACAATGTTAAACTTACCTCGCATCGCAGAGTAAGAAAATCTCTCACAGAACTCAGCTATTATGATGATAATCACAATGATCGGGAAGCGATCTTCAACCTACAAAATAAATAGAACTAATAAAGGACTGTTATATTATGTTACATTGATTTTCAAAGAACAAAATGGTTAAAGAGTCATTAATTAAATTTCTGAAGTTATTTACTTCTTTAGGCGTTTTATGAAAAAATGAAGAGTGCAATTTTAAGATGCGAGCGCATCACTGTAACTCAAAAGTAACAGGGTGAAGTTGGTTCCTAAAATTGTCTGAGGTTTGTGACATTCGTTTTTTTTTGGTTCGTCCATTATTAGGATAGTCAAAGGGTTCAAGCCCGTACAGCCGTATTCGTTATTTAATAATTAATTGTCAAAGCCATCGTTGCAAGATTTTTACAATATTGTTCATTTATTCAATATTAACACCCCTAAATATCCCCCTAAAAAGTCCACGCTGGCAAAGGAGCGACCTAGTAGCTAGTCATAATTACATGTTACAATATTAATACTTTATTAATTGAGTTTATCAATTACATAATACTAGGTGACAAGTACCAATACTTCCCACTGGTTCTGATCAGTATCAAGTAGTAGAACATACTAGAATACTCCCGTGCTAAATACGGTAGCACACAGTGAAGACTCACTGCACAGCGATATCTCTACGCAGGGCAAAATTAACGGTCACATAAAATTCGATCGATAAAATTAACCATTCACAGAGTGCTAAAATGTTCTCGAAGAGCGGTTTCTGGATGTAAGTTACACAGTGCTAATTTTACCCATTCTTTTCGACCTTTACTTTGCATGACCATTGAAACAGCTTCTCTAGTCACCACAGTCTCTAGTAATCACCCACATAACAATGCATCTTGGAGAAATCAATTGATATGTAGAAAGGAACATAATATTATTGATATGCAGAAGAAAGAATGTAGGTAATAGCACACATCCTTGGGGAAGCCCAGCGTTTATGGGCTTCTAGTCCAAGTAATATCCGTCAATGACACTTAGGGAGAGAGCTGGTGCTCCACTTGCAGAAACTCTCGGGAAACCCAAACGATGGGCGCTTCGAAAGAATCTTCTTGAGCCATAGACGAACAAATACCTTCGGTATATCCAGACTAACTTCCAGACCTGCCTTGCTCTCGATAGCCACATTCCATCTATGTGGTAAGTGTATCAGAAGATCACCAGCCGATACACCATGGCGAAAGCCATGCTGTCGGTTGGTGACCCCCTAGGTATACCAAAAGCTGGTGGTTAGTCAAGCAATAGGTCTGCAGTAGTTAGCCGGTACCAAGCTTTCACCTTTTTTAGGGATCGGATGGACAAGGGCTGACTTCTATGAGTCGAGGACATTTGACTATGAGTGTCAGAATAAATATTCTAGCACCTGCCTCAACTCGGGGGCACTAATCTTGTGACAAGCGCGATAGAAGGAATACTCCACTCGTCTTCTAGCCATCCAAAGAAAACAGAGCTCGCCAAACAGTATATTATGTCTGAATTGTACTTCTTGTGGTCAGCGGCGTCTTTCCAAAGTTAAGAGTCGAGCAGAACACCCAAAACATCAGCCGTATAAGGATACGGCAAAGGTGCCGTATGGTCATATCAGTCAATTTGAATAAAAACTACTTATGGTTTTAACAAAAAAAAACATCCTTTGAGAAATACTATATAAAGATAGCACAATCTTCATTCACAGATAAATAATCCAAAAACAGGTATTGTATGAGATTCCTCTTCTTTTGTTTTAACTCACCTTCGCTCCCATTTTTACACTTCTTTCTTTTCTAATTAGAACAATACACAGTAGAGAATAACATCAAATAACAACGGGTATTGCCTTTTATCTAATTTATAGAATATTATTCCCAAGGCAAACATGTCATTCATATAAAAAGGCGTAATTGTTTTCAGAAGCTGTTTGTGATGTATATTTTAGTTTAAACACGTCATTATTATATGCTTACGGCTAAGATAAATAACTATCTATATTATCATTGCAAGGATATTTTTAGTTATCAGATGTGTCAACAAGTGCAGTTGAATAGTCTACTTCGTCTTAAATACAATTTTCAATTAATAATTTTAGGTTTAAAGAAATAAATTTTTCATTAAAACTTATAAAGTCACTACCTACCCATCGTTAGTAGGTACATAATCATTTATAAGTAACAGTAATAATTTGCTTAGCCGTTCGTTCGCATCTGTAAGTGTTAGTAGGTTGCAATACATACCAACATAAAATTATCTTCTTCGAAAATATTACACGTTTTACAAAAGATAAAATCGCCTTTCTACAACATATTTTTTTAAAGTGAAACTTTTATTACATCGTCTCAAACTGTTTCGTCTGTGTGTTGCACGTCGCGTGACGATCGGGCAGGGCCTATAGTTCGCAGCAGCTGACCGTATGGTGTATAGACTATTACTCATTTGTGCCAGTGCCCCACGCTATTTTTTTTGTTTATTGATTAAAACATAATATATTATATATAATTTCGATACATATGCTTATATTAGTAATTATAAAGACGAAAGGAAAGAAGTTTCACTTTCATCGTGGTTTCATAAAACCAAACAATTGGTTTTTTTGCATACATTGTTCAGTTTCAAACATCATTTATAACTATTATGAAATCGTGTGATCTGATAACGTAGATTTAAATGAATTACTTGCATGGTCAATTTCACTTATGTGTTGTGTTCATCAGTAATCCCAAATTTTTTGACATACTTTTTTTTTATATGTAGCTATAAGAGGGTCAAACGGGCAAGAGGCTCACGGGATGGGGGCTCGGCTTTCATACTTTTCTGTTAAAGGAACATCATTTAATTTCAAAGATGCATAGGAAGGCCAATGCCTAGCCCCTAACCAATGTTAGCATAGAAGTTTTTGCAGAATTCATTGTAAATAGACTTGAAGGTAACCAGTTGGTAAAAAAATTAATATCTCTTTGCGCTCGATGGATATAGCCAGTGATGGAAGTTCCGAAATAGAAAAGATTTCATCTTCTTACAAGGTTATATGACCATGTCCCTAGTTCTAACTTAACCATATCGCTAATGTATATTGAGAAAAGCACGATGGACCCTTGGGGCACACCAAAACTTACTGGAAGGTGTTCACTATTCTGGTCAATTAATTTACAATCTGTTGTCTATGACTAAGTTACGAACAGGAGACTTTAAATGCATTGCTGGTTATTCCTATGTTCAGAAGTTTAGCTTCAAGGATTGGATGACTTACTGAGTCGAACGCCTTTTTTAGGTCAACAAATCCATCAACATCAATATTTTGTCTCACTTTGTCACTAGATCTGCGGTCGCAGCTAAAATATTATTTTTCAATCCAAAAATTACTCACCTCTCTTCTCTCACTAATGTATTTTCTTGATAGTATGTATATATATGTGGTTCAATTCCGTTGTGTAATACTTTTGACAGTAGGTACAGTTGTTGAGCACAGCGGTTGACCTAGAGTTGTAGAATCATCATCATCATCAATTGACAGGCAATTTTCCGAATTAGTTCGGGTTTAAGAATACTTTATAGCGATATTCTGCCCTAATGCGTGATCAGCCCTATTTTCGTGTAACTTCTTCGAAAATATATGTTTGAAACCGGCAAAAGCAACGAAAATGGTGATGAGGTGTGTTTTTGCTAAATAATTTCTTAAGAGAAAGTAGGGTTAATATACAGGTTAATATACAATACAATAATATCTATAGCTATACCTACAGACAAAATTGAAAATGGAGAAATAAAAGGTGAGTCCTGGAGATCACAAATCTGTATAAAGTTCAGAACCAGAATACAACATAAATACAAGCACCACCGAAACAAGCTGGTTCCAGAATAAAACTATTCAAGATTCAACTACTTGTATACAAAGCATTCAACACTACACCTACTTAAAGCATTCATGGATTGTGTGATTGTTACAACTAATTAAAGCATTCCTGGATTTTACAAAAAGCGTTTGAAACGAAAAAAGATTTATTTCCTATGGATAGCATTAGTAACTGACAGAATACGAATAGGACGTGAAAAACTAATGAAACAAAAACAATTTCAAAATTTAGAGAGGAGTAAATTAAGGAGGCACCATGTTCTTAACTGTACTGTCCAACTATGTAAATATCATACAATAATTATTGGGAAGATTATAGAAATTGCTAAGCAAATTCAACAAGGCTTATTAATGTTGGAAAAATAATAAAATTGGGTAATGCTATGCAACTAATAGGCGTAAGCTTAAGAAAGTCTGTTGCTATTTATAATGTTATGAATGACGAAACATTTAAAATAAATATTGCAGCCTAATGTACATCCTTAAAAACAATGATAGACCTACATATATATAAGCGTATGTTAAATAAAACTAATTTATAAGATAAATATTGATTAAATAAATATTTTACAAGTAAAATTTTACGGAGCATAATGATGACATATATTGTGTATATTAACAAGAAGATTCACATAGATAGCGTGAAATGCGCCGGGAAAACATTATAGAAGCGTGATAAACATGGAACAAAGACGCAAATTTTAGTAAGCACTCCTTAACACATGGGCATTAATTATCTTACACATTACATGGACTAAAGTTTAACTACAATAACTAAACTTCTATTACCTTATAAAGCTAAGCAAAACTAAAAGCAACTTATAAAGAGTATGCAGTAAGCTAATTCTTCAGTTACATTTGGTTTCTGAAATATACGAAGTATCTCCCTAATTATTGAACTTTTGCTTTAAAAAGGATTTTTATAAGTATCTTAATAAATCTGCTAATTGTTGATGTGGTTACAGCGCTAGCATACTTGAAATCTATTTTACTAAATTATAGCGGTTTTACTTCAATATGCTTACGTATTCTGTGAAAATCAATAGTTAAAGCACTTCGAATGTTAATATGAATAAACATAAAATAAACATAAACAACAATAAACACCTAACCTTCCGATTTAAGATCTCAAGTTATAGAGAGTGCTACAAAAACAAACTCGATTACTTTAGGATGAAACCATGGGCAGTTCGTAGATCTCTTCAAGATATGAAACTTCTCTATAAAGTTTTCAATGGAAAATTATATGACAATGAACTGTTGAGTAGATTCAATATAAACGTACCTCGGAGACCTCCTCGCAACCCATGTCCTTTCTTTAAAACTAATAATGCTCGAACGAAACTTGGACAGGACGCTCCTACAGCCCGTATGTCATGCGTACACAACGAATGTGTAAAAACCATAGCAACACTGGACATTGGTTGTGATAGGCTCCCACTTTTTCTGAAAAAATGTAGCGATGCTCTGGCCAATTAATCAGTGTTTAACTTTCTATTATATTCAACATTTGTTATTGTTCAGAAAACCATATTCTTCCAACTAATACTTATTATATATAACTTATTTTTAAGATACTTAAGTAGTTTTAGTCACCTTAAATGCAAATTAACCACTGTTATTTTTATGGAATGATATGTTCTCCTATAATTGGTAGTACATACAAATATTTAGTTATAAGGCATGTGTTAGATGTAAGTTAATATGTACAGCTGTTGGAGATCCATACAAATAAATAAATCACTACATAGATAAACACCGTTCATGCTGTTTTCACCAATGGATAGCGTAGTTCTGGAGGAAGGTTTTAGTATTTGATTTGTTACGTCTATGTATACATTAACAATATTTGTTAGAGGTGTAATGCAGGAGTTTTTAACACAAATTCGATATTAATCCTTGTCATTTTATTAACACATAATATTATAAAATTATTCAGAAACACCTTTTTATTAAATTTTTAACTAAATAACTTTAATAACACATTTCCGATGGCTTAAGTCTACATTATACCCATATACCAGAATACTTACATCATATTTTTTTCCCGAATAGCGTCTGTCGGGTGTAATAGAGTGGACTTCTACACTTGGCAAAAACTCTAATTTGCCCAAATCAACGTCAAAGAGTATAATCATTATTGTGTAGGTTATGTTATAAAAATAGCATGCTTGCCCGCAGATTCACTCGATGTACTGTAGATGTTAAAATTAATTTGTTTAATGCTTTTTGTCAATCATAGTGGGCTGTGCGTGAACAGAAGACTAACCTTTAATGTCATAACACCGCTTTCTTGACGCTGTTGGAGCTGCGGTGCTTCGAAAATGATTGCAGACTCTAGATTTCATACTATAATGCGCCAAGCAGCGGAAACGCTACTGCAGAATCTAAGTAACAGTGGCAACAGCATAGTGAGGGCGATTGCTTTATATAGAAAGAAAGAAAGAAATATATTTATTTGTAACAAACACAATATTTACATAATATTATAATAGAAAAAAGATTTATAGAAAACAAATTACAATTTGGAGTGTTTGTCACAATGGTCACATTTCAGCATAATGCTGATTACTGTCACAACCAGCGCTGATCTTCCAGTGGGACCAATAAATGACGCCACACACGAATTATAATATAGTGACAAATATAGTGACACTGGATTGAGATTGCCACTGGGCCCAATATACCTATTCTTAATAAATAAAAACAATAGTGCCAACATAGGAAAAGCAAAATTGTTTTTAATATACCCATAACAAGTAATCTATGACCCTTATTGTCTTTATTATTACGATTACTTTAATTACTAATTTTTGAAATGATTAGATATTCTTGTACCTACCTACCTTTTGTTTATCAAATGTTTCCTAAGTTTATATTTATCCATCAAAGTGCATACTTACTTTCTTGATTTATAGATAAATGCAGTCGGCTGCGTGGCCTGATATTGTAGTATTGTTATTGAGTTTTGCCTTTCCCAGCTGTGAGATGGAAAAAGCGAGTTGATCTTTTGCAGTAACTTACATTTGTCGTTTCAGAGATTAGATTAGATTCTAGCAGTCACGAGGGATAAGATCAAATTGATAACCCTCCTTCATGCTTCGGCGTAGTTTGGGTACTATATTTTTTTCACCACTTATTTTGTAGCCCTACCAAATTATATTATAAGTCACCTACTTCACTCTGGCTGACTGAATTTGATTAAATATTTACAGAAATGTAAATATTTATGAAATGACGTTAAAAATTTTAACACCTCGCTCTTTTTATTAGCAGTGTTGCGTACAAACACTGTTTACTTATTTAATATAAAATTTTTGTAGGGATCTAAATTTTTAAGTAATAAAACAGCTCATATTTAACAGTAATGTAATAATGACATTGGTGAAGCAGTAAGTCAAATTAGTGACACAGCTGTTTCGGTGGCCTGATTTTCTTCATTTGCTGCTTATTTGCCTGGCCATCTGTAATTTTAGATTAATTCATTATTTATTTACTAACTTATTCAAACAGTTCAAAAAGTACGCCAAGGCTGTATGACCCACGCCGTTTCTTCTGCATATCAATGATATGTTGGAAATTTCCAACATACATTGCTATGCAGACGATAGCACTGGTGATGCCGTATACACGGGCCGTGCACGTCTCTCTCGGGAAATAGTCGACCAGTGCCGGGAGAAACTTGTGTCCTCTCTTGAGAAGTTCGCAGAATGAAGTAAATTGAACTATGTCCAATTAAACCCACAGAAGACTCAAGTCTGCGCGTTTACCACCAAAATAACTCCATGTGCCGTATCACCGCTCATTCCCAACACTTCCCTTAAAGCCTCGCCTAGTATCGGAATACTGGGTCTCGAAATCTCAAGCGATTGCCAATTCCGTGGCCATCTGGAGGGCAAAGCCAAATTGGCTTCGTCAGAGCACGGCAATACTTCAAGCCAGCCCACATTCTAGCGCTCTACAAGGCGCAGGTCCAGCCACACTTGGAAGCATTGCTGTCATCTATAGTCTGGCGCACCCCAGTACCAGCTCGATCCATTTGACCGCGTGGAACGCAGAGCAGTCGGGGACCCAGTGCTCTGTGAACGACTCGATCACTTGGCGTTGCGTAGAGATGACGCTTCATTGTGTCTCTTCTACCGCATTTATTACGAGGAGAGTTCCGAAGAGCTGTTTCACCTGATTCCTGCCGCCGAATTCCACCTTCGCACGACACGCCACAAGTTAAGATATCATCACCACCATCTGGATGTGTGGTGGGTCCTCCACAGTGCGGTATTCAAGGAGCTTACTTCCACGTTCTACAAAGCTGTGGAATGAACTTCCTTGAACGGTGTTTCCGGGACGATACAACACGGGAGCATGTCGGCGGCGGTGATTACTTAACACCAGGACCACTCGCTCGTTTGTCCCCCTTTTCCAAAAAAAATTATAATAAAGAGTATTTATTGCATAATTTTGCAAAGATTATTGTAGGCCCCTTCTTGGTGTTGTCTCCTTCTAAAATGATCGCGATCAATTCTTGCGTGTTTTTCTTGCATTTACTTCATTTTGTATGATGTAGCACCTTCACTTCCATTGTCAGTACCAGTAGTCAATTGAGCTATATTCATATTAAACTTCAATACTGACGTGGCTTAATTCTACTTTAGCTACAAGCCCACAACAAGTATTAAACATGAGATCTTAAGCTTGTAGCCAACTAGTAGTTCACAAAAAATTACAAAAAACTAGTAATATTTTAAAAGTCTTCCATCCTGAAAAGTAAACATGATACATGTTCACAGCATGGCGAGTTTCCGCTGGCGAGCACTTATAAATTATCAGCTAAATTCACTCAAAGCGCTTACCACTTTTACCAGTTCGGTGTAGGCGTCCATAATACATTACATTATTCAATCTGCAGAAGATCTACTTAAGAAATTGTAGATGCGAGGTTGGAAGCTCCTGATGACTAAATTGGATTCGATCGGACCGACAAATCGCAGTCTTGAGGTAGAATGAATGGAATACATTTGGTTACAGGTTTCGTTGTCGTACCTCACAAGACAACAGATAGGGCTTGCGGTAGCTGTAACCTTAAACTTTAAGAAAAGAAAGCAGAGAAGATTCTGGGTTAAAGAATATTTATTATTAAGAGTAAAACTGTCTCATATGAATATACTGTTCATACTTTAGGCCCAGAAGATTTAAGTAATAAATATTTGAATAAACTAAACATATCAAAACAAAACATACATTTCGTAAAGTGTAATGCAAGGGAACGTTTACCTAAGGCAAGAACCAAACAACTTTCATACCAAGATATAAAGTGCAGCTCTCTGATATCTGAGCCTATCACAGATTATACCAGAAACATGCTGGGCAATATACAAATGTTTAAAACATTAAACAGGTGTGTTAAAAAATAAAAAAAATATTTTAAATGTTTTAATAACTTTATTAAAAAAATTGTGTATGTTTAACGGCCGTTCCCAATATTCAGTCTATCTCTTACTGGAGATAAAAATCGTAACTATCGTTGACTTTTCTGTCCCAATAAACTTATCGACGGTAACTCACCTTATCCGTGCACGCTGTCTGTCAATGGGACGGCGTATAGCTTACCAGCGATATAAAGTTAGTATGGACATTGCAATTCACGCGTCCCAATATAAGGCGATAAGAATGACTTATCGGGTATTTGGGTATATTGGGACAGCTTCAGATTATTGACAGCTAATTACTGACAGTAGAAGGTAGTAATTTATCTCTTACTGTAGATAGTATATTGGGAACAGCTGTAAGACGACACGACGGCGGCGATACGTAATAAAATTATTTTCTTTCTATTATATTCATTAAGAAATATTAAATAATATATAACATTTACAAAGTTTAAATATAATCATATAGTGTGTTTAGTGCTAGAGTTTAAACTACTCTGGCTTTAGCTCTGAGGGCCTACCATCAACTTTTATTAAGCGATGCGATTCCGATGCCGTTTAGGTACCTAAACTGAATCACTAAAATTCGTACCATGAAGTGCCTTTTACTGAACGGCGTTTGGATCGGTTATGAAGAATGAACGAAATAAATAATTTGTCTGTGGTCCGCGGTGTGAGAAAGAGATGACGCTCTACAGTCGATGCATAGTTTGTATCTCTTACTCGAACCATATGCGTTGCGTTTCGAAACGTAAAATGATATGATTTTAGCGGTATTTTGCGTAGAAAATATTAAAACTACATTTTAAAATTGCGCTTTATAGCGTCAAGTTATAAACCATTAAGTCCTTTTTGTACTTATTAAATTATAGTAATATAAATAAATATAGTTCTTTGAATTACAAATTAAATATTTGGTTAGGTGTTTTCGTAAAAATAACGAGTTATGAACGCACCTCCATTGATGTTTGATTTGACACGAGCACAGAGTACATTTTTAATTTGTTCTTGGGAACAGGCTATAGAGCTCGGGCCCTTACTGCCTCATCTTTAGTATTTTCATTTTTGGTATTTCTTTTCAGTATTTTGTTTTACAAAAAAGTCCGATCACGTGTAAAGTGGAAAGTGGTAAGCGCAGTGTGATCGAAAACTGACTCGTTTGCATGATTTTTTTTATTTATATAAAGAAAGTTACAGCTATTTATATTACATAAAGGTACGTAAAACGATAAATATGACACTAGCCAAAATAGTTGCTAACGATGCTTAGTGCAGTTTTAAGACTTATTAAAAATAATTCCAAAAAAAAACAAAAGTTTAAAGAACCAATAAATTCACTGATACATATATAACCTTTATAAACAAAGAGATTACAAAATGCTCGGATTATATCTATGAATAATTTATTCATAATATGATCTTATTTAAATAAGACAGCGATGACGGGAATTGGATACGAGCACAATGCCAAAATTTTTCGCAAATTTCTACCAATAATTTATTTTAATTCATTTTAATAACATAAACATAAACGAAAAATTTGTATACTTTTTTATTATAAAAAATAAATATTCTCCTCGCTATTATTCATTTTCTTATTGCAAATAGCAAAATAATTGATTTAACAAATTTCAAAGTAAAAGTTCCGTTTGGTTTTTTGTTGCTTTTTACAAAGATAACACCTATTAAAAAAATTATAAATTTTCTATCCTACAGGTAGGCGTATTAAAAAGACCAATAAGACGTCTTTTTCATACAAGGAGGAAGACCTAAAAATGCTATTGATTCAAATAAAAACCAATACATGGGACACAGAGAAGCTTGTCGCTATTACCGTCCATTTGCCACTGTGCATTACTGTCTGAGTGGTATAATAGCTGTCAACAAAAAACCGAAAGTAGGCCCGGATCCTGTTTTAGGTCTACAAGGGGAGGAAATGCTAACTAAATGGATTATGGATATGGCAAATTGTGGCTTCCATTTGAATGAGCAGGTTTTATTAGAAAACGTCTCAAAAATTATAGCAAAATCTGGTGCCAAAACGCCGTTCAAAGATGGAAAACCAGGAGATACTTGCTACCAAAAATTCTCAAAGCGAAAACCGCAAATTACCATTCGCGAGCCAGAAGGGAGCAATAATGCAAGGGCGGTTTTAAAAGTGGCAAAGCTTTGGGACCTTTAGGATATAAAAATTTGTACGTCATCAATTAAAATAATGAAAAAGAGAACATTACAGTTTTACTAGTGTTTTCCGCAAGTGGACAATTGTGCCCAACCAATTTGGTTATATTTCCATATGTGAGGCCGCCAAAGGTATTTGTTGATACTGTACCGAAAACATAGGTCCTTGACCTCTCAGAAAGTGGCTGGATGAAAAGTGACGTATTAAAAAACGAGTACATAACCAATGACTTTGTAGCGGCCAAATCCGCTACTTACTTCCGCACCGCCGCTTATGTTCTTGGACCACACGACATCACGCCACATCGTACGATCTATGACGACAGCCTACGTCACGGGTGGTGCGAGCTGCGAATCGGCTGCATCGCGTGCGCGTCCCCGCGCCCGCGCTCCCGCCGCACACCGCGGGCCCTGCGCCCGCCGCCACAGCTAGGCCTCCCGCGCCCGCGCCCCGCGCGTCGCATAAATACCAGAGGCGATCGCCCGCGCCACGCATTCTGCACATTTATTTACCTCGCGCTCACAGCTTTCCGCTTGCTTTATTTTTGCTTTGTATAGACGCTCATTTCATTCTACATTTTGTAAAGTATTTCTTTTAATTAGTAGTAAATTCAACCTTTCATCTTTGACTCAATCTTTCATTCTTACTTCGCTTCAAACAAATATCATAGCATCCCTAGCTCAACCAGGGGTAGTCATCGAGAAGTCGTAGGAGTAGAATACGTGCTACAGTGGTGACCCATCCGACAAGTGACACGATGACTGGCGCAGAACAACAACAAAAGGGATTAGGCGGTGGTCCAAGTACAAGTGACGGCGGAAATAACAGTGACGTATTTCGAGTGGGCGTACGGATACCACCCTTTTGGCCCGAGGAACCGGCTGTATGGTTTGCCCAAATTGAAGGTCAGTTCATTTTGTCTAATGTTACAAGTGACTCCACCAAGTTTTATTATGTCATTAGCCAATTAGACCATCAGTACGCAGCAGAAGTCAAAGATATCATTATTTCCCCGCCGGCTACAGACAAATACGAGAAATTAAAGTCGGAACTTATCAAGCGCCTCACAACGTCTAGAGAACGTAAAATTAAACAGTTGTTGATGCATGAAGACCTTGGTGATAGAAAGCCATCTCAATTTTTGCGTCATTTACAAAGCTTAGCAGGGAAGACAATACCAGAAGAGCTTATACGAACTATTTGGTCGAGTCGATTGCCAAATAATTTACAAACAATTGTCGCATTACAGAAGGACAGCGCCCTCGAAACCGTGGCAGATCTGGCGGACCACGTTCATGACATAGCACCGCCCGCAGTCGCTCAGGTAGCCAGATCAGCAACTGAACAGCCAGGTACTGCTTTTGAAATTATGTGTAACAAAGTAACAGAACTGACACGGCAGGTGGAGTCACTAATGCAGAGCCAGCAACGGCAGTCTCGATCCCGCTCCAATGACTTTAGGAACGAATACCGCACGTCACGATCCCGCTCTAATTCCCGATACCGACAGCAACCAGAAGACGATACACAATGCTGGTATCATTTCCAATTTGGCTCGAACGCAAAGAAGTGTGTCAAGCCCTGCACATTTCGTTCGGGAAATGCCAAGGGCAGCCACTAGTGGCCGAACACGTCTGCCCTACATCATCAGGCCGCCTTTTTATCACCGACCTTAACACAAAAGTACAATACCTTATCGACACAGGGTCTGACTTATGCGTTTATCCACGTTCTCGCATTCAAGAACATCGCACGAAGACGCAGTACGAGCTCTTTGCAGCAAACGGTACGGTGATATCAACATTTGGGTACGTTCACTTACAACTCAACCTAGGGTTGCGCCGCGTATTCAGTTGGCGCTTCGTGGTGGCAGACGTCTCCAAACCAATCATTGGCGTCGACTTCCTTAGCTTTTATAACCTGCTCGTCGACTGCCGCAATCACCGCCTGGTCGATGGGGTAACGTCACTGTCCGTCGCCGTACCACGCCAGCACCACAAGGAGGACATCTCATCAGTACGTACAACATCGCCAGGGGACTCGTTGTATAACGACATTGTACGAGAGTTTCCGAACATTACACGCCCAGCTGGTAAGCCAAGTGAACCAAAACACAACACGGTTCACCATATTAGGACGACGCCTGGCCCACCAGTATTTTGCCGCCCTCGTCGGTTAGATCCGGAGAGACTCACCATTGCCAAAAAGGAGTTGGAAGAGATGGTACAAAATGGTACAGCTCGGAGATCAGAGAGCCCCTGGTCCTCAGCACTGCACCTAGCACGTAAGAAAAACGACGGCTGGAGACCTTGTGGGGATTACAGAGCATTGAACGCTCGCACTATTCCAGACCGATACCCTGTGCGGCACATCCAGGACTTTGCGCACCAGCTGGCAGGCAAAAAAGTCTTTTCTACGGTGGACCTCGTTAAAGCATATAATCAGATCCCAGTCCATGCTGACGATATTCCTAAGACTGCCATTACCACGCCTTTCGGATTATTTGAATTCCCTTACATGACATTCGGACTTCGTAATGCTGCACAATCTTTCCAACGTTTTATGGATGAAGCACTTAGAGACCTAGACTTCTGTTTTGGGTACATTGATGACATCCTAATCTTCTCTGAATCTCCATTACAGCACCAGCAACACCTTCGCCAGCTATTTCAACGTTTGACAGATTACGGCATACTGATAAACACAGCGAAATGTGTATTTGGTAAGGATGAAGTAACTTTTCTTGGCTTCACAGTGTCCGCAGCAGGCGTTAAACCTTTGGAGGAGAAGGTCCAGGCAGTTCAAGACTACCCGCCACCCAAGACGGTAAAGGAGTTGAGGCGATTCCTAGGAGTCATCAACTTCTACCGAAGATTCATTCCTGGAGCAGCAGCAATACAAGCACCGCTTAATGCCTTACTAGCTGGACCGAAAACCAAAGGATCACACCCAGTCAACATGACTCTAGAGCTGCTAGAAGCATTTAAAAGATGTAAGTCTAGTCTTTCCCATGCCACACTCCTAGCACATCCAGATACCACAGCAGAGCTGGCGATACAGACTGACGCTTCGGACCACGCTATTGGAGCCGTACTGCAGCAAAGTAAGGGAAACACCTGGCAACCCCTCGCTTTTTTCTCCAGAAAACTCAGCCCTTCCCAAAAAAAGTACAGCCCTTACGACAGGGAATTATTGGCGATTTATGAAGCGATTCGTTATTTCAGATACATGGTTGAAGCGAGGACATTCACCATCTACACTGACCACAAGCCCATTACGTTTGCATTCAGCACTCAACGTGACAGCTGCTCACCTCGTCAGTTCCGGTACTTGGACTTCATCAGTCAATTCAGCACTGATATCAGGTATATCCCTGGGAGGGACAACACAGTAGCTGACAGCATGTCTCGGGTTGAAGAGATGACAACGCCCCTAGATTACCAGTCCCTCGCCCGTGCCCAGGATTCTGATGCTGAACTTCAAAACTTACTCGTAAGTGGGTCAGGCCTAAAATTAGAAAAGGTCATGCTAGAGAACTCTGATATTCAGGTATTCTGCGACACTTCTACTCAATACACCAGACCTTTTGTTACTTCAGCTTTCCGACGTCAGGTATTCAACACGTTACATAGTCTAAGTCATCCCGGAGCAAAAGCCACAGCGCAATTGGTAGCACAACGCTTCGTTTGGCCGGGTATTAAGAAGGACTGTCGACAATGGGCCAAAGAGTGTCAACAATGTCAGCGCAGTAAAATATCTCGCCACACATCAGCTCCATTAGCAAAGTTCACAATGCCTTCAGCTCGCTTCCGTCAGGTCCATATGGACATAATAGGTCCCTTACCTTCTTCTGTTGGTCACAGGTACTGCCTCACCATGATCGACCGCTTCACTCGATGGCCGGAGGCCATGCCCTTGCAGGACATCACTGCAGAATCCTGCGCTGCCGCCTTCGTAACTGGGTGGATTGCGCGGTTCGGTTGCCCCGAGAGCATCATAACCGACCGCGGCCGCCAGTTTGACAGCCAGCTGTTCAAGAGGGTCGCCGCGCTGGTAGGCGCCGACCACCGCACCACAACAGCTTATCATCCCGCAGCAAATGGCCTCGTAGAGAGGCTACACCGTCAGCTCAAGGCCGCTATAACCTGCCACACCAGTGCTCAATGGACGGAGGCATTACCTCTCGTGCTGCTGGGCATACGCAGCGCGTGCAAAGATGACCTGCAGGCGTCTACCGCGGAATTAGTCTACGGCGAGCCACTCCGCTTACCTGGACAGTTCCTTCAGCCCATACGGGACGACCACATCGACGTTACCGACTTCGCCAGCAGACTGAAACAGCACATCACTAAGCTGTCACCAACATCTACGTCATGGCACGGACAACGTACATTCTACGTGCCCAAAGACCTACAGCACTCCACTCACGTGTTCCTGCGCCAGGGTCCTGTAAAACGGCCGCTACAAGCCCCGTACACCGGACCCTACAAGGTACTACGTCGGGGCTCCAAGTCATTTGACATAGAAGTCCAGGGTAAGACGTCAACAGTAACGATCGACCGTCTCAAACCAGCATATAGCGCAGATGACAACTTATCAGGAAAAGACACACAAACACAGACTGTACCTACACAAAAGGAAACTACGGAAGAAGAACACATCAGAACTACAAGAAGTGGACGAAGAGTCAAGTTTCCCGACTACTATCACCCGTAGTCACGGTCTCAGTGGGGGAGTACTTGTAGCGGCCAAATCCGCTACTTACTTCCGCACCGCCGCTTATGTTCTTGGACCACACGACATCACGCCACATCGTACGATCTATGACGACAGCCTACGTCACGGGTGGTGCGAGCTGCGAATCGGCTGCATCGCGTGCGCGTCCCCGCGCCCGCGCTCCCGCCGCACACCGCGGGCCCTGCGCCCGCCGCCACAGCTAGGCCTCCCGCGCCCGCGCCCCGCGCGTCGCATAAATACCAGAGGCGATCGCCCGCGCCACGCATTCTGCACATTTATTTACCTCGCGCTCACAGCTTTCCGCTTGCTTTATTTTTGCTTTGTATAGACGCTCATTTCATTCTACATTTTGTAAAGTATTTCTTTTAATTAGTAGTAAATTCAACCTTTCATCTTTGACTCAATCTTTCATTCTTACTTCGCTTCAAACAAATATCATAGCATCCCTAGCTCAACCAGGGGTAGTCATCGAGAAGTCGTAGGAGTAGAATACGTGCTACAACTTCAACGCTTGGCAAACGAAAAATAAAGTCAAAAAGCCAATTATATTATTTATTGACGGTCATAAATGGTACATGACATTTGCCTGAAGCAAATGGCATAATTCTTAACTCCTTCCCCCAAATAGCACGCATATACTACAACCAGCGGATGTGAGTGTATTTAGGCCTCTGAAACAAAACTGGAAAACAACTGTTAAAGAGTGGCAGTCAGATAATATAAACCAAGTGGTGACAAAATTGATCTTTTGTTCTGTTTAAAACGTTGACAGAAACTCACTTAGTAGACATTATAAGCAATGGGTTCCGAAGATGCGGCATATATCCTGTCAATCAAGATGCTGTAGATTTTACAAAATATGTTAAAGACACGCAACAAAATGTCGGAAGAGAACGAGATCAACATCAAAATGCATCCGAAAAAACTAACTGCGACTGCAAAAGAGTCTGACGCAGCTATAAAAGTCATCTCAATACATAAGTCTGAATTGGCCGGACGCAGTATAGAATCAGGACACATTCTCGAAGAAATCGACAAAGCCAAAACAAAATATTTACAAAAACGGCGCTCTAAGTATAAGACGCCTCAAATTTCTGCAGCGTCAAACCAAAGCACTCCCATTACTAATATGACCAACGATTTTGGCAGATATAACTCCAGATAACTTAATATTCGACAACCCAAATACGGTCCTGGATGTTGCCCAGCCTAGACAGAACATTCTAATCGACGCTTCAGAATTGTTGACCGATTCCTTGTGTGTTACTTATGAAACTATTCCTGAAAATATAACCTTGCTTCAGCCAGGCTCATTTATATCACTGAACAATATATCGGTTATGCCTCTTGATGAAATTCGGATATTACATATTTCACCGCCAACCCTTGCACAACAACAACAAAGTCTAATGCGATCTGCTGATGACCGATGCTACACGGTCACTCTATTAGCAGATGTCCATGGCCAAAACGATAACCACGCAACAGTCTTAAACAATCAACAGAATGAACCCGATCAAATATTATCTTTCGATGATATTTTCGAAAAACATTTACGCTTCCCGGAGCCACCAGAATGGAAAGATAAAAAACGTAATGGATCCAAATAGCTCAGTGCAAGCTTGGCGGGAACATTATTAGAAAAAAGAAGAAGAAAAAGAGAATCTCGTGTTAGAAAAAGCGAAGACAACAGTTGAGAGCAGAAGAAAATGAAAAGAAAACTGTGGAGAAAAGAAAGAAGAAAAAGAAGACGATAGTGAAAAAAGCATCGAAAAAAGCTGCTGTGCAATGTAGCGAATGCTTGGAAGCATTAATAAGCGATGTTGAGGATTATGCAGAAAACAACATAGGTTGCGACAACTGTATCCGTTGCTTTCACCTTAAATGTAGAGATGTGTAACAAATCCTATGTAGAAGCGGCAATCTCCAACATAAACATGTCCATTTAATAAGTGTGAAACAGAAACCAATCAATGATACTATTTATTAATTTCAAGCTGTCAAATTTGACCAATTATTAAAGTTGTAGTGCTCAATCTTATATAGGTTTTTTTACTAAAAAATGTTGTGTTATTCGACTATTTTTTATTTCGACTTTTTTGACAATGCAACTACAACTTTAAATAAATAGCTGTAAAATTCTTTTGTGAGTAGTAATCAGTGATCGTAAACAGGCGAAAACTTGTGATCGTAATGTAACGGAATCTGATCGTCAACTGAATTTCGATCTTCGATATTTCATCATTTAAAAATTCAACAAACAGTTATAAAAATCCAATAACGTAAAAATGCCTATATTTTATGACTAACGTTACTTTGAAGTCGACAAATTGACTAACTGATCGTGAACCAGTCGATTCACCCTACCTAACACAAATATAAAGTGAATACATTTAATTAATAGATGGATTTGTTAAATTAAAAAAAACTCCGTCAAACGTTGATCTATATTTCGTCGTGCTTTCATTTAGTAGAATGTGTAACATTTTCAAATCGACGTTTAACAGGCGTTGAGCAAAGTGGAGCTTTAATGAGAAGTAATGGCAAGAAACTCATATAAATTAATATATACAGCTTCATCATTTTACAAATACTTTTAATTTTTAGTACGCAAAAATGACACTGAATGTCAATGAAATCATAGACTACATGACAAGTTGTTTCGATTCGATTTTAATTGGTTAACGAGATATTATCGATAAAAATCGATTTTTATTTTAATTACTATGAAGTTGAGACTCTTAATCGATTATTATTCGATTAATAGCGATCGATTTTATTATTTCAATAATATAAAGTACATTTAAAATAATATCAAATTCTCGGGATAGGAAGCATTATATTTTTAGACTCAAACTGAATGTAGAAATGTAATTACTATCAAATATATTATTGTCTATCAATCTTCTTTTCTAGCTCTTGGGATGAAGAAAAATAAGTATTTGGGAAGTCTGACTGTGAATATTGTGAGTAGAATTGCGATTGTAGATGATATTAAGTGGTTTGGTTTCTAAAGCATGAGAAGTATGTTCCTGTTTTTGTGTAGATTGTGTTGTATGCGGTGATTGTAGCTGATATTGTGTGGTTTGCGTGAGATGCAGTGATTGTATATACTATAAACTGCAAAAGAGTCTGACGCAGCTATAAAAGTCATCTCAATACATAAGTCTGAATTGGCCAGACGCAGTATAGAATCAGGACACATTCTAAGTATAAGACGCCTCGAAATTCGGCAGCGTCAAACCAAAGCACTTCTATTACTAATATTACCAACGAGATTTTGGCAGATATAACTCCAGATAACTTAATATTCGACAACCCAAATACGGTCCTGGATGTTGCCCAACCTAGACAGAACATTCTAATTGATGCTTCAGTGTCCAACCTCCACACCACCATATGGTGGTGTGGAGATTGTGGGAAGTGAGGTGATTGTATCTGATGGTAATGAGATCGTGTGGGATGCGGTGGTCGTTACTAATGGTGAGGATATTATCTGTTGGTGTGGATATTGGCGTGGGATGTGGTGACTGTATTATCTGTTGGTGTGGATATTATATGTCTTCGAAAACACAGCAATGATATGAAGAAGCAGTCCTATGATTCTGTTAAAGACGAGAATATCAGCCTTACTTAGTCTGAATATTATTTCCTATTTCTTACACCAGAGGACGTTTTAAGCACTTTACCGCCAGTTTTGCTGTCAGGCGCCATTGCGTTCATGTGATTCTTTTGAGTTACATCAAAACTTTAAAGTAGTGAGAAAAAAGTAATTAAAAGTGCTTTTTAACCACAATAACTTTTTTATAACAGTGTTCTAAGTAGTAGTGAGTGCAAAATCCTCAGGGCATGGGGCATACGCCTATTAGTATATCTCCAAGCTAATAGCTTTCGGCAACCTGAGCAGGTTGCCGAAACTCTGGCCATCTTGGAATTACTGGGTTGGCACATAAATTTCCAAAAATCGGTAACAGAGCCCACACGAGTTAAGAGTACTTGGGCCTGGTCTGGAACACTCAGATCCAGACAATAGCTTTGCCCTCTCGGAAAATTAAGAGTAAGAAACCTCTAACAAATATACTAAATCGAGGCAGCTGCTCGTTAAGAGAGCTTCAGAGTTTGTTGGGCAAGCTAAACTTCGCCAACTATACGGTCCCCTGTGGCCGGCTTCACTGTCGCAGGGCACAGCTTTTTCTGAGGAGAATTTCTGGCTCAAACAACAAACGAACGAACAATTTTTGTTGGCTTTAACTCATTTTCGAACACCCAAACTTGTGACTGGTTTTTTGTTTAGGGTTCGTACGCGTATTTCCAGGATTCGTCACCTGATACGATGTTGTATGCAGCATTTGAGGATCCTGCGTGGAATCTTTCGGGAGTTCTGACGCACCAAGCAACGCGAGCCGCTTTTTGCTCTTCACAGAGCTCTACTTCAATAAGGCTGTCTTGCTTAGATAACAAGCCAATTTTTTTCTTTTGCGATCCGGGTTTAACGCAATTTGGATTCATGTTTTCTTCGTTTGATTGTAATGAAGACTCCTGAAAGATAATTTAAATGGTGATTAATTTCATTGCAGCTTACAGCTACAGCTCAGAAGAGGGGAAAGACACAGCAGCTCAATTTGAAACTAAGTGGAACTTCGGAGTGTATGATGGCAAGCACATTGCCTTTAAAAACCACCTGCGGATTGGTTACTCATAAAGCGTTTTTCAGTGTAGTATTATTTGTTATTATAAATGCCAACTACGAATTTATGTACGTACACATTGAAACTAATGGATCTTGGCGATGTATCTGTTTGAGTATTTTTTCGAAAACATATACTGGGTTCCCCATAATAGACAAATAAATTTTAAATTAATAAAATCTAAATATTAAAAAAAATCTACAAGAAGTTTGTTACTTTTTGCTTTGAGATATTATTTCAACATCCATTTGAACTTTCATAGATTACTCAGTCCAACAACGTGTGTTTTGTGTAGAAACTTACATAAGAAGCAATTCGATAGAAGTTATTCGTGCATTCCAGCATCAGTTTAAAAACAACAATAGGGGTCACGCGTCATATCGTAAAACTGTTACGTTATGGGTTCGTCATTCGCATGAAAATTAATCTGTACAAAATTTGAAGAAGCCTGGACGTCGAAGAGCAGTAAATTTTGAATGAGTTAGAATTGCGTTTACGAGAAGTCCTAAAAGGTCTGCTAATCGACAAACCCTTATCCTAGGAATATCGAAGGGAAGCTGAGATCGAATTCTTCAAAGGGATTTAAAATTTCATCCCTATAAATACCAAATGGCACAGCACCTTAACAATCAAGATAAAGAAGCAAGGTTTACATTTTGTCGAGAATTTTTGGATTTACATTAAGGAGCAATTCAGTCTCCTAATGGCCGACGAAGCAAATTTTTATTTGAACGGCATGGTCAATAAACACAATTTTAGATACTGGTCAAATGAAAATCCCCGTGAAATCTTTACACAGAACGTCCATAATCCAAAAGTTGTTGTGTGGTGTGCAGTATGCTCTTTTGGTATTATTGGCCCTTATTTTTTTGAGGATGAAAATAACCGCGCTGTAACAGTAACATCCGAGCGCTACGTTGATATGCTAGAGACATTTCTCATCCCAGAATTAAATAGACGAGGATTAATAAACAATGATTTACTATTCCAAAAATATGGGGTAACAGCTCATACCGCTAGAAACTCAATGAGGGTCCTGCAAGAAATGTTAAGAGGTCCACCGACTTAACGGCACCCGATATTTTCCTGTGGGGATATTACTTATAAGCCAAAATGTTTGCGAGTCATCCAAGTACAATCGAGGAACTGAAGGTCAAAATTCGTAAAGAAGTTGAAGGAATAGACGAAGGTTTGCTACGCCGTATAATGAAACACTTTTTATCTTTAATATTGAAAAATATGTTGAAGTTGGCCTCAAGATGACCTCCAGTCATTTAGAAGACGTGATTTTTAAAAGTTAGAGTTAAATCAAATCAAATCAAAATCAGTTTATTCATGTAGGTCACGGAAATGACACTTGTGAAAGTCAAAAAAAATATTTTTCTTAAGAAGAAGTAGCAAGAAACTCATTGCCACTCTTTTATATCAAGATTTACAAATCATTTCAATAACAATATAATATGTAAAGCTAATGAGCCAAATATTTATGAGTTATCATAAATCCCAAAGGCTGTAATTTAGTAAAATAGAATGTTTGTTTTTTTAATTAATATTAAAATGGGTAGTCTATTATAGGGAACCCAGGATTTAAGTTTACGGCGTCCTTCTTTATCACCGAATCCAAATGCTTCAGTTACGTACGTATTTCTAGGTGGCAGTGCTTTTACGCTAACTTTTTACGAAAACATTCACCAACATATTATATAAGATCACAAAACAGAGAAAATACAAAATATGGCACTTTCCATAAAGGAGATTGATTGTCTTCAATTCAGCGAACTAGCGAAAATCAACGGAATAATGAAACTCGTGTGCAAACGACGTGCTCTGCAACTCACGGTGTCGCTGGGAGAGATCACATCTAGCTGTTTCAAGCTCCAGAAAGGAGTTCGACAAGGTTGTGTCATCTCTCCTCTGCTTCTCAACATCTATGGCAAATAGGACTGAGATGGTGGTATTCAAATAGGAGGACAAAAATTATCAACTCCTTCGTTATGCAGATGACACAACTGTGCTCGAAACATCTGAAAACGACATAGCTGAACTGATGAAACGACTTGAGAGGGTTAGCCTGACCATGGGTCTCGCCGATAACAAGGGCAAAACAAAGCTAATGATAATAGTCCGATTTGAGATTCTACAGCCAAACACGCTACTGCAGGACCATGAGACAGTAGAGAAATTTCAATACTTTGGTTCTGTTATCACCAACAAAGGCAGCTGCAAACCTGAAATTAGAAGACGCATAGGCATGGCTTAAACTGCAATGACTCAAGTCAACAAAGTATAAATAGACACTACACCTAGTCCGAAACCTTGTGTTCTCCATATTTATCTATGGGGCAGAGACATGAGCATTAAAAGCAGTGGGCCTGCAGACAAATGTGGTGTTAGTGCCGCCTGCTCATGATTCCTTGGACAGATCACCGCACTTGACGCAATGTCTTTGTCTTAAAATAGCTCAGGATTCAAGAAGATCAGCTGTTGCCTCAGGTTTGCCTACACAGAATCCTAAAATATTTCGAACACATTGCTGACATTGATAGAGACGAGGAAGGTAGAGGGGGAAAGACCGAGAGACCAAAATCCGAAGAGATGGTCGAAACACATATCTGAACATCTGTATGTCCCCATCAACACAGCACTGAACCAGGCCACCAACCGTAACCGATTAAGGTCCGCTGTTGACAGTTTACGGAGTCACCATCCTTAGCAGTGAGGGGATGATGAAGAAGACTTTACCTCGAGAGCCCGCTGGTAGTTTACCTGGTTGCTCTCTGAATATTCACCATCCTACTTTACAGTTTGGTATATATCATATTATGATAGTATGTTGAAGATCCTTAGCATTAGAGGCTTCCACTATGGCAAGATGACAATTATAATTGGTATCCCTCAATGTTTGTAAGTAGAGTATCTTAGCATTAGTATGTTCATACAGAGTTTGTCTCTATACATATATATATATAGGGTCCTCTTTCTGATAAGGATGGAAGGATTCTGTTATCAGCATTCCTATGTCAAGTTATTATTAATATGTTCTACCCCTTTCTTAAATATCTATTAGTTCTAAAAATAACAAATTTGAGGAAAGCCTCACCTGCTTTTTGTTTGTTCTGGTCCCATTCTGAGTTATTTTCATTAGTATCACAGGATATAAATAGATTTTATATTTATCACTTCAACATAGTAAGCTGCAGATGGTAAGTGAGAACAGAGCCTCCTGCTGTTGCTGCTGTGTTGGTGGTGTGGGTACACCTCCAAGGCCAGGCTCAAGGGAATTTGTTATATTTCCTTCCACTACACTGTGGACTTGTGGGCTAAAACTGCTCTGAAACACATGTATAACTCTTTATTACTAATGCTGTTCCTTACAACTATTCAAGAATAATACTAGATATATAATGAACAACTGCAAAAGAAAACCAAACATTTCTGTAACAGAGATAGAGATTTTGCTGGCTTCCATTTACTGTTGTATTTAAAAAGTTAGCGCTTGTCCATGCTCATTAGTTTAGGTTTTCATGGAAGCACTAGCTACAGCTTGGGAAGCTACTAGGAATTCAGAAGTTAATGCATTCGCCTAATTTTTGAAGGAACATATGTCATATCTACCCTAAAAAACCGCGCAAGGAACATAATTTTAGTTTGGATTTATGTAGAAGAACCATGGTAATGTTGGTTTGTTGTAGAATGGGGTAGACTGATGAATCAAAACCTCTACTAGATACAGAATACATTTTGGTACATCATATAAGTGATACATACCTTAGCACCTTAAATCATCCTAAAGAATGTACGGATTATGAACATCCAATTTATGTAGCTGTAATTTTCCAATCTAAATGAATCCTGTTGCTGGATTACTTCATAATTAAATATTCCAAAATAACCACATTATCTGAAAAGAGTATGAAATTTCATTTGTAAATAAATTAACAAACAACATGTGTTTTTGAATGATAATATACTAGCCCACACCTTCATTTGAATGGATTTTGACCATTTTGATTCGCATTGACCCCTGCTCTGTAAAAATCAAAACTATCTCATGGGAACCATATATTGTTGGGGTAAAAAGAAGCCTATGAGCTATTCCAGAATATAAATCTATCTTTGTGCCAAATTTCATAGAGATTTATTCAGACATACTGGCTTGATCAAGTAAAAAACATCAAAAGTTATATAAAGTTTCACATGTAAAATATGGGGATAAATATATTGACCACCAAAAAGAATGTTGTGCACATAACCTTTATTACTTAAAATAAATACCAATCAGCAAAAAATTGAATGTTAACCAAAAAAAATCTTAAAATGGTTCATACTATGAAACAAATTTACTAGATCAAAAAATGTTTAATTCACAAATTAATATGCTCCTTCTACCTAAATACACTGCTTAATTGCCATGTTATACTACCAAATAAGAAGATACCAAGAAGCTTTTAAAAATAAATGAATAAAAGATGGTTCTTAATGATTGAAATGGTCAAGGATTGGTCTAATGAGTATTTGATTAACAATGACAGACATTATGCTATTCAGCCAACAGTGTCTTTAAGGACCAATAGCAGCCAAACAACATGGTATTAAAAATAAAACTGGGCTGATTTAATCCTACAGAACTTCAAGCGCCATTCGAATTGTTGTGAAACATAAAAAAATATTTAGAATAAAGATTCTTGAAGAATTTAAAAGATATTCATATGAATAACATAAAAGTTTTAACATCACAGAGTCAGTGTTTTATTTTGTTTAAATCTTAATAAAATAATTATTGTAACTTTAAGAGTTGTTAATTTCTTAAATTATTTATGAAGAAACGTGAATGCGAAATAGCTCTTAATGAATAGTCGTTCATGGATACTCATGAAAAGATCAGACTTTGTTATTGGTTCTACAATATCGTGTAGTAGAATTACAGGAGTTTATTAACTATTTTACCTTACGTGACATAAAATGGTAAACAAACAATACCTTTAACGAAAATCACTTGTTTTCGGACATTCCCACATTTAAGATTTGATGGGCTGATGGCATAATTTATAGCTTTTGATTAAAATTGTACTTTATTTTTTTTAAATTCAGAAAATTTACAGAAACAACACCCACAGAGGATGCATGAACGACACAAGTTGATTTTTGACATTTTGAATTTCGATACACATCTTTGTCTTTGAATAAGCCTGTCCAGATGGACGAACAGAACCAAAAAAAAATGTCTTTGAAAAGTGAGATCGGACTAAAGAGTAAAGAATGACGAATTACATAGAATGGAAACTGAACTTTTTAGAGTGTGGAATTTTTAATGAAAGCTGAACCCAGCCATTTATAGGAATGGCAATAGGTAAAAAATAAAATGTCATTATGACCTTATGACAATGTCAAGCAATCTGTTGTGTCTCGCTGTCATATCGGAGTTTGCTTAAATTGAGTTTCTTGAATATTTTTTTTATGGAATAGGAGGCCAAACGAGCGTTGTCACCTGTTGTTAAGTAATCACCGCCGCCCACAATCTCTTGCAACACCAGAGGAATCACAGGAGCGTTGCCGGTCTTTAAGGAAGGTGTACGCGCTTTTTTTGAAGGTACCCATGTCGTATCGTCCCGGAAACAACGCACAAGGTAGTTCATTCCACAGCTTTGTAGTACGTGCAAGAAAGCTCCTTGAAAACCACACTGTGGAGGACCGCCACACATCCAGGTGGTGGAGATGATATCCTAACTTGTGGCGTGTCGTGCGAAGATGGAATTCGGTGGCAGGAATCAGGTTAAACAGCTCTTCGGAACACTCCCCGTAATAGCGGTAGAAGACACACAATGAAGCGAAGTGATCCAGCCGTTCACAGAGCACTGGGTCCCCGACAATTTGAGCTGCTCTTCGTTGCACGTGGTCAAATGGATCGAGCTGATACTGGGGTGCGCTAGACCAGAGATGACAGCAACATTCCATATGTAGCCGGACCTGCGCTTTGTAGAGCGTTAGAATGTGGGCCGGCTTGAAGTATTGTCGTGCTCTATTAATGACGCCCAGTTTCTTCGAAGCCAATTTGGCTTTGCCCTTCAGATGGCTACGGAATTGGCAATCGCTCGAGATTTCGAGACCCAGTATTCCGATACTAGGCGAGGCTTTAAGGGAAGTGTTGTCGAAGAGCGGTGATACGAGCGATGATTGAAGTTTTTAGAGGAGCGCCTTGTGCCATACACGATCAAAGGCCTTCGCTATATCCAGGCTAACTGCCAGGCCTTCCCCTTGCTTTCAATAGCCGCCGCTCCTCTATGTGTTAGGTATACCAGAAGATCACCTGCCGACCGACCATGGCGAAAGCCGTATTGTCGGTCGTTGATCAACTGGTGACCCTCTAGGTATACTAAAAGCTGGCGGCTAATTATGCTCTCTATGATTTTGGAGAGCAGGGAGGTAACAGCAATAGGACTGTAGTTTGCCGGATCCGAACTGTCTCCTTTTTTGGATCGGATGGACAAGGGCTTTCATGAGTCAGGGACTATTGTTTCTGTGTAATGTTCATTTGCGTTCATTGGTTTAGTTCACTAGAAGTATTGAATGTTATATTGTATTTCAGATAATCTTAACAAATGGAAACAGTCATAAAAGATGCTTTTGAAAGTATAACTCCAGAACATTGAACGACAATGACAGAGCATATTCTTCATGTTGAAGTTTAGAACAAAACGAGGGATTGAATAATAGAAGAGCTAGAACCATGGATCATATGTGCATAATGATAGTTCCAGTAGTAGTTCTCTTTCTAATATAAATGTTAGAATCAGCTTTTGATTATAATGAATAAAATCTGTTTCTCTACCTTGATATTTATTTTTATGCTCACCTCAGCTGCGTAGTGATTTTCATTAATATTGTTCTTCCACTGTAGGTAATTTTTACCCCTTCAATACTCTAGGTTCTTATAATATTATGATCCCTTTGTACGCTAAAGTGACAATTTTAAATAATACCTATGCAGTAAAATACCATAGAACTCATGTCTCAGTAAGAAATTGAAAAAACAAAACCATTACCTACATAAGAAGCGGTAAGGAATTATAATAAAAAAAAATAGGAAAAGTATCAAAATCATTTATTCCTACTTTAGTTGGTAACTAATACCACAGTAGACATATGTACCAGTATGGAAACTCCCTACAAACGTTCGAAATGACACACTCACACAAACATGCGCATCGACGAGGCCCCTAAGCAGTTTTCGCGGTCAATACGAATCGAGTGTCACGTTGTTATTTGTTACCGTGATTTTTTTTTTAAATGCCAGCTTATTGCGTGGTATACGGCTATTTGAACTCGGCTCCATCAAAACTCCAGTTTTCGTTTTTTAAACTATAAAGTAGTATCGTATATAAGAATGATTTATTGTTATATTATTATTATAATTAGTAGGTTATATAATTATTATTATTTAGTCGCATTATAAGTCCGTGAGATCGATGAAATTCTTCAGAATTATTGAAAAACTCAAAAATTCTGAGCGGCAATACAATTGCGCTCGTCACCTTGAGACATAAGACGATAAGTCTTATTTACCCAGTAATTTTACTAGCTACGGCGATCTTCAGATCGAAACACAGTAATGTTTACACATTACTTCTTCATGGCAGAAATAGGAATAGAAATTGCAATAGAATAGAATAATTCCATACGCCAAGTCGTGAATGAGTGCTGGTTAATTAACTATAGCATGTCGATGACCTGCTATAGTTAATAAATCATTGTATTAGTTTGATGGGATTAGTAATTATGACAGTAATCACGACAGTCCTGTTCACAAAGCATCCTTACACAAACAATGAATTGAAGCTGTAAAGATCCATGCATCCAATATGCGATAATTTTTGTTAATTGTACCTACAGTTGATTATCATGAAATATTTCATATTTAAAACGTTTTTTAACTTGATTCCCGTATTGGATGTAGCACCTTACAAACTAATTTGTAGTGTATATTACAACCATTTTAAAACACTCTTTTTACCAGTGGAAGGCTTCTTTGCACAGGATGCCGGCTAGATTATGGGTTCCACAACGGCGCCATAATCTAGCCGGCATCCTACAATAAAAACAGACCAGGAATATTAGTTTAGTATGCGTGACAAGCTAGTCTTACACTGGCAAATTGTATGACACAAAATAGAGGTTAGTTCTAAACTCTATTTTTTCGACGTTCTCACAGCTGTCTCACTGTATCGAGACGTATAAATGATCTATGTCAAAATCATTGCCTACTAAAGAAAATGATTACGGTGGGGCTAAAAAGGTCTCTCAAGCCACATTGAATTTAGGCTTTGACTTTGATAAATCATTTAATTGTTCTTGAACGTTGTACCGTGTACTGTTATTGTTTACGAAAGCGAAAGCCGTTAGGTGTGCCTTCGCCATGCGGGTTGAACGTGTCGGTTTCAATTGATACTTACAATGTTTACATAATACAACAAGGTCTCTAGCGTGAGACTTACAACTAATAGAACTTAGTAGTTACCTGTAGTTATACTCTACTTTCTTAGAAGTAATCTATTCACAGAGAATTAGTACCTTTTGCAGGTAAATACATAATATGTTTATTCAGAATAGGATTTCAAACCCATTCCAAAAAGTATTCTTCACACCTGAGAGGAACTGCAGGCTGATTATGTAAGCATAGCAGTAGCGACAGCAACGCGACAGCAAGACGATAGCAACGCGACAGCAACACGACAGCAACGCGATAGCAACGCGACAGTAGCCACTCGCGATAGGACAGCATTAAATGAAAACAAATTAATCAGTTGGAATCATACTTTAGTGATAGTGACTTTTGACAGCAATGCTCGCGAGATTTACTCCTGTCGCGAGAATCGTAATCACCCTACGGGGGCAAGAAACTCATCGGACTTCTTTCATTTTTTTTTCATAAAAATATCGTAACAATGTTATATCGTACAATAAATTTTATTAATTAATTGCCTTGGGGCGGTCCAACCATTTCCAATCTTTGGTATAATTAAAGAAAGTCATTTATGTAATAACATGACGTGGTTATTACCACATTAACGTTTTTGAACAATTCTTTTGAATACAGTGACACGTTACTGTTTTGAAAATTAATTTCTAGGATTATGTTGCAAAAGGATATACGTAGGTCACAATAAAAGTTTTGCGTAACTTAAAAAAACTTGTTATAATAAGCGTAATTGTCCCGCTACTATAGCTGAGAAAAAAATGCGATAAATTTTACCAACGTTTCTCGCCGGCCTCACATTTGTTGGCCTGTTCTCATTTCAAGATAGCATTTTTTTCGGGTTTAGAGCATTAGAATGTCCTTGGTCGTACTTCATAAGCATCATACAATATACACTACAAATTAGTTTGTAAGGTGCTACATCCAATACGGGAATCAAGTTAAAAAACGTTTTAAATATGAAATATTTCATAATAATCAACTGTAGGTACAATTAACAAAAATTATCGCATATTGGATGCATGGATCTTTACAGCTTGAATTCATTGTTTGTGTAAGGATGCTTTATGAACAGGACTGTCGTGATTACTGTCATAATTACTAATCCCATCAAACTAATACAATAATTTATTAACTATAGCAGGTCATCGACATGCTATACTTAATTAACCAGCACTCATTCACGACTTGGCGTATGGAATTATTCTATTCTATTGCAATTTCTATTCCTATTTCTGCCGTGAAGAAGTAATGTGTAAACATTACTGTGTTTCGATCTGAAGAGCGCCGTAGCTAGTAAAATTACTGGGTAAATAAGACTTATCGTCTTATGTCTCAAGGTGACGAGCGCAATTGTATTGCCGCTCAGAATTTTTGGGTTTTTCAATAATCCTGAGTGGCACTGCATTGTAATGGGTAGGGCGTATAAATTACCATGAGCTACCCTGCTCGTCTCGTTCCTTATTAACATAAAAAAAATAGACTGGCCATCGTTCCCGTCACACAATATATTTGAGGGAAAACGACGTTAGCTTTTAAAGTATCTTGAAAATGGCCCACGGCTTCATACCCACGTTGTGCCAGACAATCAATATTTTGTTTAACACTTCATTCAAATTATTGTTATAAGTTATTTAATTAAGAATTCCTATGAATCATCTGGTGTGCGGTGATGAACAGATCACTAAACCCGTACAATCATTTGCCAAAATAGAATTGTGACTATATATGGCTACGTATAATATAAATGTATTATTTACTGACAATATAATATTATAGAATCATTTCAACAAAAAATTAAAGAAATATATTTTAACTAGAGATTAATCTCAATATATTATTGATAATGTAGAATTGTACATAGAGTGTTATGCCTCCTATTCGGTTAAGTCGAGTTAGTAATTCTTTTGTTGGGCGAATGTACATGGGGCACACTAAATGTTTTGCACTTCTAGCTAATTGGAACTATTTGAATTTCGAATGTTATATTTTTTGAAACCTTCTTACTAATAAAAAAAACAATTGGTGGGAAATCATTTGTCAATTGTTTTTTATCATACATCACAGTTCTACGTACGCAACGAAAATGGAATTAAGTCGAACGGATTTAAGAGATATAATTTTTTATGATTCTTAAAGTTTTCTCTCTCCGCAAGACTGTGCCGCTTGTCTTGAAAATGCTTTTGGGTTGGTTGGTTTGCTGAATTTAAGAGAGTTCGGGTTTCTTTACATGACGAATTTCGTGAAGGGCGGCCTGCATCTGCCGTCAACGAAAATAATGTGGCTACTGCTAAGCGGCTAATTGAAGAAAATCCTTGGATTACCTATCAGACAATTCGAGGACTAAATAGTGATTGGTATGAGCCAAAGTCAGAAAATTTTACTCGAAAAATAATTGAAAGTTCGGAAACTTTGTTGTCGTTGGATCCCTCATGAACTGACGGAGCAGAAGCGGGGTCGCGTGGAATGGTGCTCACAGATGCTTATGAAGTACGACCAAGGACATTCTAATGCTCTAAACCTGAAAAAAATGCTATCTTGACATGAGAACAGGCCAACAAATGTGAGGCCGGCGAGAAACGTTGGTAAAATTTATCGCATTTTTTTCTCAGCTATAGTAGCGTAATTTTGCAGATGGGACCCCCATCTGCACAATTACGCTTGAAGATCAAAAGAGTGTTAATGCCGAGTGGTATTCTACCATTTGTTTACCCAGGAAGTTAAAAATAGTTCGCGAATGACGACCAAAAAGCCGCGTTCTCCTACATCATGACATTGCTCTTCACACACGGCCAACAAAACTAAGTCATTTTTAGCTTCCGAAAAAGTACAACTCGTCACCCATCCTACACATAGCACCAATCTAGCACCCAGTGATTTCTGTATTATCCCCAAAATCAAAGATTTAATGAGAGGTTTTATTTCACATTTACCAATTCCGAAGAGGCAGTGATAGTGTTCAATCAGCACGTAGAAAACATTCCTTCGGATCTGTGATCCTCCTGTTTTAAAAAACGGTTCGATCGCATGAAAAAATGTTTAAAATATAAAGGAGAGTAATTTGAGAAGCAATAAACATAATATTTTGGTTATAACATGTTTTTTTAAGTTACGCAAAACTTTTATTGTGACCTACGTATATCCTTTTACAACATGATCCTAGAAATTAATGTTCAAAACAATAACGTGTCACTAAATTCAAAAGAATAATTGTTCAAAAACGTTTATGTGGTAATAACCACGTCATGTTATTACATAAATGACTTTCTTTAATTATACCAAAGATTGGAAATGGATGGACCGCCCCAAGGCAATTAATTAATTAAATTTATTGTACGATATCACATTGTTACGATATTTTTATGAAAAAAAAACAAGCCCGATGAGTTTCTTGCGCCCGTAGGGTGATTACGATTCTCGCGACAGGCGTAAATCTCGCGAGCATTGCTGTCAAAAGTCACTATCACTAAAGTATGATTCGAACTGATTAATTTGTTTTCATTTAATACTGTCCTATCGCGAGTGGCGCTAGTATCTATGCAATGCTACTGTCGCGTTGCTATCGCGTTGCTGTCGTGTTGCTGTCGCGTTGCTATCGTCTTGCTGTTGCGTTGCTGTCGCTACTGCTATTTTTACATAATCAGCCTGCAGTTCCTCTCAGGTGTGAAGAATCCTTTTTGGAATGGGTTTGAAATCCTATTCTGAATAAACATATCATGTATTTACCTACAAAAGGTACTAATTCTCTGTGAATAGATTACTTCTAAGAAAGTAGAGTATAACTACAGGTAACTACTAAGTTCTATTAGTTGTAAGTCTCACGCTAGAGACCTTGTTGTATTATGTAAACATTGTAAGTATCAATTGAAACCGACACGTTCAACCCGCATGGCGAAGGCACACCCAACGGCTTTCGCTTTCGTAAACAATAACAGTACACGGTACAACGTTCAAGAATAATTAAATGATTTATCAAAGTCAAAGCCTAAATTCAATGTGGCTTGAGAGACCTTTTTATCCCCACCGTAATCATTTTCTTTAATAGGCAAAGATTTTGACTTGGATCATTTATACGTCTCGATAGACTATGATAGCTGTGAGAACGTCGAAGAAAATAGAGTTTAGAACTAACCTCTATTTTGTGTCATACAATTTGCCAGTGTAAGACTAGCTTGTCACGCATACTAAACTAATATTCCTGGTCTGTTTTTATTAGTTGTTTCACAGCAAGAGACTCTATCTAGAGACATAAATTATCTAAGGATTTTGATAATTCTTATGTCAATCGAACTGTCTTCATCAAAGATCAACAAAATTGACTACCCCAAACTGAGATCTTTATTCATGCAATTTAGAATACTTTAATTTAGAACCACCCTCTTACGGCCGTTCCCAATATACTATCTACAGCGATAATGCGATAAATTACTACCTTCTACTGTCAATAATTAGCTGTCAATAATCTGAAGCTGTCCCAATATACCCGATAAGTCATTCTTATCGCCTTATATTGGGAACATGAATTGCAATTTCTATACCAACTTCTATCGCTGGAAAGTCCTCCCATTGACAGACAGCGTGTACGGATAAGGTTAGTTACCGTCGATAAGTTTATTGGGACAGAAAAGTCAATGATAGTTACAATTTTTATCTCAAGTAGCCAGCCACAACCGGAGGTAGACTGCATATTGGGAAAGGCCGTTAATGTCCCAATTACTCACTCTATCTGCGCCCAGAATTCAGTGGTCTGCCGTACCCTTAGTAGCTGTATTAAAGATTTCTTACCAACAGATATATTCGTACATTATTTCTAATGTGCTCCTGGTTCAATAATAAAAAAAAAAAAAATTTCTAAATAATATTCTTGCGCATAAACACCCTGACGGTTCGATAATTTGTGATCAATTTAGATTTGTCAATGAGTGCATTAGCTATTTTTTTAATATTCAAAATACTAAGGGGGCTAATGCTGGCTGATTATTTACGACTTGACAGCCAAAAACCGGTTACAATTACAATAGATTCTCTTGCCCTTTCATCTCCGTTTCTTCTCTATTCCATGATTTATTCGATACTCAATCATAATACAATTCCCAATTTACATTAAGGATTGGTCTCCGCTGCGCTCCAACTAGATACCGCATTACCTAAGAGCAATAGCTTTCTTATTATCTTTATTATTTCTTATTAACTATAAGATACTTGTGTGCGTGGCATCTTGACACTACTACGACATCTTTCAAATTTTCCAACATTTTAAGACAAAACAAAATTAATCCAAACAAAAACAATAAAAATAATATTTTGGAATTTGGCGCCATATTTAAACATGAAGAATAATCGCCTAATTTGGTCAATCATGTTTGGTTTTAATCATAATAATTGAATCTAGTCGAAATTCTGTCTAGAAAATCTCGAAAGTTTTCTATGAGTTCAAATTTTTTAAAATCGCTCCAGAAATGGCCGAGAAACAATTCAAAACAGAAATCAACCGGTGAGAGCTCCGCTCAGCTTCGCTCAATTATATAAAGGGTAATATTTGGTAATTATTCAACTCTTGGTTTTCGTTATTTTGGTAGAGTCTCTATCACACGTATTTACGCTACGTAAAACCCTAACGGATTATACTTATATTGAGGTTATTCAAATATTTTTATTCACAACTCATCAATACCTTCTATACATTTGCAAGAGAAATGAATTTTTGATCTCATGTTGTGCTTATTAAAAAATCTTCGCAAGATGAAATACAATAACTACTTTATTACTTTTTGTTGACTCTAAAATTATACCGCAAAAGTATAAATGCCCTTCCAAAAGTAAGATGGCAAAGATGAAGATATAGATATAAGGAGGGTAAATACTTCGAGGATAAATTCATTTTACTTTACAAAAAGATGTTATATTTGTCTGTAAAAATTTGTGAAAAAAAATGTATTTCTTGGATGCCATTAATAATTTTGACAGTATAACGACCATCATGTTCACGAAGTAAACTTACACAAACAGTGAATTTAAGCTCTAAAGGTTGATGCATCCAATGTACGATAATTTATATTGATACTGTTTAATATTTATAACTTTTAATATATTATATTGATTGAAAAGAGTGGCCTTTGAGTGTCTTGTATGTTCTTCTGACGAGCTCAACTTTTTTCGAACATATATTAGATTCAGTAATTCAAACAACTTGAATATTTATTTATAGTGACGATTCAATAGCGCTTAATTCTAATTGAATAAAGTTTATTTGATTTTTACTTTGTACAAAACTTTTTCTGCATTTGGGCGGGGCTGTTTTTGTTCATCTATGTGTTCCTTTCAAGAATCATTCTATGTTTTAAGAAAATATCGGATAATACAGCTCTTTGGAATTTAAAACCATGAGGGGTATCCTCATGGTTTTAAATTCTGTAAAAAAATACCCGCAAAACAATTGAATCTGTAGTGGTCCATGATTAATAATTATGTACATTTTGTAATAATATATAATTCCTAAATATTTAAGTATTAATTAAGTTGTTTTATTTTATTACCTTATCTCTATTTCATCGGATGATGATCTTTGAACAGTCAGAAGCAGATCAGTGCGAAATACTTAAAAAAAAAAACTTTCTTTTTTGGGTCACAGCCCATGCCGGTGACTTTTGGTCCAATCCATGATAGATATTTTTGAGTCTTGTAGGAAACGAATCCGCATTTCCGCGATTACTCGTTTACGCGAGATTTTGAGCTGCTAGCTGTCAATTCGAAATTACAATTAAGTTTACAAAAGTACAGGAACAAATAAATTAAATATGTAACATATCAAGCCTTTCAGCAATTTTTCAATAATGGTCCTATAAGTATACATAATAAGAATATATTATGACTCTACCGTTTGGTACAGGATACTTTAATTTTGTAAACTGTTGATATATTCAGTTTGAAGTTTTTGCACGTCGAAATATTATTCATATATTCTCAAAATCAAGATAGCATTGTGTCTGGTTAGCGCCAGACTCAACCTATATTAACATAGCTATGTGTTTACGCGAGACGTTGGCCGACGCTCGTATTACCTACGTTGTACCACGTAGTACGACACACACATGCACAGTTTTACGAGATATCCACTACAACGTCCTCTCAAACATCTATATTATGGCAAACTACTCACTGATTTCATTCATATATTGAAACTAGACCTCCTCCGCTATCTCATTCACGCTAAAGCGCTCTGCGTTCGCGTGAATGAAACAGTAGAGTTTTACGAAATGATGTTTGCTGTCGCAATCGGTTCTAGCGTCACTTCGGTTGAATTCGGGCGCGAACCCTCGCGCAGTGCCAGTGATCGCATTCGAGGCGTGCGTTCGAGACGGTGATTCGGTCGGCCGCAGTGATAGTATCGTGTGTTTTAATTATTATTGATGCCAAACTACCACGATGGTAGATCACAACGAGAAGATATTGCAGGAGTTGTTAAAGAAACCAGGGAACCATGTGTGCGCGGACTGCGGAGCTGAGGGTATGTCCCAGTATTTAATAGTGATTTACTCAACGACTCTACCTTGCACAGCGTGGTGTTTCTATGGGGTGTGTAGACGGGGGGCGTTATTTTGTGCGTCCATGCCGCGGAGTTCACTGACCCCGACGTAAAGTGCATTCAATGAAAACAAACCATCCACATGAGCTTAAACAATTAAAATTGTAGCAGATTCCGTAATGTTTTGAGAGCTCTCTGTACTAGTTCCGGGTGTGAGCCATGATAGTGTGATCTTGAACATGCAAATCAAAATATTATGCGCTCATGATTAAATCCGCAACATTATCGATCGATAGAACAGTGTTAGGATTAAATCTTATCTCAATTTACGATTTGTACGACCTTACACCTGGTTTTCCTTCACCATCAATACAATAACAAAGTATGATTCATACTTGATTCATGTTGCAAAATATTGTTGTTACGTGTTCGACATCCTAATGAGGAAAGAGTAGATTATTCAATTGATTTAAATGTTGACCGTTAGAGCAGTTAGTATGTAGAGCGTTCAAATAATTATAATAAAATTAAATCTTAACGATATTTGGATGTATATGCAGACATTAATCTGTGAAAACAATAAAAAAAGAATGAATGCATGTTGTTATGAAACCGAGTTTATAAAAAAAATATTTCGAATTTTGAATTGAAGAATTAGCTGTTTGTATGTGCGGAACTGATTTGATTGTGGTTTTTAATTATATATTTTGGCAGCTCCCTGTAATATTTATTGTTTGTTTCATTGCGACCGGTTCAAAAACAATTTGATTTAGTTAATTTAAATAATACGCCGAAAGCTAAAGTCGCTAGCGTCCGCTCCTAGTTATTATTATATTATAATCCCTTTCCATAGATATGAGTTTCTTGTTACTTCTTCTCATTAGCTCAACCCTTTACGAAGTAGTGGTAGATTCAATAAGAACAAATATTTTTTTTACATTCATTAGTGTCATTTTCGTGACCTACATGAATAAAGTGATTTTGATTTGATTTGATAAAGGTTAATAATACCTGTAGCGTGCACTGAGAAATATGGATAGAAATTCTGCATATTGTAGTTAATATGTTATATAGAATTGCATAGGGATAATTTTTTTACAATTATTAATTAAGTTATGCATTAATTGTTTAGGTAGGTACGTTATCACTGGCGGTGACGTGCCAGAATTCTAAAATATCAGATTACACCTTAAATACCGACAAAGTATAGTAGCTTTTATATTTTAAGAAATTGGATTCAATTTGATACGGCTACAGTTTCAACATTAATTAATTCATTCGTAAAATTTTATTTTGCCTCTTTATGGCACTGTCTCAATAGAATTGCGAACATAAAACCGCGCCTGTCTTGAGATATACCTAACGTAGGTATATTGCTAGTATATTGAGTTTCACATTACGATATTTTTAAGATTATATTATATAATAAGAGAATAATCATTTCCTAAACCTTTTAATGAATATTTCCCCACAAAGATTATGTATACGATTGACATATTAGACAGCCTAGCGAAACTCATTGAGTAAAAAGCGATTTACTCGATTGTATGAAACGTGCAATGATAGATAGGCTATATATAATCTAGTAAAAAAACGGAGATAGACGAAATCCAATACGTTTTAAGCAACTGTTTGCTTTTAAACCTATCCGGCTTATAATTCGTCGCCCTATTCTATTGTAATTATTAATTCAAACTTATATCAAATCTCACTGCACGTTTCATAATAAACTAAATTTCAATTAATACTTAGGCAGTCCCGCCAGTTATTACGTATTATTTACATCCTCTTTGATTTTAGGTATGTGAAAAAGAACAGCAGAAATAATTTTCTTAACATATATTATAGTCTTTGGCCATACAGTTTAGTAATGTGTATTATATTATATCTTACTAGCTGAGCCAGCAAACGTTGTATTGCCGATATTAAAATCGCGATACAAAAGTAACTATTGATCGTAGATGGGTGAAAATTTGAAGTTGTATGTATTTTTTAATGCTGACTCATAATCGAACAAATTAAAAAAAATGTCAAAATATTAAAAAAAAATTGGCGTGGACCACCCTTAACATTTAGGGGGATGAAAAATAGATGTTGTTGTCCGATTCTCAGACCTACCCAATATGCACTCAAAATTTCATGAGAATCGATCAAGCCGTTTCGAAGAAATTTAACTACAATCACCGCGACATGAGAATTTTATATATTAGATAAATTGTTCAAGTAAGTTCTGACATGACATGTCAATAGAGGACACAGCCCAAAAAAGGTAGTCGACGTTTTTTAAAATGTCACATGACAAAATAGAAAGTACACACTAATTATTTAACTACCTATCGCAAATTCATATCAAAAACATTTGACGTATGAAAGTACAAAAACTTTGGAAGTATTTAACGGTTTTTCCTTGTTTACTATGGTCATAAGTAGTTGGAGAAGCTATAGAGTTCATTGTATTCATACAAGGTGCGTATTTCTCTAACTTTGCGATGATTCATTTTCGTCTGACTCATGAGAAAGTGTTGTAAAGGACTTTGACTTGTCTGTTTACGAGACAGTTCTGTAGTGAAAATTATGTTAAAAATGTTATGTTAGTGTATTTGGGATATTAATTTGAATTTCCCAAATACGTTTTTTATTATACTAAACGCAACTGACGAGGCTTTATGTGAATTGTTTTTGGTCCTTGCTTGAACCGGATGGGGCAACAAAAAATTATAAAACTGAATTGAAAATATTTTTCGTCGGTCCTTCTTTCGATGAACTGATTAAAGACAAAACCAACCCTGAAGAAAAGAGTCTCAGTTCTTTATCTATTTCAATAACGTTTTTTCATTTTAGAAGCTAATGATATTTCACTTATAATTTTTTTTTCAATTCCAAATAAAGTTTTTTATATTACTAGCTGACCGGACAGACGTTGTTCTGTACATAATAAATAAAATACAATTTTTCATGAATTTGTCTATAATATTTCATAACATAAAGAATAATTTCGTAAAATATGCTCCCTGTTGTTATAATGAAATCTCAATCAATAAATTCTCTCATAGAAAATATGTACATACAAAACGAAAATTGGAAATAAAAATAATTATGGGTCCCAAATCGTAATAAAAACTCTCCTATCTCTCAAGTTGGACTAAACTGCACTCCATGAAGTAATCCCCATTAAAATCCGTTCATTAGTTTAGGAGTTCATTGGAAACAAACATCAGGAGACTGGATATACCTACATAACATATATTAAGATTTAAACATTCTTCAAACGATTATCGTAATGACTTGTAATTAATTTAATGTACTTGATTTGAATGTAGCTTATAGGTATAATAATTTGATGTAGAGTGACTTAAATGAAAAGAATGTCATTCAGTTTCAAAATATATCAAAAGAAGTGGCGAATATCCGCATTCTACGACTTTCGTTTTAAACCAGTGTTGCTTGATTCATAGCAGATCTGTAATGCGGATTTTGATGAGCAGAAATATGTTTTCAAGAGATAGTTTTTATAAAAAAAAATATTTTTATTACACGCTTTTTATTAACTCAACCTGTATGTATGTTTGTTTATAACCGACTGATTTGGGCGGGATTTTGACCCACTTTACACGGCCAGATTTCGTTAGAAGATTTATCGAGGACCGATGACAATACATAAATTTAATAAAATTATTCCATTTTTCAATTTGAAAAATAAGATTTTTGTTAATTTACATAATTTTCACCCATCGTCTTTAAGGCAGGAATTTTAAATTTCAAGCATTATCTTTAACTGATTTATCTAAAATTAGCAAATTTTCGAATACTAAAGAGGAATTTTAATCATTAATAAGAACCGATGATTTAAAATATTCTGATGATTTAAGCCTTATTAGACGATATATGAAGAAATCTTTTGATTATAAGCACTTTTAATAATTTTTTAGGAAAAAAAAAGGAAGAAATCAAATATATATTATATCGTAAATCTATAAAAAAAGACAAACATTGATATCAATTGTAGATTTTTCACCAAGTAAGTCACTGTATTACTTTACGAGCGTCATTTTTGAAGGACTTTTAAAGGCGAGGGAATTTTGTAGAGTCCTGAAAAAACGAGGGATTCAAGCCGCCTCAAAACTACCTATGCCAGGCTTTATTCCACAGGTTAACACTCTACTTTTCACACCTCTACATTCTTTTAGTTTTATTTTATATTATAGTATTAGTTAAAATAGTTACTAATATTAAGTATGTGTAGTTTTAATGTTACAGCAGCAGCTATGAATATTGTCTACATTGTTATTGATACTCGCATCAGTATGTATGTTTGGTTGTAACCAACTGAGCCTACCAAATGGGCGCGATTTTGTCTCACTTTAAACGGCCAGATTTAGTTCAAACATCGTAAATTTATCATTGACAATACATTAGTTTGATAAAATTATTCCATTTTTCACTTTGCAAAATAAGATTTTTGTTAATTTATATCATTTTCATCAACAGTCTATAAGGCTAAGAATTGATGTTAAATTTAAATTTCAAAATTTTAGTTCGGTTTTCTATAAAAAGTGTGTTTTATAGTTTTTTTTAACTACTATTTGTTTTTTAACTACTGTTGATGTATCATTAAGAATAAATGAATAAATACATTGTTCAATTACATGTCACTTCACTACGCTAACGAGCCATGACGCCCATTATGTAACAGTGCCTGACTCCGTTGGTGTTCAATCTACTATTAGATATTGAGTTCGTTCTATGTATAATCCTCTGGGTTCTTAAAATTAAAAAAAATACACCATGACTAGCAACTACCAAACGAATGATAAGACAGTTGCTGGTCGATCTTTGAGCTCATGATTCAATGGTACCTTGCTAAGACTCCACTGCACGTCATTGTGTATGACCGTCGTGTCTATCAGCGCGCAGCATCTCAAGAGCCGCATACTTACATACATACATACATAAAATCACGCCTCTTTCCCGTAGGGGTAGGCAGAGGCCACTTCTTTCTACTTGCTACGATCCTTACATACTTGTTTCGCTTCGTCCACTTTCATTATTCCTTTCATACATGCTCTCCGGCTTAAGGAACTCTTGACCTGGCCGCAATACTTAGATAGCAAAAATCTAGGTACCTTTCTAGCAAAAATTTTGATAGCTTAAATTTATAAACGGTATAGGTGCTATGATAATCTAATATATATAATTCTCGGGTTACGGTATTTGTTACCAAACTCCTCTGAAACGGCTTAATCGATTTTTATGAAATTTTGTGTGCATATAGGGTAGGTCTTAGAATCGGCCAACATCTATAGTTCATTATTCAGCATTGAAAAATACATACAAAATCTAATTTTCACCCGTCTACAATCAACACCTATTTTTGTATTATATTATTCTGTACCATCCACAGATCCGCAATAGAGTTGCAAAATGGCAATTGAATATAATAATTATTCTAATACGACAAATTTTATGTATGATATATTTGGTAGGTCTGAGAAACAGTCGTCATCTATTCTTTATACCCCAAAGATTTTTTTTATTACTTTATTACAACACAACGTTTACTGGGTGTTAATAGTATAAAAACCATAACGGCCGTCGTGATATAATAAAAGAAAGTTTCCTTTACAAACTTTTTTAAGAAGTCAGTACATTGCAGTGTTATATTTGAAACATTACTGTGTTTCGGCCTGAAGGGCGCCATAGCTAGTGAAATTACTGAGCAAATGAGACTTAACATCTTATGTCTCAAGGAGACGAGCACAATTGTAGTGCCGCTGAGAATTTTTGGGTTTTTCAAGAATCCTGAGCGGTACTGAATTGTAATGGGTATCAATTACCACCAGCTGAACGTCGTGCTCGTCTCGTCCCTTATTTTCATTAAAAAAAAACTCACACGCGAATATTTTTTATGTACAGACGAAAACCGAGACCGGTGAATAGCGCTAAGTGTAGCTCTTTCCGCTCTTGACCGGTTTCCGTATATATAGCACCCACGTGACCGAGTTCTAACAGTTACCACTAATATTATAAAAATTTATCGTAGAGTAAACAAGGTCGAGGCCGAACGTCACAATTTTATGACGAGTTGCGAGTTGTTTACGCTCTTGTTCGTGAAAGTTGCACAATATATTACTGAACCTATTTCACATGATGTAAACCTTAAACGTTTTCTATTTTTTTTTTGTAGAAGAGTAGAAAAAACGTACGTAAGAATCACATGATGTTAAGTGATTTACTAGTGGGAGGCTCCTTTGCACAAGATGACGGCTAGATTATGGGTACCACAACGGCGCCTATTTCTGCCGTGAAGCAGTAATGTTTAAGCATTAATGATTCGGTCTAAAGGGCGCCGTAGGTAGTGAAATTACTGGGCAAATGAGACTTTACATCTTATGTCTCAAGGTGACGAGCGCAATTGTAGTGCCGCTCAGAATTTTTGAGGTTTTTAAAGAATCCTGAGCGGTACTGCATTGTAATGGACAGGGTGTTCAAACAACTGAACGTCCTGCTCGTCTCGTCCCTTATTTTCTTAAAAAAAAAACAATCTCTTGCAACACCAGAGGAATCACAGGAGCGTCAATGCCTTTTAGAAAGGAGAACGCGCTTTTTTTGAAGGTACCCATGTCGCATCCTCTGGAAACACCGTACTAGGAAGTTTATCATTCTATAATATGAAGATACTACATTTTATGATCAAGGTAAAGCGCAAACACGGTGACGTTTAGACTTTTCAATTATCCTGTGCCCTCGCGAGATGACAGGTTGTATCTCCAACTTTTCGTCACATTTTGCTCCTGCAAGAAACAAAAAAAAAGTGATTAATACAGTTTGAAATAACCAAATAACATCCTATATTGTAACACACATTTTTGAGAAAGTTATGGAGTTATTGTACTCATAACCTGTGCAAAAAAATACATAATATTGAAGGATTCCGCTACAAGGTTACATCTCAAGTCAATAACAGAGTTTAATATTCTTTTTTTTAAATATATACTTGATAAGCAACCAGCCTTGTCGTAAAATGTATAATAAAATCAATTAAAACTACGAGCAAGTCATTATTCCTACCCAGGAGTGAATTGAATAAGAGAAAGTGAGCTTTACGATTATTTTCTGACATTGTGGTGATTGGTGATCACAATACCATGGTAATCTAAATGAAAAGGTATTAGAAGTCACATCCCTGTGTCAAGTATTTCACCTCACACGAGATGAGACAAATCGTAAATATGTTGTACTTCAGTATATCTTGCAAAAACTTCCATTTCTACTCATCAATGACTTTGCTAAGATCGTCCAAAGTTGTATGAAGCGAAGTGTACTTTGTACCAATAAAATATTTGAATTTTTATATAGTAGTAGTATATTTGTACCAATACAAATGCACCTCTATTTTAGTGGTATTAATATTTGTTCAATATGAATTATTATTCTTCAAAAAGGAAAATCATCGACACCTTTTACAAACCAATTTTAACTCCGTAGGTATCTTAATAAATCTTTATTTACACAAATAAAATTTGAAAAACCCGCGACATCTTTATTTATTAAAGTCGGCTATACTCAGGGTTCATCGTTGTTGGCATCGACTAGTTTCAGACTATTCGGAGGTCATCAGGGTGAGTGTAGTGTATTCAATTACTCGAGTATGAGTATAACCGGTTTACGGGCTACATAAAAAAAAATGAAAAAATAAAGTCAATAATATCACACGAAAGTTTTAATAATTTAATAAATCTTGTAATATTATTGAAGTGAAAATTTTTTTAACCGTGTTGGGCACTTTTTGGTAGGGGAAAATCTTATGGGTTCGCGTCATCGACATGCTTACAGCAGTATATCTGTAGCTATACAGCTGACGTATTGAGCAACATTAGTACTGTGTATCATATATATAAAATTCTCGTGCCGTGGTGTTTGTTACAAAACTCCTGCGAAACGACTTAACCAATTTGTTTGAAAATTTGTGTGTATATCGGGTAGGTCTGGTCCAACATCTATTTTTCATACCCCGAAATGATAAGGGTCACCCACCCCCTAATTTTGTTTTTTATTGTTTTTTGACATTTTTTTAAGCTATTGCATAGCTTCTATCGCGGGCCTTGAGCGTGGAGACCGAATCCAGAAATTCCGTAACGAAAATAACCTAACACTTACTTACTAGATGTATATAGATATTTCGGCACGGTCATTATAGTTGCCGTGGAACAGCGGTTATCACGTATGCTTTTTGTGCAGAAGGTCCTAGGTTCGAGCCTGGGGTACATCTTGATTTTTATTATATGTTTTTTTTATCACGTTTTTTTAATTTTTATTATTATGACAAGCATTTTAATTTAGTTTCAGCTGTCCCGTTGTCTGTCTGTAATCAAATCTTGCAAGTTAAATTTTACTCACTTCCCGTTTCCATTTTTTTAAATTAATTTAAAAAAAAATACTGCATAAATAAATAATTATAATTGCATAATTTGATAAAAATCCGTTCATTAGTTTAGGTGTCAAAGGGAGAAACAACGTGTCACGTAATTTATATAATATATTAAGAAGATTGAATCGTACTGGCTTTACACATAATATTCTAATTCAGAACTCTACTAATATATATTGAACTCATTTATTAAAAGCGCGCCAGCTGATTGCGATAGTATAATTAATGACAACCTTAGAGTGGCCCCGGTGTTAGTAATAGTAGTGAAACTCTTATATATCTATACATACATAACAATATTTCTTGTTGAAAATTAGAAAATAGAGCATTGTTTCTATATCTATCACGTGTGGTTTAATTTATCAGAATAGAAATCAAAATAAATTTGTCGGAATAAACCTTTAATATAATATTGAGACAGGCATATAAAATAGCTACCCCAAACTAGGCATAACCTGTTATTGGTGCAAGACAACGATATATTTTAAGTTGTATTCATTCTTCTATCTAATATATAAAATTCTCATGTCGCGGTGTTTGTAGTTAAACTCCTTCGAAACGGCTTGACCGATTCTCGTGAAATTTGAGTGCATATTGGGTAAGTCTGAGAATCGGACAACATCTATTTTTCATCCCCCTAAATGTTAAGGGTGGTCCACGCCAATATATTTTTAATTTTTTTGACATTTTTTTTAAATTTGTTTGATTATGAGTCAGCAATAAAAAATACATACAACTTCAAATTTTCACCCATCTACGATCAACAGTTACTTTTGTATCGCGATTTTAATATCGGCAATACAACGTTTGCTAGGTCAGCTAGTTAATTTATATTATCACAAAATAATAAAGACTTGAAATTTGGTAGAAATATTCCTTTCGCCGAGTAGAGATCAGCTAAGAACGGATTTAAAGAAATTCCATCCGCAAGAGTTTGTTTTTATAACAGAACAACCGCCGTCCGCTAGTATTCTATATAAGGCATTGACTATTTGACGTTTGAGTATGTTTGTTGCATCACTTTACATATTATAATGTAATTGAAATGATATGTAAATCTTGATAAAAAAGAGTGGCAATGAGTTTCTTGCTATTTCTTCTTAGATTATTAGATCAACCCTTTACGAAGTAGCGGTAGATTCAATACGAAAAATATTATTTTGACATTCATAAGTGTCATTTCCGTGACCTACATGAATAAAGTGATTTTAATGATTTGATTTGATTTATCCATCGTTGGTAAACGTTTGTTCACCCTGTTATAATCAAAAGCTGTAAAATAATAATTATTTATGTATTATAATTTCATTCAATCTAATTCAATTTAATTGTAAGTCAACTTTTAACGTATGACTTAATTGTGATTTTTTTTCTTTCATAAAACATCAATTTTTTTCTTTTAAATTAGTACATAATTTGCTTCTTAATTCTAATTAATTAATTTAATTTAATTTGCTTGTGAAAAAGTTTGTATTTTTGTCACTATTATTTTATAAGCATTATAGGTATACTTTGTTGGTGCGATAAATAAATAAATAAGATATACTAACATAAACATACAAAAACACATATATCAACATCCATGATTTGGTAAAAAACATCCATATTCATCATATATATACATATAGCTGTATGAAAAACGTCCACGATGCTACTTGTAGCACTACTTTAGGCTTTACTATAGTTTGTGGATAGTGAATGAGACAGAGCTATCACGGTCGGGTATGTAGCGGTCGTTCTGGTAAAGTCAGCTAATAAAATCAAAATTTTGCAGAGCAATTTATACACAATTGTAAATGTATTTAATTATGTATTTAAAACAAAAAATTACCTGTATTTCGTATTACTAACCTAGCCTAGATTAATTTTTCACTTCTTGTGAATAAATTACTCAATCACGCTCGTTTAGTGGATTCCAACGACTTTACCCGAATTAGCGTAACATCGCTGAGCATGACAGTTTACGTCAGCGCCAGTGGGAGGCTCCTTTGCACCGGATGCCGGCTAAATTACGGGTACCACAACGGCGCCTAATTTTGCCGTGAAGCAGTAATGTGTAAGCATTATTGTGTTTCGGTCTGAAGGGCGCCGTAGCTAGTGAAATTACTGGGCAAATGAGACTTGACAACTTATGAAGAGCCGCTCAGAATTTTTGTTTTTTTCAATAATCCTGAACGGCAATGCATTGTAATGGGCAGGGCGTTTCAATTACTATCAGCTGAACGTCCTGCTCGTATTGTCCCTTATTTTGATAAAAAAAAACCCGCTTCAAGCTGGTTTCACTTCTTTGGGGCCCGGTGACTTGTAGCACAGGTATTTGTTACCTAATTCAAGCGCTGGTCTCTCACAATTATAACAATGTAAACCGAGTATTGTAAGTTTTTATTGTGAGAGAAAATAAATATATTTTGATTTTTTGACTTCAAAAAGTCATTAAGTTTGTTGATCATTTCTATAAATAAATTACAAGATAGTACAGGTTACGAGTATTCATATAATGTAGCGTTATCAATGGATTTCATTCATTGAACAATAGCTTGAATTGAGATATTAGAATGGTAACAAATACCGGGTCATTGACTTACTAACAACGTGACGTTCGTTAACAAAAAATATTAAACAACTTTGAATTTTTTTGTTCGATATTTACATGTTTATTAATCATTCTTTCACTTGGTCGATACGTGGTTGTAAATTGGCAATAATTTAAGAACAAATATTCGAGAATTAAATAAGTTTTACCAGTGAGAGGCTCCTTTGCACAGGATGCCGGCTAGATTATTGGCACCACAACAGCGCCTATTTCTGCCGTGAAGCACTAATGTGTAAAAATTACTCTGTGTAACGGTCTGAAGGGCGCCGTAGCTAGTGAAATTACTGGGCAAATGAGACTTAACATCTTACGTCTCAAGGTGACGAACGCAATTGTAGTGCCGCTCAGATTTTTTTCAAGAATCCTTGGGGGCACTGCGTTATGGGCAGGGCGTATCAATTACCATCAGCAGAAGGTCCTGCTCGTCTCATATCTTATTTTCATAAAAAAAAACACTGCTCAGGCTAGTCAAATATTATAATAGGCTCATCAAAAGTACTTTTGAATCGCTAACCACATTTATTATCTGTACCTTCATGTTCTTGAATCTTAATTCTTTACAAATGTCAGCAAAAGTCAAGCACCGAGCTCATTAATGGTCGGTGATCATTAACTACCCGTTACGGCATTAATAACGCGTTTTCCATTGAGTCTTGAGTTAGTCTCGTTAAAACGACTGGACTGATTTGGCTAATTTTGGTCTTGAATTATTTGTGGAAGTCCAGAGAAGGTTTAAAAGGTTGAATAAAAATTAAAATTCTCGGAATTAAATAAAAACAACAATTTTGATTTTCCTCTGATGTGTCCCCCGTCGTTCAGAAATTAAATAAAAATAATCGTTTAAAATGAATAACTAATTAGAGTTTTATATTATCTTTCTAACTTTCGAAGGAGGTAAAAAATAAAATTCCTTAAAACACAGGTTAAAAAAGGATACCTTTTGTTTGTTTTAAGTTTATTTTATACAAAAGTTTAGGTCTTTTATTTATCGATTGAGGCAGGTCAGCTTGTATATTAATATAAATCCAATGTCCTGGTGTTGTTTCCAGTTAACTCCCAAACTAATGAACGGATTACTTCATGGAGTGTAGTTTAGTCCAACTTGAGAGATATGATAGGTTTTATCTCGAATTGGGCCCCTTAGTTACTATTTCCAATATTTGTTTTATGGGGACATATTTTCTATGACAGAATTTATTGACGCACGGTTTGACAGTTCTGCTGTGAAACAATTTCATTATAACAACGTGGAGCATATTTTACGAAATAATTCTTGATGTTATGAAATATTATTGACAAACTCATAAAAACAGTATTTTCTTTATTATGTACAGAACAACGTCTGTCAGGTCAGGGTCAGACAGTTCTTTTTTTATTTATGGAAGAGGAAAGCAAATGTATCAATCACAGATGCGTTACCGGCATTTTAGGTAGATTCTAGATTTTTTGAGGTACCATTTTTGTATCCACAAAGCTCATTCTGAATGAATGAATTCAAAAATTCTGAGCGGCACTACAATTGCGCTCGTCACCTTGAGACATAAGATGTTATGTCTCATTTGCCCAGTAGTTTCACCAGCTACGGCGCCCTTCAGACCGAAACACAGGAATGTTTAAACCTTACTGCTTCACAGCAGAAATAGGCGCCGTTGTGTTACACATAATCTAGCCGGCTTCCTGTGCAAAGGAGCCTCCCACTGGTGATCAACAACCAAGTGAATGACAATCGACATCCGCACCTAATAAATAAAAAGACATGTTGAATGTCAATAGAATGGCAAAAAGTAGCCACATGTACTGATCAAAACAAACAGTGCGCTATTCACAGTAAGAGGCCACGCTTGAATGTGTGTGTGAATGACGTTATGTCTGTGTTATATACACAGGTACTATGGTAAAATTGTTATCGTGAATCGTAACAAGAAAAATTATATGCAGACGAGCTAAAATTTTTCAGATACTTTATTATTAATTTAAAACTTCTTTAGCTGCGCTGTACACTTAGTTTTGTGGGTACTGAATTAGACTGAGCGCTCGCGGTCGGCTACGTAACGCTCATTAGAGTCTTATCGTATAATCATCTTTACAATTCAGTGATATTTTGTTGTAATTAATATTAACCTAGCTGTGGTGAAGTTTTTACTTAAATCGTGTGGTTAGACAATACTAGTTGTGGAATAGTTCAACTACCGGTTAGTAATATGTAATTTTGAGGTAAATCATCGCTCACCTGTATTTTATGACTAGCCCGATTTCATTAACGGTTTTAACCCTTAGTTTAACTTACTAGAGGTAGACAAATCTATCCTTTTACGCTTACTTACAATTTAATAACCTATCGACATAAAGCATTGGACTATCGGCCGCTTTCAATAAGCTATCTATTCTTAGTTTAACTTACTAGAGGTAAGACAAAATATATCCTTTTACTCTTATTTACATTTCAATAACCTATCGACATAAAGCATTGAACTATAACTATATTGGACATAACTATGGATAGATAAGATCTTATCATTAAACGGTGACAGCAATGTATCCGTAACTAGAGATACGTTATTGAAAAGTAAGACAATTTGACTTGAGAGGTTGAGTTGGGCGACACATGTTGATCGAATAGAAGAATAGAGAGTAACGCGGAAGCAAAGCAAGCTAGGTGGGCATCGGAAATGTGGTAGGCTCAAACTTCGTTGGCTGGTCGATACTGAACAGAACCGATGAGTGCAGAGTAGAACCTCATTGATGTTCTTTATCAAGCCAAGGCCATATGGGCTGTAGCGACGACACAGCATGATTGATGAAATGGTTGACTTACTTATATACTTGTCTTAAGGCGACACTAAATGCCAGCGACCTTGAGCGATATGAGTTCACGACTGCCGGCCCGCCATCTATGTAACAAAGCTAATATTTTCAATATTCTTGGGTGGAAAACAGTTTATATGCTTACAATCCTTGTTTTTCACTTCTAATCTGAATAAATGAACCTACACAAAAAAGTACAAGCTATAAGAATTACTTTTCTGAGAGAAGTACCAAAAAAATGCGTCACGGCATTCCAAAAAACTTGTTTAACTTCAAAGAAAATTGGTAGTTAAACCTACAAATAAGACTTAAGGATATGTGTAACAGGATTAAGTAGTGTTCATAGCTCCAAATGCTATACTTTCACCACAAAACTTGTCTAAAAGCACCATGTCTGCGTGTTTTCTGCTTACTCTTCGCCTTAAGTTAAAGACCAAACAATACGAGGGAAGGTCAACCTTGTGCTTCGGAATTCATTTCAATCCAAGCTTCGGCAATGATCAACTGTGGCAGTTCTTCTTCGGTTAAAAAGGAAACGTCCTTTTTTGATTCCAACCTAGAGCTTACGATCATAATCTCTATGGAGTGTGTGGCATATTCAGTTTTTTTTTTGGATTTTTATCTGCTGTTTTATTATCATGCTTAAAATTGTGAGACCAGTATTTAATATCCGGACGACTTGCTCGGATTTTTAAGATGGTAAAAAACTTGAACAAAATAAAAATCTAATGGGACATTTAGATTCGAACCCGGGTCTTCTGCTTTCCAGATCACCGAATGTCATATCTGATCTGATTATAGTCTTGTATATAGTGGTGAAATTTACCTTTGTATCCTAATGACATATTGTTAAATAATCATAAAACCAAATATATTAAATTCACCGCGCCAAATGTCAAAAATGTAGATGCGAATATTTTATTAAATGGAAAGGTGGTAAAACCAGTGGAATCTGCTATATTTCTTGGCATTACTCTTGATTCCAAATTGCAGTGGGGCCCCATATTGAAGGATTGGCGAATAGGCTTAGTTCTGCAGCATATGCGGTTAAGAAAATTAGACGGTTAACTGACATAGATACGGTGAGATTAGTATACTTTTGTTATTTTCATAGTATTATGTCCTATGGTATATTGTTATGGGGCAGTGCGGCCGATATTAATACTATCTTTGTGCTGCAGAAGAGGGCTATTTGCGCGATTTATAACCTAGGTCCTAAAGAATCATTAAGAGGAAAATTTAAAGAAATAAACATTTTGACTGTTGCCTCTGAATACATTTTCGATAATGTTTTGTATGTTCATAAGCACATTAAGGAATTTTCTAGAAACTGTGACATTCATAATGTTAACACGAGGAACAAACATAAACTTGTTATGCCTACTACTCGGTTGGGTCGAGTTAGTAAGTCTTTTGTTGGGCGATGTATATGCTTCTACAATATGATCCCAGAAAATGTACAAAACAAATGTGTTACGAAATTTAAAAGAATTGTTAAAAAACGTTTGTGTGGGAAAGGTTATTATAGCATAAACGATTTTCTTAATGACACCACGGACTGGGAATAAAGCGAACACCCTCAGGCTCTTTAATTATAAATGTTTAATGTACGATATTACATTGTAATCCATATTTTATATTAAAAAAAAAAAGCCCGCTGAGTTTGTTGCGCCCATTCTTCTCAGGTCTGAGGCAGTCTCTTTTGAATAGGTGGTAGATTTTGACGTTCAATAAGTGATTTTAAATCCTATTTTGAATAAAAATATTTGAATTTTGAATTTTGAATGTTATTGTAGCAGTTTCTTATTAAAACACGGATAAAACTACATTTTTTTTTAAATTGAAACCTTGCTAGATCGATTTCTCGCCCCCGAAACTACCTGTATACTTAATTTCATTAAAATCATTGCATCCATTTCCGAGATTCAGATTATATAGATATACAAGAATTGCTCGTTTGAAGTTATACGAATTGATCGTAGGGGGATCACAAGAGCGTTGCAGGCCTTATAAAGCGACGCATAAACGTTAATGAATTCTAATTTTAAATTTAATTTAATTTTTCTGAACTGATACATATAGCGACTAGCAGAGAGCATAGTTCCATCTTAAAAGCCGGCAACGCATCTCTTGACCACCTGGTGTTTCGGATGTTTACGGGCATTTGCGTCACCACTTTCTTTTAGAGCCGTTGCTTGATTTGCTCCCTCTTATAAAAAAATATCGCAAACACATTAGAGCATGTTTTTTTATGATGATCACCGACCATCAATGAGCTCGGTGCTTGTCTTTTGCTGTAAAGAAATTAACATTCAAGAACATGAAGGTATAGATAAAAAATGTGGTTAACGATTCAAAAGTACTATTAAGCCTATTATAATATTTTACTAGCGTGAGCTGTGGTTTTTTTTTATGAAAATAAGGTATGAGGATTCGCTCAGGATTCTTGAAATACCCAAAAATTCTGAGCAGCACTACAACTGCGCTAGTCACCTTGAGACATAAGATGTTAAGTCTCATTCGCCCAGTAATTTCACTAGCTACGACGCCCTTCAGATCGAAATACAGTAATGCTTACACATTACTGCTTCAGGGCACAAATAGGCGCCGTTTTGGTACCCATAATCTAGCCGGTATTCTGTGCAAAGCCTCCCACTGGGAGGTTCCGCATGTTAGGTTGCCGATGCTTTTTTAATGTTTAATTGAAGAGTTCTGGTAGCCATTAGTGGCTTTTCCACTCCACCAAATTATACTGTAATAATGCTAGTAGTTTTAGTAACTATCGAATAAGTTTTTATTTAAAAATTTCAAACTTTTTTTCAATAACCCAATGTCGGCAATAAGCGAAGCTCTGACAGAGAAGAGACTAACTAACAATTCTTTTATAATGGCATAAGAGGCATTTACTTTCTCAAAATTTATTCCTTTAGAATTATTTTTGATGTAATTTCTAATACTACTACCGCTTCGGAAACAAATAGCGCTCTGAGAGAGAAGAAGCGATGCAAGAAACTCTCCCAGCATTCTTTATTTGCGCTCTTTTTAATAAAATATACGATATTGTACTGTCATTGTTATTGCTATAAAATAATGATAGCCTAGTCCCAGGCAGTTTGATCACTTATATATTCAGCTGTGGAGTAGTTGGATCATTTTTTAATAAAACAATTAAATTTATTTATAGATAATGCCTGAACAATGACTGGGACTTTATTATAGAAGTGTATACAAATACCCTTAATGTTATTATGTATCCTATGTCTTGCTGGCTTATTGTCTTGCAATTTTCCAGTTAGCCGCGTCATTGAGTCGATCGTCCATCTTGTGCCTCTCAGCGGGAGCAGTGATTATTTTGTCTCAGTCTATTTTGAAACAACGCGATGACTGCGGTTTAAACTCTCGTAACATTGTTGTGCGGGCGCTCCCCACACACCAACGGTCAAACGGATGTTTTGACTATTTTATTAATGCCTTCTATACGCACGAGGTAGCTTGTTCCACAGCTTGGTTGCCTGTTGTCCATTACTATGCCTTTCAAGGTGTATGCACCCATACGATACCATATGATAGTTCTGTACTTTCTTGATTTGTTTATTCAATAACGATGGCTGATTTATGCGTCAAATCGTGAACGGGTGCTGCTTGTGGTGCCAGGTCGATTTGTTATCCCTACTAATACTATAAATATGAATGTAAGTTTGTTTGTTACGCTTTTACGCCTAAACCACTGAAGCGATTTTGATTAAATTCAGTACAGAGATAAACTCGAGCTTGGGAAAGGACATAGGCTACCTTTTATCTCGAAAAAAAACTTGGAGGGGATGAAAAATTGTATGAAAGTTCGTTATTATCGAAGATAGCACCATGAAACTTTGTATTTAGGCACTTGATAAAAATAATTACATTTATGTTCTAGCGTTTTATATTAAAAAATAAAAAATGCCGTAAAGTAACTATTCCACTCGGACGAAGTCGTGAGTAAAAACTAGTAGTTAATAAATCATTGTATTGGTGGGATGCGATCCTAATTATAACAGTCATCACGACCATCATGTACACGGAGCATCCTTACACAAATAATGAATTCAAGCTCTTAAGGTTGATGCATCCAATATACGATAATTAATATTAATACAGTTTATTCTTTAATACTTTTTTTATGAAATATAGGTAAAATTTGATATTTATAACACTTTTCACTATCACGTTTCATATATTGGATGCAGAATCCTTCAAACTAATCTGTTGTGTATGTTACAGCCTTTGTAAAATACTCTATTGATTAATAAAGAGTCCCCGTTGAATTTCTTGTATCTCTATCTTCTCACGAGCTCTACTTTTACCGAATATAAGATAGATTATGTAATTTAAAAGAAATATTTAAATTGGCTATTCAAAAGCGCATAGTTTGAGCCTAATTGAGTACAGTTTATTTGACTTTGACGAGGAACAGACATAAACTTATGATGTCTACTACTCGGCTAAGTCGAGTTAGTAAGTCTTTTGTGGGGTGATGTATATGCTTTAAAACAAGATCCCACAAAATATTTAAAACAAAAGTATTACGTTATTCAAAAGAATTGTTAAAAAACGTTTGTGTGGTAAAGGTTACTATAACATAAATGACTTTCTTAATGATACCACAGATTGGGAATGGAGTGACCGCCCTCAGGCTTTTAAATAATAAGTTTAATTGTACAATATTACTTTGTAAACATGTTTACAATATTACTTTGTTGCGCCCATTCTTCTCAGGTCTGAGGCATCCAATTTGGAATGGGTGGTAGTTTTTTGACTTTCAATAAGTGATGTCACATCCTATTTTGAATAAAAATATTTGAATTTGAATATGTCACGCAATTTATAAATAAGTAAATAAATAAGAAATGCAAGCAAAAATTTGGCCAGTCCCTTTGTATAGTAATGACTCCAGAGCAAAACAGATCTTCAAAGTTGAAAGTGTAAGTGTTTGGACAGATCCTGCGAAATTCAAAAAGCACCAAGGTTAGCCTTTACTTGGCAGTCACGAGAAAATGGAAGAAATGTATGGTGAAAACCTAAGAAGTGATAGTAATAAACAGCTATACTATCCTTCAATTGTAAATCAAATATTTTTTTAATCAAAACAGGATATGAAATCACTTATAGAAAACTACCAACCATTCGAAAAAGTATGCCTCAGACCTAGAAAAAACGGACGTAAGAAGTTCGTTCTAGTAATTTTTCAAAAAATTCATTACAAAGTAATATCGTATAATAATATTAATTAATATCCTAAGCGATTCGGCGCTCTCGCATGGTGGAGTCCGGCACGATTTTGTAGCTCACGCAGCGTTCTGTCAATGCGTATTATTTTCGTGTAGCAATAGATTGCTTATAATTAGAATGATTTAAGTCAGGGATGCTCAAGCTTGAACTGCTGGCGATCTACCTCAAAATTGTTAGACTACGATCGATCGGCTCTGAGAGGCTTCAAGTATGTGTGATGAAGGACTGTCGTCTAGGTAGAGTATCACGATGACATAGATATTAGTTTTGCGCACAATATGCATTTTTTTAGTAAAGGTAAGTGTAGGTCTGCTCTTAAACGTCAATGAAAAATCTCATAATTATTATTCAAAAATTGCGAGTATATTGAGTCTTACAAAACAAACGCGTTCTAAAGTTCTAAGCTTATCTAAAGAGTGACTTTGGATGTTGAGCGACACTGCATGTCCTGAGCATACATTTCATAAGATGGTACGTAATTACCGATTTTAGTTTATTATACCGGATTTTTTTCTCGAGATCAACTCAAATCGCGATCGAACGGTCGATCGCGTTCGACCTGTTAATCCCGATCGACCGTTTGAGCACCCCTGATTTAAGTGATTGTATCTAAAAACTATTGAAACAAGCTATAGGACCACGCAAAATAAACCATCTTATAAACAAAATCACTCGGCTCAGAACTTGGTGAGGGAATATGGTGCCTCACGGAACACTCAGTGTTGGTGTATCTGAAAAATCTAATGCCGGGGCACTACTGATTTGGGAAGGTTAAATACCCTAAATGCCGTCGCTCCATTCCCATTCATTTGTATCATGGTATCATTAAGAAAATCATTTATGTTATGTTGTGAGTAACCTTTACCACACAATTGTTTTTTAACAATTCTTTTGAGTAATAATATACGTAATCTTATGTGAAATTTGCTAAGGAAAGAAAAATGATGTAATAATTAATTAGCTTAAACAAGATATGAGAATTTCTAATTTTACATACAGTTAATGATAGTATCAACATGTGTACAAACAAAAAACATGTTTGCCACTCGTAATTTTGTGCACGTCATTATCAGTGACTTGAAGAATAAAGAAAACACGAAATCATTATGAAACATTTACAGAACATAATATCAGTTTTTCATAAATTCTAGTACTTAGGATTGTTTCGATATTTTTCATAATATTATTATTTAGTCTAATTTTATTATTTCTTCCTAAAATTTATTATTTTTCTATTGCTGATATGGGTTAAGTTATTATGACCATGTTTCTAAGTTTTTAACTTTTTGTATTCAAGGTTCATCCAGGAAATCGGATAATTTAGAACATCATAAATTATAAATCAAGTTTTTACATAATATTAGTCAATAAAACTCTAATTATTTATACAAATTTAATAAACAAAAGTATAATAAATTAAATAAACCAATATTAATTATCATTAATAAACAAATCTTAACTTTATATTGCAGAAAAAAAATTGAACACGATTTTTTTTTTTTACAAATTGTGTCGATTCTACATTAGCTGAAGGAACTTCGTTCCTACCTGGTGGTTATGTTTTTTTATGACATTAAGAGACGAGACAAGCAGGACGTTCAACTGATGGTATTTGATGCACCCTGCCCATTACAATGCAGTGCCGCTCAGGATTCTTGAAAAACCCAAAAATTCTGAGCGGCACTACAATTGAGACATGAGATGTTAAGTCTCATTTGCTCAGTATTTTCACTAGCTACGGCGCGGCGCCCTATAGATCGAAACACAATAATGCTTGTCTAACCAATATTGATATTCAATTTCAAATATTTTTATTCAAAGTAGGATTTAAAATCACTTATTGAACGTCAAAAACTACCACCCATTCAAAAGAGACTGCCTCAGACCTGAGAAGAACGGGCGCAAGATAGTCTTTCAACATCAGAGGAATCACAGGAGCGTTGCCGGCCTTTAAGAAAGGTGAGAGGAGGTACCCAATTACCCATGTCGTATCGTCCTGGAAACACCATAAATGGAAGCTTATTCCACATCTTGGTTGTACGTGGAACTGTAACTTTTTAGTTATCTTTTTGCAATTCATCTTAAGAATACTTATTATTAGATTTGTGTTTGTATGAATTGCGATAAATACATGTTTTATATACTCTAAGTCAGAGTCAAATGAACTTTATTTAATAAGGCTTAACCTAACGGTTTTAAATCGTATCTGTAATTTACACTGGCCTGCAAAAGTAAGTATCACACTTTTCAAATTATTTTTTTTTCTTAACTATAGAAGGTAGAGATTTAAGATTAAAAACGTTTTGTTGCAAATTTTATAGGCTTTAATTCTTAGAAACTGAAATTATACATTAGTAACATTTTTAACTTAAAAAAGATAAAACAATGAAAATAGACATTTTAGTTTAGTGTAAAAAAACTCAACTAAAATGTATTACATGTTATTTAATATTTAATAACTGGTATTGCCTCCTCGAGCTCTGATTACAGCTTCGAGCCAGTTTGGCAAACTAAACACTAGGTTTCGGAGCCGATGTTGGGGAATATTCTCCCATTCTTCTACCAGGGCCTGCTTTAGTGCCCTGAGGGTAGTAGGTGGTGGTCTGCGATTTCTGACTAGCCTCCCAAGGTCATCCCAGGCGTGTTCAATCGGGTTGAGATCAGGACTTCTTGATGGCCAAGCCATCACGCTGATACCGACCTCCTGAATATACTCTTGTACGATATGAGCCGTGTGTGGCCGTGCATTATCATGCATCAGCATCGATCCATCACCCATATTTGCTAAATACGGCCCTGCATACTCATTGAGAATCTCTTGAGCATATCTTTGCCCAGTGAGGGTGCCATTTTCTATGGCTACTAGCTCTGTGCGACCTTCTGAAGATATGCCAGCCCATACATGTACACTGCCTCCACCGTATTGGACTCTTTCTGAGATGCAGGCTTGAAGGTATCACTCAACTGAAAGAGGCATGATAAATAAATGTTATGTGCTTTTTAGCATAAATTTTTAAAACAAGACCCATCGATCTTGAAAAAAATTTAAAACAGAAAGAAAAATGTGAATGGTAAAATTGTTATTCGGAAACGTCCACTTTGAAAAAGGAATGGTTTTGTTTTTAAGTTTTTTTTCAGCCAATTCTTAAAAGAAGGTTACCGACTATAAAGTTTTTATGTACAAAATTAAATCCTCTTTGGTGTCCTTTTTATTTCGAAAGTATATCTTGTGAACTTAAAACGTTATCCCAATTTTAAAAGTGTGACACTTACTTTTGAAGGCCAGTGTATATTTCTTTCAAGTAACTGAATCTAACCATATTATGTTCAAAAAGTAGAGCTCGTGCTAAGAATATACAAGAAACTCAACGGCCCTTCTTTTAAAATCTAATAGAGTATTTTACTATGGCTGTAATATACAGACCAGTGGGAGGATGCCGGCTAGATTATTGGTATTACAACGGCGCCTATTTATGCCGCCATGCAGTAATGTGTAAACATTATTGTGTTTCGGTCTGAAGGACGCCGTAGCTAGTGAAATTCCTGGGCAAATGAGACTTAACATCTTATGTTTCAAGGTCACGAGCGCAATTGCAGTGGCGCTCAGAATTTTTGTAATTTAATTACCATCAGCTGAACGTCCTGCTCATCTCGTTTCTTTTTCATAAAAAAAAAGTAAAAAATTGTTATGTAATCTCGTTATGGCGTGTGTAACGCAGAAATTTGTCGATTAAATTTCATCTTCGTATAATTACCTATACTTGAACACAATGTAATGTTTTAATGAACTTACTTGGGGTGAATGAACTGCAAAGTGAGCCTTAAATTAAATATTATTATTGCTTAGAATAATTTGTATGCCTTAGTCGTTAATTAAACTATCACAGTAAATTTAAATTTAAATCATTACTTTTTACATCAATGTAATACGAGTTTTTGTATAAGATTTAAAGAAATAAATATTTTTTTTGTATTTATGGCTTAATTCACGCTTAACATAATATCGCAAACTTTTCTACTGTCTCATAAATTTATAATTTCTTATAAACCAAAATTATTAACTTTAAAATGTATACATTTTTTGAAAGTTTGAAAGTGCCCTTAGAAAATGTTTGTAATAACTTAATAAGTGAATAATTACAGTATAAGAATTAATTAAAGTGTTTATATTAGGGGTAAATTTCACCGGGACACTATGGTGGCGCAACCAGTCGCTCTACTGTGGTGTCCGTAAGTAACCATACTAGACACCATACAGACAGTACCTACCAGTAGGAGGTACCTTAGCACAGGATGCCGGCTAGATTAAGGGTACCACAACGGCGCCTATTTCTGCCATGAAGCAGTAATGTGTAGGCATTACTGTGTTTCGGTCTGAAGGGTGCCGTAGCTAGTGAAATAACTGGGCAATGAGACTTAACGTCTTATGTCTCAAGGCGACGAGCGCAGATGTAGTGCCGCTCAGAATTTTCGGGGCTTATCAAGAAGCCAAGCGGCACTGCATTGTAATGGGCAGGGCGTATCAATTACCATCAGCTGAAGGTCCTGTTCGTCTCGTCCCTTATTTTCATAAAAAAGAAAACAAGAGTAATGACCAAATTGGTTGCGCAACCAAATGGACACCAGTTGAGTAACTCCCTATAGAGCTGTATACATATTGTTGGTAGCGGCGACTGGTTGCGTCGCCATGGTGTCCAGGTGAAATGTAGCCCTTATATTATATTGAACAAATTAATAAGAGCTTCCCGTAGTATCCTTGTAGTTGTCTAAATTGGAGAAGGGGATAAGGAGGAAGACATCAATTTGTTTAGAAAGATGAGATAAAATAAAATTGGATGCCTATAGCTCCAAATAGGAATATATGGCACGAACATTATTGAAAAGAGTTAGTTATATATATAATTATATTTACACCAAAATTAAAGAAAAAGTCTAAAAAGAATCCCTTTTTTATTGATGAAACACCTTTATAAGATAATTTATAAGAAGGAAAGCACAATCCTTAACACTCAACTATTAACAACCCCGTATTTCATAAGTATTTGCAAGCAAACAATCTACCACATAAATTGTATTCAAATAAAAACACACATAACCAGTGTTGGAAATATATGAAATGTTCCCAGCGGGGAGCTAACCCGCAATTTGTAAATTTGTACTGAAATATCTTCCAGGGATTTATTATTTATTTCGCCTTACGAGTTTTTAGTTGAGGTACAGAGTAGGTAACAGAAGAATTTGGCCTTGAAGAGAAAGCAACAATCCTTCTCTTTGATATGTTGAGATACTTTTCGTCGTATTTAAGTGAAACTTTTATTGTATCGCCTCAAATTTCCTCGACCCATCTTCCGCGTGTCGCATATAAGTCGGAAGCGGTACTCTGCGGCCGATTGTAGTAGGAGTAAAGTTGTATCATTAATTTCAAATACTCCTTTTAAGTCAGCTTGGCCGCATGGTCAAAGGTGCCAGATTTAAGTTTGGGTTCCAAGAGGGAGAGTAGGTTCGAACCACACACCCCTTACCAAGACTTTTTTAATCAAAATAGATTTAGAATAATATAAAGAAGTAAAGCATTCGTTTTCTTTGATTTTGGTTATAATGACGATATTAATAATATGTTATTTTGTGAAACATAGTTTCACTTCCATCGTGGTTTCATAAAACCACCCACTTGCTTTTTTTTATTTAAACACTTCCCTGTTGCCATCGTAGCAAGGTTTCATTTCAAAAAGCATTCTACTGCTCTACTAAAATTTGTCGTTAACAGATAAGAATGGATAGGCCCTTTGGTACACATAAACAAACACTCAGATGTAAATAAATAATCTGTTTTCAGAATAAAAAAACTAGTTATAACCGGTAAAGAACTGAAAGTCACAAACACTATTATTAGCTCAACTTCAACTATTTTAAAGACACACATACATAACAATAACAGTCAGATAAGATAAAGCGTAGCTCTAAATTGTTTGGTGACTTCATTGCAACTCCGATATAATAACAATGTTCTTAATACATAGTATGAAATAATGTTACTAGATTCCTAACAGAGCTATATACAGCGCCGCGCTATTACATGAACACACAAGCAAATAATTGAAATTTTCACACAAACAAATAATAATTTAGGAAAATGAAATTTTAATCACCCGTACGTGGTTACATAAAACGGCATGAAGTAGGTGTCAATTACTACCAACTTAGCTTATATATGCCGCAGGTCTTAAAAGGTATAAAAGCAATATCTGAACACAACCTAGTAAAAGACTTGTTGAGATTTCTACTAATTTCCCTTCCAGAAGAAACATTTAATCACTATGTTACCAAATATGATTTGGCAGGCAGAGCAACTGGAGCAGTGAATGTAAAGGCTGATGTGCATCGTAATCAGCAACAGAGTCACAAGTTACTAACACTATTTAGTGTTGCTGGTTGGGCACATAACTGAAATTGCACTTAAATGGCTATCCATCTAAGAAGTTGATCTGGCAGAATCAAGTTTCAAATCGAAGCGTTTCACCACGTCCAAACGTTTTTGAACTACTATTTGAGTCCTGCCATTCAATTCAAGCATCGCACCCAAACAAACTACATCTGAACGTATAGCAATCCTCCACTACTGTGAAGCATTGCCCCACAGTTCAAGGAATTTTCTGCCATGCACAACAATTATTCCCTTTTCTCCTTTTGAACACAAGCGGAGGCTAACCTACTATTCTATCGCTATCACGCATCGCATGTTCAGAAATTTTCAAATCAGTTTTCCAAAAGATTCGAAGTGGATTTTTACTATTTTGTAAATGAGCACGCATAAATCTAGAATCACAAATTATACTTTCCTAGATACTTTATTCTTTATGTGAGAAAAATTAGGAGACGAGAAGACAAGACGTTCTTCGAATGGTGCATGGCACTGCATTGCAGCTCAGGATTCTTGATTTAACTCAAAATTGTGTGCGGCATTACCGTAATTGCGCTCGTCACTTTGAGACATAAGTTGTTATAGTATAGTTAAATGACATGTGAATAAAACGAGACATAATTTTACAATGAAATTTATATTTCTTCTGAGCAGCAATCAAACTATTTTTTTTCAGGTCCTGATTGGGCCTCCTACAACCTCGGTATTTTCATATGTATGCGATGTGCAAGCATACATCGGGGCATGGGCGCGCATATAAGCAAAGTGAAGCATTTAGAACTGGATCGATGGGAAGACTCGCAAGTGCAGAGGATGAAAGAAGTTGGCAATGCTGCTGCCAAGAACAAGTACGAAGAGAGAGTTCCACCGTGCTACAGACGACCCACCAAGAATGATCCACAGTAAGTAAAATAAACTAAGATGGTTTGATTTTAAGGACATACATTCATCATATTATATTGATTGGTGTGACTTCATGCATGGTATTTTTTTAGGTGCTCCAATAACAATAGTGCGGAAAATTCGGTAGAGTAATTGATATACGGCATATTTTTCACATTTTTTTTTCTATCTGGATGATACAAATCAATCTTGCCCTGTGCTTCCCTGGGGCGTAAAAAGAAAAGGGGAGTCACAGACCCAAGGGTGTCGTAAGAGGCGAGTATGGGATTTTTGAAGTCAGCACGATGTGGTCAGACTCGTCGGGTTAATTACCACACTCGCACAGAATACCGACGTAAACTAGCGGCTTAATGCCACTGTGCTTCGTATTCGCATAGTGTCGAAAGTCGAGTCCGTTGTCAGATTCGTTCTCAAGTTTGGAGTCCTTTGCCTAGATTATGAGGACTTCAAGGCATCCCATTCTTACGGTAGCAATAGCCTTACACTCGAATGAGATATCATTAGGGTTTTCTTTAGCCTCTTTGCACGATCTACATACGCTGCATTCACTTAGGCCAATTTTGGCTGGGTGCCCTTTTAGGTTGCATTAACTGTATAAGAAATATGCGAGGTTCCTCATTTGACTCCTGAATAAGATTTTGCATAGCTTTGTTGGTATTCTTGCTGTGATTTCTATTTAGTTCTTCTCCTATCGTATCGCCGAATATAAGTCTAGGAAAATGTTTCTCAACACTTCATGAAACAACTCTTACTTATTCCAGAGTGCTCATAGAACAATGGATTCGCGCAAAATATGAACGTGAAGAATTCTGCCACCCAGAACGGCAGAGCTATCTCTCAGGATCTATGGAAGGTTTCCTGATGAAGAGGGGCAAAGAGGACAGTCGGTATCAGCTGAGGAAATTTATTCTCAATGAAAATGAAGATACCTTAAAGTTAGTGCTAGTTAGCCCTTTATGCCTTTTTATTATTAAATTACTGGTTAGCACTAATAAGCCAAATATTATTTTGATATTTGGATGCAAGCTGCAGCGTGCAATACAAAGCTCGTTGAATTACCTTAACGTCCATGAACGACTCTATTGCTTGGCGTTGTGTAGAGACGTCGCTTCAATGTGTGCCTTTTAACGCATTTATTACGGGGAGTACGTATTTGAAAGATCTGTTTAGCCTGATTCCTTTTGCTGTATCCCATCACCGAATCACTCTTCACGAACTTATATCATACTCATCAACTGAATGTGTTTCAAAATTCCACAGTTTGGTTTTCATGTAACTTTCATCCAATCAAAATCACTTTATTAATTTAGGCCAAGTAAATGTTATTTATGAATGTGAACTTTGTTCCACGTAAACCAAACTGTGGATTGATCGAAATTCCTTGCACGGTGATTCTTTGTACTTAGAAAAACGCTGCGAGCTTGCAATTACATTAAAATATCGGGAAAATCATCGAATCGTGGAAAATATGTTTCAAGATTAGTGCTAGAGTAGCCTTCAAATCCCGGGCAATATTTAAATTCATTACTTGTTGTTATCATCACTAACCACTGCTTTGCAAATTAATCAAAATTTTCATGGAATTAAGTTATAGAATAAACTAGTAAAGTTGAATTTTTTTATGGAATCAAATTCAATAACAATCTATAAAGTCAAACATCAGCTGCCTGCGGTGACATACAGTGTGCTAATGCGGCATTTATCGATAAGCACACACTTTATTTATTTATTTTATTTTTCTAAGAACCGAAAAGCTGTTGCGGGGAGTTTAACACCAAACACGTGTTTTCTTACCGCACTGGTAATTTATGGCACCGCAGCTAGCGAGTTATAGACATTAGTATTAAATATTATAATTACTGAGAGATTCAGAGGAAATAGACTAATCATATTGTTTCTAATTTGACATTACGTCAAATTGGTGAGTACTAATCATGTTGTAACAATCTGATTGGTCAGTTTATCTGGCGTCACACATCCGCCTGCGTTCATTGGCTACATTGTCATAGCTTAACATACAAATGGTTTCATTAACATAATTCGCCTCATTAGCATTCTCTTAAATATTAGGCCTAGGATTAATATTATAATCTTATTTATCATTATAGAGTAAAATATACCTAATAATATTTTTATTCAATATATTTTTTTTGTACGTCATTTTTGATCTTTATTTTTGTTGCATTTTAATTACGTAATATTTTATTTGATTAAGATGTGAAAAAAATAATTTAAAGGCTGAGAAGACAGAAAGTTTAACATTTCTATTCTATACAGAAATACTAGCGATATATATTGTTTATTATAATTACATAAATAAAAAAGTCTTTTTTCGTCTGAACATGGAAGAAGTAAAAAATTAACGCCACAAAGAGGCCCGACGTTACAGACTACAAAGTTTATTTACCTTTGCCTAACATTGAAAGAAAATATCCACGCCTCATACAACTACGTCAGAAAAATTAACGCAAATATTGGCATTACCTACGTCATTTTCAGTACGTCGTCACTACATTTCGCACGCTTATCATAGAGTGAGTAAACATATTTGCAAATTAGCAAATGGCTGTGAAATTCCGTTGTATTTAATGATTTACAATGTCGTGATTTTATAATTATAGCTAGGTATCTGAGACATGATTTCAAACGTCACAAAACATAATTATTGCGTGTACCGCGATGTAGTTCGTCTTTTATGCGTTCGCCGTTACAGATGCTCTCGAAAATATCTATTGACGTCATGGAGCTTCTATACAGCCTACGCAAAACCTTTATCATAAAATAGAAGTAAGCAGACCGATAAATATCCGTTTACAACGCATTTGAAACGGAAAATTCTCGATTTCAACACGTTCGCTTGTAAAAATCTAACTTTATTTTCAAGCTCATAGATATGATGGTCTTCCCTCGGAACATCTCGTTTGTATACATATATTGACCGCGTTGTGTTTATTTTTAGTTTACTTTGACCTAGTTTGTATAAAATTAATCGTAATTAGTATTAGTAACAGTTATGACGTGTAACTGTGCGATATAAATAGTCTAGTTGTATAATATGAAATTTTTATTGTGTTTCTAACAAAACTCGTTGCAAAATTTTTCGTAAGGCTTACGTTGACGCGTTGACGTGTCAAGACATGATCCTTTCAAACATTCGGAATGATCCTTAGGTATCAGCATCCTTCGGATGGTTGTAGCGGTCGCGACGCTTGTCTCGGTCGAATTTTCGATCGGCTTCGACTCAAAAACATTGGTCGTTTGAGGTAAGACGAGTATCATTGACGATATAATTAAAAACCGTTACCGAATTTTACTCAGCTATCGAAACTTATCAAATTGTTGCCGTTTCAATTTGGTGTCAATGTAGGTCGATGAGATCACAGCACATACATATTAACATGCATTTATGTCTTGAATGTTATTGCATGCAACATAAACATAAACATCGTCACATCGCTCTTTCTTTCTGTGATACTTTACGCCATTGTCATTTCATTTTATGGGTTTTGTGGCAATTGAATTTATTATACAATAATGAACCGTATTTTAAATGAGGCATTTGAATTGCGAATACCAATTAAAATTGTATTTTAAAATGATAAGTTAAAATAATCAAAAGTCAAGATCATTGCCCCGATTTAAATATTCAATCCATAATTCATAAAAGTTTTATATTATGCAGGTACATAATATTTAATCAATTTAAATCATTACATTCCTTATCTCAGAATTTAATCATATTTGCTACTTTTTTGCAAAGTATTTTAGACATAAATTGTACTTAAATATATAAATCGAAATAATATCTTTTCTATTTTTTTTCTGAACATATTTTTTATCCTTTTTTATACCTCTTCAATGTATCTTGCTTAATATTTTTTAAATATTTTGTTGCAAAACTAAATTACGTTGCTGTGATTGAGTTGATTGTTGATAATTTCTTCTTCAGGTATCACGTGAAGGAAAACAAGGAGCCCAAGGGTATTTTAAAATTGTCTGAACTCAATGTTTCGTTTGCACCATCCAAGATCGGTCACATGAACTCCATGCAGCTAACCTTCATGAAGGATGGTTCCACCAGACACATATACGTCTACCACGATGATCCCGAAGTCATTAATTGCTGGTATAATATATTCTATTATCCTAAATAGTATTTTTTATGAGATGTTGGATGAACTTCAAGTTTTTTTATTTTTAATATATATATAGATAGGTATCTAAAAACAACAAGCCATGTCATTAAACGCAACAATTAACGAGACGGCTGAACGGCGAATAGCCATTTAGTTATTATAATATTATGTCATCCACTTGCCCTTCCAAAATCGGTAAGTTCCATATGTCACTAGATTTTTCAGATCCAAAATCGGAAGTGCCGTACGGCACACTTCGCCCTGACCGAGTTATGTCACTCATTTTGTTTATAAGATAGTTTATTTTGCATGGTCTTATAGCTTGTTTCAATAGCTTTCTTTTACATTCACTCAAATCATCATAATTATAAGCAATCTATTAATACACGTAAATTAATACGCATTGACAGGCCGATGCACGCGCGCCTAAATCGTGCCGATCCTAGGCATACCGCGGCGCGGGGGCATTGCCGATTACGGAAGATTCCAGATGGTCGCAGTCATATTATATTCTTTTTTGACAAAAAATCTTCCATCAAGATTTACCTTAAAACCTCAATGTTTTTCATCAAATGGACACATGGTTTAAATGATAGAAAGTAAAAACTAGCTGCCCAATAACATCTGTAATAACAAAGATCAAGAGATACTTCGGACCTATGAATTGATAGTATGTACAAAGTTTGAAGTCGTATCGGTTCAGGAATACTGCATCTGGCAGATGATTACACAAAATGGCTGTGTGGCAAAACAAATTAAAATGAATAATGCTCAATTAAGTACTAATTAATTAATTTCCTAATTCTCAGGTATACTGCTATTCGCTGCGCAAAACTGCACCTACTTCAAGTGGCGTTTCCATCTACACCGCAGTCTGATCTGATTCTCCGATTGCCGAAGGACTTTGCTCGTGAAGGTTGGCTCTGGAAGACTGGTCCAAGAGCTTCGGATGTTCACAGACGGCGGTGGTTCACTCTCGATAACAGGAAACTCATGTACCACGATGAACCGCTCGATGCGTATCCAAAAGGCGAGATATTTATAGGTAAGGACTTTTTTGCAACAATTTCTTTATGCTTGCTGAAAACGCATTGCTGGGGGTGTCGGTGCATTATTGTAATATACAGTGTGAATTTAAAACAATTTTGAATGCTGTGAAGGTAGCAAATAACACATAGTAGATCTACAGACCATCATCCTGAATAAGGTGTGAAGACTTTAAAATTAGAAGTAGTTCATTAAAATCTAATATTTTACTTAAGTTTGTCGCGTGCCAGTGATGACTTACAGTACGTAGACGTGGTCGCTAACTAAGGGCCTTATGAGAAAGCTCACGGTCACTCAGAGGGCTATGCTCAGAGTTTCCCTGCGAGATCGAATCAGAAATGGGAGATTCGTAGGGGAACCAAAGTTACCGACATAGTCCAAATGATTGCGAAACTGATTTGGCAGTGGGCAGGGCACATAGTTCGACGGACTGATGGCCGTTGGGGCAGTAAAGTCCTTGAATGCGTACCGGAAGACGCAGTGTTGGTAGGCCCCCCACAAGATGGACCGATGATCTGGTCAAGATCACCGGAATACGTTGGATGAGGGCAGCGCGTCATTAGTTCCCAAAATTTGATCCTTATTAGCAACACTATCGAATAATGTAAATATACGGAGTATTATAACTTTTTTTCCAAAATCAGCGGGTTTGATTCTTGGCTAGAAATATTGTAAATTGTTCTCTCTCCTGACTCCTTTAAGTACTTTTCGCTATTAATTAGAGTTTCGGATTTGGTCATTCACGACCACTTGAAAAGTTCTGGATATATTGGATATCATTTACTAGACTACGGGTTGACTGCTATCAAAGGTTATTTGGTTATTTTTTTAAAACAATGCAATTTCTAATTATACACCTATCACATCAAAACATATATATAACATATTGCACACTGCTGTTACCGAAACAAATATCGATAGCTTTCACCGGTGCGAGGCTCCTTTGCACAGTTATGTGTAAGCATTATTGCATTTCGGTCTGAAGGGCGCCGTAGCTAGTGAAATTGCTGGGCAAAAGAGACGTAACATCTTATGTCTCAAGGAGACGAGCGCAATTGTTGTGCCTCTCAGTTTTTTTGTTATGGGCAAGGCATATCAATAACCATCAGCTGAACGTCCTGCTCGTCTCGTCCTTTATTATCATAATAAAATGAATACTGATTGAAACCGATAAATAATTGCATGTCAACAAACCGTACTGCATTGGGTTTTGCTATGAGGGAAGTAAAAAAGGTTTTTTAAACGGCATAGTAATTTTATTTTATTTAAAAAAGAGTTTAATAGAAGAGTCATATTATTGTTTCGAATGGTTGCTTGTTTTTGACCTTCAATACATAAAATGCAATACTTTTGAATAGATAAATAATAAATAATTTGAATTTGATGAGACACCGATCATATAATTCACCTTGAAACTTAAGATAGAATCTTTCATATAGCTTTTAAAAGTACATGTATATTACATGTATTCAAATCAGATCATAAATTACAAATGCACTGGCATTTTTCGGCAAAACACAAATTCACTTATAAAATTAGGTGTAATCAGGTTTACACGATATTTTCAGGCCACGAATCAACTGGTTACTACATCAGAGTAACGAACACTGGTAACGGGTGTAAAGACGCGAGGTTTCCATTCCACCTCGTGACGCCGGAGAGGACGTATTGCCTCGCAGCCTCCACACACGAAGACCGCGCCGGGTGGCTCGCTGTCATACAACAAACACTAAAAAGATCCCTAACACCACAGGATTCAACAAGTGAGTTCCCTATTACAGATATCGCGCGAGTTGAATGCAGAAGAATGCGATAGTGCCGTAATATGAGTGTGTTGATAAATTAAACAATGCTTCAAGTTTAGCATTTTATACTAGGTTAAAATAATGAAAGAAATATTTTATTAATTGGAGTGAAACTTCTTTATCGACGTATGAGAGAAATTTTAAAGCAATGTCGTCGATTTTCGGTTACGAGCTATGTTGTTTTTTCTGACAGTTGTAACATTCTTTAATATTCATTAACAACATTATATTCACATGTGCTAATCCTGCCTTCAATTTCTTTTACTCAATTATTAAGTTTTACTTCAATGGCGCGTAAAGATTACACGCACACACTTTTTTTTATCATTTTAACCTTATAATTAAATCTCAATTGGTTGTTCTGCCTTTCTTCAACACACATGTCTAAAACATTTCTCGCTTGGCGATGAACAAAAGCTTCTTTTTTTGGATCGGTACCTGATGGACTCGGATCAGTGATTATTAAAATGAAAAAAAAAATAACACGAGTACGCAATTTTAGTATTATCGCAATACCACGGTAAAAGACAACTATACTATATAATATGTACCTATTAAATATAGTGTAGTCGTCTATATTTATATTATTATGTTATTATTAGTTATTATGTTGTACCATAGTATATACATATATATATATACGTGTTGCAGACATTACTTATATACAAAATATAGCAAACGATAGAGTTAACTGTGCAGAACTGCTAGAGCAGATTGGCTTACGAACCACTGTCAGCTCCCAAAGGCGGGGCAACCTACTTGAAATACAATCAGCAAAATGTAATTATAGACAGAACAGTTTTCTTATAAGAGCATGCAAACTTTATAATGAAGTTAATAGTGAATACGATCTTGACTTATTCAAGACGACACCATTGCAATTTAGACGTCAAGTAAATAAAAACTTTTAATTTATATAAAGCAAAAGTAAGTTATATAATATTATATTAAATGTAGGTAAACGACTATACACAATAAATAGTTATTATTTGTGAGAACTTGTAAATAGCTATCTGCTGTATAATAGATTAATTTTTAATATTTATCTCGCTGTAAGTTTTCTAAAGTTGTAAAATAAAATAAAATAAATAAATATATATATCTACACTATAGGCACGCGAGGCGGGGGGAGATTTTCCCGCTTTTTACCCCAGGCTCCTACAGTTAGGGTAATTGCGATGCCACTGAGCACTTCTACGGATCTCCTCATTTCTGATTCATAGTATAGCCCTCTCCATTGCTCAACCATGAGCTTTCTCATAAGGTCCATAGTTAGCGACCTCGTCTGCGTTCCGTAAGTCATCACTGGCAACAAACTTATCATTAGATAAAGCGTATCACTTAACATCAGATAATCTTACTATTCTTGTCACTTTTTCCTTATTAAAATAAAGTCCGTACGTTACTGTAAGTGATCACTACCGCCCACTTTTTTGCATTACCAGAGGAATCAAAGGCCCGTTTTTTTTATGAAAACAAGTGACGAGACGAGCAGGACGTTCAGCTGATGGTAATTGATACACCCGGACTATTACAATGTAGTGCCGCTCAGGATTATTGAAATACCCAAAATTTCTGAGCGGCACTACAACTGCGCTTGACACATTTATATCATCAATTGTCTTTTTGTTTCAGCTGAAGCCACTCTTCTTCGCAAAAGAACGACGTCAAATTCCGTCAGTATATTCTCGGGAAGGTAGTTATGCTAGCAAAAGCCATTAATTAGATTTAAATTAATAGTATACACGCTTAACTTTATTTAGCATTAAGAAATTCGAGTGATTTTTATTTAATAAAATGTTTTCGTTGTAAATAACAAAATGGTATGTATACCGAGGATAGTTTAAGCAGAATCGTGTTGTAAATAATTTATTTTAATGATAATTATAATAATAATTTATATCAGAACTATGAAGGACTGACGCGTATATGTTAACTGTAATGTAGATTTAATAGTATTTTATGTTTTACAAAACACAATCCATATTTCTGTATCTAACATAATGCTCTGAGCAAATGAAGAAACTCTACTGAAATTTTAAATTGTTTAAGTAAGTCATTATGAATTTGTATTCTATTCAATTCTTGTTAAATTTTTTAGATTGACTGCTGAAGCTTATTGTTTTTTTTTTATAAGTTCTCAATGGTTTTTATCTTAGATCATCTACACGTCTAGATAGACTGTAACAGCTGTTAAAATGACGAAAAATATTGAAGTTGACAGTTAACCTCCATTTTGAGCAATGCGCGCACACAAGCACAAAGTGACATACAAGTCGCGAGTGTAAAATGTAATAAACCTAGCCTGCTTTCATCGGTTATCTAGTAGAAAGAGACTCCCAAGACGTATAAATTATATAAGATTTTAATAATTATGTAAAAATGCACTCATTAGTACTTTTATTAATAATTTTCATTTGTTTGGTGCTTGTAGTAATGTAGTGACCAATAATAAGCCTAATTCTATATAGGGTTATGTTCAAATCTAGTGAATTACTTTTATGAACACATCACGTGAGTGTGTCTCTTGAAGAAAATTTTGAAAATATAGTCCAAACTAAATTTAATAATTCGAACTATAGTGTGAAAGCCATATTGTGTTAAGGTTTGAAGAGCACTGTTGCTAATTAAATTATTGGGCTAGGAGATAATGACATTAAACAAACATTGTTACATTTTTTAAAACTTCAAACAAAAATTTAGCTCTATGAAGGAGATGATATGAAAATAGGGTTGGGGGAAAGAGTGTCTTCGGATTTTATAGTAAAACTCAATATTGTTTCCAAAATTTAATTGCATTTAATAACAGTATATATTATGTGCCATTTTCTTTGATGACTTTTTGCCAAATGATCCGTTGCTGTAGAAGTTTTGGGACTTCTGATAAAAAAAGGCGTCAGTTGTTTTGGCAGTCCTCACTTAAAGTTAAACTTACCGTGCCTTAAGAATTCTGAGGACAACCAGGTGGATATATGAAGGTGTAACTCTTAATTTTTGCTGTTAAATATTTGTATGGTTATGATCGTGATAAAATACAACGCCCTTTCTAATAAACTACTCTAGCCGTTTTCTCTTACCTTCTTGCTTTAATCTCATCAGTTGTTGGCAGTAGGAATCTAAATCATTGGTTCTGCCCGGCGGTAAAAGCTCATAATGAACTATGCCCTTCCAATCGCACCCTACACAAAGCATGGCCTTATTGCGAGTTAACCCGAAAGTTATCACAGTCTGTGTACACCTGAATACCAACTACTACTAGACCAGTTAACAATCTCGTCAAAAACGGTTAGGTTTCATAACGTCTCAATATAGAATGACAACTACCCAACCAGATATCGAGCTTTTTGTGTACCTTTTTTCAAATAGGCAGAATCTGTTTTGTGGTCAATTTTCAGTCCTTTAACTCCGGTGCTCGGGTTTTTAAAAAGGGTGTCCATTTTATCCGTAAAATTTCGAAAGCTTTATTCATTTACAATATTTTACTAATGTGTTTTTTTAATATTACCTTTTTTAATCATAAAAACTAGAGAGATACAAATAGTACCTACAGTCAAACAGATTTTTTCACAAGTTTATACATACCATATGCGAAATAAAATTTCCTTCACTTATTATATCTACGCAAATTCGCACAATACCGAGAAATATGCCTAAAAATCATGCTATCGAAACATATTTTTAAAATACTGAGAACCGTAGACATTTAGATTTTTATCATATAATTTTGGCATTAATTCTATCGTTTCACTCAAATATATTTTTTGGGAATTTATTATGAAGGACTTATATATTATAAAATAGTCGGTCGTACTCATGTTATTGTTTCTTCCTAATTAAATGTTATATCGTGTACCAAAACATATAAAAGAATAATGTATCTATTTAATAAACCTCTGTACACAAACAGTATTGTAAAACAGGAATGTTATTTTTATGCTGCGACAATTTATTCTTGGTTAATTTTATCGGGTATTTGATGGAATGGTAAATTTAAAGTTACACAAGGAGAGTTTTACGCATGCGATTTGTAATTTTGGCATAATAATGTTACAACAGAAAATAATCTCGTGTAGAGTTCGCGTAGGGGATATTTGCTAAAGATTTCTGGGCGCTCGCGAACCACAAATTCGTCTAGTGTAAATGACGGTTAAGATTGTATCTATATTTTATATTTATTTATGGTGCAGCGAGAGTTCAGAAAGTTTTAAGTCGACAGAGTTTATTTTTACCTCTGAAAATCACAGAATAGACAGGTATTGGTCACGTATCTAGTTGGTTTGTCGTAAAGTTGGTAGAGTGCTGTTATTTTGAAAAATGTAAATTAACTTCATTTATTTAAATCGGCTTTACTCACCGTGTATCGGTACCGACTAGTTTCAGATCATTTGAAGGTTCTTCAACTCACTCTTGAGTTAAGTTAGTTTGCGGTCGCGTCCTGTTTAGCACATTGGATCATAATTGAAAGACAGATTGCCAAAATGTCTGCGTCTTACACAGAAAAACTTGCGCTTTACTTTGCGTCAGTGGTGATGACACACACGGTACGAAAATTCAAACTTTTATGTTAGTAGAAGAACAACCGAGTTGTCTGAAATTAGTCGGTACCAACACCGATGAAACGTGAGTTAAGCCGATTTAAATAAATAATGTTAATAATGTCTTACAAAAGCATGAACTTGACGAGTATTGCTATATGGAAAAACTTTTGATTATTATTAGCTACTACAGTATAAACTTGCTCTCTTTGGTGGAAACATACATTTTACATACAGGGAATAATTATGATTCATCAAATATAATTTATATTATCAAAAGCAGCAGTGTAAATATTAAATCTCAATCTTAGGCGTGTAAATAAAGTTACAATAATATACATTTTTATGTTAAAAACATTATTTTTAAGATCTTTTTGTCTTATAACCTTATATTTATCTTAATATTTAATCCGTCTTAGCTTTTACGACCTATATCAATGTAGTTAACCATGTTTATTGTTCCAGCTGCAGATTTTACGTGTAATTAAGCAATAATTCAAAAAAATATGTTTAATAATATGTATCTTAGGTTTTAGAAAAATGAACATTTCAAATCGGATTCAAGTTATACTATCTCGTATCTTTAACTTAGGTAATTCTAAACTTGACGGAATACTAGATTGTGCTATGCTCGACATCAAATAATTTAATTAATAAATAAAATAAATTAATTTAAAAGGCCTAAATATTAATTAAATTCAACTGCTTTTAGAGCTATAAAGTATGCTTTGACATTTTCGATACAACCCCCAAGCGTTAGAAAAGCGACGAGACCTTGTTATATAAACGTTAGCGTGAGGTCAACAGCTGGCAGTCGTTAGTTTTAAGGCGGTCCTTCTGATTGGTGATATTTGAAGTGACGTCACAAGATGGCGGCCTGTCCCCATCTCGACGCTCGAGGGCAATAATTCAACGCACTTAAGATTATTTTTTAAGAATGTGTAGGAACCAAAGAATTTTATCAATACCCTATACAATAGCATCATCATTAGAGTTGTTAAACTTGATTGAGTAAAACTGGCAGTAACAATAATATAATTAGATGAAGAATATGAGACAAATAACGTAATTCATGCCGCGACCATGACGCTTGCAACTGCGTCAAAGTAATGGAAAACAAAAAACTCTGACATGGTATAAGTATTGTTAATAATGCTAATAAATTAAATTAACACTAAACAAAAGGATGATAGCACTAAAATTAACAATAACTATTTTGCCGTGTTTTATTTATGATGAAATCACCGAAATCAATATTTATATAATTTTAGTGAATATTGTAATGCTAGGAGTCTACCAAAAATGTGGTAGAACTTTTTTACTTGTAAGTACTAAGGAATTTGATGATACAGGATTTTTTGAGTGATGATAGATTGAATCGAATTCATCTATCCATGTGTTTGCTATCAGCTAGATTTAGTATATAGCTTAGTCTAATTAAGCCGAAAGTGTGGAGGTATTTATAAAATATAATATAAGCAATAAATTAATAGTTTTTGAATATGTTAAAGTGTGAAAGAAACAGTGGTAGTTTTCCAATAACAGCGCTAAAGCGCTTAATGCGGCATATTATAATAATAATAATAATATAGCCCTTATTCAGATAGAATTTACATATTATATACTTAGATACTATCCTTAACTAATTATCTATTACTATCTGTTTGTCTATTAACAAAGGCCTCTTCCAACTTCTTCCACTATTTTCTATCTTTAGCTTACCTAGACCATGTTGTGCCTGCTATTGTCCTAATTTCGTCTGACCATCTCCTGTTTTGTCCCCCCCGTTTCTTTTTTAGGTGTCTGGGGTACCAGTCTGTGGAATGCGGCATAATACTCAACTTTGAAAGTTCCAACTGTAGCATGGCTTCGCACAATCGAGCAATTTCAAAAGTACTGGTTTCATGTGATGCGTGCAATCGATTCCAACTCAGTAGCAGAAAATTAACTAGTGTTTTTTCTTTAAGTTGGCATTGATCGAAATTTTATGTATATAATATCGTTAGTAATATTGCTAAAAAAACACTTTAGTTTTGTCGTAGTTTTTTGGAAGCTATGAAAGTAGTTTTGTGGAAATAATAATATTTATTTCAAGTGTGTTAAAAAAAAATATAAGCTTGGATGAAGGTAAATTACATTTACCAATTTTTTTTTAACACTGAACTTAGCGCACTCTAGTGGTGCATCTGAAAACTAAATCATGTTCGCATTCGTCGAGTCGCATTATGCTCTGTAATTGGAAAACTACCAGTAACTCTTGTGTTGCTCGGGGATATTTTTAATCTGTAGACTTCATTTGCGGAAAACGCCACAGATTAATTTGTTAAAAAGCAGCGTAGATGTAGTAGCCACCAATTTTTCAATGGCATGTAGGTCCTTATTCGAAAAGGCGTCTCAATAGATACATAATCGATGCTCAACTATTGTTTTCTTGAGTGACGTAAGATGACGTATTCTGGAATACTTTCTATCCCTTTTGCCGTTGATCAATTTACGGCCGTTTTCAATAACCTATCTACCCTTAGTTTAACTTACGGATACATTGCTGTCACCGTTTAATGACAAGATCTTATCTATCCATAGTTATAGTCCGATGCTATCTGTCAATAGGTTATTGAAATGTAAGTAAGCGTAAAAGGATAGATTTGTCTACCTATAGTAAGTTAAACTAAGGATTGATAGGTTATTGAAAATGGCCGTTAAACAATAGCATTAGCCACAGCCTAGCAAAACTAGAAAAAAGCGATTTACTCTATTGTATGAAACGTGCAGTCATTGATAGATTGAGAGATGACATCAATAAGTCTTGTAAAAAACGGAGATTGCCGAAATCCACTACGTTTTAAGCAACTGTTCGCTTTCAAACTTAGCCGGATTATACTTCGTCGCCAATCGCCATACTGTAATTACTACTATTTCAAACTTATGTCAAATGACTGCACGTTTCATACTAAACTAAATTTTAATTTTTACTTAGGCAGTCCCGCATCGTATTACGTAGTTTTTACATCCTTTTTGATTTGCCATACAACGCTGCGTGTTTAACACATCTGTCGGCGTTTAATAAGGCCAGAATTTAGGAAATCTCGTGAAGGCAGCTATAAAAATTACTATCCCCTTATGTAGTAATATATCCTGAAATAATCAATCATTATTTTTAAAATTTATCGTAAATGATCATTGAAAATTAAATTAAATCATTTATGTATTTAAATTTTGTCCACTAATATACCATCTATGCTTTTTTTACAAATACAAGTATTGTAATATGTAAGTAAATATAATCTAGAACGCAATTAAGTAATGGTTCTATAAGGCTTAGAAGAATAAAAGTCAGTGCCTACAGTAGATATAAAAATCAAAGTAGGCTTGATTGTAATCGTGATTCGTATCATATGTAACTTTTAACGAAATTAAATTGTAGCTTTTCAGTAAATAAATTCGAGGTTTAGGCATTTGTATAGGACCCTAGTTGCCATAGCAGAAGTATAAATATTCAATTAGTTTAGTTTTAGGTTAAGTAGATTATCTTAGTAAAATAACAATTAGACAATTAATTCAGCTGGAAAGCAATAAATTGTTTTGTATTGGTAGTAATTAATGACAAGCCTAATGGTTTTAAGCCTTCTCGAGTGTAAATTCCGCTAAGATTCATGTTCAATCAATTCGAAACGTATTTCGCCTCTACATGAGGCATCCTCAGGAGATTTTGACTTGCCAAATTCTGACACGGGACTAAATAGAAAGAGCCTCTTGTATATCCTCGTCCCTTGAATTAGCGCGCTGTGATTGGTCGGCTGTTGTGACGTATTACTCCCGGGAGAGATACGTAACAATGGTGAAGAGAATTATCTTTCTTTCGACTTGTCCCCAATACACTTATTAATTTATTAAATATTTCATGTAACACTAATTCAATGCGAGTACAAAATTAAGGTTCAAATAGCTGTTCTAATATATTGCATTTTTGCATGTACACTAGATGAATAACCACACCTCTTTTACGCAGGAGAAAGAAACCCTAATGCCCTAAATGTGATATGAATTTGGTACCTCTAAAGCGATTTGTATTCGTAACTTTGAATTTGATGGGAATATTTTTGTACAGTTTGTTCACATTAAGACATTGCATTTCACATTCTAATTATAAATTTATACAGTATATTGTTTAAATATCTAAACATTCTTTTCATCGATGTATTTTTCGAAGTGAACTCGTACTGAAAGGTGTAGTACCAAACTCAATATTATTTTTTTATTTTTGGAGACTAACAATGTTGTAAAACCATTTATATTACCTACAATTGTAATAGGTGCTATGGCAGCTATATAGACATATTAGGGCTTACACAGTAATCTCTATTGGGAATTAAACCCTTAAAACAAAATGGCGCTCTTATTTGGGCGAAGTGCTTGTAACGTTATCATTATAGTAATAATTTTAGTACCTATATTAATTTAAACAAATTTACCAAAATGTTGCCTCGCTTAAGTTACGTTATTTTGATTTTTGTAAATATATTATATTATATAAGTGTGCTTTGGCATAATAATATGTTTAAATCAATATTTACAACAGAAATAAACTTTTCGCCCAATTATTGTTTTTTCTTTTTTTCATTTTAAATTATCTCTAAGCTTTTGCTTAAAGCTTATGAATTAATTGGTTCACTATTTGCTTGCACGACGGAACCTGTTACTGCTGATAAACTTTTCCTCGCGGGGACCATGCAGTGGGAAGGTACAGTCAGAAGAAATCAGTAAATTGTAGTTGTCAGTAAATACTAGATTAAATGAAATAACGAAAGAAATAAAATATAAATAAAGGAATTAAGAAAAACTTCACGTATTTAATTATTGTTGCAACAATTTTTGAAGTGTAAGTAAAGAAGTTCTCTAGAATCGTTGTTTTTTGAAACTTGATGAAATGAAAAAGTGAGACAATAGAGGCGCCGTTATATCCTGATTTCATATATATATCCTATATAATGATTTCAACAATATGAATATAATATCCGAGGTTCTGGAGGGTGCAGAGAACGAATTTGGGATCTTTTTTGACAAACAAAATGGCGCGTAACCGCAAATCGTGACGATTTGCTATAAAATTTCTGTCATATAAAGAAGTTTCACTTCAAAAACATACCGACGTATTGAGAACCTCCTCCTTTTTTGAAGTCGGTTAAAAAGAGTGGCCGTTAATGTTCTTACGAGCTCAACTTTTTCCAAACATATGGTAAATTCAGTAATTTAAAAGAAATATTTATAGTGACTATTCAAAGCGCTTAATTTATGCCTAATTGAATTAAGATTATTTGACTTTGACTTTGGATACTTATAACATCATGTGGCGTCTTACACATTAACAAATAATAATACTTATGTAAACCGAAACACTACTAACCCTGTTTAGTTTAAGCACTGATGTGTCACCAGCTATATCGATGTGCTCTTTATTGTTTACCGAATCGGAGGTCCGTAAAGTATTAGATTCTGTAGATGAAACAAAGGGTGCAGGTAGTGATGGCATCCAGCAGTATTTATTAAAAGATGCAGTAATGTCTTAGCTTCACCTCTTAGACTTATATTTAATAAATCTCTAAGTACAGAGGAACTCCCAAAAAAATGGAAAAACGCTTTAATTGTACCTGTGTATAAATCCGAAGATAAATGCCAAGTCTCCAACTATCGGCCTATATCAATTTTAGTTAACTTTGGTAAGGTTCTTGAAAAAGTTATAGCTTCTAAAGTAACATTAACATATCTAAAACATATCATAACTAATGAACAACATGGGTTTGTAAAGACGCGTTCCACTGTCTCTAATTTAGTATGATACTCAAATATTTTGGTTGAGTCACTAGACAATCTTATTCCCGTGGACGTGATCTACACAGATATCAGCAATGCGTTTGATCGCGTTAATCATATAATACTGATAGAAAAATTGAAGAAAGTAGGACTTGCCGGTTCTATTTTGAAATGGTTTTGCTCTTATCTTCAAGATAGACAATCTAGAGTTGTAATCAATGGTTTCATATCTAATTCTGACAAAAATATAACAGTCGTCCCTCAAGGGTCTCATCTAGGTCCAATATTATTTAATATATTTATAACTGTTTTAAATTTTCTTAAGACTTTCTATATTCTGACGATCTCAAAATATCAAGGCCAATAATATCTTTTGAAGATACCAAATTACTTCAACAAGATCTAAACAGATTGACTGATTGCTGCAAATTGAACGATATGTCTTTAAATACATCCAAATGCTTTACAATGCAATTTACTCGTAATAAAGATACAACAGTTAATACGCATACTCTAAATGCTCAAGGCTAATCGAATGTTACTGAATTTAAGGACCTCGGAATTTGTTTTGATAAAGAATAAAAATTTCACAAACATATAGACAACATAGCCAATAAAGCATTCAGAATACTCGGTTTTATAATTATGAATGCCAAATAATTTAAATCTCATTCAACCAAAATAACATTATTTAACTCTTTTGTATAGTGCATCTTAGAATACTGCAGCGTAGTTTGGAGTCCACAGTATGATATATAATAATATGTGTAAATATACTAAATTTTTCAATGCAGCAATGAACGTAAGAACTTTGCAATTTGATTACAGACAGTGTTCCGCTACTTTGTTATAGATTCCGTTATCATAATCTAAGCAAACTCTCACCAAACTATCTTTGAAGTATATCCTTTCCCATAAAAAAAAATCATCGAAATCGGTTGGCGCGATATTAAGTTATTCGTAAATTTATCACCCACTTTGCTATACGTATGTTTAGCAAAATTTAAGACTTTTAGGGTTTTCTCATGGATTCCACTGTCAGATCTGGACCAAATTACAATGGGACACTCGAGAAGCACCAGCTTTCATATAAAAAATAACTAACAAAATCGATTCACCCAGTCGAAAGTTTTGAGGTAACAAACATAAAAAAAATACCGACGAATTGAGAACCTCCTCCTTTTTTGAAGTCGGTTAAAAAGGAGACAAACGAGCGTACGGGTCACCGGGTGTTAAGTGATCACCGCTGCCCACATTCTCTTGCAACACCCGAGGAAACACATGAGCGTTGGCTGCCTTTAAGGAAGCTATTCGCGCTTTTTTGAAGGTACCCTTATCGTACGTATATTTATAGATTAGCGATACTAAGAGAAGAGAATTTATTTATTATGACAAACTTATTATATGAAGGCGAAACCTCGGAGCAAAGCTAGTGTATGACGAATAGGACGTAAAACAAAAATAGTGAGTTCCGACTCTCAACTTTTTGCATGATTTATTTGTTTTGTCAGATTGTGTCCGTTGAGTGGGAAACAATATCGGGTTACAAGCGGTGACTGATGGAGCTTTCATCTACAATTTACAAATTATTTGCGTAAACTTCATTTATATTTTTAGGATTAAATTTTAGAGGAAGAATTTTTTGCCCATTATTTTTTCGAATTTGGTATGCATTTTGAGAATTAATTATTTAGTGTAATGTCAATGTATATAATGAGGTAGCAGTATTAGACATTTCTAAGAAGAATTCTATTAGATGTCATTACATCTAATAGAATTCTTAAGGCATAAATTTTGAGAGTATAAATGCCTTTTACACCTTTTATGCCTTTTATATCTATAAATTCTCTAGAACTAATTGCATGTGCATTGTGCAGTGTTGGTGTAGGTAGAAGTAAACTTTAGTACTGCTACTGCAGTACTCTGTAACGCAAGTAATATCCTTTTTATGGATCATGACGGTAGGTAGGCAAACGTATGTACTCTGAATGCAATATAACAATGTGTTTCGAGCTCTACTGGAGCTGCCATGGAGATTTAGCGCGCCAGGTGTGCATGCGATGCACAGAGGTGACGATTTTTATGCTGTAATGCTAGAGCAGGATTCCTGACGAGATTATATAATAATCATAATAATTGCATAATGAAAACATTACCACCTAAATTCACCAAATTTTTTTTTATATAAAATGTTATATTAAATTTTTAATGTATAAATTTTAATTTTTAATTTAGAATTTTTAATTGATGATACCTAATTAATAATTAGTAATGTTATCTACTTTAATACAAAATTGGTTATGTACGGTTTATTCTGTCTGTAATAAAATATGGTTATTTTATTTATTTTACATCGTAAGTGATCAGCAGCTCGTACATACTCTCTCATTTGCACCAAAGTAGTCACCCATATTCTCTTGCGTTCCCAAGGAGTCATAGTAGCTTTTTAGGTAGCTACGCACTTCTTGAAGGCATTTATGTCATCCAACGGGAATCACAACACGCAAAGAAATCAATTTTACAATTAAATTCGAATATTGTTACAATTTTCCCAAGAACACGTTCGTCCAGAACTTCAAAACGATTTGGTAGCTTGTTTAACGTCTGGTACGCAGATTTTATCAATCCGTTTCAAATTTGATGTAGATGACATATCAAACTGTTAAAGACTTAGGCACAATGCAAGTTTAACTAAGTTCTACACATAACTTTTATAATATAAATTAATTAATAATAATTAGAACCCACAAAATCTCTTCTTCATCCAAAATTTAGACATACTGTTGAATTTGTAAATTATGTTAATGTGTTCATATATTTATGCATGAAAAAGATGTATATACAAGGAAATAAAATAACACATGTATTTATTTATTATATGATTCTATTTATATTAGAAATATTAGAGATATACACGATCTAGAGTAATAACTTGTAGCAATATCTATAATAATATTATATATAATTATTTATATTTTTTAAACTCTCATTGTATTATTTCGCTATCACTACTAAACTCTTCGCTGATTTTTTTTTTAGTTTATTGGCCAATACAGAACAAATACATAACATTTTTATGAAATAAGTACCACGAAAACCTCACGGGTGTATCTGGGTCCCTAGAGCCATTCAAATACAATAAAATGTCTCGGAATAGCAACTGTCGCTTAATTATCTTGTCGCTTGTCGTGGTACGAGGGTTACCTAATCGTTGTCATGCGCATTGTTATAGTCTAACCACATGGTCGGCCTTGGTACGACCGAATCATCGAACGCGGTCTGGTAGCGGACCATATTCGATGGGATGTTACATTGTCCATCGCACAAAATTATTGTTATTATCATCCGGACCGTTCCAAGTACAACGCCGGACCAACCGTAGCAGTCCGATGGTCCGGCTGTTTCAAATCCGACCATGTGTTTGGGCTATTACGCTGACGGTTTGGCGGTGCGGCTATCTATTTTCTATTTTATTGTTGTATTCTACTTTATTATAAATTTTACTTATATTAAACAGAAGACAGTCATGTATATAAAAAAGCACATAGAAATCCACAATCCCTGCTTATCCCTCTTGAAAACAGCGTGATAAGTTATTTATGTCTGTATTTTAATTAAATTATTATCAACCTGACGAGCAAGGTTAAGCTTTATATAACAATATAGGCATTATAAACCTCATAAATTATTTGTGACATCTGAATAACTTCTCATATTATCATAATAATTCTCCTTATAACTATAATTACAGTATTGCATTTTCGTGTTCTCATTAATTTCCTCAAAGTTTCTATCTTCGTAGCCACTCTCATCATAATCAGGCATATAATTGTTGCTGTGTGCTTCTTTCGTAACATTTTGTCTGTGAATCTGATGTGTATTATCATCTTGAGAATTTATACTCCATCTTTGTGAGATCGCACAGCTTAATGAACTTCCGTGTTGAAATGCGAACGGCCACGCCTGCAAAAAGAACTTGTGTTAACGATTTAAGCTTTTTTTTATGAAAATGAGGGACGAGACGAGCAGGACATTCAGTTAATGGTAGTTGATACGCCCTACCCATTACAATGCAGTGCCGCTCAGGATTCTTGAGAACCCAAAATTCTGAGCGGTACTACAATTGCGTTCGTCACCTTGAGGCATAAGATGCTAAGTCTCATTTGCGCAGTAATTCCACTAGCTACGGCGCCCTTCAGACCAAAACACAGTAATGTTTACACACTATTGCTTCACGGCAACGATAGGCGCCGTTGTGGTACCCATAATCTAGCCGGCTTCCTGTGCATAGGAGCCTCCCACTGATGGAGTCTCCCACTTCTGCGTAAGATACGCCATAGTTAGACGGTTAGTATTGTTGTAGGTTCGACTGGTGGGTTAAGAGCGTCAGAGGCGTTTACCGCTGTATAGGAGGTATAGGTTAATGCCGCGTCGTTCATACATATATGAAAGTTTATCGATCTAATGCTATACCAATATTTTCTTATATGGTACAGAAAAGAAGGAAGAGATTTGTATTCATGTATGTACATTTGTATTTTGGACCGATCTAAAAATTTTTTTAACAATACCTGGAGTTGTATAACAACAAGTGACAAACAAGTAACAACAATGGTTTGTATAATTTTTGTGGACGAGTTTGTCTGTTTCTTTGTTTGACAAGTATTTTTTTATGACAGTTAGGGAGGAGACGAGCAAGACGTTCAGCTGATGGTAATCAATACGCACTGTCCATTAGAATACAGGTCTGCTCAGGATTCTTGAAAAAACCAAAACTTCTGAGGGGCACTACAATTGCGCTCGTCACCTTGAGACTAAAGAGTCTCATTTGCTTAGTTATTTCACTAGCTACGGCGCCCTTCAGACTGAAACATAATAATGCTTACACGTTACTGCTACACACCGACAAAAGATGGGGTTGTGGTGCCCATAATCTAGCCAGCATACTGTGCCTATTTCTGCCATAAAGCAGTAATGTTTAAGATCTGATCGATCTGAAGGGCGTCGGGAAAATGAGACTTGACATCTTATGTCTCAAGGTGACGAGCGCAGTTGTAGTGCCGCTCAGAAGTTTTGGGTTTTTCAATAATCTTGAGAGGCACTGCATTGTAATGGGTACGACGTATCATGACCAACAGCAGAACGTCCTGCTCGTCTCGTCCCTTACTTTCATTTAAAAAAAACTATGACGATTAGTCGTAATCTGTTCGGACAAAGTCGTGGGCGCTCGCTTGTTTATTAAATTTAATATAAGAAAAACACCGGGACCTCCCACTGTGATTTCGAATGTGCGAAATACACTTGTATCAGTTGTCCCTTTTGTGTTCAAAGTGTAAACATCGTAAAACATATGTTTATAAATTTATTACTAGAGGAAGAAACCAAAAACTATTAGTTTAAGTTTGTTGTGGTAAGAAGTGTGTATTTAACATTTTTCACGATTATAATGGAATTGTCATATTTGACTATTTATTTACTTTATTGGAGACAAAAACAGAAACAAAGGATTCAATACACATTCGAATTATAACTAACTAAAATAATTACAATTGTTCCCTTGGAATGTCTCGCTGAGAACATAGATGTCAAAGATAAAAGCGACATCTGCTTAGGTGGAAGCGTGCACGTACAATTTACAATAAAGTTTAATCGCAACAAAGGTAAGTAAAACATGGTTAAAATAATCTAAATCATTGTTAAAACTTGAATATAGAAAGCAGAAATCACTTTCGTTTCAGCGTATGACATGACAACAAAGTCATGTAGAGGCGTGGCACAAATCAAAGTGATTTTGTGAAACTTGGCTCAAACAACACTTAAGAATACAAATCGTAACATTTTCATTAATATTGACATCATTAATATAACTTAATTTCAGATTTGCAGCAATTAGCTCACAAAAACAAACCTCATACTCTTAGATTTCCTCTGCTTGACATATTAAGTTCAAAATAAAATAATTGATTTGTCAAAAAAACTATAAATCGTGAGCAAACCCTGATTCCTTTTCCTGATTACAAAGAAAGATTTGGGTAAGAGTTATTTTATATGAAAAATTCAGATGAGATGCTTCAAGTGTATGATAATGATGATAATGATCTTTTATAGTCTTAAGACTGCTTTCCGCTTGTCATTTATTTAGAGTTACGAAGAGATCTGAGTATTCCTCAGCCGAATTCTTCTTCGAAAAAATCCTATCTCTCAAGTTGGATCAAATTGCGTACAGTGTGCAAAATTTTACTAACTAGTTTATTAACTAAATTTTTTATATTAAGATATATCTATCTTTATACATAAGAATTTCGAGTCACGTTGTTTGTCCGCGATGGACTACTCAACTACTGAACCGATTTTAATCAAATGTTGCACACTGTCTTCAGTTTGATCCAACTTGAGAGATAGGACAGTTTTTATTTCGACACTTAATATTTTTTTTCTATTTCTGCATAAAGTAATTTTTCACAAACCATGGAAAAATGAAATTAATTTTTATAATGATTGAAAATCTACAAATTTCGTAGTTGGCAAGAAATGTTGCATATAATAATAATATGCATTTGTTTAGGTGAAGCTAAGCGCACCGGTCACCAGCTAGTAAAAAATATATAAATAATTTTCATACAAATGATTTGAGTTTTCTTTCGTGTTAATTCCGCCAATATTTGTCTTTAAACAATTCGACACGTGTTTCGCCTCTACACGAGGCATCCTCAGGACGTGTTGTCTCGCCAAAATCTGGCACGAGTCGGCGAAACACGTGTCGAATTGTTTAAAGACAAATATTGGCGGAATTAACACTAAAGAAAACTCAAATCATTTGTATAATTATGGATTTCCGCAAAGTAACGCCTACTTCAATAGAATAATTTTCAGCCTAAGCATGTGTTTTTTCTTTTTAATGTGAAATGGGCACGTAATTATGACTTCTTTCTTAAGTCAATGCCATTTGGTTAGAAAAACAATGAGGCATCGGCGAAACAATAAAACAGAGCATCTCTTAAACGTCCGGAGTAAAACTTTATTAATACCAACAACAGCTGCGAGCGTATGTTCTCGTGCTATTTCGTTTATTGTTCTTATCGTACCGTTTCTAACTCTGAGCGATACTTACGGGTTTGTTTATTTATGCTTCAGGGAAAAGCATAAATTCAGGAGTGCGCTTTTTGTGCTTTGATTATAAAAAAAAACGAGTGCGTTTCGGGACCCCCGACAGAAGTGATAACTTTAAGTAATTTAAGTTAAACTATTTAAAATTGAATTTGTTTAATTTAAAAAAAGCTTAGGTAATTTCTAAAATTTTATGTATGTTAATATGATAATGTAAGGAAAGGTTATTTATTAATAACATATTTTATTCATTATAAAATATATTTTATTCCCAGTTACAATTCTTGATATGTACATTATTTGTATTATTATTTAATCGTATAAAAGTAACAATTGGTTAGAGTGAGAGGGGAGGAGCCTGAATACCGCTGCGTGAGAGAAAGGGAAGCCAGACAGACGAGCGCCGTAACGCGTTACGTTACGGAGCAGTTGACCAATAAGAAGTAATAACTTCAAAAAGGATAAATGCAAAAGTGACTGGAGCAACCAGGGTTCCGTGCTGATAACATAAAATATAAAAAATATATTTTTTTATACATGGGGGCAAACGGATGATTGGCTCATATTGATAGAAAGTATAAACCAGTCGCTCAAAGTTTTTGATAATTGGAAGTAGGCTGTTATGTGAATATATTTCATAAATACTACTTGTCTCGTCGTGAACATTTAGAGATAATTTAATAAATTAAAACAACTTTAATAATTGACCTGAATGATTTTAATCTCAACACTTCGACAGTAGGTACGAGTATAAAACAGAGAGTAACGACATTTTACATTACAATAATTATGATTACCACAGAGTATCGAACTAACTGACTAATAGATCTTCTTTTTTTTCAATTAGTTTTAATAAGAACCATATACTCTACACTTAATAGGAATGAAATAATTAAATACTTCAATGGAGACTTGCATTCGATATTAATAAGGAGTTGGTTTTGGTCGCTAACTATGGGCCTAATGAGAGAGCTCATGGTTGTTCAGAGGGCAATGGAGAGGACTATGCTCGGAGTTTTCCTACGAGATCGAATCAGGAATGAGGAGATCCGTAGGAGAACCAAAGTTACCGACATAGCCCAAATGATTGCGAAACTGACGTGGCAGTGGGCAGGGCACATAGTTCGATGGACAGGTGGCCGTTGGGTCAGTAAAGTCCTCGAATGGCGACCACTTACCGGAAGACGCAGTGTTGGTAGGCTTTATGATTTTGCGGGACTATTTTCATCCCTTCTAAAAAACGATAATATTTAACCATAATTTAAATTACTTCGACAATTTAATAGCCATAATTACTAATGTAATTAACGCTTATTAAAATTACTACTATCCAAACTTACTTATACGTGTTAGGAGTAAACTTCTGAAAATTTCGGGCCACGCGACCAAACCAAAATGTGTGTTTGTGTAAAAAGTAATCCTGCCATTGATCAAATCATTGGTTTGCCTTCGCGGAACGTGTCTGCTAATCCCCCGATGACAGAAGTTAGTCGCGCCGGCGTTCGACTTAACCACTGATTCATTGCTTTTAGCAGCATAAAGTTACACTCACAATGTAAGCGAAGCTTTAAATTATATAGTCCAGCTGATAGACGTCGTTGTTTCCATAGCAAAACAAATCAAAACAGTAACAAATGAAAGGAGTCTATATTAATGATTGCTATTAATGATTGATTGTATGATTATATAATTTATAGAAGATCATTAATTATGACATATATAATTATATAATTATAATGATGAATTTAAAGTCAGAATTATAGAGATTTTCTTATAGCAGTATCCTTACTTACTTACTGTAACCATATCTAAATGTGGCATTTGCCCATATAAATCATAAAATTAAAATAATCATCACGATTTAAATTAAATTAAAGTCAACATTAAATATAAATTTAAAGCTAAAATAAAATTCAAATTCAAATGAAAATGCAAAATTCGAACTAAAGTTAAATTCAAAACTAAAATAGGTTATAAATAATAAATTAGTAGGTACTGTGACTAATACTACTATATACTAATACTAATATACTTAAAAAAGTTCTTTATAATAAAAAATTCTTTTAATGCAGAAATTTATAGCTATTGTCTAGCGACGTCAATAGTGAACATTAAGAAAAATATATTGCTTTTATGGCAGGTTGAATGTATTTGCGTTTATCTTTTTCATCCTGAGAGTTAAAAGATTATATATTGCCATAACTTATCATAATATACTTCCTAAACACATCATTTAGTTTTCAGCGATAGAAAGAACTTTATCAGACAATAATTTCAGAAAAACACAAAAGAAAAAAGCCATAACCTGAGAGTTGAACAAAGCATACAAGATTTTATAACGATACGACACTCGAACGGTTAGCTCAGTTGGTTAGGTCATCGGAGCACGGAACGCCGGAGGTCGTGGGATCGAGTCCCGCATCGTTCATAAATTTTGTTGTTTTTCAAATTTTATTTGTCTATTAATCCTAGAAGTGAGGGTTTTCACTTTAAAAACATAACAAATTGTTTAGTCTTACAAGAGCGACATCTTAACTCAAATTCCTAATATGCAAATATTGGGGTTGAGCAGGTTATCAACCATAAAGTAGATCCTGTAGATGAAGCCATAACCTGAGAGTTGAACAAAGCATACAAGATTTTATAAATATACGACACTCGAACGGTTAGCTCAGTTGGTTAGAGCACCGGCACGGAACGCCGGAGGTCGTGGGTTCGAGTCCCGCATCGTTCATAAAATTTTGTTGTTTTTCAAATTTTATTTGTGTAAAAGAAAATTAATAATGTTTGTATGATTATATAATTTATAGAAGATCATTAATTATGACACTAAGATTATCCCTTATTGTAATTAACACATGGTACAGCAAAACTAGCACATCGAACGTTAAACGTTTCTCTGGTTGAAATTGATAAAAATTAATAGAACACGTTCACGGAGTGCTTTCCCATTGATCTACCAACTGGTCTTAAAGTGTACATTGTTGTTTAATTAATATAATCTATATTATACAAGATAAGTTTTTTCTAATTATTTTTAGTACGGATCCAGATTTTTGTACATTATTAAGCAATGCTATTGCATTAATATTATAGTATTTAGTGGGCGACTTCACAAGATCTGATTGTTAGATGACAACGCGACAGAGTATAAATTGTTAACAATTATGCGATCATCGAGTTATTAGCGGTATGGGTGTATTCAAGTTTTATATTTGGATCATTTGGTATTTTTTCTTTTCTGTCCTAGGTACCGTCAACATATTTACTCACATGACACATTTTTTTAAAGTCATATAAATAAATTTAAAATTGGTTAATGCTCGCAACTTCGACAGCATGGAATTATGTTATAACGGGAAACCCTTGGAAATTCTTCATAATCGTGGAATAATGTGATATGTATATCCTTTTCTGTACGTTATAGGGCAACGTTTGTGAAAAATTCCATGATGTTCTTTTGAGTAGAAAGCGCTACAACCGGACAATCTCGATGCTGAATGATATCCATCAAATTATTTCGATTTAAGTGCCGACTGTGTGAGTGTGTGTAAGATTCATTGAGACCGACATATTTGCGACGCTTGCTCTCTTCGGCAATCGAAGCAGCAGCCCCAGCATCATCTGACGTAATTTGACATGAGAAGGAGCCATAGTGTCGACGCAATTCGCGTCCCACACCAGTGCCCTTCCCCGTGCCCAAGCCTCCAGAGATGTATATAAAGTAACGCAACAAAATACTCAAACGTCAAAATGCCTTACACGAGTAAGAGACCCCGCAAACTGCAGACTTTTGATCGGCCGATAGTATGGTTGGTTTCTTAATCAGTATGAAGATGTATGAGAATGCGCACATTATAACGATTCGGTATTGGCTGACAAAACATTTGATGGGCTACACGATAGCCTTCAAACTGAACCGTCAGCAAACGAATAAACTGTTAAATCAGTACAGCGCTCTTCTAGGCGCGCACACCACCGATTGTTTTGTCGGCTAGACTCATCAATAGCCGATTTAAAACTAATAGCGAATCATCCCTAAAACTGTCGGCCGATAGTTGTCTAGTGTGACCCAACTGTTTAGTCGGGCCAGTGTGCGCACTTAACAGCCGAACTCAACCAAACTATCGGCCGATCGAAAGTCTGCAGTTTGCGGGGTCTCTAAGTCTAAAAACAGAATGGAAATAAATAAATAAAATCACAAGATCTATTGAGTGCTATAGATGCGTCAATGCCCACACACTGTTTATAAATAAATTATGCTATATATTATTAAACAAAATATCATATACACACCAAACTTAACGGATGTGGCGGCGTATGCGCAGATCTAGGTTCATGTAGCAACGCTCGCAAATGTGCTATGTACGAAGCAGCCAGCCTCAATGTATCCAGTTTTGATAGCTTCGTATCTGCTGGGACCCATGGTAGTGTTGTTTTTAGTCTATAATAAATAATAAGTGACATACAAAATCATAAAGTAAAGAAAACATTCAAATAGTTTATTAGTTAAGATGGTCTGAGCCTGCATGCAATACGAAACGATCTATTTCCTTAGGATTCCGTTGGAGAGTTGTAATTAGTATTGCCCCGGGCAAACATTTCATGTCCAGTTTCGCAAGGTAAGTTTTGACGACCGGATATGCAAACACCTCACTTAATATTACAGCGGTCTATAAAATCCCTTGCGTACCGAGTAAGTTGATCGGAAGAATTAAGAAATACGCACGGTGAGCCGAGTAAGTCGATCGGAATTTTGGGCAGTGCTACTTCCCTTTGAACTTATAAAATAGAATGAAGCCGAATAATGTAGGTATAGTTTTTAACAGATAGATTAGAACACTCTATAAAAAGTTCAGTTCTTGCCGTGCACCATATTGAGTGGTTATGACTGTAGATATTATAGGTATTTATCTAATTATATAATTAATTTTGAAATAATCTAGAATTATATATTTAATGCTACTTGGTATCTTATTATAAATACGAACACAATTAAGTGAAGCAGTAATGTGTAAGCATTACGGTGTTTCGGTCTGAATGGCGTCGTAGCTAGTGAAATTACTGGGGAAATGAGACTTATCATCTTATGTCTCAAGGTGACAAGCACAGTTGTAGTGCAGAATTATTGAGTTTTTCAAGAATACTGAGCGGTACTGCATTTTAATGGGCAGGGCGTATCAACATGCTCGTATTGTCCATTATCCTTAAAAAAACGCTACAATAGCGAGGCCTTTGATGTAGCTATAGATAGATAGCACAAGATGATTTTCTCGAAACCTCGATCCCATGGGCTTCCGTTATTGCTCGGACTTTTAGCTGTGTTCTAATAGAAGGGTAAACGAGCATATTCTCTTGCAACACCAAAGGTATCACATGAACATTTCCGGCCTTTTAGATAGGTACGTATAAGTGCTTTTTTTAAGGAACCCATCCCTTATCGACGTGGAAAAAGCGCGCCAGGTATTTCATTCCATAGTCTGGATGAGATTGTAATTCCTAGAAAACTGAACTGTAGAGGAACAGCCATATGATGAGGATAGTATTAAAATATATGGCGTGTCGTGAGATGGTGGAATTTGCCGACAAAAAAGTAACTCTTCCGCATATTATCCGTGACAAATATGGTATTGGTAAGTATCAAGATAAGACAAGACAGTCCAAGAACTATTCCAACTAGGACAAGGAGAAGGTGAAAAAACTGATGGCTGACCTCCAGTTATGGAGAGCACGTGAAGAAGAGGAAGGTAAGTAACACAATAAAGTGACGCTTCAATGGAACGACAAACGATCGAGCTGTTCCTTGTGGCCTTTCACACAATGTGGGAGCCCTAAATATTCTAGCAGCTTCTGCATATAAAGCAATTTTTTGTGTCACACTGAATGTGATTTTATGCATTAGGAAAAAAAATGTCATTACATATCTAAGCAACGTTAAAGTTCTGTTAACTTTCAATCCTGATCATTAGATTATCATTCTTTTTCTAAAAAAAATAAACCAATTTTGTTTAATACGTGATAAAGAAAATTTACAGTAACTGACCTACAAAAGGCTTTTGAAAGCACTCGCATACGTGCTCGTTCTCTGGCATTAGCTGCATTTCTGTGTTGCGGTTCGTGACTACTTCTGCCTAAAGAAAACAAAACATATTTATCATTATAAACACTACTTAAAATGCACAAAACTGACGCTAAAATAGTACTTTAACATCGTCCTCTCTAGTTCAGATCTTTCGATCAATAATAATTATTAATATTACTTTGGATGTTGCTTCGGTTTTGGCTTGGTTAATGAGCAGGGCGAATCAATTACCATCAGCTGAACGTCCTGCTCGTCTCGTTCCTTATTATCATAATTAAAAAAAAAAAATCTGGTAAGCACATACATAATATAGAAGTATTTAAAAATAAAATTAGTAAAACGAAAATTTATTGAATTAGGCGTTATTTTGCGGAAATCCATAATTATACAAATTATTTTAGTTTTCCTTAGTGTTAATTCCGCCAATATTTGTCCTTAAAACAATTCGACACGTGTTTCGCCTCTACACGAGGCATCCCCAGGACGTGTTGTCTCGCCAAAATCTGGCACGAGACTCGAGACTTTAGTCTTATATTGGCGGAATTAACACTAAGGAAAACTTAAGTATTTTGTATAATTAGTAAAACGTTATTTTAATCACTAATTACACAAGAATAAATAATGGTTAAAATTATTGAACGATCATTGTATATTATTTATGTATTGTATAAAATATTAAATTTAAATACATCTATATAAATAAAAACCTCTATGGTTTTCATTTGCGCGCGCATCACGGAAGAAGTATTGGAAGGATTTCAATTAAGTCTTCTTAGTTTTATTCCTCAGACACTTGGACCTTATCTAAATTCAAAATCAAATTCAAATTCGAATATTTTTATTCAAAATAGGATATGACATCACTTATTGAAAGTCAAAAACTACCACCCATTCCAAAAATAATGCCTCAGACCTGAGAAGAACGGGCGCATTTTTTTTTCATCAAAAAATATGTTTACAAAGTAATATTGTACAATTACACTTATCATTTAATAGCCTCGTGACTGCCAAATAAAGGCTAACCTTGGTGCTTTTTGAATTTCGCAGGATCCTGACAAAACATTTACACTTTCAACTTCGAAGATCTGTTTTTCTGGAGTCATTACTATACAAAGGGACTGGCCAAATTTTTGCTTGCATTTCTCATATTCAAATTCAAATATTTTTATTCAAAATAGGATGTGACATCACTTATTGAAAGTCAAAAAACTACCACCCATTCCAAATTGGATGCCTCAGACCTGAGAAGAATGGGCGCAACAAACTCAGCGGGCATTTTTTTTTTCATCAAAAAATATGTTTACAAAGTAATATTGTACAATTACACTTATCATTTAATAGCCTGGGGGCGTTCGTTCCATTCCCAATCTGTGGAATCATTAGAGAAAGTAATTTATGTTATAATAGCCTTTACCACACAAACGTTCTTTAACAATTCTTTTGAACATCGTAGTAGTTTTGTTTTGAACATTTTCTGGGATCTTGTTGTAAAAGCATATACATCGCCCCACAAAGTTTATGTTTGTTCCTCGTGTTATCATTAAAATTAAAAAAAAAAATGCGATGTCTTATATTTGATTATTAAAGTTTAAAGTAACAATTATTTTATAAGCATTATGTGCTCGGTCATATCTATACGCGGACGAAGTCCCGAGTAACAACAGGTATATAAATTATACTATTTACACCAGGCATATATCCTGCTATTTGTGACATTTTGAAATATTTATACGACCTACTTATTCATAACGGGCAAATGTTGTAAATAAAAAGAAAAAAAATTAACAAAATAATTACCTGAACTAGATTGTGTGTCGTCAAATAAAAAATCATAATCTTCTATCTCTTCAGTCTTTTTCTCAGAAGTCCTGTTCCGTTTCCGTGGCATTACACTTACTCACTATTCGACACAACACAAAATAATCTTTAGCCTGTCACTGCAACTTCGAAGGGATGCTCTGTCTGTTTGAGAAGCGTTTATAATGTAGGATGCGCACACGCAAGGCGGGCGGAAGATTTTGGGCGGTGCCTGAGATTGCCCCACCCGAATAAATTCCAGGATCGTCGCCTCGGGAGATGCGGGGATTATATTATATAGAGTATGATTCAGACCACATTCAGACTGATTTAAAGGATTTTATTCACTGAAATAAGTTATAAGTTTTTGAAGGTATTTTAATGTGTATTTATGGTTACATAAATAAACGATAAATTGTCAATTAGGTTATTTATGTATGGTTTAAAATAATAAATTAATGTGTATACTGTATATTATAAAACAAAGTCCTCCGCCGCGTCTATATGTTTGTCTGTCTGCGATAAACTCAAAAATTGCTGCACCGATTTTTCTGCTGTTTTCACCAATGGTTCTCGGGGAAGGTTTTAATATATAATTTGCTTTTGTTTTTGATAATTGTTGGAGGAGTCGGAAAAAAGTAAGCCATCTAGGAGCTTTAAATAAAAACAATGTCTAAAGTTTAGACAGCGTTTAGACTCTAAACCCTTTGAAATATAACAAAATAATGTATGGTGAAACAGTGTCTTATATAGGACTGTAGGAAATTCGGCGATGGCATATGTCTATCCCTTAAGGATAACATACGATATCCATTTTAATACTTTAAAAAATTGTCAATTATAAAGCGGTCATGTTAAAGCTGTTTTCACAAATACGATATTAATCTTTATCATTTTAAATAATCTGCTCAAGCAATTCGATACGACTCTCCCTCCACACCGTCTTGCCTAGGTACTACAAAAAATAAACGGTAGGTGAAGGGTATGATCATTCAGGAATTAATTCTATAAAGCCACCTCAAAATGTCGTTTTTACTAAAACGAGCTATAATTCGGGGTACGACCTAATCTGAATAGAATTTTTTTATCTAATCTAAACCAAATTTCTGGACGATGCGGGACTCAAACCCACGCCGGGGTCCCAGCGCTTTACCAATGCCAACCGTGTGCATTCGGCATAATCCGAAAATCTTGGTATGTTTTGTTCAACTCTCGGGTCATAGCTTCTGCAGCATAATTTACTTTTAATAATCTGCTCAACCCCAACAATTGCATATACGGAAATTGAATTGAGTTAACACCCTTTCAAATATAAGACCGCTGGGATTCACCCCGGGATTCGAGTCCTGCATCTTTCACAAATTTAATTTATATAATTCATCCCAGAAGTTAGGAATGTGATATTCCTCTTTAAAAATAACAAAATTGTTACTTGGTAAACAATTTTTTGCACAACATATCGTTAAATTCACGATTATCTTACAAATTAGAGAAAGTATTCTTATTGGCAAGGTATAACCATTATAAAAATTATTATTATAAAAATCCTTTAAGATTAGAAAAAAGTGTGAAGCAATTTGTAGATTGACAAGAGCTCAGAGAGAATGACAGAAAGGTTAGATCGTGTTAACTTCCGCGATATTCTATACTTTAACAACACGTGCTTAACACACCCTCCTATTTTTTTAGTTTGGTAATCGTATACGCTTTATAAATACTTGAAAATAAGTTGTATTGTAGCATAATATTTAAGAATGTATTTGTTAATTTTTGTTGTTTCTTTATCTTCTTAGCGTGGCTCTGACAATTAATTTGCTGCGTTTATAATACGATGGTTAGTTACACTGTTTGTGACAGTCATGGACATTTTTTTTAATGACAATAAGGAGACGAGCAGGACGTTCAGTTGATGGTAATTGATACGTCCTACCCATTGCAATGTAGTACCGCTCAGGATTCTTGAAACACACAAAAATTCTGAGCGGCAATACAATTGCGCTCGTCACCTTGAGACATAAGATGTTAAGTCTCATATGCCCAGTAAATTACGCTATGCTACGGCGCCCTTGAGACCGAAAAAAAGTAATGCTTACACATTACTGCTTCACGGCAGAAATAGGCGCCGTTGTGGTACCCATCTAGCCGGCATCCTGTGCAAAGGAGTCTCCCACTGGTAAAATATATAATAAATCATCCTGTAATAAGTCCATAATTCTGTGATATAAAATTTGGCCCGCTTGATAGGAACAAAATAGACTTTTTTTAAATTGACCCTTCAAATTACTTATTATATTATTAAAATTCTTATTAAAATTCGCTATAGCAAAGCAAAAGACGACTTAATCACTACTAATCATAACACTGTACGTTTATGTATTAATTATTGCCGATTTATTCAGAAATACGTATCTATTTGTTTTATTTCTTAGACTTTTTTTATTTTTTATTATGAACAAAACAACGTGTCAGAGTATACATATATAAAAATAAATATATCGTTATCTATACTGTTGCTTACAGTACAAACTAAGCCTTGCTAAGGGCTAATAACTCTTGTGAGAGTACGTCTTTACTAGATAGCATAACGAGACATCTATCGGCGAATTGTATTCGCAGTTCGTATAGCTGACTATACAATTTGTTATGTTTTTAAAGTGATAACCCTCACTTCTGGGATTAATACACAAGAAGCCACAACCTGAGAGTTCAATAAAAGCATACATGATTTGATGACGATACGTCACTCGGACGGTTAGCTCAGTTGGGAGAGCACTCGCACGGAACGCGAGAGAACGTGGGTTCGAGTACCGCATCTTTCATAAAAATTTTGAACATCTGATTTTTCGTGAAGCGTAAAAATTGTCCTTCGGCAACACTTGCTTATAAACAAGTAAAATATTAAAGTTTTCATTATTTCCCTTCAAGACTCAATAAGTCTTGAGGAAAGCGTTTGACTGAAAAATTTATAGAAATCGAAAAGTTTTATTATGAAATTTCTCACAATATAAAGTTTTTCCAAAATGAAAAAAATATAATTTAACTCTTACATGAATGACTCTCCGGTGGATTACGGAGCCCGCGGTGGCCCGAGAATGATACCTTATCATTAAAAATTACGATATTATGAAAGTCGGACCTGTTTAAATAATTTTCATCGAAATTGAAAAAAAAAGTTTATTATTAAAATGGTTAAATAATAATTTTTGACTTTGACTTTATTTATTATATTACAGTACTAGCTTTTATTTTCGTGTTTCGTTTTTCAGAGAAAAAGTCTATTGTAATTTTGAATTATGAAAAGTATAAGAATAAAAAAAAGGTAGGTATGAAGCTATAGAATTCTTCTTGCAACTTACTAAATCCCTTATAAACAGCTCGACCTATATTGTGTGGGTCCGTGGATCATATATTTTTTAATGGACCCAATATATCACCTAATATATACCCAAGATATTAAGTGATCACCGCCGCCCACATTATCTTGCAACACCCGAGTGTTGTCGGCCTTTTATCAAGGTGTTCGCGTTTTTTTTGATGGTACCCAAGTCGTACCGTCCCGGAAACACCGCACAAGGAAGCTCATTCCACAGCTTGGTTGTACGAGGAAGAAAGTTCCTTGAAAACCACATGATATCAATGCATACTTATCAGAACATTATAGGACAATGACCACGTACGAGTGGACTTCCGTCTTAAGTTGTTGCACAATTATTCATTCTTCCACAAAAACCTTTGTTATTCATTTATTTATTTTTGTCAAATTACACTCTTATATTTTACAGAGATGTTATTTTCTTGGTTCGAATATTCTAACACTAATTGAAGAAATCGTCTGATTTAATCTTCCAGACGTGTTAGCATTGCTTTAAATAGGCTCTTAATAGGGCTGTCCCAAGTAATGTTTCAACTGTTTTTAATTATTGTTATGTTCATAAGTTAATAGTTAATCGCTTTAGGAATAAAGTTAATAAGTTTTTCTATATATAGCCCTAAAAGTTATTTATTTGTCCCACCGTTAAAAAGTTTCACTAGTTAGTGCGCCGAAAAAGTGAACGATTATCCAATTTGATACTTGTTAAGATCTGTTTTTATGTATGTATTTTTTCATGAGAAAAATTGACGGGATTAGCAAGTTGTTCACCTGAAGGTGAGTACGCCATGCCAAATACAATGCAGTACCCACCGCTCACGATTATTAATTGAACCAAAAATTCTGCATCATTTTTTTTTTGGAAACGATGGGATTATTAAGTTTGACAAACATAAAACTGACTTAGTCTTAGGATCAGGTTAGTTACGACAAGGAGTAGGTATAACATAAACATATTCATTTCCCTTTGCACAAGTGCAAGGAATATGTTGCGTAAGTTAATCCCAATCGGATTGTAAGACTACGACAGCGCATGAAATACGAACAAACTAAGATTACTTTTTGTATAAGACAACTTCGTAAGTAATAAGTATATCCTGTTGGATATTTATATTTCTTAGAACCCCATCTAATAATTTACCGTTATTTTATTTTGAGCTTTATTTCCTTACATTTATATATTTAGCTATGTACTTATAAATTACATATTTATTTACTATATTTATTTATTACACATTCAACTTAATACTTTTATTTTTAAACTGTACCATCTCAAACACTTCGTTTACAAGATTTTGCGATGAGCTTCAATTAAAGAAGTAACTCAATCGGAATTTACATCGTAGTAATCAAGATTATCGACAGCGAACGAATCTCAACAAAAAGCATTATTACGGTGCTTTCAAATATTTTTGACATAAAGAGTAAAAGTTTCGAAGTCGCCAACCCTAGAGAATGTCCAGGTGTGTCCTTTCAAACATCCTATGACTTACGGCGCGGGCGTCCACGATATTTTCTTTCCAAATGTTATTCCTTCCTACAAGTAAATTATAATTATCGTACATTTACAAAATAAATTTCCGTTGTTATATTATGATTAATTACTTAAAATTTTATTTAATCTTTATTTATTTTAGTATAAAGTTGGGTATTTTAAGCACTTTTGAACGGTCATTAAATTTAATTATAAGCCGATACTAAATTTATTTATAAATTAATTAATAGCAAAACTGTCTTTCCATTTTAACGATCACGTATATATAAAAAAAAATGTTTTTGTACTCGTAGCAGTCTACGTTAAAAAGTCTCGCTAAAAAGTCATTGATATGGCGGCGTCAGCGACATTCTCTTAAATATGTTCTAGTGAAGGGATGGCTGGTCCATGCTCCATGCTCGTGAAGGGACGCTACTTGTAGTGGCTGAATAGGCCTGCCATCGAAAACGTTAAACAATGTTCAATTATTGTATTTTTGTTTATTACTTCAAATATTTAATATGTTAGCATAATACATATTTTTATTTTCAGTGTTTGACTTGATGCATCCAATGTACTCAACATCTTCTTCGTTTTTAATGTTGTATTTCATTTGGTACGTTAGGGAAAAATTATCAGTGTACCTTTTTGATTCGCGCCCACACCGGCACCCAAATTCGCTCACCACCCTGACGTTAGTTGATCGACTAGAGTCTACCTATCTCTAGTAGGTAGGTCTACTAGGTATCTAGGTACTAGACCATTAATCTATCATACTTCAGACCACTGACCTCTACTATATACCACAGGACTTGCGGTTGTCAAAGTGCTTTTGTGCCTGTTTGATATTCGTCATTTTGGCCATGTAGCGAGAGTCTGCAGTAAAAAAAAACTAAAACTAGTGATGACAACCTAGTGACAACATAGTTGGCGGGAAACTATTTACAAATAAAATTGTGTTCTTTATTACGTTGATTCTTGAAGTATAAATAAGATGGAAAACGAACGAAATTAATTCAAAATGTAAAAATACTTCAGAGTATTGTACGTTCCTTCGCAGCCATTGATAATATACGTCAAAATTAGTTCTCTGGACGCTCGCGTGTGGCGCTTCAAATGGGCACGAAAAATTTGCTATCAAAGATGTGGAACAGCTTGTCCAGTAACAAGGACAGTGCTTCAGACTAAATTAACTCAATATGCGGTAGAATAATGTATTTATTGGTCGTATTCAATATCTTCTTTATTACAATATTGTTCTATGTACAAACGTTAAATATCGCGAGGAAGGTTTTTTTAAGGATTTTTGTTATGCCAAATAATTAGTAAAACTGCTTGTGTAACGTACATAATTACACACCCACACACACACACACACTTTTTAGGGTTCCGTAGCCAAATGGCAAAAAACGGAGGCCTTATAAATTCTTTTGTTTTTTAATATTATATAAAGTGATAAAATTTGTGTCCTCTCCTTGGAAATTCCAAAAATAAAAGAGAATGATAAAACTAAAAAAAATATATTATGATGTACATTAAACATGCAAGATTCCACCAAAAATTGGTTTGAACATGATCTGTGAAGTAGTTTTTTTTTAAATACGTCATAAATCATATAATCAATAACTTTATTGAAAAAAAATACACTATTATTAAAACATCGATGAAAGTTACAACGAAGTACAAGAACTTTTATATTCTGTTAGTTGCTGCTATGGAAACCTTCATGGGTGAGTCCGACTCGCACTTGACCGAATTTTTAAATGATTTTTACTTTATTATATTCACACGGAAGTTGAGTATTATGGATAAATCACTTTGCATAGATTTTATTAAAATATTTGTAAAATGATGAAGTTAAACAGCGGCAATGACTTTTATGCCACTTCTTTTCAATAATTCTCAACTTTTCTAATTTGTGGTAAATGTTGAAATCACATAAGTGTAATTTTGTTTACCTACAAAAAAAACACTACGTTAAAAATAACATTCATTTGCTTTGTTACCTATACTGACATAAGCACTATCTGCGAAAACGTACCTATTCAAAGTTTAAGGAATATTTTGATTGATTGGGGCATTATTTAATCTTAATTTTTTTAATGTTTCGCAAATATTGCTGGTAATACTACTATGACTACAGTCGAATTTATGTAATTATTTATGTAATAATATAAAACCTTTATTCACGATTTATCAAATAGCTGGCAGTCCATTAGCAAGTTTCATAACGGGCAAACGCTAAGCAACAAATGTTTCAGATATTTTTGAAACGCTAGATTCATAAATATAGCAATCAACAATGAAAATCTTTAAAATTTGGTCGAAGTAAATCTCTTGGTCCAATATTGTTACATATATTAGAACATTTAAGCACCAAAAATCTGGTTTATCAGTTTCTGCTTTTGTTTTAGTTTTACCAATTTTGCTATGCCTTCCCGATGACCGTGCTGTCGCATAGCGGTGATACCACAAAATATGGGTTTGATTTTAGGGGTTTACGAGCAAACTTAATCTACAGGGATTTAAATTGAACAATGTTCATTTTACCCCATTTCGCGACCTTCTCAAAAAGAGGTCTCGATAGAAGCTACAAGTATCAACCAGCACTGTTCTACAATTTCTCGAGAGATTATATAAAAATATGCATCATATAAAGATATATCTACATATTATATATAATGCATGTTGGTGGCACCCACTATCACAAACAACAAAATAGAACAACTGACAAAATAACCTTACACATTCGAAGACCATCGTTATATCTAGATTAACTGTCAGCCTTCCTCTTTCCTCTTCTTCTTGCTTTCAATATCTACGACCCATTTAGGTATACCAGAAGATCGCTAGCCGAACAAACCTTGGCAAAAGCCATACTGTAGGTCGTTAATCCTCTACAATATACCAAGAGCTTGCGGTTAGATATACTTTCCATTATTTTTGAGAACATAGAAGTAGTGGCAATAAGCTTACAGTTACCCGGATCCGATCAGCTGTCTTCTTTTTTTGGGATCAGATGGACAAAGTCTGACTTCCGTGAGTTCGGCATTACAATTTCTGCTTATGTTTGCCGGAATAAACGCGTTAAGATCGCCATCAACTCAGGGGCACAGGTTATTAGAAGAAGGTATCCGGCCCGATCGCCTTCTAAACGTTAACTTAACGAAGGACAGGTCTCACCGAACAGTTTTCTGTGTGTCCGAACTGTACTTCCAGTATAGAACACACTACTGAATGTTAGGTGGTGTCTTTCCTTCATCATTAACCGTTGGGTTGGGCAATTAGAATGCTGAGAAAATCGGCTTTTTCTTTTGCCGTATGGTTCAGGGTGTCATGTGCAGCGGTGGCAGTGACGGCTGGCAGAAGTTACCAAGAGCTGCTTTTGACAACGCCCAGTACTTGTGAGTTCCGTATGCTTGAATGCTACTCGCTGATTTTCGCGTGATTTCCCGCTTAAAGAATCTGGAGGCACAGTTGTATTTTTTCTTTAGATCCATTGTGCCATATTTTAGGTTCGATACGCCTTTTTTGGAGTCAGCTGCTTATTCAACTAACCTGCTACCAATCGGTACTTTATAAATTGGTATGAAAATATCCATACCCAAATGCAACGGCTCGGGATCATCCAAAGGGAAGCAAATCCTGCCTCACGGATATAATGCAAAAAATTAACGCATTCAATCCCAATCGGCTGATATAGCGATCAACGCGTAGTGGTACGTGGAGCACAAAAATCCAATAAGGACGGCACGTGAGGCTGGGTAAACGACTCATCCAATTGGGACAGATAATACGCCAAAGCAAAATTATGCATATATCGTCCTGCGTGGTCTGTGTTGCGCGTTACCCAAGACTACGATAGCAGCGGAGAGGATCTGTGCTAGAACGTCGGCAATTGCCGATTGATTGCAGCCCATGAAACGATCCATTTCTGCATTCCAATAGCAAGAACGCTTGGCCAGTAAATTGCGTCTCCGCTGGAAATAACAAGGCCTCAAGTTGGTGGTGGCGTTTGAGTTGGATCTGGTTATCGAGACTTACCTTTGAGAACATAGTGGCACTAGGCTATAAACTACTTCACACCAGTTTGCTGTGTGAGTGTGATACTAAACCGGTCGAATCTGGCTCATGCTTTCATCATAGGACGGCAGCGTGAGTCCCATAATGAAACGAATGCAACCCTTGGGCCTTAAATTATTTAAATCTCGGGGAAGGACAGGTCAAAGCCCAAAGGTTTCTAAAACATAAACTTAATTTTTTTTTTTTCCTTCTTTTGGCACATAAACTTAATTTAAGACTTATCTCGACTTGCCTCCCTTGCCAACAGTAAAAAAGTTTTCCTGTAGACTCTAAGCCATTTTATTTTTAAAAAAGATAGATGACAGTGACATTTTTGTTTGACAAGTGACTTTTTATTTTTATTTTTAGTCATTACAATTACTAATTTGTATTTTGTTGTTGTTTTTTATAGATCATTTTCAATTCAACTTAACACTTCAGTTTGATATTGATAAGTACTAAATGTTAGAAGCCGGTTGGATTTAAATCAATGCAATCAAGTTGATTAAAATGCTGCCAGGTATAGGCGTGTTTGGAACTGGCTCTGTTGCTAAAGTTTTGGTACCATTTTTAAGAGAAAAAGGATTTCCTATTGAAGCCATTTGGGGTGTGACCATTCAAGAAGCGGAAAACGCTGCTAAGGAATTAAATATTCCATTTTTCACAAACAAAATTGATGATGTATTGTTAAAGAAGAATGTTAATTTAGTTTTCATTGTGTGTGCGCCTAATTTACACGCTCAGATATCTGTGAAGGCGTTAGGTATAGGAAAGCATGTTGTCTGTGATAAACCAGCGGGTCTCTGTCAAGCCGAGGCCTTAAAAATGGTACGCGCTGCACAGTACTATCCTACTTTAATATCAATTATAAATCATTCACTAAGATTTTTACCAGCATTTAGCCAAATGAGAAAATGTATATTGGATGGCTACCTAGGCAAACCTAGTGAGTTAACATTGATAGATGTAAGGGTACAAATGGGTTCACTTCTTGGTGATACTTATAATTGGTTATGTGATGATACAATGGGTGGGGGTACATTAACATTGGTAGGAAGTCATGTTATTGATTTGGTATCTTATTTAAGTGGTCAAAAAGTTGTCAAAGTGCATGGGGTGCTAAAAACTTTTGTCGAGGAGACTTCCAAAATAAATGGCATAAGAAAAGTAACTGCACCTGACTTTTGTACCTTCCAATTGCAAATGGATAAAGGACTTCTAGTCACAACAACATTAAACAACCATTTGCCAGGGGTATGTTTTAATCAAGAGATTTATGCCTACAGTAAAAAAGGTTACTTAGTGGTTAGGGGTGGTGATTTGCATGGCAAACTGCATAAGCCATGTGCAAATAATATGGAAGAAAAAAGGATACCTGAAAAAGAAGAAGTAATTTACGTAGATGTTGAAGACTTAAGTTGTGCCTCAGGTACAAGTGTTATTCCTAAGCCGTATATAAAAGGATTGTGTAAAATGATAAGCGCACTAAAGGAAGCATTTTTACCTGTCAAAGAACAAATGGATTGGATAAAGGAGCCAGTCAAAGCTGCTGCAACATTTGAAGATGGGCAAAGGGTTCAGGCGACTATGGAAGCATTACGTCAATCTAATGAAGATGGCAGATGGATTACTGTTCATTTACTGACAGAAACTCCAGATCCTAATCCTGCCCTTTCTGCGGCCATAAGGAGGACCACCATTTCATTACAATAGAATTTATAATAGGACTCAATTATTTCTGATACTTTACTATTGACCATTGCTTCTCTATATAATTTTTTGAGGATATAGTTTTCTCATTCAACTATTACATGGCCACATATAATAATCATTCCAAAATTGATGCTCTGTTTATGGGCACAATCCACAAGATTTATTTTTGTACATGATTTTAAGTGAAAAACAATACTTAATTTTAATGAGAAATCATGGGTCAGAAATCAATTAGGTATTTGGATGACTGTAATGTAATATAAAATATTTTATGATTGTAATGACTTGATTTCCTAAAAATTATCATAAACAAATTCCGAACTTAACGCAACAGTGTACTATTAAAGTACACTGTAATTTAACACAAGCCTTAATTACAAATTATAAAGCTATCAAAGCATACAATGAGTTAATCTAAGTGTAGCTTTGTTGTTTCGTTAATAAGTACATTGTATTACAATTTTTACTAGGTACAATCTTTCAATTCCTCAAAAGCTGCATGTCAGAAGTTTACTTAGGTTCTTGGATAACCATACATTAAGTCCATTCATCATTGGGAATACTATATTACAACCAGATCAATAATTTAAATAGCAACATTGTCTAATACAATAAATCTTTCATTTTATATTAAATTAGCTGATGAGACAGACACAGTTCTGCCAATGCAAAATGATAAGGATTAATATTATATTTGTGCAAATGGCTTTTATGCTACCGCTTTATAATTGCAAATTTTGAACATATTAAAATATAGTATGTTTTCTTTAAAAGATATACATATTCTTATACACTTTTCTGTAGATCTCTATAGGATACACAATTCCACCATACATTATTTTGTTATATCTCAAAGAGTTTAGACAATGTTTTCATTTAAAGCTCCCAAATGGCTTATTTTGTCCGATATCTCCAACATATTTTGTTAATGCTTAACAAATTGAGGATAGCTTGGTTCTTAAACCAAGCTATCCATTGGTGAAGTGTGAAAATTAGACAAGTAGGACTGTTTTATAATATGTAGTGATGGAGAATTGTATGATTGAAAATTTAAAAAGACTTAAGAGTGAATATGTATATATAATACTGATTTCTGAAGAATTAATTGGATAATGTGTACTTATTTAGTCATTCTATTATCTAATTAATAAGAATTAAACTCAATTTTATTGAGAATAAAACAATTTATGCCAGTATTAAAAATTATTTGCCATACTTTATTACAAATTGTATAGTAAATATGACTTGCCTTTAGACATAACATTGGGCTTTTGATATGTACTGTGATAACTGATCTGTAAATATTATAATATGGTACAAATAAAAAGTTATAAATTACTTTTACATTATTAATTTCTATCACTGTAGAATTAGCTTATCCTAATTTCCTTATGAGAAAATAATTGTAAAAGATATTAATACACAAATATTCGATCTATTTAATGTATGTAATATACTCATTTGTAATGAAGAAAAACCTAGGTAAGTATTACAAAAAGAACAACTCAATATATATTAACTTAAATTGAGGTTATATTTTCATAACCTAACTTTTAGAAATGATGCATGGTAGTAATTAGTAACTTCATCTAAAGGTACTAAGGACTTGAAACATTAAAACAACGTTTAAAACAATATTATAATAAATGCAAATAACATTATGTTGCATGAACATTACACAACCACCACAGCATACACACACTACAATGTTTTATGTTTCATAACTAACTAAATATAATTTCAATAGTAAACTAAATTAATTTTCGATCTTGGCCAAGATATCAGATTCTCTGAACAGGTGATATTCTTTCTCATCATTCTCCAGGCTTACTTTGGTTCCACCATACTCCGGCAATAGGACTCGGTCTCCAATTTTCACAAGAACTGGGATGAATTCTCCATTTTCTTTTCTGGCTCCTGGACCTACTGCAACAACTTCTCCATGCAGAACTTTTGTTTGTGCTTTTTCTGGAATAACGATACCTCCAGCCGTTTTTTGTATTGCTTCAGCCCTTTTAATGAGAACACGGTCCAAAAGAGGGATAAGGCGTTTCATTGATGCGGCCATTTTAAACTATTGTCAAACAGTAATTAAAGTATCAAGATATTAGCCGGTATTCGTTAACGACACCGCTTATTGAGACTTGAGAATTCAGAAAATTTATGATGAAATCTAGAATATTCTGATTTCTGACATCTACAAGTAACAAGACAAAAGAGAACAAAATTGACAGTGTTGCCATATAAACTACTGGACCAAAAAATAGAAAAAAGAATGTCATTACACCACTTATAAATTAATTAACCATCACTAATCATAAAACTCGTCTTTATTCATGTTAAGCATAAAACACAACTTTTATATAAGCAATTACTTAGGTTTAATGTAATAATTATTAACAATAACTTTACAAGACTTAACTTTTGCACAGTTCTCAAGGTAATTAGATGTTAGTCATATATTTTGTAGGAGATATTCTATTAATTCAACTTAATACCAAATTTATGTAAAAGCAGCCTAAAATACCTAGAATTATCCAATAATATAATTTTAATTGATAATTTATATAAAATTCTACAATCTCCTGCTGCTAACCACAGATTACATATTAATTCGTTCCGGTTAAATACAAAGTCGGTCGAAAACGCGTTAGGATATCACCTAAATAATATATTTAAATGAATTTCTCATAATTACAATATCATCAAGCATTACGTATTTACTAGTTTTAGATTAATAGTTCTACATTACACAAATACTTTTTTCTTACTGAGTCAGCATTCGCAATGAGAATGGCGTAAATTGTACTATTATTATTTTATTCTTCGTCAGTACGTATTTAAATTATAATTAGTATTAAATAATATATATTTATATGTTAATTTTAGTAATTGTTACCATCTGTTGTTGAGTAGCTGTATCAATTAATGGAATTGTTGAATGAACAAATAATGTGTACATAAATGTATAGATGGCAGTTTAAGCAAAAAACATTACAATATATATTACACAGATGTCGCTGCGTAACTTAGGAGTAAGGGACATAGGTATGTTGTTCCTCAAGTAAAGCTCAAAGTTATACATTCTTTAGTTTTAAATTTTACGTTTGTCACTCACTTTTTTTTGTTACAATTTCAATTGCTGTTCATAGTATAAAGATTTAATTACTTTTTGTAATTTGTATTATTATGGTTAAGAAGATTGTGATAATGGTTGGTTTTTAAAACGTTTTTAGTCCAAAAGACGTGTAGTTAGGTTGTAGGTTCATTATTCTTACAAACGGTGTTAGAACTTAAATATTGTACGATATCGTATAATAGTTCAATAGATACGGGTCCAGCGAGAGTTGAGACTGAATAGCGCGGGCGCCCGACGTGACCGTCGATGGAATGTGCGCCGGCGCCGGCTAGTCTCACGAACACCTGCGCGCAACAAACTCTCACAATAATAAACGATACAACGACTCACGTTCGGCGTTCGGACCTTACTCACAGTGATGGGTTCAGTTTGTCGATGTTTTATTATCTATCATACTTACATATTTTTATAACGCCAATACAGTAATTTGATTTAATTTAGGCAATCTACCAACTGGATTAAGTATATTATACTCGTATGTATGTAAGTAAAATACTTTCAAGTGTCAATAAAATTTTATTAGGTAATCTAATTACTATGATCGACTTAACATTTGATAATATCTGTCAAATCAAAGGAGAATGGCCAGCATTGTATGGAGCTTGGGCCACTTACAAATATTTTTGTGTCTCTATAAATGTTAGCATAAAATAAAGCTTGATAATTCTATTTTCATTCACCAAAATATTTTTCAGGTTGGAATCCCAGTTTCAGTACTTTCTTATTTACTAAAATTGTGACTAACCGAAGATATGGTTTCAGCTACATACAGCAAGTTTCGACAAAAATGTAGCTCAGTTGAGGCAGACAATCCATTGAACCTTTATATGCACCGAAACTGCAGCTTTGTTTAGAAGTAGTTACCAATAACCAGAAAAATCAAACATGTCGGCCTTCATTTTTTAAGTAACACATCTAGATTATAGATCGTAACACTTTCGTATATTTGTACGTTCTTATTATATTTTATTATACATATAAAAAATATATTCATAAAGTTATTGTAATTAAAAATAAAGATATGCTACGTTATTTCACTTAAATAACGTTACATTTAAATTGAGAGAATCGATAAAAGTCCCATCACTATTTGAATCTTAAAATCATAGACTGGGACTGCTTTCGGCTTTGTGCACTCATCGCGATTTATGATTGCCTCTTTGTAGGCCCTAGCCATAATGCGGCTTGGTTTTGTATCGTATTTACTAGAACCTTACCTGTACCTATGTCCTTTATATGTTACCTATGCATATTCTTTGATCTATATCTTATGAATTACGGAAATACGTTAATGATAATCAATCATAGTCCAGATATACTTTATCTTTCTTTTAAAGTTCTCGATCTTATTACTAAGACTGCGTTGTCCAACTTTTTTGTTATCTTTCGATTCTTGAGATTATTTGTTCGTATTAATTAAACCATGGCTTCGGAAGGAAATATTGTTCTGTTAGAGATGAAACGGTGCAAGAAACTTAATTTGTCTTATCAACAAAAAAAGTTAGGCAGCTTAAATTTTAATGGTGCTTATGTAAATGTAATCAAGATGGTAAATTTCAAAACCGCCGCCATAAAAATATTTTTTTGTTTTAACAAAAGTATTTAAAAAGGTGGGTAAAAAGGGTATAAGTAAAAGTTTGTACGACGGTACTTACAGATTTTATGACAGTTGAATAATTTACGTTCATTAAGTAACATTTTGTAGGTACCTCATTTGTGGTGATCCGAGCGCTTGGCTCTCAAATTTTCACAACGTGTATTTTTGTTACTGTACTTGATATAACCCATAGTGAAGGCAATCTATCCGACATCCATATTAATCCTCACTATGAATTGATGAAAAAAATGTATCTGTCTCGTAGTACCTAAGTACTCATGAAAATATAATATTGAAGTAAGAATATACTACCTACTATAAATACACATATTAAATATTGTAAACAGGCGCAGAATAACACAATGGACTCAAAAAGCCTTTTCATTTGCAAAACTGCTCAAAAAAGGATCATAATAACATTTAGTACAATCATTGGGTTCACACGCACAACTGAGCCGAATTTCGCAAACAAACCACGTGTGTGAATGTAGGTTCACCATCATTTCTGTTTTTAAAAGTCATTTGTTTTTTACCTTTTATCCTTTCTATATAAGTAAAATATATATAGATAGAGGTGTTCATTTGTGCACGCATCACAGAAAAGTTACTTTATAGATTTCAATTAAGTCTTCTAAATTTCTACTCCTCTCGAAAAAAAAATCTAAATTTTATTCCTTAGACACTTGGCCATTTAATATAAAGTTTTGTTATACAACTATTTTTATTAGCACTACGCGCTCACTGTTGTATTAACGCGGACGAATTCGCGGGCATCAACTATTTCTAATAATTTTAAATTGCTTGTTCGGAACTTTGGAATACCATTCAAAAGTTACTACATATATCATCATGACCTAATACGCCAAAACTACAATTGTATTTGAAAAAACAATATACTTAGTGTTAATAAATACATTTGACGACCCATATAGCTGAATGGTTAGTGACCCTGACTCCAAAGCTAGAGGTCCCGGTTTCGAATCCAGGTAAGTGCAATCATTTATATGATGAATATGGATGTTTGTTTCCGAGTAATGGATGTTTTTATGTATTTATGTATGTTTAAGTAAGTATATTATATAATATTAAATATATCGTTGTCTTGTACCCATAGCACAGGCCTATGCCTAAGTTGGGGCAAGATTATTCGTGCAATATTATTATTACTTATAAAAAATAAAATTAGAAAAAAAAACAAATTATCACCTTGCCTACTCTGAAATATTACATCATATAGAGGACAAAAATAAGTTCGCTCAGACGCAAACAGCAATAGATTCAGTGAAAATGGTAATATTTCAGAGAGATTTTTGTAATACCACTTAAATATAACAGCTTTCATTTCATTTTAAATCTATACATATAAATAAAATTGGAGTGTCTGTTTGTAATTTTGAAATAACCGGTTTTTTACTAAATGTATCATATATATATATATATATATATATATATATATATATATTATACGGTAAATGCACCAAAATAACATTTTTTTTACAATTTTTGTCTGTCTTTCCGTCTGTTTGTTCCGGCTAATCTCTGAAATGGGTGGACCGATTTTGACGGGACTTTTATTTGCAGGTAGCTGATGTAAAAGATAAACTTAAACTGTGATTATTTAAAAAAAAAATTTTTTTATCTTAGAAAAATAAAGTAATGTTGCAATATCCAAGAAACGGTCTAACCCTAAAATAATTTATATTATAGCAAAACAACGTTTGCTGGGTCAGCTAGTCATTAATAAAATTACATTAAAGTGATAAGATTACAGAAATAATATGTCGTCATTTATCTAATCAAACGGAAATTGTTCGCAATTATTGCCGATAGGTATCTGCTAAAGTATTTACTGTCTTATTTTAAAATTGATTGGCATCTTTTTTTATCATCATGCTTAATTCAAATCAATCTACGCATTTTCAGTATACATTGTTCACAACTGAATATCAATTTGATTAGTTATCGATTTATAAAGAGTAGAATCGACAAGAAAAATATTTCCGTATACATTTTAAAGCTATATTATAGATCTTTGCTTTGTCCATGTCTTGACATTTGGAAGCTGTACCTCGAAATTGACGAAAACCTACCTTGGACAAAATAAAAACCAGTTATGCTTGTCTTATTTTGCGAAAGAGGTCACTCGTTGAATCCAACTCGGATGGGCAGCGTTCGGGAAGGTTCGTAAAATCTTTTCATCCCAAATACCACAGTGTCTGAAGATGAAGTTTTTTAACCAGTGATGACATACGATATACAGACGTGATCACTAACTATGGGCCTGATGAGAAAGCTCACGGTCGCTCACGGGGTATTGGAGAGGGCTATACTCGGAGCATATTTTATATTAAATATATATTTATTTATTTTTATTTCAGAAATGTATGATACTTCATTTTCTTATATATAAAAGAATCAAACAGAAAATTTTTAAGGCCGCCTTCACATAGGCTCTGTCGTAAATCCTATTACTCCACAGCTGAATATCTAAATGATTGGACAGCCTGGGACTAGATTGTGATTATTTTATAGCGACAGAAATGACTGTACAATATTGTATATTTTTATTGAAAAGAGCGCAAAAAAAGAATGCTGGGAGAGTTTCTTGCACCGCTTCTTCTCTCTCAGAGCGCCATCTGTTTCCGAAGCGGTAGTAGTATCTAGTATATTAGAAATGACATCAAAAAGAATTCTAATGGAATCAATTTTGAGAAAATAAATGCGTTTTTATGCCTTTTAGAAAGTAAACAAACAAACTGGACTGTCAAAAGGAATTAAAATTCAAATTATCATTCAAATTAAAATGTCAATTATGACGAAAACCTCTTCAAACACCCAAATCACAAATTTGGTAGTAGGAACTCTATTTCATATAAAATATTATAAATATCCTAATTAGGTCAAAATCATGGTTACAGAGGTAAAGGTTGTGGTAATAATCTACGCGGATGTTCAAAGCGCACAAAATAGCATAACAAACACGGCTAAACACTTTGTATAAAGCCTCTATACGAACCAGTGTTCAAAGAAACACACATTCTCTTTATTAACACCCGCATAAGGTCCAGATTGGTAAAAACTCCGTTATCTAAAAATGTTTTAAGTGGATGAAATCACACAAGTTCTCACGACGAACACAGGTGGCGCATCCGGCTATCTTATTCCCTAAAGAATGTCGGGAATCGGGATTTCAAATTCGGAAAGATGGTGGTTAATCAAACCTACCTTCAACTCTTGTGGTAACTATACGTATAAAAAAATCACTGCTTTTACAAACAAGAAGGGATTTTGTGTTCAAATTTAAATTAAATCAAATCAAAAATATTTTATTTTGTAGGTGAATTGCATTACACTTATAATTGGTGAAACTTGTGTCTTCTATCGAGTCCTCTCTCGAGAAGGTCGCGGAATGGGGTAAGTTGAACCTTGTCCAATTTAACCCCCAGAAGACTCAAGTTTGCGCGTTTACCACTAAAAAAACCCCATTTGCCGTATCACCGCTCTTCGAGAACACTTCCCTTAAAGCCTCGCCTAGTATCGGAATACTGGGTCTCGAAATCTCGAGCAATTGCCAATTCCGTGGCCATCTGGAGGGCAAAGCCAAACTGGCTTCAAAGAAACTGGGCGTCATAAATAGAGCACGGCAATACTTCAAGCCGGCCCACATTCTAGCGCTCTACAAAGCGCAGGTCCGGCCTCACATGGAGTATTGCTGTCATCTCTGGTCTGGCGCACCCCAGTATCAGCTCGATCCATTTGACCGCGTGCAACGCAGAGCAGCTCGAATTGTCGGGGACCCAGTACTCTGTGAACGGCTGGATCACTTGGCGTTGCGTAGAGACGTCGCTTCATTGTGTGTCTTCTACCGCATTTATCACGGGGAGTGTTCCGAAGAGCTGTTCAACCTGATTCCTGCCGCCGAATTTCACCTTCGCACGACACGCCACAAGTTACGATATCATCCCCACCATCTGGATGTGTGGCGGTCCTCCACAGTGCGGTTTTCAAGGAGCTTTCTTCCTCGTACCACGAAGCTGTGGAATGAGCTTCCTTGTGCGGTGTTTCCGGGACGATACGACATGGGTACCTTCAAGAAAAGCGCGTACACCTTCCTTAAAGGCCGGCAACGCTCTTGTGATTCCTCTGGTGTTGCAGGAGAGTGTGGGCGGCGGTGATCACTTAACACCAGGTGACCCGTACGCTCGTTTGTCCGCCTATTCCATAAAAAAAAAAAAAAAAAAATATAATTTTTTCATACACCTATACATATATCTTATTAGAACTTTATTGTAATGTTCTTGAATCTTCTATCCTAGTTTTAAGCGTATATTCAGCCTCTTTTCGTACATTACATAGCGTTCTCGAAGGCCGGACATAAAAAATCTGGAAAATATTCAATTTTAACAGTTGGGATATTCACAGAGAAAATATTAAAAAAAACCTGTTGTGGCGATGGAATCCATAAAGAAATGAGGGATCTCGTTATCACTTTCTAGGCTTAAAAGTACCACTGCTTTTTGTGATACGATTATAATAATGGTAATATATCCATAAAAAAGTAACAGACAGACAAATTAATTTAACATTTACAGCTCATAATTTTTTTCTGCAACAGGAGGACAAACGAGCGTACGGTCCACCTGATGTTAAATGATCACCGATGCCCACATTCTCTTGCAACAGCAGAGGAATCACAGGAGCACTGTCGGTCACTTAGAAATGTTTACGCGTTTTTTTTAAGGTCCCCATGTCATATCGTCCTGGAAACACTGCACAAGGAAGCTTATTCCTCAGCTTGGTTTCACGTGAAAGAAAGTTCCTTGAAAACTGCACCGTGGAGGAACGCCATTCATCCAATTTTTATACACTCATGCTAAGGTTATGTATGTAAAAAAGTAAGTGATAGGCTCCAAGAAAAAATGGTCATTCATATTATAATCTCAAATTATTTAGTTATAATATTATTAACAAACTTTAATAGAATTTCACATTTTTATGAAACGTGGTCGCTAACTATGGGTTTTATGAGAAACCTCATGGTCGCTCAGAGGGCAATGGAGAAGGCTATGCTCGGAGTTTCCCTACGAGACCGAATCAGAAATGAGGAGATCCGTAGGAGAACCAAAGTTACCGACGTAGCCCAAATGATTGCGAAACTTAAGTCCCAATGGGCAGGGCACATACATCGACGGACAGATGGCCGTTGGGGCCGTAAAGAGTCCTCGAATGGCGACCACGTACCGGAAGACGTAGGTTTGGTAAGACCCCCACAAGATGTTGCAATGCGTTGGATGAGGGCAGCGCAGATCGTCGTAAAGATCTTTTGGGGAAGCCTTTTTCCAGCAGAGGACGTCTTCCGGCTGATAATGATGATGATTAAGTTAATTATTTGTATAGTGGATTTATATAGTTCAACGATAGCCCTGTCTCTCTGCGCTCACTATTAATTATCTACTATAGTTCTTCGCAGTGAGCTAGCAAATCTCAAGTGGTTGACGAATTGTTCTTCCCAAAGAGGCACTCCGTTTACATACCTCAACCGCATAAAAAAAACTCTTTCGAGTCCAAGACTGAGAGTTTCTTATTGAGTCTACAGTACTGCTTAAGGGTCCTGGTCTTCTCTTCTTGGTAGCATTCTTCATTTCTGAAGGTCGTGTATTTCAAAGTTTCACGTTGGTCACTAAGGGTCCTGGTAAGAATGCGTAAATATTCTCTACTCAATAGCCGTTGAGTTTCTTGTATGTTCTTTTCACGAGCTATATATATATATATCTTCGTCACTATATATACAACGTGAACCAGAAAGGGTATAACATTCCTTCAATGGTACTTTATTTGGGTCATATGCAATAGTATGGTGATGTTTAAGTTTTAATAAATAAATAAAGAAAAAGAAAAGGACTTCCCTACGAAATAAAAATATTATTTTTCAATTTCTTTTCTTAGACAACCCTAAATTTAAAGAGACTGCTAGTTTTAGGCGGGGCCTTTGTTTATAAACAGAATGAGGTCACCTACCTATGGACTCAAACATAAACAATAATCTATGATTAAGGAGTATGCACACTACGTGAAATGTGGCTTGTGTCTATGTTATTATTCATTCATTTTTTACTTCCTGTTATTGAAACAAATAAACAAAATAAGAAATTACATAACATTACACAATTTCACGTCTGTATTCCTGAAGGGTTAGAGGTGTATTTTTTCCACCCACGTTTCACTATGTTTAATTCCCACGTAATAGGGGGCGAGCATCTACATTTCTGAACTATGGGCTGCTAGTGAGAAATTTCCTACGAAAAACTCAATAACTGTCCCATTCCATACCCATGCCGGGTACAAACCCGGTCCGGGAATGGAGTACATATTATTAATACGAGGATGGTCAAAGATATCCATATTTGACAAAAAAATTCCGTGAAGAACAATTTCGTAATAGGAGTCTATTAGAATTATCTTTATTGGATAAAACATTTTTGAATTAAAATGTCAAGACTCATTTGCCCAGTAATAAGAAGAGCTACAGTGCCATTCAGACCAAACCATAATAATGCTTACACATTTTTGCTTCACGGCAGAAAAAGGTGCCGTTGTGGTACCCATAATCTACAATTACAAATTTGGAATTATTTTCAATGTAACTTGAAGAAAACTTCAAATAATTCTACATTGAAATGCTTACGTAATAACTTATCAAAAATGTGAACTCATTTAATTTCGAACATAATAAACAAATCTTGAATTAAAAATGGTGCAGTGGGTAGGGTATACATTTACCTTTAGAATAGACATTTACACACACACAGTAAATATCGTGTTTCAAAGCACAATTCAAAGAGTATTTACGCAGACAGGCCGATCTTTTCAACCTAACATATTTAAAAAAACACAAAGTGTAAAAACACAGTTACAATTACACTAGTTTTTATCTTTTAAACGTGTTTTATTTAAATTTGTAACACTCGCGGTAATCAGAGTAAATACTAACATAACATAGTTTCATAATAAGATTAGAATTAAAAAAATCTTTATTGGGTAATACATAACTACAGTAAATACAAATTTAGAAGTATTTTCAATGTCAGCTAAAGCAAATGCTCATACAAAATAACTTTGTCTTCATGGCAAAATGAGAACACAAATTGCTTCACAGCTGCAATGAATCGTAGGCATTTTACTATTATCTGATATTATGTCACATCTACGTTTTTCATCTGTTTAAGGTCAAAGAGAGTTGAAAAAAACAGCTGATTAGGGTTCAGGGAATCATAGTTTTTGCGAAAACTTAGCATTTTAAATATTGTATTAAAATATAATGCTAATTCATTTCTGACTTCACATAGTCATTAGAGATGACCTAAGGAATGTCTGGTTCAAAGCCATAATACCCATTTAGTTTCACCTTTATATAGTGACGAACAAAAGAATATTTTTTTTTATTTTACTTTGACTTTAATCATATTGCTTTACGATACTAACGTTAACATAGCACCAAAATATTGTTTTTTTTTTATGAAAATAAGGGACGATACAAGCAGAACGCCGTGCCCATTACAATGCAGTGCCGATCAGGATTCTCGAAAAACCCCAAAATTCCAATTGCGCTCGTCACCTTGAGACATAAGATGTTAAGTCTCATTTGCTCAGTAATTTCACTAGCTACGGCGCACTTCAGACCGTAACACAGTAATGCTTACACATTACTGCTTCACGGCAGAAATAGGCGTCGATGTGGTACCCACAATCTAGCCGTCATCCTGTGCAAAGGAGCCTCCCACTGATTAGGTACTAGTTAAGTAGTAGTCCACTACAAAGAGTACCAGCGAACAAGATGGCTTCCGCTGATAAACAAGTTTGTGGTATTACGACTCGTCCACATACAAACAACAATAGGGAACGAAATGTTACTCTTTCACTCGCGTCACGCACACGTACTCTTTCTCTGTCGTTCCAAAGCTTCCGCCGGCGTTATCTATCTATCTATACATATAAAAATAAATTGCTGTTCGTTAGTCTCGCTAATACTCGAGAACGGCTGGACCGATTTGGCTAATTTTGGTCTTGAATTATTGTGGAAGTCCAGGGAAGGTTTAAAAGGTGAATAAATATGAAAGTGTTCGGAATTAAATAAAAACACCAATTTTGTTTTTCCATTGATGTGTCCCCCGTCGTCCGATATTTGTTTTGTATGGACATATTTTCTATGAGATAATTTATTGACGCACGGTTTGACAATTCTGCTGTGAAACGATTTCATTACAAGAACAGGGAGCATATCTTACGAAATAATTCTTGATGTTATGATATATTATTGACAAATTAATAAAAATAATTATTTTATTTATTATATACAGAACAACGTCTGTCGGGTCAACTAGTTTAGAATAATATTAAGATCCGACCTAAAAGTCATATCGGGCTCCCTCTAGTAATTCTAATAACTTCTGTATAAAATGTACTCAATATCTTATATATTAATACTATTGAGAACGCGTGTGAAAATTTTGAGTTCGGTTAAGCATTTAAGGCGTGAAAGTGTAACAAACAAACTCATATTTGCATGTATAATAGCTGTAATAATTACTTTTTCGAAATTAATTATCATTATCTTAATCACTCTATAAAATATTTGCTCTTTTTTTCTCTATTAAATGTAAGAGAGTAGGAGACAACTAGGTACAGAAGTGGGAGGCTCCTTTGCATAGGATGCCGGCTAGATTATGGGAACCACAACGGCGCCTATTCTGCCGTGAAGCAGTAATCTGTAAATATTACTGTAAACTGCACTTTCGTCAGATATGGCTCCATCTTTCCAGTGTGTTTCGGTGAGCTCCAGCATGTGAACGTTCTTCTTTCTGAAGAAATATGTTTATTTACATTCAACTCAAGAACTCAACAGAGTTAACTTTTAAATTACCAGTGGGACGCTCCTTCGCACAGGATTCCGGCTAGGTTATGGGAACCACAACGGCGCCTATTTCTGCCGTGAAGAAGTAATGTGTAAATATTACTGTATTACGGTCTGAAGGGCGCCGTAGCTAGTGTAATTAATGGGCAAATTAGGCTTAATATCTTACGTCTCAAGATGACGATCGCAATTGTAGTGCCTCTCAGAATTTTTGGGTTTTTTAAGAATCCTGAGCGGCACTACATTTTAATAGGCAGGGCGTATCAATTACCGTCAGTTGAACTCCCTGCTCGTCTCGTGCCTTATTTTCATAAAAAAAGTAATAACGCCTATGGTCAATAACCTTGTCCACAAGGACATAAATTCCAGAGATGAATTTATATGACTTGATAAGATTTATTACACCGTAGATTATCTTTTTATTAGAGTCAATGTGATGTTGACATTATTTTTTGTAATTATACCAGGATATAGGGAGATTCAGGGTCTTTGTATTTAAGAAATGTTAATTCTTGCCTTTATATTAATAATGATAATTGACGCAACTTTCAAATCAAATCAAATTATAAATCAATGTTAAAAATCAAATTATGAATGTCAAAACAATATATTTTTTCTTATTGAATCTACTGCTACTTCGTAAAGGGTTGAACTAATGAGAAGAAGTAGCAAGAAACTCATTGCCACTCTTTCAAATCAAGATTTACATTTTCATAGTTTTACAAATCATTATGGAATTAATTACAATATAATATGTAAAGTGACGCAACAAACATACTCAAACGTCAAATAGTCAATGCCTTAAAAGCCTTTTCACACGAATAGGTGCTAGATGACAATATTCTATTTATTAAATTTTATACAATACATTAAAAAGTTACCTATTCATTAAACACATGCTTCCTGTTGAGTTCAGTTATATCAGGTTTAATAGACACTGTACCATATCTTTCCCATATTACGTATAGCTTGTTCTAGGGGTCCCAGATAACGAAAAATTTTTAATAGAATATACATATTTATACATAAGTACATAATATTTAAAACAACCGTGACTATACGAGTCAACACAACATCTATCGGGATTTGAAACCGTTATTAAGTCAGGACGTTCAGCTGATGGTAATTGATACGCCCTGCCCATTACAATGCAGTGCCGCTCAGAATTCTTGAAAAGCCCAAAAATTCTGAGCGGCACTACAACTGCGCTCGTCACCTTGAGACATGAGATGTCAACTCTCATTTGCCCAGTACTGTTTCACGGCAGAAATAGGTGCCGTTGTGGTACCTATAATTCAGCCGGCATCCTGTTCAAAGGAGCCTCCCACTGTAAAAGATCAGGAAAGACTTACGAAACTTATGCCCAAGCTCAGTAAATTGATGTTGCCTCGTACACCAATGCTTGGCAAACGCTCTTTATACGATTTTTTGTTTAAGATTGTTGCACAAAAGGGCGTACGAGTGTCACCTGGTGGTCAGTGGCCATGCCCGTAAACTTTTTTTTATGGAAATATGAGACGAGACGAGCAGCGTCCAGCTGAAGGTAATTGATACGCCCTGCCTATATTACAATGCAATGTCGCTCAGGATTCTTGAAAAGAAAAAACATCTGGGCGGCACTACAATTACGCTCGTCACCTTAAGACATAAGAAGTTAAGTCTCATATGCGTCCCACTGGTAATTTAAAAGTTAACTAAACATATTTCTTCAGAAAGAAGAACGTTCACATGCTGGAGCTCACCGGAACACACTGGAAAGATGGAGCCACTTTACATCTGACGGAAGTGCATTTTATATTTATATATAGTGAAGACCTGTATAGCCGAGTGGTTAGCGATCCTGCCTACTAAGCTAGAGGTCTCGGGTTCGAATCCCGGTAGGTGCAAGCATTTATATGATGAATATTGATGTTTGTTTCCGAGTCATGGATGTTTATATGTATTTATGTATATTTAAGTAAGTAAATTGTATTAAATATATCGTTGTCTTGCAACCCATCACACAGGCTATATGCCTAATTTTGGGCAAGATAATTTGTGTAAAAGTGTGTCAATATTATTATCTAATATATAAAATTCTCGTGTCACGCTGTTAAACTTTGAACTCCTCCGAAACGGCTTGACCGATTCTCATAAAATGTTGAGTGCATATTGTATGGTAGGTCTGAGATTCGGAAAACATCTATCTAATCTTTTTCATTCCCCTAAATATTAAGGGTGGTCCACACGATTTTTTTTTTTTTTTTTTTTTTTTTTTTTAAATTTGTTTGATTATGAGTCAGCATTAAAAAATGTATACAACTTCAAATTTTCACCCATCTACGATCAACATTAAAAAAATATAAAAATTTTAATATCGGCAATACAAGGTTTGCTGGATCAGCTAGTATTTATTTATTTATTAATTATAATATAAAATGAAGCTTATTAAAAATAAGGAAGATAGACAAAGTCAGAAACGCCAGGATAAGAGAGAAAAACCAAGATCACCGATACACTCACACATGAACTGGCACTGACATGGAAATGGGCTGGACATATTGCACGGTATATCGACAGGAGATGGACTAGAGAAATTACACGAAATTAAATGTAGGAAGACCAATAAAACGGTTGGCTGATGACATAGCACAATCAGCAGGAACAGAATGGATGCAGAAAGCACTGAACAGAAAGTTGTGTATGAAGTTGGAGGAAGCCTTTTCCCAATCTGGGATCCATATCTAAAAAATTCTAAAAACAAAATAACAATTGGACTTAAACCATAGTTAAGCATATGATACTAACAAAAAAAAAATTTTTTTCAAATGTACACTTTTTATTAGAGATATGGAACAAATGGCTATATCATCATTATTATTATTATTATATATAAAAAATTCCTAATAATTTTGTAAAATACATATCTTTTATCGCGGCTATTTTAGTATCTACCTATTTCTGATTATATGTTTTTATAAAATGATGGTGTAAACAGAGTTTTCTAATATCTCTGTATTAAGTAACTAGAAAAATATCTTATTTTATTACCAACATGTATTATTTCTTTTGAATGGTTGAACTCAGGTTTAAACTATATAATAGTATCTTCTATAAAAATGAAATACGAAACTATGAACGAAGTTGCAACATGAACAACTTAATGTAAACAAGTCTGGAAGTATTGGACCCAACGAACAGGTGTATCATAATGAAGAATTTGTAAGTAGGTAGCCCAAGAGGGCATTCATTAAGAAATGAATGAAAATTCCAATCAAGTCAACATATCAATGAATGAACTTGATCACAATTTCAAATTCATCGATCGTTTCAAATTCATTCATTTATCGCTTTATGTCGGAAGTGAAATTATTGCTGTTGCTTTAAAATGTAGTTAATTAAAGAACTGGTTAAAATTACCATAATTCGAATGATTTGCGAACGAAATTATTTGGACTACAGATTTTTTATTGTGCTTGTCACGATTTTGAATGTGTTCCGAGCAACTATTTTATCAAGGAATTAAAAGTAATTGAGGAAGTAGTTCCGTCGCAAACAACTTTTATTTTTTATTTACGCCAGGCCTTGGTAACAATAAACGAGTATAGGTGTAACCTCGATGTATCAACAACTTCCACTACTCGAAATATATCACTATCCTTTCCCTTTGAGTCATAAAACCTCACTTTACCAGTAGGAGGCTTCTTTCTACATTATGCCGGCTAGATTATCGGTAGGTACCACAACGACGCCTTTTCCTCTTATAATGTGTAAGCCTTATTGTGTTTCGGTCTGGTCACGAGCGCAATTGTAGTGCCACTCAGATTTTTTGGGATTTTCAAGAATCCTGCAGTGCAGGTAATGTAATGCAAAGCGTATCAATACAGGCATCATAAAAAAATTTATTCGAATGTGTATGTGAAAAAACCTTCCATGGGCATTCGCACCACAAGAGTCAAGAAATGCGCAGTCGGCCCTTAAGATGTGTGCATGTCCTAAGATTAAAGGTCCCTAAGAGTTCGGCAATTCTGCAGACTGTAGAAGATTCCACTAACGAAGCAAAAAATTGTTGTGATTGGTGGTGGTCAGATAACAACGTGATGCGGGTGAAATTGCGGACTTAGATTGAAGATGGACTGGTATTGAAATAATTTTTCATGTCAATAAGTTAAATTACCTGAAAAATTCATCCAGATCCCCCTCGATATACACAATCTAACGCGTAAATAAGAGATACATAGACAAGAGCTAAAATCATCAATGACGTTCTATATATATGTCGCAGGGAAATGATAATAACAGAGATTTGGTTAATTCCCTAAGTGATGTGATTAAATCACGGAGTATGTTTAAATAACAGCACGATTTTATCATTTCTCTAAACAAATCTAGTGATTTGATCAAATTCCAGGGTTGGTTTCGTGAAATGACAATGAGTGACGCAAAGAGCGTAGGATGTGTGTTGTGTGTTTTTTTTTCTAATATTATGGGCCCCGCCTAGCTTCTACTTGGCCTTTTGGGAAACTTTTATCTGTTTTGAGGTTAGGTTACATTAATTTGATTTTCAAGAGACTCTTGCGTGAGAGTGGAGGAGTGACTCTCCACCTGCGACACGATACTAAATTCTTACCAAATTATGTCAAAGTCTTACCAAATAAACCTTATAAATACCAAAGAAAACACTTTTTGTCATTTCACGGAACCATCTCTGGCATTAGGTCAAATCACTAGATTTGTTTCGAGAAATGTTAAAACCGTGTTGTTATTTTAACATCCTCCGAAATTTGACCAAATCACTGTTTTTATCATACTCGTCTCTTTCATTAATCGAAATCTCTGTAGCAATAATATTTCGGGTCTCACTTGAAGTTCGTCGTATAGAATTTCTATACTAGTTATAAAAAAGTAAGTGACTTGTAACAAATTGGGAAAAACTTAGAATTTCGATATATGACACCAAAAAAATTAGTTCAAACAAGCAAAGACGCATCGAACACTGTGTTATACCGGCACAATAACTCTTTGACTACCATCACACCTTTCATATGTACTCTCCTATTCTGGGTACCCTTACGAAGATAAGTAGTCGGTAACGTAATCCTTGAGGGTTCACCTCAGGAAATCCAGAAAACTGCCCTAAACGTAACTTGATTAAAAAAAAGACAAACCATGACCCATAAAATTTTTATTAATTTTTTTTATTCCAATATTATGGCTGCGTTTGGAACTACGATGAAGTGTGTAACTGGATGTGACAAACAAAAAATAATACCGTACATAAAGTAGATCACATCAATATTCAATGCCTTTGTCAGAGCTTTTTTTTGTGTGTTGATCGCAGTCTTGATTTGTGATCATAATTTGTAAAGTACGGTTGGCAGCCCTGGGCGGTAATGCGTAAAACACGAGAATTAATAATATAATATTATTATGAAACGAGAATCAAAATATGTTAACAGTCTCTTATCTGTTACGCAGTTATTGATTAATAACAGTTTAATATTCTATGATCGTTTCATAGAGGTACCGAGTTGTCAATCAAATAGTTACATGAGTACAAATTAAACGTTTAATTAATAATTATTAGCGTATTATTTTGGCGCCAACCTTGAATCAATAATAAGTGTTGACATCTGCGTGTGTATGTTTTGAATGACATAAGTGCGATGGATACATTTAGTGATAATCATTCCCATATTAAGTTCATTGTATGATATGAAGCTATTGAAGAATGCTAATTTGACATTAATAATATGCATATTAACACCAAGTATCTAGCATCTAAGCATGACGATACAGTTTTATATGTTATGTACTTGTTTTTTATTGGATACGAGGACAGTGAAGTTTTGAATCATCGAAGGGTAACTGCAGTTCACAAATGGGAGGATCCTTTGCACAGGATGTCGGTACCACAACCGCACCTATTTCTGCCTTATTATTGTGTTTCGGGGTGAAGGGCGCCGTAGCTAGTGAAATTACTGGGCAAATGAGACTTAACATCTTAGGTCTCAAGGTGACGAGCGCAGTTTTAGTGCCACTCAGAATTCTTGGGTTTTTCAAGAATCCTGAGCGGCACTGCATTGTAATGGGCAGGGCGTATCAATCGCTGTGAAAACTTCGACATTAACTGAGTTTGAAACTAACCTCTATTTTGAGCAATTCACGCACTCTAACACAAGAGACACTATCTAGACGTATAAATTATAAAAGGTTACCAATAAAAAGGTTATCGTTGGTCTATTAGATAATGTCTTAAGTTGTGAACTCAACCAAACGGCAAAATTTTGCAGAATACGCATCGATCCAGTTACGAGAATACGCATCGTGCGATTTCCCTAAATCGGGACATGATTTTATCACAATCGGAACTGAACCGTCAATTTGTGTTACAAGAATTTGAAATTTATCTTTTTTACTTAAGGTCACTTCGATTCTATTTTTGTTTTGTTACGAGAAATTGGGACACAGATATCAAACACCAGAGGATACTCATGTTTGCCTCTGTCATCCAGCTGTAATACGTATTCGTTTCCCTTTTTGATTCTGCTGTAGTTTTTTTAAAGAAAACGTTACGAGGATAGCAATGCGTTCAACTAATAGTAAACGATACACCCTTCTCAATATAATGAAGTGGCGAACATTATTCTTGACTAAATCCAAAATTCCTAGTAGTATCTTAATTAAGCTTGTCACTTTGAGATAGAAGATATTAAGGCTCCGTTTAAATAAGGCCGATGAGTTTCTTGTATGTACTTCTCACGAGCTCCACGCTTTCCAAACATGACAGATTCACTTATTTAAATGATATATTTATAATAGTACAATACTAAGCTTAAGCCTATTTGACTTCAACTTTTACCCATGATTCTAAGTCAATAAAAAAGTGTGTGTGTGTACTTATGTACGTAACAAAACAAAAATCCCTATAAAAATATTTACGTTTGTAGAAAGAACAATATTGTGATAAAGAAGGTATTAATGAAAATATTATTATACCAGTGGGAGGCTCCTTTGCACAGGAAGCCGGCTAGATTATGGGTACCACAACGGCGTATATTTCTACCGTGAAGCAGTAATGTGTAAACATTACTGTTTCTGTCTGGAGGGCGCCGTAGCTAGTGAAATTACTGGGCAAATGAGACTTAACATCTTATGTCTCAAGGTGACGAGCGCAATTATGGTGTTGCACAGAATTTTTGAGTTTTTCAAGAATCCTGACCGGCACTGCATTGTAATGGATAGGGCGTATCAATTACCATCAGCTGAACGTCCTGCTCGTTTCGTCCCTTATTTTCATAAAGAAAAAAAAAAGAATAACCGGATAATTTAATTGAATAACCTGTAATTTAATATCAGTACCACATCATTATTTTAAATTGAAATTTAATTTTATTACACTCCATAGGTTGTGTGTCAGTAGACCACTAAATTCCTACAAATACGTCCTATATAGTCCTCTTAAATACTGTTTTTAACATTGGATCTCGAGTATCTATTTAGAATACAGATCTTACTAATCAATCCTGAATCTGAATATCTATATTTCATTATTGTTTTCCAATTCTATATACCTAGCATAGAAGAGGTTTATCTGTTATATTCATACAAATACCATGCTCAAAAAAAACACTTCATTATCCTTAAATGGATTCAAAAACGAGATCACTAAAATATTCCATAGACCAGTTACAAAATGTCAAAATTATTCTCGGAGTGTCTATTTTGGATTGTGATTGAAGGTTGGAATCCTGAATCTGAATATCTATATTTCATTATTGTTTTCCAATTCTATATACCTAGCATAGAAGAGGTTTATTGTTATATTCATACAAATACCATGCTCAAAAAAAACACTTCATTATCCTTAAATGGATTCAAAAACGAGATCACTAAAATATTCCATAGACCAGTTACAAAATGTCAAAATTATTCTCGGAGTGTCTATTTTGGATTGTGATTGAAGGTTGGAATCCTGAATCTGAATATCTATATTTCATTATTGTTTTCCAATTCTATATACCTAGCATAGAAGAGGTTTATCTGTTATATTCATACAAATACCATGCTAAAAAAAAACACTTCATTATCCTTAAATGGATTCAAAAACGAGATCACTAAAATATTCCATAGACCAGTTACAAAATGTCAAAATTATTCTCGGAGTGTCTATTTTGGATTGTGATTGAAGGTTGGAATCCTGAATCTGAATATCTATATTTCATTATTGTTTTCCAATTCTATATACCTAGCATAGAAGAGGTTTATCTGTTATATTCATACAAATACCATGCTCAAAAAAAACACTTCATTATCCTTAAATGGATTCAAAAACGAGATCACTAAAATATTCCATAGACCAGTTACAAAATGTCAAAATTATTCTCGGAGTGTCTATTTTGGATTGTGATTGAAGGTTGGAATCGGCCGTTAGAAGCTTGATGTGTTCAAGGTTCTTTTTATGAAAATAAGGGACGAGACGAGCAGCACATTCAGCTGATGGTAATTGATACGCCCTGCCCATTACAATGCAGTGCCGCTCAGGATTCTTGAAAAACATAATTCTGAGCGGCACTAAAACTCTCGCTCGTCACCTTGAGACGTAAGATGTTAAGTCTCATTGGCCCAGTAGTTTCACTAGCTACGGCGCCCTTCACACCGAAACAGAGTAATGTTTACACATTACTGATTCACGGTTATGGTACCCTAATCTAGCTGGCATCCTGTGAATAGAAGCCCACTGCTAAAAGGTTCCTCCAAATGTTTTGTTATTTTTATACCATTAAAAATATTAGCATTTTAGGAGATACGTATATATTGCCAGGATATTAAAAATGTACAGTACAAAGTTCAAGATAATATTCTGGACTTTAGAGATAGGTGGTTTGTTCCAACTGTCATATCTTTGAGATTGTTGATTGAATACAGAATACGCCTTATCAGTTGATATGTACCTAATTCACTTACAGCTGTTAGAGTGTTAGTTATTTTAGTGTGAGTTGCTTTTTATACGCGAACATCTATGTTGATGACGCGAAATAAGATATTGCGTCACAGTCGTTAGTTTATAAGAGCACTCGTTCGATTGATTGGCTTAGTATTGATTGCGACACAGCAGAAGACCGATATGGCTCTAACAAACGGCGCGGTTGTGGCAACAGATATCAAAGCGTCGGCTTTGGAACTGATCGGCAACACGCCATTGGTGGCATTGGACCGCTTGCACCCAGGACCTGGGCGAATTTTAGCAAAATGTGAATTTATGAATCCCGGAGCATCGATCAAATGTCGTTCAGCATTGCACATGATTCAAAAAGCAAAAGAAAGTGGCGAATTAAAAGAAGGGGCTCCCGTTCTCGAGGTAACATCAGGAAATCAAGGTGTTGGTCTTGCAATCGTCTGTGCCATTGAGGGGCATCCTCTGACACTAACTATGTCTAAAGGAAACAGCCTGCAAAGAGCCCTTCATATGGAGGCTCTGGGAGCAAAATGTGTAAGAGTACCACAAGTAGAGGGCACCTATGGCAACGTGACTCTTGCGGATGTAAAAGCCGCTGAGGCAGTAGGCATGAAGATTATTGATGAAACTGGTGCTTACTACGTGAATCAATTTAATAACCAGGAAAATGCAAATGCACATTATGTAACTACCGGACCTGAAATTTGGAAACAAACCGGCCATCGCGTCGATGCATTTGTGGCCACGGTGGGAACAGCTGGAACCTTTACTGGTGCATCTAGGTATTTGAAGGAAAAGAATCCCAATATAAAATGCTTTGTTGTGGAGCCTGAAGGGTCTCAGCCTATTGCGGGTTGTAAAATTTCTAAACCTTTGCACTTATTGCAAGGTTCAGGTTATGGGTGTGTACCAAATTTGTTCAATTTTGATACTTTGGATGAACCGCTTAGCGTGACTGATGAAGAAACTCTTCATTACAAGAAATTAGTGGGAGAAAAAGAAGGACTTTACGTCGGATACACAAGTGCCGCAAATGTCGCTGCAGCTGTTAAGTTGTTAAATTCCGGAAAAATACCTGAAGACTCGTGGGTTGTGACAATTCTCAATGACACCGGGCTTAAATACACGCCCGTAGCAGGTGAATCTAATTAATGCAAGATATATTTTATTTAGTTGTGCTATTATATATAATTAGTTGTTAGAAATTGTGAGTAAATTATAAGTATTAACGAAACGCAAATAATGTTAGAAATTTAACTTTGAAATATTGTTAGATGTTTATAAAACATTTTATGTTAGCGAGTGATTTAAATTAGGTATTTTATAATTTTATTGATTTTTGAATAAATAAATTATTTTACAAAAAAATATGTGGTAGTTAAATTAAATATACCTTTAAACAGAATTCGTGTACTCATATATTAGTCCCCCCTCTGATAAAAATCATTTTTAAAATCTTAAGCCTTCAAATTGTAGTACTAAAATCTTTTTTGACAGTGTTTGTGTGTGTTTATGTTATTCTTGCATTAGATAAACACTGTTATGCATTAATACTTGAAAGAAAAATCGTAACGAGAGATGTACATACCTACCTAAATTCTTTATTATAAGGGGAAAAGACAACTAGAGTCTAAGTCGTCTTTTCTTTTAAACTACTAATCCTCCTCTGTATATTTCGAGAATACGGCGAATGCTACAACAGATAAGGACCATTAGCCGGTGTTAGATGGCCTTTTTGAAAGGTCAGTGCAATCACCTCGCGAATAATTAGTGTAATTTCTAATTAAATAATAGAGTACATATAAAAACAGAATTAATGGTTGGTATATTAAGTACTATTCGTTGAGTTTCAATTAATTATAAAATCTGAAATTATTTTAAACGTTAATAGTAAGTACATTATTGCAGAGGCCGGGAAATATGCAATTGCAGGTCGAGTATGAGTTTGAAAACCGAGCCGTAGGCGAGGACTTCACTAAATACGAGACAGGCAATTACCAATTCCGGCTGAGGCATATATAGTGCTTTTCTCAAAAATAAAACACACTTATTATATTATACATTGAATTAAATTTACCATTGACTTCGCTGGAAGCAGCTTTTCCATCGCCAATTTGGGTTTTGATCTTAAATCTGGTGGAGTACAATCAATCTCCATTTCTCTCTCTGAACCATTGGAACTCATTTAAATTATTATTAAATTTATATTTATTAAGTAGGTATGTAAATAACAAATCAAGGCGAATTTTCAGCTTTGCCGCCAATTTTTTTACATCTGTGCCGATAAGCAAACGCATTTATGGCTATACAGCCTAGGGCTTCTAATCCCGCAATACCGAGATCTCGGTTCTCTGAAAATGGATCCCGCGCCATTTCTCAATCCCGCGAGACGCGAGATTACGGGCGCGGGATCCGCGGGAATTGCGAGACTGAAAAAAAGCGTGCATTCGATGCAAAATAGGATAATTGGCGTGAAATATTATTCTTAATATCTCAAGTTATTACCGGTTTCGTATTTTCGTGAAGTTTATTGATACATCCTTTTAAGGGTTTGTACGTAAATTCAATTGTACATGTGAAAGATTTACGTACAAAGTACAAACTCTTTAATTGAATACCGCCCACAAGTGTGGAAGCAGAAAGGGCATTTTCTGCTGCAGGCTATATTGCGTCTAAAATTCACAATAATTTGGCAGACGACAGTTTGGACATGTTGTGTTTCGTTCGCAAACATTTTCAATTAAGATTACTTGTATAAGCTGACAAACTTAATAATTAAGTTATAATTTATCAGTTTAAAATTTGTTATTGTTTTGTTTGTGAAAAAAACAGTATAATTTCATTAATCTCATTTTAATAGTAATATGAACATAAATAAATGTGGAGTTGATAAATTCATTGTTTTAAAATGTGCATATTCTCAATATACGGGCATATCCCGTAAATACCAAGATCCCGCGGGATTGAAAATTCATATTCCCGCAAATGCCGAGATTGAATACAGGCCGCGGGATTGGAAGCCCTAATACAGCCACGTAAACGCAATTCGTGCTAAGCAAAGAGACTATGGTGCGCCAAGAATGACAAAAGAGATCCGATCAAAGAGAATTTAATAACCCCAGCACGCCGTTTCATACAACTTGCAGGAGCGTTGTAATGTTCCATAATCAAAAAATACTCCTGCAATAGATTTGATTTTCTTTGTCCACAAATTCGATACTTCACGTGTTCTTTTTTCACAAATAATGACAATATTTTCATGCATGTTTGAGAAAACTATTTTTTCTCAACAAATTACGAGGAGCAGTTCGCATCTAAACCCAACCAACTATCTCATTCTCTCCTGGAGCCAATTAAGACAGAGTATAGTAGCTAGGGCAATAGTTGAACTCTCGCCCGATTTCCTACTTATTTGATCATTAGTTATTGCGATTGATTGAAAATTATTAAAAAAAAAGGAAGTCTTATTTTAACATTATGTAAGTACATTAATAAAAATAGTAATATAATTTTATATAAACAAAACCTTTAACAACAGTTAAATGAACTAGAGTCTAAGTCGTCTTTTCTCTTAAACTACTAATCCTCCTCTGTATATTTCGAGAATACAGCGAATGCTACAACAGATATTAGCCGGTGTTAGACGGCCTTTTTGAAAGGTCAGTGCAATCACCTCGCGAATAATTAGTGTAATTTCTAATTAAATAATAGAGTACATATAAAAACAGAATTAATGGTTGGTATATTAAGTACTATTCGTTGAGTAGTTGAGTAAGGAAGTCTTATTTTAACATTATGTAAGTACATTAATAAAAATTGTAATATAATTTTATATAAACAAAACCTTTAACAACAGTTAAATGAACTAGAGTCTAAGTCGTCTTTTCTCTTAAACTACTAATCCTCCTCTGTATATTTCGAGAATACAGCGAATGCTACAACAGATATTAGCCGGTGTTAGACGGCCTTTTTGAAAGGTCAGTGCAATCACCTCGCGAATAATTAGTGTAATTTCTAATTAAATAATAGAGTACATATAAAAACAGAATTAATGGTTGGTATATTAAGTACTATTCGTTGAGTAGTTGAGTAAGGAAGTCTTATTTTAACATTATGTAAGTACATTAATAAAAATTGTAATATAATTTTATATAAACAAAACCTTTAACAACAGTTAAATGAACAATTATTTCTGTTTTCTTAACAACATCTGAGTCTGTCTTGAAATATTTTAGATAAGCCAGTTATCTAAAGTATTCCAAGACTTTCCGCTCTAAAAACTTATGTATAATTAATTAAACATGAATTAATTAGATTAATTAAAAACAGTAGTTTTTATGTAAAATATTGTTATCGGTATCAATAAAATTGTTCAAAAATTATAGTGGTTATATTGTCAAAATTTTTTATGTATAGTTAATAGACACGTTTGATCCTTTTTAACCGACTTCAAACAGGAGGTTCTCAATTCGTCGGTATGTTTTTTTTTTATGTTTGTTACCTCAAAACTTTCGACTGGGTGAACCGATTTTGATAATTATTTTTTATTTGAAAGCTGGTGCTTCCCGTGTGGTTCCATTGTGATTTGGTCCAGATCTGACAATGAGCAACAAATTAACGATACTCGGCCGAATCTTTTTTATGCTATCGTTATATATATTACGTTCATTGCTGCATTGAAAAATTTAGTATATCTACACATATTTACACAAATTGTTAATAAGTGTACTTAAAATTCACTAAAAATCATAAAATAAAAATGCTTTTAACAAAAAAACAACCGACTTCAAAAACACTATTCCAAAACAATAGATATTATGTGCACTAAAAAGTATGAAATTAATTGCGTATTTTTATACAATCTAATTAATTAATCTAATTCTAGATAGGATTATTGTAATTTTTGGAGTCGGTGTCATCCAAGATAGGTTTGTTACTACATACATAGTTATAGGTGAGATGTGCTTGAGTCGTGAGGAGGAGAGAGGCGCGAGCGGGTCGCGGCGGAAGGACACCGATTCCAAAAATAACAATAATCGTATCTAGAATTAGATTGTATAAAAATACGCAATTATTTTTATACTTATTAGTGCACATTATATCTATTGTTTTGGAATAGTGTTTTTGAAGTTGGTTGTTTTTTACTTTTTTACATAAAAAGGATCAATATTATCGTAGAGCATTGTGTTCAAATTTTGACTGTTTTTGTTTACTGGCGCTTTCAACAGTGTCGTAAAAACTGATTCGTAATATTTAAAATAAAATATAGTTCATCTACAGTTCGGTATTCACAGAACTTTCCTCCCCATACCATAAAGCTGTGGAATGAGCTTCCTTATACGCTGTTTCCGGGATGATACGACATGGGTACCTTCAAAAAAATCGCGTACACCTTTCTAATAGTCTAGCAACGCTGCTGTGATTCCTCTAATGTTGCAAGAGAACATGGCCTATGGGCTGCTTTGACCACTTAGGTGTCATCAGGTGACCCGTACGCTCATTTGTCCCCATCTTTCATATTCACGCGGTTTTGACTTTAAAACCGTACTGGCCATTTATATATATTTCACCTTCGCACGACACGCCACAAGTTAGGATATCATCCCCACCATCTGCATGTGTGGCGGTCCTCCACAGTGCGGTTTTCAAGGAGCTTTCTGCCTCGTACTACGAAGCTGTGGAATGAGCTTCCTTGTGCGGTGTTTCTGGGACGATACGACATGGGTACCTTCAAAAAAAGCGCGTACACCTTCCTCAAAGGCCGGCAACGCTCTTGTGATTCCTCTGGTGTTAACACCAGGTGACCCGTACGCTCGTTTGTCCTCCTATACCATAAAAAAATACCCCAAATATTCATCTATCGCTATCTATCGTATAGTAGAATTATAATAATCGCCTTTAATCCACTATGCCTGTCACCAAATAGGCGCGAACAAACTTTAAAGTTCTACAACAAAATTCATTCTGATCCAATTATAATGTATCTGCTTAGTTCGGGTTCTTATATTTTGAATTATTTTGATAATATTATTCAATTATTATTAGCATAATTAACTAGCGAATTAGCCCGCTAATTACCTACTTTGTTTTGTAAATGTTTTAAACATGAAAAATAAAACATCCTTAACGCGTTTGATCTTTAACAACCTAATCGTTTATATCAAAAATGGTTGGCTAATAAATTGATAAAGTTGACAAAAATATACGAAATTATTGGAATTTTTGAGTTTAATTAAGAAATTGATATGTATTTATTTACCTACCATAGGGAGTGACAATAACATAACATATTGCAACAACACTTGGTAAACGACATGAAACTACATCAGTTCGTAAAGGGGCTTTGACATGTAGAGAAGAACTGAAAAGAAACTCCCAGCCCAAATTTTGAATCATATAATAAAATTTAAATTTTTAATGTAACTATATGCAAAATTTATTGAATTAGGCGTTACTTTGCGGAAATCCATAATTATACAAATGATTTTAGTTTTCTTTAGTGTTAATTCTGCCAATATTTGTTTTTAAAACAATTCGACACGTGTTTCGCCTCTACACGAGGCATCCTCAGGACGTGTTGTCTCGCCAAAATCTGGCACGAGAATCTCGTGCCAGCTAAAGAAAACTTAAATCATTTGTATAACTATATGCGCCGTAGCTAGTCAAATGACTGGGCAAATGAGACTTAACATCTTATATCTCAAAGTGACGAGCGCAATTGCAGTACCGCTCAAAATTTATGGGGATTTTCAAGAATTAGTGAAGTAGAAGGAGTAGTGTGCAAGAAGTAGTGTGCAGGGCGTTTCAATTACCATCAGCTGAACGTCATGCTCGTCTCGTCCCTTATTTTCACTAAAAAATATATAACATTATACAATTTTAGATGGCCTGCGCAAAACCACGCAAGAACCATGCATCATTATCCTCTTTATAATCTACTGTACTATATAATGTTACTAGCTGACCCGGCAAACGTTGTTTTGCCATATAAATTGTATTGATCTTTTCCTTGCTAGTTGATAAGAGATGGCGCTATTTGTATTCATTAGTAACAATCACACTTTTTTTATATTTTGTATAATTCACACTATAGTTTTATAAATTATAGAGGAAACTTAGGGAAACTCCCATAGGGAGTGCCGCTTGCGCCTCTCTCTCCCCAAGAGAAGGTCGCTTTCGATGTAGGCTTAGAGGGCACCTGCCCAAAGCCTACTGCAGGTGGTGTTTAGTGGGTAGGCACCTAGGTTTTCACGTGAGTCCCACATGGTATGCATGAGCATTCACAACCTCCCTCCTGTCGTTATCCTGGAGGGTAGCCCTTTCCCTTGTTTGGGCGCAAAAAAAAAACCTATTTGTTATTCTGGTGTGTAAGCTATATTATTGTAAAGTTTCATCGAAATCTATTCAGTAGATTTTGCGTTAAAGAAGCCTAAACATACATCCAGACATACAAACTTTCACATTTATAATATTAGTAGGATAAGATATATTGGAAAGCAAGTACTTTTCAAATTAAAACGAGATCACGTTTTCGATATAAATGTAAGTCGAGATCTTGAAATATTTGTAAAACAATGTGAACTTTGTGCTAAATACATCGAACTTTACAGAGAGAACCGTAGATTAATAATGTAAATAAAAAAAAAATTACCACAAGGTGGGTTGGCAATGATATTTTTACTTTTGATAGGGAAGAAATTCTTGTATTTATTGAACTGTTTTTTGTTATATGAACTGGATAGTTTGTCATGTAATTGGGTTCTCAGCTGTCTGAACAGAATCTTAGCAAGGCATGGCATATTGCAATAACCCATGGACCCCAATTCACTGCGGAAAAGTTTGTCTATTGCCAAAATATACCCTGAAATTGGCGTGATTATTTTATAAAACATAGATAAAATTCAAAGGTACGTTCAAATGAGTTTTAATTACCTTAAGCTGACATTTTTTCTCTAATTTATAACCTTATTACTTTACTTGTAATTTTCTGATACTTTTATGTCGAAGTTCAATAAAACAAAAGTTTTTTTTTTAAATACAAAAGTGCGCGGGTCATATGATCGTGAAATACTTAATTTTTTTTAATACAAATCTCAATCAACATTAGATATTTTATTTTTAGCATTATAATGCTATTATTTTACTATTATTATATAAACTAGCTGACCCAGCAAACGCCGTATTGCTAAATGAAGTAATAAAAAAATGTTTGTAGTGTAAAAAGTAGATGCAACCGATTCTCAGACCTAGCAAATTTATCGTACTACAATTTTTGTAAGTATTGATCCATTGCCATCTTGCAACCCTATAGCGGATTTGTGGATGGAACAGAATAATATAAAATCGCGATACAAAACTAGGGGTTGATGAAAAACAAAAAATTACATAAAAAAAAAATAGGGGTGGACCCTTAACATTTAGCCGTTTCTCAGACCTACTGAATATGCATATCAAATTTGGTAAAAATCAGTAAAGCCATTTCGGAGGAGTAAGGTAACTAACATTGTGACAAGACATTTTTTTATATAAGACTAGCGGACCTGACAGACGTTGTTCTGTATATAATAAATAAAATAATGTTTTATATGAATTTGTCAATAATATAATATCATAACATCAAAAATTACTTCGTAAAATATGCACCCTGCTGGCGTAATGAAATTGTTTCACAGCAGAACTGTCAAACAGTGCGTCAATAAATTCTCTCATAGAAATTATGTATGGACATCAAAGGAAAAACAAATTTGTTCTTTTTATTTAACAGCATTTTCCGATTTATTTAGCTTTAAAACCTTTTCTGAACTTCCAAAAATAATTCAAGACCAAAATTAGCCAAATCGGTCCAGTTGTTCTCGAGTTTTAGCGAGACTAACGAACAGCAATTCATTTATATATATATAGATTAGAATACAGAATCTTTTTATCTACTGACATATTAGGAATAATTTGAATTGGTAATGATTATACTGATGAGTTTGTTAAACAAACATACAAAAAACAAACAATTTTAACAATTTAATTTCAAACTTCGGCGAACAATCTTTATTTATTTACGAATTCTCAACGCCCCCTAGCGATTGAAGATAGGGAACCTAGGGAAGATAGGAAATATTACCGGTGGTCACCAGTTTAAATGATCAACTGTCTTCAAGCTCTATTTAGAAATAACATATATCATAATAAGGCTGCATAAAGAACGACAATTTCAGCGTGAATAACCGAAAAATAATATATAATTGTGCAATACAAATTTATACTTCCATTTACAATCCATAGCTTTTCACATTACTAGTGAAAAGATTAAAAATAGATCGAGTTAAAATATCGATATTTTCAGTGTTAAGTTATCGTGCTTACCGCCGGGGTATGAGGTACACCAAATTTTTTATGTAAATCATTTATCTTTCTGACGATGTGCTTTTTATATCATTCATATGTAGAGCATAAAATATTATTATTATATAGGTGGGATTCTATGCGACAAAACATTGGAATTTTGATTTTAACATCAATTTTATATCCAACTCAGTCGCCTTTTTCGAGAAATATAAAGTACCAAATCAATAAAGTGACCTAAAATCCATCTATATATATCAAAGAGAATGTATGTTTGTATGTTCCCTAATAACTCCTAAACTATTCAACCAATCTCAATTAAAGTTTTGTAATAGATATGTTGAAGCTCAAGGAAGGTGTACATATATAGTTTGTCGTGTCACGATCCCACCCACGCACACACTCACACATTTACCATATCTCTCGAACCGTTTATTGACAGAACAACGTCTGTCGGGTCAGCTAGTCTAAAATGTAAGAGTATGATAAATGTAATTTATTTAATCAAGCGTTTATAAGAAGGGAAATCAAAATAAACTTCTATATTTTATTTATTTATTTATGATTCCTTAAAGCTAATAAAAAGGTCGGACTATATAAAAAAAACACAATAGATACGCTAATTAAAAGAAATAGTAATAATGGTACAATAGTTGTGACAAATTTTGTAGTTAAAGACAAAACCGAGAAATACTACATGAAAAATAAAGAAAAACTTATAAGAAAAAATTAAATAGAAAGTAAAGAAGAAATCTAATTCATATTGAGTAACTGAAATAGTGAATGTGAGCAAATGATAGTGTTTGTTCAGTTGTAAAAAAAAATTGAAATAAACAACAATTAATTACTAAATACAATTTCTTTATGAAATCATTTTTTAGCCTATATGTGTATTAGCTTAAAAAATAAGATCCACGGGGTGCGTGTCCTACTAGTAATTGCACAAACCCTTAGAATTAAGGCTAACAAATTTTTCAGACTAGCAAATAGTCGAAAATTGCAGATATAGGATGACTCAGCAAAAATTGAAGGAATTCACAAAAATATTATCGGATCAGCATGACTCAGCACAATCGAACAAATCTGTTATTGTTATATTGATTATTTATGTGCTGCAGAAGAGTGCTATTCGCGCGATTTATAACCTAAGGAATCATTAAGAGAAAAATTTAAAGAAATTAACATTTTGACTGTTGCTTCTCAATACATTTTTGATAATGTTCTGTATGTAAGCACGTTGAGGAATTTTCTAGAAACTGTGACATTCATAATGATTTCGGAAAATATTAGATAGTAATTTAATAACCTGTAATGTAATGTATTTTGTATAATATTTATTTTATTGCCACAATTAATTATATTTTATTCTTAAAATATGTCAGTCCAGCTCAAAGCTCAAAGCCAAACAAAACAAAAACCAAACAAAATAAATGTAATTGTGAAAAACAAATTTTTACTGCCTTTTATATTCCATGGCTTTACACATTACTAATGAAAAGATTAAAAATATAGCGAGATAAAATATAGATATTTTCAGTGTTAAGTTTATGTTAGTTATGCGGACTCTATAAATCAACACCCACTCATACCAAATATTTAATGTAAAAAAAAATAGCAAATAATCAATTAAAAAAAATGTTTAATAAGTTCGACAATCATTTATCTTTCTGACGATGTTCTTTTTATATCATATTTTTCGGTCTACATATGTAGACCGAAAAAATATTATTGTTATATAGGTCACCAACGCATGTTCGACGAAACATTGTAATTTTGATTTTTAACCCACTTCAAAAAGGAGGAGGAGGTTATCAATTCGATCGGTATTTTTTATGTATGTACGCCGATTACTCTGAGATTTATGATCCGATTTACGTAATTCTTTTGTTTTAATAAATAGTAAATAGTACTAGTACTTGCACGAACCATTCGAATTAAGGCTAAGAAAATTTCAGGCTAGCAAATAGTCGAAAATTGCTGATTTAGGATGATTCAGCAAAAGTTAAGAAATTCACAAAAACATTATCGGATCAGCATGACTCAGCACAACCAAACAAATCTGTTGTGGACATTGACTGACAAAAGCGATATAGATAAAACATAAGATAAAAGTAAACAGCTATGTGTTCCATCTTCAAACACTACAACAACTATTAAATTATAATAACCTGTAATGAATCAGAACATGACATAGACTGACAACTCTTATAACAGAATTATGGTCTTGTTGCAGCTTGACAGGCATGGGACCCACTGGTTAAGGACTACATCAAAAGGAGAGTAGAGAAGAGTAGTAAATCACGGTTTTAATAAGCGCCAAAAAGATTAACTTGCTTCGGCTGTTATCAATTTCAAGTTCTCTAGTTTAAGATTGTTTAGAGCGCTTTCGCACTACGTCGGATCCTCATCTGATCCGTAACCGTGAAAATCCGAAGTAGTCGTAGAACTATTTCTATAGTAGCTTACACACTAAGTCCGGCTTCCATCATCAAATTTCTTTCCGTCAACCGTAGAAATAGCTCTACGACAACTTCGGACCGTGTTTTCACGTATACGGATCGGACTCTGATCCGATTTTATGTTATCCTTCAATAATTAATTTCCACATCAATAATGCAGAGAACGCACTTATCTGTCAAATTCATACAAATAAAAATATAAAAATACAATATGTCAGCATATTTGAAAATCGAAAACATGTTGGTACGGGGCCGAGGATCAAACCGGGGGTAAGTGTTGAGAGTCACCTATGTGAATGCCGCAGCCCATACTCTGTTGTAACACCAGAAGAATCACAAGAGTGATGTCGACTTTACAAAGCATCGAATAAATGTACATATGAATACGAAAATTTATTTTCTCTCACAATCACATAGTATACACAGTTTATTAATATCGATATGTAAACATGGTTTGAATTGTGAGGGACCAGTACTTGAAATAGGTAATGAATACCTGTGCTACAAGTCACCGGGCCCCTAAAGCCATGGTTATAATGATGGAAAAGGTAAATAAAAATAAATATATTATAGAGAAGCTTAATTAGATAAAGGAAGTAATTGGCGTTAGTGTGAGTGATGATAACGTGTGTCTGTGTGTGTGTGTGTGTATTGTTTGTGTGTAGTGACTTGGTGTATGTAATAATAATAATAAACTTTAGTGGTCCTTTGACAAAAAAGTAATTTCAACATACTATGTAAGCTGAAACTATATAATATATCTACAGTCGGAAATATAATTCGAGATCAAAAATGCAAACAATGGTGTTGCCATCAAGAAATAATAACCTTTTTCATTGTGCGTGTTGAAATAACTAAAATATAATTTTAAAATTATAAGTGTAGTCAATTTACACATAATTAAGTATTGCACAACGCTTTCTCTTTCTAATATAGCATAAAATACATCCAAAAATTAAAATGTAAATTTATTGTGCGAACTTGTGCTTTGGCACTGGCAATATGATAGAAGCTCTAAACATTTGGGTCGTCTACACAAGAAAATCGTAAATAATGTTACAATAAATCTTGGCCGTAGTGGCAGGTATGACTGGTCGCCATATATTGCCTTGTTCATTCGGTTTGACATTCGTCATGATTGAATGTGCTGTTCTTGCTATTCGTTTATATATTAAACTATATTTTATATGTTTATATAATAAACATGAGTCGATGAAGGTGTGTATTAATAAGATATACCTCTACTATCTACATGTTTATGTAGCGGTATATTGTGTATCTTATATTTGCAAAAAAGTCGAAAGTGAATTTCTTTTTTTGTACAATATGAAGATTTTATGATTACAGTTAATAATTGTAAATACTTTTACAAGTCACACAAAATCGAAAATGTGGTTTGATATTTGTTTTAATGTCTCTTACCACTCCCGAAGGTTAGAATCGAACCCCACAACTGCCCGATGGAAAGCGCAAATTATTGAATAACTCATATCCAAATTATGAAGAATATATGATAAAAGCTCAGTTACTAGAAATCGTAAAAAGAGAAAAATTTAATTATCAAACTTTTGGTGGGGACAAGTTGGCGGCGGAAAATAATGTTTATTATAAAAGTAACCAATTCCGATTCGTCGACATCAAGCTCTTCAGACAGAATCAGAAAGCGAATATTAATATGGAAATTATTTATTTTATGTTTGGTAACCATTATTAAATAAAAAAATTGTTAATAATTTATATATAAAACATAAATATATATATTTATGTTTTATGTACTATTAATCAGAATAGGTTTATTATTAAACTACCTAGAAAAATGTTGATAATCTCTGAATTGTCATTTTGACAATGCCATTTCTTTGTATACATTTTTGATCTCAAATTACATTTCCGACTATATATGCAAACTAAACTTAAACTATAAAGAAAACTAAACAATAATCGAAAGAGACCTAGTGAAATTGAAAAAAAATGGGTCGTAGAATTTTTATCTAAATTTAAAATTAAGTAAGTAAATGATATATTATATGATGAAATATATTTCAGATGTATTTATTTATATACATTTAACAATATACTAACAGACAAAATATTAAAAGTAATGTTTCTACTTTTCATACTTATCGTAAATTTCCTTAAAAATTTCGATTCTATTAGGATGATAGTTAAATTTAATGGCCATTTGCTTGTCTATGTTGAGGTAAGCAGGACGCTCTGGAGAGAAACGGGGCCACAGGGACACATTTAGTCCATTGGGATCACTGAAATCATATAATATATTTTTTTTTCAATAATAAATTGAATGGATAAAAAACACGAAATGTCTTCTTATTTTCAGATGCACTATCACAAAGATAAAAAGGGCAAAGATGGCCTCCATGTGAAAAATAGTGAACGCAACTAAGTGTAACAACATATTATTAATTATATTAATATTCTAATAGATAATTATTAATGATCAATTTGCAATATTTGAGAAGCTAATTAGAGAATTATTAGGGAACTAGTTCAATTTCAATTAGATAAACTTAGATGTAGCCAAACATTAGATTATTAATCACTTACATAAAAATATAATCAAGCCTATAAAAAAATATCAGAATTAAAAATATAATCAGTTATATATTGTTTTATTGAGTTGATAAAATAAATTCAACGTATATTACCCATTGCTAGCAAAATTCGTCCACAGAGTAGTAATAATATTCCTTATTTTAAAGTCCTGTGATACTCCAACTTTTATGTACTCATTTTTAAACAAGTAGCCCATTTCATCTGCATGAGCTGCTCCTATTCTTTTTATATTAAACTTATTCTTTACGTAGTTGAAGTTGCCATCGTAAGAAAATTCATACAAATACACAGGAGTTCCATGTGATGCAGTGATTTGAGATTGTATCCACATTCCAGCTATTACGTCAAAATCATTGAAAAACTCAATGCCTATTTTGTCACTATCATCGCCAAGGTCTTGATTTTCCATATATGCTTTTGCCAAAGCAATACTGTATCTTTTTGTGTCATTTTCCTCTAATTTGTAAGGCCAATGTTTAAAAAAAGTCTTATCTTCCGTTATCGAATTCACAGTACCTGGTCTTGAAAAAAGGGTCAGATAGCCTTCTTTATCACAAAAACCTTGTATGACGGGTACTTTATGATATTTACCTTCGACAAACAATTTATAAGGACGTTCAACAATTACTGCATTAACATCGTCAAAATCTTTTTCCACTGTTGGAACAAACCCAAAATATAGTCTTTCTGGAACCAGGTTTTTGTAGAACTTCTTACAGGTTTTGACAAGAGATGGAGCTGATGCGTTTTTAAGAAATTTATAGATAGCTAAACTATCATCAAGGAAACCATTGTACCCTAATGCATCCAGAATACTGGTTAATAGATTCTTAGTTCCTGTATCTTTGCCCCAATGATTAAGACTGTTTCCAGATTGGAGAATAGCTTTATGGAAAAGGTTTTTTGCAGACGGTGCCAGTCGAATATAATCAACGAAAACTGCACCCGCACTCAAACCGAGAAGAGTGACATTATTTTTGTCACCTCCAAAATATTCTATATTATTACTAACCCATTTCAATGCCATTATTTGATCTTTTATTCCCATATTACCGGCAGCTTCAGGAATGTCTAGCGACAGAAAACCAAAGAAACCAAGTCTGTAATTGGTTGAAACTATGACGACATTCTTTTCTAATAAATAATCTGGACCTAGGTCATATTTATCGATTCCACAGCCTTCATTGAATCCCCCACCATGAATATAGAAAATTACAGGTAATAATTTTGTGTTATTTGTAGGTAACTTTGGTGTGTACACATTTAAGTAAAGACAGTCCTCAGATCCTATAATGTAGCCTTTATAGTGATACTGAATGGAGATGTGATCTGGATTAAATTTAGTGGCGTCTCGAAGTCCTTCCCATGGTAGTGCTGGTTCAGGATCCTGTAAGTGAGCCACTAATTAGTAACATCAATAGAAACGTGATAATAACTGAGTTATTTGTAATTTTTATTTTGAGGTCATACGAATAAGTGGATCACTTAGCGCAAAGCAATAAGCAGCCGCCTAGTTGGAATTCGCAATATAATTAGCCCCTATCGGCCGTTCCCAATATACTATCTACAGATAGAGACAAATTACTACCTTCTGCTGTCAATAATCTGAAGCTGTCCCAATATACCCGTTAAGTCATTTTTATCGCTTTATATTGAGACGCATGAATTGCAATTTCCATACAAACTACCATTGACATACAGCGTGTACGGATAAGGTGAGTCCATAAGTTAATTAGGACAGAAAAGTCAACGATTGTTACGATTTTTATCTCAAGTAGATAGACTGACTATTGGGAACGGCCGTATGTCAGCTTGAAAACGTTTTGGTTTGAGAATACAATACAATAATTATAATAATAAGTTTCTTGCAAAACACGCAGTTCTAAAATGGTGAAATTAGCCTTCATTGCTATGTTATGTGACCATGAAAGTGAACGTCCCTTGACATATTGACGCCGTATTAGGTGATACGGGAAAAATACTGCAGTCAACGCGCAAACCTGTGTCTTCTTATGGATGCCTGCAATTGCAAAATTTTGCATTGCAGATAAGACTATCACATGTCAAGTTATGGTTCTTGTCAATACTATCTCGATAGCTGTTAGCATGGCTGGTATATGTATCATACTCAGTGGTGTAAGAAACAGAGTAGGGAACAGATTACTTTCAGCTGAAGGGAAGGGAGATATTTTGGATAAAATTACATTGAAAAAAGGTTACTTAGCATACACAAGACCTATTGTTAAACTTAGATAAAACGTTGTGATCCTAGGTTTTCATGTTCAAAGATATCACTCATATAATATTTGTAGTAACAAAGTACTTACCCTAAATCTCAGTTCACCCACTGGTGGTTTTGCATAGGGAATGTCAATAAATTCATTATATTGTACACCATTTTCAGTTATTGCGACACCACCTTTTAATTCACCTTGCGGAATCGTTACTATTGGCTCGACCTGTTTGCCTTTGGTCATAGCTAGCACCATTTAACGAGTAAACCTGTAAATATAATAGGAACTCAGCGCATTTATTTGAAATAAAGATAATAGCATTAAAAAAAATAAAAATGAAGAACATAAGTATGAATTGATTGACTGAAAATCTTATCATGATGCTTTAATGAAAAAACTTTGCGGAACTTCAAATTTAGAGTTCCTACATTTAATAAAGATCTGATCACAAATAAGGGAGTGCCATCACATGACGCCTAAAGGGAATAAAGTTTTTGGAAAAAATCACGAAGTATCTATAGTGGGTGGGAAGATGTAGTGAGACATCACGTATATCTATTGTAAGTTATGCTTCTTTTGACACGTAAGGGGAAATTTCTGAGAGGGAATTTATACGATGCACACCGACACGTTAATTAATTCAAATAATTTTAAATAATTAATATAATATAATTAAATAATTATAATTAAACGTGACATAAATTCAATCATCCTGAGAAGAATAGCGCCAGATTTTTATAAAATTCAAACACCAAAATGAGTGGGCTTCAGACCACACTACTTAACAATAAACCGTATTCATGCAATAGAACAAATAACAGAAAAATTTAAAGAATTCATCAAACCACTTTACATAGCTTTTGTGAACTACTCCAAAGCTTTTGACAGCATTGTGCACCCATATATAGGACTGCTCTAAGAAATAATAATGTAAGCAAAACATACGTGAATATCATAAAAAAACATTTATTCTAAAAGTGTAAGCAGAAGACGTTCTAGAAGTTCACAATTGGTAGAGGGGTGCGCCAGGGAGATCCACTATCACCAAAGCTATTCACTTCTGTAATTGAAGACATTTTCAAAAACATTATTTTCGGAAATAGAGGCAGCAGGATGCTTAATAGTAAATGAACACGCCTATGGTTTGCAGATGACAATGTTATTTCAAGCTACCAATTTAGAGGCAATGTTACAAAAATTTAACACTCCCGTATAAAAATCGGCCTACACGTCACACTTCTTGCGAATGACGTCGAAATAAATTTAGGTATACTCGGATCATACATAAGACAATCTATTCTTCAACTTTGATTGCCTGGTACCATTTTATTATTTATTTAAACGCGCTTTTTTCTGGTCGCGGTCACACTATAGCTGTATGTCGTAACGGTGTTGCGAGTCCAGGGATTGAATCTTATCTAAAACTTTGCGTACCGGGCTAAAAGAAGTTTTCACTTCTAAAATAAAAATATTAACACAGAAGGACCCTTATGGTATGGTTATAGCAAATTCAGTAATCTGAAACAAATATTTGTAGTGACGATTCACAAGCGCTTAGTTTAAGCCATATTGAATAAAGTTTTAGTTTTTTGAAGTTAGGACTGAATAAATTTACCAACTTGGTATTACATGGATCTCACTTTTACGTTAGAAGAACTGTGTTGCGCCTTGATTTTTTTTAAGTTATATTTCTGATGGCATTCGTTCAACTTTAAAGGGCTGAACTTGAAACAAACTTGTAAAATTATTTCATTCGGAGGCACTGAATAAAAGAAGTAAGATGAAATTATTTACAAATTGATATATTTGATGCCTTAATCGAGAAAGATATTTTCAATTTTCAAGTCATTTACTGTTGCGCTTTGAATTCAACGATGGGAAAATGTCTTCTGCAGCTGAGTTGCTCTTTTTATATACAACTTTTTTAATATTTTTTTAAGCAATGAAATATTTTTTTATTAAATAACTATTTAAATGTAGTTATAAGAATGTAATCAATGTTCATACGAAATAAACAAGATTTTCGGACCATTTCACCATACTAGTTTTGATGTAGACTTACCGTTGTAATGTTTTTAAAATCCTTTGATTGATAAAAATCTAACAATCAAATCAAAACAATTGTTGCTATATATATTATATAGCATCAATTCAATTTACAACAAATGATTCCAAATTCAAAGTAACATGCGTTTAATACGAAACTAACTAGAAATTTGACTAGATTGGATTATTTTACATTGTAATGTCTTAATATAGCGTTGGGCAATTAAATAATTAATGTTTAGCATTCAACAACATGAAAGGTAATTCGTGATAAGGTAGTGTTAAGATGTCTGCGACTGCGATTGACTTGCTCAGTAAACGATTCAGATATATGCGATCGCGACCGTAAAGGTAGGTCTGCGATGATAAAAATCGCAGCCGTGCGCGTCAAATAATAATTATAGATCTTATTTAAGAAAAATAATATATAGAGGTATTTTGTCACACTTTTTTTGTTCTTATTCGTATGAATATGGAATACATTACATCCATGCTATATACGTCCAAGAAGTCAGGTCTCAAAATTAACAAACCGTATGCGCTACAGTACTGCGAAAGTCTCATAAGCCTCGTCAGACTTTCAGATAGAGGATATTGCTAAGGATCCTTGATGAACTCCACCCTTTTTTGCCGTTCGGCACATGTGAGGCTAATAACTTCGTAGGTAGGATGTTATGATTGACCAGATCAAAAGTTCCGTTAAAATTTACGTCAGTCTATTATATCATTAATATTTACCTCGTGGTATACTCGTTATTATATTTGAAGCATCTTCACGTGCAAATTCCATGTTTAATAGTAAAAGCGCTTTCGCACTACGTCCGATCCGTATCCGTGAAAATACAGGTCTTAAAATCTTGCACCGAATTCGGTTATTGCTTACGCACTACTCCGATCTCTGATTCAATTCCAAGCAATTCAGGGGCGACTTTTTGGCATACGGCATTTTACGCGGAGCCACAGCAGAGCATTCACGTCGTTGATCATGAGTCCTTTCAATCGGCGTCAACTTCTGGCAATGCTATTGTATGTACGGAGGCGCTAAAGTAAAGAACTCTGAGTGTGCCCACCCTCCATTGGTGGACCGACGTTTAAAAAGAGCTATTTACAATCACCACGTATTACCTCAATACGACAGGAAATTTTATAACTACTACCGAAGGAGTGTTTCCACTTTCGATTTTATTTTACATCACTTAAAAAATAATATTTTTCGACAAGATACAAAATTTTGACAATGTATACCGACTGAAGAAATGCTTGCAGTCAGATTAAGGAAGTAAAACTCAGTTCTTAATCAAACAATATTTAATATTGTTTACTTATTACTTATGAAGGTAGATCAACACTAAACATCCCTGTAATCCATACAAAAAATACTATGGTTACTTCGGTCCGTCAATAATCTTCTCCGGTACGGAAATTAACGGATGACGGAAGCCGGATCTAGTGGGTAAACTACCATAGAATTAGTTTTACGACTACTCCGGACCGTGTTTTCACGGATTCAGATCGGACTCTGATCGGACGTAGTGCGAAAGCGCTCTTATTGTGACATGCTTGAGGCTCGGGAACAAGCTCGACAATAAGAGTGCTAACTTTAAATCTTTTTGCGAATAAGTTATATCTCAGCTATATCTGGGACTAGACAAGGAGTGGCAGCCCACAACTCCCATATTTTTACAAAGTTCTTATTTACGTAAAGAAAATATATACGCATCAATCGTTTAATTTTTATTTATACATACAGTAGGTCTTCACATGTCATTATAGTCTAGTCTACTGGAAGGCTTACCGGCCGATGTGCCTAGCTTTCTTGTGGCTATCTCGATGTGGTAGTTAGAATCTATCTCTTTTTTGTTAATTTCATCGTGTATTTATACTATAAAGGGAGATGTCTCCAGTCGCAGACATGCGGTCACTACCTTAATGCTCGCCATATTCAACTATCCTTGTTCTATTATACGTCTATTAAGATAACGATTCCACATCTATTCTGAAAAAATGTTTTCAACACACTTGCTCGTAAAGTGAGCCTTATTACATGGCAATTAGGGCCATAATCCAAATTATTACACACACGTGCATTGTCATATTATACACTAGTGCATAATAGAATTATCCCCACAAAGGTAAGTAAACAGAGCACTTATCAAGAGCACATATCTTTATGAGGCTGCGACCTTCAAGCGAACTTTCGAATCAACCGATTTTGACCGGCTAGTGGCGATAGTTGTGGTTTTTTGTTGTTCTGAGAAAAAAACCATATACTTATGCAAATATCATCATTCGTAGTTTTTTTTTGAGGTTTCTTAAAATATACCGGTCCGAATTGTATTTAAAATGCAAGTTTCGTCAAGCCCTTTCAAATGGAGCCAACCGCGATGAAATCGGTTGAGCCGTTGAAAAGTTATAAAAGGTTTACATACCTCGATGCAAAAAGCCAAAGAACATGCTTATAATGATGGAAAGGATATAAAAAAAAATTTATACAGAAACTTAATTATAGAAAACTGAATTATATAAAGAAATTAATTAGCGACAGTGTGATTGGTGGTATAATATGTGTGTGTGTGTAGTGTTTTTATATGTAGTGACTAGGTGTACGAGTATGTGTTGTAGAAAATTTTTATCTTATAATATTAGGTCCAATTCTTATGGAATTTTTTTCTTCAAGTTAACTTGCACTTTGATGCAGACTTTGACGGAAAAGCTAAAGGAAAGAAAAATATCAGGTCACTACAGCAGAAAAATGCAGGTAGGTTTATGGTCTGCTACTCGAGCATAGCAAAATGCCCCTGCATTTTGTGAGTAAGTATGCACAAGATAAAAAATAAAGCTATCTTAGATGTATTCATTTATATTCATTTAAAAATATATTTACAGATATATAAAAACTAAAGTTTCTACTTTTCATACTTGTCGTAAATTTCCTTAAAAATTTCGATTCTATTAGGATGATAGTTAAATTTAATGGCCATTTGCTTGTCTATGTTGAGGTAAGCAGGACGCTCTGGAGAGAAACGGGGCCACAGGGTTACATTTAGTCCATTGGGGTCACTGCAAATATACGATATAATTAATTTTTCAATAATAAATTGAATGTATAAAAAATACGAAATGTCTTCGTATTTTCAGATGCACTATCACAGAGATAATAAAAGAACAAAGATGGCATCCATGTGAAAAATAGTGAACGCAGCTAAGTGACAACATTTTATTAATTTAATAAATCATTATTAATGATAAATTTGCAATATTGGAGAAGTTAGTTGTTAGAGTACTAGTTTAATTTCAATTAGATAAACACCAAAAATTAAATAATCAATCTCTTACTCATACAAATATAATCAAGCCTAAAACATTTTCATCAGTTAATAAAATTGAGTTGATAAAATAAATTCAACGTATATTACCCATTGCTAGCAAAATTCGTCCAAAAAGTAGTAATAATATTCCTTATTTTAAAGTCCTGTGATACTCCAACTTTTATGTACTCATTCCTAAACAAGTAGCCCATTTCATCTGCATGAGCTGCTCCTATTCTTTTTATATTGAACTTATTCTTTAAGTAGTTGAAATTGCCATCGTATGAAAATTCATACACATACACAGGGGTTCCATGTGATGCAGTGATTTGGGATTGTATCCACATTCCAGCTATTACGTCGAAATCATTGAAAAACTCGATGCCAAGTTTGTCACTATCATCGCCAAGACCTTGATTTTCCAAATATGCTTTTGCCAAAGCAATACTGTATCTTTTTGTGTCATTTTCCTCTAATTTGTAAGGCCAATGTTTAAAAAAAGTCTTATCTTCCGTTATCGAATTCACAGTACCTGGTCTTGAAAAAAGGGTCAGATAGCCTTCTTTATCACAAAAACCTTGTATGACGGGTACTTTATGATATTTACCTTCGACAAACAATTTATAAGGACGTTCAACAATTACTGCATTAACATCGTCAAAATCTTTTTCCACTGTTGGAACAAACCCAAAATATAGTCTTTCTGGAACCAGGTTTTTGTAGAACTTCTTACAGGTTTTGACAAGAGATGGAGCTGATGCGTTTTTAAGAAATTTATAGATAGCTAAACTATCATCAAGGAAACCATTGTACCCTAATGCATCCAGAATACTGGTTAATAGATTCTTAGTTCCTGTATCTTTGCCCCAATGATTAAGACTGTTTCCAGATTGGAGAATAGCTTTATGGAAAAGGTTTTTTGCAGACGGTGCCAGTCGAATATAATCAACGAAAACTGCACCCGCACTCAAACCGAGAAGAGTGACATTATTTTTGTCACCTCCAAAATATTCTATATTATTACTAACCCATTTCAATGCCATTATTTGATCTTTTATTCCCATATTACCGGCAGCTTCAGGAATGTCTAGCGACAGAAAACCAAAGAAACCAAGTCTGTAATTGGTTGAAACTATGACGACATTCTTTTCTAATAAATAATCTGGACCTAGGTCATATTTATCGATTCCACAGCCTTCATTGAATCCTCCGCCATGAATATAGAAAATAACAGGTAATAATTCTGTGTTATTTGTAGGTAACTTTGGTGTGTACACATTTAAGTAAAGACAGTCCTCAGATCCAATAATGTAGCCTTTATAGTGATACTGAATGGAGATGTGATCTGGATTAAATTTAGTGGCGTCTCGAAGTCCTTCCCATGGTAATGGCGGTTCAGGAGCCTGTAAGCGAGCCATTAATTACTAACATCAATAGAAACGCGATAGTAACTGAGTTATTTGTAACTTTTTACAGGTTTATTTATAAGTCAAGTTATGGTTCTCGTCAATACTCTCGATAGCTGTTAGCACGGCTTGGCTTTGTAGCAAAATAAACAGCCTACCTATTGTTAAATATGGATAAAATGTTGTGATTCTAGGCTTTCATATTCAAAGATACTCATATTATAATGTTTACAGTAACAAAGTACTTACCCCAAATCTCAGTTCACCCACTGGTGGTTTTGCATAGGGAATGTCAATAAATTCATTATATTGTATACCATTTTCAGTTATTGCGACACCCCCTTTTAATTCACCTTGTGGAATAATTACTATTGGTCCGACCTGTTTGCCTTCGGTCATAGCTAGCACTACTTAAAGAGTAAACCTGTAAATATAATAAGAAATCAGGATATTTATTTGAAACTAGCTGACCCGACAGACGTTGTTCTGTATATAATAAACAGAATAATGTTTTTTATGAATTTGACAATAATAGAAAATATGTCCATACAAAAAAAAATATTGGAAATAAGAATAATTGCTTTATTTTGTAAATTTTCTCCCACAATAACAACAGCAACTTCGTCAATGGTGGGTGAATTAAACCTCCTTGTGTGTTAACCGGCAGGTGTTTTGTCAGCTCGAATGACAATATTATGGCTGTTTGATTTCTAAGCTCTTTGCATTCTAAGCCTATGTACTTCATTCACTCTCAAACTTATGACTTATCAGTCTACATAAAAATAATCTGATAGATAGTTAGCAACTGTTGTTAATCTACCAACCATTGTTAGCTAAAACTAAGTTTATTTTTTACCTGAAAAAGTTAGAAAGATTTAAAAATTCTTATTAGTTATTCATTTTAAACTATTCTTTCAATTTGATTTCTGAACGACGGAGGATACATCAAAGGAAAAACAAAATTGTTGTTTTTATTTAATTCTGAGGATTTTCATATTTATTCACCTTTTAAACCTTCCCTGGACTTCCACAAATAATTCAAGACCAAAATTAGCCAAATCCGTCCAGCGGTTCTCGAGTTGTAGCGAGCCTAACGAACAGCAATTCATTTTTATATATATAGATATAGATAATAGCAGCAAAATTAAATAAAGAGTGAAGAATATAAGGTTAGAACATATTAGGGACTGCCAATAATAACGTGACGCCTAAAAGGAAGAAAGTTATCGGAAAAAATCACGAAGTATCTATAACGGGTGGGAAGGTGTGGTGAGTTATCCGTGTATTTATTGTAAGTTATGCTTTCTTTCGCACGGTAGGGAATAATTTTCAGTTCCATACTCATGCAATAGAACAAATGATAGAAAGATTTAGAGCATTCAAACAAACAAACCACTTTACATAGCTTTTGCGGACTATTCCAAAGCTTTTGAAAGCATAGTACACCCATCTATATGAACTGCTCTAAGAAATAACAATGTAAACAAAACATACGTGAATATCATAAAAAAGCACTTATTCTAAAAGTGTAATATTTGCTCGAAAGACAAAGAGAGGAGTTCAAAATTGGTAGAGGGGTGCACCAGGGAGACACACTGTCTTCAAAGCTATTCACTTGAAGATATTTTCAAAAACATTAATTGGGAAAATATAGGGCGAAGTATTCTTAATAATAAATTAACACACCTAAGGTTTGCAAATGACATTGTTAATTTTTGTAAAGTGGCGACCAATTTAGAGGTAATGCTTCAAAAATTAAAAAGGTCAAGTATAAAAATCGGCTTACACATGAACATATCCAAAACAAACATTATGACAAACAGTCAAAGGAAAACAATGAAAAGGAAGCGATAGAATATTATATAGATGAATATGCATACTTAGGTAAATTGGTGTCCTTTGATGCAAACAGAAATGAAAATGAAATAGACATACCATTTCATCATCATTTCATTTCATCTGCATCATAATCTTTTCTCCTTCCCACAAGCACACAGTCGGTCCGAGGTTAGAGTCTGAGACGCCCTGCGACTGGTGTTACGAAGTCTTTATGGCCTCTACGTCTCACGTCCTATGCCGCTGTAAAAGCCGTCGGGGCTGACAGCATAGAGGAGGTTTTTAGTCGTTAAGGGGTATGCGCTTAAGCGGACACCCGAGTACGACATATGGGCCCCGTTTCGGGGTCTTCAATACGTAAGTGTATTTTCCTCCTCACCAAAAAAAGTGCGGTTTTCAAGAAACTTTCTCTTCCACGTATTCCAGCTCTTATTTTCATAATAAAAATTAACAGAACTTGTGGTTAAACTAAAAGTATATTTAAATATGATTAAATTCTTAAATTTTGTTATGATATTTAAGCTTATACATTAATTATCTAAATATTCTTCTTCTTAGTCGGACACTCTTGTCAGAGTGGTCGTAGTTGCGCTGACGAGGTACATGGTGGGGTGTTCGGTGGGTCAATATCCTTTCTGAGGGTAGATCTCCTGGCGATGTGCTTCCATTGCTGACGGTTGGAGGCGTTGCGAGTACACTGGACTATGGTAGACTCAGTAGCCTTTGTGATGGCGTATATCTAGTGGGTTGGCGATCAACCGCGTGCTCTCTTGCCTTCCAGCTGGCCCTGAACTACCAGTCTCTCCATCGAGTTCTCATTGACGACGTGACCAAAGAACTTCAGTATTCCTAGTTGCACAGTTGACGATAGTCTGTCTTTAATACGAAACTCTTTGAGGATGGATGCATTGGTGCGAAATGCCGTCCACGGGATCTTTAAGAGCCGTCTTCAGCACCTCTAATGCATCGATTTTACGGCGGTCCTGCAGTCTCAGAGACCATGTTTCGGCTCCATAGAGAAAGATTGGAAACACAAGGCATTTCATCAATCTGACTTTAGTCTTCTTGGTAATACTCCTGTCCCTCCAAAACTTTCCCAGTTGTTCCACTGCAGACCTGGTGATGGCGCACCGTCATCTGATCTCGTTGCCACATCCAGTCTTGATATAGTAGAACCTAGATAAATATAGTTCTGAACCACTTCACAGTTTGCTATAAAGGGTACGTTGATTCAATTTTGTTCGGCCCGGTCCGTGTCAAATGCTTTGCGAAAGTCCATAAAGCAGATGTAAAGGGTTGTATTGAATTCTCTAGCCTACTCAATAATCTGACGCAGTATAAGAATTTGTTCGCGAGTACCTCTTCCCTTAACAAATCCGGCTTGCTCGGGTGCAATCTGCATTGAGAGGTAGTGCAACAGCCTTGTATTAATTATGTGGAGCACCACCTTACTTGCATGAGATATCAAGGATATGAGTCGGTAGTTGGTGCATTTCTTGGTGGACCCATTTTTTGCAGTGGAATGAAAATGGATTTTGACCAATTGTCAGGCCATATTCCAGTCTCCCATATTTTACAGGAGATGGTATATAAAATTTCAACTCCATGTTCTCCCATCGCTTTGAGGACTTCGATTGGGATCTCATCACAACCTATGGCTTTATTGCATTTGAGGTGTGTAATTGCTGCTCGTACTTCATCCCGCATGATGACGGGTTCACGGTCAAGTATGTTGTGGGGAGAACATGTGAAGCTTAGTACCAAATTGTTGGAAAATAGTGATTGACAATATTCCTTCCACACATTCACGATGTCCTTTATCTCCGTAACCGTATTCCCAGTGGAGTCCTCAACAGCCCACGTTTAGGTTTAAATTTGCGTGTTATGTATCGCACCTTATCATGCAGATCTCTGGTTTGATATTTGTCGGAGTGCTGTTCCAGTTCATCACATATCTTACTCAGATGGTTATTGCAGTCACGTCGGCAAGCAGCTTGTATGATAGCTGACTTGGCATTTAGCTTCGTATTCGTGTTTCGCATCTAAATATTACTATTATTAAATTAATCAAGGCTTTAACTATTAATAATCGGTGTACGGAATAGGCAAAAATATGGATCAATTGATCACTCAATTGAGTGGTAACAAGTCTTTGACATTGTTGATAACAAATCTATCTATATCAAAGGAAAAGACCTTGAAATAAAGTTTTTAAATAACTTTTACTGTGTATTTGTTTTAATATTAATCGAACTGTCGCCTGTTTTGGATGGAATTGGAATTACATCGGATGGACAAGGGCTGACTTCCATGAGTTGAGAACCACGCCATTACTTGTGCACAGGCGTGTCAATGGCACACGTACTAAGGACGATGAGAGAAATGCCATCCGGCCCGCTAGACTACTTGCCGTCCAAGGAAAAAAGAGCTCACCGAACAGATTTCTGAACTGTACTTCAGGTTGCTCCTGTGGGATGCTCGGCAGAGTCTTTCCATTGTCGTTAAGAATTGGAGGCCACTTAGGATGCCTAGAAGATCAGCTTTCTCTTTTGCCGTATGGGAAATGTGCAGCGACTATAGAGACAAGTAGCTGAAGATACCAAGGACAGCTTTCGACGACGCCCAAAACTTGTGTGTGCTATTCGGGTAACGTAAAAACTTGAAACTTTGGTTAATTTATTTAGAAATATGATCTAGAAAAATGTTTACATGACAAGATATCCTTATTTTACAGAGAACTGATGTATATATTTTATATTAAAATATTTCCTATTTAGTAATAATATAGCCAATAAAATGTAATTATATAAATACTTTCGAGTGGTAGGAGACTCACAGTACAGGTTCTACCTAGTTTGAGCTCCTATGTCCCAACTGTAGTTTAACATTTTAAGAATAATTATTGCTGAACTATTGTAACTATACTACTTACTAATATTGGGAGAAATGTACGTATATGGTTTGATATATCATTCTAGATAGTTTTTATAAGGTTTCCAACGAATCATTTCTGGAATCATTTTATGGTCATATCAGATCAATCATCATCATATTGCATATGAAATAAACAATTTTTAAATCACGCATTTTTCATTCTTAGAATGTCATACATACTGGGTAAGCTATTATTTCTATTATTATATTATTAAAATCTTTTTTAAAATAGACCTACCTTAGTTCACTGAAGATTTTCAGTAATCAGCACTTGTTACTTCTGAGATTGTCAAAAAGATATTAAGGAAAATTTAGATTAGAAGTGCTATTTAATATTTAATTTGTAAATTATTTTGTAATGCCTTTCTAACATAAGTATGGTAGTAAGATTTATTCTTTTAGCCTTTTTTTCTTAATAATATATGGTAAGGTAGCATTATATATTATAAGTATTTACCAGTTGGAGGCTCCTTTGCACAGGATGCCGGCTAAATTATGGGTACCACAACGACGCCTATGTCTGCCGTGAAGCAGTAATGTGTAAGCATTACTGTGTGTCAGTCTGAAGAGCGCCGTAGCTAGTAAAATAACTGGGCAAATGAGACTTCATATCTTATGTCTCAGGGTGACGAGAGCAATTGTAGTGCCGCTTAGAGTTTTGGGTTTATCAAGAATCTTGAGAGTAACTGCATTGTAATGGGCAGGGCGTATCAATAACCATCAGTTGAATGTCCTTCTCGTCTCGTCCCTTATTGGCATACTCATATATATATCATAGAGTAGAGATAGATACTTAAGCTTAATCAATATCATGGTTGAGAAGTGAAATTTATCGTTATTTTTTAAATACTAGTCTCGATCTGTACTGTTTATCTTCTTGTTTGACCTTAAAAGTAAGTATATAATTAAGAAATGAATTATTAGTGTATAACGTATAAATGTTTAATATTTACTTTATATCCAAACTATATTTATGAATGCTTAATGTATGATGAAACGGCATACACGTTGAAAGGAAACAGAGAAGATTATAGAGTATATTTTTTCATAAGCAGGCAGTAGAGCTCACTTCCACCGACACTTACAGGATGTAAATATTGATTAACTAACTAAACCCTAAGGTTGCAGTTATAAATATTTTCATCATTTTTATTGATTTACATTGAAGAAAGACTTATGATGATGCACCTGTTGTTAGACGCCATCATGTCTTAATGGTCTGATTAGTAACACATTACCAAACAACCTAAGGTGTTAAGTGTAATGACCCCGATTACAACACTTTGCACCCGTCAACCTGAGATGAAAGTTTATAATTACACCGACCTATAAGCCTTTGTTCAGAAATTAAACATCGGTCCCAACTCTCAACCCGTAATTTTTTCTCACATTGATGGGTGTAAAGTACGTTTTCTTAGCTTATTTTCTTTATATGCATATCATGTTAGAAGGGCATTATGACTCTCAAAATAATAATGTATAAAAAAATACAATTGCTATTGACTCATATGAGTAAATGAAAGGAATAAATTTAAATATTTTCTATTATAATAAATTAGGTATGGAAATAATTTAAAATGACAATACTGGTAATTAATTGCTAACGCCTTTTTGTGTATTAGATTCTTACGTAGTTTACCGCTTTTGTTTTGAAAATAATAAGGTTTTGCTATCGTCACAAAGGCTACGACCTTGTTGTTTTAATAACTTTCTTGGCTTTTATTTTTTATGATGTGCATGTGTATTGTATTATCCATGAAGTAATTATTCCTAGCGGAATAGAGAAAGAAACATGAGCTGTAAACAAACAAATAAATTTGTGTGTGTAAAATTGTTAATGTTTATGTATCTGTGATGTATATATTTTAAACGAAATCGAGAGTATTTTCTTTGATTAACGCGAGTGTTACACATTAAAATAAAACACTTTTAAAGGATTAAAACGCGTGTAATTGTAAAGGTTTTACATTAGATTTTTTGCGTGAAAGTTACATTTTTATTTTAGTTGACCCGACGTTTCAAGACCTTTCCAGATCTCGTTTTCAGGGGGACTGCGAATGAAATGAGTCAAAGATAGTATTTGGCATAGTTGTCATTATGAAGTTTAGCGCCATTTATTTCCTTGGAGGTGGTATTTGCTGTACACAGATGGTTTTTGGCAGTGTCAGGTGTGTAGGTCCCCCACCAAGATGAACCGACGATCTGGTCAAGATCGCTGGCATAGGTCGGATGAGGGCAGCGCAGGACCGATCGTCATGGCGATCTTTAGAGGAGGCCTTTGTCCAGCAGTGGACGTATTCCGGTTGAAATGATGATGAAATATAATATCAGACCAATAAAAAATCAAGGTTCGCGCAAAATTGTCTGTTGTAATGTCTGTAGGGTAGCCCATCTATCGTCCCAGCAAAAGGCAGGAATATGACTACTGTACTATTCATAGTGTTATACAGGGGCGTGCAAATCATATAGACAGTTGGGCAGTGCCTATCTCATTAACAACTTAAATAAATATAGCGTTAAAGTCAATTTAGTTTAATTTAGTTCCATTATTTTATGACCAAACTTCCATTAAACACCCACTCATAATTTTTTTCCTTACGCTAGATTCTTAATACCTACGGTAGGCAATCCCCAGATTGCACATTCCAAAGTTCAACTATGACTAGTTAGATCATCGTGCCTACCCAGCTAGAAAACCAATGCACGCCCCTGGTGTCATACCATATCGGCCATCGTCCAGAATTGTTTCTATGATCAGTTATATGATCTTCTTGCCCATGACGTCGAATCCAAAATCTCACACTGCATTGGAATTCATGGAAAAATATAATTTTAAGACCTTTGTTGCAGAGTTGCCAGATTTTTGTTTAAATCGATATTTATTTTTATTTCAAATCTAATATTTTTGATAAATATCAAGTAATGTAAAGTAATAAATATAAGTAAAAAGTTTCATCAGCAGAAAGTCTAATACTTTTTTTCTGTTACATTCGATTCTTCACAACCGAAAAGTAATAATTTCTTAATTATAGCATTTTAGACTTTACTGTGCACAATAAAGAATTAAATTTTTAAAAACTGATAATTATATTTAAATACGATGATTTATCCACTTCCGTCCTGAGAGGTTTAGGTTGTGCTTTGAATATAACTATGCCAACTATATGGGAAGGGCCAATAGGAAAAAAGAGAAAAGGACGTCCTAGAAAAAGGTGGACAGAAGACTTATGGAAAAAGATAGCAATGGACAGAGAGGCATGGAACAAGCTTGAGGAGGCCTATACCCAAAAAATAATGATGAAGACAGTAGATAACAACAGTTACTAATACCAAATAAAATTATATTTTTTCATATTTATTCTTATATAAAATGTAGATAATAATATATACTTTCTATGTAAATGATTGAAACAATATTAATAAGTAATACCTATTTATTATAATGGATGAATCATACATGATAACTGTAAGTATGTAGTAGTAACTGTATGTAGTTTAATACTAAATTGGAAATAAATAGGTTTTATTATTATTCTCTTTATTATAATTTCATCTTATTTTCTAAATTTAAATACATAACATATTTATAAAAAAAAAAAAACAAAATTACAAATATAAATATAAAAAATAGAATCCCGTCGGCATTGGTTCACGACAATTCCGCCGGTGGTTAGGGCGACAGACTGACAGGAGCAAAATACATTTACGTATTTATGCCCCGGAACGGGATGTAATATGTCGGACTCAAGTGTCCACGCAAGCGGACACCCCCTACCGACTAAAAACCTCCTCTATGCTGTTAACCCTGAAGGCTTTTACAGCGGCATAGGACGTGGGCCGTGGAGGCCGCAAAGACTTCGCAACAACAGTCGCGGGGCGTCTCCAAAGAAACCGGAGAGAGAGAGAATGAGAAGAACACACACGCCGGCGAGTGTGGTGATGTATTGTGTAATGTTTGTAAGTGTGTATTTATGTGTTTATGAATGTATGTTTGTATGTATGTAAGTAGTGTAAATGTTTGTGTGTGTTTGTGATTATGTAGGTGGTGTATGTCAGTCTGTCAGTCAGTCCGTGTGTGAGTGTGAGTGGATTGAAACGATTACAGGACGAGGACTAACGTTATTAAGCGAGAGCCTCTTGAGATAATGGTCTAGGCTCTTTGCTTTGACCGTTTACGGAAACGACTTTTGGGACAATTATTGTTGAATCAACATCCCATATATCTTATTATTATAATTATTAAGTATATTGAAACCACAACTATACGAATTTTCTAGATACTGTGATTATCATAATGTTAACACCATGATAAACATAAACTTGTTTTGAATACAAATCGGTTATATCGAATTAGTAAGTCTTTATTTACTTTTACAACATGATCGCAGAAAATGCACAAAATAAATATTACGCATTCAAAAGAATTAATTTATAATAATATTGACACAATATATTGACACACTTTTTACACAAAATATCTTGCCCCAAATTAAGCAATATAGCCTGTGTTATGGGTTGCAAGACAACGATATATTTAAAACAATATACTTACTTAAAACATACATATTATATCATATAAATGCTTGCACCTCCCGGGATTCGAACCCGGGACCTCTAGCTTAGTAGGTAGGATCGCTAACCACTCGGCTATACAGGTCGTAAATCGTCGTCAATTGTTGAAAACCTTTATGTGTTCAAGGAAACTATAACTTAAATGACCTTCCTAACTAGGCACTACTGCTAATTAATATTACTTCTACTTTATTTATTATTTTAATATTATTAGGAACTATTTAATATCATGTTTATTTGTAAGGCCTTAAATGTTTTCGAATAAGATTGACAAAGTAATATTTGGCTTCGTTTTGTTAATCGCTTTTGGTTTTATGGCCGCGATATCTAATATACACGCGAATATACACATTTACAATGAAACTCGTTAATACTCTTTTAAATCTATATTCAAAGTTTCAGCATTTTACATTATATTTTATTTAATGTATGTTATGCACCAGAATTACTCTAACGTTTTGACTTACTCGTGTAAATAGAAAAAGAAGTCAATTTACACACACTGTAAATAAATAAAAGTTATATTTATACGAGCAATTATATATTTAAACTAATAACTTAAAATGGTGTACGTAAATGGTAAACCTAAGATTATCAATATAAAAACAATCCCCGAAGACAGGACCGACCAAGCATCCCAAGCAGCGCCCTTCACGAGCTTGACGAATGAACCAGACATCGCTACCGTCGCATATATTTTAGTGTCTCAATCTTCTTAATTATCAGCGTGGTGCGTGTGAAATTTCTCATTCTGACGTGATTTCCGGTGGTGACATTCAACTGCAAGTATTAAAACGAAAAGACGTCGCTTCATTGTGTGTCTTCTACAGCATTTATCATGGGGAGTGTTCCGAAGAGCTGTTTCACCTGATTCGTGCCGCAAATTCAACCTTCGCACGACGCTTGTGGTGACAAGTTAGGATATCGTCCCCACCATCTGGATGTGCTCCTCCACAGTGCAGTTTTCAAGGAGCTTTGTACCAAACCTTTACAAAGCTGTGGAATAAAGTTACTTGTGCGGTGTTTCCGGGACGATACGACATTCCTTAAAGGCCGGCAACGCTCCTGTGACACCTCTGGTGTTGCAAGAGAATGTGGGCGGCGGTGATCACTTAGCACCAGGTGACCCATACGCTTGTCCTCTATTTGTCCTCTACCTGTTTATAGAAAAGTCTATAAAAAATTTTTTAGTTATCAATTTCACTAAAATGATACATAAAAATTAATCTTAGAACAAGAGGAGATTCGCGGTGTTATAATTTGAATAGGATTTTACAAGGATGCAGAGTAAACTTTACTGTTAATAATTTTAAATATAATAATACCGAAATAGTTTCTTCTGTTAATTAGTGGGGATATGATGTGCCTTTGTGACGTAGTGGCATGATCGATAGAAATATGCCCAGTCAGGTATTCCAATGATTTTAGGAACTTATTTTGTATACCTTCAATACGAGCGACATGAACTCGTACTGAGGGTTCCAACTTCCAGAAAACGCAATCAAACTCCAGGATAATGCGGTGGATAACATAGTAAAGTATTTTGAGAGTAATTGGTTGCCTAAATGGTTTTATGTAGGTTTTATGATTATTGTTATCGAACGATTATATAAGTTAATTTTTACTGACCTTACACTAAGGCCATTATGTGTCAGAATGTGTTACTGAGGCTATCAATATTGTTTATAATGAATGATGAGTCTATCTGATACTGAATAGATGAATGAATCTTGTTATATAGGTACAGTCAAAGTCAAGTGACATTTCAAACTAATCTTAATACATATATATAAATTAGGTGACACGTTGTTTGTCCGCGATGGACTCCTAAACTAATGAACGGATGCTAATGCGGATTACTTCATGGAGTGCAGTATGGTCCAACTTGAGAGATAGGATAGTTTTTATTTCGATATGAGACCCATAATTATTTTTATTTTCAATATTTGTTTTGTATGGACATATTTTCTATGAAAGAATTTAGTGACGCACGGTTTGACAGTTCCGCTGTGAAACAATTTTATTAAAACAACAGGGAGCATTATATACGAATAAATTCTTGATGTTTTGAAATATTATTGGCAAATTCCTATAAAACATTTTTTTTTTTTCATTATATACAGAACAACGTCAGGGCAGCTAGTCTATATATATAACACAATGACGTCCTACCTTACATTAAGGATTAGTCTACATTGCGCTTCAACTCACCGCACTACCTTAGAACAATAGCTTTTTATTACGGCAAATATTAGATGCTTTTTGCGTGGCATCTTGACACTCAATGGTATCTTTCAAATTTTTGTAACAGGCAAAGCGTATAATGAAGGTCAGGATTATATTATAGACGATAAAAATGTTTGGATACTGTGAAAACTGTAAAGGGAGGATAAAACCTGCAGTTTTTCTTATGAAGACAAAAAAAAAACTTATGGTGGGGTAAAACCGGGGGGTAACGCTAAAACATTGTAACGAGAGAAGTTTTGTTTATAAATATATGGTTAGTATTTTTATTTGTATTAACTCTGAAACAAAATCACGTATTAAACATATTTGTGTATATGTATATATATATATATATAATGAAAATGAGGCTCAACTACGCCTAAACCACTGATCGTATCGACATGAGCTACCACCATTCGATGCGAAATATATCGAATTTTAATTAAAAATTAAATTATTTTCTAATTGAATTCCAACGTTCCATCATTAATTTATTTCCTTTTAAAATTCGTACAGCGAAGCGGGCGGGAACGGCTAGTTTTTAAATATATAAAAAAGTCATTATTGGAAACACGCTGCAAAAACAATTGTAGATATAATGTGCTACTACAAAAGCTAAGCGAGAGATATAAAAAATTTAAAGATATCTGCATCCCATTCGAGTCATAAAACAGACATAGATTATCTAAATCTCCGACATGATACAACATCTCCAACGATTAGACTCGTATACCAGACAAGCAGGTGTTACTTAGCTAAGAACGATTTATAAACAGGAATAAATAGTTTCCTACTTTGTGATATTATAATGTCGACAATAACAACCATAGAGTTGTAAACTTTTTAGAGTGCTACAAGTTAATAATTGTAAAAAATTTCATGAATTAAAAATCATTTTCATGTCTGGTTTGAAATCGACCTGATTTCCGAATTGATATTTATATTCAATGAGGCAGATAGACTAAGGTGTCTGAAATGGGTTGCTCCTCTCAAAAGGTTTTCATGAATAAATAACACATTTGTTGCTATGGCACAAATCATATGGATTTAGAATATGTAACTATTACGTCGTATAACCAACGATGATAACACAGGGCTGTGGAGTTATATCTTATTTCCATTCTCATTGATATTGTTATTAATAAGACCAATCCAAAAATTATATATTTTTTCACTTCACTCGTACCTACGCCACCATATTCTTCAAAAATATGGTTCGATCTATAATTTATCTATACATATAATTACAATTGCAGTGTCTGTTTGTAATATTGAAATAACCGTTTTTACTACATGTATGTGAATATTTATATAGTACATACACCATAATTAAATTTTTTACAATTTTTGTCTGTCTGTCTGTCTGTTTGTTTCGGCTATTCTCTGAAATGGCTGGACCGATTTTGACGGGATTCTTATTGGCAGGTAGCAACTTAGGCTACGTTAATTTTATAAAAATAAAGTGATGTAATGTATAAGAAACGGTTTAGAAAAATAAAGTTATGCAATGTGTAAGAAACGATGTATCTCTAAAAATAATTTATAAGGCAACACAACGTTTGCCGGGTCAGCTAGTTTATTTATATAATTTTTTATCTTTTATATATATTAGGTCTATAATGTTTTATAGTCTATGGTCGGTCAACGTCCTAGAGCGAATAGACGTGATTTGAGCTCTCTAATGCCGCGAGCGGACTAGACGTTAGTCCTGTCACCTGGCGCTACATTCCTAAGACTTGATGCACCTGTGCACCTTGCTTAGAATTTCTAATGGTAGACCCCGAAGGTTTTATGTATGATCCTTTTCATCAGAACAACCAAAGGCTGAAGACTGCACCAAATTAACATCACACTAAAAATATTTTTGTGTAAAAATTCGAGCATTCGAGTACCTAATCAATAAAGTATTCCCATTATTTTAACTTTTAATGAGGCGAGAAAATACCTCAAATTTGCACTCCATAATTTGGTCCGAGTGCATAAGGATTATTGCTTCAGCTCGATCGAAATATTTGATTGCGTGCAACATTATTGAGGTAGTCGAGGAGTTTTTCTGAACGGCTTGAGTGCTTGGTTGAAGGGAGCTATTGCAACCTTGTTTGTTATGCTGCATCCTTAATGAGGAAGAGGTAGTAGGTAGGTAGTGGTAAGTAACAGGTCACAGAAAAAAGTCTTGGCTGCGCAACATACGAGAGTGGACTGGAATGCGGCAGAACTATTTCGCCTCGCGAAGAACAAAAAGTTGAATTTATAAAGCTGACTGCTAACCCTCGCTAGTCGGAGAGGCACGTGAAGAAGAAGAAGATACTTTATATTAACACTTCACCGTGCTCACTCACCGCAACCAATACTCCACACTTCTACGACCCTTAGAGTTACACGCTGTTTTTGAAAGCATTCATCATTCAAATTTTTTTCCACGGTCTGGTCGTACGTGGAATAATTTTCTCTTACGAAAACCAAGCTGGATAACCTGATCACAGATGGTTGGTGATCACAGCCTTTCCTCTTCAATATCATAGCATGAATGTGTCTCAACATTCTTTCATGGAATTTCCTTACACGGTGGCTCCAGGCCGTTGCGGTATGGGTGTTTTCGATAAAAGCGTATACACCTTCTAAATAGTCGACGACACTTAGTAAATCATCTGGTATTGTAAAAGAGTATGGTCGAATTCCTATTCCATTAAAAGGATTTAATTTGATTCCTGAGAAAGCTGAGGTTGTTTGCTCATTTGAGGAATATGGTTACAATAGATACCTAATTTACGCAGTATATTCCGCGCGAATTTGAATACAAGTATTGGCCAAAGCCAAGACTGCGAACTATTCATTCAAATATGGAATATACTGATTGGGAAATTATATCAAGAACAGTGACCATGAATTGATAATTGAATTGATTGTCAAGACCGTGTCACGTGAAGGTTCGTATTCTCTTTCTTACCCCTACCCAAAAATTGGTGCTAGCTCTCGTACTATAAGGAAAGATGATTTCTTTTTGGCTAAAATGGATGCGACCGCTTTTTTGAGCATAATTATTAAAAATTACTTTTTATTGTAATGTTTAATTATCTGGAGTTTTTATTACTTCATGCAACTTAATTGAATTAAATATATATATATTTCTTAAAAAAGATACTGTTGTATATTGAAATATTATTGGCAAATTCCTATAAAACAGTTTTTTTATATACAACAAATTCCTAATAAACAGTATAATATAATATATATTTTTTAATTTATTTGTTCAAGTAGCCATAACATATTTCATGATTACAATTTGCTAAACTATGCAAATAGTTTGTCGGCAGATTGATATAATATAGGAAGATATTGATTAGTATATAATTTACATATGTATTTAAACTATTTTTTAAATATTTATAATATACTATAGAAATAATACAGACCTCCATCTACCAGATCAATTATCATAATATTAATGCTTATCAGGAATAATATGTATAGATAAAACTAATTTTATTTCGTAGATAAGAGAGTATGTGAGGCCATCATATAGATTATGTTTTTAAACATGAATAATTACTTCCTTAACTAATTTGTTATATTTTGTGAGTACCCTCACTTCTAGGATTAATACACAAATCAAATTTGAAAACAAAATTTTATGAACGATGCGGGACTCGAACGGTTAGATCAGTTGGAAGAGCACTCGCACGGAACGCGAGAGGTCGTGGGTTCGAGTCCCACATCGTTCCTAAAATTTTATTTATGTATTACTTCTCTGTTTAGGGTAATTTTTTTTTAAATATCAACTATCAAGTCACCCGTATGTTCAATGATGAGGTCATCCATATGAACAAAACTCTTCAACAAATTTAAGGTTATCTGGGAAACTGCTATTGTGCTATGAAAAATTATTCAAGGCTCAAGTTGGATTATTAAAGTCATAGAAAAGCGACGTAAAAAATTCTTTTGAAAAAAAAACAAATAAATATTTACCTTATTTTACTTGGACTGTAAAAATAATAGCTGTGATATATATATCTTATGGTAGGATTTTCTACTATCGATTTTTTATATCTTTCGAGTTATATAATATTTATTAATGAAATGAATTTTTAAGCAAGCAATATACTACAAAAGAAGGTAATTTAAGAAAAAAAATCTACAACATTTTAAGTTGTCACAATATGACATACTAAAAATTTTATTTAACAACTAGCTTGATACCCGCGACTTTGTCCGTGTACACACCTGACTAAGCACCTAGTACTTATAAAAATCTTTATTTCTTAACAAAACTGAAGATTTATCGTTCATAAAATTTTTTTTTCAAATTTTATTTGAGCTAAAATTAAGTTTATATTTTACCTGCTGTGAAAGTTGGTAAGATATAAAAATTCTAATTAGTTATTCATTTTAAACTATAATTTCAATTTGATTTCTGAACGACGGGGGACACATCAAAGGAAAAACAATATTGTTGTTTTTATTTAATTCCGACCATTTTCATATTTATTCCCTGGACTGCCACAAATAATTCAAGACCAAAATTAGCCAAATCGGTCCAGCCGTTCTCGAGTTTTAGCGAGACAAACGAACAGCAATTGATTTTTATATATATAGATATCTCTAGCATAGATTAAGGATTGGTCTCCGCTGCGCCAACTCGATACCGCAGGCGAAGCCGCAAAGTGCGGCAACTAATACTACGCCCAAGCGGGCGTACTCGGAGCCAGTCTCGAACGATGTGTGACGTTGACGTGCCAGATGTTCTGTTTTATTTTTCTAATAATTGAAATTAAAATGGGTTGCGAAATAAGAAATATACTATGATCACATATCATCTGCAAGTATTTGGTAGTTTATTAATTTCAATGTAAAATAACACGAAGCGTATGCTACAAAATTCGAAAGGTGTCATTAAGTGTCAAAATGCCACGCACACAAGCATCTAATAGTAGCCCTAATAAAAATGCTATTGTTCTTAGTGCGGTATCTAGTTGGAGCGCAGCGGAGACCAATACTTAGTCTAATACTTTAGCATATTATCAGTTTGCCGTAATAGCTGAGTTCTGTAGGTATGATCGATATTAGTTATATGTTACTGGTAGATCAAAGCCACACCACAGCGAAGTTTTTCTATTCGTAATATTAAAACTGTTGATCCATCCCATTGACGACTACGTTAGCGATCCTACCTACTAAGCTAGAGGTCCCGGGCTCGAATCCCGGTAGGTGCAAGCATTTATATGATGAATATGGATGTTTGTTTCCGACTTATGGATATAAGTAAGTATATTGTATTAAATATATCGTTGTCTTGCAACCCATAACACAGGCTATATGCCTAATTTGGGGCTAGATATTTTGTGTAAAAGTGTGTCAATATATAATAATAATCCCTTATTTAAGGAAAGAAGAAACACTCAAATGATTAATTATAAAGTAAAATAAAGAATGATTTATTATAGATATAAGGATTACCAATTAAAAAAACCATAGCAGCCAAGACAATATTAATGAACCTGCTAAGTTATATTTATTCGTTTTAAGTCTTAAAACATTTTCACTGTTTTTAATTTAATTAAAAACTTAAGTAGTGACGCTATTCTAATTATTACCAGTAATTGTAACCTATGTGGTTTTTTTAGACGCTAAGTTGACCCAGTTTTGTATATAAATTGTAATATTGTATAGATTAAAAAAAAAGTGTGTGTTATTATGCATGCACGCAAGTAGTTATACTTCTTTGGCCTAATAAAGCAAAAATCGTTAAAATGATTTATTCCCCGTGCTATTCTACGTTTTAAAGAAAGAACAATTTTGTAAAATACTTGCAAAAATGGCTTTGACAATTAATTATTAAATAATGAATACGGCTGTATGGGCTTGAACCCTTCGCCTGTCCTAATAATGGATGAAGAAACAGACGCAAACGTCAGAAAATTTTAGGAACCAACTTCACCCGGTTACTTTTGTGATGCGCGCGCATTTTATATTTTCACTCTCATCATTTTTTCATAACGCGCCTAAAGAAGTATAACTTCAAAAATTTAAATAATTTTCCAATAGTAGTTTATAATATTATGTCGTATAAAAGGTTTATTGAAGTTGAATGTACCCAACAAACTCAAGTGCTCGTAATAATCCGCTGATGACTACTTGAGTTATTGTTCTCCGTGACATTTGGCTTATTTGATAAACCTTCTTTAAATACAATAATGTAAAGCATTGTGCACAATTGCACGTATATTTGTTCACAATGGCCCAGTACATATTGACATCTGGTTGCCCTACAAAATGCTACATTGAAACACAAAACACAATATCATTTAAAAGTGACCAAACCGTCCTATGAATTAGAGTCCACAGTTGTAAGACTTGTATAATGGTTTTACTGAGAGTTGAGACAAATTCAAATGAATTTTAATACTGTTTAAATAAAGTTTGGTTTACATTGTAGGGGAGTACTGAAATTGCTCTATTAAGTAGCGCAGGATTGCCACTTGTTCGTAATCGCTGGGTGACAGGGGGTGACAGCTATTTGCACTTTTTTGTACGTTTTGCCAGATGGCGCAAACATCATGTAATTTGTTGACATCTGTACTGACTACTGACCTTACTACGCTATTCACCGATAGTCTAATACAATCTATATCTATATATTTATATATAATACTAGTGGACCCGACAGACATAGTCCTGTACACACGTCTTTAATTTGAATGTTACGTAAATACACAATGTTAGTATGTTAATACACAGGAGCAGGAGAATTATATAATATGGACGGAATGAAAATCTAAACCAATCTCAAATTCACTGAAACAAACAAGAAAATCATCAAAATAAGTCCAGCCGTTTAGGAGGTAGTTTAATTGTGAATCTAAACCATTTTCGAATCCACCTGAAGACACACACCAATCTCAAATTCAATGGAACACACAAAAATATCATCAAAATCGGTCCAGCCGTTTAGGAGGTAGTTCAATTGTGAATCTAAACCATTCTCGAATCCACCTGAATACACACAGAAAGTTTCATTAGAATCGGTCCAGCCGTCTAGGAGGAGTTCAGTGACATACACACGCACACAAGAATTATATATATAAAGATTAAGATAAAAATGAATGTTGCTAAGCCACTGACCTCTACTATATACCACTGGACTGGCGGCTGTCAAAGTGCTTTTGTGCTTGTTTGATATTCGCCATTTTGGCGCTGTTGGCCATGTAGCGAGAGTCTGCGGTACTAAAACTAGTGAAGACAACCTCAGCGTTTGCTGAGTTCTCATCGATAGTTGGTGGGAAACTATTTACACAAAAAAATTGTGTACTTTATTACATTGATTCTTGAAGTATAAATAGCGCGGAACACGATCGAAATTAATTAAAAATGCAAGTATACTCCAGAGAATTTTTCGTTTTTCTCGCAGTTTATGTACGTCAATATTAGTTCTCTGGACGCTCGCGAGACGCGCTTCAAATAGGCACAAAAAAATTACTGTCAAATATATGGAACAGCCTGTCCAGTGGTATTTATACAGGTCAGTGTGTCAGTCTATGTCATGTTCTGATTCATTACAGGTTATTAAATTAACTGTAGTGTTTGAAGATGGAACAGATATCTGTTTACCATCTAATATTATCCTATATCGCTTTTGTCAATCAATATAACAATAAGAGATTTGTTCGATTGTGCTGAGTCATGCTGATCCGATAATATTTTTGTGAATTCCTTCAATTTTTGCTGAGTCATCCTATATCTGCAATTTTCGACTAATTGCTAGTCTGAAAGGTTGTTAGCCTTATTCTAATGGTTCCTGAAATTACTAGTAGGACACGCAATCCGTGGGTCTTATTTCTAAAGTTAATACATCTATAGATTAAAAAATGATTTCATAAAGAAGAAAGTATCTAGTAAATAATTGTTGTTTATTAATAATTATTTTATTACAACCGAACAAACACTATCATTCGCTCACACAACACAGCCTACTAATAATTTCAGTTACAAAATATGGATAAGATTTCTTCTTTTCTCTCTAATTAATTTTTTCTTGTAAGTTTTTGTTTATTTTTTGTCTCGTTTTTGTCTTACTCTACAAAATTTTTCACATACCAATGAACTATTATTAGCATTCCTTTTAAATGGTGTATCTATTCTGTTTTATTTTTAATATACTCTCTAAATCATAAATAAATAAATAAAATTACTACAAAAAAATACGTTGATCTTGAAGAATAAATAACACGTAAAAAGAAAGAAATTAATTCAAAATGCAAAAATACATCAGAGTATTGTACATTCCTTCGGAGCTATTTGTATTAGGAGCAAATGAACTATACTCGGCCGAATCTTTTTATGCTATCCGGATATTTAAGTCATCTACCATAACATAGTTATGGTGAAGTAGTTGTCGTAGTCGAATATGATGATCAATGGGACTCCTTAACGACTTACACTAAGGGTGCGATCGGTGGCAGAATTTCTGTCTGTAATCAAATTGCAAAGCACTTACGTTTATTGCTGCATTCAAAAATTTAGTATATCTACATATTTTTAGACAAATTGTAAGTGTACTTTAAATTCACTAAAAATCATAAAATAAAATAAAATTTAACAAAATACAACCGACTCCAAAATCACCATTCCAAAACACGGGATTGATAAAAGTAGGTTGACTTCAAACATTTATAAAGTGAATGTTGATAGAAGTGCTCGGAAAGATTGTCCTGGACTTCCACTAATGTTTCGAATATATTGAGGTTGTACTAAAGAAGTAAATAGCTAATTATATGAAGGCTTAATTAAGGAGTTATAAATATACCACCGCTACTAATAATCGGTTCAAAACGGTATTAAATCATTAATGAATAGATACTATTTACAAAAAAATAATAATCGCGCTTTTTAGTTTTTTTTATTACATTATTTGCATTGTTGAATTTAAAATTCTCTTTGGAATTTAAAATTGCTAGTATTAGATAAATCTATTAAACAAAATAGTTTAAATTTACAATAAACATTAATTCCTGCCTTATGTTGAAGTTTGAACGAATTCTGGACGCTTAAAGTGGGTCAAAATCGCGCCCAAATATGTAGGTTATAAACAAACATACGTACAGGTGAAGCTAATAAAAGGCGTGTAAAAAATATAGCTTTTCCAAAAATGTGTGCACTAACAACATCCATGTCATTTCTTAGGAGTGCAATGCCACCATAAAATACCACAAAAGCTGTAATGGCAGGGCCTCCATACAACTAACCCAATGGAGGAAATATATATCTCCGATAAGGCGCTTAATGAGACGTATAATAGAAAAGATTTAATAAAGTCTTTTCCCAATTTATTCTCAAAATAGCTGCCCAATCACTGGTTAAATAAAAAGCGGCCAAGTGCGTGTCGGACTCGCCCACGAAGGGTTCCGTAGCAGCAAGTAACATATTATAAAAGTTGTATAGAAAAGAAAACGATATTAAATAATTTAAATGGAAAATCATTGCTCAAAATCATACACTGCAAATGACCTCTAATCATTTATACGTATTAAAAAAAACTACTTACTAGATCTCGTTCAAACCATGGAAGTTTGCATGGTAAAAAAAATGATTTAGAGTCATTTATTTTTAGTTTTATCATTCTCTTAGTTTAGAACTTACGGGGGGGGGAGCACACACATTTGACCACTTTCGAAGTGTCTCTCGTGCAAACTATTCATTTTAGAAAAAAACTGTATTAGAAACCTCAATATCATTTGTTACCACACCTATGTGTAAGTGGCTGTGGCATACACGGACAGAGACAGACATGACGAATCTATAAGGGTTCCGTTTTTTTGCCATTCGGCTACCGAACCCTAATAAACGGAGCAGATGAAACTGCTCACATAATTTGTTTGAAACAAAACGACAGGGTAGTGACGAACCGTAAAAAGTTCATCCGCAAAAAAATTGTTTATCCTGAGGCTGTTCAATGTTGCTGTTCTGATTATGTGGGCGTTTAATAATGATTGGTGTGTGTTTCCAAATGGTCTTTTCGGCAAATGATTCCAAATTAGACCTTTATTATTGTCTATGCACTTGAAACGCTGTGAGCTATGTTCTTAACATGAAATTAGAATGTCGGACCATAATTTGATTGGCAGAACATCGTTTCTTACAATGATCACTTTGGTAGGACCTTATTAGTTTCACTAATGTTTTTTATAACTGGATTTGTTATTTAAAATATAGGATGTTTGTGTATTTGAATAGTTTCAGAAATGCATTGTTTTTGGATAGCATTGATAGATGAATTATTGTGTAAGACGATGACGGCAGAGATTATATAATACTAGCTGACTCAGTAAACGTTGTATTGCCGATATTAAAATCGCGATACAAAAGTAACTGTTGATCGTAGATGGATGAAAATTTTAAGTTATATGTATGTTTTAATGTTGACTCATAATCAAACAAATTTAAAAAAAAAATGTCAAAAAAATAAAAATTCGTGTGGACCACCCTTAACAATAAGGGGTATGAAAAATAGATGTTGGCCGATTCTCAGACATACTCAATATGCTCACAAAATTTCATGAGAATCGGTCAAGCCGTTTCGGAGGAGTACGGTAACGAACATTGTGACACGAGAATTTTATATATAAGATAAATAAGTCACACTTTTTAAAACCGTATGTATCTTGATTATAATAGGAAAAATTTAAAGGAGAGAATAAGTGGAGAGAAAAAACAGGGTTTTGACGTAAATCGAGAATTCCAACCGGTTAAAATATTGAATCAATAAATTCCACGGATGCAACGAGTCCCCGTTCACAAATATAAGACAGTAAATTTGTTGTCGCCATCTCTGGAAATTTTGAGGGTGGTGTCTACTCTATGATTGCGTGAATAGTTTGAGTACTATGTTCGCATTTATTCCTGTGACTACAGGAGGCAACGCAAAAACGGATCATGTTATGAACCATGTTCAAGCTCATGAGCCGAGCATGACCCTCTCTGCTGAAGACGGTAAAGACTCGGGTGAATTCAACGCGCAAAATGCCGGATGTCTTGCATTTTGGCATTTGCATCACAAACTCCGCAAGGTGACCTCAGCATATTTTTGGATAGGCGTATACGCTAGACCAGGAGTGCTCGAATGGTCGATCACGAGTGCTTTTTGGGACGATCTTGAGAAAAAAATCCGATATATTTACTTTTGTTTTAGGTAACTAAAATAGGTAATTACTTACCATCTTATGAAAAGTATGCTCAGGACATGCGGTGTCATGCTGATTCAACATCCAAAGTCACTCTTTAGTTAAGTTTAGAACTATAGATACTAGAACGCGTTTGTTTTGCAAGAACCAATAAACTCGCAATTTTGAATAAGTATGAATTTTTTCATTGACATTTTAGAGCAGACTTACACATGACTAAAAAATGCATATTATTGTGCGCAAAACTAATATCTATGTCATCGTGACTCTACCTAGACGACAATCCTTCACCACACATACTTGAAGCCTCTCAGAGCCGATCGATCGTAGTCTAACAATTTTGAGGTAGACCGCCAGCAGTTCAAGCGTGAGCACCCCTGCGTTAGACTATAAGTCCGTTCCAATTAGTTCGACCTACGCGGCTCCAGGTAAGTTCCAAGGTATTTAAGTGTTTCATCTTACTTATGTACTGAGTAAGTATACGAAATAAAGAGTAACTGAAATCAAAAAAACCTCTAGAGTTATGAACAGTTTTATTCAACAAAACAATTTTTTTTATAACTATATTTACAATACTTAATAATTACTATCCGCACAGGATGTACCGACGATCTGGTCAAGATCGCCGGAATACGTACGATTAGGGTAGCGCAGGACCGATCGTCGTGGAAATCATTGGGGGAGGCCTTTGTCCAGCAGTGGACTTCTTCCGGCTGATGATGAATAATTACTATTACTACGAGGAAGTGTACTAAGCTTTCTGGCAGTATTTCCGCGTTGGATAGCTAGGCTGAGCCGTTGACAGAAATATCTGCAAGCGCTTGGGTTTCCAGTAGCCTTATTGAGACGAGTAGATAGTACTTCCCCCCATCTCTGGGCCACACGGGTCAAAATTTTTTATTTTTCTTAATTGAAGTCAGTTTTCCAAAAATTTCTCTCTATTTTTGGTAAAACTAAATTACGTAATATTTGCCGATACCACACATGAGATTGGGTGAACCTCAGCTCGACCGATTTTCAGATCTATCAAATATGTCATACATAAAATTTATTGTACTACAATAATCATTATATTCGATTGCCATCCTGCAACTCTATTGCGTATCTGTAGATGGAATAGATTAATATTAAAATCACGATACAAAAATAAGTGTTTATCGCAGAAGGGTGAAAATTGGAACTTGTACTTATTTTTAATGCTGAATTATAATAAAACTTTTTAAAAAAATTAAAAAAATTAGGGGTGGGTGACCCTTATCAGATAGGGGTATTAAAAGGGGTACACACAAATTTGCAAACAAATTGGTTAAGCCGTTTCGGAGGAGTTTAGTAACAAACACCGGGACACGAGAATTTTATACATAAGAAGTTTTGTAATTACTTAATGATACCCAAAGGTTAATGATAATATTAGTTTGAAGAAGGTATGTAAATATTGACTAGGTGCAAGGCGCGATGGTAGCAGGGACTATGTGCTCAGGTGGATTACTTATTATACAGGATGTGTTTTTGAAAACTAAATATTATAATTTTTTTTTTTGTTAAAAACTTTATTTACATCGTAACAATGTTTATATTTCAATACTTTACTACCTTCGCTAGTGAAATTACTGGGCAAATGAAACTTAACATCTTATGTCTGTAGGTGACTATGGTTATGGTTTGTAAAGTGGCTTTGATCCAGTTCATTTCAGCCCTGTTACACTGAGACCAATGTGATCTATTGTGATAGCCACTGTTAACTATAGCTCACTGCAAACATTGATTCTTTTCATGAATCTTATTATGTCTTTTGCAGTGAGCTGACGTATCTCAAATGGTTGAAGAATTGGACTTCCCAAAGAGATGCTACGTTTACGCATTAAAGGACCACATTTAGAGAGAATGGGTTTCATCTGCACTATTACAGAATCTACACGCTCTGTAATCTCTGAGACCTAAGATTGAGAGGTGTTTGTTTAATCTGCAGCGCCCCGTTAATGTCCTGATTAATATGCGTAAGTTTTCTCTACTTAGCCCTAGTGCCTCATTCGCAGCCTTTTTGTTGAAGGCTTGGATTAGGGTTTTGGAATGGGTTAACCCATGGATAACCCATAATGGGCTTAAGCCCAGAGTGTTGCTCCAGAGTTTAATGCTAGTCAACTCAAGGTGACTAGCACAATTGTAGTGCCACATAGAATTTTTGGGTTTTTCAAGAATTTTGAGTGGCATTGCATTGTAATGACAATTCTTCTACCCATTGGTAGGACGTATGAATTACCATCAGCTGAACATCCTGCTCGTCTCGTCCCGTATTTTCATAAAAAAAAACTTAATATGTTACATCAAGAAAAACTATCATTACGGAGAAATGTACCAAGAATACTGGTATCGTTTCCGCGTGGAATCAGCTGAGCAATTGGCCGAAATATCTGCCAACGCTCGGGTTTCCAGTTTGTTTATTGAGCATACACACATCATCATATTATTATTATCTATACAGTTAGATTAAGGATTGGAGTAGTCTCAAAGTGCGACTACTAATACTACGCCCAAGTGGGTGTACTCGAGCCAGTCTCGAACAATGTGGGACGTTGACGTGCCACATGTTCTGTTAAACTTTGCTAATAATTGAAACTAAATTGCCGGGTTTGTAAAAAATACTACAAGAAATAAGAAAAACACTGGGATCACAAATCATCAGTAAGTATTTTGTATTTTATTAATTTCAATGTAGAATAACACGAGGCGTATATTATAATTTGAAAGATGCCATTGAGTGTCAAGATGCCACGCACACAGGCATTTAATAGTTGCCGTAATAAAAAAGCTATTGTTCTTAGGTAGTGCGGCATCTAGTTGGAGCGCAGCGGAGAACGAAATAAATCGAATTATATACATATTATTATATCTATATAATGAAAAAAATTGTCGTTAAGTATTTGACGTAAACGAATGTCAGTATTGCGTCAATGTCTTACTTCTTACTTCTCTCAACAAAACGTTGATAAATATTTGCCAATTAGCATGACTCAACAATACAATTACACATCTATTGATTTTATCGGAGTACAGTTCTTAAAGTAGCATCAAATGATAATAATTAATGATACCTATTTATAAATAAACTTAATAAAATTCGTAACATTTATTTTTAATTTTAGGGAAGAGGAGGACAAACGAGCGTAGCGTAGATATTCAAATTCTCTCGCAACACCAGAGGGATCACAGCAGCGTTGCCGGCCATTTAGAAAAGCATACGCGCTTTTTTGAAGTTACCCATGTCGTATTGTACCGCATGAGAAAGCTCATTCCACAGCTTGGTTGTACGTGGAAGAAAGCTCCTTGAAAACCACACTGTGGAGGAACGCCACACAACCAGTTGGTGGGGATTATATCCTAATTAGTGGCGGGTCATAAGCATATATTAACTCTCTGATATTGTTAACACATCTTACTTTCAAATTATAAACAAATATGGTTTTGATTTCCCTGCGAGGTCGAAATGAGGAGATCCGTAGGAGAGCCAAAGTCACCGACATAGCGCAGTTGGTTGCGAAACTGAAGTGGCAGTGTGCAGGGCACATAGCTCGACGGCCAGATGGGGCCAGTAAAATCCTCGAATGGTGACATATACCGGAAGACGTAGTGTTTGTAGGGCCCCCACAAAATGGACCGACGATCTGGTCAAGATCGCCGGAATAGTTGGATGAGGAGAGAATCCGTTCATTAGTTTAGGAGTTCACTGGAAACAAACATCAAGACACTGGATTTATATATATTAAGATTGTCAATTTAGACATCTGAGGATACAAAAAATCGCACCCAACTGAAAATTGGTAGGATTGTTTAAAACACCTTTATAAATGAATTCTAAAGGTTCTAAACGCTCAGGATTCTTGAAAAATCCCAAAAATTCTGAGTGGCACTACAACTGCGCTCGTCACCTTGAGATATAAGATGTTAAGTCTCATTTGCCCAGTGATTTCACTAGCTACGTGCCCTTCAGACCGAAACACAGTAATGCTTACACATTACTGCTACACGGCAGAAATAGGCGCCGTTGTGGTACCCATAATCTAGCCGGCATCCTGTGCAAAGGTTCCTCCCACTGGTAAAACTGTTAATACTTCGTTGTTATGTGTGTAAGGATATACATCCAATTGTGAGCGTATAAAGTATAAATAGTAAGTGCGTATAAATCAAAATCGTAGTTTGTCCATTATTTGCTTCATTATTGTTTTTATTTCTTCATACACGTTTTCAGAACGCTAAAGTGTTAGTTTAGTATCTGAAAACCCCGTTTTTTAATTAACAAATAATAATATATTCTATAAATAAATATCATAATAATATATTTCAAATAACGTTGTGTTATAATTATTGTTACTATTTTGTATACTTTATGGATCTAAACATAAAAGTATTGTGCAAAAATATCTTTAGGAACGCGTGGGAAGTGAAATTGAAATAGACATTTGAATTTCTACACACTATTTAAAAATCAATTCTTAAATAAATCTACACGACTTTACAACATTGTTAATAAATACGTAAATATATATCCGAAACATTATCATATCTGTAATAAAGTTGTAACACGATGGATGTAATGACCAAAAATCTATCAGGAGAGCCCTTGTATGTATTTTAAGGTAACAAAAAAAAAATACTACTCTATAGTATGTATTAATGTATCACTCCATGAACACTTTACATTTCTAACAAAAAAAAATTGACAATAAATTCTTAAGAACTTTATTCTTTATTTATTTGTAAAACTTATTACACTATAATAATATATATGCCTTCTACTCGGCTTAGTCGAGTTAGTAAGTCTTCTTTTGTGGAGTGATGTATATGCTTTTACAACAAGATCCCAGAAAATGTTCAAAACAAAACTACTACGATATTCAAAAGAATTGTTAAAAAACGTTTGTGTGATAAAGGTTACTATAGCATAAATGACTTTCTTAATGACACCACTGATTGGGAATGGAGCGACCGCCCTCAGGCTTTGAAATAACAAGTTTAATTGTACACTATTACTTTGTAAACATATTTTTTGATGAAAAAAAAGCCCGCTGAGTTTGTTGCGCCCTTTCTTCTCAGGCTTGAGGCATTCATTTTGGAATAAGTGGTAGTTTTTTTTGACTTTCAATAAGTGATGTCACATGCTGTTTTGAATAAAAATATTTGAATTTGAATTTGAAAAATTAGCTAACAGAATACACATTCACATACACACTTACTCACATAAATGCACACATACACACACACCCACACCTTATTAGTGTTAAGTATAATATAATAGTAAGTAGATAAAGAGCGGGATCTACAGGTCTTGTCACCTAAAAGAAAGTCCAACCAATTATATCACGTAAAATAACTTTTGGTACCAATAAAGAAATTTGAATTTGAATTATTTAATTCTGCAGTTCCTTGTAACTGCAAAAAATCAAGCTTTAAAGAAACATTTTTGGGTTTGATACAAATGCGTTGTTTCGATGAAAGTTCATGTTAATCTCAAACTTATCAACTGCGTTATAAATATGTATGAGTGCTACCCAATAATGAATCTTGGCAGTATTAATAGCTTCATAAACGCATGTGTTCGTACTTGGTACTAAATCATTTATATTTAGTTAGATCATAGAGTAGGAATAGATACACTAAGTACTAATATAATAACATGGAGTATTTTGAATGTTCTAGAATTATCGCTAGGCTGTGATTGGAGAAACATAGCAGATGGTGCGCGGCGCATTCCCGAGTTTCCTATTAGAATCGTGTTAGAGGCTACATGCTGTAATTAGACATTACTTACACCGATACTGTAGGGCTGCCTACGTGAAATATAGCTAATATATTAAATTCTCGTGTCATGGTGTTAAACATTGAACTCCTCCGAAACGGTTTGACCGATTCTCATTAAATTTTGAGTGCATATTGGGTAGGTCTGAGAATCGGACAACATCTATTTTCCATCCCCCTAAATGTTAAGGGTGGTCCAGACGATTTTTTTTTTAATTTTTTTTAATTTTTTTTTTAAATTTGTTTGATTATGAGTCAACATTAAAAAAAACATACAACTTCAAATTTTCACCCATCTATGATCAACAGTTACTTTTGTATCGCCATTTTAATATCGGCAATACAACGTTTGCTGGGTCAGCTAGTATTGTATATATATATATTTATAGGTAGCAGTAATATTATCACAAAAACTTATTACATTAAATTAATAAAATTAAAATCATACTAAGTAATAGTACATTCTTTTTACTTAACTTATGCAGTTTTTATATAATTTTCTGCCACGTAAAAACAATCTGTGGACTGAGCTTCCCAGTATTATGTTTCCAGGGCGATATGACATGGATACCTTCAAAAAGGGGCGTACACCTTCCTTAAAGGCCGGCAACACTCCTGTGATTCCTCTGCTGTTGCAAGAGAATGTGGGCGGCGGTGATAACTTAACACCAGGTGACCCGCCCGTACGTACGTAACTTCTTAAGAGTCCTGTAATATTCTTGTGACGCGTCAGGGGTTACTTCAGGTGATTATTGCGCCCGTTTGTCTTCCTCTTCCATAAAGAAAACGCTTGGCAGTTGAAAAAAGCACCTCTATCACTGTTAACCATCTGTACCGGCAGTTTTTATAAAGCCTTCCTAAAAATATGCAGTACAATTTTGAAAGACATGTAAAAATTTTATTATACCAAAATTTCTAATAAGGTAGGTTTAATTTATAATATTATCTTAATATATATATTTCTTGTATATATATTTATATTTATAAAATAAAATAAAATAAAAATGAAAATATACTTAACAAATGTAAGCCGATACACTCAGGCTCTTTTATTATAAATATTTATTGTACGATATTACATTGGAATATCGTACCTTGGTTCCTATCGTATCGGGACCCCGGGGTTTTTCTCAGGTCTTCAGTTTTTGACGTACAATAAGTGATTTTGAATAAAGATATTTGATTTATTTTCGATTTGAAATTCAGGCAGTTGTATATTATAAATTTATATATCAGTTTTAAGATAAAACATTTTAGGTAAAATTATATTATCATCCGCATATCGAATGAGTATTAAATGTGTACAATTATTATAACAATTAAACTGTGTTCACAATTCGTCACGCGATTTCCCGCCATTATATTTCAACGCCATCTTTCATTTATTCAGTGGCTGTAAATTAGAAACACTTCCGTTTCGACATTCTGTGTACGTACTTTTATTTAATTCTTTTTTTGTGTTGGTAATAAAGAGTAATAAGTATATCATGCTTTACTATTTAATAGTTATTTATGCAACTGTTGTGAAATAATTAAAACACGAATGTGGAATTACCACACGAGGCGAAGCCGAGTATAGTTATGAAATTCAGTACTACATTACAACACTCGTTTGGATGATGTAATGGTTATTAGAACATTGGGTGTTTTAATGTTGGCAATAAGCTAACTGTTTCAGAATCTTTAATAGAGCATTTAAAGAATGGGTGTAGATAAACTAATAAATCCCACTAACGATATGAAGACATTTAATTTCCTTCAAAACTCAAATTCAAATATTTAATTTCCAAATAGGATATAATATCACTTATTGAAAGTCAAAAACTACCACCCATTCCAAAAGGCATGCCTCAGACTTGGGAAGAACGAGCGCAACAAATTCAGCGGGCTTCTTTTTTTATAAAAATACCGTTACAATGTAAAATCGTACAATAAAATTTATTATTTAATAGCCTGTTGGCGGTCGCTCCATTCCCGATCCGTGGTATCACTAAAAAAATTATGTTATAGTAACCTTTACCACACAAACGTTTTTAACAATTCTTTTGATTTTCGTAATAAATTTGTTTTGAACATTCTCTCGCATCTTGTTGTAGAAGTATGTACATCGCCCCACAAAAGACTTAGTAATTCGACTTAGCCGAGTAGTAGGCATTATACGTTTATGTTTCTTGCTGGTGTTAACATTATGGTTATGACAACTTATATTGGGAGGTAACACTCAAGATGATTAAATGATCAATCAATCAGCAGTATCATGATATGTTATATTGTATTGTTATGTAGTATTTTGTATTGTTAGCCACACCTTCTGAAGATTCCATTTCTGTCGTTTCTTTTACTATTAAATCGCTTTATTAAAATATGTGTTTGACAGCCCTGAAATAGAGACGGCAGGTGCAAGGCGATTCTCATTTATTTATTGACATGTACAGACGGAAATAAAGAAACGCCGTGATTATAATATCCTAACTCGACACGGTCGACTTTGATTGCTATAGTGTCGTTTTATCGGGGAAAAGCTCATTCATTTTCAAGGAAAATAAAGATTATATACTTACCATATACAGAGAAGTGAAATGCATAAGATTTTGTTGTAATAATATTCCTTACCGCAAACACATGGACAATTACATTTTGCCTCGTTACTTTTTAACGTGGTTAAATATAGAATACCATTAAAGCTATATAAAAGGCTTAGGTGACAATCAGGCTGAAATGAGAGTGATAGGACGCGTCACGGCATGATTCTCATGGAGTGCCTCTACATGGCACCGCAACATTTAGGACCCAGGGGTAGCTTTAAATACAGAGCCTCTAAATGCTGGAATGTCTTGCCGCCACCTATGTATTAAATATCTAAAAATGTTGTTTTCTTTTAATATTTTTTTATATATCATCGCGCTACTTGGCAAAAGCCTCCCCCTTCTTTCTCAATTCGTCCTTATTATGTAATTAGCATTTCTTCGTAATTTATATGGAAAGACGAACTGTCTTTCCATCTCGTACTTCTTCTTCTTTTAGCATCTAATGGGTACCAATTTGTGGTTATACTCCTCCATCTTTTGTAACTCGTCCTTGATATATGGCCTATCCAAATCTATTTTTCTGTTTTTAATTCTTTTTCTGTCTTTTAGTTTATAATTCTTTTGCCTATTGAAAGATAATATATAAACTGATAATACTATAAGACTCGTACAACTTAGCACAAAATTCGAATCTGTTACTGATTCCAAGCAAACTTCGCGGTCATCCGCTCGTAAATACTACTGTTAACTTAATTAAGTCGATAGCTTATTATGAAGGTATTTTTGAACCTGACAAATATGAAATTACAGACAGGGATATACTTTGAAGGTTTTCATGCTGGCAACATTATTGCAACCCTTAGTATATAATTTTCTGCATAAATCGTGCAATTTGGCTACCCGCCTTGAGCTTCTTCTAATGAACCAGTAATTTGTGGCTCAAACTGGTTCAAATGATAAGGTCCTCTGTATTAAAATTTAGCTTTATACCGCACCATTGCGTCGTTGATTTCATAAGTGCGGATAAAAAATTTGCATTAAATACCATTACTAATGTGTTTTTTTGGTAACTGAATATTTTGACGTAACATATTATAGCAGCCTTTAAAACTTGTTTTATTTTTCGTATATAGATGACACATTTTTACACAAATTATCTTGCCCCAAACTAGGCATAGCCTGTACTATGGGTAGAAGACAACGATATATTTAATACAATACTTAAACATACATAAATACATATAAACATTCATGACTCGGAAACAAATATCTATAATCATCACATAAATGTTTGTACCTAGCGGGATTCGAACCCGGGACCTCTGGCGCAGTAGACAGTGTCACTAACCACTGGGCTATATGGGTCGTCAATTTTGATTTGTCTATGTGTGGGTTAGCTAGTAGTTAGCTTGTTTTATACCTAGGTAACACTGAAAATGTTTAGAAAATGAAAAACGGCTTAATGTAGAAAGTTGCCAATACCTTTATTGTTTTTCGAAGTAATCTCCGTTGCTCTCTCCACATCGTCGCATTCGATGAAACCACGTAGAAAAGCAGTGGGCCCATTCTTTCTTTAGTATGCGGAGTGCGCTGAAGCATTGTCGTGGTGAAGGAGGATCCTGCTTCGAGGGCGCTGCTGTCGAATTTTTTCCAAGACAACAGGCAAACAGCGATTGGATACCAGTCTGCAGTAACTGTCCTTCCATGTTCTAGTAAAACAGTCGCGAAATGATCTTTCCGACCAAAGAATGAGGCAATCATCTTTTTTCCTTGACTTCTTCCTTTCTTTAAGTTAGTTGGCCGATCCTCGAAAGGAAACACCCACTAAGCTGATTGTCTTTTGGTTTCGGGTTCGTAGCAATATATCCAGCTTTCATCAGCTGTGAGGATGTCAAATACAGCATTTGAGTCACCATCGTTGAACTTATCTAACATTTGGCAACACCAGTCCATGCGAAGGTGTTTCTGGTCGTTGGTTAAAGTATGGGGAATCCATCTGGTACAAAGATTCCTGACGCCTAAATGTTCGTGTAATATTTATTGAACTTGACTCATACCTTGACCAATGCCTAGGCTTGCCCGTATCTGCTGATAGGTCACTCTCTTATCTTCCTCTATCATGCGTCGCACAGCACTGATGTTATCTTCAGCAGTCGCTGTTAAAGGACGTCCCACACGCCGATCATCATCGAGATTGCTACGTCCACGCTTAAACTCGTTAAACCAATTGTAAATAGTGGCACGAGATGGGGCTTCATTAAGAAATGCATCGTAGCCTATCATAGCTTTGTTGTTGAGTAAGCCCACAAAGAAAGTCATAATAAATCATGGACCGAAAATTTTCTCGCGTTAGCTTCATTTTCACGTGTGACAAGAGTGTTTAGATTTGCCGCCAATTCACAAAAACAAATGACAAACGAATGCAATATACTAAATTAGGTTACCGGTTAAGAGTTCTAAAGTTGAAATTAAAAAAGTTTTCATTAGCAATGTTTCTAACTGGTCAGTTCTAAACATTTTCAGTGTTACCCACGTATTCAAAATATTAAAGAGAATACCCAAGAGTGTCTCAATAAGTCTTGTCAGTTGAAATCGGTGCCAGTAACAATCATTTCGCCTTTTTTTCTATCTTCCTGTTTTCCATTGTAGATGTTACTACACAGAATGGTCTAGCCAATTATCCCTAATGAAGGAAAATTCAGGAATCAGTATGAGGAACTCCACTTGATCGATCACTTGGCGTTGCGTAGAGAAGCCGCTACATAGTGTGTCTTCCACCATATTTCTCACGGAGTGTGTTCCGAAGAGCTGTTTGACCCCGAAGTTCCACCTTCGCATGACACTCCAAAATTTGGATATATACACCATCTGGGTGTCTAACGTTCCTCTACAGTGCGGTGTTTCCAGGCTGTTATGACATAATACACTTTTCTAAATGGCCGGCAACACTCCTGTGATTCCTCTGCTGTAGCAAGAACATGTGGGGGGTGATCACTTAAAACCAGGTGACCCTGACCGTACCCCTAGTGATAAAGAAATTATGATTAAAATATTTTATATGCCTTGGGAAACCCATCTCAACTGGTTATCGAAATGAGTCTAGTAACATTTAATTATTTAAATTCCGAATTCGTAATGAATAGAAAAAAGATTTTTTAAATTTTAAATGGAGCAGCTTAATAGGTCTACACGAATAATAAATGTGCTATTAATGCAAAAAATGCCTAAATTACGTGGTAGCTATGTACTTAAATTGTATTTTAAGAGTATCTAAATAAAAATGTCATCCAAATTCTCTACTGTTATTAGAGACCCGCTGGACAGAATCCGTTGGAGGCAGATCATCCGCTCCTGATGCCGCCCATTGTTGAGAGAGATGCCCAGAATTATGATGCCCATTGCTCACAGAGAGAGAGAAATCAAATTGTCAAAAGTGATAAACGATTTATTTATGTTATTATTTTGTTGAGCTATTGCTATTAAGCTGTAGCTGCTAGCCTAATTATAAAGATAATATTTTTATCAAAAACAAACATAATAATCTGTCGGAACGCCTACAGCGCCCCCACAGGCGGTGTAGATTCTCGCAACTAGAAAAAATAATAAGGAAGTACTTCATTTATAATTCTTAAATTTAATGGCTTAAAAATAGTAATGATGTAGATTATATTAGTATAATCGTTTTAAATATCAATCATTTTAAATTTCAAGCAAAATATGTGTGTTCAGTTTAATTGTTTGTCTGGCATGCTTGAGTTTACTGAAGTAATATTGTAAGGCGCCGATAGATGTCGTTGCAAAGCTATTTATGCTATTCTCGATTAAAATATAGCAATTTTGTACGAGCATACATTATTGAATAGTGCTATCAAAGTTTTTATTTTATAATCATATTTTATAATAATTTAAGAACATTTTTATTCACTTGAGTTTATACATGTAACTTGATTGTCTAGAGTCTTATTCACTAGTACATATTCCTTTTGGTATAACGAAATACAAAAGAGTGTGGACTCTATATTAAAAACTCAAAAAATCTCAAGTCCTTTCTATTTTCAATACAGACAAGGTTTACTCCCACTCTTTTTATTAGTGGCCAGTAGTTTTTACTTCTTTCATTTTCCAAATTCCGTAACAGATGTTGTGTCCCAGAAATTAAATTGCGCTTGGACGGAGGAACTTAATAAATTAATGAAACTGATGAACTGATGCTCAAGTTGTGATTACACGTTACGGCCTCAGCTCATGCTCGGAGATTAAAAATATGAACTCATTAAGTATATTTATTATTATTATATATGTATAAGCTGTGTGAATCATCTAGGCACTATGAAATCTGCTTCTTCACTTCATTAAAGAGTTAAGAATTTACAATAAAATTTCTTCAATAGGTTCTCATACTTTACTACTATGAAGCTTCTTCTTCGGCGTTACACTCTTGTCAGAGTGGTCGTGGTCGTCACGTCGAGGCTAGTGGCCTGTTTCACAATGCGACGCCACTCGTCGCGAACGTCGACAGCTTGCCTCACTTGGTCCGTCCACCTCATCGGGGCCATGCTTCGTGGTCTAGTGCCCTCGACTTTACCCTGCACTATTAAGCGTTCTATGGAGTCACTTCCACGTCGCGATACATGCCCGAAGAAAGTGAGAATGCGAGCTTGTACGGTAGTAGACAGTCTCTGTTTGATGCCGAGCTCCCGAAGAATGGACTCATTGGTTCGGAATTCAGTCTACGATATACCGAACATTCTTCTCCAGCACCACATCTCAAGAGCATTGATCTTTTTCTTCTCACTTTCTCGTAGGGTCCATGTCTCAGCAGCGTAGAGGAATATGGAACATAGGAATAGGGAACATATTACTACTATACAAATTTATTTATTTATTTATATAATATTTAACGATTTTCCCTATGACTTTAATGATTTAGTTTGGGCTGTACTACTATACTGTATAAAATTATTCGACGTACGGTCAATTTATTAAACAGTTTCAAAATAATTTATATTACTTACATAAATGTGAATAAGCCTTTTGTACCTTATGCGGATTAGCCTAAACCTTAGATCATTTATATCTGACAGCTGTGAAAATGTCGAAAACAAATTGAGATAGACAGTTAACCTTTGGTTTGAGTGTAGATAGCGGTTTTGAGCAATGCTACGAGCACTGGTATCTGGTGACATATAAATCAAGAGTGTAACCAGTTTTTATCGGTTGTCTAGAATCATCTAGAAGTATAAATTATCTAAGACCTAAATGTCAAAATTAATCAAGTCTTTTTACATCCAACTTTGAAACATTTTTCATCATTAATAAACAATACCCACAGAAAAGAGAGGTATTTGTCGTTTGTCTCTTTCCACAAATAAGTTAATTGTATACAGGTAATCGTAATTACAGTCCATTTTTCAATGTCAGTATCGATAATGTGAGTGTCGACCATAGATAATACACTATATACCAGAGAGTGTCGACCAAGAACAAAACGGAACATTCGTAAATTATCAACTTTTTTTAACGCACGATTGCTAAGCTATTGAACTAATGAAATATTTTTTTTTTGAAAAATGACGTGAAGTTTTAGTGAAATATTTTATCACTCGTGTCACCAGGCTAAACAATTTTATATAAGTATTTATAATTTATCTTGGTTTTATTATAATTATAATTTTTAATGTATTTTTTTTTTCAGTAGCTGCGTCATGTGAATTATAAATAATTGGGTAGAGTAAAAATAAAGAACACTATTTATTATGGACTCCGTCCGTTTGCTAACAAAAAAGGATGATGACCTTGAAATGCCTTAACGGATCTTCACAAATGATAGCTAGAACCATCTTCATGACGTTAGCTTTCAAACAAAAGAACCGCGTCACAATGGATCCAGCCATTCAGGAGCTACGATGCCACAGGCAGACACACAGACGCGTCAAATTTATAAAACCCCTCTTTTTGCAGGAAAAAGTAGAGTTTTCAACGATTAACTAGGAGCGCACCAAGGTGCCTTTGATTCTGAGAAGAACGAACATACATCAAACATATACTCCTGTATATGGCGTGGGAACCCTGCCATACACACCTATGCTAATATATTATTAAATCACAGTTTACATAAACAACGATTGTGACAGACTTAATAAGCCTAGTCTATATTACTAATTATTTGATTACAATCAATCTTTTTTTATGTAAATAAGGGACGAGACGAGCAGGACGTTCAGCTGATGGTAATTGATATGCCCTACCCATTACAATGCAGCCGCTCAGGATTCTTGAAAAACCCAAACATTCTGAGCGGCACTACAATTGCGCTCGTCATCTTGAGACTTGCCCAGTAATTTCACTAGCTACGGCCTTTAGACCGAAAAATTAATGCTTACAAATTATTGCTTCACGGCAGATATAGGCGCCGTTGTGGTATCCATAATCTAGCCCGCTTCCTGTACAAAAGAGCCTCCCACTGGTTAATCAATATTGCTCTTTGCCCAATAAGGTTACAACTTACAAAAAACTAGAAGAGAAAGCTACGCATTTTAACTTCATATTGAGAAGTAGGTAGTTGTAGATATTCGCGACTTAGTCAGTTTGAGTAAATTATTAAATGAAATACCATATTAATAAGTGTACGGCGACGGCTAGTCGCCCGCACACCTGCGTTTGCGCATCTCATCAATAACAAGGAAAACTAGATCCTATCGCAATGGATTAAATGCCTAAACAGCGTGCACCACATTGATTCTCATCACGGACATAACAAACAGACTATTTAAAACTTTAAACTACAGCAAAGTTGGGTTTTACAGTCAATTGACGACTTCAAAGATACACGACCAGCGCGGAGAATTACATGCCACGGTCACATTTTATGTTTTCCTATATGTTTAAGTACAGTAAACAGTGATTTTATATTCCATGTTTTATTTTAACTATGTAGTTTCGTGGTGGCCTCGACGAAGACTTTTAATGTTGAAAATTTATGTATGTACATGAACATTCTTGTGGATTATGTGTTAGTATACACTGGTAATACAAAAGTAATTTAATTTAAATAACATCTACTTTAATCGTCATTAGTGTGAAGACCATTAATTTATGTATGATAAAATATTAATAAAAATAGGTACTTATTTATATTAGGTAACTACCTAAGTAATATAATTAAAGTAGTAATTTAATAGTAGTTTATTGCAAGGTGCATTTATTACGACACGCCACAAATTATGATATCATCCTCACCTTTTGGGTGTGTGGCGGTCCTCCACAGTACGGTTTTCAAGGAACTTTCTTCCTCGTACTACACAACGCTGTGGAATGAGCTTCCTTGTGCGGTGTTTCGGGATGATACGACATGGGTACCTTCAAAAAAAGCGCGTTCACCTTCCTTAAAGGCCGGCAACGCTCTTGTGTTTCCTCTGGTGTTGCAAGAGAATGTGGGCAGCGGTGATCACCTAACACCAGGTGACCCGTACGCTCGTTTGTCCTCCTATTAAATAAAAAAAAAATACGACACGCCACAAATTAGGATATCATCCTCACCTTTTGGATGTGTGGCGTTCCTCGGCAGTGAGGTTTTCAAGGAATTTTCTCCCATTTACCAAGCTGCTGAATGAGCTTCCTTATGTGCGGTGTTTCCAGGATGATACGACACAGGTACACCAAAAAGCGGGTACTTAATAGTTACACATTTCTAAAATTCTTCTGGTTTTTCAAGAGAACCTGGGCGGAGCGGCAGTGATCACTTAAAATCAGGTGACCTGTCTGCTCGTTTGTCTATATGTTGCTATAAAAAAACATTAATTAATCCCAATTATTTTATTCCAAGAATAGTATATTTCATTTCGAGTGCGGAAAGCCTGTCATTGCAAAGAGTTCCGACATATGTCTACCCGAGCCAAGGCGCAGCCGAAGGTGAGGGTTGACAGTCAGAACAAGTTGCAATAACGGTTCCGCACGTGTACTAAACAACTATTTTTAATACAGTTGCGAAAAAATGAAGCAATTTAATAGAATAATAAAAACACAATCAACTCAACTAACTAATCATGGAAAATAGCGCCAACCGTAAAAGAATATAAGCAGAGATTTTTTTTTTGTTTTCTTCACCAATTCTGGGTAGGCAAAGGGAACTATACATACAGCCAAGTCTTCAGTAGATTTTTTTTATTGATATGAAAATGAAATTTAATGAGATGAAATGAAACCTAACCATAACTCATTGGATCAAATCATTAAATCTGATATTGAAACAAATTATTAGAAATATTTGCATGCATTATAAAAACTTCTATGAATTTTTTTTGTGAAAACTTCTTGGTTGTTTTTTCTTTTTAATAGACATTATTTTGACAGTTGGGAAAGAGAACGCACGAGTTCAGAAAAAGGTAAAGAAAAAGCTTTACCCCCTTATTCATAATAGTCTGCTAACTTAAGGCAATGCTAATTCTCACTCTGTCTTCTTCTATTGACCTAAGTCAGAATGAGAAAAAACACTCCTAAGCGGCTGTTTAAAGTTAGCGGACCATTATGAATAAGGGGGTTAGTGTGTAATAGCCCACATCCCGAACGCTATACGTCCCTGCAATACGCCACTTTTTGAGCAACTGTATTAAAAAATATTATTTACCTACTTATTTGGCTATTACAAGAAATGAGATAGTACCTATAATAATAATTATTTATATCCTCTTTGTTGTATATAATATCATTGCGTGAAATCCCCAAAAGTGATTTCTTGAAACATTTTGACCCGGTGTGAATTTAGTAGTACCTAAGCATTGGTAAGTAGGTATCTTCAAAATCATAAGTCTTGCGATAAGGTATTGATCACGTTTCAATGTTAGGTATTTAAAAACAGATTCATATAACATGTAAAAGATTTACCAAAAAAAAGCATTTCGAAAAAATATACCTATTCGTATTTTACGTATATAATAAAAAAATATTAATCTAGTATATATAAATTACGTGACTTGCCAAAAGAAGAAAAAAAAAAAATACGTGACACGTTGTTTGTCCGCGATGGACTCCTAAACTAATGAACGGATTTTAATGGGGATTACTTCATGGACTTTGGTCCAACTTGAGAGATAGGATAGTTTTTATTTCGATTTGGGACCCATAATTATTTTTATATAACAATATTTGTTTTGTATGGACATTTTTTCTAAGAGAGAATTTAATGACGCACGGTTTGACAGTTCCGCTGTGAAACAATTTCGTTATAACAACAGGTAGCATTTTTACGAAATAATTCTTGATGTTTTGAAAAATTATTGACAAATTCCTATAAAATAGTATTTTTCTATTATCTACAGAACAATGTCATAATAATATTATGCTTATTAGATAGTATAAGTTATTAACAGACCGTACGCTATGTAAAGTGTATACACGTTATATTTGTGTTCGCTGCAGTATTATTTTTATACGACGCCAATAGGTGTCGCTGTTCAACTTTCAGATACTCATTACATTTAAGTTTTATTTATCCATATTAAAATGACTTGTTATTAGGTATTTCTCGATTATTTAAATAGAAAAAATATAAATAAAACAAAAATATGTTCGAGAAAATATGATGTGACAATATTGTCAATATGACCCTATTGACAAATATATAGTAAAGCTTCGTATACACTCTGAGGGACAATATATTATGTTTAGTTGAATTATAAAATTGTTGTGAAATGTAAAATTTAAAAATCATTATTAATTCCTGAGAATTATGAAGACACAAGCACAGCCTCAAATCAACAATAAAAAGTAGAGCGTTCTTGAAAATAATAAAAAGTAACATTCTTTCTTCATTTGCCTCCAGAGAGATTTGAACTCTCGACCCCTGGTTTACAAGACCAGTGCTCTAACCCCTGAGCTATGGAGGCGATAGCGCACTTTGCTGTAATATTTTACTATACACAATATCTATTTTCTAATTATTTCTTATTTTTTTTAATAATAAACTTTCTTTAAATAGCCATGAGGTTAGTGACCCCGCCTACTGAGGTATGGGTCCCGGGTTCGAATCCCGGTAGGTGCAAACATTAATATGAAGAATATGGATGTATGTTTCAGAGTCGTGAATGCTTCTTTGTATTTAGTAAGTATATCGAATTAAATATATCGTTGTCTTGCACCCATAGCACTGGCTTTGCCTAGTTTGGGGCATGATAATTTGTGTCAAAATATGTCAATATTATTAAAAAAAACTAAGTGAATGAAACTACACACAAATTTTCCAGTCATCAGCCGAAGGTAAGTTTCCACCATTATCATAAGATACTAGAGACACATAATTACACGGCATTCAAGTAAAAGGAATATGTTTTTGATACATTTCGACATTCCTGATAAACTTCGAAGTTAGAGTATTCAAAAAAATATTCATTAATCTCCCTACATTATTATTTTTATATATTATATCCCTATCTAATTAAACTGATACCAGACAATGTTATTGCATAATGCAATATATAAATCAAACCAAATTAAATCAAAATCACTATCATTTAGTCCAAGAAATGATACCTATGATTGTTAAAAGTTATACTTTTTACTTATCGCTTACCACTGCTTCAGATTTTTTTTATCTAATTATATTTTCGTTCGTAGGCTGTGCATTGTTTGTTACTTGGTTAACATTAGCTTAAGTAAATTTAATACACTTCGTTTTTTCCCCTTTAATTTTAAAGCATTGTTTACATATCAGCAAGATTAGTTAAATAACGGCTTATTTTATACACGATTGATGTATCATCAACAAACAACACAATTCGATATTTATACTAGCGAGATAAGGGAGATCCTTTTTATAAATTAGGAATAGAAAAGGTCCTAACATAGAACCCTGTGAAACCCCATTATAACGATTTACGCTAAGACCGTTTTCCTTTCACTACTTTTAGTAGTCTACAATTTAAGTAGGATATAATCATGTCCAATGCTATATTTCGCTGACGATCGATGCGTCAGCCCGGACGATGATTTTATAGATACCGCTCCTTTCGACGGCTTCCAACTTTTGAAGTTTTTCCTTCGTACATTATCTTTTGTCACCAATGAGTACAGGAGTAACTTTATTAAATAAATGGTTTGATACATATATTTGTAGACTGGCAACAACTAGATACTTATAGATGCATCAAGGTCTACATCAAAGCCAATTAATAATTACTTAAATGGCTTTTAGTTATAAAAATATCATCGATTCAATAAACATGTAAAAGCTTTAGATAAACAATATAAGAAGCCGCAGTCAGATCCGTTATTTTGAATATCAAAGCCATAATACTAATTATCGTTTATTGCAGCTTTGAGCTTCAATAAAACCACGATTAAGATATTTTAAAACTGTTTCCTGGACAACTTAGTTCGAGTCTTAATTACTTTAATGCAACAATGTTTCTATCGTTAGCGATGCAATTAAAAACACCGTGTGTTTGGTTTTGATGGCGTAAATAAACCTTTTAACTGCAATACGTTGACGGTTATAAAATTGTATTATTTTAACCATTAAATACAAAGTATTAAACATTTATTTGCTTTTTATCCATAAAAGATCGATATAATTCTGTTTTAATTATACTTTGATCTCGTAAAAATGCTGTAAGTTAAAATATATCACTCGGGTGCATCTCTTAAACGTAGGACGTATAATATAAGACAAAAGTGCACCTGATGTTAAATTGTAAGTAATTTAAAGTTTAATGTTGCAATTAAACCGAACAGATAATAATTTAGAAGTTTTTATTGTATTCGTTATGAAAGATCACAATAAACCGTTTATCTTAATCAAGTATACAAAATGTTATTGTAATCGTTACATTTTTTTTGGCCTTTCACTCACAAAACATTTTTTTTATTATACAATTATAAAATAGATACATGTATAATAAATTAAAGGTGAAATATAATAACAGGTGTATCTAAAAAAAAATTATATAGTACAGATGTATCGAATGGGAATTAATTTCAACATTAATTATTGTTCAAACTTTTATCGAATCGATATTTGTCTATTAGATTTTGTTAGTCTGTTCAGACAGACCAAATCGCAAGCGATTTAGCGATCAACCAGAATCGCTCTATTTAACACGTCCGAACAAACATAAGAAATATATGCGATTTTTTTATTTTGGGATTTATCAGCACTAACTCAAAAAAAAAACCTTTTTTTTAGTCATTAAAAAAGTCAACGTGGTCATAGCCGAGTAAGCCCCATTTGGTTGGACTGAATAATCCTTACAACATTAGCTGTGCTCTGAGCAACGCTACGGATCCAACATCGCACAGGTAGATATATAAAATACATCTTAACTCCCTGCGACATTAGTCCGGCCTTCATCATCACAATGAGACGCTTTCCGTCCTATCTCCGGGGACTTTCCACCGGGTAAATGGAGTCATATAGACTCTGCGTGTAACCCCGACAGTTGCACTGGTTAGACCATCAATGTTGGTATGTGAAATAGAACGAATTATACTTATGCTATGATATCAAAAATCTTTAATAGCGTGATTCAGAAAGCATTCATTTATTAGATATATTGAAATATTATACTAATTTTACATAATATTAACGATTCATATGCTTATTTTTATTTATGACCAATCATAAACTGTTGAAATAATTGGGAATGCCTAAATATCAAGAGATTTATTTAATTTTCAATATATTTAGTACCATAATATTGTACAGAGACATCTATCGGCGTCTTCTGAAACTAATACTTAATGGAGGTTTCTCTGAAACAAATTTAAGTAAATAAATACAGGAGCCTTTTTAGTTTTTAAAGTATTATGGCTTTTTTTATATATTGCCGCTATCATTATTTTCATAGTAGAGAGACGCATATCAAAAGGAACAAACCGTACGCTCGTTTCTCGTCCTAATTCCATAAAAATACAAATGGCGCTACGATGGCGACATTAAATAATCGCACGAGTAGAACTACTTAACCGTAATTATAAAAAATAGTTACGAATAAAATACACAATTCACTTAAATATATCAATTTTCCATAATATAATTATATATAATATCATTTCGGAACAACCTGTAAGAAATCTAGTAGCCGCGCGCTAGCGTAGCCACTGAAATCTACTTCGTGCCGCGTCGTATGCTACCATGTAAGGGTGATTAAAATTTTGTTTCCTAAATATATAATTTGTTTGTTTGAAAATATGAAAATTTCAATTATATACTTTAAATTTTTTTAGAAACCTCCATATAAGTATGACTTTCAGAAGACGCCGATAGATGTCGCTATACAGTACCAAATACATTTTAAATTTAATAAAATATCTCTTACAATATATTCTTTGATAAATGGGCATTCCTGATTATTTCAGCAGTTTTTGGTTGATTATAATTAAATTATTCTACTATTGTCCAATACAAAAAACTGACTGCATATTAAGAATCTCATAACAATTCCGCCTTGAAAAAGGAATAGAGGCAGACTTTATGACATGATGGGAGGATGAAGTAAAAAGAATAGCCGGGCCTTTTCGGATACAAGTTGCACAGGATAGATAAATTTGGAGTTCTTATGATTAAGATTAAGATTTAGACTAAAAATCTTATATCTTTAAACGAGCAATTCTTGGCTAACGATAACGGCTCCAACGATTTTAATGAATTTTAATACACAGATAGTTTCGAGGGCGACAAATCGATCCAGCCGTATTTCATGTTTCCGTATTTAATGAGAAACAGTTACAATAACATTAGAATACAAAGGTGAATTTCGCCATTACATACAAGAGTATAATAGCTCAGATGGAACATTGGGTGATCCGGAAAGCAGAAGACCCGGGTTTTATTTCAGATGTCCTATTAGTTTTTTTTGTTCAAGTTTTGTACATTCTTAAAAATTGAGCAAGGCTTGTCGTCCGGATATTTAACATAAACTACACAAATAATAATTGAAAGAAACTCAGAAAAGAAAACAAAACTATAAACACATTTTGTGTTCATACGAGTCTACCGTTAATTCATATGCATACCTAAGACGCAGAAACGTTCTTCTACCTCTAAATAATACGTGACTTTAATGATTTTTAGGAAGAGATTAACGGCCGTTCCCAATACACTATCTACAGATACAGATAAATTACTACCTACTACTGTCAGTGATTAGCTGTCAATAATCTGAAGCTGTCCCAGTATACCCGATTAGTCATTCTTAACGCCTTATATTGGGACGCGTGAATTGAAGTTTCCATACAAACTTCTATCGCTGGTAAGCTATACGTTGTCCCATTGACAGGCAGCGTGTACGGATAAGGTGAGTTTCCGCCGATAAGTTTATTGGGACAGAAAAGTCAACGATAGTTATGATTTTTATCTCAAGTAAGAGATAGACTGAATATTGGGAACGGCCGTAAGATAATAGAAAGCTACGTTTATACGTAATGTTGTTCTTTATTCAAATTTCATAATACCGTTAAAGTTATATAGCAAGCACAGGTAGATTTCTTACATAGTAATGTATTTTATTACAAAAACAGAGGAATATTTCGAAAAAACAAACTTATATTAAATTGTAGGTGAAAAGAGTTTTCAACCAAGCGATGAGGTTAGCCTCATCCAAAATATAACAATGGGCTAAATATCTCCCGTTCGAACGTTTGGGCAACACCGAGATAGCATTACGATCAGATTGGAAGTTTGTATGGAAGTTCGTTATTATCTAAAATACCACGAAACTTTGTATTTAAGCACTTCATAGAAAATAAATAAATATTTGTTATAGTGTTTTTTCAAATTTACACCTGTGTGGGAATGAAAAAGGGAGATGAAAGTTCTATAGTTTGTAGCTTATAAAAAATTATGAGAAAGTGGTAGGTATTAACAAAAATGCTGCCCAAATTTATTATTGTACGCGGTCGAAGTCGCGAGTAAAAGCTAGTACTCTATAAACATTTTCTGTAAGTTCTGATTCAACTGTAAGTCAAATCTGGAGGTTTTTTTATGGAATAGGAGGACAAACGAGCCTACGGGTCACTTGTTGTTAAGTGATCACCGCCGCCCACAATCTCTTAAACACCAGAGGGATCACAGAAGCGTTGCCGGCCTTTATAATATATATTATATATATAATAAATAAAACTCTTGTTATGTACCTACTTATCTAAATATTCTACATAGCCCCAATTTATTTGGTGCTTAAAAACAAGTGTTGTCAGTACCTCGTTACACGTGACATTGATAAAAAAAGTAGAAATTCAGGTACGGGCTGAATTATTGAGAAATCGGTCGATCACAAAATTGTATATCATTACTGCTTTTGGTAAAGTCAGGTCATTTACCGCAAGCTGATAATTACTATACGAACGATATTCAAAGAACGGTCAGTTCTTATTTTCGTTCAACGATTGAGGCCATGCGGTAATGTAATTGGTAACTGTACAGTCTATCCTATCGGTAGTTAGCATATCGGTAACTGTTTTGGGAGTATTTAAATATGCTAGATGGTTGTACAGCGGGAAAATATGTACCTAGATGAATTTTAGTTTTAATTATTTCGAAAATTACATTTAACTGAGACATGGGAATCCTAGGAAGAACTCCTTATAATTTTCGAGTATTTCTTTAAAATTCTTACCTATTTTTCTTTAATTTTAAATCAAAGTCAACCCAAATATATTTCATGCCCCTGCAAAGCGTTGAGTAGTGCTCTACGAGTTCTCTCGACATGTCAAAAAAAGAAGTTTTCTCGAAACGGATTTTTTTTATTTATACCACTATAATTATACTGACAGTAATTTTATGATGATGGACTTTGCAATTTTAGATATTGTTTTTTTTTTGTTTTCCCTGCAAGATCGAATCAGAAATCTCCATGAAGAAAAAAGCGGCCAAGTGCGAGTCGGACTCAAACCATGATTCATGAAGGGTTCCGCAAGCAAGTATTTAATTATGATTTTTTTTTTATATTTGAGTTGATTTAATGAAAGGTAAATTGCGGTTTACCATTTATGACGTATTAAAAAAACTACTTACTAGATCTTGTTCAAGTCAATTTCTGGTGGAAGTTTGCATGGTAATGTACATCATTTTATATTTTTTAAAGTTTTATAATTATATTATTTTCGAAGTTACAGGGGCAACAAATCAGTTTAAAAATTTAGATTTTCAGTCCTAAGTATGGGGAATCCCCGAAATTTAATGTTTTTTTTTATTTTTGTGCGCTAAATCTTTATGCGGTTCAAAGAATACATCTACTTACTAAGTTTCAACGGTATAATCTTATAGTTTCGGAAAAAAGTGGATGTGACATACGGACGGACAGACAGACAGACATGACGAATTCATAAGGGTTCCGTTTTTTGCTATTTCGCTACGGAACCCTAATACCAAGGCAAGACAATTTTAGATTTCGGACAAATTTATAATTTAAGTTCGAACTAAGAAATTTACAAATAGCTAACGTGGAATACAAAAAGAATAACTGCACAAAACAATTAAGTAAGTATTTATTTATAAATCATCTTATATTTTGATTTATACAGTTGTTATAATGTGATGAAAGCGTATCTAATAATTAATCATCTGAACTACTTAAATTATATTACCACCAACTAAGATAATGTATTCATAAAATCAAATTAGCAGTCGATATATATGACATGTCTACTGGTGTTACACAAGGGCCTCGATAGATCGAAATAACAAACATTACATATTAATGATCTATATATATATATAAATGAATTGCTGTTCGTTAGTCTCGCTAAAACTCGAGAACGGCTGGACCGATTGGGATAATTTTGGTCTTGAATTATTTGTGGAAGTCAAGAGAAGGTTTAAAAGGTTATAATAAATATGAAAATGCTCGGAACTAAATAAAAACGACAATTTTGTTTTTCCTTTGATGTGTCCCCGCCGTGGTTCCGAAATCAAATTAAAAAAGAATAGTTTCAAATGAATAACTTATTAGAATTTTTATCTTTCGAACTTTCTCAGGAGGAAAAAATAAACTTAATTTTAGCTAACTATATCAGATTATTTTTATGTAGATTGATAAATCTTAAGTTTTGTCACAAATTAAATTTCTGAAAGCAAACAATTTTATTGGACATTTGAAATTGAGTAACAGATTGTATCATAACTGTGTGTGTCTGTCAATATCAAATTGAAACCTTATAAAAAGCCAGTAATTTAGGAAAACTCTGTTTTGTAACTAAGCATATAATAAAGTTGCATTCATACCGAGCAGTTTTTTATTTGTTTTAATAAAAGCAGGATTCCTTTTGTTTGTTTTAACTTTATTTTATTCAAAAGTTTAGGTCTTTTATTGATCCATTATTACACATATAAATTAAGTTTTTTTTTGTTTGCTTGAGTTCTCGTAACATGCTACGTCATGCTCGCTTTAATGTCACTGCTTGTGGCGGCGACATGGGACGGGTCGTTCCCTTCCCTAAAATATGTTTGTGGGAGGCGATGACAGGCTCATGCGTCATGCTCGTGAACGGGCGCTGCTTGTGGTGGCGGATGATCCTGTTGCCGAGGGCTCTGCTTCAGATTCTTAAAAGTTTTTATATGTATATTTTTTATATTTAATCCCTTATAAAATGCTCACAGAATACCTTTATTTATTTACGGTGTATGTGTATGGATTATGCAGCTACTGTACAAAATAACTTTTGTTTTGTATTATTTTACATTTACTTTTTTGACTTACTCGTGTGGGGTGGGACACTTAGAAGAGACGTAAGACCGGGTCGCGTCTCAGACGCGGTGCCCCTTCAGTAAAATTTCATACAAAATGAATAGAAGTGTCGTGACACCAAGTAAACAGAAAAGACAGGGCGCGAGCGAAACGCGTACACGACTTTTCGACGACTTTGATTTTTGAACACGAGGCACCCGCGCGCCCGCGCATTCATAGTTCCACTTACACTCGCGTCTAGGTTAAATGTGTTTTTACAATTATTGATTTTTTTTTATACAATGCGCGTTGTTTGCTTGTAATGTTAGCAAGTTGAACCAAAGCCTCGTCTTCTGAAGAAGACATATTGTTGTCCCAATAGCAGACGCTTAAATGCAAAGAAACGCAGTCTAGATAGACATCAAGCCAGACGGCTTGTCTTCTGTTCTCTGTCAAGAATCCTGAGTGGCACTGCATTGTAATGAGTAGGGCGTTTCAATTACCATCAGCTGAACGCCCTGCTTGTCTCGTCCCTTATTTTCATAAAAAAAACGATAGCAATTATAAGAAATATTCTATATTTCACGAGTTATTGAAATTAAATATATTTGGCATATATTACGTTATCATTCTGAGAAATACGCTATCGCTCCTTTTTTACAGATTATTCCCAAACGGACCCCAATCACACAATAGCACAATCAGAAACGTAAAGCCTAGTCCACATATCGTAACGAATTCGGCAGAACAAAGCTATGTGATGATAATAGAAATAAAATATATTTATTTACCATAGGGAGTGAGAATAACATAACATATTGCAACAACACTAGATGTAAATATTCCCCCTTTACTTAGTCAAATTAAGTTATGTGTTCCTAAAAACAGCTACGTAATCTTTTCCCCTTTCATATCACAATTTATAAAATATTCTATCGACGTAATTCCTTCTTCATCCGTACAAGTGTCAAATGTAATAAACTTTATACCTCGAAATTGACACGTTTTTAACTAAACCCAATGCAATTCGGCAACTGATAACCGAATCATACTTTCTCCCCTAACTACCAATGTATCGTATTAATAAAACCAATGTAAACTTTAATTTTATTATTATTAGCTGTAATTATGAAATATATAAAATTCTCATGTCGCGGTGTTTGTAGTTAAACTCCTTCGAAACGGCTTGACCGATTCTCATGAAATTTTGAGTGCATATTGGGTATGAGAATCGGACAACATCTATTTTTCATCCCCCTAAATGTTAGGGGTGGTTCACGCCCTTTTTTTTTAATTTGTTTGATTATGGGTCAGCGTTAAAAAATACATACAACTTCAAATTTTCACCCATCTACGATCAACAGTTACTTTTGTATCGCGATTTTAATATCGGCAATACAACGTTTGCTGGGTCAGCTAGTATTTTATAAATGTAAACTTCTTCCTGTATCTTGAACCAAGTGGAAAATACTAACTAAAAAATATAGTTAAGTATTATAAGTCCTAATACTATACTTAAAACTAATGTAATAGAATACAGTTTCTTGTGACTCTTTAGTATTTTTTTTTTAATAATTAGAATCATATATTATGTGAAAACTACTAAATGGCTTTTTGTTATACAAATACACGACAAAATAGTTATAAATAGGGTTATAAATAGCTGTAAGTTTTCTTAATAAATAAATTACCACTTGGTAAACGACATGAAGCTACATTGGTTTGAAAAGAGGCTTTGACATGGGCAGAAGAACTGATAAGAAACACACAGCACATCTTTTAAATTTTTATATATAATTTATATAATAATTTTTTTACATGAACTAGTCGCATCCTCACACAATGAGGTTAGATTATATTTTTTCTTGATTATATCTGATTAATCATGTTACAAAGTATTAACATTATAAAAATGCTAAGCTATCACTTTAAGAATAGCTTCCATGTCTGCATAAGTGAGTGTGTGTAACCATCTCTGTATTTTAAATTTGACCTGATGGACCGAGCAGAACAACTTGGCCTTAAGATAATCTTATACAATTTTAGGTGGCGTGCGCAGAACACATAAGACAGTAATCGGGCATCAATATCCTCTGTAGTCTATATCTAGTCTAGCCATAAATACTGTTAGGTACATAATTTTTTCTCTTTTTTTCAACTTATTAATTATTTTGAAATTGGAACACGTATATTATTTTAAAAACTTATTAAGATTTTGCGCCATTTCACATATTTTATCGTGTTCATTATCAAATTACAATATGGAATGGGGTGTTAAAGAAAATAGGATTGCAGTGATCACCTTGTACAAATTGGGTATGGAGCCGTCGATCATATTCCAGACACTTCAAAAGCTTGGTATCAGCCGTATGTTCGTATATCGTACTATCAACAGATACAGCAACACTTCGTCTGTTGAAGACCAGAAAAGATCGGGGTGGCCTCGTGTTGTTAGAACTACAAAGGCTGTTGATACTGTTAAAGAATTCAGTCCGTGCAGAATTCGTCGAATCCCCATTAGGAAGCAAAACATTTTATCACGAGAAATGAAGATTCCCGCTAAGACTATGTCGCGCATTCTAAAACATGACCTGAAGCTCGGTGCTTATCGCCGATATACAGGACATGCCCTAAATCAATCTTTACAATTAAAGAGAGTGGATCGATCAAAACGCCTTCTGTCGTGATACGCAGGTGAAAGGCACAGAAAGATCCTCTTTACCGATGAAAAAATTTTCACGATTGAAACACTACAATAAGCAAAATGATAAAGTGTATGCTCACAGTTCTAAAGAAGCTGCTCAAGTTGTCAGAAAGGTACAACGTGGTCATCATCCTGCGTCAGTGATGGTGTGGCGTCTTATCAAGGAGTCACAAAACTACATTTTTGTGAAAAAGGAGTGAAAACTTCGGCCAAAGTGTATCAAGATACAGTCTTGGATCATGTTGTGAAACCTCTTAGCAATACACTTTTTAAAAATATACCATGGACTTTCCAGCAGGACTCTGCACCTGGTCACAAGGGCACGAACTACCCAAGCCTGGCTTGAGACCAACGTTCCGGACTTTATAAGAGTTGAAGACTGGCCCTCATCTAGCCATGACCTCAACACTTTAGGCTTTAAATTATGGTCAGTTTTAGAGGACATGGCCTGCTCTAAACGACACGGCGACATTGAGTCTCTTAAAAAATCTTTGGAGCAAGCAGTGGCGAAATTACTCTTTGAAACAGTGCGTAAATCCATAGATTCCAAACAGATTAAAGGCCTGTATAAAAGCTAAAAGTGGCCATTTCGAATAGATTTTTTTTTGCTGAGACGATAATAAATATGTAGGTATAAATTTTAATAATATTACATTACTTCATTTAAAAAAATGCAATTTCCTTTGTAACAGAACTTATGGCTTGACTAAGTATAATCTAAAGAGAAAGAGAAAGAGTATTCGTGGTAATTCCAATGATATTTCAGTATTATTGGGTAATACGAGTGAAAGAGAATCTCTTCTATTTTCTTTTTCGCTCGCCGTTGTTTTGTGTATGTGGACGCGCGGCTGAAATTAGATTTTTCTGGGTTGGTACCCGCTATTTTAAATGTTAATACATATTATCGAATTACTCTACTTTATCTGACAGATTTATGTATTAAATTATACGAGTAAATAGTATCATTAATAAAACATACTCGCAGATACCAATATACACTTAAGTGTATAAAATAAACACAAATCTATAAAAATATAAAAATAACGTTGCATTTAAAGCACCTATGTGCTTTTATAAATGCCGCTAAGCCTTATAAAGGTATGAGTATAAAAACAGACTGTACTGTTGGTTTTAAATTTATAATTATTATATATATAATATTATTGTTAAGTTTTAATGATTTTCTAAAATATCTGCCTTTATTAATTATAATAATTATATCTAAATTATTACCACAACGGCAACTATTTCTCCCGTGAAACAGTAACGTGTAAGCATTACTGTGTTGAAATTACTGGGTAATGAGACTTAACATCTTATGTCTCAAGGTGCGAGCGCGATTGTACCATCACTGAACATCCTGCTCGTCTCGTCTCTTATTGTCATAAAAAAAAGTATAATTGTTTAGAAGCTCTGAGCACTTTACTCTGTGGGTATTTAAGAAAAACTTTATTCACTGACCAAAATACTTTGAAATTTTAGTTCAAAAATTTTTATGTTTGACAGATGGCTGGTGGGGCAGAAAAGTTCTCTAATGGCGACCACGTACCGAAAGATGTATTGTTGGTAGGCTCCCCACATGATGGACTGACAATCTACGACGGTCAAGATCGCCGGGGCACGTTGGATTGGGTAGCACAGGACCGATCCTCGTGGAGATTTTTGGGCGAGAGCTTTGCTCAGTGCTTAGTGATCATCATCATTCTTACACTACTACTTACTTACTTCTTTGTTTCAAGATACCCTCATTGCATAGTCCTGAAAACACCTAAAGTTCATGATAGTATCGTTATACGTGTAAGAAATTTTCTGCAAAAAGGAATGCTACACATGGCGAAGTTGATGTTTAAGTGTTGCGTGTAGTGGATTTATGGAATTTGGCGACAGGAACCAAGTCCAACAACTATTCTGGATCCAGTACTGCAAAAAAATGTGTTGGAGCCATTGCAATACATAGTGTCAACTGCTCACATCTAAAACTAAGCAAAATTGATACAAAATTCAGGTCATAGATTTTTATTGCAAAAATTACAATCGTCTTCCGCATGAATTATTTTAATTTCCGTAACGTACGTTTCATCAATAACCGGTCGGCGCTAACATACGATCAACGTGTTATTATTATTCTTATGAGCTGTCAAATTGATAGCATAAGAGCAAACGAATACTTCGCTGTTTTATTAACACGTACAAGAAATATTTTTTTCTTAATACTATATTTAATATTTTTTTTCAGAATAACGTTTTCAAGCGCACTTGAGGTTATTATAACAGTAAGGGACGTGACGAGCAGGACGTTCAGCTGATAGTAATTAATACGCTCTGCCCATTAGTATGCAGTGCCGCTCAAGATTTTTGAAAAACCCAAAAATTCTGAGCGGCACTACTCTTGCGCTCGTCACGTTGAGACATAAGATGTAATTTCACTAGCAACGGTGCCTTTCAGACCGAAATACAATAATGTTTACAGATTACTTGCTTTCCGACAGAAAAAGCCGCCGTTGTGCTACCCATACTCTAGCCGGCTTCAGTGCAAATGTGGCTCCCACTGGTTGGCGGGAAAGTAATTGTCATATTATATTATTATGTCAAAGTTAATTAAGCGCCATTTATTTCTTTGCGGTTGATATTTGCTGTAGATGGATGGGCATTGGCCAAATTTAATTCCTTACTTCCTTTAACGGTAACCTTATGGTATATCATCCTAATAAAAATACGCCAAACATTTACCTTAGGTATGTAGGTACAATTAAGTATAACTAATTAAATGCGTTAGAAATGAGAGTGTTGTGTTGTTTTTGTTTTGAAATAATTTGAAGCTCCTGGATGAAAATATCGGTAAGTATGCTAGACAACACACGTAGCAAATGTAGGAATCACCCACGATTGGTTGGGCAGGCGTTATTTATATGTGTGAAGATGTGAGAATTAGGGAATATGTGTGGATTTCTATGAGTATTTATACTCTGCTGACATTTTGAACAGTCGTATGTACCTTATCAGAATAACATACCACTTTATTATATTTAAAAATAATAATTACAAGCTACGGAACATAGAAGCAATCATTGGAAAAGTTAAAAACGGTTACCCTTTGGACTAGTTTTAGGCAGGCAACGATTTATTAAGACTCAAAACTTTAAATTTCAAAACAAACATTTAAATTTATTAAGACGTAAAAAGGCACATATTTTTTCAAAATACAAATTTTTTAATGTTAGTGGCACTACCACCGGTTTAGAATAAGTTTGGCGCTCTGAGTCAGAGGAGATTTTTGCGCTTTTTCACTCGTATTCATTATATCGTAATAGGTTCCTATCTCTTAGTCTATGTGATGGTCCGGCAGAGCAGCCTGGCGGTCTGTCTGTCTGTCCATCCGAGCGCAGTGCGCGTCATGACATACGTATCTCCGACCGGTGACCGCCTGGCGCTATATCACCTTACCTTCTTCATAATTTGCGGCTCCTTTAAAGTTGATACTCTATGTTACTTGATATCTGTCAATCTGCTATGGAAACGGTAATACAGATAATTTGCATATAGGACGATGTTATTAACGAGCCACTTGCGTATTGCCTTTTGCCCCAGGCCCATACGTGTTTCGTGAGCCCCGCTTTGTTATATGTTTGGCAAATCAATTATATTTAGAAGGCAAAGTTGTAAGAAGTGTTGGTTGAAACAATTTTTGATTTTTCTACAAAATCACACAAATTTTAGTGTATTTATTTATACTCTTAGAAATGCAAAATTACTATTTATGTAATGATTATGGATTGATATGTCATCTAACGAATAACCGTTTCTACTTTATGTCTGAAATGTATAAAAAAGAACTTCAAAATGCATTTTAATTTCTAGCCAATTTTAACTTTTAAACCGGGTACATAAGAGCACGTAAGGGTCTTTACAATTTTTTTTTACTACATCTTTACTAATACTTTAAATGGAAATTTTTGTTTCTTTTTAACTTCCCGCTTGAAAATTTTCAAAAATGGGGAAGTTATTCTTTTCGCTCTTTTTTACGAAAATTGAATTTTCATCAGATCTCGACGTTTTGAGGTCCTAGGAAGCTTCCCGGACTATTCCCGCGATGGTTCCGTTCGTCTGTGTGTATGTATGTGTGTGTTTTAATGCATGTAAACTTATAACTTATGAACGGCTCGACCGATTTCATCGCGGTTGGCGCCATTCGAAAGGGCTTGACCAAACTTAGATTTTGAGTACAATTTGGACCCATTCGGATCGGTACATTTTGAGAAATCTCAAATGAAGTTTTTTTGGAATAGTTTTTAAACGATTTTACCGATCGACTGAAACCTCCGTGAAAATCGGTTTATACATTAAAAAAAATATTATAAAATAGGATTTTATTTAATTTTTATCAGACTATGACAAACATATAACAACTAACTATTTAAGCTCGATGAGCTCAAAATCGTCATAAGTACAATTTGAAGCGCTTAGGTATGGAATTAGCGGGAATTTGCAGGGATGGCCTTTAGGGTCAACCGTTTTATGTTTTTGTTACGATTTTCGTGCCTTAGCTATTTAGTTTGCACACAAACAATGAAATAAATTAATTTATAAAATCGTAGGATGGCTGTAAGACAGTCTTAAATGTAAGTGACATATATTTATCACAAAATTACTGACAAATACATATTCTTGTACTTATTGGATGTAAATTATAATAACTTTACTTTGTAAAGCCTATCACGAAAATAACTACCACTACATTTTTTATGTCAATAAGTCTTTGCACAGGATGCTTTAAATTTAGAATTACTTTACTTCGCGTTAGTAATAACACAGATTATTTATACCTAGACTAGCTGACCCAACAAACGTCGCGTCGTATTGCCATATAACATATTAAAAAAATTACTTATTAAAATTTTGATGCAAGCGATTCTCAGACCTACCAAATATATCGTACTACAATTATTGTATTCGATTGCCATCTTCAAACCCTGTATCGGTTTGGAGGATGGAACTGAATAATATAAAAATCGTGATACAAAAATAGTTGTAGATCGTAGAAAGGCGAAAAATTTAATTTGTATGTATTTTTCAATGCTTAATCATAATAAAATAAAAAATTTCAAAAAATTAAATAGAAAAATTTTGGGGTAGACTACCCTTAACATTTAGGGGGATGAAAAATAGATAGTAGCCGATTCTCAGACCTACTGAATATGCATATAAAATTTGGTAAAAATCAGTAAAGCCGTTTCGGAGGAGTAAGGTAACTAACATTGTGACACGAGAATTTTTTATATAAGACTAGCTGACCCGACAGACGTTGTATTGCCGATATTAAAATCGCGATACAAAAGTAACTGTTGATCGTAGATGGGTGAAAATTTGAAGTTGTATGTATTTTTTTATGCTGACTCATAATCAAACAAATTTAAAAAAAAAATGGCGTGGACCACCCTTAACATTTAGGGGGATGAAAAATAGATGTTGTCAGATTCTCAGACCTACCCAATATGCACTCAAAATTTCATGAGAATCTGTTAAGTCATTTCGAAGGAGTTTAACTACAAACACCGCGACACGAGAATTTTATATATAAGATAGTAATAGATAACGCGAGTCAACTCATACGCCCTCGCGACTGTCGACCATTTCCTGCCAATATTCACACGATCACCCTCTACCAGCTTTATGCTAATACCCGAATAATCACGCTCACTGTGATTTCATTATTGATTTAAAACCGTGTGAAATGAATTATATAACAGCACACCTGCCTCTTGATCCGGAAAATAATGGTAATTGCTCACACGGCCGCGGCCGACTCGGCAATTTCAAATTAAAGCTAAATTATTTTTAATCTGGATAAATTTAGGATGCAGAAACGTTGCAATTACATGCCGCCGAATTGCATGTTATTGTTTAATTATTTTTATTGAGAACACGGCGGAAAGTTTCATGAAAACCCCACTTTGAAGTCAAAGTCAAATTAATTCAATTAGGCTTAAACTAAGGGCTTTTAAATCGTCACTATTGTAAATATTTCTTTTAAATTACTGAATCTACCATATTATGTTCGGAAAAAGTAGAGCACCTGAGAAGAACATACAAGAAAACGGTCAGTCTTTTCAATCAATAGAGAATTTACAATGGCTGTTATATACAAACAAAATACAATTTATAAGGTGCTACATCCAATATATGAATCGTGTTCAAAGTTAAAAGCGTTTGAAATATAAAATATTGCATTAATATTTTTTTATGGAATAGGAGGACAAACGAGCGTATGGGTCACCTGGTGTTAAGTGATCACCGCCGCCCACATTCTCTTGCAACACCAGAGGAATCACAAGAGCGGTGCCGGCCTTTAAGAAAGGTGTATGCGCTTTTTTTGAAGGTACCCATGGCATATCGTCCCGGAAACACCGCACAAGTAAGCTCATACCACAGCTTTGTAGTACATGGAAGAAAGCTCCTTGAAAACCGCACTGTGGAGGACCGCCACATATCCAGATCCAACTTGTGGCGTGTCATGCGAAGGTGGAATTCGGCGGCAGGAATCAGGTTAATAGTATTAAAGAACAAACTGTATAAATATAAATTATCGTATATTGCATGCATCAACCTTTAGAGCTTGAATTTATTGTTTGTGTAAGGATGTTTCGTGAACATGTGAAGGATCCCTACACATCCAAATGGTCAGGATGACATCCAATTTTATGGCATATCGTACGAAGATGGAGTTCTGTAGCAAGGATCAGGTTAGACAGCTCTTGGGAGAATTCCCCGTGATAATTTGGCAGAAGATATACAAAGGAGCGATGTCTCGCTCAAACTTATGTATCCCTCACTATTTGAGTAGTTCTGCGTTGCACGCAGTCAGCAGTTTGAGCTGATAATCCACATGTGGCGGGACCCGCACTAGAATGAATGGCTATCTTGAAGAATTTATAGCCTTGCTCTATTTTGATGCCAGCCAGTTTCTTCAGAGACAAATAGACTGAAAAGTCTAAAACATACAAATATATTTAATACTAATAAAATAAGGGGTTACCTGACGGTAAGTGACTAACATAAACCATGCTATCTTGGACCAGATGAATCACAAGTAACATTTCAATGAGCCCGTATAAGTAATTCTGCTAAAATCAGTATAATATGATAAATAAGTTTCTAGATTACACAATTACGAAACTGTACTAACACTTTTTTTATTAAAAGGATGACAATCCGGCGCAAGGGTGATCGGATGTTATGCTTTCATCACCGCCCCCCACATTCTCTTGCAGCACCAAACCAAAAAACAGTACCAACTACTTTAAGTAACTTAATTAAAGGCCGGCAACGCTCCTGTGATTCCTCTGGTGTTGCAAGAGATTGTGGGCGGTGGTGATCACTTAACAACAGGTGACCCGTACGCTCATTTGTTCTTCTATTCCATAAAAAGAAAAAAAACCTCATTATGACTCCATTTTATATAGTAGGTAATTTAACTAAGGAAGTGTCCAACTTCTTTTAATGAAGATCTTCTCTTCCTCGAAAAACACACTTCACATCCAGATGGTGAGGATAATATCCTAAGGCAACGCTCTTGTGATTCCTCTGGTGTTGCAAGAGAATGTGGGCGGCGGTGATCACTTAACACCAGGTGACCCGTACGCTCGTTTGTCCTCCTATTCCATAAAAAAAAACGGTGGCAGGAATCAGGTGAAACAGCTCTTCGGAACACTACCTGTGATAAATGCTGTCACTAGCTATAGCTTCCTTCAAACCGAAACACAATAAGGCTTGCACATTACTGCTTCACGACAGAAAATGGCAGACGCCGCCGCTCTGGTACCAACCTCACTGGTATATCCTGTGTAAAGAAGACTGGTAAAGGTTTATTTTATTTCAGTGTTTTTGACACTGTCAGGGTTGTCGAGAATTGAAAAGTCTATGCTCGTGAGCTTCTGTATGTATTTTTGTTATTCCTTTACCCACAAACTCTATGTGGAGGATCTGTGGAAATTGTCGATCTAAATAATAATTTTTAAAAAATTTGAATATGGAAACAAAAAAAGGGTTCGTTCGCCAGTTGGCAAATTAAACAAAATATGTTCCATGGAAGGAAGTAAACTCGTCCAAGTGGACGTAATGGTAATCAAATCTGTGAAGTACACGGCATGGCGTTGGAAAACAAGTCAAACTGCTTCTGGCACCATATGGTCTTGTGATTTTTATAATCGAGTCAACATGTAAACATGAGCGCATTTATCATAATGGTAATCTCAATTTAATGGTTCTGTTCAAAAGTTTACAAAAACAATCAATAGAACAAATATACTGACAAAATTCTTTGTGTACCTGTTGTGCAAAAAATTTAAATTCATGTGTTATAAATCTGTTATATATATATATGGCAAACAGACTCGTCGATTTTGATTTACAAATAGTTGTAATACTAGGCAAAAAGTCGATGAATTGGTGTGAGTGAGTTGTAAAACGTTTTCTGAACATAACATTTTACACTAAAATGTGATTACTGACAGGAATTACTTCATGATTTAAATTGTAGTAGGTATAGATGATTTATAATATTTAATAAAATACAGTTTATTTCGACTTTAAAAAAGCCTTTGATTCGGTAAACAATGATGTTCTCTTTATGAAACTGGTGGTGGTTGGTTGCACGTGTCGCTTGTATTATATTATTATAATAATTCTAAACTGATATATATAACATCTGTGTTTTTGAAAATAACATTTAATTTTGAAAAAAAATTAAAATAATCTATAATCAATTTTAATAAGTCTGAAGTGCTAACGACTGCCCTGCCACTGCCTACTGCTAGCCGTGTGTACTTATAATCGAGGAAACAGTTATTCTCTCATGCTAGTGCGAATTAATTCACAGATATATCATCATAAATATATTATATCATACCATGTAAATTACGATTACATTACTTTATTACGTATGTTACTTGTAAACATAGTGGTAAGTGTTGTTAAGAAGAAATTAATATGTTATCTGTATGTTTTTTATTATTTTATGTATAAATAATTGATATCATATAGCTATATATCATAATCAATATTAAATTATTTTTTTATAAAATCAATGACACATTATCTACCTAATTTCAATGCAGTTTTACTACTTTATAGCTTTTACTACGTGAACTCATGAATGAACCGTCATTTAGGCATAAATCACGGTGTACGGTAAGAAAATCATATCTGATGAATTAACTGTATTTTTTCTATACAAATACGAAGCAATTAACAAATTAGATTTATCTCCTTTTCGCTTGCGATAATTGCATTTACTATCCTTCTTTGACGTGTACACGTACACAATGTAGTGTTAGCACACTGCAATGTTAAATTATTCGTGTGTGCGTTAGTGTATCATTTCAAACACCGAATGTTATCTACGTAACCTATCTATACTTTTAAATATCATTGTCGCGCATTTTAAGTATCATTGTTGTGAAAAAGTGTAAAAACAATAACATAAAAGTATTTGTGGATATATGATTATTTAAGGGAGAAAAAATTGTGTAACTGGTATACCCCGTAACCGCACACACACTAGGATAAAGGTGCTCACACGGCGCGGAGTCCTTCTTTTTTTTCTAGTCCGTGGTACCATACCATGTTTATTCGCTAATAAAGAATTTGATTGATTGATATATTATATAGACAGAGAGTTCCTAAGATAATGTATTTTAATGTGCCGTTTGCAAGTTTTTCTAAATTATCTCTCAATATCCGCTGGTATATTTACGGCGCTTTCATGGTTGGTGAAGAACAGGTTTGCAATTGTTGTTGGAGGCGTGAGAGTGTCCACGAAGTGTATTCTCAGGGCCGCCGACGTCACAGAACACCTGCAACTTAACAAAAGGACAATGTTAAGTACGTATCCAACTACGGTTTCAAGTTCAGACAAGTTAGTGCGTGCGCTCTCTCTGTCTCCTTAATTGGCTCTTCACTTGTCTGTTTACTGTTATTTAGTTTAAAATTTGCAATAGTGATTTCTGCTGCATTCAAAAAAAGTGTTATACTTCTTTGGCCTGACGAAGCAAGAATCATTAAAATGATTTATTCTTCGTGCTATTCTACGTTTTTATAAAGATCAATTTTGTAAAAATCTTGCAAAGATGGCTTTGACAATTAATTATTAAATCTATGTATATAAACTAGCTGACCCGGCAAACGTTGTTTTGCCATATAAATTATTAACGCCCCCGCAACCCCTCTTAGGGGTGGGATTTCGTAAAATCCGTTCTTAGCTGACCTCTGAAACTCTGAAACCGCTGACTCGGTGAAAAGAATATTCCTACCAAATTTCAAGTCTTTAGCTCTAATGGCTCCAGAGATATCGTGATGAGTGACTATATACGTGGAAATCTCTTATATATATATATAGAAGAGAATGTATGTTTGTATGTTCCCTAATAACTCCTAAACTATTTGACCGATCTCAATGAAATCTTTTGTAATAGATTCGTTGAAGCTCAAAGAAGGTTTACAAATATAATTTATATGGCGACACAACGTTTGCCAGGTCAGCTAGTAATGAATACGGCTGTATGGGCTTGAACCCTTTGCCTGTCTTAATAATGGACGAAGAAACCAAAAAAAAAAATAACGAATGACGCAAACGTCAGAAAATTTTATTACCCAATTTCAAGCGTAATTAGTGATGTGCGCACATCTTAAAATTTCATTCTCATCATTTTTCCTAAAGCGCCTTAAGAAGTATAACTTCAATAATAGTCGAATGCGATGTTCTGAAGAGGAAACATCATACACTAAAATTACTTCCTTTGAGGACAAAATAGTACGACTCGGTACTAGTTGATGCGATATCTCTTTTTTGCGACTGCTTATATTTAATAATGGGACCAAGTTTCGCTGCAAAACTTGGACATAATCAAAGCATTGAGAGAAAATCTTGCCGTAATACAAAGAGCAACGGAGTGGAGTATGACCGGTTATTAACTACAGAATAACATTAAAAATACTGACCCATGGAAAATTACCGAACAAAAAGAAGAATTGATTGAAAGTGGGAAGATGAAATAAAACTGACAGCAGAACCTAACTGGAGAAGAGATGCCCAAAACAGAAAAGTGTCGAAATTGTTTGAGGAGGCCTTTCTCAACCGGCACGCCGAACTAAGAGACATTTTATAGTTTATAGCTTTATATTTTTAGTTTTTCAATCATTCGCCTATTTCTGCCGTAAACCAGTAATGTGTAAACATTACTGTGCTCCGATCTGAAGGGCGCCGTAGCTAGTGAAATTACTGGGCAAACGAGACTTAATATCTTATGTCTCAAGGTGACGAGCGCAATTGTAGGTGCGGTACTGCATTGTAATGGGCAGGGCGTATCAACTTATTAAGTAATTTAAATAATTAAATAACCATCAGCTGAACGCCCTGCACGTCTCGTCCTTTCTTTTATAAAAAAAAATCTGAATATCAGAATTTTGCACACAACACACGTCGCATTTGTAGACTCGAAATATAACATGATTAATGCAAATAAAATCATATATAGTGCCGTCGAGACATTTAGCCGTAGGGCCCGGAGGCAGGGAGAATATACAAAGTACTTTCTTCGAGCCTCAATAGGGCTACTGGAAACCCAAGCGCTGGCAGCAATTTCGGCCAACGGAGCAGCTCACCAACGCAGAAATGCTGCCAGTATTCTTGGTACACTTCCCAGTAATAGTTTTAATTTAATACAATCATCATCATAATCAATGTTCCATCCGGAAGACGTCCACTGCTGGACAAAGGCAAAGATCTCCGCGATGATCGGTCCTGCACTACCCTTGAGAGTAATGTAATTATAGTGTTGCAAATATAGTTATAAGATTCATTTGCATAAATTAATAGTAAAATATTTAATATTTTATAATAAAGTTTAAAATATTTTAATAAAAGACCATTAAAATCCAATCCTTTTAAAAATCACGAAGTGTGTGGTCTTGTGTCGGTCAGTTATCATTATCGAACCAAAAGATGAAAAACGCAACAGCGATCTTTGATTATAGATAATTAGCTCAAATTAAATTTCGGTAAATACTAAGGAATATCGAAAAAACGGCAATCATCGTCAACAATAAATTTGAAACGGTTAATAAGCACTTACGTATGACCACACACAGATCGAATTGAAAATCAATTAGAAAATTTAATTCAAACCGATGCTCAGTAATAATTACATATTATCAGTACCAATGATCATTAATAAACTAATTTAATACAATATTTATATTGAAAATAACATGGGCCAAACAAGTTCGAGGGACCAGTCTGATTGGAAAAGCATAACGGTGATAATGACACGAATGGATGCAAAATAAAATTGCTCAATTTGCGAAGATAAGTGTAACAAGCTCTTAATTTTCATAAAAGTAAGACAGAAAACAGACTAAATAAATATGTTGGTATCGTTTAAATACAGACTACAGATATATACTTTTGTGAAGCTAAATTCATAATTTAGTTTATTTTATTGAATTTAAGTAAAAAATTACTGTCGTCGTACTTATGAAATATGGCTATGATAGATTAGTAGGTGTTTTGATGTTTTGATTGTCAGATACCAAACTTTTAGCCGAAAAACCAACCAGATGTTATTATGACTCAAGAAAGAATACGATCATTCGAAACTTTATTAAAATTATCAGAGCTGGTGAACAATTCAACATGCTTGTAAGAAAATATTCAAATTTAATAACTATGGGTATTCAACAATAATTCTGTTTCAATACATAAAAATAAAATACTATATACCTTATAGACATACTATTAATTAAAACATCAAGTAACATTAATCTTCACTGTTACTTCAATATGTACGTAATACTAACTTTAAATTAATATTGGTGAATACTGTGCATTTCTGTTATAGGTGTAGGTACAGATCAGACTGTAAAGAATGATTGAAAACTTTGTTTGTAAAAATAAAAAAAATATGTATTCTGTTGAAGTGCCTTATTAATAAAAAAATAAACTTCCCACCAAAGTTGTAAGATTTTGTTAAGTCATTTCCTTTCTACCTTCACGAGTTTATTTTTCTCTTTCATTCTTTGCTTTTTCTCTTTCATTGAATTCAGTGAAATTTATTTAAATAATTGTTTAAAAATAAATCTTGCATAGTAGTGTGTTAATTAAAAATGATTTAAATAAATAATAAATAAATAAATAAATAAATTTATTGCCGTACAACTTTAACAACATTTAACGATACATATTGTTTTTCATGATCGTATATGATAACAATCTCACTTGCGCTTAGTTCTACTTACGGACACAAAAGCTGTAAAGTGCAAAGTTCAGAATATGTTAATAAGATAAGTACTGTTAATATTAAAAGTGTACATTGAGTTGCAATCGAGACATATAATTAACTTTTTATCGATACGATTGCAAAAAGTTGACTCGAAAAACGAGTAATCGAGGAGATTGGACGACAGCAAGAATAAACATTCGAGGTTAGTTGAGTTAAGGAACCGTTACAGGGCTGTACAATGTAGCGTCATGAGTTGTCATAAAGATTATGCAATATAATAATTTACTTTTCAGGTATTTACTTCGGGTACAGCTAACCCGGAATATAAAATAATTAAATATGCAAAACACACATCTATGCAATGCCTAAGAATGAAAGATACCAGAATAAGTACCACATATATATATATATATATATATATATATAGATTACAGTAAAGTCCTCTTATATATATATATATATATATATATATATATATATATATATATATATATATATATAGATTACAGTAAAGTCCTCTTATATATATATATATATATATATATATATATATATATATATATATATATATATATAAGAGGACTTTACTGTAATCTAAAACATACAAACGTGAAGATAATTCACAATGTGTTCGATTATCATTAATATAAATTGTTTTATAGTTTACAACCAAAAACTTTTATTCTGTTGTTGACCTGTTAAAAAATGTATGTTGCCAGCCCTACCACATATCAGCAATTGCGACTTATTCCACAAGTAAGAGGCAGCGTGTGAACCATAAACAGGTGTCACCTCCTTGCTCTGAATCCGCGTAACGAGATTATAAAAATTATACACGAATAGAAGTATATATCGTTTTTTATGGAGTAATAACACACACGAGTCAGGGTGATCTGTTGGTCTGACGTCGTACTCGGTACGGTACGGGCACTAATAATGATAATTTTGTGCGATGGACAATGCAACATACCATCGAGTATAGTCCGGTATTGGACCGCGTCTGACGGTTCGGCTAGTATGATAGTTTTTTTTATTTTTTATGAAAATAAGGGATGAGACGAGCAGACCGTTCAGATGATGTTAATTGATACGCCTTGCCCATTACAATGCAGTGCCGCTCAGGATTCTTGAAAAACCCAAAAATTCTGAGCGGCACTACAATTGCGCTCGTCACCTTGAGACATAAGATGTCAAGTCTCATTTGCCCAGTAATTTCACTAGCTACGGTGCCCTTCAGACCGAAACACAGTAATGTTTACATATTACTGCTTTGAAATAGGCGCCGTTGTGGAACCCATAAACTAGCCGGTATACTGTGCAAAGGAGCCTCCCACTGGTTGTTGTGGCTGCGGTGGAAGTACCATAATGACCTTTAAATATATCTATGCTCGTGAAAATTTGAGATACCAATGAAAACTTAGAATATTAGTGCGTCCGTTACAAATATTACAACTGGGCCGAAACTTCATCAAAATTTCGACTATTTGTTCGACTATTCAATATTTTGACGATAACTTTTCCAACAAAATTTCATATCAATAATGATGATGCCTTTAGATATAAACTATGTGACAGAGTTTACATTTTTTTAAAGTACGTAAAATAAGTAAATAAAAAAAATAATAATTATAGGTACGTACTCTATGATTTACCTTTTTTGTTGCAATGCTAAAGCGACTACTCGCTTAAAAAATAAGAATGTAGAACTTAATTGCAAACAACAATTAAAGGATTAAACTTAAATATAAACAGGAAAAACATCAAACAAATAGTAAACTTAAGTGTTTTCCGTGTTCTGATACTATATCTATTGAATATACACAAATGCGGCCAATTTTAGAACAACTCCTTTCCAAAGAAATCAAAATTGATATACGAAATTTATTTGCAATCATTATGACAATTCCAATCGAAAAATTATATCTCAGGAAAATAACAGCCGGTCGAATACCAATTAAAATTAACGAAGCAATAAAGTTTGGCGGGCGCAGGTGTGATACCAATCAATACAATAATTATTGTTGCACAATATCACCGACATTAATTCTAAACTCGTTAATACTAGACATACGAAACCTCCTGCGGACTAAAACGGCTGGATCACTTGGCGTTGCGTAGAGATGTCGCTTCATTGTGTGTCTTCTACCGCATTTATCACGGGGAGTGTTCCGAATAGCTGTTTAACCTGATTCCTGTCGCCGAATTCCACCTTCGCACGACACGCCACAAGTTAGGATATCATCCCCACCATCTGGATGTGTGGCGGTCCTCCACAGTGCGGTTTTCAAGGAGCTTTCTCCACGTACTACAAAGCTGTGAACGATAAGAGGCTACCTTCAAAAAAAGCGCGTACACCTTCACTAAAGGCCGGCAACGCGTGATTCCTCTGGTGTTGCAAGAGACTGTGTGTGGCGGTGATCACTTAACACCAGGTGACCGGTACACTCGTTTGTCCTCCTATTCCATAAAAAAACCACTGCAAATAAATAAAAACATCGTTATTGTGTAACTATGTGGGAATTAAAGACAGGTGCTAAGCCTGAGGAAATCTCTGCGAGCTTCTGTGCTTAATAAGCGCGTAAATACTAATTTATATTACACTTGATTATAGCCAGTGGCTATTTCTAACGCATATCCTGTTTCCTTGCATTTATTAAAAAGCAACACCTGTATCAAAGTTGTCTGGCAAGACTATATATTACATAAACTAAGAATCATAACATATACTTGTGAACATCAGATTTTTATATTATTAAAATGAAAAAAAATGTGTGCAATTCAGAAGTGAAAATTTCAAAAAGATAATGAGACGAATATAAAACTACTGGAAGAGGATAATTGTAGGTTTTAGTAATGATCATAGTGATACAAAGTTTGATAATTTTATTCATATATATTACATAGATTTATTCAGACTCAGAGCTTACATTACCCCCCTACTAAGCTCTGTAAAATAAACAATTCTTTTGCATGCGATAGTATTAAATTTTACAATAAATTAGCAAAAAGTGTATCTGAATTATCAATAAATAAAATTAAATCTCTTATTAAATTAAAGACTTATGTCGAAGGCTTATTACAGTATTGAAGATTACGTAAACGATATTACAATATGGAATTAAATAGTATTATAGTTGTTTTTTATGGATTATATGGTTCAGCCTTGTGTTGTTTCACTGGTTTGCATTGTTTTGAAAATATGCTTAAACTTTTATGTAATTAATATGTATGTATCTGAATTGTATTTTTTGTGATTGCCGTTGACGAGCAGTGTTTTGATTTTATGTCAATAAAATATTTGACTTTGACTTTGACATTTTGATGATACAAGAAGCTATTGGTAACCAAAGTATGAAATTAATACTTTGGTCTTAATATAGTCTTTACATCGCTTTTATTTATAAGACAGTTATGGTGTTTTAACAATAATTATTAATGGCTTAGACTCGTGTTTGTTAGACAGTGACGTGACTATAATAACGTCCAAAATGGAGATTATTTTTTTCAATTACAAAAGAGTGTTTAGCTCGTGTTTAACTAAAACGTCGTTAAGCACATCATAAAATTAAGTATACAGGAACAATTCTTGAGTTGTTCCTTTGAACGGAACGCAATTTTTGTCCGCTGTTATCTATCTGCCACCATATAATCTAAATCTCCCTTATGATTATGATCTACCTGTTAGACACGTCTTAGACAAGCTTCGACTCGTGTTTAAGCGTGTCTAAATATTGTTGAACGCTTAACAACAGAAATACACGGATTTGTTATAGAACTTCTTAAAACCCAAGTATAGGTCGAAATAATATCATTTTCATATCGTGTTACAGATAGGCATCTCGTTGACAAAGCCATATATAATTCTCAAGAACATAATTTTCAATACCGACTCAAGAAATGATATTCCCATAATTGTTTGTAAAATAATCGTGTGAACTACAACGGGTGCACACAATTATAATTATCATTGTTTTTCCATATATTTTACATCATCGATAGATATTTTGGTTAACAATCAGGCTGAGTACTACTTGGCTAACTCGAGTTAATAAATCATTTGTGAGGCGACGTATATGCTTTTACAACAAAATCCCAGAAATGTTCAAAATAAATGATTTACGAAATTCAAAAGAATTGATAGAAAACGCTTAAGTGGTAAAGGTACTATAAGATAAATGACTTTCTTAATGATATCACACACTGGGAATGGAGCGACTGCCCTCAGGCAATTACATAATAATACACAAAAATATGGTTACAATAACCATATTTATATGAAAAACTTCTTCTCAGGTTCGCCCGTTTTTTGAATGGATGTTATTTTTTGTTTACTTTCAATTAGTGATATTATACATATACTATTTTGAATAAAAATATTTGTTACCTACCTACCTAACCTACCTCATAGGACCCAAAAAGGATTTATCTAACAATAGAAAACTTTACTGCATTGTCAATAATCAATGTTAAATAAATAAAAATAAATTTCATAGTCGGTATCAGATGCAAAAAAAGAGAAATCTTCAACGAGGCGAGCTAAATAATACGAATTACAATTATCTGAGCTGAGAGTTCACACAAATTTGAACAATTCTTACTGTGGAGGGCTTTTACATGAAAATCAGGGACGAGACGAGTAGGGCGTTCAGCTGATGGTAATTGATACGCCCTCCATTAATACAATGGAGTGCTGCTCAAGATTATTGAAAAACCAAAAAATTCTGAGCGGCACTACAACTGCACTCGTCACCTTGAGACATATTATGAGGTCAAGTCTCATTTGCCCAGTAATTTCAATAGCTACGGCGCCTTTCAGACCGAAACACAGTAATGCTTACACATGACTGCCTCACGGCAGAAATAATCTAACCCGCATCCGGTGCAAAGGAGCCTCCCACTGGCTTAATAGTAATTAAGAGGCATACGGAATAGGGCCAGCGTCACATACGATCTTCGATTCGATTTCATGCAAGCCAATAGAATGGTGAACACCACCGAATGAAAATTGCCACTTGTCAGTGGTGTGAAAGGTTTTCAACCTGTAAATAATATAATAATATATTTCAGGAGGCTTTCGGCAGGGAGGAAATAAAGCGCCTTAAAGGCCGGAAACGCTCCTGTGATTCCTCTGGTATTGCAAGAGAATGTGGGTGGCGGTGATCTCTTAACACCAGCTGACCCATCGTTTGTTCTCCTTTTCCATAAAAAAATACTTTTTGACATATATGATTTAAACATTTTATTCAACGGTATTTGTTCATTTATCAAATGTTTCTATTATAAAGGGGTAAAATTAAATGCTATCAAAACATAATTTGTAAAAAAAACAAGTCTCGCAACTCAGTTCTTCTACCGTAATCTCAGTTCCAAAGAATATACAAAAACGGGTTCCAAAAGAAAAAACGGATCGAATTCTCCTTAGTTATTCTTAATGAAACAATTTCTTATTCTTATCTCAAACTTACTGAATTTCATACTATTTACACTTTGGAAATGAGCTATTGATATATCCGCGTGTCCCCTTTGCGTCCTTTACCATTGAGACCCTATTTTTGACCAGTTAGATTTACAGAACATTTATTCCCATTAAAACATTATTAATAATTAAAAGGCATGAAAGGCATTTTTTTCTCAAAATTTATTCCTTTACAATTCTTTTTGATGTCATTTCTAACATACTAGATACTGCTACCGCTTCGGAAACAAATGGCGTTCTGAGCGGCGCAAGAAACTCTCCCAGCATTCTTTTTTTTGCGCTCTTTTCAATAAAAATATACAATATTGTACAGACATTTCTATCGCTATAAAACATAATCTAGTGCCAGGCTGTCCGATCACTTAGATATTCAGCTGTGGAGTAATAGGACTTACAACAGAGCCATATTTTTATATAACATTTAAATTTATTTATAGATAATGCCTGAACAGTGGCTGGGACTTTATTATAAAAGTGTATACATTTACCCTTAAAGCTATTATGTATCTCATGAAGCCTACTAGAATTAGTTACAAGCAATCCCTTATTTCTAGTGTTATAATAATGAAAGTCACTATTAAAAGCAAAAAGGTGACGATTTTTGTGAACATATATAAAATTTTCATAAATGTATTGACACTGAACAGTCATAATATTTATTTCTTTAAATTTTTCTTTGAGCGACTGTCTATAACCATGCTGATATATAGCACGAACAGCTCTCTTTTGCAGAGCAAACACTATATCAATGTCAGCAGCATGACCCCACAGTAAAATGCCGTTCGTCATGATGCTATGAAAATAACTGAAGTACACTAATCTAGCGTTCGCCACATTCGTGTACTCTCTAATCTTTCTAACGGCATATGCCGCAGAGCTGAGTCTATCTGCTAGTTTGGCAATATGTGGACCCCACTGAAGCTTAATTACTTTCCATTAGAATTGTATACGTCTGTTTTCTTAACAATCCGTGGGAACGCAATTGTAAAAATATATTAAATTAACTAAACACGTAAGTATAAGACTTAATCTCATAATAACAAATAAGGAAGTATGGATAATGTCATTATGACTCAATGTAGAAGTCTAGTGGCGCCGGTCTGTTGCATTATATAAAGTGATTAGTCAAGTCTTGCATGTAAATAATACTAATACACATTATAGTTTACTTTTACAAAAGAAATACAAATAAAAACAAATTTCACTAAAATGAAAAAAAACATAATTTTTAAGTAAACCAATAAATTTTGATATTCCACACTTGTATATTACACTATTACAATATAAATAGTATAATATCCAACATCTGCATCGGTTCAGTAAAAAAATACTTTTGCTTAAAATCACGGCAAACTTCGCTTATGCAGATTTCCCCAAATGAACATAATATTAGCGGACTAAAATTATTCCATATTCTGGTCTGGGTCATAGTAAATCCGCATCGGTGTCAAAATTATGCAAGCCATTTTGCCATCCTCGAGTCGTGTCATGTCTCAATCGTAATGATCTTACGCTCGTAAGACTCCAAAATATATGAAAGTATTGCTGAAAACCTTTTTTGAAGTCGGCTGTCTTTTTGGCTGATTAATACAAAAATGTACAAATAAAATCTTAACTGCAATTTTGGGGCACTTTAGATGACGTCACAATGAGCCTTTAGTAAACTTCAAACAGTAGTTAAAGAGCCTTTGCCCCACAATTATCTCACAAATGTCAATGTTACGTCATCATGAACGGTCGACATTTCTCGATTCTTACGTCACTTCGTTCTAACCATTTCTGTTTTCATAATTTCAAAAACCTTCGCTTAATGTGCAATATTTATTAATTACTTTATGATACTAATGTGGCTCAGGGAGGAATGAAATTAAGTGAGGACTGTAGCAAAGAACCCCCAATGTTTATGGAACATACATCATGTATACTAATAAATGAAAGGCTGTTTTTTGCTCGGTTATACTGCGCAAACTACTGATGCAATCGGAATAATACTCATACAATAAGATGCACCGTGTTTCGGAGAAGGTTCTAGCATGATATGTTGGTGATTGCTTATCCGAAATCTATATTTTTTTACTTAGAAATACCTATATATTCGCAACATAAATACATCACAAATTAAATTTGAAAACAAAATTTATGAACGATTCGGGACGAACGGTTCGGTGCGAGCGCTCTTTCAAATGAGCTAAATTTTATGTAATTAATCCCAGAAGTGAGGGTCAACACTTTAAAAACTAACAAATTGTTTACAAATAATTCAGTCAAGCAACTGAAAGATAACGCTGGTACTTATTCTATATGCTTACATCATTTATACGACCAGATAGACTGCGACTGCTGTGAAAACGTCGAGAAAAAAAAATGAGGTTGACTGCACACTAACACAAAGTGACATACAAATCGCGAGTTTAAGACGTAGCTTGTCACTCACACTAAATTAATAAACCTTCCCTTTTTTCATCTGTTGTCTAGCAGCAAAAGGCTCTATGTAGGCGTAAGTATAAATTTTCAACTTTACAACTTTTGCTGGGTTGAGTTGTTTGGCATTGAATATCTGATGTTTGAGTGTCGTAAAATATTGTAAAAGTTAGTAATAGTGATTTTAATGAGTGGCAATGAGTTTCTTGCCACTTCTTCTAATTAAAGCTCAATCCTTTCCAAAGCGGCGGTAAATATAATAAGAAAAGAAAACTTTAGACATTCATAAGTGTCATTTCTCTAAACCTAGATGAATAAAGTGATTTTGATGTGATTTGAATTATAGACGCATACATCTTAAATACAACAAACAATAATACTTAATATCAAAATGCTTAAATAGAATCATAACACTTAAACCAAAAAAACAGTACAAAACTGAATATGACTATATAATATACTGAGGTATTAGAACCATTATTGTGCCCAAAAATATAACTCGATAAACATTAGAGTTTTTTTCCTTGCTACATAAATTACATCTACATTTTTTCCTTGCTACATAAAGTACACCTACATTTTCCTTGCTACATAAATTACATCTATATTTTTTCCTTGCTACATAAATTACATCTACCTTTTTTCCCTTGCTACATAAAGAACATCTACATTTTTTCCTTGCTACATAAAGAACATCTACATTTTTTCCTTGCTACATAAAGTACATCTACATTTTTCCTTGTTACATAAATTATATCTACGTTTTTTCGTTGCTACATAAATAACATCTACACTTTTTTCTTGCTACATAAATTAGTACACACAGAAATTAATTCCAATGATTCGAACCCATTAGTCTGAGTTTAGTGTATGACGTCAGTGTTAATGGACTAGATATTTTGTTTACCGCAACCGTGAACAATGCGAACGGAAATTAAAACAAATTAGCGAAACGATAAGCTTTGGGCTAGGTGCAGCTCGTTCATTTGTTATAACACAGCAAATTATAAATGTCATCTTGAATACGGAGAAAATAATTGGGCATTCTTCAAAAAAAGGGTGAAGGGCACGCAAGAAATAAATCTTCTTTGGCGTAATAAACAAAAAATTATTTTAAAATATGTATACAAATTGAAATTATATATTGAAATTTAGATACTTCTCGTCCATTGGTTTTTTTTATGTCAATAAAGGACGAGACGAGCAGGACGTTCAGCTGATGGTAATTGATACTCCCTCCCCATTAAAGTGCAGTGCCGCTCAGGATTATTGAAAAACCCAAAAATTCTGAGCAGCACTACAACTGCGCTCGTTACATTGAGACATAAAAGTCTCATTTGCCCAGTAAGTTCACTAGCTACGGCGCCATTCAGACTGAAACACAGTAATCCTTACACATTACTGCTTCACGGTAGAGAGTACAAGAGGCTTGGTAGCTGAAGTAAAGTATTAGTTTACCTTGATTTCCGAAAAGCATTCGACACTATCGACAATGACGTATTGCCGAGGAAATTAGCGGATGTAGGTTGCTCGCCAAAAATATTACAGTTCTGGGCTTCTTACATGAGAGACAGACAACAGTATGTAGACTTTAATGGATACGAATCGGAGCCCTACTTTACGAGATCTGGAGTAAGTCAAGGCAGTAACCTTGGACCTCTCGAATTTATCATTACGATAAACGATCTGCCAGAGGTCCTAAGGCACAGCAAATGTCTCCTTTTTGTGTCTTTGTGTGTCTTCAGGTGGATTCGAGAATAATTTAAATTCACAATTGAACTACCTCCTAAACGGCTGCAACGAATGATTTTTTGTGTGTTCCAGTGAATTTGAGATTGGTTTGGATTCTCAATTCTCTTCATATAATATAATTCTCCTGCACATGTGTATGTTAGAGAACTTCACATAACGGCTGGACCGATTTTTCAAATTTAAGACGTGTGCACAGGACAACGTCTGTCGGGTCCACTAGTACACATATTATATATTGTAAGCTTCATAACAAATGCATGCTGTATCTGCCTTAAAAGATAATGCATTTTGAATTAACTTCAGATTAAATATTATATTGTTGCTGGTATTAATGTAATTATCACCTGTGGATTCAATAAATAAAATAAAAAAAACATCGAATAAAGTCAACTTTTGTTTAGAGTGAACTCTATTTTTAGCAATGCACGCACACTAACACAAATCGCGAGTGTATGACGTAGCTTGTCACGCACACTAAAGTATTAAGCCTGGCTTTTATTGGTTGTCTCACAGCAAGAGACTATATCACGTAAGTTATCTAAGCAAAAGATGATGACCGATAACCGAAATGATATTAAAACAAATGGGCCACACACATCCATCAATATTAACTGTTGTGTCAGAACTATAAATATGCCGGTGGAAATGGTTTTCATGTTGCTTAAACTGAGCGCGTCTGTACCTAATTCCCTCAGTTACACAATAAAACATCGTGTGTTTGTACTGTAAATACATCACGCCCTGTGCTGTTTGATCGACGATTTAATGGAGTTGGAATAATACAGCTTCGAGACGATTGACTGTTACTTCAACGCTTCTGGTTTGACGGATTTTATTACTTGTTAAACGTTGTTTTGGGCCGCACAGAATGAGTTTATTTTTTGCGTTTGTTTTCAACCGACTTCAAGAATAGGAGGAGGAACTTAATTGTATTGAATTTTTTTATTTGTTTGTTATCTACGCTGATAATGGTCCGATTTGAAAAAAATGTTTTTCGTTTAAATGTTTACTCTAATGTCGTAATTTTTATGTTTAGCTTTTATTTTTATTTATTTATTGACACACCAACAGCATTACATACAAAACAATAAAAATAATTATGGTCTAATAGGTACATAATCTGGTATGAATGCCAGTTACTGGTGCATACACCACTCTCATTGCAAGACATTAATTTAAATACAAAATACAGTTTGACCTACAAATTTAATAAGGATTTTAAGCAAATTACTAACAATAATAGATACAATATAACGAAGAAATGGTTTGTATGAATATCAACTAACATATTATTATTATTTACGAACAGAAATGTGAGGTTAGTTTTTTTTTCAGACTTGTCACTAGCTTGTACTACAAAATGTTGTAGAGAAGTTGCTTGTAACTGAAATTGTGTTTTAAATTTGTTTTTGTTTATCATTACGTTTGCATAACTCTGTGTCTATGTGTTGATTGTTTAACTAATATTTGATAAAATAAGTTGTAGGGGCATTAACTAAGTAACTGAATTTGAATATTTCTTATTCAAGAATATTACCAATATTTAGTTACTTATCTTGTAATTTCGCATGATTTGCCGTAACGGTCACAAACGAATCATACATTAATTGAAACACATTTTATCATTTATTTAACATTTATTTAAAGTATTTAACATTTTTTTTAAACACACACAAAGTGTTGAAACACAAGCAATCTGCCCGACACCACTATTGCGCTTGTCAGTTTCAGACAGAAAATGTTTATTTCAGACATAAATGTATTCTATAAAAAACAATTGACAGTATAAAGTTAAAAAAGTTACGCCTTACTCTTTTTAAAAGCAATGTGTTGGAATCTGATGTTTTACTATTGTACAATTATTGCAATTAACATTAACCTAATTTCTCAGTCATAATATTACATACACACATTTCATTTTTCATTTTATAATTATTATTGGGATCTAAATTTGTAGAGTAATCACTGACCCAGTTTTCACTACTTTCGGGGTCGGAGTTCCATTCTTTTTGATCTCACTGAAAAATTAAAAGTATTTGTTACTAGTCCCCAGTGGGAGACTCCTTTGCACCGCATGCCGGTTAGATTATCGGTACCATAACGGCGCCTTTTTTTGCCGTGAAGCAGTAATGTGTAAGGATTATTATTTTTTGGTCTGAAGAGCGCCGTAGGTAGTGAAATTACTGGGCAAATGAGATATCTTATGTCTCAAGGAGACGAGTGCAATTGGGTTTTTGAAAAATAAAATTATTGGTTTTTTTTATGTATTTTAAAACTTTATTATTAATAATATTGATATTTAATGCAAAAAACTTCAAAAAAAATTTTTTTCAATTAATTATAAACAATTAAAAATTGATGAAATTTAAATAAAAATCACGTGACTATAAACGCGCCATGATTGGTCACCATAGTTGTGACGTCATAATGTTATAGCTATTTAATAACAGTACAACGTTTACGGCTATTACACGTGTCTAGACAATAATATTAAAAATTTATTGCTAAAATACGAGTTGTTAGTTGGTTTCGATTAGCTATGTGTGATAAAGGATTTATTAAGGCAAAGTCTGATAATATTCCTGATGTTGATATATTTATGATCACCGATTTTTTAAAAAATGACGTTCGGTTTAATTCTGCTGAAGTTCGAGGTGCCAAGGCATCAAGGTAAGTTTGTTAAAAAATAATATAATAAATGAAAATATTTAATTATTTATTTTCCATTACATTAAATATAATTATTTATTTCATAAATTGCAGAGCATCGCGTGAGAGTTACGGCGACAAAGCTATAGGTTATGTTCAACTAAGTCGTAAAAATAATATTTGTATTGTGAAAGGACGGGTATGTCCAGAACACCGAGTTCGGAGTAAAGCTTATTCAGTTACTTTAACTATTAATGAAAAGTCAAAAAAAATTCGATTTTGTTTGGGGATTATCACGGTGCACTGCTTGAAACCATTTATTTCGACGTTTGTCATCTTGGGGAACATTTAAAAACATTTTATCAGGAGTTGCCTTTGTAGTATTCTTACATAATGGTACAAAACAAGAACGATAACTTTTGAGGTTCGACATTTTTAATATAAATTTAAATATTTAATAATGACAACAAAATTAAATAGATCAAAACACTGTATTTATTATTTTTCTATCAACTGCAATGAGTGAAAACTAACATTATGACGTCACACGCGCTCGGGTTTGTTCGGGAGTTGTCGGCGTGTCTTCGGTACTGGATTCAAAAATTTTTTTTTATTTTGAAATAACTTTTGAATTATTGCGAAAAAAAAAAAATAGTTTTGTTATAAAACTAATATATAATCTTTCCATTTATCACAAAAAAAAAATTTTTTCAAAAACCCAATTGTAGTGCCGACCAGAATTTTTCGGATTTTCAAGAATCCTGAGCGGCACTTCATTGAAATGGGCAGGCGTTTCAATTACCATCAGTGGAACGTCCTGCTCGTCTCGTCCCTCATTTTCATAAATAAATTACTTCACCTCAGAATAAGAAGCCGCTGTGGTAACCACCTAGCTGAAATCTTGTGCAAAACATCCATCCCACTGGTAAAATTGGTAAATGTGGATGTGGTGCCTAAAACGAGGCATGGCACTGTTTTCATAAAAATAGTATAATTTCACGCTAGATGTGTCCGACTATTCGACCATGAATTTGTGATATCAGGTTGATTATGAGCGCGGATATCGCATTTGTTCGCCCATCCAAATCTGCCGTGGGAATTAGTAACTGTTTTATTCTTTATTAGTAAAGAATAGTTAAATGGCTTTCTATGACGATGTTAATATTATATTTTTTTTATTCGATTAAGACATTAGCTTAATTAGTTTATATCTATGTGACGGAATTTTCTAATATAATTTTCACTAGCTTCAAAAAATTTAGCACACGTATCAAAGTCCAATTGCTTACAATATTTCACTTATAAGTCGGTCGCGAGAGACCTCGTAGGACATTCGTCAACCAAATTGGGGACGTTTTGAGAAAAGGAAAGGTCCGAAGCACCCGGATACGGCGAGCATGTTTGAAAAGAGTAATAAATGTAGAGGAACCACGTGAGGTTTGGAAGGATAGAAGCAAGTGGCGTTCAGCAAATGTCACAAATGTGTAGGTCTCAGTGAGTGGTCTTACATATATATGCCGTTTGGTGTCGAGACAGTTCCGTGGGGCCCACAGGCACGAAGACTACACAAAATATTATCTTCTCGCCTCAATAGGGCTACTGAAAACCCAAACGCTGGCAGATCCGGCCAACGGATCAGTCGAACTATCCATCGCGAAAATTCTTTTTTTTTATGAAAATAAGGGGCAGGACGTTCAGCTGATTTCAATTCAAATTCAAATCCAAATATTCTGGGTGGCACTACAACTGCGCTCGTCACCTTGAGATTATTTATAATAGCTTCCAGTTTTATTGGTACACTTCCTTGTAGCGATAGTTTTTACTTCATGTAATCATATCAATTTTTATAAATATAGTTAAAAACATTGTTATGTTGTTAATCAATAAAATATTTATAAAAATATTGTTAAATATATTTATTTGTACCTATAAGAAGTAAATACTGAGCAAGTAGTTTTTTAGAACAAATGTGACGTCATGATTATTATATTATGTATTGTTATGGATTGTAATGTGTCCTTGGTACAGTTCAGTGCAGCCCTGTTTCAATGCAGCCAAATTGTGATAGCTACTGCTAACTATAGCTCACTGATAAGATATAAGATATTATGTAAGTTTATTGAAGTATTATTGAGTTGAAATCATGTGGAAGAATAATTGTCTAGCACAACAGCCAACGCTCAAATAAAATAAACAATTCTGAATTTGTATATTTTTAGCATTATCTTATTAATTAAATACGCAACATCTTTCTGCGTGTGTCTTGGTTAAACTCCTAAAAGAACTGATTTCGGGATTAATTGATGCTCATCTCAGTAACTCAAAATATTTTCCAATCAGTTAAAATATTTCATCAAAATCTGTTCTGTAGTTTATAATATTCTGGTTTTGAAAACTGTCTTAGGATACTAAAGCTGAGAACGATAGAGCGTACTGAGACTTTACTTACGTAAAACTTAGCTGAGTGTTAGCTCAGCGTAATCATTGATTTCGTTTTTGTAGTCATTTGACAGATAAAAGTATTCTGAGCTTAAGCTAAGACAGCCCAATGCACAAATCAAGTTCCCATTTTATCACAATCAGCAAAGTTTTACAAAAGTAAAGTCTGAGAAAAGTCTAAATAAGTAAAAATCTCAGCCTAATAAACATACGATACTACAGGTCTGTCAATTGGTCAATTAGATCATCATCTGAAAATTGAATCAACATTTCACTGAAACTAACAGTATTGAACATCTGTACGTGAAATCTAATAATATAATCAACAATAACAAACAAGGAAACAATGCATGTATCACAGATGCGCCGGCGCCGCGTCGCAGCTGCCTACAGAATAACTGCGCTTCACTAGTGGGTCAATAAATGAGAACAAAGTACTCGGATACAACAAACTTTAACTATCAACAGCGCGTGTTAGAAATATTGAAATCGAACTATGGAATTTATGGCACAATTTTGTAAATATGTCATTTGCTAATAATAAATCTAAGTTAAGTTACGATGCTACGATGAGTTATGAAATGTAACAATAAATTTTGATATATATTTTACAGTTATTCGTATGTATAGAATTAATAACCTTTAATCAATATTGCTATTTGTCTAGTGATTTGGCTACAAATTATGATGAAACATACATATTTAACTGACTTCAAGAAGAAGTATCAGCAAACTCTTGCATTACGAATGTCCATGGACGGCTGGTTTCACTTTACAACATGTAAGCCAATTGCCCGTTTGCCCCTCTTATATAAAAAAATAACTAACCGATTATTACCAATCAGAATTTAAGGGTTTCTAATGCAAATAATAACAAAGAAACAACCACCAACTACAGGCAGAACTCTTTTATGGTTCGTACAAGTACAATTTCCTTTCAGAGACCAAGTTTGATCTGTTTTTCTCATCGACAACTCAAATAAAGAAAAAAAAAATTTTACAAAAAAAAACAACCGCCTTCAAAAACACTATTCCAAAACAATAGATATAATGTGCACTAAAAAGTATAAAAATAATTGCGTATTTTTATACAATCTAATTAATTAATCTAATTCTAGTTACGATTATTGTAATTCTGTTGTCGTCTCATGGATTCCACTGTCAGATCTGGACCAAATTACAATGAGACCACTGGGGAAGTAGCAGCCTTCAAATAAAAAAAGAATTATGAAAATCGGTTTACCCAGTCGAAAGTTTTGAGGTACCTAAGAAACATAAAAAAAATACCGACGAATTGACAACCTCCACCTTTTTTAAAGTCGGTTAAAAATAATTATGAATGATATTTTTTTAAGAAATGCCAATAGTGCTTTAGTAATATAGTTATATTAATTAAATTTGTTATGTAATTCATAAAGCGTTTATTTATGTGATGTGTGTTAATTTAAATTTTTTCTTATTTTCTTTATAATATTTTTCAAATATGCAAAATTGAAATGGAGTAAAATCATTGTTATTTGTTTTTAAGCCAATTATTTAGCTTAATGCAAGTTTAAGACAAGTCGCGATTCAACTTTATACACTGGCCTTCATAAGTAAGTATCACACTTTTAAAATTGGGATAACGTTTTAAGTTCACAAGATATACTTTCGAAATAAAAAGGACTCCAAAGAGAATTTAATTTTGTACATAAAAACTTTATAGTCGGTAACCTTCTTTTAAGAATTGGCTGAAAAAAAAACTTCAAAAACAAAACCATTCCTTTTTCAAAGTGGACGTTTCCGAATTACAATTTTACCATTCACATTTTTCTTTCTGTTTTAAATTTTTTTCAAGATCGATGGGTCTTGTTTTAAAAATTTATGCTAAAAAGCACATAACATTTATTTATCATGCCTCTTTCAGTTGAAGAATGTGCTAGGATCATGGCTTTTCTGGAACTAGGCATCAGTATGCGTCGCACTGCAAGAATGGTGGGTGTGAAGGTACGAACGGTCCAGAAGGTATAGCGAAGGTACGAAGAGACTGGACACCATCTGAGGAGACCGTGTAATGGCAGACCCAGGTGTACCAGTGCCCGAGAAGATCGTTATATTATTTCCACTGTGTTAAGAAATCGCCACCAAAATGCAGTTGAAGTCCAGCAACAGCTACTTCAGACCCGGAGGGACTACATTAGTGACAGTACAGTGAGAAGCTTGACTTGCTGTAGCAAATTAGAAACCCCGAAGACGAGTGAGTAGCCCAAAACTCGAGAGACAGCATCGAGTAGGGAGACTGCGATACGCCCGTGAACACATGCAGTGGGATGAAGAAGAATGGTCAAGAATTTTGTTTGCAGATGAGTCTCGATTCTCCCTTTACACTTATGATGGAAAGCGAAGTGTTTACAGGCGACCTGGTGAGCGATACCTTCAAGCCTGCATCTCAGAAAGAGTCCAATACGGTGGAGGCAGTGTACTTGTATGGGCTGGCATATCTTCAAAAGGTCGCACAGAGCTTGTAGCCATAGAAAATGGCACCCTCACTGGGCAAAGATATGCTCAAGAAATTCACAATGAGTATGCAGGGCCGTATTTAGCAAATATGGGTGATGGATCGATGCTGATGCATGATAATGCCCGGCGACACACGGCTCATATCGTACAAGAGTATATTCAGGAGGTCGGTATCAGCGTGATGGCTTGGCCATCAAGAAGTCCTGATCTCAACCCGATTGAACACGCCTGGGATGAGCTTGGGAGGCTAGTCAATAATCGCAGACTACTACCCTCAGGGCACTAAAGCAGGCCCTGGTAGAAGAATGGGAGAATATTCCCCAACATCGGCTCCGAAACCTAGATTTCAGTATGCCAAACCAGCTCGAAGCTGTAATCAGAGCTCGTGGAGGCAATACCAGTTATTAAAAATTAAATAACACTAAACTTAAAATGTCTATTTTCATTGTTTTATCTTTTTTAAGTTAAAAATGTTACTAATGTATAATTTTAGTTTCTAAGAATTGAAGCCTATAAAATTTGCAACAAAACGTTTTTAATCTTAAATCTCTACCTTCTATAGTTAAGAAAAAAATTCAATTTGAAAAGTGTGATACCTACTTTTGCAGGCCAGTATATATATGTATATATTTCATCATTTTGTTTGTTTTTTTCCTTATTAACATAATATGTTTATTTGCTATTTTCAATTTATGTTTTAATTTATACTTTTAATTCTAGTATTTTCTTTTGAACTTCTGTAAAACTTGGAAATTTGTAATTCGCCTTTGAAATTTACTGAAGTAATTTGTAATATTTGTTAACTATAAGTTTTTGTAAAATTGTAAAAATAAAATTAAATAGAACAGATCTGGTGAAGAAGCTGGAGGGTATAGGATAGGAACTCCTTGCCTCTTATAGCCCTCATACGCTTCTCGAGTGTTGTCGTTTGTGAGTGTCGTTGTTTATATACCAGGCACTCCCATTTCTGTTCTTCATCACAGAAGAGTTAATGCAGATTTTAGTCGTGTTAGCAGTCCTCGATTACTATAGATACTATCGTACACAGCCCAATCCAAAAAAGAACACTAACTAAGAACTTATGTCACACTTTCTGGTTTGTTCTCCCATTTTCAAAATTAAAATTTTTAATGCTAGATTATACTATTATCAAACTGTCCAAACAGTTTTGCGGGACTATGTTAGCTTTTAATATTCTTTCTGTAAATGATTAATAGTATAAATAAATAAATAAAATAAATACAAAACAATTTAGTTCTCATAAAAACCACTATGTTTCGTCACTAGGCACCGGTTAAATGAGTAAACATGACAAGGTATCATACATCAGATATCAGATATCATGTAACGAAGAAATTTTGTTTGAAATTAAGTTTTTTTGAACTAAATAACTAATAGTCATCAACCACCATGAGGAAATAGTAAACACTGTCTGTCTTATTAATAAACGCTGTGCAAAGTTACTCCAAGCTTAAAATTACTTTTCCCTGTAATTCTGCAGTGACAAAGGTGAGATAAAGACAAAAAGTTTTAAACTTGAGAGAAATTTACTACGCTTTTATTAATAACACAGTGTAACTCTAGACTTTTACTACACGACCTTGAATAACAAAACTTCTAAGATGCAGAATAAGATTGTCTATGACCAATATAAGATAAAGTTTCACATCTAAGGCTATGAGGAAGTTTGAATAAGGTTTTCTTCCGGTCTGCGATCTCGCCTTAATATCCGCATGAAACCATAAATCGGCATACGGCGCGTCAGCAGTAATGTGGATGTCAGCAACGTATTTTAGCATCTGTCGGTAGCAGCCGCCGGTGACATGTGCGATAAAACAAAACCTACCCCTCATGGGTGAGGGGTGAGATTTTTACTACCAGGTGAGAGTAAACTTCACATATGTTGCCACGTGTGGGGAACCCCTTTACAGGTGTCCGATTCATGAATGAACTCTTTGTTGGCCGCCTCATTGACAGCCGTAACGTTGGCGCGCTTTCTGACAGTTTTATTTTTTAAATTTTTAATAGGCAATGGCTTCTTATGGATAATATAGCAATAATAATGATTTTATTTTAAAAATTTAACTAAGTAGACCTGGATATCGATTTACAATAAATATAATATATAAGTGTAACATAGAACCGCGACATATAATTAAAATAATTAGAAGCTGATATTTACTATATTATGTATATATTACCAAATATTAAATTAAAACTTTGTACCCCTTTTTAAAAAATTGCGCGAACGCATGAACGTGAAGTTGAAGACACTTAAAAGTTTATATGGGGAAGAAGTGCATAAAGTTATTTTTTTTTTGTTAAAATGCTAAAATATATAAATAAATAGATTAAATTAATTACAAGAAATATTACACACACTACTGCTTGACTGACACACAACATAAACACACATACATTGTAGAGTCTTAAACAAATAAATACATATAAAGTTCAAACAAATGTGAAATGAATTATTTCCGAATTTCGACCTCTGCGCGACAAGTAGTAATTATATATTACCAAGTAATCTTTACAGTAAACTTCTAAGTCTTTTACAGTAAACGCTCCTGTGATTCCTTTACTATGTGTGGCATTGATCGTAATCTTAAATAATAAAACATGTTCTTAAATAAATTTAGTGTTAAAAATAAAGTGTGAATAGTTTCTTATCTTATTTCTAATAACAGTAATAAACTTCTAAGAATCTAAATTCCCATGATTAAGATTCACGGCGTCATGGGCCCCTCGAACAGGTGCTCAGAGTAAGGTCAAGGAGTTCCCATTGTAATGGGCCGCTAAGTTCCTTGCCGTAGACCGTGACAGACCGTTGAGTTGATTGAATACGATTAATTCTTCCACTATAATGTCACGGGTTTATTCAACCAGCTTAAGGTCATTGATAGTGTACGTTCTACCCAGTTATGCCACTAGTAAGTTTAAGCAATTTGTTATTTTTAAAGTGATATACCTCACTTCTGGGATTAATTATTCCAAATGATTTAAGTTTTCTTTAGTGTTAATTCCGCCAATATTTGTTTTTAAACAATTCGACACGTGTTTCGCTAATGTGAATGAACAATCAAATTTAGTCCCATCACCTTTGTTACGTATCTCTTCCGGGGGTAATACGTCACAACAGCCGACCAATCACAGCGCGTCATTTCATGGGACGAGGGTATAAAAGAGCGGCTTCCGGCCAGATTTTGGCGAGACAACACGTCCTGACACGTCTCGTGTAGAGGCGAAACATGTGTCGAATTGTTTAAAAACAAATATTGGCGGAATTAACACTAAAGAAAACTTAAATCATTTGTATAGTTATAGATTTCCGCAAAGAAACGCCTACTTCAATATTTTTTTTTTATTAATTATTCCGTCCGAGCGCTCTTATCAGCTGAGCCAACCGTTCGAGTGACGCATGGTTCGTAAATTTCAAGTTCAAGTCTGAGGTTGTGGCTCTATCTACAGGATCTACTTTACTGTTGATAATCTGTTCAACCCCAATTAACGCATATTAGGAAATTGACCTGAGATGTCGCTCTATCAAATCAGAACATTTTGTTATTTATAAAGAAACACTAGTAATTTCGTCTGTTTTAAGTGGGAGTATAGTTTTAAAGAGCTCTATAACAATCTATATTTAAATTGTAGAGTCGATGTGTCTCTACATTGGATAGTTTTTCTTAAAACTGTAGGTGATAATGGGAGTGTAGCTGAATAGAAAAATACAAATTTAAATAAAATTCCGTCTGTCTGTCAGGTTTTTGTACAGCTAATTTCTAACTAGTCGATAGACTTTCATGTGACTTTCACGGATGTCGTCAGTGTAACCTGGAGATACATTTGCATTTGCAGCTGTATTTGGTCAAAATCAGTGCACGGATAAAAGTTATGTTTTTGTTTGTACGGTGTACTTTTTCATATTATTAAACGAATATTCATATAATAATATGTATAAATAAATATATTGTACTAGACATGATAGAATTCGGCCTCCGACTACATTTGTGTGAATGTCAGTTGAATTAGATTCGACAATTATTAAACTTGACACTATTTTCATACTAAATTTCATCAAAATCGGTTGGGTAATTTAGTTGTAAATGTGCAATAGACTGGCAGACGACACTTGTAGTTAAGTTAAGGCGTAGAAGAGGGCCAGTCTTCTGCTCTTATATAGTCCAGAAAGTTTTCTTCCAAGCTGGGGTAGATCATTTTTTGTCAAAAGGTACAGTACTGGTAATTCCAATGTACATTTTAACAAAGCGTATTTCCTACATTACAATAATTAAAGCCGTATTTACAATTACACGCATTTTAATCCTTTAAAAAGTATTTTATTTAAACACCCATTACAATGCAATTGAGCATGTCACTTTGAGATAGAAGATTTTAGCCTTATTAGTATATTATATATATCACTACGGCGCCCACAAACTGTTATAAAATAATCCCTGCACATTACACCAGTAATACCAGTGGGAGGCTCCTTTGCACAAGATGCCGGCTAGATGATAGGTACAACAACGGCGCCTATTTCTGCCGTGAAGCAGTAATGCGTAAACATTATTTTGTTTCGGTCTGAAGGCCGCCGTAGCTAGTGAAATTACTGGGCAAATGAGACTTAACAGCAATTGTAGTGCTGCTCAGAATTATTGGGTTAGAATCCTGAGCGGCACTGCATTATAATGGGCAGCTATCAGCTGAACGTCCTGCTGGTCTAGTCCCTAATTTTCATAAAAAAATCACCTTCACAGCAGGAAAAGACGCCGCTCCTCTATTGAAGGTTTGTTACTATTAGTAGCTAATATTCAGATTAAAATTTTCCACTGTATCTGAATACTAAATGCGTACAAACTTCAAGCGAAGTAGAGTAAAAATAAACCGACAAGTAACAAACAGGACATACGCCGCAGTAAGTGTTTCCTCATTAACGAACGATTTGGCCCTTCCGTCTGTTCACGAACATTACTCTATATAACAATGGAATTAAGATTGTGAAGAGATGGGGATCGTCACAATCGATGAGTAACCATGCGGGCCTTAAATAAGACGGGAATGGCTATTGGTAACAAGTACCATGCAGTGTTTCCTAATTCCGCCTAATTTACACTTCCACGTCATGTGGGTTCTTAATTGGCGATCTGATATTTCTAAATATTATTATTGTTACACATAAAAAACTGTAAACAAAATTTTATGAACGATGTGAGACTCGATCCCGCTGCCGTTCGTTCTCTCAATTCAATTCCCTAATATGCAAATATTGGTGTTGTGCTGGCTATCAACTGTAAAGTAGATCTGTAGATGAAGTCACAACCTGAGAATTGAACAAAACAAGCACACAGAGAACATGTGAATTTTGTAGATTTTATAAACAATACGTTACTCGAACGGTTGGCTCAGATGGAAAGAGCAATCGATGGAAAGCGAAAAGTCGCGGGTTCGAGTCCCGCATCGTTCATAAAAGTTGTTTTCAGTTTTATTTGTAAATTAAAAGTAATTTATCCCAGAACTGAGAGTTATCACCTTAAAAAGATAACAAATTGATTATTTATCAAATAGGAAGGGCAAGCTTGAGGGTCGCTTGAAGGGAAATGATGAGTGTCATGATCTTCACACCAATGTTTTTGCAACACCAGAGTTGTTGCCGACGGATTGGCATTATTCGGGTTCCGCATCCAAAGGGGAACCCTATTACGAAGGCGTACGTCCGTCCATCTGTCAACGGGCTGCATCTTATAGAAGGAAAGAAAGAAAAGAAAAATGATTTATTCACTCAGGTCAAAATGATGAATTTGTTGTTGATGATTGATGAGTTGAGCTTTTAATGAGAACAAGTGGTAAGAAACTTCTTCTTCATCGTGAGACTCTTGGCAGAGCGGTTGTGGTCATCACGAAGTGACGTCTTTTGGGGCAGATGTGATTCTAGATTCTGAAAAAACTTACTGGCACTTTTTAAAATCAATATTTACCATTTCGTCATTTAAGAAATTATTTTCATACAATGTACCAATGTAAAGAGATATCACAAAATACTCTAAAATTCCAGTTGAAAGATTGCCGATGTGTATGATTCATTCCGATACCAATGGTTTATGGTCTCATTACGATTGCAATATTATTTAGTTTAATTAATTTAATAATTGGTAACACGAGTAATCTTCGTATTTGTTCTCTGCGTAAGCTATATAAAAATTTAACTTGTATCAAAATTTATGAAAGTTTTAGAAGCTGAGCATGCTGGTTAAAATTAAAAGCGGCCAAGTGCGAGTATGACTCCCCCATGAAGGGTTCCGTGGCAGCAAGTAACACAATATTTATTATAACAAGTTCTTGTACCTCGTTGTAACGATTTACGACGCATTAAAACTACTTACTTAATCTTACAAACCATATCATATATTATTTGATATTAGAAAGCTCAATATCATTTTTGAAGACCATAGATACCCTATAACATATGATACGAGTATGAGTAAAAAAAAAAAAAATGCTGGGAGAGTTTCTTGCGCCGCTTCTTCTCTCTCAGAGCGCCATTTGTTTCCGAAGCGGTAGTAGTATCTAGTAGTATAAGAAAAGAAATGACATCAAAAAGAATTCTAAAGGAATCAATTTTGAGAAAATAAATGCCTTTTATGCCTTTTATGGATTTGATGAAAAAAAATTTTGAGTTACAGTTCTAATTATGGGGAACCCCGAAAATTTATTGTTTCTTTTTGTTATTTTTGTGTGAAAATCTTAATGCGGTTCACATAATACATCTACTTACTAAGTTTCAACAGCTCTTATAGATTTGGAAAAAAGTAGCTGTGACATACGGACGGACAGACAGACATGACGAATCTATATCTATATCAAAATAAACATGATATTATACTGTTTGCTGACGATACATCTTTGTTATTTAAAATAAAAGGCCAGCAAAAAACTTTCTGTCAGGTTGACGACGACATTGCTGAAGTAGTAAATTGGTTTAATGTTAATAACTTACTTTTAAACGAAAAGAAAACAAAATGTGTAAGGTTTACACTTCCAAATATAAAGCACCAACCAACACCTATAAAAATTTATAATGAAAAACTTGATGTAGTAGAAACGAATACATTCCTAGGCATTACATTAGACTTTAAGCTACAATGGGGTGCTCACATAAAAAACTTATGTAATCGACTTAGCTCTGCAGTATTTGCGGTAAAAAAAATTAGGCAGCTGACAGATGTTGAAACGGCTAGACTTGTATATTTCAGCTACTTTCATAGTGTCATGTCTTACGGAATTATATTGTGGGGTAGGGCTGCTGATATTGAAAACATATTTGTGCTGCAGAAAAGAGCAATTCGAGCAGTCTATAAAATGCGTTCAAGGGATTCATTGAGAGAAAAGTTTAGTGAAATAAATATTATGACAGTACACTGCCAGTACATATACGAGAACCTCCTATACGCCCATAAAAATATTAGTCAATTTAAAAAGAATAGTGATGTACACAGTGTCAATACTCGAAACAAACATAAACTCGCAATTCCATCTACTAGGCTCCGTAAAATTGCTAAATCTTTTAAAGTGGAGTGTGTTGTATTTTATAATAAACTCCCAAATGAAATTAAAATGTTACCTTTTAAAAAATTTAAATGTATCGTAAAAAATAAATTAATATCTAAGGCCTATTATAGCGTGAAAGATTATTTGAATGATAAAGATAGTTGGAATTAATGTTCTAAATTTTGTTAATGAATATTGTTATACTCATTTGAATGCTATCGTAACTTTTGTACTTCATCCTGACTTGCACTAAATAACTTATAAAGTTTTACAGTGAATAAAGATATTTTGACTTTGACTTTGACTTGACTATAAGGGTCCCGGTTTTGCCATTTGGCTAAGTGTCGGTGACGCAATAGGTAGAACCGTTGACTCTCACCAAGGTGCCCACTGTTCGATCCTCACCTCGCCACGCAGTAGTATGTTTTCGATTTTTGGATTTATAAGAAAATGGCAGCCATCTTGGGATTACTCTGGTGTAACAAAAGGCTAGCATACGGCTCGTTTGTCTTCCTCTCCCATAAAAAGTTAAACTAGATATTCCTACGGCAGTAAATATAGTTATAAAAACAACCAAGAGCAATTGTAATTTCAAATCTGTAATACAGCTGGCTGCATTGAAATCATCTTGATAACAGATTAAAATTGAGAAAGGTTTCGCGCGTGACCATTTCGTTCGTGCGCCCGTCCAGGTGCGCACTGCGCAGGCGCAGATACCAGTATATCTAATTGGAGTTGAGTGTGCCCGACGCCTTCGTAATTGGGCGTCATTTGACAGATATTGCACAGTAATTGGCAAAGTGTTTCACTGAGATTTTGATTATGCAAAAGTAAAATAAAATGTTTTACGGGGTTTTTTCTTTAGGCGCGTTATGAAAAAATTATAAGAGTGAAATTTTAAGATGCGCGCGGATCACTGTATCACAAAAGTAACAGGTTGAAGTTGGTTCCTAAAAATTTCTGACGTTTGCGTCATTCGTTATTTTTTTTTGTTTTCTTCAACAGGCAAAGGGTTCAAGCTTATACAGCCGTATTCATTATTCAATAATTAATTGTCAAAGCCATCTTTGCAAGATTTTAACAAAATTGTTCTTTCTAAAAACGTTTAATGATTTTTGCTTCGTTAGGCCAAAGAAGTATAAGTTCTTGCGTGCATACATAACAACACTTTTTTTAAGATATTTAATTAATTTAGTGCCACAATTCATTATAATATTTTACTCTTAAGATATGTCAGTTCATTTCCAATCGTCACACAATGAGGTAACTGAAAATCAGTGTTGTGCTCATTATGTATGTATGACACAACTATAACTGAGTGGACTCCAGTTTTGGAAGACCTGTGTCACACAAATCATTCAGTATTGTAATTATTTTTTTCTTTTGTATTAAGTAAGCTAAGTATGAAGATTAAGCATATATTTTATGTTGTTATGTTAACACTAATAATGATATCAAAAAGGATAATTTTAAAGAATTACCTTCAAAACAATTGAGTAAATCTGCGTTATCATTACACTGATGCAAAACAACATAAAATACAAATAACAGGTTATAAAATGATGACAGAGTACCATCAGATGGCCAGTGCAGTGTTAATACACCATGAATCCTGTGATTCAGTTTTTACTCCCACCGGTCATTCACCAAAAGGCACCGGAGCGTTTAAGTTGAAACAAAAAAGGTGCGGAGAGGAATCACGGTGTGTAGACACCCTCGGGCAAGAACCATAATGGTCTAAGGTGGTGCAGAGACGGAGGAACTGTGGTGCGTGCTCACCCTTACAGGATATCATGATTTCTTCGTGATTGTTAACGTCTTTGAAGGCCTTGAAATGATGGAATGATTATGTTGAATGTCTGCTTCCTATAATTAAGTCTAAGGTAATTAAAATAAACTTCAACAGAGTTATATGTATAGAGTTGTATATGTATTTATTTATTTTAATAGGTAAACATAACATTTGCCCTGTTCTTCCCCGGGGCATGAAAAGAATAGGGAAGGCCTAATGACGTCTACCAGTGGGAGGCTCCTTTTCAAAGGATACCGACTAGATTATGGGTACCACAACGGCGCCTATTTTTGCCGTGAAGCAGTAACGTGTGAGCATTATTATGTTTCACTCTGAAGCGCCGTAGCGAGTGAAATTACTGGGCAAATGACTTAACATCTTATGTCTCAAGGTGACGAGCGCAATCGTAGTGCCGCTCAGAATTAATGGGTATTTCCTGAGCGAGTAATGGGGAGGGCGTACCAATAACCATCAGCTGAACGTCCTCCTCGTCTCGTACCTTCTTGTTACAAAGAAATAACCGAAAAACAATAAATACATAACATACAAGAAAACTATCAGCTAAATACAAGATACAACTCTTTACAACTTTAGGTGATGTAATAATATATAAGTAAAAGAGAGAATAAACATATATTTGGACAAATATATCTGAATAATAATTGTAAAAACATATTAAGATTCTTTTTAATAATTTAAGCTGATTGGTTGTATAAATAAGATTTCCATTTATAAACAGATGAAATTTGGATGTCAGGTACTCCACGATCTTCGTTTAGCAAAATCATTGTATTGATGACAAATTCTATAGATAGGGTTGTATGACGACCGATATGGTCCAGTGGTTAGTAACCTTGTTATATTGAGCTGGGTCCAGGATTCAAATCCCGATAAATGGAAACTTTTTTATGATGAATATGTTTGTTCCCGTGTCATGGATGTTTACATATTATTATGTATGTTTAAGTTTGTATTTGTTATCAAAATATATATTTACCTGTCACCACTAGTACAGGCTTTGCGTAATATCCCTAATTTGGGCCAGAAAAATTTGTGTGGTAGTGTATCTATTTATATAGAGTACTAGCTAACCTATCAAACGTTGTATTGCCGATATTAAAATCGCGATACAAAAGTAACTGTTGATCGTAGATGGGTGAAAATTTGAAGTTGTATGTATTTTTTAATGCTGACTCATAATCAAACAAATTCAAAAAGAAATGTCAAAAAAATAAATTTGGCGTGGACCACCCTTAACATTTAGGGGGATGAAAAATAGATGTAGTCCGATTCAGACCTACCCAATATGCACTCAAAATTTCATGAGAATCGGTCAAGCCGTTTCGAAGGAATTTAACTACAAACACCGCGACATGAGAATTATAAATAATATAAGAAGATTATTAAATGTTTCGCTTATCACTATGTAATATTAGTAACTAATTAACAAGTCTCCCACTTGTTGTTACCGTGCGTCGCGTACATTGTAATCTCTAAATAGAAGACAAGAATGGATATCAAATAGTACTGTAGGTATAACTACTTAATAAGTAAGAAAGACATATAAAATCGGTCATATATGAGTCGCTTCGCACACGAAGGGCGTTTTTTGATTAATTAATATTTAAACACACACGATACCATTGTATTCTTATATAACTACATATATATGTATTTTAATATACTTTTTAAAAGCGATTTTTTTTTGTAACAGTGGCAATAGCAGTTGAGGCTGATGATATACAGACCGCTGTAAAACGGAAGAAAAGAAAGCGGCGCCTTAACAAGGTTCCAGTTGGGTTTTGCGCCATTTGCGGTCTGGACACTTGGCGCGTGGGGCGCAGAGTCGCGGAAAATGTACAAAGTACTATCTACGCGCCTCAATAGGGCTGGAGGCTTAAGCGCTGGCAGCTATTTCGGTCAACTGATCAGCCTAGCTAACCAACGCGGAAATGTTGATAGTAGTTAGACAGTATTAACGGACCGACCCTGAAGTATTTTATAGCCTTGAAAGATAGACAAACGTCCATTGTAGTGATCCATCTTTCTTCAAGGTCGAACTCGAAGAATGCAAAGTAGTTCCATTGCTTTTTACTTTTTCCTATATTATAATTTATGTTCTCTTTTTCTACTCCATACTAATCAATCAAACAGGACGTGGAGCAAAAAGCCCTTATAAGATACTATCATTTTATAATTAAATTTAATGAATATAACAAAAAATACACTGACGCATAGAAGCTCGGCTAAGGCAGGTTTTCATCTTATTATTTCATTATCCAGAGATATGCAAAAATAAATTATCTGTGTGTAAATGAAAGCAAAAAAGTAAATAACTTTATATCCCACATCACCTCTAATGTTCCTAAGAAATTGCTGGTTGATTTTATATTAGTTCCGGTACATGATACCGGTCATTAAAAACACATTTTGTGGTGAGCATCCATTACTTTATGAGATAGAAATGTGTCTTGATATTATGTCTGTTATTGGAATTAAAAAAATTTAAAAGTATCTGCCGTTGATGGTTGTGTTGTGTGGTTTTCGATACACACGGCGTATTGGCAATGTTCAATTTAAATACTTTTATTGAATATTGGTATTTATGTCCATAATTTAAAACTGGAATCGTTGCCCATTCCAAAGATAAACTTCAGATTCATCATCATCATCATCACTTCAGCCGGAAGACCACCTGAAGGAAAGTAATTCCTATTCCGGTGATCTTGACTAGATCGTCGGTCCATCTTGTAGCGGCTTATCAACACTAAGTCTTACGTGGTCGCCATTCGAGGACTTTACTGCCCCAAGAGCTATGTGCCCTGCCCAATGCCACTTAAGTATCGCAACCATCAAGGCTATGTTGGTAAATTTGGTTCCTCCTGCAGATTTCCTCATTTCTGATTCAATTTCTCTTGGAGTTTCCAGGCATAACCCTTCCATTGCCCTCTGAGCTACCTTCCTCATAAGGCCCATATTTAGCGACCACGTCTGCGTTCCGTATGTCATCACAGATGATACTTATTAAGCATATGCATCAGATTTAGATCGCCAGATTTATGAATGTTATTGAATATAGAAATAGTCATAATCATGATATTTTTAGGTACCTTACTTGATGGTATGTGCTCATCTCTTCTGGTTTGCCATATCTTCTCTTCTTTCTCATTTAAGCAATTTTTAAATGGTGGTAAAAATTCGATAAAATATAACTTAGATCATCAACCAACACTTTTGACTTTGAGATTGTAACATACAAGAAGATAAACAAAAATTTCAAGTCGAACTTTCAAATCATTTGTAATACCACCGTATGTAATAAACCCATAAGCCAAGCCTTCGTTTCATGCGGATCATACTTGGATGGCACAGAACCAGTTCCCGACACGTTGGTCAATCTGAGAATGCAAAGAGAACAAAATAGTGAACGCGACTCAAGAGCTCAGTAGAAACAAAAGGCTTTGTTAAGTTCCAAGTATCCCGCGGGTGTCGCGTTTCAGAGTTCTCTAACTAATCGTAATATTCATTGTTTGGCGAAATATGATTAGGTTTTTGTTCTTTGTTTGACGCCACTTGATTTGCGTTTTTAAATTACTACCTGAGGTTTTAATATACCTTATACTTTCGATCAATTAAAGTTGTTAAAGGACTAACATGCGTTATGGTACCGTGACGATAAGTGTTGTACGTTATTGAGGTATCCATAAACACATTTTGCAATGCATCTATTCTACATATAAAATAGAATATGTGTGTTGTATATATGTATGTTCATCTTAAAGGCATAAAAGACATTTAATTTCTCAAAATTGATTCCTTTAGAATTCTTTTTGATATCATTTCTAATAACTACTAGATACTACCACCGCTTCGGAAACAAATGGCGCTCTGAGAGAGAAGAAGCGGCGCAAGAAACTCTCCCAGCATTTTGCGCTCTTTTCCATAAGAATATACAATATTTACAGTAATTTCTATCGCTATAAAATAATCACAATCTAGTCCCAGGCTGTCCGATCATTTAGATATTCAGCAGTGGAATAATAGGATTTACGACAGAGCCATTTTTTTATAAAACACTTAAATTTATTTATAGATAATGCCTGAACAGTGGCTGGGACTTTATTATAGAAGTGTATACATTTACCCTTTAAAAAACTCGACATTCGTAAGCCCAATTGAAACGAAAATCACATTCACACTCCGACAAACATGTTTACGTTATTGCCACTGGCGCTGGTGGTGATGTTTTTAATTTGAAATTCCATATATGAAACCAACTAACATTGTAAATGCGGATGAAGTCGCGGGTAACGGGTAGAATCTTATAAATGTAAAATTACCGCAGAAAGAAGTACATGGATGGTTTGATTATCGTAGAGCGAGCCAGCGCTCCGATGATTAATGGTACAAAGTATGAGTATTTCATATAACAATATTACTTTTTTTTTTCATTTTCATGAAATCAAGCTCAGGTTTTATACCATTATTCTTACCAAAAAAGATTAACCGTTGGCTTGAGTATCACAAAAATCATGAATCAGATCAAGTATACACAAACCAGGTAATACTGTTTTATATTTTCTGTGAGGGTTGGTGAAAATCAAAAAATAATGCCGCCGGGGCAACGAAACATCTTTCATATTAATTATGTTCATGTTTTCATCTTAAGCGGGATTTTCACTATACACACTAAATAACTGGACGCTATTCGTGTAGTAAACTTGTGATCCGAGTGTACGCGAACATTTGGGTCCTATTTAAATGATTTCGGACGAGGTTTCAAATGTTTTTTATAAAAACAAAATATTGCCATTAAATCAAACCGCTAATGTCCTAAAGTGTGAGCGCAATTACGGTGCAGCTCAGAATTTTGGGTTCAATCAAGTATCCTGAGCAGCACTGCATTGAAAGTCTTTCTCGTATCGTCACTTTTTATCGTAAAAAACTTGTCGCACTAACACTAGTTGTACAATGAATTGAGACAAACGCTGCTGGATTCAGATATTACGTAAACCCGTATCCGAAAGTACTTCTATACTTTTAACTTTTAAGCCCATACATGTCTCATAGTAAAAACCCTGCTTTAGTTATGAATAAATAATAACCGCATTCAACGGGGGTGGGAATGAACATCTCATATCTTATCAGCCGGAAGACTACTCTTATCCGACCTATTCCGACAATCCTGACCAGATCATCATCTTGTGGGGGGCTACCTTTTTTTATGAAAATAAGGGATGAGACGAGCCGGACGTTCAGCTGATAGTAATTGATACGCCCTGCCCATTACAATGCAGCGCCACTTAAGATGATTGAAACACCCAAAAATTCTGAGCGGCACTACAACTGCTCTCATCACCTTGAGACATAAGATGTCAAGTCTCATTTGCCCAGTAATTTCACTAGCTACGGCACCCAAATAGGCGCCGTTGTGGTACCTATAATCTAGCCGGCATCCGGTGCAAAGGAGCCTACCACTGGTAAAACCTACGCGTTACGTTACGTAGTTATGATGATCAAAATTATCGCGAGAAATGAAGATTCGTGTTAGGAATCTATCGCGTATCAACAAACAGAGTCACATGTAGATCATAGTTGTGGACATATCAGTATCGAAGTCGACAGTCAGCTGCGGGTCGCGGGTCCATTGATTGAGCTCGGCAGTCGACCTGCGATAACCCGCGCGGCGCCCGCCGTCTCCGTTCCATTCATTCCGATTAATAACAGCTGTTTATGTTATCAAGCGATTAGTTTTAATTGACCAGTTTATCCCACTGTGACGTGTCTACGATGTTGCATAATATCATATGATTATGAGCTTGCTTGTTGTATTATTCTGGTTATAGATAGCTAGATAACCATAGGTTGTAGTGAGCTACCGAAACATATTTTTTTTTTAAATATTCATTGTCATGCATGAACGGACAATCACTAGGTTAAATTTATGGTAGAGAAGCAAAGTCTCTAACATAGCCCTAATGATTGCGAAACTGGAGTGGCAGTGGGCAGAGTACATAGTTCGACGGACAGATGGCCGTTGGGGCAGTAAAGTCCTCGAATGGCGACCAAGTACCGGAAGACGTAGTATTGTTAGGCCCCCCACAACATGGACCAACGATTTGCTTAAGATCGCCGGAATAGGTTGGATTTTCTTTGGTGGAGACCTTTGTCCAGCTGTGAATGTTTGCCGGCTGAAATGGATGGAGCCCTTGCGAACGTTTGTATGGAATGGAAGGAGTTTTAACAATATTTACACGAAGAATTTGTTAGCGTTTTAATAGCAATTTCTCATGTAAGGCACAATACATTTTAATGAGAAGAAAGTTTATTTAACCGAAAAATATTTATAATCAGTTTACTTATTTTAAGCTCAGTATAAATAGTTATAAGCACTGAGTTTCTGAAAGTAATATATGTGTGAGAGGCTCCTTTCCCAGTGGGAGGCTCCTGTGAACCGGATGCCGGCTAGATTATGGGTACCACAACGGTGTCTATTTCTGTCGTGAAGCAGTAATATGTAAGCATTACTGTGTTTCAGTCTGACTGGCGCCGTAGGTAGTGAAATTACTGGGCAAATGAAACTTGACATCTTATGTCTCAAGGTGACGAGGGCAGTTGGTTTTTCAATAATATTGAGCGGCACTGCGTTATAATGGACAGGGCGTATCAATTTCCATCAGCTGAACGTCGTGCTCGTCCCGTCCCTTATTTTCATAAAAAAATGTGTCTAATGCGAACATTGATTCAATTTAAACAAACTGTCAAAGAATCCAAAAACGTAAAATGAAATCGGAAAATATCTTATAAAAAGATATCACAACAAATACCTAGATATTATAGCTACATAATATATCACCGTTGTTTACGGCAGTATGGACGCGAACAGAATAATTGGAAGGTGACACAAGTGTCGGGTTACCACTGTAATGAATGAGGTTAGCCTCGGCGCCGGCGCATGCAATATGCACATTCAGGATTCAAGGAACGCTCGCCTCGACTGTTATTGTATTACTCGACGACCTCAATATATGTCTGTCTTGCTTATCATTGTGTGTTATAAATTATTCACTCAAACACAACAATCATTCATATATCTTCTTCTAAATTACAGAGTATTAAGTATCAGAGTTAACAAAATCTCTTCGTGAAACAAACCAACGAATATGATATCTAAATATTTTTATGCTGTATGCGCGTTCAGCCATAAAAACGGGGAAACAAGTTACAGAAGGAGAGAAAAGTGTAGGTAATAAATAGGAGTTTGGAAAATTGTTTATGTATCTAAAGACCCCTGGTTTTGCGGATGTCCATGAGGGGTTGCCTCACCTCTCCCCATCACTTGAGCCTCTTGCCAGTTTGCCCACTCTTATATATAAAATAATCTATAATATTATGCAAGTATTGGTGAGCTAAAGGCAGAGACAATAGAATGCCATTTGCTTCTATCCTTACAAACCTCACGCGCCTCCTCTATATTCATTACTCTTTTCATACATGCTCGCCAGTTGCGGGTGCTTCTCACCTTCATATCTTCCGTCTCTTGTAAACATGCTACGCAAATAAACGAATTCTGTAACTTGTTCTACCCTTTCATCTTCAATGGTGATAGTACACTCAGTCAACCTTTCATCCTTCTCAAATACCATCACTTTCGTCTTTCTTGAATTTACTTTCAAACCTTTCTCTTTAAAGCTCCCGTTCTAGCAGTCCATCATTTGTTGCAACTCATTTACCGATGATGAAAAAATGACTTGATCATCGGCGTACAAGACACATTCACTGCCAACAAAATAAATAAAAATAATAGCTGGGATAGTAATAATAATAATACCTACTTAAGGCGAATTTTGATTACATTTTTTGGTACATATGAATGTTTGAAAATATGTATAAATGTATACTCGTTTTCGTAAGTCGACTATATTGCCAGAGTTGCCGCAAAAAGCAACATTGACTCGCCTCAAACGCCGACAATTTACTGACTACTACAAAATGAACGGGATGCTTGCTCGGATCCGAGTGGAAGACGCCGCTACTATAACCCCGTTTCGGACTCGGATCCGAGTGGCAAGCAAGGAATGTGTTAGTTAAGATATTAATAATTTTAATACATAGTACATATGTTTGGCTGTTACAACGCAGAGCTGCTCGAATTGTCGCGGATCCAGTACTCTGAGAACAGTCATTTGTTACGTAAAAAGTCGCTTCATTGTATCTATTTCACCGCATTTATAACAAGGAGTATAGCGAATAGCTATTCGACCTGAGACAAATGCCACCATTTTTTTCACAGTCCTCTTTTTTCATGGAAGAAAAGGAGAAACGAGCGTACGGGTTACCTGGTGTTAAGTGATCTCCTCCGCTCATGCTTTAAAGCAACACCAAAGGAATCTCAGGCGAGCTGCCAGTTTTAAGGGAGATTTATGCACTTTATGATCTTACATGGTATTACCTGAAAATACCGCGCAAGGAAGCTAATTCCATGCTTTGATTATCCTTGGATGAAAAGTACTTATTCCGAAGCCCGTGAACGCTGGAGTACCCCAAGGCTGAGTGATATCTCCCACGCTGTTTCTACTGCATATCAGTGATATGTTGGACATCTGCATCATACATTACTATGCAGACAACAGCACTGGTGATGCCGTATATACGGGCCATGGTCTCTCTCGGGAAATCGTCGACCAACGCCGGGAGAAACTTGTGACTTCTATCGAGTACTCTCTTGAGAAGGTCAGAATGGGGTAAATTGAACCATGTCTAATTGAACCACCAGAAGACTCAATTTACGTGTTATTACCTATTCCATGAAAAAAAAACACAATGAAAGAAGTAAAAAAGTATATGGAGGAAATATTAAGGCCTACAGGAAATTCTTAATAATCAGATCCACCTCTTACCGTTGCCCTTGAATGCTTGCATGCTATGAAATCACGAAACATAATAGATTTATCATTAGAGAATGGAAGCAAATATACTGAATTTCTAAAGGTTAAATAAATACGTCACTCCAAAAATATATAAATTTCTACCGTTCGAATATTCCATAAGAATCATTTTTACAGAAAGTGCGTTAGACGGCGATTCGATAAACCCAAACACGGCTAGACAGTACAACATACAATGTTTAAATCTTATAACTATATTTACAATACTACGACTACATAAAATTAAAACTATCATTACGTGGAAGCGTACCAAGAATACTGGCAGCATTACCCCGTTGGATAGCAAGGCTGATCCGTTGACCGAAATAGCTGCCAGCGCTTGGGTTTCCAGTAGCCTTATTGAGGCGCGAAGATAGTATTTTGAACATTCTCCGCGCCTCTGGGCCCCACGGGCCAAGTGTCTCGACACCAAACGGCACAAAGATGTATGACTCACTGAGACCAACATATTTGCGACGCTTGCTGTCTTCGGCAGTCGATTGTTTAAATTGTTTTGAAATTAAACCTTAATTTTAATTTACTTTCCGTTTTTGTTTACTTTTTACTTTATTTCTTCGAAATTCTTTTTCATTCTTCACTTTATTAAGGGAACATATATACAACATAACATTATTTTAGATAAATTACATTAATCTTGCTCCTTCTCATGTCCAAGTTACGTCAGTTGGTGCTGGGGCTGCTGCTTCGACTGCCGAAGACGGCAAGCGTCGCAAATATGTTGGTCTCAGTGAGTCATACATCTTTGTGCCGTTTGGTGTCGAGACACTTGGCCCGTGGGGCCCAGAGGCGCGGAGAATGTTCAAAATACTATCTTCGCGCCTCAATAAGGCTACTGGAAACCCAAGCGCTAGCAGCTATTTCGGTCAACGGATCAGCCTCAACCAACGCGGTAATGCTGCCAGTATTCCTGGTACGCTTCCACGTAATGATAGTTTTAATTTTATGTAGTCGTAGTATTGTAAATATAGTTATAAGATTTGTTTTGATTAAATTTCTATTACATAATTACACAATATATAAATTTTGTTACTCTATGATTATAGATCAAAAGTTAGTTGTATTTCGTATGAAAAACCTTGCCTGAATTAAGATTTGTCTGTGTCGTGTAAGTCTTCAGCTCAACTATTTTTCTTTTGATATTTTCAGATATTTAAAAAAGTATTATAAAATCCCAACACATTTCTATATTAAGTTGATATGAAGTATACAGAATCATAACTATATAAATAATAAATTTTATTACTCTATGATTATAGGTCAAAAATTTGTTGTATTTGAAAAACGCGTTGTCCTTGTCGTTGATATTTAAAAAAAATATTATACAATCCCCACACATTTCTATGTGATCCTTATATAGAACTACCCACAAAGTGCCCAGAATCAGTTTAAAACGTAAATGTCGAAGCTCATAATAATATAACCGGTACTCAGATACCGGTAGCTACCGCATACTGTAATGATTATTATCAGTACTGGAGATAATCGTGAATTATGGACTTGAGCATGACAGCCTGTTATACTCCTTCATATTTAAGTACTGCGCACAATTTAATATTTTATTACAAAAAAATAGAATAGAAACACTTTATTAGCAATAAAAAACCCACACCTTCAATTATTTACAGTATTAATTGCAATCTTAAAATAATAAATTAAATTAAATAAGTGACAAAAATTATTAAAATTTAAAAAAAAAATGAACTGTGCGGCGTGTGATTCCCCGCTGAAAGGAGCTGACTTAGTACATTGTTGGTCAGTGTAGAAGACACCAACACAACACTTGTTTTCAGCAGCCCCTCGTGACATTTGGAGTTGACAGCTGCTGTGGTCTTCCCACCGTAATAATTTTTTTTTTTGTTGTCAAAGGGTATGAATGAATATCATGGCACTTTCATCTATAATACTTCTAAACAAATGTGTATTCTCTGTAATTTTAATTATTTTTACCAAATGTGTGATGTTTGTTTGTTTGTTTGTTTGAACGCGCTAATCTCAGATACTACTGGTACGATTTGAATGAATCTTTCAGTGTTGGGTAGTCCATTTATCGAGGAAGGCTATAGGCTATGTTTTTTTTTCAAAATTAGGGATCCGTAATAAAATTGCTATTTTGTAACACAAGGTGTAAAATCGAAAACCTATTTTTGCGTGCGCTGCAAAAACTATTGACAATAGAACAAAATGATGTACAGGCTATAATATAGGCAATATTTTATTACTTATAAAACTATCGCGTGAATTATACTTTATATGGCAAAACAACGTTTGCCGGGTCAGCTAGTGTGTGATATATATATTGACGACCCATATAGCCAAGTGGTTAGTACTACTACCTACTAAGCTGGACGTCCCGGGTTCGAATCTCGGTAGGTGCAAATATTTATATATTATGGATGTTTGTTACCGACTCATGGATGTTTATAAGCATTTATGTATGTTAATTAAGTATATTGAGTTAAACATATCGTTGTCTATGGCATTGCCTAGTTTGGGGTAAAATAATTTGTGTAATAAAAGTGTGTCAATATTATTATTATTTATCGATTTTATAGTAGACTGATACAGTTTTTACTATTAAAAAAAGTTGTATGTAAGGATAGTTTAGGTAGAATAATAAATAGCTGTCTATTTAGAGTCTTAGATGTCTTAGAGTCACACATCTGAGGTTATCGTTCGCATACTTTGAAAATCAATAAATATTTTATAAAGATAATGCGTGGGCTTTAACATGAGAATCCATAACCTAAGTAGTATATGATTTTTTTAGTAGAAATTTACAGTTATAACTGCCGCTCCAAAAGGTGAGAACAAACCGAGCATGTACCTATATGTCGCAGGGATATGATAAAAACAGTGATTTGGCCAAATCTCGGAAGATGTTATAATAACAACACGGTTTTATCATTTCTAGAAACAAATCTAGTGATTTGACCAAATGCCAGGGTTGGTTCTGTGAAATGACAAAAAGTATTTTCTTTGGTATTTATAAGGTTTATTTGGTAAGACTTAGACATACTCTGGTAAGAATTTAGTATCGTGTCGCAGTTGGATGGGGGTGAGAGGGGAAGGGGGAGGGAGATGTCATCTGTCCCCTGGCTTACTCCCCCACTCCCATGAAAAGGTAACGCACCAGTCTCTTGAAAATCAAATTAATGTAACCTAACCTCAAAATAGATAAAAGTTTCTTTAAAGGCCAAGCAGAAGCCCCGCTTCGGGGCCCATATGATTAAAAAAAACCACGAATGGGTTGCCTTTACACCTAAACTGTCCGTGTCGGGGCATCACTCAAGTCTGATGCTCGCTTCCCGCGCTTTTACATCCTAAGTTCTTCTAGTCGCGTCACTCATTGTCATTTCACGGAACCAAACCTGGCATTTGATCAAATCACTTAGTGAATTGACCAAATATCTGTTAGTATCATTTCCCTACGACATATATACATAATAAGATGTATGTGCTTAAGATGAAAAAATACTTTAATTAAATAATCATATAACAACAACATCAACACACCTACACCAGAATATATAATATTCATAATATTATAGATCCTAATGTGTGCTCATCTCTGCTCATCCTTCCTTAAAAAAAATTGCAGTTTTAGAAGTGAAAACTTAGAAGGTTTAATATTAAAATTAGAAATAACATAATGTATAAAACAATTTATTTATTTTTAAAACTTATATTCATTAATATAGTAAACAAACATTAAAAAACTATTTCAACAATGCACAATTAATACACATTGAACATATAACTAAATCCATTGAATTTCACTTATAAGATATACACAGAACTAATGTAGCACAATACGTCAGCAGTATAGCTACAGATATACTGCTATAAGCGTTTCGGTGACGCGACCTCTGAGATTTCATCCAATAAAAAAGTGTCTAACCATATATATATTTATTTTTATTTTTTATTTTAATTATAGATCGCGTATATTTAGTCACGAGTATTTCGGTGATGCGAACCCATAAGATTTTACTCTATCAAAAAGTGCCTAACCTGGCTAAAGATGTGTGGTGGATGCCATCTGGATGTGTGGCGGTCCTCCATAGTGCGGTTTTCAAAGAGCTTTCTTCCACGTACTACAAAGCTGTGGAATGAGCTTCCTTGTGCCGTGTTTGCGGGACGATACGATATGGGTACCTTCAAAAAAAGCGCGTACACCTTCCTTAAAGGCCGGCAACGCTATTGTGATTTCTCTGGTGTTGCAAGAGAATGTGGGCGGCGGTGATCACTTAACACCAGGTGACCCGTACGCTCGTTTGTCCTCCTATTCCATAAACAAAAAACGAAGACTTCACTTCAAAAATCTGCGAGCCGTTACAAAATGAAAGGTAAAAATAACTCATAATCCAACAGAGTTTGAAGGCTCGATAAGAAACAATAATGTCGAAATTGTGTCTAAGATTTCATACCGTTTTTTATTACACCAGTGACCAGCTGTAAGTCATAACCTGTTATAATATTGCACTCAATGCAAATATCATAAGCTTTAAACTTCGATATCTGCAAACAGCGTCGTAGCAGACATAATTTGTGTCACTGCCGCATTTATCTAATTTACTAAAGTGCTCGTTTCCATTGTAATTATGCAAAACTATGTCACAATGACAAGTAACAAACTGTTTATGTGAACATTATTGCTATTTATGTATCTGTGATACTTAAATGGTTCTATTAAAAAACAATACAACGGTATTATCTTGCAATCATATGAAGGTGACGACTCCATTGTTTATTATATACTTTCTTCTTCTATTCTTCTAATATTTATTTTTTGCACCAAAAGGGTAAGCATCAATACAATTCCATAACTAACACAGATATATATAACCAGTGGGAGGCTCCTTTGCACAGGAAGCCGGGTAGATTATGGGTACACCACAACGGCGCCTATTTCTGCCGTGAAGCAGTAATGTGTAAACATTACTGTGTTTCGGTCTGAAAGGCGCCGTAGCTAGTGAAATTACTGGGCAAATGAGACTTAACATATTATGTCTCAAGGTGACGAGCACAATTGTAGCGCCGCTCAGAATTTGTGGGTTTTTCAAGAATCCTGAGCGGCACTGCATTGCAATGGGTAGGGCGTATCAATTACCATCAGCTGAACGTCCTGCTCGTCTCGTCCCTTATTTTCATAAAAAAAGGGTTGTTTTAAGTGACACCCCAATTATAGGTGCAAATCGAGATCAAGTAATAAAACGGACGTAAACAGAGCATTATTACGTTTTAGCAAATTAATATTAAAACATTATTAAATAAGAAATAAAAATTAAAATAGGGAAAAATTTAAGAGTAAATATACACCAACAACAAATTTCTTCTACAATAAACAATACAAATGTAGAAAAAATTAAAATAAGTATTTCAAAATTTCAAATAACTTAAAACTAAGAGACATAATTTATATCTGACCTAGGAAAAAAGAGCATAGTAAAAACCTCCACCACTAAACTCACCTATTGGCCTTAGGCCTGGCTAAAAACCAACCTCGATTCCGTCTTAGTCTTCACTAATCGCTTCTGTTTCGAAGTTCCTGAGGTTTGGTGGTCCAGTTCAACGCCGTTCAGCCGACGAACTTTGGGCCTGTTCTGTTCTTTTCTTTCACTTACAACCAAAAAAGTTAGAAAAACCCATCCCAGAAGTTGTCGTTAGTGTTGCAAAATGCTTTATTCCTACTTTACAGATAGAAACAATAAAAAAAATCAAAGCCATAGCCAATATTACATGTTTAAAAGCAAATTACAACAATAAGGTGAAAAATGGAATTTGGATTGAATTTTCTGTACTATTATTAAGTTTAAAAAAAAAAAATTAGTGCCAACCCGGTTGTAAAAGTTCTATTTTCTTATACAAAAATATGGGTGAAACTTACTATCCAATCTTTAAGGTAATTTAATTAGAAAACAGTTTTTCCTTGCCCCATCGGAGTTACATCATAACAATAGTTAACTATCATTTCAGAACATACCTTCAAACATCAGGCATATAACAATGAGATATAATTGAATCTTCAGCTTATTTTCAAGGTCGTCTGAGAATAGTCACGCCCTTTATAGTTCTTTTAGTTCAAATTCTTTATAGCCAGCATTCCACATAACCATATGAAGAATAAATAAAGCCCCTCAAATATCTACGCGGTCGTCGCGTATCAAAGCACTCGGCTACTCACCGCTCGGACACTTGACGACAAAATGTTATTATTCGCTGGAACCAACGCACGTGTTCGCTCAGATAATCAGTTAAATACGCAATTAAGTCTGGAATGCTAGTAATACCATTATATATTAAAATGATTATTTACTCACAGCTGTAGAGCCATAAGAGACAATTTGATTGTTTAATAATGTTTTTTTTTTCAGGTGGTAGCATTGTGAATGCCTTTGTGCACACTCACAAACTGAAGCTGATGTTGATGATGAAGATGCCAGCAGGTCAGGCACTTATCTTATATAAAAGACTATATAAGAATGATACAATTCACAACATCGAAGGGTTGTTACCAGTGGGAGGCTGCTTTGCACAGGATGCCGGCTGGATTATGGGAACCACAACGGCGCCTATTTCTGCCGTGAATTAGATTACTGTGTTTCGGTCTGAAGGGCGCCGTAGCTAGTGAAATTACTGGGCAAATGAGACTTAATATCTTATGACTCAAGGTGACGAGCGCAGTTGTAGTGCCGCTCAGAATTTTTGGGGTTTTCAAGAATCCTGAGCGGCACTGCATTGTAATGGGCAAGGCGTATCAATTACCATCAGCTGAACGTCCTGCTCGTCTCGTCCCTTATTTTTATAAAAAAAAATCGAAGGGACTAAAAGGATAACAGATGATGTCATAGAAATTGGGGGAACTGACTGGAAATAGGAAACATACAACCAAAGAGAAATCACTAGAAGAGTTATTTAATGGCTAAAATAGGCCTTATTATTTATATAACTTGAAAATTTTAGTAAAAATATTCAAATTAATAATTTTACTTTTATCCACAAAGTAAATAAACAAGGCTAAATGCAACTGGGCAATCATTAGTCACATGTTATAAAACAAACTAAACTTCTAAAATACATTGAATAAAGTAAAAAATACCACAGTGCCTGAAGACGAAGGCTTTCAACCAGTGTGTCTTGCCAGTGATAACGTACGCAAACGTGGTCACTGATCGCTAACTATCGGCCTGATGAGAAAGCTCATGGTCGCTCAGAGGGCAATGGAGAGGGCTATGCTCAGAGTTTCACTGCAAGATTGAATCAGAAATGAGGAGAACCAAAGTCACCCACATAGCCCAAATGATTGCGAAACTGTACTGGCAGCGAACAGGGCATGTGCCCTTTGTCCATTTGCCATTTGTCCGTAGAACTATGTAGTTCTACGGACAAATGGGCGGTGGGGCGGAAAAGTCCTCGAATGGTGATCACGTACCGGAAGAATACGTTAGATAAGGGCAGCGCTGGACCGATCGTCGTGGAAATCTTTGGGGGAGGCCTTTGTCCAGCAGTGTACGTCTTCCGGCTGATGATGATGATAAAATAAAGTTACTATTTAAAATCCTCAAAACGTACTATAAGAAATTCCAAGAACTCAAACAATCTTATCTAAGAATGTTTTACCTTAGCATTCTGCGGTTGTAACCTCACCAATTACATCCAAAAACATAACTTTTCAAGATTCAAAGCTGTAATTGGACTTATCACGTTACCATCAAGTCGTCACCTGTCTCCCGTCACTTAATTTATAGCCGTATCGTGGCCGTGATATTCGTCGAACTCATAAAAAGTGATAAATTTGTAACAGAATACGATTAGAATCTCTTTGGAATTTTTATCACTCGTTTGAAGTTCGGTTTGACGGCTGGCAACATCGATCGAGCAAATGTCAAGCGTTCCACAGCTGATAATGACGTAAATTGTTGCGTATTCGCGCCATTTGTGCAGCCTTTCGATTACCTATACATCGCAAAATGCTGCATTCCTAATTATCATCGGTAAGTTGGCCTGTAATATATATTATTTATACTACATTTTCTTGGATAGTGATTTCGTATTGATGTGACAACTGGGCCGAAAGTGTGTCATATATTTCGTACGAGTATATGAGGGCGGTGCCTAACAAGCAAGAGGCTCTATCTAGACGTAAAAATTATCTAAGATGGATAACTACATCTAGGGTTTCTATTATTTATATGCAATGACAAGAACGACATTGTTTATATGCATATTGCAAACATTTCGTGCGTAGGTTTAAGCAAATTTATATTTTAATTTTCATTATAATAATTTTTGTAGCTTTAGTAAGTATGTATCACTTTGGGACCGTGAATTTCCTACTCGTGGCCTTCGGCTTCAATTTTAGGCAAGGCTTAGAATTTATGAAAAATGTACCACTACACGAGTATATTTATCCTATAGTACAAGAGAATATTCTCTCAGTATCTTATATTAACTCTAAACTGACTCTATCTAAACTGTGTGTGTACTTGGAATTTTTGGAATTACCCACGGCTTTATAAGCATTTGACATTTTATAATGAATTAATTATTCCACTGATTAGAAACTTTTATAATTCGTCCATGATAAATATGTGATCCATTATCCTATTATGAGAAATAAACTATATGAATTTGAATTTGATAATAGCGTCAAACTATATAACATAGGGCTATGATAATAAACTATGTGTATCAATAATAAAATGAATGAAACATTCATTCCAACATGTTTTGCTGTTAAAATACAACCAAATCACTTTGCTAACATTAAAAGGCTCTTGTTTTCTGAAAATTTATTATTCTTTTCGGATAATTTTTGATGTAAATAAAATGGCGCGAAGTGAGAGAAGAAACGGTGCACGAAACTCTCACAGCATTGCTTTTTGCGCTCTTTAGATATAAATTTACAATTTATACAATATAGTACTGTATCATTGATATTATTACCACACAACCTACTCACCGTTTCAGTTTCTCAATATGGATACGATTTCTTCTTTTCTTTCTATTTAATTTTTTCTTGTAAGTTTTTCTAGTATTTTTCGTTTTTGTCTTAAACTACTTTGTCACATACTTATTGTACTGTTAATAGTATTCCCTTTAATTGGCGTATCTATTCTGTATAATTTTTAATATACTCTTTTCATTTTGTTAGCTGTAAGGAATCATAAATAAATAAATAAATAAATTATTATTGCTAAAAATAATCATAATCTAGTCCCCGGCTGTCCAATCACTTAGATATTACACAGTTCAGTAGGATTGACATCAGAGCTTTTAAAAAAAAATATATGTATGCACGCTACAAGTTATACTTCTTTGGCCTAACGAATCAAAAATCATTAAAATGATTTATTCCTCGTGCTATTCTACGTTTTTAGAAAGAACAACTTTGTAAAAATCTTGCAAAGATGGCTTTGACAATTAATTATTAAATAATGTATTCATTATTTATGTTGGCTGTATGGGCTTGAACCCTTTGCCTGTCGAAGAAAACAAAAAAAAAATAACGAATGACGCAAACGTCAGAACATTTTAGGAACCATCTTCAACCTCTTACTCTTGTGTTACAGTGATGCGCGTGATAGATTATTAAGCTTATTAACCTATCACGCGCGCATCTTACCTGTATAGCCGAGTGGCTAGCGATCCTACCTACTAAGCTAGAGGTCCCGGGTTCGAATCCCGGTAGATGCAAGCATTTATATGATGAAAACAGATGTTTGTTTCCGAGTCATGGATGTTTAAATGTATGTTTATATATATGTGTAAATATATGTATATGTATGTTTATATGAATTTATGTATGTTTAAGTAAGTATATTGTATTAAATATATCATTGTCTTTGTAACCCATAACACAGGCTATATATGCTTAACTTGGGGCAAGATAATTTGTGTAAAAAGTGTGTCAATAATAATATTATTATTATATTATCTTATAATTTTCCTCTCATATTTTTTTCATAACGCACCTAAAGAAGTATAACCAAAGAGAATTTAAACACTACGTTCAAGTATAACTTCAAAAATATAAATTTAATTATATATTTTAACTTTATTACAAAACTCGTATTGCTACATTTACCCTAGAAGCTATTTACATTTTAAGAATTCTACAAAGAATTAGTTATAAGCAATTGCTAATTTCTAGTGTAATATTTTCTTATTTCTAGTATACACAGAAATATTAAACAGTAAAACTATTCATCCGAGAAACAAAATAAAGCCTTTACACTCAGTAAGAACTACACAAGATAATTTCTCAGAAGTTAATAATTTTGAGGCCCTAAGTGGACACGGTCGAGCTATGAAAATGTTAGTTCCAGTTTTTTTATGACACTAAAGGACGAGACGAGCAGGACGTTCAGCTGATGGTAATTGATACGCCCTGCTCATTACAATGCTATGCCACTCAGGATTCTTGAAAAACCCAAAAATTCTAATCGGCCGCGGCGCCACAATTGCGCTCGTCACCTTGAGACATAAGATGTTAAGTCTCACTAGCTTTCACTAGCTACAGCGCCCTTCAGACCGAAACTCAGTAATGCTTACACATTACTGCTTCACGGCAAAAACAGGCGCCGTTGTGGCACCCATAATCTATCCGGCATCCTGTGCAAAGGAGCCTACCACTGGTTATGAATGAATTATGAATTAATTATTATCCGTTATATTGTTATTCAAGTATTTAGTTCCGGTTTACCTTTTGCACTCAGCTGAATAGTTGTCCAATATATAACAATAAACATAATATAGCGAGGTCACATCACAGCAGGATGGGAAAATACAAAATGTATTTAATATGTGCATTCATTAAATATTTGGAATAAATTTGATTAAAATTATCAAGCGGTATCATTAAAATGTTAATTGTTATCATCTATAACAAACGCCACGGACGAGTAAAAAAAATAAGGACTTCGCCGTGATATTAGCAAGTGAAGCACCTTTATGCTAGTGTGTGTGCGGTTACGGGGTATACCAGTTACACAATTTTTTCTCCCTTAAATAATCATATATCCACAAATACTATTATATTATTGTTTTTACACTTTTTCACAACGCACAACGGCATTTTTAAAATATTTTATTGCGACGCAAACTGATCTGTCACAGACGATCGCAAATCTCATAATGGCGGCCGATCAGCTTGTTGGCTTGTTTTGGTGCCTCACTGTTATGTAACGTGGCACGGAGTCCTTATTTTTATATATATATATATATATATATATATATATATTATATATATCACTAGCTGACCCGGCAAACGTTGTTTTGCCATATAAAGTATAATTCACGCGATAGTTTTATAAGTAATAAAATATTGCCTATATTATAGCCTGTACATCATTTTGTTCTATTGTCAATAGTTTTTGCAGCGCACGCAAAAATAGGTTTTCGATTTTACACCTTGTGTTACAAAATAGCAATTTTATTACGGATCCCTAATTTTGAAAAAAAATACATAGCCTATAGCCTTCCTCGATAAATGGACTACCCAACACTGAAATAATCATTCAAATCGGACCAGTAGTACCAGAGATTAGCGCGTTCAAAGAAACAAACAAACAAACACTGCAGCTTTATAATATTAGTATAGATATTCGTCCGTGGCGGTACCATTAAAATGTTAATTGAAATCACCTATAACAAACAGTATAAAAATAGATTTCATTTCGATCGTGTTCCTCGATACATAAATTCTTTGTGTCATTAATTATTTCGGCTGCAGTTTTTCAGTTGATCAAGCCTAGAGCATACTAGGGGTGAAAATGATATTTAAATATTTTTCTTTTATGAAAATAAGGGACGAGACGGGCAGAACGTTCAGCTGATGGTAATTGCTACACCATGCCCATAAAAATGCAATGCCGCTCAGGATTCATGAAAAAACCCAAAAATTCTGATCGGCACTACAACACCCCCACTACAACAACCGTAAGATATTAAGTCTTATTTGCCCAGTAATTTCACTAGCTACGGCGCCCTTCACACCGAAACACAATAATGCCTACACGTTACTGCTTCACGGGAGAAATAGGCGCCGTTGTGGTACCCATAATCTAGCCGTGCAAAGAAGCCTCCACTATACTAAGGAGCTAACTGGACTGTTTTTCGCTTTCTTTTCTTTTCTTATTGTATCGCAATAGGTATCTACTCTATCAGGATAGAGACTTTATTGGTTGAATAAATTGAATAAAACCTTACTGTATCTCCGTTACAGATGTTCTTCTCTCTCGCACGCTTCATTAGTCTATACGCTAGTATATTGTGAGTCTATAGCTAAGCGTGATAGCTCAGTCTCAATTAATACTCAGAAAATAAAGTGGTTGAAAGAAGTTTTCACTTTCAAAAAACATTAACTACAAAATATCTATCACATTACTTTAGATTAAGGATTGGTCTCCGCTGCACTCCAACTAGATACCGCAGGCGTAGTCGCAAAGTACAGCAACTAAAACTATGCCCAAGTGGGTGTACTCGAACCAGTCTTGAACAATGTGTGACTTTGACGTACCATATGTTCTGTTAAAATTTGCCAATAATTAAAACTAAAATGCCAGATTGCGTAGTAAAACTTTTACTATTAAAAGTATTATTTGTAATACTATGTACGATACAGAAATAAGAAAGACATTGGGATCACATATCATCAGTAAGCATTTTGTATTTTACTAATTTCTATGTAGAATAACGCGAAGCGTTTGTTACAAAATTTGAAAGATACCATTGAGTGTCAAGATGCCACGCACACAAGCATCTAATAGTAATAAAAGAGCTATTATTGTTCTTAGGTAGTGCGGTGTCTCGTTGGAGCGTACTTGAGACCAATCCTCAACATAAGATCACTACTTATAATACAAAAAATTACATGAAGTTATAGAGTAACAAAGTAGGTATACGTGGGTTCAACATGTTACAACCAAAATATTATGTTTATTGCTTTTCAAAATACTCTCCTTTACATTTTAGAGGACCACAGATCTGAAGGAATGTTTTCTACGTGCTGATTGAACGCTATTACTGTCTCTTCGGAAATGGTAAAAGTGAAACCTTTCATCAAATCTTTGATTTAGGCGAAAATACAGAAATCACAGGGTGCTAGGTCGGGGCTATGTGCGGGATGGGTGACGAGTTGTACTTTTCCAGAAGCTAAAAATTACTTAGTTTTGTTGGCCGTGTGTGAAGAAGCGTTGTTATGATATAGGAGAGCGCGGCTTTTTGGTCGTCTTTCGCTAACTTTTTTTAACACCCTGGGTAAACAAATGGTAGAATACCACTCGGTATTAACACTCTTTTGATCTTCAAGTGGAATTGTGCACATGGGATCCGTAGCTGAGAAAAAAAATGCGATCATATTTTACCAACGTTTCTTGCCTGCCTCACTTTTGTTGGCATGTTCTCATTTTCAAACACCCATACCCAGCAATCTTGATTGCTGTTTTTTTTTTTCGGGTTCAGAACAATAGATCCACGTTTCGCCTCCTGTGACAATGTCATAAATAGCATTAGAATGTCCGTGGTAGTACTTCATTAGCATCTGTGAGGACCATTCCACGCGAGCCCGCTTCTACGCCGCTGTCAGTTCACGAGGGATCCAACCACAACAAAGTTTCCAAACTTTCAATTCTTCGTGTAAAATTTTCTGAATTTGGCTCATACAAATCCCTATTAGTCCTCTAATTGTATCATAGGTAATCCACGGGGTTTCTTCAAAAGGCCGCTTAACAGTAGCCACATAATTTTGGTTGACGGCAGTAGAAGGCCGCCCTTAACGAAATTCGTCATGTAAAGAAACCCGACCTCTCTCAAATTCAACAAACCATCGCCTCGTGCTCAAGCAAGGCGCTTCTCTCCCAAAAGCATTTTGAAGACGAGCGGCACAGTCTTGCGGAGAGAGAGAACATTTAACATCATAAAAAATCATCGCCTAAAATCTTTTTAACTTAATTCTATTTTCGTTGCGTACGTAGAACTTTGATGTGTATTAAAAAGCAATTGACAAATGATTTCCCACCAATTATTTTTATTACTAAGAAGGTTGCAATGTTTCAAAAAATATAACATTCGAAATTCAAACAGTTCCGATTAGATAGAAGCGCAAAACTTTTACGGCCTTACAAAAAAATTTGGTATAAATTTATAACTGATGATAAACAAAGAAAATGCAAAATGTTTACAATGTCTTTGACAACACTGTCAATACAATGATAGTTCTGAAGTTTTCGAATGACGAGCTGCCTTGCAAATAAACGCGGGAAACGTTATACGTCCGAACAAACCATTCGTAAGCAAAATGTGTATTTGTAAGCATTTTACATATTCTTGGTTTATGCTTAGTTATAACTTTATGCCAATTTTATATGTAAGGCCGTTAGTGTTTAATATTTCAATGTTTTAATGTCTCTGTGCCTATTACGGTTAGATAAAACGATTCTCAAATATGATCTTGTTTGTTTTTAGTGAGTTAGAGATAAGTTATCGTAATTCGCCATGCTGGTCTGAGGCCGAACTAAACCAGATGAACGGCCTTGAGTCAGCAGGCTGTACTAGCCAGACGACATCTTGTATACAACCTGATCTATATCTTTGATACCATTATTATGAAATAGAACTAAAACATTGTATAGAGGGGAGTACGCTTATTTAAGTTATTTAATGAAGAATAATGATAATAATTTATTAATTCAATTTATTAGTTAAGGGCGAACGCTGCCCGTATCTTCGGAACCTTGCCTAAAGGGACTCTTTACACCCGTTGTGCTGCCTCAAGATGTAATCCCTCAATATCTCTGTAAGACGTAGACTTTCATACTACAACTGTACATTAGAAGTAGATCTGTAAATACAGTTAAACCGATTGCTTCAAACATCTGCTTCTGCTAAACATCTGCTAAATGATATAAAATATACATTAATGTCCAACAGCATATACTAATCTCACTTTCTGGACGCTTAAGATGAAAAAAACTTAAGTCCCTCTTTGTATTTTAAAATATGTCGCAACAGTACCGATAATTTCTGACAACTGCAATAAATTATAATCAAGTGGTATTAACAAGTGACTCATTCGCCGCGTCAACGATATGTCAACAATTCATTTGACATGTGTCAGAGTTATCGATCGTAAAAGAGGATTTCAATATTTCTTAACACGAAAACTTGTTAATGCATTGCATTTAACGACACCACAACGATCAACATGGATTATGATTTAAATTAAAATTGGTTTTACAAAGCAAGCTGTTAATAGTAACAATTTGGTTCCCATTAAAATACCTACGGTCTTACTACGGATTTAAATACCATAACGCATTAAATTGTAATAGTTAAACATTATTGAGGAATTCTTTTGGTGGTGGAGTATTGTAAATACTTCTATGTTTGTATATCAAATTATATTTTAAATTTCAGTCAGTCAATTTATATTTATTTGGCCTACCACGATATCTGGTGTATGGATAAACATAATCTACATTAATTATATTTTATTATAAATAAGTTACAGCTGGTAGCTGCTAGTATAAGGTGTATCTCTTAAAATAATTACACCTAATAATTTTCCTTCAGAATGCTATAAGCGCCCCATGTAAATCCCACCTTAGATATTTAGCGAATGACGTGGTGTTTCCTCGCCTGTGTATGTGTGATATGTCCTCACTATCTTTCTGTGTTTTGTGTGTCCTCATCTGTGGCGATGTCAAAAGAAACAAACTTCTAAACCGGGACCTAATCACTTGGAATAAGAAAGTATGCGACGCTACACATAATACAAGACTTCCAAACAATTACAATTATTTTACTTTAAAAAGTTTATCTCTCAGAGAAATCAAGTTTCATCCATAATTTCAACGAGCGTCTTACGAAATTTCGTCACGTGTCCTGACGCGAGTTTAACATTTTATACACATCTTAAGAAAAGTGCTCAACGCCGCTAAAGATGTTTTCACTTCGAAAACAAAGATATTCCACTGTTCCACGTAAAATTATTACCCTCCACGAAAAAGCTTACCTTATTAGCTGATGTGTTAATAAAAAATTGTGAATCATGTTATACGCCGATATAATATTAACACCAGGTTTTGCCCAGTTCAACGAATGCCAGAAGTATGAAGTATCAAGAAACCACCTTTAGCATCACGAGAGCATTCCTCTATGTCGTACCCACAGATTGTTTCAACATAATACAATCATTGTATTCTCAAGCTATGCGGCCTTAAAGAAACCTTGTTAACGGCATTCCTTCCACTTTGACACGTGTTCTAAAACTCGTTAGTATTTTACGACAATTTTGATTTATTATTTTGTTTCCACATAATTGGAAATTGTTTTGTTAAACGTTTCTAGAAAATTTTTACTTGAGATGAGTTTAGGGCTCGACTGTTATTTGGAACTGAATGATCGCATTAAGACCTTGCTTATAGAGCGAGGGCAGTTGACCAGAGCGTTTGAATCGTATTTTAAGGTTAAAATGATTATTAATTAAAAATAATTGATGACTAAAAATAAATTAAGAAACAAATAAAATTTGAAAAACAAAATTTATGAATGATGCGGTTCTCGAACCCAACCGTTCAAGTAACGTATCGTTATAAAATCTTGTTTGCTTTGTTCAACTCTCAGGTTGTGAGAATTAAGATAACAACAAAAATTATGTTATTTGGAGTAATATTAACCGAACGTTTAGGCTTAATTTAAATAAACTAAAAAAAATACAAATAAAGATATTCACAGTAATCGTGTATCATCTTTCAGAGTAGAAGTTATTGATGTTTTAAAAAAATAATTAGGTAGTATGGTTAAAGGATAACAAGTAAGATTTAAGAGCTTAAATTAATTTAAAAAAATATAATGCAGGCGTTACTTTTACTACGGCGTCATGAAAAGGACACTTAGTATTATTGGAAATGATTTCCAACACTGATTTCCAATTTTCAGTAGGTACCTACCAAGTCGACCTGTCGACCGGTCTTAAAAGTGACCATCCAAAAATAGTAGAAAAAGAAAAGAAACTAAAAGATTGAAGTGGAAAGCGAGTTTAAAAGTAATTTTATTTTAATTTTATTAAAAAGGATATATTTTGATTTTTTATTTTATTTATTCATGCTGTTTATTTTTGATTTTATGCCTCTGAACACTTTTGTTTCTCTAATAGAAAAGATTTCAGTTTGTTTTTAAAAAGTCATAAATCATACACTATTAAATTTTATTTTATTTTGAACTGTTAGTTATCATTATTTTGAGAAAAACGGATAAAACTAGAGAGAATTAATCGTATTCAAAGTATTAATTATGTATTCAATTCAGTGATCAAGTCGATTTTCCCATCTTAACTATATACTCGTATATAAAAGAGATTTCCACGTATATAGTCGATGAGTGACGATATCTCTGGAACCATTAGAGCTAAAGACTTGAAATTTGGTAGAAATATTCTTTTCACCGAGTAGACGTCAGCTAAGAACGGATTTTACGAAATTCCACCCGAACGAGGTTTTTTGTTATAATGCAACACTACAACGTCTGTCGGGTCAGCTAGTATGTCATAAGTAAATGAACCTTATAACAATGACGATCAGAATATTTGGTTTTTTCAAGAATGGCATGACAATACAGATGGCGCTGCATTAATAAATTCGTTATATTTACGAATGGGTAAACTTCTCGATCACCTTGTCACTTCGTTATTCAACCATATTCGTTAGAACGAAAAATTAATGCTTTACCCCCTTAATCATAATAGTCTGCTAACTTAAAGCATTGCTAATTCTCACTCTGTCTTCAGAAAGGGAAAAAACACTCCTTAGCGGCTGTTTAAAGTTAGCGGACCATTATGAATAAGGGGGTTAGTATTTAGTAATGAATGTTGTTATTGTTAAAAACAATGTAAAGTTTGATGTAATTATTCAATTTTATCTGGTAATTTTACAATACATGTAATAATTTTATTCGTTTTCTGGACTTCTTCTCCGTGTTAACTTTCACTCGTATTATAAGATATTGTAACAGGTATTATTGTATGGAGAATATGATACACCTTTTTAATGCTACTCTCTGAAATAAGAATAATTAAAATTCTTACTACTTTATTTTTTATACTATTGCACAAACCAATTCCTACAAAGATTAACTCAACATCCATTAAGTTTTTGTTCATAAAACTTTACAGCTTCTACACAATCAGCATCTCAGTTCATACTCGTAGAAGTTCCTAGTCATTACGGCTTGGCTGTAAAATACCCATTAAACACACTCAACGGGTTAAAAGTTAACAAATTTGTTTCTTCCAATTGGCTATGGTTCCTTATGCCTATTAATATATGGATGATATTTGCATAACATAACCGGCGACGGGTGAACGTTGTTTTCACGTAAACCCGACAACGTAATAAATTAAGCTTTGTATGACAGGACGTTGTTAGGAGATTTTACGAGGCAAAATATTAGTGATTTGTGCTGGTGACGGTTTGAAGACAGGTGGGCATTGTTGCCGGAACATTACTAGCATACATATATATAATATTCATGGATTTACATTAATATGAGAATAAATTCCCATTCTATCTGTCTGTTTAATAAGATAAATAAAGTGCTTAAATTACAAACAGCTAAATATCAAAAAGTATAATTTTCTATTTGTATGGCCAATGAAACACTTGGACTACACTGAAAAGGAAAATTTTATAAGATAAAAAATTTCTGCAACACATACAAGAAGTTACTACACACACACACATTAGCATCACTCACACTAACGCCAATTACTTTCTTTATCTAATTAAGTTTCTTTATAATATATTTATTTTTTGTATATCCTTTTCATCATCATAACCATGTGCTTTGGGGGTCCGGTGACTTGTGGCACAGGTATTCAATACCTATTTCAAGCACTGGTCTCTCACAATTCAAAGCATGGCTAAATATAATATATATTAATAAACTATGTATACTCCATGATTGTTAGAGAAAATAAATATATTTTGAATTTGAATTGAATCATGTTATTGTTAAGAATATGTGGTTTGTTAATTCATGTACAGAGGATAGTTGTTTTTGATGGGGACTATTAAATTTGTTCACGTATTATGTTTCTTAAATAATAGTATGCTACTTATCTTAATATATATAAATTACGTGACACATTGTTTGTCCGCGATGGACTCCTAAACTAATAAACGGATTGTAATGATACTCATTATGAACTACGCATTTATACGAAATAATTCTTGATGTTTTGAAATTTTATGGACAAATTTATTAAAACAGTAATTTATTTATTATGTACAGAACAATGTTTGTCGGGTCTGCTAGTTATATTATAAGTTTAGCTGGAACATACAAAAGTTAAAAGAATTATCTGTCAAGTAAAAAGCTGCTACACCTATACTTCACTTAAAAGTCAGCACTATGAAGAATGATTAAGCATTTCACTAACTCTATATAAATACGAATAGAATCAAATGCTACGACCTGTACTATTAAGGCTGTAGCTTTCTTGTAGTTATCATTGAACCAGTTAAATATTAGTGCTTATTACAGAAGCAATTTATTAGAATGATATTTATCAAATTGTTTATTTAAGTGACAGTAAGTCATTTATCAATATCGGTGGCAAAGTCACGCGAGCAATTCTCTACCGGTTTCGATTTGCACAATGACGCTAAATTATCTGCTTCTTGGTTCTCACTTCATAATTCATAAGGAAATGTCGATAAATATCGGAACAAACGCCTGTTTAGAAATTTGGCTCAATTAGTGCAGAGCTTGAGAATATCTGATGGATTTTGTTAGCAGATTTATGAGACACGAAGCCAGCCAAGCGACTTGTATCGACTTTGTTTAAATAAAATTTGAGCGATATATATTTTTGTCATAAGGGGAGGTAGTTCAGTCATGGTGACACAATGGATGTAAACCATCAACCACGGACAAAGTAAAAACCTTGGAAGTAAGTTATAATGAATGAATACTAATGTAATTGCAATTGAATTTTTAAATTAATTGTTACACTAATTGAAGGATAAATATATTTGTCATGAGGGTAGAGGTTTCGTCATGGTGTCAGGATGGATTTAACTACCACCATGGAAGTAAATTATAATTAATTAATTGTAAGGTGATTTTGTATTGATTAATTCACGTGTAATTGTTGTTATTGAATTGTAAAATAAATTATTACAATAATTGAGGTATAAATATTTTTGTCATGGGGGGAGAGTTTCCGTTATGGTGAAATGATGTATGTATCTTCCATCTTGGAAAAAAATTATAATTTATTTAATTAAAAGGTCATGTTGTATGGATTAATTCCCGTCATGTTATTTAAATTGAATTTTAAAATTAATTATTACATAGGTTCCGTTATGGTGACACAATAGATGTAACTTCCATCTTGGAAATAAGTTATAGTTAATTTAATTAAAAGGTTATTTTGTATTGATTAATTCATGTGCAATTTTATTTGAATTTTAAAATTAGGTGAGAGGATCCGTTATGGTGACAGGATGTATGTAACTTCCATCTTGGACATAAGTTATAGCTAATTTAATTAAAATTTTATTTTGTATGGATTGATTGACGAGTAAGTTTACTTGAATTTTAAAAGTAATTGTTACAATTTAAGGGATAAAAGTTTCTCGTGAGAGGAGAGGTTCATTCATGGTGACAGGATGTATGTAACTTCCACTATGGAAGTCAATTAAAATTAATTAATTCAACGGTTGATGTTTTGATTAATTCACGTGTTAATTTATTTGAATTGTCTTTTATGGCATGTTTATATATAAATAAGTGCACCTACCTGGATCCGAACCCGGGACCTCTAAGTTGTCAGATGGTGGATTTATATGATGAATATAGATGTAAATATGTATTCATGTATGTTTAAGTAAGTATATTGTCTAATAGTCTTTTTTTTTCCATCTTCAGCTATGGGGTTGAGACATGGACACTAAAGAAGGCCGACAGAGATCGGATTGATGCCTTTGAGATGTGGTGCTGAAGGAAGATGCTTCAAATCGCTTGGACAGCACTAACCAATCCATCCTTAACACTATAGGTTTAAAAACCAGACTCTCATCCATCTGCCTCCGTAGAATCTTAGAGTTCTTTGGACATATCGCCAGAAAAGATGGCCACAACCTCGAAGAACTGATGGTTACTGGGAAGGTAGACGGACGACGCCCCAGAGGTCGCAGCCCTATAAGATGGTCTGACCATATCCGCACATCTCTGAATACCGGACTTCATGATGCACTGCACGTAGCCAAAGACCGACACAGATGACGAACTATTCTTAAAAAGTTGAACCCTCAGAGAAATCACGATCCTCAGCAATGAGGAATACGACGCGAGGAGGAAGTAAGTATTAAATATATCGTCGTCTTGAATCCAGAGTATAAAAGTGTGTAAATTTTTTTATTTTTATTTATTTATGTAACGAAATAATAAAAAAATTCAGGCCCAATACAGTCAGGTTACATAATCACACTGACGCAAAAGCTGTGACTCAGTGGACTCCAGTTTTGGAAGACCAGTGCCACATTTTGTATTGCTTTTTTATTTCTTTTGTGTTAAGCATATATTTTGGTTTCGTTAACTTTTCATTTTCATTTCCAAAACTATATGACCGCCATTTAAGTTTTAGTAAAGACAATACCTAGATAACAATATTGGATTCCGAATAAAACCGAGTGATGTAACGAGAAATTCAACATCAATAAATATAAGGGTGGGCGGACAGTTGACCGCTGCCCGGTGTCCGCTGGCCAGCTGACACGTGTGATGGTCACGATTCACGACTGACGATCACGACTTTCAGCCACGACCACATTGCCAGCCACTGTGACGTCATCGATTACGTCATCGACTCCACGACCACTTTCTTATTCACCTTTATGTATCTTCATTAGCACTAAGTCTTTCAGATGTTTCAACGTCATACGTTTGGATCTAGTCTGTGACGGCTGTGAATACGTCACAAAAAAAAATTAGGGTGACAGTTAACCTCTATTTTAAGCTATGCACACACTCTAACTCAAAGTGACATACAAATCGCGAGTGTAAGACGTAGCTTATCACGAGCAGTTCTCTAGCGGCAAGAGGCTCTATGTAGTTTTCAGGGTTCAGTACTTTTAAAAGAAATAAAAATCCTGCATCGGGTTATTTCGTTGCCTATCAATTTTGTCTTAAGTAATGGAGTGAGATACCACTTCAAGCCGTATCAAAGTCTAGCGTGCTTTAAATCGCAAGTCTGTTGTATCCCAGAATCAGCTCGAACCATTTTAACGCTTGCAACGGGAGGCTACTATGCACAGGATGCCGGCTAGATAATGGGTACCACAATAGTGCCTATTTCTGCCGTGAAGTAGTATTGTGTAAGCATTACTGTGTAGGTCTGAAGGGCGCCATAGCTAGTGAAATTACTGGGCAAATGAGACTTGAGAACTTACGTCTCAAAGTGGCGTGAGCAGTTGTAGTGCCGCTCAGAGTTTTGTGGTTTTTCAATAAACCTGAGCATTGTAATGGGCAAGGCGTATTAATTACCATCAGCTGAACGTCCTGCTTGTCTCGTCCCTTATTTTCATAAAAAAAAATGCAAAGCTGTTCGAATCGTCGAGGACGAGAACCATCCATCCAGAATTGCTCTGTGAACTAGTTGATGGAAATGGTTTGCTCGAAAATCTGTTGAGATACCAGCATAGAGGAGGTTTTAGTCGGTAGTAGATTTCGATCTGCTTATTCAGCGTTCAGCCTTAATACGCGAACGTATTATCCTACCCAAAAAAAACTATGATCGTTTGGGGTTTGTTAAAGTTATCGCATGATTGTGTGTCTTCTAGTTCTATCACATGTATGACGGGAAGTGTTTCGAGGAGCTGTTTGACCGTTTCTCCTTTAACTCCACCATTGCACCCTTCAATATTATCATCACCATCTGGATGTGTGGCTGTCTTCTAGTGCCTACAATCAAAATATGGCCGGTATGAACTTGTTTGAGCGGTATTTCCAGGACTATACAATATGGAAAATTTATTGAATTAGGCGTTACTTTGCGGAAATCCATAATTATACAAATGATTTAAGTTTTCTTTAGTGTTAATTCCGCCAATATTTGTTTTTAAAACAATTCGACACGTGTTTCGCCTCTACACGAGGCATCCTCAAGACGTGGTGTCTCGCCAAAATCTGGCAAGAGACTGAAATACTGAGACTGTCTCTTGCCATTCATCTTTATAATTCAATAAAAAAAAACAGTACAAGGTTGAACAAAGTATGAGAATACTAATGTGCGGCTCCTTAAAGCTGTTAAACCATCAAATATCTGATAAAAAAAAAACATGAAATAAGGGCGTTAATGCCTAATAAATTAACACAAAAACCTTGGCACTATATATAACTTATAACATTAATCACAACATAATCGCAACGGCCGCTTTTTGAAGGTAGTTCCTGAGAATCAATGTTGGGTTATACGCAACTAATATGCTGAGTAGCAAACCTTTTTGGGACAAAACACGGCACCGTTATATTATCTTGATCTAGAACGAGCCTTACTTTAGTTTTTATATATACACTAGCCGTTCCCGCCCGCTTCACTGGGCGAATTTTAAAAGGAAGGAACGTTGGAATTTGAAAAATATATGTGGCCATAAACCATCTAGGATAAATTTCGCATCGAATGGTGGTAGTTTCATGTCGATACGATCGTTTTAGGCGTGGAAGAGCCTCAAACAAAGACCATTTTCAGTATATATATATATATTAATTACTGATGCGAGTACCAATAACAGATGTACACAACATTCACAGTTGCTGCTGTGACTATTATTAACTATTACATACTTATTATTACTAACTATTAACTAATTACGAATATAATTTAAAATAAAATTTAATAACAATTTAAAGTTGATTATAGACTTTAAGTTACATAAGTATAATTATTACATATAAAAGGAAAAAGATATTTATTTATTTCTATAAATACCGAGTGTTTTTATATTTATATTATATATATTTAGAAGATAGGTAGAAGATTCATATTCATAAATTTTTTTTTCATTTTATTTGTTGTTATATTTTGTAAATGTTTCCCTGTTTATGTCAATGATTTTTGTAGTGTTTGTTTCAAATAATAATAAACTTTATATTTCGACAATTAAGGAATTCCGAAAAATAATACCCAACTCAATACAACTGATATGGCGCTGCAGGGCAAGTTTCGATGGCGAACAACATTTTACCGGCTAAAATTCACATGGAACTGTAATGAAGTTCAATTATAATTAGTACTAAGTCTTTATAGTTCAAGTGATACATGAAATAACAAAGCGGAACCAAAGATTGTTACGTCTATACCGGCGCCATGTTTACTAACAGGCAGAGACTTTTCAACACTGCAGTGTGCACGTGGCTATGACAGCCCCAACTAACCAGATGCACAATTATGTCCTGTTTAAAATCACAGTGATATAAATACATTATACTGTGATTTAAAACAGGATATTCCTACAGACGTATTACTTGAAAATAATCGTTTAATTTCAATAAATAATTCAATCAATAATTTAATTATACTTACGCATACATCGCTATTAAAGTCTAATACTGGGTTACATAATAGTGCGTTACAAAGCGCTCTGGTCAAAGGTCTGGCCTCATATGCAGTACTGCTGTCATCTCTGGGCTGGTGCACCACAGAACTCAATCTGCATTTGTCAAATAAGTAGTTATTCTTTTTTTTGTCTTCATTATTTTAATAAGTTAAAGTTGTACTTTCATTTTTTATTTTGTTGTTATTATAGCTTAGATAGTATTAGTTCTATTTTTCAGAAGTAATGAGGGAGTATTTTTTGTAATTTTTATGTTCATCATAATTGCGTATACTTAAGAACTACTAATTGTAACATAAGTTTAAGAAAATAGTATTGTATATGATGTGGTGTGCTTTAATAAATAAATTAAAAAAAAGAACTGCTCGAATTGTCAACTGTCGAACAAGTCACGTGGCCTTTCCTATAGATGTTGCATCATAGTTTGTCTTGCACTGCATTTATCACGTGGAGTGTTGTGAAGGGTTGTTTAAGCTGTCTTCCTAGCGCTAAATTCCAACTTCACACGTCACGCTTCAGGCACTCCCCACCTGGATGTGTTCTGTTCCTGCACAGATGGTTTTCAAAGAACTTTCTTCCTAGTTAAACCCAACTATGGAACTTGCTGTTAGACAACCGACAAAACTGGCCAGGTATAATACTTTAGTGTGCGTGACAAGCCACGTCTTACACTTTGTGTTAGTGTTCGTGCGTGCATTTTTTTTCGACGTTTTCACAGCTGTCAATATTCTACCTAGATTCTAGACATATGAATGATCTGGACTTTTTTCAATAGCTTAGAATATGTATATTTGTCGCAGTGATATCATAAAAACAGTGATTTATTCATATATCGGAAGATGTTAAAATAACAACACGGTTTTATCGTTTCTCGAAACAAATCTAGTGATTTGACCAAATGCCAGAGTGGGTTCCGTGAAATAATAATAATTCTTTATTGCAGGCATAAAATCCCATACACAATATTGAGTCGTACAAATAAAATAGTATACATTACAATTACAAATTTATTTTCATTAATAATTTATTTATTTATCTCAGTCAGATAAAAACAAAAAGAAAACAGCTTTGTGTCCAAAGCTATTTTCTATTTGCTTCCCGATGTGTCGAGAGCCAATGGGCTATCATTGGACTACGCAGGTCCTGGCCCACCACCTGGAGGATGCTGTTACACGAGCCACGCAATCTTTCCCAGAAGGAAGATATACGAGCTCTGATGACAGCAAAGAAATCGGGCATTCCCGCCTCGGCAAACATGCCCGACGCGCTGCAGTACCGCGGTAACTTCATAAGAATGCGATATGCATCATTATATTGCACCCTTATGGTGCTGAAGGACGCCCTCTTGTATCGGTACCATAACTGGCAGGTATAGAAACACTGGCAGTATGCCCTGAAGAAGGTGCCCTTCACTTCATCACTGCATTTAGCAAATCTGCCCGCGAGCATGTTGCACCGAACCGACAATGACCGCCTTTCCCGCTCCATGTCGAGATCGTCCTTGCGATCGTCAGTGACAATGTGTCCAAGGTATTTGAACTGCTCAAGAACCCGAACCTTTGTTCCATTCAAATACACTTCGGGAACTCTCTCCGGACCCTTTCCCGCTTTGAAAACAAGCATTTTCGTCTTCGTGACATTGTACTTCAGTCCGTGAGAGTTGGCATAACTCTCACAGACTGACAATAACTTTCTGAGTCCTTTGATCGACGGGCTAAGGAGCACCATATCGTCCGCATAGCTCAGGTTGTTAAAGCAAACACCATAGATATGGCAGCCGACTCCAGTGCTCCTCAGCCCGCCTATCAGGTCGTTAACGTACACGTTAAAAAGGTCCGGAGAGGTTAGTCCACCCTGACGAACCCCGCATTCTGACCTATAGGCATCGGAGGTCGTGTCGCCCCACCTCACATGATTCGTTTGTCCCCCGTACCAGTATCTCATCACCTCTACCACTGATTCAGGAACACCTGAGGTGCGCAATTTGCTCCAGAGGATTTCATAATTCACTAGATCAAAAGCGCGGCTCAGATCCAGAAAGCAAGCATAAACAGACGTGTTACGGCTCACATAATAGTCAACTGTGTGCTTGAGGCTGACGATGGCTGAGTCTGTTGAGACGCCGGGACAATGACAAAAAGTCTTTTCTTTAGTATTTAAAAGGTTTATTTGGTAAGATTTGGACATAGTTTGGTAAGAATTTAATATCATGTCGCAGGTGGAGGGGGGTGAAAGGCGTAGGGGGAGGGGGGTGATGTCCCCTGTCCCCTGGCTCTTTCCCCCACTCCCATGAAAAGGTTATGCATCAATCATCATTCTCTTGAAAATCAAATTAATGCAGCCTAACCTCAAAACAGATAAAAGTTTCTCTAAAGGCCATGATGAAGCCCCGCTGAGCCCACCGGGGCCCATATTACTAAAGAAAACACGAAGAGGTTAGGCAACCCATTCTACCTAACCTGTCCGGGTCGGGGTATGACTGAAGTCTGATGTTCGCTCGCTTTTACATCCTAAGTTCTTCTAGTGGCGTCACTTATTGCCATTTCATGGAACCAACCCTGGCATTTGATCAAATCACTAGATTTGTTCAGAGAAATGAAAAAAATCTTAGAGAATTGACCAAATCTCTGCTATTATCATTTCCCTGTGACATATTAACATTATTGCTTAGGGTATGGAAAACACAATGAATCCATAAATAATGCGCGGCGCTTTATACGCCGGTAAGGATCATTTTCGAATGATATCGAACAATAAGAAGTAAAGTAGAAAAACATGTTTTTGTAAACAACTCCAAGGTCAAGGTTCCTTAAATCGATAAGTATCTATCGGATTCTCGCAAATAAAGTGCTTGCAAAATGCCTTGATTTTTTTATACGGTGAGTGTGGATTGATGCATCTATTGTACTCAATAACTATTTTAACTAATAATCGTTTTTACGTATTAATATACGTTTCTTACATATTCTTTACATGTATTCTAACTTAAACGATTTGTAAAAAGATGAAGTGTCATTCCCTTGACCTACATGAATAAAGTAATTTTGATATGATTTATTTTACGTAAAAGGCATAAAAGGCATTTATTTTCTCAAAATTGATTCCTTTAGAATTATTTTTGATAACATTTCTTATACTACTAGATACTACTACCGCTTCGGAAACAAATGGCGCTCTGAGAGAGAAGAAGCGGGGCAAGAAACTCTCCCAGCATTCTTTTTTTTGCGCTCTTTCATTAAAAATATACAATATTGTACAGTTATTTCTATCGCTATAAAATAATCACAATCTAGTCCCAGGCTGTCCGATCATTTAGATATTCATCAGTGGAGTAATAGGATTTACGACAGAGCCATTTTTTTATAAAACATTTAAATTTATTTATAGATGATGCCTGAACAGTGGCTGGGACTTTATTGTAGAAGTGTATACATTTACCCTTAAAGCTATTATGTACCTTATGAAGCCTACTAAAATTAGTTACAAGCAATCCCTTATTTCTAGTGTTATAATAATGAAAATCACTATTAAGAGCAAAAAGGTGATTATTTTTGTGAATATATTATATTAAATTTTCATAAATGTACTGACAATGAACAGTCATAATATTTATTTCTTTAAATTTTTCTTTGAGAGACTGTCTATAACCAAGCTGATATATAGCATGAACAGCTCTCTTTTGCAATGCAAACACTATATCAATGTCAGCAGCATGACCCCATAGTAATATAGCGTACGTCATGATGCTGTGAAAATAACTAAAGTACACTAATCTAGCGGTCGCAACATTCGTGTACTCTCTAATCTTTCTAACTGCATATGCCGCAGAGCTGAGTCTATCTGCTAGATGGGTAATATGTGGACCCCACTGAAGCTTTTTATCTAACGTGATACCCAAGAAGACCGTAGTGTCCACAAGTTCCAATCTCTGGTCATTTATAAGTACGTTGGTTTGTACGTCCGCTGTGTTTGATGTAATGAACCGTAAACACTTTGTTTTTTTACTGTTTAAGTGCAGATTATTCGTCTCAAACCAACGCACTATCTTTGAGAGTGCATTGCTTACCTCGTCATCAATATCCGCACATCGCTTTACTTTAAAAATAAGTGAAGTATCATCAGCAAACAATACAATCTCATGGCTATCATCTACCACAAACGGTAGATCGTTAATATATCTAAGAAACAAGAAAGGACCGAGAATAGAACCCTGTGGAACACCTATTCCCACAGGTTTACCCGAAGACCGTTTGCCATTTACATCGACTATCTGAACTCTTTCGCTTAAATATGATTTTAACATATTTAGGGCTCTATTTTTCACTCCATAATGTTTTAGTTTTAGGAGTAAAGTTTCATGGTGGTCGCAGTCAAATGCTTTTGACAAATCACAAAAAATGCCTAATGCATCCTGTGACTCTTCCCAGGTGTCAAAGATGTGCTCAATGAGTCTAGTACCCGCATTAATTATTGATAAGCCCCTAGTGAAACCAAACTGATTTTTGTTCATTAATTTACAAAAATGCATTTGTAGCTGTTGAAGCAAAAGTTTTTCAAAAATTTTACTAAAAACAGGCAGCACTGAAATAGGTCTGACATTAGCAGGGTCAAAAGAACTGCCCGATTTAAACAAAGGTATAACTTTGCTGTATTTCATGAGGTCAGGGAACACACCCTCAACTATGCATTCATTAAATATTATTGCTAATTCAGGTGCTATAATGTCAAGTATGTATTTTACAATATTATTCGAAAGGCCCCATAGGTCTTTTGTATTTTTTAGGTTAATTAATTTGAAGATTTTTATTATATCGCTACCTGTAACATACTTAAATTTCAAATCAGTGGAAGATACTGGTACGTGTAATTTAAGCATATCATATGCTGCTTTTGGCGAAGAGATAAGGTCTTTGGTCGTGACAATCGGGATTTCGGAGAAGTATCTATTTCCGAATTTATAACGCGATATATTAATATTTAAACAGATAGAGGTGTTACGGCAATTCGATCTACCAGTTTCATTGTTAATTACACTCCAAGTCGCTTTTACTTTATTATTACTGTTTTTAATTTTATCTGCAATGAAACGTGTTTTCGCTTCATGACAAACTACTTTAAAGAGCTTGGAGTATTTTTTTACATATATTTTAAATCCTTCACTATTATTGTAATGTTTCTCATAATAAAGGTCATATAAGCGTTTACGACTTTTGTGGATACCCATTGTTGCCCAATCATTAAAACAATGTTTGTTGTTTACTGTCTCCGTTATTGGAGTAAAAATCCTGTCAAATTCCTCACAGAAGGAATTGAAGACTAAGCTATAGTAAAAATTAGCAGTTTCACCACAGTCTAAAAATGGTACCGTATTTACCAAATTATTTGTAAACCTCTCAAGACGGCTACCCGTAACAGGTATAATCGTCACCTTTTTTGGTCTGACATTTTCCAATCTTGTGTTTACTTTTATAAGTTGCCCACTATGGTCGGACTGAAGATTATTAATTATGAGTTTAGTAGTAATAGTAACATCTGTAAAAATATTATCTAAACAGGTTGCTGTTGTAGAAGTGATTCTAGTAGGTTCCCAAAACACATTCAACAAATTAAAACTTTGAAATAAATTTTTAAGGCTAGTACAATTCGCCGAAGGTTCAAGCAAGTTTATATTAAAATCTCCACACACTATAATTGACTTGCTGGTTTTGCTAAATTTTGATAGTACCTCCTCCATTCTATGTTGGAATTGTTCATATGATGCAGTGGGGGGGTGGTATACACTTACAATAATAAATTGCTCTAGTTCTATACAAGCTATCTCAATTAGTTGTTCTATAGAGAGATTAACAATATCTCTTCTATTTTTATATTTTAATCTATTATTAATAATAATTAGGGAACCTCCATGTATTGCCCTACTTCTATAAAACGAACTGACTACTTTATGTTCTCTAAAACTAAACTGGAGCTGATGACTCTTACGCCAATGTTCTGTAATACATAATATATCTATATTACAGCAGCTCAAAAACAGTTCAATTTCTAATTCCTTACTTGAGATACCTTGTATATTCTGGTGAACAATATTTATGAGCTTTATATTATGATTATCTATAGCAGTAACATTTATATTTGATGAATATTGCCTAATTTGTATGATATTGCAAGAGTTGTCCTCCCTTGTCAAATAACTTAATTTAAATTAATTGAAGAAAAATCTTCATTGTTATATTTTTGTACATTAGTACTAATACGTAGGTAACTATAATTTGAGAATTGCACCTAAATAACATTCTACAATCTAGGGTACTCGTGGTGTGGTGTTGCTATCTAAGTCCTATCTTGCCCGGGTCAAACTGAGTCACCTCTTTTTTGTGGCATTGGCGATTTTGATTATCATAATTGGAAATTCAATGAGCCACACTTGTCTTTCGAAACTGTTTATCAATTCTTGTTTTCGAAGAAGGCACACATAAACACCTGATTTTCTCTGTGATTTGTTTACAAGCTTAAATCCCGTTTTATATTATACTCTGTTTTGTATGGTTAGAGGTTTCCTTCCGATTTAAGGAAGAATTGGAGATAAGTAGAGTTGTACTGATAAACTCGCTTTCAGCTTAGTAATATTTATTGCAGAAATATAAGGAAACACATATGTTTTCGGTTATGTTTGGCGGGCGAGAATCGAACCGGGGACATCTTGGTGAAAGTTAACAGTTCTACTTGGTGCACCACCGAAGTTTTTAGAATATCTTAGTTATTACTTATTAGGGTTCCAAGCCCGAAAAAGACCTACCAGCTAGCGGGCTTTGTCTCATAAGAATTCTAAACGAATTTTTTTTTTAAGTTATACTTCTTTTGGCGCGATGGAGAAAAATGATGAGTGAATTTTTACGATGCGCACGCACACCGACACCTGAATTCTACATCGTGAAGTTAGTTCTAGGTGGCATGAAAATCGATAACTATGTTCAAGTTGTATTTTCTAGTATTTTTATATTTAGAACACTTTTTATGAAAATGAGGGACAAGACGAGCAGAACGTTCAGCTGATGGTAATTGATTCGCCCTGTCCATTGTTGCATGCAATGTCGCTCAGGATTCTTGAAAAACCCTAAAATTTCTGAGCGGCACTACAATTGCGCTCCTCACCTTGAGCCATAAGATGTTAAGTCTCATTTGTCCAGTAAATTCACTAGCTACAGCGTCCTTTCGACCGAAACACAATAATTTTTACACATTACTGCTTCGCGGCAGAAATAGGCGCCGTTGTGGTACCCATAATCCAGCCGGCATCCTGTGCAAAGGAGCCTCCCACTGGTAAAATTCTTAACAAATATTTAATAAGTATCTTCTAATATCACGCTCAATGTCATATATCACTCAATATCACTTTATGTGTACCGTCACTTAACCGGTTTTTAGGTTTCCAAAATAATAACTTTTACAGATTTTTCGAAAATCACTACACGTTTAGCTAACTGTCCGGACAACTCGTGATCCATAAATCTTGGTATTTTTGTCCAACTCTCGAGTTCGACGAAGTAATAGCGACAGAAGCAAACAAATAGATAACAACGAATGTTATATAAATACAAGTATGAATGTTTACGACGAAATTTAGCAGCAATGCCTTGAGTCCGGAAGCACGTGTCCTGTTTAACATACACCGACAACAATAGATGTACATTTAGCATGCGATATTACGTCACTGTTTCTTACCCATTCATTGGTCACTGCCTTTAAATATATTTCAATTTCAATTTGAATTTCAGATTGCTCTCATCCTAGTGTAACCATAAATTCTGCTACAAATAAAAATGTATTATTTTTTATGACGTTAATTAATCTTAATAAAACTTATACGTATTTATTTATTGAAGGCTGGGCAATAAATAAATAAAAAATATATTTTTTTATGACAATAAGGGACGAGATGAGCAGGACGTTCAGCTGATGGAATTAGCTCGACACCTGCGATATTCAAAAATTCAACAGTCCGTTTTGCGGAGTGCACTGAAGCAATGTTGTGGTGACATAGAGGAGGATCCTGCTTCGAGGGCACTGCTGTCGAGCTTTTTTCCAAGACAACAGGCAAACAGCGATGGACATACTACTCTGCAGTAACTTTCCTTCCATCTTCTAGCACGACTGTCGCGAAATGACCCTTCCGACCAAAGAATGAGGCAATCATCTTTTTTCCTTGATTTTTTCCTTTCTTTACCTTATTTAGCCGATCCTCGAAAGGAAACACCCACTGAGCTGATTGTTTTTTAGTTTCGGGTTCGTAGCAATATAATAATAATAATAAATAAATAATAATATCCAGCTTTCATCACCTGTGACGATGTCAAATACAGCATCTGAGTCACCGCCGTTGAACTTATCTAACATTTGGGGACTTCGTGTAATATTTTTTGAACTTGACTCATACCAATGCCTAGGCTTGCCCGTATCTGCTGATAGGTCACTCTCTTATCTTTTGCTATCATGCGGCGCACAGCACTGATGTTATCTTCAGTAGTCGCTGGTAAAGGAAGTCCCTCACGCGGATCATCATTGAGATTGCTACGACTACGCTTAAACTCGTTAAACCAATTGAAAATAGTGGCACGAGATGGGGCTTCATTAAGAAATGCTAATCGCAGCCTATATTGCCTCTCACAACGAAAGTCATAATAAATCATTGACCGAAAATTTTCTCGCGTTAGGTTCATTTTCACGTGTAACAAGAGTTTTAGATTTGCCGCCAATTCACAAAAACAAATGACAAATGAATGCAATATACTACACTAGCTTACCAAAGAGTTCTAAAATTGAAATTCAAAAAAAGTTTTCATTAGCAAAGTTTCAAACTGGCCAGTTCTAAACATTTTCAGTGCTACCCACGTTTATATCTGTAGCTTTTATGCTGGGGCCTTTAATCTATCTGGCCACGAATCTGTGAATTTACGTACTGTTTTGTTCATTGGTTGTTCTAGAAGTTTATGTGTTATGAACATACTCGCTGTCATTGCATTGCTTGTTGTAGTGCTTTTCAATAGTGAAATTTATGTCATCAGTAAAAAGGATATTTCTGTACTTTTCACGCGCGTATTGAGAAACCAAGCCTTCTGATCGAGGCTCTCTCTTTAACTGTAAGGATTGATTATGGATATCAGCGATAGGCACGAAGTCTACTTTGGTGGTACGTGAAAGCGTCCTACCTAATCTTAATTTCTCGGGGTAATATTTTTTTTCTAAATAGGATTTTGGCAAATTATGGCAATAACAGCCTTTTTAGATCATATACGACGTAATTACGCTCCGATTTTTTGTGGTCTTCGACAGAGGAGGAGCTCCATACCCACTCTATGCCAGGAAATCACTGCAGTTCTGTTTTTTAAACACCCTATTCCATTATCTTGATCTGTGGTCGTCTTAGCCCTCGCCAAGTTGAGCAAAAATACGCCGCACGGCCGTACCATCCTTTTCTCGAAACAGTTAGAAAGAAGCCTGAAAGGAAATGTACTGAAAATATTTTATGTATTAAATAAAAAGATTGACTTGGTCATCGCAATAAACAATCTAATTTAATAATATACTGAGACACATTGTGTTTTTTTTTAAAAAGGTACCCGGTTTTTTCATGCGATGGCCAAGTTAATCATGTTATTCAAGGAATAAAAGATTTTGACTATTGATATCGTCACTATAAGATTTTGTTATGTTAGCTAATCACGTAATAAATTAAGACAGAAGGGAGTATACAAAAGAAGAGGCATCCTCAGGACGTGTTGTCTCGCCAAAATCTAGCACGAGACTCAAAGTGAGTCTTGGTGAGACAACACGTCCTGAGGATTCCTCGTGTAGAGGCGAAACACGTGTCGAATTGTTTTAAAAACTAATATTGGCGGAATCAAGACTAAAGAAAATTTAAATCATTTGTATAATTAGGGATTTCCGCAAAGTAACGCCTAATTCAATAAATTTACAGAAGGGAGTAGTACGAACTAAATAAATTGACCGACTTGGAACCGACCGAATGTAATAACATGGATCTCACAACACACTTTTTACGTTAGAAGAACTGAGTTTCGAGACTCGTTTTTTTTTTATAAGTTACCTTTTTGATAGCTTAACCTTGAAATATATATGTGAAATGGCAGGAAATGTTCATAGTTTCTAACATAAACAACGCGATCCAAATTTGAATTAAAAAAGTTTTAACTTGTTTCAATATTTATGGTCAGACTAGTTATACTATGGTCGTAGATTATCATACTAGAAAATATTGGAATCAGTTTGAACTTCAGAGTGTCAATGACTTTAAGTATCAATTAAGTATAATTTTGAGTGTTTTAAATGATGGTTTTAAGTTTTAATGGTTTTAAGGAGAAATATATGAGAAAATGTTAGCTTCAAGGGTTAATTTTAATTTTATGTCACTTCAGAAATCAAAATAAGAAAATGGCGGAGCATTAAGCTCTTGCTGGTAATTCATAAGTGTAATTATGAGATAGTAGAATAAGTGATTTTTCTTTCTTACTTTGAAATGGCCAGGTTACAAGTATCAAGATTCTTTTTATATTTGGCTTATCGTTGAGAAAAACAATGGAAGTTCTAGAGATCTGCAAGCATCTCATCATATGGCTCATGTCAGATCTAAAATAAAAATATGAAAATGGCGAAACTGTAAGTTTTTCGTACCTTTCTAGAAGTCAGGCCTGATTACATAATATTTAATTAGTGTAAAATTCGTACAAAGTGTGGTAATTCTGGATCAATTAATTTTTCAATCAAATTTAATGCACAAGTTGTTTTAATGATAATAATAATAAATTAAATAATATAATAAAAAATATGTTAAATAAATGTATCATATCTGTTAAAAATATACATACATAAAAGCGCGTACACCTTCCTTAAAGGCCGGCAACGCTCCTGTGATTCCTCTGGTGTTGCAAGAGAATGTGGGCGGCGGTGATCACTTAACACCACGTGAACCATACGCTCGTTTGTCCTCCTTTCCCATAAAAAAAAATACATTTGTGCAACGGAAATAAGTTTAATTTTAGAAGTAATTTGTCCCCACACTAGAATCCCTCGTGTTTGAGGTCCAGTTTAACAACTTTCCCCAAAATTTTAATTCGTAGTCTCGTCAGAATAACTCAAACGCTACTTTATATTTGGCGAGTCATTCCGGCATCTTCAAAGCGTTTTTTCCCCGCTTCATCCATTGTCTTTCAGAACGAGTCACGCGTGTGCTCTATCTGATATTCGACCCTCGGCTGTCTGACGTGACGAAGATCAAAAGATTGCATTATGTGCGAATGATGTAATTTCATTCAATTGTTATTTAAATTTAATATCGCCGCACAGAAGTATATTTCATCAGTTACCTTCATCTTTACCAGACGGAGGCTCCTTTGCACAGGATGCCGGCTAGATAATGGGTACCACAACGCCGCTCTTTTTCTGCTGTGAAGCAGATATGTAAGCATTATGGTGTTTCGGTTTGAAGGGTGTCGTATCTAGTGAAATTACTGGGGAAATGAGACTAAACATCTTAAGTCTCTAGGTGACGAGCGCAATTATAGTGCCACTCAGAATTATTAGGCTTTTCAAGAATCCTGAGCAGCACTGCATTGTAATGGGCAGGATGGTCAAAGTGTTACTAAAAAATCTTTGACATTCATTAGTGTAATTTTTGAACTACAATAATAAAAAAAAATTTTTTTTTTTTTTATTATTGTAGTAAAATACTTTTGATTTAATGTCAACATGATCTTTCTATTTCCAGCTCTCGGTAGATACTTAATATTAAATATGAACTCATTTCCTAACCTCAAAGAGAAATATAATTGTAAATATTCTTCACTCACATGTCCAACTGTCTCTTTCTGTCCGACGTTCGCAGCTTGTCCTATAAAAATGAAAAATTTCTTGGCTTAGTCGGTTTTCTCAGAAATAGAGACATTTGACTTGTGAATTGGCATAGAAATTCTAAAGAAATCCATTACAAATTAGTTTCAAAATTGCACTGTGAAATTGTTTTACAGGGTATTTAGTATTGAAATATGGCATATTATCGAATAGTTAAAACTTAGGATTCCATACCCAAAGGATAATCGCTGTCCATCCATTACCGGTGGGAGGCACAGGATGCCGGCTAGATTATGGCCACATGACAATACCACAACTGCGCCTATTTCTGCCTTGAAGCAGTAATGTGTAAGCATTACTGTTTTTCGGTCTCAAAGGCACCGTAGCTAGTGAAATTACTGGGCAAATGAGACTTAACATCTTATGTCTCAAGGTGACGAGCGCAGTTATAGTACTGCTCAGAATTTTTGGGTATTTTAAAAATCAAATTGTAATGGGTAGGGCGTGTCAATTACCATCAACTGAACGTTCTGCTCATCTCGTCCCTTATTGACATAATAAAAAAAAAATGAGGTTTATCTCTTATTTAAAAAAAAATATGTTCGCTTAGCAGCAAACTATTTTATGCCTAAGTATAACATTACTTTGAGAGTACTGTGAAAGTGCCAGCTGTAGTTGACGTATAGTAAATCTATTTCAGTACGTTTAAAGAGTAGCTTACACCCCACGTTACCAGCCAGATATACTCAAGGTAAGGTGGCAGCCCTGCGCGCACGCAACTGTTCACCAGATGCATGTCTGGGCAGCACGTGGCCTGCTATCTGCTACTCAATGCCGCTTCTGTTATACCACATTTGATGCTCATGTGCTACTTATCTTTACGCACTTCTGTTTGCTGATGACGAATACGAACATGTCCAATTGAATACGACACTGTTTGGTGCTTTATAGATTCCATTACTAGCTGATATCTAACTAAGGAGTCTAATTAATACATAAAAAAAGTAACGAGAAGGTAACTAACTATCTAACTCAAAACTCAAATTAAAAACCATTTATTCAAAGAATGACACATATGAATGTTAATGTTAGATATTTAGTCTATTACCCAGCCTAGCGAAACTCTCTAAGAAAAAAGCCATTCAAAAGATTGTATGAAACGTGCAGTCATTGATAGATTGGCAGATGACGGCTATAATCTTGTAACAAACGGAGATAGCCGAAATCCACTACGTCCGCTTTCAAACTTACAAGCCGGATTATACTTCGTCGCGAATCGCCATACTGGAGGTCTATTACCAAAATCGAAAGCCGTAGTTTCGGTCCGAAACGAAAGAACGACGAACTTCGAATTAAATCCTATTACCAAAGTACTTCGGATCCGAATATTGCAGATGGATTTCATTTCGGAACCATAGACATAACCATAAAAAGTAAATGTCAATTGAATTTGGGAATAAGGTAAACGAAAGACAAAATGTCTAATCGCGAACTTCGTATCGATCTTCGGATCCGAAACACTTTCGTAATAGGGAAATGTACGATCCGTCAATCGAAACATCGTATTTTGATTGTGGTAATAGGGCTCCTGTAATTACTACTACTTATTTCAAATTTATGTCACATCACTGCACGTTTCATACTAAACTTAATTTCAGTTTTTAATTAGGCAGTCCCGGCTCTTATTGCCTAGTATTTACATCCTCATTGATAAGTTCTGAAGCTGAGCTTTAATGAGAGGAACTGGCAAGAAACTCAATGCTCATCTTTTAAATCAATATTTAGAACTTGGTCACTTTTCAAATTACTAAAGTAAAGATTTTTTTAAATGGAATAGTGGTGGAAGTATTTATGGAATCCTGGTGTTAACTGATCACCGCCGCCCACAATCTCTTGCAACACCAGAGGAATCACAGGAGCGTTGCCGGCCTTTGAGGAATGTGTATGCGCTTTTTTTGAAGGTACCCATGTAAAGTTTTTCAAACTACTTAAGTAAATGAACGAATCGATGTTTCAAGAAAATTTGTAAAAACCTCAAGAGCACAGTGATCGCTGGCAAATATCCTCTGCCCCCACCGCAAGGCCTCTCCCACTTGTGTCGCCTATTTATCGCGAAGATGTTCTACTTATACTTTCTTATACTAGTGGGAGGCACTGTTTTCCAGTTAGATTATATGTACCACGACGGTGCCTATTTCTACCGTGATGCAGTAACGTATAAACAATATTGTGTTTCGACCAGAAGAGCGCGGCGCTAGTGAAATTACTGGGCAAACGAGACTTAACATCTTATGTCTCAAGGAGACGAGCGCAATTGTAGTGCCACCCAGTTTTTTTTTTGTATTTTCAAGAATCCTGCGAGGCTCCGAATTGTTATGGGCAGGGCGTATCAATTGCCATCAGCTGAAAGTCCTGCTCGTATTGTCCCTTATTGACATAAAAAATGTAATAGTTTACTAATCATATTTTAAAACAAAACTTTTTGAACGATGCGGGACTCGAATCCACGATTTCTTGCGTTCCGTGCGAGTGCTCTCCCAACTGATCTAACCGTTCGAGTGACGTCGTCATAAAATCTTATATGCTTTGATCAAATCTCAGGTTGTAGCTTCATCTACAATTCTACAGGATCTACTTTACAGTTGATAATCTGCTCAACCCCAATATTTGCATATTAGGAAATTGACTTGAGATGTTGCTCTTGTAAATCTAAACAATTTGTTATGTTTTTTAAGTGATAACTCTCACTACTAGGATTAATACACAAATAAAATTTTAACGATGCGTGACTCGAACCCACGAACTCTCGCGTTCCGTGCCAAGTGCTCTTCCAACTGAGCTAGCCATGAGAGTGATGTATCGTCATAAAATCTTGTATGCTTTGTTCAACTCTCAGGTTGTGGCTAATCAGGTTAAACTTATAGTCTTACTTAGTTTGAATGAGGTAAGAACATGTAACAGTGAAGCATGGGTCTGTTCTGCTAATGTGGAAATAAACTCATTAGTATTCAATGTGAATCAGATTCACATCGCAATATGCAAACTGGACAGGCCCTGCCTTTCCGCCGGATATCATAAAACTAACTCATTTCATAAAATATAATCATGCTCTGTGACGACTCTACAAGACGTGAGATGTTTTAAAATGTTGGTGAAGTAAACTTTATTACCTGATTATTTTGGACAAATATTTGTTCTCGATAATTGAATTCATTTAATTCTCTGAACTATCATTATATTGGTTACTTATCATCATAATTCTGGCATTTTACCAGTCTCCTTGTTCAGGATGCCCGCTAGATTATTTCTGCCGTGAAGCAGTAATGTGTAAGCATTATTGTGTTCCGGTCGGAAGGGCGCCGTAGCTAGTGAAATTACTGGGCAAATGAGACTTAACATTTTATGTCTCAAGGAGACGAGCGCATTTGTAATGCCGCTCAGAATTTGTGGGATTTTCAAGAATCCTGAGCGGGACTGTATTGTAATGGGCAGGGCGTATCAATAAGCATGATCTGAACGTCCTGTTCGTCTCGTTCCTTATTGTCATAAAAAATTACATTTATAGGACTTCTCTTCAACAATATTTTCTACTCGTGGTAGGTGATAAACCAATATGCATTGCAGCTTAGAACTTTTGAAAAATCCAGTTAATCCTTAAACTTAAATAAATTATGACAGCTGGTTCAGTACTTGTATAAAATATTATGTGTACTCTTACTATACTGATAAGTACATATAGTTCTTTGTATTTCCACGAACTTAATTTGACAGACAAATCCATCTCATTAGTCTCGCCCAGTTGTCATAATAATATTCATTTATTTCACAGCTCCATTGAGTTAACAGCAGACAGTTTTTCATTCGTTAAGTCGTGTCATGTCAGTTGTCACCACGATATACCTATTTGTGCTTTGCTGTTGTCACCGATCACTGCCAATTTCAACACACCGCGAAAAAGACGTCTGGCCTAGATTTTTAACGATACATTTATGTTAGTTAGACCACGTTGAGCACAACGCAACTTATAGCAATAAACTCAATGAAACGTGGTAAATATATTATATAAAACTTAGATCAAGGATTAGTCTCTGCTGCGCTCCAACTAGACACCGCAGGCGTAGTCGCAGAGTGCGGCAACTAATACTACCTGCAAGTGGGCGTATCCGAGCCGGTCTCGAATAATGTGGCACACGTTGACGTGCCACATATTCTGTAAGACTTTGCTAATAATTGAAACTAAAATGGGTTGCATACAAAAATTTTGTAAAAATAATATTACAAGTAATAAGAAAGACACTGAGATCTATATATATATATACATATCATTAGTAAGTATTTTATGTATTGAGGGTTAGATGCCACGCACACAAGCATCTAATAGTTGCCATAATAAATAAGGTCCTGTTCTTAGGTAAAATCAAAATTCAAACTCATAACTCCCTACGTTTTAAAACTACTCTGAAATAACTAGGATTACGAGACTCGAACATTGGCGACGATTGCTATTATAGCAATGTTGCTCAGAGATTTGTGTTTTCAGGAATCCTGTGAAACCCTGAATTGCTTAGGCACTTACAGTCTAACGAATTTCTTTCTCGTCATGTCAGTTTTCGTATAAAAAGATCGTAATGCTTATTTAGAACTTATTAGTTTATTGTTAACTTATAACTTACTAGCTGACCCGGCAAACGTTGTTTTGCCATATAAAGTATAATTCACGCGATAGTTTTATAAGTAATAAAATATTGCCTATATTATAGCCTGTACATGATTTTGTTCTATTGTCAATAGTTTTTGCAGCGCACGCAAAAATAGGTTTTCGATTTTACACCTTGTGTTACAAAATAGCAAATTTTGTTACGGATCCCTAATTTTGAAAAAAACATAGCCTATAGCCTTCCTCGATAAATAGACTACCCAACACTGAAAGAATCATTCAAATCGGACCAGTAGTACCAGAGATTAGCGCGTTCAAACAAACAAACAAACACTGCAGCTTTATAATATTATTAGTATAGATAACTTCGTAGGTAGTCCCAATAGGCCGGTAAAACTCCTATCTTTACTTACTACAATAATATAAATCTGTACGCTCTGTACATAAAACTTTTTTGTCAAATTTTATTATAAATATTCGTTTTATCTCACGCTCAAAGCAAAACCTACAGTTGAAATTTTCCGTCCTCATATAACTCAAGCTAAATAGTAGGATCATGTTATTCTATGTGATAATAAATACATTCTGATTTTTAACCGACTTCAAAAAGGAGGAGGTTATCAATTCGATCGGTATTTTTATTTAATGTATGTACACCGATTACTCTGAGATTTATGATCTGATTTACGTAGTTGTTCTTTAGTTCTATGCAGAAAAGATGCCAATTGGTCCCATAAACATTTTACATAGTTTGGCCCAGTAGTTTTGATTTTATGAAAATTTTTGTTTACCTCGATGATATAATTGTATTTTGTGTACAGTTTCATTAGGAGATTTCATTCAGGTTGATTATATATTATAATTATTAACTGAAACTAAAAAGTAAAAAATAAAAAAACTACGTTTAAAAACTGAAAAGTATCAAATAACTAAAAAAATAATTTAATACACCATTACCTTTAATATTAATGAAATACTATTATTTGTATGTGCTACATATTGATAGCTTTGAAGCTTTGTAGTTTTTTTTTTCTTTTGATCTGTGTTGGTAGCTTAACGGCCTATATGATAACATATTCGTAGGAATACACATTCCTATTATAAAAAATGTTGCGTGCGTACAAAGTACACAATATGTCAGAAGTGAAAAATGCATTGTGCATGAACCTATAAACTGCATAATATGAAGTCCTGGTAGATGTTGCAAGGATGACACATGATTTCAACCGCTATGAAAGACAGTACTATCACCGCTGCCATATTTATGTTCTTCTGGTGTCTATGTGCAATCTATCCTGTGTAATACGTCGTGCGCATGACGTCAGAATATATTAAGGTATACCGCGTATATCGCGTCCTGCATAAGTCAATCTCTTCTTCTATTCTCTCTTCGTCTATAGGTTCTATTTCATCTAATTCAGTTGGGTTATTAAGCCGTTAAAGCAACAGACAGACAGAGTTACTTTCATGTTTATTACGTTATTGTATTATGGTATTTAAATATATGCTTTGTTTCGAGACAAATTTCCCGAACTTTCTGAACCATCAACATCTGCAGGACACATATTCATTACAGCTGGTTTCCAAAAATGCTGTTTGGCAGATGGACGTGAGAAACGCCTCATTATTGAAAACGAACTCATTTACGATGACTTAGTTTTGTTTCGACCACTGTTATGTTTTTAAACTTAAAAGAAACGCGACGATGTCATGGGTAATTGTGATCACATACAATCAAATTAGCTGTATCTCTATCAGATTATCAATGTTAACATATAATATATGAATTTTTTTCTGGCTGTGTGATTGTAATAGCTAATTAAAGAAACGCTAGCTTTATAGCCGAGTAATGTCAAAAAGGTAAGTAGTGTTAGATTAGGATTCCGCGTAAAATATTGAATTCCGTGAAATTGTGAATAAAACCTGGGTCAATGATCAGATTGCCCAAACAAAATAGGTTCTATTGGTAAAATAACAAAAAAATAAAATATTTAGACCAATCCGTTGGTTGAATTAGAGTAGGTAATAAAGAGTCTGACTATCGAAGAACGGTTTACGGTTTCAATCCATACTAGCAATAATTTAAATTCAAATATTTTTGTTCCAAGTAATTGTATATTCTGCATATAATATATATCTATGTATCTATATCCAATAAGGTCAGTTCAAATCCTATATTTCAATCCAGTTTTTACAAGCAAGTTTTTTACAGTTACCCAAAATTTCATATAATTCAACCGAAGTGCAATTATTTATAGAACTAGAGTTAATAATTTCGTTGAATTCAATTTTAATATCGGAGAACTGATTGTATTAAAACAAACATTCAAAATACAGCAGTGAACACCGCATTCAAGTCGGTATAGCCATTTCTGAGATTAGCATATACATTTGCACAGATAATCAGACAATTATTCTAAATACAGTTTACTAGAACTGCACGCTTTTGATTTTATTATAAGTATTTGTATAAATATATAATGTAGGCTATTTAATACTTATCAACCGAGAACAGAAAGTTATTTACAAACACTGCGTCCTAGATTTGTGACAAACACTCGTAAACACATTTGCACTTTAACTTATTATCACTTATCACAGTGGAAGTATGTCGTCAAACGATTTATACGACTCTACATATGTAAGTACAAGTACCAAATATATAATTACTGCTTTGGTATGATATACTTTGGTATATATATATAAATATTTGTATGAATTTGTCTATTAATATTTCATAACATCAAAAATTATTTCGTAAAATATGCTCCCTGTCGTTATAATAAAATTGTTTTACAGCAGAACTGTCAAGCCGTACGTCAATAAATTCTCTCACAGACAATATGTCCATACAAAACAAATATTGGAAATTAAAATTATTATGGGTTCCAAATCGAAATAAAAACTATCCTATCTCTCAACTTGGACTAAACTGCACTCCATGAAGTAATCCCCATTTAAATACGTTCATTAGTTTAGGAGTCCATCGCGGACAAACAATTTATTAAGATATATAATTTATAATTTGAAAAATTATAAGAAATATGAAATAATTTATCATCATTTTTGTATAACTAATAGCCTAAATGCATGGTCACATTTTTATTTAGAAGGGTAGCTATTTAATTTTATCACCAAAACGCGAAACAATATCATTACCCTCCTAAATGTTCCCTAGAAAATATTTCCTTCTTCGTCCAGCAAGTTTCTTTCCATCTGATGAAATGAAGTATGTATTGCATTGTACTGAGTTTGAGAACATAACAGAATAATAGGACTCTGCCTTGGGCTTCTTGATAGTTCGCAATTTTTCGAGGAATATATACAATTTAAAGCGATTTCATTCTTGACCCTTGATTCCACCTTCCACCATGCACGACACGCCACAAATAAGAATATCATCCCCTTCATCTGGATGTGTGGCGGTCCTCAACAGTGCGGTTTTCAAGGAGCTTTCTTCCTCGTACTACTAAGCTGTGAATGAGCTTCCTTGTGCGGTGTTTCCGGGACGATACGACATGGGTACCTTCAAAAAAAGCGCGTACACCTTCCTTAAAGGCCGGCAACGCTCTTGGTTCCTCTGGTGTTGCAAGAGAATGTGGGCTGCGGTGATCACTTAACACCAGGTGACCCGTACGCTCGTTTGTCCTCCTATTCCATAAAAAAAACTGTTTGTATTCAGCTAATACGCAAATTTCTGGTAAGTATCCCAAAACTCGGCGTTTTTATAAAGTAGTCAAAAAGATGAAAATATATCGCGTAGATTGTCAGGTAAGACGTGTTATATTGAGCACACGTGCACACAGCTGGCTCGAACCCGCGGCCACGTGTGCATTATGCCGCTATATGTATGCGATTCAGAGAACAGCGGCGCAATGTCCTATCTGTCTTAGCCGAGATAAAAAATGTATTTTTTCCGTATATTGTTTCCGTTTGAATACCTGGAACAGACATGGACTTATAATGCTTACTACTCGGATAAGTAACCATATTTTTAATGAAAAAAAGACCCGCTGAGTTTGTTGCGCCCGTTCTTCTCAGTGCTGAGGTGTACTTTTTGTAATGGGTGGTAAACTTTTTTAAATTTCAATAAGTGATATCACATCCTACTTTGAATAGAAATATTTGAATTTGAATATAATAGATAAATATTCTTCTATACATTTAAATCGAAGTTGCGATAGTAATCAGCACTATGCTGAAGTGTGAACAATTTTTGACAAACATGTAATTTGTTTTGTATATATTTGTTCATTTTATTATTTAAATATTGTGTTTGTTGAAAATAAATATATTTCTTTCTAACATCTTATGTCTGTGTGACGAGTGCAATGGCGGTGTCACTCAGAATATTCGATTTTGTTAGTGGTAGTAGTTTCTGATGATAGAGTGTATACAGAGACACTTACAACTGAACTGCCTGACAACTGACACTTATGTGAATGTCTAGCTCATCTCGAAATTTGAAGATTAAAAAAAATCCAGTGGGAGGCTCCTTTGCACAGGATGCCGGCTAGATGGATGGGTACCAAAACGGTGCCTATTTCTGTCGTGAATTAGTATTGTGTAAATATTACTGTGTTTTGGTCTAAAGGGCGCCGTAGCTAGTGAAATTACTGGGCAAATGAGACTTGACTTCTTACGTCTCTAGGTGACGAGCGCAAATTTTCGTGCCGGTCAGAATATTTGGGTGTTTCAAGAATCATTTTAAATTGTCAGTTAAATTATTGTCATTGAATTGTCTAAATACGTAGAAACCGTTCCTATGCTCTCTAAAAAACGGAAGTCTTTTCATTATTTATTTTTTATGTTTATTAAATGATTTTAATTCAATAACTCTTCTTAAACGATGATACGTCAAGTAATTTGTATTCATACTGTCATATGCAGAAAATATCTTTTCAAATCAGGGGCCCCATTCGTCACTTATTCCCAGATTATAAAAGATACGACACAGTCCTTAGAAGAAGCAATCAGGGGCGTGCGTATGATATAGGCCAATAGTTAGTGCCTAGCTCATTGTGAACCTTAAAAAATATAGCACTACTGTTCATTTACCTACAGTAGTCAGTCTATAGATTGCATATACAAAGCAGCAGCGTTTCATACAAATAATTTTGAACTATCGGACTAAAGCTCAACTACAACTAGTTAGATCTACAGTACCTACCTTGCTAGAAAACCAATGCGCGCCCCTTGGTAGCAATATATTATGTGAGTGCTAATAACGTAATCCCGTTATCACATAGCACGTATAAGCGCGAAATCTCTCATTACAGAGATAACGCTACTCGCTAATGGTTGATAACAATACACACTCAACAGCCATATGTCTTTATTGGACAGACATGAACTTGCAAGCTTTTTTGGCTTTACCTCAGATTTCCATCGATGAAAATTCTGTTGATGGAAACCGCGAATAATAGATTTTTTTCAAGCCCAGACAAAGCAAAAAGGGCTAACCTCCGGGATAACGATGGGAGAGAGGTGGTGAATGCTCATGCGTCCGTCTCTTACGGAAGAGAGGCGCAAGCGACTCTCCCTTGGAAATATACGTTGGGATATTGAACAGAAGGTGCTATCACAGCGATTCGGTCCTCCTTATCACCCCACTCCATTTTATCTATCTAATAATTGGGACTGGTGATATTAGAAGGATGATCACAATTGGGTCATTCTGGATATCTGGTATCCGCAATCCAGGTCAGACGAAAGTTTGATAAAGGGTATATATAGAGCGTGGACCGCGCGTCTTATATTAGACGAGTGACACGCCCCTAAACTTCACACGATCCGCGCATAAAATCCTCAAGCATTATAGGTACATTGATAGCGTTTTTATTTTTATAAGCAATAAATCAAGAATTTGTTACATTTATTATCATTTGTATTGTTTAAATTATTGTACACTAGCTTTTTCCCGCGAATTCGTCCGCGTGGAATAGTTACTACGATCAGCATTTTTTATTTGTGAGGATACTTTGCAAATAATACACACATAAACTGCTCTTTACGCTGCGCTCTTGTACGATACAGCGGATATCCCTGATCATTGTGGACAGTCTCTTTAATAGTATTTCCCTGCGAACTTTAATCTCCTATTTCATCCCCATGTAGGTTAAGTTTCCAAAATTCTCGAACAAATGTTTATAAATTACTTCTAATCAAGTGTCTAAATACTAAGTTTTATGGAGATATCTTCGATAATGACGTACTTCCATATAAACTTTCATCCCCTATTTCAACTTTTCCATTTTTTTTCGCTATAAAAGGCAGCCTATGTCCTTTTCAAAGCTCTATTCTATCTCTGTATTAAATTTCATATAAATCGATTGAGTGGTTTAGGCGTGAAAGCGTAACAAACAAACTTACATTCACATTTATAATATTAGTAGGGATTTTTTTATAACTCGTGTCAATAAGGACGTTCGAGTATTTTTGATGCGTAACTTTTCATTGATTATAAAAAATTAAAGGAATTTGAAATACAATAAAGCTTTTAGTATTTATTTAAAAGGGTGGTAAAAACCTTTCCCGAAGTTGTGATAATGGTAAAATGTATGAAATTTAACATTCATATGGAATTTTTATAACTTTGTGAATAAAGTGACTTTTATTTGATTTTGTAAATTAAATAGCTCGTTAAATAGATCATAAAAGGACACTGGTAGTATTGCCAACAAGTGCAAAAACGTGTTTAATAGGGATAAAGATCATTCAATTCAAGCTGATGTCTAGAAAGTATATTTCGAGGAATCGCCTTTTTATATGCTGATAAAAGTAATCATATAAACTTATATTAAGGATTGGTCTCTGCTGCGCTCCAACTAGAAACTGCACTGCAAGTGTATTTCTTATTTCTTGTAGTATTGTCTTTACAAAGTCTTACTACGCAACCCGGCATTTTTGTTTCAATTATTAGCAAAGTTTAACAAATCATATGGCACGTCAACGTCACACATTGTTTCCGTATTAGTTCCCGCACTTCGCCACTACGCCTGCGGTATCTAGTTGGAGCGCAGTGGAGACAAGTCCTTAATCTAAGACACTTATGAATGTTAAAAGTTTTTTCTTTTTACAATTTACCACTATATGGCATAAGGAGTTGAGTTTTAATAAGTAGCAACGACAAGTAACTCATTGCCACTCTGTTAAATCAACATTTACAGTTTCATTGGTTTGGCAAATTTAAATACGAGTACAATATATTTAGTGATTCAACAATAATACTCAAACGCCAAACGCCTTACACGAGTAAGTCAAAAAAAAATGTCAATCAATAAATTAAAACACAGGATTTATTTTAAAAACATGAAGCAAAGTTTCCGACTACAGGATCATCCTACCACCACAACTAGCACCCGTTCGCGAGCACGACAAATCAAATCAAACCAAAAATATTTTAATTTCTTAGTTAAATCACATTACACTTGAAATATGTGACTTTTTATTGAGCTTAGTCAAATTTCCTTAGAGAAGAACGACCAAGAAACTCCAAGGTTTTTGCTCTTTCCACGCATGGACCAGGTAATGTTTGACCTCGACCATATTTTACAAAGCAAACGGACCCAAAAACAACAAGTCACATGTCTATAAAATTAGATTTTTCGATGTTATCTATTACCTTGTTTACTGAGCATTGCCTCACTAACAGAGATGTTTGCATATGAATTCAAAAATAACAAAGCCATACAAAGGGTGTCCTACATTGTAACTACTTGCCACAATCGTAAACAGGGACAGATGACGCAAACCGTGATGAATTATTTACATTCGCGAATAGATTCAAAAACAAAACAACACCTGCGTTACCTTTATTTATAATTCAACATTTATTAAATACAATCTCATGAAAATACATAATGTAAGGCGTCATTCAGATTATCATAAGCATCGTTCGATTTTTCTGGAATGTTCCGTGAACGGCTTTCCTTCACGTTGCATGGGGCGTCTACTTCTACATCTTTCAGAAGTAACTCACCGTTTGGAAAAGGTTTCTCACGCTGATTGATGCAGTAAGGCGGGGATCATTCCTGTCGCTATATTGACAGACAGAATACCACAGCAGAGGGATTTTAAGGTCAGAGCAGTTATATCGATTTGAAAGATTACTGAAACTAATAGACTGATTAGACTTCACATCATAATATTTCTCAAAGTGACAAGGGGATTTACCATGCAGGACAGCAATATATGTAATGGGTAGGTCATATTATTTTTTTATGGAATAGGAGGACAAACGAGCGTACGGGTCAACTGGTGTTAAGTGATCACCGCCGCTCACGTTCTCTTGCAACACTAGAAGAATCACAGGAGCTTTGGCGGCCTTTAAGGAAGGTGTATGTGCTTTTTTAGGCATCTTAACCATGTCGTACCGTCCCGGAAACACCGCAAAAGGAAGCTCATTCCACTGCTTTGTAGTACGTGGAAGAAAATTCCTTGAAAACCGCACTGTGGAGGACCGCCACACACACAGATGGTGGAGATAATATCCAAATTTATAGAGTTACGTTCAGATTAACGTTTTGCTCGTCTTATAACTTATTCTTATAAATAAAATCATTAATTTCTTGAAAATCGTTTCAAATGTACACTGTTAAAATAACTAACCTTTACTTATTCACAGTGAGTGTGGATTGATTCAGTGACTGTACTTATAACTCTTATTGAGATTTGCTTATGATTTATTTAGATTTTTCAACTTGGTCAAAAACCTTGAAACATGAGTTGCTTTATGCAAAATAAAATCTGTATAAAATGTTTTACAAAATAGTGCGGCTGCATTGTATGTTGATTTGAATGAATGGCAATGAGTTACTTGTCAAAGAGGATGTGAATATTACGTAATAAAAGGCGGGATTGCCTAAGTAAAAATTGAAAATTTGTTTAGTATGAAACGTGCAGTGATTTGACAAAAGTTTGTAATAGTAATAATTACAGTATGGCAATTAACGACGAAGCCCGGCTAAGTTTGAAAGCGAACAATTGCTTAAAACGTAGTGGATATCGGCTATCTCCATTTTTAACAAGATTATAGCCGTCATCTGTCAATCTACCAATGACAGCACGTTTCATTCAATCGAGAGAATCGCCTTAAAACTCAAAAAACCTGCCACTTATAAACTATCTACTTATAACAAATTAAATTCATACAAAATTTCCATCCATAACGTGTCTCTTCAATTCCACTCGATATTGGCGAAATAATTTGCGCCCGACTGGTGCTGCCACACTCCATATCACAAAAATTGAATTGAGAATCGCTTTTTTCCAAGTGTGTTTCGCTACTTGTCACTTGGCATTGACATTTAATAACTGATTTAAATCTATCACTACATATTATAAAACAAAGTCTATATCTTTTCTGTTTATATATATGTATGTTCATTCGATGATTTATAAGGTAGGAGGCACTCTTGATTCCGTGATTCCTCCGGTGTGACGATCACATACCATCAGGTCACCTGGTGATGTACTTAAATGTAAATCTTGATATAAAAGAGTGGCAATGAGTTTCTTGCTACTTCTTCTCATTAGCTCAACCCTTTACGAAGTAGCGGTAGATTCAATAAGATAAATATTTTATTTTTTTAACATTCATAAGTGTCATTTCCGTGACCTACGTGAATAAATTGATTTTGATTTGATTTGAATTGACAAGTACATATAATATGCTCATTTGTCCTCTTCTTCCTTTTTTCTTTTAATCTCTTCTTCCTTGCCTTGTAAAAGACATCAGAGGAACAGTAAAATTGTCAAAATTTCCTTACAATATCACTATAGTTTTTTTTTATGAAAATAAGGTACGAGACGAGCAGGACGTTCAGCTGCGCGATTAATACGCCCTCCCCATTACTATGCAGTGCCGCTCAGGATTATTGAAAAACCCAAAAATTCTGAGTGGCATTACAATTGCGCTCGTCACCTTGAAACATAAGATGTCTAGTCTCATTTGCCCAGTAATTTCACTAGCTACGGCGCTAGTTTACCCGAACTACTTACTACTACTGCTACTTACTACTAGTTTACCCGTGACATTACAATGTCACTAAAACCAGGCCGTTAAATTGTAAGAAATGAATAATATCACAGATTTGAAAATATAATTACGACATATATAAGAAAAAAAGTGTCAGAATCTCTTATATTATTTAGGTACAGCTAATTTCTGCGACACTTAGCGATGTCAACAACTGATTGTATTACACATGTGCAATGTACTCAAATATGAGATATGTTATCACAGATTGTAGATAACACTTCTATTTTACACCTAAATTTCCTTCAGGTTGGTCTATACCGGTTTAATCCAGTTTTTGCAATTACTCATTCGTTACAGTGCAAATTAAGTGCAAAACTAGTACAACAACAACGGTATCGACAATAATAATTATCATTTTGTACACTTTATAATTGCTTGACCTGTATCCAGATTATATCTGATAGCTCGAATGGAGATGGATGAAAAAAGATGCAAAAACTGGAGATAGCCTTTACTCTAACGAGATCCAGAGCAACTAATCTTACAAACATCAAACAATTAGAATTTTCACTTACCTACAAATACTACTAATAATTCGTTTTGTGTAAAAAGAGTTATGGAATAAATGAGGCTTTACTATTATTATTAATTTTAATTAATGTAGTTATTAGTGAGAAAGTTCTTGTACCAGATACAACCTAAAATAGAAAGGTTAGGTTAAGCGATTATATACCCATTAAATTGATCACATTAAAAAGAAAACAATAAACGTACCGTGACATTCGCAAGATGTACAATGCGAAGGATTTGAAATTATCAAAATTGCTGGTTCCTAGAGCGTCGTCAATTTACAAAACACGGACTTGTAATAACACATTGTCCTCCTTTGACTAACGCGAATTTAAGCCATTAAATATATACATCTTAATATCTAATATATAAAATTCTCATGTCGCGGTGTTTGTAGTTAAACTCCTTCGAAACGGCTTGACCGATACTGTACCGGGTAGGTCTGAGAATCGGACAACATCTTTTTTCATCCCCCTAAATGTTAGGGTGATCCACGCCAATTTTTTTTTTTTTTTTTTTTTTTTTTAAATTTGTTTGATTATTAACTCAGCATTAAAAAATACATACAACTTCAAATTTTCACCCATCTGCGATCAACAGTTACTTTTGTATCGCGATTTTAATATCGGCAATACAACGTTTGCTGGGTCAGCTAGTATAAGATTATATAAATGCAGTGTTGATGTTTGATGTTTGCTTCCAATTAACTCCTAAAGTAATGAACCGATTTTAAAGGTTACTTTATTGCGTTTAGTCTAACTTGAGATATTTTAGTTTTTATTTCGATTTGGGACCCATAATTATTTTTATTTCCAATATTTGTTTTGTATCGACATATTTTCTATGAGAATATAACGCATGGTTTGACAGTTCTGCTGTGAAACAATTTCAGTATAACAACAAGGAGCATATTTTACGAAATAATTCTTGATGTTATGAAATATTATTGACAAATTCATAAGAAACAGTTTTTTATTTATTATGTACAGTACAACGTCTGTTGGGTCAGCTAGTGTTTTACAAATAATAAATATAATAAACAAACTACAAACATAATCAACTAAATCTTTGCAAATAATTAACATTATTTATTGAAATTTCGTTCTCTTTCTAGAGAAACGTTTTCAGGGACACCAACCAATCGTTGTCATTCCAGACCAAGCACATTGACATAAAACGAAAAATATTAATTTTTACCAAACAAACATATTGAAAACACATGTTTAAATCCTTTTAAAGTATATTACCATTCCTTTCATTGTACAGTCGGGTAAAAAGATGGCAGTTAAGTACAACAATATGAAACGTCATGCAAAACCAGGTTCCCAGGAGTTCCCAGTATAGCATCGCTATCAGTAGCCCATGTGGCGCTCTGATAAGCTGGCTACCAAACTGCTGAGCAATGTGCAACACAGATTTGCGAGCGAACACTTCCTAACACGTGCATGGGAAACACGATTGCACTGCACATGGCGAGATAACGACTCGTTTTATGAAATATTTTACAACCAGCTCATAGCTTTCTAGAGAAAGGTGATGGCCAAATGTTTGAGGGCGGAATTGCTTCTTTAAACGATGTTTACAAATGTTTTGCATGTGTTTAGATGGTAACAAATAACATTAACTACCATAAATGGTTATTTTTTGCCGCTTGCGCCGCTTGTTCTCTTTCAGAGCGCCATTTGTTTCCGAAGCGGTAGTAGTATCTAGTATATTAGAAATGACATCAAATAGAATTCTAAAGGAATAAATTTTGAGAAAATAAATTCTTTTTATGCCTTTTACAGTAAAATCAATGGTGCACTTTTTTAAAGGGCAATCCTAGGAAAAGAAACGAGACGCTATCACCGCAATATAGCTAGTAAAGCTTTTTCAGAGTTAGCCATGTTCTTTTCCCATGCGGAACCTAATTCCATAGGTTTGTTGTAGGTAGGTACTATCGGCAAAGTTGAAACGTGTACATTACGACCTGTAATTCGCTTTAACATACATTTTCTAAGTAACTGTTATCATCACTGTCTATCATTTTATTAGACACTGATAGTCCACCAATATAAACCTATTTTTATGATTTTAAAATAATTATCAACAAAGTCGGTCATTACATAATATTGTCGATGATATGTTTCTTTAGAAATTTTATTTATTTCAGACATTAGGAAAACCAACAGCTTTTAAAACTTAAATGATACTTAAGATCATTACAGAGAGCCAATTAAATGTTTCCACAATTAGTACTAGAGTAGAATTATTGAACTGACAACGTCAAGTGGAAAAGTTGAACTGACAACGTCAAGTGGAAAAGTTGAACTGACAACGTCAAGTGGAAAAGTTGAACTGACAACGTCAAGTGGAAAAGTTGAACTGACAACGTCAAGTGGAAAAGTTGAACTGACAACGTCAAGTAGAAAAAATGGAACTGACAACGTCAAATGGAAAAATTTAACTGACAACGTCAAGTGCAAAAATTGAACTGACAACCGAATAGAAAGACAGATGCGCGTACAAGTTATGTAATGGTATGTGATCAGTGCTGCTTATAACAGCAACACCAGAGGAATCACACGGACTTTGCCAGCGTTTCACATAAGCTTCTTGTGATGGTACCCATGTCATATCGATCTAGAAACACAGCATATATCAAGCAGCGAACAAGACGTAAATTCCAAAGTTTGTTTGCTTCTTAAAGAAATATCCAGAAACATCTCGTATTCAGATATTGAGGATGATATTTATGTTTGTGTCAAAAGGTGCCATAATTTCAATTTGAAATTCCGGAACAAACACAAACTTTTCTTAATATCAGTATAGTTTGGAGGTGTCGTTTCATTATATGCCTATTATTGTATAGATACGAAGGGGAGTTATCGAAATTTTTAGTACACTTGTAAAATCCTTAGATAATTAATACGTCTAGATAGAGTCTCTTACTGTTACATAACCGATAAAAACAGGCCTTGTTTAATACTTTAGTATACCTGACAAGCTGCGTCGTACACTGTCGATTTGTGTGACTCTTTGCACACTAACAGTGCGTGAATTGATCAAATTAGAGGTTAGTTCTAAACACAATTTTTTTTCGACGTTTTCACAGCTTATGACGACCTGTATAGCCGAGTGGTTAGCGATCCTACCTACTAAGCTAGAGGTCCCGGGTTCGAATCCCGGTAGGTGCAAGCATTTATATGATGAATATGGATGTTTGTTTCCGAGTCATGGATGTTTAAATGTATTTATGTATCTTTATATGAATTTATGTATGTTTAAGTAAGTATATTGTATTAAATATATCATTGTCTTGTAACCCATAACACAGGCTATATATGCTTAACTTGGGGCAAGATAATTTGTGTGAAAAGTGTATCAATATTATTATTATTATTATGACAGTCTATCTAGACGTATAAATGATTTAAGGTTTAATCACATGATTTTAGAAACACATTTAGTTCATTTCATTAATCGTAATAATTAAAATAAAACAGAAACAACAATAGTATTTTCCCTCAAGCGAATGACCGCTTCAACTTCGCTTTCGTGGGCAGTCGACAAATTGTCGCATGAGTTGCACTTACTACTTTGTATTAGAAATGCGACAATTTATGTATTATTCCCGACTTTTATTTATTAAATTAAACTTTCAGACGCGTGAATCTCAATTCAGTTTTGATATTTCGAGGATATTTTTTTTGTTATTATTTTATTTATTTTAGTGATTGTATCTTTGCGTGTGCCAAGTATAATTTGCGTGCGATAAATAAATTTTTAGCACTCAAACAACAGTTTCATTTACGAAAAAACTCATGCGTAATTTTAAAATGGGACAGATGCCGGGCACAGGTTGCCGGCTAAATTATGGGTACCACAACGGCGCCTATTTCTGCCGTGAAGCAGTAATATTTAAGCATGACTGCGTTTCGGTCTGAAGGGCGCCGTAGCTAGTGAAATTACTGGGCAAATGAGACTTAACATCTTATGTCTCAAGGTGACGAGCGCAATTGTAGTGCCGCTCAGTATTTTTGGGGTTTTTCAAGAATCCTGAGCGGCACTGAATTGTAATGGGCAGGGCGTATCATCGTCCCTTATTTTCATAATATAAAATCATAAAAAATAACAGCGAGCGCCAAGATACTACATTTCCCGCACGAGGAATACAAAATAAATTTCAAACGACAAAGAATTTGAATAATTATCACGCAGTTATTATTTATTTCCCTTCATCATTTTTCTACGTGGTTACATTAGTCTCCTGCGATATTATAACCTAAAACCGTAAGCGCTGACCTACATAACTATTTTAAACAAGAAAATTAATGTCTATTCATCGCTGAGTACATAAAACGAGACACAGACAAATAGTTCTCTTTGCAACGTGCCATTATGACGTGTCGTGATGATGATCCCGATCTCCATAATCGACTGATACAGTAGCCGGACAAAGAATCCGGTTTCCGACTTTCAATAGAAGCACTCATAAAGTCATATTCTTTATGGGTTCGCGTCAAACATCTTACCCTTCAAGAGCGCAATTTTTCAAAACATTGTCGTATCATTTTTCATTGCATCAATCAGGGGTCATGTTTATGTTGCTCTAGGGCTGTGCGAAGAGACATTTATAGTTTTATTGAACTTTGATGGTTATTTCGATAATAAGAGAGCATATTAAAGACACCACTACTACTAGTTTTCATAGCCAATATTGTAATGCTACAATAATTACTGTCAATTATCAATAATTTAACACTAGTAGGAGGCGGAGGAGAACTTCAACGGTGTCTTTTTCTGCCGTGAAGCAGTAATATATAAGCATTATTCTGTTTCATAAAAAAAAACTGCACAGCAAGACTGACTTTGTTCAAATTCAAATTATGAACTGAACTTCAAAAACCACCATCCATTCAAAAATTCTTGCCTCAGACGTGAGAGTTCTGTCTCGTATGTTAGATAAAGAACAAAGTAATATTTATGTGAATTCATAACCATTGCTGATTTATTAACAAATAGGTAAGATTTGTTTTTTTTTTATAAAAACAAATTGTTGGTCGATCTGTGTAACATTAACTTGAAGTCTCAAATCTCGCATTCTCTGAAATTTGCATTGTTTTTTTTTTCGAAGTTATATACATTTAAAGTTTCTAATAATTCATAAAATACAATTCTCAAATAAAATGCAACTCATAGCCCAATAACCCCAGTACCCATCTAAAAAATATCTAACGAGCCAAAATAAGTTGTCTTCTGTCGTCACTCCCGGAGTGCAATCTGTATTTTTTTTATTACGCCAAATATATATTTTATATTTTTATACGCCAAATGTATATCTTCTTGGGTGTGTACATAAGTAAAAACATACTTATTTTTTAAAAAACTCATCTATCCATATCAGTGGCAACTACATCGCAAATCATAACAAAAGAACTAGAGTAGCAACCCTGAAAACATAACAGGGCTGGTTAGCGATAAAACAAATTGCAAAATATTTTCCTTATCATAAAGTATTTTTATAAAATCCGAGAAAAGCCCTGACTCCACTAAAATTGATTATTTAAAAATAAATAGCGCGCAAGCCAATGAATATTTTAGCGACACTTTAAGACACATTACGCAAAAATACTTACAAAGACTTCATTCCAAACAGAACCTTGTTACATTCAGTTATAAGTGCTTTTTGAAAAACATAACACCCGTTTCAATTTGATGCATCTAACAAGAGGATTTGCGGGTTGATACTTTTTATTCTTGATCATTTCTTATTCAAATAATGATACAATACTTCTATCATTAATCAGCTGGAATATCAGGGGATTGAATACGAAGCTCTACATCCACGTGTTTTACATATTATTTGAATAGAAGTAGCATAAAAGTATGCACAAAAGGTATTTATTGTATCAAAATTCCTTTCGAATACTTTTTAAGTCAATTAAAGCACTCCAAAGAGAAGAAACTGTGCAAGGAACTTTATAATTAGTAAAACAATACTGTGTCATTGTTATTGCTATAGATGATAAAAATGTAGCCCCAGGTTGTCAAAGACATTATTTTTTTTATTTATTTATAGATAACGCCTGAACAGCGTCTGGAAGTTTAATAAGCACGAAGCACCCTTACACAAACAATTAATTCAAGCTCTAAAGGTTGATGCATCTAATATACGATAATTTATATTTATAAAGTTTATTCTTTATTACTTTTTATGAAATAATTAATATTATTTAATCACGATTGATATATTAAATGCAGTACCTTACAAACTCATTTGTTTTGTAAATTATACCCTTTGATTTGTAATATTTGATTGAAAAGAGAGCTCTTTGAGTTTCTTGTATGTTCTTCTTAAGAGCTCTTTTTTTTTTTTGAATATACGGTAGATTTAGTAATTTAAAAGTAATATTTATAGTGACGATTCAAAAGCGCTTATTTTAAGCCTAATTGAATAAACTATTTTTTACTTTGACTTATAAATATAATAGTAATGAAATGTTATAGTGAAAATATTTATCAAGCTGTATTGTATCTTATGAAGACTTCTAGTATTAGTTCTAAGTGATTTCTTTTTCTAGAGTTATTATCATCAAAATCGCTATTAATGGCTTATTTCTTTGAGTTGTTATAGTTATATAATGACAGTTGTTCTGCAACGCAAAAACTATTGTAATATCAGCAGTATGATTCCATAGGAATCATTGCATCGATAACTGAAGAAATTGAAGGATATTCGCAATTCAACAGATTTTTTGAAACCGATCAATTTGAATATTTTTTTTTAGATTTAGTATTCCTAGATTGACGGACACAAAAAACCTGAACAAGTGTTTGGTTTAATGGCGTTTAATATCAAAAAGCGTTTTTAGTACTTCAACGACAGATTAATTTTATATTTTTTATGAAAATAAGGGACGAGACGAGCAGGAAGTTCAGCTGATGGTAATTGAGACGCCCAGCCGATAACAATGCAGTGCAATGTTCCTCCCGCTGGTAGAATTTATATAAATTATAATAATGGGAAAGTATGTTAATCATATAAATGTGAAATGTATGTTATTATACTCATCAATTTCACGTTAAATTCTAGATACAATGCGGAATTTCACGCAGATGAAATGATGGCGGGGACAAACTAGTAAATAATACAGGTAATTAAAAACCTTGTAATAATAAACCTTCGCCATCTGATAAGAAACTGCGTTTTGAAACTGACGAAAGGGAAAACATAATTAAAAATAATATCGGTGGAGTACAGCTGTAAGGACGATGGTTTTTAATTATACGCTGAACTGTTGCTGTATATTAGTGTATGTATCGAGACCGAACGGAGGTCTAATTCGGTATATTTTCACGTGTCCTGCAGATGGCTTGACGTACAACAACGGATCGTTGTTGCGCGGACGCAGCCGTTGTACGCCCGATTGTTCGCTATATCGAGATCGCACGTGGCGCGAGGGCGGCCCGCCCTATAAGTAGCGTCTTACGTCGCTTCAATTATTCCTTTTGTTATAATATTTTGTTGCCAATGTAACACCAACTCATTATTAGTGGTCTGAGATAGTTTAAAGATATTATAAGTCAAACTCTAATAGATTTTTACATTGAACGTAGTTGATTAGAGAGTGTTTTGTGATTGACAGTTAGTTGTTTGTTGAAAGCTACTACAAAGCTGTGGAATGAGCTTCCTTGTGCGGTGTTTCCGGGACGATACGACATGGGTACCTTCAAAAAAAGCACGTACACCTTCCTTAAAGGCTGGCAACGCTCCTGTGATTCCTCTGGTGTTCCAAGAGATTGTGGGCGGCGGTGATCAATTAACAACAGGTGACCCGTACGCTCGTTTGTCCTCCTATTCCAAAAAAAATAGAAGCTGCTGTACTGTTATGTGACATTTTAAATTTATTCTACAAAATTAATTCTAGGCGACAACCTCGTTGACATAAAGTTTGAACTTAGGTAATTAATTATATCTCTAGATAGACTGTGACAACTGTGAAATCGTCGAAAAAAATGAGATTTACGCTTTAGCCTGAGCAATGCACGCACACTAACACAAAGAGGCAAACAAATCGCGAGTGTACGTTGAAGCTTGTCACGCACACTAAAGTGATAAACCTAAATTTTACAATAAATTACCAAAAAGTGTATCTGAATTATCAATAAATTAAGGGGATTTAACTGTGGGAGGCTCTTTTGCACAGGATACCGGCTAGATTATGGGTACCACAACGGCGCCTATTTCTGCCGTGAAACAGTAATGTGTAGGCATAGCTGTGTTTCGGTCTGAATGGCGCCGTAGCTAGTGAAATTACTGGGTAAATGAGACTTAACATCTTATGTCTCAAGGTTACGAGCGCAGCTGTAGTTTCGCTCAGAATTTTTGGGGATTTTCAAGAATCCTGAGCGGCACTGCATTGTAATGGGCAGGGAGTATCAATTACCATCAGCTGAACGTCCTGCTCGTCTCGTCCCTTTTTTTCATAAAAAAAAACACTTTACGCTTGCCATTTTGGCGCACTTGGTACAAGTATTTGTACTATGACGTCATAGTCCATAACAATAAACGAATCTAGAGGTAAGTTTGATGATTGATTTTTTATCATTATTGCTATCACATTTGATTGAATCAAAGACGCGTCGCATTTCATTTATTTCAAAATCATTGTTTTCTTTTAAAATATATACAAAAATATAGATCTAGACATAATATAAGCGAAGTTATAATGTTAGTTAAAAATAAATACTTAATCAAATCATATAAACATACTCTATAATCTTTCTATCGATAACTCGATTGTTTTAATACAAACATCAAATAATTATTCTTAGTATAGTGTTGTACTTAGGCGATAAAAAGCATTAGTTTATTAGGGAGTTTGCATACGACAGCTGTCGCTAGCGCCGCGGCCACAGCTGCGCAGTTTGATGTGAAAAGCCCCGCGAACAGATTCACAGACGTCACCGTTGGGGTTTGGCGCTTGGACACACCTTGACATACACAGCTTGCATATTTTCCAAGTTTTCTCTACGTCATAGCAATCTAGTTAATGGGCCAGGCAATTTAAATCAAAAGTCTGGGACTATTTTACAAATTTTTTTAGGACATGCTGTTGTTTTGTATTGGACTTAATTTTTAATTTTAACATAATATTTATCTTTAAAAAAGTTGTATAGTATGGTCGGGAAGGTAACAGATAATGAAAGATGTGTAACCCTGTAAGTTATCTGTACACTTAGATGTATATATTTTTTTATTTTTGTACGTAATTTATGTATTAGTGTGCGATTGTTGGGTTTCCGAATAAATAAATTAATGAACATATTATAGTAGATCCAGTCATTTTAATTACTCAAATATTTGAATGACGAAAGGGGAAAAAAATGGGAAAGTTTATTTGACTTTGACTATATTTGAAGTACTAAATAAATTAAAACTATCATTACGGGGAAGTGTACCAAGAATTCTGGCAGTATTTCCCCGTTGAATTTCCCCTAGGCTGATCCGTTGACGGAAATAGCTGCCAGCGCTTGAGCTTCCAGTAACCCTATTGAGGCGCCTAGATAGTACTTTGTACATTCTCCGAAACTCTTTGCCGTTACGGGCCAAGTATCTCTACACCAAACGGCACAAAGATGTAAAATTCACTGAGACGGGCACATTTGCGATGTTTGCTGTCTTCAGAAGTCGAAGCAGCAGCCCAAGCACTAACTGACGTAACTTGGACATGAGAAGGAGCCAGAGTGTAGACACAGTCGCGTCCTACACTAGTCATTCCCCGTGCCCAAGCCACCAGGGTTATTCCGTCAGGACGTTTGCCATTGCGCCGGAATACCAATTGTCTCTAAAATAGCTCGTATATTAGTAGTGGCAATGCCCTGCGGATAACTTCATTAATGCTGGCACGACGACTGATAGGGCCTGCCGACCCAAGGCAGAATATTTATATAGTTTTCAATAAACTTTTAACGCTGTATAATCTCGTATTGTAACCATTCGTTATCACTAATTCTAATGAAAATGATATCCGTGGTGAAAATCTTGACTTTTATAAACTAATCTATAAAAAAAACAATTTCCAAATATAAGTAAGTTAAGAAGATAAAATTCTTCCTCAGAGTTAACTTCAGAAAATAAATTGCTAGCAACTTATAATAAAATGAACTTTTTCATGCAGGCCTTGTGATATTTTGTTTTCGTAACTGATAAATCTATAATACCTCGTTAATGTTAATAATACTTATACAAAACATTGTGTTCAAATATTTTCAACTACATTATTGTTACAATGCCCTAAAATCAAAATTTCTCAACATACCCACAACTTAGCACCTACAATGGCTCATTGAAGACTGACAATAGGAAAGCTTTACAAACATCAAACAGATGCTTACCAGAAGATTGTGAAAAGGTCCAAATAAACCAACAGCGCCGTCAACTCAATTACAATACAAGCGTATCAGATCATCTGCAATTAGGGTCACGAATAATTGAAGTTAAAGGTTTAAGGGCGTCACTTTTAAAAAAACATTCATAAAACCCTCATATGTTAAAGTAAATCAAGATATCGGTCCCTATAGCACCTGGCTTTCACCCGGCACTATTTTATTGTTGCTTTCGTGTATTCAAAATTATTATATTGGTTTTCACAACTCAATGGCTCTGCGAGAATAGGTCCCCATGCGAATTTTTGTATCGTGACGCTGCGATTTCCGTTTCTCATTAAATATATTGATAAAGATCTTTTGGTTACACACTGGTATGGTATGGTATGGTATAGGGGCTCCTCTTTCCGCAATTAGACCACTAGCATGGGTCCATTTTGCGTGCAGTAATGGCCAGTTACTCCAACCAGCCCAGCTCCTTCCAGAAGTTCAGAACATTCCTGGGGTGTTCGCAGACTTCCTGGAGCGACCGTATTGGTTAAGGTTTTTGCCCGTTGTTTGGCCACCCCCGCACATTCCAGGATTACGTGAGCGACCGTTTCGTCTTCGGCCAGACAGCCTCTGCACTTAGGACTGTCCGTTACGCCGATTGTGAAAATGTGTTTATTTAGTGATGTGTGACCCATTAGGGTGCCCACCATTATACGGATGTCATGTCTGTTGAGGCTGATAAGTCTACGTGTTAGTTTGGGCGACAGTGCAGGTATCGCCTCCTTCGACTGTCTACAGCTTGAGACATTCATCCATCGGGTGTTATGTAGGTCGTTGGTGAGAGAGCGTATCCATGAGCGCATTTGGCTGAAGGGCAGTGGCAGAAGTGGCAATGGACCAGTCACTAGATTTGCCGATGCCCGCCTTGCAAGCTCATCCGCTGCATCATTTCCCAACGAACCGGTTCGTTGGTTACACACTAGTACTCATGAATTTCAGTTAATTCCAAGATATAAAGGTTCTGCATAAGAAACTGAAAGAAGAGAGTCGAGGAATCGATGGAGTTATAGAAGATGTAGTGATAGGCAATGGAAAGAAATTGTTGAAGTGGTTTGGTAATAAAAAAAATTAATGTCATCTCCATATTCACCAATGAAAGTCAAGCGTCACACATACACTAATACATCACCACAGTAAAAATGTGTCTTCAAATAAAACATAACTATCTTTTATCTGTATCAAGTCCTAAAACAATGATTCTTTTGTACAGAAGAGAATCGTTATTCATTCTTATTCATCATTACATCTTTATCAAACGGGGCAACACCACGTTCCGACTAGTAATTATAAGTACCATCAAAATCAGCCCCATTTTCACCAGTTGATAAAATAGCATACTATGCTTACAAGTACGTGCGATTATGACATAGAATACACATTTGTATAAGATACAACAAAATCTTAAAGCTAAACGTTGTTTTAGCCTGTATCCTGCTTTGCATTGACACCAATACCTTCGAAAATTTATACATCTACATAGACAGTGACAACTGTAGAACGCGTGACATAAATAGCACCTAATAGTTACCATGTATTTTCAGCAAACACTCGTGACGTATCGCGTGTGTAACACTGAGCTGTCTTGCACACTAAACTAATAAGCCTGGTCTGTTGTCATCCGTTGCCTAACAGCAACAGCCTCTATCTAGATAAATTATCTAAGGCCAATACCTACAAATCGTTGTAGCGAAAAGTAAGATAAATAAACCTTAACTGGCTTGAAATATCCCATAACGAAATTTTATATCGTTAAATGCAAGAGGAATAAGACTACAGATAGAAGGAAGATAGAGAGAAGATGGAAGTGATCATGACTGTATGTTTTCTCCAATCCAAACGTGTTTATAATTACCTAAATATCGATTGCATAAAAAGTTTTTATAAATAGCCTTAAGCTCTTTTCAGACTATACTTTACTATTGTGATATATAGTAGAGCAAATAAGGACCTTATGCTATACTATATAGCATGGGGTTCACATTAAGCGATCTAATCGCAAGTATTTATGGGTAGTATATGGCAAGCTCAGTTGACCGCGTTCTTTGAAGGAGCACACGATCGACACAATGGATTTTATACTGGATAGTCTTGAAAGCTCATCGAGCGATGATGACAATGACAACAAATTATATTTGACACTATCTTATCATTGACGCTATCAAAGGATATGGAGGGTAGATGCAAGGAGCATCATCTCTTAAGGCGACACTAAATGCCGGCGACCTTGAGCGATATGAATTCACGGCTCCTATGTAACAAATCCAATATTTTCAAAATTCTTGCGTCGTAAAATTTAACATTTTAACAGGCGCAAACTGCTTTATTGGTTGCAATCCTCATTATTGATTACTAATCTGAATAAATGTACCAACATAAAAAAGTAAAATCTATAAGAACAACTTTTATGATACTAGTATACTAAACAAATGCATGATGCCGAGAAAAAACTTGTTTAACTGCAAAGAAAACTGGTAGTTCATAATAGCTCTGGAGTGCTAAATTTAACCAACAATAAGCATTAGCAACCTACAAGTAAGACTTAAGGGTATGTGTAACAGGATAAAGTAGTGTTCATAGCACCAAATTCTGTATTTTTACCACAAAACTTTGTCTAAAAACACCTTGTTTGCATGTTTTCTGTTTAGCCTTCGCCTTAAGGGAGAAAAATTGAAACAGTGTCTAGCTTATGTAGTATATATTAGTTCAAAAACCATCCACAATGGCGCTGGTGTTGCACAGGTTATGGTATGAAGTATGGTGAATGTAGCAATTGTAAACGAATTGAAGTATGCCAACTTAAAAAAAATAAGATTATTGTCGATTAAAGTAGTTAAATAGTGAAAATTTCAACAACTTACGTTAAACAAAATAATGTAGTAAATATAACATTAAAGAGTTAAGTTAGGTAATTTAATGCATTTTGACGAACACATTTTTTATATACACAGATGATTCTCCTTGCCTCTACCGTACGTACGTAAGAAGGAAAATGCCAAACCATGGATATCAAAACATATAAAGTTCAGAGGGGGTGGTGATTTTAAACTTTTTGAAGATGGAGGAAGGAAGAAGAGGGCGGCTCACGATATAGCACAGCATGAACTCAGCATACGGTCAATTTTATTGCCTATAGTAAGACAATAACATATCGTACAGTAAGTGTGAACGTGTTCATAACGATGTATGTTGCGCGATATTGTTGTGCTATGAACTATATGCTATTATAGCGTAGTCTGAAAAGAGCTTTAGACCTTTTCTATCTATTAATCTTTTGTTTTGCCATTTTTCGCAGAATGTCAAGTATTAAGTTTTATCTTTATTTCCAACATTTCCTTTAAACTAAGCCTTTCTGGAGCTGGGCTGGGAGTAACTGGCCATTACTGCACGCAAAATGGACCCATGCTAGTGGTTTAATTGTGGAAACAGGAGCCCCTATACCATACCATACTAAGCCTTTCTATCTATTGAAATGAAACATTTATTATTATAAGTAATATAACTTTTCGTCTAAGTAAATTATTAACGAATAATAAATTTAGAGCTCACCCCATAACAACATCTTTACGTATCATAATCCAATACGCATTCATCAGCAAAAAGGAATGAGCAAAACGAATCCGTCTAATGGTCCTATAGTTCCTTTATCAGCGCTCAGTTAAGTGCTACAACAATAGGAACCGCTCCCACGCCATGTCACAACACCCTACATCGATTACGACCACTATAACTCGATCTCGCTGCTAATCTAATCGTTGGATAGCATGGTTTGGACGTAGGTCGTAATCAAGGGTCTCTGTTGATATGTTACTGTACCCCGATGTAGTGATTCAATCCGCCTTGATCCCCGGCGCTCATTATTGTAACGATTGTGGGAAAATCGGCAAAGTTTTTATAATAAATCTATGGGAGTTTCATTTTGACTGCGCAATACAATCCTATTGTTCGTACGCGTGGCCAATGTTTTCATGCCATTTAATGCAACGGGGATATCACATCGTACTGAACTGTTACTTGTGACGGAACATCTATATATATAAAAATGAATTGCTGTTCGTTAGTCTCGCTAAAACTCGAGACCGCCTGGACCGATTTGGCAAATTTAGGTCTTGAATTATTTGTGGAAGTCCAGAGAAGGTTTAAAAGGTGAATAAATAGGAAAATGCTGCTAAATTAAATAAAAACAACAAATTTGTTTTTTCTTTGATGTGTCCATACATAATTTCTATGAGAGAATTTATTGACGCACGGTTTGACAGTTCTGCTGTAAAACAATTTCATTATAACAGGGAGCATATTTTACGAAATAATTCTTGATGTTATGATATATTATTGACAAATTCATAAAAAACATTATTTTATTTATTATGTACAGAACAACGTCTGTCGGGTCAACTAGTTATGAAATATAAGGAGAGCTGAAGATACTTATAAAATTTATCCAAACTTTAATCTTTAAAATAAATGGAAAAAGTATTTATAAAAATAATATTTTAAAAAGAAGTTATACTAATTCTTTTTTTTAAACTATTTTTATTTTACTGTATAAATTATCTTTTTAATTTTGTATTTAATTGTGTGGTTGTTGTAGATCTATTTCACTATATTCTGTTCTACACTAATAGAAACAAGGATCTTAAAAATCTTGTAGGTGTTCATGTGATAGACTTTTATAATTGTAATTTTTAATAACGTATTTATAATTTCATTATTTCCCTACACAAAGATGATTTGCTAATATATGATTTGACATTTGTAGTGTTAAAATTTAGTAAAAATTCAATTGCGAATCCAATTATCTTGTGATTGGCTGAGGTATTCATGATTACTTATGATACAGGCATGTTTTTTTACTTTTGAATAATGGTGGTATCTTTGTGAAATACGTAACTTTATCTATATCTGAAAGAATAACAAATTTAACTTAGTTTCCACCCTCTATGTTGCCATTAAACAGAATATCTATGCGGTCACGTGACTGTCACGTGTGTTAGCCCTGCCTTCCCCACGTCCCCGCACCGCAAAGTTTCATTACTGACGATGGTATTTGTTCGCTGCACGCGCGTTCATACTATATAATACATTATTAAATGCCTTTTATGCTTATTGCGAATTAACCACCCCTTTCAGCTGAGTAATTAATGTTTTAATATTAAATTGTAGCGCTTGAAGCAATTTACGATATGAAATTCAACCACTAATATTGGCATTGCCTTTCGTGTTGATTATAAAATAGATTATTCTATACATAGTGGGTGGTGATTTACAAGAGCTGAATTAATATTGTTCAAATTCAATATCACGTACTTCACTAATTTTATCCATACAAAGAGTATGGACCGATCTACCACATTATCTGTTACTAACCATTTAGCTCTACATCACTCACTAACATCTTACAAATCAATTACGGCTTTAACCGTCCTTAATACCAGAGAAAAAGATTTATTGATTTGCGTGAAGACGTCGCTTTATTTTGTGTCTTCTACTGTTTTATCAAGGGGAGTGTTCCGAACAGCTAGAGAAACTTAATTCTTGCAGCCGTAAACGTGGATATCATATCCCCATCATCTAGATGTCAGATTTTCTTGAAAATGAAGAATCTATGAAACTTCTTTGCGGCTTGCGCTGTGTTTCCAGAACGATACGACATGCATACCTATACAAATATCAATGGCTGGCAACGCTTCTGTGATTCCTCTGGTGTTGCAGGAGAATGTGGGCGGCGGTGATCACTTAACATCAGGTGACCCGTACGCTCGTATATCCTCGTCTTACATAAAAAAATGATACAATAAATTAAAAAGCTACATAAGTGAACAATAACTGGAATGTCGTTAGAAGAGTAAACTAAAAACTTTATAAGAAAAATGGTTTGAAAACCGCAGATGGTTAGGATGACATCCAAGTTTGTGGCGTGTCGTGGAATGTGGGATTCGGGGCAGGAATCAGGTTTAACAGCTTGTCGGAACACTCCCGGGACTAATGCGGTAGACTCGATAAAGCGACGTCTCTACGTAACTTCTTCTTTAACAATTTGATAATGAAATCTAAACATGATTCCTCATCGTGTTGACTGGTACACGGATCATAAAATGATCTTATGAGGGTTCTTGGTAACTTTTAGAGGTGCTAACATGAAAGGAACTGGTCAAGAGTGAGTCAGACTCTAATACCAAGGGTTCCGCACTATTGCACAAGATACCAATTCTACTTTTTGAATACTTTTGTGAATGAAACGTACTTATTTTATTCACAAATCGGCCATTTTGGAATTTGTCAAATCAGCTTTAATTATTTCCTATTGTAAAAGCCCTTACAAGTCAGACAGATGGACAGACAGACGGATAGCGAAGACTTAGTAATAAGTTTTCTTTTGGTAATCCACCAGCAGTTTACAAGTGGGATGCTCCTTTATACAAGATGCCGGCTAGATTATGAGTACCACAACGGTGTCTATTTCTGCCTTGAAGCAGTAATGTGTAAGCATTATTGTGTTTCGGTCCGAAGGGCGCCGTAGCTAATGAAATTACTGGACAAACGACACTCAACATCTTATGTCTCAAGATGACAAGCGCAATTGTAGTGCCACTGAAAATTTTTGGGTATTTCAAGAATCCTGAGCGGCACTGCACTGTAATGGGCAGGGCGTATCAATTACCATCAGCTGAACGTCCTGCTCGTCTCGTCCCTTATTTTCATAAAAAATCCCTCAAAGCATAAGAAAGATCAATGACATTGCTACGAACAGGATCTTCCGACTTATCTGCTTACAAGAATACGGAACATTAAAGAACCTTACAAGACATGCATTTTGAACATACCTCAGTGCCCATCTCGAAAGCCTACAATTATCCCAGCGACCTTCGACCCCGAAATCTTCTCACATCGCTTCACACGAGAAAGCCACGTTTCCCATGGGAATTATATACCTTTGTGGTACAATATTATAAATTGACTTAATTATAATTTTCATTGATAATTCATTACATGCTTAAAGAATTTTGTTTTTTATTTCGTTGATATTATTTTTAGAAAAGTTAATTAAGTAAGTGAATAGTCTGGGATCCTGCCGAATACTTGAGCTCATATACTTGGGCCTGAAGTAATGTTTAGAAGTAAGTCTTAGAATAATTAATTAATAATTAGTGTAAGATTAATATTGTATCTAATGAATATATTTGAAAGGATATTAAGCGGGAAGCGGTAGAAGGAATTTGCTGATAAATATTACTTATTATACGCCCCTAGTTTTTAAGTACCAAAAAAGGACAAACCGTGTTTATAGAATAGTGAAGTGATCCTAAATATTATGCATTTTTGTACTGAGAAATAACAGAATGATTACATATTAATCAATTCAAATCCAGAAATTATTGACATACTAATAGCGCGGGGTGATGAATAATATAATGGTGAATTTAACGAAGTATGACAATGATTTGCCATTTTCGTGGGATAATATTTGACACTGTTATTTTCTCACAAATGTGCTCGGTTATAGTTACAGATAAACTAGTTTTTTTGTAATGTATGAGCAATTATAAGAGGCTGATTTACATCTGTGCATTCATTCCAGATTTGGGAAACTTATCTAGAATCAATGAATTACTGGAACAAATCTCATTGTCGTACGATAAACAACTAGAAACACAATCGCCTAATCAAGAGATTAATTTATACAGATTTTATACATTAACTTATACATATCACATTAAAACAGTCATTCAAATTAAAACCTTATTTCGTAGCAGTAATGTTCAAAGACTATTGTATACACTCATTAGAAGTAATAGTACGTCACGCGTGAGATGGATGCGAACACGAGGCAAGAACATTTTGTTTTGGAAATTTAAATGTAATTACTTAGCAAAATGTCAAGTTACTTACACAATTTTTTTAATTTAAAAGTTACTTACCTGAAATACGACACTCCATCCTTTTTAACTATGGATATGATGTTATTTGGACAGCTTTTCACTGAACATTTTGTGATTGCGTGGCGTTGTATTCAAAGCGCGGTCGAAATACAACTGAATGAAAACTCTGCCTAATAGAGTCGTAGAGTTGTGATTGTAAGTCTAGTGGTTTATTGTATGTCAATGAATAAATCTACATCAACTTCTGAGTGATTATCATCTTTAGAAATAAAAATCTATATTTGTATGCATTCCGAACGCATTCATCAGATTGTGATGAAACTTTGACAAAACGTTCTGGGGTCATCCGTAACGGGACCTGACTCCATATATTATTTCTAAATTATTTTTTATCGACTCTTCATTTTCTATGATGTACGTTAGTATGCCTGGTATATCAAGTTTATAATATACCTCACGATTGAGCCTCTCGGAGAGGTGAGAGATGATATATTAGTTGAGGTTTAATTGAGCAATTCACAGTTCGTGTCACTTCGTGGCAGAAGGTTGTATTGTTCCTTCATCTACGTAGGTCTAGTAGCCAAATTCTTTTTGTTGACTGCAGTTGAAGGCTGCCCTTCACGAAATTCGTCATGTAAAGAAACCCAACCTCAATTTCAACAAACCACCGCCTCACGGTGCTCAAGCAAGGTGCTTCTCTCCCAAAAGCATTTTGAAGACGAGCGGCACAGTCTTGCGGAGAGAGAGAACTTTTACAATCATAAAAAATCATCGCTCTAAAATCTTTCCGACTTAATTCCATTTTCGTTGCGTACGTAGAAATTTGATCTGTGATAAAAAACAATTGACAAATGATTTCCTGCCTTTTTTTTTTACTAAGAAGGTTGCAACGTTTCAAAAAATATAACATTCGAAATTCAAATATGTAGTTCCGATAAACCAGAAGTGCAAAACTTTTAGTGTGTCCCATGTATTATTACCTCAGGCAATTACAAAAGAAAGGTAAGAGCCAGTTTTGAGTCATATTCCCTGAATCATGTATTGTGTAGTACATACGATAACACAAGTACACACAGCGTATGTAATCTACGATACGGTATACAGTCGCCACGTGGCGGCGCGTGTCGGAAAAGCGCGCAATAAGCCCGCACCTGCAGGTCACGTATTAAGGGCTTCTCGCGCCCTCCCGTGGGAAATTTATAATGTTTACGCATTTACTCGGTCAATATTTAGCACGAAACTTAACTATGTAAAGCACTTACAGTGTCTTTATATATTTTTTTTTAGGAAGTGCAGGACAAGCCGTACTCGTAAGGTGACCTGATGGTATGGTAGTATGTGATAACCGCGGCCCATACCAAGAGCGTTGCCGACCCAATAAAGCATTACGGGCGGGAATGGAACCTGGAATATCGTGGTGAGATTTTTATTATATATTTACGAAAATAAGGGACGAGACGAGCATGACGATCAGCTGATGGTAATTGATACGCCCTACCCATTACAATTCAGTGCCGTTAAGGATTCTCGAAAAACACAAAAATTCTGAACGGCACTACAATTGCGCTCGTCACCTGGAGACATAAGATATTAAGCCTCATTTGCCCAGTAATTTCACTAGCTACGGCGCCCTTCAGACCGAAACACTATAATGCTTACACATTTCTGCTTCGCGGCAGAAATAGGCACCGTTGTTAAACAAATACACATACATACTTAAAAATAAAATCGATATAGTGAAAATATAAATATGTCTCCTAAGGATGTCTCCTTAAACAGTTTCACTGATTACACCAGTAAACAAAATTATACAAAATAATAAATAAATCTTACATAATGCAATGTTAGTGCCAAGATTTGTTTTATTCTTAAGTAAGTTTCAAGGGAACGCATCAACGAAAACATCATTAAATATTGAGTTTTGAAGAGCAAACATTATATTCTTTAACCAATTGTGAATTGAATTGATTAAATTTAAACCCAACCTGATCTCATATATATACAGTACCAGACCTTAGCTGTATTGCAATTACACCAATTAAGTCTGAAATATAAGTGGTGGCACTGAATATCAGATTGGATGGTGCATTAGTTGGATGGAACAATATCGGTGATCAATCGGGGTGGATGTCTTGATGGGAGCGGCACGCGCTCGGCACTCCCACGAGGGTGCCTCCGCCTCGGCCGAGCCCTTGTCTAATGCACACACTAATTAAACCTTTCGCGATCTAATTCCCTAATAGCTCTTTTATAATTGATTGTATTAACCGTGAATAACTTTATAATTCGCCGACTACTTGTGACTCTTTCTGCTAGGTGGTAGATAGCATACATCTTACATTTATAAAAAGCGGCCAATTACAAGTCGGACTCACCCATGAAGGGTTCCGTAGCAGCAAGTAGCATAATATAAAAGTTGTTATAGTTCGTTATAACGATTATGACGTATTAAAAAAAAATACGTACTAGATCTCGTTCAAACCAATTTTCGGTAGAAGTTTGCATATTAATGTACATCGTATATTTTTTAAAGTTTTATTATTCTCTTAATTTACAAGTTACAGGGCGGGGTAAACACATTTTATTACTTTGGAAGTGTCTCTCGCGCAAATTATTCAGTTTAGAAAAATATCATATTAGAAACCTCCATATCATTTTTGAATGATAAATAGACACGTATAGTATGGGTTTGATGAAGAACATATTTCTCTAGTTTCAGTTCTAAGTATGGGGAACCCCCATAATTTATTGCTTTTTTTCTATTTTGGTCAAAATCTTAATGGGGTTCACAGAATACATCTACTTACCAAGTTTCAATAGTATAGTTCTTATGGTTTCGGAAAAAAGTGGCTGTGACATACGGACGGACAGACAGTCATGACGAATCTATAAAGATTCCGTTTTTTACCATTTGGCTACGGAACCCTATAAAATTAATATAATTTTCATCTGTCACCTCATGTTAAGTGATCACCGCCGCACACATTCTCTTGCCACCACCATACCATAGGATTCCCAGGAGCCTTGCTGGCCTTTTGGAAAGGTGTTCGCGCTTTTTTGAAGGTTCCCATATCGTATCAGCCTGGAAACACCACACAAGGAAGTTAAGTGTACGTGGAAAAAAAGTTCCAGGAAAACTGCACTGCGGAGGAACGCCACACATCCAGATGGTGGTGATGATATGGGCTAATATTGGGGTGTGCCAGACCAGAGGTGACAGAAATAGTCCATATGTCCAAGTATGAGGCTCCTTTGCACAGGATAGATTAGGGCATATAACATGCCTATTTGTGCCATGAAGCCGTAATGTGTAAACATTATCATGTTTCGGTGTGAAGGGCGCCGAAGCTAGTGAAATTACTGGGCAAATGAGACTTAACATCTTATGTCTCAAGGTGACAAGGGCTATTGTAGTGCCGCTCAGAATTTTTGGGTTTTTTTCAATTAACATCAGATGAACGACCTGCTAGTCTCGTCCCTTATTCCACAAAAAAAGGAAATATGTTGTCAAACCTGCGCTTTGTTGAGCGCTTGGAATATTGATGTGCTCTACTTATAACGCCCAGCATATTAGTTTTTTCGTAATGTTTAATGCGTTTAATTCGTCAAGTAACGTAACGCAACGTAAGCTACAACTTTCATGCCAGTGATGAAATCCTATCAACTTATTGCTTGCCTTATTGTTAGGCACAGAAAAGTGACAGTAGAAAATCATTTATTACAATTTTTTCATATAGAAGGCTTATGAGCTGTCCTAGTAGTTATAAATTACCAAGAGATGGCGTTCTATTTCGGCAACTTTATACGTTTAAAAACACGCGTACACTTTTCTAAAAGCTTGGCAAGGTATAGTGATTCCTCTATTGCTAACGCTAGCGGCGATGACACTTAACATCATTTAATCCGTACACTAGTTTGTACTACTCTATCTTATAAAGAATTTATTTTCCAAAATTTATTACAAGACTAAAGCTGATATAAGAGCCACGTCGAAGAGAAGTTAGGATGACCAAACAGGGCCACAGGATGAATCTTCGGGATGTTAAACGCACATTAAAAAAGTATTCTTTTGAAATATTCAATTTATTCTTAATTCAAAATTTCACACTTGATATTTCGAAAGGACCGTCATAAAACAATTTACACCTGTGAGAACAATATTGAGCGTGACAAAGCACATTTTTTGTCGAACTAGAGATACTTAGCCATAAAAACACTTCACAAAGTGGACTATTGGTGTGTACCTACCTGACTTTAAAATAGAAATCGTGCAGTCGAGACTTGGGAATAGCTGTACTAGCAGTTTAGGATTATACATATGTTAAATCTATACATATTATAAAATTATAAGCACTCCGTGTCGATTCGTTAAATATTTTTTCAATTAAAACAATTTCGTACACGTTTTACTTATATACAATCAAAGCCAAAATAATAGTTTCTAGAACTTTGTGTGTTTATGCATACTACATTACTAACGGCAAACCGATGTCAATGTGTATTATTATTATGATTATATATGTATTTTTATATAGATTTAGGCGTTACATTCAACCGAAAGCTAATTTTCCATGACCACAGCTCTGCGTTGGCAAGGGAGTCAGTTCGACGATTGGGATTTGTTATACGAAATTGTCACGATCTACGTGCTGATCTAGTGACCTTGCTTTGAAGTTGCTTTAAAACGGTCTGGTGCGCAGTAAAATGGAATTCACCGCTTGCGTCTCGAACCCGCATGAAGCAAGCTACTCACTACTCCTAGAGAAAGTGCAATAGGTACTTGTTATAAAAGACGCCAAAACGATAATCCTTTTCTTCATCCCATCACATTTTATCTCGGTAGTCTGGGATACAACTCCCTGGACGTAAGAAGGACTCTAGATCAGTTAGTAACAGCCTGTAAAATTCTACATGGACGTTTCGATGCTCCCGATCTCTACAACGATCTGTGACTGACAGCTCCAGTAATCGAAATCATAAGCATTGTAATTTGGATATATGTATTAGTTAAATATATATGTATATCTTCAATCAGTGTAACTGGTCTACGACCGTACTTTTTCAAGTAAAATAAATAAAATTTGTAGAGATGTTGTTGTTACAGAATTTGGGCTGCGGTGATTATATACCACCATGTGAGTCGTGATTTTCGCAAATGCGCCGTATGTTCGTCTTACATAAACAAACAAATATGTACCACTTAGGGTCATAAGAACGTGGGCGTAAGAACGAGCGGTGTTTTTGTTGACTAGCAGAAAACGAAAATCGTTTTCTTACATAGATCCTGATGACGTAAACACACCCAGTGTTTAACTGCGATTACGTAAAGCCCAAACGTTACAGTTACAATAACTGAGACAAAATGAAAAACAAACTACACATTAATGGATATTTATTGATAATAAGCAACTCAAAGATTAATATACAAATAAGTGTCTAATACCCGAGACGATAAACAAAATTCTCCTCAGTGCTAACATCGCAAAATAAGCCCATATACCCTTTCTGAGCACTTAGAATATTTATACAAGATAACTTCTTATAACCATTGTCTCCAAAGGCCGTACCTGTCTCTTTGAAACAAAGTCCTCAAACAAATTGCACCGCAAGGTGCTTTTGATGCAAGATAAAGGGACAAAAGATCGATGTACGTGTGGAGACAATAATTTTTATGTCGAAGATTTCGTTCCGGAAAATATAATTTCTGAGGTAGCCGTAACGACACGTTCAGACGCCGAAATGGTCATTTAAGTAAATAAATTGTCTTACCTGACCACTGAGGCTTCAACACCACACAAATACACCACAAAAACCTGTGTTGATCTTAGATTAAATTATTATTTAATACGGGTGGTACATTTTACGCTTATATATATAGACGAGTGGATAAGTGGGCACTTTATTAATAAAAAAAGTTGAATTTGGTTATATTTTGGTATAATTATCATTTGCATTGAAGTATAAATAAGTTATTATTTTTCAGTCAACCAATACTTAGTTGCTGTTTTAAAGTTGATCGCTTAATTAACTTGATATTGAAGTACCCAAGTATTAATTTATTTCTTTTGGTATAAGATATTATGCTGTTATGATATCTTAACATACTTACAGTGAATGTAGTATATTACAGTTACCCGTTCCAGTATGATTGAACGCTATTGAGAGTTTTGATCATAAAAAATCCTAAACAAATATGAAATTGCTAATAAGGGTTATTTTATTGTTTATTAATGCATTTTAATACAAATCAAGGAAATATTACAAATAGCAAGCTCTTTTCGTCTCGTCGCAAGAATCTTGAAAAGTGGTAAACGAACAAGTATCTCATCTGAAACAAAGTACATACAAACGCCCGTGGTCAAGTTAAGGTCGAATAAACTTTATTCAAATAGGCTTAATCTAAGCGCTTTAGAATCGTTATTATAAGATTTTAATTTAAATTACTAAATCTTCCATATCTTCGGAAAAGGTTCAGCTCGCGAGAAGAACATACAAGAAACTCAACGACCACTGTTTTAATCAAATAGCGTATTTTACATTGACTGTAATATACGAGTATATAACACATTAGTTTTTAACACATTAATATATGAATCATGTTCAAAGTTGAGAGGCGTTTTAAGTATGAAATATTTCATAACGAGTAATAAAAAATATACTGTATAAATTATGCACTGGATGCATCGACCTTTAGAGCTTGAAATCATAAAAAGCATTTATTTTCTCAAAATTGATTCCTTTACTTTTTTGATGTCATTTCTAATATACTAATACTTCTACCGTGTTTGCTTAAGGATGCTTTGTGAACATGACTGTCTTGATTACTGTCATAATTAGTAATTGAAACAAACTAATACAATGATTTATTAACAGGTCGATCAGGCACCACAAGCAGCACTCGTTCACGAGTTGACGCATAGACCAACCATCGTTCCTTTCGTACATAGTTGAGGGGATCAGACGACCGGTACACGTCGCCGCCGCAAGGATGCTAATCTTTTAGGTCACTGAGTCATCTCCAGTGGGAGGCTCATTTGCACAGGATTCCGGCTAGATTATGGGTAGGTACCACAACGGCGCCTTTTTCTGCCTTGAAGAAGTAATGTGCAAACATTATTTTGTTTCGGTCTGAAAAGCGCCGTAGTTAGTGAATTTACTGGCTAAATGAGACTTAACATCTTATGTCTCAAGGTGACGAGCGCAATTGTGGCGCCAATCAGAATTTTTGGGTTTTGCAAGAATCCTGAGGATTGTAATGGGTAGGGCGTATCAGTTACTATCAGCTGAACGTGCTGCTCGTCTGGTCGCTTATTTTCATTAAAAAAAACTCTCAGAAATTGTCTAAATACATATTTTTATGTAGATGATCAAGCTCATAAATACTTATAGTCTTGTATCAACGAAGACTGTTTACAAACGTATCATTAGATTAATTGGTATGAGTTAAAGGGCCCGCTTTTAGGTCCGCGGTCAAATAATACCAATAAATAAATAATAGTCAACCTTCCAACTAAACAGCTCTGTTGTATCAACGCTACCTGAGACGTTTAATCCGGCCTCAAAGGTGACTTTTTGCGAACGTTTTTTAGCTCCGTTATATTTTGTCGAGTTATTTCTTTGTGTTACAATTAATTGTTTTTTATTTACATTATATCGAATATGCCAATGAACTGATATTTAAATGAATGTTATGAGTATTTTGATATCTATGTCATTAAACTTTATCAATTTTCGTTGTAAATTGGCCATTGTTTGTGATTAGCGCTTCAGTTGTGTTTAGAAATCTGGAAATAAAGCTGATTTTATGATAAAGTCTAAAATATATTGTAAGGAGTAGGTTTCAAATAAACTTTTAATAAGTATCTGACTTAGTTCTAATTCTTTTTAATATTATAAAGTTGTGATATATTCTGAAATTCTAATTAGCATCAATTGTATCTTATCTTTATTTAGATAACCTACTAGAATCTACTTTTATTTATAGCTACTCTAATTGTACTGATAAATAAATAAATAAATAACAATGTGTTCAGCGATGACTTTATTGTATGGTGACTGTAAAGTCATCGAAATGTGAAATTCAATAATGTCAACATTAAGTTCAAATTCAAGTATAATAAATTGCAAGAGGCTTACTTCACAGATAAACTAGTAAAAATACTTAAAATAAAATACTTTTTAAAGTATTAAACGCAAATGATTGTAACTGTATTTTTACATTAGATTTTGCGTAGAAGTTACATTTCTGTCTACAGCAAATACCACCTCCGAGAGAACAAATAGCGCTAATCTTCATAATGACAACTATTACAAATACTCATTTCAACCGCAGTCCCCCTGAAAACGTGTTCTGGAAAGGTGGCGAAACTTCGGGTTAACTAAAATAATAATAAAAATGTAACTTTTGCGCAAAAGCTAATGTACAAATACAGTTAAAATTACACGGGCTTTAATCCTTTGAAAAGTGTTTTATTATAATAGACTATTATTTCCAGTCTCGTGCCAGAGTTTGGCAAGTCAACATTTCCTGAGGATGCCTTGTGCAGAGGCGAAACACGTTTCGAATTATTTGAATACAAATATTGGCGGAATTAACACTCAATAAATTCAAAATATATGGGTAGACTTTTATTTCCCCTAAAAAAACATGAGTTATACAAAGGTATACCGACACTAAAACCAAAATAACTTTTGAAGCGAAGTAACAAGAATAATTTATTATAGAAATAAAAGTGTAGCTCATTTACCTGTGGCTACGGTTATCGACAAGTGGATGCCGTCACGTACAGCCATTGTTCCCCTCCCCTTAACAGCCTTCACCCCCCACGGACCCAACACAAACACAACCTTAAAGAAATATTCACACAGACCAATCTGGTGTTCCAGTGCTTTATAATTTAGTTATTGGTAAGTGTGATTATTTTCAAAAAATATCTTATTTATGTCATATTTTTATGTCATTGACAACTACTTGCTAAAACGAGTACATATTGTTTTCGATTAATAAGGTCATTAAGTTCATGAAAAAGCTTAATTTGTAGGTAATATAAAAGTCCCTAATATTATTTTAGAGTGCCACTAATATTTTTGGAGACATCCGGGGCTGATCCATTTTGCGATAGCCTCATAGCATTTAAACGTAAGGTATTGCAACTATTAGTATAGTGATTCTTTAGTTACTTGCATCATATTTTTTTATTACCATATTTCTTTTATTATCATATTTTTTATATACTGTATAAGTCTCTGTGTTATATATAAGTGGCCAATAGAAATGATTCTCATTTATGTTGTGTCCACCTGTTATTTACTCATACACTGGAACTATTTTTGTGCAATATTTAAGTTTAAGAATGCATTGTGTATGTGTTGTTGGAGCACCTTTAAATAAATAAATATTTAATGCCGTTATTTTTCTAGTGTCTGACAAAGAATCAAATTTAGCAAATTCTTAGGAATGTCCTACATGGTAGTATATAGCTACATAAAGACTAAATTCTATTAGATTCGAAAAGCTGTACACTAATTAAAACAATTACAATTTACAACGTATTTGAAACTACCAAAAAGAAGAGAGCGCACCACTTTACGCTATTATGAATTGTCAAAATTATCCTCAAAGAGTTGTCAGTTGAATGACCCACGAATAATTCCTAAATGATTTCTACCAATTGGGATAAAATAAGAATTTCGATTTTATACGTGTTGTTTGCTCTTTTTTAAAAAAATATATTATTTTATTTGTATAAAGTGATGAACATTATCAGATTTAATTACAACGTTAAAATGAAGTTATCTGATTAAAAAACACTATTTTCATTACCATCTTGTATATATAAATTACGTAATAATATAAATTAACTATAAATTTTATCATCAAAAATTACAATTCTTTTATTGTGATTTTGAAAAACAAAACATTTTCAATGAGACAAGTCTCTAAATACCCAACTTGAGTAAGATTTTTTATAGACTAGTATGTGACTCTATATTTTGATAAATTTGAAAACATAAGAACATTAGATTTCTTCTATAATTAATGAAGATTAATTTTGAATACACAATTAATTAGCATCTACATTAGCAAGGCGATAAGAGCAACAGTGGCGCTAAGATAGGCTAAGATAAATTCTTAACTAGTTTCATCTAAATTATTTTAAGTGTGAGCTATTTTATTACTCTGATTGTTATGTTAATCCTTAAAATTAATAACAATAATCGAAAAGAAGCCTACCTGCAGTCACAGGTGGGAATTATGACACATTTATTAGTATATAATTGAAAATATATAATAATAATGATAGTTATACCTACATGATAAATTGAAAACAATATTGGATTGAGAATTATAGAGAGCCTGTTGGAAACACAACGGCCTTAGCAGGGCCGCCCAGAGCACATCAGCGCAGGCACTCGGCAGACGCCGCCGCCGCCATGGGAAAATCAGGCTTCGACGGCCCCTGTGCACCCGGCGCCCATTGGTGCACGCCAACCCGCCCCTGGCCCCACCAGCGCGCATATATAAACGTGCGCGCGGCGCAGCGCTTCATTCCTCGCTCGCAACCCGCGTCAGCTGCACGTGTCGTGTGTTACTCAGTGTTCGTGTTGTGTTGTCAGTTGTCACGATGAAAGCCATAACGGCAGTGTGCGCCACGGGAGCTTCAGTGCCGGCCATCGCCAGCGGTCGCGTCCAGCGGCACAGAGACGGCGAAAACGCCGAGATTCAGATGTACCTCTCGAAGTTACAAGATCTGGTGCCTTTCATGCCTAAGAACAGGCGGATCTCGAAGTTGGAAGTTATTCAGCATGTGATCGATTACATTTGTGACCTGCAATCCGCGCTGGAGAACCACCCCGCCGTGGGCCAGTTTGAGGCGGAGGCAGCGTTAGCGCCTGCGTGCTCGTCGCCCACACCCCGCCAGAGAAGACGCCCGCTGGGACCCCGGCCGGCGCCCAACACCATCCTACCTTCCCACAGGACACCCCTCACACAGTACACGAGTCATACGGTAAGTCAAAACGATATTTGTTACACATTACTTACGTGTCATATCATGTCAATAATTTATCATTTTTGTCAAGTATAATAACTGTCACAAATTATACAAAAAAGTCTGCTAAATTTTTTAACTTTATAGGATCTAAAAACAGCACAATATAAAGTAATAAATCGAATAAAAATATTTACTTCGCAAGTAGCACAGCGCTCGGATAGACTCAACATTGCATAAAAACTTAATGAAATCGTGTCGGAGTTTTTGCTGCGCGCACCTGCGTATTTCGCAACCGCAAAGGTAAAAGCGGAGATGCTGAGAGTTTCATAATACAATGTACGCACTATCAAAGGCCGTTGTTGCTTGTTGGGAAATAATCGTGTATTGTTGGAATGGCATTACTCTCTGAGCTTCGTGTGGCTTTAGACACGCTGAACATCACATTATTGTTTAAACACGGCTTTAATATTTATGTTTAATGAGTATTCACACGTTGAGTAAATAACAAGTAAACTAGTCCGCTCATGCGTGACGGCTGTTTTGAATTTCAGCCTTGAGTCGCGGCCACCTGCGCCGGCGCCGCTAAACGACCATGTACACAATCTGAATATTCAACACGTATTTATCCTGCCTCATTTCGCATTCAACCAGACACCTGCAAGATTGCCATTTCGCTACAATACCATTTAATTACGAAACGTCTCGTTAAAGCATAAACAAGACAAAGACTTAAACTCATTAAGCGTGATTTTATCTTAACGACTGTTACATACGTTGACTGGTATTGTTTTAAAATACCAAAACGCATTGCAATTAGTGTTGTAGACGCGGCAGGTGCATTTGGAAGGATTTATACGAACGCCTGTGACACAAGCCCCAAGCATTATGTGCTCGTTAATACTTGCTCGCAGAACGTAAATTTTAATCACTGCCAGTTGTTGGATCCGAGATAATGTACACAACAAACGTGATTTAGGAGACGCGGGCTGCCAGGCAGAATTTACGCCAAAGAAAGTACTTACTTTCACGTCTGTGTCCATTTAGTTCAGTTAATTAAATGTAGCTTACATGTCGTGTAAGAGTACAATATTATACGGAGGCAAAGTTTGTAAGGTTGTACGGAGTAATCTGTGAATCTACTGAACTGATTTTGAAAATTCTGTTACCAACAGAAATGAACATAATTAGTAATCAAACTATACTATATTAACTCAAAAAATGAAAAGACTTCTTCGTGGTAATCGGATTTACAAAGTTAGTAGAGAAAAAAAAACATTCGAACGAAAATGTTTCTGGCTGGCTTAAAATGAGAGATATATTTGATGAGAGAGATATGCTTGTTTTGTACATATATTGTCTGAAAAAGATAACATCTGCAGGGATTGTTGAGTTGAACGTCGATATATTAGTAATGACCGTAGGCGCCGGCGATAGCGCTGTTCCAACGACCCGATATTTACCAAACAACTCCTACGCAATAAAGAAACGGTCGGAATGTCGTCTGAACGAACCGCATTCTTGAATACAAAATAATACCAACAAGGACATTAAGCACGATTTGATTTCATCCGTATCCAAGCGCGCTATCGGCCGATCAACGAAAAAAACATCGAAAAACAACTCGAGGTAATCGTGTTGGAATTTTAAGTCCGTGTTTGTCGTGAGGAGGCTACACGGTTGTATCTTTCGAGGCATCGTTACCTCGAGCCTTGGTCACGAATGCTCGGCTCCGTGGGCCACTATCGCGAAACGAGAACATAAATTGTTCCCCGCAGCTGAGACCTGAGTCACGAGCGATCGTCGACAACCGTGCGACCGCAGTGCAGACACAACTTGATCGCTACTTTAAAATTCCATGTATCTCCTTTGTCTCATACACCTAGTATCATTAAAGTTTCTCAACTTACCCTTTCACGACTATAAAACATAAATGCCAATACGAAACGTGATCGCTTAAGTGATTGACTTTCCGCTCCCAGCGTAATAAGCAGTTAAGTACCAACAATAATGAAAGTTAGGCGTGTAATCCCGTCATGTTGGGCGAGAGACCCACCCTCCGATAATACTACAATAGTTAGCACCCCATAACAATTATAACCAATGTTTGACATGTTAATGTCTGCTAAAAATATTCACTGGATGATATACGGATTACAATGAATTGATTTATATTTGGGTATAACATCTGAATGGTATTATTATGATTACATCTAGTATTACAATCTTATGTCCATTATTCTATGGTAATCAGTATACATTGCAGGCGGTCGGTACCTACTCCCACGCACGGCTTCCCAATCAACGATCACAAACAGCGACAGTTACGACGCCAGGTGTCTCCGCCTACGTCCTCACTCGCTTCATCCTCTGAATATCTTTGTCTGACTTCACGCATAAATTGCACACGTGAAAGTTTTACGAGCGCGGTTTCTTCGAAGCAATAAAGTTACGTCTTCGAGACAACTTCACCGCGAAACGTCTCGGTTTGCACGTGCATCGTTTTCGCCGATCGGATTCCATAGACCACGATCGATCGAGGGCATTGTGCGAGTAACGGTAGACACAGCTGCGTCCCGCCACACGTGATTGAGCCGGTGGCGGATAGCTAAATAAAATGCAACGTACCTATTCATTATCCCAGCGACAATGCTCCTCTCATAAAGGGATTTCACGTGTTCATCGCGGCTGAGTCTCGATCAGTTCGGGACATGTGTGCTCTCCCTTTGGTATGTCCTTAAATAGGGTTTGGCCACGTGCGGCCGTTCAGCTGTGTCGCGGATGTGCTTGGACGGGAAATCGTAATCAGACGCTGCTACTCACAGCCATATCTCTTCTCACTCTATATCTTAGTCACGATCCGTCTGCCAGCCAAAACAATCAGTGAATTTAGGGTACGATGTAACCTATTGGACATACTCTAATGAATTAAAACTGTGTTGAAACATAGCGCATATGTGTCGACAGATGGCCGGACGGGATCTACATGTTGTACAGCTACACGATCCTATTTGTAACAATAACTTTAATTAATTACAAGCGGGCAACGTGATATTTTCTGACCACCATGGCCATTTCACTAATTGATGTTTCATGTTCACGCTAACTAAACTTTCTTTTCCTTTGTTACAGACTCCTGAAAAGCAAGACCAACCAGACAGGCCCATGTCTTGCTAATCATTTAAGTGTAAGGACAATTTAATTTATAAAAATGATTGCTATATGAGAAATATTCGCCGGGATGTCAGATAGCGCCCTGGAGGCGAGGCACCCAGAGAGGGCACACCAGTTCCAGTGAAGATCATTTCATGATGATGTCCTAACTACGATCTCGTTAAGATCAATATGATTTAATATATCGTGGCATTATACAGAAGACTAGAACATTGCAATGCAAGCCGCGCGTTACGGCGACGGATAGGCCCGGCTTTCTTGTTTTGTTATAATGTTAAATGTAAAAAGCTTTACTAGTTATTGACATAGGTCGATGTACGTAAACATGTTTGTAAATAATGTTCTGTTGTGATGTTTGCGGCATTACAAATGTATACACTTTAATATTGAAACATTAAAAAAGCACGATTCGTACAAAACTTTTCCGTAGAGTCCACTTATTAATTTCTGCTTTCTTCTTACTTTAAGTTTAAAACGATGCTTCCATTTATATCAAAGATGTAAATCAATTGAAAGTTGATTTACCTATATTATTTTAAGTTAAATTTTCTCGAGTGTGATTTTGCATGGCGATTTTGTTTCTAAATATTGTATAATAGGTACACTAACGCGAGAATTCTATTATTAATTTATAACGCGTTGATGTACAAAAAATATGTAAATAGTGTAAAATGAACATATATAAAAAAAATTAGCGGAAATTATAATGAAAATTGAGAACTTTTATGACTTTATTTTGTAAGGTTAAAATGCTTTAATTATCTTAATTTTAATGGTGTATTACGATTTTAATAGACTGTTATAGTTTTAGTTATTGAGAGATATGTTGTTGAGTACTTCATGTGTGATATAAAAGATTGACGGTAATAAGTTATATTCAATGAACTAATTTCATAGCGAAGAGAGAACTATTTAAAACAACAACAATATTGTGAATCATCTCTCTTAAAATCGACCTCATTCTAGAAGCCAGTATCTTTTATATTTTAAATCAAAACGCGTCTCAAATCCTTTTTAATTGTATCGGTTTTCTATTGTTTCTTGAATATTTGATTGATTGCACAGATTTGTATAAAATTATGAATACATAAGGGATGAAAATAAATATTATAATATAATATCACCTGATTTTATTTGTTAATTCCTTAAAATATTATTGTACCCTTAGCTGCTGCACAGAATGACAATTTATATTGCTTTATTCTCCTTTTCTTTTTATCATTTCCCATTAAGATAAGTAGTTAGTAGTTTACATCGAATCAATAAATCAAGTCAAACCAAAATCACTTTATTCATGTAATGAAATGAAATGAAATGATTTATTTGTATGAATCGTGGTAACATAGTTGTTAACAATTGACTGGTGTACAGCACAATTCGCCAATATATCGGCATACAAATATTTGATTGTCAATATTGGAATTTTTATATTTATACGTCACTAATAAACATTACATAGTTTTAATTATAATATAATATTAAATAACCATGACTTTGTAGGTGCCTCTCAAAAAATTTCATTTAATACTATTATTTTTGGCTAAAGAATTCTTTCAAACTATAAAAGCATTTATCTATTAGCCATAATTTTAATCTTTTGTAGGTCAAGATAATGATTCTTTTTACACTTACCACCACTTCGGAAAAGGTTGAGCTTTAATGAGAAGAAGTGGCAAGAAAGAAACTCGTTGCTACACTTTAAAATCAACATTTCAAGCTTCATAGTTTTACAAATAATTTCAATTACAATAAGTACTTAAGTCAAAAATAAAAAAAGTAAATGTGAATTAATAAGTAAAAACACAAGAGTTATTGTGCACAGTAGATGCATCAATCCACACACGTAAATAAATAAATGAAAATTTATTGAATTAGGCGTTACTTTGTGGAAATCCATAAACAAATGATTTAAGTTTTCTTTAGTGTTAATTCCGCCAATATTTGTCTTTAAAACAATTCGACACGTGTTTCGCCTCTACACGAGGCAGCCTCAGGACGTGTTGTCTCGCCAAAACCTGGCACGAGACTCAAGAGATTCTCAAGGAATTAACACTAAAGAAAACTTAAATCATTTGTATAATATATAAATGTTTTATGCGTGCATTTTATTATTAAATACAAAACATTTATACAATACTCAAGATTTAGAGTGACAAAAATTTAATTTCACTACTATCCATAGATTGTTTTAATATCCATTTGTGTATTATTCGGAGAGATACATAATATAATATATTAGATAGAACCAATTTTCTTCCAGGTAAGTATAACCAAACTTTAGAATGATTTTCTTTTGAAGGTTGTCTCATATCGATATGACATGAACAGCTTGATGTTAAAGGCCGGCGGCGCTTCTGTAATTTCTTGCCTCATGATATTTTGTTTATTTTAGGGTAGTATGGATTAAGGGGGCTCAAGTCTCCTCACAAAGTATCTGTTTTCTTATTTTTAGTATCAAAAACAGCATATTATGTTCTGAAAATACATTGAAGTAGGCGTTATTTGCGGAAATCCATATTGATACAAATGTTTTAAGTTTTAATTCCGCCAATATTCGACTTCAAACAATTCGACGCGTGTCTCGCCTCTCACGAGGCATCCTCAGGAGATATTGACTTGCCAAACTCTGGCACGAGACTACCTCTGTTTGAAGACGAATATTGGCGGAATTAAAACTCAAAACATATGGATATTATGTCCTTCCTTCCTTAATCGCGTAGAGCTCTTTAAAATGGAATATAATCTAAGATGGAATGTGTTATCGTCTGAGAACGATTTATGTATTATCAATAACGATCAATACAGTTTATAATTAAATTAGCCTTGCCTATTTCTATTTAATGTAATCATTAAACGCCGCTTCAAGACGTCCAATTAAATTGTCCACTTGAATATAAGCACACAAATCAAGGGAAGTGGGAGGCTCCTTTGCACAGGAAGCCGGCTAGATTATGGGTCTATGGCGCCTATTTTTGCCGTGAAACAGTAGGTAATGTGTAAACATTACTGTGTTTAGGTCTGAAAGGCGCCGTAGCTAGTGAAATTTTACGGCGCGCCACGTTCTGGTAGTGTGGAACGCGCGTAAACGAAAATGTTCTTTTTTTGAAATTCATACAGATACCACGCATCGAGCAATAAGAATGTGGCTATTGTGGCGTTGATACTGTTTGCGTATGAAGTTATCGAAAAAAAAACCAAGGAGTGTTGTTATGAAATTCAGTACAATATTACAACACTTGTTTGGATGATGTAATGGTTATTACGACATTGGGTGTTTTAATGTTGGTAATAAGTTAACTGTTTCATAATCTTTAATAGAGGATAAAAAGCATGAGTGTGGATAAATATTCTAGAACAGTTAGCTTATTGCCAACATTAAAACACCCAATGTCCTAAGAACCATTACATCATCCAAACGAGTGTTGTAAAGAAATTCAGTATTACATTATATCATACGTTTTCATAATAATACTCCTTTGGATGATATTATGGTTACTAGGACTGGCTTTTTTAATGTTACCAGTAAGCTAACTGTTTGAGAATCTTTTAAAGAGGATTCAAATTATGGGTAAAGTCTTGTACGCAACTGTTGATAATAAGGTATGAACACACTCATGTGATACTATTATCACCCACATTTGTGTTTTAATAGCCCTTATTACACAGCAGTTGCAAAAATCACTATTAACAAACACAAAGTTATAAACGGAAGCAAGTCAAGCAACAGCTATTGTGAAGTATCAACGCGATTATATTGTGACCACTTCCTTGATGTCACTATGACGTTATACTGTAAGTATCTACCTACCAACTGATGCGGCGTGAAATCCGCACATTGACAACATACATTACATACAAAACCATACCATGCAATACAAAATGTTTATTTTCTTTAGCAAGTATGTACATTAATCAATATTCATGATTGGAGCCTCCTTTTAGGCACTATAGCACCTGTGGTAGAAGACTCCGCTCTTCCATAGTTTATTAATAATTATTACAATATTTACAGACAATCAAACTGTAACTACTAAGAAGTATATCTAAAAAGTATGTATAGTAAGAAATAAGGTGTGTGCATTGGGTGTGTTGTGAGTGATAAGTAAGTTGTGAGAGGTATTATGAAGTGTGTGTGAGTCAGTGAGTATTTGTGATCAAATGAATGAATCTTGTAAAAGTATGTATATAATGAAATGTTTATGTTATTGTTAAATTAATATGAAGAACTTTTAACACAATTGTGTTAAAAGTTCTTCAGTTTCTGTATAAGTGAGTGAATTTATCAAACTTACTAGCATTGTTTTACATTTTACAAAACCATGGTTGAGGATAATTCATTATTTGTAGGCATATATATTATATGGCTTGAAAACTTCTTTTAACTACGTATTTTGTTGATGACAGATAATTTGTTTTTGGTTTGTTTTAAAAATCATTAAATTTAAATCTACAATAGAGAAAAAAAATACTATAAACAACTTTTTGTATGTTTTAACAAGTTCAAGTGTATATTAATACCCAAATGCTGAATAAGTATCATTGTTTCACTTTAACGTATTAAATCTAATATATAAAATTGTGAGTGATAAGTAAGGTGTGAGAGGTATTATGAAGTGTGTGTGAGTCAGTGAGTATTTGTGATCAAATGAATGAATCTTGTAAAAGTATGTATATAATGAAATGTTTATGTTACTGTTAAATTAATATGAAGAACTTTTAACACAATTGTGTTAAAAGTTCTTCAGTTTCTGTATAAGTGAGTGAATTTATCAAACTTACTAGCATTGTTTTACATTTTACAAAACCATGGTTGAGGATAATTCATTATTTGTAGGCATATATATTATATGGCTTGAAAACTTCTTTTAACTACGTATTTTGTTGATGACAGATAATTTGTTTTTGGTTTGTTTTAAAAATCATTAAATTTAAATCTACAATAGAGAAAAAAAATACTATAAACAACTTTTTGTATGTTTTAACAAGTTCAAGTGTATGTTAATACCCAAATGCTGAATAAGTATCATTGTTTCACTTTAACGTATTAAATCTAATATATAAAATTCTCGTGTCATGGTGTTAAACTTTAATCTCCTCCGAAACGGCTTGACCGATTCTCACGAAATTTTGAGTGCATGTTGGGTAGGTCTGAGAATCGGACAACATCTATTTTTCATCCCATTTTTGTTTTATTTTTTTTTTAAATTTGTGTGATTATGAGTCAGCATTAAAAAATACATACAACTTCAAATTTTCACCCATCTACGATCAGCAGTTACTTTTGTATCGCGATTTTAATATCGGCAATACAACGTTTGCTGGGTCAGCAAGTAACATTAATAAAAGTCCGTCAGATTTCCGTCAGAAAAAAAGGATTGTGTGGTTTTACTAAACCACGGTAAAAGTGAAACTTTTTTTTTTTCACATTATAAACATTTAACTAAAACTTTTTGGAATAATATTCCATAAAGCGTATAAAAATCGCTTTATCAATCTTTATTTTATGCTTCTAAAATTGGAATTATAATGGGAAACAATAAAAGTAGACTAACCCCCTTATTCATAATGGTCCGCTAACTTTCAACAGCCGCTAAGGAGTATTTTTTCTCATTCTGACTTAGGTCAATAGAAGAAGACAGAGTGAGAATTAGCAATGCTTTAAGTTTGCAGACTATTATGAATAAGGGAGTAAGTCTCCAACTAATATTTTTATTAAACTCTGTGTTTTAGCCCCAGTTAAAGTATTGATTGAAAACGATTACATTAAACACTGACAAAAACAATAATGCATATAATAAAAGTTTCACTTTAAAAAGCTAGCCAAGTTACAATCATTTCATAGCTAATTTCTTTGTGGTAAGTATTTATAACTAAACGAAATACCCTATCAAAGTGAAATTTAAATATATGTATTTTCAAACCATTTCTTTCCGTTGCCAAAACTGAAAACACGATTTTAGGATATTTATTCGATACTTTTGTCAGTTACTACTAGGTCCGTTCTTTTTCTTCCTATTGAACAGAAATTGTGCTGACAGAAGATCCTCCAGATGGAATAAATTTAACGTTCAACTAAACTGGAAGCCTCACTTTAAAAAACCTTATCTCATTTGAATCACCGCAATTCAAGTGTTCTCTCGAACACAATATATTTTACACTTATGTCGTTTGTGGTAAGACTGTTTTCGGCCTTGCGTCATATACATTAAATAATAATTCTTAACGGTTTAATTATAAGGTATTTTTTTCTTTGGATGTCAAGAAACGTCAAGGTACCTTCGTGGACACGGATGCAGAGATCACGCGATTGCATCACGGCCAATTATCGCGACTACAATATTTGGTCAGCTGCGCATATTTCGCTAGACAATCATTTAACTCACACAAAACTCAACTCAATTCGTAAAGTAATAAAGTCTGATTTCCAATGCTTACACTAAATAATTGTAATCAAACGATTTCGAACGTTGTTGCAATAGTCATAAAGCTAGAATTTGAATAGTGTTGTTTTGTAGAATTATAAGCGCTTACTAAACATTAGCTTAATGTCGTCAGCGACAAACAATACAGTTAATTGCTATGCGAGTTAGGTAAATGATTGTTACGTGTGATTTTAAATTAAACTAACGCAAAAAAAAATCCGCGACCCTGCCAGGATTCGAACCTGGAATCTTCTGATCCGTAGTCAGACGCGTTATCCATTGCGCCACAGGGCCGATTAGACGACGTGGCAAAATTACTTATCTGTATCAGTTACTAAGATTTTGAGTGAGGATCGATTTTTACTTGGTAACGTATATTATTGCCGGCGCCGATGATTTAAGAGATTTTTTTTATTGAGGCTGAAAAAGCATTGTTCACATCACTGCGTTACCAATAACACTTTGTTGAATAGAAAATTTCGTTAGACGCGCTGAACACTTTATTTTGTGGGTACTTAATGAGATTGAGACGGCGATGAAATTCAAACATTTAAATTTATAATTACTCATTGAAAGTCAAAAACTACCACCCATCCGAAAAGTTATGCCTCAGATCTGAGAAGAACGGGCACAAAAACCCAGCGGGCTATTTTTTTTTTTCATGTAATATCATACAATACAAATTACAATTTATTATTTAATAGCCTGACGGCGGTCGGTACATTCCCAATCTGTGGTATGATTAAGAATTAATTCAAATTTATTAACATATATTTGGTTAAAAAGGTTACTATAACTATTACTCATTATTTACCACATCAACGTCTTTTAACAATTCTTTTGAACTTTCTGATACAGTTCCTATTAACATTCTCTGGGAACTTGTTGTAAAAACATATACATATACCCGATATTATATATGTATATACATATATAACGCTCGTTTGGCTTAAGTCGTCATCATCTAATGTAATGTAAATGTAATTTTGATCATTTGCTAAAAAACAGAGACGTGAGTGAGTCATATGTCTAACGGCCGTTCCCAATATTCAGTCTATCTCTTACTTGAGATAAAAATCGTAACTATCGTTGAATTTTCTGTCCCAATAAACTTATCGACGGTTACTCATCTTATCCGTACACGCTGTCTGTCAATGGGACGACGTATAGCTTACCAGCGATATAAAGTTTGTATGGAAATTGCAATTGACGCGTCCCAATATAATGCGATAAGAATGACTTATCAGGTATATTGGGAGAGCTTCAGATTATTGACAGCTAATTACTGACTGTAGAAGGTAGTAATTTATCTCTATCTGTAGATAGTATATTGGGAACGGCCATATGTCATAGACTAACCTGAGTCGAGACCAGCAAGCTATACAAAGCATAAAAAAGGCATAAAAGGCATTTATTTTCTCAAAATTGATTCCTTTAGAATTCTTTTTGATGTCATTTCTGATTACTACTAGATACTACTACCGCTTCGGAAACAAAAGCTACTAATCACCCCCAAATGCGTCACTTCATCATATCAGCCAGAATACGTCCACTGCTGTACAAATTCATCCCCCAAAGATCTCCACGACGATCGATCCTACGCTGCCCTACCCAACCTATTCCGGCAATCTTGACCAGATCATCGGTCCATCTTGTAAGGGTAGGCCCCAACACTGCGTCGTCCGGTACGTGGTCGCCATTCGAGGACTTAACTGCCCCAACGGAGCTTTCTCATCATATATCCGTACGGTCTGCGTAGCGTAAGTCTTCACTGGCAAATTTCGTACGTCGTCGCTTAGGACAACGTGAGACGATTGTATGCAAAGAAGAATACCGGACAAATGATGGTAGAAATCACCTGGTGGAATACGATAGGCATGCTGGCAACACCAGAGAAATCACAGTAGCATCGTTGATTTAAAGGTAGGAACCAAATAACTATAGACTTGCCATTAGAGATACCAGCAGAAAGAACAACCCCATAATCACGACCATTCTAATGGGTAATTAATTCTGAAGGGCGTCGTAAACTAGTAAAATTACTGGGCAAATGAGACTTAATATCTTACGTCTCAAGATGACGAGCGCAATAGTACCACTGAGAGTTTTTTGGTTTTTTTTCAAGAATCCTGAGCGGCAGTGCATTGTAATGGGCAGGGCGTATCAATTACCATCAGCTGAACGTCCTGCTCGTCTAGTCCCTTATTTTCATAAAAAAAATATCGGCTTATAGTTAGACACGTCATCACTGGCAACACACACTGGTTGAAAACCTTCGTACGTCGCTTAGCGCCCATCAACGTCAGACTATGAAATGCAAAGGAGAATAGAGGATAAATAGTAGGGATCACCTGGTAGAATACGATTAGTATGCTAGCAACACCAGAGAAATCACAGTAGCATTGTTGATTTAAAGGTAGGAACCAAATCACTAGAGACTTGTCATTAGAGATACCAGCACGAAAGAACAACCCCATGATCAAGACCATACAGCTGCTAAAAGTGAATGAGTGACGAGGATCAAATGAACTTACTTCTTACTATTTGTACACCTTCCTTAAGGGCCGGCAAGTATACCTTACTTAAAGGCACGCAACGCTCTTGTGATTCCTCTGGTGACCCGTACGCTCGTTTGTCCTCCTATTCCATAAAAAAAATACTATGTTATGATCAAGCGTTGGAGTTTTGAGTTCCTTATCGCGTCTTCTATCGTAAATGGATAATTTGAAAGATATAACGGTACTGCGCACGAACAGGTGACTATACAGGTGTTTGCACTTGCGAGGTGTATGTGTACTAACAATGATAACGACACTGATAAGCGACATAGTGATCCTACTTCAGACGGCGTATTCCTTCTACTACATTTAGGATAAAACTTTGAGTCTATAACGGGATGTTAACCAAAAGAATCTAAGGGTTTTGATATTTTACGACGAAGTTGAAGGGTCCCGGTCGTGATTACGGACTACTAAGGTCTTTACCATGGTGCTTATTAAGGATTCACACGATTCGATTTTAGTTGACTTATTGCTGTTGAATCGCATGCAATTTGAACTGTGTGAGCAGCCTTTCAAAAAAATCGAAGCGTCAAAAATCGACTTTTGCTAAACAAAATACGACACGTTTTGACTTACGGCCGCTCCCAATATACTATCTTCAGATAGAGATAAATTACTACCTTCTACAGTCAGTAATTAGCTGTTTGACTTACGATCATTCCCAATACTATCTTCAGATAGAGATAAATTACTACCTTCTACAGTCAGTAATTAGCTGTCAATAATCTGAAGCTGTCCCAATATACCCGATAAGTCATTCTTATCGCCTAATATTGAGACGCGTGAATTGCAATTTCCATACAAACTTCTATCGCTGGTAAGCTATACGTCATCCCATTGACAGGCAGCGTGTACGGATAAGGTGAGTTACCGTCGATAAGTTTATTGGGACAGAAAAGTCAACGATAGTTAGGATTTTTATCTCAATTAAGAGATAGACTGAATATTGGGAACGGCCGTTAACGACTTCAATCTATCTGTTTACGATTGAACGTAACTTGCTGATTTTTATATTATTTGGTTAATCACAAACATAGTTATTTATGTTGAATCGATTACAATTTCAACAAATGAACATTCGAATTTATCGAATCATTAGTAGTTGGTCAACTCAAATCGAACCATATAGATTGTAGACCAACTCTAATTTTGTGGTCGCCTAACGATAGCAAGTTTCAATTGTTTTTCGTAATAGTGAACCCTTAAATCTTGGAAATATATTTAATATCCCGTTATAAGCAACCATAAAAATAAATAATAAAAAAGGTTTTTTATGGCTACAATAATTCAAATACTAAAATAACAGTAGTTTATACTATGATTGCAAAGGTTTGGTGATTCGGACGATCTAAGTCAAACAAGAACTGCCTTTAAGCGGTTAGAATATAACTTAGGAAATTAATTTTATGCGTAGAATGTAAAAATAGCATAATTCGGTTCGATAATCTTATTGCGAAATTAAATATCAGCTTGTCTAAGCTAAAGCAGTCTTGCTTTCACGCATATTTTAGATAATATTATATAGTTATATTTATCATAGTTACAAAAAAAATCGTTTTGAAAAATCCGCATATGTGCGAATTTATCTTGCACACATTCCATGTTGCACACGAACTTTTTTAAATCACGTATCTCATAATATACAAGCACACAGTATTTTCTGTTATTGTCTCAGTTCACGTAAATGTTGATATTTACACTGACTACAGTGTTAAGGTTAATTGTTACTAAATTTAATCTGTATTTCTATAAGAATAAGCTACAGTGTATCCTGGCTGTGAAGAAGATTTATAAAAAAAAATTGATTTCGCAAAGCTTCACATGTTGATGAGAACTGAGCAAATATTTATTTATATTTCGAATAAAACAAATACTTATCCAACGCGGAAATGGTGCCAGTATAGTACACTTACTCGTATTGATTGCCACAAATATAATGATATAAAGTATTGTAAATATTGTAATAGTTAAGCAAGTTGTTGTTACAAGTTTATAATATCATAAGTAATACAAAAAGACCTTTTTATAACGTTTCAATGTCAAGGATTGAGGAAGCCAACGAGAACAATTGATAACTTTGAATTATAATCCATCCAGTATCCACCCATCTAATACAATACTCTATCTGATAAATAAAAATTTATTGATATCACATAACTCAGTACATTTAAATTTAGAACAGAACTAACAAAATTTTTTGTTAATTTTTTATGTGGTATTTTATTATTTTTCTCTAACTTCTGTAACTCTTTTTTACATTAATAAAGTTCTTAATAAAGTTTTCATTCATTCATTTAAAACAATAGACTGTACTGAACGAAAACACTAACAGATTTTTTTGTTATGATTCAGAAACTTAAATATGCTTTAGTATGATAATATTTTAAATTTATATCAAATAAGTTTGTACTGCAGTTTGTAACGGAAGGCATAAAGAGGCAAAGTTTTTTTTTATTTAGCTATAATGAACCGTTTATTTGACGTTCTTATGAATGATGACTGCGATGAAATTGAAAGGTTTTGAAGATGACCTAATTGTAGTGTTGAAGCGTCGCTAACGTTGAAGATTAAAAACTTCAGGCTGAACAAGGCTTGTCCCTGGGGCCATAAAACAAGTTAATAAAAATATATTGAAGTTTTGAGCCCATCGTGGTGTTATCACCCGGACATATTTTCGCTTATCAGTCAGGTGAATGTACTTAATTTGTACCCGACGTACTCGACTTCGCGCTAAATATTTTTGTTATACTTACACATGTCAACTAATCTTTATATAGCTTGACATTTTACGGCCGTTTTCAATAACCTATTTATCCTTAGCTTAAATACTAGGCGTAGACAAATCTATCTTTTTACGCTTACTTACATATCAATAAGCTATTGACAGATAGCATTGGACTATAACTATATTGGACACAACTATGGATAGATAAGATCTTCTCATTAAACGGTGACAGCAATGTATCCCTCGGTAAGTTAAACTAAGGTTATTGAAAACGGCCATTAATGATTACTTCATAGATAATGGATTGGACTCCATTGCGCTCTAACTAGATACCGCACTACCCAAGAACAATGGCTTTTTTATTACGGTAACTATATATAACTATAGATGCTTGTGCGCGTTGCATCTTGACACTCAATGGCATCTTTCAAATTTTGTAACATTATATTTACTGATGATCTGTGATCCCAGTGTGTTTCTTATTTCTTGTAGTATTATTTTTACAAACTTTTACTACGCATCCCGGCATTTTAGTTTATGAGCAAAGTTTAACAGAACATGTGGCACATCAACGTCACACATTGTTCGAGACTGGCTCGAGTATGCCCACTTGGGCGTAGTGTTAGTTGCCGCACTATGTGACTACGCCTGCCGTATCTAGTGACTTCTTCTTTCTTTTCTTTGTGTAATTTAATTGAATGTTATATTCAAACACCAATTACACAGATAAAATGTATAAGGCTTATATCAGATATTATTTCGACCAGTACCTACCTGCATTTCATTGAATAAGTATATAAAATTAAACATAAATCATAAGTAAGTATAATAATATTATAGTTACAAAATGGTACTGTGTCATCACTCAAATATATTTTTAGATACCCTTTGCCTGTGTATTCGCCTCTGAATGTTTTAACGTAATTTTACCCTCTTTAAGTTTGCACACAAAATATTGTCTAAAATTCTTATTAAAAAGTTTTCAAAGAGCTTTATTCCACGTTCCACAAGGCTGTGGAATGAACTTCCTTGTGCGTTATTTCCGGGACGATACAACATGGGTACCTTCAAAAAAAGCGCGTACACCTTCCTTAAAGGCTCGCAACACTCCTGTGTTTCCTCTGGTGCTGCAAGAGACTGTGGGCGGCGGTGATCACTTAACACCAGGTGACTACCGTGACGCAGAAATGTACAAGCATTATTCATATATTTTAAATTTTATACAAAATATGTACATGCAACCCTCTTATGATACTTACTGTGTTTGTTGTGGTTTGGGCGGCGGTGATCACCTATCATCAAATAACTTGTAGGTTCGTTTGTCCTCGTCTTTAATAATAAATACAACACAACACACAGTACAGCTAATTACTGTTAACCAGAGTATAAGCTGACGATGTGGCTGATGATCTACTTCCAGAGTTGCTCCATACTTCCCTGGGTTGGACCTCTTGCATTAACCTTTCCAGACAACCCTTTTAGTATGTACCCAGCCCTCTAGGCAGCCTGAAACCCAAAACAAATGACTTCAGAAGAATACTATAATAAAATACATACATAATTTTGATGTGCATAATAACAGGAGTATATTTGGCTGAACACCGCCTCTGCTAGCTAATGGCCTCAGAACTAGCATCGTTATAGTCTAAACACATGGTCGAATTTGGTTCGGCTGCTCCTGGGGGGGGTCTGGTGGGCGTCTCGCACCAATTGGTCCGACGTCGTAATCAATACATTCCGGAAGGTAATAATAATAACTTTTTGCGAAGGACAATGTGATATACCAACGAATATAGTCCGCTACTAGACCGCGTACGATGGTTCGGCCGTACCAAATCCGATCATGTGTTTACGCTATTCGTTTTGAAACTGTAGCAAGAAGGGTTGATTCGATTATTGGCTGGACATATGACAGCTAGATAGGAAGGGCGTGTCAATCTCGTTAACCTCTCACGCAAGCCTTTTGTATCGTTTATTTATATCTTGATGCGTTTAATTTATTTTTCACAAACAAATCTGGACTGAATGTTTTCAGAGGTATATCATGTACGTAATACGCATTTCATATTTGTTTATTTATTTGCTCGAGTCATTACATTTGAGTATTTTTGTTACACAAATGATTTAAGTTTTCTTTAGTGTTAATTCAGCCAATATCTCGAGACTCAGAGTCTCGTGCCAGATTTTGGGAAGACAGCACGTCCTGAGGATGCCTCGTGTAGAGGCGAAACACGTATCGAATTGTTTAAAAACAAATATTGGCGGAATTAACACTAAAGAAAACTTAAATCATTTGTATAATTATGGATTTCCGCAAAGTAACGCCTACTTCAATATTTTTTTTTTGTTGCATCACTTTACATATATTGTAATAAAAATCATATTAGGCCATGAAGCTGTTAATATTTATTTAAAAGGGTGGCAGTGATAGTATTGCCACTTTTTCTTTTGAAAGCACAAACTTTTCCGAATGGTAAAATGGGAAAATCTAAGCTATTGACATTATAAGTATATTTGTGTAAATCATTAGTGTCATTTCTTTGACTTAAATGATATTGATTTGAAAGTGATACACATAAACTTTTCTGTGCAAGTATTTATTATATTGTATATAGCATATTTTTTTATATAAACTACTACTACCCCGTGCCTGATAAACATTCTTAAAAGGAATCTTATGTTTATATCGATTCCATTTCACTCCGAAAAATTTCAGCACAAAACGACTTAAATCAGTAACATTTTAAAGTTTAACCATTAAATCCTTGAAATTTAAATAAATAATCAATATTTTAATACTATTTGTGCGTGAGAAGATATTTCCATTTGCCATTCAATTACACTCCTGAATTTTTAACTCGGACTGCCATTGTATTCCACAAGAGACCTACAGGTCACGTAAATGTCTGTTTTAAATATTCAAAGGGTGTAAAGGGCAACTTCGTCTTTATTTCCCCAGGGTCGAGGGTTCGAAACCATTTCTTCATGTGTTTATTCATATTTATATATAACATGACTTCGAAAAATAGTCGATGTTTTATGATGAAAAATGATTCTGTAACATTTTTGAAATGGAGTTAGAGTTAGCTTTTTAAGTCACTTTCACCTAAGTAAAATATATCAAATTATAGCCAAGTGCAATAGGTGCCACATATCGATATGTCTAAATATCTATACAATATACATATATATGTACATATAAACGACCATGTATAAGGCACAAACACTTATATTTATCATAAACTCTTAAGCTATCTTTGCTACTCTTAAGCTACAAGCACCAACCCGTCGCACCCGCCATACTCCCATGTTTTTCACACCGCACTGTCACTCGACATATTCTCAAAATCGTCCAACGTGCCGCATTCCACACCTTTATAATACATCATTTCCAGGATTAGATATTTTCTATCTAACCAAAATTAAATTCATCCAAAATGTTATATAATATGAAACGATTACGACAGTCAAAATAACTAATGTTGTGATTCCTTCTATATAACTCTCATCATAATACCCAAATGCCCCACATAAGATATACACATACCCAAACATACCCCACACACACACACACACGGACGTGAACTGAGGAAGCTACTTAAGAATTTTGTATTGCCTAAATAATATAAAATTTTGTTATGTTACTTTAGCAAATAAGTGATGTTATGTGCTGTAGATTTTATGAAATAAAAAAATAATAAAATTGCTCCTCCTGGGATTTGAACTCTGTACCTTCACCTAGTCACTAACCACTAGAACATAATATGAGTTGTCGTATACGTCTTATGGCACTCTAGGGAAATGAATATAATTTATAGGATACGCGCCCACAAGGAAATGTTTTATTGACACCGTCAAGTTAATTACACTAGTATAGTTATCACCAAAACCACCAAAATACGACTTGTAAGGGCTCTCATATTCCCCATATTCCTCTACGTTGCTGAGACATGGGCCCTACAAGAAAGTGAGAAGGAAAAGATCAATGCTCTTGAGATGAGGTGCTGGAGATGAATGCGTGGTATATCGTGGACGGAATTCCGAACCAATGAGTCCATTCTTCGGGAGCTCGGCATCAAACAGATACTGTCTACTACCGTACAAGCTCGCATTCTCACCTTCTTCGGGCATGTATCGCGACGTGGAAGCGACTCCATAGAACGCTTAATAGTGCAGGGTAAAGTCGAGGGCACTAGACCACGAGGTAGGTCTCCGATGAGGTTGACGGACCAAGTGAGGCAAGCTGTCGACGGTACTCTGCATGAATGCACGAGAAGAGCGGCAGTTTGCGACGAGTGGCGTCGCATTGCGAAACAGGCCACTAACCTCGACAAGACGACCACGACCACTCTGACAAGAGTATAAGCCGAAGAAAAAGAAGTATAGTTATCATTTGGCAATTGACACTGTTGATAGTTGATACATAACTACTAGTAACTTTGAGGTTTGTATTCAAAATAGTTTTAACTTCATACACTGCGGCCATATTTTCGCTAGGTTAAGGTAATAATTGCGACTAGATACAAGACATGTTACGACATATCTCTTAAGATTATTGATACAAATGTTTTGGCCAAATTTATACCTCTGCGCTTTTAAAGCACGCCGTTTTTAGAGACCTGGAGTTAAATATAGCTTGTAGCATTTATTGATTTGGTTTTTAACGCGACGCTTTTTTAATCTCTCGTCCAAATGCAAAGGCCCTAGTCAAATCACTTGGAAATTATTGTATTCAAGCTACCACTTGAAAGGTACATTATAGGACACGTACCTAAAGAGACATGTTGTGTGCAAAAGCGCTTACTTATAAAATATAGCTGACCCGGCAAACGTTGTTTTGCCATATAAAGTATAATTCACGCGATAGTTTTATAAGTAATAAAATATTGCCTATATATATTGTACATCATTTTGTCTATTGTCAATAGTTTTTGCAGCGCACGCAAAAATAGGTTTTCGATTTTACACCTTGTGTTACAAAATAGCAATTTTATTACGGATCCCTCATTTTGAAAAAAAAACATAGCCTATATATAGCCTTCCTCGATAAATGGACTACCCAACACTGAAAGAATCATTCAAATCGGACCAGTAGTACCAGAGATTAGCGCGTTCAAACAAACAAACAAACAAACAAACACTGCAGCTTTAAAAACATAGCCTATACATAGCCTATATATAGCCTTCCTCGATAAATGGACTACCCAACACTGAAAGAATCATTCAAATCGGACCAGTAGTACCAGAGATTAGCGCGTTCAAACAAACAAACAAACAAACAAACAAACACTGCAGCTTTATAATATTAGTTTAGATTTAGACCTCAACACTTCTGAAAAAGAAGATCACTTATTTTATTTAGTCAACTCGAATCAAATTGTGTCAATTCTAAATTACGTATTAGTAAATAGAAAAGAGAAAGAAATTAATAATGTTCAATGATTATTGAGGTCAAAAGACATTCAGAATACTAAATTTACATAGTTAATTAATTATCAACCATCACGAAATTTTGCAATCGACGAGCGGAAACTTTAAACATAAGCTCGTTTTCCTTTAATGTAGTCATAATTTTAATTTAAGCATAATATTATTCATTTATATTATAATATAGATTAAATAAATATGTATTTCTTATTTTTACAATATTGATTCGTAGAAAACAAACAAAACAACGTATAGTTACAAAACCTATCACCGTTTGCAAATGTAAGTGCAGTAAAGTGCGGAATGTACATCTCTGGTCTCCGAAATAAAAGTATGGACTCCATCTAGGACATATACCTATATTAAAGTACCTTCCATGTCTGTATGTATACTATATAATTATATATTATAAATTATGGAATACATATATAATATATATAATAAAAGCTATGGTAAGTTATAATCTTAATATATATAAATTACGTGACACGTTGTTTGTCCGCGATGGACTCCTAAACTAATGAACGGATTTAAATGGGGATTACTTCATCGAGTGCAGTTTAGTCCAACTTGAGAGATAGCATACTTTTTATTTTAATTTGGGACCCATAATCATTTTTATTTCCAATATTTGTTTTGTTTGGACATATTTTCTTTGAGAGAATTTATTCATGCACGGTTTGACAGTTCTGCTGTGAAACAATTTCATTGTAACAACAAGGAGCATACGTTAAGAAAAAATTCTTGATGTTTTGAAATTTATTGACAAATTCATAATAAACAATATTTTGTTTATTAGTATGTACAGAACAACGTCTGTAGGGTCAGCTAGTAGACCTATAATTATAAAGAGTTTTAATTATAAGGTTACTATTAGTAAGCATAAGAATAAGCCGATCAAATTCCTAGCCAACAGATATGTTTGAAGCGTTTAAGGAAAAAGCAATCAAATATCGTGAACTTATAATATATAATCAAATAATGTCAAATAACTATAAATTCTAAATTATATTTGAAAGGATATTTTACAGTAAAATTGATAGTATTTCAGTAATTAATACAAATTTAGTTGACTGACAACACAGACTGTCATAAAGAACGTAGTATTAGAATTGTGTGCTAAAGCATGTGGAGACCACAGATTACAATTTACTATAATCTATATATTTAAAAATAAATTGCTGTTCGTTAGTCTCGCTAAAACTCGAGAACGGCTGGACCAATTTGGCTAATTTTGGTCTTGAATTATTTGTGGAAGTCCAGAGAAGGTTTAATAGGTGAATAAATAGGAAAATGCTGCTAAATTTAATAAAAACAACAAATTTGTTTTTCCTTTGATGTGTCCATACATACAATTTCTATTAGAGAATTTATTGACGCACGGTTTGACAGTTCTGCTGTGAAACATTACGACAGCGGGATGCATATTTTATGAAGTAATTTTTGATGTTATGATATATATTTGACAAATTCATATAAAAACATTATTTTATTTATTATATACAGAACAACGTCTGTCGGGTCAACTAGTGTATAATAAAACCTTAAGCATGTTGTCAGCACATTAAATATTTTTTGCAAAAATCAATTTATACACATTAAACTTATGTAAGTGAGTTCAATAGTATGCCGGTTTGTCTGTGCAAGCTGATCTCAGAAACTGCTAAACCAATTGCACAGATTTCTTGTACTTTAGTGTTTGTTGTACCGTTTACAAACAAAAGGTTAAATTAATTAAAATAATCAGCTGAAATCTACACAGGATCTTGGGTGCCCGTTTGTTAATTGATAATACTTATACAAATACTAAATATACTTAGCCACTGCCATTTGGTTTGATTGCTAATATAAGTATTGAATCACTTAAAAATTACGTCCATATATAGGAAGCCACGTTATCATGGAGTAACATGGTTTCTAATTTATTTAATTCTTTTTTGTGACAAATAGTGAAGATACCAACAATTATTTCATCAGATGGCGGGTGATACATGATTACAATTCTTGTAAAACACAAAATTCTGGGCGGCACCATGAGAAAAATTATGAGATAGAGGTTAAGTCTCATTTGCTCCGTAAAATGAGGTCTTTCGAAAATTGCACTACTGTAACCCATGGTTTTAAAAAATTCGCCAATACAATTAATAATTGGACATATATATTGGTTTATTAAATTATATTGTAAGTTTAACTATAACTCTGACCCAATGTTCTGACTATTAATATTATTTTATATTCAAGTCCTTAATTAATGTTCTTTAGTAGTTTAGAGTAAGAAACCCTATTTAATTTAATTGATCCTTGAATAGATTTACCTAGTATTATATAATTCTTGTTGTATTTAACTTCTAAGTTACGGTATTTTTCTAATTGTATATTACGATAATTGCTCTTGTTAATACATATATGTGAAAACTGTATTGGTGTAAACTGTTAGTTTTCCGAATAAAATAAAATGTTTTATTTCTTCATCCGAAGCAAGGACGAGCTACTGTACTATACACGATGGTTTTTTGAGAAGGGCGATGATGGCCAAGTCGGAAACTACGAGACTTAGAGGAAAGTCATGGAAGGAGTCAGTCAAAAAGTAAGATTTCCAACCAAAATTTTGAAAAGGAAGTAAGTTTTCTTCCGTGTAGAAATAATAAGACAGAAAATTTGGTATTTCCATTAATTTTAATAATACATATCTTTGCAAATATTGATCCTTATCAGCAATAGAGTCCATTGGTTCATTAATACAGGATGTAATTTTTTTGTAAAATTGATTCGGGTTGGTTTTCGTCAAAAGTTCAAGAAATTTTAATAAACTAAATATGCAGTTATTCGTCTCTTATAAATCGAGGGCATGACTCCTGTCACGACTTTCCTCTAAGTCTCGTAGTTTCCGAATTTGCCATCACTGCCCTTCTTAAAAAGCCACGTGCCCGGCCGGTGAAATTTACAATCGTCAAAAGTCTAAGTTGTTGCTAAGTTATAAGAGAACAGCTAAAATGTAACAATGTATATGCCTACGTCGACATAACTGGCAATGTTATGTAAACAAGTTTCATAATAACAGTGTTTGCATGTTTTATAATCAATGATATTGAGCCATTGTATGCGTGGTTAAGATTTACAAACCACAGAGCCAACTTGAACACATAGGCTGAGGCGTTGAGTTACCATGTTTCCACTGAACTTGTCAATCCTTAAACAATATCTGATATTATGATTTTTTTTTGCTACACTTTATCCTACTTTACTGGTATTAAAGTATTTATAATATTTGTGCAATTTAGTTTTCATTTAATTTGTTTTATTTTTTAAATTATAAACATGTTACGCTTACGTTACCAGTAGGATGCTCCTTTGCGATGCCGGCTAGATTATGGGTACCACAACGGCGCCTATTTCTGCCGTGAAGCAGTAATGTGTAAACATTCTTTCAGACTGTGTTTCAGTCTGAAGGGCGCCGTAGCTACTGAAATTATTGGGCAAATGAGACTTAACATCATATGTCTCAAGGTGACGAGCGCAATTGTAGCGACGCTCAAAATTTTTGGGTTTTTCGAGAATTCTGAGTGGCACTGCATTTTGATGGGCAGGGAGTATCAATTACCATCAGTTGAACGTCCTGCTCGTCTTGTTGACCTTTGTTGCACTAGTTATTCTTTTACAATATCCCACAAATTGTACAAAACGGATGGATTGCGAATATGTGCGGTAAAGATTAGTAAAGCATACATTACAAATTATACGACACCTTGGTAATGGACGGCCCAGCTCCAGGCTATTTAGTAAATAAAATTTATTGCAATGCAATTGTATCAAAACAAAAGGCCCAAACCAAAGCAGTAAAGTGCAGAACGCTAATACTAGTATCATTGAATGATAGAGCACAAATTAATTAATTAAACTATACAATCATTCTCTTTAAGTCTCAAGCAATAGTTAAAATGTCAGATAAACTTTACGACAGAATTTCGTACTAATCAAAGGTCATTTTACTCTGTTATTGTTAGGAAAACCAAAAACATCTATAATTTTAAAAAACAGTGAATCATGGTAAAATGAAGGTTATTTTATTTATGTGACACTACTTATAGTATGTGATACACCCTCCCCATTACAATGCAGTGCCGCCCACGATTCTTGAAGCATCGCATTTTCGCTCGTTAATTTAAAGGCCGGACCGCATTAAAGCGGTGCACGGCGCGTCGCTTCAAGTCGTACGGTCCGGTGAGCGCCGCGTTCTAATTGGTCCGGCGTCGCGTAGTAATAATAGTAATGATTAAGTGCATGCCTACTACTCGACTTAGTCGAGTTAGCGAGTCTTTTGTGGGGCGATGTAAGTATATGCTTTTACAACAGAATCCCAGAAAATGTTCAAAGATAAAGTATTACGTTATTGAAAAGAATTGTTAAAAAACGTTTGTGTGGTAAAGGTTACTATAACATAAATGACTTTCTTAATGATACCACAGATTGGGAATTGGCGACCGCCCTCAGGCTATTAAATAATAAGTTTAATTGTACAATGTTACTTTGTAAATGTTACTTTAATTGTAAAACATATTTTTGATGAAAAAAAAGCCCGCTGAGTTTGATGCGCCCATTCTTCTCAGGCCTGAGGCATTCATTTTCGAATGGGTGGTAATTTTTTGACTTTCAATAAGTGATTTCACATCCTATTTTGAATAAAAATATTTGTATTTGAATTTCAATTTGCGGTGGATAATGTAACGTACCATAGATTAAGTAGACCGTACTGATGATTCGGAAGTACCAAATTCGTTCATGCTTCGGAAACAAATGGCGCTCTGAGAGAGAAGAAGCGGCGCAAGAAACTCTCCCAGCATTCTTTATTTGCGCTCTTTTCAATAAAAATATACAATATTGTACAGTCATTTCTATCGCTACAAAATAATCACAATCTTGTCCTAGGCTGTCCGATCATTTAGATATTCAGCAGTGGTAATAGGATTTACGACAGAGCCATTTTTTTATAAAACATATAAATTTATTTATAGATAATGCCTGGACAGTGGCTGGGAATTTATTATAGCATTTACCCTTAAAGCTATTATGTATCGTATGAAGCCTACTAGAATTAGTTACAAGCAATCCCTTATTTGTAGTTTTATAATAATGAAAATCACTATTAAGAGCAAAAAGGTGACGATTTTTGTGAACGTTTATTAAATTTTCATAAATGTACTGACAATGAACAGTCATAATATTTATTTCTTAAAATTTTTCTTTTAGAGACTGTCTATAACCAAGCTGATATATAGCACGAACAGCTCTCTTTTGCAGAGCAAACACTATATCAATGGATGACGAAGTTAGTGAACTATCAATGGATATAGTTCAGTAACTTCATAAAATTAAGAGAGAATATTCTTATCTCTTAAATCAAATTAGGTAATGTCGAGGTAATGTAGAGCAATAAATAAATACACATAGACGTAGCATGTCGTGTGCGGCGCGACCTTGCCCGATGTGCAACGGAAGTGTTGCCCTACAAGTAGTTCTCATTGTATACCAAACAACACTTATAAATGGCGATGCACTTATCTGCAACCAACGCCGCACAACTCTATTTATAACTCAGCTGAGTATTGCGTTGCTTTTCCTCGACTGGTCACTGATTGTTCTGTATTTATACTATAGATTTAGTGACATATTACTGCTAAATTACTAAAGGTGACGAGCAGCGGCGGATTTACACTAGGGGCAGTTGAGGCAAGTGCCCAGGGCGGCAAAATTTTGAAAGTGAAATAATTTTTGTTAGTGATCAAGATTGGTCAATATAATTAATTAATTCTGTTTAATCGACCAATACGCAATTCAAAAAGTCGGACGTGTTTGCCTGTGAAAAAATTATAAGTTAACTAAATTTATAATTGTTAGAAAAAAACAAATAAATTTATTCATGTTTTTAGAATTTATAACATATCATAAAGTTTCTGCAATAAATAAGTTATTTTAGTTTTAAGAAATAAATATATAAACTAAACGTTTATGTAAAATTTCAGTATTGGGGCGGATTTTTTTCCGGTGCCTAGGAGCGGCATTAAGTTTAAATCCGGCCCTGGTGACGAGCGTAATTGTAATGCCGCTCAGAATTTTTGGGTTTTTCAAGAATCCTGATCGGCACTGCATTGTAATGGGTAGGACGTATCAATTACCATCAGCTGAGCGTCCTGCTCGCCTTGTCCCTTATTTTGATAAAAAAAAATAGGTTAATCTTAGACAATTTTAAGTCTATATATTGGATGATAGGCAACTGATAAAAACAGTCAAATATTATTATTCTAGTATTCGTGTCAAACTACGTCTTACAAGTTACACTCGCGGTTAATATGTCACTTTGTGCTAGTGTGCGTGCATTACTCGAAATAGAGGTTAACAGTCAGCCTCAATTTTTTTTTGACGTTTTCACAGCTGTCGCAGTGTATCTAGACATATAAATGATCTGAGGCTATAATATCGTCGATAAGGCCAAGTGTTTTGCGTGAATACATGATGTACGTTTCTATATTTACTTTCAGCGTAATAAATGCATAGACTTACAATACACTAGCGTATAGACAAACAATTCGTGCGAGAGAAAAGAACACCTCTAATGTAGATATAAAAACCGTAACCGATTTTGATTGACAGGTCGTAAACAGTCAGCCACGCTTAGTATTTTGAATAATATAACATAATAATTGTAAGCCACTAGCTATCGCATACATTGACAAATCAAATACGCACGCATTAACGGACTGTCAGATTATCTATGCGTTAGTATATTATAAATCTATGATAATATGTGTGACCTAATCATTTTGATCCTTTAAATATTCATATTTCATTGCAGATCTCCAACACAACAGATATTTTGAGTGAAAATTGTAAGATGCAGCAAAAATACTTCAAAAGGTGCTCAATAATATATCTACAGTCTTCACTCAACGTAACAAATCTTTTGTTTGTTATATAGATATACTAGCTGCCCCGACAGACGTTGTTCTGTAGATTATAAAAATAAAACATACAGTTTTATAGGAATTTGCCAATAATATTTCAAAATATCAAGATTTATTTCGTAAAAAATGCTCCTGTTATAATGAAATTGTTTCACAGCGGAACTGTCAAACCGTGCGTCACTAAATTCTCTCATAGAAAATATGTCCATACAAAACAAATATTGAAAATAAAAATAATTTTGGGTCCCAAATCGAAATAAAAACTATCCTATCTCTCAAGTTGGACCAAACTGCACTCCATGAAGTAATCCCCATTAAAATCCGTTCACTAGTTTAGGAGTCCATTGACGACAAACATTGTGACACGAGATTTATATATATTAAGAGAATAGCTGTTATTTTATGGAGTTTATAGTTCAACCTTGTATTGTTTAATTGGATTGCATTATTTTAAAAATATGTATATGTTTAAGCTTTTCTATAGGTTATTAAGATGTATTTGAATTGAATTTTTGGTGATTGACGTTGACGAGCAATCTTTAGATTTTATGTCAATAAAATATTTTTGATTTTGACTTTGACTTTGATTCTTTAGCAATCAATGTTATAAAACTTTGATGAGGATGATAGATATGTAGCTACAACACGAAATTGTAAAACCATATTTTGTTATCATCATATTTCTGGATTGTCTCCCATTAAAGTAAATTTAAAGATTAGTGTATATTTATTAAACTATTAAAACTTTCGTGAGACATCATTAACTTTATTTATTTAAATCGGCTTCACTTACGGTTCATGGATGTTGGTACCCGCCTAGTTTCGGACCATTCGGGGGTTCTTCATCAGGGTGAGTACAGTGAGTTCCCGGTAAAGTCCAGTCTCACTCCGGAGTGATGAAGGGCACCGATTAACCATGAGTAAAGCCAGTTTATATAAATAAAGTTTACCTACAGATAGTTCATATGACTGGCGACTACGTCTGCATTCACTTCATAACTTATTTATTCAAAAAGGCTTACCAACTAAATACAATTTATGTATTTATGCACTAAGAATTTAACAAATATAATAAAATAGTACTAAATACCACATGTGATATTTTTAAATCTATGATCTACAATTTTCGAAGATATAATTTTGTTTTTTTTTATTTGAAAAAAATATACTAATGTTTTCATCTATATTCTATATTGAAAATACTATTATAATACGTGAAAATTAAAAACAAATAGGCAGGAATTAACACTGAAAATTGAAACTGTTTAGAACTGGCCAGTTAGAAACATTGCCAATGAAAACTTTTTTTGAATTTCAATTTAAGAACTCTTTGGTAAACTAATGTAGTATATTGCATTAATTTGTCATTTGTTTTTGTGAATTGGTGGCAAATCTAAAACTCTTTTTACACGTGAAAATGAACCTAACGCGAGAAAATTTTCGGTCAATGATTTATTATGATTTTCGTTGTGGGCTTACTCAACAACAAAGCTATGATAGGCTGCGATTTGCATTTCCTAATGAAGCCCCATCTCATGCCACTATTTACAATTGCTTTATAGCGTGGACGTAGCAATCTCAATGATGATCCGTGTGAGGGACGTCCTTTAACAGCGAAGATAACATACTACTGAAGATAACATCAGTGCTGTGCGACGCATGATAGAGGAAGATAAGAGAGTGACCTATCAGCAAATACGGGCAAGCCTAGGCATTGGTATGAGTCAAGTTCAAAAAATATTACACGAACATCAAGTGTCAGGAAGCTTTGTACCAGATGGATTCCCCATACTTTAACCGACAGCCAGAAACACCTTCGCATGGACTGGTGTCGCCAAATAATAGCCAGATAAGTACAACGGCGGTGACTCAAATGCTGTATTTGACATCGTCACACGTGATGAAAGCTGATATATTGCTACGAACCCGAAACCAAAAGACAGTCAGCTCAGTGGGTGTTTCCATTCGAGGATCGGCCAACTAAGGTAAAGAAAGGAAGAAGTCAAGGAAAAATATGATTGCCTCATTCTTTGGTCGGAAAGGTCATTTCGCGACAGTTGTGCTAAAAGATGGAAGGACAGTTACTGCAGACTGGTATGTCAATCGCTGTTTGCCTTTTGTTTTGGAAAAAATTCGACAACTGCGCCCTCGAAGTAGGATCCTCCTTCACCACAACAATGCTTCAGCGCACTCCGCAAAACGGACTGAACGGTTGAATATTTGACTATGGCAGGTGTCGAGATAATGAGTCATCCGCCATACAGTCCTCACCTGGCGCCCTGCGACTTTTATTTATTCCCAAGAACTAAAGATAAAATTCGAGATATTCGCTTTACGAGCCCTGAAGATGCGGTGAAACTGTACGAAAATGCCAAAGAAGAGACCCCTAAGGAAGAATGGGCCCACTGCTTTTTTCAGTGGTTCCATCGAATGTGACGATGTGTAGAGAGGAACGGAGATTTCTTCGAAAAACAATAAAAGTATTGGCAACTTTCTACATTAATCCGTTTTTCATTTTCTAAACATTTTCAGTGTTACCTAGGTATAATTGTAACATTAGCTGTAGTTTTAAACCATAATTTCTGTGGTGAAATTTAATATGCATTGGGGAAAAACTATTAAGCCGACAATTAAAAGCAAACACATGTAGGTAAACCAATTTGTGATAAAGGCGTAGGATAGTCACATATCATGGCTTAAAAGTTTATGCAAAAAAAATTATGTAATCGTAAATCTTTAATTTTAGAGGTAAAAATTTACCTACACCCAAGGTGTGTGTAAAATTTGTGACTGGCTTTGCTGTTAAGGCGTAAAATCATAACAAACAAACAAAGTCAGGTAATATTAAATATTTTGAGTTCTGTTTTGCTCTGTTACTGTTTGAACACGTATAACAACCAGCCCAAGCTCAACAACAATAATAATGCCGCTTTTAATCGCAATTATAAGAAAAAAAAATCTGTCGAAATAGCGGGCATGGCTGATAGAAATATAAAATTATAATTAAAAACAAAGTGCAGTGGTAGAAGAATTATAAAACAAATAGTTAAGAATACTAGGGGCCATCCAAAAATTACGTCACACGTCGGCCTTCACTTTGGGAGGCTTAACAAATGTGGCATTGTGTTACCTATATTAACCAAGTGTGCAGGATTCCAAGTGCTGGCAATCTTGCGTCATTCATCTAGTGTTGGAAAAGGTCATTGGTAGTAATAACAACGTACCATCCTCTAGGAAGAAGTTGAATCCATAGCGCCAGCAAGCACATATAAAACCATAAGTATATCAATTAATATGTTTACTCGACACATGTTTATCCGTCCGAGTTATCCTTAATCAACTTCGCTCAAGACATACGTTCTAATTAACGTTTTACACGGATACAAACCAAAGTGAATTGTCGTGCATGAGACATGACAGAAGCAGTGAGAACAAAATGCGCCGCAACTAAATATAAATCTGTTAGTGAACCGTAATTGTGATTAACTATTGCTATTAATAGGTATGTTTTCTAGCAGAGTCGCGGAATTTGTTGCTCTTGCAGAATCGGAAGAAGCGGAATTTGGTGCTCGTAAATTTTGGAATTTTGATGAGACGAATGTAAAATTACGGGAAGAGGATAATGTTATTGTAGGTTTTAATGATGATCATAGTGATAAAATGTTTGATAATTGTATTACATTTTATTCAGACTCAGTTTACATTTTCTATAAAAGATACACGAGACATAATGTAACTAAAATATGAAATAAATAAATACTTACTTGTCAATTACTGTTTTTGATTTTGTTGTTGATACAATGCGACTGCTGCACATTTTTAAATTAAATTTGGCGTGCAAAAAGTCAATCAACGGAATCGCTGTATCCGCTGCATAAGTTACATTAAACCTCTACTGCATAATATGTAGTCCTGGTACCTATTGCTAGGATGACACATGATTTCAACAGCTTTGAAAGACATTACTATCACTGCTACCATATTTATGTTCTCCTGGTGTCTATGTAGTAATATGTCGTGAGCATGGCGTCAGAATATATAAAGATATACTCGCGTCATACACAAGAAAATCTCTTCTTTCACTATGATCGTTGGTACCAAGACACTGTATAATGCTTAATATCTCATTTTGTCCCACGAAATTTAATGAATTTATTTATGTGTCCGTCTCTTTTACTGTCTCGCTTTTTCGTTTCATCGACTTTCCTCTTATAATGTCCTCGTCTATGGTGTCTACTATTTTCTTTAATTCTTTATTTGTAGCAGTATAATAAGCTGTTACGCAGATTTCTGTATTTTATCAATATACTTTGAATTAATCACGTCACAAAATCAATGATCACGATAAAAGCCAAAACTTCACCCATGACGTCATTTATACAGGGTGGCGCAATAGAACGTTCATATTGCATCATCTTTTTTCGCGGGGTAGAAAGTGCGCGGGCGGGGGGAGTCTGCATCGTTGGGTAGGCGGGCTCATGGAGTTTTAGTCACTATGAGTCACTTCGACGGGAAGCGTCGCGCATTTTGCGTGCGCGCATTTTATGAGAACTCTCGTTCAAACATCGTTACTGGGCGTTTATATTGTTCTGAATATGGACTACGGCAAATTAGTGAAGCTCCGAGTGCTAATTTAATTAAAATATGGGTACAGCGTTTTGAAGAGACTGGTTCAACGTTTAAACCACAAGCAAAAGGTCGTCCAAGAACATCTAGGACCGACGACAATATTGTGAGAGTTATGCAGTTTGTACGAGGAGATCCACAAATGTCTACTCGCAAGAGATCGTCTGTCTTACACTTATCGAGACGAAGTTTGCAACGAATTTTAAACTTGGATCTTAAACTGCATCCTTACAAGCTGCAGGTAACACAAGAATTGAAAGAGTCTGACTTCGGAGCAAGGCTCGCATTTGCTAATGAAATGCTTAATCGATTTTCCAATTTTGACAATATCCTTTTCTCAGATGAGGCCCACTTCCATATCAATGGGTCCGTCAAAATTGTCGTTACTGGAATAGTGAGAATCCCAAACTCAAGCACCAGAAACCACTGCATAGTCCTAAAGTGACAGTATGGGCAGCAATCTCTGGTAGAGGAATAATTGGACCGTTTTTCTTTGAAAATGCGCGGGGGCAAAGCGTCACTGTTAATACCGAACGCTATGTTGGAAGGTTTTTTGGCTCCAGAGCTTGAAAATTCAAAAATAGTGAATTCTAGGACTTGGTTTCAACAAGACGGAGCTACCTGTCACACATCAAATGACTCCATGGCGGTTGTGAAACAGATGTTCCCTGGCAGACTGATTTCGAAAAGAGGTGATATCCCATGGCCCCCACGTAGTCCAGACGTGACGCCTCCTGACTTTTTTTGTCGGGATACCTCAAGAACAAAGTCTACAGCAATAATCCGAAAAACATCGATCAGCTCAAGGAGAATATCCGTGGTGAAATAGCAGCAATTACACCAGCATTACTGAAGAAAGTTTTCAATAACTTCCGTTTGCGATTAGAGGAGTGTCGTCGTAGAGAGGGTCATCATTTAGACGATGTTATTTTTAAAAAATAAACTTCAGTTATTTCTTAATAATACCTCAGTTTTATTTTAACTATACCTTTTGTATTTATTTTTTAATCAATATTTTAAATATGCATGTTCTATTGCGCCACCCTGTATAATTCACAGATATAATTCATATGTCATATAATTTAGGGAGCCTAGCCTGAAGTTAACATGTGCAATTGCCTTATTTTATACTTTTATTGTTTTTTAATATATTTTTAATCTAGGGACTTTAAAGATTAGAGCATTCCCCCATTTTCCCCCTTCCCCATTCCCCCTCTAAAAATAATGTTAATATTAATATCAAACTAGGTCAGTTTTAAGAATCATTTTAAATATATTAAATTTTTTTTAAACCAATTTTTTATTTGATTTATTGCAGTCGTCATGCCCATTTACCTTTTCTTTTTTACTGTAAACAATATACCCTTGAAAGCAGTCCATTGGCATAAGCAAGAAACATTGAAAAAGATTTATCAACCTATCCCATTATAAATTAAAGAAAATTCAAAATTAGCAGTAATTTAGTAAAACACAAACTTTTTTATTAAAATTGGCTCATAATTAAAACTCTTTTAAATCGTTACAAATTTTTATCATCACTGGTTTGATCTGAAAATATACACGTGTTTGGAAGAATCAACCATTTCTCTCTTAAATATTAATGATATATAAGTATTCAAGTACTAAATGGAATAAGAAAAAAAGTGCTAAATGCCGCTGAAGAAAATATCACAGGAACGGAAAAGATACGTACTACGACTCCGACTGCGTGGAAATTAATGAAAATGTCAGTATAACATAATACCAGATCATATAAAATATAAATTAATGTAAAAATCAATAAGCAATGTCAATTTGCAATAAAAAAGTATCCTATGTGTTATACTAACGTGCTAAATTTCATACTATTCCATCCAGCTGTGTGATTGAGTCAACAGAATACCTTTGGTATCGCATTAATAATATATATTTATATGAAAGTATCACCTTTTGCGCGATAAAAATTCAATAATAAAGTTGTGTATCGTAATATTTAAAGAGACCGTTAGACAACACCTATTTTCCGTGAGAAGAAGTGCGGAGACGACCAAGACATTCGCCAGATACCTAGTCATGCTCTGTTCATTACAATACAGTGCTGTTCAGTATTCTTGCAAAACCACTGTATAAAATACAAAATTCTGATCGGCATCTAAATTACGCTCTTCAGATGGTCTCATTAGCCCAGTAATATTATTAGCTACTTGGCGGCAGAAAAATGTACTGGCACCTTTTTTCCAGCACCAGCTGGCATCAGGCTAAGAAACCTCTCACTTGCACTGTTAAAAAAACACACACACTTTTATAACATTATCTTAAATATATCCGTCCATTCAATTTCCTGCAATAAAATTAATTAACTATATTTAAAACAGTTATATAATACACAACGAAACACGACAAATGTCAACAATGAACGTTCCAAAAGTATTATGAGTTCAGACAGTGTGAAAGTTAAATAGATTGATGGTTTATCACGTGCGAGACTGAAATAGTAGCGACCAGACAAGTACTTACCGTAGTAATTAATTTCATAGCTCGTACACTACGCGTGTGTACTCTAAATCATATCATACTCAAAGCGGTTTACGCGCCATTTATTTTGTTTTAAACCTTCACAGCAGCTGAACAACCGTAAATTCGGCCACAGATGTCTTTGGCTTCCGGATGAATTTATTGTATATACGCTAATGTAAGAGACTGTTAATTTGGATACAGTCTCTATCAGCAGTCGTGGCCGAGCGGTTAAGGCGTCTGACTAGAAATCAGATTCCCTCTGGGAGCGTAGGTTCGAATCCTACCGACTGCGAACTTTTTTTTCATAAATTTTAAAATAGGTTGTTTTTATATTGTTAAATGTTAAACAGTTATGTTTTTTATCTTGAAGAACATTGGGTTGCTAAAGTAACTAATCAACAACTTTTCTTTGAACTATGTTTTTATCTGTATCAAAAATTACTCATATATATATATAGTTTTATTATATTAGATATTAGCTCATTTGATTGTAGATGATCATCTCCAGAAACAGCCGATTGATTAGAATATTTCCAAACTACTTGTAAATTCTTAAACATTTAACTGTCTCGGAAGACAAACAAAAGTGATAGACTGTGTGAAGTGATCACCGCCGCTCATGCTGTTTTGGGAGAAAGGCTTGGAAACAAAAACAAAATTGGTTAACGTTTAAATACATAAATAACTCTAGGTTCTATTCTTCCCTTAACCATTATTATATATTTATTTTTATAAGTTGACTATGAAGGTTTCTCTGAATAAAACCGTTTTAGGACGGTTTTCTCCACTAAGCTTCATCGCCACTTGACCACTCAAGACGAGCATACCGTCTACCCTTTTCTAGGTGCGCTTCCAACCCGAACTTAAAATCTGTCTTGACCAGTAATAACCGTTTAATTTAAAACACTAGAGGAAGCTATTTATGAAATTCAAAAACTTGCGAAAATCCTTTGGGTATGATTCAAATTAGCACAGAGCTATCGAATATTTCCCAATTCATGCGCATGTAACTGCGGGATTTAACTAGTGATAATTATACGAATTGAACACTGATGGCATTTGTATGTCTTATCTGAACATAACAACACAATTAATGATAACGAGAACACATAAATGAAACATACAGATAAAACATAAAGCGTCCCACTCATTGATCTGGCTCAGCTCTCATTAAGTACGTTGCACGTGCTAGCCCGGAGCACAAATACTTACGGTGTGGCCACGAAAAGCCAAGATTAGCGGAGCAGCACTGTACTCAACCCATACGCTGAGATTAATATAGCGAACTTCGAATTTGCTCAGACTTTACTTACGTAAATCATAGCTGGGTGTAGTGCCGCTAAAGGATTCTTGAAAAACTCAAAAATTTTGAGCAGCATTACAATTGCGCTCGTCATCTAATAAATCTAGACATAAGATGTTAAGTCTCATTTGCCCAATAATTTCACTAGCTACGGCGCCCTTCAGACCGAAACACGGCTTCACGGCAGAAATAGACGCCGTTATGGTACCCATAATCTAGCCGGCATCCTGTGCAAAGAAGCCTCCCACTGGTAAAAACTGTACATAGACTTTGCTCACACTTACGTAAAACATAGTTGAGTATAAGCTTAGCATAATCTTTAGTTTCGTTTTTAAAGTCATTTGACAGCTGAAATTATAATGAGGTTAATCTAGCCAGAAAAATGGAAAAGTCAAGTTCGCGTTTTATCACACTCAGCTAAGTCTACGTATGCTCTATAGATCTCAGCCATAGAACTAGTATTGAAGGAACAAATTTGCTAAAATCGGACGCGAAATTAAATTCTTGTGAGTAAATTAATGTTTCTTTCCTTTTAGCGAGCCAGATGACGTCTTAAATAGCAATGGATTGATGAAATATAACTGTAAAACTATTTCTTGTTCTTTATTCGTGAGACAGTATTTTATTTACGGTGACGCCGTGACCACATTAGACTATAGAACTCTATATATTTCTAGCGTTCTGAAATTAAAGCACAAATTTTACTTGCAAACTTTTATAAAAATCTCTATATTATACATAATATCTGCATACAAACAAATAAACAAACAAACAAACAAACAAACAACTTAAGAGTACATTATTTCCCCATTTGAACTATTCAATCAATGAATCAAATTATTTATTATCGAAAGACATGGAATGTTATGATGGTACAATATTACAAGTGTACTAAAAGGCTGTGATCTGCTTCCATTCCATAAAAAAATATAGAAAATACTAGAGAGGAAAAAAATCTAAATATTATTTTATCCGCTCAAAGCGTAGCCTAAAGACCCCGCTGGTATCAGCATCATCATGGCCATACTGTAAAGCTGCCTTACCAATGACCAACGAAGATGGAGAACAATTTACTGAAATGTTTGCCTAGAGCCCTGCCGGATATTGAAGCACATCAGACATATAAGAAATAGACAGAACTCTTAAATTTGTTATTCGTTATATCTTTGTCGGCTGAAACTTTCACATGCCGTTAATTTTTTTTTAATGAAAATAAGGCAAGAGACGAGCCGGGCGTTCAGCTTACGCCCTGCCCATTACAATGCAGTGGCGCTTAGGATTATTGAAAAACCCAATTATTCTGAGCGGCACTACATCTGCACTCGTCACCTTGAGACATAAGTTGTTAAGTCTCATTTGCATAGTAATTTTACCGGCTACGGCGCCCTTTTCACGGAAACACAGTAATGCTTACACATTACTGCTTCACGGCAGAAATAAGCGTCGTTGTGGTACTAATAATCTAGCCGGCATCCGGTGCAAAGAAGCCTCCCACTGGTAATGATCAACTGATTTAGAACATACTATTCGTCTAGTCAACTGTTGTCAGCTGACACTGTCACAGGTGGTTTATGATCAACTCAAATAATCACTTAACATTTATATGTAAATAAAATACTAATTTTATTCATACTTAAACAGCGATACGGTATCAGATATTGACAATCATTCTATTAGTTCATAACCAGTGACATTATAGGCGCAAGAGACACTCTTTTAGTCTCAGCCTGTTTAAATCTTTAATAACAATAATAAATCTTTATATATCCATTAAAACTTATTCTGTTATACAAATACTATCTTATTACAAATATACCAATCTTATAGAAAAGTAAGCAGAAATTTTTATATTACAAAGTTGTAAATTTATAATTCTAAAAAAATCTCATTTAGGTCAATTAAATAATATGTTACATTAGTGCTGATAGGTACTTTAGTGATGTCTAAACTAAGTAGGTAAACTACATATTATGTCTAACTGGTGCAATGATGTGATCCTAGTCGTAACGGAGAATGGAACGGCATTACTCATTTTGAAATGCATTGACTAACCAACTGAGCTAACCGTTCGAGTGACGTATTGTCATAAAATCTTATATGATTTGTTCAACTCTCAGGTTGTGGCTTCATCTACAGGATCTACTTTACAGTTAATAACCTGCTCAACCCCAATATTTGTATATTAGGAAATTGACTTGCGATGTCGCACTTGTAAATCTAAACAATTTGTTATGTTTTTAAAGTCTCAGGTTGTGGCTTCAACTACAGGATCTACTTTACAGTTGATAACCTGCTCAACCCCAATATTTGCATAGCTGCTGAGAGTTGAACAAAGCATACAAGATTTTATGACGATTCGTCACTCGAACGGTTAGCTCAGTTAGTTAGCGCCGGACGTCGTGGGTTCGAGTCCCGCATCGTGCATAAAATTTTGTTTTTCAAATTTTATTTGTGTATTATTTAATCCTAGAAGTGAAGGTTATCACTTAAAAAACATAACAAATTATCAAGTTGTCTAAATACTCGTTCCGTCAGTAGCTTCCTTCTTCGTTATCAAAATTATTGCTTTTTAACCGATTTCTAACCTTTTTGCTCCTTAGGAGGTTCTCAATTCGATCGGTAATTTTTTTATGTATGTACACCGATAACGCTGAGATTTATGATCTGATTTACGTTATTCTTTTTTAGTTCGATGCTGAAAAGATGCCATTTGGTACCTTAAAAATTTTAAATAGTTTGGCCCAGTAGTTTTCATTATGTGAAATTTAATGTCAACTGGATGATAGAGTTGTTTTATGTGTACGGCTTCTTTTTTCATTCAGGTTGATTGTATTTTATTATTATTAACTGACACTAAATTACTCTATAATATACTATACTTACTGCCGTTTCTGACTTTAGGCTTTACAAAATACTTTATTTATGAGAAATGTCATATTACCTGTTAATCTATATTTATTTTTGGACGGAATTCGAAGGCTGTGTCTGTCTTTGAATAAATAAGACTATGTTTTGTAAGTCAACGTGAAAGCTTCTAACTCCACAGTTGCAAAACATGACAAGCGTTTATGATGTTTAAACGCTCGGCTCCCAATATATGTAACTATATCTAGCTCTATAATTAAGTAGATATAATGTATAAATTGAGTTCTAAATTTGATGTTTAAATGTATGTTTACATGAATTTATGTATGTTTAAGATAGTATATTGATTAAATATATCATTATCTTGTAACCCATAACACAGGCTATATATGCTTAACTTGGGGCAAGATAAGTTGTGTGAAAAGTGTGTCAATATTATTATAATCATTATAATTTTATATTATCTAATATATAAAATTCTCGTGTCATGGTGTTAAACATTGAACTCCTCCGAAACGGCTTGACCGATTCTCATGAAATTTTGAGTGCATATTGGGTAGGTCTGAGAATCGAACAACATCTATTTTTCATCCCCCTAAATGTTAAGGGTGGTCCATGCCAAATTTTTTTATTTTAATTTTTTTGATTATGAGTCAGCATTAAAAACATACATACAACTTCAAATTTTCACAGACTTTCCACGATCAAAAATATAAGTGCTTACCTGGGTAAAACTAACATAATTTCTATTAATATTATAATAACTCTGGTCTAATCTAGATCGGTTTTTACATCCAAAAACCACTGTATAATTAACCAATATAATTATGCAATGTATGATAGAATTAACATATTTAAGTACAATAATTATTCATTTATATATATAAATAAAAACCAATAAGGCGACCTAAATGATACCTATTTTTCTTCCCAGTCTGACTCGCGCTTGGCTCGTTTTTAATAACATCATTGATTTAACAGTGGTGCGCTACCTGTTAATACGACAAAGACATCAAACAGCATACAATTATTATTTCCGTGGGCAGAGAGTCTTTGACATTCAACAAACATACAGTACGTGATGAACGTAACCACATTAGGGCGGTACAACTGCCACCCTGTTGCAATATAACTTTTCGTCATGGGATTACGAGTCCGCACCAGGGATTTAAGGTTTCATTACTTTGTTCCCTAATGCTGTGACCACGTGCACTCACTACTACGAGTTCTCGATCCAATGCCGAATGTGGCAGTACAATAGTCAATACTATGCTTGTTGGGGCTCAATCTTTGAGGGCTTCGAAATCTAAAGTTTAATAAGAATGTTATATATACTCTATTTTTAAATGTTGAACTTGTAACAATGCTGTTCAAAATACATGTCCTAAGATAAAAAAGAATAAAGTGTACTTAATTTTTAAACTTAACTCTATCAAGGCTAGGTTAACTATTACGAAATACTACTATACTCATCGAACAAGTCTCCCTTAGTCGGTTTGAGCTGAATTTACCTGAACTAGCGTTACAGTGCCGAGGGTGACGTCTCAGTCCCATTCAATGCCCACCAAATAAAGTGTTACTCACACCTATAGTGTCCCTTCATAAGAGAAAAAAGTAGTACTTTATTTTTGTATTCTTCAAAGTTCAAAGTAACAAAAAAACTGCTCAAAAGACTTTCGTATATTCACATCGTTAAATAGTAAGGGTAGAAGGGAAGCTAAAGACGTAGGGGTAGGTTTACAAGGGAGCGTAGCGATGCGAAACCTCTAATATACAAATATTGCGGACCAAATGAATATATTCGGGCCAAGACCCTCCGAACAAGTGCGCCATTTGATTAAGTCACAGATATGAATGTATGAAGCTATAACTGTGGGGAGAGAAACTCCAGACTCGAAGATAATTGACCCGAAGTGGAAACTATCGTACTTTGGATTATACATACAAATAAACGACAAAAAAAAGAATGCATGGAATAACATTATTTCTTCTTCATACAAAGATTCTTCAAAAAAGACTTAGGTAAAGGATTTGTTCAAAGCTACAATTGCTCGAAGTTTCTCGAAATCTCGACTGATTCGGTATTCCACTATACTTTATAAACTTCTTCCATTTGCAACATTTTATAATGTTCCTTCCGCGGTGATTCCAGATACGACAAGAGTACCTTCTTGAACAACGCGTATATCTCCACCGGCCGCTTCTGTTATTCCTGTGTTGTTAGTGATAATTGGTGATCTCTGATATTTCATATTCATTCTTACTTCAGATTCCATTAAAATGGTCATATATAATCATCTACTATCTAGTGAGTGTGTTTTCTATGGATAACCGATGTGATTGTGTAATTCACTAATTACTCTTAATTGAAGTAAAAGTATTGATGATTGTTACAAGAGATCATGGTTTAAGAAGGTACCCGCAACCTCATTTGTCCTAATATTCCTTAAAAAAATTCAGTAGTTTCTAGTACACTATAGATGCTATTGACTGATGTATATGTATGATAGCGAAACAAATGTTTTAACGCCAAACCTGACAGTTGTTCTCATTTGAACGAATCCTTCCAGCAGCACGTCCCAAGTGTCCCGCTAATACTCCATATGGCGTTACACAATGCGCAATACATAAACAACCAGATAAATGCGAACCCTTGTGACACTTACGGCTCCCCCTTTCTATCGCGATTTAACTCTAATGCCAACGGCAGGGCAGGTCAGTTTATATTGGGCTTACAACTTTAGTAGTATGGGGCGGAAAAACTGATGCAACGACATGTGCATGCATTAGGGCTGATGAGACAATCGGACACCAGTCACTTATTGCTTGCAACTGGCCTTGTTGACGTCATAATGCTATTATCCATGCACGATAACGTATTCACAGATTATAACTAACTCGTTCCTATTCTCATACGTTATAAGTTACAATGTTATCCAAGTATGGCTGGACTATTTGGGGCTTTAAAGCTTTTGATTGGTCAAGCCGTTCCAGAGAGTTAGCAACCGTTTCAGGTTGCAGTAAGTTTCTGGGAGCGATACTGGAAATAGGAACACCGACAATATATTATATGATTTGGGAGAGGATATAATAATATTTAATAAAGGACTATATTTCACACTTGTGGTAAATACGTGCCTGTTTGGAACAGCGGACGGATTTATCTGATAATAGTAGATATAGACCTGTAATTTTTGAGTTTTTGTCCCTGTGCCTGATTAGAGTGCAGGCAAGTAATTGAAACAGAAAATAAAATAAATTAGGATGTGATAATAGAATAATAATATATGACACTATTTAAGCACATTATCTTGCTTTCAAGGATTTTATACCTCTGGTATAAAGTTGCCAGATTTGGTCACGTAGCAGCTAGGGACTTTTTGCGATGTTTTTTTGGAGAAATCACAAACCTTAACTCGAAGATACTTTCTACGGACTGCCAACACATATTTTAAAACATGGATTTACGAAATTAACAAAAAAAAACAATGTTGACGGGAAATTTGAAGACGAGTGTCGACATACAAAAGGGCGACTAAAGATTCGAGAGCTTGTCGGGAAAAATATCTATGGGTTCGAGTAATGTATTTTAATCATAATTTGCATAGGAATCCGAGTCAGTGCCAATGTTGTTCCCAACCTTACAGTGATTTGTTTATTTATTTATTTATTGGAGATAACTAATTTATATAATATTTTCAATATTAAGAATAGATTATAAAAATTAGAAAATTACCTTCATCATAACCTTAAATATGACGGTGTACAAATGAACAATGATTACTACTTTATATAAATAAAAAATCTGCGAGAATATGTAGAAAAAATAATGGTTTTCACTCCGGGAGTGCCGGCAGAAGTAAAAACTTGAACATTTACGTTGTGCATATTTGAATACTTTTAAAAGGTTAGGGAATAATTTCGCACGAATTGCTTTATTTATCAGTATAAAAGTAGTAGCATTTTTGTGGTTTATGTAGGGAGTTTAAGGTTAAGCATGTGTTCTTCGTATCTTTTTTTGAGCAGAAGGAGTTTCGTTTTATAGCATAATATTTTGAATGGACTTGGAACTGCTGATTGATACAAATATAATCTTCATGGCCAAAACTGGAAATTTGAACTATAAATTCATCATTTCAAATTACTAATAATTATAAATATTTAAACATTTTCGGGACGTAATTAGGAGAAAAATGAGAGAACATCATCTATTGGCTCATTACCCTTTTTTATTTGTAGTCAAATTATTCCCTGTGCTTTATGATCTTACCTGGCAACTAATTCTACTTATTTCTAACACCCTTATTGTAATCTAGGGTCAGGTAAGAGGGCGTCCATTGTCGTGAGGGCTCTTCACGTTCGCCAGCTCTCTGCACTTCAGCTCTCTAAAGTACCTTCCGCTACTGCAATATCATAGCTAGGACTGGTTAAGCCGGCCCAGTTAAAGTTTTCCTAACAATTTCAATCTAGGGCTAGCATAAGTATTTAATCAGAGAACATCTTATCGTATGATCCATTTTCACCGTCCAATTGGTGGTATGATAGACGCCTCATTGCAGTGCTGCGACAGGACAGCATGGCCATGAGCCTCAATTAAGGATTGGTCTCCGCTGCGCTCCAACTAGAGAACGCACTACCTAACAACAATAGCTTTTTAAAAGTGCTTACTATCTAATAAGTAGAAGCAATTAACATTTTCTCTTTAAGTAGGTATCAGAAAGACTATTTCTACAACCCTATCTACCTAGATAGATACCTGGGTACCTACCTACTGTGGGATAAAAACTAATTTTCATCTCGTTTTTGGAAGCTGGGATAGCCTGGGTATTTACTGATTAGATATTGGCACAGAGTACATAGTAAGTAATATTATTTGAGTAGGTAGGTATATTATGCTAGAAACCTAAACCTTAAATCTCTATTAATCAAACATCTGGTGGTAGATTTGCCAATGAAAAAATAAGCTAGAATCGAAGGTAATAATAATTTTATCACCTACCGTTAGGAAGCTAATGAGTCAGAAGTAGTTTAAGAGTAATAAACAATGATGTTAATAACTGGCAATCATTATGATTACAACACCATAAAATAATTGAAATAACATTATCAGGACAAGTAATGAGGGAATCGAGTTGCAATACTCAGAAGTATGCAGAATCTAGTCAGCAACTAGGTATCTAAGTGACGTGTGGTGACTTGGTGAGGTGTCACCTAGCGACACAGCGGCGCCACTTGGAACCTGAGCTTACAGAGAATGTGCGAGTGTCCACGGTTACTTGACACTGTGTATCAGAATACGATGTCTATCTAAGACGAGGAATAAATTATTATTAAGGATTTTTTTTTGTAGAATTATAACTTCTTGCGTGCGTACGTATGCCTAACCTGTTTTCATAGAACATAATAATGTCCCTTGAGCCAAAGCCATCAGCTTCATTATTTGTTTTTCTCACGACCACGCAGTTCACACCTCAGCGACTACAGAATTCTTACGTAATTGATCTATGGGAGTGTGCTTCGTTAGCTGCTCGTATATCTAAAGTTCAATCTCTTAACAACTTGCCTACCAGTGTTAAAGTAATCGACACCGGTGACAAATACGATACTGAATTAACATCTTAATTTGTCGTTTACGGCTACAGAAATAATGACATTGACCGTAAGCCGCTTTTGATGCGGTGGAATGAAAAGAAAAAAAGAAACGGTAGATTGTATCGTAAGACCTTGGGTATTAACTATTAAGTACTTTTACGAACACTATGAACTTTTTAATTCGTGAGTTGATTAATTGATTTCAATTTTAAAAGGTGTTAAGCTATTCTTTAATTTTACGTCGTGACCATTTTGAGATTATTATCTTATTATAATTTATTTTAGTAACAATAACAACTATTAATCAATCACACACACAAGAAAAACCACAGAAATAATCTCCATAGTTGTGGTCAAATATAAATTAGGTCATACATCTTAATATATATATAAATTACGTGACACGTTGTTTGTGCTCGAACCAATGAACGGATTTTAAAGGAGATTACTTCATGGAGAGCAGTTTGGTCCAACTTGAGAGATAGTATAGTTTTTATTTCAATTTGGGACCCATAATTATTTTTATTTTCAATATTTGTTTTATATGGACATATTTTCTATGAGAGAATTTCGTGACGCACGGTTTGACAGTTCTGCTGTGAAACAATTTCATTAAAGCAACAGGAAGCATATTTTACGAAATAATTCTTGATGTTATGAAATATTATTGACTAATTCATAAAAAACAGTTTTTATCTATTATGTGCAGAACAACTTCTGTCGGATCAGCTAGTACTATATAAAGCACAAAGAAAAATCCAGACCTTACCACATACCATCAACTAAGCCCTACAATCCGTAACGGTCTATAAAACTGCTTTATAACACGGACTAGTAAAAAAAGAAGGACTCCGCGCTGTGATATTAGTAGGTGAAGCACCTTTATGCTAGCGTGTGTGCGGTTACGGGTTCTACCAGATACACAATTTTTTCTCCCTTAAATAATCATATATCCACAAATACTTTTATAGTATTGTTTTTACAGTTTTGCACAACACACGACGGTTTTTTTTTCTTAATTTTATTGAGACACAAACTGATCTGTCACAGACCATGGCACATCTCATAATGGCCGCCGATCAGCTTGTAATAGTGTAGTGTATGCGTGGGGCTAAGTATTTACACGTTTATCGGCTTGTTTTGGTGCCTCACTGTTGTGTAAGGTGACACGGAGTTCTTCTTATTTTACTCGTCCATGCTTTATAAAAGCTAGTAAGTATCATGTCAATGTTAAAATATATGTTACTTAAATTATACTTAGTATCATAGAATGGTTATTTCCAATAATAAATCAATGACAAATTTTATTCACTCACAATTTTATTGATAAATCGTTTTTTAAAACAGGATAAAACTGGCTACACGTTTTTGAAGTCGTATCTATATTACATAGTCCGACTTTATTTTTGGTAATAAAAAAATAGTGGTGTAAAAGATAAAATATCGATAAAATGTACTAGAAAAAGGTAAAGTAAAGGATCAATCTAGTCAAAAAAAAATAAGTGGACTATAACCATTCTTCATTGTAGTTTTGGATACAGGATATGTTAATAAAACATATCCTGTGTTCATCCAGCTAATAATGTATGTGTATTTTTTTTTATGAAAATAAGGGACACGACGAGCAGGACGTTCAGCTGATGGTAATTGATACGCCCTGCCCATTACAATGCAGTGCCGCTCAGGATTCTTGAAACCCCAAAAATTCTGAGCGGCACTACAACTGCGCTCGTCACCTTGAGACAAGATGTTAAGTCTCATTTGCCCAGTAATTTCACTAGCTACGGCGCCCTTCAGACGGAAACAGTAAAGCTAACACATTACTGCTTCACGGCAGAAATAGGCGCCGTTGTGGTACCCATAATCTAGGCGGCATCCTGTGCAAAGGAGCCTCCCACTGGTGAGTATGTGTCACATTTAATTGAGATCTATTCAGTCGTTGTGACATGATTGAATTACAAACATTAAATCAATTTCAAGATAATGCAGCAATATTAGTATAGAGTTCTGCATCCAATTTTCGCCCCCAAAACCCCCCTGAAATAATGGATGTTCCAGATCGTTAGAGCCGTTAACGAGGTACGCAAAATATATTTAGAGGTACATATATAAGCGACTTCTTCTTCGAATCAACGAGCGTATAATACGCCATTATGTTTTTTTAGAGAAAAGTAAGAGTTCGAAGAGATAAGAAACGCTGTTAATTTAAATAAATTTATCCATTGTTTTGATCCATCATTTTATTAGGGTTCCGGAGCCAAATGGCAAAAAACGGAACCGTTATAGATCTCTTAGCATGTCTGTCTGTCTGTCCGCCCGTATGTGACAGCCACTTTTTTCCGAAACTATAAAAAACTATACTGTTGAAACTTGTTAAGTGGTATTCTGTGAACCGCATTAAGATTTTCACACAAAAATAGAAAAAAAAAACAATAAATTTTGGCGGTTTGGGAAACCCTCAAAATTTTTAGAAATGAAACTCAATTTTTTTTCATTAAATCCATACGTGTAGGACTCTATCTAATCCATATATATCTACGATCGGTCTTCAAAAATGAGGTTTCTAATATCATGTTTTCTTAACTGAATAGTGTGCGCGAGAGACCCGTCCAAAATGCTAAAATGTGTGTGTAAGGAACTTTTAAAATTAAAATGCCATATTTCATAAAATTTTAAAACATTAATACAAAATACGCATCAATTTTACCGATAAGTCGGGAAACACAACTTTAACAATGTTCAAATTTACATAATAAAGTGTGTGTGTACTTATTATGTCTACCCGCAAGAAGTTATACTTCTTTGGCCTAACGAAGCAAAAATCATTAAAATTATTTATTCCTCGTGCTATTCAACATTTTTCGAAAGAACAATTTTGCAAAGATGGCTGTGTCAATTAATTATTGAATAATGAATACGGCTGTATGGGCTTGAACCCTTTGCCTGTCCTTATAATGGACGAAGAAACAAAAAAATAAAATAACGAATGACGCAAACGTCAGAGAATTTTAGGAACTAACTTCAAACTGGTACTTTTATGTCACAGTGATGAGCGCGCATCTTAAAATTTCACTCTAATAATTTTTTCATATCGCGCCTAAAGAAGTATACTTCAAAAAATATATGTGATATATCTACTAGGTACATAGACACATATAAACAGCAAAGTAAATTTATCTCCAGTCATAAAACATAAATAACTCTCGTGTAAAGCATAACACTATTGATAAGGTTTCTAGAAACACTCCAAGTGTCGACATAATTATTGGATTTTGTTTTCGCACTTCAGGTTTCGAGTTGCTGAGAAAAGTTTATCAACAAACTGACACTTCGTAACTGTAAATGTAAATGTGGTAAGATTTGAGAATGATTAAGTGTTTTTCAGATAAACTTGTATTAAGAGTTTTATCAAACCGAAAAATATTCATAATGGTCCGCTAACTTTAAACAGCCGCTAAGGAGTGTTTTTTCTCATTCTGACTAGGACAATAGAAGAAGACAGAGTGAGAATTAGCAATGCTTTAAGTTAGCAGACTATTATGAATAAGGTGATAAGTGTTGTATTTAGTAATCGTAGTGCTATCTCGGTGTTACCCAAATGTGCGAACGGGAGAGATACACCCGTAGGCAATTTTAGTTTATTTTTTATGTGAAATCGCTAGTTAGGAAAAAACCTCTTTTCTACTATTCCAATTGTCCAAAATTTTGATTTTGATGTCAACCGCTTGAGCAGAATATATTTTTTTATGTAAGAGGAGGACAGACGAGTGTACCGGTCACCTGATGTTAAGTGATCCCCGCTGCCGACATTCTCTTGCAACTCCAGAGGAACCAGGAGCGTTGCCGGCCTTTAAGGAAGGTGTACGCGCCTTTTGTGAAGGTACCCATGTCGTATCGTCCCGGAAACACCGCACAAGGAAGCATTCCTCAGCTTTATTGTACGTGGAAGAAAGTTCCTGTACTGTGGGGGAACGAAACACACCCAGATGGTGAGGATGGTATCCTAAATTGTGGTGTGTTGTGCGAAGATTGAATTCGGCATCAGGAATCAGGTTACAATCATCCTTCCAGATAACCGCGGAATTGGCAATCGCTCGAGATTATTCGAGTATTCCAATGATGTCAGCAGTCAGCAATTAGAGTGTATTAAAGCCTGTGTATGAAATGAAGGTATACTTTTAAATAATATATAAATGTATAAAGTCATTATAAAACCTGATTTTTTAAGCACACGCCAGCCCTGTCCAAGTAAATTCACCCTTCTTTTTTTATGTTAATACACAACCCAAAAACTTTCCATTTACTTAACTAAAACAACTGCTCCAGACTTCAGAATTTGGCAACCCTATTCCACATCCGTTTTAACCCACTTTATTAATGCGGAAACATGAAAATTTAATTTATATAAAACGTCATAAAACATTATTATGCGCGAAGTTGTCACCTAATACATGCCAAGTGAAGACACGTTGATGTGCTCTGGCACCTTGTCGCTATAATTTATAAGACATAATGATCTCCTTGAAATGTTTTATAGTATGAAAAATAGCGAAAGTGGAGTTGCAATAAAAATAAAGACATTAAATCTATAATCAGGTCATATGACAAGACCGCGTTTAGAGTTATTTCAGTGTTAAAGATTTATTAACCTAATGTTTAAAAAAAAGATATGATTTTTATATACAGCACCTGAAAGATATAAATCAACATTCAAAAAGAAGAAAACCTTCTTTTAAAAAAAAATTACTACATTGTTTTCGCTATTAAAAATCTATTAGGTTCTTAAAAACTACTAACACAATAATCAAACCTAATAAAGTATAATAATAAATGAAAATCTTATTTTAAAAACAAAATTAATAAAATAAAAAACGCATTAAAAATGAACAGACGATAGTAATGACGGTCCACGTGTACAACCTCGTTAATATTCCCTAAAACATTTCTGCAATTAGGCATAAAAGCCTGATCAATATACTACGCGATGGGGGCGCCACGTGGCGTTTAAGTGAACTAACGAGGCCACGCGTCGAACACACGACACCGCACACTTAATGCATTCATTATATTTTTTAACCCATGTTACCTCAGCAACTTCTTTGATATGTCCCCTTTTACATATAATATGTAATTTTATTTAATATTTTTTACCTAAAACTTAATTATTTCTGAATAAAATAAAAATTAAAACATATTTTCTTTACAATTTGATTATAATAAATATGGTATAAGAAATTAAAAGTTTTAAATTGTGTTGTACACTATGATCATTATGCAAATGTCACACAAAAGGTTTTTTGGCTTAAATATGAATTTATACGCTATTTTCAACTTTATCAATATCGGCCCTGTGGCGCAACGGATAACGCGTCTGACTACGGATCAGAAGATTCCAGGTTCGAATCCTGGCAGGGTCGCAATATATTTTTTTTCTACAATATATCTTTACTTATTTAATACATGTAAATATATTATATATTTTTACTTATTTTATACATTTTAACATTTTATAGTAAAAAATTACAAGTTTAAATGTGCGAACAAATTACGTATCTAACAAAATAAATGTGCCATTAAATTAACCGATTTCTTTTTAAACATAAGTTTGCGATAACTATTTCTTATCTGAGGGCACGGGCGAGCTGAGACCCGCAAGATGCCAAGTATCAAAATATTTTAACACATTTTATATTTTATTTCAAGTGGTAAATCACAGTTGACGATAACCCCAGTACGAGATAAACTATTTAAGTGGTTTTATTACTATTATCTGTGTGAAACAGTATTATGAGTAAGTACAGACTTATTATTTGTTATGATAATTTTCAGATATTTTAAGTACCTATTTTTTTAGTAGGAAAAACAAGTACTAGTGTTATGCGCGCTCTGACGATTCTACTTAATGTGAAAGTTTGTATTTACATCACTCAAAAGAAAGCTGAACAGATTTATATGAAATTCTCGGCTAACCCGGCTTTTACCAGTGGGAGACTCCTTTGCACAGGATGCAGGCCAGATAATGGGTACCACAACGGCGCCTATTTCCGCCGGGAAGCAGTAATGTGTAAACATTTCTGTGTTTCGGTCTGAAGGGCGCCGTAGCTAGTGACATTACTAGGCAAATGAGACTTAACATCTTATGTCTCAAGGTGACGAGTGCAATTGTAGTGCCGCTCAGAATTTATGTTTTTTTCAAGAATCCGAAGAACAAGAAACGGCATTGCATTGTAATGGGCATGGCGTTCCAATTAGAATCGGCTGAACGTCCTGGTCGTCTCGTCCCTTATTTTCATAAAAAAATTACAATTTTAATGTTAATTATTCAAGTTTCAACCACTCTTATTTCTTATGAAAGTTCACACAAACGTATTTACGAGTTAACAATTACATAAAATGTAACCAATATTAATTTCTGAATAAGTTAAGATTTTTTTTTATCTAGCATATCTCCGCTTGTAAAAGCTGTAATACCTATATATTTCTAAGACTTCTCCTATTTTATTAAAAGCCCGCTGAGTGTGTTGCGCTCATAGAAATCTTAGTAATATTATTAAGATTTCTATGGTTGCGCCCAAGTTGCGCCCATTCTTCTCAGGTCTGAGGCATTCGTTTTATAATGGGTGGTAGTTTTTTTTGGCTTTCAATAAGTGATGTCACATCCTATTTTGAATAAAAATATTTGAATTTGAATTTATCTTGCCAGTGTATAAAGTATTGGTGGACTTATTTAATATACAAGATAACTGCTCCAGCTAAATTCATGAAAATGTTCAAGGTATCCAAAAAATAAATCAAATGGCTATGGCTTCTAACTATTTTTAAAAACTTCCCAAAACATTGGCCAATAAAGTGAGCCAAATTCAAATTTTTGCTTTGGACGTCAACTTCTCGGCTACCCTGTATAAAAGTATTTTATAACTTTGTTATACTGTACCGGCATAGAAACAATGGCAAAATAATTGCGTTGGCATTTCGATAGACTATTAACTTACATATTTGTAATAAATACCTACATTAATATCACTTACGAATCTATTATTATATATATGTTGAAATATGAAACCTTGTACATATTTGCATTCATTAGTGTAGCGGTTTTAATATAATCGTCAGTAAGAAACTTTCACAATAAAAATATTATGATTTATGATGATTATATCTATATTAGATTCTATAAACATGATCGTAAAAATCACGCTTTGAAAATACGTAATACGTGAACAATAATTAGTGTATTTTGTGACTGTCTTCATAACTGTGTATACAAGAGACTGTATGGAATATGGGCCCTAGCCTATTTTTGTAATCGCTCATTTCGTGTATATCTCACTAAGCGCCCCCGCCGCCCGCACCTGTCTCAGTCCCCTTTGTCTTCATACCCCCGCGCCCCTGTACCCCGCAGGCGAGGACTGAGATAAACGGTCGGCCTATAGTTAGAGCGGAATTATCTTTAAGAACCCTTTAGCTTTCACTATATAAGTAGTATTAACTCCATGTTAATACAAATTAATAGTAAATACAATATTTTTGCTGAATTTTGATTCTTTTTCCTAAAAAATAATTTTCTCCTATAAACAAAACAGCGGTTTTGATTGTCTTTAAGTTCTTCTTTGAGTTAATTTTATTATTTTGCCTAAAAATGTACTGTACAAATTATATTCATCGGTCGGAAATGTTATAAATATTTCACATCCAGACACATAGAGTGACCAGCCCTGTTAAGATAGGGCAGTAAGCTACCATGGGCCGCCGCCGGGCAAAAGTTTAGTCAACCTTCCTTCGTAGGAATAAAAAGAACTGGAATTTGTCCTACAATTTCAGATCAGTAAGTGCCTAAAACATTTCAAAAATGGTGGTTTATTGTTTTAAAACTCAGTGATCTGTGTACGCTGTGGGAATGTTTTATCAATATTTAATAACTTTTTTAAAGTGTGTTTCTTAAGCAATCATTATTATTCTTAAACTAAAGAAGAAATGCTCGATCCATACACCATAATTAGGTAGGTATCTAGATAATATGTGTTTCCAGAATATTAATTCAAGAACAAAAGGCTATAAGACCACATCAATAAAATAGTTGAATCTATTTTTATACCCGTTATCAGTTCGGGTTCAAGACCGGTTCCGGCCGATAAGCATTCATCATTAAACTCAGCTTCATAAAAACTCCGACCTTTTACAACCCAGATATGAAACTCGCGTTATTCCTTTTTTTTAAGGTTTTTGATTTTTTTTAAATATCATTAAAAAGATTCAAATTTCGATATTTCTTTTACGTATGGAAAGTGTACTCCTAGAACACTACTGTTATGTGAACCATCATGGAGTTAAGTTCGTCGTAGACTCCATTACATCAATAATTTATGCTATGTCCATCGTGATTACCTATTTTTACCCAGCAGGCTCAGTAGAGGCAATTGATGCAAAATCTATTCGCATTTCGCAACTTTACTGTTTTTATGTTTGTTTATTTTAACCCAATCACGCATATTCAATTCGGTCCTGTTCTCTGGAAGTACTTCAAAGAATTGGAGTGGAAGTATAGTCATTTTGTTCTTTAATAAAGGAGATGAGACATTATTGAAGAACTATTTCCCTCCTGAGCCATGTGTACAAGCTTTTTTCAAGTTCATAAAGGTTCGTCTCGCCTGAAGATTCGAAAAATTTCAACTCCCCGAGCAAGCCGGCTTTTAAGGTGGATGTAGTATAAGGGACACATCCAATCAATGAGATAGATTATACAGAAGTCTGAAGAGTATAATCAGCCCCTTTGGTTTAGCAGTTATAGATTATGAAAAGGCTTTTCACTCTATCGAGTGCTGGTCTGTATTGGAGTCTATGCCATGACAGGTGACATGCTGAATGTCAATATATCCAAGCGCTGAGGTGACTATATGGTGGTGCGACAATGATATCTATAGAATCAGCAGACTGGACATATCAAATTGCGTCGAGGAGACAAGGAGACGTTATATCCCCGAAATTGTTCTCGGATGCTGTAGACAATCTGCTAATAACACTGGACTGTCATAAACATGAAATGAAAAATCGGAAAATAACAAAACAGTAAAACTTTAAACTTTTAAAAACTCTTGAGTAAGAATATGGAACTCATACATACTAGTCAAATAATAGATGTATCAATAAAGTGGTCACCGGCGGTGGACTGGACTAGGAACTAGCGATCTATAAATAGAATTGTGAATTGTCTGAAATTTATAGTTGATGTGCTGTTTTCTTTCGGTATTTTTTCGCATAGATGCACTCAATCAGAGAAAATAATTTAATCAGAGAAATTAATTAATAATTTTGAAAATGAATATTTAATAAAATGTGTCTGACTTCTTAAAGCTTTTTTCTTAATCTTCCTAATACAGAATAAAAAATAGTTGTATTTCATATTTTAACTAATCTCGCAATGTTAATCTCCGAAACTTCTGGACTTTTTGGTGGTCTTTTTACTGGGAGATGGCTAACGCAGGTTTGCGGATTCCTAATTCAAATTCAAATATTTTGAATACTTCAAAAAATATCAATTCAGAACAAAATCCGATTTGAATAGCTTGACATGTGACGAAGTCTATGTCAGCAAATTCGCGGCAGTTGCACGTGTATAAATAAAATCATTGACAATTTCAAGTAAACTCGTATTGTCGATTAAATAAATCGTTATGATAAATAAGACTCCTTCGTGTTCCGACTCCTTCGTGTCAGGCGAATCAAGATAAGTTTTTGTGGCGTGACAGCTCCGAGAAGATTCGAAATTTAAATATTATCTTACCTTTTAGACAGTTAGCGTTATTGGTGGAGCAAACATCCTGTTCACAGACAAATATTAGTTTGCTTGTCTGTCTGTCGTGACCGCGAGATGTACCGGACATCGTGGCCATCTGCTAAATACCTCACTCTTGATAACTTATCCTGTATATTTGGACTGTCTATGTTTTTTTATCGTTTGAAGATTAAACTCTCTCAAAATCTCAAACAGATCACGATTGCTACGGTGCTATGTATTCTTTGTGTTTTTTACACAGTCGAAATCTGGTGTTACAGAGGTACCCTTGAAACTACTTGAAGTACTCAGATAAGTTAAGGGGAGGAAACTGCAATACTTTGGGCGCCATAGCTGGTGAAATTGCTGCACTAATAAGACTTAACAAGTCATATCTATAAATGACAAGCGCAAATGCGATACCACTCAGAATTTTGGGTTCAATCAATAATCCTAAGCAGCACTGCATTGTAGTGCACGTATATCTTAATATCTCTTTAGCTATATAGAAAAGAAACAACTCACTACTAAACAACTACAGAGGTCTATAAACTAACATTACCTAAACTAAGATTAACGGTGCGTCAGATTTATATCTTGCATACAGTGCTAAAAGAATATAACCTTATCAGTTACGATCCCGAGAAGAATAAAACACAACGAAGAAAAGAATCTATGAAAAAATATTGTTTAATACTAGATTCACACACAGCTTCTTCTGTGTTCAAAATAACCTTTACAATAAGGCAAACAGAGTGCTGCCAATTTACCATCTCGATAGAACTAAATGGAGGGTTGTCCAACAAACATTTTTGTTTATAAGTAATTTTTAATGCTTTTCTAGATATATTCGTTAGTACAGATGTGTAATTTTTTACTTATTTTGATCCTGAAATCTGGTAGTGTTGTCCTGGTGATCTGTAATACAGGATCAACCTACTTCAGACACCAGCTTTTCACAAATAGCAGTTGTTAAAAATGTAACCATAACGTACTGTATTAGTTTGAAGATCTTTTGTGAGGAGACAGTTAATAGATACAATTATTATTATACTCTATTATCTTGTTAACTGTCGTAAAAGAAAACACACAAAAAGACATATATTTTAATACTAGAGAATAACTGTAAAACTGAGTAATAAATGTTCTAACATCAAAAGATACATAATAGCTTTGAGGGTAAATGTATACACTTTTATTTTAAAGTCCCAGCCACTATTCAGACATTATCTATAAGTAAATTTAAATGTTTTGTTAAAAATGGCTCTGTCGTCGTTATTTTTAACCGACTTCAAAAAAGGAGGAGGATCTCAATTCGTCGGAATTATTTTTCATTATAATTTCACCATAAAAGTCTTTAATTTGCTATACATACGTATAAACGTATAATAAAGAGGATGATAAATTTTCGAATATCGCGCCAACCGATTTCGATAATTCTTTTTTTAATTGGAAAGGATATACTTCAAAGATAGTTTGGTGAGAGTTTGGTTAGGTTCTGATTACGGAATCCATGAAAAAGTTATGGAACTCTACAATTCTTAGTAGCAAATTAACGATACTCGGCCGAATCTTTTTTATGCTATCCGGATATTTTAGTCATCTATTTTGTCGTAGTCGAATATGATGATCAATGGGTCTCCTTAACGACTTACAGTAACGGTGCGATCTGTGGCGGAATTTCTAACTATCTGTAATCAAATTGCAAAGCGCTAACGTTCATTGCTGCATTGAAAAATTTAGTATATCTACATATATTTAGACAATTTGTTAGTTAGTGTAGGTACTTCAAATTCACTAAAAAAAAAAAAAAAACAACCGACTTCAAAAACACTATTCCGAAACAATAGATATAATATGCACTAAAAAGTATAAAAATACAATCATTAATTAATCTTATTCTAGTTACGATTATTGTAATTTTTGGAGTCGGTGTCATCCAAGATAGGTTCGTAACTACATACATAGTTATAGGTGAGATGTTCTTGAGTCGTGAGGAGGCGAGAGGCGAGAGCGGTTCGCGGCGGAAGGAAACCGATTCCAAAAAAAACAATAGTCGTAACTAGAATTGAATTAGATTAATTAATTATTTTGTATAAAAATACGCAATTATTTTTATACTTTTTAGTGCATATTATATCTATTGTTTTGGAATAGTGTTTTTGCAGTAGGTTGTTTTTTTGGAAAATTAGCAGTAGCAATGACAGTACAATATTGTATATACACTATTGTAAGAGCACATAAAAAGGATGTTGGGAGAGTTTCTTCCGCCGCTTCTTCTCTCTCAGAGCGCCATTTGTTTCCGAAGCGGTTGTAGTATGTAGTATATTAGAAATTACATCAAAGATAATTCTAAAAGAATCAATTTTGAGAAAATAAATGCCTTTTATTGTAAGTATCTTCTTAACAAGTGAAAGTTAATCATTCCCAAAAATAAAAATGGCAGGATATCGACTTACCAATTCACTCACAATTCATTGTTAAGAAACATGACAAAATAAATGTTGCATGACTGTGTATTTACTATCGTACCCTGCTTTATATACTTATAAGTCAGGAAAATCCCACGAATACTTCATTTGAAATATGAGTTGACTAGAATTGAGCTTCCGTTGCGCCACGTGATCGCATTTCCGTCACCACGGAGTACCTACACGGGACCGATCGCACGTGGCGATTACATTATCTATATTACTAGCGTGTCAGTTTTCATATATCTATACATGCATATATACTTATCCTGATAGACCGATTGACTAGTTACATAGAAATAAATATATCTTTTGACTATCTATAGTAACGGCAATCTGTATTAAATACTTATTTGGTGCAATACAAATTCAAATATTTTTATTAAAAATAGGATTCAAAATCACTTATTTATCGTCAAAAACTACCATATATGTAAAATAAACTGCCTCAGACCTGAGAAGAACGCGTGCAAGTAGCTCAGCGGGCTTTTTTACACGCTTTTTATTAGCTTCACCTGTATGTATGTTTGTAACCGACTCATTTGTGCACGATTTTGATCCACTTTAAACGGCCAGATTTCGTTCAAACTTCGTAGATTTATCGACGAGCGATGAAAATACATTAATTTGATAAAATTATTCCGTTTTTCAATTTGCAAAATAAGGTTTTTGGTAATTTATATATTTTTTTCTTCTATCGTCGAAAAGGCAGGAATTGATGTTCATTTAAAATTTCAACCATTATCTTTTCAATCAAAGCGTGTTTTTTAGTTTCGTAAGCTATTTTTATTATTTTAAAACAAAAATATGTATAAGGTACAATGTAATATCGTACAATAACCATTTATAATTTAGGACCTATGTTATAAATAGCGCGAAGAACCCTCATCTGCAGCACAAAGATGGTATTAATATCGGCCGCACTGCCCCATAACAATATACCATAGGATATGATACTATGAAAATAACTAAAGTGTACTAGTCGAGCCGTATCTGTATCATTTAACTGTCAATTTTTTTTTTACCCAATATGCTGCAGAACTAAGCCTATTCGCCAATCCTTCAAAATACCTAGTTAATTTAACCAGGTAACATTTTGTATATTTGTTGGTACAATCTCTATCGTTAAGCGTCGGTAGTGCAATAGGCAGAACCGTTGACTGTTACCACGGTGTCCTTGCTTCGATATACCCAAATACCGATATTGTTTCGTTTAATATTTTGAATTTAAATATTAACATGTATTCGACGTTTTTAAGGTCAGCAACTCTATTGTGTTTCTTTAGTAATTTCGTAATTTATAAAAAATTTAATCTATATTTATTTTAGTTCCCTATTTTAATTTTAGTTACTATTATATATATTAGTCTGTTAATCAATACAATAATCTGTACAGAAATACTTCCTGCAAGTAGAAATCTGCCAATATAATAATTAATATTGACAGCGCTGTCCGGCAACACGAAAACTTTACTAAAGCGGCTGCCAATTATTTAGTCCATTTAAGTATATGATCCAAATATGGACCTGGAGGTATATGTTAACATTCTATCAATTTTTTAAACGTAGCTGTATTATACTTCCATGTATGGTTAAGAACTGTTCTGATCTGAACTGTTCTGAACTCTGGATGCTTACAGATGTAATCTGTAATCTTACATAGAAAAAGAGATATAGGTTGGTAATAGATCAGACCACAGATATTTTTTAGAATAGTAGATTTAACATATAAGTACTTTAAAACTATTGAAGCTAAAACAGTCATATTATAATACATACAAGTAATCTATAATTTTATGTATGTCAAATGTATGTCAAAAAAATATTTTTCTTATTGAATCTACCGCTACTTCGCAAGGGGTTGAGCTAATGAGAAGAAGTAGCAAGAAACTCATTGCCACTCTTTTATATCAAGATTTACATTTTCATCGATTTACAAATCATTTCAATTACAATATAATATGTAAAGCGATGCAACAAACATACTCAAACGTCAAATAGTCAAAGCCTTATACGAGTAAGTCCAAAAAGTTAATGTAAATTTATACAAAAGTTATTAAGTACAGTAGCTGCATCATCCACACACACCGTATATAAATTAAGGTATTCTATGAGCATTTTATAAGTGATTATAAATAAAAAATATATCTGAAACCGAGTCTCCGGCAACAGGATCATCCTGCCAACACAAGCAGCGCCCGTTCACGAGCATGACGCATGAGCCAGCCATCGCCTCCCTCAACCATATTTGTACTATATACAGTGACATTTAAGCGAGCATGACGAAGCCTGTTACGAGAACTCAAGCAAACAACAATAAAAGAATCCTAATCTACATATCATGCAATACTCACCAAATACGTCTACTTACAATTTGATAATTCTGCCTAAACTTGTAATTAATATTATAAATTAATATTATATTTTTACTTACAACAATTTTGATATGATTTGATTCAACTATAAAGTGGACCGTCATCGTGAAGACCATGACACTCAAGAGGTAAGAGACACAACCACAAAATCTAACCTGCAGTTATAAGGTATCGGACTCGAAGGCAGTTCCGATTGTTGGTAGAACAGTGCGTAGCAGGCCTGGAGTTTGTTAAATGGACGGCACTGGGTCAGACTTCCAAGCCTGGAAGCAGGAAGCAAATAGTCTAGAATTCGACCAACTGGAGGTTCTCGAACAGTAAAATAGCGCCACGACAGCAGTAGTAATGAATACAGTATAGAAAATGTTCATACACTGAATGGGGAGTTCAGAATTAAAACAGTAGCAGAGGTTTATGTGTACATAATGGTTTGTCACTGCAATGGATAGGGCGTACGGTTAAATACCCGGGGGGCATCGGGGATAGGGGTTGGTAGATTGTGCTTGTACGAGTCATCTATGAGTTAAAACAAACAAGTCAAAAAATAGTACTTTTTAACGTATAACATTTTAAAAACAATTCATTATTCAATATTTAAAAATTTTTTAAGCCTTTTAATGCGACAAAATGTTTTTATTCCCCTTTTCTCCCTTTTTTCTTTTGCGTTACATTTTGTATTAAGTATGTACATGATATTTTCATATTAATAAAAGTTGTTCAAACTTAGAGCATTCTCTCTCTTCAAAGTTCAAAGACTTCGCGTTAATGGAGAACGCTTCTCTTGTTTAATATCTGCTCAGCAGATGTCCATGGAAGGCAGTTTCATTACTTTCAATTTTCACCAAGTGAGCGATATACCAGTTTGCCCCGTATAATAAGTTTATTGGTGTAGTTCTATTTTACATATTACCTTACCAGTGGGAGGCTGCATTGCACAGGATGCCGGCTAGATTATGGTACTACAACGGCGCCTATTTCTGCCGTGAAACAGTAATGTATAAACATCATTGTATTCCGATCTGAAGGGCACCGTAGCTAGTTAAATTACTGGCCACTTAATATCCTATGTATCAAGGTGAAGAGCGCAATTGTAGTGCCGCTCAGAAATTTTTCAAGAATCCTCAGCGGCACGGATTTTGATGTGCAGCTGGAAGTCCTGCTCATCTCATCCCTTATTTTCATTAAAAAAAAACACATATTTCAGGCTTCGATTAGTTATTAGATTAGTTATTCATGAGACAAATTTAGAAGTGATAACTAGAACTGAATTGTTAGACTGAATATAAAATACAAATCAATCAATGTAAATAGTATCCTTAGGTAGGGCTGATGCAATTAAGCAAATTAATCTAATTTAAGTAAAGCAACATGAATAAATCATACGGGCGAGCCCATACAAGGCGGCCAGCTGTTGGCAGCCCTCATTCAATTTAATAAAAAGGTTTCCCGTTGTGATAGTACCGCAATACCTTATATTGAGCTTGACGATCGTGAACGGTACATTCGTTTTATTTAAATGTTCTTTTTTGAGCCAACTCTGCTTGTGATCGGATAGGAGTTTAATACAAATAAGAATGTGAATGTCTTCATGAATATTTCGTATTTGCACGGATTTCATTATGACATTAACATGTTTATAAATACCAAAAAAATTGAGGTACTATGCTCTGAGTGGCAAATCCAAAGTAGTGTGATTTTCCGACTTAACTTTGGTTCGGCGGTCCTTGATATTCATTCCTTCTTAGACGAATACGTTTTCATTTAATTTTGATTTCAGTCCTTTCTCATACAGATTGCACGATGTTTTTACTTCTTATTTAATGCTTGTCTCTGTACTTGGAATAAATAAATTGTTTGGAAGTCCATTACTTAAAATTGATACGTTTACGCTAGTTATGGTGTTGATGGTTATATGGTGTTGATTTTGAGAGGCTTTTCCAGTGGGTAATGCTTGCTGCTAGTCCCTGTCTGATGTGGCGTTTCAGCATAAGGAATTTAAGTAACGTGAAGTGAAAGCAGTAAGTTCATTTCTCTGTAGTTGAGTCTTTTTTTTATGGAAAAGGAGGACAAACGAGCGTACGGGTCACCTGGTGTTAAATGATTACCGCCGCCCACATTATCTTGCAACACCAGAGGAATCACAGAAGCGTTGCCGGCCTTTAAGGAAGGAGTACGCACTTTTTTTGAAGGTACCCATGTCGTGTCGTCCTGGAAACACCGCACAAGGAAGCTCATTCTACAGTTTTGTAGTACGTGGAAGAAAGGACCATGAAAACCGCTCTGTGGAGGAACGTCACGCAGATAGTGGAGATGAAATCCTAATTTTGTGGCGTGTCGTGCGAAGGTGAAATTCGGCGGCGGAATCAGGTGAAACAGCACTTCGGAACACTCCCCGTGATAAATGCGGTAGAAGACACACAATGAAGCGACGTCTTTACGCAACGCCAAGTGATCCAGCCGTTCTAGAGCACTGGGTCCCCGACAATTCGAGCTGTTCTGCGTTGCACGTGGCCAAATGGAGCGAGCTGATACTGTGATGTGCCAGACCAGAGATGTCAGCAATACTCCATATGTGGCTGGACCTGCGCTTTGGAGAGCGCTAGAATGTGTTGAATTATTGATGTGCTTTTTTATGACGCCTAGTTTCTCCGAAGCTAATTTGGCTTTGCCATCCAGATGACCGCGGAATTGACAATCGGTCGAAATTTCGAGACCCAGTATTCCAATACCTACGAAGCTGTAAGGGAAGTGTTGTCGGAAGCGGTGATACGACAACTGGTAGGTAAACTACTTCCCTGGTGCTGATTATGACCTAGAATAACATGTACAGGTTACTTTTTTATTCTATAAAATCAAAAATTTCCCTCAAGTGTTATAAAAATCTATTTCAACGCGAATGAAGTCGCGGGCAACAGCTAGTACACCATATTTACGCGTTGTTAATAAGCGAATAATGCGGTTATGTTACTTATTATTTAGATTTCTATATAACACTCCAGACTTATTCACTGAATACATAAAAGCGAACCTTTATCAAAACTACATTACAAAAAAATTATGATGTTTTCCAGAAGATTTTCTTTAACGAGAATACTGCGAGGCTGCTTAAGAAATATCGCTTGAGACTATACAATAATTAAATTGTTCACAATATTCACAAAGACATCCCCACTCGGTACTTATTACGTGCGCGCGATATCACAAAATAAAGGAGGGACTTCTATTGAATTATTCGACATGCATTCGCCAATTTGTATCTAAAAGCTTTCCCCTTCCAGGGGTGCCTGCTGTCTAATAGTCAACATAAATGTATACAACAAATATACATTACTTATTAATGCATGTGTCAGTTTATGAATAACATGACATATTATTTTATTAACATTGTTTTCGAAGAAGCTCATTCTTAATGTCATCCCGGTTGTCTTTTCCTTCACAGGATACTGACTCTATGTGTCCATGCTTCGAAGCAGTATTTTTTGGGGGCAAACGGGCAAACGGGCAACACACTCACGTTATGAAGGTGGTAAGGCAACTGCCTATTGACATCCGCAAAACCAGGCGCAAGAGGTGCATTGCCGGCCTTTAAGGTGGAGAGTATACTTTACACTTAAAGGTCCCTAAGTCGTATCGGTTCGGGAAAACTGCAACAGGTAATTGTTTCCACAAAGTGGGTGTGCGAGGTAAGAAGTTCTTTGTAAAACGCGTGCTTGTGGAATGCAAGACGTCAACATGAAGCAGAAGGAATATCACATTTTAACGTGATGTCAGATGGTCACGCACAACTCCTTTGATATCTCCTCCCCATGATATCTGCGGTAGAAGATGTAGAGAGAATCCAAATATCTATGCAACGCCAAAGATTCAAGCCAATCAGAGATGACTTAATCGTCGATTATTCCTAATGTAGGTATAAGCGTGTTTGAATTTTGAGACTTATTATATCTCAAAGTCTCGTTATTGCGATTATATATGCGTTGCCGCTCAATTTTGGGTTCAATCAAGACTTCGGTGCGGCACTGCATTGTAATAGGCAGGTCGTATAAATTACCATCACGTTAACGTCTTACTTGTCTCATAAATTTTTCTCATAAAAAAACATTCACTTTTCACTCAGACCCACTAACCCAGTACGTATGAGAACTAACGTACATAGATGTCCATACACTTGTAACTAATACGTATTATTTGCTATCTAGTAACATATTTTTTGTGAAAACTACTTTAGAAATCTTGATCACGTTTGGGATGCAGAAATCAGATGTATCTCTTAATATAAAAAGATCATACACACGTGCCTTCACCTTACATGCTTTTTCAAAAGACTAATATTATGTAACCGCGGCAGAAAAATAAGTTTTAAGGTTTGTTATCGGTCTGTTGTTGCCTGATAATCTCAGAATGGCTAAGCCAAATTGTAAGCGGTTCTCCATGATGTATGTAGTGTTTATTTCATTCCGATACTTAGATATACGTGTGGAGAATCGCGGGTGCCCACTAGTATTATATTATAACGATGTATGTATGTACTAGTATTATACTATAAAGATGTGTGTATGGTAATATCTGACATCTGATTGACATCCATCTATCTATCGATAAGTACCAGTAGACACTTGTAGAGGCAAATAAGTGGCCCTTACTTTTTGTATTTACATTTAACTCTGCATTATGGCTGTCAGTCCTGCTTGTATAAATAAATAACTCCGTGTTACAAGATAATATACTAATAATAAAATTGATGCCATTTTTACAAGATTTGAATCAAAATTATTCTTTTTTATGGAAGACGAAGATAAATAAGGGTCTTGATGTTTTGTGATTACCGCATCACACATACGCTTGCACAGAGAAAGCTTGCACCGCGCAAGGAAACTCATTCTATAGTAGTGATAAAAGCTGTAAGACACACCACAAGTAATCTAGCAGTTGTCATTTATATAATATATATCGTTTACTAGCTGACCCCACAGACGTTGTTCTGTACATAATAAATAAAATACTGTTTTTTATAAGTTTGTAAAAAAATATGCTTATATTATAAATATTATATTCTCTCATAGATAAATATGTCTATACAAAACAAATATTGGAAATAAAAGTAATTATAAGTCCCAAATCGAAATAAAAACTATCCTATCTTTTAAGTTGGACTAAACTGAACTCCATGAAGTAATCCCATTTAAATACGTCACGTAATTTATATATTATATTAACTTAGATACCATAAACCTACGCAGTATAAGTGTATTCGTTACTTACTATATGAATTATTTAACAATACAATTATAGCTAGCCAAACACTAATAAATTCGATTGCAAAAATAGTTTCCTCAAGTATACAAATGATTTAAGTTTTCTTTAGTGTTAATTCCGCCAATATTTGTCTTTGAAACAATTCGACACGTGTTTCGCCTCTACACGAGGCATCCACAGGACGTGTTGTCTCGCCAAAATCTGGCACGAGACTCAAAACTCTTGTCTACGTCTTGTCTTGAAACACGTGTCGAATTGTTTTAAAGACAAATATTGACGGAATTAACACTAAAGAAAACTTAAATCATTTGTATAATTATGGATTTCCGCAAAGTAACGCCTAATTCAATAAAGTTTCCTCAAGGTCCAATATCCAATGATAATTTACGTAAAGAAAAATTTTGTACAAATATATATAGTTGAAATTGATATACTTACTACCGAATCTTTCGTAAACAATGTTCGTTCGTATTTAATATTGTATCGCATGTGAATGTTATACTAAAAGCATCTCTCATCGAGTGAGTCCACTTACGTATCGTAAACAATAACATTGGGAACTTTTAAACACATCTTGTTTATAATATTAGTGTTGTCGGCATATAAAGCGAATTATTGGATTCAGGAAAATGTACTCAGAGGTGAGTGGTACAAACATATTTTAATGCAGTACTTTATATTTAGCGATAAGAATTATTGATTTAACCTGTTTTATTTTGTGTAACTGTGTTCAGGTAGGCCCACCACTAGATGGATTGTCGATCTGGTCAAGATCGCCGGAATACATTGGATGAGGGCATCGCAGGACCTATCGTCGTGGAGATCTTTAGGGAGGCCTTTGCGGAGCAGAGGACGTCTTCCGGCTGATGATCATGATGATGTATTCAGAATCAATGGACCGCAATTTTTTAAATAATGTAAATTGAAGTTCGCATTAAACGTTTCAGCCTCACCTTGTTAAGCGTCTCAGTGCAGTAGTAATACGTTAGGTGATGAACTACTAAGCGTTAAGCACGTCAGTTTATAAGTGACACAAAAAAATCTTTGTGTTCTTTAGAAACCTTTTGTACATTATTGTCGCTATCACAGAAATAAATTGAGATGAGAGATGGCATTTTAACTACATACTTTTCTAATATTTTTGTACGTAAGTAATAATCGCTAGAGCGAGTATAAATGAGTAATTTTGAACCGTACGCAATATTTGCTTTCTCTCTCTATAACGATTTCTTTCTGTGGTCGATACGTTATATTACAATTTAACCACTTTGTTTAAATTTACAGAAAATAATTCATATTTATTACTATTATCTTTTTGGTGGAAGGTGGAGGGAAGAAGACCAAGAGGAAGGAGCCCCATGCGATGGACCGATCAGATTCGCACTGCCCTTGAAACCACTGTCCACGACGCTTTACACTCTGCTTCCGACAGGGGCAGATGGCGGCAAATAATACGCAAAAAAGTACTCTGTCGAGATGATCACGACCCTCAGCACTGAGGAAACCGACGCGAGGAGGACTATTATCTTTTTATTAAGAGTAATTAAAAGCTCAAATCCTTTATGGCAATTCGTGCCCAAACTTTCTTATCATACATTCTTATCTTTGTGTGTTTGTTCAACTCTCGAGTTATGGGATATAATAGATAGACTTAATCAATTAGATTTTTTTATGACAATAAGGGACGAGACGAGCTGATTTGTATCCCAAAAGTGAGGAAAATCATTTAAAAGAACAAATGTAAACATTGATTGATTTATTTATTTTATAATACTTGCTGTAACGATATTCGTTTTATATTACAGAATTTCTTCTTTATACAAATCTTATACATTACTCTGTACGCGCAGTGCTTAAAAACCCGCGATTACTCTAAACAAGGCTTGATCTACAATTCTTCATATAAAATAATTACCGACAGAAAAAGCAAACTTAGAGACACCGTGCAAAGATTTATACCTGCTTGTAGATGTCCTCACAAGTCCTTTCTAGTGGGCCTAAACAAATAGATAGTCAGAAAGGTACTAACAAGAAAAAAACGCGGATTTTTCGTTATAATTGCATGCAAACAATTGTTTAAAATCATAAAGGTGATAACGAAGTACTATAAACAAATATTGAGCATGTCATTTATACTTACTTTTAAAGGTTTTATGTAACACTCAAAAGATAATGGGCGTATAAAAAAGTAGTGGAAAAACTAAGTCTACCTGTAGAACATTTCTTTCAACTGCATGCCGTCTAATAAATTACATAGAGCCGCCTTTTTCAGGCGTGAAGCAGTAATGTGCAAGTATTACTTTGGTTTGGTTTGAAGGCCCCGTAGCCAATGAAATTTCTGGACTAATGTCTCAAAGTGAGGAGCGTAATAACGATGAGCCTCAGACTTTTTATTTCAATCGAGAATCCTAATCGGCGCTGCATTGTTATGCGCAGGACGTATCACTTACCTTCAGGTGAACATCTTACTCGTGTCATCACATTTTCTAATAAAAAAAAGGAATACATTTAACCATTTTTAGCTTTCAAAACCGTTAATCGTTTAACGTTAAAGGGCAGAATCTTATTATATTGCAATTAATATTGTCTGATGTCTTATACGTTTAAGTAAACATCGGACGGACTCTTGACTACAACTATTCAAGAAAATTGTGATTTTCTCCGCGACTGTGCTGATAGTATCATCATGTATGCGTCACTAAGTCCAGCTAAACAAAATATTTAAATCTTTTCTTTAACAATATAGGTGGGTATTGGTTTTTATTTACATAATTGTCATAATTTATATCACAATTGATAATTAATAACCCATTTTAAGATAGCAAAAGTATTTTCCATACCGCCTCTAGGCACGTTGCGTATTGAATATTTTTGAATTACTACGACTGAGCTTACCATTAATAATTAATATTGGTATTTATAGCACCTTAATCCTAACATGAAAATTTGTGCCCCTACATGTTCTTTGTGGTGAAGACATTCAGGCAAACATAAAGAGAATGTTAAGAAAGTTCCTTGAAAACCGCACTGTGGAGGACCGCCACACATCCAGATGGTGGGGATGATATCCTAACTTGTGGCGTCACGTGCGAAGGTGGAATTCGGCGGCAGGAATCAGGTTAAACAGCTCCTCGGAACACTCCTCGTAATAAATGCGGTAGAAGACACACAATGAAGCTATGAGTATTACACAAGTTATGAGCAGATATTATTGGTACACACAAAGGCAAACTGCTCGTTAAGTCATAATTTCCATTTTAAACTATTTTTAAATAACAATTCGTTGTTTAGGAAAAATAAGAAAATCAAACTAAAGAACTGTTAAGAACATAGAACAAAACAACAGAGGCGATACATTGTAACACTTGCACCACACTATTAAACAAACAGGGCGGGCGCCGATGTAGACGCCACTCAGATTATGATCGGCCGTGATTAATAACATTCTATGCGCGCGCGCAACGCTCAAACACTCCGCGACTGTACGCGATAGTATCATCATGTATACGTTACTAAGTCCATTTCAACAAAATATTTAAATCTTTTCTTTAACAATATAGGTAAGTATTGGTTTTTATTTACATAATAGTCATAATTTATATTACAATAATAGATAATTAATAACCCATCTTAAGATAGCAAAAGTATTTTCTATACCGCGTCTAGGCGCTTAAATTATAAGTTTTGAATAGTTTTGAAGGACTACAATTTAACTTACCATTATTAATTAATATTGGTATTTATAGCACTTAAATCCTAACATCATTAATTATTGTGCCCCTACATTTTCTTTGTTGTGAAGAAATTCGGACAAATGTTAAGAGATTCTTTGTCTTACACAACCAGAGCTCTTATTGTATCTAAACTATTTTACCACTACACAACTCCTAGGATAACTTATTATGTCCATGGTATTCTCTGTATACCTACAACACCACATATCAACACCGCACCTTGAGACATAAGTTGTTAAGTCTCATTTGCCCAGTAATTTCACTAGCTACGGCGCCCTTCAGACCGAATCACAGTAATGCTTGCATTACTACTTCACGGCAGAAATAGGCGCCGTTGTGGTACCCATAATCTAGCCGGCATCCTGTGCAAAGGAGCCGCCCTTTTTTTTGTTGGTATTATAGCAGTAGTATAAACACCACACAAGGAAGCTCATTCTACAACTCTGTAGTAGGTACGTGGAAGAAAGAATCTTGAAAAGCGCACAGTGGAGGACCGCCACACATTCAGTTGGTGGCGATGATATCCTAATTTGTAGCATGTCGTGCGAAGGTGAAATGTGGAACTATCAAGTGGCCTCACTCGGACCTTTATGTGCAATTTATCAACAGCATGGGACTATTCTCATTTAAAGAAATAGGCTCGGGCGAAAACAACTGATTAACATAAAACAGGCTATACTTTATGTTATAACTGCAACGAAGCGAGAACGGGTCCATAGTTACTTCTTAAACGAGAACATGTCTTCGTATATTGATTGACACGCGTTAATAACAACAAAACAATTATTGCAGTCATTGTTTATTGCACGTCAGCCTCGTGTGTGATAAATAAATGAGGCGTGCGGTCGCGTCGTCGGTCGTCTGCGCCCGCGCCGACCACATCTAGGGTTGACAGCTTCGCCACAAAGTTCCCCTCGTACATGTTCTTATGGGATTAGTACCACAAAAAACCCGTACATGTCACCTGAAGCAAAATATTTATTTGCAAGAGTAAGTGTTGGCATTGATCTTAAAAATTAAAAAAGTACTTAAATACCCTTTTTTATGAAAATAAGGGACGAGACGAGCAGGGCGTTCAGCTGATATGAATTTCATTGCAGATAGTTAGAATTTCTGCCACAGATCGCGCCATTACTGTAAGTCGTTAAGGAGTTCCATTGATCATCATCATATTCGACTACGACAATTGCTTAACCATAACGACGTTACGGTAGGCGATTAAATAAACGGATAGCATAAAAAAGATTCGACTGAATATCGTTAATTTGTTCCTAAGAATTGATGAGTTCCGTTACTTTGTCATGAATCCCATAATAAGAACCTAACCAAACTCTCACCAAACTATATTTGAAGTATCTTTCTAATAAAAAAAGAATCATCGAAATCGTCGAATTTGTCGAGCACATACTTATAGCAAATTTAAGACTTTTATGGTTTTCTCATGGATACCACTGTCAGATCTGGATCAAATTGCAATTTAACCACACGGGAAGCAGCAGCTTTCAAATAAAAAAAGATTATCAAAATCTGTTCATCCAGTCGAAAGTTCTGAGGTAACAACCATAAAAAGATAAAAAACATACCGACGATATGAGAACCTCCACCTTTTTTGAAGTCGGTTAAAAATACTATACAATACCCTTCATACTACAGTTATTTTAAGATCACAACCCCGAAAATACTATATTTAATTAAAAATCTGGCAGCCCTATACATACCACGCGGCTCTCGCTAATGACTCATTACAGCTGTGCTTCACTAATGTTGCCAACACACATGTGCTTACGCCGACAACATACATTGAAAGAGAAACTAACTGACCGGTTCATAGCTCAAACTATTGAGACGCTCTTTTGAACTGGAAAGTTAATTTTCAAAATATTCCGGCTTGTATATGACCCGATGCATATATTTTGTAGGGAGTTAAACTCCAAACTTATATGGCGAAGTGAACAGAAGAAATAGAAAACAATATAATGAATACACAAATAAAATTTGAAAAACAAAATTTTACGAACGATGCGGGATTCGAACCCACGACCTACGGCGTTTCGTGCCGGTGCTCTAACCAACTAAGCTAACCGTTCGAGTGCCGCCTCGTTATAAAAAATCTGTTTGCTTTGTTCAACTCTCAGGTTGTGGCTTCATATACAGGATCTACTTTACAGCTGATAACCTGCTCAACCCCAATATTTGCATATTAGGAAATTGACTTGAGATGTCGCTCTTGTAAATCTAAACAATATGTTATGTTTTTAAAGTGATAACCCTCACTTCTAGGATTAGTACACAAATAAAATTTGAAAAACAAAATTTTATGAACGATGCGGGACTCGAACTCACGATCTCCGGCGTTCCGTGCCGGTGCTCTAACCAACTGAGGTAACCGTTCGAGTACCGCCTCGTTATAAAATTCTGTTTGCTTTGTTCAACTATGAAGCAACAACCTGAGAATTTTAATTTTCAAATTTTATTTGTGTATTCATCCTAGAAGTAAGGGTTATCACTTTAAAAACATAACATATTGTTTAATATAATGAATATAAAGAATGCCATACTGAAAATATGACGAAAGATATGCAGTATTCTACTTAATAACTAACCTCCTTAGACTGTCTCTTATTTTTTAGTTATATTCATACATATCTACATCTTTTGCCTAATATGTCTAATTTCAGTCTTATAAATGTGTATGTATCAAGGTGACATAAACCGAATATTTTCATATATAAATTTCAACTTAATTTCCATGCATTTAAGACTCTCACTAACATAGTTCGTGATAGAGTCTCTTGCTGCTAGCAGCAAGCTAGTGTCTAGACAATCAATTAAAACAGGCCATGTATATTACTTTAGTGCGCCTGACAAGGTACTAGGTCTGACACTCTAAAGTGACAGCATTCTATGTATTTATTTGTATAAAATACTTTTTAAGGGATAAATACGCGTGTAGTTCTATATTTACATTAGGATTTGTACACAAAACGTCGAGTTAAATAAATAATAACGCATTTTAGTAATTTAAAAAGTATTTTATTTAAATAAATATGGAACACGTAAATATGTTTATCGAATAAATTACACAGTATAAAAGGCATTTATTTTCAAAAAAAAAATATTTCCTTATTCCTTTAGAATTCTTTTTGATGTCATTTCTAATATACTAGATACTATTATCGCTTCTCGAACTAATGGCGCTCTGAGAGAGAAGAACCGTCGCAAGAAACTCTTCCAGCATTCTTTTTTTGAGCTCTTTTTATTGAAATAGTCAATATTGTACTGTCATTGCTATTGCAATAAAATAATCATAATCTAGTCAGGCTGTCGGATCACTTAGTTATGCAGCTGTGGAGTAGTGGGATTAATGACAGAGTCAATGTTAAGAATATATTAAGCCTATATTAAGTATTTCAATACCAAATACAAAGTTTAAAAAAAATATTACATTTTCAGCACATAAATCAAGCTAACGCCAAATACAAATACGCAATCCACAAAGATACTGAATCAATTTGGATGGATCATATTATAAAGGACCACCCTCTGTTTCATAACAGCAGTTTTCATCAGTGTACATATCAAATTATGATTCCGTTAAGAAAACGAATAATTCCTGAAATTGTTCGTAAAAGTACTTATATCTTAAGTTCTTTTATTGGTGTATGTGTGATGTGTGTGGTATTGCAAATGGAACACAGCTGTCGCGACAAGCAGACAACAGTTGCGGACGTCGTCAGGCGCGTGCGCAACGCAATCAACGCTCAGATTTATCGTTTACTATTTTTTAAAGCGATTGCTCATAGTCCTTTAATCCGGCACAATCAATTCAGAGACAAGATACTGTTCAAGATGCAAGTGTATCATGCAAACTTGAGCTACTTCAATTATGATCAATGGTTTAATTATTTATATCGTCATTCCTTAATCTAGGATTCTATTCGATATAAATTATTTTTAAACAAATAATTTTTTTTTATAGTTTAATAGATTTTCATAGGTTTTATCGAATGCGCAGATGCAAAAATTAGGGTCTCAATCGAGGAAGGGGCGGGGGGCGATATGCGCAAACAGGATCCATCTCTATGCCTGCGCATCTATTACCGTTGAAGATTATTTTGTTCATATTAAAGTCGTTTAGAAGTGGCAGTGGGCAGGGCACATGGCCGTTGGGGTATTAAAGTCCTCGAATAGCGATCATGTACTGGAAGACGCAGTGTTGGTAGGCTCCCCACAAGATGGACCGACGATCTGGTCAAGATCGCCGGAATACGTTGGATGAGGGCAGCGCAGGACCGATCGACGTGGAAATCTTTGGGGGAGGCCTTTGTCCAGCATTGGACGTCTTCCGGCTGATGATGATGATGATGATAAAAGTCGTTTAGAGACAATAAATTGGCTTATTGTGCTAGGCACAGATTGCCCAGATGGCAGAAGATATCAGAGGTGAAAAAAAATTAAAGTTGAATTATCTTTATCTAAATAGGCTTACATAAAACGGTTATGAATTGTGATTCATAGTTTTTACTCTTTGGTGCTTGAAAATTTATTCAATTCTGTACTTAATAATATATTATGTGAATTTATAGAAACGGGGCTCATAGGTGTAACGAAGCTCAAATAGATCTGATAGATTTTCTTACAAAGAATGAACTAGGTGGTACCAACATTTTGTAACCAATTAAACATTTTTTTTGGCTAGTTTCTTTGTGTACAGATAAACACCCTCATTACAAAAAGCTTCCAAAATGGTGTTACTGCTCCTACGTCCTCGTCACGGCATACTCCCGTATCCTCGGATGAAAATATTTAACGTTACTTCGAAAATTATATAGATATAGATATACAAGTTTATTTAAATTATATTTTAGTTATTTATTTAATGCAATCTAATTTATGGAGATATTAATACTTTATTAAATGTTTGATATACAAGTTATGTAGCTAACTTGCTTTACGTCACGGTTAAAAAGCCAAAAAAAATATTTATCACTCCGGGTGGTTATATTTTCAGTGAATTAATTTGAGGCTAATATTGGTCATTGTGAAGAATATACTACCCTCTATAAAGTAAGCGCCTTTCCCGTACGTATGTACGTGTAAATAACAAAAACACACTTTAAACTAAATGTAATTGAACAGGTGATTTTTTCCGTACACTCTAACAAACTCGTACAATTTAATAAATCATAATAATTTTTCCTTCACTTGTTGTATGAAACCTAATTTCTCAAAAATTCCTTGATGTGACATTAATGATAAGTAGTCATGTTAATTTTAATTCAAAAAAGATGACGAAGTGAAGCTATAAGAACTACACAAGGAGTTAAAGTGATAAAAATTGCTTAAGCTCACTTGAATTCAAATAGTGTTTCACACCTGGAATACGCACCTAATATACTTAAAACTTGCCTTAAGAAGGATAAGATAATTCATTTAACATTGGCATGCAATGTAGATTGATGACTTTCGGTGGTAATTGGAAAACATCCCATCCCATTCAGAACGCGCTGACTAATTTATGAATACCGTATCATTTAAATTTTTGATTATCGACTCACTTGCAATTTTGTTCTTTATATTCGAAACCGGACGGGAAGACTCGCCGCTGTCAATAAATCAGGTTCAATAAGTTCTCTTGATTTATTTCGGTAAGGCCAATAATTTTGTGTTGCAAAAATGTTGCTATAAATGATAGAAAATATTTCAAACACTTAAAAATATATGCAAGAGTGACTTGCAGAAATAATGCAATAAAACAGAATCTGACTATTACTTCTTACAGCATTCACCTGATAATAACTTAGAACTTTGAATTTTCCATATAAGTCAATTATTTACCGTAAAAGCAATGCTAAGGACTTAGTGCAAGGATTTACATCTGCCTGTAGATATTCCTTGTCTACTGAGCCTGAACAAATAGATAGTCAGAAAGATACACAAAAATAAAAAATAAGAACAAGTTTCGTTGAGACTTTGCGCAAATACTTGGATAAGATATTATATTAGATAAAGCAATCCTTTATACAAATAACAAGGAAGTCATTTATGCTTCATTTAAGATTTAAAAAAATATTTAAAACTAGCTGACCTGACCGTCATTGTTCTGTAAATAATAAATAAAATAATGTTTTTATATGAATTTGTCAATAATATATCATAACATCAAAAATTACTTCGTAAAATATGCACCCTGCTGTCGTAATGAATTTGTTTCACACAGCACTGTCAAACCGTGCGTCCATAAATTCTCTCATAGAAATTATGTATGGACACATCAAAGGAAAAACAAATTTGTCGTTTTTATTTAATTTAGCAGCATTTTCCTATTTATTCACCTTTTAAACATTCTCTGGACTTCCACAAATAATTCAAGACCAAAATTAGCCACATCGGTCCAGTCGTTCGCGAGTTTTAGCGAGACTAACGAACAGCGATTCATTTATATATATATAGATAATAGATAATTAGTTTAGCATCATAAGTCGATAGAGAAGTTCGTACGATCTTCGTAACGGAGCACATCAAACGGATGCTGCCTAGCATGACCATGTCAATGAAGACACACATGACGTGATTTTTAAAGGAAAACCGTCCAGATGAGCGTGTATCTCGTGACAGGAACGAAAATACTTTGACGCAGCCGTTGTTCAGCGACATACGGGGACACGTGGCCACGATATATTACAGACGAGTCGCGCACTAAAAATATTGTGTTGGCAAATTAATGGGCATTCCCGACGGTGGGTAGTGGGATGAAAGGAAGTGCCTTTTATATGTGAAACGTTGGTTTTATATGAAAAGCGCGGCAGCCGCTCGCACCTGTCCGGGCGCTTTGCTGTGTCCAAGTTTTCAACAAGAATTAAATCAGGGTTGGCACAGGACAATAAAATAGGTCATCGAACCCTGAATGACACTCTACAAAAATCATTGTGATACTAAAATTTATACTTATAATTTGTATTAAAATAAATCACCTTTGAAGCATAATTCTGGACACATTCACCTACCTTGTTGACAACGAAAGTAGTGAACCAATTGGATTTATTTTAGTTGTATTATTTTGGCATCGTGAAAACCCTACGTCCAACGGATGCGACAAAGACATGTGTCTCAGTCGCGTCAGTTTCGTAATAATTGAGCAGATTAATATCCCTCCGGGGTGTTCATATTTCGCCGTCCGGCCCGCGCCACCATCAATGAAAGTCTTCCAGTTCTCCTATTAATATTTATTCTATACGAAAATAATTTACCTCTTACTCTTTTCTAATATTCAGTCACTCCAAATTTTGCAGCTCTAGTTATGAAATGCTTATTTCAGACCAGGGCGTGGGGTATCTCTGACAAGCAAGGCTAGCCGCGATATGACCGATGTCATGTTTTCTGCCATAGAGTTCTATGTGTAGAATAAGCAATATGAAACTTTAAAGCAATTTATAATCGCATTAGCGGCATAAGTAAATTTATCATGTAGCATCAAACTACTAAGCGTGCAATTAAATTTTTTTTGATAATTATAATAATGCTGAAATAGTTTTTAAGGCTACTTAATTTTAAGGGTGTGACAATAAAATATTTCATCTTTTAAGATTCGCGTGCACAGTAACATCACTTTGCTAGCATTGCGATAAGGTAGAGATTTGTCCGACGCAGTACTACAATCACACTATTTCTGCCGCAAAATAGCAGTAATCTTTTGCTGATGTGTTCCAGTTTTAAGAGTAGTTGGAAACGGGGTATCCACTCGTCTATACGCAGTAAAATTGAAATGTCAATAAAGATTAGTGATGCATGAATTTCACTTCGCAGAATGAAATGGATAAGAACGAATTATTTATTACAGTAAACAAGCCAAAGGTTTACAAATATTGAATGTTTGTATTAGAATTTTATAGATACGGACGAGTTGTTCATTGAAAACTTTCTAACACCTGTTTCCTTTGGCTAATGTTAGCCAGTGCTGACATTACTTGAATAAGGAAGAAGCTTAATGGCATTGACTGTGAACAATATCAAAATATTTTAGTTTGAAGAACTAAAAAAGTAGAGAATAATTTTGTGCTTTACAATAATTTCAAATAATCGCAATGTTTATTATATCACTTTAAAACGAACTCTCCTTATTTAAAATTTATCAAAGCTTGCTTTTTTTTACTAAAATAAAATTTATCTATTTCTCTGCCTTCTGCTTAAATGAGATGCAAATTCTAGTTCGTAGAGTGTGACAAGGTTTATTGAAACGAATGTTCCAAATCTGATCTCAATACCAACTGTGATATTTGGAATGATTTATTGCGAAGCATTTACACCTTATATCTTATACAATCCACCATTAGCCCAGTGGTGAGTGACCCTGCCTATTAAGCTAGGGGTTCCGGGTTCGAGTCCCGGTAGGTGCAAACATTTACATGACGAATATGGATGTTTGTTTCCGAGTCGTGGATGTTTACGTTTATTTATGTATGTTTAAGTAAGTATATTGTATTAAATATATTATTGTTTTGTACCCATAGTACAGGCTGTGCCTAGTTTGGGGCAAGATAATTTGTGTAAAAAAAAAGCTATTTGAGAAGAAATATAATTAGCGCGATGTGGAGTTTAAATAACTATGATGACAGTTTATGGAGGAAATATTGGGTTGGTTTGTTAGCAAAAAGTGTGTAAGTACTTATGTACGCACGTAAGAAGTTATAATTATTTTGCATTCTATTCTCGTGGTATTTTATGTTTGTAGAAAGAATATTATGAAAATAATAAAAATAATAATAATGAAAATAAAAATATTATACTGCCTAATTTAGTCTGAAGTATAGAATTAGAAGATATCTTTAAGCTTCTGGACTGGGCATCAATATCAACGGCATACATCACTCACCTTTGATGTGCAGATTATATCGTATCATGGCAGAGACCATGGAAGACTTAAGACATATGCTCGATGGCCTCAATACAGCTTTCCACGGTGTAGGTCTCAAAATAAACAGGGACAAGACGAAGATCCTGTCAAATGTCCTTGTAGCACATACTCCCGTAACAATTGGGAACTGTACTCTAGAAATTGTTACGTATACCTTGGACAAACAATCCAGTTACGCAGGTCCAATTTCGTGAAAGGTCACTCGTAGAATCCAACTCGGATGGGCAGCGTTCGGGAAGCTCCGTAAAATCTTCTCGTCCTAAATACCACAGTGTCTGAAGACGAAGGTTTTGAACTAGTGTGTGTTGCCAGTGATGAGTTACGATAGGCAGATGTGGTCGTTTACTATGGGCCTGATAAGAAAGCTCAGTGGTCAAGAACGCCGGAATACGTTGGATGAGGGCAGCGCAAGACCGATCGTCATAGAGATCTTTGGGGGTAGCCTATGTCCAGAATTGGACGTCTTCCGACTTGATGGTGATGATACAAATGGTCTAGTTGACCAACTAACGTCAGGGAGTCGAATTTGAGTATCAGTATACGCGCGTAAGTGAGATGGATTCAGGGATGTAACGCAGAGATAAAACACGAAAAACAGAAGTGCAGAACAGCATGCTGTGATAACAGTTTGTCAATAGTATCACGTTTATGAGAGGGTCTGTAGCGCAATGTTTAGGCTTCCCACCACATATCAATGCCTTTTTGATTTTCGAATTTATATTCATATAATCAGTTGAATTAACTCTTATGGTGAAGGAAAATATCGTGAAGAATCCTACCTTTAACCTAGGGCTGTTTTAAAGCAAACTAGGTACAATAGACATTGAGATACAGGAAATAGTTTCGTGACTCACTTCTTACCCTACTAATCTATCTAGTAAAAATATTTCAATTAATCTTAACCCTACAACGCACAGTAAAAAAACAGGATGAACTGACCTAGAATAGTCGAAGGTGGTAAGGCCAGGAGGACCAACGAGCATATTATGTGTTATCCGCCCACGCTTGCAACACTAGAGGAATCACAATGTTGCCGGCCCTTTAGTGCCAAGTTAATAATATTCCTTCGCGTGATACAGACTGGCTTATTGCGTATTAATGTTTGTAGCAGGAGTATGCATCGTGAGGAAGGGCGGGCGGCGTATTAATACGCGGCACGTGCGCCGGCGCAGCTGCCGGACACGTGGCCGCCTCTTTACGTAAAAATAGATCATTGTCTTACTCGCGGACACGCCCTCCAACAGATAAAACACCACATCAAAAGATTATATAAACTTTTAATCGATCTGGCGATGTTTACACGCGCTTTGATCGACCCAATGTTGTTACAGGTTTGTGATTTTCTATGTTTTATGACGTTCAATGTTTGAACTGGGTGAATAATGGCTGGTTTTTATTTTATGCGTTAACCAATTTCGAAGAGTCTGCGGATAAATTTATGTTTGGCTTTTCTATTGATTTATTTTTCATAGGAAAAACATACATCAGTCATCAGTATACAAGTTTTGAAAAGTGCGAATTCGAAATAAATATACTGATGAAATAATGAGAAGAAAAATTCAACAATGCTAGAATCCGCAAAGAGACTTCAACAGAGAAAAATGACTACTTAGTTTAGTACTGAATTTTCATCTGCCATTTATCCATAATTCTGACTCTTCATTTAACATTGTTCCTAAGAAAGTAAACAATTTATTGCATTATTATATTTATCCGTTTTACCTTTATGCATTAAATGTGGTCTTTTAGTATACCAATTCTCACTTTAAACCGACTTCTAAAAATCTCAAAAAAGGTTCTCAATTCGGTCGGTATTTTTTTATGTATGTACACCAATTACTCTGAGTTTATGATCCGATTTTCGTAATTCTTTAGTTCGATGAGAAATAGATGCCATTTGTTCCCATATAAATTTTTCATAGTTTGGCCCAGTAGTTTTCATTTTATGAACATTTTTATGAATATTTTTGTCTACGTGGATGATATACTTGTTTTTTGTGTACGGCTTTTTTAACAGTTTTCATTCAGTTTGATTATATGTAATTATTCATATTAATTGACACTAAAAAATAAAAAATAAATAAAAACTACGTTTAAAAAAACCGACTTCCAAAACTAAAAAGTATTAAATTACTAAAAATTCATTTATTACACCTCTTATGAAGACCTTTATCTTTAATATTAATAAATTACTATTATTTGTATGTGCTGCATATTGATAGCTTTGAAGTCGGTGCCAAGCCAAATGTAATAGTAGGTACCTACACTCGCCTCGCGTGACTTTGAGCGGGATAGCTTCGCCTAGAAAAAAAACAACCCAAGCGGACAGGCTCGCGTGGCCAGACAACCTTAATAATTACAGTAAGTAAGCTGTTCATAATATTAAGTTTTACTTTGTTTAGGGCTATACTTTTCAGTTTGTGATTTTGGTTTTTTTAAACGGAGTTTTTATTTTTAATTATGAGCGATTACGCAAAAAATCGAGCCCCAAGTTTCCGTACATATGGTGCTCGCTAAGAAACTCAGACACGAGGCAAACTATGGTAGAAGTAGGTACAATCTGCAATTTTTCTTGATACTTGACTTAAATAAAAAATAATACATTCATTAATATGTAGGTGATGATGTTGAAGGTGAAACAAAAAAAAATATTTTTTGTGCACTCTACATTGAAACATTACATTTTGTTATTACATTGTATCTCAAAAAATAGGTCAAGAGCGAGTCGGATTCATACACGAAGAGTTCCGTTCAATCATACAAGATATAGCATTATGTACTAGTTACAGTATTTTGGTGGGGTTGCGGTGAAATACTAATAATGCGATTCGACTTTAAAGCGGTCCATTTTTTCGTATCTTGTATTAATATTGGTAGTTGTACCTACTAAGTCTATCTACGGGACACAGTTAATGTATATAGCATTCTCCCTTTTTCACCCCCACATTTTTTCTCCATTTTTCATCTAATATTGCTCTTAGAGGAATAGGTTTTAAATGCTTTGTGAGTGAGTGGTAAAGGTGCAATGCACTTATCATACAGCATCAGTAGTGATGTGCTGTGGAAGGTATTTTGTCAAGGAATCACAAAGCTCAATTTTCATTATTTTGTAAAAGGCTTTTGTTTTGTTTTTTTTTATTTGGCTTCAGAAATTGAATCAAGAGACTATCTTAGATCATGCTGTAAAACTTATAATTCATAAATGTGTGGTGGACTTTCAAACTATCCAATCCTGGATCGATGCCATTACAGGCAGAGGCAAGCTCTGAATAGTCCAATTATAAGCCGCTTGGACGACAAATTTTAGTCAGTTGGGCAATACTAAACGATTAAACTATGTACATTGAATCTTGAAAAAGAAATCACTGACTAACTATTCGAAGAAAATGGTTTATTATTCTTCAGTTGCCTATTCAGACAGATTAAAAGCCTGATGAAACCTTTTTTAATAAAAATAAGGGACGAGACGAGCAGGACGTTCAGCTGATGGTAATTGATACGCCCTGCCCATTACAATGCAGTGCCGCTCAGAATTCTTGAAAACACCAAAAATTCTTAGCGGCAATACAATTGCGCTCGTCACCTTGAGACATAAGAAGTTAAGTCTCATTTGCCCAGTAATTTCACTAGCTACAGCGCCCTTCAGACCGAAACACAATAATGCTTACATTGCTGCTTCACGGCAGAAAAAGGCGCCCTTGTGGTCCCTCTAATATAGGCGGTATCTGTGCAAAGGAGCCTCCCACTGCTAAGAAATCAAACAATGTATGGATATAAGTAATACATATTACATTTCTCTTAGATTAAGGATTGGTGTCCGCTGCGCTCCAACTAGATACCGTTCTTCCTAAGAACAATAGCTTTTTTAATACGGCAACTTTATATTGAAGTCTGTATTGATTATTTGTAAAGAAGCTTGTGTGCGTGGCATCTTGACATACAATGGAATCTTTTGAATTTTGTAACATACGCTTCGTGTTATTTTACATTGAAATTAATAAAATACAACATTCTTACTGATGATATGTGATTCCAGTGTCTTTCTTATCTAACGCATACCGCCCGTTGACGACAAGTGCAGAAATTCCATAAAACTTCTTCCAGGAAATAGGTGTTTTTGAGTTTAACATTCATTCATGTGTTTTTGAGTACTCCTTACAAATTTGAATTAAATATTTATCATATAGAACTTAAGATTTTTTTATTGCAATGTTTTCTTTACTTTTTAATATGAGTACATTATGAACAGCCAAAGTTCAGGTGAAATTTGTGCAAAAAAGTTTATATTTAGAGGATTATATTGATTATTTGTTTCAGGAAATTTGTATTTTCTGCTGCGATAGAAACCTGGAAGAACAATGCAAAAGATACTTATCAGTAACTTTTTTAATAAAAATGGGTTAAAATCTCCATATTCACGTGCCAGTGTTTGTATGAAAAATATGTCGGTTTGGCGGCTCTTAATGTAATATGTAGACTATAATAAAACATGACGCTAAATGAAAATTGATTTTCATTTGACTTCATATTAATGTGACTTATAAAAGGGCGAGGGTAAATGCCGTAAAGTGTAACATTAATACCCCTAAGGCATGACGAGAGGACCCTCCACGCTCCCTCGCGATCGATATCACTCCGCCATCTTGAATTTTCCGACCAATGCCGGTAGCCATGGAAAACGGTTGCCATGACAACGCGCCGCGACAGCCTAAAGGGGAAAGTGTTACTCGTAGGCTTTGTAGCATTCTGTTGTGTACTATATATAACATAGCAACATGCATAGTACATACCAAGTGTATACTTGATATACGTGTAACCCAATTGATATACCGGCCTCTATTTAGCTCGAGATTTTATCGGCATTGCCGTTTTAAGGCCTGAATAAAATGTTCTTTATGATTGCTTAATTCGGTTGCATATTAATATTTCAATAAAAGTGGATGAATCGATGGAATTAACAGTGTGAATCAGATATGCTATTGTTCCTTTTTTCAGTAGAGACTTAATAATTCTTATTTTTGAGTATTTAGTATTATTATCTACTGAAAATTCTTCATTTATCATTCATTCTTTAACGCCTTTGCATCTTAAGGGCCCACAATGGGTACCACGGGTCCCACTCACTATTTATATCTATGTAAGGCCTTTTTAAATTTAAAAGTGCAATAACTTAGACAAAAAAAAAATAATTTTCAAATTAGCATGTCTTTATGGTGGTATTTGTTACAATATTTTGTAGTTTTAAAACGTTTTATTGGATGCCTGCCATGCTGTCCTTAAAATACATATTCATTAAGTTAATTATTAAGTTAGTTAAGTCTGTATTGCACGCACATCTAACTGCGCATCGATAAAATATACTGGTCAGACCTTCACTCAATTGAGCCCAACAAAATACTAGAATTGAAATGTACAAACACCGTCTCATATTGTTCATTATGATCGCACAATAATTATTCTTACTTACAGCCACTTAACAAAACACTTTTGAGTGTTATTGAAACGGTTTTAAGAGAACCAATGACCATTTCCACTAATCGTCGCATTGTATAAATGTTTTGCCAACACAGTTACTTCCATAGAGTTGTCGTCATGCTAAATCTCTTCCACTAGCTTCAACTTCCTTTTCTTTTATACACAAAGCGCATCGGTCGCTTTTGAGTACTTCACATTGTTTATAGACATGTTTACAAGTCTAGTGGTATGAGCACCTGCAAGTTGCGACCTACCTGTACGTAAAGCGAAATCTCAAAGACTTTACTGTTTCCTGTATTTGTGAACCAACAATAGGCTATATAAGAACGGCGTGTTGCTCACAGTCGATGTGCTATTCAGTGCCGCGATTTAAATATTCAAGTCGTATTTGTTCAATGGAAATCAGTTGACACCTCTATTTCTAGAAACGTGTCGGCGTTCGCTCGTTCATTGATAGATTCGTTTGCTTTTGAAACGTCAGTAAATACATTACATTTTTTTACATATACGAGAGGTTGCAAAATGAACTTAATCCATGTTATTTTTCGAAAAAAACATAATTGAGTGTTTCATTATATTCTAAATTTACACCAATTACTTTTTTAACATTTCCTGTACAATTGCAAGGATAAAGACGATGAAAAAATCATTTAGTTTTATTTTAACCGACGCTTTATAACCAACGGGACTAATCAATAATAAATGCTGTTACAATTAAAAATAAACAAAATATGATACGCGTCATAAAGCTAGGTTTACGCAGTCTTGGTTGAAAACGAACATTTCGGACTCCATCAGTGCTGAAGATTGGCTGTCGGCTAGACCCGAGTCCTTAAAACAATCCGTACGATTGGCAGTGAAGAATTTTCTTTTGGAGAGAGTGCGTGCTTCTATTGATAACTGTCCTCAAAGTTAAAAGGACTGTATTGCAGCCAATGGAGACCACTTCGAATCAGCATTTCATATTTTACATTGTTTTATGTATTAAACTACCACACTGTAAATGTTATTTGCAATAGAAAATTTTTTTCTTTATTTCAATATTTATGGCAAGACTAGGTCGTATATATATATCTTTTCTGTCTACTTCAATACAATATTGTTGAGCAAATTGAGAAAGGAGACGAATATAAGAGTTTTGCATCTCCATCCATTGTTACGTTAAATAACAAACGGAATATATAAAGGTTAACAAATATTAAGTGCAGTGAATACAAAAGTAACATTGAATTGAAACTCATATGAGCTGGGTTGACACAGAATTCTTATCTCACAAGGTCCCAGCCCACACACGATCGTCGCGGCCAGAGATCATTGACACTGCAGGTGTGGAGAGCATCTCGTGACGTCAGCGAGCATTGCCTTCCAACTTCCAACCTCCAACCTTATGAGGAGCGGCGCCGGCGCATGCGCAGTTCTCAGACCACAATGCGCATTGTTTTGATTTAAGTTCGTATCCGGAATACACTTTACACGATTACATATTCTATTTACCTACGACTCGTGCTAAATACTTGGTACCGATACTGATCAGTTACTTTTATAATAATTATATTGACACACTTTTACACAAATTATCTTGCCTCAAACTAGGCATAGCCTGTACTATGGGTACAAGACAACGATATATTTAATACAATAAGCTTACTTTAACACACATAAATACATATAAACATCCATGACTCGAAAACAAACATCATATAAATGATTGCACCTAGTGGGATTCGAACCCGGGACCTCTAGCTCAGTAGTCAGGGTCACTAACCATTCGGCTATAAGGTCTATAATAATATTATAATATCATTTTACAATGAATTAGAACTAATTGTAATGGTAAATAATCATTAATTTAAATATTGATAATCTATAAAAATGTAAAAAAGATAGTATAATATAAACATTTTATACGATTAGTAGATTTAAAATTCAATAAATTCTTTGATTATAGTATTAACAGATTCTATTAAAATATGTAGATATTTATTCAAAACTTGTGAAATAATGTAAAGAGAAAATTATATCTAGAAGCAGTACTGAAAATAATTGTTTATACATACCTACAATTATTTATACATCTGTGACATTATTCACAATATTAACAAAACACTTATTGATTTCATGTTAACATTAGTATCGTCTGTGTAGAGTACTTATAAAAAACAGGTCAAGTGCGAGTCAGACATGCGGCACACACCAAGGGTTCCGTACAAGATATAACACTGTGTCCTTTTTTTATAATTCAGTAAAGGAAACATTTTTCTTTTTGGCTATATAGTATTTTATGAGAATAGCCAGTGGGAGGGAGGGATTTATCGAGGATGGATGACAATACATTAATTTGATAAAATTATTCCATTTTTTAATTTGCAAGATAAAATTTATATAATTTTCATCTCATGTTAATTTTACATTTCAAACTAAATTTTCTATTTTTTAGTTCGGTTTTCTATAAAAAGCGTGTTTTTTTGGTTTTTTTAACTACAATTTATTGAATCTTAAACTAGCTAACCACTAATAATGCACACATTTACAAATCAAACTTGGTCACACAGTATCGAGTTGTCAAGTCTATACAGTATATATTCTAAGTCACCTAAGTCTATGCTTTCAATCCCATTATTTTATTATAACACTAGCTGACCCGACTGACGTTGTTCTGTATATAATAAACTAGCTGACCCGGCAAACGTTGTTTTGCCATATAAAGTATAATTCACGCGATAGTTTTATAAGTAATAAAATATTGCCTATATTATAGCCTGTACATCATTTTGTTCTATTGTCAATAGTTTTTGTGTTACAAAATAGCAATTTTATTACGGATCCCTAATTTTGAAAAAAAAACATAGCCTATAGCCTTCCTCGATAAATGGACTACCCAACACTGAAAGAATCATTCAAATCGGACCAGTAGTACCAGAGATTAGCGCGTTCAAACAAACAAACAAACAAACACTGCAGCTTTATAATATTAGTATAGATAAAATAATGTTTTATATGAATTTGTCAATTATATATAATAACATCAAAAATTACTTCGTAAAATATGCACCCTGCTGTCCTAATGAAATTGTTTCACAGCAGATCTATCAAACCGTGCGTCAATAAATTCTCTCATAGAAATTATGTATGGACACATCAAAGGTAAAACAAATTTGTTGTTTTTATTTAATTTTGCAGCATTTTCCTACTTATTCACCTTTTAAACCTTCTCTGGACTTCCACAAATAATTCAAGACCTAAATTTGCCAAATCGGTCCAGCCGTTCTCGAGTTAGAGCGAGACTAACGAACAGCAATTCATTTTTATATATTACTAGCTGACTCGACAGATGTTGTTCTATATATAATAAATAAAATAATGTTTTTATATGAATTTGTCAATTATATATGATAACATCAAAAATTACTTCGTAAAATATGCACCCTGCTGTCGTAATGAAATTGTTTCACAGCAGAACTGTCAAACCGTGCGTCAATAAATTCTCTCATAGAAATTATGTATGGACACATCAAAGGACCTAAACCTTCTCTGGACTTCCACAAATAATTCAAGACCTAAATTTGCCAAATCGGTCCAGCCGTTCTCGAGTTAGAGCGAGACTAACGAACAGCAATTCATTTTTATATATATAGATTACGAAAAACAAATGGTTGTACAAGTACTTAGTACTTACAAAGTCAATTTGACGCTATTATGACATAATGATATTGAGTTATTTTAATGATTACCTGACATCTACAGTACACCTGTTTGTAAATGGAAACCTAGTTTATATAAATTCCTTAATTAGTTTAAATTATTTAAAAATAATCTTATTATACCCTTACCATAATTATTTACGTCTATTTGTCGAAATATATATTTTCTCTCTTTTAGTCTTTTATAATATTACATTACCTAAAGTAATTTTAAAACCACTATTGCTGTATTTTAATAGTTATTCATTTCTGAACATACTGTGTACACATCATCGTGGAGTTGCAGCCTATCTTGTATTTAGCTGATAGTTTTTTAATTATGTGCTACTGGGCTACTGAGGCTTAACATCTTATGTCTCAAGGTGACGAGCGCAATTGTAGTGCCGCTCAGAATTTTTGAAGTTTTTCAAGAATCCTGAGCGGCACTGAATTGTAATAGGCATGGCGTATCAATTACCATCAGCTGAACGTCCTGCTCGTCTCGTCCCTTATTTTCATTAAAATAAACTGTTGTAATTCTGGGGTGGGTTTATTTAATAAATAAATAAATTATAACAAACGGTTGCTAAAAGCTGCCAGCGATGTCCGAGCAAAACGCGCGCTTTTCGATTTTCCATATTGGGTACGCTGGCTTATAGGGCGTGTTTGTTTTTACTTCTAACTCCGCAAGGAAAGTTGTCGTTGCCTTGCAATCCGCGACAGAAATAAAGGACTGTTGAAAGAAATCACTACCTTCCTCCGCATACCGCCGCCATATACGGATTAACATTCTACAGCGATATATTAACGCTGGGACAGGTGAGCTCATTTATAGTATACTAGCTTGTGGCCGCGACTTGGTTGTGTTAAATCATATCTTTCTCTCTCCGGAACTCTTATAAATTTTAAGAAAAAATGTACCGTTGCTAGTGAAATTACTGGGCAAATGAGACTTAACATGGTATATCTCAAGGTGACGAGCGCAGTTGTAGTGCTCAGAATTTTTAAGTTTTTCTAGAATACTGAGTGGCAGTGAATTATAATGGACAGGACGTATCAATTACCATCAGCTGAACGTTATGCTCATCTCGTTCCTTATTGTCATTACCCTTAAATAATATATTAAAAAAAACTTATATTATATTCTGTACCCATGACAAAGTGTGTAAATTAAATTAAGATTTGTTGAGTACATAATTTGTGAAAGAGAAACAGACGGACAAAAAATCAAATTGACATATTTTTTTAAATATTAGTAAGGACATTGCCAAAACAAACCAAAAAAGCAATCGGTACCAAACTTCACCAAAGAATTACTGAAAAAAATATTTCCAGGAAATTTCATCTGAAACTGTTTTGAAGTCCTTAGAGAACATACTCAGACACACAATTCGAATTTTATACATTTTTTATAAGAAAAGTGACGAGACCAAGGCAAGGCGAGGCAAGACGTTCTCCTGTTGGTAAGAGATACGCCCCCACCTATACAATACAGTGCCGCCTAGACACATCAGATGTTTTCTCACTTAGATAATTAATACGTCTAGATAGAGCCTCTTGTTGCTAGACAACCGATGAAAACAGGCCAGGTTTACTTTAGTTTGCGTGACAAGCTACGTCGTACACTCGCGATTTGTATGTCACTTTGTGTTAGTGTGCGTGCATTGCTCAAAATCGAGGTTAACTGTCAACCTCAATTTATTTTGACGTTCACAGCTGTCACAGTCTATCTAGATGTATAAATGATCTAAGCTTTTTGCATTAGCCAAATGCTTGTTCACCACTACTTGAGGACAAATAAAGGCACCACTTTGGGCTAGATGGTTACTCATCCTGAGCCAAGTAGCCTTCCACTGGTAATATTGATTTATGATCAAGAAAGCTTAAGATTAAGACATATTCTATGTAATAACTAGCTGGCGACCGGTGCGCTTCGCTTCACCTAAAGGAATAAATATGTACCTACCTACAAAATTTAAAATATTTTTTGTTAATTACGAAATTTGTAGAAGTTCAGTCATTACAATCAAAGAGGATGTACATACTATGCAATATCAGGTGGGACTGCCTAAGTAAAAGAACTAAAAAAAAAACACTTTTTATAGAAGACTTTTTTTAAATTTAAAATTTACATCAATCAACGATGGATGAAAATTATATAAATTAACAAACATCTTATTTTGCAAATTAAAAAATAGAATAATATTAGCAAATTGATTGTATTGTCATCGGTCCTATATAAATCTACGAAGTTCAAAATCATTCAAAATCACACCTGAAGGAGTCGTCGGTTACAAGCAAACATTGTGTATGTTTGCTTGTAACCGACGACTACAGGTGAAGCTAATAAAAAGCGTGTAAAAATTTTGCTTTGCAAGCGTGCAAAAGTGCTGCCCAATTTAATTACATTTTGTAGCTATGCAACAATGCGGTCGATATTAGTCGAGAATAATATAACATGGTGATTGGAATATAATATTACCGTACTGTGGTTTTTTTTTCTTATGATAATAAGGGACGAGACGAGCATTCTTGAAAAACCCAAAAATTCTGAGTGGCACTAAAATTGTACTGGTCTCCTTGAGATATAAGATGCTAAGTCTCGTTTGCCCAGTTAGTTTACTGGCTACGGCGTTCTTTTTACCGAAACACAATAATGCTTACACATTACTGCTTTCCACTGGTGTGCAAGAAACTAAACCATGCTTAGTTTTTTTTTAATGTAACAACGCTATTAAAAAATTATTTAAGAGATAAGAGATTTAAAGAGGTGAATAAATATTTGTATGATGACAAGTAAATAAAATAATTCAGTTTAGTATGATACGTGCAGTGATTTGACATATTATGATTGAAATAGTAGTAACTACAGTATGGCGATAGGCGACGAGGTCTAAACTGGCTAAGTTTGAAACAACAACAACAAACAAGTGCTTAAAATGTAGTGGATCTCGGCTATCTCCGTTTTTTACAAGATTATAGCCGTCATCAGTCAATCTACTTTTCATACAATCGCTTTTTTTCTTAGAGAGTTTCGCTATGCTGATTACAATAACTATTTCGTTTCTTCCTGTTCTTGTCACAATATAATGTCACAGCAGAACTGTCAAACTGTGCGTCAAAAATTTATCTCATTGATAAGCATAGCTGATCATATTCATACAAAATTATTAAAATAGTGTACAATTTTGCAGCGTTCTGATTCTCTGAACTTAAACTTCTGAAAGCATAAATATATTTTTTTGTTATCACTCATAAAATAACAATTCTGCATTAGGTGTATTATGGTGACAAAAAATGATATCAAAATATAAAAAAAAAAAAAAACAAATTACAAACTTCCTAACTATTAAAATATGTACAAAATTACTTATGATGTACTTATAATAGCAATTTACAATTATTAAGCCTTATCTTATTTCTACAACCCTATCTACGTGTTGAGGGATAAAATTTTATTATGCTTATATTTAATACTTAATTGTGGGTGAAAATCCAGGAAACTGGGAAAACATGGCTATTTGCTATCACTTAACCTAACTTAAAACTAATGACTAGAACCAAAATTGATAACAGAAATTATTTTCTCCCTCGTTTAGGTTTCGTCCCTCGGCAATATTATCTCGCAGCAGTTTTTTTTTTAAATTGTTGTTTCATCTACACAATGCACAAGGAACGACCGCGGCCCGATGGCCACAGGTTATCTGGCGAGCCCCCGCCAGCGAGGCGCCATCTTATCAACCTGCCTGTGACATATCCGAGTTATTAGTCAACCAGACACTCATTCCTCACAACTAAATGCAACGCTTCTGCTTAGAACGTGATATAAAGGCAATGATCGCAGACATTTCTCATATAATCTAGACTTGACTGCTGACACAAAAACAACTCCTGTTAAACTGCAGACGGCAGCATTGATAACTTCATCAAGGCAATATTTACAATATACATATATAATTGTGTATTAATTGCTCTGGTAAGTTTTGGTCTGACTCATCGCACTCCCTTTGTCGATTTGAGCCTACTTTACACGAGTGAGCGTTACAAAGTCAACTGTGATAGATCTGTCTCATTACACGCCCACAAAATAAAGTAATTTGTTATGTGATTAAAGTGATAACCCTCGCTTCTGGGATTAATTACACAAAAAAACTGCCACAACCTGAGAGTTGTTGGCTCAGTTGGAAAGAGCTCTCGCACGGAACGTGAGAGGTCGCAGATTCGAGTCCCGTATCGTTCATAAAATTTTGTTTTCAGTTTTATTTGTGTAAAATAAAGTACTTAGCGTTAAAAAGGTAAGCTTGTCAAGTGATCACCACCGCCTAGATTCTACCTGCAACAACTGAGGAATCACAGGAGTGTTGCCGACGTTTTAGGAAGTTAAACTTAAATATTATCAACTAAGTATATTAGCCATTATCAAATAAATCTCTCTCAATGACAATATAAAATATATACCACATAATAATATATGTTTCAAAGCAAAACCAAAAAAAAATGTTTAAGAAAAGGTTGACAAAGCTTTTTATCAATATGATTAAAAGCCTCATTCCCAAGTAAAGTAACGGTCATTCAAAAAGACTTGAACCTAATTTAAATTCCAAAATAATCCAGAAAATTATAATGACTTGAAATGACTTTCCAAAAAGATGGTCAAGTGGGTACCGTAACACGCCTTCGGTTCCGTACAAAATTATATTTGTAGAAAGACATATTGTGGTGGCTGTTGTGTCGGAAAGTCTGCTTCATGTGGTTAAAATTAGAATTATCTTATATATTTATAGTTATATGTATTTTTATAATCGTTTATCTTCTTAATATATATAAATTACGTGACACGTTGTTTGTGCGCGATGGACTCTTAAACTAATGAACGGATTTGAATGGGGATTACTTCATGGAGTGCAGCTTAGTCCAACTTGAGAGATAGGATACTTTTTATTTCGATTTAGGACCCATAATTATTTTTATTTGCAATATTTGTTTTGTATGGACATATTTTCTGTGAGAAAATTTATAGACGCACAGTTTGACAGTTCTGCTGTGAAACAATTTCATTAAAGTTAACAACAGGGAGCAATGACTTTTTTTACATAATATAGAACGTTGAACATTGAAAGGGAGCATATTTTCCAAAAAAATTCTTGGTGTTATTAATATTATTGACAAATTCATAAAAAACAGTATTTTATTATGCACAGAACAACGTCTGTCAAGTTTAATATAATAACCACTTAATAGTTAATATATTTTTATATTGTGTGTGGATTGATGCATCTACCCAACACCTCTGGGGTTATTTTATTCATTTACACTTATATTAAGGATTGGTCTCCGCTGCGCTCCAACTAGATAACGCACTACCAAAGAGCTTTTTTATTACAGCAACTATTCAATTTTTTTTTTTGTGATATGGAGTGTGGCTGCACCAGTCGGGCGTAAATTATTTCGCCAATGTCGAGTGGAATTGAAGAGACACGTTATGAATGGAAATTTTGTATGAATTTAATTTGAATAATTTATAATTGGCAGGTTTTTTGAGTATTGTGTTATTTTATATGGTTAGTTTTTAGCCTGGAACAACACAATATTATACAAAATACACTCTACATTACATATTTACAGCTTAATATTATTATATTTCACATATTTACATAAAAAATTTCAATATGGACTAAACACAGACGTTAACAAACATTCAACATTACTGGGCGGGGAAATTTCGGTGAAAGAACGTCAGTAAGGGATGAAGAAGCTTAGGACAGGAAAATACTATATGAGAGACAGTACCTTCGTCTAAGCCACATTCACACAAAGAGTGATCTCTAACTCTGATCTTGTGCAGGTGGACAGGTGTGCTGGAATGACCAAGGCGACATATTGTGGAGGTAACCCATCTGTCTACATATCTGTGAGAAAAAAGCCATGGACGCCTTGGTATATCTGGTTGGACTGAGGCATAGAATTAGATGCTTGTGAACGTGTCAGTCATTGTTTTGATGTTTGTGTATTTCTGTTTAATCGCTTCACTTGTACTTGTATTTTTAATGATCACTAGTTGACCCGACAGACGTTGTTCAGTATATAATAAATAAAATAAATTTTTACATGATTTTGTCAATTATATTATCATAACGTCAAAAATTACTTCGTAAAATATGCACCCTGCTGTCGAAATGAAATTGTTTCACAGCAGTACTGTCAAACCGTGCGTCAATAAATTTTCTCATAGAAATTATGTATGGACACATGTAAAGAAAAACAAATTTGTTGTTTTTATTACATTTAGCAGTATTTTCCTATTTCTTCATATTCCTTCTCTGGACTTCCACAAATAATTCAAGACCAAAACTAGCCAAATCGGTCCAGCCGTTCTCGAGTTTTAGCGAGACTAACGAACAGCAATTCATTTTTTTTTATATAGATTATAAAGTTTATGTATCTTAGGTTACGTGCACTGTATTGTTTGTAATTTTTCTCTTATCAATTCATACAATATAGTGGTAAACTAGCTGCTGCCCGCGACGTCGTCCGCGTGGTCGCTATAACGCAACAAAAAAGCTATGCCTGCATCTAGCGTGACAATATGTATCCTTTATGTCGTCCCGGACTCTTTTTGATATTCATGCAGAATTAAATTAAAATCTATTCAGTAGTTTTTGCGTTTTTCCCGGACATACATACAGACAAACAAACAAACGGACAAATTTTTCTGCCCTTAATAGTTGAAAGTGTCATAACTGTGTTTCGGTCTGAAGGGCGACGTAGCTAGTGGATTTACTGGATTGAGATTAACATCTTATGTCAATACTTTGTCTTACGAGTGCAATTGTAGTGCCGCTCAGAATTTTTGTGATTTTCAAGAATCCTCAGCGGCACTGAATTGTAATGGGCAGGGCGTATCAATTTACCATCAGCTGAATGTCCTGCTGGTCTCGTTCCTTATTTTCATTAAAAAAAATGGCAAATTCTGTAAAGTATCATTATGGATTCGGTATTTGGAGAACACGGAGCAAGTATTCTTTAAAAACAATATTCAACGTACAATTTTTTACTTTGTTGGTTTTTTTATATGTATTAAACATTGCAAACAGGAGAAAGTAAGACAGATCATATTATATCGTCTAATAAGATACTTATTCCACCAATCTTACAATTAGTAAGTGGATATAGATACGAAAATAAGTTAGTATGAGAGCATCTGCCATTTGCTCATTTGCCCCCTCTATTATAGCGCCTCGAATATAAAACAACTATAAAGTTTAAAACAAATTTTATATAAACAGCTAATATTGATAATATTGAACCCCAAAATGACTTATTAACAAATCTTGGGAAACGTCTTGACATTGTGAAGGCTTTTAAAACACAATAAAAAACATACAAGTTTCTTCAATACAAAAATGCACCTGAGAATGAAGGCGGGTCGGCCTCACTACATTTCGATTGATATAAATCACTGGGACTGACATATTATATTGTTCATACATACATCGAAGATTTATCTCGAAGCTTTATAAGAGTTTGAGTAGAGAACACGCAATGGAAGTTAATTTCATCAAAATGATGGTTGTGATTATGTGCTTCACGCAGGAAGTCGCAGGTAATGGTTAATAATTCGTTTAGTGGATGGTGCGCCCACATTTTTTTCCGATTGTTGGGCCACACAGGTGCACTGCTATCCTACTTTACCATTCCCGATATGCTACAGGAACCATGGGACCCGAATCCCGATGTATTTAATAGCTCTTTGTATCAAGTTGTGATAGAGATTCGTTATCGATTGTATGGCGAGTAATTTGTCACCGTCTACTTGATAAATACCTTTTGTAACATTAACATAAATTGGTATTGCTAGTTTTCATGCCTTCATTTAAATATACATGTGTCCATGTCTTATATTATTAAGATAATTATTTATATTACTGTAGATTAGTTTGTAACTATAAAATGTAACAGAAATGTTAAAAGTGCTAAATAATAATTAATTCGTTGCGGGTAATCCGCTTGCAACGCTGCGGATATTGAGCAAGGTGCAGTAATGTTATGCAAAATACAGCTATAAAATAAGAATGTCGTAGTGAAAAATCACCGCATTATGTTTTAAAAAAAAACAGAAATTCTCGATGAAATGTATTATTTTTATTGGTATAGTTGCGGATTGTGGCAGTATTTTCGCAGTCTGGTATACTGAAATACACCATATTTAATTCCGATCAATACTAAATTACCACTTACTGGCAGGTGACCTATAAGTCGCCTATGAGACGGCATTATTAAAGCGGTTGTCACTCTATGCCCAGTAATACATCTATGTCGCCTGGCAATTTGGTTTCCAAATATTCCAATAATAGTAATTTTCCAAAATAATCAGAGTTAAAAAACAGTCATAACCTAAGTTATTTTTGTTAAGTTCAACTTGATAACTCCACGAGAATCTTGAGATAGAAAACTGTAGAAGCTTTACGGAACTTTAACTTGACTTATTGTTTTTGTTTAGTAAACTTAAATAATAACAAAATTAATTCAATTAAATAATTTTTAATAAAACAAGTAACACTTTAAACCTATCTCAATAAAACGAACTACTCTCCATATTTAATAAATTGAATGGAGAATTAAAAGGAGTATCAAAAGTACATTATAATTAAAAGGATCACTAATATTGTATATGTATATATCCATAATATTTATTTACCCAAAGCTTGTTCAATTCCTTCTATTCCATTCTGCCTACTATGAAAGAAACACCACAACTTAGTCAATATCTCATTTAAGTATTTAAGTGCTTTTTAATTTTTAACGGTAAAGATCTTTTATCTGATACGTGTGTAAATTTTGAAGTAATTTGGATATCTACATTATAATTTATTCAAACAAAACAAATCTTATAATTATATTTACAATACTATGATTACATTAAATTAAAACTATCATTACAGGGAAGAGTACCGTTGGAAAGCTGGGCTGATCCGTTGACCGAAATAGCTGCCAGCGCTTGGGTTACCAGTAGTACCTCTGGGCCCCACTTGACATGGGTCTCGACACCAAATGGAACAAAGATGTAAGACTCAGTGAGACCGACATATTTGCGACGCTTGCTGACTTCGGCAGTCAAAAACAGCAGCTATGGATATTATATAGTGGATATCTTGAAGTGCATGAAAATCGCGTTCAATGATTCTATCACGACATACAGACGATGGTTTGCTTTGTATGATTGGCTTTATATAATACTAGCTGACCCAGCAAACATTGTATTGCCATATAAAGTAATTTTTGGGGTATAAAAATAGATGCAACTAATTCTGAGACCTAGCAAATATATCTTACTACAATTATTGTATTCGATTGCTATCTTGAAACCCTATAGTGGATTTGTGGATGGAACAGAATAATATAAAAATAGCGATACAGAAATAGTTGTAGATCGTACTTGTACCTATATTATATTCGTCGTATATTTCAATGTTGAATCATAATAAAATTAAAATAAAAAAAAAATCGTCAAAAAAAATATATTTAGGGGTTTATTTAGGAGTGGGTGACCCTTATCATTTAGGGGTATGAAAGATGTTGGGCGATTCTCAGACCTACCTGATATACCTACACCCAAAATCTTAGACAAATCGGTTCAGCCGTTTCGAAGGTGTTTGGTAACAAACACCGCGTACGAGAATTGTATATATTAGATGTATAAAGCATATTACTTACTATAACATGAATCACAGATATATTATGGTGACGCTAACAAATATGGTAATAAATATAATGGGCCAGACGTGACATCATTGTCTAGTAAAGTTTAATTGTACAAATTGGTTGAGAGGAATCGTGAGCTGTCTAATAGATGTGCGTCTGATTAATTAGTTCTGATAAAACAGTCAGCAACCTTTTGTGCCTCGCCGTCGCCGTCTTGCTCTTGTGAAAAGTTGTTTTAACGATAAAAAATCTGACCAATACGGATAGTTTTATTCTAACTACGTTCTGTTTTACATTCTTACAAGTACAATTTTATAATGGCGATGTATGAAGAATCCTAAAAATCCATCTGGATGTGTGGCAGTCCTCTACAGTGCGGTTTTCAAGGAGCTTTCTTCTACGTACTGCAAAGCTGTGGAATGAGCTTCCTTGTGTGGTGTTTCCGGGACGATACGACATGGGTACCTTCAAAAAATGCGCATACACCTTCCTTAAAGGCCGGCAACGCTCCTGTGATTCCTCTGGTTTTGCAAGAAAATGTCAGCGGCGGTGATCACTTAACACCAGGTGACCCGTACGCTCGTTTGTGGAGGACAAAGGTGGCTTTAAGGGAAGTGTTTTCCATAAAAAAAGCACGCAATATAAAATCGAAATTAATTTGAAAGCATGGAGAAATTTAAAAAAAAAATAAAAATTTACCGGTCCGAATCGGTCTTAATTGTATTCAAAATCTAAGTTTGGACAAGCCGAGTCGTTCAAAAGTTATAAGAGATTTACATACATCCATACAAACATAGAACACACACACATATACACATACATACATACAGATGAACGGACACCATCGCGGAATAGGTAGGGAAGCTTCCTAGGACCCTAAAACGTCGAGATCTGATGAAAACTCGATTTACGAAAAACGGTAACGGTAAAACATTAACTTTTCTTAGTGGGAAATTAAAAATGGTTTGGTATTAAATTAATTTAGTATATAGAAATATGCTACAATTCAAACAACTTATTAATAGATTGAACCAAATCCACGTTTTATAGTTTTTAGTTACTATCAGATTCAATTCTCATTTTGCTTAAATAATAATCAAATTATTTTTGTGCACCAACATAGGAAAATTTAATAATTCAGGTTTGAAACACCTCAATAAATTCTTATGGCGCACATACACTACCTTTTATACCCCCTACTTAATATGCAATAACATTAGCCACTACATCGTAAACGAAGTAGTTGAAATAAAGCCTCCTCAACACGTCTCGTAGGTAATAAAATAAGCAGGCGCCATTTTGGATTGAAATCGAATCGATGCAATCACAGTGTCGCTGTGAGGTCCATATCCGGCGCCGGCCATTTGCATCGTACGCGTCGTGAATCGATTATTTTATTTAAAATCGATTTGTGTTCACTTCATTAGTCGTCGACTCGAGATTCTCGAATCTCAAAAAACAAACCGATAAAAGCATTCCGATTGTAGATTTGACAATAGAATCATTAATATGTATGGTGGGTTAACGCAACCAAAATTACATAAATTGAAATTATGATCATCATAAGATGCAGGTATTATATTCGTTATATATATCCATATATGGTAATAATAATTAATACAATATCATACACACAGTCACGACTTATAAGACAGGAGCAAACGGATACTTGTCTCAAGAAAGTGAGGCAATAGGAAGCCATTTCAGTCATAGGAAGCCAACCACTAGAAAGAAAGAGGTTCTGAATTGCAATGAAATATAAACGTCACAATTTCATGTATATATAATATAAAAGGTGTAAAATATATTTCACTAGGGCATAAATTAAGCGCGCGAGTATTTCTTCTTCCTCGATTGGATTGTTTGACAACTGCAGCCAATGCTCCGTCTTGTTATTTTAAATATTCAACGTTTTTCGTAGCCTTTTCAGTAACACAATATTATTTGATCGTGGAATGTACGTCAAGCACTTTAGCACACCTTTACCAAGACACATCCACGTTGACTCGACCAATTGATCCAGTCAATCTATTTTCTTCCAATTTTGTAGAGGACCAACCTACAACTTTTGTCTTTAATCTGTCAAATTAGGAGTAAACATAAGCAGCAAGCATACAAAAGTTCTCGACTGTTTCCCCCTTGTTTTTTTTGGAAGAGCGGACAAAAGAGCGTACGGGTCACCTGATGATAACACAAGAAGTTGCTCTTCCACAAGAGCGTTGTTGGCCGTCCTATCGTCATATCGTCCTAGAAACACCCCACAAGGAAGCTCATTCTACATCTTGATCGTACGTGGAAGAAAGTTCCTTGAAAACACCACTTTTTAACCCTAGATCAGTAAATTTTTCAAATACCAGGTGATAATCACAAACCTAGTATACAAATCCGACAACGACATCCGATAAGTGAAAAAGTTTAAGCAGTCTGACACTATATATTATTGCCCTTAAATTCAGTTTCCAAAATTTCTTTACGGATGGTTAAGTTTTAGAGAAGGATATAATGAATAATTTTGTGTGTTTTTACTCAAGGTTTCAGGTCACGCCCGTGTAAGCATGACAGAAATATTAATTAGAATCCTTAAATCTGAGAAAGGTCTCAGCTAATGTTACCCTTTAACTATGCTTATATCGTATTAAAATTTATACTTTTCAATAATAAGAAGAAAAGATTTTCAATGATTTAGAAAAATCTTAAAGAGAAATAGCTCAAACAGGAAGAACTAGTGGTGCAAACCCAACAGGGTTTGATTTGTTTTGAAATAAATTATTTTACCAGACACTTTTTGGAACATTTCTCTTGAATTCAGCAATTCATCTATTTGTATATTTAAAATATACTAAGGTAAAATTAACACGACTTAGCTGAGTAATGTGCACCATAAGTCTATATTTGTTGCTAGTAATAAAATTATAATAATCTCAATTTCTGGAAAGCCCATTAATGTTCTATGAACATGGTCAATAATGCCTTTATATTTGGAGACGATGCAACGGTCAATATATTCATTTCCTTTTTCTTCTCTTAACAATTCACTGGGACTTATAACACCGCTGCGGCACAAAATCGTATCAATAAATTCGTAACTAAGCACGTTAATTATAAATAAACAATCACAGAAATTACGATAATGAAGCAGCATTTATTCATTAACGGTACAAGACTTACAAGTGCAGAATCAACGGCAGGTGGCCCTCGCACGTGCCGGATCAAATGAAACGCAAATTGCAATGAATGTCAAACGAAGACACACATAAAGCCATACCAACTACTTACGTCTTTAAATTTTTTTCAATATAATCCTTAATGTAACCAAAAAGGATAGTTTTTCCAACGGCCTATGATTAAAGTTAAGCTGTTTTAACGAAATATACGGAAGACACGGTCTGTGTCTATATCATTAGGATATTTATTGCAATCTGTGGATTCACTCTTGTTTAATATTAGCGAGTCTGTTCAGGGTCATAAAATTTACTTTCGCTTAAATCGTCTGTCGTTTCTCTTGGAGGGTTCATTCGCCTCCCTCTATGACTGCCTGACTTTTCATTATCGAGATGTTTTATTAAAGAAGGGCTGGTTCCATTGAGGGTGTTCTAGGGTTGTCAGATCTAAAAAAACCTGTTTATAACATAAAAATTAAATGGACTGTTTGAAATTGTTAAACTCAAAAATAACAAATAATATGGGCTGAATTACATTTTCAAAAAAATTTGATACTTAAACAAAAATGAATTTCCGTTGGGTCACTAATATCTATTCCTGCGTAAGCTATTGATAATACAAAATTCAGGCTATATTTCATCTTTTTAAGAGAAACGAAGTGAGTAAGTAATATCATATTGTATTAAAATTAATTAGACAGTTTTAAGCAGGAGTTAGTTGTTGTTCATTGCACTCACCTTCTAGAATCATCACCAGACGTGGGTACGTCTGTTTTAATGATACTTATAAGAAACTTATAAAAAAATTATAGTTTTATGAAAGTAATTATTGTATTCGTTTAAGTTAACTTCGAAATATCAATAATAATGTAGTATAACAAGAGACAACCCTATTGAAGATCAATGCAAAATATTGAGTTACTTGTTCGCGGGCTGTGGGTGGAATGTTTACACTAGGATTTAGGGTCGGCGATATTGCATTCCTATACGTGAAATACCTTCCATGAAGACAACATCACGCACTTGCCTAATGGTTTTTGATGTTTACAGACACTATCAAACAACAAAAATGCTACGAACTTCTGAAATAGAAGAACCACTGGTAAGAAATAAGGCGAAGTAGTATTTTTTGTAAATACTCATAAAATGTTTACAAAAAACAAGGGCGCAAAAGCTTCGATAAGTAAATTACGTAAGAAATTAAAAATACGTTAGTAGCGAATCCACTGCGAGGTCGCAGAGACTATCGTAAGTATATGTAAGAAACCGTACGCCAAACTTCTTCATCCTCAATATACTCTTTAAAATTTATAATAATCCTTTGCCATTGAAACAGATTTTACATAATCATCGTCATCATCATCAGCCGGAAGACATCCACTGCTGGACAAAGGCCTCCCCCAAAGATATCTAGGACGATCGGTCCTGCGCCAACGTATTCCGGCGATCTTGACCAGATCGTCGGTCCATCTTGTAGGGAGCGTACCAACACTACGTCTTCCTGTACGTGGTTGCCATTCGAGGACCTTACCGCCCCACCGGCCATCTGTCCGTCAAACTATGTGCACTGCCCACTGCTACTTCAGTTTTACATAATATTATGTCTTTACTGCTTTGTCAGGCAATTATGTTCGTTGTTATGTTCGTGGAATATTAACGGGATTATTATAGAATCTATACATAATTATAAGAATATAATTATTATAGAATCTAACAGAATTTCCCAAAAATTACTTATTTGGTTTAGTGGTTCTAAGACTGGGTACGGCAGTCAGCATTAGTAAATAGTTAATTGAAAAGGGTTTTAAAATTTCTGCGTGCCATTAATCATCATCTCCATGTAATGAGGTGCGTTTTTATCCTTCTTGGGAATAGGAACCTTGTGGTAATATAAAATCTAAGTCTGTTTCAAGGTCTAGAAAAATCTCTAGAAACGGCACCGCTCTTGAATCGTCTGACGTGGTAAGAGAGTTTGGAGTGATTAATATCAGCTGACCTGCAGGTTCGTTGGACCTTCATCGTTCATAAAAAAAAACTTTTATTTTCAGGAGTATCTGTTATGCTATTCTGAGCATCTTGAATCATCGACGATCAAGTCAGATGTGGGTTCTACCTGCATCTTCTATTGGATTTATCACCGGGAGTGCTCAGAGGAGTTTTTCGGGTTGATACCAGCAGCCGTACTCCACCACCAGACGTCACGTCAAAATGCGAAATTCCATCCGCATCATTATGACATCTGGCATTCCACAACCTTTGGAACTTCTGGCGTCGCACAGTTACTTTGTCAATTACTGGCTTCAGAGTTCTCGATGACAGCATCATTCATGGCTGGCCACATACATACATACAAATTAATTAATTACAAAATGTAATATGGACGTAGTGTTAGGTAAGGCATTGAACATATTGTACAATTTGAAGAATTATTTTAGAAACGCGTGATAAAGGAATACAATGCGGACAAAGTGGCGGCCAAAATTTTCATAAAATTATTATATTTTAGTATAATATTATGATTATAACGATTATTAAACGTCCATTTCATTTGACATACGAATGATTATGTGTACACACAGGTATATGTATCCGTCATTCATACCAATGACGACGAGTGTTTAAATTCCATAGTTTTGGTTGTTTAAACATGTAACTCCGTACTAACGGGGAAACATTTCACAAAACATTGAAGACAATGGCACGCGCCGATCATAAACAATCGACTCATTATTTTCATAATATCGATGCATTTTATATTATATAATGAAACGAAGAATATTTTTTTTAATAATAAAATTCTCTAATACCAAATTTTTAACGGCAAATGAAAATTTACGTGCCCTTAAAAATTGTCATCTTAACGACTACAAAACGGTTTTAATTTTTTTCTTTTGCAGTATGAGACATTGCACTAAACATGGTATTATACATACATACTGTATGTACTGGACTTTACCAGTGGGAAGCTGCAGGCACCTATTTCTGCCGTGAAGCATTAATGTGTTTCGGTCTATAGGGCGCCGTAGCTTGTAAAATTACTTCGCAAATGAGACTTGACGACTTATGTCTCAAGGTGACGAGCGCAGTTGTAGTGCCGCTCAGAATTATTCGGTTTATCAATAATCGTGAGCGGCACTGCATTGTCATGGGCAGGGCGTATCAATTACCAAAAGCTAAACGTCCTGCTCGTATCGTCCCTTATTTTCATAAAAAAATGTTTTCATCCCTGCTCACCATTTCTACCGAAACTGGAATAGTGTAAAAGTGTAGACAACGGTAGATCGGAAACGCTTCTATAATTTCTCTGATGTTGCATGAAAGTATTAGCGGTCATGATCATGTTTAAACAGACGCGCCTTGTGTTAAAGCTTCTCAATGTGAGAGAGTCACGCTGCTATTTAGTAACAACAGCAGAAACGGACTCAAGTTCGCATAATCCATAAAACAATTCGAGAACAACCCGCTTATTGCCTCACATAGTATACTGGCTCTCAAGATCTCGAGTAATAGTCAATTCTGCGGCCAACTACAAGGCAAAATTTGCTTCGAAGAAACTGGAGTCATCTAGGAGACAATACTTCAAGTCGAACATTCTAGCGTTCAATAAAGCGCAGCTCCGGCCACATATGGACTTTCTTTTCATCTCTGCAAGCTAAAAATCCTGACTATTAGTTCGTAGCTCTGACAATGGCTCGATAACGAGGAACTACCGCACATCAGGGAGGGAGCACACTAGGGAGCTGTTTGACATGTTCCTTGCTGCCCAATTCCACCTTCACACCAAACGCTACAAACTAAATCATAATCCCCACCATCGTTTGAAGGAAATTTCTACTACGTACCTATTGCCAAACTTTGGAATGCATTTTCTAAAACAGCGATCGCAGGATGATTATCAAATATTCGATAACACAAAAAGAGACGTCCAATCCAACGCTGGCTTCAACAGTGGTTGAACAGTGAAGGCGCTCTTTAATAGTAGCAGTAATAGCTACTGAATGACTGAATCATACCTAATGACTTGCAGATTACAGGACTGGAATAATGGCAACCGGGTATAACAACCGCTCTGAAATACCGCCAAGAAATACTATTGTGGCCAGTATAAAATGGTACAAAATACAATACTAGGATACGTTTTGTGTTTTGAACAGCTTTCTTTATGCGTCCAAGCTTACTGAGAACGGCCGCACTCTACACGTGTACAAAGCAACTAACATTCTTCGTTGGCCCTGAGCCGTGTATCGTGGCCCTTGACCGTGGTGAGTCATGATTTAAAGCACTTTAGCGCTCAGGTACGCAGCGCATTAACTGCCTACGTGGTACACAGACCTTTTGTTACCTTGGGTCTTGGCGAATGTTTTTTATAATCCTGCTATTCAAATTATATTTAACCTAGTTCTAATGACAAGAACAAAGACTTTGATACGAAGTTACCCTTACCTTTCCCCCCATTAAAGTTGAACGTACCTACGTGATTTCGACTGATATGTAAGTTTATTCGACGTTTTATAAGGTCGGCAATGCTCTTATGATTCCTCTGGTGTAACAAAAGAGTAGCAGCCCGATGATCATATAACTTCAGGTGTCTTGTATCATTGTATCCCTCTTTCATAAAAAAGGAGGACAAGCGAATGCATTTATATGTAAAAAGAATAAGAAATCTTGATAATCTACATTCCATAGATTTTGTAAAATACTCAAACTACATACAATAAAAGAAGAATTTATCATTTTTCAATATACATCATATCAAGTATTGTAAATATAGTTATAAGAACTTATACTGCATTGTAATGGGCAGGGCGTATCAATTACCATCAGCTGAACGTCCTGCTACATAACTACGTAATTGCGTACAAACATGCAAGTAAAAATGAATTTATTATCATTTTATTATTTAGAAATGGCGCTTATTATAAAGTTAAATTTTTTACTATTTATCACATCGGAATAGGAGGTGCTTTATTGAAAATAAATGGCAAGAAACTCATTGCCACTCTTTTAAATCGACATTTACGAACTCACCGTTTTACAAATGATTTTATCTATGTTAAGTAATGCAACAAAAACACTCAAACGTCAAATACTCACAACTTACGGCCATTCTCAATAACCTATCTATCCTTAGTTTAACTTACTAGAGGTAGACAAATCTATCCTTTTACGCTTACTTACATTTCAATAAACTATCGCCTAACATCCAACCTATATTGGACATAACTATGTAGATCTTGTCATTAAACGGTGATAGCAATTTATCTGTAACTAGAGATACGTTATTGAAAACGGCCGTAACACGACTAAGTAAAAATATAAATTTAAGTAACATAATAAATAAATGTTTAGATATAGTTAGTACTTTAAGTATAATTAGTATTAAATAAAATTAGTCTCATTATTTTCACTCTTAACTAAACTTACATATGATCAATTCCTAACAATAAGCTAACAGACAGCGAAGCGAACACCTGAAATCTTTGGCCGGATTTAACTTACCTTTTTAGAGCATTGTGTTTCTTTTAGTTCTATTTTCTGTCTGCGCGCCGCGGCCGCCTTCACAATGTATCTGATCGGCGCAGGCGCACCTGAGTATTTGGACCCATTCCGCTTTGAGACGCCGCGTTCTTTATTGGATCATCAGTCAACAAGAAACCGAATATATTTTTTGGTTTTTCTCACAACAGATTTGAGTTCAATATACAGTTGTTGCTGTGGGCATTCATTTATGTGTGACACTTTGTTATGACAAATTTGATTCTTGAGATGTTATTGTTACAATTATTTATATATTGTAAGTAGATAGTGTTGCATTGATTATTCCGATAATTTGCTATGGCCACCAGTTATAGACTTACAATAAATCTTGTTATTTTATAATAGATGTCTTTATTTAACACATTAAAATAGTCTAGCCTTGTTCTTAGCGAAAATAGGTACCTTACGACTCATTAACTAGCAAGATTATACTGTGGGAAATAAAAAACAAGAAAACCTAGCTATTATACCAATAATATTAGATAATTAATACGTCTAGATAGAGTCTCTTGCTGTTAGACAACCGATAAAAACAGGCCAGGAATAATACTTTAGTGTGAGTGACAAGCTATGTCTTACTCTCGCGATTTGTATGACACTTTGTGTTAGTGTGTAGTAAATAGAGGTTAGTTGTAGACATAACTTCTTTCGACGTTTTCACAGCTGTTATAGTCTATCTAGACGAATAAATGATCTAAGCCTATAATATCGAGGAGTTTTGATGGCCTTTTTAGTTTTATTTATTTAGAGCATTGTTAAAAAGACCATCAGCTCAAACCAATACAATAAAAGAAGAATATTTAAATTAATTTATAGCATACTCGATAAAAAATAAACCATGGGCAAAAAAAAATCTTAATATAGGTTAGCCCTACTACGTAAATCCTTCTACTCCACAGCTGAATATCTAAGTGATCGGACAGCCTGGGACTAGAATATTATTATTTTATAGCAATTGCAATGACAGTACAATATTGTATATTTCATCAAAAAGAGCGCAAAAAAGAATGCTGGGAAAGTTTCTTGCGCCGCTTCTTCTCTATCAGAGCGCCATTTATTTCCGAAGCAGTAGTATTATCTAGCTTGTTAGAAATGACAACAAAAAGAATTCTATAGGAATCAATTTTGAGAAAATAAATAACTTTTTATGCCTAACCTCCATTTTTGTTCGATGCTTACTGCAAAATAAATAAGAATGGTAGGTATAAGATTATTTATATGCCTGGTAAACAATAGAATGTTAAATATACCTCCACGTATTACCAAGGTAATACGTAATGAGTTAGGCAAACACACGTGGCAATAAAGTTAAATGAAATGAACTTCAGCCGTTTTTATTCAGATTATTTTTAATTGAGGTATAAACTTGATGCTAACTCAAAGAATATAATATCATCGTCAACATCACAACTAGAATAGTTTTTATATAGAACATTGGTAATATACAGCTGCAGCGTGGCGTTACAATGGCAACATTAAATAAACACACGGGTAGAATGGCCAAATCACTTGCATCCCGTGGCACTAAATAAATTAAAAAAAAACACGGATAGAACTACCTACTTATCCGTCATTATAAAAAAATTACTGTATATTATAAATAGATAAATATTACTATATGTCACACCTAAATAAATCAATTTGACGTAATATTATTTCTGAACAACCTGTAAGAAATAGGCACTGACTGATACTATTTCGTGCCGTCTTATGCGACCAGGTAAGGGTGATAAAAAAAAATTTCCTGAATAATTTGCTTTAAATTATAGAAATTTTTACGATTAAGTTTAGATAGCTCTACCAGGGGCCTGCATTAGTTTTCTAGCGAGGTAGGCACTGTATATCTAAGTAGTCGTAGTTGAACTTTGGAATATGCAGCCTAGAGTTTGCTTACCGTAAGTATTGAGTATCTAGCGTAAGGAAAAATCTTATTAGGTTGTTTAATGTTTGGTTATAAAATATGTAATAAGGGAACCAAATTGAACTAAATTAACCTTAAACACTATATTTATCTAGGCTGATAACGAGTAGGCACAGCCTAATTGCCTGTATGATATGCACGCCCCTGAGCTCCACCCGTGTTCATCTTCTTCACAGTCGTTCCCTCATTGCTGAGGATCGTGACTCCGCTTAAGTGTGTCTACAGCTTTCCTCCATCAGTTTCGGTCTGTCGCATGGTGGAGTGCGATTCTAGTAGGTTGGTTAGTCTGCTCGGATATTTGGTAAGACCAGCGTCGTGGGCTCCGGCTTCTTGGCCTCTTCCCCTCAATTTTCCCGGTGACCATCAGACGTTCCAGGTTATCCGCACCGCGTCGTGCAATGTGGCCAAGGTATCTCATGATCCGCTGCAGACATGTAGTGGATAGACGTGTTCATCTAATGTCACCATAATACCACCACGCTGTATATAAACTAACGTCCGCTAACTTTAAACAACCGCTTAGGAGTGTTTTTTCTCATTCTGACTTAAGTCAATAGAAGAAGACAGAGTGAGTGATTGATTATGAAATGAATTATTTATATAGGTACACTTACACCCCCACATAGCCCGTGGCCTAATAGCGAATAGAATGAGTTCTGCTGCATAGGCCTTTAGAAAGCTTAGAGAAAATAGGGAAAATTTAGTATATTTCAACTATTGTACTGTACCGTACAAAATCACGTGTAAGACACGTTTTTCTTTATTATAGGAAAAACCCATATGTTTACGGACAAAAACATATCTTTAACCTTAATGTAGATTTTTTTATGATAGTATGGGACGAGACGAGCAGGACGTTAAGCTGATGGTAATGATACGTCCTGACCATTACAATGCAGTGCCGCTCAGGATTATTGAAAAACCCAAAAATTTTCAGCGGAACTACAATAATTGCGCTCGTCACCTTGAAACATAAGATGATAAGTGTAATTAGCCCAATAATTTAACTAGATACGGCGCCCTTCAGTCCGAAGTACAGTAATGTTTATACATTTATGTTTCACGGCAGGAAAAAACGCCTTATGGTTCCCATAATCTAGATAAGTCAAACATCCATTTTACTCACTAAAATGAAGTTATTACATACTTACGGTGACATCTATTTTCGGCTCTGTGTAGTTTAGTTAAACGCCCACTTTCCAGAATCCAGAGCCCTCTGTCGTCTAGTAGCAACAACGTAGTTCTTAAATACTGCCACCTGCTATTAAATAGAAAAAATGAATTGAAGTTACATACATAATAATTATTGTTGATAAAATATATATTATATTTATAGTAAAAACATTAAATAAAACAAAGTTAGATTATTAGTATGGCCTTAGTGCTAGTTTTTGTATATTTACTTGGAGAGAGAAGTAGGCATAGACTACAAAAAAAAATCTATGGTTTAAATGATGCTTTAATAAAACATGGCAACACCATTGTTATAAAAGTAGGTGCTTCTCATGAAAATACTCTGTTTTGATTGGTTATTCCAGATTGTTTGCAATGTTTGAGTCTGCGTCATTTCAGGCGGTAACGGTGTGCGCCATATTGATGCAAAGGAAGCATCGCATTTGGAGAGATCAAAATTTTCATCGAGCCGCATTGCGGCAATCGTTTATTTTATTAAGACAGGTATGTGTTAAGTTATTTCAGTATCTATATTTTATCTTGATTATTGAATTATTTGCACTAAATGGTATCTCCACAATGGATTATAAATATTTATCGTGGTCGTTTTTATAGTGCAAAATAATTGTAAGCTCACCCATTCGGAAACACATTTCATTCTGTTTTCGTTAGTTAAGAGCTTTACATTTTTCATAGTTAATCTGAAGTTTATCATTTATTTTTAATTTATGTAATAAAAAAAATCTTATTCTTCTAGGGCTGTAATACGGATTTACAATGTACCTATATAACTTAACGTTGCAAGGTTCAACAGCCATAACCCACGCTGTTCATGGCAATTTTTCCGGTACAAAGCAACAAGAGATAGTTATATCTCGCGGTAAAATTCTAGAACTCCTTCGTCCAGATCCCAATACAGGAAAAGTTCATACTCTTGTGAAAGTTGAAATATTCGGCGTAATCCGATCAATGATGGCGTTTCGCTTAACCGGCGGCACCAAAGGTAAACTTTTATTATCATCACCACGTGGCTTTTAACATTAACCTGTCTAGACTGTAGAAGATTGGCATCTTCTATCTTCTTTTATCAATGTAAGTACTGCATTGTCTTGCTCCATAGCCATTTTATAATGGTTCATGGGATAACTAGATGCATAGATAAATACCATCATGTCGCACTTGGTAGTTAACAAGTTATTGCTGGGATGTACCATGTTAATGGAACATTTTTGAGGAATCGTTAATTTTAAATAAATATATATAATTACTCAGATAAAATTAAAATTGATATTGCTATTTCCCGCTATTTTCGCACCACGTGTGTAGTTTCCTGTAAATTTCATTAAAGTAATTATTGATTTTACTCTAATCAACTCGATTTTGCTTTAATACTTTTAGATTTGATGCATATTTCTATCTGCTACTATATTCTAATAGATATTCATTCTATTTTAGATTATATAGTCATTGGTTCTGACTCTGGCAGGATTGTGATATTAGAATACATACCAGCAAAAAATAATTTGGAAAAAGTACATCAAGAAACTTTTGGAAAATCAGGATGCAGGAGAATTGTACCTGGACAGTATTTAGCTATAGATCCTAAGGGCAGAGCAGTGATGATTGGTAAGCTAAATATTAATTAATGACTAACAAGTAAAAACTTACAGTGGGTTGCTGCTTGTCCAATGAGTGTCTTCTGCCAGTGTTTGCATAAAACTCTCAAGGAAATGTTTTTTGAACCACAATAGATTTTGATCCTGGCTGCCTTTAAACCTGAACTCAACAATTTTCTCAAGACCTTTCCAATGATATAGGTATTATGGGAGTCTGTACATATAGTGGTTGCTGTGGAATAAAATTTCTAGCAGTATTTTTGTAGCCTTATATAAATAGATGCAATCAAACTTTCAACAGAAGTGGCACAGCTTAACATATTAAAAGTATGAGCATTTCAAATGTTGTTCATAATATTCTAATTTTTAAATAACACCTTTGCAAAAATAAAAGTTCATAGAGATTACTCTGGCTCTTGCCGGTGGACAAGTCTGGTGTCATTAGAACTTGCAAGTGATAAGAAGTAGAGCTATAAAGTGGCTACAGTACCATGATTGTTGTCAGTTGTCAAATTCAATGTCAATTCAAAATTACTTTATTCATATAGGTCAAGGAAATGACACTAGTGAATGTCAAATATTTTGCTTTTTATTTACATTTACCACCAATCACTACTATTAAAAGTAGAAAACAAATACTGTAAGCTTGGTGGTCTATATGTTAACATGACATTGTATAATTTGTGGTATACCTCCTACAGCAGCCACAGTAGGAATAATAGAATACTGTATGTTGAGTTTTAATGTGAAAAAGTTGCAAGAAACTCATTGCCATTCTTTTAAATACACATTTACAGCTTCATCATTTTACAAATCATTTCAATTACTATTTGGAATACAGTAGATGCATCAATCCACATGATTTTTATTTATTTATATGGATCATCAACATTACAGGCACACAAAGCTTTAATGATAGATAGATGCAGGTGTAGCCCCAGCCTTGCTGTATCCATTTTACATTAAACTTTCTACGCAGTGAGTTCATCTGTTCCATTGCAAACTTTTTAATTTATAATTTTTTTTAGGGGCTATTGAAAAGCAGAAACTAGTCTATATTTTAAATAGAGATGCGGAAGCTAGGCTAACAATTTCATCACCCCTAGAAGCTCACAAATCCAATACACTTGTTTATCACATGGTTGGTGTTGATGTGGGTTTTGAAAACCCTATGTTTGCTTGCCTTGAAATTGATTATGAAGAAGCAGACTCTGATCCAACAGGTAAATATTAAAATTTATATTATGGTCTCATAACACATGTTGTTGTACAAGACTATTTTTATTTTAATGTGCAGCATGTAAACATTGCAGCTAACATATGTGGTTAAATATCCTACTAATCATGTAAGACTAAAAGTACCATCACCACCCAAGGGGGACTTTATAGAATTTCAAAAAAAAAAAAATTTTTCTAGAAAAATGTTAATTGTTAGACTGTGGGTGCCATTTTGGTCAGTGTATGAGACTCAGTGAGCGGTGGTGTGTCCAGGGGGAAAATGATACATAATATGTGTAGGTTTATACAAATGTGTATCCAAGTGGAACTAGATAATACCTATTCATGCATATCCTTAACATCATTATATTGTCAAAATGATGTAGAAATGTGCAAGACATTGTCTAAATAGGTTTGTCACACAAAAACTAAATGTTTTCAAAATCAGAGAAATGGTCATAATACATAATTGTCTTTTCATGAACACTTTCTATTGATACAATTAAATACTACACTGTGGCTGAGATCTATAAATTGTATTTAGACTTGTTCAGACTAATTTTGTGAGTTTAGACATTAGTGTTTATAAACATTGCTTTAGGTTCAAGCTTACCCAAGTCCATTCTTACTTTATCTATTAATGAGGTAATGCCATATTGCCCACACTTTTACAATTAATAAAAAATACAAAATATTTTGATCATATCTCTCCAATGTAAATAATCATGAATATCTCTAGATGATCTATTTTCTGTTGTGATTGATGTCTTGAGGTAATTATCTTGTATTTCAGGTGAAGCTGCTCAAAAAACCCAACAGACTTTAACATTTTATGAATTAGATCTGGGCTTAAATCATGTTGTCAGAAAGTATTCAGAACCCCTTGAAGAGCATGCTAACTTTCTTATTACGGTACCTGGTGGCAATGATGGACCATCTGGTGTACTCATCTGCTCAGAAAACTACCTCACATACAAAAATTTGGGTGACCAACATGACATTAGATGTCCAATACCTAGGAGACGTAATGACTTGGATGACCCAGAAAGAGGGATGATTTTTGTATGTTCTGCAACACACAAAACTAAGTCAATGTTCTTTTTCTTGGCTCAAACTGAGCAGGGGGATATCTTTAAAATTACAATTGAGACTGATGATGATATGGTGACTGAAATTAAACTAAAATACTTTGATACTGTACCTCCAGCAACTGCCATGTGTGTTCTGAAGACTGGATTCTTGTTTGTTGCTTGTGAATTTGGAAACCAGTAAGTATTGTTTTCATTACATCATTTTGATACAGACAGTCTAAAGACTGCATGTGAGCTAGTGACACTGGTAAATATTATTATAGTGTCATTAAATATTATTTCCACATGCAATAGGAAATTATCTCAGAACCAAGGTCCTTCTCTTTAATGGATAAGTGCACACTGATGTGAGATATACATTCTCTCTTGTTTATTATCTTTTATCAACATGTAACATAACATGAGATTTAATTGTTTTAAAATATTTTAGTTACTTATATCAAATTGCTCACTTGGGTGATGAAGATGATGAGCCAGAATTTAGTTCTGCCATGCCTCTAGAAGAAGGTGATACATTCTTCTTTGCACCAAGACCATTGAGGAATCTAGTTCTAGTGGATGAGTTGGACTCCTTATCACCAATTTTAGGTAACTTTTTACTATTGTAACTGGAATGTTACTTTGTTTCTGTATGATATAGAATTGAATGGGTTCTAATAGTTTTTCTTATAAAACAGCAAGCCAAGTAGCTGACTTAACTGGTGAAGATACTCCACAAGTTTACCTAGCATGTGGGAGAGGATCAAGGTCATCTTTGAGAGCTCTACGACATGGTTTAGAAGTAGCAGAAATGGCTGTCTCTGAATTACCTGGTTCACCAAATGCTGTATGGACTGTACGTCGTCATAAAGATGGTATGTAAAAAAAACCTTAAGTTTAAAATAAAGTTTTGGTAAAGATCTCTTAAAATTTAACCTGTAGGAGCTATAATGATTATAAAAATTTGGTCCGTGTTACTGAAAAACCGTGACGTTACCAATAACCACTTATGAATGCTCCTTTATTATCAACAAAGTACTGATAAAACCCTGGTTGTTTGTCATACATAAACACCAGTGGTTTTTCTTTTCAGAATCTCCAATCCGGTGATGACAAATTGAGATGGTTTCTTCAAAAAATGCAAAGGTAGGCACTGGAGTCTTTTTCCACTTTGGAGGCCGTCAACAAACAAGAAGATTAATTAAATCAAATTATAATGACATTTTAAACAAAATTTACCCAAGCTGTCACATTTTATTAGTAAATCTCTTTGGTTGCAGACGACTTTGATTCTTACATCATAGTATCATTCGTAAATGCCACTCTTGTGCTCTCTATTGGTGAAACAGTGGAAGAAGTGACAGACTCTGGATTTCTTGGAACAACACCTACCTTAAGCTGTCACGCATTGGGAAGTGATGCCCTGGTGCAAGTATATCCTGATGGTATTCGGCATATTCGTGCTGACAAACGGGTCAATGAATGGAAAGCCCCTGGCAAGAAGTCTATTGTCAAATGTGCTGTCAATCAGAGACAAGTTGTTATTGCTCTAACTGGTGGTGAATTAGTTTACTTTGAGATGGATCCAGTAAGTAATATACATTAAAGCTATCAATATGGTTCGACATGTTTGCAAAGTGTGGCCCTCGGGCTGTGCTTTGTGACAGTGGTGTGTAGCTGTACCTATATAGTGAACTGGCCACAATGTCGTAGAACATATCTGGACTCCTGCTTGCAGTTGAGTCCAGAACTCAGCATATTCCATAGCCTAACTGGAGCCTGTCAGGTTTTGAAGGTGGCAAAACCATGTTGTGAACATTATTATAGAAAAATTGTAATAGAATGCATCACTCCATCATTCAATGTTAAATTTACGAATTTTTATATTTTAGACTGGTCAGTTAAATGAGTACACAGAGAGAAAGAAACTATCATCAGATGTATCTTGTATGGCATTGGGATCTGTTGCAACGGGAGAACAAAGAGCTTGGTTTTTGGCTGTAGGCTTGAGTGACAATACTGTCAGAATTATATCGTTAGATCCTGCAGTAAGTGTATTTTTTATCTAAGTTTATTTTTGCGCATTTTTATCATGATGAAACAAGGACACCACTGATATGTGATTACAACCACCAAATTGCGTTATTCTTGAAATACCTGAAAATAAAATTTTTTAAACGCTTTATTTGATTAATATCAATGATTATTTTAACTAAATCTATTTTTTCAGGATTGCCTTTCACCAAGATCAATGCAAGCATTACCAGCAAGTCCTGAATCATTATGTATTGTAGATCAGCCTTTTGAATCAGGAGCTAAATCTGCCTTACATTTAAATATTGGTCTGAGCAATGGTGTTTTATTGAGAACAACACTGGATTCTGTTAGTGGTGACTTAGCAGACACAAGAACTAGGTAAAGATGAATATTTTTGTAAAAACTGAATAATTCTCATTTAATGATGAAAAAAATACGCTCCTATGTTCTGTAAAACATTGAAGAACTAAAATTAACCAGATCTGAAATAATAATGACCCAGAGGTCATATACAATTATTTATTTTTCTTTTTTCAATACTATTTGTTTTTTTAGGTATTTGGGGTCTAGACCTGTCAAGCTGTTTAAAGTAAGAGTTCAATCATCAGAGGCTGTGTTGGCTGTATCATCAAGAACCTGGCTTGGATATCAGTATCAAAACCGATTTCATTTAACCCCACTTTCCTATGAATGTCTTGAATATGCTGCAGGCTTTAGTTCAGGTAAAATAAAAAATTATGATTTAATTCTAATGTAATTTGACGTGTTTACAAAGTGTGGCCTTTGGGCTGTGCTTTGTAAGAGTGGCGCGTAGCTGTGTTCATGCAGTGAACTGGTCACAACGTCATAGAATATAGCTGGGCTCCTGCTCAGCAGTTGAGCCTGGAACTCGGCATATTCCATAGCCTAACTGGAGCCTGTCAGGTGTTGAAGGTGGCAAAACCATGTCGTGGACAAGCTAATTTATGATTTATTGTTTCATATTGAAATGTTGTACAAAAATTTGAAAAATGTTTTGATTTCCAGAACAATGTACGGAGGGTATTGTCGCTATTTCGTCTAACACACTAAGAATTTTGGCTTTGGAAAAATTAGGAGCAGTATTCAATCAAAATTTTGTATCACTAGACTATACTCCAAGGAAGTTTCTAATAAATAATGAAACTAACCATATTATTGTCCTGGAAACTGATCATAATTCTTACACTGAGGAAATGAAGAAACAAAGAAGGTAAATATTTCACTCTTTTTTTTTTTTTAGGGCCTGTTCACAATGTACAAGCAAGCATTCACTTCATTAGTATATTAATTATAGGTAGGTCGATTTGTCAACCACACATTCTAGTTCCGTTTGACAAAAAAAATCCTAACATATCTGGCACAATCTATTTGTTACTAGATTCAACCTTAATATTGTAGTAAGAGCTTTATGTGCCGATTTTTCTAACTCTTGTACATAGTGAATCAGGACCTTAAACTATTGTATATATTATGTTATTCTGTATTATCCTGATGACAAAAATACACATAGAACTGATTTGTATGTAGAAAAAACCTGCAGTGCTGATTATTTTTGTATTCTGTTTATAGAATATTCATTTTAGATTAAGAATAATAACACTTAATGTGTTTTTAGAGTACAAATGGCGCAAGAAATGCGTGAAGCCGCAGCTGGTGGTGGTCCTGAAGAACAGCAGTTAGCCAATGAGATGGCTGATGCATTCCTATCTGATATTCTACCCGAAAATGTATTTTCTTCACCAAAAGCAGGAGCAGGTAAATTAAATGTTTATATAATTAATACTTGTTTGCCATATTCTCTGGGCAAGAGTAGTGATGTATAAAGCAAACTAACTCTAATCGATTATGGCAATATAAATTCCTTGCGTTAATCCCAGATGGTTTCTGTAAGCCATTTGATTCAGGCATTGGAAACATTTTTATATTTACAGTATTAACATCTATACTACTATACAACTCTGTAGGCTGTCTGTAATTACATTACGAACACTGCATTAACAATGAGAGAGATATATATAATTGTTTAGTTGGAACACCAAAAAACGCATCGCGCATGTAATGGAGATTCTTTATGAAAATTCACTTTAAAAAAGGATTACTCAAAAACATGTATTTCCTGAAAGAAGTTTATGCAGACTATTTTTCGTTCAATGTTCTCTCTCTCTCTCTTGCTTGTTGTAAATGTGTTGGATAAAACAATATGCTTTTGGCATTCAGTCACAAAGCTGGGTTTTGGGCATTATTTGTTGTCAATTATATCATAACCAGTTTCTAGCAAGAAAGTTATCATTTTGCGATTTATCATTATTAACATGCTGTTGATAGATTTAGTCACAGCCAAGTGATATTATATAATTATTTATATAGTATGGTGTTTTTCTAGGTATGTGGGCGTCACAAATTAGAGTGGTAGATATGGGCATAAGTGGTGGACAACCGTCTACATTATTTAAACTGCCTTTAGAACAAAATGAAGCAGCTGTTTCCCTGTGTCTCATTCGCTGGGCGGCACACGGAGAACATGGTGTTACTCACTTGGTTGTAGGAGTAGCCAAAGACATGATATTATCACCACGATCATGTACAGAAGGCAGTTTACATGTTTACAAGGTAATTATCACTGGGTTTCTGAAGTTCTATACACTTGAATAGGGGACAACATTCATTTAAATATTATATTCAATGATGTCAACATTTCGCTCCGTGTTTCATCTGAAATACTTTGAAGATCATTTAACCAGATCTGAGAATTCAATTTCTTAGATAATATAAATTACAAGCTGGAAACTATTTCTAATCTCACCGAATAATGTTCACAGGTTTATAATATAGGGAAATTAGAATTAGTTCACAAAACTCCAGTTGATGAATACCCAGGAGCTCTTGCGGCATTTAACGGCCGACTTGTGGCGGGAGTCGGGCGAATGCTGCGTTTGTATGACATTGGTAGAAGAAAGCTTTTGCGCAAGTGTGAAAACAGACACATTCCAAACCTAATAATAGATATTAAAGCAACAAGACAACGAATATTTGTATCTGATGTACAAGAATCAGTATTTTGTGTTAAATATAAGAGAAGAGAAAATCAGTTGATTATATTTGCTGATGACACTAATCCAAGATGGATAACAAACACATGTATTTTGGATTATGATTCAATTGCCATGTCTGACAAATTTGGAAATATTGCAATCATGAGGCTTCCACAGTCAGTAACTGATGATGTAGATGAGGATCCAACAGGAAATAAAGCACTTTGGGATAGAGGTACTATTATGATGTTAAATTCAATCATTTAATATTAATTCTGAATATGATGATACCATTAAAATTCACACATGCTAGACTAATGAAAATTAATGATTATATTTTTGCATCTGAATCATCATTTTGAAAATATTTTATCCCTTCCACATAAATCAAATATTCAAATGTTACTTTTCTTCAGGTTTACTGAATGGTGCATCCCAGAAAGGTGATGTGGTCGTAAATTTCCATGTGGGCGAAACTGTAACTTCATTACAAAGGGCCACTCTAATCCCTGGGGGCTCTGAAGCGCTATTATATGCAACAATAAGTGGGTCCTTAGGTGTTCTATTACCCTTCACATCCAGAGAAGACCATGATTTCTTCCAACACTTAGAGATGCACATGAGAAGTGAAAATTCACCTATATGTGGAAGAGATCATTTATCATTTAGGAGTTATTATTACCCAGTTAAGGTTTGTATATTGATTTAAATGTACCATCAACATAATTAATTTTTGACCCACTCACTGATGATACTTAATCACACAAATTCATCACACACGATTATATTTGCACGAAAAAGTTTGACAATTAGTGGACTATCAGTGTCTTATTAAATGATAGCAATTACCTAGGAAGTGTATGATCACGCTAATTTTGACCTACTTGTTTATTATGACTAGGAAAAAGACATTAAGGGGGTGGGTCATGATTCTAATTATGTCGATACTATATCGATTATGTACCTAATTGCATAGCATTGTGAGTCCCGAAAATGTGTTTGACATGATCGACATCGATAATATTTCCTTTGTGTGCTATTTTACAAGAAAAAGCAAATGACAGTAAAAAAGTCTCTATCTAGCCTTATATGATGGGTTGATCTAAGATCGCTATCAAATTTTACATTGGCGCATTACCTATGTAGTTTTGTTTATGAATAAGGCAATAATTTAGTATAAATTAATTTGGCTTTGAGAACATGTAATCCAATGTGCAGTCAGCTGTCGACTTCTATGAGTCGAGTGCGTTACACTGTTGGTAGAGTGAGCTGAGCGGCAACGCGGCGTGTCGCTTGCCGTGCTGGTGAAGTCACGCTGCGACCGCGCAAGTGAGCTTCTGAGAGTCGGCCGGGCTCCTTATCAGCCCAGCTGTAGTGTTTGAAGCGAACATATTATTTTATAGGCATAACTACCTAACTCCATTTCGTTATAGCGCAAACATGTTCGTGTACTAGGTTTCCTTTCACTAACTGCCAATTAACTTGTTTGGTTCAGAGATGTTTCAACTCATTCATCGTATTGTTACAGAATGTGATAGACGGTGACTTGTGTGAGCAATTCAACTCGTTGGAGCCTGCCAAACAGAAGGCGATTGCCGGTGATTTGGAGAGAACACCCGCAGAAGTTTCAAAGAAATTAGAAGACATAAGAACTAGATACGCATTCTAAATATTTTCATAAGTTTTTAATTAATAAAGTGTTCCGAGGATAACAGCTCTTTTCCTTAAAAATTCAAAACATCAAATAAAGTGCATGGAATGCGAATACTCGCCTTTATACACTTTCATGCGATCAAACCGTTTTTTAAAACAGGAGGACCACAGGTCTCAAGGCATGTTTTCTACGTGAGGATTGAACACTATCACTGCCTCTTCGGAATTGGTAAAAGTAAAACCTCTCATCAAATCTTTGATTTTGGGGAAAATACAGAAATCACAGGGTGCTAGGTCGGGGCTATGTGCAAGATAGATGACGAGTTGTACTTTTTTCGGAAGCTAAAAATGACTTAGTTTTGTTGGCCGTGTGTGAAGAAGCGTCATGATGTAGGAGAACGCGGCTTTTTGGTCGTCTTCGCCAACTTTTTTAACACCCCGAGTAAACAAATGGTAGAATACCATAGAATTCACACTCTCGATCTTAAAGTGCAGATGGGACCCGTAGCTGAGAAAAAAAATGCGATCATTATTTTACCAACGTTTCTCACCTGCCTCACTTTTGTTGGCCGATTCTCATTTTCAAACACCCATTGACAAGATTGCTGCATTTTTCGGGTTCAAAACAATAAATCCACGTTTCGTCTTCTGTGACAATGCATAAACGGCGTTAGAATGTCCGTAGTCTTACTTCATTAGCATCTGAGCACCACGCGAGCCCGCTTCTGCTCCGCTGTCAGTTCATTGAGATCCAACGACAACAAAGCTTTCGAACTTTTAATTCTTCGTGTAAAATTTTCTGAATTTGGCTCGTACCAATCCCCAATAGTCCTCGAATTGTCTAGGTTAACACGTTCAGTGCCACCGACTCGCCCGGCGAGTTCACGTAAATTTTATTCCAGTGCCGACGACTCGCCTGGCGAGTTCAGTGTTTTTCACCAATATTTCGAAAATGCATCCGTATTTTCTGCTCAAAATTATAGTTTAGACTAAATATATGCTAAACTAAAGATTTACGAGGTGGGCCGGGTGCGGAGACCCCGTTTATATTTGAATGGAAAAAAACTATTCTGCAATGCCTTGAACTCGCTAGGCGAGTTCGCTGCCATAGATCCTCAACCTTTTAAAGTAAATATGTCGCGACGTCAACATAGTAGCAAATACAATTCAAAAAAATTAACATTGTATGATTTCCGCTTAAGTGTAATTAAGTCAATAATAGAACCTCATTTGCCTCCCACATTACAAAGGCCTTTAATGAATAAAATTCATTGTATTATGAAACTACCAAAAGATACCCACGGCAAAACAAAGAGAAGGCGTTGTAATCAATGTTGGCGCACATTAAAAAAAAGGGTTCAAACTGCATTCGCATGCGAAGATTGCCCAGGTCAGCCAGGATTGTGTATTGAGTGTTTTAGACCGCACCATAAATATTAAGAGCATTTATACCATCCACTAGCATCACTTACTAGTAAAAGCCTTTAAGATCGTACTAAAAATTTTTGTGTTGCCTAAAAATGTTGATTTAAATTGTTTTGTGTTATAAAAATAAAAGTTGATTTACATAATGTTTTATTTACTTAACTAATTTCCACCACTTAACAAACACAATATCACAAATTATTATTCATTAACATAGCAGCATTTAGACTCAGTCTTGTGGATTAAATTAATAAGTAAAACTAATCAATATATTGATAGTATTTATTAATAATCATTCATAGATTCTTTTGCGTTTCTATCATTACATAACTTTCAACCCAATTATCAGAGACCTTAATTATTAATTTATGAATTGTTTTCAATCAGTCTAATAATCTGATACATAACAAAGCGCCTTTTAAACATTGGCACATTGGCAAGTTCACGTCCAATAAAAATGCCAAAGCTTTCGTTGGCCATTTCTATATACTTAGAATTATCACCTGTAGTATTAGTTTGAGTGCTGCTTTCAGTAAGATTTAAGTTTTTCGTATTGTTGAAATGTCACATGTTTGATAGTTATTATTGTCGTCATCCCAGTCTTGAGAATCATTTTCAAACAGAACCTTCATCGAGTTGTCTTCAGTGTAATTTTGGAGATTTCCTAAAATAAAATAAAAATAGGAATAAAGCAGCTTTTAAATATTACATGTTTTTTATGTAAACAAGTGATGAGACGTGCTGGACATTCACACGATGGTAAGCGTCATGCCAGCTCATAACAGTTGCAGTGCTACCCATTGCTTTGATTTACAGTCATTGGATGCACTGCACTGCGCTCATCAATGTGAGAAGTCAGTTCTTGAGTCTCATGTGCCCAGTTATTTCACTAGCTACAGTGCCATTCAAACAGGAACAGAGCATTACTATTTGGCGGCTGAATATCTGGCACTGCTGGTGTCCACCACAGGTAGTCGTACCTAGCATAAAAGGCCTACCACCTGGTACTACAACCACTGCTTAAATTACGAAACACACTTACCTTTTTTTTTATCCGAAGAGTTTTTTGCCATTTTTACAAGCTAAAACACTTTTTAAAGAAAAAAGACAAGTCCTAAAACACTTTTTAATTGCGTTGTACACTGTGACGGCCACAAAAATAACAAAACATAGAATTTACCATAAGTAGTGCCAGTGAACTCGCGTGGCGAGTCGATTCAATTTATATAGCAGTGCCGGCGACTCACCTGGTGAGTCCACCGGAAAATGTAGGCGGCATCTGAGAAGACATCATGAAAATCGTAGTGGTAATGAACGTGTTAATCCGCGGGTTTTCTTCAATTAACCGCTTAACAGTAGCCACATTATATATATATATATCGTTGGAAGGCCGCTCTTCACGAAATTTGTCATGTAAAGAACCCGACCTCTCAAATTCAGCAAGCCATCGCCTCACGGTGCTTCTCTCTCAAAAGCATTTTGAAGACTAGCGGCACAGTCTTGCGGAGAGAGAGAACTTTTAAAATCATAAAAAATATCGCTCTAAAATCATTTCGACTTATTCCATTTTCGTTGCAATTGACAAATGATTTCCCGCCAATTGTTTTTTTATTAGGTACTAAGAAGGTTGCAACGTTTCAAAAACATAACATTCGAAATACAAATAGTTCCGATTAGCTCTAGCCATGATGATCCATGTATAATATTTTTATAAATTCACACTTAATTGTTTTCACACATCCGTATGGATGTGTTAGGAAACAATAATATTAATATTATAAATGCGAAAGTGTGTTTGTCCTTCCTTCACGTTGTTGCAACGGAAGCCTTGTTATGGTATAATTTTTGGAGAGGGAGGTTTGAGAGTGAATAAGCTATCTTTTGTCGCAGGCAGAAGCTAGTTCACTATTATTCTGTACCTATGTGTTTATCACGTACCTCCTAAACGGCTGGACCGTTTTGGATGAAATTTTTTGTGTTTATATTTCAATATTTGTCAGGTTTGTTAATGTTAAGACAGTTTTTCGAAAATTCACTAATGTGCCTATCTATGTATGTACACAACATCAAGAATATATTGAGAGCCAACAGGTATGACTATTTCTTTACATTTTGCTCTGAATGATTCTTCAGGACCTAGGATATAAATAGCGCGAATAGAATAATTTATTAGGTACCATGATTGACCAATGGGTCAGGCTCCATTCGTTTTGGTCAAATATCCAAATGCAAGCTGGAAACAACTGTTGACTACCTATTCTGACACTGGTCCGTAAAATTTTAAGTTTTAGGCACGGACGAGTAAAAAAAGAAGGACTCCCGTGTCACCTTACATAAGTAATGCACAAAAACAAGCCGGTAAACGTGTAAATACATAGCCCTACGCACACACACTAATACAAGCCGATCGGCCGCCATTATGAGATTTGCCATCATCTGTGACAAGTTTGCGTCGCAATAATATTTACAAAATGCCGTCGTGCGTTGTGAAAAAGTGTAAAAGTATTTGTGGCCATATATGATTATTTCAGGGAGAAAAAATTGTGTAACTGGTATCCCCCGTAACCGCACGCACTAGCTTAAAGGTGCTTCACTTGTTAATATCACGGCGCGGAGTCCTTTTTTTACTCGTCCGTGGTTTTAGGCTGGGGTCATAAGCATAATATAGATACCTACACTACAACAATAGAAAATGTATGTATTGGGTTCAGTCCCACAATTTAAATATATTTTTCACGCTCGTTTAATAGATACATATTTAATAAGGGGCATTGATGCCGTTTGCATAATTCGGTATGATATAAGAGATAATATACACTGTACATCAAATAAACCGGGCCACCCGCTACTTTGGTAACTACTCTTGATTTGATTCTCTCGAAAAGTATAAAAACTCTGCAACTATCAAAGTTATATCTACAGAACTTTCTGTACGCACTTGCGTTTCATGATGATTATACTGAAAGTAAATTCAATTCATTGAGATTAATGAATTTATTGTTTAAAGTCGCATATTTGGGGCACGTGCTTAGGCACGAGAGGTACAAACTCCTACAACTCATCTTGATGGGAAAAGTTGCCGGAAGAAGAGGCGTAGGTCGCAGAAAAAAGTCTTGGCTGCGCAACATCCGAGAGTGGACTGGCATTGCGAGTGCGGCAGAACTATTTCGCCTCGCGAAGGACAAACAATTAAAACTACAAAGCTGACCGCCAATCTTCGCTAGTCGGAGAGGCACGCGAAGACGAAGATTGTTTAATAAGGATTTTCCAAAGAAGATTCGCTTTTCAGTCGTATTAATCGCTAGTAATCATAAAATAAAATATTAAAGTCTGAAACAAAACAAAAATATGTTTGTATGTGCAAGTTACACGCAGTAGAAGTGAAACATATGAAAAGTTCCTAATTAAAAATACCCATTGAAAAGTATTGAAATAAGAAGCAGTCCTATTTTCTATGATTAACGCGAGTGTTACACGTTAAAATAAATCAGGGGGGTCCCCCTGATTTATTTCTTCAGGCAGTCGCCTGAAACGAGATCTGGAAAGGAATAATAAAAATGTAACTTTTACGCAAAAATCTTATGTAAAAACGAAGTTTCAATTACGTGCGTTTTATCCTTAAAAAAGTGTTAAGCTATCGCATAGCTTCTATCGCGGGCCTTGAACGTGGAGACCGAATCCAGAAATTCCGTAACGAAAATAACCTAACACCCCAATTACTACATGTATATAGATTTTTCGCCATGATCACTACAGTTGCCGTAGAACAGCGGTTATCACGTATGCTTTTTGTGCAGGAGGTGCCAGGTTCGAGCCTGGGGTACGTCTTGATTTTTTTATCTCGTTTTTTCAATTTTTATTATTATTAACATTTCTCCGAATCCAAATTTGGACGAGGTAGATGGTTTCGGCACCAAGGTTTAAATCAAAAACAATTATTATTCACTCACACATACAGCAACTACTTGAGAGGGAACAAGAAGCGAGCAAATTTATTACTGGTGACCGTAAGCTAACTTTCGGCAGAAATATTGTTAGCATGTTTTAATGCTTATCTCTGTGCTCTATGCACCATCTATCGGATGAGATATGAACTAAAAAGACAGCCAGTTTCACGTTCAACACATTTTATTCATCGCACTTTACTGGAGTACACAGAAGAAGGGTCGAAAATACTTGGTACAAATGGTAATAAATTTCCACTTAGTTTGGCTGGCAATTTCAACACTAACTTCGCTGATAAAAAATCAGAGGGGTTGACAACTTTTCTTTCGAAAATATTGAATTTGGAAATGAATAATGATCCACAAGAATCCACAACAAAATGTGGGACCACCATTGACGCGGTATTTTCCGGATATTTAGAAGATATCAAGTCTAAAACTTATGTTTCTTATGTCAGTTACCATAAACCTATAGTTTCAATGATAAATATTCCTGAATAACCTACATGTATTGTAAGGTAATAAAAATATTTTGAACAATACTTACTGACTAAAAGAAAAAACAGTCGCTTCATGTAAACTGTATATTTATAAATACATAAAAAAGAATTAGGATTATTGAAAACAATTAAAATTTTATAATTTTCAATGAGTATTTTTAATAGGCTACGAGAGATTGAGATGGATGTAGAGTATCAGGCTAAATGTAAGGTTTACTATTTTGCACCAAGCTTAAAGAATATTTAATATTATAATGTAAACAAATATATTACAAATTATGCAGGTTTACAAACCCTTCAATCATACGTCCTCGCGCCAGTATTCATCGACCTCACGAGCCTGACGTAGGAAGGAAATGAATATCACTCCTCTTCAATTGTTATTCGCAGCTTTGGAAGCCTTGTTGGAGCAGGTACCTGGGCTCGAACCCGACGTTTCAGCTTATCCTATAAGTGTTCTATCGTATTCAAATCCGGGCTTCGAGCTGGCCAATCCATTGTATGAATCCGACGTTGCATAGATACAAATTCAAATCACACACACATCATCACCACGTGAACAACGTGCATTATTATATACGTACCTAACACTCAAAATGTTTAGAACCGGCAAGTTAGAAACATTGCTAATGATAACTATTTTAAATTTCAATTTTTGAACTCTTTAGTATAGTTGTATTCATTTCTCATTTGTTTTTGTGAATTGGCGGCAAATCTAAAACTCTTGTTACGCGAGAAAATTTTCGGTCAATGATTTATTATGACTTTCGTTGTGGGCTTACTCAACAACAAGGCTATGTAGGCTGTGATTAGCATTTCTTAATGAAGCCCCATCTCGTGCCACTATTTACAATTGGCTTAACGAGTTTATGCGTGGACGTAGCAATCTCAATCATGATCCGCGTAGGGACGTCCTTTAACAGCGACTACTGAAGATAACATCAGTGCTGTGCGACGCATGATAGAAGAAGATAAGAGAGTGACCTATCAGTAGATACGGGCAAGCCGAGGCATTGGTATGTGTCAAGTTAAAAAAATAAACGAACATTTAGGCGTCAGGAAGCTTAGTACCAGATGGATTACCCACATTTTAACCGACGACCAGAAAAACCTTCGCATCTACTGGTGTCGCCAAATGTTAGTTATGTTCAACGGCGGTGACTCAAATGCTGTATTTGACATCGTCACAGGTGATGAAAGCTGGATATATTGCTACGAACCCGAATCCAAAAGACTATCAGCTCAGTGGGTGTTTGCTTTCGAGGATCGGCCAAGAAAGGAAAAAGTCAAGGAAAAAAGATGATTGCCCCATTCTTTGGTCGGAAAGGTCATTTCGCGACAGTTGTGCTAGAAGATGGAAGGACAGTTACTGCAGACTGGTATATCAATAGCTGTTTGTCTTGGAAAAATTCGACAGCAGCACCCTCGAAGCAGGATCCTCCTTCACCACGACAATGCTTCAGCGCACTCCGCAAATATAATGAATATTTTACTATGGTTGGTGTCGAGATAATAAGTCATCCGCCATACAGTCCTGACCTGGTGCCCTGCGACTTTTATTTATTGCCAAGAACTAAAGATAAAATTCGAGGTATTCGCTTTACGAGCCCTGAAGATGCGGTGAAAGCGTACGAAAATGCCATGCGACCACGCCAGTATCGGAACTTAACACCACTTGCAATTCGTCGAGGTGATTTCGCAGAACAATAAGTTGGATATAACGATCTGCCCGTACCTGGACGGCGCTTGAATGCTCCAGTCTCTAGGTATCGTCTTTAAACTTTTTACACTGCAGATCTGCTGATTCGAAGTTTTCTAGCGACCACACATTGTGTAAGGCCTTGCTTGACGTAGAGCGACAGCTTTAGCTGCTGCCTGAGGTCCGTGTCCATTATTGACCGAAAAAGTTGCAAAAATACGCGCGTCTGATCAAACGATTGACTAATACTAAAGAAATGATAAGAAATATCCGACTACCCTCATTGAAGAAAAACAAACGCTGATCGCGATATCTCTGGTCAAACAGAGAAAATCATTAGCATCGTGTTAGTTGATTGATTGCATTGTGAGTTGTCGGTCCCTTAGAATAAACTTAATCATGAAACGTACAGTTGTAAGTCTTATACTTTTTGAGAAAATCAAATCGGAGATCCGAGGTTGTTGGTGGCGCGGTTTATTTGCTGTCCAGTGTAGTTTCAAGTAACATACCACCCGGCTTGCTCTTGGGGCGCAAGCTTGTTCTATATGAAATTAATTTGAAAAACTGCCAAATGCGTTTATCTTCAAAGTAAAGTTACATTTATAATATTTATTGACATAATTAGTATAACACTTTTTTACTAAATGTATATAAATAAACATGAAACTGAAGTACTTATCTGAAAACCAATTTTTAGAAGTTTTGTCTGTCTGTTTGTTCTAGTTCATCTCCAAAACGGCTGGACCTATTTTGACAAGACTTGTACTTTTTATGAAATGAATTTACGATGAATGGTTCTATGAAACTGCTTAAACCCATCAAAAGGCAACAACTCAAATTCTAATACAACGGTATGCTGCAGAAGACAGGTGCCACAACCGCGGTGGTATTAATTTATAATACAAAAGTCCTAGACCTTTACGACCACCTTAGACCAAAGTACCTACCTAGTCAATATGTAGTCGATTGGGTAGGTCCACGTTGCGCCCCTTGTGTTTTGGCGTAACAGTATAAAGAGACAAAAATACTACAGCACGCTTCACGAGGTTTTCGCAACATCAAGAGATAATAATTGAAACGTCGTCTATCAGACCATAACCATCACGAAATAGCCCAACTGGGGAAGACGACGATAGAGATAATCTTATATAGGATATCTACCCTATACGCTATCGTCGTCCCGGCAATTATGAAGGATCTTGAAAATATGGCTACGTGTAAATGTTTTACACGTCCTCATTTACGTGAATGTCTACAGTTTCCATAGTTGTAATACAGGATCAGACTGTTTTAACGTATAACAGTTCAATAGAGGACGTGCTTTCATAGATCCTTTCAGTTGAAGGAAAGAGAAAGAAAGAAATAAAATCATATCAAAATCACTTTATAGGTCACGGAAATGACACTTATGAGTGTCAAAAAATTACTTTTCTTATTGTATTTACCACCATTTCGTAAACGGTTGAGCTAATGAGAAGAAGTGGCAAGAAACTCATCGCCACTATTTTAAATAAACATTTACATTTTCATCACTTTACTTTACTTTATTTCAATTACAATATACGTAAAGTGATGCAACAAAAATACCTCATTAATCAAACTATGCTGGCAGTTTTTAATCTTATCACCTGCTAAGTTCTTGTCTAAAAATGATTATGTCTATTATAGTATCTTCGAGCCAAATTACGTCACAAAATTAGCTAATTTAGTACAATCACGTCGGCACAATCTTACTTATGCATGTATTTAGGCTAGATTAATACTTTATGACTATTTGCCGAGACACAGTGGCCTAAATGCTAATAAGAAATACCCACATTGCTTTCGAGAATGTGAAACAAACGTTTCTATGACGACAATATCGACCGGCGCCTTTTCCCGAAACCTTTGTTCATGTTTGCGTGAAACATTGCTTAAAGTTTGAGAATGTCTGAACGCACGCAGACCAAGCCGACATTTCGTTACATACAGTCACACCTTTAATGCTACAGGGAGGATAATGGAATGCAACGTTATTTAAAATCGTTGCTTATATGGCTGTAACAATTATTGTTTGTTTGAATGGAACAAGCGCATTAGCGGAGAGCGTACAATGAGTGCACGCGCTAAGCGAACCGCGACCAGCACGATGCGCGAGAGTACTTTTTTAAAGAGCACTCGAGAGTAGTCATTAACTGGTGCACCGTTGGGAGTGAACGCGACGTGTGCAATACGGGCGTGAAAGTGTAATGGACAGTGCGCGGCCTCGGCGATGCTGTCTGTGAGCAAGCCGGTGTCTTTAGTCCAGCAGAAGAAGCAACAGTGGGCGCGAGAAAGAGGTACCAACCTACTTGCTTATAATAAGACGATTCCCATAATACATTGAAACACAGCACAATCATTAAAGAACGCCATTCAATTAACAACATACGTGCCTTGAGTTGAGTTAGGTAGGAATATTTAAAAAAACATTCGTTTTTAGCTATATTTATATTACTCATTAACTGCATGCCAATTAATTAATCTTTGTTATAACTATGTAAGAAAGTAATTGTAATTCGAAAGATTTGTCAGATCTCTGAGGATAATAATACTTGCTGCGTAAATGGATTTTTGTTTGGATAAGATAATTCTTATTTATATTATGGGCATAATATAAATAAGAATTGCAGGCCCTACTAAATAGATTATCCTGTATTAATGTGAATATACATACCTATAAGTATTTTTAAATTTTTGCGAGTTATTAACATCTCAGTAGCATCAACTAATTTTCATAAATCAACAATGACATGATTTTATTCCTAAACTAACCGATGCCAAAGAATATGTAATAAATAGTACAAGTACTGACGCGCAACTTCGTGCACCTATGCACACGACTGAGCACGTAGTGCTTATAAAAATCGTTTTTTCTTAAAACTATAACAACTTTATATTTATAAAATGTAGATATCGCAATATTTCTTTTTAGATAAGCACCAACTATCTAATGAATAAAACTTAGAAGACCTAAATAAAATGTATCCAGTAGTTTTTTCGTGATGCGCGCCCAATGAAAGCCTCTATCATTTTATTTATATAATCAAAAAATCAGAGTAGCCTTGTTCGTCCTCCTAAATATTTTGTTGAAATTATGTGAAATCAATTTAAGCAATTAGTTAAATATTTAATATGAAAAATTATTTTACTTTGATATTGTATACTTAACTAGAATATATTTTGTAAATTTTGAAGTAGATTTGTGTTTTAACCGCCACACCACTATCATACCATGTTAATTATTCTGCATATCATATTAATAAATATATTGCATATCTCCAACATGAAATGTTATGCGGATGATGATAGCCTGGAGCCCCTTTCAGTAAATCGTGGACCAGTGCCGGAGAAAATACAACTTTTTTTTACTTTAACTTAACAAAACAATTTTTGGTAACCGCGTAAAAACCCAATTTGTCTTATCACCGCTCTTCGACAACCCTCCCCTTAACGCTTCGCCTATTATTGGAATATTGGTTCTGGTAATCTTGAGCGATGGCCAATTCCCTGGTCATCTGAAAGGCAAAACAAATTGGCTGCGATCGAACTGGGGTCATAAATACAGTACTAGAATACTTCAAGACAGCCTATCACGTATTTCTGAAGTGTGTGACTTTTCTCTGGTCTGGTGATGTAGAGCTGCCCGAATTGCCGGCACTCGGGATCGAGTGCTGAATCAACTAAAATCATAATCGCTTTTTTTCATGTTGGTTTCATTTTTCTTTTCATTTTACCACCACTTCGGAAAAGGTTGAGCTTTAACGAGAAGAAGTAAGCTCGCATAATAAATAAAGGTATTTATTATGCGAGCATTAATATAGAATTATCCTGCAAGTACAAGTAGCGCCCGTTCACGAGCATGACGTACGGACCAACCATCGCCTCCCTCGACCATTTTTCAGGGAAAGGAACGACGAAGCCTGTCACGAGAACTCAACCAAATAACAAAAAAGAATGTTCGTCTACATATTATGCAATACTCACTAAATAGCTCTGTGCACGGCTCGATCACTTATGCCCGGTTTATAGTTTGTTAAGTTAACACTGCAGGTGTTTAGTAATCAAGATGTGAACGGACGCGTGAAGTGATTAGTTTTAAGTGCGATTAGTGCTTATTGATTACTACAAGTGAATATAATCAAGGTCTATTTTTGCTGTTAAGTGACCTCCCCCCTTGTACTGTTCCACTCCCCTCTCTCGCAGTTCGCCTGTACTAATCAGTGTGTCAACACGTGTGTGTTATTTGCGCAGTGTCAAGTTCAAAGCGAAAATGAAGTGGACGGAACAACATACTTTAAAATTCGTACAAGAATACATAAAGTATGAATGTCTATACAATGTAAAGTGCGCAGAATTTAAAAACAAACAGTTGAGAGATGCGGCCCTACCACTACTTTGAGCTTCTTCCTAAACACTGTGTAAACGGAGATGGAAAAGACTACTTAACACTTGTGACTTATCGCGTAAAGTTAACGCTTAACACTTATCACTTCACACTTGGCAAAGTGTAAACCGGCCTTTAGCTTTGCGTAGAGACGTCCGCGTCGCTTCATTATGTGGCTTCAAACGCATTTAGTGGTTTACGAGTGTTGTTCCGAAGATATTTTTGACCTGATTCCTACCGCCGCGCCGAATCCACCTTTACACGACAAGCCACTATAAATAAATAAAGTATAAATCTTTTTCTCTAAGATAAATGTTTTATGTTATTTACCTTGGAAGCTGAAAATAGCCGAAAACATTTTAATTTCAAACCGCTTAAAAGTTGCAACCGGTTACAAACTATAATTTGGTGCCTGTAGATAATTGAAATTCATTCAGTCAAGCTATTAATATTATTTATTGATTTTAATTTTGTTTCTGTTCTAAGTATCCATCCCTACTCTGTGGGCCTAATATCGATTACTTACATTTTTATAAGGGTGAGCCTTAACTGATGCAGTAAGGGTTCCGTGGAATAATTTAAAATATAATGTGCCGTAAGAACGAAGGTTTTTAGACGGAATTTTGGAAGTATCATGTATATTTTATACTTATTGAAATTTTGCTAAGTGCGCGTGACTGTCACATAATATAATAATCATAGAATACGTAGGTAACCATACGTGCGGTGATATTTTAAGATACAATTTTTTTTAAATGTTCTTGGCACTGCGGAGTATGATATTTCGAGAAGCTGATTTATAAGGAGAATAAAGTTACAGAAAGATAAAATTTATATATAATTAGTAATAAATTATTATTATTACTTATAATTTAAATAACAAATTTACCCTTTATTGCCCTAGGACCTAGGTATATCCTGAAACCTTGACTACAGCATATCTCTCAGTTAAGGGTGCATCATCGCAAAGATCTCCTCAAACAGTTTCCGTTGAAATTTAAACTATTAAACATTTCCATAGCAGTTCATAATATTGTATTAGATAATACGTAATATATATTTGACAATTCGTAATACAAAAGTATTAAATAAAATATAATCCCAGATAAGTATCGTGGTAAGCATTGATTAGCGAAAAAATTCTCCACTTAGATATTGGCAATTTAGATGGTCAAAAAGCTTACAACTATTCACGCTCGTAGAGCAGCCGCACAGAAACTGGTCTTTATACAATATACCCCTCCACAGGACTCTTTCAGATCTAAGTCCATTTCCAATTACTGGTCATTGCATACAAAACAATCGTCTACATACCATAGTCAATGAATCCACCAGAAGTAGATTCTTAAGATCGCCGAAAGGATGAAACACGCGCGTGGTCCATACTAAAAGGAGCCAGTACCTGGGATGACGTGAAATCCAAACGCAATTCATCAAAGACTCCTTCTTCAAGGACCAAGGTCATCATTAGCTCCTGTATAACTGGGCAAACGGTACAATAGAACCAAAAAAGGAAAATTCCCGTCTCCCTATGTGACCAATGACCCACCCGACGACGGCGCATTCAAATGAGAATTGAGGGGTGACCATATACCATAAAATAAGCCCAATGCTCTTACATTGATGTCCGACTTGTTGTTCATGTTCACGATATATGAACAATAAATTCAAGCTCTAAAGGTTGATGCATCCAATATACGATAATTTATATTTATACAGTTTATTACTTTTTATGAAATATATGATATTTATAACGCTTTTAACTTTGAACACGATTCATATATTGGATGCAGCAACTCATTATACTAATTTATTATGTATATTAGGTACAGCCATTGTAAAATATTCTATTTGATTTAACAAAATGGCCGTTGTGTTTGTTAACAAAAACTATTGGACCGATTGAAAAAATTCTTTCACCTTTAAAAAGCTGCATCTTCACTGAGTGTTAGGCTATATTATTTTTTTATACAATACCTATTTTTAAAATACTAATCCCTACTAAAATGTAATAATACTATAATAACCCAAGGTGTGAGAAAATTGGTTATTTTTTTATTAAAGACCGTTTAATACCTGTAAAATACATTTTCAGTTATTAAAATCGGATATTCCATTCACAAGATTTCTAAAGAAAATAATGCAATAATAAAATAACAACGAAGTGAAATAAAACTTTTATGTTAACAAAAATAAATCTACAGTCTGACTTAGTAGACTTTTCTCTACCACGAGATCGGCATCTACGCTAGTGAAACCGCAGGACATTGCTAGTCTATTCATAAAGGTAGAATATGACGTCAAGCCACTTACTACAACCTCGGAAAAAGAAATGGCAAGAAACAACATCGCATCTCTTTACCTTTGTTGTGGAAGTCCATGGATAAGAAGTGGTGACGCAACCGCGTCACCACTTCTTATCACGTGATCTCGTTTGCCCCTTTTTTTAGACGTTGACAAACGCTCGTTTGCCACTCTTATATAAAAAAATAAACTCCAGCTTTTAAATCATTAACAGCTTCAGCATTCTACTACCACATTATACATTCTCTGCAAAGCGATGCTACACAAATTCTCGAAAGTTTCGAATTACTTAATTAAAATTTCGACGACCCATATAGCCGAATGGTTAGTGACGCCGACTACTAAGCTAGAGGTTCGAATCCCGGTAGGTGCAATCATTTATATGATGAATATGGATGTTTGTTTCCGAGTTATTATGTATTTATGTATGTTTAAGTAAGTACATATCGTTGTCTTGTACTCATATTACAAGGTATGCCTAGTTTGGGGCAAGATAATTTGTGTGTCAATATTATTATTATATTACTCTGGACTGGGAAGAATGGAATTAAATCATAAAACACCTAAAACAGTAACGAGTTCAGTAGATGCATCACCCTACACAAACTGTAATTATTATACATTTTAGTGAACGATAAAAATAATTACAAAACTCTATAAATTAAAATTACATAAAATCCAAGACTGGGTTCCAATATCTAATAAGTAATAACCATAAAACTACCATTATTCGTTTAAAATGACGTAAATCTGTTTCCTACGTCCACCGTTCGCCGGTGTTTTGCGAAGAGAAAGGAGCAATAAAATAATAAATAACTGTTGCGAAAGAATTTAATTTGTATGCCAGATGCTTAGCCTCCGAAACGATACTGGCCGTTTTTTGACAAAATAAAAAGTGCGATAAAATAGCTGCTTACTGCGACTTGCACGCGATGCTACATTTAAGTTTACTTTATACTTTCATAACCTCTTTATTATGTTACAAACACATATAATAATAATATAAATATTTAGAAAACACTTTGAGTAGCACACTGCTTCTCGATTTTGAATGTTTTAAATAGCACATTAATCACTAATGGAAGAAAGATTCCTGACGAGAGTGCAAAAGCAGGAGGTCTACTCGCAAAATCGACAACAATACATTCGGAACGGTACGATAATACTACGAATATATCGCAACTAACCTACTCTAACAAATGTTCGAATTCCTTATCGTTTATCGTTACCATAGACTAGTATTTTGATTTTTTTTCGATGTTAGTGTGAATATAATATGTTCAAACCTAAACATTATCTGTGCTTTGTCGCTGTGAAGTGTCAAAAGTCAAAACATAGTTTAGGCGCTAAGGACATGCCATGCCAGACTCTGCACCACCAATTTGGTATCATTTACACATAATGTAAATGAAAAAAAAATATGTAATGAATATAACATGACTATTTAAAATTGAATAAATAATACAAAACTCGCGGATAATAAAATATAAAAAAAATTAATTCAACCCTTCTCGTCGACTTCCTATTTCTCAGGCGGCCGTTTGCATTATTTCTACGCATAAACGATCAACAAAATGACTTAAATAACTTAGTAGAAAAAAATACTCTTGAATAGTAAATCACATATAACTATTTTAATAATATTTATTAACTATGTATGTTGTATGGCAAATATATCTATACAACTTGAAACGATAATAGCAACGACAGCCTAGATGGTGTCGTTGAGATTATCGTAAAAGTGACTTTTGATTATTTGTGAAATTCGAATATTCGTCTCTGACATTTTCAACTAAGAGTAGAGTTAGGACCGATAATATCATAATGAATAATGTTTCGTTCGTTCAATCATCGTTTCGACATTGAATACGACGTAATTAAGAGTAGGATTCGACACGACTAATGCCACGATTTATCGAATATCGATTTTAGGAGTAGGCCCCCAGGAACTAGACGAAGTTGAGGGCCTCAATACATCCGAGCAGTACCGCATTTTCCCTCGAGTGATATATAGTGCGCTTTATCTAATATATAAAATTCTCGTGTCATGGTGTTAAACTTTGAACTCCTCCGAAACGGCTTGACCGATTCTCATGAAATTTTGAGTGCATATTGGGTAGGTCTGAGAATCGGACAACATCTATTTTTCATCCCCCTAAATGTTTAGGGTGGTCCACACGAATTTTTTTTTTTATATTTTTTTGACATTTTTTTTTAATTTGTTTGATTATGAGTCAGCATTAAAAAATACATACAACTTCAAATTTTCAACGGTCAACAGTTACTTTTGTATCGCGATTTTAATATCGGCAATACAACGTTTGCTGGGTCAGCTAGGGAGATATATAATTGTACCTACTCGCTTATACTTCATTATTGAGTATAACTACGAAGAAAATACAAAATTAATAATATCAATTTTAGAAAGATAGATAATAAACTGCATATATTAAATTTACACTAAACGCAAAGACCTTTGTTCAGAGTTTTTTTGATGTCTATTTAACAGCTTTTTTAAAAAAGTTCGAGGTTGGCAATTAGCAATAGGCCAATATCAAAACAAAACAAAAAACACGAGTGAAGAACACGTTGGTAATGTATGTATATGCAACTTAACACCACCACAATCCTCTGTATTTCATCATAACAGTTGCGTAAAAACTACAGCCTTATTATATTATTTACAAATTCCGTCTCATTTTAGCTATTGAGAAAGAACCCATCAAAACACTAGGTTAAGACAGCGTAAAATAAAACTTAAGAACAAGACAATAGCGATTCCAAATATTTACTTCTAATTGAACCAAGTTTAGAACACCTCAGCCCCATTATCACACCACTAATAACTTCAGTTGATCAAAACAAAGGCAATTTAAAAAAAAATATAGCTGATAAATTCAACAAAACCTAACAAATATTCGATAAACAAGCTTATATTACGAACCGTGCGTGATACCATCAAGTTACTTATTCGTTTTTATTTTGCATAGGTAAGGAGGTACTGACGCTATCGATAAAACAGAACCTCAATTATAGGATAAAGGGGAATGTTTACAATTTTTCCTTAAGGAATGAAAACAGCCCATTTTTATTCACCTATCAGCCATGGAAGGTTCGATCAACATTATAATATCAACTTCAAATAGATTATTAACTGAATTATATAAATTTGTACTTATAAACAAATTATCAGAAGTGGAATTCTAAAAAAAGAACTACTTGGTTAAATATTTGGTGGATTGTGATCCACCAAATATTTAACAGTTTCATTTTTTATTTCAGAAGAAATGTCACAACTTTATCTACCATGGGGCGTAAGCGATAGGCAAAGCAACCGTTTACAAAACCGCAATCAATTCGCAAGCACACTAGAACTACATAAAGCATACTATCCAGAAACAGATACACAACGCCAACGGAGTCCAAGCTTACCGCCAATTCACCATCTAGAAGTAAATAAGACTGCTGCTGATGACAGAAAGACTAGAGGTGTAGTCAACAGGAATATACCCAGTGCACAAAGATTTTCATTTTACGACGAGGACGCTGAAGGCGATACTTCTGGTTACGGCAGTGAAACAATTAATCATAACACAAAGGCCATGTCGGATAGATTGCCCGCGGCCAATAATAAATACAGTAATGACGCCGTTGTTGCATGGCAACAGAATGGGAAAGAAATTCCGTAAGTTGATTTTTAATATTAAACGTGTTCACTTCTACAAATCAAATCATATTCTTTCTATAACATAGAGAGTAGATATAGTCACAAAAACGGTGTCATTATAATTATGAGGCCGAATCAATACTTTTCGAAGCTAAAGATATATCTGATTAAATATAAACAGATAAACAAGAAACAAAAGAGCTAATTGAAAAAAAAAATATTTTGTTTAAATGTTTTACATCATAACATATTATTTTGCTTACGTGATATATTATATGAATATCAAAAGTGTAACAAACGTGAAACCTGGAATCAGAAACGGCATGCCGAGATGTGTGGATCAGATTTGGAGAAATCCTATGACAACGTGGTGAGGAATGAATTACACTGATCAGGTTTGTAGTCACATTGGTACTAGACAGGGATGTGTTGCATCACCGTGATTGTTACAACTAGTCATAGACAGGTGCCCAGGGCCTTGGCCACATACAAAGAACGACGGCGAACCAAAGCCAGGCAACGTTCTCTACTACTACCTCTCTACCTTTCTCATTCACTCGTCTACTTTCTTGGCATACTATCTACTATATTTCGTGGCATGTCTTGCTTTCGGATCCGGCATAAAACATCCTCCTCTAAGAGTCTCCTAAATGCTAATCATCAAGCTATTTTATCATTATTATTGAACATTTATTATATCCATTTTTTCAGTCAGAGAAATATTTATTACCGTCACCCCAAACACTCAGAGCTTAAAATTTACATATAAGAACCTACTTATACCATATACCTATATTTTAAGAAGCTGAATTTCTCATACTTACCTGTAATTTGATGAATTTATAGAAGTTGGAATTTACAGACAAAAGGCCCAAAACGACCGTACAGGAATGACAGAAACGTGGTCAGCAAGAAGTTCGGGCGCCGAAGAAGGAAGACCCCGTTGGGGCGACCGAGGAGTCGCTACAGGTCGTCTTTGGGAACCAACTGCTCCAAATGCAAGGTTACCTCAGGTAAAATTATTACAGAGCCATCGGCAATCGTCGATCCATAAAATTATCATTTGCGTGGTCGTAGTATTGATTGCACTAATGATTATATCTCTCTCAATATGTAGTACCGATGGCTCTCACCACGGAGTCCCCGGTTCGATACTCAACCGCCACATACCAATGTGTTGTTCGAATTCATATTAATTACGTTTATTCGACTCTTTATAAGTAGGGTTGGCAACGCTCTTGCGATTCCTCAGGTGATTGACCACCATGTGACCTGTGTTTACCCATTGTATTAAAAAATAAAAATAGTAAAGTCAGATTCCCTTCTTGCCCGTCCACCATGATTGTGTTGCCCGCGGTAGCTAAGCCTAGCGAATCTCTGTAAGAAAAAAGCGATTCACGCGATTGTATGAAACGTGCAGTCATTGATAGATTAACAGATGATGGATATAATCTTGTAAAAAACGGAGATAGCCGTTATCTACTACGTTTTTAACAACTGTTTGATTCAAACTTAGGCGAATTATACTTCGTCGCCAATCGCCATACTGTAATTACTACTACATATTTCAAACTTATGTCAAATCACTGCACGTTTTCATACCAAACTCAATTTAAATTTTTATTTAAGCAGTTCCGCCTCTTAGTTCGTAGAATTTACATCCTCTTTGGCGGTAGCTTAAATCCTTGGAATATTAACGCTACAGAAGTAGCGTTGGTAACTTCATTACAAATACAAAGGAAAAGCGATATACAACTTAGGCTGAGATAGAACGGGATACAGCCATTGATACATACGTATAAAATAACGAAGAATGGTCTGCGCCTGTAGCAAAGAATACGTAATAGTACAAGTACCTACCAATAGTAATAAAGCTAACGAGAATTGCACCAAGTAACCAACGAGTTCAAAATTGATCCAATTACTAACAACGTATTATTTAATGTAATTACCCTTAGGTGCCTAATCAAAACAAGAGTACACCAGCGTGGGTAGAACGGGGATTAAATATGATAGAAAACACATCTGACATGCTTGTCATAGACCAAGGAAGTTCAAGTAATTCAAGACTAGAATTTGATAAATCTTCTTGCAATGGCAGTGATGAAGGAAGGTAAAATCAATACTGATACATTTAATTTTATTTGCATTCTAAAAATACAACAAATAATATTAAGGAGTTGTTCCAAAACGGGCCATCTCTTTTATACGTTTACTAGATATAGCATCAGATACGATATACGAGTAGTAGGTATCAGATTACGCAAACAAGTTACTGTCCTATTTGTAGTGACCATATTCAATAATTGAATTGTTGTTGGCAGTAATTACAGCTTCAATAATTATTTCTAAGCGAGTTAAATGAAATTTACAAATTATAATAGATATATTATCTAAATATGATATAATATTAATTAAATATTATTATGAATATTAGGTAATATTATGTCGATTGTAAGACTCAGACCGGTTAGACGTGATAGTGACAACTAGCAGACATATTATCGCCATATTTAAATCATTCCAAATGCCGCCATGGTTTATTTTTATATTAAAAAAAAAGAATAAACAAGGAGTATTTCAGTGGAATTTGGGGTCATTTATATTCAGTTCCAAGCTAATCATTCTAGTGCCTGGCGTAATATGCGTGGGGCAGGGCCAATACTTTTCTGGAACAACTTCTTTAGAATTTAGATAAAGGCAGTTTTTACAGTTTCACTGTATAACACATAGTTACTTTATTTTTTACTCTTACCTTTACGTAAGGGGCAAGGGAAGTATGCAGCAAGTACAATAAATAGATTTCCCCTACTCTTAATTTAATATTTCAGAACATACCTTCGTGGGCAAAATGTTCCTTTAGAACCTGAAATAAAAGCACAGAGAGAAACGAAACGAATTAAGGCATTAGAACTTCAATCGGCTATTTTAAGTCAATTAGAAGAGCGTGAAAAACAGAAACAGGACGAAAAAGAAAGAAGGCTACGAGAAGAAAGACTCGAAGAACTAAGAATTCAAAGACAGCAGGACGAAGATAGGATGAAAGTTGAAGAAGAAAAACGAAGAAATGACGAAAGGCTAAAAAATGAACAAAAAAAAATTGACGCTTTAAAAAAGGCACTCGAGGATGCCGAAAAAAAAGCAAGGCTCGAAAAAGAAAAACGGTTCAAGTGTCATAAACAAGCTGTGTGTGGAAGTGTATTCAGTGAAAATAACAATATAGAAAAAATCAATGAAAAACAATGTGAATCCGTTCAATGTAGTCCTAAAAAAATAGCAAGTCCTACAAAATCAAGTAGGACGTACGATGTACATTCGGCTTACAGCCAAAAAAAGGACAATATATCTCAACCGACGTCTCCCTTGAATTCACCTCGATCTATTGGAAATGGAAACTTAAACCTATACATACACACGGTGCCACCGCTAAAATTAGCCGATAACCAATTTAATATACTACCAATTGGAATTGCCAATCCAAGTGAAAACAATTGTCAACCAAATAGTATACAACTAGCAGTATTAGTTCCGCAAAATTTTAATAATAGTTATTACAGTTTATCACTTCATTCAAGCACACCCGAAGATGGGTCCAACCTAGGCAAAGTATTGACCCCTAGTAAATATCGCAGTATGAAAACGAAAGATGTTTCTACACAAACTGATGATCAGCTATGTAAGGACAGAATAAACGTTGATGGAACAGACAGATGTGGAGATAATGTCTACGTAAATATAGATGAAGATGCTCCACAGGAAACAAATAATACAAAGAAGGACCGTCGCTTACGTTATGATAACAAATTCAGAAAGGAGATAGAAAATCGACCTAAATGGGGAGCGAACCGCCCTCAAGCTCAGTACAAAAAGCAAAGTGAAAAAGATCCATTCTACACACAAAAGCGTAAATTACGCCAGAAATGCAAACCTACAGTAAGAGAATATTTATCCCAATCTAGTGAAGATAGCAGATCACCTAGTCCATTGGCTAGTACTGATAAAAACTCAGAAAATTGGCTCAAGCCGCGATACTCTTTGAGTCAATCTTATTGGAATGCTAAAAACAATAGTCGAGATATATCAATTGCTAATGATGAATGTGAGAATGAAACCAAATATTCGTCAGATTTTATTTCCCTTTCACAGATATCAAATAAAGATGATACTAAAGGAACAAAGATGTCTCCATCAAAACGTTTAACTCTTTCGCAAAAGTTCATCAATGATAAATACGGAAGCAGGCGATTGTGGCCTGAAGAGGCAATCGGTAAAATCACAAAATATAATACTGATATTGATCTACCTAAAAGAATCTGTTAGAAATACTTATCGTACTTTTTTATTAAACAAATTATATTATACTTCTTTTTTATATCATAACATAATGGATAAAGATAATTTAATTATAGACAAAAATAAGCTAAATCACATAACTCACAAAAAAGGGGGTCACTTACGTTTTGTACATACGTCACGCCAATGATTACCAAGCAAACTTGTTCTGTTAAATCAATAACTCCAGTAACAACGCCCTTTAGTTAGAACAACTACAACTTACAACAGTTATAAACACAATGTCAAAATTAGATGACCTGTTTGACAAAAAGAAGGATGAGGCACCAATGCTGGATTTATCGAAAGTGGTTATCAATACAGCCGACGAATATAGAGCAGTATTGGATAAAGTTCCCGACTTCAAGACTCGACCTGAAAAGGTATATTTGAAACATTTGAATTTAAAAAAATTACAATGAAATATAACATTATTACTCAAATAAAGTATATTTTCAGGTTAGAACTGAAGATATCAAAATAAAAGATAGGAAAGAGGACCAAAAAACAAAAACACCAAAAAAAGAAATAAGAGCGTATGAGAAGTTAGGAACTCGAGGCTACGAAGAAACACATTTCACATTTATGGATCCGATACCTGTAGAGATGCAAGGGTTAAAATTTGACGATATTTGTGCGGTGCCTATCGAATGGCGAATGCTTACATCAATTCGTCCCAAATCTAAACAAGATGAAGAATATTTTAACAGGTAGGTATGGTTACCGATTGTCGTTTCCTGATTTAAATGAATATCAAGGCTAATCTTAAAATTAGTTATTTATTATTTAGTACTTAGGTAATCATAATATTTATAATATGTTGTATCTTGTTACAACGCCTTTATCTACACTCAGAATTCATTATGTCTGCTTAACGTTGTACCTCAATACAAGTTATGTGTATTAAGACGAAACATTCATATTTTTCTCATTCCGCATTCCATTAAGTGTCCCAATGCGTAATCTGTGATGTGGGTTTTATCCTTAGAGAAACCTAGAAAAGATTTTTAAAAAACTTAAGATTTTATAACTGTCGTCGTATCACCATTTGCATATTTTAAACGACTAAGCATATAACAAGACAGCGTTGTAGAAATTTAACAGCAGAATACAGAAGTTTCCCCACATTTGTACATTATTTAGCCGGGTCCACATATACCGAACGACATCCACAGAATGAAAGAGAAAGAGTGTTTAAGTACTGTACACCGAAAGCTAGCGAAAAAGAAGGGAGACCGTTTGCTGTTTTTGTCGTTGTTATTTGGACAAGACTTAGGTACTTTACGTTATTTAGTGAAATAGTTACCTGCTATAAACTATACCTAATTATATTATTTTAGGTTAATTGAATTGGGCAAATCGGAGCTAAAAACAAAGGCTAAGGAGAAAAGGGATCAAGCAAAATTCAACATGATTAAAAAAACAAAGAACCGTGCAGGTGTAACAGAAACAAGAATTATCTCTTGTTCCGAATGCGGAGAAGAATATTGTAATGGTAACATCCTTGTTTCAATGTATTTTGAAAATTTTATTGAAATTTACAGTATGGAGCAAATGTTGGTAGGACCTATTTTTGATAGAAAATAGAAATCATATCTTCACTTGTCAAGAGTTTAAGTAGGTAGTTCAAAAGTGACTACATAGATAGTCTCCCAAATCCAACTCTAACTATTATTTATGCTTTTATCCTCTTAAGTCTATGATAATGTCGTGCCTACTTAACAAATTAGCACGCTCCATAGTCTATTGTACAAAGACACTACCCGGTATCGGACTTAAAAAGTCGCTTATCTTCAAGATCCTAATAAGAAAAATGGGACTATATTATAAATTATGTATGCAAAGTTTCAAACTAATCCGAGCTTTTGAAGGGCTGGAAAATCAATTTCAAATATGTCGTTAATACAAATACCAAGCTAATAAAAGTGGAACAGACTGTTTAAATTATTGTATTGTCATCGGTCTTTCATAAGTGTGCAAAGTTTCAATTCAATAAAACATTTAAAAATGGTTAAAAATCATGTTCAGTTTCCGTTACATTACTAGACACAACATACCTACGTATGTATAATGATTTGTAAAACAACTAAAATTTAAATCTTGACTTAAAAGAGTGGCAATGAGTTTATTGCTACTTCTTCTCATTAGCTCAACCCTATACGAAGTAGCGGTAAATTCAATAAGAAACAATATTTAAATATTTTTTTTTGACATTCATAAGTGTCATTTTTGTGACCTACATGAATAAAGTGTTTTTGAATTTGAATATGAACTATAAAGCTAATAAAAGCGTGTTAAAAATACATATTTATTGATGTCAGCCATGTTTATCTATTTATATAATATTATATAATATTATATATATTATCTATTATAATTACACTACAGTAAAAAATGTAATAAGTACCTACTAACCATTAACAACTGTAAGTTTTCTAAATTACATTAGGTATCTAGATATAACTATACCTTTCAACTATAAATGTATAACAAATAGACTTACAATATTATTATCCCGGCAGGTAAAATGTGCGTGATCACAAATTACGATATGTTTGCCCGTTTGAAACTAGAAGTGGAGCCAAAAACGAGACGGGCCCAAGCCAGTCCAGCACAAGTTGGCAAACTGCGGCGAAAGAAGCGAGCACGGCGAAAACCTCGCAGCAAAAGTGCGGCGCCCCTAGCGGGCAGTCGGAAGCCAGCGAGCAGAAAACATGGCACTCGAAGTGATTCGGAGTTGTAAAATTCACACTGTTTCTAAAGATTAAATAGATGTAGTCACAGACTGACATATTAGTCCAATGTTAAAAGCGGTAAAGTTCGGCTGGAGCTTGGACATCTCAACTACTACACGAATTTTGTAAATGATGTACAGTTAACGCGCGAGTTGAATTCATTCGTGACCTGGCGTAAAGAGCGGGAGCAATTCCCTCCACTATTCGCACGCCTCGCCACGCGCACCTACAGTATACTGCTGTGCCGTAGTCGTCGCTTACAGTGTTATCGCGATACTAATGTCCCGTGTTATCTTTTTGATTTGAATAAATACTGAACCCAGTCCCATGAGAATCCATTCCAAAAAAAATTAATAATATTTTTTTCATCATTTCAACGCAGTGTATGGTAAACTTGAAGTATTGCTTAAATTTATCGACACACTCATAATTGTGGTCATCGATTATAATTAGGACACAGCACTATCGCATTCCTGAACTCTACATTGAACTCGCGCTTAATCTATACTTATTTCATAACCTGAATTTAAAATAAGAATTAGTCAGAAAACTTCACCATTACGGTATTCAAAATAAAGCATTGGACTTAACGACATCCTATTTAAATTGTAGACTACAAAAGGTGGATGTCAATGGAAAGCGGTCCTCTGGATCAATAATTAAAATGGGGGCTCCACAGGAGCCCATTTTAGGACCTTTTCTATTCCTTATTTATATAAATGATCTCCCGTATATTGCAAAGGATAAATATCAAATTGTGTTGTTTGCTGATGATACATTACTCATGTTTAAAATACACCGTTGCTTACCAAATTTTGATGTTGTTAACAATGCTTTAACTAAACTTGTACATTGGTTTGAAGCTAATAACTTGTTACTTAACGGTAATAAAACGAAGTGCATTAAATTTACTTTACCTAATGTTAAACAACTGTCAATGGATATACAGCAACGAGAAATTAGATATAGTTGATACCGCTGTTTTTCTTGGAATAACGCTAGATGCCAAACTCCAATGGGGCCCTCATATAGAAAACTTATCGAATATTGAGATTGTCACAGTGAGTTTCTTGCCACTTCTTCTTATTAAAGCTCAACCCTCAAAGGCAGTGGAATAAAAAGAAAAGTCATTTCCTTGACCTGCATGAATATAGTGATTTTGATTTGATTACCCTAAGGGATTGAGCTTTTGATTTCTGTTAGTAAAAATATAATATTAATATATAATATTAATTACAAGTTTAAGCAGAATTGTCAAATTGTAAGTAGAGGTATTTGGTGAGTATTGCATGATATGTAATTAAGATTCTTTTGTTGTTGTTTTCTTGAGTTTTCGTAACAGGTTTCGTCATGCTCGCTTAAATGTCACTGCTTGTGGCGGCGACATGGGACGGGTCGTCCCCTTCCCTAAAATATGGTTGAGGGAGGCGATGGCTGGCTCATGCGTCATGCTCGTGAACGGGCGCTGCTTGTGGTGGCAGGATGATCCTGTTTCAGTTTCTTAAAAGTTGTTATGTTGTATATATATGTATATGTTATTTATAATAGCTTATAAATTGCTCACAGAATACCTTTATTTATATAAGGTGTGTGGGGATGATGCAGCAACTGTACTCAATAACTTTTGTATTAATTTACATTTACTTGACTTACTCGTGTAAGGCATTGACTATTTAACGTTTGAGTATGTTGCATCATTTTACATATGATATTGAAAACAATGAAATTGTAGATCTGAATTTAAAAGAGTGGCAATGAGTTTCTTGCTACTTCTTCTCAGTAGCTCAACCCTTTACGAAGTAGCGGTAGATTCAATAAGAAAATTATTTTTTTTTGAGATTCATAAGTGTCATTTCCGTGACCTACGTGAAAAAAGTTATTTGATTTGATTTGAATAATAACATGTTAATATCTGACGTTCCGCTGAACTTGACTTGAAATCGCACATGTTTCCGTTCTGATGTTTTGATTTGATTCAGTTTTGTTAAAAATATGTTTTCGGTTACATTGACAAATTGTTTTAATAATTCTCAAAACACATGTGAAATTCAAGTGTCCTTTCATCGGAAGTTAATTTATCTGTCAGTCACAGTAAATTTGCTCCTAATCTACAGGACCAAATCAGGTGAAATTGAATAGGATGGTGTAATTCTATGATCCACATACAGATGTGCAAAGTAAATAAAAATAAGGGTCATTAGCGGGGGACTAATTAGGAAATTTAAAAAAAGTTTAGCATGCATTATGTGTCAAATAAAGTTCGTTATCGAAGCAGGGAGAACTACATACACTAACCTGTTATTACCTGTCTCTGTCACTTCAGCGTAAATATAATGCGTCTCGCTCTCACACAGGTTAACGCTCGAAGTTATACCTGCTTCGAGAGTGGACTTTAAAATCTTAGTTAAACTTTGCTTTCTTAATATAACCCTGTAAATATTTCTTTTTATACCTAAGTATAACAATAAAATTAATCACAGTTAATCTAAAAATAGTTTATTAGTAGCCCATGTTGATAGATAGTTATTATAATTTCTAGTCCATTAGGTACGCTGAATCTCAATTTTATACCGTTTTAAATAAATTAAACCTAATTCATAAGCAGTTTTTTATTTTAAATTTTTGAAGAGCTTATTTATATTATTATATACTCATCTACCCTATAATTAGGATGCCACTCGTACATAATAATAAAGTATCCTACGTTATTTTTGGAAATTATACTCTATATTGTATGAGAACAATCATGTACACGAAAAAACATTATTTCGCATCATTTAATTTATTTGAAATTTTGAAAAGTTTTGTACTAAGTATTTTTTCGTTAAAAGTTGTTTATCGATTGGTGCTGAATCGATGTCGCTACTCGCTAGCGCCACATCACTTTGTATTTAACAATTTCTGAACGCAACCTAACCTCAAATGTGTCAATGTCATTGTCACAATTTCTTTTTTGTTTTGTGCGGGACGGTTTGAATTCTATAAATGAATAAGATTTAAAGTTTTACAGATTTATGCTAGATATGGTATATGTACGAGTGGAACATCGCACATCACGTTGCGCCCTGTCAGCAGTTGCGCTGGCGCGTGCCGTGTTTCCACATTTTCCCCAGTTCACGTTCGAGCATCAATCGGTTCGCGTGTGCTCAAAACCATTTACCATTATAACCATTTAGACTAAGTTCAATAAACTAATTGTTCTTAAGTCTAGTTTAATTTATGAACCAAACATAAATTAATCTGTACGGCAACCAGAACACCGTACAGCTTGGTCCTTCGAGCCATTTAACCAACCAAGCGGTCCTTCGAGATTTAGTCGTAAATCGGGACTGTCGCGAGTGAATAGTGAACACGTGTCAGTTAACCTTAATTGCGACATTTATACCAGTGCATTTAATTAACCATACCATATCATTCACCATAAACCATTACCAAAGTGCTTCGAGAAAAACCAGACAACCACGCGCCACTATTCAGAGTGAGATCTTTTATTTTTTTACATATGTCATACTTGTTTATATACAATTTTAACCATGGAAGCTCTATTAACAACCCAAGAACAAATAATGTCAGCAATGGAAACCCTTCGAACCAATTTTAAGAAGGATGGGCCGGAGCGTAAGACGCCTGCCTATATTGAAAAAAGATTAAATACTTTAGATGGCTATTGGAGTCAATTCCAAATTAACCACACGAAATTGCGTAGTGAATATGAGGATCCAAATCATAGTTACTTTAGGGATTGTTATTATCAAAAGGCTCTACAATTTTATAATGATTTGAAAAATCTTATAAGTACATTCATAGCAACTAAACCATTATTAAGACCAGCAACCCCACTGTCTTACGACTCAGATCGTCAGGTAACACCAATGTCGCCTGCCGAGGGGAATTCGTACTCCACATCTAAGGAACACTTGACGTCCCAGAATAGTTCTAGTCGAGGTGAAGATATGCTACGAAAGCAAAAAAGTAATTTTAAAACTTTAAAACGCGCCATTGAAGCTGTGGATATAGAAGACATATCCGAACCTTGGGAAATTGAGGACGTCTTGACCAAAATAAGGTCGAGGTGGTCGGTCATCGACTCTCTGCATTGGGAGATCGATAGTGAAGGAATAGATAATGATGAATACGACGCAGCCTTCAGTGCCTACGAAAATAAGTTTGAAAACATGCAAAAAGTCTTAAGATCAAAAATGTATTCTATTAAATATTACTCTACTAATAGACAATTCTACTCCTCAAATGGAGATACCAACATTTAGTGGCAATAATCAACAGTGGTTGTCATTTAAGGATTTGTTTTGTGAAACCATACACAAAAACAAATCCACACCAAATGCACAAATGATGCAATTTTTAAAAAATAAATTAAGGGGTGAAGCCGATAAACTGGTACAGCATTTAAAAATTAGTTCAGACAACTACTCAATTTGTTGGGAAATTTTAAACCACAGATATAGTAACATGCGTCTTATTTTTAATTCGCATATTCACATATTACTGAATTTACCAAATCTGCAACAACAGTCAGCCGCACTTATTAAAAGATTGCACGACACCACTAATGAATGTCTGAATGCTATTAAAGCAATGGGCGTCGATATAATATCTTGGGATCCACTAATTGTTTACATCTTAGTCCAAAAATTAGATACAGAGACTCATAACGACTACATAGAGTCGCTACGAAACCCGAGGGATTTACCAACTATCACAGATTTTTTAAGTTTTTTGGAAATTAAATTTACCTCATTGGAGTCTACGAAGCGTAGACAAGATTTTCGGTCAAGTTCTTTCAATCCGACAGGCATTCATGAAAATCAGAAGAGCTCATATAAAAGAAGATAATAGATAGAGACATAAGAAACAATACTTATGTGATTAAAAATATTCAACATAAGTCGATGATTAACCATTCATCAATTAGGTCGAACGATATTGTATTACAGAGGATGTGCATACTGTGCAAAAAGAAACATTCATTATTTCAATGCAAAACATTTTTAGATTACTCACCAGAAAACCGACGAAGATCCATTAAAATAACAACTTATGTACGAATTGCTTAATAAATCACTTAGGCAAGGAGTGTACATCATAAAAAACATGTAGATTTTGCCAAGGAAAACATAACACACTTCTTCATAAAGCTTACATAACGTACTTACCAACAAAATCAAGTCGGCATGCACTGGAAGAACCTAGAAAAACTAAAATATGCGTTTCTACCTTACCCCCACAAGTATCTCCTAAGCTATTAGCCACAGCGACAGCTGTAGACGGTTCCCACCACGTCATGCGCGCTCTGATTGACCCATGTGCAGAATCTTCGTTGATAACAGAGAATGCAGCACAGATATTAGGCTTACCACGCATCAACCGAAACTGTCTGGTTGTAGGAGTTGGAGAGAAATCTATAAGCAGTAAGGGAGCTATTAAAATCACCATATGCTCATTAATTAATGACTTTAGCATTACCACAGAGGCGTATGTAATGAAACAAATAGTCGGCAACTTGCCTAACCAATCCTTTACCAAACCAGAGTGGCCACAAATTACTAAATTAACTTTAGCAGATCCAGAGTTCTATTTGAAAAGACCTGTAGATCTTATATTAGGTGTAGAAGTATACGAAGGCTTTATTCGTAAAAACGCATTGCAACCTATTGCTCAAGAAACGGAGTTGGGTTGGATCTTAAGTGGTGGTATTCAACTACAAAATTATTGCCATGTCGTAAAAATTGATTTAAAGGATATCCGAAAATTTTGGGAGATAGAGGACATTTCGGATAATGCTGTAGATATGAAAACTGATGATTTCTATTGTATTCAGCAATATTAATTAGAGACGCAACGCCAACCAGATGGACGTTACGTTGTGAGATTACCATTAAAACCAGATTTTAAAGAAAAATTGGGAGAGTCCAGAACCAAAGCGGTCGCCCAATTTCACCAATTAGAGAAACGTTTTATCAAAAACATAACCATTAAAGAGAATTATAAGCAATTCATTAACGAATACATTGAATTAAATCATATGAAGCAATGTTCCGGTAACCAGACACCGGAATCATATTTACCACACCATTGTGTCGTACGCGCGGAGTCATTGACCACTGCAACTCGTGTCGTTTTTAACGCATCAGCTAAAACTTCGACGGGTTATTCGTTAAACGATTTAATGTATAGTGGGCCAAATCTACAGAAGGATTTACTCACCCTTATTATTAGTTGGCGTCAATATGAAATTGCTTTTACTGCTGACATCGAAAAAATGTTCAGGCAAGTGTTACTCAATGAGAAAGACCAACCTTTGCAAAAAATTGTTTGGCGTGACCATCCCAAACAACCACTTAAAAATTACCAGCTAGCTACTGTTACATACGGCACCAAGGCTGCACCATTCCTAGCTATGATGACTTTAAAACAGTTAGCCAAAGATGAAGCTCATCGTTAAAAGGTTTCCGCAAAAAGGTTAAAAGCAGAACTTATAGCCCTGTTAAGTTCGGGTGGATTCAATCTCAGAAAATGGTCATCTAATAAACTTGATTTATTTGATGAAGATACGGAGAACAGTAGTAATGATCATACATAAATTTTCAAGCACCAAGAGTCAACAAAGGCCTTGGGATTACAATGGAAACCAAGTGATGATAAGTTTACGTTTAACCTAATATTAGAACCATCGTTAAAGCTTACCAAACGCACTTTATTGTCTGATATATCAAGAATATTCGACCCACTTGGTTGGTTATCACCTGTTACAACCAAGCTTAAGTTGTTATTCCAGGAAATTTGGTTACTTGATCTTCAGTGGGATGATATATTGCCAGAAACCATTGTATCTAGATGGGATACCATAAGAAATAACTTAAAATAACGGATAACATAAAGCATATTAATATACAACGTTGGCTACAATGCAACGCTAATGACACCATTGAGCTTCACGGATTCTGTGATGCATCTGAAAAGGCTTATGCTTGCGTTATATACGCTAGTATTCATAAGAACGATCAAAACAAATCGTCGGTTGTCATCGTAGCATCAAAAACACGGCTTGTTCCGTCCAAGAAGATTATTTCGCTACCTAGACTAGAACTATGCGCCGCTGTTTTACTATCAAAATTGATAAAAACAACTTGTAAATGTTTGTCTAAATTTAATATTAAGATATTTGGTTGGTCTGACTCCACAGCGGTATTAGGATGGTTGAGCGGAGATCTTAATCGATGGAAACCATTTGTGGCGAATAGGGTCAAACATGTAATAGAACAAATACCTATAATTTTACCACACAACCATCATTTGACGGATATGCTTATTGATTATGCTCATAGAATGACTTTCCATGGCGGGGCACGTTTAACGCAATCATGGCTTCGTCAACAATATTGGATTATAGGCGGATATAGGATAGGATATACAGTTAAAATGAGGTTAAGAAAATGTATTATATGTAGAAAGCATAATCCTACGAAACATAACCAATTAATGGGTGATTTACCACCAGCTAGAACCAATATTTCGAGACCATTTTATCATACAGGAGTAGATTTTACAGGGTTTGTTGATATAAAGTCAGCCAAAGGACGAGGAATTAAAGGTACCAAATGATACATTGGTGTATTCATATGCATGGCAACCAAGGCTATTCATCTGGAGCTTCTATCCGATCTTATCGCGTCTGCATTTTTAGCAGCTCGTCGCGGAACTCCAGGTCACATGTACAGTGACAACGGAACCAATTTCATAAAAGCCAACAGAATGCTGCAGGAAGAGATGGTCAACTTGAAATCCTTAATAGACGACCAGTTCTATACGCAGATAACTGAAATGCAAATTGAGTGGCATTTTAACGCTCCGTCTTGGCCCAGTGCAGGAGGCCTTTGGGAAGCCGCAGTTAAAAGCCTTAAATACCACTTGAAAAGAGTATTAGGAGAACAAAGGTTGACATACGAGGAATTCTCAACGCTATTGGCTCAATTAGAGGGGACTCTGAACTCTAGACCTTTGTGCCCCTTATATGAAGACCCAGATGATTTAGATTTCCTCACACCGGCTCATTTTCTTCCAAGTGGTCCAACATTAACCATTGTCGAAACTGAAAAGGATTTACGTACCAGATGGCAGTTCACTCAAAAGATATTTCTTGATGTGTGGAAGAGATGGCGAACGGAGTTCCTAACACAACTGAACGCTCGGTCTAAGTGGCTTTGTACCCAACGCAATATGAAAATTGGCGATATTGTGATAATTAATGACACTAATCTCCCACCAGGCAAGTGGGCCCTGGGCAGAGTTGTGGAGCTTCATCCGGGAAACGATGGGTGGATCAGAGTAGTAACTGTCAAGACCAAAAACGGTAGTGTCAAAAGACCTGTCGTAAAGCTATCTTTATTACCAGTAGATCAATTTACAAACCAAAATAACCATGATACTAATTTGGATCCCGAAACACCACCACAAGTAAATCAAGATCAGTAATCTATAATACAACCAGTAACATCGAGACGGAGAAATAAAAAAGGAATTTACCACTACGCTACCATGATACTACTTTTGTTCACATTTTTATATCTCCGTCGGAAGGAAACCATAAGGTTGTTAATATAAATCAAACGCAAGGTTTATATTTTGATAAGTTATCAAAAATGCTTATCGGCCAAGATGAATGGAAATTTGTTGTTTATTGTGATATAGAACCATATTGGCAAGGAATTTAAACACTACGTGCACAAAACTATCAGGCAAAGTTCATTGTGAGTCTATATTATTACAAGTAGGTACGTCATAGTCACAACGAGTTGCAATTAAACAATAACTTATTGTCGAGTAATAGGTTCCCAGGCGGGCACGCACGTCGTCGACACGGACTTATCAATGGAGAGGGTTGTGTTGCACATTCGTTGTTCGGTGTACTCGATGACCATTTCGCTGAACAATATAAATTAGATATAAATCTTGTAAGAAACAACCAAAACCATTTAGTTCAACTTTGGAAGAATCAAACATCAGTTATAGGATCTAGAATTAGGCAATTAAAAACGGAGGCAGAGCTTGGTAACGAGATGTCCTATCACGACGTACACCATTACGTCGTGATCAACTTGGTGATGGGAGCGGCAGCCGCTGCGGGCTCGTGGTGGGGCTGGCGGCGGTGGCGCGCGCTCCTCAGCCCCCGCGCCCCGCCGACCCCGCCCCCGCCGAGGTGTTCCCGCAACCCGCGGTGCGATGCCTCAGCAGGGAGGCAGTCCGTTATAGTGTCAGTGAACAATGTGTTAGTGCAAAAGCAGAGTGTAGAGATTAAAGACCAGTGGTAGTGTTAACAAATCTATATCTCCTATTGTGTTTAGGTATAGTTATAGTAAAGAGAATAGTGAAATAAAATAGAGACTGTACGTTAGATTAAGATTAATTGTTGATCACCATGTACCATTTTCATTATTCATGACCATTTCACCTTACTTCTCTAGGGGGAGCATGTACGAGTGGAACTTCGCACATCACGTTGCGCCCTGTCAGCAGTTGCGCTGGCGCGTGCCGTGTTTCCACATTTTCCCCAGTTCACGTTCGAGCATCAATCGGTTCGCGTGTGCTCAAAACCATTTACCATTATAACCATTAAGACTAAGTTCAATAAACTAATTGTTCTTAAGTCTAGTTTAATTTATGAACCAAACATAAATTTATCTGTACGGCAACCAGAACACCGTACAGTATAGTAAATCATGGAGAATAATACTCCACATACACCTACCAAATGTAATTTCAATAGTGAAACGGATCAAATAGATACTTAGTGAATATGTTACACCGAAAAATGTATTAAAAGATGTGATACCACAAAACAGAAAAATAAACGATTGCAGAATTAGTATAAAAATTGTCTATTCCCGACACGTAAGCATTCACAGAGTTATTCTTTTGTGATGAATAACAAATGGCGATATGAAAAAAACTAGAGAGCCTCCTTTGCACCGGATGCCGGCTAGATTATGGTATGGTGACCATAACGGCGCCTATTTCTGCCGTGAAGCAGTAGTGTGTAAGCATTACTTTACTTCGGTGTGAAGGGCGCCGTAACTAGTTTTTTTTTTTTTTCGAGAGGAGTAAAATACATTTACGTATTGAAGACCCCGAAACGGGGCCCAAATGTCGGGCGGGGGCCTTGGAGGCCGAAAATGTAGCTCACAGGCGCGGGGCGTCTCGGAAGGAGACTCGAACCTCGGACCGCCTGCTCACTAGGCTGGATGGAGAGAAGATCACTAACGATCTAATAATATATCTGTTAGTCCAGTGGACTCTAGGTTTGACGAGACTTCGCACTCGCCGGCGAGTGCGGTGATATATGTATGTAAGTATGTGTGAGTGTATATAAGTGTGTGACTATTTGTGTGTAGTGTTATTGTAGGTGTGTCATTTGTGATGTGAGTGTGAGTGGTGTTAAACGATTACAGGACGAGGACTATCTCGTCGGGCTTCTATCAAAGGGCGTAACTAGTGAAATTACTGGGTAAATGAGACCTGACAACTTTGGTCTCAAGGTGACGAGAGCAGTTGTAGTGCCGATTAGAATTTTTGGGTTTTGCAATAATCCTGAGCGGCACTGCATTGTAATGGGCAGGGCGTATTATTTATCGTCAGCTGAACGTCCTGCGCGTCTCGTCCCTTATTTTCATAAAAAAAAATGTTGTCGCTCAACAATCTGCTTGTTCCATCACTGACATAATAAACTGTATAACGTCAAAAGTTTAAGTATTACAAATTTGTATCGGTAAATAATGACAAGTGTAATATTTAAAATAGATGATACCCATACCTACAGCTTGGCGCTACAATGACGACATGAGATAGACACATGGGTACAGCCACTCAACCGTACCTGATCATTAAAAAATGAATTTAAAATTAAAAATACATAACTCTCGTAAATAAATTATTTTCCTTAATATCATTTCGGATCAACCTGCAAGTAATCTAATCTAGCGTAGGCACTGACATCTACTTCGTGCCGACTAACGTGAATGTGATTAAAATTTTTGTTACCTTATTAAATAATTGTGTTTGTTCCACAATTTCAATTATTTACTTTAATTTTTAGAATTAAGTATATTTTTATTAAGTTATGTAGGTAGGTAGGTAGCTACACGTGTGTTCGTATAAGGTAGTTTAATTATATAAATAACAAGACCCAAGTAATATCACTCTTTATTTAATTTTAAAAAAATATTTATATTATGCATTACATTCATTGTATAACCTATATAGAACCTATGAACAACAACATTAAGATATTGCCTAACTCCCAACATCTATCGAAACGTAAACACAAAAGTCGGAGAGTATTATCGCTCCGCGTAGCGTACTCTAACTCTTCTAATTTTAGATCAAGAGAAAGGCAACTAGAGTACCTACTAGGTTTATTATTAAATCTAGAACATTCCGTAAAACTGAGGCCCTAAGTCGCGCACGCGCACAATGTCACAACACAAACAACTGAAAATAATAAATCTCTTAACATAAACTCGTATAGAAATAACAATAAAAATCGTAGTCTTAAAACTTAAAAGCAGAAAATCGTAGTTAGCCTAAACCCATCGTAACATGCTAAACCCATTACCCATAAGACAGATGAAAATAATAATTTAATAACAAGTTCAGAAGTAAACTATGATATTATTATAGTCGTTAATCAGAAGTGGGATCTGCTTGCCAAACACCCAGTTACTTACAATATTTATGAATCTAATTTACAAATTCGTAGTCTTTTTATAGTAGATGAATGTCATAAACTATATTATACATAACGGAGGCATCATTCAGCTGACAATTCTTGTTAAAGAATGCGTTTAACAAATCTCAAAGTCCATTGATATAAATTAAAGTCATCCAGAAGAAAATTATTGATGAACCACCATATTTTGACCTATTTATAAACATGGTAGCACGAATGTTAAGAGTTTGGTCTCGTATAGATACTATCGACAACATCAAATAATTGTATGATGCATTATACAATATATAACACCCCTACCATTTCTATAAAGAACCAAAAAAATTTAACACAGCCGCTAGCGAAGACACCAGAGCAAAATAAGCCGTAACAGATATTGGTCTAAATACTATACTCAATATTATAGAATATAATTTTACCTGCTTGATTAGTCAGTTACTTTTGTTCTAGCACATTGACACAAGAAATGTGACACCATAACATTCATCACTCACCCAAAAGATTTAGTTAAACAGAAAGCCCTTCAATACATACATTCATTGCTCTTACATTTAAAGTGTAAAATAGGAATCTGCAATAAGTCAGGCTGTATTAATAAGGCAACTACAACTTTATAAGCTAAATAATCAGAACACATGCAGTTATCCATGAGGGAGATTTTAAATAAGATATTTTTTTAATTATGTTGAAATATTTTCTGTAAAAATAAAAACTATAGGAGATACCAGTAAAAACCTAGGAGCTCTGGTAACAAGAACAAGGTGATTTGTAGAGGGGAAACATTTAATATTAATAAACACAAAAGCTGAAACAAAATTATAACTAGATGTCAGTTGAATTATCTAAAATATTTCAATTTACTCAATACTTGCCCATTTAATAAAACTGATTTGACACAATAAAGGAGAATTATTAATGTGATTATGAAACACATTCCAAAATAAAGTTTTACATAATTCTAATGTTACTGAATTTTATTTGTTTTCAATTCCCGAAATCTTCTCGGCAAACTAAAACATTTCATACCAATATCATAGGGGTTCAAAAGTGTACTGTCAATGATATGAGGACCTTGATTAAATGCTGTCGAGCACTGAGAGTTTCTTTATGTGAAGCTAATGGTGGATGTTGATGATGTATAGATTCAAATTCCGGTTCCAATATATGAATCCAACATATCAAAAATTCAGATAAACAAGTACAAAAAAAGATTTTAAATGAGACAGATTAGTATCTGTGATATTATGAAGTAACAAATTATAAAACTTTCAACAACAAGAGAAAGTCAAATATCATTAAATAATCATCAAATGATCAGTCAAATAAAATCTGAACGGACGGCTTTAAATTTATTTATCTGCATATAATATGCTTTTTTTAGATTTTTATTCATTATTATATCGCTGCATAATTGTAAAAAAAAGCCACATTAGAGTAACTCTAGTTATAGAAAAGTAACTATTATGTATAGGAAATGACGCAGATAGTTTATAAGGCTGCCATTTTGCACGCTTGGTACGCACGAACACTGACATCATAGATCTATGGCAATCAAACAAGCTGAGAGAATTTGTTGAAAATTGACATAAAAATATGTCTCAAATTAACAATATCGTCAATATCGCTCTAACGAACGGTGTTCCCTTTGAAATAACTGAATTTCCCAGATATTACTTATCACACTTTAACACTTGGAGATTAATTTCTCGCTAAAATAATATTGTTATGAAAAAATATTGGATTCCTATTTAAATCATATTTATATACCCTATTGCATTTTGGTCCATAAGAAAGCAATCCCAGTCGGTTACAGTATTTTTATATCTGATTGCTAACTTTAATTTACTACATACATTATGCTAATATTAATTATTTATTATGCTATACTGGAATGAATCGAGGACAAGTTACTTACTACTAGAAGCACCAAATTTTAGTATTATGTAAATTCTGTAAGATAATATTTCACAATAGAAGTTCTAATCTACAGATAAAACTAGATATTTCCAATGTCACATTTCAGTTCCATGCCGGGGTATTGCAGATTCCGAAGCTACGGAAAATATGACTTAAAAACACAAAATAACGATTTAATACATAAAGTACTTAACTAAAACATGGACGAATGAAATGATAACGAAACCAAGAATCTCTATTTATGTTTAAGGTATGTTTGTTATGTAATCTCGATTTCTCTCAATTTTAATAAAATATAAATAAGAATAAATAATTTATTATATGAACCAAAAATTATAAATTCCCTTTTTAGATATTTTGCAATCATAATCAAAACTTCCCTAAGAAAATATATACATTCAGGCATTTTTTTTATTTTATATATTCTTCTGAAATTGTTTCGCTGAAGTACAACGTCTTACCTTTCCATTACAATGTTTATAAAGAAAAAAACATATCTTACAAACCCATCGAGCCCCATTATATCACTGAGACATCCAAATAAATAATGTTATTTCTTTATGGTACTAAGAAGCACATTGTAACATATTAATGTGTCATGTCAAGGTTGTCGATAAAGTACGGTAAGTGTGGTGAGATGTGTTGAGCTAAGATCGGAGTGTCCAACCTGGAGCCATCTCTGCTGACATCTCATTGGTCCTTGCGCACCTTCTTTTTGCTCTTCTTAGCTACTTTTGCTTCAGTCCAAGTATCTGAAATTATAATAATAATATTGACACACTCTTACACAAATCATCTTGACCCAAACTAGGGATAGCCTGTACTATGGGTGCAAGACATGAGGGTGCATATATTAAATTAAATTGGCATCACCAAATAACCAATAGGATAATGAGATGATTGATACCTATTGACAAATCATCAAACATAAATACTCAACTTTGGTATACCTAATTAATAATAAGAACTTTAAAACACACCATTACAAAGTCCAATGTGTAAGAAAACAATTTTTTTTAAATAGCTATAAAAATAGATATAACTATAAACTACCTACCAATAATCTTAGAACTGCAATCCAGATGAAAAAAAAGTCATAATACATTCAGGTCAAAAATAAAAGTGTTAATTTAAGATCTGTCAAACCGAATTAATGACTGGAAAATCATTCAGCAAAAAAAAATCTAAAAAGAAAAAATAGCCAGAAAATCATACTATGGAAATAAGAAAGCTCTCAAATAACTCGAAACAAATAAGAAGTAAAGAGCCCATTACTCTAAAAAAATATATGGAATTCGAGTTATAAATAGACCAGAAATATTGTAAGTATCATTATAATATCATCAAATAACACTAATCGCACTAACGATGTAAAATCTGCAAGGTGTTAAGAGCGCAATTAGAAATGCAAAAGATTCCCAAAAAAAAAACGAAACACCACTACTAAACACATTATTGGCAATAATACAAAAAATTTTAACTTTAGATAGATGATTTTAGAATGATGGACGAAAAAGTTTCCAATTCCAAGCCCGAGGAACAGATATACAAACCGATTTGCAAAAAAACGGACACCTAAAAATTTACTGTACAACTATGGAAATTTTAAATAATGATTGTTGGTTACCATGGGTACATAATATACAATTCCGTAGAAACCGTTGTATGACTTAATAGTTTCTACCAAACCAACAGACATAATATTACTATCCCATAAAGCCCGTCACACACTGATATTTAATGAGTAAACATCCAGCTAAATTTCTTCACAACATTGGCCACCATAATATAGCCTGGACTTTAGCCCAACGGAAGTTTTTATATATTCGGATATCAAAGTGTCAAAAAATAATAAAATATGTATATATTACTATGTAAATTTAAAAAAAATGTAATTTTTTTTTTAATAATAATAAAAAATGTAATTTTTTTTTGGGTATAAAAAATAGATGTTGGCCAATTCTCAGACCTACCCGATATGCACACAAAATTTCAAACAAATTGATTCAGCCGTTTCAGGGGAGTTTGGTAACAAACACCAAGACACCAGACTTTTATACTGGGTGGCTGAGAAGTTGATGTCCAAAGCTATAATTTGAATTTGGCTCATTTTATTGGCCAATGTTCAGGGAAGTTTTTAAAAATAGTTAGAAGCCATAGGCTCCTCATTTTTTTTTTATACCTTGTTTTATGATGATATTTTCATGAATTTAGCTGGAGCAGTTATCTTGAATTTACGACTCAATTCTAAACTAGTTCCGCATTGTCCAAAATATTCATAGTTTCTTATGTGGTTATTGCAACTCTCGTTAATAATTATCAAAAATAAAATTATCAGTGTTCAAAAAATTTTGAAAAAATAAAACGTAGCCCTAAACCATAATTAGGTGAAAAAAGCGGATAAAAGGTGAAAAAAATTATTATCTCCTAAACTATGCAAAATCGTAGAACATACATAGGGGTTATTCGGATACTCATAACCATGAGGCTTTCAAATTTTAGCTTTGGACGTCTCGGCCACCCTGTATATAAGATAATTGTAATACAATCTGCCCCAGGCTGAGAGGTACCAATGACAATAAGGATAGTTTGGCAAAATAAGTTCTTACCTCCAAGTTCATCAAACACTGGTCCAGACTTCTTCTCCTCTTGTTTATCAGAGTCTGAATTTTCTTCCGACTTTGAAACAACCTTGGCAACAGCCACAGCCTGCAAATAAATTCAAATAAAACAACTGATACAAATATATAAATTATGTATATAAAATATATATACGTCGTTGAATTAGAATATAAAAGTAATATGGCCTGCATGATTATATTCTACTCTGTGTATTGGGCTGAACTGATGGCGAATGTCATCTTTCAAAGTGTGTTTGAAGTTAGTTATTATTGTCCATCAGTAGAGCGCTCATTGAGAAGTCGCATTCGTCCTCAAGCTAGCGCCCGCGCCGGTTGTGCCCACTGATCGACTTAAAACAACATGGAGGATACCAACACCGTGACGCCCGATTTTAAATCCAAATAAATCTCCGGGATATTATATTAAATATATCTTCGCGCCTCAATAAGGCTACTGGAAACCCAAGAGCTGGCAGCTATTTCAGTTATCTGCCTATTTATCCAACGAGGAAATTCTGCCAGTATTCTTGGTACACTTATATGTAATGATAGTTTTAATTTATGTAGTCATAGTATTATATATATAGTTATAAGATTTGTACACAAATATATATTATGTATTTCTAAAAAAAAAAAAAATACTTAGGATATATATTTTAATGAAAAAATAAAGTTATTAATGCAATGAAGAAAGTGTATAATAAAGTGTAGGAATATATATACGTAAAATATGTGTGTATACTGCAAATGTCATGATAAACATAAAAAATTAAGTCACCATTCTTAGCATCTTGATATACCACTCAATGAGTTTTTCAAGGATGTTTCTTGTACATACAACCAAATTATTAAATGAAATTCCTTATACAGTTTCCAGGACAATATGACTGGCATATATGGCACCTACATAAAAGCATGTACACGAAATTAAATAAAAGGCAATGCTCCTGTGATTAATCTGGTGTTGCAAAAGATATTGAGTGGCATTAATTACCTATCAGAGACCAGCAAATCAAATCAAAATCAGTTTATTCAAGTAGGTCACGAAAATGACACTTATGAATGTCAAAAAAAATAAAATATTTTTCTTATAGAATCTATCGCTACTTCGTAAAGGGTTGAGCTAATGAGAAGAACTAGCAAGAAACTCATTGCCACTCTTTTATATAAAGATTTTCAGATCATTTCAATTACAATATAATATGTGAAATGTAAAATGATGCAATAAACACACTCAAACGTCAACCAGTCAATGTCTTACACGAGTAAGTCAAAAAATAATTGTAAATTAATACAAAAATTATTGAGTACAGTAAGTAAAGGTATTCTGTGAGCATTTTATAAGCAATAGTAAATAAATAAACATATATTACATATACATTGATTATATACACAATAACTTTTAAGAATCTGAAACCGAGTCCCCGGCAAAAGGATCACCCCGCCACCACAAGCAGCGCCCATTCACGAGCATGACACATGAGCCAGCCATCGCCTCCCTCGACCATATTTTAGGGAAGGGGACGACCCGTCCCATGTCGCCGCGACAGCAGTGACATTTAAGCGAGCATGATGAAACCTGTTACGAGAACTCAGCAAACAACAATAAAATAATCCTAATACATCCATATAATCCTACATATCATGCAATACTCACCAAATACCTCTACTTACAATTTGACAATTCTGCTTAAACTTGTAATTAATATTATTTTTTTACTAACAATAATCAACAGCTCAATCCTTTAGGGTAATCTAATCAAAATCACCTTATTCAGGCAGGTCAAGGAAATGACTTTTCTTTTTATATCCACCTCCTTTGAGGGTTGAGCTTTAATAAGAAGTGGCAAGAAACTCTTTGTGGCAATCACTCACAAATCATTTCAGTTACAATATATGTAAAGTGATAAAGCAAAAAAAATGTAAATTAATACGTAAAAAACAAGAGCTATTGAGTACATTCACGGCCGACTACTACTGTATCAACAGTAATACCAGGCATGGTACAGTAGATGCATCAATTCACACACACCGTAAATAAATAAAGGTATTTAGAGATCATTTTATTAGCAATTATAAAAAATATAGTTTTTTTTAAATTTTAAAACCATGAGGTAGAGTTTCGGGCTACAGGAGCATCCTGCCACCGCAAGCAGCGCCCGTTCACGAGCACGACACATGGGCCAGCCATCGCCTCCCTCGACCATATTTTAGGGAAGGGAACGACCCGTCCCACGTCGCCGCCACAAGCAGTGACATTTAAGCGAGCATGATGAAAACTGTCACAGGAACTCAACCAAGTAACAAAAAACAAGAATGTTCATCTAAAATATATTCAACAACACTCACTAAACACCTCTACTCATAATTTTGCTTTTTTTTTGCATTTTGCTTTTAGTATAAATTATCAATTTTTCAAAAATTATTCATAATTATAAATACTATTATATTTAAGGGTAACTAAAGCTCCATTATCTTCCATTATGTTCTCAGGAAGCTTATTATAAAATCTAACTTGTCGAGTTTACTAAGCCTAGAAGTGGGCATTAACAGTTTATTTTTGTTTCTAGTATTAATATTATGTTTTTCATATACCTTTTGAAATTTATTGCCATTTTTATGAACATACACTAAATTTTCATATATATATTGGTTAGTCACAGTCATAATTTTAAAATCTTTAAATTTAGATCTAAGCGACTCTCTTGGTCCCATACCATAAATTGCCCGAACAGCTCTTTTCTGCAGCACGAAAATAGAATCAATATCAGCAACATTACCCCATAATAATATAGCACACTTTATGTCCTTCTAATCTGATAAAAAATTGAAGTAGTTAGTAACATTTTATCATTATATCTAAATTAAACCCAAAAGAAGTTAGGATGGACTACCAGGGACCTACATAAAGCAAAACAGTAAAATAATCACATCGGGACAATGACTTACCTCTTTCTTCTTGTTTTGCTTTTCTTTATTCTCCTTCTTTTTGTTGCTTCTGAGATCTTTCACTTCAGTGTGTTCTTCTTCAGTGACATCATTTGCTTCAGTATTGGATATTCCCAGATCACGAAGTTCAGCCTATATTAACATAGAATTTAAATTTATACTATAACAATTTGCGTATTTCTATATGAACCATAATATTCATAGCACTAGTTAGTAATATACAAAAGAGACTTTTTAGCTACCTATTTTTGTACATATTTATTTTGCATGCCATGCCTTTGTAGGTACACATAATGTTAGATGTTTCACAAATCATAAAACCAAATTAAATTTATAAATTAAAACAATGGTACTTAATAATATACATTTTCATATGTCAGTACCTGCCTAAAAATTCTCTTAAATTGTTTCAAATACTACAAACAGTAGAATAGAATAGAAATATACTTATTCACTATAGGGGTCAGTTTTTATCATAAGCCGACTTCAATCAAAATGAGATACCAGGAATTCCTACTCCTTTATTTGTGATGTAATAAGCATGAGGTAGAATAGACACTATAGTTTTTTACCAGGAAGTCTATTTCAATGGCAAGGTGGGAACCACAGCAGAACACTTTTCTGCAGTGAAGCAGTAATGTGCAAGCATTATTGTGTTTAGATCTGAACAGCAGTAATAAGACTTAACATCTTATATCTCACAGTGACAAGCTCAATTATGGTAGCTCATGGCTCAATATTGGGTATAATCAAGTATCCCTACCGGCACTGGAGTTTAATAGGCACAGGGTATCATTTAAAATCAGGTGAGCTACCTTTCTTATCACTTTTTCTCTATTTCTTCACTATCTGAGTAGCATTCATTTTCAGTAGTGTTAGTGATTTATATAACATAAAAAAATCTAAGTACTTAATAAATTTTGAGAAAATAAGTGCATTTACGGCCTATAATTTGTAAGTCAATTATCAAAAATATCAAGTATTAATCTCACTTATTACCCTAGAATTAAATAGATTAAGCTAATATTTTAGTATGATTGATTCTTCTAGCAATTTAATATTTATGTTTGAATTGGTTTAAAGAAAAGTGCTTACCTCCTTCAATACTCTTTGCAATTCCTCTACTTGAGCTTGAAGTGCTTTAGTTGCCTCCTCATCTGCACCAGGTCCTACAACACTTATAACTTTGATTGCTTCCTCTGTATTATCAACAGGTGATGTGATCTCAACATCATTCTCTTTTGCCTTCTTTTTGTTTTTCTTGGTCTCCTTTATTGGACTCTCCTTTTCATTTTTCTTGGTCTCCTTTATTGGACTCTCCTTTTCATTTCCCTTCACTTTTTTCTTATCACTCTTCTTGGGCACTTCCTCCCACAAGCCATCATCAAAGTCTGCTGGTTTCTCTACATCAGCTGCCTTGTTCTTCTTTACTTTTTTGGGTTCTACATCCTTTTTGACCAACTTTATTTCTGTCTTTTCTTTTTGTTTCGGTTTTTCAGTTTCTTTCACTTTCTCTTCTTTTTTCTCTTTTGATGGAGATTTCTTGGAATTTTCATTTTTAGTCTTGCCATCATCATTTGATGTACGATTAGGTGAAGACTTCTGAAATTTTTTTATTGTATGATTGTTATGCATATTCGTAGTATTTAACTTTTTGAAATGTATCGTTGTCAGTTAGATTTTAAATGCACAATAAATTACAAAATGAAATAATTATCTATAACATGTTAATTTTAAATGGTTACCTAGTGAAAAGTTATAAATAAATCTAATCTCAGCTCCTAAGTGATCTAGGGAATAGGTAGAGTTCGGAGTATTATAATGAGAATAATTATACACACCTTTTCCTTTATTTTCCTTTTCTTATTGGAAGATTTTCTGTCGTCTAGCACCAAGGGTAGTTTATCGAATTGCGGTTGTTCAGCCGTATGGAAACCGAACATAAATACAAGAGCCGTGCATACTAACACAACCGCAACGGCTGCAGCGGGAAAGAAAAATTGTGTGCTAGACACTTGCTTCAACAACTCCATATTTCAGTAATTATATTCAACTTTGACTTGACTTTAAGGTTGGCATAAAGTGTCGATAACTTGCGATAGTGTCGATTAAATTTAATTCCCCGTTGATAAAAGCAGACACGGGGACATGATGACGCGGCTGTGACGTGCCAAATTTTTGCTGTAGACTTGTCAGTTGTTAATGTCGATTGTCAAGGTTTATACTTAGAGTATCGCTGTATTGGCAATGATATAAAAAAAATCTGCAGCGATAGGCTCAAACCAAAACAATAAAATAGTGCATGCAATAAATTAACTACATATTCATAAGTAGTTAGTTATGAATATCTACATACCAAGATAGTATTCTTACTCACTTATTTATTAAAAGAGCCACCAACAGAATGAAAAAGCAATACAACAAGTATTAGGTGCTAATGATACATAATTATAATCACATTTATTGGCGGTGACTGCCAATAAAGATAAGCCGTAAAAAAGGTAAATTTAAAAATAAAAGGTATAAAAGAAATAAAGACGCCTTCATGCTATCATCTACCGTTGCAATGTGTGATTTAGTTATCCTTAAAAATTTGTTAGATAGATAGTCCGAACAAACAGATGGAATTTTCTCCACGTTTAATTCGTTGTATTGCCTTGTACTCGTAAATACTCAATCTATGTATCCTAGGGATGATGACCAAGATTGGTCCTGGGGGTTTGGTGAATCAAAAGTGTGTTCAGAGTCGGTGAAGTACGGGAGAGAACCTAGATAGATATTCGAATCAAAAAATCCAAGTCACCTATTTATAAAAAGTTCTGCTTAAAAGCATGAATAGCAACATAGAGGTAAGTAATTAATAATACATAATAATAGATCGGTACCGCTCCCACTAAGGCTAGTCAAAAACCGTGCTCAAAACGAAAACATTGATACTCAGCCACTCACAAAAAATTAACACATGTTACACAGTGTCATCCTCGTAAACTGAATGATTGAATGAACAAGACAGCAGTATAGTAAAACAACATGTGAATGCGAGAAAAAACCGCAACCAAGTGAGCCTGGACACAGTATGTCTACTGTGTCCAGACTCACTTGTACCATACCATATGTACCAGTATGGAAACTAAGCCTAGTAGATATACATGTACGTATCGTATACTATTTTTCCTATTAAGTTACGCAAAGTTCGACCACTATAAATATTTTCAAACAATCCCGCACGCTCACCACATTCCCGCACGCTCTTGTCAACGTGTAGGTAAGTGGTACTTTGCGAACGCAAATGCATGTGCAAAATCGAACTTTGCGCACGGTAATTGGAATAAATATTTACCTACACGTGCGTACACTCCATTGAAGCAATACGGTTGTCAGGTTATTTTTCTAACCGACTTTAAAAAAGAGGTTCTCAATTCAACTGTATTTTTGGAACGAAGTTCTTTATGGGGCGTAAAAAGTAAAAAGCGTAAGATTTTTATGTATAGTGTATGTATGATGACTATACACTGTCTAATGCAATATTATAGTCTACATGATGACTGTTATGTAATATTTCTTAACAAAATATATTGAATGTTTTTTTTTTTAATTTCGTTGAAATATTTTATTTGAAACATTGATGGAATTGAAACCATTGAAATATGTGTTTTTAAACTTTGTCCGTTGAAGTTTCACAACTACCACAGTCTTAAGAAACTCTTCCCTGCAGTCATCCCACGAACATGTCTTGACAGGGCGAGTGTCAATTAAGAACAATTAACATCTATTTCGAGATGCAAGATAGTGGTTACTAAATAATAAATAAAAGTTCTCAGTCTGACGTTTGCGACATTCTTTAAATTTTCTTCGTCCATCGGACAGGCAAAAAGTCCGAGCCCATAGAGGCATATTCGTTAATATTCAATAACAACCTTATATTGATATGTGTGATAGTAATAATTTAATTATTTATTAATAACACGGCTTTAATTAATGTAAGTATATATTTAACGGTATAAATTAAATATTCTTTTCTTTCAACTTTATAAGAATATTTATTGTATACTGGATGTCCTAGAATAGGTGGGACAAACAAGGGCAAACGAAAATAACATATTTTGTCTGTGAGCTTTCAGATAAGCAAAAAAGTATAATTTATTCATATATATTTATCTGTTTATCATTTCAAAAAGTTAATTATAATTAAGTTTTACTTCAATCGCGCATAAAGATGATTATAATTATTACACGCACACACTTTTTGTTACTTACATAGTATTTGGTGACTACAGATGCAACTACTAGGTGAATATACCTTAGGAAATTAGCGCTGTGCGCGCTGAATTGCACTTAAATTGTATCGAAGCAGCAGTCAGTTCATTTTGCGGAGAGCTTAGAAAGTAAATGAAATTATAATATCTATGCTTGTTTTTCATTACTTAGAAACTTCTCGCCATTTTTGTATGGTATTGTTTTGCATGCTGCCAACTACATTCTTAGTGCACACATTAGCCTTGCATCCCGTTCCATTAAAATTACTTGAAATTTAAATAAAAAAAAGCAAACGACAATGCACGGCATGATGATTGATGAAACTTTTGAGTTTTGACTTGACAGTTGACACACCAGAGCTGGTGCATAACCTCAAATAATTTGAGGTTAATTTTTGTTATCATTTAGTTATATATTGAATTATTACTTTGACAACTCAATATACATAATATTCTGTAGTTTTTATATTAGTGGATAATATACAACATAATGGGTAAGCGAAAAAATAAAAAAAGTTTCGAAAGCGAATCAAATGAAATAGATACTGACAATGTTATTGACGAAAATATTAATATGGGTGAAAAGCATATAGATGAAAATATATCGGATTCAGAGTCTGAATCAAAACCTAAAAAACCCAAAAAAAAGAAAAAGAACAAAGAGCCCATTCCATCAGAAGAGAGTTCATCTAAAAAAGGAAAAAAATCAATCCGTCAAATGAAAAAGGAAAGATATGCAGAAAGGCAAGCCGAAGCTGCAGCTTTGTCGAAAGACCAGTTTAAGACTCAATGTCTTAATTATTTGTCCCAATGGAAACATGACAGACAAAATTGGAAATTTATGAAAGTAAAACAAGGTTGGCTATATAGAAATAAGTTTTCAAAGCAACTCGTTCCAGAATCTTTATGGCCCGTTTTAGTAGAATATTTTGATTCTGCTCAAGGAAATATTAGAAAAATGTTATTGGATGATGCAAATAAGATTATCAAACAAATGGATGACTGGATGGAATCGCAAGACAAGAATAATGATTTACATAATGAAGATGAAACGGAAACCAATGATTCTAGTAAACCTGATGATATTGTTTATAATAGAGCCAGGAATTTAATACAATGTTTACAAGAATAAAAAACTTCTTTTTTTTCTCTCTACATTTATATAATCATTAAAATACTAATCAATGCAACAATAACAATAAATATTATTTATTTTATTTTATGCTTTAACTTTTAGTTCAGTGTCCTCTGATGCAAATTGCTCAATCCATTTACGTAGTTTGTCAGTATCTTGTAGACCTACAAGACGTTGTTGTACTTTTCCATTTTTTATAGCCACAAGAACAGGAACAGAACTCACTTCATAGTCAAGGGCGAGATCTGTTTGCTCGTCTATGTCAACTTTCGCCAAAATAATTTTTCCTTTATTTTCGGAAATTATTGATTCAAGACGTGGTGTGAGAAGCTTACAGGGGTTACACCACCTGTAAAATGATATTTTTATGGTATCATAAATGGTATTGATTAATATCTGATAGGTTATATTAGGCCAAATATTAAAAAACAAGTAAATAAAAATTTTACAATTTCTTACTGCATTAACATTTAGCAATAAAATAAAACTTACGTAGCGAAAAAGTCGACTATGACCGGCAGTTTACTATTGATTACTTTGGCTTTAAAATCATCACTACTCTGGATTTTCACTATCTCACAATTTGCAGGAGTTAGTGTAAATTTTCTGAAAAATGGGGTCGTCGTATCATAGTAGCATTTGCGGAAAAAAAGTGATGTTGCATTCCTGGTCAACATTTTTATGAATTATGTCAGATAAAATTGATTTATCACAACCGGTAAAAAATTGATGGATACAATAATTATTATAAAAAAACTAGTGCAAAGCTAATATTGACTCAAAGAATCTTTTTACTCCGAATAATGATTATTATTTAATTGTAGATAATGTAGATCAGATTTCAGAACTATTCGTGAGGTAATGATAGGTATCGTAATTTGTAATGACCACAAAACACGTAAATCGTAATGATGATGATGACAGATGAAGATTGAAGACAGAACTTAGAATATATATATAACATTAATCTGAGACAGAAGAATCACAACTCCTCGATAAAAGTATTGAGGTCTCAGACAAAAAAGGTACTATAGATAGATAAATGATAAATCAAACCATGGATCTGGCGTAACAATAAAATTTAAAGTCGCTGTTTTTTGTCCATTATTTTCGACTAGGTATCGAATTTTGTTAATTTTCCTTTTTATACTGTCGACGAATTGTTTTTATTCAAAGATAGTTTAAATGAAGATTTCCTAGATATAGATATATGGGAATCGCAGATATAGAAGATAAACATTAAAATATGAGTAATAATGTGACAGAGACACATACATAAGTTTATGAGTGAGTTTAAGCGAGATAATCTACAATATCCGCTACCCCTTTCGCGCATGCATTTCGTCCCAATAGATGTGCTCCCAACAAACAATGGTTGCCATGGTGCAATACAATTTAATTTTAATTCTAATTGAATTAAGTCTGATTGGTAATATGTATTTATTATTGCAGTTATTATTAATGGGACGTTGTTTCTATTACGTTGTACAAATCGTCCAGCATGAAAACATAAAAAATACAACACACGTCACGGACTATCGCCACATTAATAAGTTAAATGGTACAGAGGCATGTGTGAGTGTCCACTGGCCGCTCGTTGCGTACGCGGTGAGAACCGCAAATAACCGGTTGACGATTGCACAGCCAGTTGACAATCTCAAGGTTAGCACGACACGTGTATTGTTATATTAATTGCAAAAGTGATGTTATTTATTCTATTAATATGGTTGTTTACTGTACTGTATGTAAGTAAGTAAATATTTGATAATATTTATATTTGTATGATCGTTTTGACTATGGAAAGATATTACATCACGGTATATTTTCACTATTACATTATTATAGGTCTTACTTAACGTCTGTTTGTAGGTTGGTTGGTATTTAAGGTAAGGTAGGTATTTATGTAAGTTCAGTTCAAATATTGCAAGTAACGTTTATAAGACTTCCCGATACCTGATTGAGCTAAAATTTGTACACCTGCATAATTTGGGTAACAATGCAATAAAATTATATTATACATAACCTAACGCTGCAGCCTGGATTTTCACTTCAATAGGGAACTCTTCAACGGTTAGTAGATGAAACATTCATAAAATTTTGTATGTAACTTTAGTTTTGATATCTAATCACGTTTTTACTAGGAACTGTTGATGCAGTGATGATTGTCATCTGACGAGGTTTCTTAGTAGTTAGTAGCAAGGACGCGAAACTTTGCATGTAAATATAATTTCATTTCAAAAATAATCATATTTAGTGTTAATTCTGCCAATCGTCACAAAAAGCCACTGTGGCACGTGTTTCGCTTGCACGAAGCATCAGGAGCTTTTGACTTGCCAAAAGCTGGAACTAGACATCTATTAATTTTCTTAATCGTTTGCCAAAGATGATCTCCACACGAGGGAACTCCTCAACGGCTAGTAACACGAACATGAGACCTTTAATATGTGTTTAAGCTTAAGTTAGAAAAGCATTTTTAAAGAAAGGCTATCAACATCAATACATGCTTCTTATTTCTGCTATTCACTACGTTATCCACTACTTACTAATATATAGAAATAAATACTTACAATTATGATATACATAAAAGTATTGAAGATTGTGTCTTTGATATGCCATGCGAGTGTTTCCCGTTAGATTTCTTTAAAAAATACTTTATATTAGATTAAGTATATACCACACCGTTAAAATAAACAATAAATGATTATAAATCAAAAAGTTACAAAGTAAAAATTAATAGAGTAGGTTATTTGTAAATTTATATTAATAGATGTTTTAAATCTTGCATCTAGGTTTATTAAATATCGTTGATCAAACCCAATAAAAATGTTTTGTTTAATTTATCTTAAATTTTTGTGACAACCATACCTCTGTACCGTTTATTTACTCAAATGCTTTCGCTTTCTCATTTACATACGCTGACAGCGAATCGTACGTAGTGATTAAAATCTACGATGGGAATAGATAGTTTAGTAGAGGCTGAATTTATTGAACCTCATTACTTTATTAAAAATAAATGAATTTATTCTATTTGCATGGATTGTAGTAACACAGCATTTGAATCGTTATTGCGCAGAAAATTATGTCAATAAATTGCATACAAATAATTTATTGCCAGTATAATTTAAAACATATAATTTAATACATTTTTATCTGTCATGATAAACTCAAAAACTACTGAACTAATTTAAATACGGCTTTAACTAATCGTCTAATTTCAACGTACTCGGTGCCTATCGAGGTTAGGTCACAACCCTGGCCTTGGGTCGTTTGGGTCGTACGTCCTTTTACCTTGGGTCAATACGGTGGTGTCTAACGATCAAAATACCAGCGAAGAAAAAAACACTATAAACATGCCTCCAGGTCCCTCAAAAGAGTTATTTCCGAGGTGAAGTCAAAGTACATAGGAAGATTAGGCGAGAGACTATAACACTTACCCTCGGGAAGTCCTTCGTTTTGGCCATTCGCCAAGATTGTCCAAGGAAATTACTGCCTGCCTGTCATTTCACCACTGTGCACTATGACTAGGACTATGACTCGCCGCCTCATGATACTGCCTCCTATGCCCCCTTTTCACGTCCAACTCGACTCTCGATGACTAAGATGCACGTCCACCGGCATTCCAGATTCCGGCATGGTACCATGGGGTGTACCTTGGATATAAATATATTTTGAGTGGGTCCTATGGCATTTTTATTCTCCTGTGATTTCTCTGGTGTTGCAAGATAATCCGTGTGGCGGTGATCACTTAACATCAGCTGATCAGTACGCTCGTTTGCCCTCTTGTCAATTATCAAGGTAGATATTATATCCTATCTATAGTTAGTGAACATAGTAGTTAAATTCATTTTGATAGCTAGAAACTAGAGTTGAGACGTACCTACTACCTATTATTAATTATACACTCTATAAAGTCTCTAGTTCATATTTCTATAGTATTTGCTACCATAAGAACTTAATACACTATTAAATCTGCAGAAAATCTGCTTAGGAAATATAAATATGTAATATAAGATAGAATATGGTGGTTCCAATTTAGTCTTGTTAGTAGGCTACGATAGAACATTTTCCTAAATTAAAACGACTTAGTTGATGTGTAATCACTACGCTTCCAATTTACTTGGCGTCCGCATTTTGTTCGTGACGAGCGTCTACGGATTACATTGTAATAGGTGTAGGTGTAAATGCCCTATCTAATATTAAAAAGTAGATCAAACTATATAGGATTGGTAATAGGATTGATTTATAATCAAGTATTTCATTTCAGTAGGTGTTGAAAAATGCATAACAGTCTAACCTAAATATAATTAAAAATTCACCTTTATACCTAACACCTAACCTAACAATATAATTTATATAATAATAATTATTATGCAAGAGGCTGATGAATATTATTAGCTAAGCTGATTATAGCCATCTATGAACTCATCGAAACGTGCGACCCATTATAATTCTACGTCAACACTGCGAGTCCTCGTTGGTCAGATTGAATCCAATTTAGTCATGTGTGATCACGAACATCCCCGTTAGATTACTGGGCAAAATGCTACTAGGCACAGAACACTTTTACCCTAACGAGCTACTACTAGGTGTAACGATGACTGACGACTGTGAATTGTGAAATGTGTGAATCAAAAGTGACAGTGGCGTCTGACGTAGGAACTAACAATGCTACAACCTACTATAGATAAAGTACTTGTAGTAGAATAAATAAAGTTTGTCAGGAATTAGGATTGAGGATTCAATCTCGCGAATGTTAATTGCATAGCCATTATAAAAGTTTAATAACGTCTTATTGTTTTATCCTGAGTATTACGTAAAAAGATGTATTCCAGTGATGATTATAACGAGGTAAGAAGATTACAGCTCATTTTACATTTGTATCGTTGATTGCATGGCATAACCTTGTTGTTGCATCTCTGATATATGTAAAATAAATATTTAACAATTTTGTTTAAAGAATATTTTTTATAAAAGAACAGTATTCAAATATTCAGTTGATGATTTCACAATATTCCCCAACAGTATTTATATATAGGTAGATCAATCAGTGTAGGTTCATTCTATCTAGAATCTTTAAGCAGGCTGTGCTTACCTATACATCCTGTAAGTACTCGAGTATAGTATTGTATATGTCAGTGTTTATGTGGTCTTTGAAGATAAAATGTGTGATAATTTGGAGACATTCTGGTTCTTCATGAATATTCACTGTGATAATACTGTTTCCTTCAAATGCCTACTTAATGATATTATAAATGTTTCAGGGTGGCTATGAATCATATGGTGATTATGAACCACATACAGGTGATCCTCAATATGACCTTGAGTTTGATAGATCATCCTACTATCAAATGCCAGAATTGGTAAAATATATTTCACAAAATTTAATTTATTTTAATAGTTATTCATTTATGAAACTAATAATATAACATTTTCAGGTTAAGAAATTTCTTGTTTACTTTAGAAACATGATAAACGAGGGTGTTACATATGAAATTCTTAATCTTTATGAGAACACTTTTCCGAAGTTGACTGAACAATATTTTGAGAACACTCCATGGCCTGATGAAAAAGAAGTGGCTCCTCTAGTAGACAATGATCAAGTGAGAATTTAGTAATTATATTTTATATTTAAATTGGAGCAATCCTCATGTATACCACATGAACCATAGAAAACAATTTGAAGTTTGTCAGTCCAAGATTGTCTTTTTGAAAAAGTATTGTCATATAATAAAAATAAGTTTCTGTCTTTCCAGTAGAAGATTATATACATATTCATTAATTAGTCAGCAATTTATAGATGATGCTGGGCTCACTTGATGGAAATTTATCAAATCATTACTACATTATGTGCTTGATTTGATTTGAAATCAATAAAAAAAAACATATCTACTGTAGGTAGTAACTACTGTAAAGTAAACTAAATTATGTACGGTTAATTAAGTCATTGATTGTTTGAAGTTCTATATAATATATATGAAACATATGTAAGATTTTCTACGATGCATTGTGGTGGATGTTGACGAATATATCATTGCATTTATTAATACTTTGAAATCAACACTGACAAGTTCTGATTTGTTTAAATTACTTAATAATTCTCTCTATTTTTAATTAAAGAATGCATTTCAAATGTCTCTTAAATTTTTGATGTTTATTTAGTAAGTTAAATATTCTCTTTTGTAAAATAAAATATTTAGCTTGAATTTAATATAGTTATTAAAAGCTATTTATTATTTGTAATAGTGTGATTCATATTTTTATAATGCTTTGTTTTATATCTCTAGGTGTTTATGATTCTCTATAAAGAGTTATACTTTCGGGATATCTATGCCCGTGTACCTGGAGGACCCAAGCCGGAGCAACGATTCTTATCATTCTACAACTACTGTGATTTGTTTAATTACATACTGTCTGCTGAGACTCCGGTACCCTTAGAATTGCCAGACCAATGGCTTTGGGAGCTGGTAGATGAATTTGTTTACCAGTTTCAATCATTTGCACAGTACAGGTATTATTATTGAACCTTTCTATTTTAATTAAATAAGTATTATCAACATTTACACACTGAGTGATGTCCCAGCTCTTTTCTAAAACTCATAATTATTTATCTGTGGGCCTGTGTTTTAGAGTGTCCATGGTAAATCAAGGATAAGCTAATAGATTTAGTTCTACAGCATATGTGGGTGAAAAAATTTGACAATTAACTGAAATATATATGGTGTGACTAGTTTACATTAGCTATTTTCATATTATGTCCGATTGTATATTATTATGAAGCAGTGCAGCCTATACTTGGGCTGACATGTAGGTACAGTCCTCACCCCTTAAGCGCCACTTCCACATGCGAGTTCGGCGATACGAGTGACAATGTGATCAAAACGTTAAAGTATCACCGAGGCCTGTCTCTGCAGATAGGGTCGCCTACTGCTCAGAGCGCGCCGATCGCGCTTTTAAACAAACTCTTTCAAGAAGACAATATTGTATAACGAGCATTGATAATAGATACAACTAGACTTCCAATCGCCTATTAAAAGGTTGTCTAAAAATGTCCGGACAGCGTGGTATACATTAACTTATATAGATAACATTAAAACATTCATTCGAATTAAAACCTTATTTTGTGCCAGTAATGTTCAAAGCAAGAACAATGTAATTGTTTTAGTAATTATTTAGCAAAATGATTAGAAACGTCAAGTTAGTTACACAAATTTGTTAATTTAAAGATGAACGAACTTACCTGAAATACGACACTCCATCCAAGTTTGCATAGGCTGTTTCACCAAACTCTTTGTTATACGCTACACATAGTGTTCTATTCAAAGCCCGTGCGAAACACAATTGAACGAAACTCTGCATAATAGAAGCGTGGGCAGAGTTTTGCTTCGGACACATTTTGAGCGTGATTGTTATTCAAGTTGTTTTTTTTTTTGGAATAGGAGGACAAACGAGCGTACGGGTCACCTGGTGTGAAGTGATCACCGCCGCCCACATTCTCTTGCAACACCAGAGGAATCACAAGAGCGTTGCCGGCTTTTAAGGAAGGTGTACGCGCTTTTTTTGAAGGTACCCATGTCGTATCGTCCCGGAAACACCGCACAAGGAAGCTCATTCCACAGCTTTGTAGTACGTGGAAGAAAGCTCCTTGAGGAGCTCTATGAGGGAGAAAGCTTCTTGAAAACCGCACTGTGGAGGACCGCCACACATTCAGATGGTGGGAATGATATCGTAACTTGTGGCGTGTCGTGCGAAGGTGAAATTTGGCGGCAGGAATCAAGTTAAACAGCTCTTCGGAACACTCCCCGTGATAAATGCGGTAGAAGACACACAATGAAGCGACGTCTCTACGCAACGCCAAGTGATCCAGCCGTTCACAGAGCACTGAGTCCCCGACAATTCGAGCTGCTCTACGTTGCACGCGGTCAAATGGATCGAGCGGATACTGGGGTGCACCAGACCAGAGATGACAGCAATACTCCATGTGTGGCCGGACCTGCGCTTTGTACAGCGCCAGAATGTGGGCCGGCTTGAAGTATTGCCGTGCTCTATTGATGACGCCCAGCTTCTTCGAAGCCAATTTGGCTTTGCCCTCCAGATGCCCACGGAATTGGCAATCGCTCGAGATTTCGAGACCCAGTATTCCGATACTAGGCGCGGCTTTAAGAGAAGTGTTCTCGAAGAGCGGTGATACGACAAATGGGGTTTTTGTAGTGGTAAACGCGCAAACTTGAGTCTTCTGGGGGTTAAATTGGACAAGGTTCAATTTACCCCATTCCGCGACCTTCTCGAGAGAGGACCCGATAGAAGACACAAGTTTCTCCCGGCACTGGTCGACGATTTCCCGAGAGAGACCTGCATGGCCCGTGTATACGGCATCACCAGTGCTGTCATCTGCATAGCAATGCATGTTGGAGGTGTCCAACATATCATTGATATGCAGAAGAAACAGCGTAGGAGATAGCACACAGCCTTGGGGCACTCCAGCATTCACGGGCTTCGGGTTCGAGCAATATCCGTCAACAACGACCTGTATGCTACGCCCAGTGAGGAAGCTGGAGGTCCACTTGCACAAGCTCTCGGGAAGCCCAAATGATGGAAGTTTTGAGAGGAGCGCCTTGTGCCATACACGATCAAAGGCCTTCGCTATATCCAGGCTAACTGCCAGGCCTTCCCCCTTGCTTTCAATAGCCGCCGCCCATCTATGTGTTAGGTATACCAGAAGATCACCTGCCGACCGTCCATGGCGAAAGCCGTACTGTCGGTCGTTGATCAACTGGTACCCATTAGGTATAGTAAAAGCTGGCGGCTAATTATGCTGTCCATGATTTTGGAGAGCAGGGAGCTGATAGCAATAGGCCTGTATTCGCCGGATCCGAACTGTCTCCTTTTTTTTGGATCGGATGGACAAGGGCTGACTTCCATGAGTCAGGGTCTACGCCTTTGGAATAAGAGTGCCGGAATAAACGCGTTAGCATCAGCGTCAACTCAGAGGCACACGTTCTAAGCACGATTGGAGAAATGCCATCCGGCCCGCTCGACTTCCTGACGTCCAACGAAAACAGAGCTCGCCTAACAGTTTTCTGTCTGAACTGTACTTCAGGCATAGAGCTCTGACACCGCGGGATGGTCGGCGGTGTTTTTCCGTTGTCGTCAAGAGTCGAGTTGGAGGCGAAAAGAGCGCACAGGAGCTCGGCTTTCTCTTTTGCCGTATGGGCCAGGGTGTCATTCCTCATGTGCAACGGCGGCATGGACGGCTGGTTGAAGTTACCAAGAGCAGCTTTCGACAACGACCAGAACTTGCGTGTTCCGGTCGGGTAATTGGAAAGCTGCTCGCCGATTTTGACGACGTGCTTAGACTTCGCACGGGCGATTTGCCGCTTAAAAAATCTGGAGGCACGGTTATATTTCCTCTTAAGAACTTTGCAGTTCGGATCCTTTGTGCCCAGCGCCGCAACCCAAGTTCGATACGCCTGTTTTTTGCAGTCAGATGCTGCTTTAACTGACGCATCGAACCAGGGCTGTGATCTGCCACCGATCGGTACTACAGAGCTTGGTATAAAAATATCCATGCCCTGCAGTATCACATCGGCTACTGCAATGGCGCAGGCACTAGGATCATCCGAAGGGAAACAAACCTTGCCCCAAGGGTAGGATGCAAAAAAGGAACGCATCCTATCCCAATCTGCTGACTTGTAGTGCCAAACGCGGCGGGTCGCTGGTGGTCTGCGACGTTGGCGTCGGATAGGTACTACACTCCTGACCAGGCAATGGTCGGACGTTCCAAGAGGGGCGTCGACAAAGACCTGGTAACTATCGGGATGTGTAGTCAGCAGAAGATCTAATAAGGACGGCATGTGGCTACCCACATCCGGGAGCCGCGTTGGCCACTCAACCAATTGGGACAGACCATACGCCAATGCAAAATTATGCACAGACTACGTGATCCAAGCCATTCGGCATTGTGCCCGTTGATATCACCCAAGACTACGATTTCAGCGGAGGGGATCTGTGCAAGCACGTCGTCAATTGCCGCTTGAACGCAGCCCATGAGATGATCGGTTTCTGCGTTACCACTATGGGACCTGTAAACACACGCATAGATACGGACGCGGTCGTCTAAATCTACGCGGAGCCAGAGAGTAGACAGGTTCCTACCCTCAAAATTGCCGAGACGGCGACAGCAGATATCCTCCCTAACGTACACACATACCCCGGCATGAGGCAAAAAGTTGTGCTCAATTTTGTACCCGGGGTACGTTAAATATGACGTATCGCTAGGTCGAGATATCTGCGTCTCCGTAAGGAAACACAAGGCCGGCTGCGCCGTCTCAAGGTGGTGGTGGACGGCGTTTAAATTATAGTGAATTCCCCTGATATTGCAAAAGTCCACGTTGAGCGTGGAGCGGGGTGCCGTGGTGTTACTGCCTCGTTTGTCATCGGTCATGCGCGGTTCTGTGCCCAACCCAGAATACGAGGGCAGCCCGAGCGAGAGTGCTCGGGGAGGGATTCTCCGGCTCTGGTAGAGCCGGTACCCTCCTGGGGTAATATCTTTTTACGGACCGCTCTCATATTTTGTTGGGGGGGCGAAGGGATGGCCTCCGGTCCTCGACACTAACCTATGCGAAACATAGCGGCACTAGGCCGCTACTTCACGCCGGTATTCTGTGCGAGTGTGGTAATTAACCCGGACGAGTCTGGCCCGATTGTGCTGACGTCATAAGACGGCAGCGTGACTCTCCCACTTCAATGAGATCGAGTCGCGATGGTCCAGCGAAGATTAATAGCGAGCCGTAGCGATGCACACATTCGTAGAGGTAGCGCCTTACATGTTTTACGGCCGTTTTCAATAACCTATCTATCCTTAGTTTAATTTACTACAGGTAGACAAATCTATTATTTTACGCTTACTTACATTTCAATAACCTATCAACATAAAGCATCCTACTAATATTATAAATGTGAAAGTTTGTATGTCTGGATGTATGTTTGAACTTCTTTAACGCAAAATCTACTGAATAGATTTTGATGAAACTTTACAATAATATAGCTTACACACCAGAATAACAAATAGGCTATAATTTATAAAACTATAGTGTGAATTATACAAAATATAAAAGAAGTGTGATTGTTACTAATGAATACAACTAGCGCCATCTCTTATCAACTAGCAAGCAAAAGATAAATACAATTTATATGGCAAAACAACGTTTGCCGGGTCAGCTAGTTGGACTATAACTATATTGGACATAACTATGGATAGATAAGATCTTGTCATTAAACAGTGACAGCAATGTATCCGTAACTAGAGATACGTTATTGAAAACGGTCGTAACTGTGGTTAATTGCCGCATTGTAATTTGATAATTAAATATTGCTTAAAACAAGAGAAGTTTGGTAATATTTAAGTATTATCTTCTATGTTATATTTCAGGTCCCGCACTTCAAAGTTAAGTCCTGCTGAAATTGACGCCCTGAACACTGAAAATAAAGCATGGAATGTGCTGTGTATTCTGAATGTGCTTCATTCACTGGTGGACAAGTCTAACATTAAAAAACAACTTGAAGTATGTATTACACAGTATAATAACAAAGTTAAATTTTCTGTAGTTTCTGTCTTATATTTTAACTTCATATTATAATAATTTTGATGATACACAATTAAAATTTTATGAACGATGCGGGACTCGAACCCGGCGTTCCGCGCCGGTGCTCTAACCAACTGAGCTAACCGTTCGAGTACAGCCTCGCTATAAAATTCTGTTTGCTTTGTTCAACTCTCAGGTTGTGGCTTCATCTACAGGATCTACTTTACAGTTGATAACCTGCTCAACCTAATATCGTGGGTTCGAGTCCCGCATCGTTCATAAAATTTTGTTTTTCAAATTTTATTTGTGTATTAATCCTAAAAGTGAGGGCTATTACTTTAAAAACATAATTCCTACATTGATTTGACGTAATCATTATGCACGCAAAGATTAAAGGGTGCAGACGTGATTTAAAGTTATTATTCTCATTCTTACGACGCCGTACGCGGCTGATAGAAGCAGAGCTGTATAAGTGTGTCGAAAATTGTTCAGCGAAACGCGAATGGAGCTGAATAAGTGCGCGTAGTCCCTTGAACTAGGAATCTCATTCCTGCATATATATTGTCAATGGATTTTTATGCAATGATATGTAATCTCTAAGGATATTTGTAACTCTGTTCGTTGGCTTGATCAATGTGTCATGATGCTTTGAAGGAAAGAGAGTACCAACAGCTTTCTCAGTGGCGTGATGGTTGCAATTACTAGTAACAATTACATCGCCTTTTTTGAGTCTGCCCACTAACATCGTGGCATAACATAACCGTACTATGAACTTATTAATCCCGGATTGAAATACGACATACTATAGCCGAACTATGCTGTGCTAGAACAAATCATCAGCAAATCACATATTATGACAACAAAATTTGTTGATGCTTCGGGCATTGCACGCGACAGTGATTTTGGATGATCGAAACCGTTTTTCCTGTCACGATTCTAACACGGTCATAATATGAGACGATGTAGTGGTCAGACGCCATTAAGGGTTATATTCCACCGGGACACTGTTCCGACTGTGGTTTCCGTAACCTACCAAACTAGACACACCATGCAGACACCAGAGTCATGACGCGTCCCAGCTGGTCGCCAATAAATTGGTAGCGCAACCATACGGACACCAGGTGAGTAACTCCCTATAGAGGTGTATACATTTTGTTGGAAGCGGCGACTGGTTGCGCCACCGTGGTGTCCCATTGAAATATAGTGAGATAATTTGATAAGATGAGTGAAGCTGCCCTGAATGAAGATGAAAATAACTGAAACTACGAATGAAAATTACCAGTGGGAGGCTCCTTTGCACAGGATGCCGGCTAGATTATGGGAACCAGCCTATTTCTGCCGTGAAGCAGTAATGTGTAAACATTAATGCGTTTCAGTCTGAAGGGCGCCGTAGCTAGTGAAATTACTGGGCAAATGAGACTTAACATCTTATGTCTCAAGGTGACGAGCGCAATTGTAGTGTCACTCAGAATGTTTGGATTTTTCAAGAATCCTGAGCGGCACTGCATTGTAATCGGCAATGCGTATCAATTACCATCAGCTGAACGTCCTGCTTGTCTCGTCCCTTTTTATCATAAATAAAATTTGATGCGCCGGGGGTTATTATGTGAAATATCCAATAAAAAATAACATGGGTTAATTTATGTTTAGGTTTATGCTGCCGGTGGTGACCCCGACTCAGTGGCTGGAGAGTTTGGTCGTCACTCATTGTACAAGATGCTGGGGTACTTTTCCCTGGTGGGACTACTGCGTCTACATTCTCTACTCGGCGACTACTACCAAGCCATTAAGGTACATTTAAAATAATTTATTATTAACTTCAAAATTGATTAAAGAAACAGTGGCCTGGCCGCACCTTATTGCATGTATGTAAATGATATAGCTATTACGCAAAAGTGTAACGGCCTTACAAATAAACTTGGTATAAAGTTATAACTGATGTTAACATCAGTTATAACTTTATACCATGGTTAACCAAAGAAAATGCAAAATGTTTACAATATCGTTGACAACACTGTAATAGTTATTTATGCAACTGTTGTGTAATAAGTGTTTTAATACCTAATTGTCAACAGTTGCATACAAGACTCTATCTACACCCAAAATATGAATCCTCTAAAAGATTCTGAAACATTTAGGTTACTGCTAACATTAAAACACCAGTCCTAGTAGTAACCTAATATCATCCATTACTCATTATATACAAATAAACTAAGTATTAATGAAATAATTATTTATTTTAGTAGTAATTTACATTTTGTATAGTGCAATAATTAAAATTCACTTGTATTTCAATATTATGTTCTTTTGGAAATTAATCGCTCATTTTTTGTAAACAAAACAATAAAAATATCGAAGAAAAATGGCGGGGATTCGAATAACCTACTTTTTTTACGGCGCGCGACGTTGTGTGGAATGCGCGTAAACGAAAATGTTCCTTTTTTGAAATTCATACAGATGCCACGCATCGAGCAATAAGAATGTGGCTGTCTGTTAAAACTCTTTGAGCATGAAGGGAATGAAAAAAAAATAGGAGTCTTGTTATGAAATTCAGTACAACACTAGAACACCCTTTTGGATGATGTAATGGTTATTAGAACATTGGGTGTTTTAATGTTGGCAATAAGCTAACTGTTTCAGAATCTTTAATAGAGGATTTAAAGCATGGGTTTAGATAAATACAATGATAATTCTGAAGTTTTTCGAATGACAAGCTGCCTTGCAAATAAACGCGGGAAACGTTATACGTCCGAACAAACCATTCGTAAGCAAAATGTCTATTTGTAAACATTTTACATATTCTTGGTTTATGCTTAGTTATAACTTTATGCCAATTTTATTTGTAAGGCCGTAAAGGTTTAATGGACTTAACCACCGTATAACATTTTTCAATTTGCAATATTAAACATTGAAAATATGTAGGTTAAAACGGTTAGCTCAGTTGGTTAGAGCACCGGCACGGAACGGGGAGGTCGCGGGTTCGATTCCCGCATCGTTCATAAAATTTTGTTTTTCAAATTTTATTTATGTACGTTAAAAGTTACCTATAAAGGTTATAGAAAAAAAAAAAATTATCTACATGACTTGTTTAAAATTTATTGTAATAGGTTTATGTTTTTCTTTATAAAATATTTTCATGCCTCATCTGGACTCACCCTGCATTCTGACAAAGACATTTCATGAAACTTCTACAATCACTTATTATGCCAAAAATACTTTCATATGTCGCTTATCAGGTAACTATTACAAACTGTTTAATCAACATTGATATATTTTCTTCATAATTCATGATATAAAAAAGATTGATAAGAATAAAAACATGTTACTCAAAAGTAACTTCCTTTAACTAAACCCATTTTAAAAACACTTAGCTTAAATCTATATAAAATTGTAACAGTAAAATTTGTACTTATCTAATATATAAAATTTTCATGTCGCGGTGTTTGTAGTTAAACTCCTTCGAAACGGCTTGATCGATTCTCATGAAATTTTGAGTGCATATTGGGTAGGTCTGAGAATCGGACAACATCCCATTTTTCAAATGTTAAGGGTGGTCCACGCCAAATTTTATTTAATTTTTTTGACATTTTTTTTTAAATTTGTTTGATTATGAGTCAGCATAAAAAAATACATACAACTTCAAATTTTCACCAATCTACGATCAACAGCTACTTTTGTATCCCGATTTCAATATCGGCAATACAACGCTAGTAACTTATATATTTAATATTTTTTTAAAGAATACAGAATACTGCTATGTGTTCTACAAACAATACTGAAGCCAAAAAGTTTTTTAAGTGCAGACCAAAAAGTTTTTTGTTGACCGTAGACAGTTTCGTAAGTAGGTATTAATTAATAATAGCTATTAGCCTATGGTAACTGGTTCCTAACCTTAAAGATTTTTGGAATTTAAAAAGTGTTATTCAGTGCTGTTTTTGTTGGAATATAATAGATAAGTATATTATAGTTAGAACGCTTAAATAATAAAAAGAAAAACCTAACCTAAAAACAAACAAAATAATCATTTAATTCTCCATTATCCCGGTTCTAAATTGAAAATGTATACTTAGTATCAATAGATTCAGAAAATTATAGAGAATTAATTAGTACAGGTCAGTTCTTGAGACGCTACCATTCCATTTCAAATATTATGTAGTATGAAACTTCGTCATTGTTCTTTTCTCAGTACGTATGTCCGGGCAAAACGGTAAAATACTGAATATATTTAATTCTTATTTAACATGAATATTAACAAGAGGTTGGCTACAACATATAGGCTTCATATTATTACGTTAGGTTCACGTTTCTGTTGCTGCTTTATCCACGCGCACGACGCCTTGGGCAGAAATTGGTTGTTAAATAAACCCCAAAACCACGTCTTAAGTTTTCTTTACAATATATATAAGCAGAAATAAATGTAACTTTAGGTATTTAACTTTAGGAGGAGGTTCTCAATTCGTCAGTATCCTTTTTTTTTGTTATCATATTATTGTGAACTTAATCTATGTTAAACTATAAAAGGAATAGGAATATATGTATATTGTGGAAGGAGCTGGACTGGTTGGAATGACTGGCCAACACTGCACGCAAAATGTACCCAACTTAGTGGAATTGCGGAAACAGGATCCCCTCTACAAATACCAATACTATAAAAACAATATATAAACGTATCTTCCATGATTATCGAAGGTCCTGGAGAACATCGAGCTGCACAAGAAGTCCCAGTACTCGCACGTGCCCGCGTGCCAGATCTCCACGTCGTACTACGTGGGGTTCGCGTACATGATGATGCGGCGCTACTCCGACGCCATCCGCACTCTGTCCTCGGCCCTGCTGTACATGCAGCGCACCAAACAGCTGTTCTCGTCGCGCTCCTACCAGAACGACCAGATCAACAAGCAGACCGAGCAGATGTACCACTTGCTGGCCATCTGTTTAGTGTTGCATCCGCAGTGCGTCGACGAGTCCATACAGCAGGTGAGAAGAAGATATATTAACAGGTGGTCCACTTAATTTGAATCGGTCAGCACACTACGGACAAAAAAATCACTCCATAAAAATATTTTCAAATTCAAATTCAAAAACACTTTATTCATGTAGGTCACGGAAATAACACTTACGAATGTCAAAAAATAAAATATTGTTTCTTATTGAATTTACCGCTACTTCGTAAACGGCTAATGAGAAGAAGTAGCAAGAAACTCATTGCCAATCTTTTAAGATGTACATTTTAATTGTTTTACAAATCATTTCAATTACAATATATGCAAAGTGACGCAACAAAAATACTCAAATGTCGAAAACTGAAAGACTTACATGAGTAAGTCAAAAAAAGAAAAAAAAATAGTAAATTTATAAAAAAATAAACACAAGAGTTATTGAGTATAGTAGATGCATCAATCCACACATACCGTAAATAAATAAAGGCATTATGCGAGCATATCATAAAATAAAATCTATAATAACTTTAACTTTCTACTATTTAGCAATCTACCTCTCTAATTCGAAAATAAATGCCTCAAACTTAAGAAGAAAAAAGCGCAAGAAACAAAGTAGACTCTTTGTTTTGGATTAAACTGCATTTAAATTCTAATTTGTTCGTTAATTAGGCTTGAGGCAAGCTTTTGTTAACGATTCTTTTCAATTTTGCAATACCTATAGGTATGTAGCCTATCTCATTGATCTTGTAAAAACATTGGTATGCTTTGCCCTACAAAAAATTTATGAATATGTCTTAGCTGCGTAATGATGTTCATAAAAAGTTGCTAAGGTTATAAAAACTACAATCTTTTGAACTCGATCATTCACATTATCAAATATATTGGCAGCAGTCATTATGTGTTTTTCTTTAAATTTTCCTCTAATTGTTTCTCTGGGACTAAAAATCGCGTGAATTTCCCATTAGAAGAATCTCATAGTAAAATTTAAATATTCATATGTACCTCAAATTTGGTAACAATCCAAGTTCTCATAGGAAGAACTCATCTAAATATATTTTAAAATCTTGTTGAATAGTAATTAACTAATAAATCATTACTTCAGGTTCTGCGTGAGAAGAATTATCACGAGAAGATGTTCAAGATGCAGTACGGTGATCTAGGCGAGTTCGAGAGCTGCTTTACATTCGCTTGCCCCAAGTTTCTGTCGCCCTGCCCCCCGCCCATAGAGCCTGGCTCCAACTATGGCCGTGATGCTGTGAAGCATCAGACCCAAGTCTTCATGGATGAGGTAAATATTCATTTTATTATTGCCAATGATATTTTGTATATTTAAAAGGACAGGCAGATAATATGTTATTAGCATGTGTATAGCACATTGGATGGGGGCAGTGCGATCTTTGGGGGAGGCCTTTGTCCAGCAGTGGATGTATTCCGGTTGAAATGGATGTGCATAGCACAACTAAAAAGGACCCTTTTAGTAAGACAAAAAAGTAATATAGTGTGGTAATGTTAAATAAGGAGATATAAGTGAGGATAGAAAGAGAGAGAGAGAGAGTAACGTTTCGTATATTAACTGTTGGTGCAATAGAGAGGGGTGCGAGCACACATTTTCTTTCTCTCATAGCCATTCGTATATCTAAGACATAGTACAGGCCTATTGTACATATCATACACCAGTGGGAGGCTCCTTTGCACCGGATGCCGGTTAGTTTATGGGTACCACAACGGCGCCTATTTCTGCCGTGAAGCAGTAATGTGTAAGCATTACTGTGTTTCAGTCTAAAGGGCGTCATAGCTAGTGAAATTACTGGCCAAATGAGACTTGACACCTTATGTCTCAAGGTGACGAGCGCAGCTGTGGTGCTACTCAGAATATTTGGGTTTTTCAATAATCTTGAGCGGCACTGCAGTGTAATGGGCAGGGCGTATCAATTACCATCAGCTGAACGTCCTGCTTGTCTCGTCCCTTATATTCATAAAAAAAAATTGCAAGAGAGCTGAGCAGTGGGTGCGCACATTTTCCGGCGATATTAAAGTTTACGATTGTTCGGGCAGGTCCGGCAACAAAAGATGCTGCCCACGATCCGGTCGTACCTGAAGCTGTACACCACTCTGCCGATGGCGAAGCTTGCCGCCTTCATGTCTGCGGCGCGCGGCGGCGGAGAACGAGACGCGGCGCGGGAACACGCCGCTCTGGCCATCCACCTGCTGTGCTTCAAGCACAAGATGAAGAACGTGGTGTGGAGCAAGGGACCCAGCGGCCTGGACGGCAAGTTCCAGAGCGGCTCCGAGGTGCGTGGCTCTAATTATAACACTAACGTTTATATATTAGTATTTTATTTAGTAGTCTTGCCATAAATACTAAAACAAAAAAAAAATACTATAACATTTATTACTTGAGGCAAGTTATCAATAGAAGCACACACTCTTTCCATAGGAATATTCTTCACTGCCAAACGCACGGAATGTTTTAGGGACTCCAAATTATCATGTCGTTTAGAGCAAGCCGTACTCTAAAACTGACTATAAATCATAATCCAGTGGATTAAGATCGCGACTAGACGACGGCCGAAACGTTCGTTTCCAACCAAGACTGCGTAGATCGAGCTTTATGACCCGACGCCGAGTCTTGCTGGAAGGACCATTCTTGGTTGTTGAACATGGTATTGTTAAGGGGCTTCATTACCTACTCTAGAATGGTATCTTGATACTTATGCCGATGTTTTGATACCTTTTATTTATACCCCTCCAAACCATCACTGAAGTCGGATATTGCTCATGTTGCACTATGTCAACTAATTGGGAAGCTGTATTAGAGCTTTGAGCATAAATACGGTCATTTTGTTTGTTAAAATGTTGCTCAATTGTAAAAATGTTCACATCCGTAAACAAAATCTTTCTGTTACCTCCCTTTGGGTACCGCTTCAGTAGTTGTTTCGATTTCACCACCCCATCCGACGGGAAGCAAACAAAAATAAGTTTAAAAAAAACGATTGAAGTGTTATTTAATGTTGCAGTTACATTCGTTTTAGGATTTATTGTATGAGACTCGCACGATCCTGTTGTCAAACTGTGTAATAGTTATTTGTGCAACTGTTGTGTAATAAGGTGTATTAAAACACGAAGGTGGATTTATCACACGAGGCGAAGCCGAGTTTGATAATAGTATCACATGTGTTTTAATACCTAATTATCAACAGTTGCATACAAAATTTTATCTACGCCCATAACCTAATATCATTCATTACTGTTATCATAATTATATACAAATAAACTAAGTATTAATTAAACAATTATTTATTTTAGTAGTTATTTACGTTTTGTATAGTGCAATAATTAAAATTCACTCGAATATAATGTTCTTTTGCAGCGTTTAAAATGAATCGCTCAAAAATATCGAAGAAAAATGGCGGGGATTCGAATAACCTACTTTTTTTTACGGCGCGCGACGTTCTGGGAGTGTGGAGCGCGCGTAAACGAAAATGTTCTTTTTTTGAAATTCATACAGAAACCACGCATCGAGCAATAAGAATGTGGCTCTATGTTGAAACTCTTTGCGCATGAAGGGATATAAAAAAACATAGGAGTGTTGTTATGAAATTCAGTACAACTTACAACACTCTTTTGGATGATGTAATGGTTATTAGAACATTGGGTGTTTTAATGTTGGCAATAAGCTAACTGTTTCAAAATCTTTAATAGAGGATTTAAAGCATGGGTGTAGATAAACAGTTTTACAGGACACTATTAGTTTAAGAAGAATTTTATGATGATATTTTCTCAGTCTTATATTGCGTCCTTCTTTCTAATTATTAATAAAAAATCTCCATCTATCTAATTATTAACTTACGATAATATTATTACTGTGCAATATGTGACTTATTGATCTTTTGGATAAATTAGTTTTATAATAAATTTTTGATAAATTAGTTTTATAATAAATTTTTTTATCGTTTCAGTTGGACTTCTACATCGATAACGACATGATTCACATCGCCGATACTAAAGTAGCACACCGCTATGGCGATTTCTTTATCCGTAAGCTCCTCAAGTTTGAAGAACTCAACCGCAAGTTGCATCATATTAAGATTTAGTGCGGCGTTTTGTGATAAATAAATATCATATTATAATTCGAATGTTTTATTTGTAACAAAAAATTGATGTGTAATGAATAGAATATTAGACTTCCTTTATTTCAAGACTCTAAATTCTGAGAATTTCGACTCAGCCGCCTTATTCAAACTTGGATAGCAGGTAGGTACTGATAAAAGGTATTTAATCTGTATTAATTGTTGATATGCTATTTATTTAGTGGTTAAATTGCACATTTGAGGAAATAATAATCCACTTATTTATTACCACGATGTGCAATAAGCCCTTTTTTTAAATTTCAGTAAATATTAAGATATGGTCGCTAACTATGGGAAGAAGAAGAATGAAGAAGCTCATTGTTGCTCAGTTTTCCTGCGAGATCGAATCAGAAATGAGGAGAACCATAGAAGAACCAAAGTTACTGACATAGCCCAGATGGTTGCGAAATTAAGTGACAGTGGGCAGGGCATATAGCTCGACGGACAGATGGCCGTAAGTCCTCGAATGGAACCACGTACCGGAAGACATAGTGTTGGTAGGCCTACCAAAAGATGGACCTACGGTCAAGCGCAGGACCGATCGTCATGGCGATCTTTGGGGGAGTCCTTTGTCCAGCAGTGGACGTCTTCCGGCTGAAATGATGAAATATTAAGATAAGTTACCCATTGCACGCTTCTATAATGTCGTGAATTTGCTAGCATTATTGTGTTTCGGTCTGAATGGCGCCACAGGTAGTGAAACTTAACATCTTATGTCTCAGTGATAAGTTTAGGTTCAACCAAGAATCCTGCACTGCACTTACCATTCGGGCAGGGCGTATCACATACCATCACTTGCTCGTCTCGTCACATTTTCTCATAAAAAAGTGCAGGTCACAGGAGCGGTAGGTACTAAAGAAGTTTCTATAAATCAACAACTTTTACAGAAATAGCTACCTACTAAAGCAGCCCGCTTATATAAGACTCATACCTACATTCAATGAGCTTACGTTACTATGATGTACTCAGAGCAAATAGAGGCGAGCGACAAAACAGCGTGCGTCAATAGCGTGAAAATGTTACGTAGCTCTTTTCCTACTTAATTTAAATTGTCGATGACCAATGTAACGAAAGCTACTTAATTGCCTAATTTAGGTACGTGTTGGTAGGTATTATGTTGTTATATTTACGTTTGTTATGCTTATTAAAACTTTTTATGCTTCTCTATGTTTGAGAAATCGTACCTACTCTAATAAAAAAAATATTTAGGTACCTATGACTAGAATGGATAAGCGAAGCGTATTCACGATGCGTTGAGCCATTAATAGCAGAATGAATGACGAATGTTGATTGACCCCTAAGATATGAGTAGGTAACTATGCCCCGAGGCCCACGCATCCCGCGCGCCGGATTTTTTTGTACTTTATTATCCTGTATTTTCGAATCCTAAACCATCTGTCTGTGTATCCTATACTATCGGACCTATAGTATCTACTGTAAAAAGCTAAATACGGGGTAAAAATAATTCTGTACAAATGCTGTAATAATTTAATAACAATGCTGTAAAAATTCAGGGATTTTACAAATAATGCTAACCCTCCAGCCATAAAGTTATGAGGTTATTTGTCAAAACGACTTCAATGAGCCATAGGTACCTCTGTACGATAGCCCAGTTCAGAAATTCCAGTACAGCAATATCCATGGTTTTCCTTACATATGGTTCAAATTCAAATATTTTTATTCAAAATAGGATGTGACATCATTTAAGTCAAAAACTAACACCCACTCCAAAATTAATGCCTCAGACCTGAGAAGAATGGGCGCAACAAACTCAGCAGGCTTTTTTTTCATCGAATAAATATGTTTACAATTTTTTTTTTATGGAATAGGAGGACAAACGAGCGTACGGGTCACCTGTTATTAAGTGATCACCGCCGCCCACAATCTCTTGCAACACCAGAGGAATCACAGGAGCGTTGCCGGCCTTAAAGGAAGGTGTACGCGCTTTTTTTGAAGGTACCCATGTCGTATCGTCCCGGAAACACCGCAAAAGGAAGCTCATTCCACAGCTTTGTAGTACGTGGAAGAAAGCTCCTTGAAAACCGCACTGTGGAGGACCGCCACACATCCAGATGGTGAGGATGATATCCTAACTTGTGGCGTGTCGTGCGAAGGTGGAATTCGGCGACAATTCGAATTCGAATTGTACAATTAAACTTATTATTTAATAGCCTGAGGGCGGTCACTCCATTCCCAATCTACGGTATCATTAAGAAAGTCATTTATGTTATACTAACCTTTACCACACAAAGGTTTTTTAACAATTCTTTGAATATTAATTATTTTGAATAACGTAATACATTGTTTTGAACATTTTCTGATCTTGTTGTAAAAGCATATACACCGCCCCACAAAAGACTTAGCCGAGTAGTATGTATCATAAGTTTATGTCTGTTCCTGGTGTTAACATTATGGTTATGACAGTTTCTCGCAAATTCACTTATGTGCCTATGAACATATATTACATTATCAAGAATATATTGAGAAGCAACAGTCAAGATGTTTATTTTTTTGAATTTTGCTCTCAATGATTCTTCAGGACCTAGGTTATAAATAGCGCGAATAGCCCTCTTCTGCAGCACAAATATTGTATTAATATCGGCAGCGTTGATATAATACTATGGAAATAACTAAAGTATACTAGTCGCGCCGTATCTATGTCAGTTAATTGTCTAATCTTTTTAACCGCGTATGCTGCAGAACTAAGTCTGTTCGCCAATCCTTCATTATGGGGGCCCCATTGTATTTTGGAATCTAGAGTTATGCCAAGAAATATAGCAGATTACACCGGTTCTATCACCTCTCCGTTTGACAAAACATTTGCATTTACATTTTTGACATTTGGTACGGTAAATTTAATGTATTTAGTTTTCTTGCTATTTACCAATAGTTTATTAGCGCTAAACCAGTACACGATGTCAGATAGAATATCGTTCACTTCGTCATACATAGCTTGGTTTCTTTTCACTGTGAAAATCCGTGAAGTGTCGTCCGCAAACAATACTAACTTATGTTTTTCTCTATAAGATTAGGAAGATCATTTATATAGATAAGGAAGAGGAACGGTCCATGAATAGACCCTTGTGGTACGCCCATACTGAGAGGAGTGCCAGGAGATCTCCTGCCATTCACGTCGACCCTCTGAATACTATTGTTTAGATATGAAGTCAGAAGATCGAACGCAGTTCCTTATATGCCATAGTGGTATAGCTTCCTGACCAGCGTTGAATGTTGAACACAATCAAAAGCCTTAGATAAATCACAGATGATGCCAAGTGCATTCTGTGATTCCTCCCAGGCATCAAAAATATTATTGATTAGTTCAACACCTGCATCCGTTGTTGAACGTCCCCGTATACTGTGCACTAGCGTTAACTGCATTATTGCAGTGTGAGCACTTCATTATTTATTACAATACGAAAAAATCAGTAGGCATAAAATTTTGTATACCTAAAGGTTGGTTAACCTACAGAAACATAGAACGTGTTCTTTATACAATTTTCGAAAATGTAAATAGGTATCACATAGCAATTTTTTTCCATCGATGGATGGATAGTGGAAAGAGGAGGTACGGTGGGACAGAGGACGCTTGCCAATCACTGGATAATCTAGCAATGTCGCATTTTTATATTTGGTATATATACCAGAACATAAAATGTCAGGATGCAATTAGACCAAAAATTTTCTTATTTTCTTGTGATACCGCTCCCTTGACTTTGCTAGACACAGAGCTGACTTTTTTTAAATTTCTAAACCCTGTTGGATAGACAACCATCTGATTATCAATTATCTACTCGTAATTGGCTGCAAAATTATGAGAGCTATTTAACATGTTGTGTCGCAGTGTCGGGCTTCAAGTGCCCTACTTAAAGCACGCATCGAGGTTAAAGTAAAAATCCTTATGTTTTTCTTAATTTATTACACTTCTTAGATATTAACATATTATTATATCTTATTATAGTTTTGGTACGTAATGTACATATTTTCGATTTCTTTTATATGTTCTTTTAGGTTCTTTTATTTCAATATTTTCCTTTTGAACCGGCTTAGGATGACTTTCTTGAAATTGTTGCCATGGGTGCTCTGATTTTAATCCTTCTTCAATATTAATTTCTTTTAGCCAGTCTTTATACCTTTTACTGAAACTGCTATAAGCTTTATGTAAAACAGATTCCTTTTTCTGAAACCAAAAAATAAAATAATTGAAGACAAGAGAAGTATTTAAATTCGAAACAATTCATCTATATTTTATATTTCATGCAATTAGCAAGTTGAAACAAACACACAATTACATTGACTCATACCTAATACTAGGCTAGGACAGTAAAAAAAGAAGGACTCCGTGTCACCTTACATATCAGTGAGGCACCAAAACAAGCCGGTAAACGTGTAAATACATAGCCCCACGCATATACTTACACTAATACAAGCCGATCGGCCGCCAATATGAGAATTGCCATTGTCTGTGATAGATCGATTTGCGTCGCAATAAAATATTTTAAAAATGCGGTCATGTGTTGTGAAACAGTGTAAAAACAATACTATAAAAGTATTTGTGGGTATATGATTATTTAAGGGAGAAAAAATTGTGTAACTGGTTTACCCCGTAACCACACACACACTAGCATAAAGGTGCTTCACATGCTTATATCACGGTGCGTAGTTCTTTTTTTTTTACTAGTCCGTGGGCTAGGCCAGTTTTTAATGTTTTAAAGAAATAACAAACAACAATTACGTTGACTCATACCTAATACTAGGCTAGGTCAGTGTTATAAAGTACAAATGATTAATATTAAAAATTTTAATGTTTTAAATAAATAAATGGTAAAAAGAATCAAAACTTTTGACACAAGTGACACACACATTTCCTTGACCTATATGAATAAATAATTTGATTCAAATATTATGACAATCTTTATAGTTATTATATAAAATTTTACAAAAGTTTTTTCAACCCTTATTTATTATTAAAAATCCTTCATATTATAATCATTAAGTGTGTAAATATTATATTGTGCAAAAGGATCATTTTCATTTTATACCTGATTGCTTAGTTTTGAGCACTTTTCATTGAAATCCTCCAAACGTTTGAGAAATATATCATTCACTCTCAATTTCTCTTCTATCACAATATTCATAATATATAAAATATATCCAAATTGTATTCTTGTTGTGCCATGCTTTAATAAAGTACTAAGTATTTCTATATTGACTCTGAAAATAAAATCATTAATATTAATATTTGTTATTAATTTCTGATAAAAGATGTAATTTTATTTTTCCACAATTTTAGTAATTAAAATCATATAAAGATACAACTTGTTAAGTTTTCCAGGATGCTTCACAAAGTTAAAGCAATAATTTAATATAGAATAGTCTTCCACTAAAAAAAAAACTATAAAATGGCACCACCTTATATGTATAGGTAGGCCTTCTTTTATTATAGGCTTAAGTTGGCATAAAATAGGAGATAATATTAAAAAGGATAAATTATAATCCAACTCAGGTGACAGTAGCATTTTGTATCATAAATCACCAAAAGGGCTACCAAGCCTAGTTTCTTTGTATCATTGTGATTTAAGTAACCGACATAGTCCAAACAAATGCGAAACTGAAGTGGCCGCAGTGGGCAGGGCACATAGTTCAACAGACAGATGGCTGTTGGAGCAGTTAAGTCCTCGAATGGCGACCACATAACAGAAGATGCAGTGTTGGTAGGCCCCCTACAAGATGGACCGATGATCTGGTCAAGATCATCTGAATATGTTGGATGAGGGCAGTGCTGGACCAATCATTGTGGAAATTCTTTGGGGGAGGCCTTTGTCCAGCAGCGGACATCTTCCGGCTGATGATAATGATGATTTTAATTTTTTAATAATCAGATTCTAGAACAAAATATAATATAATCATGTGATTTCTACTATAATATATTATTTCAAAGAATGTTATTCCATGGTGTTGTTATTAGGAATTTCCTGACAAAAATAACTCTATAATTTACTTTAACTTTTTCTCCTTCATCTCATTCAAAAGCTTTTCTCCATCTTCCTTGCTTGGACAGGCCATTGCTAAAACTCCATAAGTAATTAGGTTTTCTTTAATTTGATATTTTTTATTCCATGGATGTTTTTTGCAATTTTTTCTATATTCTTTAATCAAATTTTTGACAGCCTAAAAATATAAAAATAATGTTAGTTAAAATAATTACTGTTCTATCTTAATTTAGTTACATTTTTATTTTATGTATGTATCTTAATTTATTTTTAATTAATAGTCCCATAGTAAATAATATTTCCTTACATTTGCACTGTCATAGTCCAGTCTTAAGCAGCGTTTTTTTATTAGCATATTGTAGAAACTTATATCAGTTCTTAAACCTAATGAATTAATGGTACTGAGTAATTTATCTTCTGCTTCTGCAGTGTCATCAATCACCATTATCATTTGTGTGAATGTTTTAATATCTGGTTTGACTAAATATGCTTCCATTTCTTTTAAGAAATCATCCTGTCCACCAACAAGTGCAAATCTATCTTGGACTTTAACAACATTTTTTAATCCATGAACATTCTCAAATTGAAGTGTTCTTGATAATAAATTAGGTACTAATCTTTTTTGTACTGTCTGCATTTGCTTTGGTTCTATTACATTTAAATTCATTTGATTATCATCATCATTTTTTATTAAATTTGTATTTACATGAGTTGTTAAACTCATATCTATTTGTCTCTGTTCTGACTCATATTTTTCAACATTGTCGTTTGGTAATTTTTTTTTATTAGAATCAGTGGAAGATGGTAATAATTCTTGATTCGAAATTAATTTACTTTTACTATCTACATGTAAAATATTATTATTGCTTAAAACTGACAGTTCTCTTATGACACCAATCAACTCATTTATATTTTCATTGGTTCCTAATTTACAATCTTTAACACATTTAAGCATTAAATTAAATGAGTATAGATTAGGTTTTTCCCTTGCATTTAACATTTTTCTCCACACAATGAGAGCATGTCGCAAACCTGACTGTTCATCAGAAATACATGCGTGAAGCAAATGATTGAATGTATGAACTCTTATTTTGATTTTTTTTGAGATCATTTCATCAATTAATTTAAATGCTGTTTGTAAATCTCCACATCTTCCAAAAGTTTTTATCATTACATTGTAGTTAGTAAGGTTGGGTTCTATACCTTTTTCAATCATAAGATTTCTTAAATGAGTGGCCAGTTTTAGTCCATTTTCTTTCCAAGGACTTTTCATACAAGCCTCAAATAAACAGGTGTAGGTATCTCCTGTTGGCTTTAAAGCTCTCCTTTTCATGTCATTGTATAATTTAAAGGCCTTTTTTGTATAGCCAACATCTGCACAAGCACCAATTAGAATATTATATATATAGTTTTCTGGCTGAACTTTGTCTTCTTTTAGCATCCTTATTTCTAATACATCAATTGCTTCTTTGACTTGTTTATACTTCAAATGTTGTTTGATAAGATCAGCATACTGTTTGGTAGTCATTTTTTGGGAAGGCAATGGATGGTAAGTTTGAAAGTTATCTTCTTGAATATCCCCCTCATCTGTCATCTTATCATTATTTATTAGAGTTCTTGAAAGAGTTCCAAAAGTGTTGGGGTCTTCTAAATATGTGATTTCGTTTTCTGTTTTAAACTCTTTGAGGTTGGATGACTGTCTAATAAGATTTGGTGTTGTAATTGAGTTGTTTCGTATAATATAAATATAGCCAGTTTTAGTTTTTATATTCCTAATGTAGTTTATACATCTAGTAGCCATATCTTAATTATTTTTTTGTAAAAATTTTATAGTAAACATAAGAAATTTACTAACCTACACAAACAATCGTTAGAAAAATTATAGTTAATTGCAAGGTAATTGTTTAATCGGATTGTAAAATGTTTTTCAAAGATGATGTAAATATTACTAAGAGGCTAGACAGCCTAAATAAAAATTGAAACAAGTTTAGTAAATAGTAAATAATATATACGTCCTGTAATTTGACATATGTTTGATTTTTTTTTGGATTTTATGGCCCGGTAACGAGACACATATGTTTGAAATAATAGTACAAAGAGAATATAATCACTTTATGTTAAATTATTACCGTATCGCGATTAGCCATGAAGTTATAATCAAGCTAAGTTTGACAGCGAACAGTTCCCTAAATCGTAGTGGATTTCGGCCATCTCCCTTTTTTACAAGTTTATAACCGTCATCTGTCAATGATTGCACGTTTCATAAAATCGATTGAATCGCTTTTTTCTTGACTTAGGCTGGGCACAAACGTTCGGATACCGGATTAGGTTTCCTGATCAGGAATTCAGATTCGTGATTCCATGAGACTAGCGCAAACGTCCGGTATTTTTGTTCGGATTTTTTTATGACCAGTACAAATAGATACGCTTGTAAAAGCACACGCAAGTGTTAATACAAACTTAAGAGTTATTAAAAACCATTTTTCATATCTGATCCCAAGCCAAGTGCTTTACGTTTCTATTGCGGTAGTCTGTATTATTGATATGCATGGATATTGTTGAACCGCCATTATTAAATTGTCAGCTTCAAACATTTTGTTACCTACGACAAGTCTATAGACGTCCACTCGCTACAAATTGCGGATTTGAATTGAAATATCCGTGCGTGTGCCAAGGTTAAGCCGAAATGGCGTACATTTCGGGTTTAGAGCTGCGTTCGGGATGACGTCATTGAGTTTTTTCCGTTCTTACGAACGGTATGCACCGAACCGAATGTTAGGTTTTTTTTCCGTTCGGAAATAATAAGAATAATGTGCGTCTTATTGAATATTTTTTATGTAATATGAGCATTCAGGTTTCCGAATCTGAATTCCTGATCATGAAACCTACTCCGATTTCCTAACGTATACGCCCAGCCTTAAGGCTAAGCACGCACTGCGACTAAACGTAAGTCTGAAAACGCAAAAAAAATAACATATAGATTTTGAAAACGCAACTTGCTACATTTTGATCGCAGTTTGTAAAAGCGCGTTTTTTTGTGTCCCATAGTATTAGTATGGTGGCGCACGCACGCCGGTTAACCGCACTCGGTTTTCTATTCAGACGTTGCGTCGTTGTACATTTTGTAAAAATATCCTTTCAAATGTCTTTGATCTGATAATGTACCCAGTACCTACGGTGGCGCTGTTTTCGTTTTCTTTTTTGAAAACCAAAGCCGCAACACATCCTGCTTGCCAGAAATCCATGGTGATACTGGAAAAAAATTAACCAAAACGCAGTGCGAGGTTGTATGCGGTTTTGCGTTTTCAGCTATTTGTAAACCGCTCGCCTTTAAACGCAGTGCGTGCTAAGTCTAATGTAAGAGTTTCGTTAGGCTGATGTTTTTTTTATGATTTTTTTTAATTGATATGGCCTAGTAAAGAGACCATTAAAAGTCATCAAATTATTTTATAAACACAGAACACTTTTACTTATCTCCCCTAATAATAATGATATTGTTAAGCATAAGTTATTGAATATCTGAGTAGGTTGATCGGTGGTCAGTCAAGTCTTAAAAAGTATTTTTTTAAATTCTGTTTTAAATTTGTCTCAGTCAACATTCAACAGTCGGTCAAGTCATTGAGAGAGGGAGCTTCCTTCAACTTCAAAAAGACCGTCGAAATTCCTTTTAGTCTATCGGCGACGCGCACAGAATTATTTAAGAGCTCCTATTCATCATTGACATAGGCAGTAAGGCCCGGGCTATAGCCTGTTCACAAGGACGAATACATATAAAAAAAACATTATTCACATATTGACGTTTGACACATCCATAGGCCACCGGCAAATGGCCATGTGTTTTGACTTTTGAGCTTTTTGGTTACAAATGTTACAAATAAAATAATTTAATTTTGAGAACTGAAACGTTTCATTAATCAAAGCAGTAATAAGCAAATATATTCATATAGTGCTTTATACCAAATTTAATTCTTAAGGAGAAAAATGTCGATGTTGGAGGAAGAGCCAATGGAAGATAGTACTTCTGAGAGTGAAAATGAAATGGAAGAACGAGAAGAAGAAGAAGACGACGACCGGCCAAAAACATATCTTCCGGGGCAACCTCTAAAAGACGATGAGCACTTGGTATGTGACCAGTCTGCATATTTAATGCTGCACCAGGCGCAGACGGGAGCGCCTTGCCTTAGTTTTGATATTATTCAAGATAACCTCGGTAATGATCGGCAACAATATCCAATGACTGCTTATCTAGTTGCTGGTACTCAGGCATCGAGTGCACACTTAAATAAGTAAGTATACTGCAAATTATTGTAAAGCTAAAACAGTTAAGTTTCCCTTACTTTTAGATTGTTAGAAATGAATTCTAAAGTACTTTTTAGGGGTGGGACATGGGTAGTTTAAAAATATTAGTAGCTAATATTTTTAAGCTTACCTCTGGTGAAGTTTTGATTTAAATATCAATACACATTAATTGAAAATGGAAATAAAATTTGAAATGCATTTCTGTTCTTAGATAATTTGAAGTAGGAATATTAATTACTTGTAAATGCTCCAGTCTGGCTTGGATTCCCCATTATCTTCCTTTATCGAACATCTTGAACCACAGTAACATGCCTTCAATGAAATTAACTTATAGGTAGGTTATAGACCTAAATAAGAGGTAATATTCATGATTCATGTGACACAATCACTTTGTGATGTTGTTAAAGAGGATGTGTGGTGGTGATATTAAGAATAATAACATTCTAGGCTTGTTTAATTCTTAAACAATTTTCCAATTATTGTTTTACTATGAGCCATAATGTTTTCTCTTTGTTCCTACAAATAATCATACATAAATATACCAATGAATGCCCAATTATTACCCACTTTCCTGAAAAAAAAATAAATAAATGGTAATTTATTACATTACATTTTTTTCCTTTTTAATATCTTGGTTTTTTGCAGTATATTAGTATTTAAAATGTCAAATTTACATCAAACATTAAAGGAAGAAAATGATGACTCTGAGAGTGATGATGGAGATGACGATGATGATGAAGATGAGGAGAAAAAACCAGAAATGACATTTGCTATGATTAAACACCAAGGATGTGTGAATAGAATAAGAGTATGTACTACTTTTAACTTAATGATTGCAAATTTTTATTTTAATATCTAATAATAAATAATTGTGTACCTGCTTTCTGTTATATTTTATTATTATTATAATATATATATATCTATCATGCAATCAGTTAACTTGATTATAAACAGATAAAATCTTTTCATAGAGTAGATTAATAAAATAATTTTGATAAATTAGATTGAGTTTAGACTCAATAAGACAAGATAGCAGTACCATTCAGAAATATGGCTATTACCTTTCTGGCAAGTGCTATGTAAAGAGGGTGTGCAGTACTGACCCAAATATGCCCTGAGGCATTCCATATAGAATTTTTGTTCAAATTTAATATGTTCTCATTTTATTTTACCTGGAAACTCTGTGAGGTGAGTCTCCAGTATTCCTTCCATAAATAGTTCTTCAGATCTTGTGGGCTTACACTGATAAGTGACTTTTTCTTCTGAATGAATGGAATCTTCCGTGTTAATGGATAGTGTTCAATTTTCATTTTACTCTTGAACTAACTCTATGTTAAGATATCTTATTTTGATGTGTCTCTCAGGATGTACACAATTGTAGCCATAGACTCTGGTCTATCCATGTGTCAACAATTTCAATAACTTCCCCATTATAGGAAATTATCCCCCTGAAGATTGGGGGTTTATACTGCTGTCTGTTGGTTTAAGTGCTTTTCAAATAGAATAATTTAGTGGAACTTGTTGCCTTCAGGTATTCTATTTCCTATATACTCAGCCCTTTATGCTTTATGTAGTTTTTTTTTTATATCTTTAGACAACTAACTACAAGAATTCTGTTTTGGCTGCCACTTGGTCGGAACTAGGAAGAGTTGACATTTGGAACATCACTCAACAACTACAAGCAGTGGATGAGCCAGCCCTCTTGGAGAGGTATAACCTAGACTCTATAAACAATCCTGTCAAGCCAATGTATTCATTCAGTGGACATCAGCAGGAAGGCTTTGGAATTGACTGGTGTCCAACAGAATTAGGGGTAAGAAATATTTGAAGTTTCACTTCTTCGGGTGGACCAATTATTCACTCTGTAGCTCATTCCCATATAAAAAAAATGGTGTGTGCTTAAGATCACACAGCAGAACTTTATCACAGCATGTTTAAAAATATGAAATACTACAATTTTTTGTTCTATATTAATAACAACATTTGCAATTTGTATTATTAAAACTGTGTATATATTACTCTGGTACATTATGCTCTAGCTGATTGTGCTCCATTAGTAAACTCTAGCCAAATTTACCTGACAAGTGACACATATACAATTGAACACTTAATTTAGTTTAGTGCCCAACATGACTACTGAAGTTTTGACTACAAAATTATTTATGACTACTTAATCATTTCAGGTATTAGCAACTGGTGATTGTAGACGAGATATTCATATATGGAAGCCAAATGAGGCTGGCACATGGACAGTTGATCAGAGACCCCTGATTGGACATACCGGCTCAGTTGAAGATATTCAATGGTCTCCCAATGAAAAGTAAATATCTTTTATATTATATTATTTAACCTTAATTAATAATTAATATCTCAGTTTTGAGACATAATTTGTAAGGTAATCAAAGAATGTTTTAACATAAATTTTTTGATAAGTACAACAGTAATATATTGTTAATGATTTGATACAGTTTATTGATTTTATGAGAGTGGTAGATTAACAATTTATTAGAAAAATATTCAAAAATTAATAGTGAAATATGGGGATATGCTGTAATAGAACAAAAATTATGGACTGTATACTATATCCAACTGTTGCTATAGTTTTTCTTTGTGTTAGTCAAAAATTAGTGGACAAGCACACAAAGTTTGAGAAATTGAGGTTGATGTGTTCACAACTCTAAGTTATGAGAATGGTGGTTTAATATGTCCCATTGTAATTTAACATTAAAACATTCCTACCAAGCAGAATACAAAAATATTAACATTAACATTAGGTATGACTAAATGATGCAGATTATCCTCTTCTGATCCATTACACACATTAACACTTAAAAAAAAGGAATTTGCAGAGCAGCAAAATATGTGTACAAAAAGAGAAGTTTTGTGGTCTTCAGCTTTAACCATCATAATATCACACTGGGTTCTTAGTTATCACAATTACATACAGCAGCAGTAATCTGAACACTATATTTATTTATTAGGTTACAATATTTTCAGGAATGTTTTAGCTACATGCTCTGTAGATAAGACAATAAGAATATGGGATACCAGAGCTGCGCCACATAAAGCATGCATGCTGACGGCTGAGAATGCACATCAAAATGATATTAATGTTATTTCGTGGAATAGTAAAGAACCTTTCATAGCTAGCGGTAAGTAATACATCTTTAAAATGTATTTCTAAATTTAAAGAGTTTTTTGTGTATTGGTTTCCATTTTTTATGAATGGCAATATGCTAGGCTAGAAGACCGTTGTAGCCTTCAAAGCTATATTAAGAAAACAAACTGGAAGAAAAAGTGCTACCCAGATTGTTTTAGAGGCATCAAAACACTGTCAACTGTGCTGCAACATTTAACTTTCCATGTTATGCCGTTATATAATATTGCGTCTACTGTGATGAATGTATTTAGACTAGCTATATAATGTTAATCATTAAATTTTGAACTTGATGAGCTATACTCCAGTTTTTCGAGTTTAGTTAGTTAGAGGTAGCAAAACGTGTTCTTTGCTAAAATGAATAATTAAATCATATACAAATAACATCAATAAGGAAAGTGACTACAATACACACAAACTAACACTACTGTCTATCCATGAAATATGGTTGTGCATGCCCTTCTCAAGTTATTATAGAATATTCACACAGACAAAATTTACAAAAATCGAAAAATTACAAAGAAAAAGTGTGATTACACTACGAGGCTACAGGGTTATATAGTAATATATAGAGATATTGATATCACAGGCAAGATAAAACTTTGTATAAGAAAGTAAAGACAGTATGGTTGTTACAAATTGGAAATATTATGATCAATTTCTTCAACTACCTTCACACTGCAACATCATAAAATAAAGTAGTAATAGTATATGTCTTCTTATTAAAGCTTTTCAATAGAGTCATAGAATAACAATACATAATATAAATTCTTCACACCCTTCTAACAATTTAATTATTTTTTTTTAAGGTGGTGATGATGGATATCTTCATATATGGGATTTAAGACAGTTTCCTACAGCACCAGTTGGTACATTCAAACATCATACAGCTCCAATCACATCCATTGAATGGAATTGGACCGAGCCAAGTGTACTTGCATCTGCTGGTGAAGATAACCAAGTAGCCTTGTGGGACTTAGCTGTTGAAAGAGATGATGATGAAGAAGTGGAGGAAGACTTGAAGGTATTCAACAGCTTGCAATAGATAAATTTGCAACTAAAATTAATGAATGATGTGGGACTCGAACCCGCAGCCTCTGGTGTATATATTTTAACAAATTGTTTAGATTTTTAATTATACATCTTAAAAAATTGCAAATCTAGTAATTAACAATACCTATATTATTCCTTGTTGTAAGTATGTATTATATCCATGAGGTACCTAGATTGATGTTGATTCTTTTGATTTATTAATATTTGAAGCATCACGCTACAAACTTTAAAAATATAACATGTTAATGTTTGTATTTTTAATATATGTATCATGGTTATCATATGTTGCAACTCAAATCATACAAAAAGACAAATTTTTATAATTAATAAAAAATAAGAGTTCTTTGTACCAACATCGATCGGTCACACCCATGAAGCCGCCACACTGACATTTTTGAGATTAATAAATAAAAACCATACACAGTCACATACTAAATTTACACGTAAATATCTTAATAGATGGCATTGGCTACATTTCTATTCAAATTATTGGTAAAGCTGTCGAGAAAAAAAAAGCAGTGCGATATAATGAGATACGAGAACACGCGGCAAAATCGCGCTATTTCATTACGAATTAATACATAAAAAAATATTATACGATAATTCTTTGACTTTCTGACTAAATAATCACCATTACAATATGATGGTCATAAAATTATTATTATTCACTAAAAATATTTTATTTGGGGCCTAACAGATTACCATAATATTTAAAGGAGTGCTAGAGCGTTTTTTTGTGGCTATAATTCAAATGCCGTTTTACTTTCTAAGTTATTGGTGTTGTGCTCACTGTGGTCTTGCAAGTATTTGGTGATGAGTAACGCAAAATCCATATACTACCAGTGGGAGGCTCCTTTGCACAGGATGCCACATAGTTTATGGGTACCACAACGGCGCCTATTTCTTGTCGTGAAGCAGTTATGTGTAAACATTATTGTGTTTCGGTCTAAAGGGCTACCGTAGCTAGTGATATTACTGGGCAAATAAGACTTAACATATTATTTATCAAGGTGATGAGCGTAATAATTGTAGTGCCGCTTAGAATTTTTGTGTTTTTCAAGAATGCTGGGCGGCACTGCACTGTAATATGCAGGGCGTATCAATTACCATCAGCTGATAGTCCTGCTAGGTTCGTCCCTTATTTTCATTTAAAAAATGCAAAGGCTCCAGATATGTTAGTAATGTTATTAAAACATTTTAAGTGCTGTAATCCATTATAGTCAGTGTTTAAAAACCATTGCAATTAAGACACAGGAATGAACTTTATTGTAAAATTTAATCAACAACTTTATTTAAGTTCATTATGCCTATGTTGTTATTTATATATTTATTATTTTGTTACAGAACCTACCGCCTCAGTTGCTCTTCATTCATCAAGGACAAACTGACATAAAAGAATTACACTGGCACAAGCAAATTCCGGGCGTAATTATTACAACAGCACATACTGGATTTAATATATTTAAAACTATTAGTGTATAGAAACTGAATAAAAATATTATTAATAACTGTTACCTATATAGTTTTAATCTCAAACATAACTGAAATATTGATGATACTGTAGTAGAATATAGGGCGAAAGGGGGAAAGAATGTGCAGAGAAGAATTGTCACGTCTTGATTGTTGTCCAATATCAACCTCAAGCATTCGTCTCTCTAACTGCTCAAGATTCGTCCCTATAATACTATTATATAGGAATTTTTCTACATTTTATAATATCTGCATTCAACCTCAAAAGTTTTATGCCACTTGATGTATACCTATTCAAATACTAGTTGGCCCGGCAGACTTCGTACTGCCTCAATCGATAAATTAAAGACCTAAACTTTTGTATAAAATAAACTTAAACAAAAGGAATCCTTTTTTATTTATTTTTAAAACAAATAAAAAAGTGTTCGGTGTGAATTAAATTTTATTATTATTTTCGATTGACACATGATGTTGATTACTTACAAAACAGAATTTTCCTGAAGTACTGGCTATTTATAAGGTTTCTATTTGATATTGACAGACACACAGTTATTATACAATCTGTTTATCAATTAAAAGTTTTCTGACAAAGTATATTTTCTGTTTTGTTTTGTAGTGTTATTAAGTTCTACCTACGACATAATATATATGTTAAATCGATGAAAGCCGGCTGTACGCACGTAAAAATGTCACGTTCCGCCTGAGCCGTGTTCAAGCGAGAGCGCGACAAGTGATAGCGAGGCAAGATCGGCCTAGCCCAAGGAGTGGTTTAATGTATCGAAATAAATTGTAATGTTATTTTCAATAAACTCCTTTGTATTATACAAAATCATGATAATTAAGTGATAATAATCCAATTCAAACAAGTATGCCATTTTTCATTATGTTTTTTATGTCGTTATGTAAAATTATCGTCCGTAAACATATTAAGGTACCCATGTCGTTTTATCCTGGAAACGCTGCACAAGGAAGCTCATCCCACAGCTTGGTTGCACGTGGAAGAAAGTTGCCACACATTCAGTTGGTGGAGATGATATCCTAATTTGTGGCGTGTCGTGCGAATTCGACGGCACGAAACAGGTAAAACAGCTCTTCGGAACACTCCACGTGTTAAATGCGGTAAAAAATTGAAGCGACGTTTCTACGCAACGCCAAGTGATCTATCAGATCGCAGAACACTAGATTCCCTATAATTCGTTGCATGCGGTCGATTGGTTAGTAATACCTACTAGGGTATTATATATATTTAGTAGATGCTTGTGCATTAAAACTGTAAAAACAATACTACAAGGAGTAAGAATGACACTGGGATCACATATCATCAGTAAGTATATTGTATTTTTAACCGACTTCAAAAAAGGAGGAGGTTCTCAATTCGTCGGTATGTTTTTTTTATGTTTGTTACCTCAAAACTCGACTGGGTGAACCGATTTTGATAATTCTTTTTTTATTTGAAAGCTTCCCGTGTGGTCCCATTGTAATTTGGTCCAGATCTGACAATGGCATCCATGAGAAAATCATAAGTCTTAAATTTTCCTTACATACGTATAGCAAAGTGGATGATAAATTTACAAATAACTCAAAATCGCGCCAACCGATTCCGTTGATTCTTTTTTTATTGGAAAGGATATACTGCAAAGATTGTTGAGAGTTTGGTTAGGTTCTGATTACGGATTCCATGACAAAATAACGGAACTCTTAAATTCTTAGGAGCAAATTAACTACACTCGGCCGAATCTTTTTTATGCTATCCGGATATTTAAGTCATCTTCCATAACATAGTTATGGTCAAGTAATTATCGTAATCGAATCTAATTCTAGTTACGATTATTGTAATTTTTGGAGTCGGTGTCAACCAAGATAGGTTTGTTATTACATACATAGTTAAAGGTGAGATGTGCTTGAGTCGTGAGGCGACGAGAGCGAGTCGCGGAAGGACACCGATTGCAAAAATAACAATAATCTTAACTAGAATCAGATTAAATAATTAGATTGTATAAAAATACGCAATTATTTTTATACTTTTTGGTGTACATTATATCTATTGTTTTGGAATAGTGTTTTTGAAGTCGGTTGTTTTTTTGTTATTTTTTTTTTATTATTTTAATGTAAAATAACACAAAGCCAAAATAACCGGCCGGCAACGCTCCTGTGATTCCTCTGGTGTTGCAAGAGATTGTGGGCGGTGGTGATCACTTAACAACAGGTGACACGTACGCTCGTTTGTCCTCCAATTCCATAAAAAAAAAACAAAAAATGAAAGATTGTAGCCATTGAGTGTCAAGATGCCACGCACACAAGCATCTAATAGTTGCCGTAATCAAAAAGCTTTGGTTGTGCAATATCTAGTTGGAGCGCATCGGAGACCAATCCATAATCTAAGACCGTAACTTTCTTTTTCATTTTGACAGTCAAAGTTTGCATGTAATATAACGAGAATCGAGACATTAAATATGATTTCTGCAACTGGCGGTTAGAGTTATTTAGGAAATGTTCGAGCTAATTTGACCTACTTGTTAATTATGGCTGTAGGAAAGTGACAATAAGGTGGGGCACGATTCAATTTTGTCGATAGTAAATTGTATATGTCGCAGGAACATATTGTGTGCAAAGCCGTGATATTATTACATAGTATTATTAACGGTAGATTGTCAATCGATTTCATTTCTTACAATTTAACGGCCTGGTTTTAGTGACATTGTAATGTAACGGGTACACCATGATGATATTTTAAGGCAATGATATTTTGACAATTTTACTATTTTTTAAGTTATGCATTAGTGTAATCAACTAATTGTTACCTACCTAAGCGAATCCACCTTTGGTCACCTTACCTTAGTACCTAGGTCCCAAAAACAAATTTACACTATTACCACAACGTTAAATTGTAAGAAATATATCGATTGAAAATCTACCGTTTAATTATAATAATATTACTAGTGATATTGCGTTGTCGTTGTTATATTATGTTGTCTTATAAATAAACGCAGTGTACAGTTACTCCATGTTTAAAGTTACTTCTCCCTGTCAAACACACAAAGTTTTAAATTTGGAATAACTTTACTTCGCGTTTATTTATAACACAGAAGCAGTTTATTTAATAAACGTAGCGTTGTCTAACTAGGTGCTAGTAGACGTCTCTTAACTATTTGCTTGTTTCTTGACAAATGCATAATTAGGTATTTGATTGTCGTGTATGTTAGCAGTTGCCTCTACGTGAGTATGTTGTATAATGTTGACTGACTCTAGACTGAACCCAGAAGTAGACTTCTCATTTTATCCAGGCATTCTCGTAATTTTGTGGATGCTATGTTTCAACCTTCATTACAAGAATTGCAGTGTCATCAGCATAGATTGCAGTACTACTTCATCTGATGTGGGTAGGTCAGCTGTATAGTTTTTATACAGGACGCGACCTATCACCGAGCCCTGGGTCACTCCTGCTTATATTTGGCATATTGATTAATCCTCGCATTTAACCTAGCAAATAATGTCTTGCTGGTCCGACTTCAGAAACATGTATTCTGTATTGGCAGTATCGGCAGTTGTAGCTTTAGGTTAAATAGGAGGCCCTTGTGCTATACGCGATCAAATGCCTGTTGTACCTATGTCGAGGAATATAGCTTAGCGATATTCTCTGCTCTATCGTTACATGCTGTGCATGAAAAGCAGGATTATTTGGATCAGAATAGTATACACCTAGCTGAAACTTTTTTTAAACACGAAAGCAAACGCGGCATCTAAGTTTATGATCATAGCGGGGAAAAACAAATTTAACCGTAAAATGAAAAGATTATAAAGCAATTTTTTTTTATTTAAGTAAAAACAATATTAAAATACATGATTTTTGAAAGTGTGATAAAAATAATAAAAATCATTGATTTTTACTTGTGTGAACCATTGCTATGTTCACCAAATGACGTATGGTTGGTCTTCCATGGGGACAGTTCTGGAACATAAATTAAAAGGTTAAAATTAATAATAATGTTGTCACTAGATAATTTATAGTTGGTTTGCCTCCTATTTGGTATGCTTTTTATTTGAGTTGACAATGATGGGATTCTTGTTATTTATGGTTAACATGCATGTTAGTAAATATGTGTATAAATTTCTATGAGCGGTGAATATTGTATTGTTCAGCTTTTGTTTCTTCATCTCTGCAGTGCTCAATCACTTTTCAACTAGAAAGCTCCTTACACTTTTGTTGGTGTTTGAAATAATCAGTACCAATATCATTTTGATCTGCAAATTCCTAAAGAATTATCGCGATATGTAAGACTAAGTTCTTTGAGAATATTTGGGTACGAATGGATCATGGTCAATCGCTCAGATGATGTTACTCAAGTCTGTGTGTTTTTTTATGAAAATAAGGGATGAGACGAGCGGGATGTTCAGTTGATGGTAATTGATACGCCTTGCCCATTACAATGCAGGATTTTTGAAAACCCCACAAATTCTGAGCAGGCATCTTCATTCTGTGCAAGGAGCCTCTCACTGGTTAAATGGTTTTGTATGATTCAAAATGTCGTCGGTATAATATGGTTATAAAGCCTTTCTGAACTATTCCAGGGACATAGCATATGTTCGCACAGAAGATGCGCAAATATGTGACGTATCTGTGCAAAAACACGCAATCAAGAATTCTATACACTTTGTATGATATTCTAGATGTACGTTAAAGTATAAGGCTCATTGAACTTTGAAATTTATATGAATTTTTGGTCCCAAAGATATTTAATTTAGCTATAATATAAACAAACATGCAAACGGTTTTTGTTTAGAAATTATAATGATATCACAATTTGTCATACCCATGGTTTATCAATTTCTGCCATGTGATCTACAAGTTTGCGCATGTCAGATTTGCTAAGAGCAGTTCCAATCATGACTGATTTTCTACAGGCTCTTGAAGCAAACATTGCTCTCACTCGACTTGGCCTACAGTATTCCGATTGAGATTCCTAAAAACAGAAGTATTACCGCATTATTAAAGTATTTTATGGCAGGAAAAAAAATATGTTAAATAATTTCTTGGGGGAAAAGTTCCATAGCATATTTATATGAAACCTTAATTTTTTTTTGTTCAAAGTTACAATATACAGGCTGTCCCAAAGTTATGGAACATGAAGGGAAAGTACCTTAAATATTGAAGATAGGCTATTTTACTGAAATAAGACTTAATGTTATTTTTAAAAGTTTGTAATTCTGCATTCAAAGATTTTCAAAAAATTACTTGCCTCGTCTGGGAATCGAACCGACTTAAATGTAAAAAAAATCACCCCTACTCTTATGATGCCAATCGAAAGAATGGCCAAGAACTAATAACTCTTCTTAAGTAACATAGTATTTTAAAAGAAAGTAGTCAATTAAGTGGGTTTTTTTTTGTAAATTAATTAATTAAATGCTCAAAATGTGATCCCTCTTGTCTTACGCAAATCGCCAATCTTTTAATGAGTGCGCTGCCTGTTGATTTTCTTATCATTTAATGGTGAATACTCGATATGATATGGCACAATTCTGTTTGTAACTCGCCCACGTTCTCGTATCGCTTTTTGTATAGCATTTCACGTATCCCCAAAAGCAGAAATCTAATGGTGTAAGGTCCGGGGATCTGGCCGGCCATCTAATCGGTCCATTCGTACCAATCCAAGTAGAAAAACATTCATTTTATGTAGTTCCTATCTTTTAAAATACTATGTTACTTAAGAAGAGACCTATTAGTTTTTGGCTATTCTTTCGATTGGCATCATAAAAGTAGGGGTGTTTTTTTTTTACATTTCGGTCGGTTCGATTCCCAGACGAGGCAAGTATTTTTTAGAAAATCTTTGAATGCAGAAGTACTAACTTTTAAAAATAACATAAAGTCTTCTTTCAGTAAAATAGCCTATCTTCAATATTTAACGTACTTTCCCTTCCTGTCCCATAACTTTGGGACATCCGGTATATTAACCTCCGATTTGCTAAATGATCTCATGAGATCGGTAACCTTGACAACCGTAGACCCGACGCGTTCCATATTTCCAATGATCCCGTTGATGTAGAAATTTTGGGAGTTCTGATCTAAAAACGCTAGTTTTGGCAGTCCTCTATTGATGTTAACCTGTCAGCTCCTGAAGGATTCTGAAGAGACCGAAACAGATGAATCTCTGAAGGTGCAATGTCAGAGCTATATGGCAGATGCTTTGTTATCGTGATGACAGACAAACCCTTGCTAATAATCACCTCTGGCTGCTTTCTCTCAACTTCTTACTATAATCTCATCAGTTTCAAGAATTCGAATCGATGATTCTGCCCCACCGTAAAAGCTCATTATGAAGAATGTCTTCAAATTTTTTTAGATAACCCAGTTAAAGCCACAGTATGTGAAGACTGAATGACCATTGACTATGACCCTTTTTGACGTTCTTCTCGTTCGCTATCTACTTTTCATCACTAGATCAAGCATTCTTGTCTTCAATAATAATCCAGTTGAGTATCAATAAAGAGTCTCAAATGAGTGCCCTTAATAATGTAATAAAGTAACCTAATCCTTATTAGGTTACTTTCAGTGAGCTCGTTTGGCACGCAAATATCCAACTTTTTTTATGCTATTTTCAAATTGGTGAAAACTGTTTTTGGGTAAATTCCCAGTTCTTCTACTACATTATTATAACTGATGGCCAATTTTGCTCCACTTTTTCAAAAATGACATGAACAACCAGAGTGAGGTGCATCTTTGACATAAAAATTCCCGGATTGGAAATACTTCTCATAACGTTTTTCAAAAGTTTCAAGGCACAAATTTTTGTACATTAAAAGTTAAAGAATTTCTTCATTAGATTCACTGACAGGGAAAGAAACCAATAATAGCTATAAACAATATTTTACTAATTTGTATCTTTTTTGAAATATAACCTTTTCAATGTCAGCAAAACTAGCCAGATACAAATAGTTTTCATTAAACAACAAAAGAGACTTAGTTTCTTTTTATTGAATACCATCATAAATTATGCATGTAGGTTACCTTTTCGAAAGTAAACTAATTACCACCGTAATTCCAAACAATAATAAACTAAATAATAATAAAAAAAAGTAATGTTGACGAGAAATGATTGGTGTTTACACATGACTTTAATAAAGCTAAACATTGTATATTTGCATGTGGCAGCATTGGTAGGTTTTTTAAGTGAAGCCAAGCACACAAGGCACTTGATAGTATATGATGATATATTAATTATATTTAACAAGAGATTTTCTATATTATTGTTTAAGAGCAAGAAAATTTAATTACCTTCAACATAAATAACAGTTCTTCAATATCATCTTTACCAAAAATCCAATTTTTTGACATGGGTATTGTCAATAACTTTACTCTTTTTGTTGGTGGAGAATTTTCATCTATGTCAAAAGTGAATCCATTCTTTTTAAATATACTCACATTGTCTATTAAAATTTGTTCATTCATTCCAGATAATTCTAATTGTTGTGGGCTAAAACAATATATTATTGATTGATTGAATGCACATGAACTAGAAATTTGAATACTTCTATCAACTGATGTGTTTACCTACATTACTAATTTCTGGCTAGTAATTTCAGTAGATTTTTGTAAAGATTCAAAATTATATATCTCATCTGTTGCATGTTGGTCAATAATAAATAAGTCATCTTCCAACCGAGTGATTATAAAACCCAAATTAAACTGACCTAAAATTTCCATTTGCTTAAAAGAATCCTTAGATATTTCTCTGCTTAATTCCTCTTCACATTTTTTATTGAACACAGGATCAATTGAACTTCTGAATTTTATTCTCTCTGGCAATGAACTATTAATATTTTTTTTATAAATTTCAACCATGGCTTGAACATGGTTTAAGGATGTTTTGAAGTTAATTAATCTTCTATTAGATTTCCCAATCTCATCTTTATCTGTTACTACCTTTTTAGTGTTTGGTTTTGGTGCAATACTTGAAATATCTGATATTTGTTTCTTTACAGTTTTTGGTTTACAATATATTGTGTGGGACTCTTCACAAATAACATCTGAAACATTTCTTACTTGTGTTTCTGGTATATTTTCTCTATAGTCTAAGTACACAATATCTGTTGGTGCTACCTTGACTTCATCTGGTCTTACTTCATTATTATCTAGTATTTCTAAGTCCTCATCGTTTTTTGTCGTTTCTATCACATTTTTTTTATAACTTAAATCTTGTTGTTGATCTGTGTCTTCATGTACTCTTTTTGTCTTACTAATGAATGCATCTAAAATACTTGTAGATTTTCGTTTTAAATCGACATTTTTAGATTCATTTATAGATTTAGTACAAGACACTGAATTTGACTCCTTTCCTTGCTTTACTGAAAACTGTTGCATAAAAGAGTTAAAAATTCTAGGCTGGTCTATTTTACAAACTGCTTTTTCTTTATCTTTTAAATTTAAGCTGGTCTCAACTCTTACTGTTCTGGGAATACTTTCAAATAGTTTTGATATAGATGCTTTAATAACATCTAAAATAGCTTTCTCTTTAGTTAAAAATACTTTTCTTTTATCAGGACTCAGGTTTATGTCGACGGTAACCCTTTCTATATTAATATTGAGAAATATAAATGGATACTGATTAACATTGAATTGTTTGTAAATTTCATTAACAAGTTTCATAACTTTGACAGGTTCACATGGTCTTGAATTTACATAAAAGTATTGCCTGTCTGTACTGGATCTGCCACAGCCATGTTCACAAGATGAAATAAATCCTTCTAAGTTAACAGGACTGGGAGTATTTTTGTAACCCATTGACTTTTGTGATAGTGTGATATCTTGAGATTCTTGGGAGTCTTTTGCTTCAGCATCATTAGAGTCCTCAGACAAATCAATTTCTATATCCTCTATGGTGACATCTTCTTGACATTCATTAATTTCGCCCGATAATCCTTTTAAAATGTTATCTTTGATACTACTTACATGTTCTGTTTTTATTTCCAATAATCCTTGTAACTGTTTCAAGCCAAACACAGAAGCTATATTATCTTTATGAGATGATCCAGATGAAGCTACAACTATAGATTTTGAGTTAGCATTGGTTTGATTGCTACAAGTTATCCTTAAAAATAAATCAGCATGAATAGTATAAAAATATCTATTTGTTTATTTTAGCAGCTAATTTAAAATGACTTACTTTATTCCCTTAGATATTAAGCAATAGGCATACAACAAATTTGTCAACTTATTAAACTCCCTCTTGACATTTTTATGTAATTCTTTTTGCCTTACTGGCAATGTGCAAAAAAGGTTTGATAGAGTTACTGTTGTTCCAACTTGCCTAGAACAGGGTGTTTTATTTATAATATTTCCCTTGTGATCATACTGTATTTTAGATGCTGAAAAATTTTCAAATAATTATAACTATGCAACAAGGAAGCACTAAAATAACTAAAATGTGGAACCTACAAGTTATCTTTTAGATAATTGTTTATCAGAGTAAACATAAACATTTTGGTCTGATGTATGTTTTACTCTGATATCAAAAACAATCCATAAGAATGAATGCCTTTTAAATTCACTTTGGATCAAAGCAAAGGCTACAAGCAATTATAATAGGTTGGGGAAGAAGAAACTTCTTAATCCATCCAATTTTATATGAGCATTTCAGCAGTCCTCTGTTAGACTCATTAGTTGTTGGCAATAGGGATCCAAATTGATAGTTCTGCTTTCCGGAAAAAGCTCACAATGAACAATGCCCTTCCAATCCCACCATACACACAACAACAACTTATTGCGAGTTAGACCAGTATCAACCAAAGTGGAGAGGAGATGTATTTTGATAACCAATCAGATTTTGTTATGTCCACATCTCCTCTCCATCTAGCTTCGGTGGTAATGGATCAAGAAATGAGGAGAGGAGATGTCTCATTTTTCTATATAATTTTGTGCCACATCATATTCCACTTTTCATCACCACTAATTATCAATCTGTTCAAAAACTTCAAGCCCAGCCAGATATAAATAGTACAGCCAGCTAAGCTAGATTTAAATACTAGTTTATACATAGTTTATGGGAAAGGACTTTACCGAACCCTATTTAATATCACTAACCTTTCATTTAAGTCCTACATTTATAATATTCAAAATAGAAGCATATAATAACAAATTTATTTACCATACTCAGCAGTTCTATGCCTTGTCGTTATTGTAAGATTAGCAAGTGCACAAAGTGAGCTCAAAGCTTCACCTCTGAATCCAAAGCTGGATACATCTAGCAAATCTGAATACTCACTCAGTTTGGAAGTATGGTGCTTGAGTGCTGGAATTAAACAAATTTATTAAATATTTATTTTCTGTATATAGCATTTGATATTTAATTTGATTATAGCAAGCAACATAACAATTGTAGGAACAGAAAGTCAATTTTGATAATATTTCTTTTTATATTTATGCACTTATTGGACTTATGTTACTCTCACTTAATGGCATGCCTGTGTCTCATAAAACCAAATATGTGGCACAAAAATCTGTTTTAAAATAATTTAATTAAAATTTATTTTTTGGAGGTAGGTGCACATTTAATTAAATAATGGAACATTGTACTTTATATATACATCTATAGCAGGTTTTGTGAGGCTTACAGCATTTAGATAGTTTGATTAGGCATTTTCCGTAACATGTGTTTGACATAACAGTTGCATACAAATGTGACATGTATTACTAGGTGATTAGCATGCTAAATTGATTGCTTTCATTAGTATATCTTCATCAATTTTGAAGTTTAATATAATACATATCTTCACCAGTGGGAGGCTCCTTTGCACAGGAAGCTGGCTAGATTATGGGTACCACAACGGCGCCTATTTCTGCCATGAAGCAGTAATGTGTAAGCATTACTGTGTTTCGGTCTGAAGGGCTCCGTAGCTAGTGAAATTACTGGGCAAATGAGGCTTAACATCTTATGTCTCAAGGTGACAAGCGCAATTGTAGTGCCACTCAGAATTTTTGGCTTTCTTGAGAATCCTGAGCGACACTGCATTGTAATGGGCATGGCGTATCAATTACCATCAGCTGAACGTCCAGTTTGTCTCATCCCTTATTATCATAAAAAAAAAACATTCACAAGTCAATTCAAACCCAATTATATCATTATTTTCTGTATATTGCAAATACTAAGGAAATTTAAGTTCCACTTGTTTTTTAGTGGTCGGTGATTAAATAAATTAAAAATATGCATCAAGGGTTAAAGTGAAGTGAAGAATGTGGTGGATGCATCTTTACAGAGGAATATAATTAGGTTATTTCATTAATGTTTGAATACTTAAACCAACTTTGTGCTCCTTATTATTAAGTCACAGTGATAACACTGCATTAGGTCAATTTAAATGTCACAAATGTTTTTCCCAGCTTAACAAGCAAATTAATTTCAAATCAATATCAAGCAAATCAATTTAAAATGTATCATATAATAGCTGCATTGGATTCACTCATTTTGAAAGCAAGAAAGACAAATGAGAAATAGCTGGAAACAACATTTTAATTTTTCTCATTTACTTCTTTACAAGTGCTGACCCGGCAAACTTTGTTTTACCATATACATTAAGTACTCCGACTCATTTGTATGATTTGTAATGAACTATGATTGAATAATCATAATTAAACAATAACATAAGTCAGAAAAATATAGGATCCTGATAATTAATCACTATAAGTATTATTCCAATTGGTAGTTTGCTACAGTAGTTTTGCAATTTAACCAAAAAAAAGGCTCTCCATTTATTAGTATACATTTGAAATGTAACCTTTTTATTATTATAAAAACCAGCTAGATACAAACAGTATAGCCAAAGAGATTTTATAACAAGTTTATACATACCCCAAACTATTATTTCTGACAAATTAAAAGTTAATACAATATGTTTTCTTACTTAAAGCCTCAAAGTTATCTTCTGTGACACCAGATCCATTGTCAGAAACTTCAATAAGATCAACTCCATAATTTTTTAACCTTATATCAACATTAATTGCTCCTGCATCTAATGAGTTTTCTAATAGCTCTTTAACGGCTACAGCTAAGCTTAGCACAACCTTTAAAATATAAACACTTTGAATTTATATTATATTTCTTAACATTATACATATAAAATTTAAATGTTTCTTATTAAGGGTAACAACATCCTTCATGTATTTGTACTTGAGTATGGGATATAGGTTGTATATTTTCAAGGCGGGGATGATATCCTAATTTGAGTTGTGTTTAGTGTGAAAGTGGAAGCAGGTCAAACCGGGGAACACTCCCCATGTTAAAGGTGGTAGAAGACACACAATAAAACAACATTTCTATGCAACACCTAGTGATCTAGCCATTTACAGAGCACTGGGTCAATTCAATCTGATACTGGGGGTGCGCCAGACCAGAGATTATTTAATATATTTATGTTTATATCATTAATTATATAAGCAGAATATGAACATGTCTAGTATATTTTGTTTAGAAATTACTTAATGTTCTCAGTCGATTTTTGCTGATTTTTAAGTCCCAAATATTTCTTCCTATTTTGAAACTCAACAATAGTCCCAGTCACTGCAACTGGTATATCTACAGAACATACATACAAACCTGGCCAGAACATATTTTGTGGACAGTTTCGGAACCAATACGTCTAATATTATTATTCGCGCCAGCATTATTAATCTCCATTTTTTTTCAGTATCCAAAAATTCATTAATAATTCTTTAAAAAGCTTTTATGCTACTGTAAACTGTTCACTATTAATTTTTTAAATATTATTAATAAGCATCATACTTTATTACATTTTACGTGCAATTTTTTTTATTAATAAACATTATTTTAATAACGTTTCCCAAATTAACAAAAATTTAGACTAACTTTCAATGTTCAAACTTCAAGTAGGTAGGTACGTAAAAGTAGATAAATCATGTAACATAAAGTACCTACTGTCTAGAACTCGGGTGAATCAACATGACAGTTGACATTCTGGCATAAAGACGTTTGTGCAATGTACAGTTAGCAAAAATGTTTTTTGTTTCCATTCCACTTTCTCGTACGAAAACGTATAATATTTTTATTTTACGTCTTATGCATGTGTATTACATAGATGTATCGCTTTTAGGTAGGTTCTACGTATTTTTATTAGATTCATTTATGTACTTGTCGTGTTATCGTACGAGAAAATCAAATGGAAAGAAAAAATTTTTGGACACTGTACATTGCACAATAATTCCCGTTCGAAATTCCGATTCGCCCGTGTTGTAGTCTCGTTACACGGTTACAGTAAGTGTTCTATGGTTGTTGTCAAAGAGTATAATAATATATAGGGTTGTTGTACTTGACTGTCTTGAGTTTTGACACTTGTAGTTGTTTATGTTTTAAAAAAAAATACTTAGAGTTTGGAGTTTGCACATTCGAGAAAACGCAATTTTAGTGCATTATTTTAAGTACAAGTGTCTCGTTTAGTTAAAATATGTCTCTAAATACTGCTCACGCCGACCACGGTGTGCTGATTCATGCTGGAGAATGGTAAATAATAAATTACGTCTCTACAATAATTTTATAAAATGGGATATCTAAACATCTCACACATTTACTGGACTGGACGGATACTGCTAGTATATCAAGGAAAAGTGTTTGCATTACATGCTATTAAGTATAGCACTATACGCAATAAATCAATTTAAAATGGTTTAATAATGATGCAATGATTCATGACTCATTCTCTTCCAAAAACCGATAAGAATATTGAAAACTCTGATCTGATCTAAATATAGATCCAATAAATTATTTTTATTTGCTGAAGAAATTTTCAAGCTTCAGAAATAAATGGAGCCCATTTTACGAACAATATTAAAAAGCTAATTTCATTATTATTATTATTATTACATTACTTTAATTACCCAATGATTTAAAATATTAAATAATATTTGAAAAGGGAGCGCCCTCTATAATTACGATATTTAATATTTTTGAAAGTAGGTATATTCCTTTACTATTTACACAATTTTGCAGTCTGGCACTATATGCAATTGTTCCAGTCTTCCGGAGGGCAGTCTTAGTGGCCTCTTGAAACAGATTCACCACCTCTTCATGGCTACCTCGCGGCTTACCTTAAGTTTTTGGAAAATATCACAAGGTGCTAGGTCTAGAATGAATGGTGGATGTGTCATCGGGTCTATATTCTTACTTTCAAGCTTTCTTTATCTCATTTGTTACCTTAGCAGAATGTGATGTTGTCCCATCATGATGAAACAGGACTTTTCTAAGAAGATCTTTTTTTTGCAAACTTTTCAAAAACTATGTTGAATTAACTGTTGTTAAAAGTTTAAAGAGTTTCAGATAAATGTGGGGATTTTTCTAGAAAAAGCAACCATTTTGTTACTAATGCAATGAATGACTTAATTTTTAGTTCTAGTTTATAAATTTTGTTTAAAATTTTAGTTTGTGTATGTTTTCCATTTAATTAGCAGTTTTAATCAGTTGTTATATTATGGTATCAATATTAATTTAGGCTTACCTAAACTAATGCTTGTTGTTATGCAGGCACATGACAATTTTCAAAACAATGCCATTAAATGACAGTAACACAAACTAAAATGTAACTAACTCTCGGAGTGTTTAATCTGTTCCAGTGTGAATGTGAATATTACATAAATTTTGTCACATTTTTCTTGCTTTACTACATAAACAAAATTATTAGAATTTTTTCTGATTTTCATACAGACTTAACTCTTATCTCAATTTACTTACATGTTATGCATTTTAAACAATTTGTTATTTTTTAAAGTGATAACCCACACTTCTGGGATTAGGAATTAATTATCTGTATAATATATATAACAAGATTTACATCACTTGAACAGTTGGCTCAGTGGGAGTGCATTATGGAATGTGAGAGGTTGGCGGTTCTAGTCACAGTCATTCATAAATTTTGGTTAAAAATTTAATTTGTGTATGTTTTGCATTTTATTAGCAGTTTCAATCAGTTAATGTCAGGTGTCAGTTCTTTCCTTTATTTTTCACCTCTCAAAGGCCTTAATTGTATGAATGAATCCTGATGCTATAATTCTCTTTCAGTATCATTTTATTTTCTGATAATGTCACCGTGGAGTTCTATGGAAATGACAAGTCTGAACTCAAAGGAACCAAAATTGGTCGGATGTATTTGACAACTCACAGAATGATTTATAACTCCAAGAATAATACAGACACACTGAGATCATTTAGTTTTCCATTCATTGCACTGCAGGATGTAAGTTTCATTGAATTCAATATTATTCATAACATGTTCAGTATAACATCTAGATCAAAATATAAAAATATATTTATTAATTAAGTCCAAGACTAAGTTACATTAAAATATTTATTATTTGTTTATTTATTAATACAAACCAGCTTTTATATATTATAAAAACATTACATGTCGGTACAGACCACCTTGCAACTTTTAATTAGACTGGTCTTTTCTAAATACTCATATTATTAATTTCAAATATTCAATTTAAGGTAACTGTGGAACAGCCAATGTTTGGGGCTAATTACATTAAAGGCAAAGTGGGAGCTCAACCAAATGGAAACTTTATAGGAGAGGTGAAGTTCAAATTAACATTTAAATCAGGGGGTGCAATAGAATTTGGACAGGCTATGTTGAAAGCAGCACACCTGGGTATGTACTTTTATTACTTATCAGTGATTATGTTGTTGTTGATGTATTATCTGATGGAACTACTTAGCCGCAAGTAGATACCTGATAGATAATTTATTTTTTCTCTTGTATAGTTGAATATCATTGAATTTCTACTGTATTTTTAAACATTCATGTTTCTTTGTATTTCTGTGTTCACTCTTGCATAGTGTTGTGTTGATAAATCCAGTATAATACATTTTGCAGATAGTTTAGTTTTTGAAAAACTAAAATTGTGTGCTCGGCATTTAATTTAAATTCCAGGTTTTGTGATTATATTTAATAAATTTATATTGTGTACTAGTTCTGTAACTGTTGATATATAAGAAGCCTTTTAGGTTTCTTTACCTAAAATGGAACCCTTTTAGGATCACTTTGTTGTTTGTCCGTATGCCCATCTGTCTGTCTGTCAAGACTATTGGGAATGTGTGGAGGTATAAAAAATTAGATAGATAAAATTAAAATGATATACTTAGGTCTGCAGACTCTGGAAGTGTGTGGAAAAATCAAAATCTTTTTATTGTTTATTTTTATCATTAAAATAAAAGATACAGCCAAAAACCAAAATTTATAAGGTATTTTCGGTTAACCTATAACTATGAAACTTTGCAAGTTATACCCTCTTAAACACCAAGTAAAGTGAAAAATCAGAAAACTACATTTGTAATTAAATAATATCTAAATGAATTTATCATGCCTTGTATTCATTGTTTACAGTTATGTGACAATATAATATAATATTATGATATTACATTGATTTAATTGGATTGACTTGTTGTTATTCATAATTCTAATATTGATACATGACACCTTTTACCAAATATCTGGTGTATTGGTATTGAATTTTAAATTAAATACTAGACATATACTAGGACTCACTGAGCACAAATTCATTAAATATTAAAGCTTCTTTGGAAAAGAAGGCTGACATATAGTATAGTAATTATATAGAGGATAATAATGCATTTGTGTCTGGTAGGCCACCTAAATTGTATAGTATTATATTAAAAAGGCTAAGTTATTATATGATTTAAAAGATGGTCTGAGAGTTTCTTATTATTTCTTCTCCCCATGTCACAGCCCCTTTACGAACTGATATAGGTTCATGATGTTTACTAAGTGTTGTTGCAATAATTATGTTATGTCATTCACTTGCTATGGTAAATAAATATATTTCTATTATATTCTATAAATTGATAATTTATTGTTAATTAGAATATAAGTTTCTGTGTGATGTGTTTTTGTTGTATGTTTTATGAAAATAAGGGACGAGACGAGCAGGACGTTCAGCTGATGGTTATTGACACGCCCTGCCCATTATAATGCAGTGCCGCTCAGGATTCTTTAAAACCCCAAAAATTCTGCGAGGCACTACAACTGCGCTAGTCACCTTGAGACAAGATGTTAAGTCTCATATGCCCAGTAATTTCTCTAGCTACGGCGCCCTTCAGACCGAAACACAGTAAAGCTTACACATTACTGCTTCACGGCAGAAATGCTAATGCAAAGGAGCCTCCCACTGGTAAAACTCACTACTGGTGTGACAATGGGAGGTATTACACTGCCAAATAACAGACCTTTACAATATTGACTAACGTGCAGCATCCCGTCACACCGCTCCGAACGCCCCTCCGCCGCCGTACACTCCGCCGACCGGGCCGTGGTATGCTGCTCCGCCGCCGGCGTACGCTCCGCCGCCGCAGGGATACTACGGCTGGGTTCCACCCTACTCGGTATGTTGTGTATACCTTCATCAGATCATTTATACGTCTAGATAGACTATGACAGCTGTGAAAACGTTGAAACAAATTGTGTTTAACGTTTAACTCTACATTGGGGGGTCATACAAATTTCCAGTGTAAGACGTCGCTTGTCACGCACACTAAAATATTAAACCTGGCCTGTTTTTATCGGTTGTCTTAAACCAAAATACTATGTAGACTTTTATACTATCTAAGATTCGCCATAAAACCAGCAGACCTCGCTAGCTAATGCAAGTGCAAAAAAACCTACAGTCCAGAAATAAAGCAGTTCTGCCCACGGATATTATGTTAAATTGCAATATTTCATAACTCCTTAACCACTCGATTTGAAGAAAACTAATAATTGTCTCATACATTTATTCTGTATGAGACAATACTTTGTCGTTTTTCGTGTTGTAGTGATCTTCAGTTGTGAAAATAATATTTCTGTACTTTTCACCCACGTATCGAGACAGCAAGCGTTTTGATCGTCATGTCCTGTATATAGATATGATAAGCATCAAGGTTCAGGTTTTCTTTGATGAATGAATCATCAGGTTATTTTCTAGGATTTCCATGAATTCTAAATTTAGGTGCATCAACAGTCGTTTTAGTTTACCAGCATGCAGACGCCCCGGTCTTTTATGATCATCGATAGAGGATATTGCCTTGGTTTAACTATCGATAGTAAGATATACTAACATAAGACACAAAAGTCTTGAATATGGCCTCGGCACGGTAATTCTGTTTTCTTTAACACCCCATTCCATTATTGTGATTTAATATTAACATAGAAAAATATGTGAAATAGCTGGAAATGATCGAAGTTTCTAACATAATACAAGCGTTTCAAATTTGAATTAAAAAAAACATTTGAATGTTTTAAGTTGTAATATTTATGGCCAGACTAGTAATTTTAATTTAAAAACACGAACCTAAATGAAAGAATACTAACGGGAAAAAATATTATGAGTTGAAGCTGCTTTCGGGCTTGGGCGCTTTATTTAATAAAATTGATAAAATGCATAATTCCTTTGCAAAAAAAACGTGTGTGTCCTCCACTGGCTGACATAACTGCTGCATTTCTTCGTGGCATGCTTTGGACGAGTTTTTTGTTAGTATGAGGGAATACGCACCCACACTGCTGTAATAGCCGTTTTAAACTTTCGGGTGTTCTGTGGGGATGGGTGTACAGCTCTAACACGTCGTTTTAGAAAGTCCCATAGATGCTCAATGGGATTGAGGTCGGGACTTTGTGCTGGCCAATCTAAACGGTGATCCCGACTTCACTTTTTTTTATATTAACTGGCTCCGTCGACTGAATGTCGACGATTCGGCCAACGTCAAGGTGGAGAGATTTTTTATTTTAATTTAGCTGATTGAAGTATATAAAGAGCTGATTTAAAAGGAAATGATCGGTTGATATAGCTGTGGTTTTTTTGTGAACTGAAGAATAGGCAACAACAGTTAGTACGGTTAGTAATAAACACCCATAATATTAACTACCTTGTTAGTATCTAATCTAAGTTTAAGGGAGAAATGTGGGAATATGTGCCTAATAGAAGCGTAGAAAGTATGGAGGATAGAAATTACAATTTAATATTATTGCGGGAGATAAATTTGTAAAGAATCTTTATGAAAGGGGAATGGCATAAAGTAAGAAGAAAAGGGATGTTGATGGGGCGAGGGATATCCTTCGGTAGAAGGTCATATAAAGGAATTGACAATTTAGGGCAATAGAAAAAAATATGTTCAAGAGTACCTTCCTCAAGGCCACATTTAGCGTCTACGTCGGCCGCTTTATGTACTGTCATTGTCACTTCCTGTAGCAGTTAACGCTGGTTGTACGTGAGAAATTAGGAGTTCCGTGATGCAGCGTTATATAGACGAATAGAATATTTTTAAATATCTTTGAAGATTTTTTTGATTTGGAACATTTAACTTTACTTGCCAGTACTTTAACCTAGAAAATTATTTGTAATAAATTGAATGCATATTAAACCTCTTACGTTTAAGATTTTCATAGTTGTACATAAAAGTTTTGGGTGGCCGTATTTTTGTAAATGGGTTTATAATAGGGGTTAAAGTATGAATGTGCCGTTTTATTGTAATTGTACTTCTGTTGTGAAACCTGTGAATGTTGAACGTATAGACGTGAATCATTTAACACATGTTATCTATGTAGTTCTTCTTTTAAAACATGAACGCGTGTTGCACGTTGTTGTTGTTGCCTTGTTGAATCGATACATAAATGAAGAAATATTAGATTGAATTGTGACATACGATGAAAAGTGGATGAATTACGATAACCGTAAGCGAAATACGCAATGGCGGACCCCAGGTCAAACAGTGTCCTCTTTATATCACTTCTCACCTCAGTGACCCTGAGGTCTGAGCTAGCGGTTCGAACGTTCGAATCGGTATCTACAATACGATAAGATAAAATATAATATTATGAATTTACTGCCAGTTATAAGGTAATTATTTGTTTCGTCTAGGCTTTCCCGGATCAACCGTCCCCGAACTCCGTTTTCGTGTCAAACAGTCCCCCGCCGTATCCGGGCGTGACTGGAGCCACTTACCCCGCCGGCGCGGGCTTCTCCGGGATGACTCCCAACGCCAGTCCCACAGGTGGGCAAAACTGGCAGAATCCGAATGCTCCACCGCCGGGGTACCCTGGTAACGCCAGCCTACCGCCTTCTGGATTCGCGGGGGGGTTCGTACCCCCACCCGGAATGTCTGCTAACGGTAAGTTATTATATTTAGGACTAGAAATTATATGACACCAATAGGATCTAATAATAAAGTAATATTAATATAGATTACTAAACTTGGTAATAAACCAGGAAATTACAGGAGGAATACCGGCTTTGGATAAACAGTGATTGCACAATCCTTTGAATGACATGTGGTCTACCCCCTCTAAATAATTAATAATTTAACAAGGCAGTGCAATTTGATTGGGCTGGTATTATATGGCGTATTGTCTTTCTTATGTGCAAATGATTCAACTCATAATCATATTTTTTCTAGAACCCGAGGATAATGTAGCGTACGAGTCATCTGATTGACCGTCATCACTCCCACCCAGCCCCTCAACTTTTTTAAGGGTCCATGTCGTATCGTTCTAGAAACATCACGCAAGGAAATAATAGGGTTGTGTGTAGATGAAAGTTCCATACACCGTACATCCTTATGAAGGCATAAAATCTATAGTAGTCATTTATTTTATCAAAATTGATTCCTTTAGAATTCTTTTTGATGTCATTTCTAATATACTAGATACTACTACCGCTTCGGAACCAAATGCCGCTCTGAGAGAGAAGAAATTCTCCCAGCATTCTTTTTTTTGCGCTCTTTTCAATAAAAATATACAATATTGTACAGTCATTTCTATCGCTATAAAACAATCATAATCTAGTCCCAGGCTATCCGATCACTTAGATGTTCAGCTGTGGAGCAGTAGGATTTATGACAGAGCCATTTTCTAATAAAACATTTAAATTTATTTATAGATAATGCCTGAACAGTGGCTGGGACTTCCAGACACAATCTGCAATCCCTTATTTATAATAATGAAAATCACTTATAAGAGCAAAAAGAAAATGAAGAGAATGATGCTTACTTTTGTAGTGTGTAATGCAACTGCTCGTTTTGCCATTGACTTCCAAAAACTTATTAATATACTTACTTATTTATAAAATATAATTGCAGGTCCCTATTATATTATGTATCACATCGTCTAGGACTATTGGAGCAAGGTTTTACTTCTACATACGATTTAGTTAAGTTAGAACTAACACCAAAGTTTTGGTTTGGTCAAACTAACTCATATAATAAATCATCGTTTGATGTCATATTTGTTTACTACTACTAGACTAATAAAATTGAAGCAGTAATTAAAAATTGGAATGTAAAGTAGCTAGTTCATATTATAACGTGCATTATCTGAATGTTAGTTAGTTTTCAGTATGTTCTAGATGTATATTAGATGTATTGCAGTAGATTGATTGCCTTTCCAGATGCAAAGGCCGCCGAAGCGGCTCAGAGTGCTTATTACGACCCCAACAGGCCGCAAACAGCATATGTGCCCCCACCATATAACGTAAGTTCTTATTTATAATGTTGTAGTTCAGATTAAATTCCATATTATTACTACATAGTATAAAACAAAGTCGGTTTCCGCTGTCTCACCCTATGTATGCGTGGATCTTTAAAACTACGCAGTGGATTTTGAAGCGGTTTCTATAATAGATAGAATGGTTCAAGAGGAAGGTTTGTATGTATAATACATGCATAATATACATTACACTGGTAACCTTTATTTTTATTTTATTTTAAAAGAAAATTGACAGCTTAATTTGAAGAAATTAGTCAATAAATACAGAAGAAGAATAAAAGCTAATTACAAGTTTCCACGGATAGCATTAACATATGAAAAAGAAAAAACACTCGATTGGTAGAAAGAAAAGTAATATGGAATACAGGGAAAAAAATTGCAAAGAATAAATAAATAAAAAAGCTATACAATGAGCGGTAAAAAAAGCTAATTCAAACAGTGGCAAACGAGTTTCGTTAAGCAATTATTTATACGCGTTAAAGAATTCCTTCGAAACCCTATGATATTGATCCTGTAATGTGGCCCTTTACAGCAATAATTTAAATGAATATTTTCGAAGATATTACAGATACAAAATGCAGGGTCTTAGCGGTTGCGGCGGTACCGGTCGGGAAAGCATTAGAATATATATCATCAAGTTTATAAAGTATTGCAGTCTACGAATCTATTTTTGTATGTTATTTAAGAAATAAAAAGTAGTATCTAGCCTTTTTTAACAGCAATGTGTTGCAAAACAACATTAATGTTACATTATTGCAGTTTACGGTTTTTGTGTCGGTAAAAATACAGTCCATGTTCGTGGATACAATAACAGTAAAGAACATTGGTTACTTTCTACTTTTGAATTTATTTTTAACAAACATAAAAATAATGTTTTCTCTCTATAATATTATGTAGGTACATATACATAATTTGAAAGTTAAGACAGGTTTTTCGTCTTCGTAGCATCCATCGCACAATGAAATTAGTTTTTAAATTATTAAAATGCAAGGTAATCGATTTTAGCACCATAGTGATTGGAAAAATAATGAAACGCCGGCAAAACTACTAATGTTTATTTAAACAATTTAAATTATTGAAATCTAGAAAATTTATTTAAATAACATCTATTCGACAAATTTGTAATGAACAGTAATTATTCAACTTTGTATTAGTTAGGCTGATATTCTCTAAGTTGATAAGGGCATCTTGTAGCACTCAGTTTTATATATCGAACGTGATATTTAGTATGTATAACTATTTTATGAGCCGCGGTATCGTCAGACAATTGATAAAATATTTTTATAGAGTTCACTTTTGTTTTACATGACGGTTACCTACTATTAGTGGATAATACTACCTTTATTCCCTTTTAATATCAAGAATATCAACAACCTTAAAGAAGTCCCTCTTTCACACCCGTTTTTCGTCTTTGAATCAGATTACTTTTTATAATTATTGAGATTTGAGTTTTGTAATTCGCCCGATTATTTGCTAATATTACAAGCCCCATGTTCTCATAGATTAAACATCTGAACAATGGTAGACATATGACTAAACATCGTTACAAGAATTAGTTCTTCTTAATTATGGACAAAGCCATTACCTAAAAAGGTCAATTTGGCAAAATTGGAAGGAATTAAAAATAGTGGGAAGTAAATTAAAAAGGCTTTGTTATTATTACATGCATTAATATTATCTGGTATTACTTTTCAGGATCAACCTCCGACCTACCAGGAATCTACATCGAAAAAAGAGAACTAAAGCATTGTCCACATTACCACATGCCCACTCCTAGTCACGGTCCGACGTTCTCAAAGATGAGACAGGACATGTGAACTGGAAACCATTACGATGTAGAATTTAATTGAACCGCTCTTAGATTAATTTGGCGAAAAAACATTTTCGATATCTTGTCTCAGTATAAAATAATCATACTGAATTGATCTTGAACCCTGATGTCCTTGATAAGTTGATAAAGCAAAATATTTACACAATTTTGCGGCAATGCTTGAAGAAAAATTGCAGTTTTTCATTAAATTAAAACAAAAACAAGCTATGCAAATATAGAAAATGTTCTTTTTAAATGTAAACTGGTAGTAATTAATCCTGATTTCCATATTAAACATATAATATTATATTTTAGAGGTAAAAAGACGGCAACACTCCTATGATTCTTCTGGTGTTGCAAAGAATGTGGGTCTCGGGTGACGCGTGCGCTAAAACAAAAGTATTATTTTTGTTAAGATATATATCATTGTTTATATAATAGATTAGTTTTTTATATTTTATATATTATAGTTTCTACCTTACTAAAAATTGTATAGAATGTGAATTATGCGAAAAATTTTATTGGATATTTTTTAACATGGGGGGGATGCATTCTAAGCAGAGTGGTTCAGTTAAATTTTACATCATTGTTTTATTTGTATAATTACACATGTTTTAATCACAGCTTCTGCATTCCACATATTGCGTTAACAAAATTATTATATTATGGCTGTGTCGTGAAGTATTAAATAATAATTAACATGATGCATTAGCAACATCAAAATTGTTAATTCCAAATAATCTATTTATTGTTGTAAATTGTAACGTGTATTCTATAAAGTTAGTATTGATATTTTAATAAATGCAAATTTTAAAGGCACTATGTTATTTTTCTGCTTGTGTATGTTTTTATTATTAATTCCTTATGAGATTGATTGGCAAACAAACTTGTATTGAATGATCGCTTTTTTGTCAATATTAATTGACCTACCTTAATACACACCTTCAAAGTGAGTTTTTATTAGTTTACATTGTGTGTCGTACAAAATTGTTTCACAGCAAATTGCAATCGGAATGCAGTGATTCTTTATACCTATTGGTAGGTTTAAAACCATCATGACAGTGAGTCCATACATTGAAAAATTAAAGTAATAAAGCTAAATTCAAGAGAAAGGAAAGAAAACATATTACTACTAATTTATACTTATATAAATAAAATTGAAGTGTCCGTAACGTAGAAATAGCTTCCTACCAACTCCCTCTTATTATACTACAATCCATTTACAGTTAGTTTGCCTCTGTTATAGTATGCCAAAGAGTATGTAAATACTACGTAAGTAAGTAAAAATTGAAATTTAGTTTAATATGAAACGTGCTGTCATTTGACATATATAGACCTCGATATCCGAGTGGTTAGTGATCCTAACCACTAAGCTAGAGGTCCCGGGTTCGAATCCCGGCAAGCATTTATGTGATGAATATGGATGTTTGTTTCTGAGTCATGGATGTTTATTTATATTTACGTATGTTTTTATGTATTTAAAGTATATTGTATTAAATTTATCGTTGTCTTGCAACCCATATAGCACAGGCTATGCCTAATTTAGGGCAAGATAATAATTAGTGTAAAAGTGTGTCAATATTATTATTATTATATATTTGAAATAGTAGTCATTGCAGTATCGCGACGACCACGAAGTATAATCCGGCTAAGTTTGAAAGTGAACAGGTGCTAACGTAGTGGATTTCGTCTATCTCCTTTTTTACAAGATTATACCCGTTCAATGACCTCACGTTTCATAAAATCGAGTGAATCGCTGTTTTCTTAGAGTTCCGCTAGCCTGTTATATGCAGTTAACTTTCCCGTGAGGTTGGCATTACTATCTTGTCATTTCATAGACATTATTTAAAGTTTTCGGTACCTAATTATTTAATCATACCTAAATCATGCCAAAAAGGTTATAAATAAAGCACTTGCAGAAATTTTGTACGGTCCGCTCGTAATTTCTGTGAAAAGGAATGGCTGATTAGCTGCCTATCCAATCAGAAATTTTCGTAAATGTGTAGACGCCAAGTATGTAAAATAGGATTACCCACAATTATTTTTGCCCCTCATCAGGTAGTCTGTACTGCACCTTAAGATACCTTTCGTACTACTATTGGAGCTGTTGAAATTTCGGTCACGGTCGTTAATATTAATAGACCACCACCAAGATCAAGTATAAAGAATACTTATCCCTTCATGAATTACTCACTAGTCTAATTATAGTGTTAAACGAATAATCATTGATTTTATTGCATTATTATCTACCATTACCTCAGCTTATAAGCAATAAAATAAAGAAGTTCGCACACTCGGGAGAATATCAACTGCTCTTTTTCTCAAGTTTAATAGCTTTTAATCTAGTTTAATAAAATTTTCACTAAAAAGGATTTCATTTGTTATCTTAATTATAAAAAGTTACTAGCCACAATTTACTATTGGTACTATTTTTGTGGGAGGAGGAATTTAAAGTTCCAAATGTGACTATTTAATTATAGTAAGCTTTAAAATTTTAAGTGCGAGGCTCCTTTGCGCGGATGCCGGTTGGTTAGAAACATTTTTTTCCCGTTAAGTAGTAATGTGGAAACGTTATTGTGTATCAGATTGAAGGCTGTGGTATTAATTAAATTAAATATGTAATCAAAATTTATGAACGATGTGGAACCCGCGACCTCTCTGGTTCCGTCCTAGCGCTCTTCCATTGAGCCAACCATTTACAACTCAAGTGAATTTCGTAATATGCAATTATTGGGGTAGAGCTGGGTATGAACTGTAAAGTAGTTCCGAATCGTTCGTCAATTTTGGTAACAAATTTAATGAATTAATCGCACAAGTGACGGACGCCACTTTAAAAATAGCAAAAAATTGTTAACAAAAACTTTATCTATCCATAAAGAAAAATCTTAACAAAAAATTTAAAACTGTAATTATTCGTCTTCATCCATCATGCAATGCGTTTGCTTCGGAAGCGATCAAATGCTTTTATAGTGCTTACTAAATTAATTTAATTTCACTCGAATATGTGCGGTTTTCATACGGAAATCCTCATTTCTTTTTCCAATACGGACAACCGAATCAGGGAATGAACGGATTTTTTCTATCTATTCTATTTAGTATATTTCTTTCTGAGAACGCAATAGTACTGTCCATTCATGATAGAAGATAAGAAACGTCACCATCGAAAATAGAAAATCATAACTTCTGTCAAGCAATCAAAATCATGAATAAAACATCTTAGAAAATGTAAAAAACAAATTATTAGAACAAAATGATATTAATTTAAGACCATAAATAAATATCATAAAATTTATAGCAACAATATATATTATGTCGAGTGCAGGTGAGTCGAGTGAAAGTTATCGAATTATTATTGTGTATAAGCTATGGTACTCACATATTTGTTTTAGAGGAGACAGCTTTGTACAAAAGCCTGCAGATGTATTAGATATTAATTAATAAGCCATCCTTCGTATACTTGCCGCATCGTTAAAATGGATTCCAGGAATACAAAAGTTCAATTCCTATATATAATTTGTACGAACACAAAATTGTACCTATCTATAGCCACAATATTATAATAAAAAAATATGCAATATAATATTAATCCAAATGTTCAACATCAGGCATTGAACTTTTGTACAAAGTTGTAGTAAGTCCCCAACCTACAAGTAAAATGATTTGCTACAGAAATTATTATGCGATCATTTAACTTTGATTACTTTCGCGTAACGAAACGACATGAATATCTACGCGGTAAATAGTGTGTGTTAACTGCGAACGATCGTGAAGATTTAAGCCTACCGTATTTTACTCAGTGTCAAAAGTTATTTCCTTGGCTTTCATTGAAGGTAAGCAAAATTATATTTTATCAATGTGGCAAGATTAAATAACAGACTCAGGCATGGCTTATTAATTCAATACTATATATTTCCTTTGTTATGAAAAAATGTGTTATTAAGACTTTATCCTTTTAGATTAAAATATTTAACCATGGCGCCAAGCATACATCCACCTTGCACTCCTTCGGCATCGTGTACGCCCATAAGATGCCACCCAACTCCACCTCCATGTCAAAACCCCGAGAAATGTCTCAAGAGGACAAAATCAAAAGGAGCAAAGCCGTGCCCGAGTGCCCTGTCTATAATGGCCACCCGTTCGAAAGCATCATGCGGTAGCTGTGGAAAATTCAAGGGTGCTTCGAATCCAAGGAATGTTAAAAAAGTACAGAGCTATCTAAAAGACAAATCAAAACAAGCCAGGTTGAGAAAAAAAGACAGTGAAACTGGTAGTCGTTCATACGTTAGTTATGCCAAAAAAAAGGGGACACCTAGAAAAGAGAACGACTGTTGTACTGGAAGAGGCCATAGAGGGCGGCTCATAAAGAAAAACAAATGTTGCACTATTATATAGATCTTCATTACGATGTTTTGAGAATGGGTTGACCAAAAAAAATATTTGATACCTTTTTTTATGTTGGACTTAAAAAAGGTAATAATAATTGTAGATAACAAATTATACTTACCTATGATTAAACATGTTTTTGTTTGTTATTAAATCTTAATACCTCAATCAACTACCACTGTTTTTTTCTATGTAGTCGGGCAATAGGTACCTATTATTTTTTATTTTATTTATACGTTTTGAAGGGAAACCAGAGTTATTTTATTTATATAAAGCATTGGCAACGGGAACCTATTCGTGAACCAAATGCGTTTCCAATAAATTCGGGCGAAAAAATTCTATTTATAGAATCCTTCTTCTCCATTTCACTGTTAAAATTTTATTCACAAATTTTTTGTGTGCATTTAAAATGCGGAATGCTTTTATAAGGTATTTTATATCACCATTTCTAACAAAATTACCTGTATTATGTGGCAATGAGGGTTCCAGCTAGGACTCGCGTAAAATTAGTGTTGGTGAAATGACTTTGTTTGTGAATCACTGAGTTTAATAAAACTGAGTTTTATTAAACTCAGTTTGAAGCGTCATTGGTGAAATTGAGGCTTAGAATGACCCCTTTAACTGCAAATTATGGTCAGTCTTAGAGCACATGACATGTCGTTCTCTTAAGATATCCCAGAGAAGGCATTGACTAATTTTCCCATGGAAATCGTATGTTATTCCATAGATTTTCATTATTTTTCAGACAGCGAGGCCCTGTATCACACCCATAGGTCGCTTTTTTTAACTTGGGGAATACTGTTTTTTATTACCGACACTTGCAAATAAGTATTATTTGATACTATTAAATAAATGAATTTATATTTGCAAATTCAGGACTATCACAACAAACAACATTTTATGTTCACTGTAAGAATATTATAATTTAATTACATAGGAAAGTAAATTCTATTTTTCACAAAAAAAACCTTTCAACAATTAATTACTTCTGCTATCCCAAAATAAAAACTTTACTTGGCCTTTAGAACCTTTAGAATCCTAGGCCTCTAATAAAGGCCTACTTCGTGATTTTCCTTGCTTGCATGTTTGAAAATAATAATGATATCTAAATCTACAAACGCAAAAGTTTAATGTTTTAGTTTTTTGAATAGTTTAATTACCGATGTATATAAAGAGCTGAAATATCTATATAACCTGAGCAAAATTGCCACACCGGAAGATCCATCGAACACCAGCACGCCCCACGCTCGTCAGAGGCACTTAGTTCGACATGCTTTGCCTGATCCAAGCGTAGGAATCCAAAATGGATTACTCGACGTGGCTCTTGATCGAATACATATTTTGCATTAAATACTGACCCTGTTCCCAAATTCCTAACTATGCTACGCTAAACTTTTTTCACACTTCCTTTAATTTAATGAAAGGGTGAATCATCAAACTTAAATGTAATTTCAATTGGTTGAATCGTCTTACTGACCTAAAAAAACATAACAGATAATAATTTTATCTCATTACAACTTAGATAAATGATTTTCTTTCAGCCGCAAACAAGTTAAAGCCATGCGTGTCGGCACCTACTTGTAGCGTGCATAGACATAGACCACAGCCGCCTCCATGTCCTAATCCAGAAACATGCTACAAAAAAGGACGTAAGAGCTTCTACAGATGTCCCAGTTCAACGGCCACAGTAAGCAGATTTGGTACACCGTGTGAATGCGAAAGAGAAAATTCGAGGAACTCAAGATTAAGCCGCAAGAAAAGTTTTAAAACTCACAAAAAAAGAATAAGAGAAGCTTACAGTAAACGCTCTATGGAGTCGCGATGGCGTAGAAGAAAAAAATGTTGTACTATTTTATAGGCGCAGACATTGGGATAGAAATTCCAGTCCAAATAAATTTAAGATCACGATGATAATTATTTTAAATTTACAATCTACTACTTTATAACAGAGACGTAAGGAAGTTCATTTTATTACCAATTTGTTGCCAATTCTCACTACAGAAAAGTTCAGAAAGTGCAGGTGCAGCAGGGCAGATAATTTGGAAAAATCTAATATAATTTTGTACTAACATATCTAAAGATAAATTATTTAACATCCCTTTCTTGTTTTGTTTTCGTATGTAAAACAAAGACATTCGTAATACATTAAACGCAAATCTTTTGCCCTAGTTTGAACGAGTGATTTATAAACGTCTGCCAAAAAAGCATTGAAAAATGTTATATACGTCAAGAAACTCAACGTACCTATACTGCATTGAACTTGATAAAGAACTCTGCTGACTGCTGTAAAAAAAGAGCTGCCTTTTTAAGTCACTGACGTGCGAACATCGGCACCAGAGACTAGGTGCCGATGTTTTTAACTCTTTTCTGTCAAACCTTTTTAAAGCTCATGCGAATGAGGGATACACCCCATTATTATTCCACATTATTTGAACAAGTTCGAGAGAAGCTTTATATGGTGGATATACACATCCATTAAACTCTGTGATGGCTAGGAACTTCCCGGAGTTCCCGGTCGTGTCATTCCGTGAGCTAACGTTAAAAGTTCCAGTTTTGCTGGTGCAAAACCATGAACTCTGCATCGTAACACAGAGCTAGGTAATAATATTATATAAAGTTACCATTCAGGAACTGTTAAAACAGGGAGCGCTTTAATTTCCCATATTATTATTATAATATATCTATTTAAAATATAGTGGCAGGTATTCATTTGGGTCTTCATGGTCAGTTATATGTTGGTTGTTCATATGTTATCAGCTGAAAAAAACTTGCATAATTCAATATTGTTGTCAGAACAATATTAACAGCACAAAACACAATTTATGAAGTCCTGTTGTTATTTTTTTGCTAATCGAAAAGCATCATATAAATATATCTATATTCTGTTTTTATGTCATCTGTCAGTCGCCTACTCTGTGATTCCGATTCGGGATCGGCGACTTGTCGGCGACGGGCGAGTGCTAAGATATATGTAGTGTTATGTGCTTGAATTGTGAATGTAATTTTTAATGCTATCAAGATTTAAATTTCCCTACTATAGAAAAATCTTATTAGCAGAGTAATAAAATTCGTTCTCTTGTTTACTTTTATGTACTTATTCTGCATTTATAAGACTGTAGTGCAGTGTTTGTGTTGGGTCAACTCATCGATATCGAATTTCGTGTAAGAATACAGTAAATTAACAATCTGTTATTAAATTTGTAGCGTATACAGAAAGTAAAGTGTTGTGATAATAGTTTACAAACAAGTCATTGGTGAAGTTAAATAGTCAATACTATTACATCAATATGTGGCAAACCGGATTGCACCAAGGTGGAGAAAACGTGACGCTGTTTTAGGGTCAGTATAGCTTTTCTCTATCCGTCTACTTTCAACATAATAATTAGCAAAAATGTTCCTTAGCTATGCAAAATAATTATTCATCTATAGACTATACTGGTTAAAAAATGTCTGTGTAGTTCAGTTAATAAACAAATGCTACTAAATTTAATTATTTTGTGCTGGCTTACAATTTTGTTATATTTGATATATTTTTATAAATATATATTTTTGAATTATCTTGAATACTTATAAAATTATATCTTAAATATGTGCAGCTCATATAAAACAGTTCAATTTGTTATATTATTATTAATTTTTAAGTGATAATACATCAATATTATTTGTGTACACTGTGCACACCTCTGATTTTCGGTAGTTACATAAACTCTGTAACAGTAAGTACATGTTTACGACTTGTACATTTCTTCCACATAGTTGTTCATTGACTTGAGCTTTTATTTCTTAAAACAGTGAATGCTTTATCATTTCACTACAAGTTGTATTCATAGGGCTTATACACCTAAATATTTATATTGGTTATGTATTGTTGATATCCACAAATATTAGAACAGTGACTTGTGTTGTGTCTAGTAAGTATTGTAATCTGTGGCATGTATTAAAAACATTATAATATCCAGACCAGACTAAAAACACATATAGTACTTGTAGGCCTCATGGATCCATGGGAAAGAAAGATACCAAAGGCCTACACTATAAAAGTGAACACTATAAAACTAGAAATTAGATAAATAGTAATGTTGTAGCCTCATATGTGAGACAGTTATACCAGCTAATTTCTCCACAATCTACTAGAGCAGCGTTTCCCAATTTCTGGGTTGCAACTCAGTATCTGGCCATTAAAATAAAATATAGTGTCTCAACATTCCCACCTTGTTTTAGAAATATTACAAGTTCCTTCTGTAACATAAATTTTCAGCGACATTGGATTCTTTAGTAAAATGCACTATAATTTTGTGTCTCAACAGGCAATACATAATAAAGTGCAAGATACTAATAAAACCTTTTTAGTATCAAATAATGTGTATTATTTTAACTACCCAAACCAGTTTGGGCTTAAAACTATTAATTGAGTCTCTAACGGGCAGTTTGAATAATAACAAACCATGGCAGATCAATGTTTGGGAAACACTGTACTAGAAGACCTTGGCCTGTCAAGTTCTGCAGTAAGTCATTTCCTTGAAAAATCTATGGTCAGGTTTTTCTAGGCAACTCTCTGTAGCATACTGTCCACACTGTATTATTCACAGTAAAGAAGAATGCTGGTGCTGTTATACATTCTCGAGTCACAAGTGTTTGGCACTGTTCAGAGTAGCACACACTGAGATAGACCTGGCAACTGCTTGTTGAATTCATGGAATGCTTAGAAGTTCACTTCATAGCCAGATTACAGGGTATTCCTTGAGCCTAATAAGAGATAAGTATAGTCTATCTCATATTAGGCTACATATCTCAGCTAGCCTAAAATTTTATTTGTGAATCAAGTCATAGGAAAACTGATCTCCATCTGCTTTATCTATGTTAGCTGCCATAGTGATATTGAAAAAAATTATGTATTCATAAGAATGCTGAATATAACCTAATTAGTGAAAAATAGAATTGAAATATAATAGGTAAAACTAACTGTAAACATTTTTACCACAGTATGTACAGATTCCAAGTGATGCATAAAATAAATTTTTAATAATATAAGAGTGCAAAATATATGATGATGGCACACAGAAAATTGATCTAAAAGAAAATCTTGTATCAAGTCTTCTCTTGAAATGGTCTTGGAAACAGGTAAATTGAACATTGCTCAGTTTAACCCATAGAAGGTACAAGTCATATCACCGCTCTTTGACAACACTTCCTTTAATGCCTTGCCTGGTATTGAAATACTGTGTTGCGAAATCTTGAGCGATTCCAAACTCCAGAGTCATTTTGAAAGCAAAGCGAAATTCGCCTTTCTTCAAAGCTGGGCATCGTAAATAGAGTATGGCAATACTTCAAGCAGGCCCTCATTCGTCATTCGATCTACAAAGCCCAGGTCCGGCCACATATTAAGTATCTCTGGTTTGTCGCACCCCAGTATCAGCTCGAATCATTTCACTGCATGAATTTTTCGGCGATCCAATGCTCTGTGAACAGTCTAGCCGTCACTTCTCATGTGTAGAGACATTACTCCAAGAGAATTGTTCCAAAGAGCTCTCATCATGAAATGACCTGGTAGTGATCTCCCTATTCCCAAACTGTGGTATAATACTTATAAAATCATTTTATAGTATTACTTCTATTATACTGTTTATTTTTACTTTTCCTATGTTGTTTAGTTTAATATAATTAATAATTAACCTATAGAGTTCAATTAAATTATTGTGATTATTATATTTATTTACAACTAAGTAAGTTGACAGTTTGTAAGTTACATTTATTTGTTAAACTACTACAATGTGGAAAGCTGTTTACAAAGTTTCACATTTAAATATTATTGTGTATGTGTACATATAATGTCAATGTATATTAAGTTTTTGTTTATTTACTGTCTAAATTCATGGTGTTGTCATGGGTCCTGTCACAAATCATTGTTTAATTAATTATACAATTAAGTGGGTGAAGAGGTCCATGTGCATTGAAAGATTATTAAACTAATGTCATGTTTTAGTGGTGCAAAACAAATCCAAACATAAAGTTTTGGTAGACCAAACAGACATGACTGGACGGGTTGGACTTAGTTTAGCATACATGGCATGAATTTGGAGGTAATAAATATTGTAGTTGATAGAGCTTTAGTCCACGATTATAATGATACCACTCTTATTACAAGGTAATGTACCGTTTTCAAGAAAAAAAAAAAATCTAACCCAAAACAAGAAAATCACGTAAATAATTAACACTACATGAGCGCTGACATCGCGGCGGGAGGCTAAAAACTGTCATGAAATGATTTTGGTTTCTTCGTAAAATTTTAGGACATGCAAAGGGTTCAAGCCCATACAGCCATAAATAGTATGAAAAACAGTGAATTGAAATGTAAAAAGTAGTCTGTGACAGATTGGACGGTTTCATCAATAATTATTTTTAGATAAAAGGAAAACATTTATAAAAGGCTTCATGTGCCATGTTCATCAATCCCCAAAGCGCTATCAACTAAAATTTATTAAAATTGGCTAGGTTAGGTTATGTTAGAACAGTTAAAACAACGCACGAGCCGGGCGTAGCGGGCCGCGGCAGCGGCCGGCTAGTGCCAGAAACGAATTCTAGTTTCCCTTTCTTTCCTCCCCATAAAAATGTCCCAATTCTTAAAATATCATAATTTGAGGGTAGGTTATAATACTTATAATGATTTTTTCTCTGGAACGGTGCATTACCTTGTAATAAGAGTGGCAGCATTATAATCGTGGACTAAACTCTATCAATTACATTTTTTTTTACGTCATAATTCGTGCTACGGGATACTAAGTTTTAACCGAATGGCCTTATATGCTAGTTCAAAGTAGGTACTTGGGAGATCAGCCTCTAGCACCAAACTCGGTGGTTGTGGCAACAAAACAATCCCTTCGGATGTTACCCACGTGTTACGTGACCTTTACTATCGGCCATACTCATGGAAACAAAAGTCAACAAAAAAATAGAACAAAAACCCCAACAAACACTACAAAAAAGTATCATAAAACATACTAGGTTAGGATAGACCACTCACTAGTAAAGCCACCAGCTGAAATATCACTTATCCTAAACATTGAAATTGACAACATGGCAAATTGACCAAGTATCCAGAGAAAAACTGTATTTGCGATTTTTTATAATTATCGTGTTAACTTTAAGAACTGTTACTATAGAAGGTTATATGTCACTGTTATTAGCTTATAACGATTTGTATTATACGTATGTATTGTTACCATTATAGTAGTTAGTGTTTAAAGGAATCGCAATAATTAAAACCAAAGTTTAAAAAGCATGATAATAACAATGGCACGTAATCTGAATAATTCTTACACGCTAGTTCCGTGCTTAAGTGGTCGAAGAGCTTCGTCTTCCACCCTCTATTTGAGTACCCTTAGCTGTCTTTACAACAAGTTCATGAGAAGCCAATTTTTACGTTCTACACCCTACAGGAACAAGCAGTTCTATGAATAGGAAATATTTTATGTTAGTACATACATACTTATATACTAGTCAAAACAAAATAAGGGCCACCACGTTTTTACAGTATTCTCATGAATTCTTGAGGTTTAAAGGTTGATCAATGTTTCAGTTGGAAAAATTGATTGATTTTTATTGTAGACAGCATAAAATAATGATGCATTCCATTAAAAAAAGAAATATGCTCCACTTTTTCTAAAAATTGACATTTTTGCAAAAATAATTAGTGAGGAAAAAAATTCTGAAAAAAAAAACATAAAATGTTTCTTGATTTATGACTTTCCTCAATATCTAGTATGCCGTCCTCGATTACTAATGCACTCTTGAAGCCTAGAAGGTACATTCTCCACCAGGTGAACCACTGTTTCTTGAGGAATTTGTTCCCAGCTTGATTTCAGAACGTTTATTAGCTGTCTTTCATTGTGCACGGGTTGGTTTGTGCTTCGAACACTGCATTTCAGTAAATCCCACATGTGTTTAATGGGATTTAGATCCGGACTGTTTGCAGGCCAGGCCAACACCTGTACCAGCCTCCTCTAGAGCTTCTCTGGTGGCCCTAGCTGTATGAGCGCGAGCATTATCGTGCATCAGATGGAATCTTTCGCCGATTCTATGTGCATATGAGACCACATGGGGTCTTATGATCTCCTCGATGTAACGTTGAGCTGTTATTGTGCCTTCGTTTAGAATTACCAGCTTGGTTCTGCCTGACATAGAGATTCCTCCCCATACCATAACATTGGGGCCCCCAAATCTGTCACTTTCATGGATGCAAGCATCCGAAAATCGCTCACCTTCACGCCTTCAGACCCTAATGCGACGGTCATCACTAAAAAATTTAACTTTGCACTCATCCGTAAACAATACAGTCCACCAATCATTCATATCCCACGCCAGATGCTGCCTTGCGAATGATAATCGGTTTGCACGATGAGCACTTGTTAATGGTATCCGCACTACACGTCTCCTGGAGAACTGCTGGTCTTCGTGTAAACGATTTCTAATAGTTTGATCACTAACACGTGTACCGGTCGCCTGCTGCAAACGGTTTTGTAACGAACGGGCTGCGTACAGCGTTCTCTACGCGCAGTCAAGCGCATGTAGCGGTCCTCCTGTGCTGTAGTTGCTCGAACTCTGCCGTCCCAGATCCCCGTCTCCTGGTTAGTCTCCCAGTCTCTTGAAAACGATTCCAAGCATTCTGGATCGCTCGCCGGGAAAAACCCAGCTGCAACGCCACAGAACGCTGCGAATGGCCTTCTTGAAGCAATGTTACGGCCCTAGTTACGGTTGGCAAGTCCATATGACTTCGAATTCTCGGCATAACTTTTTTAAAATGTTAATTCAGCCACTAGTCAAACGAAACTTACAGTGTTCCTGAGAGAATCGTCAATTTGACTGCGTTGAAATCCGTCTTAAAATCGGGTAGAATCAAGTGGTTGCAATAAATTATCTAAAACTACCCACTTTAAACAATTATGCGGGTGGAATGCTTAAAAAAAGTGTGTAAACAAATAAGGTAACACCACAATAAAGTATCAGCTACTTGAGAATGCATAAAAAATAAATTATCGCTAGCGAGGCCAAAAAAATCAAGTGGCCCTTATTTTGTTTTGACTAGTATATATATAATACTATAATCTGAATATTTTGTTTGTTAGTTTCACAGTCATCTATCTGATTTCAAATAATATATGTTTTGTATTTTATTTTGAGGAAATTTATTTATTTATTTACTATTATTTGTATAAACGAGGACAAATTAATGATAAGTGATCATCGCCGCTAAATTTCTCTTGGTTAGCATTGCGGTCTTTGTAGTCGGCTTTTAGGCTTTTTTTTTGTGTACTTCACACACCTGTGGTCTGGAACACCATGGAAAAAAGTTCATTCCACATTCGAAAGGCTCTAAGCTCTAAGCTTCCTGAAGAAAGTTAGTTATAGCTTTATACACGATGATTTCCAAACCAAAGTCACCGACATAGCCCAGTTGTTGCGAAACTGAAGTGGCAGTGGGCAGTTTACATAGCTCGACGGCCGTTGGGGCAGTAAAGTCATCGAGTGGCGACCACGTACCGAAAGACGTAGTGCTGGTAGACAAGATAGACCGACGATCTGGTCAAAATCGCCGTAGTAGGTTGGATGAGGGCACCGCAGGACGGATCGTCATGGTGATCTTTGGGGGATGTCTTTGTCATGCAATGGACGTCTTCCGGCTGAAATGGGACACGATGATTTCAAGTCGACGTGCGGATTGGCAAATTGAAACTATGAGGAATATCAAAACTCGTCTCGGACCACAGTTAGACGCAAAATAACTGTATGATTGGATTTTTGAAAAATTAATATTCGTAGCTGAGGGTTAAATTCTGGGAACATGGAAAGCGGGATGCCCATAATATGATATTATCAGCTACGAGCGCACAACAGGAAAGTATATGGAGATAACTATATGAACTATAACAAAGAAGATAGTTAGGAAATTTGGCTTTAAAAAGAATGGGTTTTGTAGATTTTTTTTTTATAATATCCCGGTTTTTATCGAATTGAAAATACATTTTTATTGTCTTACGCATTATTTTGGGGGTTATACATTATAAGCTCATCGTCCAGGAATTGAATTGAAGGGCTGCAAAACGTAACAGAAAGCAATAACAGAGACAAACAAATCGAACACGCACACGCAAATACAAGCGGAAGTTGATTTGTATGTTGACATGTTGATAGATAAATAAATAAATCGATTTAATTGAATCTATTTCATTCCTTTTTAATACTGTTAATATTAACACTGCACCTAACGTGTTCCTTTATACCTAACAATTGCACTGTGCAACAGTATAATATTATGGCTGTATGAAAACACGCCCAATCATAAAAAAACAAAAAGCTATTCACATAATCCTGTTATTTAAAACCTGTGTGATGACAACAATAATACCATATCATATTGTAACAAATAGTTATAGATTATTACTAGCTGCCCCGACAGACGTTGTTCTGTAGATAGTAAAAAAACAACTGTTTTATATTTCAAAACATCAAAAATTATTTCGTAAATATGCTCCCTGTTGTTAGAATGAAATTGTTTCACAGCGGAACTGTCAAACCGTGCGTCACTAAATTCTCTCACAGAAAATATGTCCATACAAAACAAATATTGAAAATAAAAATATTTATGGGTCCCAAATCGAAATAAAAACTACCCTATCTCTCAAGTTGGACCAAACTGCACTCCATGAAGTAATCACCATTAAAATCCGTTCATTATTTTAGGAGTCCATTGAGGACAAACATTGTGACACGAGATTTATATATATTAAGATTAACAGGTTCAAAATCGATTAAACCAAGTAAATCGCTTCGTAATTAGGGTTGCCAACTTTTTTTACAAGAAATAAAGTATATTCAGGTCTGTGAAGAGTATTAAACAGTATTTTAGAAAAATGAACAGTATTTTATTTATTTATTGTTTTAAATACATATTTTATTGAACTTCTCGCACAACTTACTAATTTAATCTTGTTTAAAAACTTCATACGCCTCACCACAATTATAACTAAAATTAAAAGGTAATTCACGGTCCACGTAAAAAAAGGTAATATGTCCTGAGAATGAGAACGAGAACGCATACACTCGCATGTCTGTCACTGACAGTCTTGAGTATTTGACATTGACAGATTCGTTCAGAAACTCGGTGTGATTTGTTTGTGGCTACGCGCACGCTGTGCAGCAGTGAGCGCCCTCTGACCAAATAAAACAAAGTGTGAGCGAGTAAGTATAACACTAAATGTGTTTGTATGCTGAAAACGTAACGTAAAAAGTATAATTTAGTGAAAAACAGTGTAATACTGTTGAAAACAGTATAGCTGGCAACCCTATTCGTAATTAGTAATTGGCAGCACTGATTTTAACATTCAAATATTTCGTCTTATTTTAGTTTGTTTTGTAAAATATCGTTGCGTTTCTCATTGTATGTGTACAGTGTTATAGTGTAGCTATTTTTTTTATAAAAGAAGAAACAATATGAAGTTTTTTTTAAATAAAAGTAAATTATTGGGCGTTTGTTGTTGTGCCTAAAATGGGCATTACCCTTTAATGAAAGAGTTCATTTGTTGTTTACAGCAGACAAACCAATTATCACCAACAGTTGAGACTATGATAATTCTGAATACATAATATACATAAGCTCTGAAAATTCTGAAGAACTAATCTTACGGATTGGAATGAAAAATTATTATGGCGTGCGTACATACAGAAAAGTACTAAACTCGCGTAACAGTTATTATGTGAACGTGTTAATAATAATAATAATATGAGAATTGTTGTAATTGTTATCGATAAAAATTTATGAAAGGAATATTGTAAATCCAATTAATTACGTTGTATGAAATTGATATGTTAACATAAACTTTTTTCATTCATAGAAATCATACCCAAAATAAATTTGTTTAGAAATTTATGAATCTAAGAAGTTTTCTGTTCTGACATGTCCTATGACTGAAAGTTATAAAGCAATTTCTTGTACGATAATAGCTTACCATTATTATAAATCGCGGAACCACATCTAATAGAGACTATAATTATTATTTTTTTAAATTTTCGGTATATGCTGACTCATTAGATTGCAGCTAGCTAAGTTTGGCACTTATTTGATTTGCACCATGAATATAATATCTTGAATCTATTAATTAGATATAGCATTTTAAAGATTTCTTCTTGTGCTAGTTTTTATACATAAGGTATGTAAGTAGGCCATATTCTGTTCATAATGATTTATAATTCTTAAGTTGTGTTTATTGATGTTATTTAGTTGGTTGTTGGTGTGTTTAAAATTAAAAATAAATAGTATGAAAATATTATATAATTATTAAAATACACAGTTGTTAATGAACGCATAATGAAGTTGCAACATCAAATGCTTTTTATGCTACTGAATAAAATTATAGATTACTTACTTGTTTACAAGAAACCTGTGTTCCGATTCAATCGATGCATTTCCACTTCCAGCTATTGCATAAGGGATGACCTTGAATATGTACTTCATGTACTTGTATAATGTACGCATGCGTACGTTAGTGAATGGATTTTTTTTATGGAAGAGAGGACAAACCAGCGTCACCTGGTGTTAAGTGATCACCGCCGCCCACATTCTCTTGCAACACCAGGGGGCCTTCTAAAATATTCGATATATCGTGGCATTAGTCGTGTCGAATCCTACTCTTAGATACATCGTATTCAATGTCGAAACGATGATTGAACGAACGAAACATTTTTCGATATTATCGGTCTAGCCCTACTCTTAGTTGTAAATGTCAGAGACGAATATTCGAATTCGACAAACAACCAAACGTCACTTTTACGATAATCTCAACGACACCTAGGCTGTCGTTGCTATTATCGTTTCAAGTTGTATAGATATATTTGCCATACAATATACATACATAATAAATAAAATTAAAATAATTATATGTGATTTACTATTCAACAGGATTTATTTACTACCAAAAATTTAAGTCATTTTGTTGATCGTTTATGCGTAGAAAGTAATGCAAATGGCCGCCTGAGAAATAGGAAGTCGACTCGAAGGGTTGAGTTACTATTTTTTTTTCATTTTATTTTCCGCAAGTTTTGTAATATTTTTTCAATTTTAAATGGTCATATTATATTCATTACATAATTTTTTAATATTTATATTTTGTGTAAATGATGCAAATTGAAGGTGCAGAGTCTGGCATGGTTCTAAGCGCTTAAACTATGTTTTGACTTTTGACTTAGCAGCGACAACGCACAGATTATACATAGTTTGCGCATAATTCATTCACTCTAACATCGTATCGTTCCGAATATATCGTGTCGATTTTGCGAGTAGACCTACAGAGGACTCACAAGAACGTTGCCGGCGCTATAAAAAAGTGTACCCGACTATTTTTGGGTACCTTACCCATGTCATATCGTCTTGAAAATAGCGCACAAGGAAGCTCATTCCACAGCTTAGTCGTAGCAGGAATCAGGTCAAACAGCTCTTTGGAACACTATCCGTGATAAATGCGGTTGAAGACACACAATGAAACGACGTCCCTACGCAATACCAAGGTATCTTCCGTAGCCGTTCACAGAGCACTGGGTCGCTGACAAGTCGAGCAGCATGGTTAAGAGGGTCTGCAATTCTAATAACGCCTTACAGGTGCCACGGATGCTAAGTGATAAGACCTGCCCACGACACCGCTCACTATTATTGAAAACGAAAACATTCTTAGAGGCGCGTTCGTCACCTCGAGAAATGAAGAGCAGCGGCTCTGTTTTTTCTTTAGTTGCTGCGACCTTCAAATCAGAACACTGAAAGGCTTGCATGCTTCTGCTAAGCGGGAAATTGGCGCCGCTGTGGTAGTCTTCTAAACAATTGTACAATGATGGGAATTTAAGATTCTGGTGACTTGTACACTCGTTGTCCTGTAGTAATATCGGCCCACGCAGTCTCCCGGTGAGTTTAAGAATGTAAGGAGTATTATTGTGCAGTTGATCTTTAATGAAACAATGATTTGTTGCAGAATATGGCTGAAAGATTGTGGCGAGGCAGCGGTCGCGCGGCTTCGGAAGTGTCAAGTTGCGCGTCGCTCTCAACTTTTGAAAACAACTCCGCCATGTTAGTACTTAGGATATATTTTTATTTTATCACTTAATATTTCTTCTGGTTGCTTGTCCTGGATGTTCTAAACTCTAAAGTAACTATTGCAGGGTACCCGTTTGCTCTCTTAATATAAGAAAAAGTTCGATCCAAGCTATGAAAGGATTAACAGAATGAATGCATGTACATAATTCATAGTCTGTTTTGATTTAATAATTGTCACTGTGAGATGGATTTCACTCGCCGATCTTCCCATAATATGTTCATGTTTATCATGTCATCGCGAAATATTTTACCGGCCGTTTTCAATAACTTATCTCTAGTTACGGATACATTGCTGTCACCGTTTAATGACAAGATCTTATCTATCCATAGTTGTGTCTAATCTAGCTATAGTCTAATGCTTTATGTCGATAGGTTATTGAAATGTAAGTTAGCGTAAACGGATAGACTTGTCTACCTCTAATAAATTAAACTAAGGATAGATAGGTTATTGAAAACGGCCGTACTACACGTGGTTACTTAAGCCTATAAACAAATGCATGTATAATATCGGGTCCACAATATAGGTATATCTAATACTTACAAAATGAAGTAAATCTTGTTGGCTTTCGCTTGCCATTCATCTTTTACTATGTGAACATAGGCCTAAGAGGATCACAATAAAATAAAATAAAATGGCTGTTATTATATTTCAACATATATTATAAATTATAAATGTGAGACTTTGTATGTCTGGATGTATGTTTGTACTTCTTTAACGCAAAAACTACTGAATGGATTTTTAAGAAACTTTACAATAATATAGCTTACACACCAGAATAACACATAGGCTATTATTTATAAAACTATCGCGTGAATTATACTATATATGGCAAAACAACGTTTGCCGGGTCAGCTAGTAGACAATAAATGAAAGCGAACTCTATTATTTATGAAATGTATGGCCTAAAAAGCAATCTTCATTTAGACAAAGGAATTGTTTTCACGCCGCGACCGAATCCAAATAGTTTTAAGATAGGGTTACATTTAATGATAATCCGTTGAGAGCGTTTGTACACGCGGAGGGCCAGTCATCTCTCTCCAGAGGGTAACCGTCAGAGTCCACACAGTACACGACTCCGTTTGCGATCTGGTTCGGTCGGTAATTGCCGTTTGCCTGACAGACTTCTGACACCGTCATACCTCGTTCTGGGAAGATGATGGAAGTATCACGAGCGCAATCTGTGGAAGAAAACAATGATAATTCAAGATAAGAGAATGTGTAAGCATTACTGGGCAATTGAGACTTAACATCTTATGTCTCAATGTGATAAGCGCAATTGTATTGATGCATTGTACCAATATCCATCAGCTGAACGTCCTGCTCCACTCGTCCCTTATTTTCATAGAGAAATAAATATTAAGAAACATTATACGAACCACCTTGATTCTTCCAGCCTACGCGTCTGTATCGAAAATAGATTTAACAAACCATTTTTATTGACCAAATAAGACCTTTGGAAATAGATGTGAATCATTAAATACGGATCTTCATAGACGCCTCCACAATTTTCCGAATATGTAACTCGTTACTTGCGAAACATATTTTGCCTATTTGAAGTTATAATAAATATTTTATTACTAAATAAAAACATATGCTTGTACTTAAAAATTAATTATCAAGTGGAGTGGAATTTTGGAAATTCGTGTAATATTAAAGGGTGCTTTTCTCAAGCTACTAAGACTTAACGTAATTTTATGATACGAATGATTTGAGTCTCGTGTCAGATTTTGGCGAGACAACACGTCCTGAGGATGCCTCGTGTAGAGGCGAAACACGTGTCGAATTGTTTAAAGACAAATATTGACGGAATTAACACTAAAGAAAACTCAAATTATTTATATAATTATGGAATTCCGCAAAGTAACGCCTACTTCAATAAATTTTCACAATTTTATGAAATAACGAGCGAATTTTGTGGGGCCGCTCAAAATGTTGAATTTTAAGAAACATAGGTACGTAGTACCGCGGAGTAGTTGGCAGGATATAATATCACTTACCACGTGGACATTACACCAGCAGGATATGCCGCTTCTCAGTATATTACCAGTGCGAGGCTCCACAGTTGCGCCTATTTCTACCGTGATGCAGTAATGTGTGCGAATGAGCGCAATTGCAGTGCCGTTCAGAACTTTTGGGTTTTTCAAGAATCCTGAGTGGTACTACATTGTAATGGGCAAGGCGTATCAATTTCCATCCTGCTCATCTCATCCCTTATTGTCATAAAAATATATAGGTATATTAAATCAACAAACACGCGTATTAAAGTGCAAGTAGTATTATTTATAATACTTACTAATATGAATCTGTAAGCTGTCTGCAATTTTTTGTCACGTTTAAATATTAGATTTATTATTATGTTTATATTTGGATCTGTCTTGTCCTCTTATAACAAAAATACGTCTTTAAAAAACAATTGTATTCAGTCCGCATAATATGATAGATTGTACACGAGCAACGGCATCGTCACATATCAATACGTCATTAGCTCGGTACAACAGTTACGTCTTGATTCCACATCGCTCCCAGCAGCGAGGAGCAGCTATCGAATACCGGCCACCGAGTGCTTGAATGAAGTCTACGAGACTTGCGAGCGACGAGAGCGACGCGGACGTACGTGTATATCGGTAATAGGGTCACGGTCGCGATCCGGTCTCGGCTCTCCGCGAGAATTTGCACCGCAATGCATGTGCGTCCGCGACAATCTAACGGGACTAGAACACGGCACTCTGCGATGGCCGTTTTAGCATCTCACAATAATGACGTCACAAACGTTAATACTAAAGCATAGTTTCTCAACCTTATTTTGCTCACCGCCCACTTTGAGAATATGTTTTTTTTCTAGAGTATTTTCGTGTATTTTTTTGCCTTTTTAGAATATATTTTTTAATCTACCCACGCCCCATCTTCGCCATCTCAATGCCCCCTAATTTTCTCTGGGTCTTCTACTGCCCCCCCGAAAGTCCCACGTTGAGAACCTATGTACTAAAGTATTGGTATTATGTACGCATGAAAAAGTTACACTTTATTGGCCTAGTAAACTAAAAATAAGTTCAACACACATATAAAACTGAAAAGAAAATTTTATGAACGATGAGAGTTGAAGACCTCTCGCGTTTTGTCTTCAGTTTCATTTGTGTAATTAATCCCAGATGTGAGGGTTATCACTTTAAAACAACAAATTGTTTAGATAAGTTCAAAACTTTTAAATATTAATATTAATCAATTGTTGTATTGGTCGAGACGAGTCGCGACAACGCAAATCTTCGTATTATCTCGATAATGTGCAACCGCAGCGTAAACTCAACTGTTTTGAATGATGTGTAGTAATTGAGGTTTTAGTTACCATAGTAAACTCACGGAATAGTAAAAAATAAGGACTCCGTGTCACCTTACATAACAGTGTAGCACCAAAACAAGCCTATTAACGTGTAAATACATAGGCCCACGCACACAATTACACTACTACGGGCCGATAGGCGGCCATTATGAGAATTGTCATCGTCTGTGACAGATCAGTTTGCGTCTCAATAAAATATTTTAAAAATGCCGTCGTGCGTTGTGAAAAAGTGTAAAAACGACACTATATTTATATTATATTCATATACATATATATTATTTGTATTTCTGGCCATATATGATTATGAGGGAGAAATAATTGTGTAACTAGTATCCCCCGTAACCGCACACACACTAGCATAACGGAGCTTCACTTGCTAATATCACGGCGCGGAGTCCTTTTTTTACTCGTCCGTGAGTAAACTGTTAAATGTGTTTGAGCTTGCAAAATAAATATTATCTTTATATTATATCACTTTATAGTGTAGTATACACTGGAAGGCGACTTAATCGAGAGACTTTATGTGTTGTTGGAAATTCGTTACGATGTGCGCGCGCTTCTTAAAAAAATACTTATAATTTCTGAAATGCATTATAAGAAGTATTGCTAAATAAATGCAGTCCAAAAATATTAGTATAACCTTAGATCATTTATACGCCTAGACACACTTACGGCCGTTCCCAATACTACTGTCAATAATCTGAAGCTGTCCCAAAATACCCGATAAGTCATTCTTATCGCTTTATATAGGGACGCGTTAATTGCAATTTCCATACAAACTTTTGCTATCGCTGGTAAGCTATACGTCCTCCCAATGACAGACAGCGTGTACGCATAATGTGAGTTACCGTTGATAAGTTTATTGGGACAGAAAACTGAACAATAGTTACGATTTTACCTCAAGTAGGCCACAACTGGAGATAGACTGAATATTGTGTGAAAACGTTGAAAAAAATTGAGTTTAGAGTTAACTTCTATTTTTCACACTAACACGTGTCATACAAATCGCGACTGTATACGACGTAGCGGACACGCACACTAAAGTATTAAACCTGGCCTATTTTTATCGGTTGTTGCTGTTGCTGCAGCATGACACTCTATCTAGACGTATAAATTATTTAAGAGTATATCGTTGATTTTTATGAAATTCCATCAGCCAGCGGTCTAACGGCAAAAACGGCATCACGATGTACCGCTAGCTATATCGATATAAACTTAGGGCGTTGCAGTAAGATGGGGAGAGTGTCTGTCACTCAGTGAATATTGTGTTTGTCTATTAAAAGTGAATATTACTTATTAGCAAATCAGGTGGAACGACAAATATATCATTTATTAAAAAGGCAAATTTTTTTTATACATCCCACTTTTGCAACAAGATGAAAGAGAAAAGAAAAAACCCTGATTGTTTTATTTGTGAGGTTCTTATTTTTTATTTGATAAATATAACAATAACGGAAGTCGTCTGGTGTTATATGAGTGTATGGGCGCCGGTAAACACATAGACATTCAATCAGGTTTTTTTTATGAATATAAGGGACGAGACGAGCAGAACGTTCAGCTGATGGTAATTGATACGCCCTGCCCATTACAATGCAGTACCGCTAAGGATTCTTGAAAAACCCAAAAGTTCTAAGCGGCGCTACAATTGCGCTCGTCACCTTGAGACATAAGTTGTTAAGTCTCATTTGCACAATAATTTTACTAGCTGTGGCGCCCTTCAGACCGAAACACAGTAATGTTTACACTTTACTGCTTCACGGCAGAAATAGGCGCCGTTGTGGTACCCATAATCTAGCTGGATTCCTGTGCAAAGGAGCCTCCTACTGTTACCATGTGTATACTCGTTTGTCTTCTTCCAATGTCTATTAGATGACTATTACAATTATTTCAATAGAAAAGAAGACCACCTGTGGTTCTAAACAACGTAATATTTGAAGTTGAAACTGAGTTCCGGGGACTTGATCTGTTTTTTGAAAACTTTAAAAGAATATATCACTATATCTAATATATAAAATTCTCGTGTCGCGGTGTTTGTAGTTAAACTCCTTCGAAACGGCTTGACCGATTCTCATGATCTATTTTTCGTCCCCCTAAATGTTAAGGGTGGTCCACACCAAATTTATTTTTAATTTTTTTGACATTTTTTTTTTAAATTTGTTTGATTATGAGTCAGCATTAAAAATACATACAACTTCAAATTTTCACCCATCTAAGATCAACAGTTACTTTTGTATCGCGATTTTAATATCGGCATTACAACGTTTGCTGGGTCAGCTAGTTAATTTATATTATCACAAAATAATAAAGACTTAGCGCTTACGTAAGCTACTTCTCAACTCTTTTGAGCACTTGCCTTTTACCTGGTATTCGGATTTGGGGTATATTTTACCCCAACGGCCTGCCTAGTCACGGCTTACTAATATTCCATTGATTCAATCATATTGAACTGGAAACAAATAAAAATCTTAGATAATATTGAACTATGTTTCAGCTACCTGTGTGTAGAACATTCTTGAAGACTCCCATGTGATTGTTATTATTAGATTTTCTCTTAGGGGACCGCGCTATTTTAAAACAATGGTCTTGTGACGAGGCGAAGATCGATGCTATGTATTGAAATATAGTTTTTCTTATATGAATACGAGCTAACCCGATAGAAGTGGTTCTGTTCATAATAAAAAAACTCTTGCGGGTGGAATTTTGTAAAATTCTTAGCTGACCTCTACTTGGCGATAGGAATATTCCTACCGAATTTCAAGTCCCTACGCCTTATGGTTCCAGAGATATCGTGATGAGTCATCAATATATAGGTGGAAATCTCTTTAGCTGATCCAGCAAACGTTGTATCGCCGATATTAAAAACGCGATACAAAAGTAAGTGTTGATCGTAGATGGGTGAAAATTTGAAGCTGTATGTATTTTTTTAATGCTGAATCATAATTAAACAAATTTAAAAAAAATAACAAAAAATTAAAAAAAAAATTGGGGTGGACCCTTAACATTTAGGGGGATGAAAAATAGATGTTGTCCGATTCTCCACCCTAGCCGATATGCACGCTTCACGAAAATCGGTCGAGCCGTTTCGGAGGAGTTCAATTACGTACACCATGAAACGAGAATTTTATATATTAGATTATTTAAATGGTTAGATAGGACTCGAAGTTGGAAACGCTCTGCGGGTTAAATCATATCGGACTATGTAACGTAATACTTATCGCAACTACCAGACCGGCTTAAAGCTGGAGTAAGAAGATATTTCTGGTAGTTAATAAATCAGTGTTGAGTCTCTGGTTTGAATTTATCTTTTAAAAAATGTGATTATATAGAATTGCAACCTCTAATTTGTCTTAAGTGAAAATATTTTTCGCCTAGAAAGTATTTAAATGACATGCGTCATTGACTCGCTATGAGTATTGTTAAAATTTGCGCAACAATCGTGAATCAATCATAAGTGTTTCAGTTACTTCCGCAGACATTTTTTTACAATTAAATATCCTGTTTGTTATTGTAAGGAAAAATGAATGTGAATTTCGTAATTTTCAGTGAAATATTGATGTAATGGAATTTAGGGACGTTTCTACGGACCCAGTGCTAGCGACATTACTACAAATTGCAACAGGCTATGTGTACTTCGTCTGCCCTGAAGTTTTGTAACTTTCATAAAAAATAAAAAACTTAAATATGTCTAAATACATATTTAAGTTTTTTATTTTTTATGAAAGTATCTAAATATTGAAGTCATAGTCATAGAAGTTTATGCAAGCATTTTATCTGTCTGGCCATGAATCTATGGATTTACCCACTGTTTTGAAATAATGGAAAATTTTATCACTGCTCTAAAGATTTCTTAAGCAATTCGCTGTCGGCATGTCGCTAAAAGCAGACTTCTAAAATTGACCATAATTTATCGTTCAAGGGGTTCAGATTTGGGCTATACGAGGGCCAGTTTTCAGCTGTTATAAAATCCGGAAGATTTACTTCTAGCCAAGCTTGGGAAGTTGTAGTCTTGTTGGAAAGACCAAGGTTCATTTTTAAAAAGTATTTTGCTATGACGTTTTTCTTCATGGTCAAGTCAGTCTCTTGATCTATTTTGACTGACGTATTCATACATTTTTTAAGCATTTCGATCGAGCCGTTCGTTCTCTCAAGCAGTAGTGATTGATTTAGGGCATGTCATGTAAATCGATGATAAGCATTAAGCTTCAGGTACGCGGAGGAGTCCTAGCCGGAATCTTCATTTCTCGCGATACATTTGTTTCCTTTCGCCGAATACTAACCTTAATGGCACGCCGTCGCACCGATCTTTTATGCTCTTTGACAGAGGATGTGTTTGTATATGTATTGATAGTAGGTACGATATACGCAAATACGACTGACAGCTTTTGAAATTTCTTAAGAAAGTCAAAAATACATTAATGACATAAAATCAACAGATTACTCGTCAAAGTCAATCACTAAAAATACATGATAAACGCATTCCAAATTTTAATTCTATAAAATAATAAAAAAAAACTACGTTTAAAAAAACCGACTTCAAAAACTGAAAAGTATCTTATAACTAAAAATTTAATTTAATACACCTCGTATGCAAACCCTTACCCTTTAATATTAATAAATTACTATTATTTATATGTGCTACCTATTGATAGGTTTTAAGTCAGTGCCAAGCCCTAAAGAAAATAAAACTTAATACTATAAACATCTTACTTACTGTCATTATTTAGGTTGTCTGGCCACGCGTGTTTGTCCGCTTGGTTCTAGACGAAGTTATCCCGTTCAAAGTCACGCGTGGCGAGTGTAGGTACCTTTATTACATTTGGCTTGGCACCGACTTCAAAGCTATCAATATGTAGTACATACAAATTATAATATTTTATTAATATTAAAGGTAAAGGTTTGCATAAGAGGTGTATTAAATTAAATTTGTAGTTATTTGATACTTTTCAGTTTTTGAAGTCGGTTTTTTTAAACGTAGTTTTTTATTTTCTACGTTTTGGTGACAGTTAATAATAATATATAATCAACCTGAATGAAAATTCCAAAAAAAGCCGTACACAGAAAACAATTATTTCATCCAGGTAGATAAAAAAATTCATAAAAATTATCAGAAAGTGTAAACTACTGGGCCAAACTATGTAAAATTTTTTTGGGACCAAATTGCATCTATTTCGCATCGAAGAAAAGAAGAATTACGTAAATCGGATCATAAATATCAGAGTAATCGGTGTACATACATTAAAAAAAATACCGATCGAATTGATAACCTCCTCCTTTTTGAAGTGATTATTAAGTAAGAGCTATTGTCAAACATATTTACATACAAGAAGTTATTGAATTGTAACAATATATTTTATGGTCACGTGATATAATATAAAACTATTAATGCCACGTTATAAAGATTTTTTATGGACGCTACAGTTAAATCGACATATTTGAGGTTTATTGTACACGTCGTGATGCTTTTTGAATAAAAGTGTATAGCTTTACACTGTAACTTTACGCGACTTTACGCGGTAACACAAAATAAATTGTGCTTAAAAAGACTAAAAAAAAACACGCGTTTTATAGATTTTTTAGTTAAGTTTATTTTTAGTGTGTTTTTATAGTTTTTTTTTAAACTTGCACTTAATTTGCATTGTTGAATTAAAAATTCTCTTTGGTATTCGAAAATTTCCTAATAATTAGATAATTAATTAAATAGATCGCTTTAAGGTAATGGTTGAAATTTAAAATTAACATCAATTACTGCTAGACGATAAATGAAAATTATATAAATTAACAAAGATCTTATTTCGGAAATTGAAAAATAGATAAATTTTATCAAATTAATGTATTGTCATCGGTCTTAGATTAATCTACAAAGTTTGAACGAAATCTGGAAGTTTAAAGTGGGTCAAAATCACTTGGACACGGACTCATTTGGGCGCCCAAATGAGTCGGTTTCAAACAAACATAAGGTACACCTTATGTTTACCTTAGCTAGCATAGGTGAAGCTAATAAAAAGCGTGTAAAAATATGAATAGTCATACAATTTTATCTTGTCCTGCATGTCCAGTTTTACACAATTTATATTTATATCGTTGTGTCGGTCATTGTTAAATATTATTCATTTTATGTGCTCGCGTTCTGCGAGTGCGTTGCATCTCGTTCTAGTTTGATAGTTCAATGCAACAGTAAAATTACTTACTGCAATTAACTCCATCCATCTCGCTCGAGATAACTTGCCATGACCCCAGAATATTTCCATCTCGACCCGTGCAGTAGGCTCTGAAAAAGTACTTATTAGTTAAATATATGCATTCGTGCGATACCTCACACACCGTAAAATATCATAAGATTAATTAATCGTCTATTACTTCGAGCTTTATTTTATGCCTTGTCTCTACGGGTTTTGAATAGTGAAAGTATATTATAATTCGATGTGAGAGTTGAAATGTCGCTGGCTGTGCTGACCTCGCATTCCGCGTGCGATCTTTTCAATGGCTGTTGCAGTCAGGCTTGCGTTCTATTGTGAGTAATAAAATTCAATTTATTTTAAAACTCGACTCATTTTATTTGTTTATTGTAACCTTAGACTGGGTTCGATTTAGTTTCCAGCCAATAGCTTTTTCAATCATACTTGTGCGTGTTTCCAGAACCATACGACTTGGGTGCGTATGCCCAGCAACGCTCCTGTGATTTCTCTGGTGTTGCAAGAGAGTGTAGGCGGCGGTGATCACTTTACAACAGGTGACCCGTACGCTCCTGCTTATACTGATTGTCCTCCTCACCCATAAAAAATCGAGCAGACTGTGGTAGTTATCCAATAGTAGGAAAAATACTTCATGTAACAGTCCAGCGGTTGCCATATTCATACTTTAAACCTTGCCAGCCAACAAAGTCGACGTAGACATTTTAGGTACAGAATACACATTTGAAGCTTTAAGTAAAAAATTGAAACTTTGAAGCAAGAATAATTTATTTTAAGCACTCGTCCGTCGTATGCCGTTTCTACGTAAACGACTTTCTGCCACGACGCTTGTATTTAGTAGCGGTGTCGCAGCGAAATGCAATATTATCATGTACGCGACTATAGACTGGTTCAATCCATGTTTTAGCTAATACTCTATAAAAGGATACAACATTATACTTACATGCCGTTTTGTATTTGATACGGCCCATAGCTGCCGTCGTAGTCGCAGAAAGTTGTCGGATTACCGTAGAAGTTGGTTCCGTGCTCCGATTGTTCTCTATATATGGTCTCCAAAGCAAACACGATACTTTCGCATCTTCTCAAATACTGCTCTCCGATTACTGACGCACTATCTGAAAGTAACCACTGGATTGTATTATTCTTGCGCACTTTTTTTTACTGACATTGACTGGTAAGGTACAAACTTCCGTACCGAATTTCGGTTCGTGGAATAGAAGGACAAACCTGATGTGATCTCTGATGTTCCAATAGAATATGGGCGGCAGAGTGATTACTGCCGCCCATATTCTATTGGAACATCAGAGGAATAAACCATTCCCCGCCTTATAGGATCTACGAAGCGTCATAGTGACATTACCAGAATCTCTTATGCCACAATCATTCTTAGTAGTGTGTAGAAGGGATTAGTTAATTTAAATTATGAGCGGATTACAAAAATAATTATTGTACTCCTGATTAAATTGGCGATGGAAGCTATTCGTGAAGGTATAATCATCGTATTCGCAGGCTCCCTTCGTTAATACTGCGGTTTTACATTTGTAATTAATGCTATTTTCCGGAAGTAGTGTAGAATGATTAGAGAGTACACGAATGTTGCGACCGCTAGATTAGTGTACTTTAGTTATTTTCACAGCATCATGACGTACGGTATATTACTATGGGGTCATGCTGCTGACATTGATATAGTGTTTGCACTGCAAAAGAGAGCTGTTCGTGCTATATATCAGCTTGGTTATAGACAGTCTCTCAAAGAAAAATTTAAAGAAATAAATATTATGACTGTTTATTGTCAGTACATTTATGAAAATTTAATATATGTTCACAAAAATCGTCACCTTTTTGCTCTTAATAGTGATTTTCATTATTATAACACTAGAAATAAGGGATTGCTTGTAACTAATTCTAGTAGGCTTCATAAGATACATAATAGCTTTAAGGGTAAATGTATACACTTCTACAATATAGTCCCAGCCACTGTTCAGGCATTATCTATAAATAAATTTAAATGTTTTATAAAAAAACGGCTCTTTCGTAAATCCTATTACTCCACTGCTGAATATCTAAATGATCGGACAGCCTGGGACTAGATTGTGATTATTTTATAGCTACTGTACAATATTGTATATTTTTATTGAAAAGAGCGCAAAAAAAAGAATGCTGGGAGAGTTTCTTGCGCCGCTTCTTCTCTCTCAGAGCGCCATTTGTTTCCGAAGCGGTAGTAGTATCTAGTAGTATAAGAAATGACATCAAAAAGAATTCTAAAGGAATCAATTTTCAGAAAATAAATACCTTTTATGCCTTTTAGAATTTCTCTTGTATGCGATATTAATGTGTTAAGTTAATGAAAACAAAATACTCTCAATTTATACCAAAGAAATTGATTCGGTTTTCTTATATTTTGAATTTATTTGTATAAATGTTGTTGAATATTTGTTGAATATTAAAAGGCATTAATGAAGAACACACAGCGATTCACTATTGTATAGTCAACTTACTATAGGGATGCTTTCGGTATCATAACACCCATGCATAACGCAGAGTGTCGGTTATAGTTTTTTTTATGACGAGGATATTAGGTGAACTTGTATATTTGTTTTCTACCAATCGAGCGAGGGATTGCGAAAGGGTTTCTTACTCAAAACGTTGCGATTTAAGTGAGGGGTTTCCTGAAAAAGAAAACTACACCCAATACACCATCAACTATATAATCTACCTGCCTAACCTACCAACCTACCTACCTCCTCCTAAAACTAGGATGCTTATCTGCTGGTTAGCAAGCATAAAAAATGGGTTAAAAGGGACATAATATGACGACACCTCGGATATCTTGATTGCGGATTTATGTGAGTTGTTTTTTAATATGTCTATAAGACCTACATTTATAGGTTAGCAGTGGAAGATTCTCACGGAATTACAGCGGAGACTAATAATTCTGACACCAAGTTATCAATTTGTTTCAAAGTTATCGCTGTAGTTAGTAAAATTACAGGGCAATCAGTTGCCCTGACATATCTTATTTATCAAGACGACACTCAAAATTTATGATTTTCAAAAACTTGAATTGGTGTATCTTGCGGCATAATATCACTTAACATATGGTATTAATCCTGTCGTCACTTCTTAAAAAAAGTAATGATAGAAATACTTACAACAAGGAAGCCGGTTCATATCAGCCTGTGGCATCGGGATGACGGTAGGCTGGCCCGTGCTCGGCTCCACGCACCAGCACATCCCCTCGTTGCACTGCAGCGGCTCGTAGTCCCCGTTGGGTGTGCAGTGCAGGGTCACGACGTGTCCCTCGACTTCTAGCTCGTGTCTGGCCCGACTGCAAGCTATTCAAAACAAACGCTCAAGTTGTTGTATACTCTGTGCCGTTATAATAATACAATCTGTAGGTACTGACCTGGACTAGCTGTCATTACGGATAAATGGCTGGTCCTGTCGATTCGTGCTTTCACCCACATTTATGTCCCCTAGTCGCATATTTCATTAGAAACGTAATAAATTAAGATTCAACGGCTTAACAAATTCAACTTGGTATACATTTATACCTTAGAATAAACCAAGAATATGCAAAAGTTTACATCAGCTAATGATCTAAATCCGCGGAACCGACGCGGACGTGATCCACAAAGTCTCGTTCTACATGATGTTCCCAAAATTATTAAATATAATAAAAGTTGTGCATGTAATTGTGTTCTTATTTATAATAAAGTCACCGAGTAGCATTAAAAATTTAAATTCTAGATTATTTAAGAATAAGCTGTATAGTTGGCTAAATGCTTAAAATTTTTATAGTGTAAAGGAATTCATGGATAAGAAATCCTGATATAAATATTTGCATGCTAGGAATAGTGCTAGCAAAACATAAGCTCATTATTATAATATTTTATCAACTATACTATGTTTTTTGCAAATAAATATATTATTACTAACTCTCTCGACAGACGTTGTTCTGTACATAATAAAAAAAATACTGTTTTTTTAATGAATTGTCAATAATATTTCGTTACATCAAGAATTATTTTATAAAATATGCTCCCTGTTGTTGTAATGAAATTGTTTCACGGCAGAACTGTCAAACCGTGCGTCAATAAATTTTTTCATAGAAAATATGTCCATACAAAACAAATATTGCAAATAAAAATAATTATGGGTCCCAAATCGAAATTAAAACTATCCTATCTCTCAAGTTGGACTAAACTGCACTCAATGAAGTAATCACCATTAAAATCCGTTCATTAGTTTAGGAGTCCATTGAGGACAAACATTGTGACACGAGATTTATATATATTAAGATTAAGATTACGCTAGTATATTGTAAGTCTACGTATCTACAACATGTTATAGCGTACTGTCTGTAGTAACTTCATTTTCTGTGGTTACAATGTCAATTTCAAATAACAGATCTAAAGTTTTTGTCACAATATGAATACTATCTAAATAATAAATGTACTGAATTTTATATTTTTTTACTTGTGTATTCAAAGGAGCTTAAGACAAATTCCAGTATATCAGTTTATAAATTTTTGTTGTTACTACTTGCTACGATATTTAACATGTTCCAGGTAAGAGTAGACGACAATAAAGTTAAATGATTATAAATAGCCACGCTTACCGCAACTCATTTCACTCGCCTCTCGTCGCCACATTTGTCCAAATATTCTGTTTCCTTCCATGTCCGTGCAAAAACATCTGTTTAAAACATAATGTAGTGTTGTATCTTTAGAAAAACAGATAATTAATTGTACAAGTACTTGAACTGTGTTTATTTATCTTTAAACGAGCAATTCTTGTATATATATATAATCTGAATCTCGGAAACAGCTCCAACGATTTTCATAAAATTTAGTATACAGGGGATTTCGGGGGCGATAAATCGATCTAGGTGGGTTTCAATTTTAAAAAATCTAGTTTTTGTGTGTTTTGAGAAACAGCTACAATAACATTACACATATATACGAAACTATGATAGCTCAGATGGAACATTCGGTGATCCGTAAGCAGAAGACCCCGGTTTGAATCCAGATGTCCTTTTCTGGACTACGTTTGCGTAGTAATAATATGAAATCGAGTAAAAAATACTTCATTTAATGAACATAACATAGACTAGCGCTTCTGAGTTGTATATGCACAGGTGATTCCAGCGCTTGAATCCGTTAGCGAAAAAAATAAAGAAAGAACTAATGAACTATTTCTTATTTTATGGAATAGGAGGACAAACGAGTATTCGGTTCACCTGATAGTTTGTGATCACCGTCAGCTGGTTGTAAGAGAAATACAGGTGTATTTTTATTATCATATAATCCTGAAACCACCGTGGACGATAGTTCATTCCAAAGTTTTGTTGTGTGTGGAAGAAAATGTCTTGAAAACCGGACGGTGGAGCGGTGGTGAGAATTCGTTGGTCCTCTTGCAAAGTCTCGGAAAGCCTATGTATAGAATAGCAATTTCGAGAGAGCACCTTATGCTGTACTCGGTCAAGAGACTTCGCTACCTGTATTCAGACCTTCTCCGTTACTTTCGACGACCACTACTCACCTGTATGTTACGTACACGAGAACAACGCCAGCAATCGGCCACGGTGAAAGCCATACTCCTTTGCACCGGATGCCGGCTAGATTATGGGTACAACAACGGCGCCTGTTTCGGTCTGAAGGGCGCCGTAGCTAGTGAAATAACTGGGTAAATGAGACTTGACAACTTATGTCTCAAGGTGACGAGCGCAATTAGTAGTGCCGCTCAGAATTTTGGATTTTTCAATAATCCTGAGCGGCACTGCATTGTAATGGGCAGGACGTATCAATTACCATCAGCTGAACGTCCTGCTCGTCTCGTCCCTAATTTTCATTAAAAAAAAAACCCACGATTCAACGTTATTCGTTTTTCTGATTCTACATAAAATACCTGCTGATTTCAAGAAAAAATTCTCTTAAAAATCTTTACACTTACAACCAACTCGGGAAAGCAAACACGAACCTTGAAATGGGCAACTATGTAAAATTTCTTACTTGGATTTACGGTATGTTATTATTCTATAAAAGGATTAATTGTTAATGATGATAATTCGCCAAAGTAATTTTTAAATCAATAACAAAGAAACATATTTTCTCACTAAGATAATACCGCATACCATCGCAATATTGTAGTAGTAAATATATAAAACGCGAAATAAAAAAAAACTGATACACTTACCGACCAGTAAACATGTCGCCTTTGCACTGCACTGGTGCGTAACTCCCATCAGATAGACATTGAGAGGGAGGTCTGCACTTGTCATCTGTAAATGAAGCAATATATTCTTATTAATTCAAATCTTGTGCCGCCTTTGTTGACTAATAACGGGCTAGTGATGTAAGATCTGCTTATCCATTGTTGCTTAATAAATTGGAATATTTTTCATGTATGGGTCTTTCCTTTATTTTCGGGATTGTAGAAATAGTAGACGGTAGTATAAATGAAACTACGACGTTAAAGAAAAAGGATTAACTGGAAAACTACTCTTCATGTAAACTTTCAACTCTAAAGGCTTTGATTTGCTGATTGTCTGTTTTAGCCTAAGTTTGTAAATCTCCAATCAATGAGAAGGGTGATGACCTACCGTCGAGTGAGCCATATGCTCAAACGTTAATGAGTTGTTAATTTGAATTCTATTCTCTGTGTTTCTTTGTCTTCAACTGCGAGCATATGCGTCATTAAAATAAGAATTAATGTTATAATTTATTGCAATAGGAAATATTATTTAAATTTCAATTCACCTTGATCGTTATCGCTATCATCACCACCACCGCCACCTTCTCCAATTCGCCGACATCCAGGGCAGCAACCGAATATACTATGATATGAAACTAACTCGAACCCCACACCACAGTCAGACTGTTCCAAATCTGTTATGCATGCTTGAGCACTGTTACACGTTTGACTCTTCACTACTTGCAAAGTCAAACAACAAATTAAAATATGAGCAAGGCAGTAGTAGTACATCTTTCAACATTTATTAATTAAACACCCATTCGATATTAATATTGTAAATTATTTACTGTTCGATGAATTATCGTTCATTATCTGAATAATCTTATCGCATCAATTTTAAATGGAATACGTAGATAAATATACGTCATACAGTATTATTTTATTTCTTAAGTAAATGAATAGATATCTTGATGCCTCAGCACATAAGACATCTTCGCCAGTAATATAACGCATAGTTATGACTAGCGTTATCAGCGATATCGCTATCTAAAGTAAAATACCGCGGCGCGCAACGAGTTGGGTCGTGAGTGATAGTGCCGCGATCGCAGTGTTTGCATCGAGCGCCAACAACCTGCTCTCTTATTCTTATCTCTAATATAGTTCTCATTCTACGGCTCAACGATCAATATTTCACGATAATAGAAAATGTAAGAACACTGTGTGTTTACCTTCGTTCAACTCTTTTTTCAGATTGGATTGAAACGGCCGTACCCGGATAGCATGGAGGAGTGCAAGAAGCGTGTACACGGCACTAAAGTTTCAAAGATTGCAAACATTTTTCAAGGAATGCCTTCGAGGGACGATGAAGACCTGCGCGGCAGTGATGTATCAGTTGTGAGATCGGAGAGTCATTTAGCAAGGTTCCACAATGCTCGTGCCTTGTTTGAAAAGCTGGGGGAAGAGAATCGGGGATTTAAAATTGAAAAGTCTCCCTCCGCGGCAGCTAGTTATGCTGGAACGCGCGGTATATCACCGGGACTGCCCTCTCGCTCCCGCTCCAGTTCTGCCGGCTCAGTGAGCCCACCAAGAAGTAGTGTCACTCCAACATCGAATTTTCCTCCGAGCATTAATGGCGATAAATTAGCGAATGGTGCTTCACAGCCTCCTCCTAAGCCAGTCAAACCTAGTGTTCTTCCTAAACCTGAAAAGCCAGACCGCCGTTTTAATAAAGAACTAATAGAAAAGCAAAGAAATTGGACAGCGCACTTTACGAAACCTAAACCCACTAGGAATGAAAATCATCACAAATTAGATAATACATTTGTTGCTGGCTCACACGATCGAAAGTCTCCCGAAGTGCCTGAAAGATGCGCTGTTCCTGCCAGGGTGTATTCCCCACCACTTTCGCCAGGTGCGGGCAATACCCAAGTACAGCGTCCTACTACATTGCCAACAGTTTTAGTTAATCGAAGTGTACATGTTGCGAAATCTCCTAGTCCTGTAAAAAGTATCGCATCTGTATCGCCTTCGTCTAGAACGAGTACCACAATTAGTCCCACCGCTAGAACCAATTCACCGCCTCCGCCTATAAATATTGATTCGGGTGTGCCAGTTACAAAAACCACTTCAGTGATAAGTTCAGTGTCACCAGGTGTTCAGGAGATTCGTGAAAAGGAAGTGAAGCCTGCTCCCCGGACAGATATTTATTCTTCACCCCCAAAGATCATTGATCGTGTTTCGCCAATTACCACAACGGCAGTGACAGAGAATAATGCATCTATAAAATATCACAAAACATTGATTTCGCCGCCTATTCGTATTCCTAAATCCCCATCACCTCCCGTACCATGTGAAAGAGGAAATAATGCAGATTCTTTATCACCGATCGCGTCAATAGTAGAAGAGTCTTCACCCCCATTGGAAAGTGATACCATTCAATATAATACGAACCTAGTGTTCAATGACAATCAACAACAATCATTTAAGCATGCAGAATGTTCGTCTCCTACGCTTAATGAGACATATGCAACCGGAACTACTGAAATCCGTATAGTCCAACGTCCAGATGTGTGCGACGTGGTGCTCAGACCTAGTCGTTTACAAGAAGAAGGGTACGAAAGCTCAAATAATGTAGACACTTGGAAGGATAAGAGTAAACGACGCTCCTCCACACCTGAGTCCCAGACTGAAGTAGACGAGGGTCACAAATCACCATTGCCTTCACCACTAGCTTCTCCGGTGCACAGTTTACCACGTTCTGCATCACCGACGCCAACTTCACCAACACAGTGTAAGTATAACACTATTTTTTACATGTTACCTTTTAAAAATATAACTAGGCTTATCTTTTATCTCTATTTATCGTTGGTTATCTTATTAATTCCAATAACAACATACAATCCATGAATTATGTGAAATATGAGTAGATGGTTTTTTTCTTATACTCATTAGGTTAAACACTGAGGGTGAAAATTTAAACGTGGCCTAGACACGTGTTTTATGACAGTGACCTAGCTATAACAACGTCAGTGACCTAAAAATAATGACGTCTAAAATGGAGTTCATCTTTTTCTATTACAAAACAGTGTTTAGTTTGTGTTTAACTAAAACACGTCACACGTGTCACACAACATAATCTGAAGTATACAGGAAAAATTAAAGGAACGAAACGCAATTTTTCTCAGCTGTCATCTATTTGTTCCATATGTACATGATCTATCTGTTAGACACACCTTAAACAAGCTTCGACTCGTGTTTAAATATAAGCCATATCTGACGATTGTTGAACGCTAAACAACAGAAAGACATATTTGTTCAACACATGTTTAACTTGTTTGTACTAACAAAATCATAGTCTACTATACTATATACTTAGATTAAGGATTGGTCTCCTCTGCGCTCCAACTAGATACCGCAGGCGTAGTCGCAAAGTGCGGCATCTAATAGTACGCTCAAGTGGGCGTACTCGAGCCTGTCTCGAATAATGTGTGTCGTTGACGTGCCACATGTTCTGTTAAACTTTGCTAATACATAGTTGAAACTAAAATGCCGTGTTGCGCAATAAAACTTTGTAAAAATAATTCTATAAGAAATTAGAAAGACACTGGAATGACATAACATCAGTAAGTATTTTATATTTTATTAAATTGAATGTAAAATAACACGAAGCGTATGTAACAAAATTTGAAAGATGCCATTGATTGTCAAGATGCCACGCACACAAGCATCTAATCGTTGCCGTAATAAAAAAACTATTGTTCTTAGGGAGTACGGTATCTAGTTAGTAAGGGAGCAATCCTTAATCTAAGACTATATACTTATTTTCTGATGTCACTTTTTTCACTGACACAAAGAATTGTATTGTGTGGATACCTGTATGAGACACAGGACTTATAATAAAAATCACAAGTTATTCAAATTTTGTTTGTATCTTCTAGACTACTTAGGCTCCTTTTATTTTTGAAATTAATTTAGGGCTCGCGCCGAAATTAAATCCGAGACTGCCACATAGAATAAATTTATCCGAGCAAAGTCATGGGTGGCTGGTTGTAAATACTACATAAGTGTACCTTTGATGCTATATAGTACATTGTGTAGTAATAGTGAACAAATCTGTCCAGCGTAATCTCTTAAAAACTTGCAAATTAACATCTGTAGGAATAAGTGGGTGTGCATTAACGTACCTACGTTTGGTGGTCTCGTGCTCGGCGAGTTCAATGTAATATTGAGGAAGTCAAGGTATTTAAGTCGAGAGTTGCGAGTCGTCAGACGATCCCGATTTAGACGGTCGGCGCCGGAGTGCGCCCCGCTCGCTACCGCCCGCGCCAGTAGCCCGCAGTCCGCACGTCGCACATACACGCCCTACATACACTCGTCTTTAATTGGGACAATCGTTTATAATCACTTCAATTGTTCGCGAGTGCTCAACTTGTCAACAAGACGCCTCTAGTCATTTTATAACACAGTCAACACGCACTTGTCTCGTACGCATCGAGTAGTGCCAATACGAAGCAATGTTTTATTTTAACTTAACATGCTTTTGTTATTGATTAAACCGCGACGAACATGAGAACTTAATACTTTACTATTGTAAATAGGTGCCGAAGAGTGTTTTTGTTCTTACTGTAACAAAATTTATTTAGTCGATGTTTAAATATAGATTCGAGAGTTTGTACAGTGATTTCACTATAATGTTTAATTAGTAGAACAATAGCGCGTTACGAATTTCATGTGTTTGTGAGTGTTCGTGGTGCAAACTTGGAGCGACAACAATGGCGGCGGGATGAGGCGGCGACGACGAGCCCGCACGGGCCGCGGCCACTGCGCACTCGCCCGCACTTGCGCCCGCGCAATATGCGACTTTGCGGGTGCTGTCTGGGTTAGTCTATAAGGCATATTGTGTAATCGAGCAATTCTTGCAAATATTTATCAAGAATCACGAAACTGCAAAAGGCTTTAACGATTATTATAGTTTTTGGGGTGAAAAACCGATTTAGCTGAGTTTTCGGGCCTGTCTGTTTTCATGTATCTCCCTCTCTATCTCTCTGTCTTCGTATGAAGCTTTACCTCTTTCACTATTTTGTGTCAAAAATTTTTATGTAGCAGCAAACCCAGTAACCCTTTACATGCACCGAGCAGGGCTATAGGTCTAGGTTATAGGTCAATTTTTAGAATTCCGTTCTCTCTAGCTAGTTTTCTCTTTGTTTGTGCTAACAAACAACGCAAAAAATGCGTGCTAACGCATCTCCAAAACTTCTGAACGGATTTTGACTTTGTTTCATTAAAAAGGATATTGAATGCTTTAAAACTATTAACATAGAATTATGTAGCGTGAATATTTTTTCTATACATTTCCTCCTACATCTCTTCGAATGCCAATAATTTACTTCTTACTGATATTTTAAGGTTACTACAATACGAGGGTTACGCGCCGGAAATGTCTTTTCATCAAGTGTCGTACATTCTTACAGAATGTCCGCTTAAATCTTAACTTGTTCATTCCCTCTTACTTTGGATATTCGTAGAAACATGCCTTATCGCTGCTAAATTGTTTATAATTTTCCATTAATGTTGGCATTCTTCTCTTTTTCAACCCTAATAGTTGGTGTAAAAGGATATAAGTCGAACTCTTTATTTCTTTGGTTTATAGAACCCACTGTGAGACGACGATTTCCTAAAACAATTTTTTCAGCTTTATGACCATTTGTTCGGGTACTACAATTGTTGGGCGATCCAAGGAAGGGTCATCTTTGGTGGATGTTCTAGTTCCACGTTTAAATTCGGCGCACCGACGTGCAACTGTAAAGTATTGTGGAGCATTTGTATCTTTAGTATCTTGTACATCTTAAGTATCTTGTTCTGTACTGAAACTTTTCAAGCACACAGTCTTAATAGCCACACACAATTCAATTTTATCTATTTTCGAAAACCCGCTCCGACAAACTGAAAGCAAACGATTTCTAATTCTAAAATACAAAAGATATTCTAATTATTATTTTTTTCAATCGGATTGAATATTCCTTAACCATCGGATATTTACTTTTTTTTGTTTCAGTGAATTTGCTCTTTATTCTCACTATTATTATTACTAATATCTCCCATTAATTGAACGCCTCTCCAGTAGGAGAGAGGTTCTAGATTTCCTATAAAAAATATAATAGGTTAATTCCAAGTTGACGTCAGGGTATTTTTTTTATCCGCTGAACTTTTTCAATAGCCAGGCCATTTCAGCGTGGCTTCTTTTGGTTGTTCTGGTTCCTACTTCTGGGTTATCTGAGGTGAATCGTCTGATAATGAAGAATCTAAATCTCAAATCTATACATATAGTTAAGTAGTTATCCTACTTAAACTATAGTCACCCACCTAACAACAATAATCTATGATCATGAAACAGCGGTTCTGAGATAGAATTGCTTATATTTTATTTGAACTGGCTAGTCCATGCAATAATTCAGGATATTTTCCACCATTATCCTCATTTATTGCGTTGCCTCACAACCACAATTTTTGGTATACGTAGCTTTAGTTATCCTCGCATCCAAATTAGGACTTTAATATATAACTGTTAATTATATTGCTGATGCATTTCAAAGGAATATAATATTTGGTACTCTGTTCACAACAGTGAGTTGTATTTTACGATCTCGAATTTCTTTTAGTCGGCTTGCATTTTGTCATGCTATCTCAAAAACAACGGACTAAAGTAAAGGTGCATTTATCCCTCAATAAGACTCTGTTCATGTATGGCACACTCGTCTATAACACGAACAAGGCGATGCATCTGCAGCGGTGGGAGTTTACACAGTTGAGATAATATACCGTTTGTTTTGTGAGTAGCTGCAATATGTAACCAAGATTTTTTTTTAACTTTTAATATAACAGTACTGTAGTATTTTAATTTAACTGACTGTTTACGACTAAATCAAAATCGGCCTCATTAACAAGAGATTCACGTTCTTTTTCGATCTTGCTGTATCTCCATTAGAGATGTTCTTCTATCTCACACGCTCTGTTTGTCTATACGCAACTGTATTGTAAGTCTATGGTCCCGACGTACTTCTCTGACTTCTACAGCTCGCATTACGCCTTACATACAAACGTTCCCATTACCTGCATACTTGTTCCGGCCCATTTGATTCCAAATCCAATCGAATCGTGAAATTTACGGCCGAGTCGATTTTTGATCCTGAAGTAGAGTCAATGACTTCCATGCTTTCTTCTGCATGACTAATTCCACTTAGTTGCAAGAGTTTGATTGAGAATAATCATCAGTAGGAGGCTCCTTTGCATAGGATGCCGGCTAGATTATGGGTACCACAACGGTGCCTTTTTCTACCGCAAAGCATTATTGAAGGGCGCCGTTGCTAGTGCAATTGCTGGGCAAATGAGACTTAACATTTGTGTAACTGTATTAATTGAAAGTAATTGTTGTTTTCTTTTTAAATATTATGTAATTTAATTCTAAGCGGCTTCACACACAGATAAGCTTCCTAAAGTTTAAGTGTGTGTTATTATATTGTAAGCTATAACTATATTGTATTTTAAATAAATATTCTAAAAAAAAAAAAATCTTATGTCTCAAACACGAGCGCAATTGTATAGTGCCGCTCGGAATTTTTGGGTTTTTTCAAGAATCCTGTGCGGTGCAAACTTCCTTTTGCGGTGTTTCCGGGACGATACGACATGGGTACGTACCTTCAAAAAAAGCGCGTGCACCTTCCTTAAACGGCGGCAACGCTCCTGTGATTCCTCTGGTGTTGCAAGAGATTGTGGGCGGCGGTGGTCACTTAACAACAGGTGACCCGTACGCTCGTTTGTCCTCCTATTCCATAAAAAAAATCCTGAGCGGTACTGCATTGTAATGGGCAAGGCGTATCAATTCCCTTATTGTCATACAAGAAAATCATCAGTGTCATGAAAGCAGTTGAAACTATTTATAAAGTGTGAGTGAACACAGAGGCACAATGTCTCGATGCCGCAGGTTTTATTTGTTACTAGCACCGGATACCTGCTCGCTAATGACCTACCTAATGATGCGCACGTGGGGCTCGCCATATTAAAATTAGCCGTATTAACCTGATTTCAATTTAGCTTCACTCTACATGTTGTGTATTAACCAACACACAGTTTTATTGCGTGTTAAATTGAGTTTTGAGGTTATATCCAGTTATATCCAGATAAAAGCAATGTAAAAATGTAAAAACAAACCAATGAAGCTACAGTGGTGTTCCTAAGCACAATTGAAATGCAACTTTGCACACATAAAGGACGATGTGAGCACTCTGACATACTAGTGTTAGATTTTTTTATGATAATAAGGGACGGACGAGCATTATGTTCAGCTGATGGTATTTGATACGCCCTGCCCAATGCAGTGCCGTTCAGGCTTCTTGAAAAACCCAACAATTCTGAGCGGCCCTACAACTGCTATTGTCACCCTGAGACATAAGATGTTAAGTCTCATTTGCCCAGTAGGTTCACTAGCTACGGCGCCCTTCAGACCGAAACACAATAATCCTTACACATTACTGCTTCACGGCAGAAATAGGCGCCGTTGTGGCACCGAAAATCTAGTCGGTATCAAAGGCACTGATGGAGCTGGTGGCAGTGAATTTTATGTTTTTATTAATTGATATGAAATTTTGTTTATAATATTTTAGTAACACAAACTAATGTAGTTACTCTGGTAAATCCGAATCCGTAACAGCCAGCTTATCATATCGACACATGAAATTAGTTTTCTATCGATAATTAAATTACTTAATGTATTCGAAATTGAAAAAATAATATTCTGAATCAATAATGAATTAATTAAAGGATAAAAAAAAATCTCTTACTTTGTTATGGCATTATTGAGATTGAGTCCAAAACGTGACTGGTTTTTACTATAATAAACCAAAGTAATTAACCTTAATACTTTATCACCATTTTATATATTACCTAGATATTTAAATATAGGAGTTCTTTATATTTATTAACGACATAGGGTTTTCAATGTTATAATAAGCAGGTCAAAACAATACAATGCTATTTACTTAGATAATCTATAAGTCTAGAGAGAGCCTCTTGATGCTAGACAACCGATTAAAACAGGCCAGGTTTATCACTTTATTGTGCGTGACCACAAGCTACGTCGTACACTCGCGATTTATATGTCTCCTTGTGTTAGTTAGTGCGTGCATTGCTCAAAACTGTCAACATCTATTTTTTTTATTTGTTTTCACAGCTGTCACAGACTATCTAGACCTAGAATAATTGATCTAAGGCTAATATCTAAATTCGATTCCATTTTAATTTACATTTCAGTAGGCGGAGCAAAGTCTACGGATACAGATGAGGTCGGGCGGGTGCGCTCCAGGACCTCAAGTGTATCAGACGAGGGGGGGTTCAACGAGCCATCGCCGCAGGTCAGCGCTAGCCTCAAGCCTGCAGACTATCGGGAGGTTCTGCCGCTAACGAGTGACATCCGCGATGCAGACCGCGCCAGATCCGATCCTGACACGCTTTCTGTGCACCAACAGGTAAATTATTACTGCCTACATATTATACTGCTCTGCTGGATTGACCAGTAGCAGACTCGTTTTCACAGGATGCCGGCTAGATTATGGCTACCACAACCGCGCCTTTTTCAGCCGCGAAGCAGTAATGTGCAAGCATTATTACGTTTCGGTCTAAAGGGCCGTAGCTAGAGTGTAATTACTGGACAAATGAGACTTAACATCTTATGTCTCAAGGTGACGAACGCAATTGTAGTGCCGCTCAGAATTTTTGGGTTTTTCAACAATCCTAAGTGGCACTGCGTTGTAATGGGAATTATTAATTACTATATAACTGGAACATTAGCGGTGGTCATAATTACTAGGGTGGAATTTAATGTGCATGTGGGAAAAAAGTACTAAGGCGACCATTTCAAGCAGGCATATGCAAATCTATTTGTGATAAAAGCGAAGGACATTCCTATGATATGGACTGTTCTCTGACGTAAAAATTTTATGTAAACAGGAATTGTGAAGCATTTTTACGCATTTGCAGATATTTCATTTGAAATGTATGTAATTCTATCCTCATACCTATCTTTCTATCATTACGGTTATATTTATTGGCAAAAAAACTTAACTTTGATACTTATTTTGTACTGATTCTATTTCTGTGTTAACTTTTTTGTGATCCAGGCATCAAACGGCCGAAATTTCTTCATTAAATCTGATAATAGAGTTGAAAAGTATCTTGAGTGGCAAAATACTTCTAAAATCTTTCGTTTTACGGAAAATAAATCTAAGCATTTCAAAAACTCTTATGGACAATGAAATCTACATTGTGTTTGTTCAAATCCTAGTTCACTATCAAATATAATGCCTAAATGTATAAAATAATTATTTCAGCAATAAACACGTCATTTATCGTTTCCCAGAAAATTTTAAGATATTGTTACTATTAGTAAGTATTGTCGATATATGATAAATATCTGTAAATAAATATTACAGGATTCTGGTGTAGTAGTGAGCGAAGCGAGTCAGGGCTCCATAGAAGTGCTCGATAAGTCGACCACCAGTCAATGGAGCGTGTCGGAAGACAACCCGGCGGAGGGCGATAACACCAGGGAGTACGACAAGCAGCCGGACAGCATGACTCCCGATGAGGCTGAAATACTTCTTAGCTCAAGGTTACATTTAAAATGGCCGTGTTATCCTGCTCTTACATGTTGTTTTTTAATAGCATGGCTGCGTCAGGAATCGTACGATTGCTTTCGTTGAACTGTGCTTAATTCTTCCAAAAATCTACGTTCTAGAGGCTAGGTCAAAGTTAGTTTTATAAGATGTAAATTTTAGATACCTATACTTAGGTACTATTTGCAATCTGTTGATAGCCAAGATATTAATAAAAATAAGTATTGAATTGATTTTCTAACTAAAATCGTGTCAAACTCTAGAACACGGATATTTCTACTATACTCAAGGTAATTTTGGTAAAATTTATTATTATTTTAATTTAAAATGAATGAGTTAGAATGAGAAAATATTATCGCGCATCCTTGAGTACAGTCCAAACTTTATCTTGTTTTATTTTCTGTTTATATTTAGAACTAAACCATATTATTTGTTTATTTTATTTAATTTCTTATGATTTACTTTACTTTTATATGTTTTTTAACTATGTGTCTATAATTCTTTACCTATATAAATTATTTTAATTATAATTTTATATTTGCTGCACGACGTATGCTTATTTACAATGATCACGTGAGTATCATTATGTTGAATGTTGAAGTTCAAAGCAAGCTTTTTAAATATATTTAATGTGTAATTTTATCATTTGCATGCTGCCTGCACTACGCTTCATTCTTGCCCGATCACATTTGCAGTATACTGGAGAAAAAACTCAGGTAAGAATCGCTCAACGAGACGGGTTAAAAAGGCTTTTTGTTGAACATTGCTGAAGTTATAGAGGCAGTACGTCTCTTGATTCTATCTATTGATCCATTGATATTATACTGAATATAATGTTATATCTACTTATAATTCTCATACTCAGAATTCGCCGTTATTATATTTACTTACGCATATAGAATAACAAAAATAACAAGACTATTAGGTACGCAAAGCAGAAAGAATCCTCTCTGCAATTAGAATGAGCTGGTGAAGATGAATGTAACAAAATTAGATTCCTTTTACGATCTAGGTCTGCGAATGGGTATTTACATTCATAGAACTTTATTAGAACTACCCTCAAATATGGGATCCCAAACATAAATATCACAAAGCTAAAAATAAGGTAGGTATATAGGTTTGGTTATTAATAAGTGTGTGTGCGATACAGGCAAGAAGCTCTTCTGTCGGACGAGCAAGCGCAGGAGATAGTCGCGATGCTGTCGCCGCACGCGCTGCCGCATGACAACGGCGTCTCGCTCAACGACAGCTACCAGTCCATGCTCTCGTACGAGAGGTGAGTGTGTATGACTCGTGATACATTCGGTATGTCAACTCGAGTCATTTATTATATTTCATAAAGTATAAGATTCATGCTCAACCAGTTCAAAACGAATATTACACTGCTTGGTGTGACTTATCGGCGACTTCATAGATAATTTGAGTTCTAACTTGAGCCACCCACACTTTTCCTATTAATAAACGCAGTGTTAAGGTTTCATTGATCATTGTCATTTGTCGAGGTATCACTGACCCCGAAGATACAGTTTTAACTAGTTTCGGGGTCAGAGGTCCACCCATTTTAATATCACTACAAAACCGTTTTCATTGGAAAACGGTTTTGTAGTGATATTAATTGTAGTCGTTAATTGTAGTAATAAGAACATTGGTTCTTATTACTACAATTAACGACAAAAAGATGTTAATAATTAGTATTATGCAATAAATATTGTACATTTAGTAAATTAAGTTACGTGCAGTGAGTGTAAGAAAAAGATGAAATAAAGTATTATTATTATTAATAAGCCGGTTAATGTTTCATTTTCATTCCAAGTTAAATTATATAAATTTGGAATTAAATTATGTTTCAGCAGCATGCAGTCAGTGGACGACAGCTACGAATTTGTGTCCCTCGAAGCCGAGGCTGGCTTAGCCGGTGGTGACGCGAAGCCTGTAAGTCAAGCTGGGGCAGAAGCGGCCTCGGTGGACAGCCGGCCAGGAAAGGAACCGGAGCCGGAGGAACCGGAAAATGTTTTTGAGAGCTACCCGCCGCGCGCTCTGAGGGAGCTAGCCGAGGAGAACGGAATACATTATTTCGAAGATGGACACTTTTATACCGAAGTAAGTGCAAGGCGTAGTTCTCTTAAAGTCATAGCGCTCTCACCATTTATAATCCGCGTACTGAATTTCTTATCGTACATGCGAGGCAAATTTTATGATGCAACACATTGGTGGTGGAATTATGTGCGGAATAAAATTCATACTTGCTTTGCTTTAATGTTTATATAGGCTTCGTCATGGATCTTGAGCGGTGTCTTTGCTTGTGTAGATATCAAATCTTGGGAAGTTTTATTTTGAGATGACGCGGGGAGAGGACACGCCTAATAGGTATACAATATTATAGACCATTAATACAATTTGAAAAACAAAATTTTATGAACGATGTGGGACTCGAACCCACGACCTCCGGCGTTCCGTGTCGGTGCTCTAACCAACTGAGCCAACCGTTCGAGTAACGTATCGTTATAAAATCTTGTTTGCTTTGTTCAACTCTCAGGTAGTGGCTTTAGGCTTTATCTACAGGATCTACTTTACAGTTGATAACCTGATCAACCCCAATATTTGCATATTAGGAAATTGACTTGATGATTGATGTGAAATGATGAAATTCATAAAATTTTGTTTTTCAAATTTTATTTGTGTATTAATTCTAGAAGTGAGGGTTATCACTTTAAAAACATAACATATTATTGTGTACCATACTAACAAATGATGCTCTCTACCATTTACTAACAAATGATACTATCTTCACTCACCCTGTTATATTTAGTAGAAATAGTTTTTGTGATATCGATGTTGTTATTTCTAGGTTGCTGGTCTCCCACCGGCCGAGGAAGACGAGGACGATGAGTTTCCACCTCATATCTTTGTTAAGAAAAGTAGTAAAGTTAAATTTAGGTAAGAGAAATATTGTGTATATATATGTATACTGACTGTGAGTATTATTACAAATGTCACACAAGATGTTTTAATAATGTTATTTGAGTTAACTCTCCACTTGGCAGCTATGGCAAAAAATGTGTATTTTTATTATGGAAAAGGATGACAAACGCGCGAACTGGTCACCTGGTGCTAAGTGATCACCGCCGTACACACTCTTGCAACACCAGAGGAATCACAGGAGCGTTGTCGGCTTATAAGGAAGGTGGTACTCATGGTACTCATGTTTTATTGTCCCGGAAACACCGCACAGGGAAGCCACAGAATTATGGTACGTGGAAGAAAGTTCCTTGAAAACCGCACTGGAGGACCGCCATCACACCACACATCCAGTTGGTGGAGATGATATCCCAATTTATGGCGAGTCGTGCGAAGGTGGAATTCGGCGAGAGGAATCAGGCCAAACAGCTCTTCGGAACACTATCCGTGACAAATGCAATAGAAGACACAAATTGAAGCGACGTTCCTATTGTTAAACCACAACTTCGGCTTGGGTTTATGACCTGGACTCGTGAAGCTGTTTTGAAGGACAAATTTAAAGTTTGATTCAGACTATCGGTTACTTTACACGGCGGTGTCTGGTCTACCTCTACTTTTTCTATATTTAAGGGCGATTAATGTTCTTCAGATGTAGATGGGTCTGGGTTCTTACTATGAGCTCATACGAAAGAGAAGAGAGACTAAGATCTGTTCGGTTTGGGTCAACAAATGGGGCCTTGCGAATTAATGACTTACTTTCCGCACGGAGACAAACAATAAGCACTAGTGCGACAAAGAATAACTTTCGGCATGCTAAACACCCAAAAGTCATGTGAAATTACTGGGTAAATGAGACTTAACATATTATAACTCAAGGTGATGCGCAACTGTAGTGCAGCTCAGAATTTTTGGGTTTTTTTGAAAGAAATTGAGATTAGAAATAACCTCAATTATTGTGACACTTCACGCACACTAATACAAAGTGTCATACAAATCGCGAGTGGAGGACGTAACTTGTCACGCAAACTAAAGTATTAGACCTGGCCTGTACGAGGGCTGCACTAAAAGTATCAGGAATGGTATATTTCCACTGTTCCTGTCATAATAAAATCTTTTTAATTGAAAACTCATTGGTTTTAAAAATCGAATACCATTTATTTATTTAAAAAAAGTTTCTCGGTCTTGTCACAAGGTCTTTTCAAACTTGTTTAGTCGTTGAGAAAATGGAATTGACTCGAGAAAATTCTAGAGCGATGATTTATTATGACTTTCGAAGTCGTTTAACACAAAAACAGTGTGTTGACCGGATGATTTCTGCATTTGGTGATGAAGCCCCATCCAAAACCACAATTTATCGCTGGGTTGCTGAATTTCAACGTGAACGTGTCAAGGTCGTCCAAAAACTGCAGTCACCAAAGAAAACTTTGATGCTGTGCGTGAGCTGATTGAGGAAGATCGACATATGACATACCGCGAAATTCAGGCAACTTTAGACATTGGCATGAGTCAAACACAAATAATCTTGCATGAACAATTAGTTGTAAAAAAGTTGTATTCCCGATGGATACCGCATTTGCTCTATGAAGAGCAAAAAGCGACTCGCGTTATTTGGTGCGTCAGAACTCTCGAAAGATTCCACGCAGGATCCTCAAATGCTGTATACAACATCGTATCAGGAAACGAATCCTGGATATACGCGTACGAACCCGAAACAAAAAACCAGCCACGAGTTTGGGTGTTCGAAAATGAATCAAAGCCAACAAAAATTGTTCGTTCACGGAGTGTTGCAAAAAAATTGGTGGCCACGTTTGTCTCCAAAACCGGCCATGTTGCGACTATTCCTCTTGAGGGACAAAGAACGGTTAATGCAGAATGGTATGCTAGCATTTGTTTGCCACAGGTCGTTTCTGAACTCCGTAAAGAGAGCTGCAACCGCCGCATCATCCTCCATCACGACAATGCGAGTTCTCACACCGCACACAGAACAAAAGAGTTTGTAGAGCAATAAAACATAGAATTATTAGACCATCCGCCGTACAGCCCCGACCTAAGCCCTATTGATTTCTATACTTTCCCTAAAATAAAGAATAAATTGCGTGGTCAGAGATTTTCATCACCTGTAGAAGCTGTGGACGCCTACAAAACGGCCATTTCGGAGACCCCAACTTCCGAATGGAATGGTTGCTTCAATGATTGGTTCCATCGTATGGAGAAATGTGTCAAATTTCACGGAGAATACTTCGAAAATCAATAAATACATTTTTAAATAGTAATCTTGTGTCACTTCCTTGATTCCCGAAACTTTCAGTGCCGCCCTCGTATTTATTGGTTGTCTAACAGCAATAGATTACTATATCTAGACGTATAAATGATCTAAAGGCGTAGTAAAAATAAAGTGTTTGTTCAGCACGGACCCGATGCGCGTGTTCTCGACGCACTCGGTGCGGGAGTACGACCGGCGCAACGAAGACGTGGACCCGGTGGCCGCGTCCGCCGAGTATGAGCTGGAGAAGCGCGTCGACAAGATGCACGTGTTCCCCGTCGACCTGGTCAAGGGCGCTGACGGACTGGGGCTGTCCATCATCGGTACGTGCACTACTCTATATCTCTTTCACTTTTCTGGAGTTTACTCCAAGAACCGATATAACTCGTGATATAAATATGAAATTCTGTCTTATTCTATATGTCGACCACTGAGTAAAATGTCAATATATATTTACAATCGTTGTAAAACTAATAGATTTACAAAAGGTAATAATTTAAAAAGATACGTGCGCCTTGCGCCAGAGTTATGTAGTGATGGGTTGAAGTTGTGCTCGATGGGTGCCCGCATTCCGCTGTCTCGCTGCCGTCTTCACGTCATTGAGAAAGGCGCGGTGTTCATTCGGGTATTTTACTTGATATTATAACTGTGAAAGTTTATATATTTGTTTCTGAACCACGCCAGAATTATTGAAAAGCACATTAGTATGTTGAATTCCGAAAAAAATAATGGTTCAAAAGTCTAAGTACACCGTTTAACTAAATATTGTCATGTATTTCAGGTATGGGTGTAGGTGCGGATGCAGGGTTAGAAAAGTTGGGCATCTTCGTGAAGACCATCACAGAAAGCGGTGCGGCGGCTCGGGATGGTCGAATACACGTCAACGATCAGATCATAGAGGTGGACGGGAAGAGCTTGGTGAGATCTGATACTATTTGTTTTTGCGGGGGTCCATTATTGTTGTATACAAAGACAGTGTCGTGCCAAGGTGGGGACAACAAATAATATTAAAGAAATATGGAAATATTCGTTATTTCGGTTTATCTCCAATAGGAGGTTGTTTTTTACAGGGTACTCTGGTATGGGTATTGGTGGTTAATTTAAAGTTACATGGATGCCAAAATATCCATTAAGATTAGAATGAGGCCGAGAAGAACTCGTCGCATGAAACTCAGCACCACATATGTAATTTATGTTGTAGCACAATGCATATTTTATGCATCAAATACATTAATATATCATATTAATACTATGATTGTTTCATATATAAAAAACATGTGATACGTATATATTTGAATTGAAAACTACTTTAGCCCGCTGAGCACCGTTTTTTGAATATTGAGACTGATCCGTCGCGGTAGGATCTATAACGCCCGTTAGCGTAAAGTCGGCTTGAGTCAACTAATGGGACTCGGAAGGAGACTTCTCCGGTACTTTAAATCCTCTATCTAATTTATTCAAGTGAAAACTTATGTGTTATAAACTTGCTAATGTTAATAGTATCTAAATATCTTAAGATAACTAAAGCGATCATCTACGGCCATTCCCAATATACTATCTACAGAAAGAGATAAATTACTACCTTCGAGTGTCAGTAATTAGTTGTCAATAATCTAAAGCTGTCCCATTATACCCGATAAGTCATTCTTATCGCCTTATATTGGGACGCGTGAATTGTAATTTCCATACAAACTTCTATCGCTGGTAAGCTATACGTCTTCCCATTGACAGACAGTGTGTACGGATAAGATGAGTTACCGTCGATAAGTTTATTGGGCCAGAAAAGTCAACGATAGTTACGATTTTCATCTCAAGTCGGCCACAACCAGTGATAGACTGAATGTTGGCAACGGCCGTGAATTCTGATTGAAAAGTGATTATAATTTTGTTTAAGTTTTGTTAAATTTTAGTTATTGGTACTTACGTAATTAAAAAATTCAAACAAGCTATTGTTATTTTATAGCTGTTCAGTTCGTTATTTCGGAATTCTCCATTTTTTTTTATTATACCAACTTCTTTAGATGTTATTTTTAATGTAGGTTGGCGTGACGCAAGCGTATGCAGCCTCAGTGCTGCGAAACACGTCGGGTCCAGTGAAATTCCTCATCGGCAGAGAAAAGGACCCCGAAAACAGCGAGGTGGCTCACCTCATCCGGCAGTCACTAGCAGCTGACAGAGAGAGAGAGGATAGGTAGCTTTACAACAACATCATATACTATCTTCAAATCACATACACCGATTACTTTCATCTACAGAACTTTGTTGACGATTTATAATGAACCAGGAATTATACAAGTGTTTTGAGTTTTATGAAGTGTAAATTCCGCGAAGAATTGTCTTTAATCAATTCGATACGAAACTGAATTGACTGAGCCGAAAACCGCTCTTTCGACAGATTGAAGACAAATCTTAGCGGAATTTACACTTAAATACAACTAACTCATCAGGAAAAAATTTAACCGTAATTAAATTTATTTAATAAAATTGTATACTAATTTTTAACACAAACGTATGCTTATCGTTCAGAGCGGCGCGAGAGAGACAGCGTCGACAGCAGATAGAAGAGCAGCAGACAGTTCCCGAGCGCGACGCACATCCAGATATAGTCACCCTGAGGGCGCTGCTCAATGAGGTACTTAGCATCATGTTACTGTCCTATAACACCAACTCACTCCACCATAAATCAAATCAAAATCACTTTATTCATGTAGGTCACGGAAATCGCAATGACATTGACATGAATGTCAAAAAAAATTTTCTTTGAATCTACCGCTACTTCGTAAAGGGTTGTGCTAATGAAAAGAAATAGCAGGAAACTCACTGCCACTCCAGATTTACATTTTCATCGTTTTACAAATCATTTCAATTACAATATATGTAAAGTGATGCAACAAACATACTCAAACGTCAAACTGGCCAAACAACTTGGCCGATTGCTCTATTTTATATTGTTATTTAATTGAATTTCTTATGTTGTATCAAAATTGAGCCATATAAAATGCATATTTAAGAACATTGATTTTGTAGGGTTGATTGAGACACGCAAATTCCTGAAAACTATTTACAAACAACCTTTAAAAATTAATTGATCAGTTCGCGCCAACGGGTATCGCGGATACGCCCTTGCACGTTGTCATCCTCCCTATTACCAGTGGGAGGCTTCTTTTGCACAAGATGCCGGAATGATTATGGGTACCACAACGGCGCCTTTTTCTGTCGTGAAGCAGTAATGTGTAAGTATTATTGTGTTTCGGTCTGAAGGGCGCCGTAGCTAGTAAAATTACTGGGCAACTGCGACTTGGCAACTTATGTCTCAAGGTGACAAGCGCTGTTGTTGCCGCTCAGAATTTTTTGGGTTTTTCAAGAATCCTGAGCGGCACTGCATTGTAATGGGCAGGGCGTATCAATAACTAACAAAAACGCTATTTACACGGTATCACAGACCTAGTCATAATTGATATTTATTTTTACAGCTAATTTGTAAAAGCTAATCTTTTTCAGATTTTCCGTACACGAGATAATGTTTGAGAATTGGTGCCAGTTGGTAGCAAAAGAGAGGGTAGTGAATAATTTTACAAACCAAATACGTCTAGTGTAATATGCTCGAATAATTTCCTTGAGGCTGGTTTATATATCTCCACTAAAGCATTTAAGCGTTTAAAAATTAATATTCAAAAATTTTGATAAAACTTTTTTAACATCAGCTTAACGTCCATCTCGTCTCGTCACTTATTGTCATAAAAAAAATTACAGTTGATCGGCATGGAGGCAGGAGGCGGCACAGCGGCGGAGATCACGAGTCGACTCCACGACTGGTGCTCCCAGCGCGTGCCCCCGCCCGAGGACTCGGAGCAGCTGCGGCACGCGCTGGCACGAGCCACGCACTCCGCCAGCCGCGCGGCACACAAGTACGAGAAGGTACGCTCCACCACTCACACCTTACATTACAGCCCGAGGACAAGGAGCAGCTGCGGCACGAGCCACGCACTCCGCCAGCCGCGCGGCACACAAGTACGAGAAGGTACGCTCCACCACTCACACCTTACATTACAGCCCGAGGACAAGGAGCAGCTGCGGCACGAGCCACGCACTCCGCCAGCCGCGCGGCACACAAGTACGAGAAGGTACGCTCCACCACTCACACCTTACATTACAGCCCGAGGACAAGGAGCAGCTGCGGCACGAGCCACGCACTCCGCCAGCCGCGCGGCACACAAGTACGAGAAGGTACGCTCCACCACTCACACCTTACATTACAGTCCGAGGACACGGAGCAGCTGCGGCACGAGCCACGCACTCCGCCAGCCGCGCGGCACACAAGTACGAGAAGGTACGCTCCACCACTCACACCTTACATTACAGTCCGAGGACACGGAGCAGCTGCGGCACGAGCCACGCACTCCGCCAGCCGCGCGGCACACAAGTACGAGAAGGTACGCTCCACCACTCACACCTTACATTACAGTCCGAGGACACGGAGCAGCTGCGGCACGAGCCACGCACTCCGCCAGCCGCGCGGCACACAAGTACGAGAAGGTACGCTCCACCACTCACACCTTACATTACAGCCCGAGGACAAGGAGCAGCTGCGGCACGAGCCACGCACTCCGCCAGCCGCGCGGCACACAAGTACGAGAAGGTACGCTCCACCACTCACACCTTACATTACAGTCCGAGGACACGGAGCAGCTGCGGCACGAGCCACGCACTCCGCCAGCCGCGCGGCACACAAGTACGAGAAGGTACGCTCCACCACTCACACCTTACATTACAGCCCGAGGACACGGAGCAGCTGCGGCACGAGCCACGCACTCCGCCAGCCGCGCGGCACACAAGTACGAGAAGGTACGCTCCACCACTCACACCTTTCATTACATTACATTTACACGCGCCCACATTTTCTTGCAAGCAAGTAAGGATAAATAGAATCATTATTAACTTCCACCAATATATGAATGTGCGAAACGATGAATCAATGAACATATTTGACTAGAACACGTTTGAGAACAACTTAATTAGGGTTCATTCTAGTAATTGAAAAATGATTTTTTTATATATTCTTGTTTAATTGTATGTTTTTGTTTGAACTAATGGTCTCTTTGCCAATGTTTAAATAATATAAAAAAGTAAAGAAAATTAAATTTTCTAACAAGAAAAATAACCTAAAGAAATTTGGGTTGAGCTGACGGCAAAACTAAATGAAAAAAAGTTAAGTGCATAAAAGTCATTTTATGTACTTAACATTTATATTTACCTTATATTTGCTTGCAACATCAATCCAAAAATTTATTATTATTAACTTGAAACCATCAAAATTGCAGTACAAGAATTATGTATGAACTACTTCAGTGAACTTGCAAAGAAACTGCTTAATAATTACTGTCTATAATAATACGATTACTTTGCAGCAGCAGTGCAGTTTTGTTTGTGGAATAGCTATTCATTTATCTCAGCGGTCCTGCAGAGTACCTGCAACATGCCTGTTTAATAGAATACTAATGTATTATCAAACATTGATCTTTTTGACAGGCGTCGCTTTTTACACGCTTTATATTAGCTTCACTTGTATGTTTGTATGTTTGTAACCGACTTCTTTGGGCGCGATTTTGACTCACTTTAATTACACGCTTTATATTAGCTTCATTTGTATGTTTGTTACCGACTTCTTTGGGTGCGATTTTGACTCACTTTAAACGGCTAGATTTCGTTCAGACTTTGTAGATTTATCGAGGACCGATGACATTACACTAATTTGATAAAATTATTCAATTTTCAAAATATGATTTTTGTTAATTTATATAATTTTTAAATAAATAAATCACTAATAAGCGCCATTTAGTAATTTATTGTAAACTACAAAGGAAACGCGCGACATGTCAAGACAATTCCACAAAATTAAAGCATCTAATTCGTTTAGAAGCGAATAGATGGCGGTGAATTTATATTTCCATTATAAATTATTAGTGCGTGATTTAACTGAGCTAATTATTATAAGAGCTAGTTCGGGGATCTCGGGCTAGCTGAATTAAGTGATATTTCAATATAACTAAAATATTTTTATTTGCAAATATTAAAATCCCTTCATTCAATCTAAAAAAAATAACAAAAAAATGAAAAATAAATTATAGTTTAAAAAAAACTAAAGAACACGCTTTATATAAAATTCAACTAAAAATAGAAAATAAATTTAAATTGAAAATAGTGTAAAATAATATTATATATTTCATTATAAAAAAAGCGTGGGGTGCTTTTTAAGATATTATTAAAATAATAATTCTTCTATATCCCACGCTTTTTTTATAATGAAATATATAATATTAGTTTACACTATTTTCAATTTAAATTTATTTTCTATTTTTTAGTTGAATTTTATATAGAGCGTGTTCTTTAGTTTTTTTTAACTATTATTTTTCACTTATCTACATAAAAACTTAGTACACACATAACCATCTAAGGGTAATTCCAGAGAATTTAATTCCGTATAAAGTCGATGTGGAGCCCATAGAGTAAACATTACTGTGTTTCGATCTGAAGGGCGCCGTACCTAGTAAACTTACTGGGCAAATGAGACTTAACATCTTATGTCTCAAGGTGTCGAGCGCAATTGTAGTGCCGCTCGCGTTTTTCAAGAATCCTGAGCGGCACTGCATTGTAATTTATTTATATATTTATTTAATTAATTAAGGTACAAAAACGATTACAAAGTAAAACATATGAAATAGAAAATATTAAAAATAAAGTACTTATCACTATAAAATTGTAAAAACTATTGTACACAGCGTTATATTATTTAAATTCACATTGATAATATGTAAGTACAACTAATACTTGGGTGCTATGTAAGTGTTTCTTAATTGTTATTTTAAAATTATGCAAACCTTAATTAAATATGTCGATCTCACAATTTTTTTTCTCCATCTCAAAATTTCAATTTTAAAATGGGTAGGGCGTATCAATTATCATCAGGTGAACGTCCTGCTCGTCTCGTCCTTTATTTTCATAATAATAAAAAATACAGAGTTAGAAAACGAGTTGTTTTTCATAATGTTATGTGACGTAGGCTCGACGGGCTTTGCGCGAGTGGAAGCGTACGCGGGCGATGGTGCGTGCGCGCGAAGAGTGGTGGAGCAATACGCTGCGGGAAGCGCATCACGAGTACGCCACCGCACTATCGGCGCTACACGACCGAGTCGCGCGCCTCGAGGTTCTTTTGCTGGTCTGTATCTCAACTTGTTCAAGCTTTTTTTCTGACAGTTAAATTAATATTCCAGCGAAATAGATAAGCCGACCTTGAATAATATTGGTAAATGTGATTTAATAATAACACACTGAATCATTGACATAGACATGACATAAACTTATAATGCCTACTACTCGGCTAAGTCGATTTAGTAAGTCTTTTGTGAGGCAATGTATATATGCTGTTACAACAAGATCCCAGAAATTATTCAAAACAAAAGTATTACGTTGTTCAAAAGAATTGTTTAAAAAAAACGATTGTGTGGTAAAGGTTACTATAACATAAATTAATTTCTTAATGATACCACAGATTAGGCATGGAGCGACCGCCCTCAGGCTATTAAATAATAAGTTTAATTGTACAATATTACTTTGTAAACATATTTTTTCAATGAAAAAAATAGGCCGCTGAGATTCATGCGCCCATTCTTCATTCATTTTGGAATGGGTGGTAGATTTTTTGACTTTGAATAAGTGATGTCACATCCTACTTTGAATAGAAATATTTGAATTTGTTGTGTTTGGTACTGTTCCTGAGGTTTAATAACGTTTTAGTCATAAAATACCAAATGTTGTTTATTGATACGAAATTGGCTTACAGTACCGCAGACTTATCTTAAATAAAAGCACTTAGACTTTTTCAATTTTATTAATCGTATTTTGACAGCTCACGGCTATGAAGTTCCGTATTAAGTTCAAATTTCAAACAAACAATATCGTACTTCATCGGCGGGTACTGCCCCCTTAGTGATGTGCACACAAGAATAATCGGATTTATTTTCATATTAAGTATCATCATTTTAGCTAGAAGACATCCATCCACTGCTGGACAAAAGCCTCACCCAAAGATCGCCATGACGATCGGCCCTGTGCTGCCCTCATCCAATCTATTCGATCTTGATCAGATCTTAGGTCCATCTTATGAGGCCTACCAACTTTTAATATTAATAAATATGATTATAAATACTTAGTCTGGACATAAATACTGTTAGATTTAAAAATATACAAAATTAACATTTGAATTTGGAATCGTGTAATTTTTATATGATTGTTCATTGAGTTTTTTTAATTTTTGCGCCAATACATTATACAATATTTTGCGATATTAAAATGGAGTGGGGTGATAAAGAGAAACGAATCGCTGTGATTGCATTACACAAAGTAGGTATGGAGCCAAATGCAATTTTTAAAACTCTCCATAGCTTGGTATTAGTAAACACCCCAGTACACAAACTATTAAAACGTACAATGAGACCTCCTCTGTTTGTGACAGAAAAAGATCTGGCCGTCCACATAGTGTTTGTACGAAAAAGGTGGTCGAAGCAGTAAGGGAAAGAATTCGACGAAATCCTGTCCGAAAGCTAAAGATTTTATCTCGAGAGATGAAGATAGCACCTACAAACATGTCGCGTATTTTAAAAGATGCATTAGGACTTAGCCTATAAGAGACGTACTGCTCATTTCTTAACTGCAACTGCTGAAGCGGTACGCAAAGGACCGTATAAATATGGTGATTTTTATATTTTAAATTGTTTTATATTTATTTATTAAACTAACACACTGTAAAAGTAATAAAATTAATGTTATTTGCAAATGATTTTTTTTTTCTTTGTTTCAGTAATTATAGCAAGACTAGGTATATCGATAATAAAGTCCATTAGGATATCACTATTAATTAAATGGACAAAGTGTAGTATCAATATTTTTGCTTAAGTATTTCGAATACGACTGTAGAAAAATCGATATGAGATGTGTAGCCTAATGGAAGATAGGGTTGAGGGAATAGTCCTCATAACTCTGGTTATCATGTTGTTACGTAAAATGTTCGCGAGAATTCGATTGGCACTTTGTATTGAATTGGTATTAGTATATATTTACAAAAGCATGAGTAATTAAGTGTTACATTGCGTTGTCGACTAGGAGACTCAGAAGAAGGCTGGTCTGCCGGTGATGTTACCGCACGAGCCGTCTGCGCGACGAGAGACGCCGCCGCTGCCCAGGAAACCTGACCCCGATCCCTTGCTAATTAATGGTAATACATTTATCAATTAACATATAAAAAAATGGCAGTTGTGAAGACTGCCAATAGAAGTGAAAACTATAATATAGAACTTTTAGTATTAAAATTTTAAATTTCATAATGTTTAAAAACAATTAAATTATTAATTTCAATTTATATTTAAAACTTATTTTCAATTATATAATTCAATAGTATATACAAATTGAACTTATCACCACATCCACATCACAATATGTCAGCTATACTACTCTAAGCATTTCGGTGTCGCGAACTCACGAGATTTCACGCATCCAAAAAGTGTCTAACGATATATATTTATATTAATTTTATATATACTTATTTTAACTAATTTTTTATATATTTATTTATCGCGTCCGCCAATTATGAGTATGACGGTGATGCAAGCCCATAAGATTTTCCCCTACCAAAAAAATACCCCACGCGGCTACTTCAAAAATGTTTTTTTGTTATAATCGCCAGATCAGCACCTGGTTTCCCAGAGAACATAGACTCCAAGTCAAAATTATTTCATGTCTTTTCAAAACAGTTTTATTATATTGTTCCTATTTTGTTTTTTTATTATACTACAACATTATCGTTTACAGATCCATGGAGTTCTGATAGTGACCTATCAGATTTGTCGCCAATCGAAGACGAATACGCGAAAGTCGATAAGTCGGATAAAAGACAACGAGAGGCTCCCGACATTGGTGACGTGACAGCTTCGACTGAACCGCAACCAGATACCACACCTGTCACAAGTACCGCCAACGTAGACGTGACGTCACCTGCTGTCACCGCCGCTGTCGTTGTGACGTCACAAGTGTTCACCAATGCGCAGTCCACCTACACAGATACAATGTTAGTTATATAATATTTTACATAGTAATAGTATATCAGTGATTTTATTTTGTAGCTTATTGTTACAAAATACAAATACAAAAACCTTATTGTTAACATACATTTTGATCAATATTAGTAAATGCGCTACTTTTCAAAGGCATCCAGTAAAGTTTGACAAAACCCCTTAGCAAAAAAGAAACAGAATTATAGAAAATTTATTGAATTAGGCGTTACTTTGCGGAAATCCATAATTATACAAATGATTTAAGTTTTCTTTAGTGTTAATTCCGCCAATATTTGTTTTTAAAAACAATTCGACACGTGTTTCGACTCTACACGAGGCATCCTCAGGACGTGTTGTCTCGACGAAATCTGGCAAGAGTCTCTTGCAACATAATCATAATAAAGAAAAGGTAGCTGACTAAAATAAGTTGCTGCCGTCTTTTTATTTAAGCTCTAGAGATACCACTGATAAATAAGGTCGACAAGAAGTTGTTAAGCCTGCTACCAATATTTTCATATTCCATAACCCAAAGTCCCTCAGAGTATGGCTTGAGTACCTCCAGAAATAAAGACATGCATGGCTGGAAAAAGTTGATTTTCAAAATCAAAATTGTTTTTTGAACTCATAACATTGATTTACAATGGCTTAAGTTCAGTCATACACTTAATTACATAACAATAAATAAATAATATCAAACAGATAAAATTAAAATCAAACAAATCAAATAAGTAATATAAATAACATCAAACAATTAAAATCACATAAATCAAATCACACTTAAGTAGTGCAATTCAATTCCAGGCTGGTTTATCATTTAAATAATCTTGGATATTGTAATAGCCTTTGCTGCTTAATTTACTTTTTGTGAAGGCTTTGAATTTGTTTATAGACATATTTGCTATCTGTTCGGGGAGTTTATTATAGTCAAGTCAAGTCAAGTCAAAACATCTTTATTCAGTGTAAAACTTTATAAGTTATTTAGTGCAAGTCAGGATGAAGTACAAAAGTTACAATAGCATTCAAATGAGTATAACAATATTCATTAACAAAATTTAGAACATTAATTCCAACTATCTTTATCATATCAGCCTTAGATATTAATTTATTTTTTACGATACACTGAAATTTTTTAATAGGTAATATTTTAATTTCATTTGGGAGTTTATAATAAAATATAACACAATCCACTTTAAAAGATTTAGCAATTTTACGGAGCCTAGTAGATGGAATTGCTAGTTTATGTTTGTTGCGTGTATTGACACTGTGTACATCCCTATTCTTTTTAAATTGGCTAATATTTTTATGAGCGTATAGGAGGTTCTCGTATATATACTGGCAGTGTACTGTCATTTTTTTTTTATTTAGTCCACAAAACTGACTACAATTGTATGGATTGCAAAGTAGTAAAATATACAAAAATATCGTTATTATTATCAATTGAGTCTACTGGATGTGGACGTGGCATGCGTGATTGAGTGAAACAATAACTACAGCGCAACAAAACACGCTTAACAAACAAGCTTGATAAAAACAGGACTTATTATAACAGCCAATAACAAGAAGAAAAAAAATTAACAGATTACTTACTTGCTAACTTATCTATGTACTTAATTTATTTTTTATTTTGGGTATATTGTCACAGAAGATATCTATAGCATCTCTGTAATAATTTGCAAAAAAATTGCATTCTATAAAGCGGACTATGATCACCAAGTTTTGTTCTTATTTGTGGCAAACAGAAAGTCTTGTGATTATGTAAGCGGCTACAATCACGAGGCACAACGAACTTCAAGCGTTCAAGTAATTCAGGCGCGTCAATGTGTCCCTTCATTAGCTTTGCCAAGAAAATAACATCTGCATTCTTTCTGCGGTCTTTAAGTGATTTCAGTAAGAGAGACGAGAGTCGTACGAAAACAATTTATTACATTTGAAGTCTTTGTAAGATAGATGGTATAGAAACCGTTTTTGAATTCGTTCCATTCTATCGGAATGAACTTGATACCCTGGGGGCCTCCTCCTAAAATCGATATTCGATAAATCGTGGCATTAGTCGTGTCGAATCCTACTCTTAGTTACATCGTATTCAATGTCGAAACGATGATTGAACGAACGAAACATTATTTGATATTATCGGTCCTAACCCTACTCTTAGTTGAAAATGTCAGAGACGAATATTCGAATTTCACAATTAATCAAACTCCACTTTTACGATAATCTCAACGACACCTTCTAGGCTGTCGATGTTTATATCGTTTCAAGTTGTATAGATATATTTGCCATACGATATACATACTTAATAAATATTATTGAAATAATTATATGTGATTTACTATTCAACAGGATTTTTTTACTACTAAGTCATTTAAGTCATTTTATTGATCGTTTATGCGTAGAAATAATGCAAATGGCCGCCTGATAAATAGGAAGTCGACGAGAAGGGTTGAGTTATTTTTTTTTACATTTTATTATCCGCAAGTTTTGTATTATTTATTCAATTTTAAATGGTCATATTATATTCATAACATATTTTTTTAACATTGACATTATTTGTAAATGATACCAAATTGGTGGTACAGAGTCTGGCATGGTCCTTAGCTCCTAAACTATGTTTTGACTTTTGACAGTAAACAGCGGCGTAGCACAGATAATGTTTAGGTTTGAACATATTTCATTCACACTTACATCGTAAAAAAATCAAAATATTAGTCTATGGTAACGATAAACGATAAGGAATTCGAACATTTGTAAGAGTAGGGTAGTTGCGATATATTCGGAGTATTATCGTATCGTTCCGAATGTATCGTTGTCGATTTTGCGAGTAGACCTCCTGGACTCCATACCGTGCTGCAATATTCAAGGATACTGCGGACAACACTGTTGTAAACGAGTATAGATAAACTGGGATCTTTAAATATTTTCATTTGTCTGTAGACTTGGCCAGATATTTTTAACGCTTTAGATGTTATTTGTTCTATGTGTGGGCGAAAACTTAAAGCCGAGTCTATAATAACACCAAGGTCTCTGATACTATAAACTTCCTTAAGACTAACATTGTTTATTTTATATACACAGTCTAACGGAATTTTTTTTTTGTTAAATTTAATGTGGAAACATTTTTCAATTTTTTTCAGTGAACAGCATCAATATCATTTTGTAGTGTTGTCACGTCAGCTTGGCTGTTAATAGTTTTGTAAATGTTCATATCGTCTGCAAACAATTTGAATTTAGAATTTAACTTGAGTGCCAAATCATTTATGAAAATTAAAAAGAATGTGGGACCTAAATGTGATCCTTGAGGTACACCCGATGATATTTTTATCTCATAGGACTTGAAAACATTAACAGCAACCAGTTGTGACCGATTTCTTAAGTAAGATTCACACCAACGCAACAATGAGCCATGAATTCCCAAGAACTAAATTTTTGACAATAAAATATTATGGTTCACCATATCGAAAGCTTTTTCAAAATCAGTGTAAATTGCATGTACTTCACCAGTAGCATCTACAACCTCTGCGATGTCTGAAATATAACTAAGTTCGAGGTAGTGGATTTACGAGGGTGAAACCCGTGTAGATTAGGATCGAGATATGGAGCTATATGAGAATATATTACTTTTTGAACTAGACTTTCTAAAACTTTTCCACATATTGATAAAACAGATATAGGCCGGTAGTTTTTTATATCTTTTGATTTGCCGGACTTATGGACTGGTGTGACATATGCAATTTTCATTTTGGTAGGAAATATGCCCGTTTGCAAAGAACAATTATATATGAGAGTTAGTGGTTTAACTAATTGGTGTGCGCATTTTTTTAGAAATATTGGAGCAATAAGATCTGGACCGGGTCCCTTAAGTGAATCCAGGTTTAAAAGGTATTTTAAAACTTCCTCTTCAGTTAGTTGACAACTACCGAGTGGAGCATTGGGAATGGTATTGTTTAGGTGTGGTGCATTTCTTACGTGACAGTTACTGGTGTTAGTATAGACCGATGAAAAATGTTTAGCAAAGGCGTCGCATATATTCTTTCCTCCTTTGGCCACAAAATTATCCAGACTCATTTCTTTCGGAATACAATTGGTACCATTTTAACGTTGTTGTTTAAAAAACTTCCAAAAGTAGGTAGGATCATCATGGATAGATTCGACAACGCGTTTTTTAAAATTGTCATAACAACCTTTTATCATGATGGCACAACGTCCGCGTAGTAATTCGTATGAAAATTTGTCCATTGAGTTGTTATATTTTTTACTTATGTGGTGGATTTTTGCTTTTTCTTTAAGTTCTCGTAACAATGGACCTGAAAACCATATAGGACAGTGACTATCTCGCGGTTTCCGCATGGGTGTATGTCTATAAATAATGGGCATTAGTGTCTGGTAAAATATTTTTAATTTTGCATCGACTCAATAGACATTGTGAAATAGAGACAACCAATTAATTTTTTTCCAGTTCATTACAGACATTACCATAGTCACATAAGAAGAAGTTAAGAAATGGTGTACTAGAAGGTTTCATGTAGCGGTTACAATTTACTTTTAAGTTAATTTGTAGGGGTGGATGATGGTTGTCTATTGTGACCAAAGCATTTTTACTTGAATCCAATCAGTATTATTTATAAGAACTAAGTCTAAAATACTTTCGTTTATATTTTGAATAGGATTGCATTGTTTTAGGTTGTTGAAAGCAACATGCTCTAAAAAGAGAGATTCAATATTATTACATTGTCGACCAGACATTAAGCCGTTTCCATTCGGATCAGCTGCTCAAGAGATGTTAGATAAATTGAAATCACCAACAATAATAGTGGGTGAATCTTGAGATATTTTGTTATTACATATATCAGTCACACTTTTAAAAAAACATTCTAAGTAATCTTCTTTTACAGGCGCTGGAACGTAGACACCACAAAAATATATAAAAATATTATGACCGACTTTAATCGCTATCCATAAATCTTCACATACAGATTCACATGCGTACTTCCTTACAGACTCAAATTTTTTACTAACAGCAATTGCAACGCCATCCCCTTCTTTTTTATGGTAAGATAGTGTAATTTATAGTCATAATATTAATTATAGAAGCGAACACACTGACACCTAAAAGAATTACTGACTTTATGAAGTCTAGTGGCAGGCATGGCAAGAAATAAGGGTAATTTCTAGTATTAATACTTTGTAAGTCACTTAGTTTTTGAACTTATTTTTATTTTTTTGTACAAACATCAAATTCTTGTAAATGTATTGTGAGGCCACTGTCATAATACCTATTTCTTTAAACTTATTCTTTAATGAAATTCTAGATCCCATGTTATAAATGGCTCTAACGGCTCTGTTCTGCAGCACAAATATCGTATTGATCTCAGCAGCATTACCCCATAAAAGGATACCATAGCTAATAATGCTGTGGAAGTAACTAATATATACTATTCTGGCAGTATCTATGTCAGTCAGTTCTCTTATCCTCTTAACCGCATATGCTGCAGAGCTTAATCTGTTTGCTAAGGCAGATATCATCTAGAGTTATAAAAAGGCATAAAAGGCATTTATTTTCTCAAAATTGATTCCTTTAGAATTCTTTTTGATGTCATTTCTAATAACTACTAGATACTACTACCGCTTCGGAAACAAATGGCGCTCTGAGAGAGAAGAAGCGGCGCAAGAAACTCTCCCAGCATTATTTTTTTGCGCTCTTTTCAATAAAAATATACAATATTGTACAATCATTTCTATCGCTATAAAATAATCACAATCTAGTCCCAGGCTGTCCGATCATTTAGATATTCAGCAGTGGAGTAATAGGATTTACGACAGAGCCATTTTTTTATAAAACATTTAAACCTATTTATAGATAATGCCTGAACAGTGGCTTTATTATAGAAGTGTATACATTTACCCTTAAAGCATAATGTATCTTATGAAGCCTACTAGAATTAGTTACAAGCAATCCCTTATTTCTAGTGTTATAATAATGAAAATTACTATTAAGAGCAAAAAGGTGACGATTTTTGTGAACGTATATAAAATTTTCATAAATGTACTGAGAATGAACAGTCATAATATTTATTTCTTGAAATTTTTCTTTGAGAGACTCTATAACCAAGCTGATATATAGCACGAACAGCTCTCTTTTGCAGAGCAAATACTATATCAATGTCAGCAGCATGACCCCATAGTAAAATACCGTACGTTATGATGCTGTGAAAATAACTGAAGTACACTAATCTAGCGGTCGCAACATTCGTGTACTCTCTAATCTTTCTAACTGCATATGCCGCAGAGCTGAATCTATCTGCTAGATGGGCAATATGTGGACCCCACTGAAGCTTTTTATCTAACGTGATACCCAAGTGTAAGACCGTAGTGTCCACAAGTTCCAATCTCTGGTTATTTATAAGTACGTTGGTTTGTACCTCCGCTGTGTTTGGTGTAATGAACCGTAAACACTTTGTTTTTTTACTGTTTAAGTGCAGATTATTCGTCTCAAACCAACGCACTATCTTTGAGAGTGCATTGCTTACCTCGTCATCAACATCTGCACGTCGCTTCACTTTAAAAATAAGTGAAGTATCATCAGCAAACAATACAATCTCATGGCTATCATCTACCACAAACGGTAGATCGTTAATATTTAAAAGAATCAAGAAAGGACCGAGAATAGAACCCTGTGGAACACCTATTCCCACAGGTTTACCCGAAGACCGTTTGCCATTTACATCGACTATCTGAACTCTTTCGCTTAAATATGATTTTAACAGATTTAGGGCTCTATTTTTCACTCCATAACGCCTTAGTTTTAGGAGTAAAGTTTCATGGTGGACGCAGTCAAATGCTTTGGACAAATCACAAAAAATGCCCAATGCATCCTGTGACTCTTCCCATGCGTCAAAGATGTGCTCAATGAGTCTAGTACCCGCATTAATTGTTGATAAGCCCCTAGTGAAACCAAATTGATTTTTGTTTATTAATTTACAAAAATGCATTTGTAGCTGTTGAAGCAAAAATTTTTCAAAAATTTTACTTAAAACAAGCAGCACAGAAATAGGTCTGAAATTTGCAGGGTCAAAAGAACTGCCCGATTAAAACAAAGGTATAACTTTGCTGTATTTCATGAGGTCAGGGAACACACCCTCATCTAAACATTCATAAAATATTATTGCTAATTCAGGTGCTATAATGTCAAGTATGTATTTTACAATATTAGTCGAATGGCCCCATAGGTCTTTTGTATTTTTTAGGTTAATGAATTTAAAGATTATTATTATATCGATACCTGTAACATACTTAAATTTCAAATCAGTGAAAGATACTGGTACGTATAATTTAAGCATATCATGTGCTGCTTTTGGTGAAGTGTTAAGGTCTTTGGTCGTGACAATCGGGATTTCGGAGATGTATTTATCAAATTCAATTGCAATTTCAGCATTATTTACATCTTCAATAGTAGTTGCATGTCGATTAACTTTAAATAATAGTGATGTATCATCTGCAAACAATACTATATCATGTGTGTTCTTTATAAGATAGGGTAGGTCATTAATATAAACTAAAAACAGAAATGGTCCGAGACTTGAACCCTGCGGGACGCGACCCTGCGTTATGTCTCAAGGTGACGAGCGCGGTGAGGTGTAGTGCCGCTCAGAATTTTCGGGCTTTTACAAGAATCCTGAAAGGCACAGCATTATAATGGGCAGGGCGCATCAATTACCATCAGCTGAACGGCCTGCTCGTCTCGTCCCTCATTTTCCCTAAAAAATAAAACCTAGAGTGATTTATGTTATCACTTTAATAACATAACAAATTGGTAAGGTAATAATTTCGTGTGCAGGAGTAGCGTGAAGTCCGGCGTGTCGAGCGCGGGCAGCGTGACGTCGGAGGCGGGGGTGTCACGCGAACTGGACGCGGCCGTGCCCCGCTGCGGGCTGCTGGACACGTCCGTGCACCGCGCGCGCACCGACCTGGCGCGACACCGGCACCACGCGCCGCACTCCGCGCACTCGCCGCACTCGCTCAGCAACGCCAGCTCGGTGAGTGACACACGTACATATAATATAGGAGGCGGGGTGTCCGCGCGCACCGACCTGGCGCGACACCGGCACCACGCGCCGCACTCGCTCAGCAACGCCAGCTCGGTGAGTGACACACGTACATATAATATAGGAGGCGGGGTGTCCGCGCGCACCGACCTGGCGCGACACCGGCACCACGCGCCGCACTCCGCGCACTCGCCGCACTCGCTCAGCAACGCCAGCTCGGTGAGTGACACACGTACATATAATATAGGAGGCGGGGTGTCCGCGCGCACCGACCTGGCGCGACACCGGCACCACGCGCCGCACTCGCTCAGCAACGCCAGCTCGGTGAGTGACACACGTACATATAATATAGGAGGCGGGGTGTCCGCGCGCACCGACCTGGCGCGACACCGGCACCACGCGCCGCACTCCGCGCACTCGCCGCACTCGCTCAGCAACGCCAGCTCGGTGAGTGACACACGTACATATAATATAGGAGGCGGGGTGTCCGCGCGCACCGACCTGGCGCGACACCGGCACCACGCGCCGCACTCGCTCAGCAACGCCAGCTCGGTGAGTGACACACGTACATATAATATAGGAGGCGGGGTGTCCGCGCGCACCGACCTGGCGCGACACCGGCACCACGCGCCGCACTCCGCGCACTCGCCGCACTCGCTCAGCAACGCCAGCTCGGTGAGTGACACACGTACATATAATATAGGAGGCGGGGTGTCCGCGCGCACCGACCTGGCGCGACACCGGCACCACGCGCCGCACTCCGCGCACTCGCCGCACTCGCTCAGCAACGCCAGCTCGGTGAGTGACACACGTACATATAATATAGGAGGCGGGGTGTCCGCGCGCACCGACCTGGCGCGACACCGGCACCACGCGCCGCACTCCGCGCACTCGCCGCACTCGCTCAGCAACGCCAGCTCGGTGAGTGACACACGTACATATAATATAGGAGGCGGGGTGTCCGCGCGCACCGACCTGGCGCGACACCGGCACCACGCGCCGCACTCCGCGCACTCGCCGCACTCGCTCAGCAACGCCAGCTCGGTGAGTGACACACGTACATATAATATAGGAGGCGGGGTGTCCGCGCGCACCGACCTGGCGCGACACCGGCACCACGCGCCGCACTCCGCGCACTCGCCGCACTCGCTCAGCAACGCCAGCTCGGTGAGTGACACACGTACATATAATATAGGAGGCGGGGTGTCCGCGCGCACCGACCTGGCGCGACACCGGCACCACGCGCCGCACTCGCTCAGCAACGCCAGCTCGGTGAGTGACACACGTACATATAATATAGGAGGCGGGGTGTCCGCGCGCACCGACCTGGCGCGACACCGGCACCACGCGCCGCACTCCGCGCACTCGCCGCACTCGCTCAGCAACGCCAGCTCGGTGAGTGACACACGTACATATAATATAGGAGGCGGGGTGTCCGCGCGCACCGACCTGGCGCGACACCGGCACCACGCGCCGCACTCGCTCAGCAACGCCAGCTCGGTGAGTGACACACGTACATATAATATAGGAGGCGGGGTGTCCGCGCGCACCGACCTGGCGCGACACCGGCACCACGCGCCGCACTCCGCGCACTCGCCGCACTCGCTCAGCAACGCCAGCTCGGTGAGTGACACACGTACATATAATATAGGAGGCGGGGTGTCCGCGCGCACCGACCTGGCGCGACACCGGCACCACGCGCCGCACTCCGCGCACTCGCCGCACTCGCTCAGCAACGCCAGCTCGGTGAGTGACACACGTACATATAATATAGGAGGCGGGGTGTCCGCGCGCACCGACCTGGCGCGACACCGGCACCACGCGCCGCACTCGCTCAGCAACGCCAGCTCGGTGAGTGACACACGTACATATAATATAGGAGGCGGGGTGTCCGCGCGCACCGACCTGGCGCGACACCGGCACCACGCGCCGCACTCCGCGCACTCGCCGCACTCGCTCAGCAACGCCAGCTCGGTGAGTGACACACGTACATATAATATAGGAGGCGGGGTGTCCGCGCGCACCGACCTGGCGCGACACCGGCACCACGCGCCGCACTCGCTCAGCAACGCCAGCTCGGTGAGTGACACACGTACATATAATATAGGAGGCGGGGTGTCCGCGCGCACCGACCTGGCGCGACACCGGCACCACGCGCCGCACTCCGCGCACTCGCCGCACTCGCTCAGCAACGCCAGCTCGGTGAGTGACACACGTACATATAATATAGGAGGCGGGGTGTCCGCGCGCACCGACCTGGCGCGACACCGGCACCACGCGCCGCACTCGCTCAGCAACGCCAGCTCGGTGAGTGACACACGTACATATAATATAGGAGGCGGGGTGTCCGCGCGCACCGACCTGGCGCGACACCGGCACCACGCGCCGCACTCCGCGCACTCGCCGCACTCGCTCAGCAACGCCAGCTCGGTGAGTGACACACGTACATATAATATAGGAGGCGGGGTGTCCGCGCGCACCGACCTGGCGCGACACCGGCACCACGCGCCGCACTCCGCGCACTCGCCGCACTCGCTCAGCAACGCCAGCTCGGTGAGTGACACACGTACATATAATATAGGAGGCGGGGTGTCCGCGCGCACCGACCTGGCGCGACACCGGCACCACGCGCCGCACTCCGCGCACTCGCCGCACTCGCTCAGCAACGCCAGCTCGGTGAGTGACACACGTACATATAATATAGGAGGCGGGGTGTCCGCGCGCACCGACCTGGCGCGACACCGGCACCACGCGCCGCACTCCGCGCACTCGCCGCACTCGCTCAGCAACGCCAGCTCGGTGAGTGACACACGTACATATAATATAGGAGGCGGGGTGTCCGCGCGCACCGACCTGGCGCGACACCGGCACCACGCGCCGCACTCGCTCAGCAACGCCAGCTCGGTGAGTGACACACGTACATATAATATAGGAGGCGGGGTGTCCGCGCGCACCGACCTGGCGCGACACCGGCACCACGCGCCGCACTCCGCGCACTCGCCGCACTCGCTCAGCAACGCCAGCTCGGTGAGTGACACACGTACATATAATATAGGAGGCGGGGTGTCCGCGCGCACCGACCTGGCGCGACACCGGCACCACGCGCCGCACTCCGCGCACTCGCCGCACTCGCTCAGCAACGCCAGCTCGGTGAGTGACACACGTACATATAATATAGGAGGCGGGGTGTCCGCGCGCACCGACCTGGCGCGACACCGGCACCACGCGCCGCACTCGCTCAGCAACGCCAGCTCGGTGAGTGACACACGTACATATAATATAGGAGGCGGGGTGTCCGCGCGCACCGACCTGGCGCGACACCGGCACCACGCGCCGCACTCCGCGCACTCGCCGCACTCGCTCAGCAACGCCAGCTCGGTGAGTGACACACGTACATATAATATAGGAGGCGGGGTGTCCGCGCGCACCGACCTGGCGCGACACCGGCACCACGCGCCGCACTTCGCGCACTCGCCGCACTCGCTCAGCAACGCCAGCTCGGTGAGTGACACACGTACATATAATATAGGAGGCGGGGTGTCCGCGCGCACCGACCTGGCGCGACACCGGCACCACGCGCCGCACTCCGCGCACTCGCCGCACTCGCTCAGCAACGCCAGCTCGGTGAGTGACACACGTACATATAATATAGGAGGCGGGGTGTCCGCGCGCACCGACCTGGCGCGACACCGGCACCACGCGCCGCACTCCGCGCACTCGCCGCACTCGCTCAGCAACGCCAGCTCGGTGAGTGACACACGTACATATAATATAGGAGGCGGGGTGTCCGCGCGCACCGACCTGGCGCGACACCGGCACCACGCGCCGCACTCCGCGCACTCGCCGCACTCGCTCAGCAACGCCAGCTCGGTGAGTGACACACGTACATATAATATAGGAGGCGGGGTGTGCGCGCGCACCGACCTGGCGCGACACCGGCACCACGCGCCGCACTCCGCGCACTCGCCGCACTCGCTCAGCAACGCCAGCTCGGTGAGTGACACACGTACATATAATATAGGAGGCGGGGTGTCCGCGCGCACCGACCTGGCGCGACACCGGCACCACGCGCCGCACTCGCTCAGCAACGCCAGCTCGGTGAGTGACACACGTACATATAATATAGGAGGCGGGGTGTGCGCGCGCACCGACCTGGCGCGACACCGGCACCACGCGCCGCACTCCGCGCACTCGCCGCACTCGCTCAGCAACGCCAGCTCGGTGAGTGACACACGTACATATAATATAGGAGGCGGGGTGTCCGCGCGCACCGACCTGGCGCGACACCGGCACCACGCGCCGCACTCGCTCAGCAACGCCAGCTCGGTGAGTGACACACGTACATATAATATAGGAGGCGGGGTGTCCGCGCGCACCGACCTGGCGCGACACCGGCACCACGCGCCGCACTCCGCGCACTCGCCGCACTCGCTCAGCAACGCCAGCTCGGTGAGTGACACACGTACATATAATATAGGAGGCGGGGTGTCCGCGCGCACCGACCTGGCGCGACACCGGCACCACGCGCCGCACTCCGCGCACTCGCCGCACTCGCTCAGCAACGCCAGCTCGGTGAGTGACACACGTACATATAATATAGGAGGCGGGGTGTCCGCGCGCACCGACCTGGCGCGACACCGGCACCACGCGCCGCACTCGCTCAGCAACGCCAGCTCGGTGAGTGACACACGTACATATAATATAGGAGGCGGGGTGTCCGCGCGCACCGACCTGGCGCGACACCGGCACCACGCGCCGCACTCCGCGCACTCGCCGCACTCGCTCAGCAACGCCAGCTCGGTGAGTGACACACGTACATATAATATAGGAGGCGGGGTGTCCGCGCGCACCGACCTGGCGCGACACCGGCACCACGCGCCGCACTCCGCGCACTCGCCGCACTCGCTCAGCAACGCCAGCTCGGTGAGTGACACACGTACATATAATATAGGAGGCGGGGTGTCCGCGCGCACCGACCTGGCGCGACACCGGCACCACGCGCCGCACTCGCTCAGCAACGCCAGCTCGGTGAGTGACACACGTACATATAATATAGGAGGCGGGGTGTCCGCGCGCACCGACCTGGCGCGACACCGGCACCACGCGCCGCACTCCGCGCACTCGCCGCACTCGCTCAGCAACGCCAGCTCGGTGAGTGACACACGTACATATAATATAGGAGGCGGGGTGTCCGCGCGCACCGACCTGGCGCGACACCGGCACCACGCGCCGCACTCCGCGCACTCGCCGCACTCGCTCAGCAACGCCAGCTCGGTGAGTGACACACGTACATATAATATAGGAGGCGGGGTGTCCGCGCGCACCGACCTGGCGCGACACCGGCACCACGCGCCGCACTCCGCGCACTCGCCGCACTCGCTCAGCAACGCCAGCTCGGTGAGTGACACACGTACATATAATATAGGAGGCGGGGTGTCCGCGCGCACCGACCTGGCGCGACACCGGCACCACGCGCCGCACTCCGCGCACTCGCCGCACTCGCTCAGCAACGCCAGCTCGGTGAGTGACACACGTACATATAATATAGGAGGCGGGGTGTCCGCGCGCACCGACCTGGCGCGACACCGGCACCACGCGCCGCACTCCGCGCACTCGCCGCACTCGCTCAGCAACGCCAGCTCGGTGAGTGACACACGTACATATAATATAGGAGGCGGGGTGTCCGCGCGCACCGACCTGGCGCGACACCGGCACCACGCGCCGCACTCCGCGCACTCGCCGCACTCGCTCAGCAACGCCAGCTCGGTGAGTGACACACGTACATATAATATAGGAGGCGGGGTGTCCGCGCGCACCGACCTGGCGCGACACCGACACCACGCGCCGCACTCCGCGCACTCGCCGCACTCGCTCAGCAACGCCAGCTCGGTGAGTGACACACGTACATATAATATAGGAGGCGGGGTGTCCGCGCGCACCGACCTGGCGCGACACCGGCACCACGCGCCGCACTCCGCGCACTGGCCGCACTCGCTCAGCAACGCCAGCTCGGTGAGTGACACACGTACATATAATATAGGAGGCGGGGTGTCCGCGCGCACCGACCTGGCGCGACACCGGCACCACGCGCCGCACTCCGCGCACTCGCCGCACTCGCTCAGCAACGCCAGCTCGGTGAGTGACACACGTACATATAATATAGGAGGCGGGGTGTCCGCGCGCACCGACCTGGCGCGACACCGGCACCACGCGCCGCACTCCGCGCACTCGCCGCACTCGCTCAGCAACGCCAGCTCGGTGAGTGACACACGTACATATAATATAGGAGGCGGGGTGTCCGCGCGCACCGACCTGGCGCGACACCGGCACCACGCGCCGCACTCGCTCAGCAACGCCAGCTCGGTGAGTGACACACGTACATATAATATAGGAGGCGGGGTGTCCGCGCGCACCGACCTGGCGCGACACCGGCACCACGCGCCGCACTCCGCGCACTCGCCGCACTCGCTCAGCAACGCCAGCTCGGTGAGTGACACACGTACATATAATATAGGAGGCGGGGTGTCCGCGCGCACCGACCTGGCGCGACACCGGCACCACGCGCCGCACTCCGCGCACTCGCCGCACTCGCTCAGCAACGCCAGCTCGGTGAGTGACACACGTACATATAATATAGGAGGCGGGGTGTCCGCGCGCACCGACCTGGCGCGACACCGGCACCACGCGCCGCACTCCGCGCACTCGCCGCACTCGCTCAGCAACGCCAGCTCGGTGAGTGACACACGTACATATAATATAGGAGGCGGGGTGTCCGCGCGCACCGACCTGGCGCGACACCGGCACCACGCGCCGCACTCCGCGCACTCGCCGCACTCGCTCAGCAACGCCAGCTCGGTGAGTGACACACGTACATATAATATAGGAGGCGGGGTGTCCGCGCGCACCGACCTGGCGCGACACCGGCACCACGCGCCGCACTCCGCGCACTCGCCGCACTCGCTCAGCAACGCCAGCTCGGTGAGTGACACACGTACATATAATATAGGAGGCGGGGTGTCCGCGCGCACCGACCTGGCGCGACACCGGCACCACGCGCCGCACTCCGCGCACTCGCCGCACTCGCTCAGCAACGCCAGCTCGGTGAGTGACACACGTACATATAATATAGGAGGCGGGGTGTCCGCGCGCACCGACCTGGCGCGACACCGACACCACGCGCCGCACTCCGCGCACTCGCCGCACTCGCTCAGCAACGCCAGCTCGGTGAGTGACACACGTACATATAATATAGGAGGCGGGGTGTCCGCGCGCACCGACCTGGCGCGACACCGGCACCACGCGCCGCACTCCGCGCACTCGCCGCACTCGCTCAGCAACGCCAGCTCGGTGAGTGACACACGTACATATAATATAGGAGGCGGGGTGTCCGCGCGCACCGACCTGGCGCGACACCGGCACCACGCGCCGCACTCCGCGCACTCGCCGCACTCGCTCAGCAACGCCAGCTCGGTGAGTGACACACGTACATATAATATAGGAGGCGGGGTGTCCGCGCGCACCGACCTGGCGCGACACCGGCACCACGCGCCGCACTCCGCGCACTCGCCGCACTCGCTCAGCAACGCCAGCTCGGTGAGTGACACACGTACATATAATATAGGAGGCGGGGTGTCCGCGCGCACCGACCTGGCGCGACACCGGCACCACGCGCCGCACTCCGCGCACTCGCCGCACTCGCTCAGCAACGCCAGCTCGGTGAGTGACACACGTACATATAATATAGGAGGCGGGGTGTCCGCGCGCACCGACCTGGCGCGACACCGGCACCACGCGCCGCACTCCGCGCACTCGCCGCACTCGCTCAGCAACGCCAGCTCGGTGAGTGACACACGTACATATAATATAGGAGGCGGGGTGTCCGCGCGCACCGACCTGGCGCGACACCGGCACCACGCGCCGCACTCCGCGCACTCGCCGCACTCGCTCAGCAACGCCAGCTCGGTGAGTGACACACGTACATATAATATAGGAGGCGGGGTGTCCGCGCGCACCGACCTGGCGCGACACCGGCACCACGCGCCGCACTCCGCGCACTCGCCGCACTCGCTCAGCAACGCCAGCTCGGTGAGTGACACACGTACATATAATATAGGAGGCGGGGTGTCCGCGCGCACCGACCTGGCGCGACACCGGCACCACGCGCCGCACTCCGCGCACTCGCCGCACTCGCTCAGCAACGCCAGCTCGGTGAGTGACACACGTACATATAATATAGGAGGCGGGGTGTCCGCGCGCACCGACCTGGCGCGACACCGGCACCACGCGCCGCACTCCGCGCACTCGCCGCACTCGCTCAGCAACGCCAGCTCGGTGAGTGACACACGTACATATAATATAGGAGGCGGGGTGTCCGCGCGCACCGACCTGGCGCGACACCGGCACCACGCGCCGCACTCCGCGCACTCGCCGCACTCGCTCAGCAACGCCAGCTCGGTGAGTGACACACGTACATATAATATAGGAGGCGGGGTGTCCGCGCGCACCGACCTGGCGCGACACCGGCACCACGCGCCGCACTCCGCGCACTCGCCGCACTCGCTCAGCAACGCCAGCTCGGTGAGTGACACACGTACATATAATATAGGAGGCGGGGTGTCCGCGCGCACCGACCTGGCGCGACACCGGCACCACGCGCCGCACTCCGCGCACTCGCCGCACTCGCTCAGCAACGCCAGCTCGGTGAGTGACACACGTACATATAATATAGGAGGCGGGGTGTCCGCGCGCACCGACCTGGCGCGACACCGGCACCACGCGCCGCACTCGCTCAGCAACGCCAGCTCGGTGAGTGACACACGTACATATAATATAGGAGGCGGGGTGTCCGCGCGCACCGACCTGGCGCGACACCGGCACCACGCGCCGCACTCCGCGCACTCGCCGCACTCGCTCAGCAACGCCAGCTCGGTGAGTGACACACGTACATATAATATAGGAGGCGGGGTGTCCGCGCGCACCGACCTGGCGCGACACCGGCACCACGCGCCGCACTCCGCGCACTCGCCGCACTCGCTCAGCAACGCCAGCTCGGTGAGTGACACACGTACATATAATATAGGAGGCGGGGTGTCCGCGCGCACCGACCTGGCGCGACACCGGCACCACGCGCCGCACTCGCTCAGCAACGCCAGCTCGGTGAGTGACACACGTACATATAATATAGGAGGCGGGGTGTCCGCGCGCACCGACCTGGCGCGACACCGGCACCACGCGCCGCACTCGCTCAGCAACGCCAGCTCGGTGAGTGACACACGTACATATAATATAGGAGGCGGGGTGTCCGCGCGCACCGACCTGGCGCGACACCGGCACCACGCGCCGCACTCGCTCAGCAACGCCAGCTCGGTGAGTGACACACGTACATATAATATAGGAGGCGGGGTGTCCGCGCGCACCGACCTGGCGCGACACCGGCACCACGCGCCGCACTCCGCGCACTCGCCGCACTCGCTCAGCAACGCCAGCTCGGTGAGTGACACACGTACATATAATATAGGAGGCGGGGTGTCCGCGCGCACCGACCTGGCGCGACACCGGCACCACGCGCCGCACTCGCTCAGCAACGCCAGCTCGGTGAGTGACACACGTACATATAATATAGGAGGCGGGGTGTCCGCGCGCACCGACCTGGCGCGACACCGGCACCACGCGCCGCACTCCGCGCACTCGCCGCACTCGCTCAGCAACGCCAGCTCGGTGAGTGACACACGTACATATAATATAGGAGGCGGGGTGTCCGCGCGCACCGACCTGGCGCGACACCGGCACCACGCGCCGCACTCCGCGCACTCGCCGCACTCGCTCAGCAACGCCAGCTCGGTGAGTGACACACGTACATATAATATAGGAGGCGGGGTGTCCGCGCGCACCGACCTGGCGCGACACCGGCACCACGCGCCGCACTCCGCGCACTCGCCGCACTCGCTCAGCAACGCCAGCTCGGTGAGTGACACACGTACATATAATATAGGAGGCGGGGTGTCCGCGCGCACCGACCTGGCGCGACACCGGCACCACGCGCCGCACTCGCTCAGCAACGCCAGCTCGGTGAGTGACACACGTACATATAATATAGGAGGCGGGGTGTCCGCGCGCACCGACCTGGCGCGACACCGGCACCACGCGCCGCACTCGCTCAGCAACGCCAGCTCGGTGAGTGACACACGTACATATAATATAGGAGGCGGGGTGTCCGCGCGCACCGACCTGGCGCGACACCGGCACCACGCGCCGCACTCGCTCAGCAACGCCAGCTCGGTGAGTGACACACGTACATATAATATAGGAGGCGGGGTGTCCGCGCGCACCGACCTGGCGCGACACCGGCACCACGCGCCGCACTCCGCGCACTCGCCGCACTCGCTCAGCAACGCCAGCTCGGTGAGTGACACACGTACATATAATATAGGAGGCGGGGTGTCCGCGCGCACCGACCTGGCGCGACACCGGCACCACGCGCCGCACTCCGCGCACTCGCCGCACTCGCTCAGCAACGCCAGCTCGGTGAGTGACACACGTACATATAATATAGGAGGCGGGGTGTCCGCGCGCACCGACCTGGCGCGACACCGGCACCACGCGCCGCACTCCGCGCACTCGCCGCACTCGCTCAGCAACGCCAGCTCGGTGAGTGACACACGTACATATAATATAGGAGGCGGGGTGTCCGCGCGCACCGACCTGGCGCGACACCGGCACCACGCGCCGCACTCCGCGCACTCGCCGCACTCGCTCAGCAACGCCAGCTCGGTGAGTGACACACGTACATATAATATAGGAGGCGGGGTGTCCGCGCGCACCGACCTGGCGCGACACCGGCACCACGCGCCGCACTCCGCGCACTCGCCGCACTCGCTCAGCAACGCCAGCTCGGTGAGTGACACACGTACATATAATATAGGAGGCGGGGTGTCCGCGCGCACCGACCTGGCGCGACACCGGCACCACGCGCCGCACTCCGCGCACTCGCCGCACTCGCTCAGCAACGCCAGCTCGGTGAGTGACACACGTACATATAATATAGGAGGCGGGGTGTCCGCGCGCACCGACCTGGCGCGACACCGGCACCACGCGCCGCACTCCGCGCACTCGCCGCACTCGCTCAGCAACGCCAGCTCGGTGAGTGACACACGTACATATAATATAGGAGGCGGGGTGTCCGCGCGCACCGACCTGGCGCGACACCGGCACCACGCGCCGCACTCCGCGCACTCGCCGCACTCGCTCAGCAACGCCAGCTCGGTGAGTGACACACGTACATATAATATAGGAGGCGGGGTGTCCGCGCGCACCGACCTGGCGCGACACCGGCACCACGCGCCGCACTCCGCGCACTCGCCGCACTCGCTCAGCAACGCCAGCTCGGTGAGTGACACACGTACATATAATATAGGAGGCGGGGTGTCCGCGCGCACCGACCTGGCGCGACACCGGCACCACGCGCCGCACTCGCTCAGCAACGCCAGCTCGGTGAGTGACACACGTACATATAATATAGGAGGCGGGGTGTCCGCGCGCACCGACCTGGCGCGACACCGGCACCACGCGCCGCACTCCGCGCACTCGCCGCACTCGCTCAGCAACGCCAGCTCGGTGAGTGACACACGTACATATAATATAGGAGGCGGGGTGTCCGCGCGCACCGACCTGGCGCGACACCGGCACCACGCGCCGCACTCGCTCAGCAACGCCAGCTCGGTGAGTGACACACGTACATATAATATAGGAGGCGGGGTGTCCGCGCGCACCGACCTGGCGCGACACCGGCACCACGCGCCGCACTCCGCGCACTCGCCGCACTCGCTCAGCAACGCCAGCTCGGTGAGTGACACACGTACATATAATATAGGAGGCGGGGTGTCCGCGCGCACCGACCTGGCGCGACACCGGCACCACGCGCCGCACTCGCTCAGCAACGCCAGCTCGGTGAGTGACACACGTACATATAATATAGGAGGCGGGGTGTCCGCGCGCACCGACCTGGCGCGACACCGGCACCACGCGCCGCACTCCGCGCACTCGCCGCACTCGCTCAGCAACGCCAGCTCGGTGAGTGACACACGTACATATAATATAGGAGGCGGGGTGTCCGCGCGCACCGACCTGGCGCGACACCGGCACCACGCGCCGCACTCCGCGCACTCGCCGCACTCGCTCAGCAACGCCAGCTCGGTGAGTGACACACGTACATATAATATAGGAGGCGGGGTGTCCGCGCGCACCGACCTGGCGCGACACCGGCACCACGCGCCGCACTCCGCGCACTCGCCGCACTCGCTCAGCAACGCCAGCTCGGTGAGTGACACACGTACATATAATATAGGAGGCGGGGTGTCCGCGCGCACCGACCTGGCGCGACACCGGCACCACGCGCCGCACTCGCTCAGCAACGCCAGCTCGGTGAGTGACACACGTACATATAATATAGGAGGCGGGGTGTCCGCGCGCACCGACCTGGCGCGACACCGGCACCACGCGCCGCACTCGCTCAGCAACGCCAGCTCGGTGAGTGACACACGTACATATAATATAGGAGGCGGGGTGTCCGCGCGCACCGACCTGGCGCGACACCGGCACCACGCGCCGCACTCCGCGCACTCGCCGCACTCGCTCAGCAACGCCAGCTCGGTGAGTGACACACGTACATATAATATAGGAGGCGGGGTGTCCGCGCGCACCGACCTGGCGCGACACCGGCACCACGCGCCGCACTCGCTCAGCAACGCCAGCTCGGTGAGTGACACACGTACATATAATATAGGAGGCGGGGTGTCCGCGCGCACCGACCTGGCGCGACACCGGCACCACGCGCCGCACTCGCTCAGCAACGCCAGCTCGGTGAGTGACACACGTACATATAATATAGGAGGCGGGGTGTCCGCGCGCACCGACCTGGCGCGACACCGGCACCACGCGCCGCACTCCGCGCACTCGCCGCACTCGCTCAGCAACGCCAGCTCGGTGAGTGACACACGTACATATAATATAGGAGGCGGGGTGTCCGCGCGCACCGACCTGGCGCGACACCGGCACCACGCGCCGCACTCCGCGCACTCGCCGCACTCGCTCAGCAACGCCAGCTCGGTGAGTGACACACGTACATATAATATAGGAGGCGGAGTGTCCGCGCGCACCGACCTGGCGCGACACCGGCACCACGCGCCGCACTCCGCGCACTCGCCGCACTCGCTCAGCAACGCCAGCTCGGTGAGTGACACACGTACATATAATATAGGAGGCGGGGTGTCCGCGCGCACCGACCTGGCGCGACACCGGCACCACGCGCCGCACTCCGCGCACTCGCCGCACTCGCTCAGCAACGCCAGCTCGGTGAGTGACACACGTACATATAATATAGGAGGCGGGGTGTCCGCGCGCACCGACCTGGCGCGACACCGACACCACGCGCCGCACTCCGCGCACTCGCCGCACTCGCTCAGCAACGCCAGCTCGGTGAGTGACACACGTACATATAATATAGGAGGCGGGGTGTCCGCGCGCACCGACCTGGCGCGACACCGGCACCACGCGCCGCACTCCGCGCACTCGCCGCACTCGCTCAGCAACGCCAGCTCGGTGAGTGACACACGTACATCTAATATAGGAGGCGGGGTGTCCGCGCGCACCGACCTGGCGCGACACCGACACCACGCGCCGCACTCCGCGCACTCGCCGCACTCGCTCAGCAACGCCAGCTCGGTGAGTGACACACGTACATATAATATAGGAGGCGGGGTGTCCGCGCGCACCGACCTGGCGCGACACCGGCACCACGCGCCGCACTCCGCGCACTCGCCGCACTCGCTCAGCAACGCCAGCTCGGTGAGTGACACACGTACATATAATATAGGAGGCGGGGTGTCCGCGCGCACCGACCTGGCGCGACACCGGCACCACGCGCCGCACTCCGCGCACTCGCCGCACTCGCTCAGCAACGCCAGCTCGGTGAGTGACACACTCGTTGCTAGCTCTTCTAGCAGTTGCTAGGTAATTCTTGTTTCTTTGAACTGCATTAGCTCTTCTAGCAGTTGCTAGGTACTTCTTTTTTCTTTCAGCTGCACTAGCTCTTCTAGCGGTTGCTAGGTACTTCTTGTTTCTTTCAGCTGCACTAGCTCTTCTAGCGGTTGCTAAGTACTTCTTATTTCTTTCAGCTGCACTAGCTCTAGCGGTTGCTAGGTACTTCTTGTTTCTTTCAGCTGCACTAGCTCTTCTAGCAGTTGCTAGGTACTTCTTGTTTCTTTCAGCTGCACTAGCTCTAGCGGTTGCTAGGTACTTCTTGTTTCTTTCAGCTGCACCAACTCTTCTAGCAGTTGCTAGGTACTTCTTGTTTCTTTCAGCTGCACTAGCTCTAGTGGTTGCTAGGTACTTCTTGTTTCTTTCAGCTGCACTAGCTCTTCTAGCAGTTGCTAGGTACTTCTTGTTTCTTTCAGCTGCACTAGCTCTAGCGGTTGCTAGGTACTTCTTGTTTCTTTCAGCTGCACCAGCTCTTCTAGCAGTTGCTAGGTACTTCTTGTTTCTTTCAGCTGCACTAGCTCTAGTGGTTGCTAGGTACTTCTTGTTTCTTTCAGCTGCACTAGCTCTTCTAGCAGTTGCTAGGTACTTCTTGTTTCTTTCAGCTTCACTAGCTCTAGCGGTTGCTAGGTACTTCTTGTTTCTTTCAGCTGCACCAGCTCTTCTAGCAGTTGCTAGGTACTTCTTGTTTCTTTCAGCTGCACTAGCTCTTCTAGGGAAAGTGATATTCGACTCAGTTCTTGATTCCAATTGACTTTATTTACAATCACCTACATTATTTATACCGAAAATGATTACAATAGTGTGCTGTCGGTGTGCAACAGTGATTATTGAAAAGGTTGCTTACTTATTGCCAAAAACTTATATTCATCACAAAACATTACACGTGTATCCTAGATTTACAGTTCAACATACTGCTTATTAAGTTAAAACTTGATTCGTTGACACTTATTTATTAGAACATTTTAATAAATATTTCGTTTCACTAAAATATTTTTAACTATTATATTTACTATGAATCTATGTATTTATCCAATTTATACATTATATTACATAACAAGTAATAATTAATAATAATTAAGTTCTTGAGTTGAACAATACGTAAATATATGAATTGTATTAAGTTGCTTTCTATTGTGATGTACTACGTACTATATATACTAAATACACACTACATATTAAATCAGTGTCGAGGCTAATAATACATAATATTATGTTAAAGTCACTTTTTTGTTAAACATTCCTTATTTATATTATAACTTATGACCTATATTTAGCAGTGTAATTTTGTTGCCAATAAACTTTATTATTATTATTACTATATTTATATTGTTACAAAATTGTTCCAGTACGACGGGCTAGACGACTCATACAACGATTCTGCGGACGAGTCGCTCAGCGAGAGCACATCGGGTGCGCCGCCGCATAACTCTCAGTTATCCGTAAGTTTTACACGTTATTAACTACTATCACTGACCTGTTTAAATACCACTGGACAGTACCGCTGTTCTATATGTTTGACAGCAAATTGTTTGTGCCTATTTGAAGCGCCACTCGCGAGCGTTCAGAGAACTAATTTTGACGTATACTACAAATGGCTGCGAAGGAACGTACAATACTCTGAAGTATTTTTGCATTTTGAATTAATTTCGTTCGTTTTCCGTGTAATTCCGTCTTCAAGAATCGACGTACACATTTTTTTTTGTAAATAGTTTCCCACCATCTATCAATGTTTGCTTTGGTTGTCATCACTAGTTTTAGTACCGCAGACTCGCTACATGGCCAACAGTGCCAAAATGGCGAATATCAAACAGCCACAAAAGCAATATGACAGCCGCCAGTCCAGTGGTTATATAATACAGTCATGACTAATACTATACTTGAACTGGGTAAATTTATTATATTGGACAAAAATATATACTTCCTTTATTTGTTTATTTATAATTGGATATCCAGTTGTTGTTACAATATAACGTACATATAAATTTATATCAATAATCTTACTATTAAGTAAAAAAACTTTGTTACCAGGTCATAATCCAAAAAAAAAAAGTACAACATTTTAAGCATGTCACAGCATGCTCAGAAAAAAGTTACATCCGTATTATATTGAAGGAATAAAATATTGGAAACTATTTTTTTTTAAATAAACATCGAAGTACAAAACAAAAATTCTATGGAATTTGAAGAATGTATGATTTCATCCGTTCTCTCTCAACAATCTCAAAACAGCGATTTTGAATTCTGGTAATATCCTTCCTTCGTCCGTTCCAGTTGCTTTGTTTTGATATTAGAATTTTTTAAGCGGTATAATAAGTATTTTATAATATTGTTCAGTTTAAAATAGCTCGTTGGTGTGTCTATCTCTGTATAGCCGAGTGGTTAGCGACCCTACCTACTAAGCTAGAGGTCCCGGGTTCGAATTCCGGTAGGTGCAAGCATTTATATGATGAATATGGATGTTTGTTTCCGAGTCATGGATGTTTAAATGTATTTATGTATGTTTATATGAATTTATGTATGTTTAAGTAAGTATATTGTATTAAATATATTGTTGTCTTGTAACCCATAACACAGGCTATATATGCTTAAATTGGGGCAAGATAATTTGTGTAAAAAGTGTGTCAATATTATTATTATTATTATCTCTAGTATCTATACATACTTATAATAAAAATGTAAATTTTTTCGTCGTGTCGGTTGTCACGTGATAGCCCAATTGCGGGACATATTTTACACTATTCTTTTAAAGCTTGAAAGTATTAAAATTTCGACTCATCAAAAACAGTTTAATTTCAAGTTTTAACTTAAATTTCCAATTATATTATGAGATATATATATTTACATTTTTAATTTGCAGCGTGAAACCAGACAGAGCTGCGGTAGTTCTGTCGGCAGCGCCACCGATGACGCGGTCTACTCCAGGGACCACAGACATCATCAGCTCTCCGGTAACTTGATTTTTTTCTAAAATACTCAAAAATTCCTTGTTATTATGTGATGACCACTATCAATAATTTGCAACAAAACAGGAATTCGCTTTTAAACACTAGTTATTAATAAATACAAAAAACAACAGTTAACTTGAAAACTATACATTAATACTGTTGTACAATTATATCGTTATTAGCAATTGCTTATGTGATTACTATACAATGCTTTATTTATGTATATTTTGCTATGATTGAATAACTGTAAGTGTGTGTGTGTTTCTAATCTTGTGTTATATTTGTTGTGTTCGTGCTAAATCACAATATGTGTGTTCTTCAAATCACAGTTATTTTAATACTCGTTACTTCGTATTACACTGGGAATGAGAATAGTTCGTTGGAGACTTATCTATTGGCTATAGGCGAAATATGTAGGTATACACACATAACTGCCACGAGCGTCGTTTATTATACTCAAAATGAAAATAAAACTTGATGTATTTCTTTTTTAAATTCGCGGAAGTGGTATTATAGAAAACCGTACTATTCATAGGATGAGAATGCTAACATATTTTCATAAAAAAAGAAAAACATAACTAAATTAATTTAACAAAACAAATTATTACATTTGAAGGTTTTTTGTAGCGGCGCGCACTAAACTTGTAAAGGGTGTACATGAAGCAACTTCAACACTTGTAATCGTCTACTGTGACTATGATATCCTATTAGTCGAGTATTGTTTTTAATTAAGTATTAGTATCATGTTGTAATAGATTCACTCTATGAGATAAAAGGTATACCCAAAAAAAATATTTATATAATATATGAATCAAAAATGACTAAATTATTTGACTATAAGACACTAACTTTTAATTAAATTATTTTTAGGGCTCACGGCGTAGAATTATATGCGCGTTATTTGAGATAAATAATAGTTATAAAAATCAAATAATTAACAGTAGGGCCACCGAAATAATCGAGTTGAGTCATATTTACGTAGTCATTTGAAATAGATGCGTTCGGCTGTATGGTGTACAAGCCTTTGCCTATTTCGATTTGAAGAATGAAAAGAAATGGATAAAAATATAACAGCTGAGTACGATAGGGCCGGCCGCGTCGCTCGCCGAGCAACTGAAGCACGTACTGGCGGAGCGAGAGCGGCGCCTGGCGACCTCCTCCCCGCCCGACCCCGTGCGACTGACGCACGACCTGGTGGACGAGATACGACAGGCCGTCAGCGAGGCCAACGCGAGAGGTACCGCCCCCACCTGAGCCATTTTATAGACGGATGCAACCCAGCGTCCCATCACAGGTGACCTTGATTGTTGCCATCACCGTACACTGCCGATGACTTTCGAATATTGATATGACCTTCATCGTCCTTGGATTGTGGGCGCGTGATTCTATCCGCGGTTAGACAGTGTAGATTGCATCCGTTTAACCGGAAAATTACATCTAATAAAGACAGTTGCGCCAGGCTAGCGAAACTCTAAGAAGAAAGCGATTCACTCGATTGTATGAAATGTGCAGTCATTGATAGATTGACAGATGACGGTTAGAATCTTGTATAAAAAAGGAGATAGCCGAAATCCAATAGCAACTGTTCGCTTTCAAACTTAGCCGAATTATACTTCAAGGCTAATCGCGATACTGTAATTACTACTATTTCAAACTTACGTCAAATGACTGCACATTTCATACTAAACTAAATTTCAATTTTCTAATTACGTAGTGCTTACATCCTCTTTGAGATGCGCTGTAACACGCAGTGAGTGCTGATATATACGTTAATAAAATGTCGCGATAAGATCATGTCCATAATAAATGAAAGGACTGAGATAAAATACCACATTTTTTGTATGATCCATATAAAATGTATTATCATTTAATTTAAATTATTAGAATTAGTAGTGTACGGTTAAGCAACCGTAAAAAGTTTTCAATGTAAATGACATCATGCAATATTGTTTGCTGTGTTATATTTTTCAATATATTACTAGGCTCTTAGCGGTCTTTTCCTTTATAATCATGAATTTTTATATCAGCATTTCTAAAAAAAATGTCTATTTCAACCCGCACCCATACTGTAGTGTTAATTACTTAGAAAAAAATAACCCTGAAATTATAAAGCATCAAACTGCTAAAGAAAGGCACTCTTTGAAATTTTGACAAGTTTGGAGCAATTACCAAAGCCATTGTTTACAACATGATAAGATGTTTTCACACCAAAACACGACTCGCGACTGATTCGCTAGCATATTGGCGCGCGAACGACATCCGTGTGGCCGAAATACAATCCAAGGATGGAAACCAAGCTCACTTCAAGATGACCCCTGACGGAAGGCTGGATTACATCCGTATAAAAATGCTAATCACAATCGAATGTCACCAGTTAACGCTCAATATTTCCGAGCGCTCCCACTACTATAGGTGTTTTTGCTCCAAGCAATAGTAAAATGTGTACATATCTATTTGTTGATGTATAGAGTTTTTATAATTATTAGAATACTATTCACGTGCCAGTGACGTACACAAGCGAGGAATAAAATACTTCTGTCACCTTTAATGTGTGATAAGGTAATTTATTGTGTATTCCTTATACATACATGACTTGCTGCAATTAAAATATTGTTCTGTATTACTAGGAATATTAAAATATGTGTAAAGTGGGAAGAACTTGCCCACAGAAATCAATAATCCGGAAATACAACTAAATATATGTTTTATTTGCAATGATACTGAAGTGGCAACTAAAATCTGAGCAGCGGTTTCGTTTGCGATAGCAGAAAAAAGAAATAAAATACATTTCAAATTGATTTTCATAAAAATAAAGTGAATAAAAAAATATGTATATTGTATGGTAGTCGTCGAATACCACAAACTTATTAAATGACGAATATAATCTTTACAAACAATCATTTTAACACAAAACCCATTATTATTGTGCTTCAAAATAATGCTTTTCTGGTGGTGGATTATTTTGTTAAATTTTCTACTTATATATTATAAGCTTCAACTAATTAAAAAAAAATCAGACTGAGATCCGGACACATGCCTTTGAATAAGTTTAAATTCTTGATGAAAATTGCGGAGTCACCTCTATGTGAGTCATGTGAAACAATTGAGGATGTTGAGCACTTTTTAAAGGAATGTGTCCGATTTCAGTCTAGTAGAGACAAAATTGTAAGACTTATGGGTTTGATCAGATTTGATACGGGCATGTTTGTAAATATACTTGCCTGCCCTGCATCTAAGGATGCCATAAGTCTTATTTGTTGAACACTATCGATATAACTTGCTTTTCGTTTTATTAACTTTTTTTTTTTAGTTTGATATGTTAAGAATTTTGTTTTTCTTTTTAATGTACTTAGATTATAATGGGGCTAACATGTACATACGTATAAAAGCCCCTTAATCAATAAAGAAAAAAAAAATTAAAAAATGTATAAAAATATGTTAAGCTGGGTCTACATACATCGAACGAAGTCAAACGAAAGAGAGTGTACGGCCAAATGCCAATCAAACAGAATCTTTTGTCCGCCATCATTCATTGTAGGTATATGGACAAAACTTAAGTTATACTTCGTTGGTATTAGTGAGATAATATTTTTTTCACGAATTTAAGCAAATATTAACTGAGCAGACTTATTTTAATATTTCATATAATAGTGTTTATAGATATTTTTATAGAATCATAATATAAAACATATTGACATCGGCGCGAGTAACTTCGTCTTAATCTGAAAATACACTCTGATTTGTTTTTCTTAACGCGACAAAAGAAGTATAAGTTCAGAATATATTAGTTATGCTCTTTATTATATTATTCTCTCACGATTTATTCTTTTCATTCTATGCATATGGATATTTCAGAAGTACTTGGTATTAAGTAGTTACTGTATCTATACACAGTAATAAATTGAAAAGCAATATCATAAAATTTTTGAGCGATTTTTACGTTATTATTATGTCATAACCAATCTTGCACGCAACGCTGATACTTTTCAGTAGTGACGTCAATGATGTACTATAATATAATCACTAAGGTAGAAAGGCTAGTTGGAGGCTCCTTTGCACAGGATGCCGGCTAGATACTGGGTACCACAACGGCGCCTTTTTCTGCCGAGAAGCAGTAATGTGTAAGCATTACTGTGTTTCGGTCTGAAGGGCGCCGTAGCTAGTGAAATTACTGGGCGCTCGTCATCTTGAGAGATAAGATGTTAAGATTCACCTTCGCACGACACGGCACAAGTTAGGATATCATCCTCATCCTCTGGATGTGTGGCGGTCCTCTATAGTGCGGTTTACAAGGAGCTTTCTTCCACGTACTACAAAGCTGTGGAATGAACTTCCTTGTGCGGTGTTTCCGGGACGATACGACATGGGTACCTTCAAAAAAAGCGCGTACACCTTCCTTAAAGGCCGGCAACGCTCCTGTGATTCCTCTGGTGTTGCAAGAGAGTATGGGCGGCGGTGATCACTTAACAACAGGTGACCCGTACGCTCGTTTGTCCTCCTATTCCATAAAAAAAAAAATTTAAGTCTCATTTGTAGCAGTAATTTTACTAGCTACTACGTCGCCCTTCAGACCGAAGTGCTCACATTACTGTTTCACGGCAAGACGCCGTTGTGATGCTCATAATCTAATCCGCATTCTGTGCAAAGGAGCCTCCCAATGTTAAAACTGGTAATGAATCGTGTGGTTGGTTACTATAGTGAAGCGTGCCCCGAGCTGTGTGGTGGGGGGCGAAGTCCCGTGGGAGCCGCTGTCGGCCGCTCCCAGCGAGGTCAGTCTGTCGCCGCCGCACGCGCCGCCCGTCACGCTCTGGACCAAGCAACAGGTACGTCTGACACTCAGCCTAGTAGTTATAAACTCCATTTCAACAAAATATGCATGCAAAGAAAAATTGTCAAACAAAAGTAGGTATTTCAAGAAAACATAGTGTTTTATGATAATAAGTATAAATAATTCAATAGATAGTACGGAGGAAAAACTAAGTAATGTGCGGGCCCAAAAACAAATTCAAATGCTTAATTTTTTAACACTGACTCACTTGCAATGAAAATATTTGCTTATCGAACGTTGCCAATAAAATGCGAATAGGTTCTTTTGTTTTATATTATTTTCCGATATGCACGCATATCTTCTATATATATAATGAAAATGGTCTTTGTTTGAGGCTCTTTCACGCCTAAACCACTGATCGTATCGACATGAAACAACCACCATGGGATACGAAATTTATCCTAGATGGATTATGGCTACTTATTTTTTATTTATAAAATTTGCCCAGCGAAGCGAGCGGGAACTTCTAGTATGTTATACATATATTATGTGTAAAGTTTTTTTTTAATTGCAGGTGTGGCAATGGGTATCGAGTCTAAGTGAGGGCCTGGACCGTCACGCGGGCGCATTCGCAGCCCGCGGTGTGGACGGAGCGCTCCTGCTGACGGTGGCCTCCTCGGACCTCAAGCTGTTGGGGCTGAACGGAGATGAGCGGCGCCGCATGAAGCGCCGGCTCAAGGAGCTGCGTGCCGCCCACGAGAAACACCTCAAGGCTATCAAAAAGGCTGAAAAGAAAGCCAAAAAGAAGTAAGAATTATCACAAGAAGCGCAGAGATGGTTCGAATGTTTGCGCCCGATCAAAATGGAATGATATACGCGCGGTTCATAGCGCAACGATAAGACTTATTCTCAGTACGATGTTTCGCTCTTTTTTTAATATTAAGTACTTCATTCTCACACTACTTCACTCAATAACTCTTTTTTTATCACTTTGACATGTTAAATAGAACCATCCCATTTTGATTGCGCGGAATAGAGATTGTAGGTGCAGATGTCACTCCGCTTCAAGTTTGTCTTTTATCATTGGTAATGGAATACCTTGAAAAGGGGTTAATGATTAATCACCCAATTAATTATTTTATTAAACTAACTTTCAAATTGCTTATAAATTAGGTTTGATATTGCAAACAGTGTATGAATTTTGAAAAGTTTATTTATAACCGAAAACATTGACGCAAAATGAGTACAAAATATAATTGAAAATTAATCATTAAAAACGAGCAATAGAATTTGAAATTTTAATGAACATTACTAACATGTAAAGTAATGGTAATGGGTTTCTGGTAAATGGAGTAATAAACATAAATTATTGGAGGTAATGAAATATTGTTTAAAATGCGTCCTCTAGAAAGAAAGATAATCTCATACAGCATTTCGGTGGCATTGTTGTGCATGAATTTGTCCTTCAAAAAGTTGGAATTAGACTTTTCAACTAACACCTAACATATAACGAAAAACATTCAGTTGGGAGCATCAACAAACTTGAAGCGGTAAAATGATATAAAACATTAATTCCATCACTAAATATTATGGTTATAGGAGCTTATTGTTAGTCAATACATTAGGTACTTTACGAATACTCGGAAGCAATGCGTTTGGTATTTTGATGTGATTGGTGTAATCTGTAATGTTCCACACGTGTCACAATGTGTGCTCGCAGGCTATGAGAAATTCATTTGTAAATGCAACACAATGCAATATTTGGAGGAAATGCAACTATTGTTTATTGATTGTTCAATGTCAGATCAGAGAGAATGTGGGGTAATTATTATAATAATATTATTGTGTCAAATATGATATTTACCCTTGATATTCGTTTTTATATTGCTAAATGTCAATATGTTAGTCATATACGTTCAGATGGTGGTTAAAATTGGCTAGTTAATACGGAGTGCCATCCGACTAGCTCATAGTTATTAGAGAAATTGGACTCGCGTGAACGTTTAGACGAATAACAGTTGAATAAGGCGTATCCCGATTGAATTGGATCCGCTTTCTGGAGCGTTAGTCAAAGTCGGAACCGACAAGTATTAACTGTCTCGCTCACTCTCGATACTCTTGCACTACGATAGCATTATGGTGATTGTTTGCTTGCAACGTTGAGTCAATCCCTAGAATACGGGCCGTAATAATATTACCAAAGCAACATAAACATAATAATTATAATATAAATAAAGAAATACCTAATATATTTTGAGTACTGAACTTCTTCGTTGTTCCTACATTTTGTATTTGTTGTGTCAGTTTCTGTACAATGGTGTGATTCGGATTGCGTGAAAGATACTGGCTCAATCTAGTCATAAGATCAACTTGTAAGATTAACGCCAATTAATTAATATCATCTCTCTGTATTTAATCTAATGGTGATTTTCAAATGTTTAGAGTTATTTATTCTATTGCTATAAATGTATGTGTGATTAATGGCGCTATACTTAGTCTTGCCGAAGATAGGCGTATGTATTTTGTAACGGCATTTATGTATTGTATTGCACAAAATGTACTTAGTGAACGATTTAATTGGATAATGTCTTAGATTTACATGTGTAATTTGTGTACGAATAGCAAATCAACATTTAATATTGTGATCTCATGAAGTATAACGAATTATTGCCATCGTCACACACAAGATAGCCATAGATCGACCGATACTGTCTCCCCCGGGTGTCAGTCAACGGAACAGATTATTGTAACATTCCAGTCTTTCTCTATATATTAGCTAAATGTAGACTCTTTGTAGCTAGACTACCCGTCTCGGGTGACATACCATTGAACAGTATTTTCTTTCTTTTTAGCTCTATTTAATCTTGTCTACTATAAACTATAAATAAATCTTTGTAGACTAGCTTCAAAGAGTAGATTTATTAACTTATTTGGTGTGATTTTATTGATTGGACAGCTTTACAGTTTGTTCTAGGCGAAATTAGAGTAGGTATGTCTTGATTATAATTGTGTTAATGTCGAGTGTCTGTTAGGTTACAATATTATATGTGTAAATACAAGTCTCAAATGGACTGAACTTTTGTGTTGGCTTAGTGTATATTATAAACATTATTGGTTAAGATTAATAAGAGTATGTAAACACGATTACTTGACCTTGAAACCATTAACAATTGCCAAATTATGTACTATTTTTTTTTTATTAATGTTATTGTTTTCTTTTCTTATTATAATTTCATTAAATTATTTAATATTTATTTTGGGACCAAATTAATTTATTACATACTTACAATTTATTTATTATATGTATTTGGGTGTGTTCAGATAAAATAATTTTTATTTATTAAATAAAGAAACCAAAGTTGAAATCAATCTGCTTTTTATTTAAACAAAAAATACCAGATTGAATTGTCTGCATTGTGATTATGACATTTATTTATTATGATTTTTATTTAAATATATTGATGTGTTTGAATATATTTGCTTGTAATTTCATATTTCTCATATTACAACTTATAGATCTAGTATGACTCCCAAATATGAATTCCACCTTCGCACGACACCCCACAAATTAGGATATCATCCCCATCTGGAAGTGTAGTGTTCCTACACATTGCAGTTTTCAAGGAATTTTCTTCCACATACAACAAAGCTGTGGAATGAGCTTCCTTGTTTGGTGTAAATCCATGACAGACAGATAGATGGACACTGAGAGTCCCGTTTGCAAAAAAAGCTTTGTGGTTTTTACTTACAATACAGAAATATTCCCTATCATAGTGAACAGATGTTATAATAAGTCTTGCTATTATTTATCTTATCTTACTATTTTTTATTATCTTGTTAACAAGAAATGATACCTATTATTACCTACAAGCTACATTGTGCTAACTTCAGTTGAGTCTTCTGTAAACAAACTTATTCAGAATGACGAAGACCTTTAAGTATATCCTCAAACAAAGATCTATATCTTTCAGACAGTCTCTCAAAGTAAAATTTTACGAAATAAATATTATGACTTTTCATTGTCAGTACATTTATGAAAACTTAATATACATTCACAAAAATTGTTACCTATTTGCTCTTAATATTGATTTTCATTATTATAACACTAGAAATAAGGGATTGCTTGTAACTAATTGGCTTCAGAAGATACATAATATCTTTATAGGTAATGTATACACTTTTATAATAATGTCCCTGCCACTGTTCAGGCATTATCTATAAATAAATTTAAATGTTTTATTAGAAAATGGCTCAGTTGTAAATCCTATTACTCCATAGCTGAATATCTAAGTGATTCGACAGCTTGGGACTAGATTATGATTATTTTATACCAATAGGAATGACAGTATAATATTGTATATTTCATTAAAAAGAGCGCAAAAAAAGTTTGCTAGGAGAGTTTCTTGCGCCACTTCTTCTCTCTCAGAGCGCCATTTGTTTCTGAAGCGGTAGTAGTATCTAGTATATTACAAATGACATCAAAAAGAATTCAATTTTGAGAAAATAAATGCCTTTTTTATGCCTCTCATTCGTTAAAAATTAGGTTATAAAGAAAAACTATTTAGTGTTAAGTTTTTTAGTCTTTATTCTTATTCTTTACTCTTTTACTTCTCTTCCTTTTCTTAGCTTTTTTAGGAGGTTGAGGTGCTTCTGGTGACTCAGTTTTATTCTCTTCATCTCCATAACTAATAGTTACAAAAGCCCCAGGTTTTCTCTTAGTAGGGAGTTTCACGGTATTTTCAACATCTGAGCCATCACTATCAGACTCCTTAACATTTGAATTGTTATTTTCTTCATCAGATTCCTCTTTCTTTATTAAATGATTTTGTCTATTCAACGCCACACAGGTTATACGACAAGCAGCATTTGTAGATGAAATTTCTTTCAGTTGGCTTCCTTTAACTGTCCATACCTTCAATTCTCCTGAGCTAGATGCAGAATATAGTGTGTTATTTTCAAAATACAAACACTTGACCCTTTGTTTATGAGCTGGACATGTTTGTGCCTGTGAGTCAGAGACAGTAAATGTAAGAATGTTTCCATTTTCTAAACCAACAAATAACTGTTCGTCACTACCCCACTGAATACAAGTGGGTTTTGAATTACATTTAATTCTTTTCTCTAAAGCAGCTTCTTTAATCATCCAAACATCAACATTCTGTTGTGAAGCAAGGGAAAACTTGTTCCCATCAGGTGAAAATGTAATATTGGATGGAGAAATAAGACCTTTACTAGCAAGGTTTATGGTGAAAGCTGGTCTGCCTTTTACAAGGTTCCAAGTCCTCAAAGTCTTATCACCGCCTAAACTAAAGGCTAATTTATCCGAAGGATGTATAGCTATAGATGTTACTGGCTGTCCTGAAAAAATTAAGAAATTATTTTATTTGCTAATTTCAGCAAGTGTTTCATAATATAATATTTAATTAGGTAATAAATAAATTATAATAATAATATAATTCAATATAAATATATAATTTGTCTTGTTATGTATTGTAAATGATGTTATAATCTTATCATTTAAATGTCTAGATAGAATGTGACAGCTCTGAAAATGTCGAAACAAATTGAGTTTGACAGTTAACCTCTACTTTGAGCAATGCACACACAATAACATTGTGATTGTAAGATTTAGCTTGTCACACACACTAAAGTAATAAATCTGGCCTGTTTTCATTGGTTGTCTAGCAGCAAGAGGCTCTATCTAGGCATATAAATTTTCTAAGGTTATAATAATACAGGAATGATGATATTATAATAACATGACACTATCTTAGGTTTAACGATTAGGAAGGTTCGAAATTACTCATATATCTGAAAGAATATGTGATATTATCATTCAGTGGTTAAAATCTCATAAAAATCAGGCACATTCACATAAGTTCAAATTGAACAAATTTTCGTTTTATTAGTATAATTATATTCATGTACCCTTAAAATTTCACATTATGAGGTACTTAAACTGTCAGTTAGGGAGTATGAAAATAAATAAAGATCCTGGTCATAACATAACACATGCATGCTAAATCACAACATAAGATTATATTGCATTAGATTATTGTCCTTTATGCTATTAAACACAAATGTCTTATAAAACTCATCTAAACATAGCTGTATAATAATACAACAAGGCTGGCAATACTCCTGTGATTCCTCTGGTGTTGCAAGAGAATGTGGGTGGTGGTGATCACTTAACACCAGATGACCCGTACACTTGATTATCCTTTTCCATAAAAAAAATTATTAAAGTAATCAATTGGTCATTTTTTTATTTAATCTTACTACTTTGTACTGGGGAGGTGCAGAGAAATATTGCATACCTCAGCCTTAACTTATTTCATTCATGAGTTTGTTGACTTCTCACAATTTTTTAATAAAATATCTTGTATTATACAACACATCAACACAGAAGTAGAAAAATATGCAATGCTATCAAATATGTAACTCTATATGCAGAAAAACTTTACTTGGCCAATAGCTATTTACCTCCATGGGCTTTTTTCCATATTTTCTCTACTTGCCAGTTGCCTGTTCTTGTTACGATAATTGATCCATCATCACTTCCCGTCAAAAGATGGGTGCCTCCGTGAGTAAAAGCTGCAGTATTTATTGTGCCATCATGGTTCATAAGTACAGTATGTTCTTTTCTTGTTTTCATATCAATAACCACTACTTTATCGTCAGTTCCTCCTGAGGCAAGGAATTTACCGACAATTGATAAACAACGCACGGATGATGTGTGTGAATGTGTTGCGAATGTCTGTTTTAATTTTGTAACCTAGAAATAATCATTTTTATATTTATACTTTGAAGAAGCAAAACATTGAAATAAGTTTATTTATTAAAGTAAACGCTTATAACGCACCTCATTTTCGTTGCGCAAGGAGTATCCAAGCAAGAAGCCTTCGTAGGTTCCAACAATTAATTCATCCATTTTGATGGCTAGTGAAACTACAATGCGTTTTATTTTATTTAAGAGTATTCAAAATAAGTAATTAAGCATTATTCGACTGTAACACCATATATCTACTCAATTTAATACAAGAAATAAATAGAAACTAATCCAATTTTTAATTTACTAACCTCTAAAGGCTAACAATATTTTTATTTTCACTGACATACACATTTTTTTGGGATTTTATGACCTGGTAACTAATACCTTTAAGTCAAGTCTTTTTTTATACATACACTAAACCCTTGACACATTAATTATATAGCCCATTAAACCCTGGGGATTAAAAGTGATTTGAATATGGAATGTCGATACAATATAAGTAAAAAAAAAAGTTTGTCGAAGACTTAGAACATTGACACTTATATTCTAAGGTCGAAGAAGTTAAACAAAGGCGCGGATTCACTCGAATGGGTTTTGAATTCGTTTGCAATTATTGTTTACTCAAATTTGGGTTTCACTTGGTCTTAAACAAAGGCGCGGATTCACTCGAATGAGTTTTGAATTCGTTTGCAATTGTTAACTCAAATTCGGGTTTTACTTGGTCTCTCCAAAAATAAAGTGTGTCTTACTCAAGTACATAGTAGTGAGAATAAGTATCTTATATTAACTCCAGATAATATTATATTGGAAGCTAAAATGGCATACAGAGTCAACTTATTACCTCCCTTGATCAATACAAAATTTCATAACAATATGACAATTTCATATAATTATTTTGACTTGTGTAGTGTGTATTATTTAGGTAATTATGATTTTGAAGTCATAATGGAGGTCTAACCTATATAAAAATCTTGATAAAACCCATAAAGCTAACAGGTGTTTTTTTGTAATCGAGTATATTGAAAGGTAATTAATTCTTATTTATATTTTGGTTGTCTTACGACCGTCAGCTCGTCTTCAATTCTATTCTTCCTACTGTGGCTTCTGTGTCTGCTGCTCTTGTTACCAATGCTCTAAATAAAAAAAGCTAACTATGAATTTGACAACGATGCAATATTGTTGACAATTGTTATGTTTTTTGGCGGGAACGAGTGAACGAAGGAAGGCGCGCTTATACAAAAAAAAATTGTTTAAATTATTGTTCATTGTGCATATATTTTTCATACTTGTAAATTGTTTATCCTGGTTTATAAATATTCGATTTTTGTATATATAAATTGTTAAGTGCGCTTCCCCATCGCCATGGGGAAGCGTACAGGTAAAAGGCCGAAGAACGGCCAGAGCGACGCAGAACCAGCAGACGAACTTCCCCTATCCGAATCCTCGGTATCTGACGCGGAGGTGACTGAACGTCTCATTGTAAGAAGAAAGGATAAAGAGAAGTATACCCCTTATAGAGCGACAAATTATTATAGGTTGTACGACGAAAATTCAAATAAGAAGGAATTTATTGTATTTCTCAATCGCAAGCAGGGTGAAGTCAAAATATCAGACAAGGACAGGTTGGGTCTGTCAAATGGAATCAGGAGGCATTGCGTATCGGGTGTGTTGCACCTGAGGTCCGTTAATGCTTTTAAAGTTGGTGTTACCTTTGACCTGCCTAACAATGCAAATGTATTTTTAAAAAATGAAAAGTTACTTAGCGAGTTGGAGATGGTTGCCTCAATTCCGGCTTCTGAAACGGAGGTCACTGGAGTTCTTACTTCTGTTCCCACTGATTACTCCAACAAAAAAATTCATCAATTAATTGCATTGAGTAAAAAAGTTATTGCTGTGAGAAGGTTCATGCGGCGAGTAAAGGACCCACAGGGTGTTGTCTCCTTTGTTCCAACGCAAACTGTTGCAGTCACATTTGCATCAACGTTGTTACCTGAGTATGTAACACTTGATCACTGGAGGCATGAGGTTAATGTATATGTACCCCCTATTAAACAGTGTCTACGCTGTATGAAATTCGGCCATATTGCTAAATTTTGTAGAAACAATGAAGTTTGTTCCATATGTTCTGACAATCACAATTTTAAAATGTGTCCAAAAACTTTAACAAAATGTGCCAACTGTGGTGGAGATCACATAGCTATCTCATCTACCTGTCCTCTGAAAAAACAAAAAATTGAAGAAAACAAAGTGAAGTCCCGTAGTGTTAGATACTCAGATCTCTTCAATGAATCTGCTTTCCCTCAATTAAACTCAAAGTATATTGACACACACCTGAGCAATCTTATAAAATCTGACAAATTTATGAACCTCTTGGTTGAAGCAGTTTTACAAATTTGTACGAATAAAGATAAGTTAACTATAAATTCAAATAGTATTAAGGAAATTCTGAATAACACTTTTAGAAAAAAGACATCTAGTTAATTGTTATTATGGATACATTGAATATAGTGCAGTGGAACGCTCAAAGTATTATTAGTAATAGGCTTATTTTTACAAGGTTTTTATATGAAAATCATATCCATATTGCTATAATTTCGGAAACTTGGTTAAAACCACATCAGTATTTTTTAATAAAAGGCTATAACACAATAAGGAATGATTGTGGTAATAAACACAATGGTGTAGCAATTTTTATTCATAATAATATCACATTTTCTAACATAAATACATATTATGATAGTGCTCTACAAAATGTTTGCATTAAAATTAAAATTAATAACAAAGAACTGAGTATTCTGAGTTTTTACAGTCCTTCCAATTCAAATCCTCCATTTAATAAAAACAATTTAAACAGTTTAATTAAGTCCATTCCAGAGCCAATGATATTTGCAGGTGATTTCAATGCTCATCACATGTTGTGGGGATGTGTTGATACATTGCCTCGAGGTAAAGATGTTTTAGAGGTTATAGATGAGAATGGTCTTGTTATTCTGAATAATGGTCAAGCTACCACAATAGGATCTCCATCTTGGCATCCTAATGCTCTTGACTTGACTTTGGTAACTCCATCATTGGCTCTTTTATGTGACTGGTCAGTTATTGACAGTCCTCTGGGCAGTAGTTATCATCTCCCTGTAATAATAAAAATGGCAGTAAGTAGTGATAGTAGTAGTTTGCAAAACACATTATGTAATAATCTACATTTGCCCACTCACCCTAATTATAAGCAGGTGAATTGGAATATGTATAGTAACTTAGTTGTTTCTTATTTGGATGATGTTAAATTTGACACTTTATCTTCAATAGATGCTTTTAATTCCTTTTGTAATACTTTACTTTCTGCTGCCAAGCAGTCAATCCCTAGCTGTCTGTTTTCCAAAAGTTCTAATAGTAATAATGTTACTAGTTCTTGTTCACAAAAATCTTTTAAATATCCTTGGTTGCCTTGGTGGAATCAGAGGTGTACAGAAGCAGTTTTAAATGCTAAAAATGGTTACATTAATTTTAAAAACAACTCCACTGATGAAAATTATGTGGAGTTTAAGAGATTGCGGGCTTTAAAAAAACTTATCTTAAAAAGTGAAAGAAGAAATAGCTGGATAGGCTTGTGCAATTCATTTAATCGTTGTACTCCTTTGTCTTCAATTTGGAAATACATGCGCAAATTTAACAAAACTTACATTCCTGACAGTGTGTTGAATGATAGTTGGATTCCAGATTTTCTACAAAAGTATACTTCTGACATTTGTATCAAATGAGTTAACTAACTATGTAAATGTTGTTAATGATAGTAATAAATATTTGATAGAGCCTTTTTCTTTACAAGAACTAAAATCCGCTTTATTTACTAGAAGAGATACATCTTTCGGTCTTGATACCATTCCATATATTTTACTCAAAAAACTTAATTGCCACAGTCTCAACATCTTTTTAAATAATCTTAATCGCCTATGGAAGGAGAATACTATTCCTGCAGAATGGAAAACAGACTGTTTAATCCCAGTTTTAAAGCCAGACAAAAATAAAATGTTACCTGACTCTTATAGACCTATAGCTCTCACGTCTTGTGTTGGGAAGATATTTGAGCAGCTTCTAAAACAACGTCTCGAGTTCTTTATAGAACAAAATTGTCTTTTGCCTAATAATCAGTTTGGTTTTCGCAAAGGTCGGTCTTCTAGGGAGAGTATAGCGCAGTTACAGCTTGATGCGCATCAATGTTTAGCAAGTAATCAGTAGGTATCTTTTGTCTGTATTTTTTGACATCTCAGGTGCCTTCAATAGTGTAAATATTGCCGTGCTTTGTGACGAGTTATCAATGTTAGGGATACCAGGTAAAATAATAAATTGGATGCAGTCCTTTTTGACTGACAGAAAAGTATATGTAAAATTTAATAAACATTTGTATGGACCACGACTTTCTTCTCTAGGTGTTTGTCAGGGGGGAATATTGTCTCCTTTAATTTTTATTATGTACATAAGACGATTGAACCTTATTTTGGGGCCAAATATAGTAAACCTACAGTATGCAGATGACTTAGTCGTCTATGTATCGGGAGTTGATCTGATTAATTTAGCCGCTACTATTAATAAAGCACTTGTAAATTTATATCAATACTTTTCTTATCTTAATTTAAATGTAAATCCAACCAAATCAAAAGTCTTTGTGATTGGTCGTAAACGCATCATATTGCCTCCCATTTTATACAATGGCATTCCACTGCCTATTTCATGTGACATAAAATTTCTAGGTGTAACATTTACTCCAAAACTTTCTTGGAAAAAATATACAGATAGTGTTATAATTAAAGCGAATAAAGCTTATAATGTATTAAAATCTTTGTGTGCAACGTCGTGGGGAGCGGACCCTAAAATATTGTTAATTTTGTATAAATCGCTTATTCGTAGTCATTTTGAATATGGCTTTCATTGTTTCGCCGCAGACAGCAAAATTGTTAATAGTCTGGATAAAATACAAAATAAATGTATGCGTACAATATTGGGTGCACTTAAAACTAGCCCAATAGCTGCTATGCAAATCGAGGCCAACCTTCCTCCTTTGTGTATTAGATTTAGTTATCTTAAAGAAAGATTTATTTTAAAGCTCTATAGCTTGCCGACGAACAATCTTCTTAAGAATCTTATTGCTTATCAATCGTCTTCATTTCCGAGACAGTTGTTTATCTTGCAAGATTTTTCTTCATTTTTTAAATTTCTACAAGATTTAAATATTCATCGGAATAATGATATACTTCCCTGCCATGCAGGTTCTTTTCGATGTAAATATTCTGCAATTAATGTTGTAATAGATCCAAATTTAACTTCAAAAGAGGAGGTTCATGTATTATTGTCAGAATGGTCTAATTGTAAATTTGTTTATACGGATGGCGCAAAAAACAATAATAATGTTTCTTTTGCAATCTACCTTCCTGAAATTAGGAAGGGTATTGGCTTTAAGATTAATAGATATGCCAGTATTTTTACTGCTGAAGCCGTCGCTATTCTTTTTGCTTTAAAGCATATTAAGAAACAAAATCAACTTAATAAGAAGTGGGTAATAGTTAGTGATAGTATGAGTGTGTTAAAAAGTTTGTCAAATAACAAAATGAGTGCTAACATCAATTACATCATTTTTGCTATAAAGGAATTGTGGTTCGAACTATGTTTAATCGATATTAAAGTGGATTTCGTTTGGGTCCCGTCCCATATAGGAGTAGCAGGAAACGAAAGCGCTGATTTTCTAGCTAGAACTATCATTAATATATCCGATCTATCCCTATATCCTGATTGCAAAGATCTAGACATTAACATACCATATACAGATATAATAAGTAATCTAAAACAGCGTATGACTCTTCTTTGGGGAAGATATTGGTACAATTGTACAGAAGTTGAAAATAAGGCTCATTCGTATACTTTGTTAGATAAACCCGTTAATAGCACACCCTGGTTTTGTAAGTTTAAAAATAACGCTCACAGAAAGTTCTATACTACAATAACACGAATGCGTATTGGTCACTATCGATTGAATTTTCATCTTCATCGCAAAAAAATTGTCTCCTCTCCTTTTTGTGACCATTGTAATAAGCAACAAGATCAGTCTCTGGATCACATCTTTTTTGATTGTTCGTCCTTTGGCATACAGCGCCTTGTGTTGATGGATGAGCTACTGGAAATATATGGTGCACCCAATATAATCCCGCTCTCAGTAATAGATCTATTAAAGGACACATCAACTTATATGTCCTTGTATAAATTTGTATGTAGTACTGTAAATACATTGTAATTTGTAGATACATACGTTGTAAATTTGTTTATAATTATGTAAATACGTTATAACTTGTACATATACAACTAGTAATAGCATAGCGCAATTCGCGAACTGAACAGATAATGTAAATAGGTAGGTATTATTCTAAAAAGTTATGCAAATTACACTGGATTTGACTTTAAGAAAAGGGGAAAATTATTAGAGACTATATTACTGGATTTGGACTTACTAAAAGGAAAATATGGAAAATATTCTTTAGAGAATTATACATTAACGGAAATGGTAAAATAACTGATGACTTTAAGACTGGATTGGATTTGATGAAAGAAACTACTATAAATATTCGCTATCGAATATACATAATTGGAAAAGGAAAATGGAAATAATGTAAGATGAAATGAGAAAACTGGATTGGACTTTTTGTAAAACAAAATAGTGAAAATAATAAATACCAAAGAAATGAAAATACTAACGACAAGGCAGTAAGGCCCCTGGCTATAGCCTGTTCGAAAGAACGAATTAATATAAAAAAAAAAAAAAAAAAAAAATGACAATTGTTATTTGACAATGACATTATATTTTAAACAAGCCTTAGATCTGGCTTTTCTGATGAAAACTTTTATTTTTGTGTTATTTATATCCTGAAAGAAACTCCTCGACGTCTATATTATATTGCTAAATTTTAACGTGTCCATTTACCTATTTCTGGTGGAGCTACTTTTTTCATTCTGGTGAGTGCATTTTGTGCAAGTATTTTGCGAAATTTGTATTGATTTTCAAAATTTTTTGTTTCAATTTTAATGTTCAATGTTCAGGATTCCCAAAAGAGGACCTATTTGGATATATACAAAATGGATTTAGCCGAAACGATGAAGAATGTATTGGCTAAGAGTAGCAGTGGATCATCAAGTGCACCAAGCACATCCACTTCGGCATCTACACACGGCGCCGAGGGCTATGTCACAGAGAAGTTGTACATGCTGTTGCAGCTGTATTTACAAAACAAGGGCTGGAGTCCGAGCATAGAGTTACTACAGTGTTTTAGTGATCTCAAAGAGTCTTCCATGTTACCAAGTTCTTCTTATTTGCAGTAAGTTTTCAATTCTTATTAGAATACTCAATGGCCCACTAGTAACATTAAGTCTAAAATAGGTACATAAAATTAACTAATGTTTTTTTTTTTTTATTTAATTAATTATTTCACATAAATCTCATAAAAAAAGAATCTTCAAGTAATGGGTAAGAAAATTATCAATATTAGCTTTTCTTTGTAGTGAGCTGCACTCTGTGTCTTCACAACATATATTCATTTATGGCAAGAAATAGATACATAGACAAACTTTTAGAGAATTGTAAAAAGCTGTTATTTTCATATATATATGCAAATTTGTTCCTATGTATTCATATAATCATTTCTATAGTTTTGGGAATTAAATCAATTATATGTTATATAGTAACACTTGTTCGTTAAAAGTTAGACTTTTTTTATACAAGAACAAGATCTAATGGTCAGTGTTACTCTCTGCATAGTGCCACTCAGTATTCTTGATAACATATTTAATAATATATTTAAGATATAAGATGTTACATCTTATTAGTCAAGTGATTTTACTAGCCACAGCACCCTTCAAAACAACACACAAAGATCAATTGCACAATACTGCTTGATGGCACAAAAAGGTTCCAATCTAAAAAGATTTACACCCATCTAGCTGACATCTGGAAATAATGATTATGAATTAATTTTCACTACTATATTTTGATGTCCTTGAATACTGCCTTTTGTAATAACTAATATTATTATCATTTGGTACATAAAAGTAATTTATTTATAATTTTTCCACAGAATGATGGCATCAAGAGTGGGTCTTGATGCTCAAGGCAGGTTAATATATCGTGAGAATGGTAAAATTATTTTACCTTATGAGCACTTTGCTAATGCAGTTATGTTAAAACACATGAATGGACCTCATGGGTTACATCTCGGACTAGAAGCTACTGTCAGAGCTGTAAGTTAACCAGTTTAATTCAATTTACAAAAAAACATTATACATATTATATGAATTTTTTAGGGATCTATATTTTAAAAGAATCATTTCAATGATCATAACTTTAAGGAGTTCAGCTCCACTCATCAAGTAAAACTCAATTAATATAAATAATTTGCTGTACCTAGAATTAACTCTTTGTAGGTAGGTACTTACAAACAATGATTTTGGTAGGTATACAATGTTAGGCAAATAGATAAAACATAAAACAACCCATATTATGTAAACAATTCAAAACTCAGATATATAAAATAAAATTCGGGTTTGAGCTTGGAACTGGAATATTCTTATAAAGCCAGAATGCTATTATGAATACTTGTACATAGATATGTGTCTACCAGAACTAATGTTTAGGTATTATTACTAGATATAACTACAAGCTTATAGTGTCCCCTACTAGGCTCTGTAAAATAAACAATTCTTTTGCATACAATAGTATTAAATTTTACAATAAATTACCAAAAAGTGTATCTGAATTATCAATAAATAAATTTAAATCTTTTATTAAATGCAAACTCATGTCGAAGGCTTATTACAGTATTGAAGATTACGTAAACAATATTACAATATGGAATTAAATAGTATTATAGTTGTTTTTTATGGATTATATGGTTCAGCCTTGTGTTGTTTTGCTAGTTTGCATTGTTTTGAAAATATGTTTAAACTTTTATGTAATTAATATGTATGCATTTTTGCATACATATTAATTACCAACATTGCACCAACGTTTTTGCTCCATTGTTCTATTTTATAAAACAATTTTCGAAAAAAGAAAACACTATAGACCAGGGTCGATAATTTTTGAAACCAAAAAAAATTATAGTAGGATGAAACCCATTGGAAGAAGAAGCGAATATAACATAAAAGAAAAAAGGAAAAATAAATTACAGGTGATCTTTTTTTTTTTTTGAATGCCTGACGTCTACGTGTTGCGGATGGTACTTTGCACGTAATGTCCGATGGTGGAATTCGGCCGCTGGAATCAACCCGGACAGCTCCTCTGATCACTCCCCGTGATAAATGCGGTAGAAGATGCAGAGAGAACCCACATCTCTACGCAATGCTAGAGAATCAAGCCGATCGGAGATGACTTGATCGTCGATGATTCGAGCCGCTCTTCGTTGTATGCGGTCAAATGGAAGAAGCTGGTACTGGGGAGCACCCGCCCAGAGGTGAGAACAGTACTCCATGTGAGGCCGAATTTGCGCCTTATAAAGTTGCAGGCGGTGGCTTTTAGTGAAGTACTGTCTCGCCTTACTGAGTACACCAACCTTTTTAGAGGCCAGTTTGTCCTTCTCTTCCAAGTGACCACGGAACTGAACGTCGCTCGATATATCGACGCTAAGTATGCCAATACAGGCTGTGGCAGTTAGAGGAGTGATCTCGAATCGAGGGGATACGACAAAGGGAGTCTTTTTAGTGGTGAACGCACAAACTTGTGTCTTCTTGGGGTTGAATTGGACTAAATTTTGTCGGCCCCATTCCGAGACTTTGCAAAGCATAGTCTCGATTTCAGACAAGTTTGATCCGGTTCTCGTCGACGCTATCCCGGGACATGTTGGCACGGCCGGTGTAGGAAGCATACCCCGTGCTGTCGTCTGCATAGCAATGAATATTGCTGATTTGCAGCATATCATTGATATGCAGAAGAAACAGCGTAGGGGATAGCACACAGCCTTGCGGGACACCAGAGTTTATGGGTTTTAAGTCGGAGCATGCACCGTTGATAACAACCTTGATGCTCCGATCAGCCAAAAAGCTAGTGACCCATTTGCACAACTTCTCGGGAAGCCCATAGGATGGCAGTTTCGCTATAAGCGCTTTATGCCACACCCGATCAAAGGCCTTCGCTATGTCCAAACTCACGGCCAACGCCTCTCCCTTCGACTCAACCGCTTGCGCCCATTTATGGGTGAGGTACGCAAGAAGATCACCAGCTGAGCGACCCTGACGGAAACCGTACTGGCAGTCGCTGATCAGCTGGTGCCCCTCTAGGTATCCCAAGAGCTGGCGGTTGATGATCGACTCCATTACTTTGGAGAAAATGGAGGTAATGGCAATGGGGCGGTAGTTGGACGGATCTGAGCGTACACCTTTCTTAGGGATCGGGTGCACTAAAGCCGCCTTCCATAATTTCGGGACTACGCCTGATGAGTAGGAGAGCCGGAAAAGACGGGTAAGGACCGGCGCCAGTTCCGGAGCACATGTCCGCAGCACTATCGGGGGAATGCCATCGGGCCCGCTCGATTTGTGAATGTCCAAGGTGAGAAGCGCCTTAAGCACGTCACCATGCCGGATTTTTACCTCCGGCATATATGAATCGCACCGCGGCATATGCGGTGGTGGTGCACCTTGGTCATCCAGAGTCGAGTTGGACGCGAAGAGGGAGCCCAGGAGATCAGCTTTCTCTTTCGCGTCATGGGCCAGCGAGTCATCATCCCTGTGCAGTGGCGGAATGGCTGGCTGGCAGAAGTTTCCTTGGACAGCATTGGCGAGCAACCCAGCAAGAAGGCGTGCAAGTCTCTCGCCAATTCTGCCAATGTGCTTCGACTTTGCGTCAGCAATAACTCTTTTGAAGGACCTGGAGGCATGATTGAAGTGTTTTTTAAGTTCGCTGGAATTCACATCCTTAGATACCACCGCATTGACCCAAGCCTGATAGCACTCCTGCTTTCGGCGAGAGGCCATTTTGCAGGAGCGGTCAAACCATGGTTGGGACCTGCCACCGATAGGCACAGAGGAGGATGGAATGAAGAGTTCCATACCTTGCAGTACCACATCAGCAACAGCGTCAGCAGCGGCATCTGGATCTCCCAGCGAAAAACAGATCTGCCTCCACGGGTAGGATGCAAAAAAGCACCGCATCTCGTCCCACTCTGCTGACCTATAGTGCCACACGCGGCGACAGCCTAAGAAGCGGGGCCGTGTTGGGCGCGTGATCGGCACGGTGCTTCGGATCAGGCAGTGGTCCGACGATCCCAGAGGAGGGTCAATGGAAACTAGGTAGCCGTCCGGATGTGAGGTCAACAGAAGGTCCAACAGTGAAGGTGTATGATCTTGCACATCTGGGATTCGCGTTGGCGCAATAACCAGTTGCGTCAGACCATATGCTAAGGCGAAGTCGTGAACAGATCTCCCTGCATGATCGGTGGTACGTGAGCCTAGCCATTCGGCGTGGTGGGTGTAAAAATCGCCAAGAAACACGATCTCTGCAGTGAGGATCTGCTCCATCACGGAATCTGTAGTCATTTGGATGTGTTCGAGGAGCCGGTCAGTCTCTGCGTTACCGCTATGGGACCTATACAGGCATGCGTAGATTCGCGGATGGTCATCGCAGTCTACACGCAGCCAGATGATGGATAGGTCATGTCCTTCAAGAAAACTCAGGCGTCGAGAACAGACATCCTCCCTGACGTAAACGCACACGCCAGCCCGTGGTATAAAGGAGTGTTCCAAATTATACCCCGGGTAGGAAAGGTAAGATGAATCAGCCAGGGAGGATATCTGTGTCTCGGTTAAAAAGAGCAGGGCCGGCTTCGCCGTCTCCAGGTGAAAGTGGACGGCATTTAAATTTGAGCGAAGCCCCCTGATGTTGCAAAAGTCCACAGCGAGTGTGGAGGAGGGTGGTTTGAGCCTCCTGCTCTGTCTGCCCCGAGTCAGCGCAGATTTACCCCCTCCAGAATACGCGGGGCAGCCTGGGCAACCACTGTTAGGTACAGGCCCTAATTGTGGACGCCCAGGGACGGATTTTCCAGGGCTGCATAGCCTAGTACCGTCCTGGAGTAGTCTCGTTTTAGTCTGTGCTGCCATTTGTATTTGGGAGGGGGGGTGTCGGCCTCCGGATACCCCACTCACCGGACGAAACACAGCGGCATAGCCGCTATTTCACGCCGGTTTCGAGTGGGGGAGTGGTATTTCTCCAGGCGTGCCGGCCCAATTCGGTTGTGTCCGTGAGGACCCAACATGGCACTACCACTCCTAATCTGAGGCTGGGAAGTGGAAAAGAGGGGGTGTTTAAGGGTAAAACAATTTTTATCTCGATTTCTGGTGAAGACCTATGGACAAAAATTAAATAGCAAAGTTGTGGTAATTTTTTTTCCATGAACCTTGGTGAAGTTACCTTTCAATATCCCAAAAAAAACCCTCATTGTCAATCAAAAAATATGACGGGATCAAAATATCAGCTTCTTCAAAACAGTCTAGGTAGGCTTTATGTTCGTTGAAATCTCTACTTTCTTATGGTGTGAAAAAAATATACATTACTATGGTAAATGTTCAGAAAATTTAAGCCCATCACAAAGCATTTCATAGTAAATTCATACCTAATTGTAATTTAAGTAAAAAGGATACTGATTCAGTGTTATATTATCCTTTTTTTATAAATAGATTTGCATTTCCCGACCTCAGACCACCCATAATATATTTTTCCTTTAATTTTTTTATATTCTCTTTCTTTTCCAATAGGTTTCATCCTTGTATTATTTTTTTCACTTTTTATCATTTTCAAAGGCTTCAGCACTGGTCTACTAGACTAATTGATATTCATTATAACTTTAAGATTCTCTACGCGCCAATCCTCTCCACCATATAACAATTTTATTTTTAACTCTTGCGTCCTGATATTCCCACCACAAATAATAATTATTATTACAAGAATATTGTTTTATAGGTTGTAGAGTCTTACACAATTGGAAGAGAGCAGTTTGGAATGGAGAAAGAATTCATTGTGGAGGTTGTACAGAACTGCCCGAACCCTGCATGCCGCTATTACAAGAATCAATTAGAGATGACCCAGAAGTCTATACAGCAACATCTTTCTCAACAACCTACTTATATACCAGGTATGTACTGATATTAATACAAATGCTGTTTGAAGTGTTGTGTTTTACTGTTGCGTTGCTAGGTATTTTACTCTGTATAAAACAAAGTGTGTTTGTATGTTCCCTTAAACTAGAAAATAGTTAGTACAATTGAAATGAAACTCTGGAAACATATATAGTGACATGACCGCTCCAACCAATATAGCTATGTTAGGTTGCACTGGTGGTGATTTTTTTCTTTTCGGTCTTTTACTTTCGGTCAAAATGTCGAATTTTTTTGGCGAAGCAAAACGCACCAGTCCAGCTGTTGTTGAAAATAAACTAATTCGTTCTACTTAATAATCGCGTCTTTCATCTGAAGAACTATTATTGATAATACTACATTAGTTTGAATTACTACTCTGTTATGTTATGTTCAAATGTCAGGAATATGGTTGTACAATCGCAATTTTATAAAAAAAAGTGTGTGCGTGTAATCTTTACGCGCGATTGAAATAAAACGAAATAAAACCTTATTCCTAAATAACTTTAGGAATAATTAACAGATACATAAATACATTAATTAAGGCTTAAGCCATCTTCCAACTAAGGACTCAACCACAATATAACCTCATCTTTTGGGCAAATTTGGCATTTCATTCTCTACCAAGAATGAAAAAAAAGTCTTTTTAATTATATTATTTTAACATGTTAGATTTTATTTATTTTACGAAGATTGATATAGAATAATATTGATATTATTCATTAGAAAATAAACACTTTCACTTTTTACAGGTCAAGTCATTATCAGGTTCTTCTCTTCTTCTATCTTTGTTTATTGTTTTTCTCTTTTATTCTTATTTATTTATGAAAGAGTAAAATATTCCTGGGATCCTCCGTTTTATTTAACTGATTATTATTCTCATTTTATATTCTATTTATAATTTTTAATACCATTCCACAATTTAAAATTTTCACTCATAAAATAAAATATTGAAAAATAATTGAAATTAATAAATTGTAGGTTAGATTATTAATTACCACATATCAATATAACGTTGTTTTTGAATTTTAACGAATATGGCTGTTTGGGCTCGAACCCTTTGCCTTTCCTAATAATGGACGTATAAACCAAAAACCGGATGGTACAGAAATGTGACGCCATCTTGCCGTAAAGGACTTCCGTTGCATAGTCGTCCAGTTACCTCTTAGTCGCGCCTAAAGAAATTTTACTTAAAAATATGGTTTACAGATGCAGGCAGCTCAAACTTGTCTGACAGTCAAGCAGTAGAGAGACTGTTGAGAGGAACAGCATTGCCACAAGACTATCAACTGCCTCTTGCGCCCCATTTAGCTGCCCTCAGTGAGTTGTTAAGTAAAAATCATATTTACTTATTTTATTAACCATTACTACACCTGATAGTATGTTACTGACCAATGAATCCTACTAATATTATAAATGTGGAAGTTTGTATTTCTGGATGTCTGTTTGAACTTCTTTAACGCAAAATCTACTGAATAGATTTTGATGAAACTTTACAATAATATAGCTTACACACCAGAATAACAAATAGGCTATAATTGTGTGAATTATACAAAATATAAAAGAAGTGTGATTGTTACTAAAGAATACAACTAGCGCCGTCTCTTATCAACTAGCAAGCAAAAGATCAATACAATTTAAATGGCAAAACAACGTTTGCCGGGTCAGCTAGTATAACATAAAAAAACATGCCAATGGACCTCTTAACTCATAACTGTGTTTATATATTAGATTACATTCGATTTTGCGGTTGATTCAACCACAGTGCCCCTGAAAACGTGACCTGGAAAGGTCTCGAAACGTCGGGTTAACTAAAATGATAATAAAAATGTAATTTTTACGCAAAATCTGCTGTTACAATGACACGCGTTTTCATCATTTAAAAAGTGTTTTATTTAAATGTGTAACACTGGCGTTAGTCAAAGAAAATACTACTATTACTTAACAAAAAATAGCTCCATAGTAAACCATCTAATATACTAATGCTTCTATGCCTCTATGGCATTCATATAAATAAGCTAGGCGATAGTAGAAGTACGTGGGAGAGGATTTACCTACAACCCCAGGGAAAATCTCAGGCACTGATTGGATTTCCTCCGCTGCCACACAATGGATCCACACTGGAATTTAGAAATCTGACTATCCCTGTTGTACATGGTACCCTGTTTTTTTGTGACTAAATATTTTGATGAAATTCGAGCACAAGAAAGTAAATAACAACTTTTTAGATTCTTACAAAACCTTCATAATTATTAAATAAATAATTGACACACTCTTTAAAGCAGAAGTCTATGATACTTTTGATTTTTATTTCTAACTTACATTGAATTCAAAATTAAGTTATTGAATAGAATCAATGTTATCACTTTATACTCCAGATTAATTGCTAAATTTTCTGGTTTCACTAACGCAACTAAGCTGTGAAGAAGCCACAAGCAATATATTTCAATGCTGAGCAGCCTTATAAAGTGTTTTAAACTGTAATTATAACTCAAAAAATGCAGTCGAATTCTTTCTAAATCATTAAAAAAAATATAGGTACCTTTGAATTAGTGTCTTCATTCAAAAAAGGAATGTTCTTTGTTAAGCTTGCATTCAAACAATCGTAGCGATATACAGTTACTGGTCTATATATAATTATTTTATGTTTTTCAATTTCCTTTTATAATAATTAAGATATGCTAATTCTTGACTTCTGACCTATTTAGAAAAAAACAATGTTCTACCTACATGACAGTCAGGTTTTAGGAAACAACACAGCACAACTACAGCCCTAATAGATGTAATAGACGTACTTTCTTCACAAGATGCAGGGGAAGCTACTGTTATGGTTCTATTAGATTTTTCCAAAGCATTCGATTCCATTAATTTCGATCTTCTCTTAGCTAAATTGCGATTCTACGGCGTAGGAGAAAGAACTTTGCGGTGGTTTTCGAAATTACTAACCATGACGGAAATGTGACCACTTCGCGGCCTCTCCCAATTAAAAAAGGGGTACCTCAGGGGTCTATCCTAGGTCCCTTATTATTTACTCTGTACACAGCGGACGTGGTTCAACATATCAAATATTGTAAATTTCATATGTTTGCTGATGACATACAAATTTACCTGTCTTTCAAGCCGTATGACAAGGAAGCTTTCAATACAATTACCTCAGACCTTAATCGGATCTTTGACTGGTCGAAATCCAATGGATTGCTATTAAATTCGAAAAAAACGAAATATATGGTTATAGGTACTCGGCATCAAGTTAAAAAAGTAGTAACTGGTAAACCCAACATTAAAATTAATAATGAACAAATAGAGAGGGTAACCGAGGCCCGAAATCTTGGCTTGCTCAAAGACGAAAACTTACGTTTCGAAAAATATATAATTCAGATTGTTCGTAGTTGCTTTTATAGACTGAAAGTACTATACCGAATCAGAAACTCAATAAAAAAAGAACTACGTGTACTCCTCTGTGAATCTTTGATTCTTTCCAAATTTAATTATATGGATGCAGCCATAGGTCCACGCTTTTTGGAGCGTACTAAACGTCTCATACAACGTGTTCAAAACGCTTGTGCAAGATATTGTTTCTCCATCCCGCGGCGAGACCACGTTACTCCTTATTTGAATAGAGAGTCATTATTAAAAATGGGGAGTCGTATGAAATTGCACTTTGCTACTTTACTATTCGGTATAATAAAGAACGAAATCCCTATTTATCTATTTAAAAAGTTAAAATGGAGATGTGATGCTAACATTCCACATAAGTCCCGCGCTTCGCATGACTCTTTAAATATACCCATCTTCCACACATCCGCATTTCGTGGTAGCTTTCGCTACGCAGCCACTAAGTGTTGGAATAACCTGCCACCACCACTTCGAAATTTGCACTCAAAGGAATCTTTTAAGAATAACTACAAAAAGCTATTATTTCACGAGCAAAAACTAAATTAAATACATCGATTGTAGTGAGGATGGGTATCAAAATGGATATATTTTATCTATATAATATTATATTACTCATGCATTTTTTATATATATTTTTATTAAATACTTGTGTAGCTAGTGGGGATGTACTTTAATGCGTGTATCTGCATCACTACGTGACATATATTTTCTTTTCAGATTTATAAATTTGTTAAGTTCTGAGCTTTGTTTGTTAGATATAGATATACGATAAATATTTAAATATTATAATTATTTTTTCACACATTACTGCCAAAATAGCTCGCACGGAAAAAATATATTAGGAAGTTCATAATATCAGTGTTAGGAAAATACGTCCTAACGTTTGCTGAGAACTTTCCTTTTTGCGAATCGCGCTGCTGCCTCGTTTTCTAGTTATTAAATAAATAAAACTTACATGTTTTAAAGCATTAGTCTTTATTGTTTTTTAACATTTGTATTGTTATTTTTTCTTTTCTTTATTTAATGTTAATTGTTCATATCTATTGTAATTGTAAAAAAATTGGTGGCAGTTTTTCGCAAATAAAAAATTATTATTATTATATTATATTAATTGCCCATAGTAATCTGAATCTATTTTGTTATGTGTGCCATTTAAACAAACTGAATAATTATATTATTTATTCGATATTTAGTTTGGTATACAACATACCTCAAGGTATCAAAGGTGGGCATAATTGTTTGGACTATTGGTAATGTCCTTTATCAATCATTTTTACAATTCCAGCAAATTTAGCTGGTGATAAGTCTGAGCGGCGGGCTGCGGAGAAGCTGACTCAGCACCAACAGATGTTGCTGCAGCATCAGAACAGGTCGCTAGGTCACCAGTCGTCAGTGGACAAGTACGCGCAACGGTCCACCTCGCTGTCGCAATCAAATCTAGAAACAAAATCAAAACACCATTACAGTGACGAACACAAATTAACCGACTTCTTAAGGTAAGAGTCAACAAACATGTTGTTTCCTGTATAATTGCTCAAACTCTGTATTTTTAAGATAATAAGTTAAAAGGAAGGGATTTTGAAAATCCAAAATTAACTCGAAACATAATCTGCGTTTTTTATAAACGCGAAGTAAAGTTATTCCAAATTTTAAACTTTTTTGTCTTTATCTTACCTTTGTCTCTGCAGAATTGCATGACAAGGAGAAGTAATTTTTTAACTTTGAGTAACTTTTCATTGCGTTTATTAATAAGACAATGTTTAGCCAGATGTTAGCGCAGTACTTTCACTTGTTGCTTGCATACTAAAAACTTGCAAATAGTGCTTGCATATTAAACTCAAAATAGTGTCTCTGTGGTTATTGGGTTGCCATATAATATAGAGCCCGTGTACGACGTGGTCCAAAAAGCATCAAAGTATACTTGCGGTGTAAATGGGGCACGTTATATATACGTGATAAAAGTTTCGTACTTCTAGCTAATCGGAACTATTTGAATTTCGAATGTTACATTTTTTGAAACGTTGCAACCTTCTTAGTAACAAAAAAAAAACAATTGGTGGGAAATCATTTGTCATAGCGTTCAATCAGTACGTAGAAAACATGACTTCAGATCTGTGGTCCTCCTGTTTTACAAAATGCTTCGATCGCATGAAAAAATGTTTAAAATGTAAAGGAGAGTATTTTGAAAAGCAATAGACATAATTTTTTGGTTAGGACATGTTTTTTTAAGTTACGCAAAACTTTTAGTGTGACCTAAGTATAGGACGTAAGTGTGGCCATATTGTTGAGGACTTCTCCTATCACTTTTCAGTTCTCAAAATGTGCTAGATACTTTCCATAAAGTAGCACATGGTCGCGATGTTACGTAAGTAGTGATCTGTCTTTGGCCCAATATTTTGCAATTGCTGCTTTATTAGTATAAAACCAGTTACTTATGCTTTTTTCGTTCAATCGACTTTTCATCTTCCCCTACCCATTGCTCCGTCGTTTTATTTAGTTCTGTTTAATTTGTTGTAACGAAGGCCTGACCATTATACAGAATAGGCCCCTCGATGACGGCTCCTTTAAAGGTTTTGGTATTAAATGCACAAATTCAAGAAATATATTATAGCTTCTTTGACAAAAAAGGCTTACTATAATATAGTAGATTATATAAAAGGTAATGGTGCATGGTTCATGTATGGTTCTGCGCAGGCCATATAATTTTATATTTAATAGGCAAACTTTTTATATGATTTAAAAGATTGGCTAGGAGTTTCTTATCAGTTCTTCTCCCCATGTCAAAGCCCCTTTATGTACCGATGTAGCTTCATGACGTTTACCAAGTGTTGTTGCAGTATTTTATGTTATTGTCATTCCCTATTGTAAATAGATAACAAAGAAAAAATGGCGTGCGTACAAAGTACACATGTCAGAAGTGAAACTTCTTTGGAAAACTAATTTTAAATCAATTATCCTAATCTGTTCACTAAACCAAATGTTTTTTGTCAATATTAGAAATTATTAGATGTTCTACTTACTGCTCGATACAAAGTTAGTGGAGAAGATGTACTACGTTTTCGCTGCCGCGCGCTGAACCTGTACGATATAACTCTAGTAGGGAAGATGTTCTACTAACTAGCGACCGCGCACTAAACCTGCACGATACAACGCTAGTAGCGAAGTTGTTCTACTTACTAGCGATGCCATGTGCCTTCATGTTACGTTCGCTCTTTCTCACCCTATCTCAATCGGTCTCAATCTCCCTCTCCCTCTTCTTGGATAAAAACGTCCCACAAGAAAATTCTTGACACTATTCGCACATATAGACACTGGATTAAAAAATGATCCCAAATTAGTTTTCTGCACCCTCGAGAACCTCGGATTCGATATTAATTTTGTTGAAATCATAATTTTGGGCTGCGGCCATCTTGTATTTCAAAAATGCTCCCAAATTCGTTCTCTGCAACCGCGAGAACCTCTAATAAGATATCCAAAATGTTGAAATCATAATCTTGCGCGGTGGCCATCTTGGATTTAAAAAAAAACCTGCACGATACAAGGCTAGTAGGGAAGCCTAAGAGTAAGAAATACTCTTCCTCAATCGGTGTCAATCGCTCTTTCCCTTGAAAAAAAACCTCCTTCACGTGTTGAACAAAATCGTCCCACATTTTCGTGACGCTCTATTTCGTTTCATTCGTATAAAATTTACCCTCATGCGCCTAAAGAAGTTTCACTTCAATAATATACATATTTCTATTTATATGAGGACGTATACGATAGCGAAATAATTAAAATAATGTGTACTTATTATATATTAATAGGTGTTTTTATTACGACAGAGCAAATTTAGATAGCCTGGAGTCTCTGTCGAGCGGCGGCGCGACCGTAGCGGCAGCAGGTGCGGGCGCGGGTAGCGGTGCGGGGGGCGGCGGGGGGCAGGAGCGGGTGGTGCGGGCGTTCGCGGAGCTGGCCCGCAACCTGCAGCGGATGAGACCGTGTGTGCGGCCCGCCATGTGCAAGCCGTACGGGAAGCAGAGCGAGCAGCTGCAGAAGAGTGAGTAGCGTGCGGTCACGGGCACGAACATGTTGTACATACTACGTTCGCGGAGCTGGCCCGCAACCTGCAGCGGATGAGACCGTGTGTGCGGCCCGCCATGTGCAAGCCGTACGGGAAGCAGAGCGAGCAGCTGCAGAAGAGTGAGTAGCGTGCGGTCACGGGCACGAACATGTTGTACATACTACGTTCGCGGAGCTGGCCCGCAACCTGCAGCGGATGAGACCGTGTGTGCGGCCCGCCATGTGCAAGCCGTACGGGAAGCAGAGCGAGCAGCTGCAGAAGAGTGAGTAGCGTGCGGTCACGGGCACGAACATGTTGTACATACTACGTGGGAGCGTGAGTGAGGACTAGATTATGGGTACTACGACGGCGCCTATTTCTGCCGTGAAGCAGTCATGTGTAAGCATTACTGTGTTTCGGTCTGAAGGGAGACATAACATCCTATGTCCTAAGATGACGAGCGCAATTGTTGTGCCGCTCAGAATTTTAGGTTTTTCAATAATCCTGAGCGGCACTGCATTTTTTTTTTATGGAATAGGAGGACAAACGAGCGTACGGGTCACCTGTTGTTAAGTGATCACCGCCGCCCACAATCTCTTGCAACACCAGAGGAATCACAGGAGCGTTGCCGGCCCTTTAAGGAAGGTGTACGCGCTTTTTTTGAAGGTACCCATGTCGTATCGTCCCTGAACCACCGCACAAGGAAGCTCATTCCACAGCTTTGTAGTACGTGGAAGAAAGCTCCTTGAAAACCGCACTGTGGAGGACCGCCACACATCCAGATGGTGAGGATGATATCCTAACTTGTGGCGTGTCGTGCGAAGGTGGAATTCGGCGGCAGGAATCAGGTTAAACAGCTCTTCGGAACATTCCCCGTGATAAATGCGGTAGAAGACACACAATGAAGCGACGTCTCTACGCAACGCCAAGTGATCCAGCCGTTCACAGAGCACTGGGTCCCCGACAATTCGAGCTGCTCTGCGTTGCACGCGGTCAAATGGATCGAGCTGATACTGGGGTGCGCCAGACCAGAGATGACAGCAATACTCCATGTGTGGCCGGACCTGCGCTTTATAGAGCGCTAGTATGTGGGCCGGCTTGAAGTATTGCCGTGCTCTATTAATGACGCCCAGTTTCTTTGAAGCCAATTTGGCTTTGCCTTCCAGATGACCACGAAATTGGCAATCGCTCGAGATTTCAAGACCCAGTATTCCGATACTAGGCGAGGCTTTGAGGGAAGTGTTGTCGAAAAGCGGTGATACGACAAATGGGGTTTTTTTACTGGTAAACGCGCAAACTTGAGTCTTCTGGGAGTTAAATTGGACAAGGTTCAATTTTCCCCATTCCGCGACCTTTCAAGAGAGGACTCGATAGAAGACACAAGTTTCTCCCGGCACTGGTCGACGATTTCCCGAGAGAGACCTGCATGGCCCGTGTATATGGCATCACCAGTGCTGTCGTCTGCATAGCAATGAATGTTGGAGGTGTCCAACATATCATTGATATGTAGAAGAAACAGCGTGGGAGACAGCACACAGCCTTGGGGCACTCCAGCATTCACGGGCTTCGGGTTCGAACAATATCCGTCAACAACGACCTGTATGCTACGCCCAGTGAGGAAGCTGGAGGTCCACTTGCACAAGCTCTCGGGAAGCCCAAAGGATGGAAGTTTGGAGAGAAGCGCCTTGTGCCATACACGATCAAAAGCCTTCGCTATATCCAGGCTAACTGCCAGGCCTTCCCCCTTGCTTTCAATAGCCGCAGCCCAACTATGTGTCAGGTATACCAGAAGATCACCTGCCGACCGACCATGGCGATACCCGTATTGTCGGTCGTTGATCAACTGGTGACCCTCTAGGTATACCAAGAGCTGACGGCTAATTATGCTCTCCATGATTTTGGAGAGCAGGGAGGTAATAGCAATAGGCCTGTAGTTTGCCGGATCCGAATTGTCTCCTTTTTTTTGGATCGGATGGACAAGGGCAGACTTCCATGAGTCAGGGACTACGCCTTTAGAATTAGAGTGCCGGAATAAACGCGTTAGCACCGGCGTCAACTCAGGGGCACACGTTCTAAGCACGATTGGAGAAATGCCGTCCGGCCCGCTCGACTTCCTGACGTCCAACGAAAACAGAGCTCGCCTAACAGTTTTCTGTCTGAACTGTACTTCAGGCATAAAGCTCTGACACCGCGGGATGGTCGGCGGTGCTTTCCGTTGTCGTCAAGAGTCGAGTTGGAGGCGAAAAGAGTGCACAAGAGATCGGCTTTCTCTTTTGCCGTATGGGCCAGGGTGTCATTCCTCATGTGCAACGGCGGCATGGACGGCTGGCTGAAGTTACCAAGAGCAGCTTTCGACAACGACCAGAACTTGCGTGTTCCGGTCGGGTAACTGGAAGCTGCTCGCCGATTTTGACGACGTGTTTAGATTTTGCACGGGCGATTTGCCGCTTAAAAAATCTGGAGGCACGGTTGTATTTCCCTTTTAAGAACTATGCAGTTCGGATCCTTTGTGCCCAGCGCCGCAACCCAAGCTCGATACGCCTGTTTTTTGCAGTCAGATGCTGCTTTACCTGACGCATCGAACCAGGGCTGTGATCTGCCACCGATGGGTACTACAGAGTTTGGTATAAAATATCCATACCCTGTAGTATCACATCGGCTACTGCAACGGCGCAGGCACTAGGATCATCCGAAGGGAAACAAAACTTGCCCCAAGAGTAGGATGCAAAAAAGGCACGCATCCTATCCCAATCTGCTGACTTGTAGTGCCAGACGCGGCGGGTCGCTGGTGGTCTGCGACGTTGGCGTCGGATAGGCACTACACTCCTGACCAGGCAATGGTCGGACGTTCCGAGAGGGGCGTCGACAAAGACCTGGTAACCATCGGGATGTGTAGTCAGCAGAAGATCCAATAAGGACGGCATGTGGCTATCCACATCCGGGAGCCGCGTTGGCGACTCAACCAATTGGGACAGACCATATGCCAATGCAAAATTAGGCACAGATCGCCCTGCGTAATCTGTGGTACGTGATCCAAGCCATTCGGCATTGTGCCCGTTGAAATCACCCAAGACTACGATTTCAGCGGAGGGGATCTGTGCAAGTACGTCGTCAATTGCCGCTTGAACGCAGCCCATGAGATGATCGGTTTCTGCGTTACCACTATGGGACCTGTAGACACACGCATAGATGCGGACGCGATCCTCTAAATCTACGCGGAGCTAGAGAGTGGACAGGTCCCTACCCTCAAAATTGCTGAGACGGTGACAGCAGATATCCTCCCTAACGTACACACATACCCCGGCATGAGGCAAAAAATTGTGCTCAATTTTGTACCCGGGGTACGTTAAATATGACGTATCGCTAGGTCGAGATATCTGCGTCTCAGTAAGGAAATACAAGGCCGGCTGCGCCGTCTCAAGGTGGTGGTGGACGGCGTTTAAATTGGAGTGAATTCCCCTGATATTGCCAAAGTCCACGTTGAGTGTGGAGCGGGGTGCCGAGGTAATATTGCCTCGTTTGTCCTTGGTCATGCGCGGTTCTGTGCCCTCCCCAGAATACGAAGGGCAGCCCGAGCTAGAGTGCCCGGGGAGGGCACTCTATTCGGGTATATCGGCTATTCTCCAACTCTGGTAGAGCCGGTACCCTCCTGGGGTAAAATCTTTTTTAGTAGCGCTGTCATATTCGGGTGGAGGGGGGGGGGAATGGCCACCGGTCCTCGACACTAACCTATGCGAAACATAGCGGCACTAGGCCGCTACTTCACGCCGGTATTCTGTGCGAGTGTGGTAATTAACCCGGACGAGTCTGGCCGGATTGTGCTGACGTCAAAATACGGCAGCGTGACTCTCCCACTTCTAATGGCATTGTAATGGGCAGGGCGTATCAATAAAGATCAGCTGAACGTCCTGTTCGTCTTGTCCCTTATTTTCATAAAAAATACGTAATAAGATTAGGTACTGCCTAAGTAAAAATTGGTTTAGTATGAAACGTGCAGTGAGATTTGACATAAGTTTGAAATAGCAATTACAAAATGCAATTGCGACAAAGTATAATCCGGCTAAGTTTGAAAGCGAACAGTTGCTTAACGGCCGTTTTCAATAACCTATCTATCCTTAGTTTAACTTACTAGAGTTAGAAAAATCCATCCCTTATCACTTACTTACATTTCAATAACCTATCAACAGATAGCACTGGACTATAACAAATAATATAACTATATTGGACATAACTAACGATTGATAAGATCTTGTCATTAAACGGCGATAGCCATCTATCCGTTACTAGAGATACGTTATTGAAAATGGCCGTAAAACGTAGTGGATTCCAGCTATCTCCGTTTTTTTACAAGATTAAAGCCATCATCTGTCAATCTATCAATCGCTGCTCATTTCATACAATCGCTTTTCTAAGATAGATTCATTAGGCTGAACTGGCACGGCGCACTAACGACCTTAGGTGCTGCACAGGGGACGTTTATTGATTTTCCGACGCGGTAGACCCTGTAAATATAGTCGTTAATACGCTTATCATTTTAAAATTTATAACATTTAGTAGGTAATAAGAATGTAAATTAGCTTACCATTTTTTTGCGGTTATCAGTTCAGACTGTAAAAATTTTTATTTGAACTTCCTTTTTAGGTATAAATTGATTTGATCCATGGATCATTGATCCATTGGCCCCTGGCGGCCTTTTTCTTGTTATAAGTTTCTTTCTCTTATCCATATACTATATATAGTAAAATTTTCGAGAAATGTCCTCAGAAACAAGACACTTCCAAACCGATACTAATCCCAATATAACACAAAACTTACATAGTTGTGATCATTAATTAATGTCTAACATGAACTCAACAATCTTTGTAAATATTTTGATGCTTTCGAAATTTCAAAAAATGACATCTAGTATAAATTAACGGTATATTTCAGTACTGCTGGATACAATACAATTGGTTCAGTCACTGCGGAGCTACCTGCCTCCTCCACACATACAGGTCACCTCCTGGAAGAACGACGACAAGCTACGGTAAGTGCCGTCCTTCTTACGTACAGGTAGGCAGAGGTAGAACTGTAGTTCTACAGACAGCGATACTTTCCGTGCCAGTTAGACTTACTTTGGCGTCGATGTCCTCTCTCTGTGGATGTTATGGTCGAAACTAATTAAGATGCTTCTGTGTCTGAAACCGTATATTTTCGCACGATCGCTACTATAACCGGTAACTTCTCACTGAACTGACACTTTATGTTATAGTTAATAGTTTCACCGGCAGCCCCCTTTGCAAAGAGCATGTTTGGCATCGCAAGAAACCAATCCTTGAATGCCAAAGCCTGGATATTATACACCAGGCAACCAGAAAAAAAATACCTGACAACCCAAAAAAGCTTCTTTGCTTTTGATCGGAATTGAGTTCTCTGTAGTAATACAGTCCACTTTAAAAATAATTATTTTTGTACTTTTTTCAGTTCCACCAATATGGAAGAGCTGGAAAGTCGTAAGATAGTAAGTGGTAACTAACAGTTGTGCATTTATTGATGTAGGTACACACACACTAACAAACACACTGTCACATGTTTATTTATATATCACTTGTATTCTGTATTGTTAGGTGTCAAAGTTATATTTGTGCTTGTTTAAACCTTTTAATTATTTTTGTTATATTCGTATTTTTTATATATCCTAGATATATGAACTGTCATATTCAATAACTTTTTCACTGGCATTATTACCTTTTTTTGGTGGTACCTACTGTTGGTTGTATGTGGTATTGGTTTACCCGTTATAAAATATTTTCTTTGTAGAAATATTTGTGCATATAATATTTACACCGCGGTCGCGGCTGTCTTCGAAAGTACTAATAGAACATATACTAAATATATTATATGACATTGTACGAAGGTAATATTTATGAAGAAGAACATGCTTTACAGACTATTTATATTACTGACATAATGTTTCGCACAAATGCAATATATTACTAGTTTTATTTGTGTTATATTTAAAATTCGATTTAAGTATTCGGTATGTACTTTTTGTACTAATGTTTAATTTATGACGTGTGGAGGGGTTGGTTTAACATAATGATTTTATCATATATATATATATATATTAAGTGCATTATTTACACTGTGATAAGTGTAATGTTAGTATTGTATTTAAGAGAGTGCTGTAGTTAAATTAACTTATGGTGATAGAGTTAGGAACTAGAGCTCTATAGGGTAACACAATGAAACACTAATTACCTCCGTATTGTATTACTAAAATCTTAACCAATTTTTGTTGTTTGAAAATTTATTAATCCATTAAATATAAATTTTAAGCAAAAGTATTAAAATTTTAAGCTGGGCGCTCTAAATGGTACTTATACCAATAGAGCTTACTCTATATATGCTGTATGCTGGTAACGACACTTAAAACCAAATAGAGGAAAGAAAAATTACCGCTATAATGGTTATTAATGAAACAGGGTATCAATGTAGGATTCGTGCGGGGCGAAGTTCTGGCGATTTATGAATAAAATTGTGAATTGAACGAAATCTATGTAGATTTGTGATGCAATACGCCACGACTCATACAGAAACTGTTATGAAAAATTGCGCGCTAATCTTTCTCTCCTCCACTCATTACCATAAAAAGTGTTGAATTTCAAATCGGTTTAGTTGACTAGATTACTAACACTAGGGTAAAAGGTTACTCTTTCTGGTGTATAAAACTGCCAGTGTGAGGTAATTAGTGTTTTTTTTATGTTGGCAACCCTGTTTTAGTTTTTCTGCTTACAAGCTTGAAACGGAATTCTAAATTTATTTCCTTCGTCAAAACCCGCCTTTTATTCTTTAACTATTTATTGTAATGTTTATCTAATTGGCTATTTATTTATTGTAACCTTAGTTCGGAATAAGTTTTTGAAGTGACAACATCCCATTGAGCGTATGTGACTAAAGACTGCAAAGTGAACGCTTGTGTAAAGTTGTACGTAAGTTACTTAGTGGACTATTATTTGATTGTGTAATAGCTTTGCCTTAAAAGGTTTTTAAACGGGATGTACTTCACACCAATATATATGGCTGCAACATTGTAATTTAGTGAATGGCCTGGCAGTGCTATTTCGGCAATACTGTCTTAAACAGTCTTCTACATAATTCATTTAATACAATAAGATATTATGAACATACCTTACATTACAGAAAGTAACGGCCCAAGCAATTAAAATCTAAATAACAATACCAAACAGTCCCCATACAGAAAAGGATACATATACCTATAGGTGGCTGAAATTATAACTGACCAGGTAAATATAGCGAATATTAGTAGCCGGAAGGTACTGGAGATGTTCCACCAATTTTGTTGCACCTACTTTATCTTTATAGCCACTGGGTGTAAAACGAGAGAGCAGTATTGCCGATGTCGTGTGCTCGCTTGCACTTTATAGGTTAAGGAATGTACATTTATAAAGTAAAACTACTATAGTTATCTTTGGCATTAATATTAGTTATGAGTGTCGCCTTACTGTGTGGATATTTTTTTTTATAAATAAGTTAAGATTTTCATTTATTTTTAGATGTTTGAACAGTTTCGGTAGATACTAATATTTTTTTTTTAAAGTTTATTATTATGATTCGTGTTTTGCGTGTATCTCTTTATCTTCCAAAAATCACGTTATATGTAAGATTCTAAATAAGATAATATGTTTAGTGCAATAACTAGGCAAAGCCTGAATTCAATTTATATATCTTCAGCGTGTATTTTAAATTGTAAGAGTAGGCGGATAGAAGTTTTAATATTAGATGTGATCGGATTTTATACAGCCTATACATTGATGGACTAGCGTAGTAGGGGTCACCGGTCACTTCGGCTCGACCTTTGCTAACATTAATCATTTTTAATTTATTGTTTGAAATCCCAGTGCGATTGATTAACTGCGCATTAGTTTCCCTAACCGTGTAAGACCCGCGCCCTTTATTGGCAGTTTTGTTAATATTGGTTATTGTCAAGGTATTGTTTTTTATTTTCAATATTGTTGTTTTATAGAGTGATAATTTCAAAAAGCTATACATATTGCGTTTAATCTCCCCAAATTAAATTTGTAAACAACGTAACGAGGAACTTTCTACAAACAAGAAGCGTCACCAATTACAAATTTTATGTAAGGCGCTCGTTGTGAGAAATTCTAGAGACAAAATGATGCGTATTAGGATATTATTCAAAATATTTTTTCTGAGAAAAGTGAAAAAATATTGCCTTTCCAATATAGTAAAAAATATTTTTTATCGATGATGTTATATCGATGACCTCCATTTTGGTATATCATTACATTTTGAAGTGGCAACTTCTTTAGTATTGTTGTGATTTGAAAATAAATGAAACGAAAAAGCGACAGTAAAAAGAGACAGACACATAAATTCGTAAGATTATACGTGGGAGAAAATGAGATAGGAAGCATTATACAGTGTTTTCGTACCAGGCGATCATAGTTGAACAAGAGATTGTCTTATGTATGATGCGAGTATATCTTTATATATTCTGACGTCATGCGCACGACGTATTACTACATGTGAACATAAATATGGTAGCGGTGATAGTAATGTCTTTCATTACGGTTGAAGTCATGTCTTTCATTACGGTTGAAGTCATGTGTCATCGTAGCAACATGTACCAGGACTTCATATGCAGCTTAGAGGTTCTTGCACAATGCACATCTTAAAATGATTATAAAACTGATGACCCGTTGTTATCCGTTGGTGTTCGTGCTCTGCTTCGTGCCACCTCCGCTCGTGCTACAAGTGTTAATACGTATTTGTGCGCGCATGCGTAGTACAAAGCTTGAGAAAAGGCACCAAAAACCCTGTTTTTTTGTATACGTGTACGTATTATACGTTTGTAGAGTTTTTTTTTATTATTTTTATACTAAAATTTTTCATCATTTTTGAAGGTTTGTTGTGACCATGTCTAATATTTTTTATTTTATTTTTTCCCGCATTATGCTGTGTTATAATGCTTGTTTGTTTGTAGTTCTTATTTAATATAAATATCAAATTAATTAGTTCGTAGGTGTCTTATCCATACATTAAAATTACAATGAGGCTATTGTCATTTGTTAATCGGGTCTTTTTCGTGACTGATATATATATATATATGGGGAGCACCATTTATTTTCAAATATCACGAATAAAAAATTGATCTATATTCTATTCAATATCTAATAAAAATAACGCAAATGAGTCATGTTTTAAAATTATTAACAACAATCTATATTAGTTTACTTCTTCTAAATGCTTTTTATTAGTTAACGAGAATATGTATACATGTATTGTTTTTTCTTACATTTTAGTCCATGCTTTGTCAACCATGCTGATTTGGTTGAATGAGCTTTTTATACGACCTATTATATATATTATTATTAGGAAATATTTTCATTTATAAAATTGAAACTGGAACTTAAAAAATATAACATAACATCAAATTAACTCGAATGTATTATTTAAATTATTTTTTCTGTTTCAAATGAATCTCTTCAATTAAAATTTATTATGATTTCTAGTCAAAATTATAAAACCGCGACAATCTGGCATTGTCATCACTATCGTTTTTGTCTTATAGTTGTTTTAAGTTGCGAGATGTATCCATCCGTTATATAAACTATTATTCGTATATTTCATTTATTGTCATTGCTGAATGTACAGCATTTTGTATTGTTTTATATTTTGTCTTTATTGTTTATTGATTTCATAATTGTAATAAATCATCTATTAAAAATATTTCGGCATCTTATATACTGTGATAAATTGATAAAAATGTATTGGGATTTATTTTGGTCTGACTATTGTCTATTTAGTTTTATTTGTGTTAAAAATATCATTTATGTTTTGCCTATAAATAATATGTATAGGGTATATTTTGGCCTTGCCATGTAATTGAGTTAAATGTAAGTAATGTGGAAAAAGCTTGAAATAAACACAATATAAATTATGAACTGGAGAGTTTTATTGTGTTTTAACTTTATGTTTATATTACAAACAACATTTAATCAAAATGGGTATCGATTTAATAAATTTACACTTATTTTAACGAGTAGGTAAATGTAAAGTTCACAATATACAAAGAGTTAAAATATCACAATGTAGAGGATAACGAGGAACATTCGTCTTGTAACAACTGAGTTTATGTGATACGACTCTGTAGTAACACGGCGCGTCATTACATTATTACACATTATTTTAATTCATTATTCACATGTTCACACAGATGAGAAGAGAGTGTCTATCTGTCAGTCCAATCGAGAAGGAAATTCTACCATTTTATTGATATAAGTGGAAGTGAAAACTACTATAGGCGCGCTGAGTGATTTATTTTATGTAATCGAATGAAACTGAGTCATCACGCTCGGCCATGTAACCCACGGATGAAGTCCGTCTGAGAGCTAACTGGGGGAAGCTCGACCAGTCAGAACAAAAAATACTAAATATCGTCTTATGAACCTTATTATGATTTCATATCATCATCCGGTAGGTACATTGATGTTCTGGTGATGGTTGATGTCTTGGAATAGTAAAAGGTTAATATCAAATGAAAATATTCTACGTGGTTGGTTCTTTTTTTTAATGAATTCATTCGGCTCTTATCGTTTTATTTTGTTTTTAAACAACCTACCACACTCACCCTGATGTAGGACCTCCGAATAGTCCGAAACTAGTCGGTAGCGACACTGACAAAAACGTGAGTAAAGCCGTATTAACAGATAATTTTTCACTTCGGGTGAAAAGTGCCAAATGAAAGACGTACGCCCTAACCTTGTAAGGAGACTGATTTACTTTTAGCTTTTTAGTTAAACGTGATTAAATGAAACATTTGATAACAATGATAGTTTTATCCCGATATTCTGAGCAGTTCTAGGAGGCGCGATATAACAGTATTCTACGCGACTTCGTTGCGGGCAGAATTCTCGTAGCTTAGCAGCGCATGTTCTTTCGTCATACCAGATATGCAACGCTACTTCGACAAACAAAACTTGTGACAGAAACACAGACAATACAATACGAATGCCCTCGAAAAATGGACCATACAAAAGCACATCATCATACAATACGCGACATACTTCTTAAATGTTTACATTACATTTGACGTAATGTTGTTAACAACATAAAATTACTGCTATCAGGAATATTTCACTAACGGCCGTTTTCAATGACGTATCTCTAGTTACGGATACATTGCTGTAACCGTTTAATTACAAGATCTCATCTATCCATATTTATGTCCAATATTGATTTGTCTACCTCTAGTAAGTTAAACCAAGGATATTTAAGCTTGTTGTGTTTGAGGTTATTGAAAACGGCCGTTAGTGAATAATAGTTTTTTAGTTTTAGACCTCAAGCCAAGTAAAATTTACAATTAATTAATACATATAAATAAAATTAAAGTGAAGTCTTATAATATTAAAATAACAGCGTTATATTAAATACATACGAATGTTCACTAGTAGGTATTTGTACCAGAGTAACATTTTATTTATTTTTGTCTGTCTTTCTGTTTGTTCCGGCTACTCTCCAAAACGACTGGATCGATTGTGACAGAACTTCCACCGGTATACAGTTTATATTATTATGAGTAACTTACGACCGTTCTCTAGATACGATCTATCATACAAGATTATTTAATCAACACAAATCATCAGACACTAGGATCAATAACAAAAGATTATTAGAACATTTCAATATGATAGATTAAAATATTAATATCGGCTCGTTAATTTACGATTGCATTTGAATGTAAAAATCGACTGTACCGCTTCTTCAATTTTAGAAAATGAATTTGAAGATTTAGAAGAAAATATAAGTGGGAAAATATATTTGGGAAATTCCTAATTTCGATTTAATGGCCACCTGGACGAAAATTAACAAGCCAATGGCGCATCGGATAATTTTTATACTATACCGGTGTTGAATGAATCAGTGATCTATTCTATAATAACCCAAAGTCACCTACACATTAAGTACTTAACATTCATATAATTAGCAAATCGCAATTACGTAAAAAACGTGAACAGCCAATGTTAATATCATAATATTTAAATCAAACGTCAATTTCGTGTAATGTAGACGTTATGATACCCTGATTTAATTATTTGTAATAAATAAATCAATTATTTGTAATAATTAAATCAGGGTATCATTTGCACCGCGGAATGATCGATACTTACGTATTAAGTATATCAAGTTAACATTTCCAATTACCAGGTATAATGTATTCATATAATTTTTAGAATACAATACTGCAATATATAGATACCGTACAAAATGATTACAGTGTAAAAAAAACATTAACCTAAACATTTTTTTATTTCAAAATTTAACCATTAAAAGTAAAATTCTCCCCTTACATAAATAACAACCTTGTCTATCTTAATCTATGGAAAAAATTATTTAATTTCCCAAAACAATTGAAGCTTGTTTTTGAAGATCTATATTACGAATTAAGGTTTTATTAAAAAGTTGAGAAAAAACTGGGGCATTGTAAGTTAAGTATTGAAGATGGAATGTTTATTAAAATGAAGCCCAAATGATTACAGCCTACTCACACATTTAATTTAAAAAAGAACTATTTAAATCCAATACTTGTAAAAATATATTAATAAAGTTTAATTTCACATTGCCACTGACTATAAAGATAAGAAATAGACAAAATATGCTTAATGTAATTTTATATAACAATCAAATATAAAATAGAAATAACATATGGTTTTTATCCGTTTTGAATTCTTTTATAAAAAAAAAACATGAATTTATAATGTGGTTATCAAATAAATAATCTCACTTGTCGCCTTTATGTATTGCAATATGAATGTTACGTTTGTAAAGTTGTTCCACACGACTTAATTATTTGAATTTCGAATTTACCCATTTCCATTTCTCTCATAAAACTTCTATATATTTGTAGAATATAAATACAATTAATTCTAACCCAGAGACAAACATTGAATGTAATTTTTTAGTAATTAATTAAAAATAGTACAATTTAAATGCAATCAACTCCCTACATGTTACAGAATACAATAATGTATTGAGGTTTATTTTATTTAGGAACTAATTAATTAAATTAAACTGATCTTAGGTGACGGTGAACCCTTAATCTTAACATTCTTAGTCATATTCTTACAACATTTCACGCAGGCAGGCAGATTACTTAAGTGTGCAGGGCAGCTACGTCTTACACTCGTGATATGTTAGTCACTTTGTATTAGTGTGCGTGCGTTGCTGAAAATAGAGTCTAACAGTTCACCGCTATTTTTTCGACATGTTCACAGCTGTCACGGTCTATACTTAGACGTATAAATTATTCAAAATTTATTCAATTCGTGGGTATTCTTAAAAGTATAAATAAACCCCCTTATTCATAATAGTCTGCTAACTTAAAGCGTTGCTAATTCTCACTCTGTCTTCTTCTATTGACCTAAGTCAGAACGAGAAAAAACACTCCTTAGCGACTGTTTAAAGTTAGCGGACCATTATGAATAAGGGGGTTAGTATATAAAAATGTAAATTGTGGAAAAATGTTGAAGTTGAATGTGTTCATGGTTTTTTAATTGGTCTGAACACATACACGGAGTCGTCAAGCCAGTAGTAGGCCTGCGCGAAGTCTCCCTCGCAGAGGTACGGGACCTTCGACCAGGCAGCTAGCTCGTACCCCATCTCCTCTTGCATGAACTTCACAAAAGACGACGCCTGCTCTTCGAACCCTGTCCCCTGAATCAATAGACGCTCCTCGGGTTTGTGGTCTTGGGTTACTGCAATCATGTAAGGTTCACTAATTATAATTATTATATAAATTAATTGTATTAATTGGCACGGTGTGAACTCCATCCATCCTTCGTTTCTTGTTTTGTGTCTTAAAATAAATTCTATTATAATAAATGATGGTTATTAATAAATATATATACTTATTATGGCGGCAAACGGACAAGAGGTTCAAATGATGGCGGTGGAACAACGGCGCCAATTTCTGCAGTGAAGCAATAATGTGTAAGCATTACTGTGTTTCGGTCTGAAGGGCGCCGTAGCTAGTGAAATTACTGGGCAAATAAGACTTAACATCTTATGTCTCAAGGTGACAAGCGCAGTTGTAGTGCCGCTCAGAATTTTTGGGTTTTACAATAATCCTGAGCGGCACTGCATTGTAATGAGCAGAGCGTATCAATTACCATAAGCTGTACGTTCTGCTCGTGACATCCCTTATTTTCATTGAAAAAAAAAAACCGCCAATGGACATCCACCACACCAGATGTCAAGAGATGCGTTGGTTGTATATCAATGGTTGCCGGCCTTTAAGGTGGTAGGAGTATACTTCATGCTTGAAGATACCTAAATCGTATCGGTTCAGGAAAACTGCAATTGGCTGATTCTACAGAACAGTGGTGCGAGGCAAAAATGATTTCGTAAAACGCGCAGTTCTCCGCCAGAGCTCATGGCCGTTTGCCCCCTCTTATATAAAAATTCCTAACGGAAATACAGCAAGATAGAAGGGGAAAGCGAATCTAAGGTTACTGTAGCCGATTAACCGACAAGTCGTAAACAGTTAGCCAAAGTTGAATATTAAACTTCTAGCTAACAGACACATTGACAAATATAATTGGACACGCATTAACGGGCTGTCAGATCGCCTATACGCTAGTATATTCTAGCGGTCTTACAAATAAACTTGGTATAAAGTTATATCTGAGACTAAACCAAGAATATGGAAAATTTATTTATTTAATACATCACAAAATCCTCAGAACATAGGTTATAAAAATACTATTGTAGAACTTACTTCTAATAATGGATTTAAAATATTAATAATAAGACGTGGAATTTGTGCGTGTGTGGTTTTGTGTGAGTGCGTGCGTGTTTGTGTGTGTGTGTGTGTGTGCGTATGTGTGTGTGTGTGTGTGTGTGTATGTGTTTGTGAATTACTTTTAATTTATACTTATATTTTATATTCTAATATATAAAATTCTCGTGTCATGGTGTTATACATTGAACTCCTCCGAAACGGCTTGACCGATTCTCATGAAATTTTGAGTGCATATTGGGTAGGTCTGAGAATCGGACAACATCTATTTTTCATCCCCCTAAATGTTAAGGGTGGTCAACACGAATTTATTTTTTTTGACATTTTTTTTTAAATTTTGATTATGAGTCAGCATTAAAGAATACATACAACTTCAAATTTTCACCCATCTACGATCAACAGTTACTTTTGTAACGCGATTTTAATATCGGCAATACAACGATTGCTGGGTCAGCTAGTAATCTATAAAATGTTTACAAAATAGACATTTTGCTTATGATTGCTTCATTCGGACGTATAACGTTTCCCGCGTATTACAAGGCTGCCTGACATTCGGAAAACTTCAGAATTACCATTCTATTGACGGTGTTGTCAGTGATATAGTCAACTTTTTGCATATTCTTGATTTATTCCCATTTGTTAATTTAGCAATACTGCCGTAGGAGTGAGCCTCACGTTAATGACAATGAAAGAATCACCTTCAACGTAGGGTTTGTAGGGCAGCACCAGCGCCAGCACCAGGAGACCACCCTCGCGGAGTGCGGAGCTGGCCTGCCGCAGCATGACGCGGGGCTTGCTGCAGCGATCCAGCAGGTTCAACATGAACACACACTCGAACTGCTGCTGCTCCGACCACTTATCAGCATCCAACACCCTGAAATGAAACAATCTGAAATTAATGGAATTATTTATTTTGTTTTGGAATAGGGTATGTCCAGATCTTCACTATTACAATGTGTCCTTTATTCAGCTCAAATTAAAAGCATGCAAAAACTTAACACTTATATAAATATTCATTAATACTATAAAAATTATTTTCAAGCAGCCATTTAAAGAGTCTTGGTATAAACATTTTATTTGACATTATTTTCAAGTCCTCAGGCAATTTGTTATATAATTTTAAGCATATGTTATGGCCATTTTTAAGAAAGAGTGTTGTTTGAGGCACGGACGAGTAATAAAAGAAAGGACTCCGCGCCGTCATATTAGTAAGTGAAGCACCGTTATGCTAGTGTGTGTGCGGTTACGGGGAATACTAGTTACACAATATTTTCTCGATTAAATTATCATATATGGCCACAAATACTTATAAAGTATCGTTTTTACACTTTTTCACAACGCACGACGGCATTTTTTAAATATTTTATTGAGACGCAAACTGATCTGTCACAGACGATGACAATTCTAATGGCCGCCTATCGGCCTGTAGTAGTGTAAGTGTGTGCGTGGGACTATGTATTTACACGTTAATCGGCTTGTTTTGGTGCTACACTGTTATGTAAGGTGACACGGAGTCCTTATTTTTTTTACTGGTCTAGTGGTTTTAGGATAATGTTTCAAAACCAGTCTATGCAGTTGTCTTGTTAATCTAGCATTCACCTCAACAGCTGACGTGAAAAGATATGGAAGGACCGTACCACCGTTTATATAGTTTGTATAGACTTAAGAGTCTCGGCATCAATTTAATGGCAGGGAAATCGGGTGATCTGATGATAAATGACCATTCCAGCAATTATTTCTTATCAGCAGAGGAAGTTCAGTTTGTATGAAATATGAATAAATACATGTCGTAATATATGTACTAATACGTCATATTGACTTTTTAAGTTCGTGCCATAGGACTACGTTATAAGAGACAAAAATTCCTTGAGAACCTGTGGAGTATTTATGTAACGGCCTTGATGCCCGGCTGAAGACCAAAACAGATTATTTGAATTCAAAAACTTAAACAAATTTAAAATACTTTATTCAAACAAAACAATGCTTACACTTACAATACTACGATTACATTAAATTAAAACTATCATTACGGGGAAGTGTACCAAGAATACTGGGAGCATACGAAATAGCGCGCAAGTTTTTTTTTATGCACACGCCATATGTAAGGTGAAGGTGCCTACTTCAAAATTATAATTTTAGTGATAAAATTTATATGTTTTATAACAAATTATTGTGAATTATAAATACTTTGATAATAATAATTGTATTTTCGTCTTAATTAGGGACACATTTATTTATTCCAAAAATGTAAATGGATTTTCAGCGGCATAGAACCTATTTGTTGTTACAAAAATAAAACTGTATTACCCGCTTAAATTGAAAATACCCTGTTCAATCTTATGTAATTTACAGTGAGGTAGTAACTTAACTTTTGTATGGCTAATTATATTATGCACTAATGTGTAATAGTTCGCTTAATAGCCTTAATAACGATGTAAGAAGGCTCACTTTACGCAGGTGTGTTGAAAAAAATAAACATTTTTTATTTGATTTGGTATAATTCTCATGAGATAAATAAAGTGAAACGTACGTGTATCCCTTGCTGCTGAGCACCTTCCTCATGGAGGCGGATATCTCAGTGGCGTACTTGGCACTGAAGAGGTGTGCGAACCGGCTGCTGACTTCACCATCTCCCGCGCCCACGTCTACCATCGCGCTGGGCTGGCTGCTATCCCAGTGGACGCGGTTCAGCAGCAGCCGGGTCTGGCTTTCAGACAGCACGAACATGGAGCCGCGACCCAGCCATCTGGACAACAAGAGTCGGTCAAGAGTGTGTTGAACTAAACACAGTCTGATCCGTACACAAATCTAAAAACTTATTTAAAACGTACAAATTTAATTTGTACCACAGTTCATGGACGATGCGAGACTAGAACTCTCGAGTTCCGTCCGAGCGCTCTTATAGCCTAAACACATGGTCAGATTTGGTCCTGTCGAACTAGTTTAGGCTCCTTTGCACTAGGCACCTTGGCACTTAGGCTAGATTGGTATCACAACGGCGCGTATTTCTGCCGTGAAGCAGTAATATGTAAACATGACTGTGTTTCAGTCTGAAGGGCGCCGTAGCGAGTGAAATTACTGGGCAAACGAGACTTAACATATTATGTCTCAAGGTGACGAGCGCAATTAGCAAGTAATTGTTGTTTTCTTTTTAAATATTATGTAATTTAATTCTAAGCGGCTTTACACACAGATAAGCTTCCTAAAGTTTAAGTGTGTGTTATTATATTGTAAGCTATAACTATATTGTATTTTAAATAAATATTCTAAAAAAAAAAAATTGTAGTGCCGCTCAGAATTTTTTCGGTTTTTCAAGAATCCTGAGCGGCACTGCCTTGTAATGGTGGGTAGGGCGTATCAATTACCATCAGCTGAACGTTCTGCTCGTCTTGTCCCTTATTTTCATAAAAAAAAACCGAAGGACACGGTGCGGCGCAGGACCATATTCGATGGTATGTTGTATTGTCCATTGCACAAAATTATTATTATTAGCGTCCAGACCGTATCGAGTACGACGGCGGACCAATGGGTGCGAGGCGCCCATCCGAGACCACCGGACCGTCCGATGGTCCGGCCGTACCAAATCCGACCATGTGTTTAGGCTATTACCAATTGAGCCAACCGTCCGACTTCCGAGTGACACATCGACCGAAAATCTTGGTATGTCTTGTTCAACTCTCAGGTTGTGGCTCCATCTACAGGAACTACGTTACAGATGATAACCTGCTCAACCCCAATAATTGCATTAAGAGTTGAACAAGATATACCACCCAATAATTGATTATGGTGCGAACAGTTAAATTTTTAATGGCGTTTAAATCTAAATTTTGCCGTAAGTTCCATAATTCCTAATAATAATGGAACTTATGGCATTGAAATGAAAAGGGCAAGAACAGCTGTTATAATCTGACTGTTTAGGAAGTTTTCTTATCGCGGTGTATTTCGTATTAGTATCGTTTCGTGGTATATTATTGGAAGATAATATAACGCTCGATTCATGAAGATAATCTAGTAGAGGTAGTTACCTAATTTCGTAAAGGAAGACAATGCATTATTTAACTTTAACCTTCTGTTAAAAAGTGGCGAGACCAGCAAGACGTGCACCTGACGGTAAGTGATACGCCCTGTCCGTTACAATGGAATGCCGCTCTGAATTTCTTATTGAACCGTATGTTCGGAGCGACGCTCATCACTTTGAGACAAAATAATAAATAAATAAATATTGACACACTTTTACACAAATTATCTTGCCTGTACTATGGGTACATGACGACGATATATTTAATACAAATATCCGGACGACCGAGCCTTGCTCGGATTTTTAAGAATGTACAAAACTTGAACAAAAAAAAAACTAATAGGACATCTGGATTCAAACCGGGGTCTTCTACTTTCCGGATCACCCAATGTCCCATCTGAGCTATAATAGTCTTGTATATAGTGGCGAAATTTACCTTTGTATTCTAATGTTATTGTAGCTGTTTCTCATTCAAACATGGATAAAACCGTTTTTTTAAATTGAAACCTAGCTAGATCGATTTATCACCCCCGAAATCCCATGCATACCTAATTTTATGAAAATCGTTGGAGCCGTTTCCGAGATTCAGATTATATATATATATATATATATATATATATATACAAGAATTGCTCGTTTAAAGATATAAGATAAGATATACTTACTTAAACATACATAAATACATATAAACATCCATGACTCGGAAACAAATATCCATATTCATCATATAAATATTTGCACCTACCGGGGTTCGATCCCGGGATCTCTAGCTCATAAGGCAGGGTCACTAACTGGGCTATAGGGGTCGTCATGTTAGAATAGAATAAAAATATATTTATTTCCCATAGGGAGTGACAATAACAGACAAAATATAGCAACATCACTTGGTAACGTCATAAAGATACATCAGTTCGTAAAGGCGCTTTGACGTGGGAGAAGAAGTAACTAGAAACTCCCAGCCCTTCTTATGATTATGATTAACGCAAATTTTACATATTTTAAATAAAATATTATTCAATGGATTTAAACGCGTGTAGTTGTAAATTTGTTTTTACATTAGATTCTTGAGTTTTTACTTAATCATTTTTATCATAATTTTATTTATCCCGACGTTTCGTGACCTTTTCGGAACACGTTTTCAGGGGGACTGAAGTTGACAGCAGTCGAGATAGTATTTGTCATAGATGTCATTGCGAAGTTTAGTGCCATTTATTGCATCGGAAGTGGTATTTGCTGTAGACAGATGGTTTTTGAAAAAAATTACTAACAGTGTTTTAGTATGTGTAGTTATGGGTTTTAATTTGGAGATTATTGCATCCCATGTGTTAGATAATTTTAGCCTGTGTTCTCTATTGTAATTTGGATGTTTTTAATTTCAATGGCTTCACGTACCGTTCTTGGGAGAAATCTATTCTCTTTTGCCATTACAATTTAATATCATCTTTAATTGAGCAAAGGATATTGGTCAAGTGGTATAAGTGAAGTTTTATCGGCCGTCATTACACTGGTCTGACAATTGAAGAGCCACGGCCTTACCAAGTTATTGGCGGGTAGGTCGCAATTACCGCGGATAAAACACAAAGCAGTGCAGGGCTGAGACTGCATCGAAGCGCAGCAAATTAAATGCCTTTGGCAGGCGCTCTGCCCTCGAGGCCGCGACGACTCCGGGCGGCCGCGGGCGTTCGTCGCGAGTGGATAATGACTAGCAAATCCTCTACTCATTAGTTGAGATCGAGCATCGAAGCAATCGATACCAATCGCGTTGGCCAAGTAAAGCCGTAATTGTGGTTGCCAGAGCCGGGGCTCTGTTATTAGTGAGTGGGGCATATATCACGTTAGCTAATGCCTCGGCCCCGGGCGACGCATTCGCCTAATTATATTACAATTGCCTTGGACAGCCTTTGCATATTTATGTCCATTTTCCTATTAAGTGCTGTTTTCCTAAATTGAATGATGAAAGCATTAAGAAAGCTTTTTCCGAAGTGGTGATAAATTTAAAAAGAAACAAACTGTTTTGACATTAATAAGTATAATTTCCTTAACCTACATGAATAAAGTGATTTTGATTTGATTAGGAAGACGCAGTGTTGGTAGGCCCCACACAAGATGGACCGATGATCTGGTCAAGAACGCCGGAATATGTTGGATGAGGGCAGCACAGGACCGCTCATCATGGAGATCTTTGGGGAAGACCTTTTTCTAGCAGTGGACGTCTTCCGGCTGATAATGAGGACTTTTTAGTTACCACACTAATATTTGTTAATTACTAGTCTACGTCAAAACGTCTATCACACTAATTATGTTCGACAGGAGATCGCAAAACAGCGGTACCGGTCTAATCACAGAAACATAAGACATTGTATCTTTAGTGATGGGTTCAGTGTGATGTGAACGATAACGCGATACGATTACAATTATATAGACATTGGTGCCTTTTAACATCCAGTGAGACATCAGCTCAGTCCCTTATTAATAAATAAGAACCACTAGAAAACACAGGTCAAACGCCAGTCAGACTCGCACACAATAGATTCCGTAACATCGTACATCATTATAACATCTACTTTTCTAAGAGAAACATTTAGAAACTTTTGCATATCGATCCTTTTAGATTTGCCAAATTTTTGTGATTAATAAAAACTTTGTCAACGTTTCAGCGAACTATTGCGATTTATGAGACACAGCCGGCTGACAGACGGACAGACTGTGAAGTTGTAGTAACCCGGTTCCCGTTGGTTACCTTTCGATGACGGAACCCGAAAAAAGTAACGCTTCACACACTTGATGTAATGGCAAGGGATCTGTATTTTATGTCGAGGGATCAAATCTGTCCTTAGTACTATTATCCATTACGTACTAAACTCAGTTTGCTAGTCGTTGCCACCGGATTGCTTCATTGTGCCACTCAGCGCTCACGCCATAAATGTTTCATGAGCCAACTGTATCGCCAGTAATCAACAGACATACTAAGCGTCATTATATGTAAAACAAATCATTGCTATGAGATCGCATTACTTCCCTCAAAGAAGTTCCATTTTAAGATCCCCAGAACGAAATTGCACTTGGCAAAGTGTAGCGCAGCGATAGGTGTCTAGTCGTGTATCTATTTCAATAGAATACGTTGGCCTGCAAGTTGCAACAGGGAATCCGATGCGGTTATCGAAGACGGAGGTGAGAGATGTACGCGAGGCGGGGGAGGGGGACGGGCGCAGGGGGTGCGAGGCGTTCGTATCGCGATTGCATCGGAGAGCAAACAAGCGGGCGGGGTGTCGCCGGGCGCTCAAATCATATTACCCCTGCTCCTGCCCCACACCAGCGCCTCACCACACACGTCATGTGAGTGTGCGTCGCTATGGCGACGGCCCGGGCCGTGCATGATATTAGTACGCGCGCGACTCATCTCCGGCCGTTTAAGCCTCGCGCCCGAACCCGCGGCCTCGCGGGGAAATTAGAACCAGCGGCGAACGGAAGCCGCTCGACCCCGGACTATCTTCGTCACTTGCCACGACCCGTCCATCCACGTTCCATACTCTAATTATTACAATTATTTATATAAAAAAACTAGATCTAGTTTTTTTATATAAATAAACTTTTTAAACCAACTTGAATAACGCGTACCTCCAACAAAACTGTGGAATAAACATTCTTTCGTGTTGTTTTCAGGCCGACACGCCGTGAGTGCATTTATAAAAGATTGTACTTCCACTTAAAAGGCTGCAAAACGTTCTTGTAATCTTTAGTCGTGGAACGTCAAATCTCTTCTTATTAAAAGTAAGCCAGTATGTACGTGTAGGTACTTTATCAAACAATCTTCATCATAAACAACCTATCCTGCCAAGGACACGAGCAAAATTAATTTAACAACACAATAAGAAATATAATGGAATTACATAAGGCGGTCGTATATCTAAGCACGTATCTACAAAGGAACCCCACCCTCGTGTGTATGTAGATACCTACACATTTGCTTTGCTCAAAGACATTGTCGCTTTCAGGCACCTCATTAGAGCGCGTCCCATGTGAGCCTACCTAGTACCCCCACCCCACAGCCCCCCCTTCTCACAAAGGAGAGCAATTCTTTTCCTGAGCTCGCAAACTTGGATGGATAATTACAGTTAGGTAGCTATGAACCCATTTGTCCTTAATGTCTTTCAAGACGTTTGCAAATATAAATGAAGTATAGCGGAGATAAGTTGACTCAAATGAATAACGCTTTGTAACTTTGAAAGTTAATCAACGTTGATTATCTTGAACGGCTGATAGAATAAATAAAAAGAAAACCGTTTGCATGTCTTCTAGTACAATCCAACAGCGAAAACATTATGAAACTTAAAACGATTCATAGCTCTATAAAATTCATATCCGTTTAGAAATGATATGTAATCTAAGGTAAAGTTTTATGTGATATATTAGCAGACGGCACTCGAAGCCGAGGACTATAAAAATTTGAATGATTACGCGAATATTACAGGGAAAGCGTTGCCTTGCAACTGAACATCTACACGAAGATAGGTTAAACGTTTTAGTGCTGAGAGTGGTATCGTAAACAGCTGACACGCATCACTAAAATATTAACGACACTGAGTAGAAAAATGAGGAGTATCAATATTGGTAGCGATTTTCGGTCGTGGAGACACTACAAATAATGGCCGGCCCGAATTTATACGCGGACCCGAATTGGCCCGATTGAATATTTTACCACGCCACGAATGCTTTCCACGATATTTTTCTATTTCGTTGCCCATTTCAACTATCAATTGCTTAGTTTCCCTCTTTAATGCTATTCGTGCGACATAAGGAATTCGGTTTTAAATGGAATACAGTGTTACAAATGGTGCACTTATCTTTAACTACCAGTTCTTTGGTGAAATAGTTAAATGAGGTTATGAGAAGGATTGATGAGAAAAGGAAGATGTTCAACTGATGGCAACTGATGGCAATTGATATGGCCTTCCCATTACAGTGCCGCTCAGGATTCTTTACAAATTCAAAATCTGAGCGGCACGGCGATTGCACTCGTCACTGTGTCACATTAGCCCAGTACATTCACAAGCTACAGCGTCCTTCAGCCTGATACACGTTAAATGTTTTCCGAAACGCGTGTTCGACGGAGTTAAGCGGTTCAATATAAACAGTTTGACGTGCGAACACGAGATCCTTATGATAGTAGAATAGAATAATCCCACGAGACTCATGCAACTCTTTGGAGTTAGCTTCGAACCAGCTAGGACTAGCCGCAGCTCTAGAATTAGACCAATATGTCAACGAAAGGTTGTTTTCACGAGATCTTTATAGTGCTGGCCAGTACATAAATAAAACAAATGGCATATCTAGGACGAGTGTTTTTGTGTACAGCGAGTATTTATAATTTCGAAAAAGACATAGAAAAGGCACGGACTAGTAAAAAAAGAAGGACTCCGCACCGTGATATTAGCAAGTGAAGCAACGTTATGCTAGTGTGTGTGCGGTTACGGGGGATACCAGTTACACAATTTTTTCTCCTTTAGATAATCATATATCCACAAATACTTTTATATTATTGTTTTTACACTTTTTCACAACGCACAACGGCATTTTTAAAACATTTTATTGCGACGCAAACTGATCTGTCACAGACGATGGCAAATCTCATAATGGCGACCGATCGGCTTGTATTAGTGTGTGTGCGTGGGGCTATGTATTTACACGTTTACCGGCTTGTTTTGGTGCCTCACTTGTTATGTAAGGTGACACGGAGTCCTCATTTTTTTACTCGTCCGTGAAAATAGGCTGAACTGAGCATTATAACATGCCATTGCTGAATTAAAAATTTAATCGTTTAATGTATAAAATACTTATCTAGCTAGTTGTATTTGTTACCTTAGCATACTTTTCTATTACTAAATACTTGTTATTACTTGACTAATAAACAAGTTTGCTTTTAAATATATCTCTTATTAAATAGAGCCACACTTGAATCGAATTATTGGCCCCAGTGGCAAGTACATACTAAAAAAAGAAAATATTCTCAATAATTAGGTAGATAATAGTACATTAGGTACTAATATTAGGTAGTAATATTAGGTACTTAAAATACCTATTTCGTTTATTCATAATATATTTATTATCTGTTATTTGCATTCTTCGGGGTATAGACGAATGGAGCAAAATGCATCACAGACTGGTATCCTAGAACTAACGATGATAACAGGCAAGACATGGTCTGGGATAGCTAAAGATAGAAAAGAGTGGAAGAAGTTGGAAGAGGCCTTTGTCAATAGAGAAACAGATACTGATAGATATTTAGTTATGGATAGAGAAATAAAGAAAAAAAAATGTCGTTTTACATTCTCCTCACTGGTGGCTCAAATGTAAATGTCTGTGCCAAAGTCAACACAAAGCTTACATATATACTCCCCATGTTGTCGTCATGTTGTGAACATTCCAAACACTTGAAACAGTAAGAGTTATAATAATGTGTTGAGCAGAGTATTGATATATAATATGTTCATATTGCGGGTTCATATGTATATTCCATATGTAGTAGCCACATGTCATCATCTCGTATATATTATATATACTCCCCATGTTGTCGTCATGTTGTGAACATTCCAAACACTCGTAACTGAATAAAGGCTTATAGATTATTATTGTCTGCTAAATGATTCTGTAATTGGTGCTATGCATTCAATCTTCTCCAAAACAAATATCGATGCAATTTCATTAATACTTATCATACGGACGATCATACGAAACTTTCTTCACCTAATTGTACGAGTTCGTCGTAGAATGAATCCTACGAATTTAATAAGAGCGCAATACTTATAGAATAGTGCGGCTTGCAGCATCCAGTATTTCCCGTAACGAGGGAATCATGAATCATGATATACTCACTCGTTATGTCTACGAACCGCGCTCTCGAGTGTTTTATTCCCTGTAAAATAAAAATATCTTCTGTTTCCTATTCGTTTATATCTTAATATGTAACCTCATGTTTATTACGTTCAAAAGTTATGCCTCCGTGTTACTGACGTGCACAATGAACCTTTCGGAAACACAATAACCTTTGAGGTGTTAAGCTGCATCCAGGAGTACTCCTCGGATGGTTTATTGCTTATTGAGTGGGCCTGACGGAATGCGTATTCTTGTTGGAATCTCAGTCAATATCACATAGGTGACACCAGAGTCGTCTCGGTGGGAGGCGTATAGATGGACCGAGTTTACAATAAGAGAATAGTTTAAAACAATGAGTATTGTCGCGTTTGGTGCGAGCTGTACCCTCGTTAGCGGCGGCCGCGCCATTGGCCGACTCATTGGGGGCGTGGCGTGCGACGTGCGCACACGCAAATAGCGCAACCGCACACGAATTAAAACAATAAAATGAAAGTGATAAAATAAACTCTTGAGAGTATTCGTTATTGGGCCTTAATGGCACGGAGGTGATGCTGCGCTTTATGGCGGGAATCATTCAATACTTTAACATAATTGTAGTCGCAGTTCCCATTTTGAAATACACTCGTCAAGAGCTCGTTATCCAAACATGGTTTAATACTCCGGGTTAAACTAAATCTCTCTTATGATAATATAAATTATTTATGTGAGACTTTTCCTATACCTGCGTGGAAATCGATTCCTTTGCAATCATGTCGCCCCATCAATATTTCGGTATTAAAGGTATACTATTTCCATCCTCTTTTCTTATCTAAAACCTAGTAGGCATGTCCATGCCAAATTGATCATAAATAAATAATGTTCATAATTAATAGGTTAGTTGCTTTATCGTTCATAACAAAATATAAGTTAGGATTATTATAACAGGCAAGACATGATCTGGGATAGCTAAAGATAAAAAAAAAAGAGAAAGAAGTTGGAAGAGGCCTTTGTTATTAATAATAATTAATTAATACGTTGGATGAAGGCAGCGCAGGATCGAACGTCGTAGAAATCTTTGGGGGAGGCCTTTTTCCAGTCTTGTGGACGTCTTCCTGATGATGGTGATTATTATATTACACGAGTAGGTTCCAGTGGTATACAGACAAGAGCATCACGAGTTTCCGAGTTATAGATATTTAAGTTTGTTTAAATATGTGTATTAAAGTTAAAATTTATTCAGGCGTGATGAGGGTAAAAATAAACTAGCAGCGGAAGTAGACCGTCGAAATACGATTTAGCGGAAATACTCAAGTCAGGGTGATTGCCATAAATAGTTATATAGCCTTGAATGAATTATTAATATGTCAAATAATTAATATACTTGTAGATAACTGAGGTATAATAATTTGTTTGATATCAGTAACTGCGATGATATAATTAAGCGACAAAATTCAAAAATCAGAGTAGATAAAATTATTGATATAGAAAATAAAAGTTTGTTCGTACTTATGCGATACCCTTCAACTTTGTTAACCGACTTCAAAAAGGAGGAGGTTATCAATACGAGCGGTATTTCTTTTTTTTGTATGTACACCGATTACTCCGAGATTTATGATCCGAGTTACGTAAATTTTGTCTTTAGTTCGATGCAGAATAGATGCCATTTGGTCCCATAAAATTTTTACATAGTTTGGCCCAGTAGTTTTCATTTTATGAAAATTTTTGTTTATCTCGGTGATATAATTGTTTTTTGTGTACGTCTTTTGTAGGAGTTTTCATTCAGGTTGATTATATATTATAATTATTAGTTGACACTAAAAAGTAAAAATTAAAACTACGTTTAAAAAAACCGACTTCAAAAACTGAAAAGTATCACATAACTAAAAATTTAATTTAATACACCTTTACCTTTAATATTAAAAACTAAAAAATAAAGCTAAATGTGTTATAAAATAAATTTTTTAGTTACTAAAAGTTTAAGTTATTTGATACTTTTCAGTTATTGAAGTCGGTTTTTTTAAACGTAGTTTTATTTTTATGTCTACTTACCGTACCATCAAATTCAAAGTCATAAATCGAATATTTACATAAAAATCATTTTCAAAAGTATCTTCATCACAATATTTGGTGTGTGCTTTTTTTTATGAAAATAAGGGACGAGACGAGCAGAACGTTCAGCTGATAGTAATTGATACGCCCTGCGCTTTATGCAGTGCCGCTCAAGATTCTTGAATAACTCACAAATTCTGAGCGGCATTACAATTGCGCTCGTCACCTTGAGACATATGATGTTAAGTCTCATTTGCCCAGTAATTTCACTTATTCGCCCTTCAGACCGAAACATAGTGATGTTTACACATTACTGCTTAAAAAAGCCTTAAAAAACGGTGACGTTAATATATTTTATTAAACCTGTGCACATAGTAGTTGGATCACGTGAATATAAGTGATGGGTTCTGGCAGTCGCCAGTTCACTCGGCGGTCTGTAACAAATGCAGTCTCATTTACTAATGTATCAAACACAGCCGACACTGTAAGTTGTTCCATTTCGGTAGCAAATGAAGCGAAAACTCTACATTGTTTTGTACTTGTTTGTTGATATTGATCACTTATATTAAGTAATAGTTGTTTAAACATAACCTTAGAGTAGGTCAGTACCATATACAATCAATATTGTATATGATTGGAGATTGTATGACCGTAAAAGACCACATAAGACATCAATTCGTTCATAACATTCGTCCTGATTCTTCTTCGGCGTTACACTCTTGTCAGAGTGGTCGTGGTCATCACGTCGAGGTTAGTGGCCTGTTTCACAATGCGACGCCACTCGTCTCAAACTGCCGCTCTTCTCGTGCATTCATGCAGAGTACCGTCGACAGCTTGCCTCACTTGGTCCATCCACCTTATCGGGGACCTGCCTCGTGGTCTAGTGCCCTCGACTTTACCCTGCACTATTAAGCGTTCTATGGAGTCGCTTCCACGTCGCGATACATGCCCGAAGAAAGTGAGAATGCGATTCATCCGGATACGTCATTTATAAAAAAAAAGTTTTTATTTATAGATTTCTTAAATGTTAAATTGATACTCGAAAGAGTTAATACGAAGTAAATAGTAGGTATATAACTTTAAGAATATGTTATCGAATTTCTTTAGTACAAGCCGATGTCCTGGGTGTTAATACACCCTAGAACACAAATAAAATTTGAAAAACAAAATTTTATGAACGATGCGAGATTCGAACCCACGACCTCCGGCGTTCCGTGCCGGTGCTCTAACCAACTGAGCCAAACGTTCGAGTACCGCCTCGTTATAAAATTCTGTTTGCTTTGTTCAACTCTCAGGTTGTGGCTTCATCTACAGGATCTACTTTACAGTTGATAACCTGCTCAACCCCAATATTTGCATATTAGGAAATTGACTTGAGATGTCGCTCTTGTAAATCTAAACAATATGTTATGTTTTTAAAGTGATAACCCTCACTTCTAGGATTAATATACAAATAAAATTTTATCAACGATGCGGGATTCGAACCCACGACCTCCGTTCCGCACGACGACGCGTTCCGTGCTGGTGCTCTAACACCGTAGTAGTTAGATCGCATTTTCCCCGTAACGCATAGTATTTTATTCTAGAAATATTCGAAGAAAGTGAAAAAAAAATATTTTAGCAACATACATTGCAAGCATCAAATTGGATATGACGACATGAATTGAACGCAGGTTGTCACATCAATGCAAAAGCACTTTCCGAGAAGGTGTCGTAGTATAAAGGTGCTGATAGACTTAGCATTTTCTTGGTGCAGAAGAACGAACATTCGCCGTTTTCAATATAATGTTAACACGAGGAAGAAACATAAACTTGTTATGCCTAATACTCGGTTAAGTCGAGTTAGTAAGTCTTTTATTGGGCGATGTATATGCTTCTACAATATGATCCCAGAAAATGTACAAAACAAATGTGTTACGAAATTTAAAATAACTGTTAAAAAACGTTTGTGTGGGTCAGGTTACTATAGTATAAACGATTTTCTTAATGATATCACAAATTGGGAATGGCTCTTTAATTATAAATGTTTATTGTACGATATTGCATTGTAATCCGTTTTTATAAAAAAAGCCCGCTGAGTTTCTTGCGCCCGTTCTTCTCAGGTCTGAGGCAGTCTATTTTGAATTAGTGGTAGTTTTTGATGTTCAATAAGTGATTTTGAATCCTGTTTTGAATAAAAATATTTGATTTTCAATTTGTCGAACTGAACAACGATTAGAGCCAAAAATCTCTACGAACATTATCACGCCAACTCCTGCGAACGCACTAGTAAATAGTACATTCCTGAAGTTGTCAGGCGGTCGCGTGTACTGCATTTATACTTATGGGCTATACTAAAAATTTACTGTCACTTCGCTAGAATGTTCCACTTAATTTTTTTTTAATTTTAAAATCGCTAGATATAACAAGATAAATTTTAAAATTAAGGCATGCTCCTTAGTGTGTTCCTTCCAAAGTTCGGTTTTCGACGTACTTTTTTAACCAAACTGTGGCATGTCTGGGTATTTAAAAAAAAATGTACCACTATGTTTCTTACCGTACGCCTTTCTATTCCTTTTCCATAATCACATTAAAACAAAGTTATTTTTATTATCATTTGATTATTATAATATTTCGCAAACGAATAGTCAGAGCGCTTTCGCACTAAATCCGATCCGAACCCGATCCGTATCCGTAAAAACACGGTCCGAAGTAGTCGTAGAACAATTCCTATTGTAGTTTACGCACTTGATCCGTCTTCCGTCAACCGTTAGAAATAGTTCTACACCGGACCGTTTTTCACGGGTACGGATCGGATTCGGATCGGACGTAGTGCGAAAGCGCTCTTAGTCTCGATATTTTGTTGAATAACGATAAAAGGAACGTAATGTCTTCGAATGGCATACGCGATCGTTACTAGTTTTTAAATTTCAATCTAATAAATATTTTTTGGGGCTATATTATGAAAATCATCGCGTGAAAATTGGTGTTATGTGGTACTCAATCTCGACTCGCTCGAAACTATTCGTACCAATCCCAGATAGGGACCTCCTGAAAAGAGGTCAGGTTGACATAAGTGAAAGAAGCCAGGGGACAGCAGGACTGTGCCGACTCTAAGAGACAGGTGCGATTGTTTTGTTTGTATATGCATAGGTAACATTTATAGTTTCAGATATCGATTTGTTTGGCATAGATATATAAGGTATAGATACACTACGTTGAAGAGACCGTTGATGAGTTTGTAATCGCCATCAACGTTTGCTCATCAATTACTCCGTGAATCGAGAGACAATTTTGCAAGCCGCTGCCTGATTTCGTTTATTAGCAATGTAAACGTAATGTTTTTCCTCAAGGAGGCGGCTGGGCGCTCAGCGGGAGCTAGTTAGCTGGCACCGAGCAAACATTCGACGTCAAAGCGTGATTGTGAAGAGGAGCGTGATTATTATAGCCGCCGTAGTTAGCGGAGGCTTCATTAGAGGCGGGTGGTGAGCCGCCCGGGGGGAAGGGGGGGGGGGGGCGAGCTCATCTCACGGCGGGTGCATCGTGGCTGCGCGCGCAAACAAATTAAAAACGTAAGACGCGCCCTAATCAATAGCTGACTACGCCGCGAAGCCGAATTAACTCACCCGAATGAAAAAATGAACAAAATTATATTCGCGCGAGACCCTGTACCCTACACCTCGGCCCCTCGACCCGCGCCCGCGGCCCTAACCCCCGCGCCCTCCCAAGGAAATTGCTTTTCTTTCAGCGGGCGCACACACGGCGCGACGGGCGCGACGCGAGAGGGTTAACTCACCGACACACACAATATTATAATTTACGTTTCCCCGTATATCGCGCTGTAAGTAGGCACTTTACCTGGGTGTTTCACGCCCGCTCAGCCCTCGGCGTTCGCTAAATCTGAGCTTTATACGTTCACTTGACGCGACGAGAGCGATATTAGTTTTGAGCTAAAGCCTCTCCAACTACATTATATATTAATGCTCTTTTGTATTATCAACTGCCGAACGATCGCTCGATTTCCGAACAAATACGATCGAAGCACTTATGCAACACAAACATGTTGAGACGCCTAATTGTAATAAGCATTAGGTACGACACAAGCCTTCGAGGCCTACGCCACAAGAGGCAGCATCTCGTATTAGACAGGTCTCATTAATCGGCGCTCAAGTCCGCCCAATTAACGCGTGGGCGATGTTAGCCGCCCTGGCTGGCCAATGGCGTCCGCCCGAGGATTAATTAAGTAACTACCCGTCATCTGACGCTTGCCCCCCCTCGGGCCCCGCGCGCTTCCCTCACCCCCTCGGAGTCTGTGGACACGCCCGGAAAACTAACCACCTAATGAGGGGAGATGACCTTACGTGTTTGTGTGCTTTGTCTGCCAGTGTAAGGACAAACTACGTCCGGGCGACGTGTGGCTGTGGTGGCCTTTGTGTACTGTTATGTAACAGAAACGTAGGTACCTACTATGTGCATTTCAACGTTCCTAGTTAAATTTTTCATAAGCTTTCATGATTGCGCTCCGACTTGTTCAAAGGTGTATAGTTGATAAGACAGACGACATAACAAACGAATCGTGTTTTATATCGCACTTATTTCGTTGTTGCCTACATAATTTTCAGCGGAGTTATGGTCTAATATTATTCCCTACTCATGGAAAAGGTATCGCGGCTGCATAGAGGATTGTTTAGTTCTCTAAAGACAGCGCTGTAAACTGATGTTTGCATCACGTACCGACACATTTAGGAACTCTTTGTTTTGTTATTCAACGTTTTTGATATAAAAGATCGGTAATATTTTTTTAAATACACTAATAAACGATCACAAGATCAGAATTTCATTCATTTGTAATTTAAACTTATCAGTGATTGATTCCCTATTTCTTTTATTTAGCTTATATCATTCATTCTCGTAACATTCGTGTTATTTTTTGATCATAATACTATTCAGTCACCAAAATTAAATATTAGAAATAAGTCAAGTCGAAATATTATGTTTCATCGTTTTGAGTCGTGTGTTCATATTAGTCTTATTAAAATACCAACATATAAACGTTCGAGAGAAATTGGAAAAAAGCCTTAAAAATGAAGCATAATCGCGTACGACGAACGTAGGGGTGCCGAAATAACTAATAGTTTTCGTGGGGGCGTGTTAGCATTTTTCTTCTGTCGGTGACGGTTGCCCCCTCAGCCTTGTGGGGGCATAAGGCCCAGTTTCTGAAGCCTCCGATCATTTACACTCCATTTGTTCACTTAATAACAAAACTATTATACGTATTTTTTATCTTTTGTCAACAAACAATCATATTTAGTTTCAAACAAACACCAGTCAGCCCGTTTTCAACTAACTTCTGATGCCTGCTTGGATTGAGTGAATCGGCAATTGAGAGTCAAATAAAATATTGTTGTTATTAAAAAAAAAAATGTTCCATTACTTTTTTTTTCGTCTTTGGTCACAGAAAAGGATTGCTTTTATATATCAGATGTCAGTAGGAGTATACTCTAACGGCCTTTCCCAATAAACTATCTACAGATCGCGATAAATTACTACCTTCTACTGTGAGTAATTAGCTGTCAATCATCTGAAGCTGTCCCAATATACCCGATAAGTCATTCTTAAAGCCTTATATTGGGACGCGTGAATTGCACCTTTCATACAAACTTCTATCGCTGGTAAGCTATACGTCTTCCCATTGACAGACAGCGTGTACGGATAAGGTGAGTTACCGTCGTTAAGTTTATTGGGACAGAAAAGTCAACGATAGCTACGATTTTTATCTCCAATAGGCCACAACCGGAGATAGACTGAATATTGGGAACGGCCGTTAATCTACGGATTCCTAAGTCGTTCCACAAAGTGGCCGTGTGAGGCAAAAACTTACTTGCGAAAGGTGCGGTTGCTGACGTGAGACGCGACTTGTGCCGATATTGTGGCTGGCGGAGCTCGAAGAAGCCGCTGGCTAAGAAGCTGAACATCAACTGACATATAGATTGAAAATAAGAAGATCCTCTTCCAGTTTCGTCAATATCGAGTGCCAAACGGCACAAATATCTATACTACTATAAGGATTTTGTTTCATTTAGTTTAGAGAGACTAGGTTCATGCTAGTATGCAGTGTTGTGAACGCGCCTCATCAGGCTACAGACAACCCAAGCCCTGTCAGTTATTTTGGTCAACGGATCAGTCAAGATATCAAGCCGCCGTGTTATTAGTAACTACCACTTTAACGAACTCATGCATTTCGTTTCTTGTTAATCTGTGGACACGTGATTTATATTGTTCCCATAAAAGTGACAAAATATGGATCGTATTTTATGGCAACCTAGATGCTAAACCAACAACATCAGGCGGTCCATTTGCTCGTTTAGCACTTATTTTGACAGAAGAAATAGAACATAAAATCAATCCACTTGCTACATCAGTAGGTCGGAGTGTCACTTTAGATATATCATCAAATATAGGTATCAATATTAGAAAGTAACGCGAAACGGGGTGTAATGACGCAATCTCAAGCCTAGATCAAACTGGCTGATAATGGTTGAGACAAAGAAGTTAACCAAACCAAATCGACTTAGATTATATTCGCATATTTACAAGATAAAATCAACTTAATACTCGTATGGTATTCATTCATTCCCTTTGACAACAAAAAATTAATTACGATGGAAAAATTACAGCAACTGTCAACTCCAATTGTCACGAGGGGCTGCTGAAAACCAGAGTTGTGTTGGTGTCTTCTGCACTAACACAACAATATACTGAGTCAGCTCCTTTTAGCAGGGAATCACGCACTGCACAGTTCCTTTTTTATATTTAAAAAAATTTTGTGACTTATTTCATTTAATTTATTATTTTAAGATTGTAATTCCTAATAAATTGTATTCTATTCTAATGTATCTCCTACTAACCTTTCCATTTGAAAAAATACTATGATTATTCTTTTAAACGGGAATTAGTAAATATAGTTAAATTTAATTGAAAAAAATTGATTGAAGAGAAAAATGCATAATTTTCCCCATAAATGTTTAAATTAAGCATCAATTTGAACATTAAGCTAGTGCCTATTATAATATAAATGTATCACTATTGCTTAAGCCCAATTAATATAACAAATTCCTATTTTCATTTAACAGCAAAAAATATTATACTTCACGTAACCCAAAATCTAAAACGCTTACGGGATAGACTCGCATGGCCTGATGACATCTCTTACTTGAGATAAAAATCGTAATTTTCGTTGACTTTTCTGTCCCAATAAACTTATCGACGGTAACTCTCCTTATCCGTACACGCTGTCTGTCAATGGGATGACGTATAGCTTGCCAGCGATAGAAGTTTGTATGGAAATTGCAATCCACGCGTCCCAATATAAGGGGATAAGAATGACTTATTGGGTATATTGGGACAGCTTCCACCAACTAATTACTGACAGCAGAAGGTAGTAATTTATCTCTATCTGTAGATAGTAAATTGGGAACGGTCGTAAGTAAGTATCTTAGCCCCGATCATTCCGAATATTAACAAACCACTAAATAGAGACATAATAGATCGTCACGATCACATTTTGCATTTTAGATTTCAACCTCAAACACGAATCATTAACATACATCAGAATTCAATCAAAAGTTATACAGTCGCGCGTTACGCAAACAGAATTTCGCTAATAACTTATTCGCCCGCGGATCCAAATTGAATGTTCATCGTCGACGAGAATAAAAACATCTCGTTTAGTCGAATAGTGGCGCATTTAGCTCCGTAGTGAGGTGCGTGAAATGGCCATTTACATCGGGAGAGAACGCGGGCCGACTCGACGTAAACTCAATTCTTTCCACCTACATTTGTTTTACGTTCCAATGAATAGCTGCATGCAAATAAAGCTGCGTTATTGTTTCCGTGAAGGGCTGAAGATGAGAGCGGAACAACGGAGGGCTCCAAGTAAACGTTTTTCAAGTGCAAATATATCTTTATGTGTTCCTGCTTTTAGAAATAAAAGGGAACCGAGCTCACATTTTAACGTAGGCACATTTAAAACTACTTGCTTACATTACTTACTTGTTGTTTAACGTTTGGAGTCTAGTGTTACTATTTTCGGCAGACCTTATAAATTTTTTCAGTTTTCATTAAGATATCATTCTGAAGGGGTAGAGAAGAGCATACTTAGGTGTTTACGGTAAAAACAAAGCAATTTAACATTGTTAATTTAAAAGTACCTAATGTGTTTTAATTTTTGTTATGAAAATAAGGGACGAGACGAGCAGGACGTTCAGCTGATGGTAATTGATACGCCCTGCCCATTACAATGCAGTGCTGCTGCTCAGGATTCTTGAAAAACCGAAAAAATCTGAGCGGCACTACAACTGCGCTTGTCACCCTGAGACAGATGTTATGTCTCATTTGCCCATTAATTTCACTAGCTACGGCGCCCTTCAGACCGAAACACAGAAATGTTGACACATTACTACTTCACGGCAGAAATAGGCGCCGTTGTGGTACCCATAATCTAGCCGGCATCTTGTGCAAAGGAGCCTCCCACTGGTAAAATAATTACTAACCATCTATATAAGTGGAGGTACGTACCAAGTTTAATAAAATTCTAAATGAGTCTAGCTGGGAGTGATTAATCCACCGCCCCTTAGGAACGCCCGGAAAATCTCAACCCTTTCGTCTTAATTACTGCTAGTCACTTCAGCGGCGCCCTCCCATTGGTCGAGAGACTTGCCGCACTGTCGCCCTCCGTTTTAATTGGTCGCAAGTAATTAATGCTGCGTACGTACTGACGGTCCGCTTCGGCGAGGGGACGATTCTAATTTGAATTTTTAATTACGCTCGTGAACGTTTCAGCGACGCCCATTGGTTGGAATGTTGCTCATTTACATAGAAACAATACCTATTGTTTCGAATACCTCCTAGTTCGCGCCTGTTGCTGCCCAGACGATATATAACTAATGCGATTGATTAGTACGTAATTATTACCTTTGTTTATTAAATCAATGACGACTAATAAAGGAAATTATCAGTACCATTGACGAACATATGAATAATGTTGTAATTATATTATTATAGTAATAATTCTGAATGAACCTATGTCAAAGTTATAGGTATATTTCCATATTAGGTTAGGTATCCTAATTGAGCAATTTTGTCAAATGCCTGCAATTCTATCCATCATTAATTGTGCTTTATATTATAGCGAAGTAAGTTAAATGATTTAATGTTAGTGGTGAACACTTATTATTGAAAATATTTTCAAGCAAAATTTGCAAGCACTGCCAAAAACAAAAATAAATAAGAGTTTATTCAATCAAAAGTTGCCAATGTCTACATTTTTCAGAGCTAAGTTTAAAACAATTTTTAAATTAGTTAAATTTCCGAAAACTGAAAATATTATTTGTTTGTCATTGTTTGCGTCACAGTCTTACTCATAGCTTACAATATACTAGCGAATACACTAACCTGACAGCCCGATCATGCGTGAGTCGTGACAAAGCAACCAATATCACCACGGAACATTCCGTCAAAACGCCAAATGTCATCAGCATCCCGTTGATGTCTAATGACCTTCACAACCACAATATCTCAAGAACCTGCACAGCCACTTAGTCTACAATATGAGTTAGGGACCTTCTAACTCGAGAGTATACTCCCACCTCAAACACCGACAACGTATTCATGTACCCCTAGTACTGCGAATGTGCCTGGGAGACTGGTTTTTACTTTCATCAGATGAGCGACTTATCCTTTTGCCATTTCGTAATATAACAAAAGTCAGAATTTAAAAGAATTGAAATACAAGAAACAGTGTGTATTTTTTCAATGAGTCGCCTGGTGTTAATCAATTGACGATCAATGATCGATGACGATCTACATAGCCCAGTGGTTACTGACCCTGTCTACTGCGCTAGAGGTCCCGGGGTCGAGTCCCCGTAGGTGCAAACATTTATATGATGAATATGGATGTTTGTTTCCGAGCCATGGGTGTTGATATATGTATGTATATTTAAGTAAGTATATTGTATTAAATATAGTCTTGTAACCCATAGTACAGGCTATGCCTAGTTTGGGGCAAGATAATTTGTGTAAAAGTGTGTCAATATTATATTATTACCGCCGCCCACATTCTCCCGCAACATCAAAGGAATCACAGGAGCGTTGCTGGCCTCTTAGGAAGGTGCGCGCTTTTTTAATGGTACCCATATCTTATTCTCTTGGAAATGCCGCGCAAGATGAAGAATGTGGGCGGTAATGGAAAGTTCCTTAAAACTCGCATTGTAGAGGAACCAAATGGTTGGGATGATATTCTAGTTTGTGGCGTGTCGTTCGTGGTGAAGGTGGAATTTGGTGGCACGAATCAGATCAAACACCTCTTCACACTTCCGACACACGACGAAGTGTCTCTATGCAATGCCAAGTGATCTAGCTGTTTAAATGTTTCTAGCACAGGGGCGTGCATATCATATATGCAATTAGGCGGTGCCTACCTCGCTATGAACCTAAATAAATATAGCACTAGTGATAAAGTTAATTTAGTTTAATTTGGTTTCGTTATTTTACTACCAAAGTTCTATTGAACACCCACTCATAAAATTTGTCCTTACGCTAGCTATCTAGATACTAGACACCTACGGTAAGCAATGTTTGCTTATTCCGAAGCTCAACTACGACTAGTTAGATCCACAGTGCCTACCTTGCTAGAAAACCAATGCACGCTCCTGTTCTAGCAAATATACTTTTTACAATAGTTAATAACGAATTAAAGGCAACGGTGTGGCAAGAGAACACGAGTCTCGATGATAATTTACTATCCGATTTCACTCAACAAACAACTAAAGCTAACCAAAATACCATATTTTTATGTACAAAACCATTTTATTTATGTAGATGATGTCAATGACACTAAAAGCATACAGATTTATACAGCTTCCAGATTTCAAAGCGGAGTTTTTCCTCAATTAAGCAAGCCGATCGCTGCGTGTCATTATTAGACCGGAGTTTTTGCCCGGGGCACGGGTCAAGCCGGATGAGACAATAGCCGGTGCTGGCGTCGTGACGCGCGCTTGGTTCCGCGTGCCGATCACCATTCACCAATAACCGCTCCATTCAATGGCGAAGCTTTTTTCTACTTCAGATCGGTCATGCATTCCTGGTACCGTCGCTCACGACTTTCAGTTTGCACTTAACTTTTTATTGGATGTAATTTGAAATTAAGTAATACGTTCGCACCAGTTATTAATTAATTTAAATGAAACTTTTTTTAGAAGTAATATAATATGTTTCAAAATATTTTTTACGTCTTTTCGACTGTAAAGTTTCTTTTTTCTATGAAAGACGAGAATAAATGAACATACATTCGGTTAACCTGATGGTAACTAGTAGATAACTGCGGCCTACTCAACAACTCATAAACGTGCAAATGAATTCGAAAACCGAAAACACATTCGTACGAGAGGGACCTATTGCGCCACGGACGCTTTTAAGTTCTCTCAATAAATAAATATAAACACCTGCCTTGCAGACCAAAATGGACAAAAGCATTACAAGATTAGCACTCGATGACATAATCACCTCGGTATGCAGGGGCCTGGGATTCAATGAGCGAATACGCTGCAGAGGTACTGAAGGATCTGCATTAGGCAGATAGAGTGAGAAGAGCCTAAAGTATAAGGTTTTTTAATCTGTTTTGGTTTTAGATCCGAGAACACCATACGAGATTATCACCATGGATTTTATTACACGTAATAGTATATTACGCACCTAGGGAGAAAGGTCATTCTCACCCGCGGAATATTGGCAATCGCGGGAGGCAATGTCCTACTTATCGCGCGTGGTGCGTATACAATTTTTGGCCGATTCTCTCCCGACCCCCAATACGCTCCTCTTTTTGCCCCTCGTACCAGGGACTAAAAGCGAGCTATTCATCCAGGTGGGAAAAAAAATCTATAGAAATCACCTGGTAGAGATTAAAGAGCTTCTGCCACGGTCTATCTGATCATGGATGTATTGAACAAGTGAAACAAACATGTGGATAAGAGCATTGGGAAAGTTTTGACGCAGGATGTACGGCACAACTCCCCGTATTGAAGATAGGTCCAGGAGTAGAGAACCAAGAAGAAACATTCTGTTAAACTGCATAACCGACAGAAAAAATAAAGAAGCCTAAAAAGCTTATAGTGTATTATCCGGGTGGCCAGACATGTCTAGCAGTAGGGTACACATGACAAATAGTGCGCTTCCGAAGTGCAACACATGAAGTATGCACAGCGCACTCTGTATAGCCTTCTTGTAACCCAAGCCTTACGCGCAGCACCGCGCCATAACATAATTAAAAATGATTTAAGGCATTCGTTGCGGCTGCTTTGTTTTGTGCGTTATATTTCACTTGCCCCCACCACAATCTTAACACGACCGCTCTTAATTCTGTCACAGTTTTTATAACCCATTCCATTTTTAATTCCTTTTGGTTTCGGTAGCGCTACGCTTCTCGGAAAGCGGTTTAGACACAATTCCCAAAACCATGTCCTTGTACGTATCCGATTTCGGGCCTCGAGCCTTTGCAGCATCGATTTTAATTACGCCGTTTTAATTAGCTCATTTAACGGCTACTATAAACTATAATTGCAAAGCGATCCATTACTCAAGTGATATAAAAGTTTCAATGTTTAAGTAATAAAATTTTAATAGGTCGAGTGAACAATGGCGCTCGATGCATAAAGTTGTAGTGTATAAATAAGTATGAAAAGGATTAACTCTGGCTTGTTGACGCGTTCTCGTTGGCCGGGCCCGGCGCGGTCGGGTTTCCCTACCGTGTCCGTGTTCACGTCGCCCAAATGTAATTCTTCACGGATCATACGCGGCTCTTGATGACTCTACATTAAACAGGAGTGAACGATGAGTGTTCAATTTGTGAAGGATCGTTTGCATTTATTTGCGTGCATACCTGTAAAGTTTTTTAATCACAGCTTTTCTTATATTTATATACTAGCTGACCCGGCAAACATTGTTTTGCCATATGGGTTATTTTTTATAACCGAAGATGAAACGGTCACTCACGTATTCCTGGAATGTGCTGGGGTGGCCAACCAACGGGCACAAACTAAGGTTTGTGTGTGTGTGTGTTGTGTGTTTACTAAGGTAAATACAAGGTCGCTCCAGGAAGTCTGTGAACACCCCAGGAGTGTTCTGAACTTCTGGAAGGAACTGGGCTGGTTGGAATGACTGGCCAACACTGCACGCAAAATGGACCCAATTAAGCGGTCTAATTGCGGAAACAGGAGCCCTTTACCAATACCAATGGGTTATTTTTAGAGTTAAATCGTTTCTTGGACATTGCAAAACTTTATTTTTCTAAAATAAACGTAGCCTAAGTTACTCCTTATTACAACAGCTACGTGCCAATAAAAAACCCGTCAAAATCAGTCCAGCCATTTCAAAGATTAGGCGAAACAAACAGACAGACAGACATACAAAAATTGTAAGAAATGTTATTTTGGTGTATGTACCGTATATATATTCATATACATGTAGTAAAAACGGTTGTTTCAATATTACAAACAAACACTCCAATTTTATTTATATGTATAGATATTATACGAGATTTGCACAGATTTGATGAGTAATATTGAAATCAACATCATTAATATCACTACATATTATAGAACAACGTTCTCCGCCGCGTCTGTTCGCGATAAACTCAAAAAGTACTGCACCGATTTTCATGCTGTTTTCACCATTAGATAGATTTATTCTCGAGGAAGGTTTAAGTATATAATTTGTTAAGTTTTTGTAGACATGCGGTGTTGGAAAAAAATAAGCCGTCTGGGAGCTTTGAACGAAAACCCTTTGAGATATAAGTAATCAAATAATGTATGGTGAAATTGTGTATCTTATATAGTTCTACAGAAAAGTCCGCGATGGCATATTATGTCTATCTCTTAAAGATAACATACCATATCCATTTTAATACTATATTGTTATGTTTATACATAATACGAAATAAATCCTTATCATTTTATTACTACATAATATCATAAAATCATTCAGAAATACGTTTTTGTTTCATTTGTAACTTATTAAAAAAGATTACTTATTCTAGACTACATTATACCTGAATATTTACATCATTTTTTTTCTATTGACAGGATAGCATCTGTCGGGTCAGCAGGTATACTTTTGCCAGGGGCGTGCATATCATATAGGCAATTTGGCAGTGCCTACCTCGTAATGAACCTAAATAAATATAGTGTTACAATTATAATTAATTAATTATTATTAATTTAATTTGGTTCCGTTACTTTATAACCAACTCCTATTGAACCCACCTCAACAATTTTCCTAAATACCTACGGTAATCAAACTCTAGGCTCAACTACGACTAGTAATGTACAGTGCCTAATACCTATATATTTCTTTGAATTGATCTCTGACACTGCGAAAACTATTTTTAGAATTAGCAATGAAAAAGTGGTGCAAGTTGTATTAACAAGTACAATATTCTGTCGAGACTATATGTAGATCGCGGAATGGGTTGTAGTGAAGCCCTTTCTGTTAATACTCAGAAAATACAAGTTTGGACTTTAAGAACTACGAAAACTCTATTTGAGGTATAAAGGCTCTTTGATAACACCATTCTTAGTGTCTCGTCTAGTGTTGGAATAATGCGGTTGCCAATTTCCCAATTATAAGAAACTAGAGGTATATAACTATAAGTAATACAATATTTGAAGCTGGCCCAAAGAACAAGCTTCACGGCAGAAATAGGCGCCGTTGTGGAACCCATCATCTAGCCGGCATCCTGTGCAAAGGAGCCTACCACTGGTAAACTACGACGACCCGACAGCCCCGTAATACGTGACCATTTTGATTTATGATTAGCTAGTGCTATAATATTAGAAATACTAAAGAAGTAATGCCAAGCGTGGCGTTTACGACTTGATAATCTTAATCGGTTTCAGTATCAAAAGATTCGCTTTCCTTATTTCTGTCTTGCTGTATCTCCGTTAGATATGTTCTTCTCTCTCTGTGTCTCTCTTTGTCTATACGTTAGTATATTGTAAGTCTACTTTCGCGGTAGAAGATACAACTTGAAGCCACGTCTCTACATAACGCCAAGCGATCTTAAACTAAAAGTAATGCTATTTTTTTCCAACATTTTTTTTTAAATAAAGCCATATTGGATAACCTTCTCTCAATTAATTGATAATTCCATTCCGTCGACTTAAATTTAGTTGATTATCAAACGTCCAAATCAGCCCAAACAAAAGATAGGGCCTATTAAGCCCAACACTTTAACCCTTCGTAGGTTAATCAAAAGCCATAGGTATAATCCATCCCATTGACCCAGATCATAAAATTTTACGAGTATAGCAAGGCCTCACCACAAGTAAAGGAAAACTCCTAAAAAGTTACTTGTTTTCAACTGACTCTAAAAAAGGAGGAGGTTCTTGATTCGACGGTATATTTTTTTTGTATTCTCGATATCTCAGATCTCAACCATTTTTAGACCGATCTGAAAATTTGTTTTTGCGATAAATTGTTTGATAGCAAGTTTGTTGAATTATGAATCATCACTTTTGTCGCCTACAAAACAATGGTAGTAAATATGTCTCAAACCATTGAACTTTTTAATTACTTTTACACTCTCGAAAAGCCTTTATACGAAAAACTGCGTCGTTTATTTATATATTTTGTCAAATGAATATTTTGACCCAAAGACTGATATTGGCACAATAAAAATTAATATATTCAGTAGTTTTTTCGTTTTGCCCAGCCATACATACACACAAAATTTCTATACAATACTTTTTGATCCGGAATTCTTTCCAGAAAACACAGCTAGTAGCTACTTATATTTTTTTAAATTAATATTCAATGTACAGTTTTAAGTTTGTTAAGATTTTATTGTATGTAATATGTATTGACAGATTGATGACACTCGCAGATACAACATTTGGAACACAGATCTTCAGATATCCAACAGTTTCGGTCTATTTAGAATTCTTTAGACAGTGTCAGGTTAACGTTAAGGTTATTTCGAGCGATGTTCAGTTCCGTAGTCACCTGGAAGAGAAGGCTAAACTGGCCTCTAAAAATCTGGGAGTACTTAACAAGGCGAGACAGCACTTCACTACAAAACATCGCCTGCAATTCGGCCTCACATGGAGTACTGTTCTCAACAAAGGGCGGGCGCTCCCCAGTACCAGCTTGTTCTATTCGAACACACATGTATAACGAAGAGCGGCTCGAATCATCGAAGATCAAGGCTCAGTGGATGGATGACTGCTCAGAGGAATTCAAATTCAAATATTTTTATTCAAAATAGGATTTATAATCACTTATTGAACGTCAAAATCTACCACCCATTGTTCGAGTTGATACCAGCATACGACTTCCATCACCGGACATAACATCAAAATGCTAAATCCACCCGCATTACGTTGCCTTCTATTATTATACTACAGCTGTTGTTTACGATGTTGTCATTTGAAAGTGAAGTTCGATACCCCGTGCCCGATCACCTCAACTGGTATGATTGTTTGCATTACGAATATACCTCAACTGGGCTATAAGATCGATGGTAGACAGACATACATCTCAGCCAAACTCGTCACTCAATCTCGGCGGCGACCATTTTATTAATTTCGTATCGAGTGAAAAACAAGAAGGCAAACAAAAAGACATTGTATTATTTAGTGGTATTAATTCAGCCGGGCACCGCGGTAAGTGGCCGGCCGGGCTTCGTGACTCGAGCTCCGTCTGCGTTAATTAGTTTTTTGTTGGTTGGGCGGCTCAGTCGACGCCGTCAAATTACGATGAGTCGGCCGTTCGGCTACCGGCCTCGTAATAATTATACACTCGTTACTACTGTGGCGCGGCCTCGGGTACCACGATGCGTCAGCGTCGCATACGACGTCCATTTCAACATCGATAGCTAGTAGTCGGTTCTATGGTATTCTTGTTTTTATGGAAGTGGAGGGCAAGGGCCGTTGCCGACCTTTAAGGAAGGTGTACCTACGCACTTTTTTGAAGGTACTCATGTCGTATCTTGCCGGAAACACCGCGCAAGGAAGCTCATTCCACACCTTTAGTGTACGTAGAGGAAAGTTCCTTAAAAACCGCACTGTGGAGGACCGCCACACATCCAGATGGTGGGGATGATATCCTAATTTGTGGCGTATCATCAGGTGAAACAGCTATTCGGAACACACCGCGTGATAAATGCGGTAGAATACACACATTGCAGCGACGTTACTACGCAAGGCCATTTGATTCTGGATTTAATGTCACCGTCAATTAATGCTGAATCTGGTTTTCAATAAGGCGATTATAATCTCCAAATCAATATAGTATTGTACAGAAACAATAAACTATCACATTCAAACAAATCCCAAGCTACGTCATCCGAAAGATGGATTCAAGAATGATATGACCAAAACTTTCTATAGATCGGTTGTTGAAATGATAAAACCAGGTATTCGAATCGCCAATTTAGGACGATGGATGCTTAACTGTACCTATCATGCAAATACCAATCCAAAAATAAATTCTATCCCACTGATAGATTGAAAAGAATTAATGTCGTATCGCCTATAATATTTAGAATTGCTATCTTTAATATGCGCCCGAAAATTCATACAGTCCATATATCATGAGCTTTTATCCCTACATGATCCAGTCGGCTGTTTTTTGAGTTAAATAATTATTATTATTCATTATGGTTCACTGCTGATCAAATCCACGTTTTTCGTTACTTCCTTCTTATTACAAAACCAATATAATCAAACATCGATGCATCGGGGCTTAGTAGCATCGCAGGTAGGCGTGTACCGAATGAAGTAGTATCGATAAATCTATCGATAAAATCGGCGACGTCGACGCGCGCGGTAATTCCACACTGACATGACAGCGTAACTCGGTGGCGACGCGTGCGCATTTCATTCCGCCCGCACCGAGACGCGCTCCGAAATAATCGTCATCCACTCAATGTAGATAGTAATCAACGCGGCTATTATTATTCTTAATGTAATTTTTTCTGTGTCGGAGATAGGTGAGGATTACACGAGATTCTCTTTGTTGTTTTAAAGTTCATGTGGTTTCTTTTTTCTCTCGAACTTAACTAACGTGATTTAAACTTTATTCCCTTTAAGAATAATAAATGATTACTTTATGATAAATGTTAAAATATAAATAATAATAAGTTGAAAAAAGTCTTTTTGCATACAGTTTGCATTTTATAATTTTATTACAAAATAGTCCTTTTATCGGTCTTTTTAAAACTCAATTATATGAATGACTAATTTATTACAATTTTTATACTATATTTGACTTTTTAAATTTTAGATTTTCTTTTTTATAACCTTGTGTTTAACTTTGTCTACATATGTATATTATGGTTATTATTTTCTAATGACAGCAAAGCTATTATACATTGGTGTTGCAAAAGAGCAATCGAAAGCAATGTTTATTATTATAATTATTGTTGGCGCAAATAAGCACTCAAATCTGATCTATTGTGCCCCCTACGTGTGTTTGGTGGACGCACGCCCTAACGATGACTATGCTCAATGTGATGAGGCAGTTGGGCAACGTTGAGAGAATTTTCCCTTGCATATTCGAGTTCAATTTGTATCTAAATGACATCCTAAGCCAAGCAACCTTAAGGCGACACTAAATGGCAGCGACCTTGAGCGATATGAGTTCACGTCTGCCGGCCCGCCATCTATGTAACAAAGCCAATATTTTCAAAATTCTTGCGTGGAAAACAGTTTATATGCTTACAATCCTCGTTATTCACTACTAATCTGAATAAATGAACCTACACAAAAAAGTACAAGGTATAAGAATAACTTTTCTGAGAGAGGTACCAAAAAAATGCGTCACGCCATGCCAAAAAACTTGTTTAACTTCAAAGAAAAGTGGTAGTTCAAAAAGGCTCGGCAGTGTTAACTATAACCAACAGCAAGCATTAGCAACCTACAAATAAGACTTGAGGATATGTATAACAGGATTGAGTAGTGTTCATAGCTCGAAATGCTATACTTTCACGACAGAATTTGTCTAAAAACATCATGTTTGCGTGTTTTCTGCTTACTCTTCGCCTTAAAGAGGCGCAGTATCCTCATTTGACACAGGTGGGGTAGGTCTTCTTCCTGGACATTGAGGGCCTTGAGGCAACCTGACCTCAATGCGGCGATGGCCTCACATTCCAGAAGGATGTGTTTAGGATCCTCGTAGGCCTCTTGGCATTTTTTTTTATTAAAATCAGGTATAGTTAATCGCAAAACTGCAAAATGGAATTGGACAGGCCATATATCAAGGGCCAGTAACGAAAGATGGAGCAGTATAGCAACAAACTGGTACCCATTAGACGCCAAAAGAAGAAGAGGTAGACCTGGTACTAGATGGAGAGACGACCTAGTAAATTACGAAGGAGTGATGTGGTCGCGCACAACATACAATAAGGACCAATGGAAAAAGAAGGGGCAGGCCTTTGCCCAGCAGTGGGATGATATATAAAAAAATATTGTAAATAAATTAGTAATAGTTTTAATATTGTAATAGGCTTTAATAAGTAATAAATAAATAGTTAATCGTCCTTTAAACAGCACGCGTTGTATATTTCGTGCAATTTTTGGTGAAAGAGTTAATGATGAGGTATTGGGATTCCAATATACGTTGTAGACAAATTTTAAAACTTTAAAATTATTTTTCTTGTATTTGTTATGGAAACAGGAAGTTACAGCAGAGCTACCTAACAGTATGTAATACATTCGAATATTTTCCCATTTTCATACAAAACAACTTAGATTAAGAATGATGAGGGTCACCAGTTGATCAACGACCGACAGTACGGCTTTCGCCATGGTCGGTCGGCAGGTGATCTTCTGGTAAACCTAACACATAGATGGGCGGCGGCTATTGAAAGCAAGGGGGAAGGCCTGGCAGTTAGCCTGGATATAGCGAAGGCCTTTGATCGTGTATGGCACAAGGCGCTCCTCTCATAACTACCATCATTTGGGCTTCCCGAGAGCTTGTGCAAGTGGACCTCCAGCTTCCTCACTGGGCGTAGCATACAGGTCTACGGATATTGCTCGAACCCGAAGCCCGTGAATGCTGGAGTGCCCCAAGGCTGTGTGCTATCTCCTACGCTGTTTCTTCTGCATATCATTGATATAGCAATGTTGCTATGCGGACGACAGCACTGGTGATGCCGTATTCACGGGCCATGCAGGTCTCTCTCGGGAAATCGTCGACCAGTGCCGGGAGAACTTGTGTCTTCTATCGAGTCCTCTCTCGAGAAGGTCGCGGAATGGGGTAAACTGAACCTTGTCCAATTTAACCCCCAGAAGACTCAAGTTTGCGCGTTTACCACTAAATAAACCCCATTTGTCGTATCACCGCTCTTCGAGAACAAAAAAAAAACTACCGCTCTACCTAAGAACAAAAGCTTTTTTATTACGGCAAATATTAGATGCTTGTGTGTGTGGCGTCATGACACTCAATGGCATCTTTCAAATTTTGTAACATACGCTTCGTGTTATTTTACATTAAAATTAATAAAATACAAAATACCTACTGATGCTATATAATCCCAGTGTATTTCTTATTTCTTGCAGTATTATTTTTACACAGTTTTACTACGTAACCCGGCTTTTTAGTTTCAATTATTAGCAAAGTTTAACAGAACATGTGGCACGTCAACGTCAAACATTGTTAGAGCGCAGCGGAGACCAGACCTTAATCTAAGAAAGACAAATACTTTCAATTTTAGTTTTTTAGATGGATCTGATAGTTTTTCCTAACTTTGTCAAACCACCCCAATTTAAAAGTAAACAAAATCATTATAGAAGTATTGAACTTATAACACTAGAAATAAGGGATTGCTTGTAACTAATTCTAGTAGGCTTCATAAGATACATAATAGCTTTAAGGGTAAATGTATACACTTCTACAATAAAGTCCCAGCCACTGTTCAGGCATTGTCTATAAATAAATTTAAATGTTTTATAAAAAAATGGCTCTGTCGTAAATCCTATTACTCCACTGCTGAATATCTAAATGATCGGACAGCCTGGGACTAGATTGCGATTATTTTATAGCAACTGTACAATATTGTATATTTTTATTGTTAAGAGCGCAAAAAAAACAAAATCATTATAGAAGTATTGAATTATAACACTAGAAATAAGGGATTGCTTGTAACTAATTCTAGTAGGCTTCATAAGATACATAATAGCTTTAAGGGTAAATGTATACACTTCTACAATAAAGTCCCAGCCACTGTTCAGGCATTGTCTATAAATAAATTTAAATGTTTTATAAAAAAATGGCTCTGTCGTAAATCCTATTACTCCACTGCTGAATATCTAAATGATCGGACAGCCTGGGACTAGATTGTGATTATTTTATAGCAACTGTACAATATTGTATATTTTTATTGAAAAGAGCGCAAAAAAAAAGAATGCTGGGAGAGTTTCTTGCGCCGCTTCTTCTCTCTCAGAGCGCCATTTGTTTCCGAAGCGGTAGTAGTATCTAGTAGTATAAGAAATGACATCAAAAAGAATTCTAAAGGAATCAATTTTGAGAAAATAAATGCCTTTTATGCCTTTTATACTATACAGACGAATATATCTAATATATAAAAATCTCATGTCGCGGTGTTTGTAGTTAAACTCCTTCGAAACGGCTTGACCGATTCTCATGCAATTTTGAGTGCATATTGGGTAGGTCTGAGAATCAGACAACATCTATTTTTCATCCCCCTAAATGTTAAGAGTGGTCCACGCCAATTTTTATTTTTATTTTTTTGACACTTATTTTAAATTTTTTGATTATGAGTCAGCATTAAAAAATACATACAACTTCAAATTTTCACCCATCTACGATCAACAGTTACTTTTATATCGCGATTTTAATATCGGCAATACAACGTTTGCTGGGTCAGCTTGTAAGCCTATATATTCGTATGTATAGTATGTAAGTGTATATGTATATGCGGTACAAAACATAAAGAGTTTTTGTTGTGTATAAAATTACTGCTTCCTAAGTGCATGCCCTCCTATGGAAGATAGGTATTTATTAATGATTTAATTAGTTGAGAGCACGGCGGCTACTGATTTCTTTGTTGCCACTTGCAGTCATTCAAACACCTAAATTGGGCTTCTAACTAATTACCGCCTCACTTCAAGGGCTGTCAAGATCTCAAGATACGAATTTAGCGAAGATTTAAATAAATTTAATCATGTATCATGCTTCGATCGTTTAAACGTCTAGATAGACGAAATGAATGACGAATGAAAACGTCGAAAACAATTGAGGTTGACAGTAAGCCTCTGTTTTTTTTTCTTTATTTATTTATTTAGGGGATTTTATATGTATGAACATGTCAGCTCTACTATGATATAAGTACATTTACACTAAAACAAAATTCTTAACTTAACAAACTAAATAAAGTTATTAATAATTACCAGATTTTTTAATTATCGAAAAATAATAATAAATAAATAAAAAAAGGCTTTTATTGTATATCAAAATTATATTTTATTGATTATCCTCTATCACAATCATCCTATTATCAAGCTACCGACTTGACTTGGAAGACTCTTAAACTGAGGTCAAAACTGCAGAACTACTCGCCTGCCGCGAACTTGGGGTGAAGTTGAATCATCGCGACAATTTGTTTTTTTTTAAAGTTATAATCCTCACTTTTGGGATTAATTACAAACTGAGTTTGTATCACTTTAGAAAAAATAACAAATTGTTTAGATTAGATAGAGCGACATCTTCAGTCAATTTCCTAAATATGCAAATATTGGGGTTGATCAGGTTATCAACTGTAAAGTATATCGTGTAGATGAAGCCACAACCTGAGAGTTGAACAAGACATACAAGATTTACCAACGATTCATCACTAAAACAGTTGGCTCAGTGGAAGAGCGCTCACACGGAACACGTTAGTTCGCGGGTTCGAGTTCGGTTCCCACATCGTACAAAAATTTTGTTTTCAAACTTAATTCGTGTCAATAATCGTGGCCTCATAAAACCGTACAATAGCTTTTTTAATTAAACATTCTTACCACCAGAACATTTAAGTCTTTTTTTTTATGGAATAGGAGGACAAACGAGCGGACGGGTCACCTGTTGTTAAGTGATCACCGCCGCCCACAATCCCTTGCAACACCAGAGGAATCACAGGAGCGTTGCCGGCCTTTAAGGAAGGTGTACGCGCTTTTTTTGAAGGTACCCATGTCGTATCGTCCCTGAAACACCGCACAAGGAAGCTCATTCCACAGCTTTGTAGTACGTGGAAGAAAGCTCCTTGAAAACCGCACTGTGGAGGAACGCCACACATCCAGATGGTGAGGATGATGTCCTAACTTGTGGCGTGTCGTGCGAAGGTGGAATTCGGCGGTCTTAATTCAAGTATTCATTGAATATTTTTCAAACTGTACAACTGACAGCCCTAACACTCATGATACGTAGTAGCTATAACGCATACGCGGAGCAATGTGAGGCCGTTAATTAAAAACTTGGAAGCCATCACTAGATTAGTTGTAACGGCCACAAAAAGGACGGAGCTGGTTCGGGCGAAACACCTCGATTCGTCACGAGTCACAGCTTTATTTTTATTTGAATGCGCCCTTTGTTCGACTTAACCGAATTTGCTGTTATAAAAACTGGCTAATTAAGAAATGTTTTGACTGCCGTTAGAAGTTTTAGCGTTCTTGTCCAACGGCTCCCTCCGATTGTCCTCATTCAAATTTTATTGCGGCTTCAGATATTTCATTAGACAATTCTTTGTGCTTTTGAAGGATGTTAAATCATTGTTCTTAATCTCCGAAGAACCGTAAAGTTTTCTATAAGCTTACATCAATTGTTCACCAAAAAAGCTTCTTGTCCTTATAATATAATAATAATATTGACACACTTTTTACACAAATTATCTTGCCCCAAGTTAAGCATATATAGCCTGTGTTATGGGTTACAAGACAATGATATATTTAATACAATATACTTACTTAAACATACATAAATACATTTAAACATCCATGACTCGGAAACAAACATCCATATTGATCATATAAATGCTTGCACCTACCGGGATTCGAACCCGGGACCTCTAGCTTAGTAGGTAGGATCGCTAACCACTCGGCTATACAGGCTATATATACCTTATAACATACATTTGACGAGAATATTATGTATCTTGTTTAGAACAACAAAATAAGTCTTTAATACTAGAATCGTTATATTTTATATCCATCCACGTGTAAATAGGGGTGTTATGATTTTGCGTGGCTATGTGTAGCATTCTACCTTCCAAAGTAATGGACCGATTTTGATGAGTATTTTTCATTTAAAGCTGATGTGATGATGCTTCTAAGCTATTACATAATATATGGCCAGGGATATTTAAAATTTATAATTTTATTAAAACTCAAACTTTTTTCTGGATCGTGTAAAGTTCATCAAACTTAAAAATCGCCAACTAACATTATTTTGTTACATACACTAAAACAATAGCTTTATAACTTTCTACTATTACTTTCAAATATAACAATTTAATTCAAAACAAAAATAGGAAATAAAAGAAAGTGCCTTGACCAAGACGCCCGGGAAGAGCTTTTTTAATCTTTACAGAGATAGTTTATAAGTCTTATGTATCTTATTACCTTTTATCTTTATTTATATGTATTACAATATCATTTTATCTATTTGTTTCGTATGCACACTGGGTATTTTGCCTTTAATAAAAACTTATTACTATTATTAATAATTTTGAACAAGTAGGTATATCTGAACTGGACACGATCTTCTCAGGTGATTTTTTTAAGTTACTTATCAATGTGTTTATTAAAACAATTATCTATTCATTGCACTAACTGTAGTCTGTGTTATTTATTATACATGTACAATTAATCAAGCATATATATCTATATATATATCTTTAAACGAGCAATTCTTGAACATATACATATATATATATAATCTGAATCTCGGAAACGGCTCTAGCGATCATAAAATTTAGTATACAGGGGATTTCGGGGGCGATAAAACGATCTAGCTAGGTTTTAATTTAAAAAAAATTAGTTTTATCCGTTTAATGAGAAATACCTACAATAACATTACAATACAAAGATAAATTTCGCCACTATATACAAGACTATAATAGCTCAGATATTGGGACATAGGGTGATCTGGAAAGCAGAAGAAACCAGATGTCCTATTTGTTTTTAATCCGAACAAGGCTCGGTCGTCCGGATATTTATATATAATATACTTTCTTATTTTTTATTAAATTCGAACTCATATATTTTTATTAATACTTACTTACTAATATTTTAATATGAACAAAAATTAATAAACAGACAGTCATGTGGGAAGGATGGACGAAAGTAGCTTGACTGCACAAGTTTGCACGCCTAGGTCAATTTGTCCTAGCTTTCCCAGATCAGGGTGTACTTAAAAGAGAGCAGGCCAGCTTTCATAAAAGGGTGGATGCGAGTGTAAGAACACAGCGAAATACGGAACCGTGTCAAAACTAAGAGCCCTCTGAACGATTCCTTCATCATTCGCCTCGCAAAGTTACGTCCCACACAAAAAATTCTTTGTTCGACCTAGATTTTATTCCTATTTCGGCTCGAAAATAAGAATAATGAATAATTTATTATTTTATTCTTGTTAAGTCACACTTTCTGTTCATTATTCGCCTCGGGTATTAATTTATGTGTTTTACAACATGTTTTGTACGGACAGCGTACAAAATATTTTAACTAATCTTATTTTTGACAATGAATATTATTAATTAACTCAACAAATTAGTACTCAATACCAGAAATAAATTAATGGCAACAGGAGCCTTTTTTAACCGTTAAATGCATATAATATAATACTTTTGTTTTTTTGGTTTTAAAACTCTTTTAAAAAACGTGTACAATGTGTGCCCGCTAGACATTTAGACAAGCAAGTTTATAACTTTACATTTACAAGCAGGTAAGTCATAACGTAAAGTCGTTTGGTCTCGGGTAAGCTATTGCTCTTATATATATATAATATTGTTGTAATTCACATTTTTTTTCTGGCTGTACTAAAATAACATTATATGAAGTGACCCGAAACATGAACAAAAATAAACATGGGACGAAACAGGAATGTAGCACGAAAACTCGAGGCGAAACAGGAACTAATCCTCTGAATTGTTTTTCTTGAATTCGGTTGAACACAAGTTCTAAACATCATTTTAAGAAGACGATATATTCATTAAACACTGAAGTAAATCAAAATAACGAAAGAGTAAGTAAAAAGATAGAGAATAGCAATAACATCGGGCCGGTCCCGCTTCTGATTTATGTCCGTAATTTTCCAGACAGTTATAAAAATCTAGCTGCGATTTTTCATCGCGCTCACATAATTAGACAATTCATGAATAGGAGTCATATTTCGAAAAGCTCACGTCACGGATTTATCCTTGAATCGTATTTAACCTACGACAAATAGTGTCTAATAGCCGTTCCCAATATGCAGGCTATCCCTTACTTGAGATAAAAATTGTAACTATCGTTGACTTTTCTGTCCCAATAAACTTGTAACCAAGTAACTCGCCTTGAGTTACCATCGATAGCATGCACGCATCCGTGCACGCTTTCTGTCAATGGGACGACGTATAGCTTACCAGCGATAGAAGTTTGTATGGAAATTGAAATTCACGCGTCCCATTATAAGGCAATACGAATGACTTATCGGGTATATTGGGACAGCTTCAGATTATTGACTGCTAATTACTGACAGTAGAAGGTAGTTATTTATCTCTATCTAGAGATAGTATATTGGGGACGGCGGTAAGACAATGGTGTACTATATTAACTTAAGTAAACACATTGTACCAGTAAAGTAGGCTAATTGTTCGACCATAACTATTAATAAACAGGGTGTAAACAGACAACCTCGAAATACGTAAGGTTTGCTTAGAGCTCCCTATAACTATATCATAGCTACTGGCATTTTAGCGAGGAGTTCTGTAGTTGCAGAAAAATAATTTTTAGGCAGCATTCTAATGCATATACATATTACAAAGACTGTAAATAATATTAACTTTATGTTTGTAAAGGTATTAATATGTATTCTGTTCAAGTGCGAGTCATAGAGCCGGCATCCTGTGCCAAGGAGCTTCTCACTGGTCTAAAATCAATGAATCAAAAAATTAAACTGATGACAAATTTAACAGAGAATTATAATAAACACATCAATTTCACTTTAAACATACATTTTAATACTTATAAAAGCAGAAGGACATTTTTATTATAAGAAAATTACCATAAAATAAAAATTAATTTTATATAATGCATTTAATCAAGGCCCTTTACTACTAAATTCAAGTGTATTCCATATTCGGTAAAATGTTTATCGCATTAAAATCGTATATTCGGTCATAACTCGTCATTAATTATGAAATATATAAAACAAATAAAACAAGTTGTTTGAATGTTGTACACAGGCCGGTGCCTGCACCCCGGTGTTCCGTATTAATTTCTGTCATGCCTTTAATTGGTCACCTCGCGCTAAAGCCTTTACGTCGTAGAGTATTAAACCTAACTCAGACGGCATTTACAAGCCAAAATTATACAAATGATTTGAGTTTTCTTTAGTGTTAATTCCGCCAATATTTGTCTTTAACCAATTCGACACATGTTTCGCCTCTACACGAGGCATCCTCAGGACTATCTATTTTCATTCATAAACATTAACATTAAGTTATGTGTGATTTTACCGAAATTTCAGTTAAATTATTCATTGAATAAACAATAGGCTCGGTTCAATGTGTGTCGGTGTTATTCCCAAACTCCTACATTCTAACCATATAGGTTAGGCATAGAATAGAACCCAGACAATAGAACAACATTGATTTGGTACTGGTACCAATAGTTTAAGATATTAATCAGTTCAAAGACTAATATGCTATATTAGTCCTATAATGCTTTTATACTATATTTCGTAATGAAGCAAATGGAACGCTTAGATAGATCTAGAAAATAAACAAAACAGGAGTATTAATTTTATGTAGTATATAGCAGTTTGGATCAGGCACACAATAAAGCATTAAAAATATAACAATAGCATCTCCTTTTCGTTTATTATTCCAATATTTTAATAAATTCGTGGACAGCACTAAGTCCAGTGCGATCTAAAACGTCCGCTCACTTGATACAAAAACGAACAGATTTTAATTTATAAGAGACAGGACAAACGATTAATAATTTATTTTGGACCGTCCGTCCCTGCGAGAGGGCGAGCGTTAAAAACAACCGTTAAGACCGGCGACTTTGTATAGTTTGCGTTTAGTCCGAAATGCCAATTGCGAGTATACACAAGTATAACAGCGAGCCGGAATGTCGCATTAAAAAACCCCGCAGATAAATAAATCGCGTCGCACATCGGGCAGCCAAAAAAAACTTCTATATTCGATTCTTTAATGTGTTTAAAAAAGATATAAATAAGCGGAGAGTCTGGATTCGATTGAAAATGAATGAGGGTGAGCGCGATAGTGGAAATTAGCATTGAGGTAGGATTCAGCGGCCTTTGTGCGATCATATCGAGGTGTATTCTTTGCGCTTTTTACCGTGGCGACGGAGCCGGCGCGGCGTTTCAGGCCTTATTACGCTCCTTTTGGATTTTTTCGTCTAAATAATTACGAAGGCGCATCGATGGCTTGTCGATAGAATTGCAATCGGGACCACTTCCACAGAGATACGATGAAACAAGAACAGAATGCGATTTACTTGCGTGTACGTATTTGTGGCCAAGGGATGTGCGTTCGTTATTAAGTAGAAGTTTTAACCTATCATTAAAGATATTTACCGTGATTCAAGGATTATTATTTATTTATGGAATGGATCACCTGGTGGTAAATGGTCATTATGAAGGTACACAATTTGGTTGCACGCGGAGGAAAGATTCCCGTTTCCTGCAAACTTCATAATAACGTACCGTGATGTAGGTAAATATATAATATGGAAGGTAAGAAGTATGGGATGAAGCGGCTGTGATGAAACCGTTAGAAACTCAGTCAAATAATGCAAAACATCCCGATATTAGGGCTATTATTGTTCAAAATGATGAAAGATTTTTATATAATGGATAGGAGGACGAACGCAGAGTTCGCTTGATGCGAGTGGTATACCTGTCTGGTTTAATAGTGAACAAGAGGATGTGTTGCAACGTCATCTAGGTACAGTTTATGACAAAGTGGATATCACAGAAACCGTCACCACGGAATTCAAAAACAATCCTGGGATACAAAATTTCAAATCAATGTATCGAATAAATTCTGAAAATTTTCGACAAAAATTATACGAAAACTGAATTTTGTGTACATTATACGAATTAAATAAATGAACAGTTTTTTCTTTATTTGTTTGAACGCACTAATAAAAAAACATATACACAAATAATTCCAAATAACTAGTTAATAGATTAACGTTGTTATTTAGCTAGCCTTAAATATATAAATCGTAAGAGAAGCCGAACTGTTTTATCAGCGTGTGGTGATGTAATGTTTAGTGATAAGTAAATTATTTAAGTAATGAATAATTAAGAAGATAAGAGCTAAGGAAAAAAGGGAGTAAGCATTAAGCAAGAGATCATTAGCGATGGCGCCTTAAATGACGACATTGCAATAATAAAGGCAACAATGGGATTGAATGCAGATGCTGAGGACGGAGCAGGGAAGGCAGCGCGATCGACATTTGTATGCGGTATCTAAGAGCACAATTGGAAGCCGGCGTTGCTCTTCACGCTAATGGTACACTATCGGACGATCGCTGAGCGGGGACCGCCTCGGAAGACCACACCGTACTTTACTGCTTACAATAAATAAACGCGGCTTCAGCCACCGCATAACACTTACTAAACAATGCCCTATCATTACAAGCTAGTTTCTTTGTTTATGCAAAACTACATCTGTCGTATTCTGCATTATATGCGGTGTGGCTTTTACTATTGTTAATTTAGTACTGTTCGAAAGGAAATTGGTTTATTGGGAATTTTCTGCGATTTGAAGCTTTTTAAGTAAGGACTTTACCAGCGTCAACTTCGATTACATCATGAATTGGATTTGGGTCACAATTTTGAATATTTTTTAGCTCGAAACACTCATCGCTTACTAAAGACTGTCCTATCATTACAAGCTAGTTTCTTTGTTTTTGCAAAACTAAATCTGTCTTATTCTGCATTATAATATGTGGCTTTTACTATTGTTAATTTAGTACTGTTCGAAAGGAAATTGGTTTATTGGGAATTTTCTGCGATTTGAAGCTTTTTAAGTAAGGACTTTACCAGCGTCAACTTCGATTACATCATGAATTGGATTTGGGTCACAATTTTGAATATTTTTTAGCTCGAAACACTTATCGCTTACTAAAGACTGTCCTATCATTACAAGCTAGTTTCTTTGTTTTTGCAAAACAAAGATGGTGGATGGTTTGAAAGAAAATTATCTGCGATTTAAAACTTCTTAAGGAAGTACTTCGCCAGCGTCAGTTTCGTTTAAATCATGAATTGGATTTGGGTCACAATTTTAAGATTTTTTAGCACGAAACATTTAATAATTGGACATAATAGAATCAGCTATTATGGTTTCAGACATATCGTGAACCTTTATAGATTCGTCATGTCTGTCTGTCTGTCCGTGTATGTCACAGACACATTTTTCCAAAACTATAAGAACTATACTGTGGAAACTTGGTAAGTAGATGTATTCTGTGAACTGCATTAACATTTTCACACAAAAATAGAAAAAAAACAATAAATTTTAGGGGTTCCCATACTTAGAACTGAAACTCTACATTTTTTTTCATCAAACCCATACGTGTATGGATAGGGTCTTTAAGATGTCTTTAAAAATGATATGGATGTTTTTAATATCATTTTTTTTTCTATGCTACATAGATTGCGCGAGGGACACTTCCAAAGTGGTAAAATGTGTGTAACTTCTAAAATAAGAGAATGATAAAACTAAAATAAGTAAATGATACATTACCATGCTAAGTAGTTTTTTTTAATACGTATATGAGAACTCATTTGCAATATATTATTTTAAGCAAATAATTTTTTTAACGTTTTCCATTTAAATAATATTATACCATTTTCCTTTCTATATAACTTATATATATCATGTTACTTGCTGCTACGGAATCCTTCATGGACGAGTCCGACTCGCACTTGGCCGCTTTTGCGTACTTAAATGGATAAAGTGATACTAGTTTGATTTGAAGATAAATTCATCAAAATCCATCGAAAAGTTTTTTGAGATGTGGCAAATTATCGTTTTTGTTAAATCAGCCTGGACAAATTTTGCATTTAATATTATTTTATACCCTAAACCAGCATATTTGGAAAACAATAATAGATCTTAAATGGAATAATTTGTGGTGAAATGACCAGATGACCTACGTAATGTTAAGAGGCATTATCTGACCATAACATTGAACAATTATGATTGTGTAATTCATACTGTAGCAATTCATAAATCACACCAAACGAATTTTATTGCTGACTGTACTCATAAGTACAGATATATATATATAGATATTCTAAGTAAATTTTGAAGTATACCGAGGCTGGGAATACATAATATGTTCTTTTGACACACGATTACTCGTCGTGTAATATTAAAAGTATTAGGAGATGGGTAAAAATTTTTTTTAATTGAGAATTATTTATGAAATTTTTCAATGTCACATTTGTGTCGATGTTTATGTGGTTATGTTAGAACGACTCTACAAACGCACTAAAGTGAGTTTTTTATTTTGATGCGACCCGATTATAACATTACATTGTATATGCATTGTCTCATGTGTCTGCAATCTCACCTCCAGTCATACATAGCAAAATAACATAGGTTTAAAATTTTTAAACAGGAAATCTCAGGGCTACAGCATGTCTTCAAAAATAAAGTCGCGGAAACTTTTAAACATCAATGACCATATGAAGCGTCTTGCAACTATAAAATATTTAAATGACGTGGTTTTAATGCTCACAAGAATGCAATTAAAAGTATGCTTGTGAGACGGCGCAATTAAAAAAGGTCACTGTAATTAATATGTCGAAACGGCGATTTAAGGTAACTTAATTCTTGCGCATTTAAATTTATTGCTTGTGAATCATGAGTTGCCTGACATTTTACTGGATTTATTGCAATAATTATTGTTAATTTGTTGCTGTCGCTAATTATACCTGATTGATTAACGTGGCTGACGTCAATAATCTTTGGAAATATACAATGTGAGGCCTTTGGATATGTCCCGGTTATTGTCACAGATTCACCTTTCAGTGGACCCGAGAACTCCAGTACTATACGGCCATATTATCTCTGGACCTCGCTGTAACGTGAAGCCCCCTCTCGTTCCCCTTTCACCCCCTAGCTCTCGTCCTGTTGCGTCAGTGCGCTTTTGCAGTTTCATTACTTTTGTTTACTTAAAAGGGGCACTTACCTGAAACGATATTCCATGTATTTTTAAATTTGAGTATGCTGTTATGTGAACAGTTTTTCACTGAACAATTTGCGTGGTGTTCTAATCAAAGCGCGGTCGAAACACAAATGAACGAAAAGTTTGCTAATGGACGCGTAGGCAGAGTTTGCTTTGGTTAATTTATTTTTGTGGGTCTAGTTGTTTATTGTACGTTAATGTGCGTCCAATCAGATCATATTGTCAGGTGGGTCTAGTTAAATTGGGTCATTTGCTCGTAAAGTCATTTATTATGATACAGCCAAATCTATGCTAGGAACCGGACTACCTTAGATAGCTACATCTAATATACGATAATTTATAAATAATATACTTAGTTAAACTAAGCTTTCTTTAATCGTCACTATTAATATTGTTTTCCTTAAATTACTGAATCTATCATATTCTCGGATAAAGTAAAGCTCGTGAGAAAGACATTCTAGAATCTCAACGACCACTTTTCACATCAAAGTATTTTACAATGGATGTTAAAACAAATTAGTTTATAAGGTGCTGCATCCAATATATGAATCGTGTTCCTAGCTGAAAGTATATTTGACTTTAAGTTTGGCTTTGAGTGAATTTATTGAAAGATCTAATAAATTAATAATTTCTCAATAAAATTCGACCATTAACACCGGAAAAGTCAATAGGTTTCGAAGCTAGAGTTCATTGAGTCATTTATCCTAACTATAGGCGCAATGATTAATATCCCGGATATTTTGCTTAAGGGGAGCTAATAACATCGTTACAAACATTTCCTGCTCAACAGACACCACTCATTTCTACAATTCTTTTTAGAAATTATTGTGGGTAGTTCGATTTTATTGGTCATTCGTGTATAGGTGTTATTAAGCTGCTTTAACAACACGCTTTTGATACACGTATAATTTAGCAAAGACTTTCCAAAGAAATTCCTCTATCAGGTCGGGAATGTACTGAAAAGGGGTTAGGTCTAAGATCATGAGAGTTTACCGGTGGGAGGCTCCTATGCACAGGAACCTAGATTATGGGTACCGCAACGGCGCTTATTTCTGCCGCTAAGCAGTAATGTATAAACATTACTGTGTTTCGGTCTGAAGGGCGCCGTAGCTAGTGAAATTACTGGGCAAATGAGACTTAACACCTTATGGGTAAAGGTGACGAGCGCAATTGTAGTGCCGCTCAGAACTTTGGGTTTTTCAAGAATCCTGAGCGACACTGCATTGTAATGGATAGTGCGTATCAATTACCATCAGCTGAACGTCCTGCTCGTCTCGTCCCTTATTTTCTTAAAAAAAAAAGCTTAATGCGAGTGGATGAAGTCAGGACCATGGCATATGGAGCTCCATATTCTGTGCTTCCCTCGTAGTATTGATGACGATATAAGGCAACCCACACATATAGACATGCATCTTGAGACAACTCTAGTAGGCAATAGGCACTACTTAGTCTATATTTAAACAGGAGCTCCTATGTTGTTGATGATTATGCTGACGTTCGACTGATCGTATCGACGTAATTTTGCGAGACATGGCCGGGTTTTTACACGCTTTTTATTAGCACAAGAATGTTTGTTTGTGACCGACTCATTTGGGCGCGATTAAACAGACAGACGTCATTCAAACTTCGTTACATTAATTTGATAAAATTATTCCATTTTTCAATTTGCAAAATAAGATTTTTGTTATTTTATATAATTTTCATCTATCAACTATAAGGCAGGAAAAGGTGTTGATTTTAAGTTTCATCTCTATTTTTTAGTTCGGTTTTCAATGAATGCGTGTTTTTTAGTTTTTTGTAACTACTATTTATTTTGTTTGAATAATTTTAATGTATTTATTAATGTTTAGGTGACTATGGAACGCGTGGTGATGCAGTGAGTTGAAGACACACGAGTAAGAGGTATGTGACCTGTTAGATGGACTGATCAAGTCGGAATGCAACGGGAACGAAGTGGTACGCATCACACAACTCGTGAAAAGATTGTAAAGCGAGCCACATTGCCCATTACTGTGATTTTTACAATGACTAAAAATAAAAAGGCATAACAGGCATTTATTTTCTAAAAATTTATTCCTTTAGAATTATTTTTCATGTCATTTCTAATATACTAGATACTACTACCGCTTCGGAAACCAATGGCGCTCTGAGAGAGAAGAAGCGGCACAAGAAACTCTCCCAGCATTCTTTTTTGCGCTCTTTTTAATGAAATGTACACAATTGTAATGTCATTGCTATTGCAATAAAATAATCATAGTCCCAGGCTGTCGGATCACATAGATATTCAGCTGTGGAGTAGTAGGATTTACGACGGAGCCATTTTTCAATAATACATTTAAATTTATTTATAGGTAATGCCTGAACAGTGGCTGGGACTTTATTATAAAAGTGAATACATTTACCCTTAAAGCTATTCTGTATTCTATAAGCCTACTAGAATTAGATTCAAGTAATCCCTTATTTCTAGTGTTATAATAATGAAAATCCACCTTCGCACGACACGCCACAAGTTAGTAATCATCCCCACCATCCTGGAGGTGTGTCTCCACAGTGCGGTTTTCAAGGAGCTTTCTTCCACGCACTACAAAGCTGTGGAATGAACTTCCTTGTGCGGTGTTTCCGGGGCGATACGACATGGGTACCTTCAAAAAAAGCGCGTACACCTTCCTTAAAGGCCGGAAATGCTCCTGTGATTCCTCTGGTGTTGCAAGAGAATGTGGGCCGCGGTGATCACTTAACAACAGGTGACCCGTACGCTCGTTTCTCCTCCTATTCCATAAAAAAAAAATCACTACTACTACACACTATTTGTGAGGTAATGTTGTTTATTTTTTACTCAGTATTTTATTGACTCTTCAGTGGAAAGTCTCTGCAGTTGTAAGTATCAGCAACACAGTGGAGGCACCATCGCGCGGTTTCTTTCGAACAGTGGCAAGTGATAAATAAAGTGTCGGTAATTGAGAGACGGAAGCAGTCAATGAGTAAATCTCGTCCGTCAATTTGTTTAAATTATTTATTAGTGGCCGGCTATAGACACCCGCACGGCGATCGTTTTCAGAGCCCGTTCACAGGGCGCTCCGGACGCGGCTAGGGATGCACTCATTACGCCGCCAATCTAATTTGTCGATATCGATAACGGGGCGTTATCGAAATATGAACTACGTGAATGTACTAGCTTTAAATAGGAATTAGTACTGGATGGAAATAGTTTTCGATAATGATGAACAATATCCGGTGGATAGGAAACTACACTAATAATATTAAGGCGACAGTAACTCTGTACGTCTGTATCCTTTCACGTTTAAACCATTTAAATGGATTCATGAAGTTTCGAAAAATAAATAGGTTACTTGAAGTAATAATTTTACGCAGACAAATTTGTATGTAAGAGTTAGTAAATCACAAATAACTATACCACATAAAGTAGATAGCTTTTCTATGAAAAGTAGTACTTATATAAATTTAATACCTTATGTAATGACAATACGAAACATATTAGAAGGTAGTCATTAGTAATCTAAGTATGAGTACTAAAGTACTGAGTATTTATATTTTCTTTTAACACTCTTTTTTAAATGCTTAAATGCATACACCACTTTTTGAAATGCCAGTGAAATCAAATTATATACAATTTACCTACCATAATGTTTTTTGGAGCTTTTAATATTCATTTCATCAAAATAGAGTTCAAAAAGTACAAAAAGAGCGCATATATATGTTGTTTGACGAAATTTTAATAGTTTTGCTTTAGAAACTTTTCTGTCAAATATTATGAATGTATAATGGAGGGCCAGCATTTAAAGATCATCATCAATCATAAGATGATATAATTATAATATTATCGATAAACAACATTGGCAGGACAACACTAGTGTCGAGTCGAATTAGTTAATTTGTGCAGATACGACACAACACAATGGACGAGGAAATAATATACCTACTTATATAAAGCTAAATATCTATCCACAGGCAGATTGTAATTGGCGTAATTGGTTGAATCTGGACGCACTTAATAATGGGCCATTGTCGTGATTCAATCGGCAAATCACCGTTTGTGAAAGAAATGATTCATTAGTATCTCAAAGTCAATTTGATTGGTTTATGGCCTTGGGAGCCAGATGGTATATTCCGAATTATTCTTACTTGTTGGTAAAATTAATACTAATTATGCCTATTCAAGCTTGACATATAAATTTTAAATTCTGTTAATTTAATTTTATACGATTGTTTTTTTTTCCAAATTAAAATAATGTAATTATTTTTTTTCATAATTACTTGGAAGGTATTTGAACATATTTTTTTGGTTTGTATTACATATAAATTTAAATATTAATTGAGATCTTTCACATCTAACATAATATACGACGGGACATAATGTTTTTAATAGGTTCCGAGATATAGGTGAGACGTAAACTTTATGCCTATATAATAAATAATTGCTAAATTGTAATAAAGGATTAGTTTTTTTCGTTATCAATTTTAACAGTAGGAACATTAATTTTTTGTTATTTGGTAGAGTTTTCGTTACAGGAATCATCATGCTTGCTTACTGCCACTGCTTGTGGCGGCGACGTGGGGAAGGTCGTTCCCTTCCCTAAAATATGGCCCAGGGAGGTGATGGCTGATCCATGCGTCATGCTCGTGAACGGGCGCTACTTGTGGTGGCTGGATGATCCTGTCACCGAGACGTCTAATTTATTATTATTAGAATATATTTTCTAAAGTAAAACTTTTATTACATCGTCTCAAACTTTTTCGTCTGTGTGTTGCATGTCGCGTGACGGTCGGGCGGCGCCTATAGTTCACAGCAGCTGACCGTGTAGTGTATAGACTATTACTCATTTAGTTGGAGACTTATTCTCCTTTTATTATTTCCCATTATCATTACAATTTTCCAAGTATAAAATTAAGATTGATAAAGCGAGTTTTATACCCTCAATGAAATATTATTGCAAATATTTTTAGTTAAATATCTATAATGTGAAAAAAGTTTCACTTTTACCGTGGTTTCATAAAACCACACAATCCTTTTTTATATATAATAGCTAATAATGTTCTCTTATTTTAGTTACGGTATCTGTGGATTGATTCATCAACAGTATTGTACTGTATGTATGTACTCAATAACTCAATTGTACTTATTAATTTCCATTTTTTTTTACTTACGCGTGTAAGGCATATAGTATTTCACGTTTGAGTTTTTTTGTTGCATCACTTCGCTTAAATTGTAATTAAAATGATTTGTAAATTGAAAATAAGAACTTGTAATACCAATCTGTTTTGAATAGAGCAACCTTAGAAACTCTAAGTTCTCTCTCGGACTTTTCTAAGGAAATCTGCCTTCCAAATGAGCTGTATGAAAAAATTACATATTTTGTAATATAATTTTCCTATGAAATAAAATATTTTATATTTCATTTGATTTTGATCAGCTACCATCAAGTGAGTCCCATGTTCATCCGGTGCTGACTGCGTATTTCATGCATTAGATATCCTCCATATTCTAACAAAAATATATGAAATAAAAGCACTTACCCATTAATATCGGTGGTGGTCCAGAAATGTCGGAGTACAGACTTGGCCAGAAGGTACCACAGCTGCGTCCAGATCCAGGTGGACTTGTCTATGGACTCCGAGAGGAACTCCTGCGTCTCCTTATCCGGATGCAGCTGGACAAACTTCTCCTGCATCTCCTGGCTCAGCTTGCTCTTGTCAACATTGTACCACTAGAACAAACCATATTTATGTTTAGACGCGCCCTTTGGTGAAATTAATGAATATTATATTGCTTTCAAGACGTAATAATCTTGTGCGTATAGTTTAGGACTCAGTCCTGAATGGTACCTATCCAACGGGAACCCTTACATATGGGTCCGCTGTCCATTCGTACGTTTGTTACTCAGCTAATATTTTGACAGAGCGTGTATTGCCACAATAAAAACCAATTTATTTTATATATTACGACCCAGCAAACGTTGTATTGCCATATAAAATAAAAATAGAAATTTTGAGGCTTAAAAAATAGATGACAACAGATTCTTAGACCTACCAAATATATCGTACATAAATTTTATCGTACTACAATTATTGTATTCTATTGCCATCTTGCAACCCTATTACGGATCTGTGGATGTAACAGAATAATATAAAAATCGTGATAAAAACAGTGGTTGATCGTAGAAGGATGAAAATTTGAAGTTATGTGTATTTTTCAATGTTGAATCATAATAAAATAAAAATCAAAAAAATTGTAAAAAAATAAAAAGAAGTATTTAGGGGTGGAGTCACCCCTAATTCACAGACCTGTCCGATATGCATACAAAATTTTATATTAATCGGTTTAGCCGTTTCGGAGTAGTTTGTTAACAAACACCGCGACACGAGAATTTTATTTATTTGATAAAAAATCGGGAAATTATTGGTTTTACCCCATTTTTCGAAAATCGAGAGTTTTCATCAGATCTTAACGTTTTAAGGTCCTAGGTAGCTTCCCTGACTTTTCCCACGATGGTGTTCGTAAGTCTGTCTGTATGTATGTGTGTGTACGGATGTATGTAAACCTCTTATAACTTTTGGCCTTTACGCTCATCCGATTTCATCGTGGTTGGCGCCATTCGAAAGGTTTTAACCAAACTTAGATTTTGAATACAATTCGGACCGATTCAGACTGGTAGATTTTAAGAAATCTTATGACGTTTTTTTTAAATAACTTTTAAACGGCTTCACGATCGACTGAAAACTGTGTGAAAATAGGTTTATTCATTCAATGGTAATTATGGTTTAAAAATTTATAAAATAAGGTTTTATTTAACTTTTATATATTTTTTTTGAGGACAAACGAGCGGGTCACCTGGTGTTAAGTGATCACCGCCGCCCACATTCTCTTGCAACACCAGAGGAATCACAAGAGCGTTGCCGGCCTTAAAGGAAAGTGTACGCGCTTTTTTTGAAGGTACCCATGTCGTATTGTCCCGGAAAGCCGCACAAGGAAGCTCATTCCATAGCTTTGTAGTACGAGGGAGAAAGCTCCTTGAAAACCGCACTGTGGAGGACCGCCACACATCCAGATGGTGGGGATGAAATCCTAACTTGTGGCGTGTCGTGCGAAGGTGGAATTCGGCGGCAGGAATCAGGTTAAACAGCTCTTCGGAACACTCCCCGTGATAAATGCGGTAGAAGACACACAATGACGCGACGTCTCTACGCAACGCCAAGAGATCCAGCCGTTCACAGAGCACTGAGTTCCCGACAATTCGAGCTACTCTACGTTGCACGCGGTCAAATGGATCGAGCAGATACTGGGGTGCGCCACACCAGAGATGACAGCAATACTCCATGTGTGGCCGGACCTGCGCTTTGTAGAGCGCTAGAATGTGGGCCGGCTTGAAGTATTGCCGTGCTCTATTGATGACGCCCAGCTTCTTCGAAGCCAAATTTGGCTTTGCCCTCCAGATGGCCACGGAATTGGCAATCGCTCGAGATTTCGAGACCCAGTATTCCGATACTAGGCGCGGCTTTAAGAGAAGTGTTCTCGAAGAGCGGTGATATGACAAATGGGGTTTTTTTAGTGGTAAACGCGCAAACTTGAGTCTTCTGGGGGTTAAATTGGACAAGGTTCAATTTACCCCATTCCGCGACCTTCTCGAGAGAGGACTCGATAGAAGACACAAGTTTCTCCCGGCACTGGTCGACGATTTCTCGAGAGAGACCTGCATGGCCCGTGTATACGGCATCACCAGTGCTGTCGTCCGCCTTCCCCCATCAAAGGCCTTCGCTATATCCAGGCTAACTGCCAGGCCTTCCCCCTTGCTTTCAATAGCCGCCGCCCATCTATGTGTTAGGTATACCAGAAGATCACCTGCCGACCGTCCATGGCGAAAGCCGTACTGTCGGTCGTTGATCAACTGGTGACCCTCTAGGTATACTAAAAGCTGGCGGCTAATTATGCTCTCCATGATTTTAGAGAGCAGGGAGGTGATAGCAATAGGCCTGTAGTTCGCCGGATCCGAACTGTCTTCTTTTTTTTGGATCGGATGGACAAGGGCTGACTTCCATGAGTCAGGGACTACGCCTTTGGAATAAGCGTGCCGTGTGGATAATAAGAGTGCCGGAATAAACGCGTTAGCACCGGCGTCAACTCAAGGGCACACGTTCTAAGCACGATTGGAGAAATGCCATCCGGCCCGCTCGACTTCCTGACATCCAACGAAAACAGAGCTCGCCTAACAGTTTTCTGTCTGAACTGTACTTCAGGCATAGAGCTCTGACACCGCGGGATGGTCGGCGATGTTTTTCCGTTGTCGTCAAGTGTCGAGTTGGAGGCGAAAAGAGCGCACAGGAGCTCGGCTTTCTCTTTTGCCGTATGGGCCAGGGTGTCATTCCTCATGTGCAACGGCGGAATGGACGGCTGGTTGAAGTTACCAAGAGCAGCTTTCGATAACGACCAGAACTTGCGTGTTCCGGTCGGGTAACTGGAAAGCTGCTCGCCGATTTTGACGACGTGCTTAGACTTCGCACGGGCGATTTGCCGCTTAAAAAATCTGGAGGCACGGTTATATTTCCTCTTAAGAACTTTGCAGTTCGGATACTTTTTTCAATATAGAACTGGAACTCTATGAGCTCGAAGTGCTAAAAATCGTCATAAGTACAATTTGAAGTGCTTAGGTATGGAATTAGCAGAGATGGCCTTTAGGGTTAATCATTTTCCATTTTTTTTAAATCATGATGGCGTAGTATCCCAAATTCACAAAGTTTTTAATATAGTTCCTTCTCTTGCTTGTTTTATAAAATAAAGTATTAAAACAGCGTATTATTGATGTGTGAGGGCCGATGGCTGAGCTAATGACGTAATTTCAAGTTACCTACTTTATTCATGACTAAATAAAATCGACCTACATTCGGCAGTAGTTAGTGCGAGAACAAAGCTAAAGATTCAAATCAAAATCAGACCCTACGCAGAGAAACGCCGAGAAAAGCAATCAAAAGAAACCACGGTAATATCTTTATAAAACGCATTACCTAATCACAGGCTTAAATCGATGTTTAACAACAGTCTGCATCAAGAATCTAATAACATGTGGCTCGTAATGAGTTGCAAATAAGAGCATGCTGTTGAGCGTACAAATCGTCACCCGTTGTGTGTTTAACTTGGCCGCAGCTCGCCGCCTTCACAAAAGGCACGGCGGCTGTTAATTTCACGCCGCCTCGAATTAACATTTCTTTACGCCAGAGAATAATAACGAATTAAAAAAGCCTCTCGCCTCTACATGTTGTCGTAATGATCGCGCCGAGGTACGAACTCATCAGAGCCAACTTAATTAATGCCCCGATCTGTCTTTATATTAAAATCAAATCGATGTGGCTTCTGAATACAAAAAAGCAATCCTTCACCTTAAGAAGCATTCGGTTTATAATGACGAGCGGTATTAATATTCTGCGAGTTATTAATGAGGAGCCTTTGTATTAATTCTATGTCATAAAACATGTTGGGAATACTTGTGCCTTCTGGAGGCATCGATGGATGGTGAGCAATATAAAAATGCAATAATAACAATTTTGTTTGATACTTAAAGACTACTAAGAATGCTTTGCTGAGGGCCTAACAGAACAGGTACAAGATATAGATAGTTAAGACATAATAAGGGATAATATACTGTGATATAGGAGAAACCATAAAATAGTTGAGTTACTGTTAACAAACAAACGGTTGTTGATTATAAATTACTAAAAAAAACATAAGAATATCATAAATAAAACTACCCGAGACAAAAACAGACAAGACAAAAGATGATGAAACAAGTTGAAGGAAGATTTTGAACTTCTTCCGATGTGCCAGGTACCGTTATATCGAAGATGTTGATACAAAAAGGGCCAAGCATATAAATTCAGTAGTAATTTAAAACAATGATAAATACTGAACAAAATAAATATTTAATAAGGGAGAGAACACCGATAGCAAATCACGTTGGTGATTATGCAATGCGCCGTCTTTGCATTTAAAATAACCTGCATTGGAACTACGGGACTCGACGAGGCGAATTCTCTAGACAGAATACAAATAGTGGAAAATTTTGAATGCTCAAGACATTCATAATATACATACACATGTTTAGACTTTTCCTGAAGGGTGATCCAATTGTTTATTATTCCGTGCTTTGCATTGTAGAATATGGCTTTGTTTTTGTGTCAAACATCATAATGTTGAACACTTCGGACTGTATTATATAATGCAAATCTAGATTAAGAAAAGCATCGACAGGTATCAGGTAAAAGAGTGGTTATCTTATAGAGGACAAACTGAAACAGACAGTACTACAAAATTAGCGATAATTAACAAGTGGCATATTCTGGAGTCGTCTTTTCTTCCCAGCGTCTCTTCCACTCGGAAGACTCCTGTCACTCTAAAGTCAAGACACACGTAACAATTACATCTGTACACAAATAAAAGTTGAAAACAAAATTTTAGGAACGATGCGGGGTTCGAACACATGACCCCTGGCGTTCCGTGCCACTGCTCTCCCAACTGAGCCAACCGTTCGAGTGACGTATCGTCATTAAATCTTATATGCTTTGTTCAACTCTCAGGTTGTGGCTTCAAAGTAGACAAGAGCGACATCTCAAGTCAATTTCCTAGTATGCAAATATTGGGGTTGAGCAGGTTATCAACTGTAAAGTAGATCCTGAAGATGATGAATATTTATGCAACACTCCTGAAATCGGGAATCGAAACGTTTTTGCCCTAAATGCGCACATATTAACTAATACCTACTGTCAGAACAGCACATATTCAACAGAAAAAATATGAACGTTAATTATATAATGAAATAGTCACCATGTTACACAACTTCTAAATTATTAAATTAATCACATAGGTATATGGGTGTTGTTGTTTTCGAACAATGCTTATGCAGACCAAAGGTAGGTTTAGTTTATTTATGAGAATCATGCTTAGGATTCCATTTCAGCTCGTGTAAGCCCGATTTGCATGAATGACAATATCCTCATTTTAAAAATGTACCTGTTTAGGAAGTGGAAGACAAATCGCGAATCACTTATTCAATTCGCCGTCGTATCGAAGACGAATTACTCTTACTCGTTCTAAAAATATATATGGGTTAAACATGTTGTTGGAGAACTGGTCAACGGGTCAGGACATTAAAAGGACGTGTGCTCTTTGTGTTGGCCGATTATCGATGAGTCGATTGAATTGTGGATGATCATTCTCTTTGGAGGACTCGTTAGCGCTAAGGTCAGCGGAGGTGCCTCCATGGAACGAATGGATGAACGCAAATCCTTTATGCAGCGGTCGTTCGCCTCTCTAATGAATCAAAGACCTGTGAGCATATTATTGTCAATATGAGTGCAGTTACACTGAGTTGAAAGCCTTTGATTACCAGATTAATGATAAATTTCTATAGAAATCGCAGCTAAGTTGAAACTTTGAAACGTTGAAAGTTGTCAAACTGATACTTACGAATGTAAAAGATTTTATCTACACCCATGCTTTAAATCCTCTATTAAAGATTCTGAAACAGTTAGCTTATTGCCAACATTAAAACACCCAATGTTCTAATAACCATTACATCATCCAAAAGAGTGTTGTAATGTTGTACTGAATTTCTAAAACAACACTCCTATTTTTTTTTCATTCCCTTCATGCTCAAAGAGTTTTAACAGACAGCCACATTCTTATTGCTCGATGCGTGGGCATTTGTATAAATTTCAAAAAAATAACATTTTGGTTTACGCGCGTTCCACACCACCAGAACGTCGCGCGCCGTAAAAAAAGTAGGTTATTCGAATCCCCGCCATTTTTCTTCGATATTTTTTTTTGTTGTGTTTACAAAAAATGAGTGATTAATTTCCAAAAGAACATAATATTCAAGTAAATTTTAATTATTGCACTATACAAAATGTAAATTACTACTAAAATAAATAATTCTTTCATTAATACTTAGTGTATTTGTATATAATCAGTAATGGATGATATTAGGTTACTACTAGGACTGGCTGTTTTAATGTTAGCAGTAACCTAACTGTTTCAGAATCTTTTAGAGGATTCATATTTTGGGTGTAGATAAAGTCTTGTATGCAACTGTTGATAATTAGGTATTAAAATACTCATGTGATACTATTATAACACTCGGCTTCGCCTCGTGAGATAAATCCACATTCGTGTTTTAATACCCCTTATTACACAACAGTTGCATAAATAACTATTACCACAACTTTGGAACAGTTGAGCATTAATGAGAAGATGTGGCAAGAAACTCATTGGCAATTTTTTTTTTATGGAAAAAGGAGGACAAACGACCGTACGGGTCCAGAGGAATCACAAGAGCGTTGCCGGCCTTTAAGGTGGGTAGGTGCCGCACTTTTTTTGAAGGTACCCATGTAGTTACATCCCGGAGACACCGCACAAGGAAGCTCATTCCACAGCTTTGCAGTGCGTGGTAGAAACCTTCATGAAAAGCGCACAGTGGAGGACCGCCACACATGCAGGTGGTGGGGATGATACCAAATGATATGACAATATATCAATATGTAACAAACAACCTCCGATAATTGTTCACTTTCCATAATTTTCTTAAAAACTTACTTAATAACATTGAGTATTAACATTGAATAAAAAGTATTAAGAATAACAATTTAGACTTAGGTACTTCCTAAACAGTCTCCTGTTTCCAATCCTAAAACGATAGAGCAAAGAACAAGCGTTAAATAAATACTCCTTATCCAAAAGCAGACTATTAAAAAGACAAGTAGCAGTTAGTATAAAGCTGTATGTTGTAGCTAAGTGGCGCACAGGATCCCCGTGGATTTCCTTAAGCGGCTCGAGAGCTTGTTTGCCCGGCGCTCCATTAAAATGGGATCAGTCGGGATGCAGATTGCCCGGACTATGCAAGCAAGACGTATGGGCGAAGCCTTGAACAAATTATTCTGTATGAATAATTTGGAAACTTATGTCTGGCATTGTGGAAAATTCCCGTCACCGTGAATTAAGAATATGCGCAAAATATAACTACGAGCGAATAATCCTCTAGTGTCGAACTAGAATATCAACTAACATTGTTTTTTAATTTATTGTTAACGAACTGATCCCTACGAACTCGTTCACGTACACATGACTGAGCAAGTAGTTCGTTGTTTCTAAAAATTTTAATATCTTTATATTAAGTAAAGACATCGCAATATTTTTTTCGAAAAGGACCAAGTGTCTAAGTACTAAAACGTAGAAGTAGAAGAAACGGAATAAATATTTCTATATTTCAATTCAGCCTAGAATGTTAACACCAGGAACAGACATAAACTTATGATGCCTACTACTCGGCTAAGTCGAGTTAGTAAGTCTTTTGGTGGGGCGATGTATATGCTTTTACAACAAGATCCCAGAAAATGTTCAAAACAAAAGTATTACGTTATTCAAAAGAATTGTTGAAAAACGTTTGCGTGGTAAACGTTACTATAACATAAATGACTTTATTAATGATACCACAGATTGGGAATGGAGTGACCGCCCTCAGGCTATTAAATCTTAAATATTAATTGTACAATATTACTTTGTAAACATATTTTTTCCATGATAAAAAAGCCCGCTGAGTTTGTTGCGTCCATTCTTCTCAGGTCTGAGGCATTCATTTTGGAATGGGTGGTAGTTTTTTGACCTTTAATAAGTGACGACACATCCTATTTTGAATAAAAATATTTGAATTTGAATATAGGAGACAATAAATAGTCGATCGATTATATAAAGGTCATGATGGTAACTATATTAAAAATATAAAAAAGACTATAAAATCCTAAGTAAAACTCAAAAATAATATGAATTATGAATTAGTATTGTATCTGTATAAAATGCAAGAAATGTATAAGAAGCCGAATTTTAAGATATGATAAAAAGCACTGAACAAAGTCTTCATGTTCGTCGGAATTGGAGTTTGGTGGTGCAGTGCGCTTTGCACACTTTAACGATAGTTTGTGAATCAACCAGTCCTAAAATTGATGCAACTGTCAGAAGTCATCCAACTATCAAGAAAGACCCATGCTTAACCGTAAGTAGATATTTTTTTAAATAGGCACGCAAGTCACTTACCTGAGAAGTAACTGCATCGTGTTCCTACCAAATAGTACATAACGTCAAATAAGTTTATATACAACTAGCTGAACCGACAGACGTTGTTCTGTAGATAATAAAAAATATTCAGTTTTATATGAATTTGCCAATAATATTTCAAAACATCAAGAATTATTTCGTAAAAAATGCTCCCTGTTGTTATAATGAAATTGTTTCACAGCGGAACAGTCAAACCAAAATTCTCTCATAGAAAAACATTCCATACAAAACAAATATTGAAAATAAAAATAATTATGGGTCCCAAATCGAAATAAAAACTAACCTATCTCTCAAGTTTGATTAAACTGCACTCCATAAAGTAATCCCAATTAAAATCCGTTCATTAGTTTAGCAGTCTATCGCGGACAAACAACGTGTCACGTAATTTACATATATTAAGATTAAACAAACATTATCCAAAATTTTGTTAGTGTACTGAAGTGTAATGATTGGAAAAGTAATTAATAAAAATTCTAACAGATACATTCTGTGAGTAATTCATCGGTTACTAATTTAGACTATGCCTCAATACGAATCTTATATCGTAAACGCGCATACAGTGCACTTACTAAAACCATTCAAACCATTTCAATTTTATTTACCGCACTTGTTCTACTAGCCGTAAGCAAATGCAAACGTCTACCATCTCAATTAAGTATCGCCATGACTTATAGCAGTAAAACAATTGTTTTCGATTAACAACCAACGCTACCGCGATTTAAAATATTGCTGTGTATTGCAATATAATTGATTTCTTTCAGACATTTGTTCGGAACGTTCTCGAACAAGCAAAGGCGTGGCAAATAGGATTGGATAGGATCTAAGTATGTATGCATTTTTTTTTAATTACTGAGGCTTAAATAATTAAGTAGTTTTAAAGAGCTTGTTGTACAATTTGTATATTATTATTAAATTATCTCTGGTGTGTATTGAAAATAAAAACAAAAAAACTATACAAATTATATATTGTATAATTATGGATTTCCGCAAAGTAACGCCTAATTCAATAAATTTTCTAACAAAAAACTTTCAGTTGTAGGACTGCACGTCAGAAGTGAAAACTTCTTAGCTTCACAAATTTGATAACATTATATTTGGTTTAAAAATATTTTAGGAAGTATTTTTTATTAGAAAATATTTTAACGTACGACATATTAACAGTAATTTTTAAGTTATACGTAAAAACGAATTATTAATATCCACAAACAAATAAACAAACAACGTCTAATAATCTGAGCGTAATTAAAATAAATTCAAGCAGGTAGGTAGGTTTTGCTTGAAATGCAATTGAACGGAAATTCGTCTATACGGCATCAGTATTAATACGGCCAATAACAAGTGAACCCGTTATCGGTAGTATTATTACTCTAATAAATCTGGAAATACAAAATTGACATCGATAAAAACTTCTGTTAACTTATGTGAAATTATCACAATGACCTTATATATTGTTCATAGGAGTAGAAAATAACAGAATGAGCCATAAATACCGCATCTGCGGTTTTGTTCTTTGCCATCACGAGTAGCCCGGGGGCTGGCGTTGCATAATTGTTTTAAGCTCGTCTTTTAATTGTTCTATCGGGGGATGCGATTTATATCACTACGTGACCTCTAACAGAAATACCATTTAGATTAATTCCCACTATTATTTCCGCGTATCTGCCTCAGGAGAATGTTCGAAACACAAATTTAATCAAAGATTATTCTTGTTGCCCAACAGAATTAACATTTAACATAATTGAATCCATTGTTTTGTTTACGCAATCGAGGTTAATATTACTCCATATTGATATAAAGTTACGTAACGCGATCTATTCGTGTGAACAATGAAATTACTTTGCGATTGCAGTTAAGTGAAAAATAATTTGATTGCGTAGATTAAGACATTTCATTTGGATTTGATATTCGGTAATGCAGAACGCTAAAGCTTATAGTAGTAAACAACACAGCATGAATTAATTAAGGATTAAGCACTAAATATGCACTATATGTATTTTTATTAATTTAACTATTGTTCGAAAAACATAACACTAGATATAGATAAGAAAAACTGGATTTTGTTGTAATCCGATACAGCAAAAAAACAAAATAAATTAGACTTCGATGAATCCCTTGATTCGTCTAAGCAGCTGTGCGAATAAAAAAACGAAATTGACAGTTTTACAGTATTACCAGTGGGAGGCTCCTTTGCACCAAATGCCGGCTAGATTATGAATACCACAACGGCGCCTATTTCTGCCGTGAAGCAGTGTGTAAGCATTACTGTGTTTCGGTCTGAAGGGCGCCGTGGGTAGTGAAATTACTGGGCAAATGAGACTTGACAACTTAGCTCAGAATTTTTTGCTTTTTCAATAACCCTGAGCGGCATTGCATTGCAATGGGCAGGGCGTATCAATTACCAACAGCTGAATAAAAGAGTAGATTATAAGAATAATACTTATTAAATAACTAAACAAACTGAACTATGTACTTAGTATGTGCAGTAAAATTAATGTAAAATTGCACTTTACCGTTGCACTTTAAAACAAGCGCGTTAGTACTCCTACCTAAAAGGCTTCCTGCAACTATATTAAACTATATTATTACAACTGTATTATCCTGAGCGGCAATTCATTGTAATGGGCAGGGCGTATTAATTATCATTAGCTGAACGTCCTGCTCGTCTCGTCCCTTACTGTCATAAAAAAAACTACACTTTTGTTGCAAGAGACAGAGAATAGAAAGCGATGACCATGTTAACCGTCAGATGAGTAAGAACCTTTTACACTTCTGTTTTGTACCTCAAACTCATTGCCCATCCCTAGGAAATAAAAAAAAATAATCGCAAAAGGTCAAAGTCACACGAAACAGTAAAGTGTAAATAATAATGGCAGGCAAGAATAAGGATTTCCCCTCTAAGATGGCATTCCAATTTCCAAGCAAACTATGTGCACGCGTTGCCAAGAATTACGAGTTGAAACTGGTTTTGCATGAAGTCAAACTGCACTGATTTGATAGTTAAACGAGCCGTTATTTGAGAGACAATATCTCTGTTACTTGCCACCGGTGTGGTCCGCTAGCACCTAAGTACTATTGATTGATAAAGTGTGAATAAATTGACGGGCGTGTTGATCTAATGAACTGGCACAGTTCTATAACAGGGGTGTGAAGTGTGCTACTAGAAAACTCGATGTTTATACTACCGCTGACTCTTAATGAGACTTTTTTATGGAAAATGAGGACAAACGAGCATACGGATCACCTGGTGCTAAGTGATCACCGCCGTCCACATTCTCTTGCAACACCAGAGGAATCACAGGAGCGTTTCCGACCTTAAAGGAAGGTGTACGCGCTTTTTTTGAAAAAGTCCCGGAAATACCACACAAGGAAGCTCATTCCACAGCTTTGTAGTACGTGGAAGAAAGCTCCTTGAAAGCCGCACTGTGGAGGACTGCCACACCTCCAGATGGTGGGGATGATGTCCTAATTTGAAACTGCTGAAAAAATGTCAACAGACTCGGTGGATTGTATTAAAATTTTAGGTCTTCCCATGTTGCGTAAAAATATGTTTATAAGTAAGTATATATATAAGTAGTATATACTAATGTATATTAGGTACTTACATATTAATGTAAGTGGTAGAGTTTGTGAGGTTATTGAGGGGATAGTAATCCCTGGATGTACTGAACCAATTTTGAAAATTCTGTCACAGATTGGGAATGCAGCGACCGCCCTCAGGCTATTAAATAATAAGTTTAATTGTACAATGTTACTTTGTTAATGTTACTTTAATTGTACAACATATTTTTTTGATGGAAAAAAAAGCCCGCTGAGTTTGTTGCGCCCGTTCTTCTCAGGCCTGAGGCATTCATTTTGGAATGGCTGGTAGTTTTTTGACTCTCAATAAGTGATGTCAAATCCTATTTTGAATAAAAATATTTGAACTTGAATTGAATTTGAATTAGTAGCGTGATACGATATTTGTATTAGGCGGCGAACAGACTCTCGGAAAACTCTCTGTATACAGAGATTATTACACTGGATCCCCGATAATGAAAGCAGCTCTGCATTGCACGTGGTCAAATAGTTTGAGCTGATATTGGTGCACAAGACGATGAGAGAATGTGTGATGGTACATGCGCCTTATAGAGTGCTAGAATACTGTCTTGTTCAATAGAGTTGGGGGTTTTCAATAAACAGGTAATATATACTGTAAGTTTCTGGATTCTCATTAATAACTCCACACATTATGTTTATGAAATATATGTATTGTTGTTCAAAGCACAATCCTTCACTATATCAAAGAATATGTAATACTGCAAGTAATATATACACATGATTGCATTCTTTTCAGCCTTCCTGAGGCACGTCTTAAACAGCGGTATCTATTGAGTGCAAGGCTTCCGAATCTTCAGATGTACATGCAAAATCTTTCGCAATTGGTTCATAACAATACTTAAAATAACTACGAATTTGCATGTAATTTTTTATCATTTCCACTCAGTTGTGATAATATGATGATATAAATAAAAGAGAATGTATGTTCCCTAATAACTCCTAAACTATTCGAACGATCTCAATGAAATCTTTTGTAATAGATTCGTTGAAGCTCAAGGAAGGTTTACATATATAACTTGTATGGCAAAACAGCTAGTATGATATCTTATATCTTTAAACGAGCAATTCTTGTATATATATATAATCTGAATCTCGAAAATGGCTCCAACAAATTTCATAAAATTGAGTATACAGGGGATTTCGGGAGCGATAAATCGATCTAGCTAGGTTTTAATTAAAAAAAATGTAGTTTTATCCGTGTTTTAATGAAAAACAGCTACAATAACATTAGAATACAAAGGTAAAGGTCGTTACACTCTTGATAGAGTGGTCGTGGTCATCACGAAGTGAAAACTATATACAAGACTATAATAGCTCAGATGGGACTTTGGGTGATCCGGAATGCAGAAGACCCCGGTCCGAATCCAGGTGTTCTATTAGTTTTTTTTTGTTCAAGTTTTGTACATCCTGAAAAATCCGAGCAAGGCTCGGTCGTCCGGATATTATATCTTGAAACGAGCAATTCTTGTATATATATAATCTGGAACTCGGAAACGGCTCCAATGATTTTCATAAAATTTAGTATACAGGGGATTTCGGGGTCGATTAAATAGATCTAGCTAGGTTTCAATTTTAAAAATAGTTTTATCCGTGTTTAATGAGAAACAGCTACAATAACATTAGAATACAAAGGTAAATTTTGACACTATATATACATGACTATAATAGCTCAGATGGGACATTGTGTGATCCGGAAAGCAGAAGAGCCACGGTTTGAATCCAGATTCCCAATAAGTATTTTTTTTGTTCAAGTTTTGTACATACTTAAAAATTCGAGCAAGGCTCGGTCGTCCAGATATTATTATCCAACTTTCTTGTTGATTGAGGCACCGCACACAATTTTCAAAACAATGTCATCAAATGTGTAGGTACCGCATGTTCTATTTTCAATTGCCTTTTAAATGTTTGTAACAGAAACATTCAGTATTGCCCACGTAGTACCTACCCCCAGTATGTTCAAACCAATTTGGCTTTTATTTACAGATGACTATGGAAATGGAAATGGGATTTGCTCGAGATTAGCAGGATTCCGATATTAGGCGAAGCGTTAAGAGGAGTGTAGTCCTAGAGCCGTGATACGATAAATGGGGATTTTTTAGCGTCGCGCAAACTTGAGTCTTCTGGGGGTCTAAATTAAATAAGGTTATTTTTTTAGTTGTAGCGTAATCGTAAGAACTATCTTTGATAATTCGGTTGATATGGTATGACATCCTATCGAAAATTAGATGTTATTGAGATGACATAAGGAGCAACTTGCTACCTATTAAGGCGACACTAAACGCCAGTGACCTTGAGCCATATGAGTTCACGGCTGCCGGCCCGCCATCTATGTAACAAAGCCAATATTTTCGAAATTCTTGCGTGGAAAACGTAACATTTTAACAGGTTCTAAGTTTTTATGCTTAAAATTCTCGTTATTCATTTTAGAATAACTTTTCTGAGAGTAATACTAAAAAAAATGTGTGATGCCATGCCAAAAAAATTGTTTAACTGCAAAGAAAAGTGGTATTTAAAAAAGGCTGTGGAGTGTTAACTATACCCAACATCAAGCATGAGCAACCTACAAATAAGACTTAAGGATATGTGTAACAGGATTAAGTAGTGTTCATAGCTCCAAATGCTACTTTTTCACAACAAAACTTGTCTAAAAACACCTTGTTTGCGTGTTTTCTGCTAACCCTTCGCCTTAAGGCTCGTGGCAAATGCGATGATAAAAACGAATAGTATTGCCAATGTTGCGCTCTCTTTCACTCAATCAGCTAGTTATTACGACAGGAACAATGCATTATATGCCAATATTTCTGCCTTATGGAGCTGTTATTGCGACCGAGGACTTATAAAATGGTGGCATGTACAAGCGGTGAGGAGCGGAGTTCTGAATCTCATATCTATATATATAATGAAAATGGTCTTTGTTTGAGGCTCAATCACGCCTAAACCACTGATCGTATCGACTTGAAACTACCACCACTCGATGCGAAATTTATCCTAGATGGTTTACGACTTATTTTTCGAATTATAACGTTCCTTCATTAATTTATTTCCTTTTAAAATTCGCACAGCGAAGCGGGCGGTAATGACTAGGTAAATAAAACTAAAAGAAATACCATTCGTATCCAAAAATGATCTACAAATAAACAGACAATAATAGCTAGAATCGACAGTCTTCAGTTTTACAAAACATGTTTGCTTGATTCCTTCAATAAATGGTAATGGAATCGTATTTGACAGCCATTTTTTGTTCCAGACATTAGCATTCGTCCTTGGTTGCGACAATATTCCGCGAAGCACTACTACGCGTTATTCCGTGACTACATTATTATGTTAATGCCAGATAGAGGTCACAAGTCGACTGGAGAACAGTATATATTAATATATTTTTTTTATGACAGCAAGGGACGAGACGAGCAGGACGTTCAGCTGATGATAATTGATACGCCCTGCCATTAGAATTAAGTGCCGCTCAGGATTCTTGAAATACCCAAAAATTCTGAACGGCACTACAATTGCTCTCGTCATCTTTAGACATAATATGTTAAGTCTCATTTGCCCAGTAATTTGACTAGCTACGACTTCGCCGACACACAATAATGCTTACACATTACTGCTTCACAGCAGAAAAAGGCGCCGTTATGGTAGCCATAATCTAGCCGGCATCCTTTGCAAAGAAGCCTCCCAAAGGAATTACATAGATTAAAGATTTTATTCTTTGTTTGCTCGGGATTTGATTATAAAAGTATGAAGTGATGTAGGCCCCGATTTTTATTAAAGCTTACATCACGATGAACTAAGAGATTATTTAAGTATACTGTGTAACCTAATAACAATAACATTAATAATTTAACATAATAAAATTAACATTGTTTAAATTGTAGACTATGAAACAAGTGTGCTATATTTGGTCATTAAGCTCGAGGTGGTATTGCGCTCGAGGCACATACGTGATAAGGGCACCCAAAGTGTCATGATCAATGCAGACGCGTGTCATACGATGTTATTTAACACACTTACATGGAAAAAAATAAGCATTTTGAATATTATTTAAAAATCTTATTAAATCTGAATTTGAAGGCATTACTATTTTTTTTAGGCAGACTATCCAATTCGACCAAATCATAAAAGGAAAGCGCTTAATTCCGCTAAAAACATCAGCGCTTATATTTTCCAACTACCCGCACAAATAAGCCGTGACGTCACGTGTCTGAGTCGTCACAATGCTTAGTAAATTCGCACTCGAACGATTGCTGATTGAATTGATTGTAAAAGAAACTGAGAAGGGGAGACCGTGGGCCGGTATTTTTATCGGCTGTAGACGAGCACGCGGCGGCAACACATACCCGGCGTCGCTATGTTTTTGTTTCAAACAATCATTAGTCACCGGCCGAGCCTCTACTCGAGTTTTTAATGAATGAGTTACTCCTTGATAGCCAATATGGCGGTCATCGGTCCCGTCGATGTCAATTAATGTACTGTGTTTGTGACAATGTCGAGTACTTGTTTCATTGTTGTTCGAATGGCTATATATGACCATTGTATTCCACATAGACCTTGAAATAGTTACCCACCGATGTGTATGAGGCTTTTTGTGTATTTACCAGCATTTAAGAACATTTAATACAGGTAAATATGTCATGCAATAATTACTAGAGCATTTTAAAAGTTCTCCTATATCCGAGCCTAGACATTAAGAATGTATGATTAATTATGGGAATGTTATTATCCCCGCGCGTAAAGATAGGGCCACGACGCCATCTTGTTGACGTCATACCGTCAAAATTATCGTTTGCCCCGATTGCTGATGTTACGCAGTCATTAACATGACAAGGTTCTGCCCCTGTTCGAACAAGCATTATAATAGATACAAAATGTCTATGATAAAGACCCTTTTAAGAATACAATAAGAATATTGATTGGTCTTTAAGGGTGAAGTCTTAACCTGGAAGAAGAATCATTGAGAGCAAAATTCAAAGAAATTAACATCTTGACTGTTGCTTCTCAATACATTCTTGATAAAGTTATGTATTTTCATAGGCAAATAAGAGAATTTGTTAGAAACTATCATAACCATAATGTTAACACCAGGAACATAAGCTTATTCTGCCTACTACTCGGCTAAGTCGAGTAAGGCTTTTGTGGGGCGATGTATATGCTTTTACAACAAGATCTCAGAAAATGTTCAAAACAAAAGTATAACGTTATTCAAAAGAATTGTTAAAAAACGTTTGTGTGGTAAAGGTTACTATAACATAAATGACTTTGTTAATGATACCACAGATTGGGAATGGAGCGACCGCCCTCAGGCTATTAAATAGTAAGTTTAATTGTACAATATTACTTTGTAAACATATTTTTTGATGAAAAAAAATAAAGCCCGCTGAGTTTGTCGAGCCATTCTTCTCAGGCCTGAGGCATTCATTTCGGAATGTCTTTTTTTTACTTTCAATAAGTGATGTCACATCCTATTTTGAATAAAAATATTTGAATTTGAAGGATTAGGAAGCTGGATTATGCACATCGATGAAATTATGTAGATATATTATTAACACCATATGTGACTAATAATGTGAATTAAACTAAACACTATTTTTTTTTTATGATAATAAGGGACGAAACGAGCAGGACGTTCAGCTGATGGTAATTGATACGCCCTGCCCATTACAATGCAGTGCCGCTCAGGATTCTTGAAAAACTCAAAAATTCTGAGCGGCACCACAATTGCGCTCGTCACCTTGAGACATAAGATGTTAAGTCTCATTTGCCCAGTAATTTCACTAGCTACGGCGCCCTTCAGACCGAAACACAGTAATGCTTACACATTACTGCTTCACGGCAGAAATAGGCGCCGTTGTGGTACCCATAATCTAGCCGGCATCCGGTGCAAAGGAGCCTCCCGCTGGTAATATGTGAATTAATAAAAAATCTGAGACGTACGACCGCACGACAGAAGTAAAAACTTCTCAACTAGAGAAAATTGTTTATATTATGTATTTTTAAATAGAAATAATTTTACCAAATATTTATATAGTTGCATAATAATAGTTGAATACGTTGGATGAGGTAGCGCAGGACCGATCATCGTAGAATTCTTTGGGGGAGGCCTTTGTCCTGCAGTGACGTTTTTCGGCTGATGATGATGATTTATATAGTAATCAAATCTCATCATGTATCAATATATGTATCTATATGTCCTTTAATTAACGTGAGTGTTACATCTGTCTACAGCAAATACCACCTCCGAGGCAATAAACGGCGCTAAACTTCATAATGACAACTATGACAAATACTATCTTTGACTCATTTCATCTGCAGTCCCCCTGACAACGAGATCTAGAAAGATCTTGAAACGTCGGGTTAACTAAAATAAAAATGTAACTTTTACGCAAAAATCTAATGTAAAAACAGTTACAATTACACGCGTTTTGATCCTTTAAAAGTGTTTTATTTAAACGACACAGAAATTAAACAGCTGAAGATGTTCTAAATGCAGAAAGCTGAGTAGGATTGAGTTTTTCATTAAATTTCAAAATGAAACCCAACCAAAAAGTCCAGGCAACGTTTGCTTTTTACCAAGATTTATATTCCATCTTAGGAAATAAAATAATCACGTCAGCGTCGATTTGCATACAATGGTAAAATAATTTTACGCGCGTTTCGCCGCGGTTAATTCTACTTTTTGTACTGCTTTCCGCTATCTACGAATCAAACGGGGATTTCGTGAGCCGTTTAAGTGTTAACATTTATTATTGACAGTTTTTCTTAATAAATATCGTAGGAAATTGAATGATATTAAACATAGGTTTTTCTTATACCATTAAATAAATAAATTTTGGTATAAGTATATAAAAACATCATATCAAAGTATATTGAAAACGGCTCTTATCATTTGGGTTCTAGCATGATAGAGTAAAGCAAAAAAGATTTGCTTGTTTACAAAAAAGAAATTAAATGATTTTACACTGCAAATATTTTTTTATATACGCAGCGTAATCTTGCAAATAATTAAGCCTAACTTTGTCGTATTAAAAAAATCGGCGGGTATTTCTACTCGGCGTAGATACATCTAAGAAGAGTTGGCATTAATCAAATAGCAGACACTGGAAAATAGGTCTTAATTTTTTTTTGTTTTAGGACGAAAGTTATGCTTGCCTGATACAACTGGTTCCCATTAATTTCTATTGGTTAGCAATCCTTTAATCACGTACATCGAACATACCAAAGCTCTTCGCCATCTGTACAGATAATATGATGCAGATTGTTAATTAATTACATTATTATTATCATAGACTACAGAAAGAAGAAAGAAAGAAAACGTTTATTTGATCACAACACTACAAAAAACCTTGAAACTAATTAAATCAATCTACATAATTATACTAATAAGTAAAAAAAATATACCAAATATAGTGTCACGTGTGACCAAATATAGGTCTCCTACTCAGAATCAGGCTGCAGCAAGCTGTAGCGCTGGTTTTCTGTGGGTGCCTTAATAAGTCAAGTTACCTACTACAAAATATTTTAAAATAAGGAAAATAATTCTCTTTGGTAGTGAATACCTTCATCTTATAATAATACGTATCTACAGAAAGTTAAAAATATCCTTTGATTTAAATTTATACATAATTTTTATGTACAATAAATATATATATACAATATTTTCGGGCACGGGATATCTGGTGTAAATAATGTCATAGTGAAAGTTCACATGAGTATTATTAGTCTTCTTAACTAAAGGATTAAAGAGGTTATTTTGATATTATTTTTATTGATGAATTAAAAAAGCCCCTAACATTATATCTTAAAAACTTTTGTCGAATTTAATATCGAATTTTAATCGAAACATTAAAAGGCATAAAATTGTCTTAACAGTTGTGACCAAGAAAAAGACATGAAGTTTTCCAGATTTAATTAGTCTTCATAATTTAAGTCAGGAGGAGGCCATTGCGCCACCGCCGGCGAATAACGAGTAGAAACTAGAAACGAGTTAGTCACCAGCTAGAAGCGAGTGTAGTTCCGATAATTTAGTCGCTGGGCGAAATCGAGTGTATGAACATCATGGGATGATCGCTTGAACTCGCTCGGTCGACTGTTTCTGATGTTATCTTTGATAACTCTTGTCGCTGCGACAAATCAGTGGAGCGCGTCCACGCTGGCATCGGCAGTGTGAACAATCAGCAATCAACTGATAATCATTGACCTGTATAAATGCCACTGGACAGGGTGTTGCATATGTTTGACAGCAAGTGCCTATTTGAAGCGTCACTCGCGAGCGATCAGAGATCTAATTTTTACGTATAATACAAATGGCTGCGAGGGAACCTACAATACTCTGAAGTATTTTTGCATGTGTGAATTAATTTTGTTCGTTTTCCGTGTAATAGGTAATTCAAGAATCAACGTAATAAAGTACACATTTTTTTTTGTAAATAGCTTCCCACTATCTATCGATGTTTGCTGCGGTTGTCATCACTAGTTTTAGTACCGCAGACTCACGCTACATGGCCAACAGCGCCAAAATGGCGAATATCAAACAGGCACAAAAGCACTTTGACAGCCACCAGTCCAGTGGTAAATAGTAGAGGTCAGTGACTGTTAATATATGCGCCACTTTTATTTACACGGGATCTTTATAGTCTCTTGTACATAAGTTTTTTGAGCGAGAAAAGAGGTGACAGTTACTGGCTTTGACAAGTGCCTAAAGGCGATAATAGCGTGACACAGAATGTGTAATAGTAAGAGAGAACGAGCTCAGTGCGGCAGACAGCGTGGCGAGGTTTTGTGGTTCACGGACACTAGTGTCGGCGCCGTCTACCAATAGATGCTTGGTATAGATGTGAACGTAGGTGTCCATCAAAGATTTTGCTTGCAAGTTTAACTTTAGCTGACTTTAGAAGAAACTATTCGTTAAACTTTAAGGATTGAACAGGTTTTCTTCAGTGTCTTTAGTCGTTTTAAAATCTATCCAAATTGTACGGTAATATTTTCAAACGGTGCGATAACGACAACTCTGTCTTGTTGCTATTTCTATTAATCAAATGGTTTTTTTTTGTAGAAGACAATTTTTTTTCGCAATAACACTGCCGGTTATAACCGGCATTCTTATAAGAATACAAAAATGACATTACAATTTACATTCAAAGCGCCGTCGTCTATCATAAATTCGGCCACGAAATTGCGACAGACGAGTAGCAACAAAGGGTCCACGACTTTCCCGCAAAAAGATGATCCTTAATCTGATTAAATCTCCATCGCGGACGTCGGACCGTGAAAGATTAATGAATATTTGTGTGAGGATTCCCAGAGCTGGGCACGTACCGTTGTCATAATCATATTAGCTGCGATCGGAGGTTGGTTAGTTGGCTAGGCACGCAGTGTCACGCACGCCGGCACGCTCTCGTGTTTACCCACCGTCCCGTGTCCCGTCCTGTCCCGTCACTTGCTCAAATAACGAGAGCACCGCGGGAATCCGCTCTGACACCTCGCTATCATTGTCACTTTACGATGTGAGACTTAAACATATAAAAAGCGGCCAAGAACGAGTCGGACTCGCCCATGAAGGGTTCCGTAGCAACAAGTAACATAATATAAAAGTTATTGTAGTTCGTTGTAACGAATTATGATGTATTATAAAAAACTACTTACTAGATCTCGTTCAAACCAATTTTCGGTGGAAGTTTGCATGGTAATGTACATGTTTTATCATTCTCTTATTTTAGAAGTTACACATTTTACCACTTTGGAAGTGTCTCTCGCGTAAAGTATTCAGTTTAGAAAAAAAAAAATTAGAAACCTCTACGTGTGGGGTACACGTATGCGTTTGATGAAAAAAAAAATTTGGAGTTTCAGTTCTAAGTAAGGGGAACCCCGAAAATTTATTGTTTTTGTGTCAAAATCTTAATGCCGTTCACAAAATACATCTACTTACCACGTTCCAACAGTTGTATGAAAAAAAAAGTGGCTGTGACATACGGACGGACAGAGAGACAGACATACGAATCTATAAGGGTTCCGTTTTTTGCCATTTGGCTACGGAACCCTAAAAACGTGCCATAAGCTTTAACATTAATCATACACAACGTAACCTAAACGTTCTACGTTTTAACTAATCCGGTAAATACTAAAATTGAACTTAGTTCGAAGCAATTTAATATAAAAGTTGGAAAACCTACCGCGATCTTTCTACGAACTGAATAGGTGCCAGTTAAGAACACAAAGAATACGAGAGGTTGTATGAAAGTCAAAGAAGGCAGGAAAGCATATTGGGATCGTGGCGAATGAGGTCCTTAGTCTCTGCCCATTTTTCTGGGACACACGTGTTTGTAAAAATGCAATTTCAACGAAAATATTAAAAAAACAGTTAGTTTTTAACCGACTTCAAAAAAGGAGGAGGTTCTCAATTCGTCGGTATTTTTTTTTATGTTTGTTACCTCAAAACTTTCGACTGGGTGAAGCGATTTTGATAATTCTTTTTTTATTTGAAAGCTGGTGCTTCCCGTGTGGGTCCAGATCTGACAGTGGCATACATGAGAAAAATCATAAAAGTCTTAAATTTGCTATACATACGTATAGCAAATTGGATGATAAATTTACAAATAACTCAATATCGCGCCAACCGATTTGATGATTATTTTTTTATTGGAACGGATATACTTCAAAGATAGTTTGGTAACAGTTTGGTTAGGTTCTGATTACGGAATCCATGGCAAAGTAACGGAACTCTTCAATTAAGCGCTTACTCTAGTCGATGTCATCCAAGATAGGCTTGTAACTACATACATAGTTATAGGTGAGATGTGCTTGAGTCGTGAGGAGGTGAGAGGCGAGAGCGGGTCGCGGCGGAAGGACACCGATTCCAAAAATTACAATAATCGTAACTAGAATTATTTTGTATAAAAATACGCAATTATTTTTATACTTTTAAGTGCATATTATATCTATTGTTTTGGAATAGTGTTTTTGAAGTCAGTTGTTTTTATATGTTAAAATTTTTTATTACAGGCCGTTTCTCTTACTTGATATAAATTAATTTTAACACTATTCGTTAATTTCTAAAACAACTTTCCAGTAATTGTTATAGGTTACACCATAGAAATGTAATAAGAATGTAATAGAATAAGTCCTAATTCCTTGCGGACAACTGTCGCTAGTATATACAGTATACACTGCTACGTACGCGTTACAACGCTCTGGATATTGAGGGACTTGTACAGCAATGGTGTGCAAAATGACGGTTATACGAATAAATTAGGAATCTCATAGTAAAATGATTGACATGTTTAAAAAAAACAACTGTTATGTAATATTTTGGTTGGTATAATAATGGCAGGTTCTGAAAGTGTTTCAACAGATAAATTTGCTGAAACACCATATTTACATGTTGTTAGTGTTCTGATAAATACTAAATCACTACTCTTACTGGTCGGTGTTCTATAAGACACCTGTTAGGTGACATGTTTAACGCGGATATGTCACTTCTAGTACCTTCTCATTCAGATTGCTATGGGTTACAGTTTAATTCATTTTTATGTAACAATTTCTTTTATGAAAATAAGGGACGAGACGAGCAGGACATTCAGCTGATGGTAATTGATACGCCCATTTTAACGCAGTGCCTCTCAAGAACCTTATATATAGCCTTATTGAAAAACCCAAAAATTCTGAGCGGCACAACAGCTGCGCTCGTCATCTTCAGACATAAGATGTAAAGTCTCATTTGCCCAATAATTTCACTAATTACGGCAACTTTCAGACCGAAACACAGTAATGCTTACACATTACGACAGAAATAGGCGCCGTTGTAGTACCCATAATCTAGCTGGCATCCAGTGCAAAGGAGCCTTAATTATAACTTTAATTAACTTATATACTTACTACAACTTGTACTGTTGGTACAAGGGAAGCTCCACACTCAACGTAATTACATTATTGTGAAGTGTAAATAGTGAATTAGCAATTGGTATTGCGCAAATTGCGATTTCAATAAACGCACTCGTAAAATAAGCAATTGAGACTCGAAAGAAATTTAACGTGAGAACGTATTGTTTCATACAAGTGTGCACAAAAGAAAAATTCAATGCGTGCTGCGTTAACCAGCTCTCAGCTCGTTTTCGACCCGCTTTCGTGAACATAAATCGTATTTTAATAAAACGAATATTTACGAGCGCGCATTGCAAAAAGCTGATTTAATATTTAAACAAACATTAGTTAATCTGGGACAATACCTAATTATGTTTCGGTTTAAAGTTACCGAGTGGACGTTAAATCAAATCAAAAATATTTTTACAGACACACGCACTCACGCCTTGTTCCAGTCGGGGTAGGCAGAGACAATAGAATGCCATTTGCTTCTATCCTTACAAACCTCACGCGCTTCCTCTACATTCATTACTCTTTTCATACATGCTCGCCGGTTGCGGGTGCTTCGGACCTCTCCTTTTCTCAAAACGTCCCCAATTTGGTCGACGAATGTTCTACGAGGTCTCCCGTGACCGACTTGCCCACACACACTTGCCTTATATATTTGATGCGTCAATCTTTCTTCACTCATTCGCTCCACGTGTCCAAACCATTTCAGCATTCCTTTTTCAGTCCTTGTCACAACATCCTCTTTCAAACCACAGCGCGCTCGTATTACCGCATTCGGAATTCTATCAGTCAGTCTTACCCCACACATACTACACAGTGGTCGCATAATATATTTTCATTTTTATTTCATAGGTAAATCGTATTACACTTGAAATATGTATTTTTTATACAGCTCATGCGGAAGGCAGGTTTCCTCGGAGATGAATGAACAAGAAACTCTGAGGCTGCTCTTTTAAAAAAAGATTAGGTTTTACAATTTCTTATTTTTATTGCACTTTACAAATCATTTCAATTACAATATATGCAAAGTGACGCACTAAAAATACTCAAACGTCAAAACCTGAAAGGCTTAACACGAGTAAGTAAAAAACAAAGTAAATTACTAATTATAAACACAAGAGTTATTGAGTATAGTAGATGCATCAATCTACACGTACCGTAATAAATAAAGGCATTATGCGAGCATTTTATTGAATAAAATAAATAATAAATATAAAGATAATTAGATATTAATTAATATAACTTATAAATAAAAAAAGATGAAGCAGACCTCCCGTAACGAGATCATCCAGCCACCAGTTAACTTCGGAATAGCTAAATTGTATTCATACATTCGTGTCTCGATGTTTGGGCAAACGTTAAATAACAGCACCATGTTATTACAAAAGTGTTTTACATAATAGTTATTTATGCAACTGTTGTGTAATAAGGGGTATTAAAACACGAATGTGGATTTGATAATACTATCACATGAGTGTTTTAATACCTAATTATCAACAGTTGCATACAAGACTTAATCTACACCCAGAATATGAATCCTCTAAAAGATTCTGGAACAGTTAGCTTACTGCTAACATTAAAAGTTAAAACACCAGTCCTAGTAGTAACCTAATATCATTCATTACTGTTATCATAATTATATACAAATAAACTAAGTATTAATTAAACAATTATTTATTTTAGTAGTTATTTACATTTTGTATAGTGCAATAATTAAAATTCACTCGAATATAATGTTCTTTTGCAGCGTTTAAAATGAATCGCTCAAAAATATCGAAGAAAAATGGCGGGGATTCGAATAACCTACTTTTTTTTACGGCGCGCGACGTTCTGGGAGTGTGGAGCGCGCGTAAACGAAAATGTTCTTTTTTTGAAATTCATACAGATACCACGCATCGAGAAATAAGAATGTGGCTGTAAGTTGAAACTCTTTGCGCGTGAAGGGATAAAAAAAAACATAGGAGTGTTGTTATGAAATTCAGTACAACATTACAACACTCTTTTGGGTGATGTAATGGTTATTAGAACATTGGGTGTTTTAATGTTGGCAATAAGCTAACTGTTCCAGAATCTTCAAGAGAGGATTTAAAGCATGGGTGTAGATAAAAGAATATATCATATAATATATAGATATTATACATATTTATATTTATACTTGACAGACGTTGTTCTGTACATAATAAATAAAATACTGTTTTTTATTAGTTTGTCTAATATAAATAAAAATCTAGTAATTATAAATGTACCTACAACATGGATTGTTTGACTTTCAATTGTGTTTTCATTAGCCTTTATAGGTAAGAATGGATTTAAAACACAGTAACTAACTTGAATAGTAGAGTTCAGGCAATACCCGTTCCGCGAACGATAAAACTATGCTTACTCACAGAAATGTTATGGCAGTGATTTCATAGTGTAATTTACTGCAAATTATATTACCTGTATAGTCGAGTGGTTAGCGATCCTACCTACTAAGCTAGAGGTCCCGGTTTCGAATCCCGGTAGGTGCAAGCATTTATATGATGAATATGGATGTTTGATTCCGAGTCATGGATGTTTAAATGTATTTATGTATGTTTATATGACTTTATGTATGTTTAAGTAAGTATATTGTATTAAATATATCATTGTCTTGTAACCCATAACACAGGCTATATATGCTTAACTTGGGGCAAGATAATTTTTGTAAAAGTGTGTCAAAATTATTATTATTATTGTAACAATCGAAAATATTGTCTGTCGAAATTCGAAAATTTTTGTTTTATCGTGTGTGATTAAGATTTTCTTCTTGAGTATTTTTATTGTAATATTATCAAAAACGGTATATGGGTTTATCCGATAGCATTTATCAAAACAAAACTTAATCAAGACGATGATTATGATGTTGGGTGGACTGAAGCTTACGTAAGCTAAAAACGAAAGGTATGAGGTAGTATTGTCAATAGAGACCACAGACTTACGGCCGTTCCCAATATTCAGTCTATCTCTTACTTGAGATAAAAATCCTAACTATCGTTGACTTTTCTGTCCCAATAAACATATCGACAGTAACTCACCTTATCCGTACACGCTGTCAATGGGACGACGTATAGCTTACCAGCGATAGAATTTTGTATGGAAATTGCAATTCAAGCGTCCCAATATAAGGCGATTAGAATGACTTATCGGGTATATTGCGACAGCTTCAGATTATTGACAGCTAATTACTGACAGTAGAAGGTAGTAATTTATCTCTATCTGTAGATAGTATATTGGGAACGGCCGTTAGAATATTCTAGCGTATATATACGACCTGACGGCTCGATAAGCGTTACCGATTTTGATTTGTCAAACTTTTCAAATTCAAATATTTTTATTCAAAATAGGATGTGATATCACTAATTGAAAGTCAAAAACTACCACCCATTCCAAAACGAATGCCTCAGACGTGAGAAGAATGGGCGCAACAAACTTAGCGGGCTGTTTTTTTAATCAAAAAATATGTTTACTAAGTAATATTGTACAGTTAAACTTATTTACCTATATATTTACCTGAAGGCGGTTGCTCCATTCACTAATAATGATGACGTTATCACATTAAGATAGTCATTTATGTTATAGTAAACTTTACCACACAAACGTTTTTTTAAAAAGCCTTTTGACAATGTGTACTAAAGTACTACTACTAGTGGTTTAATATTCAAAATACTAAGGAGCTAATTCCAAGCGTAGCTGACTGTTTACGACTTGTCAATAAAAATCGGTTACAGTAACAAAGGATTCGATTTCCAGTTCTATCGTAATACATTTACGTTAGAGATAATCGTCCTACACGGTTTGTCTTAAGGCTAGTAAAAGGCATTTATTTTGTCAAAATTGATTCCTTTAGCTTTTTGATGTCATTTGTGTCTAATATACTAGACACTACTACCGCCTCGGAAACATATTTGGCTCTGGGAGAGAAGAAGCGGCGCAAGAAACTCTCTTGTAGTATATTGTAAATCTATGGTAGAGACCAAGAAACTAACAATGATACTATCGCAACCGGAGGTTATTAATTATTCGCTATAATTTACGGCGGTAATAAAGGTGTACTCAATAATTCACGCGGAGCGACAGGCAGGCACGCAACCGTTATCCACCATAAGACATCATAAACGGCGTACCATCATCTGGGTTTATAAAAAATTCATGCTCATCTCACGTTTCGCCACCCCTCTTAATTTCGCGTGCTTCTTCTACGTTTGTGTAAAAACTTCGGGTGTCTTTTTATGACTTTTACTGCGGTATAATTGGGAGGGGCGAGTGCTTACGTCCCAGAGGTGACATAAATACACCTTCCCCCCCCCCCCCCCCCCTCACACACCAGCTCCGAGCTCTGTGCTACCCCCTGTTTATCATATAATATGACACGGTAAGAAAACATTAAGCATCTCGGTCAGCTTGTAATCAACCGCTGCGAAAATACTCGATGTTATTACAAAAAAAAAATTACATGACTAACGACCGTTCCCAATATACTATCTACAGATACAGATAAATTACTACCGTCTACTGTCAGTAATTAGCTGTCAACAATCTGAAGCTCTCCCAATATACCCAATAAGTCATACAGATGATTTAAGTTTTCTTTAGTGTTAATTCCGCCAATATTTGTTTTTAAAACAATTCGACGTGTTTCGCCTCTACACGAGGCATCCTCAGGACGTGTCAGACAACTTTGTCTCGTGCCAGATAACGAAACACGTGTCGAATTGTTTTAAAAACAAATATTGGCGGAATTAACACTAAAGAAAACTTAAATCATTTGTATAATTATGGATTTCCGCAAAGTAACACCTAATCCTAAATTTTCCAATAAGTCATCTTTATCGCCTTATATTGGGACGCGTGAATTGCAATTTCTATACAAACTTCTATCGCTGGTAAGCTTATACGTTGTCCCATTGACAGACAGCGTGTACGGGTGCGGTGAGTTACCGTCGTTAAGTTTATTGGGACAGAAAAGTCAACGATAGTTACGATTTTTATCTCAGGTAAGAGATAGACTCAATATTGGGAAAGGCCGTAAGACACATGTAGTTAAATAGTGAACTCACTATAACGTAAGTGACCTAACAATAACGAAGTCTAAAATGGAGTTTATCTCTTTCTATTACAAAACAGTGTTTAGCTTGTGTTTGACTAAAACATCGTTAAGCACGACATAAACTGAAATGTTCAGGAACAAAAGGAACGGAACACATTTTTTTCCAGCTGTCATCTATCTGTCATCATATAATCTAAAACTTCTATATGAGCTATCTATCCGTTAGACACACCTTAGACAAGCTTCAGCTCGTGTTAAAATATAAGCAATTCCTATAGATTGTTGAACGCTAAACAACTGAAAGACATAGCTTTGTAATATAACTTTTTTTAAACAAGTGTTAAGCAAATGTTTTAATTAATAACAAATTCCAAGGCTCCATACGAACAGGAGCATTATCACCGCTGAAATCAATCAAATCGTCACTACCTTTAAACGGGGCACTTATTTTCAATCTGGTTTCAATATGCGTTATATAAGCGTTGGGCGGAACTCTACCTTGTGGAATTTCGTGCTTTGAATTTTAACCCCACTTTTTTTACTCTCGTTTGATTGAGCCACAGATGAGTTAGTGGAACATCTTCGTTACTAGCTTGATCATGGTTAGGTTTAGCGCGAGATGCGTGTAGGAGTCGACAACGCATCTGAAAATCTTTGATCGTTTTTTCTTTTATTATAAAGTTTAAAAAAAGTTTTCTTTAAGTCACTAACCTATAAATTATAACATGGACACCTACCTTCTAATACAACAGACAAAATGACATTTATTCAAATGATTTGAATTTTCTTTAGTGTTAATTACGACAATATTTGTCTTTAAACAATTCGACACGTGTTTCGCCTCTACACGAGGCATCCTCAGGACATGTTGAGTCGCCAAAATCGGGCACGAGATGGATATGAAATTTAAAAGTAAATCTGACAAATAAAATGATAAGACGTAAAAATTATTAATAGGCAGATTTCAAACAAAATTATTTTATTTATATTAACTACTAGCTGACGCGACAGACTTTGTTCTGTATATAATAAATAAAATAATATTTTTATATAAATTTGTCAATAATATATCATAACATCAAAAATTACTTCGTAAAATATGCACCCCGCTGTCGTAATGAAATTGTTTCACAGCAGAACTGTCAAACCGTGGGTCAATAAATTCTCTAATAGAAATTATGTATGGACATCAAAGGAAAAACAAATTTGTTGTTTTTATAAAATTTAGCAGAATTTTGCTATTTATTTACCTTTTAAACCTTCTCTGGACTTCCACAAATAATTCAAGACAAAAATTAGCCAAATCGGTCCAGCCGTTCCCGAGTTTTAGCGAGACTAACGAACAGCAATTCATTTATATATATATATATATAGAAGAAGATGATTTAATAACTCAGAAGTGGTAACCCTGACTGCTCTACCGGCACTCACGTAGTGACCGCCGGTAGCTTCCTCTGCCCCCACCGCACCGCCTTTTCCATCTTGTGTCGCCTATTTATCTATTTATTTAGATGGAAAATGTCCCGTCAATTCCTGATTGATGTATTTTAGTAGGCTTTATAAACGTTTGATTGTTTAAAGCGGTTCGCAAATAAGTAAAGATAAAAAACCCTTTCAAAATCAAAATCAAAGTTTTTATTTGCATAAACATGTTAGATTGATGTTACATAAACATTTTAAAGTACATGTTTGCCACATTTATGACGTGCAAATTTTACAAAATACATTTCTCAATCATTAGTTACAATAATATCAATTCAACAAAAGATTAGTAGCAGTATTATATAAATTCAAACATTGAATGAAAAATACCTTCCATTTGATTCGGTTTTAGTTTAACTATAGTCTGTAAAAAGTTGACAGCTGAAAGTTCATGGTTACAGAAATTAAAAAAAAATCGTACTCAGAAGTCCACACAGATATGGTTGCGAGTATAAGCTCGCAAATAAAATGATATGACGTAAAATACACGGTAATGTGATAAACAACACGAAGTATAGTCCCCTAGTTCGTTTCAGCTCTGTCTCCCAGGTGGGTGTGTCGCAAATGGCATTTGTATGTTACTTTTCGGTTGTGCAGCGGCTCTGTGACTCACATTTTATTATAGAGAGAATATATTTTAATTCAACATTACATAAATAACATGTAACAAATACATCACTTAGAACTTTTACGCAACTGTGCGGACATATATTTTTAGGAATATCAACAGCTACTTACAGATATTTACGAATAGAAGTAGCAAGAAGTAAAAATATTAACTATAACATGTAATATATTTTCTAATAATAAGCACATAATAAATGATTTTATTATAAATTGTTTTATTGCGTTATCAGTTGTATTAAAATATCTAAATTAATTATAATTTGAGTGCTTGATGTTTTTGTTTTTTATTTTCAGGCAAAAGTCTCGTTTACTGGACGATGAATGACGAAATATTGCAATGGTACGGATTCGAAAAACATAATATTTAATTTGCACCTATTTGTTCACAATACAGCTCGGTCTAATAAGACTATTATGATATTTTCTTAGAACATAATTCCTTATGTCCCAATCTACGAAGTTCGTCACACACAAATTAAAAGGCTTATCTTCAAAAAGAAAATAACTATTACATTTTTCTAGATCTTTGTATATTATTTTTAAATATAATATCATAAATATTACAAGAGCCACGATAAAAAATTTGTTTTTAAAGAAAAATACAAAAGTAGACCCCTGCGTGATGTTTTTCCGTTTTACTATTAAACAACGCGATATTTGAAGTTAAAATTAAATTTGGTAAATTTATACAGTATTTTACTTAACAAGAAAATATTATCGCAAACTGAAAAAAAAATTATATCGCACTTACGTAAGTAGCTTTTGGACGGATTTTGCGATGGTTTGGAAACTCTATCTTGTACATAGTATTGACGTGAAAGTAATTATCACACCACCTACCACCAGGTAGGACCACTTCTTTCCACTTGCTACGATCCTTACATACTTCTTTCGCTTCGTCCACTTTCATTATTCCTTTCATACATGCTCTCCGGTTTAGGGTACTCTTGACCTGGCCTTTTTTCAAGACGTCCCTGATTTGATCTTGAAACGTCCGCCTAGGTCTACCCCTTCGATTCTTCATTCACACTGGCCTTATACACTTTCTTCGTCAATCGTTCTTCATTCATTCTCTCGACATGTCCAAACCATCTCAGCATACACGGTTAAAACACGCCCATTTTAAATGAATGGCCTTAAATTTTATAGCCCGTTATAACTAACAAAGCTGTTAAAGCCAGAATTCGCCGAGCAACAAAGATTTCCACTAGGACGCGTATCATCAAAGATGACAGGCAGACAGACAGACAGAGTCAATCATCAGTTCAATTCCTACAGTTAAAGAGAGTTGAAATCTTTAGAACAATCAGTGGCCCATGGAACAGCGCATAAGCCAATTCGTGATTCCAAAACAGATCATAGGCTTGTATCAAAGGTAGTCATTTCGAAAGAATTGGTTTTAATTTTTGCAGAGACTTCAATGAATAACAACATTAGTTTTTTTAAGACTTCATTACGTCATACAAAAATAAACGCATATTTATTTGTAACAGATCAGATCGCGACAGGCGAGATCTCCAAAACTACTTATATACCTACCCAATTAACTAGAAATTTTGCATAGTTACTCACTTCGCAATGACTACGGAACGCTCACTAGGACTACGGAAACCGTATTGAAAAGGTATTCTTCAACGACTCACCCTCGCTAACAAAGATTTTTAATTACTTGTTGGATGTCAAAATATTACATATAAAACAATTTTGTCAATTTAAACTTACACGTTACGCAGCAAAACTCGGCCTACACGTCTATTATGCAGAGTTTTTGTTGGGTTGTGTTTCAACCGCGCTTTGAATACAACGCCACGCAATGACTGTCCAAATAACAGCATATTCAGACTTAAAAACCCTCACTAACAAAGATTTTTAATCACTTTTTGGATGTCAAAATATTCTACGGGCAATTGCTCTTTTCTCAAGGTGTGGCATTATTTAGAGCCATTTAACATACAATAATCAAAGCTGATTCTGTCAGATATCTTCTATTTTATATTCGTCGTTCGATAGTTTCGAATATCAAAGGAAACAAGCCATACCTCCGGTGCTCACGTCAAACGCGATTTCAATTTAGAGCCCGTAGTGACGTCAGTAGAGACGCAAATAAATAGGTGTGCACACGACCCCAAACCTTCGTGTGCATATTTATTTGCGAATTCCGAATAGCTCTCAGTATGTGGAGGCGCGACTTACTCCCACTTGTCTATCTACCAATATCGCACTTTGCGAAGACGCCATTATTCGACGCGACAATTGACTACAGCTCTGGGACGCCGTATGATAGATGGGACGTAAAACGTGGACGTAATTGAGATTTCTATTATAAAAATTGAACATCGATCTGTTTTGTCTATGGGTGTTTGATCGCGAAATATGATAGGCGACCACCAAGCGGGGTTGTTTTAAGCTGCGTTTTTATTTAGCGTTCAAGATTGTCAAATGGAAATACAATTCGAACACGCTGGCTTTCTGATAAAATCTGAATCCAATAACTAACATAATAATAATAATAAAGACCTTTATTCAGACCAACTTAGTAGGTACCTACTTACATAGCATATATTTTTTGTTGCTACGCTATTCTTAACAAATTGTATTTTAATACTTAGTTATTCTTTGTAGGTCTGTTTGCCAACTGGCAAAGGTCTCCTCCAACCTTTTCCATTCCTGCCTATCTAATAACAATTACATAATAAACCTAATACCTAATTGTGTTCATTGTTGAATGCTCCTTTAAAAATTACAATATCATACATGTCCAATTAAATACAAAATTTACGGAAAAAACTTTTCGCATAATATACATCGATTAACTCAGAGCTCGCCCAAAATATGATTTTTACTTCTTCTTCATCTTCATAATATCAGTATAAATATCTGTGAGTGCCCACGTGATTAATTCGATAGTAGAAACGCACCTTTACGCAGGCCGCGACGGTCGTCAATTTGTATATTGTCGTTATTAAAGTCGGTGCGGAAAATTTGGGTGCGCTCATCCATCATAGTGTCGGTTGACCGTTCCGATATCGCGCTCAATATGTATTGATTTACTACAACTAAGCTTTTCTTTACAAATCTCATCGCTCCACCCTTCCTTCCGTCCAACCAATGCTAACGAGCTGTTTGTCCTCCACTTATAAAGGCGACAAATACTCATTAATATATTCTATTATGTTGTTGTTATATTATATTTTAAACATGTCGAACTTAATTGCAATAAATTTATTGCATCGCTATCACTAGCACGATTTATAGTTTCCCGATATTTCGGCGCGGTTACAGGCCACGCGATCGTGTCGCGAAATAGCCCCAATAGCCTATTAGAAGGTTGCAAGAAAATGTGCGACCGACATTGTATATGCTTAAACATTAACTTATATAGATATATTAAAACATTTATTCAAATTAAATCAACAAAAAAAAAACTACGTCACGCACTAGATACACGCGAGTGGACGCGTACACGAGACAAGCACATCTTGTTATATTGTCTATTATGCAGAGTTTTCGTTGAGTTGTGTTTCGACCGCGCTTTGAATACAACACCACGCAATGACAGTATTCAGTGAAAACCTGTCTAAATAACAGTATATCCAAACTTAAAAAGGATGGAGTGTCGTACTTCAGTGAAGTGCCTCTTTAAATTAACAGAATGGTTAACTAACTTGACGTTTTAAATCATTTTGCTAATAATTACATTTCATTACAAAATACATCGTCGACGATATGTGCGAAAGAAACGTCCGTCTCTAAAGCACATTTCGCACCATAATGATCACCTTCTTATGGGCAAATACTTAGAAAAGGCTGTAAGCATTACTGCCACGAAATAAAAAAATACATCGTTGAAGATATATACATAAATATACAACATGTAGATAATGAAACTAATCAAATAGGTTAACGTTCATTAAGCTGTAAGGAAGGCCTTGAGCAGGTTACCTGAGATGGAGGCGAGAACAATGGTTTCGATTCACACGTGTGGAGGATTATTTGCATTCGGAAATAAAGAGAGGAATGATAAAAGAAAGGCGCGAGAGCCACCGCCCCGGGGTACGAGGAGGCCGGAGGTGGCGGGCGGCTCTATAGGGGGTAGGGGGCTCGTTACGCGAACAATGGAGAAATAATGTACAGATTGCAGTGAGCGATGCGCCCGGCGCGTCTCAGGTGTCTTACGAACGGACTGGCTCATGTTGTATTTATACTTTACTAACACCCACTTAACATTATGTACTTGATGTTGAATTTATCAGAGCCGACTTGACGTCCCATACAGCTGATTGGTATGTGCCCATGCTTACCGGGTTTGAATCCCAGTAGGTGCAAACACGGTTATGATGAATATGTTTGTTTCCGAGTCATGGATATTTATTTGTATTTATGTGTGTATAAGTATATCATATTAAATAATATATCATTGATTTGCAACCCATAGAAAGGCTGTGCCTAGTCTGGAGCAAGATAATTTAAGTGTGTCAATTTAATATTAATACTTGATGACTTTAAAGTTTAAAGGACAAGTTATTTCTTCTTCTTATATTTCTACGATTCAACGACACACAAAAACAAAAAAAAACTTAATGACGCGATGTATTAATTAAATAAATAAAATATATTAGTTAAATCCAACCACAACTCACTATGGCTCCCTTATTATTACATAGTTTATTTTTCTTTATTTATTTAGGGGCTTTTATATGTATATACATGTCAGCTACATTATAATCTAAGTACATTAACACTAAAACAAAATAAAAACAAAAATTTTAACTTGCTCCTGTATGGATAAATCTTTTTGTAAAAAATTTAAACATTTTTTCCACGCCAAAGTGTATGCCACCATAATATCATAATACAATCGGTCTTACTTTGTGGATCTCTCTGTAATCGCAGCGAGTATGTATTCATGTATGCCAGGAAATTAAAATAAAATTTCGATGGTGGATGGCAGAAGAAAGGGTACCCCTTCTTTTAAATAGTTAGGTTATTTTAATAATGTTATAAAATATACTGAAGGTAAAGATATAGGCATAGATCGTAATTCGTGTATTGTTAATTATTTTATTGAAATTTCAATCCGTGTGGGGTGTTGAAGCTATTGCTTAAATGTAAACGCAACCTAAAAGTTTATTTTGTCTGTGCTCAGTGTGACATATGTAATGTCAAATAGACGTCAGCCCTTTAACTTCCTGTTCTCTGCTAATGGTCATTGGTAATGTAAGTACTTGTCTTGTTTGTTATCGCTCATAGTATTAAAATCAAGTGTAATCTCATCGCAGTGTTTTTATTCCTATCATTTTTCCTAACATGGTAGCAGAGCGTGGTTGGGAGAATAGGAAAAAATATTTATTTCGGCGAGATTACGCGTACCAATTTTTCATCACGCACGCGTTACTTCGTTGCTTCGGTGAACAACATGGCGTCCCCGCTTGCACAAGGTATGGAGAAACTAAAAGGGGCAGAAAACTACTCCACTTGGAAGTTTACTATGCGCATGCTATTAATTCACGAGGAATTGTGGGACTTCGTTGAAACCAATAACGAAAGCGACAAAAATAAAGGTGAGAAAGCGTTGGCGAGGATCGCGCTCTCTGTGGCACCGACGGTAATACCGTACATCCGTTCTGCCAAAACCGCGTTTGAGGCGTGGAACATACTGAAAAAGGCTTATGAAGGACGTGGTCTGAGCAGAAGATTGGGCCTGCTGCGGAGTCTTTTCAGCACCAAGTTGAGTGAAAATCCCTCGATGGAGTCATACCTACACAAAATTAAGGAGATTTCTCACCAACTGGAGGAAATAGAATCACCTCTGGATGATGAATTTGTTGCAGTGATAATGTTGAGTGGACTCACAGAAGACTACGACCCGCTCATCATGGCAATTGAGAATTCTAGTTCCAAGTTGACGACCGATACCATCTCCTCTAAACTATTACAAGAGGTACAAAGGCGTGAAGACAAGAACGAAGGTGGTACAGCCTTAGTCACCACACACACACAGAAACAATTCAAATGTTTTAAGTGCAACGGCAAAGGACACCTTTCTCGGAACTGTCCGGAGAGAAAGATTGCAACTGCAAGCAACTACAGTAGCAGCCTGGGAACGAGGCATCCACCGAGGAGCTCGCAGAAGAAGGTTCCTGTTAAAAACAAGGCGCTTGTGACGGCTCTCTCTGTGAATGTGAATAGTAACAAGTGGTACATTGATTCCGGAGCCACTAATCATATGTGTAACAGTGCAAAAGTGATGGTAGGATGTGATCCGAAAAAAACAGTGGATGTGTGCATTGCAAACGGTGCAAAGCTATCCACTGCGGGGTTAGGTCAAGTAAAAGTGCAGCTGAAAGACTGTGTAAGGACAATAAGTGATACTTATTATGTTCCTAATTTAAGTACTAATTTGTTGTCAGTCAGTGCCATGACCAAAAAAGGTTATATTGTTACTTTTGATAGTACATCATGTACTATCTATGATAATAACGAGATTTTAGCTACAGGTACCCATGTCAATGGTGTCTATCAGCTAGATACTGTGTCTGATAGCGTTTGTACTGCAGAGGAACAGGAGTGCAGTATGATGGCATCAGCTGCGGCAGACTTGAAATCCCAGGAAGTGTGGCACAAGCGGCTCGGTCACCTTAATCTAAGAAGTATGCAACTTTTGCAAAAAGGTATGGCAATTGGCGTTCATTTTAATACTTCTGATTTTCAGCAATGTGTGTCTTGTGTTGAAGGAAAGCAAAGTAGACTCCCTTTTCCTAAGAAATCAAGTAGTAGAGCGACAGAAGTGCTGGGTTTAATACATACAGACTTATGTGGTCCCATACAGGTTCCCTCTATAAGTGGTGCTAGGTACATACTTAGTTTCATCGATGACTACACAAGAAAGCAGTTTGTCTATTTTTTGAAATCAAAAAATGAAACTTTTGCTAATTTCAAAAAATTCAAAGCCCTTGTGGAGAATGAAACTGGGAAGAAGTTAAAAGTTCTTAGAAGTGATAGAGGCGGAGAATATATGAGTTCTAAATTTAAGGAATACCTAAAGACCTGCGGGATCAAACACCAGAAGACCATCCCCGACTGCCCACAACAAAATGGCGTCGCGGAACGGGCCAATAGGACGGTGATGGAGAAGGTTAGATGCATGCTGCGTGACGCTGGACTGGAAAAGAAATTCTGGGCAGAGGCAGTGAACACAGCAGTCTACTTAAAGAACCGCAGTCCTACCAAGGCCGTTCCTGGTGAAACCCCCGAGGAGAAGTGGACAAACAAGAAGGTAAATCTAAACCATTTAAGAATTTTTGGTTGTGTAGCTTATTCTATGGTAAAGAATAGGAGGAAACTTGATCCTAAAAGCAAACCATATATTTTTGTGGGATACAATGAAGAGTCGAAAGGCTACCGACTAATAGATACTGAGAACCACAGAAACTGTGTCAATTCTCGCAATGTTGTATTCATAGAAAATAAATTTTGGAACAAAGACATGTCACATGATGATAGTTTCAAGCAACATCCTATTGTTGACATCAACAGTCTGATTTCTAATGAAATTCAGCAATCAGAATCATCCACTGTGAGTTCTGATCAATCTGATGACATGAGATTATCACAGAGAGAGGAACAGAGGATCAGCATGATCACACTGTATGATTCTGAGAGCGATAACACAAGTTCTGAAACGGAGAACTGTTTGGATTATACTTACGTTCCAGGAGATGACACGCTGGCTCAAGCAGAGCAGGAAGACACCTCCTACGAAGAAGCTGATGGGTCCTGCCTAATTGCTAATTTTGTGGCACTGGCTGATGGTTACCCTGATGATCCGCAGACTGCAACCGAAGCACTGAAGGGACCGGATTCAGACAGTTGGCGGAGGGCAATGACAGATGAGTATAATTCATTCATTAAGAACAAATGTTGGACTTTGACAAAACGTAAACCTGGCCATAAGCCCGTTCAATGTAAATGGATTTTTAAAAGGAAATATGGTGCTAATGGTGAGCTCATAAAATTTAAAGCTCGTTTGGTTGCCAAAGGTTATACCCAGAAATATGGTATAGATTACCAGGATACTTTTTCACCTGTAGTAAGGTACTCCACAATAAGAATGCTTCTTGCTCTAGCAGCAGAATACAACTTGGATTTGGAACATCTTGATGTGAAAACTGCTTTTCTCAATGGAGATCTTGAGGAAACAGTATACATGGAGCAACCAGAGTGTTTCAAGGTTAAAGGGAGCGAAGATATGGTATATAAGCTCGACAAGGCTGTGTACGGCCTTAAACAAGCTTCCAAGTCTTGGTACGATAAAATTACTAAGGTGCTCTGTGACAAATTAAAGTTCTGCCGCTTGACTTCTGAGCCATGCGTATTCTTTAAGTGTGAAAATGGATCAATGATGATCATAGCGTTGTATGTGGACGACTTGATTGTATTTTTATCACCAGATTTTCAAGGAAAGGATAAAATAAAGAAGGAACTACAGGAGGAATTCGAAATCACTGATCTAGGGCCAGCTCAGCATGTACTTGGCATGAAGCTGATGAGGGAAGATAACAAAATTTACCTAAATCAGTCGAACTACATCCAGAAGGTACTGAAAAAGTTTCGCATGGAGGACTGCAAACCAGCTGCAACACCCATGGAGACAGGTCTTAAACTTACCAAAGAACCCAAGCAGTACGAGACCTACGACTACAGAGGTTTGATTGGTTCTTTGATGTATGTGGCAGTTTGCACCAGACCTGACATCAGTCATGCAGTTAGCTACCTCAGTCAATTCAATGATTGTTTCGGCGAAACTCACTGGAAAGCTGCCAAAAGAATACTACGTTATTTGAAAGGTACAATTAATTTTAACCTTGTATTTTCCAAATCAGGTTTGAACATTTCAGCCTACGCAGATGCTGACTGGGCGTCAGACAACATCGACCGTAAATCGTTTACTGGCTTCATTTTTACCGTGGGCAAGTCCGTTGTTGCTTGGGAGAGCCGCAAGCAGCGCACTGTTGCTCTGTCAAGCACTGAAGCAGAGTACATGGCGTTGTCAGACACATGTAAGGAAGCTTTATTTATTAGAAAATTTTTATTTGAAGTTTTTGGTACCATGGCTAAAATCACGATTTATAATGACAATCAATCTGCTATTAAGTTATGTAAAAGTTTTGTATTTCATTCCAGAACAAAGCACATTGATATACGTCATCATTTTATTAAAGAAATTGTTAATAAAGGTGTTGTTGAAATAAAATACTTGTCAACTGCAAATATGTTAGCAGACATATTAACTAAAGCACTTTGTAAAGAAAAGCATAATTATTTCACAAGTCAGTTGCTAACAAGTTCATAGGTTAACTTATAATGTTTGTGTTTTAACTGAACTAAGTTAGAATGTAACTTTGTTAAGTTGTAGTTTATGTTTAGCTTGCGTTTAAGGGCCAGTGTTGAAGCTATTGCTTAAATGTAAACGCAACCTAAAAGTTTATTTTGTCTGTGCTCAGTGTGACATATGTAATGTCAAATAGACGTCAGCCCTTTAACTTCCTGTTCTCTGCTAATGGTCATTGGTAATGTAAGTACTTGTCTTGTTTGTTATCGCTCATAGTATTAAAATCAAGTGTAATCTCATCGCAGTGTTTTTATTCCTATCATTTTTCCTAACATGGGGATGAAAGTTTTCATGGGAATTCGTCATTATCTGAGATGAAACCATTAAACTTTGTATTTAAGCACTCGACAGAAGTAAATAAACATTTGTTCCAGCGTTTTGAAACGTTGACCTACATTGGGATGAAATAGGAGATGAAAGTTCGCAAGAAAGTCCAAACAAATCTGTCTCTGCTTAATAGATATTAGACTGTCCTCAATGATAAGGGATATCCGCTGTAACATAGAAGAGCGTATGCAGACGGAGGTCGAACGGCATCTGTGAGAGTTCCAAATATTAGTTACGTTAGTAAAGAAAATGGTTGGGTGGTCCCTTATTTGCCTCTTTTGTCAAAATTGTTTAAGGTGCATAAAACTGTCAAGGCTTGCAGTTAAGCAGGGCTTGATCAAATATAACTGCAAATATCGTAAAGGTAGCGACCAAGCTATTTTTAGAAACATAGAGGTCGCTAATTCCATAGATGAATATCAAACATATTTCTGGTCGTTATGTCAGCAGCGATGAAGGAGTGTGGTGGCTCTTAGGGTTCCCGTTATACGAAAGGCACCCCACCGTCACACACCACAGTGTGCATCTAGAAAATGGTGAACGTGTCCATTTTACTGAAAATAATTTGCGAGAGATACTTATCTTCTCCTCAGAAAACGACATTCACCATTTATGCTGTTATTAAAGAATGACAATCAATGGGACGTAGCACTTGAAGAGGCTTTTAGAGAGCCCCAGATGAGTGAGCTTTTCGCTTTATTAATATGTACCTATATGTGCACATACACACATATGGACTTTCAAACCCTCAGCATTATCATTATGGGAAAAGTATAAAAATTATATGGCGGATAATAATAAAAACATATAACAAGAGCAGAGTTCGAATGCTTCATACAATGATTTTATTTATACGGTTGAATTAACAAAGGTTGAAGACCAAGTGATAACTATTACTGGAAATGAATTATCTGATTTTGAATAGAGCAGGTCACAACGAATTGGAGAAGTTAGTAGTGAGTTAGTGAGAGAACTAGATAACGATAAAGTTTCTTTAATACGACAAATAACGGAATCCACATTTAAATCCAGAGCAAGAATTAGTCTTTGGTACAGTTAATGAGAAAGTTGTCTGCGGTGAAGGTGGTTCGTTCTTTTTGGATGCTGCAGGAGGCACTGGCAATATATATAAATACTTTCTTTAAAATATACTTGGCTTAACTTAACTTTTTAATATGTGGCGTGCTCACGAATATAAAACCCGCAAAATCTTTACGCAAAGGATGGCAAAACAATAAAACGTAGTTTATAAAAATACAATAAGCAATTTACTGTTAACCTTATGTTCGTATGTGTATTTTTTTGCAAAGTATCCTGAAAAATAAAAAATCCTGCCCAAAGTAACTATTCCACGCGGACGAAGGCGCGGTTAAAAGCTAGTTTATAATAAATGTTACAATGGCATTCGTTTAGCTTTCAGAACTTTTTATCTACATAAAATTTTACTGTAATGAATAAAATACATTCCATGATTAATTCAAATAAAACGGAGGATTAATCTAAAATCAAAGAAACAGGCGTTGAGAATAAACTCGAAATTTGAGTTCATGGCTTGAATGTATTCAAACAAAAGATACAGCTGGTATGTATTATTTATACATATCTTACACAAATAAAACTGAAAACAAAATTTTATGAACGATGCGGGACTCGAACCAGTGACCTCTCGCGTTCCGTGCGAGCGCTTTTTCCAACTGAGCCAATCGTTCGAGTGACGTATCGTTGATAAATCTTGTATGCATCGTTCATGTTTTTTGTTTACAGTTTTGTTTGTGTAATTAATCACAGAAGTGAGGGTTATCACTTTAAAACATAACAAATTGTTTATACACATCTTGTTCAATCTTAACGTAACAGTATTTCTGCTCTAGATTGCTCGGACATGAACATTTTATTACTATGTAAGTAAATACATTTAAGTATAGGTAATGTGTGAATGTGAAAGGTGGATCTAAAGGCTTCATAAATTTGTATATAATAATAATCATTTCTTAGACAATTTATACGTCTAAAAAGAGCTCATAAGCCGCGCATGAAAACAGGTCTGGTTTATTTTGGTGTAAGCTAAATCTTACACTCGCGATATTTTAGTTACTTTTTTAGTGTGCTTGCGTTGCTGAAAAAAGAGGCTAACAGTTCACCACTATTTTTTTCGACATGTTCACAGCTGTCACCGTCTACCTAGACGCATAAATTATCGAGGAATCATTTATAGGTCACGATTTCAGTATAGATTCAAGAAAAGAATTGTCAAAATCAAAAAGTAAACTCTATCTGACATTATAATTATTACAATCACTGTTGAATTATGTCATCTCTTTCTTTTTACTTTCAAAATCCTTGGGTTACCACAGAAACTGTGCTACTTCAAGCGTAAGGAATGTCTTTGTTAGTCTAAAGTTTATATGATACTAGCTGCCCGATAGACGTTGTTCTGTAGATTATAAAAAAAACATACTGTTTTATAGGAATTTGCCAATAATATTTCAAAATATCAAGAATTTTTTCGTAAATGATGCTCCCTGTTGTTATAATGAAATTGTTTCACAGCGGAACTGTCAAACCGTGCGTCACTAAATTCTCTCATAGAAAATATGTCCATACAAATGTATCATATAATATAAGGTAATCGTATAAGGTAATCGTCTTGATTCGAGTGTAATCGGCGTGCGGTGCGAGGGCAGTAGAGATCCAGCACCGGGCGAGCGCCGAGCAGTCAGTCACTCAGTCAGGGAGGAGCTATCGAGCGAAGCGGTTGTATCGCACGCACAACCGGGAACGCCAAGTTCTTATAATGTATAATCTTAAGACTTTGAGAAGTGTATCTACCATTAAAATTGTCACGTTTATAAGACTGTCTTGCTGACGTGTTGAACGTCAACAAAAACTGATCAACCTCTAAGATTTTGACCGGAAGATGTGACCGGCTTTGCACCGTCATATAAATAACGATAAAGACACAAAGCTACTCCATAGATACCTATGTAAAATATTCCTTGTGTGATTCGAACTAAAGCAGAAATAGGACACTTTAATTAATAAGGCAATGACAGTTACAGATCAAAAGTGTCCGTAATTACATACAAAATTATTACAAGTGCACTTCTACTTTACCGCAGAAATAAAATAGTTTGAAAAAATAAATAGACGCTTCAAAATCCACATGATTATGAGGCGTGCATTTTTTCCACACTTATGGTATATAATGATAGATGCACCCGTTCTCATGTGCCAACATTCTCTTGTATTCCCTGAAGACCTTAGAAGGTGTCACTACCGGTGAAGTGGGTGGTATTTTAATTTTTTTTAAATGATTTAAGGAGATTTAAGTGCCAAGTACAGTGTCTTGATAAGAAACATATCGAAATTGCAAAGTCCATCATCATCAAATATCTGTCAGCATAATTGTGAAGTTTGCCGACAATATTGGTTGAGCAGGTTATCAACTGTAAGTTAGATCCTGTAAATGGAGCCACAACCCGAGCATTGAACAAGACATATGGACATTTCGCGGTCCATGCGTAACTCTGCGTCCAGGCGCTTGGTCGGAACCCAAGAGGCGCGAGTTAGAGTCCGGCATGGTCCGACAATTTTGGTACAAATTAAATTTGTATATTTATTCCTAGAGGTGATGGTTATGACTTAAAAATAACAAACTGTTTATATTTGACTTGATATAAGTGCACTCGTATTAGCTTGTGAGGGTGATATAAGTAAAAAAATCAATATTAGTTTCGAGAAAACTGCTTTATTTAGTTTAGAAACGTAGTGCGTGAGAAAGCCGCACATCATAATACACAGAGATAGATTTGGTTCGGGAATATCGCAGCCTGTAGATGATTCCATAAAGTCTGAGCGAGGCAAAAAATACAAACGCTAGGCTGTGCTAGAAGAGAATTTCGCATATTATATTGAGACGTCCGCAGGTGAAAAGCGACATTAAACTGAATAACTCCTAACATTTCCCATGATATACCATAGAAAATGGTACTGGATGAACTATGAACCCCCTCTTTCATCTAATATTGCTCATAGACAACTTTAGTGGATTTTGTATGTGAGGTCAATATTTATTTATTTATTTGTATAAAGAAACTTACAACTATTTATATTACATATATTACATACAGGTATGATAATCTATAAATATTACACTAGCCAAAATAGTTCCTAACGATTCTTATTGCATAGTGAAGTTTTAAGACTTATTAAAAATAATTACAAAAAAAATACAAAAGTTTAAAGAGCCAATAAATTCACTGGTACAAATATAACTTTTGGATACCAATTTTTTTAACAAAAGATACAAAATCGTACTTATTAAAAAAAAAGAAATATGTCTAGGTGGTTATAGCAGTCATTGTGTGTTCTGCAAGCTCTGATAAGAAATCTATTTTTACAATAATTAGTCCAAAAGAATGGCACTAAAAATATTTGATTGGTGAATCGATGACCTGTTATTGGACATTTGAAGCAAATACGACTAAGTAGGAGTGGTATTGGTGTCCTTTGCAGTGCATATGCAGTTAGTCATACTGCTACTTTCGAAATTTCATTCAAGTAAAAGCTAAAAGAGCTCTTATTAATCATGTGTGGTACACAGTACCCATACATTAGGATACATAGGAAGTACAAGCAATCACAGCAGTCACACCAATCTCGCATGACACCGAAATCGTCCTCGTTCATAATAATAACGTATAAATTAGTCCATTTAGCTGGCACGGCACCGCACCAGGCTGCGAGCTCGGCTGACGATTAACGGAAGCGTCTACTTAACTAATTTATCCCCGGGTGGTTTTAACGAATGGATAGCCGTGATTACGGTGCAACTGGGCCTCTGCATACATCACACTACAATGTTCTATCAATATTTACAAGTATTTCACTATTATTTTGTTCAATTGATTCTAGCGTTATCTTAAGGATTAATTTGACATTTACACATATTTATTACACTGTGATTATAATAAAAATAAAGTAGCCTGATAATCAATCAACTGGTAATGATTAAATTAAAATATTATAAGTTTTTTTTTGCTTACGTAGTTACATTAACGGACCTAGAGAGATGTCGATTAACACGCACCGTAATAGGGTCACATGCGAGGAGATGAGGTAATGCTAATTGCAATTAGAAAGAGATGTCGGAAGAAATAAATGATGTTCTTTTTCCGAAATTATTCCTTACTTAAAATTAGTCAAATCCATGCGTTTTAGTCGTTAACATGTATTTCGTGCTTAAAAATTAGTGTATATTTTTTGTTATGTCGGTAACTCGTTATGGAGACTCATTGGTCATCTAAAAAATTATCTTATGATAAAATCATGATAATTATGGTGGCGTACGGTGTCTCCTGAAAGACTCCGAAGTTCGTCCATTTGACAATCAGCGGGTTGTAACTAAAACAACGCAATATAAAGACGAGATGAAACTGTGGGTATTACTGTTGTCGATATTAGAACAAATAGTAAGAATTCAATATTGCAAATTTTTAAAACAACCGCCATAAAAAGAATAGAAACTCTCGTCCGACTCTTACTTGACTGTTTTCTCGATCTAAATGAATATATAGATGACCTTCGACTTGACTCCCCCAATTTATTTGCATTAGATACTCAAAAGTCGCCAAATTTGACTCGTCCGTTGCTTGTCCAAAAGGCAACTTATCAATATTAAGAATCAAATAAAAAAATCGCGACATTTTAATAACATTGATCAAATAGAACAAAAGTGTGTGGACCCAGCACTCGACACAGTTGAAAGTTAAAAGGGTCGCGGTGGGCGGCTGCTAGTGTGGGTGAGAGGCGCGGGGTGTATGGCGAGCGACGGCGGGGGGCGGGGAGAGGGTTGAATGTCTTATTTCCTCCACAATTCAGAAGTATTTCGTGTTTTTCATACGCAAATATATCCTCGTTATTGAGGCACACGTGAGCCGCTATTGCGTCTGCGTCGGATGAACTTTCTATTGAATTAAGTTGTGTTCCCACATCTAAGGTATGTCTACTTCGCTAGGTTTATACACAACACGCTTATATTATGCTTATGTCCTCGACTTCAGTAGCTTAGATTAAAAACAGGGTCAAAACGAAGGGTTCCGTAGAACTAGACAAGATTCGCTTAAAATCAACTTAATATATTCGATCAAATTGATTTCATATCAAGTCAAAGCTTTGACAAGGACATACTTTCCTATCACAAACTTACATTTTGGCTTTAGGCTTTGATTTTAAAGTAATATAGGTACTTATATTATACTTAAATCAAAAAACAAGTTGTATTTTTTTTTAAACCCAATGTGATACTAAAATCGGTTTTATAACACCATCTTTCTCCAAATTAAGCGTAGTCCAAATCTTACTGATGACCTGTGTGAGGTACGTTCTGCAACAGCGACAACTAAAGTTAGCCACACATTCAGATGGTGAGGGTGACATCCAAGTTGTAGCGTGTCGGGCGAAGATAGAATTTGGTGGTAGGTATTAATTAGGACAAAAAGCTCTTAGGGAACACTCCTCGTGATAAATGCGACACAATGAAGTGAAGCAATACCACGTTATCAAGCCGTTCACAGAGAGTGCTCTGGATCTAGTAAGAACCCCAACCATGCAGCAGTCAAAGGTTCGAGCTGATACTGGAGTGCCTGACCAGATATGAGTTCATTATTTTATATAATGTGGCCGTACCTGCGCTTTGTAGAGCACTAGAACGGATTGACTTATGATATCCTATTTGGGGTCAACTTCGCTGGACTCTGTAAGACATTCCAGATAACTGAAGAATTGGCAACCGCTCGAGACCCAGTTTAATACTAGGCGAGGTATAAAGTGGCATCATCGAAAATCGATCCTACAAATGGATTTTTTTTGTCAACAAAACGACCTGTATGCCACGCTCAGCCGGGAAGACCAAAATATGGAAGTTACGAGAGAAGCGATTTCCCTATATCCAGATTAACTACCAGGCCTTCTCCCTTGCTTTCGATAGCGGCCACAGATCACGGTCAGAAGATCGCCGATTGTCGACAATGGCGAAATCCAAGTTGGGGGGTCGTTGATCAACTTGTGACCCTCTAGGTACATTAAGAATTCACGGTTCCTCACCATGAATTTTGAGATCAGGGAGGTTATGTTAATAGGCCTGCAGTAACCTGGATCCGAGCCTTGCCTTTTTTGGGGAACAAATGGACAGGAGCTAACTTTCAGGAATTCGGGGCGTAATCTCTCCGCTCTATTTGAGGATGAGTAACGGAATATTTTTTTGTCAAATCAAAATTAGATTTAATCATTTATGTCAAAGAATAACATTTGTGGATGACAAGATTTCGACGACTTCCAGCCTTTCGAACAAGCCGGATTCCAAAAAGGCTTTAGCACGATAGACTACATACATACGCTGCCGCAAGTTATACAGAAGATGGAGGAGTATAACCAGCCTAAAAGCTCGGCGTTCGCGGACTATGAGAAAGCCTTTGATTCGATCGAGGCCTGGGTGGTGCTTGAGCCTCTCCAGAGGCTCCAGAGGTGATATACGGATTATCGATCAATCAAAGCCTTGAAGTGTTTGTATGGAAACGGCATCATGTCAGTCTGTCTTCAGGATTAGATCTCGAAGCCTATCCGGATGCAGCGGGGAGTCCGACAAGGCGATGTTGTATTGCCGAAGCTGTTCACCGCTATGTCAACGGCGAATACATCACCCAGCTTTGTTTCGTAGACGATTTCGTAATCATGCCTGAGACCATGGAAGACTTAAGCTTGATAGCTTCAATACGACATTTGATCTCAAAATGAACATGGAAAAGACGAAGATCATGTTTAATGCCCATGTTGCACCTGCTCACGTGACAGTTTGGAACTGTACTCGCGAAATTGTTGATGAGTACGTCTAGCTTGGACAAATAATTGGACTTGCCCCAATTTCAAGAAAGAGGTCACTAGTCAAATCCAACTTGGATGGACAGCGTTTAAATCGCGTAAAATCTTCTCATCCCAACAAAAGTTTTTAACCATTGTGTGTTGATAGTGATAACATATGGAAAGCAGACGTGGTCGCTAACTATGGGCTTTACGAGAAAGCTCATGGTCACTGCAATGGAGATGCTAGGCTATGCTCGGAGTTTCCTAAGGAGAAATCTTTCCAATCAGAAATGAGAAACAAAGTCACTGAAAAAGCCCAGATGATTGCGAAATGGGCAGGGCATATAGCTCGACGGATGGCCGTTGGGGTGGTAAAGTTCTTGAATGGCGACCACGTACTGGAAGACGCAATGTTGGTAAGCTGCCCACAAGATCGACCAACGGTTGTATGAGAAGGCCTCAGGACCAATCGTCGTGGAGATATTTGAGGGAGGCCTTTGTCCAGCAGTGGACGTCTTTCGGCTGAAATAATGATGAATGGATGACAAAAGCAATACATTTAACTATAAAGAAACTCATTGCCGCTCTGTTAAATCAATATTTACAGCTTCAACATTTTACAAATTATTTTAATTACAATCCATGCGAAGCGGTGCAGCAAAATTACTTAAACATCACTTACACGAATGCTTAAAACAATAAAAAAAGTAAATTAATTTTGAAATAAACAATTTTTACAGTACCGTAAATGCATCAGTCTACACACATTGTAATTAAATAAACGTATTTTATGAGCATTAGCATTAACATTATGAAGATATTTATATAACTATAAATTTATTAACTTTCAATTTAATACTATATGTTGAGTTCTAAATGAAAGCATCATCGATGCAAGAAGCATCTATTGCCTGCCTCAAACATATTTTAGTGATGGATTGCCTCAACCAGATTTTAGGGAGGGAATGACCAGTCCATTTAAAAAATTTAATAAGTCTTAACCTACCTGAAGTTGGGATTATATTCTCATAGTTACTTTCCTAGTTACATAGAGTTCAGATTCTAGAATGGTAAGGATATCTCCGTCATTAGCAGGTCCATTCACATTACTAATGATTTAGAAATAACTGATGATTCTAATGAAATCCACCTTTACTAATAGAGCCAAATTTAAAGAAATATATTCTGAACCCAACAGGAGAATTTCCATCAGGCCTGCTTGACTTCTTAATGTCCGAGTAAAACAAAGCTCGCCAGACAGTTTTCTATCATTTATTATAGAGTTCTGCAACCTCTGTATTTCGAGTTAGGGACCAAAGGAGTGCAGAGACAGTCTAGTAATTCCTATATACCTACTAAGAAGTTTAAGTTTTAAAAAAGTTTACATTTAATAAACAATTCCATACTAATATATTGTTTAAAAAAAAATTACAAAGATTATCCAAAATAATAAGCATAAATTACACTAAATAAATCTGTTTGAATCCTAATATGTAAGACTTATGATTCAGTTTTATGATTCATAAATGTGAAATGGGATGATGACAATTAAAAACTGTCCATCAATCAAAATTTATTGTTGCTGCCCCCTATTTTGAATCACAGAGAGGAATACTTATTTAAAACTCTCTGTATTTTGAACAAACATAAGTTAAAAATCATCAAGATCAAAAGATATTTCCAATAATATAGACTAAAACAAGCCCAAAATATTGGAAAAATTATTACTTAGTAGACTCATATTTGTGCCGTGAAGCAGTAATGTGTAAGTAATACTGTGTTTCGGTCTGAATGTGCCGTAGCTAGTGAAATTACTGCGCAAATGAGACTTAGCAACTTATGTCTGAAGGTGACGAGCGCAGATGTAGTGCCACTCAGAATTTTTTGGGTCTTTCAAGAATCCTGAGTGGCAATGCATTGTGTAGCTGAACGTCCGACTCGTCTCGTCCCTTATTTTCATAAAAAAAAACTCAACACAGACGTTGAACTGGGTCATTGGACACACACATAATATGTTGAAAATATGATCTCACTATATTCTAGATTTATCAATACAAAATTAATACCCCATAAAATTTAATATTAAAAAGTACAAATAAATTAAAAGAAGAACAGAAATTATTCGAAAATCTACACATATCAATAAAATATATATTAAAGTTAATATTTCGTTCAATACTTAATATATTTTTATTGTAAGGCTTACCATTAAAAAGTATAGTTAAATTTAAAAAATTAAATACAAAAACTTTGAGGTAACCGAGTTAATGGAAGGCCAGTGCTTGAACACTGGCTAGGCAAGTTAATAGCATAAAATGTGAGTGAAAGGTCAAATGTTTACTGCATTCAACCAGGGAATGTACTTAAAAGTGGTTATTTATAGAGCACCAAGAATAGTCAGGATGGCCGCAAATGGAAGTTTGACATCACTGTCTACTCCTCTAGGAGAGATGCACGGTTATACTATATTTTACTTAATATTTATTCTTCAAAACAATATATAAATAACATACTACATTGTTGTAAGGCTTTGCTTAACCAGATTTTAAATAATTGTACTTGACAAAAAGTGATTGAATCCATGGTCGGTTAGGTTTTTACATACGATAAACAAATCAAAAACTTAATTTAAAATATATTATCAAGAGAAACTTACCTCATTTTGATCAAATTCTTGTAGGTATCTGTCATTTCTATGTTTTTCATACATTGCACGAGCTAGGGCACTTCTGGGTCTATATAGTCCGTTCAAAGCTGACCCGCTGGCCATACTTTCATGTTTTATTCTGCTTCCCAAGGGTAAGTTTGATTCCCAATCAATGAAATTAAAATGTTCATGTCTTGGACAGACTTCTGTGTTTTCCTTTGCATAACAAGGGAAAGAACATACTTTTAAACAAGATACCACATCCCGGTTATATGATAAGCATTTGTTAATTAAGATGTATAGCAAATAAACCCAAAACATACGCCACATTCAAAATTTTTGTTTACACATGCAGAAAAATGCTGTAACCTTAACATAATTCAGAATGAAATGGTTATAACTTATAATAGAATGGTGACCCAAATATGATTGCACTTAATCCGATAATCGTTTCTTAATTTGAGCAAACAAACCATTTTTTGATGTAAATATTACATAGGAGAATAGGAAATAAATTCAAAAATTCATTGCAATTTCTAACAATACACGAACTGTCAAACGTCAGTATTCAAAATATACATGTCAAGTGTGAGGAATGTGTCAACGTCAGCTGATTCAACTGACTTAACCCGCTCTAGCCCCCTCGCATTGGAACGGAATCCTGTCGTACATGACGACACTGCTATAGGTATCAGTAAGTCATTTCAGCGTAGACTTTTCTAAAAGGCTGGCAATTCTCCTCTGGAGAAAGAGAATGTAGACGGCGGTGAATCACTTAACAACAGGACATACGCACATACGCACGTTTGATTTTCTCTTCCATAAAAAAAAACGGGTGATCGCCAGTTTGCAAACGGTAGGAACGGCTAATTAGGTAGGAACATTTCATTGATGATTTTTATAGTGGCGATTGCTGTGACCTGTCTCATTCCTAACGCGCTGGGATTATTTTCGAGTTAGGTACCTATAACATTATTTAGCGATCTTTCACACAAACACAGTTTTGGAATGTTTTACCTGAATAAATACTAAAGAACCTAATGTGTCCTTATAATCCTACTTAAGTACGACGTTTAAAATGCAAATAAAGTCAGGGATATTTTACTTACCCGATTTTGTTTGGTTTCCAAAGCTCCTCTAATAACAATATCACGGAGAACCTTGCTCATAATTATAACGGAGTTTACACTTGCAAAAATATTAAACTAGTATAATATTTAAACTATAGCTCTGCTATTGTTGCACTGGTTAAAACAGGTTTACTGATAGTACGTATAAGGATAAAAGTGTCCAGATAAATGAGGCCTGTTTACTTTTATAAAAGTTCTTAAAACAGCTTAGCCTTGGCCGTGACCGCCGTTCACTGTTACATTGCTGACCGAACGTTAACGGTGTGAAAAGGTAAAGAATACAAAAACAATAACAAAAACAGCTATGTTTTTCTTTACAGCTCTCGGGCCTTTAGTTATTAGTAATCTACCTGACGTATCTAAATATAATTTTATTGCTATCTGTAGGTACTTCATTTGAATAGTATACCTACTACTTATTCAATATATGTAATATCTATAAAAGGTCCCCTACCTACCTAGCACATTATTAAAAAAGTAGTTAAAATAATAGTTAACGTGGTAAAAGCCTGGATCTGTATCAATATTAATTTATTATTATTTAGGGTAGTATTTTATATTGATAGGGAGTAGAGCCATACCCTGGCTTTTCGTGGACAGTAGACTTCCTCGTAGTAGTAGGTACTAGTGGACGTTTGTGACATCAGCAGGTTACATTGAGCATGTGAATTAGATTTAATTGAAATACACAGTTGAACTATATTTTATTTCATATCGTTTTCGAACCGAGTAAGTGAATGACGTACTGTGTCCTATGATCTTTGCGAGGCATTATTACACACACACAGCACACAATTAAAATAACTAGTTAGGTACTTACTCTACGTTACAAGTCTCTAGTGTACCTTAAATAGTTATTTAGTAAGTAATAAAAGTTAATTGAAAAAAATATGTTGGTTCCTAAGTGAGTACCGAGGTCTCTCTAATAGTATTAAATGCTATTTTGTCTAATTTGTTACTTTTGTATGAAGACAAAAGTTAAACAATTCATTGAAGTAGGGGTTACTTTGCGGAAATCCATAATTATCCAAATGATCTGAGTTTTGTTTAGTGTTGATTCGGCCAATATTTGTCTTTAAACAATTCGACACGTGTTTCGCTTCTACACGAGGCATCCTCAGGACGTGTTGTCTCGCCAAAATCTGGCACGAGTCTCGAATTGTTTAAAGACAAATATTGGCGGAATTATCACTAAAGAAAACTCAAATCATTTGGATAAAGTTAAATAATCTTTAAAAGAAAACATAACTGTATGTACTATTTTTACCAATAATATTATATTTTGTTGTGATTTTTTTTTACTATGTTATATCTTAGCATTTCATTTGTTATTGTAAATATGTATTGTAGGGTCTTTTAGTAGGCTTTACGTTGATTAAATTAAATGTGGCAGTAATTATTGATTATGTTAGGTTTATAATATTGTGAAGTGAAACCACAAAAATATTTGCTTGTCTGTCAAGACGAAACATGTGCCTGCTCATAAATTTGTAACAACTTAACTTGTGAATGTTTCTGGTAAATAAAGAACTTTGAATTTGACTTTAGGTACTGCATAATAAGATACTAAGTACACATATAGACATATAAGGAATAATAACGTATTTGCATAAAGTATTTAAATGTTAGATACAATTTCATTTGAAAGTCTATTTAATTACAATATATGTAACTATATGATATTTCAAAATTATATAAAAATAAGATAAACGCCCGTTTTTTAGCTTTGATAATGTATACGTCTAAATAGAGTCTTGCTGTTAGACAACCGAAAAAAAACAGGCCAGTAATATTAGTTTAGCGAGCCTGATAGCCTACATCTTACACTCGCAATTTGTATTACGCTTTGTGTTAGTGTGCATGAATTGCTCATAATAGAGGTTAACTCTAATCTCATTTTTTTTTAGAATTTGCGCATAATGATCGCGGGCGATGCACCGCGAAGGGTCGCTGCATACCGAGCTGCCGGAATAATTTATATTATCGCGCGTTCTTTTTATTTTGCGATAACTTTTATGATATTTATTTAGATTCTATGGTGTAAAGTATGATGGCCATCATACGGTGCAAGATTTTCTTAAGATATCTGACGTATTTAATTAGAAAAATCCAAATATCTTTCCAATGATGTGTTTTTTAAATAAATTAGAATAGGTTGTATGATTTATTTTTATTTTCGCTTATTTTAGGTTCCTCATGAATCACTATGTCTTTAGTAAAAACCCCAATAAAATCGGCTCAGCTTTGAATTTACTGAAAACAGACAGACAGACGCATCGTGGGACTTTGTTTTATTATAATATGCAGTAATTAATATATAGAAGAGTATAAAATAAATACACAAAATAAGGGATTGGGTATATACCTAAATGAATATTACATAGCAGCTTAGATAAATTATACGTCTAGAATGTAGATAGACTGTGAAAACGTTGAAAAAAATAGCGGCGAACAGCAAGCCTCTATTTTCAGCAGCACACAAAAACAAAGTGACTGTCGTACCTATCGCGAGTGTAAGACGTAGCTGTCATGTCACTAAAGTGATAAATAGGCTAACAGCAACAGGCTCTATCTAAACATGACATCAAGAACTATTTAGATAAAATATATAATGTCCCAATTATTGATATTAGAACCAAAATCACCACAGGTAAATTTAGAAAAGATGCTGGAAAGGATTATGTTGTAAAGGATGATGATATCAAGTATGCAATGGTGGTACTGCCAAAAACTATGACATTTGAGTTTCCAAACATATTTTAAAAGAAAAATGGAGATTTGGAGGATGATACAAAATCCAGACCAGATGTGCCGCTGGTTTTCTATTTAAGTCTTGGATTAGGACGAACTTTGTAAGTTAATAGATATAGAAAATAAAATTTAGACGTATAAATTATCTAAGCATAGAATATAAATATATGGACCTATTGGGACTAAGTAAAAGGTTGAGGTTTCGAATGGCACACCAATCAAATATTGAAAATTAAAAATTTAAGTATTTAAAAAAAAACATACCTTTTTATCGATGCTCGGAATTTTTAGCTGATGAAAGGCGTAAATCTTTGTTTGAGGAGGAACTTGAAGGTCCATTCTGAATAAGATTGTTTACAGAAGACTCAACTGAAGTTAGTTGGGAAACAAAGCACGTTTTTTAATTGTTGAGACAACTCGTGTTGACTGAAGTTAGCACAATGTAGTGCGTAGGTAATCATTTCTTGATAACAAGATAACGTGGGCATAGACGCATGATAGTAAGACTTATTTTGATAAGTGGTCTGATTACTATGACTGGGTATATTTCTTTATCAATGGTAAAAAGAACCGTATATACTATAATTATTCACTTCTATTTGTCCAGATATATATTTTCTCTGTCTTTTTCTTTTATAATACTACATTACCTAAAGCTAGTTTTAAAAATCGCTATTATTGTTGTATTTTATTAGTTATTAATTTATGCTAGACATGCTGAGTACACACCCTCGTGGAGTTGCAGCCATCTTGTATTTAGCTGATAGTTTTTTTTTGTTAATTATGTATTTGTTGTAATTCTGTTGTGTGTACCTATTAAATAAATAAATAAATTGTTTGCTTTTCATGCGTTTCTTAAATAGATGATGATTTTTATGATGCATGTATTGTACGAGCACCTGACAAACTAATTTGTTGTATATATTACAGCTAATGTAAAATACTTATTGATTTAAAATACTGGTCGTCGAGTTTCTTGTACGTTCTTCCCACGAGATATTTTTCCGAGCATGAAGTAGATTCAATAATTTAAATTAAATATTTATAATCACGATTACAGGCGCTTAGTTTAACTTGACTTTGATTTTAATTCAGGTTAAGTACTATTACTAGCTATTTCATCAGCTCGTTCAAACTCCGTTGGAAATGATCCATTTAAAGAAATTTCAGGCTGAGATCTATAGAGAGTATTTAGACTTTGCTCAGACTTTACTTACGTAAAACTTAGCTTAGTGTGATAAAACGCGAACTTGACTTTTGCATTGGTCTATGTTAGCTGTAGTTCAGTATAATTTCAGCTGTCAAATGATTATAAAGAGAAAATCAAAGGTTATGCTAAGCTTACACTCAGCAAAGTTTTAGGTAAATAAAGTCTGAGCAAAGTCTGTGTACTCTCGATAGATCTCTCAGCCTTAGAGCCTTACACTAAACAAACATATCCGTCACCTTTACTTTACCTCATAAACCGCACTTGTTAGAGAGCTAGTTAAATTATTTCAGTGTGTATACCTGCTATTATAACAATAAGAAAAATTAAGAAGGCAAAATCCAAAAATATGGCCGCCATTCAAAAACTAAAGAAAGTTTTTTTTACAATAACAACAGATTGACGACCCCTATAGCCCAGTGGTTAGTGACCCTGACTACTAAGCTAGAGGTCTCAGGTTCGAATCCCGGTAGGTGCAATCATTTATATGATGAATATAGATGTTTGTTTCCGAGTCATGGATGTTTATATGTACCTATTTATGTATGTTTAAGTAAGTATATTATATTAAATATATCGTTCGTTGTCTTGTACCCATAGTACAGGCTATGCCTAGTTTGGGGCAAGGTAATCTGTGTTGTGTGTAAATAACAACAGAGTATTTCATAATTTTGTCGTTATATATCTTGTACTGTTTGTACAAGTAGTGGATCGTTTAGTAACATGCTATTTTAATAATTCCAAGTGGACAACGGCGTGCAATTTGTTGAAGAATTCAATTCAGTTTCTAATATCAATCACTGAACAAGTATTTACGAAGAAGGAGTTTTTTCTCATTATTAAGAGGGTAAAGGGCATGTCAACTCTACTCAAGCTTCTTGGTAACAAAAGTATTTGGCATTTTAAAGGGGGCACGTATGTGCCCCCTTTCAGGAAAATCATTACCGTAGTTAGGTGGAGTGAAAACTAATTATTCTTATGGCTGGGGACCGAAACAACAGCCTGGAGGAATCAGGAGGAGGAGAGGAGCCAGGTTACCTCTCTCGCACAAGATAGCCATGGTTTTAATTCAGAATTAGAAGCATATTTAATTTATTACAAACAAAATACAATTTACTTTACAAAACTAACATGTTAAATAGTATTGGCATACTATTAATAAACTTACGTACAATTTTTATCTAGATTTAATGAGTAGCTTGGCTCTAACTGTATAAGTTAAGGGTATTTTGGTGATTTTTTTTCTCACTTTCTATAAAAAATAGAAATGTAAAGAAAAAATGGGTTTTGTTTTCATATTCTGTAGATATACAATATTTTTTTAACAGTATAAGCTTTATGTAATCCGTCTAGAATTGGTTTCAATTGTGCTCTATTTTGGCGATTTCTTGGGATTGCGGCCTTAAAGCGCACCGTTTGGGTAGGTCACCGAATTTAATAAATTATATACCCTATTATCTTACTAGAATTACTTTACTATTTATCAGTAGCTGTCACTTGATGTATAGACCAATAGGTCGTGGTGTTTCGCTCGTGACCTGACTATATATTTATCTGGCTGTCCTTTAATTAGAATACAAGACCAAAATAACTAATGAAATTATTGCATTGTCATCGCTACTAGATACCTGTTTTTGTTTATGAAAATAAGGGACGAGATGAGCAGGACGTTCAGATGATGGTAATTGATACGCCCCGCCCATTACAATGCAGCGCCGCTCAAGATTATTGAAAAACCCAACAATTCTGAGCGTCACTACAACTGCACTCGTCAGTTTGAGACAAGATGTCATGTCTCATTAGCCCAGTAATTTCACTAGCTACGGCGCCCTTCAGACCGAAACACAGTAATGCTTACACATTACTGCTTCACGGCAGATAGAGGCGCCGTTGTGGTACCCATAATCTAGCTGGCATCCGATTTAAAGGAGCCTCCCACTAGTTTGTGCGCAGTCAGGTCTAGTACTTCTATATTAAGCGTGGTCAGTAGTATTTAAATGTCAGCAACGCTCCTAGAGTTCCTCTGAAGTTGCAATAGAGTACGAGCAACGGTGATCACCTACCTGTCTATACCATTAAGTGCTCGTTGACGCAGGTGCATTGGTTTTCTAGCTTGGTAGGCACTATAGATCTAACTAGTCGTAGTTGAGTTATTACTTAGTTACTAGTTGTTGGAATATCCAATCTGAAGATTGCTTACCGTCATTATTTAGTATCGACACTCAACTCAATCAGTTTTTTTTATGGAATAGGAGGACAAACGAGCGTACGGGTCACCTGGTATTAAGTGATCACCGCCGCCCACGTTCTCTTGCAACACCAGAGAAATCACAGGAGCATTGCCGGCCTTTAAGGAAGGAGTATGCGCTTTTTTTTAAGGTACCCATGTCGTATCGCCGCGGAAACACCGCATAAGGAAGCTCATTCCACAGCTTTGTAGTACGTGGAAGAAAGCTCCTTGAAAACCGCACTGTGGAGGACCGCCACACATCCAGATGGTGGGGATGATATCCTAACTTGTGACGTGTCGTGCGAAGTTGGAATCAATTTTAAGCAAAAATAAAAAAAAGCGTAAGATTTTTTTTTATAAGTATTCAATAGAAGTGTGGTTATAAAGTAACGTAACCAAATTAAACTAAGTTAACTTTAACACTTTATTTATTTAGGTTCATAACGAGGTATTACCTGATTGCCTATATGATATGCACGCCCCTACGTGTAAGTCATGAAGTTTGATATAAAATAATTTATAAAACGATGAAGATGTCGATGTTAATTAGAGTGGCAATAAGTTGCTTGACACTTCTCATCAAAGCTCAATCCTTCTCGAAGTGATGGTAAATAGTAAAATGTATATAACTTTTGACATAAGCGAATTTTCCAGTAATTGGGAAAAAATAATTAATAGCTACTCGGTGAAGTCGAGTTAATAAGTTGTATATGCTTGTACAATATGATCCCAGAAAAGTACACAAGAAAATAATTTGCTTAGTCTCGTGCCAGATTTTGGTGAGACAACACGTCCTGAGGATGCCTCGTGTAGAGGCGAAACACGTGTCGAATTGTTTAAAAACAAATATTACTAAAGAAAACTTAAATCATTTGTATAATTACGGATTTCCGCAAAGTAACGCCTACTTATTAAGTTTCCTGTAATAAATGACTTTTTTAAATGATACCAGATTGGAAATATATCGACCGCCCTCAGGCTATTTAATTAATAGATTTTATTGTAACGACTTTAAGAAGAAGAAGCCCGCTGTGTTTCTTGCCACAGAACACAGAAACATTTCTGTGCTTCTTGCCCTCACTCTCTTTAGCTCGTTTTTGATTGATTTCAAATCATATTTTGAACAAAAATAAGTAAATGATTTAAAATTCACAAGTGTCATTTCTTTGACCTAAATGAATGTAGTACATATTTTTTGATTTGATTTATCGGCAAGCTCCTTTGTTTCCATAAAACTAAAACAAAAGTTTAAACTTACAACATTCTCCAAATGAATTACAAATAATATAGTTGTTTTAGTGTTAGTGCACTCAGTTCAATATGGCTCTTCGATCACAAGCTGAAAGCCCGAAGCGATCTCTCGCAATGGACGCGCCGGCGCACGCGGGACATTTAAAATAATTACAAGCCATCGGAGAGACGTAACAGCCCGTGTTTTGAGACCATTACTTATTTTTAATTCCAAAAATGCCTTTAGAGGCACTTAGAAAGCTCTTAGTACTTTGTGACTAATGAGAGCCTTGCTTCATTTTATTGTAGCTAATTTTGTATTTTGGATAAGCTTGATTACAGGACTGGCACGTATGGCTGAGTTATTTAGGTTTTTCCGATTATTTTCTAACAACAAAAAGTAGGGATAGAGAAAGTAGATATGAGTGATAGAGTCGGTCTGTATAATGCGTGATATGTAAGAGCTAGCTTTGCTGTGGGGGAAAGCAGCTGATATCGAAATAATATTTGTTATACAAATAAGGACGATTAGGCCGATCTGAATTCTAGAGAATCCCTTAGAATTCTCTTCAAACAAATAGGTATTCTTACAATAGTATGCCAATTCATTTATAATAATATGTGGATGGTTTATAATAGGAGGAACGAATACTTTCAAAATAAAGCTATACATGATATCAACACAAGAAATAAGAATAAATAACAATTCCAAAAACGAGTCTCGGTAAAATACAAAACTCATTTTTACGTCCTCAGTGTACAGTTTTTTAATAGAATTCCAAATAATATTACATCTCTAACTCTTATTATATTAAAAAAAAATTAGAAAGACTCGCCTTATTCAAAAAGCCTACTATACGAATAAATAATATATAGAGGACAAAGAGTCATAAAAAATATATGCTCCTGGTCAACCTAATAATATTAGGTTTGTGTAATATCATGAATGTAACATGAAAATAATTACAATTGATGACCCCTATAGCCCCGTGGTTCACTAACCACTGGGCTATAGGGGTCATCCGGGACCTCTAGCTCAGTAGGCCCAGCTCCCCCTACTGAGCTAGAGATCCCGGGTTCGAATCCCGGTAGGTGCAAACATTTATATGATGAATATGAATGTTTGTTTCCGAGTCATGGATGTTTTTAAGTATGTATGTTTAAGTAAGTATATTGTATTAAATATATCGTTGTCTTGTGACCATAGTACAGGTATGCCTAGTTTGGGGCAAGATAATTTGTGTAAGAGTGTGTCAATAATATAAAAAAAATTGTAGTCTTTGGTTTTATACAATGTATAAAATCTACTGTTATTTGCATTATATAGAATAGCTTAGTAGGCTTGCTTTTTGAGCAATGTTTTTAAATTTTTGTAGTTATCATGTGTATGCTATAACATGGTTCGTCATGCTCACTAAAATGGCATTGCTTGCGGCGGCGTCATGTGCCGGGTCGTCTCCTTCCATCAAATATGTGCGAAGGGAAGGATGGCTGGGCCATGCGTCAACTCGCTGCTAGGTCGACTTTAAAAAATCAGTATATTTGTTGGATGCGATTAATTATTAGTTATTTATACAACTGGTGTGTAATAAGGGGTATTAAAACACGAATGTGGATTAATAGTATCACATGGGTGTTGTTTTAATACCTAATTATTAACAGTTGCATACAAGACTTTATCTACACCCAGAATATGAATCCTCTAATAGATTCTGAAACAGTTTGCTTACTGCTAACATTAAAACACCAGTCCTAGTAGTAACCTAATATCATCCATTACTTGATTATATACAAATAAACTAAGTATTAATGAAACAATTATTTATTTTAGTAGTAATTTACATTTTGTATAGTTCAATAATTAAATTTCACTCGAATATAATGTTCTTTTGCAGCGTTTAAAATGAATCGCTCATTTTTTGTAAACAAAACAATAAAAATATCGAAGAAAAATGGCGGGGATTCGAATAACCTACTTATTTTGTAAGGCGCGCGACGTTCTGGTTGTGTGGAACGCGCGTAAAGGAAAATGTTCTTTTTTTGAAATTCATACAGATACTACGCATCGAGCATTAAGAATGTGGCTGTCTGTTGAAAGTCTTTGCGCATGAAGAGATCGAAAAAAAAAAATATAGGAGTGTTGTTATGAAATTCAGTACAACATTACAACACTCGTTTGGATGATGTAATGGTCATTAGAACATTGGGTATGTTGGCAATAAGCTCACTGTTTCAGAATCTTTAATAGAGGATTTAAAGCATGGCTGTAGATAAAATATTAATCACGACCATCATGTTCATGAAGCATCCTTACACAAATAAGGAATTCAAGCTCTAAAGGCTGATGCAATCTATCCAATATAGGATAATCTATGTTTATACAGTTTAAAAACTAATACTAAAAGTATAAATAATAAAATATACTAAAAGTAATAACTTTTTATCAAATATTTAGTATTTAAAACGCTTTTAACTAACACAATTTATATATTGGATGCAGCGCCTTACAAATAAAAATGAACTATTGATTGAAGAGAGTGGCCGTTCAGTTTCTTGTAGGTATGCAGTTCATCTCACGAGCTCTACTTTTTCCGAACATATTATGGTAGATTCAGTAATTTAAAAGAAATATTTATAATAGTGACGATTCAAATGCGCTTAAGTTAAGCCTTATTGAATAAAGTTTACTTGACGTTGACTTTGACTTTGACTAGCTAGAACGATTCTTCGCCCCGTAAGCCTTCTGTAGTACCTATATTTGTAGTTATCGAAGACGTCTGAGAGATGCACAAAATAAATTGCTTCTTTTACACTGTAACTTTTGTACAATTACTTGGCCAAATTGACGACGTTTTTTAAAAGTTTATATTATATTTGTTAACGTCAAGTATAACCTTTTTTCAAAGGAGCCCATTGCTTAGGTACATTTTTTCAGACTGTGAAATTTAGATTCTACGTTTCGGTCACTATTTGTTAATTTCCCTTGTCCTCGAGATTTAAATAAACTATTTTACAGTATATTAATTTGTATCAAACAATAAAAATATCATTTATACCGCATAAATACATAATTTAGTCTGAAGTATGATACAAATGGTCTAGTTGATCAACTAACGTCAGGCTGATGACGGTGTGCACGCGCATTTAAACATTCACTGATCACTCTGATAATTTTTCCCTAACACGCTAAGAGGAGTGAAACTTCAAAAACAGAGGCTAAGAAGTATTCACATAGTCGTTAAGTTACGTAATATAGAGGTGAACGGACAAGACTAAGTATTATTTGTAATATTAGATACAAGCCCATGATTGGATTAATAATAATACGTGTGTTGTAAATAAAGCAAACGGTCAGCTTAATTTAAATTTGTGTTCGTAGTTTTTGCAAAGTCAACCGCATTCTCACACCGGCTCGGCTTGATGCACTTCACTTCTGATTGGATCATTACCGAGTTCATCATACCCGTGCGATCCTCGGGCCACGACAGAGACGGACAAATACGAAGCCTGCGAGAGTGAGCGAGCCAGCTGCGAGCATCGCACAAGAATTATTTCATATCATGATTATTGGAACTTTATTGCACTCCGTAACTAACAATTGACATTAGGAAATGCAATTTTATATTGATTTCGTAATCTCGCGCATCGTTTATTTTTAAGCGAGCAAATCTTTCTATGATTTGCGGCTAACCAGGCAGGCTTGCAGCCGATGTTATTAAAATATTTGGATGTTCTAACTTTACACGTAGCAGGAAATCGTTTAACCGACACAAAGGGTGGGAAGATGGCGAGAAATTATCTTTTCGTCGGATTCAAAACCGCTAAATGATCAATTACACGATGTAGATTGAATTATTGAGATATCAAAAGTAATAATTTTTTCACACCGGCCGGAAGATGGCGTTGTGATCACGTACAGTGGTCAAGATACGTTTATCAATGATTTCGGCCGAATACAGACATCACGTTTCTAATAGCCCTCAGCTGGAAGCCAGAAATTTGCTCTATTAAATTGCTATAGGCATTAATAATTCTAGTTGCTTCATTTGTTGCATTTATCGATGAAAAAGCCTGCTTATGTAGACGCTACATTTTTATTAACCTAAATAATATATACAAAAATCTGACCAAATTTAAGATATACTTTCTATACTTTCAAATAAATGATTTTAAAAGGGCTTGGATGTTGAAATAAAACTGTGCTATTAAAACCACACAGCAGAAGTGAAAACATTATCATGGCGTTTGGTTTAATTTATGTATGTATAATTCATCATTAACCGGCGTCCACTACTGGACAAAGGTCTCCCCCAAAGATCTCCACGACGATCGGCAACGACGATCCTGTGCATCTCATCCAACGTATTCCGGCGATCTTGACCAGATCATCGGTCTATCTTGTGGGGGACCTACCAACACTGCGTCTTCCAGTACGTTGTCGCCATTCAAGGACATTACTGCCGCACCGGCCATCTGTTCGTCAAACTATGTGCCCAGCTCATTGCCACTTTAGTTTCGCAACCATCTGAGCTATGTCAGTGACTTTGGTATTCCTAAATGCCTAAATGTGCTCAAAAGTGTAAAAAATAAATTTTTCTTTTTTTTTATTTAAGAGGGGGCAAACGGGCAAGAGGCTCACAGGATGGGGAGAGGTGAGGCAATCGCCCATGGACATCCGCAACAACAGGTGTGTCAAGAAATGCGTTGCCAGCCTTTAAGGTGGGAGTATGCTCTTTTCTTGAAGGTCCCTAAGTCGTATCGGTTCGGGAAAACCGTAGCCGGTAATTGATTCCACAAAGTGCATGTGCGAGGCTAGAAATTTCTTGCAAAACGCGCGGTTGTGGAATGCATGACGTCAACGTGATGTGGATGGTACTTTGCACGTAATGTCCGATGGTGGAATTCAGCCGCTGGAATCAACCCGAACAGCTCCTCTGAGCACTCCCCGTGATAAATGAGGTAGAAGATGCAGAGATAACCCACATCTCTACGCAACGCCAAAGAATCAAGCCGATCGGAGATGACTTGATCGTCGATGATTCGAGCCGCTTTTCGTTGTATGTGGTCAAATGGAACAAAATGGTACTGGGGAGCACCCGCCCAGAGATATCACTTCTGTCGAGCGTCCCGTGCCACACATGTTTTTTTTTAATAAAATTTGGCCCGCGTTTATTAAATCAGTAATTTTGATATTAAATCACAAAAAAAGAATGGGGTGTTGAAGGAAACATTGAATTGTAGATAAACAACAATGTTTATGCGGTAAATGTTACTATAACAGATTAAATGACTTTTTTATGATACCACAGATTGGAAATAAAGCGACCGCCCTCAGGCTTTTTAATAATAAATCTTATTCAACGTTAAAAACATTTTAAATATTACATTTTTAACAGGCACCATAACAAGGAAAATAAAGAAACTATCGCAAAAAAGTGGTCGCTTGTCCTCCTCTCAAAATTAGTTGTAAGTTATGCAGACTAAGAATTAAGAATTATTTTTCTTTCGCCTTTTGTTATGTAGAATAAGATTTTTTACGATTTGATCGAATCGATGATTTTGTACGATTGAATTGTTAACAAAAAGGTAAGTTTTGTTGATTTTTGTTCTGCGGGACGTAAAAACAACATCGTTTTACAGTGACACAGTTTCTAAAAATAAAAGAGTTTGAATAACAATTCACATTTTGAACGAAGCCTTTTTGTACCTTGAGTTGTCTCAGTCGAATATTGTAAGTATGTATAGAGTTTGCCAAACATCAGTTCGTGCACTTCACACCGCCATTATCTATAATTACCGTGCAGACTCGGTTAAAACATTGTTGCTTTCAGGCAAGTGTAGAAAATTACACTAATTAAAATAATTAAACTTAACGATAATTACCCTTTTGTATCTGCATGTTGGGAGTAAGAGCCTTCGCAATGTATTTAGTCTTGTTTTGATTTACTTGGCGTGGCGATCATGTAATTGCTGATTTTAATTAATCGATATTGTATTTATGCAAGTTGTTACTTTTCATAAAAATAGACATTAAATATAATGCCCAAAACTGTAAATTTCCAAATGTGATGGAAATATTTATAAGAGTTGATTTAACACACAATGTTTCTTTTTTATGAAAATAAGGGATGGGACGAGCGGGACGTTCAGCTGATGGTAATTGATACGCTCTGTCCATTACAATGCAGCGCCGCTGTAGATTATTGAAAAACTAAAAAATTCTGAGTGGCACTGCAACTACGCTCGCCACTTTGAGACATAAGATGGGAAGTCTCATTTGCCCAGAAACTTCACTAGCTACGACGCCCTTCAGACCGAAACACAGCAATGCTTACACACTACAGTTTCACGACAGAAATAGGCGCCGTTGTGGTTCCCATACTATATCCGGTGCAAAGGAGCCTCCCACTGTATGTTTAATCATCAAAATGAGATGATATTTTGCATGCTGGTTACCAATGATGATGCATTTTTATGTGAAGCATCAACTGGATTTATCTTCTGGATTAGCTCCTCATACAGGAATCATTCAAGTGCGTGCGTTGCTGAAAATAGAGGTTAGTAGTTCACCGCTATTTTTCAGACGTGTTCACAGCTGTTACAGTCTATCTACGTATAAATTTGAGTTTGAAATGAAAGGATTCGCTTAAAAAAGGCAATTTTAAAACACAAAATTTGAAAAGGCTTGTAGTAAAACTAAGAAACACTAAATAAATATTTTTCGTGGTACATCTTTGAAAACTTGAAATATACTGAATAAAAACTCGTTTTTTAAATGCGTATAATATCTTTAATTTTTGTATCTATTAATACCTATAATAGTTAAATGTTATATGAATTTCAGTAGAGTCGGGGAAGGTTTGAGCTAACCTTTAAGAACATGAGAGTAAGCGTTTGTGCTTAAAAGTTTCATTTGTACTGTTCGCAGTATAAAATGTTTGTTGAGTAAAAGTTAGACTATGATATAAATTTGGTTGTAACATGCTATTTATTTATATTATGTATTTTTTAATAAGACTTTATATTTTTACAAATGATCAATATTTAATTAACAATCACCGATATAATGTCATTGCTTGTGGCGGCGTCATGGGTGAGTTTCTCCCCCCAAAAAAATATGGTTGTTATGTTGAGTGAGGAGATGGCTGGTCCTTGTGGTGGCTGGTGTTCCTGTTACCGAGAACTCTGCCTCATTTGGCAATTTTTTATATATTGCTCCGATAATACCTTTATTTGTCTGTGAGGATTAATGCATATAGATAGATAGTATATTAGTTTAAGTTTTTTTATACGCTTTATATTAGCTTCACTTGTATGTTTGTATGTATGTTTGTAACTGACTCCTTTAGACGCGATTTTGGCCCACTTTAAACGGCCAGATTTCATTCAAACTTTGTAGATTTATTGAGGACCGATGACAATACACTAATTTGATAAGATAATTCCATTATTCAATTTGCAAACTAAGACTTTTGTCAATTTATATTAATTTTAACTAAAGTCGATATAGGAATTGATGTTAAAGTAGGTACTTAATAGTTTTAAAAATACGCTTTTATAGAAAACTTAACTAAAAAATTAAAAATAAATTATAGTTTAAAAAAACTAAAAAGCACGCTTTATATAAAATCCAACTAAAAATAGAAAATATATTTTAATAAATTTAAATTGAAAATAGTGTAAAAAAATATATATTTTATTGTAAAAAAAAGTTTATATAAAGCCTGCTTTTTAGTTTTTTTAAACTATAATTTATTTATTAAATTTTTTTTCATCTTTTAACTTGCAGAGTAGTCAGAGTAAGTAAATAGTTTGTTGAAGTTTGAGAATTTTCCTTTAACAGTCTTTGCATACATTGTAATTAAACTAAAATATTGAAGCTGTAAATATTGATTTTAATAAAGAGGCAATGAGTTTCTTTCCACTTTTACTTATTACTATACCACTTAGGTGGTAAGTGGTAAAATTATTTTTAATATTTTACATTACGTAAGCGTCATTGTTAATTAACTAATTAATTACGTCGTTAACTTTTAGATGAACCTCCGTCCTATAATATACGCGGAAAACTTGTTGTTAAAGCATCATTAGCAACTAATATGCTAAGATAGACTCATAAAGGGAGAAGAAAGGAAAGAAATTTATGAGAATGCTGGATTTGTTTTTGTCTTCGAAATTGTATATGTAGGAGACTATTAATTTTTTTGCCAACCGTGGCGATATATGCCTTGTTTAAGGACAATTTATCGTATCTTCCCTTTTTGTACTTTTTATCATGTTTTCTATTATAGTCAGCTGCATTGAACTTATTTCTAAAATGATTAAAAATAAATAAATGATCAAAATGTTTGGTATTGTTTTATTTCATTATTATAAACTTTACTGTCGGACTGCGATCGTCGTGATCGAAATGATTAAACATAATCCACAATAATTGACAGTGTAATGGAAGTAATGTAAAGGCTGCTTTTTACGGTGCGTGATTGTCGAACAAGCGCTTACTTGAACTTGTTAGATTAAAAACAAGTAATGCGATGACTACAAATTGAAGGAAAATGCTATTGAACATGTTCATTTTATTTTATTTATTCATACTTTAATAAAACGGCGTAAGCCAATTACTTTAATATTTTAAAGTAAGTAATTAATTACAAATAAACAAACTAAACAGAATACACAAATAATAGTTAATAAATACAAAGCTTACTGTAAATAACTAACAATTAATAAACATCCAAATACCGTTCTTCCATTCCTCTCACAGAAACGCAAGCACTCTGTTAAAATCGTCTGCCATCTATCCGCAAATAAAGCACAAGCAGGGTTGGCTTCGAGAAGAGCATTGAGAGCAGAGAGAGACCTCGGTATAGGTGAGTTGATGTGAGCCACAGTACGATGTGTCGGACTCGCAAATAATCTATGCCTCCGCCTCGAACAATAATTGTCCGGTACAAAGATTCTACATAGCTCAACATGCAAACTCGGCGCATCGATATCACCTCTGAGAACTTTGCACATAACTGTGAGCTGCTGTCGTTTTTGCCTAACCTCGTGGGAGTTGTAGTCTAATGTACCCAGATGAAATTTTGTGGGATACATATAGGGGTAGTATCCATGCATTTGTTTATAAAGGTACCTAAGTTAAGCTTTTTGTACCTTTTCGAGATTATGAATGCAGATAAAATATGTATATATGGGATATCAATGAGCTGTCAACCCGGAATTGTTTGCAAGGACGCTACAATAAGTCGGGTAGAACAAGACTGTAGATTATCGAAGATCTGAGAATTTAAATTCAAATTCAAATATTTTTTTTCAACGTTGGATTTTTAAATTACTTATTGAAAGTGTAAATCTAATTTAAGATACCTCTTAAAAGTTAAAGGTCTTGAGGATGTAATTTAAACTTTGGCATAGTAAGGTCACACGTAGGGAACGTGCTAAGTCTAGTCTTCCGAATCTCATTCTTCGGTATACTTAGGAAGTTGTTGGCAGGTGCTAGCGCAAGTAGGCAAAATAGATCCTAGGATTTAAGTGTTTTTCGAACCCCAAATCATTATAAAAATTAGGTCTTAATCTGCCATTAATTCTAATATAATAAATAAATATAAATAATAAAAACTATGTCTGAGTCCTGAGAGGAACTGGCATAACAAAGTCAAGAGGAAAAGATAAACTGCATTACAATTTCAATTTATTGATTGAATTCTAAAGACATGGTATCGTTTATGAATTGTTTAAGTAACTGTTATTTACGCGTACGCCAAGAGTGTCTACAGTACATTGGAAATCCACCACAAACATAGATATAGGCTTCGATGTAGTTATAAAGGATTTCAATTTCGAACGTGATGAATTAATGCGTTCTTTAGTAACAATACCTTCTTTAATGCTTCACGACCCTTTTAAAAGAAAGAAATTGTCTTTTTTAAGATTTATATTCATAGAATCGAATTAAATATTAGGTGAAGGCATTTCTAAGAATTAGCTGCTGCAGTTTTAAAGAGATACTTAAGATCACTTAAGATCACCGATACTTAACAAAAAGTACGGAGTAGTGGGTATTAAATGACGCTGAGCTATTACGTTCGGTTATGTAACGCTAGTTCGGTAAGTGTGCTAAAGTCGACTAAGAGAGCGGGATCGAAAAACAATAGCTACATTTCTTATTATAAAACTCACCTTGATGAAGTTATCTATCACAGGCTGATCACATGCATATTATCTATAGAAGCATCTATTACAGGGAGTGTTCTGAAGAGGTGTTTAATCTAATTCTAGGCGCCGAATTTCACCTTCGGCTTCGACACGACACAAATTAGGATATCATCCCCACCATCTGGATGTATGGCGTTCCTTCACAGTGCGGATGCAAGAAACTTTCATCCACGTACAACCTAGCTGTTGAATGAGCTTCCTAAGGCGGCAGTGATCACTTAATATCAGGTGTAACGCTTGTTTGTATATACCATAAAAATCTAACAATGATTAACTAAGTTTACTACATATTATTTTATAAAGCCTACATTTTACTTATAAAATTACCATACTTAATGAATAGTATTGTAATTCTTGTGATATTATTAACATTCAGCGACGCACGTGTAGGAAAATAAAGTGTAAAGGAAATATAAACATTATAAGAGAATATGTACTACAATGAACTAAATACTTAAAAAACCTCATAAACAACATCCAATAATTAACCCAAACTCGTAAAAATATAACAAAATATCAAACAATGGAAGTTAAGCCAAAAAGTAGTACGAAGATAATTAAAACGAGTACAATCTCTCACCTCGAGCTGTCATCGGTAGTATCACAAGACGCAACAGATAATTGCAATAATCTTCGCATATTTCCTTCCACCCGTCGAGATCGCAAAAACAAATTGCAAGGCATTCTTCGCGGATCATCGCGAATAATTAAGCTCCGGTAATGATTAGGGTTGCGTCTTTCAAATACAAAATATATTCTAATATTATTTTTGATCTCAAAAATTGAAACACAAATAAGGTAACTTCACCTTTTTTAATTTAAAGGGGCTTTAAATTTAAGTAACTTTCTGTTACATCAGTTATTTAGCAGTTTAAAGTTTCGCCGTCGAAAACAACGGTAACACACAAACAAATATATAAAAAGGCGTATAAAAACCTTGTTAATATTCGAATGCACAAAGTAAAAAGCTGTAATTTAGATTTAACTAAATGTGGTAATTCTTCTTTTTATTTCTTCTTTAAAGATTTTTCTAAAGACTTTTTATAGTTACTGCAAAAAAAAATACATATTACTTACTCTCTTTTGATGATACTTAAAATCTTGTTAATCAACAGAACTATTATAAATATCTACCACTCCTTCCACTAGACCCTCGTCACATATGGCCCATCACCTTATCTGTAGCAATTTTTTGACTTAAAGTACTTACCTATATACTCTACATACATACATTTTTTTTTATGAAAATAAGGGACAAGACATACATATACATATTTGTATTACTATAACACTCATTACTTACGAAATAACTGCCAGCGCTTGTGTTTCCAGTACTTAGCTCTGTTCAAACGCTAGATAGATCATCCTTTGTACAAATCTCCAGGTCTTCGGGTCAAAGGGTCTATAGGTCAAAGCTGTAAGTTTCACTGAGACCGATATACTTTTATATTATCTATATTTATATAAATTATTTAATTAATAAGTTCAGTCACATAATTTTTACTCTGGGAAGCAGAGTGACCTCCTTTTGCCACGCTTCTGACATAAATCCCTGGATTCTAGGATTGTTCTTCCTCTGACGTCTACTCTTTTAGAAAAGGTATTTCTTAGTGAGATTAACAAGAAATAGTGACCTTACCTACCCCCTTAAAGTACAGATCTGCAATGGGGTTTAACGGTGTACAGCTGTAATGTTTTTCACAAACATATTTATATTATTTTCGTATATCTGCATCACGTTGATGGAGTTTCATATCAAAGGCCAGCAATGCATTTGTGATCTCTGGTAATACTGATATGCATGAATCTCTAATATTTTCGATGAATGTTACATCTTATCTGTGGGATCTACGTATTATCGAGATTTGATGTCTACTGGGTATTCTGTCTTCTCTTCATAAAGCTCAATCTGTTTCACTATTTGAGGTCCATCTTTTTATATTGGAGCAAATCTAATATCTCTGCTTCCATCAGCTTTTGAGCAGGGTTTGATCACCTAGGTATATTTAAAAGAGGTTTCAACGAAATTAAGTCAATCAGTAAGCCAGCAAGATTCTCTCATTTTTTGGAAATCATTTACCTTATAGCACAGTACACTCCTATATTTTCGCAATGAAAAAAAAAGGGGAACTGGTGCGAGATACTGATTACTCATTGGTCAGATAATAGTCACAATATATCGCAAGCAGTCCGTATTGGCTGCTATAGATTTTTATAAGATCTATTTTCTAATGTGCTATCTAAAAGCGTTTTCCTATATCAGGCGTCTATGGGTCTTTAACGAGTAAGAAATACAATAACTTACATCATATTGAATAAATAGTGTACCATTCTTTCCTTAAGTAAATATTTCTCTCTCTTAACAAAGGCTTTGTACGCCGCACATCCCTAGTGATAATTACAAATGGTGTTTAAAATGTAAATGTTGTCGCCCGGAGTGTCTTCAACGTTGTAATATATGCGAAGTGGTAAGAGATAAGGACATGAGATTTACACCTCCCCGTGTCATGTTTTTGAGATTTAACGTACGATGACCGTTTACGTCTTTAAAGTGTAACTCTGCTTCTAACATAATTTAAATATATTTAGGGATACAACAGAAGAGCCTAGTAGAAATTGCGTGCTATTTATTTTCTTAGCTTTTAGTATATATTCTTCTTAGCTTACACAGAATTAAAAAATAATTAACCTTTATTTATGACAGAAACATGGATGTTAGCCGGATGAAACCAAAACTGGAGTGTTCAGTAGAAATAGAAATTTATTTACCTACCATAGGGAGTGACAATAACATAACATATTGCAACAACACATGGTAAACGTCATGAGGCTACATCAGTTCGAAAAGGGATTTGACTTATTATAATTTTGAGAAAAACAGATAAGAAATTCCTAGCCCATCTATGACATAAAACTTAGCCTACTTAATATAATATTATTCAATTTTAGGTGGTCTGCACAGAATCTGACAAGAACCATGTATCATTCCTTATAATCTACTATAACTAACCTTTTTATTGAATTTGAGTTCACTGAGCCCTAGCATACCGTTTGGTATTTTATTGTAAAATTTAATACCAAGCAATTAAAAGAAATTTCCGGAAGCGAGTCTTCTCTCTCTTAAAAACTTTTATGAGCACAAAAATACTATGAGCATCCATAGAGTTATCCACACTAACAAACCGTATGAAATAATGCTATGGAAGAGCTCAAAATATACCAAACGAGCTGTATTTATATCTGGCATCTATCAACTTTTACAATTTAACATAGGTTATTATATGTTAACTATTTTAATATTTTTAAGATAATATCATAAAGCATTTTGCTATTGTGAATAAAAGTGTATTTATCATAAATGGAAGATTGTTAATATAGACTAAAAAGAGAAACGGGTCAACGATCGAACCCTGTGGCACACCTATATGGTATACAAACTGTTTAAAATTAAAAATTCGTTAGCTTGTTTCTTGTGAACCTTTGCTATAATAAGCTACAGTAAGCTCAAAAAGAATTTTTTGAGTCAATCACCTGCTAAGCAACTGGATCAATTGATGGTTGGTGATTATACATATATATAAAAGCGTATATTGATAAGTTTTGACCGGAAGTTAAGTGATTCAACCTTAATAGTAGAGGATCTACAAGAGCGTTCGACTGTTCAGTCGTATCGTCCTGAAAACACCGTACATGGAAACTCATTGCATAGTGAGTTGTACGTGGCAGAAAAATCCTTGAAAACTCCACTGCTGATCAAGGCGTACTTCATACATGTACATAACGTTTAAATGTTTTTCTTTAGAAAGAAAACATGAAGACAACAGTTGATAAAAGTGGTATATTGTATCACATTGTAAGGGTTTTAATGGTACTAAAACTATGAGATGATTCTGTATTGGCTACTAATTGTACACTTAATTTAAGTAAAATATTGTCCACTATTAGCAAAACCCAACTGTTCTATTCTATGTCGTGAATTGGCAGTTTTTCGTGTAAAATTTTCAAAATGAATCATTTAAAATAAATTTGTACATTTGATATGAAGAATAAATAAAAGTACGATTTTCAAGACTTTTATTTGGAAGCGTCACAGACGACGAAAATTAAATTAAAACGACTGTAAATCTGACAAGCAGTCACGAGTTAATAGTGGGAAGAATGACATTCGGGATCATGAAATGTCTTCGCCAGTGTTGCTACATTTGATTAAAAGCGGTTTTCGTGCGACAGGCGAATTTCATTCAGTGTGATTTTTTTTATAGAATTAGTCTAGAATCTAGACTCTAGATCAACGTCGATTTAAAATTAAATTCTTGAAATGAAAACTTGTTTCGGTTTTTTACGTTTAGCGATTTTTTATTGAGGGATATCTTATAAGATTGCGTCAACGACATGTTGTCAACTTAAATCTCGAAGTGTCGATAGACGTAACACAACCAGCCCCTTAGTGTACGAAGTAATAGTATATAAACAAATATTCATGAAACAACCAAATAATCTAAATAGAAAAAAACATTTAATAAAATTATAAATAGTTTTTATTCTTTCTGGTGTTCGTCAACTCTTTGTCCTTATCTAAATTATAATATCAAAATAAGTGAAAAAAGTTGGGTGAAATTTTTTAAGATCGATTTTAAAATTATTTATTTTCCAGTCTTTTTGGTATGACAATCAGTATTAACTACTCTTTGAAAAAATAAAGATTTTTTTCTTCTATTGTTTCGCACTCTATCTAAAAAAATCTATACAAAAAACAATTAATGTAATCAATCATATACAATACGTGTATGGTCTAACTAAGGAATCAGTTCTAGAATAATGTTTTGAAAAATAATTTAAACTCAGCATTGCCATTGTTCGAAAGCGCGGGAAAGCGTTATACGGTTCGACTTTGACAGCGTTCTCAACGCACGTTATTTTTTTTTCTTTAAAATCTTTGTATCTCAATCAAAAGGATTGGAATTTGTTTATTTTGTGAGTGTTTCCATTTATACTCATAGACTTAGTCATGTGTCAGTGTCAAGGCACCGGCTATAAGACGCAATGGCATCTTATTCCATCTGATGTCACAATACTGTAGACAGAGCAGAAAATTCAAATTCCACTGGACAAACATGTTAGACCTTTCAATGCCCCAACAAATGACGAGGTTGTTTTCCTATAGTTAGAGAAAACTTCAAAGTTCGGGATATTATCTTACATCGCCGTAATTAAACCACGACCGTTTGAAACTCGACGCTCATTTGGTGCGCTACAATATCCCTTCATATTATGACAAGGATGTCACTATTGAATCAAAAATAAATAATAAATTCCCTTACAGTATAAAAAACACTTTGTTTAGATCTTGTAACTGCCACTATAAAATTTATATACTAGTTCAGTCACTGTCATTAAAACAATAATTTATTTGCAAGTGCCAAAACAAGTTCTAAACACCTTCTTGTAAACAAGAACTATACAAACCGTTTGATGGTTCGTGAAAATGTAAACAATTACACCTTGAAATATTGGTGAAATAATCACCACAAGCCGTTCATATTTATGTCAAATTTGATACTTAACTACTAATGAAAATACAGAAAAAACTACTAATGAAGACAACAGAAGAAGAATACAGAAAAAGTCAAGTCGTGCAAGCCGAAGTCATTAGAATTGTCAATGTCAGAGAAGACTCGAAGAATAGAAAGAAGTCTTCCAATAAAAGTTTAAATCTTTAATGGATTTTATTGTGAATAGCATGTTTGTTGAGTTGCATTACTCGATCTATTATTCTGTTCATACCCCACATTCCAAAATTAAAACTGACAACTATTCGAATTTAAACAAATGCAACTTTGGCTTGTATTTTATACTAACTGACCTGGCAAACGTTATTTAGCCATATAAATTATATATGGAAACCTTCCTTGAGCTTTAACAAATCTATTACAAAAGATTTCATTGAGATCAGTCGAATAGTTTAGGAGTTATTAGCGAACATACAAACATACATTCTCTTTTATATATATACTCGTAGATGACGAAAAATAAATTACAAATGCAGTCATTGAGTGTCGCGCTTTTCTATCAAAAATGTTTCTCACATGGCCCATTGCGTGTTGGCTGTTATTGTTTATGTATCTTTAATAGTAAATGGAAGGATATCTGAAACGGTTCAAAATTTTGAAAGGGTTCTGTTTTGTTACCTATATAACTGCCTTTCCTGAAAAATTCCTAATAACAGGAAAAAGGCTTACAACGCTGTCTTAAAACGAGAAAGTTAAATAGAAACAAAAACTTTTTCGCACACTGTTCATTGCACATGTGTGTGCAGATTAAACACGTAGCACGGTACCAACTAAATGTAAATGCAGAAGTATTTCACTAAGATTCGTAAAATGCTTCGCCAATAATTCGAAGAGGCACAAAGAATAAATATCATTCAAAATAAATTTATCTGAAATTCCTACTTTTCACGGGGACACAATTCTGTTCGGTTTTCCGCGGGAGATACAACAAAGCTAACAAATCCTGTTTGTCGGACGGGAGCAGCGCGTGATTTAATACAAATTATTATTAGACAACATAAATAACGTTGTATGGGGGCGAGGCAGGCGAGGCTGCTTAATAAGTAATAAAGGGTCATCATTTATGGAGTTGGTCGGAATTAACCCGTGTGGACATGTGCTGTTGTGACGTTATTACCAAATAAGACAACTTACAGAGAAGCGACATCATTTTTCCTGTTATTGTTGACAAACAATACCTATAAATCAAAGTGAAATTAGCTAACTCCTAAATATATTATAAGACTGAATCATGACATCCTGAAAAAGAAAACTTTAATAACTTATGTGGAAAATCGATAGAAGCTTTGAAGAAAACTGAACGAAATAGCAGCTTAGTTAACACAACAGAATCAGACCCTTAATATTGAAGGTATATGCGCCGGAGTGGATTTTGTATATTAAAATGTAAAAGAAATACCAGAAGAATCATAGTGACAAACCATGTTATTGCGGCCGGTTGAGACACTTTTTCTCTAAAACTGACACAAGAAAGCTCAACGGTGCAGCTAGAGAAAGCGATACATCCAAGAATTGTACCATCTATTTGGCGAAGCCTAAGTCGGGAAAACCCATACGGCTTGAGAGGTCGGAGAGAAAGAATAGAGCAGAATAATCAGCAGAACTGGACAGCGATAAGCATGACGACATCGGAGCCACTATGGAACGAATTAGCCCAGAGTGGTTTAACTTGACATAAGAGCTTGTACAACCTATTTGTATCATAACATTTGTTCTAAACTTGTTAGTTCTAACTCTTAAATCTTTCAATAATAATACATTGTGTTGCATCATAGCCTCGATACAAGTAAGTCATAATAAAGCTGAAATTAATAAAGGTGTATCTCATGTAGCTCGTTATTTATTACAGACCCAATTCATTTATCGGTTTATTAGTGAGGTGTGCGCAAAGAATACTAATGTATCGTAGTATACTTCGTACTGGATAATATTAACGACTCTGTGTGGCTTGGGATTATTGATATACAGGTAACCAATTCTTATTTTGTCGTAAAATATTTGGTTATTTGGGTTTTATTAGATTAACAAATTTGTATTTGAATTATAACACTCATTCCAATGAAATGTGTAATATGGTATTTAAATTCATTTTAAGCGAGTTTGCTTTTATTTTTACTTCTAAGACAGTCAACTCGGGTGGTCTCTTGTCATTTAATGATTGGGCAACAACTTTATAGACATATATCGTTTTAATCATGATGTCACGAATGCAAATACTGTAAATTATTTAAAAATATATGTTCTACTGCAAAGTCAATGCGTACGAGTATAAGACAAATAATTAATAGTAATGAAAAAGGGGGAACAATAAAGCCTTGCAGTTATTAGCTGGGAGAGTGAAAGACTACAGCATTGAATATAAACTTATAGTAAACTATTCACGCTGAGCAGGAAGTAACTCTTGCTCTTGTGATTTTTTTTCTTTAAAGAATGTAAGCAAAATTGCAATTTCATATTTTTTGGCAAAACAATGTAATAAAATTTGAAGACATTGGACTTATCTATTAAATAAAAATTGGATCTGAAAATATCCCACAAGGAAGCAGATTCCACAGTTTGGTTGAAGGTTGGAGAAAGAAGTTGTTTAGGATGTTGTTAAAAGTTTGTGTCTTGTGATGCTATTGTTGAATTACGCGTTCGTAAATAAATTGCATAGCATTGTTGTTGAGCAGTATTTTGTTTGTGGTTAATGGTTCACAACGGTAATTTAATAATAATATGAAGTACTTTATATTTTTTTACCTACATCCATGCTTTAAGTCCTCTATTAAAGATTCTAAAACAGTTATATTATACTTATTGCCAACATCAAAACATGCTATAACCTAAACCTAGTCCTAACAACCATAACATCATCCAAACGAGTGTGTGTTGTAATGAAATTAAGTACAACATTATATCATCAGTTTTCATAATAACACTCCTTTGTATGATATTATGGTTACTAGGACTGGCTTTTTTTTAATGTTAGCAGTAAGCTACCTGTTTCAGAATGTTTTATAGAGGATTCGTTTTATGGGTGTAGATAAAGTCTTGTATGCAATTGTTTATAATTAGGTATTAAAACACTCATGTGATGAACATGTTTGGAGCTGTAGAACTTATAAGTATGGATCTATTATGCCCCCCACATGTACTTGAAAGCAGATTCTTAGATTTTCATACACCGCGTAGGTGTAGAAATGAAGCCTATTACTAACGGACTAAGATTTTCCTTTGCATTGCTTGAGTTTAAATGATATCCCTAAGACCTATTGCTTTTGAGAGGAGTAGACTCTTCAACTGCTCCAGGTGGAGAAAATCCTCTTCTGTTAGTATAAAAACTTTAAGGCACTCTTACACAAGCAATGGCCATTCTAGAGAAAACCTTGGACGGTTCGCCGATGTCCACTCTCCCTTTGTGCAAAGCATAGTACGTATTCGCTGATTATGCTCAGAAGAAACTTAGCCTGTCTTGAAGTTCTTTTTTCAAAGGTAGGTAGGGTAGGGTTAAGGCAGCTGTTTAAAATAATAGAGAATCTTAACTCAAATTGTACAATATGAACGTTTACTTTAGTAAGTTAGGTTATCTATAATTATCAATATTTACATGCAAGCAGCAATAAAATTTGCACAGTTTGTTTCACAAAGCGAATTCAATTTATAATACTTTGTAGCAGAAAATAATTTTAATAGCTTCAAAGCTAAAAGGGTTGCCATACATAGCTTCCGTTACCGTAATTCCCACAAAGCCCGCCGCATACCGATCCCATTACACTGCTAATCTGCAGAGTGCCGCCGCTCTAAATACCACTTTTCCCCGTATTTATCGAACCGAAAATAACATCTCTATGAAAATATAAATGTTACCTTTTTTATCGTTTTTCGCGTATCCCGTTTTTTTCCAGGAGTCAAAAGCTTGAACAGACCACTTTCGCATTATGGAATTGCCAAAACTCCATTTGAATTGTGTTACCAACAGGCTTAATTTTGACTGTTAATCAGCAAAATAGAACTTTATTTGTATGGGTTATTAGAGGCATATTTGAATGAATTTCCCGTGACGTAAGGCTTTCGGGGAATAGATGCCCGCAGTGAGCGTAGAAATGAGATATTTTGGAAGTATTACGCAAATTGGATAGCTTTCAACACTCAACGGAGTATGTTTCGAACTTTCACGGGGAAATTGAATTAAAAATATTATAAGATGTAAATATGTAGAGGACTGTAATGATGTTGCATTGCAGTGGCTCTGATGCTCATTCCTGTTACAGCAAATTGCTTTTGCCGCTGCAATGTCTGAATTGGATTTCCTAACTCTAAGACGCTGCTTATTTAAAGTTTTCGAGTGTTTCTCCATATGTACTCGTTTTTATATTTTCTTATGTGCTATTGTTTCTGATTTCAGTTTGGTTTTGTTTAAGGCATAACATCCTGATTTCCTACCCTTGGAGGTAAATGCGGGCTGTTTAAAATGGAATATTACTAATTTATTATTATTTATATTGATTAGAGTTAAAAATATATTTTGTGTTTTAAAATAGAAGTCTTTTGTTTTCAGTTGTTCGGAGCGTCGAAAATAGATAAAATAGAAATTGCGTGCTGTTATTACTCGAACTGCCTGTTCGATCAATTTCAGAACGGAATAAGTAGTTTAGATTTACAAGATAAATAAGGTGAATTTGGAAAGAAGAAGATTCCCCAAAGTTGAATATCGCGAGCAATGACGTTCTATATTGATCACTAGGGACGTTTAACAATGGTAGTGACATCTATTTGTATTGTTTATAATCCTCGTATCAATCAATGATATTATATACAATATCATTGGTATCAACGATGTTTTCACTTCTGCCGTATAGTCCCAAACTCAAACCGTTTTTTTAATTACTACTATAAATACTAACATGAATATTCTTGTAATTATTTTATTTTCTTTCTGTATTCCTTTACGATCTATTTGTTTATTTTTCAGTCTATCGACTGATTTGATTTTTTTAGTATTGAACCTGGAACCATTGGATATACAAGACTTTGCATTTTTATAACAGAAATATCTGGACGACCGAGCCTTACTCAGATTTTTAAGAACGTAAAATAATTGAACAAAAAAAAAAACTAATGGGACATCTGGATTCGAGCCGGGGTCTTCTGCTTTCTGGATCACCCATTGTCCGATCTGATCTATTATAGTCATGTATATGGTGGCGAAATTTACCTTTGTATTCTAATGTTACTGTAGCTGTTTCTCATTAAAACACGGATAAAACTAAATTTTTTTAAATTGAAAGCTAGCTCGATCGATTTATCGCCTCGGAAATACTCTATATACTCAATTTTATGAAGAGATTCCGAGATGGAGATTGCTCGTTTAAAAGTATAAGATAAGGCAAGCCAATGAATATAAGTTTTAATATATTCTGCTTTCTTGCAAAGGCTTACAATATGAATAATATATCGATAAGTATTATATCCAGTCTATCTCTTGGATCGAGCACATGTGTTACTGATTCGCTTCCAATATTTTTATTTCAGCATTTGGAGATTCAATAAAAAGGAAATCGAGTTAAATTATTTATTATCACAGTACAACACTTTATTGTTTTTCGCGATGATTATTGTAATACTTTCAAATTCAAATTCAGAATATTTATGTTGGATATTTCTATCACTTACGGCCGTTCCCAATATACTATCTACAGTTAGAGATAAATTACTACCTTCAGCTGTCAGTAATTAGCTGTTAATAATCTGAAGCTCTCCCAATATACCCGATAAGTCATTCTTATATTGGGACGCATTATAATTTTCATACAAACTTCTATCGCTGACAAGCTATACGTCGTCCCATTGATAGACAGTGTTTACGGATAAGTTGAGTTACCGTCGATAAGTTTATTGGGACAGAAAAGTCAACGATAGTTTCGATTTTTATCTCAAGTCAGAGATAGACTGAATATTTGAAACGGCCATTAATAAATGTCCAAAACTGTCACCCATTTGAAAAGATAAGTCTTAGACCTGAGGAGAACGGCGATATCAAGCATGTTCCATCATACTACATTATCCAATTTGATAATTGTAAAATAACAAAAAAAATTAACAACCGACTTCAAAAACACTAGATATAATGCACTAAAAGTATAACAATAATTGCGTATGTTATACAATCTAATTAATTAATCTAATTCTAGTAACGATTATTGTTAGTTTTGTCCTCCCGCCGCGGCCCCGCTCTCGCCTCTCGCCCCCTCACATCGTACGTGCGACTCATGCACTATAACTATGCATGTAGTTACAAACCTTCATTGGCTGACATTGACTCCAAAAATAACAATAATCGTTACTAGAATTAGATTAATTAATTAGATTGTATAAACATAAAAAAATAATTCAGTACCTCCTCCTTTTTTGAAGTCGGTTAAAAATACCTTACAAAACTAATAGTGTATCATTAGAAGTGCACAGATTAAAACAAATAAAATAAAGGCAACACTTGAACGTGAAATTTATTTGCTCAGGTAATTTCCTCTACTAATCTACAACTGGATTATTATCATTATTCCTATATGGTATAGTTCTCTACTTACAGGGAGTTCCTTTTGGGAGTGTTTTTTTTATCAAAGCATTGTTTTTTTATCCCTCAGTTCCTTTCCAGTATTAGGTCCGAGTCCAGAGCACTCTGCCATCTCAAAGGCCCGCCAAATTTCTCTCATCTCAAATCATGTCCATGTACGGATGGTGGTTTTTATTTTCCATGAGGTAAGCACACTCACTTGTAAGGTCACATAGTTCGACGGTCTGATGGCCGGTGGGGCAGAAAAGTCCTCGAATGACGACCACGTACCGGAAGACGCAGTGTTGGTAGGCCCCCCACAAGATGGACCGACGATCTGGTCAAGATCACCGGAATACGTTGGAGATCTTTGGGGGAGGCCTTTGTTCAGCAGTGGACGTCTTCCGGCTGATGAAGATGATGATGATGTAGCTCACATGCCTGTTTGCCTCTTCTAACAAAAAGTAATAATCTAGTCTCATAGCCTTACTGCATTGATAATATTGAGTTGAGTAATAATGTTGAGGAGTTCAGAGTTATTTGTTTAGTGATATATAAAAAATACAATAGCTGCCAGATGCCGGGGAATGCATGTTTGGTTTTCGATTAGGAATCACCAATTCTCGAAGTATAACAAACTTAATTGATTTAATGGGCGGTTAGAAAAACCTCAGTATGGTTTTAAAAAAAACATTTCTGAGGATTTTCATTAAAGATAATTTTTTTGCTGTGGTGCTTCCTTGTGCGGTGTTTCGACGGGACGATACGACATGGGTACCTTAAAAAAAATTACTTCACAAAACCTTACTATAAGGCTGGCAAAAGTCCTGTGGTGTCCCTTCCTATGGTATTGCCAGATGTGGGTGTCGGTGATCACTTAACATTAGGCAACTCTTCTCTTCCATAAAAAATATCTTCTGTTATAAAAACTACAAACTTTGTTATAAAAATTTTAAAAACTATTGGCATATCATTGAGTGTGTAGCTTCATTAATAACAGGAGCAATAAATAAATAATTCAATTAAATTTAATGCATTACTAATGCAGTTTACTGTCGCTTTTTTCTCGCTCCAAGCACGGACGATTTGTTTCGTATCGAAGGGCGCCACAGCTACTGAAATTACAGTTCCATTGAGAGTTGAGACTTAACATCTTATGTTTCAGGTTGACGTCATGAGAATTTTGAGTTTCCAAAAATCCTAAGCATCACGTGGATAGAAAGAATCACTTGCTATTAAGTGAACGTTATAGTCGTCTTATTAATTTTCATTATCAAATTTTTCACTTTTCTAATGCGTAACTGTGCTGAAGTCTACCGGCAACATTTTCGCTTTAAAAGGTTAAAGTTTAAAAAAATTTAAGATTATTTAATTTAAAAATTTAATTTTAAAGTTTCGTTTGCAGTATTATTATAAAGGTAAATAACCACATTAGCTGTTACCCTTTTAGCTGGTGTTCTAATACAAAAAGACTTAGTTTTTCGGGTTAATATAGAACTTGTTTATATTGAATTACCATAACATTGGGGTTATAATCTGTAGTTGAAAAGAAAAGTCCAAGAAACATGTGTTCTAAAATGCATATTATGGGTGTAAAAAATGTAATGTTATGTAATATTATTATTAAGTCATAAATATGAAAGTAAGATAGTGACATATTTTAATATAATAATATTAATATTCAAATGTTCATAATTCGAAGCTGTATAGTATGCAAGCGTTGCAAATTTTCTCGTAAAGGTGTGTGTGTGTGAAACTCAAAGAAAATAAAATTTAAAAAAAATCATACACCATTCGATTCGATCGATTAATGAACGGTCTCGTTAATACCATAGAGTTATGGGAATTCAACATAAACACGTACAGCCTATGACACTCGCAAATAATGTGGCTTACTATTGGTAGCAGAATTTTCAATATCTTTTCACTCACAAACTGTACCTCTAAATAATATTAGTATTGAAGAAGCAAAAGTAACGGTAGAAAGCTGCATGCGGCAGCAATAATTTAAATGACAACAAATGACAAATGATTTATGAATTAACGTTGTGTTGCGTCTGCTTTGAATATAATGAAGATGTTCATACAAGTAATGACGTACAATCGTCTACTATTAAAGCTGCGTATGCGCATTTAGACGTCACAGTTGAAGTTTGTATGGAAGTGGAGAATGCATGGAATTCTCACTTAGCTTATCGTCTATAATGCCACTTTATGCACTTGTATGATCATTTTATTTATGAGTTTTGATAAATTATATTAAATCTCATATGTGTGCTAGAATAATTATAACTTGGTATTGTTTTTAAATGTTACAAGATCTTTATTGTTAATTCTGCTAAGTTTTGGCAGTTCATCTTCAGAAACTGTTGAAATCTCTCTCTCATTTATAACATTTTAAATAGCAATGGATTTCCTTAAAATAACGCCTAATTATATTAGTTATCTTGTAATTTTAATATTTATCATGTTTCTGAAGATTCCTTGTCAGTAATGCTGATTGCAGTTTCGTTCTTTAAATTTCAGTTAGGTATAGGTATTCACGGGCTACTTTCCGCAACTCGACATCAGCTATACGCCTATTTTGTGTTATAGGGTTGGGTTGCTAATCTTGTCATCCCAACTCCTCAAGGAAGTTACTCAAACCTCTGATATCACCCATGACTTCGGGGAGTGTCCTCGGTGACCCCAGGTGTTTGGCCCGGTATGAGGCCACACTACGGCACTCCAGGATGAGGTGTGTGGCCGTTTCTTCTGTCTCCATGCAAGCCCTGCACAGGGGACTGTCGGTGACACCTATATTACTACAGATGCTTGTTAAAGGGGCCGTGACCCGTTATTACATGAGTTATCTTACGTAATCTTGATCGTGTGAGTTTCACCAGCTTGCGAGAGACCCTCTGATTTATGCATGGTAGAGTCTCTTTTGTCTGTCTGCATGCACTCATCTCCTTCCAGTATTTATTATTTAGCTCCTTGGTGTGCTGCCTTATGACTGATGCAGGCCAACCAGAGGGGAGAGGGACTAAATTTCAGTTTCGACTAAAGTCAATTTGTGTCTCATTATCCCGTGAGGCGTGTTCGTACGCTCGGGTGTTCTTGAAGTGATAAACTTCTTTAGCACAGTGAAGCGCCAATAAATAGAGACATTTTGTATCAGGCAAACATGAATTAGCGCTAATTATCGGTATGATAAAGATTATGGATGACGCATGTTTTGCATCATATTCAGATGCAGGTACGTACCAGGACTTCAAAAATATCATAATTAAATGTTATAATCTATTATCATCCATTCTAAAGGATATCATCTTCTCAGACCTTACAAAGTGTATAGTGAAAATCAGAACAAATTTGTTACCTAATTTAGAGCCTAGGCATATATACCTTCATATATGCAGAGGCCAACATTTCATAATTATGATATATTTTTGTATTTTAATTTTCTTGTAAGGCTGATTTACTTTGAGTGTTTAATTTCAGCCGTAAGACAAATTCAGCATTATAATGAAGTGATATTTAAAAATTCTTACTATTTTCTATTATAATTAATATTATATTATAGTTAATTAATATTAAGTAATGATAAACCAGTACCACTGCCTTTAATTAGCCTAAATTAGCCTTAAACTTAGAGCGGTAACAAAAAATACCATAACAACATAAAAAAAAACTTGCTGTAATTTTGATAATTACGTATACAAACTAAAATTAACTGCGGACCGAAGCGTGGGATGCAAACACACATACATCAATAATTGTTTCATATTAAATACAAAGTTAATCTTTTTGGGAGCGTATTGGGAAGGCTCTGGTCTTAGAGTATTTAATCAAAGTGAAGTGACTTTTTTTAACCTTAGATTTTTAGCTTAGCACAGGGGATACCGAGTAGCGATAAGTTTCGTAATGTGTAGGGAAAACTAATCTAGGTCCCGGAAAAAAGGTGATGCTATTGAAAGAACACACAGGAATAATAAAAGTAAATTGTTTAGGTATTTGCCCAATCACTGTTTGCTAGTTAAATTCTACATTTTACTTAAACTCTGTTGCCATTATGTATTTCTTCTTGATAGGAAAATTTGCTAACATGTAAACAAACTCCCAAATAGAATCAAAAATGGTGGTACGTTATGTTTCATTTAAATTAAATAAAGATTAGAGGTTTAACCAGGCATCACAAATGGCGACAGTTCCCGAGCATGACCCACGGACGAGACATCGTTTTTTTTTCAAGGGACGAGATGAACAGGACGTTGAGCTGATGGTAATTGATACGTCTTGCCCTTTACAATGCAGTGCCGCTGAGGATTATTGAAAAACCCAGAAATTCTGAGCGGCACATCAATTGCGCTTGTCACCTTGAGACATAAGATGTTAAGTCTCATTCACCCTTCTGACCGAAACAAAATAATGCTTACACATTACTGCTTCACGGCAGCAATAGCCGACATCCTGTGCAAAGGAGCCTCCTACTGGTAAAGCATGTGCTTCTTAGGAAACCTTAAAAACCCTCCTCACGGTCCCAAAATTACATTTTTATATAAACTCTAGTTATATTTAATTTTAAGCAATCTGCCTTCTGGTTAGATAGTCTAAGACGTGTCGTATTATATTTGAAAATCGACAGCTATAATTTGAGTTCAATCAAGATTTAATTGTTTTAATGAGAGTCCATGCGTGAACGCTCCAATTATTGTTTATTTTTAATCGCCCCAAGTGGTTGTTATGTTCGCAAGCAAGCACGCATTGGCCGCGGGCGTTCATTTTCATTATTTTAATAATGTTAACTTCCAATAATAATTTACAGTGATTTGGGACTAAGCATGTTTAAGATATTCATTAGAATTTTCTCGAGAAATTATCAATTAATTGACTATTTACTTTTTGGAATTTTTAATTAGGAAATTTAAACCTACCCTAGCCGCGATGTTTAGTTCCAGGCTCATGCAAAAATCAAAATTCACAGAACAAAGTCTCTCCGCGCCACGGTTGAGTTTTGCCTAACAGAACTAACAAGGGAACAGGTCAGGGGTTTTCTAGGAGATTGTGTCATACAAAAAATATTATTTATTTTACATTTTTTCCAATTTTATTTGTGAAACTTACAGCAAATTTCGAATATAGAGAAAACCTTGCATTTTGACAACATTGTTATAATATTACATTGTGATACAAGATTGGTAATTTAGATTAAAGATTGGTCTCCGCTGTGCTCCAACTAGATACCGTACTAACCTACCTAAGAACAATAGCTTTTTTATTACGGCAACTATGAGATGCTTGTGTGTGTGGCATCTTGACACTCAATCTTTCTTTATCTTTCTTTATCTTTATCTTTCAAATTTTGAAACATACTCTTTGTGTTATTGAAATTAATAAAATACAAAATACTTACTGATGATATGTTATCCCAATGTCTTTCTTGTTTCTTGTAGTTTAATTTTTACAAAGTTTTACTACGCAACCCTGCATTTTAGTTTCAATTATTACCAAAGTTTAACAGAACATGTGGCACGTCAACGTCACACATTGTATGAGACTGGCTCGAGTACGCCGCTTGGGCGTAGGATTAGTTGCCGCATATTACGACTACGCCTGCGACTATCTAGTTGGAGCACAGCGGAGACCAATCATTAATCTAAGTTTCCACCCTTGTATCATAATGTAATATTATTACAATATTGTGAAAATGCTTTTCTCTATTTCCCACTCATATTCGAAATTTGCTTATATGAAACTCTGTAAGAAAAATGCGATTCACTCGATTGTATGAAACGTACAGTCATTGATAGATTGACAGATGACAGCTATAATCTTGTAAAAAACTGAGCTAGCCGGAATCCACTAACTTATAAGCAACTGTTCGCTTTCTAACTTAGCCGGGTATACTTCGCCGCCAATCGCCATACTGTAACTATCACTATTTAAACTTATGTCAAATCACTGCATGTTTCATACTAAATTAAATTTTAATTTTTACTTAGGCAGTCCCATCTTTTATTACGTACTATCGACACCCTCTTTGATACTCGAAATCAACAAAAAACCACAACCTATTTTTTTTTATTTTATGAAAATAAGGGACGAGACGAGCAGGACGTACAGCTGATGGTAATGGATACGCCCTGCCCATTACAATGCAGTGCCGCTCAGGATTCTTGAAAAACCCCAAAAATTCTGAGTGGCAATACAACTGCGCTCGTCACTTTGAGACATAAGATGTTAGGTGTCATTTACCCAGTAATTTCACTAGCTACGGCGCCCTTCAGACCGAAACTCAGTAATGCTAACACATTACTGCTTCACGGCAGAAATAGCCGCCGTTGTGGTACCCATAATCTAGCCGGCATCCTGTGCAAAGGAGCCTCCCACTGGTAATATAATAAATATATTGTTTGTCATATTTATTATATACCTTCATAATACAATAAATATGACAAACGAACGTCAGCTAATAGTTCTAGTCTGATTGTCAATTGAAGATGTCATTACCAACGCGTTTCATAATTGGGCGACAATTGCTATTAATTTTAAGCAATTATAAACAGCTGCGAGTCATAAATCTCTCATTGTCAGATCAATATCTTAACCTTAGCGGTCATACACATATATTCATCGAATAGTGATCACCTGCTCATAAATTATGGAAAGTATTTGTGGGTACCGAATGAGACTGAGCCGTCACGCTCAAGTATGTAACGCTTATTCGGGTAAAGCTCGGTGATCATTGTTGTATTTTTTTTATTTAAATCGACTTTACGCACGGTTCATCGGTGCTGGTATCCCACTAGTTTCTGACCATTCAGAGGTGCTTCATCAAGGAGAGTGTAGTAGTTCGCAGTCACGCCACCTCTAGCATTACAGTCTCAGTAACCACGAATTTATTTTGAAATATGTAAAAAAGTATACTCGTACCTTATACCAATCATTGTTTTATAGGCGTTGTAATATTTTTTGAAATGCAGCCATCACCCTAATACACGTCTTCTGTTGTGTTCAGTTCTGTGGAGAATTGGTGTCCGCTTAATTACAGATCCATCTTTAAGCCTCAATGTGGTTTTTCTGAGTTATCTTATACGCGTTTCTTTAATTTTAACTCAGACTTTAATGTGTCTCTTTAAGAAGAATTACTTTTTTGTAAGTCTATCTATTTCAAGTTATAGTAAAGTCATAGTTAAAGTTAGGAAAATCCAAAAGTGCCCATAATCACATATTTCACAACATTCTAATGTTAGGAAGAAATAAACAAAAAACATACCTGAAATTGCAAAGTCCATCATCACTTAATAACTGCCAGTATCATTGTGAAGTTTTTCAACAAGATTGTAATAAAAACAGTTAAAAAAAAATAAAAAAACACGCTTTCTTGAAAAGATAATGATTGAAATTTAAAATGAACATCAGTTCCTGCCTTATCGACGAAAGATGATAAAAATATATTAATTAACAAAAATCTTATTTTGCATAGTGAAAAATGGAATAATTTTATAAAATTAACTTATTTTCATCGGTCCTCTATAAATCTATGAAGTTTGAACGAAATCTGGCCGTTTAAAGTGAGTCAAAATCGCGCCCATATGAGTCGGCTACAAGCAAATACACATAAACAGGTGAAGCTAATAGAAACGCTCTTTTAGACCAATTTTCCTGCCACACACGAATCTCCAGAAAAGATTTTTTAATGTTATAATTTACTTTGTTAAGCAGAATAAGTATTATTGAAATGAATTTTATTAACCTCACAGATTATTTGTCTTGATATAAGTGCACTCATCACTCACTCACGCATCTGAAAATGCGATATAAATAAAAAAAAAACAATTTCAGTTGCTTTTTTTGATACTTCGACAGTTGAGCAATTCCTGAGGCGTGCAGTAATAAAGACAATTTTAACTTTATAACATACAATTACGTTCAAGAGTAGATCACTTATCGATTTACCAAACAAACAGTTTTGATACAGAATTTTCTGAAGTCATTGCGTCACCATTTCACTTTAAGCGACCGAACCTCAATTAGAAGCAGATGTAATAGCGAGGACGTAGAAAGAGAGTTGTTCCATTAGCAGAGTTAATCTCGGTGACGGAACACATTGCTGCGGTAATAGGACGAGCGAGAACGTGAACGCCGGCGAACAATTTACAAACTGCTGAGGGCATTTGGTAGGGACAGGCATTCGGCTGGCCCTAACTTGGCCTCTGAGATAATAGCAAGAAACAACACGTTGCCAGAGTGACGGATTGCTTCGGCCAGTGGGAAAACGCTGAGGGATATCATAACAGAATTGTCTTTAATATTTAGGTCGTATTGCAACGGCTTTTGTTAAACAGATATTTCGCTAGTGATTCACTTGTCAATTGTTTCTGAGTAGTGTAGTTTTTAAGCTTATATTATTTGTTGAATTATAAATATTCTGAGAGATCCTTCCAGATCAAAGTCGCAGCAAGGCTTCAGTGATTCCTCTTGTGCTACAAGACAGAAAGGGCGATAGTGGATGACCGAATCATAACTTTTACAAGTGTCTGGTAAACAAAAATAATTTAGACTTTTAAAAATGACTTCATTTGATTATATATAAAAACTCGATTCGAATGTAAGGAATACTTTTCGTAAAGTACAGTACTGCATTCTGAAATTAATGAATAGATGTGAAACAAATGAAATTAGGCGTTATTTCAAGGATATCTATTTAAAAAGTTATTTATTATGATATTTTTTGTTAATTCCGCCAAGTTTCAATAAATCACTTGGGCCAGTGTTGCGCTTCTACACGAGGCACCTTCAGCAGCTGTTGTGTTAGTCAAATGCTGTAGCAAGAGTTATAACATTTTAAATATAATAGATGTGTCGCTAAAACGCTACAAAAAATATATGAATGAAATGGATAAACTACAATATAACTTATTAAAAGAAAGATCTCGTGTGCTTATAAATAGTGCTTATGAAAAATATATAAAAAAAATAGAAGATAATATAAAAGTAAACCCAAAAATGTTCTGGTCTTACATAAAATCTAAAAGAGGTAATACAAGTGTAATTCCATCTTTAATGAAATTTAACGATAGTTCATCGAACGATGGCACTGAGATTGCTAACTTTTTTGCTGAGTTCTTTTCATCTATATATAATAACACATCAAAAATTGTATCACCACAAAAGGATAGACACACTACATCAAAATTTAATAAAAATAGTACAAATCACCTACAGGTAAGCGAAACAGAAGTTAAAAATAAGTTAATGTCTCTTGTCATTAATAAAAGTGCGGGAACTGATGGTATACCTCCTGTATTCTATAAAAATTGTGCTGCGGAATTATCGATACCTTTATCAATAATATATAATAAATCTCTGAGGGATGGTATATTTCCAAGTGAATGGAAAAAAGGGAAGGTGGTGCCTATATTCAAGAAGGGTAATAAATCGGATATTAAAAATTATAGACCAATTACTGTACTAAGTACTCCTGCCAAAATATTTGAATCTTTTGTCTGTTCCCAAATCTCATGGGAAACTAAACATTTAATAAGTGAAAAACAACATGGTTTCGTTAAAAAACGATCAACCCTTACAAATTTATGTGTTTTACTGATTCTGTTATAACTGAAATGAGCAATGATAAGGAGGTTGACGCTGTGTATACAGATTTTAGTAAGGCGTTTGACAAAGTCGACCACACCCTGCTAATAAAGAAGCTAAGAGATGCATACTGCTTCTCAGAAAGTGTATTGGTATGGTTAGAATCATATTTAGCTCATCGACCACAAGTAGTTAAAATAAGTGGGTATCAATCTAGAAAATTTCAACAAACATCTGGTGTTCCTCAAGGCTCTAATTTGGGACCATTATTGTTTACACTGTTTATAAACGATATTTCCAAAAGTATTCAAGAATCAAATTACGAGTTATATGCAGATGACTTAAAAATATATCGTACAGTTACTTGTTTAGAGGATCAAACGAAACTACAGAATGATATCCATCGTGAAATGTTATGGTATAAAAATAATTTGATGGAACTCAATGCGTCCAAATGTCATTTTATAAAATTTTCTAGGAAACGAAAGAAATTGGAGAGTAAATATCATATTGATGGCATACAAATAAATCAAATAAACCATATCAATGATTTGGGTGTCATTTTAGACGAGGAGTTGAGATTTGATAAACATATTGACAAAATAGCTCACAAAAGTTTTAAAATGCTTGGGTTTTTCTTACGTAACACCAAGGCTTTTACATCAATTCCTACGCTTAAAATACTATACTATTCCCTTGTAAGATCTCAGGTTGAATACAATTCGGTAGTTTGGTGCCCCTATTACAAAACGTACATCACTAGAATTGAGTCAGTTCAAAAGAAATTTATATCCAAATTGAGTTATGTCACTAATAATTACACTATTATAAGTTACAAAGACAAATTAAAATTTTTCAATATGAAAACCTTAGAATTGCGAAGAAATGCGTCACAAATTCTTTTCTTATATAAATTATTAAATAATCAATTAGACTGTCCATTACTTCTATCTAAGATTGGATTATGTGTACCACCTTATCCTTGTCGTATTAGTACATATCTGCCAGTACATGTACGATTTTTCAGAAACAATTATGGCTCAAATTCACCTATCCAACTTATCTCAAAATTATATAACAGTAAATTCCATAGTAATAGTAGTATAGATATAAATTTTAATACATTTGGAATTTTAAAAAATACGCTTTTGAACCCTTATAATTTGGATGTATAAAATTATAGTTTTTAGTAATAGAAAACACATATTGTAGTAGTATTACTTAACTTACAATAATAAATGAAGGCAACGCTGTGCATACCTATAAGTTAGATATACAAATATAAATATAAGAAATTTTATATTATAAGTAGTCATAATATTAATTGTGTGTCTAGTTGGTAAGCCTTTTCTAATAAATAAATAAATAAATAAATAAATGTGTCTGTACCTATGTATATATTACCGCCTCCACAAGCCTCGTGCATTTTTAAATTACAGAGAGACTTTAAAAATTTTTGTTTAGTATAAATATGTATATAAAGGCTTTTGCAGAACTAGTTTTATATTACAAATCAATCAAACATTCAAAATTTTATGTATTTCGAGGGCAAAGTAATAATGTTAGTACATAGCACACTTATTGTGTCTGAAGATTATGTTAAATACGCCTCGGGCTGTGATTAGTGGTTTTATGAAAGTTGTTGCTTTCTTGCCACGAGTGGTGTAGGGCAAGCAATAAATACAACGCTCTGACACCTCAATTTCAAAATCTAGAGGTCTATAAAGTTCGACGAGGCAGCAATGATAGAAAATTAGTAATATCCTAGTCTATCGGGGTGAGGAATGGGCTGCCGCGGGCGGTTCTCGTGTCGTGCAATATTGTATGCAGAAAACTATGAACTTTATACGACAAATTAGCGTTGATTTTCTATGATTTTGGCTTGCTTTACAGTAATTATTATTATTGAACATGAGGCCAAGAATTTTTTGTGGAGTTATGTCCATATTTGTGTTTTGCTATCTTTTATATTTTTATTTATTATAATTAAGTATGTGTCATTGTTTTGGCTATAATTTGCTAAATGGCTACTTATTTATTCAATGTCTATATACTTAAGCGGGCGAAAAACGTATGTTATTGGCAATACTTTTCGAAAATCATACAATCCACTGCTTTGTGATTATTTCTTAAATCTTCTTGTATATTGATGGAGTATTTTTATTGGTTTTTGATGTATAGTATAGTAAATTCAAAAAGTTTTAACGGACTTTTTTTGAATCTTACAATTTACTTGTAAGTTTATAATCATTTGTCATTCGTTATATATCATACCATATTTTCTAGCAACTCCATACTATCCACAGTCTTGGAAAGTTTTAATCTTCCAATTTACCTGTAGTAAGTAATGTCATTGACATTGACGTTTGACATTGTTATTGATAAGTAATGCAATTTCACTGCATTTTCTTCAGAGATTATTTTTAAACTTTTAAATTTGACATGTTACTATAATATGATAAATATATAGCGAATAACTAAAGTAAAGATATAAGTTGGTGAACCTATTTAAGTGTACCACTTTCAATAGATTGTGTATATTATATCCACTTATAAATGCAGAAGTGATTTTCGAAGTGGTGGTAGAAACCTTCATATTCATGTAAAGCGTCATTTTTTAATCAAATGATTGATTCGATTTAATTTGATTCGATGCGCTAATTAGTGGATCAGGTTGTCTGTTTGCCATTGTAGGTTTATTGCGTTAAGATTTCGCTATGACGTCAGAATAGCGTTGACCGCACCATAGCCGCCGGTTGATAATAATCTCTCGCGAAGTATAATAGCGCACACCACGGGTAATTATTGTGGTGCAGTCGTGAGATCGTGAGCTGGTGGAACAGAGGAATGCATCTCCTCCGGGGGGTGTGCTGTAAACCAACAGAGCCTCGACCGAGTAAATAACTGATCGCTTTCCCGCGCTAATGATAGTGCCGTTGCCGCGTTAGATACGCTAAATCCAGATTAAATAATAAGAATTATTTATAACAGCACATTTTATTAACTTGATCTTGTCGGGGGATTTCATTCTGCATAATGATTTTATGTCACTTTGTAAGCGGTGTGTTATAAACCCAGCAAGAACAAAAACATGTGGTTTGTTTATTGATAATTAATAACAGCAAAAGTCGATCTTGGACCTCCAATTATGATAGACTCGCCTACTTCTCTCAAACCTTTCTTCCAAATCAATTCAAAATTCATTTATTCAAGGTCAAAACTTATGAATGTTAAAGAAATACGTGTTACCACCTACCACGTGGAAAGTTATACCTAGTCCAGAACTTTGCAAAATATTTTATATTTTTTATAAGAAATAGTGACGAGACGAGCAAGACATTCACTAGATGGTTAGTACTACGCAGCCCAGGATTCTTGATTGAAAACAAAATTCTGAGCGGCATCGCAATTATTGTGCTCGTCACTTAAGACGACACTAAATGCCGGCGACCTTGAGCGATATGAGTTCACGGCTCCTTTGTAACAAAGCCAATATTTTAAAAATTCTTGTGTCGAAAATGTAACATTTTAACAGGCGCACACAGTTTAATTGCTTACAATCCTCATTATTGATTACTAATCTGAATAAATGTACCTACATAAAAAAATTAAAAGCTGTAAAAAGAACTTTTATGAGAGTAGTATACTAAACAAATGCATCATGCCGAGAAAAAACTTGTTTAACTGCGAAGAAAACTGGTAGTTCATAATAGATTTGGAGTGTTAACTTTAACCAACAGCAAGCATTAGCAACCTACAAGTAAGACTTAAGGGTATGTGTAACAGGATAAAGTAGTGTTCATAGCTCCAAATGCTATATTTTCACCACAGCACTTGTCTAAAAACACCTTGATTGCGTGTTTTCTGTTTACCCTTCGCCTTAAGAGAACAGTAATTTCTACTACACTATTTGCTCGGCCGCTAAGCAATCTTGGGAAGACAAAACTACTGAGTGCCACGCCGTACCCCGCCGAGTCTGGTCGTTGTCCGAGTTAAATTAGCTGCACCTCGCCGTCGTCAATCTTTTTGCATGTACCAACCCTAGTGCTCCGTCCAGACGCAGATATGAATTCAAAGGAGACCTCTGAGTTACGTTACTGTTCTATTACTTGAAAAGTGCGTGAAGTCCCAGTAGGCCAGTAATTTCAGCTGATTTCTTGCACATTCTTAATCAGAAAAAGGAGCCGCTGTGGTAGCCTCCCTATTCCAAGTAAGTCATCCAAAATACATATATGTTTTGACTTTGGTACTGTAGTAAGTGATAAACAATATAATAAATTAAATAAATAATAACAAAAATTGCATTATAAATTGTTTACGACAGTGGATGCATCAATCTACATACCATTTTACAGTTTTGTTGTTCTCATGGTGGTTACCGAAGACCCATCTGGATTTTTTGAAAGCGTTGCTGCTATAAATATGCGAATGGTAAATCATTTCGAACTGGAAACTAGTGAAGAAGATTCAAGGTGTTATTGTTGTATTAAAGAATGTGAAGTATATATTGTATGTCATAGGAAAACAATCTACAATCGTACAAATATACCAGTCAGCTGAGATACCTGAGTCATAATTTGCATACCTAAGTTGCAATCACTGTATTCGACGAAATGAAATAAAACTTGTCCACGTTAGGTTTGAAGCTCACAATGAAGTCATTCCTTTGTCTGAAGGATCAGCATTCGCCCGAGGGATTCTCTCGAGACTGTTCAGACGTGTATTGACGTTTGGTCACGGGGTGTACTGCCATACTCTTGCCAAGTTTAATAGGCTGTAGTGGCCAAAGGCTCCGTTATACCTCGTAGCTAATGATTGGCCGGTATTAACTTGGATCCAGAGGAACTTAATCAGAGTAACATCTAAACCAACATAACAGAGAGATTACATTCTTGGTGTTTGTTTGTAATGTATAAACTCAAATACGACTTTTAACGTTATTCCGTCTAAAAAAATAAATTATAAGATAAAAATTGAGATGCCCAAATTTACAATAACATAACATAAGGTATGATCAATTAACCCATAAAAGTTATGTTTCGGCATGCGCTATGAATAGTAATAATCTATATATTCCATTATATTTTGTGGGTATCAAATTTCATTTTCAAAAGTTCTTTATTTAAGTAAAAAAAAAAAAGAATAGAAAGTGCATTCCTTGGCACAGTCAAAGAAATAACAATCTTACGACATTGCCTAAGAAACGATGTGGTTAATGATTATGTTTTAATAATAATAACAGATGGTTGATATTTTAATGTGTACTTTTGGAGGTAAGTAACACTTGTTTACTAAAATATTCAAAATGTTTAGCTTAGTATTAAGCAATCATTAATTTATTTCAGATGGCAAAGGTAATAAGTTAATCCTAATTATTAATTGAAGGTAGGTTGAAAATAAAATACTTGAAACGATTTGTTCAAAGCGGTAATTAGCTTGTGGGTATCAAATGAGACTGAACTGTTACGCTCGGCTATGTGTCGGCTCGAGTCTGGAGTGCGATCATTTAGAGCATCAGGTTACTACGGTAATAAAAATACAATTATAACTGTATATAATATAAGTATTAAACATTCATGTATATACTAATTAATACTAAGTGAACCTTTTTTTATGGGAAAAAGTGATGAGGTGACCAACTAAGGTTCACCTGATGGGAAGTGCAATGAATTTCAGGATTCTTAAGAATCCCAAAATTCTCAGTCACATAGACTTTGCGCTTTTTATTTTCGTGTGATAAGATGTTGTCTTATTAGCCCAGTAATTTTATTAGCTACGGGGCAGCGCCTTTGATACCAAAAACACAATAATGCTTGCAAGTATGAAAAAATCTGGTTTACCAGAAATTAAATATTTGAATTATATTCATTATGGTCTTTATTAGATAAAAATAGGTCTCTCAATAATATAAGTTCGAAATGAAATTAGAAAACGAAAATAAGTGCCTCTGTATTAATTTCAACTCTATCTCAAAACTGTTCCGAGCGATTATTGGATCTAACAGATAATTTTATATCGCATTGTCCTGGAGCGTAAAATTTTCTGTTGTTATCTTGATTCTGAGAACAGTCTGACATTATTCACCAATTAACTGTTGGTAATTATTGAACAGTACTCCGGCCGGAATCTACAGTGAATTTAACAATAATATATATAATTAATATTGATGCCAAGTTGCGCAAGTGATTTTTATAGAATTCAGAAGGTAGGTATATATCGAAAATATTTTGGGGACGTATAGCGTTCGGGATGTGGGCTATTACGTACTCGAGCTTTTTTTTACCTTTTCCGAACTTGTGCGTTCTCTTTCCCAACTGTCAAAATAATGTCTATTAAAAAGAAAAAACCAAGCACGAAGTTTTTACAAAAAAAAAAAAATCATAGAAGTTTTATGATTCATGCAAATATTTCTAAAAAGAAGCTACTAATTTGTTTCAATATCAGATTTAATGATTTGATTCAATGAGTTAGGTTAGGTTTCATTTCATTTCATTTCGATCTCATAAAGTTTCATTTTCTTTCATATCAATAAGAAAAAGCTATCGAAGACTTGGCTGTATGGGCATAGGCAAAGGCCTACCCAGAATGGGTAAAGAAAACAAAAAAAAAACACGGCTTATATTTTTTACAGTTGGCGCCATTTTCCAAAAATTTTCTTTGCGAGTTTAGTTGTTTGTTGCACCAAATAAGTAATTTCGATGGTATTTTATCTGAATTAACACTATAAAAGTTTGTCTCAAACAGTTAATATGCAACCTATAACTTCCCCAGTTAGTATAAAAAACTGTACCAATTTCAATTTATATGTGAATTATAACTTTTGTAAGGAATAAATGATGAGTTAGTTGATTTTTTTGTGTTTTTATTATTCTATTAAATTGCTTCATTTTTTCGCAACTGTATTAATAATAGTTGTTCAGTACACGTGCGGAACCGTCATTGCAAATTGTTCCGCCTGTCAACCCTCACCTTCGGCTGCGTCTCGGCTCGGGTATACATTTGTAGGAACTCTGCAATGACAGGCTTTCCGCACTCGTAATGAAATACACTATTTTCTCAAATCAAAATCACTTTTTTCTTGTATATCACGGAAATGACACTTACTAATGTCAAAGAAAAAAATTATAGAATCTACCGCTACTTCGTAAAGGGTTGAGCTAATGAGAAAAAGTAGCAAGAAACTCATTGCCACTCTTTTAAATCAAGATTTACTTTTTCATCGTTTTAAAAATAATTTCAATTACAATATAATATTAAGTAAAGTGATGCAATACTCAAACGTCAATATAGGATTATAACACTATTTAAAAACATTTTAATAGCATGGTGAAAGAGTATAACTATTTGTTTTTAAATCGTATATAGTGATAGTGTTAAATACCAAAATGTCAAAATAAATGTGGGTGTTTTAAAATTGTCGTTCACTAACCGTCAAGTTAGTCACAGAATACGTGGGCCATATAAAAAGTTACTGGACGGGCCATTTGTAATACAATAGTAAAAAAAACTAAACTAAATTACTCCGAGAGTGGGTTCATTTTAATTAGTAGTAATTTAGTTTAGTTTTAGATTTTCGTATCATTTGAAATTTGTGTGGAAGCAGTGTGATGAATTTAATTTGAGAAACAATAACAAGATTGTTTATGGTTTTCGCAGTGGCTTCAATTGGCCACCAAAGGGTGGTGAAACTCCATCTCGCAGATCTGTGTATTTCTTGTTCAGTGAATTCTGACGTAGACCTGGTTTTATCTGTGAAGTAGATTCGTGAAGGTGCCATGCGACTGCTTTTACGGAAATGAGTATTGATACCATATTGATTGTTTATGATAAAACATAACATATCCGAAATATTGCACAAATTTAAATGCAAAAGATTTTGCTTTTACACCTTAATGTTCGGAAACTTTACATTCGATGGATACCACATGATTCAACAGATGACCAGAAACAACTGCGTGTAGAGTGCTGCCGCAAATGATAAAAAAAATGTCATTGGCTTTGTTCTATGTTGTCACCGGAGACGAAATACAGTTGTGGTCTGAGTGGCACTACAACTGCGCTCTTCACCTTTTTATGAAAATAAGGGACGAGATGAGCAGGATGTTCAGCTAATGGTAATTGATATGCCCTACCCATTACAATGCAGTGCCGCTCAGGATTCTTGAAAAACCCAAAAATTCTGAGCGACACTACAATTGCGCTCGTCACCTTGAGACATAAGATGTAAAGTCTCTCTCTCTGGGCAAATCCCAGTAATTTCACTAGCTACGGCGCCCTTCAAACTGAAACACATTAATGTTTGCACATAAATGCTTCACGGCAGAAATATGCGGCGTTGTGGTACCCATAATCTAGCCGGCTTCCTGTGCAAAGGAGCCTGGTAAACTGTTGCTTTTAACCTGTAAGTTAGTTTCTTGTGTTATTTTTCTTTCGGTCTCAGTGAGTCTTACATCTTTGTACCGTTTGGTGTCGAGCCACTTGGACCGTAGGGCCCAGAGGCGTAGAGAATGTATAAAGTACTATCTTCTCGCCTTAGAAGGGCCACTGGAAACCTAAGCGCTGGCAGCTATTTCGGTCAACGGATCAGCCTAGATATCCAATGGAATGGAAATACTGCCAGTATTCTTGATACACTTCCCCGTAATAATAGTTTTAATTTAATGTTATCTTAGTATTGTAAGTATAAGCATTGTTTTGTCTCAATAAATATACCTGAAAGATTTCTTTCCTTTTTTTTATGGAAAAAGGAGGACAAACGAGTGTACGGGTCACCTGGTGTTAAGTGATCACCACCACCCACATTCTCTTGGAACACCAGAGGAATCACAGCAGCGTTGCCGACCTTTAAAGAGATGTGCAAAGATTAGAAAAGTTCAAAAATGGTTCCCTCTTTATTCAAAGATCAGAGCGATACTCCATATGGGACCATACGGACTCTGTGGCTTTTGATGATCAAATAGATTTGATAAAAGGCCTGATGATCTCTCTATATTTTGCCTTGTAGATGATGAAAAGTGTTGTTGGTGATATGACATATTATGGAGTTCTTTACGTTTGATATTTTATGAGATTGTTCGTGGATGAAACTGAACTAGATTCATATTTCATCATTTTGCGACCGATACGAGTAGTTTCTAAGGGCGAAACAACTTTCTTCCAGAATTGTATTGTATTGACTATGACACCTGCATGGCATTATCAGTAATGTCATCGAAATAACAATGCATGTTGAAAGGAAGGAAGAAGGAATAGTGTTGATACTGCCTTGGAATATTCCAGCGTCAACAGGCTTAGGGGTCAAAAGATAAGAAACTCCCACAATCATCAAAATTGAATAGTTAAATAATAGATATTGTTTTTTTTTTATGAAAATAAGGGACGAGACGAGCAGGACGTACAGCTAATGGTAATGGATACGCCCTGCCCATTACAATGCAGTGCTGCTCAGGATTCTTGAAAAACCCCAAAAATTCTGAGTAGAAATACAACTGCGCTCGTCACCTTGAGACATAAGATGTTAGGCCTCATTTGCCTAGTAATTTCACTAGCTACGGCGCCCTTCAAACCGAAACACAGTAATGCTAACACATTACTGCTTCACGGCAGAAATAGGCGCCGTTGTGGTACCCATAATCTAGCCGGCATCCTGTGCAAAGGAGCCTCCCACTGGTACCTCCCATTATATTAACATTATACATTAATACCTACATGTATATTTTGACGCGACAGAGAAATAATGTGAATAGAATATTGCAGAATATAAATTTTTACGTGAATATTTCTTATTTAATCAAAATAATTTTTGAAATAGAAACCTGAATATAGAAATTACAGCATACACATACGCATACTAAAATCCTACTTACTAAGCTAGAGATCCCGGGTTCGAATCCCGGTAGGTGCAAGCATTTATATGATGAATATGGTTATTTGTTTCCGAGTCATGGATGTTTATATGTGCAACCCATAACACAGTCTATATATGCCTAATTTGGGGCAAGATAATTTGTGTAAAAAGTGTGTCAATATTATTATTATTATTATACAGCGAATAGAAAGTTCGTATAAAGTTCATATTATAAATTAATAACATTACATTTTGATACAACTAATAAATCAATAACAAGGAGCTTTCTTCCACGTACTACAAAGCTGTGGAATGAACTTCCTTGTGCGGTGTTTCCGGGACGATACGACATGGGTACCTTCAAAAAAAGCGCGTACACCTTCCTTAAAGGCCGGCAACGCTCCTGTGATTCCTCTGGTGTTGTTGATATACTGAGTTGATTAATTCGTTAGAAGAATAATATTTGAAGAGAGATTTGGTCATAGGTGTTCGTGATTATTAGCTTCTGTTAAGCTTATTTTTTAGCTTAATTACTATATCTAATACTAGTGGACCCAACAGACGTTGTCCTGTACATACGTCTTAAATTTGAAAAATCGGTCCAGCCGTTACTCACTTCACTAACATACACATGAGCAGGAGAATTATATTATATGGGCGGAATTGAGAATCTAAACCAATCTCAAATTCACTGAAACAAACAAAAAAGTCATCAAAATCAGTCCAGCCGTTTAGGAGGTAGTTTAATTGTGAATCTAAACCATTTTCGAATCCACCTGAAGACACACACCAATCTCAAATTCACTGGAACACACAAAAATATCATCAAAATCGGTCCAGCCATTTAGGAGGTAGTTCAATTGTGAATCTAAACCATTCTCGAATCCACCTGAACACACACAGAAAGTTTCATTAGAATCGGTCCAGCCGTCTAGGAGTTCAGTGACATACACACGCACACAAGTATTATGTATATAAAGATATAAAATTCTCGTGTGGTGTTAAACATTGCACTCCTCCGAGACGGATTGACCGATTCTCATGAAATTTTGAGTGCATATTGGGTAGGTCTGAGAATCGGACAACATCTATCTTTTTATCCCCCTAAATGTTAAGGGTGGTCCACATGATTTTTTTTTTAATTATTTTATTTTATTTGATTTTGTCAGAATTAAGAAATACATACAACTTCAAATTTTCACCCATCTACGATCAACAGTTACTTTTGTATCGCGATTTTAATATCGGCAATACAACGTTTGCTGGGACAGCTAGTATAAAGATAATATTCGTCAGATACAGACTTGTTCCTACTGTCATACATTATTAACTTATATTTCAGATGATATAATATTGTTTATACATTCTCCTTCTCAAAGACCCTGATTGATACAATACATCGACAGGATTATCATAAGCATATAAAACAAATTTAGAACGTACAGATAAGGTCACTAGCATTAATGAGTGTACAAATATAGGTACATATGTATGACCAGCAAGTATAACAAAGTCAAATATCTGCGAACAGCGTCGCAGCGTCTGGTAAGGGTTGATAGTAGGGTTGTCACTTACCAATTAATAAAACCTATCATTAATTTCATGTACTGTTTGAAATATAATAATGATAACGTAGCATTATATACATTATAATAATTATATTTAGAAAATTAATCTATATAATTATCGAAAAAAGCGTACAAAATTTATCAACGATACGTCACTTGAACGAATGGTTCAGTTGGAAGAGCGCTCGCACAGAACGCGAGAGGTCGCGGGTTTGAGTTTGTGTAATGATAATACCTACGCAAACTTAAGGCTCCGTATAAAAATCTGTCATTAATGTTTAGGTTATGCTCGCTCGGGTCAGTCAGAGCAAAATTTACTAAAACAATTTATACAAAATTTTAATTATACATATTGTTAATGTTATAAGTTTATGAATATAGATTAAAATCATATTCTACTCCCAGGCTGTCGGATCACATAGATATTCAACTGTGGAGTAGTAGGATTTACGACAAGCCATTTTTTTTATAAAACAATTCAATTTATTTATAGATAGTGCCTGTACAATGGCTGGGACTTATTTATAAAAGTGTAAGCATTTACCCTTCAAGCTATTATGTACCTTAAGAAGACTACTACAATTGGTTACAAGCAGTCCCTTATTTCTAGTGTCATAATAAGGAAAATCACGAAGACCAAGAAGGTGACGATTTTTGTGAACGTATATTATATTTTCATAAATATACTGAAAAAGAACAGTCGTAGTATCTATTTCTTAAAATTTTTCTTTGAGAGACTGTCTATTACAAAGCTGATGTATATATACATACATACATTTCAATCTTTTTTGCACTGTAGCTTAATTCATTTAAACTTATCGTTATAAAATCATCTATTTGCCAGTAAAAGTCAATACAAAATGAATAACTATACATATAGAAAAAATAATAATAATTGATTTCTGTTATAAGTATCATCTAACATTCATACAATTGTATTGATATTAAAATAACATTTGAAATTTATTTATGTGTTAGGAATATTTGAGCATCGTGGCAGCCCTGCGGGAAGAAAGCAGGGGTTGAGAAGTCGGCGAGATAAACACAGGGTGCTCAATTTGTACAACTACACAAATGCACAACCCTTCGGTCGGCGGTTCTCGCCCGCTGCCCGCGCGGCTTGACGAACGAACGGGGTGCGTTCCGTTCTTTATTACTACGGAATTGGCTTTGCAATTGATTGGATTTCAAACTTATTTGATACGAGCGACCCTCGTGAAGATTTTGTTAACGTGGCAATCTGACCAATACATATATTGTTCACATATTTATGTACAAATGATTTAAGTCGTCTTTAGTGTTAATTCCGCCAATATTTTTCTTTGAAACAATTCGACACGTGTTTCGCCTCTACACGAGGCATTCTCAGGACGTGTTGTCTCGCCAAAATTTGGCACGAGAGGCGTAACACGTGTCGAATTGTTTTAAAGACAAATATTGGCGGAATTAGCACTTAAGAAGACTTAAATCATTTGTATAATTATGGATTTCCGCAAAGTAACGCCTAATTCAATAAATTTTCACATATTTATGGTAAAATATCTCAGCGTTAGTGGATTTTCTAAAAATACAAACTTATTCAGTCACATCTACATGAGCCATCTGATTCTCTCTTATCTTATAGATAATTATGTAATAGCCATGTTATAATTCTGGATTACTTTTTTAACTAACATTTTCATTTGTAAAACTTATAATACATTTGTAAAATTGTTTATACAAATGTTTAGTTCAGCTTTTGTTGCAACTTCTACTGAATAAATATATATTAAGATAGACTTTTAAAAATGTAAGAAAAAATCGACATCCTAATACGTGTTTGAAATCACCACTCACTATAAATAACAAAGTCACAGATATAAATAATTATGTAGCCATTTGTAGCGTGATTTAAGCTCATGTTTATGTTAAAGCTCATTATGATCACAAGTGCAGTACAAGAGTCGTCAGCGACAGCCAGCCATAAAGCCTCTAATCCTCATTCAGAATGCTCCGCGTATACAGTAGCTCTCATTAATCACTCTCCCAAGAGAAAACTTTACCTATTCAAAACTCTACCTGAGATATTTTCTTTTAACTTTTAAGCTTTGTTCAAAACTTTTGATGGACTCTGAGTTTTAAGTAAGTTGAATTTTTTATAAACGACTTGAATGTTTTGTATTTTATTATATCTAACTATACAAGGCACTTGACTTTGTCTGCAAGGAGTGACATATTTGATTGATAACTTTTATCTTGATATGCTGTTATTTTTGGTTCATACTTTTGTATAATAAATGTTTTTGGTTAGAAGTTAAATTTGTATTTATGTGTAACAACAAGTCGTTAAATTTTCTATGCGAGTATCTGCGGATTTGTTTTGTTGGCGTAACGTTACGTTTTTTTTTGTTGGTTTGGTATAAATTTAAATGAGTATAGGAGTTTTTTGGGTTCCGTAGCCAAATGGCAAAAAACGGAAACCTCATAAGAGCTATACTGTTGAAACTTGGTAAATAGATTCTGTGAACCTGTGAACCGCATTAAGATCTTCACATAAAAATAGAAAACAATATATTTTGGGGTTCCCCATACTTAGAACTGAAAGTCAAATTTTTTTTTTCATCAAACCCATGCGTGTGGGGTTGCTTCTATGGATAGGTATTCAAAAATGATATTGAGTTTTCTAATATAATTATTTTTTCTAAATTGAATAGTTTGCGCGAGAGACACTTCCAAAGTTGTAAAATGTGTCTCCCCCCCCCTATAACTTATAGAAGAGAGAATGATAAAACTAAAAAAAATATATGATGTACATAGCCATGCAAACTTCCAACGAAAATTGGCTTGAACGAGATGTAGTAAAAAATATTTTTTAATTTATGAAACTCACTATTAATGAAAACTATTATTAAAACATCTATCAAAGTTACAACGAACTATAAGAACTTTTATATTATGTTACTTGCTGCTACGAAACCCTTCATAGGCGAGTCCGACTCCCACTTGGCCACTTTTTATAATATTATAACCCCTAATATGGTTTGATTTAACTGTAAATAAAGTCTCAAAGATATGTTTGACTAATACTTCTGTTACGTCTACCCGGGCTACAATACAGAGTACAGAACAACGCATTTAGGATGTTTATGGACCTGCAGGAGTGCTCAAACGGTCCATCGAGTGCTTTTTGAGTCGATCTCGTGAAAATAGTCCGTTATATAACTATTCACAGATTTTGTTAAAGTATACTCCAAAGTCTGTATGTATCCAAAGTCACTCTTTAGTTAAGTTTAGAACTATAGACACTAGAACGCGTTTGTTTTGTAAAAACCAATAAACTTGCAATTTTGAATAATTATGAATTTTTTCATTGACATTTTAGAGCAGATCTACCTTGACTAAAAAAATGCATATTATTGTGCGCAAAACTAATATTTATGTCATTGTGACTCTCTACCTTGACGAAAATCCTTCATCACATATACTTAAAGCCTCTCAGAGTCGATCGATCGTAGTCTAACAATTTTGAGGTAGATTGCCAGCAGTTCAAGCTTTTATATCATTTAGAAAAAATGTTTTTTCTATTAGATACCGCGTTAGGAAAAGTTCCAATATTGTTTTAATGTAGTGAACAGTTATGATAATGTAATAAAAAGACATTGGCTTCAAAATTAAAATATACAAATAAATTTATTTAATTCAAATTTAAATATTTTTATTCAGAATAGGATTCAAAATCACTTATTGAAAGTCAGAAACTACCCATTTAAAAAGGCCTTTTTAGACTGCCTCAGACTTGAGAAGAATGGGCGCAAAACTTTATAAAAATATCGATTACAATGTAATATTGTACAATGAACATTTGTAATTAAAGAGCCTGAGTGTGTCCGTTCCATTCCCAGTCTGTGGTATCATTAAGAAAATAATTTATGTTATAATAATAACCTAAACCACACAAACGTTTTTTTAACAATTCTTTTAAATTTCGTAACACATTTTGTACATTTTCTGGGATCATATTGTAAAAGAATATCCCCCTTATTCATAATAGTCTGCTAACTTAAAGCATTGCTAATTCTCACTCTGTCTTCTTCTATTGACTTAAGTCAGAATGAGAAAAAACACTCCTAAGCGGCTGTTTATAGTTAGCGGACCATTATGAATAAGGGGGTATATATCGTCCTATAAATAAAAGACTTACTAACTCGACTAAACCGAGTAGTAGGCGTAACAAGTTTATGATTGTTCCTCGTGTTATCATTATGATTGTAGCAGTTTCTAGCAAATTCCTTCATATATTTATAAATATAATATGGATATAATATAAAGAATATATTGAGATGCAACAATCAAGATGTTTATTTCATCAAATTTTTCTCTTAATGGTTTTCTAGGACCTAGGTTATAAATAGCGCTGTGTAAATAGCTAACCCTACAATAAGATATTACTAACATTATATTGGCTATATGTGGTGTGAAAAAAATTAATATATATTTTTTTTAATAGAGAGTTTAAGAGTTCAGCCAATATTTTTTTACTGTAAACAGGTTCTTAGTTAAATTTTTTGAGAGTTCTCTGAAACTTACTTTGTACTCATTATAGGATAAGATACCTATTTATTTAGGCAATCCAAACAAATTAAAATAATTTCTAACTTTAACGTCTTAATTAAATTACATTTAAATCTTATTGTAACTTTAAAGGGGCGCACAGCTTGAATAATATTTAAAAATCAAATCAACTAAAAATGTCTTTTTTTCTATCTATATATTGTTTTTCTCATGTTAGTGAAAAAATAAGTATTCTTAGTGAGAATATAGTTCTTTAACCATATACACACACTTTTTTTATGAAAATAAGGGACGAGACGAGCAGGACGTTCAGCTGATGATAATTGATACGACCTACCCATTACAATGCAGTGCCGCTCAGGATTCTTGAAAAACCCAAAAATTCTAAGCAGCACTACAATTGCGCTCGTCACCTTGAGACATAAGATGTTAAGTCTCATTTGCCCAGTAATTTCACTAGCTACGGCGCCCTTCAGACCGAAACACAGTAACGTTTACACATTATTGCTTCACGGCAGAAATAGGCGCTGTTTTGGTACCCATAATCTAGCCGGCTACCTGTGTAAAGGAGCCTCCCACTGGTAAACACTTACTTGTAAGTGGAGAATAAAATTATCACACTTAATGGGTGATTGTTCGGGATCCTCGTGTATACTGTATGCAGTAATTCAATCTTCGTAAAGATTAGTTCCACCTTATTGCTGACTTGAGAATTTTTATCACATTCAACGCAATCAGAACGCCAATAATTTCCTTCATAATGACTCGGCAGTCGTAAAATTTGAGCATTGCGCCAAAATGGTGGCACATTAAAATTCCCTCCCCATCGTTATAATGGGAGTTATCGGCGATTCGGGACATTGGGTATTACCATCTCAATCGGTAGCCATTCATTGGGTTTTTATTTTTTAAATCTCACTGTCAATTTTGCATGAACGCGTGTAGGGTTGGATAAGGATTTAGCTTGGCTTTATTTTTCATTAATATATACATGTATGTTTTTTGTACTATTTAAATAAGATGACAAACAAGTATATGGAACCGAAAGTTTGACATGAGCCTCAGAACATATATACGTCTGGATAGACTATGACAGTTGTGAAAACGTCGGAAAAAATTGAATTTCGAACTAACCTCTATTTTGAGAAATTCACGCACACTAACTTTTTTTTTTATGGAATAGCAGGACAAACGAGCGTACGGATCACCTGGTGTTAAGTGATCACCGCCGCCCACATTCTCTTGCAACACCAGAGGAATCACAAGAGCGTTACTGGCCTTTAAGGAAGGTGTACGCGATTTTTTTGAAGGTACCCATGTTGTATCGTGCCGGAAACACCGCACAAGGAAGCTCATTCCACAGCTTTGTAGTACGTGGAAGAAAGCTCCTTGAAAACCGCACTGTGGAGGACCGCCACACATCCACTAACTGACACTGACACTAACTGGTATATATTGTTCAACTCTCACGTCTTAGCTCCATCTACAGGATCTACATTACAGTTGATAACTTACTCAATAATTACATATTAGGAAATTGAATTGAGATGTCGCTCTTTCAAATCTGAACGATTTGATATTTTAAAGTGAGATCCCTCACTTCTGGGATTAATTATACAAAATCATAATTAATTTAATTTATAGATGTGTATAGTTGTGACAGAATTAATAAAATACGACCGTTGAATGTGTTATAATGAGATATAGATACACCGACCACAGATTGATGCACATAACAATTTATTATATTAACTAACTTGTGATAGTGGCGGTGGTTTTTTTTTTTTTTTTTATGAATAGGAGGACAAACGAGCGTACGGGTCACCTGGTGTTAAGTGATCACCGCCGCCCACACTCTCCTGCAACACCAGAGGAATCACAAGAGCGTTGCCGGCCTTTAAGGAAGGTGTACGCGCTTTTCTTGAAGATACCCATGTCGTATCGTCCCGGAAACACCGCACAAGGAAGCTCATTCCACAGCTTCGTGGTACGAGGAAGAAAGCTCCTTGAAAACCGCACTGTGGAGGACCGCCACACATCCAGATGGTGGGGATGATATCGTAACTTGTGGCGTGTCGTGCGAAGGTGAAGGTTGAGTAAAGTTGGTTAGAGAATAAACAGAACTGAATGGAATACTTTGGTCGTCCATACAAACCATAGATAGACAGATCTAGATCCATCCATAGATCTTAGATTAAGGTTTGGTCTCCGCTGTGCTCCATCTAGATACCGCAGGCGTTGTTGTAAAGTGCAGTAACTAATACTAAGCCCAAGTGCCCGTACTCGATCCAGTCTCGAACAATGTGTGACGTCGACGTACCACGTGTTTGTTAAGCTGTGATACTAATTGAAACTAAAATACCGGGTTGCGCAGTAAAACTTTGTAAAAAGAATACTACAAGAAATAAGAAAGACACTGGGATCACATATCATCAGGAAATATGTTCTATTTTCTTAATTTCAATGTAAAATTACACGAAGCGTATGTTACAAAATTTGAAAGATGCCATTGAGTGTCAAAATGCCACACACACAAGCATCTAATAATCGCTGTATTAAAAAAGCTATTGTTCTTAGGTAGTACGGTATCTATTTGGAGCGCAGCGTAGACCAATCCTTAATATAAGCCGTAGATATTAATTTAGAAGTTTGATAAATTTATTGTTAATATTTTGCATGGAATTAAATTAAGCTAAATTATTATTATTATGAGATACAGCCTGCTCACTGCTGACAGACAGACAGACAGACAGTGCAATAGAACTTCCTATTATACGTTCGTTATATATTCTCCTTTCAATAATTCATAACTTTCAACTGTCTACTATGAATATTTGCATTGCAGTGTCTCATATGTAAAATAATGCGGCCGATGTATCTTAAGCCGCCTCACAGGGTGGCCCCCCCCTTCCAATATAATCAATAACTTAGATCCCCTTTGCATTCGTCCGTGTGACAGATTCTTCAATCCAAAAGGCTAAGGGTTGTTTTCTTTATTGTTCAAATATAGCTTGATTAGAGCTTCGCAGTCACTGTAAAGATTTTCTGAGAGTAATTTGACACTGCTGAAAATTCCTTTGAAGTTTATACAACCCGCTGCCTTAAGTTGATTACAAAAATCTTGAAATACATTTTTTTTAAATCAAAGAGAGTGACAATTTACGTTCATTTATAGGCTTTTCACTTAATTTGGCATTTTTTTATATCTTCTCTTATTATATAATAAATTTATTGTTAGAACAGGATTATCAGTTTTTCTTCTTTAGTTTAATATTCACCTATTTTAGGTTTTAATTTATGGATGGTCTTTCACTCAATTTTAGATAGTGAGGGACATTTTTACCAGTGGGAGGCGCCTTTGCACCGGATGCCGGCTACATTATGCGTACCACAACGGCGCCTATTTCTGCTGTGAAGCAGAATGTGTAAGCATTACTGAGCAAATGAGACTTGACAATAACTTATGTCTCAAGGCGACGAGCGCAGTTGTAGTACCGCTCAGAATTTTTAGGTTTTTCAGTAATCCTGAGCGGCACTGCATTGTCAATTACCACGTCCTGCTCGTCTCATCCCTTATTTTCATGAAAAAATAAACAGAGGCCTCTTGTCTATTATAGAGTTATAGCGTGGGATGATTGAGTTATACCCTGACTTGGCATAAGCCTCCCTATATGTATGAAAGTTTCAATAAAAGTAACAAAAAAATATAAAGATGACAGCTTCAAAATTTTACAGATAAGTTTTAACCCCTAGTATTTTTTTTGGCTATATGTTTTTTTTGTCTTATATGTTTATTTTGTCTTCTATGTTCTTGTTATTTGTTACTAGAATAGTATTATGTCAGTAAGTGAATTTTGTAATTCTTTTTGAGATAAATAATGTTTCTGAAACCTAATTCTCGTATAATATTAGTGACCAGTATCTAATGATTGCGTCCATTGCTCGTATTCATATAAATATATTGGACTATTTAAATTATCTCCTTCTTATTCTATTTTCCTTATTCATTTCTTCTTTAATGTTGGGTTTTACATATTTTTGGGTTGTACATTAGGCACGTAAGTAACGGCCAAATATTACATCAACTTATAGATGTTTTCTTCTTATGATTTGGAATCTTTTTAAAACAATTGGGTTCTCTTGCAGAACGTGAGTTAGGTCAATAAAGGAAATCATTATTATCATTCAATGTGCTAAATAACTGTGTTATACGATGATCGCAGTATTTTGTGCGTATTAATTCTTTTTACTGTGTAATGTCAGTGTTCATTTCTCAAAGTAACAAACGTTGAAAAGAGATATATAATATAAGAGATTTCCAAGTATATAGTCACTCAACACGATATCTCTGGAACCATAAGGCGTAGAGACTTGAAATTTGGTAGGAATATTCCTTTCGCTGAGTGGAGGTCAGCTAAGAATTTACGAAATTCTACCCGCAAGAGTTTTTTTATTATAAACAGAAAAACGTCTGTCGGGGCAGCTAGTAAGTACATAAAATCGTCAAGCCTGCCCTTAGAGGGGTAGGGAATACAGATTTCCATTTGTCACAGTCTAGAAATAGGTTTTTATTAATGAGAAATAGAGGCGAGTGATACGCCCAGGATAGTTCGATGCAGTGCCGCTCAGGATTATTGATTGAATCCAGAATTCTGAAGGACTTATGAAGGTCATCGCAATTACACTCGTCACTTTGAAACATGTTAAGTCACATTAACACAGTAATTTTAGTAGCTTCGGCGTAACAAATAACGGAAAAATACAATAATTTTTGCAGAAAAAGGCACCGCTTCGCCTCATACTGTCCATAAAGCCTCATTCTATGTATATCTACTTCCTATCTATATACTACTAATCATATTATCCCTTCCATAGTTCAAGTTCATTTCTTAGTACTCTTGTCCTTACCTTAACTTTGTATGAAAACTTTCAATCTCAGATTTGTTTGTAAGAAACAGAAATATAAGTTGTGATAAGTGTTTTTAATATGAATACAATTTTAAAATTATTATTTACTATATATGCGAGGTTCAAATAAGTTCAAGTTTGCACGAATCACCGTACAGCGAGAATACTTCAAACATCTGGTTAAATGAATATATTAGCCGTTTACTTAAAATTGTTTTTAGAATTATAATTATTTGCAATATCTCTTATTGCAGTGTGCCCTTGTTTCTACTGAACACTGTTCATGGCAACTCGTCTCCGGTTTGGACCAATCGTAAGCTTGAGTTTGTCATCCCACCGCTAGTGCTGCCTGCCTCAAACTATTTGACCATCTCTGGGATACTGTTCTGTAACCATTTTGATCTACTTACCCCATTCATTTCCAAGCAATTGTTCTATTTTTTTTATGAAAATAAGGGACGACATGAGGAGGAGGTTCAGCTGATGGTAATTGATACGCCCTGCCCATTACAATGCAGTGCAGGATTCTTGAAAGACCGAAAAATTCTGAGCGGCACTACAACTACACCCGTCACCTTGAGACTTAAGATGCTAAGTCTCAATTGCCTAGTAGTTCCACTAGCTACACGCCGTAGCTTCAGACCGAAACACAGTAATGCTTACACATTTCTGCTTCACGGCAAAAATAGGTGCCGTTGTGGTACCCATAATCTATCTGGCATCCTGTGCAAAGGAGCCTCCCACTGGTATTTACAGAGAGCTCATCAGTTTCATCTTTGCCCTAATTTGGCTTTTATTTACTGTGTTTTAATGTCCATCAAGCTTCTTCCATTTAAGTTTTTGATTATGACGTATTTCTTTATTGCTGTTATCGAAGTAAATTCTTAACAATAAGAAGAAGCAGAAATGTATATTCCACATGCAAAGGGTAACTGAAGGTTGTCGAAGGAATTAAAATAAAACTCGGGTATCTGATAAACTAACTTTGAGTTTATTCTTACCATTTACACCTGACAATGTGTTCGATATCTGTTGGTTGGGTGTTTGGTTCGTAGGCGCGTAGGCCGCCGCTACTGACAATAATATTGACAACCAAATACCAGTTTACAAATAAACAGCGAAACATAAACAAGAGTGACACATTTGAATGTAAAACAAAGCTTTAAGAGTAACACCAAACTTGATGTGAATTCATCCTCATTCGTCAGTTCACGTTAAAATCATCGTTACAGGTAAAATAGTAGGAACGGTATATTTTACTATTAAAGAACTTTTAAAATAATTTAGTATTACAATACAGTATAGGAACTATGATAGACACGCTACCTTTACGATCGTTTAACTTATATTCGTAATTAACCATTACATATCTAGTTTAGTGAGTTCTAGTCACATTTACATAACAAAAATGTTTTTCGGCAATAGGAAAGAGCTGAATATGCTAAACATTATAAAAACGAAAGGAACATGCATTAGAACTTAACAAACAACATGGCCGTGGCGGCTCGTTTGGCGGACACAACACATTCATCCGAATTATAACTCGTTTGGAAATAATAATGAAATCTACATGCGTTACATTGAAATATACATAGGAACCATGATTCTTTCCGCAGCCGCGGAGACGACAACGCTCTACAGAAACGTTCTCGTATATAAATAAACTTATATCATACCTTCCAATTAAAAAACGACCAAAATAAACCTCTTCAAACGTTACGCGGTGGAGATTGCGAACTGAACACCTCAACAAATTTAAATAGGAGCTATCTTAATTAATATCAATTTAATAACGCCGTAAACAAAATAATAAAGTTGTTAAGACGCTCGCCTTGCGTCGGGAAACTACGCGTGCGCGATTCGCGTCTGCCACAGATGTTAAATATTTCGAATGTCAGTTTTAATATAATGCATTATATTTTAAAGAAAGTGCCGCAATACTGAACACCGAGTGAACTATCTGAAACGTTGATGTAACCCCAGACGCCTCTTGGGAGGTGTAAAGCTGTCGAAGGGAGACGTTTCCCGCGCACGTTCGCCCCATTGCACAATACCTATAACAAGGACCGCCGGCAACCGGTGGAATATAACATTGCACTTTATAAAAAACAAACTCAATGTTGTAGTAGGATCCGCTCGTAGATAATATATTGTAATAGACTCCGCTAGATAAAATGTAAATATGTAAAATATACTTATAACGTGTTCTGTGCCATTGAAAATATAAGGGACTCCACGTACACACTAAGGCTGTTACATACATGCATATTTAGCGCGGGCAGTTGTCGCGGGTGCGTCCCACCGCACCGCCGCTGCATGTACGTTCACTTGCCTCTGATTCACTTATGCCACTACTAATAATCATTACAATATCAATAAAAATTCAAGAATCACACTTAGTTCCAAAATAAACTCACTTGTTTGCGAGGTAGGCTGAGCGCTGGCGCGCAGCCCGAGTTTCGAGTTCGTTCGTTTTGGAAAAGTTTGCTACAATAATCATTACAATAATTAACTGTTACCGATAAGCCTACGCGGTTCTGTCGCGTCTCCGCGGGCGGCTCTCGACATGTCCGAACCCCGGCGCACCCTCCCGCGTCCCTACTGCCATGGTTGAGACTAAGTATCCGTCACTTTCGTCGAAAGTCACGTCACACGTCAAGCTCCGAGGGTCGCGTTTAATTCGATTTCGTGGCCGTTATTCCGTTCCAAACATGACCCGCGCGAGAGGACGACCGCTCTACTGCCTAACATACGTACCTAACTCCGCCTCACATTAAAAAATCATATACGTATATATTATATCTTCATACATATAGGATGCATCAGGAACTTCTTACGAGAACATAATATCTATATCTAAATTAGAACGATTATATGTATGTATTACATAGCTTTAAACAAATAATTAAATCGTAATTATCAATATCGATAATATTATATGCCATAAAGATAGGAACTTGCTTTCCTGGGAGAAGATGGTGGGTATATTGTCGCCTCGAGTCGAGCGCGCGTCGCGACCGCCGCAACTATAAACGTATATATTAACCTGTCTAACGTATGATATGCGGTGCGGACGGGCGGACGCGTGTCGCCGGGCCGCCGGCGCCGCCTCCCAGTACGCGGCGGCGACGCGGTCGGTCTGGCAGTCCCTCGCGGAACCGCCGGCCGAGCCCTATTAACCTACACTTACACAACTAAAAGCTTTAAATATTATAACTAGGAAAGTACCGTCTAACGCGACGACATTCAAAGAAGCTTTAAGATCTAATAGTGAACTGTTGCGTTGTTGGACAACGATTTATGAGCGAAGGGCTTCATTAGTAGTAACTATACATTTCGGGATAGTATTAGTGACCTGCGCTGGCCAGAGGCAATTCCCCTGGCTGGGGAAATCGTGGACCAGGAACGCAGAAATTCACGTTGGTGTCCTTCGGCGAAGTGGTGTCTTGGGCCGCGCGCGCCGCTAGCAACGTTATCTGGTTGACGACATCTTCCATTTCATGAGTTAAAGGCTCTGCTGGCGGTGGTTGGAGCAGCGGCGTTTGGTTTCGTATGTGAGTTTCGCATTCTGCATGCCGTCGGAAGTCCACGGCATTCCGGAACCGCTCCCCCGGACAATATCTGCACTCTAGCGAGGGTTGCACCACACGGATTACACCTCTTGAGGCGTCTCGGCCAGCGTAACAGGACCTGGACTGGTGCGTTTGGAGTGGAGCTGCAGAAGGAAAAGCTACCTTGCAGTGTTTGCAAACGTAACATAAGTCATAGTCCAGTTCACGGGCGCCGACAGGAACTTCGGGGGAAGGGGGAGGTAAGCGCAGCGTGGATGCTCCCGGATCGGCAGCGATGTGACGTATCTGCTCGAGCGTGGTGGCGGGAAGTTGCAGTACACTCGCTCCGTTGCCGGTCTCAACTATCAGGCCTTGCGGTTGAGGATGATGCGGTACCGTAGCTGGATTGGTTCCTGGAACAGATAATTTCATCATTTTAATTATTGGAAGAAAATGCATATCTATTGCAATCTTGGTATGTTGTCACGAATGATTTAAGGGGGGCCATCTATTTAAAAGAATATGAGACATTCTACTAGTTAGTTGGTGACAGGCGCGGAGAGATGAGATCGGTGTTAATATGTCCTATATTATACGGTACTTAGATATGTAAACATATTTATTAAATGTTTGTCTGTCTGTTGGTTGTTCCGGCTAAACTTCGAAACAGCTAGACAATTTTTGGCGGATAGGCAAATTTTTTCTTTTACTTGTAGCAAATAGCTTATGTTTCTTTTATTGTAGAAAATATATTAAATAAGCGTAAACAATTGATTACCACGAAATTGGGAACTATCCTATTAATCAACATATATCAACATTTGTTCAAAACCACTCTTTTTCTAAAGTATCTTGTACTTGTTAATGATGATGGTTTTGTCCTGTTTTCTGTTATTGTATCTAATTGTAAATAAATAAATAATGGCCGTGCAACATCTTGCGAATGGGGTGTGAGATGTTGCGAACCACACTTATTATAACATATAAATATATTTTGAGTTAGCCTATAGTCTGAGGGTGTGAGGCATTTCTTTCGAATGGGTTTCGAATTCTGTGTTTCAATACACGATGAGAATATTATTTTTTTTTTCACACACAGTCAAAGAAATAACAATCTTAAATAGAAACGACGTGGTTAATAATTATGTTTTAACATCAGAGATTTATAGAACTTATAATAATAACAGATGATTGATATTCTAATGTAGATATACCTTTGGAGACATAGGTAACACTTGTTAAGGAAAATATTCAAAATGATTAGCCTAGTATTAAGCAATCATTAATTTATTATTCATGGCCATATCCAATAAATTAATTCTGATAATAATCATTGAAGGTTGGTTCATCATTTCAGCCGGAAGACGTCCAATGCTGGACAGAGGCCTCCCCCAAATATCGCCATGATGATCGGTCTAGCGCTGCCCTCATCCATCCTACTACGGCGATCTTGACCAGATCGTCGGCTATGTCGATGACTTTGGTTTTCTTACGGATTTCCTTATATCTAATTCGATCTCGCAGGGAAACTCCGAGCATAGCCCTCTCCATTGCCCTCTGAGCAACAGCGAGCTTCCTCATAAGGCCCATATTCCACAAAGTAATGCCTATTTCAATAAATTTTTTTTAAATAAAATAATATAATTATGTTAAATATTTGATAAAACTATTAGAATTTTTTAATTAACATCATGATGTTTACGGACGATGTTTTCGCACTGAGCCAACCGTCCGAATGACACATGATCAATTAATCTTTTTATTTTTCTACAACTCCTGGGTTAAGACCAGAAGTCTCCCTGACTCTTCAAAATACAAATGATTTGAATATTGCTCAGAGTGCCACGTGAATAGAATCCATGCGTGCATTCGAAATATAAATAGATCTATACATAAATGAGCCTTAATCATTAATTATCCGGTCTCGATATGTATCGCGCGACGTAAGAAGTCCCCATCAATCCGCAATCCCTATAAAGGCCTAATTTGGGCTCTCCATTGTTTGGTTTGGCACCAGGTACACTGTTTACTTCACAACAGCCGATTGTAGATTCGTGATGCGTTTCTAACGAGCTCGACCAACTCTGTAATTGATTCGGACTCTGCTTTATGCGACTTATATTCACAAATGCATAAAACATAGGTCGGTGCTGTTGTTAGCAAAAGCGTGTTGGGATACTATAGGAATAATTGGTGCTAGACTTGTGCAGTATTTAGTGGAGCTGTTACAGCTTACTGATAGATTTATTTAACGCAGCTTGCTCCGACTGATAAAAGTAATCACTTAGTCTTGAAAAGAAAATTTTGAATACCAAAATCTAAACTCGCCGGACTGTAGGGATATTATTTATAATTTTAATTCGACGCCGAAAATTAGTTTACGCGCGGCCATTACGCTATGCACTGTAAGCTATGGATTAAATAAACAATAACATTGGTAATATAACTATTAGTTATTAAAATATATAAAGTGTAAACACAAACATCCTTGAAACAGAATTAAACGAGTTGATTCTTTAATCTTTATTAACAGTGACAAAGTCTTCGTCACGGCGACCAGCGCTGACGTTAATTCGCAACCCTTTCTGCCAATTAGTTTCAAAATCCACATTATTGTACTCCCGATGCTTTAATGCAAACTCTCAAATCAAACTAGATTCTATTAGAATTTCAACTCTGATCCTCGCTATTAAAGTTGCAATTTCAATAGTGTTATAAAGTAGATTGGTCTTTTTAGAATGGTGCGTAAGTCAAAGGGCTTCTTAATCCCAGCTCGTAGGTCGTTACGCGTTATTATATCGCACCAAGGCGGTTACTTCTTCGCTCATTTACATCTCATTAAGGTTGTTGTAAGCTGGAGGCTAAGGTGAAGAGTGGCTTTTTATATTTTTTAATTTCATTATTCTTCTAGTCTGTGTGTTAACTCAGTTTGAGTTATTAGATATTGCAATTATAGCAAACATTATTTTTAGGAAATGAGATCTTTGAATAAAATATTTTTTATACGTTTAAGTTACGTGTGTAAGTTTAACTGAATTTAAAAACTAATAAAAACTTTTTTCAGCTTTGAGGCAAATATTTTCAAGTATTTTCCAAAAATAAATAATTAAAAATTTTTCATATAAAGCTATAGAAAAAAAAAAATGAATGTCATGCCTTCCTAATTAAAAAGATAAAAATATAATGTACTATGAAAAAAATTTTAACTGATGTGGGGTTCAAGTGCACGCTAAATTTGGCTCCTTAGTAGTCTCAGCCAACTCCACCTCTACTCCGCGGCCGCCTGGAGTGCGACATTCAAAAGATGAAAAAAATTGAGGCGACGTAATAAAAGTTTTATTTTAAAATCTATCAAAGAAACGTATAAGCCTTAAATTACTCCAAATCTGAACTAGGTTATAAACTATTTCACCGAGTTGCAAACAGAAACAAAAATTTAGTTCATTTCAATTCGCAATCTATCAGAACATATAAGACAGAAGTGATTCAATCGTCTATATATGGATATACCATACGATCAATGGCTTCTTGTTTAGAGCTGAGATAGTCCGATACAGCGGTCGTCACATTGATGGATGGTAATTAAACTGGACCTCAACAAGTGCTGCCCCCAACCTTCGCTTTGGGACATTTCATGACGATAGTGGACCTGTCGCACCATGTTTGGTGATTCGACGATTGTTAGCAAACGATTTTGTCGCTAATAGCTTGACTTTTATACATGTAGTTTGTTTATGATGCAAGAGATATAACTTCTACGCGAATAACAGATTTCATGGGTTTTACAACTATAATGAAAATATAATTTAAGTTTTTGTTCAGATCACCAGAATTTGATATGTAATTACGATCATTAGGTAATTTATAATTATTTGACTTTTTCTTCGGACGTGGTTTAGAATCTACAATACTCTACGAAACTTTCTCTCTTCCAGTAATTTATTTACCAGTCTAGTTTACATCACTACATCTAATTGTTTGGCATAGCACCTTTTTATATTTTTTCTTTAAATTTTTTTTTCTTTAACAAAAAATACTTAAAAACCATGGCTAGGTGTCTCCCATTATGCTGCATTGGGAGGCACTGCTCTTTTACCTTTAGTTGTGACTTAAAACTTATTAATTAAAGTTAACTAACAAAAAGGAAGGACCTGCAGACATGATTCAGAGAAGGTGAGTAGAATTTTACTTCATTTGTCTTGTCATATAATGCCCTCTGTTATTCTCTCCATCCGACTTTATCGCAACAATTATGAATTAAATATAAGAAATGGCTTGAATTATACTAGTTTTAGTATGTACTTAAACTATATGTGAGTTATCTCATTTGTAAACAAGAAACATTTATTGAAGTAGGCGTTACTTTGCGGAAATACATAATGTAAATGTTTTAAATTTTCTTAAGTTCTTTTAAGATGTTTTAAGATCTCTTCTTCTTTTCTTTTTTGGCAAGTCAAAATGTCCTGAGGGCGCCACGTGCAGAGGCGAAACACGTGTCGAATTGTTTATAATATTGGCGGAATTAACACTTAAGAAAACTTAAATCATCTGTGTAGTTAATACAGCTGTTAACTTGGTATCTCCAAAAACATACGTAAAAACAGTAGAAAACCTATTTTGGTTTATGTCGCGGAACAAAATATCTTTAGAATGTTTTATAAATTTATATAAAGTGGCTTACAAATCATAGTATTCCACTTGAAGAGTGGCGCCGTTAAACATTGTCTTGATGTGGCAATCTTTATTGAAGCATGATGCAGGGATTATATGTAGTAATGACGTTAGTATATTCTTGTTATAACGTGGTGACAGTATTAACTCACACCTACACGGGCTTAAGAAGACTGAGAAATATGCACCTTGTTAGAGAAACAGTCAAGCATGAATGAACGGAAACCATAGGTGTCGCGGCTACTCATTGAACATTGGACTGGCGATAATACTACAATCCTCTTAGCACCTACTAATCTAATTATAGCATCATTATTGCGTTCAGTAAATGATTACCAATTATATTATAATTGTATTGTTTTCTTCACTTCTCAATTTGGACTCACTGAACACAAATTCAAGAAACATATTAAAGATTTTTTGACAAAGAAGGCTTACTATAGTATAGTAGATTATATAGAGGATAATGGTGCTTGGTTCTTGTGTGATTCTGCGCAGACCACATAAAATTGTAAAATGTTATATTATGTAGGGTAAGCTATTATATGATTTGATGATAAGATGGGCTGTGAGTTTCTTATCAGTTCTTCTCCTCATGTCAAATCCCCTTTACGAAGTGTTACCCTTTTAGTTTACCAAGAGTTGTTGCTATAAGTTATGTTATTGTCACTCCCTATCGTTAATAAATATACTTTTTTCTATTAAAAGGCATAAATGGCATCTATTTTCTCAAAATTGTTTCCTTTAGAATTCTTCTTGATGTCATTTTTAATATATTAGAAACTACTACCGCTTCGCAAAACAAATGGCACTCTGAGGGAGAAAAAGCGGCGCAAGAAAGTATTTTATATTCTATTCTATTCTAACTCAATTGTTAAATTATTAGTAAACCAGACTGCCGCATTGTTAGTGGCTGTAATTAGTTTACAAATATAAAATTTTTCAATGAAGGTAAAGTTTAAGAATTGCTAATGATAAAACTGTTGATGATATATATTTGACAATTATTTTGATTCTTGTACAACAAGAATCAAAATAATCCGAGGAAAGAGCCCAAGAGTTTTGCACGTAACAGGAAGTCAATTTAAATTCGTATTAATATTAAAAATATTGAATATCCTCTTTATCTACTACATTATCTAACCGATTTTTATAAAATTTAACGTAAAACATGGTAGGATGTAAAGCGGTACTATTTTTGGCGAGTTCACAAGTTTAATATAACCAATGTTGAAGCGGGTGAAAACGCAACCAAAAGCTAGTTTACTGTAGCTAATACGGGTTGATAGTACAATACAAAATTAAAAAAAAAACACTAGGAAGTCTTTTTTTGTAGCTTTACTTATAATACACTTGTGCCATCTACTAGCTCTATTTAGGAAATTAAATATATTGTAACTGTTAGTGTAATCTCTAAAATAGTGCGCCGCAAAATAACCAAATGGTTTTGTGAGCACACGGTTTATACCGTTAAAAATTATAGATTATTCTAGAGTCTAGAGATACAATGCAGATGACGCATATAGCCCAGAGCTAAGTGACCCTGCCTACTGAGTCAGAGGTCCCAGTTTCGAATCCCGGTATTTCCGTGACATGGATGTTTATATTTTGTATTTATGTATGTTTAAGTAAGTACATCGTGTTAAATACATCGTTGTTGAAAAAAAATAGAAAATGTCGAGTGAACAGGTTTATTGCACAGATTATCCCGAATTATCCATAATAATGTGTAATTCTTGACCGCAAAAATACGTTCGTAGTACAAAATCATAAGACCCGTTAGGGCGTAAAGAAAATGTATAATCGTTATTCCTTCCCCGTAGCAATTTTAACGGCTATTAACCAATAATTTCATCGAATTTTATATCCATCTTGTGCCGCCCGAGTGGCCTCAACTGCGTCCATTATCCCAACTTCCTTCCACAACTCCCCGCGGAAATCTCACCGCATTCAAATATTTAATTACTTTAGTACTCGATCATTTATAAACTCGCGCGAAAGTGCTATCATAAAACGCGCTAATGCTTATAATTAAAATATTCTCAACAACCCGTGGCGTAATGGCACCTCCGGCAACGGTCTCCTTCGATGGAAAAAACGCATAAAAAATTACATTCACCCCAGAGAACTCACCCCTTGTGTTGGGAAAATCGATTAAAAAGAGGAGACCCGGGGTTGAAGTGAGTGGGGGTGAACGGGGGTAAGTTTAATATGTACGAAAAAATGCACGACGCCGCGGGAGCGAGGGAGACGTCCCAAGGAGCGGGCCTTGAGTTGCCTTCAATTTTTATAATTATGTTCATACGTGGGTTCATGCCGCTGAGTGTACGAGACGTCTGATGCTCTTTTTCAAGTATAAATTATATTTTATCTACAATTCCTCAGTAATGACAGCATCAGCAATAACATGACGACGACTCAAAGACTTAACTTTGACTTATGATAATTTAATTATGATTGAAAATGTTATATACTTAATTCAAGACAAATAAATGGCAATCACAGATATGCGAATACTTCTTTGATATTTTTATATTAATTTGAACCGTTCAGGTTGGTCTTGGTAACATTATAGATGAATATCATCACACGGTGAACATTTGACATCAATCTTCTTTTGGACAATTTTCCTTGAACAATATTTTTTATTTGTTATCGTTTGAAGCAAGAAACAAAACCTAAATGAGTGAGAGAACTCTTAATTTATCTTTGGTGTTATAATGTTGATACGAGTATTTAATTGTTAACTAGACTAGAGTAATTTTCAAATTTATTTGACGAACAAACCAAAAGACAATTTTGATAAACGCTGAATGTCAAAATGTTGTATCTTTTAGAAAGAAAGATAAGCCACTAGCATTTTTGATCTGTAGTGATGTATTCATTCATCGAAAACAATACCAATAAAAATAACTTCATCCTAATATTTATAGCAGAGTATGTTTTAATAAAGTTTACGTATTTAATACAAATAGCATATAATAACGTGAAATAATTGGATTACAACGTAGATAAATATGATTATAATGGCTAAACCGAATTATTTTTGTTATGAAAAAATATAGAATTATCATAACAATGATATGATTATTAGATACTCAAACCGAAGGATTTGGATTCTTATTAGAAACTCGTGGAATAAAGCACACAAAACTTTCCCTTTGTGATGAAATCAATTTAATTCCGAGAAAGATCCCGAAACTTTTCCACACATTCGACAATCAAGGGAAAAAGGTAATAAGAGCGATATAACCGACAGCGGGACGTTATCTCAGGAGACCGTTTGCAAATGAGCTGAGCACACACGCATACGATGTCGTACGCACACGCGCCGCACAAGTGTGCGTACATTTTATAAATAGAATCGTTTTTTTATCCGGGTATAAGAATACGAGGGACTGCCACCCTGACGGGGAGGGCCTTGCGGGGGACGTGTTGGATTTCAGATTGCTACGAACTGCAAAAATGAGGGATGAAAGAAATATAGCTTAAAACGCAGATATTTCCCGGCGTCTTAAGGCGCGGGTGGAAGTAGGGTGGCTGGTGTGGAACAAAGTAGAGTGGTGATATTGAACAAAAATGAAATAGGAAACGAACCATGCGCGTCCGTTCTAATGCGAATTTATAATTTGGACATTGCCCTGGGACGCGCTCTTTGAACTGAGAGGGCTAGAGGGCTGGGGTGCAGCCTGGAGGTAACTCTACAAAGAGTACCGAAAGTGTTTACGAGGGGTTGACCGCTCGTGTGAGAGGCTTTCCATTAGCTATGAATTTATTAAAAATTAAGTAAAAGTGAAAGTAAAAAAACTAATAATACCATTATATAAACGAACAACAAAAGTTACACTTAATTAATTTATGTATCTTATATCTTTAAACGAGCAATTCTTGTAGTTAAATATATATATAATCTGAATCAAAAAATTAATGAAATTTAGTATACAGGTTATTTCACGGACGAGAAATCGATCTAGCTAGGTTTCAACTTTAATAAAAAGTAGTTTTATCCGTGTTTTATTGAGAAACTGCTACAATTACATTACATAGAATACTACATTAGAATATAAAGGTAAATTTCGCCACTATATACAAGACTATAATAGCTCAGGTGGACATTGGGTGATCCGGAAAGCAGAAGACCCCGGTTCGAATCCAGATGTCTTTTTAATTTCTTTTTGTTCAAGTTTTGTACCTTCTTAAAAATCCGAGCAAGGCTTGGTCGTCCAGGTACTATATATAATATAACAGATCTCTACCTATTATCATGATATCTCTGGGAGTATAAGGCCCCGAGACTTAAAATTTTGGTAAGAATATTCCTTTCGTCGCAAGGAGTCTTGCGGGGGTTGATTAAAAAAATATAATTTTTGAACTATAGCACTTAAATGCATAAAACTCAATCAGAGAAGCTACATATTATCACCCTTTATGCAGGCCTAGTATTTTCCTGCTTATATCATCCACGTCTACAACTTCACGGGCAGCGGCTAGTTTAAATATTTTTTTTGTTTTTTATGTTGTTTTTGTTGATAAGTCTATGTTGACAACAATTATTAAATCACTAACTAAATTCATTGCTTGATTATAAATAAAGTTAGGTTTCTTAACTGAAGAAATACATTTACAAACAAATTTCTATGTGAATAAAAACATATGAATAAATATGCAGTACCTCTACTCCTCTAAAGCATATCATTATATTTCGTACTAACAATTGTAAACAAAATAGTTTACAACGCAAATGTTAGTGAAGTCATAAAAGGAATATTTATTATAATGAATGGCCACATCGTAGACCTAAGTGGTTTTGGCACAATGAGCTAGTGTAAAGGCGTATCCTCATTGCAGGTTAACGCGTATGTCCGCCGACCTAATTGCCGACGCGACGTCTTTTAATCAGGATACGTGCCAAGCGATAATTGCGACACAGAACAAGTCAACAGATACGTCAATACAAAGTTTCAAAACATACATTTCTTCATCACTAAATCTCTCGTCAATCATTGCTGAGAACAACCTCTTCAGTCAAACATACGTCATAAGTAGAGCAGTATAGAGTTATGTAAGATTTCTAGATCACTGTAACCACATCTGAGATTAATGTTCTTTGCTCTTATTACGCTCGATTGCGGGTCTTACTAATTCACTAATGAGTTATGTAGGTGTAGCGCGGGCGACAACGTTTAACTACTTGTGGTGTTATTAGAGTTAATAGAATGCTTACATAACAAGCATGTATCTTAAAAAGACAATGTGTACAGCGATAAATGTATCGATATAAATCGTCTCTTAAGCGTGAAAGTGAAAATTGCGTACGTGAACTGGAAGAAAAAATATTAAAAATTAATCAAGACGGTATCCGAAAGGGAGGGGCACATGTGTCGACAAAAAACAGTCACCCTCTCACGAGCACGTGCGAGGAGCTGTTACGGGCTCGTTCCAGCGCCGAGTTAAAAGTTCTATCGGACAAACAGAGGATTTGTCACAATTACGACGGGCGGTTCGTCCCTACTTGATTAAAACCTAAATCACGTGACGTGTTTACAGCTACCGAGGTGTTTTCAATTTGCCAACTTCTAGACTGGCCATTGGCGTTCCGAGCACGTCTCCTACCTATCTGGGGCCCGTTTTGAATTCGTATCGAATTAAATTATTGACGACCTAATCGGCTGGTGCGATACAATCTGCACCATTGAAAATGGCGTCTATAGTCACGTTTTTTAATTATTTTCCAACAGCGCCCGCCAAATCCGTAGACAATCGTAACGAAGATTTCGCTACGGTAGCGTTTGAGCTGTGAAAACCTTTGTGAAAAGCGGAGATTAACATTTGAATTAATCGGGAGATTAAACATAATGAAAGAAAATCTCATTACGGCCGGTATAATGGCGGTGCGAATATCCACCGGATAAAGGGAAGAGAGAAACGCCGCATAAAAGAAAAGGCGAGCGCGAAGAAAATTAAAAGCTCGAGCGAAATTAAAAAATGTTAAAAAAATGTAATCGACGCTAGAGCGTTATTAGGGAGTGAAATGCAAACAGAGGTTGCCGGGCGAGGTGGGTGGATGAAAGAGGGGCAGGGGAGAGCCGAGTGACTTAAAGTCCTTTAAGGAATGTCTTGGTGTAATTAGATTTTTCTCATCTCCTTAAATCAGCAAGCCGGCTGGACTGACACTCAACCTGTTTAATTTGTAACCGAGAGTTGTTAGCATCTGCTTTTCTTTTAATTTTATTCTCTCTTCGTCGCTGTAATTTATCTTGATTGATATTAAATTAGGTGTTAGCTAAAATAAATTTATTTCTTATTACCATTAGTATTCTAGATAACTATTACAACTACTGTGTATGTTGAAGATTTTGATTTTTCATAAAAATTTACATTTATGTTTAGATAATTAAATTTTTTATAGTTCTAGATATTTAATACCAGTTGAACACACCTTATAAAAATTGCATAAACGGGTAGGTAGGACATTTCATGGGCTATTTTCCGTAATTCAACGTGTCTCAAAGTTTCCTAACGAAGTTTTCCATTTCAGTGTCAAACAAACGTCATTCATTTAAAAAGTATGTAAATATTAACATTATTATTTAGATTATATCATTTGAAACTTTTTTTGTAGATAATATCATCAACAATATTCATTGATAATCTAGAAGCTAACAAAAAGGCAAATGGCGTTTTTATCTCTTTGCCGTATTCATTTTGATAGACAATTACTGCAATATTCACAGAAAGCGAGAATTGCAGCCAAAAAACAAACAAATATTGCAAAAACAAAACGCAAGAACTCGTTATAAATTCATTTTTCTAATTTTGTGTCCTCGCAGGATAAATGTTTCACCTCTCCCTCGCTCCAACTTTGAATTTCTAATTAATTCCCAACTTGCTCAAGCGACGAAACGTAATTAAACATCTCGCCTTGTAATTACAGACGCTTAAAGTTGTCGGAAGTTGTCGGCAATTGTCGGAAATTGCCGGGGATTGTCGGGATTTAAGTGGTCGGTCAGTGGCCAATTAAGCTGGTCTACTGCGATTAAGCAATTAACAGAGTTAGGGCGGACCGCTAATTCAACTTTGGATTTTCCTGCTGCGAACCGCTGTAACAACTTTTACAAGACAGTTTTTGCTTTGAATTTCTTTGGGGTTTGCATAACATTATAAGGACTGTTTGTGTTTTGACTTAAGGATTATATTTCCGCTACTTTTATTTTGTTGGCTACGATTTTATCTTTTCATTTATTAACATTAAGCTTTCTAGAATTACTATTCTTATATTACGTTTCATGCCGCGTTCTGTAAAATGATTCTGATTAACACTCCTTTATAACAAGATATAAATTTATCTTTTTTTTATAAACCTTTGGTTAAGAAAATATGCAATGATTTTATAATTCTTTGGCATAGCAAATATATGTAAGTATAACATACACCAAATCTTTTAAGTATGTTTATTATGTGCCAAATGCTTGCCTATACATGACGCCAACGCACATTTCGCCTAATCGCGACAATATGTCCGCAACATGTGAACTTTAAAGTGTTTTAAATATAAACGTGTACTTAAGTACGTACGTACTACAACATCTTGGTTACCGTAGCAATCTTTTGTTATGTTTTGCCAGTGTCAATTGAAAAATAAATATTTTGAATATAGATATCAATTCACTGTTGATTTATCGACAAATCCACAGCAGCCTAGCGGAATCTCTAAGAAAAAAGCGATTCGCTCGATTGTATGAAACGTATAGTCATTGATAGATTGACAGATGACGGCTACAATCTTGTAAAAAAGGAGATCGTCGAAATCCACTATATTTTAAGCAACTGTTCGCTTTCAAACTTAGCTGGATTATACTTACACTGTACGTTTCATACTAAACTAAATTTCAATTTTACTTAGGCAGTCCCACCTCTTATTTCGTAGTATTTATAGCCTCTTTGATTCACAGTGTTGGAATATCAAGTCACTGTGCGCGTGCATCATAAAAAATTACTCTCAATTTTTTTCCAAACAGATGTTAGAAGGTGTTAAAATAAAAATATTCAAGTCTACCTCATAATATAAGGAATTTCATATAAACAGAACAAAACAGATTAAAAAACAACCAAAGTGTTTTCATTAATCAAAATGATGGCGTAATGATAAACAAGAACAAACGACTGACCCATTATCCTAAATATTGTTAACAATTAAGTTAATCAGAGCTTGGAAAGGGTGGAGCTATTAATTAATGTCGGAATCTTCTTGCAAACAAGATATCATCCCCAACCCCTAAACAATGTTGAGGTTCTAATTCAATAAACGGGTAAACAGTTGCGAAGAAAGGGTTAATTTGCGTGTCGGAGTTGTAGGGTTAACTGATGCTTCGTTAGGGCGCTGCAATTAATGAGCTTTTAGGGTTAGAGGGAAATCATGGGAAAATTGTGATAGGTCAGTGTTAGTCAGGGAAATGGCAACAGTTTATTAGTGTGAATAAACTTTTATGGCGAAAAAAGCATTGCATCACACATAAGGATAAAACTTTAACTGATTCTACTTTTGTATGTTGAGATAAATGAAATGTAGTAGTAGCCACAACATTCTTAAGAAAAGAAAATATGAAAGAATATATATTTTAAGATTCCTTCATAAACTTGTCAGACTCGATCTATGCTACTTTAAACAGCAACATCAAAGCGATAGAGATAGTGAAATAGCAGCTGTGGAATTAGTTAAAATAGTAATGATGATAACAGTAAAGGTACATGAGGAAAACACTAAATCTATTGAGAATGAAAAACGCAAAGAAGAGGAACAGCTTCTTTACAGCACAGAAAAAAAGAACTCACAAAAGTGAAAATTTAATCAAAGTGGTTAATAATATGAAGTACAACAATGATCATCGAGCGAGTCTTGGTCGACGGTGACGACTCAGTCAAATTCAATACCCACAAAATGAAGTGCTCAGTGCGCTTTAAGTTCCGCTTAAAAAAATGAATAAAGCGAATGTTGGAAGGTTGCTGAAAGCAGAAATGGGGATTGAACTAGTTGTACAATCCATGATCAGATCGTTTATGACCTCAAAAGATCTAGAGTGCCAATTATAAGAGAATGAAGGAATTGATGTGACTGGTAGAATCAAAAGAAGTACTTATGTCAGGAACATATCCAATACAGACTGGTTGTCTGTCTCTACTGTTCTGAAAGATTAAATATATTGTAAAACAATAGATTTACAACAAAAATGCATTTAATAATATCTATTTTTCATAAGTGACGAGATGTGAAGAACATGCCCCTGATTGTAAGTGAGACGTCCGGCCCTTTAAAATGCAGTGCAGCAATTGCGATTAACTTCTTAAAACATAGATATCATATCTTAAACATATAAAATCTCATTGGGCCAGTAATATTACTAATTACGGCGTAATAGTCCTTTTACACTACTTCTTAGTGATACAAATGTGTGGTACCCTTGCTAAGAAATAAGGCTTGTGTTCCGAAGATTACAAGGAATATATGTCAGTTTAAGTGTGTTTACACTGATATATTAGCTGCTTACAGGGGTTCTAGTTGCTTGAGTGAACTTCTTGCGTGTAATTTGTCATATGTGTAAGTTTTTAGCGTTGAGTATGGAAATCACGTCCATTTTCTCTTTGTACATTTTATTCCTCAAACATTTCAAAGCTTAACATTACTTGCAGAAAGTACAATATCTGTGTTCAAATAGTGTAGGACATCAATGTAGGAGGGGAGTGGTAGGAGGAGATGAAAAAAGAGTACAGAAAAAAAAAAACAAAAAATTTAGTAAGTATATAAGAAACATCTAAGAAGTAGATACTTTACACGTACTTCACGATTGATAGTGTACAATGGTGAGAGAGGAGAAATCGATGAAATAAAAACACTTGTCACTTGCGTTAAGACTTCAATCTAGTTATTACTGGAATGTTAATCGGAAAATAAAATGTTAAGGCGAAGGGTAAACAGAAAACATGCAAACAATGTGGTGTTAGACAAGTTTTGTGGTGAAAATATAGGATTTGGAGCTATGAACACTACTTTGTCCTGTTACACATACCCTTAAGTCTTACGTGTAGGTTGCTAATGCTTATTGCTTGTTAAAGTTAACACTCCAGAGCTATTATGAACTACCAGTTTTCTTTGTAGTTAAACAAGGTTTTTGTCGGCTTCATGCATTTGTTTAGTATACTACTATCATAAAAGTTGTCCTTATAGATTTTACTTTTATGTGTAGGTACATTTATTCAGATTAGTAATCAATAATGAGGATTGTAAGCAATTAAGCAGTTTGCGCCTGTTAAAATGTTACATTTTCGACCCAAAAATTTTGAAAATATTGGCTTTGTTACATAGGAGCCGTGAACTCATATCGCTCAAGGTCGCCGGCATTTAGTGTCGCCTTAAGCCAATGCTTGCAGGGCGTCTCGTAAAATTGTTAGGCACGGGTCTAACTGGTCAGTGGAAGTTTTTGGCATGATGAGATATTTACTAAAACAACATGTATTATTATCCAACGGATAAGAGTTTATAGTTATACTTCGCAGTCTCAGAAACATTCAAATTTGAAACAACACCAAGATTCAACTTTAATAGGTAAGTGTGTAATGAGAAGTTTATATCGAATCTAGTTTTCAAAAATCAAATCGGCAATATAAAATCAGCTTCAAGGAGACGAATATAAATGTTGCACATTGTTCCTCAACTAATAAAAATATAAAATAACTAATAACCTCCTCTGCATAAATGATTCAAATTATAAAATACAGATGCGAAGTAAAAGCCATAAATCTTATTTGTAAGTATTACTGTCGTATTATATTTACGTTTAACAATGCCTCATTTGTAACGAAAATACCAAGTTTTACCTGTGCACTGTAATTACGATATCAGTCAAAAAGTAAAACGTATACAAGTATCTGAAAGACAAATGGAAGAATTTGTCGACATTGGAACGGGGCGGCCTTTCATACATTTATTATACACTAATTTGTTGTTTGAAACGAAACAAATTATACCTTACCAATTATATTAGTATTAATAGGGACGTCCTACTCGAATTTTTATTTTATCGTAGCATCTGGCGATGTATTTGTTTAGAATTTGATTTTTTTTTAATGAAAATAAGGGACGAGACGAGCAGGACGTTCAGCTGATGGTAATTGAGACGCCTTGCCCGTTACAATGCAGTCCCACTCAGGATTCTTGAAAAACAGCTCTTCTCTTCTAGCGGCACTACAATTGCACTCGTCACCTTGAGACATAAGACGTTAAGTCTCTCCCAGTAATTTTACTAACTACGGCGCCCTTCAGACCGAAACACAATAATGCATACACATTACTGCTTCACGGTAGAAATAGGCGTCGTTATGGTACCCATAAACTAGCCAGCATCCTGTGCAAAGGAGCCTCCCACTGGTAAAAGTATTGGTTACTGTTCGTGAGTTTTGTATAGTCTTAAGAGATCTTGAGAGCGTACTTAGAGTTTGCTCAGACTTTACATGCGTATCCTTTAGCTGAGTGTAACTTATTACGTGTTACTTATTATTACTTACGGGAACTTGACTTTTGCAGCAGCAGCAGTGATTATGCTAAGCTGACACTCAACTAAGTTTTACGTTAGTAAATTCTTAGTACACGAGTACGTACGTAAGTATATATAATAATGTGTAGTTGTTTTAATTTATATTAAATAAATACATTATAGAAATTTTTTCATTAGACTATGTATGTATTCAGTATTTTATATTTCAAGGAATATATTATTGTTTGAGATTTATGTATATTTTCTTACGAGGAGAATATTCTAAAATTCAAGTAAGCTATCTTTATTAGTAGCTTTGAAGCAGTTGTGTTTAAGAAAAGACTGTTATATATAAATAATAATAAATTCACAAATATTTGCAAAACCTTAAAAACTTTTCGTTTTAATATTTTATATTGGTACGTTTATTCTTCATAACGACATCACATTTAAATTGGATTATTGAATCCAAGGAATATATGTGAAATACATTCACATAACTGTTTAATTTATATTATAAAATGTAACATAATCTCAATGCAATTATCGTCTTGTGTTCAATAAAATTGTATAAGAAATTATTTTTATCGTATCGAATCGTCACAATAATTGATTTTAAATAAATTCAATTACGGAAAGTTATCAAGAACTCATATAATAAAACATTTTATAGGTATTATTAATAAGTCTGTAGTTTATTATCAGTACTTCACCAAAGCGAGATAATTTTATATTTGATTATCAATGCTTTATAATATGTTATTAAATATATTTAACAATTTGCGCTTAAATCAAATTATCTATCGTTTAACTTCAAAATACAATACTAACGCTGTGTGATCATCTGGACTAGAAATTCTGTATTTCTATATAATATAGGTAAATATCTAATATATAAAATTCTCATGTCGCGGTGTTTGTAGTTAAACTCCTTCGAAACAGCATGACCGATTCTCATGAAATTTTGAGTGCATATTGGGTAGGTCTGAGAATCGGACAACATCTATTTTTCATTCCCCCAAATGTTAATTGGTTGATTATGAGTTAGCATAAAAAATACATACAACTTCAAATTTTCACCCATCTACGATCAACAGTTACTTTCGCGATTTTAATATCGGCAATACAACGTTTGCTGGGTCAGCTAGTATTTATGTATAACTTTGGATTTTGGCTAACTGGCCACTTTAATCTCAAATATTTTGTGGTTTTGGTGAGGTGAGGTTGGGTGGTTCCTAATTCAAATTTATGCTCGTGTTTTTGTCTTTTATATTTCATGAGATTTTATTAGCTTTAAAGGCTTCATGATAATCTCAACCCATGTTCAACGACTGTAAACAAATCTCATCATCAATGAATTACCTTTAAGATTATACAGTGTAAGAGTAGTCAAATACTTTGAATTATTATACAAAAAATATACGAATAGTTATTTTTGTCACCATCACTATTTATTGATAATCATATGACTTAGTGTTATATCAAAAGATCTGTCCGTTGAACTATGTTGAACCCTGCCCACTGCCACTTCAGTTTTGCAATGATTTGGGCTATGTCGATGACGATGGTTCTGCTACGGATTTCTGACAGTTCGACGGACTGATGGCCGATGGGGCAGAAAAGTCCTCGAATTGAGACCACGTACTGAAAGACACAGTGTTGGTAGGCCCCACACAAGATGGACTGACCATCTGGTCAAGATCGCCGGAGTAGGTTGGATGAGGGCAGCGCAGGACCGATCAAAGTCAAAGTCAAAGTCAAAAAATCTTTATTCACTGTAAAACTTTATAAGTTATTTAGTGCAAGTCAGGATGAAGTACAAAAGTTACAATAGCATTCGAATGAGTATAACAATATTCATTAACAAAATTTAGAATTCCAACTATCATTCAAATAATCTTTCACGCTATATAGGCCATAGATGTTAATTTATTTTTTACGATTTATTTAAATATTTTAATAGGTAACATTTTAATTTCATTTGGGAGTTTATTATAAAATACAACACAATCCACTTTAAAAGATTTAGCAATTTTACGGAGTCTAGATCGTCCTGGAGATCTTCGGCGGAGGCCTTTGTCCAGCAGTCATCTTCCAGCTGATGATGATATCAAAAAATATTAACCTCGTCTATCCTACACAATAGGCTTTTTAAAAAATGTATAAATTACTTTTAAATCGTCATTTTCTGATATTTTTTAGTATCCCCCGACGAATATTCAACAGTAATGAAAATTAACAAAATATGCTGTAAATTAAATATTTATCGGTCTTGAAGACAACAAGATACAAAATTAACAATTATAAATTCAAACGAAGTTGTTAAAAACGAACGAATGGGCGTTAAAACGTATGTTCGTAACAATTAAACGTAGACATTGAACACAAATAATTATGTGTTGTCAGCGAGGTGTGAAAGATTATGATGTTGATAACATCAATTAATAAAAGATGTTTCACTTTTTAGATCTCATGTTTGTTGGTTTTTGTGTTTAGCTTTCATGCATCGTTTGTTTTTGATATAACTTGTAATTATTGTTCATTACAGTTTTGTTTTGAATATTGGTTTAAAATAACCAAATATTAAATGAAATAGTTTATTAATTACCATTACTGAGCACTTTTATCTGCAAATAATTATCTATTTAATAAATCGAATCAATATAAATACAATTTGAACTTATTTGGTAATCAAAAAGTAGTTGATTTCTAAGATCATATTTATATGTGAGGTTGACAGTTTTGCTCTATTTTGAGCAACGCACGCACACTAACACAAAGTGACACACAAATCGCGAGTGTAAGTTGTAGCTTGTCACGCACACTAAAGTAATAAACCTGGCCTGTTTTCATCGGTTGTCTAGAGGCTCTATCTAGAGTTATACACTAAAGAAGTATATGTTATAATGTCTGCTTTTAGGTCAGTCCTAGGATGGTTTAGATTTTAAATTGGTTAAGGTAACTGGGGCACTGCAACTTTACATAAAAGCTATGATAGAATAATTAGGCTATCTTATCTCTAACCAGTTATTTTATCTGGTTGTATTTTATGGAATATCTAAGAGATATATTAAATGTTTGGGATAATTGACATTTTTATTTTTCTCAGATATTTACGGAACCTTACGGAACAGTTATCACCAGTATTCTCTTTCCAAATTTCGAGTAGGAGGACAAGGTTCGAGTTCACTTATATACCTTGTCTAGAGCACTGTACTAGTCATAAGGACCCGCGTGTCTCGGTTATTTCTTTCAGACTGGTGTGCTTGTCTGCATTCTAGCTTCAAATCAAATTAAAACATCGAGAATTTAAATTGACAAAATTATAGAATGCACGCCATATACCTTGAGTGGTGGAATAATATTGTTACTATGTCGCCCCCATGCCTTCCGCCAATGAGATCCTTTCGATAGCTTTTACGATTTCATTGAGACTACTCAATTTTGCCATCAAGTAAAGTGTCACTAATTTTTTTTGTGCCGTATCGAAGGAAGTATTAGTTTGATATTATATTTATTTTGGTATCACGTTTTAGTGCCTATTACAAGTCTCAGAATATTCAGGCACTAGTCACAACTGTTATCAACGACAAAATGGCGAATATGTAATGACAATTATTAGCGATTGTCTATCCATAGTTATCGGCATAGGTCCCATACAACTTGACTTAATTGTTAAAATGCATGACTAATTGCAATACATAATAGTATTATATAAATTGCATGGTAAATATGACATTTCAATGAGACAACCCGCTATTTACGTCGCGACTGGAATCAAAACATACATTTTATTTTTGGAGTTTATGGCCTGGTATCTAGACCTTTAGGCCAAGTCTTGAGTATTTTTGATGAATTTATATAGAGGCACGTAATAGGATTTAAGACATACATGCCTACGGTCTCTATGGTTTTGCGTGTTTTTTTTTTTAATTTATTTAGTGGCAGGGGATGCAAGTCCATAGGCCTTTTGACTGTTTCAAATGTGAAATTTTGCCATATCGATTAATTGTTCGAATTTGTTATGTAAACGATAGATACAATACAAAGTTGAGTAATGCGCTAAAAAGCGTATATATTTTGTGAATGTTGTATTAGCGGGGATGTAACGATTCGATCGAGCGATGCAATATTGATTGATTGCATTGCTTAGTGTAGTGTAACCAATCTCATTGAAAACCGCCATTGTATGGCATCGGAAAGGCCATTCCTGTGTTAGACGTGCGGCTTGTCAAATGGTTTAAATTGAAAAAAATACAGGGGACAACCCTTAATGGAGATTCGTAATGCCGTGACATTTTAGATTTTAGGGAGTTATTATGTTTTTGTCGTAAATGTGAAGTGAAACGGTACCCCGGCTTCATTTTAGATAACAGACATGATATATTAAAATCGGGTCATGTGCGAATCAGACTAAGGTTCCGCACGGTCATACAAGGTATAAATATTTACTTTTAAAATACTTTTATGGAACGCCTTTTTTTAAATTTTATGTTGGCTATTTTGAAATACGCCATCTAGGTTATTATAGCATCAAATATATCCATTTTGCAGCTTATGAGATACAGACTGCTTAAGGACATAATATAGATGAACACCCTAGTCTTGGTTCTTAATAGGGTTCCCGTATATTAGTCTTCGGGCACGGAAGTCTAAAAAGTATTTAAGTTAATAATAACTAGAAAACAAATGTTTTGCTTAGTGTTAATTCCGCCAATATTTGTCTTAAAACAACTCGACATGTGTTTCGCCTCTACACGAGGCATCCTGAGGACATGATGACTCGCCAATCTCTGGCACGAGACTAACACTAAGGATAACTCGAAATATTTGGACAATTATGGATTTCCGCAACTTACTTCAATAAAATTACAGTAATTAATGTTATTAATGATTATTTTCAATTACGCACAACTGATTAGCTGTTTTTATTGTGGTTTTAATCACACTAACCTTTTTACATAATGTTTCGTGTGTTGGCATACACATAACGTAGATATATCAATTTTAAGTAGGTAATGATTTTATATCTATTAGTATTTCGTAGTAGTATATCATTTTGAATATAATAAGGAAAGAGATTAAAACGAAAACACGTCATATTCTGTATGTATTATGTACAAGTACAGCAAAGTTTATTACCTCTTATGCATGTGACCTTTTATTATATGTATTCGAGAATAACAATATGAAAATAAATTACGTAATATTTCATTTTAATTGTAAGGATACCGAACATAAATTATTGTAAATACGGAGTAGTTACATTTTGTAAAATCACCTTTTGGCTTATAGAGTGGGCGTACACTGCTTTTCTTAATGTTTCGCTAGAATTTCGCAAAAAAAAAATTGATTACACGTGGAATAAAGCCGCATACATCGCGGTCAGGATAGTAAGTTAATGTAAGGGCTTGCTCACACATCTTTACAATGAGTGCTGGTAATAACGCCAAATAATCGTGGCAAAATTAGTTACAGAACTTACCACCAGAGGGTACTGATAACCGGGTACCGAACTTTGATTTTTACACTCAGTCTTAAGGCGAAGAGTAAGCAGAAAACACGCAAGCATGGTGTTTTTAGACAAGTTTTGTGGTGAAAGTATAGCATTTCGAGCTATGAACACTACTTAATCCTGTTACACATATCCTTAAGTCTTATCTGTAGGTTGCTAATGCTTGATGTTGGTTAGAGTTAACACTGCCGAGCCTCTTTGAACTACCACTTTTCTTTGAAGTTAAACAAGTATTTTGGCATGGCGTGACGCATTGTTTTGGTACTTCTCTCGGAAAAGTTATTCTTATAGCTTGTACTTTTTTGTGTAGGTTCATTTATTCAGAGTAGTTGTGAATAACGAGGATTGTAAGCATATAAACTGTTTTCCACGCAAGAATTTTGAAAATATTGGCTTTGTTACAATGATGGCGGGCCGGCAGACGTGAACTCATGTCGATCAAGGTCGCTGGCATTTAGTGTCGCCTTAAGGGAGATCAGATCAGATTTTGTTGATTGAGGACGAGCCGGCTGGTGTAGTGGAGCCTGCCCACTGTTCAGAGTTTAAATCAAATCAAAATCACTTTATTCATGAAGGTTTAGGAAATAAGACTTATGAATGTCAAGTTTCCTTTTCTTTTTACATTTACCACCACTTCGGAAAAGGTTGAGCTTTAATAAGAAGAAGTTGCAAGAAACTTATTGCCACTCTTATAAACGTTCAACCCCTGTCTGCAAACATGAGCATTTCTTATGTTCCAAAAATCCTAACCGGACAGCATCCAGTCGCTTCCACTCTCCAAAAGCATTCACGGTCTCTCCGTCTTAGCATAAATTAGAAAGAATCCAAACAAAAACATATCGACAATTTAAATTGAACTGGCACGCGTGTTTAAAAGCTTGTCACATGCAACTGTCGAATCTTTTTTCAATTTTAATCGATAGAAGTATTGAAACGGAGGGTTCGCATATCGATTTTTGAACTTCAAACGGCATTAATGAGATGGGGTATCATTTCACCATGGATAATAAATTAATGGATCAAAAGAGCATTTTGAACTGGGTAGCAGTAAAATTAAGTCACGGCTTTGCAATAATATTAAATTTAAATTCAATCGCTTTCACGCCTTTATTTAACGAGCATGGTTTTATTTGTTTTTGTTTTCTACAAATGCCGAAATATTTAAAAATTATTTAAAAGCTTCACACATGGCATCTATAATGTATATATATAAAAATGAATTGCTGTTCGTTAGTCTCGCTAAAACTCGAGAACAGCTGGACCGATTTGGCAAATTTAGATCTTGAATTATTTGTGGAAGTCCAGAGAAGGTTTAAAAGGTGAATAAATAGGAAAATGCTGCTAAATTAAATAAAGACAACTAATTTGTTTTTCCTTTGATGTGTCCATACATAATTTCTATGAGAGAATTTATTGACGCACGGTTTGACAGTTCTGCTGTGAAACAATTCCATTACGACAGCAGGGTGCATAATTTACGAAGTAATTTTTGATGTTATGATATATTATTGACAAATTCATATAAAAACATTATTTTATTAATTATATACAGAACAACGTCTGTCGGGTCAGCTAGTAATGTATATTAATGTACATTACATTCCGGGATTTATAGCTTTAAATAACCTTAATGTATATACTGTGTATATGTACATACAAAACAAATAATATTATAATGAATTTTTTTCCTTCATTCCATTGGTATACGACCCGACTTTGTATTGAGATTTTTAAAGATGTATCGAAGTATTAATGTATATCGCTCTGTATCATAAGATATGAAGATCTGAAAATGTACATTATAGCTGTGGGTCTTCTGTTGATATCTATGGAAACATGTAATGAGATGTATCGTGCATCTTTATATTATAGCTGCCGTGTGTGAAGAGCCTAATTCATTTAACATAAGCCCTACCCTTATTCAAGTTGACAGGTTTAAAAAGGATTGTGAATTCTTAAAAATACACTGATTTATAACTATAGTAGGTTTAACAGTTGCCGGTAGCATTTTTTAGTACGGGGTTCAATTGAGTGCATTGCTTGTGGCAACGTCATGGGGTGGGTCGTTCCATTACCTAAAATATTGCGAGGTGAGCATTGGCTTGTCTATGTGTAACGCTTGTGAAACGGCGCTGTTTAGGGTGACTGGTCGATCTTGACATTAAAAGATATGGAATGCATATTTGGAAATAAACGATTCATAAGTATCGTTGTGTGTTTTTTGACATACATGAAATAAACTGATTTTGTATTTGAAAGTGCTCTTTACAATTTCTTATAAGAAAAACATGAAATAAAATAACTAATAAATAGATATCTAAAAATATTTTAAAAGCAAATTTGAACATCTAAGCGTATTATTAAAGAAAATTCAAATAAATATTCAGTAGTACAGCAATATCAACTCATTAATAATATTTACATCTTTAGTAACAATAATGATTTATTAAGGCTTTTCATTTTTGAAAAGAAAGAACTGTAAACAAGATCGCGGAAACAATTAGAATTGCCAATATTGAAATATAGCCCGCAGCGAACCACCCGCTTCTCCCCCTATTTTATCTAATCAAAAAGTTTTAAAAGGAAAAATTATTCTGGCCTTTATTATGATTCAACTTCGGAAGGGGAGAGAGGGGTTTTAATAACGATTGCGTTAACACGGTCGCAAACTTTACCACAAATGAGATATTTTATACATTGTCAAGTGTTTTTTTTTTATAATAAGAGATGATGAGATGAGTAAGAGGTTCATCTGATGGTAGTGATACCCATTACAGTGCAGTGCCGCGTAGGATTAGCTCAGCAGTCGATTTTTTTTTATAAATAACATATCTATTTATTAATAAGTTATAATAAATTACAAATATTGATTAGCTTAGATAATTTCTACTTCTAGATAGTGCCTCTTGCTGCTAGAGAACCGAAGAAAACAGGCCAGGTATATTACATTATCAAAATAGAGGTTAACAGTCAATCTCAATTTTTTGACATTTTTGCAGCTATCACACACAGTCTATCTTGATATATATTTGATCTAAGTTGATTAGCATTTTATTTCTGTACTATCAGGCTCAAAGTAGTATGAGGTATGGCACTTTTTTTGAAAAAAAAAAGAAAAATACTTCTTTTAAATCTAGGTTTACAAATAATATGTTGAGCTATTCACTGTGTTTCTTACTAATAGTATTGTATATTCATTGTATGACATAGAAATTGTAGGAGAATATACAATATCTTATACGATACATGCAAATTAATCCTTATTGCTAATAATAATAATAATAATATAATAATAATAATAGATAAGAAACAATTTATTTTTAAATTAATTATTATAATTTACGTTTACGCTTGAATTTGTGATGAAATTGTAGTTTGTATTTCGGTAGGTCTTATTTTACAAGATAATACGTCCTACAAACCAAAGCGATATAGTATCGTTTGCACATTAATACTTCACAGGCGCTGCTGTTGTACCAACCACCCACCTGAGCAAAGGAAGTGTAGGGGGATGTTGCAAAAAGGCAGTAGGAATTAAATTGAACATCCTGCAAAGTACCAGATCTGAGTGAGTACCTATCATCGTCACCCTATGCATCTTGCAAATAAAAAAAAACCATTAGAAATATTTCTTATTAGAATGTCAGACTTATAAGAAATCACAAGCAATTTAAATTATTTATATTATACGTTTATTAACTTATTTCAGTATTTTCCTAGCCCACGAGAACCTTAATATAAATATGGTTTAGATATCAACACATGTACGTCAAATGCGTGTGTTTAGTTTTTATTTAATTACTAGCTGACCCAGCAAACGTTATATTGCTGATATTAAAATCGCGATACAAAAGTAACTGTTGATCGTTGATGGGTGAAAATTTGAAGTTGTATGTATTTTTTAATGGTGACTCATAATAAAACAAATTTAAAAAAAATGTCAAAAAAATTAGGCCACCCATAACATATAGGGGGATGAAAAATGTTGTCCGATTCTCAGACCTACCCAATATGCACTCAAAATTTCATGAGAATCAGTTAAGCCGCTTCGAAGGAGTTTAACTACAAACACCGCGACATGAGTAATTGCAATTAATGATATAATTCCCATTGACAGACAAACGGACGAACAGTGGAATCTTAGATAATATATATACTTACTTCGGAAGAGGCATTGGAAAGTGTAAAAGAGGTAAAAGCTAGCTACATCCACCAGTTACCACTGATCAGCACTTTTATTCTCATAATAAAAAAAGAAATCGTTTGTCTTAAAATCCAAACATCCCCGCAATATAAACAGTTGTTTTTAGTAGATTTCTTTATATAATACAAATATTTATTTCCACAAGACACCACTAAACATTTCTATATAATTAAGAAGGCGAAGGAAAAATTGTGATAAAAAACGAGGGTTGTAAGTGGCGTCCCCTCATTTCTTTACTCAACATTTTCTCTGAAAACAACAATTTCAAAAGTACGATAATAAACCCAAATCTTATAGCCTTAAAGCATATAATGGTGGCAGATAAAATAGCTGACGATATTATTTTTTGTGGTACCATTATTGTACACCTTGTATGCGTAAATCAGTGCTAGAGGCACAATACATTTTCTAATGAAAATGATGCAATTATATGCAGAGGGGAAGAAAAACTGAATAGCTAATGGGAACATATTTTATTTTAGAGGTGTAAATTTACTTGTAGAAATTCATAAAAACTATATTCGGTTTTATTCTCATGCTTAAAACTACTTCATTCATTAATTATAATAATAATATTGACACACTTTTTACACAAATTATCTTGCCCCAAGTTAAGCATATATAGCCTGTGTTATGGGTTACAAGACAATGATATATTTAATACAATATACTTACTTAAACATACATAAATTCATATAAACATACATAAATACATTTAAACATCCATGACTCGGAAACAAACATCCATATTCATCATATAAATGCTTGCACCTACTGGGATTCGAACCCAGGACCTCTAGCTTAGTAGGTAGGGTCGCTAACCACTCGGCTATACAGGTATTCAGCCTTCATTCATTCAAACTACTTAATAACACTAATACTTCATAACGAAGGCAACCATTCTGTGAGACACACAATATCATATTCAGTAGGCTATTGTCGAAGCAACTTTAGTTTTTCTTTTTTCTTTCACAATTTTTTTTACGTATGCTGAATATAAAATTTCTATGACAAAGCACAAGGTAACTTTTTATTTTATTATGGCTATCAGTGTCTGAGCTGAAAAATTAAAATCCTTATAACTTTATGTTAATTTTATTTCGAAAATTAATAAATCTATTTTTAAACATCAATATTTTAATCTGTGTATAATACCTAATTCCAGTGTGAATAATTGTCTAGTAGTAATTGTCCAAAAAACTAAAAATGAGTGTGTTTTTAGATCACACGATTGAAGTAAAACAAAATATGGATTTATATAATTGTTCAAGAATGATATCAAATTACGAAATAATTTTCAATGTTCGTTCCTAACGCTCTCGTCACGCATTCACCAGTTTACTCCCCAAGTCAAGAAATCACCGTTCGCGTAACTCTAGCGTTCGTTAGCAAAAAAGGAATTGAAAGTGACATTCACTGAATAACGTAGGGATTAATTTTAATTTCAGTAGTTTCTGTCACGTGATGCAAGCCCGTCTTACCCACAGCCTACTAACTAACATACCATAAATATGAATTGTCACTCAAGGACACATTATGTAGTCTCGACGCGTCCGTCTTGAATTTCGATAAAACGAACTCGACAATTCGATTCAAATTTACATAGCTTCTAGAATTCCGTATTACGTCTATGTTTTTTACCGCTAGGCTATTTGCATGAAACAGGGCATATCGGCTTTGCGTGGTGTATCTTAAATGGAATTTTTATTTGACTCAATAAAATATATTTTATCTCTTTTTTTTAGATCAATTTCAATGACATGCAACTTATTAAATGCTCACGGCAAATCTTCATGTTAATAGCCATGATGGTTAATGTTTTGTATGCACAATACAATGACATTATAATAATAATATTTATATATCTGGCTCCAAACTAGTCATAGCCTGTACTATGGGTACAAGACAACTATATATTTAATACGATATACTTACTTAAACATACACAACAAGTGAGGGTTATCACTTCAAAAACATAACAAATTGCTTAGAGCGACAAATCAAGTCAATTTGTAAATATGCAAATATTGGGGTTGAGCAGATTATCAACTGTAAAGTAGATCCTGTAGATAAAGCCACAACCTGAGAGTTGAACAAAGCATACAAGATTTTATGACGATACGTCACTCGAACGGTTAGCTCAGTTGGAAGAGTACTCGCACGGAACGCGAAAAGTCGTGGGTTTGAGATTGAATTTGAATTTGAATTCATAAAATTTTGTATTAAAATTTTATTTATGAATTAATCCCAGTAGTGAGGGTTATCACTTTAAAAACATAACAAATTATTTAGATAGCTACAGATATACTGCACTTCGTTGACGCGCTTCTTCGATATTTATTCTTTTAATTATTTAGTGACGCGAACCCATAAGTTTTTCTCCTACCAAAAAGTGCCCAACTTGAGTAAAGAAGTTTTCACTTCAAAAAAATTATGTTAGGACTGTCTCAAATGGAGGTAATCATTGCATCTATTGATATTGATGATAACTACTAGAAAGTATTATTAGTTTATTTAATCGCATGGAATAGAATCTATACTTATAATTATTAATATTGTATAAGCATCATTTTTTATCACACGAAAGCCCGTAAAGAGGTCGGTGTATGGGACCCCACGTTGCGCTCTTTTACGTCCACAAAACACATTTTCGTAATCACCTTATAAAGGGATTACTATAAATAAAGAGGAAAAAGGAAATTAACCGCATTAGATGAGGAAAATGTGTGTCCCCTTGCAATATGTGCGCTCCCACTGATAAAAAACTATGTGTGACTTAAGACTGGCGTGAATAAGAATAAGTCTTGATTCAGATTTCGAATACATATTTGCATTATTTTGTTTAAATATATAAATGAACTTATTTTATCCATCCCATCGCAGTGGATACTTTTTAGTAGGAAATATGATTTTAAGTATAGTCAGTAAGTTTGTTCATAAACTTGAGATGTAATTAAAATAATAGATTTTTTTAAATTTAATTTTAATCACGTATTTCAATAAAAAAAAATTAATAACGGTTGAGCGCGTGTGTTATAAAGAACTGAATTTTAACATTAGTTTATTATTTTAATACTTTTAAAAATAATTATTATCTGTGTTATGTTTAAAGGCTTTTATTAACTTAGCCTTGATAGTAAGAATGGTGGCAGGGGTTTTGTTTTGAATCCTACTTTTGGCATTTAAATAAGCGATCTCTAGGTAAACCGTTTTGATTGTCTCTTTTTTATCCATGTATAGAATCAAATGTTTGTATATTAGCTTGGTATTTATGTGTGTTATGCAATACTATAATATAGATTTGGAAATGAAGATTAATTTATTAACACGGGCCATTAGAGTAAATTTTACCTCCAGTTTGCTCACGTTGCCATTATGGCAAAGCCATGAGGCCAAAGTTTAGAACGTTGTTATGAAGTTAGCGCACCAAACTTTAAATAATATGCTCTTATTCTTATCTCCATCAAACAAAACATTATAGTCAGTGTTATATAAATATTACATAAAGTTTTTCTTTTTTAAATTTAAGTAATGGAGTACACTGAATATATTATCAACACATTACTATCCTTTGGCGTGTCGTGGGTGGATTGAATACATACAAAGTATCAAAGACACCCAAACCATGAAAAAATATTGTAATGTTAAATATGTTTGTGAACTGAAAATATGGATTTTATTAAATTTCATTGTAAAATTACTAGCCTTATACAAAATAAATCCGAAATGTGGCGTTACAAAATTATATAAAGTAATATTATCATATAAAATGTGTGATCTATCAACTGATGGAGATAAGTAGAAAAAAAACATAATCAATGTTAAATTTATTGCAATAGGTGCTTTAAGTCTTTAAAAATGGACACATATATACTCAGTAAATAATTGAAACTTCTATCAAATTATATATTAATACCAGAATGCCCCTTGCAGGCTTATACCAAGGGAGTGAGGGGATAAAAAAGGAAATGAGAAGTTATGTTTTCAGTAATAAAGGTCCGACGAGAGAAATCGTTTAAGACGCCGCCAAATGAGACGGAACGAATATATTTGATTATTTTTATGGCCCCGAATGGCGATACGGACTTCCAGTTAATATCTATTTGTTTTACTAGAATTTAATGTTTAATTTTATAGCCCACCTTTTTACTGCTTCATTTTGTACATATTTTCACGCTGTGCCTAGGGAAGTGTAAGATAACCTTTTTTTTTTTAATTTTTACATCAAATCAAACAAACAGCAATAACATTAAGAAACTCTCCCAGCATTATTTTTATTTAATTTGTTTAAATTATTCTAGAATAAATTAATACGTTACAACTTGACCATCAAACAACCATTAACATAACTTTCGTATATTCACTCCTAAAAAACCTAGCTAATATAGATTTATATTTTGTTAGTTATAGGATTAATGATGAGAGAAGTAGACAATAGTTTCCTACAACTAAAATAATATCTATTTAAAGAGGCCGCGGGAAAGATCGGCATCATATAATAAATGAAAACTTCAAATTGTTCTTTCAAATAAAAAATAAATTAAATGCATAGAAAATTATGTTTAACCTAAGAGTTATCAACCAAAAATATGTATCAAAAATGAAATTTTGTAAGTAAATGAAATTTTGTAAGTAAATGAAATTTTGTAAAATCAATCATGAAAATACATAAAGCTTAGGACAAAATTCTAAACTCAATCCTCCAAAACTCCAATCGCAAAGTTATTATCTCTATAAAAAAAAGTTCAAATATGATAGACTGTCTGTCCCAAGCTCTAGTATTTATTCTAATAAATAATTTTAATTAAATATATATGTTTTCGAGCGATTGATACCTAGTATAAAATAAAAACAAGATGGCGCATAACTGAAAATCGTATCGATTTGGCTATAAAATTTCTCTCAAACGCCGAAAAAGAAGTTTAACTTCAATAAGAATAAGTATCTAAATCTATAATATTATGTTAATTGTTCTTAAAATAATAACAATGACTCAATATCTACTAAAACACTTTACTTGTCCATTGTTTTATCAAAATATAAAAACAAATACTCTCATTTCTTCTCTGTGTATTTGATTAGAAAAAACCCTACACAGCGGGACCCTCATGACGTAACTCAGGGAGGGTACGGTGATATAATGCAGTTTTTTATTGCCGTCTCCTCATAAGTAAAAAATACTGACTATACGCATATTATACTTTTTAACTATTAATGGTTGTTTGGGAGAACGATGGGTGAGAAGGGTTCGGACCTCACGGTCAGAGGGTTAGATTAGTTTCGGAAATATATTCGCGCTCGACGCTCAATATCATTTATACCATTCGGAGATTTTATTAAAACGTCGTTGCCTTCGAGATTTTATCGACTTATTTAGTTATTTTTCTAGAAAGCTTAATAACATTTTCTTGTATGGTTTTTCTATAAATTATTTACGTTTTTGTAAGTACTACTTACTGCGTGAATTTTTAGGAAATTTGTGAGCTTTGGAGAGGGAATGTATCGACTTTTATCATACATTTCTACCACACGAAAATGTCGAGAACAAATAAAATTAACTCATTTAATTAACAAACTTAGTGTATTATAGTCATTTACATGTTTATTAATTTCAAATATAATCATTCAGTATTTATTTTTGATAATGCTTTCATGTGTTTTCAATTTGCAAAATAGAATAATTTTTCAATCAAAATTCAATTTTGCAGCGTTATTGTAATGGCTCAATAAAGCAAGACGCACCATAGATTCCAGAATATAAACAATGTCAGCTATGGTCTTTGATGATATTATAATTTATTTCGATTGAAAGCGCGCCTGTCGCCTGTGTTTTATCGTCAGGTAGCCTCTTGTTTCTGAGAAAAAAGTATTTATATCTCCTTCTATTAAAAATCCCATTGTTCGCGCGGGGGCACGTCAGCACGCGACAAAAGGTACATTAATTATAATATCCGATAAAAACGCCATTTAGTTGCGAGACCTCCTTTGTTTGAGATGATTGAATTTAGGAACACCCAATGTAAAACTGCTTCCAAGGGAATGTAAGATTGCACTTAAAATATGCATAAAATATGTGAAAGCATTTCTAATGCAGGGAGCGTAATAGTATCAGATTACAAGGAGAAAGACAGTGAGTAACGGAGAATGAACGACGAAAAACTGCCGAAATATGAGGATCCAATTCCATAAAGCACATTGGAAGGAGGAAACGTACGAGTTATGTTCGTACGTGCTCCTACATAGTAATTAGATATTATGTTTCCCAACTAATCGTAACTTCCACGGGTGTTGTTTTTAAAGGGAGAATAAATCACGCACACACCATGGCAACATTGCGCCATAAAAAATATAACAAAAAACGAGCACTGTCAGAGACCGGAACAAAAGAAATTATAGTTACGCGTATCCATTGCGCAAAAATCGTTATAATACGAAATGCTTAAAGAGCTGTTATAATAAAAGATGGAGAACAATAGTTTGCATTTATACGATCTGAGGTTTGTTTAGCTGGCAACACATAGATAAACCTTTTGACATTTTTAGCGTTATGGAAGCACCGCTAAAAATGTAGCAGCTGTCGAGAAATTTTAGATTAGAATTACTCAAATGACGTACTGCATTTTAATGAGGTATTTTGTTTCGCCTGTCTGCTTTTGTGACAGCTAAACTATTGCAATATTCTAATTAAGTGTAACACTAAAATTAGGGGCTGCTAAAATTATGCTAACAAAAATATTCATAAAAACTATTTTGTTAACTTTACGCTATGTTTGAAGCGAAGCGTAATTTTAGCATCGGACAGGCATTAGGCGTGTTATTAAATTCTGTCAGACGGGCGCACTACTCCGAGACATTATTAATGAAAGTGTATCACAGAAGCCATTAGATACGTAATTAACATCGATCATTCGTTAGATAAAAAACTCGAGATCTGGAGGAGCAAGTCGCATGAATCGAGACGACGAATAAAAACGACATCAAAGATTGATCGCCGGGAGAAGGCATCATTAATATTATTCAATTAATAAAATGTAATTTCACAAGGTAAGACGCGCTCACCCCAAGGAAAAGCAATTAGTGGCTAGATTGCAATCCGTCAAAACAACTGAGTCGAGTAGCATTAAAAAAAAAAACAACGAGCTTTCATTAAAAATGAAATCGCGAGGGGTGAATATGTAAGAAGTTTTTTTTGCATAAGACAATGGCGCCCTCGATTTTGGAGCAGGTTTTTATGTCGAAAACAAACTACGTGGGTGCTTTAAGCGGTTCACTCACCAAGTGTTGGATAGACAAAGTTTTTTTTTTAATTGTTGCGAGTTATGACGGTTGTTATGGTTTTATAGCGCGGTAATGACTGGAGCGGTGACATTTGCATGTGATTGTGGGTAATTTTTTCCGTCACCACTTTTGTTCGTGAAGTTTTTTCGAATGTTTTTTCACTTGCTTATTATGAATGATACGGCATTATGTCGAGTTTGTGGTTAAACATTTCAGTCACTCATTGTTTATAGTCATGGGGTGTTTACTTTAGTTTTTAGGGTTAAATTTATCGTGACATGCCAGAAACTGTTACGCATATAAATACTTCATAGATTTCTTAATTAAAAATAATTGTAATGCTTTTTTGTCGATGTTCCGTTGAATTTTGCTCTCTTATATAGTAAATATACTATTCTGTAGTCTGTAGTAATTATAGTATTGACCTACAATATCTTGCCAAATCTCACTGCATATGGTGGTTCAGCTCCTCAAGGCATGGTTTCCCCCACAGCTTTTTTTTCACTTGCCTTTCAATGATTCTAGATTAAGATAATAACGGCGGAATAAACCAAGAATATCCAAAATGTTTAGGAATGGGCATTTTGCTTATGATTGGTTTATTAGGTAGGACGTATAACGCTTCCCGCGTTTATTTACAAGGCTGCTTGAAATTTCAGAATTATCATCGTATTGATAGTGTTTTCAGCGATATAAACAACACTTTACATATTCCTGTTTCATTCTCAGTTTATTTTTAAGACCACAGGTAATTACGAACTGGCCTCCTTTAAAACCGAGTAGGTATAATACCTATACCTACTATAATGCAGATGGATGGTGATGATGGTTGGTTGGTGCCAAGTTCTTGGAGTATCAAAACGCTTATGCGGTTAAAAACGTTAAATCTCAGTATCATTTTCTGATGAATTTCGTGCTTTTCATATATTTAAAAAGTATGGATAAAGTAAAAATGAGCTTTGAATTTGTCCTATTTTCTTTTATCCACCATCCCATCCTCTTGATTAACCGCTTACATTTAACTAATTAGATACGTTGTGATTAATATATAATGATAATAAAAAAAATCTTCATTGCGTGTCCATCATCGCAGCCCAAAACAACTACACCTAATCTAATAATTAATGATCCCAAGACGTACAATCCTTATTTATGGCTTTTGTGTGATATTGTTCTTTTCCAGATTTGAATTTGTTTTTCTACATTCTTCCGGGCGAGAACGGAACGCGAGAGGTTGCGGGTTCTAGTCCCACATCGTTAATAATTTTGTTTTCAAATTTATTTGTGTAATTAATCCCAGAAGTGAGGGTTATCACTTTAAAACACAACAAATTGTTCAGATTTGCAAGAGCGACATCTCAATTCAATTTCCTTATATACAAATATTGGGGTTGAGCAGGTAATCAACTGTAAAGTAGATCCTGTAGATGAAGCCACAACCTGAGAGTTGAACAAAGCAAGATTTTATCAACGATACGTCACTCGAACGGTTGGCTCAGTTTTGTAAGAGCAGAATTTTGTTTGTGTAATTAATCCCAGAAGTGAGGGTTATCACTTTAATATATAACAAATTCTTTTGTTTTTCTATTTCGCTTCATTGAATACGTCAAAAGTGCAATAAACTTTATTAAAATTTCGTTGCTCGAAATCCAGACGTTCAACTCACTCGAACAAGAGCCTCATCAAAGTTTTAGTAGTAACGTGCTCATATAGCATTAGCGATCATTAAATAGACAACGCTGTATCGATACACGCTTGTCTTCCACTCCTCGTGATGGCACCGACTTGCCTCGTGCCACGAATGTAACCAAACGATTGTAATATTCAAATAGTGATATAAAAAAGACAAGTTAGGTAGCATTTAAAAAGCTTGTTTGTTGAGCGGCGAATCGCTTTCAGGCATGATATGGGCTGCATTAAACGAACACGATGACTCGTAAACGATTGTATACCTTATCACGTGGTGATAGCGTGATTTTTGATATTGGTTCCTTGTATTTACCTAGCATTTTTGAAAGCTGATATTGCACTAGGTTTGCTATCGATCAAATTCTATAAAGAGCTCATAAGATAGCTTAGAATGCATAAGAAAGATTTAAAGGCTTACTATCAGAAAGAATATATTGAATCGTCTATGAGAGCTAGGACTTAGAAATAGTGTTGAAATCCAATCTAAGTATGATTTATTACTTAGAGTTGAATATCTCATTGCCAAAGTTATAATAATAATATAAGCTACACATTTTATACACATAGGAAAGCAATGTTAGGATGGTAAATTTCTAACAATAGGTGACACTCGAAGACGGAATGACGCCATTACGAATAATTGGTAAATTCAAGTGTCACTTAGATTGTTCGCATCATTGTCTGCTTGAAAAAAAAATATTCTATATGAAAAATAATATTGAAAACAGAAAAAAGAAACAATTACCTACACCTTTCCTTGTGTCCTTACGAAACATGTTTGCATGCATAGAAGCCTTTCGCAAAGCCCAAGAACAAGATGCCCAATTTATGTAATTAAATCAAAGTCAAAGTCAAATAGTCACTTTTAAATCAGCACTACATATATTTGTTTTAAATAATTGAATCTACCATATTGTGGTCGGAAAAAGAAGAGCTCGTGAGAAGAATATACAAAAATTCAACGGCCAAACACTGCTTAAAGAAACGAAACAAAATATCAATAAAAAGAAATTTCGACTAGGTATAGGTAAAGGACATATCGGTAAGAAAGTAGATAGGATACAATTTATTGGTAAATTTTAACAAATGCTTAGCCTCGATTAAGAAATAAAGTCCATTAATGAAACTATAAAATTACAACTCCTGGTTTCAGAATCTGGCGAGTCAACAGAGTTCCATAAGATGCCACGTGTGCAGGATTAAAATAGAAAATCATCATTTATATTTCAATTAGCAAGTAATTTTATGAAGTTAGATGAAATTGAGTAAACTCAGTATAAAAATTACAGTATTTACTTCGTTCTCTAGAACTAGAAAGAAAAACCATTAATAGGTGAAGTTATGTAAATTTTATTACTAGAACAATTGTATCGTTATGTTATATAAGTAGGATAAATTATCAAAAATTGTACCTATACGTCTAGTCAATTGAATGTTTAATGAAGTTTATTATTTTATATCTTATAATGAATACGCATATAACAAAACACATTAAATAAACGACCCTCATACGTTTGCGACGACGACGGCCGAACAACTATTTTAAATTAAACATGAATATTCATATAAATCAACATAGATCGCGATTTAACAATAGCCCGTTATCGGCTAATTTATTTGCGTATTTTATTAAAATATGTTACGCGTGCTAATATTCTCCTAGCTTTGCTACCATCTCGCTCCCCCGTCGCTATTCTTTTAATGTGTAAACGAGATGTACTTATAAAACCAATTCTAAATAAGCGATTGATTTTTGTCATCAGAATGGAAGTCATTGATAGGTTTTTTAATGGCTTTAAAAAAATAGCGACAATGGTAACAGTTGACGCGGGGTACGTAATTTATTGCCAGTCGTAAATTTCGTTCGAAATTAAATCGATTCCAAATCCTGCTTCCCTACTAGCCGTTGTAATGAAAGTAATATTTTTTTTCAATATGTTATATTACATATTGGTTGATTGTATTGAAATTAAAGTTTACATAGACATGTCTATTTACTGTTCCTTTTTTGTCCTGTGTGCCTCATTTATGCTGACCGTAATATTAGTACATAGATACACTTCAGAATCAATGTAACCAATAAATAAATATTTTTCTAATAATTTTTAATGGTTCGGTAAATAAGTTAGTACTTAATGTGAAATTATTATATATATTTTTCAAAAAATATGATGAGATGACTTTCAAAGTTTCATTTTCACTTCCAAATAACTTTCCGTGTAAGTGAATATATTAAATGGGTTTTATTTAATTCAGCTTATCACCAACATAGGACTAAGGTAACCTTTTTGCAATTTTTTCATAAAATAGAAGATTTCTTATAAAACAAAACGATATTCTATAAAGATTTTGAAGCACAATGGAGCCTTTGAGATATCCGCAACCGCACAGTCCCGAGGTGTCAAAGACAATGATAATTGTTCCACGTGAAATAGTGTTGCCATTGACAATAGAGGGATCAGCAAAAAATATATTTTTCATTGTTAGTCTGTGCCCATTCAGTACAGGTGGGGCATCGTAGGGCGGGACGGACAATGAATGGTATCAATGGACGAAATGCTCGCTAAAAAATGTCACTCACATTGAAAGGAATTGAAATTAATTAATTTAGACATAATTTATTTGGAAAACTCTGAATAGTTGAATTTAAACATGTTCGTAGTAAATCTTTTTAATTTAAGAATCAAACATCTTGAGAGTTAAAGCTCCATAAAGCGGTATTATGTCTGATTAACTTTATTGCTTCGCCTTATAATGTCACTTGTTTGTGAAGTAGTTATTAATAAAATAAAATATAAAGATCCCACCGACAAACTGTGCTTATAATGGTAGTTTTGTGGGACTTTGTACGAGGTTTTTTAAGGTATAAATAAAGATGAAATACAGGATCAATAAATAATAATAAAATAATCAAATCCAACTAGCACATAGTAGATGTATTCGATTACTAGCTGATATCCGCGCCTTCGTCCGCGTACACACATGACAGAGCACGTAGTGCTGGTATGAATCGTTGTTTCTAAAAACCTTAATAACTTTATGCGACATAAAATTATGACAATTATTTTTAGATTAGAGCCAAGTGTTAAAGAAATAATACCTAGAAGACTTAATTGAAATATACTCAGTAATTATTCCGTCATGTACAAATGAACACCTCTATCATTACATGTATATAGATTACTAGGCTGACCCAGCAAACTATTAACTAACAAGATATTAAAATCGCGATACAAAAGTAACTGTTGATCCTAGATGGGTGAAAATTTGAAGTTGTATGTATTTTTTAATGCTGACTCATAATCAAACAAATTTAAAAAAATAAAAAATAAAATTGGCGTGGACCACCCTTAACATTTAGGGGGATGAAAAATAAATGTTGTCCGTTTCTCAGACCTACACAATATGCACTCAAAATTTCATGAGAATCGGTCAAGCCATTTCGGAGGAGTTCAAAGTTTAACACCATGACACGAGAATTTTATATATAAGATTAAAAATAAGAGACAGGCAAGTTTTAGTTAGACAAAGCTTACTACCTAAAATAACAAAAGCTATATAAATTATCAACTTCGTATTGGCATTAACAAACCGTAATAGAGTTAAATTTAATTGTTAATTGGCCAAAGTTAAGCTTAGTTTTGGGTGCATATTTATAGAGATAAAAAGTACCTCATATTAGGATTCATAACTTATAATAATAATATTACAATATAGTATAATAAGTCAATAGTTACAATTGTAGAGTATGTTATAAGATGTCCCATTTTGTAATATATTTTTTATTTAAATCTGTCGCTTACACTTTAGTAATCATTCATGAGTTAATAATTAATCCAAACGCACATAAGTAAAAACTGTAACGGAGGTATGTTACCTATATTACTAAGAATCATTGAATAAACGACAAAGGTCATTCAAAAAAATGCTTAAGCCCTATTATTACATTTTTAAATCAGCCCATATCGCATCAAGCTTTTAGTCACCTTTAAAAAAGGATTTATCAAGTGCCCGGTGTCGCAACTCATCTAGAATCCCGCGAACAAAAACAATATCCACACACGGAGGCGTGTTTCACTTAGAGTTATTAACCAAGGAAGATGCCATGTGCATGGAATATAAATGTCACTTATTACGAATGGTCACATGACCCTATGATTACATTAATGAACATAGAAAAATTGTTATCTATTGACCATATTTTACTATTAACACGGCTTTACTCACGGTTTATCGGTATTTGTACCGACTAGTTTCATAAACTTATAATGCCTACTACTCGGCTAAGTCGAGTTAGTAAGTCTTTTGTGGGGCGTTGTAAATGCTTTAACAACAAGCTACCAGATAATGTTCAAAACAAGTGTATTTCGAAATTCAAAAAAAAAGGTTAAAAGACATTTCTGTGGTAAAGGTGACTATGACATAAATGACTTTCTTAATTATATCACTGATTGGGAATTGAGCGACCGCCTTTTACCGACGGCTATTAAATAATAAACTTTATTGTAGGATTTTACACTGTGACCATTATTTTTATATGAAAAAAAGAAGCCCTCTGAGTTTGTTGCGCCCTTTCTTCTCAGGTCTGTGACATACTTTTTGGAATGGGTGGTAGTTTTTGACTTTCAATAAGTGATTTTAAATCCTATTTTGAATAAAAATATTTGAATTTGTTCATAAACGCACATTGCGTATGCGACCCATATCAAAAATAATTAAATGTTTATTTTGGTGCAATTACAAAAGCCATTAATTATAATAAAATTAAAATATAAACATTGTAAAAGGTAATTAGGTATATCTTAAACAACATTTGTTTGTGTGTGTCAAAGTGGTCAATAGGAATAGTTGAGCTTAAATGAGAAGTGGAAAGAGAACAAGTAACTTTTTCTAATTGCCTAGTAGTTTCGTGAATCAGGAACATCTATTATTACCCTCTCCGGCGAGTTGCTTACTCTAAGGTGAATATGGACAGCTGCGTGCACGCTACTCGGCGCGGGTACACACGCGGATACCGTGAAATCGCAACGACGACAAAACACAATCGACGCGCGGGAGTCGCTATATATTACTGTTTTGCCTTCGAAATCAGACATGTAACTTATTACTATTTACTTTATTTTTATTAATAAATTTTCTATTATAAAGTCATGTTTTCAGCTGTATAATGTGCTAAAGAAACCGCTTAAGTATATATAATGCTATCTTGTACAAATTATATGATAATTAGATTGTTACTAGTGACGTTAATTATAAGATTTATCGAATCACTATAGTATACTAATAAACAGTTTCGTCCACTTGACTGAATGAAATAAATTTCTGTAAGACAGAGTCCATATAACTAAGATTAAAACCACAAAAACTGCTAATAAATCGGACATGAAATTAACATAGCCTAAATTAAAGCCTACAATATGGTCCCAAAGGCACGCGCCTAAACAATAAAATCCCATTCTTTCTATTTATGGACTCAACTGCAGGTAGCTTAAGGAGAAAACTTTAGAGACAAAAGCATTATGTTTAGAAAAAAATAATCCAAAAACAAAAGCCGGTGTGCACGACAAAGTTAAATGGAAAGGTGTTGTCCGGAGATTACATACCTTGGAGAATAACCGCAACAATGGACAACAATAAGTTCAGGTAGCAATTTTTGCGCATTCAGATGACAATTTTAATTGCGTTTCCCTTGTTCTCAACTATTTACCGGTCGAAAACCGGTGAAACCGGTTTGTATTGCTGCTGCATCATTGCTTTAGTATTTTTCAAAGATAATTTACAATCTTGGGTTATAAGTTGTTTCATTTATTGCTATTGATTATAAACTTCAGGTGAACTGATGGTGATCGCTGGCTTCCAACAGCATTAGAACCAAGAGAAGGGAAACATGTAGTATTAAAAAAAAAACTGAAGTTTGTTTTTCTGCCAGTCATCAACGGCCTTCAGATTGCGAAATCATCGCCAATTCAGCCTTTAGACTTGGAGTACTCGGGAGATCCACTAAGTAACTAGATATGTGGCGCTTTTCAACAGTGCGGATTTCATGGAATTTCCTGCAAAAATTATCCTAAGTGCGGAATGAGCTTCATTGGTGCGGTGTAACCGGGACGATACGAGATCGGGTATCCGGAAAAAATAGCGAACACTCACATACACTCTGATGTTGAAAACATGACGTGGTCTTTCTCTTCCTTTACCTTTCTCTAATTTACATTTTCAAATTGAACATTTCTATCACTAAATATATACACGAACAACAGCGAGACTCTGGATCAAATCCGAGAAACTCTCGCTCGACAGGTTGATACTAAATTAGTTTCGGAAGCTTACTGCTTACGGTAAGAAACAGTCAAACTGTCTTCCATTTTGTGCTGAACTAGTTTCATAGCATATTTTAGTGTAAGGCATACGTCTACGGCAAGACTGAGGGTTCCTTAGCTAGTTATATAAAAAAATATAAACTAAACATCTACTGCCACCAGTTGACACTTTTGATTCAGATTAACCCGCGTCATACGCATTTTCTTTGTACTGCAATGACATTAAAGAAGTTTTCCCCTTTTCTGACAGTGGTCTAAATTATGCAAATATTGCTTAGCACTGACCTGTATAAATACCACTGGACAGGCTGTTCTATATGTTTGACAGCAAATTTTTTGTGCCTATTTAAAGCGCCACTTGCAAGCGACCAGAGAACTAATTTTGACGTATAATACAAATGGCTGCGAAGGAACGCACAATACTCTGAAGTATTTTTGCATTTTGAATTAATTTAGGTCGTTTTCTATGTTATTTATACTTCAGGAATGAACGTAATAAAATACACATTTTTTTATAAAGGTTTCCTATCGATGTTTGTATAGCTGAGGTTGTCATCACTAGTTTTAGTACCGCAGACTCTCGCTACATGGCCAACAGCGCCAAAATGGCGAATATCAAACAGGCACAAAAGCACTTTGACAGCCGCCAGTCCAGTGGTAAATAGTAGAGGTTAGTGTTGCTCAGTCTCTCTGTCTCTTTAATAAGTGTATTTATATTTATTTTTTTCGATTCGCTTTTCCTGACATATTTTTGTCATCTCCACAATAAGTTCAATAATTATAAATTTAATAAGTGGGCTAAGAATTATTTATTTAATATTTGAATCAAGGATATTACTATAAAATCTTGGGACGATATTGTATTGGACACTCATAAATATTGATATCTCCTCTTGCACTATCTATGGAATATTTAAACTAATTTATAACTTTGTTAAATCAAACAACCCAAAGGTAAAAGGCTATAGGATGTTATGTACACGAACATCGAAAATCAATAATTATCGCGAAGACAACTTAATTCCTTGAAACTGTTTGCTTTAGATAATACTATTTTCGTAGATGTAACCTTTTTTACGTTGGTCGTGTCAACAAGACGGCCAATATTATAAATTATAAGAATATCCTATATTTTAACACGGGGTAAAAATGGAAACAAACTATTGACGCGACTTCGGCAAACCAAGATAAAATAAATATGTTAAGGGTGGGTCGGTCGTAGCGGGCCTAAACAAACAGATTCGGGATTTGCTGACCGCCGATACTTCCAATTTATTTCGGCGACGAAATTCCATCACTCATGCTTGTTTGCAATGAATTTTACTACATACTATAAACTATATATGGTCTTCTTTATTTTGAAATTATAATCTATCATAGATCAACAATTTATATTAGATAAAAATTTAATTTACGATGGGAGTACCTATGCTCTAGGATTGAGTCATTATAAATAGTATTCATGTATTTAATTACATAATTCACCAAAGATATTTTATAATACTAGAAGTAAGGGATTGCTTGTAACTAATTCTAGTAGGCTTCATAAGATACATAATAGCTTTAAGGGTAAATGTATATATACACTTTTATAATAAGGTCCCAGCCACTGTTCAGGCATTATAAATAAATAAATTTAAATGTTTTATGAAAAATATCGTGATCGGACATCCTGGGCCTATATTATGATAATTTTATAGCAATAACAAAGAGTGCATAAAAGGAGAGTTTCTTGCGCCACTTTTTCTCTCTTAGAACAAGATTTATTTCCGAAGCGTTGGTAGTGTTAAAAATGACATCATCAGATCTCTTAAGAAATCAATTTTGAAAAAATAAAAGCCTTTTATGCCTTTTAATACTCATGGTTTTATTACAAGACGACTAAGTGATGATACTGTAACAAGTTGTAATGCCAGAAGTCAATTTACACTTTAAGTTGTGTAGAACACCCGCACGTTAGAATAGGCAAAGGACTTTGTCAGCCTGCTATCTCCGTTTTTCGAACCGTACTTTTGTTTGGTTAGTTTTTTAGGTATCTGCTATGACTTTTTATTTCTATGACGTCACTAAGATGGAGACCTATCCCTATCACAGAGTGCGGGAATTTAACAACACATTACAAAAAAAAAACAACCTTGCTTTAAGAAGTTTACTTCATAAATAGCGGTACACATACGATGTTAAAAGATATCGAGTTCTTTTTATTTTAATAAGGTTCGTTTTACGTTGTTGTGAAACTAAAAAGGTTGACAATAAATTTAATTAACTTATATAGTTTTAAAAATAAAATAGTCAGTGCCATATTATGATAGATTTATCTGGTATTTCAAAGTCAAAGTCAAATTAAATTTTAGCTAAGCGCTATTGAATCGTCACTAATATTATCTTTTATATTACCATATTATGTTGGGAAAAAGTTGAACTCGTGAGAAGAACATACAAGAAACTCAACGGATACTTCAATCACATGGAATCTGTGGAAAAGACAAAAAAAGATAAAAAGTCATTCATATAAATTAACGGCTGTTTCGTCTCGAACCTATAAATTTATGACAAAAAAAACATATTAATTGTTTTTCGTCTAACAAAAATTTTAAAATCCTAGAAAGTGATATTTTAAATCAAAATCATCAAGAGGGCCATTGCACCTAAATACAAATTGAGAAGTTAAGTGACATACACACAAACAAAATAATTATATACATACTTAGTTTACCTTACCAGTGGGAGCTTCAATTGCATTACAAGTGGGAGGCTCCTTTGCACAGGATGCCGGCTAGACTATGGGTACCACAACGGCACTTATTTCTACCGTGAAGCAGTAATGTGTAAACATTATCGTGTTTCGGTCTGAAGGGCGCTGTAGCTAGTGAAATTACTGGGCAAATAAGACTTAACATCTTATGTCTCACGTGTCGCTCAGAATTTTTGTGTTTTTCAAGAATCCAGAGCGGCACTGAATTGTAATGGGCAGGGCGTATCAATTACCACCAGCTGAACATCCAGCTCGTCATGTCCCTTATTTTCATAAAAATAAAATACCTTATCTAAATACGTAAACAATTTGAGATAGAGTCGAATGAAAACGAGTTGTTTAAAAAACTCCAAGTAAAAATTAATTATTATAACATGTTTGCTCCCAGCTTATCGCGGGCTCTTATCAAAAGCGCGCTATATTTCTTCATTAAGGACATGCCCGTCACCTTATTGCATTCATGGTCCCTGAGCTGTAAATAGTGAATTATGAATATTTAATCCTTCTTAGTACGAGCGTTCTCGAATATTAAAATTCTTGTGATACACGCGTTGATTTGATGAAACTTTCTGTATCAGATACTGATATTAATAAAATGATTATCACTAATATTTTATTACTATATCCAACTAAATTAATGTAGTCATATTTTTTATTTGCAGTTTTATATTGTTCATAAAGTGAGAGGTACCTATAATAGAAAGTGAATAATAATAGTAATAATTTATTTCAAACGTACATCCATAGTTCAACAAAAAATACAATGATATAAAGAGAACTGAAAAAAATAACTAAAATAAAATATAATATAAGATAACATTTGTACAAGTCCTTTGATATCCTACTTAAGTGCTACATTATAATTAATATTTGCGGTACCCGCTGCGATTGAAATTTGTCCAGTATTTAAAAATGGGACAGTTCAAGTGTTCGGAGAGGGTACTAGGAGAAGACCTTGGGGCCAAGTCTTGAGTATTTTTATTTTATTTTATTTTAATAACGATTTTAATAAATTTTGGGGACGAAAATCAATCTAGCCTGATCTCTATTCATCAACTTATGTGTTTCGAATATCTCTGACTTTTTCCTTGGATGAATCTTTTCTGAGCTTAATTACCATTCTTTACCTGTTTTGGGCTGAACTAATTTACGTAGCAGAGGACTCCCCAGTGGGAGGCTCCTTTGCACAGGATGCCGGCTAGATTAAAGGTACCACAACGGCGTCTATTTCTGCCGTGAAGCAGTAATGTGTAAAAATTACTGTGTTTTGGTCTAAATGGCGCCGTAGCTAGTGAAATTACTGGGCAAATGAGACTTAACATCTTATGTCTCAAGGGGACGATCGCAGTTGTAGTGCCGTTCTGAATTTTTGTTTTTCAAGAATCCTGAGCAACAATGCATTGCATTGTCCTGCTCGTTTGGTCCCTATTTTCATAAAAAAAAATATCAGTGTGAGGAGCTTATACTCTGTCACATTGCACACGGACATGGTAAATACAGCGTCAGATTTAAAAATTGATGATGATGATGGTTAATACGAGAGAAGAGATCTATAATTCATCTCAATCGACTTCAAACAGGATAAGATAGAATTTCTTACAAGAGAACTTCACTAGTAATTGCAGATAAACAAAATATTTCAACTATATATATATATATACAGGGCGTCCCAAAGTTATGGGACATGAAGGGAATGTACCTTAAATATCGTAGATAGGGTATTTTACTGAAAGAAGACTTTATGTTATTTTTAAAAGTTAGTAATTCTGCATTCAAAGATTTTTTATAGATATCCCTACTTTTCGAACGTCGACGTCGGCAATAAATAACATACTTAAAAAATGACTTAAACATTTTACGTTGTTCCGTTCTTTTAAAATACTATGTTAGTTAAGAAGAGTTATTAGATTTTGGCCATTCTTTTGATTGGCATCATAAAAGTAGGGGTGTTTTTTACATCTATGTCGGTTCCGATTCCCAGACGAGGCAAGTAATTTTAAGAAAATCTTTGAATGCAGAATTACTAACTTTTAAAAATAACGTAAAGTCTTCTTTCAGTAAAATACCCTATCTACGATATTTAAGGTACTTTCCCGTCATGTCCCATAATTTCGGGACGTCCTGTATATATATAAAGTGTATATTACATACCTATACATTAGAACAAATTTAAAAAGACATGTAATCAAAAACTTAGTGAAACAGGAGGATTATGAATTTCAAATATAATTAATAGTGAACTAATAGCTAGAATAACTTTTATATTTCTGTATCTAACTACAAGGAATTAAAATTAACTTCTCTCTTAAAACACAAAACGATATATTCTCGATTGATAAAAATAAATATGGTACCATAATAATAAATAGAGATACAGTATAATCCGGGCTCCGGCATCTGAATTTTGAAGTCATTGTGCGTGATATAATTGAAAAACAAAGCGTATTTGAGAATTTAAGAGAATGTTCTTGGTGCTGAGGAATGTTCCTAAGTATTACAGTTGTTTGAAACGATTATTGGACAAAGTTATGATCTTTAATAAAATATTTTTGCTTTCTCTTATTGGATGTAACTGTAGATTACGAAATAATAGTTATGTGCACTTTTTCTGATTTCCAACCGACTTCAAAGAGTCTCGAATCTTATCTTGCCTTCTTCCCTCTGCCTTCATCTTCTCTTTCATAATTACTCTCGTTTTCTTGGGACTCTTTACCTCAACTTTTCCCAGTAAATCCCCTATTAGAATATGATTTATGCGTGTAACTTAATATGAGAAAAGTCAGTTCAATTTATTCTTGTTATTTATAATAATAGAAACAATATGAAACTATTAACAATAGTTCGTTTTTATCATAAAACCCCCTGAATACAGTAATTTATCAAATATGACAGTGCGCAAGACATAATTTTCGAAAAATTTAAAGCCATATTGTGTTTCATAATTAATGAAGCGATAGGCTTTCTCGGTAACAAAATATTACCGATCTTAGATTCGGATAATCATTACTTGTCTCTTTGTGCGACATTCTTTGCGCCCAGGTGTTCAGAATAATTACATTCTACTGGCGAACAAGGATGGGTATATCCGTGTTTGAAGGAAATAGAAAGGGACGCAGAATCGGCCCTTACGTTGATTGATAACTGTGACAAAAACGTAACAGATGAAAAATAATAATTATGAGATCTTTTGTTACAGGAGTATGAACTAAAACAGGGGTGGCTGATAGTTTCATTGGAGCTTGCATTTAAATTTTAAATTATCTATTTATGATACTATTGAATGACTCTTAGTTTTGATTAAATAGTATAAAATATATAATTTTAAATGAATTCTGAGGCTTCTAGATATGACTTAAGCATAACATTATAGTCATGTATTTATTTTTATATAGAGCCGTATTCTTGTGAGTAATCACGAGAGTAATAATTGGAAAAAAATATTTTTTAATGTTGACATTTTTCTTAGAATAAAGATTTAAATATAGCTACATAGTTCACATTTGGCAACCCTGTGTAAATGCAAGGCCGGGTGCAGTTTGCATTCATCGAAGAGGTAGACAATAAGTTACGAATCGTATGCAGGTAGATATCAAATACAAACTTATTTCGACAGACCAAAAAGCATATTAGTTCATTATAAGTCTTCTACGTATGAAAATAAGAGTTATATTCATGCCATGCGCTGTAAAGACAGCAAAATGATGTGCAAAATTATACTTAATTTTTTTTGACGTTTCATTAGGCAAGTTTGCGCTTTATGGATCACGACGAAGGGATGTATGGACGTGTATTGTTTCGTCAAATACATGAGAAACTCTGTCAATAAAGTTGGGTGGTACTGTTTTTTCAAGCCGGTTTAGATTTCTGAATTTGGATTTAAAATAACAGAATGAATTGGGGTATGGAACTTTATCTCTCACTGCATTTAGGCTTCAAATGTTTTTAAACAGTTAGGTAACATGAAAGCTACCTCATTCAGAGCTACGGGTCTTTTTGGGACTTAGACTTCTTAATAATTCTTCTCCATCAGGCTCTGTTTCTCGCTGTTCTCTAGGATGACCTCTATAAAATTCTCTTCGGGTTTTCTTTGACACTGGTATCAACGCATTATTGCTTGCTACCAACTGGCTTGGTGTCCTTTCTGTCCGGGATTTTTAGAAACAGTTTTGACAGCTCTCGTGTCACATATTTGTTCCAGATGATCACCCATCTTAGTTTTTGAGACTAACAGGGCTTAACGATCGTTTCATTGGGTATCAGCGCAACCAAGTCTCAAATCTCGCGTTGTTCCAGAGATATTCCTTAAGACATTGCATTGGATTTGTCCTATTGCGTTAGAGTCCAGGTTTCACAGGCTAACATAATATTATCTTACTGTTTAAGTTTTCATTTTAAATACATATTTCAAATTCTTCATAAGTGTTCCCATATTATCTTTATCTATTTATGCTGTGTGTATTTATAGTGTGTTTAAATTGGCTTCACTTTCAAAAATGTCTTTATTTTTTTATAAATATTTTTTCTTCTATTTGTTCACTTACTCAAGTTGAAACGTTTATGGATTTTTGGTTGCAGCACTTTGTATAGATTGTCCCTATTAAAAATGATTTCCTAAAATGATGAAGCTGTAATGTAATGTAAGGAGATGATATTTTAATACGTGGCGTGTCGTGCGAAGCAACAAAAGCAATGAAGCAACGTCTCTATGCAACGCCTAGCCTAGCCTAGGTGATCTAGCCGGTCACAAAGCAGCTCTGCGTTGCACGAGGTCAAATGGATCGAGCTGATACTGGGGTTCGCCAGACCAGAAATGACAGCAATACTCCATATGTGGCCGGACCTGCGCTTTGTAGAGTGCTAAAATGTGGGCCAGCTTATCAACGTGATTTGAGTTCGATTGCTGGAAAAGTTGCTTCGGTTGATGGCATTGATGCTATTCAGACTAGTTTTTTGTGCTTGCAATCCTAACATTATATCGAATTAAATATGCTAGATACCTGTTACAATTATGAAATGTTAAAATTTCCCTCCGGCACCCTCAATGCAGGACATGCCTAGTTTGAAGATAGATAATGTGTGCCAGCTTTATCAACTCGTTCCTTAGAGAAAGAGTCTTAGGAAATCCGACAGTACAATAATTCTATAAGATTCTCTCTATTACTTTTGAGGATCTTCAAAATGTGTAAAGTGGTAATCTATTAATGTTTCTTAGCTCGTAGCTAATACAAACAATAGCATTAACGTGGTTTATCGACAATTCTTACGGTCATTATTCGCGGAGATTAATTACCTCTCTCGTTGGGTTTTATCTTCACGACCGATCGATACGTGTACTAAATCAATTTAATCTAATAATTAAAAGCATTGCATGTTTTTTTTTGTTCACTGACAAAACAAGATGAGGTATGGCCACAGTGTCTAAAACTACAGAGAGTTTCAATACTTATTAATATTGAGAATGAGAATTTGGCTATCCTCTATTATCAAATTACAATGCTTATTTTTTTCCGAGGAAAATATTTATTGATTACCGTATAACTTGTGAAATTTTAGGTGATTTAAGTGTGAACACATGATAAAACAGAGAGAAGAAGAATAAAGAAATTTATAGTAACCTCAATAATTTGTTTTATTTTTTTTTCATTTTTGTTTTCAATTTATATTTATTTATAGTATTTTTCTCATTTTTGTTATTATTTATTAATATTACATACATCAAAAGTCCTGAATTTACCAGATAACAGACCAATGTAAGCCAACAAATCTATTGTTGATGACTTATCAACATCACACGTAGTTTCTGTATGCTCATTACTCTGTTGCTAGATGAATCGTATAGATTAGAAGGTGAGGTTGTGCCTTCAGGTCACCGATCCTATCTCCATAGTACGTCAAACCGTCTATCCAATGTCGAGGCCTACACTACTAATTTAATTTTAGTCCCCTGACCTTTAGGTTACACTTGGCTCTAAAAAAACTTATACATCAATCATGAAAGATGCTTCTTATTCCGTTTGGACGGCTGATATCGAGCGGCTTCGAGCTAGGGATCGCGGACTCAAGCCAACTCAGACGTAGGACTACATACAGTGCTGTAAATGAGACTATAATTCTATCTGTCTTTAACTATAAAAAAGTAATATGTTTAGGCTGACGTAAGAGTATGAACGTAGGTTAAATCATATCCCGGAATGTTTAAGAGTTCCCTAAGGAGCATGGTATTTATAAATGCAAAACGGATGAAGGCGTTTTTCAACGGCAGAGCATGAAGTAAACGATTTAATAACTATTAAATCAGACATATGTACATAAATTGAGTGGCATTAACAAAGAAGAAAGACACAAAGAGCCAGTAGAGGAGGATTTTTTAAAATATGGAAGAAGAGTGCGCGTATGCGTTTTTTTTTAAATGTCGGCACCCATTTATTAAAATGAAATTGATAAAATTTTGATTCAAATTAGGTATAATGTTATTCCCTTTAGCGTTTACGACTTCTTCTCTTAGTAAGTTTCAATATGACTGAAAATTTACTGCCCCAATCCTGACGAAATTCTTTAAAAATGAATCCAAAGGTTACAGATTGTCTTGGATGCTTCTAGCACGTTCGAGTCATCAATAGATGAATGACTGAATCTTGTAACCACATAATGTAGTATATCTACAGTTACAGCTGTTATAACACATTATGTGCAAGATATTGTAACACGTATTTCGATTTACTTTCACATTTATACATCTATGACTGATATAGGAACAAATTGTTTATCACGCAGTTGAAGCTGTTAATGTATTTCTTATATTCTTTTCTAGGGTTCGCTCGCAACTTTTCCCCCGTAGAATTAGTCAAACTTTCAGACTGGCTATTAAATCTATTTTTTTGAATCTATTTTATAATTTTGTAGTAGGTATATCCGAAAAATTCAATTCAAATAATTCTTATTCAATTATAATAAACACTTTTGGAAAGCCAATTATTATAGTTTTTTATACCATTCGATTCGAAAGGCTTGTTATGCTGAGAATAATCGGCAAGAAACATTGGCTCTTTTGAGAGTCATAAAAAATTAAAAACTTAATTGTTCTTATATCCACCTCTTTCATAAGAAAAGAAATTGTAAATCAAACATGAGATTTAAGATACAATCAAATGAGGGCTCCACAGATTTTGTAGTTCCCAAAAGAAAAAAGAATGAAGTTTAAATTCAGAATGTTCTGGCATCAAAATTTATTTCGATTTTCAAGACTTTCATAACTGAATCGGTATTGTTTTACGAATGTATTGTATCGTAATGTGATGTTATTATAGCAGTATTGAGTACCAAATAGATTCCCTGCTAGTATGTAATACCAGCGTCGAGAGGACACAGGGCCCTCGCAACAAGTCTCGCATCTCGCCACGCTGTCTACGAGTGAGGCGGTTTACGATCGACCGCCAGCCACTTTTATTGGCTACCTCACGCCGAAGCCTCCATACAGCCTCCATTCATTTTCAACATATATTTTTTATCGCTCCGTCACTTAGATAATTTATTGACAATCAACACACGTGCATTTCAGAATATTTTATGTCGGATTTTTATGTGCACGGGGCAATTTGACGAGCGGTTCTACACTATTGATGGATAAGGCTTCTAATTATATCCTTTATACTTTAATATTGTAACATTTTATTCAAATACTACATTTTGGTTAACTTATTAAGTTTGTGCTATAGTATCTGAGTTATATTTATCTTCTACAAGTGCTGACCCGGCAAGCTCCTTTGCCATATAAATTAAGTACCCCGCGCCCGCTCATTGTATGAATTGTCATATTGTGTAGTATTTTCTTTGATTAACTTGAGTGTTACACATTTAAATAAAACACTTTTAAAGGATTAAAACGCGTTTGTATGTGTTTTACATTAGATTTTTCAGTTCCCCTGAAAATGAGATCTGGAAAGGTCTTGAAACATTGGGTTAACTAAAATAAAAATAAAAATATAACTTTAACGCAAAGACCTAATGTAATAACGATGTGGCAGCATTTGAACGCTAGCTAATATAGTAACTTTGGTAAATGCGGACGAAGTCACGGGTAACAGCTAGTAAAAACCAAACTAGTATGTTACGATGTGATTTGCGATTAAAATCAATTTATAACAGTGGCATGTTCCTATAAGCACATAATCAGTCGTTATTGAAACATTAAACAAAGTATATTTTTGTAACAGCCCAAAAGCCTTTAAAACTAAGAAATAAAGAAATTCATAAATCGAAGAATCATTATAATCTTTAAATGCTCTTTCTTCAATCGGGAGGAAAATAAGATTCAGATATAAAAACTAAGATGAATGTCCCATTTATAGATCTATGAAACGATAGAAATTCGCACGTTCCCGTAAGTAATGAAACTATCCACATAAATTAATTTTTACGACGAGAAAATATCCTCGAAGGTTTTTTATCTTCGGGGGTATTCTGGTGGTGAATTGTATAAGGTATTTAATGATAATCTATCAGTCCACACAATTTAAAATGTAAGAAACAGGAATAATGTATTATTGTCTTAAACTGGCCAATACTAAATATGTAAAGTTATCGAATAAAAAACGGCAGTTCTGCAACAGAGGTGGTTTTTATCCGTGCGACTGGAAGCATTGTATGTATTTATTTATAATATTAGCTTAAGAGTGCGGCATGTGTTTCGCTAATTATAGTTTTTAATGTTAATCGAATGATTCTTTGACTGACACCAGACACATAAAGCATTCTCGCTGATGCCATAAAAGTCCCGAGCGGTTTTTCAACGTCTCCAAAGACATGCGATGTAATAACATCCCAAAATAATATTGCCCTGTTAAGATCCCTGTATAGATGGCGCTCGTGGATTCTTATTTAAAAGCTTATAACTTTTATCAAAATCAATCTTTTGATAACATAAAGTACAATTTGAATCTATAATGTGACTTTAAATAAGTATTTTTTATTATCTTAATCGAATATAAATTAAGTACTATAATTTTTCGATAGAATAGTTAAGCCATAAGCTAAACTTGTATTTATTAACTGAGATTTTTATTTCAGTGACAACATACCAAATAATTCACTTCCGTAAAATGACAGCAAGTCTGCGATAAATACATACCTGAAACAGAAATTTCAAAATTAAAATTGGTTCATACTTTTTTTATATGCGCAAAACCATAGTGTCTAGAGATGATAGGTCAGCCCTTAAGACGTTTCTTTGTTTTAAGGAATATTTAGCACTATAAAACAGTGAAATAATTAATCATCACTATATACATATTATAACACAAAGTCCTCCACCGCGTCTGTCTATCTGTCTGTCTGTTCACGATAAACTCAAAAACGACTGCACCTATATTCACACTGTTTTCACCAATGGATAGCGTGGTTCTCGAGGAAGGTATTAGTATATGATTTGTTAAGTGTTCGTTTACATTTTTTAATATATATTAAGGAAATATGTCGGAGATACCGGAAAAAATAAGCTTCGAACGGAAACGCTGTCGAAACCCTTTGTAATAATAATGTATGGTGGAATTGTGTTTCTTATATAGGCCTACAGAAAGAGTCCGCGATAGCATATGTTAGTCTCTTAAGGATAGCATACTCTATTTTAATATTATCTCTCTCCATTATAATATTTTCAAAATTGGCAATTATAAAGCGGTAATGTAAAAGCCGTTGGCAAAAATACGATATTAAACCTTGTCATTGTCAGCTAGTAAATAATATAATAATTAGGAATGGCACGCATCGTGCGTAAGTTTCTCAGTCTGTCGCGTAACCTACACTGGTGTGACTCTATTTTAAGGGTTCCATATCTCCAAAGGAAAAAACGGAGCCCTTACAGGTCATTTTCCGTGCATTCGTCTTTCAAGATACTGTATCTCAAGAACATGACATGTAATATATAAATGTAGGTAATGTTATTAAATTGTAATAAAGATTATAATAATTGAAAAGCGACAAATGTAAATTATAGTCTTATAATCGAAATTGTAACTTTTAACTTTGAACCAAAAGTATCATTCCATCGGTGTTATTTTTTGTTAATAACTTACCAGTCAAGTCATCTAAATCGCGATCAAAATTTTAAAGATTACAGTTTCAATTTGGAGTGAGCTAAAACGGTTTCTAAACAGTCAATACAGACATTAAAAGCCACGGCTGCGAAGTGTGAATCCTTAGATTAAGAGGCATCAGGTCGGAATGCATGCTTCGACACGTAACGGGTGCTTCTCGCAAGCATTCCGAGCTTTTTCTAACATTCCTCGATACCGCCTCGCGAAGCTAATTGTACATAATTTCTTCGTCGTGCTTATTTTAATAGCTTTATTTTTTGTACGTTCGCAATGTTTGACATTAGATTGTGTCATTATGATAATGAAATTTTTATTTACGTAAACTTACAAAAAAGCATCTGTGAATAGTCATAAAATGTTCACAAGTGCGCAAAAGCGTCAAAAAGTAAATTACGTAAGTAATTAAAAATACGTCAGTGGATGCTACAGGGTCGAAAGTCGCGATAGGCTTGGTACCGTACTAAAAACTTCTTTATCCTCAGTATATTCCTCAATATTATAGTAACCTTTTCCCATTAAAACAGTTTTATATATGTCTTGAATGTTTTGTCAGGCAATTATGTACTCGTGTTATTTAATACAATAGCAACGTCATCATTTTACTGTACTTTTGACAAACTTGGCTCAACTTGACTGTTACAGCTGTGAAAACGTCGAAAAAAATTGAAGTTGACAGAAAACTTCTATTTTGAGCAATGCACGCACACTTACCCAAAGTGATATACAAATCGATACACTCGTGTCACGCACACTAAAGTTATAAACCTGTCCTGTTTTCATCGATTGTCTAGCAGCAAGAAGCTCTTTCTAGACACATAAATTCAGTTTGAAACTTTGAAATTAATAACTAATATAGACTCAATTTGGTTATACTTGGTAAATCGCAATTTTTAAAGTAAAACTTCGTCTCAAACTTTTTCGTCTGTGTGTTGCATGTCGCGTGACGGTCGGTCGGCGCCTATAGTTCGCAGCAGCTGACCGTGTAGTGTATAGACTATTACTCATTTGTGCCAGTGCTCCACGCTATTTTTAGTTAAATGTCTATAATGTGAAAAAAAGTTTCACCATTAGCGTGATTTCATGAAACCACACAATCCTTTTTTTTTCTTTATATTGAGATTTACTAAAAATCTTGCAACATTTGTCATGTAAGGTAATTTTGGTTTGGAGTATCACTAGAACCTGTAACGAGGTGAGTTATTCACGGGTCTGCGAAGAACATATCACGACCGACTCTCATTACAAATTATAGACGCATTCTTAACTCTGTATTAAACAAAGAACCCATCTATTTACGCCGGGATGCAATCATTGTATGAAAAATGGATTAACTAACGTCTTGTTTTAATGTGCATAGAATATGCGATATAATATGATACTTTTTATAAATTAGGTTCTTGAAGTATAACAAGAATGTTATAAAAGCTCCAGCAAAGTGCATATGTGCATAATTCTTGCATTCAGAATGGTGTAACGGCACCTTCCGTAAGAGTGAGCGAGTGCGCTATATTGACAATACTCCTTTGTTTTAAGCTGAGGCTGCAACATGCGATGGTGGCTTATAAAAAAAGCAATAAGCTTGTGATTTTTAATAATTATTATGAAAAGGTTTCAGGTAAAAAATAAATTACAATTTTAAAAATAAGCTGCCCGTAGATACTGAAACGCTTGAAACTTTTTTTGAATGATGTTATTTACATCACCTAAGCACTAGTAATATATAAAAGTTAATTTATTCGATCTATTAGTACAGTAAATTATACACTTGCTTCGAGCTTATGTTAAATAAATTAATTGTTTGCTTATACTGCAATAAAATATATTTTTAGTATAGTTTTCTCATGTTTTTCCTAAGTTGAATTGTGTTGGTGTTATTGTAATAAAAATATTGTAGACTTAAACATGGTTTTTACTTAAGCGCTCGTAATAATTGTAAGAAATGTTCATTTAAGTTTAGGTTAAAAGACGTAGGTATCACGAATTTTCACAGCCGAATAGTTAGTGAACCCGACCCGATAGGTGCGATCATTTATATGATGTATATGGATGTCCGTCTCCGAGTCATGGATGTTTATATGTATTTATGTATGTTTAAGTAAGTATATTGTATTAAATATATCGTTGTCTTGTACCCATAGTATCTAGCAATATCTAGTATCTGGCAAGACAATTTGTGTAAAGGTGTGTCAATATTATTAGTAAAATAAAATTTATAATATATTTCTATGAGAAAATTAATTTTATTCTAGTAAGAACCACACGTAGGATTACCTCACATATCACATTAAACATATCCACAGCATATACGTATTCTAAAACGTTACTCAGCTACAAAAACAATTGTAACTGTAACAGATGTAAAACGAATGATCAATAGATAAAAAAGAACAATCATGACATGAAACTACGTTGGTCCGTTAGTACCGTTGACACGATGTGGCACCTCAAACAACCTTTGTACTCTCGTTATAATCGACCACCCGATAAGAGAAGACACAGAAATTCCACGAGCGCACGTCGATTATACTCTAAGTGAAAATAAAAGATTGTTTATAGAGTTTGAAGAAGACGACATGACAATAGATGACGGTGATTGCCCGAGACTCGGCGGCGAATGCTCTCGCGCCGCGAACAATCTAAAATAGTATTTAAATCTACATATTTAGAGTCTATTAATTTGAGAGCTTTAAGAAAACATGTGACTTTAAAGAGATGATTATGAGAAGTGGGGGCGTGATGTGGGAACGAGAAGGCTCTATAGGAACGATAGAGATGCAAGTCGAGTTAGGGTCACAAGCGTGATGTTAGGTCAGCCACTTTTGCACCTCGCCATAACAACGCGTCTCAAATTATTACAGTCGTTTGATAAGTATTGCGAGATTGGTACTTACGATGTTAATTAAGTGTTTACCTTCGCTGTAGGTACAATTCGTTGACACTATTCAATTTGATTTTACCATAATCGCTCGTTAACGTTTGACAAACACTTTCCGTTACTTTAACAACTATCTATTAGGTTATAATTGAATTAAAATTTCGTGAGAAGCATCTTGAAAAAGTTTTGTCGTGACATGGCAAAAAGTAGATTGACTGCAGAAATTTTTGGAGAGGTTATTGATGAAAGTATTGAGAAAGGTCAACCTTGGCGTACATTCCACGATTAGATCAAAGACGTACAGACATAATGCTACGTTGAGAGTGAGTTAGAAGAAAGAGATCGAATAAAATAATTTATTGGAGTTAAAGAAGACAAGGAATTATGTCAATACCACAATCATTACGTTTAAGCTGTAATATTACATATCATAGTCTAGGGATACAAAGAAATGCGTTAAGGCATTTATGTTACATGAACTTAGCTCAGGTTACAGGTTAAACCTCATTGTACCTGATGTTTTAAATTGTCTTCTTTCACATGTTTAATAAATTATGTTATTTTAACAAATGAAACTGTTATTTGATGTTAGATGATCGCCGATGTTCATGCTTTCTTTAGACACCAACTGTCTTACATATAAACGCAGTGTTAAGACAATCCAAGTTTAAAATTTATTCTCCGTGTCATGCAATTCTATAGTGACAACTTGGAATAACTTTACTTCGCGATTATAAGTAACACAGCAAAAGTACGAGACTTTCCGGCCCTTATTATAATTCCATATTATACTATCTAACTCACCACTTAAGGATATTGATTCCAATGTCGTAGAAGAATTTGAAAATGCTTCCGTTTCCGTCAAGCACGAAACAATATTAATTTCAATCATAAAAGACGGTAGCTGTCGCTAACAAAAATCAGGAAATCTGCTGAAATATTTTTTGTAGTTATAAAATTTCTTGTGCAAACAGCTGAAATAACTTCAATAATATTAGCAATATTATACTGGCTATAAAATAGTTAACGGCCTCAATCAATAAAACGCTTCAGAGCATCTTAAAACAGCTAGACTTAAGATTTCAAAATGCAATTTGATCCAACGTTAATGCATCTTAATGTGTATTTTATGTGTTACACAAGATGTGTACAGACTAAGAAAGTCGTAAGCGACCACTATCTGGTGTTATTAAATTCTTTGACGTACCGAAATTCTAAATTATGAATGAGGTATAAATCAGTGGGGTGATCATAAAACAGTTTATGTTTTGTTCTGGTGGTTATATTGGTACGATTACTCTTTTAAATTGGCCGAGATCTGCTTGCAAATAACTGTTCCATCATTTTGTAATCTTGTTTAGTCGTAAAATGCTTCGGCTGTTTTGATGTTAGGAAAATTTTGTGAGTTTTCCTTTAGTAAATTTTATTGATTTTTAGTATTTGTTTTGATACACTTCCATTAAAAATGTTCCTTGATCTGTTTAGATAAATTTTTATTTTAAAAGTTTGCAAAATATGAACCTAGCTACAACAGTAATGATCATGTAGGAGATATTTTGAGATAGCTAATAGTAACAGAGCTTGTATGAAAGGTTTGATGCTTGAGGAAGATCCTTTAAGATTTAGTTACTTTGGCATTTTGAGGACAAGAATCTTTTCCAGTCCATCTCTTGGAAACAGGCGTGATTTTATGTAAAAGTAGTTTAGTTGGCAATAAAGGAAATTAGAGCCAAGCGTTATGGTCTGCAAAAAAGGATAAGATTAGTATTTTCTTTGATTAACGCGAGTGTTACACATTTAAATAGAACACTTAAAGGATTAAAACGCGTGTAATTGTAACGGTTTTACATTAGATGCTTGCGTAAAAAGTTAAAATTTTATTTTAGTTAACCCGACGTTTCAAGACCTTTCCAGATCTCGTTTTGGAAAGGTCTTGAAACGTCGGGTCAAACATCTAATGTAAAACCGTTACAATTACACGCGTTTTAATCCTTTAAAAGTATTTTATTTAAAAGGATAAGATTACACAAATTTGGTTTCTGTGTAAACTTTGCTATAAATAATTATGCCACTAATTTGTTATTATTACACGAGTAGTAGTACACCTATTTTAGTACACTAGATACAGGTGTAGAGGGAAGAGCGACGGCCAAGTGGTGCAAGACCGTTAGCAACGACACAGCTACGTACACAGAATATACAAGGCAGAATGTCTTAGCGCTCCCAAACAAAGACGAGCAAACAAGTAACAGAAACAGACGAGGAAGAAGAAGAAGACCTATTAAACTAAAAAGGTTGTATAACTACGTAGTATATTGTATTAAATGTGTAAGATTAAGTGTACAAACACGTACAAAGATTTAAAAACTAACGGCCAAAAGTGTCTAGAATTGTTAACACGAAATTAAGTCGTATTTAAGTCATTTACCGCTAGTAGCAGATCGCATCCTTAAAGTTAATGTTTCATTATATCACATGGTGTCTTTGACTGCAAAATGAAAAAGAAAGTGGCAGTATTATATTTAATGAAAAAACTTTCTGTAACTGTGTTGTAGGGAAATTAGAGGAATTGGATATTTAATACCCGCATCATTTGTCACGTACGTACATATTCTACATTTATCTGCCAATTTGTCTTTTTTTTTGTATTGTGTATAATGTTACATGTTTAGGTAGTGAAAGAAGTTGCAATACAAGACTCACCTGAGTCTCGAGAAAATCAGAAATAAATTAATGAACAGTTAGACATTGAAGTGTCTATATAAAAGGCGGTAACACATCATTTAAATTATCGAAAATATAATATCATTAGCTAACAGATCATAGCTTCCGTCATAATAGTTAGGATTTAATGAAACATTATGAAAAATAGCATTAGCGAGGGTGCAGCCGATGTGATAGATGACTTGGTGGTGACTTGCTTTTACAATTCGTTCCAATATTGACCAAATATAGATAAGTAGTGTATTTTATTATATTTAATACAGGCCGGGACCGTCAATTCTTCATTGTGACTCACACGTCATGATTTTTTTATGGTAAATGGTAAATGAGGACAAACGAGCGTACGGGTCACCTGGTCTTAAGTCACTCACTAATCACCGCCGCTCACATTCTCTTGCAACACCAGAGGAATCACAGGAGCGTTGCCGGCCTTGGCGTACGCGCTTTTTTTGAAGATACCCATATCGTATCGTCCCGGAAACGCTGCACAAGGAAGCTCATTCAACAGCTTTGTAGTACGTGGAAGAAAGCTCATTGAAAACCGAAGTGTGGAAGACCGGCACATATCCAGATAGTGGGGATGATATCCTAATTTGTGGCGTGTCGTGCGAAGGTGGAATTCGGCGGTAGGAATAAGTGAAACAGCTCTTTGGAACTCTCCCCGTGATAAATGCGGTAGAAGACATAATGAAGCGACGTCTATAGGCAACGCCAAGTGATCCAGCCATTCACAGAGCACTGGGTCCATAACAATCGAGCTACTCAGCATTGCACGCAGTCAAATGGATCGAGCTGATTCTGGGGTGCAAAAGATCAGAGATGACAGCACTACTCCATATGTACCTGTGCTTTGTAGAGCGCTAGAATGTGGGCCGGCTTGAAGTATTGCCGTGCTCTACTAATGACGCCCTTCTCCTTTTTTATCGAAGAGGAGGATAAAACGAGCGTACGGGTCACCTAAATGATTCTATTTTATACCCTTTGTATAAACATGAGTTGCATCATACTGAAAAACTTCGAGATATTTCAAAGAAACTCCCAATTTCTAAATTCCTAAGCTTAGCTAATAATGTGACAAGAAAAGATTAGTTGTTTCTTACAACCCAAAATAGAAGAGCTTCAATTTTTACTTTTGATTTAGAATCACATAAGCTTCGAAAACGATAATAAAGTCCAAGTCATCCCATAAAACATACAAATAAATGGATCCAGAGAAAAAACCCGATCAACTGAATGAATACAATGACAACTGCACGCTCACAAAAAACAGTATTGCTGTAAAAACAACAATTAAAACCATCAAAACGGCCGCTCTTAAGAAATATATTTGGACAGAGATCTGGACCTCGTTTTTAATGGTATCTGGTGTTTATACTGAATAGCGTCTTTAAATTTGAAGGTACATATCAATCATCTATATACGAACTTTAATGATACCACTAGCTAGATAGCTATATTATCAAAAAGAACTGTTACGTTGACTAAGAACTATGAAATATACTGTACCAGGTGGAGGGGTAAGAACCTACATTTTATGGTATTTTCACATGCGTTACATAGTTTCGGTTTGTATAATATCTTTTGACTTGATAAAGCTTGCGTGACGCTTTATCTTTAAATGTTCAGCTCTAGTTGAGATCAATCAATTGCGTTTATAATTGATATGATATAGTAACATACAGAATGACTTGTATTTTTACTTAATATAATATAAATAATATTTTTTTGTTGGCCCATACTCATCGAAAAGCCAAATCGAAAGAGCGTCTCAAAAGCTACATCACAAAAGTGACACCCATAAAACACCATAACAGAGTGAAGTATTAACAGGAAGCTAATCCCCGTGGCTGTATGTATATGTTATCAGAAATATCAATGAAAACAATATACCAAAACTTCCAGAGACCCGGAGATACATACCGAGCCGTGACGTAATTACCTCTGATTGGTTCGAACTGAAATTTTATTAAATATCTTATTTATTTCAGTGTGTTACAGTAAAACCATTTGTTATTTTTCAAACTGATAACTCTCATTTCTGCCATTAATTACACAAATTTAATTTGAAAACAAAAATTATGTACGATGCGGGACTCGAATCCGCGATCTTCCACTGGGGCAATCGTTCGAGTGACATATCGTTGATAAATCTTGTATGTTCAACTCTTAGGGGTTGAGCAGGTTATCAACTGTAAAGTAGATCCTGTAGATGAAGCCACAGCCTGAACGCGAAATGTAGCGGGTTTGAGGCCCGCATCGTTCATAGATTTTGTTTTCAAATTTATTTTGTGTATTTCTCTAAGAATATTGATTCCATAATATTTCTCTAAGAATGCCCATTCCACTATATAAATTACGGTGGACTAAAGTCATGTTCGTACATAAAACACCTAAATGGTCATTGCAATCAAATCCCAACTTGATCTTGTCCTATGCCCTTAGCTCTATCTCCACTATCTTCCAATTAAGGTGGGATGGCATATGATTATCTTGAGGGTCATTACAGTCCACAGACTCCACAGCATCCATTGCTATCTGTTTGTATTTGCAAAACTTCAATCGATACACGGGCTGAGTGATTGAGATGAACCGGTTGTAGGCAGTGACTGAACGCATTCAATGTTAAATATGAAGATTGTTGATACATGTGATGTGATCCAAACATGGATTCCGATGCGGCAATGTATTATTAACTATCTATATGTATCTCCGAAGACCAACTCAAGACTTATTCTAAAGATTGTGAGAAGCACGATTGAAATCAAATACTAGAGTTTACAATTTGTCAATGTGAATACGGTAGGTAATATTTAACTGCAGTGTAAGACCAGCATTCAAATTAAAATATTTTCACTTATTAAAAGTGAAAAACTACCACCTATTCAAAGAAGTATGCCTCAGACCTGACAAGAACGGGCGGAAGAAACTCAGCGGGCTTTTTTTTCATAAAAATATGGTATGTTATATTAGCCTGAGGGCGGTCGCTCCATTCCCAATCTATGGTATCCTTATGAAAGTAATTTATGTTATAACACCCACATAAACATTTTATTAAAAATTCTTTTGAATTTCTTAATACATTTGCGACACACAAGACTCACTAAATCACTTATATGAGTAGTAGACATAATAATATTATTTTTGTTCTTGGTATTAACATTATGGTTATGAGAGTTACTTGCAAATTCGCTTATGTGCCTGTGTACATACATAACATTATCAAGAATATATTGCGAGGCATAATGCCTTTGATATTTATGTTATATAATAGTTATATGTAATAGTTTTTGATATCAATGAAAGCACCACCAGCAGCTGTGGGAGAAAAAAGAAAAAAGTCTCATGAAAATCTCCCAAATTGTTGTTTGCGCTCTTTCTAAAGATATGCAATTTATAAGATACTGATATTATATACTGATATAAAATAATCATAATCTAGTCCCCGGCTGTCTAATCACTTAATTTTCCGCTGTTGAGTTATGATTTACAACAAAGCCATTTTTTAATAAAACAAAAATTAAATTAAATTTGTTTAAAGCCTAATGCCTGAATATTGGCTGGAACTTTATTATAAAAGTGTATACATTTTACCTTTTACTCAGTATTTAACAGAATGCTTATTATTATTTAAGGAATTGAATTTACTAGACATCTTAATGCTTTTTCAAACTTAGTTACTTACATAGACTTACAATAAACTAGTGAATAGACAAACGAAGAGTGCCTTTATTAAATACTATTATTCTAATTACTTCAGGATTAACAGTAACCTGAGCTCACCATGCTATTATAAATAATAATTTTAATCAAACAACTCAAGGATTATTTTTTACTATTATTTTTGGTATTTATTTTTCTTTACTTCAAGCTTATGAATATTTTGAAGCCCCTTTCTCTATCTCAGATAGAATTTATGGGTCAACATTTTTTATAGCAACAGGATTCCATGGACTTCATGTTATTATTGGAACTATTTTTCTTTCTATTTGCTTAATTCGACATTTAAATTTTCATTTTTCTAGAAATCATCATTTTGGATTCGAAGCAGCAGCATGATATTGACACTTTGTTGATGTTATTTGATTATTCTTATATATTACTATTTATTGATGAGGAAATTAATTATTTATATAATATAAATAGTATATTTGATTTCCAATCAAAAAGTTTAATAAATTTAATATAAATAATACTTATTATTCTTTTAATTTCAATGATTTTCTTTATTATTTCTAATATTCTTATAATAATTTCAATAATAATTTCTAAAAAATCAATCATAGATCGAGAAAAATGTTCTCCATTTGAATGTGGATTTGATCCTAAATCTCTCCCTCGAATTCCATTTTCATTACATTTTTTTTTTAATTACAGTTATTTTTCTTATTTTTGATGTTGAAATTGCTTTAATTTTCCCTATTATTAAAACATTTAATTTAACTAATTTAATTATCTGATTCAAAACTTCTATATTTTTTATTATTGTATTACTATTAGGTTTATATCATGAATGAAATCAAAAAATACTAAACTGAAGCTATTAATAAAGGATTATAGTTTAATTAAAACATTTAATTTGCATTTAAATGATAATGAAATTTCATTTTATCTTAAATAAGAAGCAATTTTGCATTTAATTTCGACTTAAAAGATAGAGTTATTAACTCCTTATTAATTAATTAATTAATTAATTGAAACCAAAAAAGAGGTATATCACTGTTAATGATAAAATAAACGGAGATACAGCAAGAGAGAAAAGAATGATAGTCTTTTGTTACTGTAACCGAATTTGATTTGCAAGTCGTAAACTGTCAGCCATGCTTGAGATTTATATTACATTAGTTAGTCACTAATATAGTTAAGCAAAGCGCTCTCTTATTAATAAATATTATAAAACAAAATCCTCCGCCGCGTCTGTCGTCTGTTAGTGAAACTGAAAAACTACTGCACCGACTTTCATACTGGCATCACCAATGGATAGCGTGATTCTCGAGAAAAGTTTTAGTATATAATTTGTTAAGTTTTTGTATACATTTCTATATACATTAAAGATATTTGTTGGAAGTGTAGGAAAAAAATAAGCTACCAAGGGAGCTTTCAACGAAAACGCTGTCTTTGAGATAAAACAAAGCAATATATATTTATAGTTCTACAGAAAAGTCCGCGAGGGCATATGTCTATCTCTTAAATATAACATATTTCGGTTATGTAAAAACTTTTTACACAAATACGATATTAATCCTATTATTTTTTTAATTCATTCATTATACAATTATTTATTTCCGATGGCTTTAGAATACATTGTTCCCGAATACTTATGTACAATTTTTTTTTCTACTTCTGTTTCAAAGATTTACTGAAATTTCTAGCGATAGAGAATTGCTAATATCAAAGTATTTAGAATGTTCTCTCTCTACTGAAAAAAAGGCGTTATGTTTATCAGTCTTCATTAAATCTTGATTCAGTCTATGTAGTTATTCTGATTATAATATATTCTCCAGATATGAATTCATCACGTGAATAATGATTTTAAAATAAACATTTATACACGACACTGTCATGAAAATTTAACGTGGAAAAAACCTTTATGACTATCAATCGCTGAATATACTTTCGTCTCAAAGAATCCTATCACGTATGTACTACAATGAATAATTCGAAAAACGAGTCATTATATCATTTAGGATGGCTAATGGATGGTTCATATGTGTTTAAAAGTTGTTTTGTATGTTGATCACGGTTCCTCATGTAAAATTATTTGCGTATCCATCGGCCATTCGATAGATAACTGACCGTAAGCTTCAGTGATTGAGTTATGGTTCCAATAGGGCTGATTAATGTGATACCTTAGTTGTAAGTTCCATTGTGTGCCTCGTATATTCCACATATAAAAAAACATTATCTCGGTAGGAATGTTAAAATAAATTTTTAGTTTATAATTATTAATTACTTTGAAAGGTACGTCAAGAAATAATAATAACACTTAATTCTCTAGGTATTCAAAAATACATAGTTTTTAAAATAAATACCGAAAATTTACGTTTTAATTTTGGGGAGCGCGTGGCTGCTGTCACTCTGTATATTTATATATATCGTGTAACGGTCCTAAAACTGACTCTCTAGTGTAACGCTTGAAAACCTGACGTTTAGCTTGAGTAGATAACCTACGTGGCGAGCCGCCCGAACGTCCGTATAAAAGCTGCGCTTCAATAGAATATTCAACATAAATTAATAGTATGTTACTACCACGGCCTATACCTTCTTGTACCACAAGAGGAATCACAAGATCGTTGCCGAACTCATAAAGCGGCGAATAAACGTACATATGACTTAGAAAACCGAATACGTGGCGGCTGAGGATCGAGCTTAGGGCACCGTGGTGAGAGACATCGGTTCTATAAGATAGATAGACAATTTTTATTCATTTGAAAAATCAGTAGATTGTTTTTTTTTTAATGAAAAGCTGATGGTAACTGATATGCTCTGCCCATTTCTAAGCGGCACGACAACTGCGCTCATCAGCTTGAGAACATAAGATGTCAAGTCTCATTTGCCCAGTTATTTCACTAGCTACGGCGCCCTTCAGACGGAAACACAGTAATGCTTACACATTACTGCTTCACGGAGAAATAGGCGCGTTTATGGTACCCATAATCTAGCCGGCATCCTGTGCAAAGGAGCCTCCCACTGGTAAAATAATTTATTAAGGTAAGATAAAAATATTTTCATTTATTTCAAGAAAAAGTAATTACCACATTGGTAAGTAATTATTATCACCGCCACATTAATTACTGTTATTGTATTGCAAAACACCTGTTTTGGTTTCGCGACGTTTTCCTTAAACAAAGGAAAATAAATGAATTTTCAAAGGCCGAAAAATATAAAACGATAAGAGGATTAGGCGGAGCGGAGATGACATTGGAAATTAAGCCTGTTTTCTTTTGTAATTTTCCCCCTTTCCCCCATTTTCCACCCTCGGGCGGTGAACGTTAAAAATGTATATTTACTGAATCCGGGGTGGTTTTGCTTGAGCAATTTCAGTGTATGTCTGTGTGCCCACTTTATGATGTTACGTAAGCGTGGAAACTTTTCGACTTTTAAATTTGCTACGATAACAAGCTTGTTACGACACAAAAGATCGCTAATAGCGTACAATTGTGAGATATTCCAACTAGTCCAAGTACTTGTGAAGGAGATATTTCCGGGATCCAATTCAAAACGTGATTTGAGTTGGATTCTGCATGCGGCTGAGATTTTTTTAATAATTTCATCAGACACGGCTACGAATATAACATTTGATCTATGGATATCGGTTTAGTTTTCTTTAAATATGATTGCTCTCATCGAACATCAATATAATTACAATTTCACTATATTACTTTTCTCTTTTATATTTTCAGTTCCTTATTTACAAAAATACAGATTAGTTGAACTTAATCTACTTATTAGATCACCGGCTACTTATTACTGAATCTTTCTTTAGAATCAATATCGAAATACGGAGTTTTTAAAGCCACCTAAATGCATATACATCGAAGTCTAGGGAAATGCTACAAACTTTTAACCCTTGTTTAGCAATAGTAACATAACAAACGGAATTTGCAACACTTTTGAAGCAGAACAGGCCAATAGGTATCGTAAAAGTTTTAAATACAGTTTCGAAATGGTAATAAAATCTCTCAAAGGCAATAGAGCGCATACAAACGAAATAATTAAGCACTTAAAGAGAAACTCCTTAACCGCAGTTTTGTGGCGAATTGCTTGCCGAAATATCTCAGTGACGCGTTTCGGAACTCAACCAGGTAATTAAAGACACTTGTGAACAAAAACCTCAGCTCGCTCAATGAATAACGATATTGGTTTTACACGAGAATTTAGTCAAATAAACACTTCAAGATTCATTGCGTGGTTTTTAGGCGATGTTGTTTAAGCTTTACTTTATAGTGATCAGTGGAAAACAAAGTCTCGATTTTATCGTTTGTCTGGCCGTATATTGACTGTTTTGGCAATCGCAACACACAAAAACTGCACGTTCAGAGGACAAACTCAATAAATTAGACTGAACTTTGAGGCTTGACACCGCTTAATAATGTCAGCTAAATAAAAACATTAAATTTTTTCGTGGGTAGACGTGAAATATTTAACCATTCACGGATACTGAATCTCATAAGAAATTAAGCTTTCTCAAGTTAATTTGACGAAAATTTGTAATGAATCATTTCAGTAAAATCATAGCGCTGTGTGTGTTTCCTACGGGTCTACATATATAAATATGAATATATTTTTATATGTAGACCCGCTTTTTTGACTTAACAAATAAGATAATAAAATAAATTGAATTTCAATTACTTAGAAGAAACATAAATTTAAACTAGCGATTAAATCCGAATTAGTATTCCAAAATGCAATTTCAGGAGCGTATCTTGGATGGGGGAGAAGGGGGTAGCAATGTACATATTCATCTCGTAAGGTATGCGTCCGCGTCCGGATGCGCTGGCTTCAGCAAACACAATAAGAGCCTTACCCCCACCCACCCTATACGCTTATGGAAAACTTATTAGAGAACGTCCCGCCGGGGAATCCTTTTTCCTTGGGCAAATATTTGAGGGAGAAATTAAAATTTGACAACGGACGTTCCAAGTATGTGGAGAGACTAGTATATGCTTGAACGTGATATGTGAGGCGTGAAATGAATTTTATATTGAATTTGGTCGAAGTAGAGAAGTTTTGCAAATTCTTTATATATCTTTATAAATAAAAATTTCCTGTCACGTTGATTTTCCGCGATGAACTTCTAAACTACTGAACCAATTTTAATCAATATTTTTCATGCAATATGCAGTTTGATCAAACTTGAGCGATAGGACAGTCGTTTTAATTCAGGGATTAAGGGTCACGCCCTCAAATTATAATTCTGTATGAATTATTCTATTTCTATGAGATAATTTTTTGATAATCAGTTTAACAGTTCTGCTGTTACATTATTTCTTAACAAGAATATAGAAAAACGAAAAAATATTGTGCTGATATCACTACTAGACTAAACCAGCTAGTAATATATAAATACAAACTAAGGCAATAAAATTGCCTTACACGGAAATACTTTAATTGAGGGAACACGGAATAACTGTTTTTAAAATAAAATCTGAATTAAATTTTATGTGAATCACACCAAAATAAACACAAATGTAGCCGAAAATAATAATGGTTATCGTACATTTTCCTGCTCTTACAAAGAGAAACAAACAATAATTCACACGAAAGAGCAATGTAGTGAAAAATGAGAATTCGTAACGTGAGCCGAATTCACCTCACATCCCCTACTCTCTCTCTCTCTCTCTCTCTCTCTCTCTAGCTCTCTACATAGCAAAGGTATATAGTATGATGAAATTGTTTTAATACAGGTTACATTAGTACAGTTAGTAATAGTGTCTAACTGTGTATATCCCGTATTTATCATTTTTTTTGAACCTCTTTTAATGCGTAATAACTTGACATATAATCTATACTAATATATAAAGCTGCAGTTTTTGTTTGTTTGTTTGTTTGTTTGTTTGAACGCGCTAATCTCTGGTACTACTGGTCCGATTTGAATGATTCTTTCAGTGTTGGGTAGTCCATTTATCGAGGAAGGCTATAGGCTATGTTTTTTTTTTCAAAATTAGGGATCCGTAACAAAATTGCTAATTTGTAACACAAGGTGTAAAATCGAAACCTATTTTTGCGTGCGCTGCAAAAACTATTGACAATAGAACAAAATGATGTGCAGGCTATAATATAGGCAATATTTTATTACTTATAAAACTATCGCGTGAATTATACTTTTTATGGCAAAACAACGTTTGCCGGGTCAGCTAGTATAATATATCTTAAAACTGTGTTAACGTAACTAAAACTTGTTTATGTTTAAATTTTTTTGCAATCAAGTTGATAAAAAGGTTTTATTTAGCCTGTTTAAATATAAAAAAATATTATATTTTTATTACGGTGGGGGTTAAGATCTTCCCCCGTTTCCACCATCAATTTCAATTATTACTAAGTCACATCTTACGTATAAAATAATCATATAAAATTTAATATTCAATAAAACTCTGTGAGTGTGAGTAAGGGTTGGATCCATGCATGAGTATTTCCTTAAAAGCTCTTATATAACAACATTAAGGGGTAATGTCTTGGCAGTAATTAAAGGGGGGTTGCGGAGGCTGCGCGAATGGGCGTGGCCTGCGCATGCGTACTTTGTTTTAATTACGAGAAAACAAGCCTCATCGGCGCCTTATTTTGGGCTTCATTAAGTGAATAGACATGATAGGTCTACGATTGTTTGTTGGGGGAGTGATTAGAAATGTAGGTATCTGCTTTTTGTACCTATTTCTTAGTTTATCCTAATACATAGGCAACCATGGCATTTAATCAGCTAATTTTCTTAATATTCATTGGTAAATGGCAAACGCTTTACATTTGGAAAATATATCTTACCATTGTATATGTACCTATAAGGAATTTATTTTGTTAGAAGTTCGATTTTTATAGGCAGTTATAATAATAATAATTATTACATTATGAGTATAGAATATAAGAACCTCACTTTGATGAAGTTTTTCAATTCTGTTGTCACCTTTTTTTTTGCATGTAGAAGAAATCGAGGATATTGTTCATTATGATGTAAAGCGGAATAACCTACCCATAACGGTGACTTTATGACTAATTATATCACATAAGATGAGATAGATTATGCACCTATTAATTAAGAGGTTAGGTTAGTAATTTACATTAACTGAGTCTTAACTCAGATTGAAGAATTCGTAATCAATATTTCTATTATGTACTAGCTGACCCGGTAAACGTTTTGCCATATAAATTTAAGATTTAGACCGTTTCTTGGACATTGCAACATAACTTTATTTTTCTAAAATAAAAGATTTTTTTATGTTTGCTAGGCTTCTGTTTAAGGTTACTTTTGTAATGCCATCTAGTTCATAAAGAAAATAAATATCAAAAATATCCGACGAATCGATAATGTTTCTTCTTAACTACATTAAGCAACTAAAAAGACAGAAGAGTGGCAATGAGTTGTCGAGTGGCAGAGAGTCGCGGTAAATATAAAAAGAAAAGAAAACCTTTGACATTCATAAGTGTCATTTACTTGACCTACCCGAATAAAGTAATTGATTTTGATTTGATTTGATTTGAATATATTATTAAATAATATCAGCAAAGTTATCAATGATTCTCAATTTGACTTGCCTATAACGTTCAAGAATATTCTTCATTCAAATAAAACAGATATAAAATCACAGATAAGGTGGATTTCAAAGGTAATACGATAGGGTACGGGTGCTATCTGTCGCATTACGCTAAGCCTGATAATAAAATAGGAATGAAAGTGACGGATGCTATTCCAAAAGACATTGAGATTTAACAATGTGGAGCAACTTTTGTTTTGTAACTTATACGAGATAAGTTTGCGAATAAACTGCTTCTTCCCCGCGAGGTCACACACTGAAAATGAACCTAATTGCAAAATAATTTGAGACTATATTACTATCAAACCGATAAAAATTCTTAAAATTATTTTAGGTTACAATTCGCATGTTGTTTTTGTGTTTTTTTTAGAAGTGAAACTGACCTCGCTGATTTAGGTAGAGGAAAACATATGGGTTCGCGTCACGGTTGAACCCAACATTCCCTATTTGTGTGAAAATTTACCCACGACTATTTTATGTACTCGAATCTCTTTGATCATTTGATGTTTTACAGCAATTTGGAAATTTAACACAAAATTATTCGTTTCTTATATTGCTAATCACAACCGTATCAAATTTCTCAATATGGTGATAAAAATGCGAGAATTGTTTTAATTATGTTACTGAATTACGTTAGAAATCCAATTTATGAAATTTTTTTCTTTGTATATAGATAATAATTATTCTTTTTTTTTTGTGAATACCTTGATAAAATAATTTAAATAAGATACTTCTAAGATTATTTCTTTAAAACCCAAAAAGAGGTAAACAAATTTTTAAAGCTAAGAGGTATTACTTTTTAATAATGAAAAAACTCTGCAACTGACAGTTTTTTTTATATTTAATGTATAGACTTCTATTATATATACATATTAAACTTACAAACAGATACAAATTAACTTTCTAATACCAAACTAATTTCTGTAGGCCTCGATCTCTCAACAGAGAGATGTCTCTCAGAATAACTAAATAGTGTGATTTAAATAAAAAATAGCAACACGCGATGAGGCTTCATTTAAATCGTAAATCTAAAAGCACCTCACGTAGGGAAGGGTGCATATTTTTTATTTTTTTCGTGGTTTGTCAAATGTTTCCTACAAGTTCAAAGAAAAATGTGATTTACATGGAAAATTGATGAAGCAACATTTGAAATATAAATTTGTTAAGTTTTTTTAGTGTTATTATGAATTAAGATGTGGGGAAATATAACTAAAACATGATAAAATATATAATAAGTTAATTTTTATGTCTAAAACAGTAATCAAGGCCATTATGTTCAGCATCCTTACAAAAAACCAATGAATTTAAGCTCTAAAGTTGATGGTCATTCAATATTGGATCATGTATATTTATACGGTTTATTCTGTATTACTATTTAACGAATATTTGATAATATTTAAATGCAATTTATATATTGTATGCAGCACCTTACGAATCAATTTATTATGTATATTTCAACCATTGTAAAATAATCAAAAACATCTAAAGGAGTGGCCGGTGAATTTCTAGTATGCTATCTCACGAGCTTTTCCCGAACATTAGTAGTTATAGTAACAGTAATTTAAAAGTAATGTTTATAATGCCATTTCACAAGCACTGAGTTTAAGCCTAATTGAATAAAGTTTATTTGACAGACTTTTGTAGAAGGTACAAGTAGGGAGCTATCACAATCCATACATATGCTTTTAATTAATCGTTGAAACAAACGTGTTAGAACGAACATGCATTCGAACTACTTTTAATACCACATGTATGGCAGCGTGGCCGCCCTTAGAAGTATTACATTGTCACTTTTTTGGATGAAGATTTTAACCATAAGAAAAATTGAACTGATCAGCTATCAGATTCAAATAAACCAAAACGACTTTATTTATGTAGGTCATGGAAATGACACTTATGCATGTCAAAAGATTTCTTTTCTTTTTACATTACCGTCGCTTCGGAAAAGGTTGAGCATTAATGAGAAAAAGTGGCAAGAAAGTCATTGCAGTGATACTAAAAGAGTGCTTTTAAATAAACATTTACTAGATAGATTGTCTTATACATTTTATTAAAAATTTGAAGTATCTAGGCCGATAGAAGCCTAGGTAATAAACTACACGTAATCCGTCATTTATCTAAGCCCCGAGAAAGCTCCCGAAATATGTTACCGCGGTGAATCCAATCTGATTTGAATCTGTAATTTTTCCAAGCCTTACTATTCACCGCGCAACCAATCCTACATATGCCTAATGCTCTATACGCTACATAATAAGGAAAAAGGCCGCAAAATGAGAAAGAAATGTCAATGATTGAGCGTCATACCTCTGGGAATAAATTTCGCGAAGGGGTGGGAGCCGGGTATCTAGTCGAATCAGCAATTTGATTTCCAGAATGTTGTAGAAATATTGTTGCTCGATAATAGGATGTTATGTTATTACGGTCTTATTAAAGTTGAAACCGGGATTATTATGAAAGTTAATAGAACCAACGTATTTTAATAGGGTTCAGTATAATTTATATGAATGATGCGAGACTCGAAACCACGACCTCTGGCGTTCCGTGCCAGTGCTCTGCCAACTGAGCTAACCGTTCGAATGACCTATCGTCATAAAATCAAATTTGTGTGTCACTTGTAAGTGAGGGTTATCACTTTAAAAACATAACAAATTGTTTAGATTTACAAGAGCGACATGTCAAGTCAATTTCCTAATAAGCAAATATTGGGGTTGAGCAGGTTATCAACTGTTAAGTAGATCCTGTAGATGAAGCCACAACCTGAGAGTTGAACAAAGCATACAAGATTAATATTAATCCTAGAAGTGAGGGCTTTTACTTAAAAAACATAACAAATTCTATAGGGTTTAGTACCTGAACGGTAACTATCTGTCTGTCAGTGGTGGAGATCCCATTAACCGCAATAGGTTAAGTAAATTTTTTATAGAAATAGAAATATATTTATTTACCACAGGGAGTGACAATAACATAATTGTAGTGCCACTCAGAATTTTTGGGGTTTTTCAAGAATCCTGAGCAGCACTGCATTGTAATGGGCAAGGCGTATTACCATCAGCTGAACGTCCTGCTCGTCCCCTCCCTTATTTTCTTACAAAAAAGGGGCTTGGAGATTGAGAGAAGAACTGAAAAGAAACTCCCAGCCTATCTGTTTCTACTATACTATAGTCAGCCTTCTTTGTCGAAGAAGCTTTAATATATTTATTGAATTAGTGCTCAGTGCATCCTAGTGCAATGTCTGGTATTTTATTGTAAAAGTCATACATTAGGATATCATCCCCAGCATGTGTGGCGGTCCTCAACAGTGCGGTTTTCAAGGAGCTTTCGCCCAGGTACTACAAAGCTGTGGAATGAGCTTCCTTATGTGGTGTTTTCGGGACGATACGACATGGGTACCTTCATAAAAAGCGCGTTCACCTATTTTCAAGGCCGGCAACGCTCCTGTTCCTCTAGTGTTGCAACGGAACGTGGGCGGCGGTGATCACTTAACACCAGGTGACCCGTACGCTCGTTTGCCCTCCTTTTCCATAAAAAAAAAGAATTTAATGAAACTATAGCGCTGTAAGCGGAAGGCCTTTTCCTGAAATAATTACAGTGTACAAAGTGAGTTTTTTATCTTCCCCCTTATCGCCTTGTGACCGATTTATCTCGGAAAATGCCCGGTTTACGAGCTACCCCTTAGAGCAGTTTCTGGGTACGAGAAAGTTATTTCATTGTTACACATTAAAAGTTACGAGTCCTATCACTATTTGGGTTCATTATATTGTATGGTTTTATTTCTAATCTTTTAAAAATATGGCGAAGCAATTGCATGCTGGTCTACGTTTCAAGAAAGTTAACTTCAAGCCGAATCACAATACTATTTGCACATTACAGCTTCACTACAGGAAAGGTGCCACTGTTATGCTATAGATAAAATTTAATCGTGAACTACCTTAAGGTGACTTTCCTACAGTCATAATAAAAACAAGTAGGTCGAAATTCCCTTGACCATACATCTCCTAAGTAACTGTTATCATTTTTTTAGACACTGATAGTCCAATAATTCTCATTCAATCTTTATAGTGCAAATATAAACCTAACCGAATTTTATGATTTTAAATAATTATCAGCAAGACCAACGTCTTGAATCAATTTTGTCGATGCTACCTAACCGGCATCGTGCAAAGAATTCTTCCAGTGATTGGCAACATTTGATACTTAATCGGGTACTAAGCAGTGGGAGGCTCCTTTGCAAAGGATGCCGGCTAGAGTATGAGTACCACAACGGTGCCTATTTCAGCCATGAAGCAGTAATGTGTAGCTAGTGAAATTACTGGGCAAATGAGAATTAACATATTACATCTAACAGCTCTAGTGCCGTTCAGAGTTCTTGGGCACTGTATTGTAATGGGCAGGGCGTATTAATTATTACCATCAGCTGAACGTCCTGCTCGTTTCATCCCTTATAAAAAAATATTTACTCCATACATCAAATAAAACCTAAGAATATTTTAAATAAGGTTATTAAATAGAACTCGATCCCCACAATGAAATTAATTTCATGTTTCCATTCGGATATTTATGGGTTTGAATAAGCAATAAACGTATACGGATAACATGTACTTGCTTACGATCGTTAAGACCCTGGATTTATCTAAAAAGAACAAAATTGTCCTCGAGTTAACCCTGGCCGTCGTAAAAGATCGGAGCGGTGCTGTAGCCCGAGCGACAACAAAAATACTTTATTTATATGCTAATGTAATTTATATGACGCTTAATGTTTTGTGGCTGGTAACGCACGATTTCGATCCATTCTTTTAGAGAAATTGATATTGTGCTAGTAAGAGCTCTGTTCAGATGACATTAAGGTAGGTTTTAGATAGATTGTGAGATGTGTGCCGATAGGATTATGAATGTACGGTAGGAGGCAGCCATCGCTGCTTCCTTCGGGAGGTGGGAGGGAGCCTACTTGGTAGAATCAATAAAAATACGCGAGAAAAGCGTTGATTATACAACGGGACTGTATATGAAAAGATTCAATGGTTCTTATTTCAAATAATATATTGAATTTGGAAGATTGGGGACACTAAGCTTATTAATACTATAATAACGCTCAACTTGTATCTCTCTTAACCTTTAAATGAAATACTTTTGAATGGATTAAAACGCGTGTAATTGTATTTTTACATAAAGTTTTTGCGAGAAATTTACATTTTTTTTTATTTATCCCGATGAAAGACATCGGGATCTATTCAGGGCACCTTTTAGGTGGACTGCGTTTGACAGGAGTCCAGATAGTATTTGTCATAGTTGTCATTATGAAGATTAGCGCCATTTGTTGCCTCGGAGGTAGTATTTGCTGTTGACAGATGGATTTCTCTTAGCCTTTCTATAAGTTATATATTTTGTAAATTAAAATAGCGTTTTCGTATACGAATATTTACAACACCTTAAAATTGATTTATATATTGACAACCTGTATAGCCGAATGGTTAGCGATCCTACCTAGTAAGCTAGAGGTCCCGGGTTCGAATCCCGGTAGGTACAAGCATTTATATGATAAATATAGATGTTTGTTTCCGAGTCATGGATGTTTAAATGTATTTATGTATGTTTATATGAATATATGTATTTAAGTAATTTTAAGCAAGTATATTGTATTAAATATATCATTGTCTTGTAACCCATAACAAAGGCTATATATGCTTAACTTGGGGCAAGATAATTTGTGTAAAAAGTGTGTCAATATAATATGTTTTATTACTGTCTAACGATAGCTAATGTTAATGTTTATGAAATAAATGGGAGGATTTTATGCAAACTTTAAAATTAAATCTATGAAATTAACACGATCGTTTAGAATTGTTATGTAAATGAAATCTACACAAACAAAGTCGCGGTCAGCCGCTAGCTATCGAATGTTTCTCAAGTTATAATCAATGTTATAATCTCCTAAGATGAAAAGAAAATGAAGAAGAAGAAGCAATCATTTTAGGAGTTAGTGCTCGCAGTAAGTAAATATATAGGTGTTCACTAATTTGGATAAACCGTATTTGAATCACAGACTGGAGGTACCTATATCTATGGTACTAACACATTTGAATGGACGACCTTACTCTGTGACAGAGGTAAGTACCAGATCTCTCACCTGTCAAATAAGGTTATATAAGGGTCAAATATCACTATAGATTTTCAAAATTGTCCGCCATCAAATTGGTCAAAAATATTTTCGTTTACTAATGTAGTTATATTATAAATTCTAATTTGTTGGTAATTAATTATTCAACCTACCATTATGAAAATTTACACACATTACACATATAAGGGATAAAAAACACATTTTCTGTCGAAATGATGGATCCTGAGGGAGCATTATACGAATTTTATAATATAGTGATCTACTGCAAACTTGAAGCTATGGAAAGAATATAATATGTAGCGAGACGAGTGAAAGAGAATAAGTAGTCGTCCTTATTTGTTCGTGCACGAGGCTCCATGTGAGCGTAGTCGCGGGTGTAAGCTAGTGAGAAATAATCATCATAGCCATCCTCAAAACAAAAGGTCCACACCAGTTTAATTCAGTAAATAAAACCAGCAATAAGAAGTCCCCTTACAATTCAAGTCTCCGCCATTTTAGGAAGCGTTTAAAAAAAAAATTGTACATTTGCTCATACTATGTAAAATAATTTCCGTGAAAACAAATTAGAATTGCAAGATGTCAGATAAAATCTCCTGTAATATTATGCAATACGGTATATATATAGATTAGTAGGTAGAGCCGATGAACAGCAATGTATGGCAAAATATATTATTCATTCAAATTAGAAGAAAACAAGCGATTGTCGACGGGTGATGGACATTCAATCTTGTTGTTGTAATGTATTTGCATAAAAATCCACAATCTTAAAACAGACCGAGCGCTTTTAATGCAGATTCTCCGGATTGTGGAGACGTGAATACACAAAATGATACACACAAGTTAGTTAAGCAGGATGTGATGGCGTGTACTTATTATGCATTGTTTCTTGTCTCACATTTTTTAATCATCAACGAGTGAATATAGGGCTCAACTGATGGGTATTCTCCGCATCCGTTACATCAATTGTTCGTCACCAATATATTATTATTCATCAATGATCGCTAAGATTCAAAAAATGAAATGAACAAATGAAAAGAGTTCATCTAGATAGACTTTGACAGCTGTGAAATCTCTATTTTAAGCAATGCACGCATACTACAGAAAGTGGCATACAAATTGCGATGTAAGACGTAGCTTGTCATGCACACTAAAGTAATAAACCTGGCCTTTTCATCAGTTCTCTAGCAGCAAGAGGCTCTATATAGATGTATGAATTATCTAAGTATTACACATTCATTTTACCCGGAGCATACTCGCAAGATAGATAAAATAATGTGTTCTTAAATAATATTTCATCTCCTGTTAAGGTACTTAAATTATCTAAGGCCTCAGGTGTACGAATTCTAAGGGCTGATTTCAAAATTGAAGTAGATTAGACATTAGACAAACTAAGGAGGCTACAGTCGAGAACGTTTAATTGGAAAAATTGCTGCTGATGTTTCCCCTAATTGATGGGAATGATCTTGAAATAAAAACACATAATAGATTTACACAATTGTACGTCAAAATATCATAATATATGTAGTGCGAAGAACATCGATAATAAAGCAAGCTTATACAGGAAGTACTTGATCCACACAGAACATTTTCTATACTGACTGTACCTGAGAATGATATATTATTGGTAGAGATGTTTTAGGTCATCGAGGAAGTTGGGTTACAAATAAAGTATTAGAGTTGTTTTTTTACGAGTAAAAGTGACATACGGCCTGGGGAACGTTGGGTTGGCGAAATTAAAAAAAATGCTGGAAATGACTGACCAATGAATGTAAAGACTATAAAAATGCCTAAAGAATGCCTAAATAGCTTCGCAAGGGGTCATACATTTGTAAAAAATATTATGTGTTTTTTAGTGTATTTAATTAAGTTTTAACTGTAAGCTATGCTGTGATTAAGGAAAATAAAGGTGCTATATTATTATTAATATTAGTGCAATTCAGAATACTTGAAGAACCCAAAGTTGGAGTGGTAGTGCAGCCGCGATCGTCTCTTTCAGACATAAAGATGCAAAGTCTCATAAGTCTAGAAAATACACTAGATACAGCATCCTTCAAGCCAAACACAAATAATTCTTGCACACCACTGGTGGGAGATAGAAAAAGGCATCGAGGTGGTAGCCATATTGGCGGCATGCTAGGCAAGGAAGCCTCTAATGAATAAATCTTTTAAAGACAAGCAACCTACCAGCTCAGTGATACAGGATATTTGAAGCTCGAGACGAAAACTTTGCGACTAAACCTTATAAAGTTGAAAAGCCGATATATGACTAAAAGCATTGCAATATTTAATGCAAGTTTCCAAATTTTAATTCTTTTATCACGAAAACAAGTATATCACCTAAATAAATATTGGAATTTTATCGATCAATATTAGTCTTGTAGTTTTTTATTGTCGGATTAGGTTTAAAATATTATTGCTATTTGTCGAATACATGTCCGATTTGTTTTTATAGCATCAATATCGAGGTACCTTAACGGGGAAGTGACAATATCCTTAAAATCGATTCATATTTCACATAAAAACTTGCAGTGAATTTAACGCGCTATAAATTTAAGTCATTAGGATAATAATAAGTGTACGGATAAGATGTGACAGCCTTTTGTTTGAATGTTCACTTTTGGCATGCCAATGAAGATTTCTTACTGCAACGGTTTTATCATTCAAATTCTGGTTGTTTAATGAGTTCTAATGATGACAAGAGATGATGATTTTAATGTTTAGACCGTAGATTAAGAATTGGTTTCCGCTGCGCTGCAACTAGATACCGCTCTACCTCAGAAAAATAGCTTTTTTTATTGCGGCAGCTATTAGATGCTTGTGTGCGTGGCATCTTTCAAATTTTGTAACATACGCTTAGTGTTATTTAACATTGAAATCATTAAAATACAAAAAACTTACTCATTCTGAAAATAGTCAAACTTGTGTCACTACTAATTATATTTTAAAGCTTTGATTTGTATTCAATAACTAAATCATCGGACATTTATTGATTGAAATTCTCATGATAAAGTTATGCCCACGTGTTCTCTCAAAACAAATATGAAATATAAAATTACAATTGCTCTTTGTACTACCACTGAAGTCCAAATGCTTTTTAGCTGAGGCGATATACATTTTAAAGCCTCTTATAACGTTTTCGTAAAGTATTTTAAAGCAATTCAAATGTTTAGAGTTTTCTTTAGTGTTAATTCCGCCAATATTTTTCTTTAAACAATTCGACACGTGTTGCGCCTCTACGCGAGGCATTCTCAGGAGATTTTGACTCGCCGAACTCTGGTACGAGACAAGTCTCTTAGACAAATATTGGCGGAATTAAAACTAAAGAAAACTGAAAACATTTAGATAATTATGGATATCCGCAAAGTAACGCCTACTTCAATAAATTATTTTACAGCACTATTAAAACAACTTTCTTGGCGCCGAACTGTCATTATATAACAGGGAACTTAAACAACACATCATCTCGTATTAGCATAACAGCACAACGCAAAAAGCAAGCAAACTGTTAGAAAATATACGCTCTAAATCACTGAATCGAATTGTAACGACTCAACTTCTAAGGGAAAGTCAACGACTGATTTATTGTCGCCTTTGATAACTTATTTGATTACTTTATGATAGTTGGAAAGCTCATAAGGCACGTCATGCAAATCATGGGCTAAGGGAGTGTAGATGAGTCGTAACGAGTGACCTGGCACATCATAACGGTGTGGAGATTATCCGCGCTCATGATGACTTCAACATGAACACCCAGGGTTTTTAAACTGTGATAATACACGATACGGTGATTTACCTTAGCCGTGAATAAACAACAATAATAATAACTTAATTTCATAGAATTTACTATGAAGACATGTATCGTACATTGAAAATTAATTAATTATTCATTTGTGTATAAAAATAATACCTCGTAAAATAATCCTTTTGTACGTATGTCTAGATTTTACAATGAATTATCGCAAAAAAATAAAGATCTTGACATATTTAGTCAAAGTTTGGCAAAACTCAAGTATTGTGTCGAAAAATCGTTTACTATCATTTATCGTTTTGGAACAACTTCAATTTATAATACATTTAGTTAATCATTTAATCATTGTAAATGTTTAATATATAATATATTTTTATTGTTTCGTTTAAGCTCTATTCAGATGTTAAATTTAGTTACCTATGTAAAAATCATGCTGTGCATGCTATTAGTGAACCACAATACAGATAAGTATTAATATTGTAAGCTATATCATTTAAATCATAATTTATTGTAGTTTGTTTATGTACCTACATAAATAAATACGATTTACAATTAACTCTCTAACTAGGGACATGCCCCCTCGATTGGCATTAGCTTAGCCGCTATCTCTTACTGCCTTTTTCAATAATCTATCTATTTTAAGTTTAACTTACTAGACGTATACAAATCTATCCTTTTACGCTTACTTACATTTCAATAACCTATTGACAGATAGCATTGGACTATAACTATATTGGACATAACTATGGATACATAAGATCTTGTCATTAAACGGTGACAGCAATGTATCCGTAAGTTAAACTAAGGGTAGATAGTTTATTGAAAACAGACGTTAGTCAGCCTCAGTAATCAATAGGATTTCAATATACTAAGAGGTTATCGATATAAGTCTCTACTTAGTAATTAGACTATAAGAGGCTAAGAGAGTAAATTTGAAAAAAAATTTTTTTGAGTAATTAATCACAGAAGTGAGGGTTATCATTTTAAAAAATAACAAATTTAGATTAGAAAAGCTTTATAAATTTCTCAATATAAATTAAAATATACCTTCAAAAAGCACGTACAAAAAGGCCTTCTTTAAAGGCCGGCAATGCTTCTGTGATTCCTCGTGTGTTACATGAGAGTGTTTTAGCATACGCTTTAATAATAAAACGCTCAAAAATTATAATGTACGTAATTATAATTCCAAGCAGTCGATACTTAAGCAATAGTTGTAACGTCCAATAAGTTGAAAAAACCCATTTGAAATCCGCGATGATTCACTTAGCCTTAAAAAATAGCGCAATAAATTTAAGCAACTGTAGATTTGATGTCACGTAGTTAATAAGAATAAGTTAATTTAAATAAGGACTTAGCATTCTGGTGTGTTCGCCGATCTTTCCATTGTTTTAACTAAATGACATCAAAAGATGTCGCGGCCGTGCGTATTTAGCATGAGAAACGAAATTGTTGAGGTTTCCTAGAACAGTCACAGGTGCGGCTTGAGCAAACAATCCGCAAATATTTAGTAGCTTTACCTTGTATTTCTACAACTAATCTACAAGTTCAATATATTTATTAGTAATATTGTTTTTATGCAAGAGAACGAGAAACGAGCGTACGGGTCACCTGAGTTTAAGTGATCACCGATGCCCATATTATCTTGCAACACCAAAGAAAAGAGTACGCGCCTTTTTTTAAGTACCCATGTGGTATCGTCCCGAAAACACCGCACAAGGAAGCTCATTCTACAGCTTTGTAATACGTGGAAGAAAGTTCATTGAAAACCGCAGATGGAAGGGATGATATCCTAATTTGTGGCGTGTCGTGCGAATGTGGAATTCGGCAGTTGGAATCAGGTTTATTTCCAATGGACTGTATGCAATGCCCAACTTTAATAACTCTTGGTCTTATGTTAATACACGTTTACCGAAGGTTGTCGACAGGGATTTCTGATTATCTATTATTTCTGTAAAACTTCGAGAACGTCACGTGTCTGGATAAGAATTCATTGACTACCACACACCCAGGAGTGCGGATGTTATTTTTGTTATAATGAATTGGAAACTTCTTTGACTCTTTTTTTTCTTTTCTCTTTCGGGAAGGAAAGAAATCCAAATAAACAACACTAACATGCTAAGCAGTGCAATTACAATGAATGTATGTTGTGTCAATTATTTACTTAATATAGACAAAATAAATTTTATTTAATCCGGTTCAGAAATCCTTTTTTGATACTAAATTTAGTTTGAAAGTATTAAAATAATTGTCACTTTTAAAATTATAATTATATAGGTTAATTTAACATTTAAAGTTTGATAATGCCATCTAGGATTAGTAGTAGCAATGTAGGAATTAGATTGTAACAGCTATGAGCTATATTCATTCAAATTTTTATCAGTAATATTTGTTTATTATTTTTTTGAGACCACACAAACGTTTTCTTTTATCAATTCTTTTATGTGTCGTAACACTTTTCGTATATTATTAATTTGCGATACATAATCAATTACCCCATTGCCTCAATCTACTCGGTCCTCACTCACATCTCTCACTTCAACTAACATCAACGGTTTCATTCAAGCTCTCTCGTTCTTGGTACTCTTGAGCTAGCCACAAGCTCCATCTATCTCTATCGACCAATCGAACCAACTTTAATGGACAAGACAAATTAATACATCATATTATGATTAAAAAGACCCGGATGATACGAATCAAAGAAGAGCTAGCTAAGTCGATTGTTCGCCCCCAAAAGCCCCTAAAATAAATTTCATCGTTTCGTCATCAAATTGTTACAGCCAACTCCAAGAGACGCATAATATAATACAAGAATTGCTAGTTCTAATAAGTATTAATTTCAAAGGCCTACTACCTTAATGATGTCTTGTAAATTATTAATTAGCCGATACCTACTTATACTATGGGCATCATCGCAATGTACATGAAACAAAAGAATACATATTTAATACAAAATATATAGCAAGCTATTTAATATATTATATATCTAGCTGTTACCCGCGACTTCGTTTGCGTACAAACATGACTGAGCATGTAGTTCTAAAATCGTTGTTTTTTAAACATTAATAATTTTAATTTAATTTGAATAAAACTTAGAAGACTTAATTTAAATCTTTTCAGAAGTGTTTCCGTGATGCGCATCCGAATGATAAGCTCTATAATTTTATTTATATTGACTTGGCAACCCCTTTAGACGTTTTTTTTTCTTTGGATAGATAATTTACAATAAATCTAAGTGAATATGAATATAATATAATATTATTGACGTTACATGCTGATATAGTATGTGAAATTTGAAATACTTTAATAGAGAAATCATAAAATTTTAAGGTTTGGGACAACAGTTCATTAGCATTCTTAAAATAAAATTAATAATATAATTTAGACATCATATCTCTAATGTTGCATGGAAATAAAAAATTAAGACTTGTAATCGAAGATAAGTTCAATCCTTATTATATTTTTACTATAATTATTATAACAAAATATTTAGCTGTCACTGCTTTCGAGAAGATTAAAGCATATTCCATGAAATAGAATTCGAGCTCGAAGGAAAAATTATTCAATTATTTCCTCATATTCATGTATACATGAAGAAGAAAGAAGTTTTACTGGGAATGTATATTTATAAAATTTTTCATTGAAATGTATGCAATGCGCAAATTTAATATCTCTTTGTCTAATGTTAATACACGTTTACCGAAGGTTGTCGACAGGGATTTCTGATTATTTATTATTTCTGTAATACTTTGTCACGTTTGTTCGCAAAAAGTGTCAAAAGAATAAAAGATCAGGGCGAATCATAATGTTTCAGTTTATCGCTTGAGCTTTATACTTATAGTCAAAGAGTTGCTTTAATAAATTATTATATTTTTGCACAAGAAATAGAAGAAATTCAATCTAATATTGTAGGATCTCACATTTTGGTCGTATTAGCATTGAATACATCTATTTATAACAAGTCTGTTTATTATAGAGGTCGTAAGAATGAACACATTTAGAAAAAGAAAATATACTTAAAAAATAATAAATAAGGTAAAAAATCGAGGCAGAATTTAAATTTGCTTGAGTACAAGGGTAAAGGAAAGCGTATATCAATAGTATGATGAAAGAGGTTTGATAGGACTGTGACACTTCGAATTCTGTCGTTTCTGCAAATCCCTCTTATTTTCTGCATACCGTGATTTTGAAGGACACGTAAAACATACAAATTAATTTATTTTATTAAAATACACACATCAATAATTAATGTTCAAATAATTAATAGAGAGCACGTCTCAATCATGAATAGAATCAAGTTTCAACTGATGAGTCTAATAACTAACTCAATAAACACTTGTTACTTGTTAAGTAGCTTTAAATTATTTTATAATTTTATAGATATATATCTGCAAAAGAAAAATTTCAAAGTAAAGCTAAAAAAATACTATCTAGAAGCTAATAACCAGGAATACCTATGATGTATGTTTTTAATAATACTACTATATGTTATATTAAGTCTTAAGTAATTAAAACAACTAGTGTAATGCGAACTTACCGCTCGCACATAAACCTTAGAGGTTTTGCGAGTTTGTCTCTATTATTATATATATTAAGATAATTTTGTTCAATGAATAAATAATAATAATAATAATGTACGTTTTAGTCAAAGGCTCTTAGACTATATCACGTCCGGACATTATCAAACAATTGTCAACACAACAAAATACCCACCAAGGTAAAAATTAGAACGTGCCAATATCACACCTGATTGCTGCTAATTATAAAAAATCAACCGGACGCGACGGATAGAGCGAGGTCGGATATTAATCATTAATTGACAATTACATTTCTATCTCAGGTCATAAGAGAAATCTGATCACGAAACTGTCCTCAAAACAAAGGTGAAATCGTATAATATACAGTAATGTTATGGGCATGAAATGTAACTAGTCTAATAATGTACGTAAATACAATTAGGAGAATTTATTACATGAATTTGAGGATTCGAATATCGCTAAGCCTTAAAATTTCTTAAATCATGATAATATTAATAATATAAAATGCAGGATGTTCACATACTTGAACATGTATCAAAAATATGCTAAGCTAGTAATCGTATTTATAAACTCAAAAGTGCTCGAAGTAAAACTAAAAAAGTTTTTAAAATAACATGAAACAAAAATGAATAAAATGTAACACTTATTTGATTCAGCCACTATGTACAAATACCTATCGGAGTAGGTAATTAATTTATTTAAAAAAAAATACAAAAGAATAATTATTGCAAAATTACTAAACTACTTAAAGATGCATTTTGGATATTATTATAGGTATCTTTGTGTTTCACTTTGACACTACTTTTTGGGACATCTATATAATTAATCTTACTAAAGACTAATTTCTCCTATGAAAAAGATTTAAGTATATTGGTAGGTATTTCAGTGCAAAACGCAAATGAAAATTCATTATTTCAGTAGAACTTATAACTTTGATATGCACCTTTTTACACCAATTGCTTAAAATTGGCTTCAATAATTAGGACCTAGCATTAACCAAGTAAGTTTAGTTTATGGCTTTTTAACAATAGCTCATTGGCGCTAAATCAGTAGGTACACGACGTCAGATAGAGCATTGTTTACATCATATAAAATTTTGCTTCTTTTCACTTTGAACATGAGTGAAGTGTCATACGCAAACAATACTACCTTTTTATTACTACGTGTTTTTTTCTCCAAGGTAAATGATTTATGTAAACAAGAAAGAGGAACGGTCCAAAAATCAACTCTTGTTACCCCCATACTGAGAGGAGTCCCAGAAGATCTCTTACCTTATCTGATCCCTAAACCTTCTAAATTTTATTATTTAAATATAAAATCAAAGCGTCGAGCGCAGTTCCTTTCATAACATAGTGACATAACTTCTTAATAAGCGTTGTATGTTGAAAACAATCGAAAGCCTTAGATAAATCACAGAAGATACCAGGTTCATTCTGTGATTTCTCCCAGGCTTTAAATAATATTTTTGATTGTCTCAATAACTATATCCGTAGTTGAATGTACCCTAGTAATGCCAAATTGTTGGCATTAACCTATGAGTGTAGATATGTTACAGATTGATACGAGATTCTAATAGACAAAATCAGAACTGGCTCTGCTCCACTACCATAGACTAAAAAGGAGAAGACGAATACTGGTCAGTATTCCCGAAAGTAAGAAAAATAACGAGAAACCAACTGCTAACAAGCAAAAGGTTCTAACTGGCATTAAAATATTACCGTCAAGAATAGAAATGTACTTATATTTAAATTAAAATTTATATTATTTGTAACTATTAATATATTTAACTCGCGCATAAATTAAACGCGTGACAAACACATAAATCTTATTTTAACTAATTTGATTGTTTGACAACTGCGGCTAATTTCCGTCTTGTTATTTTCATAAGTCTAAGCCTAAGTTAATTTACTACAGTCAGACACGCCTGTTTTCTACGGACTGTTTGGGGTTATTTCATCTAATATTTGTTCAAATATACAAGATTAAGTGGAGCAAGTCGGAGTGTTTAGTTAATTGCAATTTAATTATGTCTTACGTCCAAATAAGCGGGAAACACGGGACAATGGACGGCATCAGAGCGTACTAGCATCGCTTGTGGCATCCGTTTTGGAAAGTGAAACTCGATAAACGTGCAATTAATCGCAAGCCAACCGTTCTGTTCGTAGACTCTTGTAATAACAGCCCTTGCTGCCTTTGTTACTTGCTACGTAAAGACAAATATTTACTTATTGACAATGATATTAATGTTTCCTGCTTTTGTTTTTAAATTATCGGTTGAGGTATGAATTGTGTGAATGTGTAACTTTCAATGCTTATTCGTATTTTATGTAAGTCACAACATTCAGCAAAGAAGGGCCGAGATTTAAGAACTGTAAAAATTTGATATTAATTCAATGAATCGCCAGAATCTGAAGACATCAGCAGCCCCGTTGGAATCTAATGGAGTTCATTTAATCATTTTAAAAATGTTTGAGATTATTTCCTAGACCCGACCCTAACATTGGTAATTATATTGAATCTTAATAGATACTAGGTTATGATTCAAAAATAAAAAATAAAAATAGAATTAGGCGTTTTTTTGCGAACATCCATTGATATTTAAAATGTTGATATATCATCTCTATACGAAGCAGCTACAGGAGCTGTTGACGCGTCAAAAACTGGAGCAAGAGGTGATCATGTCTCAAAGGCTTCTAAAAATGCCTCGCGTCGACGTGATATTTGTGAAGCTTTACGGAATAAATTTATAAAATTTAATGTCTTAATTTGAAATATTTTGACACAAAACTTTTAGGTACTTTTATTCATATTGAAGTATAGCTGTAGTAAAAAAGTAAAATGCAAAGGTAAGAGGATGTATATTTAAAAATAACTATTAAAAAGAAAAGCGCAGCGACCAGTAACAGTTGCCGAAGCAAAATAACTTACATTATTTATTATAGATTAAAAAAAAATAACATTCAGAGTCGAAGTACGGGTCGTGAGTAACAGATCGTGATTGCAGGCATGTGTATGTTTAATGTTTATTAACCTAAGTGCATACCAGTTATCTGTTGGAACTTTTATCTTACAGTTAACTTCGGTAACGACATTATTATGGCAATTTGTTGGTCTATCGAATGATGTTAATACTTTGTTTTAAAGTAGACTACTTTTGGAAATCAAATTTGGTTTGTTTTGATCATGTGCCAAGCATCTTGCCAACCGAGCTCTTTGTGGAATTTGCTGCCGGCTACGATATCTAACGACGTTACTTCAGAAGTTGGGGCTACTGCATCGGCTGCCGAACAGCAAATATCTCAAATTCTGATTTTTTATGCCGTTTGGTGTCAAGACACTCGATGGGAACAGTGGGGTGCTCCTTTGCATAGGATGCCGGCTAGATTATGGGTACCACAACAGCTCCTATTTCTGCCATGAAGCAGTAATGTATAAACATTACCATTACATACCATATATACATTACAAGTGTTTCGGTCTGAAGGGCACCTTAGCTAGTGAAATTACTGGGCAAATGAGACTTAACATTTTAACGTCTCAAGGTAACAAGCGCAATTGTAGTGCAGCTCAGAATTTTTGGGTTTTTCAAGAATCCTGAGCGGCACTGCATTGTAATGGGCAGGGCGTATCAATTAACATCAGCTGAACGTGATGCTCGTCTCGTCCCGTATTTTCATTAAAAAAAAGTCAAGGCGCCCCGAGGTCAGAGATTTTCAATAAATTAATTGGAAACACAAGCACTGTTACTTTTTTCGGCCAAGAGGCGCAGATGATGAGGAGAGGTGATACAATCGAGCTTGGACATCCGCAACACCAGGGTTCAAGACATGTGTTGCCGGCTTTACTAGCTATCTAATGTAAAAATGCTGCCAGTATTCTTGGTACACTTCCACGATGTGATACATTTTACTACATATACTTATATTAAGAACTATTTAAGCAGCTTATGTTTCTATTAAATGTGTAGTGAAGCTGATTTTATTCTCTCAATAAGTTAATAATTTTCCATGTAAAAGGATAATGAACCAAAATTTGAAAGTATAAGCTATGCTGACTATTCTAAGTGAGCCCAATCAATTATGTCGCGGAATGAATGAAATTTCTTATTCCGAGGACTTTATAAGCTATATGGATGCAGTTGGTTTGGGGGAGTTGCTGTATCATGGATGATAAGTGTTGCACTGACTGTAAACATAGTTATATTCCTATCAGAAGGAGCAAAATATATGTGAATATTATTGTTGCACCATCCATGCTTACTTCCACTACGACAAAAGCCTTGCCAAGTTGTAACTCAAAGTGTAACTCAAATGTTAGTATTATAATTCATGTACGCGGAAAGAATCAAACTTATGATTTGCAAAGTTATACATTGTACCTTTTATCACAACTTCATCATTTTAGATTTTTTTAATTACAATCCATCCATGGAAAGTCAATGTTTAAAAGTGGCATTTTTTATTTAAGTTCTTTTACCTGATGCCTTCCATAGCCAACTTGAAAACAGTGAGAACGTTATATCTACACTGATGTAAAATAGTGAGAAATATTGATTAGGTATTGTTGTTAGAGATAAATACACCCAATTTATTTTATATTTATTGTTAATCCTTAAAATAATTTACTTCTTACTTAGTTTGTATGAAAGATTATTTTGAATTTTTTTTTTTGATTGATCTAAATAAAAGTTCCCGAGGAACAACATATCATTACATTCAAGCTGAAAATTGTATCAAAGTCCAGTTTAATTAAAACTAAAGTTAAATCTTATTCAAGTTTCTCGTTTTGAGAGTTCATGAATAAAGAATGCGAGGGGACATTTTGATTTGATACACTTATTGAAAGTCCCGTTGCCTCGCCAAATAAAAGAATTAAAGGAACTGGTTCTTAGGACAAAGGGCTCTTATAATGAGCTCTGTGCTTTGTGAAGAGCCCTTAGAACGAGCTCGGTATTAAGTTTGCAATATGCTTTTTCAAGTTCACTGTTACATTATTCGGGTTCAGCTAACTGTATCATATGTTCGTAGAAGTGTAATGAATAGTTGTTTGGTCACAGAAACATCCAAAAAGTTATTTTAACAGTTTATTGTTAAATCGTTATTTTTATGATAGTAGAAGTTAGTATAAATGATCACCTCCATATGCAAAGCCGAGCAATAAAATACACAAAAAGGGTTAGCTTTACCATCCTTTCTTGTTCATTCAACCAAGTAGTAAAAAAATCTTCCGGCTTTACATTTGTGGTAACTTTTAGGTTGAAAATTGATATTATCCAGAATATTCTCGAATAACAATAAAATAGCTCCTGTATACTAACTCGCGTTGGAACCTAGTCAAATTAACATCTGCGTAATGTCAACCAATCAACAGCCAGTCATTCGCATGCTAACAGTACTTTCGATTGGTGATTTAGTATTGTCTGCCTAGATCTGGCATCAATGTGACGTCACCAAGATGGCTGCTTATCCCAATATACACGCGCGGGGATTATAACAATATTGTAGATGCTTTCTCTTCAAATGACAACATACGAATAGAAAATAGATATAGATTTAACTTTGAAATTAAGTAACGTATAAGCGAGCTAAAAGTAAATGTTCTTATAAAAACTAGACATATAAAGACAAAAATAATAGATATAACTTATAATATATAAGTGTGATGCCTAATGAAAGAATGAAAAAAATAAAAAGAACATATTTACAGAAAACAAAGGCAAAGTTTCAAGTTAAATGATATAATTAATTACAATTAGAACGGACACAGATCTATTGAAACAATAGACAGAGATTCTCCGTACGTATTAGTGTGATAGACGCTTCCTTATTGCGTTAAGTGCGATCATTGTGAAATCCTTCAATCAGATAATAATCTGTGGCGGAGTCGGACCCGATCCTTACTATTTAGCGCTTAGCAATGGGCTCAATTAGAGAACGACGGATATGCGGGCCCCTTCCTATACAATCGACACTAAAATGGCGCTTAAATATTGTATCAAAAAGAATTATACATTTTGAAGTTTGAATTTCACCAATCAGCGTCGCTGCATAGATATTATGGCTGTATAAACAACATTAGAACGTCCCCCGTTTGTAGATGGTAAAAATAGAGATAAAATTAGCTTTGTCGTTATTATCAATGTCTTAAGACAGTGAAGAAATTAAAAGTTTTGCCAAACAAACTTAAGAACCACTAAAAAGGGAAAAAGTAAAATTTTATACCATACATATTGTGTTGCCTCCGTATTTATGAATGTAAGTACAAGTTATATAATTAAATGCTATTTGAATAAATCCTACATTTCTAACAGGTTACAATGTGTGAAAATCTAATCTACAGATATATTTGCGGTTGTAGTGAGCAGCATTTTAGTGTCCAACACTTTGATTCCCGCTGTTATTAGTCGTCGAGTGATTTTAGCGGGCGGTAAAGTAACCGTTGTAGCAGATCTGTGATTTACTTATAATTTTTTTTTGTGGAAATGGAGAACAAACGAGTGTACGGGTTACAGTGAACACCAGAGGAAACAGAGGAGGGTTGCCGGCCTTTAAGGAAGAATGTACCTACGCTCTTTTTTTGGTACCCATGTCATATCGTCCCGGAAATACCGCACAAGGAAGCTCATTCCACAGCTTTGTAGTACGTGGAAGAAAGCTCCTTGAAAACCGATCGTGGAGAACCGGCACATATCCAGATGGTGGGAATGATATTCTTATTTGTGGCGTGTGGAAAAGTGGAAAAAAATCAGGTGAAAAAGCTCACGGAACACTTCCCGAGATAAAAGCGGTACAATACACACAATGAAGCGTCGTCTCTACGCAACGCCAAATGATGAGCCGTTCACAGAGCACTGGGTCCTCGACAACTTTTTTTATGGAAAAGTCTACAAATAGTTTTATGAGTCAAATAAGAGTAAAAAGTCACGCCGCACAAACTATCTTCCGCTAACATATTCCCAAAACAGATATTCACAAATTATTAGTTTAATGAACTTCATTGCATAGCCTAGGCGATTTTTAGATTCCAAAGGATAATCCAAAAACTATGACTGTGCTGTCTGTCCATCCATCCGTCAGCAGGCTCTGTCTATAAATATTATAAACTGCAGTAGACAGACAGCCGAAGTTGTTAAGGTGCAAACTTCTTTGGTCACAGGCACAAAATAATAAAAATACCTACCCATTCAGTTTAGTTTACCTCCGAATTCAAAATCGTAAAAATAATATGGCGCGTATTGGCACAAGTTCAAACTGAATAAAAAAATCGAAAGCTTGCGTTGAAATATAGAAGTGTTCGCAATCATAATTTCATACAACCTTGGTTTTCAAAGTCAAAAAACAATATTATGCATGGCATAATAAAACTCCTTCAAGGGAAACGGAAAATTTTCCACTATGAATATTTCGAGTATAACATTTCGATCGTATTCGTCATAAATATCATCTCACAGTCAAATCTTAAGGTAATTTGTGATGATTTCGTCGCTCATTTAATATCCAAGGAATATAAAGCATAATTCTTTGGCTAGAAATTCGTAGACGGAGTTGAGTCCTGTCCAGTGTGACGTTGCTTGCCCCAACTTCAGATCGTACAATGATATCTGTTTTATTTTAATACTACCTTTATCAGCTGCTTCTATGTTTAAATAATTGTAAAACTTAATCATAAATATCTTAATAATGATAACATACAATGTATATTTGATTACATATTATTTATTTTGTTTTTTTTTTTTTTAAGAATGATTATTAATTAATTACAATGAATAAAAAAACAAGGTGTCAATATAGTCAACAAACCTTACAAATAGTGCTACGAAGTGAAAGCAATTGACGTTCTAAGCGATATTATCTGCTAAACAAGCCAAAAATGAAAACCAAAACATGATTTTACGAAAATAGCAAACAACAAAAATTATTTAAAAGTTGTGAATATAATGTTATTATGTAGAGATACGCTGTAATCGTAGTCATAGATAAATCTGAATAAGTGGCATTTCAAACTAAATATTATATACATTTTATATATCTAGTTAAACTTAGATACATATCTCTACTTCTAGTCAAACTTTGCACCTCCACAACCATGAAAAAAATGTCATTACATTTATATTATTATTAGAGTACATGTTCGTCATCCTGTACATATTTATGACATCCAAATTTTACAAATATAATATTATAATTGAATAAATCATTTAAAACATGTGATATTATCAAAAATATATTATGTTGAAAGGTTATATCAAAATATTCATCTAATGAATTTACTTTTACTTAGGAAGTTACTATTTCAATTTAGATGAGAAATTATTAATTACGTTACTCCGTCTAGAGTTTTGGTTGATCACCGATACAGACGGAATTGATTATAATGCAGCTGCAAATAAGGGAATCTGACTATCAAAGCACGTCGGCCATCTTGTTTCCAATAGTCATTCTTATTCAATAATATAAGAAATATCGAAGGTTGCGCTCATTGGCACCTACTTTATCTACTAAATTAGCATACTGAAAATTTATAATACACAGTTTAAGTGTAAAATTCGTTCCTACACAATCTGATATTGAAATATTTAAATTGTGTTTGAATGATGAATTATTTAACGAATATTTAAATTGTAACAACTAAATGTTACCACTAAGAATTTATTTATTTATTAATGAAATTAAACGCTTAGCACGCTATTCTGTGGTCCAAATTTTTATTGTTTTGATTATTTTATGATATTCTTTATTTAATATTTCTCTATAGTTTTCGTTTAACATTTCAGTTAATGCTATCGCAGAAAGCATTAGATGGACTTAAAATCTTCAAAAGAAAAGGACTTTCAGCGCATCGAAAGGTAGTATGATCTGTTGCAGACCGGCAGGTGACCAGCGACGTGCTTGACAACCGAAGTAATCATTGGAAAATCCGGGAATGGATGTTTCCAAGACGATACGACATGGTTACCTTCAAAAAATGCACATATACCATTCCTTAAAGCCTGCAAAGCTCCTGTTATTCTTCTAGTGTTGCAAGAGTGGGAGGCTCCTTTGCACAGTAAGCCGGCTAGATTATGGGTACCACAAGGGCGCCTATTTTTACCATGAAGCAGTCATGCGTAAACATTAATGTGTTTCAGTCTCAAGGGCGCCGTAGCTAGTTAAATTACTGGGCAAATGAGACATAACATCTTATGTCTCAAGGTGACGTGCGCAATAGTGTCCTCAGATTTTTTGGGGTTTTTTCTAGAATCCTGAGCGGCACTGTATTGTTATGGGCAGGGCGTATCAATAAACATCAGCTGAACGCCCCGCTCGACTCGTCCCTTTTTTTTCATAAAAAAAAGAGTATATGGACAACGATGATAAACTAGTAAGGCCAATATTCATTACAGTAAGTGATGGTGATCATAATATAATTACTAGTATGTACTTAGTGAACACTACCACAAAAAGCACTTGAGTAATATTATCTATCTATATATATATATACAATGAAAATGGTCTTTGTTTGAGGCTCAATCACGCCTAAACTGATCGTATCGACATAAAACTGTCACCATTCGATGCGAAATTTATCCTAGATGGTTTTTGGCTACTTAATTTTCGAATTCCAAGATTACTTCATTAATTTATTTTCCTTTTAAAATTCACCCAGTCACCGGGCGGGAACGGCTTGTCTCAGATAGAGATTAATTCCTTCAGTAATTTTTTGAAAGATTTAAAGCAACTCTGATTAAGTATTCGAAATGTGCGAAAGTATATTCATGATAAGCAATGTTTTGCTGAGCTTAAGTAATCATTTAAACTTCGTGATTATTCTACTACGTCGTGTCTGTTTCGTTGGATGCAATAATGTTTATTTTACAATAATTCCCTATATTACGCAAACCTAACAGTTGGCCTTCGAATCCCGCAAGAATTAAACGAAAACATAAGGTTTTCACTTGTTATGTCACTTTATAAGAAATTTGTTATGTTTTAAAGGTGATAACTCTCATTTCTGGGATTAACTACACAAATAAAATTTGAAAACAAATTTGTTTAGATTTGCAAGAGCGATGTCCCAAGTCATTTTCCTAATATGCAAATATTGAGCAGGTTATCAACTGTAAAGTTGATCCTGTAGATGAAGCCACAACCTGAGAGTTGAGCAAAGCATACAAGACTTTATCAGCGATACGTCACTCGAACGGCTGGCTTCTTTGGAAGAGCGCTCGCACGGAACGCGAGAGGTCACGGGTTCGAGACCCGCATCGTTCATAAAATTTTGTTTTCAAATTTTATTCGTGTATTTTACGTTATGTCAGACCCATTACAATCAACAAACACTGTTAATGGTACATGGTTTGACATTTTTAGTAACATGTTAGCCCAGACACGCTTCACTATGGCTATATAACTATTTATAAGTATATATCATTGTGGTTCATAGCGTCATCGTACTGCATTAGCTTGGATCATTTTGTATAGCGTTACGACTCTGAACTTAATGTCTGGCTAAACCATATGATATCAAAAACAGGTATCAAGAGATTCAATGCCGGCCTTTAAGGTAGGAGTACGATCTTTTCTTGAAGGTCCCAAAGTTGTATCGGTTCAGGAAAACTACAGTCGGTAATTGATTCCATAAACTGGCTGTGCAAGGCAAGAAATTTCTTGCAAAATGCGCTGTTGTGGGTCAAATGTCAACGTGATAGGGGTGGTATTTTGCATTTTAACGTAATTTCCGGAAATTGGCCGCTGGATTCAACCCGAACAGCTCCTCTGAGCACTCCCCGTGCCAAACTGACGAAGTAAAAAATGAATTTTAGTTTAGTTTGAAATGTACAGTCATTTGACATAAGTGTCAAATACTAGTAATTACAGTATCCCGATTAGCGACGAAGTATAATAACACTGGCCTGACTGAATAATACCGGCTGAGTTTGTAAGCAAACAGTTACTAATAGGGTTAGTGGATTTCGGCTATCTCCGAATTTTACAAGGTTGTAGCCGTCATCTGTCGATCTATCAATGACTGCACGTTTCATACAATCGAGCGAATCGCTTTTTTCTTCGAGTGTTTCGCTATTTATTCGGCTTTAAAAGAAGAATATTTAAATCTTTTTTCAATATACTCACTCTGTTACAAATAAAAACCCTCGTTAGGTTAATGGGCAAAAAAAATACCGATATATTGACCTGTGTTTTATTTTATGTCATAGTAATAATCTTTGAATCGAGTCTTTTATCATAATTTAAAAGTATTTAAAAACTACAATGTGATGTTGTACGATGGTGTCGAACGGTTTATAGTTTTGAAAAAGTTAGCAAAGTTTTTACTATTTATCCCGAGTATTCTAGCAACGGAGAAAACTGTTTTTATAATACTCAATTATTATAAATAGTTAATCTTTTACCTGGTCACAATTTTAGCGTAAAATCTGTGTTGTCATTTAAAGTGTTTTTTGCCTAATATCTGTATCAAAGACTATTTCACGCAGAAATTGATCAATTCATTGATACTGTGAGAATTGAATTAAATAATTGCGTATTGTGGTAACATTTTGTAACTGACAAGGCACTTAAATACTGATTTGACTATTTTCTCAAAATTTTGTAAAGAATGTTAAATTTAGAAGAAAATGTCAAGAAGCAAATTGATACAGACTTGATGTAAAGTTTTTCCTCTCACGATTAAGTTTCCCCGTACACAGAACTTTTATTGCATTAAAATTTATGGCAATATATTTTTTCTTATTTAATAAGCCACTAATCTTGTATTGTTTTTCGCTTCTTCTTTAATAGTGTAGTTAGAGAATGAGTAAGCTAGCTAACTTTTTTATTAAATACTTGCTGATGCCCGCGACTTCATCCGCGTAAATAAGGGTACTTAAAAATAATAAGCAAGTTTGGAATTGAAGATTACCTCATGTCCTATTCCAGTTTCCGTTTTCGCTCCCGTTTCCAACATATTATATGAATCTTATTTCGAGGAAGATTGCTCGACGTGAATTTCAGTTTTACACAAATCCCGCGGCAACCATGAATTTTTCGGGGATAAAATGTAGCCTAACAAACAAACTTACATTACACATAGTTGGGATAGGTATGTGAGTTATGTTTCTAAGTTATTTCACTAAGTATGAACACAATACAGTGCAGCAGCATTTATCAGAATCAAGCAAGTTTTAAGGTGATTTTTCCGAGAACAATGAACACTTAAAGCGTTAATGTCAAAACGTTTTGCAAATGCTCGCAGATACCGTGAAACGTAATTAAGTTGCAACCTCAATAGGCAGTCAAAGTGAAGATTGCTTCATTCCTTGTATATGGATGTCGCTATTCAAAAGAAGCAGCAAGCAGTTTACTGTTTTATTGAGTTATGTGTATTTTATTCCAGAAGGATAACGAAACATTGTTTATGCAAAAATGTAAGGTTTTAAACCAATCGAGAACCGTATAAATTATGTTCCGGTGACGGGCCCGTCCATCTGTCTGTTTATTTTTTAATTTTTATGACAGTAAGGTACGAGAGGAGCAGGACGTTCAGCTGATGGAAATCAATATGCCCTGCCATAATGCAGTGCCGCTCAAGTTTCTTGAAACACCCAAAAATTCTGAGCAGCACTACAATTACGCTCGTCACCTTGATACATAGGGTATTAAGTCTCGTTTGTCCAATAGTTTCACTAGCTGCGGCGCCCTTCAGACCGAAAGGAAAAGGAAAATGCAAAGGAGCCTCCCACTGCTAAAATGATAATTGATACTGTGTTTCGGCGACCGGATCAGGTCAGTAATCTTTTCGGAACACACCAAGTGATAGATCCGGTAGTAGATACGGAAGACAACGTCAATTAGACGAGGTCTCTATGCGATCTTCTAAAAAGAACGCAAATTAGGAATATTGGGATTGTATTTTCCGCTGTTTGCGGTGGTATTCAACTGAATCATAGTCATGTTTTAAACAATTCTTAAGGAATTTAGAATGAATTTTGGAAAATACAATTACTGTTTAATCAATGTAAAGAATTCACAGGGAATTGGAGTCCTGTAATGGTGCCAATGCAGGAATGAGAACCAAACCTCCTTGTGTGATTTAACGAACACAATTCTTATATTTAAGACGATAACCGTATCACAATACTCACAAATTATAATTTGAGCTTCATCTAAATCCCCATTTGTAGAACTCCAATAATATTCATCAAAGTGGTTTTTCATAAAATATTGTATAACTCGATCCATTTATGGAGGTAATGAAAATAAGTCTGCGTTCGAAGGGCGTGTCGAAGAGTGCGCTAACCACAGGATTGTTACACTTTGTTGCCGGATTTCTATTCGGTGCAATAGTATTTATAATAAATGAGATAAATATATTATCGGCATCTTCTTTTAGCAGAACTATTTTCGTCGCAAAATATGGGGTTTGATAGGGACGGTTGCCAGTGTTCGTGAATGGAGATGGCCTAAATCAAGCCCTACAGTAAAATGGAATCACTCGATCAAAATGATTGCTGTCTTTTCTCTTGTGAAAAAAAAAATCACAATTGACGTGCACTGTGAGTAGCATTTTTCATTAAGTGTACGTTCATTAGCCTAAAGTAGCTTCACAAGTGGTGGGAGAAGTGCAACTTGGGCATCATCCTGTATCAGTCATGGTTTGGTGGGGGATAACTTATCAAGGACCGATAAAGCTTCATTTTTGTGACTAAGCGAGTGAAGACTGGGGCCATAATGTATCTAGAGACAGACTTACATCGTATTGCATAATAACTTCTCTTTTTTAAAGGGCTGGCAACGCTCCTGTGATTCCTCTGGTGTTGCAAGAGAATGTGGGCTGCAGTGATCACTTACCTTCTAATCACCCAACCTTGGCTGGAAGTTAACGTTCCGGACTTGATAAGAGCTGAAGACTCGCCTCCGTCTAGCTCAGATCTGAACACATTAGACTACAAATTCTGCTTAGTTTTAGAGGACATTTATCCCCTGCTCTAAACGACATGCCGCCATTGATTGACTTAAGAAATCTCTAGAACAATCAGTGACTAAATTTTCAATGCAGATAGTGCGTGATTCCATAGATTCATTGCTGAGACTTCACTTAAGAATATATAAAAAACATATAAGTTTTATTAAGATAAAATTACGTTATAAAAATAAAGACAATGAATAATTCAAGTAAGTTTATTTCTTTTACAACTTCCATGTCTCCCACCCGAAAAGGAACAAGGTGTATACGTTGAACCGAAATACCACCATCTTAAGCCTACTGGTCTTACGAAATTTGCTCATAAAGTATTAACCACTGTATATCCCGTGACTATTTAGTTTAATTTTAATAATACGAATAAGAGAGAAAGTTTTGGTGCCTAGATTATATAAATTTGCAATTCTTTCTCATAAGAAAACATGCCAGAGCTCCAATTGATATATTTTTTTATAAGAAACAGTAACGAAACGGGCAAGAGGTTTTTATTTAATGGTATGCCCAGCCCTTAACATTGTAGTTCCGTTTAGAGTTCATGAAAAATATCTTTAATGTCTTTGCCTATACCTGCGAATACTTTCGTAACTTTGAGACATAAGATGTTAAGTCTCATTAGCACAGTAATTCTCTCACGCCTTTTCCTTGGCGCCCTCCAAACCGACACAATAAAATTTTTATTTTTTCACATCTTGCCGGTATCCTGCGCAAAGATTAACCAATGGTAAATTATGTGCACAAATATAAATGATACCCAAGTTTCCTAACTCAAGTCTGCCCCTTTACCATTCGTACTTGACCAAGTTTTATACGTCTACATGTTTCTTAAATAGATGCTATATAACCCTTTTGTTTTGTCAGCCTGCCATTGAACAAAGTGCATAAAAATGGAAACATAGATATGACTTTTGCTAATTGTGTTATGAATTATTTATACTGTATTAAATGTTGATCAAACTTCCATTTAACTGTCATTTAATATAACACGACATTGATTAGTACATATATACTCGTTTGAACTGAAATGAAACATACATGTTCTGTTGGGAGACGCCGCACCGACTATATATTATATTCTTTTTCAAACTGGATTATAACCGTTATTTTAAACTCTTGTAGTATTTTTTTTTTGTTTATTATTTCTGCTTCATGTCAATATTATGTTGTAGACAAAACAACTATTCAGTCTTATTTGATTGAGAGATTTGATGTGGCGAGACACTTCAAAATTATTAAGTATCTTCTTCCGTCCTGACGAATCTGTGACGTCACTACTAGTGTGTTAGAACACTACTTGTGTTTTGTTGTACCGCAGTCTTGTTATTACTATTAATTATTTGAATTTCAGTATAAATGTATACATAATATTATAAAGAGGTATAGTTTGTGTGGTTGTATGGGGTAATTTTGTTGGTAATGTTCGGATCCACTGAACCGATTTTGAATATTCTTTTACCAATTTAAAGCCACATTATTTGTGAGTGGATATTTTTATAGTCAAACAATACAAAAAAATATTGATACCTTAGATGCAACAAACGCGTCATTTAATTTGAATAATCCCAATTAAAAAAAAATATAATAGAATAATGATTAACACATTCTTACACAAATTAACTTGCCCCAAACTAGGCGTAGCCTGTACTATGGGTATAAGACAACGATATATTTAATACAATATACTTACTTTAACATACATAAATACAAAAAAAAACATCCATGCCTCGGAAATAAACCTTCATTAATATATATAATAATCGAATTTTTTTATCGATTAATTTCACACGCATTTTAATCCGTTACTTTTGGTTAAAAAGTTTGGTAGAAATAAAAAGTTACTTCTTACTAGACATTAATAGTAAGCTCTATAAAATCATAATAGTATTACGGGTACAAACAAATTATATTTAAAAGTATTTTTTTTATTGAAAATTGGCAATGTTGTATGTTGGTAATCTTAATCAATTGTACATTATCTAAACGACCAGAAAGACTAGATTACGATTTTAATATATAAATTAACAAAACGTTATGAAATAAAATGGATTCTATTTAAAAACAGCGTTAAAAATTAATATCGGAACAGTTTCTTGCGCCGGGAAAGTAAAGGGAGAAGAAACTGTTTACAACGCTATATCAATGATTGATCCAACTGACATCACAAATCAATAATTTTTGAAAAAAAAAATCGTGTATGTAAAAAATGTACTTTTTTTTGGAACCCCTAAAACTTTCTAATCAAATCCATTGAGCTTTTTTTAAATTTAGTTCAATAAATAAAATGTTAAGTTTATTCCAACAAAACAAATATTTTAACTACATTTACACTACTATAATTACATTAAATTAAAACTATCATTACGTGGAAGCGTACCAAGAATCCTCACAGCATTTTCGCGTTGGATAACTAGGCTGATCCGTTGACCGAAATAGCTGCCAATGCTTAGGTTTCCATTAGCCCTATTCAGGCGAGAAGATAGTACTTTGTACATTGTCAGCGCCTCCGGGCCCCAAGGGCCAAGTGTCTCGACACCAAATGGCACAAAGATGTAAGTCTCACTAAGACCGACATATTACATAAATTCATTAGTGATGTATTCATAAATTGATATCCTATGATCTTTTAAAAATAAGTAATAGAATTGTAGCCCATAAGAATACACAGACGCAGCTGCTATTCGCAAATGTTATAACAATAACTTAATGCTTCTTATTACTGAGGCAAACAGTGAACGGCAGTTCGCACCACAAATCAATTTCATAAATTAGTACATGAACAGTTGAATACTTTTTGTTTCCATTGACCTCGCAGTGTGAATAACCTTATAAATGTCATCAAATGCAGGCGACAATTTTGGAAAAACGCTCTACATAAGGTTTGGAGGAGGAATATATATTGTATCGATAGAGACATAAATTTGTTCGTATTTCAGATGTTGTGTTCGGGGTGTGTAGGTTTAAGGTTTTATTTATTGATGATCCGTTTTATAAATTCCATTACAAGTTAATTTAAATAATGCGTTAAGATATCTCATTGATTATATCTGACCGCCTGCGTAGATTATGTTAACAAGCGTTTGCTCACAAATTCATGGGTAATTTTACATTTTAATATGAAATTTAACCGACATCAAAAATGAGGAGGTTCTCAATTCGTCTGTGTTTTCTTTTTTTATGTTTGTTACCTTAGAACTTTTGACTGGGTTAACCGATTGTGATAATTATTAAAGTGAAACTTTTATTACATCGTCGCAAAGTTTTTCGTATGAGTGTTGCATGTCGCGTGACGGTTGGGCGGCGCCTATAGTTCGCAGCAGCTGAACGTGTAGTGAATAGACTATTACTCATATCATTCCAATTGTCCAAGTATAAAATTAAAATAAACCGATTTTTATACCCTTAATGGAAGATTATTTCAAAAATTTTTAGTTAAATGTCTATAATGTAAAAAAAAGTTTTACTTTTACAATGGTTCTATAAAACCAAACAATCTTTTTTCTTATTTTAGTAGTTTACGTTATTTCTTGTAAAATATAATGAGATATCTACCAATGAATGTATCTCTCAAATCGATACAGTCGTGTCTAATAACAACCGAATAAAATGGAAAGAATTGTATTTTTGAAGACATTTATTAATTAGTTTTTTTATTATATCCTTTCTAGTTGTTTGAACTGTAAAAGTATGGTACTTTGAGAACTGTTCATGTTTAAGCAGGTATATATTTGTATACATATATTATAATACATGGGAATGGAGGCTTCTTTGCACAGTATGCCGGCTAGATTATAGGTACCACAACGACGCTTACTTCTGCCGTGAAACAGAAATGAGCAAGCATTATTATGTTTCGGTCTGAAGGGTGCCATGGCTAGTGCAATTACTGGGCAAATGAGACTTAACATCTTATGTCTCAAGGTGACGAGCGCAATTGTAGGGCCGCTCAGAATTTTTGTTTTTCAAGAATCCTGAGTGACACTGCATTGTAATGGGCAGGGCGTATCAATTATCATCAGTTGAACGTCCTGCTCGTCTCGTCCCTTACTGTTTTAAAAAAATATATACTTGTGTTATATAAGAATGATAAACAAACAATTCTTTGAAATAAGTATAGCGCGGAAACGGCTCCAACGATTTGGATGAAATTTACTACAAGGGTATTTGAGAGGGAAGATACCAATGTAATTCTCATTTCTGGGAAAACGTTTTTCCGAGTTTTCACACCTATCGTGCTTATGCTTACACAACGTTTCTTCGTTGGTATTGTGTTGCTTTAAAAAAAAATCCAATTGCTGCAAACACACCTCGCCATATATGTGTTATGTTTGGAGAGATTACCTCTCCAAATAATGGCTAATATCATAAAAAAATTGATATTGAGAGTTGAACAAAGTAAACAGAATTTTATAACGAGGCGGTACTCGAACGGTTAGCTCAGTTGGTTAGAGCACCGGCACGGAACGCCGGAGGTCGTGGGTTCGAATCCCGCATAGTTCATAAAATTTTGTTTTTCAAATTCTATTTGTGTATTGATCCTTGAAGTGAGGGTTATCACTTTAAAAATATAACATATTGTTTAGATTTACAAGAGCGACATCTCAAGTCAATTCCCTAATATGCAAATATTGGGGTTGAGCAGCAGGTTATCAACTGTAAAGTAGATCCTGTAGATGAAGCCACAACCAGAGAGTTGAACAAAGCAAACAGAATTTTATAAGGAGGTGGTACTCGAACGGTTAGCTCAGTTGGTTAGAGCACCGGCACGGAAAGCCGGAGGTCGTGGGTTCGAAACCAGCATCGTTCATAAAATTTTGTTTTTCAATTTTATTTGTGTATCATAAAAAGGCTTATTTTATCCAAAGTTATTAAAACCCCAAACTATTTATAATGAAAGACTAGCTTTGATATTCTCGATACTAAAATATACCACCATTATAACAAAAAGTTACTATTTTGAAAATAACTACATTTAAATAAAAGCGGAGTCATATGTTATTATATTTACTTACTATATTATCATATGCGGCAATATATAAGGCAAGTGTGGGCAAGTCGTAGAACATTCGTTGACCAAATTGAGGATGTTTTGAGAAAAAAATATTCGAAGGACCCGCAACCGGCGAGCATGTATGAAAAGAGTAATGAATGTAGAAAAAGCGCGTGAGGTTTGTAAGGATAGAAGAAAGTGGAATTCTGTTGTCTCTGCCTACCCTGACGGGTACAAGGCGTGAGTATGTGTGTGTGTGTTATCATACGCGAATATTTTCTGCGTAGAGCCTTTGATAAAATCTTATAATACCTAATCATTTATTTTTATTCGGAGCATTACAGAGATAAATACAAAGAAGCCAAGTCCGGTGTTGATACTTTCTGCATAAAAAAAATCGTACATTCTTTGGATCATACGTACATGGATACGAATAACATAATATTTTTTTAAATTAGAACCTCGTTAAATGTAACTCACTCGATTGTAGAGGAAACCTATACCACTAGACCAACGAGGTCGTCATAACATAATTTTAAGATCAACGCTCTCAAAGCATCCGCATCTAATTACACTGTGTCGTGAACATTGCGGGGTTAGTGGCGCGGGGGAGGGACACGGGCACGTCCGCCTAGGAAATGGAATCGAATCATTAGTAGTTTGATTACAAAAAAGGCTTAATAGAAATATAATAACGGGCGGAGAAGAAATTGTAAAAAGATTGTAGAGATTTAGTAATTGGCGGTTGGTTGGCGATACGGTTTGGAGCGGCTAATGGGCTGGGATGCAACGACGTGACTACATCTCAAACTACCCTCTGTAATAATATTACATTTGCAGCTCAGTTATATTAATAACTATATAAAAAGCATATCGATTGCAAAACCATACAACGATCTTTTTGATCGATTGAGCACATATAGGCGAATATTAACAAATTTAAAGAAAATGCTCTTTAAAGTATAAAAACATTAATGTACATTTATTTAATTACGCAGTATACCTTATGGGGATGAATAAGTGATTTCAAAAATATGAAATAAATATAATTAATGATTTCTATAAAATTAATTATAAATGCCGCGACCGTTATATGGGTAATTATGATCAAAGACGCGTGCGTAACGTTTGGCAGTTCTTGTAAGTGTGGCGTAAGGCACAGCCTAGCAAACTTCGACATGCAGTCATTGATAGATTGACAGATGACGGCTATAATCTTGTAGAAAACGGATAAAGCCGAAATTCAGTACGTTTTAAGCAACTGTTCGCTTTTAAACTTAGCCGGATTATACTTCATCTTCTTCTAACTTATGTTCCGAAACGGTAGTAGTATCTAGTAGTTATATAGAAACGACATCAAAAAGAATTCTAAAGGTATCAATTTTGAGAAAATAAAATGCCTTATAAATCCTTAAACGTACATAACATAAGCATCTACAAGGCTTGAAAACAGATTTATCTACATCATACAAACGTTTTCTTTCACTGGGATTCTATCCAAATCTAATAAGTAAATGTATGTTCATTATGAACACAAAGCAAAAACATTATGAACCCCTTATTGAAATGTTGTCTGAGCTTTATTCCCGCTACTCCCACTTATGTTTCATTATTTGAGAGGATTGTAGTGTACTGACATCTAGTCTTAACAGAGTATGTGTTAACTATATTTGGCACTGCTTGACATTTACAGTGACATTAACCGTGTGACGTTGAGTGCTATGTAACGAATGCACAGAACAGCGGAAGGCCAGTTCTAATCGGCTATTGGTTGCGTGTGGACGTGTCCGGGTGTAGTAAAGTAGTAAAGATTAGTTGTTTCACTCGTGAGCAAACGATGAACATTATAAGGATCAATGCGAATTTTTATAGAATATAGTATAAAACATGTCAGATACCTAATCACCACCTCACCTGCTCACCTACAACACCAAAGGATTGCTGGAACGTTGATACGTTTCAATACGCGCTATTTGTAGAAGTACGTTTATGTTTAAGACGGACTTACAATATACCAGCGTTTAGATGTAGTGTGCGAGAGAGAAAAACATACCAGTGAGTGGGAGGATTCCTTTGACATGATGCCGGCTAGATTATGGGTAACACAACGGCGCCTATTTCTGCCGGAAGCAGTAATGTGTAAGCATTACTGCGTTACGGTATGAAGGGCGCCGTAGCTAATGAAATTACTGGGCAAATGAGACATAACATCTTATGTCTCAAGGTGACGTGCACAATTGGAGTGCCGGTCAGAATATAGGCCTTTTCAAGAATCCTGAGCCGCACTACATTGTAATGGGAAGTGTATTAATTACTGTCAGCTGAACGTGCTACTCGTCTCATCCCGTATTAAGAAAAACATCTCTATAGCAAGATAGAAAAGGAAAGCGAATACATTGTTACTGTAACCGATTTTGAGTGACAAGTCGTAAACATTCAGCCACGCTTTGCTTCAGCTCTAAAGAGCTTTAGTATTCAGAATCCTAAAGGATTCTGAATACTAAACCACTATCTATTACTTATTAAGAATTAATATTGGTCACCCAAAATCGTGCTGTCAGTTAGTCTATATTTTAAGTCTATAGACAAAGTCAAAGTCAAATAAACTTCATTTAATTAGGCTTATACTAAGCGCTTCTGAATCGTCACTACAAATATTTCTATTAAATTACTGAGTTTACCATATTATGTTCGTAAAAAGTTGAGCTCGTGAGAAGAACATAATAAGAAACTCAACGGCACTCGTTTCAATCAAATACCTGGAGTTTTTTTTGGAAATACGAGAATAATGGACGAGACGAGCAGGACGTTCAGCTGATGGTAATTAATACGCCCTGCCCATTACAATATAGTGCAGCTCAGGATTTTTTAAAAAACCCAAAAATTTTGAGCGGCACTACAATTGCGCTCGTCACGTTGAGACATAAGATGTTAAATCTCATTTGGCCAGTAATTTCACTAGCTACGGCGCCTTTCAGACCGAAACACGTTTACACATTACTGCTTCACGGCAGAAATAGGCACCGTTGTGGTACCCATATTCTAGCCGGCAACGTGTGCAAAGGAGCCTTATACTGGTAGAGTAACTTACAATGGCTGTAATATACATAAAAATTTAGTTTATATATTTTATAGTTAGGACGTGTAGACGATAATTCTAATTAGAAGCATAAGAGAAACAGATACTTCGCACTATGAGTACCTGGAGGTATTACCAAAATCGAAAGCCGAAGTTTCGGTCCGAAACGAAAGAACGACGAACATCGAATTCAATCCTATTACCAAAGGCACTTCGGACCCGAATATAGTGGACGGATTTCGTTTCAGAACCATGGACCATAAAAAGTGAAGTAGTTACGATCATAATAATGTCAAACAACGAAAAAGTAACTGTCAACTGAATTTGGGAGTAAGATAAACGAATGACAATATGTCTAATCGCGAACTTCGTATCGATGTTCAGTTCCGAAACACTTTCGTAATAGGAAAATGTAAGAACTGTCAACCGAAACTTCGTATTTCGATTTTGGTAATAGGGTTCCTGTACCTACCGACCACGAATACCTAACAGATAAAAGCCAAAAGGTATCATTTACTTTTCCGTTCACCCTTCGTTATTATACGTAAATCTCTATACCCGCTAAATTGTAGAAAAAATCTATTGTGTATTAACAAAACGAGTTGTTTTCTAGCAAGCACGTCTTGCCTCACCATGCTTAACAATGAAATAATTAGTTCACTCGGTAACAGAAGGATTTTTTTCCAACATTAACCTTATTCTATTGTATGGAGGTAATTTAATATTTTTTGTAATGAGCTCTCGAATATTGAGTGGGTGGTTGATATTTTTTGTACGAAAATCGTGAAATGCTTCAGCGTTATTTGAAAGTTTTACTCATATCGATTACCGAATTACGGTTCCTTTCGGTTAACTTACTTATATAAAAATACTAGCTGATGCCCGTGACTTCGTCCACGTAGATTAAGGGTTTTTTAAAATAATAAGCAAGTTTGGAATTGAAGATTATCTCATGTCCTATTCCAGTTCCGGTTCCCGTTTTCGCTCCCGTTGCCAACATATAATATGAATCTTTAAACTAAACCTACTATTGGTATAGTTATAGCTCATCGGCGAGAATTTTAGCTTTTCACAAATCCCGCGGGAATCTTGGATTTTTCCAGGATAAAATGTAGCCTATGTCCTTTCCTAAGCATTTAGTCTATCGCTGTACCAAATTTAGTAAAAAAAAAGGTTCAGTAGCTCCGACGTAAAAGCGTAACAAACAAACTTACATTACATTTATAATATTAGTAGGGATTTATTTGCATCAAATGCATAAACAGTCTGATCTATCTGTAGGCCTGTATATTACTTATTTTCTAGATTTTAGGGATTTAAGAATCAATATCCCTTTATTCCTGTTTCAAGATAACTAGTACCTACGTACTATAAAATTTACACTAACAGCTTCTTAAGTGATCACAAAATCTTTAACAGCATTCCATTTTGTATTGTATCTTCAGACTGCACTTTGGATAAATATATTTTTTGCGAAGATATGTCTTTGAAGGATTTTTACTTGATTTCAGATTTCATTTTATTCATACTGTCTATGCCTACTACGTGTCAGTTGCTTATATCTGTATATACAGGGTGTAATCGTTAAGTGTAACGTTTAATTAATGTTAAGTAGGCGATTATTTCGTAACTATCACAGATATCAAAAAAACTTTAAACTATAATCGGAAGTACGATACCGTATCAGTAGAGCGACATTAATATCTTTTTTAATCAAATGAGAAGTGTACAAAATTACGATTTAACGATTATGACACACATATTAACACCCTGTATATGTTACATTAGTTTCTTGTGAAGATAAACGAAGACCCCCAAGCACCTCCGTTTCAATTACCTACTCAATGCAGAGCAGCGTATCTTCGAACCTAAAGGGAGCATAATATTTTTCTTAGAAAATTGCTGGTAAATAGATATATAAAGAATTGAGGATATATTACCTACCACAAATTTCTCACCTCATCATCTCAAAAAAATATTAATTCAGAGGATCTGCTTCAAAACGACATGCCGTAATATTTCTAATGATAAAAGTGCAACCTCAAAATAAAAGCAAATGAAGGTGAATGCGTTTAAGTAAACTGGGCTTTTCAAATTCCTTTTCTAACCTGTGCATTAAACTTTAAAAATAATAGCTTTAAGTGAATACACTTCTATAATAAAGTCCCAGCCACTGTTTAGGCATTATCTATAAATAAATTTAAAGGGTTTATAAAAAAAAATGACTCTGTCGTAAATCCTATTACTTCACTGCTGAATATCTAAATGATCGGACAGCCTGGGACTAGATTGTGATTATTTTATAGCGATAGAAATGACTGTACAATATTGTATATTTTTATTGAAAAGAGCGCAAAAAAAAAGCTGGGAGAGTTTCTTGCGCCGCTTCTTGTCTCTCAGAGCGCCATTTGTTTCCGAAGCGGTAGTAGTATCTAGTAGTTATCAGAAATGACATCAAAAAGAATTCTAAAGGAATCAATTTTGAGAAAATAAATGCCTTTTATGCCTTTTAAACGTATACTACATTTAAAACAACCGCGAATCATATTTGCGATACTACACGACTAGATAACATTTGATGAAAATATTAAAAGAACTTTAATAAATTCCTTTAAATTATTGAATATGACATATTGGTGCGGTGGTTTTTATAATTAACCGACACTTGAAAATATAGTGGTATTACTTTAAAAAAATTATAAAGCCTTATGAAAAATATGTCTCCTATTGGAATAAACGAAGATTAATGTTTTAATTTCACTTAAAGACATTTAAGTTTAACGTGAAACCGACTTTATAAAATCTTAATAGATCTTAACAATTTGTTATGTTTTAAAAGAGAGATTTGCAAGAGCGACATCTCAAGTCAATTTACTAATATGCAAATATTGGGGTTGAGCAGGTTATCAACTGTATCGTGTGTATAAGCCACAACCTGAGAGTTCAACAAACCATACAAGATTTTATGACGATACGTCTCAAGAACGGTTGGCTCGGTTGGAAGAGCAATCGCGCAGAACGCGAGAGGTCGCGTTCGGGTTCGAGTCCCACATTGTTCATAAAATTTTATTTTCAAATTTTAATAGATACTATATTTGAAAATCCTTCTAGATTTTTTTTAAATTACGTATACTCTCATAAAATATTCTAGGTACCTTCAGCAATGTTCATATTGGAGTACCTTATTGCTACTTTGTATATATCAAAAGCTTCAACAGTTGAAGTAAAATCAGTAGTGAGTCAGTAAGTCAGATTGAAGTATTAATAAGAATTTATTATTTTTGTAGAACATATTCTTCTATACAACGACGTATTTTTTTAATTGTGTTATCATTACAATACTGCCAATTTCCTGAGACTTTGTTGCTTTTTCAGCTAAACTTTCGCAATTGATTTTAATTTAGTTTGTGAAAATATTAGAAAATAGTACCTATTTCTAATTTCAACCATACTTCTCAAAGAGAAGAACCTTTAATGTTATTTACAAGTTTTTAAAAGCTCTCTATCTCCAGCAATCTCTGAGAAGAAGAAAAAATGTGTAAATAGTCTAGTTTGACACCACCCACGAAGCCTCTCTCATTTAAAACGTGTTTTGTCTTACCCTACAATATATATCTTTAGATATAATCAACAAAGACCTCATTGTTTTAAAACTCAGGTATTCTCTGTATTTAAAAGTAAACATTTTTTACTACATTTTCGTTTTAAAGCTCACCTTCCAAGCGGGATATCGAAGAGAATTAACGACAGACAAAAAGCAACAAAATAAAAAATCAAATAAGGGTAACAAAAAGAAAATAAAAACATAATTCAATAATATAAATATTGCATTTATTTCAACGAATTCGGCAAATATAATAACTGTAGAGATAATAATAATTATAATAATACTATTCAGTTTACAAGACTCATACAACGACACAGTCGTCTGAAACCAAAGAATTATATCACTGGCTGGCACTTGACTTCAGTTTCAAATTAATTATCATAATAATCTGAATAACAAATAAATGCAGATCGCATAAAATTAATTACTTTAAATTAAATTATACAAATTAAAAATAGAATATCGGAAGTCGAGCAGGAGGCAATGTCAATATCAATTGAAATCCTGACGTATAGGTACATAATATCTAAACGAAATAAAATAAACATAATAAAACTAAAGAACAAAAAATATATACAAACATAACATAAAAAAAAAACAAAAAGCGATATGCAAATAAAAATAAACACTTGTTAAGATGATGTATAAAACATGTACGCTTTGTACTATTTTCAACTTTAAGTATGATTTTAGCATTACAATGACGTAATATCCGCAATGTCTCCACACGTAGACGAACAGTAGGCAAGTTTTCACATAATAAATAGGAAATATAATGGCAACCCGCTGCGCGTGCTAAGATTTAGTTCGCCTTTAAAAAACCGCACGAGCTACGGCGCCTTTATGTATAACACCGAACAAAAAAATATTTGCATATCGCCTAACTCCCTAAAATTCGAACTACTCTTATGTAAATGCGTTAGAATATCATAAAACTGCAGCCGGCGACCCCACACGACACGAATCATTATTATGGAAATATACACCACGTTCTATGTTATGTCTGTATGTATTTTATGCCCTTCGCACATATTCCAGTACACTAATTAGATACAGTTATATCACAAGTTCTTAAGATGCCTCTACGAAACGAACAATATATTTATTAATATCTATTACATCTCTAACACTTCGCCCAGTAGTTCAAGTTCACGACAAACGTTCGTAAACAAATTTCACAACATCCTAATATTACATCTAGTAGTATACTTTTACACGATTCGATTATTTACAGTGGAGCTACGAGAATAATTTACAAATCACTTGAATTCTACAAGGCACCTATTAAATAGTAATAAAGATTTCAGGCTTCGCTATGACTTCGTATAATAACTAAAACGTTTTAAATTCTCTAAATATATAATTTGGTTTTCATTACATACCTACAACAAATATTGACGTCGTTAAAACCTAATAGGAGTTTTAAATACGAACAACTAGGAAGAATAATATTATGCAACAGATTACTAGTACATGCTGTGTATATGCGGCGTTCAATTTAATATATTTATCTATCTACAATGCAGGCACGAGAAAAAAATCAAATATAAATCGGAAATCATCAAAAAATTGTTATTAGTTTCCAAAATTTAAATATTTTATTATTCAAACGCGTGTGCACCAGATCAATTTCATTAGATATACAACGTCCTTCACGCGTTACTCCTTCTATTGTCATATTCGTTTGCATTTGAATAGCAGTGGTTTAGTGCCGCCCACAGACCCTCCGGGCGACTGACACGCCTCTACAGCCTCCGACGACAAGCATCTTGCGATCCATCACATATTCAAAAACAACAATCAAACAAAGCATTCTAATCACGTTACGAAACAAATATCATACAAATATTGACAATGCTCGCTCTATTAAATGATAAACAACCGCGCATTGGCATGTACAACATGTCTTTACACACATGTACGAGTTGTATTTGAAGATCGTGATGCCCTATTCAAAGTTATGGGTGTTGGACTATCAAAAAATGTCGCATATAAACAGCATAACTTTTATACAACTAAACAATATTTACAGGAATCACTAGTAGGAAATAGATTAACGATCGTCACGGCACAAAATGAGCTTTGCTCGATCGCGGTTGCATTAAACTCTGAACGAAAACAGTCACTGAGTCTGGCGAGCAGAGTAGTTGACCTGCGAGGTTGCTAAGTTTATATAAAAAATAAACTGCATGCTAAAGTCTAAACCTATTCAACAAACTACGTTCAAGTCGCACACTCACCGTTGCCAGCGAGTTGCGGCCGTAGGAAGGCGTTGTGCAGTTCGCTGCCCAGGCTGGACTCCAGACGAGCTGCCATCTGCATCAGCGCGAGCGTGCCGTCGTCTCCTGCGCCTGCGCTGTTCTCGAGACGAGCTCGCACTGTTGCGATATGACCCCGTGTAAACACATGATCTTGCACAGAATACTTGTGGCTGTACTTGAAGTCACACACACGACATTCATCGGGTGGTAGCGCGTCAGAAACTTCAGGTAGACCAGCAGCCAGCCTCGCCTTCTTTTCTTTTGCACGAGCGTTTTGGAACCACACTTGTACAACACGTTTAGGAAGTCCAATCTCTCGACCAAGCGCTTCACATTCAGCCATTGTAGGAGTTTTATAGTCATTGAATAATGATTTCATAATTTTTACTTGAATCGAGGACATTTGGGTGCGGTAACGTTTTCCGAGCTGTCTCTGACCGTGTGGTAAGCCGGTCAAAGGGGATGTTGGGTCATCTTCTTCATAAAACTCCATAGTTTCTGATGCAGTATCTGATCTTTCATCCGCATCTGATCCAGGTCGTGATAAATCAACTGGTTTACTGAGATCTAAAGGAATTTCAGGTTTCACATGGTCCGATCTTCTTTCAGTGGGTAGTTCATTGGTATTTCCATTTTGTTGAACAACTTGAGCTTGCATCTCGTTTACGTATCGCTTCATCGATTCTTCGCTATACTGTTTGATAAATTTCTCCATGTCTGAGTGAAAAGGTGGAAAAATAGGGGGCAACATGGGAGCCCCCGCTTGGGAAAAATTTTGTTGTCTGTCACTTTGTTGAGATCCGAAACTAGGTGTAGATTCAGTACTTAATTCTTCATCGGGTAAAGCATCAACATTGATTTCACCTCTTGCACACTGATCTGCATGTTTTGTACTCAAGTGACTTTCGAGGGCGCTCTTTACTTTAAACAACGCTGGACAGAATGGACAGCGTTTGTTTATAACTTGAGCATGTGCACGAAATTGTCCTTTTCTTTCACGAGCCCGCGTGTTTTGAAACCAAACCTGAACAACTCTCTTTTTCAGACCAACCTCACGAGCTATGTTTTCTAGCATTTTCCTTGAAGGATTCGACTCTATTTGATACTTTTGGTACAAATAATCCAATTGTTCGGGTAAAATAGTTGTTCTCAATCTCTTGTCTTTTGGTTGTTCACCTGTGTCTATTTCTTCGTATTCATCGAATTTACGTTTAGCGACTTGTTGATTTAAAGCCACAACTAAAGGATGTCGATTTTCTTCATTTGATAAGGAAGCATTTAATTGTTGTAATTGAGCATGTTGCTGCAATATTCCAAATGGAGAATCCGGAGGGTATGATGGAAATAAATTTGGATTCATAATATGGACCAGTTGATGTTCTCTCCAAAGATCAAAGCGAGGAAACACGAGATTGCATTTGTCACATTGAAAGTTTTCTTCCTTTTCTTCTCTAGGAGTATGTGACAGTGGGGTCACTGGTGTATGTGGTGTATGTGGCGTAGATGGTGCTGGTGACACAGGATAATTAGGTGCAGCGGGAGTTGGAGTACGAGGAGGTGCCGGTGAGACTGGCACATGCGGAACGTGATGTTCTACGGTACTTGAGTTTGAATCTTCACTGCTTAATGTAGCAGCAACCTGCGCAGCCGCCGCTTGAGCCTGCGCGGATCGTTTCGCATCCTCTTCCTTAAAACAATGCGTTTTTTGGTGTCTTATCAACTCATAATAACGTTGAAAAACTAGTTGGCATTTTTTGCATTGATAGTTTAGTCCTGGTGTGCGCTGAAACCTATTTGCATCGTCCATGGAGCCTGCGGGTGGATCTGCAGCAGGCTGGTTTTCGTATACTTTTCTTGCTTTTTGACGAGCATTTTGAAACCATACTACTATAACTCTTGGGCTTAAGCCCAATAGCTTAGATAAATACTCCAAGTCATCATCCTTTGGGTACGCGTTATTTTCAAAAAACTCTTGTAGTACTTTTATTTGATAATCAGTAAATCTAGTTCTGTTGGCGCGTTTGCCAGAAGACCCCGAGCTGTTGGATCCATTCGAGTTGCCCCCGGAAAGTCCGAAATCGGCCGGTCCTCTGCCAGGACTGAGGCTGCGATTTGGGGTCATAGATAGGACATTCGGGGGCGCGGAGTTTGGGGACGTGAAGTTTGGATTTATTTTTGGTGGTAGCATAGACGGATGAGGCGGCTGAGGGATACTCGTAGCCGGTATCGAATCCAACTGAGACTGAATTAGTGAATTTAAGGACAAGTGTGTCGGCGTCTGAGGTCGAGATAAGCTGTTATGTTGGATATCAGGTGTACTTAAAGCGGGGCTTTGGGACGGCGCTTGAAAAATAAAGCTTTTATCTTCTTGGTGCCGATCATCATATGAATTGTACTTTTCCTCCATCGTAGGTTCTTCATGAGGTTCACATTTAACTTCTTGTTGATGCAAGGTGAGGGGTTCCTCTGTTTTTGCTTTTTTTTCAGGTGGTGGTTTTCCTTCATCGGAGCTGGCGGAAGAGTCTAAAGTCGTAACTTTTGCTTCACCTGTCTTTTCGTACTCTTCAAGGTTGAGAGTTGTAGATGGCGGATTATTGAAATTGTACGGCGAGTCCTTGTTGCGCTGCCGTTCTTTGAAAAGCGTATTTCTAAACCAATGCTTGATTACCTTTGTGGCGAGACCAGACTGCTTTGCCATTTTAGCTATAGCTTCGTCACTTGGCGAGTTATTAATATCGAAGTGCGATCTTAATATTTTCAATTGATCATCCGTGATTCGAGTTCGAGCTCGTTTCTGGCCAGCAGCATTTGCCTACAACAAAAAAAATATGGGTTATAAATAATTACAAAATCTACAAAAGTTTAGTTCGCCAAAAAATAGTTATAAATATACATATATATATTCATATTAATGAATTACCCATCACTGTAACAGGCCCCTTTAATAGTATTAACTGTACCGATTACCTGTATTTTAATAATATAATTAAAAAATCATTAGCAACTTTAGTTTTAGTAATATTTCTTCCTTATAAAATTTTGGATCTTAATATTACATTATTAAATGATTAAAAACAGTCATCCCAAATTAAAAATCAAACTCGTTATTTCGTATGTAGGTACGATTGATGTATTTCAAAAATAATTTCAATTCGTTATTTAAATCCTGAACAATAGATTCTATCGGAAGGATTGACTATATCCCCAGTGTGACTGATTGCAGGTAACGTACAATAATAAGAATTGTTGTAGATAATAATACCCGGACCCTTGACGCCTAACAAAGAACCCTCTGTAGCTTTGTACAAACAACTTACGCTTATCTGACGATGTGTGTATACGGCCTTCTTGCAATGCGATCAGTTATAAAGACAAACAAACGAATGAATATTCGTTATAATTTCAAATATATCGTTACTTATACAATTATAAATAATTTAAATAAATCTTTTTTAGATTTAGATTTGGACGAGGAGTACAAACGTACATACTACATAGGTAAGCGTCACGTTTCTCTTGAAACAGCAGCGGAATCACATGATACGAAAATCGAAAACACGTGGCGGGCGAGATCGAACCGGGGACATCGCGGTGAGAGATAACAGGTGCGCTACCGATGCAGATGCTTGATATTAGTATCAATGAAATAAAATGGTGCTAATGTAAAACGTGCAATAATGAATTTGACAAGGGACAAACCCATGTAATTTAAGCTGCGTTTCATACATATTGTTGTGTACATACGTAGCTTTATGTAGGATATATTCGGTATGGAAAAATATGCTTTGGAAGAATTATGTAAAGTATTATTCATTGGTGAAAAATAAGAAGTATACATACAATTATGAAATTATAAAAGGACTTAATATTTATCGATCTAACATTTCGCGGGTTCAATTAGGAATCCCCTAGGGAACATTCCTGATTCGGTATGTACATGCCTGCCACCTTCCTTAAAGGCTGGCAACGCTCCTGTGATTCCTCTGGTGTTGCAAGAGAATGTGGGTGGCGCTTACGACTCGTTCTTTGCACAGGATGCACGCTAGGTGTGACCACGATGGTGCCTTTTTGCGGCCCTAATATTTTAGCGTCATTGTGTTTCGTTTTGGAGGGCGCCGTATCTAGTGAAATTACTAAGCTAATGTCTCTTAACTTACTTATATGCGAAAACTGTCAATGGGATATAGATATATGTATATTTTGTAACCTTTTTATGTTATGTAACTGTGTGTTTTCCAAATAGAATAAAATAACGTATACCTCAAACCGACAAGCGAAATTGGGATGTCACCCAGAATTTTGTATTTTTTAATAATCTTGAGCGCTTGGCACGGCATTGTTATGCGCAGGGCGGATCACCTACTATCACACACACGTTTGTAAACGTGGTGCACGTTTTTAAAGTAAAAAAAACATATAAATATTTATCAAATAAATGTCGCAGGGCCAATGGACCACTGTTTCAAAAAGTTAATCGTTAAGTGCTGACTGTACATTTGTGAGTCTGCTAAAATATTGAAAAGATCGGTTGTCGTTTTTGGGTTCCGTACACAAAGAGTAACCATAAATAGGAATAGTTAGCTGAACTTCTGACAGAGCCAATAATATAGACTTACATTATGGCCGCTGTAATAACAAATACATAAAACTTACATGATCGCCATATTACTTTAAACAAAATAAAGTATTTAAAAGTAGGTACAATATAGTAATGTATCTTTTACGATAGTACGAAACCGTTTTTGGGTTTGTGTGAATTTCTGATAAAGTACCTATAGTAAGAATATTATAAAACATTACAAAACACTACAAGACTCACCTGTTGCTGTTGCTGAATTAATTGCTGCTGTTTCATCTGGGCATCGTGAGCAAACGGCATCGAATCGAAGGGCGGAGGTGGTAACATCAGGGGCACCAATGGTGGCTGCAGGTTCATCGCAGCCAATGCTCCCACATTCAATCCTAAAGGCAAGCCCAGGGTCAGCATCTGAGCAACCATAGGATGCAGTTGACCCAACTGCTGTTGCAGCTGCAGCATGTTGAGGGCTGCCTGCATCTCTTGCACTTGAGCGGCAAGCAAAGCACCAGCTTGTGCTTCACCTGAGCCGTTATTATTTTCACTAAAGCTATCGTTGTTGTCTCCTCTAGGTGACGGAGAACGATCACTTTGGGGAGCCGGTGAAGCAGCCCTTGGTGAGTTAGGAGCTCCAGACTTTCTCTCGTATTCCGACTTGAACTGCTCCGCGAATTGTTCCAGGAACTCAAGAGGAACTTTGTCTTTATGCACTTCTTCACAATGAGTCTTTAACACAAACACACTTGAAAACTCTTTATTGCAATGTTGACACGTCGATTTCGTTTCACTGTCCGGAGGCTTCTCCTCGGGTGGTGGCGGGGGAGGACTCGGTACTCGAGCCATTTCCCGTTCTTCTTGCATCTTACGGCGTTGATTTTCATTGTATTGCATGACGAGGTCGAATCCAAAGGTCTCTAACAGTTGCTTATACATTTGGGAGTTCCTTTTGGGCGGATTGCCCTTAGCTACCATCTCGTCCAAAGCAGCTGCTTCAGCTTCACCGAGTGGTGAGTGCGTCCGCGCATCTCCAAACGGACATGAAGTTGTGCGATGTGCGTCGAGTAGCTCCCTAGTTGGGAATGACGCGTGGCAGCGCTCGCACGCGGCGCTACCTGCCCGAGGGGATCGCGGGCTACCTGGCCGCGCGGGGGGTGAAGACCGAGGTCCCCCGCTGCTCGTAGATGAAGGGGATGTATTTTTTGGCGACAACACGTCTTGTAGAATTTTGGCGGGGTCGTTCCTGTCCGGTTGTTCAACTAAAGGCCGCGACAAATCAACGTGGCCGGCTGCGGCTAGCTCCTGTAATTTTCCCGCACGTGTTTGATGTAATACTGATCGCATATGAATATCTAACGTGCTTCCCTGTGTATATGCAACTTTGCATATGTTACATTTATAGCGCTTTCTATCTTCTTCTTCGCTCGACGTACTTTTAGGTGTTAGAGTTAAGTTTGAAGGTGCCGTCCCAGCACCAGGTGACACAGGAGGGTTATTATTATTTTGTTGTTCTTGCATAGCCCGTTTTAGTTTGTGTAAATGGCTAACACTATTGTAATGAACCAATAGTATATTTTTCTGTGTGAAAGATTCTTTACATACATCACATTTGAACGGCCGATTAGGGTCTAGGTATTTCTCCATAGGATACGTTAACTTCTCACCCTTACGATGCAGAAGTGTCTTATTATGTGCAGTTAGATATGTTTGTCTTGTGAACGCGACCTTACATCTGTGGCATTTGTACTTCCTGTTTGGATCATTGTAAGAATCTTCGGCCATAGCTTGCGAGTTCAAATAATCTTCCAAGAACTGTTGATCCTTGTAAACTATTGAATCATCAGAGTTTTCAGCATCATTATGACCAGATTCATCAGCAGCTGTCGCACTATGATCCCGATCTTCCAGGTCACCCATCTCTTCATCAGGTGTTCTCAAAGCTTCCTTTCTTAATAATTCTGCTGCTGTAGAATCTAGCGCAGCACCTTGAGTGGTTTGTAGGAGAGGATTGGATGCTAGATTACGTTTAAATGCAGCCAACTCATCTTCCGACAATTCCTGATGAGAAGTCTCTACGTGTTTCTGCAAAGCCAATATCGATCTAAAACTTCGACCACACAATATACATTTTGTTGCATCGCGAATCACATGATACTGTGAATGTAGCTGCAGTTTCTCAACGGTTTTGAATGCAAGACTGCATTGGTTGCAGCGGTATTTGTAAACATGTTTTTCAGATACAGACATATTTGCAATTGAATTACGTGCGTGGGTTTCTTTAAAGTGATTTTGAAGGGCATGGGCGGCATCAAAGTAGCGGTTGCATCCCTTCTTCCAACACACATAGCCTGGACCTTGCGGCGTTTGTTTTAATTCCAAGTGCCCCAGTTCGTTCTGGTGATGGCAGAGTTCATCAACATTCCTGAAAGTTTTGTTACAGGTTGAACACCTCTCCATCTCACCATCTACACTACCTTCAGAACGTGGGGATGATATCTCGCGTTCCTCATCACCTTGTCTTGAATCTTGTTGATTTTGAGAGTTGCCATTCAACCAATGACTTTGATCGACGAGCAGTAACAAACGCTGCAAACCCTCTGAGTTGACGGAGTGAATCTGCATCACATGTCGCTCGAGAGCTGGCCTGTCCTTGAAAGCGTCTTGACATAAAGGACACATGAAATGTCTCGTGGTGTCACTATGCAAGCTGGCAACATGTGCATGGAGTTTGCTTTCGCTGTCACAAATGAAGTTGCAGTACGGGCATGAATGTGAACCTGAGCTCTCATCTTCCTCCTTTTCATTCAATTGGTGAAGGGATTGTTGAGGATGTTGTTGAGCAAGCTGTTGCGCCTGCTGTTGCTGCTGCTGTAGTTGTTGGTGCTGTTCCAAAAATCTCATCATTTTTTGTTCCTGTGTAAGCTCCGGCTTCTGATCAATCGGCTCTTTTGTATCTGTTAACAAAAACAGTGCATGGTTAATGCATTAGAAATACCACTACTTGTAAGAAACAAATAAAATAAATACCTAAACGATGAACTTTCCGCCACGGAACGTGCAAATCGAATGAATAAATATGGATAAGCCGAACACGTTAACAATGTCCTACATTTACGTGAGATTTATCTACTAAAAAGATTATTTTTATAAATGAAGCTGACTATTGTTCGGTGCGAGCATTTGTTACTATTCTCAATTGAAGTTAAAAATAAAATTCTTCTTCTTTATATTAGTAGGACTCGTTTTGTTTGCGTCGTCCCAGCAAGACAAAGCATTTGCTCTAGCCATCCCGTACGCACACATTCATAGGTTTTAATACGAACGTAACAAATATATTGTAATTTTGCACACAAAGAGGATACAGGACGAGCAAACAATCATTGTTCATTATTACAAAAGGTTCGAATATTTCGCTTCGTGTCAGATCAAATGCATTGAGTAAATCGTATGTGGTAAGGTGCGAGAGAGATAAATATAGCTTATGAGAGGATGTGTGAGTGCAATTATTATTTGACCAGGGATATGTCCGCGGCAGCGTGTGAAAGAAGCTGGCTGTATTGTTTACGCTCAAATAAGGAAGACGAAAGAAATGCCCGATCCAGGGAGCGTACAAGATTCGTTAATACAACGATACAATTATACTTCATTAGACAAACTGCGGCTGCTTTTGTGAAAACTAAGAGGCATTTAACCGTCAGTATAGATATATTAAACTAAATAGCTCATTGTTTGCCAATATTTTAAATATGTTAGCTAGTCAAACTTGTATCCTTTTTCACTAGATATAACATTTACTATGAGTTAATGAACACTTACGATAAAATTAATACTAAGCTGAAAATTTAATGTGCAATCCACTTTTTGACAGTCATGAATGAACTTAAATCCAGACTGCAACAGAGATCAAAAGCGAGACACCATGACCAACAACTGACCAAACAGTTAGCATAGGGGATGTTTTGATAATTAATTAAAACTTGAAATAATCTCACACTTGAGCGCAGCTGAAACCAGTCGTTCCCTTGGACAAGAACTCGTTTCATAGTTTTAAGCAGTTAAAACCGTTACATCTAATGAAGGGGAGCGGGATAAGTAAACCAAGGCGTAATAATAATCTAAAAGTGACCCTAATCGGGACTGGAGTGACCAGTGAATAAATTTATGATGTTAAAACGTCGACTGACAGTCTACAGCGGGTCTATAGGTATGACAACCAGGTATAAGGTCTATCTACATAAATGCGATCTCCAACACTTTTGTCAATGGACAAAGGAACTTTTCTAAGGAAACACCACATCGTTATAGCGTCGTAAAGAGAGTATTATGCAGTGTGCATTGTTTTGTGAGATTTGGGTCAGGAGTTTTATTATGTGGCGTCTTTGATACAATGCTAGTTTTTTTTTTGATGCAAATGTGTCGCAATTTAAGATTAAATTTTATCAATGGTTAAATCTAAGGGGTGCAATATCATAGATTATTTTTGTTGAGAACATAGGTTGAATACCTAAGCAATGTTAATGTAATTCGATTTTGTAATTTAAGCTGACATTTTTTGCACATTTACCTGTTAATTTGAGACCTTTTACATTTTGAAAGATGTTTAAAGTGATAAAATGTCGGAGTGCAGTCGTTTAGTTGCGTCTCAATAAGGTGAAAATAAGTAATAAGCGTAAATATGACTGACACAATAGGCGAAGGCATGTTTCTTTCGACTCCGCATTTCTCTCGAGGTTTATAGTGCCTCAGGTTGGCAATAAACATTCGGCGAGGTCTGCGACATTGTGGGTAGGTTCAGCTCATCACAAGGGAGCAATCATTGTTAATACGCAACGGCCACATACGTAATGCGAGTCATTGTCCCGCGTATGGTACTTATGGAAAATTCGCGTTCTCAATTCAAATCTTCTCGCCGTCTCCCTCGTGCGCGGGGCGGAGTCGTTTCCGACCAATGACTGAGGTCGAAGTAGCCGACTGTGGCGACATCGCGCAAGGCGTTCGTTAAGAACCTGTTCTAATATTGTGCGCTTCAAATTAAATTTTATCCGTGTGTAATTATCTCATTACAGTGATTATGAATTCTTTGCTAAATACTTATCACTTTAAATGGACACCGCATCTCCGAGCACGAAGTTCAATACAAGCGTTCGACGTTAATTAACTCAATATTGTTGGTAGGCAAATCACCATTGAAAATTAAACTTGAATGAAAAAAAAATAATTTTACCTAATACTGAACTTGCTCAAAAAGAGACGTTTGTAAAAACTAAAAATAAAATTGATTAAGGAACGAATCGTTTTAAATTGGAAACCGATAGTGATGTTTCGAAATCACATTCATGAGCTGGTTCAGAATTACTTTATCGATATGAACGCGACTAGTAATGTTTCTAGTTGCATTAATTTTAATGGAATTTTCACGCTTTATAGAATAAAATGTTGCGAAAAATGTTTGGTATAAACTTTAAATAATAAAATATTGAGCATTACCTTAGCAACTATGCCAATAAATATACAATGAGTTTCGACAGGCAGCGCGTGCGCACCTAATTATTAACTTTTTTTTGTAGATATTTATTTATAGGACTTAGCTTTATTTCCCTCGTTTTGATGTTGAGTCAAGTTTCATTATCTCATATAAGGAAGTATAATAACAATTAACTAGTTTGTAGCAAAAATCAATAGATTTGTCACGGTTTAGTAATTATGAACTGGGAGACAATTTCCTTATTACAATTGTGTTTAGTATCTATGCACTTAATTAAAGATTTGGTTACAAATTAAAAGGAGTAATAGGTAGTTTTTAATTACGTATTGATTTTTTTAAAGCGGAAATTTCATCATTTTATAAAATAAATTTCTAATACATTTCTTATATTACTTACCAACATCCTGTTGATCATATGGACTTGGCAACTCTGGAGGTTGAGGTATAACTTGAAATAGCTCGGCGACGTCTGGAGTTGGGTCCTTGCCTTCCGAGCGGCGCTGTAGCTGATGAATTTGCTCCATTTGTAGATGTTTAACAGATCGCACGTGTTGTAGCAGCGGCAGGCGATGAGGAGCTCCAAATCCACAGAGAGCACAACGGTACACTCGGGGACGATCGCGTGGTATTCCAGACGCGCAGTCTCTCAGATGTCTCAACAATAGAGCAGCAGCCTCGTGCCTCGCTCCAGCGGCATGAAGTTGCAACTTATGCGCCGAATTCGTATAGTAATCACAAGCACAACATCTAACTTGCACACCACCTACACCAGCTGCTCCAGTTCCAACACCACCACAAAACTTAAGCTTCCATTCGTTTCTCGGTCCTCCTTCTTTAACATGATTCACATGCTGCAATCTTTGAAGATGTTTGTCTGTTTTACAGTGCAGTTGGAAATTTGCTTTTAGATTCGTTTTGTATGTACACAACTTGCAAACGTAATGACCAGCAACAAGGGCCAAAATTTCCTGCTCTCTTATCTTTGTTCTATCTTGAGCTAAGTGGTGACCCAATGCTTCAAGAGAATCAGTGGAAAAGCAGTTGCATATACAGCAGTGATAGGTTCTCTCGGGTTCTGGGTCTGCAGGCTCTGGGGGTGGTTCCATAGCATCTGGGTTCAACCCGACATCTAAATGTGCTCCTAATTCTGGCGGTGATGGTCCAGGCCCACCAGTCATCAGTTGAATCATCAGGGCTTGGTTATACGCCATGTCAGCTAAAGCGGCTTCAGGATTTGGAGGTGGAGCATCTCCTCCATGGAAATGTAGCAGGCTTTCTAGTTGTTGTTGACTTTGCTGTCTATGATGTAAAGCCGATAAGGTCTGCATATGTTTGACGTTCTGTTGCAGAACAAGCATGTTGTGAGTATGTTTCTCAGACGTCATGTGAATCCTCAGATTTCTCGCAACATTGGTTTCATAGTTACACACGTCACATCTGAATGTGGGTTTAGGTTTCTGCCCCAATGGAGAATGGTGTGGAAGGGGTGGTTTGTGTGCTCCAGGTGGAGTATGTTGTGAAGGTGGAAGATTGCCATCTACTGGATTTCCACCGTTCTGCAATTCTTGCATATTGTTAAGATGTTTGTCTGATTGCATATGTATACTAAGGTTACCTTTTGTGGTAGTAGAATAATTGCACACTTCACATCGATAGGGCTTATATCCACACGTATAGGTCTCACCACGTGCTAATCGTGGATGGGGTTGACCAGCGATACAATAAATGCAACTCGTTTCAGCTTCTGGATGTTTTTCTTTCATATGTATTTCTAAGGTTTCTTGATATTTATAATGCCAGTTACACTTTGGACATTTCAGAGTTTTACACGAATTTCTACTGTGCATGCCAGCTAACGGTCCACCTAGTCTACCAGAATTTAAAATAAGCTCACATTTAGGACAATCAGCACCCGATGGTCTTCCGCCTAAATGATCTGGACAGACACCTATCGTAGTTCCAGACAAGAATGCAGGTGGTGCTGCTTGAAAGGGTGGAGAAGAATTCGGACTTACTCTGTGTTGTACTGAAGCATTAATTGTATGAGGATGTGCTACAGATATGAGTGAATGTTGTGGAAGCAATGATTCTGCTATCGATCTTGGCGGCCGCCAACCTGGTGGGCTCAGCCTTCTATCATCACATGATCCGTTGGGTAACAAATCATCACTTTGTCTGTTAGGCGTCATTAGGTCTGGCCTTTTGTCTATTGACGGGCTTGACAATTCTGAAATATTCGCAGGACTTCCAGAAGCAGAAGCTCGTTGGGGTGCAGCAGAACCTACAGGTTCTAAAAATGAGACTAGAGGTTCTTTATCCTTTCCAACACATTGTATGATGGCTGACGAGTTTTCTCTTGATAAAGCATCTCTTTCTGAGTCAAGTAGTGATAAGCTATGATCTGATTGGGCATGTGCTACAAAAGACTTGGCGTAGCCAAAGCTCAGTTTACAAATAAAACACATAAGAATTGGTTTCACTGGAACGCTTACGGGACACTCTGGCACTGGTGATGGTGGTCTTGGAGTTTCTTTGCTACCCCGAAAACTAAACACGCGATAACTATGCATCACTGGCGCATCGGGTCTCGCCCTTGCTCTCTCAGCCGCCAGTCTTCCATACAAAGCCCCATACAAAGATGGATTTCTTGATACGTAAAATGCACTGGCAATCTGCGGGAAATCCAGTTGCCGCTCAACGACGTTGCTATCTCTGCTATCGACGATACATCCCGGCTCTATTTTTGGCAAATCTGATAAACTCGTTTCACCCTCCGATAGTTCAGGATCCTCTATGATATAAGCCGAGCCATCTGGGTTGTAGACAATCTTGCCATCAAAATGTTCTACATCGGAGGATAGAGGTGGAGAGTCTCGTCTTGAGGTGAGATCAACTGCGTCCGGGGCGGCGGGAGGTGAAGTAGGCGCGGGTGCTGAAGAGGGCGCGGGGGTAGGTGCGGCGGGGGCCGCTGGCGTGTTCCTCGGTTCCTCTTCGGGGCTCATGTCGCCGTCGTCGTCGGGCTCAAGTGCTGCCGAGCTCTGCGGGTCGTCGCGCTTGCGGCGCCGCTTGCGCTCCGGGGACGGGCCGCTAGCGGGGCCGCCGGGCTGCAGCGGCGTGGGCATTGCGCCGGGCGTCAAAGGCCGGCATCACATGCTCTCCTGTAACAATTTAAGTGAATTTATTAGAAAATAAAATAACGAACTACCCACATAAATACAGTTTTCACTATATGCACGAGCAGACAGTGTGAATGAATAAAATTTTCATCACTTAAATTAAAATGTTTGATAATCGTCTCTTATCTAACTGGTATTTACGCAAACAAATATCATCATTTATCCAAATGACAAGCTGTCAATTCTGTCAACGGCGACATTATTACAATTAAGCAACCAATGGTCTTGGAACTCTGCAAACAAATAGATTTCGATCATGATATAATGTGTCAAACGACACTAGTCTTTCATCGCAGCGTAATAAGAGTCATATCGTAGAAGAAATATAAATTTAATTCTTTGAAATGGTTGAGTAATATTCACTTAAAATTTGTTAAAAAATTGAGATTAAGCCGTCATCTTGGTTATCTGGCCTGTTATCAGTGATAACGAAGTCTCGCCTTAATCTAAACGAACGAATTATTATATCAACTTCTGACAAGTACATAAACTTACATATACGTTTACTTTTCTTATTGATTGACATATTACTTTATTACGATCTCTACATATTTACCTATGGCATCAAAATGTCCCAAAATATATCTGGGAAATTTTAATTGAGTCATTAGGTTTATAAACCCATTCAACTTTTTCAAAATTACATCATAGTAACTTCATTAGTAAGTAATAATTATATAGAAATAAAAGTGTATTTAATATTATATAAATACATGCAACGCTTAGTAGATACTTTATAGTTAGACATAATATTAATTGTATATCCAGTTGGAAGTTTTTTTTATAAATAAATAAATGCCAATTCCTTTGTCATTCTCATGAGTTTAATAATTAATATGTTGGTGTGATAATTGAATGATACATTTTAGTAAGTGTTAGTTTCTTGAAAATATCTTAGTAATTCAGTTGACTAATTTCGCTAGGAAATTAGTTAATCAATGACTAATAAATAAAGCAGCACAGGATATTATTGATAATGAACATTAATTTGTCATATCTAGTTTCAATGGAAATATATCTTGAACGTAAATAATGATATTGATCAAGTATCAATAAAATTTAAATGAAGGAAAAGTATAACCTAAGATTTTTTCGCGCATTACGCAATTTAACCGTAAGGTGCTGTTAAAGAACCCTATGATAAATTGATTTAGTATGTAATAACTTAATCTTAATATCGTTATACTTATAGACATTTTGAGACAGAGTTTAGAAAGAGATATACCTAGTGTGTATGAAGATGTAGTAACGGTAGATGAAACTAGATGGAACTCCAATCGAATGTGGATGGAAGTATTGTTAATATTTGAGCATCAGATCGAAGATATTATAATGAAAAAGAGAAGACAAGAGTTAATTTAATTAGGTACATTCACATTATTATTTCGTTATCTGTACGTATTTATTTAAAGCTCTAATTTTCGTAGGTAACTGAAATAAAACTAATATTCCTAATGGGTTTGAATTGTATCGACGTTAATTTAAAGACCTTGATTTTAACTAGTGTGTTGACACTTCCACGCCTATTTATATATTTACTTAACTAACGGTCGAGTGCGTAGCCCTTGAGAATGATTATGCGATAAATTTATATTACATGAGAATTTGATAAAGTCAATATTTGACTTTACGACAGTTACTTGTGTGAAAGAAACGCGTTGTACTCGAGTTATATATATGTAGATAAGCTGGAGTTCCTCAAAACATATTTAATTTTGACTGTTAAATTGGATCCACGTGATTAGTTCCCGTTCCTTTCAGGCCATTATTACGAATTGACTACCAACACGTGATTGGAAAATCTAATCATTACAATTTTAAATATATAGTTTAGTTATTGTCTTGTTCACACTGCTAAACCAATAGTCCGATTGTGATCAAGTAGAATGTTTCTATAGTATCTGCTATATGGTAGCTCGCCAACAGATGGCGTTGCATTACTGTCTTACGCCAATCTATTTTTAATTTTTAAATTTAATTACATTTTATATAATTTCTCTATAAGACGGTTCAAGATAGGGCTGCAACTCATAAACTTATCAATTTACTTCAATAATGAGACCCTATAAAAATTAAAACCCAAAAGAATTCACCAAATGTGGAATAAGAAAGTTTTATTTTCGTGTCTGTAAAGCGCCCATCTGTATGATACTTCATGTGTAATAAAATTTTCTTTGCACTTCTTTTCCACTTGGCCTTACATCGTAACGTGAATATTAAGTCAGATTACTCCTTCACAATCCTTTTTACATTCTTGTTTTTCAAAAACATACAGTGACAAATGCAATTACAAAGAAATTATAATACAAACATGATTTGAAGGAAATTTTCAATTTAATAAGAATTCACCTTTATTCCTCAACGTGCTTTAAAGATAAAATAACATTAAAATCCATTCGTATTTACGACTACGACAAATCACAATGTATAAGAAAACATCTAAGTCCCATTATGATGCAGTACATCAGTTGCTGCAATTAAAATGACATTAATTACATCCAAGACACATAAGATGATATCGTAAAAGACTTTAATTACAATTGTAATAATAGTTTTCGCAGCAATCATTAAGAGATAATTCTCCGCACTGAGAAGAGAAATGATGTAAGAACAGGGTAATTAGAGACAACGTGTTTTCTTATAGACTGAATTACTTTCCAATAAGATTAGAAAGGTTATATTAGTTATAAAATAAAATAGAACACGCTGCAGCGACGCCCATTACAGTGAATCTTTATTAAAACAAAACATAGGTATGTAGAATAACTGTAATCGTAATGTATGTTTTGCGAATGTTCGAAAGTGGTTTTCAATAGAGTTAATGTGCTATTAGGACGCAAGTGTGGAGGTTCCCAGTCAATCTGTGTCGATGTGAATTACCAGGACTGCTGGTAAGTGCAGGAGTTTGATGAACGCCTGCTCCGTGGTGTTCATTAACGTGGGAACATCGTAGGATACGAGTAGCTTCATTTACACAAGGATTTTAAATGGATTCAATAATGTGACGGCTATTTGTGTAATGTTACATACTTTGAAATTTAAATTCCTTTAAATATTGTATAGTCTTTCTGTTTATTTTAGATGAATTTTACAGTTGTTATTGGGATGGGAATTTAATTACTTTTAGTTTTCGCACATTTTGGAAATAGTTATTTAACAATTTGATAAAAAAAATTGTTGACCAAACTGTGTAATGAATTATCACTAATGTAATAAATGAACCAATATAATTTGTACAAAAATTTTCAAGACGGGTTTGTCTTGCAATATAATGAAACAGACTCCCTAAACTGCTGTAATGGTACGTAACAGAAAAATAAATTCGAACATTTTAAATTTAGAATATTTCAGTTTTATACCACGAATGTGTTTGCGAATTAACGGCAAGTGTTTTATAAATGCGTTCATAACAACACAAGTATTAAGATCTGTAGCACGGTATAATGAAAGGACTCATTAAGGCCCGTACTAAATGCAGTCGTGATGCACGGTTCGCTTTCCAATAGGAATTTACTGTTTATTAGAAACCACGACAATCGTTGTGCTTACCACTTTCCTCGGTGTGAGCTGTTATTATCATAAATAATTCATTCCATGGGCAAAGAAAAATTTATGGGTTTGTTTGTGAATCGAATACGAAACAATGTTTACAAGAATTTGTGTAATTTGTTAGACATTCACGGTTTGTGAATTGTAAAACAAATTTGTTGTAAAATTAATAAGACTATTATGTGTTTTAGTAGCTTATTCAATTGTTAACGTAAAAATTCCTTTATAAACTTAAATAATGCTTTGAATACAATAACGTCCTAACAAATGGAAAACTTGTATGAACAGGAAAAATGTTACTATAATACAAGCTATTTATGTCATTTAATCTGATCTAAATCAAAATAATTATTTCATTAGCACATGATTTGATATTCCCGAATATCTTTTAAAAACAACAATATAACTCTTTCGGATAAAGATCTATATAGATAAATTGAATCAGAATCACTAAAATATAAATCACATGAGTCATGACTTCGTCACAGATCAACACGATACGATTTTTCCAACAATGTTGGCATGGCAACTATGTGGGCTAAATGAAGTACATATTAATAATAACGATTCTTATTACACCCTCATTAGGTCTCAGGCTTCTCCGAGCACGAAACCGCAACTCTTCTTAATAATTATCCTCAATCAAGTTTCACGAAAACCTTGTAAATTTATTTAAAACAACGGCGTTAAATTGGCGTAATTAAAAATTAAGGCATTCGAGTTCTGGAAGGTTTGTGATTTTGCTAATTTCAAACACGCAATATTTTCGAATGTGTTAAACAGTGTTTTGTAAATGTTTGGATTTAAAATCATATAATAAATTTTTCAATAATCATCTATGTTTCGATGGATCACATGTCAAATTTGACATAAATATGAACGGTCATATTTAACAGAGATTTTAGAACAATAGATAGATTTTAGGAGTAGATTTTAAATTCGAAATATGTGAAATGCATAAACTAATAATTAAATGTTTCAAAAGTTCAATACAATATACAATTAGAAAATATAAAAGAGTATATTGTATAGATTAAAAGTTGATTAATTTATTATGAAAGATTAAAGTATTGTATATTTTTATTGAAAAGAGCGCAAGCAAAGAATGCTGGGAGAGTTTCTTGCGTCGCTTCTTCGTCATTTGTTTCCGCAGCGGTAGTAGTATCTAGTATATTAGAAATGCCTTTTAAAAGACACTGCAAGTGTTTGATTAAAAATATAATTACACATACGATCCGACTAAGCAAATATTATAGAAAAGAGAAAGTTGTAATTAATAAATTGATGACAGAACACAGTGACATTGCAAAATGCTCTATAATTAGTCTTCGCACGGCGTCATATGAGTCTGTCAATTAACTTTCCTTAATTTGTTTGGTTAAACGAAGATCTTGTAATCACGAGTGTTAGAACGTGAGGCGGCAGAGTAATCTTCTAAATGAGATCGAATCATATAGAAGATGATTTTATGATTTATTTGCTTTCGAAGCTAATTGCGTTAGGCGCCTGAATGTCGTTCGACATTGCTCTAGTTGGGATCGTGGAAAACATCTCTTGTGTTTATACAACATGTGTCTATTATACAGTAGGTACAAGCTTCTAATATCCATATATTTGAAACCTTTTGATAACTAATACTTTTTTTCGCACAGGTGGTTAAATAATTGACTGCAAATTGGCTTCCTCGGATTACATTCATAAAATGATATATTTTAGTTAGTGAAAAAAAAATATTGGAAGATTTAGGATTTATCAGCACCATCATTATCATTATCATCAGCCGGAAGACGTCCACTGTTGGACAAAGGCCTCCCGGCGATCTTGACCAGATCGTCGGTCCATCTTGTGGACCTACCAACACTGCGTCTTCCGGTACGTGGTCGCCATTCGAGGACTTTACTGCCCCAACGGCCATCTGCCCGTCGAACTATGTGCCCTGCCCACTGCCACTTCAGTTTCGCAATCATTTGAACTATATCGGTATCTTTGGTTCTCCTTACGGATCTCCTCATTTCTGATTCGATCTCGCATGGAAACTTCAAGCAGCATAAGTGCATATTATAAATATTGTTAATTATCATAAAATACATATTAAAAACTAAAACATAATATTACTAACGCTAATCAATAAAAAGCAGAAATTAAATATGATAATAATTTACGACAATGTTCAGTGAAATCAAGGCCTTAAAAATCTTTAAATGAAACACGTCATTGTAAGCATTGTGCCAATACGATTACTGCTCTACTAGTAAAGTACATTGGAACATGCTGCCCCGAATCGCTTCTTCCCGCTTGTTTCGCCTGTTTGCCGCGAAGATGTTCTACTTATGGGTTTTTTACTTACTTTGCTACTATGATGTATGATGAGTTTGCGATCATACTATTCTCTCTCCAATAAGTCGTACCTGACAATATTGTAACATACTTTGAGTAAATTCTCCAGGTAACCTGGCGGGCGCCACTCGTCCACTACACTTAGGAACCGTCAATTTTGCGTCTGTAATTATTGCGGACCCTTCGATACTTATTCCATTTTTTCGCCGCTTAATTGTTGCACCAGATGACTTTTTTGTCGAGCCACCTCAAAGAGAGCGGAAAGGCATCAAACAGAACATCGAATTTGGAAATAATTATACATAAATAGTCCCTTGAGCGGCCGATTAAGACAATTTCCGAGGCAAATTGCTTCAGACGAGCATAATAGCACACGCTCTGGCCGTCATAAATATATCTGGATTACATTTCTGTACAAGATTAAGATTGATTCGATCCCGATGCTTTCTGGTATAAATGCGCGCCGCATAATGCTCCGATCGTGTTAAATTATTCGATTTTCGTGTAATTTGTGGGATAATTACGATCGACAAATTGGTGGACGTCATTAAAAGATAACGGACGGTGCAGGCGATTGTAATTAATGATCGATACATGTGAAATAATTAATTAAGAGTCGAGGTCGGATCGGATCCTACGGCGCCGGAGGCTTGAACACAAAAAACAATGACGTGCGGTTTTCGACTGCGCCGGCGCCGCTTCTGGGACATCCGTTCAGCTATTCCTCTATAATTTGGTGGACCACGAATTAGTTTTAATCTCCCAGATGAGCGTGACGCCGAATGGCCGCTAGAATGTGTCATTAACAATAATTTAGACGATTATGTGTCTTTAGGACATAATTACACGGAAAGAGAAACAAAAATTTCAACAATACAAAGTTTAACCTTAAAGTTAAAAATTAGCTGCATCTTAATCGGCTCTAGAGTGTATCTGGGATCAAGTAATTGTTATGAAAAATCAATATTGTTTCTCACGATATCCAGCGTCAGATCGTTCGGCATCGATCTGCGCGTGCGCAATTAAAACGAAACCCGTAATCAGCCGCCATGTTTGTACGTGGATGTTAATAGCGCGCGGTAATTACACGTCACAATCATGCCATCGAGGCTTCTCGGAACGCTGATCCGATTAATAGAACCTATTTTGGACTTATCAATTAGTTTGGTTAGATAATCATCTGTACAGTAATTATTTTGACCTTTAAACGAGGATGGAGTAATTATTTTAAATATATACCTATATAGGATACAATGAGTTTTCATTGTCAGTAAGGTTATTTGAAAAAAAAAATCCTACTGTATTTTTTAAGTAAGATATATTGGAATATATAATAATTAAACATTAGTTAAGGACATTATTAAATTCCTAAGAAAAGAAATATTAAGTAATAGTGATGGTAACTTTACATACATTATACATACACTAATGTTAGGGTTGCGAAAATTTGAAATTTAATTACATTTATTAAATAGTTAAATACTTAATTGGTGTATTATTACAGTAATAGATTTTAGGTTGCTTCTTAATATGTATATTAAATTAAAGTTTGAATATAGAAGTACATTATTTTATAACAATTATATTTAAATGATCTTTGCTAGTCCTTCTCAAAAGGTACATACGAAAGATATGGAAAATAAATATCTTTAGGATGGCATTTGTGTGTATTTTGTGTTAAAAGATAAAATGTCATACCGTGTAATAGTGAATCAAGAGTTTCATAACCACCAACGCGTTCTTCTCGTATTGGATTACGGCTTAACACGAGCAAAGTAAAATAAATTTATCACGCCATGTACACTTATACTAGTGACCTGTCCCAACTTCGCATGGACCTTTCTGGACCACCAAAAATAACTCATCGTTGGAAAATTACAAACTAATTCTAAGTAGGACCAGGAAAACTCAACAAATTCGATGAAGTAGAAAAAAGAGAAATATATTGTTAAGAAAGAGAAATAAAATCAGTTTTAAGGAAGAACAAAACGTTATTGTCCAAACATGCAATTCAAACGGACCTTAGACATTATGTCTGCATATACATAAACATTAAAAAATATTATAAATGTTAATAAAAGTACACCACGCGCCTATGACAAGAATGCGCCTTCCGTCCGCGTCTCTCTTGTTCCCCTTTGTCGTCATACCCCCGCACCCCTGTACCACGCGGACGAAAACTCGTGCGGTTCGACTAAACAAGGGTTTTTCATGAAGTACACGTTAAAACGAGCGTAATGATCACGTGATAGTATTCAGAGGAAACACAGGAGCGTTGCCGGCCTTGTTTCCAAAGAAACTTAGTTCAATCCATAGTTTGATTAAAACAAATCTATTTAAAAAAAGGGTTTTATGAAATATTTGACTGTTTGGATGAGAACTGCTTTGGGATCAAACCTGCTCAACTTTACTTAACTTCAAATAAGTTGTGTAATAAATGTATAAGTAAAGGTTTTTTTTGGCATATTTACAAGGTATACTTTGAATTTTAAATTTGATTATATATGGAAAAATATCGTGAAAATCTCACTTAAAGGGTTTAAAAGAAAGCCTTATATACTTCACCTAGTATTGGACGTACTTAATTGGTAAGTTATGTTAAGTATAGGTATTGTAGTTCAGCAGAGGTTCATACTGTTCATAATAAAGGGCTTAATACAAGCTGAAGTTTGCACATTTCAGAATCCAATGTTTTTTTGTTGAAAAGCTATGTGTGTTCACGTGACGATGAGGTTTACTTTAATATCTATCTTGGAAACAACCTTTATATAAGTTTTTACGTCCCACAATACACAAAAGTATTCACTTTATAGACACATAAAACCTACAACACGAGAATATCCGAATGTCATATATATATGTTAATATTTTATTTTAAACTAGCAACCCTCGATACATCCGGGGGAGAAAAATCTGAATTCAATTACAAAGTCTTACAGAGGTGTATTGCACCCGCGCCTCCTCAAAGGGTGTACACTGTATAACAACTCAATTTCTCCATATTATTAAGACAGAGGGGAGTATGGGGTGGCACGGAGCACAAAAAGAATGCTAATTTAAAATTCTTATTCGTGTGTTTGTGTGCGTTAGCTTTATATACTCGTTGGTATCACTCGTAACAAAGAGTACCGCTAGAGCGCGTAATTTCAATCTAATATTCAATTTGGGATTCGCGAGTGTCGCTCGCCATCTTTTATTTATTTGGATATAAGTGTCTCATGCAGCACATATGATATAAACTCGGCTAAGTTGATTTTATTTCATCTGGGATTTACATATATGTTTTTGATATTTAAGATGGTAAATGAAAATGTATGAAATACCCACATGTTTTCTAATCACAATAATTAAAATCTAGTGGTTTTACCTTTAAAAATAGCTATCAAACTTGGAAGTTCAGTTCTTTTAAAGTGTAAGAAACGTTTTCTTAAATTTCATTTATTTCTTAAAGGGATCCTTGTGTCTGGGCTAAGAGAACATAATTAAGTCCCATCAGATACTGCGACCCTTATGGACCTCTTGTGTCCCAGCTTAACTGCCTCTAGGAGAGGATGCTATGACAAACTCCGTTGGTTGTTCATGTCCTCCCAGATTCTGGCTCACCGCGCTCAGAGCGCGGTATTTCATCCTGTTTGCATCTAAATCTTCCGCTGATATTCTTGTTGATTCCTATTGCAGAAAGATGTTTGTTAACCCTACATTGGCTAGTGTTCATTCTGCTTAGTACTCTATTTAGAAACAGTACTTTCTTATCAAATCCTTTACATATAAGTCAACCACTATTTTCAATTACATAGAAATCTTACCATTGAACCAAAATGTTCACAATTTTATGAAGTGTTATATTAAAACCATTATCACAAATCTAACATAATGACTCCTCCTGATAATAAAAGCTCCATCCCAAGTAACTAGAAGAAAAATACACTTAAATATACGTACGAACACGCAAATCAAAATACTTAACGAGTAGTTAAATCAATCGACAGCTCCACTGACCAGTAATAAATTTGATAAGGCATTTCAATTTAGTGCCAACAGATAATTGCTCTATTCCATGCCACAAACAAATAAATCTACCGCCACAATGGGTGTTTACTGCGTGCAACCAGTGATCTTTAATCCTAATCTTTATTAGTTTAAGATTTCTGTAGCTAGTTTCTGATAGAGTATTAGAACCAGGGCTACATTATTATAACAATGAGAAACGAAGACTTAAAATCGTACTAGTGGTTCACAAAAAGCGCGAGATGAATAAACTGCTACTCTTCATAGTGATGAATAAAATGCTGGTTACGGAACATCCAGAAATGGATGTCTCCTCCACCGCAAAACTGTACCATCCCACCCGTGATAAGCATCTCTACCTTGGATGACTGAAGCAGCATTAGACGAAGAAGCGTACAACAGACTATGTCCTGCTCGAAATATTTAAAAAAATAGCAAACACAATTATAAACCTGATGAAGACCATTTAACATTTTCTGGTTATAAAAACACGAAAAGAGACCAAAAAACATATAAAAAAGCATACTTTTCTTGGACCAATAATAAGGGAGCTTATACAAAAGGTTTTGTGCAAGTGGAAGAAGGAAAACAAGAAATAAGACGTACTGGGAGACAGACGTGATTGAATGTATGTATGTATCTAATAGTAACTTTACATAGTATGTGTTGCATGTAAAGAACGTTTAAAAGAAAAAGAAAGAAATTTCTTTTAAAAACCATTGACATTAATATAAAAACTTTAAGTTAAAATGTACAGTAAATTCTTGATTGTTTTGTATTACAGTGTTGTTATGAAATTATAAGCACATTTTGCATTAAAATCGACGCAAGACTATAAAAACCGCGTTACATCCAAGAAATAAGTGAAATGTTAGCCTTAAAAAGTGACGGTTTTTTCGTATTGTTCACAAATTGAAACAATTGCATAAAGTCAAGGAGATCTTCAATTTAAATTTGTCACGAACACGATTTAAATATCGTGATGTTAAAAACACGGCCATGTTTAAAAATTATTTGGGACTTTGTCAAGGAGAAACAATAGATGGAAATAGTCATTGATTCTCAAATCAACAAGTTATTGAGACACGAATTTCAAATGATTCTCATGACATTGATGGTGTTTGTCTGCTAAAACGCGATTCAACTAATCAACGCAAGCAATTTTATTAATTTTTGGGCCGCCGACTGTGTTCATACTAAATTCCACCATTTTTATTTTATTTATTGGGGTCAAAAAACAGTAAAACATTACATCTTACTAACCAAAGTTTATTATTAGGTTAATGTGCCACCAAAAAGTGCAAACAACTATAAATTTTAAACAATATAAAAGGTATTTAGTTATCATTTTAATGCTTCTATTATTTGATTTTTAAACATTCCAACTAACGTGATCAAACCGCCCTTCAGACCGAAAAACAGAAATGTTTACACATTACTGTTTCACGGCAGAAATAAACACTGTTGTGGTACAAATAATCTAGCCGTCATCCTATGCAAGGGCGCCTCCCACTGGTATTAGTATAAATAAAGGCAAGAACACGAACAAGTACTTTATCGAATATATAGGTAAGCCGTAATGAACTGGAAACTTTAATTAAAACTGCTGGATATATAACCAAAAGCGGAAATTAGTAAAATGAAGAGCAGTGTTAAAATAGTAATATAGATTACAATAATACATACTTACCACGGTGTAACAATGTGTAAAGGAATAGTTTACTCGAAGGTAGAATTGTGAATCTTTTAGCGTGCTCAGAAAGCGTGCGCGGGCGGTACTTAGTAATTTGCTTGGCGATGTGTTTACTGCAAAATTGTGATGCTAATTTTCATAACAATTTTTAACAAAATACCTATTTCTTTTAACTGGTTGTTATTTACTTTAATTAGTGTATTTAGAATCATTAAATGCGAATATTAGGTAAAATAACTAAAAGGCGACGAATTATCATAGAAATTGTTATATAATTCCTTGCAAAAACACACGCCTGAATGATAATCGTAACCATGGTCGGCGGTTAGTTATGTTAAAGATAATCAAGTGATCAAAATGCCTTTCAAAGGGTAATTGAATATTATTAAGAATATAGTAGGAATTAGGAATAAGTACTATTTGTTTAACCTCGGTAAATAAATAATTGCAAATTTTATGAAGTAAAATGGATGAACGTGTTTTGAAACTGCATTTTCAACTCAATGGAGTTAATATTATGTAGGTATAGAATGTTTAATAATTATTGTGCTGTATGTTCAGAGCTTAAGGCTATTGTGTACCTACATGAGGCCACATCTACTCCCCCAATCGCGTTCATAAAAAATAATAAAAGGCAAAAAAACGCAGAGATAAAACCGACACTGTCGCATGATAAATGATCAGTTTTAAATTTAGATCCAAAACTAAAGTAACCAGCACCTTATAACGAACTGGTTGAGGCGCGTTCATAATTATAATTAATATTCTCGAAGTATCAAAGTGGTCGATAAAAAAAGTTCCGATGCGAGAATTAATAACAAACAAATGGGCTACCTGCATGGTTTTTTGTGGTTTCACAGGTAGACGGGCATGTGATGATAGAAGGACCTTATATTCTTCTGTCTTAGTTTTAAACAATGTCCGTTTTGACACGGTTGCACCTTTTTATGGGAAACGGCGGCCCCATTGATAAAATAAAAGTAAACAAGGTGAAAAAACTATTGCGTCTATCGCTACTAGACAACAGATGGCGTTGTTCGCAAAAAAATAATCATCAAGGCATCACAAATATGAAATATAAGTTGAATGCACTCTCGAAGGTTTCGTGTTCCTTTGAGTGTGACTTATCAGAAAGAAAACAAAAAAAGCAAAGCTGCATTTGTAACGAGAAACCATCGATTCAGAATCCGGGACAAAGGAGACGAACTCTCTAAATGTCATACCATAATGACAAAACAGAAATATTATTTCGATTAAATCGTGTGAATGCGAGGGTTTAATTGGTCGTTTGTGCGAGTAGGAGCGAGACGGCGCAATGGTTAATAATAAAAATATTTTATTTGTATAGTGGGGTTGAACACCCCCGCTGCGGGACGTTAGGCCGGTATAGTATCCATCATCATTATATTAACCGATTTAACACTTTTGAACAGATTCCTGTGTCACTTGGTGGCACACTGCCCCTGGGACAAAAGTATACATTGTATCCATAATATTAGAATTTTATTCTGCTAACAAGATTAATGTTTGAACACTCGTGATAAATGAAGTTGTTTTTGATAGAGTTAATTATATTCTATTTAATATGACCATGTTAGGTTCGAACTAGTGCCTGCATATGGTACTTACTAGCCATTAAATTTGTATGTTTGAGGTCGGCTTAATGTTAGTAGCCTATCATGAAGCTATATAAATATGTTGATAAATTTTAGTGCCTTATAATTTTGGTAGCTACACTACATACTTTACATTACTTTAATGGTGACGAGTGCAATTGTAGTGCCGCTCAGACTTTTTGGGTTTTCCAACAATCTTGAGCGGCATTGCATTGTAATGGCAAGGAGTATCAATTACTATCAGTTGAACGTCCTGCTCGTCTCTTCCCTTATTCTAATAAAAAAAAATGAAAAAGAGACGAGTTAGACGATTAAAGAATATTATTTGTACATATATAATATTATTGATTATATAAATACAAAATAGGAAATGAATTAAAAATTGTGAAAAATTGTTTTACTGCGTAGTGAAATTGATTTACTGGTAAAGGGTAAAGACTAGTTTAGTTTCTAGTTTTAACCTTCTCAACTAATCCTAAGAAAAAACGCACTGTTGTTAGAGAGATATAAAGATCTCGTGATCTAGCATATGCTGACACAGAAGTACATTAAAAGTAACAGAACAGTAGCGTAACGGTCTCCTTGAAATTTATACCAACGTCTAGACGAAGGAGTTGTTACATACAAAAATATTCTCGACGCGGTCGGCGCGGCGCAAATATATTTAACTCGGACAGCGACCAATGGCGTACGGCGTGGCAGTCAGTAGTTTGTCTTCCCAAGATTGCTTAGCGGCCATGTAAATCATGTGTATGTGTGCGTGCGTCGATTCGGACGCTCTAGTATGAAGTATAAGTACTTTTCTAATAAGTACTGTATTGTAAGACAGAAGGTTGCAATAAAACAAAAACTCCATTAGAACCATACGGTTGCGACTATACATTTCAATTAAAAAAATAATGATTAAATTGACGAGGTAGCATTGACCCGTCGTACTTTGTCGATGTAATGACAAATGAAACTAAACGCAATTATATTTAATGATGCATGTCAGTTCGGATTGATATGCAAATCGGCCGACTCTCCCATGTCGCTCATAGATTTTTGTCCGTAAATCAATAAGACTCAGTCTATTTCCAATTACTATTCAGTAACAACAATAATGGATATTCGGGTGTATTGTTTACACTGGCCCAGTTAGTACTGCTTTTTGTTACAAAACAATATAATGTATCGAGATTTCGACTGTTTTTATAGCTAATAATGACTGTATTTCATTTTAAAGAGCTCTATATCTATAATAATGAATTCACAGATGTAACTTTAAGTAAAAGTAAAAACTTGATTATGTATTGAGTGAATGTGTTCGGCTCAAACTTTAAAATAATAATGAAATAGGTAAAAAACGTAATGAAATAGCAGTTTGCTTGTAAACTTCTGAGTAGCAAAATAAATTCAATGGCTTCGGCACAGTTCAAACCAAACTACAAATACCCATATATAATTATATCCAATATAAGAAATATTTTAACATAATGGTCACACCAGACAGTTTTCGTAATAGTATTAGGTATTGTTGGTGTTTTTGATAAAAAGTATAAAAACATATTGTAAGATCTCCCAAGAAATTTTTATCTAAGAAATCCCAATTACTGAATATTTGAGAATGTTTAAGTAGCGACTACTGTGGTAAGATGTAAATATACCATGATACTAATGGTTTTTTTATAAGAAGCCAAGAGACGATCAAGACCTTGATGGAATGCGGTGCCGCTCAGAACGCTAGAAAACCCTAATTCTAAATAGTACCATGATTGTTATTTAAGATGGATATAAAGTCTCACTATGCCAGTAATTTCGCTACGGAATAATTTGCACCGAAACACACTACTTCTTGACTGAAGAAAAAGGCCCTACAGTAGTACCAACTTAGCAGAAATGCTTTCAAAGGAATCTCAATCAATCAAAGAATTGACTGGACTTAAAGAGACCACTTTGTCTATTTAGAATTTTGACTAATTGAAGTTTACAAAGCAATATAGTAACACACTTAAAATGCAAATTGTATTGCAGCTACAGAAAACATTAATCAGAAACTGGAAGCTATCAGTGTCATATCAAATATTGAAGGGCAAGCGAAGTCGCTTAACCAACAATTAGTCATTGATTAAATCTCAGGATTAAATTCATTAATTACTCCCTAAAGCTAAATGCGTCCGCCTCGGTTTTTGCCATCAATATTATAATAAGCATATTAAGCAGGCCGATACTATAGATAGGCTGAAGGCCTTAGGCAACCGTTAATATCTACATGATGTTAATAACTAAGTTTGTGTGTAACTCGACATACTTTTAAGATGGTTCGAAAAATGTGTCTTTAATGGTATTTTCCTAATTTGAACTATCTGAAGCCAAGCCATGATCTTTATCTATGTTATTTATAAACGCGAAGATGGAGGCTCCTTTGCACAGGATGTCGGCTAGATTATGGGTACCACAACGGCGCCTATTTCTGCCGTGAAACAGTAATGTGTAAACATTATTGTGTTTCGGTCTGAAGGGCGCCGTAGCTAGTGAATTTACTGGACAAATGAGACTTAACATCTTATGTCTCATGGTGATGGGCGCAATTGTAGTGCCGTTCAGAATTTTTGGGGTTTTTGAGCGGCACTGCATTGTAATGGGCAGGGCGTAGCAACTACCATCAGCTGAAGAATGTATCGTACCTTATTTTCATAAAAAAAGTAAAGTTATTCAAAGTCTAAAACTTTTGATGCTTATCTTACCTTTGTCACTACAGAAATACATGACAGGAAGAAGTTATTTTAAACTTGGAGTCATTTTAAACTGCGTTTATAAGTAAGACAGTATATGTATCTATATCTCGCTTGCTAAGTGCCATTGCTAGTAGCAACGTCACGGGGCCTGTCCTTCCATTCCTTAAGATATGTGCGACGGCATGAACGAAGCATTGCTAGGGTAGTATTTTTCTGGTAGTGGAAATTTAAATGATTAAATTCTGACTTATTAGCGAGGCACTGCTAAAAATGTAAGGGGTCAATAGAGCGGATTGCGTGTTTCGGCCTTAATGTGTGATAGAAGTATTTAGGTATTTAACTCACCTAAATACTTAATGATGACGGTCGGGGTTTAACTGTTGTTGGTAACTGACTTAAATAGTTTATTATAAGACGCAAATAAATTCATACCAGTCAAAATCATTTTTTTTATGAAAATACGGGACGAGACTAGCCGGTCGTTCAGCTGATTGTAATTGATACGTCCTGCCCATTACAATGCCGTGCCGCTCAGAATTCTTGAAAAGCTCACAATTTCTGAGCGGTACTACAATTGCGCTCGTCACCTTGACACATAAGATATTAAGTCTCACTTGCCCAGTAATTTCACTAGCTACAGCACCCTTCAGACCGAAACACAGTAATGTTTACACATTACTACTTCACGGCAGAAATAGGCACCGTTGTGGTACCCATAATCTAGCCGGCATCCTGTGCAAAGGAGCCTCCCATTGGTAAATATATATAATATAACCCTCGAAGCTAAAAGCTCTTTCGTCATCGGGTTAAAAACATCTAAGACTGTGGTGAACAGTCTCGATATGACACGAGGCCAAAGAGGAATGAAGCACCATCAAATTAAAATCAGTATGACTCAAATCAGTTGGTGTGTTCACAATCAATTTATAGTGTCGTAGTAGTTACCGGGCAAGTTCGTATTGCGTGTGGCATCAAGCTATTTAACATCAGAGATAAGAATATCAAACTAATTTGAACATCACTTTTGTAAATCGATTTTACAAGTTCAGTACTCACGCTCAATCAGAACAAATTAACTTATGTCCGCTGTGAATTGTTTAATTCAAATTGATGTGAACTATGTCGCGAGCTATGTGTTATGAAAGGTTATGTGTAGGTTGGAAAACAGGGGTGTTACAAGGGTTTAGATATGACACATTTTTGGTTTTGATTTTTTACAGTAGTTATGAAATAACTGAGACTAAACACATTTTTAAAATTTTAATGATGTTTGAGATTTTTTTTAGTAGACGGGACAAGCTGATTTTTGTATTTTGCACTTGCACTTGCAGCCCTTGCAAATTTCATAAATTAAATTAAATTACTTAGGGGGAAAAAAAGGCCCATGTAGCTGGCACCTTGTGCAAGGGAACCTCTCAGAGATAAGACCTCCCAGAGGAGGTTTTTGGAGGTGCGTACCGGGCAGTTGAGTTTAGAGTAAGAACTATTAGTAAAAATAAATAGATTGTTTGTAGGTTAATAATATGGTCCTTCGAGCTGTGAGTAGATGATTTAATCGAATCTTAAAGATGCAATCTCCCCTAGTATTTTACATTATATTCCCATCTATATTTTAATTAAAATGGTAGCAGTCTAGATGTTACCCGCAACTTCGTGATCCAGCTAATAAATTATATGAGTGTCAACCGAGATTCATTCAGCCATCTTGGTGTGATTGAATAACTAACATCTAAATATGCAAACTTTGACATTCATAGTTTAGATAATATGAGACCATGTAGTTAGTACTACCATGAGAGTTGGTCAACAAGTTGCATCTTCGTTCGTTCCGTAAAAATAATAAAATAATACAAATATTAATATTTATACAAATTATGAGACTGAAAAAATCATTTTTATTTTTTGCCATCCAACCCAAGCCAATATTGGATTCATTTGTTACCAGAAAGCCTGCGGTGACACCATACGACTACAGGCCTTCCAGATGAGTAGAATCACGTACGCGGTCATCCACAGCAATCAAATTATCAGCGAACAATGCGAGCGAGCGGAGCGTGCAAGTGCCACCCTACAAAACGTTTCCTCGCAATCTTCGATCACAGGATTAAGAGACAGTTTCTTCTCGTCCGCTTTATCTCCGATTGTACGCACTTAACGTACACTTAACGCCGAGAGACCCTCGAGAAATTGAAAGCGATCGTTTTCCTTATCTGTAGTGTTACTAATTAATCGATGTAGCGCGATCGTTAGAGTAAATAATGCTTACATTGAAACTGGCTCGGTGATTTATTGTTGAATAGACAAAAGTGTCGCGGGCGGAGTTGGGACAATGCGGCGGAATGTCGTTACGATCCGGTCGACGTCGACTCGTGCGCACGTGAATGCGGATTATTAATATCTCGCCGGCCTCAGTGCTTCGACACGACAAGCGCAGCATCCAACCCACTCTTCGCCCGGGGCGATCGCTCCGCCATTGTGTACAAAGCTTTAATAACTGCATATGCAGATGATTCATTAACGCTGCAAATTCAGGTTTGTCATTAATATTTTTTATGTCAGTGGAAGTGCATACTTGATCCTTTCGAGTTTATTTTAATTTCGTGGACAAACATAAGTTTGCATGTGCCGTTCGTTCTACAGGTCCCTTTTTAAGTGTTGGTTCATTGTCCCAAACAAATCTGTTTCATATTTATTTATTTATTGGAACACCAACAATAGGTTTCATGACATTTGCTTACACATTATTAAGATTCTATATAGTCTAGTATATCTACTATTTAAACGCATTCACAGCATTTCATAATAGATATTTACAATAGACAAAAGCAAGACTTAAAAATTAAAACATAATAGGTACTAGTAAATTAAATTAAACTTTTTACAAAATATGATTGAAATTAACAATTAATGAATATATGAAAGAAAATCTTATGACAATATTAAGCAATTGCAAGTAATTTTCGTTCGAGATCCGCTAAATTGTCGTTGAAGAGATCTAAATCAGCATTATTTAAAATAAGTAAGTATGTATGTGGAACAAATCCTATAGAACGGTGCATTCCGTCCAATATTAGTTCTCGTAACCGGTAAATAGAAAAAAAAAATATTGTACATATTGAAATATATGAAATTTCCTCTAACATGAAGGTTTGAAACAGTTCTAATATAGTTCTATTAACGGGTCAACCAATATTGCAAATGGTTTCCGATAGGTGCATTCTCGTTTCCTCCAATTTGGTTATTCCCCGACCCGCGTATACAATGCATAACAATAGCAGGATTATAACAAATTCCCCAAATCGTATGGGTTCATATTTTCGCGGAACAATAAGACAAAATAGTGATAATGTCACATGTGGCGTTTCGCCGCATTTAGAACTAATTGGGATAACATTTCATAATAGCTCGATTATTGAATGAAACATCTGCTGTATCGCTTGGCTTAAAGTTATCTAATTCTTTATTAAATTTCTATATTTATTACGTAATAATATAGGTAAGGAAAGTCTTAATAAAACTAACGGGGGCCAATAAACACCCTTAAAAAAATGCAAACTCAGTTATTAATGCCTCATATTTAAAATTTCAAATAGAAAACACAACTGACATTTACGAACTCTCAAAAGTGTATCCTGACATACTTCTCGTATCTCTTCATAGGATCTTCCTCTTACATCAACCTTAAATCTATCCCATTTTCAGAACGTCCCTGATATGAAGTGTGCGTCTAGGAAAACCTTACCCAATACATAGATGCGCTCCAAATATGCCTGCCTTCACACGATCAATCTATCTATAATCTCAATTTTAGTGAGCGACCATCAACTATCGATCCACAAACTTGTCCATAGATTAGTAGACATAAACAAGAAATATGTAGTAAAAAAAACAATGCATCGTTCTAAGTGAAAAGGGCAGAGTAATTGTGAAGCGTACCAAAAGGAAAATGTGCTATGAAATTACCTTTCACGTTTTGATGACGATGGAATTAAACGAGAACGGTTTTTGTCGCGTTCTGATATAAAGTTTGGCAGCCTTACAGTGTCACGTACCTAGTCTCTACTATCAAAATGAAATCGAACCACATTTCATCCATATATGAGATAAGGATGAATTATTTATTGCCTCTGCTCATTTTCGTAGACGAGATATTTGATTTTTTTTTTTATTTTTTCTTAATGAAACTTAAATAAATGCAAAGTTGTAAGAATTTGGTATTTTATTTATAACTAAATACAAAAGTTTGGACTAATTTGTTACCTTACTAATTTATTTCTTTATTACAAAAAGAGGTCTTCTTAAATGGGACCTGATTACTTTAATATTTACTCCTAATAATACCCACAATATATTGATTGTGCTCAATTTTATCCAACAATAAATCTACTGATCCAGTAATAATGTTTATAGTTAACAACTTTGCCAAAATACTTATATTATCACCATTCTGTAAGGTTAGCACTAAACCTGAATTTCTTTTAAGTGCTAAATTTTAGTTGGATTTTACTATTCCAACTTGCTCTATAAAATTTCTATTTACAAATCGTCCGTCGTATTTTGTGTCAATAAAATACTTTTTCTCATAAAACTGTTCAAAGCCTTTAAAATTTGTTAGTTAATTCCATTCTCCCGTATTATTTGATACTTTTATTCTATTTTTAGGTTTAAAAAGTGGATTAACATCACGAGTTGCTTTTTGCGTATCAGTTCTATAAGCAAAGTCGTGAGAGGATCGATTCGTCCGGGTAATTTAGTTTACCGTTTACTAGTTTTTTTATTGGATAATTGGACAAACTGACTGATTATAACAACGATCAGCCGATGAGAGGTGGTCAAAATTATATCAAAATTTTTTGGATAGTCTTTTTTTTACTTTTTTGTTGGAAAAGTGTGATAGTTTGGTATTCTTTTTTTTATTAGCATACTTTCTACTTCATAATCATCGCTGCCCTTTCTAGTACTAAAAAATTAGATGTAATTTCTACAGGCTGATAGTTTTGACAAATATTTGGTGCCAGTTATGTGTTGCTTCTTAGAGCCCCGAAATATGTTTCATTAACACATCGTAGCGCTAATTGTAGTGTCGCAAGAAAGTAGTTTCCGTGTCACACCTATTAAGAGATGCGACTTTTTCTCAAAATTTAATTATCAGAATTTGTATGTTACCAAAAAGAGACGATGATGAGAAGTGATTGTTTGCGAAACAACTTACCGAGTCTATTAAGTTTTTGTTGAAAGTTGGTAAATTTCTTTTAAATGAAAAGAAACTTTAAACTCATTTTAATTCAAACTAGTCAAACAATATTGTTATTTTTTACTCATGTTCTTAAATAGCTTGTTATTCTTAATTAAGTATCTTTTAAATATTCATAGATCAGACCTGGTTCTTACGAAAGTCATCAGCTTATATACTTTTTTACTTCTACTTCACTTGATGGTAGGTGATCACTAACATTACTTATATCATATTAGTACATCATTAAAATACGAGCAATGAATTGGGTTTTATATTGAAGCCAAGACTTTTTGCTATACTGTTTAATTTTGAACTAAATCATGGATTAGGTATAAAGACACCTAGAAGTAGGACCATAGTATAATAAACTCGATTACAGCTGTCCTAATCGTTGTCCACTGGTGTCTAAAATATAACAAATTTTGTCAACTGAAACAATGCTTGAAGTAAATTAAATACTGGAAAATTTAACTCATTATAAATAAAACCGTAAAAATGCTTAAAATTAAAATTTGCACAAACGTTCGAAAACAAATAAAATAAGTTAATTAACATGTCAGTATAGACGTAAAGACTATTAACACAGTATATACCTATGTATATACGCTAAATCTATTAACTTATAGATACAACTATTTTAAAAACTCGTGATCAACTCGTTAACACAGAACCGACCAATGAGATTGTCCTGAAAACTGTTCTTCTTTACTGAATTAACACTGTCAATATAATTTAAACTCTATCTAAACGAGTTAGCGCTCACATTCTACTGATTGATGATACGACAGGCTAATAAGTCAAATAGCTTTTACCAGCTGGTGTCCGACAAATGGAAAACTACTAATTAAAGTACTTTACGCGGAATACTTAAATGGAAATACGAAGTTGTTCCTCGTAAGGAGTTTAATTAATCTATTCTGACGTAACCGCCTTTGGACGGATCGTTTTCTTTCTATTAGTGTCTTGAGCAGTTTGTCCAATTAATTTGCTATGAATCAATACGTATACCCTCGGTTTGTGCGTGGAATTAAATGTATTGACGTTTTTCGATATTTTTCATGAGCAGTGACGGAACGAGTAAGTTGTTCACTCACTGATTATAAGCAATACGCCCTGCCCATCACAATGCAGTCCTGCTCAGGATTCTTGTTTTAACCCAAAATTCTAAATGACATGCAATAAATAATGGTCGCACATTACTACTTCACGGTTTAAAACGGCGCCGATATGTTACTATTGGTTTTGACTCGTAACTATGACCACTTAGATTTTGCAGCAAGCTGAAGCCGGTTTCAATTAAGATGTAGATTTTTTTTATTATTTTAAATTTCGAATCAACTCATTTTATTTGCAGGATAAGGTATCGGGGTGTTTTTGGCTTATAATTAATAAGTGCTTTTATCCTAACCCATACAGCATGCAAACTTTTGATATTAGAGTACAAACTTAGTCTATTTTTTATTATTAAATATATACTGTTATTTAAATTATACTAGAACTATGCGTCATCTTAGAATACTTAGACACAATTGTTTTACAAGTATTTTGAACATATTTATGAAAACTAAAAACAGCCTTGGAATAAAAATAAGAAAGTATTTTAATTAATGCGTAGTATTAGGGCAGAATTTATCATACTACTATACTGTTAGTAAAAAAGGTTGCAAAAATGAATGTGCGAAGTCGAGGCATTCATCAGCAAGTGCGTTTGTCCTGCCACTTCATAAAAAAAAACAAGAGATGTACGCTAGGCATAATAAAGTTACGAAAGCAGCACTATTAAAGAGTACAAGACAGTCTGTCCCTAATGAAGTCGGAACGGGTAAAGGAAATTATTTACGCCACACAACGACAGTCCCAACAAACGGAGACATGAAAGAAGTCGTATGTAGAATCCCAGTAATGATGTAAAGTGAATGGACATTAGTAATTACTGCGGGCAGTAGAGCCATCGTGCGTATCGCCACCAGTCACAACACTAATTCTCCACCTCGCAATGACAAGTAATTTATAATAGGCGTCCATCTTGAACAAGGCACATCCCTACAGAGCCGTATACTATCGGCATTTAACAAAAATATGCTGCGATACATAGGTCCAATATATCCTGTTCTGTTGATTCTATTGTAATAAAGAATGCGACATTTGGAAGACATTAAAGTTCTCTGGGTCGTAATAATTAAAGACGACACATTCTAACATTAGACGCCCACGCGCGGTCTATGTTGTGGCATTAACGTGTATAATTTGTGTTAATGCTGTAATATATGAGGCTTTAGGGGTCTCTCTCGGGCGATCGCGCGTTCGATCTTTTAATAAAATTATCAAAATCCGAACAGGTTTTCGTGGACGTCCGGACGCATGAATGGAAATGAATATCTGGTATTTCTTAGTGTTTTCGAGGTCGTAAATTATTTATCGCTGCGTGATACTTCCGTTGTTCGATTTCGGATTTTCGAACGCACCGCTACTGGATTTCAACAAACTTCTAAATAAACAGCGTTCCGATGCTACAACATAACCTATCAGTATTTTAGACTATATTTATTACAACATTCATCATATATCCTCTTTTCTATTACACAATTTATAGCGTTATAGAATAATATATCATATTAATATTGAAATATATTCACTTTTTAAAATAACGAAATACCTCCTGCTTTTAAATGTCAATTATAGTTTTATCATAGCATTAAGTGTTTTTGTGATCATAAATCTGACAATGTGGTCAAGGAATGCGACTAATAGAGTCATTGTGTTTCCATTAATGATTTAAATTTATGTGTGGGTACGTTTTAGGTGATGCGAGATAATCTTGTAATTAAAAACACAGGCCTGGAAGTCAGACAAAAGAAATCTCTACTAATTATCTGAAATGTTTTAGACGCAAATTATTATCAGCTCCATTGCACAGGATGCCGGCTAGATTATGAGTACCATAATGGCGCCTTTCTTGTGCTATGAAGCAGTAATGTGTAAGCATTATCGTTCATAATTGTTTTCAAATTTAACTTAAAATTATTGAAAATTTAAATATTACTCAGGCATCCTTATACTCAAGATAATAACTGTTATTAATGATATTCCATTATAAAAATCGCTTTATCAATCTTAATTTTATACTTGGAAAATTGGAATGATAATGGGACATAATAAAAGTAGACTAAGTCTCTAACTACATGAGTAATAGTCTGTACACTACACGGTCAGCTGCTGCGAACTATAGGTGCCGCGCCGCCCGACCGTCACGCGACATGCAACACACAGACGAAAAATTTTGAGACGATGTAATAAAAGTCCGTTATTAATAAGTAAGAGATGACCAAGTTACCAAAGGAGAGAGTACGAAATAAGTAAACATTGCGTATTGCGTCATCATAGTGATTCAAGCTCGTAAGTTACAGCTTGGCCCGAGGTGCAATTATTCTAAGCACACGTGGATATGCTTTATGTCGTGCATGGCCTGCTTACAAACACACACCCTTCATTGCCTAACAGCTCTACCCGATCCATTGATCGTAGCCGAATTTACTTTGTGTATGAAAGTGGTTCAATTTCGACGTAATAATTTTATAGGTGACCGATTTTTCAAGGAGAGCAAATTAGGTTGATAGTCAACTGATGGATTGTTTTTAATTCATTTCTTCCCGTGTAACGCAGATACGGCTTAATTTGCTCAGATCTAGTAATTTGTGAACGACTCAAATAATTTTATTTTTTATAATTGCGTAGAGATGTCGCATGACGTGATGTCGTATGCGTATGGTACTTCTGTACCACCACGTATCAATCACAAAACAATTTCCATCGAGACTTAATAAGAGAAAAGACTTGATCGTCACCGCGCTTCCTTGTGTGTCGGCCTTCATACATCTACTTGATGGATGAGAAGTATTGGATAAAAAAAAATATAAAAAAAATACTGTATAATATTTTTTTAAACTCATCCTTTTATGAGACAAATACTCGTAACATACCAATCGAATGTATCTAGCAAACAAATCAGTAAGACTATTTTTACTGTCATTAAATTGGTAAATTGAAATAAATATAACTTTGACAGTAATTTTCGGACAACCCATTCGCGATACATTTAAAATACTTTACATTGATCATCATTGATGGATGAAAACTGTTTTTCCGGACCTTAGATTAGGAGAAGGTTTACGCTTTTTTGAAGGCCCAATAATATAAACAGCCTGTCTGTTGCATTATAATATATTTGAAATCATCATAATGATCAAAAGTAAAATGCGCTTTCAGGTCCGGTTGTATTTTTTATTTGATATCTTTATTAAATCATTTTAAATATCGAAAGAATAATGTGCCTTATTTGCTCAATTGCCAAATATTCGTAAAAACGTTTTATATAATTTTTGTTACAATAAACTTATTAGCAATGTTATTATCGTTTCATAACTTCTATTGAATCATTTTAACTTAATAATAACGTTAACAATGTGTAACAAAAGCGTCATGGTCCGTATATTCTTCACTATTACAAATCAATACAGTTATTTCTCTTGAAATTGTCGCATTGTCAGCACTTTTCTTCCTTATTTGTAAAAGTACCGGATTTTAATTGAATATATTTCTACAATAAATATTTTTGTACTTGAATGGGTTTGTAATAGATTTTTAGTTTCTTTAATTCTAACATAATTCATCTTGATTTGTGGCGTGAAGATTGTTCAACTGTGCAACATGCAATTTTTATCGGAATGTCAAAAACTAACACCTTCTTATTTCAATCAAAGGGTAAGTATATCTAGTTACTAATGATAAGCTACCTTTCGCGGAAATGCTGCCTGTTTTTATTAAATTAGCTTCTTTCATGTTTAAGTTAAAGTTTAGATAGTCACACCCAGGGTTCTGTATCACAGTATAGAATAGAACACTGTGCTTTTTTAAATAATTTTCACAGTACTTTCTGTTAAACAGTACAGAAAATTAAAAACGGACGCACAATAGAGATGAGAGACTTAATAATAGGGTTGACGGTTAACCTTCGGGTGCGGAACTCTAAAGATATTTGAATTTCACTTCTCAAATTGGACATTTTATCAATTCTCAAATACACATCTCCTACTGTGTTAACACGAAGTAAAGTTACTACAATTTTAAAACCTTTTTGTCTTTAACTTACCTTTGTCACTACAGAATTACGACAGGGATAAGTAATTTTAAACTTGGAGTAACTTTACATCGCGTTTATCAATAAGAGAGCTAAAGCGAAAGTGAAGTGCAGTTAGGATGAACTGTTGTATTTTATAACTAGCACAAATATAATTAGGCAAATAAGCAAGATGCTCACATGCCATCCGTAACACCAGGGATCAAGAGATGCTTTGCCAGCTATTAAGCCTTTACACATGATAATCTTATATCTTTCTATATAACAGTTTAATGAAAATGGTATTTGTTTGAGGCTCTTTCACGCCTAAACCACTGATCGTATCGACATAAAACTACCACCATTCGATGTGAAATTTATCCTAGATAATTTATGGCTTATTTTTCGAATTCCAACGTTCTTTCATTAATTTATTCCCTTTTAAAATTCCTGCCAAGCGAAGCGGGCGGGAACAGCTAGTGATTATATTATATTTGTTTAATTATTAATACTAATGACATAACGAGCGACACGGACGTCAACCAAACTCGCTACAAGTTTTAAATGATTATATCATAGTTTGAGTTTGATCAATATTTATCTCAGCCAAATTTGAAAAGCTTAAATGTAGTACCTAAATGTCAAGCACAGCCAGGCGTGAAATCATGTAAAATTTATTTGTTTTATTTGGGTCTGTTTGACGTGAGTTTGTTTGGCTAATGAGGCGATGTTAGACGTAAAACCGGTAGCCTACAGCCACCAACGACGCTGTTTATCTATAACGGTCATCAATGGTCACACCAGCGCGCATACACATAAGTCCCAAATCAATTGGGTTTTAAATACATCGAATCAAATAGTTTGTATTTCAATTAAGTGTTAATTGTTTTACTATTATTAATTATTGAAGTTATACTTCTTTAGGCGCGTTATGAAAAAACGATGAGAGTGAAATTTTGAGTTGCGCGTGCATCACTGTAACACAAAAGGCTGAAGTTGGTTCCTAAAATTTTCTGGCGTTTGCGTCATTCGTTATTTTTTTTTGGTTTCTTCATCCATTATTAGGACAGGCAAAGGGTTCAAGCTCATACAGCCGTATTCATTATTTAATAATTAATTGTCAGAGCCATCTTTGCAAGATTTTTACAAAATTGTTCATTCTAAAAACGTAGAATAACTCGAGGAATAAATCATTTTAATGATTTTTGCTTCTTTAGGCCAAAGAAGTATAACTTCTTGCGTGCATACCTACATAAGTACACTTTCTTTGTATTCTTTAAATCTGTTCGGAATAGGTAAGTACTGAAGTTTATATATCCACAACTTTGAGATATTAAATTGAACATTATGTATTCATAGAAATAGATTGACGCAAGCCAAGTTGTCAATCGTTTCATAATATTTGCTTTATTTCAAGAGCTAAAAATCTGTGAAATCTTTTTGTCATCTTCGTGATTAAAAAGATGATGAAATTAAGTAGATTTAGGTAACTTAAACAAAAAATAAGTGATTTATATTTATGTATATAAATCCAGTGTCAGTGTAATGTCTGTTACCAGTGAACTCATAAACTAATGAACGGATTTTAATGGGGATAACTTCATGGAGTGCAGTTTAGTCCAACTTCAGAGATAGTTTATATTTCGCCTTGGAACCCATGATTATTTGTATATCCAATATTTGTTTTCTATGGACATATTTTCTATGAGAGAATTTATTAACGCGCGGTTTGACAGCTCTGCTGTGAAACAATTTCATTTTAACAACAGGGAGCATATTGTACGAAATAATTCTTGGATGTTTTGAAATATTATTGACAGATTTAAAAAAAACAAAACAGTATTTTATTTATTATGTACAGAGCAACGTCTGTCGGGTCAGCTAGTAGTGACTTTCTTGCAGAATATAAAGACCTTCGTCGGTTTAAAGGTTAGTGACTCAAAAATATCAGCGGATCAAACGCTGAAAGTATAAACCTGTATAGTAATAAAGAAAGACCTAAATTGTCGTCTAAAATATACCGGGTGGCAAAGAACAAAGGCTCTCAAGAAATATGAATGAAAACCTGGAGTAACGGGAAACGTCACGCAAAATAGGTAATTAAGGATTAAGTAGGATGGCGGATTACTACGGATTCTTATTAAAAGTGTGTGTGTGGATTAATGCATCTACTGTACTCAATAACTATTGTGTTTTTAATAAATTAGGTATTTTTTTATAGTATTTTTGTTGCATCGCTTCAAACAGACTACAATTATAATGAATTGTAAAATAACAAAGCTCAAATCAATTTAAAAGCACAGCAATAAGTTTTTTGCCTCCTCCTCTCATTGAACTAAACCTTTTCCGAAGTGGTGGTAAATGGTAAAGTGTTTAACTTGAGTCTTTTGAACAGAATAGCCATTTGAATTGTCCTTCTAGATACTCTTTGGTCTGTTCTAGACATGACGTGAACTCCAATATATGAACGATGCTATCGTAACAACATAGCCTCCATATATATATCATTGAACTAACTGCATAGTATATCTAGCCTTGATTTGAGTTATATAAAGTTTATCAATGAAATAGCAGCGGAATATGAATGAACCTCAATCGTAACAAGGAAATAATATGATCGCTATCTATTGGTTTCCAACAAAAGATACTTTACACATTAATAGTAATATAAAATACTAAGGCGACTGAATTACAAGTATGCATGATGTATATGAAACGGATTTTTTAGAATTTTTCTTGGTAATTGTTATTGATCGCCTCAGCCATGGCTCTGCTGCAACCACAAGGAAATCAAATAAACATTGCAAGCATAAGTGGTACTTTAAAGGAACCTATTTTACAAAAATATCTGCGTTTTTTTTAATGTACCTACCCATATAAATTAACACGGAATCATAACATCCGTCACATATTATTATGGAGTTTTGCACTCATTTCTGGTCTTGTGCAGCAAAGTATCAGCACGAGACATTTGACCACGTCTAACGCAGAGCTCAAATTGTCGGGAATCCGGTACTTTATTGTGTGTCTTCTATCATATTTATCACGGGTACTGTTCCGAAGAGCTGAGACCTGATCCCTGCCGCCGAATCCAATCGTCGCACGTCACAAATTAAGATATCATCCCCACTATCTGTATGTCTGACATTACTCCACAGTGCAGTTTTCAAGGACCTTCCACCTACAACCAAACTATGGAATAATCTTGTGAGCTGTTTCCAGATCTATAAAATACCTTCCTAAAAAGCGCGTACTATTCTATACTTAATAAAGTGGTAATGAGTTTCTCATCCTCTACCTATCTGAAATACTGGTAGAGAGTTAATTGTTTATTCCATCGGTAAAGTCATCCAAGTATATTTTTGAATCGAATTCAACTACAAACCACATAAACACTAAGTACTTTATCTATTAGATATCAAGGGTGATTCAAAATAAGTTATTTATTAATATGTTAATAATATAATAGAGTTATTTTTGATCTATCAATAATAATTAAAGTTCTCAATTATGTTATATTATGATATATGTACTTAAAATTATCACCTAATGTTAACTTAACGCGAGCCATTGTTTTAAAGAAACACTGCGTTATATGAAAGTTAACAATAGCAATGCTTATGAGTTCAACAGAAATATTATGTTCTATGCGACACGGAGCGTGATCTGATTGTAAAATAACAACCGCCTTAGCTACTGGTTTTGATAAATATTGTTTTATCCGATATTTTCTAAGACATACACAGTACGATTTAAACATAGATCATTTATACGTAGATAGACTATGACAGCTGTGAAAACATCGAAAAAATTATGTTTAGAACTGACCTCTATTTTGAGGAATGCACGCACACTTGACACAAAGTGTCGTACAAATCGCGAGTGTAAGTCGTTGCTTGCCACGCACAGTTAAGTATTATTCTTGGCCTGTTTTTATCGGATGTCTAACAGCAAGAGACTATGTAGACGTTTTAATAATCTAATACTAAGGCTTAAGGCACGACCTAAGTGAAATTGAAATATGTGTATTCACCAGTGGGAGGCTCCTTTGCACAGGATGCCGGCTAGATTATGCGGAACCGCGCTAATTTCTGCCGTGAAGCAGTAATGTAAAGATTACTGTGTTTCGATCTAAGGGCGCCGTAACTAGTGAAATTATATATATAGATATAATTTATATGGTTTTCTAATGAAGAGAATATACGCACATACTACTTGGAGAAAGTCAGAGTTCGAGTGATGTGCAACAGGCAATAAAAATAAAAATAAATCACTAAAACATATTCTAACTAATTAGTCGTACTTAATGACTTCAAAAATGCAAAGAGAATCGAGAGAAATCCGACTGCAAGCATGACAACACAAAATAAAATTCAATTTAAACCTCTGCCTATTGAGAATAAAAAACAAAGCATGAATGTATTTTAACAAATGAGCCCATGATCACGAGCATGATGAGATACATTGTGTAAAACCGGTAGTGGCATCAATCTAAAACCGTTATTCGACACATTCGAATACCGATACATCGATTCTATTAATTTCACTACGATTTATATCGATTATGGAGACCTTTTCAACGCGCATTCACAAACCTGTGTAATCGTTTAAATACACGTTTAATAATATTAGTTATATTAAAATAATCTTTTCCTATTAGTTGAACGAACTAATGTTTAATTTAGATAAAACTAATGCTTTTAAACAGTAATTTATATTTTTGAATATGTATAGTCACCGCGCCTAACATTTAAATAATCTCGTTATCCGTGACAATATTCAAATTATATTAAAATTCAAGCCCGGTCTTTGTTATCAATACAATTGTTATTTCGTATTAATCAAAGGTTTATACACGGTTAATTAATAACCGTCTTATTATGGAAGCCTTGAACTTTACTATCTGAGATTTGTACAATAGATCTCATTTCTAACATAGCCAAGTTCTCTAACGATGGAACGGGCATATCTCTGTAATTAATCGTATCAGTGATTGATTCAAAGTCATTAAACAATCGCGGGTAACATTTGAATATTAAATACAGTATTGTCTACAGTCAATAAAATATTGTATTAATAGGTTTCCTCTTTAATAAAAAAAGCTTAAAGCTTGGTTTTCGTATTATAACTTAGGTTCGTTATAAAATTAACTTTGCTGAAAGTACTCCCTGTTTCAGTAAAGTTACTATCTTTTGTTATGAAAATAAGGGACGAGGAGGACGTTGAGTTGATGGTAATTGAGGATAGACAGGACAGGATGATTGAAAAACCTAAAAAGTCTGAGCGGAACAACAACTGCGCTCGTTAACTTGAGACATAAGATGTTAAGTCTCATTTGGCCAGTAATATCACTAGCTACGGCGACCTACAGACCGAAACACAGTAATGTTTACACATTACTGCTTCACGGCAGAAAAAGGCGTCGTTGTGGTATCCATAATCTAGCCGGCATCCTGTGCAAAGGAGCCTCCCAATGGTACTCCCACTATTACTTAGTTCGATCGAATATATTTTCAAATAATAATATATTTTTTTCTGTACATTTTAATTAATTTTTTTACCTTGAGTCCCGAGCTCGGAAAGTTTTAATAAAAGTGAATATATTGATATTGTTAGTTCCCATACATTTTAGTTTGGAATTTTACCTTTATCATTCTAGAAATGTGATATTCATAGAACAAAATTTTTTTTTTCAATATTGATCTAAAAATTTTCGTGCCGTAAATAGATCTTTATAGATTTTAGAGCTTTACTTACCGCCCATATAAGTAATTGAGAAATAATAAAACGTAGCTCATACATAATTTATGTACAGCTTTATTCAAATGGAAATATTATAATTTAATTTTAAATTCATATTTAAATTAACAAAGCGTTTGATAAGCCTTGATATTCTAATATTTAATTAAAAGTTAATAAATTAATTAAGACCCGGATAGAACGAGACAATAATAATAACTTAGAAATAATAATGTGTTTTGATCGGACAGACGATAGTCTATAGGTTTTAACGTTCAATTTTGTAAACATAATGATTTACTATGAATAAATACCCTTTTGCCATCTGAATAATAATTAATATTTAATTTATTTGAGCAAACTAAATGACACTGCAGGAATTTAAAGCAGTGCATCGTACAGTGAAGCTAAAATGCACTCATATTTATTTGCTAACACGACGAGGTAAACGAGGATATTTATCGACATGTCGAATGGGCAACCCTTTACTACGCGAGCTTCGACAAACAAGTGCTAGTGATGCGTAACGCAAACTGCGTTGTCGATGTTTACACTGCGACTGCAAACACGAGATATTTGTACAAGACGAGCTAATGGCGCGAGGTGTCCGACATCTTGTTTACTGCCACAGATTCACACACGAACGCTTCTGTAATTAATGACATTACTTTATAACTGAAACCCAGGGTGGTAGGAATTTATTAATATTTAAATTTTGACCTGGCAAAGAACCGTCGTTTACAAAAATCGGATTTATGTTACGGTTCAATTTTTTCATTTCGAAATGCTTCAATTAAAAACGAAGACAGCTTCCATGGAGCGTTAATAATACTTGATTGATGGTTGACACGAATACCTTATATTAACAAATATTGTCGATAATTTTATCGATATTAGAGATAAAAATATGTGTTCTCTTGTAACTATCGAGGTGAATAGCCGTCGAGGTGACCCGCTGTCTCGTTGGCTCTCCTATTTAAAATTTTGAATTAAGTTTAATCGAAGGGTAAACATGGGTACATGATATAATGAGTAAAAAAGGAATGTGAGCCATAACTTTTTAAATTCCGTTCGGTTTTGTTCCCGGCCCTGTCCGAGCGACGCAGCAGGGGGCACCATCGTTCTCACCTCACGACTCGAGTGGTAGCCGCTCTTTAATAAGTATCGATAAAATATGAATATGTTCAAATAAATATTTCTGATACCCTCCTTACATTGGGAGTATTTCAAAAGGATTACATCTCGCTCGTTTACGGTCCTCATTTCGAACGACCTCTTTATAAACCAATTTTATTCAATAGTGCGACCATGTGTTAGTGTAGCGTACAAAATTTATATTTGTAAACTTACGTTGACTAATAAGTTAAGATTTAAAAGTGAACAGGAGTAATGTTATGATAAAATACTAAATGTGGTAACTATTGAGCTACTTCATGTTTTATTTATGGATCAATAACATGAAAAGACACTAACTTAATTAGTGTAGGATATATATAAATTGATTGCTGCAATGTTTTGACACATATTTCCAAATAACTATTAGCATGAACTATGTAATTTTGAACATCAAATGATATAAAAAAATACAGTTAAAGTCTAAAATTCATAAGTTATATCCGAGTCAGTTAGATAATTTGTAACTTTACCGCGAAACATGAATTTAATATCTATTATTCTTGCTAGAAATCGACTCAAAACTCTTTTGTCATTTATCGTTAATATACTCCACATCACTGGTTAAATCTTAATTTATACCTACTTGTAAGTGTTGGTTAGGAACATTTGATAAACGAGAATAAAATCGAAAAGTCTAAATTATGAATGAACGAACAAATGAAAGTTCTTAATCTTTGTTTAGTGACGGGGTCGTGTCCACGTTTTTACGACAGTAATCAAATCGTGATTGTGTCGCATTCCCAAAAAACTTACTTAATTGTGTTGGGTAGAGTGTTGATGATATAAACAGTAATTACGTAGGCACCTCGGAGAACGAAATGTTATTAAAATACGCTTAACCGACACGCTCCGCTGATATTCGTTTAGTTTTCAAACCTTTCAACATTCATGTTTTGTTGAAAACTTACACTTATAATATAATTTTAGATGACCGTGGAAATTGGAACGGCGTGATGGTAATGACAAGCAGCCATGAACGCTTGGACCATCCTATACATTCATTGAAAGCTTCAAGAGAAACGATTAAAATAAAAATTCTAATGGAAAGACATTGATAATAATCTGGAATGAAATTAAGATTGTCATTTGGAATTAATTTCATTACTTAAGTTTACAAATAGTATAGCTAAGTCTGAAACTGTCTATTTTTCAAGCTCATATTGTAATCAAAATCACGATCGACTTAAGCTTTTATGTAAACTTATACGCACCTGTTAGTGGCAAGGACCGTTTAAGGCGTTTCTTTAAGAAATAATTATCGTAAAATAACGCATCTGTGATGCCCGAGGGTGCTATTGTTTTAAGATAATTTTTATTGCTCTTAGCACTGAACAATGGGAGGGCTGGGAGCATAATTTGGTATGTCGAGCCGAGTTCGCTCCGAGCGCTGTGCGAATTAGACAAGTAGAGCGCTTTATGTGTACATGGTTCACCTATAGATAGGGCACTCGCTGCAGAAACAACGAAAGAGCAGTATTGCCGATATCGCGAGCTCACTCTTGCTTTGTTTAACGTCATGACACGATTACTGACGATGACGATTATTGACGATGTTATTGTTATCTTTTGTCTGATTTAGTGATAAATAAAATGAGATTACGTCACTAGATTTGAACGGGTAATACAATTTTTTTAATAACATTAAATCAGGATTTAATACTTGACTTGTTACTTAAATACTGTATTGATTGTTAATAGAATATAAATTTATAATATATAAAGTTGTTACTCCAACATAACATTACAAAAAATGCATTTATTGTGTAACTCTACGAACGTATTATTTCTATAAGAAAATAATAAAAAAGCTTGAATTCTCAAAGCTAATATTACTATCCTTCGTAATGCTTAATGAATAATGCCGTAATTATGTTGCTTCGTAGAACTCTACCAGATTTTTCTTTAGAGTAGCTGTCATTCAATTCGTAGTAAACAATATTACGTATACAGTAGACGCTGGTGGTCTATGCCATGGGTGATATTTTAAAGCAATTCATGTTTTTGGTACCCATAGCTATTTATAGTTCATAGTTTGCATCAAAGAGGATGTAAATACTACGTAATAAGAGGCGGGAATGCATATGTCAACATTGAAATTTGGTTTAGTATCAATCGTGAAGTGATATAACATAAGTTTGAAATAGTATAGTAAGTATAATCCGAGTAAGTTTGAAAGCGAACAGTTACTTAGAACGTAGTGGATTTCGGACTGCACGTTTCATACAATCGAGTGAATGGCTGTATTCTTATAGAGTTTCGCTAGGTTGGTTTGTATTATAGTGTCATGATGTCATCAACATAATCAGTAATGTCTATTTTTTTTTAGAAAAAGATACAGCTTACACTTACAAGTAGAAGCATAAAATAAAAATAAAATTTAGGTACCTACAGATCTTAAAATTGTTTTGCTGCGAAACTGGGATTGATTTTAATAGTGATATTTGTTTAATTTTTTTTATATTACATTATTGCTATCTAAGCTGAAGCCAATTCCATCTTCAACTTTTATCGTTTAAATAATCAGACACAAATTATATACTTTTTTATATCACTTAAGTAGTTATGGTTACAGATAAAACAGTTTTAAGGTAGATACACCAATACAGAAAGGGTATCATAACAAATTAATTGTAATTAAACCATAAAGATAAATAACTAATCTACTGCCATATAATGTATATAATTATAATATATTTAAGTAAACGTTCCTAATTGCGTGCAATATTAATTATCAAAAAGAAACTCCGACGTGTTTATTTTGTTCATTGAGCTGTAAAGTAATATAGGGATTGTAACTTTTATTACTTATATGATATCTATTAATTACTTGATAGTAACCTTATAAATTGGGCAGGCGTAATTAAAATCAATAATAATAGGAGTTTGAGAAAAGTTTTAATGCTTTTAAAAGCTTTATCAATTAACCGATACTTTAGTGTAAGCAGAAAAGATCTTAGTATAGTTTTCTGTAATGAAATATACATATATATATTATTGTTTTCAATTATATGATTATTTTAGTTAATTTTCATAATATAGCATATATACTTAATAGCATTATTCACGCTTACTTGGCCGTTCAGTTTATGAACTGATCATGTTTGTAAGACTTTTGAAATTTAATGTAATAACCGTTAAATTGTTTTATATAGTTATTGATAGGCCTTTTGATGGTAAGTCATCACTTTTTCTACCGGCCGTTCCCAATATACTATCTACAGATAGAGATAAATTAATACTTTCTACTGTCAGTAATTAACTGTCGCAATATACCCGATAAGTCATTCTTATCGCCTTTTATTGGGACGCGTGAATTGCAATTTCCATACAAACTTCTATCGCTGGAAAGCTATACATCGTCCCATTGACAGACAGCGTATACGGTGAGTTACCGTCGATAAGTTTATTGGGACACAAAAGTCAACGATAGTTACGATTTTTATCTCAAGTATGATGATAGACTGAATATTGGGAACGGCCGTAAGCAATACAGATAATTTACGTGATGATTTGTAAATGAATCTTCAAGTTTGACAATTGATTAAAACTTAAGTAGTAACGCAAAATAGCTATGTTTCGATTTAAGAAGCATCGAAAATCGATTTTGACGGTTAGTGTAAGCAATGACCGCTTATCGGTATCGATTATTTAAATAGAGATAGCGTTTTGGGAAGTTATCTACTATCGTTAATTATTGCAGCTATCTGGTCCGACTATGTGGAGTGCCTTGACAATGTAATGTGTGAATTAAACACTTCCATATCTATTTACAACTAGAAACGTATTTAAGCAATATAGTCTTTATATTGCCTTTTTTATTTAGTACTTTTTGCCATATAATATGAATATATCTACATTAGTATAAGTATCGACAGACTTATGCATAATTGCCACATCTAACCATGTTTTATATAATCGGCCTTACAAATAATATTGGCATAAAGCTATACCTGAGAATAAACCAAGAATACGCAAAATGTTTACAAATGACAGTTTGTTTACGATTGGTTTATTCGGACGTATAACGTTTCTCGGTTTATTATCAGGTGTAAATTTATGCCAAGTCTATCTGTAAGTCTGAAAAAATATACATATAGTTATCTATATACAGCTTGATGTTTTAAAACTATAACATCATAAATAAGAGATATTAATTTATAAAACTATATGTTCGTAAGTATATAAATCAATATCTTATATCTTTAAGCGAGCTATTCTTGTATATATATATAATCTGAATCTCGGAAACGGCTCCAACGATTTTAATGAAATTTAGTATACAGGTAGTTTCGGGGGCCAGAAATTGATCAAGCTAGGTTTCAATTTTAAAAAATGTAGTTTTATCCGTGTTTTAATGAGAAACTGCTACAATAACATTAGAATACAAAGGTAAATTTCGCCACCATATACAATACTATAATAGTTCAGATGGGACATTGGGTGATCCGGAAAACTGAAGATCCCAGTTCGAATCCAGATGTCCTATTAGTTTTTTTTTGTAACTTCATAAAAATCCGAGCAAGGCTCGGTCGTCCAGATATTATAATATAAGTAGTGGTATCAATAACAATTACAAACTGACTCAGAATTAGTTTTACTCTGTAGTAGTTGAAAAAAGTTCATTGAAAATCGTTCCGTCGATAAATGCCGCACATACATAAATATTGTATTTAACTTATGTATCATAGTATAAATATTATTGTTTCAGAACTCACGGTGTAGGTACTGACTAGTATTTGTACCTCTTAGTGGTCTACCATCAGGATATGTGAGATGAGTTACATACCGGTTAGAGGGTCTATTTCCGCCGTGAAACAGTAATGTGGAAGGTAATCACTATTTTATCTTCCGTAAAAAATCCTTTTATGATTTTCTTATAAGGAAAGAAAAAACACTGATCGGATGTGAGTTTAGCTTTAATTAGTTCATACCCATTCCCTTACTTTAGATAGGGTAGTTGCGCCTATTTTGTGTGAAAAGCCTGGACTCATGCCCTATCTATCTGATATATCATCAAACACACAAATTACTTCGAAGGTTTGTGTAGGTTTAAATCACCAATTAAACATACATCACTCATCTTTTCATCAGAAAGACGTCCAATGTTAAATAAAGGCCTGCCTCATCCAACCATCTTGACTAGATCGCTGGAATAGCACAGCATAGCCGGAGAGGCAACGGCACTAGTCTTTCCGCCACCGACTCTCGGTCTTTAGGATAATGTTTTAGGCAAGTAGATACCTATCAGGCGATAACAGAGCAATACACAGTGGATTATTGGTCTTATCAACATTAATACTTGATTTACAACTCTTCATTTAGATATAAAAATATCTAATTAAGTTTGTTGTATCAAAGGACATACCGCCCGTGCGTGCGCTGTTGTTAAATCTGATGAAGTTTCCAATAAATTTACGTCCATTTTTGGCGTGTTGACCACATTGAACCTAACAAAGGGAGGGGGATTCATTATCATCAGCTGAAAGACGTCTAATGCTGGACAAAAGCCTGCCCCAAAGATCTCCAGGACGATCTGTCCTGCGCTGCCCTCATCAAACGTATTCCGGCGATCTTGACCAGATCGTCGGTCCATCTTATGGGACCGACGGAATTTTCTGCCCCACCGGCCATCTGTCCGTCGAACTATGTGTCCTGCCTATTGCCTGTTTGGTGGGTTTTAAATTCAATATTTTCCCAGTCACTCATCAACGCACAAGCATGGGGCTCACTTCATAGTTGCTATAGCTGGTCTAAAAACGTGCGTTGGTATAAGATATCTTAAATTTACACATTGTAGCTAAAAAGTGCATGTGAAACTGTCGAAATGTGGTTATTACATACTTTGATTAAACTTGTTTCATTTTTTTTTTCAGAAAATATTTTTCGATTTAGTTATAATGTTTTATACGCGACGAAAAAGCTATCTAGATGATACGTTCGGATACTTTGAAGGAACAGTTCCATAAAAGAAAAATGTGTTATGTGCCCAAATTAGTTGCTATTTGAAATATTTTAAGACTATATTATGAAAAAATAATAATGTTTAGGATTTAAAAACTAAACGACTCAACTATCTACCTATTTATTAAAAATAAATTAAATTATATTTCCAAAATAATTCAAAAAACCTTAGCATTGCCATAATCATCATCATTATCAGCCGAAAGATCTTCACTGCTGGACAAAGGCTTCCCCAAAAGTTAGTTACACCTCCCATAATTTTTTACTACTATTAAAATGAACATGAATCCTAGTCAAGCTTCTACGCTTCATAAAAACATTCCACATCTTAAGCAACCATGGAAACTCGAACGGTCGCCGCGAGTGTGACGCGTTCAGTTTGTATTGAGTTCGAGATGACTCGTCGCGTCTGGCCTTGGCGGAACCTGTCCCGAAACACCTCGCGGCAATTATTCAATAAAACAAAAGCTACGCCATTCTACGTCACAGCGGCCGCGATGCCGGTCACATGTAACAACTTCACCTTTACCTACCGACTGTCTATCCTAATTCCTAATCTTTTTGATGTGAAATCAATAAATTATGACAAATCAAGGAATCTTTAAATATATTGAGGATATGGAGGATTTTTTATGTACCTATGAAAACAATTGAATAGAATTTATAAAATCTATTTTCACAACAGCCCTAGAGAGAATCCCTACTAATATTATAAATGTGAATGTAAGTTTGTTTGTTACGCTTTTACACCGTAGCTACTGAACCGATTTTTTCCCAGAAAAATCTTTTGAAAAATTCGTCGACGTGACGAGCTATTACTATACCAATAGTAGGTTAAGTTTGCTGTAGCAATATTTCTCGAAAGAAGATTCATATAAAATGTTGGGAACGGGAGCGAAAAACGGGAACCGCAACTGGAATATATACATGAGATAATCTACAGTTCCAAACTTGCTTATTATTTTTAAAACCCTTTATCGTCGTGGGCATCAGCTAGTATTATATAAATGGTGTTTAAATTACATAGTATAATATTTAAAAGGTTATTGCGATTCATACTAGATTTATATAATTTATTATTTATAAATCAAATAAATAAAATAAGAACAGAAATATGTTACTAAAGATCCCTGTAACTGGGAAGATGAGCATTCAAATATCCCTGTAACTGTAAATGCATATGATAATATAAGATGATCCTTAAAAAATAATAAATAATACCACTCTATCACAATTCGGTACATAAAGCCTCCATTATAAGCTCACGTGTCAAGCGAGGAGCATGACAAAAGAAACCTTCAGAGAAAAAGAAATTTGATAGGCCATTTACACTCTTGAAAGCATAGCTTAGGCGCAATACGAAATATTTCAAATGCAAATCGTGCAAACGCCATGAATGTAATAGTTTGTCGTGGCATGCGCACGCGCCGGCGACCTACACCGGAAACAAATTATCATATCCATATAAGCTCGGTCGAAACGAAAAACTTATTGATGTCACCGTTCAAATAAATTGCGCTAAACGAGAAAATGGAGCCGGAAAGCGTCTGTGATCTTTTGTGTACACAAAAGTTTCTAACATACATACTGGACGTTCGTCAATTGTTGGCGGCTATTTGTGACAGTTAGGTTAAGAATCCAGTTGGATTTATTTATGATAAACCGCCTGTTACTATGTTAACACTGACTCATGTTTCGTAACTGATTTGTTTTGTAAAAAAAAACCGTTTGTCTGTGGTAACGGTAATCCACTGTATAAACGGATAAAGGTGGCGTTTGGGTTATCACAGGTAAAGTAACCGTTGATGGGTCGTATTAACCGTTATATATGATCAAAAATAAATGATTTATCAAAATCTTTATCTCTATTAAGTTGCGTACCATAAGGCTTGCCAACAGGAACATTATTTCTAAGACTACGCACTGAATGTATCCCAATACCTCAATAGTTTTACAGTTGAAAGTTTGAGACATACCCCCTTATTCATAATGGTCCGCTAACTTTAAACAACCGCTTACGAGTATTTTTTCTCATTCTGGCTTAGGTCAATAGAAGAAGACAGAGTGAGAATTAGCAATGCTTTAAGTTAGCAGACTATTATGAATAAGGGGGTAAGTTTTTACTATTATGGCACGTATAAAACGTAATCGTTCACTATATACTTAGTAAAAACAAAAATGGCGTATTCTGAAATGATCGCTTTGTAATTCACAAAAGTAAAGGCCTAACCGACTTGCACTTACCAGTGCGAGGCTCCTTTGCACATGAAGCCGGCTAGATTATACCACAACGGCGCCTATTTCTGTCGTGAAGCAGTAATGTGTAAACATTACTGTGTTTCGGTCTGAAGGGCGCCGTAGCTAGTGAAATTACTGGGAAAATGAGACTTAACATCTTATCTCAAGGTGACGAGCGCAATTGTAGCGGCACTGCATTGTAATGGGTAGGGCGTATCAACTATCATCAGCTGAACGTCCTGCTCGTCTCGTCCATTATTTTCAACTACAAATAGTATGAGTAAAAGCCGAGTATGCATTATTAATATTAATACATTGTTTTATTAATAGGTTGTAGATAGACAGTTGTAACATCCCTAGACAAAATAACAAACTTAGTAATACTTCGCTAGCAATTGACCCTGTTAAATATTTTATAACAATAAATAAAATAAATTTTCAAAGTCAATCTTGATTAAAGTCGATTGATGTTTTGGCCTGGAGAGATCATTTGAACAGAATAAATAACAGGTGAACAGGATATGGCAACATCTTAAAGGCAGATTATGAAGACGAATTTAGAATTCATAATAGCTAAACACTACAGCGACTGCCAGTCGGCCTGATTTTGACATGCAAATATTGACGGTTGATTAAATGTAACCGATTGTTAAGTTACGGTTATTGTGCGGTACAGTACTGTATTGTATGTAGGCAAGTCAGAAGTGGGATACATTGTATAGTATGGCGGATTTTGATATTTTGACCAATATATTAGATATGACTTGAAACGATACCATGAAGATTTAAGGCACAGTTGATTCCTTTAGAATTCTTTTTGATGACACTTCTAACACTACCACCGCTTCGGAAACAAACGGCACTCTGAGAGAAAATACGCGGTATAAGAAACTCTCCCAGCATTCCTTTTTGGCGGTCTTTTTAATAAAATATACAATATATATAAATTTTTTGAGCATTACCATATATTACTTTTAATATCAGTTGTATTGAATTATACTTTATTTAGTAAACAGTGAAAAATCAATAAACTGCAGTATTTTAGCTTAATATAACCAAATGGATCAATATTTTAATAATGACATTACAATACATACAAACTAGCTGACTCTACAGACGTTATTCTGTACATAATAAACAAAATAATTTTTTTAATGAATTTGTCAATAATATTTCATATTCCTGTTGTTAAAATGAAATGATTGTTTCACAGCAGAACTGTCAAACCGTGCGTGAATAAATTCTCTCATAGAAAATATCTCATACAAAACAAATATTGGAAAGAAAATTAATTATGGGTCGCAAATTGGAATAAAAACTATCCTATCTCTGAAGTTGGACTAAAGTGTACTCCATGAAGTACTCCCCATAGGAGTTCACTGGAAACAAACATCAGGACATTTTATTTGTACAATTATATTAAGATAAATATCAATTATTCGCAGTAACATTAAGTACCCAACTAATGTTGATACGAAGGTCACAAATTAATTAAAAAACGTAACGTAAAAACCGAATAGATAATTATAAACAAATATTGTATTGTACAATGATCACGATTGAAGAGGAAGTTATACAAAAGTTTTATATAGTTTGAATGCGGTTTTTTATCAGATTCGACGTACCTTCTTAATAAATGATAAGTTCAAGATGAAGATCCTATAAATGGATGGACGAGTTTTGCAGGTTTTGGAAGTATCCGTAAGAAGATCTAGTTTACTCGTTGAAATTTCCGGGATAATTTGGGGTAACAGTATTGTTTGATGTTTCGAAGAAAATAATTTTGAAGAGATAAGTAAATTTATAAAGAGACAACTTCAAGAGGAAATTTTTGTATTAAAAATTTGTAAAGAATCAATTAATTAATACTTATTTTAAAAGCGACTGTTGAGTTTCTTGTAGATTCTTTTCAACCTACAAAATCGGCGGTAATTATATGGAAAAATAGTACTTAGTTTTGAATTAAGAGATTAGATGAGTTCTAAAAAGACTGAGAGATTAATTGTGTAAAATCATTTTTATCGATGAGATTTAACAAATTTTTTCATAATGGTTTGCATTAATTCATAGTATATATAATAATTCATACTCTGAACAAACATACGAATTATATTTAATTATATACTTTGTTGTGCGATAAAAAATATATATTACGTTATAAATTTATTATAAATGTAGGTACCTATCTGTAATATATATTTTTAGGTAACACGTTATATCTTATGACTTTAATTCAATTATTACTATTATCAGAGTCCAAATAATTCCCTTATATGTACAAGTGCGATATTGGGAACACTAAAATCGTTCCAGATAAGAAAAAACCGTTCAAACACTCGGAAAAACATAGTCAGTTCTTATGTTATCTCAATATCTGGACATCTCAACCCGTCACGATGGCCCTTATCTATCAAGTGTCGGATGTTTTCCCATACAGATAACGTGTAGTGCATCTACCGCGCACTAGATGGCGCTGATCGTCGTGGCTGTCATGTGAACTACAATAATAATTATTAAAGCACAGATTCTTATGAAATAATGTATAATATATTATATATTTTAATCTATACCTATGTTCAAGCATGCTATAACCAAGCACAATATATAAGATCTATATAGATATACTAAGAAGTATATAATATACACATTCTAGTAGGTCTTATCTTACTAGCCAATTTTCTGCATATATACATAATAAACTTTATAGTTTTAAGGCCATGCTGAAATGTCAAAATCATAAGAATAGAAAATGACCTTTATGCATTGTTAAGAAGCAAATTAAACTAAAAAAGTCATTAGTATATTAAAACGGGATTCCCACTCGAAGTATTAAAATCTAGTTCGAACAATTTAAATTTAGTGTCTTAATAAATCTAAAAATCATCATTCAGTTTTGTTTATGATTATTGTTGAAATTTTTATCTAAAAGGCGGACAAAATATAAGCAAGTCACTTGATGACTTGCGGTCATAAGCCTTCCATTTTTATAGGATTAAAATTATAAGTATTAGGTATAGATATAGTGCGATGCATACAACATGATCCCAGAAAATGATTACAATAAATGTTTTACGAAATTCGTACGCAATGAACATCTCTTTCTAATGATACCACAGATTGGGAATGTAGCGACCGCCCGCTACATCAATCAAGGTATTAAATAATACATTTAATTATACGATTACATTGCAACGATCTTTTTTTTTTAATGCAGCCCGCTGAGTTTTTTGCGCCTGTACTTCTCAGGTCTCAGTCATGCTTATTCGAATGGGTTTTTGACGTCCCATTATGTGATATCCTTTTTTGAATAACAATATTTGAATTAAAAAAACTTTAAGGCTATTTGGGCACTTTTGGTATGCGGAAAAAACTAAACTCGCGTTACCGCCATTAAGAGTTTAAAGTAGGTACATAATATATACTACAAAGTAATAGTAGTATGACGTAGAGCGGACAACACAACACATTTTTTTGTATGAATAATTGTAAATGACCTTTTTTTGTACTTAAATCTCTCATGCTGTCATACATTTCACTACATTAAACAATGCGACTCTATCTTTATATATATAATTCTTGTGTGCGTGTGTATGTCACTGAACTCCTCCTAGACGGCTGGACCGATTCTAATGAAACTTTCTGTGTGTATTCAGGTGGATTCGAGAATGGTTTAGATTCACAATTGAACTACCTCCTAAACGGCTGGACTGATTTTGATGACTTTTTTGTTTGTTTCAGTGAATTTGAGATTGGTTTAGATTCTCAATTCCGCCCATATAATATAATTCTCCTGCTCATGTGTATGTTAGTGAACTGCTCCTAACGGCTGGACCGATTTTTCAAATTTAAAACTTGTGTACAGGACAACGTCTGTTGGGTCCACTAGTATAAAAATAAAATTTTAAAATTTTGACATCATATTTGCGTACCGGAATTCCCAGTGTTGGTAGGCCCCCACAAGATGGACCGATGATCTGGTCAAGATCGCCGGAATAAGTTGGATGAGGGCAGCACAGGACCGATCATCATATCGATATTTGGGAGAGGCCTTTGTCCAGCAGTGGACGTCGGATGAACAAGTTTCCATGCGTATTGGAAAGGATGATCTGCCGGCCTACTTAGTTGCTCTATTTATAATAATATTTACATAACAGATACCTAGCTATTAGATATTTACTAAATATAAAATTGTTTTGTAAACGGAAGAGAAAAACATCGAAATGATTTATTGAGTCCAATTATAAATTTTACATCACATATTTGTAACTAACCTACTTTTAATATTATGTATCGACAAAAATAAAATAATTGTAAGTTCCACGTGGTTCTCTAGGTTTTCTTTACTTCGTCAATTATGGAATTAATAATATAGGTAGGTATGTAACCTTTGTTCAGTAACAAATATTTTTTTAATGATTAAAAGGTTGAAATCTACTTCAATCGTAAGGAATAAGAATCTACATTTCCTTAGAAAACTATTTTTAAGATATGCGGGTAAGTACCTACTAACTCTACCTTTTAAAAAAATATTACATCTAAGGTATGGTATTTTTTTGATTAAAGCGAGTGTAAACACAATTTGAAAGATAACAACGCATGGAATTGTAACTGAAAACTTCCCCTGATAATGTCACGCAACGTCGTGTTAGCTAAAATAATAATATAAATACAAATTTTCGCAAAAACTAATTTAAAACCTTTTAAGAAGTGTTTTAATTAAATACTAGCTGACCTGGCAAACGTTTTGCCATTTAAATTGTATATGTAAACCTTCCTTGAGCGTCAACGAGTCTATTACAAAAGATTTCATTGAGATCGGTCGAATAGTTTAGGAGTTATTAGGGAACATACAAACATACATTCTCTTTTATATATATGTAGATTATTATTCATTCATTCAATTTAAAAAAGTGTGAAATAATTAGTTGCATCGTCACCATTTAATTATTGTTAGTCAATTACCTTAAAATATGTTGATGTTTGATTTCTTTGACATTTTCCATTGCACAACTGAGAAGAGACTGACATGTCACGCGCTATCCTAGTTTGGGGGTTGAGGTTAATTTTAAGCTAAATTATATTTTCTTTTTGCAACAAATAAAGATTTATTAATAATATTAATATTTAAAAAATATTAGCTAACAGAACAAAGGTGTAATAAGCATAAGTTTGTTTACGATTGATTCATATCTGTGCATTTGATTAATGATTCCATAACAATGTTTGATGTATGCAATGGATTCTAAGATGGCCGCCTGTTGAGATGGAATTCCCATTGTTTTTGTTCAGAATTATAATAAAATTATTAAATTTGTTTTTATAAGAATGCTATTAATAGTCATTAATACAAGAGTATTTGTATTATAATAATATAAATCACGAAGTTAATTAATGAATTAATTGGTTTAGGTTTTTTAATTTATGCAAATATAATCGAATAACATAATTTAAAAAAAATGCGAATATTAATCATATTTATTATTAATTAAAGCAATCAATTTAACAATTAATAATTTTAATAGTATTCTTGTTTTAATGTTTAATAAACAAGATTTCGTAAACATACAATGACAATAACTAATAGTTAACTGTGAATAATTTTAATTGAAATATCTCAATAATTATTAAACAAATTCATTTGTGACTCCATTACATTTTTTTAAATCTAGATGATCGAAAAGGGACTGCTTTTTTAATCTGTATATAAACTAATATTATTGTTAGTAGGTATTTTGTGTTAGAACGAAAACAATAGCACACATATATCATGTACCTAAGTACCTACTAATGTAGGTCATTCCAATAGGTATTAGAGAAAAGGATTGTTTATAAAAAAAGGAATGAATGTGAATTAAATATCTAAGATTCAAGTCTTAATTTTCTCGAAAACCATACAGGTAATAATCAGTAATTTCAAAATACTTACGTTATATGTACTTACTTACCTACCTATATTTATATACCACAAACAATGACGATTTGAAAAGAATTATTATTTTAAAGGATTCTTCTTTTCGTAAATCGCATAAAACTAAGGAGTTCTTATAAGTGTAAGATTATTTCTAATTAACAAGCCGTAGGTACCTAAGTCCAAAATAAGCAACAATTACCGTTTATATAACTAGGTATATAATATTATTGTCCAATAGCGGTACAAATAATTCATCTCCATTTTCAATATGAATATCTACTTCAATAAAAATAGGAATTTAATTATAAATTATTGTTTTAATTATGAAACAATTTTTTTATTCACAAATAAAGGCGTAAGCGCACGCACTTTGTTACCTAATTATTTTGCATGCTAAGTACGAAATTATTGTTCAAATATTTTGAAACCAGAAAATTCATTCAAAAATGTTAAGAAGTTTCTTCTATAAATCAATTATTTGCTGTTTAGTTATAGACATTTTAAATTAAATATGTTTTTTTTGTAATCAAATCTTTTTCATATCAGTATAAAAATTCATATAACTACTTAATACTATGTTTGTATACTTACCTATAACTACGTATAGGTAAGTCCCTATTATTTAAATTTCTCCTGTAGGATAGAATTGCTCAATAGGATAGTTTTAATTTTAATTCTTATTTGAAAAAAATCTTGTTAGAGATGCATACATTATTTGGATTCGATTAATGATGAATAAAAGTATAGGTTTTTATTGTTTCATATCTATTAAAATTAAATAAAAATCAAAATAAATTGTCTACATAAAATTTTGTCTTCGCAAACAAAATGATTACGTACCTACTTACTTGCATATTAAAAGTTTGTAAGTTTGAGTTGTGGATATCAAATTTGATTAGAATATTATAATTAATGATGTTTGTCTATATAAGGTTGATCTCATTAAGATTTGTAATATTCGCGAAGTGGCAATCCCATTAGAAAGAATGCATAATAACCTGAGAGCATGTCCTGCCGATCGCCGCTAAACAAAACCGTGCGGCATACGCAGTCACAAACACTCGCTCAGTATCCGGAAAAACAAAACAAACACTAAGTCAGAACACAAACTTGCGACACGGTAACACACACGATTAGGAACTCAGTTTTTCTAATTGTATCGGATTGTAAAGCGCGCGCGACGTTTCACTGTCAACGGTCGCCGGCACACTGAGAGCTAGAAGTCGGCGCCCCCCCGCCCCGCCTGTCTCAGCTCACCCCGCGCAGGGGGCGGAGCCTCCGAGGCGAGGCGAGCTTAATTACGCCGAGTAAAACGGGATGGCAATAGAGTGGGCGCGAGCTATTAGCGCGCGGAGAGCGGGACGACGCGCGTCTTAAGTATTTTGTATAAGTAATGAGGGGTGAGGAGGAGGCGCGGGGGATGGTAGTGAGCGGGTGAGGGTGCGAGGGGCGCGGGGGGGAGCGAAGCGAGGTTCAAGAAGCGCATCTCCCGCCAATCTTTAATGTTGATTACGCGCCGCCTCGATACGGCCCTCATTAGCACAGCCACGCCTAAACGTTAATTGCACTGTTTAATTGTATTTGCGGCTTACAATTATTTTTTGCTGGCGAGATTTATGCGTCGACTTGAATTATCTTGTTGCGGTAATTGGCAACATTTGCGGGGATTGCTTAATTTAGATGTTAATTGGTTTAGCTACTATTAGAAAGATGTTAGGTTTCTCAATTTGATAAGATTGCCTGTTATATTTTTAATAATGTTTAATTATGTACCTGTAATACTTACCTACCCAATTACATTAGATCGAATACGTTTTGTAGAATCTCTAAATATACCTACCTACATACTTATACTATTTATCTTATATTAAAAAATCATACCTAAATATTATAACACCAAACGAATTATTAACATATCAAAAACTAGAAAGCGTTTTATTTCAATCGAAACAGAATCTTTGATACCTACCTACCTAATGCATGCAGGTAAGAGAGGTACCTACTGCATTGTCAAAATATCTATATATATATAGGTACCTTAGCACGCATTGGTATGTTTATAATTTGACTCCAATACTAAGAAATATATCTTTCTACATACCTCAATTAAAAATTTAAATCTAATTGAAAATATCTGACTTCATTAATTATAAAACAAATTTAATACTAATTCACAAACAAAGTCGTAGCTCTTATTCCGTAGACGATGACGCACTTTGTGAGCTAATTATTTTGCTGACTACGAAATTTTTCGTTCAATTGTACATGTTTGTATATATTTAGGTACCTATATTAATATTATCTACATTTTTAAGCAAGTACCAAGTTATAAAATAAGCAGGGTAAATAATTTTATCACAATTGATCAAGAAAGAGCTTTCTACCTACATGAAAGATATCGTACCGTGGGTAGGTACCTATTTACCTACCGGTTTATTATAAATTCCGTTTTGTCAAAACTAAGTAGGTAGGTACCATACTTTCAAAATAAGTCGGTTACTACATATATTATAACCTATAAATGTTATAAAAGTCTTCTCTTAATCATCACAAAATTGATTTCTTTGGATTTTTTTGATGTCAGTTACCTGTCTCAGTTCTATAGACGCCTTTAGTCTTTTACAAAATACTCATTTATGAAGTGTTTTACCAGTGGGAGTCTCATGAGGCTATGCAAAGGAAGCCGGCTTTATGAGTACCACAACGCGGAGAAGCAGTAATGTGTAAACATTACTGTGTATCGGTCTGATGGGCGCCGCAGCTAGGGAAATTACTGGGCAAATGAGACTAAACATCTTATGTCTCAAGGTGAGGAGCGCAATTGAAATGCCAATCAGAATTTTTGGGTTTTGCAAGAATGCCGAGCGGCACTGCATTATAATGGGTAGGCGTATCAATTACCATCAGCTGAACTTCCTGCTCGTCTCGACCCTTATTTTCATAAAAAATTATATAATGAGAACAATAAAAAAATAAAAATAACCTTTTTTTCAGGCAAACTAAACCAACTTCTTAATTTACTAAATCAATATATCTAGGTAGTTCGTACCTACCTATCTAAGGCCTAGAAATTATTGATTGCCTTTCAATAAAGGTCTCATGTAACTCTCCCCGCTGCTTCCGATATGGACCTAGGGCGTACATCTTCCTTAAAGTCCGGCAACGCTCTTGTGATTCCTCTGGTGTTGCAAGAGAATGTGGGGGGCGGTGATCACTTAACACCAGGTGACCCGTACGCTCGTTTGTCCTCCTTTTCCAAAAAAAAAGGGTCTAACGGATTTCGTCTTTCCGTTCTTTTATGGGTCGTCCTCAGCTGTTTCCTGTTAGAGGGTGACCTGTATCTTCAAATGCAAATGCTTCTCATTGGGAGGCTTCTATGCAATGGATGCCAGCTACGTGGGTTCCCCAGCGGTGTGTTTTTATGCCGAGTAGGATCAGGAATGTGTTAAGAAAGCCATAGGTGGTCACTAAGAAAATTTTTTCCACGTATGACCAAGCTGTGGAATGAGCTTCCTTACGCAATAGAATGTGGGCGGCGGTTATCACTTAATATCAGATGACCCGTACGCCGCCTTGTCCTCTTCAATAAAAAAAGTCAACATTATTGGGCAAATTAGACTTGACATCTTATGTCTCAAAGTGACAAGCACAATAGCTAGCCGTTCCCGTGACGTATCGTCATAAAACGCATGGAACGCGAGAAGTCGTAAGTTCGGGGCCCGCATCGTTCATAAAATTTTGTTTTCAATTTTTATTTGTGTATATGATGGCTGTTGGATAAACTGGTTGCAGATCCCTGTAGAGAAATAATATAGGTACTATTACCCCTTTCAGGTATAATGTGTGAATCTCTCCCACGTAACGTAGATACATACTTACCTAAGGTGAAACTTAAGAATAGGAATCTATGTTAGTACCTAATCGTTAATTATCTACAATCAAAAACCTAAACCCCGTTGATAACTCGCGTAAGATAAGTATTTTTATATTTTATTAAAACTTAGGCCACCACCTGGCGACGAGCGGTCATTGTAGAAGCGAATACTACCGGGTAGACCTGAGTGAAGTGAACTCTGATTAATATACCTAGGACGCAATTTCAAGTTTCTCTGTCTATTTCTGAAATATAATATGTAAGTAACTATGCAGGTAGAGATAGTACAATCCTCGTTGGATATGTGCTATCTACCTGGTACAAGCTAAATACTAATCAAAATGGATTTTAAAAACAAGTTAGAACTGAGTATAGAATGAGAAGAAATTATATTTTTTTTTGGAAAAGGTGGACAAACGAGCGTACGGGTCACCGCCTACATTCCCTTACAACACCAGAGGAATCACAGGAGCGTTAGCAGCCTATAAAGAAGGTTAACGCGAATTTTTTTGAAGGTACTCATGTCGTATCATGCCGGGAACACTACAAGGAAGCTCACAACTTTGTAGTACGTGGAAGAAAGCTACTTGAAAACCGCACTGTGGAGGACCGCCAGGTTCCTTTGAGTCCAGCGCCGCAACCCAAGTTCGATACGTCTGTTTTTTTGCACACAAATTCTGAACTACAAATTATTTCAGTAAAATGAATTTAACTTTCTCCATTTTTTTTAAATGAGTAGTGATTTTGTTGAATACCAATAATCTCAAATTATTTGACAAAAAGTGTATACGTGTAATCTCTAGTTTATCCCTGTTCAAGCTTACCTAGTTAGGTTCATGTCTATTACCTTTTAGGTACCTATCTGAGTGGACAAAGCTCTATGAGAATGCGATATCGTCGGCCATCGATTGCTAATGAATCTTATCAATTACATCATTAAAAGCATTGATGGCGGAATAGATCGTCGCCCGCTACGTACTAATGTGTTTTCAGTTTACGATTTCATATAAAGGAACGTTTATATAACGATTTATTAAAATGGCAACGTTTTTGTGGATCCTCTGGTGTTACATGGGAGAAAGGGCCACATTGACTACATACCATCAGTAGAATGTCATCTTCATCTTCCCTAACTCAAATTCGAAGAAGTTACCAGTAATCTCATATCACCACTGCACGTCAAGTCAAATCATGTGCAGGTTCACCCCCATTACGTTGATATGTAGCAGCCACAAGCGCGTATTTTTTTATGACAATAATGGACGATACGAGCAGGATATTCAGCTGATGGTAATTCTTGAAAGCCCCAAAAACTCTGAGCGGCACTACAACTGTGCTTGTCACCTTCAGGCATAAGATATTAAGTCTGATTTACCCAGTAATTTCACTAGTTACGGCGCCCTTCAGACCGATGCACAGAAATGTTTATAAATTATTGCTTGACGGCAGAAATAGGCACCGTTGAAGTTCCCATAATCTAGCCAGCATCCTATGCAAAGGTGCCTCCCACTAGTGTGTATTTCGCAGGAATATACCTTTAACCTTATATATTTTAAAAAGTAGAAAAATTTGCAGCCCATTTGAGGAATCCGATAGCAATTCCGATTACAGACCCGAAATTATTCTAAGACCGGCATCGAATCTTTACACCTCTGGTATCCTGATGGGCCGCTGGTCTTTCCTCTCCATCCGTTGAGGTATAGACCATCAATTGCTCCCTCTAATATATATAAAACAAGGATGGAATAACATTACATAGCATTGTAGCTAACAGGAGTGTTAAGGCCATAATAGTCTACAGAGTTTTAAAACCAGTTTATTAAGCTAGACAAAAGAAAATCAAGTTACAGACTACTTAATACTTATATAAATAAATCAGATAGATCTTATATAACATAATCTTTGCTAAAAAATACTATTGACTGTTAGTAGAAGACACATAATGAAGGAACGTCTCTACGCAACGCCAAGTGATCTAGCTGTTCACAGAGTACTGGACTCTGTGTTGCAAACGGTTAAAATAATCTGGTGTCAAAATATTTCTGGGGTGCACTAGACCAGACAAGAGATTTATATTCCATATGTAGCCGAATCTGCGTTTTGTATACCTCCAAAATGTGGACCGGCTTCAGTTGAAATTCTAGCGTAGTATCCCTGGTTTCATCGGAATCAATTTGGCTCTGCCTTACAGTTGAGCGTAGAAATCCCAAATGCTCGTAAAAAAATATAAATCCTTCATGACTATTATAATATATTGTACCTAAGTGATAATGTGAGTAAGTTTATTTTATCATTTTTCACGCCGTAAGTACTCAACTGGGCGTAATAGAACATTGCAAACACGTTTTTTAAGAGGTACAGAAATTGATGTTAAATATATGAAATGTTTAAGACTCCTCAAGGGACTGGGGAACAAATTTATTTATAATTAATTAATTTATAGTATAAGTACCTACTTATTATTAAGAAACTAACGTTCAGGCCTAGATTATCTAGATCGAATCTAGGCAGATCCTACCTACGCAGATAGGCAGATATAATAGTTGTCACCTACAACAATTTGGTTAAAAGAGCTGACATAGATATTTTTCGGCACTCTGCCCTATGTTTCAAAAAAGAAGTAAAAAAAATATGAAAATACTGCCAGATGGTTAGTCAGTCTTCTTAGTTAATGTATTTTTTCTTTTGTTTATCTTATTTATTAAGTAAGAACCTAATTATTACTTTTTTATCAGCATTTTGCTTGTGGCTTTATTTTTGTTTTATTTTCAAAATTGTCTTTAGTTCTAAGTAATATAAAGTAAAGTTGAAGTAAATAAATAAATAAATATAAGTCGATTCGCAAGTATATGTGCCACTTACACTACGCTAAAAAAGATGACTGACAGATAGACACGCGATGCTGATGGAAAAAGGCGAAGTGTTAATGACGACGATACGACAATATATCTTAAATGCTACCGGGCCACCCACGTAGCAAAAAATTGCACCTGTCTATTTAAATAATACACTGTTTAACTATTTGGTTTGCCTTCATGAGAAATGTGTCGCGCATTGAATTACTGGGGGGTTTTTGCATTGGAACCACAAATAGATATTTTACTTCGTTTTCGCAAATAAATTTTATGAGGGAATAGCTTGAGGGTAACCTAATGGTAGGTTAACTTGTATCTCTAGTTAAATCATTATTCTGAGAATAAATAGTTTAATTATTACTAATGGACCTATTTTTTAAAAGTAGAATATTTTTGCCATGTCCTAGCTTTACTTCTTTATTTTGACTAATGCACAACATAACTGTAGCAAACCATATTTCTATAATGTCTGTGTGATAAGATAACTACGTAGATAGGTACCAGATTCTTTTTGGGCTTCATAAATTTTAGAGCACGGCAATACTTCACTCCGGCCCACATTCTAGCGCTGTACAAAGCGCAGGTCCGGCAACATATGGAATATTGCTGTCATCTTTGGTCTGGTGCACCCTAGTATCAACTTGATCCATTTGACTGCGTGCAACGCAGAGCAGCTCGGATCGTCGGGGACCAAGTGCTCTGTGAACGGCTGGATCACTTACGCCACAAGTTAGGAGATCATCTCCACCATCTGGATGTGTGGTGGTCCTCCAAAGCTGTGGAATGGACTTCCTTGTGCGGTGTTTCCAGGACGATACGACATGGGTACCTTCAAAAAAAGCGCGTACACTTTTTTTAAAGGCCGGCAACGCTCCTGTGATTACTCTGGTGTTGCAAGAGAATGTGGGCAACGGTGATCACTTAACACCAGGTGAGCCGTACGCTCGTTTGTCCTCCTTTTCCATAAAAAAAAGTTCTTTCTTGATTGAATGTTAGAGTAACGTAGAGAAGCAAAAATGAGGAGAAGAAGCGAAATCAATCAATGCTTCGTGGCTTATAAATCTGTTGGTAAACAGTAATTCATACCACATGAAAATAGATTCTATTTAACGCCAGATTATTAAACCTGAAAAAAATACCCGAGAAGATGGGATCCAAGAAACTTATAGCAGGTTGTATTTTCTTTGATAAACGCGAGTGTTACACATTTAACTAAAACACTTTTAAAATATTAAAACGCGTGTAATTGTAACTAAAAAAACTGTATCTAAAACATTTTTGCGTAAAAGTTACATTTTTATTTTAGATAACCCGACGTTTAAGACTTTGCCAGATCTCGTTTTTAGGGGGAGTTTTACGCAAAAATCTAATATAAAAACACAGTTAAAATTACACGCATTTTAATCCGTTTAAAGGGTTTTATTTAAATTACAGCAGGTTTTTGTTTTGCTCTAATTAATTGTGTCACAATTAATAATAATTTCATAAAAATGATCGCGCCATTATCACAGTGTCACTTTGATAAAGTCTTTCAGAATATATCACACCTAGAAAAATAAACAAATTTTCCAACAGTCGATGAGACCGAACCCATAACATTACTGGGCAAATGAGACTTAACAACTTATGTCTTAAGGTGACGAGCGCAGTTGTAGTGCTGCTCAGAATTTTTAAATTTTTCAAAAATCCGGAGCGGCATTGCATTGTAATGGGCAGGGCGTATCAATTACCATCAGCTGAACGTCCTGCACGTCTCCTTCCTTATAATCAGAAAAAATAACCATAAGCTCGATAAACAAGTATATAGAAGTTGGCCAACAAGCTCATCGTCAATACGTATATTTAAAAAAAAAACACGTAACATATTATTATTTTCGCGCGCAAACCGGTCCGTTATTGAAAAGCCCGGCCGATGACCCGACCGCCAACCCCTGACCTTCGTGAAGTGTTGTGACTCGTGATATAGCAGTCACTCTATCCTTCTAACACGAGCCTTGCCCATTCATACCTTCACATCTCTTGCGTAAGGATACACCTTCAATATTTACAGCGCTCTTTCGAAATGTCTATCTATATGAGGTATATATAAATGTTTTGAGTTTTCTATAGTGTTAATTCCGCTAAAATTTCGAGACTCATGTCTCGTGCCAGAGTTTGGCGAGTCAACATCTCCTGTGGATGCGTCGCGTAGAGGCGAATCATGTGTCGGATTGTTTAAAAACAAATATTAGCGGAATTAACACTAAAGAAAACTCAAAACATTTGGATAATTTTGGATTTCCGCAAAGTAACGCCTATTTCAATATATTTTGTAGGTATAGTGTCTCGACATGTTTTCATTTTACGATATCTATATATAAACCTCTAGGTATAAACATTATACTATAGTTTTCTATGCAATCGGGAGTTGATTCTCAACTGGGGTGCCGAAAACAGAATTACCTATAAGGTTTCTTTCAAATTGTTAAAAGTAATACAGAAATCCATGATTTATATGTAGGTATGTGTTAGTAATTCATTATAAAAATATCGTAGGTATAAAAGCTGAATTATTAATACAAACCATTACTGCATAACATAATTTGATTCTTAACTAATCTAGTATGATTCTTTCATCTTAAGTAACTTAAGTAAGATAATTTAATAATTATTGGCAAAAAATGTGTTGGTTCTGAAGTTGTTGCATTGAACATTGTGAATGGTGTGAGTATTATGTCGTGGCGTTCGACCGTAGGGCCGCAGAGGCGCGAATATTGTAGAAAGTATCCAACGCAAAAATGCTGGCAGTTTTCGTTTACAGTATCAATACCAGGTGGTGATATTCTTTACTGCATGTAGGTATGTTAAATAGAGCATTTATTAATATAGTTTTAATAATAAATTCAATTCAAGAAAAGTCTACTTTGAAAAGAAACTAGTAGTTGTAATACAATCTTTAGTATGTGAACAATGCCCCCTGTTAGATAATTACGTAACTAATACGTGTAAACATTCGTTAATGAACCACTCTTTTTCTTAAGGAAACATCCCTTCACATGTGGGGGCGGTCATGTGTTCAACTTGTAAACAAACCTGTGACGAGTAGCGCCATCTGTTGACGGATAGACGAAAACCTGCGGTATGAGAACTATTTTGCCGCGAAGTTATAAATGCTTTTGAAAATGGAGTGTTTTCTATGATATTCGTTGATTACAATAAACAATAATACTTTAAATATATATTAGTTTTCTATGATTCTTACCAGGATACGGTGAATTATTGCTCTAAGTTCTGTCTTCATAATATTGATTGTTATATACCTGAAACAAAAAATAAGGTTTAATTAATATCAAATTAAGTGATACAAACTTCTTAAGAGTGTCAATATAACTTTTTTAACTTAAAAAATATCTTGATAGGTAGGCATTTGAGATGACATTTAAATAAAATAATTTTTAAAAACGAGGTCAGATTTATTTTAGAGCTGAGCAAAAGTGATGACTTCAAAAAGGTTACAAATTTAATTCAATGAAATGACTTCTGGTACACGATCTCATTTTAAACTAAATTTATTTTTAGACTTTTAATTTTGTAATAGTTATAAAAACCATGGTACGTACTGTAACGTACCACGTGTTTATGAATATTTTTAATGTCAATTTGTAATTTAAATTTATGAAAGATCACATCAGACATATATGCAACAAATAGAGCTTTGGACCCGCTGCAATCGCCTAAAGCCAATATCGGGATAACACATAAGTTTACATTTAAAATATCGCCTCAAGGGTACGCGATATCTTATACCGCGTGACATTTCACAAAATCGATATCACCCCTTATTGGTAGCGAAATGATTGAACATCCTTATCGCGACATTTTTCTAATGGCGCGCGTGTTTGGGACCCTTTTGACTATTTTAGGGGAATCACACACATACAAATGTGCCTTACTTTAACACACACATATGTAATGCACATGTTTTTTTATGACAATAAAGGATTAGACGAACAGGACGTTCAGCTAATTGATACGCCCTGCCCATTACAATGCAGTGCCACTCAGGATTCTAGCGGCACTCGTCACCTTGAGATATAAGATGTTAAGTTTTATTTTCCCAGTAATTTCACTAGCTACGCTGCCCTTTAGACCGAAACACAGTAATGCTTACACATTATTGCTTTACGGCAGAAATAGGCGCCGTTGTGGTACACTCAATCTAGCCGGTATCCTGTGTAAAGGAGCCTCCCACTGGAAATACCGGTCTTCTTTGTGAGAGCATTAAATAAACGTACAAATGAATTCAACATTGGCACGCGGTGGATAGAACCGGCGTCCCCCAGATAGATGTTTGCCCGTATCTTAACGCCATAGGTATAAGATATGGTTAGTAGTGCTGGTAATACTGCATGTACAGTAATTTAATTAGTCTTACTGTAACTAATAATGTCTTCGATATCATTTTCATCAGGATTCATGGAATTCCTTCACATAGCGAAACATTTTGCAACGTACAAAAAAAACTGTACATTGAGCTTCCGTGAACGATTTACAGGATGATGCAACATTGGAACCTTTCCAAAGTAATACATAAATCCTGTGATTCCTTTAGTATTGCATTACAGGTGATCACTTAATACGAGATGAGCTGGAAGCTCGTTTGTACTCTTCTTTTATTTAAAACAGATTGTAGACAAGTATGGGATAATATATTTTTGTATGTAGTATTAGAATAAGTTTCAAACTACAAGTAATAAAAAAAAAAGGTTTAGTTATGATGAAAAATATTGGCAAGGTATGGCCCACTGCCTCTAGTAAAGACAGGAAGAACTGAATGATGTCATGATTCAACTCTCTACCGCATAGTGTGTACACCGCCTAACACCCCTTTCTTTTACATGTCGCAACTCGCAAGCTAACGACAATACGAAATCAATACTAACACCATCGATGCGAAAATCGTGAATAGTGTAGTAACACACACATACACATGCGACGTGTTAGTGTGAGCTCGCTCCCAAATAATATGCAAGCTTCGATCGTGTGAAACGAAGAAGTTTGTGGTGACCATGAATTTCTAATTTTTCAACAATTTTTTTAAATGAAATTACCTTCAAGTGCGTTGAGCGATATCTAGTACTGGATAAAATTATGAGTCACCGGATTGATTAATAAACGTGAACTATAATCACTTAATAATGATGATTGATATTTATGATATCTATTATTAATTGATAATTGTAAAATTAATATTGGTCTATATTAACTATTCTTAAAATTAAGTTATCAATTTGCTCTAAGTTTGCTCAACCCTATCGGTGAATCCAAATGAGTTTTTTTATTCATTAAGGTACAATTTGTACGCTTATGAAAGTCAAGTTTGAAGCCATCGGTTCAAGAGACTACCAGAAGGCTTTGGTCTGAGAAGAACCGGCAAGAAAACTCACCAAGTTAAGTTAGCAAACTTCTTATAACCCTGCGATAGATAAGCAAATTTAATTATGAATAAGAGCTATTTATATATCATTGTGGCTTATATATTATCTTAGCCATGCATGGAGCTGATATGAGCATCATCGATAGTTAATAACTTCCACTCATTTGGTATTATTATAATTTAGGATATTAAAATTATCCGTAATGTTACATAAATCATAGTCACTATAGAAATTGGTAAAAAGAAAACGCATTAACACATAGATGAATCGTCACACACACCCACACATGCGCACATCCACCTACCTCACCCTACTTTTAAAAATCGCTCGGGCCTCTGATAAGGAAATGCAGACATGTCAAGGAAAGCTAAGCACTGGATGGGGTTTTATTTAAACGCGCTTTTGTGACATGTGGTAATTATTAGATATGAGTTTTGACACATAATAACTGTCGGCAGTGTCAAGGCATTAAAAGGCATTTATTTTCACAAAATTGATTCCTTTAGAATTCTTTTTGATGTCTTTTCTTATACTTCTAGATACTACTACCGCTTCGGAAACAAATGGCGCTCTGAGAGAGAAGAAGCGGCGCAAGAAACTCTCCCAGCATTCCTTTTTTTTTTTTGCGCTCTTTTCAATAAAAATATACAATACTGTACAGTAATTTCTATCGCTATAAAATAATCACAATCTAGTCCCAGGCTGTCCGATCATTTAGATATTCAACAGTGGAGTAATAGGATTTACGACAGAGCCATTTTTTTATAAAACATTTAAATTTATTTATAGATAATGCCTGAACAGTGGCTGGGACTTTATTGTAGAAGTGTATACACTTACCCTTAAAGCTATTATGTATCTTATGAAGCCTACTAGATTTAGTTACAAGCAATCCCTTATTTCTAGTGTTGTAATAATGAAAATCACTATTAAGAGCAAAAAGGTGACGATTTTTGTGAACATATATTAAATTTTCATAAATGTACTGACAATGAACAGTCATAATATTTATTTCTTTAGGCAATACTAACTAACTAACTATAACTTATTATAGTAATATAGCTATATTTTATTCCACATCTGCAAAAAATGTAGATTTCAGAAGTTGTTAGTGTTTGTAAGTATATACTTTGTAATCTAGGTTTAGCGTTTTTCGAGATATGGTTTCCACATTGGGTAAAAGCCTCCTGTCCTGTCCATTCACAACTGTGTGTATTAAAATTTACAACCCATGCGTACCCAAACGGTTAGATCAGTTGGAAAGAGCGCTCGGATGGAACCCGAGAGGTCGCGGTATCGTGTCCCGCAACGTTCATATATATTTTGGTTGTGACTCACTTTAGAAATAACAAATTATTTATTTATTTATTCACTTCAATAGATACATATTAATTACATTTAAGTTAACATTATTTACAGTTCTAATCTGTACACCTATAACAAAAATGCACAACATTGACCGATATTAATTTAAAGTTAGTATTTTATAAATAAGTAACAATGAAAGTTACAGTGTAAATTAATTTCAGTTACTAGGTTTTTAGTCCGTAGTTTGTCTTAGGGGTTCTTTTGGGTTCCCCATAATTAGAACTGAAACTCAAAAAAAACTTTATATCCTATGCGGTCTTCAAAAATGATACTTAGGTTTTTAATATCATTTTTTCTAAAAATAAGAGAATGACAAAACTAAAAAATATATTATGTACATTAGCATGCAAAATTCCACTGAAAATTGTTTTGAACGAGATCTAGTCAGTAGTTTTTTTTTAAATGTTTGCGCTCATGTGCACTGTATCATTTTGAGCAAAGATTTTTTGCCTTTACCATTTAAATAATTTAATATCATTTTCCTTTCTATATAAATTTTATATTATGTTATTTGCTGCTACGGAACCCTTTATGGGCGAGTCCGACTCGCACTTGGCTGCTTTATTGATGGTACATTTGCAAGCTTATTCTTTAATTAATTAAATATATACAGGGTTATTGTTAATTCGACCTATGTACGTAGGCGATGATAGGGCTGCAATTTGCAATACATTTAACCTCAAAATGCATTATGCAAAAGTGAACCTTTTGGAGTCATCAGGTATTTTTAGTTTTTTGTTTTTAAATAACTAAAAATTGCAATATGAAAAATTTATTAAGACAAAGTATCAATTAAAAACTCATAATTTTTACTTTCTGATTTCAGAAAGAGAATTAGAAAACTATACAAACTACATAAAATACACTGGTTATTTATCAATATAAAATCAAAAATTTTTGAAGTAACAATATTGACTTATTTTGAACAAAGCTAAAAACCTGAAAACTCAAAAATTTTTGACTTTTGAATAATGCATACGGGATTCGAAATGACCCTGTATATATAAAATTATCTTCCTCTTGTAGCAACAAATTAATTCTCTTAAAATTTACTGTAACATACCCTACCCGGGGACTTGGATGTGTGTAAACCAGCATATTAGTGTACCTTAATAGGTACGTATGAGCTGCTTAATAGCAGCTCATACGAGAGTCTTAATATACAGTCGTCGCTTAAAAGGCCATGTTATAGGCAAAAAGGACATTTATATTGTCACAGAAGTATTTATAGATAAAAAGAATTTAACCTTGTACCTTTACAACGATTAAGGCGACTCTTTGATCAAAAAACTTCAATGAAAATCAATATGAAAGCGAATACATTTTATCTCAATAATACTCATAATAACGTGTGCGACGTTGAAACCGAAACCATTCGTTTAAAGCCTCAGAAAATTATTTGTTGAATTTTCTTAAAAGTATATTTCAAATATTATACACTTAATATTGTAAGTGGGTGTAAGAGTAGCATTAAATATAACTAACCCTCCATGTCTGAGTCTTATATATTTCATGTACAATAAGTTATTAAAAACCCTATTCTGCATAAAGATTTTACTCAAATTCAAATTCAAGTATTTTTATTCAAAATAGGAGGTGACATCACTTATTGAAAGTCAAATAAACTACCACCCATTTCAAAATGAATGCCTCAGACCTGAGAAGAATGGGCGCAACAAACTCAGCGGGCTTTTTTTTGTAACTCTACTATAATACTCTGGGTGACAACTTATTAATATAAAATATGTCAGTTGAGATGAAAATATTAACCCTTTGATACTAGCAAATCTCTAAATTTACAACACTTAATAATTAAGTAACCCGCAAACACCTTCATCCCCCTTTAAAACCAATTTTCATTACACTGAAAAGCCGAAACACGGAGAGATTTGCTAATCAACTTCCCCTATTAATTAAAACTCACTTTTAATTGCTGCCAACCTGTTGCTGTCTCCTATCTCTCTTGCACACTCTCTCTCTCTTCAACGGAGGCTGTCCCGTTTCCGGATAGGGTATAATTGTCGGAAAATTCAATATTGGAACGGCCTAATTGAAAGCGATGAAATTTTCAGTTCGGCCCCAAATGCTTTGTTCGCACGCCTTCGACCGTTTTCAAATTGATATAATTAATAAATTGTATTTATGTTTGTGTTTGATGAAAAAGCTAATTATGATCCTCGATTATTAGATTTTTTTCAGAGAAATTCATTTATATTGAGATGTCAAACAATATTTCTTTTGTTTTCTATTTTGGGTTTCAATAATTGCAAATTAATTGTTGTAAATTTAATTGTCTCCAATTAGCCATAATTTAGAACATTTTTACTATTTATTTATCTGTATTTTTTTTCTATGTAGGTACTTAGCCATTGTATTCCTTAAAGTTTTACATGTTAATAGGATAGCGTATCTGACAACAATTTTATTAGTCTTTTATGTGTTTTTTTTGTTGTTTGCTTTTACTAATAAAGAATAAAAAAAAATGCAATTTCGCTTTGTTGTTAATCGTTATAAATTTGGAATTTATGCAAGAAAATTATAGTCGATTTACTTTTAGTCTCTCTGTTACAAGATTATATTTCAATATTAATTGAAATATATTTATCATTTAATATAACCCAGTTATCTATTATATAGTAGTAGAGACAGAATGTAATAAATGAGTATAATGAATTAACTCAAATAAATGTAAATTTTGTGAGCAAAGTTGTGAATATTTTTTTACAAAACCTTATAATTAATTTTCATCAAGAACTGATCTTAAATAGAAAATCGTTCAAGCTTACAAATTAAAAATAAGAAACTTACAAAACAATTCCTAAATTATAAATAATCCAATTTGTATATTAAGTAACAATTAAGTATACAGGCGGAACAATTTTACACCAATTACAGCCAAAATGGCTCAACATAATAACTGATATAATTATATTAAAATTATGGCAATCTATCACGCTGTACCTCGAAGCATCTAACAGCCAACACTAAGCCACTTATGAAAATAACGTTACAAAATTGTTCGGACTAAAATTATCAAACCATTATAAGAACCCTTTCTTTAATTAGACGATTGTTTTTGTTTGTTTACGAGTTATTATTCTAATGACGTATTTAGGTTCATTACGTCGCGTTCAAAGAAGGTTGTAACTTGATATACTTAACTTATAATACACAACAAAAATTAACTGCTCACATTCCCCCTCCTTTTCCTCTCTTTTTAAAATTCCAAAAATCCAATCTAAGCTGACGCTTACGATACCCCTATTCTTAAACCTATTGCCCCATTTGCAGCTCTAAGTACTAGCCTTGGTCTTTTAAGAACATTTTTTGAAGGGAAAACTCCTTTAGCGGCTATGAGCACTTTTCTTGGGATGGGAATAAATTTAAACTCGCGTCAGGACACGTGACCTGATCGATAATGCGTAAGACAGTCATTGAAATTATGGATGTAAGTGGATTTTTCTGAGTGATCAACTTTTTAATATAAAATAATTGTAATTTCTGTAGTGTAATTTTATATGTTATATAAATTGTCATTTTTATGTACGATATCGCAATGAATGAATATTGTATTTATCCATATAAATTCTAGTACTTTTATACTGATAAATAAAGCAATTCGTGCGAAATTATTCTTTAACCATTCCAAAATATTCAAAAATGCACAAGGTTAACGTTCAAGTTTTGACTTTTGCCGGCACTATCAAAGTGCAACTTGTATTTTATAACAATCCATTTAATTACAATTCAAACATTATTATTATAGTACAGAATACCCACACCTATAAAAATCCCAATCTTGTGTTTTAATTATAAAAAATTAACATAAAATCAATATTAACACTAGAATTTAACCCGTCACCTCACAATAATAATTTACATTAAAAACTCCAATTAAAAACGCAATCGTTAGAGACAAATCTCATCTAGTTGAGAAATATTTTGATTAACGATTAATAATGAAAACAAAATATTGTTAAACCGGTCCCGCGACGATTCTTAAATCGTTGTAATTATATTAACATAAAAATTTTAATTACGTTTGGGGCTCCATTAATACAATCGATACTAAAATGTTAATGCCTTTGTCATAATTGGGAAATTAATATTCCCCGCAAACATGGCATTCGACATTTACACCTTCTATATCTATACCTACAAAGTATACAATACCTTTAAGGACTAAGGTATATTCTTTATATAGTCACCACTTTTTACTGTTATGCCGATATAAGCTTAATTGATAGTTTAAAAGCAGAAATTAATTACATAATTGAAATTTTATGCAGACATTGTCAGTTCATGTGTTCTTAATTTAAAAACGGACCTGTAATAACTTTTTGTTCATAACTGCTAATTTTATTTGTACAAACATCCAAACTCGAACAATACTTGTATATTAACATTTATTGTTTTGAAAGAGCTTTGGTCTTAGAATGGAGATAGCTGACAATTTTTTTAAGTTGTGGCTTTGGAATCCATATATGGATCCATCATGGTCCATAGCAAAAGCTGAGCAGAATTTTAGGAATGGTGATGAGACTTAAACTCAAACCATTCTTCGTCCTCTAACTTTTAGAAATGCATCTGAATGAGAGACATCACTATAAAGAGATTAAAAGAACCACAGAGGAAAGAATTTCCCAAATTCTTTCTAAAATTTTTTGTCTGCACCTCCAAGAGTATACGTAAAGTTCTTAATAATTTTTATGAACATAATAAACGTTGACATGCCGATATTAAAATCGCGATACAAAAGTAACTGTTGATCGTAGATGGGTGAAAATCTGAAGTTGTATGTATTTTTTAATGCCACATTATAAAAAAATAAAAACAAAAAATTTCGTCCAAAAATTAAAAAATAGTTTTTAAGGGTGAACAACCATTATTACTTAGGGGTATGAAAAATAGATGTTGGCCGATTCTCAGACAGATTCTCAAATTTCATGAGCATCAGTCAAGCCGTTTCGGAGGAGTACGGGAACGAACATTGTGACACGAGAATTTTATATATAAGATATTAAGTAAGTGACATAGTCAATACTATTATGTTATGCTGTAAGATTTGCGTTGTCAAGACTCGTTCGGACAAACATTTTGTTTAAAAAAGTTTTTGAGATATTTTTATTTGAAAAAAATTTTTTGATAATCCCAGAAGTGAGGAATATCACTTTAAAAAAATTGTTTAGTTTTGAAAGAGCTACATTTCAAGCCTTAAATGCAATTATTCGGGTTAAACAGATTATGAACTGTAAAGTAGATCCTGTAGATGGAGCCACAACCTGAGAGTTGAACAAGACATACCAAGATTTACGAACCATTTGTGACTCTAATGGTTGGATTACTTGGAAAAGCGCTCGGAAGGAACCTGAGATGCCGCGGGTACGACTCCCGCAATATTCATAAATTTTGGTTACAAATTTAACTTATTTTTTGTTAGCTACTGTAGTACATCTTTTTACATGCGTACACAGACTTTTTAACAATTTTTGATTTTGAAAAATATTATCTCTAACAATTAATACTGCTATAAACCACAGCTTTCTGATGAGAACGTTCTGTCTCGTTGTTGAAGCGATGGCTTCAGCTATGAAACAGACGCCATGTTGCGAACATTAAAAGGCTAGCTTACAGGTAACAACTATGTTGTAACGTCACATTAAATAAGTTAATAACCAAGACGGACTTAAGAGTTATGTACTACATTAAGAAGCCTGTCATTTTCTTGTTCTCTACCTTATTATGTAAGTACATCAGTGTGTACAGGTTATTAACTGTTTGACGCAGCTTAATATTATGTTGCCGGGACTCTATTGTGTAGAGAATATTAATATCTGGTACACACATTAATAGAATAACAGAGAAATGGAGTAAAAGTGTCAATAATTGGTACGATACTATACAGAAATATAGAATCAGAGGAAAGTACAGTAGATTTTCTAGAGAGGCTCAGGTGATGAGAAGTAAGGTAAAGGATGTGAGGAAAACATTAAAATTGCAGGGAGCTGAAGATACTTCCGCTCTTTTGACTCGAAGAATAGAAGGCGCCTGTTTCTGCCGTGAAGCAGTAATGTGTGCATTATTGTGTTTCGGTCTGAAGGTAGTGAAATTACTAGGCAAACGAGACTTAACATCTTATGTCTCCAGGAGATGAGTGCAATCGTAATGCCGCTCAGAATGTTTGGGTTTTTCAAGAATTCTGAGCGGCACTGCACTATAATGGGCAAAGTGTATCAATTACCACCAGTTGAACCTCCTGCATATCTTGTCTTGTAATAAAAAAAAGAAATAAAAAAGAAACTGGAGAAAGTTTGAACAGGCCTGTTGAAAGATATTCACGATACTAAGTTATTCTAAATTATATAAAAGAATTTACCGAATAACATCATTATTATTAGTACTTTGCATTATTTGATGAATAGCATAATTAAAAAATAACTGGGGAACGACACACATTTTACGACTTTGGAAGTGTCTCTATTCAGTTTATTAGAAACGTCAATATCATTTTTGAAGACCTATCCATAGATACCGTATACACGTATGGGTTTGATAAAAAAAATATTTTGAGGTACCAGATTTAAGTGTGGGGTATTGGGGAACCCCCAAAATTTATTGTTTTTTTTTCTATTTTTGTGTGAAATATTAATGCGGTTCACAGTTAACATCTACTTACCAAGTTTCAACAGAATAATTCTTATACTTTTGGAAAAAAGTGGCTGTGACATACACAGCCAGATAGACAGACATGACGACTGTATGAGCGTTCCAATTTTCGTTCCATTTAGCTACGTAACCCTTAAAAATTAAGTACACAATGCACTTAAAGACAAAAAATCCTTAAAAATTCGTATATAAAACCTTCCTCATAACGCTTAAGTCATACATAACTACATATATAGCAAAGTATGTTGGAGAATCTCTTGAAGCATATCATACAAACGCATGCTTTACTTAGCAGTATGTCACAATTACACGTATTTTCCTGCTCAACTATGGAATGGTGTAAAAAAAGACAGCACTTCATGCGTGTAATACAGTTGCCACGAGGGGTCTTACGATGGTTGGTGAAGCGTGATAAATGGCTCTTTACTATCCACGGTATTAAATTTTCTATGTGGCTGGCCCGTTCTTCAATGTGTAGGAGTAGAACCTTCAACGGACAATAGGGCCTAGTAGATGTTGCCTCACAGGAACGTAAGTAGTGATTTAGTATTAATCTAGACGCGGCACGTGAAACAATGCATAATTATGGTATGTACATCTCACTGCGAATACTTAACCATTTTGTTTCAAACTGTTGTTCTTTTTTAAATATATTATGGCATTTTGTGGGCCGTTGCTGCACTAGTACGCCAATATCCGGAGCGTTGCAAGCGCACGTATTTGTATGTTGATAAGCGCTAAGCTTCATGTCTTCCTTGATGATGCGTGAAAGTGTCCTTAAATATTCATAGTCTCGATAAAAAATAGTTTCCTCGTTGGATCTTAGCAGATCCTGGCTGTTGAATTAACAGCATTCTTCAATTCTAACAGAATAGGGGTGCCCCGATATCTAATGGTCTTTGACAATGTGTCGATATATATATCTATCGATAGGCACTGCACTGGAAAATGTGGCCTAATACCGGGCCATACACCTGGGGTCAACGAGGACTCTCCCCGAGGGTATGGGTGAGGTTTGAGTAACTTTCTTGTGGAGTTGGGATGACAATATTAGCAATCCAATCCTACCACGCAAAAGAAGCGCACAGTAGACTTCGAGTTGAGGACAATAGTCCGTGTGTACCTATACCTTATTATGATAAAAAGATAAACAAACATACGTTTTGAAAATGATTTATACGCAATAATAATTAATGCTGATATTTAATTTAATTTATTCGCTTAATACTTTATCTACACCCATAAATTAAATCCTCTATTAAAGATTCTAAGACAGTTAGCTTATTGCCAATATTAAAACACCCAATGTCCTACTAGCCATTACATCATCCAAACGAGTGTTGTAATGAAATTCAGTACAACATTATAACACTCGTTTGGATGATGTAATGTTTACTAGGACTGGCTTTTTGAATGTTAGCAGTAAGCTAAATGTTTCAGAATCTTTTATAGAGGATTCATATTATGGGTGTAGATAAAGTCTTGTTTGCAACTGTTGATAATTAGGTATTAAAACCCACGTGTGATAAATCCACATTCGTGTTTTAATACCCCCTATTACGCAACAGTTGTATACATAAATAATAAATAATAGAAAAAAACTATTCGTCCTAGGAATGCATGTCAAAATTAGAATCAATATGGATTCACAAATTTGTTAACAGTTACGACCATATACCAACGTGCTGAAAGAAGTTGTCACGTCAAAAGTTTTCAATGGTTATGAAATAGATATCATAAACTCGTTCGACCAAAAAAATTTTAGAGACTATCAAATGACATTAACTCCAAATAATAAATCCTCTTCATTAAAACATTTAACAAAATCTTACAGACCAAGGCGATTGCGAGCGCCTCGTTATTCGCCGCAAATAAAATAAAGCGTTTATTAGAGTTTTAGTCGTTCGGGAATTGGCCATTGTTTGTGTGTTGCCATCAATCACGTATAGTTCGGGAACGGGAACCCGGGGTATAACGGTTATTGAAATGAGTCGGCCCCCGCTTTTTACCAAATTTAAATTTTGATAAGGCAGTGGCCTGTTTTGTCCTGGCATCGTCTGATCGCGAGGGTTGCTACTTTTTGCTTCGACTCAACGTCTCCTGGTGTAAGCGTTGAATTTATCTCACTAAGCCATTCTGATTTACTTTATGCCTGCTTTTTATTGCTTGGATATTGAATATCGACCGTGTTGTCTTTCCAAAGCTGTTAGAGGTCTTGTTTCGTGGACGAGATAGTCTTGTTATCGATCGGGTGTCGTTCGATAAATCAAATCCTTAATTTTACAGTTATATGACTATTTAAGCAATGGAATAATGGATTTCGGTTTTACCATAGTTTTTGTTATAGTCGAAATATCTGGATATTTATTATTCTAACTGCGTATTGAATGACTTTCACAATATTATGTGTAATAAGTTCAAGCTTGAGCGTTGTCGTTGAATGTGATGATGTACAAATATCATTTTATCAGCGTTCATCACGCGTTGGCCTGTAGTGTAGTATCAAAGCACGAGACTGTTTATTTGCACATTCAATTTACTCACTGCTCAATAGTTGATGATAAAATATACATGAACATCGTAAATATCGAAAAAGGATGAATTTTGGCAGTGAGTAACATTTTAATAAGCTAACACGCGAATGACAAATAAAATCTACAGTATTTATTTTTTATATAGTTATTTTAGTGTTGCACTGTTTTATTCTCGCCATCCTTTTTACATCTTTTCAATGTGTGTGCGTTGTTTCGTAGAGAAATGTTTTCAGTTTTTCTTAAGCGTTATAACATTTGTAAATTATATATTAGGTCAGGTATTCGTTGATATATTTTAAAATCTGAAGATTTTAGAGATTATAGAAAACAAAACAAGTAATATATTAAATACTTTATAATACTTGTAACAATTATTTATTCAGGAAGATTAAACAATTAAAATTGATAATTCAAACAACATTGACCAAATCGAGGTGACGTATGACAAAAACGATGTTACAAGTAATAAAAATTCTTCATTTTGTCATCTTCGTGAATGGACACACAAAGTTGGACGCTTTCATTCCAAGGATGCAATTAAGATCAAACTAAATCATTTTAATACTTAAACAACAAGTCATAAGGCTTCAAATGCTAAAGCAGAATCCTTTTAGATCACCCATTCACACCTACACTCGTATCCGTCCTCAAAAGTCCTATTATTGAGCGCTCAAAATTCATACGCAGTTGTAAAATGTAATAAAATACCATTTTTATATCTCGTGTTTAGACAGAGTCTGTGAGGTGATAAGGAAACCTGTATACAGACCGGATGTCACTGGCCATTCACAAAAAACGACACAAGCTTTGGTTATGTGTGTGTGTGGTTGTGTGTTATACGCGGCGGTCATTTCGATGTTGGTTTCATTCATAAGTTCTACATTCAATAGTTTAATAGAACATGTTTGTTAACAAACAAACATGTTCTATTAAATATTAGATTTTTTTTAATGAAACATCATTAAAAAAAACATAATAAAATGCCGATGATAAAAACGAGGTTGATTGTTATTTTAAGTAACAAGTTTGTTTATTTTTGGAATAGGAGAACAAACGAGCGTCAAAGGTCATCTAAGATTAAGTGATCACTGATCACCACCACCAGGAATCTCTTGCAACACCAGAGGATTCTCTCCTACCGTTGTTGGTCTGGTTTATCTGGAATCTTGTTTCTAGTAATGCAGGCTTAATATTATTATAGTTAAAATTATATGAATGAATGAAAACTGTATTAATAGCAAAAAGAAACCACTCTGAACTAAAATATTTTTAATTTTTTAAATCCAGGTAACGTAGGTAACGTAAGCATTTACAAATTTATCATTGTTTAAAGAAGTACTAATGAAAATAACACACCATAGATCACTTAATGAAACCATAATTATATTCTGGTAATCTTAGGTCTATAAAAATCTGAACAGAAGAAGAAAAGACAGCTGCCAATTGTGAAAAAAATTCGGAAAAAAACCAAATTTAAACTGCATATGAAAATCAGTACAATCGTTATTTTATGCTGACTTTTAAAACGCAGGTTTAAAATGCATATAACGTGATGTTATCAAGCTATTATGAAAATAAGCACAACATAAATCAATGGCCACTTTCGACATTACAAAAAGTATTGTAAAGGCTGATATAAATTATGATTGTATTTTTAATTGTGACCACCTCACTAATGTATCTGGCACACTTACCCCTAAAACGAGGACCTGCTTGAGTTTTATTCAACGCAATCTCGATTTCGGTTTATAGCAATATTCACACCCAACTATCACAAAGAATTCTTATCAAATACACTCGCATTCATGTGCAGTTAAAGCCGAATTTCCTGTAATATCTTCGACGGCCAAAAAAGAAATGTACATATACAAAATTATTTGATGTTAAATGATGTCATTTTAAGGCGATCGTAAAAGTTTGCAATAAAACGTTATGTTGTTTTCTCTTACGTGTGTATAACTGTAAAGTTGTTTCATTCATCTCCATTGATTGCTAAGTTATTCGGTCGATAACCAAATTTTTAAAATTCTACAACGAATTAAAATAACTTAATTATTGTCGAAGCCTAAAAAACCGGTTATTTAATATATTCCTTAATAACTGAAAATCGTGTATTAATCGTTAAAACGACTATATAATATGTTAATGTGTCGATGTTTTTAAATTTTTCGATTCAGGTCATAAAACATATACCTAGATAGCGTAGGTTTGAACAATATTTATATTGTCAACATGACAATGCATATTTACAATATTAAATAATATGATAAAGTACATAAATAAGTCATTTCCAGATACATTTGTGGGTTGGGAAACTATAACTTCGGCAGTGAATCTATAGCCTAGCTTCTTACCTAATACAATGGCTGATTTGTCAATTGTTGCTGAGTTGTCAATTTACATATTTGGAAGCAGACCAAAATAAAATTGAAAATAATTATACTATTTTTATGCGTGCTTTTAAACTAAATGCCTAAGCCACAACATAAATCAATGGTGACTAGGCATAACAAAAGGTAATGTAAAAGTTGATATAAATTATGTTTGGTAACATTCTATAAATAATATTTTTTCAATTTTTATTTGCAAATTAAAACTCTCTAAAATGCAACATTGGCTTAACTAGCGTATTTATTTTCATCTTGGTAAGGTTTAGCAGATTTTGATGTACAAAACGTATTCAATAGCCAATATTCACAAATATTTTCTTATTTAAAAAATACAAGGGATTTTGGATCTAAGGAAGCGAGAATAAGATTATAACAGGATTTCGGTGTGTGAGCATAAGTCGGATTATTTATTCTTTATTCCCCAGATCCGATAAAGTATGTTACTTTTAATTTCAACTGCTAAAAATATAGAAAAATAATCTATCTAACATAGTTAATCTATCTAAAATTGGCAATGAAAAGTAAATCCGGAAGTATGTGCCAAAAAAAAGGTAAAATATTTCTTAAATGTTTGTATTCAAAAATAGTGCCTGTTTGACTGGCAAAATACACCTATTTTATTGCTATTTTCAGAAAAAATATAAAATATCTAGAATTAATGGCCAACAAATTTCTGATTAGTGATTACCGCCACACCTCTTTTGCAACACTTGTGAATCACAAGAGAATAACCGGTCTTCTTATTTTTACTTCGGGATTATTATAACACTAGAAATAAGGGATTGCTTGTAACTAATTCTAGTAGGCTTCATAAGATACATAATAGCTTTAAGGGTAAATGTATACACTTCTACAATAAAGTCCCAGCCACTGTTCAGGCATTATCTATAAATAAATTTAAATGTTTTATAAAAAAAATGGCTCTGTCGTAAATCCTATTACTCCACTGCTGAATATCTAAATGATCGGACAGCCTGGGACTAGATTGTGATTATTTTATAGCGACTGTACAATATTGCATATTTTTATTGAAAAGAGCGCAAAAAACAGAATGCTGGGAGAGTTTCTTGCGCCGCTTCATCTCTCTCAGAGCGCCATTTGTTTCCGAAGCGGTAGTAGTATCTAGTAGTATAAGAAATGACATCAAAAAGAATTCTAAAGGAATCAATTTTGAGAAAATAAATGCCTTTTATGCCTTTTATACTGTTAATTTTTGCTCTATTTGATCATATTAATTATTATTAAATATTACAAGATTTCTTTCAATTTATATTTGCTGTAATTTTTGCCAAAAAGCCAAACCTATGCAGATTGAATATATCTTAAACGTTTGCCCTTATGGTGCTTTAAGTAAATGAATTCTTAACAGGGTCAAAATATATTAATTTTGTAACATTAGAAATAGTGTTATCTAGAGATGAGTCATTGCGGATAAATCCAAGGCTATAAAACTGTCGGTGTCGTATTTATAGTTCCGTTCTATATCGTCGGACCATTGACATTCATCGAGAACTCGATGGATATCAATAACGTGTTAATTAATTCGTACGTAGGCGTTATTCCGTCATTATCGATATCGTGTGCCGGTTCTTCTCAGCCCATCTCTTGATACGGTGCTATATTAGAGTTTTTGGGGCTTAAATTTTGAAGTGAATAACTTCTTATAGGAGGATAAACCGCTTCGTTACGTAACGCGTTACTCCGCCAGTCTGTCTGGCTTTCCTTTCTCTCACACATACGTTAGCAGTAGGCAGGCTCCTCCTCTCTCACTCTAACCAATTGTTACTTTTAAAGGATTAAATAATGATACTAATAAAGTACATTCAAGAATTGTAACTAGAACTTTAATATATTTTACATTCTGTAAAAGATTTTATTGATAATTAACCCTTCCTAACATTATCATATTAATAAAATTTAATTAATAAGATAAAAGTAAACTAAGTTAAATAATTTCAATATTAAATAGTTCAAGTAAGATTAGTTTAAGTTATCAGAAGTGATCGGGCGTCCTGAGACGCACACGTTTATTTTAGTTACAATTTTTTGACGTTAGAGAAAAATTATTATGATTTTATGATAGTAGCTTCCGCTCTTTGATAGACTGAAATCAACCAGTGCTACACAATTTAGTAGTCACTTTTTTGCACACTGTACTGTCACGTGTGTGAATTTTGGTAGCAGCAGGGTGTAAGTATGTTAGAATCACGTAATTTTATATTCTTTTTTCGTACCTCAAAAGGTAAAAACGTACCCTAATAGGATCACTTAGATGTTCGGCCGTTCATCTGTCAACACCTTAACATCAAGAACACGTGGAGGTATCGAGTTGAAATTAAAATGATATACTCAAAGATACGGCTGTTTACGCCGCAATAAATACATTTCGACAATCTCAAGGAAATCTAAATAAACAATCGCGGGTGGCAATGTCCTACTTTGGTGCGTATACGATTTTTTTTCCCACCTGTATGACAAGCTTGCTTTTACTCCCTGGCACGAGGGACAAAAGTCGTCTTGCCGGGAGAGAATCGGCCACTTTTCTCCCTCGTACCAGGGACCAAAAGTGAGCTTTTCATCGAGGTGGGAAAAAATAAAAAAATCTCTGTATCTAAACTGTTTAAAAAAATTACTTATAATTTGGATTAAGCAAACTTTTTAATATTATCGCTGCAAAATTGAGTGAACAGTATTAAAACAAATAAACTTGACTTAAAGCACCGTTTATTATAGTATAACACTGGTCGTGATTAACGGAGTCAAAGTTGCCATTATTATCCCCTGGTTAAGTTTAGAACGAGGCGGTAAATAGGTTTTAGTGGACATTTCAGTACCAAGGCATCATAAAAGGTGAACGGTTAGTGTGATGTATGAACACGATTTGTTGTTAGCTCGCTTACTTTGTTGATTTGTAACTTCATTTACAAACCAATTGGCTTGTTTACGCTGGAGTTAGCTGTTGGAAGAAATCTGGGGTACAATTGAAACGTTTCATGGCTGCAGGTGTGACTTTGTTGTTTGATGGTTTTGTGTTAACTTTCTATCGTACATTTAATAGGTAGTTAATTTACTTTACTTATATGGTTACTTTCTAAGCTTATTTTTAATAGAAGAGGAGAGCAAACGATAGTATATATCACCTGATCATCGCCCATAACAGGAACATTGCCGGAATTATACGAAGATGTACCAACTTGTTTTTTTTTTAAGTATCTATGTCCATAATATGGTGTTTGTTGGTTTTTTGTTGTTTTTGTAGTCAGTAGATTTATTCCGATAAAGCTTAATTAAAGGTACTAATTACTTGTATATTATTAGTATTGAATGACGTAATTGTAATGTTCACCTAACACTAACGTCAAAATACTGCAGAAAAAATATTTTTATTTATTTAGTTACATTATTTTATAGTTTATGCAGGCTTGGAGTCGGTGTTTATTCAAATAAATGTGCGTTATTACTTATTTTAATCTACATTTCTTAAATATTTAAATCAATCATTTTTTATATTACACTAAAACGTTTTTTTTAATAAAGTATGCAGTAATATATTATAGTTATTCATTGATTGCTTTAAAACTATTTGAAAAACAAAATTTTATGAACGATGCTGGATTCGAACCCACGACCTCCGGCGTTCCGTGCCGGTGCTCTAACCAACTGAGCTAACCGTTCGAGTACCACCGTTTCAAATTTTATTTGTTTATTAATCCTAGAAGTGAGGGTTATCACTTTAAAAACATAACATATAGCATACATCTATTGCTAAGAAGAGGTAATCTACACAACCAGATATTTTATCATTATTTATCTGTCTTGCAAAAGCACTTCAAATACAAAAATCTTATTACTGTATCTCTTTTTGATACATAAATAAATCATTTACATACAATTTAAACGTTCGACAGAAGTAAATGAGTGGGACCCTAAATATCTCAACACGGGAGGTCTAAATACACCCTGTGATGACATGTTGTAAATATTGTGACCACATCCCGCATCTCTGTGAATGCTGAAGTCCTGAGCACCGCAAGTACCCTGTAAATTAAAGTTCGCTACGAAACTTGGCACTAAATGACATATTGTAATATTATACTTACTGACATTATTGCATAGTTAATAGTCATACCGCTAGGAGAAAGCATCTTTAAAGTTAATGTTCCATTAAATATAACACCGTCATTTTGAAAGTCAAAGATAGCATAGATACCAGTTGGAGGCTCCTTTGCACAGGATGCCGGCAAGATTATGGGTACAACAACGGCGCCTATTTCTGCCGTGAAGCAGTAATGTGTAAATATTATTGTGTTATGGTGTGAAGGGCGCCGTAGCTAGTGAAATTACTGGGCAAATTTGACGTAACATCTTATGTCTCAAGGCGACGAGCGCAATTGTAGTGCCGCTCAGATTTTTGGGTTTTTCAAGAATCCTGAGGGGCACTACATTGTAATGGGCACGCCGTATCAATTACTGTCAGCTGAACGTCCTGCTCTTCTCGTCCCTTATTTTCATAAAAAAAAGCATGTGATATAATAAAACATTAACTTTCAGGATGCTTTTTGCAACTACTAGGGTGCAGGTTGAGGCTTGAGTACGGGAATCGCACTTTTTCCTATGGTTTTTGGAAATGGTAATTGAAACGCCCTGCCCATTACAATACGGTGCCGCTCAGGATTCTTGAGAAACCCAAATATCCTGAGTGGCACTACAATTGTGCTCGTCACCTTGAGGCATAAGATGTTAAGTCTCATTTGCCCAGTAATTTCACTAGCTCTTCAGACCGAAACACAATAATGTTTACACATTACTGCTTCACGGCAGAAATAGCCACTAGTCGTACACAAAATCATTGGTGATACATAACAGTGATAAATAGCATCTAGGAGGAAAAAAATCAAATTATTATATTATTTAAAAAAAAGTCAATTTAACAAAATTAAATGGAATGCACAGTTTCTAATATAGTGAGAGTTTAAAAAAATATACTTTTTTATGCAGAAACATACTTTAAAATAATTTGTTACTTATATAAATGATTTGAGTTTCTTTAGTGTTAATTCCGCCAATATTTGTGTTTAAACAATTCGACACGTGTTTCGCTTCTACACGAGGCATCCTCAGGACGTGTTGTCTCACGAAAATCTGGCACGAGACGGTCTCGTCTGACACGTGTCGAATTGTTTAAAGACAAATATTGGCGGAATTAACACTAAAGAAACTCAAATCATTTATATAATTATGGATTTCCGCATAGTAACGCCTACTTCAATAAATTTGTTACTTGCCAGTATCATTTTCTGTCAAAATCTTCCTTGCGCATATAAAAAAGCAAACATAGAACACACATTGGAAATTGACTTTCACAACTTTTCTGTCCGCGTTAACGTCATAAAAGCGCCTAACCATAGCGCCCCAGGTTTGATTCTTGACCACCACGTACCAATGGGTTTTCGGTTTTCGAATTCATTTGTTCGTTTATTCGATACCTTATATGGTCACTTGTAACCACAGACAATCAGATGCTATTCTGAATGTATGCATAACCCATTCCATAAAAAACAACAATTTTAATCAGACAAATTTCTTTATATCTAGAATTATTTATGATCTAAGAATACTTCTCTTAAAACAAAATTATTCGTTGATATTTATTCAAAAAATTTTTTTTTTCTATGAATACAATTGTTTATTTGCCTCATATCCTTAATAATATATTTAAGCACGTAATAATAAATTTATATATAGATAACTTAAAAAGGGCAAAGTCGATTTTGTTATAATTTTCCAATTCTAACTCAATATAACAGATGTTTCAACAAATAAATAGTATTAAAATACCTCCATGACTGCCCATACACAAAACTATAAAAACGATAATACGAAGAGAACAGGCTCTGCAACAAATTACAATCAAGACAACGTAAAGCTGGCTGAGGGCTAAAACGTCCACGTGGACTGCTAACCCGACGCACAGTGAGACAGACATACACACTTTTATGTTTATTTTATATTCAAGTAATTTCTCTATTAGCACGCCCACTCCATTTCTTGTTTATAGGCTTACAAGATAGCCTTCGTCTCAATCGTTTTGTGCTGCACTTGAATAAATTTTCTAAGCATTTTATGTATAGAAATCGTTATTGCGGGTAGTTTTAAATCATTTTATTGTTGGTCATTGATATTGCGCATTGTAGTATTTTATGTATAAGATTAATTCTCTGATTTTAAATAGCAGCAATAAAATTATTTTCTTAAGTCTTCAATTGTTTTAAAAATTTCTGGGAGTTTTACATAAGTAAGTTGTAATGTATAAAATAACAGACAATGTTAAAGGCTTGGATAAGTATAAATTATGTGGATGCATTTTTTATTAATATTATCTTTTGGTTGGTTTGACTTAACAATATATTTGTTAATAACACTCTTATGACATTACTTATTTTTACAGTATTTTATAGTTTTAAAGAACCACAATCATAGGTATCTGATCTTAATTTCGACTAAACTCCTCTACACGTTCCTCATCAAAGGCCTTGACAGACGAACATTCAGACGTCATTATAAGGGTTAAACTTTACTATTCTTTACTGTCGGCCTGTATTAGTACATTGCTAGACATAGGCATCTCCCAAAGTACGTCATCGAACCCAATCTTCTGTTGTTCTCTGGATGAGGCCAGCACTTGTCTGTTCTTTGGCTCATTTGACCAGCCCACTGTCAGTAAAGCTTGTTTATTCAATAGGCTATGTCGTTGACCCTAATTCTGTATAGAATCACCTCATGTATTATTCGATCCTTTAGGCAAATTCCTAGCATAGTCCTTTCAATAGCACTCTGAGCTATTTTAAATTTATAGTCCAACCGAAGAACCGTGATTGTTCATGACTTTTAGAGGTCTCTAAAAACATATTTCTTCTTTACCACCCATCATCACATATCGTTTAACGTTAACATAAACACATACCTGTAAGTGGACATTAAAATTTTTATTGTGGCAATGATTCATCATTTAAATTATCTTAAACGCAAAATAAAACCAACCGTTTACAACACCATCAAAAAAAAATGTTATTAATAAAAATTAATGAAACAATAATGTTCATTCGAAGCGATACGAAAATAACACCTTATCTTATATGTTTTATTGTGTAGGTGAGTTCGTTGCCCTTTGTAAATGTAAGTGATTCAAATTTCTTGTTTAATGGAAAACAAGGTAATATGATGAGATCATGTATGTCACATAAAAGAAAGCTGGAATAAAGTGTTTCATTCGAAGAGACAAACATAATGTGATAATGAATAACGATATTAAAATATGTTTACCTGGGCATGCAAATACAATTTATGATTATTTATACCTTAAATATAAAGCTTTCTTAATAAATTATGTTTGTATTTTTAAAGAATTACAGGCTTTTTGTAGTTTGATTTCGTTCAGGATCAATGATACTTGATAATATTAATTGTTTGTTAAGATCATAGATAATTTATATGTCTCTTGCTGCTAAACAGCCGATGAAAACAAGCCAGGTTTATCACTTTAGTGTGAGTGATAAGCTACGTCTTACACTCGCGATTTGTGTGGCATTTTGTGTTAGTAGTTAACTTCAATTTTTTACAACAGCTATCACAGTATATTTAGACTCAAGTGAAGACACAATAAGTGTTGATTCTTTGCACCAGTGGAAGGCTTCTATGCACAGAAGGCTAGGTGCGTACCACAGTGGTGCACTTTTCTGCCGTCAAGCAGTAACTTAGCAGTGAAAATAATAGACTAAAGAGACTGAAAAATCAATCACGCAATCATTTTGATGCCGCGATTGATTTTTAAGTTCAGCCAATAATCCTGAGCGGCACTGCATTGTAATGGGAAAGGCGTATTTCTTACCAACAGGAATTTTTTTTTGTATAAGAGGGTTCAAAGGGGCAAGAGTTCACACGATGGAAAGTGGTGAGGCAACAGTCCATGCATATCCAAAACACCAGTGGTTAAGCGATGTGTTGCCGGCCTTTAAGGTAGGAGGTATACTCTAGCTTTAAGGTAAGTAATTTCAATTTATTGCAATTCCATAAATACATTCCTTCAATGTAACATTTGGAGTAAATAGTATAACTGTACAAGGTATAATTATGGATACCCAGTTTGGGTGTCGCACTTTGGTCTGAACAGCTGACCGTAGTAGCGAGACTCATATTTTTATTTATTTATATTTGAGTTTTAAAAAAATCATTTATAGCATAGTAGCACTTTTCTAATAAAAAGTTTTTAAATCTTTTTTAATTTATTTTCGCTGTCTACATTTCGAATTTTGTTTGTCCCTTAGTCGTTTCGGTTTGGAAAATCTACTAGTTTGTAATTGATTCCACAAAGTGACTGTGCGAGAAAAGAAGCTTCTCGCAAAACTCGCGTTTGTAGAATGACAGACGTCACATGGATATGGGTCTTGCTCGGCCCGTCATATTTTTTAAAATAAACCTTAAAGGATTGTTAAAGACGCGTTAATGTTTAATCTGTGAGCTACAAACCTTACAAACTGATCCATTAATATCAGTATTGGTAGCTTTAAAACTATAATATGTACATGTATATGGTCTAACTTCATTGTTATTGTTATCGATTACGAGTTATTTATTAAAGCGCTCGGAGCAATGCTTTCGAAAGCTTATTTGAAATCAGTGCAGAGATGTAGATTCTTGGACTGACACCTACGCACTAGCAAGGCAGGCGTTCAACTCAGCACCACATATATTATTTATGATAAGAAGCTTTATGGCTTATGGAGACGGCGACAATGCCGATGTATTTCCTATTTTATCTATTTTTAATCAACTCTTGTATGGTAATGAGGTGTACCAGATATGTTACACAAACAAATAAATATTGAGCCGTTCGGTAAATGGTCAGTAACCCGTACGTATGCTGCACAATAAGCCTGGGTCTAATAAAAGAAGGTAAAGACAATATTTTAGAAAACGCTTAAATTGTAATACTAGCCTTTTATATATACAAAAGGGGGCAAACGGGTAAGAAATTCACGTGATAGGAAGTGGTGAGGCTAGAAATAGAAATAAGAGCATGACCAAACCCACGTACTTATATTTAGTTCAAGTCAAAATCAGATTCATTTATTAAGTAGCCTAAGTTACGCCTTATACATGAGCTGTCTGCCAGACAAAATGGAACCAGCAGCTTCGGAGATTGGCCGGATCAAACAGACTGACAAATATTTTAAAACTTGATATAAAGGTAAGTGTCGTAAAAATTAATTAGAATATAATAAACAGTTGAAATTGTTACGGTTAAAATAAGTATTAAAATTATACATTGAAAAAGTACTGCATATACACATAGCAAAAAATCCCACATACCCTCACAAACATAGGCTAGCTTTCGATTACTTTAGAATTATGACTGTTCTACCGTAGTTGATTATAATTGTGAGGACAGCGCGATCTGATTTGCGTGACCAATTTAACCTGTAATGACGACTCTACCCACCACAATCAGGATTGAAAACGCTTATTGTATTATTTCAACATCCAACGACACTTTCTCGTGAATGCCACATATGCACAGGGCTTTAAACATTCAATGTAATGCCAACTCGTTAATTTTTCCTTTAGTAAGTTCGCACTTAATCGAGAAATATGGCTGGTACGCTTATACCTTTATTTATTGCGTCCAGCCTTCAAGTAAGGGATTAACAGGCGCGATTCATATTGCCCTCATTAGTGCTAAATTGATTAAGCTTAAGCTTCGTAAAGATTGTGCCAGGTTTGCAGATATTTTTAAAGGGTTATAAATAGGTGTGGAGTTTTGCACGTATCAGAGCCGACACATTCTCAACACTAATATCGCCATAAATTATTGTATAGCCTCTTTTTTCTATATGGGAATATAGTTTTCTACGAATCACAATTATTAAGAGATGATGATGGTAAGTGATCACTGCCATCCATACTCTCTGGCAACTCCACAGTAATTAAACGAGGGATGTCGTCCTATTGGTTGAGTGTATAATTCTCAAGTGTTTTTTAAGGTCAAATTAACCTGAAATCATAGTTAAAAAACATAGTTCCTTGAAGACCGCCACACATTAAGGAGGTCATTATGATATAAAGATATGTGAATTTTATATAAGGTAATGATATATTACGGCTTTAAATCTTCTGTACGCCATTCAAAGACAATCGAGCCAACGCAACTATGCTCTCGTAATTAATCTTCTATGACTGAATATTTTGATGAAAGTAATTTGTACTTAACTGCTAATGCAAGTTTGTATACTTCAATGTTATACATTCTTAAAAATATATTTAAGAGGTATTAAAGCCTTCAAAAATCACCAAATACTAAATGTCTTTTAATTTTTCACACCCATTTGCTGTATTCATATAAATCCTAATAGTTCTTTATTATATATATTTCTATGGTTGTATTGTGAGTGATTTGATAACTTAGGTTTTCTTATAATTACTGTAAGACTATCTATGTCACTGGCCAATAACTACCCGTTAAACCTCATACAAATTTATATTCTCCTACTTGTCCTCTTGTCATGTCTTGTTTAGGTCAGGGATGGCCTTACTATTATTTTGTTCGTCCACTTATGAATCAGAGTGCAAATGGATTGATTTGATGCGCAAATATTTAGTTTCAATATTGTTTCTAAGTGGAATACGGGGAGTGACAAGTTATTTGGGTAAATAATACCGGAAGCAGATTTTCACCAACAGATATGAACAGAGAGACGTTAAAAAGCGAACTTTCTCCTTCATCACAATGATTTCTGGCATTCCACGCAAATGCTCCGTCCGTCTAACCCCTCAAATATAAAAATTGCCATGATATTTTAATATGGTAAAAATACTTTATATATTAAGTGATATAACAAACGATAAAGAACGACAAAGACAAAAGCATTTGCAATTAAAGTTATGTATGATCGTGTGTGTCTATGATGCGTTCCGATTTTGTATTCTATATGAAAACAAAACTTCCTTTTTTGTATGAAAATTTAATTTACGATGCCAAAATAACTAAATTCATAACAATATGTATTATAATTAACACCATACAATATTTCCAAAGCGTTCCAGAGTTCTATTTTGCTAATTTAATTTGTTTTTTGCTGCCTCGTTTGAACTAATCCTTTACGATTTTTTGGTAAATATAATTATTAATTATAACTAGTTGACCGAGCAAACTTTGTATTGCCATATAAAGTAATAATAAAATTAATAATTAAAATTTTTCGGGTTTATAAAATAGATGACGACCGATTCTCAGACTATATAATATTCAGGTTATACAGTTATTTTATAATTATCTAGGCTAATCATTTACGGGTGTGCAAAATGGATGTCATCGGGAAACAGCTGTTATATTTCTGAATGTTGGCCAAGAAGTGCTTAGTATCATTTAGAAAGAAAGATACATAAAATCTAATTAGTTATTTATTTTAAATTATTCTTTCAATTTTATTTCTGAACGACGGGGAACACATCAAAGGAAAAACATAATTTTTGTTTATATAATTTTTTTTCCGAGAAATTTCATATTTATTCACCTTTTAAACCTTCCCTGGAGTTCCACCAATAATTCAACACCAAAATAAGCCAAATCGGTCTAGCCGTTCTCGTGTTTTAGCGAGACTAACGAACAGCAATTCATTTTTATATATATAGATATGACATATGTCCTATTCGGTCATAGTCCTAGATACTTATGCATACAATGAATTAATATACCTTATTTAAATACAACACTCGACGTTTCAAGACTTTTCCAGATCTCGTTTTCAGGGGAACGGAAACGTCAGTTAACTAAAATAATCATATAATTATGTAATTTTAATGCAAAATCTAATACAGTTACCATTACACGCGTTTCAATCCTTTAAAAAGTGTTTTATTTAATTCAAATGAAATACTAACATACATTTATTATCATCTAATATATAAAATTCTCGTGTCATGGTGTTAAACATTGAACTCCTCCGAAACGGCTTGACCGATTCTCATGAAATTTTGAGTTGGTCTGAGAATCGGACAACATCTATTTTTCACCCCCCTAAATGTTAAGGGTACTCCACGCCAATTTTTTTTTGAATTTTTTTTGAATTTTTTTTTAAATTTGTTTGATTATGAGTCAGCATTAAAAAATACATACAACTTAAAATTTTCACCCATCTACGATCAACAGTTACTTTTGTATCGCGATTTTAATATCGGCAATACAACGTTTGCTGGATCAGCTAGTAATAATATAAAAATGTAACTTTTATGCAAAATCTAACACATGCGTATTAATCCTTTAAAAAGTGTTTTATTTAAATGCTAATATACATTAATTATCATATCGTATAAAAAGTTGTACAACTGCAACAATGTCAAATCAATATCTTGAACACTGCAGCAATGTAAGGCAATTCGCCGAATCGTAAGTCACAAAATGAAGAAAGCAGTTTGCGTGTTGGCCGGTTGGGACACGATCTCATTATATTAATTACCCACACTAGTTCTAGATTACGATGCAACACTTACAACAATACGTGTATTTAACAGATAAGCGAGCCAGGATTTATTGCGTGCATTTCTTTTGTCAAGTTTGAAATTGTACTCGCATAAGTTAAGCGAGATTAAAGTAATCGAACTTATAAATTTTGTCGCTCACCTTTATACGGCACACGAGTGTGTCGACGCAAACTTTGTTCGAATTAATGGTCCACATTATCTGATCGACTCTTGTACACGGCGTTTATGCTCAGATAATTTTGCGCATTGGATTTTCAATATCTTCGCAATGCAAAATACTATTTCCTGTACAGTTTTAGGGGCAGGCGATTGTGGTTTAAATTATCATCCAAGCTTAAAAATATTTTGGCGTTCTATTAATTGAAGACAGTCATGTAAATCAAGTGATAATTCGGGACGACTGTCGTCTATAAGTACTTGCATTACATTGCTACGTAAGATTGGAACGCTTCGGATATTGGGATACCTGGGCAGCAATGAAGTGCAAATGAGGCGATATGAATAAAATGAACATCTCAGAATGATAAATAATAGTCTTGTATTTTATATAAAACAGCAGTTAATTATATCAACCGATGAAATTTAATATTTTCATTGGTAAAGTTGCAGGTTGTGGAAGAGTTTCCGTAATTAGATGTACTGAAGTACAAAATATTTACACGTTGTTTCACGTTTGTCTTGTTTACTAAATCACTACATATTTGCTGATCTATAAGTCACTGTGGGTCGACATGTTTCAAGCGATGACGTCACTCTAGTACCTTTTTATTAAGATTTCTATGGGAGCAATTATCTTGCCGCCGCAGCACAAGCCGTCTCTCTCGGCTTGAACATAATATATGCTGCCATCAACAGAAACCAAAAATATTATCCATCGCTTCTTTTAAAGTGGTGAAAACCGATTTAATTCTTAAAGTGATAATTAGCCACGATGGTATTAAAATAATTTCTTCATATTGAGGTTTTTTTATGTTAGTCACTAACGAACTGAAGTATTTAAAAAAAATAACGAAGTAAAAACTTGAATATTAACGTTGTGCATTTTTAAATATTTTGAAATGGTTAGGGAATAATTACGCACGAATTGCTTCATTTATAGAGTAAATGTACTAACGTCTATGTGGTTAAATACAATATTCATTTATTGCGCTATCGTACACAAAAATGTCAATTATTATTACATAAAAATTTAACTTTTCAGAACTATTACAATTATTTTACATTAAAAATTTTATCCCTCAGAAAAATCAACTTACATTCATAACTACAACGACTGTCTTACGAATTTTTGATCATGCCAAAAGTCCTGACGCGAGTTTAACATTTTATACCCATTCCAAGAAAAATGCTCTGCTTCGCTATAGAAGATTTCACTTCAAAATGTGTTTACTTTTTGAAAAAAACAAAAGGACCTAGCTCTAAAAATTGTACGCTGCAGTTTTCAATTTGCAGAGACGACGATAAAATAAAAATATTATATACAATTAATATGGATATCTCAATGATGCAACAAAACACTCTAAAAAAATAAAAAATAAATCTAATATTTACAATCCTTCAATGTTTCTTAAGGCATTCACCGTTTTTTGACATAACTGAAAATATAACATGATTATGATGTTTCAAATCGGCCAGGAGTATCGTGACAACTCAGATAGTCCTTATCGCGAAAATGTGGCCGCATCGAAGTTACAACTAACATAATATACAAATTTATGTTACGTTATTGGTTAAAATCTGCATGTGATTGTTTTGTCGATACGGTCATGTGTTTGCACGAATTCATGTGGTTATATTTAACAAAATAAGGAAAAAAATAATTTAGACAAAAGAAATATCTGATGCTTTCAGAACACCCATATCAATCACTAGTATAAGTAAGTAAGCTTAGTAGCCAATACGAGAAATAGCCTGTAATTTCAATATAAATTGTATAAAAACAGTTTATAAACACGTTATGTCATAGAACCCCATGGGACTATCGTCCTATAAATGTTTGCAATCAACGTCAACACCTAAACAAAAAGTTACCCGTCAATTAACCAGCGAACTTGGCAATTAAAAAGAAAAAGCTAATAACAAAAAAGCTTCCTTGACAAGCTTTATTTACCGCAAAACATTGTTAGAAAATGGACGAAGCGACGGAAAAGTTTCAGAGTCATTAAATTCATTAATTAATTCAAATGAATCTGCGCGAAAAAAAAGCATTTGCCTTCCCCGCCATTGTTTCGCAAAACAAAAGAAATCCAAGTCACCCGAATACGAAAAAAATCTGCTAAATGGAAATTAAGCGCTTAATAAAGCCGCTGATGTTGACTCGAATTAATTAATACTGCTTGTACTGCAAGTTTTTTGTCCAAGTTGGGTATCATTGCTCAGGGGTTGGAAGGGAGTGCCTTCGTTTTATAATGACCTAATAATTAAGACAAAGCCCTCTTTATAGCGTCCCGTTCTACTTAACATTGTTTTTGTGGTGTCATGATGTTATTTTCATTGTGACACCGTGTAATTAATAAGTAACATCATTTATTTGTTTGTATAACATAACTTTTAATGTGCATTACAACGTTACCACATTTTTTATGAATTAGGAAGAACGAGGGTGTTGATCACCTGATAATTCTTTTATGAGCCTCAATGTCACTGCTTGTGGCGGCGACATGGGACGGGTTGTTTCCTTTTCTAAAATATGGTCGAGGGAGGCGATGGCCCTTGCGTCATGCTCGTGAACGGTCGCTGCTTGTGGTGGCAGGATGATCCTGTTACTGGAAGCACTGCTTCAGATTATATACAGTTATTATATATTTTTTTATAATCGCTTATTAAGTACTCGCAGAATAACTTTATTTATTTACGGTGTGGATGACGCAGCTACTGTACTCAATAACTTTTGTATTGTATTCATTTACATTCACTTTTTTGACTTACTCTTGTAAGGCATTGACTATTTGACATTTGAGTATGTTTGTTGCATTACTTATACATCATTACATATTATATGGTAAAAATGTAAATCTTGATTTCATTAATGGCAATGAGTTTCTTGACCCTTTACAAAGTGGCAGTAATTTCAATTAGAAAAATATTTTTTTTGACATACATAAGTATCACTTCCTTGACCTACATCAATAAATTGATTTTGATTTGATTTGAGAAAAGTGGAGAGTCGAGAAATTCGTTCATCTGATGGAAAGTAATATGCCCTACTTATAAAATGTAATTGTAATTAAAAAACCCGCTTCAGTTATAATCGTAAATGTAAAACAAACATGACATCAGTTAACATACCTTGGCATCGTTTTGTCAAGTTACTGACTGTGCTCACTCTAAAGTGACTCCAAATTACGTTAACAACTTGCATAAGGAATTTCGTGGTTATTGAAGGTTGTTTGGTGTTTTAATTAGTAAGCTTGTGTGTACTGTTAAAAAACTCAAAGTAGGTGAGTTTACATGGTTTTAGATATGTTTTAGTATGACAGAATGACCCTGGTGGATTGGACGTGGTGAAGGGCGCTGATTTGGGACTCTGCTGTTTGGACTGCCGAAGAAAGCAAGCGTTGCAAATATGTCGGTCTCAGTGAGTTTATATCTTTGTGCCGTTTGGTATCGAGACACTTGGCCCGTGGAGCCCAGATTTGCGGATAATGTTCAAAGTACGCTGGCAGATATTTCGGTCAACGGATCAGCCTAGCTATCCAACGTGGAAATGCTGCCAGTATTCTAGGTACGCTTCCCCGTAGGTAATGATAGTTTAATCATAGTAATGTTAATATAGTATTTAGATTTGTTGTGTTTGAATATATAATATTTTTAATAAAATTAAAATATTTCATGTATACTGCCACAACTTTTGGTACAGGAATATTTTTTTATGATCTCCGTTATTTTTCGAGGCTTGATTTTCCGTTGGCAATGTATTACAGTATTTTTTTCATCTGATGATCTTCAAGAATATCAAACGACGTATCAAATAAAGATTTGTTTCAGTCTGGGTCTTCAGAGCGCGGAAGAAGTCCAGAGCGTGCGTATAATATTGTTACTGCACAAATGAACCTTAAATGCCAGGCTATATTTTGGAATATTGAATATTGCATTTTTTTATCGTTTCTTTTTAACTATAAGAAGGACAATGTTCTTTGGAAAAATCAGAAGCCCTTGAATCAAAGAGAAAACATGACCAAGCCCAGTAACTCTGTATACATACAGTGGATGGCCCAACGGTGTAAAGCTGCCATGACATTTGGGATAAGAAAGAAGAAAGAAGAAAATGAAAATATTCTCCCAAAATTTGCTACATGAGATCCGAAGAAGTGCCATCAGTAAAGAACAGTCGATACTGCAGCACAGTAAAGAAAAGACAACACACCTACCGGAATCCGAACCCGGGACCTTTAAACTCAGTAGTCACGATCACCAATGATATGATTGGTAATAGAATTCACTAATAAAATTCAAATATAGAAATAGAAATTTTCATAAGTCAAACGAGTCTTTAAGCAGCTTCTGTGAGATGACTTTAAAATTTACAAAGAGTCACTCCCCGCCCGTGATAAATTACAGTAAAGGGTTAACAAAAACCGAGATACCTCTTGTTCTATAAAATTTAACCCGTTTAGCGCAGTCGTCAAGTAATAAAGATTAAGAAAGTTTATATTTAACACTTGCGGTGCTAATGAGGGGGCGTTGAAAACAATTTGAAGGATTACCTTCTAAAAGCTTCCGTCAGGTTTTTAATTGAGACTTTTTTGTAGACCGACGTGTTGTTTTTTTTTGGGCCTTGCGAGTCGTCTTTATACTTTGCCGGTTATTAATGAAGTAACACTATAGTTATAAAAATATAGATAAATTACTGAGCATTAAAGATGGTACAATGTCTTAACTGTTTAAGCATTTTCGTTACTAATAAGATTATATTTTGCTTGAAATCTTTGTACGTTATTTTTATAGAAGAGAAAGACAAACGGGTGACCTGGTGCTAAGTGATCACCGCTGCCGACATTCTCTTGCAACACCATAGGAATGTGACCACACCACACGACACCACACTAGACTTCCTGGTCTCTTAAAAATGTGTACGCGCTAATTTTTAAGGTTGGATATCTTAAAAATAAGCGCGTATCGTATCGTCCTCGAAACACCGCGCAAGGAAGCTCATTTTACATCCCAGCTGCTGGAGAAAGTTCCTCGAAAACCGTACTGCAGAAGAACGCCAGAGATGATAGGGATAGTGATGTTTGACTAGCGTCAATCATACAAACTGAATTAGAACAACTTCGCCTTTCCCTATTAACTTGAAATTTTGCACGTTGGTTCAGATCCAATGACAATGCATTCTTATGTCATCGTAGATGATCATCATAGATGTTCATCCAGGGGCTAGCTCCAGATAAATGAACTCTTGAATACTTAACAGTGGATTCCCGAAACATTGTGTACGCATTGAATTATGATAGCCGATCATATCAGTCCGATTACGAGATAAAAAAAAGATTTGGTTCATTATTACAAGAATTTTTAGAAAACGTTGAAATAGGAATTTAAACTATACAAATTTCATGTACATTACAATCTTTATTACTTAATTAAAATAACGCTTAAAAAAGAGGAAAATATTTTTTTAATAGAGAGTTTTTTGAATAGCTATAAAAAGTATTTTTGAAGTATAACTTATGTTTTTCTTGGACATCTATTTGATTGGTTGATTGATTCAATAATTAATGAGTTGTTTATAGTGTTCTTCTTTTTTTAATTTTAAGTAGTCTTTTTTGCATGCTGACTTAAATAAGCCAAATAGAAGACACAACTGGAAATTTAAGATCTAGAATGTGTGCTGTTTTCGACGCATTAAATAAAAGGTCGTGGGTTCGAGTCCCGCATCGTTCATAAAATTTTGTTTTCAAATTTTATTTGTGTCTATTAGAGATGTTCTTCTCTCTCGCACGCTTTGTTTGTTTATAAGATAGTATATTGTAAGTCTATGGATCGCACACAGTATCGTGTAACCAGTAGCTTGGCGAAAAAATAAGTGCTGTTTGGATTCCGATCGAGACGGCATTCTGTGCTGTGTAATAAACCTCTCATTGGACAGTGAATACGATCAAAGATTTCATTATAAACATACAGATAATATGTATATCTATATATAAAATACATAGCGCTTAATAATCCACTATCACAGAAAGACAGATAACTCATCATCATTTTAATCCACCATCACATTTCCGATGATCACCAACATAAATTAATTTTACAACACATCCGTTATTCACAACTCAATAAGCAATGCAAATATTATGTGCCTCAATATGAAGATAAGAACTTTCACTTATGACTTTATCACACCCTATATTTCACGTATGTAAGCCCGTCATCTAAAGTATGCTTGCAAAAAGTAAATGAATCCTCGCTGCCTTTAGCATTCATAATCGTTAACCAAGCTATTCCGATCTATATTCGGATCAGGTAAGTATCAGAATAGCATGCGCGATAATTTTACGACCGGCTCTACGCAAAAAGCATAACTCTAATCTCAAGTTAAGACATTACAAGAATACCAATGCATACGCGAAAAATCGATCGCACCGTCTTAAATTCCTCACCCTTTTCGAGGGGGCTCCCCCAAAAAAACGAAAGAATACAAGAGGGAAAAAATCTAAATCGTCTCATATATTTCCCCCCCGCGCCTCTCCCCCCGAACACCTCTTACGTCAAGCGCCCTCCTTATTTCGTATGCGAGTTCCTACGGCAATCATTGTAAGAATATCGATTAGACCCATGTCTATTTAACCTGCCCATATCTTTATGAAACACTCTTGTGGACATAGGACGGAATGTTCGTAAAACCACTTACAAAACTAATTTCGGGTTTTTTGTATATTTTGTACACATACTAAATGTATGCTTGTTCGTTCCATCCTATTTATTACAGCTACATATCAACCAGTGGGAGGCTCCTTTGCACAGAATGCCGGCTAGATTATGGGTACCACAACGGCGCCTATTTCTGCCGTGAAGCAGTAATGTGATGTAAGTTAACTGTGTTTCGGTCTGAAATTACTGGGCAAATGAGACTTTACATAAGATTTGCGCTCGTCTCCTTGAGACATAAGTGTCTCAAGGAGACGAGCGCAATTGTAGTGCCGCTCAGAGGCTTTTCAAGAATCCTGAGCGGCACTGCATTCTAATGGGTAGGGTGTATCAATTACTTGATTAACATCCTGCTCGTCTCGTCCCGTATTTTCATAAAACAAATACATTAAAAAATATCTATCTACAGCTATCTTTCTAAGTATGGAGGAAAACAATAATTATATTTTAAAAAAAGGTTTTCCGGCTTTGAATCTGTATCAGTATCTATGTTTCCCAATGTTTAGAAACAAGTTCAAAACCGATTTTTCGAAGAATTAACATCACATAGCTGGAGTTGAGACTTGCACAAGAAGTATTCCTTACACCGTACAAGATAAACTGTACTTTATACTTCTTAAAATACTACCGTAAAACAATGTTTTAGTGCAAGGCTATGATATTATGGTCTTTCAAGTTTATTTTATCTAGGTTTTTTTTAGGACATTCATTTGCAGGAAGTTCAGCTGATTGTTCAAATTGAAATTGAAATTCAAACAGTTTATTTCTCAAAATAGGATAACCGCATCACTTTTTGAAGTCAAGAAAATATACAAATAATAGAATAATACAGTCCTACTGCTCAATTATTTACATTGCTTTAATCCCATGCACTTTTATCTGTTATATAATCTTTAATTGTATAATAAGCTTTTTTTAAAAGTTTCTGTTTAACAAATATTTTAAACTTTTTTAATTGTAGTTTGCAAATTTCTTCAGGGATTTTATTATAAAAACGGACACATTGTCCTCTGAATGATTTGTCTATTTTCGTTAGCCTTGTGTGAATCAGAGCAAGATTTTGTTTATTTCTAGTGTTGCAGTTATGAATGTCACTGTTTTTTTTTAATACGATCTATATTTTTATGCACAAATATTAGGTTTTCAAATATATATTGACATGGTACTGTTAATATGTTGATCTCCTTAAATTTATCTCTCAACGAATGTCTACTGGACAGATTGTAGATTGCTCGAACAGTTCTTTTCTGCAGCACAAAAATCGTTTGAATATCACTAACGTGTCCCCACAGTAATATACCGTAAGACATAACAGTATGGAAATAACTAAAATATACGACACGTGCCGTGTCTTCGTTTGTGAGCTGGCGAATTTTCCTTACAGCAAATGCTGCAGAACTAAGTCTATTCGCCAAACCAGCTATATGTGGACGCCATTGGAGTTTTGCGTCTAAAGTAATACCCAAAAAAACTGTGGTGTCTACAAATTCCAAGTACTCCCGTTCACAAGTACATTTGAATTCACCTGACTGACATTTGGGGTTATGAATTTAATACATTTAGTTTTCTTACTATTCAAAAGCAAATTATTAGCATTGAACCAATGAACAATTTTGGACAAAGCATTGTTTACATCATCCAAGACTGATTCACGTCTTTTAATCTTTAATAAAAGGGATGTGTCATCAGCGAATAGAACAATTTCATGATTATCCTTAACAACATATGGCAAATCATTTCTATAGATCAAGAATAGAAATGGACCAACAATTGAACCCTGTGGGACACCCATTTTTATGGTTGATTTGTAATTGATACGCCCTGCCAATGCATTGCCGTTCCGGATTCTTGAAAAGCCCAATAATTCTGAGCGGCATTACAATTGCGCTCGTCACTTTGAGACATAAGATGTTAAGTCTCATACGCCCAGTAATTTCACTAGCTAAGGCGCCCTTCGTACCGAAACGCTAATGCTTACATATTACTGCTTCACGGCAGAAATAGGCGCCGATGTGGTACCCATAATCTAGCCGGCATCCTGTGCAAAGGAGCCTCCCACTGGTAAGTTTAGTAAGCTTTCTATTGCGATTTACAAAATAAACGGAATGAAAGCAGAAAAATATATATATATATATATATATATATATATATATAATATACAACATGTATGGAAACCTAACTATTAATTTTTTTATTTAAGCCTTTCAAAAGATACGTTTATGAAATCCATAAAAATCGATATGGTATTTTCCATTGACTCTTACCAAATTATGTTATGTGAATTTTCATGATCAAATCAAAAGAAACCATTATAATATCTATTGATTTATCTTATGAGGAAAACACAATCAGAAATAGAAATGTACATGATTAAAAACTGAGTCTTAAAAGTGAGTTCTAAGAATTAATAAGACCACGTGTTCGGCTGAATTTTAACTGGATTGCGTAATATATGCCCAAAAATATTAGTTTTAAAAATCGGACTCATTTGGAATAGTGCTCGTATGGAACCCGAGAAGTCGCTGGTTCGAGTCCCGCATCGTTCGTAAATTTAGATTTAAATTAATTAATCGTAGAACTGAGGGATATCACTTTGAAAATAACACATTGTTTAATAATTATAGTTTGGCAAATTTGCTTTAAGATCTTCATAATGAATTTTGTCACTTTTACATAATTATGTTAACTCGCGTATAATATTAAATATTTTAATAATATTAAAAATGGCATTTGTATAAAATGTATTAGCACGTCACATACCGTGTGTATCTCGTAAGTGAATGCGACTGATGTGTCATGCTCTCTCATACTCTCACGTATATCTAATTATCTATATCTTATATATAAAATTCTCGTGTCACAATGTTCGTCCCCGTACTCCTCCGAAACGACTTGACCGATTCTCATGAAATTTTGTGAGCATATTGAGTAGGTCTGAGAATCGGCCAACATCTATTTTTCATACCCCTAAATGTTAAGGGTGGTCCACACGAATTTTTTTTTTAATTTTTTTGACATTATTTTTTAAATTTGTTGGATTATGAGTCAGCATTAAAAAATACATACAACTTCAAATTTTCACCCATCTACGATCAACAGTTACTTTTGTATCGCGATTTTAATATCGGCAATACAACGTTTGCTGAGGCAGGTAGTATATATATAAATGAATTGCTGTTCGTTAGTCTCGGTAGTAGTTCTTAGGTTAGTCTTGGCTAATTTTGGTCTTGAATTATTTGTGGTAGTCCAGAAAAGGTTTAAAAGGTGAATAAATATGAAAATGCTCGGAATTAAATAAAAACAACGATTTTGATTTTTCTTTGATGTGTCCCCCGTCGTACAGAAATCAAATTAAAATAATAGTTTATAATGAATAACCAATTAGATCACAACTGTGTGCATCTGTCAATATCAAACTGAAATCTTATAAATAGGCAGTATTTCAGGAAAAATCGAAAATAATAATATAATTTCATTCATACAGAGTATATTTTTTATTTGTTTTAATAAAAATGGATTCCTTTTGTTTGTTTTAAATTTATTTCATACAAAAGTTTAGGTCTTTTATTTATCGATTGAGGCAGTACGAAGTCTGCCGGGTCGGCTAGTAATTAATAAATAATTTTTAGTTAAGTTGCGTATTCTTACATAATTATTAGAATCAATTCTAATGTGTGGTTTTTTAGATGCAAATAACTGCTACTTTTAAGTTCACAGATTTTTTTTAAAATGGTAAATACATCTTCCTTAGTCGATTGGAGCTGTTTTTATATTCTGTTGCAGCACAAGAGAAAAAACTATATAACAGTATCATGAACTCCAAATAAAGATATACTTACTTACTTATCTATGCCTTTATTTATATAATGTTAGAGTCAACCTTTGAAGCTGAAGAAATTTTGTCGTTTGGTATTCCAAATCGATCTCTCCAAGACGTAGACTTAGAGTACACTATCGTAAAGACCATCTGAGAGCCCGAAAATGCGCGATGAATTTTGAAATGTCAAAGCATGCGGTATCTAGTCGTTAGCTAGTTTAATATTCAAAACACTCAAGAGCTAATTTCAAGCGTGGCTGGCTGTTTACGACTTCTTAATAAAAATCGGTTACAGTAAGAATAGATTTGCTTTTGTTTTCTATCTTGATGTTTCTAATAATAATACTGACACATTCTTACACAAATTCTCTTGCCCCGAACTAGGCATAGCCTGTACAATGGGTGCAAGACAACGATATATTTAATACAATATACTTACTTAAACATACATATTATCATCCATGACTCGGAAAGAAATTCATATTCATCATTAAAATGATTACACCTACCGGGATTCGAACCCGGGACCACTAGCTTAATAGGCAGGGTCACTAACCATTAGGCTAGCAGGGTGCGTTAGAGATGTTCTTCTCTAGGATAGAATCTCCTAGGAGTAGACATAAAATCGTTAGTCAAACCCCGAAACAAGCTTGGAGTTTTACTAAGGCTTGTCAGACTAGGCAAACCTAGAAGTGACGTAGATTCGAAGTTTGACTGTAACATATACATAATTTAGTTTCTGTATAGCTTAAAACTTGTCAATAAATAAACATGGCCATCGTAAAAAGAGAAGAGCATAGTTAACAAGAAAGACAGAGTCCGCATAAGTAGATGCAAATCGTCCCCGTTAAACTATTTCGGTGGGTAAACAGGAGGGTCGGCTCTCGTGTCCCCACATAAGATTAAAACGGGAGCACACGTCCAATTTTTCTGGAACGTCTTGTGTAATTATTGAAAACAAAATAGGTCTTATTTTGCTGTATTTTCTTTGCTTGCTTTTGATATTTTTAAACACTTAAAAAGAAATAGTTTCGCCTTTTTGTAACCGACGCATTTGGGCGCAATTTTGACCCACTTTAAGCGGATAGATTTCATTCGAAGATTTATCGATGACAATACATTAATTTGATAAAGTTTTTTCCATTTTTCAGTTAGCAAAATGTGGTTTTTGTTAATTCATATCATTTTCATCTATTGTCAATAAAGCATGAATTGATGTTAATTTTAAGGTTCAACAAAATTTCAAATATTTCTAATATAAAAAAGAATTTTTAATTCAACAATGCAAATAATAGTTTAAAAAACTAAAAAAAACACACTTTTATACATTAACCAAACTTTAAAGTAGGAAATATTTTCTATTATTTAGTTCAGTTTTCTATAAAAACGTGTTTTCTTTCTTTTTAACTACTATTTATTATACTGTAAAAGCGTAGTTACTGTTTTTACAACTATAACTATTTCATACAGCATGATTTAATTTTTTTTTAAACATATTATTTGTTGTTTTGTGGATTTTTGTTATATTGTAACGTAACCAAATTGCAATATTATCATCATTTCATTTCATCATCAGCCGGAAGACGTCCACTGCTAAAGAAAGGCCTCCCCCAAAGATCGCCACGACGATCGGTCCTGGGCTGCCCACATCCAACATATTCTGGCGATCTTGACCAGATCGTTGGTCCATCTTGTGGGGTTGAATATAATATAAGCGAATTACAAAAGTGAATGAAATATAAAACTATATATTTCTTATAAAGAAAACATAAATTAAATAGTAGTGCTTAAATAATAAATAAATTCATACAAATACGACAATTTCGTAAATAAGAAACAGTGAGAACGACATTGTAATATTAAATATAATCAAATCTAGTACCACGCCAAATCAGAACAAAGAAATGAATATAATAATGAAAGGAGCTAATATATCTTATAACTGGACATTAGAAGACCGCTTAAATCTTAGCATCCCTCCGAAGGAAGAACCCCCAATTTCCTTCATTACTTACCTCAAGTCCGAGACAATGGAAAGGACGAGGACAAGAAAAAATAATAATTTCAAGTGGAATAACGCTGAAAATCTTTTCACGGGGAGATGAAATATTGTTGTTTTGCAACCGAGAGCTCTCAGGGACAAAATGCACCATCCTTATTACGCCATTGTTCAGTGTTACGAGCTTTATTCATTTTTACTTGGCTCAACTTGAATGCTTATTAATTTAAGACCGTGATAAGCTTGAATTCTTTTGAATGTACCAAGGAAATGTCTGCGCATTGTGGTCTATTTTACATTCTATTAAGTCAGACGTAATGTTTTACTTTAAACTTTTTAGGTACCTTTGTATAATTAAAACAATGGCTAGACTGTACTTCACTTAAATTTGGGCCCTTTTAAGTTATTACCCAGACAGTCTATAAATTAAAGTACCCGTGCTATGAGGAACAAATTTTTGTCGTTTTATGCCTTCCCTCAAATTAGAAACTATAATGAAAAGCACGTAACACACGGTCTTACGAACTTATGCTTCATGGTATACCAATAAATGCACGTACGTATCGAGCGCTTTATGGTAATCGAAATATGCCCAAATATGTTGTTAAAAAGACGTGAAACTACCATTGAACATGCGATGATGAGTTTTAGATCAAACACATAAACGATTATGAACCTTATTCATTTATGATAGAACTCTCAATTTAGTTACAATGTTTAGTATATTTTGTAGGTTACAAGTTAAACAGCTGAAATTTCATGCATGTAGAATTATAGAGGTGCCTATAAACATTGAAAAAGGCACTAAGAAAAGTTTGCGGTCGTAATAAAGTCATTTTTTGTTATAAAAAGAAATCGTTAAGTCGGAGTCTCAGCCCACAAGACCGTCTGAAGACAGTTCCCCAGTGTTGGGGCGAGTCAAGAGTGATTACAAATTTTAATTATTTTTTCTAAGCCGGTGGCGAAGAGGTGATGCTTCCCCATCGCAGGCTTATGCAAACAATCGCCTCGCACTTGGAATTAATCCGACTCCAGTTTTTTCTTGCGACAAGGAATTAACAAGCAAAGAAGTCATTAAGTTAGAAGATATTCGAGGATTCTCTTTAATTGCGGCTTCCTTGACGTCCGGTTTTTTCTAATTGGTTCGTGTCGGGCTCCGACTTGACAAATTTAATTTGTCGCGAAACATTTTTAAAACGATCTCTAATTTGTTTTACTTTTATCACGGCCGTTTGCGTTTGTGAATATTACGAATTAATTTTATGCTGTTTGGAAGATTTTAATTGGATTTCAGATTTGATATTCCATTGCATTACATCATAATTCTTTCCAGGGAAAATCCATAATGTAAATTATGGTTTATGGAAGCTTTCGTATTCTTCGGAACAACAATTTAATGAGTGCAATAATGTGTCATTAGAGTGCATAGTCCACCCCATTATCCAATTATTTCTAACCTTTCAGTCTGTTCCAGTAATTATTCCACCGTTCAGCATATACCACCTGACAGTTTAAGTGAACAACAATTTGAAAGCTTAAGGCCTTAGCAATTAGCCATTGGTTATTGATTATATTCACTGTGTTTTGTTTTGTATTTCATAAAAAAATATTATATTTATAATTTAACAGGTTAGGACATATGAACGAACACACTGATGGTAAGCGACCACCACTGGTCATGCTCACTTGGAACACTTGAGGATTCATAGCAGCCTTTAAGGTGGGTGTACGCAATATGAAGAAATAATTTGTTTAATAAAACAAAGACCAATACTTTAGAATTAATTCAACGAAAATAAATATGATAAAAAAAATTTACATAAAAAAATCGCTTTTTATACGCTTTATATTAGCTTCACCTGTATGTTTGTATGTTTGTAACCGACTTCTTTGGGCGCGATTTTGACCCACTTTAAACGGCTAGATTTCGTTCAAACTTTGTAGATTTATAGAGGACCGATGACATTACACTAATTTGACTAAAAAATGAAAAATAAATAATAGTTAAAAAAAACTAAAAAGCACGCTTTATATATAAAATTCAACTAAATAATAGAAAATAAATTTAAATTGAAAATAGTGTAAAAAATATATTTTATTGTAAAAAAAAGCGTGGGGTGTAGAAGAATTATTATTTTAATAATATATTAAAAAGCACCCCACGCTTTTTTTACAATAAAATATATTTTTTTTACACTATTTTCAATTTAAATTTATTTTCTATTTTTTAGTTGAATTTTATATAAAGCGTACTTTTTTTTTTAAATATTATTTTGTTATAAGCAGTCAGAAAACGAGACGTTTGACAGTAAGTGCCTTTCCGATTACAAGACGTTGTAGTCCAAAATATAAAAAAAAATCTATAGGCATCAGAGATGTAGGACGTATATATATAACTATTACAATTTCGCTATTCAACTGATAGAAAAACATTTATATTTGTGATTGCGACTGACGTGTAATGCTTTCGCTTATTCTCACTTATTTCTATGTCTATTTAAGTCTAATAAGATTTTACTGTACTTAAAGTCACTTATCTAGTAATAAGTAAATAATCTGTGACGTGTTCTAAATGATCTATTTGCAATCATTCTAACCATTGTGGTTTTGTAGATACTAGACTGACAATTTTATATATGTACAGGTAAATTTTTATATCGTAAATAAACTTAAAGGAATATCTTTCAACGAGAGCGTCTATGTATTCTTTACTATTTACCCCTGTCTGTCATATATGTATTCCAAATTACATCGCAAGCAATCACATGTGGGAATATATCTTTCGGTTTAAACAACGATTAAAACCTAAGGCCTGTAGCTTAAAAGCCGCTATACCAACGTGCCTTTTAAATTATGCTGTCAAATGCAAATTGCATTGCACTCACAATAGTACAGCATTACCTCGTGGGCGAAAACATTCCCTAAAGGAAATATTTATTTCATTATGAAGCCAATAGAAAATTAAACAAGATATATTGGTAAGAGTGTAATTACGATCGAAGCCACAGTGAAACATTTATATCAACGGGCAAACTCATCAATTCTCATTCATTTGATTCAGATCATTGGAAGCTTCGCTAATTGAAATTGAAATCTGATTTACTTCCCCCCCACCCGTTGAACAACCCTGGTGATTAAAAGTATTCGTAAAAATACAAATAATAAAATTACAATATCGCTAACGACGTTCCTCGTCTCCCCAGAATCCTTTTATATTTGGGGAATAAATTAAGACCTTGAAGGGAAAGAAAACCACCGGCCCGCAAGCGACTAACGACTTTGCGTTGTTAGGTTGGTACTCTTTGTGCTAAACATTGCAAGTTCTGTTAAAGGAGCCTGCACACTGGACTGTAACACCATCACTGTACACACATGAAGTTATAACACCTAACACGACATGACATTCTATCTAGGCTTACTTAAGATACAAAATAGCTTTGATGGTAAATGTATAAAGATTTATAATAACAATTTTTTTTTCAAGCGTTATATGTAAATAAAATTAAATATTTACCCCCTTATTCATATTGGTCCGCTAACTTTAAACAGCCGCTAAGGAGTGTTTTTTCTCATTCTGACTTAGGTCAATAGAAGAAGATAGAGTGCGAATTAGCAATGCTTTAAGTTAGCAGACTATTATGAATAAGGGGGTTAATCAATAAGAGAATATCTAAATGATCAGACAGTATATGAATAATAATAATAGATTTTGATTATTGTATTGCAATAGCTATAATATATTATAATAAGTAGTATTTTTGTAAAGAATGCAAAAAACAATACTGGGAGAGTTTATAACTTTTACTTTTAAATTTACTAGCATCGTCATTGCTTTAGGGTGTAGTGGGCGCACACCTTATAAGTTATAAATTATTAAAACGTTTTCTATAGTAATCATATTTTTCAGTAATGGAAAATTTTGACATAAAATGCTGTGCGATGCTAATAAGGTCAATATTAATGCCAGTTATTATTAAAAAGCCAAAATCTTTTTTATTTTTCGTAGCACGGACTAAATTTATAAACAATATTCATGTAGTAATTTAAACAGTTTTTGTCGTAACAAGAATGTGCCAAATGAATTCGAAAACCAAAACCGAGCACTGAGCATCGAACCGGGCTTCGGAGTGAGTCGATTGTTCTATCTATTGAAGCACAGACGCTTTTTTGACATCAATACTAAGCATCCCCGTACTTTGTAGTTCAGCCTGCTTATATTTTATTTATCATAAAAAAATCTTGGTATGCGTGTCAATGTACTATAAGACACTTCTGTAGCCATGGTCCTATGTATATATTATGTAGCTGCATGAAAAATTGCCCTATTTTGAGGATTGATGACGCGAATTAAGATGGCAATTACTCATCGAAACATACGGGGGTGGAATGTTAATAAGACAGGGATATGAAAGTTACTTTCCCTGGGAATACCAATGAATACTTAATTAAGATGCAATCTTGAAATATTACGAAAAGTTTTTGCTGAAATTATTGCCAAGCGCGAGTGACTCCTATCGCCTGAAAACTTTTTATGTAGTGTTTAGTATTAAATGCTTTTTACTACTCACCTCCATTACAATATTAAGATCTTAAATCTCCATTGATGATGGAGATTTGACTATACTAAAGACTATATAAAGGAATTTGCTAAAAACTGTGACAATCATAATGTTAACACCAGGAACAAACATAAACTTGTTATGCCTACTACTCTATTGGGCGGTGTATGTGCTTTTACGACATTTTCGTGCCAGATTTTGGCGAGACAACACGTCCTAAGGATGCCTCGTGTAGAGGCGAAACACGTGTCGAATTGTTTTAAAAACAAATATTGACGGAATTAACTCTAAAGAAAACTTAAATAATTTGTACGATACAAATGTGTTCCGAAAAAAAAAAAATATTAAAAAGCGTTTGTGTGGGAAAGGTTACTATATTATAACATAAACGATTTTCTTAATTATGCCACAAACTCGGTATAAACATTGTAATGCATATTTTTATAAAAAAAAGGCCCGCTGAGTTTCTTGCAACGGTTTTTCTCAGGTCTGAGGTAGTCTATTTCGGATGGGTGGTCGTTTTCTGACATTCAATAAGTGACTTTGAATTGTATTTTGAATAAAAACATTTGAATTTGAATTATATTTGTCCGATAAACAGATAGACAACGTTCCATTTAATATATTGTCACCTTGATATTTTGTTTTATATAATTTATCTGCCACATTTATCTAGATTTTGAAGAAACTAGTTAGTTAAAATTAATTAGATACAAAATTAGTACCGGGGTTGTTAAAATTACTTTCTATGTAAGTGTCGAGGTGACGAGCCATGTTGAGTTACGTTACACCTTTTTTTATGAAAAGAGGAACGAGACGAGCATGACGTTCAGCTGATGGAAAATCCGCTTAGGATTCTTGAAATACCCAAAAATTCTGAGCGGCACAACAATTACGCTCGTCACCTTTTTATTTATTTTTTATTTTATTTTATTTCTTAGGGACAACAAACAGTTCACACAATACATTTTACAATTTCAAATTAAAGTAGATATTAAATTAATTTTAGTGAGAACCCACACCGTTATCCACAGGTTAATTTTATAGTTACTGGTATCTTACATGATGAATAACAAAGTTTAACCTTTAGACATAAGATGTTAACTCTCATTAGTCCAGTAATTTCACTAGCTACGGCGCCCTTCAGACCGAAACACAGTAATGTTTACACATTACTGCTTCACGGCAGAAATAGGCTATGTACTCATAATCTAGACGCCATCCTGTGCAAAGGAGCCTCCCACCAGTTGGCCTTAGGTTGTTTTGTAAATAATTACAACTCGAATTACGTTACCGTCATGGATATCTGTGGTGGCACATTTGCTGGTTCCGTCACTTGTACTAGAGATGTACAAAATTAGCTGTACAAGATATGAAGACAATACAGAAAAGAAAAAAAATAATGTCGCAAAGTTGGTAGAACTTCGCATCCAATACACGAAGAAGCATTAAACAAGCAACAACCAAATTAAGGTAAGTAAAGTTGAAAACTTGCTGAAACAAAACTCCAATAATCTCATTACAGCGTCCGCAGCGTCTAATCCGAACCATCAGCTAATTAATCTAAGTTGATTTTGAGAAAAACTTTGAACTTGAGAAACTCAGGAAGTAATTTCACGCCAGCATTAGTGGGGTCCGAACTTCACACTTAGCTCTCGGTAAACACTCATGACGGGTCCTAATTAACGGACGCAATTAGTGGGGGGCCAGAGGTTTGGGGGGGGGGCTGAGGAGTCGAGTGATAAGTGGCTTCGAGGAAAAAGTTGGAGCACCCTTGAACGTATGGGAAGCTCGTCTTTTGTCTGTGTGATGTTTTCTTTCTTTGACCTTATCTGACCTGTTGCGCGGTCTACGTATTCCATGACTTGACGAGTAAAAAAAGGGCATTGTCTATAATATTTTATCTACACCATGCTTTAGATCTACTATTAAATATTCTAAAACATTTAGCTTATTGCCAACATTAAAACACCCAATGTCCTAAAACCATTACATCATCCAAACGAGTGTTGTAATGAAATTCAGTACAACGTTATATCATCCATTTTCATAATAACACTACTTTGGATGATATTATGGTTACTAGGACTGGCTCTTTTAATGTTAGCAGTAAGCTAACTGTTTCAGAATCTTTTATAGAGGATTCATTATATGGGTGTAGATAAAGTCTTGTATGCAACTGTTGATAATTAGGTATTAAAACACTCAACACAAACATTATCAATTACATATATATTAATACCCCTGATTACACAACAGTTGCATAAATAACTATAACACATCATGTATTGAAGCCTTACTTTGATTTAATTTGCAATTGGTCATACAAAGCTCCGCAGAATTTTAAAATAGTGAAAAAAGTGTTTTTTTTCCACAGAACAGGTAAAATGGAACCCTTTTACTGTGTTCTGTGGTTTTTTTCTCTGGAAAAAATATATTGACGACAGGTTTTCTCATATTCTGGTAAAGAAAACTGCCACACATACACCTCTGCACTGACAAAAGGCTTTGAAATACCTACTACTTTTATAGCACAGAGTACCTTTGCTTAAACTAGTAATTTTATAACTGCTGTCATGTCTCAACTGACTGTACAAAAAATCATGACAAACAATAAATTAATAAATACATGTCCTTTTTGCGTTGTTTCATTTTATTTTATATATTTTGCAAGAATATATTTTATTTGCGAATAATAAAGTTTTTAAAAACTTGCAAAGCTTTTTACTATTTAATATTCAAAATTGGTATTTTATAACAAACTTGAACTTGCTACTGGTTGTGATAGATTATTTAACTGCCATCGCTAAATAGCACTGATATTAGTTACCTACCAGTGGCAGGCTCATTTACACAGGATACTGCCTAGATTATAGGTACCACATGACAGATTATCATTGTTTCGGTCTGAAGGGCGCCGTAGCTAGTGAAATTACAGGGCAAATGAGAATTAACATCTCATGTCTCAAGGAGACGAGTGCAATTGTAGTGCCGCTCAGAATTTTGGGCTTTTCAAGAATCCTGAGCGTCCTCCTTCTTGTCATAAAAAAAAGCTTTTTCAAATTTTAATTAATTGACAAAGCGAATAAAATTACATTATAAGTAAACATATAAGTAATACTAACAACTGTGAAACAAAAATTGTATTCGTCTATGTTTTGTTATGACAGCGAGAGTTACAAGCGAGTTCGGCGACCCCACGAGCTTTAATGATAAAAAAATGCGTACAGAGGGGAGGCGGTAAGTGCCATCGAAGGAGGGAAAAAAACTACAGGAGGAAAATATTTGGCGCGACAGGTTACCCCCCGCGTTCCCCCGAGGGGACCTTGATAAAAATTAAATCTTAACGACGGAAATTTAAAGATGACGCTCGAACGATCAAGAAGAGTACCTTCATCTGAGCCCAGGGGCGTTTTAATTGGGACGAGTGTACTGAGGATGTTGCTTCAAGTATTTTATAATATTGTTGATGGATAGCACTGTAATGGTTGCGACTTAAAATGTATACGTTTTTATTATTACAATGTTTTATCTAATCGCCAAGGATTTCTGAAGATATGCCGATGCCGATATATCTAAATAAATTCCGTTTTGATTCGAAGGCTGAGATCTATAGATAGATTATATGCTCAGTGTATGCTTAGCATAATCTTTGATTTCTTTTTTATAGTCATTTGAGAGCTAAAATTATACTGAGCTTATGCTAAGACAGCCCAATGCAATAGTCAAGTTCGCGATTTATGAAACTCAGGAAAGTCTAAGTGCCTAAGCGTTCTTAGCCTACGTTGATTTTTTAGTTGTTTAATCAGAAAATGAGACACTGAAAGCTAATACCAGACACGAGATTATTTTTTAAATTTTGATCTATAAGATCAATATAAGTACCTAGTAATCTTAATGACAAGACAAATGAAATTATTTCAAGAAATATACTATCAGACTTAATACTAATAATATTTTTTATTAAAGGCAAAATATCAAGTGTACATAGTAAACAATTATGTACAATGATATTCTAATACACATAAATAAAGATAAAAAGGAAAATAAACATAAAACTTATAAACTATCTGGAAAGGTTAAAAAATTAATATTATAATGATTATTTTCTTTGAGAAGCAAATTAAAATAACGTTTTAATAAACATCTTAGCAATACGCAATATAAGCCTGCTTTCAGAATAACTACTTACATAAAGTTTTAAAATCGGTTATTAACTATTTATTAAAACATATGTGAACAGTTCCCGTTAATAGGTCAAGACGAAACTATAAAAGGATTGATATTAAAATGATATATTAAAATAAATATTTGCAAGCATAATTTCGTTTCCTTAAATACAATTATGTAAAAGATCGACACGGAATTACATCGGCCTCGTCTAAAATTCTATCGAATTGAAATTCAAATCGTCTGCAGAAGATTTGCATCGGGCTCTATCGACTATTGATTTTCGTACGTCTTGGGGGCTATTGCATTTCTACATGTTTAAACTTTTTATTTCTCTCTCTGTTTTTTTGTTTCAGCCACACTCCCTCGTCCCCACGCAATCCCTCTTGCATAAAAAAGCTTCTAATCGATAATTTGTGTGGGGGTGCATTAAGCATATCGCCAGAGTCGAATGTTTTTCTCAATGCTTTGAGATTTACCCCAGGGCTATTTGTGTTGGCCGTCTTTGTAATTGAAGAGGAAAATTTGATGCTTCCGAACGTTTCATTAATTTTCATTAACAACGCTTCGTATTTTTTTCTGAAAGTGCTAATGCTTTGCTTAATGTGATGAATATAGGTATAATGTTTGAGTATTATTTGCCACTAAGCCGATTTAAGTTAAAGATATAAAATTGGTTATAGTAAAATTGTTAGTATCCGTAGAAGGCTTAAAATATTTCATTAATTGAGTTAATACATCTACATACAGCTCAGTAATGCTATGGCTCAAGGCTATGCTATGAAGAGTCAATTGCACAGAAGTAGAACCGTTTCTTTACGTTTCTCTACCCTCGCGGAATCCAAGCCTCACTCCTCACCCGCCACGTACACCAACCAGCATGCTTTCGGTTTTTAAATTTATATGCATATACGTTTGTTATTATTATTTATAAGGTCTGCAACGCTCTTTCTTTCCTCTGTTGTTACAACTGAGAGATGAGAATGGAAAAGACCTGGGACGCGGTAATCAAATACCATTAGAAGACGAGTATGAATGCTTGATGGTCCACCTCTTCCATAAAAAGAATATAATCAAACAATATCTTCGACTTGAGAGCACTCTGTGAAACAATTAGGCATTTCACATATTGTGTTTTCACATATATTGCGTTTGTACGCCATTTCAAATTAAATATTCGATTCCATCAATAATAAATAACATGTGGAAATTTTACCTTTAGATTGACTTCCAAATTAACAATAATTGTCATAATAGTGATGAAGCTAAAACTGTGCAGTTATTGCAAAATATGGAAATGACTCATTAAATAACTGAAAACTAATGGGAAACAAATGGCCTGCATTTGACTGTAATCAATTTAATTGGCGTTTTCGCGACGTGAAAGCAATAACGACTGATTCTACTATTCATAAGCCATCCATTAAATGATTTTACAATTGAAATAAGCAATTGCATTTCTATTACAACCTCTTTTATTATTTTGCCTCAGTGTGGCAGTTATTTATGTGGCAAGACTGAAACAAATGGTTGAATTCATGAGATTGATTTCAAATACAACAACAATTTAGAATGTAGGGCCAAGTGATACAAAAGACAAGACATCTTAAAGAATCTAGTAATATCTCAAGAACATTAAAGTTAGAAGTTTAAATGGGTGTGAAAATGTAGGTGATTTTGGAAGTAATAAACTCGGTAATAGTAAAAGAGGAAGAAACATTTCAATAAGATAAAGAATCGGAACAAGAATAAATTCTTTAGTTGCATTCCACCTGACCTTACCCAACATTATGTGAAGTTACAATCACCTTACAAGATCGAATGCGGCAAATGAATGTCAATGATTGATTAGGCCATACTTGATAAGGATTCAAAAGTATAACTAAACTTATAACTAACGAACGCTAGAGGGTAATCGTTGAGGAAAACGCAGATGTCCAAAACAGACTTTACTGCAAATTATCATAGATTACGTAAAGGAAAGTAATAGAAGGAAATTAAGAGAGTTAAAATTGTAAATGCACCTTTAATTTCCAATTAATCAACTCCTACATATTTTTATCTAACAACAATTAGAAACAGCCTTACACTTGGTCGTGTTTGCATCCAAAAACACTGCAAATATTTCTTACCAATATCATATTTCTGAACCACTTACATAGGGACTGTTTCTTTACTTTGAGAGTCACATTAAAACTTCGCCAATATTCAGCAGATCTAATCACTAACGTGGATGCGCTTAACTGCCAATATCGGGTGCATCGGATCGACCGGGGTATTTCTTTATGTTTTTTGCGTAGGGACGCCACGATAATGTTTTTATGGCGAGGGTCTTCTAATCAGGGAAGACTGTGATTAAACACGACACTGTTTCGCTCCCACTTATTCGATACAAGTATTGCTTGCGGCGTTACTCATAGCAATTCATTCGCTGAACACCCGTGGCAATCGTTTTCATGCTTCGACTAGATGGTTGCGTTATGAAGATTCTGATGTTGGGACTAATAATGCTATAGTGATCATATTAATTAATTTTTAGATAGTCATACGTCTTTTTGTTGTTGATCTCTAACACAAATTTTATAATAGTCAATATTAATAAATTGCTGTTAATATGCAAAATTAAATTTAGCAACCAGTTTGAAGCTCCTTTGCTCTGCTGCCGGCTAGATTATGGGTACCACAACGGCGCCTATCTCTGCAGTGAAGCAGTAATGTGTAAGCATTATTGTGTTTCGGTCTGAAGAGCGCTGAAGCTCGTGAAATGACTGGGCAAATGAGACTTAACATCTTATGTCTGAGGGTGACGAGCGCAATTATAACGCCACTCAGAAATTTTGGGTTTTTCAAAAATCTGGAGCGGTACTGCTTTGTAATGAGCAGAGCGTATCAATTACCATCAGCTGAACGTCCTGTTGATCTCGTCCCTTATATATGTAAAAAAAGGTATCAACAGTTAAAAAATCAATCAAAGCATCGAATAGATATAGGTATATAGAACAGATAGTTTGAAGTTAATAAAGAACGAATAAAATAAATTTTAATAAGATTACCAATACCAAATGCGTTTGATATACAAAAGTTAAAATTATAACCAAAAATATACTTACGTTACTTATCTCGGTAAAAAGCTGACAAAACAATGTTCTTATTTTATGTAGTAAATACAATGTCTAGTTCTAACCTCATAAAATAGAAGCACTTAAAGCAAAAGTTTTATTAGAAAATAAATTCGATGCGCGTCAGCGCTTCATTATTTATCCCCGATTCTTGCCAAGAAGCGAATAATTTTAATTAGATTCTTTGTTAGCCGTTAATTTATGTAGTTAATAAAATGACGTCAAAGATCTCTCAAACTAATCTATCTAAGACGAAAATATCTAGCTCTTGCGTCACTATTCGTAATTCATTGTTTTCGTCTGTAGTAGTTTTAATTTATATTGATTATATTTTGCTTGAAACAAATTTAACGCGTGGTCTATTTTAATTTTAAAATTATGGCTAAAGAATATTAATATTCACCGATGATTCCCGTTCGTGAAGCAAGTAGAATGCCTGGACTCAAAGTATTGATTTTGCTATTTCAAACATTTGAATTAGTAAACGCTTTTCTTGAGATTGGACAGTTTTTAATCATCACTTGGTGGTGAGACTTATGGCGTGCGGTATGCCTCAGATCGGCATGATTTTGGCGCAGCGTTCTGTCAATGCGTATTATTTTACGTCTATTAATAGATTGCTTATAATTAGGTTGATTTGAGTGAATGTATCTGAAAGCTATTGAAACAGGCTATAAGACCATGCAAAAAAAATCTAGTGCCCTGGGGCACCGCCCATTTCGGAAGGTTAGTATAATAGACTGCGCTTTTCTGCGTCAGTCTGATAGGAAAGGCTATGCAAATATAATTAAGTGAGATCTGCTCATTTGACGAATACTATAAAGCGAAATAAAAACTGAATCATAAATGCAATTCGATTATCAACGGCTATTAAAAATATTGACATTATTGGTTTAAAACATATATAAGAAGGAACACATAAAACTGCAACTGTTAAAAAGACTTTTAATAAAACTCAATATGTATTAGTTATAAGTTACACCCGTAGAATCTTGCCTGACCTTATTTGTGTAATAGATACCATTATTTCAAATAAGGATGGTTATAACCAAGAAAAACCTGTGTAGTCAGGTGTTGGAGATAATAAATAATTATAGTTGGACTATTTGCTAGCCACGCCTATAGTTATTGTTCCTAGTCTCGAAGATTATTAAAATAATATAATTTTAATATATATTGACACATTTTAACACAAAGTATCTTGCCCCAAATTAGGCATAGCCTGTGCTATGGGTTGCAAGACAACGATATACTTACTCAAACATACATAAATACATATAAACATCTCGTCTCGGAAACAAACATCTATATTCATCATATAAATGTTTGCACATATATATCTACTATGGTTTAAAAAGACTCGTCTAATATGCACATGATCAATAGGTTGAATGAAAAAGACAATCCACAAATTGATGCTAAAGTAAATAATATATCAGCGTAAGAAAAAATATTTAATAATCATGACGTAAACACTAAAGTATTTCTAGAACGATAATGACACAAAACGACAATTCAAATCGGAGTTTTCATAGAACGAGGTATATGAGTCAAGAACACCGCACTCATAAACATGAGTACACCCCATACTCTCACCCCTTGCTTGAAAAAGTCACCCCCGCACGTAGAAACAAAAAAAGGGCACCAAAGGGACGTTACGCATCCCAAGTAAGCTGAGCTCATTGCTAGGGTCTGCAGATGTCTTTAATGGCTTTAAATTATATGTAGAGAGAGCTAACTGCTCTCATAGGTGATAGATAGTGGATGATATTGCTTCGAAATCTCTCTGTTCCTGCTATTCCTCAATGTAGTGTTGCGGTGCGGATATAGTGATGCGATTAGAGGAAGCGTGAATAAAGAACATGAATTTAAAGTAAAATAAATATTCAAAATAAATAAATCATTGTATTTTATATTCTATGCTTGTATAATGAAACATACAGTTTTTAGTTTTTTTTTTATAATATAAAATGAATCCATATTAATAATGAAATAATAATTACATTGTATTAGATTAATGAATTAAGCTTATACATATTGGCCAAATATCTAAAGGTTTTCCTTTTCGGCTATAACTATATAAAATCGAAGGCATTTTGTACATAATTTAACAAATGTATTACGTGTAGTAGGATTTTTTACTACTGTACTGTACTATTTGACTGATTACGTACTAACGTATTAAATTATAAGAACAGTTTCACTTTGCAACTTCATTAAACAGAAAAAATGCATAGAAATTGTGAAATAATCACAATTACCGTACGAGTAAGAGTTACTAACGATCGTTATTATGAATTGTCATGATTGCGTAAATGCAGACGATTTCGCAGAGGAGTGAGGCGGGGTATGCCAAGGTTTCCGCTTCGCTTGTCGCGCCCCGCTACTCTCGTTAATGTAATCAGGGCTTTGTTTAATATTAAGTATTCTAAATGCCTAGCATCCAACATATATATCACTTCATATTTTTTTGTATTTCTCTTAGCTATAATAATGTTTTTCTATCAAATTTTTCTATCTATATAAATTTCTAAACTTGCCAAATGAACAGTTCCACAAATCAAAGTATTTTAATTTATCACAGGTTTACTTAAAAAGATATACATCACTGTATATTATTTTAAACAAAGTCCTCCGCCGCGTCTGTCTGTCTGTCTGTTCGCGATAAACTATGAAACTAGAGTATCTATTTTCATGCTGTTCACCAATGGATAGCTTAATTCTCGAGAAAGGTTTAACTATAAAATTTCTTAAGCTTTTGTATACATTAACGTAATTTGTAGGAGGGTTCGGAAAAAACTATGGCGCCTGGGAGCTTACAACGAAAACGCTGTCTAAGCCTTTTGGGATATAACAAAATAATGTATGTTGGAATTGTGTATCTTACATAGGTCTACAGAAAAGTCCGCGATAGTATATGTCTATCTCTTAAGGATTACATGCTATATCCATTTTAATACGGTAAAAATTGGCAATTATAAAGCGGTAATTCTATCAATCATTCTATTAATCTTTTATTACATTGAAATCAATCATATGTTTTTGTTTAATTTTTAACTCATGACTTTGATTTCACATTTCCAATGGCTGTAGGCTACATTATTCCCGAATTTTTTTATTGACAGAACAGTGTCTGTCGGGTCCACTTGTAATATATAGGACACTAGTGGACCCGACAGACTTTGTCCTGTACACACGTCTTAAATTTGAAAAATTGGTCCAGCCGGTAGGAGAAGTTCACTAACATACACATGAGCAGGAGAATTATATTATATGGACGGAATTGAGAATGTAAACCGATCACAAATTCACTGAAACAAACAAAAAAATCATGAACATCGGTCCAGCCGTTTAGGAGGTAGTTTAATTGTGAATCTAAACCATTCTCAAATCCACCTGAAGACACACACCAATCTCAAATTCACTGGAACACACAAAAATATCATCAAAATCGGTCCAGCCGTTTAGGAGGTAGTTCAATTGTGAATCTTAACCATCCTCAAAACCACCTGAAGATACACAGAACGTTTCATCAAAATCGATCCAGCCGTCTAGGAGGAGTTCAGTGACATACACACGCACACAAGAAATATATATATTAAGACTAGTTGACCCAGCAAAAGTAGTATTGCCATATAAAGTAATAAGAAAATTCATAATTAAAATTTTTCGGGTTTAAAAAATAGATGACGACCGATTCTCAGACTATATAATATTTAGGTTATATAGTTATTTTATAATTATCTAGGCTAATCATTGACGGGTGTGAAAAATTAGATGTCATCGGGAAACAGCTGTTATATTTCTGAATGTTGGCCAAGAAGTGCTTAGTATCATTTAGAAAGAAAGATATATAAAATCTAATTAGTTATTTATTTTAAATTATTCTTTCGATTTGATTTCTGAACGACGGGGAACACATCAAAGGAAAAACAAAATTTTTGTTTATATTTATATTTAATTTTCATATTTATTCACCTTTTAAACCTTCCCTGGACTTCCACAAATAATTCAACACCAAAATAAGCCAAATCGGTCTAGCCGTTCTCGAGTTTTAGCGAGACTTACGAACAGCAATTCATTTTTATATATATTTAGATAATATTTAACATATCATCATCATTTCAACCGGATGACGTCCACAGCTGGACAAAGGCCTCCCCTAAAGATCGCTACGACGATCGGTCCTGCGCTGCCCTAATCCAACCTATTCAGGCGATCTTGACCAGATCGTCGGTCCATCTTTGGTGGGTCTACCAACACTACGTCTTCCAATTCGTGGTTATGATATTAATCCCATAGTGTCAAGAGTGAGAAATTCGTAGAATTTAAAATTTCATTGGTTTAAAATTGGTAGGTATTGAGTTTCTATGGGAGCCCTGCAGATCGTTGAAATAGATTAATTAACATATAACTAGAATAACTGACCTGGTTACTAACTTAATTTGGTCTGGATGACTTATAAACACGAAACCACCATATAGAGTGCTCCACTCACCTTCTGCAACAAAAAATAATTATTTCAAATAAGGAAGAAGGAAAGAAGGTCTATAACAATACATAAATTCAATTTCAGTATCTTAAAGAGAAACAAAAAAAGCTTCAATTTCTTAGGGAGCGTATGAAATACGTGTGACAATTATCAGTACATGACGTTAATAGCATTCTTACATTGAATATTACAAAAAAAATCACCCTCTAACAGTGATTTATACGAAAATTACTTATAGTCTCCGTCAGAGCTAGGCACATCGGGTGCTTATAAAAGTGTATTTAAAACGTCATTGAAATAAATGATTTATTTGGCTTACAATGTCGTAAATTTGCTCGACTCGGCTCAAAGTGGGGACTATAAATATTAAAAATACCATAAGTAGCTTTTATAAGGTTTATGTTCGTACTAATAAAGTTGAACGCTTATTAATTTGTGATTAAGTTTTTATTTCTTTTATCTTACATATTTTACTGTGATTTAGTATGTTTAAAATAAATAAAATACAGTAATCTCTCAAATAACAGGTTTAGACACAGACATAAGAGTTAGGTGAATGAGTCACAATAATTTATTAATATAAGAGTTTTAATTTAATATTTATAGCAGGTACCAGATCGCCACATAAAATATGTTTCTTGAAGAATAAAAAATACGTTTCATGTAAATAAGACTCAAATGTTTTTTATGAATGGGCGTACAGGTCATATAGTGTAGTTATCACCACTGTACAGATTCACTGATCCTGGTTTTGAGACCAGAGGATTCACAGGAGCGTTATTAAACTTTTAAGAACGTGTACAAGCATTTTTTGAAGGTACTTATGTCTTATCGTCTTGGAGAAGCCGCGTAAGGAAGCCCATTCTTAGTATGTGGTAGAAGGTACCGCACTATAGACGACCGCATCCTAGTTGATGGGGATGATAATCTGGTATGTGGTGTAAAAATTGTGGAATGTACTGACATTGACAGCGCTCTTGTGATTCCACTGTTGTTGCAAGGAGTATAGATTACTCTTTACTATGGCGTGAGTGGCGGTGATCACTTCGAAGTAAATTATACAATTCGTATAATTTTCCAAGCGAACAAATCGATCCCCTCACAGCTCAAGATAAAAACCCGTCTGTCCACGATATTCCACCAACGAATTCTTTCGTATTTTGGCCATATAATGCGAAGTGGTAATGAGAGCCTGGAGAAATTGATCGTAGTTGGCAAATGTTGGTTCACAAATGGCAAGCGAGCCCAAGGCCGATCTCCTACCAGATGGACTGACCAAATAAAAGACTCTAGGTCCCCGAGGTTTTGCTCCGACGTCAGGGCTGCGATGAACAGAAGCCGATGGAAACAAATAGTTACACTTGTTGATGACCGAGAGGGATAGGGTCATGAGGGAACGACTAGAGAGAGAGATAGTTTTACAAAAGATAACTTTGAATTTTGTGGAACATCATTATTGACGCAGCAACGAAATTCGGAAAACCTCACAAAAATACTTCAGACAAAATCAGACAAAAAAGCCTATACCTCAACATTACCTCAAAAAATGACGAATTTGTGAGATTTTTCGTAGTAAAAAAGACATCAAGTTTTTTTTATCTCGCTTGTCGCTTTCAGGACAATCTTGCAATAACAGACCTGGGAATATTCATATCCCTGCACCGTTAATTTATGCAAGACGATACTTTGCCTTTATTAATAAAAAAATAACAAAGGCCTTCGTCAAAAATCGCAATCGCTAGTGACATCCAACACTTTCGAAGGGAGAGATGAAAAAATGAACCCCAACCTGACGTGTCATTGTGTGCCTTATTTTGTCACTTTAAAAGACTTTTTCTTTAATTCAAAATGTTGAGGAACAAAAACTGTCTAATTGTAACAGTTTTTTTGCATTGAAATTTTAAGCTCGATTATTTTTTCTTTTGTTGTATTTAAAGTTCTATATTCGATTTTAACCGTTATAAGATTGACGTATGAGAACGTACCATGCTCAGATTATAGTACATATCATGTGTTTTTTTTTATGACAATAAGGGACTAGACGAGCAGGACGTTCAGCTGATGGTAATTGATACCACCTGCATATTACAATACAGTGCCGCTCAGGATTCAGGAAATATTCTGAGCGTCACTAAAATTGCGCTCATCTGTTAAGTCTCATTTGCTCAGTAATTTCACTAGCTACGGCGCCCTTCAGAGCGAAACACAGTAATGCTAACACATTACTGCTTCACGGCAGAAATAGGCACCGTTGTGGTACCCATAATCTAGCCGGCTTCCTGTGCAAAGGAGCCGTGGTGTATTATCACAGTTGTTGCTATTTATATTTTATAGACGAATAATTATGCTTAAATGGTAGAACAAAGACTTAAACCAATGCTTACAATGAATAATAAATTATTATTACAATAAAAAAGCACTTTGTTATGTTTTAAAAGCGGTGGGTTATCAGGTTACCAGTGGCAGGCTCCTTTGTACAGGATGCCGGCTAGATTATGGTTACCACAACGGCGCCTATTTCTGCCGTAAAGCATTAATGTGTAAGCATTACTGTGTTTCGGTCTGAAGGGCGCCGTAGCTAGTGTAATTACTGAGCAAATGAGACTTAACATCTTATGTCTCAAGGTGACAAGCGCAGTTGTAGTGCCGCTCAGAATTTTTGGGTTTTTTCAAGAATACTGAGCGGCACTGCATTGTAATGGACAGGGCGTATCAATTACCATCAGGCTGAACGTCCTGTTCGTCTCGTCCCTTATTTACATAAAAAAAAAAGATTCGCAAGAGCGACATCTCAAGTCAATTTCCTAATATGCATACTGGGGTTGAGCAGGTTATCAACTGTAAAGTAGATCCTGTGTAGATGAAACTACAACGTGAGAGTTGAACAAAGCATACAAGATTTTGTGACGATACGTCACTCGAACGGTTAGATCAGTTGGAAGGATACTCGCACGAAACGCGAGAGGTCGTGGGTTCGAGTCCCGCATCGTTCATAAAATTTTGTTTTCAAATTTTATTTTAGTACAATTAAGCATTAATTTAATAGCTAGCTAAAAGTTAATCGGTTAGTTATTTAATTTTGCGTTTTTGTAAATATATAACGTTTTCACTTGTTATCTATGTAAACACACAGTAGAACCATTATTTTTTTATTATATTAAAATATCTAATTGTGTGATAAAAAAATCTTTTCATAATATTTTATTTAGATCAATGAGTTTATAAGTTAGAATATGTGTATTATATTCGAGTATATTAAGATTTTGTGTAATTACCACACCTGTGACAAGGTGAAAACTTCGAAACATGTTATTAATTCAATCCGATCGATCGGAAGGAACCCTTCTTATTATAATTGTGCACAATAGAGATCCGGTCCGATACGGATTTCTATTATTTATAGTTTCCGATCAAACTCTGTGTACGCCTTAATTATCGGGTGCAGTGTGTCGCGCCCTTAATGTTTTCTTTCAAAACTTTCACGGTGTCGGTGAAATTTTACGCTGTTTAAATTTAACCGACTTTATCGGGGTGATGGTAATTAAAATATATTTTTGGTTATTTGAAGCAGTATTGGTAAGAAAGCTGTAACTTAATAAGGGTTTCACATACCTAATCTTATATATTGAAAATATAATATAAGCCTTTGTATACTATGCGGGGTTATGGTAAACAAAAAAATGATGTAAAATTTCTAATTATAAATAGTAAATATCGTCGATAGGTAAGGCCCATGACGATGACAACTAACAGTGGGAGGCTCCTTTGCACAGGATGCCGGCTAGATTATGGGTACCACAACTACACCTATTTCTGCCGTGAAGTGTGTAAACATTATTGTGTTTCGGTCTGAAGGGCGCCGTAGCTGGTGAAATTACTGGGCAAATGAGACTTAACATCTTATTTTCAAAGTTGACGAGTGCAATTGTAGTGCTGCTCAGAATTATTGTGTTTTTCAAGAATCCTGAGTGGCACTGCATTGTAATGGGCACGGCGTATCAGTTACCATCAACTCAAGGCCCTGCTCGTCAGAAAAAAAGGTAAGTAGGTTGGTCAACTGTCACAATGGTTAGGCTGCTAGACAACTATTTTATGAGCTTTTATGCAGATGAACGAAAGGAACCATCGTAACTTGTACCCGAGTGATGAATATTTCCTCTGCTTTTGATTTTCTGCAGTTTTCCCGGCTGTAACTGCCGCTATAGATGTGCTTTTAATAAAAGTAAGATAGTAGTCCAGATATAGGTTTTTAAATTAATAGAGTTTAATTAAGTTTAAAAATACGATTTTTTTACTGTATTTTCTGTCATTATTTTTAGAACTTTAGTCGAATACGACGATACACTTATTCTTAGATTTTACGATCAAAATGTGAATTTACCGTGTCGTGAAATGGGGCTACGTCAGGGAGTAAGAGACCTTGAATGACAGTGGAAGAAGTTAAGTATGTCAGGCTTATATCAGGTGTGTCACCTTTTACATAAAAAAAATAATCTCCCAGCGATAATATGATGTCTACAGGCCTACAAAATGTGGTGCTACCGCCAAATATTGAGCATCACCTGGACACAGAAGGAAAGAAAGAAACATGAATCATCATAAGAAAAATGATGCCTGTAAAGAAGAGAAAGTTATAGTATCTTCCCATTTACTCAGACACGATATCTTTAAACTGCTTTAGCTCATTATGATGGGGAAGAAAAAGAAAGAGATCCACTGGGTGATGAAGAAATTCCTGGCTACTGAATATATGGCTAGTGGACCGGGTTTCTTCTATCGAACAGCTGTACGTCTCACTGGTAATACGGATGGATTCAAAAACCTGACGGCCAACCTGATATTTAAGATGTGGACAAGCTGCCAAACTGACGTCACGTCCATGAATATACCTCAAAAATTATTAAAGAAAGACGACTATTGCTGACATAATGCTGTTCTTAATTTTAATTTTGTTTTGTGTGGCAATGGCAAGTTTAAATCAAGTTTAATTGTTTTTATTTGTTGTTAGTTTTAATTTTAGATCCGAGTTTCACTATTTTTTGTGCTTTGTGCTCATAGAGAATTAATAGTTTGTACACCTTCGTGTGACAGGACTGTGCGTTAGTAGCGCTCTCTGGGTTTCCACGGAAGACTAGCGTTGTGGATTCTTTCGAAACCAGAACTATGCTGAGTTGGGGGCCCATTGGCGTCATTAGATCATAATTAGATTCTGATGACGTCAATAAGCATTTTTTCTTTCCTTCTTTCTTTCTTTTTAGTATGACAAAGTTCTAAAACGCAAGCTTAATAAACCAATGAATATTTGTATATATATGTATGCAGCCATGAATGAATATATTAAAAATAACAAACATTGAACTTTATAACATAAAAAAACAACAAATAAAGGTGTACTTATGTTTTTTGCTTGTCGATCAGAGGAAGTTTTAATAAGGTAGAAATTGTTTTGAAATGTGATCAAAAAGCGTGAAGATTTTGTTAGGATTATGTCGGTGAAGCCGTACATGCGCTTCTCAAACGTTTTAGTTTAAAGTTAACTCAGATATAAGTAAGAATATAAAATAAAGGTAATGTAAAAATACAAAAAAAATAATATTGTTTAAGTTTTAATTTTTTACAGTGTATATTTCGATTTATGAATAATTAAGATAAATATTACATTGAAAACTAAACTTTTAGAATTTCGATTCTATTAATAATTATAAATACGTATTATTTATTACAATAGACATAATATGCAGACTTTATAACCATCAGGCTTTGGAGTGCGTTTTAATTTGAATTTCTTCAGAGCAACAGCAGTGCAATCTAATCTAGTTAGTACCTACTAACAGGTACATTGCCTACCTACATTGAACATTCTAGACCGTTATTGACAATGATAAAACAATAACAATTTTTGAAATAAAAATTGAGTAGGGAGGAGAAAGGAGGGAGGAATTTCCAAAGATAATAAAACACATAATATAAGTCTAATGCTGGTACGAAGTTTGAGAGCCACTGAGTACATTCTGCGTACCGATCAAGACCACAATAAGCTACAATGTTTCATTGTAAAGTGATATATTTGTATTTTTAGACCCCTTGCAAGAACTATTGAACGGTAAATTTTAATCCCCATACAAATACCTAAGACTGTGAAATAAGGGTTGAAAGTAAATAGCGGCGATAAATGAAAAATTACAATTTTGTTAACTGCGGTAAGATTATTTCTTGACGATATGAATGATATTATAAATGTTCTCTCATTTGTAATCTTGTGTGCTACATAAGCACCAATAGAACTCATTTATTGAAATATTTATGAGTAATTGGCACTGTTATAATTATTACTATTTGTAGACTTATTGACGACAATTTCATTATTAGGAAAGTATTTTAAAATTGTTTTCTGTTTTCAACAAATGTGATGTGATTTAGAAGATTTTCTTATAAAGTTTAAGCATTGAATCAATAAATAAATATTTGATTTGAGTCGAGCCCCGTTGTTCCAGGGCTATATGTGTATCTATCGCACAATGGGTTGCGGGTTCGATTGGTATCATATAGTTAAATGGTTCTCGTCATCATATCAGCCGGAAGACGTCCACTGCTGGACAAAAGCCTCCCTCAAAAAACTCCAAGATGATCGGTCCTGCGCTACCCTCATCCAACGTATTCCAGTGATCTTGACCAGTTCAACGGTCCAATTTGTGCGTCTTCAAGTTTTAATTTAATTGAAATTCAAATTACTTATGCTTCTATATATACAATGATATTTAATTGACACTATCTGAATGGTAATATTATAATAACGAATCACATATTATAGTATTATATAAAAATCAACTATAAAATATAAAATACCCCAACTTCCATTTGCTAGCCATGATAACTTGATAACACAGCATATAAGACCAGAAATACTAATTTTCGTTATACATAATAGCTGTGTAATCGCAAATTTCATCAGATTAAACCATTTAAATCCGTAATAAAAGTTTACGACTCCCGCAAGAGCTCTGTCATATATGTACTGATAAAAACTCCCGTCTTATCACACTGTGTGACGTATCAACTACAAATGTTATGACAATCCAGACGCACCCCATGCGAACACCATAAAATAACCATTTCTTACATGTTATATTGCCTCTAAAAGGTATAGCGTAGTGTATGGGTTAAATAGCTATCTAAACGTGTATTAAAATCCGACCGATACAAACTACTCGACTGGAAACCGTAAAATTGTAGAGCTACGATTAATAGAGCAGCCATTTTCATTGTTATATTTATTTCCTTCTTAATTTGCTACTAAATTATCATTTATCTTGAATATATATGAACAGACAATTATTATAGTTACTAAGAAATGTTATTATAATATAAATTTATTATTTAATTTGAATAATATCAATATCATATAGCGAGTTTTTAAAAAATATGTGAAAGGAATTTTAAATATAAATATTGAACGATAATTCTAGTTCTAACTAAAGTTAGAGTGCTTGAAATACATTGAAAATTGTAAATTTGTTTTTTGTGTACTAAACACATGTAAACAAAATAGTTAAGCCGTTGTGAATAAAAAATACTTTCCGATAATTTGTTTAGATAGTGTAAGTATTTTCGCTATTTTGTTTGTTTTTATTATTTCCCATTATCATTCCAATTTTCAAAGTATAAAATTATAATTGATAAAGTGATTTTTATACCCTTAATGGAATATTATTCCAAACATTTTCACTTTTAGTTAAATGTGGTTTCATAAAACCACACAATCCTTTTTTTATCCGTGATCAAGCGTATTTTAACTTCACATAAAATATCAAAGAGGCAAAATACGTACACTTTGACATCATACATCATGGAATATATTGATACGCATTCTGGAAAACAAACTACATGTGATGATCATTTTCCGACCCATCTATTTCACTGTCAGTTTCATGAAATACACGTTATTACTATCGTAGCAAAGTGTTATGATATTTTTGTAAATCAGCAACTAAGAACGTCTCTGTCTATATATTTAAAGTCTGCGCTCTATAAACAACCACAAAACAATTTCAGGTAGCAAAGGGATGATCATGTGAAAATTGTGTGTTCGACATACTTACACCCATAAATAAGACATTAGCAGATCGTAGAGCGGACTTTATTGCATACAGTCCAATAAATAATTTCGATACTTAAACAACTATTATACTTTAATTCAATTGCATTTACGATTTATTATTATAATAGAAAGAATATACAGTTTTTTTTTGAAGTCACTAGTATATGTCCTAAAATGCTGTTATTTTTTTTCCGTATAATATTCACGTCTCTATTCATTATAAGCTAATGACGAAGAGAAATAAAATCCAAAAAAATGTGAAAAGAAATATTAAATTATGTTGTAAATTCTTATTTTTTACATTATTAACAATTTTTAGAATACAATCTAAGCACGAATTTTGCAATAGTGTTATTATTTAAACAGAATATAATTGTTAAAAAATATGACTGACACTAAGCACTTCTTAAAAATCAAATGGAAGTATCCAAAATTTTGATTTAAACACTCCCGGTACAATTACTATGAGATTAGTTCGAACATGTATTTTGAATACAGAATTTTGTAATTAATAAGAAATAATTATAATCAATTGAGAGACACGGACAAGTAAAATAAGAAGGACTCCGTGTCACCTTATATAACAGTGAGGCACCAAAACAAGCCGGTAAACGTGTAAATACATAGCCCCACGCATACACCTACACTAATACAAGCCGATCAGCCGCCATTATGAGATTTGCCATCGTCTGTGACAGGTCAGTTTGCGTCTCAATAAAATATTTTAAAAATGCCGTCGTGCATTGTGAAAAGGTGTAAAAACAATACTATAAAAGTATTTCTGGATATATGATTATTTAAGGAAGAAAAAAATGTGTATCTGGTATACCCCGTAACCACACACACACTAGCATAAAGGTGCTTCACTTGCTAATATCACGGCGCGGAGTCCTCCTTTTTTAACTAAAGTGATGTTAAGTGAGGTTAAGAGATTTATGATGAGTGATGAGTTTTTATTTATTTATTAGGTTAATAAATAGTTTTCTTTAGTGCTAAGTAGTGCTAATAGTGCTAAGCTAAAATAACATTATAAAATAAGGAAAATAAAATCTTTCTACTAATCTCATACTTAATATATGGGAGTGTTTAATATAAATATTTTGAATAAGTGCTTATCATTTGATTTTCAAAAAGTTATTAAATCGAGTTAAAGTTTTTTGATATCTGTAATAGTAATGGAAAAATCGCCACACTTAACGATTACACCCTGTACGATTAATAATCTTTTATCAGTGGGAGGCTCCTTTGCACAGGATGCTGTCTAGATTATGGGTTCCACAACGGCGCCTATTTCCGCCTAAATTTAGGGTTTTTCAATAATCCTATGCGGTACTGGATTGTACCAATTACCATAAGCTGAACGTCCCTTATTTACATAAAAAAAAGTTTAAAACATGACATATCATCTCAGTAGTGGACCTGTATACTTAGCTAGGGGTCCTAGGCTTAAATCCCTGTAGTTGTGTGGAAGTCTTGGACCTTTATGTATGTTTGTTTTAAACACATTTTTGCTTGGCACACATGGTACAAGTTATGCATATATATAGTAGTAGATAATTGGAATTGCACTTATTATCATAAATATAAAAATAAAAATCAACAGACTATAGCATCAGTGGGAGGCTCCTTTGCAAACGATGCCGGCTAGATAATGGGTACCATAACAGCGCCTATTTCTGCCGTGAAGCAGTAATGTGTAAACATTACTGTGTTTAGGTCTGAAAGGCGCCGTAGCTAGTAAAATCACTGGGCAAATGAGACTTAACATCATATGTCTTAAGGTAACGAGCGCAATTGGAGTGCCGCTCAGAATTTTTGGGTTTTTCAAGAACCTGAACGGCACTGTAATAGGCAGGGCGTATCAATTACCATCAGCTGAACGTCCTGCTTATCTCGTCCCTTATTATCATAAAAAAGACCAACGAATATAATTAGTTATAATCCATCATAACTAAACATAATTATACAGTTAGTGTTCATTAAAATTAAAACATGTGTTTTTCTTATATCAGCAGCAAATATCGGGGAAGGGTGTCAAAAGGCGCTTAGAATGGACAAGATTGCTTGATAACTCCACCCTACCTGTATGTTACGAGTGGTCTTTTAAACGGACACTTCTCACTTTTCAACTGTCACTTATATTGTTTTTGAATGATTGATCGTAATTATGTGAATTTATTTGGTAGCAAACATCGTTACGGGTATGAAATTGTTCTTGCTTTACTTCATAAGAAGATACTGGAAGTGAAATCCCACGTTAAAAATCGCCTGTTTTTACCGGAAAGGCGGAGGTGAAATAACGCGATGAAAGGCATAAAAGGTAATTTATTGTCTCAAAATTGATTCCTTTAAAATTCTCTTTGATGTCATTCCTAATATACTAGACACTACTACCTCTTCGGAAACAAATGATGGCGCTCTGAGTCTGATTCTTTTTTTGTGCTCTTTTTAATCAAATATACAATGTTGTACTGTCATTGCTATTGCTGTAAAATAACTAGTCCTAGGCTGTCGGATCACTTAGTTTAATATATTATGGTTTATTTAAGTTACTGCGAAAACTCTTCTATAGCCTGCAACATGTTATCATAAAATATTACATTTCATCAGTATTTCACAATTTTTAACTAACGTGCGGTTTTTACGTAAACCCATAAGACATTTTCCATACTACCAGAGGGTATTGGGGCCCTCGACTTCGTTTAGAGTCCACAAATTACACCCTCGCTGGGAATCACTAACTTCCTCACATTAGTGAACAATTTGCCGTTCTCTCACGTGGTTGTACGTACAACCAAACTTTAAACAGAATCCTGTGCTGCTTCTAGGTCCATACGGCATGGGTTATTTCCAAAAAAAGGGGGGATTTTTTTTCTTCAAATAAAGCTGGTATCGCTCATGTGATACCTCTGGTCACTGTTGTTCGTTCTTCATTGTCTCAATCTATATAACAGTTAGTTAAAAAGATACTAGAAACAATAACATATGCGAACAAAAGGCTCGAATCTCGATACACTGATGCCTGTTGAAAGGTTTGATAGACATGGGTCGAACCGGAAGCCTCCCTTCGTCCGGCGCCGGCCCATACATTCATTAAACCAATCAATAGATTGTCAATGGAATAAAAATTAATATGAATATATTATTAATTCGGTAGTTTATATCGCACTGTAAATGTACAGGAAAAATAATAGTTAAAAAGAGCCAACTGACGCGGAGCGCAAGCTATGACGTAATAGTTCATGATAAAAATGAACAAGCGCAAAGATTTGGTTGAAATTGACATTTGTCGCCATTTTTTTTTCTTCCAGTTTGCTCTGATCAATGGCGTCACTTTTAAAATATTTGAATTCCTAGAAATTATTACACTTTTAAAAAAATAATTCCTTGCTGAAAATAACATTATCATTCATAGTACTGTATTTCTAAGCAAATTAATTTCATAAAAAAATATTTGGCCTTTAAACTATATGCATATACCCTATTGTAACTATCCAATATCCATGGATGAGACAGTCCGTGATGAGTGAGGAGATATAACGAACGTGCGGCTATTAGCTATCTCTTTTTAGATGGATAGAATTGGATTAGTGCACGTCATGTTCTATATGTTTATGTATACAACAGCTGTACAGAAAAGAGATAGGTTGCGTGTATATATTCGGTTATATTACATACGTTCACTATTAAATTCAGTATCGGCGTTGAAATAAATAAGAAGGCATTTTGTTTAATTTCTTCCAAGCGCCACTCTTGGTTTCATGTAACCTAGAGATTTTACAGTGATATTTCGCGTTGAAAACTTTATTTGACATTAATCGGTGGCTCCTCATATTAATGTTCTATAAAAAATGTATATTTATATATATATGTAGCTTTGGCAATTAATTATTAAACAAAGAATACGGCTGTATGGGCCTTGAACCCTTTGCCTGTCCTAATAATGGACGAAGAAACCAAAATAACGAATATCACAAACGTCAGAAAATTTTAGGAACCAACTTCGGTTTTCAAGGAGCTTTCTCCCTCGTCGTCGTTTGTAGTACAAAGCTGTGGAATGAGCTTCCTTGTGCGGTGTTTCCGGGACGATACGACATGGGTACCTTCAAAAAAAGCGCGTACACCTTCCTTAAAGGCCGGCAACGCTCTTGTGATTCCTCTGTTATTGCAAGAGAATGTGGGCGGCTGTGACCCGTACGCTCGTTTGTCCTCCTATTCCATAAAAAAAACTTCACCCTGTTACTTTTGTATGACAGTGATGAGCGTGCATCTTTAAATTTCACTCTCATATTTTTTTCATAACGCGCCTAAAGAAGTTTAACTCCAATAAAAATATATTCTGTTTTAGGACATTTATTGTTCCATAAAGGAATTTCCACTTAAATGGAACTTACAGGCTATTTTATAAAAAGTGGGTAACAAAATTGCATCTTAAAGCGTATAGTAAATATAAAGTAATTAAAATAGGTAAGTATAGCTTATATACATTTCTAATATAAATATTTAATAAAAATTATAATACAAATATTTTATAAAAATTATGAAACTAGTAAGTAGTTTTAAAACAACATCTATGTATATATGTTGGATAACCCCTTTACTACTAGTCTATCTCAAAAATCTTTATAGTAAAATTCATATGCATTGATTAATAAGCGCTAATTCTATATGCACGAGTTGATTGCATTAAGTAATTACAATGTACATAATTATTAGACTGGTTAATTTCCGAAGCCTTACAAGCTCTCTGCATTTACAAGGCTTCTAGGCCTTGCTCATTTACACCCAGGCTGCATGCAGATTATAATTATATATCTATCTATGTGCGTATAGTTTTCCGCACCTAATTGCATAAAATACTGCCTCGTTTGAGTCACACATTTGTGTCAACTACTTGCGAACGTTCGACTAACTATATAGCTATATCGTAGCAACACTTATCGTTTAAGCAAAATACTTGTAGCTCTATTTTTTACGTAATTATTTGGTATCTGCGTAAAAATTTACATTTTTGATAATTTATTTATTTAACCCGATGTTTAGTGACCTTAGCAGAAGCACATTTTAAGCTGTAATGTTAGCTGGAGTTTCAACTATGATATTTCGCGTTTTATTTAATAGAGTCCATTTCACGAAAGAAGTCTCACAGACGAGACGCTGCAGTCATGCCAACAAAATATCTGTACAATTGTTGATTGATTTTTGATCAATTTAGCTACTCACAACGGCACAAATTTTCACGAGAGTTTAAGACGTTTGCTATATTATATATACGAATAGGTATTTGTGATTTTAAACATCTTTACTACGATTTTTGTGGTAGTTAAAATTGAGGGATATTTTTGGGAATATCAAGAGGGCGTGTAAAAAATTTGTGGGGTTTGACAAACACTAATAAAGAGACAAAGATATGTCTTTTATATAGAAGTATCAATTTATTCAGAAACATATGACATTACATACTTAGTCTTACGGTAGGGCGAAATGATCGGTGTCGTATCATTGTACGCTTCGCCTTAATACACATAGTGATACAAATCAGATTATATTGTCACTAGGTGATCTACCTATTGACAATATAATCTGATTCTATTAGAAATAGGATTGATTTTAGTTCATTAACACAATAACTATTGTGAATTATTACAGCGAATTCTAATTTGTTTGTTAATTCTTCGCTTGCAATTTGCACGATAATATTATGCAAATATTTAATTAAGTTCTCAGAAACGGAACGGCAGTGGAATGAAAGTTTTTTGCTTGGAACACTAACTTTGATTAAGAGTCGTCATAAGAAATGCAACAACTTATTACTTTAGTAATATTTGCATATTTTATTTTGTATTGTTTGTTTTAAATATTAAGTAATATTGAAGTCTTTGATAAGGATACCGTACTACCTCAGAACAATATGTTTTTTATTACGACAACTTCATAATGTAGTGTGCGGCTATTTGTGTGCGTAGCATCTTCCCACTCAATGGCATCTTTCGAATTTTGTAACTTATATACGTTTCGTGTTATTTTAAACAGAAATTAATAAAATACAAAATACTTACTGATGATATGTGATCCCAGTGTCTTTCTTATTTCTTGTAGTATTATTTTTACAAAGTTATACTATGCAACCCAGCATTTTAGATTCAATTCTAAGCAAAGTTTAATAGAACATGTGGCACGTCCACATCAGACATTTTTCGAGACTAGCTCGAGTACGCCCATTTGGGCGTAGTATTAGCTGCCGCACTTTGCGACTACGCCTGCGGTATCCAGTTGGAGCGCAGCGGATACCAATCCATAATCTCAGATGGAAGTAGTTAAATTATTTGTTTCTGGAATAATGAAATTTAATTATGAAGTAATACATATCATTTATCACCAATATTTTGTCTAAAGAGGTCGTTGTTTTTTTTTTGGTATTTTTATTAATAACACTTTATTGTTGTTACTTTAAATTACTTCAAATAGATAATAGACTTAGATTTACTTCAAAGTCAAAGTTTAATAAACTTTAATCAAATAGACTTAACTACAATATGTTCGGAAAAAGTAGAGCTCGTGAGAAGAACATACGAGAAACTCAACGCTCATTCGACCTTACTTACATAAATATGATGAGATATGTTTAAAAATCCAACTTAAGTTTTTATATATACTTATACTTTTATACGATAGTCTGAAGTATTTCTGTTCAGGTGTATGTATTTAGGGTTACTTTAAAAGTAATTTATACTTCTTACTGACATAACTTAAGGGCATCTTCTGCATAATTCTAGTTTGCATAATGTTGACAAGGAGCCACAATCAAGGAAGGGTACCACTGCATATATATGTAAATAATTTTAGCACGCGTTTGAAATTGTTATAACAGTGATATGTAAAATAGCCTTCATAGATAGCAGAGGAACTCGTGGTATTCCATTCATATTGTAATTTTTTAAAATAGATTTAATCGTCATATTGTTGAAAATAAGCACGTGCTACAAATTTAAATAAAATAAATAAGACTGAAGGTAATTTGATTAAGTTGTCGTTATAATATTTATACTGCAATTTTAGTTGGAGTTTTAGCATTGTCTTACTTAGAATTTGTAATGTATGAAATTGTGTTATCATTCTATTATTGTCGTAAACAAAACAAGAACAAACGCTATTCAGAAATGTATCTCGCCGTGCCGACGGGTAACTCTGACGTGTTCTCATGCGGTGTTTAAAACCAACACATCGTCACAATTTGAATCCACAGCAGTTTTGTTTCAAAACACAGCGACATTGTCTCGCAAATATTACTTAAAAATAGCAAAACAAACTTCATACTATTTATTTTAATAATAATACACAAAGCGATGATATTTAGAAATGCAAATTTCTATTGTTGCACCCAAATTATGAGAACCGTAACGGATCGATCGAATGACTTTAAACAGTATTAGAATATTTTTTCAATCAATAACTGATATATGCAAATGTGTACAAAAGACATTGTTGAACTCTGCGCGACAAAGCTACGACCGTTATAGCAGCTCGAAATTTCATCAAAGGTGCACCAGAAAATAATTGATCGAAGTGCATTGTTGCGAATGATGCGTTCTGGGACCCTTCGAGTATCGAGAGGTTGGGAGAATCCGTAAATTAACCATCGATGGGTCTAAATTTAATTTTACGATCCGATACCTGCCCCTAGCCGACAAAAGTTTCGTAATCAAATTATGCAACCGATGTCACTATTGTTATATGCATAAATTTCAGGCATTTCAATGTTCTCGCAGATACGTTGAGGGGTTAAGCGGAAGAGAATAATACACGTTGTATCAAGAAGGCCATTGATTGTCGAGATGTGGGAAGCAGGGATGATACTTATCAGATAATTGTTACGAATTTTATTATCTAGGGATCAACGCATATCTCCATACATGTTTCTCCATTCGTCATACAAACAAAAATAGCATAGCTTAATGATTAAGACGATATATGACGCTACAGTCAAAGATATAAATTTGTGCTGTGATGCTGATTGCTATTATGTCGTACCAAAATTCTCACCCTTAAAGGAAACAACGCAGAATATTATATTACAAAAGTTCGTTATAAAAGAAACCGTTACTATAACCAAAGGGTATGACAGTACTGGGGTGATCCAATTTTAGTAAAATACCTTCAACAGTAATGATATGGAGCACGGGCGATGCATATTTTATCTGTAGAAAAAGAATTTCTAAGACGCAGCGAATATTGATATGTAGATGAGATGACACAGGTAGAATTGGGATGTATTGAAATTAGATATGAAAGGAATTCAATGTTCCCTGATCATTTATTGACGATATATATGCGGAAAAGAAACCGAATGAAAGTTCACGCTTAGACTATTTTGGGGTAGTGGAATATTCTAGAAATTTACTTCAAAGATATCTTGAAATCGAACTACAAAGTAAATGACTATAAAGTGACAGGAAGTGATTATAGCTTACTGGCTGGAAGCAAATCCAATGAAGAATTTATTTATAATATATCGAATTTAAAACTTTTTGGTGATTGTTTAGAAATGCCGTGGGATTTCTGTTGTACTACTTCTCTCAGTTGATGATTTAGAAAAACTGTACAGATAATTTTATCATAAGCAACTTAATACTTAATAAAATATTTGATTTTTTAAGAAGTAATAACTACAAAACGTATGCATAAATTCCATTAATTTCAATAATTACTCTCATACACTGCAATTTATAGAATTATAAAGTAAATTAAAGAGCTGTTTAAGAAAATATTTATAGATGTTTAGAAAGCCATAAAAATATTTAACAAAAACTGTTCTATTTAACATATGAAGAGTCCACGCGCCAATTTACATATTCTTGCCTCAAAAAACGTTTCTTATCTATAGGGCCTTATTACCATAGATTTATTCAATTGACACGGGTGTAAAATTCGGGAGGAAGGGAATTTGCATAAGTCCGGCACGAGACAAAATTTTTACATATTGAAGATAGGCTGCTTGTAAGAAAGCGTGCCTATGCTAATGTAACTTTGAAAGCATATGATAATTTTATCAAAATAGATTATAATGGATCATGTCATCAACTTCTGGCGAGAATGTACTTTATTATACAATTATTGTCCTTCTTCATATTGAATAAGTCAAATATCTTCTTATAACAAGGGTTGAAAGAGTTAATGTACTTAAATATTATTTCATACTAAAATAGGTACTTGTTTTTACAGAGTAATATTAAAATAAATTAAATTTTTTTCGCTAATTTCAAAGAATGCATATACATTTTAGTGGTTGAGGCTTCTAAGTAAGTTGTCTCAAGACACTTGTAATAAGAATATCTAGCAACTTCCTTAGCGGGTACATAATATTTGATAAACAATATAAAAATAAACAAAAATGATTAAAAAACAAATTTTATAATTTTCGCACAATTAAAATAAGTCTGAAAAACTGTGTGTGTGTGGGTTGTGTGTGTGTGTGTATGTGACTGAGTGTGTGCATGTGGGTTTGAGTTTGAACCTGCGTGTGCTTGTCATGTCAGTCTGATCAGAAGATTTTCCACTTCATCATAAGCAAGACAAGTTAGCCAATGACTTAAAGCTTTTCTGAAATATGTAATTTCATAGGATATATTTATATATTTATTTATTTATCATTCTTTATAGCTAAAAAAATATAAAGAGTATATAAAAAATAAGACAGAATAGATACGCCAATTAAAAGGAATACTACACAACAGTTCAATGTATGTGACGAAATTTGTAGTTTATGACAAAAACAAAAAAAAATAATAGGAATAAAAGAACAAATCGTATCCATATTGTACTCAATATGGATAACGTTAAGTGAATTATAGGCAAAGATAACATAATACAAACTCCCTGAATTTTACACCCTACCAATTTTAGTACATTCCCAATTTTGGGGGGGTTTGAGTATCAGGTTTTCGTATTCAAACACGAATTGCAATAATAATCTGTTAAGTATTTATTTATATAAGTGTTTATTACTATTATAATAAAGAGTATGTATTAATTTTTGAGTTTACGCGAAAAAAGTTGTGAAGAATGTTGTTGTATGACAGTTGATCTCGACCAACTGTCTTTGACTCCCTTAATTAGGATGATTTTTAGAGTTTTTGCTTGTGCGTGTGATTTTTTTCGCTAATCTGAGAGATGTCATAACTCATTTGGATTTAAATCACTGATGTATGTAGCGTTCCGCATTTTATTTACCTAGAATTAAAAAGAGAACATTCAAAATCATGGAGTTACGAGTAAGTCCAAATTTTGTTAAAATATCGATATAGAAACCAATAAATTTAATGTATACGTTGGCATAAAAATCCATGCAATTGTCAAACCAAAAGCACCAGTAAGTACAGAAAAAATAGGGAATTAAAAATATAAAATACTCGAACGGAGGAAACTTTTCAGTTTTTGGCAATTTATAGTTCAATCCTTACTTCATAGACCGATAACTTAGCAGATCGCCTGACACGCCAACACTATTTTAACCGACATTCCCAAACATGCAATTAAAAAAAGGCTATTTATAGCTGAAAAGTTTAACTTGGGGGTAAATTTTCATAAGTTATTGTATACTTTTTATAACGATATTGTTATGTGGCTCAGTTTTTGAGTTCCATACTCAAAGTTATTATAAGAGTAACGAAAAAATCACCTTTTTGCTCTTATATTATGATTTAAATATTAGTCTTTATAAGATACATAATAGCTTTAAATAAAAAAAATTAAATGTACATACTTTTATAATAAGGTACCAGCCACTGTTCAGGCATTATCTATAAACAAATTAAAATGTTTAACCAAAAAAATTGCTCTGTCGTAAATCCTACTACTTCACAGCTGAATATCTAAGTTACCAGACAGCCTGAGACTAGATTATGATTATTTTATAGCAATAGCAATGACAGTACAGTACTGTATTTTTTAATTAAAAAGAGCGCAAAAAAAGAATGCTGTTAGAGTTTCTTGCGCCTCTTCTTCTCTCTCAGAGCGCCATTTGCTTCCGAAGCGGTAGTAGTAGTATTAGAAATGACATCAAAAAGATTTTTAAAGGAAATTTTGAGAAAATAAAAGCCTTTAATGCCATTTTTATTCTTCCATTTTCGATCTTCGATCGACTATCTATTTTAGTTCTACTGGGACTGAATACCTTGTAAGAGTTTATGAAGTTCGATAATTCTGTACAAGAGTTGATTAAATATTCCACGATTTATGGATTATACGTAGTCCGGACGGCTGAATTACCTAGTGCTTACAGGGCTGAGGTGTAAATAAAAATTTGTATTTAATCATAGAAATGAGGGAAATCTCCTAATAATAACGAGGTACTTTAGCCGTCACAGATTTACAAACAGGCGGTTAGAGAGACATCTTAAGAACTAGCAGTTGCCCGCGACTTCGTTTGCGTATAATTTCTAATTTACTATGAGATTATTTTCCTGCTGAAAGTGCAATCAAACCTATCCACAAAAGTCCTACTGCTAAAAAATTACAATTAGTAAAAACAAAGTAAGTACAACTGGTCGTGAAAGAAACAATTTCTGAGATATATGTACACTACTATTTAAAGCGAATAATCTATATGTCGATTTTTAAGTCTCTAACTTCAATTCTTCATACAACATTCGAACCCCAATCACCCCCTTAGGCGAGGATTTTCTCAAATCCGTTTATTAGCTGACACCTACTTCCTAGAAATAATCTACCTTCCAAATATCAAGTTTTGTAGGCTTTGTAGTTTCTGAGTCAGTCAGTGAGTGAATTTCGCTTTTATATAATAAATATATAGCTTACTAGGAGGTGGAGTTATGCAATGCTAGTACTCTTTTTGTACGTTTGCTTCGTATATTGAAAGAAGAATACAAATGGTCACATAAATATTTCATTTTGACAAGGCACTCATAGTTAAGCGACTGATATCTACAAATTTTAAGGGAAGTAGGCAATGTACTCCTAAATGCATCCTCCTAGCCCTGTTGAGGCTTATTAGAATTGTCATGAGACCTTGATAGTCTTTCTGTTAAAGAATTCTCATAAATCAAATGTTTCTATGTGTGGACTTAATTATCCTGAATCAAAATGTTAGGTAAAATGCCAACAATCCTACACCATATAGATAGTTAATATCATCAACTTTTAAAGACTGTACTCCTATTTTACAGGTTTCTTATTAGCTTCACCTGTATGTATGTTTCTTTGTAACAGCCTCATTTCAGTGCGATTTTGACCCACTTTAAACAGCCAGATTTGGTTAAAATTTTTCAATTTGCAAAATAAGATTTTTTAAAATTTTTTCGCCTTTCGTCGATAAAGCTGGAATTGGTGTTCATTTTAAATTTCAACCATTATCTTTTCAACCAAAGCGTGTTTTTTAGTTTTTATTTAAACTATTTTTATTTTTTATATTTAACATTAGAGCAGCTATATTATGTTGGACTAGGTATTTTTATGTGTGTGTTTTTTTAAACTTATATTAATTATTACTTTGTACAATTAATAATGAAACATGAGCGTTATTATGTAACATGTGAATATTTGTAACACGCCAAGTAAGGCCATCGGATAGTCTAGAATTAATCAAATCAACTTACCCCAACCCAATACTTTCCGATATAATTAACGTACGCTAGTATGCGTCAGTATGTGAATTATCTTTGCATGTGTGTTAATGAACGATTATGACCGAGCGCGGCGCAGAGCAATTAGAGCCTTTAATCGTTGTGTTAAGGTTCATTTAGAGTTATGAATGCTGTTGTGTATGTGTGTGTGAGTTGATGAGTCACATTTTTTTTGTTTTGTGGGTGAGGGAGCGTGGGGTGGTTTGGTGGTACCCCTTGCTTGCAACCCCATCTTATTAATCAGTGAAGTACCGGCCGTCTTTTCACATGTCTGTTTCGCTGGCGTTGGTCTTGTTAGAATTACGTTACTGGTAATTATATTTAAAGCCCAGAGATTCGATATTTTTTAAATTACAACGAGTATAAAATTGTTCTCGTTTTAATGAATTTTATAATTTATTTGCGTATCGAGTGAAAATTTGCATATATATATATTTTTTTTTCTTTGCCTTGCTGTTGTTTAAAATATATATCCCGATTGGTAGATGTTTACATAATAAATATTATATATAAAATAAGGCCGAGAATTCTGTGAATTCTCGGCCTTATTTTGTTAATTGAAGTAAAAATTTTGTTATTATTTTTTTAGTGTAGAATTATCGATTGACTCATTTTGAGACAGAACAGAAGGCATTCTGAGCAAAGAAAGCTCCCATTGGTAGGTACTTACATTGTTTAATATACTTTGTTGTGAAAAGAAAGTTTAAAAGGGTATGACAATGATTTTTTTATTTAAGACAAGTTTTACATAACCAAAATTTGATAGCTGCCTATTTGAATACAGTTTACTACTATCACTTATGAGGTAACTTTCTTAACCTTCTGATTTATTTGATATAAATATAGCCTAAAAAAAATTATCTTATAAGAAAGTTAAGTCAAATAAAAATCGTATATTAATGAACCTACCTTACTAATGATTATCTCTATTATTAACATTCGAGTGTTTGGATTAACATTATAATCAAAACACTTAACATTAAGTAATAAATTTGTTAGCAATTCTGGATTTGAATCTATAGTTCCAATAAGTCTATTTTAAATTTAAAACTGAAAATAATATGTCATAAAACGGAAGATTTCATAGAACGGTTTTTTCTTAAATCTAAGCTATACTTTTGTAATTTTTGTGATATAAGAGAGTTTCAACTATTAAGTTTCTTGTAAGATCTTCGTAATGAAACCAGTATTAAATGCATGTAGTTGTGAAAAAGTAGAGATGTTTTTTTTTAATGGAAGAGTATTTTTATTAATTGCATTTCAAGATTATTATTATCTTATATGATTAGCAATAGCAATGACAGTACAAAATTGTATGTTTTATTACAAAGAGGACAAAAAAGAATGCTGGGAGAGTTCCTTGCGCCGCTTCTTTTCTCTCAGAGCGCCATTTGTTTCCGAAGCGGTAATAGTATATAAGAAAAAACAAAAAAAAATTCTAAAGGAATCAATTTGGAGTAAATAAATGCCTTTTATGCCTTTTTAACCTAATTAGGTACGTAACTATTTCGTCTTTGACTATCGATATATAGATCTACGGTCGTTTTCAATAACGTATCTCTACTAACGGATACATTGCTGTCACCATTTAATGACAAGATCTTATCTATCCATAGTTATGTCCAATATAGTTATAGGCTTTATGTCGATAGGTTATTGAAATGTAAGTAAGCGTACAATGATAGATTTCTCTACCTCTAGTAAGTTAAACTAAGGATAGATACGTTATTAAAAACGGCCGTTAAAAAACAATTCAATTTTGAGAAAATGAATGCCTTTTATGCCTTTTAAAAATGGAACCTAAAAAGGTACGGAATTATTTCGTCCTTAATTATCGATATATAGATCTAGTGTTAATGAAGTGGCGATCGCGTGATGTCCATTCGGTTATGTGAATCACTTATAAGACTTCGGTACAGTACCTTTCTTGACGCAAGCAATGCATCCATACGCCATTTTTGTTACGTATTACAAGTTGTAGGTGTAAACTAATTGTGTAATTTAATTCAGTAACGAAGTTTGTGCGTCAGCATAAGACTATGTCATAATAGCTTCGACGGGTCAACCTTTCTGTAGTTCCTTTTAGAAAATAAAAACAAAATTTAATTTGTTTTAATTTCATCAAAATCGGTTCGGCCAATAAAGAGTCATATTTACACACCTATTTTATACGAATATGAAAAGTGTATTCGGCCATTCATATCAATCAAATTCACTTTTTTTTAATAATCTTTAATTGGAAAGAAACAATTTTGTTAATTGGAATAAAATTTTGCTATTCATCAATTTGTTAATTTTTTAAAGTGATAACCCTTACTTGTGGGATTGATTACACAAATTTAATTTGAAAACAAAATTTACGAACGATGCGGGACTTGAACCCGCGACCTCTGGCGTTCGCGCGTAGTTGGATTCCAGCTGATGAAAAACGGAATGAACAATCTAATATTAGTTATTGAGGAATTTTCGGGCCGTTAATGTGACGTCTTAGGTCTGAAAAATGCTGACTGCAACAGAGATGATATTGAGAGATGAGATATTAGATCTATTTATCTTATAACAGAAAAAATTATGATGATAAATAAGATATTTTACGAATCATAATATATTAAATAAAACTACACATCTAGTTTTTTTACAATGAAAATGCAGAAATGCAACAAATTAGGATATCATCCCCACCATCTGGATGTGTGGCGGTCCTCCACAGTGCGGTTTTCAAGGAGCTTTCTTCCACGTACTACAAAGCTGTGGAATGAGCTTCCTTGTGGGGTGTTTTCGGGACGATACGACATGGGTACCTTCAAAAAAAGCGCGTACACCTTCCTTAAAGGCCGGCAACGCTCTTGTGATTCCTCTGGTGTTGCAAGAGAATGTGGGCGGCGGTGATCACTTAACACCAGGTGACCCGTACGCTCGTTTGTCCTCCTATGCCATAAAAAAAAATGCAAATGTAGACGTAGACGGGGCTATTTGTCAATTAATGTCATTTGTGACAAGTGACTGAGCCGTGAAATTAATGTGACAACTGGTGACAACGTATTAATTTTTATTTTAACAAGTAATTTATGATAATCTTGAAATTATTAAGTTACATGACAATTGACAGCAAAATTCATAACGGCATTTCAATTTGCCATTATCAATTTTAGTGTTGCAATTCTTGAAGAGAATAAATATTAACACAACGGAATGTAATATTTTGTATTCCTACTAGTACAACGGCTAGTACTTTGCCTTACATAATTTTTTTAAATGATAATAAGGTACGAGACGAGCAGGACGTTCAGCTGATGGTAATTGATATGCCTTGCCCATTACAATGCAGTGCCACTCAGGATTCTGATTCTGAAATCCAAAATACTGAGCGGCACTACAATTGCGCACGTCACCTAGAGAGAGACATAAGATGTTAATTCTCATTTGCCCAGTAATTTCACTAGCTACGGCAGAAATTGGCGCCATTGTGATACCTATAATCTAGCCGGCAGCCTGTGCACAGTAGCCTCCCACTGGTAAAATCTATAGCGTATATAACATTTTGGTGTAGCAGTGGAAAATGGCTTTATAACACAGAAAACCAGACGACTGGTCATTACGTTAAAATGTGAAATTCCACCTTGTGATGTTGACATCTGGCATTTTACAACTCCACTTCTGAATCGTCTTGCCTCGAACACCCACTTGGTGGAATCAATTACCAGCTGCGGTTTTCCCGTACTTCAATCAATCAGGGACCTTCAAACATAGAGCCTACTCTGACCTTGAAGTCTGGCAACCTCTTGACGTCCATGGGCGGGTATTCACCACTTCCCACATCAAGTGATTTTTTTGCCCGTTCGACCCCTGTTATATACAAAGAAAAACATCTCTCAAATTCAAATACTTTTATTCAAAATAAGATCACTTATTGAAAGTCAAAATATACCACCCTAAAGGTATGCCTCAGACCTGAGAAGAACGGGCGCAACAAATTCGGGGGCTTTTTTTTTCATAAGAAAATGTCTATCCCCTCTGGTCCTGAATTACAAGCATTGGTTCTTCCTATCAAACTTATAACCCATAAACGCATTATAACGGGCAGATGTTTTCGTATACCAAATTAGGAAAATAGATCTTATAATATAAATCCGCAGAAGATTTTTTTATATTTTTCTGACCAATAAGCACTCCGTACCACGCGCCCGCTCACCTCAGTTGGTTGACAGACTTGTTCGCACTCCAAATATATAAATAAGGGATTGTACTACGTCCAGAATTATTATATTTATATTCTGGCACTGTTATGAACCCTTTAATGCAATAGACAAGAACAACTAAGACTTGATCATGGATATTATGTGCGAAACAAAATGCTCCAAATAGGATCAGATGAAAAAAGTCTTTAAAGATAATAATATTGGGAATATGTCTGTTTATGCTTGGCTGATGAATGATAGCGGAGCTTATTAAAACTAAAGTAAACAACAAAAAAGAACGATGTAGACTGAACTAAGCAATACCAATTAATCTTTACCTACATAGAACTAAATTCAATTTATCAATAGATTAAATTTACACACACCTTATAGCCGTCAAAAGTTTGTCGTGTTCGAATGAATAATTACAGTAAATTATAACTGTTCGAACGTCATTAGTGTGTCAATCGAGGTGTTAGCGTCAGTTACCCAGTTAGCCCCTATAATTAAAGACCGTACGACTTAACAATCAATAGATCCAGGAAAGAACACAAAAGCTCAAGTAGATAACCACCCCCAAACCCCCACTGGCCCCTCATTAATAATATCGACCCCGTCCACTAATTGTGTGTTGCGAATGCATACATGGACACTTGAACGCGTTAGGCCGTGTGCGTACGAGCGACTTTATCGACTTAAGAATCGGGTTAATCTTGTTACGTTGTTTTAGTTTAGAAACGTACTTAGTACTAAGTAAGCGAGCGTTTTGAATTAAATATAATATTGTGTTTACAGTCACAATAATATTGTGAATGTGTGATTTCCTCTACATCTGGATACAGAGCCGTAGATGTTTACTCTGGAAGTGGAGACGATCCTGTATCTTCCAAAACTATTGGTACGAATAAAAATGTGGACATAATGCATTATTCTCTAAATGGTGCTCACCAATTGGTAGGTAATCCGCACCACCACATGGATAATGCTCATTTATCAACGGACACATATTCAAAATTCAGTTTCAAAATGGACTAAAATAACCAACATTTACTACAATTACCAAAAATTGGTTAAAAAATGAACGAAATCAGCTTTTTTTGTTTAATGCCCATAATTTCTCAAAAAGATGGGTTGGTTTTTTTTTCTGATTTTTCTGATGATGTTAACTATCTACCCTATCGCCCTGTTTCAGCTTGACCTTGAATTTTGGGACACTCTGTATTTATAAATGATGAATTGGGCACACTACACCATGTTTAGGTAATTTCTTTCACTCGCCGTTTGACTATATTTTATTTGCCAGAAAATGACAGACATACGTATGGGAACTGTGATTTGTTCTCCCGAAAAATTTTTCGAAGCGATTGAATTTATTGGACATTATAAAACAATGCAATATTCAAGAAAGTATACAAAAGTTTAAATTGCAGAATTCGACTATATTAACTGAAACACCAATAAGAGTGAATGACGTCAGGGCTCAATAATCATCACCGCGTGATTAATAATAGCTTATTGTATAGCAGAACTAAAGTTTTGTTAAAATTTTACACATGTTCTAGCAT